>NC_138031.1:60655768-66529710 GCF_964106645.2 Podarcis pityusensis
GGATACTGCAACTGTTGCATCCCATTTCACCCACCTTTAGGATTAAGATTATAACTTTTCTTCTTCAATTTTCCACCTACACATTGAAAAAGATTGTCCTAATATGGATAAATTATTTTGTGAAGAAGGAAGATAGTTTTATATATTGTGTAGTAGATATATTTTGGTTTTCTTCAAAGAACAAAAAGGCTGTTAATGACAATGCAAACAGATCAGTGGCATTTATAATAGCTGAAGAGGTTTGTTCTTTTCTTTCAAGCCTTAGAGGAAGTTAGGAGGGAAAGGTTCCAACTCCAGGGAGTTGGTATTTGTTGCAAAAGCCTCAACTGAAACTTATCTAAATGGAGTGTCAAGTGAAATGAGACAATTACCAGTTGTCTGTTTTATCCAAAGGAATTATCAGCAGGAAAGAAACAGCTATGCAGGCGCTCTTAATATTACCTGCGTGAGGTAGCAGATAGGATAACAGCTGACAACAGTCTTTGTCTATAGGAAACTGTAAAAAAGAAATCTGATTTTGATCTTTTAAAAATTGCCTTTCCTGGTGGAAGTTATTGTTCAGCTTATGAAGTGCTAGCTTTGATGTGAGTAGGAGATATATAGATATAGACAAAAAACATTTATGAACTGCTTTAGCAGTGTTTCACTAATCTCATTCTAGCTAGTGACCTAGATACTATTCCAGTAGACTATCCTCCTAAAACTGTGCATTATTAAAACCTCAGAGTTCAGGTTACAGGTTTGTGGTAGTGTTTCTGATACATATGAAATCAAAGTAGAATGAACTCTCACTTGTTCTTGTTAAGTATCATGCATACTTTTTAAATGTGTCTGTAGATATCAATGATTAAACTTCCAGCTGCTCTTTTTCTGTTCAGAGAAACTAGACACATTCCTTCTACAGATTTCGAAATATGAGAATAGACTTCTGACAAAGACTTCTTCATGTTGTTTTGAATGAGAAAATGAGATTTTTCTGTTGTAATGGGATCTGCAAACTCTTGAGTGCACAAAATCCTTTAAAAATGGTTTATGTATTTACACAAGGCCAAATATCAGAGCAAAGGAAAATAATGACACAATAAATAATTAAGTGTATTAAATGGATTAAGTCATTATCAATTAAAACAGTCAAGTGATAAG
The DNA here is from genome assembly GCF_964106645.2 of Podarcis pityusensis. Lineage (NCBI taxonomy): Eukaryota > Metazoa > Chordata > Lepidosauria > Squamata > Lacertidae > Podarcis > Podarcis pityusensis. The sequence continues at coordinate 60,656,912 of NC_138031.1, forward strand.
CCAGTTAAAACCATTTCTTATTACTTATGTGTAATAGAAAATCTTCATGACTATGCATGCAAACGTTGATCCAATGAAATATTACAATAATTTTGCAAACTTTAGAAACAAATAGAAAACTAACAAGAATCTTGTTTTCATTAACTAGTTACCAAGTTAACAACTATGCAGCATGTTGTAGTTAGTGAGAGATTAGGAAACCTTTTAGTATAATTAACACATGTGGCTACAGAAGGGATGATTATACCTATACCTGATTATTATCCTTGCAGTTCAGACAGATCATTAGAGGTGTGGAACAGTTTTAAATTTAGCATTCTGCTTGTTACGTAGGCACTGTAAATAGTAAAGAAAAAAGAAAAAGGAAAAAAAGAGAGAAATTCTGATACTTTAATGTTTTAATGTTACAGTAGCTATATGCACCTCCATATGATTTTGATTTATAAAGCACTTCATAGTTTTTAGTGCAAGGGTGGGGAGCCTTCTTTCCATTGTGATCTGCATTCTGTTAGGGTATGGTTACCAGATTTTTTCAATGAATCCGGGGACCCTTTTTTTCTTCTTTTTGGCTGAGTAGCAACAGGGAGTCAGTAGTGGGGATGGTGAGGCAAAAGACCCTGGGCCCAAGCACACATGCATGTTGTATAAACGTGCAAAGCCCTTCTTTCGCAACCTGTGAAACATAAATGCTCAGAGTTTTTTAAAAAGAAACTGGGAAATGGCGCACCATCCGCCAGTGACTCCTGAGCCTTTCCCGATCTCCTTCCCCCTTTGTTTTGACAGATCAGCTGCTCGCTGCCATGGCGCAGGAAAAATGGCGGGCGCCAGGGCAGCGAGCAGCTCCTGAAGCCAGCCAGAGCCAACTGCGCTAACAGGCTGGCTTTGGGCTGCTGAGGTTGCCGCTGCCACATTTCCCGGGGACAGATTTGCAAATCTTGGGACATTCCGGGGATGGAATTTGTCCGGGGACAGATCTGCAAATCTGGGGATGTCTGGTAACCCTATGTTAGGGGTAATCTGTTGGGGACTACATCCCTATCCATTTACTGGGCCACTGGGGAAAGTATGGATGACTCTTTCCAGAGGTTTGAACCAGTTGCTTGTAGAGGGCTCTCCCTTCTCCATCCATTTTGACATTGTTTTCCTATCTTGCCCTCTGCTCTCCCGCCAAGCTCTCCCCACCTGTGTAAAATAAGGCCAAGGGCTTCAGGTCCCCCACCTTTGTGTTAATACATCTCTATAGTGGACCACCCCCCTTTCTTAGTTGTGGAATGCTGTGTAATCTTTAGTACTGAAAGCTTAGGCAAATATTCGCAGTGAAGCTGTAAAATAATATTTACTGGAGTGTTTTGGTTTTGAAGTCAGTAGTGTGATGTGGCTTTCAACTCTCACATGGTGGGAGTATTTTTTCAGGTGACCTTCTAGGAAGATCACAGGTCATAGAATTTGTTTTAGAAAAGACTTCCCATCCTCCATGTTTGTGAAAAGTGGACTACAGTGGTACCTCCGGTTACGAACTTAATTCGTTCCAGAGGTCTGTTCTTAAGCTGAAACCATTCATAACCCGAGGCACGCTTTCGCTAATGGTGCCTCCCACTGCCGGGGCAAAGTTCACAACCGGGAGCATCTACTTCCAGGTTAGCAGAGTCGTAACCCGACGTGTTCGCAAGGAGGACGGTACGTAACACGAGGTTCCACTGTAATCAGAAATTTGTGTGTACAAAATTTCAAAAGTATTATCAAATGGTTGATTAATAAGTGAGCAAATTATAGCTCTACCAGGGCAATTTGTAACAGATTGTTGCAGTGCAGAGTTTTCCTATTCATTATGGCAGCTTGTATTCCATGTCCTTTTCCTACTCCTATTGTCTGCCTTGCTGTACTCAAACCTTTGCCACTTTCCCTTTCTGTGTTCCTCTATCCATACTTTACTCAACACTGTACCATTTTTTTTAAAAAAATCATTTCAGTGTCTTTCCACTTCTGCTTTACCCTGCCACTGTTTGAAACAGCCACTTTCTCCCTTCTCACTATACTCAAACTTCTCCCTCCTCCATTCCTCAGTTGCTTCATGTGAGTGAGTTAAAGGATTTGGAGCCCTCAGATATTCCATAGGACCTTCACACATGTATTTCACTTCTGGTAACATGCATTGTCTTAAGCATGGAAGTTCCAGATTGAATGTAGTAATTTAAAATACATATTTCTTTCGCAAGCATGCACCCATATGTGTACATCACAGGATATGGAGCCCTCAAACCTTCCATAGTAGTTTATTTAAACTTCTGCCATTGTTTAAAATTGACAGTTTCCTCTCATTTCCCTCCATTCCTGCTTTACTCAAACTTTTGTTTTCAACCATCTCTCTCCCCCCCCCCCCCCCGTTTCTATTCTTGTTTCCATGCTATGGCCACTGTTGTTGTGCAACCTTCCTTCACTTCTGTTCCCCTATCTTGCTCGGACTTCATGCAAATCCAGGATTGTAATGCAGCACTACAAATCCTGCAATGGTGGCTGCACTATGACATACTTAATTTTTATTATAGAGAGAGATGGAGGAATGCACAGATTTGATGAAGTGTCACCTGCCTTCAGCAGGAAGAAATGGGCTGCTGCAAACACAGCTTAAATATGTATTTAACCCTGCCTCATTTCCATTTCCTGCATCTTCTAGTGCTCAAGAGCCTCTGCATTTAGAAACGCCTCATGTCTTACAAAACACATTTTTAGTTTGTGAATCCTTCAGGATTATTGTTTGCATTAATTGTTACTTTGTTACTCGTTTTTGATGAAACGATTAAGCAAACCAGATATAAATATTTATACTGTCTACATGCTGCTGTATATACCCATAAAATAACATTGAGAAAATGCCTTCTTTCATTGCAGGGTGAAAATAGGGACTATGAAAAATTCAATTGCACATTTTTATTCTATTCATGCAGTTTGCCATTAGTCTTCTGGGGTACTCTAAAAATTGATGAAAATGATTGCAACTATTAGATGAATTGTTCTCATTGCAAAAAAAACCCCCAAACTAGTGCATAATACCAGTTTCAGAATTATTAATCAGAGCTGAAAGCTTTTAAAAGAAAAAATTCAAAGCAAGACTATGGGTGTAGACCACTCTGCAGACTCCTTCCCCATGGATATCCAAAATGTTCTCAGAGCAGATTGCAGAAGGCTGCAAGAGGAAAGAAAGAAAGGTAATGTCCATTGTACAAGTACATAGGCAGTGTTGTATGTGACACTAATAATTCAGGCTGCAATCCTGACCCTACTTACCTGGAATTAAGCCCCATTTAATTCAGCAGGATTTACTTATGGGTAGATGTGGTTTGGATTGCACTGTTATGTTTTATGAACATAAAAAAAGTTCACAGTGGTTTTTTTTTCCTTTTTCTTTTTTAATATGCTTTTTATTAGTTTTCTTACTTAACAAACACACACACACAAAAACAAAAACGATATAATAACAAAAACAAAACAAAATACCATACATGCATCCATAAATCCATACGTTCTTACAAAAGAACTTATGCCACCATGTTCTTAATTCCAAACTCCTTATCTTACCCAATAGACTTCCATCTTCCTCAAAGCGGGTCTGTCTTATCTGTTTAATAAACTGCTTCTTTAATCATTTCATCATTTCTTCTGTTATCTGAATACTATACTTATAATCCATATTGTGGTTTGCGAAAATTAATCAAAGCATGTCCAGGTTTTAACTTGAAGGCCCTTTTTTTTTTACATATTCTTTATAAATTTCCCACTCCTTTTTGAACTTTTGGTTTGGCTATCTCCTAATTGTCTCCATCATTTTTGCCAGTTTGAGATATTCAACAAATTTATGCTGCCATTCCTCTTTTGTTTGTACTACTTCTCATTTCCAATTTCTGGCAATTAATATTCTTGCTGCTGTTGTAGCATATAAAAATATTCTCTTTTTTCATTTGAAATATCTGAATGTAAAATGCCTAAGAGGGAGGCCTCTGGTTTCTTTATGAAAGTTTGCTTAAACATTTTTTTCAATTCCTCATATATAATATCTCAAAAATTCTTTTTTGTTTTTTGCAACCACAGCTGGATTTTTTCTTTTGGTGGTTTCTGTGACTTTTTATTGCCTTTCAGGGATACTGTGAAAGTTGAGATTCTTAGTATATGTGTCAAGGCAACACACCAGTCACTCTGGAGCAAGAAAAAATGATATTTGCTAAACAAAAATAGAAGAGCTGCTGTAGAATTGAACTTTTGTCTTAACCAAACATGGAATGTAGTACTATCCATTTTTTAGTTGGAAGTCCAAATCCATTTTATTTCAGTTGGATTTGCTTCTCTAGTAAGTGTACAGCTGTACTCTTTTATTTATCCTTTCTGTTTTTGTGTAGTTTGGCTTGTTTCTGGATTTTCCAGAAGGAGATTATTTTTATGCTTGCTGTAGAAATGCATAGAAAGCCTTTTTTGGTTTTCTTCGTATGTAAGATCTAGCTCCTTAGCTGATTTTGTTTAATCTCTGCCATCTCTCATAGCCTGAATTATGTGCTTCTTTTTATTTAGAGGGATGAAACTAAGGATGTTGGGTAAATAAGAATCAATGTGCTTATTCCACATTCAGTGGACAATAGTATATAAATTATCCATTGCAATCTGCATTGTGCTGTTGATGGATTGTACACTGGGTGTGCAACTGAACAGAGTGATCTATGTTGTGAAGTATATTGCCATTGGTACAACTTTAGTCTTGGCATTAGTTCTTCCTGAATATTGATGAAATTCAGGCATAACTAGGCACTTGCCTGATTGTGTGTGACAAACAGAAATAGTGATCAGGCAAAAGCCAAAAGAAAAATAGTTTGCCGTTTGATAAAGTGTGTGGCATCATCAAAAGGGCCTCCTTAACAGACTGTAGGAATCGGATAGGTGTGTAGATGGACAGATGGTCTTTTAGGTAAGCTGGTCCTGTATAATTTTAGTATTATGCACATATTTCAGCATATTGACCATGTCAGCAAATCTTCACAGGGATCTCAAGACACATGCAGAACAGAACTCAGGACATAGGCTACAGTTGAAGTTGTTGGGTTGAAATAAACGACAGACGGATGGCAGGGTGTCATACGGGAGGCATCTGCCGAGCACGTCTCGGCGAGTCTCTTTTATTGAATATTACAGCATTACCACATATGTGCTTGTTGCTGATTGGTTAACACGAATACAATGCAAAGGTTGAATATAGGCATTAATCATCAATAGATTATAAATTTTATATGTATAAAATGTATATATTGAGGCTGCAGGCTTTAACATACCATCAAATAATTTACAAAACTCAGGCAACAGAGTAGAAAGTATGAGAGGTAGGGACACAGAACATAGGACAGCAAGCACATAGTAGATGAAGCATCAGAGGGCAACATGAAAGAAACACTGAGGAGACAGGGACCAGAGGGCAATACATTTTACACATGAAACTTTCTACTATCTGTTGAGATTGGTTTTTAGCAAATTCAGTGCTGTGCACATTTGCTTGGACTATTATTTGGTCCAGCACTGGGAAAGCCCCACCTGCTTACACGGTTCAGATACATTATTTTTCTTTCTACACCTCCACTGCTGAGCTGCTTGCCCCAAATTCCCAAAATAGGGATCTGAAAGTGAGAGAGAGATTGGAAATGCCCAAGCAGGCATCAAAGACATAAAGGTGGGATATTTATTTCAAAGATTGTGAAAGCAGTTCCACATGCATACACAACTTGCAGGTTTACTGCTTCACAGCACACACATGCACATCTATGCATGTGTAAAATGAGCAGTGTTTAATAATAACAATGGGAAGAGAGGCTTTAGGCACTGAGGCAGAATAATCTGTCTACTGGTTGACCTTGATTGACCCATCCTTGATTTATACAAAGTTACACAGGAAGCTGCCACTATACCAGGAAAATTTGCCCTTAGATTAGCTTCACATTGTTCCTGCTAGAAAGCATTTTCAGTTTTGTAGTAATATCTTTTTTGGTGGAAAGCTTTTATAAATATAGAAAATGGTTACTCAGAGTTTCAAGCTATTAACTATGCTATTTGAACTTATGAGGCAGCCATATACTGAAATAGATCATGCTGTCTAAGATTTTTATATATATAGGAACTGGGATTTTGTCCATGAAAAGTATATGCTTAATGATGAAGTCATTGGCACCAACTTGAATAAAATATTTGGGGAGCCTGCCCCCCGCTGGAAGATTGCAGGAAGGATGGACAGAGGGAGGGCACCCTGGGAGACAGGTGTGTGATTATCTGTGCTTTCATGTGTGAAGATGGAGGCTGAGGTGGCTCAACACAGTCAGTTTTGGGAGTCCCCAGCCTGCCAAAACATTTGCGGGAGTGAAGGGGTCTGAACCGCTTTGAGTTGGCTCCTATGGTGGTTGCTCCTTTTGTGGTTGCATCCAGATATAGTTCCTACATAGATAGGTATCTAATCCCACTAGAGAATACATTCCTTATTCAGATCCTGTTTTTCAGATGTTCAGTAATGTATAAGAATAGACAAATAGTAGACAAAGCCTTTGTTGGCACTCCACCACCAGTAAAAGTTAATTTAGCTTATTAATGTGAATGTAATTGAAATAGTTGTCTAAACAGCAGTTTTGCTCATCTCAAGCAGTTCTCTCACATGCTTCTGCTTTGTCAGTGCAGAATTCCTAATGACTGTGTCTATCCGGAATAACACATGAAGTGTTGTTTCCATTATCGCTCAGGAAATTGAGATTGTTGTGTGGAAACGTGAGACTTGGAATGTTTATTTCTTCTGTTGTGGTTATAACACCGTTTCTGGAAATATCATTAAAGGCTGGTCCATGCATTCATATATCTCACTAGATATTTCAGCTGATTTGGCTTAATTTAAGTGTCTGTTCTGAGGTGATACAAAACTTCTGCCTGTGGTGTGTGTTCTGTGATGGCAGTTTTGTACATACAAGTCACTTTTAAAAAAATGAAACTAAATAGATTTTATTTCAGTTAAACATGCTAGCATCTTAGGACAACCAAGGTAAATAGAACAGTCCCAACAGATAACTAGCCCAGTAATCCAATCAGCTGAACACAATACAATGTATTAATGACAGTAGAAAGGTACCATGACACATACTTTTGAAACAGTCTCAGCCAGCTACCATGCACAGTCTTATGTACAAAGAGAGAAAACCAGTTCTGCCTTAGATCTCAATGGATGCATGCAGAGCAAATTGACTGCTGTTTGATCAAAACTGACCAAAGCATGACACACTGTAGTAAATGTGCTTGCAATATGTTGCAATCTCAACTAGAAACCACAAAAGAATATTGCTTATATGTTGTACATACAAGTCATAAATTGATTGTGTAGTTGTTCACCCTTATGCAGCTCTCTAATTATGTGCAATTACTTATGTGAAGAACTAGTAGCCTCAGAGGGGATTGAAGATTGACATCTGCATCAAAATATTTTTATTTTATTTTAATGGTTTATTGCAAGGAGCTGAAGATGCTGCACATATTTCCCCCATCTCAATTAATCCCTACAACAACCTTGTGAGGTAGCGGTAGGTTAGGCTGAGAGATGGTGGCTGGCCTAAAGTCACCCAGTGAGCTTCATGGCTGAGTGGGGATTTGAATCCTGGTGTCCCAACGCTCTTAATAATTTATCCAGCACTTACATTTTTATGTCCCCTAACTGAGCTATGGAAATTATATTTAATATAATTTTAAATTTCATTAAAAATTAGTATCTTTGTCTCTGCCAATCAAACAACATGGAATTTACCTTCCATCTAATAGAAAAACACTATTTTGTTCAGGAACTACCAGAACTTGCTGAAGGAAGTTCTGGATACTTACATCATATGGAAGTATAGAACTAGAATGGGAGCTTCTGACCCACCAGGCAAACCTGGTTCACCAGGCCTTCCCACTTGGCCTGCAAAGCCATTTTGGGGAAACCATGTCCCTGCCCCCCACCCTACACCTGATGTCATACATTTAGTCACGTGTGGGGCAGGTAAGGGTGGGGTTTCAAAAGAGCAATCAGGAACTTAAAGTGGGCTCCAGTTTGCTAGAACAAGGTGTGCTTCCTGCCAGAGGAGTGCAAATTGCTCAAAGAGGGAGAAGCAGCTTCTGTTTGATGGAAACCATTTTCCCCTCCCAACAGTGCTCTTTGAAGGTCCATGTGCAGGCCACTTCAAGCAGCAGCATGGGAGGGGTATGAAAGGGAGAATTCTTTCTTTCCTTCAGTCCCCTTTCCTGCTGGGGGAGGTAAGAGAAGAAAGCCTTCCTTTTAAAATGCTGACTTTTTTCAGAGTTCCCTTAGCAAAATGGAGTTCTGAACAAAGCATACTCCCAACTGCTCATCAACTGATGGGCAATAGCATCATACTTTGCTCAGTGAAAGAAAAGCAGAAACCACCTCTTCCTTCCAGCACTGTTCTTTGCAGTGCCAATCTGCGGGAGGCAGTGGCAGACAGGAGTGCCTGGCGTGCTCTGGTCCATGGGGTCACGAAGAGTCGGACATGACTAAATGACTAAACAACAACATGGGAATGAAGGGGGGAATTCCTGAATTAATACTGTAATTGCATTCTCTCCTGTAAGTTGTACAGGTGTGTTTCTTCTTAAAATCTTGTTAGTATGCATTATTTTTGGAAGTGAAAAAATTATTGCTTTCCTAAGTCATTAAATATTGAATTCACTGATCTTTCCAACCAGAATAATTTATGGTGTATACAGAGTGTTCTAATAGTTTCAGGCACTAACCATATATTCCCATTCTTTTTAATGCTTTCCAATCTGTGGGTGATATATTGACAATCCTTTTCTGCTATTGCTGTATTTCCGTTCCTCAGAAAGTCTCCTAAGGTAAGTGACTGATCTTTTAAAATACTGTTCCCTATCAAAATAAAGATAATTTGCTCGCAATATCTAGCATGCTTTTCCACATTCAGTTCAATAGCTTTGCTTTCTAATGGGATTTAGAACCTGCATTATTTCTGTCTAATTTTGTTCTACAACCTGGTGCAGAGAGAAAGTTTGGAAGTTGCCAGCTCTGGACTGTCTTTGTAATATGAATTTGATACATTCAAGTGTGAATTTTTGACAGTCACATAAGACTGAGGTGCGTGTTAAGCAGACCTGCTTTGCCAGGCATACATACAGAATTATATGCATTTTACTGAGGGTCATTTCATATTTCATTGACACAGTGGTAACATACATGTGGTGTTGATCTGGGACCCAAGGTTGCATGTGTAGGAAGTAGTGTCTCAAATGTATGAAACTATCACCTTAGTGTGATGTTGAATTCCATCCCAGATTGCCATCTTCCACTAGGAAGTGTCAGGTTCACATAATCTTAGTAACTACCGTATTTTTCCATGTATAAGACGTCCCCTGTTTTTGAGGACTCAAAATTAAGAAAACAGCCCTCAGCATTACCCGTGTATAAAATGAGCTCCAATTTCAAACCTAATTTTTTGGTTAAAAAACCCTAGTCTTATACACGGAAAAATACGGTATGTCCACGTCCTCCTCTATGTAAGAATGGTAGTTGAGGGTCAAACACAATATATAGGATATCCATGATCAGATCTCCCAACACTAATTTTGTTTTTTAAATAGCTTTAAAGTGGATTGCCTATTTTTATTGGCGCATGAGTTTAGGAAGAAGGAATTTTTAACCCTTCTCTTTGCACAGTTTTCAAAACCTAAAATGGTCTTGCTAGAAGAGAAATATATAGATACCTGTATGTTTCCTCTAGTAGGGCTAATAGCAGCTTGGGGGAATTTAGTTTAGAAAATACTGCAGAGGAATAAACACTATTTTCCTAGAGCCAGTACTCAGATAAAAATTGGAGCCCATCAAAGCTGCATTTAAGAAAATGTTTGTGTGTTTTTAAAAAGTGGTAGTCAGGAGAGCTAATGTCCAATTTCCTGCATTATGTCTGGCTCTGATACATTTTCAGCCAGAAAAGATGGGAAATAGGTTAGACCTTTAGACAATAAACACCTGAACCTCACAACTGACATGAATTTTGAGTAATTTTATCCACTTAATGTATTTAAAGAGTGTGCATACAGAGAATGATATGGCAAGAAGCACTTTAAAAATGTTTATTAAATATGTACAAAATACAGTGGTACCTCGGGTTACAGACGCTTCAGGTTACAGGCACTTCAGGTTACAGATTCGGCTATCCCAGAAATAGTACCTTGGGTTAAGAACTTTGCTTCAGGATGAGAACAGAAATCGTATGGCGGCAGTGCAGTGGCAGCGGGAGGCCCCATTAGCTAAAGTGGTACCTCAGGTTAAGAAAGGTTTCAGGTTAAGAATGGACCTCCAGAATGAATTAAGTTCTTAACCCGAGGCACCACTGTGGTAATAATATAATGAGCACAGCTGTCAGAATTCTGATGATAAGAGATATATAATTGCATGCTTTAGTTTGTTGCAACCTTCCCCAACCCAGTGCCCTCCAGGTACTTTGGACTGCAACTACCATACGCCCCAGCCCACATGGTCAATGATCAGAGGCTATGGGAGTGGTCCACAATGGCTCAGTTCATATGTCATGGCATGCCACAATTAACTGTGGATTACTTTTACTACTGCTGCTGATGGTCGCTTTCCAAGCCCACTAACAAGTTGTTAGTTAGTACCTCATATAAGAAGAAGCTAACTGCAAATAATCAGAAAGATGTGGGATTTTTAAAAAAGATGTTTGAATATAAATGGTTTCTTTTGCAAATTGTGAATGTTGCATTTGCTATTCAAAATGGTGTGAGTTTTCATAGTTTTTGGAAGTTTTTAATTTACTTTTTTCTATTCCTATGCAGGTGTTTGCCTTTGATTACTGCTTCTGGTCTATGGATGAATCAAATACTGCAAAATATGCAGGTATGATTTGTAATAACTGCAAGGCTTGACTGATGATTTATAAAATTCTACTTCCCTCCCCATATTTAATGGAACCCATATTTTCCTGCTTTCTCTATTTACAAAGTTATTAATTTTATTGAGTTCTAAGTCCATTGTGATTTGGTTATGTACTTGACAGAAAATCCATGGTTTTTGTTAGTGTTTGAGAACCTGTAGATTAGGGTTGATTAGTGCAACCTGGGTTGATTAGTGCATGTCTGAGTATTCTTTCAATGCGACACACCTGTCCTTTCCTTGTAGTCATCTTAATTTTCTAATTATATTTATTCTATTTGGTTTACCCACACTGAACTCATGACTTTAGACAATAAAGAAACAGCAGGATGAAGCAACACTGAAGCCATCCAGATTGTGTTTGCTTCTACATTTCCTTCTCAATAGGACTGGGAAGGGAAAACTGACTATTGTAGCAGAAATATTCATTTAAAATACATCAAAGTTTCTGTTAAAAGCAGATTACTTGAAAAATTAATTGGATGGTAGAAATACTGCATCTGAAATGCTTACTTCAAAGTGCTGACAATACCTTTTTTTTAGAAGCTGGCACTTTCTCCTTTATTTCTTTAGACCCATATTTCAAAGCTATCTTTCTCTTGTTGCTAGTTTTTGGAGGGAAATCAATTTTAGTTTTGTTATATAATAAAATGGTTTGGGCCTTGTAGTTTTTATGTTTCATGAATGCACAAATTAGTGCTGTTCATTCACAATGTTTAAAAAGAGTTTTAAGGAGACACATTAGTAGCATTATTTAATTTAAAAACATAATCCACTTTCTGTATGCATGTGAGAAAGAAAATACTGGTTTAGACAGAGGGACAGTTATCAAAACAGCACAATTTTATATATATCATAAGACTCACAAGTGGAACAATATTTTAGAAGCAGCTGTTCTGGCAGTGCTACAACAGAATAAGGACAACCCAATGCTGTCAAGCTCTCTTGAGACAATACTGATAAAAATAGAGGGTTCGATTCAGACTTTGAAGGTAATCAGAAGCTTATTTGTGGGGGAGTAAGTATCATTGAATTTGGCAGCACTGAATAAAGATGGCCAGGGTTGCACTGTAAATCATGCTTAGAGTAGACATATTAACATAAATACTCATCATTACTAACTTTAGGTCCGTTGAAATCAGTGGGACTTTTCTAAGCATGACTTGTATCTGGATCCTATCAAGTGATTGCAACCTATGTGATTGGTACCAGTACACATATATCCAATACTCAACCAAATGATGAATTTTATGCCAGTGTGGATGCAATGGCTTCTATCCAATGCAGCACTAAGTAAGTGGTTTGCCTGTGCAAGGATTTGTGGTTGTACAGCAGGACTTCCCCTCCCTCTCCTCCCCCAATATACCCCTTAAATCTCTTCTGGGGCTTCAGCCCTTGGAGCAGACTTGGGGAGGATGTGGGGTGTGCATGGGGTAGGAGAAAGGGAAAGTCTCGTTGTGCAAGTGGGAATTCTTGCACCGATGAAACACTTAGTGATGCATTGGATACAAGCCAAAAATTGCGTATCAAGTTGATACATTTGATATGGTTAGAAAATCATTGCGTTAAAAACTAGATATGGATTTAGATGTCATATTTAAGCAATCTAAGCAAAGTTTTTCACAACTGCTTTATTATTCACTTTTTTAATTGCTTGTGGTGATAAAACTTAGTTTATTTAATTTTGAGGCTTTGGTTTCTCAATTGTGTATTAAATTTTGTAGGTCAACAAGTCGTGTTCAAGTGCCTTGGTGAAGGGATTCTTGAGAAGGCCTTTCAGGGGTATAATGCTTGCATTTTTGCCTATGGACAAACAGGTGAGAGGTTTTTACAAGTGGGGATTTTTTATTGTGCCTGGAGTGCCACTTAACTAATGCATTTCTTCAGCCCGAACCTCTCCTTGAGTGCAGTGTTGGACTTCTCCTTTGCCACATATATTTTCTCTCTTGCATCACATCCCAGTCACTTCTCTCTTAATACCTCTTAACTCAAAACCTAATAGCACTCATGACTGTCTTCCTATGTTCATCTACCTGAACTTAATAGAGCGTACTCCTGAATAAATATACTCAGGATCTGGTTGTAGATCTTTCTGACTTTGAGTCAAATGATCAGTAAATAGACAAAGCTTCACATCCTTAATCTGAAAAAATAAGCCTAATTTCATTAAGGATAAACTTGAACTGTGGGATCAGTACTGTTCTATACAGACAGGTTCTTAATAACAACATTGAAATCTGAGACTATACAGATGCCATCTCAAACCATTATGCTTTGGTTGTGTATACATAATCTAATGAACTTAGTTCAGAAGAGGAGAGCACCAGTTATTGTGCTAAGACAGTTGCATGTTCATTTTTGTACACTTGCAAATAGTTCAGAGGAACTGAGAGCTCTACTTGAAATATTCCTCTAAAGACTATTAAATATAGCAAGACATGCATTTGATGAAAATTCACAAAGTTAAGTCATGTGCAGACGACAAGGTGCCAGCTTTTTCTTTTACTTGTTTTGCATATGCTTTCCACAAAAGAAGCATCTATATATTTTCACAACATATTAAACTAAATAACTTGACATTCATAAGGTGGACAGATGAGGATGAGAAAGCAATCTTTACTGTCATCATCATATACTAATATACTAATGCCATTGTGAATTGTCTTGTGTTTGTAGAGCTAGAGTCAAAATTGCACCACCTGTGTACAAAAGAAGAGGCATCAGCATGCTCAGAGTAACCCTGAGGTTTGCAGATATGAAAAAATGGCTTAGGATAGTCCTGCAGTGTAGTTCATATTATATGCTGCAGTTCAGCCTCTAAGTAGTTTATGGTGTTGTCTAGAGCAGTAGTTTCTGATCTTTTCAGACCTGGGACCCGCCTTTAATCCAAACATGCATTCGAGGACCCATTTCTTAATATTTTGCCATAATATTTTGCTGTGCTGAGAGAGCAGCTTCCAGCAGCCCTTATACTGCAGGCCATTGCTAATTTTGTAGGCCAGAGGTGGGACTTCTTAACCTGCCCCTCACAAACCTCTTCCCAGGTCAAATCCAGCACTTAGGCCAAACCAAATACTTAATTGCATGGACAACCCTTAATCGCATGTTCCATTGACTTAAATGCAAACTGCCTTCACTTTTTGTAGGAAATAATTTGAAAATGCATGTAGAGCTTTTATAATACATGTTTCTTTTCTATATTCTGTTTTAGGCTCTGGAAAATCCTTCTCAATGATGGGCAATGCGGAACAACTGGGTCTGATCCCACGGCTCTGCTGCGCATTGTTTCAAAGAATCACTTCAGAAGAAAATGATTCACATACTTTTAAAGTTGAAGTGTCCTATATGGAAATCTATAATGAGAAGGTCAGAGATTTACTGGACCCTAAAGGGTAAGGAACTTGTTTCCAATGTTGATCAACACAACAGGTTAGGAATGAGAGTATATTTTGTGCACTGAGACCCAAACTATACATGATTGCTTTAAATGTGACTGTGCCTCAAATGTGTGGGAAGGTTGTGATTTAAAGGACCGGACGTTGTACTGAAACCTTTTCTGACAACAGCATTCCTACTTGCAGCCCTTTTCCTCCAGGAGTTCTCTCCCCACCAACAACCAGGCTCACTTCTGCTATCTTAGCTCAGTAGAGATAAAAATGTTTGGAGGGGTCAGTTTTGGAATTAAAAGTAGTGAGTGGGGGGAGGAAAGAGGAGATTCAGCTCCCTTTATCTGCATGCTTCAAATAGCACATCACCACCCATCAAGCAGACCCAGTCAGTCCCATAAGGTTATCATCTGTCACTTCCATGTGTAGTGTGAACTTGTCTGCCCTTACTAGAGAGAGCTATATTTACCAAAGTGAAATGCCAACCATCTATGATTGGTGGTTATCAGGGAACCTGGTTTTCAGAATTTACTTCATGGAGTGTGAACAAAATGAGCTATGGGAGTGACTTTTACTGCTCCGTGGCTATTATGGTAACTGGGTATCTGTACAATATCAGAAATGAATAAGAGAACATGGTGTGTGTGGTTTTTGTTGGGGGGGGAGTCTGTCATTGTCCTGTGTATTAAAGTTTGGGGCTTATGAGCTAGATAAAATGTGAGTAAGAAGAGACATGATAGAGGTATATAAAATTGTGCATGATGTGGAAAATGTGCATAGAGAAAAGTTTTTCTCCCTTTCTCATGATACTAAAGGTTGGCATCAAATGAAGCTGAAAGCAAACAAAATAAAGTATTTCTTGAACAAACATACTTAAACTATGGAATTCACTTCCACAAGAAGTGTGGGAATAGTGCAAGACTCAGCGAATCCATATTTTCTGTTAGGGGAGATTTAAGAATATGATTGTAATTTAATAATAGGTAGGTTTAGAAGTGATTATTGATATTATTATATTATTTTAAGATTCATAATATTATTAAGTAGTTATAGTTATGAAAACTAGTAAAATTGATATATTAAATTGCAATTTAAATTTCAAAATTAATTATAAATAGAAAATCATTTAAAACAGCAATAGCACATTCATAAAATAAACTCAAACCCAAAACAGATACCAATTGGGATAAAGATTTAAAGGCTTATTGAAAGAAGAATGTCTTTAGTAAGCACCAAAAAGGAAATAGAGAAGACACCTCTCTGGTATTCAATGAGAGGAGGTTCCAAAGTGTAGGAGCTGCCTCACCAAAAGTTGATTCTGACATCCTGAAATCAACCTTCTGTTGATCTTGTAGATCATACCTACAATATGCCATCTCCTGAAGAATGATTGGTAGGGTATGTAGGGAATGAGGTAATCTTTTAGATAGCTTGGTCTCAAGATGTTTGTATCAGCACCTTCAACCAAGCCCAGTAGCTAATTGGCAACCAGTGCAATTCTTTCAGTAGTGCTGCAGTGTGATGGTGTGTTTCCATCCCAGTGAGCTCCTATATTTTAAACTAACTATGGCTTCTGGGTCAAGGGCAGCCCCACATAGAGTGCTTTTCAGTAATCCAATCTGGAGTTTATCAATGCATGGATTATGTTAGTTAGGCTATCCTGATCCAGAATAGCTGTAGCTGTCTTACCACCTGAAGCTGGTAAAGGGCCTTCCTAGCCATTTAGGTAATTTGGACTCTTAGTGACAGAGATGGGCCCAGGAGCACCCTCAGACTATGAACTTGTACTTTCAGGGGGAGTATTACCCCAGCCTTGGATAATTGTATGCCAGTTGTTGGAAATCACAAGTGGGGAGAGTGCTGTTGAGTTCAGGTTCTGCTTTTGGGTTTCCCATAGGTTTCTGATGTGCTACTGTGAGGACAGATTGCTGGATTATATGGGTCCTACAGCAGGCTGTTCTTAAATCTTTTCATATTGAGGCTATGAAGGTGAGGGCAAGTTTGAGGTTAAAACAAGTTATAGGGAGAAAAATATCAAAGTCTTTTTATAATGTTCTTAAAAATTATTTGATTAAATAATTATCTTGGTAATTACCCTTGACATTTCAAGCAGATGAGCTTTTTTAGAAGTTGGTTGGTAAAATTTAGACTAAGTCCATTTTTTCTTTCAAAGGAGTCGACAGTCCCTCAAAGTTCGTGAGCACAAAGTTTTGGGCCCATATGTAGATGGTTTGTCTCAACTCGCTGTTACTAGTTTTGAGGTAGGTAAAAGCCAAATATCTAATGATATTAATAGTATTCCTAGGGTATGGTGGGGCAGGGAGCTTATACAGCAGCCATGGCACACTGCTTCGTTACAGGCTGTGAGCACTGTGAGCTGAGAAAAGAAACACATGCATATACAATTTATATGATGAAAACAATTTGTCTTACCCAAAATAGAATAAATACATAAGTAAATATTAAAGATTGGTTGAAGAAAAAGCACAGGTGGCATAGAAATACATTTTAAAGGAGAGACCTTGTGTATATTCGGGGCTGATGAGTATTTTAAAGTAAAAAAAGAACTTTCTAAAGAAATTACATTATATTAGTCAGCTGAAGATAAATTAAGGCACCTTCTATTTTCTAAACTGTTTGTGGGTGGGGTAAGCCTGTGATTAGGATGATGTAATTGTCTCTGGGCTTTATATGGAGAAGGTAGTGATACTAGGTGAATCAACTCTTTGAGCTAGTGGAAATGTTGTGAATGGAAAGAATAAATTCTTTGTTTCATCCATTGTTTTCATTATGCTTCAGGATATTGAATCATTGATGTCAGAGGGAAACAAGTCCCGAACAGTTGCAGCAACCAACATGAATGAGGAAAGCAGCCGCTCCCATGCTGTATTTAATATTATAGTAACTCAGACCCTTTATGACCTGCAGTCTGGCGTAAGTGAATTGAGTTTAAGGGCCTTTGGAAATTTTATTGTGTGACTAATGTGATTCTAAGTATGTGAACTTGTAAATTCCTCCCCGCTGATTTCAGGGACACTCCAGTCCCAGACACATGTGTTTTAAAATAGGGATGTCAGATTAACAGTGCAGAAGAATGTTAATGGAAATTTACTGAAAATGGTTAAGTCCCAAATTAAAATCTATGATACACATAGGAGTAGTATTCCTTAATCTGAAATGAGAAGATAACATGATGGTGGATGATCTAAGATGCCATGCAAAGCAGATTCCAGCAAAGAGCGCATGAAATTTCAAATGTCATTTGTAGACACACATTACTATTAGACACTGTATTTGTTATTCTTCTACAGATTATAGAGGTTTGTAAAAATCCAGTACAGCACTTCCTGTGTTGCTTTGGTTTGATGTGTCTTCATGGTAATGAAGACATGGGAATGGGCAGGTACAAACCAGCCACCAGAAACCTTATGGAAGTAGTTCATCAAGACATGACAGTCAATATATATCAGATTGCCCCACCTTATGTATTGGGGCAGGGAGAGAAATGTAATTTGGTCAATAAAGGTATTGGAATAGAACACGACCAGAGATCTGTTGCTTGGTAACCAGATTTAGGATTGGTTCCAGCAAGTCAGAAAATTTAACATCCTCTATTAGGGACTGATATCGACTGCTACTTGAGGGATCCTTAGAAGAAGAGTATGTAATACAGAACTCTCCAAATAAATTTCATCAGAATGGACACAGTGATCATTTGTGTGGAAGTGTCCTTGTGAAACTTTTCATACACATGGTATGTGTATGAAAGATGGAGATGTCTAGGCTAAGTAGAAGGACAGAGATGCTATATATAGATCACAAACCTCCAAAAAGGTTTCTACCAACTTTATCATGCCTGCACATGAATCTGCATGAATACACAATGAGTAACTTTTACAAATGTGTTAGACCCCTTTTTCTTGGAAAATGTGGAATGGGAAGGGGAATGAAATAGCATGCATCTTTATTATAACTGTCTGGTGTTTTTTCAGCTTTTCCCTTACAGGGAATTGTGATGCCAATATGGTGTATATAATTAAATGTAAATTGGGCACAGTTATTATTAGTATTTACAAAGATTTGCTACTGTTAATTCTAAAGATGTCTGTACTAAACAGTAATGTGAAAGTGACTTAAAAATATCACAGCAACTGCCTCTTGCTGTTGTTCAAGTTTGTTTGCCTGTATTTTATGGTTTCTTGCACTGTGTGAATTCATAGTAGGCTATTAAAAAGATTGATTTGTTTTTGTATGTTTGTGTTTTGCTTAGAACTCTGGAGAGAAAGTGAGCAAAGTCAGCCTGGTAGATTTGGCTGGTAGTGAAAGAGTATCTAAAACAGGAGCAGCAGGAGAACGTCTGAAGGAAGGCAGCAATATAAACAAGTAAGGGCATGAGTGAATTTAAATTATCCAAATAAACATTCAGTTTAGCTGTACTCATCAGAAGGCCCTTTAAATCAAGCTTCTTATCAGACTACATTCAAATAGCATTCAAAATTCTGAATGTTACATTAGGTTTACTTTTCTGCAATTTTTTTTCCATTTATGATCTAGGCATGTGACTAATGTGAAATCTTTAACCTGAAGTGACAGCAGCATTTTATAGAATGAAAAGATGCTTGCACATTGTAATTTCTTCACACCCATTTCCCCAAGCAGTTGTGGATATTGCATTAAACAGCAACTAAGTAAGAGTAGGGTTTTAATGGTTGCAGAGTTCTCAGTAAACTTGTTGCTTTCCTTAAACACTTCAGTGTATTGGTCTTAACTAGTTAAGGAGCATCTCCACCCACATCGTTCAGCCTGGACACTGAGGTCCAACTCCAAGGGCGTTCTGGCAGTTCCCTCTTTGCAAGAAGTGAAATTACAGGGAATCAGGCAGAAGGCCTTTTCAGTTGTTGCACCCGCCCTGTGAAATGCCCTCACAGCCGATGTCAAAGAGTTAAAAGAACTATATAAATTTCCATAGACTTCTGAAGGCAGCCCTGTTTCAGGAAGCTTTTAATGTTTCATTTATTTTTATTTTTCTGCGGGAAGCCGCTCAGAGTGACTGGGGAAACCTAGTCAGATGGGCAGGGTATAATATATATTATATCATCATCATCATCATGCAACAAGTAGTTACAGTGACTCCCAAATAAGAATTCTAAAAGTTGCTTCATTTGTTTGCAGTAAATTTGCTTTTGCTATCCATCTATTTTCTTAATAAACAAATGGCAGATAATTAACTCTTATTTACATAGCTTCATAGTCGGAGGTGCTCTTTCCTTCTGAAAATTGAATATGCTTTTTCCTATTCTTGCACTGTTTGCTTGCTTGTGTTTTTGACTGTAGTGCTACAAAGCACTCTTTAATACTGTTGGTGCTCATTTTGACCTGTATGCAACACCTTTTAGTGTTTAGCTCCATAGGCTTTACAGAGCAGTTTTATTCTTCTACAGATTTCTATTACTCTTGAAATCCATTTTAACTTTTCACAAGTTCTAGAATTTATTACACCCCCACAGAAGCTCCTTTTTTTTTTTTGCAAGATTAAATTTCATTGCAGCTTTTGACAAATTGTATGTTACATGTTCTAGCTGATAACAATTTGCTGCTCTCCTAGGTCACTCTCAACACTAGGTTTGGTTATCTCATCACTTGCAGACCAAGCAGCAGGAAAGGGGAAAAACAAATTTGTGCCTTACAGAGACTCTGTACTCACCTGGCTTCTCAAGGTAAGACATGGCACTGTATCATTCTCAGTGGAACTGTCATGGACTGATATGCTATCTTGCACACCAGTGTGCAAACTTTTTTGACTAATTAAGAAATATTCCAGATGCAACCTCTTCCTGCTATGATACATGCTTTTTCTTGCTATATTAACCTTTTGACACAACTGTTTACTTGCCATTCTGATTTTTGCATGATACTTTGTAAAGCTGAGAGCTAAATATCCAATGTGTTGTAGGTCAGATGCGGTTGAAAGCAATGCACCTTGATTTTAAAAGTGTGCATTATATTCAACTAAATCATTATGTGAATGGAATGACTTTTGCCCATGCAACAGCACTTCCCTTTCCTCTCCATCCCCCATGTGCTCTCTGTTTCACCACTAGATCTGCTCTGGAGAGTTGGGGAAGGGGGAGGGGAAGTTTCCTTGTGCAAGTGAAAGTTGTTCTGCTTGTGCAATGACTTCAGTGAGTGCAAACCTTTGTATGCTAAATGTATTGAAATTGTGCATTTAGAGAAGGGGTATATTTTCAAATTGCTTCACATATTTATGAATTCCTTAATATACTCTTTAGGACAACTTGGGAGGAAACAGCCAAACAGCTATGATAGCTACAATTAGTCCAGCAGCTGATAATTATGAAGAAACACTCTCCACACTGAGATATGCAGACAGAGCTAAAAGGATAGTTAATCATGCTATAGTAAACGAAGATCCAAATGCCAGGGTCATCCGAGAACTACGTGAAGAAGTAGAGAAACTAAAAGAACAACTTTCTCAGGCAGAGGTAAATTTATGGTAATATTACTGGTGGGATTCAGTGAGTTGTCTTTTTTATTAGTTCCATACACATTTTACAAAGCGGGGGGGATGTTAATGTTTTTGAATTGGCTATAAAATTTGTATCACAAGAGGATTTATTTGAAGATGAATTGATGATCTGAATTTCTTGTGGGAAGGGGGAAATCCAAATGGTGAGCACAATTAAACATAATGAAAGAGTAGTTTGGGGTTCTAAGTATTTGCACCCATGTATGTGATTCTGTTCACAACCCAATTTGTTTGACTAGCAGAACAGGATTAAAATTTGTCATGGATAAATTGGGAATTATAAAATGTTTGTAATTGTCATATTTTGGCTATGAAGGCTATGAAGGCACCAGAGTTAAAGGAAAAATTGGAGGAATCTGAGAAACTAATAAAAGAACTGACTGTCACTTGGGAGGAGAAGTTAAGAAAAACAGAAGAAATTGCACAGGTATTCTTTTCAGTATTCTTTCTGCTAAATGCTTAATTAGTGTAAGTTTGCATTACAGTACTTAGCCTGAGACCTGCAAATATAGGGCCATTATAAATTCAATAAATAATAATAAGATAATAGTCTATGGAACAGAGATGGACAAGTTTTATATTTCCAAAAGTGATCTGGCTGTCAACATACTGTTTCCTGAAAATCTGTGGCTCTTGCCATTCACCTGGATTTTGTGTATTTAAAATATTTCTTTACTGCCCTTCATTAAAATAGTCCACTATAGTTTACAATAGTGTGAATAAAACTAGGCAACAAACCAACAAATATGTATGGTGACATGCAACAAGACAAGATGCAAATTTAAAACTTGGAAAAGTAAAGAAAATTCCAAAAAATATAAAGTTTAAGAAAATCCTGCGGAAGTAGGTTAATTAACACAGTTTATATTGATGTCACACAATGCTAGCATACTTGCTGTGGTTGCATAGGCTTTACTTAGGTATTAAACAAAGCTGCTCATTCTGTAGATGGCTGCAAAAATAACAGCTGGATTAAAACTTACAGTCACAGTAGGCAGCTACCCAAACATTCTCTGTTACAGCAAATAATGGTCACAGTTCACATGTCACTGTATTGCTCTGAGCATGCTCACTTGAAGCAAGGCTAAGGAGTTTTAAAGTTGAGGGCCAGGTATTAATATGGCTTAGTTTGGCCTAAATGAGTGGTGTTTCAGTGTATTTTTGTATTCCTTCATGTTTCATCAGCAAATTTTGCAAGAGAATATGAAGTAAGGCAAGTAATTGTGTCCTGTGTGAGGTAGTACTTCCTTTTATCCTGGGTTCTAGTATTATATGAGAGGGAGAGAACTTTTCCGTAGTCACCTTCTCCACCCCATTAGCGTATATGTGAAGTTAGGATTTTTCATAATTGCTCACATTGGAATTCATAATGCCCATTTGCTCAGTTGGAAGAGATCCTTTTGGAGCTCCTTGCAGTCCCCTTTCGTTTTTACCACTGGTGTCATCAGAAAACTTGGCCACCTCATTGCTAACTCCAGATCCTTTTGGATTAAGTTAACAAGCACTGATTTCCATAAAGGTCTGTGAAGGAACCCACTGCTTACTTAGCACCACTGCAACAACTGTCCATTAATTCCTGCTCTGTGGACCATTCTCTTATCTCATGACTGTTATGCTTCCTCCGGCCAGAATCTAGTTGTATGTTCATTGGTACTTCTGTTGTTCTAAGTTATTTTGTTGTAGGTTATTGTGAAGGAAAGTGAAAAAACAGCAAAGATTAGAAGAATTAGTTTACATTCTAAATGTATATTTTAAAAATATTTTTATTGCCGCATGTTGTCCAACCCACAGTTTATAAGAATGTTATAAATTGTAATAATATGTTTCATTGTTTTAAAAGGCACTGATAGGACTGTATGCATGACTTCACTAGTCTGTTTCATTGACTGATGATCAAGAGTCATAATAGATGAAAGGCTTACTGGATAGTGTTGCTCATAGTTGTGCAACCTCTTTTGTTATCTGTTCTAGACCTATTATTTTAGCTGGGTGCAGATTAATGGTAACTCTGTTTTTATTTCCAATGGTACCCTTTCACATGAGGAAGGCTGCTTCTGCTCACAGAAGAGTTTGTTTTATGCCTCAGAGTTGAGCAGTTTGTGAGAAAGGTGATTCTAAATCCAAATAGGTTTTTCCCCTTGTACCACCTTTTGGAAAAGTGGAAGCATGGAAACTGATATGGAACCTACCTATTATAGTGCTATGTGAATTCTTGTGTAAAGATTTGTAGAGCAGTGTCAGCAGCTGTTATTCTTTTGCCCGTGATTATGTCTCAAGTCATAATATTTAGGTTTATTGGCACTTAGATCTGATGAATTAATTTTTTTCCTGTGTATTTTACAGGAGAGACAAAGACAGCTAGAGAGTATGGGCATTTCCCTTGAAACTTCTGGCATCAAGGTTGGGGAAGATAAGTGCTACCTGGTGAATCTAAATGCAGATCCTGCACTCAATGAATTATTGGTTTACTATTTAAAGGTAAAAAGGCATTAAATTCCGTAATGTTTTGGAGCTTCCCTTGAAATATTGTGCTACCTTTGAATTTGTGGGACTATATCTACATTAGGGATGCGGGTGGTGCTGTGGTCTAAACCACTGAGCCTAGGGCTTGCCGATCGGAAGGTCAATGGTTCGAATCCCCGTGACGGGGTGAACTTCCGTTACTCAGTTTCAGCTCCTGCCAACCTAGCAGTTCGAAAGCACACCAAATAGTGCAAGTAGATAAATAGGTACCGCTCCGGCGGGAAGGTAAATGGCGTTTCTGTGCGCTGCTCTGGTTTCACCAGAAGCGGCTTAGTCATGCTGGCCACATGACCCAGAAAAACTGTCTGCAGACAAACGTTGGCTCCCTCGGCCAGTAAAGCGAGATGAGTGCCGCAACCCCACAGTCGTTCATGACTGGACTTAACTGTCAGGGGTCCTTTACCTTTACCTCTTTATATATACATTGGTTCTTAAAGTGTGGGACTGAAACTTCCTTACTTTTTTTTAATAAAAAAACTTTTCAGTCAGTACTTTATTTGCAAAAACTAAAAGACATTGCAGAAAATCTGTTGCTCCTTCCATTCTTTAACCTGATAATTCACTATGATTTCTCTCAGTTTAACCCTTCCTTGTAAGTGGTCAAAAAGGCTAATATGAATTCGTGTGTAAGCATGTGCTCTTACTTCTAATGCTCTTACTTCTAAGGCTTTATCATAATTTTGGTCCAGGAAGGAGAAATTTAGATTCTGTGTAAGCTTCTGCTGTTTGTTATGCACATAGTCCATACTGCTGTGAATTTAATTTTGAGAATCAGTTCATATATCTCAGCAAAAAAATAAAATGATGAGATAGTTTGCTGTATGTATTCAGTTTATTAATAGGCATACTAATAAATGTGTATAAAGATAGCTTTTTCATTCAGTGACCTCTATCTCTTAAGATTCAAGCCAAGTTTTTATTTCTCGTGTATAGTACTGATTCAGGTTTTTTGTTATAGTTAAATTGGATTGCTATCAGTAAATTTCAGATGGGTAATTATTGTAATAATTAAACCTAGCTCTTTTATCTTTGTTCTTAGGAACCTGTTTTCTTAGATCTATATAATAAATGTAATCAAATGTTTCTAATGTTATAAGCAGAAATTACTGTGAACAATTAAGCTGTGAAAATATTCCTAGTTTGCAAAGGCAATTGGTTAATCCCATGTACAGCATTATGTCTCAATCTTTGTATAATAATTAAGTGTGAGCATATATTTCTGTGAGATCAGTTTTAGAGAGTTTGTACAGGGGCCTTGTTACCTCTGCCAGGCTAGCAATAGTTTCACTGTGTAATGAATATGGCCATGGGATTCCAGGGTGGATTGCACATACTTTGTGATGAATAAGTATGTGCCAATGTCAATAGAAGCAGCAGATTTATTTTCATTGTAATTGTCTTCACCAGGATCATACTAGGGTTGGTGCAGATACTTCTCAGGATATACAGCTATTTGGGATAGGGATCCAACCAGAGCATTGCGAGATAGACATTGCACCAGATGGGGAAGTTTCTCTCTCACCAAAAGAAAATGCAAGGTAAGAGAAATGCAAAATCAGTTTCGGCCTACAAAAAAGTGTGGCATTCATGTTTGTAGAGAAATTTATGGAAAAGCACCCTGATAAGAAAAGAGGAAAACTTCACATACAGTGATACCTCGGGTTAAGTACTTAATTTGTTCCGGAGGTTCGTACTTAACCTGAAACTGTTCTTAACCTGAAGCACCACTTTAGCTAATGGGGCCTCCTGCTGCTGCCCGCCACCAGAGCACGATTTCTGTTCTCATCCTGAAGCAAAGTTCTTAACCTGAAGCACTATTTCTGGGTTAGCGGAGTCTGTAACCTGAAGCGTATGTAACCCGAGGTACCACTGTATTTAGTTTTGATACCGTCATAATGATAAGAGCAATAAAATAAGTGCTTGTGCTGTTCTTGATGCATAAGCATACCGGGAGAGATGCTTCTCATATCATATGAGAACTGAACTTCTCAGACCTTTCTTTGAAATATGGAGCAGTACATAAATTACCTTAATAATATAACAACAATAAAAGGTAAAACAAAGCTATGTCCCAGAATATAATCTTTCTAGATGTTTGACTTTGGAAATATTTGAGCAGTGCCAAAAAAGAATGCTAAGAAAAAACAAATGGTAAATGTAGAGGTGAACCACAACAAAATCAGTCAGTTTAAAGGAGTTTCCGTAACTTCTTGATGCCAGTACTAGCAACATGATAAGTGAAACAGATATCCTGTAATCATGATTGCATACACCAATTATTAATAATCCAAATTTGTGGAGAACCTAAGAGTAAGTTTTTTGAATACTAGTAAGGGAGAGGATTCCCACCAATATCACCATGTCCAAATAAAATCTAAATCTCTTTGAAGACATGATGCCAGCTTTAAGGACAAATTAGGAATGTAAATGTATAGAAATAAGCACAGTGTATTCTACATAAGCTTTATTTATACTTTTTGCATGGTATACCTTAGTGTGTTATACTCCAGTGCTGTAGCCATAAGAGAACAAAATTCCAAACAGATGGTGTTCTGTGTTGTTATGATAGAATTACATTGCTAGGAGTTAGTCATTTTGACTGGCAAGAACAAAGAAGCATGTCACTGGAAAAAATTTATAACTAAATAGGCTTTGTTTAATTTGTGCTTCATCCAAAATGCCTTAATAGGCGCAAACCTTGTTACCAAAGTTACAACTGACAGTACATTGAATCATTTCATTGCTGATTCTCATGGAGATTGAAAGTAACTTCTTTGTGATATGGAGATAAATTAAAATACTGCTTCACTTTTATTCACCACACTTGGAACCCAGAGATTTTTTTCAGCAGTGAAAGAAATAGAAGACAGCTGTTTTAAACGCTACCTTTCTAACAAAATTAGGCGCACAATTGATTAATATCCCTGTTTCTGCATGCCTAAATTTAAGGGCAGTGAAAATGTATACAAAGCTGCCTCTCTAACGTTTCCTCTAAGGTCTGCACCAAAAATGTGTTCTTTCTGCTGTGGCTAATGTGAAATAAACTTCTTTTAATCAGAGTAACCTAGTTTTGGAAGATTGTTTTTTAAACTCTGGGAGCAACATATGTACAAGTCTCATTAAGGAGGTTTTAACTGGGTTTGTGCAGACTGCTTACGGTAAACAGCCTGTGACCCAATTACTTAAACGTATATGCTGCATGTTGCATTGCTAAAACCAAGCCACTGTCTGTCCTGTATACAATAAAGAGGTGCAGCAGCAGCAATAATAATTTGTCAGTAGAGATCAGGCTCTTGTTACAGCCTTGATGACTTTTATTTCACACATTTTATGCATGTTTAGGGGTTTCTGTTGGTAGGCCTTTGTGGTGCTGAATCAAGAGGAAACACTTCTTCATTCTTCTCCACGTTAAATAAATAAGTAATTCATCCAAAAGTAGAGAGCTGCATCTGTATTGGAAGAGTTTTTTAAAAACATGTTTTAATTGTTTTATTGTTTCTGTGTTTGTCACCCTGAGCACCTTTGAGAGGAAGGATGGGATACAAATTAAATAATCTATTGACACTTTTATCCGAGAGCTAGGAACAAGCAGGCTGGAAAAAAGAGAGCACATGTCTATTGGAGTATCTGCAACACCCAGTAAGACTCATAAGGCAATTACTTCTTTGGGACACTCTGCGTAATCAAGTAATGCAAACTGTAACTGTCGGAGCTCAGTATGTAGACTTTTCACTACCTGGTTTGTTTAGCGCACATCATCAGGTTGGAATGGAAAATTGTAAAGGGCCATTTTCCTATCCATAAAACTTCTCATGCCTCTTCAGAGAAGCACACCTCACACTTTGAGAACCGTAGAAATGAGAGGCTATGAAGAAAGCACATGTATTTGCATATATACACATACACATATATGTGTATATTTCTGCTTGCCCCTTCTCACAAGTATTTGTATGTGCCTTGGTTGAGCCCAGAAACAAAAAACCCACCTTGCTTCTCCTGATGTGTTTCATGTGAGTAAGAATATATTTTATAACATGGTTCCTGGCAGCTAGGTGATACACACTCTTCACTGTCCCTGCTGGACCAAAGAGCAAGAGTGACCCGTGGGTAGGAGAGAATTTGTCCCTTTCTGCATCTCTCTTATGTAACAATTCCCGTGGACCAGAGTGAGTAATGGTTTGTGACTACCGGGAATTGCTATTGGAGAACTCAGATTTTAAAGGATAATTTCAGTCTTTTCAATCTTGTGCTTTGCTTTCAGATCCTGTGTAAATGGCACGTTGGTGTGTTCTGTGACACAGTTGTGGCATGGAGATAGAATATTATGGGGAAACAACCACTTCTTTAGGTAATCTCTCTCTCTCTCTCCCCCCCCCTTTATTTACAGAGCTATGTCCAAATATTATTAGTGAAGAATCTTGCTTCTAAAGAATGATGCTAAATAGATGAACTTCTTTGTTACAGCTCAGACTTCTATAGTGTTAGTTTTTGGGCAACTAGTCTGTTTAGGTTTCCATCTAGTCCACACAGTATCTTCTAAGATAATATTTCTCCTGTTATGATACTCTGTTGAATAGAGCTTGAATTTGTGAGCATATTTTCATAAAACTGAAATCAATCCAGTCTTAAATACCGATCACTTGCTTTAGAGCAAGTACCAGGAGCTATGCATCCTGACATGAACAGCCTTGAATGGAAGATGGAAGCAAATTGGCTTGCATTGTGTTTGGCAAATACTACATTGTAGTGTAGAAATTTGTTGCTTTTAAGTTGTTGTTATATGTACCCTTGTACATGGGGAGAACAATGTCTCAGTAAAAAAATAAATCTATTGTTACTCATTGTTAGTTGTGGGATAACCTAACTACAGTTGCTCTGGCAACCTCTAGGCTAGATTACTGCAACACATTATACTTAGGGCTGCCTCTGAATAGGGTTTGGAAGCTTCAGCTGGTAGAGAATTTGGTGGCCAGGTTGCTGACTGGGGCAAGATGGTTTGAGCATATTACACTGATCCTCACCCAACTGGCTCCCAGTTAGTTTCTGGGCCCAATCCAAAGTGCTGGTTTTGACCTATAAAGCCTTGAGCTGCTCATAATTGCAATATGAACCAACCTGGACCCTGCGATACTCATGTGAGGCCCTTCTTCATGTGCCTCCTCCACGAGAGGTCTGGAGGGTGGCAACACAAGAACAGGCCTTTTCTGCAGTGGTTCCCTGTTTGTGGAATGCAATTTCTCCAGGGAGGTTCAAATGGCATCTTCATTCTACACTTTTAGGTGCTAGGTGAAAACGTTCCTCTTCAACCAGGCCTTTGGCTGACTAACATCCTATATCCTTTTAAATGTGTTTTGCAGGAGGTTATTGTTTTGTTTTGTCTTTGTTCTTGTTTTTCTTATATATTTTGTGTTTTTATCTTGTATTTATATGCTGTGAGCTGTCATGAGATCTATGGACGGTATACAAATTTAATAAATAAATAAAATATATATGTTACTGTACCTTTAAGGTGAATAGAATCTTAAGAGCAAGACTTGTCAGTTGGCTTTGTCTGTTAGAGAAGGTTAAGATTAAATTCAGTGAAGGTTGTACATATTTGTCTCGTTCCTTATTAATCTGCAGTCAACACTGTAGCTTCCTTTGTTTTGGAACAACCTGCCGCATGCCTTTCCTCCCTGCTCATGGGTTGTTAAGTGTAGAAAGATCTTATCCACAGAATCCAGCATTTTAAAAATGGATTTACCAAGGTATTTCATAACTACTTTCTCAACTTTTTAACAGAATCAATCTGCCTAAGAGAAAGCGAAGAGACTGGTTGAAAGACTCTGAAAAAGAGCAGCAGTTAGCAGAACATGATCTAGATGCAGCCAGCGAAGCTTCTTCGGAACCAGACTATAACTATGAGTTTGCACAAATGGAAGTCATAATGAAAACACTGAATAGCAATGGTAAGAAGCTGGTGCTCAGCATCACTGAAAATATCAGACTGGAGCAGATAAATTTCAAGGTCCTGGCAATAGATAGGTTCTTTAATCTGTTCCCTTGTCCTGGTGGTTGTAAATAAGGAATGGATAATTTTGTTGTGTTCATTAACTGTTGTGACTTTCTGGGAATAGAGACTGTGGAGGAGTAAATCATGTATGACCAACTGATCCCAATTATATTTACTAGGAAGTAAGTGGATTTTTAGGGGATTTACCTCATGCTCATCTTCCTTTTCTTATATAGACCCTGCAGTAGAAAATGGTACTTTGGATCTTTTGTCTCTCACCCTCTGTTTCACCTTCTGATCACTGTGACTGTAGAACTGTGTCCTCCCCTGTGTTGAGAAATAAACAAAGTGGAATTATTAACAATGTAGATAATGAATTTTAAGATCTGTTGGTGCTTTCCTTATCTAGATCCAGTACAAAATGTGGTCCAGGTCTTGGAGAAACAATACTTGGAAGAAAAGCGTAGCGCTTTGGAAGAGCAGAGGATGATGTATGAGCGTGAGCTGGAGCAACTCCGACAGCAGCTTTCTCCGGAAAGACGGTATCAGCATTCTAGTGACAGGCTTTCAGAAGCTGCCCAGACAGCTCAGCAGAAAGTGAACCTCTGGTCAGAAGAGAGGTGAGAGCATTGATATTAAAACCATAAGTAACTATGAGAGAATGAGTGACGGAAGAAAAATACTATTCTGTGTGTGAATCTGTCCAGGACAATCTTTCATCCAGATCCCAAATAACTTTAGAACATCCTTCCTGCAAATGTGTGCTATGAGTAAGCTAACCATACTCAAACTGCTTGTTGTAAAACTTAGTACCAATTAAATTCTTCAAACGCAGGACTCATTGGGGCCCGGGCATTTGGTATGTACCTTCCGTAACTAGAATGTAGTCCTGCTTACCTAGTGATTCTGACTGATTTGGTCTTATCTGCGTTGTCTTCTCAGTTAAGGACCAATCATGTCATAGCACAGGCACTGTGCAGTGCCCATATGGTCAGAATTACTGCAGGGCTTTCAAGGGAAATGCATTATAGCTCTTGTATAACTTGTAGGTTTCATCTTGGTATACATATAATTTTTCTCAGAATGCCTATAAAGACGGATTAGCACGGTGGGATTTGTTTTGTTACCAAATGACATTTCCAAGATAGCCTTGACATGTATTAAAAAAATAGGAAGCATTCTCTCATTTAAAGCTATTATTTTCTCTTGTTAAAATATTTGAACATAATTTTTAAAATCTGGAATAATTAATATTCTTATGTTTACAGTCTTGTTCATTGTTTCTGCCAATGTCTTCTTACCAAGTTCTCAATTTCCCAATTAATATTCTACTACTCCTCTCCATTTTTCTTTCCCACCCCTAGGGATGAATTATTTCGACAGAGCCTAGCAAAATTAAGAGAGCAGATAGTTAAGGCCAACACATTAGTGAGGGAAGCAAATTTATTGGCTGAAGAAATGAGCAAGCTAACAGATTATCAAGTGACACTGCAGATTCCTGCTGCTAACCTGAGTGCCAATAGGAAGGTAAGAAAATTGATAATTGAAACTATTTTGTAAAAGCCCTTGGAAGTCATTTGAGTCCAGAAGTAGAGAATGAACGAGTGCATGAGGGAGAGAAAATGGAACATAAATTAAAGGAGTTGTATGGACTGAATAGATATAGCTTCTCTAAACTTTCTATCTCACTGAGCTGATACAATATTATAATACCCGTAAACATACAGTAGAAACAGGACATTCATGCCTGTGCTATCTTGATATGTTGCCAGTCATTTATGGTTTCTAGTTCTCAGCCACCATTATATAAATAATTGGAAAATGCAAGAGAATGGAGTACCAAAATATTAACATAGCTATGTAGCATATGTTGAGTTTAAATTTGAAAAATGGAATCACTTTGTTAAAATGCAAATTTTATCTACTTAAGATACTTTGTCTTGTCTTTGTTTAGAGAGGAGCAATAGTAAGTGAACCAGCTATTCAAGTAAGAAGAAAAGGGAAAAGTACTCAAGTATGGACCATAGAGAAGCTCGAAAACAAGTTAATTGACATGAGAGATCTGTATCAAGAATGGAAGGAAAGAGCCCATGAGGTATTCAACCTCAGTTTTTCAGTTTGGCCAAAATCGTACTCTTTTAATAAAAACAGAATATTTCTAAAAGCATTATATAGCACAGTTGTGCATATTCATGTAAGCATTTCTGCTGTTTATCTAACAGCAGTGCTACATTCAGTTGTATGTTTATCCTAATATTTGTAGTTTATTTCCCTTATACATGTCTGGGAACAGACTACAATGGCTACATTTGGAACTTAGTATCTCTAAAACTATTTCAGTATTATACAGAAAGATCGTGTCTTGCATGGAGGTTACATTCTGAGGATGGCGTGTAGACAAAAACCACCTCCTTGGAACTGCCCCCACTCAAGCACCCTTATCCTTTCTGGAGCCATGCCCCAAGCAGACCTTGCCCCACAAGCAAGGCAGAGAGCTTCTAAGCTCCCTTGCTTACTAGGCTCTGGGAGGTTCTCTCGCAGGCCATCCATGTTCCTGCCAGCTTATGCGAGAGCCTTCCAGAGCCCAATAAGCAAGGCAAAGAGCTTAGAAGCTCTTTCTGCACTGGCAAAACTGTCTGCAAAAAGTACTTTTAAGCGCTCTGGCTTCTGTGCATTTAATTTGAGTGACTTCAACCTGTCAGCCTTCAACTGTGTAAAGTTGAAATCACACGTTAAGCTTGTGCCAATTGCAATAGTCCTGCAATTTATTTTGCTCTGCATATGAGATTTTAAAATAGTGTGCTTTTGGATATGTTTACAGGTAAGTGTATTTTTTAGTGTAAGTGAAGAAATATTTTTAGTATTCATCAGAAATTTTAATGCAAATGTTTGCTAATATTTGACCTACTATAAGGAATATCAGATTTTCCATAGTTTGTTTCTTCAAAGCACATCAGCACTGAGTCCTACTATTTTAAGTGAATGGATAACAACTTAATGTAATTCAGGATTTAATCATACGGTTGTTTCAACATAAAATGCTATCTGCCTGAACATGATGATCAACATAGTACTTCGTGCAATGTAGTATTCATTGACTGCATCAAAAACTAGTACAAACAGTTTTTGTTGTTAGTATTTTTGCACACGGGGAATTTAATTTTGGTCTTCTGTGAGGAACACAAAATTGTTGGAAGTGTTGCTACTCATTTACAGTATTTAAATGAGGAATAAGCTTTTGGTGTTAATAAGAGTTAGGTTTGTATACATAGAATAATAGACTCATAGAACTGTAGAGTTGAAAGGAACCTCAAGGGTCATATAGTCTGACCCTCTGCAATGCAGGAATCTCTCTTTTTTTTTTAAATGATATTTATTAAGAATTTTAAAGTTACAAAGAAAAAAGAAGGAAAAAACAAGAGAAAGAGAAAAAGAAAGAAAAAGGTAGATAAAAATAACAATTAAACAATACAAATCAATAAAAACCAAAGTCAAAAAGGAAAAACAAAACACACAATACATCAAAATCAAAGAGCAAAAATAAACAAAAAATTTAAAAACAAATCCAATATTCCCAAATCCTTAACTTTCATTAACTTATTTCATTGACCTCCTCACACCTCCCTTTTTTGTATTCTAGTTGTTAATTATCTCAGCAAATCCTTTCCATCTTTCACAATATTCTGTCATTAAATTACCTTAATCTATTTTAACCTTATCTTACCATAAAAAACCTTAAAAATTAAAAATTAAATCTTATTTATACCAAATTCTTTTAACCATAGCATATTCATACATAATTCTTTTTAACATTTCTGCTAAAGCCAAATAATTTCATTCCAACATTTTTCTAATACTCATTAATTTTACGATACTTTTCTAAATAAATTTTTATAACTTTCTTCCAATCTTCATCCATCGTCTCTTCTTCCTGGTCTCGGGTTTTGTCAGTCCTTTCCATCCCATCCATCTGGTCCATCAACCTGGTGACCTTGTATCCGAGGCTCTTAAGTCTTTTCCATGTCCCTTCCGCAGGTCTTCTTCATGTATATACCTGTACTTTACTTTGTCTTCTGCTGATCTTATTCTTAATTTCTTTCCTTTCACTCAGGGAGACTCCAACTTGACAATATATTTGTCCCTTCTCGACAAGTCAGCCCCTTTTCCATAGTCAACACTGAAATCCATATGATATTTAAAGGCATGTTTCAAGTTAAGGGCCCCCACAACTCCGAACTCCCCCCAGCCCAAAGCCAGACTCGAAAGGTCAAAACATCCCTGCATAGGGGGATCCATCCAGCCCCCCATCTCCAAGCCAAACAGAACTCCATCTCTCCAAATCTGACTTTTTCCAGGTTCATTCGTCAAATCCAACAACTCATGTTCCTGCTGGGCCGCAGCTCTCTCCATTTCTGTTACTTGAGGTTCAGCAACAACCTCCTCCTTTATCTGATCTGTCAAAGCACATTCCTGGGTTAATTCCTGAGTGGGTTCTATATAGGTACCCACTGCCTGTCCAAAATTTCCAATCGCAACAGTCATCAAATCCATCTTCTCATGTAACTGTTACAATAAAGCACTTGTCTTGCAAAAAGCAAGCACCAAAGCCTCCCCTAAGCACATTCTTGTTCAAGGTCGAAGTCTGGTCCCACGATCTTTAATCTCTACAGCTGCAAAGCTCCCCAGTTCGACTCTAATAACAGTTTCACAAGCTCCCTCTAGGGGAAACAATTTCTATTTGTATTCATCTTTTTTTTTTTTTTAAAGCAGATCTAGGAACAAAGTTTTCCTTTTTCGGATATTTTGTTCCTTTTAAATGTGAAAGGGAACAATGGAATCAATATGTTTCTCTTCTTTTGACTATCTGTCAAAAACGTTTGTCCATAGTCAATGAACTTCCCGAAAACGTCTGTCCTGACACCCCGCTCCCAGGTTCAAGACGGTGGAAATTTACCTTTCTTTACTCTCTCTTCTGCAGGTTTAAACAGTCTAAAAAAGGTTCCCCCCTCTTCTCCTGCTTCCAAGGGGGCTTCAGTAATTTTAAATGATGAAAAATTAATCCTTTACAAGCGACTTTCCAGACTCTAGCTTACGATGTCTTTGCTTCAAACTGTTTACAAAAGCGGAAGGCGGACTTCCTGTTTAGACCTTCCCGCTCCGGTGCCAAATTACGAAGTTTAGTAATCCAATTTTCCGTTTTACTCACGGGTACTTGTTTAGAGTCCAATTGTCCACAGGAAAAAAGTCAGCGCTCTCCAACAACAGCAATGTGGCTTCACTCCGTGAAAAGAGCAGTCAATTCGAAGCACTGCGCCGCTCACCCCACGTCGCTCCGGATCCTCGTAGCCGGGTTTCCCCGCGAGTAGGGGAGGCGCAAAAGGTGCCAGCCGAATCCCAGGTCCACAGGCTTCTCCCACCTGTGGTTTTTGATGGGTCTCCGCCTCGCCGTGGCGGTCCAGACCCTAATTTTCACGGAGCGGGTTCCTCCAGATCAGAGGAAGCCCGCCATTGCCGGTGGCGCTAACCCGGAAGTCCTGCAATGCAGGAATCTCAACTAAAGCATGCATGGCAGATGGTCATCAACCTCTGCTTAAAAACCTCCAATGAAGGAAAGTCCACTACCTCCTGAGTGAGACGATTCCACTGTTAAAGAGCTCTTAGAAAGCTCTTTCTGATGTTTAGTTAGAATCTCCTTATAACTTGAAGCCATTGGTTTGGGTCCTAGTCTCCAAAGCCGGAGAAACAAGCTTGCTCCATCCACCATGTGACAGCCCTTTAGCTATTTGAAGATGGCTGTTATATCTCCTCTTTTACAGATTAAACATACCCAGTTCCCTCAACCGTTCCTCATAAGGTTTGGTTTCCAGACCTTTGATCATCTTGGTCACCCTCCTCCTCCATACATTCCAGCTTGTCAATATCCTTCTTAAACTATGGTGCCTATAACTGGACACAGTACCCCAGTTGTGGTCTGACCAAGGCATAATAGAGTGGGACTATTGCTTTCCTTGATCAGGTCCCTATGCTTCTGTTTATGCTTCCTAGAATAGCATTAGGTTTGTTTGCTGCTGTATCACACTGTTGACTCGTGTTAAGCTTGCAGACCAGTAAGACCCCTAGATCCTTTTCACGTGTACTACTGGCAAGCCAGGTGTCCCCCATCTTATATTTGTGCAGCTGGTTCTTCCTGCCTAAGTGTAGAACCATACTTGTGTCCGTATTGAAATACATTTTGTTAGTTTGGGCCCAGTTCTCCAGTCTGCTCAGGTCATCTTGCATCCCAATTCTGTCTTCAGCAGCAATGGTGTCATCTTCAAATTTGATGAACATCCCTTCAGTACCTTCATCAAAGTAATTTAGAAATAGGTTGAACAACAACAGGCCCAGGGCAGGTGCTCTATATACACTCTAGTGCTCTACATATACTCTTGCCTTCTGCTATCATCTGACCTGCCTTGTTTAGACATGTTGCACAGTGGTGAAATGGGGATTTGAATATGACTTTATTGGGCGTAGCTCATAATTTTTAGCACATCCATGTTGGATCACTATGCTAAATCATTTTTGTTTTTGAAATTTTAATTGTCTTTTAAAAAAAACAGATGAAGAGACTCACTGGAAAAAGAGGTGATCCTTTCTATGAAGCACAAGAAAACCACAATTTAATTGGTGTAGCGAATGTCTTTTTGGAGTGCCTTTTCTGTGACGTTAAACTTCAGTATGCAGTACCAATAATCAGCCAGCAGGGGGAGGTAAGTTTCAGTCTCTGGTGTCATCTATTCTGTTTTGTTTATGAAGGCAAAACTTTGCTATGAGCGGCACATATGTATTCAGGAAGGAAAAGCACAATAAATCCACTATTAATGCATCAGTGATGTCTTGCTGCATACACCTGCAATAAGATAGCAGTCAGGATGGGCACACAGTCTTGGGACAAGAGAAGATTGGTGCCACTGAAACATTAAATGGAAATGCTTTGAATAGAGGGCAAATGACCAAGCCACTGAATTTCATGTACTGACGACCAAATTTTTGACTATAGTTCACTTGCTCCCCCGGTGTTCTAAATCTAGAAGTCTAATCAAAGGGGAAAGTTGTGAGTACACAGAAGGCAATTCAAAACAACTATCAATAACTTCCATTTTATTTTTAAATATGTAAATTTGGATAATAGCTGAGCAAGGAAATGAGAATTTTACTGGTTAGATACTGAGCACCACATCTTACATGTGAACCTCCATAATGTCAAGTTGGATCTGAGACAGATTTGAGAATGGTCGTATGTAATGTGCAATTGTTATCTGCATGCTGTTTTTCTGTTCAGTTGAAGCTACAATTATATTTGTATATGTAAGTATGTGGATTACTGATGCTATGCAGTACTACAAGGTCTTCAATATTAATATTTTTGGGGTGCAGGTTGCAGGGCGTCTGCATGTTGAAGTGATGCGTGTCACTGGTGTTGTCCCAGAACGCCTAGTGGAAGGAGATGATTCTTCTGAAAACTCAAGTGAAAGTGGAAGTATAGAAATCATGGACAACAATGGAGAAATTACTCACAGGCCAAAAAAACTCACCTGCAGGGTATGGACATATGTATATTAATATTTTAATAGGATATACCTATATAATACTCTAAACATTTTGCATGTCTTACAATCAGCAATGGGAAATACCTTGTCACTCATCCATTTCCAGTTGGTTTCCATACACCTTCAGAGATTTAGTTTATCTTTATTTGTCATATGTTCATACTATAGTCTGCACCTTGGATGGAAGTTTTAGACAAGTAAAGTCAACAATTTAAAAATGTAAGCCATTCATTGGGGTTAGTTACTTTACAGCAGTTGAAGTTTTCAATGCTTGTCCAGCAGTACATGTGTGTGGACAAGGATTACCAAATAATCTTACGATGCTTTTGTTTGTTAAACATATTGTATATATTGAGTGTTAATTTTTAGATTGTTTTATGAGCCTAGCTGTGAGATAAAATTGGCCTTACTTAGTCAACCATTGTCTAACTGAATATTCTGAGTATAGCTGAATATATTAATATAAATATGCCAGTATATTGAATTACAGTTTTACTGTTGTCTAGGTAAAAATTAAAGAAGCAACAGGACTACCTTTGAATCTCTCAAACTTTGTCTTTTGTCAATACACCTTCTGGGATCAGTGTGAGTCAACTGTTGCAGCACCAGTTGTAGACCCAGATGTGCCTTCACCTCTGACCAAGGATGTCCAGTTTACAGTGACTTTTGCTCATTGTAAGGTAATTTAGTTTGGTTGGAATGCTAGAAAAATACATTTGAGTCCATATTTTACACACACACACACACACGTATGATTCCATCCTACTGTACAGTGAGATGGAGATGAAACAAGGGGTTCTAATACCTTCATTAAACAACAACAAAAATTCATTTCCATTGCTTTCAAGTGCCTCCCCCACCAATTACCTTCAGTCCATTCCACTCACCTTTTGGGCAGGCCACCAGGTGCTTCACACACACTCTGGGCCACAGTTTGGGAACCCTGACATAGGTTAAACAGAATTCTGCAAGTCATTAGTGGCATTGAATGCTGGAGTTGTGTAACCTGCTCCTGGTACTTTTATTTGTCATTTCCAGTGGAAAGAGGAAGGAAGACAGAACATACAACTTGGTTCTTAGGAAACCTAGTCAGAGAGGAGATGTGACCAGCCTATTCACTGTTATGGAAAATGGGATTGGATTAAGGAAATGAAACATTCATTCTTTCACAAAAACATATTAGTTAGGAGTGAGTTAGTCTGGCAAACTTTCTGGTCTCTGAAAATGGAGCTTTGTTATTCCTAAAATGTTTGGTGGTTATGCTTATTTCAATATATCTCATTAGAACAGGGACTACAATATTAAATATGTTGTATTAATCAACACAAAATATGGAATTTTGACTACCTGTGCAAATATAACTGAAGTATTAATATAAAATAGTGGTCTGTTCAGTATTATACAAAATTCTGCATTTTACCTGGTTCATGGAATTAATATCTTCATTGGGAGTTTTTTTCTGCCCACAAGAACATTTGAACATTCACCTGGTTTTTTAATCATAGAGCTGATAAAAATCATGCTTTAAGTGTTTTGCAGTAAGTATTGCAATTTTCTAGGATTATGTGGTGAATGTAACAGAAGAATTTCTGGAGTTCATTCAAGATGGAGCACTTGCTATTGAGGTATGGGGTCACAGATGTGCTGGAAACGGCAGTTCCATATGGGAGGTGGATACTCTTCATGCAAAAACCAGGACCTTGAGAGACAGGTAAACCTATGTTGTATTTTCCTTATAGTAGTGAAGCCTCACTTCAAATATAGGGAGAAAGGAGGAAGTACAGCACATGTGCCAGAGATGAATTGAGAGCTAGAGGGTGATGGGTGTGTATGCCTGTGAGAGGTGGTAGGAGAGAAATTGAGTATAAAGAAGAGATTTCTCATAGTCTTCTTTCTGCAAGAATATTTGATTTGTTAATTACTAATTGTATTGTTGCTTCCTGCCCTTGGCACCTTGGGGAAGAAGGGTGGGATAAAAATCTAATAAGTAGATAAAATGAATGGTTCTACAAATTTCCACTAAAGTGTAAGGAGGAGTATTCATACTACTCTTATTGCTTTTTGGATTGTCTCTAGGTGGAATGAAGTGACACGTCGAATAGAAATGTGGGTTTCAATTCAAGAACTGAATGAACTGGGGGACTATACAGCTGTGGAGCTCCACCAGGCAAAGGATGTAAACACAGGAGGGATTTTCCAGCTTCGACAGGTACAATTAATTTTATCCCTCCCAGATAAGAATACTAATGTGTGTTTACATTAATTTACATGTTTCCCTACCAGGGTCATTCTCGCAGAGTTCAGGTGACGGTTAAACCAGTACAGCATTCGGGAACATTGCCACTTATGGTAGAAGCCATTCTGTCTGTCTCCATTGGCTGTGTGACTGCCAGATCAACCAAACTGCAACGGGGGTTGGACAGTTACCAGGTAGGATAAGTGGTTTTAAAGTGCTAAATTATTTTATTGTGGTGCAGATTTGTTGTTTTCACTTGTGCCTTTGAAGGATACTGTGTGGAATTTGTATGT
Source organism: Podarcis pityusensis (assembly GCF_964106645.2). Classification (NCBI taxonomy): domain Eukaryota; kingdom Metazoa; phylum Chordata; class Lepidosauria; order Squamata; family Lacertidae; genus Podarcis; species Podarcis pityusensis. The sequence continues at coordinate 60,696,444 of NC_138031.1, forward strand.
ACACTTGAAGCAAGGCATGGATGATAGCTTCTCAAGGACCATTAGGAATGGCAGTTAAATGGAACATCATGTCTTGAATTGGTATCCCTTGAATGCCAGAAACAATATCAGATTGGTGACTTTCAGGGGCTTGTAATCTTTCAGGGGCATCTTGCTGGCCATTATCAGAAACTGAATGCTGAGTAGATGAAGTTTGCTGATGGGAATTGTAGTTCAAAATGTTTGGAGGACACCAAGTTGGAACAAGCTGATTTTAAAAGTTTATTGTAAACTAGTCATCGCAAGCCTCAGGTGCAATCTCTTCCTCCTTTGTAAGCACGATGAGGAGACTGAAAGGGCTACCTGCAGATGCTAAGAATTGAACCTGAGACATTCTGCATGCAAAAGCAGATGCTCTGCCATTGAGCTACAGCCCTTCCCCTCAACAACCACTTGCTCACCTCTTGGGCTCTGTGAATAATTGCATTTGCATAGCTGTCAACTGTCCCTTATTTGGCGGGAAAGTCCCTTATCCCAGCGCTGTGTCCCGCTGCTGTCCCTTATTGATGATGTCCCTTAAATTTCCCAGGTTTCAAAGGAAGCAGCTCCTCTCCCTCCCTCCCTGCCGGCCAGGGAGGAGGGAGGCTCCAACCGTGTTGCTTGGCTGCGTTGCTCACCCAGTAAGGAGTCTAAGAACGACTGGGGGGTGGAGCTTGCATGCCTTGTGCCGATCAAATCGGCCGCGTTGCCTGGGGACTCGCCTTTGCCCAGCGCTTCCCAGCGGAGAGGTGACGGTGGTTTTCCTTGCTACATCCCCTTTGCCGGGTTGCTGCGCTGTGGGAACCACCGCTTGAGGCTTCGTTTGGCTGCTAGCTGGGTTTTCTGCCTTTGGCTCGGAGGGGCTCAGAAGTTGAACATACCTGTGTTCGGAAAATCCCTTGTTTTGGCTGCTGATCCCTTATTTTCGAGGCTGCTGGTCCCTTATTTTCAAATCTGTAAGTTGACAGCTATGCATTTGTATACTAAGAAATGATTGACACTTGATATGCTTTGGAGGGACTGAATCCAAGTCTTCCCCCCACCCACAACAGCCTTGTTTGCATGTAACCTTAAATCATAGTTAAAACAACAGCTCTGGAAGGGCTTTCCAACCTTTTTGGACCCATAGGCACATTTGCAAACCAGACAAATAGTTGTTGGCACCCCCCCTGCCCCCTTTTCAAGCCTAATTTCTACAGCCTCCTTTCTGTGACATGTGGTAGGACACAAGCCTGAATCTACCTTGCAGTGGTGGGCAAAGCTGGACTCATGATTTGTATCTCTCCGTATAAATAAAAAGTGGTAAGCCAAAAAGAAATATTGGCTTCCACTCATGATTTATTTGGAAAGAAACAAGCCATGAGCCCAAGTTTGCATGTCACTACAAGACAGACTCTGGCTTCTTTCCTTTCCTGCATGGCATAGTCAGGTGCGAAGGAAGGAGGAAAATGTTTGTGCACATGAAAACATCGTTTATTTTAAGCTACAGTTTAACACTGCACGTTAACCTGGCTATTATGTGATTGCTGAATGCCCACTGTTACATCAAAGATGTGTAGACTGAGTGCATAATGATAAAGATCCAGCATAAATTACCAGAGATATACCTCATGTAGAAGACAGGTGGACACTTCTCCCATCAGTCATGTGCTTCAAAAAGTGAAGTAATTAATTTAAAACACAACAACAACCCAACGCTTGAAAGCATGAAGATATCATATACATAGTTTATGTCTCTAGAAAGCAAGGGAGCATCATTGCATGAATTTTGCTTCTACGTGATTAGGTATTAGCCTGGAGGTCCTGACTCTCAAACCTTTTAGCAGTAAGTGGTAAAGAGGAGTGGCACATGTCTGTTCATTTCACCATACGAGTGGGTCACTAAACCTTTATATAAGCAATTAAATAAGGTTTGATGCTTTCTGTTCTGTCTTGTTCTAATTTGTGTCCATGATGTGTGCTCTTATTTGGAGTTTGTTAGCAAGAAAAATGCATGTTCTCTATGTTTATAAAGTTTATTTTTTTCTACCAGAGAGGAGATGATGATGATGATGGTGGTGATATGGATAGTTATCAGGTATTGCTGCTGCTGTTGTTGTCGAATCACATAGCATGGGGCACAGCTAATGCTAATAGTTATCAACTCCAAAGAGTCACTGAAAAAATTTGCTCTTGGAACTTTCTGCATTAAAAGACACTGATTTAAAGAACAAGCCTCTCAGCTTAATTTGACAATACGCTATGCTCTTTCATGTGACATTTCTAATAATCAATATATTAATGATTTATTTAGATTGTTGAAAATTAAGAAAGAGCATGGTGGCTTGCAACTTAATTAAAACAACTGTCAATAAAACAATGTAAAACAGATGCAGGAGATACAAGATAGCAAAGAAATTTCAGGGAGGGAAAAGCCGAGGATTAAAAACCACGTCAAGTACCTGCCAGAAAAGGAATGTCTTCACTCACTGATGAAAGTCCATCAAAAAGGGGACAAAACAGACTTCCCTGGGAAGGAAGTCCCGCAGAGCCTGGGCAAGGCAACAGAGAAAGTTGTATTGTGTGTCGAATTCAGATGTTGGTGTAATGCAAGGGAGACGTACAAGAGAGATCTATAGACATCTCTTATATGATAGAATTGAGGCCAAAAGCAGAATTCTTCATTTTTTTAACTAAATAATGTTTGAAATCATAATAATTTTTACATACAATTATTTGTCATCCATAATTTTTACAGGTTTCATTAAATCACATTTTGTTCAGTGCAATAACAAAAGCATCAAATATTTGTGCGTACTGTACTGTTAAACCATTTTTTAATAATAAAAAAGCTAGTCCTGTAAACTTTGCTTTCCTGATGCCTACAGCTTTAATATATTTATGAATTAATGAATTCTGTATGAAGGCTTCCCAATATTTAGGGTTTTTAAAAAACTTTTTAACAAGCAGCAAAAAAACAAAACACCAGTTGTATAAATGTAGGTATCTATGCAAATACCCTAGTAAGTTGTACAGTCGTTCCAAAAACCTACAGCTCAAACTACAGGTGATGGCTGATTCAAATGCCTAAAGCTCCTCTCTGACCCAGTCCTGTGAAACAAGGAAGTCCAATTTAGGAGTATAAGGAATAAATGGGTGAGCAGTGCTAAACACCCACATCCGCACGCCAGAGGCAACTCAACACACACTGCTTACCTTCTTGCAACCTTCTCCCCAAGCACTCTTCTCACAGATAGAGACACTTCTGGTATTTAGCCTGGATGAGGAGAAAATGGCTTCAGAGAACAAACTGCAAGTAGATAAACCACAAGGAGAGGGAAGGCTTTGCACTTCCCACCCAGGAGGACCCCCACCTCCATAATTATGGTACTTCCATAAGTTAGGCAGATCCAGATTTAAATACACCATCCTGCTGTCAACAGTAGTTTGAGCCTGAATTAGCTACTAACTTGCTTCAAGCGGTTCATGGCACTTCCTGGTAATGAGTTATGAAGAATGGATCAAACATTCCTTTAATACCAGAAAGCATGATTGCATGATGGGTTTTTGTTTGCATGTGGATGATTTAGTTACTCTGGTAACAGCTTCTCATAATGGAGTTAATACAGGTTTAAGGGTATATATGTTGATGTCTCTTTAATTGTTTTCACTTTCATATGCTACTAAATAGTTTGTTGGCCAATGCATTATTTTTCTGCTTGGATCTAAATCACAAATTTGCAAGAGACAAAATACACAAAGAGCTCTAACTATGGAGCGGGTGGTGCAATTTCAGCTTTTCATTCTTTATGCTCTTTGCAAGTTGGGTGAGCTTACCTTCTTGGGTTATGTACTATCTGATGTAAACGTGAATGAACACTATTGGGTAACATCTTCCAATCAAAGTTGAAAACTGCATAAAATTAAATGTGTATGTTGTATATGTTAAAAAAAAAAAATTCTCTTTTTCCATAGGAAGAAGACTTAAATTGTGTGAGAGAGAGATGGTCAGAGGCACTAATAAAACGCAGAGAATATCTAGATGAACAGATTAAAAAAATCAGCAATAAACAAGGTTCGTGGATCTTGTGATTTAATTATAAGAACTTTTCATTCCTTTGTATCAAAAAAGAATGTTAGCCTAGTGTATTACTGATTTATTTTTAAAAGTTGTTTGTATTTGAAAGGCTTTTTGTGATGTTCAGCTTGTTATAAAGTGAAAAATTAGAATAATTTGCTCATTACAAAGTGAATCCACCTTTGAGAGCAGAATTCTCATTAGCTTTATTGGATCTAATCTGCATTCATTGGAATCCAAAACCAACCTGTCACTTTGCTACTCTTAAATAATTGGAAAATGTATTATTAACCCGTTGTTTTCTGGATGCCCCTGGAAAAAGTACTTCCACAGTATGTGACCAATATTCCACTCTTCATATCCGATATCACATTATAGATAAAACAGAAGATGACATGGAAAGAGAAGCACGTCTTGTAGAACAGTGGGTAGGGCTAACAGAAGAAAGAAATGCTGTGCTAGTCCCAGCACCAGACAGTGGGATCCCAGGTGCTCCTGCAAATTGGTAGGTTGACTAAAATGCATTATATTTCAGCTTGCTTGCAAAATAACTTTTGAGTGAATATTGTATGCAGTTAACAGGATAGTGAAGATCTGAGGGAAGAATAAGCTGCTAAAATGCTAAATGTGTGTTCACTTTTTTTAAAAAAATTGACCTTTATATTCCACAGCACAGAACATTAGTGCCCTTAGTTCAGCTAGAAACATATTACAACTAGAAATAAAACTGCTGGTGAACTGGTTGTTTTATTGCTGGTCTGTGTATCCTGAAGATTTATCTCACCCAGATATGGTTGAATTAAGGGCAGGATATAAATATTTTAATAAATAGAAAATAAAGGTTTCTGGCGGTGTAATGCACAGTCATGTAATAATGTAGAACCGGGGTTTATATACAAGTTCATTTACAGATTCCATAATATTTCCTGTTGTAGTAATGCTTGTAGTAGGTGTTAACACCTGTACTGGGGTCCTGAAGTAAAAAAGACACTTTCTCCTGTCTCTACATTTTGCTCTATTATGCATTGAAGCAACTAGATTCAGGACTTGCCTCCAGCTCCAAACACTTCATTTCCATAGAACTAGGGACTGTTTAGGAGATATGGTGGAGAAAATATCACCACCCCACCCCTGTGAATTCTTTTCTCTTTTGTGAACCATGGTCTAGGAGCTCTCCTGTTAGGGTCCAAGGATACACTGTAATATTTTGTTGTAGGTTCTCCCTAGTTAATGTCATTTGTTTTTAACGCTTTCAGTTTTCCATTAAAATATCTGTGCATGTGTATGGTTTATTTTATTAACTGGGGTGTTTCTTTACTGTTAGGATCCCACCTTCTGGAATGGAAACACATATACCTGTACTTTTCCTTGATTTGAACGGTAAGTTGCAGCTTATGAAGGGAGTGGAAGTATGAATTCCCTTGAATATGCTTGACGTATTTATACGCTTTCGTATTGCTGGTGTTTTATTGCTGTGTGGGAATCTGAAGTGCTTCAGATCTGGATCTGGTGGCTTTTAAACAATCCAGTTTTTTTGTTTATTGAATGTATTGAAAGAAGCACAGCTGTTGGGCATTAGAGTTCTTCCATCATGTGTAAAGACACATTCTTAAACATCTTCATCAAAAGTTCCAAAATGATATTTTGCAATGATTTCTATTTGTTGCCATGTACTTGCATTGTGGGGTAACAAATTCCATTAAGCTGATGTATACAAATGTAACATGAGAAGTGTAAGTCTATCCTATCTAAAGTATTGTTTTCCAATTATGCATGATTTCTGTGTAATATGTTTAAGACTGGGACATAGGAAATAACTAAAGCTAAAAAAAATGTCTTGTAACTTAATTTTATTTTTTGTTAGCTGATGACCTCAGTGCCAATGAACAGCTTATAGGTCCACATGCATCAGGAGTAAATTCAATACTACCCAAAGAGCATGGAAGTCAATTCTTTTATCTGCCAATCATAAAACACAGCAAAGATGAGGTAAATGTCTAGTGAGCTATTCTGTACAGTAGAGGTATGGCTATCATATTTTTACTGTTTGCATTTCATCAATCCATTTTCTTTCTTTTTCAATACATTTAATGCTACATTATACCTTTGAAACCTTGAATTTACTCTTTTCTACTTGATTTTTGTTGAACAAGTGTGTATAGTTTATTGTTATTCAGAATAACCTCTTAACAAAGTGATCTTTGATTAGTTCTTAATTCATGTGGGGTTGAAATACTTATATTTTGAAGAATAAACATTTAATATTCTTGAATTGTATAAATGAAGTCCAACTTCTTCTTAAAGTCTCTTTGTAGGTGTTCCTTCCTTCTCATAGATACTGACAGCTAGTAACGTAATATTCCACACCCTTTCTCCAAAGCCTTAGAAAACGGTAAATGCACTGACTTTCATGCTAGTGCTAAAAATGTCTTAGTTAATATATCCATAGCTGTCTCCCTGTGTGCTCCACTGACTTACCTTTTTAGTTGTCCCAAAGGGATGGTTTATGGATTTAATTTAATACCTTGGCTTATTATGTCTTTGATACCCTGTGAAACATCTATCCATTATTAACCTGAATACATTTCTACCAAAAGTGGGCCAATATTTCCTTGATTCTTCAACATGAATCAGATAGGTACACTGGGATACATTTTTGAAATTCTTACAGGGATATAATGCCATGTACAGTGGAACCTTGGTTCCCAAAAAGCTTGGCTCCCGAACAAATTGGCTCCCAAACGCCAAAGTAAGTGTTCTGGTTTGTGAATGTTTTTTGGAAGCCAAACATTGATTTCAACTGTCGGCATTGTTTCTGGGGCCAATCAGCCAATCAGAAGCCATGCCTTGGTTTGCGAATGTTTTTGAAGTTGAACGGACTTCCAGAATGGATTGAGTTCAGGAACCAAGGTACCACTGTATACAATATATTATAAAAGTTTCTATTGAATCCACACAAAGTAAAATAGTTTTTGGCTCATTATTTATATATATAATGCCATTCTATACCTGTCATTCTAACAATAATTTCTTTCTCTGAATTTGTTTTATTAGTTGTTTTTTGTAGATTTCTGATAATAATTCAAAATATGGAAGAAGTCTGCTTATGTTTGTTCCTCTTATAACATGTTTATTGGGCTTCTAGACTGGCAATTTAGCATTTGGTTTGTTTTATGCAAACTGAGCATATTAGAAAACAAGAAGTTGATTCCCTCTTCCTCCATGGCAAAATGTCTTTATACGTGTGAAACCATGCACTAGTGCAACTAATATCGCACATGGTGATAATGGTTAATTTTTGGTGCAAATCAATCATCCAGGCTGGAGCTTATTCAGATTCTTTAGTGATATGTTAAAAATCAGCAATAGAAAAATAAATACGATCTTAGGCAGAATCTCCATTTTATAACTTTTGCTTTTACTGACAATGAAATTAGTAATTTTACCAATCTATACATACTCTGTTTGCTTTCTCCCAATAGACACAAGCAGTTGGTTTATAATAGATTTGAAATATTGATAAATATATCCCTAGCTATTTTATTCTTGGTTGCTTAATGTGAGAAGGGAAGGGATATTTCCTTACTCACTTTATTTAAAAAAGCCAACCACCTTCTGCTCCAGCAGTTTTCCCAAACCCATAGTCCTGCCACCATTTAATATTACTTATACCCTTAGCACCCTTAACTTATCAGTAACCTGAGTAACTGTTGATATCAATGTAATACAAAGACTATCAGGTATAGCTATTATATTTGACAAAGAAAGCAATATTTATTTATTGCATTATGCGGTTCACAAGTGTATGCAGTTACTTCATACTACCTACTTAAATGGATATGCACTTTGTTAACATGTTGCTTAAATGCAGCTTATTTTACACTATTACTAAACTAAGACAGCTGTGAAGAACCTAATTTAAGATTCTTTTGCCAGATTGTTCTTCTATTTACTCCACCCCAGTTAAGCCTCACCAACTCTATAACTGAGGACCTTTACTGAAGCCTCTCTTTTGACCTGTACTGACCTGTTGGAAACAGGGCTGTTTCCGATGCTCTGCCCTGAAATCTTTCTCTCCTACCTGATACCAGACAGAGTCTGGCATTCCAAACTGCCTCTCACTTCTTCCCCCCTCTTCAGCCTGAGCCAAGGCAATTCAGCTACCCCAGCCTTCCTTTCATGTCCTCTTCTTCCTTAATCTTCTTTGTTCTCTTCTTCTGGCTGCCCACCATGAACACCAAGCACCAACAAATGCTAGCTCCTCTCTGAGCAACATGGACTAATCCTAACTGACCCTAACTGCCATATATTCACTTCTTCTTCCCCCTCTGGTCCAGCCCCAGACAATCACATTGTCTAACTGAATATTCTAAACCTGCAACCACCAATCAAAATGTGGGTACATTTTATCCTTCTTTTGCATACTGATAGTTCTGTCTCCAACCCTTCCTTGGCTGTCTGTTAAGCTCCCCCAGTGACAGTTAAACCAACTGCTACCTGATCAGGCAGAGCACTTTCCCCATTAAGTACATTACAAAAAATTGACAGAGGTACTATTCAACTCAGTTTTACTTAGACTCATTGAAACCATGGGACTTTAATCGTGTTCATTAATTGCTTTTGTTAATGTTGTGTTAATTGTCTAAGCATTTCTGTATTTCAGGAATGTTAAAAGGGTAGGGTAAACATTTAAGCAATTCAGATCAGTTTCCTTTATAATATTCTACCAAATTGTGCTCCTAGGTTTCGGCCACTGCTGCATGGGACCCTTCTGTGCATGATTCAGTGCACTTGAATAGGGTAACACCTCAAAATGAGAGAATCTATTTGATTGTGAAGATTACAGTCCAACTCAGCCACCCTGCTGCAATGGAACTTGTGCTACGTAAAAGAATTGCTGCAAATATATACAATAAGCAGGTGATGGATGAATTCTGCTTAATGTATCTTCTTTTGACTGTATTTCTTTTTGGTTTTTTAATTTTTTTTATTCAAAGTTATAACAAAACATATTTTCCAAAAACATATCCTTATTCCCCCCCCCATTTTTCCTCCCCCCACAAAACCCACCCCCACCCCCCACCCCCAACTTCCCTCAGTTCCAGTCTTTGGTTTCTCCAATAATGCTATTTTCTGCATGTTACAGAGTTGTATAGATCCTCCAACTGTTTAGCTAATTATTATCAGTAAAAAATTGTGGATGTTTATTCAAAACCTGCCAAGGAGTCCAGTTCACTTTGTTGCGTCTTCAAATACTTTGTGAAAGGTTCCCATTCATCCTTAAAGTCACAGTTATCCTGTCCCGTAGCTTATATGTCAATTTTGCCAGTTCTGCATAATCCATCAATTTTTCTTGCCATGATTCTTTAGTTGGGATTTCTTCAGTCTTCCATCCTTGTGCTACCAGAACTCTCGCGGCCGTTGTCGCATACATGACTGTATTTCTTTTTTGTTGACTTAACTGTTGGGATAAAATTTAGAAATAATAAACTAAACCAGGAAGTATTCACATACAATGATGTTTTTAAAAAATAAAAAACCACAGAAATGTTTTATTGATGTTTAGTTTCGTTACTAAAGTAACATGCAGAGTAACAAAAGGAACATAAACAAAGGAAGGTATACAAAACTTGATAAATGTTTAAATTAAAAGGTTAGCTTATGGTTGTAGTAATTTACATTCCAATTTATGCAATCAAATAAAGGTGTTTTTCATAATGTTGCATGTGTTGATGGAGGGTGAAAACAATGTTCAGTTGTTTTTACAAAGTAAAATAATACCATGTTTCTTTTAATTTTTTGCCATTCCCAGTGAGGTATTGGGTGGGATGAAAAATATGCTAAGGAGGCTGAATTGGGATGCCAGGATGAGAGTTAGCCCCTACCCCATTGCATGTGACATGAACCTGCAAGAAACCATTTTCTTAGCTTGCTTAATCACACTGTTCATCATATGAATTCCCCCCTAGAGTTTTACGCAGAGTCTCAAACGAAGAATATCTTTGAAGAATATATGGTATGCTTGTGGTGTGGCCTATGAAATAGTTTCAAATATACCAAAGGTAAATTCTACTGTACTTTTTCAAGAAGTTAGAATAAATGAAAAAATCAAAGTAAAAGAAATTCCTGTAAACTGCATCCTCAAAGTTCTGTTTTAGGCATTCTGAAGTGGCATCTGTATAAAGACTGCATAATGTTGCATTCTGTTTGTGTCCCAGTTTTAAACAGATTAAATTAAACAGTTTAATTTTTAGGCCACAGAAGAAATTGAAGATCGGGAGACACTGGCTCTGATGGCAGCCAGAAATGAAAATGAGGGTGCATCTGATGGTGAAACTTACATTGAGAAGTATACTCGTGGAGTGTTGCAGGTAGAAAACATTTTGAGTCTTGAACGATTAAGACAGGTGAGTAGAAAAAAGCTTCAGGCCAAATTAGTTTAGTTATTGTAAAACAATTGCCGCAAGAGATGTCTCATATTTCCATTTTCTTTACCGTTACTATCAGAATGCTGACAAACGTTTAATGTGATCTTGCTCTTCGGATGCCATTTTGATATAATGTTCCATTCTTGATCTGTCTTCAGAGACATCAAACCTGATTAAAGTAAAAATGATTTTTCTGTATTAATAAATATACCTTTATATATACTTTTTGAAGTGAGTTTTAATTGCCTAGATCTCTGTGTGAAACTACGGATTTCAATTTACTCATTCTATCTTAACGCAGGCAGTCACAGTCAAAGAAGCTGTTTCTACTAAGACTCGACACATGCAGCGGAGTGTCAGTACACCAAACGTCCACAATGTAAGATAATTTTTCAAGGTGAAAGACTCACATATTACTAAAAATGTTAAGGTTGAAGACAAAACGTATTCATTTTGACCCTGGAGAAAATGAGATTAATCAGTAGAATAAATTGTCAAAGGACATATTCTACATATTCCAGTAGGTATTTGTCAGGGATAATTGTCAGGGATAATTTAGGTTTAATGCTCCTTTCCTACATGCAAGTATAACCCTCCTTTCCTTTAAATGCAGGATATACAGTACATGAGTGTTCATGAAGTTCTATTGCCATGTTTGTCAGTCTTTTGTTTATTTCAAATGCAGTCTAGGCTTAGCAGTTGGTGAGGAGACTGTGGTTCTCATGTGAAGGCCACCCTGCTGCTAAGCAGGCTGACAGCTTTCATTGGGCTCATATTTATTTATTGTTGTGTTTTAGGTATCCTGTAGTCGATTAGATATTTCTGGCTGTGATGAAGATAAGGTATGAATATTAAGAAAAGTGAACAGATGTGGTGGCACCTTTTTGAAAATGTAGTCAAATAGACTTGCCTTTTCCTTCCTATTTGATACAAGAAATCCTTAACGTTAGTCTTCAGTAATAATGATAGGTTGTTTAGAACAGGAATGTATAATTTGATGCATTACTGACTTGAGAAAATTAAGTTGAGCTGATCTCAGGGTGCTTCACAAAATAAATTATTAAAGACTGTCAGTTATTTCTCTGGTGCAGGGGCATACGGGGGTGCAATAAATTTCCCAGGGTAGTTATTATTGAATCAGTTACCAAAAAAGTCCTAGGAATCTTCCTGTGAGATAGGAGAGATTACAGGATATTTTTGTAATAGATTTTAACAAAATAAGACTCTGCTCCTAGACACACCATGGAGCAAGTACCACTGAATGCATTGGGGATATACTTCTGAATAAAATGCACAGGATTGAGTTGCATAAAATAAATTTGAAAAGTTTTGGTAGTAATAAAAAATATGTATGTGTGAAAGAACATTGACTATTTTGAAAGGATCTGAACTCTTTTCTTGTATCTTGAAAATGAACATTTTCCTGTTTCTTTTCTTGGTTGTTTATGACTTTAGGGTTGGTCAGAAGGTCATCTAGATGTATTAGATTGTTCTTCCAGTTACCAAGATGTATCATGTTATGGTACTTTACCCAGAGATTCTCCTCGCAGAAGTAAAGATGCTGGTGGTAAGATTTTTATTGTGTTTAGTTTTAATTGGGTCAATATATGAAATTATTAATATACACACACACATATATATATATATATATATAGCAGTGATGCAAAGGATATTTCCCTCTGTTCTACTGTCTTTAAATTCTTGTGGTAAATGTGTATGTATAAAGCAGCATTCAGTCCTAACCGATACAGTGTATTAATCTGCTAGCAAAGGCTATTTCTCCCATGATGATGAAGGTTAGCTTGTGGTGCTTTGGTGCTGCAAGGGCCGAAAACAACTATCCCAGCACCCTTTAAGAAGGTTCTGAAGTAAAAATGGGATGTGCCTCTCCAGGCCAAGCACTTAGGATCATATACCAATACGTTTTATCTCCTGGAACAAGCATTATTATTTTATATAGTAGAATAAATGCACATAGTGCTTTATGTAGTGATATGAACAGTGATATGTTTAGATCGTGCATTACGATATTTTAATATTTTGTTAGAAGCTGCCCAGAGTGGCTGGGGAAGCCCAGCCAGATAGGCGGGGTATTAAAAATTATTATTATTATTATTATTATTATTATTATTATTATAAGACAGTTTCTCCCCTGAGGAGTTTACAATAGCAGAGGAAAGAGAAGTAGGAAAAGAAAATGTGCATATGCATATTCATGACAGCATAAAGGAAGAGGAGGGAGATTTAGTGATAAGAAGGAAAGAAAAAAAATTATATTGGAAGCTGCCCAGAGTGGCTGGGGCAATCAAGTCAGATGGTCAGGGTACAATTATTATTATTATTACTAATATTACTGTTGCTATTATTATAAAGAATAACTGCTTAGGGAACAAGTGATTAAAATTTGGTTTTAGTACTAATGTTGTAGCTTTGTGACTTACTTTGTTTTAAACTGCCAAATTACATATCAGTTGTCACCTTATGCTGACAGGTACATTATCATTCTCTCTTGGGTTATATTAACCAGCAGCTGCACTGAAATTCTAGTGATGCTACGAGTCATATGTAAATAATTACCACTATGTACTTCTACGAAGGGACGTGGGTGGCGCTGTGGGTTAAACCACAGAGCCTAGGACTTGCCGATCAGAAGGTCGGCGGTTCAAATCCCTGCGATGGGGTGAGCTCCCGTTGCTCGGTCCCAGCTCCTGCCAACCTAGCAGTTCGAAAGGACGTCAAAGTTCAAGAAAATAAATAGGTACCGCTCTGGCAGGAAGGTAAATGGCGTTTCCGTGCGCTGCTCTGGTTTGCCAGAAGCGGCTTTGTCATGCTGGCCACATGACCCGGAAGCTGTACGCCGGCTCCCTCGGCCAGTAAAGCGAGATGAGCTCCGCAACCCCAGAGTCGGTCACGACTGGACCAAATGGTCAGGGGTCCCTTTACCTTTACCTTACTTCTACGAAAGAATGGCAGACTTTTCCTTTTGAGACATCCACAGCTCATATTTAGTTCTCTTTGAAGTATGTTATGAATTGCAGACAAGCTTTTTGCTAAACTTCGTTTAAGCAAAACCTTCTTGATGCAAAAGGAGGGAGTTGTAGGTGATAAAGTATGTTTACTTTACAAATAGCAGAGAGCATGCTTTGAGGCATGCTGGACTGGTTTGCATATAGCTTGAGCAAACCTCTCAAACAGTGTGAGAGATGGCACTGTGGCTACAGGAGGAGGGGAAATCAGCAAAAGTTGCCATGCCCCCACCCCGTCACTTAATTAAAAGCCTTTTTCCATGGTGATAAAGTCTGGATCCAACCCTCTCTGTTACTCCACTGTTATTTCATTGTACAAACAACATTTACCATGAATGGTAAGCAGGGAAATGAACATATTTCATAACATGGCACAAATGAGGATCTAATATGCTCATCATCATGGTTATTTCCTGTGGTACTTTATATCACTTTCTTTTTCATTTTTTACTTATTTTTGCAGTTGATGTTAGAATAACTAACCTATTTGTGTGTGTGTTTATTTTCATTATTCAAGGTTATGTATCAGAGAATCCTCATGCATCAACCGTCAGCCCATTTAAAGCATTTTCTCCACAGCCACCCAAGTTTTTCAAACCTTTAATGCCAGTAAAAGAAGAACATAAAAAGATCTCCTTTGAAAGTCGGCCTCTACTTAGTAAAGAGGTAGGTAGTTAAGAACTATTATAGTTTCTTAATCTTGATTAATTTATGTGCAAGTAGCTATTGTCTTTGCCAGTAAATAATTTGCAGCTTGCATTTGTGATACGGAGAATTTGGAATCCTACATTAAAATTCAGCAATTCCTTTTCTCTGTACTGGAATGATAATCCTATTTCAGTTTTGTCTCCTTTTGTTCAGCATGGAGTGTGTTTCTGCTTAATCATTGTCTGTGTAAAACAGCTGTCCTGAATTGTCAATTTCTTTTATTAGGCTATAGCACCATTTTAGGAAACGGTGTCATGTTTTCCACAACTGAAGACAAATGTGGTGTTGCATGGATTTCTGTAATTAAGCTATTTAACCTCCTTGCCTGAGTTGTTTTAAAAACGTGTCCTCCTGTCTTACTAACATGCATGGGTTTGTAAATACCTTATTTGTGAGATGTTTTGTGTGTCTTAACCTTTGCAGAGCATGCCATCATCTCAGGTACATAGCACTGGTTGTGTTGTGCCCTCAGGAAGTAATGCCAGTAGCATGCCGGTAGAACACAATAGCATACATGAGGAAAATATTGTAAGTTTTGCATTGGTTTCTGTCATAATGCCTGGTGGTGGTTTAAGGCCCTCTCATGGGATGTAATTTTTGCTATACTGTAATAGTGAAGAAAACAAGATGTGCATACAATGTGCATGTTGGCTTTTAAATATGTGGCAAAATGCATAATTTGTTACAATTATTTTAAATTGATCATTCATATATTTTGAAATGATCATTCATATATAAATTTTCAAGGGAAAAGGTAGAACTTTGTAGGGCTTATTCACTGGTAAATTCAGAATGTCAGCATTCATGAACTTTCCAGTACTTCCACATGTTTAATTTGTAGATTGGTTTAGACTGAAAAATGTAAATGTTGAAGTGTACAGCAAAGCAGACTTGCCATTCATTTTCATATATTTGAAATGTCCACCTTTCTTTGCTTCCTCACATAGACAATCAACTTTATAAAATAAAGTGTTGTATACCTAGCGTTGACACTGAAGTGGATATACTGCAGTCTTGGGTTTAGGCCTGGTTCGGGGACTGAATAAACTTTGGTTGCACTGATGGATGACCTTTACTAAGAGGTAGATGGAATTGGGACCCTGTTACTCATGGTATCCTCCATGATAAACTGTGTGGAGTGGGTATTAGAGGCACTGTATTACAGTGGTTCCACACCTACCTGCATAGCTGAGTCCAGAGAATAACATTGGGGGAGTGTTCTTTATCCCCTGGGGTTCTGACATCTATATGAAGTGGTTGGGTGTGGTCGTTAGGAGTTTTGGAGCAGTACACTGATGATATGCAGCTCTATTTATCCATAACATCTGAATCTGGAGAGATTGTGCAAGCCCTGGACCAGAGACTGGATGCAGGCTAATAAATTGTGTTGAAATTTTGTGAAGATTGAGGCTCTTTGAATAGGTGGTTCTCGTTTCCAAATGATAAGCCAGTTGCCTCTTCTGACTGGGGTTATGCTGCCTCTAAACATCAAGAGGTGCTCTAGGATACATCTTTGTCATTGAAGGCTAAAACATTTGCACTGGCTGCCTATATGCTAGCAGCCCAGGTTCAAAGCCCTTGTGATGATATGAAAGCTGTGAACAGGTTGGGTCCAAGATAATTTAACTACGTTTGTAGTTAATCCTCACGACCATCACAAAAGGCATTTTTATACCACTCATAGTCAAAGTGCTTGCTTATTCTGATGCTACCTGACAGCAATTTATGGCCAATCTTGGCTTCTGGAAGCAGATAACCTGGCAGTTACCTGGCAAGATTCTTAGAGATCAGATCTCTGCCTAGAATGGTATGTAGTGAAGATAGGCCAGAAAGTTTGAAGTTAAGCATAAAAGGAGATGAGTAGGAATCAGAAGAGATAAATAAAAAAATCATTTGAGAGGTTTTGGGTGGTGGGAGCAAGGAAAAAAATATATCTTGAGGTGTACATTTAGCTGTTGAAAGCACAGGAGAACCTTCAGCCCTGGGGGGAGAAGTGTGGAGGGAGATTTAGGGAACAATTGTGTGCCTGGGTGTGCTTTATCTTCTAAGTTTCCTCTTTTTCCATTGCAGCCTTTATTGGCTTGCCTTGGCTTGGCTTGCCAATTGACCTGAAGACCCCATAGACAGGCCTGCTTTCATATCTTTAACATCTATACAATGTGAGAAATCAGCCAGGATGATTGCAGGGCATGGGAATCAATATGACTCGCTTCTAATGGTACCCAGTGAACCAGTTGTTGCAGGCAAAGAAGCAGCCAGAAAAGTTGGCAACCCCCTAAATTACACAGGAGCCTGGTTAGGGGAAAAAGTTGGTAACCCTTAGTTCTAACCTTATTTCACTTAATAAATTAGCCACTTAATAGGCACGAGTAAATGAATTATTGCCCTTATAAATGGTGCCGTGTTGTTTTATATCTCTCTTTCTTTCTGGGGTTTTTGATTTCAAGTTTGCCTGATGAGGGTACACGGATGGCACTGTGGTCTAAACCACTGAGCCTCTTGGGCTTGCCGATGAGAAGGTCGGCAGTTTGAATCCCCACGACGGGGTGAACTCCCGTTGCTCAGTCCCATCTCCTGCCAACCTAGCAGTACGAAAGCGCACACAAAAAAGTGCAAGTAGATAAATAGGTATCGCTCTGGCAGGAAGGTAAACAGTGTTTCCGTGTGCTGCTCTGGTTTCACCAGAAGCGGCTTAGTTATGCTGGCCACATGACCCAGAAAAACGCCGGCTCCCTCGGCCTGTAAAGTGAGATGAGTGCTGCAACCCCAGAGTCGTCTGTGACTGGACTTAACTGTCAGGGGTCCTTTACCTTTACCTTTACCTTTTTCCTGATGAGAGAGTTGTAGCATAGCCTTCTCAAAATGTAATCATATTTAATTAACAAACATTCTGTGGTTATTCCAGTTTCACCACTACCTTGGAGCTAGATGCTATAGGTGTCAGTGCAGTGGACCTAGGTCCCAGATTTGTCTGAGCAGATACATGGAGCTGCCACTATCCTTTTATGTTATGCTTTGTTTGTAGACAGCTAAGTGAACTTGATTATGGTATCTATAAACAGCAATACATTCTGGTTTACTGCACAGCATAATTCATTTCTATACAAAGAATGTACAGAGAAAGCATTGAGAGGATTTTGCACTTCACTAGTGGAAGATTATATTTAAAATTATATAAGTTTCTTTTGGTATAAAAACATCAGTTACATTCACTGTTAAGATTACAATTATTTTCATATGTCAACAAACAGTTTTCTTCAAGGTATAGAAACCACATAGACTGCAGAGTAGTTACTTATTGTCGTGTTCACCTGATACTGCCCAAACCTAATTTTCCCCTGGCTTTTATGTTTTCTCTGAAAGGATTCTTCAGTGTAGAAAAAGGTTGCAAGAAATTTTCACTTTTCAAGGACATTGACTGGACATAGTGTGCTGACTGTTGATTACTGAGCTAGTGGAGGATAAGCAAGAAGATTCTGAAATGATTAGACCATGTTGGACTAGTTAAAAATGTCTAATGAATGGTGAGCCCTATCTTACAAATTACTCAATCTATGTCATAGAAATCAATTTTTAGTGGGTAAAACTTCATTCAAGTTCTAACCAGTATACCTCAAACGACTTTTCAGTATTGGCACTGTTCCACAAATTGGATCATATCATTATATTCAGACTTTATGTCCTGCCCATGTAGTGCTAAAAATGTTGCTGTGCAATTTTAGATTGATATATCAGTGAGAACAACTTAATGTCTCACCAGAGTGGTGCATGCTCTAGTTATCTCTCGCTTGGACTACTGCAGTGCGCTCTGTGTGGGGCTACCTTTGAAGGTGACTCGGAAACCACAACTAATCCAGAATGCAGCAGCTAGACTGGTGACTGCTGAGGGCCTTCTGGCGGTTCCCTTGCTGCGAGAAGCCAAGTTACAGGGAACCAGGCAGAGGGCTTTCTCGGTAGTGGCACGCGCCCTGTGGTACGCCCTCCCACCACATGTCAAAGAGAAAAACAACTACTAGACTTTTAGAAGACATCTGAATCCCTATTTAGGGAAGCTTTTAATGTTTAATAGACTATTGTATTTTAATATTTTGCTGGAAGCCGCTCAGAGTGGCTGGGGAAACCCAGCCAGATGGGCAGGGTATAAATAATAAATTATAATTTTATAATTGTTATTACTATGTGAATTATGCTAAAACAAGTATTTTTGCCTTTGGAAAATATATCTCTCACCATAAATGGCCACTTGATAGTGAAGCCATTGAATAAATCTTTACTGTTAACTATTTGGGACCACTGTCTCAGAAACAAGTAATTGGACATGCCATTTAATCTCTACTAAGCATAAAGCTTTGAGAGCACTGCATGCTGTTTTTGGTTATGCAGAAGTCCCCTCCCAGCTGTTTTACTGAACTGAGATTTGGAAATTAACAGAAATGGAACATCTAGAAATTTCACAGAATGAATTTCTAAGATCTACACTTAGAACACTACATGGTACTCCAGTAGTTTGTATTACTGCAGAAGTTGGGTTAATGACCACAAAGTTCCTCACTCTCATGCTGTTTGTATATTATTACAAGTAGTTTAGAATAAATTGTGATACACTATTGCAAAAATTATTCTTGGCGCAAAGCAGACGCAAATGCAACAACAGTTGACTAGCTCACTGTGTGCAAATAATGTCACATCAACCCCTATGATACCAAGAACTAATATTTAGCTTGCCATGACCACCCCCCTCCAATTATCAAAACTAAATTAAGGGTGTATTTCTATAATAAAGTTAGCAAAACACCCCACTCTTCTATTTTTTTTATATCTTTGATTATATATAACATGCTTTTGAAGGTTATTTTCTATGATTTCACACATTTTCCCTGTATGTGGTTGATTCCAAATCATGCATACTCTGTCTTGAGAAATTATATCAGAAGTATCCTTTCGGAGCAATTGCTGTTTGTGAAATGCAGCTTGTTGAGGTTTCTCAATATGTACTTCATTTTGTTATTTATACTAAACACAAGAGGAAATTCCTATAACCATTTTCAGATAGCCTGGCCAGTTCTGATGATTTAGCTGGGGGAAAAACCCATCAACAACTGATAGAATTAGGTTACACTTAAGAGCTGCTAGAGTTGCTGTTACACAGAAATGGACAACATAATTGTCAGGGAACTGCCATCGGAAGGAAGGGAAGTGAAAGGGCTCACACAGGTTGGGAGAGACTCAGCAGCTGAAGAGGGAACCAGTAGGGGGAGAGGAGCTGAGCTGAGGGAAAGGGAGCTGGAGGGATGGCTCAGAGACACTTCCAGCGAAAACAGTGGGGAGGTTTCAGGACCTCCTGTAGGGACACCCACTCCTCGCCGGAAACTGTCACGCAGAGAGTCCAGAAGACGTGTTTCCGTTAAGGAGCTTTTATGTTGGAAGCGATTCCGAAAGCAACCACTGTCGGAATCTGCCAGCGACTGACGGAGCCATGTTTAAGGGGCTCCGTTACAGACAGAGGTTTGCAAACTTGACCAAACTCTGAGGGACTAGGATTTTACACACAAGCAGCTCATCGTCCCATCACAGCATTCCGACAGTCTTCGTGAGCAGCTTGTGCAGGAGAAGGCATCATGAGCAACCCAGCCGGAACCGGAGAAGCAGGAGCTGGAGCGGGTCCAAGCCTGGAAGAAAGGTACCGGGTGTTGGAGGTCCAGCTAGCGCTGCAGACGGCGAGGCTTGAGGAGAGGAGGGCTCAGGATGCAGACAAAAAGGGGAAAGACACCCAGCTCGTCAGAAAGGTACCAGGATTGGTGCAGAAGTTTGGGGGGGAGCCCAAAGACTATCATGGCTTTCGGACAGAGATGCAATATGCCCTCAATCTGCAGTTTGATGAATTCCCTGACGAGGAATCACGAGTGGCTTTCGTGATTGGGCATCTTGAAAAGGGGGCGAGAGACTGGGTTAGACCCCTGATGGCAGCGAATAGTGACGTCCTAAAGGACACGATGAAGTTCTTTCGCGCCATGGATCTGATGTTTTCCAGCGATATTGAACAGGGAGTGGTCCGCAGACAGTTAATGGCTTGCAAACAGGGGAGCCGATCTGTCCGTGAGTACTGGACTGAGTTCACCATGTTGATCCATAAATTGGGGTGGGATCTATCGGCGGAACCCATTCAAATGCTCTTTGAAGAAGGGCTTTCTTCGGCTGTGAAAGACGAACTTTCCCGGGCGCCCAGGGCAGAGTCTATGGACCAGCTGACCAAATCAGCGCTGACCATAGGAGCGCGCCAGGAGGCGAGAGCATTGGAGAGGCGGGAAGGGAAGGGGGAACGTTGGAAGGAGTTCCGCATTCCAGACATTCCAGAGCCAACTTTCCCGCCGGCAGAGCCGATGGAAATCGGAACAGCGCGCGCGCAGTTTCAAAGCCCAGTGAGGGGGGAAAGAAGGAGGGAAAAGGCGCCCGGAAATGCTATCTCTGCCAACAGCCAGGTCACTTTGCCAGAGTCTGCCCCCAGAGGAAGGAATGGCAAGGGATGGTAGGAGCTGTGGAGGGAAGAGAGGAAGAAATACCGAAGCAAGTAAAAGCCAATGCCTGGCTGCCACCGTCGGGGCACAGCAGCCAGGCCAAAGAGCAGTGAAAGTGCCCACGCCAGAACCTCCTAAACCCGCCCTAGTGATAGAAGTGGCGCTAGAGCTGCCAAACGGACACCCTCTAAAGATAAAGGCGCTGTTGGACTCAGGCAGCTCCTGCAATTTCATGAGCAAAGAGTTTGCAGCTGAACACCAGATACAGACGATCCCTTTAAGCAACCCCCTGCAGGTGACCACGATCGATGGCAGGGAGCTGTTGGGAGGAGAAGTCAGCTTGCAGACCGTCCCAATGATAATGAAGGTGGCAAGGCACACCGAACTGATAGCGTTTAATGTGGCCACCTTGGGAGGAGCTCCCATTATATTGGGGATGAGCTGGCTAGCGTTACATGATCCGCTGGTGGGCTGGCATCAGAGAGTGGTTTCTTTTGGTTCAGCACATTGTTTAGAACACTGCAAAGAGGGAAAGGGTTTGGCAGGGGCCCAAGCCACCCTAGCAGGGACTGAAGTAACGGAGAACGTGAAGGTACCACGACAATACGCAGATCTCCGCGACGTCTTCAGCGAAAGGGAAGCTGACCAACTACCCCCGCATAGACCCTTTGACTGTCAAATCAATTTACTCCCTGGGGCACAGCTCCCTGTAGGCAAGCTGTACGCCATGTCAGACAGAGAGATGCAGGAGCTAAGAGAGTTCATTGACAAGAACCTGAAGAGAGGGTTCATCAGAGAGTCCAGGGCGGTGGGGGGCAGCCCAGTGTTTTTTGTGGATAAAAAAAACACGAACAAGCCGAGGCTTGTGTGTGACTTCAGGGCCTTAAATGCAGTGTCAGAACCAGTGGCTTTCCCTATGCCCAGGATTGACGACATTTTGACAAGGGTCAGGAAGGGAAAGATTTTTACTAAACTGGACCTAAGGGGGGCGTACAACCTGATACGAATAAGGAAGGGGGATGAATGGAAAACCACCATGTTCACCCCTTTGGGGGCATTTGAATATTTAGTTATGCCCTTCGGCCTACAAGGAGGCTCCGCGTGCTTTCAATCGTTTATGAACCACATCCTGGGGCCTTTGCTTTACAAGAATTGTGTGGCCTTCTTAGACGACGTGTTGGTGTATTCTGAGAATGAGGAGCAGCATGTGAGAGACGTCAGAGAAGTGTTGAGCAGGCTGCAAGCCAACCAGCTGTGGGTGAAACTGGAGAAGTGTCAGTTTCATACCAAGGAGGTGGAATTCCTGGGGTATCGCCTGTCAGACAAGGGATTGGCCATGGATCCCGGCAAGGTCCAGGCGGTGCTGGAATGGAAAACACCCAAAACAAGGAAGGATGTGCAGAGGTTCCTAGGATTTGGGAACTTCTATCGTAAGTTCATCCGAAACTTTGCCCACCTGACGGCGCCCATTACGGACTGTCTCAGCAGTAAGAAGAAGTTCGTTTGGACTGAGGAGGCGGAGCGAGCATTTGAGGAACTAAAAAGGGCCTTCGCCTCGGAACAACAACTCCTGCATGTGGATTTACAAAAACCGATGAGAGTGGAAACTGACGCATCAGACAGAGCTATTGGGGCGGTGCTTCTGCAGCCAGGGAAGGAGGAGTCAGAGTGGAGACCGTGTGCCTTTTTTTCGCGAAAGCTGAACAAATCCGAGAGGAACTACACGGTGTATGACCGAGAACTACTAGCCATTCATGAGGCGTTCCGGAGATGGAGGCACCTGCTAATTGGCGCACAACATAAGGTGCAAGTGTGCACTGACCACAAGAACCTAGAGTATTGGAGGACGGCACGAGTGCTCAACCAACGGCAAGTGAGATGGGCCCAGGAGTTCTCCAAATTTAACTTTGAGATTTGTTACGTGCCAGGCCCAGAGAACATTAGGGCGGACGCTCTCTCACGCAAACCTGAATATTTGGAGGGGGAGGGAGCACCAGAAGAGAGACATGTCATTCCAGAGGACCGCTGGGTGTGTGGGGCGGCATTGGTGGGACAAAGAGAACTGGTAGAGGAAACAGAGAATGATGAATACGCCCAGAATAAGCTCAGAGGTCTTAGGGGTGAGGGAGAGGAACCAGGGGGTTTCGAGGAAAGAAATGGAGCTTTGTATTACAAAGGGGCACTGTATATCCCTGAAGGAGACTTAAGGGGGAGGGTACTCAAGCAGTTGCACGACAGCCCCACGGCGGGGCATTTTGGACAACACAAAACCATGTGGTTGGTCACCAGGGAATTTTGGTGGCCTAAGGTGAGGGAAGATGTACGGGAGTATGTAAGAGGGTGTGAGCAATGCCAGCGAGCCAAAGGGGAGAGGCGGGCACCGGCGGGGCTATTAGAACCCTTACCAACCCCAGAACGACCTTGGGAGGCAGTGTCGATAGATTTTATGACTGATCTGCCGAAGTCCAAGGGGAAAACAGCCATCATGGTGGTGGTAGACCTACTAACAAAGATGTGCCACTTTGTAGCCTGCTCGCATGCAGTCACGGCGGAAGAGACAGCGAAGTTATTTGTAGAACACATTTTTAGGTTGCACGGGGTGCCATTGAGGGTGGTCTCAGACCGAGGAAAACAATTTACTTCCAGGTTCTGGAGGAAGCTCATGAGCTTACTGCAGGTGGAGGTCAACTTTTCGACTGCCCGGCACCCTGAAACCAACGGGCAGGCGGAAAGAGCAAACGGGGTCCTCCAGCAATACCTGAGGTGTTATGTCAATGACAGAGAGAATGACTGGGTAGAAAAGTTGGCGCTGGCGGAATTTGCCTACAACAATGCCGAGAATGTGTCCACAGGGATGAGCCCCTTCTTGGCTAATTATGGGTGTCATCCCAGGGCTTTCCCAGGGGGAGAAGGGGAGAGATGGGGTGTCCCGGCAGCCGAGCATTTTGTAGAAGAAATGGAAGCAATCCATCGTCAGCTCCAACTCAACTTAGAAAGGGCGAAGGAAGAATACAAGAGGCAGGCAGACAAGAACCGAAGGGAAGGTGAAACCATAAGGGTGGGAGATAGGGTGTGGCTGTCAACCCAAGGGTTGCCGTTCAAAGGAGGTTGTAAGAAATTAAGACCCAGGAGATTGGGTCCCTTTGAGGTCCTTCAACAGGTCAACCCAGTGGCTTTCAGGCTCCGGTTACCCAACCACATGAAACTGCACCCAGTATTTCACAGGTCGTTACTGTCACCGTATGAGGGGGGACGAGAAGGGATGGCCACTCGGGGACCGGTCATAGAAGAAAGGGAATGCAGCAGCCATGTGGCAGAAATCCTCGACGCCAGATGGAAGGGGGATCAGGTGGAGTATTTGGTAGCGTGGGAAGGAGAACCGGAGTCAGAAAACACTTGGGTAATGGCAGAAGATATCAATGACGAGGTATTGATAGAAACGTTCCATCAAAGGTTCCCAAGGAAACCTCAGCCTGTGGAGAGGTTCCGGAGGGAATACTTTGGGACCACCGATGAGGAGGAGGAGTTGGAAGGATTCTCGGAATCGGAAGGGGAAGGGGAGATGGACTCTGAGGAGGAGGAGTACTTCGAGACCAGGAACCGCAACAGGTGGAGAGAAGTGTTCGGGACATCGGAAGATGAAGGAAGTTCATTCCGGGGTTTTGCCTCCTCACCGCCCGTAGAGGAGGGGGCGAGAGGGGATGAAGGGGGCCCTGGAGGGGAGGTGGATGTCAGGGAACTGCCATCGGAAGGAAGGGAAGTGAAAGGGCTCACACAGGTTGGGAGAGACTCAGCAGCTGAAGAGGGAACCAGTAGGGGGAGAGGAGCTGAGCTGAGGGAAAGGGAGCTGGAGGGATGGCTCAGAGACACTTCCAGCGAAAACAGTGGGGAGGTTTCAGGACCTCCTGTAGGGACACCCACTCCTCGCCGGAAACTGTCACGCAGAGAGTCCAGAAGACGTGTTTCCGTTAAGGAGCTTTTATGTTGGAAGCGATTCCGAAAGCAACCACTGTCGGAATCTGCCAGCGACTGACGGAGCCATGTTTAAGGGGCTCCGTTACAGACAGAGGTTTGCAAACTTGACCAAACTCTGAGGGACTAGGATTTTACACACAAGCAGCTCATCGTCCCATCACAATAATTTACTGAAACAAATTCTGCAAACTGAAAATGTGTGATATATGTAAAGATTTGGGCTTTGATCCTAACATCAATTCCATGGATGAAATGGAGTTCCTTTTCACAAAGTGGGTTTTTTCTAAGCCCCCTGAAAATTGTTCCTGAGGCTTAGGGGATTCTCCCAATCAGCATAGCATATGAAACAGGGGACTGCAGTAGGAAGCGGATGGCATGACCATTTGGTTAAATGGAAGTGCCTTCTGCTTGTACACTATACCTTTTGGATGCAAATTCTAGAGTGCCTCTATATAGGTTGCTTGTTTTTACTTTGGGTGTATTTTTATAGGATCACCACCTTCTGTCTACTTGCAATGAGGATGAAGTCTTGCATAACCTACTTTGATTAAAGAACAAAGATTTGATTAGTATATATTATTTGCAATACAGAAATCTTAGGAAGCTTTATTTAATCCCATTATACTCTCACAAAAATCCTGGCTAGCACACAGGTGTGTAGTGCTTATCAGCAATAAGAATTTTCAGCTCATCTGCATTACCATTACGAACTAGTTGGCTAGTCTAGGTCAGGCTTCCTCAATCTCGGCCCTCCAGATGTTTCGAGACTACAATTTCCATCATCCCTGTCCTGCTAGCTAGGGACCATGGGAGTTGTAGGCCAAAAACATATGGAGGGCCGAGGTTGAGGAAGCCTGGTCTAGATACTCATAATTTTAAAGTGTAGAAGAAGCTTTGCAATGAGCAGGTAGGTGAGAGAAAGAAGTATATCCTAGGAAATTCAAACAAAGGTAACACATAGAGTGGTATTAAACTAAGTAATTGCATGAGCAGAATGATTTCCATTTGCATAACGGAACTCTGAAATCTCCAAAGGATTGGGGAAACTCATAGAACATATTTAGGTGGGGGTGGAAAGGGTGGGGGAATTCCTTGCACTAATGGAACCAGTGACTTAGCACTACTTTGAATTCCACCCATAGATAGATAGAAATTTTAGCTAGATAATAGAAATTGTATGCACAAATATTACAAAAGTTACATGCATTACTCGAAGTAGTACAGAAAGAGCAGAAGCATTCCACTGCATACTTGAATGGGCAGGACATCATCTGTTAATGAGAGCTGATTACTTGTTCTGCATTGCTAGAAAACTAAAAAACTAGAGCGACTATTTATGCTGCTGCTTTAAATAACACATAACTTCAGCAGTATCCAATCCAGATAACTCTATTGTACTAGCTATTGGCCATGACAAATACTTCAGCAGTATAGACTTTGGACTCATTTCATTGCTTTAAAAGCAAAGCAACGCAGACCAATAGTTCCATGGAAAGACACGTGTTTTTCCTAGTGCCTGGTCGATTTCTTATAAGCTCCACTGTTTCAACTATGCCAGTATTACCTATTGTTTAACACCTTGTCTATGAACACATAGTCCAGGACTAGTTTAATAGACTACTCATATACTACCTTCCCTTCTTGTATCAAAGATTTAAAATCCACATGCATCTTATGATAAATGCAGAAAGATGTTTGGTTCTAAATATTGTGTATATGGCAGTATGGTGATTAGGATGTAAAACCGGGGTGTGCAGTTGAATCAGACTTTTACAAAAAATTTTGTAGCCTGCTTCACCACAGTTGGAATCCTGACAGAAATTTGCTGTAATCATTACACATGGCAGGAATTTTAATAAAGCTCATTTAATCATTATCTTATTCAATTTAACACAGCTGTGCAGGTGGCCAAAAATGAAGTTGCACAAAAACAAATTATTTGTATTGTATAAGAAAAAATAACTGGCACTACAATCTATACACGGCCAGTGAAACAATATTTATATTGGACCAACAAGTGAGACCTGAATTAGGATCAGACATCGTTGCTTAAAATGTAGGGATTGAACTCCTTGATGATGGGGTATCTAGTAGGAATGGGGTATCTAGTGCCACTAGCCCAAAATAGCTTTAGACTTGGGTTTTTTCAGCTATACTGTGCCCCACTCCCACCTGTCATACCTCAGTTAAAACTGGGTGTGGGGTATGGCACGAGGAGTTGGCTAGTAAAAGAAAGTAAGAGCATTTCACTGGATGTGCTCAAATTCTTAAGTAGCAAATTGGATCCCAATCATAAGGTGCACACACATACATGTACGTGCACACACACACTCGCACACACACACACACACACACAAATCTTAATTTCCTTGATAATCAAGCTCTTAGAATAAAGTGAATGGCAAGTGTTCTTTAAATAGCCAAGTTCTGGCAACATTCAGCATTACCCAAGCAGATTTTTGCTTGTGCAGCAGAACTTCCCCTTCTCTCCTCCCACTTGCAACCCCTCCCTAAAAATCTGCTCCGGAGGGTTGGTGAAACTCTCCAGAGCAGATCTTTGGGGTGCACAGGGGAGTGCAGGGGAGGCAAGAGGAAAAGGAATACTCATTGCACAAGTGGGCAGGCATTTATTTGTCCTTCAGTGATAACTTGTCATGCCTTTGTTTAAAATGCAGAAGTAGTAACTGTAAATCTTTACAATTTTAGCAGGACTCTGAGGATGACGATGAGTTGGAGGCCATTAACAAGAAGCCTTATGTGCCCGAAGAATTTGCTGACTTCAGTGTCTACAATGCCAGCTTGGAAAACAGGGAATGGTTATCCTCTAAAGGAGACTTTGTAAACTCTCGTGTTGTTGAAAAAGAAGTATCTCGTAGTCCTACCACTAGCAGTATTACTAGTGGCTACTTTTCCCACAGTGCCTCTAATGCTACTTTGTCTGATATGCTTGTTCCCTGTAGTGATAGCACAGATCAATTAGCCAATCAGATGAGGGATTTGGATTCTAATGACCATTCTGTAGCCCATCTAACTCATGATTTAAGACCTTCAAACAAGGAGACTTCAGAACCAGAAAGAGACTTGGCAAAATATAAGGTGCTCATGTCACCAGTTAAAGAAAATAGTGCCTTAGCAGCAGAGATTCCAATGTATGAAAGTACTACTACCATTCCCACACAGTTACAGTGCACAGGTTTGGATTCCTCAGCTAATAAAAACACACCACATGGGATTGAATTTCCATTTCGAGAAGCAACAGTTGAACACACTTCAAATGTTTTTGAGGATCACGCCTTTACAGAATTCATGGGTGCTGAAGATGGAAAGGAACTTGAATGTTCTGTAGGTCCACAGTTCTGTTCCAGCAGCTCTTCTAGTCAAAAGAAAAAGGTCGCAACAGCTGGAACGAATTGTGCTTCTGGTTTCTCAGATAATATTTACAACCAGGACAATCCTTTGAGCCATTTGCAATCTGCACCAGTGGGATATCAGCGGTCAAACAGTACTGAAAATCCTTCATTGTCTGTCAGAATAAAAGAGGCTTCATATTGTCAGATGTATGCAGACTCTTTCCTAGCAGATGACTTCATTGGAAAAAATCATTTAAATGTCTCTCATTGTGAAGATGTTACTTCTGAAGAACACCCTTGTTGGCTGGAAGTGGGGGAACAAGTGTATATTGCTAGTAACAAGCCAGGCATAGTAAGATATGTTGGTCCTGTTGATTTTTCATCTGGTACCTGGGTTGGCATTGAATTACATTTTCAAACAGGTAAGATATGGTCCTTTCCATTATATATTTAGAATCCTAGATACAAGTTGTCTGGTGATATTTGTATATCCCAGTATTTTAGGACTGGAGAAGTCCAACTGGTGAAATTAGTAATGCCTGTTTACTTTTATTCATTTACATCACACCTTTCTTCTTTCATGAAACTCAAGGTAGCACACACAGGCATTTCATTGGGGACCCTAGAGGATGGGGTGCAAAGTGGGGTTGGGTCCAAACCCTGGGATAATTGGTCAGAAAGACTGTTGTAATCAAAGCTAGTTGATAAAGAATAGAGAAAGCTGCAGCGTATCTACTAGTACCAAGCAGATGATTCCATCATCATGGGTGTAGAGCGTTGATGTGCAGTGAGGAGCTGTCAAATACTATTCCAATACTGGCCCAATCTGCATGTCACAGTAAGTCTTCATTTGTCTTAAATCATGGTTTAATTGGATGCATGTGTCTCCCCTGCCTTGTTTCAAACAAGGAATACTATGGCTTATTGTGTTTTCAAACAAACCACAAATAGACTAGACTCTAGTCACAAATTTATTGCAAGCTCTTCTCATAAGATAATCAAATATAGCCATACCTCTCTAAAACATCTTTAATTCCAACACTTTTTCTTACAAATTTTAATGATTAAATAAATGAATTTAATCAAGATTATCTCACTTTATGTTCTGGACCTTAATTCACCATATGAGAGGGAAACATTGATAAACAACTGAGGCAAGAAAATAAACCATCAGCAGCATGTCAGAAATATACCAAGTATGGGGAAGGGGAAGAAACTGCACAAAGATCTGCATGGCAGAAGAGAGGCACTTTCACAATTAAACCATGGTTCAATACAAACAGACTTATTGTGTCATGCAAACGAGCCCATTGATTGCTACTGCATATCAGAGACTTTCAAAGATATTAAGATGTATTTGCATGTCACAATACTCCCAGGATACTTGCACAACCAGGGAATTTTATTTTAGAGAAGATTCATTAGTAAAATTGACAGCTGAAGATGTTGAGAACTGGGAACAGGACTTTTCACATAGGTTCCTTTAGTTAAGGACAGAAGAAATTTATCCATAAAATCATGCAGTGCTTAATGGTCAGCAGCAGCAGAAAAATAAGCAACTGAAAATATGCCCAGACTGCTCATGGACACTTATATAGGGCACTGGTTACTAAAAAGTCACAGAAGAATCAGAATTGCAGAGTTGGGACCCAAGGGTCATCTAGTCCAATCCCCTGCAATGCAAGAATCCCAACTATAGCATCACTGATGGCCATCCAGCCTCTGCTTAAAATTTTAAAAAGAAATGTATAGGTCATTCAAGTATAGTGCACAATTGTTTATTAAATTGGTATGATGCACAACAATTGATGTGACCAGGCAAAAGCAGCAGCATATATTTCTAGAAATTGCTGAAGTCTCTTTTCCCATTAAGATCATAGAGGAGCTGCTGTTCAACCAATTGGCTCATGAAGGAGTTGAGTAGGAATTGCAGCTTCCAATTTTTCAGATCAAACCACTTTACATACTGCAGAAAATATGAGTGCCACAATATGTCAGTTGCATCTAATTTTGTGTCATTTCAATGCGCCCAGATGATACAGTTGGCTGAGGCTCTTGTGTGTTTTCTGATCACATGCTTCATCCCGTTTGTGATGTTTTTTGTGCTTCCACCATGCTTGAGGCTTACATCTGATCAACTATGAGTAACACTTACCATTACTTCCTCTTAACCAACTGGTTAGTACAACACAGTAAAGAGTGAACCTTTGTAAGCATTAACCAGGTGAAGGCTAGTATCAGTCTCTATGTTTTAATAAAGATTTAATAATTCCTCCCATGGTTTCAAACTTCTGTTAATTCTTACTGGAATTATTTGTGCTTATTTAAGGGAAACATGATGGAACTGTAAAAGGCAGAGAGTACTTCCGCTGCAAACCACGACATGGGATATTTGTTCGTCCTGAATGTGTCACTAAAACACCAGCTCCAACAAAGATATGCAGTAGCAGTTCACGATCTCAGGTATCATCCACCATGGACACACGGAAGAGTTCAGTTCTGCAGAAGTCACCCTCTTCCAAAGCAGAGGCAGAATCCTTCTGTCAGTCAGGAGATGCAGCAGCTTCTGCTTTTTCTAGAAAACAGGAGATCAGGAAGTCTTGGATTAACTGAAGCTGCAGTTTTGTTCTTGTTTTTGCACTTGCTGCACACATCACTGTGTAGACATATTTTCAAAGTAATTGTATAGTTTTTAATTTGTTACTGAATGTTTGAGTCATGGGCATAATTCTCTGGTTCTTAAAAAAAAATAAGTAATATATATATATTGAGTGTGTATCATTTGCCTGCCTAAAGGCAAACATGGCTGCACACTAAATTAAAGTCAGGCTGAAATCCTAAATTCTCTTACCTGGGAGCAAGCCCCATTGAACTCAGTAGGTTTACTTCTGAATTGAAATGTAAAGGATTGTGCTTTTTGTAAATAAAACTGTGAGGTACTTGACCATTTGCTACTT
Organism: Podarcis pityusensis; assembly: GCF_964106645.2. Taxonomy (NCBI): domain Eukaryota; kingdom Metazoa; phylum Chordata; class Lepidosauria; order Squamata; family Lacertidae; genus Podarcis; species Podarcis pityusensis. The sequence goes on from NC_138031.1 coordinate 60,727,478, forward strand.
AACACATTAGATCATACAAAATATTGTGTGGGAGGGCAATGGGATGTAAATATGTATCTGAGGGGAAATCTACCATATGCTGTTACTTACCAAAGAACATGTATTAGAATGATACACTTGCTGTTTATATCTTGGGTTGTATTGTATATGTTTGTTTTACTTGATAGCTTGGTGCCATATTTCTACAAGTTAACACCAGGCACCACGCTGCCTTATATCCTGTGTTTATTAAGCACACTGAAGAGACTGCTATCATTTTTGTTTTCTATTTTGTCTTCCTATAGGCCTGCCACTGTGCCAATTTGACATTTATTGAAAACATTAACAATGCCTAAAGTTTATGTGTTGGGCATTTTTCATGTGCCAACCAGGTAATCTGGATGCAGAAACAGTATTACTGCAAAGGAGAAGGTGGACAAAATTTTCAACAAATGGCTTTTTTTTTTTTAATGGGGGAAATGCAAAGCAGCAGTAGTGGATCACAATTACAAATCATGCACTGTTTGTTACTGGCAATGACCAATCTCAGATGAAATGTTCAGAAGTGATTTAATCTGTAAAGTTCATTTTTAATTGTGGATTTGTATTATGTGTTCGAAATGTTGGGGAACTATTCAATGTATAGATACTGTCTTGAATATTTGTAAAGTAGAAAATGGTAAAAAGGAAATATAAGAATGGCCTGCTGTATTCTTTATATTTTAGAAAGAAATTGAGATAATGGGACCTTACAGACAAGTTGCTGCTGTTCTTCGATTTATATGTATAGTAAGCTAACTCCTAGTATTTTGCAATTACTGTAAAGTGTAATTTATATTATATTTCTGCTATACTGTATTTAATTGGTACAGAACATTTGTGTGTTAGAATACAGATGGTTTACTTCAGATTTTATAAATGTTTCCGCCTATTTGACTTCATATTCTGTAATATAAGACTTGAACAGATATATTGCTTAATTGGTTACTAATTCATAGCTTCACATATGCTGCATTTACCTTTTATATACAGACTGAAAAGCTAATACAGTATTAAATGAGGTATATTCATCACCGGTCTCATCAAAAGCCCCTGCCAGGTAGTAAATGTTCTTCACATAAATTATGGGAAATATATAATGCTTGATACTTTCAGTTTATGAATTGTTCAGATTATTAATATGGCTACAATTCCATTAGCAGTTCTTTGTACCAACAATAAATTTAGCCATACTTCTTTTCTATATTGGCTGCAACATCAGTGTAATGTGGAGTAAACTACTACTGTTCATTACACTAGCCATATTTGGATGTTGCATTAAACTGACCTGAATAATTCTAACATTTTTCGGAAACTCTGATGCTCTCCTTTTCTCCTTCCATGCAGCCAGGAGGCATTTGGAAACTTTTGGTTTTGGTTAAGTATGGTTTGTCTTGTTCAGACGTGACAAACTCTGGATAATTGGCTTATTTTAAATGTCAAATAAATGTTTGTAAAACTGGCTTATTTAAACAAACCAGAATTAATGATAAGCATATTTCATAGTTTAGACAATTCAACAAGCTGTGGTTAACTGAAAGTAGAAGTGAACGTTTCTGAAACCCTCCTAGCCATGTGTGGGGTAGAGGGAAGACTGTCGTCTTGTTCATGTCTTACTAAACTATACAGTGGTACCTCGGGTTACATATGCCTCAGGTTACAGACTCCGCTAACCCAGAAATAGTACCTCGTGTTAAGAACTTTGCTTCAGGATGTGAACAGAAATCGTGCTCCAGCGGCGCGGCGGCAGCAGGAGGCCCCATTAGCTAAAGTGGTGCTTCGGGTTAAGAACAGTTTCAGGTTAAGAACGGACCTCCGGAACAAATTAAGTACTTAACCCGAAGTACCACTGCAGTTTGGATGCATTTGGATGTCAAGCATACTGTGATGAAGTCCTTTATTGCTGAAATAGATTGCTTTTTGAGAAGGTAGGTGTGAATACATCAGTATAAAGCACAGTTCTACTGAAACACAAAAATATTTTGTAATCTGTAATAAATATTCAGAGAGTACTGCAAATTATAGAATGATGACTGCTTAAGTGATCTTAATGTTCAGATTACTTGAGCATGTTTCTAAACCTGATTTTGGCAGAAGTCTTCAAAGTGGCATATAATTTGTGCACACAATTCTATATTATGCAGAGCTGGGACTTTGTTAAGAGCTTTAGATAAAATATTGTCAAATTACTACACTACATGAAAGATTGCTTTTAGTTAATGTACCAGTTATGTTTTTCACTCAACCTGTCTCATTAAAGCATACACAATAATTTGTTTTGTTGGAATAGGTAACCTACGTATTTTTTTTAGTCTTGAGGCTGTTGGTCCATTAGGGGGCAAAGGTTGTGGGGGGGACATGCTAAACAAAAAATAGATATGACCATTTAACAATTCAAAAATAATGTCCCAACAAATTCTAATTCAGAGTTTACAGACTTTGTGAACTTCATCCTCTTCATTTTTTTGTTTTCATGCAAAAGTTGACAATTTGCAGCTATGAGACAGCAGAAGCCAAACAATGTCCCACTGTCCTTGAAACTATTGAGTCTGTTTCTTTAGCTGTGTTTATCTAAGACTAATACAGATTCATTTCAACTAGATGACTTCCATTTTAACTAAAATGTGGTGTCCGGTAACCTACTACCCTAAAATAGGGTTGCCATATTTCAAAAAGTAAAAACCAGGACACCCCAAGAGTTGATGAGCTTTATTTAGAAAAACACCAAAAGATCCAGGACTTGCCTAAGATCCAGGACAAAGCCTTTGAAATTCCATTAATGGGACATATGGGACAGCCCTAACTAAATGTACAATCTTTTCTACATAATTCAGATTTTCATAAAGCATTCATGTAATTCTGCATCCAAAGTGCTTGGCTATTCAGAAACTTCAGATCCTATAGCACTGCTCTTTGTTAGTATTTATCTACTTAAAGATGTTAGAGCTGGTTCCCATTTCACTGATTAAAGCTTTAGTCTAAAATAGATAGGGACTAAGCTTCCATGTGTAAAATGCAAAATTTCAGCAACCTTCATCTGAGTCTGAACTTCCAAGTGTTTTATTTTAGCTTTGGTATTTTTGAGAGACCAGCCAGTCAGAGTAAAGTGGCTGACTCTCTGGGACAGAGACCTAGTATTTGGTCCCTGTCTTCTGCTTCAGCCCTTAACTGTCAGGGGTCCTTTACCTTAGGGACGCGGGTGGTGCTGTGGTCTAAACCACTGAGGCTCTTGGGCTTGCTGATCAGAAGATCAGTGGTTCGAATCAACGTGACAGGGGCCCGTTGCTCAGTCCCAGCTCCTGCCAACCCATAGCTGTCAACTTTTCCCTTTTCTTACGAGGAATCCTATTCGGAATAAGGGAATTTCCCTTAAAAAAAGGGAAAAGTTGACAGCTATGTGCCAACCTAGCAGTTCAAAAGCACACAAAAAAGTACAAGTAGATAAATAGGTATCGCTCCGGCGAGAAGGTAAATGGCATTTCCGTGTCCTGCCCTGCTTTCTGTGTTCTGTTGCGCCAGAAGTGGCTTATGCTGGCCACATCCATGGAGGTGGGATGGATGAAGAAGATAAACTGAGCTTGAATCCTAACAAGACAGGCACCATGGGAGAGTGGTTCCCATGTGAGAGAAATTGGTCCACTGCCTGCCCTGGATGGAGTTGCACACCCCCGAAGCAGCAGGTATGGAGTTTGGCAGTGCTTCTGGATTATTATCATCAAGCAGGCATCTTCACTGTACTCTTTTACGTGCCCACTTTAAACATTTTTGTTTAGTCTACCCACACATGTAGAAGTTATAGCTATTGTTGATTTTAATCATATGTTTAATACCTGTTTTTAACCCCCCCCCCCCAATAATTTAATGGTTTACATGTATTGTAAACTGCTCACCAACACATTCGGGCTGTAAATCTTTCAGTATTGAGCGAAGCAATATGAATCCCTATACAATATTTGCATAAACTTTCAGATCTTTAACCAGGCCTTTTTGGCTGAGTGACAACTTTAAAAATGTGCTGGGGAGTGGTTTATTCAGTGACTTGTTTCTTGTTTTTACTTTAATTACGCATTTCGTTGGTTTTAATATTGTGATTTTATGCTGCAACCGCCCCGAGACCAGGGCGGTATACAAAGAAGGATTAATAATAACAATGTGCTTGTTTCCAACGTAATTGTAAAACGTGTTTTTTAAACTGTAAAACGCATCGATTTCCAAAGCCTCTGGGAGCGAGTTCTAACGCGATTTCCAATGCAACCCTATAGGTGCCAATGAAGAAGAGGGGGCGGGTGGGCTTTGCCTCCACAGCGCCCGACGCCTCGGGCACCATAGTAACCTCTCATCAGGCCCGGAGCCGGGAGAGGGCGACGTGCCGGGCTCCACGCAGGCCTCTCTCCTCGCGCCCCTCGGAGGCCGCTCCGGCGGCTGGGCCCTCCCTTCGCCTCGCCTCGCCCGTCGTCGCCGCTCCTGTTCCTGCTGCTCGGCCTGGCGGGGCGGGACCTCACGAGGCGGGCGGCTGGGTTGCGGTGCTGGCGGTGGTGAGTAGCGGCGGGCCGAGGGCGAGGGGCGCAGGTGAGGGTCTCAGGCCCTCGGGGAGCGGCTTCTCGGCTGCTTTCCTCGGCCAGCTGCCTTTCCCTCCGTGGCGACGGCGGGCCTTGCGCCTTTCCCCTCCGTTCCTTAGTAACCTTCAGGGCAGAGTAAACACATGGGAGAAAACCATTTTCCTCGCCCCGATATTCACGGAAGCCACCAGGAAGTGTATGTGTATTTGTATGTATATACATACGTGTGTGTGTGTGTGTGTGTGTGTGTGTGTGTGTATTTGTATACATTGTGAGTATAGGAGCCTATACTCCCTAGGGACTGAGGTCCCTTCGCCACCCCCCTAATATTTGAGGGGGCTGCCCACCCCTAAAGTTGATGGGCATTGCCATTCCAATAGAGTGTGTGTGTGTGCGCGTGCAACGTCATGTAATCGATTATGTGGGGTGGGACTTCCCTGTCCTCCCCCCCCCCCAATATTTTATTCAAGTTGGCACCCCTGAATGTGTGGCGGTGGGGGGGGGGTGTTTCCCCAGGCCTCTTCCTTCACTCTTTCATCAGGAACAGATGTTGCTCTAATAAAAGGCATGGTGCTTCTCGTTTTGTCCCCCCCTTACCCCCTCTCCTCATTTTACATCAAAAGGGGTCCATCAGCTGTATAGATCCTAAATTTAAAGGGGCGCTTATGTAAAAATAAAAAGGGCTTGGTAGGCTTGGCTCTGCAGATCCAGGTGCTGTTACTTCTGTTTTGTGTATGTAGCTAAAGAAACCAGATCCAGGTGCTGTTACTTCTGTTTTGTGTATGTAGCTAAGGAAACTAGCACAGGTACAAAATAGAGTTTTTTTCCAACCCGATATATAGTCAGTTGAGACTGGATTTCAGCATAGGTCTTTGTGGTCCAGTTTCAGAGACAAGCATACCAGTGCTAACATGGATCTCCAGGTATTGCTCTCTTTTTTCTTAGCAGCGTTATGTTTTTATATCCTGCCTTCCAAATAATTCAGGTGGTTTCCCATCCAGATACTAAGTAGATTCAGGCTTACTTGGCTTCCGGTGGCATTGTTTCACGTCCAGAATATGCCCCACTCTGGCCTCTGCCATGTACCTCCCCCCACCCTACCCTAAACTTGAAACAAACTGTTTGGGATGTAACCTTGCTACTGTTAAAAGTGCTCTGTACTTAGTACATAATGTTTTGAGAGCAGAAATGCCCAAGTCCTGGTGAATGAGACTTTATTAAATATGGTGAAACTGTTTTCATCTGTTATATGCTATCTGGCATCCTAAGTATCATTAGCTGGAGATCTTTGTAGCAAGCAAACCTTCAGAGTTTGTTTTGATCCAATTTGCCTAGCCTAGAGAGAACTGAATGGCTCAACTAATAGTTTTTAAAATGTTCTAGCAGCTTGTATAAATCAGTACATAATAGTATTGCCGTCAGACAATAAACAAGGTTTTCCAGAATGAGGCACCTCTCTCCTGGGATAAGGGAACATCAGGTTAGGAAGCTTGGTAGAGTTTTTGTATGTGAATCAATCAGGATGGGGAAATTGCAACTCCTGGTTTCTGTGAAATGTGGCAAATATGGCTGGAGAATATCCAGTTGAAAGGAATATGTAATTAAAAACTTTGCTTACACAGGCAGTTTAGGACTAGAAGAGAATTCCTGTTTACAATGGAATTTTAATAGTCCCAGTGAAGATAATATACATACTGTATTGTTGTAGAAAACCTCTTGAGAATCATCTCATATACTTTGTTTAATCCATGCCCCAGAGTGAAATTGATTAAGGAACTCGCGGACAAAACGCTAAACATTTGTTTACCTTAATTTGGCACCACTGTTGTCAAAGGCTAGGTTAAAGAACAGAGCTTCTCTGCTATGGCCTGCAATTCAAAGTCCACATTCTTCAATTTAGCAGCAATTGCAACTAGCAACAGACATACAGAAGTGTAGGTAGTCTTCTTTCTTCCCATTCTAGCCCTAAAGAAGTTGTCAGTACCATGAGTGTTGCTCTTCTACCACTCATGCTGGCCTTCCTGTTAGAATCTTCTCTCAGCTAAGTCTCCAGTTGTTAAGCTAAAGTGTATTGCAGAAATAGCTCTCTCTTTCTGAGCACAGTGGCAAGTATTTAAACAACCCAATGAGGAAGCAGGACACTAATCACAATGGAAGTGGGGTCCCAGATAACTCCAGAGGCAGACAGCAGATGGGGTTTCCTTTGCCATCTTGTCAAATACATTCAGATTTTTTAATTTAACTTTCTTCCATGTTAGGACCGTAAGGAATCCTGATGAATCTTTTCCACTTTACCACAAGAAGGCTGGTTTCTCAAGTATATTGTGGACTGAAACCTGCTTCTTCCAAGAAACAAAGGACGTGCTTTGAAATGGCCCGTCCAAGTTCAAGTAAGATAAGATTCTGCCCATGGTGTATATTTGTTTTCGTGTCCACACACAATATGATTTCTGTGAACTGATTATTTTTGTTCCTGTTGTAAATAATGAATCTTGAAATCTTAAAAGTTTGAAACCTTCCATTTGAATCACTTGGGTTTGGAGAGATATGTTGGTGAAGATGATTGTACAGATGATGAGATTTGTTTAATTACTCCTATTTTTTAAAATGTAGCTTATTAAATACAAGGGGACATTAAGGAGATATTAAGGAGACATCTATTCACCTTCCTGTTTAAGAGTAGAACTGCATGCTGTCTTTACAAATGTGTGTGCCTCAAGTCCATCGGTGGAAAAAGGGAGTAATTGTGAGGGAGACTCTGTAAAAGGAAAAATTCTCCCTTACAAATATTTCCCAACAGCTGGGCTTTCTTCTGCTTTTAGAGCCCAGCTAGATTTAATAACAAAAAAATTAAAAAGATGGAGGAGGGAGAATATTTGTGTTCCTCATAATGTGCAACAGGATATTACCAATGTGAGACAGCTTATTTTTTTCAATGTCTGGAAATTCTGTAAGTTGCTAATTCTTTATTTTTAAATCCATTTGAGATTGGTCTTGCTGTTATGGTTCAACATAATTTGTGGTCCTCCTGCTTTTCTTAAATCTGTACTGCATTGTGTTAGCCATGAATATAGAAATGTAATCATAATGGGAGGTAACCCAGAAGGCCACTAACTTGTGATCCTAAGAAGGCATCACTAATTTTACAAGAATAAATCAGTTAAAATAGTTAGATCCACACAAAGGAGCTCACCCGTACAACTTTCATTTTTTAAACTTATTTTTTACATTTAAATGCCTTAAATAAAATGAGAAGTTGTATTCTGTTATGTTTAGACAAGAGTCTGTATAACCAAGTACTTCAGTTTTGAATATCAGCAGGTCAGGTCTTGTTTCTAAGCACTTTCTAGTTTTGCTATGCAAGATTCCTTAATGAGCTGAAATGGAGGCCTCATAAAGCAAAGCATACATTCCATTTTATTTAATTTTTAATCATGAACTGGCTAACCTTTAAAGATCAATAGGGTATATACTTCAGTACTCCGAGTTGCGTCATGAATGAAATTATTCATGCGCTACAGTTTTGCTTTTAAAAAAACCCTCCGTCTTAGGACTCATCAAACTCTTAAATGTTCCCAGGGTCAACACATAAACATAATTTTGTGTCAGACATGTCTTCTGATTATGGTCTGCAGAAGTTTTAAGATACAAAATTAAAGCACAGGCAAAACTAGTCAAGCTCAGAGAGACTGATTTGTCCAGGTCATCCATTCCAGACATCTTTAAAGCTGAGGAGTTTCAAACTTTGGTTTTCCACTTTCAGATAAAAAATAGCTTTTGTATGTGCTTAAAATGTGTCATTTAGAAATAAATCTGACTTTTTCATCTCCTCTTTTTTTTAAAAGGTATGGCTGATTTTCGAGAAGTATTTGCTAAAGCAAAGCATATAGCTATTATTACAGGGGCTGGTGTCAGTGCTGAGAGTGGTGTTCCGACCTTCCGAGGTGCAGGGGGCTACTGGAGGAAATGGCAAGCTCAGGTGTGTGCTGCTGACCCGTTTCCCCCCCAGGATGCTAGATACTGCTACTTAATAGCCTTTAAGTGCAATTCTACACATATTTACTCATAACTAAACCCTGCTGAGTTTAATGAGGTTTGCTCCCAAATAAGCATAGGACTGCAACCCTAGGAGCTTTGAGGGAATGTAAGGACATAGTTTTATTTGTTTATTAAAACGTTTCTTTCTCTCCTTTTTGTCAGGGAGCCCAAGGTATTGTATATGGTCCTTCCCTTCCTCATTTCATCCTCACAACAGCCCTAGGAGGTAGTTAAGGCTCGGAGATGCTGGCCTGGTTTGCACAACATGGTAAACCAAACTATCGCTTAGTTCAGGTTGTCTATTGTAGCTATAAAGTCATTTTGTAGACTTGGTTCCAAAATGGTGATTTCAGGCTAAATAAGTATCTGCTAGGTCAGAGCTTTTCAAACTTCATATTGGTGACACACTTTTTAGACATGCATCATTTTGTGACACAGTAATTCAGCTTTACTATAAGAGTACAGGGAGCGTTCGTGGGACACACCTACACACTGCAGCCAACACACTAATGTGTCGCGACACACAGTTTGGAAAGCTCTGTGCTAGGTGTTTTCTAGATATCAGGTTATACACCTAGGATTCTGGGATAAAGAAACAATTGGCTACAACCCATTTTTAAGAATGTAAAGTCTGGCTGTGGTCCAAATCGGTCCCACGCCTTAAACAAAACACACAGATTTCCAGATAGGCAGTGAGCAGAAATTAATAGAAACTGGCAGTCTTTATATTGGCCAAGCTAGGGATTTATTTTGGTTGGTATGTTAGATAAAAGACAAAGTAGTTACTGTACAAAGTGGTTATATTTGCAGTGGCAGAAAAACTGGAGGCGATTTTGTGAAGCTGAATGCATTTCAGTGTTATAGCGACACTCTGATCTAAATGTTGCATTGTATGAAAGCCCTATTGATTGGCTTCTCAGTTCTGAATTGTTAAGTAGTGTTCTGATCCCGTGTTTTATATTGTTCAATTGAGTTTCTGCTTTGTTATTGCGTGTGATATAAAACAAATAAAGGGTGGCATTCATCTAAGTTTTACCCTTGAGTAGATTCAATGAAATTAATGAACACAACTAAGTTAGGTCTGTTAATTTCAGTGAGTTTTCTCCGAATATAACTTAATTTAATACCACCCAAAAGACTTACCTCGATCTAGATTACTCCTTTGTTGTCTGTGAAGTACTGAACACACTGAAACACAGTATATAAATGCCAAATATTGTGCTTATGGCTGCTTGCAAATGAATGTGAGGCTTTATAATCAGGTATGGGCATTCTATTGACAAAGCAACAAATGATTCCTCCCCCTCTACCCCACAGGAACTGGCTACTCCAGAGGCTTTTGCAAGGAATCCCTCTAGGGTGTGGGAATTCTACCATTACCGTAGAGAGCTTATGATGAGTAAACATCCAAACCCTGCACACACTGCCATAGCAGAGTGTGAGGCCAGGCTAAGCAAGCAAGGAAGGAGTGTTGTGGTCATCACGCAGAACATTGATGAGCTCCACAGAAAAGCAGGAACAAAGCACCTCTTAGAAATCCATGGTAAGGAATCCCCAGCAGTGTGTTACAGATATCTCATTCAACTATCCTTTATAGATGTTTATTGATATTTCCAATCATAAAGACATGGAAATTAAAGACCTGAGAATTAGCTATGATGGGACATTTTCCCTTCCATTTCCTCTCTCAGATTTCTTTGAAGGCATGCACAAGATGGAACTTGCTTAATTGCAGCTGGAAGACTGAGGGTAAACATGTGATAGCGAAGAATTGTACCTGTATTTTTCCTTTACTGAATTAAAAGCAGAGGAGGGGTTTGACTGGGAAACGATATTTGTTGTGGTGGACGAAGTATTAAGCAGCAATGCTGCTTTAATCAAATTGGGAAACTGCATGGCTGCATTTTATTAAAAAAGAAAACATTGGGAAATTCAATAATAGTTCTCCTGTATAATGTGTAAATCAGCCTTGAAAGGCACATTAGAAATTACCATAGAGGGTAGGAACTAAATTAGTAAACAAATCAGGGCCCAGAAGGTCAAACACAGCCTTTCGTATATGTACTAGCATGTTGAGGTGTTTCTCTTTCCCAGTGAAACATCCTTTATCCGATTGAGCTATTCTTGAAGGATGGGGGTCATTCAAGGGGCTCCATCAGAAGAGGAAAAATAGCAGTGCCCCTGCTTTAGGAATGGGATTCTGCAGATTCTGGCTGTAGTATTTAATTCACTTCTTTTAAGAAGTTTGTTCAGCGCTTCTACAATGCATGATTTTTAGAATCTAGAAAAGTAGCCTTACTAAATCTGCTGTTGACTACTTTGTAGAATTATAGAATATCTGTGTGTATGACAGGTAGTCAGAAGAACAAATAGTTACTTGGGAAATGGTGAAAATTACAGTGTGCCCCGCAAGACGAATGCCTCGCAAGACGGAAAACCCGCTAGACGAAAGGGTTTTCCGTTTTCAATGCGCTTCGCAGGACGAATTTCCCTATGGGCTTGCTTCGCAAGACGAAAATGTCTTGCGAGTCTTGAGATTTTTTTTCCGCTTCCCCCCCCTTTTTCTAAGCCGCTAAGCCGCTAATAGCCTTTTAGCAGCTAAGCCGCTAAGCCTTTAATAGCCGCTAAACCACTAATAGCGCTAATCCGCTAATAGGGTTGCTTCGCAAGACGAAAAAACCGCTAGACGAAGAGACTCGCGGAATGGATTAATTTCGTCTTGCGAGGCACCACTGTATTAACCTATGATATTTTATTTATTTTGGCTTGTCTTTTTGCAGCTCCTGTTGTTTAAACATTTCAGTAGTCTCCTTTGGCTAGCCAGTAGGTTGTTTCACTAATAAATGCTTTATAATATTCTTCCAGGCTCAAAGTGCTGAATTAGGCAATTTTCAGTTCTTGTAAGATGTATGAGAATCACACTGCTGGTATGATGTGTTAGAAGTTTTGTATTATCAACTGTGAAGTCCATGTTTAAAATATGGGATTGTTATTTACAGGTAGCTTATTCAAAACCCGATGCACCAGTTGTGGAACTGTGACAGCAAATCACAAGAGTCCAATCTGTCCTGCTTTGGATGGGAAAGGGTAATGGATCTGTGCTGCGTTACCTACAGTTTGTGTCTGTTGGCTTCTAATGTAGACATTTTCTCCTGTCAGATTAGGTGAACATTCAGTAGGTGAGATACTGCATACTTCATAGGGTACTGATCCAGAGGGCCCTTCAACCTTTGGAAGGGGTTTTCCCCCCTGCAGGTGTGGGGGCTGATGCTTAAAGGGAATGATTAAAAGCTCCTGTCCTGCTCAAGAGTAGAGCTGCCTTTCACACCAGTCTGGATCCCAGTAATAGTTTAAGTAGTCTGCTCTGAGTAGGACCAGCATTGAATACCACTTGATGAGCAGGATTTACCTAACCAGGCACATCAGCAGAAGCCTTGAACAATTATTTCTGCTTGCATATGGGGCTTTGCGTGCCCCACAAAATTGGCTCTTGGAAGGTTGGGAGAACCCCCAGAACAGTGCAGGGGGGCAGAAGAGGGGGATTGTTCCATCTCGCAAGCTGTGGTGCTTGCACAGAAAAAAAGAATTGGAAGAGCATGACATTGAGTTCCACCCCATGTGATTATTATTATTATTACACTTGCAATGTTCACAATCTTTATTTGCATTTATAGTGCTCCAGATCCAGATGCTGAGGACAGCCAGATTCCTGTAGAAAATCTTCCTCGGTGAGTGCTGAGCTGCTGAAGCATTCAAAAATTGCATGCAAAGGAGATGCTCCGTTACTTAACATATTGCAGCAGAATTTGTAATAAACTAGATGAATATTTTTAATTGCTTTGCTTTCTTCCCAGCTTTGTGTCAGTCTAATATGTATCTCCATAATTTTACTTGGCAGGTGTGAAGAATGCAATGGTCTCTTGCGCCCTCATGTTGTATGGTTCGGAGAAACTTTGGATTCTGATATTCTTACAGAGGTTGAAAAAGAACTTGAGATTTGTGATCTTTGTTTGGTGGTAAGTGATTTTTGTTCTGTTTCTTTGTCTTTAATTTGTTAGAGCCTATAACTTAGTATCGGCTCATGCTTCCCAGGAAAGGATTCATGAAGTTAACTGTCAAATATAACAGACATGAAATGTCAATATTTTCACATAGCACAAGGTTGGGCATTTGAGTGGTCCAATTGAGTTGTTCAGTTGATGGCTCAAATATTGTCAACGAATGGTCAGATCTTTTCAAAGCATTCATTATATTATAATAACAAGCTTCAACAGAGTTTAAACTTGTGGTGATTATAAAAGGAAGTTAATTACCAATAAATGTGAAGTACCCTTTGCATTGAGGCTCTTGTCATAGTTACAGTTTCCAATAGAATTGGCAGGTTATCACATACCAGTGGCTTTCAGTGGCATATGTATAAATTATTTTACATTACCCACAATACTTATTTTAAGGGCGCACAGAAACATCCTAAACTGTGCTAATCTTTGATCCAACCAGATATGTCTGTGATGATGTAATAGTAGTCATAGGTAAAGGTAAAGGTACCCCTGACCATTAGGTCCAGTCGCGGATGACTCTGGGGTTGCGGTACTCATCCTGCTCTATAGGCCAAGGGAGCCGGCGTTTGTCCACAGACAGCTTCTGGGTCATGTGGCCAGCATGACTAAGCCGCTTCTGGCAAACCAGAGCAGCACACGGAAATGCTGTTTACCTTCCTGCCAGAGCAGTACCTATTTATCTACTTGCACTTGATGTGCTTTCGAACTGCTAGGTGGGCAGGAGCTGGGACTGAACAACGGGAGCTCACCCCGTTGTGGGGATTCGAACCGCCGACCTTCTGATTGGCAAGCCCTAGGCTCTGTGGTTTAGACCACAGCACCACCCGTGTCCTGCAGCTGGTTTACAAACCCTTTTAAAAAAAGATCAATGCAATCCTCAAGCTATAGTATGATTAATGTTGGAAAGGGCAGTACATGTGGAGGAGCCTGTAGGGCACTTCCAATGTCTGGTTGAAAAAATGTGATAGCTGCACCAAGCCAAAGTTTTGGGCAACTAGGTTAATGCTTATGAACCGCTGCATTTTCTTCTCTTTCTCAGGTTGGAACGTCCTCTATAGTATATCCTGCTGCTATGTTTGCTCCCCAGGTATCTGCCAGAGGAGTGGCAGTTGCAGAATTCAACATGCAAAGCACCCCGGCCACAGATAGGTTCAGGTAGCACCCTAATATTCTTTAGAACTAGTAAATGCCATTATCTGCAGAAATAAATAAGTAAAACCTGCCGTATCTAAAATGTTTGCTAGCAAGGCAATGCAATTTTCTCACTTGCAGCCTAATCTGTAGACCAGCAAATTTGCCATTAAACTTCTTAAACTCCATAGAAATAAATGGGATATCAAACAAATGTAAAAGATTTACTGGTTTATGGAAGGGGGGATAGGTAAAAGGACTAACAATGTTCTGATATTTGTTTAGGGTTAGGGTTTTGGAATTATTTGCTGAAGTACAATTATATTTGATTAAATACTATTTATATCCTGATTCTGTTTCAGGTTTCATTTCTCAGGTCCCTGTGGAACCACGCTGCCCCCAGCACTTGCACGCCATGAAACGGAGATAATCTCATGAACATTTATCAGCAATACAGAGGAAAAAACCCAGCTGCTCATTCAGCAGGGTGCAAGCATAAGAGAAACGTGGGACTTGTAGAAAACATCATGCCTGCAAGTGAGCAATAGGATCTAAGGGTGACACTGAAGAAAATAGATCATGATTTTCCAGTTGGTTACAAGAATGAGCAAAGCAAAAGCGTTGTCATGGTCAAGGACATTGGATAAGCAGTTAAATTTTTGTTAGACAAAAACGATTTATGTGAAATGAGAGCATAAAAATGCCAACAGTTCAAAAGAAGACATTTGTGCCCTGAAATATTAGGCTACATATTTGGCAAATCATAATGGGGAGGGACTTCATCATGACCTTACATTTCTGTGTGACTACACAAAATAATTTTATAAACCAACTGTAAAATTCTGAGAAAGGTAAGAGTAAGCAAATAGGGCAAATGACAGCTTTTCATATAGCCTACACTCCAGTTTTTGTAGGAAAATGGTAAACAAGGTGGTTTTTTTTCATGAAGCAGTGCAGTCCTCTAAAAAGGTTTACTTCCAGGATGGTGTACATTTCTTTGTGGTGATCAGTATGAGAAAACAATTAAAGGAACATAGGTAGCAGCATCCATGTGCAAAGTATACATGCTTAATTTCTTCTCGCTCTTGGACTTGTATGAATGTATCTGTGGGTTTGTTTTATTAGTCTTTTACATGTTTTGTCTACTGTTCTAAGTCACTAAGATAAGATAAACCAATGCTTTGTCTGTTTTGTTCCACAGCAGTTTTCCTATCAAAACATCAATATGTATTGGCAGATCTCATTATATAATTAGTGCTGCAGTAGATACCACACTAACCATGTTTACACTTCCTCTCAACTATGATAAAACGTCAGTAACTGGGAAATGGAATAGAGCTCAATGCTGAGTTACTGTGAAACAGAACTTCCAACTTTTTGATTATAATATGGGTCTGCAGTTTCCTTTTTATAATTTAATATTAATATATAATATATAGAAGAATTTTGGAGTAATCAGTGTGTTTCACATATATTATCATTATCCATTAATTGTAAGAGGGTTTGTCATGAGCAAAGTTTCTGTAGCTGCAAGGAATATGAGCTCTCTCAAAATTTGAAGTCATTTTAAGCTAACATCCCCCAACCCCCATAAACAAATGGCCTAGAAGGGAAAGCCAGCAGGGCTTATGCTGGCACCATCTGGCAGAATGAAAAAGGACTATAGTCTTGCACATGGTGCATTCATGCCAGTTTGGTGCTCAAAGATGTGCACCACCCTCAGTCTTAGAACAATCATGTTGAAGAAATGTTAGATGGCAGCTTCTTGCAGCGAAAGCTATAGAAGGGCACTGGACTGGCGCCTTTTAAAAACGTAACAATTTGGGCAGCATTCTACATGGTTATATGGGAGCAAACACAATGGAATTTACATTTGGATAAACATGGATAGGCTTGTGTTGTTTTAGTATATGCTTTTGCCACATGTTTCTTTGGGCTGGTGCCTAAGCACAGTTGCATTCTGGATACTGGAATCTTTGGCAGCAGATCGGAAATGGAGTGGTTTCTGCTGCGCAGACGCCTTATGCCCTAACAGTGCGAGGGGAAACTATGTATGTGATTTGTACTGTTCTTTCACAAAAGAAAATAAACTATGTATTAATCCGAAAACAGAATCACTGGTATCTAATTGACTGAATTCCTTGGTTGCTGCGTATGGAACTCAGACTGCCCCTTTCACCTCTTCCTGCATTTTCCCTGTCCAGAGGTGGAATCCAAGCTTTAAGCGTAGCTGTGACTGGACACCAGGGTGTCCATCCAGAAGCACGAATTTGCAACAAATAGCACTTTCTGTTCTTTCTAACTTGGGTCCTGTTGTGTGGGCATGTGTGTTGGGGTGGGGCATTTGCTCTAACAATCCCGATACAAACTGTTAAATACACCCGTTCTTCAGGGTGGGGGGAAGCTTGTGCTGAGAGGGGATTATGATCGCTTCGCTGTGCAAACTCAGCCTTAATGTTGCAAATTAAAGAGTCGAGGCTAGTTTGCTTTACTTATAAAATCCTCAGTGCAAACCTTCCTTAAGCTGCAGCAAAACCCGTCCCGATCCAGTAACTTACTGCAGCAACGTTGCAACTGTCGCGGTTTTAAAAAATTACGTTTCCACAAGAAATAAGAACCGAGTTGGAAAGAGCAACAGATATATTACTGTGTTGCCATCCCTTGAGGGCGAGCGAGGGAAGAATAACATCCCTACTAATCGACTTATTTTGGCTTCGACGGGCAACTCCAACGCCCTCGGAACCTCGCCGCTCGGCCAACGCCGCCTGCCCGGAAGCTTCTTTTCGCGTGCCGAGTCCGCTCTAGCAAGTCCCCGCTCCGCCAGGCTGCTTCCGGGCCAAAGGGACGAAGGGTCAGCCGGAAGTTCGAGGAGTGGAGAAAGATGGTGGCGCGGAGGACTCGCTCGATGTCTAGGAAAAGAGTCGCTGCGGAGGCTGCTGCCGCCGCCGCCGCCGCTTCCTCAGAAGAGGACGAGGAGAGTGACGAGGCTCCCGAGGAGGTGACCTTCGAGAGCGCGCGCGCCGCGGCCGAGGAGGCGCGTCGGTTGGCGGGGGAGCGCGTGCGCAGGTAAAGCTCGGCGTGGGACTCTCTCCATCCCGCGCCTAGAACGACGCCTTGCGCTTCGGGGGTCAGCCTCGTCGTGGCGGGGAAAGGCGGAGGGAGAGGCAACGCCAAGAGCCTTTCTGTGGCAAAATTGAGCCATTCGGCAGGACTGAGGCGCCAGAACCAAAGAGAGAAGCTGACCCAGCTGCATCTTGGGCTTCAAGCAGCTGCTCCTCCTTTTCTTGTTATCCGTCGTCCCTTTCTAGTGTTGTAAATGGCCTTTGCGTAAAAGGCCGAATTTGTCCATGATAGGCCTCAGCTGTGAGAAAGTATCCCTTACTTCAGTAGGAAAATAGTAGTTGAAGTTTGCTGGGAGCTTGAACGACCAGAAATAGACGCGCACAGTCTCTCCCTCCCCCCCCCCCCCCGGCTTCCAATAGCCTAGCTGTGCCCATCCCATAACGTTAAGGGGCTTGCTGTATGCTAGAGAGAAGACAGTATCAGTTCTTCAAACGGACAGAGCGAGGAAGTGGTAGTGTGATTCCACCTGGAGAAACACTTGAATTTTCTTCATTCTATCCTAAACGGATCAGTTCTGCAATTCCTCAAGGACCACCTCTCCCCATATAAACTGACCCAGACCCTGAGGTCTGAAGGGTGGCAACAGAAAAATAGGGCTTTTCTGCTGTGGCTCCCTTATCCTCTTCCACCAGGCCTTTGACTGATTAATTTTCTACTGCCTTTTAAATGTGTTGGGGGGGGTGTTACTGTTTTGTTTCAACTATTTTGTGCTTTTACCCTGTATTTTTTTATCTTGTGAACCACTGTGAGATCTTCAAATGATGATGATATTATTATTATTATTATTATTATTATTATACAACATCTTAGTCCAAAACTAAAGGAATGTATTAGAGGTTTTTCTTGGTAGATTTGACAATACAATGCTGTCTACTGAAAGTAAATTTTCAGTCATTCATATTATAAAGACAATTTACTGTGTTCACGTAATAGTTATGTGTGTTCTCTTCTCTCTTCTAAATATAGACAATTGTGGTCATTGTGAGAATACATCCTTCTTTTCCTCTGAATGCACTTCTTAGTTAGTTTCTCTTAACTTTGTTGATAGCACTTGGAACAAGCACTCACAGTGCTTGTAAATACACATTGATTCTTCTTGTGCCCATGTCTTCTCTTCATGAACATCGTCTTATTATTTATTTACTTAGAGAAAAGGCTACCTTAAAAGAAAAGAGACGACAGAAAGAAGAACTATTTAAGGAACAAAAGGTAATGTTGAGGTTGCTTTATTTTTCATGCCCAGCAAACTTTCACACTCTGAAAATGTTTAGCAGTTGTACCATACTGCCCCTGAAGTTGCACACCATAAAACTGAGAATCGCTATCAAAATTCAGTCCCAATGTGTTATTTTGTAGATATATCTGTGTGAGGGATTTACATGTGTAATATACAAATGTTATCTACAAACTAATTTTCTAGAGTTCCCAGATATTTTTAAATGTAAGTGAAATATTACACATACTCAGTTTTGCACCACTTTTTATCTTAATGACTGCAGTCTATTGAGGTAAACTATTTCACTATACTTTTTAATGTATTTTTAATCCTAGCCCCTCCCTTTGCTTTTTGCAATTTACCATAGTGCACATCTTGGGTACAGCATAGATTGTTTTGCTCAAAGTAGTAACACTTTTCCAACCTACTTGGTTCCTGTTTGTATGGTTTTATAAGGACCCATGAACAAAGTGGAGGCAGGATATAAATATGCAAGCTTAACGACTTAAGCTCTACCATTGTGGGTCAGACAAAAGCTCGATCTAGTTCAGTGTCCTTAAACAGCAGCCAATCAGATGCCTCTGAAAAGTTACAAAGTGTCCTGTTCCCCTTTCCCATGGCAAGACTTGTCTGGAAGTTTAATCTGGGATATACTGAACCTAACTAAAGACCTTGTACATAGCCCAGCTCATTGGTCATTCAGTCACAAAATCATAACGACCAAATGAGATATCAAGATGAAGCCTATTTATCCTTTCCCCAAATTAATGCATGGTTAGAAACCAAACTTTCCACTCAGCTGTCAGCTAGGCATGGTATACCATTACTGCTAGCATTGTCAGAGGGGTTGGTTAATAATTTGCTAATGTTGGTTTCTTTTAGAAAAGAAAGCTGCTTCCTGAAAATGTGTTGGAGGAGTTGGCATCATCAACACAGACTAGGTAAGCAAAGTATGTTCTGGAGCACCAATAAACGTTTCAGTGAGATTGGGTTGTATGCTTCCTTTGGCTGCAATACTCATAAATGACTAACCCCCACCTACACTGATGGACTTATAATTTCCAACCAACACCAATGGCCAGAACAGGGAGAGCAGCGCCTGAATCAAATGTCATAATATGCAGCTGGTGTATGCCCTACCTTTAAAAATGTCTCTTAAATAGTAAGGGAATTGGAAAGTTGAGTTACTGGGCACTTGCAGAAGCCTTCCTATCTTAGTTTTGTTATTATATTCATGATAGGTAAGCACAGCTATTAACAGTAATTGCTGTGCGTATTTTAATAGGTTCCAAATGAATGTGCCATTTTTGTATTTGTGAATAATTGATCAAAAGGTTCCTTACTAAATGTCTTCCAATGTTAATTTCTCCTTAGCAAAAATCAGCCATCAGCCACGCAAGAGCAAGGTATGTGTACGGTTCTGCCCAAGATTACATTGCGTTTATTATGTACTTTGTATCATGCCATAAATATTAGGATCTACTTGACAATGCCCATAAAATATTATGACTATTATAATAATGACCATGATAACAATTTTTGTGTTGTTTATTAATCTTATAGTTTGAGATAATACTTTCACTTCTCACAAAATGCATTAGTGCTGTAAACTTTGTTCTTTAATTCACATATTCATCATAAATGTGCTGGGTCCCCAATTAGCTGCACCTGTTTCTCTGATAACAGTGGTCACTCTTTCTCTTACCACATACATTTGTGAGTAGTTTAGTTGCTAAAGAGGCTAAAAAAACTACTGGAATGGGTTTGCAACTACAGTGGTACCTCGGGTTAAGTACTTAATTCGTTCCGGAGATCCGTTCTTAACCTGAAACTGTTCTTAACCTGAAGCACCACTTTAGTTAATGGGGCCTCCTGCTGCTGCCGTGCTGCTGGAGCACAATTTCTGTTCTCATCCTGAAGCAAAGTTCTTAACCTGAAGCACTATTTCTGGGTTAGCGGAGTGTGTAACCTGAAGCGTATGTAACCCGAGGTACCACTGTAGTTGTAAAGTATTATAGTCCTGCATGGTATCCATTGAGGTGTAAAGTTTAAATGAAAGTTTCCATTATTTTTATAGGTCAGAATGTTGAAGATGATTCTGAAAGTGAGAATGGCCAAAAAGATACAGAGGAAGACAGTGAAGAAAACTTGGCAACTAGGTATGGCTGAGTGATTCTTACATGTCATAGTGTTGTAAGAAAAGCCCATTTATTCTGTTCTGCAAGCACATATGATGTTCTTATTGCTCCAAATAACCATTTATTTGGTCACAAAATCTCAGATCCAGCCGCTTAAAGTACTGTACACAGATAGTGTTGCATGTCAGTTGTATTGCAGGATTCGCCATGTGCAAGATTTGGCTACTTCTGTCCATTCGTTCAGTAAGACTCAGGAAACTGCTGTGCTTGGCTTGAAGACGATCCTGGGTTTTATTACTACAATTGCCTTTTTAAAAATCTGATCTTGGAGACCCACAGCCAGTCACAATAGATAGTACTGATATAAGGCATCTTTTATATATTTACTTAGGAAAGTTTATAACCCCGATAGGTTTTTATACTGTTGATGAATTAGCATTGTTCATTTTGAACAAGCCCGAATTATTATTAGTGAAGCTGAGGAGTTATTTAATTTTATTTTGATAAATCAAGGTTTTAGTTGTAACATTATTTCCCCCCCACAAGCCATTTTTTAAATCATGCAAGCTTTAAAATATGCTGCCACGTGTGACAGTGTATGTTTTCACAAAAGACATGTCCATGTTAATACAAAGCCAAGCTTAGAGGCAGCTTCTGTACTTGCAACAGTATCCTGTGAAGACTGTCAATAGTACGCAAAGTAGGGCTGCCCACTAAGTAATAACCTCAATACCTGTTAGGTACTTTTGACTTGTCACTTAAATTAGCTTTATGTATGAGAACTTGATCACATACATTAGATTACTAGGGAAAAAGGGAAGTTGGAAATCATTTGACTAAAACTTTCTTAATATAGGTCTGCTCTAGTAAGAAAAGCTACATTACAGAGAACTAAGTATCATTTTATCATTAGGCACCAAGAAAGCTATATGGCTGTGCAGCTGAAAGATCAGGATTTAACCAACAAGCAGCAGCAAGTGGCCAAAGACTTCCTACAAAAACACCTCTATGGAAGAGGCTGCCACCGAACAACAGGTACAGTGGCCTTTTGCTTAACACATTTGTAGAGCTATACATGCAGCTTATGCTAATTGACTCTTTGTCTTTTCAGCAAACCAGTATTTTTCTGTTCAAAGCAAGAGAAGTGATGTTAAAAAAGCTGCATTCCAGTTTGTGAATAAGTCTTGGGGTAAGTGTTTTTTATTTTTTGAATGTGCATCCTATGTGGGTAATGAAGATGTGGTATGGATACAATCCCCCATGGAGCTGTTTGTTATGTAGGAGCGATGTAAAGGAGGTTTTCTTCCTGGGACAGTGCTTGTAAGTGTCATGTTCAGGTTTGACACTGACCCATCTTTAAAGGACAAGTGTTTTTTTAAAAAGCAGAAAACCCGGCCAGAAATAAACTTGTGTGTTTACAGTATTTTTTACACTGAAGTGTATTTAGCTCAGTGGTCAAACACATGATTTGCAGAAGTTCCCAGTATTTCAAGATAAGCGGGGGAAAGGTTTCCCTGCCTGAAACCCCAGAAGAGCTGTTAGTCAGTGTAAACAATACTGAGCTAGACAGCAGTAGTTCATCTTGGTAGACAAGTCAGCTTTCTATGTTCCTAAAGAAGTTTGCTTTCTTGTTTGTGGGAGATTGGCTGGCCATGTCACTATAAATAAAATAAGGATTGATATAGTCCTGAGCATGGAGCTCAAAGCACCTTGTTTGTTGGTGTTATTAGCAAGATCAAACAGGCCTCCTAAGGTAGAGAATGATTTTCTAGATACTGTGTTGAGAGAATGGTATCACGCCTAGTGCTGTGGATAAGTTGATGTGAGACTTAAGCCAAAAACTGTCTGCCTTAATGTACTCAGTTGCTATGACTTTCTCAACCCAGAGGTGAAGGGACAATTTGGAAGGGACCTGGCAGCAGCTGTTACTTAATAAAATCTTTTTCTTTCCTACCAGGTGAAATGGAAAAGCAAAAGGCTAAAAAGTTCACAAAGCACTGGGTTTCTTCAAAGATAAGCTGCTGAAACACAGACTACATTTTGACAAGTTGTGGAAAATAAATTGGAGTTTCTAAGTAAGAGCTGTTCAATATGATTTCTTACATGTCTTTTGAAAAGAGGCTTCATATAAGCCAACTTCTGTAAATACTATAAAGTATTAAGGGCATTGTCATATTTTTATCCTGCTTTCTTCTCTAAACAGTGCAGTGTACTTTATTAGCTTTCCACATTTAAGCTAAATTTAATGCTGAAATGCAATTCTATTCCTTAAATCCTTAAAGGATTGGAATGTCTCCTGCAGGGTTACAATTCTGCAGGACTGCTTTTTCATAATTGTTTTTATTTTAACAAATCTCTAGGTTAATAATTGCATATGTGCTTGTAAACAATATCTGCTGGAATCTCAATTGCTAAAATAAAAATGCAAAAGAACCAAGTTTTCCTTGGCCCTGAATTTCAACTTTCACATACAAGCTGCACTGTGAAAATAAATACTTCTGATGAAAGCTATGCCACCCCCATTGGTGTTCAGTTAATATTAAAGCAGTGTAAGACAAAAAGTGAACCTAGACTGCTATGATCTCTCATCAAAAGGTTCTTTAAACCCTTTTAACAGAAAGGAATCCCCTGCAGCCCATGTCATGACTTTCATAACTAGAGATGTTTAATTAACTAGTCCCAAGTCCAAAACACAACACAAGCAAAGTAAGGTAGCCATCCTACCATATGTAGAAGTATTTAATGGCTGGTTAATTATGGTATCACTACATTTTATTGCAATAGAGTACTCATTTAAGCACTTTTAAAAATGCAGGGTGTACAAAGATTAAATTAAGACTGAAATTGACTAAATATTTGGTTTTTATATAAATAGGCCATAACCACACTGTGTTGACATATAATACTGTTATAATACAACAGTTAAACAGGTGAGTCTACAACATAAGTTGTCTGCAGTTAAACAGGAAACAGAGTTGAAAAGACCATGTTAAAACAAAAACCACTAGGAAACAGGTTGAGATTGTAAGTAGCAACAAACATATTCACTCAGCTCCTGAGTATTTCAAGTTTTACAGTACACATTAAAAATATTTCTTCCCATCAATACTATACAGCCAAACTGTCAGGTACTTATGCATTTTGCAAATTACACTGATTGATCTATGTAATAATGGGGGTGGAAGTTGGCAAATTATCCTGCTTGAAGTTTACATCACCCACATACTAACACATCCACAACATCATCTATTTCGTCCAACCTTCCATGAAGGCAGGACTTTTTTGGTTTGTCTGGAACAATTCAAGGGTTTGTCAATCTGATGTTACCAATGATACTTAACTCTGGTTAAAGATGGAAAATTTATCCTAACAGTAGGTTAGAAAATCATTTGCGTCATGCTGTAAACTAGGAAGCAATGTAAAGCAACAGACCTGTCCTTAGTACATAATTTAAAAAATCCAAACTCCATTCAGCAGAGCTGGTCTACTTTCATGTTGAATATAGCCAGATTATACACCTTGGACATCATCATATGCATAGCTAGTGTAGATAATCTTCCACTGTGGCAAATGCACAGGATCCAATTCCTGACCGGGCCATCAATCCTAGACACTGTGAAGCCTGTCCCATTGCAAGAGCAAGTGGAGGTTGCTTTGGTAGATTGTGTGTCTCTGAAAAGATTACATAATATGTTACACTTAAGACCAGGGGAGGGGGAAATCTTTCTTACAAGATACTTTTCCTACAAAAATATTGTGCCTCTGCAGTTACCAAACTGGACTTTAACTTCTTCCCAGCATCCCAAAAGAGACTGAATATTTCACATCACAAGACTTTACCATAACATAAACCATACAAGAATTATATGGTATCAAAACCTTGTGAATCTTACCAGTCAAGATTGGTAAGAATTTAAGAATTGGAGGAATTTAAGATTTGTGTCATTTGATGTACCATGTCATACAAAAAATAATCCTTCAATGAAAATGAGTGTGTAACTTTGACATTTCCGGCAAAGGGATTTGCTTAAGTGCCAAAAATTGCCATTGCAATTGCAACACTACTGTTTTTGGCATACAACACCATAATTGCTTTAGGTTAACTTACAATAATAAATGTGCTATGAAATAAATGTGCAAGCCTTACCTAGTATTGCACTATTCAGAACTGAACACACAGGCTCTCTCTGAATGGGGTCCAGCTGATTTCCTACTGGACTGCTCCAGGGATCTGAATATGCAAGTAAACTGAATGCATCCTGTTGAGAAATCCGGGCTTAATTTTGTCATTATCAAATTACCATCCGATTAAAATCAAGTATACTTGCATTATTTTTTTATCTTGCTAAAAAAATTGAGCTTTTGGTAGAGGGCACTATTTATTATTTGCCAAATGTAAATTCCAAATTCTCTTTTAAAATCATGAAAATGATTGTTACATTTGTAAAAAGCCACAGTTCCTAACAACAACACAATATGAGATCAAGTGCTCACTATCAGAGCAGGGGTGGGACAGAAAGTGCTTATGAGAAAGGAAACTGGTTTTTTGTTGTTGTTTAATCGTTTCCAACTCTCTGGTTTAATTTAGTCATTTTCCACTACATTTCCTTAAGTATGATCCAATTCATTCCTCCACACAGAATTAAAAACCAAAGCTATTCTAGCTACCAAAAACAAGTCAAACTGCTTTTCAGCTGCACATTGTACTAGTTTTGTTATTTGGGTGGCTATTTGACACAAATAGGTGCAAGCACATTAATGTTTCACAGATAACAAGCTAGTGAGCTGAGAACTGCAAACATCACCCTCTTCCTTGGCATAGACTGGATTGCACATCAGTGTGGATATCAGCGCAAGCTCATATTTTACTGGAAAGACATTTTAACTTACTTTGAGCATTTTCTTATTTGCTGTGTTTTTGCCACACTCTCTTCTTAGCTGCTCACTCATGGCTTGCAATTCTCTGCCAAAATGAATCATTCTTTCAATAGCTGCTTGGCTACCTCCACACAGTTGACGTCTTAACTGACTGGAATCAACCTCTGTGAGAATGATAAGGCACTATCACTAAACAGCACAGCAGTGAGAACACAGTGCTTTGACTACACACAAACTCAATGAATTAGGTCAAAGTAATAATTGTGGTTGATCAATTCAGGGTTTGGGCTTCTGATTTAAGACTTTAATTTCTAATCCATTTTTCAACTTTGAGAACTCTGCAAAGCAGCATACAATAAAAGTGACAACAGCCCAGATAAAACCACATAAAACACACACACACACACAACCCACCACACAGAACCCAAATTCAAAAGGTATGACAGAATGATGATTTTATTGTTCTTCCAAAGGAGCCAAGAATGTGGATCTGGAAAGCTTCCTTGGGAAGAAGTTCTACAAAACTGAGGTCAATGCCAAAAGCGCATTATTCTTAGTAGCTGACAAGTCTTGATAGCAGTGGTCTAATAAAAACACAAGCTGGAGCTGTTTAAGTATCTAAGATAGACTTTGGTTACAAGGAAGGTCTGCTGACTCAAATAAAAACTAATTTAGGTTTGTTTAGTGTGTCTATACTAACCCAGAGGATGGAGGAGGGGAAGCGAGTCATCCAAGTCATATTATCAACTGCTTTTGAAACTTCCCTCAAATTCAGAAGCAGTTGTCTATGAGGTAAGCAAGACTTTCTTGGGCCCATGAAACTGGATCCTGACCACTGTTAATATTACTGCAAATGTAACGAAGCAAGCTTTATTTTGTTTTTTGTGTGTGTTCTGTTTTTAAATTTAGCCAGTCGTATCAAACATTTCTCATTAGGCAAGATTGTATCGATTAAATGAATTTAAATACCGTATTTTTCGCTTGATAACACGCACCTGACCATAACACGCACATAGTTTTTAGAGGAGGAAAACAAGAAAAAAAAATTCTGAAAGAAACAGTGGATGTATCATTTTTGTGCTTCATGCTGTGGCCACAGACATGTGATTTGACGGTGAGTTTGGGGTAGCCCAATGCAAAGATCCTGAGAATCCATGTGGATCTGTGCTTTGTAACCACGTTTTTGCACCACTGCAGCCCCAGGCAACAGTGGGTGCGTGATTTTTTTTGGTGCAGGCTGTAGCCATGGACATGCTATGTGATCTGATGGTGAATTTGGGGTGACCCAATGCAAAGATCCTGAGGATCCATGTGGATCTGTGCTTTGTAACCACGTTTTTGTACCATTGCAGCCCCAGGCAACAGTGGGTGCGTGATTTTTTTGGTGCAGGCTGTAGCCATGGACATGCTATGTGATCTGATGGTGAATTTGGGGTGACCCAATGCAAAGATCCTGAGGATCCATGTGGATCTGTGCTTTGTAACCACGTTTTTGCACCATTGCAGCCCTGTTTTTGCATCAGATCATTGCTATGTGATCTGATGGTGAATTTGGGGTGACCCAATGCAAAGATCCTGAGGATCCATGTGGATCCGTGCTTTGTAACCACGTTTTAAGTGGGGAGGGAAGGAAAAACATAGAAGGGACAAGGAGCACCGAGAGGGGTGTGCGGAGAAGCAGCTGGCTAAGAATGCAGGAGAGGGGTTTTACCGGAGGGAGGAAAGGAAGGCAAAAGTTCCCCCCACGCACCCACCCAAGCCAGCCAGCTCTCTCTCCCCCCCCCCCCACCTGCATGTTGCAGCACCGGAGCACGGAGAGGAATTAGAAGGAAGGACGCTCTGCTTTCCCCTCTGCTTGCCTGGAGGGGAGGGGTTTTCTCTGCTCTTTGTTCTGTTTGAGCAAACACAGTAACAAGCAGAAGCGGGTGGGCAGTAAGACCCTGAGGCAGAATGCAGGAAAGCAGCAGCTTCCTCTTTTCAAGGCTTCCCTTCTCCGGACGATTGATATTTGTCTGATTTTTGCCTTCACACGCCTGTCGGCTCCAGGGACCACACATTCGCTCAATAACATGCGCAGACATTTCCCCTTACTTTTTAGGAGAAAAAATCTGTGTGTTATAGAGGGAAAAATACGGTATACTATTCTGTGATAAGCTATCTTAAACCATGCAACTGATTCTGCAACTTGCTCATGCATTAAAGAAGTATTTGATATGAGATATTCTGGGCTCACCACATAGCAAGGCATCATGCTAATCTTGCAGACAGATGCTGGGTTTCACAGAATATGCCTTTTTGTGCATGAACATTTTTACAGGGCATGAAAGTGGTGACAATTTCCCCTTCAGTCTAGAAGCCCTTGTGCTGGGTTGGATCCCCTCCAAATCATGGTGATGGAAGTTTGATTACAAACAAGTGGGCTTTTATTTTAAATAAAACCTGATAAACATCTGTCTGTAATTTGACACACTATGGAGAAATACCAGAATGTGTTTACAGTACACCCTCCCTAAAATTATAGAAATAAGCACCCATAATTCTTAAAGCAAAGGATATTCACTAACTGTTCCCGATTCTTGGATTTCACCTGAGTAAAGATATTCCTTTCTTGGAAATGCCTCCCTTTACCACGGTTATGGCTCCAGACCTGATTCAGGCTTGGTAGCTATAGAAATGTAACTGCTTACTGCAAGGAAAACAATCTTTTTGTCCTATGAAAGTGCTTCTGAATTTTATATTTTGGTATTCCCATGAATTTGTTTTTTAACTAAGTAGTACCAAAAATGTGGATTGGGGGGGGGGGGGAGAGAAGAGGTACATTAATTGTCACAAACACTTTTTGATACACACCTACAACAATAGCTAATCAAAAATTCTTACAGTAGTGTTAGTAGGTGTGTGTTTTGTTTTTCAAGGTACACCTTGGGAAAGTATGATGAAAATTTACAAAAACTATCCAGAATGGAGCACAGACATTTGCTAAATTTGCTCCACTCTCTTTTACATGTAGTTCTCCTTTATCTGATCCATTTAAACAAATTAAGTTTGTTCTGTACCTAAATGCTCTATAAGGCTGCAAGATAGGAAGGATTTGGGGAATGACATCAAAAGCACACTTGCACACTACCTCAATCACACAGATGCAGACAGCATCCTTGTACCTCATTGGTCTATGACACTGGGAAAATGAGTAACATAGCTCATTATTCAGATCAACTTTCCCCAACCTGGTGCCCTCCAGATATTTTAGAGCACAGCTCTCATCATGCCTAATTATTGCCCATGTTGGCTGGGGCTGATGGGAGTTGTAATCTAAAACATCAGGAGGGCTGAGGCAAAGCTGATGTAGTTGTTTCTACTTTACTCATTAGCAGGAAAAGTGTGATGCTGGTGTGAAGAAATTCCACACAATAAGAACCACTTAGGAGTTGTGGTGGGCAAAAGGCGTAACGCTGAAGCCATTTCAAGTAGCATCTGTGTGACAATTCCATCTCTTCCAAGATTATGCAAATTCAGAAGATATTTTACAACAACGGGAAGGAAGTGTGAGTCTTTCAAGCCATAGTGAAGCACCACAAGAGTAAAAATAATCCAATGCAAACTAAGTAAATTATAAATGCAGACATTACATATAAAAATTTTCCACTGACTATAGCACTTCAGAGCTATATAAACTGCCTGAAAACAGGTTAGGTATGCCTAAATTTCATTTGGAAATAACTGCAAGAAAACAAAACAAAAAAATGGTGATAGTAATATTAAATATGTAAGAAATTTTGCTGCAGACCCATTTCTGTGTCACATTCTTCCATTTCGTGATCATGTTTAGAACTACCGTTAAGGAAGCCATTGGATGATGTCTCTGCAACCCCATTGGAGTAGTGATCTGTTTCCATGTCTACATCATTGCTGAGAAGAGGAAAAATGCATCATTAAGTTGGAATGGGGGTCTCATTTTTAAATGTGCACCTCACTATGTCCCACAATGCAACTGGGGAAGAATAAAAGCCTATTTTACCACACATCTGCATCTGACTTATGGTAAAAAAAAAAAAAATCCCTTGACTGATGGGGTGACAGAGCTCTTCCTTGGATGGTCTGGTTCTCTGTGTGAGCTTGTGCATCCAAAAGTGTTGTGAGAAACATTACTATTGGAATATGAGAAAGTTGAATTTCATGATGAATTCAATACATTATGAAGAATCCTTAATAAGGGGTGGATCAAAGGGTATAAAAGCAAGCCCACCTCAAGCAGGTTGCTCCCATAAGCCTGAGCTTGCTGGCACTGCCATCTTAATTATGCCGCCCCTGACAGAAGCACGTGGGTGGCATGGCAATGGGTGGTATGTATGTAGGTGTACTATGAGAGCTGAGAAAGCAAGCTAAGCAATCATGGGCCTCACAGAAACACATGATGGAGGCAGTCCAGTGGTGGTGAAGCCTGCAGGGACCTTGGCACTTGTTGCCCAAATATGCCATATTCTGGCACCAGGCTTGTCTAAAAGCCAGAACATGAGCTCCTAAAAAGTTAAGTGTGGGCTGTGAATCTCCAAAGACACCACTTTTTATTTATGCTGCCACAGTTCTTGTAATAGCACAATACATAACTACAGGAAACAGGACCAGCTTTCCCTGTTGCTCCTGACCACTTAACCTATGCAACTCATTTTCTTAGCCTATCAGAAATTGGTGCACCAAGTAAAATATAAGCCCCATTCAGATGTAGAGTACATCCAGTATATTCCCACCTATGGTCATATTCACAATTTTCAAACACTGGGATTTCTCTGCAGACAACCACACAAAAGACGTACATATTTTGGGAGCCGTGCAAAAAGCATGACCCTCCACCACATCAACATAGATAGGACCTAAATAGGATAATGCATCAGCAGGGCTAGAGTTTGTCATTTATCCACATTGGTTACAGGCAGGCAAGAATTAAAATAGTTTTAAAATAATAAACACTAAATAGACATGTGAAAAATATTTTATTTGTGGCTCGTGAGTGTGTTTAATTTTTAAAAAATAGACATGTATGGGATTGTCCAGTTTCTCTCCTCTCAGACAGAGTATCTGAAATATATCCACATGAGAGGTGGTATGTAGATTCCTCTAAACTTTCTCTTTGTACAGGGGGTTAAGAGAGGGAAGGGGTTTTCACAGAGAAGTATGTGCTGTACAGCAGTTTCAAGAATGGTGGCTGCCTACAGCTTATATGAGACTGGGGAGAAAAGTCCCTGAATAGTAAGTGGTTGACGTGGGGAAAGTAGTGATTGATTAGTGCATACCCCATACTAAAAGCAGAGAGAAAAATATTTGAATTGAAGCCTACCCACTATGGTGAGATGAAGGCACTGCAGCTTGTAATAATAGCCTATACAGGTAACTCACAACTTGCACTTATCTTACTTATGTGATCACAACTTTGCATGGGTGGGGAAAATAACCCACTCTCCAATTTACTTACTCCCCTGCATCTATGCAAAGCTGTGATCATGGGACCCAGATTTGGGAAGGTGTTGCAAGGGCTCTGGCAGCATCCCCAAACCCCTGTGCTGCCTTCCCAAAGCTGGACAAGCAACCCTCCACCTTGCAGTGAAGCCCAGTTCTGGGGGATCCTGGCTTTATGCAATTTCGCTTATATGCATGATGGCTAGGAACGCAGATCTGAGTTACCTGTCCTAGAAAATCAGTACAATACATAAATCACAAACAGTGGTGGATGAAGAACAGTGGTATCAGGTTGGAATGAGTGTACTTACCTGGGGTAGCTGTTAACTTGCTGTGACCGTGTTACATTTATATTATTGAGCTCTGGTACATTCAAACTGGTGGACTGATGTTTACTGTGACAGTAAGACTGATATGCTTTGTTTGATATCACTCCATTACTGCAACTACTTTCAAAACCTAAAACCCAAAAAGCAAAAATTCTTTTTAAAAATAATCTAGTGTTTGAATTTACAAATGTATGCTTATTTTGAATATTCATAATTCCATACAACATGGGTTTTGCATAGAGGGCAAGCTAACCTCAAAACAATATGGTTTCTGTCTTTTGGCACCTGAAAGGACTCTCCTCCCATAATCTCTCCTCCCTCCCCAGCAGTAGTATGAACAAGCTGTCCATTATTTGATCTACTGTGGTCTAGATAGCATGGGATGCAGCAAGAGAAACCACTCTTTTTGTAATGAGGTTTAAACTTTTGGAAGAATCTCTTTGCTTGATCCTTCTTTGCTTCTTAAATAAAATTATGACAGTGGCAATAGCTGCAGTGGTTAATTGAAAGAGAGGCCCACTTGTCCATACACTATGGGACATGTCTGTCTCTATTGTTAGAAATAAGACAGGTGCAGAAGAAAAGTTGTTAGTGCCAGCAAGGAGCTGAGTGGCAACACTGCGGGACACCAGCCACAACACAAAGCATTTCACATGCTAATAGACAGATGGATGAAAAACTGAAGATCCAGAAGTGAAACACCTCTGTATAACACCAGCTTCTGCCAGCTCAAACTCACCAGAACAGTGTGTGCTACTTCCTTTGCCTGTTGCTAAACTGTGAATATTCATTCCATGGCTGGGGCTCATACTAGGACTACTAAACGATCGAGGACTAACAGGATAGCTATCTTGAGATTTTGGACTGTGACCTCCTAGACATCGTACTTCACTGTCTGTACCATTGACCATTTCTATGAACTGCCGTACCCTAGGAAACGTGAGAGAAGAGTTAGTTTATGAAGCCAATATAATTTCAACAATCTAATTGCTCTCAGTATTATTAATGATTTGCATTATAGTAGTTTGGTTGCTGTTTAATACAAATGAAGGTCAGTGAAACATATAATTATTACTGCAGAATGAGAGCATCTACTTCTTTCCCCACCTTTCCACAGCTGTAACAGTAACTGCCACTTGGAAACCATTCAAAAATAGAAGATTGGGGAATAAATGAAGGAGCTTTGCAGCAGAGGAAGGGCCTTTTCTCAATTCCTAACTGCAGCTGCTTCCTCAAGTCCCATAAGCTTTACAGCAGGTTTTTAATTATTCCTTTTTAAGTGGATTACATGGCCAGTAGTGGATATTCACACACCTTAGCATACAAGAGAAAGACTACTCCAGTGTTGAAGGAGAAAGCGGTGAATTGTATTGCTCACCCCCAGTAATAGGGGCACTATTTTTAATTCTTAAAGTGCCACATGACAGCACTTCACCATATTTTAAAAATCCGGTCCAGGTATTTCAAATTAGCACAGACCTATTTATGTACTTCATTCTCAGATAATGGGGTGGGGTGGGGAGGGGCATTTGCTCCCTCTCTCTTTTCCTGGTTAGAAGCTGAAATTATAGAAGGAAAAAAGAAGCAGATTTCTGTGACATTGTTGGGCAACAGGCATCCAGAGTTGTCCAAGACAACTCTGTGAAGAAGGGTTATTAGCAGTTTCACAGAAACCAGGTACAGTGGTACCTCGGGTAATAACAGTCCTGCTTGCGAACACTTCAGGTTACGAACTCCACAAACCCGGAAGTAGGTATTCCAGGTTGCAAACTTTTCCCCGGGGTACAAACGCAATCCGCTTCCGGGGCTGCAGGAGGCCTATGTAGGGAATGTGCACCTCGGGTTAAGATCGCTTCAGGTTAAGAACGGACTTCCAGAACGAATTAAATTCGTAACCCGAGGTACCACTGTATAATCTAATATTAACTTCACATGCCAAAAGTTCTGCTACAGAACTTTCAGGATTATAACTGTGCTCTTAAAAAAATTAAATTAAATTAAATTAAATTAAATTAAATTAAATTAAATTAAGAGGTTCTCAAGACTGAGGAATAAAAGTTAATACTCAAAGTAACTTTTTGAAATTCACTGCACTAACATAACCAACAAGATCATTCACTACTGTGGAAGCTTGAAAGTCGTAAGGGTGTCCACATAAACTCCCAATGATTAGACAGCAATTTACAGTACTAACAATTTACTGTATTTTTCACCCTATAGGACGCACTTTCCCCCTCCAAAAATGAAGGGGAAATGTGTGTGCGTCCTATGGGGCGAATGCAGGCTTTCGCTGAAACTTGGAGAGCGAGAGGGGTCGGTGCGCACAGACCCCTCTCTCTCTCCAGGCTTTAGGAAGCTATCTGTAAGCCTGGGGAGCCTGTGGGAGTTCCCGTGGCTGGGGGGGGGAGAAATATTTTTTTTTTATTTCCCCCCAAAAAACCTAGTTGCGTCCTATGGGCCGGTGAGTCTTATAGGGCGAAAAATACGGTACTTTAAGACTTACTTCAAAGCAAATAAGAGATTAGGATTTCTTTCTAATAAACTTGGATACAATTGTTGTGTTGTTTCAATGGCTTCTCCCATTCTTCCTGCTAAAACCAGTTTCTGAATTCCTGTGGAGAAAAAGAAGAAACAGATTAAGAACTGTACATTTCCCCTCTGCTTTAGCAAGCTCTTTCAATGCAACCCACATTGTCTAATGCAGCAGGTCTCTTTGAAGGCAACGCTTCCACCAACCATCAGCTGAATGGTGCTGTGAGAGTACCTTCAAAAGAGACCAATGTAACCATTCATAAGCTTGGCTGTGGTTATGGAGATCACCTGACCGTGGTCTATCATCTGATGCCACTATTACATTAGGTGATTGACAGATGTGTGTAGTCCTACTCACCTGTCAAATTTGGCCAGCAGAGGAAACCCTGCACCCCTGATATAGTTCCACACCCTTGATGTAGTTAAACACTTCTTCTTAAAAGTCCTCAACTTTCACCAGATTTTGCTAGACAGGTTTGCAACAAATACTTTACATCAACTGTGAACTGCTCTGAGACCTCCAGGTTTAGGGAGGTATATAAATTGAATCAATCAAATCAAATCAACTACAAAATTGCATCTTTCTTACACACCCAATTAGTACTTAAAACTTGCAAATCCTGCCTTTGAAAGGAGGAGACCTACAAAATAGCTTACAGATTTCAAAGAACTAAATAAATAAATAAATAAATAAAACCATAATAAAAAAAGCAACAGCAACAATAACAAGCAGAAGCAGCCAGGCAAAGAATCCCTTCAGAAACTCTGACAACTGCACCATAGCATATCAAGAGAAATATTCTGTTACACCAATTATAAGGCAAAACTCTAATTTAAGGTAAAGATTAGTTAAATAGCATGACTGAAAGTTATTAAGAGCAATCCCCAAGCATGTTTTTGCAGAAATAAGTCCCTTTAAGTTCAATAATCAGTTAATTTCATGTATGTATTAACTATTGCTTTAAATGATTAAAATGCAATCCTATACTCAGAAGCACATCTCATTCATTAAGTTTAATAGGGTTTACTCTCAAGTAAGTTAGTTTAGGACTGTTGCCTAAATCACTAAAATCCAAAAGTAATTGGTAGGGCAAAGACTAATAGGAATGTAAGAGAAAATATTATTGATGATCTCTCAACTGTGGAATAGCTTTTGCTGGCTAAACTGTCACGTTATACACTTGTCGATACAATAATCCTGCAATTTATGTGCATTTAACTAAAAAGGGGGCAGAAGTCGGGGGGGGGGGGGATGGGACACTTCGGCAATCCCACCTGCCATTGCATCCAATGTGCTTTGACTATATGTGATTTTGGCTTTAAGTGTAATCCCTGGAATGTAACCCCAGCATATATTGAGGGTTTACTGTATTTTAAAAATGCACTCATACCAAGTGCATTAATATGTGACTGGGGAAACCCAGCCAAATGGATGGGGCACAAATTAATAATAATAATAATAATAATAATAATAATAATAATAATAATATCTATATGAATTAATTTTAATCATGGTTTATCAGGTGGCGGCCCTGCTAATTATATTTAGATAACCTTTTTTCTTTGTATCATCTATGGAACACAGTGACCACTAACTGCTGATTATTCTGTAAATCTGAATAAGGAACACTAAGGAAAAAATTTATCTGAACATTTAAATTACAGTATTTTTCATAACATCTAAGTTGGTATGTTGGAAAGGAACGAAAAGGGGGGAGAGCCTCTCTTATTACTGTACTTTGCTTTATTATATTATTTGGCAACCCCCCCCCCCCGAAGAAAAATTTACATTAACTATAACAAGTGAGATTGGAAAGTTTTGTATTTGTTAATATAATATGGCTCTAAATATATAAACTATGTGGAAATAATAATACTATATAATTAGGGCTTTTGATCTTTGATTTGATTGGAAGAGGATAAAAGATTCTCCAATGTGTGTACATCAGACAGAAGCAGAATCTCATTAACCGCTGGAGAGATATTAAAAAACCTTGGACAGTTTCCTGGAATCTATGTGGGAGCTGTGTCGCACTTTTAATTTGGAAATCCGCCATGATTGGAAGTCAAGACCAGGCTGCAGAATTACAAATCGTCATAGGGGGAGGTGAGCCTCTAATATGTCATTATATTTGTGTTTCCAGTTTGATTTCGTAAATTTCCCCTGGAAAGGCTAATGTTTGATGCAACCGGTCTGGGAAAAGCAGACACTTAGATTTGATTTTATCGGAACTGAGTGAAGATGGCGGCTGCCAGCAGCGAAAAGACTTTCGGATTGATTCGGCAGAAACACCAGCGTGTGAGATGCAGCGAACTTATAGAGGGGAATCATGGACATAAAATCCACACAGAAACACATCATTGTTTGTTTTAACTCGCTTGTGGGAACAACTCAGAGGCTGTGAAAGAATGAAGGTCAACAACAAAAAGAATTAGAGGAACCACTAATTACTATGAAAAGCAGTAGAAGTATGAGATGATCAGAACTCTGAACGTGAAGCATGGGAAGTCCTATTAAAAATTTAAAATTTGGCAAAATATTCAGACTATTTGATATGTATAATTTGGAATATTTAATGTGATTTGATTGGATTGTTAAAGTGGAAAATTCAATAAAAATGAATTTAAAAAAATAAATTACAGTATTTTTCAGACTTACTTTGTCTATTTTTAATGGAAGCCAATTCTTCTAGTACAGTCTGATCAGTAGATCTAGCAAAGGCCTCTGCTGTTGCACAGTACCCATGATGTACCAAATAAGATGAAACCATCCTGTAAAAAGTGAACATATGCAAGTAAATACATAGCCTGGAGGCAACTTTTCAAACAAAGAA
Source organism: Podarcis pityusensis (assembly GCF_964106645.2). Taxonomy (NCBI): domain Eukaryota; kingdom Metazoa; phylum Chordata; class Lepidosauria; order Squamata; family Lacertidae; genus Podarcis; species Podarcis pityusensis. Next base: position 60,763,789 of record NC_138031.1, read on the forward strand.
CTCCTCAAAATCCTTGAGAAGTGGTTTAGGCAAATTTACATTATGAAATATCCTGGGATAATATTCTAATATTCACTTTTAGCACTACAAATTAATTTAAACAAGCAACTTCCATGCAGTTACCACTTTTTCATGTTTTCAAATGAAACATGTATGCTTATGTATATTTTAAGTACACAGCAACATTTATTTGGCTGCTTGTTACTAGGATACTGAAGATACAAAACATGAGAGTGGCCAAGGTAACAACCCTGAGACCCCCTGCTCTTACTTCCTATTCAAGACAATGGAGCTAGTCTAGAAGAGTTAAGTGATTTAATGCTGCTGCTAAATCAAATATTTAATTTAGGCATACAAAACAGCACTGAGCATAGGAAATTTCTTAAGCCCTGAAACCTAAGGCAGTTCTGGATATTAAAACAGAAGAGGAGCAATCAGCAGTTCCCCGGAGGGGCAAACAAGCTGCACTTAAGGTTGCTGGTGCAAACTTTAGCATCTTCAGCTGCAAGGTAGAAATAGGCTGATAAATGGTATGTTAATTTTGTGTTTACAGAACGGAGAGCATGTGCAGTATCATTCCTCCCTTCCTCATCCAAAGCAGAAACAAAGTAAAAACTGGAGCACCATGTCCATACAAAATGGAGGCCAAATAAATATATCAATCAATTAATTATATGCACATGGCCAAGATTTTCAGAAGCTACTCAAGAGACAAAAATCAACAGTATTTGAAGTTTGTATGGTGGCATCATTACTACTATAGCAAAAAGAGATATTGTCAGGTGCTTTTGTTGTTTAACTGGCACAATCTAGTATAAACTGATAGCACTGAATCAGAAATTAATGTGCATGTCATCATTCTATCATTATTGTCAGATACTGGTGTGACACAAAGTGTGCAAGTCTTTTAATTGTTTTATATATAGGAAGCAGACCTAGAATCATTGATTGACAAAAGGTAACAGCTACTTCTCGTATTACTTAATCCAAATTTACACATATTGAAGGAGACTGTCATGACACAGATTTTAAAAAATCAAGATGCATGGGATGATTTTTGCATTGCTGAAGTTTGAGAGAAAAAGCTATTGCAGTTACCAGTAGGCATTGCTTTCACATCCATGTACCTCTCTCTAGCCCCCTTCACTACACAAGAAGAAACATTATTCTACATTGAGATAATGTCACCAGACAAATACAAATGACACAGTTTAACAGGTGTTGCAAACTTACCTCCACTGGCATAAAAGTATGCAACGACATATATGCAGACTAGGATTTCTAAGACTGAAGAGACTAATCAAATCTCTTAAATTTGAATAGAAATTTAGGAAGGACTTATTATAATCTTCAAATGCTTACTTTTGAATCATAGTCTGCCATTCTCCTTCCCGATCTCCTATAGGAAATCGGTCAATCTGAGCTTGAATTTTGGTTCTCCATTCTCGCATATAGTCTTCAATATCAAACACAAATGGATGCTGTCCAAAATTCGCATCCACCACTTCTCCTGGTGTTTGAAGACCAACTGTAGGATACAGGTTTGGCTGCAAGAGATAATTGCAATACATACTTTAATCTCTCAAAATCCAAATGTACTTTAAACTGGCATGAAAGCAAATTACTGGATATACAGAGCAACAAAATGACTGCAAGTGCCACTAGCAGTAAACAAAACTGAATCACACTTGCCCACCCATGCTCTAAGACAGTGGTTCTCACCCACTGGTGTGGCAGAAGAGGATGGCAAGTGTGGCGGGAAGAATCAAGGGCATATTTAAGAAATATTTAAACATTTCAATGTAGTGTTGTATAGTATAGTATTAGTAGAGAAGTAATTTTATATACACACAACCAGAAGCAGTATTCATGTCTCTCTTCAAGAGCATTGCCTATTCTTCTACATCTCCACAACATATTGTTGTGAACAGGGATTTTCAACTGACAAATATGAAAAATCGAGAAAGAGAAAGGTTTCTTTGTGTTGTTTAGGAGACGAGAGTTTGACTCAAAGTAGACCGAATATAAATGAGATTACCGCAAAAGCAAGCTCACACCTCTCACTGAGTTTGGATATATACTTAAGGTACGTATGTAAGAGGCTCATTTATAATTATATTTTGGGAATGATTAATGTTCGTACATAGCTGCATTGTTTTATACATTCTGAATGCCCCATGATCATATTAAAAAGCAGTTGTGTTCTATGTTATAAATCAAGCACTGCTAGGAGTTGTTTCTTTTTGTTTTCCAATGTATTTCTTATCAATAAAAAAATTGGTGTAGCATGAGCAAATTTTTATTCTGAAAGTGTGGCCCAGAGAAAAAAAGTTTGAGAACCACTGCTCTAGGGTTTCAACAGAGGTCTTTCCAAGTCTTACCTTCTGCTGCCAGAGATTATATCAGGGACATTTTGCATGCAAAGGATGAGCTCTGCTACTAACTTATGTCCCCATACTTGTGACTCCTATGTAACCTAAATATTTGCTGAAGCATCAAAAGTCATAAATGCTAACACAAGGTACTAACACACCAAATGGAAGGCAATGTTTATAGCATTTTGCCAATATTCTTGTGAAAATTGGAAGTTTCATAAAAACCTCCAGTAAAAATGAGAAACATTTGTTCCAATTGCAAATTGTTGTTTTGTTACCATGGTTGTCATTTTAAAATACAAAAAAAGGAAAAACACATATTATACAAGCAGGGAAATGTGTATTTTACATAGGAATGCTATTGAATTTTTTAGTATGTTTATCTTACCGGCAAATCCGTGAAAGCAATACCTGTAATCAAGAGACATAAATTAAGATTTGTGCTGCCACAGTCACATAGAAAAATGTATTTTAATCATAGAACATACTCAGTGCTCATATAATCTAAGTTGAACAGCTTAGATCTCAAGAGGACAGGAAATATTACTGGTTAGTTATTCTCATTTTTTAGAATTTACTTAGGTGTACTCTTATGCTGTTAAGAAGCAGGCAGAGTATTTTGTGTACCTATGATAATGCAACATAAAAAGGCAATAAAAACAGGGATGCAGAGTTGGCAAGGGGGTTATCAACTCCTGTTTTACCAGGTAAATCATAATTTACACAGTTTACAGAAAAACTTGTTAAGAAACCTGTATTGCCAAGGAATGAACTAACATAAAAGTTAACTTTCAGAATCTGTTTTAGGGAGATGACAACAGTATGAAGCTTATTTGAGAATTTGTTTTTTACTTTAAAATAACCAGCCCATGGGTTAGAGCTAGATTTCAACTCGACGAGCAGAAGGGATTTTTTCTATCCACAAAATGCTTTTGACTCAGGGGAAACACATTGACTTTTGCCAATTTTCCCATCAGCCTCCAGCACAAACTCCCACACTGCTCCACAGAGTATTCCAACCCTCTGGAGCAGACTTTCTAAAGGAGCACAGTGCTGCAAGGGGAAAGGCAAACTGGCAAAAGTTACCTCTCTAACTTCTGCCACAGCAGAAGAGAAGCCTAGATCAAAACAACCGCAAAGCTATTACAGTGGTACCTCTAGTTGCGGACATGATCCGTTCCGGGGTGCCGTTTGCACCCCAAAAAGTCCGCAACTAGAATAGCACTTCCGCGCAGAGCGCGATAGAGCACTTCTGCACATGTGCAAAGCGCACAGAACGCTTCTGTGCATGAGAGAAAACCCGGAAGTATACACTTCTGGGTTTGCCGCATTAGCAAGCCAGAAAGGCGCAACATGAACCTAACACAACACAAGGTATGGCTGTACCAGATTACCAATATTTTTACAGTTTTCCTTATTATATTAATTTTGTTCTATGTTTTGCTGATAAAAACCATAAGAACTGTGCAAAATGAATTTTGGCTTGGGGAACAACAGAATAGAAAGAAGATATGAAAATACTGAGATACAGAAAGTCATATGGTAAGTTGCCTCTAGGCTGAATGTTTATTTTAAATTTGATTTTCTTCCAGTTTTGAAGTGAGCAATTTTGTATATTAACTTTTGCAAAATTGGAGCTCTTTTGAAACCTCAAAGAGCTACTGACAACAGCCCTGACAAGTGTCCTCCTAGAACTGAGGAAACAGTATTTGAACTTTCTTTATGTTTTCTTTCAGTGCTGAGCTCCAACAACAAAGTAATACTTAACATATTAGATTTGGAAAGAGTGCTATCACCATTTCATTAGGTGTCTTGATATATATTTAATTATCAGTGACTCTTCCTCATACCCAAACTATGTCCATTCTTTGTGTAGAAACAGGTATTGTTGATAAGGTTTACACAACAGCCGATGACATCACCAGTTGTAAATGTTGGACCGTAGGGTTGTCCAGTTCCAGAGGAACAAAATGAATGTCCATCATCTCCATGGTAGCCATATGAATGCTTATCCCAACCTTAAAACAAAACATGTAGCATTTAGCTTTGTAGCACATCAGATGATGCATCTGAAAATAAACACAACTGAATTCAAAAAAGTTAAGCCATAGGCATATGCCTAAAATAAGCATAAGACTATGCATAAACTGGAAACACAATTTAACCTCAAGGCCGGGGGGGCAAGCACAGGAGAAGAGTATTGAAATGCTGGAAGGAAATTCAGATGTAATGCAATATTTATCTTCTTATCAAGCTAAAACTTACTTTACTACTTTAAGAACATGAAATATATGGGTATGTGACTTGGAACATAAAACTGTACTTCAGCATATTTATGAAATTTTAGAGTATAAATGCTTTGGTGTATTAGAAGAACTACAAAGTAGCATTAGAGCTGCAGCAGCAAGCTGCTAAATCCAAAGGCCTCTTATCTTAGAACAAGCAATACAAAGAAGCACAGAGATGAGACTTCTGAGTGTTTGGTAGCATATTTGTGAGGCTGGAGGAGAGAATATGTTTTAAAGCCTGGGGAAGAATTGGTGATGCAGAGATAGAGGATGAAACCATGAAGTGTCGGGATACTAGATTGGGAGGATGGGGAAAGTGCCTTTCAGCCAGCACCACCTTCAGTAAGCTCATTTAAGCTTAATGGACTTTACCCCTAAGTAGACATATATAGAATTGTACTGGAATGTGGATAGGAGGAGGAAAATAAAAACTGTTTTGAAATGGAACTTGGGGTGAGGAGAAAGATAAACCTTCCCATCACTGCTTATGGAGGGAAATTTAAGAAACTATTTGACGGTGGGATCAGGTTTGGATAACTTTATTAAGTGATGGGTGTGTCAGCTGGAGTATTTTTCTTGCTTGGAGAGCATTTTTACAAACCCCACACTCACATGTGCGGGCGTAACTTACAAAATGCTAGTGACAGAATTTTAAGGTTTTTACAGGTTATCTGGATTAGTATCTAAAAAAGATGTTCTGATCAGCATCTCACAGGAATAAAACAATGTTTTAAAACAAAACAATGATTTCTTAACATACCTGGTAGTCTGTTCATATTCACACCTTGAGCAGAGAGCCCAATCCCCATATAACTGTAATATTGAAAAAAAAAAGTTTATCCTTTTTGAATTTCAAATGACCACTTCAAAACAGCAACATTGCAAGAAAATCTATTCGCTACTATTGAATTAAAGAGGTATGGATTGGCAGTTTCAGTTTCTCATATAGCACAATATATCACACATGCTCTTTTGACAGGTACTAGATACACATTTCATTGAGAGGTGTGAAGTTAGATTTGTGGTGTAAGCAATCTGGACTGGCTTCTGTAAACTTGGGCCAATGCAAATGCAGGATGTTTCTATGCATGTGAAAAGAACAATATTGAGAAAAAACTTGCATTTTGGTTACACTGCTTTTGTAACCCAATAGCAGGTGATTTGGTAGATGGGCATGGATTGGCCAAAATGGTCTTTGGACTGGCCAAAGTAGTAGGCTATACTATAAACAGGAAGGGGAAATGGAAAGCTTATTCCTTTTTGTAACTTTTTTTTAGACCCAGTGGGACTCAAACCAACTCTAAGAAAAAATTGCACAAAGCCACCTGTTACTTTATTTTTTCAATATCCACAACAGAAACTGATAACTTCTGGAGAAGAAAAGCTGATTAGGGGTCCCCAACATCCCTATCCATCAAGCTCTGATTCCCCACTACCCTGTTAGCTAAACAGGGTTTTCTGCATTTTCCTCAAAGAGCTTGCCTAATGTCTCAGCAAGATCAATACACAAATGAAATGCAGCTTGTCAGCATTTCTAAGATAAAGTGTCATCATCAAACATGGACTGTTAGCTGGTAAGGCTATAGCTTAAGAGAAAATAAGCTAAGGAAGAGAAAGAGTAAAGGAGCTTCTTCCTAACAAGGGAACATATTCCAGCATGAAGAAAACAAGTTATGTAATACCTCTTGGAAGTATAGGGACATTGTGAAATGCAATGAATAGGAGACAACAAAAAGGAGTAAAAATTAAACTACTGAGGTCAAAATCCTACACCTACTTTCTTGTGAGTAAGCCAGACTGAATTCAGTGGGTTTTACTTCTGAGTAAACATGCAGGATTACACAATTACAAGGCATTTTAGGCAAACCTATTACGATTTCTACCAAGCTGTAGAAAACATCAGGAACCTTTGTGAGTGTAGTTCTTCCCAGATCCTAACCCACAGTCTATGATCCACATACTGTTAGCTACGTAAAAACTGGCATGAATCAGACACATCAAGCTCCAATAGCTGATCAAGTATACCTCTAGATACAATCACTATGGCAATTCATGTCTGATTAATCAATTTTCTTCAGATAAATGCAATAAACTATAGGAACATGAAATTCATTTCAGTAATAATTCTACTCTTCAAAATACATCCATATGTTATTCAGCCTCTTAATGCTACTTTGATATAAAATGGTACCTTGGTTCTTGAACTTAATCCGTTCCAGGAGCCGGTTTAACTCCCGAAACCGTTCGAAAAACCAAAGCGCGACTTCCAATTGGCTGCAGGAGCTACCTGCACTCAAGCGGAAACTGAATCGGACATTCGGCTTCTGAAAAACGTTTTCAAACTGTAACACTTACTTCCAGGTTTGCGGTGTTCGGGAACTGATTTGTTCGACAACTAAGCTGTTCAAGAACCAAGGTACCACTGTAGTTCACATATTCCCGTTTTACCATTGACAAATACAGGATGGAAGGTAGCAAACTGACCAGGTATACCCACTGAATCCAGGTTAACCAAAGTTAATGTTTAAGATCCAAGTCCAAAATCAGCATTGCCACACAGTGGTACCTCAGGTTACGGACAGGATCCGTCCCGGAGGCCCGCCCATAATGTGAAATGCAACTTGAAGTGCTGCGCCTGCAATTTGGCGCTTCTGCGCATGCAGCAAAGCCCGGAAGTAACCCATTCTAGTACTTCCAGGTTGCCGCGGGAAATAACGTGAAAAGACGCAACATGACGCAGACCCAACACGAGGTATGACTGTACTGACTTTCAGCTTTTCTAGCACTCGCCCATATCTACAAAAGCTGTAAATTATACATAGGTGCTTATTGTGTTATCCATACAGCACTTTACAATCCAAACCTTTTGTCACACCCTCAACCACTGTCGTAACCACACTGCAACAGATCCTATCTGTTCACATTTTGCAGATAGGAAGATCTGGAATCGACCATAGTCACCAGACCCATACTTCAGCTTAAAGGTAAAGGTAAAGGTAAAGGTAAAGGGACCCCTGACCATTAGGTCCAGTCGTGACCGACTCTGGGGTTGTGGCGCTCATCTCGCTTCATTCGCCGAGGGAGCCGGCGTACAGCTTCCGGGTCATGTGGCCAGCATGACTAAGCCGCTTCTGGCGAACCAGAGCAGCATACGGAAATGCCATTTACCTTCCCACTGGAGCGGTACCTATTTATCTACTTGCACTTTGAGGTGCTTTCGAACTGCTAGGTTGGCAGGAGCAGGGACCGAGCAATGGGAGCTCACCCTGTCGCAGCGATTCGAACCGCCTACCTTCTGATCGGCAAGTCCTAGGCTCTGTGGTTTAACCCACAGCGCCACCCGCGTCCCTACTTCAACTTAGGTCTTCCAAACAGCTACTTCATATTATAGCCTCCACCACAGATGCAAGTTTTGACTCTAACAATGCAAAACATTAAGGTGTTAAAACATTGCGGTATGAATGGCTTTATTGGCATAGAGAACCTTTTAGTCAGAATAAGTCTTATTCCGAGATTACTTCTTTGAGATTCTCCCAAAGGCAATTACTAATTGAAACTCATTGTTGCCCATGCTGGAATTATCAACAACTTCAGTTCTGCACTCCAGTTATAATATTTCTAAGACTGGTTCTTTAAATCAGGCAGCAATTGAGACTTTTCAACATCAGTGCCCCAGAAAAAGATGCCACCAAAACAATCTGTGAAAGCCATGATCTATTTGTGTCCTAGATATTAACTTTCTGCATGCTAGATAAGCAGGATTGTAGAGTAAGACATATCAATTCCAATCACAGAGATCAGAATTTTCACATTCTATACTGCAGTAAACTATTTAAAACGAGTGGCAACATCTGAATTCACTAAAATATTATCACAGTGAAAGGAAACCCGAAGAATACTATACTCTGCTTACTAACACTCTAAGGAGTGCCCAGGTGCTGTTCCTATGTTCATAAAGGCCAGCAAAGAATACAACTCAAGCAATTCTGGACTTCATCAGACTGTTACAGTAAATACTTATCAATGGAAATGAATTGTCTGCTTAAAATTCAATTGTAACCTTTCATGCCAAAAGTGAATCGAGAATTTGATTTCTCTAGACTATTTGTGGAAACTTGGGTCTGCAACTCTAAAATCAATTACTAGGATTAAATTTTAAACATGTGGAGAGAGCTTGATTAAATATCTACTACTTTTACCAGATCTGAACAGAAAGTAGAATCTGGACATTTTTCAACATGAACACTAAATTATTGTTTTAGCAGAAATAGATGTATTGTATAAATTAAATTGTTTCTGAAACAAAGGTGCACTCAAACCTTACCCATCTCTTCCTTTGCTGACAATTTTAACTTCAAAATAGTATATTCCACAAGCTGCAGGTATGGGATGAGTAGCTCGAACAGAAGCAGCATCTTTTGGAGTTTTTCCATGGCCTGAAAAATATATTAAAATACACATTTACTACTTCATATAATAAAAGAAGTGTGATTGTAAATGAAACAGTTAGGAAATGAAACATTCACTTAACTATTTCCAGACATCCTATTGGCACCTGCCTAGGAATCAATACTAAATCCATTGCAAAACCGATCAAATGACTGGTCCATTTACTAGCCTCTTAGCAGGCTAGTTTACTAGCCATTTACTAGCCTCTTAGCAGGCTAGTAAAATGTGCAGGTTGGTAAGTTTTGAAGGTTTATTTACAGAGTTCCATTGCTCCAAGTCTAGTCCCACTTGATATGTAGCCTCACACCAGACAATCTCTAGTCCAAATTTCATCATGTTTGATCATACATTTTGCTTAACCACATATCTGCATTATGCAACATGGTTTTTAATAATCTGAGCTGCAATTGTGCACATATGCTGCTTAAATCCCACTGACTTCAACAGGATTTAATCATCCCAGCTGTGCACACGATTGCACTCCTAGTGTATTGATATTGTGACACTTGGTTTCTACATCGAGGACTTGTCAAATTAGAGAATATGAGTTTTAAGTAGCCTTGGCAGAAAAACAGGCATTTGAATCTGCCACAGAAAAGCAAATTGTTGTATTTCCCAGACCAGTATCTAGACTGATCACTGAATGTATTTGCAGACTTAGGTAAGTAGGCACAGTATCATCTCACTCAGAAATACAGAATCTTAAAAATGAAATTTGGGGTTACTCCCACATCTGCATATACTTTCAAAGGTGAACCTAAGCATCAGCTGTCAGAGTATTATGAAAAGCTCTGGTAGAATCAGTGTTTTTCTTAAAAAATGTTTCGGGGTACACTCATTTTCGTGCTCATATTGAAATACTGCCCCTCAATGAGGCCAAACTTAAGATTCACAAAATGTTTAAGGGTATGCGTACTCCTGCTTACCCCCAGAAAAAAAAGCACTGGGTAGAATCATAGAACTGTAGAGCTGGAAGGGAACACAAAGGTTATCTATTCCAACCCCGCAATGCAGGAATCTTTTAGCCCAACTTGGGGCTCGAACCCACGACCCTGAGATTAAGGACCTTTTTCTGTTTCCCCACCTCCAGCTACTCTCTGAAGACTAGAGAAGAAACCCTCTTAAGAATACTGCTACCATGTGTCATTCAGATGTTGTTGGACTACAACTTCCATCAGTCCCAGATCAGGGATTAGAAGTTGCAGCAACATCTAGAGGGCACCACATAGGCAACCCTTGCCCCTGTCTGGAAATGTTTTCCTTATTTTGATATCTGATTGCAACCCTTCTTCCTTTGCACTGGAGTAACGTATCAGTGAGTGAACTGGAACTTTGTCTGAAGCAAAACATAGAAGACTATTGCCACTAAGTTTTGTATCATCTTTCGCTTTGACATCTGCTATATAAAAATATTCCATCAGCATTGAACATCAAATATTTTTAAATTAGTAGTTCAACAGATATAAATCATTATCTTATCAGCAATGAATTATCTAGTTTCTCCAGTTCCTTATTTACTGTGAAGAAAGGGTTAAATAGAATACTTATTTTAATATATTATTTGATCAATCAAATAATATTTCAGCATGTCATCCAACAAAGATGCATTTTTGTATATGTTATTCAGCTGTGTTTCAGCAAACTTAGAAAATGTTAACACAAACATATATTACTGGATTTACAACTTAAAAAACAAACAATCCTATGGATGTTTACTCAGAAGTAGTAACTCCTGCAAAATTCCATGGTACTTACTCTTAGGTAAGTAGGCACAGGATTGCAACTTGAGGGTACAAGCAGACATGCATAGGTTGTGCAAGCCCACTATGAATGGTAATCACTGTACTTAAACCCATGTACCTTGTTCTTAGAGCAAACTTGTTATTCTAGTTTGGAGCTAAAGGTAGATTACACAGCACTGATTGATCAATTCTTGTGTCACATTAGGAAGACCCTCCCCTCCATTTATTATGAGTATGATTCTGAACAGTGCTAATTTGTTGAGTCATGTGACACTTACAAAGCTTCCCCCCCCCCTTTGGAGTAGATTAGGTGTAAAACAAACTAAAAGAAAAATAAAACACCATGTGGGTACTTTAGAAAACAAAAACAGAGCAGGCAGCCCACACAAGTTAAAGCAAAACAATCAGCATTCAGTTCAGGGCCTAGTAATTTATGTTTTAAAATGCATTATTTATGTTATTCAGGGTGCAGAAGAAACTTGTCCCCCTGCACCTGTTTCCATATATGTATTTTATTTACAATATCTACACTATATAAAGTAGAATGCAATTTTTAAGTAGTGTTTTCATTTTATTTATGAATGTCCCAAAGCTAACTATATTATCAGTTCATTAAGAGTCAATGCTGAGATGGATAGGATTTAACAAACAGGATTTACACTTAAATGATCTGAAAATTAATGTAGGCACCATGAAATATAGAACTCATGCAATTCTAACTGTAACTTCTTGAAAGATGAGCAAACTTCCTCACTACTGTACATTACATAGCTGCACAGGAACAAATTGATAAATTCTTGCACTACTATCCATCCCAGCCATATTCTACATGAAAACCTGGCAATAGAGGTCTCACCCACTGACCAATTTCATACTTTTATGTGATCCTATCTAGAGTTTAGCAAAGAATGCTGTTATAATAGTTTACTTTTAGAAAATTTGTCCTTAAGTTGATATGACTAACCGCCAAAGCAATAACTGATTAAGCACTGAACTTTTCAGAAATTTCATTATATGCAAAACTCAAATACCATTTTTTCCTGATATTATCTATTATTCTAACACTTGAGTCACTCTGCAAGTTATTTTTCTAAATATTCTAAATGATAGTGGGGCTGCTGCTTGCAAGAAGAAACTGCTTTTCTAACTAGAAATATCACAATCCCACATAATGGAAAAAGAAAAGCATTTCACAATTTTCTTATTTAGGTCCAAGCAAATCAAGTCTTATCAGATACAGGCCCTTGGTTTTCAGCGATGCCTACCTGCCCAGCTAGTCAACGCTTCAAAGACCTTCCCTCCACATTCTCAGTAAACTGAAGGTATTTTTCAGTAACAGTAATTACAAAGTGGTTTATGAATAGTAAGTTATGAAGCTGTCCCCTTTTCTCCACAGTTGTGGTCACAGCTCACTGTAAGCTCTGTAAGAAATATGCTACTATTTCTGAGCAATGCAGTGCAGTGCATTACTATTTCTGAGCATTGCAGCACAAGAAAAAAAGACGCCACTAAATATAGTTTTACATTAAGTCAAGCCATAAGTCAGAAGTATTCTATACTAAGAAAGTAGCACACAAGATAACACAAAGGAACAACAAAAGTGATAGTTGAGACAACCACAAATTAATCCCCAAAGTATAGGCCACTACATAATAACCATACCTTAGCAAGCAAAAAAGAAGCTGAAAGCATTACACACATGAACCTAACAGGAAGTTCAAAGGAATGACTGCAACTTTCTTATATACAGTGTTTCTATACAACACAGCACTTCCATATAACACAGTGAATGTATGCATGAACAAACACACACACAAAAAAACAACAAAGCAGAACGACACTCATCCTAAGCAGAGGGCTTGGGAAATTTTAGATTCTGGGTTTAGATTCCTTTGTGTTCATTAGTAATTTTACTTCAATTTTAACATTTTATACTCTTCCAAGTCTAACTACACTGAAGGCTTCCCACTGCCCTTCTATACACATCTTATAATCTTACAAGAACCGGCTTTTCATTGCCAACTCTATAAACAGCTTCCTATACAATAGGTATATTTTTTCTAGATTCACATTAACCAGCCACCTCCTCTATTTAAAATCGTATCTGGGTTTTGTATGCCATTTCCAGAAGCTGCAGAAAAAAAACAATCTGTTACAAGAAACCCCCACCCTAGTAGAAAATTCAGTTTCTTTTATTTGATGAAGTAATACACCCCACTGTTGCTTGTGGACATAAGGGGGGAAATCTGTCAAAATATATTTTGGGGCTACTTGTAATGTGATAAACATTTTGAATTCCTGGAAACGAACAATGTTTTTCTAACCTATTTTCCTCACTTTTCCATGCTCAGTAGTTTTACATTTGTTCTTCCAACCTGTATTGACCTTTGTACTTTTGCTAAACAAACACACATTTCTTGCCATAACTGGTTATTTTTAATTGGACACGTCACAGTGACTGACTTGCTTTTCTCCTCCCCTGACCCCAAGCTGTTATTCAACAAGAGAACTGATCGGCTGAGTTTGTTTATCCTCTTCCCCCAAACCAGAAAGCAAAGGATCCCTCGAGTGTCCCTTACATATTTGAAACCAGTGGAGAGAGACAAGCAAGGAGGGAGGGATAAAGCCAGATTGTCTCCACTTGGCTGTCTAAATTCTTCGGAAGATCCAATGAGAGCTATTTCCTGTTGTTCTATTTTTCTACATTTCCCCCTCCCCCATGATGGTTCCTTCTCAAGATGCTTCTGTTCCCCCACTAAGGAAAGGATATGTGAGATTTGGGGGGGGGGGGTAGAAGAGCAATGACCTCAAATTAAAGTCCCAAATGTCTTTCTTTACTCACATATATACACCCCACCCTAAGATCATAGGAGTGAAGGTTTGACAAAGGTAATCCGAGGCCTAGCTTCCGGAACAGGCCTGATTGCTCAAAGAGGTGGTATTGGGAGAGGGGGGCGTAGAGAAAGAAAAACAGAAAGGATCAAGGAAGGAGTTAACTGGGGAGGGGGAGAGCAGGTGCCACAAGATCTTTCTGTGGGCGAGTTGGGGAGCTTGCAGGACTGGCGTCAGCATTGTCTGCCGGAGATGGAAAGAAAAACAATGTTGTTGGTTTTTTTGGGGGGGGGGCTGAGGGACTCCTCCAACGACCAGGGTGGGGGAAGAAGAGAAAGGGCTATTCTGCTCCAGTCTCGGGAGGGGAATATGTACTGGCCCAACTGGTGTGCCGTCTTGGAAAGCGGGGTGCGGGAAGGAAGTCTAGGCTCGGGGTCCACCGACCTCGGCAAGAAGAAAGGCAACAACCGAAGCCTCCCGACGGTTTCGGGGGAGACGTTCAGAGCTTCCCTGGGAGTTTCTCAGCCTGCCTTTCGGAGGAAGAGGCGGAGGGGGCCTGGGGATGGCGGCGGCCTCGGCCTCGCCCTCCCTCCGTCCCTCTCACCTTTGTAGTGGACGCGCAGGTTGTTCTGCGAGAGGCCGATGTAGCTGAATTTGTCCTTCGGGCTCCAGGAGCGCGGCAGCGGCGTCTCCTGCTCGTCCACGGCCGGGTAGAGCCGCTTGAGGCGCCGCTTGAGCTCCTTCTCCTGCTCGTTCAGGGCCGGGTCGCCGCCGTGAGGGAAGGGCGCCGGGGCGCTGCTGCTGCCGCCGCCGCCGCCGCTCCCGGCAGGCATGGGCCCAGCTGAGGCGGCGGCGGCTGTGGTGGCGGCGGCGGCGGCGATAGCGGGCGGAGGAGGGGGCGGCGGCGGGGCCGAGGTGGCCGGCGGCGGCGGGGGAGGCGGCGGCGGGTGGAGCAGGAGGGCGGCCGAGGCCGGTGAGGGAGTAGGGTTGCCCGGGGCTTGAGGAGCCGTCGCCGGGAGTTGCTGCTGCTGTTGCTGCTGCTGCTGCCCGGACATGCCGGCCTCCTCCTCGTCCGCTGTCCCAAGTGAACTGAGAGGAGGCTTGAAGGAGGTGTAGTATAATATAAAACGGGAAGAGGAAGCCCCAAACCGGAGTGAGACCCAGGGAAGAAGGAAGAGGCGGCGAAGAGAGGCTCCGCTTCTTCGGCTGAGGGACCCGACTGAGCTCGCGCGAACGCGAGCAGGGGGGTTGGAAACAGACGGAGCCGATGACGAGCCGGCGCGTGCGTGCAGCGGCTGGCCTCGAGCTCGGGAAGCTGCGCGCGGCGATGTTGACGCGGGGCGCGCGAGAGCTTGGGGGCGGGAGAGAGAGAGAAAGAGTTGGCAGCACCAGGCGCTGTTACTTATTGCGCTGCGGACGCTGCCAGCAACGGCGATGGTTGTGCGGCAGCCGCCGCCGCAGAACGTCCTCCTCAGTCAGCTGAGCTGCGTGGCGGCGTAGGGAGCCGAGGGGCGGGGCTTCCTTTCTGAAGAAGCTGAGGGCGGGGGTCCTCTGGCGCCTTCGGCGAAACGGCGCCGGCCCAGAGCGCTTCTGGGAGGCTGCCTTTGTGCGCGACGTAAAGCCCTTTTCCCCTCCCTCCAGCCCCGTGTCACCTGTGGAAAAGGGGGCTGGATCCAGTGACGTAACTCGGAAAACTGTTAGGAAAGTGAGTGGGGGGCGGCGGCTCCGCTTTAACCCACGTTTCCTTTTTGAAAGAGAAACTTAAAGTGTATATTTCACATCAACGTTCCCATCCGGAACACATTTTTCTCTGCAGTCAACCCTGCTGATTTTTTTTTAGACGTTGTTTGCTTTCAAGTATGCCTATTCACCGTCGCAACCTTATTTTAATTCCAATTTACAATCCAGTTATTACTTCTATAAGGATCCAGAAACGGGATGTGTGGGGAGACTCATTGCCTCCCTCTTGCAGGATTTGCCAATAAATGGTATTTTAAGGAAAATCAAGATTGCTGTTCAGTGTGCTAGGTTGCTGCCAAAGGTGAATTGGTTCTTTAAAAAAAATTATTAAAGATTTTCTTGGTTTACGAAAGTACATGCATTGTCTCCTTTTCAGGTTGTAAAGTATTTTCTACAAATCAGTTACATTTGATATGAGACATTAGTTTTGTACTAGGTATGGGGTCGGGGAAGAAGAGAGAGGAGGGGTGGGGAAACTTACATTCTTTTATAGAGTGAACATGGTGCGGGGAGGGGTCAGAATTGGTTCTGTTCTCTTAACAGAGGATGAGCCTTAAAGGAAAAGGAAGATAGCTTGGGTTTATTGTTACTTTATTTTTCTCCTCCCACAGAAGAAAACAAAAACACAAAATCCAAGTTAAGCTGGGATCTCAAAAGATGGCCTGATATCAACGATTAAGCAATCTTTTCAGTTGTTTACAAATTCAATACTAGGCAAAATATGATGATGTCACAGTCTTAAAATATATGTTTATTATTATTAACTTGATTCATTAGCCCTAAGGTCCTAGGATGGGTCACAACAATCTAAAATGCAACATTACAAAGTTTAAAACAAATAACAAACATAGAGTGGGTCCAAATGATATCCATATAAAATAAAAAATAACAGCTAAAAACCGAGAAAACTCATTAATTTTTTTCCTGAATATAAATGAATAAATCATACAACACACTTCAGTTGGATAAGCACCATTCTGTGGGAGTTCAGTATAAAGCACTGTGATACAGATATTCACTACCTCCGGTGTGGGCTAATTTTAAGATCCAAGTCCAATCCTTCAGTTATGAGTAATAGAGAAACATATTTTCTCACAGGTACTGCTTTCCACAGCTAGAAAATGTCATCCCTCTCCATTTGGATACTTGCCTTTTATTGCACATTCAGTGAAAGGCAAAACCTGAAATGCTTGCATGTGTCATTTTAAAAATTGGGCCAAAGAAGGGAAACCATCCAGGACTCTTTAAGTCATGGTTCCTATAGGGGGAACTACTTGTCATGCTAGGTTTGTTACTTTATTGATCTCAACCTCAACTAGACCTGTTCTGGTGAACTGTGGCATGATGTAGTACACCTTGCTTAAAGCAAATATAATAATCAATAAAGCTCTCTCATTTTCTGGAAGAAGCTCCTTTGTACTCAGGCGCACCTCTGGAAGGCTGGAACCCATTTCAGAGGGGTGCATGTTTGTGGAACGATATCAGGATGATAACATTTCAAATGTAGACATGCTAGCTCTTCCAAAGTGTTCCTTTGGTAAAGGGCAGAACTCAGCTGGCCTGTGTTACTTTCTATTGATTTGCACCCTCTCAAAGCCAAGATACAAGAAAGCCTCTCTTATCCCAACCCAACATAAGCTGTAGCCCTGTTTGATCATCCAAAGACTAAAAGGAGGCTTGTGAATACTCAGGCCTCTGCTACCGCTTTTTTGGGGGGGGGGGGAGGGAGGATATGCAAAGTAAGGACTGAAAATAATTTGCCAATTGTACTTAGGGAGCAATCATCCTGAAGTATCATGTTCTGATAATAACGTCTTGGGGGGGAGGGAGCAACAATTCAGCTGGCTCCAATTAGGTAACAATTATGTAAGAGAGGTTAGTTTGAGGCCTTTTAAACAGAGCAGACACAGCCAACAACCCTCTCCCCACTGTCAAAATACCATGATTTTGTGCATTTAGGATATGTCCATTTTGGATATTGTGTGTATACATGGGGTGTGTGCTGTTTTGTTTTGTTGTTGTTTTTAATGTGGTGAGATACTGCACTGATTTGTGTTCCGAAACTGGAAATGCTTAGCCTAGTCTTCCATGCATTCACTACACCAAATTATAATTGTCTATAGGAATATTTTTCACTATAAAACTTTTTCTATAGAGCCTTTCACCCTCAGAATCCTAAAACATATGACATCAGTTACGCTAAAAACTGGGGTGAACGGCCTGGGAATGCCTGAGCAAATAGGTAAGTTTTTAAGGCCTGCAAGATGCCCATAACAGTTGGTGCCTGCCTCATCTTCAACAGGGAGGTCACTCCATAGGGTAGACACTGCCCCAAAGAAGGAACTTTTCTGTACTATCATACAATGAACACCAAGCCTCCTCTGCAGATCTGAGTGCTAGAGCAGGTATATACAGGAGAAGGCATTTTCTTAGGTAACCTGGTGAACTATTTGGTCTTTGTAACTGATAAAAGAACCTTAAACTGGTCTCAGTAACAAACTAGCAGCCACTGCAGTTCTTTTAAGTATATGTGTTATATGCATACGGTAGAAACGCCCACTGAGCAACACAGCTGTTGTATTCTGCACTAGCTGCAGCTTCCAGACCAATCCTAAGGGCAACTACAAATAAAGTACCTTACAATAGTTCAGTTTACCCTCTCCAGAAACAACAATAGACACTTCTAGCCACTGAAGTCACTTGACCTTCAGTGACAACAATGGAAATAGGACCACTCCAAACTATGTACCTGTTCCTTTGGCAGAAGTGTATAAATCAGGTGCAGTCCCGGATCCAGGCCTCTTGGCCCAGATGTTACAGAAAAATAGAGCTGAACATCATCAGCATATTGTTGACACTTTGCTTCAAATCTCATAATGACCACTCCCAATGGTTTCATGTGGCTGTTAGGTAGCATTGGGGACAAAATAGTGCCTCGTGGCACCACACAGGATAACTACCAGGGGCCAAGACATAATTCTCAAATGCTGTTCTCTAGAACCAACCTCCTAGGTAAGTATCAAAAGCAAATGCAAGACTGAGTGATTCCTCTCTCCCGTTCCCACTCCTCTTGCATTGGCAACAGTCCAGTATCCATTTAGGAAGAACAGCCACAGAGAGAGTATAGATCTATAGGAAATACTGGTGTCCTAGTCCCAGAGTGCAGCAACACCTCTACTCAGACACTTCTGTCAGCAGGTGGTACAATAAGCCAGTTAGAATTACCAGGAAGCGCAGGGTGTTGTTGTTAATTCTTCTCCCCCACAGCTGTTCCTCTTACCACCAGTGGTCACAGTCAAGTGTCCATTCATGGACAGCAGCTGCACAGATTACAAAAGAGGTGGATCGGTCAAGGTGGTCCAGACCAGAACATAAGAAGAGGAGGCAAATGGATCATCTAATTCAGCTTCCTGTTCTCTCAGTGGTTGATCAGATGCCTGTGGGGAACCAGGAAGCAGAGCCTAAACACAAGTGCATTCTCTCCTCCAGCAGTTTTCATCAACTGGTATTCAGAAAGATACTGCCTCCAGCCTGCCTATACTTGCATGTTTCATAGATATTCTATTCAAAAGCAAAATGATAAACCATATGGAATCCTGAAGCCCCCATTGCCTGATTTGTAGTAGTAATCAACTTCCAAGTTAGTGACCACTTAAGCAGTGATGGGGAAATTGTGGCTCTCCAGATGTTGGCTGGTGATGATTGGAGTTTGAGTCCAATAACAGAGAGAGGGCAATGGTACCTACCCTAGGCAGAAAGCAAAGCTGACATTGTCTCTCACCAAGAAAGTCTATCCCAGCTTACATCCCATCTATCATAGCACAGTTTGTCATTCCTCCCAGATCGGAGAAGCAGGGTGTTCCTTAGGCTCAACAGAACAAAATCCCAACCACAGTTTAAATAACATTTTTTCCATTTGAAAAATGCTTCAGGTGTTCTGATATGCTTAATATTCTGTTAAAAAAGAAAAGAAAAGTCCTTTTGTGTAATGCCAAAGTTCTTTTGTTTCAAATGAGCATGCCTGGTCGTGTGTTTAGGACATACTGTATAGAGTTCTGAATATTCCACTCTGCCCCCTGAAACCCAGGCACTAAATTTACCTTCTGTAACTGCCAAAAACCTACTCAAGAGGAGGGCAGGCTATGTGCTTCTTTCTCTCATTATGCTTAGTAGGGAGAAGGGAATGTGCACCACACCTTCTGAACAACAACACTTCAACTGTTGTGAAAACTCTGTCAAAGATGCCTGGCGATCACAGATGGCGAGTCAGCTAGAAGTTAGGCAGGGTCTTGCACATCTGTAAACAACCCTTTTGCCTCACCCTACAAGCTACATTCTCACTCAAATCCTTTCAACTTTCAAAGTGTAAAATTTAAACAACTTTCCAGTACGGGATTGGCTTTGGTAGAATCATGTGCCTTGGTACATTATGCAAGATATTCTCCCTTCACTGCACAAGTACAATGCCAGCTTTGTGGCATGTCAGTGCAACAACACTGCATATTCCCAGCAACGATTCTTCACTCCTCACACCTTGTCAACAGATAAGAGGGGTAACAGTCAAGCTGGGGCTTGTACATATGATCATTTGTGTTGGGTCACTGTGCCCTGCTTTTGGGACCAGATTGCATGAGGCCCTGGTGTTCATTACTCTGCCATAGCAGGTGGAAGTGGCATTGGTGAAAGGAGGGTATTCTAAAGTAGGGATGGAGATCAACTTCCCATCATTGCTGACCATTGGCCATGC
This sequence comes from Podarcis pityusensis, assembly GCF_964106645.2. Classification (NCBI taxonomy): domain Eukaryota; kingdom Metazoa; phylum Chordata; class Lepidosauria; order Squamata; family Lacertidae; genus Podarcis; species Podarcis pityusensis. The sequence continues at coordinate 60,783,962 of NC_138031.1, forward strand.
TGTTTGTGGATGATGGGAATTGTAGTCCAAGAACATGTAGTGTGCCACTGGTTTCCCACTCCTGTTCTAAATACTGGAATACCACTGGTTCTGTAGCCCAGATTTTCCCCATGATTATAACATGGTTCAAAGATAGGGTTCCACTTACCCCTACTTCCACATCACCCCCATTGTAGCTCATAACCTGACATACATGAATTTAACAAGAGAAGTTTCTCCAACTACTTTTCTTCCTGCTAGGAAAAAGCTGCAGCAGCGACATTTTTTATGGGCAAGGGTTCTAATCAAGACAAAACCACCATCCAATGCAGATTTTGAGCCCTAACTCCTTAAGCTGGAAATTCTGCAGCCTTCATCTTAAAAATCTTGATTGTTGTTGGACTCCAGTGGCATCACACTAAAGTTCAAATTCCCTGGGTGACCTTGAGCCAGTTACCGTATCTCAGATTAACCTTCCTCACATGATTGCTGTGAGGGTAAAATAGGGCTGGGAAGAGAACCACAAATGCTTCTTGATAAGGCAGCATATAATATAAATCTAATAAAGAAATACTTCTGAGATTGAAACTTTAATGCAGGAGCTCTGAACTTGAAAAATGGGATTGTGAATACATAAAATAACATTTTTTAAATAAAAAAATGTGAAAGTGGAAGTTTCCAAAAGGCAAACCATACAATTATCAGCTCTTAACCTTTTTTCTCTAATATGCTCAAGCAGTCTGTTGCACTAGACTGCCAGCAATTATAACTTGGGGAGAGAGACAAAAGGAACAAGCAATTTGATGTATAATGGTTATGTGTTTTTGGTGTGCTTTTATTCAGGACATCTGAATGGGCCCATATTCCAAAGACACATATGAAGCTGTCATTTCACTGATCTCTGCATGAGCATGTGCATATGCCAAACAGCAGTGTGGCAAGGAAGCTGTCGACAGAAATAAAGCAAAGGCCATTAAAAATGGCACTGGTATACCTTTATGCAAAAATCAAACTATTTCTCCAGGTGCATTATGTAAAGGTTCAATGCTATTCTAAAATATGTACAGTTAATGGCAGTCTGGCGCCTGCATGCTTCAATACTTTTATTGTCATGCAAGAGCATTAAGGACAGTATTGCTTTCATGCAGAATAAAAGACCACCTCTCTTAGAGATATCAGACTATTTTAACTAGGCTGCAAAAAAAATATTAAGTGCCTCTAATGAGCAGAGGGTTGCTTCCCCCTCCCCTTCTTGCAAATTTGAAGGACAGGGATGAAAGTATTTCTTAACACACTGTTGGGCTTCTTTTTAACGTTATCTAGAGCAAAGTAAGAAAAGAATACGTACAAAGAGCTCACAATGTCATAATTTTAATAGAAATTGAAAATCTTAGTAAATTCTCTTCAAGTTACTGTACTCCAGATTTAACAGTTTTTTAAATGGACGCACATCCTCATTTTTCTGCCTGGATGACACTTTTAATTTTGTCTTGTACATCCATCACTACTAGCCAGCTGATTTTCTAATTCTGATTTTCATAATGTTTCAGGAGGTTCCTGCTAAGGCTACAATCCTTTTCTTCCCTACCTCAAGAACTGCAACAAGCATTGCTTCTATTATAAATAATTATTAACAGCATTTACTGATGCTGTTAACAATTATGCAAATCTCCCTCTCCCTCATGCCTAGGCAGCATGGGAAATACTTGCGAAAGATTTTACATAACAACGTGGGAGGGAAGTAGGACCTGTGGTCCTTCAGATGTTGTTCAGCTACCAACTTCTATCCATCCCAGGCAGCATGACCAATGGTCATTTGGATCATTAAATCATTGTGTCATTAAATTCATATTCCCATCTGCAATCCAGAGCTTTGCAGTTGTAGGTGCTGATTCTACACTCCTGATTTAGTGCTTCTGAAGTGTGAGACTATCCCTTCCATGAAAGCAATGGTCTACAGTTTTCATGAATAATTTCTTTTCATTTTCATTTTGAAGAACACATCCCCTCCTTTGCCCCTCAAGCACTATGGTTCCTCCCTTACAGCAAGACTATTTTGATTATAGGAAGACTGGGAACAGAAATTAGCTTTCGCATTCCAGCTGCTATCCAGCTGTTAAAAATACAGAAGACTGGACAATACTACTTCCGACTGCCTAGTTGGTCACTATCCTCTGCAGATAAACTACTAAATTTTCAGGTTTCACAGGACACGCATGGAAAGACAGTTACATTTTGAACGTAAAACGTCATAAAGCAAGAAAAAATGTTTTGCATTTGCTCTCTCCGTTTAAAGAGTGATTATTTTTCTGAAGGTTACACTGTGATCTTTGAGGTGAGCTACATTTATAAATCAACATATATTTAACAATGCTGCTTCTCTTAGACCTGGCTTTGAAGTCTGCTTTTGCTTTCCCTTGCTCATCCAATAGGAAGACACACACAAACACTTAAAAGTCAACCAGCAGCCTGACCTAGAACAATAAACCCGCACCTCAGCCAAGTGACCCAGTTCTTCCATGTAATCACAAAGATTTCAGAGCTGGAAGGCAAACTGGTGAGCCCACAGAGTGAAAAATGATGCCCATTAAGATAATTAAAAACACTGTGTTCTTTTATCTCAGTTTTCCCACTCATTCCCTGCTTCTTTCATTAGCTTGCTAAAAAAATATTTTATTTTTTTTAAGTCCTGGTCTGTTCAAGAGGCTATCCTTCTTTGAAGAGCTTCTTACCATAACAGTTTGAAAATATTTCTGCCATCGCAAGTAGAAGAGTTTGGATTTGATATCCCGCTTTATCACTACCCAAAGGAGTCTCAAAGCGACTAACATTCTCCTTTCCCTTCCTCCCCCACAACAAACACTCTGTGAGGTGAGTGGAGCTGAGAGACTTCAAAGAAGTGTGACTAACCCAAGGTCACCCAGCAGCTGCATGTGGAGGAGCAGAGACACGAACCCGATTCCCCAGATTACGAGTCTATCGCTCTTAACCACTACACCACACTGGCTCTGGATCATAATCTGGATTCAAAATTCCATTCCATTCCATGCATCTGCCTAAAACAGGGAGGAGAACCATGTACACAATACTGAGATCTTTGGAGGAAAAATGGGATGTAAGTGTAACATACTGTAATTATCATCGAAGGCTGCTGACAACATCTTCTAAGCACAGTAAATAAAAATGTGTTTCATGATGTAATGTTAATTTTGAGTAGCTATATCGGAGTGGGGAAACGGACCAGTTGTTTAATTTCAATGTTGCATAGAACATATTGTTTTTTAGTCTTAACAGGAAAGCTGACCAACTACAATTGAATAGTGAGTGGAACTTGCATTACACGTCAGTTCCAAAATGCTGTGCTGTCATTCTATAATGGGTAAAGACCATCAACACACCGGATTTGCTAAACCGATCAGCGAATTGGCCCATCTGTTCTATTTTCGTGCCTCTACCAGTTGCCTTGGTTTCTTCTTTTCAGTAAAAACAAAAACTAAACTCTTTTATATAGAAAGTTTCTTTTCAGTGAAACCCCTGATTACATTACTGTATACAATTATCGATTTTGCCTACTAATCTGAAGATACATGTGCACATGAGATCCAGGTTTGTTTCTGGGAGCACATCCCTATCTCTTGTTTATTAATAAGACAGGCCCAACAAAAAGCTAAGTGAATACAAAAGAATCTAGACGCTGAATGTATTTGTCCCAAACTAGGAATTATTCTTGAAAGGCAACATAAAAATAGTTATAGTAAATACTTCTTGAAATATTCAATACGCAATTGATTTTCATTTCAGGATTATTGTTTTTACTCATGTGAAAGAGCTCAATGGTTAAAATACTTCCACTATTTCTACTGTCTCTAAATTCATGTTGTTATGCTGAGCTTGTACCAAGATTTTTCCGACTTGGTACACTTGCTTTATACCCTCCAACAATGGAATGATCTGGGCAGTTGTCCATGCTTTAGTAGCATCCAGGCTTTAGTACTGTAATGTGCTATTTATGGGAATGCTTTTTAAAAGGGTTCAGAAACTTTCAACTGTTCTAGAACATGGCAGCCGAGCTGTTGGCAGGAACTCACCATTGTGAATATATTATGCTAGTTTTAAAGAAACTGTGCTATTTCCAAGCCCAATTCAAGGTCTGGTTTTCACTACAGGCACCCTGAAGATCACTTATTCCTGCATGAACCTTGTATGGCAGCCAAAACAGTAAACAGGGAACCTTATTTGAATGCCTGTAGTGGTTAAGTGGGTGACCATCAGCTACTGGGCATTTTTTGCAGTTGTGCCCCACCTATTGAACTTTGGCAGGGAGATTTGCCTGACTGTTTTCTTCAGGTGACAGGGGAAGTCTTCTCTTTTCATCTGGCTTCCAATGTCTTCATCTGCTGGCTGAACGGAGTTTGTTTTTCTGGCACTACATTGGTCTGGTCAATTGCTTTTATGGGTCTGCTGCTTCATTCAGCATGTTTCTAGTTGGACTATTTGTTTTGTACTGTTATACTATATATTCTTGCGATCTCTGTGTTTGTTTGTTTTTGTATTTTTATTAAAGATTTTATTGATTTACAGAAGTATGTGTAATGTCTCTCTTTTGTATTTTTTCCATGTAACATTTTTTTCATTATTATTATTTTTTGTATTTTTATTGCAATCTCTGTGTTAAGTTTGGGGAAGGGTAGAAAGCACAGTAAACAGTTTCAGAACGAATGTGTGAAGAAATCCTGTTATCTGAATTAAGTTTTAATGGAAATTGTGCAATGTGCTCTGACATTTGTAACGTAATGTACATTGAAGTGTATTTGATGTTGGAGGGTTTCTGTCTGGTCTGATGAATGTAAGTTTAACTTGTCGCTTGGGGCCTTAACTGACAGCTTTGAGGAAGGGTTGGCATTAGAATTCTCAGTATGCAAAGTTTTGCATATTTTGATTGTTGGGGGCAGGTTTGGAATTTTCAGTTAGTGTGGTTGGCTGGAACTGGAGGGGCCAGAAGAAGTGCTGGTCAGCAGAGGAGAGTTGGGAGTTGTTGGTGCTTGTGGAGTCAGCCAGAAGAAGAAGATAGCAAAAGATGATTGGAGACGGAAGACCTAAGATGCACATGGAGTTGCTTGGTGGCCTATGACTTGCTGGGTATAGCTGAAGAGACTAAGCTGTTTTAGGCTGAAGAAACCAGAGAGAACCTGCAGTGCTTAGAGAAGTGAGAAGCAGTTTGGAGTATGGGTCACTGGTGTCTGGCAGTAGAAACACCAGAGGGATGACTACCACTTCCAGGGCAAGTACAGAAAGGCAAAGTTGCATTTCAATAGGTCAGTAAAGGGTTGGGGAAAGAGGCTTCCAGCAGAGCCCTCAGTTATAGTGTTGGTGAGGCTTGACTGGGGTGGAGGGGTGGGTAGAAAGGGCAATTTTTATAGGGTAACTAGCTGCTTCCTTAAAACCACCTTAGCTTAACATTAATAGTTGAATATAAGCTGTTGGCATATAAACTGACAGTAACAAGTTAACATAGTTCATACTCATTTAATGATACAGTACTATTTAAAATAGCCAGATAAGCTTGTCCTAACTTTGTAATAAACATACATACCTTTGTTAAATATAGCATTTGTATATGACAGGCTTTGTACTATGCTTGTACCCCGCAGTTACAAGGTTATTGGTAAGGGTTTAGCGGAAAGGAGAGAGTCTGAATGGTGGCAGTGGCACAGATTAAGTAGAACCATTCAACCAAGGGGGGGTGCTTTGTTATTACAGTGCAAGTCAATACTCGCCTTCCCTCCACAGAGTGTAGGAACATTTTCTCAGGCATTCCTGTCTTCAGTGTTACTATGGAAAATGCAAGTAATAGGTCAACAGAGTAATAATGTGCACTGCACAATATTCAATATGTTTGAATACACTATTCAGTTATACATCTTACTCTAGGGCTTGGTAATCCCTGACCAGTCACTATGCTGGCTGGAGTTGTTGAAGTCCATCAACATCTGAAGGACACAGGTTCCCCATGTCTGCCTTGCTTCATGTTTACCCAGTTTTCACAGTCCCATAGGCTTCTAATGAGGAGCACATCACTACTGAGCCAACAAGTTAACCAGTTTGGAAAATTTGATCCTTACTTTTATTTATTGCAATTTCCAATGCTTCAGTTTTTCAGAAAAACTTTCATATCCCACCATGTGCTTTAATTCAATTGAACTAAAATTGACCATAGATAGGATCTGCCAGATCAGATCTTGCACAATTTGCATTCATTACTCTTGCTCCAGCCCCTCTGCAGTTCTTGCATCTGAGCAAAAAGATAAACCTGGAGCACAAATGGAACACAAAGAGATAAAACTGGAGCGCTAAGTAAGAAGCTCCACACCAAATGGCAATTAGTCTATCTGCCCTTTCTGGAGGGGCGCTATTTTTCCTAGGTTAACTGTGAGCACCAGAGTTGGGGAAAGACTTCAACATCACATTTCCACGGCATCTCTCAGCTGCCCCACAACTGAGACAAATTAATAGTTTGTACTGAAAATTTAAATGGGAAGTTAAAAGGCTTGGGTTAAAAAAAAAAAATTCTTTGCTTTGCTCTCCTAAAATGAACATATGCATTAAAGAGGAATAGAAATCAACTTTATAGATTTCACCACAGCAAAAGTATGTAAACCTACATTATGCACACAAAGTGATGAGAATTCTATGGAGATATAGATACAAGGAATTTAAATTCCAAAATTAAATCAAGTCCAGCCTTTCCCAACCTGGTGTCCTCCAGATATTTTGGTGAGGCATCCCTTTCCTGGTAATTATTTTTGATTCAGATTTGTCATGGCCAATGGCTAGTACAATAAAAGTGGATTGGATTGGACAAAAAAAATTCTGTCATTCCTATAACTATTGGAGATGTTGACTGGGTCTGATGGATACTGTAATCCAAACGATCTGAAGGGCACTAAGTTGGGGAAGATACAGACAGTATATAATACTAAGGAAAAATACCACATTATCCTGAATAATATATTCATGTTTAAAAGTTTATTTCACAAAGAAATATTCTGGCATTAAGTCAATCCATGTTTCTAACCTTTGTCTCTCTCTCTCTCTATATATATATATATGTAGTATAATTCTCAAAACACAGGTTTAACCATTAAACATCTGTTTACTAAACCTGTGGTTTTCACACATGAACCTTACACACCATGTTGGAAAGTAAGAAACAATACATCAGGGCTTGGTAGCTGGATCTTTGCTTGCAATAAAGCTTGTTTAAATAAACAGAGAAAAGAAGCAACCTAAGTTGATTATCCAAACAAATAAACTTTTTGGGTCTATGTGGATTAAGGTGCTTTAGCATCAGCACAGAAAGCAAAGTATAGAAAAGGAGCGGGAAAGCACAGAGGATCTCATTAAAAATGCCAATGAAGCAATAAACTGTTATCCTTCCATCCCCATTTATATCTCAGAACCTCAATGCTTACTTGGGATCACAAGGTTCTGAAAGAAAATAAACATGATGCAGTCATCTAACACATACATACACCAAGACAGTGTCAAAGATAAAAATATTAATCTCCCCCACCCCTCTATACCAAAGTAAGCTTCTAATGTAATTCAGTACAGTATTCTAAAAATCAATGTAGAGCCCAGTGTTAAACATGGTTACTTGGAATTAGGTCTCACAAAATCCCCAAACTTCCATGGGACATCAGGGTGTGATTTTAAACATCTTGCTCAAAAGTACATTCCACTGAAATCAATGGGATATAATTCTAAACAGCTACATACAGGATCATAGGTACTGTTAAGCTTAAGTATGAAGGATTTATATTAACTAGAACTAAACTATAACCAAGTAAGTTTTTTAGGGTATCTTGGTCCAGGAAGATATCTGTTTACAAAATATTCTTTGCCACTGGTTTATATTAGATGGAATTTAGTTGGAAGTGCTTGTACAATATATCAGCTTACAATATAAAGAGGCTTTGGATCAGGTTGCAGTTATGTAATTATTTAAAAAAAAACATTGTGCATGCAGCATATTGGCAACAACAAAAAAGAGGTCAATATCTTCAGTGCTTACTTTTTTGGCATGTTGAATATTCACTCGTATTATTTAGCAAATCCTGCTTGGTTGCTATACAGTAACTAAACGGGGGGGGGGGGGGCATGTATTGAAGCAAACCAAGTATGTGACTTAAACTCTTTCTGGAGGCAGTACTAACATTTCAGTCACTGAAATGGGGATGGTTAAGCATAGAAAATGAGTGGTATTGGGAGGTGCCGCTACAGAAAGTCTGAAGAAGAACACTAAGTGCTTACTCCAGCAAACTCTTACGGCCCATTCCATGTATTTCCTTCTGTTCGGGGACGTACCTATTCTGTATTATTGTTGTTATTGTTATTTTATTAAATTTTTATGCCGCCCTATACCCGCAGGTCTCAGGGTGGTTCGCAGGCTAAAATCACAATATAAAAACATAGAATCAAAATAAAAACAAAAACAACCCAATAACTACCCCCCCAAAAAAACACATTTTAAAAGGGCACTGAACGTCAGTCACCCCAAGTCTGGTTAAAGAGGAAAGTTTCGGCCTGGCCCCTAAAGGTGTATAATGAAGGCACCAGGCGAACCTCCCTAGGGAGAGCATTCCGCAAACGGGGAGCCACTGCAGAAAAGGCCCATTTGCGTGTTTCCATCCTCTGGATCTCTCGTGGAGAATGCACATGAAGAAGGGCTTCAGAAGATGATCTCAGGGTCCAGGTAGGTTAATATGGAAGGAGGCGGTCCTTGAGGTATTGCGGTCCTGAGCCGTTTAAGGCTTTATAGGTCAAAATCAGGACTTGGGCCCAGAAACTAATTGGTAGCCAATGCAGTTGGACCAGGATCAGAGCAATATGCTCAAGCCATCTTGCCCCGGTGAGCAACCCGGCTGCTGAATTCTGCACTAACTGAAGTTTCCAAACCATTTTCAGAAGCAGCCCTACATATAACGCATTGCAGTAATCTAACACTAAGGTTACCAGAGAACTGAATTATTATTATTAATCATATTTTTAGTTGCTTTCCTCGCTAAACCAACTTTCAAAAAATTCTGGCAGTCTCTGCAGGCAGTTTATACACAAGCGTCTCTGGGTCAGAGCAATTATACGCAAGTCTGTTCTCCTAATCTCAGTGGAACTAATTTTCAGGTAAGTATTTGAGAACTGTGACCTAAAAAATATGTTCTAGCTGCAATTCCCAGTTCTACTACAATTTTTTTATTATTTAGAATGGCTTGCTCTAAAAAAGAAGGTTACATTCATCAGCCATTAGTCTACACATAGATAATCCTCAATAATAGCAACACTAGGAAGTACTTATTAATATTTTCAAACTGTTCAAGATACCTCACAAAATAAGACAATCATTCTAGTGAATTTTCCTACTACTGAGCTGCATCTGAGTTTGCTTTCATGCTCCACTGACCTCAACAGAACTTACTATTAATATGATTATCACTACTTTATACACTGCTTACTTGCCAAAATGCCTTCTAAGTGGTTTTAAGTAGATATGTATAAGACTGCACTATCTGCTTCTTATTTTCCCTCAATGAACTCTACCTTATTTTTCCTAAATTTTTGAATGGAGGTCACTCTCTTCTATCAACCAAGAAATTTTCAGTGCCTATATAAAAAGCTCATGTATCTCAGTGAGCTTTATTTTTTCCACTTTTATATCAAGGTAATGGCTAGCATGTGGTGGTTTCTAGTCTATCGTTTCTTTGGCATTTGCTTATGAACATGATATTTCTACATCTGCTCGTAAAACATTATTATTTGGACGGAATTTTACAACAGCAGACCACAATAAAACCTGTCAATCTATTAAAGTACAATAAAATATTTACAATGGGTGCGATTCAACTAACCAACCCCATCTGTGGAAGCCCTGTGCAAGGATTTTTGTTTGCACAATGGGGCTTTGCCCCCCTCTCCCTGTGATCCCCAAAATTGGTTCTGGGGAGACCAGGAGAATTCCCAAACCGTAAGTGTGTGGGGTGCATAGGGGGAGGCATTGTTCCATCTGGCAGACTGGAACAATTGCGCAGATAGAACGATTGGAAAAGTGTGATGTTGAATTCCACCCATAGTGTTTTATCAACACTAGTGGAAAGATAACTTGCAATTTAATTAAATAATTTTTCACCTCTGAAGGAATGGTGTCAAAAAGAATGCTTGTATTTTTTTCCTCCCTTGGTACTTGACATATAAAACCCTAGTACATTCTACTATAACTTATCATGCTTGATATGTTTATAACCTGACATTTTAGTTTTACAATAGCCCAGAGACACACAAAAATTTAGATGAGTGGGCTGTGATGTGCAAAATACAGTTGCCTGTGATTCCAGGCTATGTTTCTATCAGTATTTCAGTACTTACATTTGTTTTGAGGCACACTCTTTGGCTACATTCTGTAGTCTATAAACAAATAAATAGAATGGCAGTGACTCTGAAGTAAAGACTACATTATTTCAATAAAGTGACAATACTTTTTCGTAGGGTTGTGTTGTTGTTGTTTTTTTGGTAAGGCAAGACAGTACAAGTCCTTTCAAGAGGGATGCTTTGTTATATCCATAAACGGTAAAACCCCAGTGCGACTGTAAGGCATGTAAATACTGAACCTGGAAGAAAATAAGGGTGGAGAAGAAAGAATGCATATTGTCAGATTTTAATCCTTTTGAAAATGAAAGTCTGGGTAAAGAAAAGTATTTTTAACACTTAATCATTTTACTTGGATCTTGCCTGCACTGTTAGACAACATGGAAACCGATAGGATTTGCATGATTCAGGCTGGATCAAGGGGGCAGGGGCGAGATGGGGCACGTGCCCCTGGCAAAAGAGTCACGGGGCTTGCTGTGCCTGCTCTTATGTGTGTGCCCCCACCCTGGACTTTTCCTTGCACTAGTGTGGAAAGAAAATTAAAAGGGTCAGCGTGGTGTTGGCTTTCCAAGCTTTCCAGCTGCACACAACAGCAGCAAAAAATGCTAATATCCAGATACTAACAAGAGGTATCCATGTTCTAAAATCAATGGATACAACTCCACTAGATAATTAGTAACTCTTAGGCACCAAAAGCCGTCACACTTGATACAAAGAATATGAAACACGTGCATATGAGTACCAGACAACTGAGACAGTTACTAAGCATCTGCACCATGACAGAACTACATACCTGCTAAATATTTAATGGTGTCAAGTTTGTGCGATTCAAGCATTGTTTTCAGGCCTGCAACTTCAGTGTCTATTTTCCTGTACGTCTGTGTTAAAGCTCTATCCTGTTGTGCATGCTTTGAAAAAGGAAAAAGGGAACAATATCTCAATAGTTTAAACACTGTATTCACATCTCTAAAAAGCAATACAGTACTGTAACTTTTAACAGAGTGAGACCATCCAACAAAATGTTGCTCCCCCTTCAGCATTCCAGCTCCTCCATTGCATTCTCTCTCACCATGATCTTTTGTTCCCTCTCCCCAACATGCAGGCAGTATTCCATGCCCACTAAACATGCTCAGTCGTCTTTGGGCTGCTTCTGCAATTTCCCCCTCCCCAAAGCTCTTTTTTCTGATGAAGGCAAGGTTTTTATTTTCTGCAATACTCTGCCAGTTGCTTGTGTCCAACATTATATTATGGTTGGACACTTATTGATAGATTCTCTCCACTCCACTTGGGAATTAGCTTAAAAAGTCACTTCTGCTAAAACTATAATGCACACACAAACCTCACTTCCATGCTGTGCAGTAAGAAACAGGATTTATATCTCACCTTGCGGGATGGAAGCAATAGGCAATCAGGCCAGCAAAGCAAGAGCAAATCACTCTGCCGTTGCTTTACCAATGTGATCTACTCCTAGATGCCACTGCAGGAGTGAAGCCACTTCTACCACTCAACACTGAAGCTGACTGGCCTCACAAAACAGGGATAACACACACTGTTTTGCCAGCATGATAGTTAGAACAGGACCACTGAGGACTGTGAGCCAGGGAAAGTCCAGTATGGCAGAGTATCTTTAGCCAATGGGTCAGAGGCTCCCCCTGCTCCACTATATAGCTTGTGTGCCTAACCTAGTAGTATCATCCAATTAGCTTTCTCGGAGAATACCCAAAAAACAAAATAAGAACCTAAGCAGTTAAAATGTTTCTATATATGGATGGAGTAACACCCCCACCCCAATGTGAATGTTGCTGTTATAGCAAGAGCACTTTTTAAGGGGAAGGGCTGTAGCTGATGGATGGAGGTGCATGTTACACATGGGGAAATGCCCCCGCTTCAACCTCCACTATCTCCAAGCTGAGCTGAAAAAAGATTCTCTGGGCAGGTTTAAAGGTTACACTTTTATGAATGTTTCATCTGCACAAGCATTCTAGCTTTCACCCTTCCTTTTACACTGTTCTAGGGGTTCTCTCAATCCCTGCAAGCCAATTTTTTTGGGGGAAGGGAATGCAGGAGGAGAAGTGGGGAAACCCTGCTGTGTAAGTTTGTGTGCACAGCTTCCACTGGCGGGGCACCTTAGGCAAATCTCACCTTCTGTCTGAAACAGATGCAGTAGATCATTTATTTATGGCTGCAATTTTAAGTCATTTGTTTTGGACGTAATCTCTTTTAATCTCAAATGGGACATACTTCAGAGTAAATGTAATTAAAACTGAACCTGCATGCTTAGATTTTTAAAGAAAAAATGTGTTTTTTTTAAATTTTCATTGTTGGCTAGTTTGATTGTAATAAATGCTTCCTACACGCAAATACTGAACAAGCAGAAACAAGCCCAATTTGATTTATTTTCACAGACATAAAAGCACCCTTTCCACATACTTAAAGCATCTCATGTTCAAACAGAGACAGTGCCAAGTAAAGCACACTATCTGCAATTATGCCTCCTTCTATATGCCCCCAAAGGCTCAGTAAATGCAAAAGGAACGATGGTGGTGTTATTCAGGCTACAGGTAGCTCCCAAGAGGAAAAAGTTAGAATTGTAAACAGCGCATTGAGGCTAAGCCACTGACAACAGAAGCACACCAGATGGCTTATGCTTTTTCTCTATTCATATCTCAAACATGGCTACTTCAAATAATTATATATTTCATTGGGATCATTTATAGAATTCAGGGTAAGTGTGTAGTTAGGTGACTAGCCACATTCACTTCAAATATTTTTTACTAGAAACTCTCAAAAATCTGTGAGGTTTTCATTCATATTGCTAGTGGATATGCCGTATTTCCGTGTATAAGACTAGATTTTTTTTCTTAAAAAACAATGTCCAAAATTTGGGGGCGTCTTATACATGGGGGCCATCTCCCCCCATTTTCTTAAATTGGAGTCCCCCAAAATAGGGGGCATCTTATACATGGGGGCGTCTTATAGAAGGAAAAATACAGTATGTTTGTATTATGAATTAATCTGGTGAGTTAAAATATACTTGAACATGTACAGTACTGCACTAACTTACTGGGCTTAATTCACAAGCAAATACTTAAGATATTATCCAAATCCAAAATTCTGAAATATACAAAAAAATTAAGGCTGACTGTGCATAAAATTAATCTTCCAGTTTTGCATGCTTCAAACCCATCTAAGCTTCATGTTTCATATTGAGTTGAATCCAGCATAGACCTAGGAGAAGTCCATTCTGCTCACACACCAGCAGCGCTGGATTCAACCCATTGTGCTTACATGGTTTTAATAGCAATTCAATATCGAACTTTAAGCACCAGTTAACTGCCATTTTGCACTTATTTCTACTTCTACCACATGGATATTTAAATGCCATTCCCATAATGGTGGTATGCATGTAAGCCTATACAACAGATGTGAAGAGGACTATTACCCGGATCGAGCATTAAGTTCATCGTTCTTACCAATTCCACTACTTCTGTTCTCATTTTCAACTGTTTCCTCTCATTAAGCGAATACTGAAATTTAAGAACAATGGATTACCTTCCGTGTAAAATAACCAACACCTTTCATTCATGCGCATCTATGAATGTTAACCCACCTTCCAGTATTACTGAAACAACTTCTACTGCTCATTGCAATATAGCTCAGTTGGTTAGAGCATGGTGCTGATAATGCCAAGGTTGTAGATTTGATCTCTGTATGGCTCAGCTGCATATTCCTGCATTGCAGGGGGTTCGACTAGATGATCCTTAGGGTCCCTTCCAACTCTACAATTCTCTGATTCTTTTGTGTCGGGGTAGATAACCTTTTCCAGAGCAAGGACCATGTTCCCTTGTTGCAAACCTTCCAGGACTCACATGACAAAGGTGGCATGGCCAAAGGCAAAAGCGGGCAGGGCAACAGGTGTTTTGCTTTTTTATACAGTAAGCTACCTCCCAGCTGTACAAAAATCCGAAGTTTATATTTACACACACCTCCATCCAGAGAAGCAAGAAGACCTAAAGTTAAAGGACACAATCTAGCCAGGCAAAAGTACTTGAGGAGGGCTGCTGACGAGAGATATGGCGGAGGGCGGGGGGAGAAGAGGGGCATTGTCTGGACAGAGTTCAATGGGCCAGATGAAGAGGTCTGGAAGGCTGCATTTGACCCTGTGTGTGTTTCTCTACCCCCATGTGATGGCCATGCAAACATAGCAAGTTAACCATCACCCAAAATATCAGCTGTTGAGATTTAACATTCAACGCTTACAAACCTACAATGAATTACAAATGCTCCTCAATACGTGCCAGAGGTTATTTTTGGACGTTGCTTGTTATGAAGCATTTACAGGATGGCAAAAGACAAGTTTTCTTATAAAAAAAATGCAGTACTGACAGAGTTCAGTGTTACGAAACACTCATCAAGATCCTAAAGTGTAAACACGTCAATTTTTTAAAATATTTTGCTAGAGATTGACATTCTACAAACGAATCTTGTTTTAAATCCAGCATTATGTCTAATCACTCTACACTACACCACCATTCCCACAGATGACTGCTGTAATTCTTAAGGCAAAAAGGCTAACAGATTAAAAATAATACTTTGCCTAAAGTTAAACTATACAGCATGACAGTTTCTGAACAACCAGTGTGGTGTAATGGTTAGTGTTGGACTATGACCTGGGAGACCAGGGTTCAAATTCCTACTCAGCCATGAAGCTGATTCGGTGACCTTGGGTCAATTGCTGTCACCCTAACCCTACCTCACAGGGTTGTTGTGAAGATAAAATGTGTGCAAGGAGGTGACCATGTACACCTCCTTTGAGCTCCTTGGTGGAAAAAATGGGACATAAATATAATACATAAATAAATCTTAAAGAAAGACTACATACCAATTCTTTTGTTCTGCTCTTTTCCAAGTTGAAATCTAGCTTGCTGTCTGTACGAACTTTGGAAACTTCATCCTACAGAATGATTAAACAATAAATAGACATACAAATTCTTAATTTCTTAAGTAAAGCACTACTGCTTTCAGCTGTCCATCATTGCCTACACTGGTTTATTTCAGATGTTTGGGAGCAGGGGGGGAATTCAGCCCTACCAAGCTCTTTCTGCAACTGAACTCCCACAATACCAAGGACAGCAAAAGTGCCTAACTGGGAACTATACTCAAATGTTTATAAAGATTATGGGTGACTCTAGATCCTGGTATCAATACAGCTAGTCAGGGTCTATCTAACAAAAAGTCATCCAACTTTAAAAATTAGCTGCCATAATTCTGAGCTCAAAACACAGTGACTGCAGCTATTATACAACTTCCTGTTACCTCAGTTACAGAAACACCAGTCAGCGAGTTACTTATTTAGCAGCTATAAATGGTTCAGCTCAGTGAGATGGTATTTTATAGATTAACACCTAAACAATGGTTCCAACAAACCGACAATGCCACCATAAAAGGTGCACAACATACTACACATAAACAGGAGTTCATGAAATTCCACTGTTTTATACAATTAAAGTGTTTTCATTACCAAGAAAAAACCATTTTGTCCCCAAAAGGGGATACAGGCTACATTGAGAACTTAACTGAAGAAAGTGGTGTGACAAGAGCAGAGCAATAATACTGCAAGGAAGACAAAGAAGTGAACTAAAAGAGGGCAAGGGAGCACATCCAAAGGGCATCCCTTCATGCACATGCTTGTCTCAAGAAAGATGGTTGCTATTGCCATGCTCTACCTCTCAACAATAACTACCCCAAACCTCAGGCCACAGGACTGCATGTGTCTAGGTATTGAGAGAATTAGCTCTGTTTTATTGCGCTTTAAAATCCATTTCATTAGGCTTTTAGTTCTTTTATGATCCATTATCCTGTTTTTGTTGTATTATACTTTAAAAACAGCAATCAAAACCTTATGTAAACTGCTCTGAAAGGTCTGGTCTGAAAATCAGTATAAAAACACTATAAATAGAGATACTGCTGAAGTTCACCAGCCTCAGGCCCAGAAAGAAGCTTGGGTTAGTCTCAAAGGGAGAGACACGTATTATGAACCCAACTTTTCCAGCTTGGATTAACAGGCAAGCCAGATAAGATTTTTTCCATTTCGTATGTTGGCTCAAAAGAAAGCAGTTACGATGGGTCATAAGCCCATCCCCTGCAGTCGTCTTTTATGTGGTTCAGTTTTCTAGACTAATGCTGTACATAGGTGTCCCCCAGGAGAAAAATCCTGAATCTAGCATTGTGCGTGTGTTGTGCTCCTTCCTGGATTACCAGGTAGCTAGTCGAGAACATCACCTTTGACACTTGTTCAAAAGCAGTGGTAGTCTTAAAATATCTTCTTACAGAAAGATCAGACATCGTTAACTAGAATACTATGTTCAGTGTAGTTATATTATTCAAGTCCAAAAAATCTTACCATTACTTGCTTTCTTAGCTGGTAAAGTTGAAGTTTTATTTTCTTTTTTATTTTTGCATTAAAAAGAGAGAGAATACATGTTAAAACTACGTAAGTACAAGATACAAAAATATTGATGCATGCATATTGGTTGTTTTGATGTTACAGAGGGACTAAGCAAGTGGAGACTTTGGAATTCCAAAGATAATATCTCCAACATCAGTGAACAACTTTGCCTATTTGCAAGGATTGGGTTCAACTCACTTTCTCTACATTGTACCCAATAAGTTGTTCCTGTTAAATTCAAAAGCCATCTCCACATACTGGTTTCCATTCTTGCTTTTACTGTGATATTTCCTCTTTCAAACATCCCAAATTCTTTACTAAATCGAAGGTTAATTAAAATGCAGTAACTACAATATTTCCCCTTACTGCTAGGTGTGGGTTGAGGGGGTTCACAATCTTATCCAATGCATGTTGGATAAATAAACCTGGATGTTTTACCAAGGATGTTTGCCTTTACCTCATTTTCTGCTCGAAGTGCTGAAAATTCACTCTTTTCCAAAATAATCATGTCTTTTTTCACTCCACCAATATGAGACATTATCTGCTGAAGAGCAATTTCCTTTAAAAGAAAAAAGTTAATTCAGTCTAGTATCACCAATGCCAATAAGATGTTTTCCTCTACAGCAAATCTTTCAACTAGTACTCCAGAAATTTTGCTCTGTCTGAAGGTTCATCCAGCACCCAACCAAACTCAAAAAGAGCCCTGTTTTTTTCCATTCTTCCCAACTAATGTTCAGAGGAAGAGAAGGATGGGGATAATACGGGTGGAAAGGTAGAAATTTTACTGTGCAGTAGCATCTAGACCATATTGCACAATGCACTAGGTCAGGGGTGGGGAACCTGTGGCCCTTCAGATGTCCATTGTTCCTCATCATTGTCCATGCTAGCTGAGGCTGATTGGAGCTTGAATCCAACACTATCCAGAAAGCTACAGGTTACTTGCACTCAAGCAGTCTATTCAGTTCATGCATTAAAATTTTTACATCAGTAGCCAGACCATACACTGGTGTTTCTGAGGAGACCAATGATCAAACCCCTCAGGGGATCCACAGCTGCTGGCATCCCACCCTGAAACCACCCCTTTCCAAGGGTCACTGCAGGCTACTGCTGTCAGAATCTTATTGCCTGACTGGGTGTAGTGCAGCAAAGGTAAGGGGGTTTAGCACTGGACAGAAAATGAAGTAATATCAAACTATTAGAAAGGACATATCGTAATTGCTAACAACAAAGGGATTTGTTTTTGCTCCAGCTTTTAAAACAGCAATTAACAATAAATATTTAAGAAATTTCCACATTCATTTATACCTGTTGCACTTTTGTGACCATGTCCTTGTATATCACATTCATGTTGTTATTTATGATGTTTATTAAAGCAGACACAATAATCTCAGACTGCTGAGTAGTGAATCCTAGAATACAGAATATTGCAAAATTCAGAAACCTCTATATGTTGCTAAACATTAGCTATATACATTTCATATATAACATAACATTCACATAAACAAAGGCTGCTGTAGGAATTGTTTACAGAACAGCCTCAAGTTTAAAATGGAAGATTGTAGCTTCTTTAGAGCCTCTATGAAGATCTGGTGTCCTATACAAGTGTACATATCTAACAGCATAATATCATGGACATGTACTCAGAAGTCCCCCATTAGCAGGGGTTTAGGAATGCAGTATAAATAAATCTAGTCCTCCAAAGAGTTTTGCAATATTGGAACATGAGGAAAATTCAACAGTTTCACAAAAATTACATAAAAGTACTGGCACAGACAGAAGAGGAAAATACAGTTTTTGCATGGAAACATTTTTGTGAAGTCACCAGATTTCATTCAGTTAGAGCTAATGCCCACAATCAGAACATGCATAGAAAGTGACTGCACTTTTGATTGAAGAGAAACAGATTTTTTTGCGGGGGGGGGGGAATCCACAGTTACTCATATCAATGTTTACAATTTACATATTAACAATCACTGCAAAAGAATTACCATTTTCTTCTAGAAGGCATACAAAGGCATGGGTGTCAAAATAAAGCTTCCTGTTTCCTGATGGGGGAAAACTACTCTTGTTTTCAAGTTGTGGATATGATGCATGGATATTCACATCTAATTTTTTAAAAAAGGAAAATGCATAAAAGTAGTTAAGAGTCAACAGTAGAACAATAGCATACTGATATATGCAATTTACAAATCCCTCCCCTGGTTTACCGAACAAGTCTACAGGATCCAACCCCAACCCCACCACAAACACCCAACATGGGCAGGGCTGGATTTAGGTTTGATGAGGCCCTAAGCTACTGAAGGTAATGGGGCCCTTTATATGTCCAGCTGTCCTTTGTCAACAACAAATTGTCGCTGTTTTTTGTGTTGAATTTCTTAAATTACTTACATCATAGGAGCCTACACAACAACAACAACAACAATTTATTATTTATACACCCCCCCAAATCTGGCTGGGTTTCCCCAGCCACTCTGGGGAAACCCAGAAAACACTGTTTTCTGTATGTAGAAAACACTGTATGGGAAAACACTGTTGCTGTATGTAGGCTTTGCTTTTTATCTTATATTTTGGAAATGTACATCCAGATTTTTTTTCCTTCAAATTTTGTTGGGATCCCCCGATAGAGTGGGCCCTAAGATATAGCTTCTTTAGCTTATACAGTACGTAAATCCGGCACTGGATGGGCAACAGGGCCCTGAAACCAAAACACATTTCACAAACATTTACGTATTTTATTCTCCAAGTAAGCAGGGGCGGCGCTCAAGAGGCAAACGTTTCTCTCGAGTTTGACAGCAGCCCTGAAAACCGAGTCGCAGAAGCCGCCGTGAAGCCCCAGCCTCGCCCCTTCCCCTTCCCCTCCGCTCCGGGCTGGCCTTTCAACCGCTCTCACCTCGTGCCCCAGCGGCTGGGCACCGGCCCCCCGCGCCCAAGCTGAGGAAGCGAAGCCCCGCGCCGCCGCCCCGCCCGAGTCCCGGCGCGAGGGAGCCGGTGCGCTTCCAGTCTCCTAGGCAACGGCGGGAGCGGGCGGGGCCCGGCAGGAACGGGAGGAGGACGAAGCCGCCCGGCCCTCGCGGAGCCAAAAAGCCCTTCCTCCCGCTCTTCACCGCCGCGGCGGCCGCGGCCTGACCCCTGACCATCACCCCGCTTCGCCTCCCGCTCGAGGTCAAGGCCTAAGGGCTGCTTCGCCTTGGTCGTTTCGTAGCCGCGTCATTCCCTCCGTCTGGCTGCCCAACCCAGCGGCGCAGTGGTTCCGGCACAAACATGTTCCGCCCTCCTCGCCCGCCGCAGCTCCGCGGGAGGAGACGGGCTCTTTTCGGAGGGTGCTGATAAGGCGCCGCCACCCACTTCAAGTGGTGCTGCTTCTGTGACACACGCCGCTCCTCGCAGGGGTGGAGACTGGGAGGAGGAGGAGGGAGGCGGTTGCTCAGCTCCCTCAGCCTCGCGGACAGAGGTTGACGTTTGCCAGGGAGAAAACTAACCCGCTGGGGCGTCCGCGGGAATATGTGCAAGTCCTGTTCCCATGACCTTTAATGGGGGGACAGCAAGGCTTAAACCTTTCCAGAAGGGAAAACGGACGGCCACTGTCTTCTCGGTTTGTTTCGTCTGCTCTCCCCTTTCAGGGTTTTTCGTATACAGTGCTTTTTTTCTAGGGAGACGCATACCCCTAAACATTTTGTGAATCTAAGTTTGGCCCCATTGAGGGGCAGTATTTCCATATGAGTAGGGAAAATGAGAGTACCCCTAAACATTTTTTTAGGGGGGGGGAATGCACTCTCTCTGTGTGTATAAAAAAAATTATTTGTGATTTTCAGTTATATATGTGTCCATATTTATAGACACACAGACAAGAACACACAGTCTACAGAAGTAACTTCTGGGTTCAGTTTTAAACATTGGGGAGAAGTGAATTGCTGCAAAAGGTGGCAACGAGGATGGGAGTTTATGATCTTTCTTACTCAATCTTATTTCATACCGCAAACATGACCCCTGTATATTGCAAAGGTAAAAAGATATGCACAGGTGTGAGGAAGAATCGGTTTATTGTCTCTTTAGCATATTGAAATAATTAAAACATTTTTTTTTAAAAAATTGTGATTTTCAGTTATATACATTTCAATAGTTTTACAGTCATTTTAACAGTTCCATACTCGACTACCTTCCTCCTCTTTCTGCAGTTCCTTAAATTTATATTTATCATTTCCTGCATATTCTAAATTAACTTATTCTTTTATTCATCTACTTTATTTACTCTCATGAAGCAGCAGGTTGTTGCAGTAATCCTGCCAATGTCCTTATCTGTTTACAATTTATTTGTATATATTCAATTAAAACATTTCTCAAGACCATTAAGTAATGGCAGTAACTTTTGATATGTATGAGTTTTCATGCAGTTTTCTTTTTAGTCTGAGCCTTTTACTAGATGTTAGAAGATTTCCTTTGATATTTAGTCTTCAAGGGGGCCACTAGGGGGCGCATTGGAAGATGGCCGACAATACCATCTCTCCGACCCACACGGGGTAATTAAGAGGCTGTTATGGGAGTAGGCAGCCTCCCTTGTTGCCCCAAGGAAATGGGGAACACTGCCCTTGCCTGCTGTGCCCATAAATCACCCCCTAATTCGAAAGAAGGGGGTGAGGGCCCTAGGCAGAATGCCCCCGTGTGGACCTCGGCTCTCCTGGACGCTGTCTCTGATCGCACACTAGTTGCAGCAATTTGGAATAATTAATTACAAAAGAAGCAAATGCACATATTTCAAGTGAAGAAGGGGAGTGAAGTCTGCTAATTTAAGTGACCTCTGCGAAAGAAGACGACAGGCTGGAGAAACAGGAATATTTTTACGATGAAGATACACCAAAGGCGGGGTATGTTGACAACGGGGCTGAATGGGGGGGGGGACCTTTTTTACTTTCCTTCTATGTGATTTACAAGAACCCCTCCTCATTAGAACCGTCGGTTGAACTGACCCAAGCAGGATGATTAAGGTCTGTGTGGAGATAAACTTTAACCAAAAGTATGCTTTATGGAGACCGAGAAGCAATAAGAGCTTTTGGGAATGGCGCAGCAATTAATTCGGAGTCACCATCTTGCCAAAGGATTTATAGCCGGGAGGAAGAACGGATTTGTTTTCAGACTGCATTCCTAGTGAATCTCCTCAGAGGTTTTGAGAAAGGAGGCAGATTGGTGAAGATTAATGACGCTTAAGACTGTTTTGATGTATGGAAGTGATGTCATATGGAAAATGTCTGGATATGGCTACTGGATAAAAAAAATAATATCCACGCAGGATTACAAACTGTTCTAACCAGCTTGCGGAGACTATCAGAGGTCACAAAGAGAAAGGAAAAATATATGAAAATAACAACAAGAGATGTGGAAAAATAATAAGAAAGGACTGGATAGTACTGTGAACATCATAAGGTTAGATTTGTGGACATTAAAACAGCAGTAAGAAGCAAGAAGTTGATTGGATCCCTTCGGAACTTGAAATATGGGTACCCCCAACAAAAATTTAAAATTCGGCTGTGTAATTTGGTTTGATTTGCTGTGATTGGTCGGTTAATAAAAAAATATTCTTATAAGAAAAAAGAAAAAAGATATTTAGTCTTCAAAGAATCACTCACTGCTTGTGACTATAAAAAAGACATTTGCAAAGATTGAAGCTCACATCATCTGCATGCTCTCAGATTGGCAGGCGCAAATTCTACCACTGAACCACCAATGCGCTGCATGCTCTCAGATTGTATGCAAGACAGAGATGACAAACACAACAGCAACATAAGACGGCCAATGTTTCTTTGGACTTGTGACAGGCAAAAGTTAAACAGGTGAAACTTTTCCAGGAAGGGAAATCTCAATCTGCTGAATTTCTATCATGCAGAAAAAAGGGGAAACTTACTGTTTTGTTTATTGAATTTATATCCCACCCTTCCTCCCCAATGTAAAATGTAATAATTATAAAGAGAACTTCAAATTCTGATTCATTATAATGATCACTATCCATATTATCAATTGAAATACAATGTGAAGGCCAGTCCTGCTATGCAGCAAGTTGAAACAGTTTGCTTTAGGCAACACTTCTCTATTGTTCAGGAGTCTAAATAGTATATTAAGACTTTTTAGATTATTGACCTTTTTGAGGAGGGAGGCATTTGGGTTCTGCTTTTGAGCACATACATTGCTCTCTTGAATAGTGGACTTAACTAAATTGGTGGTGAGTACCAAGAGGTTCACTGTGTTGGCCCTGATTGTCGCTGGTGGACATCAGGATTATAGTAAAAACAAGGGAGATCCTGCAAGCCTGAATTCTGCCCACCCCAGCTTTCAGGAATATAGCACAGATGAAATATTTGTAGTGGAAACGTACCAGATACAATTGTTTTTCCAAGGGAAGAGACAAGTGAAGAGAACAAAACCTAGTGGATTTGGCTCTAATCTGTCTTGTGTAAGCATTCAGTTGTTTCAAAACTTTCCCACCTTCCTCAGAAAGAATGTTTATATGCTGTCTCTCTGCTGCTTCTCCCTTCTCAACACATACTGTTATACTGGTTGTAACAAACAGGTTTTCCACATGGTATTCCGTAAAGAAAACTGATGCTTCATGAAGTAACTCACTTGTGAACCAAGTATGGAATATATATGGTTTGCTATCATTCCACCCATAGATGGCAGCAGTTTCTTACAAAGCTGTCTCCTAAGGCTATTTCAGGTCAATGAATGTTTTGGACACAAAAAGTCAAACATTGAGAGGAAATTTCTAAATTGTAGCTTCTCACCTGAAACTGGTGTTCCATCGGTTCACATCACTTACTGGGCTGTCCAAGCAGATCTTTATCCTGCTCACATTTCATATATAGATTAACAAATGCTGCATAACCTCACCGCATAATTTTCCTAATTGCTACCATTACCCAATAGTATGGTAAACCTCCTGGTTTTCCTAGAGCTGATTGCCACAACTTCCTACATCTCCACTGCTATATATTGTTAACATCCCTTCAAAGATCTTGCTGTACTCCTTACCATATATTGTTATCTCCCCCTCCAAGAATCTCCTGCCAACCTAGCAGTTCGAAAGCACGTCAAAGTGCAAGTAGATAAATAGGTACCGCTCCGGCAGGAAGGTAAACGGTGTTTCCGTGCGCTGCTTTGGTTCACCAGAAGCGGCTTAGTCATGCTGGCCACATGACTTGGAAGCTGTATGCCGGCTCCCTAGGCCAATAAAGCGAGATGAGCGCCGCAACCCTAGAGTTGGCCACGACTGGACCTAATGGTCAGGGGTCCCTTTACCTTTACCTTAGTAGCTGTAGGCAAGGGGGTCCAACTTGGACTTTTTCAGGATGCACACTACCACCTCTTACAGCTTGGATCCATCCAGCCATGCCGTCCCCAGCTAGCTTCAACTGACCAAGAAGAACAGCTTGAGGAAGCACAGATCAGATATATTAGGGCAAGCACCTAGACCATGTCCTCAGGCCACAATAGCCAGAACTGATCCCAAAACACAGGGCCAGATGTAGCATTCGGCACCTGTCTTGACAGCTGCAGCATGTACACTGACAAGTGTGGTGCCAAGATCATTGTAGAGATGAGCATTTTTATCCTCAAAATGTTTAACAAAAGATTCACAGCAGGCGGTGGGCTATGGTCCACTTTCAAAAGCTCTGCTGGATAGCTACTTGAAGATGTGCTGGAGGAAGCAAAATAAGCCTTTTTCCATCCTTGCTGCCATGCAGCAGGTACAATAATGTGCTCTAATGTGTTTGGTCAGCTTCACACAGCTTCTAACCATATTGTACATCACTCCAAACAGTAATGGTCACCAACAGCAGGGGTCAAGGGAATGCAGCAGTTTGACAACAAATCTTTCTGGATTCTCCATAATAATTGAGTTACATCAATGCCAGAGAGCTATTACTATTGCTATCACTTCCCTCTCTGCAATCTACAGTATCACTGTAGAGTGGCCAGATGGAAAAGAGGGCAAAGCTCTTTTAATAGCTGTGCAGAGAGGGGAAAATACAGGAGTTGGAGCTTGTCATTCTGCAGAACTATCAGAGATACAGGAACCCTATACTCTTTTTCATTTGGCCAGCCTATTGAACTGTTGTAAGAACAGCTGAAACAGAGGACAGAATGTACTTTGAATACTCAGGAGTTCTATATAAATGCTACAATGATGGTGAACAATAGTCTGGAATGGTCCTGAAATCAGCAAAATAGTCAGTAACAGCTAAAAGAGCTGTTATAATGGCACAGTGTCCATGTGCACTTACAGTGCATAATTACACAACTCCATCCATTTTACTGTCAAGGATCCTGAGATCCCAAGATCTGCATGAGCATCTTAGCAGATCAAGAGTGTAGTCATCTTCATAAATGGTTACTCCATCACACGAGGCATGATAGGAGGAGCTAGCATAGTTCAGTTGTTTAGCTCAGCAGCACGCGAAACTTAGTATAGCTTTACATTCAGGGGCTAGAAGATAAAAGCCCTTTACACCCAAGAGAGCAGGGTACAAGATGCAACGTTAGCTAGCTGAGATCAAGCACAGATAATCAGCCCAAGTCCAAAACATGATCTGGAAGCAAGGCCTGGAAAACAACCCAGTTCAGCAAGGCAGGGGAACCAGAAGCATGATCAAGAAGCCAGAGACCTGTGCTTTTCACAGCAACTGTGAGACGCGGGAGGGAGGCATTATATACTTTGGCCCCTTAAACCACCTTTTCAACCCACCCTTTCAACAGGTGCTGACAGTGAAGGCGCATTAGAGATTGCTCATTCACAATTTGACTGATGACTCTGGAAAGATGTATGTGCGTGCACACACACACACACACACACACGTACACATGTATATATGTTGTTGCTCTCTGGCCTGGACCCAAAGCTGTTGCTGCTGGTGCTCTCAAGAACTGGGGTGGTTGTTTCACCTCTGACAGTTCTAGGGTTTGTTCATCTGATAGTAACCTGGAGGTGTCCCCCCCCCCAAGGGATCATCAGCATTGAATTCAGGGGGCCCTGCCTGCTTCTCAAGGTCATCAACCTGTAGGGAGTGTCTGGTTCATCCTCAAAGGAATCAGTGTGGCATCAGGCCAGAGCTAAGAATGACACACACTGGGTAACTTGGACCAAGTCACACACACTCAGCATAATCTACCCCACAGAGCTTTTTGTAAGAATAAAATGAGGGAATTGCATACACTGCCCTGAGTTCCTTGGAGGAAATTTGGGGCAGGAATATAACAAATATATTTTCTTTCCTCCAACCCAACTCAGGTTTCTTTTCCTTGGATGGCCTGATTATAGTAGATGAATGATCCGGCAACTTAATGCACATTTAATTGATGGATGTAATTGTGTGCTGGATGGCAGCCAGTGGTTTTATACTAAAAAATTCAAGCTGACTAAAAGCAAGGAACATCTTTATTAGGAAGAATGTGGCAGATCAAACAGAGATTTAGCCTGTCGTATTACATCCTAGAATGTAGATACCCACCACATCCAAAGCAATTCTGTAAAGACAAGATGTATCATTTTAGATTAATAAAGTACAAATTCATGTTTCTGAAACCTGGCGAGAGAGGCAAACTTTCCATTTTCAATATTTGTGAGATAATGTTATTCTTACACACAATCCAGTAATGTGTTCCTTGCACTCTGAGTGGATGCAATTGATATGACAGCAAATAGCTGAAAGAGAGGGGGAAATGGAAAAAGGAAGCCAATTAGGATGATACTTTCATGTTCTCTCCAGCTGGTTGCCCATCACAGAGAAATTTAAAAAGAACCATTTGATAAAATGTTTCAAGCCAAAAGGTCTGTGGCAACTGGGTGAGACCCACAGCTGGCTTTGCTGAGCTAGGAACTCTACAGTCAGCTTTGCTGGGAATATGGGACATGTGAATAGAAATCTTTGGATGACTCTATAGTGCTCTTTCCCAACCTGGTCTCCTCCAGCTGTTTTGGAATACAACTTCCATCATTCTTGACCATTGGCCTTGTTGGTCAGGTGTGATGGATGTTGCAGTCATAGAATTATAGAATTGTAGAGCTGGAAGGGACCACGAGAGTCATCTCCCCCTGCAATGCAGGAATCTCAACCAAAGCATGCATGGCAGATGGCCATCCAACCTCTGCTTAAAAATTTCCAATGAAGGAGAGCCCACCACCTGCAAAGGGAGAGACCGTCCCCCTGTCAGACAGCTCTTACTGTCAGAAAGTTCTTCCTGATTTTTAGTCCAGAGCACCAAGTTGGGGAAAAGCTTACCTGCTTCATGTACTGGTACTTAAGACATAGCAGTGACTAGTGTAAGAAATATTACCTTTCCCCAATGACCCTTGGGAACTGTAAGTCTGCACTGGGAATATGGATCTCCAATAGAGAATTTTCAAAAGAGGTGTTCAGCAGGGCTGTCCCAGGACATTTTGCTGCCCTAGGCAAAACTAAAAATGCCACGTGTATGCATGACACCACATGCACACTGCCTGAAGCGGCCCGGGAAGTAAAAGGGGGTGGGCATTAGTGGCGTTGGTTGGGTGGTGTCATGAGGCATCGTGCAGATCAGCCGCCTGAGCCAATAGCCTCACCTCGCTTCATTGTCAGGCTGGCCCTGGTGTTCACCCTCATGTGTTGCATGGAGTGACACTGCACTTGCTGGCTATGGTCTCCCATGGCCAATGCGCCTGCCAGCCAAGCACCACACACACAATAATTGTGTAAAGGGACCCACCCTATTCATACACCAGGGTGAGTGTAGAGCTCCTCCACACAAGGGGATGTTCCTGGGCTAAATGCCATTCCCTATTCTTCCTTTGTGGCCATGGCTCGTGTTTGCTGCTTTTTGAATTGGAAACATTTTCTGCTGCCCTGTACAGTGCCAAATTCAAGATGAAGCTGTAAAGAATCACATGATGTCAGGTGATAGAAGGTTGGAGGCCCTGCCCACTTGTTGAAGTGGTCCATGTTTGAACCTGGCCTTCTAGCCATAAGTGATTCATCACCTTAATTTACATTAAGGTCTCCCAGATTGTCATTGGGTTATTTCCAATGACAACAGATTATCTTGATCCCTTCTGAATTGGCTACATGGCAATATATATTATGAGTGATCTGGGGGCATGTACTGTAGGGAGTGGGGATGTCATGTAGAGATGGCCCACTTTCACTTACCATGTTGACTACCAATTTGAGTCAGGGAAAGAATAAGTCTGGGATATTTTGGGGAGTCTCTGCAGAAGGATAATCAACCAAACACTGGCTGAGACTGGCAGGCATGCACCACTGCTACCCAGAAGCAAAAGCAGCTCATCCCCTTGAGCTTTGTTGTTACAAATACCGAGTACTGGCAAGTAACTGGGAAACCCCCAGGCTACCACAACCAACCAGTTAAAGAATCAGTGTGCTGAACAACCTCCCATTTGACTGGCAAGCCTCCAGAATCCCTTCCTAAATGAATGTTACTAGAGCCAAGAGAGCCTGCTGAGAAAGTGTCTCCAATCTCTAATCAAGATGGCTGTAACTATTCAGAGCGAGAAGAGGAACAAAAATTAACTGGCAACCGCTCTTTCTTCAGGCAATGGCTTTCGTTAGAACCTGGCTTCTCTGAAAATTACACAAACATTCCCTAAAGCACACTAAGCCAATTTCTAAATGATTATTAATGGATTTTGCAGTGGAAAGGAGGAAAGCTAACAGGCTGCCTTTTGTTAATGAACCATGTTGCAGCTTTTCATTTAACATCAAGTGTGTCTGATGGGGAGAAGAAAAGCTGAATAACAAAAGAATTTGGAGTCTAGAAAGGATGCAGATTTCAACCATATGAATGTGCAGCATACATACAGCCATACATACAAATCCAGGTTTGTTCAGCTGGTACAAATGGTATTTTCCAGACACTCAAACATGGTATGGGAGAGCCATCCTTGCTCATGGTATACACTGAGAGAGAGAGAGATGAGGTTGTGGGGTGCCTGGACTTTCCTCTAATTCCTGGGTGTCAGACACTAGATTTAGCAAGTTAAATTCAAGCCAGACTGGCTTCAAGAGATCGCCTAAGATGGACCATGAAGGAGAACAAAAGGCAAGTGATGAGCCATTAGGAATCTTTTCAGAGAGAGGGGCCCCTCCTCAGGAGTTAGTTAGCAGGACAAAGGTCAGTGTTTGAAGGAGAACAGTTGTTTAGGATAGCAGTTGGCTGGGATGAGAGCTTGTGGTGTGGATGGCAGTCTGTTAAAGTAAGCAAGCAAGAGAGAGAGTCAGAGCTATGTTTGATTTATTTTTTAATCCAAGGCTGCAGCAATGGGAGAAACAGGACCCTCTTGGAGTGTTAATGCTGTGAGCCCCTCCATCACAGGTTCAGGTTGTATATAACTGTCAATAAACCATATATCCTAAAGACACCACAGCCTACACTGTGCCTCATTTCCAAAAGGATAGATACATGGAGCCCGGGTAGGCGCCTGGAATCCCTGGATTCTCACATTGCTCAGACAATGGGGTGGAGTGTAACAATATATATGCCACTATGGTCTCCGTCAAATAGGTTTTGCTTGTTTGTAGTACTTCAAATTTTGAATTATGGTGCTGGAGGAGACTCTTGAGAGTCCTCTGGACTGCAAGAAGATCAAATGCATCCATTCTTAAGGAAATCAGCCCTGAGTGCTCACTGGAAGGACAGATCCTGAAGCTGAGGCTCCAATACTTTGGCCACCGCATAAGAAGAGAAGACTCCTTGGAAAAGACCCTGATGTTGGGAAAGATGGAGGGCACAAGGAGAAGGGGACCACAGAGGACGAGATAGTTGGACAGTGTTCTCGAAGCTACGAACATGAGTTTGACCAAGCTGCGGGAGGCAGTGGAAGACAGGAGTGCCTGGCGTGCTCTGGTCCATGGGATCACAAAGAGTCAGACACAACTAAATGACTATACAACAACAAGTACTTCAAATGCCAGTCAAATCAGTTTGACATGAGATGATAGTGGGACAAGGGAAGCAAGTATGTACACCTCAGCAACAATGGCTCTGTCATACTAATGTAATCTCTGGAATATGCTGCTGTCCATGTGGAAAGGATCGAGGATCTTAGCACTAGCTCAGATGGCAGACCACATGAGGTATCAGAGGGGAATCCAGCACCTTTACTGGGGGGAATGGTGAGGTGGCGGGGAGGAATGAAGACTGCTAGCTCAACTCCATGGAAGCACTCAGCTGCTGGGTGGTCAGCGGTATGCAGTGTGGGCTGCAGATGTAATTATAATTATTAACTGCTCCCTCCTGTGCTTGTAAGGGACGTGGGTGGCACTGTGGGTTAAACCACAGAGCCTAGGACTTGCCGATCAGAAGGTCGGCAGTTCGAATCCCCGCAACGGGGTGAGCTCCCATTGCTCGGTCCCTGCTCCTGCCAACCTAGCAGTTTGAAAGCATGTCAAAGTGCAAGTAGATAAATAGGTACCGCTCCGGCGGGAAGGTAAACTGTGCGCTGCTCTGGTTCTCCAGAAGCGGCTTAGTCATGCTGGCCACATGACTCGGAAGCTGTACGCCGGCTCCCTCGGCCAATAAAGCGAGATGAGCGCCGCAACCCCAGAGTTGGCCACGACTGGACCTGATGGTCAGGGGTCCCTTTACCTTTACCTGTGCTTGTACCTCTGCACTGCCTCACAATGCCCTCTGGGTGCACCAAGCTCCCCTTGCTTCTTATTGGGGAGAACATGTTAAATGCCGCCATCACCCACTATATCCAAAGCCAAACTGAAGCTCTCCATAACAACACTTGAGTAAAAGAATTTTTTTTAATGCTGTGAGATCCAAGATCGCCCATTCACACGTAATTTATTCCTTAAGCACCATGCCAAACATCCTGGTGGGAACAGGAGTCCAAAACGTATGGAGGCCACCAGGTTGCCAAAGGCTCTTCTTAGGCATTTGTTGTTGGATGTTAGAAGACCCAGGTTCAAATCCCTGCAGGCTTGGAGTTCACTGGGTAGTCTCAAGCAATTCAATGACAGTGTGTGTAACTCAGCCCATGTATACCACAATAAGCTCATCGGGGGAAACGGTGGGATGCAAATGCGATCAATGTTACGACCATGCTGGCCATGCAAATGCTGGCAATTGTCATGTGCAGGTCAATAGGTGCAGCTTTTATTTAGTGTGTATCCCACCCTTCTTCCCAAATAATATATTCCTTAATTTAAAATCCCCTAAAGTGAACCATTGCATTTCAGATGTAAAACTTTGGAACAGTTAAATATTTGTTACAATACTCCAATTATTTTCGATTGAGACTTTGTAGTTAGCCAAGGGCATGTGCTCCATCAATATAATTATACCCCCTTTGTGCCATCTGCCCCCTGAATGTCAGTGCCCCAGCAATGGGCCTGGTGAGCATACAGACCGAAGCAGGAGGGAGACATGAATTCATGCAGGGAGAGAATGACGGCTTTAGGCAGTCTTCCTTGAATTTGAAATTCATAAGCCATAATCTAATTAGCACTCAGCTGCTTCACTAGAGTGATGATTAAAATGCTGCTTCTACATTTCTTGGATGGTTGGAAGTATGAGGCTGAAGTCACCAGCAGCTTACTAATGGAGGCTCTGCCGTGGGCAATAGCTGTCTGCCTGCTAAACAATCCCTTTGTCACCAGTTGGAGCACAGGAAAGATGTGCAGGGCTATGAACTGACGGTTCACCCAATCACTCGCTGCGCTGTCACTGTCGCTCACAGAGAGTTTTCTCTACTACTGCTGCTGCATCAGCCTGATCAGGAACAGTGTCGGAGTGACTTTCCCCTCTGCACTCCCAAATCGGCAAAACCTTGCCAACACTGACAGATTTCAAGTTGTCAGCGTTCACTCTTGTCCCTGGTTTAAAGGCAAGATTCATAACAAAGGAAGGGAAAGCCTTTTTTTAAAAAAAAAAAAATGTGTGGCTAACACAGGTCCCAAATCTCCAAGCTAGGAAAAAGAAGCACGGCTCATTTGCCCAAGAAGCTTCATTAAGTGGAGGCTGTAGTAGTGTTTTCATGCATGTGGAAATTAAATCCTATTGATTTCAGTTCAACTCCCAAGAACTGATGATTGCTACCAAAGAACCAGAAAGTGTTTAGCAGGTGCTGATTAAAACTGGAAGGCCAGGAGCTGCAAAAGGGGCTTGAACTCTGCAGTCCTCTGTGTGGTTTTGTTTGTTCCAAAGCCACTATAACTGTCCCTGCTATCACCCCGATTGACTCAGTGTGGAGTTTTTGTTCTTGAGCATTTGTCTGAAAACCTTTGCTGTGTTGGCTTTGAAGTCCACACAACTGGGACTTGAAGATGTGATGCCAGTTTACTGACAGGTGGGGACCCTTGTCTGCCTCCATGGGGGGGGGGGTGGGTATAAGCAACTGATCTGCCAGTCAGAAAAAGAATTCCCCACCCCCTGCTCTTCATGGTTGCTTTTATCTGTAACTACCACAGTCAGGATCAATTTATAAGAACTGGTATTTATTTAAAGGAGTGACTTGTTTAGATGGCTCTCAAAAACACATATCCAAATACATGCACAGAGGTAGATATTCAATCTCTGGAATCTTTAGGTAGGGTTGGGAGTGTTATAAACTCACCAGGGAGAACCAATTTGAGTCATTCTACCAGCACTCAGAATTTCCTGGGGAGGGTTCTCTGCCAGTTGGGAAGAAGCGAGAGACTTGCAACCAAGTAAGCAAGTAAGGCGGCTAGTAAGCCAGATCTTTATTTGAAATGCTGTTGCAACAGAATCCCCACTCACAACATGCAGGAAGGAGAACCATAGGGGATTTCATATTTTATGCAACCCTTGTTTTAACGCCTATAGGTGCTGCATGTTTGTCAACTTGCTACAGTGGTACCTCAGGTTAAGAATTTAGCTAATGGGGCCTCTCGCTGCCACTGCAATGCCGCGGTGCGATTTCTGTTCTTATCCTGAAGTAAAGTTCTTCACCCGAGGTACTATTTCTGGGTTAGCGGTGTCTGTAACCTGAAGGGTCTGTAACCCGAGGTACCACTGTATATACTTTCATTCACCTTCATTAAAAAGATGGACAGACAGCTGATTCCATCTTGAATAACAGCTAGATTAGGCATGCCCAATGTGTAGAATGTACAAGAATGCAATGGGTACAGGTTAGTTTTACTGTATCCTTAGTATAATCAGCTGTTTATTGAGCTGCAAGGGCTACACGGCTGTGCTAAAGTGGCAAGGAACATGTTTTAGGAAGTACTGCAGTGCTCGTATCTTTGAAAGGTAATTGTTCTCTTCGTTGTGACTGCAGTTTAAAACAAATCAAAGAAAGCTCCCTTAAGACTCATTAAGAGGCTTACCGCCAACACATTAGTGTATTGTGCTAAATATATTTGCTGAAACTGATGTCAACAGCAGCTAGCATTTAGGAAAAGCTTATGCAATATTAGAAAGAGTTTAGAAATATTAACATGTTTCATTTAAGAAAATCAGTTTATGCTTAGCAGCAATTAAGCATCTGCGGTGGCAAGCTATCAAAAATTAACACAGCCCAAGTCTGAACAGTAACACTAGTGTTCATATATAAATTGCTAGTTGGCTGATTTTTGAAAAGAAACAATATTGTTTAAACAGATGATTGTTAAACACTTGAAAGATCCATGGATTACATGTTATGCTTAATACACAGCATGCAGCTATAGCTCTTGTTTTTCTTTAATTAATTACAAGCATGGGGGGCAATTATTACTGGGACTGAGTGTACAAGAAGATGAGGATTGCCCCTTTCTTCTCCTTAACAGTGACTACCTGAAAACCAATCCCTCTGCATGGCTATGAGACTTGGGAACAAGTTTGTGTTGGCACCAGTGAGAACATATTTTTCAAAGCCACACAGCTGCACACTACAATTTTTGGCAGAGGGGGTGGTTGCTGGCAGGGTAGGGAAGGGAAAAACCTCCCTCCTTATACACTGTTATTCCAATAGCAATCACCCTTTCACATGTAATTAAAATGAAAGCAAGAGCAATGAGTCTCAACATGCAATTTGGCCCTTGACTTCTTGGAACAACATGTTGTCTTGGAACAATAGCCAAGGTGTAATATAGAATGGTCAGAAACCATTACTGGCTTATACAAGTTTAAACCCAATCAATTCCATAACTGGGTGCACTGGATTGTGACCAAATGTGTCCAAAAGCCTTTTGATCAGGTCTGCAGACCTAGAGCCAATGTGTTGCAGTGGTTAAGGGTGTTGGAATGGGGTCTGAGATTCCAGGGTTTAAACCCGCCCTTAGCCATGAAGCTCACTTGGGTGGCCTTGGACCACTCACTGTCTTTCACCCTAGCTCAACTCACAGGGTTGTGAAGATAAAGTGGATAGGTCGTGATGGCAAACCTTTAAGAGACCAAGTGCTCAAACTGCAACCCCAAACCCACTTATTTATCGCAAAGTGCCAACACGGCAATTTAACCTGAACACTGAGGTTTTAGTTTAGAAAAAACAACTCATACATTAACATCTTTTGTCTTAAAAGAAAAACACAATGACAGAGCTTTCAATGATACAAACCACTTTTTATTGAAAGGTAAAAGTTTGCATTTGGCATGCTTTTGAACAATTAATGTGAAACCTCAACCTCGCAGCAGCAGAGGGAGGAAGGTGCTTGATGGCAGCTCTTGGCGGCCCACCAATGCAGCAGCGCACCTCTGAGCATGCACAGAGCGCTGCACCCTCCTCACCGACAGTGGAGGCTCCCCAAGGGAAAATGTGCACCTTGGGGGTTGTGGCTCCATTTTGCACCCATCCGAGGCACTTCTACTCGGACACAAGTCCCAGGATCCACGCCCAGCCTCTGAAAACAACATGAGCGCCTGCTTGGGGATAGCGTCACGTATCCAAATGGGACCAATGCCCCACCCGGAGCTTCCCTTTGCGCCTCCCTGGCCACGAGGGCGCCTTCTCGGTTTGGGCATCCCACGCTGAACGGCTGAGCAAAAGGCATCCTAAAGGCACTGCAGCAGACAGGCCAGTTTGGGGATTTTGGCTCTTTATTGACCTGCATCCGAAACTGAGGGCCCAGCATAATCATTGCCAGTGCTATTTCACAACCCGCTCACGCAAAATACTAATTGCCACAATATGCTCCGGAAGCCTTTGCAAAATTGGGCACAATGAACTTGGGCCAAAGAATAGCTGCAACCCCCGGAGAGAGTTGGTGCCCCGACGGGCATCACATTCTGCTCCTGTGCACACGGCACGCCAGCTGCCCAAGTTGAGCTGAGGACTCAACCTTCCTTGCCTTCTGCCAGCTCTGTGCTGGGCCGATGGAGTACATGCCCACAGAGAGGGCTCTGAGTGCCCCCTCTGGCACGTGTGCCATAGGTTCGCCACCACTGGGACAGGTGAGAATAAAATGGGTTGGGGTGGAGAATCATGCATGCCACCTTGAGCTTCATGGAAGAAAAGTGGCATTATTATTACTACCTGTTAATTGGAATGCAGATCACCAATCATGTATTGTTGGCTGGATGTTCAACGAGCCACTCAGTTTTCACTGTCTTTTGTTTTGCTTTTGAAGTCCTGGAAAGACAGCAAAACACAGATTTAGTTAACTCCCTATAGAGCTGTGGGACCTTACCACAGAGGATTCAGTTTGGTCCATGAAATATACTCGGAGTCCTGCAATGATTTCATGCTCTTTGCAGCTTGTAAAACAGTGATTGCATTTCCCCCAAAACCTCAGGCCTTTATATACATTATTACACAATGAGTCCCATCTGATTGGCTGATTCTGCTTCCCTCCTGGAGCCTGATTGGTCTTCTCCTGCAAGCCAATCAGTTGTTGCATTCTAGGAGCCTACCTGCCTATTGTTCTAGGATCCAAGCTTAGTACATAACAGTCCACCTGATGAGTACTCTGATGAGGTCTGACTCGAGTTACATTAAATATTTATTTGAATTCCATGCCTCAGATTCACCTTCTGTTTTTTTAAATTCCCCAGCTGGACCACAACACAGGGGGAAGAAGGTTAAGCCTTCTCCTGGCTTCATTTTTTTTACACACCTACCTGTCCCCCTGATCACTGCAGATGGTGACAGCAGTCACGAAATTAAAAGACGCCTGCTCCTTGGGAGAAAGGCGATGGCAAACCTAGACAGCATCTTAAAAAGCAGAGACATCACCTTGCCAACAAAGGTCCATATAGTTAAAGCCATGGTTTTCCCAGTAGTGATGTATGGAAGTGAGAGCTGGACCATAAAGAAGGCTGATCGCCGAAGAATTGATGCTTTTGAATTATGGTGCTGGAGGAGACTCATGAGAGTCCCATGGACTGCAAGAAGATCAAATGCATCCATTCTTAAGGAAATTAGCCCTGAGTGCTCACTGGAAGGACAGATCCTGAAGCTGAGGCTCCAATACTTTGGCCACCTCATGAGAAGAGAAGACTCCCTGGAAAAGACCCTAATGTTGGGAAAGATTGAGGGCACAAGGAGAAGGGGACGGCAGAGGACGAGATGGTTGGACAGTGTTCTCGAAGCTACAAACATGAGTCTGACCAAACTGCGGGAGACAGTGGAAGGCAGGAGTGCCTGGCGTGCTCTGGTCCATGGGGTCACGAAGAGTCGGACATGACTAAACGACTAAACAACAACAACAACAACAACAACACCTGTCCCCCTCCCTGCCTGCCTGCCTGCCCTGGCCATTGTTATCTGCAGCAGAAACTTTCCAGGGTCTCCAATAAAGATAAGTCCCAGTCCTATTTCAACCAAGATCTTTTAAAAATAACTACTAAAAGTTGAAGGCTTGTTGCTGGACAGCACAAGTCCTGCTTGTAGACTTCCCATAGGCATCTGGTTGACCACTGTGAAAATAGGATGCTGGACTAGATGGGCCTTTGGCCAGAACCAGCAGGGCTCTTTTTATATGAAAAACCTGTGCTCCACCAATTGGACCCCTGGCCAAAGCTTACCTTTTGGAAGGAAGTTAGTGTCTTGTGTTGCTGCTCATAATAGCTAAGCATTTTGAAAGTTGCCAGGTGAATCTGCTTAAGCAGGTTCTGATTTTCTGTTGCATTGACCACCTGCAGTTCCCTATGATTTCCTCAATTTTGCACAATCAAGCCTCAAGTCAGTCAAGGTAGGAGGTAAGAGGCTCTCCCCCTCCTTTTCAGTTTGATTAAATGTCAACCAGCCAGGGGCGGGGGAATCATTTAAAGGGAGCACAGCTTGAGCTGCTGCTGGTTTCCCTTGCTGAGAGCTCTCTTTCTGAAGTCTGCCGCTAAGGTTGTGCATCGGTACTATTCATTTCTGTTTCCCTGCTACAGTCAAAAATAGAAGGATTGGTTGCAAGGGACTTTAACGAGAAAAGCAAGTATGGGCAGAAGGATCGCAGGGCAGTGGTCTGCTAGGGTTGCCATATTTCAAAAAGGAAGATTCCTGAGACCCGCAGGTGGTCAGCTTTTTTAAAAAAACAACTACCCAAATTGTTGAGCTTTTTTGGAGGAACTTCCACCCAAAATAGACATCCAGGTTTTCCCTGACATTTTGCCCCCTGCCCTGCCCCGGCCACCATTTTTACACCCGAAAACAAGGACATGGCAGGGATTTTCCAGATGCATGGCCAGCCTATGGTCTGCTGTCTGGAAGCCAATGCTTGGTTGACTTATTAGCCAGTGTGGAGTGGTGGTTAGTGTTGGACATTAACTGGCAAGATTAAGGCTCAAATCCCCACCAAGCCATGAAGCTTGCTAGGAGTCGTCGGATCAGTCACCATCTCTCAGCCTTACCTACTTCACATATATATTGTGAGGATAAAATATTGAGGAGCACCATATACGCCATCATGGGTCCCAGGAGGAATGATGGGATACAAGCATTGTTGGATTTTTTTTTTAAAAATTGATAGATGCACACAGAAACTGTCAACATAAAGCCAATGATAGCTTTTTTAATTTGGATTGCTTTGATCTTAATATCTGTTGGAATGAACTGTTGTTGTTTTTAGTTTGCTTGCATTTTTTAAAGGACTTTTGTTTATTACTAGCTGCCCAGGGAATATAAATTTATATTGATGGCATGAGCTACAAAGTATGTTAATAAATGAAAATAAACATTATTTGTTTTCTAACTTCCCTTCACCTTTGTTCTAACTGGGGATGGAAGGGTCTATCAACTCTTCATTTCTCCAATCTTAAATTTGGTTCTCCACATTTTGGCAGCAATTTGTAAATTTTCTTTTTAAAAAATCCTCATGAAAATTCTCCAGCATTTTAATGTTAATTGCCCCTAACAAACCCAATTTTGAATACAGTTTCAAGTAATAGACATTATTTTTGCAAGCAATGTCTCCTAATATAATGCAATTTTTGTATGTCATTTCCACTAATATATTCATTTTTATGCATACTTTCCCCAATATTTGCATTTTTGCAAACATTTTTTTGGTTGGAGAACTGTATAGAAAATTCCAGGTAGGTGCACACTTCAAAGGATGGCAGTGTTTTAGGGCTTGTCCACACTTCTGCATGTTCCACCACTTTCCCTCTGAGAAAACCTGCTGCTTACCACTGAATCAGAACAAAATAAAAACCAGTGCACAAAATGCATTTCATTTTAAATAAAATGAGCAGTGTCACTTAGCATGTATGGCTCTCCTATTGAGAAAAAGAACAGCATATTCTGGTCGCTTAATACTGTATAAGATTGTGCCATAGATCTCTCCATAGAACTGGGGGAAAGCCAGTGGTTTGAATTATTTTATTTAAACACCAGACTAGGCAAAAACACTCAGATAGTGGCAGAATACATAAATTGTCATAGCTGAAGGACTGGATACAAGGAATTCTCTAAGTTCTGTTCAGTCTGCTAAGTTCTGTTCAATCTGTCATAATGACATCAGCACAGTTGATAGAAATACACCACACATGACCAAGAGAAAAAAATATGCTGGTTAAATAAATAAATAAATAAATAAATAAATAAATAAATACTCTGCTCTTCCACAGTGCTACAAGGAGTAGCAAAAAGCTACTCACTCTCACAATGTTGTTGCCCTTCAATTTTTTCCTAGACTTCCAGCTAAGATGTGCACCATTTTCCGTACTTGAGTAGAGTATAATTCTTTTGTACAGTGTTGTGGGAAGAACTCAACTGGTGACATCCAATCTGACCTAAGGCACATTTCACCACATCTCAATTTTGTCCATCAGTCACTTATGTGGGAGTGGGATCTTTGTTATTGTAAATACACATGAGCTTCTTCCACCAATAATTTTTATTTATATTTTAAATAATGACTTTCTACTACATACCAATTTATTTCCCTTTTCATAACAAGGACCCAGAAGGCAGATATTGAAATCGAAACAAGTTGCTTTTTCATTCCTTTTTTGTTTCTTACCGTTTGTGTCTTCTTTCTTTTGCCCTCCAACGCCTTTCTTCCTCCTCTTGCTTCCTCCTTCCCTTTTCTGTTTCTAATTGGCCCCTCTAGGAACAAACTTCTGAAAAACAAACTACCAAGACATTTGAACAATAAACCAGGCAGTTGAGAGACTGGCAAGTAGACTAAGGCCATCTGAAGTAGAGCTGGACCAGATCAGATACTTTGACTCTGTTGTTTTATATGACTGGGTTCAATACCATTGGCATCTCATGTCACATGGCTCCTGCTAACACAATGCTTGTTGTGCACTTTTGAAGGGTTATCCTTTAATTTTGAAGCTACACCCCCCCCCCCTACACAGAATGGTGTTTCATGTCAAGAAAAAATGGTTTGGCTCTTTTTCTTATTTACATAAAGGACAGCAGAAACATTCGACTAGATTAAGATTCCAGGCACCTGAGTTTTCCTTTTTGATTCTAAAATTTGCCTGGATCTGTGCTGCATTTGGAATCATAGATGTATGGTCCGGGGAGGAGCCAAGCTTATTCCGCAGCAGAAAAAAACAATCTGGCTCCTGTAAGGTATGTCTGTATGCACCCAAAGATGGATGATGCATGAGTGCAATGGAAGAAATACATTACAATTATAAGAAGCATTTAATAACGGAGGCAGAATTGTGCTTGAGGTGATGCGAGTTGAAACCAAAACTCCATCTCTGATGCTGGATCTCTGGCGGTTGTGTTACGCATCCAACTCATGACTTCACATTGCAGTTACAGAGTGATAAACTCAAACAAGGCTCGCTCTGTCAAGTGTTCACTGCAATTTCAGAGTATGTCATCAGGCTGGTATTGCAGTGGCAACTATGGCAACACTATTCTGTCATAGGTGGCAAAATATTTAAGACTATGCAGTATATCAAGGATTCTGAGCATTCCCCCTTATACTCACATTCATATTATCAGACTTCTGACTTCAGTGCACAGAGAATATTTTACTCCCTTCTCTCTATTTCGATCCCATATCACTGTATGTCTCACCTGCACAGTGTCTACGATTATGATGCTGGAGAAAGACTACTTTAGCATCTCATGACAGGAGCATCTGAACACACCTCTGCCTTCAGATTTGTTTGTTTACACAATCCAAAGGCCATCCCATGAGATGTCATGAAATTGAAAGGGAAGGGCTTTTGACTCATTCTGCTATTCAAAACTAGTTATGCAGTTTGTAGAAAGGAATGCTGATACTGTTATGTATTCAAAAACAATACTTCAGGAACTATTTGGGGCAGAATGAGAGGAGAACTATAATAACAAGGTGATGAGGTGGTCTTAGGCATGTCATAATTTTCTCAGCTTCTGCCTGTTTCCCCAATCTGCAATATAATACTGTAATAGTGCTGGCAATAAAGAGTTGTTGTAAGGCTATGTGAAGACTTTGAGCACTTGAAATGAGTTACAAATATCAAGTATTATTTCTGAGTAGACATTATAAACATTTGACATGTGTTAAAACATAAAAAGTATGTGTACTACATCCATAGCAGATCTTAAAAAAACATACAGGTTAAACACAGACTGATAGAAACATCAGAGATGATGACAAGCACAGTACACAGTCATGTACAGAAATGATACACATTTATACCTATATTCCATCCTACGTCAAGAACTCATTTATTAGGAGATAGTACAGCTTGGACAATTTTGAATGTGAATTCCCTACAAATATATAAATTCTTGTAACACGTATGCACACAAACAAATTATACAAATGTTACAGACACTATAAAACATATATTTTCTTAGATGGACTTTTTCGTATCTGATGGAGTCACAAATTAGTTACACTTTGCGGTTTACTGGTGCTGGCCATGCCACTACCCATGCCTTGTTGCAAGCACTTTAAAGTAGTAGTAACAGATCATTCTATGAAATATTAAGTTTTCAATGCAAGCCATTAGTAATGGACAAAAGTAACACTTCTTTAGATGTGCTTTGAGTGCTTTCTTTTGTAAAATACAGGGTGTTTTTTTTGGGGGAGTCCTAATGGGACTTGTTAATTGAATCCCACCAGTTATTTCCTGCATCAGCTATTATGCACTACTTGCCTTTTCTCCTTCCATGACATGCTGCATGTCATCCCCAAAATTAAATGCCTCTTATGAAGTCCTTAAAGATTTCTAAATGTTAATATCATTTGGCTTACTTAAAATAAAAAATAGGGCAAACAATTATACAGCTTAATGCATTTTCACTTCAATACGTCATTTATCTTGGATGTAAACAAAAGTGAGACTATGTTGCAAAACTGAAACCACAGTTTTAATTGCTATAACGAGATTTGGTTTCGATTGTATAAACCATGAGGTTTGTATGGCCTCATAAAAAGAAGTTCAACATTATTAGGTTAAGTAGGCAAGGCTGTGATCCTCTTCCAACCTGTTTTCTAGGGAAAGCTTAGTTTAAACCAACCTAAGCACTTTATAACAACCCTCTATCTGTTTATTATTATTATTTTAGCTTATGCATATTACAACACCACAACTGCAATCCAGAGGTCCACAAGTGGCAGAATAAGAAATGTGATTGGTTGTGTAAGACTGTGCACAAGCTATGGGCATACTAAACAGGTCACCACACAAGGAACAGACTCTTCAGGATGCAGCTGGATTTTTCTTGCACAAGGAAAATAGCAGCTCTTCATATTTCTGCATGCAGAAGATAGTCACAGGTAAGGCTTTGTAACACTTTTAATCAAAAACATATTTGAGAAGAAATGTTAACAGTGAACAAAGATACATCCATGTATTGTTGTGGCGCGTATGTCTCCTTTACAATTTTCTACCTATTCGGTTAGTTAAAAGCAACCATCCATTCCTCAGTCTCTTTCACTGTCTGGAAGCCTGGCAAAAAGTTCTGATGTGATGGTAGCACCTATTTTCTTTGTGCATGTTAAAGATCAGAGGCACCGATGAAATGTCCAATTACCTTGTTAGATCTCTGTTCTTGCCCCGTTTCAGTGGGACTTAATCAGTAGAGGGTCACAGCTGATTAAATCCCAGAGCAACGTTACTCACCAACGTAAATAAGAGACAGTTTAGAATATTAACAGGCATTTCTTCTGAAATGACTCCAGGAATCTTAACTGTTCTCTTATATGAATAATCTATTGAAAATAAAAATATTACTGCAGCATAGGATCAGGCACCCAGTTAGGTGGTTGTACTTGCCTCACCCTCTTTCTATTGCTTAGACTTTAAAAAAATGATATTTGTTTATTCATTGGTAAAACAGGCTAGAGCAGAAGAAACCAACCATTCAATTACCCTTTAAAATAATAAAAGGACCACAAAACTTGTCAGCACTCCTATTTTCCTTGAAGGATAAAAATAAAAAATACAAACAAGAAATGTAAGTTAACAGTGCTACATCTATGGCAATTTCACATGTTTCGTTGCAATTGCTATTAAGAAGACATACAGTCCAGAAACTCATGACATATACACTGGCAAAAGCCATAAACCATGAGAATAACAAGACTCGAGGGAACAAGACTGACAAAGACTACCCCAAGGGTGACTTTCTTTGATACCAGTAAGTAGATCCCTAAAGGCAAGGAACTAAAATATAGCAAGCCTAGCAACCAAACTAGGACTCGAATTGAAGTCTGGAAGAGCAAGGATGTACAGTTCCACACCGTCCAGTGATGAGGCACAGATGCAACAGAGTCAAAGCTTGTGGGCCTGTAGAATTCCACAACAGGGGTTGAGTTCAGGGTTGGAGGGCTCTCTCTCTGAACCTCCATGATAGTTATAACCAGACAGTTGGAGGAAGTGTGAGAGGGGCTAACGAGAGAGGCCAGCCTTTTGGGAGTCAGCAGGAGTTCTGTGGGATTGTCTGGTAGGCACTTCTTCACCTTGCCTCCATAAGCCAAATTTACAAGGATATTGTTGTCATCAGGAAGACTACTGACCTCATCATCGGGCAGGCATGTTTCAAACCTACAGAATGGGCAAACAATGACTCCCTGAGGAGAATCCCCAAAATCTATGATCTTGCAAAGACATTTGGCACATACTCTGTGGCAACACTCCAGTACTTTAGGTTTTCTCTGTCTCAAGTTATAGCGGTTGTAACAGATTTTGCATTCAAGCTCATCTGAGCCCTGGGACTCCACAGTATCTTCTGGAAGTAGGCTGGTCATTTCTTTTCAATGTGCTTTAGACTTGTGGTTGTTGCTTTGTCTTTATTTCTTTGTGAAAAGAAAGATGTTTAGAGTTCCTTTCAGATTACCACAGTACTCAAATCAATCAGGGATGGGCGGAGTACCAACAGTCATAATTTTCAACCTCTTACAAGGACTATCTGCTTTTTTCTTCAGTGTCTTTCATATACATAGCTTCCATATAATATATAGTTTCTGTAAAGGGGAAGAAAAATAAACACATGAATTCAATTAAAGGTGTTCCATTTTATATTTTAGCTACTTATTTTTCAAGGTTTTGCTCTTTCAGTCTCATAACAACTTTCAGAGTAAGGTTAGGCTGAGAAGAGGTGACTAGATCAAGGTAACCAGTTAGTTGTCCCAAGGCTGAGTAGGTATTTCTACCCATGTCTCCCTAGTTGTTGTTGTTGCTATTATTTGATTTCTGTTTAAAGACTGCTTAGGAAAAGGCAATGGAGCTGAGGTGGGTAAATGAAAGCAAGCAAACATAGGGTTGTATCCAGCAAACTTAACTGTTCATGCAAATACTTCTGCTTGTGCAATGGAACTTCTTCTTCTCCCCCCTGCACACCACCCTCCAATATTCTTCTGCAGTTTTTCCAAACTCTCTGGAGCAGATTGAGGGATGGAATGCGTGTGGAGGTATGAAAGAAGTCCTGTTGCACAAACATGTATTGTGCAAATGGGATGCAACCCATGGGCACAAATTCTTAAAGTCATAGAGGAGATTTTTTTAAAAAAAACCTATGGTATATGAGTTAAAAATATTCATTTAATAGTTTCATATATATTCACATATTTATATATAATATTTACATAATATGGCGCTTATAATTCTAGGTGATAAGCAAATAACTAAGATAATATCAACGATCAGCAGCTCAATCAATTGTGAAAAAGGAAAGCAAAGAATCTAAATCAGTTTAAATTAAGTTAAACCAAACATGATTGACAATTATCTTGAAATTTCAAGTTCTAGTAACTTATAAACAAACTACTTACTTTGATAAATTTCTTAGCACATCATTTCTTAAACCTTTTATAATATGTTAACTTACTGAAAATAACTATATTCCAGATTTTCATATACCACTACATTATATATGGTCTATTAGATTTCCAATTACCCAGTATTACTAGTTTCATTGCTATTAATAACGTTGTATGAGTTCTAGGTCTACATCATTAACAGTTCCTTGTGAACAACCAAGTAACATTTGCTTTGGATTTAATGCTATATTCTTCCCAATTATATCATTTATTATATTTAAGATCTCCAGAA
Organism: Podarcis pityusensis; assembly: GCF_964106645.2. Classification (NCBI taxonomy): domain Eukaryota; kingdom Metazoa; phylum Chordata; class Lepidosauria; order Squamata; family Lacertidae; genus Podarcis; species Podarcis pityusensis. The sequence goes on from NC_138031.1 coordinate 60,828,684, forward strand.
GGGCTTTACTTGTGCACCATTCTAAAATATGTGCATCATATCTGTTCTGAAATCTCCAACATGTATCCTGCTGAAAATTACAACTTTTAAAAAATAAAAAAGAGTAAGTGCCTAATGCCATCAGTACTGTATTTTGCAATCTAAGTCTTACCACAGACCCTGAATGGATATGGGGCTGGGACTAAAGAACAACTTTAGAAGATTCCTCATGTGGGCAGCCACTTCTTTAGATGATATCCCAGTCTCATTGCTATCTGCAAAACAAAACAATTCATTTACAATAGGTTCTTTCATCTAGAGCTGCATCTTGTAATATGTGTGTCTGTGGCAGACCAGCACATGGGTCAGTTGGAGCTGTGGAACTGACAACCATAACAGGCACCCTGGACTACATGCTCCCCTCCCCTTTCTGACCCATTACATTTTCCACTCTCTTGATGTGACATGGATTCAGGCAGTCTGACTATATAAATTGCAATAAACAAATTCATAAATTTGGAAGCTCCCCAAGGTACAGTAAGTGCAGGACAGGAGTCATTCTCCAACTTCCATGGCTGTTTCTCTTATGCCTGGCAGAAAACCCTGTTGTTTAAGATAGCAGAACCAGTCATTTTCACTAAGTGCCAAAAAGTATATTCTTCCAGCACAGAATCACCCCATAACCAATAACCCCTTCTTTCACATGAGTTTGCTGAGAACGAAGTGCATTTAAGAGCTGGATTTAAATAGTAAGATGGAAATTTTGGATAATTTTTTGTAAGCTGCCTTGGGAGGCCTATCCTCAAACGCAGAGTATAAGTACTTTAAATAAACACACATACATATATCCCATACATATGTGCCATGCTGCTAAACCATACCCTGCAAATGTCCTGGAAAAAATGGGACATCCAAATTTTTCTTGCGAGAGAACGGTGGCCATCTTGCTCAATTTTGCACTGTGACCCCCCCCCCAAAAAAAGAACTGGGGCGGGGGGCTGCAATCTTGCATGGCACTCCAAAATGTGTGGTTTTTTGGTGCCATGACTAAAAAAAGCCCCTTTTCAGGGAGAACTCGTGCAACATCTATTGTGTCAGTAATAATCTCTGGACACAATTATCTTGATGTTCACCTACATCTTCAACTCTGTAATCAGAAGCACCACTGACAATTGAAACAGTCACGGGACTACATTTAAGTTAGGACTATCACCCAATTAAAGAAATCTTAGTTGATGGTTTCAAATGTCTATTTGATTAATTGACTAAATTTGTACAAATTAACAAATGGTTCTAAACAAAAAAAGGGGAGGAACCCTCTGTTTTTAGATGATACACACCTCCTTAGTCCAAGCCTATAAAAAGCAAAGTCTGATATGTTTGGGGCACATGGAGATTGCTGCATTCATGTTCAAAAGTCTTATCTGATTCAGAAGAAAAAAACCACACTGTGTTGCTAACTTTTAAAGCTGCTTTACTCATCCTGATGCTTGTATATACACATTCCTAGCAGCAAGTGCTTGCTCAACCTGTTTCATGCCACATTTTCTGCTAGCTTTAGTCAGCTTTCAACAATAGGCATTTCCCTGTCAGTTTTAATCAATGTGTTACATTGAACTAAAGTTACAGGACATGGCATATTGATCTGCTTTTGGTTCATAGTCAGAAGGAAAATGGCCTTATACATTCTTCACATGATAAACAGATTCTTACTGGCAGAAAACAATAAAGGGTTTTTTTAATGCCTTCAATAGAGCACCCAAAATATAATGCACATGGAAGAATGCAGCATCAGCAGTGTGTGCAGCAGAAGTGTTACATTTGATTACTGTGTCAAAAATACTTAATATTGCTAGGTTACTGAAATATTAAAACAAATCTGATGGGGCCTGAACTGGCAGAACACACCATTTTCTATGGTCTATGGTGCATGGATAACAAGTTTGGTGATATGGTCAGCAATGCCTTTGCTTTCCCTTACCCAATGGATCAAACTATTGCTATTAACACCACTCTGGGTAATATTAAGTGCATTGAAACTGACATTTCATGATACATAAATATATTTTGGTTAATTGTCCTTATGTCAATAAAATAAATGTGTATGTTACACAAATTCCAATCAACATGACTTTCTGATGGTCTTGTCAGAAATGGGCAGTTTCTCATAAGGGTAAAATTAACCTGAAGTTCACTAAACAAAAGCTACGCCTTATACATCATTGATATAGCCTTTTTCATCAAATTTGGGAACCTGAAATATTATTTATAACATAAAAATACTCAAGATGAAGGAAGAGCCATATATAAATTATATAAAAAGAAGAGTAAGGAACACCCCCTCCTCAGTCAAAGGAAGTCCTCTTCACCTTCCAGCTTCTCAGATATAATTAGCACTTCTGAGTTCAAGAAAGCATCTTCTTACAACTTTGTCACTAGTCCCTCACTGAGGTGTCTGTTTGGGTCCAACATTATCCCAACACGAAAAGAAATAGGCATATTTGTATCACTGTACCTTTGCAAGCATTCAGTACCCTCCACCTTTCTCTGATGAAAATAGGAATGTCCTATTCCATGATGATAATGATAATTTTATTAATTATACCCTGTCCAGGGCTGCCTTCAGATATCTTCTAAAGGTTCTATAGTTACTTATCTCCTTGACTCAGGGGTCACATAACTCAATTACCTCCAACTTTTCTTCAATGAAAATACGAAGGTCCTACCAGACACTCCAACATTTATGTGATAAAAATAGGGATATCCTAAGGAAAAGCAGGACATTCCAGGATCAAATCAGAAACCAGGGTGGCTTCTGTAAATCCAGTACTGAGCCTGGAAAATAGGGACACTTGGAGGGTCTGCAGTTCTCAGCCAATAAAATTCATTGGCAAGATTAAAAACGTGTCATGTTTCAAATAGCAATCCAAATTATACTATATAATGATTTTCAAGGTTTGAAGGAGATATGTTGCATGAAGGTTTGAACTATTAATTCAATTTAGTTTACTTCAACCATTTCTAAATCCCCCCCCCCCCATGGCTATACCAGCATACCAGTTCAGGAATGACATTTGTTTAAATGAATGTGTATAATTCCAGGTTCACAACAGACATAGGGTGTAGTCTGCACTCTACTGAAGCCAATGGCAAAGCTCCCATTGATTTTATTTTCATGCTAATTCAGATACAGATTATGAATATATGGTTTACAACTAGACTTGAATACTGAATGCTGACAAAGCTTGTAGTACACAAACTGTGGCCTACAATCGTGTGCGGAAATAAGATAAAGCAGTAATTGGTTTGCATGAGACACACAAAAACATGAAAACTAATTAGAAAAATGTTTTATTTGCTTGTGCAGTCATAATCTACCATTACCTCAAACGTGCAGTGTAGCCTCTGGCAACAGACATTTATATCAAATAGGGCCTACCTAGTAAATGAACACTTTCTTAAAATTGGGATCAGATGCAAGTACTTTCTGAGAACAATTATAATTCATCACAAATTATTAGCTGATAAAGCTAAGATGGTAAAATAAAGTGCTGCATCACTAATCCTAGGATTGCTGGAGTGTTGCCGTGCTCAAATTAATGCTGTGGTGGGATTTTTCAGGCTTCAGGAGAATTTAAACTTCATTGCTTAGACTGAACATATTCTGCAGTACAGAAATGTGATGGTCTTGTTCAGTAGGAAAGGAACACTGACTGCAATTGTAAACTCAGACTATTCTTTTGACTCTAGCAAACATGCTTTGATATTAGACAATGGACTCCTTAGTTCAACCGAAGGCCAGGTTCCTCTCAGGATTAATTTTTATATATAGTGCCAAGGAACCCGGTGATTCCACTAGCCAAGCCAAAATGTATCTTTGACTAGAATGTGATTGTCTGAATGCCCCCAAATAGGGGTAGATGAACCAGCACCAACATAAGCACCTCACTTAAGCATCTATTGCAGATATAATACACTGTAGAAAAGGCAGAGCCGGCCTAGCCATTCGGTGAGACCACCACTGCATCCGGTGGTAGAACACCCCCACACACACCTGCCCTGCTGCTGCTGACATAGTTACTAGTTTTGGGCAAGATCACATCCATTTTGGGTGAGATCTTGCTCAAAATAGGTGCCAATGATGGCAGCATGTAGCAGGGGGCAGCAGAGCAGGTGGTGGCAGGAGCAGGTAGGTGGTGGCAGGAGCTTCAATTTCACCCCAAGTGTAGAATGGGACATGCCACCCCTGAGAAAGGGGCAACCACAATGACCAAAGGGCTGGAACAGGTTGCAACATCTGGTGCTTTTAAGGTTTAGGATAAAGGGAAAACAAGAGAGTCAGGAAAGAGGTGTGTGAATGGATGGATAAGTTTTTTTTGCGCTTTCTCATGATTCAGAATGAAAATTCAGAACAGACAAAAGGAAGTATTTCTTCACTCAGCTCATAGTTAAACATAGTTGCCTGAGCTCTGTGAGTGCAGTTTTCTCCCAATTGAAGCACAGTGTTTGAGGACTGAGACATTCGCAGGGAAACCAAAATGCTCATTTACAAAGCTATTGTACCACCAACTTTACTGTACACTTGTGAAACATGGACCATTTATATAAACACCATCTCCAACTCCTCAGAAGATACCATCAATGGTGTCTCCAAATAATTTTACATATCCCTTGGGAAGACAGGCAAACTAATGTCAGTGTACTGGAAGAAGCAAAGATCACCAGTGTTAAAGAATGATTCTTCAACATCAACTTCGTTGGACTGGCCATGTTGTTCAGATGCCTGATTTTCAACTTCCAAAACAACTACTCTATTCTCAATTCAAGATGGGAAGCAAAATACCAGTGGACAACAAAGGAGGTTTAAAGACGCTCTCAAGGCAAATCTTTAAAAATGCAGTATAAGCACAGGTAATTGGGAATCACTGGCTTGCTAGGGCTGCAACTGGACAATTTGTTGTTGTTTAGTCGTTTAGTCGTGTCCGACTCTTCGTGACCCCATGGACCAGAGCACGCCAGGCACTCCTGTCTTCCACTGCCTCCCGCAGTTTAGTCAAACTCATGCTGGTAGCTTCGAGAACACTATCCAACCATCTCGTCCTCTGTCGTCCCCTTCTCCTTGTGCCCTCCATCTTTCCCAACATCAGGGTCTTTTCCAGGGAGTCTTCTCTTCTCATGAGATGGCCAAAGTATTGGAGTCTCAGCTTCAGGATCTGTCCTTCCAGTGTGCACTCAGGGCTGATTTCCTTCAGAATGGAGAAAGACATCTACTTCTGCTTCATTGACTATGCAAAAGCCTTTGACTGTGTCAACCACAGCAAACTATGGCAAGTTCTTAAAGAAATGGGAGTGCCTGATCACCTCATCTGTCTCCTGAGAAATCTCTATGTGGGACAAGAAGCTACAGTTAGAACTGGATATGGAACAACTGATTGGTTCAACATTGGGAAAGGAGTACGACAAGGCTGTATATTGTCTCCCTGCTTATTTAACTTATATGCAGAATTCATCATGCGAAAGGCTGGGCTGGATGAATCCCTAGCTGGAATTAAGATTGCCAGAAGAAATATCAACAACCTCAGATATGCAGATGACACAACCTTGATGGCAGAAAGTGAGGAGGAATTAAAGAACCTTTTAATGAGGGTGAAAGAGGAGAGCACAAAATATGGTCTGAAGCTCAACATCAAAAAAACGAAGATCATGAATAGCCTCTACCAAAGGCCTCATGGACTTTGAAGAAGTACGAACTCAGGATGAAAGGGAGAAATGTGCTAAGAGGAAGGGACGCTTGACAGATCCTCACCATGATCAACTCCCACCTGGAAACCTATGTCCCCACTGTGGAAGGATGTGTGGATCCAGAATTGGCCTCCACAGTCACTTACAGACACAGTCACTTAAGACCATATTCATAGAAGACAATCTTACTTGACTATGAGTGAGCAACAAAGAAGAAAGAAGTTAAGCAATGTAATTCCCTTCTGCAATATATGGATGATGGCCGCTAGATTAGATGGCTTTAAACTAAAAAAAAAATTAAAGCATAAACTCCAATTTAAAATGCTGTTAAATGTTGGTCTGCGCTCTGTCACTCCATGCTTCATAATATTGTTGTGTGAGTTTGGGGAGTTAGACTGTATGATGCCGGAGTCCCTTCTAATTCCTAAGGTCCTGGATACAGCAAGGGTTAAAATCTAATGTAGGATTCCATTGCTGAATTAGCCAGGCAAGGGTCATAGTTACCACTTAAGTATGATTGTTAGTCTGACAAAGGAAATTGCTCTGTGCCAGAGGGCAAATGGGTGGACCTCTTCCCTCATCTGGCTGGTAGTGAGAAAGATAAAAGTCAGAGTAGTGTGTGAGAGCTGAAAGCTGGGCTAAACACAGACAGAAGCCAGAGAATGAGAGCCACACTTGATTTCTGCTTGAATCTACAGTTGTGGCTATGGGAGATTGTATATATGTGTAAATAAACCATATACCATAAAGACATCACAGCACCACAGTCTCTGCTGTCCCTCATTCCAAGGAAACTGAACCCTGTGTAAGTGCCTGGAACCTCTGGAATATCCCACCACTCAGAGATTGGGGTGGCATGCAACAATATCAGTATGAAACGGGAAGGACATCCTGCTTATTCCATCAGTGTTCTGCAGAGTTGGATGTGCTATAGAAAATGGTGCTCACTTTCATAATTTGGAGTGAAGCAACACGACAGGCAAGAGATTGGTGAAATCATTATGAATTCTTGAATTGTGGCAGCTCTTTTGGCAAGGCTTCAAGTCTGAAGGACTCTGCAATTCAGTATCATCTAAATGAACCATTTAATACTCCTGTGTTGACATTGTATTGTGCCTGAAAAAGCCATTATTCTACACCCTCAAACACATCTATAAATTCACTATGTGAAATATACAATGATTCCATTTCTATGTGGGGTCTGAAAGGCATCCAACTGATGGCAAACTGCAGCAAGGTTATTGCTGTAATCTTTGGTGTTCACTATTTTATAAGGCTGAATACTGCAAGTTATTTAAAAACAGATATACTAGAAAAACTCCAGACTGTCAGCTGTTCTTAACACCATGGATCAAATTCCAATTAGCTTTTTAAAAAGGGAACTAGCAGCTCATTTCCATAGGAGTGTTGGGCTGAACAGAAAGGCAAGTTATAAAGAAAACCCTGTTCAGGAAGCTAGTTTCACTCTTACAAGGTTATGTGGTACACAGAGTATTCTCTGGTAAAACAGGGAAATCTAATTGAGTCTCAATCATAAAGGACGGAAACCTTTTCTCTGCAAGGAATTGCATCTGCTGAGGCAATTATTTCTATAGAGCATCCAATTTCTGTAGAGGTCTTTACCCTGAGTAGTCTAGTGGTGACTGGCCTCATAACCTCTTTTGTATAACTGTACAAGTGTAATAGGGCAAGGGTGTAGGAGAGAGAATATCCCATGATTTATATTTGAGATTCAGTTAGGTCTTCGTGTTTTATTGGATAATACTTTCTGCACCACAAGATCCTGTAAGAGTGAAACCATTTTCTTAAGATCCCATAAGAGCACATCATGTAGCTCCACACAAACAATTCTTTACAAATAGAGAAATCGATTAGCCATTTCTGCAAGCATCTTCTAGTCTAATCCATTTCACTCCTGTTCACACTTTAAAAAATATTGTTATTTTTATGGTCAGGATTCATTTAACTGTTGAAAACATGGAGCACATACTGACCAAAGAAAAACTGATTTTAGAAATAAAATATTATTCAAATCATAGGAACTAACTCCTAGGGGCCATGGGGTTTTTGGCATCCACAATAAAATGTTTGAGGAGGCCAGGCCCCCACGAAGTTGATGCGCATTGATGCAGAGTGTGCACTACATCAAGTTATCGATTATGTGAAGTGGGGCTTACATGGGCCCCCACAATACTTTATTCAAGTTGGCACCCCTGATTAAAATGGTGGGCATTGGGGGGGGTGTCACATGGGGACCTTTGTTGATAGGCACCCTTTGTTATATTCTAAAATCAAAAAGCTTTCAAAGCATTTTCAAAACTTTTTTGGACACTGAGGTTAGTGGTTGGGTAATATTCATCTTGTGCACAGTTTATTAACCACATGTTATATATTTTACATTTCTTGCCCTGGTAGTGGATATTTTGACTCAACCATATGCATAGTGATAATTTCTGGCTTTTGAATATAGTACTTGAATGACCAGAATGTGCTCTCTCACTCTCTCTCTTTAATGTCCCATTCCCAAAGCCTGTAATATCATCAAACTTATTTCACCACAATCCTCCCAGAACTATTTGGAATTGAAAGGATTGCAGGCTTAGAATAGGATTTCCTTCAATTTTGCTTCAGTTGATATTGCTCATGTGTAAAAATAACACTTTCAAGGCAGAGAAACTGCCTTTCTGAATCAGCATTTTTTTACACTCTTAACCAGTGAACTCAGTCAAAATAAATGCATTAAGGATGTGAAAAAGCAGGAGATTCAGATCTTAGGGAGGCAGGGAAGACAGTGGAAAAGTATTGTTAAACAGTTTCCCAGTTGTAGATTACTATTTTGTAGTTGTATAGTGGTGTGTATTTTCTTCTGGCCTCAGGTATCTAAATATACTGTGATATCTATCACATTGTGTGAAATTACATGTCAACCTTGAAATATTATAGGCATACAAGGGTTGAAAGACATGAGATATATTGGCAGATACTTGTGCAAATTTCAGTCTGAAGGCTACATCTCTGATCTTACCAGTAAACATTTATTTTGTATTAAAACTACTTGTGAAAAGCTGTGCACTTCTTCACCCCACCCCATTCCTCCTTCCTGAACAATCCAGTGATTTGTATGTAGATGTCCACTTCTGCCCCAGAATAGACAATTTATATTATCTTCTGTTAAAAATGCACTGAAGGCATAACTTATAATTCATATAAAACATGAGGTGAATGATTTGAAAAAAGCCTTCTTGGCAGTCCCTTCCTAATAGCATTTTACTAACAAGACTGCAGTGACTCACAATCACTGAGATGCAGTAGCCTCTTTCTGTGCATGACTGTGTCACAATGCAAGACTAAATTTAGAGTAAAAAAATGGATATATGTCTAAATTTAGTCTGAACAGTATATATGTATAGTCAAGAACAATATCATATTAAAATGCATTAACAGAAGTGTCAAATATAATCTCTGTAAACATAATATACAAATTTAATAAATATGTAAGAATTTACATTTCTGAATTGGAGGGAGCTACAATATCGTCTAAAGGAATTCCTTATAGTTAACAATCTTTTTAATGGCAGGATTCCTATTCCATTAACAGTTGGGTAACAAACTAACTTCGCTGGAAAAGGTTTTCCTACCACATAGATGCAGTGAGGGGAAAAGCTTGGCCAGTTAAATTTCTACTGGTTACACAACTGTGAAAAAGCAAAGCAGTTCTGCCAGAAAAATGCTGGCAACTCTACCTCTGCTCAAAGGCAGGACTGTTGCCATATCTAATCATCCTATGACATTCAAATGACACTGTAACAAGCAGGTGCACTTCAAGAGGTACCTAGAGAACAATACAACGGGATGGCTCATGCAAACATGTAGCCATGGTTCACAAATAGCCAGGGTCAAAGGGAGGACATTGTTTATGATACCATAAAGCACTGCCTCCCAGAGCTTTTTGCTCACCCCAAGTATTATGTGTTGCTTGCACTTCATTAATCACACACCTACTACTTTGAAACAATTGACAGTGTGGAAGATTAGGTTTCCAAGTGGTTTTGTGGCAAATACCACCTTTCTTAACCAGCAGTTAGGTAATGCAGCACATCAGTTCTTCCACTGTGCCTCTGGTGGCAATCCTATAGTCATTTACCTGGGATTAAGCACTATTGTGCTCAATGATATACTTCTAAATAGGCATGGATAGGATTGTATTGTCTTTTACAGATGTCGCCCCCAATTCCATTCACTACCTGTCACACAGTGGCCCCATGCATTTCCTTCTGAAGAGATCCCAGGGAGTTATAATGGGCTACTGCTTTTCTTCCCTGGATGTATACTTGCTCATTTTCACAGGAATTAATTTCCCTGCATTGCACTGATATGAGAACTTTGAAAACACAAAGGAAGGCCAGCTCTAGTGCATAGCACTGATGCCAAATTTAACTTAATGTGAAACTGGATACAAATTTGGAGCTTCCAACTCAGGAAAAGCATCAAATAAATCTTGAAAGAAATGGAGTTCACCAAAACTAGATGCATCTTTCAAGGAAGGTGGGGGTTTATATCACTAACATACAGAGTTATCTCAAGTTATATTGCCACTCCAGGCCAAAATTAATTTTGCCGCCTATGCTCCATATCATGCTTTTTATTAACGAAGGAGGACTGTGTTCCCCCTTAAGGATTTTCCTTTTCAGCTCCTTTTCCTTGCTCTGTATGTGAATGGAGCCAACAGAATAAGCAGCAACTGGGAACACTGCAGGGTGAAACCTGCACCAGATTGTTGTTCTGAGATCCTAGGGTAATGCCAATAGTGTTCCACACTTGCGGGTTTTCCAGAGCATCCTGGAACTTCTTGAAGTCCAATTGTCCAGTCACCTATACTACTGGTACTTACTAGGTTGTTCTGCCCTTGTGAATGTAGTATATTAGTATCATATAACCTCATGTCCTGCAAAAACACCTTAAAGACAGAATAACATATTCAACAATCTCTTCTAAACATAAACTCTACTGCAGGGGAGCTTGATGGAGGCAAATGCCCAGCCAGAATAAATTCTACCCACTCTTTACCCTATTTGTATTTAATTTTATTTATTTATATATCCCACTTCTCTGCTGCTTAAAGTGGCTTATCACATTCAGTAGTTTCAGTCTTTTCAGACCTAAGACCCATCTCTAGCCCGAACGTGCATCTTGGGGTCTTACATGGTAAAACAAAAACAAAAAACACAGATGTCTGTGTATGGTGGGAGTGCTGCTGTTGCAACCCACCTTTTTGTTAGGTAATGGCCAACAGTGAGCACCAATCAACCAAAATATCAGGTCAGTTTATCCTCTTGGTTAGAGGTGGGATGTTCTCATTTGTGCGCATAAACTAGCTCAGTGGTTTCTGGGCAGGAATTATTGAGAAAAAGCAGAGTTAACGGCACCAGCCTAACGATGTCTACTCAGAAGTAAATCCTACTGAATTCTATGAGGCCTACTCCCAGGTAAGTGGAGTGAGGATTGCAGCATAAATAGCCAAGACTAGTCAAGCACTCTGTTGTTTTTCATTACGTTTATCAGATCAAAATGTCAAAAATGAGAGACACTGTGAGCTTGATGTTCTGTAGAGATGTAATTTTCTGAAATATGGAACTCTTCTGGAACAGTGATGTTTTTCATTAAGGGCCATTTCCTTAAAATATGAGATGCCACTAAATTTAAGACACATCTGGTGTTCAGCAAGGAACAAATGGTTTCAGACATGAAATCAGAACAGAGCAGTGTTTTAAAACAGGGACACGAGCTGATTCTGTGTCCTATTTGAAAAATACCTTATGATGCAGTTGTATATCAATAGCTTGTTGCTGCAGCATCGTTGACTTAATAAATAAATAAATAAATAAATAGGTAGAAGTAACTACTCTTCAGAATGTCTATAATGGCCACAGGAGATTTTCCTGAGACACCTACTGCTAGGTCCCATCAGTGCGCCATAGCAACAATGAAATCACAGTCTCTAGGGGGTCATTGGTAAGTGTCTGAATATGTGTCTGAAGTCACTTCTGGTAGGTACCCAAATCTTCAGGAGGATACTGTATTTCTAACAGCTACTTTACATATTTCTTACTGACATTTCAAAGCCATGCCTTCTTCTCTTCACCCAAACAGATTGTCAGGTGGATGGGGTCAAGAGGGTATAGAATAGACATTTCAGAAGATCATGGATAAGATGGATATTTTACTTGTATCCTAAAAGATATAGGTAGTGTACAATAATTGAAACAGAAATTAGGTACATTCTGAGCACCATATTGTTCTTATAGCTTGAAAAAGTATTGGACAATCCTACATACTGTATACGGCTCTTGATATCAACTAGCAATTTTACCATATATGTAATATCTGCTTTTATTCATATAAGCATGAATTATTATACACATGCAAACAATAACATATAAGCTTATAATGATATCACTGAAGGTTTCCTTCATTTTCTTTCTGGGTTTTCATCATGCTTGCTTTTAAGACCAACAGAGTTTTCAGAGCTATTATTCTACATAATTGTTACAGTATAGTAACAATAGTTGCAATCCTGTTACTTTTGAGTAAGCTCCCATTGAACTCAATGAAAATTATATTTGGATGAAGAAGAACAGAATTGGGCTGCTGTGATATGAAAGGGGAGGCTGTGACTTTCTTTTGTGTTTTTAAATATGAATTTTTATTAGGTCCCTATGTTTTCCTTTATTTGTGTCATACAGATGGTGAGGGCCATGGTTTAGTGAAAAAACATACACTGAGCTGTTTTTTCACCATCCAGATATGCACATTCTGTTTAATATCAGGAAAAGGTCTAGCAACATCATGGCCTTTTGTGCTACAATACTAACACAGGTCATTGTTGCAATGAATTTTACAAACACAAAAGGTATCAAAATGTTACATAAGAACAAAGGGCACTGGAAAGGAAATAGCTTTCTCAACAAGCCAAGTGCACTATGATGGACAATTAAAGAAAATTATCATTGACATAGAGCATGCTACAACACAAAACCAATCTTACCAAGTGTATTTTGTTCTCTCACTGATCAGTATTTCAGCAGTCATAATTTCATACGTATTTAAAGGAAGGATGTGACATCTTTAAACTGGGGTGTACTCATGTATAAACCCTAATAGTAATTATTATTTCATAAGAAAACTCACTTAGGATTGGCATCTCATTGAAACAGATAAACTCTTAGGCCACAATTCTATAAATATCTATCTGGAAAAAGTCCAACTGAACACAATGCAGGGTTACTTCTAATTAGTACTTTTAAGTACAGTGGTACCTCGGGTACCTAATTCGTTCCGGAGGTCCGTTCTTAACCTGAAACTGTTCTTAACCTGAAGCACCACTTTAGCTAATGGGGCCTCCTGCTTCCGCCGCGCCGCCGGAGCACGATTTCTGTTCTCATCCTGAAGCAAAGTTCTTAACCCGAGGTACTATTTTTGGGTTAGCGGAGTCTGTAACTTGAAGCGTATGTAACCTGAAGCATATGTAACTCGAGGTACCACTGTACATATAGAGGACTCCACTGCTTAGCTGATGCTAAAGAAATATTAGTTGCCAACTTTTAGGAGTGAGGATAAGGTTCTAAATTAGAGCCCTATTAGAGCCTCTAATACCCAACTGACAAACAAAATTCAACAGGTGAAATATTACATCATTACTACATTTCCATACTAGAAAAAGCTTCAGTTGCTAAACTGATGCTTGTTGTCACGCAACCTTTAAAGATAAAGGAATTCTGACAAATATATTATTATATATTTCTTGCCTTGGATTATGAACAGAACTACTGTACACAGAATTCTGGTTCTTGGGTTGATATTTGCTATTAGCTATCCTTTTTGCCCCATGCTGTCTTCTTCTATATTATATCTACCACATGCATCCAAATATTCAGGTATGTAACTGGTAAAATTTTATTCTGGTCCAATAAAACTCCTCTAAATCAAGAGTTGTCAACGAAGCGCTGTCCAGATATTTGTTGCACTACACTTCCCATCAGTGAAGATCATTTATCATGCTGGCTGAGGCTGATGTGATTTGGAGTCTAACAATACCTGGAGAGCAGAAAGATGGCTGCCCTTGTCCTAAATCATAGTACCACTGAACCATGTCATAAATGATCACAGTAATGTAAAACTACTTGGTACATGATCCAGTGAAGTATTAAATTATTCAGTTCCAGTTGGCTTCCAGTATTAAGCACTCTGGGATTTTCTCAGGAGTAAAACAGTAGTGATGTTAGAAATTAATGTTAACTGTATTATCAGAACTAACATACTGCAAACTTGAAGAAAGTTGTAAATCATTCCTGGTTTTGCTCCTTTTTGTCACTGAACAAATAACCCAGCTATTTCACTTTCCAGGTGGCAAAGTTATTTCCTTCTGGTTTGACTTCATCCTTTTTAAAATAAAAATTTAATTTATGCATAACATGGTATTTCACATAAACTTCCCAAATAGGTTTAAGTGTATATTTAATCCCAATAACTCAACAGAGTAATAAGGCACATCACGTTTCAGCCTTTCATATCTCTGTGTGTTTTGATTAAACAGTTCACTTCCAACCACCATACACTTTTCATAAGGTCAAAAGTCAAACCAGATACAGGAGAGAACGTCCAGGAGGAAAACATGTCCCCCCCCCCCCCCCATTTGACAGTCTATCGCTAACTTACCCCGGCATGGATGTTTAAATATAGAAACGAACATAGCTCCCAATAGAAAGGAGAGAAGCGAGGTCCACCAGTTGCAGGCAATGAAAATGGCACAGACCCGTCAGCATCACTCCCCTGGTATCTTTAACATCATTGCAAGGACAGCAAATCAACTTGTTATAACCCTATCAGAAAAAAGTGTCCCCCATCGTCAAGGGGCTGGAAGTGCACAATTGAAGGTGGACCACTTTCATCGCCCCCCCCCCTTTATGGGAGGGACAGTAAAAAAAGAAAGCAAGCAACAACGGACCTTAAGCTCCCGTTCAACCATCGCTTTCAATAAACCTGGACAAGTCTCCCCTGTGTAGACTTTTCGATACATCTGAGGAAAAGCAAATTTGCAATGCAGCCCAGCTCCTGTTTTGCCGCTGATTTCAGAGGGGAGCTGTGAGGAGTACACTCACCCACCCCACCTCCCCTGAGCCTTTTAACTCCCCACAAAAACAAAACTTTCCTCACTTCTATCCGACAAGGCTTCATCTTCCCCACACCCACTCCAAGCCTTAGTCACATTTATTTCCGAGGGGAGGGCTGCCCCCCCCACCGCGACCCTACGAGTTTGACCCTCGACGACCAACGGAAAGTGCACGAGAGGCTGTGTCAGGTTGCACGTTGAAGGAGCCTCCTCCTCAGGCAGGGCTGTTTCTGCAACCGTCGCCCCCCCCCCCCCAGCAGCAGCAGCAGCCCCGTTTCGCGAGGAGACAAGATACTGGTGCAGTAATAAAGCAGACAGAGCTGACAGACTCTGCGAAATAGGGGGAGTGGGGGGCCTGACGGGGCGAAGGGCGCCGCACCGTACCTCGTTTGAGTCCCTGCCGGCGGGCGGGCGGGAAGGCAGGCAGGCGGGCGGGCTTTCTTCTGGAGACGGCGCTCTTTCCCCCTCGCCTCTTTGCTCCGCAGCAGCACCACCACCACCAGCAGCGAGTGTTTGGCAGAGAGCAGAGGGCTGCCAGGCTTTGCCGTTACTACCGCGAGGAGCCCCGGATCAGCGCCGTCGCCATGGCAACCTGCCCGCTGCCGCCAGCGACGCTGACGGGAGGGGGTGGGGGGGGGGTAGGCGGCCTTTCGCCATTCATTGAAGAAATGTCCTCCCGCTCCCTCCGCCTCAGCCCAGCCCTCAAAACAGGGCGAGAGAGGAGGCGGAGGTAACGGTCGTCGTCCCCCCCCCCCCCGCGCCCGTTATATATTGTCGTACACAAGCACCTCACGCGACCGTTTGAAACGCTCCTCCCCCCCAACGACTTTCCCTCCTGTACTTTGTCCAGCAGGTGCCGGGAAGCAGCCGCTTCATGAGGCAGAGGGTGGGGGGAAACGACCGCCCTCTCCCGCCACGCTCTCCAAACGCTTCCCAGTGATGGGGAAGAGAGAGGACTTGTCGTTCAACCCCAGAAGTATCGGCTTGTCGTTTCCCCGGCCCCAAAGGCTAGGCAAGGTCACATCTTGACAAGCAGTGTGAAAAATGAAGGTGACTGGAGGTGCCCTAAGGACCCAAACAGCCAATGCTGCGGAGTTCAGTTGTTTTCCTCGCCATGTGTTTGTGTTTAGCTTTATCTGTTGTTGTTGTTGTTGTTGTTGTTGTTTTGGTGCTCTCTATCTGATTACAACCCACAGCCAGAACGTCACTATGTAGAGCCATGATATACCTTACTTTGTTTTTTTGGAGGGGCACCCCACTTCTCACATAGGCTTCAAAGCGCCTTCCAATCAAACAATTCATCCTAATGTAAATGGCACCTTCTGCTGTAAAAGCTTCGAGGCACCTGGTTCTGCTTGCTTTCAATATATTCTTTTGGTTGGGTTCTCTCACCCCCGTTCAACCTACTCTGCTGTCGACTTCATGTGCTGATAACGGAGCGTCTCCAGATACTGCAATCCCAACCGTGCCAATTTCATCAGTTTATGCTTCTACTTAGTTCCTCAAGGGTTCCCACCCACTTTTTATTGTATTTATTTAATCTGCATACCGCCCTATACCGGCAAGTGTCACATACCCGCAGTTTTAACATATCTCAAGCAAGATCAGCAGCTATTAAAATCACATATATTTTAGGAGAGTGGACGAATCAATTCTTCCTCTCCCACCCCACCCCCTTTACTCTGCAGACCATGTAAGACCATGATAGGGAAGTATGTTCCCTGGCGCACAGGCACCAACTCCACGGGGCCGAGATACCTTCGGCCCCCGCAATAAAATTCAGTGCCCGTTGCGCCTCTCTTTGTGCTCTGCCCGGAGCAGCCAAGAGGTTCCTGCCGCTCGGCTCTGCAAGGGTTAACACAGCAGAAGAGTTGCCGTTCCTAGAGCGGAAGAGAAGGCTGCGAGAGAGGAGCTTCTCTGCTCATTCCCCCGGGGGAGATGCTTTCCTTGGCTGCGTCTGTCCTTCCTCGCAGAGGCGCTGGAGGTGGGGTGGGGGTAGGGACCTGCCTTAAGAAGCACCATGAGAGCTTAACTTTTTTTCCAAAGACACCCTAGCCCAGGCTCTTAACCACTAAATAGTTAAGCTCTGTATATGGTTTACTCTGCTAATTAATCCAGGATGTAACTCTTCTGGTTTCACACTCACAGCCACTAACTTGAATTACTGCACTCCACCCAGAAGTATTCCAGTATGCCAAGTGGTTACAGTATGTTAAAGTGCATACTACTCTATATTAAGGGACCTTAAGTGGGCACTCTGGATATTTTAGGAGGAAAAAGTGTCTTACCTGTCAAATTCACTGGGATGCACCAGGGGGCAAATTCTTCATCATCAGTCACTTCACTGTCAACCCTGTGCTATAGTATTTATTAAGGGATTCCCCGCCTCCCCTTCACAACCACCAACATTTTCTAGCAGCAGCTACTGATGAGTAAGCACTTTTATTTACATAAGCAAACAAATGAATCAGTTCCCTCCTCCTATGCTCCCTTTCCAAGCAGGTAGGTTCATTTACACACACACACACACACACACACACACACACACAAATTTTTGAGACTACAGGATGCCCATTCAAGAACATTTTATAAAGATCTCATAATGTGCTCCACTAATTTGTACAGGAGATCAGAGTCATATAAGGGCAATAAAAAGCCAGACATTTTCACTTCAAGTGTAACCCAAAGTGTCTCCTGAGTTATTTGTGCTTTTCCGTCAGGTATCTTCCTTTTACCTAATTTTATTGCTCTTTAGTTGCACGTGGAGTATATTTTTTCTTCTTCGGTCTTTAGTTTCCTCCTCACTGTTGCTTAATTTTATGCTGGCAGCTACATATCAGGATCTGGTCTGTTTGATTCCCTTCCCCCTTGCTTCTTCTCTCCAAAATGGAGGTTGATAATAATCCTTTGAGGAAGATTGATACCTCTCTCTCCTGCATCCTTTGCTTATATTGATGAACTGCTCTCTCAGCATTGTACTGATCAGAGTGGGAAGAAAAGGAACACACACACAACACAACTCTCAAGGTGCATTATAAATCTTAGCTGCTGCTGTCACTGAACTCAGTTACTGGTGGGGACTGTTAAGTAGGAGCATTTCAAGTCACTGCAGAGGAATTGATTCTTTGCCAAAAGCTGCTTGTGGACTGTAGATTATGCATTCCTTCAGTGCATGTGGCCAAAATAAGGAATGTTCCACATGCCCTCTAGACGGCAGCTGGCTTAGAACAAAACTTTTGGCATATTACAAGAGAAGGAACAGCCTGAAAGATACCTGTAAGTGGCAGTAGCCAGGGTGAGTAGGGGAGCTGCAGCGAGGAAGGCGATCCTACTCAATAAGGATACCTTACCAGCTGTCAGAATGGGAAGAAACTTATTATTCAACTAACTAAAGTCCGATCGTAATGAAAGGTGAACATATGGGCAAAGAGAGAGAGAATCTATGAGATTCCCTCTACTCAAAAAGGGAATTAGCAGAATGAATATAAGCTGCACCCGAATGTAAGCCACACCTTTAAAATCTGAGGGGGGGGGGAGGAAAAAGAAAAAGAAAAAACACCTGAATATAAGCTGCTCCATTCCTCACTGCTCCGGGGGGGGGGGGCGCACTGCGTTGCCAGCAGCCTTTCCCCTTTCTTGCTCACTCCCTGGCCTTGTGGGAGAGGCCGGGGAGCTACATACGGGGTGGGTGCCGCTTTGCCACACTCCTGGTACTGTTTGCCCATGCTCCTGGCTGAATACTGTAAGGTCGTGAATATAAGCCGCACTTTAACTTTTCACGGTCGGAATTTGGGGGGAAAGTGAAGCTTATATTAAGGCCAATACGGTACTAGAGGAAAAAACATAGAATGTTTATGCTGTGGGCACTTCCATATTTGACCCTACCCCATAATAGTGATGATTGTTATAATTAATTTCATTTCTATACCAGCCTGGAAAGGCAGAGGGAGAGCCAGGCCTGATCTCTGCTGGGATCCAAGGCTGTGGGAGAAGCAAGACCTTATTGGGGTGTTAATGCTGTGAACCCTTCCATTGCAGGCTCATGTTGCATATGTGTGTAAATAAACAATATACTGTAAAATAAGCTGCATTTAAGTAACATGTTAACGAAGTGCATATTCATTTAAATCAGGGGTCAGCAAAATTGTTTAGCCGCGGGCCTGTCCACCGTCCCCCAGACCTTGTGGTGGGCTGGAGAAGCGGCATGGGGGGAGAGCTGGAAGAAGAGGCAAGAGGGGGCAAGTAGTTCTCCTCTCCACCCTCCAGCCCCAGCTGCTGTGCTTACCTTCCCTGGGGCTCCCGCTGCCACCACCACCACTACCACCGCTGCTTCTTTTTGTGGGTAGGCAGAGTGAGCTCACAGGAGCACCAGGGTGGCAGCGGTGGAGGGGAAATGAGCAGCACGAAAGGGCTGGCTCCAGAGAGGGGCTGCTTAAAATGGCACTCATCGAGCTCAGCCCAGCCCCCTTCCTCCTCTAGGCAGGGCAGGCAAAAGCCAGGAGGAGGGAGGGAGGAGGTGTCGCTGTGGTGTGTGTGAGGGAGGGGGAAATGGAATGGTGCAGGGTGTAAATGGTGCAGCCCGAACAAACAGTATCCCCACACCGATCCACGGACGGTCCGTGGGCTGGATCCTGAAGGCAATTGGACCTGATCCAGCCTGCGGGCCTTAGTTTGCTGACCTCTCATTTAAATAGACAGCAGTATATTCAAGTAACCACATAAGCTTGTGTAACTACATTAATAAATAAACATTGATTTCTTTATCATATAAAGTAACTATATCTGGCTGGCTTATATCCCACAGTTACCAGTGATATTAAATGCTGGCTGCAGTACATTTTTAGAGAGAAAAAACAAAACACTGGAGGGTGGGAAGTTGAGTTTTCTTAATAAAATAAGTAAGGGGGAAAAAAACCCTCTCCTGCCACAAGGACTCAGCATGTTCAGTGCTCAAGGTCACAAAATGCTGACTCATTGTGTATGGTGTGTCTCTGTGTGTGTAAAAAAACCAGGAGGAAGAGGGAATGGATATCCTGAACAAGAGCAGTCTGCACTGCAATATTTTGTAGGTGCCACATGTGACATCTGTAAGGCAGTGAGGCTAGATACAAACTCAATAGGAGGCTCATTTGCATAAATTTCATTCCACAGAGGTCGAAATAGAGTCGAACTGTCTGCAAGCTGAGGACACTTCTGTCTGGCTAGATCTACTGAGAGGAAAGGCAATCTTGGAGTCTGCACTATTAAAAGCATTTTCTTTTCACACAAGACCCACAGTATTTGTCTGCGTATGTGATTGTTCTTAACAGTGTTAGAAAGCCGAAGAGAAGAAATGTAGGAAGATTACAAATTGGATAGTAAAGCAAGGCCCAGCTGCTTACCCATTTGGGATGTATTTGCCTTACATCTTTTCTTAGGGCTGCGCTCCCAGGGCTGCACATTGCCCAAACTGTGGATTATCAGCAAGCAAATAAGGGCATCAGAAGGGATTCTGATTGTCAGTGGCTGTGGGTTTTAATATGTAAATCATTTCCTAATTTATATTAGGCTACAGTAGTATCTTTTGACTACCGGTATCTATTTTGCTTTCAACATAAAATAGTAAATTGTTTCCCTTCTAGCTGTTCCCTGGTCCAAAAAAGGTTGTACAATAATTAACTGAAATCAGGTCAAATTTGTGGGGCAGATGGATTATAGTAGAACGATAGGTGGGTTCTTATGTATGCGTCTAGAAGACTTCTAGAATAAATGTGTTGGGGAAATTACTGTGGAATTCTCCTAGAAATTGGCTGTACCACAATGAATTATCCCAATTCAGCTGTTAGCAACTAGTCAGACATAACCAGTGGTGGCCCGTGATGCATATATCATCCCCATTCACCTCAAAAGACTCATCCTACCACTTCAAGAAGGGCCCTAATGGCATTGCAATGTATTTTCAGATCCACACTGGCAGCACAAGGGGAAGACTTCTAATGCATGCAGATTTCTCTTCCTGCACCTGGGCAAATGTGTTTATTTCTGGATGCTCTGTTCCTTTAAAGATAAGACTTAAACAGAAGCAATCAAGAGGCAGGAAGAAAAGGTACTTTTGGGGGAAAGTATTTTATCTGACCTCCAAAATTACTAAACAATCAATTTTTCCTAATTTGACACTTGCCTTAACTATCCTTAGATCTGAGTCCAGATTCTACCCTTAAATCTTGCCCACATCTACTGGTATTGTGTATTTAACTAACACCCCACCCCCCAAAAAAATCAGAATTCAGTGAGTAGTAACTAAGAAGCTGGACTATTTCAATTTTCTTTTCCTTCCTTCCTTTATTATTATTTTGGTATCATGACTTCTGGAAAATGCTGTGGTAAACTTTGGAGGTAGCACTGATGTTAAATAAAATTTTATGCATACACTTTGGGATCAAGAGACAGGCTGCATAATAATATAACTAGATTACCGGTGCCATGAGACATGCAGACAGGTTGAAATAATGTCACACCATTTTGATTATTTATGTAAATTGAATATTGAGCTATCTGTGCCATTCCCCAGAAGAATGGAAAGCTTTCACAGCCTATTACAACCTGCAGCTTAACTTCTCAGGAAGCTAAAGTCCTTGTCTAGGGTTGATACATCTTTTCTGTTGATTTGTGATTGAGATTTGAAATATGATTAGACTAGTTCTGCTTGCTGTATGAGAAATGCAAAACATTCCTTCTTTTTCTATGCTCTTACAAAAAACAAATTATTTTCTCAGCAGTGATGGAAGTAAAATTGGTTTGGAATATTCATAGCAAATATTTCCTGATAAATATTGCCCTCAATACTGATTTTATTTGCGTATTATTGATAATTGTTTTATATTGTTCTATGTATACTGCTTATATATTTTCAATTACACGGTTTACATTTTTTAAACAAGTAACATAAATGCCAAATGATCATCAACAAGTAGCTAAAACAAGTGAACTCCTGATGTTTACCCCATTATGTTGTATTCATGTTTAAAACGCTACCTGCTGTCATTAGATCTTTTCTTCACCTGACCATAAGAACAATCTTACTGGCTCAGATCAAAGACCCATCAGGACCTGAGCGTGACAGCATTCTCCCCATTTGTGATTCTCAGCAATTGGTATACAACAGAGGTAAACCATAGCATTATAGCCAAATACGATTCCATGCTTTTCTAATAATCCCTCGCATGGAACTGTTCTTTTCCACGGCTGAAACACTGGGTTGATGCTATTCACTACCACCACAAGGTCTCATTCCTGGTCAGGCACCAATTTATCAGTTTTCATTTTGTCTTTGCAACTCATAGGTTTGTAAAGAGTTATACACATCCTAAAAGCAGTAACTAAGGGACGCGGGTGGCGCTGTGGGTTAAACCACAGAGCCTAGGACTTGCCGATCCGAAGGTCGGCGGTTCAAATCCCCGTGAAGGGGTGAGCTCCCATTGCTCGGTCTCTGCTCCTGCCAACCTAGCAGTTTGAAAGCACGTCAAAGTGCAAGTAGATAAATAGGTACCGCTCCGGCAGGAAGGTAAACGGCGTTTCTGTGCGCTGCTCTGGTTCGCCAGAAGCGGCTTAGTCATGCCGACCACATGACCCGGAAGCTGTACGCCAGCTCCCTCGGCCAATAAAGCGAGATGAGCGCCACAACCCCAGAGTCCGCCACGACTGGACCTAATGGTCAGGGGTCCTTTTACCCTTACCTTTAAAAGCAGCAACCAGTTTTGTCTACATCAATATCAAGTTCTCTTTCTCATACATTCCCCTTTCAGTTAACCAGAGCTGGCTTTGAATTCCTGAAGATCTAAAGAGTTTATTTAAAATCAGGTCAGCCTGTTAAGGAACAAGTTGGCTTACAACAAAGCAATCCCTATACAAACAAAGCCTATTTAAGTTTCGCTGTCTAGACCAGCCTTTGATATCCTGGTGCCCTTCAGACAGCTCTGCTGGAGCTGATAGAAGTTATAGTCTGAAACATACTGAGGTTGTAATACGATACCCTGCTGCTATAATCCTATATATACTTGGGAATAAACCTTGTATATCTAAATGGGACTTCTTAGTAGACACACATTGGATTGCACTGTAACTGTGTTAAAATAAGGTAAAACCATGTGAAAATTCCCACCCTTATTCACAGCCCTATATGCACTCAAATATGCACAGAGATCTTTTCCATGAACAGGCAAAGGCATATACATACACACATATGTCCTTCCTCCATTGAACTGAATCAAACTCAAAGAACTGCAGATCCAAATTTACTGTTTATTCGAGTTCTTAGCATAATCACACATGTTAATCCTGCAGTACTTCTCATTTATATGCTAAATGTGGGGGAACTGCAGAGAAATATTAAACATGGTTCTGTTTTTACTGCCTTTGCAAACTATCAGAATCTACTGATATTTACCAGAAGCTTCTGGCATTGTTGCCAAGGATCCCCTGGATTTGAAGATGGGGTTTTTCTGAAAAGTTCTGTTAGCTCCAGCTTTTAAGACAGCTCTGTTGTATTATGGCAAAAGTATACAGTGTGCTGTTGCCATCTAGAGTTGGTTTAGGGTATTTAAAAAAAAAAAATCTTGATGCTAACTCCCCTATTTTTAAATATCTCAGCTAACATAGAATCATAGAGTTGGAAGTACCCCGAGGGTCATCTTTCCTATTAATTTAGACTAATATTATTAATTGGCATTTTATAATGGGAAAATGCTTTTGACTTTTGCCCAATACAGATTACAAAGCTGTTCTTTTAAAAACTAACAATACTACCAACACAAGGTATGAAGGCAGACACGAATTACAGTACAATTGCATCTTATGCACATTTAACTTGCACGATTTTAACCATATGCAGTTGAAGGTATGCTGGCTGAAATTGGGCAAGTTAAATCCAATCAAGGTGGAGAACTTAAAAGTTATTCCTGCACGGGGTCCACTTGGGTCCTTGTGAGCATCCCAGAGTGAAATTTGCTTGGCACATGGGCTTCAGAGAGTACGGTGGACTCTCTCTTCCCTCCTCTATGCTATTTTTGTGTATATGTTGAACCCGCGATGGGGTGAGCTCCCGTTGCTCAGTCCCTGCTTCTGCCCACCTAGCAGTTTGAAAGCATGTCAAGTAGATAAATAGGTCCTGCTCTGGCGGGAAGGTAAACGGCATTTCCGTGCGCTGCTCTGGTTCGCCAGAAGCAGCTTAGTCATGCTGGCCACATGACCCGGAAGCTGTACGCCGGCTCCCTCGGCCAGTAAAGTGAGATGAGCGCCACAACCCCAGAGTCGGCCACGACTGGACCTAATGGTCAGGGGTACCTTTACCTTTACCTTTAGGAGCAGAACCCTTGCATCAGATGCCGTTGTGCTGTATTCAAATGATTACACCAGCAAGTCAAACCTCCTTGCCCAATTGTAGTTTGGATTAAGCTCTCTAACTACTTTACTCCAGTCCTGATCATATGCTTGGTTGGTTTTTTGTTTTTATTACAAAATGTGTTTATAGTACTCACTTCTTTATAAATTAAATGTTAATCCGCCCACACACAGTCTCTGTTTCCAAAACCACCTACGTAGTCAGCAGTCAGTGCTTCTCCTTTAAAACTCTCACATCACCCACTCATTTAAGCAGAATTTCGCTAACAGTGTCATTGGTTATAAACTGTAACTGTTGTTATTCACTGCTGTTGTTCAGTTATTCTGTCCAATGGATGGGTAACTCTGTCACTGTACTTACCAGTAGGTACATAGACCAAACTCAGTCACTGAAATATCCTGCACATTTTTACCATACCCTCCAACATCCTGGGAAGGCAAATCGGGACATGACCTCCCCGCCCCCACCATTCTTCCACCACTGCCACCCTGCACCATCCCTCTGCCACCTCACCCCCCCGCACTATCCCACCATTGGCTGCCCTTATGCACCACCATCGCTGCCTCCCCACACACCATCCTGTTGCCAGCTGCCCCTGCACGCTGCCGCTGCCTCCCCCTATACCAAAATAGTCCAAAATACATAGAAGGCATGTATTGGCTACCCCTGTCCCAGATCTTTTAAGTATGTCATATGGTCAGGTCCTTTGAGGGTTTGCTTTTTTAAAAAGCATTTAAACTGTGTTTTGAGTTTTTAATAGTTTCTGTAGTTTTCTATTGTATTTTAATTATTGTTCAGTGGTACCTTGGGTTACATACGCTTCAGGTTACATATGCTTCAGGTTACAGACTCCACTAACCCAAAAATAGTACCTTAGGTTAAGAACTTTGCTTTAGGATGAGAACAGAAATCGTGCTCCGGCGGCACGGCAGCAGCAGGAGGCCCCATTAGCTAAAGTGGTGCTTCAGGTTATGAATAGTTTCAGGTTAAGAATGGACCTCTGGAACGAATTAGGTACTTAACCCGAGGTACCGCTGTATTTGGTTTTTATTAAGTTGCCCAGAGACCTTATGTTACAGAGTATCTATATAAATGTAGAAAGAAGGAAAGAAAGAGAAAACTGACATTTAAGGAACATTTATAAAGCAACTCTTTCCACACCTAAAAGTAAGCTCTCTTGAGTTGATTGGGCTTATTCCCAAGTAGGTATAAGATTGCAGCTCTAGTATTCGACCACATATACATGCTATTAACTCAGTATATTTATAAGTCTCTAGCTATCCATTCCCCGTCTTATTTAAACTTCTATTTGCCCTTAAAGGTGAGATTGTAGCAAATAGTAAGCTAGAGGATGTTGGGAAGAAAACAGCATGAGCAAAGAGCTTGAACTGAATGCCACCCCAGCAGCTATTTCTAAATGAAAAACAAACTTAGTCTAGTCCTAGTCTTTGTAATTACTAACTCAATTAGGGATCAAAGCTGGCCTTGTTCTTGAAATAAGTGATTTTGGGCTATGGGAATCAGTAATCAATCATGCGTGTATGTACTTCTATCTGGAAAGTACAGTCTAAACATTACCCAGAGGGGAAAACCCACTTGTGGAAATTTTTCAGAGTTAGATGACCTCATCACATCAGCCAAATGACTTTCATTTCCCTTTTCTTGCATTGTTTGTTGCCCTGATGATATTTCATGCAAGAAGTGCTCCATTCATTCAAAGAGAATATATAGTGATTATACTTGCAATTGGTTTTGAGGAAAAACAGAAAGGCATCCAAAGAAGATTTTGAAGTGCAAATGCATTGGTGGATAGGGTTTTGCTATAATGACCTCATGTAGCGACAGTCCATGCTACAAAGACGTTTCTGCACAAGCAGTTTGAGTGTTTACAAAAAAAGGATTGAATCGTGACATGAAATGACAGAATAATAAAGACACACGCACAAAAATCTGTGTAAATTTTCTAACAATATAAGAGCGCAGATGATGAAACATCTCAAGGTCAAACTAGATATTTGTGTGGTGAATTGCAGCATGTGGAGTGGGGTTGTCAGGAGTGCAGGTGGCGAGGGGAGCTTTAAATCTCCCCTCCTCAAGCCGAGCCAGATTTAGGGCGGCGTGGCTGGTTTCCCCGCACTGGGTGCTGAGCCAAGAGGGCACTGCAGGGCGCCACGACTATGACGTAGTGCATGCACAAAATGGGAGGGGGGGAGGGGCTGAATTTTGGCCTCGCACAGGGTGCCGCTGAAATTTGAAATACCAGATCAAGCACTGTGGTTCCAATTACCCCAGTGGCCGAAACTAAGGGGAAAGCACATGGGACTTCCCCCTACAGCCAGAGACCTTCAAGACTTCCTTAGCTGGAGTGCGTGGGGGGGGGATCCCCAACCATCTGTTTCCTGAGTTAACTGCACATAGTTTTAGGCATAATCTCTTTCACTTCTTTTCACTTACCATCTCCTGAAAAGAGTAGATAGATCTCAGCTACTGTGTGCCCATGGCATCCATATATTGCTATCAGCTTGTCTTCCTAAGTCAAGGTAAATATATATATTATTTTTTCTAATTTTCGTCACCCCATGACTTCAGGGTCTGTTTTTCTTTCAAGATTCTGCTACAGCTGATCATCTGAGTGGCTTCTCCAGAAATAGCCTGTCTTTGTGTTTCCTTTCCTGTAGTCTGGCATGCGGTTCATGGGGTTGCTGATGCTGTGGAACAGGTTGTGGCAACGTGCGGTGAAGATGTGTCGCTCCCTTGTAAATCTTTTCAGGATATACAAGCCTCAAAAGGGGCAGTCTCCTGGTATAAGGTAAGTACCTGTTACTTTCATTCCCCTTTGATTTCTCATCTGTATCTGCATTTTATTTAATCCGTGTGGTTAAAAAACGTTGGTGGAGACATTTGTATGGATGTTGTGATATGTGAATCAGATCTATCATGAACATTATTCAGCTGTTTCTTTGAATTCGTGTGAGCTAAAAAGGAAGAGTGTGAGGAGTGGGCATGCAATCACTGCACCAACATCTCTGTTTAAGCTGGCTTGATTTCAAACTACTGCATTGAGAGGGAAGGTCTGAAGGGATATTTTCAGTATGTTTGGCTGAGCGTGCTTAGAATGCTTTTTCAGGGTTACCAGTTATGAGAATTCTTGGCATGTCAACCCAAACACACACAGAATCTCACTTCAGATCTTCCTCCTCAATGCGGGTAGGTTCAAGTCGTGTTGGTGTGCATGGGGACATTTGGAACAACAACAACAACAACAACAACAACAACAACAACAATAATAATAATAATAATATAATATTATACCCTGCCCATCTGGCTGGGTTTCCCCAGCCACTCTGGGCAGCTTCCAACAAAAGATAAAAAATATGTTAAAACATCAGTCATTTAAAAACTTCCCTAAACAGGGCTGCCTTCAGATGTCTTCTAAACATCAGATCGTTATTTCTTTGACATCTGATGGGAGGGCGTTCCACTGGGCGGGTGCCACTACCGAGAAAGACCTCTGCCTGGTTCCCTGTAACTTTGCTTCTCACAGTAGGGAACTGCCAGAAGGCCCTTGGAGCTACATCTTAGTGTCTGTGCTGAACAATGGGGGAGGAGACACTCCTTCAGGTATACAGTCATACCTCGGGTTGAAGTTGCTTCAGGTTGAGCGCTTTCAGGTTGCGCTCTGCAGAGACCCAGAAGTAACGGAACACATTACTTCTGGGTTTCGCCGCTCGCGCTTGCGAAGACGGCCAAAATGATGTCACGCACATGCGCGGAAGCGATGAATCGCGACCCGCGCATGCGCAGATGCACAGACACCGGTTGCGTTCACTTCAGGATGCGAACGGGGCTCTGGAACGGATCCCGTTCATATCCAGAGGTACCACATACTGGGCCAAGGCCATTTAGGGCTTTAAAGGTCAGCACCAACACTTTGAATTGTGCTCGGAAACGTACTGGGGTTGCATGTGTGCTCCTACACCCTCCCCAATTTTAGCACAAATGTGTTTGCTCCAAGTGCCTGAAGAAGGTCATGAATAACAGCAAAAATTATTGTGGAGGTTGGAAAATGTCTTGTTGCTAACTATAGCAATGATTTCCCAGTTCACATGTTGTCAGGGGCAGCCCATCCCGTTTCACCACTTGAGGTAAAATGGGAAGGTGCCACCTGCCACCCCCTCCCCCGAATCCTGGCTTACCAGGGTTGGTTGATGGGGGCTGGTGGTGCGATCTTACTGGAAGCTGCTGCCGCCACCACTTCCTGGGTGCAGTGGGTGTGGCACCCATGAGGGTACCGCCCAATGGGATTCTGTTACTGAGACAGCTCCCTCCGTCTACCTCGTGTTCTCGTTTGAGAACATATGAGTACAGAGTGCTGTAAAAGAAAACATTTAATGTAAATTGCTCTTGAGATTCTAACATTCTGGGCAGAGAAGGCCAAGTTCAAACATGTTAAACCATATTTTAGCATGAAAAAGCAGGAATGACTCTTGGGAAGCCTTGGGCTCATGCCCTCCCTCCACCCCTTCTCCTGTATGGCCAAAAGAATGTGACTGGAAATTTTTGCTTCCGCTTTTGCTTAACTCTGGGTAGTAGTGCCTTCCAGACCACAGTTACCACAGCGCCTTCAAACCACAGTTACCAAAGCTGGTTCCCTTTAAGTTCCCTTTAAGTTCCACCACAGTTATGGGCCTGGATGTAATGGTGAACTGTGCTTAAGTGAAATGGAAGCTGAAGCTTTCGAATTTCTGGCTGTGCCAGAGAGAAAAGAAATGGGCAGGGCAGGGCATGGCATGAGCCCTAGATTCACTGTGGCTTATTTCTGCTCATTTGTATACAACTTAACCACGGCGCTTAACTATAGTTTAGCATAACATGCAAAACCAGCCCACATGTCATTTCTGCATTTTGTAGTGTGCTGTAATACAGTAGCCACCAATTAAATCTTAAACAATTAATAGCAGTTGTAGAAGTTCAGAATCATTCAAGTTTCAGTGCTCTGCAATGCCTCTTCCTTTCTTTTGCATAACTGACATATATTATTATCACTGACAACATTTCGGACGAGCAGTGTGAAGATGACAGAGCACAGCTAGGCAACCGAATTGTAGAATTAATCACTTTAAAAAAAAATCTATTGAGGGCCTAATCAATAAACAGTATATAAAGCCCTCATGGGGCCAATTAAACAGTAATTCCAACAAATGGTATGACATTTTGGAATGTAAAGTTCAAACAGCTCTCAGGTTAGATCTTTAGTACAGGGTCATGTTGAACTGTGTAGTAAATGCAAACAATTAACCTCTGACTTCTGCTGCCCCAAAAATTATGATGAGGATAAGGATGTGACTGTGTAGTGTGCATTGCTGTTTTTGTGAAGAATTAATGATCAGATTATACAGCTAACAGGGGGTGATAAGCATCTTCAGGTCATCTTCCCACCCCCACCAGCTACTGAAATCAAGATTTCAATTCTTGTCTTGAAACTAAATTGAAAAATAATAACGAGATGCAAAGGAACGTAAATTCTACCATGTCTCTCTCATGTATAGTAAATCAGAATTGTGCATGCAACTGTATCTATGAAGGGCTTAGAAAAAGACAGTATATAACTATTTGTTTCACTTCACATTCTCATGCAACTCATCCAGGGTACATTCATACTTACAGTTCATTATTAGCATAAAACCCCCCCTAAAACCCCACATTCTGCAGCCAAATGATCTGAAATTCTGCACTGAAATCCTGTTATGTAAATAAAAACATTGCAAAAGCACAAGTCTAGGCAATTTTTATGTTGGCTTTGAAGAAAGGCAGTGTTTCGTTGTCATGCAATAAGGCTATTTGAAATTCAGTGTATATATTCATTGAATTTGCTATCAAATGGCTTGGCTTTTTTTTTTTTAACTTTCCAGCCCATTTCCCCAACTATAACAAAGTAAAGTGGTGCACTCATCCATTACATTGTGTTAGAATGGAGACTAGTATGTAGAAATTCATTCATTGCATGCCATTTCTTGTCAGCAGCATTTTTATTCTGTGTCACTATTGCCATTCATTTATTCTCAGTGCGGTTGTTTCAGCTGATGCCTAGAGGCTCATTCCACTTGGAAGTTGAGCTATGTTTTCAGCCTTTGCTGGGCTATAACTCAAAGCAGCATTTTGAAACTGCTTCTCCTATTTTTCCCCTTAAATGATCCATTTAGGATACAACCCCCAGAGATCCTGCCTCTAACTTTTGCAGCATACAAAATTTACTGGGGGAGGTTTTGTAAAAAAATTGTATGTTCTTCATTATTGATTTGTGGGTGCCATTCCTATTTTATATAGGCAAAGGGTTATCTGGGATTTCTTCCCTGACCACTAGAAATATTTCTGGACTGATCTATGCCTACAACTGAGGGAGGGGTAGTTGGCTCTTTAGTTCGTAATGTTGTGTAACGTACAGTGACTGAGTATGAAACGAGAGTGTCTGATAGGGAGGTGTGTTGCCATGGCCCTAATCTCCAGGCAGTGGCATCAGTGTCGTGGGCCAGGACAGTGTAAAGGCAGGGCATGGTGAGGTCAGGTTGGGGTGGTCAATTTAGTGCTGCCGCTGATGTGCCGGAAGCATCCCACCTGAACTGCCACACCTTTCCTGCACCTTTCTAGTCTGTGGCAGTGACATCGCTGCCAGGAAGCCAGGTCTGCAGCAGTGCCCCTCCCTGCCAGCTGCTCCTGGCATGGAGACACTGCATTTCATGCAGAGTTTAGCTTTTAATTATTATTTTTAAAACCCATGGTTGACTACAGTTTGCATTGTTCAAAAAGTAATAAAAACAACAACAACGACACCTCTCGATCCAGAAGCAGCTTGGTTTAATTCTCCTAAGAAATTTTAGGGTTTTAGTGTTGCAGTTCATTTACAAGCAATTAATGAAAGAATTTCCCTGCTAAACCCAAGTGAAGATGAATCTTTCTATCAAATCAGCAATTTGCCACTAGAGGTCTCCACAGGCAAAATGTTATTTCTCACGTGCTCATGAAGGAATTAGTGATGGGCAAACTAATTCCATTAGAAATTGTCATTAGCCGAGTTATGAATCTCATGTTACAAACTTAGATGAAAGCTATCCTTTATTTTGAGATTTTGAAATATCCATCATGTTGGTATTTTTTTGCGTGCACATTACCATATATATATATATATATATATATATATATATATATATATATATATATAAGCTCATGCATCACAACATTATGTGTCACTATGCATCCTTGCATGGTGGCTGTTTTCATGTGTGCTTTGTTTACTACAGTGGTACTTTGGTTCTCAAACCTAATCCGTTCCAGGAGTCCGTTCGGCTCCCGAAATTGTTCTAAAACCAAGGTGCAGATTCCGATTGGCTGCAGGAGGTTCCTGCACTCAAGCAGAAGCCGCGTCAGACATTCAGCTTCCGAAAAACGTTCACAAACCAGAACACTTAACTTTTGGGTTTGCAGCGTTCAGGAGCCAAAACGTATGAGTACCAAGGCATTTGAGAACCAAGGTACGACTGTGTAGTCAAACACCATGAAGGCAGAGAGAATTTGAGATGCAAGCTGAACAAGCATCAGAATGAGCAGAAGCATCAACAGACGCAATGCCTGTTTGTTACAGCAGGAGTCCTGTTTGTTGGCATCAATCTGTCTCAAGAGACACTGGAGTGCGCCTCCAGGGGTGAAGTCAATCTGCTGTGTTTGCAGCACCAAAGTCACTTCGCTAGGGCGCAAGCCTGGGCAGTGTGAATGGAGGTCCTGGGCTGCCCAGAATACAAGACCCCCTCTCAGCCTCGCTGATGTGCTCCAAAGGAAAGCAGAGCAATAGGTTTGGCACCAGCTTGGCTGCAGAAATTGCGGGAAAGAGGTGTGAAAGGCACTATCCAACCATCTTAGGGACTCTGCTCCTGATTTGTGTAATGTTTACTCCTTTGCCATTTCTTCTCCCGAAGATATTCCGCAAGGCAGTGGAAGTTTAGGACCAGAGTTTTCCTTCTCTTAGATGGGATACCTTCCCAGATTGATGAGCCCCATCTGCCTCGGAAGGGGTAGTACCTGTGGTGGGGGGCACGCTGTGCTCCTTCTGGGGTAGTTGTCCACCTGGGGTCTGTACCCTACACTAAGCTCTTACCTGTGACTTCCTAGAAGTTGCCAGGATGCGACAATGAGCACACCCTGGAAACGGAAGACTCCTGCTGCTGTTCCTATAAACCAGAGGTTGCTGGACTACAAGTCCCATCATACCTTACCATTAGCCATGCAGGCTGGGGGCTGATGGGAGTCAATCAACCTTCTGGAGGGCACCATTTTGGCTTCCCTGCTTTCTACATGCTTTAAGCAGAAACATTCCATGTGCAATGGGACTTTTTCAATTCTTTGGAAAGGAAAGGGTTACAGTAGCCAACGTCTGAGAATGCACAGAAACTGGCAGAATTTGAATGCTTAATCATGCTGGCTGCACAGGCAAATAAAACATAAATTTAACTTGAAATCAATCTTGGTTTGAATTATGAAGATACTAGATTTCACTGAAACAAAGCCAGGGCTTTTTATACAGTTGGGAAGTATGACTCTTGCAGGTTTGAATTATGAACAAACTAATTTTGAGTTTTGGCATTCATGAGAAGTTGTGTGTATAGCAAAGAAGAACATTGTGATTGAAATGTATCGTTATTCAAAAGGGCAGTAAGAGAGCTTATACAAACTGTAAAACATTTGCAAGAAATCAGAATGAGAACATTTAGACAGACATTTCAGCATTTAAATGTATAATGCATTTCTTCAATAAATTAGGGTGTATTGGGGATGAGTTTCCTGCCCCCTTTAGTCTAGATGTATCATCTACTTGAACAGTTCATATTGATAAGTGGAAATAAATGATCACTTCCCATCTTCTTTCCTCAACAAAATTAATATGAGCAGTTCTCTTAGACTGCTATACACCCAGTCATCTCATGGGAGCTAAGCAGTAGGCATCTTCATCATGGACAAGTAAACTTGCCCACTGGGCAAATGAGGTTTGTCTCAGCACCACTATGCTCAGAAATTTGATCACCAGTGTTTCTTAGCTTTCTGCTATTTCCAGTTGCGTGCTCCCATTCTACAGGAGTATTAGGTTGCTAGGCAACTGTAGGAGAAATTCCCTAACATCTAGAAGGAGGAGAGCAGGAACTCTCATATGCTCCTAGTAAGTCCCAAGGGAGTCAGTACTCCATGGCTTCCAAGTCTCTTTCCCAATGCCAAATGGGCACTTGTCCTAGAGATTCCTTGCATGACCCTTTCCTGCAAGCTCTTGTTTTCTGATGGGAGGAGCACGCGGAGGAAGGGATGGGGTGCAATTCTTTTGCTCTCCTATTAGTACCATAGTTGTCAGTGGAAATAAAAGAAGCACCAGTTTGTCACTGCTCTGCTCCTTCCAGGAAATAAAATGGACCTCTCCCTTTAAAAAAGTGATTCTGTCCTTCAGTTGCTCATGTTCTTCAACAGAACTGACCCTATAAAGCAGAACCATAAAAGTGTGACGTACTGCTACCCTGTATTTGCTTAGGACTGGTGTATATGTACATTCTGGTTGGTTGGCAGCATACTACCCACTCATATGTTGTTATTTTGCAGACTGATGAAATTGGTGAAGAATGGACAGATCTGCAATATAATACAGAACATGAATATTCAAGAGATCTTAACGACTCCTCAGAGGTCTCTAATAGCACCTGGCATTATCTGAAGATTAAAAATACTACAAGTCTTAGCAGTGGGACATATGCATGCATCATAAGATCACCAGGCAAAAAAGTTAACCAAACTAGTACAGTTACATTAAAAGTAACAGGTACAGTATGATGGACTGTTTTTTTAAACTTCTATTGCACACAAATCACTCAAGGTTCCATAAATTAACTATCTATTTTGCCTTCCAGACTGTCCTGAAGATGCAAAATTTCAAAAATACAGAACAGAACTTGTGATGTTGTGCTCTCTTGGGTTTTTCTACTTGCTGCTCATCTTCTTTGCTTGTGTAAGTACTTTCAGATTGTTTCCAACATCCCCATTGGGCCCCATTTCAGATGCAGTCATCAGCGTTGTCACGAGGGGAAGTGTGAGTGGGACTGTGTCATAAGAGCTTTGTGGTTTGCGTGCTGCAGTTTAGGGCTGCCCTCCAACATGCACAGGCCATGCTCTCCCACACACCCAACTCATAACAGTTTTATTCTTACTTGATGGGAAAATACAAGTACAAATATTATCATTGTGAATGCTGTGTGGATTATGGCTGTAATAGTGTCACAGGCACCTGCTGGATGGGGGCCAGTGTGTCACTGTGGCAACTAACACAGGTTCACCCTCTAACATCAAGTCAGGACAGATGTGCAGCTAGAGAGTAAAGAGAAGGTACAAGGCTGATGACTTGGAGCTAGACGAACAGTCAGTCAGTCAGTCAGTCCAGTAGGGAGAGGCTGTCTGAGCTGCAACCTTTACTCTGACAGAGAGGAACTAGACCAATCAGCAGCTCTGTAGGGCCAACCAGGATACGATTGGTTCCCTGTATCACCTGATGCCCTGGTTCCATACCCCTTGTTGCATTATATTCTGTTTATATTGGTAGATAATATTACACAAAAGAGAAATGACGAAGACAGTATCTTACTATCTTGGAACTACAGCTTTTCAGAACTCCACTTATAACCTATTATTCATTTATAAATTGATGATTTGTTACCTCTGAGCTGGGGCTCTCTACTAGTCAAAAATAAACTTGCTGTAAGGTTCATTAGAAAACAGTAATTTATACTGTATACAATACTTTTTCATTATCATGACCCCATTTTGAAGCCCTGGAGGGCTAATGCCAGTCACTTTAGACAATACTGAGTTAAATGGACCAATGGTTTGACTCAGAATAAGGTGGCTTCCTATGTTCACTGACATAAATGTTTTCTGGTGACTGTGGTGAGAAGATAATATAGTTTGGCTAAAAGATGCCTTTCATACACATTTGGAGGAACAGCTGAAGTTGTTTTTGCTTTGCTTTGGATAGTCACAAGACTTTGGAAGTAATTTGTGCTGAGGTTGACTTGATAAATCTTGAAGGAAGTTGCTAAATTGAAAACAGAGGAAGAAGCAGAAGATTGATCTCTTTGGCTCTCTATTGTGAAAATTGCTAAAATCAATAACAAGGCCTTGTTGTTTCTCCACATATAAAAATTATAAATTCGATTTGCTGTTGAAGCTTTGTGGGTATTTTGGTGTGCTGTTTTTTAAGCAGAACCTTATGCTGCAGATGACCATCTCAATGAAGAAATTAATGTGACATATTCCCTGCATGGGAAGAGAGGCTCACACACACTAAATCAGTTTTCATTAATGTTTAATATTGCCTAAATCTCAAAAAGGAAATGTTTTACTGTTTAATATACCCATTGCTATTTCTGTCTGTTGACCTTCCGATGAATTTAAAGGTACACGTGTTTATGGCGTAAATTGGAACTAGATATTGATACTGTTTCATAACTGAAGCAAGACTTTGAATCTCATATATCTGCAGTCACATTTCAGACACCCCTGTTGAAGGGGTTGCAATATATTTCAAATAAAAAAGAGGTAAGTGTTTGGGACAACTGGAAAAATAAAGGAATGAGAATCAAAAAGCAAGAATCTGATAAGGTTTATCAGTTTATGAATAGTGTGAAGGGCAAAGAAGAATCGCTTTATCCAACTCAGATCACTCATTACAACTGACTGACAGGACAAAGAAGAGGAAGTATGTGTTTATACAACACATAATTCGCTTTTGGAATTCGCTACCATAACAGATCACACTTCCACTCTTGAAGACTACTGTTCAGTGAAAATGAAATGAAACTGTTTTTTAAAAAATGCAAGTTTCAATGGGGGGAAATGAATGAAAAGGTATTCTGGGATTTTATTGCTAGATTCTTAACACTGTAAGACTATAGTTAAATATGCATTTTCCCTACAATTCTTATAAATGCTCATTTCAGCAATTCTTTCTTTCCTAGATATGCCTAAAGAAGGATGGATCTTCAGGTTATCAAAAGGCCAGAGAAAAACAAATAAACAGTTGTTACCTCGTCAGTACCTGTTGAAAGGATGGCTTCCAGTGCCCAATATAGAGCAGCACCTGCAAAGATAAACTTCTTCAAGGTTCTGTCCTGGCTGATTTTGTTGAGCGCACTGGGGGTTCGTCAACAGTCATTACTGCAAGACTATTGGGTGGTATGGACATTTAATGCACTGTTTCACCAGAGTATTCTGAATGTTTTTAAATTGCTCACTCCAGCTGGGGAAGTTTTCAGAGAACATAGTTTCATTCACTACAATATGAACTTTTAGCATCAGCCATACCATTGTCATGGAAGATTATAAGCCTAATATTGGCATCCTGTCTTGTTTATGTATCTTAATCTCTTTTGAGTCTTTGTTCTTAATATGCAAAAATGTGCTATGGACTAGGCTTGGCCCCTTAACCTGGCACATAAATTATTGATTGAACCAGCTCTTTCAATAGCCACAGCTATTGCAATATATATTTTAAGAGAATAATGCGTCTTCAAGTGATCGAACAGCCATATGAGAGGAAACATCACTGGAACCTCTGTCTCAAATGTAGAGCTGATAGTCTGCGTTTACATGTGTATCTACTGAAAATTATAGAGTGCACAGAAATGATTTCTTAGACGGATCTTCATTTAAAGAGAAGGTATCTGAGTATTACTATTTTTATTTTATTTATTACATTTGCATACTGCCCTTCATCTGAAGACCACAGGGTGGTTCAGAACATTAAAAAACACCAAAATACACAATAAAACAAAAGCAAACCAATAACCCCCCTACCACAAACACATTTAAAAGGCAACAGAACATTAATCAGGCAGAGGCCTGGTTATAGAGGAATGTTTTCACCTAAAGATATGTAATGAAGGCGCCAGGAGAGCCTCCCTGGGGAGAGCATTCCACAAACAGGGAGCCACTACAGAAAAGGCCTTTTCTTGTGTTGCCACCCTCCAGACCTCTTGTGGAGGAGGAATATGAAGAAGGGTCTCGGATGATGATTGTAGGGTCCATGGCAGTCATATGGGGAGAGGCGGTCCTGAGCCGTTTAAGGCTTTATAGTCCAAACCAGCACTTTGAACCGGGCCTGGAAACTAACTGGCAGCCGGTGTAGTCAGGCCAGGATCAGTGTAATATACTCAAATTGTCTTGCCCTGGTGAGTAACCTGGCCACTAAATTCTGCAGCAGCTGAAACTTCCGAACTATCTTCAAAGGCAACTGCACATAGAGTTGCAGTAAACTGACCTAGAAGTTAGCAAAGCATAGGCAACAGAAATTAGACTACCCTGTCCAAATAGGGGTACAGCTGGGCCACCAGCCGAAGCTGATGGAAGGCAGTCCACGCCACCGAGGCCACCTGAGCCTCAAGCAACAGCAAAGGATTCAGGAGTACCGCTAAACTATTCACCCCACTGGGGACACCTCTACATAATGAAGAGAGTGTAGCTTTCAAATAGCCACGCACCACTCCCATTTTTTTAAAAAAATATATATTCTGGATCTCTCATTCATGCATCTGAAGAGTTATTTAGTCCACACATTTACTGTTCTGAGCATGACAGAACAGAAAGCATTAAAATGTTGTGCCTATTTGATTGAAGGTTTACATCTTCACCAACTGGGAACAGTATTAGAATTTTGTAAAAATCCCCTGGTACTTAAACAATTCCCTCCAGAAATCCTGTCTTTTTAGAAACTCTGAAAATATCTGCTTATTCAATCCATCACTGTAAACAGCAGATGATTTTCTTCTTTCCATTTCCAAAGATCATATGGAAGCAATTGCAAGAATGTAAATGTGAACAACAAGGGACAAAGCAGAATTTCAAATATGCCCTATTGATTATTTGGAGAGACCATGTTTCAGAAATGCAACTCATAATAGATGTTGCTAGGGAAAAAATGTGTAAGCTGCAATGGGAACTTGTTGAAGGGTGGGGTATAAATCTCTGAACTTAACAAAAAGAATCATATGGTGGCTCCAGTCCTTCCTGGAGGATCAATCCAAGAAGGTGGTGATGGGGAAGTTCTGTTATGCTCCATGGTTACTGGCTTATTGGGGAATAATTCTTTTTAACATCTGTAAAACTGCAGAGGGAGATCATCTGGAAGACTGGGCTATGATAACACTAATATGGGGATCACATTTGGTTCTACCTCTCTTTTCCATCTGCAAAAGGCAGGAGGCTGTGGGACTTTTGAACTGGTTTTAGGGTGGATAAGGGTGAGCAAGCTGAAACCAATCAGATAAAGCCATGGACTGGGAAATCAGCCCAAGTGGATAGAGGTGTGCACTTGATCATGGATGAGGCTGTACTGTTTCTTTTCCAAGCTCACAGCTTTGTGGTTCTCCAGGAGAGCACAGTCTATGGAAGTGCAGGTGGCATTGAAGGCTAGCAGTGCCATCTATCAACTTAGGTGGCTACTCCACCCGTCAGACCTAGCCATGCGCTTGTTACATCTAGGCTAGACTACTGTGATGCTCTCTGTGTGCGGCTGCCTTTGAAGATGGTTTGGAAACTTAAGTGGGTATAAAGAAATTTAGTTGGTGGGGTGGCAGCCAATCAGTTATGGAATTCACTCCTCAATGAACTACACCTGGCCTCTTCTGTGCAAGGCTCTAACGGAACTTTAAAAAGCTCAAGTATCCTAGCTAGGTTTCCCATACCTGGGCCCAACTTTCTTGCCACTAGGCCACCTGTTCTCCACTGAAAAAGTGTTTCCTCCAAAAGGTCACCAGAGTTCTGTTACAACTAAACATTCCATGTGATGTGTGTGTATGTTCCAACTAACTACCGCGTTCCCGTCATTCATTGAAGCTGCGATAAGCATTATCCGCATGTCTAATTCTGCATTATGAAAAAAGCTTCTAAAATATGAGACAATCCTTAAAACACGCAACATCTGGCAAACTGTGCGCTAGCTAGGAATTGAGGAATTTGACCTTTAATATGTTTTTCATGTATGAGTATCCCTAAGGTTTATACTGAACTATATAGATTATATATTAAAGATTTGAAACCTCTTGGTAACCTGTAAGTTGCTTGGAACACCCAATTTATTTTTACCAGGCTCCTTCCCAAATGAGAATAAAGAATTCAGCTTTTCAGATTTTAAAGGCTCTCCTCTCAAATTGGAACACATCAAAACTGCTTCCTGAAAATGTTGGGGAATAGTTGCACTGTGTTCCCATGTACTCTTTGGAGACCGTCACAATGCATCATTATTAGGTCACTTGTAAGACAAATGCCTGGAGGGAAGTATGAAATGAATTGAGTTTTGTAGATTTAAATTATTGTGTGGGATCATTCTGGTTTTAATATATACCCAGGGGAGGTCTCCTAGAGGAACATGGGGACTTTATAATAAGAATCATTCCTTGGCTAGAGATCTTTATCTCATTATAGAAATAATTCACCAGGGTGGGTGGGTGCGTGCACCCTGAGAAAAAGCGGAGTTACAATGAAAGGAAAACTTCCAAGGCTGCCAGATGAAATATCTTCATGGAGCCGTGTACAGAGATGGTCAGCCAAGATAAATAGGCTAGGGAGGTTAACTGGTTTAGCATCAGACAGGCCTAGCAGGCAACACCCAGGAGGTCATTAAGATCAGAATCTGGGTACATAAATATATACACATTGGGCAATGCGTAGATATTGGTCACAATACAGAAATGGAGGCATGGGAACAATTGTGGAATATGGATATACAATTATTTTACAGCATGCTATGGAATAAGAGAAAATTATATGAAAAAGTTATAAAGATGGTACCTAACACCTTGTAGGTTGGCAAAAATGTATGAATCAAAATTAAATAAATGTTGGAAATGTAAAGAGAAAGATGTGGTGGTCTTGCAATAAGGTCAAAGCTTAGTGGGAAATGATATATAAAGAACTGGGGGGAAAACCCAGAAGCTTTTCTTTTGGGGATAATGGGATCAGAGCTGACTGCGTTCTGGGAGACAAAAGACAAACAAGTGAAATCTTCAATGATACATTGGGCAATAGATATTGGTCACA
The DNA here is from genome assembly GCF_964106645.2 of Podarcis pityusensis. NCBI lineage: Eukaryota > Metazoa > Chordata > Lepidosauria > Squamata > Lacertidae > Podarcis > Podarcis pityusensis. Next base: position 60,869,069 of record NC_138031.1, read on the forward strand.
ATATAGAAATGGAGGCATGGGAACGATTGTGGAATATGGATACAAAATTTGCCGCAAGCTATGGTATAAGGTATAGGGCGGGCTGGTGTGGAGGACTCCCTGGTCCTGAATAGGGTAACTGTGCCCCTGAAGGACCAGGTGCGTAGCCTGGGAGTCATTTTGGACTCACAGCTGTCCATGGAGGCGCAGGTCAATTCTGTATCCAGGGCAGCTGTCTACCAACTCCACCTGGTACGCAGGCTGAGACCCTACCTGCCCGCGGACTGTCTCGCCAGAGTGGTGCATGCTCTAGTTATCTCCCGCTTGGACTACTGCAATGTGCTCTACGTGGGGCTACCTTTGAAGGTGACTCGGAAACTACAGCTAATCCAGAATGCGGCAGCTAGACTGGTGACTGGGGGCGGCCGCCGAGACCACATAACACCGGTCTTGAAAGACCTACACTGGCTCCCAGTACGTCACAATTCAAAGTGCTGGTGTTGACCTTTAAAGCCCTAAACGGCCTCGGCCCAGTATACCTGAAGGAGCGTCTCCACCCCCATCGTTCTGCCCGGACGCTGGGTCCAGCACCGAGGGCCTTCTGGAGGTTCCCTCATTGCGAGAAGCAAAGCTACAGGGAACCAGGCAGAGGGCCTTCTCGGTAGTGGCGCCCGCCCTGTGGAACACCCTCCCATCAGATGTCAAAACGATAAACAACTACCTGACATTCAGAAGACATCTTAAGGCAGCCCTGTTCAGGGAAGTTTTTAATGTATGATATTTTAGTGTTTTTTGGTTTCTATGGAAGCCGCCCAGAGTGGCTGGGGAAACCCAGCCAGATGGGTGGGGTACAAATAATAAATTATTATTATTATTATTATTATTATTAGAGAAAATTGTATGAAAATGTTATATAGATGATACCTAACACCTAGTAGATTGGCAAAAATGAATAAATCAAAATGAAATATGTGTTGGAAATGTAAAGAGAAAGAAGGTACCTTCTTCCATATGTGGTGGTCTTGCAATAAGGTTAAAGCCTAGTGGGAAATGATATATAAAGAACTGAAAAAGATGTTTAAGATAACATTTGTAAAAAACAACAACCAGAAGCTTTTCTTTTGGAGATAATGGGATCAGAGCTGCCTGCATCCTGGCCGTCAAGCTAACTGATGTGTGTCTATGCCTAAATAATGGAAATCATAATGTTTATCTGAAGTCTAGGACTTTGCAGTAACCCTCATTCTAGAAGAAAGGAAAGCCTCCCATGACTGCATTCTGGGATGTTATTCAAGAACTGAAAGATGTACAGTTTGTGCATAACTGTCATAATGTTACTTTATGATATACATGTCAAAAGCTTCACTACGACTGAATCTATGACATCAGTGGAAATCAGTGGGAGAGATTTTCCAGTTTTTGCCAGAAAGTTCATGTGGCGACTGGAATAGAGCTTCAGATGTTCATTTTCATTTGAGTGTTCATTAGGTTAGCAAAGCATCCCTTTCTATCAGGGATTTCTGAGCTACTCCGACACACTCCAGAGACATGTCCTGCCCAGATCTCATGAAGAGTGCAATGTGATGAGTGTGGTGCAGACCTTGCTTGCTTCTTATAGTTTTTGAAATAATGTCACAGGAAATGAATTTCAATTCCTTTAAATGCAATTAGATTTGACAAGATTTCTCATGGTGAAAGACTAGGTTACAACACATGGTAAAGTTCTCATTCAGTTCATGAAGCCGTAGGTAGCTCTTCATAGTACAAATTAAATTAATCAAAATGGGTAAAAAGCTAATGATCCACTTGGGAGCAAAATTAGCTCCTTAATGAAAGAAATGGAGTTAAGAAAATTATAATAGAATGTTAGCAGATGTGCCCTTTGGAAATTATAAATTTGCAAAAACAGATCCCCTTATGTAGATTAGTTGAATTATCACTAAATTTCACCCTGGAGATGTGACGTGAACATATGCATTAGGATCTGTTCAGAGATGTGACCATTTCCACTGTTGATAGGCCCAAATTTCTGAACAGAAATTATTCTGAGTTAAAGGCTGCCTATGAAGAAAGAGTAATTGCTTGTTTTCATTTTTCCAGGGTGGTTTGTGTATGGTACACATCATTAGGGATTAGCCCTCAGGTAGCCACAGTGCAAATTTACTAGTTTTACACAGGTGACTGTATTTGGTAATAGATGTAGGAGCCGGTGGTGAGTCACGCTGCTGAAGCAACCTAAGAGAATAAGCCCCCCGAGGAACCTGAGCGATTTCTGCCCAATAGCCTTGCTAAGCGCAGGAGGAAAACTTCTCCTGTGGTGATTTCAGCTCGAGTAAAAAAGGCAAGCGGCAAAAGAACGTTCCGAAAGGCTAAGCTTGCTGGTGCTCCACTAAGGCTTGGAAGAAGGCTCCAGGTTCCACAAGGCTCCGAGGATTCCAGCGAGCGGAAGGATCACCTAAACCAAACCGCGTCGTCTCCAGGGTGAAAAGGGGCAAGCCAGGGCTTCCCCGACCTTAAGTGGCCTTTCTAAGGCCCGCCCCTGCCGCCAGCCAATTGGCTGGCGCCACAGGGGATGCTAATTGGGGGAATCCCTGCCTCCCGCGAGGCTGGCGCCAGCCTCGGGAGAGCGAGAGTGGGCGGGGTCGTGATCCCACAACCCCCCCTCCTCCTGACGATCGGAAGGGGCATTAGGGATTAGCCCTCAGGTAGCCACAGTGCAAATTTACTAGTTTTACACAGGTGACTGTATTTGGTAATAGATGTAGCATTCAAAATTATAACACAGGTGCTGTTAACACCCCTCCAATTGGTTTTATATGAGCAAGGAACATATATGGCACAAGGGGAAACATATTATGGAACTGTATATGTGAATAATGAAAATGTACGACTGGTGTGATTCCCTGATCCATCCACATCATATAACTGGCGGTAGAAAATTAATTTGTAAAGCAAGGGAAAGCAGTGATATTCTGCCCTACAATTCTGAGGAAGGGAAAATTGGTGGGTACTCTGCCAGGTGAAAAGTTGCAGGCTGTACAAATAGTTCGTTGCCATTAAAAGGCTGAGGGGGACCACAAGGTATTTGTCTCAGCCATGCCAGTAAAGTGGCTCAAGAAAAGGAGGCAGGCTGGCAGGGAGCCAGGCTTGCAGCAGGGATGCCCATCCATGAGGGCAGCAGATCCCAAGGTAGATCTTTACCCACCCCCTTGTTTCTGATGTACATCGTCATTCACCACTTCTTCCCTGGTGGTGGCCCGGGGTGTGTGTGGACAGATGCCATTTTGTTGTTCATCTCAGGTACCACAATGTTTGGGCTGGCCTTGACTTATGTAGGACAATATTATATCATATTTTTGAAAGCATTTTTACTCAGAAGTAAGTCCCACTGAGTTCAATAGGGCTTACTCTCTGGAATGTGCCTGATCATTAACACAGTTTCCATTATTATTATTATTATTATTAATAATAATACAGTCATAATACTTCATAGAATTTCTCAAATGACCTATTACTCTCTGAGGAGATATACTTAATATTGAATGAAAGCCAGATATACACAGAGAGAATTTTACTACTTGGAGAGACTAACTATTTTCCAGTCTTTTTCAAACTCCTTTTTATGCCCTTAAAGAACAAATGTGTTGAGGCGTGTGTGTGTGTGAGAGAGAGAGAGAGAGTGTTTGTACGCAAACACACATGTGTGGGGTGTGTGGGGGTCTTTGCCCAGGACGACAGAAAACCTAGTTTCGGCCCTGAACAGGGCCCATCCACTCCTTCACCCCCCCCCCACATGCTCCAGAAGGTCTCCCAACCCTCCCAAGCAGATTTTGGAAGATGTGCAGGAGACTAGAAATGTGGCGGTGGCCAGGAGGGGGGGCAGATCAGAGAAACTAAAAGTCCTATTGTGCAACTGACTTTCCATTGTTAAAGTGGACAGACATTATTGGATGCTGCCCTGAGCAAAGCCTAGATAAATAACTATGTTTCTGACATGCATAGAATTGCAGTTCCATGGTGCAACACTATCCATGCAGTGATATTTGAGCTTATCAAGGGGACCATATTTTCCAATAAAAATAAACATTTTGAGGAAAGTGGAAGTTCTGAAGTTGAACGTCTCTGAAATTTCCTGAATCCAGGCAATATTGCCCTTGTTTCCTACAGTCACACTGAAAGGATAAACACACAATGCAATGCTTGTTACTTGTCTGGTATTTCCCCCTTTTACTGCCACTCAGTAAACGTCTGTAAAGAACTGTGTTTTATTTTGGGATGTTTCTTCATCTTAGAGTCTCTTTTTATTGTTTATTGGAAGTTTCGTCTGCTGTTTGGATTTTAAAACCAATAAATGATTATACAGATTCAGAAGTCTATTAAATGTTTTAAGTAGTTTAAGTAGTGGAGTAGAAGGAATGTATTTTATTAAAATCAACACTGTTTCCTAGAAATCAATGGACCACAGAGACAAAGCCTTTTGGATTCAGTCTGAACAAATAAATTACCATGTTGGCAAACCATTCCCGGTTTCTGTTTGTTTGCTGCTTTATCTTTTGTGGTTTTTATTAGTGCATTTATTTAATATGCCATTTATTATGTTTGTTATATGAATTGGTTTTTAACAGCCTGGATGGTGGGAGATGCATTTCCAAAACATCTGGAGGGTACCAGGGTTGAGCAAGGCCTTCTTTGTAACATCCACACAAGCACTCCCTGCACAAAAGGGATTGTGAAGTACAGCAAGTCCACTAAATATAGAAAAGATTGTTGGAGCATGAACGGAAAGTAAAGAGTTACTAGCGCTTCTCTGGCAATGCTTGCAAAAGTGCTAGAGGAGCCTGTGCAGTACTCTAACAGGCCAGCTCTATAGCAGTTCTCAAGATGTTGCTTATGCAAGAAGAATAAGGTTTTTGGATTGAGGGCAGGATTCCTAATTCAATCTGCAGTTCAGTCCACAGCTTCAGAAACCAAACAGTCCACTGGATGTTACTCCTTTGAGTCCGAAGTGACCCAACCCAGTTTGTGTGGGCATTGGAGCTCCAACCATCACAAGGTTTACAGTGGCCCCACAAGCAAACCTCCCCCTTCCCTCAAAATCAACGCCGTGCTCCCCTCTCCAGCAATATTCTTACGTGGGTACCTTCTCCAGTCTTCACTTGCAACCTCCAGGGTCACATCAGCAGCTACACTTACACTAAATGATGGGAAAGGCAAGGCTAGCTGAGCTATAAGCAGCGGTCCAAGTTTAAGGTGTCCAAGATGAGCTTAGTGAGGTCACAACTGCACAGAAGCAACAGAGTTGTTCCAATGGGGCAGCATGCCCACCCACCAAGGTTTTATAGATGTAGCAAGGTGTGCTCGTATGCAACACTCTCATGCCCTGCAAGACGGCTGAGAATGCAGATACTCACTGTGTTAGGGAGGAGGCATCTATTCCCAGTGATGGGAGTGCTGCCAGGGCAACCAGGCTGTGTGCTCCTATTCTGACTCCAGTTCCTCCATTCCTAGTGGTGGGCTGATGCTCTTCCTGGATTTCACTGCTGTGCTTTTTTCCCTAGGAAGGAAAACAGGAGATGAGGGTCCTGCTTCCCCAGCTGGGCACCCAAATCAGGGGAGGGAAAGTACAAGCCTCCTCCATCCCCTGTTCCCCAGTGATCCTCCTGTTCCCTCTCCTTGTCCTTCTTTCTCTACCACTCCATTCTTGAGCCCAGCGATGCCTCAGGACCCAAGACAATACCACAGGAAAAGTAATAGGCCTTAGAGCAGTTGGGAGAGAGACATAGGAGAGGGGATTCCACCTAGTCAATGCGATATAGCATCTGGATGCTGAAGGTTCTGTAGTTTGTTTCTGGAAGAGTGCATTAAAAGCAATCCATAGACGGTAGCTCTACCTCAGTGATATTAACATACCTGTTGGGTACAATGTTCCCAGGCTGTTGGGGGCATCATAGTCAATGGGGCACATATGTTCATTTCTGTGGTAGAAATGTCTGCAGTTAGTTAGGTTTTTAGGATGTGGTACACTAGGATGGGGACGCAGGTGGCGCTGTGGGTTAAACCACAGAGCCTAGGACTTGCCGATCAGAAGGTTGGCGGTTTGAATCCCTGTGACAGGGTGAGCTCCCATTGCTTGGTCCCTGCTCCTGCCAACCTAGCAGTTTGAAAGCACGTCAAAGTGCAAGTAGATAAATAGGTACCACTCTGGCAGGAAGGTAAATGGCATTTCCGTGCGCTGCTCCGGTTCACCAGAAGCGGCTTAGTCATGTTGGCCACATGACCCGGAAGCTGTACGCCGGCTCCCTCGGCCAATAAAGCGAGATGAGCGCCGCAACCCCAGAGTCGGTCACGACTAGACCTAATGGTCAGGGGTTCTTTTACCTTTACCTTTACACTAGGATGAGAGGGAGTGTTGTAGGACTTGATTAGTTACATGGTAGTTCCTGCCAGACATGTCATTATACAACTGTGGCAGAACAACAGGACTTTTATTATAGACCTCTCATACAATGAACGCTGGAAAATTCTTATTGCAGAGAAGCATAAGCATCAAGTCCCTGCCACCAGACACCAAGCTAAGCAGGATACCATTATTATTTTTTTCCTTTTTCAGAATGGAGCTTTACTTTTCATATTAGTAAGACATAGTATATTTCCAGCTCAATATATGGCAATTTGGAAAAATAATTAATGATTCAAGTGTTTGGAGAATCAGAATGAACTAATGTTGTGATGGCTTATGTCTACCTGTCTGACAAATATGATCATAGTCTTCTATATTTGACCAGAAGGATAAATATTATTTTAGCTCAGCTGTTGTGCCACTGCAGTTGCTAGGCCCCTGAAAGGGAATAGTTTTAAAAAAAAAAAAAATTATTGGCATTTCTGTTTGATACATGCATCAAATAAATTAAGGGGCGGAAATCTCCCTAGAATTTTCGTAAAAGTACTTCCCACTTCAGAGGCAAATTATGGCTGATGTTGCTTGTGGTGACCTTGGAAAGCAAAAAAAAATGCATCCAGATTTATGATGTAATGTTTGCATTACATTTTTTCTTCTCCAACCGAGGTTCTTCTTAGGATTGACATCATTCTGAAACCACTTAGGTTGTTTCTCATTATTCTCTCTCTCTTGAATTCTGGTGCCTTCTGACAACTTTGATATCTTTGATCTGACATTCTCTTGTAAACTATTTACATATTGCCTGCTGACAATCAAATGCTTTTAAAAGATAGGAATTAGGTTTGATTGTCAGCAACCAATGTGTAAATAGTTTGCAAGAAACTGTCAGATCTAGAATATAAAAGTTGTCTGAAGGTACCAGAATTCAAGAGAGAGAGAACAATGAGAAACAACCTAAGTGGTTTCAGAATGATGTCAATCTTAACAAGAACCTGGGATGGTAAAGAGAAAATGTAATGCAAATGTTACATAATAAATCTGGATGCAATGAACCAAGAGAAGGAGTACATTTTAAGTGGAACAGTAATTCACAGCAAGCGGACCAGAAAAAGAAATTTGCTCCTGGGGTTATTTTAGTAAAACCCTTGCAACCATTAGGACAATGTATGACTCTTGTATAAAAGCCAAATAGGATAGTGGAGTGAATAAGGGAATAGAATATAAATCAGAAGAAATGATAATGTTACTGCACAAGGCACTTCACATCTTCATTGGGAATGCTGCACTCAAGTCTTTCTCCCCTCTCCTGCAAAGGACATGAATACCATGGAGTGAGGTCAACTGAGGACTGACTAAAACATTTCAGATTTAAGGAAGGTTTCCTGCTAGTGAAACGATGCTTTTCTCACCAGAGAAGACAGGATTTTTGTGGTGACTAAATAAAAGTACCCAGGAAGTAAAAAGGTCAGGCTGGCTCAGTCTCTCTGAGATTAGTCCCTGTCCCACTTTTCCCTGATGAATGGTTTTGATAAATTACTAGTCTTGTACTGTGTCAAAGCAAATGCCTACATCTCTCAAGGCTGAATCTTAGCTATCTGTCCCCTGCCTGCCAATCCAGCTGTGGATATATAACCGAGTCACCAAGTCATTTGCTTTAGTCTTCATGCAAACTTGATGCCTGCATAGCACTTAAAGGATCTCTTTTGAATGTTTTCTTCCTCATATACTCCATCTTAAGACTTTCACCAGATGCAGCCATGGGTGGCTTGAGCACCAGCCAGTATTTTCTCACTCTCTGTCCTCCTTCCCTTGTGTTTTTGTTACCATCCAATCTGAGTAAGAGTTCTGAAGAACTCAAAAGCTAGCATACTATTTTGTGACATTTTGGTTGGCCTAATAAAGGTATTGCCTCATACATTTTTCTTATGCAATGGCCTGGTGCGCACATAATGCTAAGCCATGGTTTGTTCACACTATGATTTGTTTAATAAACCGTAAGTTACCCACAGTTGCCCACAGACACCACCCTACCAAGTCTTTCTTTTTCTAGTCTTCTGGATAGAGACGTTAAAGTTTTGTAATTCAGTGGGTGTGGAAGGCCCTGTTGCTCTCATGGCATGTGACATTGGCTCCAGAGCTAGTTTTCTGTGTTGAAGATTCTGTAGCATGCCCTTCACACCCACCGTATAAATGAATTGGGCTGCAAGCCTTAAAATCAGCTTCACCTTGCTCTACTTTTAGAAGTGAAGCAGGTGATGACAGGGAACAGGGCCTTCTCTGCTGTGGTACCCTTAGAATTCCCTCTACAAAGACTTTTTTCCTCATGAAGTTGATTGCACCTGCACCCCTGGTACAATTTTTGTTTTGTTTTCAATGTCAGACACAAACATCATATTTATCCAGGGTTTTAATCCATTTTACTCAGTGCTGGTTGTTTTATTCTGTTGTGTTTTTTACTGTTTAACTGCAATAAAACAAAAAAGGTATTCCTATGATTATCATCATTGCATGAGGAAATCTAATTCTCCATTGTAAATCCCTGTTCTAGACTCCTGCTTATTGTGGGCATATTTCATACACTACCCAAAGAGCTCTAGATTTATTTCTTTTATTTATTTCAGTTAAGAATTGCTTGCCACAAAACATCCCAAAGCAATTTAAAAATAAAAATCAAGTCCAATATAGATACAGACTGGGATAAAAATCTCTGCTTTAAAAGTCTTGTTGGACAAAGGTCTTCTGTGGGCTCCAAAAAGGTAATAGAGATGGCATCTGTTTTGTATGTTACAGGAAGGAATTCCAAAGGGTAGGTTTTGCCACAGTAAAGACTGCTTCCTGCATTGTGGGGAATGGACCTCTTGATAAGCTTGTGTTTGCAGGAGATGATGTACTGCAGAGTGAAGTGGTCAACTGCATAGAATAGTGTTGAGATTGTATTCTAAGTATTCTGATCTCAATCTGCATAAGGTATCTTAAATTTTGCCTGGCAGCTAACTGGCAGCCAGTGCAAACTTTTCAGCATCAGCAATGTAACACGGTGCCAATATTCTGGCCCAGCGAACACTCACGCCACTGCATTTTGTACTAACTGCAGTTTCTGGGCCAGCCTCTGGGGAGCCCCACAAAGACGATATTTCAGTAATCCAATGCAGACGATAAAGGGATCCCTACTATACTTAGCATTTGTGGTTTACTTTTAAATAGTTGTGCTCCCACGCAGGGCCAAGCATAAAGTTGGCACCTCAGTTGTATACATTTTTAAAGCAGTACAAATATTATGGCACAAATCTGCTTCCTTTGAGAACTCAGGGTTTGAATAAGCGCATGTCAAAATATCTGTGCATAACCTGACACTTCCTTCCTTATAGGTATGAATGACTGTGTTTGGAGACTGCATGAATGAAAAGAGCATTGGAGCCTGCCAAATCTATAGCCACTTTGAAGGGACTGCATTTTTTCTTTTTTGGGGTGGAAAAATGTCAATATTTTTTCAAGGTGACTATAGGGAAATGAAGTTCAAACTTTGCACACTTCGGGTAAGAACAATATAGGACCCTCCTAACAATACAGCAGAATACATACCTGTATGATAAACCTCCACAACACAGCCAGGCAGTTCCTGCTGAGATTTAAGAAAAATGGGCTGCAGATACAATCAACTTCATGAGAAAAAAGACAGGAAATAGGAAGTAGAACAGTGATGGCTACGTTTTGCTAAGTGTGCCATGAATCAAGTTCAGTCTATGAGACAATGTTACTCTGCTGTGCTGTACAGTGCGAATACAGCCCCCTGCACCTCGGAGCGTTGCATTTATGTATTTATTGCTCCAGCTCCAGTTAGCCAGGTGGTCTAGGAAGTATGTTCTAATGGTGCTTAAATGTGGCTTATAAATGGTTTTAATTAATTGCGAATCCTCAAGATGGGAGCGATACTAGCCTACCTTATGTGTATGCTGCAAGGATTATTGAGATAATGTACATTAAGTGCTTTGAGCACTGGAAATGAACTATTTTTATCTTAAGTAGGGAAAGAGGAGTCTTTCATTTGTTTACTTTTCAGATTCCAAACTTTTCCCAAGGTTGTAATACAAGATATAATGCATTTAGAAATGTGTACATTGAGATAAAACACACAATTTAAATACATATTTTGTGATAATACATATTTAACTACTCATTACTGTAGGTTTTTCTTCTTCCCAAAAACAGATTTATGTGGAGACAGCACAATATGGATTTATGAATGAACATGTACAAAATTGACATGGGATGGAAATAGACTGACCTGTCCACACCAATGCAAAGCATTCTGTCACAGACATCCCTTGTTTTAAATGCATAATCCTTGTTCAGAAGTATCCCAGACTATAATAGTGCCTCATAGATCAAATAATTCCTGCCTTGTTAAACAATCACTCCCCCAGGAATGGAAATATTAAACCTAACGTAGAAAAGAGTAATCACACTGAAAGGACAGAAGAGGGTGGTCATGTTTCCTTTCAGAGAACAGCCCTCTGTTTGAAGTATTTCTTCCTAACTCACCTTTGGGCAATCATTGTCCCTGCCTAGCTTGCCTTGCAGGGTTCTTGGGGGGATAAAACAAGGAGGAACTGCATACACCACCTTGTGATCTTTGGAGGAAAGTTGGGCTATAAATGTGATACAATAATATGTGAAGACTTCATTGGTCCAGTTCTGGTTTAAATACAAAGAACGTTAAGAAGGCAGAGGGCAGAGCCCTTTCAGGTGCCTATACAAAAAGACGCTGGATGCATTGCAACTATCCTCCTGCGCCTTCTTCTCCTACCAACCCTTTCCTCAGGAGTCACCTTGAAAAGCGAAAAGCAACACAGGCTCTTTTCATTGTCAGCTGCAAACCCTGAAACCTCTTGCATGTGCCGGAAGATGCCCTTCTCAACAGAGGCCTAACAGCCATTGCCAACAGCTGCTTACTTCCCTAATCTTTCCCTCCCTGCAGATTTTCCATCTCAAGCCAATTTTGCACCTGATGGGAAGAAGTTTTGTGCTCTTTTTTCTTTTAAGGCTCTCTCTCTCTTTGAGACACAAACATAAGGACGCTTCCCATCCCAAAGCTCTCCAAGGGAGAGGAAAAAAGACACACACTCCGCCCAATCAGCTATCATGCTCCGAGCACAGCCCGCCTCTGACAGCCTCTTTTCTAACTGGCTGTTGCCTGTTGCTAACCCACGTGACCGCCTCGCGCCTCACGCCGCCCGTCTGTCTGTCTCCCAGAGCCAAGGCTTTGCGTGGTGCATGCAGCCCGCTTGCTCTCCTGCGGCTGTCTGTGGGCGCCGCCAGCCAGCCTCCACTCAATGTTGGGAGAAGTTCAGGCGTTTGGTCTCACTCGCACAATACCTGATTTAGCCCTTGCAAAAGCACACCGCCGCGGGGAAGCTGCTGTGCTCCTTGTGGACGGAAGATGGCACTGGAGGACCTCCTTGGTTCAACCAACCGAGGTGGTTTCCCTCCGCCCCTCCCACGCCACTCCGTGTTTCTGTATATTTATTTATTTATTTTTAGTTTAGCCCCTTAATAATAAAATCGCAGGGTCGACTCATTCATTCATGCCACTTCTCCCTCTTAATATGCTTGGAGATGGGCGCGAACCAGCTGTGCAAAACATCCTTGAACGCTGGGAAAGTTTTTATTCGGAATCTGAATCCAGGTGTACCATCGCTCTGTACCTGCAACGCAATCGCCGAGGAAGTTAGTTCAGACAGTCTCCTGACTTAAAACAAGCTTTATTTTTCTTTGTTTGAGTGGCATCCTCTTGGCTCCGTAGCTCTGAAACCCATGGACACAACCCCTGGTTCTGACCGTGTGAATTTAGCTACCTGTTGGGGTCAGAATCTCCCCTAAAAGTTAAAAACGGTGCACCTGCATCTAGCTTTGCTCCAGGGCAGACAAATAGCAGGGGTGACTAAGGGTGCTTATGCTCAGCTTCGCTTTTTCTTGACATTCTTGTTAGTTACATTATATATTTTAATAGAACTTTTTGTGTGCAAGAAAGGTTTTTAAGCACGCTCTGCCACTATTTTTCCTTTTTAAAAAATAGATGTTTTTCTGAAAAAGGCAGATCTCACCACAGTTAAGTATGTTGATTTTTGTAAGCTGTTTTGAATTTCCCTTTCTATCCCTTTATTAGTTTACATTTTTTAATGCATTCTGTATTATTTTATAGAAAATAATATTTTATAGAAAATAATATTTTATAGAAAATAATAAATACACAAATAATGTTCTGGTAAGCTGCAGTTTAGGCCTGGGTGAACAGAAAGACCTTCTTCACCTGGCCTCAAAAAGACCTTCTTCTTCTTTGGCGATCACTCGTAGCCGAGTAAGATTGTCTTTCGTAAACAAACACTGTTTTAACAATGAGTCTGTAAGTGACTGTGGAGGCCAGTTCTGGATCCACATGCCCTTCCACAGTGGGGACATTGGTTTCCGGGCGGGAGTTGATCACGGTGTCAGGTGAATCTCCCTGCCAAGGCTATTCCTTAACCTGGGTGTCAGTACTAAAAGGTCTCATTCCTTGGTTATTTGCCTCCATTCTTCATTTGGTGGGGGTCTGGAAATAGGGTTTGGAAAATCTTTAAGGTTCAGAGATGGCCTTTCTGGTAGCCTGATCTTACGCCTTTTGTGGTTTTAAAGATTAAAACCAGCACCTTCTACTGCACCTGGAAACAGACTGAAGCCAGTGCAGCTGCGAAAGCAAAAGTGTACTATGGTCAAACTGTCCGGTGCCAGGTTCTGTTCACTGATCATAATGTCATTGCAAGACAGTTAGTTGTCTTTTTAAGAGCTGTTGGCTGCTACAGCTTTGGGGAGACTGTGGTTCCATGGGAGCTTCTGGCTGGAGTCTTCAGGTGTCAGTCCAGAGAGGTGCTGGCAGAATGGCATCCTTCTGTGTTGAGCTTCCAAGGCAGTGAAGACTCTCATTCTTCCCCCAGATCCATAGCATTGTCCTCCGAGGAGGAGGAGGAATCAGACCAGGTCATATCTTGACACCATTATCAGCACTCGTTAGAGATGGCTATAGGGCCAACACTGTCATCTGCTTGCTCTGTCATGCAGCCAGATTATTATTATTTTTTCATTCCACATGGAAATGATAACCACTTTCCTCTTCCTCGCTGCTGAAATTCAATCTGGCCACAGAACAAAGTGTTCAGACAGCCTCGTGGCCAGTGCCAGTTGAGCACTGAGCTCACTGTGCAATCAGGACCAATTTTCAGTTGCACAGATCAACCATTAGTGAATTATGAATGCTGCCTAAAGCTTTAATAAAACAGCTGGTTTCCAGGCTAAAAGAAGCATTAGATAATTACATACAACATTCATTAAAGGTGCATCTTACGGTCTGACCCTGACTATAATTCCTCACAAACCTACACTGTGCAAATGTAAATTAATTTTTTAAAAGGTAGTGTGGGAAGGTGAAAGATTAAACCCCATAATATTGTACAACTTTAAAATGTGATTGGATGAAAATAGACAAAGGTGTCTAAAAGTCATCGTCTGTGCCATCCATCACAATTATGAGCAAAATGAAAACTCAGTTAGTGCCACTTCTTTATCATAAATGCCACTTAAAAGCAGAGTCATAGAATCATAGAACTGTAGAGTTGGAAGGGACCACAAGGGTCATCTCGTCTAGCTCCCTGCAATGCAGGAATCTTTTGCCCAAGGTGGGGCTCAAATCCATGACCCTCGGATTAACAGTCTTATGCTCTACCAACTAACCTATAGCAAGTTCATTTTATTTATTGACATAAGTATAAGCCACACTTTACATAAGAATACAGCAAGGTGGTACAGAACATACAAAATCACAGTAACTTCGACCAAACATCAGTAAAAGGATAGATAAAAGCTGGTCAGGGAAAATAAATTCATGTTTCTATTTCCTTATTTATATATGAATAAATATTTTGACTGCTGAGTGTGATCCCTACATGCAGGTCAGAGGAGCATTCACAGAACAATGCACACCTGGTATTAAGCACATGATGAGACCCCAAGGATAGGAATGTGCCTTCTTATGCATCTTGCAATGTACAAGGGAATCTACATTCACATTTACTGTCTCAGGTGTCCATTTCTTCACAGTTTGTCGTGCAGGCTATAGGTGGATTGCCACTTACATGTTTACTTCAGATAGTGGCTATTAAAGCATTAATTGTATGTCACAGAGGGCAGTCTCTAACAGACACATCATGCTAGCGCTTGGATTTGTGATCAGCAACTTCTACCCATCCACCGCATTGTAGTAAATAATGTTTGTAGTGATGTTCCATCTGCATCACTCACAACGTTGCACGCTAATGCTCAACCCATGTTTGTGAACGAGCCTGCATGGCAAACGCATTCATGACCACAGGTAGTGGCTGACTACAAGCAGAGATCCTAAGGCTGTTTCTTTCCCTGTCACACCAGACAAAGACAGATTAATACCAGAATGTTCAGCACAGAAAGACTTCTGAAGAACCTTCAGGCAATATTTAATACTGCACCTGCCATAAGTCATATTATACCAGAAATAATAGTAGTAAACAAAACAGGCAAGTCCTATCAGCCAAAGACTAGGAATACGCATGGTTCCTGAGGCTGCTGTAATCATATGTACCATAGTGTGGCTGCAAAAGAAATAAACCAGAAATGAACATGGCTACCCACTCATCACTTGTCTGGAAGGTCACATAAAATCATAGGCTAGCTAGTCCAAATCATTGCCAGTGCAGGAAATTCACTGCTACCCCGTCCTTGATAGGTGCTTAAATGATTCCATGTTAGATGGTTACCAAAATATGTACCGACTGTTCATATTAAGCTGATGCTAAGCTGGTTTTGGAGGCCACAGAAATGCTCCTGAGACTTTCATGATCATTTACACGCATTCTGTCACAATGCTCCCTGTGGACATTATTGGAAACATTTGAACACCACAAGTAGAATTTTGGGATTAGTAAAGGTAAAGGGACCCCTGACCATTAGGTCCAGTCGTGACCGACTCTGGGGTTGCGGCGCTCATCTCGCTTTATTGGCCGAGGGAGCCGGCATACAGCTTCTGGGTCATGTGGCCAGCATGACTAAGCCGCTTCTGGCGAACCAGAGCAGCGCACGGAAACGCAATTTACCTTCCCGCCGGAGCGGTACCTATTTATCTACTTGCACTTTGATGTGCTTTTGAACTGCTAGGTTGGCAGGAGCAGGGACCGAGCAACAGGAGCTCACCCTGTTGCAGGGATTCAAACCGCTGACCTTCTGATTGGCAAGTCCTAGGCTCTGTGGTTTAACCCACAGCACCACCAGTGTCCCTTGAATTTTGGCATTATATAATCTCAAATTATCATTTTATTATTGGGTAAAATATTCTAAAATCTGATTTCACTGATCACTACCACAACTCTCTGGAATGAGTTGCTAATATTCGTTAGCTAAGAGGAGAGTCATTGCCCCAGGGATACCAAATAAGTCCAAGCCTGAGCTGCTGTTTCAATTTGCCAGACTTTCCAGATCCAAGACCAAAGCTCTATTTACTGGGCTAGTCTGGCTCTGTTCTACTAGTAATACAGATATAAGTTCCTGTTTATTGCAGGATGTATTTGCTGAATGACCATTTGCGCTGCTCAGTAATCTCTGCATATCCTGCAGGTAAATCCTCTGGGCTCAATATCTGTTAAATAAATCCATTCAAGTGAATAAACACTCCACAGACCTATTACTGAAATATAATTTACCTCATTGGAAAACAGAGAGATTCATTGACTTGCACACTACCATCCCCATTTTTAAACAACTACTGGGGAGAAATATGCTGCAGCATGCAAGTTCCATGAGCGCATTATAACTCATGCTATTCTGGTGTCATTCGTATTGCTTCCAGTTCTTTTGCCATTGATCAACAGTGGATATGTCCACATAGTAGTTCCCCCACTCCATGCACCTAATCCCCACATGGCAATACCCTGTTTGTCTGCTTGGCAGGTTAAGGGGAGCCAGGAACCTACGGGGCAGACAGTAAACACAGTGGGCAAATACATCAAAACGTGCTCAACGGAGTCTTTTATTTCTAGCGCTGCTTCCCAGTCTTCTGGATTTTGTGTTTAGGCACTAGACAGGGAGTCATGGAACCTCCAGTGAGGACCTGTTTTAGAGCCAGTGCTGAGAGTTAGAAGGAACAGCCAGTATAACTTACCAAACCAATTTAATGTAGTTCTAGAAAAACATTTCATCCACATTTAAGAACCAGGCCAGTGGGAATAAGGTCTAAGTATGCACAGCCTACATCTAATAGGTGAGCAGAATCACTTCATGTTCCAGGAGTGCCTTCCCTGCCTCCAAGCACTCCAGACATCTACATGGTTGGGTTCAACAATTGCATAGAGGCCTACTACCTGCTGCCTTGTGGGACATCTTTAGGAGAAGAAACATCTAAGGAAGGAACCTGGAGTGGAGTCCCTAAGATGGTTGGATGGCATCTTGTACACTTCCTTATGGCAACTCCTGCAGCCAAGCTGTTGCCAAATGTATTGCTCTGCTTTCCTTTGGACCACATCAGCGAGACCAGGGGGCGGGGGGAGTCTTGTCATCCTGGCAGCAAAGCCCTCCATAGACATAGCCCAAGCTTGTGCCCCAGGGACGTCACTTCGGTGTAGCTAACATGGGAGGCAGCAGTTATGAGTTACCCGTCTCTGCAGCTACAGAAGGCGCTGTGATTCTTAGCGGTTTGACTTCACCCCTGGAGGCACACTCCATTGACTCTCAAAGCAGACGGATGCCAACAAATAGGGCTTACATGTCCAACAACTGTAGGCCCCCACATATAATCATTTCCCGAAGTGTATTTAGGTTAATGACCTTTTATCTCTATATACATATTAATTAATATACTTTCTACTTCTACTATATATTTTGGAAAGTTGTTTATCTGTCCATCTGTTCTCTATGCATTTGGACATATGTTTGCCTAGGGTTGGGTGTCATTTTGAATCAAGATGGCGGAACATTTCAAAGCTGCATTGATTTGGACACCACTTAAGATATTGTAACTATACAATCCTCTTGAGAGGACCTGGCACTCTGTAAAGCAAATGTTGCAGAGGAGGAGGCTGTGTCAGTGGACAATGAGACAAAAAAACAGGAGGATTCAGGGCCTTCAGGGGTCACAGCACCCCAACTTCAACTGCAAGACGCAGAAGTTCCCAGCAGAGAATTAGAGGTGAACGTTGAGTCTTTCTGCTTGCCAAATGGAACAATCTTCACTTTCCTCTCCCACATTTGTGTTCCAGTATTCCTTTTCCAGAGTGGATGGGGGATGCAGGAGGAAGGGGGGGGGAGCCTTGTTGTGCTAGTGATGTCCTTCTGGCCCTATATCTCCACTGTTCCTGACTCTGACCCACTTTACTGTTTCCCACTATTATTATTTTTTACCAATTAATTTTTATTAGTTTTCCAAATTGTAAACAAATTAATTTGAATTTAACACCAATTTTAAAATTGACTTCCTGCCCCCCTCCAAGATGCTTCTTTCCCCTCTCTCCTTTGCTGCTCACAATAAAATACTTTTTCTTCATTTCTAATACTTTCCCATCCCGTTTCCCCGCTATTTCCATGTGTCTCAGAATTATGGCCACATAAATTTGTTGGTCTTTGAGGCACGGGTTGGGTTTGCTTTTTGTAAACTTTCCGGATAATCCCATTCTTTTGCGCAGAAATCTCTTGGGAGAAATACTTTCAGAAATGGATAATTGCAAGGAGGAAAAGTTAAGGATAGCCATAAGGATCAATTAGCTGAGACCACATGAAAAGTAATGGCTCAGTTGGGGAGTTAAAACAGATTCTCCATCCACATTCTGCTTGCTGGTTTTGCATTGCTAACAGATACAGCAAGGAAGTTTCTCCCATTTCAAGCAAGAACAATTCCTACTCCAGCAACAGAGTCTCCTACTTTACCCTCCCCCATTCTCTGACATGTCAATGAGGAGACACCGAAGGCCAGCTGTGTATTAAATCAACTTGAGCTTAGTAATGTGGTAAAGCAGCAGTGCAGATCAGCCTTGGGCCATCAGCCGTCTTCTGTGCAGCTCAGTTCACAAGAGTGAATTCATTAATGAACCCAAATTCATTTGGTTGCTATTTACTGCATCCTATTTACCTGTAATGTGGCTAAATTCATGGGAATTTAAGCAATATAAGATGATCAAATTTTCGCTCCAGTTTACCTTGATGGAGTTGCTCTGCTCTGCAAGCTGAAGCATATTTTATGTCTTTGTGATTATGCTTGTTTGTTGGCTACATATTAAAAGGTTATCGGGTTTGAGGGCCATCAGTGCCTTCAAAGAACCGTTGTAGTCTGGCAAAAGTCGCTTCCCTTCTTCTGCCTAGAGTGTTTGCTGAAAATCCCAGCAAAATCTCCAGGGGTGAACTCACTGGAAGATAATATGCTTACATATTTGTAAAAGAGAAATGAAATACAGTATGAGAGAGTGTAGCTGAACTTCGCCAAAATGAAAGCTCAACAACTTTTGTGTCTGGACTTTCACTTTTTGAAATATGACAACCCTAAGAGTGGTCATAGACATAGAAGCCAACTTCTAGGGGCCGAGGTTCCATCAGCCCCCTCCCCCCATAAAATATTTGTGGGGGCCAGGCCCCCCAAAGTTGATGGACATTGCCATTCAAATAGTGTGCATGTGTCACATCTTGGGATTGATTGTGCAGGGTGGGGCTTAACTGCCCCCCCAATGTTTTATTCAAGTTGACACCTGGTCATAGCACCCCCACATCCCACAATCTTTCTGCAATTATAGCAAAAGACTCCAGTGTTTTACCTGTGATTCCTGACTTCAGTAGCCAGGGCAAGGGACACATTTTGACTTCTTTAAATGTTGTTCCAGGCTGCAGTCCATTTAGCGAATTTTTAAAATTTCATCGCAAACTACTGAGTGTCAAGCATGTGCCAGCTACAAAAAGGTAAAGGGACCCCTGACCATTAGGTCCAGTCATGGCCGACTCTGGGGTTGTGGCGCTCATCTCACTTTATTGGCCAAGGGAACCGGCATACAGCTTCTGGGTCATGTGGCCAGCATGACTAAGCCACTTCCGTTTACCTTCCCGCCGCAGCGGTACCTATTTATCTACTTGCACTTTGACGTGCTTTCAAACGGCTAGGTTGGCAGGAGCAGGGACCGAGCAACGGGAGCTCACCCCGTGGTGGGGATTCAAACTGCCGACCTTCTGATTGGCAGGTCCTAGGCTCTGTGGTTTAACCCACAGCGCCACCCGCGTCCCTATGTGCCAGCTATATAGTCCTGTCCTTTTCTGTTCGTAGCCCAGCCCCATGTTTGTTTTTATAGTTACACTAGTCTATATGCTACAGTTGTGTAACAAAATACAGATATGTAGCAGATGCCAACGATGCTTATTGTCTGTGATCAAATGAACATTTATGTTGATTGTGAGGGGTGATAGAGAGTGTTGGCCTAGGAAGTGGTAGACGAGGGTTCAAGCCCCTATTCAGCCGTGAAGATCACTGGGTGACCTGTGGCCAGCCACCACCTCTCAGCCTAACCTACCTCTCATGGTTGTGGGATTTAAATGAGGAGAGGGAGAACCATGGATGCTACCTTGGTTCCTTGGAGAATAAGGTGAAAAATAAATGTGGGAATGAACTGTCAGAAATGCAGTTTGCTTTCCCACTGTTAAGTCCTGTTTTAAGAGAAGGAGGCATTGCAGCCCCAAGCAGGTGCCTAATATAGGTGCCTAATATTTTGTGTCTTTGACATTCACATTCTCTGAGCGTGGTAAAGAGATGTTTGGAGCTGACACTTAACAAAGATGTGGCCTATTCACACAGTACAATACTTGACGCATCTACTCCCAGGTAACTGTTTTGATATAAAGTAGCTTTTAGTGACCAAGAACTTGTCATCAACAAATAAATGAATCCCATGCATTCATAATCTGCTCGGGGACAATATGTCAAAGGAAGAGAGCTACCCCAGTGCATAAATTAGTCTGTGCAAATCATTCACTGCTCTAATTAACAGGAGTTGTGTACTCCGCTTCCTCTGCAGCCTGTTAACAATCTGCCCCTAAGGGCAAGTGGCACCAAGAAATGCATCGTTTTATTTTTAAATATGTTTCAGTACATGACAGCATTAAAAAAACCTGAAAGAAAAGAATGGATGGAGGGGGGTCACACAATCCTACAGCCACCCATGAGCAGATTCAATGTCAAAACATCATCAATCTGATAAGTCCATAGAATAATAGAATTGTAGATTCTGAAGGGACCACAAGGGTCTTTTAGTCCAACCCCTGCAATGTAGAAAACTTTTACCCATCTTGGGACTTGAACTCACAACCCTGAGATTGAAATCTAACTTCACTTCTAGTGGAAATATATAAAAATCCATTGCAAGAAGATATTCTGGGGCTTGTTTTTGCAGTGATGCAAATGTTATCCAGGACTATACACGCCTTGGTCACTAGCCTCTGAATAATCAAGTGAAGTAATCATCTCTAACTACTATCTCAACTAGTTCTGTCACTTGGCCAAACGTATCTCTCAGCCATATGAAGAAGAATGCTTAAGCTTGCAAGGGGAAGAGAACAAAGGAACGGATGTTATTTATGGAGGATTTTCAAAAGTGGGGAGACCCAGTCCTCAGACTCCCTTTGCTTATATCACTTACAATTTGGGAGTCATCAACTTTCCATCAGTTTGACTTCATTCCCAAAGGCACACTCCTCCATTGTCTCCCAAGACAGAAGGATGCCAACTTAATCCATTCTACAGATAGTGCACTAGTAATTTCAATAAACAAGGCAAAAACATTAAGAGAAAACATGGCTCGGGCTAAAGGGCAAGTGCATCCAACTTTTGATTCTCAGTTTGCATCCATGTGGTCTTCTCAGACTGCCAGTCTGCCTTTGGTTTTTAATTGTTTTGTTTTACATACAGCATTGCTATGTCTATACACTAATCTGGTAGCTGAATAGTTACTATGTACATGACAAGCCATGTGGCAAATTTAATTCCCCATAAAACCTCACCCTATGATTATACACCAATGCCATCTTTTTCTGGTGTTCTTTGACTTCTCAGCCTGCTTGAAAATATACTCACATGCTTCCTGTTTCTTTGGCTGCTTTCAGCAGACTAGAATTCCGTTTCTTCTCTTCAACCAAAGAGAGTGAAAATGTCTAGCTGAGATTAATAAAAAGAGTACAAAGGGGAGAATCATTTCTGTCTCCCTGCAGCCTTATTGGGGGATTGGGAGAACCCAAAGTCACAGCATATTGGAAGGGGGGAAATAGGGAGAAGAAAGGCAAGAAAGGAAAGCATTATTTGAAAGAATCAAAATTATTTAAAAGGTGTCCGTTTACAGTACTCTGGAAGACATCAAAACAGATCAGATTTATTCTGAACTTCACTGAATGACAAAACCTTACCTCAAATGCAGATTTCATCGCATAAATGAAGCAAGTGTTCTATAATTATGGAACTATGTGCCTTACCTGCTGCATGGACCAATTAAATTTGCTCAGAGATGAATGTCAGCAGCAAATCATCTCTCTTTGGGGTTGTGTGATGAGGTTCTTGAATGGTCTGGGACAGATAGGACAAGACTGGAGGGAACAGGTTATGTTTTGGAGGGAAGGCTGAAGGACATGTGGGTATAGTAGCAGTTTTCAAATATTTTAAAAGGTCAAAAAGTGGTGACATCACATTGCAACTAAAAGCAGATTTAGGGGGGATGTCAGCATAATACCTTATCATTAATTGGTGGGTAATTGATCAAATTGCCTAGGGAATTGTAGTTATAACAAAGTTTTGTAAAACCAAGGAAATAATGAGATGACCAAAGACTGCAAAAACTTTTGCAATAATTGGTTTGTGTGATTCCTGTGGAACTGTATCTGTACACATGCAGAACCATGGCAGCTAGCGGATTTTTTGTGTGCTAGTCAGATATTCACT
The DNA here is from genome assembly GCF_964106645.2 of Podarcis pityusensis. Taxonomy (NCBI): domain Eukaryota; kingdom Metazoa; phylum Chordata; class Lepidosauria; order Squamata; family Lacertidae; genus Podarcis; species Podarcis pityusensis. The sequence continues at coordinate 60,891,457 of NC_138031.1, forward strand.
TGCGGTATGTTCCTTCCTGAATGCCCCTTGAACCATTGTTTTCTGTGTCCAGGTGTAAAGTACCCAGGTTTGCAGGTTGATTTTAGGGCCTGTCAATATCTCTCAGTCTGACCTACTTCACACAACTGAGGAAACATTGAGGAAGAAAGGCAGTATAAAATGTCATTCTTTTTTGAAAATTGTTTGGATTTTGGAAGGAGTGAGGCGAAAAGCCATCACAGTGAAGCAGGCTCTTAATACAAGCATAGTAAACAACAACAACCCTGTTATACATGGTGGGGAGGCTGTTGCTTTTTATGATGACAGTATATCAGTTCCATCACCCACCTCCTGGATGACAGCACATTTGATAAAAGCCTGAGCCGTTTATTTCCTGTTATACGCCTGTCTATATGGGCCTTGTTCTTTAAATGTTTTTCTGTTTCAGAAATAAAATAAAGGGAGGCCACAATGTAAGCCTGAAGAAACCACAGAAAGCCCAATTCTGTCTCAAAAAGATAGATCTCCTGCCACCACTGTAGTTCCGACAATAAAATGAAAAAACAGGCAAACGTTTCAAATTAGCCATCACCTTACAAAAAAGTGTAAACTAAACAGAAATATTGGTTTTACTATTATAATGCTAAGGCCTTTACAATTCTGGTAACTTTTTAACTTAACAGATCGGGATGAATGCTCAATCAGCAGTTGTCTGGAACCTGCACTGAGGAACAGCTTGCAGTCATGTGTACACAAGTGTACCAACGAGCATGGCAAAATATCTGCTTGAGGGGTTTTTTTTTTGCAGGGGAGGCAGAATAGGAGGAAATAACTTTAAACACATGTTTCCTGTCTTGTGTGCAAAATGAAAGGTCAATGGTTGAAGCCCAAATTTCTATTCTTTTCACTTTGCTTCCTGATGATTCTGTGTCCTGTTCACAGTACGTCATATGGCTGAATTTCTCATTGGCCTTAATTTTCAAAAGAATCTCTTAAATGTTGACTACCAGCTGAAATGACTTGCATGAACAACTGACTACTTGCACGGAATGCTTTCAGCAAGTACGAAATATGGTGGCCACAGAGTCCACCATAAACAGAAGCACTTTATATGATCGAGTTTAGTCGACATCCCATCCTATAGTCGCCACATGTCAGGAAAAACTAGGTGCAAAGGAGTTTGGGTGCAATATACCAGCATATTGATCCAGAGGCTCCTTCGGCATAATTCTGATGCAGTCACAGAGCTTTCGTGTTTTCCATTCATGGAAAACTGGCAACATCCTCAAATGCTTGTTGCTATTACACCATGCTCAGATTTGCTCTAAGCTGCATGGCATGAGCTTTGTGGGTGCATAAAGAAGATCCAAAGGCTGTAGTTCTGGAAAACCACTTCAAAGGCTGAGAGCCAAAGTAGACATGGTGCTGAATGCACAGCCAGTGCTGAAAATGGCAGCCAACCGTTTGGTTCTCCCTTCTACATGTGTATCGTTCAGTATATTTTCCCTGTGACCTTATGACATGACATTCTGTGTTTCAGCACACCACATCATTGGCTGGTGCTTACATTACAATATTAGAACATTGAGCAAGCAACTAAATGCAGGACAGCTGTTCCTAATAGCCATGGCCAGTCCTGACACCTTTTTGCACCTGAGGCAAGATGTGCCACCAACGCTTTCCCCACAGATCCAGGGCCATGCCCCAGTGGAGTGACAGGAGCATGCTGTGCAAGGCGGGTTGTCTCAGGTCGCCTCGTTGGAGCACTGGTCATGCTAGGGCAGCAAGCTAGCTCAGGGGCTGCAGGGCAGACCACTTGGCACACCTTTCTAGTCACTTTCTCCACCCCTCCGAACCCGCCGCCTGAGGCAGTTGCCTCACTCTACTGCCAGCAGCTGCAGCATGTTTACATTAATATCTAATTTTGACCCTAAAATTTCTTATAAAAGGACATAAGCAACAGGTTATGCTGGTAAGAATAGCAGAATGATAACAACACACCTTCTCTTTCCCTCTCTCATTATTCTTTAATTGCTTTTCAAATCTATGTGGAACTGTCAGTGAAGTGAAGTTCTGTTTAATATCTTTGCTTTCAGATTCAGCATGTCCTTGATTACCAAGCTCCTTAACAGCAAGCTCCAACACTGCCCTCAAAGTTTGATCATTTATTTTTGACATCTTGAAGGGAAAAGCTGTGAGCTACAAGATGGAGGTAATTAGGGTAATTCCAAGTTTAAAATTACTATATCTACAATAACATACATTTTCTCACCATTTATTATAACAGCTTGTTTAATATATATGGCCTTCATGACTTTGAATGCAAAGTCACACACAAAAGATAGACATATACATTTTAATGATGGCTACATTGGTTGGGGGAAACACACCCACAGATTGTATAAAAGCGCCTGCAAATAATTTTAACTCCAATTATAATATGTTCATATTGAGTTAATGAGCTTTGATTAGGTACACATCTCCTCTCCTCTCTACAAAGCCTTTCACAAGGACAATCCAGCTCACTTTCATGATGCTGTTCACAATGTATATCAGGGGTCAGCAAATTTTTTTAGCCGCGGGCCAGTCCACTGTTCCTCAGACCTTGTGGCGGGCTGGAGAAGCAGCACGGGGGGGGGGGGGGAGGAGCTGGAAGAATAGGCTAGGGGGGCAAGTAGTGTTCCTCCCCACCCCCCAGCCCTAGTCCCAGCCACTGCACTTACCTTCCCAGGGGCTGCAGCCACCGCTGCTGCTGCTTCTCAAGGGTAGGCAGAGCGAACTCATCTGCTCTGCTCTCTAGCCCACAGGAGCACCAGGACGGCAGCGGAGGAGGAGGGAAGATGAGCGGTGAGAAAGGGCTGGCTCCAGAGAGGGTCTGCTTAAAATGGCGCTCAGCCAGCTCAGCCCAGCCCCCTTCCTCCTCTAGGCAGGGCGAGGGAAAGCCAGGAGGAGGGAGGGAGGAGGCGCCGCCGTGGTGTATGTGTGTGTGTGTGTGTGGAAATTGAATAGCACAGGAAAAAAATGGCACAGCCCGAACGAACAGAAACCCCACGCTGATCCACGGACAGTCTGCGGGCCGGATCCTGAAGGCTATTGGACCTGATCTGGCCCACGGACCTTAGTTTGCCGACCCCTGATGTATATTGTCAAAAGATTTGGTATCCTTTCCCCCCTCACGAGTGATGAATGATTAAAACAGAATGTACACACCATTTAAAGTGGTAGAGAACCATGTATTGTAAAGTCTTATTTAATGAGGGCCAATAAAAACCGGTGTGCAATCCAGTATTGCTGTTTTAAAAAAGTCACAAAAATGCTCAACAACATAGAATAAAATATAGCTGTTTAATGTTTTCTCTAGAGCCTTCAGTATGTCCACCTAAATATCTTACCTGTAACATATCACATTATATACTATTTAGATTTCATAAGAAATGCTAATTTGGCACTTTCTATCTATACTATAATTTATAATTTAGGCTGCAGTCCTAATCCTGACTCTATGTTGATGGCTGGTGGACTCTATGTTGTGGTGGCGGCTAGGGGGCTCCATTGTGGTGAAGGGCCAAGTTCCACCTGAGAAGGTGGGAAACTATTGCTGGTGGGACTACCACAGAACCCAGAGCTCCCTGAGAACCAGCCCTAGAGTGGACACAACAAAAAAGAATGAAACCCCTCCCACACCCCTTCTGCTTTGACCAGCAGGAGTGACCAGGGCTTCAGATATGGTGGTAGCTCCACTGCTCTGATAGCTCCTGTCCCCAATTAGGATCTGTCTGTCTTCCTGAGTTCCAGACAATGAGCTGGTGAAAGGGACACTGGGCAAGCCTGAGTGAAATCAAAGGCATGCATTGAAACCAGGCATGACCAAGACAAACAGGCTTCAGTTTGTGAGTTAAGTTTGTTCTACTGCTACTTTGGGGTTTTTAATGGACCTTAATTTCATTTTTTGATTTCACCTACTCTTTTCACATTTTTGTATTGTTCTCGTATTGTTTCTATTCTTCTGTTGTTATGTCGACTGTATATATTTATATTACTGTACATGTGCTGATATAAATCTAATAAACTAAGAAGCCTATACACATTTGTACATCTCCTGACGTTTATTCTCTCACTCAAGGCCTTTGATATTTTTTTCATATACATGTACCATACTGTTGTATTCTATTGGATATTGAACAGAAACAAAATTTTAAATATGGAACTTAAATACTCATGTGCATGCCCAGAATAGAAATGGGTAGTGGAGGGCTAAGGAGAAGTGACTGAGAAGAGAAACCAAAAAAAGCCCACAGGATGCATTGCATCACACTGCACCTATTGGTGTGGACTGTATATGGCTGAACGTGAATTAATTCATAATGGCAGTAGAGAAGATAATGTCATTGAGGATGTACACAGCGTGTTTCCATGACCTCAGAGTAGTTAGAGCCAAACCTCAAGACATAGAAGAAGGTGGTTGGAGCTTTCAGGTCAGGGTAGGGCTTCTGGGCACCTTTGTTTTTACACATTGAGCCTCGTTTCACTGTTCATAAATGGAACACTAGATTGAATGTTTTGACATTCTGCTGGCTTCCAACCTGGTCAGTGAATTCTAGATTAATTTCTCTTAACATGACACAGTAAATCATTGCATGTAATGCGCATCTAACGAAAAAACAAAGAGCTAGAAAGATCACTTTCATATTTCTCTCCCTCAAGACCATCAGTTAGACGAGAGTGACAGGATCTGGCTGCTCCTTAGGGAGCTGCTAGAGAATTAATGACTTCTTGGCGTTACCTCAGAGTATCAGCTTCACTCAGCTGGTCGTTAATCATAAGCAAATGCCTCAAGTGCCATTTATTCTGACTTTAAATATTTGAAAGTAGTCTTATTCTAGAGAGCATCTCTTTCTCTCCCATTTCCAAGATGAAATTTGAGTACTTCCATCAATATCAAGAGTAATATCTAGATGTCTTGGTAGAAGCATTTGAGCATTCTTAGAGAGAATTGGTGGAGCTGGAACTTACCACCCCATCTGGTCCGCATGTCAACACAACATGTGGCCATTTGGTGTTTGAATCCAATAGGACAATAGTCCCGTAGCTTGGGACACATTGGCAGGAATCTATGCCTATCAGCACTGAAGTTCCTGACATATGCAGGGTCATCTGGAGCAAACACGCATACAGGTCTTTGAACTGTCTTGTTCAGTCCTCAGTCAGATCAGGGCGCATGTGATCAAGCGGAGTTGTTAGCTGCCTGTTCATTAATAGTTCAGTAGAGCTTCTTCCAGTTGTGAAACAAGGTGGTAATGCAAAGCCTTTCCCACTGGATGGGATGTGCATGTGTTTTAAGTTGTGCATAAAGGTAAAGGTAAAGGTACCCCTGCCCGAACTGGCCAGTCGTGACCGACTCTGGGGTTGCGCGCCCATCTCGCTTAAGAGGCCGGGGGCCAGCGCTGTCCGAAGACACTTCCGGGTCACGTGGCCAGTGTGACGAAGCTGCAACTGGCGAGCCAGCACCAGCGCAGCACACGGAAACGCCGTTTACCTTCCCGCTATAAAGTGGTACCTATTTATCTACTTGCACTTAAGGGTGCTTTCGAACTGCTAGGTGGACAGGAGCTGGGACCGAACGATGGGAGCTCACCCCGCCGCGGGGATTCGAACCGCCGACCATGCGATCGGCAAGTCCTAGGCGCTGAGGTTTTACCCACAGCGCCACCCGCGTCCTGTAAGTTGTGCATACCTGAGCTTAAAAAATAAATAAAGGGAGAATCAAATCTAAGTTAGAACTTGCTTCAGAAGAATGGCACTTCAGCAGGCTTAGATAATAGTGTCATTCACCTAGATTTCAGGTCAACCAAATGTTTGCAGTCTGCTCATCTCTTTGAATCACATTTGATATAAGTGAGGTAAACACCATTGGCAACACAGGAAAGTAATGCTGCTAGCTCTGACTTGGTTGGATTGCAGAGCTGTAAGAGCAGGTTAAATATGTCCAAGTAGTGTGTGTGTGTGTGGAGGGGGAGAACCTACCTGCAATGTGAAATTACAACAAAGGGAATAATAGAGTGTGACAATGTAACAAGAACATCAATTCTCAATGGAATGGAGAAATGAATTCAATCAAAATGTCAAACAATTCGAGGGCAGCAAGCAGTCTCTCTGTGTGTGAAAAGCATCTGATGGGCCATTGTGGAACATAAATTGAATTAAATTCCATTTATTGTGTGTATATATTATTCTGCATCAGAAAAAATATTGTTATTTTTGCATCACGGAGAAGGACACTGGGATTGAAAATGATTGGTGCAGGAGAATGTGTGCCATATTTAGACATGAAATAATGTAAACAGACATGCATGGCAGCAACTGCAGAGCGTAGGGGAAACTGGCACCATTGATGTCAGCTGCAACACTTAACCAATGGGGCCTGATTGTTAATTTAACAACCTGATCCCCACTCCAAATATGATGCAGTGGTTAGATTTAATTCAGTTCAGACTGGGAGAAAATTGAATTCAACAAAAATATTGCAGATGAATGGGGCTGACTGAGAATCTGGTTGCTCATTTGCTAATGTTTAAATAGGTGCCAAGTTACCTAAAATACCCAAATGAGTTGTGATTGTGGTTTTGCAGATATGTATATTATGTATTAATTTATTGTTTCATTTCATTTATAGCAAGAAAGAGAACATTTTACACACAACAAAAAGGAAACGATAAAAAGGGACACCGCAATCATATGTAATATAAGATCCAGCAGGAGAAGACAAAACAATTACAATATTTTTCATGCAAATAGACATTGCCTGGAACTAAGGAATTCACATGCAGACTTGCCAAATAAAAAAGAGAGATGAAGAGTTAACAGCCTTGGCTGCCTTGCTTCCTAATCACTAGGAGTCCCACCGATATATAAAGACCATATGTCTCCCTAAACATACTTTCACAAAATCTGCAGGATGGAATAAACAGGAAGCACTATATGGCAATGGGCAAATTGCCATGCCAACCTGCAAAACAACAGCAACAACAACGCCACCCCACCCTGGTCTCTTGTAGTATGTCCTTTAGATTCTTCCAAGTTGTAGGGAATCCTTTCTAGAACAGCAGTTTGCTAGACTTTTGAATACCAGCAATCCTTAAGTTGTCTAAATCGAATGTCCTCTAGAATTTTGCCACAGTTGCTCTTGCTGTCCTTGATAGGTGTGTGAAATGAGTTCTTTATTTTTTTAGATCTCAATCTATGGATGGATTAATTTTATTTATTTGAAACCATTTATATACCACCTGCCATTCAAAAGACTGGTATTAGGTAGTTCATAACCAACTCAAGTGCAAGTTTGTTTAAATTAACACACTAAAGAACTATCAATAAATACAGCAACATCCACAATAGAGTATGATGTAGCTAGGGGAGCTTTCAGTGGCTCAGGGGAACTTCATGGTCTGCAGAAGTAGAGCATGCCCAGTAGGCATAAACACTGGCTGACTGCTTTGGGCTAGAGGGGAGATGAACAGAATATCCTGGAAAATGGCATAGCTAGAGCCCTTAATAGCAAGAACACTCCACAGCATTTTGTTGCTGATCCTCTGATGCAATTGGTTAGTGCTCCTGGCTGTAAATCAGACAGTTAGTGGTTTAAACCTACCCAGGGATGGCTATAGGCAGGATTCCTGCATATGGGCATAGCCAGTGGGATGCAGAGGGGGCAGCTGCCTCCCTAAATCAAGTAAATAAATAAAAATGCTTCATTAACTGACCGATTGTGTCACAGATAACTCGGTTCTGACACCCCCCCATAATGCCTGTCCCCCCTAAAATTAATCCTTGCTATGCCCATGTTCCTGCATTGCAGAGGATTGAACTGTGGGTGCCTTGGGGTCCATTCCAACTCTACATTTAGGTGATTCATTCCTACGATGCAAAGCTAAGCATCATAACAAGTATTAAGTCCTTGTTATCTGTCATCAGAGCCCTCGACAGGATGTGGATTCAAAGAGATTGGGTTGTGTCCAACTAAGTCCCACTCTGAGTTATTTCAGTGAAATGAATGGAGCTCAGTCATATCCATTATTTTCAATGGGTCTCCTCTGAGGGGGGAGGGGACTTACATTGGTTACCACCCTTTGGCTTTGATGCACACTAGGTTCAAATGTGACTTGGTTGTTTGGTTTGGTTTTAGCTGAGGGAAAGCAGCAGTGGGGGAGATGACAGAATATTGGAACTCTGCAAGAAACATTTGACTCCGAGTGAGTTTGCTGAACTGCGTTCCAACATTCTATGAGAAACATGCCTTCAAAGCAAACAAAGTTAACAGAAGTCACATAACTTTTCTATTTAAGAAGATATTCAGGAAATACATAAGCTAAATGTTTATTTCCTCACATTGCTTTTATGGCATTGTTTTACAACATTATAACTGCAGTTGTCAAAAATACTATGGATGCTCAATTCATTTTGATGTTGGTATTCACAGCCATACAGCTGCGTTAATGTACAGTATGTGTTTGCAGCGAATGTGTATAAATTTAAAAGGAGGCAATAATTTAGTCCATAGGAAGTTAAGATTTTATATAGATGATAGTTGTGCAATTTCTTTTGAAATTACATCTTTGTCTAATCGTTTATATATATTTTTTAAAAGCTCAGCATATTTGCACAACATTAAGAAAGATGTGGCTGTTGGACACACATGTTACGAATCTCTGAAAGATATACCGTATTTTTTGCTCTATAAGACTCACTTTTTCCCTCCTAAAAAGTAAGGGGAAATGTGTGTGCGTCTTGTGGGGCAAATGCAGGCTGCGCAACTATCCCAGAAGCCAGAAAAACAAGAGGGATTGCTGCTTTCACTGCGCAGCGATCCCTCTTGCTGTTCTAGCTTCTGAGATTCAGAATATTTTTTTTCTTGTTTTCCTCCTCCAAAAACTAGGTGCGTCTTGTGGTCTGCTGCGTCTTATAGAGCGAAAAATACGGTATGATCTCCAGCTACATCCTCAATGGTACTATCATCTCATGAGGCATGGGATTCATCTTAAGCTCTGCCTCTTTCCTTCTGCTCCCTGGAAGCTCTGTTGGTGGAGGAAACCCATGGGGAATACACAGATTATTGAAAGCTGGGTGCATGTGAACTGTCCCAGAGAAAGATGTGAACATTTTCTCGGAACAATTTACTCAATTTACTTGCAGTCACTGCAGGGAGCCAGCTGTGCTTACTTAATCCGCAGGCTACACTAGGCTACCAGCCAAAGAAACATCTTGTGTCATTAAAAGCTGTACAGGAGGAGGAAATTCAGCAGGTGAAGCTTTTTCCATCCCTGCATCTGCAGTGTTGAGAGCAGCTTTACCTGCTGTATTTCTGCTTGTCACTCAGCTCTTAAAAAGTTAGGGGCCCTAAAAGAATTAACAGGATACTAAAGAGTTGACAAAATGCCATGCAATAATATGACAAGGCGTGAGCTTATAGTCATTCCTACATGATGTAGTGCAGGTGCCTATGGTTTAGCCAAAACAACCTGGTGGGCCAAATGTACCCAGGAACCAGAGGTTCCCCACCGCAGGTGTAAACATTCAGATCTAAAATGAGTGGAAGCGAGTCCTGCTGAGTTAAAAAACAGTCCCATGGCCTTAGGCTGCATCCTATCCTATCATTGGGTGCAACTTAATGAATTGTTTCCAACTTAACCTGCATAGGATTGTTCTGTAAGGCCGCAGTGTTAGGCATACTTGCTTTGCAGTCTCCTGCCAACCTAGCAGTTCGAAAGCACGTCAAAGTGCAAGTAGATAAATAGGTACCGCTCCGGCGGGAAGGTAAACGGCGTTTCCATGCGCTGCTCTGGTTCGCCAGAAGCGGCTTAGTCATGCTGGCCACATGACCCGGAAGCTGTACGCCGGCTCCCTCGGCCAATAAAGCAAGATGAGCGCCGCGACCCCAGAGTCGGCCACGACTGGACCTGATGGTCAGGGGTCCCTTTACCTTTACTTACTTTGCAGTAGGCTCCATTAAATTCAATTGTTATTTCTGAGAGAGCTAGGATAGGCTTGGATTGCATAGCACCATATCTACAAATTTTACCATAGAGGGCAAAAACCTTTGCTGCCATCCTCCTCTCCTAGCCATGATTTCCCCCATACTTCATAATTTCCCTTCAAAATATGTCTTCTCTCTTCCCACCCTGAGTTCAGCATGAATTGCCCCACACCTTGCCCAGGGGGGCAGGTACCGACTGTGATGACTTAGGGCTCGTCTATACTGTCACTTGTCCCATACCTAGAAAGCATGGCCCAAATGAATTTCTGTTTGCTTTGTCATTTTCCCCAGGAAGACTCACTCGAACGCTGAATCAGAGCAAATGTTTGCCCCGATTGATGTTTGCTCTGATTCAGTGGTAAATACCAAGTTTTCCCAAGGGAAAGCAGGACAAGTGGAAGTCTGGATGAGTCCTAAGTGATGCAGTGAGGGACACACTGCATCGACCCCTTCAATATATTTCTCAAAGTGATAACTGTATATAAATGGCTGCTATGTGAAATAGTTACAGACCCCGATCAGGTGGATTCCAATCTCATTTCAAAATATGCAGCCCTTTACTGAAAGCACACTCTCTTTCATGGCTTTGTTGTTCTTTTGCTTAACTAATCCTGCTACCCCAAATGCCCATAAAGGAGGATAATTGGAACTGCTAATTTTGTCTTTGACGTCTCGACTATTGTTTTCCAGTTGCAAGCTTCCAACCAGACAGAGCTGAATGGCAGTGCTGATGTTATTAACAGCAGTTTGAGCTAGAGGCTACAAGCAATCTTCAGACTTTAAATGGGAATAAAGTTCCCCAAGGACAGCAATGCATTACAAGAACTTTTCCTTTGTGACTTTTAATCTCTAACAAACCCTGGTCTAGACAAGACCAGATTGAATCCCCGTATTATCACTCCAGCACGACTGCATTTGTCATCACCTTGGATGTAATACTAGCTCAAAGATTCCAGTCCTCTTGATTTCAAATAATGAATTGAGGTTGCTAAAGCTCTGCTGAGAGCTGTTTGGACTCCATTCAGTGCCTTGTCAACTTCTGGAAAAGCTTCATCTTCCCAGAGTGGGGTGGGGAGAGACACAACACGCACTATTTCCTGAGCTCTGATACATTTTGTTGGCAAATGAAAGAATGTCAGTATTTCATTTTCAATCCAGGTTTCTACATAGGAAAGTTCCATAAAGGGAGGGCTTAAATTTAAGCAACATTTTTTTTAATATAGTCATGTGACTTTGACAGAACAAATAACTGCATTTGTTTCAAAAATAGTTCTTTGGTGTCTCTTTTCAGAATCCAACACATTGTAAGGGCTTTTGAAACGATCAATCTGTTTTTTTCTGTTTATTGGAAGATGCTGTCTGGTAAGTTAACTATCAGCCTCTTGCACTGAAATCTAATTCAAGTTCCTGTCTAAAAACAGTGCACAGTTTATGTAATATTGGGTTAGTCTTAAGGCGATGCTTTTGCTGCAACAGACTGCCATAAGAACATAAGAAAAGGCTGCTGGATCAGGCCAGTGGTCCAGCATCCTGTTTTCACAATGGCCAACAAGATGCCTGAGGGAAAACTGAGAGCAGGATCCAAGCACAAGAGCACTCTCCCCTCCTGCGGTTTCCAGCAACTATTACTGCCTCCCACTGTGAAGGCTGAGCTGGATGCTCCATGAATTTGTCTAGTCCCCTTTTAAGGTCATTCAACATAGCTGCTTTTCTGGAATTAGGTCTTAAAATAAGGAAGATGGAAAAAAGAGGGAGAGAAAGAGAGAGAATTCTAAGGCCAAACAACACATTTCATGGGAGATCCTGACATTCTTATTTTGACTCCAGCTTTGACCAGACCAGCAAAACTGGTGGATAAATTTAGTGCCATTTTTATAATATAAATTACCTCCTGCAATGGGAAAAAAACACAGCAGTTTCGGTGAGGAGCAGGAGCAATTTAGATTGGGAAAATGGCTTGACCCTCCTGTTGCCCAACAGTCAGATCAAAATCACTCATCCCCACCCCCCAGTTAATTTGAACTGAAAATAAAACCTTATTTCGAACCTTATTTGAACTTCAAAACCCAGCCTAACTTGCATTGCCTGATCATGTGTTTCAGAAACTGTGCCTATATTTGGGTATTTGATGTCTCTGATGGAGAAGCAAGACTTTGCCATTTGCAAGATAAATGTGTGGTCTTCCCTAACCATGTGGGTGGAAACTGCAGGCGTTTACCTGGAGTAGAATGGCTCACAAATGCCGGATAGCCATTCTGAATGATGAGGCTTTCTTTCTCTCCTTCTGAATCCATTAACCTGACAGTGTTGTGAGTGAGACAATGGTGGCTGGTGTGCCTAAAAACAGGTTCCATGTTCATTGCCCATAATAAAGCAGAAAACTTGGGGCGGGCAGAGAAAGGGAAGCTTTTGGTTACTTTGTTTCAAAATTTCAATCAAAATCTAAAGCAGACTTCAAAGGGTGTTTAAAGCTGACAGTGTTATTTTCTCAGCAAGGAGGAGGGAAGATGAATAAGTATCAAGGCACATCATTCTCAAAATAATTGCAGACTTGACATATCTAAATTAGTTTCGAAAAGGAAATACTGCGGCAATGGAGCTTATTAATTAAGGGGGTATGAGGACTGTAATGGTTCTAGTCCAAGACTGCCCGCAGTCGCAGCTAATAAAATAAAACTCCAGCCATCCTTCATAAACTAGAGTTCCCCAATCCACCCCAAGCATTTTTTGTGTGAATATGTGTAAAAATCTGCTCCTTTTGTTGAATATTTCATAAAGAAAACATTGCACTGGTTCATATGGAATTATCTGGACCTCTGCAGTTATGGAAATGACAACTTAGAGGTGGTTGTGCACACATTATGGTAAGGAGTGACACTTTTTGCTGGTGAAGTCAGAGAGGCTATTTCCCACTGCTATTCTGTATTTAAGAAAGTGTTGTGTTTCCCTGTACAGTGGTACCTCAGGTTACATATGCTTCAGGTTACATACGCTTCAGGTTACAGACTCCGCTAACCCAGAAATAGTGCTTCAGGTTAAGAACTTTGCTTCAGGATAAGAACAGAAATCGTGCTCTGGTGGCGCAGCGGCAGTGGGAGGCCCCATTAGCTAAAGTGGTGCTTCAGGTTAAGAACAGTTTCAGGTTAAGAGCGGACCTCCGGAACGCATTAAGTACTTAACCCAAGGTACCACTGTATGGTCCAGTATGTGAATAACAAGTACACACTTCTGTCTAATTCAGGTGCATTGTGTTCATGCATTGCACATATCATTGGCCACTCTTTGCCTACAATGATTAACCATCCCATAAAGTTACAGGCAGTGCATGCTGTAAACGTCCCGTGTGACTGTGACACAAAAATGGCATATATAATTGGTTGGATTTCTAATGGCTAGTCAGCTTCTAATGCCTAGTCAAGTTAGCCTGACCAAATCCATCTCCCCTAGAGCCCAGTCTTAAGCCTGCTGCTAGGCAGAAGTATCCCTTGCTATAACTGACTCCTTTTTAAGCCTATCCTGAATAACTGGTCATAAGTCCTCCCTTACATAGCCTTTTCCAAAGGTTTCTCAGAAGTTCATTGCCCATGACACCAGGAGAGCTGGCCACACGCTTTGTCAATACTGGTCGTTTCCCTATAAAAAGATAGAATTCAAGCCTCCCAACCCATTAGGTTCTGTCTCCATCCCTAGCCATTTTCCTGCTTCTGAGGAGCTTCCAAAGCCCATGTAACAGGTGACCACTTTGAAAATGGCTGGAAACAAAGGACTTTTGGGGCCATTTTGAGGGCCTTTTTTTTTTTTGTAAAAATTTTTATTGGTTTTACAGAAAGATTTTAAACAATACAAACAAATAAAGAAAGACATACAAACATGTAAAATTTCATAACCTTTTTTTCATATCCCTCTCTTCTCGGACTCCCCCAAACTTCCCCTTCCTACATCCCAATTTCCAAAATTTATTTCAGCAAATTCTAATTAATTTTATCAAATATATTTTTTCTTATTCTTTTCTTCAACTTAATCTTATTTTACTGTAATCTCCTTTTCTTTCTCCAAACCTCGACATTTTAACATTCCTCAATTTTATAATAGTTCTTAAGGTAAATTTTGAATTTCTTCCAATCTTCTTCCGCCGTCTCTTTCCCCTGCTCACGGATTCTGCCAGTCATCTCAGCCAGTGTCATATAGTCTATTACCTTCATCTGCCACTCTTCCATGGTGGGTAATTCTTCTGTCTTCCAATACTTTGCGATGAGTATTCTTGCTGCTGTCGTAGCATACATAAAGAAATTTCTATCTTTCTTTGACACCAATTGGCCGACAATGCCCAAGAGAAAGGCCTCTGGTTTCTTAGGGAAAGTACATTTAAGTACCTTTTTCATTTCATTATATATCATTTCCCAGAAAGCCTTAATCTTCGGGCACGTCCACCAAAGATGATAAAAAGTACCTTCCGTTTCTTTACACTTCCAACACTTATTATCAGGCAAATGATAAATTTTTGCTAGCTTGACTGGGGTCATGTACCACCTATAGATCATTTTCATAATATTTTCCTTTAAGGCATTACATGCCGTAAATTTTATACCAGTGTTCCACAACCATTCCCAGTCAGCAAACATAATGTTATAACCAATGTCCTGTGCCCACTTAATCATAGCTGATTTAACTATTTCATCTTGTGTATTCCATTTCAGCAGCAGATTATACATTTTTGACAAATTCTTAGTATTGGGTTCTAACAGTTCGATTTCTAATTTTGATTTCTCCACCTGGAATCCAATTTTCCTGTCTTGTTTATGTACCTCCATTATTTGATAATAATGGAGCCAATCTCGAACCTTGGGTTTCAATTTCTCATAACTCTGTAACTTCAATTTATCTCCATCTTGTTCCAAAATTTCCCAATACTTTAGCCATTCAGCTTCCATATTAAGCTTTTTCAGCGCTGTAGCCTCTAAAGGTGACAACCATCTAGGGGTTTTACTTTCCAACAAATCTTTATATCTTATCCAAACGTTATATAATGCTTTCCTGACAATATGGTTTTTAAAGGCCCTATGCGCCTTAATTTTATCATACCATAAATATGCATGCCAACCAAATGTATTATTAAAACCTTCTAAGTCCAAGATATCTGTATTCTCGAGGAGCATCCATTCTTTCAGCCAGCAAAATGCTGCTGCTTCATAATACAGTTTTAAGTCCGGCAGGGCAAACCCCCCTCTTTCTTTTGCATCCGTCAGTATTTTAAATTTTATTCTGGGCTTTTTGCCCTGCCAGACAAATTTCGAGATGTCCTTCTGCCACCTCTTGAAACAATCTATCTTGTCCAGAATTTGTAATGTTTGGAACAAAAATAACATTCTAGGCAATACATTCATCTTAATAGCTGCAATTCGGCCTAACATTGACAATCTCAAATTTGACCATATTTCTAGATCTTTTTTAATTTCCGACCAACATTTTTCATAATTGTCTTTATACAAGTTCGAATTCTTAGATGTCAAATAGACCCCTAGGTATTTCACCTTCTTTACCACTGTCAAACCTGTTTCATTCTGGAACTTCTCCCTTTCCATGACTGTCAAATTTTTTTCCAAAACTTTAGTCTTTTGTTTATTCAATTTAAATCCGGCCACCTGGCCAAATTCTTGAATTAGCTCCAACACCCTTTTTGTACTAGTGTCTGGCTCTTGTAAAGTAAGTACTAAATCATCTGCAAAGGCCCTTAACTTGTAATGTTTGGCTCCGACCTGTACACCTTTAACCTGCTGGTCATCTCTAATCATATTAAGCAACACCTCCAGAACAGAAATAAAAAGTAAAGGGGAAATTGGGCACCCCTGTCGTGTCCCTTTTTCTATTTTAAATTCTTCAGTTATCACATTATTTACAATCAACTTAGCCTTTTGTTCAGCGTATACGGCACCCATACCATTCTCAAATCCTTGGCCTACCCCCATCCCATGAAGATTCTTTTTCATAAAACTCCAAGAAATATTGTCAAAGGCTTTCTCCGCGTCCACAAAGATCAGAACTGCTTTAGTGTTTATATTCACCTCTAATAATTCCAGAATGTCTATTATGTTCCTCACATTATCTGATAAATGCCTTTTTGGGAGAAAGCCTGCTTGGTCCTTATGAATCTTCTCCATCAACACTCTTTTCAGTCTTTTTGCCAAAATGTCTGCAAAAATTTTATAATCCACATTAAGTAATGATATTGGGCGGTAGTTCTTAAGTTGAGTCTTTTCAGTCTCTGTCTTTGGTATGAGTGTAATATACGCTTCTTTCCACGATTCTGGTGCCCTTTTCCCCTCCAAGATCTCATTACAGACTTCCTTTAAAGGTTGTACCAACCACTCCTTCAAAGCTTTATAGTATCTGGAAGTCAGTCCATCTGGTCCTGGAGATTTGCCCAGTTGCATATTTTGAATGGCACTCTCTATCTCTTGATCTGTTATTCTCTGGTTTAGATCCACCTTACTTTGGTAGGAGATTTTTTGTAGTCCATACTTTTTAAGGAATTCATCTATATCTTCCTCCTTCTGCGGTCCTTGTGAATATAACTTTTTAAAATAACTCAAAAAACAGTTTCTTATCTCGTTAGGTTTAGAAATATTCTTTCCATCCACTTCTAGGCTTGTAACTGTATTTAGTTTCTGTCTTTTCTTCAATTGCCAAGCCAGAAGCTTACCACATTTATCTGCTGATTCAAAAGTCTTTTGTCTCATTTGTTTTATCTTCCATTCAATCTCTTGATTCATCAATTCCATATATTGTGTCTGGTATAACTTAATCTCTCTCAGAATCTCCTGGGACTTTGGTTTTGATCTCAATTTCTTCTCTCCTTCTTTTATCTTTTCCAAGATCTTATCCTTCTTCTCATTTTGCTTTCTCTTTTTTACTGAATTTTGTTGAATTAAAAATCCTCGCATCACTGCTTTGCTTGCGTCCCATATCACTCTTTTTTCTACATCAGTTTTTAGATTTATTTCAAAATAGTCCTTTAAAGTTTTTTGGGCCTTTCTATGGATCTCCTCATCTCGAAATAGGTTGTCATTCATCCTCCATCTGAATTGACCAGTTACTGTAAATTTCATCTCCATCTTCACGGCGTTATGGTCGGAGCAAGTCTTTGGGCAGATTTCCACTTTCTTAATCTTTGGAGCCAACCCACTAGTAATCCAAATTTGATCGATTCTGGTCCAGGTCATCATTGCTTCAGAGAAGAAGGTTCCCTCTCTCTCGAGAGGGTTCCTTGTTCTCCATATATCAATCAAGTCCATATTTTCAGTCATTTCAAAGAAAGTCTTTGGTAGTCTCCCATCTCTGGTAATTACCTGTCTTTGTGCTTTATCCATATTTGTAGATACCACTCCGTTCATATCTCCCATCATAATTAATTTGTAATCCAAATAGTCCAACAATATCTCATGCAACTTCTTAAAAAATTCTGACTTCCCTTCATTAGGTGCGTAGATCCCTAGTATCAAAAATTTTTCACCTTGAATTTGCACTTCAATTGCCAAATATCTTCCTTGTTCATCTTTAAATATAAACTTTGGGGAAAGTTTTTCTTTTGCATAGATTACCACTCCTCTTTTCTTAACTTTATCCGATGAAATAAATTCTTGGCCTAATCTCTTATTGACGAGTAATTTCCTATGCAATCTTGTTATATGAGTTTCCTGTAAACAAATTATGTCCAACTGCTCTTTTTTCAATAAATGGAATATGTTTTTCCTCCTTCGCGGAAGGTTGAGTCCATTACAATTCCAACTTAGAAGTTGCAGGGCCATCCTGAAGCTATTTACCTCCTGTCGCTCCGAGTAGTTGTTCTTCTTCTGTCGGTGATTTCAGTCCAAACGTCAGGTTTAAAATGTCTGTTGCGTCTTTCGTTTCTGATGTTATTTCCTCTCCGACTGTTCCTTTCAGAAGGTCTTCCCTATAATGATTTAAAAATTGATCTCGATCTTCTACTGATCTTATCCTTATTTTCCTACCTTTGAATTTAAAAGATAGGCCTTGCGGGAATTCCCACCTGAAAGGTACTTCGTTCTTCTTCAGCAATCCGACCAGTTCTTTATAGTATGTTCTTGCGTCTAGAATTTCCTTTGGGATATCTTTAAAGATCTCCACAAAAGACTTTTCAATCTCGAGTGTTCTTTGAAAATACAAGCTCAATATTTTTTCTCTCTCCTCTCTTGATCTTAATGTTATTAGGCAATCCCTTGGCTTCTTCCTGCCTTGTGCTCTTCCCAGTCTAAAAGCAGTGACTATTTTAATTTCTTCCTTCTCTAACTCCTGTTGCCAAAAATCAGAAAATTCTTTAGAAAGGAAGTTCGCCAAATTGTCTCCTTCACTTTCAGGCACCGCTCGTAGTCTTAAGTTTCTGCCTCTCCTCTCCAATTCAAGCATAGACAGGGCCAATGTATGATCTTCTAGCTTTTTGCAAACTGGTACAATTTTTTCCTGTATAGCATCCGCCGAGACTTTAGCCTCATCAGCAGAGACTTTGGCTTCTTCTGCGATTTTACGTATATTAGCAGAGTCCTCTAATATTTTATTAATAGATTCTGTATTAGATGTCACCCTTTTCCCTAATTCATTCACACTTTGTGTATTCTGATCAAGTTTGATTGAGAGTTCTGTCAATTTTCTACTATTTTCCGCCCCCTGCTTTGTCAAAGATTCCAAAGACTCATTTATTTTAACCAAAGCTTGTGTTACAGGATCTGATGACATTGTTGTTCTTGTCTGACCAGTTGCAGCTGGTGCCACTGGGATGCCTGGGACTGAAATTCTTCGCTGTGAAGGTTTTGCTTTGTATTGTCTCCCAGACCTGGTTGTTGTCTCTTCTGATGCACCACTCATGCCTAGCCAAGGTCACTCTCGCAGCTGTTAGTTGTTTTTCAAGGGAAATTTCCACTGCCTTAATAGTTACAGCCCAATTTGCAACAGTTATCAAAGTGCCCTCTAGGGGAACAAAGTTTCCAAAACTAAACAAAATGTCTTACAGTCCAAAATTCCCCTGAGGTTTCCCAATAGTCAATTGTAACAGTTCTTATATTTTCAGAGTTCAACAAACCAGTAATTTAATGTCTCTCCTGAGCTGAGTAGTTTGAAACAATGTAACAATCCAAGTGACAGCTCACTGACAGTTCTCTCTCTCCAGGTTCCTTTGCCCCGGCAGTCCGTTTCAGGGGTGTTTGACACAGCGATAAAAAGTTTTAAAATCTTTTTCTGGCAGGTTCTAATCCCAAATTCCTCCCCCTTTTGCTCCTGCCTACCAAAAGGGGGAAAATTCACAGTTTATGTCTGGTTCTCTTCACTCTTTGCGATCTCTCAATGGTTGCAGCTTTTAATCCTTCTTTGCTTTATCCTTATGCAGTCCGGGAAAGGCTGACTTCCTTACTTTAACCAATCCCGTTTTCAGCCAAATTTCAAAAAGATAATTGTAAATCCCAATTAAGTCAGTCTTACTCACTGGTTTTACTTTGTAATCCAATTTTCAGGAAGGAATCGGCGCTCTCCGGCTATGGCGATGCGGCTTCGCTTTACAAGCTGGGTAGCGGCTCTCAGCACCGCTTCTCCCCCCGCTGCCGTTCCGGAGCCTTTAAAAAGGCTCCCTTGCGATTTCGGGGGGGCGCGATGGTGCCCACCGAGCCTCCTTGTTCACAGGCTTCCGCGCCTGTAATTTTTGAGGGTCCCCGCTTCGCCGTAGCGACAGGACCCGAACTTGTAAAGCAGACCCCCTCCGGAGCTCGGAGGGAAATCCGCCATTAACCGATGGCGCCGACCGGAAGTCCCCCATTTTGAGGGCCTTGCCAGGCAGCACAAGAATACTTTTACCTAAAGAGTCACATGTTCTGTTACTCTGCATGTCTTAGAAGTGTTTACTTCCTCATGTTGAAGTGCCATGTGAATTCTGTTTTTGGAATCTTACTTTTTGTTGCAATATTGTGCCTAGACGTGGGGGAGAGAGTTGATTCAGTTTGCTTTCAAAGGCAAACCTTACCCAGTTCTCACCTTTTGAAACAATAGATGAACTGAAACACAAGGACTGATTTGATTTCCCCTCGCTCTTATCAGCAACCCAATTGGAGCCTGAGGTGCTTTAAGCTAATGTTGGATGGTGGACATCAGTAGGAGAAGACTGGGAGAGAGAAATTCTGATTTAGTGTAATAATAATAATATAAAAAAACAAGCAAACTGCTGCAGTTTAATCCTCTAAATTAACTGGGTGAAGGAGGGGAGGAGTGACTGAGGGAAGAAACAAAACCAAATCAAAAAAATATCCAGCATATTTTCTGCTAAGCTCCATCCAGTTAGTGTGGATGACAAACAAAATTTCAATGAATATGGTGAGTGAAAAAAATGGGAGTGTTAAGACCCTCATGTGCCAATTGCACACACAGAAAAATCAGTTCTGAACAACCCATTTGTGAGATAATGCCCTCATCTGGACACAACTGGGGATGCAATCCCTTTCAGAATAGATATTCAGAATAGAATTACAATGGTTAACATTTCCTTTTAGGTTTTTTAAATCTCTAAAATATGTGTTATTCCATTTCCGTCCACACACCTTATTTTTCACATTGTTCAACACTTCCATATTGAAACTAAAAAGAGAGCAAAAGGTTATTTTCCATACAGTTGTATGGCTTGTCTGACTCAGCCCTTCAGCTTCATGTGCTATATGCTCCATGCATTCCCCTACCCAGCGCTCCCACTTCTTGAAATTTATAAGGCATTTTTTAAAAAACAAAAACAAAAAACCCCCCTGCAGGGACTGACTCTAGTGACTGACTTTACTACACAGTTGACACCTGTAGAAGCGTCTGTCTGGCAGAGTTCAAAGGACTTGCCAGCTGGAAATGACTTAAGAGAATGACCTCATGTATGAAGAGCTGATGGATGAAGCTTGTAAACAGGTCCTGGTTAACATTTTTCTTCTGGTTCTCCAGAAAGGTACAACTTTTTAGTGCCAATGAACCCCAGATATTACCGATATGACAAGCCAGCCAGCAGATGTTAGCGAGATAGCCCAGTAATTATGAACAAGATCAGGCAACAGCAGCCTAGATCCTCTGTCTAGGTCGTGCCACTGCAGTTGGTGGAGTGCGGAGAGCAGAATTATTTAACTGCATGCTGTTGCCTACCAAATTAAAAAAAGGAATTCCAAAAAAGCTAGAACCAAATAAAATCATTTAAAATTCCACAAAGGCTAGAATTTAGTTTTCTGTGTGAAGGGATGTATGTGTGTGCATTGAGTGTTCTTCAGCGTAACACCTTCCCCCAGCCAACACACATCTGCTGTCTAAATTGGTGCTGCCCCAGATTTACTCACTGAGGTTTAGGATGTAATGAGTACTCCAAGTAGGAAAAAAATCAGGGAGCAGAGAAGGCAGCAATGTTTCAGGGCCAGGTCACATGTGGGTGTCCCATTTAACTAATCCCACTATCTAGTGCGAGCTAAACAGGAAAGCTAAGCAAACACATGTGGGTGTATTGGAGCTGCCTCTGCTCATTTATGACTTATTCCCAGACACATCTTGTTAGCTCGCAAGTGAATCAGGACTCTGTCACCCCACCTCGTATT
The DNA here is from genome assembly GCF_964106645.2 of Podarcis pityusensis. Taxonomy (NCBI): domain Eukaryota; kingdom Metazoa; phylum Chordata; class Lepidosauria; order Squamata; family Lacertidae; genus Podarcis; species Podarcis pityusensis. The sequence continues at coordinate 60,913,075 of NC_138031.1, forward strand.
CTGTCACAGTTGAAGTGATTGATGTTAATGCCATTCTGAAGCTATTCACATAAAAAGGTCAACAGTGAAATCAGATCAGCGGGTATTAACATATTTGTCATGTGCCTCTCATCTTCCACAATGAAGAGCCTCATACGAAAGTCTGCACTTCCTCTTCTTTCTCATGTACTGATGCTTGCTGGGTTATATTAGATGCTTTTAAAATAAAATAAAATATCATGCTCAATAACATGCATCTGTTTTCAAAAAGACCAGCAAGCTCCTCAGGTGCCAAAGATGTCCAGTCAGGATCTCGTAAGATAACTGTCTTCCTAGCAAGGGAGACAGTCGCCATGGCAACTTCCAGGCTTCACCCATCAACAGCTTTTAGAATTTTGACAATTCCGAAAGGGACTATGAAGGAATTTCAATTAGAGCCAGCACTTATATATTTAAAAGGCAAACTTTTTGAAACAGAAAAAAATAACCTGTTAAGATAATACTAACCAACGTCACGCCGGAAATTTTAAAAATGTGTTTAGTGATACAAGAGGCATTTTTTTAAAAAGCTGTCAAAATATTAAAAGCAAACACTGAAACTGGTAAAAAAAAGAAAAGAAAACGAGAGAGAGCAGGAAACAAATAATTTATGCAAGTTTTTGCAATCACTATGTGTGGAAATCTGGCTGAGACAGATGTGCTCAAGCAAAACATGATGAACGTAACACAACACCATTTTAAGAGCAACTTCTTGGATAATGGATCACTGGGGTTTTGCTCAATACCTCCCCACTTCACCACAAATGTTCTGTGGATATGTACCCCCTGCCAGTATCATACTCCTCCTCATCACCATTGCCATTCTAGCTTGCTCTCACCACTGAAATACTCTGCACTCACTTGCAGCCAATTCTATGGAAGTTTACTTCAACATTTGTCCTGCTGAGTTCAGTGGGGCTTACACCCTTGTAAGTGGTGTGTAGGAACTTTTTCAGACCAAGGACTGTGTTTCCTCATGGGCAATTTTTCAGGAGCTGCAAGCCAGAGGCTGAAACTTTCAAAACCTTGAGCAGGACTAGGGATGGTGGAGGCATCTAGAAAACTTGGATTCCAGAAGATCTGATCAGGGCACATCAGGGCCTGCAGCAGATCATGGAGTACAATTTAAAATATACAGTTCTGTGGATCACTTTACCAGTCCAAGGCTTGCAGCGCTGCCTGCTTCTGCTTGTGAGCAGCTGGAAAAGTTCTGCTAAAGATTTATAACAGGGGTTTTTTTGGGTTTTTTTGTGAAAAATAGAGACTGTCTTATAAGTGCTTTTGTTAACATTTGAATTTCTGCACTAAAATCTGCACAGAAATGCAACAGGACGACCTTAGTCTGGGTGGGTCTGTTCATTCCTAAGTAGGACCCATAGTATGGTGAAAATAATACACATAGACAGTCCCAGACTTAGTTCTGGCATCTTCATCTGAAAGGATCTCAGGAAATAGCTTCCCTTGAGATCTTGGAGCAGCTGCCAGTGTGAGTTTATCAGAGTGGCCTCATTGACTACAGTCTGGCTCATTATGAAGCATTGCTATTTCAAGGTAAATATTGGAAACCTCCAATGGGATTTGGAAACCAGAAGCCTACTTGCCCTGTTGTAACATCTGGAGAAAGTGAAGAAGTGAGGTTGCTATTCCCCCTCATTTTCTCCCTGTTAACCCTAAGAGTTTTCAGTCAGAGAAAAGGTAAACACATACTTAGAAAAACAGGAGAGATAAAAGAAAACTCCCAGGGTTGTTCACAACATTTTTCAGTGTCAGTAGGGATATGCGAATTTATACATTTTGGTTTATCTCAGTTTCTCATGTTTCAATTCAGTTCTACACATAGCCACACCGGTTTGCAATTTTTGTAAGCTTTCATGAAAATTCATCAGCATTGTATTGCAGATTTCTCCTAACATACACATGTGAGCAAAGCAATTTCCCCTATTGTAATGCACTTGGATACCTTTTTTTTTTTAAAGGTATATTTGCATTTATATGCACAATTTAAACTGGTTTATGAATTTTTCTACATTACTTGGCTAGAGAAGTACATTGCAAAATTCAGAGAAGTGTGAATTTTGAAGGATGGCTGTGTTTCAGTCCCCATCTTGTTTTGGAAAATGTGAATTCAGGAAGTTCACCTGAATAGTGAGCCAGATCGAATTTCTCCCCATCCCTAAATGGCTCATACAGAAACAGTTGCTTGTGGTACTAGCACAGCAAACAGTCACAAAAGCAAAAGACTTGAACAGTTGCGATTGCTCAGATCAGAATTGCCACTTTGCAGTATCTTGGGTTTGTGCTTTGAGTTGTGACAAACAGTGATTTCTCCACAGTGGGAAGATTATAACAGGATGTTTCAGTCCCTCTGAAGAAACTACATCTGGAAAAGCCCTTAAATTGCACCATTTCCTGAAACTTTGTTTCTAACAATTATGATCTATCTTCCTCTTAATGAAAACCTGGTTTAAACTAATATAATTATTTTAAAAGAAAAGGGGGGATGTCTGTGATCAGAGGGACTTCTTAAAAAGGGAAAATATGTTTAATTATTACTTTTCATGCACAGTGCTCAAATACAAAACTGCAGTACATATTCTCTGTGGAAATGATGTACCTCACACAACAATATTTTGTGTCTTTTGAGCAAAGTTATACATTAACGTGTTTCTAAAATGATTTCTGAGTAATTTAAATCACAAATAAAACTGCTGGATGCCTTCAACATTTCAAACCTAATAACTTTAGTATGATACTGTAGGGTACCTCATGCTGTGGAACTAAGAACTCTTAGATTGTTCAATCTTAGCTCCTGAATTTCTCCATTTTAAGGTCATGTTGTGGTGAAAAGAGTCTTTCTTTTAATGAAATAAATATTTTCTGCTTCATATTTCAGCACTCAGTTTATCAAGTAAGCCTTAAGCTTTTTTACCAATTAATGCTACAGCCCAAATCACACAGATATGTTAGTTCCTGAGGCAGTATATACATGCCTGTTACATTTTCCAGTCTAAATACTGGCTAAGCCTAACTAGGGAATCAGATGATGGCTCCAGTCTAGGAATAGCAGGGACTCGTAAAAATGACAAATATATTATTTTTGGTTTTCTTTTTGTGTTTTTCAAGCAGCAGTTGAAGGATTCACAACTATCAGACACTGCATACCTCCAGACTGTCACTATTTTCGGGTGGGATTCAACCACGTATCAGCAAATTCAGGTTAAAGCCAACTGGGAGGTTTTGCACAACAAACCCACTTCTGAAAAAAATGGATTTATTTATTTATTTAGCAATAAGGAAAGAGTTTAGGGAAATGCATAAACTGTGGGAAAACACTTGCTTTGCCTGATCTGAAGGCAGCCCTGTATCAGTAAGTTTTCAATGTCTGCTGTCTCACTGCGTTTTTGTATTATAGTATATTATGTACATTATGTATATTATTATTTAACATTGTCTAGCCTCCTTGCAAACAAATCAAGGTGCTCAATAGGTTCTCTGAAAATGCCCGTTTTTTGTTTGTTCAGAGCATTATTTTACTGTCATATTTACAGCACACTTCTAAGCATATTTGCTCAGTAGTAAGCCCCCATGTGTCCAGTGGGATTTGCTCCCCATTAACTGAATTTAGGATTGTAGCTCTAGTCCCAGATAATGGGAATCCTGATGAGGCAGGAAGTGACATCACACACACCATGTGCAGGTACATGCATGTGATGCTGCACATCCATGTTGCAGCTACAGGCTCCCACAATCCTTAGGACGAGATGGGCCCCCGTGGTGGGGTAAAAATAAAACAAGAGCCCTTTGAAAACCCAAAGAGCTTTGTGTACACTGATAAGTAATCCTCACAAAGTTAGTCACTGCAAAATTAGTCACTTTAGTGAGGGTGAGAGCAAATGACTTGTCTGATGCCACTCAGGGTGTCCATGCTTCATGAGGCCAGAACTTCTTAGTCAACATGCTTATAAAAAATAACCAAGTCAGAATTAAACTGAATAACTTTATGTATTACATGTTTACCTCAACCTTCCTCCAAGGACTTCAAGGTGAAGTTGGTGGGTTCTTCCTCCTGCCACATTTTGTCCACACTGTGTGGTAGGTTAAGTCGAGAGATGGCAACGGCCCAACCAATGGCTCAATCATTGTGTGTTGTGGCCGCAGAGGAATTTGAACCTAGAGCATCCCACTCCCAGTCTAATAACACTCCAACTGGCCCTCCCCTCCTATGGCCAATTCCCTATAGCTTTGAAGGGTGCAACTGGCAGCTATTTTGCACAACCCATGCATGGGTACATATACCACATCTCAAAATATTTCTGACTAAAATATTGCATTTTAATCCATTTACCAGGCGGGCGGGAAATAGCAGTAACTTGGTTGCAGCACAGCCTTGTTTTCCAGCATCAGCTCGCCTTTCTCGGCTTGCCTGGCCTCATTGTGTATGTGTGCCTGAAGCCAATTATCCTGGTGCCAAGGGAAAGTGTGCAAAACCATATTGGAAGCTAATGCAGCACAAAGGGGCCCTTCATCCCGTTTATGCCTCTGGAATGTGGGGGGGGGGAGTGGGGGGGGGGAATAAGGAGACAACTTGACTCATGGAGCCAGATGTAAGTGAGTAAAGGTGTTGTGGCAATGATCAGAAGAACATCTCATAATCTTTAAATGAGGTTTTGTGCAAAGCATTCCCAAGCCAACGAACTAGTCGTGTTTATTCCGATAGAGAGCTGTGAGATGTATTTCATCCATACTATGTTTTGCATTAATGTTTTTTAAAACAGAGTGCCGATGGTAAGAGGTTCTGTTTCACATGCTACAGATTCATATTACCGATTCCAAAGCCTCATTTTGTGTTGAGCCTAAAACATTGCATTGTGCAACATGCAGTGTCTGGCATCCAAACACTTACAAGCCAAAGAATAATGAAAAAAAGCTCTCTGGATCCGAGCTCACAGGCTGCACCATCTGCCATAAATTTTAAGAAGTCAATTAAAAAGTTCTTTAGCCAATATCAGTAATGGGTAATGGGAGCATTTACGTGATTGCTAATGGCTGGATTTACATGATGCCTCAAAGTGTTGGTTATGAGGTTTGGCAGCAGTACAAAATTAGCCCTGTGATTATCACTACAAATTAGGTTTATGTTGATATAATTAGCAGTTGCAGGATAAAGAAATATTTATGCTGATACTAAAAAACAAAAACGTCTTGATGAAAGTGTACTTTCAAAAAGACTAAGCAGCCTGTGTAATCTGACTCCAGATGTTTTATTGTCTTTCTTCCTGTACATAAAACATCTCATAGCAGCTTTGGATGGACACCCTTCAATTCTTACTTTTCAGAAGTGGGGTGGTTGTTGATCCACTTCCTTGCCCATGCTCATTTGTCTGATAACGTCAGAATCAGGCAGTTCATATGGGAGGGTCTAAAGCATGCCATGTGATTTTCCAGAATCACATATTGCCAAAGCGGCCTGGGATACAGCAGAAGACCGATCTATCAAAGAATATTAGCCATGGCACGCCAAATGGAGCATTCATGATTAGAGCATTATACCTTTCTGTGCTGGATGTTGGGGGTAAATATGCCCTGTTTGTGAGCTTTCCCCAGCATATAGCTGGCCACTGCTGGAGTACTGAAATAGACTAACTCAAATATGTTCTGGCAGGGCAATTATTATATTCCTAGCTGTGTACCTGTTCCCGGTTACTCTGGCTCCCCCCCCCACTGGTGTTCAACACATGACATTAGCCACAATCCATAGGTATCCTGTAGATTCTTGAGAAGAACTCTTGCTTGTTGCGCTTTCCCTCATATCAACTTCCATCCAATTGCAAAAGGAGGCAGCGGTTAAGCTGTGGTGTGTACACTTCAGGCAGCTGTTGCACATGCTCAGAGGACAGCCTCAGTGAATTGGGAGTTCATCGCAGGGGAACAAATCAGGTAATGAGCATCAGGCGAAGATATCCCCTAGGGAAGAGATACACATATTTTGTGCATACCTTTTCAGACGATTTCTTTGCCCAGCATGACATTTCCCCACCAAATAATTCTGAAGGCATTTTGCACATAGATTTATTCGAATGCTGGGAAGTGCTTAGGAACATGCAAAAGATGGGGCATTGTTGTATCTTGCCTGCACCTGTGTTTAATTAAGTCGAGCTGAAAGTTCCTGAAACGGAATAGGTTGCTGTTCTGATTTCTGTCACCCCTAGGAATACTTTCTAGTGAACCTGAAATAGTTTCCAGAGCATCCAGGTGGAGAGCCACAACATGTCAATGATATGCAAGCTATTTGTTTTACTTTGGGCTCCCAGAGCAGTGGTAGCATCACTTTATACAGGCTTAATTTATCGCTGCCCCACTCCTACCTCTAAGCTGAGTAACAAATGGTGTACAAAATAAGGCTCTATATGGAGAAATTGGATAAAGAAAAGTTTTTTCTCCTTCTTACGTGACATGAGATCTCGGGGACATCCAGTGAAGCAGAATGGTGGAGCATAAACAGGGCAGACAAAGGAAAATAATAATAATAATAATTTATTATTTATACCCCGCTCATCTGGCTGGGCTTCCCCAGCCACTCTGGGCGGCTTCCAAAAGAATATTAAAATACTGTGATACATCAAACATTAAAAGCTTCCCTAAATTCATAAAGTGCATAGTTGAATTATCGGATTTGCTGCCATGGGAGGCAGGGATGACCGCCATCTTGGATGGCTTTAAAAGACATTTGTGGAGGACAAGGCTATCAGTGGCTACTAACCTTGATGGTTATGTTTCGCTGTTGATGGCAGTATGTTTCTGAATACATGCTGGGAATGTTGGGAATCAGCAGTGGTGGTGGTGGGGAGTGCTGTTGCACCCGGGTCCTGCTTGCAGGCTTCCCACAGGCATCTGGTTGGCCGCTGTGAGAACAGGATGCCACTGGCCTGATCCTGCAGACTCATCTTATGTCCTTATGGCTAAAATGTTTTTTCCTCATCAAGTGTGCAACCCTTTCCTCACTTATTATTTGTTCTTTATTTATAGGGCTTATTACCTACCCTTCATCATAAAGGCCCTGGGCAGATTACAACAAAACAGTGGTACAGTTGAGAATCAAATAAAACAAAGGCACAATACAACACAAAAATTTCTATTTAAACCAGAGAATAAAGGTAGAGCCTAAAACATATCTCAGCAGCTAAAGGCAAGGGAGAGGAGTAAGTAAGTCTCATGGAATGCAGTGGAATTTACTTTCAGTCAATTCGCATAGAAATGGGCTGTTAGTGTTAACTCTCTACCCATCCAATTTCACAACTGGTTCCTATTATGTTAACAGTCTTTGCAAATCACAGGATGGGAAGCTTCAGTAGCAGGGGAACTTAAAGGACATGTTAAATTCTGCAGGAGCCAGAAACACTGTGAATAACAGGTCATTTTCTGTGAGTTGGGCTGAAATGGAGAAGGCAAGAAATTGGGCAGCTGCACAAAGTTATTTTTCTTTCTTTCTTTATTATTTAAAATATTCTATGCCACCTCTGAACAGACTTGATGTGGCCAGCAAATCAATAATTTAGAAAACCCATTAAAAACAAACAAAATCCCCCAAACTCACTGTGCGTTGGGCCCAGTCAGGAAGGGGGATCACTGTGGGCCTCTTTTCCAAATACCCCCCCCAACCTGCAGCCAGCAAGATGTTCAAGACGTCCAATTCCTAGCTGGTGGAGATTCTGCATGACTCTATAACAGTATTCTGCCATTTATGCCTTAACTTTGTACTATTTTATTATCCTTGCTGAAAGCAATAAAAGCACTATCTGATTCAGACAGAAATTTGTCCACCAAACAAAGCGAAAACAAAGGAAAACGACAGCCCATTTAGCTGTTTCCGAGGTGCAAGAGCTCTAAAGGGAGCCAAGTCAGACTAGGTTGGCCATTAAAATGGCCAAACTAAACAAGCCACAATTAGAGAAACTGCTTCCAGACAGTCTCCCTCGGATTGCCCTGGTTGTGGAGTTAAGAATCTGAAGGGCTAAGTCAACATAATTGTCTCTTGTTTAACCTGGCCAGTTATAAACACTGCGTTGTATCCCGTGCTGTGCCAACAAGGTTCCACTGGAGCAACAGGGCTTCAGTTTCCTCTCCTCCCTCTACACACTCTCAAGGGGTGCTCCAGAAGATCCCCAAACTAGTGGAACTGGCTTTGAACTGCACGCTGGGCAGCTGGAGGAGACAGGAGAGGGAGAGGAAGTTACATCGCACGTGCAGAAGTCATTTGCGCCAATAGAACTAAAGGCAGAAACAATCATATTTCTCTAAGGAAGTTGAGGGGCCAGCACTATGAAGGCCCTGCCTTGTGTAACTGTGGTGGTGGCCCAAAGGGCCACAATAAATACGATAATGTGAACCCCTATAAATCCTTGAGTGTGCTTCTAATAGAGAAGTTATGGTAACCTGTTGATTTATGAAAGTGATGATTTTGCAAGTTGCTTCCCCCCATTGGGGCAGAAGTACAACTAATATGTGAATCACAAAGATACAGATCATAAGCTAGAACATAAATTGATACATGGTACATATGGCTACGTGTAACACAGGTTCCCAACATACATACTAACACAATGTAACAGAAATTAGAAGTTTAACAGAAAGTGCTGGGAATCAGAGCTGAATCAGCAAAAATTGCTAAAGCTTATTGCGCATGTGTATTAAACATGAAATGAGGTAATGATGTACATGATTGGTGAAAATTGAAATCCTTTGTTTGAAATGTTATAAATACCACCGCCAGGACCCTTGGGCGGGGTTGCAGTTTTGCGAAACAATTTGACTGTAACCTATTTCCTAGCAATAAACAACAATGGACTCATAACTCCTCTTGTCTCTGAATTTTATTGGCGTAAACTCAGAAGATAAGTAATTTTTGTCTCACGACATAACCACCCTCCTGCTACATAACCTTGTAGCAGCTCCGCAAACCCCCCCCCATATGCAACCAAGTTTTGAATTTTGTCTTTCTGAAGCTGAGGATTGTGTTTTGAATAGCGGTGATATATATAAAATGTGTACTACCACCCCTATGGTATATGAAGCCAGAGCCCATTTCCAGGTATGTGGAGAAACCACCCTAAATGCAATATGCAAGAAGCTGTGGGTTGCTGAAATCATGGGGTCCTAGCCAATGTTAATCTTACTCAGAGTAAACCCATTAAAATTAGTGGACATGACTAACTTAGGTTTATTAATTGCCACGAGTCTGTTTTAGATATCATTTAGCTGGATACAACCCACGGGCTGTTAATCCTGATGTTAATTTGGCCCAGTTTAATTACCTGAGCAGTCTTGGTCTACTCAGATCACCTTGCAGCAGGCCAGGGAGATGGAAATTGTTCATTTCCCTGGAGCAGCTATGTTTGCAAACAATTTGCTTTCTGCGAGAGAACCTCAACATTTCATTTGTCATGCTTCCAGTAAATATGACAGAGTTGCCAGACCTGCGTATGTAAATCCTAGCAAAGCTGTATTTCCAAATTGAGTGTTTTCAAAGGTGTGGGGGGGTGAGTAGGTGGGTGGAAACAGAAAGCACTTTTTAAAAACCTTGTTAACATGGCTCTTATTTAATTCCTTTTTGCAGCAGCGTGTATCTTGTCGACATTTGTATGACAGGATGTAATTAATGTTTTGTGGAATTAAATGATCTTTTTGGGGGGTGGGGGTGGGGACAGGGAATAGGTTATACATAGGTTTTCAGTTAAATAACAATTAGGCCTCATTAGGAGACTTTCCACTTGCTGGTACTTGTTTTAATCTTGGTTCCAGAAGCCATCATTTGTTGTAAGATGAAAAAGCAGATCCTGTGAACATAAGTGCAAATTGGAAAAGGTGTGTGTGTGTGTGTGTGTGTGTATGTAAAAAAAAGGAGAGAGATAATGAGCAGTTAAATGTTCTACAGAGCCCAAGCACATTTATTCCTTGCAATTCCATATGCTCAAGCTGTTCCTATTTACCTTATTCTAGAAATATACTGTCTGGTAAGGTGGTGAGGTGCTTCTTAAAGATGTCATTAATGTGGGCACTTTGGTGCATGCAGCCCAATCTCTGAGCGGTGAGAGATTTTGGGGTTTTGGCGCTTAGCCAGGGTTTCCTTGGAATTAAGGTCACTGCAGACTGTGGTGCCTTTCAGATATATGGTTTTATTTACACATCTGTGCAACCTGCACATAATTTTATTTATTTAATTTCTCTACTGCCCGCCACCTGAGGATCGCAGGGCGGTTTACAATATAAAAACACAAAAATGTGTAACATAATGACGAAAACAATACCCCACAGTTTAAAAGGCTGTAGATTGATTATTAGCCAAAAGCCTGGGGAGAAAAGGAATGTATCTGCCTACCGTAAGATCGCCGTAGAAGCGCCAACTTGCGAGGGAGACGGGGCGGGGGGATGTTGTAAAAGCAACGCACGATATCATACCACGATGTCAGGACATTGGGAGGAGCCAGGGGTTGAACCCTGTGGCAGAATGGCTTCAATAGTCGGTGGCTCCTTCTCTAAGGCATTCAGCCTCCTCCTCCTCTTCCCCTTGCAACGAAAGAACCGAAAATATATTTGCATATGAAAATTCCTGCTCCAGTGGTTCACTGAGGAAATCATGTTGTGCATGGAGCTTGCATGCAAGCAACACAGTCTTGACTCTGAACTGAATGAGAGGCCCTTTTTGCAAAAATGAGCTCTGTATATGCCCTGGAGCTCCAGAAGAAAGTTGTCCCAGCTGTTAGAGTATTATGAAAACAATAATCAGGGGCAATATTCCAGATTGCAGGTTTGCCTTTTCTGGTTTCGTTCTAGTACATTTAGATTTCAAAGATAAACATGGTAAAACGAGCTGCAGCTGTCTGGAGTGTGTATGTAATACCCATCCTATGGGCTTCTAGGGAACTGCACTCTTTTAAACGGGGAGGTATATTCTGGTAATCAGAGACATCTTGGTACCTTTGATATATGTTACATACAATATAGGCTCTCGGGGTGTTGTGTGAGAGGCCACTGCAAAATTCCCTGGATTTAACAAAAGCCAAAGTAAGCTCCGTGTGCCGCGCAGCAGCTGGGGAAATGCCTGGATCAGTTCCCAGCACCGGGGAAGCGGTGCAAATTATGCCTTTGTGCCAGCAGCAGGATTCTCTTTACGCAGGATCCTATGAGCTGGTGTTGTTGAAAAGTAGCTCACAGGATTAAGTCTTAAGGTACAGCCACAGCTTCACTTTTCAGGGGAAAGGAACCTCTTTTCCTTTCCAAGGCACCATTCCTAACTCTGACGACTCAAGGATTAGCAGGAGAAAGAAAGCAGATTGCATAATGACATATGCTGAGTCACCAGAATGCTATTACATTTTGGAAACAGGACAGGCCAGGCCAGTTTTTAAACTGCAAATATGCTTATTTCTCTAAACAAGAGGACCGAGCAAAACATAATATCCATGCCTTTCTTTTGTGGTATCTGTTTGTTTTGCTCTGTCCTCTTGCATATATATTTTTTTCATAACTCCAAATGTGAAGCTGAGCTTCCAGGACCACCTAACTAGAGACTGAAATATGTGCCTTAAGTGCTTTTGGCCAAGATTTCAGAAAACACTGGTAATAAATAACTTTGAGCTGGTGTAGCTAACAAATTTGCTCAGTGTCCTTGTAATTTTGTGTGTGTGTTACCTCTGGCACGGTGGTCCTGTGGTTGCATATTAGTTACAGCAATAAGCCTTCCTTTTGTTTTTCTCTCCCCATACACATTTGACCATTTCCTTTCACAGAACAGGCCACACTCTTCAGTGTCCACAGGTACTGTTCAGCAAACCATTACATCCTCTTTTCAATTTTGAAAAGCCAACATTTCTGGTTCAGCATACAAAATAGGCCATATTTAATTACTTTTTCAGTGTTCATACTGAGTTATATTTCAAATGTACTATGTGTATACACAAACACACACACACGCTGCCACTTTATATTTCTCTGGAGTATTTTGTTTGCTTGAATTCAGGATTTATTTTCCCATTCTGCTTATGTAAATTGTTTGTGCATCTGTGCATTCTGAATTCATTTTATTATCATATTCGAGTCATCTTTGTTTATTTGCTTCATGACAGGAGGAGTAAAATATTAAAGACCTATGCTGAAAACAACTGGTTTATCGTACTCCTGCACTTCTAGAGCAGATAAACCAATTATCAGAGCAGTCACATGGGGCGGTATTTTTGCTAGGCTACACGATTTCAGACTATAGTTGAAGGCCTGCGCGTTTGAATGCTCTCCCCTGCCTATAATAAAGAATCTTTCTGGGAGAAGGTTGTAGGTGTCTCTCTCAGGGCCGGCTCTACCATTAGACTACGAGGTGGCTACCTCAAATGGCAGCTTCTGATGGCACAGCCAAGAGTAGCAGCAACCTACTAACTCCCCCAGAACCCACTAAACTAGTATGCTGCCCTCAGGTGCACTGTAGGCTAATGTTCCACCCTAAGTGTTAAAGTAAGATTGAACTGCCTGTACTTTTGACTTTTGCATTTGGGGGGGGAGGGGCACCTTGTCCTTTGCCTGTATGTGTATAGATATTGTGTATATAAGGGGCCATCAAGTTTTCTAGGTCCGTGGGCACATAGAGCTGAAAGAAGAAATGGAGAAGATGACCATTATTTCTGCTGCCTCCTTCAACTCTACTCTCACCAGTTCACGACCAAGAGGGCAGTGAGTGGTTGGGCTCACAGACTTCGTGAGCGCTAGGAGAAGACTTCAAGGGTGGCATGGAACTCATGGTACCCCTGCTGTATATCAGTGTGTGTTGGGGGAAACAAGGGGACACTAATCTTCCACTCCTATGCCTGTCACTTAAGACAAATGTCTCATTCCACTTCATTATAGGCACAGCCCTGCTATTCAGAAGGGAGACTGGTATTGAAGCAGCATTCATCAGTGACAGCCCAGGTCTTAACCATCACTGGAATGAGGAAGGTAAAAAATGTTCTTTAAAGTTGGGAAAGAGCCTGCAAAAGCAAAGTTCACAAGACATTGCCAAATGAATAACCAAAATGATATTTTTTTTTAAAAAAAGTGTTTCAGTACAGCCCATTTTAGCCTTTAAAAACAAATCTTTACTACACTTTTATTCAACCAACTGCTGCTACTGGTGTGTCAGGCAAGGTTCACCTTATTTGCAGATGACATGGATGGGCTTGGCAGTAAGGCAGGACAGAAGTTGCCTCAACATTGTTATCACCGTTAAAATATCCAGAATAAAGTTCAAGTAGGTTTAGCTTGGAGGGATGTTTTCTAATAACTTTGCAACAAATCTTTTTCATCCTCTTGACTAACAGTCTGTACTCCCTACTTCTCACCCTGCAAAGCAGCCTTTTCCATTTGCCCAAATTTGTTACAGGCACCCTATAGATCTGCTCCAAATTTTGACATGTGAACCATTTCTTAAAAGTGGCTTATGAAATCATTTGAATAAGAGGAATAAAATTACAAAGGCTTAACCCCCCCAAAAAAACAGCATAGTTCTGCTGGAGTGCAGGCAGCACAAAAGGATTTCAAAGTCCCCTCTGCATTTTCTCACCTCATTTCTAATTATTTGACACTCAAACACCAGAAAATCTTCAAATAATTACAAGAGGTCTACAGAAAGGTAGAAAGGGGCCAGAGGAGAATGGGCCCAATCCTTTAATAAGAACCTGAATTCTTACAGTGGCTGAAAAAATGCCCTTGGGAAGGCTACAAGCAGAACCTTAGGGCAACAGTGCTTTCCCCACTTGTGGCATCCCATTAACTGGTATTCAGAAGCTTTCTGTCTGTAACACTACAAGTAGAAAAAGAACTAATAGCCATTGAAAGCTTTATCCTCCGGGACTTTGCCTAAGCTCCTTTTATAGCCGTCTAAGCTGGTGGCCATTACTATTTGTGGTTGCGTATTCCATAGTGTAACTATGTGTTATGTGAATAAATATTTCCGTTTGTCTGTCCTGAAACTTCCAACATTCAGTATCATTGGATACTGAATGTGAGAAAGGAAGAAAATGTGAGAATGTGAGAAAGGTAGAAAAACTTCTCTGTATCCACTTTTTCCATGCTTGAATGATCCTGAGCAAGAAAGACCTTAGACATACCTTTGCATCCGCAGAGATGCTCGGGTTGAGGAGGGGAATAATTATCTTATAGTCCAGATCATGACCATGCCACCATCTTAGATCTGAAAGAGACTTTGATTGATCAACATGTTTTATTAACAGTGGGATATTAATTAAATCAGATTTTAACAGGCTGTTGTGGTTGTAAAAGGACATTCATTGTTTGTGACGTGACATTTGAAAACAGAAAACAAAACAAAACCCTAAGTGCATTTCTTGATTCAGAGAGCAGCCCTATTCCAGAGTTAGGTGCATGTTGCATCAGTGTAAAGAAATGGGTGCCCCATATGGCTCCCTCCAGCCAAATGAGTCTCTGTATGTATAGGAGTTTTCTGCATACGATCACAACTCCAGGACATGCTATAAAGATGGATGGAAAATGTCCTCTTACCCTGTTGTACATGAATATTTCACTTCCATTCCTGGTTGTCCTCAACACCTTGTCATTTTGCCCAAACCATCATTTCACTTAGTTTCTCCCCAAGCTTTTTAATATCTTTGTTCTTTTACTTCTTCCCATATCTTGTGGGTTTGTTTGTTTTGTTTTGTTTTGTTTTGATTCTCAGTCTGCTGCCTTCCAGCATCCTGAAACCAATGCAAAAGCAAGACTGAGCTCTACAGCTTCTATATATCATACGCTAAATTAAGAAAGGCCAAGACCTTCAAAAGCACATTATGCTGCTTGCATATCCTCTCTTTAAAATATATACTCTGAGAAGTTCCTAATTGCTAATTTAAACAGTAGCACTCTCTTTTTTTGTCAGTCTTTTTGCTTCTCCCACGCTCTTTAAATAATTAAATGGCTAATTCCTCTTCTCTCTATCCGCGCACAAAAGGAAAGAAAGAAAGGAAACTTTTTACTATTTATGTTACAAATGTCTTTGGCTGCCAAACAGTTTGCTATTAGGAAAGCACAGAGGGTTTTGCTGATAAAAGCCAGGAATTTCACAGTTCCATCTCACACTTCAGGTTGATAATAATTGGTTTTAATTTGCACCTTTTTATTTCTGTTTGTTGGCACAGCAGTCCCAGCTAAGGTCAGGGTGTCAAGCTAGACTTAAGCAGTAACTGTCTCTTTGTTTTTGTGAATTCTTTACTGGAACCACCCAAGACTGAATGAGAATGCATGTTGCATTATCCACTGGGAAGGCTCTTCACCGTGAATGGACGCAACATTGAAAAATAAGCTGAGTGGTATTGGTATACTGCACCCATTCCGAAACTGTGTGTCATAATCCATCCTCACAAAAGCAAGCGCTTCCTAGTTTGATGAAAGAACCTATTTCAGTGGCAAACGCTTTCCTGCAGAAGATCCCAAATTCAGTCCCTGGTAATTCCAGGGATGGGGAACCTGAGGCCCTCCATGTTAAGTACAGCGATTTAATTTACTGAAATTGAGAATGCTTACATGCATTACTCTGTGTTTAATTCTGGATTTTTCTCCAGTAACTCTCGTGTGATTGGTTAAATTTGGTCACATGGGAGGTATCCTATTCCATTTGTTTCAAGGTTTAAGGAAGAAGCTGTAATCTTCAACTAAGAAAAAATAAGCCCATGCTTGGATAAGGATGTGAATGCAGATACTTTGCATATATTCCTCTTTAGTCATGTTATGCAAGGAAAGGTTTTTTGAATGTTTTAACAAGTGTTTGGACATTGTTTTAATTTCAAGAAGAGTCAGTATTGCACAGGGTGTTGGCTTCCTAGCTGCAATTTAGCTACCCTGCTAATACTTCAGAGGTTGTTGGATTACAGTTCCCATCATACCTGACTGTGGCCATGTTATCTGGGACTGATGGGAGTTGGAGTCCAACTATATCCTGAGAGCCACACATTCCCCAACCCTGAGTTAAAAGAATCAGGAAGTAGGTGATGACGGGGAGCTGTTGGAGGTTAGAATAGACAGTACTGGGCTAAGTGGACAACAAATAGGCTAGCCTCAAATAAGGCACCTCTCTATTTAGCACAAGGGATCCAGGGAGGTATAAATGGTTTTCTCCCCCCGCCCTGCCCCACCCCTCATGGAAACTGTGTGAACCAGGCTGCTTCCAATCAGTCTTCAGCAGGGGATAGGATGTTCCTGTATCTGGTGTGAGGACTGGATCATTCACTTGCTTCCAATCCAGATATATATCACAGTAGAGACCCACACAAAACAGTTGGCTCCTCTGTCTGAGGGCAGGTAGTGCATCATTCTGCACACTCTGAGCCTTCAAATGTGCATCTCATGTTAATACAGTGGTACCTCGGGTTACATACGCTTCAGGTTACAGACGCTTTAGGTTACAGACTCCGCTAACCCAGAAATAGTACCTCTGGTTAAGAACTTTGCTTCAGGATGAGAACAGAAATCGTGCTCCAGTGGCGTGGCGGCAGCGGGAGGCCCCATTAGCTAAAGTGGTACCTCAGGTTAAGAACAATTTCAGGTTAAGAACGGACCTCCGGAACGAATTAAGTACTTAACCCAAGGTACCACTGTATAGGGAAAAGGGTGCATCAGAAGTCTGGGAAACACTGACATTTCATGACAAACAGTGTTTTCGGGGAATCATATAAGAGTTTGGCAGAACTGTTAAGGCAATGTTGAGCCTGAGGGATTTTTTATTTGCTCTACATAGCCATTTGCTGGATCGAGATTCACAGTGAACCACTTTGAATGAATGCTTCATCTGCTGACATTCCAATTCACACTGACCCACTTTTTTTATTTTCACACAGACACAAACTATAGGTGTGTGCATTAGTCCGAAGGCATGCATTCTGAAATACCTGCTGGTCATTTTTTCATTGAATCAAGACTAACCAATGTTATGTTTATTGATTGCCTTCCAGTTCCTAAGTCCTTGTACGAAGGACATTTTGCAAATGCAAATGTGATTGATGGACAGAGACATTTATATTCATGAAAGCTAAGCAGGTTAAGGTTATTGTACACTCTGATGTTGTCAATAATAATCAGGAAGAGGAGGGATTAATCAGAAAAAGTGTAAATGAACGAAGCCCTTAATCTGATTGTCTCACTTCAGTTCTACTAAGCAGACAATAAGGAGAAAAAGTTTTGTCCACAGGCAGAAGTAATCTTCTAATTGTTAATTTTACATTTCTTGCCAGAGTAACTCTGCATACAAGACAGAAACCCTTGTTTGGTCACTGATAATAGGCATCATTTCCTCTACTCAGTTCAATTTTTATTAATTACAAAACACTATCAGGAAGAAATGAAAACAAATTGAATTTGCTTTTGTTACCTATTTATCACCCAGACGCTTTTCAGGGGACACTGTAGGTCCTCTTGGTGGCTTCATCCTGGCAACAGTCCTTTTATTTTTCCCAGGAAAGCCCACCACATGATTCAACAACCTTCTGAAATTAGCTCAGGGAAAGTTAAAAAAAGAAAATAATACCCATGAATTAATTGTATTTATTTCATAAATTGTTTCATAAAATTTATATATGGAAACAAAAACAAATGTGGGTAATGAAATGAATGTGCTTCTAATGTGTGAGCAGTGAAACAAGCAAGGTCTCTAATAATGAAAATGAAAGTAAATGTAAAACACCCTCCTCCCCCACTTCCATAGCCTAATGGCGCAGAAAAGTCATAGTTAGTCAATGGTGGGGCAAGTGAATTCCACATGTAACCAGAGTCACTTTTCTTTACTGTTGTTTCATACGCTCCAGAGCAGAGCTGGGCAACCTATGCCCTCCAGATGTTACTGACCATTGCCCACATTGGCTAGGCATGATAGGAGTTGGAGTCCAACAACATCTGAAAGCTCACAGGTTCACCATCCCTATTCTAGAGCCAGACACATCTAGATTATATTGCCCACCTGGCCAGTAGCATCTCTGTTACTGGCAGGGGCTCTCTAGAAGAGAATAGTGGTGGATTTATTGTCTGAAGAACCCTGTGTACAACCTTTATTTGGAGCCCTATTCATTCACCTAAATAAATGCACCTGTGTCCAAAAATATGACAGAGTGAAATGCATAAGAATGGTTTAGTTAATAACATGGCTTATCTTTTTTAAACATGGCTTATATTATTATTGTTTCTGGCTGGAACCTCTCACCACTCCTCATCAACCAGCCTGTGCTTATCACTATGTGGACAAAATATTTCTTCTACGAAGGCACCCTAAATGCTCAACCTGGGATCACCGAACGACAAGGATGGCTCTGCACATCAGGTTGAGCAGCTGAGTTGCCAACTGACCAAAAAGAACCCAAACTACAGCCTGCAGATTAAGCTGTTGTTTGAAGCACCGGAGCAAGCTCCGACAAAGAATCTGGCAACCCCATTGAACAGTTACTCCACTGCAAATGGAAGTTCTTCCACAGAGAAGAGGTGGAGCATCTGAGGTGCAGCAACAGCCTCTGTGGCTTTCCCTGCCTGAGCTCTTCTGAGGCTGCAGTCATTCTGAACTGTTACATGCCATTAAGGCCCACGTGAATTTCCAGCCCCGCTTCTGAGGAACAGTTTGCTCTAGTCTGGAAGGTGCTGCGTTAGCATTCCCAGATGCCCTGCCTCATTTCAAGAGGAGCTTGGGGGTAAAAGGAAGGAAGAAGAAAAGGCAGGAAGCTTGGGGGAATAGAGGCTCCTGGGTTGCTTCAAACTCTGGTTCAGATCGGGTTAATTGTTTGTTAGATGAACAATGATCACCCCAACCACTTAATTCATTGTTTAAAATTTGTTAACAAAGGAAATTTAACGATATCTTAATTGGGAAGGATTTCTAATTTGCATCAAGGGCATGTTAGACAAACAAGACACAATTCTCCCTTTTGTTTCCCAGCACTGTGGCAAGAAAGATTACATGATATGACACAACATGTTCCACATTTGCCATTTATCATTTTATAGCCTTTACACACTCGTACTGTATAATTAGCCTTGGCTAATTTTACCTGTGTTGTTGTTTGCCCTGTAATTTAGAGAGAATAGGCTGCGCTGACGCTTTGTGATTTAGGCTGGGGCAATCAGCTGGCATTTTGCCACAGGCCTGCTGCTGATATCATGTGACTGCGATGAAGTACATATGCTGCAAAAACGCAGGAGGCTTTAAGGGCCTTGATTTAGTTAATTACACTGTGCAAGTTGAGTAGCTCCCCTCAGTTTCCTTTTCCCCCCTTTCGCTTTTCTCTTCTTGTGTACTAATAAGTGAGAATCTAACCCTCTCAGGCTCAGGCCTATCTCAAAAGCCATTGTACGTCACTGGAATAAAACCCTCACATTATCTATTACTTAATTATTTAAAAGCATCTACTCTGTTTTCATAAATTATCTATGTGTCACAGACATTGGCATACAAGCATGTCAGGAAGGGGGAGAGAGGGGTGGCTGCAAAATGTCACCAGTTTCTCAAGGGACTCTGTGTGCACACATGCTAAGAGACCATAATTTAAACCAAATATATATATTTTTAAAGCCATTCAGCATTGCAGAGCACAGCCCCAAGCACTGGAAGTTTTCTCCTAGACACCCCACTGACTGAGTTGATGCCAGACGTGGAGCACATAGCCCAGGCACCTCATAAAACAGGACATATCGGGTAATACTGGCAAGAACAGCCTTACTGTGAAGGAACATAGAATCATAGAATTGTAGAGTTGGAAGGGACCACGAAGGTCATCTGGTCCAACCCCCGGCAATAAAGGGCTCGAACCTACAACCCTGAGATTAAGTCTCATGCTCTACCAACTATGTTATCCTAGCAAACATGAAGCAACGGCTTCAAGCATCAAATACTGAAAGAAAACTCATTAATGTGCCTTCGCTTTCTGGGTGCTTCCAGACAACCTGATTTTTGAGGATTCATCTAGATTTGCTTTGCACAGAGGTTAGGCATTGTTAGCTATTTAATGAGCATTTGTTTGCAGGGAAGCTAGATGACATCATGCCAAACCAAAATGCTTTCCTGAGCATTTTCCCCATCACTTTTGTTATCACAAAAAGTTCAGTCTTCTTGGTGAAGTGAGTTTGTTGCACAAAACCTCCTATCAACTATAAGCTGATTTTCCTGGGATGTGACTGAATCTCACCCAAAAGCAGCGACAGTCCAGAAGTACTCCCTCCCTCTCTCTAGATCCCTCTCCCAAAGCCCTTTGTGCTCTGTTTCAGAGCAGTACTGTGCACTAGTGCTGCTTGTGAAGCATCAGGGAGAACTTTTTGACTAAAAGGGTTGGAAGGGCACTTCCTGTAGGCGGGCAAACCCACATATAGCAACTCAGAGTGGAAGAGAGGTCACTTTACTACAGTGAGCATACAAGCACACCAGGTACCTGTTATCTATGCTGCATGCCCATGCATGCAGTGAAGAAAAGTATACCTCTCTCCTTACCCCTTTCCCCACACATTTATCCTATATGTGGATATGGCCTAGCACTAGTTTTATTTTTTAATTTTTATTAAAGATTTTCTTGTTTTACAGAAGTAAGTGTAACGTCTCTCATATTTTTTCCATGTAACATTTTTACAAATCCGTTTTATTTGTTGAGACATTAGGGGGAGAAAAAAGAAGAAGTGGTGGAGGGAGGGAAGATGGGTGCGGGTGGGGCCGTGTGGCGATGTTTCTGTTATGCGTAATGTATGTAGGGTTTGGTGTCAGCGCTGCTTGTTCTGTTCACTTGTGTTCCTTTGGTGGTGCGAGAGGTTGGGGTTGGCCTAGGGTGTGGTTGTTTGTTTGTGATTGGCTGAGGTGATCTTTGTTTTCATGTGTGAGTGGGGTGGGTGGGTGTTTCGGATCAGGTTAGCCATATTGATTTGTATGCTGTTGGTGGATTTTTATCGTTGTCTTGTTGGGTTGTGTATGTGATAAAGGGGAGCCATAAAGGCGTCTTCTTCTGTTTGTCCCCGTGTCAGTTTCAGTTTATTGGTTAATTTTTCTAGTAGGACTGTTTCCCATACTATTTGGTACCATTGGTCCATGCTTACTCCTGACAGGTCTCTCCAGTGTCTGGTTATGGTGTTTCTGGCTGCTGAAAGTAGGTGGGTTATGAGTTCTTTGTGGTGTAAATGGGCATTGTTGTCTTGGAAGATGTTTAGTAGGGCCAATTCTGGGGTGATATCTAATACTTGCTTAGTTATTTTACGTATTTCTTGTGTGGCTGTTTTCCAGAATAGTTGGATTTTGGGGCACTCCCACCACATGTGGAGGTATGTGCCTGTGGAGGTGCACCCTCTCCAGCATTTTGGTGAGGTTCCTGGGCGTATTAGCGCTAGTTTTCTTGGTGTTAGGTACCACCTGTAGGTGAGTTTCAGTGTGAGTTCTTTTCTTTTCGTTGATATGGATTTAAAGGGGGGTTTAGACCACATTCTGGTCCATTGAGTGGGGTTAATCTCATAGCCTATGTCATTCTCCCACTGTTTTTTGATTGCGTCTAGGGGGTTTGTGGGCTAGCACTAGTTTTATTAAAATAAAAAACCCTGTAGTGAATTATTTTATGAAATGGAAATTTTTTGAGGCAATATCTGTCTGCACAATTTGTTCCCTTTCACAGAGACAGAGAAAATTGGTTGGTGCTCATATTGGTAAATAATAGTTAACAACAGTTCATTTCAATTGGTTAAATGCCTTCCCTTCCCTTCCTCGGTCTGAGTGCAAGGGTTATAACTTCCTCCCTTTACTCTCCTTTACAAAGCAGGTCCCAGAGCCTCTCTAGTATTTTCTACTTGTCTCCTCTAGTGTCCCCTTTCTCCTCCCTGGTGGTAGCTTTAAATCTCATGTGGGCTGTCTCAACATTTCATCCTTGGCTCTTTTCCTTCTGTCTGCTCATTTGCTCGCTCTAGGATACCTTTTCACTGCCTAGCCCAGGTAATGATCATGTCACTCATTTAATCTTCGTTCCCAATTCCCAATAGCATCATCAAGCATATAGGGTTCCCTGAGATACATTAGGACTGTCAAGAAGGATTCTTTGCCCTGCTTCTGATGTTACCATTTTCATTCATGGGAATGAGCCCATAAATGATTCCCATGGAGAAAAATGTAATGTTAAACAAACTCTTCCCCTCATGTCTGCTGCCAAGACAGAAAGTATGACTTTGCCTTGTGTTGCCTGTTCTTGGGACATTTACATGGACAATGTTAAGTGCCTTCTTGCATAGGCCGTTTGGGTGGAAATGAGAATGTTTCTCATGCAAGATTCTAAATTCTATCTATTGGTTTTCCATTCAAATTGCAGGTACAAAACTTGTATTGGGCGTTTTGTGTGAAAATTGCACAGGGCCACGGGAAGCTGCCTTATGTAAAGTCAGACCTTTGGTTCATCGAGTCCTGTATTGTTTACACCAACCAGAAACAGCTCTCCAAGATTTCAGACAGGGCTCTCCCCCATGCATACCTGGAGATGCCGGGAATTGAACTCCTGAATTTCTGCATGCTGTAGAGGCCCTTCTTCAAATAATAACCAATAATGACCTTTTATTTATTTGGTACCATCACAGTGCACACAGCACTTTACAGAGTTTTCTTCGTAAAAGAAAAAAACATAACAACAGCAGACATGTTGCATACCTTCCAACATTTCTCCAATGAAAATAGGGATGTCCTATTCCAGGGGTCAGCAACCTTTTCCAGCTGCGGGCCAGTCCACTGTCCCTCGGACCATGTGGTGGGCCGGACTACATTTTGAAGGGGGTAAAAGAACAAATTCCTATGCCCCACAAATAACCTAGAGATGCATTTTAAATAAAAGCACACATTCTACAGTACTCATGTAAAAATATGCTGATTCCTGGACCATCTGCGGGCCAGATTGAGAAGGTGATTGGGCCGCATCCGGCCCCTGGGCCTTAGGTTGCCTATTCCTGTCCTATTCCATAATAATAATAATTTTATTATTTATACCCCAACCATCTGACTGGCTTCCCCAGCCACTCTGGGTGGCTTCCAACATATATAAAAACAAGACAAAACATTAAAAATAAAAAACGACCCTAAACAGGACTGCTTTCAGATATTTTCTAGAGGTTGCGTAGTTACTTATCTCCTTGGCTTGAGGGTTGTATAACTCCATACCCTCTAACATTTCTCCAATGAAAATAGGAACATTCTAAGGGAAAATGAGACATTCAAGGATCAAATCAGAAACCAGGACAGCTTGTGTAAATCTGGGACTGTCCCTGGAAAATAGGGATACTTGGAGGGTCTGATGTTTCTCTTCTCCCAAGCAATTATGGTGGGTTTAAATTTTAATATAGCCCTGTCCTGGCCCAGATTGGCTCATGGCTCCTAGCAGAGGCTGGTTTAAGACGTGGCACTTACTGGATGAGCTGGGTCACATCCAGAAGAGCAGTCACATGTGATAGAGCAAAGTCAAGACAGGCTATGTCAGATCACAACAGGCAAGGCATGGCACAACAGGAAGGACCAGATCACACCAGACACACCTTGGTATGTCCAGATGCTGGACAGGTGCTGGCTAGAACTCACCCAGGAGACCTGCTGTCTCAGCAGCACACTAGGCCTTATGAGGGCTAGGTGGTCTGGACCTGCAGCCTACCCTGATCTCCCTTTAAAGGCCCACTGCCCAGTTCTGCATTTGCACTTTGAACAACATAACAAGCGATTTCCACAGGATCGTTGAACAAGGGGGATCTGCTGTGTGGAGCACTGATGGTTTTGCCTGTGGTGACAGAGCATACCAGCTCAGAAGGCGTTGTGGGGCAATGCTGGTGGGACAGAAAATAAACAAGAATAAGGACACAACTCTGGAGCAAAAGGGAGCCAAAGGCATGTAGAACATGTGCTGCAATCCAAAAGAGGTGCTTCTTTCCATACATCTGTTCACCAAATGACAGGAATCACTTCAATTTCTGAAATTCCAAAACTTGCATTCAAAACTGAAAGGGCAACAGTTGAAATTAGTGCCCATTTCAAATATTTGCAGGTATTTGCTTCTGGTTGTCCCACATAGTGTTGCCATATTTCAAACCGTTGCCAAAGTTGTTGAGCTTTCTTTCTTCCACCCAGACACTGCTGCAGACTGCGGTATTCTGGATATTTCCGGGAAAATCCAGACAACCCTATCTTACAAGTGCTCTGCTCTGTTCACACCAAGTTTCCACGACCGTTCAATGTAGTAAAAGCAAGAACAGAACAGTGTTGTGCTTCTTGAAGCTATATGTAGACGTATTTTCAGGCCATTGAGCTGTAGCGCAGGTCAGGTTGACCTTCACTGCTGCAGCAACTGTGAAGACATTCCAAGACATCTAGCCAGATACTTCGTTCCAATGGAAGCTGGAACTGAATGAAAGGGAGCAGCGAGTTTACTGCCAAAGGACCCAACCTTCACACTTTTATCAGCTGATGGCTGCTTCTAAATGGAAGCAAGAGGAATTTACCCTTGTAAACTCTTGAGTATCTGCTGCAAGGGAAAATATTGTCCTCTACACACATCCTCACAACTCTTGCCTTCAGAAGAAAAAAAAACTGTTCCTGATGAGGCAGCAAATGTTTTCTATAGGAGAAAGAAAATGATCAGCGCTGTTTTGGAGAAAAGCAAGAGTGAAGAAATGCAGAAGAAAAATTGCTGGGGAGATAGTGATAGATGATAGATAGATAGATAGATAGATAGATAGATAGATGCCCCCCCCCCCCGTGTTTTACATGCCAAAAAGGACTGACTGTAAATTGTATTTCTGAGATTCATCCCAGAGCCACTTTAAAAGCAGCCCACAGCCTCATCAGGGAGACAGTAAACACTAAGTCATAATTACCTCATAAAAGCAGGGAGCCTGTGTTTTCTGAATACACCAAATTTGGTCTCATCTCACTGAAATAAAGTCTGTTAAATCTATTATGTGCTACCCTGGTTTGTTTAAACCCAATTAGTGCTTGTGTTAAAAAGAAATTAAGCCAAGGGTAGGAGTATCAAAGCTTCTCTTTTCTAACTTGATTGTCTTTTTAGCAGAGGTATGAAACGCTGAACTTCAGCTCTCATTAAAAGGGCTGTTCATTCCAGGACAGCGTGTCTTGTGGTAGTGAAGGCTTACACTAACAGTGAACTGTGGAAAAATCTCTCCCCTTTGGCAGCCTGCATTAACGTTTCTCCAGCAAAGGGATTTCTCTTGAACTCAACAGTGCTCTATGAGTTACTGTACAGTAAAAGAAAATATTTTTCAACACGATCTCACCTTGGTTTTAATATCCTACCAGGTGACATCTGACACCGTGCTGGGGAGAATAACGCCTCTCTAGGTAGTCTTTTCAGCATTGCTTGAAAATGAACAGTCTGTGCTATTAATATGGCCAATGTAATTAGCAGAAACAGTGCGAGCCATGTTTAAAAATAAAGATGCTGCCAATGTTTCCTAAAGCATTTCCAGCAGCTAACATTGCATCTCAACCATTGCGGCTGGTCTTATTAGTGGGCCAGAGAGGAAATGGAATGTGATGCGGAGATTTACGGAGTGAGGGGCACAGTCGGAAGAGTCCATTCCATCTGAGATCTGGCAAAGAGTGTTGATTCCTTCGGATGACAGCCCTGGTTTTAAAATCAAGCATCAAGCCCTCATGGTTACTAAGCCCAGCTTTGCAAAAGGAAAGAGCAGGGCTTTGTTTCCCTGTTCTTTTGTTCACAATCTCAAAATCAAATACATTTGCCAATACACTCCCATTTCCCCTTATTTACCTGTACCCTTTCTTATTTGGCCGTACTGACCCTTGATAATCATTTCTGTTTACATTTTTAAACATACTAACTGCTTTACCAATATTACTTCATTTATTTTCACAACAATCCTTTCAGATAGGCCACTATTCTTCTCATTTTATGGATGAAGCTGTAGGGCTAAAAGAGAATGACTACTAGCCAAAGGTTTGAGTGTTTATGATTTTGAAGCTACCTATCCTGGGATTTAGCTGAACATATTACCTTTAGTCTGCAGTAAAAATCAAGTCATAACAGACTAAGAAATTACACAAATTGGGTCCTCCCTTAAAGAGGGCACGTATTGCGGTGAGACCTGGCAAACCGACACCCTGTGCTGTGGGTGGGTACAATTGGTCAGCCACAATACCCGATTGGTAGGTCCCTCGAAGCTGGGTACAATCTGGCCAATGGGACGCAGTCCAAACGGTTTAAGGGACCTATTTATACCCATGCACGTGACCCAGAGCTTCCTCTTTCGGCGCGTGCATTCGGAACACCCGCCCACCTCACCCTACTTTTAGGGCTTTGTGCTTGACCTTGCTATGCCGTCATGTGTCGTCTGTCGTTGGGACAGGGGCACGGCAGGAATTTTCCCCATGTGGCTGATTGGCTGTTGCCATTTGGGTTTTGCCTGCCACTTAGCAAATCGTCACAACTTGTAAGGTTGTGGATAGGCTCTGGTTCAGGTGATAGGGATGGGAGAACGCTTTCGCCATCCCTATGTGAAGGGTATTCCGTTAAAGGAATCTAGGGACTCGATGGTTTGGTCAACCCCTGAGAGGGGGTTGTGCCCGTGCCTGAGTCCAGGGGGACATTTGGGTGGTGGAGTTATCCCGTTCCTGGCTTTCCGCTTATCCAGGTGTTCACCCTTGGCTGACCTATCCTGGAATCCTGGGTCAGCGCTACCTGAATGGCAGGGAGCTAGTTGAACCAGAGCCTATGCAACCAGTCACTTTCTGTAATCAATAAAGTTGTGGCCTAAATTTTGCCAAAAACCAAACCAAAATTTTGAGTCATGTGTGAATTTATTTAGGGGGCAGGTTTCAGGGTCTGAACATGCAACAACAGTTCTTTTCTTTTCTTTTTCTTTTTCTTTTTCTTTTGCAAGCAGATGGAATCACTCGTGAATGTAACATTCAAGCAGAAACTCTGGGAGTTCCTGCCATTGTGCATTCCAATCGTAGCAAGTTTGGCCTGAGAACCGACTGTGAATGCACAATATATACAATACAGAATAAGTGGAGAACTCACTTAAAAGGAATTTTGCCAGATTAATTGGCCTGTGCTAGAGCAAGAGTCCCAGCTGCACATAAATACGCATAGAGTCAGAAAACAAGTGCCATAAATTAAGACGAGAAAACTGACATGATGGGACTATTTTGGAGAGTGACTGTGGACATATTTTTGCCTATAATAGAACTGAATTTGGCAGCCACATAGTGAATTCATTATGGAGCGCTGAAAGGAACTAGATTTTGATGACAATTCCCGCATGTGCACTGTGTTTGACCTAGCTTGCTTCTAGCAAAGGGAATCGCCGAGGTCACGGTGCAACGTACAAAGAAAGACTCTGAAAAAAGCTGGTGCAATCCAGAAGAGATGGTAATTAGGGCTGAAATAGATTTGCACTGGCAGATGTTTCCAGGCTTGGGTGTCAGCTCTCCGACATATTTGAAATTCAGTATTTGGCATCTGATACCTGATATCCAGTATTTGTTAATCCTGTGAAAGAGGAACCTGCTCCCAACAGCAATGTTACACCACTTTGGGGCAAGCATAGCCAGGACACCCTTGTTCTGCCTACGAAATGGTACTGCCGTGGAAGTGCTACAATAGCAAAAGTCCTCCAGGCAAGCCTGTGTAACCAAGTGGCGATTTTAGGCTGTGTGCACATGTTTGTGAGTGACCAGGACTGAAATAACCATTGTGTTGTGTACATAGAGGAGGACAGGGGAAGGGACTGCAGCCCAGTGGCACAGCTTCTGCTTTACACAGAGAAGACTCTGGGTCCAATCCCTGGCATCTCCCAACAAGACTGGGAAAGGCTCCTGGCTGAAAACCTGGAGAGCCACTGCCAGTCAGCTGGATGGTCCAATGGTACAGTTCTGTACTAGGAAGCCGCCTGTGTTCCCTAACCAAATTGAGACCCTGGCCTTGTGTGTGTGTTTTTTTCAATCCTCCAATGGGAAAAGTATGCCTACCGTACAACCTTGACCCCAAATTCTTTCAAATTCCTGAAGCTCATAAAATAAAGGTCGCCCACTTATTTTTTAAAAAACCAGGAGAGTGCTGACCACCACGCCCCATTCTAGGAGAAACAGATACTCAGACTCTGTGCCATACCAGACATGATGCTATTCACATAACCAGCAATTCCATGGTTGTTTGGTTTTTTAAAGTGAACAGCGGGTATTGGGGCCCCAATCCAGACCAGAACCCTAGGAAGTATACAGGTAGGAGGCTTTAACCTTTTGTCCCCTGCTCTGATCCTGATCTGGTTCTCCAACCTCTCCAGCGCTCACTTGCATGGGAAGGGCAGCTTCTACTGGCATGAATGGGAGCTTTCCTTCCAATGCAAAGAGCATTGGCAAGGCCCCAGTTTGGATTCGGACCCCAAGAGAAGACAAGAGGTTGAAAACCACCTACACCCCTACAGCTGGATTGGGCAACCACTCCACCACTGCTTGCTTTTAAAAAAGGAAGCGTTCACACAACTGCTAATTGCATGAATGGTGTCTAGGGTGGGGTGGACTTCTGCAGGGTAGGACTGCCACCAAAACTCTGAACCTTGCCAGGAGGTGGACTAACCAATGACCATCTGAGACAGTGTCATGATTGCCATGAAAGCCTGAGCTGGCCCTAAGGCAACCAAGGCATAGGCATTGAAGTCAACCAGGATGAGAGTCCTAGGTTCCTCCAAAACCACACCAAAGACAGCCTTGGCCAAGTCAGTCGGGGAGGCTGTAGGGCAGCAAGGTGAGTGGTGCACCAACAGTACCCTCAGCCTGTCTCCATGACCCCATATCAGATGCAGGCCCTGCAATTCAGATGGTCATTATCATCTGTTAGCAGCTCCAGGTCTGGCCTTGTGATTAATCAATCAATAGCTGCTTGAGTAGTAGAGGCAACTGGATCACAAACACACACACATACACACACACACACAGCCAGCATGTTGCAGTCCAGAGGTTTGCCGAGCAGCTATTGATGTTTATACAATGATCTGTACATGACCTCAGACAAATGAACGAGTTATTATGTCTCTTAAAGAAGCTACTCAGAATAACCAATGCCCAACAAAATTTTGAAAAGAACAGGAGTTATAAGCCCATTTCCCCATTCTAACCTTAGCACAAACATTGCTTTACTCTGGCTTGTCTTCCTCTGCAAAGGTGAGATAGGAACTGGCTTGCTGTTGTTTTTCTCCTTTTGTTTTTTTATCTTTGATGCTGCGGTTGTGCAGGCCATTATCCTGTAATGGAGAGTTTAAAGCAAACTCTTAAAGCAAAGGCAGTATTGAATTCTTTAGGAAGAGCCATAATCTCTGTGCAGTAATTGAGGCTCATTCCACGCTAAAGTGACAGTCAATTATGACCTGAAAATGTTGTAAAACAGCCCTGCCAGCAGTCACTGTATGACTGACTATCAATTCTATAAATGGCCTGTTTACTTGATTTTGGCTGTATACCTTTGCATAATCCTCAAATGAGGTGTTTTTAAATATTTCAGAGCAGCATGTATTTATTTATTTAAAGCATTTCTTACCTGCCATTCATTGCCAGAGATCCCAGAGTACAATAAAAACAAACAGTGGCACCTATCAGCACAATAATACCATAAAACAAGAATAGATTTTTTTTAAAAAAAATCAACCAACAACAATCAATAAAAAATACTATAAAACCTGATCTAGAACATATGCCCTACAAATGCATCTGTCAGTTTATTACCATGAGGCGAGTTTCTTTGTCATTATCATTAGGAGCAAGTTCACGTATGCATGTCAATCATTTGATGACCGCAACATTGTGATGACTTCTGTGTGTGAATGCTTCATCACAAAAAACTATGAAGACATTTATTCTGGTTGTTCAAGACCAGGTCTTGAAGATCCATAAGAAGCAAAACATCTCCAGGAAGTGGTAAATATCATATATATTAAAGGAATACCTTTTGTCATGCTAGATAGAAATAGATATGTACACTAATGCCACATTGCATATGAAAAATGTCTTCAACATTCATCACTTTCCACTGTCCAATTTAGCAGGAATTTCTTCATTGTTCATCTTGGGACCCTCTCTGAAGTAGAGTCTGGCAGACATTTAGGAGGGAGCATGTAAGTGCCTCCGTGTCTGAGGCAGGATGATTTAGAATACCATACACTGGAAGCTGATCTTGCATTTAGGCCCCGCTTGTGGGCTTCACATAGACATCTAGTTAAGAAAAGGATGCTGGATTAGACAAGCCTTTGACCTGGTCTAGCAGGCTTGTCTTACATTGTGTGGATTCTTTGCATGGGGATAGCAACATTTTCTAGCTGTATCTATAAAATGGAGTTTGGTTTTTCCCTGGCCATTGATAAATCCCCAGAAACTTTGCCTAGATAACCACCGTCCAGATAATGGAAGGAATTCAATGTAGTGCTAAGGAAATTGTACCACCAGTTCAACCATGGCAGCTTGCCAGATGGAATGATCTCTCTCTCTCTTCTCCACCCTGTTCTGCGGGTTCCCCAACACACACTCTGAAGCAAATTTGGATGGCACAGGATGGGCAGAAAGCTCCACTGCACCAGTGGAAGATGTTGTGCTGGCTTTCTCTAGTGGGACTCATTAGCTGAATCCAGCCCTAAGTCTCCACACAGAAACATTGCACACACCAGATTGCCCTGCACACTAGCTTTTAAAAGTTTAGTCATGATTCCCAAATATTAGAATAGAAAATGGTCTCTTTTTTAAAAAAAGGGGGGAAAGAATGAAAGCCCTCGTGAGGTATTAGACTTAAGATTCACATCAACAGAGATAGATGCAAATAACTACCGATCGGACCCAATTTTCTGTACGAGAAGAATCATGTTATTCCGTTCAGTCTGATCATGCAGTATAGCAGGATTCAACCGGCCTGAGGACTAGGAGAAGGAAGGAGGAATATCAGGTTTTTATCGTCACTATTATAGCAGAATTAACTCTAGACGACAGTTACTTGGATTAGAATATCCATTTCACTCAGAAGTATGTGCTGAATAGCAGCCTAAGGCACCACCCTTGGGGGGGGGGGGAGTTACAGAGTATCTAATTTGCACTAAATCATCTTGAAGTTTTGCTCTTCAGGCTCATCTGCCCTTCGGCTTTCCCCAACCCTTTCTTGATTCCGCCTCCTTCCCCTCTTCCTTCACTGAGAGGCCCTTCTCACATTTTTGCAACTGGTTCCATTTTATCTCCTGAATGCTTCCTGTAGCACGGTGAATAGGAAACAGCAGTAAATGATTGTACCTTTCATAAATTTATCTTTCTAGTACAGCTAGCTTCGTGACCAGAAATCCATATTGGCTATCGAGCAACCGGAACAATCTGCTCCATCAAGATGACTGGACATTGTCCATAATTGATGGCACAGAAAAGCATGACAGATGGGAGAGCTGCGAAGCAATAGCTGGCTCTCTCTTGTTCATGCCATCTTCTGTTTATGAATCTACCATCTACTGTCTAGAATATTGCAGGTGTCAGGGTCCTCTAAATAGATTCTGATATATCCATAGGAAGCAAGGGCCTCATGTGATCCCAAAAGGCAACTTCATCTCACCCGTCTGTTAAACGAGATTCTTAATCCTACTTTCTTTCTACTGAGGGATAGAACAAGACGGCTTTGAAGGTCTGTGCCTTCGGCTAACAGAAAATATGTCAAGGTCACCCAAAGGTCATATTATGGACAGCTGTTTTATTAATTGCAAACAAATGGGCCCGGTATTAATGATCCTCGTGTGTTCTGGTAGCAAATATGATGGCATTTTACTGCAGTATTGTAACTACGTGAGAACCTCAGCTCAGTTGCTCTCGGGGTTTTTGTTTTTGTATTTATGTGTTTGTATATATTTTTGATTGTTCATATTGAAGATGTCATCCCGAATAGACAAAAGGCACATACACACCCAGCAAATTAAATATGATCAAACTTTTATCATTCTTCAAAATAAGATGTCTTCAACTTTCAAATGAAGTTGAAATCCTTGGGTGCCTTCACATTATTATTATTTTTTAATGCTAGGCATTAGGCAGTATATTTCTGCTTTCCTCATCTCTGTGTTATCTTTTGATTAAAAACTTCGGTAAAGATCAGGACAGAAACTTCCCCTACAACCCACCAATCCTACATGATTCACCTGTCAAACATTACTGATGCTATGTAAGGTCCAATCACAGGGTACTGGAAACCCACCTTTACTGGTTATCTACAGATTGGATTCTTGGCTTTCCAGAAAACATAGAATCAGAGATCTGGAAGGGATCTTGGATGTCATCTAGTCTAAGCCTACAATCCAGGATGCAGCTCCAATATCCCTGACAGATGACTGCCCATCCTCTGCCTCCAGGGAAGGAGAGTGTATCAGCTCCCAAGATGGTCTGTTTCACTGTGAACGGCTCTTGCTATTATTATTATTGTTAATAATAATAATAATAATAATAATAATAATAATAATTTTTATTTATACCCCGCCCTCCCCAGCCAAGGCCGGGCTCAGAGCGGCTTACAAGCAATAATAAAAACAAGTTGAATGATTACAACTTAAAAACAAAATTAAAATACAACATTAAAATAATGAAATATTAAAATATTAAAATGTAGCCTCATCGCAGGAGGAGAAGGAAAAGAAAAAAGAAAGGGAGGGAGGGAATCAAATTGGCTCCAAGCCAAAGGCCAGGCAGAACAACTCTGTTTTACAGGCCCTGCGGAAAGAAATCAGATCCTGCAGGGCCCTGGTCTCATGAGGCAGAGCGTTCCACCAGGCCGGAGCCAGAGTTGAAAAGGCCCTGGCTCTGGTTGAGGTGTTCGAAAGAAACACTTGCCTAATGTTTACCCTAAATCTGCATCCCCACAATTTCTACTCATTGGTTCTAGTCCTGCCGCTGGGGCAACAGAAAAGAGGTCTGCTTCATCTTCTATGTGACTGAAAGCCCTTACCATATCATAAAAAAGGGAAAGGGACCCCTGACCATTAGGTCCAGACATGGCCAACTCTGGGGTTGCGGCTCTCATCTCGCTTTATTGGCTGAGGGAGCCAGCGTACAGCTTCCGGGTCATGTGGCCAGCATGACTAAGCCGCTTCTGGTGAACCAGAGCAGTGCACGGAAACGCCGTTTACCTTACCGCCGGAGCGGTACCTATTTATCTACTTGCACTTTGACGTGCTTTCAAACTGCTAGGTTGACAGGTTCCATATCATACTTCCCCTTAATCTCTTGTCTAGGCAGTTTCTTCCCCATCTGTGCGCTTGTGGTGGAAACCAATGCTTATACAGTTTTGCACACATTGAAAGGGTGCACTTTTTTTTCTGAAGCAGAGATTAATCTCTGTGTGACACATAAGAAACAGATCTTAGCAGATGGATCTTCCACATCTATTAAATTCCTTCCAGTTTAGATTTTGAGCAGCATGCGGGTGATCTCTCCAGGACACGCAAGGAACACTGCCTGCAGCAGGGAAGGACAGGTCAACTGAGCCAGGCATCTTGGGCCCAAACCTATTAAGGAAATCCTGGTTTCCATTTGAATAGAGGAAGGCATTCAACAGAAGGAAGAGACTTCGATCTTTCCAAAAGGTTTAGGGCCAGGGTGTTAGTTTCAAGGATTCTGCTAACGAGGAGGCTTATTTGAACTTGGCACCAGCATGGATCAAAAGCAAGGAAACAAGCTCTAAGCAGCCGGATGAGAGGCCACTGGAGGATTTGGGCCTGGCAGATTTATGGAAACTTTAGTTCAGCGTGGATCAGTTCTGCTGTCTCCAGGGCTCCTATAGCAGCAATCAATGAAAAGACAACCTGCTCTGGCAGATGTCTGCCTGCTTAAAAAATGTTTTTACATTGAGACTAAGTAAACATATATAGAGGACTCCAGTGGGTTTCTCGCTCACTAGCCACTACAGGATTCAGAGCCCTATACTTGTGGAAGGAATCAAAAGAATAATCTGATTTACTGTGTTATGGAAACAGTGACAATCCCTGCATGAAAATAAAAGGAAAAACATCTGGAAGGAAAGAGAGGAAGGCAGGGGGAGAGCATCATTACAGCTATAGTTCTTTAGTAATACTCAGGCAGATTTACACTGAGGGCAGAAAGTGGGGGCTCTTGCCATCCTGTTTTATACATATGTAACAGCTTGCCACAGTACGTCATCAGAGGTGAGAGCCATTTCTGTCTCTGCGATGGATACTCAGTTTGTAAAAATAATTAGAAAAGTAGATGGGATTATCTATGTAACTAAACATTCCCCCTGGCCTCCCTCTTCTAGCCTGACCAGATGTAAACATGGATGAGCTAGAAGTGGGTCACTGCCATGGCAGATTGGGGGGCTTACTTCAATGTTTACTGTGGCTGCAAAAGAGGGAGCAAGGGGGCAGAACAGCTTAGAGTGCAACAGTATTGGGAGAGACGTAGCAAGAGGTCTATAGCAGGGGTGGAGAACCTTTTTAGCCTGTCCGGCCAGACCTTTAGATCACTCATCCCTGGTGGGCCACTTTGACAGGTGGGCAAGGCCTCCCAGCTGTCAATCACCTTCTGTGCCTACCTGTGAAGCGGACCTGGCCTAGGCCTAGTTTCCACAACTGCCAGCACAAAAATGTCTTAAAGCAACTTACAAAATATTTTAAAATACTAAAAAAGATTGTCAACCATTGAAAAAAGCAGATACATAGGGTTTTACTCAAGAGTATATATCTATTGAAATTAATGGACCTAACGTAGTCATGTTGATTAACTGCAATGGGTCTATTGTGAATAAAACTTAAACTAGACTTGCCATACGTCAGGAAAATCCCTGCCATGTCCTGGTTTTCGGGTGTAAAAATGGCGGCGGGGGGAATTTTGCCAAAATGGCAAAATGTCAATGAAAACTCGGATGTATGGCAACGTGATGGAAAAAGCAGCAGAAACAGCTGCTTTTGGTGGTTTCCTTTAAAAAAGCTGAACAATTTTGTGGGTGTCAGGAATTTCACTTTTTGAAATATGGCAACCCTAATTAAATGCACGGGGGGGCACATTTCTAAAGATTTTCATCCAACTGCAGTATGATTTGAGTTAAAAACCAAAAGCCTGGTCAGTTTCAGGTTAAGAACGGACCTCCAGAACGAATTAAGTTCTTAACCCGAGGTACCACTGTATCACTAACACCCAGCAATGTGGGTACTTAGAGAGATAAGCAGACAGACATCCAGACAGATAGCTGCATGCATGAAACAGGAAGTGAATTAACAATAGAGAAGCCAATTTGTATTTTTGACTACCCTCGCCATTCCGCATATGTTTATGTTTGCATGATAGCTTTGCCTCCATCTAAATCAAATATTTGCAAATAGGGTAGGGGCCTTAAGGGTTCCAAGATAACCCATGTGTAACCAAAATGTATGAGCTTACATGCAAATGTTGTATAAGTAGCATATGTTTTACATAATGGCAAGAGCATGGGTTGACCAATCTGAAGCCATTCATTTTCATATGTTGCTCTTTAAATTGCAGACAACCTGCCGTGACTCTTCGAGATGCCCGTGGGCCTGTTATTCAGGCTTGCTGCCGTTGCAAGCAGATCCTTCCCCAAATATATTCTAAAAGCATTTATTATACTCTTCCAAGGCTCTTGACATTTTAAAGTTATTCAGGGCCCGAATGCTAGAGAGCACATCTTACTTGCTTCAAAGAAAAATACTACCAAGTAAGTTTAGAATTGCAGACTAGAACTTTGTGCCTAAATGCATACATTCCCTGATCCATTGGAGCAGGCCCAGAGACACTATGGCTGCATGAGCTGATTCGCTCCAGCATGTTGGGCTTCGGGTGGAAGAAGGGTGAAGGCAGACCTCTGCTCCCTCTCTTGAATGGTTAATACTGTAATGGTCTTTGGCCAATAGAATAGTATTTTGTTTTTACGAAAGAAGCTCCACGCACAAAGCGCTGTCTCATGATTTGGAGAAGGGAGCCATCTGAGCAGCACCTGACATTTGAGCACCTGCTCAAAGAGTTTGATGTCCAGATAGGAATGACATGCACGGAAATCGAATGTCATGTGCATAGCTCACCTCGAAGGATCAAGCTGATACACTTGCAAGGGGGTGGGCGGGAATATCTGTCAGTTCCTTGTTTTTCCAGTCTTAAATTCAGTTTTCAATGTTTCCACAGCAATTTGCAATTTCTTTTTTTTTTAATCCTCATGAAAATTCGTCAAGATTTTAATTTGCTTTTCTCCATTTTAGTGTGATTTTTTTTATATGCAGTTTTGGGTAATATGACTATTTTACAAGCAGTTTTCTCTATTATAATGCATTTTGAATGTAATCTTCACTGATGACCATTTTTATGAACTCTCCCTTCCACAGTATATGCATTTTTGGTCATACTGTTTGGTTGGAGAACTGCATTGCAGAATTCGGAGAAATGAAAATTTCAAAGGATAGCTGGGTTTGCGTTTGCCTATTGGTTCGAGATGTCTGAATTAGGTAGTTCTCATTAAAATGCAAGCAAGATCAAATTTCTCCTCCATCCCTACCTGCAAGTAAAATACCCTGAGCTAGTTTAAACATATTCACCAGTCCTCACCTAAGGGCTTGGCCACACTTATGACACATGCATGAGAAGTAGCACTTCTTCTGCAGAGTCTTCCACACAAGTTGATCCAGTTGTGTACAATGTTAGTGTACACTAGCACCAATTACCTCTCAAGGACAATAATATGCAACTGCTTCCTCATGATCAACATCATAAAGTCCTTAAGCGTCCTAGAGACTTGTACAAAGATTTAAAAATGAATCAGCCCTTCACTGCAGGCTTGCAATCTAATAGACATGATACACAAGGAAAATGGCATGAAGAGGGAACAGGAAAAGATGCACACTGAGCCCCCAGTTTTTCAACTGTTGAATGACCAGGTGGAACTTGCATTGAACGAAATATACACACAAAAAGTCATATTTTTTTTAGCTCCCTCTTGAATCATGCAGAGGACATGGTGAGAATCCAAAGACTGTGGCAGAGGGCAAAGCCTAGGCAAATGGCATTCAAGGCCATGCTGGGCAAGAAGACTTTATAAAGGTTTGATAAAGGAATATCCAGGTTTTCCATACCGGCTGCTGTCTTTGCATGGGAATTGGTCCCCCTGAACCACCGCAATTTGCTGGATGACTGTGGAGGAGATGATGGGGTGTGGAATCCATGAGGTTATTATCAACACCCCCAGAACAGGCCAGTTCTCAAAAAGCATAAGAGAATAGTCCTCAAGGCCTCTGTGCACAATATCATTTCCTTAACCATGAACACATTTGCCAGAAAGGAAAATCATGTCCCAACGTGGGAAGGCCACGTGAATGTCAGTGAGTCAGCTAGATGGCCAAATGTATTTTAGGAGAGTCAGTATTCACTTGGGCTTCCTACAGTCTTTGTGGCTTGCTGTACTAATGTTGAGGGGGAAACCAACATGTCTGAAGCAAACCCTTCCTTGGGAGTGTTTCGTGGTGACTGAGATGGGTACTCACGGTTAAAAATGTGCTTTTTGCATTTTTTTTTCTGAGGGTGAAGTCTATTCTTATTTCGCCTGGCTGACAAGGTCACAATAGTTTGGCCTCTGTGGAAATTTGTTTCCTGTGGGTAGAGAGCTCCTTTAAATAAAAAACAAAAAAACACAAGCCATGGAGTGTTAAACCCACATGAGGTTCATCTAGGTAGTCACAACCAGTATAACACAGTTTCTCCCTATTTTCTTTTCTGGTTGTGTCTCAGATGTAGCCTCATGAGCCCAAGGCACTAGGTAAGCAGAGAGCCTCTCTTTCTG
The DNA here is from genome assembly GCF_964106645.2 of Podarcis pityusensis. Lineage (NCBI taxonomy): Eukaryota > Metazoa > Chordata > Lepidosauria > Squamata > Lacertidae > Podarcis > Podarcis pityusensis. The sequence goes on from NC_138031.1 coordinate 60,950,934, forward strand.
TTCTTATTACACAATACAAGTTCAGTGGGCCATAAAGTCTCCGCCATTCACACTTTAATAATAGATGATCCTCTCTTCTTCCTCCCCCATCCCTTGCTTTGCATGTGTAACCAAGCTGTGGTCAGATAATGCAGCTGGCCCTTTGTTTGACACATTTGGGGAAGAATGACCTTGGGGACGGGATGGAGCAGTGTGCAAAGCTCTGTTACTTTCAAGCGCATTTCAGATACGCAAGAATTAGAGTTGCCAACTGACCTGGTTTCGTAAGGCAGAACAAAATGAAATAAATTTCCATTATGTCCAAAATCTGAAAGCCACTTCTTTCAGGACCAGGAAAGTTATTGTGCTTATAAGGTGTATGCAGAAGAAGACGTGACATAGTGGCTGAATTCCTTAAAAACCCAAGGTTCTGGGTGCTACCAGCATCCGACTGGCAGCTGAACACTGTGTCACTTAAAGTTAGCTGTTAAATTTTTGGATCTCTGCCATTTCCGCAAGACATGGGAGCAGCAACAGAGGCTGCACGGGACACACATCCTCTTTCCATGCTTTAAGAAGGCTTACTTACCTGTTGCACATCACACATTACACTGGTCAAAAGTAATAAAAAGTGTGTGCACATTTTGATTTATGCAGTTCAGGTTTTCTGTACACAGGTACACAGACTCTTCCCTCATTTGTATGAGTGTAGAGCTCACCAATTTGTGTACACAGGCTACAGACCAGGGCTTCCCAAACTTGGGTCTCCAATTCCCACCATCTGCAATTCTACATCATCCCTGACTACTGGGTCCTGCTAGCTAGGGATGATGGGAGTTGTAGTCCAACAGCAGCTGGAGACCCAAGTTTGGGGGACTCTGCTGCAGAATGTACCTGACTCTGAGATCAACATCTGGAGAAGGTCATCACTTTCATTCTCTCCTTGTGACCAGCCAATCATCTTGCTGGAAACTAGACTAGATAGTTATCGGTCTGATCCAGTAAGGCATGACCAAATAACTTGATCTGCATTCAATACCACCATAGGCACTTATTCAATCTAAATAGGCTTTAGGCACCTAAGCCTACTAGCTGACCAAAATTGTTAGCAAACACCCAGGTTAGCTGTTGGAAGAAATGTCTTAGCATGGAGTTTTCAGTTTCTTCTAAGCAAGAACAAGATGGGTAGAAATGGTAAGAGGCCAGGGAAAACAGCCGCCGCCGCATCCACTCGATTCTATTTGCACTTGAGAAAGTGGCTGTCGCTTTCTGCATTGTGGCAAATGCTCCCCAAAGAGTCTTCCACCCATAAGGTCTAGACAGAAATCTTTCTTGAGCTCCTTGCCCTTTGTCATTCTAACCCCCGGAGCTTCAACGGGCAATGAAAGCTATTAGGTGAAAATGGAAGAGCACAAAGTGCAGCCTTCCACTGCCCACCCGCTGCTGTTTGTGCTGCTTTTGGGAAAAAATACCCAGGCATCTTATCATTGGATATCAAAGAAAGGGTTAGTGCTGCTCCCCCTCCCACCCACCCCCTTGCCCCCACCCCCTTGCCCCCACCCTGCCCGTTCTCCTGGGACATGGCATATGGCGATGTGCAGAAATCATTGCACTGGAAGAATCTGCATACTGAATGCATCAAGAAGCAAAGTTAATGAGAGGGACCGCAGCTATAGACTGAAGCACTTGTGGGGGCAGGGGGAGATTGCTTAATAACAATAATTTGAACATTATCAACAACATTCTTTTCAGAAGCTGCCATATTTTAAAGACTGGAATATGTGCTTAGATATCAGCATGTCGTTTTCCAGTGATATGCTTGGATTCAGAGTAGCAGCAAAATCACCTGGTTTAAAATCATTTCCCGTACGTAAAATAATGACCTGTTACGTCCTTTCGTTAGGCAAAGGTTTAAAACTCTGCCCAAACTGTCCGATTTTATAGACAGCCTGTGTGACTTCCAAGACTGGCTAGGTGCAGATCATCCATTAGATCATCCCAATGCCTCACTTTCTCAAAACAATGTCCGACATCAAAGAAGGTACCCAGCATTATCCTCCACAACTGTTTAAGGCAGCTGGGGGGGGGGGGCTTCACCTCCTCCTTTAATGTTCTCAGGACATTAAAGACTGTTCTCACACCATCAAAAAACTTAACAAGAGCAAGGGAGGGGGAAGGAACAGAGGCAGAATGGGTAACCTTGTCAGATCACTAACCACTCCATACATTTTGGTCTTCTGGGTGCATTTCCCATACAAGCTCCTCTTCCTTCTCCTCTCCACAGCCAGCGAGGCACCCTCTTCCATGGGGGGGGGGGCTTGGACTCTGAGGCTGCCTCTGCCTCCGTGTTTGAGCCCCACCAGAAAAGGGTGCCTCACTGGCTGGCTGCAGAGGGTGGAGCTGAACTGCTTCTCTCTCGGAGGCAGTGGGGCTGCCACCTGCCAGCTTTGCTGATTGACTTTGTGGATGCCCGGCCCCCACAATTATATTACTGTGGGTGCCCAAGCACCCATGGCCCCCTGGAGTTGGCTCCAATAGCCTTGTAGAGTTGGAAGGGACCCTGAGGATCATCTCATCCAACCCCCTGCAATGCAGGAATCTGCAACTGTGCCATCAAACCTGCAACCTTGACATGATCAGCGCCATGCTCTAAGCAGCTGAGCTATCCGGGTTCTCATATGTGAGCACACCCACTACACTAGAAGCATCACAACGCAACCCTGAACAGCGATGAGTTACAAGTGACAGAGGTGGGTCCATGTAGTTAAATGCAATCTGCAGCCATCATGTGTAAAGCGGAATGGGTTGCAAATTAAAATAGGTGCATGTATGGGAGACTTTCCACCTTCCTCCCTGCTGCTTTTCTCCATCCCTCTCCCCAGCTGCTTTTCTCTCAGCTGAGCTATCTTTTGCCATGTGTGCTAGATTGAGGAAGAATGACCCTCCACCCATCCGTTTTAAATCACACCTCCACCCCAGTCCACACAATTCAAGACACAATCCCACCACTATCACTTGTAGTTTGGCTGTGAATTCAGTGGAATTTTTCAGCAGAGCAAGAGCTCACTGTTAAACAGAACAAAATAAAAAAAACTTGCATTTTAAAAAGAAAGCCTTACTAAATTAATCACTGACCTAATTCTTTAATATCATCCCCCCCCATCTCCTTTGAAGAGCTGTGGAATTTTGGCACCTGAGCAGAAGAAGCTGATTGCGCTTCAGAAACACAGACGCTGGCACCAAACTGTCCAGCCTGCGCACAAAAGGAACATGAAAAGGCAGGCACGTGCGCGTTCCAAATATAGATTCTCCCAGTAGGTTGGCATTGGAATTTAAAAGCTGTTGCTATCAACAAGTCCTTCCCAAAGTGTGCGAGCAGCATTCCTGGAACGGCAAACAAGCCATGAGTACACTGGCAGGGGAAAAATAAGTAGATGCTGAAGATGTGGGGAATATGAAGTCTTGGGGAGTGAGGGAGATAATGGCCATTTGTCAGGGCCTGGGGGGGGGGGAAGAGTGGTAGACATCCAGGAACTCCCCCACCCCCACCCCACCCCTAAAAACCTTTACAACAGAAAACACAAGTTAACAAGGCATGGCATGTTCTTCAAACCTAAGAGATGCTTCTGTGCTTTATATCAAACATCAACACATCTGTTCAAGGCTCCCCCTCTTTCTCAGCATCCCTCTCTGAATCTTTATTCAAATATCACCTTCCTACAGCAGTAGCTGTCATGATCATTCTCTGTGTGCTTGCTTTCGTTCATAGGGTAGCTTGCGAACCTTGAATTTAGTTAAGTCTAGGCACTTCCAGGTTGTTGCTCTTTAGGAGCTGGATTCAATTGCAAGTTCAGGTTGCACATTTACAGTTGACTGTCTTGTGCAACACACCTGCTTCCCCGAAAGGTGGAGATAAAGATAAAGTGATAAGGAAAGGGATGGGGGAAATGCACACTAGAAAGTGCACAATGACCCTTTGACACAACGTCGTCTAATCGCCTTGCAAACAAATCAGGATGAATGCCCAATGAACAGGTTGTCTGGAAGGGTCCATACAGTGCAGGGACAAAATAGCCATCACAGGCTAGTCTCATCTTGCTTTACAGTAGTCTGTTTCAGGGATTCTCAATGAATGTCTGCCCTGCTCTGATGTGGATAAGTCCTCAACCATCACCATTCTGATATTCTCATTGCTTCTGCTGCCAAGGTAGGTTGATAGTAGGGATGAGTGAATCTGTCAGTTTTGGTTTTTCTCAGTTTCTCTCTCCCCCCCCCCCCCCCAGTCTTCAGCTCAGCTCTCCACATCAACTTGCTTTTTTTAACATTCTCGTGAAAATTCACCAGCATTTTACTATGAATTTCTCCTAAAAGATACATTTTCACAAAGCAATTCCCCATAACATGTGTTTTTGTATGTTATTTTCACTAATATATGCATTTATATGCACATGTTACCCTTTTTGTAGACTTTGCCTGGCTAGAGAACTGCACTGAAAAATGCCAAACAGTGCAAATTTCAAAGCATGGTTGTGTTTTGGTTGGCATATTGTTTCAGAAAATGTGGATTAGGAAGGTTTACCTTTAAATACAAACTGAATAAAATTTCTCTCCCATCGCTAGTTGAGAATTTCAGTTGTGGAACAGAAATATGCCTCAACCACCACCTGTATACCCTTTTCTGCATAAAGATTAAGGGCCAACAGCATATGACATTAGTCAATTATATAAACAAGTGTGCTTATCTTGGCTGCTTTTATTTTGGAGGGAAAACTCCCACAGGCCCCTGGCTGGAACATGCCCCCCAGTCTTGATTCAGGTCCTAAGTCTGTTTTTTCCCTGAAATATTCCCTAGCTGGTTGCTATTTGCTCCAGAAGGTGCTATTTAGACCAGACAGCACTTTCAGAGTTAAAACAGCAGCAGCAGCAGCCAGAAGAGAGTGATTTTCAGCAGATAACCAGTACAGGGCTCCGTTCCAGTTTTAGTTTTAGTTTATTTAGTTTTTATCTGATTTCAATGTCTTTGGTGTTTTATTTTTAATGTGTAAACCACACTGAGACACTAGAGCTCAAAAATGTTGCTAAGGTTGTATACACACCCCTCTTTGCTCTCACTGCTGGTTTGGGTAGTGCTGTACACACTTTAGCTACAATCTGTATTCATCCTGTCATTTCTTATGAGATGTTGCATTTTGGTGCCCTATTCTCCAATCCAGCTTTGATCCGAATCGAGGAAACGAACAACCTACCTGTATTATAAGCTGGCAATGTGTACACAGCCCAATATATTTAATCAATAATCAATAATCCAGATCAAAAGTGCCCTGCAGATTGGGGCCCCACAGCTACCTTTCCTCCAAAATAAATCCACTCAGATTATGCACGTTTGCTTAAAAATGTCGTGAATGTCATGTGCAACTTTGGCCCAGACACTGAAAAATTCTCTGTGTTGACACTCAACTGTCATCTTCATTTTTTAAAAAAGGCAGGGTACCAACTGCTAGCACCTTCCCTAATGTCCTTCCACAGCACATGAGTTTGTGACATTTTCTGCACTCTTTTTTTTATTTAGTCCATCTTATTGTTGCTCTGTTATCTTAAATCGCTTGGGAGAACACATTTCGTCTTCACTTGATCTCTGGGTGTCCTCCACTCCCACCCGGGCGTTGCTACTCTCGGAACATGTTTATTAACTTGAGTGGCATTTGTAAAATTGCAACCCCATTAACACAGCAAGTTATCCAATACATGAAGCTGCTCATCCATCGTTTAATTGGGACATGTCGCTCCCCTCCCAGATGTTCCCTTTCAGCAGATACTATTGTGCATCTCAAAAATTTGGATAATTATAGGCCCTATAAATGTAGTGCTGTAGATTGGCTGGCTTCAGCCAGCACCTCCTCTCTCTTTCTGTAATGGCTTCATTGTACAATAAATCACTCAATTCACAGTAGGAAGGAACTAATGTCAAACAGGAAACTTTAGAGTCACTTCCCACTATTGGTTTAGTAGTGGAAGCACTTATGATAGCCCAGCATAGCAACATAGCATGTTTTAGCCTGTATTCCCAACAAAACACACACACACACACACACACACACACACACACCAATCTTCAATAGAAATAATATTTGAAATATATTGACTAAATAGTGGATTTATAGTGTGATTAATCTACTTTTTTAAACCTGTCAGGAATGCCACAAGAAGACAGTTTCTGGCAAAAAAGAAAGAAAGCGCCCCTTAGTTTATTTATAATTTATTTCATAAAATGTATACACTACTTGATTGTGGGGTGGGGAACAACTATTTAAAACATTAAAAAAATTAATTAAAACCAGCAATAAACTAAAAACAGATTCAAAACACCTATCTACATTCTACATGTCCGAGTAGGCTTGTCCAAACAAAAACATTTTCAGCAGGACCCAGTGAAGGTGCCTGCCTGGTGTCAAGTGGAAGGAAGTTCCAAAGTGTAGGTGCTGCCATATTGAATGATCGATTTCTAACAGCTGTCTAATACCAACAATAAAATACTGTACACATCATTTCCCATTCCCTTGTACTGGCACGAAAGCCATCTGCAGCTGCCCCACCACAGAAGGCACAGCTGACCTGCTCCACCAGGGGTGAGGAATGTGTGCATCCTTCCAGATGTTGCTGGACTCCATTCACTGACAGAAGCTGGAGTGACACTACATCTGGAGGACCCCAAGTTCCCCACCCCTGCGCGAAACTGTAGCAAAGGAGCACAATCACCGTTGCACCAAGTGCATGAGCTCAATTAGGGCTGCCATACGTCCAGATTTTCTGAAAGGCGGTGCTGAAAAGCCGTGTTTTGGGGGTCTTCCTATAAAAAGCTCAACAACTTTTGAGGTGTCCTGGTTTTTATTTTTTGAAATATAGCAACCCTATATGCCTCATCCTTTGCGCTGATGCTCTAGCACAGAAGTGCTGTTTAGACAGGACAGAGCTCCCTGTTCCTTCACTGTTGCATGGCTTTCTGCCTTTATTTGAGAAGCCCTTGCTATGCATTGTGCAACACATCTCAAAAACAAACAAGTCCCTACCAGCAATCTGAAATTGGCCAACAGGATAGGAAGGTGTAAGAAAGTGAAAAAAGGGGAGTTGGAGAGGGAACACAGAACTATTAGATTAAAGGTTAAGATTTCTGTCATGGAAGCAAGCGAGTCTCAAAGCAGGACATATGGTTCCGATTAAAATGCTAGTAGTATATTTTAAAACACTATCTAATCCTGTCTGAGGATTTTAGCAGTGACTAGTGGCTGTGCATGGATCGGATAGCGAACGAGGGATATGCACTGCTCCACAGTTTAGTCTTTGTGAGGCACTCCTGAAAAAGGTTGGACGTATCCAATCCATTTGTAACCAGTGGGGAGGGGGATACACTAGACTCCATACCTAGTGGAAGACTTTCATCTTAAGTCTGGATGATATACACTTCAGCACACAAGGAGGGAGGGCACTCAGCCTCTCAAGGAGGGAGTCACATGGAGCTGAAACTGACTAGTCAGGCAAGGTCTGAAGAATTAACCTCAGCAGTGAGTTCAACCATACACTCTCAAGGCAAAGTATGAAAGCATGCAGCTGCAGGAGTATATTGAGAAGAGGCTTCTCCACCCATGCACAGATGAGTTTTTAAAAATGATGTGGGCATGGCGGCGGGGGGAGGAGGAGATGTGCCTCTCAACATCAGTGTTATAGGCACTCATTAAATGCATCCAACCTCATCCCAGACAGCACTCCAGATCATACCTTCCCCACTAATATAGTGTATGTCTTCAGAATTATATGTACAGGTATCTCCCCACTCACGTGCGTGTGTGTGTGTGTGTGTGACATTTCTGGGTACCGCGCATATACTGTTAGATGGGGAAAGCCTGCGCCCTTTCGTCTGCCAAACTCCACCACAAATCATAGAATCATAGAATCATAGAGTTGGAAGAGACCACAAGGGCCATCGAGTCCAACCCCCTGCCAAGCAGGAAACACCATCAGAGCACTCCTGACATATGGTTGTCAAGCCTCTGCTTAAAGACCTCCAAAGAAGGAGACTCCACCACACTCCTTGGCAGCAAATTCCACTGTCGAACAGCTCTTACTGTCAGGAAGTTCTTCCTAATGTTTAGGTGGAATCTTCTTTCTTGTAGTTTGGATCCATTGCTCCGTGTCCGCTTCTCTGGAGCAGCAGAAAACAACCTTTCTCCCTCCTCTATGTGACATCCTTTTATATCTTTGAACATGGCTATCATATCACCCCTTAACCTCCTCTTCTCCAGGCTAAACATGCCCAGCTCCCTTAGCCGTTCCTCATAAGGCATCGTTTCCAGGCCTTTGACCATTTTGGTTGCCCTTCTCTGGACACGTTCCAGTTTGTCAGTGTCCTTCTTGAACTGTGGTGCCCAGAACTGGACACAGTACTCCAGGTGAGGTCTGACCAGAGCAGAATACAGTGGCACTATTACTTCCCTTGATCTAGATGCTATACTCCTATTGATGCAGCCCAGAATTGCTTTGGCTTTTTTAGCTGCCGCGTCACACTGTTGGCTCATGTCAAGTTTGTGGTCAACCAAGACTCCTAGATCCTTTTCACATGTACTGCTCTCAAGCCAGGTGTCACCCATCTTGTATTTGTGCCTCTCATTTTGTTTGCCCAAGTGCAATACTTTACATTTCTCCCCGTTAAAATTCATCTTGTTTGATCCCGCCAAACCTCCTTTCTCAAACTCCAACTCTCCACAGGCCTCAGAGGTTGGTGCAAAGGCTCATGGGATTGCAGTTTACATCCTCCTGGGGTTGCTAGCTGTTTCCCCACTCTTTGGCAACATTTTTGCAGTTTCCCCACTCTTTTGGGGCCATTTTTTGTCCTTTTCACACATTTTTGCAGTTGAAATAGATTTATTTAATTATTTCCCACACGTGAGTTGGACGTGTATAAGCGGAGAAGCACCTATACACAGAATTATACCTTCTTTAATTACTGTTGGGGATTTAAGCTGAGATTTTAATATCTTTGCAAGATTTATTGACCCCTTAATGTGCCTATCTGTTGCAATTTGAATGGATTCAATTCTGTGGCTTTGCTTAAGGGGCAGAAATGGTAGCAACTGACTGGGCAGGGCAGGACGGGGTGGGGCAGGGCAGCTTCGCTGGCTTCCCAATGCTGGGGTTGCTTCTAGTTACCAAGATGGAGGCCATGGGAAGGTTGGTGCAGTGCTGGTGCAGTGGTGGAGCTGATCTAATGCTCCTGCCACTGCTCCAACACCACACCTACCTCTTCTCATAACCGCCAGTGACTCAAGCATTGGGAAGCCAGGAAGGCAGTGAAGTCCAACCCCACCCTACCCCATGACTGCTACCAGACAGAAGTCATGGTTTATCATTAAATGAAATCTGAACCAACAGAAGCTCATTGTCCCTTTCTGACATTTTCTCCCACTTCTAGTGGAACACTTTCATTCTGCAAGGGGGACACAAAGACCTCATCATCCACTCCACGGGCCTCTGCTGAGCCAATATATGTAAATAACCCATCCAAACCAATCTTTAAATTACCATTTAAAATTATTAAATGTAGCATGTTTACTAGCTAACTCAATTGTAAACCGGAATTGTTTGCTTTATAATCCTATGAGATCCAATTACTCATCTGATCGTCTTCTTCCAAAAGAAACTTCTCCATATCAATTAAGGTAACTAGATCCATGCTCATATCAGTATGAACGTTAGACTCTCCTATTAACACAGAATTTGCGTCGCAATATTCACATTGGGATATTCGCAGGCTTCGTAAGTAATCTTCCAATGATCCCAAGGTAAGGGATTATGTGTAAGGGAACGCTAGGGTTTGGCTAGCACCCCAAACTGTAAAGTTGCCATTAGATGGGGAAAGGCATCTAAGTTGAAAGCTGCAAAATACTGCTGCTTGAGCCGTGATAACCCCGAAGCAGAAATACTTCCTTTGCTGTGTTAGCACTGTGGAGCCTACAACCAAATGAGAAGCATCTTGAATATAAACTGCTTGTCTGAAAAGGTCCAGGTTCTAATCCAATTAAATAAATGCCATCTTGTATTCATTCCTGCTGTATTGCCTATACAGCTTTTTTTGGGGGGGGGGTCATTCCATTGGGCAAAGACCCTCAGTTCATGCTCTCTTCTTGTGACTCCCAGTCTTGCATTTATAAGTCCTGTTCTAGAATGAGCACACGGCTTTGCCACAAAAGGGCACTTCATAAATGAAATATTCATTTCAACAGGAATCAGACAAACCACAGAAGAAGTGATAGTAAAATAGGTTATGCTTCCGTTTTCGAATGTACTGTAGGTTCAAACAATTTCAGTTCAACCTTTTCCACATCAGCCTCAAGCCACAGTGCTTTCAAACTGCATGCAAGTCCCAAGTATTTCACAGATGAGGTGCCTTACAAGTGCCTTGGGATGCCTTACTTAACAGTAGCTAACTAAAAGGAAAATCAAATAAAGAAACACTAAGCTTGCTCATTGTAAGCTTTAATGATGGTTTTCCCTGAAAGGCATACATTTTAGAATGCTTTTGTAATACCCACATTTTACACATATAAGCCTCTGGGTTTTATTCCTTCTCAAGTCATACTCCCTGACCAACTCTATGGGTGCTACCAGCCTGGTGTTTATCGGCCACATTCACATCATATATTTAAAGCAACATGATACCACTTTAAACTGTCATGTGCGACGGCACAACAGCACTTTTCCCCCTGGTGACATTGGGCCCACCCTCACTTAAATATAGTGCACCCACCTCAGAGAACACCAATGCCATGAATTCCTAAAAACTACAAAGTAGGGGGACTCTTTGGATCCAGAGATCCAAAGAGATGCAAAGAGATCCACAGAGGATGCTGTGGCAATGGCTTTACATGCTGTCCTGACTCATTTGGAGAAGCAAGGGAACTACGTGAGACTGTTATTTGTAGACTTTAGTTCTGCATTTAATACTATTCTTCCACATAGATTGGTGCCCAAATTATTAGACCTGGGACTTCCACCATGTTTGTGCAGGTGGATATTAGACTTTCTATCAAACCGTTCCCAAAGGGTCAGGTTGGGTTCCCACGTCTCTGCGGATCTCATCACGAATACAGGGACGCCTCAGGGGTGCGTGTTGAGCCCGCTTTTATACACGCTCTATACAGCTGACTGTGCCCCCAAATACCCCACTAATAAGATCATTAAGTTTGCAGATGATACAACAGTGGTTGGTTTAATTACGGCTGGAGAGGGGGAGACGGCCTATAGGAAGGAAGTTGAGCAGTTGAGCAGTTACTGCTTAACTTAAAGAAAACAAAAGAGATCATTGTGGACTTTAGGAAATGTAAATTGAATATTCAGCCACTTATTACTGAGGGGAAGTGCGTGGAACAGGTCTCAGTGTTTCGATTTCTGGGAATGGAGTTGAGAGACGACCTAACCTGGGGAGAGAACAGCAAAGACCTGGTGAAGAGAGCACAGCAGAGGTTATATTTTCGGAGAATCCTCCGGAAAAACAATCTCTCAAAGGACCTGTTGATGGCATTTTACCATTGCACTGTGGAGAGCGTACTAACTTATGGTCTGTGTGTGTGGTTTGGGAGCTGCACGGCCAGGGAAAAAACAATGCTATCCAGGGTTGTAAAGACTGCAGAGAGAATTATTGGGTGCACTCTTCCCACCTTAGATCAAATCTATGCTGCCAGGTGCCATAAGAAAGCGGCAGAGATAGCACATGATAGTACGCACCCCGGAAATGATCTCTTTCAGCTTCTGCCTTCTGGAAGAAGGTATAGGGTTATAAAGGCCAGGACTAGCTGCCTGAAAAACAGTTTCTACGCTAATGCAATTCTGGTTCTAAACGCAGCATAAGGGGTTTCTGTAGTATAGTGTGTTTTAAAATGGGGTTTTAGAGTTTTTAGGGGGTTTTGAATGTTTTATGTAGTTTTGTAGTAGTTTTATGTAGTTTTTAATGTAGTTTTATGTAGTTTTGTGGTAGTTTTATGTAGTTTTTATGTCGTTTTATGTAGTTTTCAATTTCATTGTTCTGCAAGGGACAATGACAATAAAGATATCGTATCGTATCATATCGACTTGTGTGAGGGAAAACTTAATAATTTGGAGTCTCATGCAGGATTTGATCAAATTAACAATAAAGATTTTATTAAGCAAAGGAAGTTTATGACACAAGTGGGTAAAACATAGGATACTTCAGATTATAATGCTATTTCACTTCAGTTCTTTCTCAGTTGTTGCACAGCTGTTGCCGTTTAATACTTTGGTTCTTAAACAAGGTGGTACTTCCTGTCAGTTACACATCCCTTAGACAACCCTACTCCTGAAGTACTCCAAGTAACAGACCCAAGGGATCACCACACCCCTCTTAACTGGTTTGGGAGTCTTCTCTTTTTGTAGAAGAATCTCTCCCCTCCTGACTGGAATGAGACCTAAGTAGACTGTATCTTTCCAGATTCTACTTCTCCTGGCTCAGCCTCAGTCTCCCAGTTAATTCCTGGCTTATTACTCTTACAGGACACCACACATTGTCCTTCACACAGAGACTCCTTTCTCTAGCTTGTGATATATTCCTCAGAGTGGATGTTTCTACCCAGAACCAACTCTCTCTCCTCTCACTCCCTATCTCCCTACCTCAGTCCCAACCACTATCGCAACCTAAAAAACTGTTTCTCCAAATCCTCTCCTTTTCAACCCCCTCTCCTGGAACCCTGGCCAATCAGAGGCTGCCATTCATTAACCATTTGCTGGCAGGGAAAATAAAAATAAAACACTTGAGGACCCAACCTGTCCAGCAAAAGAAACTTTCCCGTCACATCATGGCTTCCCTCAAAGAATTCTGGGAGCTGTCGTTTGTTAAGGGTTCTGAGAGGAGACACCTGTTCCCTTCCCAGAGCTACAATTCTCAGTTCCTCATGGAAAGGGCTTGGTTGTTAAACCACTCTGGGAATCATAGCTCTGTGAGGGGAATCGGGGTATGCTAACAACTCTCACCACCCTTAAAAAACTATAGTTCCCAGGATTCCTTGGAGCATGACTGTGCTTTAAATGTAACATGCATACTCAGCCTATAAGTCTGCCCTAATTTAAAACAAAACCTTCCCACTTCCTTCGCCCGCTCTTTCGTACTTCAAACACTGAATGTCCTTTTGGCATCAGGTGTGCTGCAGAAATGAGAAAGAACTGGATGTGCCTTAAAAAATATATTTTAAAACCCCTCATCATTCTCTGCCTAGGTGAGCTGGCTGTCCAAGGCAGAATTCTGCAACAGGCAGTACATTGGCTCTGCATGGAATCACTTTCCCTTCTGTCTTACCACATTTCCAGATGTTAAGTTACATTGTGCAATAAACACACGGATTTTATTCATTTGTTGTGCATGAGCCAAACCTTCTTTCTCAAAGCGGGTGCTTCTGCTTCAGCAACTCAACATTTCCCCCTAAATATTTTGACGGAAAATATGGTGGTTCCTCTGCCCTCGCTCTTTAACTTTTTAAGCTGTCTCAGTGGCTGCATGATCCCATCCTTAAGACCTTGATCCTATACACACTTACTTGGGAGTAAGCCCCAGGAACCTCAATGACGGGACTTACTTTTGAGTAGGCAAGTCTGGGAATTCAGCTGCTAGTCATAGAAGCTGAACAGCGCTCACACAATGTGCCACACAAAAGAGCACAACTGAAAGACAAGATCGCGCTCTTGAAGGGCACTGCTGTTGGGATGGTTGCATTGTTTGAACGGCTACAGGCATCTTTAGTCCCAGAGACTGAAAGAGATAAATTAGACAAGGTCACACCTTTTATCGTGGCAATTTCTGCCTACAAGAGATGGGAAGCTTTCGAACAAACAAAGAAATTGCAGCGTAGGAAATAACCCTGAAAGGGATGATGGAGGAGGACTGTCCTCAGTTAACAACCATTCTTCAGATCAAACAAGTGATAATATCTTTAGAATTTCTCAAGGGCTTCATTAATGAGATGCCACCAATGTGGGCACACTGTTTTTCAGGCAGCCCATGGGCTTGTCCACACCAGAGCTTGCTTCTGCATGCAAAGTCATGTGCTCTGAACTCCTCTGAACCGGGGCAGCCTGGTTGTCACGAGGAGCAGAAGACTTCACGTATGAAAAGAAAGGCTTGCTACAGTTATGTAACAGTGTCATTGTTTATCTGCCTGTAGGAATATATAAATCCTCATTTTCCCTATTACACTTCCAGCCCCATTTCTGCATACATTTGCAAAATTTGCACACTTCTCCTAATACCTACATTATTTTATGCAATTGTTTAGTGTGTTTTTTCTAAAAAAATGCTTAAGGGTACTCTCATTTTGACTTGAGAAAATCATCATTTTATAGTTCAAATTGGGAAAAATAAATACAGTAAATGGATAAAAGGCCACCATCGGAGGTAGCAACGGAACTGATGATTCCCAGTGCTAGAGAAGAAACTATTTTTTAAAAATAGTTTTTTTAAAAAATTGTTTCTTCTCCCATCAGATTCACAAAATGTTTAGGGGTATACATACCCCTGCGTCCCCCCAGAAAAAAAGCACTGCAATTGTTGCTGAATACAGGCATTTTTGCAGCTAAATAAAAGCATCTTTCTGTATTCTTGTCACTAATGCATGCATTTTTGCATGCACTTTTCACTAATAAACTCATCCTCATTTGCATTCCTTGGCTGGAGAACAGCATTGCAAAGGTCAGAGAAGTACAAATTTCAAAAAAGAGGGCGCTCTTTGGGTTTGCGTATTGGTTTGAGAATTGTGATTTTGACAGGTAAAGCAAACAAATTTCTTTCCCATTCCCATTCCTATCTGCCTGTGTGTGTGTGTATACTGTCAACTTTTTTTAAAAAAAGCATGATTTATTGGTCAAAGACATCTGAAGCACAAAAATATGGCTTAGCATGAAAACCACCAGGTTCATCTAATTTGGGGAGCTCAGCAAGTTTCTCTGGTGCTTATCATGAAAGCATCGTTAAGGCTGACTGAAATAACTCCACCCAAGCCTTGCCTGGATGAGTGGCGCTATTTGTTTCCTTCAGGTGACATTTTGGTAGTTTGCGCCTTCAAAGAGGTGCATGCTTCCGCAGCCTCTGTCAGGAAACTGCGTTGAGCATAAAAGCATAAACTCTAGGCAGGGACCTTTTAGCCCTCACGCGCCTCGCAACCAAAAGACTCTGATATTCTCATCTCATTTCACAAATATCTGACTGTTTGTTCTCTCTCTCTCTCTCTCTCTTTCTCTCTCCAGGCATGTGCATGTGTTGAGAGATACTATCAAGAGGAAAGTGTGGTCAAATTATTTATAGCTATTGTGGTTTCCAAGATAGTATATGGTAACTGAATTATGTGAAACCAAGAAATGTTCTCCACTGAAGAATGTGTGTCAGATTCTGTTCTCCCCCCCCATGCTTCTCTTGAAAAAATATATAGACGAGGAACTAACTGACATGAATAAAAAGGAAAAAGTCTCCTCCTCCTTGGTTAGGTAAAATTATGATTTTAGGTTAATTGCCAGGGCAGAGTCTCAAACAAATATGTGTTCTCCCAAGCCCACATTTCCAGAATGTCTCAGTGACGTCTATGCTGGCTTGGTCATGTCCACAGAATGGAAGATCGTGGGGTTGCCAGGGATGTGCTCTAAGGGGAGCTGGCTTCAGGCACCAGGCCCATTGGCAGACTAACTCTGTATTACAAAGGTGTCTGTAAACATGACATGAAGTCTGGCAACATCAACTCCGCTGTGTGGGAATCCCTTGCGGACAACAGCAGTGCCTGGAGGTAGACAGTGACCAGAGGAAGAGTGACTGCTGGGAGGAGCAAAGAGAGAAGAAATGCCATGGTGCACCTGTAGCAGCACAACAGGATGCCTTCATCTGCCCCAGCTGCAACAAAACATGTCTCTCCCATATCGGTCACTACAGCTACTGTAACTCTCCAATGGTTTGAATTTACCCCTGAAGGCACACTCTCCTGTTGTCTCCTGAGGCTGATGGATGACAACTGCTCTTCTGCAGTAAAACAGGCACATTTCTTTAAAGATTACTTCACTTTAAAAGGTAATATTAACAAACGGAACTTGCATAGACTGTTATAGTGTGGAGTGCTTCTGTTCAGGGTTCTAGCTGGTAAACCATACCCTGTTCTAGGAAATCCAGTGCATTCCTCTTTCTTTCTTGTTTTCCCATATTTTTCTCCTCCAACTGTTAGCCAGCATTCCATGGCCACTGAGCATGATCACTCTCATTTCCGAAACATCGCCTTCTTAGCCTGCACATGTTCTAGCTTTTGTTTTACATACTGGTTGCCATCTTTGAAAATTTCTTAGTTTGAATACAGCTTAAACTTAAGGTTTGCTAAGCAAGACACAACATTATGTTCGCATTGCAGCAATAGTATTCCAGCGTCAAAGGAAGCGGCTCCCATGTAAATGCTTTAAGAACAGAGGGTCACGCAAGGACTGAGGAACATCTAACAGTCCAAGCAATGCATTTAAACAGAAGTTACTTACAGGTGGTTTAAACCAATGAAGGTCTCCCTGGTGAGTTCATGCCTGAAGATATGAAATTTCAATGGTTTTTCTTGGTTTAGAGTGATTTGAATACCGTGCGCTCAGTTTGCCTCTGACAAGGTTACATTTTACTACACGTTATATAAAATATTTATAGCAAATGAGAAATGTAGACACCTTTTCTGTATATTAAAACTAGCATACCATAAGAGAAGCTGATTCAGTGCTATTTTTCTAGAAAAAGAGGTGCCAGAACTCAGTTCCGGAGAGTTCCAGCTGAAAAAAGCCCTGGGTGTAGTGTTATGGTTAAGAGAATGAGGCTGCCATCCAAAGCCCCTTTCTGCGATGTAGGGGATGTTTCCTTTGGGCAGAGGTATCCCTCTGCCCAGTTCTGTTGGCCTCTGCCAGTGGCACCAGAAACATTCTCGTACCGTGGAACTCCCTATTCTCCCTGCCAAAAATGCAGGTGGACAACAACCCACAGAAAGCCCTGAAATGGAGCATTCTGCAGGCAGAGGGGGTGAAATGGCTTGGGACCTGCTGGATCCTGAGCCAGTACAGTGATTTTCCTGGTGCCTCCTTCTACTCCAGCCAGTGAAAGGACTGCAGACCTGCTGGGAGTACACCTCAAATTCAGGCATGAACTCATCAGGGGAACCTTAGGCAAGCCACCATCTCTACCACCTGCAATCTGTAATATGGAACTAATGGCCCCGGCTTACCTAACAATGTTTTCTTGAAAGCATCATTGAAATAATATTATATAAATCACTTAAGAGCACTCAGAAAAAGTGCTCTAGAAATATAACAAGTATCATCACTAGGCACAATGCAGCAAAGTAGTAAGCATTATTTGACGCCAAATTTATTTTATTTGGAGAGCTAACCATTTCCTAAACTGCCTGCTATTGAAAGCAAGGAAATTTCAAAAGGCTTTATATCGGCTGGCATATGTCTTACCGAATGAAGAGATTTTTGGCTCTGAAGCTTTAATCTTTGGATAATGTTCATGGTGGGGGAAATAGGGGGAATCTTGAGCAAGGACAGGCCTGAGTTTTCTGCTAGACAAAGAAGTTTTATGGTTGTTGAGGGACCCTAGATTTGCTTAAAAAGGTAAAGGGACCCCTGACCATTAGGTCCAGTCGTGACCAACTCTGGGGTTGTGGCGCTCATCTCGCTTTATTGGCCGAGGGAGCCGGTGTACAGCTTCCAGGTCATGTGGCCAGCATGACTAAGCCGCTTCTGGCAAACCAGAGCAGCACACGGAAACGCCGTTTACCTTCCCGCCAGAGCGGTACCTAGTTATCTACTTGCACTTTGACATGCTTTTGAACTGCTAGGTTGGCAGGAGCAGGGACCGAGCAATGGGATTTGAACTGCCGACCTTCTGATCGGCAAGTCCTAGGCTCTGTGGTTTAACCCACAGCGCCACCCGTGTCCCTAGATTTGCTTACATTACCACAAATAAAAATCGTTTTGGGGGATTCATCTAAGGCAGGGGTCGGCAAGGGCCGGATCACTCCTGTGGAGATCCTCGCAGAAGCAATTTTCAGCATCTAGGCATGCACAGAAGCTATTTCTGGTGCTGCAGAAGAGAGTCCCTGCACCATGCTGTCCCAATTTAGGGGTCTCGCCGAGCAGGCGGCTTGGTTCAGGGGCAGCTCATGGGCCGGTTAAGCGACCCTCATGGGCTGCTTCCGGCCCATGGGCCTTATGTTGCCGACCTCTGATCTAAGGATTCCCAATGGGCTCTTGTCCCACACATTATCATAAATTGATTCTGTCAATAATAACATCACCCTCTGTTAGACAAACAAGAGTAGGGAACCCCAGACCCCAGAGGTCAAAGGTGGCCCTTCAGTTCTCTGTATGTGGCCCCCAGGAGTCAAGCTAAGTCATACCCCCATTGACCCTGTTCCACATTCTCCTGAAGTGCTTTTGCCTGGGTGGAATGTGTCTTTGTACTCCCATAATGCCTCTTGCTTGCCTGGAAGGAAGTGTGTGTGTGTGTGTGTGTGTGTGTGTGTGTGTGTACAGAACCCTCTGAATTTTGTGTGGCTGAAATGTTGTACGTGACGGTGACACATCCATTGCTCCACCTACTTTTCCTTCTGGTGCTTTTCCATACTCCATAAGCCATGTGGAATAGTTTCTACCATTCCATCTTGAAAGGGAAAAGGCAGCTGAGAGCTTGCCCATAAGAGGGAAAATTATGCATATAATTTAACTAAAACTTCTGTAATACTCAGCTAATGTGAAAGGAGATATATTTTTCTAGTAAGTCGTGTCCTCTGTGGTGGTGGTGGGAATTCTTTTGCCATTGGCAAGAACCCCAGAAATTCCTGGCAAATCGCAGAGTTTAGGGGGTTATGAGCATAAAAGCATTTTTCACACATCCAATAATTCTCCCCCCCACCACCCTGCGCCCAGCACATCCTCAGTGGCCACTCCAAATTGCAAATGAAAAGGAAACAGACATTCTGCCATTTGAATGTACTGGCACAATTCAGTTGGCTTTCAAGTTTGCTTTTTCAGGAGCTTAAAGGAAATAATACTAATAAAGACCAAATCTGCTCTCCCCAATGAATATGACCCTTTTAAAGAAAGGTATTTGGGGAGGGGATAGATCTGTCTTGGCTGGCTTACATGTTATCCTCTTATGAGGATAAGCTCTCCTTTCACGTATTTTTATTTTGTCCCTCACCAGCTGTGAGTAGCAGCCCAGGCAGCAGCAGCTGGAGAACAAGTCCCTGTCCCTTCCTTGGCTTACTCTAGGTAAGAAGGGAGCCGCTGCTCCTTACACACACTCAGTCCCAGCTAGGTCAATTTGCCCATTTTGGTTTCTCCCAGTTTCTCACCTTCCTAATTTTAAGGTTGGTTCCCCATGTCTCCACTCTGCGGATTTTTAGAGGGTGCCATCTCCCTGAAAATTTATCAGCATTTTCGTGTGAAGTTTGTCATCTTAAGAAAGTTTGTCCCAACAGATGATCTTTTATAACCATAAAAGTTGCCTATAAATGAACTGGCTTCCAGCTGTTTTATGAACTGTTTGGGTTGTTTCCTTTTAAGTGAGTTTCGTTGGATATCTCGTGTCGTACGTTTTGTTTGTCTGCCATCTGGAATGCTTGACAGACTCACAACATTTCTTAAGGAAAGACAAAGGGATCACTGTGAACTAACTCTCAACACTGAGCGCATCACATGTCTAGGGGCTTAATTCAGTGGTGGGGAGTCTGCATTCCAGGCGTGCCTCCCCATCTGGCCCACCAAGCCATTTCAACCACGCCTACCTGGCCTCCACCTGATTTCTTACATGGTGTGCCTTTGACGTATGCTGTGCTATGATCTGCAAGTGCTGACAGTCAGCTGATGGTTGGCTGTTTTGACTGCTGGGTCTTGGCGCTTGCAAATTGAGATGCCCGCACGATACAATGAGAACATCCACTGTACCTAGCATACATGGAGAATATGGGATCAGCCATATTTTACCATATTTTACCATTCTCCCACTTTACTACAATAATGCAGAGTGTTCTTTTTAACGCTGAAAGGCATACAAAGGCCACAGTGTCTTCCTATCCGACACAGCAGAGGTATTTAAAGAGCTTAATATCAAATCCAGGGGATTCCACAGAGGGAGAAACTGAGTAGATAAACCTGGGGGAGGGGAGACTGCTTTAACTTTGGCTGCATTCAGATGTGAGGTTTATTGCAGGCATGTCCAACAGGTAGATCGTGATCTACTGGTAGATCACTGGACGTCTGCAGTAGATCACTGGTAGATCATTGGCTCTCCCCAAAGAAGCTGAACAACTGTGGGTCCCCTAAAAAAACCTCAGCAAAAAAGCTAAAAAGCTCCCTGAAAAAAACTCAACAACCCTTTGACCCGAACCCCCCCCCCAAATGGGCCTTCCTCCTTCCTAAGAAAAGCTCAACAACTTTAACTTGAACCCCAAAAAAGGGGATAACAGTCTTTAACTCTGTGAGTAGATCACAGTCTCTTGGGAGTTGGCCACCCCTGGTTTATTGCATTAATTTCACTGGTTCCTTTTGCATGGCAGTACCTGTTGCATTGGGACACGGGTGGCACTGTGGGTTAAACCACAGAGCCTAGGACTTGCCGATCAGAAGGTCGGCGGTTCGAATCCCTGCAACGGGGTGAGCTCCCATTGTTCGGTCCCTGCTCCTGCCAACCTAGCAGTTCGAAAGCACGTCAAAGTGCAAGTAGATAAATAGGTACCTCTCTGGGGAAGGGTAAACGGTGTTTCCGTGCGCTGCTCTGATTCGCCAGAAGCGGCTTAGTCACGCTGGCCACATGACCCGGAAGCTGTACGCCGGCTCCCTTGGCCAATAGAGCGAGATGAGCGCTGCAACCCCATAGTCGGCCACGACTGGACTTAATGGTCAGGGGTCCCTTTACCTTTACCGTACCTGTTGCATTGTGGAACTGTAGCTTTTCACTCATGTTAGTGGATTGGTGTGATGCAACAACAAACTCCTTCGCCCTATCTGGACATGCACAGTTCTGTTCCCTCATGGTTCACTAGGAGGTATGCCAAACTATAGCCCCAAAATTTGTTACATAAGCAAACCTGCCCCCAATATTCTGAATTTCCAGGGTTGCAAACAATTTTTTTCTCCAAACAACTAACATGGAAATGAGCACTAAATTGCCACTACATTCCACTAGATTTCCAGAACTGGATTTTACATCATGAGAAAGATCACATAAAATGTGAAAATTAACAGGTACAGAAATGCCAGGAAGAGGGAATAAAGCACCGCCTGAACACAGCCTTTGTAGTATAACCGTAAAACAAAGAGAGAGAAGCTCTGTTTGCTGCTGAGTTGTCACTCAGACCTGCTAGCATTTGTTAACATCCCAAGTCTGCCTGCCTAAGCCCCCACTTCATTATCTCCGTCCTCCTTGTGCATGACAAATTGCAGAGCCACTCCTTAATCTCTGCAGAAGGAAAGCAGTAATAATAATGTAGAAAGTTCAGCCTCTATTGTCTGCTCCCACATGAGTCAATATGACACGTTTCGCATTCATCTGTTGATTTACTGTTCACCATCAGCACAGGCCAGCAGTAAACTTTTAACAGGTTTCTGTAATAGCCATGGTGGCAACATTTGGGCGCAATTAAGCAGGCAAGATTTTCCCTGGCGTGATCTTTTGAGGGGATGCACACTTTTACAAAGGGCCGAGGGGGTCACAGATGCTTTTGTGAATTCCTTTAGGGGCGCCCAGTCAGGTTAAAGAGGTGGTAGTGGTGCGAGAGAAGGGAACTTTGGAGGTCTTTTTTGTTTATCTGGAAAAGGCTCTTCTCTCCCCCTTCCCCCCTCCTGCCCTGTGCTCTCTTTGCTGAGATAAGACTTTTTAAGACACTGCACAGAGCGATGGATGGGTTTCCCCTTACATTTCCACAAAGCACTGGTTTTGGGGAGGGCTGCTTTATTTAGCCCAACTTCTTCTTTTTAAAAAAGAAGTTAGCAGCACATCAATCACCCCGTGCTTATTTGCAAAGTGTGTGTAAGATGAGATAAAGGCAAGACAGTTTGACAAACTGCTAGCATAAGGGGGAAAGGAGCAGTTTTTTCTTATAACAGTTGAGAGGGAAGGGAAAAGGGGAGGAAGGAGGAAGAGCAAGGGAAGGAAGAGGAGAACGATATACGGAGTGTGGCCTTCTTCAGATGATGTCATAGGTTGTACAGAGCAGAACAGCATCAAAATACATATATTCCTAAACTTTCCCCCCTCCCCTTCCAGGTCTGATTACTGCTACATGCACTGAGTGCCTAATGCAGCACATGTAATAAATGTCCCAGTCATGGAGAGCATTGCGTCAGTTTGGGACAGCAGCCAGAAAATCTCTCTAGCCAGGAGATGAACTCAGACTCTAAAATATTTACATGATAGATGGCCAAGCCCAGGAGGAAGGCCCTGTTATTACAGAAT
This sequence comes from Podarcis pityusensis, assembly GCF_964106645.2. Taxonomy (NCBI): domain Eukaryota; kingdom Metazoa; phylum Chordata; class Lepidosauria; order Squamata; family Lacertidae; genus Podarcis; species Podarcis pityusensis. Next base: position 60,973,429 of record NC_138031.1, read on the forward strand.
TTATAGTCTTCCCACAGTGAGCTGCCTTTTCTGCTCCACAGTCCCCATGTGGTCGGCTTTGCATACATAGACAGTGATGCTGCTTTGCACAGGAACTAAAGCAACTGGTGCCATTAGTTGTCTGCTTTTAGTCCACACAGCAGGGTGGGGTCCTTGGGCCAGGAAAAAAGCCATGACATGCTGAAAGACTGATTCACACCTACCCCAATTCAAGTTCAATTAGGCTTGGTGCACAGCCACTTCAGCCACAGGCTGCCATTTTCAATGGGAGATCGATATAGTTCCATCTTACATCATATGTTTACTTCTTGCAAGTCATTTTCAGAGCTCTAGATTGAAAGCAGCATGTTGAGGCTGAGCACGAATGATTCTGGATTGAGAAGAAAACTATTTTTTTGTGGTACAAGCGGGTGAGTTGCCTGCATAGCCTGGTTCTGGACAGTTCCCCTCCTTTGGTTTTCAGGAGTGGCTTTTCAGAGGAACGGGCAGCATTAGGACCAGGGACAGGGAACTCATCTGCTCTCTTCATGCCGGCTGGAGAGAGGGAGCAGAAGAATGGAAATGGAGAGGTGTGAGGAGTTTGACCAATACTTTGTGAGGACCAAGCATTCCTGGCAGAACCGGTTGCAAATACTGTGAAAAGTCATTCAACACTCTTGGTGTCTAGAGAAAGATTTCATTCCACAACCATTTTACAAGGCCCAAATGGACTCACCTCAGTTCCAGACAGGTTCCAACTCTTCCATTTAATAGAGGCCTCATCATTACTGGGTATTAGCAACCACAAAAGGATTTGAAGCTGTAGAGCAGAGCGGAATGGAAGTTGTCATTTTGATAGGAAGCACCAGAGCACTAAAACTTTATTTGAATTAACTGATTTTCCTGCAAAGAACATGAATGTATATTAGGCCTTGCAAATCTTATCTTGCATGTCATAGCCTTTTGAAAGACATAAATGCTTAGTAAGACTTCAGATTTAAAAAGCAATCCAGGCAAAAGCAAACTTACAGGTATCATATAGAAAAATGGATCAGAGTAGATGGTGGCAAACTGTTTGAACTGTTCAAAATTGGCTGGTCAGGTTTGAATGAACAATACCTATGTTCCACCAGAGCTATTTGTTCCCTTGCAACTGGTAACATTGGCTGTCACTGTATACATGCATGAGCTCTGTAAGATGCAGCATCTTAGCTTATCTCATCATCTGACAGCCTGGTTCATTGGCCAGTGTGCTCTGCGAAGTTGTTGCCAATCTCTTATCAGCTTCAGGAAAGAAAACACCAACATCACTCATGATCATCTTGTCAAATACACGTTGAATGGCTTAAGAACAAAAGTGATGGATGATTCTGTTTTGAGTTTTAACATGCTTAGCTGTTAGTGGTGTCTGCCTCAGAAATGAAGAATGAACTATAATTGAGGGCTGAACATGAAGGGGAAAATCTTTGATAAATGATAGTATAATTATAGGGCTGTTCATTGGCTGCATGTTTTGCCTGATGAATTATCTAGGTAAATCTGTTTGCCTTGAAAAAGAAGAGTTTGTGGGTATTGAACTTGGAACTTGGGATAATCTCTGCTCATTCCCAAATGAAATCCAAGCTTTCCATGGTTGTTTTTAAAGTTGCCAACTATTTTACTGCCCCCCTGCTATCATTGCACCAAGCAACTTTTGCCTGCTGATTTTTGTAGAACAAGCTACAGTTATACAGCAACTAGAACAGACCAGGCTAGATTTTTTTGCTGGTCAGTTAGAAACCCTAGCGGGTTCCTATTGTTAACAACAAGCAAACTAGAAAACCATGTTTTCTGTTGAGAGTTACTATGCTTAAGAACATAGCTTAAGAAGAGCCTGCTGGATCAGGCCAGTGGGCCATCTCACAGTGACCTGTTCTCACAACAGTTGCCCAGATGCCATTGGAGATTGAAGTCATTGATAGCCTTCTCCTCCATGAATTAGTCCATTCCTCTTTCAAAGCCATCAGAGTTCATGGCCATTACTGCCTCCTGTGAAAGCAAGTTCCATAATATAAGTCTGTGCAGCCTGAAGAAGTACCTTACCTTATCTGTCCTGAATCATTCAGCTTCATTGCATTCTGTGAAATATGGAGAGTAAAATCCAGAGTAGAGAGGACTGAGAGGTCACATTGCTGACAGATAAATTCTCTAGGATTTCTAGAAAGACAAAGATATTCAGGATACAATCCATCAGGGCTTTTTTCAGCTGGAACTCACCAGAACTCAGCTCTGGTACTTCTTAGGTGGGCGCCGTTGCCATAATAAGAGAACGAGGGAGTTCATGGTGAGTTCTGGCTCCTCTTTTTCTATAAAAATAGCACTGCAATCCATCCATCATGTTACCTGATCCCACTGAGTTATATGGGACTCAGTCTTGAGTGAGCTTCCACAGGAGTCAGGACTGCAGCTTTAAAGTCTCACTGATTTCAGTGGGGGAAAGTTAAATGCATGCTTATATTTTCATTGAAAACAATGGTATTTAAAAGCACTTAATTTAGGATGGATTGTGTCCTCACATCACAACTTATATTTTCTACATCCCTTTCTTGCTCACTGAAGTCTTTCTCTCCTTTCTCTCCTGGCTATCTCTATTACAGATACCAATAGCAGCCACTACAGTGCTACCTCGGTTTACAGACGCTTCAGGTTACAGACTCTGCTAACCCAGAAATAGTACCTTGGGTTGAGAACAGAAATTGCGCAGCAGCAGCAGCAGCGGCAATGGGAGGCCCCATTAGGTAAAGTGGTACCTCGGGTTAAGAACAATTTCAGGTTAAGAACGGACCTCCAGAACGAATTAAGTTCTTAACCCGAGGTACCACTGTGCTTATCTGTTTCATTCTGGGTTTATTTAAAGCCATTCAGGTGCATTTTTTAATGTTCTGTGTCTGTTCATGACACAGTCCTGGGATCCTTGGATAAATTGAGCTTAATTTAGATACTAGGTTCTTGGGAGTTGCTACAGTTAAAATACCTCCCTACATCAGCCTCAGTTTTGACAGGCTTTTTAAAAAATGTATAAAAGTTTCCAAGTCTCCACCTTGGCATCAACAGCAACCATTAATTTTGTCTGGATCAGAAGATGTATTCCTTTTGAGCCAGCCTCGTCTATTTATCTCTCCTGCTCACTGAAGGATCTCAAACTGTGATCCACGGACCATCTGTGGTCTGCAAGCTAAAATCAGGTGATCTGCAACATGCCTCTGAATTCGTGGCTGAAGATGGGAGAGGGCACATCCATTGCATTAAATATTTATATTGATTTTTAATTGTATTTTTATTGCTTCTTTTATTTCTCATATGGGATGGAATTCAATGTTGTGCTATTACGAAGACTCAATCTGTGCACGCATATCAGCTTGTAACACCCACCTATCCCTCCCTACCCTGTGTGCTGTTCTGGGAGCTTTAGGGACGCGGGTGGCACTGTTGTCTAAACCACTGAGCCTCTTGGGCTTGCCGATTGGAAGGTCAGTAGTTCGAATCTGAGTGACGGGGTGAACTCCCGTTGCTCTGTTCCAGCTTCTGCCAACCTAGCAGTTCAAAAGCACACCAGTGCAAGTAGATAAATAGGTACCACTGTGGTAGGAAGGTAAACAGCATTTCCGTGCACTCTGGCACTCGTCATGGTCCTCTGTGCATCTGTAGCGGTTTAGTCATGCTAGTCACATGACCTGGAAAACTGTCTGTGGTGAAGCGCTATGTGGGAGGATGATTTAGACTGAATCCCAGCATATTTTAATCTGGCTCAGTTGAACTTCTTGTGTATAGGATTGCCTTGTAAATCTGTTCAGGGGTCCATTTATTGTCATATATACCATTTGCACTGCAGTGCTCTTTGAGCAATTTACATGTCACTTTAATTTATCTTTTAAAGTCAATTGTCCCATTACCCACATAATTTCTGTCTCATATTTATCATTTGCTAATACAAAAGAAAAAAGAAAATTACCTCCAAATATTTTGATCAGGGTTCTTTTCTTTTCTTCAAGGGATCTGACAGCTCCTTTAAAAATAATAATCTTTTTTTAAAAAACAAACGCTTATTAACTCTGAGAGCAGAAATACAGCAGTATGGCAAGAGAATCTATTGGAAGGACTAGAAAAATATAGATCGTTTAAAGATGCTAGTGTTTAAACATGCATAAGAACAACACCAGTTTGGTGAGACTGAAAACAATGACAATAACAAAAAACAACAACATAGAGACACTAATCAGAAATGTTACAAACCATCAAATAAAAAATGCCTGTGAAATTCCTGTGAGAGGCACTAACAGTGAGATCAAGTGGATTAGTCTACTGTACAGGAATCTGTGGAATGTTGCTTGCATGTGCTTTTGTTGTGGATTACGCAGAAGCAAAGTTATGGTTTTACATCTCCCAGGAACATATGCATGAGAAGGTAGTTTTGTGTGTGTGTTTTTCCAAGTAGCAGCAGGTAAAAGGTTAAAAGGTAAAGGACCCCTGGATGGTTAAGTCCAGTCAAAGGCTGTTAAGTTGTGGGCGAGCATAGCAGACGACACAGCGATTCTTCAAACAGCTCTTCTTTATTCAGATGTGAGAACAGAACTAAGCTGAGGGGCTCAGTCAGCCTGCTTATATAGAGCTCCAGAACAATGTAACTGTTGCCATTTTCTAAAACTATCCAATCACTGAACGTCACTTTTCGATCCTTCATTTGCATACAAACTATCCAATCACTGAACGTCACTTTTCGACCCTGCATTTGCATAACTATCTACCGTATCCCCCTGCTGGCCCAGGGTGAGAACTTCAGTACATAACAAAGGCGACTATGGGGTTGCGGTGCTCATCTCGCTTTTAGGCCGAGAGAACCAGCATTTGTCCACAGACAGCTTTCCGGGTCATGTGGCTAGCATGACTAAGCCGCTTCTGGTGCAACGGAACACTGTGACGGAAGCCAGAGCACTTGGAAACGCCGTTCACCTTCCTACCGCAGTGGTACCTATTTATCTACTTGCACTGGCGTGCTTTTGAACTGCTAGGTTGGCAGAGGCTCGCACAGAGCAATGAGAGCTCACCCCATTGCTCTCGTTTAGACCACAGCGCCACCTGCTCCGACAGTAAGTAGCCGCAATTCCCCAGCAAGACATCCCACTATTCCAAGGCTGCTGATTTCAGCAGATACAGAGCTGTGTCGTAGTTGAAAGGAAAACACCCTCCCCCTCTGCATTCTTTTTTTTTTATAAGATATTTATTAAGATTTTCAGAAAATTACAATATAAAAATGAAAAAGAAAAAGAAGATACAAAATTACAATATAAAAATGAAAAAGAAAAAGAAAATACAAAATAAAAATGATTAAAAACCACTCAATTTTTCCATTACTTATTTTTCCTTAGCTTGTTTCCCGGACCTCCTCATACCTCCCTTTTTTGTATTCCAGTTCAATTTGTTGGTTCAGCAAATCCTTACCCTCTTTATTTATCCTAATCTTTGGTCTTAAAATAGTAACGTTAGATTTTTACCTATTAACAACCCATTTTTCATATTCCCTTAAAGCATTACAGCTGGAAACCACTTAATTTCTATCCAACATCATTCTAACATTCATTAATTTTACAATATTTCTGTAGATAGTCTTTGAATTTCTTCCAATCTTCTTCCACCGACTCTTCTCCCTGGTCTCGGATTCTGCCAGTCATTTCTGCCAGTTCCATATAGTCCATCAGCTTCATCTGCCATTCTTCCAGAGTGGGTAGATCTTGTGTCTTCCAATACTTTGCAATGAGTATTCTTGCTGCTGTTGTGGCATACATAAAAAAAGTTCTGTCCTTCTTTGGCACCAATTGGCCGACTATGCCCAGGAGAAAGGCCTCTGGTTTCTTCAAGAAGGTATATTTAAATACCTTTTTCAATTCATTATATATCATCTCCCAGAAAGCCTTAATCCTTGGGCACGTCCACCAAAGGTGAAAGAATGTACCTTCAGTTTCTTTACATTTCCAGCATTTGTTATCGGGCAAATGATAAATTTTTGCAAGCTTGACTGGGGTCATGTACCACCTGTATATCATTTTCATAATATTCTCTCTTAAGGCATTACATGCCGTAAACTTCATACCTGTGGTCCATAACTGTTCCCAGTCAGCCATCATGATGTTATGTCCAACATCTTGTGCCCATTTAATCATAGCAGATTTCACCGTTTCATCCTGAGTATTCCATTTCAACAACAAGTTGTCCCTCTGCATTCTAACACACTGGACCATCAAAGGCTATTGAGAACTCTGGCTTTACTATGGTGTGTATGTGCGTGACTCAGTTTTTTAAAAGCTATTAATTAATGATACAAGTTGAGGAAGATGCTCCCTCGCCACCACAAACACTCCTCTACACATTTTACATGAAGTCTGGTTAACTTAAAAAAGGTGAACATTTATTTGTAGTTTAATCAACATTATATTGTTTATTATTATTACATTCACTTTTGCCTCAAGGAACTCAAGGTCCTCTCCATGTTACCCTCACAACAACCCTGTAAAGTAGGTTAGAAACATCTCCCGGATATAACAACCAAAACTGGACTAGGAAGACCAGTGACACAACTCTGCATAAATAAGCATGTTCATATGCCACTCAGTACACGTCTCATTTGGAGGTGGACAAATTTAAGTTCTCCAAGTTTTTCATTTCCCCCGAACTGAAATTCTGTGCTCCACATTTCATCTGCCTTTTTGCATCATTCCCCCCCCCCCGTAAACATATTTTTGTATGTCGTTTTGACACTTTTGAAGGATTTTCGTGTAAGTTATTTTCTGTAATATATGGACTTTTATGAAAGCTTCACCTTGGTATATGCATTGTGGGGCACATTACGTGGCTAGAGAATTGCAGTGCATAATTCATAGAAACGGGAATTTCAAAGGATGCCTGGGCATCGATTCCTGCATTGTTTTTGAAAAGTATGATTTTTGTAGGTTTGCCTTTAAATGTGAACTGAATCAAATTTCTCTCCCTCCCTTAATCTCATTCTATATTTAGAAGGTGACCTCATCGTTTCTCCTGTTGCTTCTACTTAGTTCAAAAGAGTACAAGTGATTAGGAAGCATAGGGGTTTTTCCATTCCTATGAGTGATTCCCATCCCTATTCCAAACTCTTATATTTTTAGAATCTACTCTTGGCTGCAGGCAATAAATGAATTTTGCTCCGCTGCAAGTTACAATCCTATACAAACTGACATGGGAGTAAGTCCCACTGAATCCAATTGGGCTTATTTCTGAGGAGACAGGTATAAGATTGTATAGTTAGGTACTTGCATCTGCTTAGTGTTGTTTTTAGAATTCTTGAGAGTAGGCTATTATCATGATTTAATAACACAAAAATTGGAGTGATTTCTCCCCTCCATCTGGGAACTCAATTGAGAAAAATGGGGAGAAAACAAATTGTGTTTTATATTTAAACGGCGCACTGAAGATGTCTATATTAATATTTTTGAGAAAGGAAAATCGGAATGAGTAAAAAAAATATACAGTAGTGCATCAAAGAACTACTGATTTCAGGCCAGAATTAACAGTTTGTATTAGGAGTAGTAATAAATTAATACAGCCCTAGGAAAATTTAATGCCGCAGCCACAGTATCGCTCATTTGGTTCTAAATGGAACTCCAGATAACCTACTTTGAGTAGTAATGTGTTCTCAGCATGTGGGAATTAGCTGCTCAGTATAATAAGTACTATTGACTGTCCCGTTGCTGTACAGAGAAAGAGCAACTGTCACTAATAAAAAGAAAGGAAGAAGGAAGGGATGGGAAGGGAAGGAAACAACACCCCAGCAGTAACAGTAACAAAATGTGTGTATGGTTTTTTTAAAAAGTAAACAAACCTGCTTTTCATTACATCCTTTAAATGTTATAGGTTAAAATAATCTTAAAGGGCTTAAAAATAGCAATTAAATCTTTCCATGCCTGCTTTCCAAGACTACAGCTGAGAAAAACGAAAGCAGGCCTAAGTGCCACACTGCGCTAGTCTCGCTAATAACTCTCTGTGAAAAATCTCATTAATTCAGTCTGGCTCCTCAGATCAGCCGCTAAGGCCTTGTATTGTCAGTCATCCTCTGGCCTTTTCAGAATTTCCATAGCCTAACTAGCAGTGTCTCCATGGAAACCAAGCAGCTATGCTTTGCACATCCTTGGAACTTTTTTGTTCTTGACAAAGCTTGAAAAATCATATGCAGCAAGGAGAGTTTAACATAGTGAACTAGATCCTGACCTGCACTTATAAAATGATAAACCCCAGCATTCCAGCTTTATTAGAAATGATTTCCTTACAAGATACTTGGTTAAGCTGGCAAACGCTGTAACCAGACAACATCTCGGGAACGAAGCTCTAGGCTAGAGAGAGGGGATGTAAGTAAGCAAATCAAGAAAGGGAAGGCACACCGCTGGAAACTCAAACTTCTGGCTTTGACGAAGATGCCGAAGCACAGAGGAGAGCGAGTGAAAATGTGTACAGCCACATTTTCCTGGAAGTGTCGTCCTCTTACAAATCCCACTGTAAATCTCCTAAACTGCACGAGATGCCAGTCTGTGTATCTGGAATGCAGGCCCTCCTTCCCCTGCCAAGCCTGGCAGGCAGTAAAAGCAAGTAGAAGGGTCAGCCACTGATTTCATGCCATGCACAATCCATTTCCAAGGCCTGGCAAGATGGCACGTTGCTGTTTGACTGGAGAGTTGCTCTTCAGAAATCTAAAGCTATTGGCTACACCTTGTTGAACATCTTTCCCATATGGTGGTGGAATAACCATAGCTGAAATACCACCCTCGTGTTAAACACCTTCATGGAAAACAAAACAAAAACACATTTGTTTGTTTGTTTGTTTGTTTGACAAAAAAACTGAAAACTGTCATAGCTCAGCCTCTTCCTTATATATAAAATGGATTATGAATAGCAGGCGTTGGAAGCTACGGTCGTGGTCCATGTGTTGCGGCAGAGCTTCCCTCCCCAATGCAGCATGGCTTCAGCTTACGTGGATGGGTGTCATGGACTGGCTGGATGCAGAGGAATGGTGGGAGGAACCAGGTGCCCCCCCCAAGGGAAGAAGGCTCAGAGCCAGGGGATTGGTGGTGGGACAGTGATGAGTGGTTGGAGGGACAACAGGGAAAAGGCTGGGAAGCAGAGGTGCCAGAAGCTGAAGAGATAACAGGACTTTGTGAGCTGGGAGAGTCTGTGGCAGAGAGAAGTACAGAATCAGAGGTAGAAGCTGAAGCAGGAAAGGAGGGAGGCCAAGAGGGGAGAGACTTCATCAGGCAAGGCAATCTTCCACCTGCCTTGCCCCACCCTCCGGTCTCTGCTTCTCAATTGTATTGTATTATTTTATGCATTGTGTGTTGTTGTTTTTATTGATTATAATTTAGAAATTATTTAATATACAGTGGTACCTCAGGTTACATACGCTTCAGGTTACATACGCTTCAGGTTACATACGCTTCAGGTTACATACGCTTCAGGTTACACACTCTGCTAACCCAGAAATAGTGCTTCAGGTTAAGAACTTTGCTTCACGATAAGAACAGAAATCGGGCTCCGGCAGCGCAGCGGCAGCAGGAGGCCCCATTAGCAAAAGTGGTGCTTCAGGTTAAGAACAGTTTCAGGTTAAGAACGGACCTCCGGAACAAATTAAGTACTTAACCTGAGGTACCACTGTGTTTGTTAAGAGTGGATTTCTGTTTAATTTTTATATGCTGATATTTAATATTATTCTATACTATTCTAATAGATCAGGCATAGGCAAACTCGGCCCTCCAGATGTTTTGAGACTACAATTCCCATCATCCCTGACCACTGGTCCTGTTAGCTAGGGGTGATGGGAGTTGTAGTCTCAAAACATCTGGAGGGCCGAGTTTGCCTATGTCTGTAATAGATTGTTGAATATTACTTTATTTGATATAAGTTGCTTATTTTAAAGTTATGTTTTATGTTCACATTTTTGTATTGGATTAGATTGTTATAGGGTGTACATTCTTTGTTTCTTCAGCTTGTAACCACCTTGGGTATTGTAAAATAGAAAGACGGTATACAAATTAAAAGTGAAATGAAAAAATGAAGAGGCAAAGATGAGTCAGACTGGTGAAGAGTCACGGGTGTCTCCCCTTGCTGCTGCAACAAGCTCCCCTACTCCCTGGTTTCCCAGGATTAGGAGGCATGAAGTGGGAGAAGGAAAGCCAGGCACGCAGGTGCAAGTCTCTGATTGCTTGGGGAAAACCCTGGAGAGGAGGGGACTTATTCAACTGCTTCATGGGGGCAAGACCTGCCGGAGATGAGTTGCTGTGCTTATTAGGCCTGACACTCCTGTGCAGATCCTGATCTTGATAATAAAGAGTTAACTCCAACTTGCTCAGTGTGATTTATGCCTGGCTCATGCCCGACAATGGGCATGAGGCAGGGCAGCGGAACAGTCAGAGCTGTGCAGGCACACCAGTGGTAGCATCAGACAGACCATTGGATTAGCTCTGCAGGTGTGCTCATGCAGCCCTAACCTTACCACTGTCCCACTCCAGCTCTATCCAGATCAGTTGCAGTAATGCAAGTCAGCCTCTGCATCCATCTACCCCAGTATTTTCTATCCTGACTAGCAGCAGCTCTCCAGGGTTTCAGGCTGAGGTCTTGCCCCATCATATGCTTCTTGGTCCTTTTCGCTGGAGATTCCAATGGGAGTGACCTTGGGACAGAATCTGCCTGCAGAGCAGGTGTGCTGCCACTGAACTACCGGTGTTGGCAAGGGTAAGAGGAGAGCCCATCTATAGATGATCAACACACAGTCCTGTTTTGAAGCCAGCAGCTTGTTTTACAGAATTTGACCCTCCATAAATTTGTTTTGTTGTTTAGGGATGGAAACAATTCCTCCTGATAGATTTTCACACTCGGGAACTTCCTGTAGTCAACAAAAACAGCCACGACTATAGCTATCTAGAATCTTTTCTACAAAAAGATTTCCTCAAGAACAATCTCATTTCGCCTGTCCTTTTTACAGTGGTACCTCGGGTTACAGATGCTTCAGGTTACATACGCTTCAGGTTACAGACTCCGCTAACCCAGAAATAGTACCTCGGGTTAAGAACTTTGCTTCAGGATGAGAACAGAAATCATGCAGCAGCGACAGTGGGAGGCCCCATTAGCTAACGTGGTGCTTCATGTTAAGAACAGTTTTAGGTTAAGAACGGACCTCCGGAATGAATTAAGTTCTCAACCCGAGGTACTACTGTACTCACTTCAGCTGCAGGCATATTTTACTTGATCCCCCATTTCTGCCTTCAACTAGTTGTTCACTTAATGCTCTCTATACTCCTGTTGGTAAGCCCTTGGGGGCTGTTGCCTTTACCCCCAACTTAACCACTGTTTTCACCTGGGTCTCTAAGGCCAGTTTCTTACAGATATAGGAAAGCTGCATCTTGACAATTCTATTCAGGCATAAAAAATATCACCCCTTATATAGCCTCCTGCAGAGACATCTTATCAGGAGGAATTGCACCTTTAGTGTATTGGCACCTCCCCTTTGGAATTCCCTCTCCTTGAATATTAGACAGACGCCATCTCTATTATCATTTTGGTGCCTACTGAAGCCCTCCCTCATTCAATAAGCCTTTTAAGTTGAACTCTTTCCTAGAATGCATCTGAAGATGTTTCAAACTCTTGCCAAAACTCTCATTGATAGGTGTACAATTATGTGAACAACAAAGCCAGCTGCAATGTAGTTGATTACTGTTAAACTCTTTACCCTTGCTGAAATTCTAGTTGATTAATGTGAAACTACATGGACTACAAAGCCGGCTGCTTTGTAGTCAGATGTGCAAAAGTTCTTTAATGTTAAGTTCTCGCTCCAGCTGAAACTCCCCTTAATTGCCGTGAACCATGAGACCAGATCACCGGATCAAGCAGCCTTTTATCTGGCAAGTATTCTCTCTATTGGGGTCAATAGTCTTGATTGCCTCTTGCAAACCTCTTATACGGTTGCTGCCCCTCATCCAGATCCGAAACCTCTCTTTTGTTCCTTTGTATGTTTGTTCAGAGGGGTGGTAGTGGTGGAATTTCCAATCAACTCTCCACTGTTGGATGCTACAAGCTAAAATTTGCAGGGGGTAGTGTGATAAAATGCATTTGTGTGCAAAAAAAAAAATCACTAAAATTCAAAGAAATACATATTTTTCCAATCATTCTGCTGATGTTCATAAATGTTGACCAAATTCTGAATGCAGCTGAGAGGACTGGACTTTGCCCCTTACAATATATTTCTACAATATTAAGAATATGAAAGAGAGAGGGAGGGCAAGAGGGAAAGATTGTTAATGTTCAGCTGAAGGAGCTAGGCCAGAGTAAGCGTCTCAGCAGTGCTTGATGAGACTCTATTGGCGTCTTCTGTCACTTTTTACTACAGTACTGGGAGCTGCAGTACCATACTTTGGCCATCTGCAGTGATGCTGCTGCAACACAGCCAAGATGAGGCCAGAAAATCCGTCTGTTAGTAAGGGGTTATGGTGGCGTAAGGGGTAGGATGCCTGGGCCCCACGACCACAGTATGCGGTTTGATACCCTGCTATTAAAAGGAGATGTCCTGATTTAAGCTTAAATAATGGCATTGTGACACAGGATCTTGAGACTAAGTGGGTGAAAGAATTGCTGATGATCGTGGTGACAGCAGCAGAAGGGAGCATGGTAAAATACTGAAGCTACTTATAGGGTTTTGAGCTGAGGAAGAAGGTTTTTTTTAATTAATTAATTTTTTTAAATGCATTCTGTAGGTGCCACACATAAAAACAGATTTCTTCTAAATTTCAGCATGGTATTCTTTCCAAGGCACTGTAGACATGTTTGTGCCTAGAAATCAAAACACAGCTGGTAGATCTAATTTTAGGCCTACCAGATCTGGCAGTGTCCATTTAGCAACTCAAGTGTGTATGATTTCCAAGAGGTAAAATCCTACAAAAGTAACATACATACAATCAGGTAGTGTTGGCTGGAAGCCAGGGGAGAGTTGCATGGTTATTATTGATCACATTTATCCCATGCTTACTCCAGTGTGATGGCCACTCACACACTGCCAAAAAAAGAGGAAACACACCCACAAAAAAAGAGCACAAAAGGGTCCAGATTTGTATATGCTAATTCAGAGGTAGGTAGCTAGAGCCAGGAATCCCAGGCAATGTTTCCAGCATCTGATTGCTGCTGAGAGCTCTGCTTAAGAAGGTTGAAGCCAGCTGGTTCTCATCAGGGCCTTCTCCTCTGAGTCCTTGAAGGCAGATCAGCTGCAGGGGAGTCATTCCGCCTTTGTCCCCTTCAGGCTGCTGTTCAACAGGTGAAGCTGATTCCTGACCCATGACACTCAGTCCTCCCCACCCCCCAGTGGTCTTCATTCTCTAGCCACTGAGCATCCTAAATCATCATTGGGCCATTTGGGTTTGTTTGTTTGTTTTCCCTTTCTCCTTTTCATGCTTGGTGCCATTTTAGCTACAAAAAGGCTGGCAGTCTAAGACAGAGTCTACTGTTAGTACATATATATAATTTATTACACAGCTGAAAACCAGGATACTTCATTTAATACAACAAATTCAACAAATACTAGTATGTAAAAAATAAAGTAAAATAAAATGGTAAGCCAAATTGAAGACTTGGTAATTGAAAAGAGAGATAAACGCATTGCAGGGAGTTGAAGTAGATGACCCTCAGGGTCCCTTCCAATTTTTACAATTCTATGATTCTATGACAAATGGGTCTATGTGGATCCAATCGGTAAGAGAAACTGACGTATTTTGTACATGTAATATAAAGAGGCTGCAACTACAGTATTTATTTTCATATTGTAAACTATGGATTGTGTCCAGTGCTGTGAGAGCAAAACTCACACAATGGGACTTCTCCTCACTCTGCCCTTCTTATGCCTTCCCCAGTGCACCCAAACACCCCATATTTTCCCCTCTATAAGACGCCCCCATGTATAAGACGCACCCTCTTTTTGGGGACTCCAAATTGAGAAAATGGGGGGAAATTGTCCCCCATGTATAAGACGACCCCAATTTGTAAGCTTAATTTTTCAAGAAAATAACCTAGTCTTATACACAGAAAAATACGGTATTTTCCAGAGGGTTCCTCAACTCTCTGGAGCAGAGCAGATATTCATTGTGTGCAGGGGGCTGAAGGGGTGGGGGGAGGAAGAAGAAAGCTCCATTGCGCAAGTGGAAGTCTGTTTCCCGAGTGGGACAGCATTGGCTGCAATGCCTCACCTGTATGCTATGCTGTGGACAACATGAGTGGGTCTTGTGTGTAACTTTGCAGGCTATGTCTGACTTGCCTTAAACGTGCGTAACAGATGCTTCTCTTGCCAGTGCTTAGCCTTCCAGTTGACGACTTGCACGACCCTGGAGATAATCACTAATATATCACTCCCCTTTTGTTTTCTTGATCGCTGGAGTCATCTGATTGAATCACACATGTGAGAAACAGTCTGGGTAATTTATGGAAATAAAAATATCTACAGCGCTGAAATAAAAGACGTCGATGTGTGGCAACAGTAATGAAAGAAATTCATTTTCTGTCAGCACGTTGGCATTCTTCAGTTGTTTTTTAACCAAGACATCCTGAGTGCGTAAAAACATTAATTCTGCACACTAAAAGCAAATAAACCAAGAACACATGTACCCAGGCTCACCCAGATATTCCTGGAAGATTTCAAGGTCAAGTCATGTCTCTAGTCTATGAAACATAATGTTTTGTAATTCAGTTCTGTCCCATACAGTTATTTCATATAACACAGTGAGTCAGCGGGCAAAACAATACCTAATAATTTGCTGGGGTTTGTTGCATTTCAGCTTTTTTCAGCATACATAAATAAAAAATGCCTAGAAATGATTTAATACTCCTTTTCAGCAGCTGTGGCTGTAAAACTTAAAAATCTGCCAGCCAACAGCTAGTAATGAAAAAATATTTCTTATTCTTTCTATTTCCCCCAAGGAGCCATCTCCCAAGCCTGACACAGCTTGTTGAAATCTATAAACAGTGGTGGTTCAGAAAGATGACTGGGGCAGGGTTGAGATGTAAGTTGTTTAGGCCTATTAATAGGGCAATTAAGCGTGGGGGTTTTTTTTAAGCTGTTCTTTGTCTCACACATGCAGGAATTAATGAAGAATGCAAATATACAAAGGCACCAATATTTTCACAGTTAAGAGCAGCTGTTTGTCAAAGGCTGGGCACTGTAGGTTTAGAATAGTATAAAGCCAAGCTGATGAAGTTTACCTGGGAGGAAAGTGGAAGCTAGCCATATTAGCAAACGAATTTTCGCACAGTTGCAGAAGAAAATGTGAACTGCTTTAGAAACATGGCCTTAAATTTGGCCGTGGGTTTTGAGCACATAATGATACATTTGCTTTTAATTGGGAACATGTCCTTCTGAATGTTAACTTGTCGGTTCACAATGATGCAATGTCACCAAGACGGGGCTTGCAGTAATGGAGCATGCTGGGAACTGCTGCTATACAACTGTGTGCCTGGCTACATACAGTGCAGCTTCCATTGTTGGTACTGTCCAATTATCCAACTTCATTTGCCAGTATACCTGATCTGGCAGCTATCTAAATAGTTTGTAATGAATTGGAGGGTACCAAAGGGAAGGGCTGTCTCCTTAACATATGTGGGCCAGAGCCCCTATATTCATCCACCAGGAGGCCAGTCTTGTATGTATAATAACTGTACCAGGGAGCAAAGATGTGCATGGGAGGGGGTTTGCTCTCTGATGTCTGTACCTACCTGTTTATTTGGTGCAGCACCACAGTAGGCTGTAGGATTAGGGAAGGGCGATGGCTGTGGTTTATAGGAATTTTGGTCCATCTCCAGGCTTCCCATCCAGACTCCAGCTATGTATGAAACTGGAATGCTTGTACCTTGCATTATGCAAACAGGATTGTGGATCAGTGGCACCGATACTTTGCTTTGGGCTCTTGTGCATAATACATTTGCGGGCAGGATTTCTCAATATAGTTTGATTGTATGCAGTCCAGGGCTGCAAGGGCGCACTGGATGGAGCAGCAGATTGACTTTGCTGGCGCACCCCTTCAGCTCCAACCTTGCCAATGCTCTGCACCATCCCAGTATATGACAATGACACCAGCATCAATAGGGTTGTTTGGTGGCCCTGCCTGCACTGTGCAGGCCACTCCTGCTTTTCAAGTTAGCAAAGGAAAGGAATACATACCTCTAAGCATTATACCAATCAGTATGTGTTGGCTGTATACCTTCCCTCCCTTCACAGTGACCAGTGGTATGTGGTCAGAGGACTTAGGTAAGTTCCCTGGGTAGAAAGATGAAGGCATTCTTGGCTATGAAGTCTTTGCATGCAGGTAAGCAGCCATCATGCACAAGGGAGGAGGTTATGAAGTTGCTGCACAATTAAGGCTATACATTAAATAGACTACAGGAGACCTAAACAACAACAACAACAACAGTAGCAGGACTCTCCCTTGGAGAATGGAGATAGATGTGTGTGTAGAAACCTCTGACTTTAGCATGGCAGGAATGCATCCTACTCTACAAAGATAAAGGTTATTTTTGGTCATTGGTCCAAATTATTTGGCCTCTGGCCCTGTTCACCACCGGCATGTTGCCCTCCAGAAAGTTGCCCTATGGGGCAATTTGGTCCTTGATCTGCAAAAGGTTTTCCATCCTTGCTTTGACTCGTTTCTTGTCTACCTTCCTCTGACTATACCTTCTTAATGTGTCTTCTCTTTGCCATCTCTAGAACAAGTAGTATTTGTAGTGAGATATATAGATAAGCGCAACCCCAGAGTCAGTCATGACTAGACCTAATGGTCAGGGGTCCCTTTACCTTTTATATAGATAAGACTGACTTTGACCACAGTTCCAGCAATGCAAGCATCAAAGAAAGATACATTTCTGTTATTAGAAAACAAACACACTTTTTATCAGGCAATCGCATTGCTTTGCTGTTGTAGCAGTCACTGGTTTCCATTTGCAGAGGATCACACTGCTAAAATTACATCATTCATTGCTGTACCAGGATAATCTAAAAGGGGTGGGGAGAACAAATGCAGAAACCCCCTTAGAAATATTGGGTTTGTCCCTTTTATCAGCTTCACTCTGAGGAGCCAGCCTTTCTCATTTGCAGAACAATCAGCAACTGCAACATGAAGAATCCATGTGGCTATGTGTTATATAGTAGGGGGAAGAGAATTCCTGTCTATAAATCCCCCCCCCATGCCAATCCTCCGTTCTGTTCTGATGTTAACAAGGCAGGAATCTGAACAGATGCATACAAGTTGTCTGTCTGTCCATCTGCCTGTCTGTCTGCCTGTCTTGAGTTGGCAATCTTGATAAGAGGTTCATTATAACCCAACACTGTCAGAAATCATTCTGGGATGCTCAGCAAAGAGGGAAACATCATTGATGGTTTCAGGAGCGGGTGTGTGTGTGTGTGTGTGTGTGTTAATTAAATGGGAAAAGTGTCAAGAAACTTTCTTCAAAGGTGCTAGGCAACTGTTTCTTCTGAGGCATGTTCATTCCCCTTTTTCTTTTCTCTCTTTAAGGCCTTGAATCTTTTGATAACAGCCCTCTAAGTGCTTTCCAGGTTAGGAGGATGAGAGAGAATAGATGGCAATCATGATGCCGCTGGATGATAAAGGCAGAACGCAGACTAAACCCTCAGATCAATAGGAATGCAGACAGCTGTAACCATAGACTGCCTGGTGTCTGCTCCAATTTGACTCCCTCTTTTGGGCTGCGTGCAATAACATCAGGCTTTTGAGCCACAGGAAGTTTCTGCATGTCCTACAGCTAAGTGCCAGAGAGGGTCTGTGGAGGAAGTCTGCTACTTAAACCAATGTTGTCATTGGTGTTCTTCCCCCCCTCCAAATGAGGAAACTGGAGGAAGGGGGGCAGAGACACCCAGTCACATCAATGCAGTATTTTAGTTCTCTAGATTTTTTCAAAGAGCACTTTGACGCTGAAGAAAGCAGCATTTCGAAACAATGATTGACACTCAATCCGGCCAGAATGCAAGAGAATGGAAGTACAGGCATCAGTGTGTGTATATATATATATATATATATATATATATATATATGGCCTTAAACAAAAACAAAAACAACTAAAGCTCTTTCCCCTGCTGAGATAAACTACTGCTCAGTTTTAAAAGACAAACTATTATTTCAGCAATGGCAATTCCTGCAGTTAAAATACCAGGCAAACCTACAGATGCACCTCTTTCCCACATGTGCATTTGATTTGATTTGTTTATCATTTAATCATATTCAGCTTTTCAGCGGCTGCATGGATGGAGGTAAGATACATGCTCTAAGCTACCCAGGAAGCTTCATAGCCACTGCTCTGGTCAAATTTGGAGCCCTTTGCATTGCATTAAAATGAGAACAAAAATCAACGAGTGATCCAGTCATGGACCCTCATGTAATATGCAGTCTGAATAATGGCCAAGGAATGATTGTTAATGAGATGAGCCAAGGAGCAATGGGTGTAGACTACACAAAGATCTACTGTATTTAGAAAAAACCTTCCCATCTGCAGGAAAAACAAAAACAATGTAGCAATATGTTTCTGGAGGTTCTACGATCTTGTACTTTTCAATGAAGGATAATAGCATCTGACAGAAGAGCTTAGGGATGAGATAGAGGAGCCCAACTCTGGTTCAGAAGATGCCTATAGCCTCAGGCAACCAGAGCCATTTTCATCTTGTACTATGTGTGAAAACATCTGACAGTTGTTAATGTGGAAGAAAGTTGTTTGCCAAGCAAATGAGCATTCTGATTAGTAATGTGTGCCTTACATTCCTACTGCAAGCTAACTCTAGCAAGAACTGTTTTATGAGTGAAAATGTCCCTCCGAAATTGCCTGCTGGGCATTTTTTAAAATGTGAGCTTGTGACTTGGGGCTTGTCTACACCAGAGTTTATTGTGGGTTGGCAGCTGTTTGCATTTCCATTTAATGAACACTAATCTCAATGCTTTCTTCCTGTAAATTTGGGTTTACCCAATACAGGGATAATCTGATAAATTTGGGGAAAACAGGCTTCAAAACCACTCCACTCAAGATCACAAATGGGTGGATCAGTAGTAACTGCCTGCTATTCCCCTTTCCATACCCACTACTTCCTCAATGCTTTCATTTATTTTCTGGCTGTTCTCATAACTATTTCCAGTGCAGTCGTGAATGGAAGATTCTTTTTCCTTTTAGATTCCTCAGATTTGCACAAAACCAGAAAACTGCACAAGCAAATTTACGATTGTCTGTGTGCTTTCATACACTTCTTAAGTAGGGACTTAATTAAAAAAAAACACACAAAAAACCCAAGGTGTGTGCAGAGCTCTCTATTGGCAAGCCATATTATTGTGCCAATTAACAAATTAGAACACAGCTGCCTCAATACAGCTGCACACTTCCTTTGCTGGGCTCCAATGAAAATGGCTTCTCCATGCAAACCAGGAAGTGGACAATGGAACTACTCTTCTTTTCTTATCTCTGTGGCTATGATCTTATGGGTGACATGGACACTGTTAGGCAGTTAAATGTGCACACTCCCTCCCACCTACCCCTCTACATGGCCCTGGGCACTGGCAACCCACACTACGCCACTGACTACTCTGGCCTAATTCAGATGTGGGGGAAGTGGATTAACCGCTAACAAGCACATGGACTTGCCCTTGACAACCCTCCATCCTCTCCCACTCACATGCTTGGACAAATGAGTCTGAATAGAGAGAAACTGATTAACACCTCAAGTGATGGTCCCCTAGAATAGGGCATTTCCATGGGATCAGTGTCCAGAACTGAGAAGCAAAAGTAAGTTAGCTGGAGGTGTGTGAAACAAGGTACAAATGGCATTTGTTGAAAGAATTGAGAAAGGGGTACTCAGAAATGAGTACTGAATACTCTGCTTATGCAAGTCTGAAGACATGCATTTTTTAAGAAGGCTTAATACAGGGGTGGGTAGCTAGAGGCTGCTAGGCTGGACCTGGACCTGGTCTGCTAAGCCTCAGGAAATGACCAACAGAATGGGTTTTGCTCCTGATCTGATCTTTAGAGAAGGATTTCTAAAGAGAAGACAGAGCGTTTTATCTCCCAGTTGGGGAGATGAATATTATTTTTATTCTTATTATTTAAATCATTTCTATACCACTTGATATTGCCAATGGAATCTCTCAGTGGTTTACAACCTGTTTGTAGGACATTACAAAATCTCAAAATGAAATGTCACAAACGGGAATTGGGTAGAAATGCAATAATGCTTCACATTTAAAGCAACATAATTAGCAGGAAAACAAAATATTCTCTTAAATAACCTCATTAGAAATAAAAACTATGTATAAACATGACTAAACAAAACAGATGAAATGGAAGTTGTTCCCACCGTTCAACCCCTCTCCACTCCACAAAGTCCCCAGTAGTATTAAACATAATTTACAACCAACACATTTGGAAATCTGGTCCATTCTGTGTGTCGCAGTTTGACAACACCTGGAATCCTCTGGTATGAAACCAGTTCACATCCTTGCAGAGCCATATGAGAGCATGAACTACTGCCTCTGGCTGCCTCCGCTCTGTTGCATTAAAAATGCTAATACTGTATTTTCCCCCTCCCCATGTCCATAACACAGGGATAATTAATATTGTGCATGTCTCTCTCCATGCAGCTGCTCTGTGTGCTCATTTTTTATTTTTATTTTTGCAAAACTCTCCAGCTGCTTTCAAGCTGTTCCTTTGAATCGGCCACAATACTGGCATTCCCTTCCCCCATGACAGATTTGTTTCTTAGGCTGCATACACTCTCTTTCTTTGGGGAGAGGAGAGGAGAGTGGGCTAGAGGGACTTCCTTTTTCCTGCTCAGCAGCACTATATTTTTATTATTTTGTTATTTATTAAATTTGTATACTGCCCTATACCCTGCAGGTCTCAGGGCAGTTCACAGGATAAAGCCCTGATTCTACCAAGAAGAAGAAGATAATTTGGTGCCCAATCTTCTTACAGCTTCCTTTCCTCCTGTTTTAAAAAATATTAAATAAAAACTAGGCCTAAATACTGTGGTGCTAAGCAGCACTCACTGACGCCGCTTCCCTCTCCATGAGGGCACAAAGGAGCTTCCTGGGAATAAAATGGGATTTCTTCCATCTTGAGATGCAGTTGTTTATCTTGTGATGGATGACCTGAGCAAACCTCACTTACGGTTCCCCCGTCTCCTGATGAAGGAAATATTATCTTTGGCTGTCTACCCGGAAGTGAGTCCCATTGAGTTCAGTAGGACTTATTTCCAGGTAGGGGCTATAGGATTGCAACCTTAGATTTCCATCTATTCCTCATGTCAAGAAGCTGTCAATGAGCCACGTCAACCACAGGGAAGACACACACACAGACACACACAGCAGGCAGGGAATGCAATTAGCTCTTTATTAACAGAAAATAACAACACAGCAGAGTCCTCTGGTTCACCTTAATCCAGCTGAGACGTGGTTGAAACTGTCCACTGGCCCCATCCTTCCCCCTCTAGTCTTTCACTCTGGATCCCTCCCAAGCCAACAAAAGGGGTATCGAGAGGGGTGAGCTCCTCCTCTGGGCCTGTCTGACCTGTTGCTCAGCAATGTGTGGGACTCTTCTCGATCAAGGTTGGTAGAGGGGGAGGCAAGCCAGTATACTGGGACTCTCCTGCTGCTGTGTAGCAGGGGCAACCTCTGACTCCTCTCTGAGTCTGCGATCGCACTGTGACTCTCAGCCTCTAACCCTGTCCTAGAAGGGCCTTCTTCTCCTGACATCACTCAAACCCCACGCTTCTAGCACCTCCCAGCTCATCCCTTCTGCCAACTGCTCTTCAGCGTCCCATCACCAGGATCTGGGATTGTCTTCTTCTGTGACCTCCCTGGGGGGTTCTTGGGCCGGCAGCTACCACCACTCTTCCTAATCCTTGACACCTCGGTAGCTTAGAAGGAACCCTGAGGCCCCCAAACCAATGGGCGAATGAAAGCGACCCAACACCTTTCCCATTGGGCTTCTCTCTGTTGTAGAGTGGACACTATTCCTAGGGATGCTCAAGGGCTAGCTTAATGGCCAGCTTCATCACCCATGGTTTGGCTTATTTGAATCTGATCAGTATTTGTTTAAATTTAGAATTTCTGGTTTGTACATAAAGAGATTCAGAGAAGCGGAAAGTATGGTAATAGTGGCAGCTCTCTTCCTTCTAGCCATGCAAAAGGGGGAGAGGGAAAGACACATGAGTCCAGCACTTCATTGAGGCTTGTTGGGGGTCATCTACGTAGCACTTAACCCTGGTTTAGCATTGCATGCAAGTACAACCGTAGTCCTCCTGATGTTATGATGCATAGACTTTTCAGGCTTTATAAATCCAGAATGCTGAAAAGGCCAACTTTAACTAAAGAGCCAGTCCTATGGCTAGAGACTATTCAGAATCTGTTCAGAATATTTTATTTCAAAACGTTTTATATCTGATGGTTATTCATATTGCAGTGGATTCTTTATTTGTCATTGCACTGTTGTTCTGTACTTCCTCCAAGGAGCTCAAGATGACATACATGGTTGTCCTCTTCTTTTATCCTGACAACAACCCTGTATAGCTGCTTAAGATGGCAGGCTGATGGCTGACCCAAAACTACCCAAGTAAGTTTCATGTCTGAACAAGAATTTGAACCCCAAGAATTTGAGCATGAATGGCTGAAGTCCCACTCTTTGTCCACTACTCTATATTAACTCTCTTCTAGACCCATTCCTTGCTTATAATTTTAGGAATGTATACTTTGCATAGGTTTTGTGAATGCAAATTGGTTGAAATCATATTTGAGAGAACTTATTAAAAGCAATGGATCATTTCGCTCTTACTGGAATGTGTCCTTTTTGCTCCAGTACAGCTCACCACAACTCATTGTGATGGGTAACATGGATGAGCGCTGTGAGCAAGATATTTTGAAAGTTATTGATTATCCGCTATGAAAATGTCAATAAATAAACTGCCCATGGACTCTGCATGTGTTGGAGTCAGAATATTAACGAGGGCAAGATAAAGGTGCAGCTTGATCTATAGACAGGAAAAATTAATTTTTGTTGTACAGACAACACTACACAAAAACTGATGGAAAGGGTAGAGGTCTTCTTCTTTGTCTGTCCTCTATTATTCACACAGGGTACAAATATATTGCCATGCCGGTCAACTTGCATTTTGTTTCTGTTCCTTCTCTTCCCATTAAGTTATAGACCTTTTAAGGCTAGCTATACATTGAAGATGGTGGTGATGCTGATAATGTAACATGAACATATGACTGGACTTGCCAACAACCCTTGGGGTTTCGTGCGCATACTCACTGAGCGCCTGCAAAATCCCATGAGGTTTTTCAGATGCTTGCAGGACATGGTGATAGAATGCAAGAAGAGCCCTCCTAGATCAGGTCAAAGACCCATCTTGTCCACTATTCTCTTCTCATAGTGACCAAACATGTGCATATGAGAAGCCCATAAGCAGGACCTGAATGCGCCAGTGCTGTCACCATTGGGAATCCCAGCAAAGCCATTTCCCGTTCCTGGGGAGATGTCATTGAGGGCTGGGAGCAAGCCCTCCCCATGCATGCAGGGCGGGATCACTCCCATGCCATTGAATGGTCCTCGGCCACGTCACCCTTAGGCCGTCCAATTCGGACGGTCTAGGGGCATGGCGCAGGCTATTTAAACTGCCCGTGGCCGAGGACTCACCCCTGGTTTTCTCCCTGCTTGGCCGCTTCTCCCTCCCTCCCCCCCTTAGGTTAGGCTCTTTTATTTCTTGACCTTGCTATGGACCTCGGTTGGTTGCCTTGGTTGTCCAAGGCGCCTGGTAGGAATTTTTCCACTTGTCAAATTGGCACCGGCCATTTGGTTTTTTCGCCTACCTCGTAGCAAATCGTCACAACTTTGTAAGGTTTGGTGGTTAGGCACTGGAGTATTAGGTTGAAGGGGAGGCGAGGTAGTGGCCATCACCTACCCCTCCTAATTCAAGGGTATTCCATTAAAGAAATCTGGGGAGCGTGGGCCATGGCACGACCCCTAGCGGTGACCCTGGGGGAGTCCCTAGTTGATGTGCATCAGCAGGGCTCCCCCTACTGGTGGTTAACCCTTCCAAGACTCCTGCAGATGGGCTGGATACAGTCGTGTGGTTTCCAATGCCTAAGCCAATACCACTCACATTCTGTAACCAATAAAGTTGTGCTCTTTTTTGCCCATTAACCAAAAATACTGTTTCATGTGTCTTTATTCCACTTCCCAGGAGGGTTTGGGACCTTGCCACGCAACTGGTATTCAGAGACATACTGCCTCCAGGAGAACATCGTCATTGTGACTAGTAGACACTATGGTAGCCTTATCCTCCAGGAATTTGCCTAATGCTTTTTTAAAGCCAGTCAGGTTGGTGGTCGCCACTACTGGTGTTTGTGAGCCCTGTTCCCCCTTCACAGTTAAAGGGGGCAGAAGGTAGTGCAGCTCCCATTTTTGCTACTTCCTTCCCCAAGGATGACAACCAAGTATTATCGGGGGAAAGTGGGAATACAGCAACCACAAGAAGTTCCAGAAAGTGTCCAGTGGGTGCCAAAGGCTGCAAAGAGTGTCTATTCCCCACTCATGAGACGCACGACCATAGAGAGACCTGCGGAGAGGAATGAGGAGGGCCTGCTGGGGCAAGACACTGTGCCACCCCTCTAGGACTTGTACTTTAACATTCAAACAGAGATTTTTTTTTCCTGGTCCAGTGATGAGAAAACTATGGCCCTCCAGACTGCAGCTCCCCTCATCCCCTACCACTGGCCATTCCTGCTAGGGTTGATGGGAGCTGGAGTCCACCAACATTTGCAGGGCCACAGGATTCCCACCCCTGGCCTAGTCTGTGGTGCAGGGTGGCCACTTAGGCATCACCAAAGAAGAAGGCACAGATTGGCATATATGCTGCATATGGCAACTGATATGTTTGGATGGAAGTTTGAAGTATTTACTGTGATTTAAACAGAAATATATCTCACTATAGTGGAGTAGACTGTGACCATGTGGCCTGTCCAGCTCCTAAATGTTGGCAGGCAACTTCATGTCCTCTGCGTGCCTTTCTTAGGGCTCACTGTCTTTAAAGCAGACTTGGAACGAACAGTCCTCCAGACAGAGGACGCCTTCGGACAGAGAATTGTCCTCCGGCAGCGCTTTTGATAGAGCACTGTCCTCTGTGATGTAGGACTCCCTACGGTAGTAGCCTATGCATGACAACCCATTCACACATGCCAGCTATCTCCAGATTCTGTATTCAGGTAAACATGCATGTGTGAACTTGCCATACGCTTGCCATTCCAACATTGCAAAGGCACAGAACTTCAGCTATTCAGGAACACTTGCGTTATCTGGCTGGCTAGACAGAGAGCAGCTCTTTCCCCATCCAATAAACTTCATGATTAGCTGATACCCTACAATGCACATGCCTCCAACCTAGCATTCCTTTAACACAGATAGCACATTGCCTCCCGTATGCCAAATAGCTGCTGGATTCTGGGCTGCTCTGCAAGACAAGATTCCAATCATAATGCCACAGCATGACTCGTAGCATGAGATTTTGCAGAGCTTTCACACAACAGCAATCTTGCCACGAGCTATCTCCCACCCATCAGTTTTGCAATCCTGGTTGTTGTTGTTGTTGTTGTTGTTGTTGTTGTTGTTGTTGTTGTTTATAAAGCCTCCACACGCTGTTGTTTCCCTTCTGCTTTTTTAGTTTTGTGTTGTTGTTGTTTTCCCCCTTTCCCCTGCCAGCAGTGCCTTTTGTATATTAGCAGCTATTAATCCCACTGCATCAGGCCGCTTAATTGGGTTCTGCCAGCCCTGATTCCCAACCTCTCTTCTCCTGCCCTCCCTTTCTCCTGCCCTCCTTTCTCCCCATGACGTTTATAGGGATGTACCAAATCCATGGCCTTTCTGCATTTGAATGGAGAAGATAAAAGCTACTGCTTCAGGTTTGGTTAATTGGAAAGGGCTTGTGATTTTGAACTAAGGGGCAAGCCTAATCAGGGATAAGGAGGGGAACAGTGGGGAGAGGGGGATTCTTTTCTTTATGTAAAATGTGGACCTCCCCACAGTAATTCCTCCTCAGCTGCTGCCTCACAGATGGACCTTTTAATTGAATTTTCTTACAGGCCTGAGGGAGGGAGTTCAGTTCAGGTCAGGTGAGACAACTGAAGTGAATCTAATGGCTGTAGTTTCTTTTCAGCCAGGAGGTGGGGGGCGGGTGTGAGTTGGGGGGGGGAGTGTGTTGTTTTGTTTGGCCCCTTTCTATTGTGCTGAAAAAAATCAATTAAAATAAAAATAAACACACACAAGTGCAGTGATTTCTAAGCGTCCATGTTGTCCTCCTTTCCTGCATAAGGGACATTAAGGTCATTTGATGGAGGGATACTAATCGGTTTGCATGTTCCCTGCTGCTGGTCTTCCTGGACACAAGCAAGGGTGCGAGATATGTACATTCATCAACATCGAGCTGTGAACAAATCTGGACATTGGGTGATGATACAGCTAGGAAGCTTCTCAAGCTGAGGCTGTGCAGGGATTGTCAAGGTTTTAAGGCTTGTGGGGCTATTTGGATTTATGAGTGAGTGTTATGGGTATCACCTGTTCACTTTCCCCACCCAGAGAGAGAGAGAGAGAGAGCATGCATATACACCCACTTTGCTTTCCCAAGGGATCTAGGTAAAAGCTGACTCTGGAAGAATTGATCTGAGCCTTGGAAGTGACCATATTAGCAACAAAGATGACTAAGGGCCAGTTCACACGTAGACTCATAGAATCATATAATTGTAGAGTTTGAAAGGACGCCGAGGGTCATCTAGTCCAACCCCCTGCAATGCACTGGTTTCTCATCTCTTGATTGTTCAAGCCTAGTTGGCTCACAGCTGAACTTGTGAACTGACTTCATTGAAAAACACTGAAATGGAGCCAATTTGGATGGCTCTCACCATTTGCCCAATTGACTATTTAATTTTAGGTGACACATTGGCAAATGCCACAGGAAGGAAAAGCAGTTTTGCAGAATCATGTTCTAAAGAAGTGAATTTAAATTCTCTACAGATTTAATCCTGTCAAGGCACTGTGACCTCCTTTCTAGGTGAAGGCAGAGCCCCATTTTGACAATGTTTTCTACATGTAGATTTAATCCAAAAAACAAGAGTAGCACAATAACTTTATTGCAACCAACTGAATTATCATAAAACTGTGAGCATTTCCCCCCAGTTCCCAACCCCTCCGCATTAGGCAGGATGTAAATAAAAGAAAAAGAAAAGGGAGGGGGAGAGAGGATGCAGGGTTTCATGAGAGCATTTGGGTCAAAATTAAGGGAGAGAAGAATAACAGTGACCTCATTGTGGGAGTTTACTATAGATCCCCAAGCCAAACGGAGGACATAGATGATGCCTTCCTGGAACAGATGGCCAAGCATGCAAAAGGAAGGGAGATAGTAGTAATGGGGGACTTCAATTACCCGGATATTTGCTGGATGTCAAACTCAGCCAAGAGCATAAGGTCAAACAGATTCCTCACTGGCCTTGCAGACAACTTCATTGTCCAGAAAGTGGGAGAAGCAACAAGAGGAACAGCCATTTTAGATCTGGTCCTAAGCAATGTTGATGACCTGGTTAGCGGGGTAGAAGTGGAAGGATCATTAGGCGCGAGTGATCATGCTCTTCTGAAGTTTACTATACAGCGGAAAGGAGCAGCCAAGCATACTAGGACTCAATTTCTTGACTTTAAGAAAGCCGACTTCATAAAACTTAGGGAAGTGCTGGGTGAGATCCCATGGACAGTAATACTAAAAGGAAAGGGAGTTCATGATGGCTGGGAGTTTGTTAAGAGGGAGATAGTAAAAGCACAACGTCAGGCAATACCAATGAGACGGAAACATGGAAGGTGCCTAAAGAAGCCAGGGTGGCTATCTAAAGAACTTTTAACTGAGTTAAGATTAAAAAAGGATGTGTACAAAAAATGGAAAAGGGGGGAAACCACCAAAGAGGAATTCAAACAAATAGCCAGCACGTGTAGACACAAAGTCAGAAAAGCTAAAGAACAGAATGAACTCAGGCTTGCTAGAGAGGTTAAAAGCAACAAAAAAGGCTTTTATGGGTATGTTCGTAGCAAAAGGAAGAACAAAGAAACAGTGGGGTCACTCAGAGGAGAAGATGGTGAAATGCAAACAGGGGACACAGAAAGGGCTGAACTCCTCAATGCCTTCTTTGCCTCAGTCTTCTCCGATAAAGAAAACAATGCCCGACCTGAAGAATTTGAAGCAAATGATTCAGCAAAGGAAACACAGCCCAGAATAACTAAGGAGATAGTACAAGAATACTTGGCTAGTTTAGATGTATTCAAGTCTCCAGGGCCAGATGAACTGCATCCAAGAGTATTAAAAGAACTGGCAGATGTGATCTCAGAACCACTGGGAGTCATCTTTGAGAATTCCTGGAGAACAGGCGAGTCCCTGCAGACTGGAGGAGGGCAAATGTTGTCCCTATTTTCAAAAAGGGGAAAAGAGAGGACCCAAATAATTACCGCCCAGTCAGTCTGACATCAATACCAGGGAAGATTCTGGAGCAGATCATTAAGCAAACAGTCTGTGAGCACCTAGAAAGGAATGCTGTGATCACCAATAGTCAGCATGGATTTCTGAAAAATAAGTCATGTCAGACTAACCTGATCTCGTTTTTTGACAGAATTACAAGCCTGGTAGATGAAGGGAACGCAGTGGATGTAGCCTACCTTGATTTCAGCAAGGCATTCGACAAGGTGCCCCATGATATTCTTGTAAAGAAGCTGGTAAAATGTGGTCTTGACTATGCTACCACTCAGTGGATTTGTAACTGGCTGACTGACCGAACCCAAAGGGTGCTCATCAATGGTTCCTCTTCATCCTGCAGAAGAGTGACTAGTGGGGTGCCACAGGGTTCTGTCTTGGGCCCGGTCTTATTCAACATCTTTATCAACGACTTGGATGATGGACTCAAGGGCATCCTGATCAAATTTGCAGATGACACCAAACTGGGAGGGGTGGCTAACACCCCAGAGGACAGGATCACACTTCAAAACAACCTTGACAGATTAGAGAACTGGGCAAAAACAAACAAGATGAATTTTAACAGGGAGAAATGTAAAGTATTGCACTTGGGCAAACAAAATGAGAGGCACAAATACAAGATGGGGGACACCTGGCTTGAGAGCAGTACATGTGAAAAGGATCTAGGAGTCTTGGTTGACTACAAACTTGACATGAGCCAACAGTGTGACGCGGCAGCTAAAAAAGCCAATGCAATTCTGGGCTGCATCAATAGGAGTATAGCATCTAGATCAAGGGAAGTAATAGTGCCACTGTATTCTGCTCTGGTCAGACCTCACCTGGAGTACTGTGTCCAGTTCTGGGCACCACAGTTCAAGAAGGACACTGACAAACTGGAACGTGTCCAGAGGAGGGCAACTAAAATGGTCAAAGGCCTGGAAACGATGCCTTATGAGGAACGGCTAAGGGAGCTGGGCATGTTTAGCCTGGAGAAGAGGAGGTTAAGGGGTGATATGATAGCCATGTTCAAATATAAAAAAGGATGTCACAAAGAGGAGGGAGAAAGGTTGTTTTCTGCTGCTCCAGAGAAGCGGACACGGAGCAATGGATCCAAACTACAAGAAAGAAGATTCCACCTAAACATTAGGAAGAACTTCCTGACAGTAAGAGCTGTTTGACAGTGGAATTTGCTGCCAAGGAGTGTGGTGGAGTCTCCTTCTTTGGAGGTCTTTAAGCAGAGGCTTGACAACCATATGTCAGGAGTGCTCTGATGGTGTTTCCTGCTTGGCAGGGGGTTGGACTCGATGGCCCTTGTGGTCTCTTCCAACTCTATGATTCTATGATTCTATGATGGAAAAGCCTAGACTGTGGTTTGTAATGCTCTTAAAACAAAATAGAGAAGGTGCTTTGAGGATTTAGCTCAGAATGTGTCTCGTGCAAAACGTTTTAGGGTAACAGCAGTGCATTTTGGATTGCCAGTTTGTTTCCAAGCCAAATTAGTGTTCAAAGTCCTAAATGACTTAGGCCCCAGATATCTGAAAGATTTTCTTCATCCCTACAGACCAAAGACAGTCAACATGGTGCCCTCCAAGTGATATAGACTGCAATTCCCATCACTCCTGTCCATTGGCCATGCTGGATGTAGTCCAAAACACTTTGATGGCACCATGCTACAGACCCTCACTGTGAGCCTGGCCTCCCTCACCTATACCACATAATAGGCAGGGTGTCTGTCTTAGCTCTTCCTTCAAGCAGAAACAGATGAAACATCCCCAACATACAGCTGTTTAGTATCTGCTTGAAGACCTCTGGCAGAGACGAAGCCACCACCCCTCTAGATAATCGGTCCCATTGTCTAAGTGCTCTTACCATCAATAGCAATTAGAGGCCTCTCTTAATGTTCATTCAAACTCTAGTCTCCTGTAATTGAAGCCCATTAGATACAGTCCTGCCCTGTGTTGCAGAAGAAATCAAGCATTTGCCCTATTTTATGTGAACCCTTGCGGTATTTGAACAGTGCTATCATGGTGACCCTCAGTTCCTTTTGCCCGCACTTCCTTTAAAAAGTGGAGTCACATTGAGAAGGCAATCCAGTAGTAGCGGGTTGGTGACATCACTGCTATTCTACTCAATGTGCTGGGCCCAGGGGTAGCCCAAGCCACGCGGTCCAGGTCCAGTTCCGAATCCAAGGGGTCCACAAGCAGTCAGTCCAGCAGGGCCAAGGCAGGAAACCAAGCAAGGTTAGGCACAGGATCTCAGGCAGGTTCTGGCAAACAGCAATGTTGCTCCTGCAACCTGGGGCAGGGTCCGTCAGCCTTTTCTCTTTGTCGGGGTAACGGCCAGTCCTGATCCCCCAGTGACTCATCTCCCTGTCTTGCCCGAAGGCAAGCACTCCTCCTGCGAGTACTCAGGTCTCTCCTTCTCTCAGACCTTAGTCTCTGCAGCTCGAGAGATGTCGGCTGCCTCAGCCTCTCCTGACCCAACTGGTAGTGGAGCAGCTGTCAGTGATTGCCCAGCTGAAGGCAATGAGGTAATCCCCATATCTGGAGCCAGGGCAGGCTCAGGCCCAGCTGGTGCTTGTTGCAGGAGAACCTGTGCAGAATCAGGCCCCAGACTTGGTTCAGACACTGCCTGAGGCGAAAGATCCAGCACGGACTGAGATTCCTCTGGTTCTGAGTCTGAGCCCAAGTCCCAGCCCATCACAGCCAATCATACACCATCAGCTCTCCCCTGGCCTTGATCCTAGGGAGAATTGTATCCATGTTTACAAATGGTGATACGTACCCTGCTAAGCAGCCTAACCAACCAGAGCCACATACCTTCCGCCACTAATTTATGATGGATACTTCCAAATCTTAGGTTGAAAAACCCACCATGACTCTTTTTTTGGTTCATCAAACACATTCAGTTTCCAGGCGTATTTTCAACTTGCCAGAACACCAGTAAGCAATACTACCAAAATAGTTTTGTGGGCAGAGTTGTACACCTGTGGAGACAACCTTTTAATTGGTTTTATCTGCTTCAGTGAAAGGGCTGCAGAGGATGCTCTTTAGCTCTCCTTTTATGACTGCCGCCTTTGTTCGCCCACTTTTTAAAGATCCAGATAGAAACAAACAAAGGTAACAAGCCGTTGGCCTCCTGCTGTGAGCCCAAAGAACAGGCTGCCTGGAGGGTCTGGCGTCAGATGCATCCAGTCATCCATGGCAAGGAGACTGATGGGCAGATGCTGCCCTGTGGAAGGAGGGGCAAAGGGTATCTGAACTGAAAATTTCGTCAGAGAGATATTCTGTTTGAGAACAGAAACATATATTCCATGCCATACTCTTTCAAAGCACGAGAAATAAATAACTGGAGAAATCTGAAGACACACTTCTATGAAACTGGTGAAGACAATGCTCAGCATTCTAAGTTCTTATTAGGTAAAGAAAACTGTTATTTTTTTCTCTTTTGTTGATTTCAAGATGCTGCCTTTGAGTATCATCAAAACATGCAATAGCAAGCCCAGGTTCTGATCCAAAATTGCATAGAGTAGACCCACTAAAATCAATGTGACTTACGTTAGTCATGAGTCCTACTGGTTTCCATGGATCTACTGTAACCATAACTAAGTCAAGATCCAACCCAACAGGAATATGAATTATGTACTTGAGTGCAATTCTGGAGCGAATATTCCACATTTTAATTTTTGTATTCTTAGAAAATGTTTATTTAAAAAACAAACAAAAAAGATACCCTCTAGTGCCACTGCGTGGGTCAGAAAAAAATGCTTACCAGCTTTCACTTACATGACAGGAGTGATAATAAAGCAGGATTACATGTCATCCATGAAAAAACTGTATTTATGTGTCATTGTAATCCATTCATTGGTTTATGGATCAAGAGTCCCAGAGGGAGTGTCAGAAATCCCAACAATGTCTCCAAGCACTGATTTTGCATTTGGAATGCTGCTGTAGTTGACAGATGTGCAAAATCCCTTTGCATCACGGCAGCTCCCCTGAAACCAGACAGCGGAGGCTGTAAAACAGCAACTTTTCCACAGCTAAGTTAAGAGACAGATATACTACTGTCACATCCCCATTCTGCAACAATATGCTGCTCAGCAACAATGTTTTCGAGTGGTTTTCAGTTAGCAATCATCGTACCTCGGATTAACTTCATTGGCTACAATGGTTTCCGGGCACAATTCAAAGTGTTGGTGCTAACCTTTGGAGCCCTAAACGGCCTCGGCCCAGTATACCTGAAGGAGCGTCTCCACTCCCATTGTTCAGCCCGGACACTGAGGTCCAGCGTCGAGGGCCTTCTGGCGGTTCCCTCACTGTGAGAAGTGAGGTTACAGGGAACCAGGCAGAGGACCTTTTTGGTAGTGGCGCCCACCCTGTGGAACGCCCCCCCCCCATCAGATATCAAGGAAATAAACAGCTACCTGACTTTTAGAAAACATCTGAAGGCAGCCCTGTTTAGGGAAGTTTTTAATGTTCGATGTTTTATCGTGTTTTTAATATTCTATTGGGAGCCTCCCAGGTTGGCTGGGAAAACCCAGCCAGATGGGCGGGGTGTAAATAATAAATTAATAGTATTGTTGTTGTTGTTACTGTGCAGCATATACTGAATATGCTGTCTTAGTACCTGTGGCAAACCTTCCCATAAATGGAGGCCAAGTCAGTATAATACTGAAGGAAGTGACGAGGTTACGATTTGGTTGCCTCACCATACCAGGCAAGGTGCAGAGACTCATGTCATGTGGAGGGATGCCCCAGTTATTTTCACACCTGAAGCCCTGCATTCCACTCATCATGGAATTCAGCACCCAAGGCCCCCGCACAGTGATGTCATACCTGTACGTGTGGAAGAGCTTGTACGCAGACCCCTCCCATACAAGAAAATAGGATTCTGCCCTAAGACTCTACACAACGTTTGGATTCTCCAGGATTATAAAAGCAACCTTTCACTTTAACATACTTTGTGAGATGTTTTGAAAATTTATTCCATGAAAGAGAGACCTAGGTTCAATTGCTTACCTGGCCATGACATTCAGTGAGTGACTCTGGGGTTTCTTAGCTTTGATTTTATTACATGGTTCTTGGGAAGATGTAGTGGGATAACTTCCAACTCTACAATTCTATGATCTCTATTAACTTTTTGGAGGAAGGGCAGGATACAAGCGAGATAAATGAACAAACAGCATCTAGTGATTTGATGGCATCTAATCTTATGACACTTAAATATTTATTGATTTTGAAAGTTATGCCCCACTTTTCTCGATGTGTTTTAAGTATTTTAGGATTCTATATATTGTAAGCCACTTTGAGTTTAAGTGGCTTACAATATATAAAATCATAAAATACTCAAAACAAATCAAATGCTTAAACAAAACGGATGTTTTTAAAAATGAGAGCTGAGATTCTCACGATTCCAAGAATAAGTTATGGGCTGCCAAATAACTTAATATGTGTATATCCCTGGACAGTCCCTGGATTTCTAGTGAACACTAAATCTTCCACTTTGGGATGATAGCCTTCCAAATTGTATGACAAATAGTAATTCCAATTGCCAGCCAAGTTTCAACCATGCAGTCTTCTTCAGTGGCATAAATGTTGCAAATAGAGACTTCTTAGGAGAAATCCTCCTCTCCTCAAACATTCAAAATCTGAGTAAAAGAGGTCTAGCTGCAATTACAAATGGTCATGTGCAAGTAGGGATGACTGAGGAGCTTGATTTCTATGATGGCCAAGGCAGGCGGGCTTGATCTGTACCTCCTGAACTGATGTGCAAACTGGAACATAATTATCCTTTGAATTCTGCACTTCTCTGAATATTATGATATAGGTCTCACCTCAAAAAAACTACCAACAGGCATTAAAATGTGTGTTTTAGGATAAGATGTGTTTATAAATGCGTATGTTGAGATAAAACACATTTCTAAACTCAATTTTTAATAAAGTGGGTGTCCAAATAGAAATTTTCAAGCAGACTTCTTTTTTAAAAAAATGCAGATTGATGCAGAAATAGGACAGATTTATGAATGGACACATACAAATAATTGACACAGACCAGAAACAGACTGATCTGTCTATCAGATTACAGATCAAACAAGTGGTTTTTCTTATGCCTCATAGTAGGTATGTGCGGCCTTTACGCTGTTGTGTCATTTTTTTAGAAGGATAATGCACACAAATATACACAATCTTTGGATGGCAAATTCTACTCATAGCTAAGAAGATTGCTTAGAAGAGTGGTGTGGAATGGAGCCTTGATGCCATTTCCCTCAGCTCTGCAGAAGGTGAACATTGTCACAATCTCACAACTGTTCATGACCTTTGCAGAATAATCTGCTGTTTTTATGTCCCCCTCCTGGGGTTTGAAGTTTTCATGTTGGCCTTGTCAAGTATGTTCAGCCAATAAAAGCTTATCCGTTTACTTTCTTTGTGTTTCTTTTCCTACCCTGGCTTCCTAGAAGTTAAAAGTACGTATCATAAAACAAAGCTGACACAATTGACATCTTAAAATGTTTTTTCCTTAAGCCAGAAAAAGTTCTCTTTACTCACCACACCTGTACTGAGACTCTAGGCATACATGTTAATAATTTTAATGGCTGAAACCACACAATCAATGGGGAGGGGTTTCAAGGGGTGGGCTTTTCAGTATTGTTTCAACACATTCACTTTTAATTCTTTGACATGTAAGAACAATGGAACATTGTACACAACCGGCACAATGAGCAGGAGGCCAAATGGCCCCACAGGCCGGGTATTTAAGCTTCCCCTGGGTGTGGTGCCAAGTGCTGCTACTGGCCAGTTGGCACTGCGTCCAGCGGAACTCCCTCTAAATTCCTGCCGCCACTGGCCACTTTGGTAGCAGGAAGACGATCCAGCCTGCTAGATGTCAGTTCACAGGAAGGACCTGGGGCCCACCCGCAAACCGCACGCCCGAGGAAGGCAAACGGACTTGTTAAAAGTCCTCTTCCAAAGAGCAGGAATGCAGTGCTAAAGAAAAATGGTGGGAATTCGCCATGGATTGAAAATGAATGACATACCCGCCAACATTTCTCTGATCAAAATAGGGACGTCCTTAGAAAAAGCGGGACACTCCTGATGAAATCAGAAACCAAGACAGCCTTTGTAAATCTGAGACTGTCACTGGGAAATAAGGACACTTGGAGCGTCTGTGATTGTTGATGAGAAGATCCATGTAGAAGGCCACCTGATTACGTGGAACAGGACCACATCAGCTATCACCTCAGAAGCAAACAAGAAGCCATTTACAATGCCGCAGCCCTTGAGTGAGCCCCTTTTTGTGGAAGCAATTTTCCGTGGCAATTTTGCCACATAGGAAGCAAAGACCCCTTTGTGGGGTTTGAGCGCTCCTCTTTAGAATCCACTTCCAGTTCCTTAGAATTACGCCACACCAATTCACCGAAAGTCCACACTGCTTTTCTTTTGTCAGCAACCAATCAGCAGAACTGGAATAACGGCATTTGCTTTGCCTGCCTTGTCTAATCACTGTGACACGTACTTCAGTGCTCCGATGCCTGAACATGAATGAACCACAAAGGCCAGCCAGTGGCCTTTAAAGCTTCTCCTTGTACTAATGAGCAACGCAAGACACTTCCTGCTAAACAGAACTCCCAGTCCCTGCTGTCCTGAGAACAGGAAATCAAGCCCAAAGCTCAGTTCCTTGACATAACAGTAAGAGCAGCTCCTTCTATTTCAGTCCAGCTCTACATTTTTCCAGTAGTCCATATTTTAGGGGCCTCCACTGATACTGTTCTCACTCTGGTTTACTGTAAAATGGTTTCTCTTAAAGTATACACATTACAGTGGCAATGTTTATGTCTCCTGCAAGGGATCTATTCAAATCAGGATCAGCACAAGAGCTTGGATAACATGAGGCAGGTGAACCACCCTACTTCCTCCTTCTCCTCCCCCAACTGCCACCTCCTTCTCCTCCTTCCTTAATGCCTTTGTTTCGCTGCTCTTGCTTGAAGAGTGGGCAGTGTTGGCAGTCAGCTGACCCACCCAGAAAGCTTTTATGATCAGCTTCTGAGTCCGAATTAGCATTTGGGTGATCTCTCCTTTAAAAAAAAATCCCAGCAGATACAAGAAAGCAACAACATAATTCAAACTAGAGTATCTTTGACATCTCCGTAATGGTGTTTTTAAAAATGATGTGAATGGAAGAGTCAGTGGGCTCTAGCGTGGGAACAGCGTCTGTTCTTTAAAATGAACAATAGAAGATGTGGACTTCCTCTCATGCACACATATAAGTTTTACAGTTGCATGAGATCAGATGATACAAAGGGAGAGGAATCACTGGAAGACGGGGAAAGCAGCTGGAGAAACTGAAATAACCCCTGCTTTACCCTCAGCTCCAGTCCCATGGCCTGATTTGCTATAAGTCAGTTTCCTACCTCCCTGTGACTAGATAGGTCTTGGTCTAATTCGGGAATAGGGACTCTGTGAGGGATGCAAATTCAATCATTCCATCAGCACACTTTCCAGACAGAAATTTTTCCCCTCTGCTCTCTGAATCCTCCAGAGCACATTTTGGGGTAGGTATGAGGGAGGGGAGCAGGATGGCTCTGTTGTCCTTGTGGGAGTCCTTGCACTGGCTTCTACTAGCTTACTGGGTTAGCTGAATCCAGCCCTGTGGCTCTCCAGATGTTTGACTCTAGCTCCTGTCTGCCCCCCAACAACAAGGCCAATGGTCAGGGATGATGGGAATTGTAGTTCAACAGAACCTGAAGCATTGGCGGTTCCCACCCCTGGAATTCTTCTATTCTTAAACTGGGGTAATATGAGACACACCATAACCTTCATAATATAAGCACAAAACAAACTTTCACAGAAGAAAGTCTGCTTTGCGGTTATTCAGATTCCCCATAACAGTCTAAAATCAGTCTAGCCCTTTTGTATAAACAGGGCAGGTGAAGTATGTATAGGGATGTTGCAAGGGGGATTAGATTTTCAATTAAGCTTAGGGGAAATTCTCAGGGACTTCATCATGAAAGAAGATTCAGAGTCGCTCATGCCAGAATCTGACAAGTGGGCAGATCAGGCTGGTATGACTATCAGAGCAGAAACAAACAAGGACAGGGAAGTTCAGTAGGCTGACTCATGTGTGGGTCTGAAGGGAAGGATGAGAGTCCTGTGTTGATTACAGATGGAGATTGATTTGGACAGACTCAAGGATGAGGGAGGCAGAACGCTAGGCACAGAAGACAGCCATGGCAACAGTCAGGTTTCCAGGTGGGCATGGGGCAAAGGTGGAGTGCAGAACATCCCCAAGGGCTCTGTGGGTCTTTCCAGATGACCCTTTTGTTCAGCATTCATCCTGATTTCTTTGTAAGGAAACTAGGAGAATTTGGCCATTTGAAGAGCATTTGCTCTGATTTGTTTGCAATGGGACTACATGACATTGCATCAAAGCACACTTTCTGCTGCATTTTCCTGTCACTTAATTTATTTTAAAAAGAGCCTGATATTTGGGGAATGCCTTCGCAAGACTGCCTGATCCAACTATAATTGCGCAACCTGGATTTTCTGGTATGCAATTGAATACCATCCAAAACTAATGACAGTGCAGAGGCACCTTTTAAGTCAAGATGAGAAGCTGACAAAGTCCTCAAGGCAGGTTTTACTTTCATGGATTGGCTGGGGGGGGGGCGTGATTTGGTGGAAGAAGGAGGAAGCTCAGGACGTGCTGCTGAAATTTAAAACTTACAAACAACCACCATGAACTTTACTAAATTAAATTTCCTCCTCTAAAATCGAGACAAAAGTGTATCACTAAGCATACAATTTAAAATATACAACTAAATGCAAAAAACCAACATAACCAAAGCAAAACTAATAACTACATAATAGGAAAATAACTTTTTTTTACCATGCAAGTCTTGTTAATTAATTGAGGCAGGGGAAGGAGGAAGAGAGAATGTCAATTATGCTAACCTTAACAGATTTAAAATATGCACCTGTCTATTTTAGGAAGTGAACCCTCACTTGGGGGAAAAGTTTTTATAAATGTGTTTGTGGGAGGTGGGTTATTGGTTTGTTTTTGTTTTCATTTTATTATGTATTCTGTATTCTCATTTTGTATTTTTCTGTTGTCAGCCCTGGGATCTTCAGATGAAGGGTGATATACAAATTTAATAAATAATACTAATAAATAATAATAATTGGCCTTGTGCTGATATGCAGAGTGTGGGTTTCCTACCCTGCCTAACTTGAACTGACATCTGTAAAACCAGCACTCCTGGCATGCCAACACCTTTTGGGTCCAAATGGGGCCACTAAAAGACAAGATGGAGCTTACAACATGCTTGATGAATCTCTAGGCATGTACAGGTACAAATTCATCAAAAGGGGCTTTGTCTAAAACTGCCCATGTAGTATGTAGTATAGCAAACAGAGCAGACTAAACCCCTTCTCCCTTAGCTTTTCATTCTGTTCCGATGAGGGTTCCTGTGGGATGCTTTCAGAATCCATTGCAAGTCTTGAAG
Organism: Podarcis pityusensis; assembly: GCF_964106645.2. NCBI lineage: Eukaryota > Metazoa > Chordata > Lepidosauria > Squamata > Lacertidae > Podarcis > Podarcis pityusensis. Next base: position 61,012,512 of record NC_138031.1, read on the forward strand.
AGGAGGAGGAATGTGAAGAGCACAGGACCCTGCTAGCCAGGCCAGGAGAGGAGCTGGCCTGAAGGCAGCAGGAGGACAAAGTGCTTGGACTGAGAATGAGGCTGTGGGTGCTTTCTGGGCTGACTCACCACTCACAGCTCCATAGACATCAACAAGAAACAATTCTAACATGAATGAGAGGGGGTTATTTTTTTTTTATTATAAGATATTTATTAAGATTTTCAATATATTACAAAATAAAAATAGAAAAAAGAAAAACACAAAATAAAAATAGTTAAAAACAACTCAATCTTTCCATTACTTATTTTTCATTAGCTTGTTTCCCGGACCTCCTCACGCCTCCCTTTTTTGTATTCCAGTTCGGTTTGTTGGTTCAGCAAATCCTTACCCTCTTTGTTTATCCTAATCATTAATCTTAAAATATTGTAACATTAAATTTTTACCTGTTAGTAATCCATTTTTCATATTCCCTTATAGCATTGCAGCTAAAAACCACTTAATTTCTATCCAACATCATTCTAACATTCATTAATTTTACAATATTTCTGTAAATAATCTTTAAATTTCTTCCAATCTTCTTCCACCGACTCTTCTCCCTGGTCCCGGATTCTGCCAATCATTTCTGCCAGTTCCATATAGTCCATCACCTTCATCTGTCATTCTTCCAGAGTGGGTAGATCTTGTGTCTTCCAATACTTTGCAATGAGTATTCTTGCTGCTGTTGTGGCATACATAAAAAAAGTTCTATCCTTCTTTGGCACCAATTGGCCGACTATGCCCAGGAGAAAGGCCTCTGGTTTCTTCAAGAAGGTATATCTAAATACTTTTTTCAATTCATTATAGATCATCTCCCAGAAAGCCTTAATCCTTGGGCACGTCCACCAAAGGTGAAAGAATGTACCTTCAGTTTCTTTACATTTCCAACATTTATTATCGGGCAAATGATAGATTTTTGCAAGCTTGACTGGAGTCATGTACTACCTGTATACCATTTTCATAATATTCTCTCTTAAGGCATTACATGCCGTAAACTTCATACCTGTGGTCCATAACTGTTCCCAGTCAGCCATCATTATATTATGTTCAACATCTTGTGCCCATTTAATCATAGCAGATTTCACCGTTTCATCCTGAGTATTCCATTTCAACAGCAAGTTATACATCTTTGACAAAATCTTAGTTTTGGGTTCTAACAGTTCTGTTTCTAATTTTGATTTTTCCACCTGGAAGCCAATTTTCTTGTCCAAATTATATGCCTCCATTATCTGATAATAATGAAGCCAATCTCGCACTTTGTTTTTAAGTTTCTCAAAACTCTGCAATTTCAGTCTATCTCCCTCTTGTTCCAAAATTTCCCAATATTTCGGCCGAGAGGGGGTTATTTTTGTTTGTTTCTGCTCAGAACTGTTTTCTGCGCTTGAATGCCTTAACTTTTTTTTTTGTTTTATTTGCTTTTATATGTTTTTCATAATGTTGTTGTTTCATTGGCTTTAGCTTGTATTTTGGTTTTTAATGATATTGTATAGTTTTTTTAATTGCACACTGCAGAGAGATTTTTTAAAAACACTAAGCGGTTTATAAATGCTCTTAAATAAATATTGCACCAAAATCAGAAGGATGCAAAATGTGTCTTCATTGCCCCTTATGATAGCTGTAGTTACCACAGCAGAATAAACGGGAAATGGATTGAGCTCTCCTCTCCCCATTTACACCTTCTTATTGCATCCTTGCCTCATGCCACTCCTTCCTGCTATATGTCCCATCCTGACCCCTACCAGCTGTAGATTTCTCACGCTGTTATTGCAATAACTTCTACATGGCCATGTTTCTTTATGTCTCACCATCTGCCACCACAGCGGCATGACAGCCTTTGCTTTTGCTCCGCCACATTCATTCCCACTTGATCAATGCCTTCTCCAGGCCTTAATTTTTCCTCTTTCCTTCTCCCTCCCTCCTCCCCCCCACCCTCTCAGTGTCTCTCTTATATGCCCGGGTGCTTGAAAAAGAAACAGAAAATGTGGTTGCAACAAGTGCAATGCACTTTCACATCTTTCTACCTCCTATCCATCTTCAGGTGTCTCAGATGACTTTTGAATCTCCTACAGAGGCTGCTTAAATTTCGGAACTCTGCTGTTGTACAATTATCACTTGAGAGCAAACCGTCAGCCAGTGGGTATAGTAGGCGTTGCTTCTCTGGGCATACCAGAAACAAAATTGTCATTGTTGTTGTCACTGTGGTAGTTGCTAATGGAGTGAATAAATAAATAAATTTGTATACAGTGGTACCTCGGGTTACAGATGCTTCAGGTTACAGATGCTTCAAGTTACAGACCTGAACCAGAAATAGTACCTCGGGTTAAGAACTTTACCTCAGGATGAGAACAGAAATCGCGCGGCGGCCGCATGACAGCAGAAGGAGGCCCCATTAGCTAAAGTGGTACCTCAGGTTAAGAACAGTTTCAGGTTAAAAATGGACCTCCAGAAAGAATTAAGTTCTTAACCCGAGGTACCACTGTACTGCCCTTCATCCAAAGATCCCAGGGCAGTTCACAACAGAAAAATACAAAATGAGAATACAAAATACAAAACAAAATAAAAACAAACCAATACCCCGCCACACAAAAACACATTTTAAATTCTGTAGAACGTTAATCAGCTGATCATTTGGTTGAAGAGACACACTTTCACCTGGTGCCTAAAGAGATGTAATGAAAGTGCCAGGTGAGTCTCCCTGGGGAGAGCATTCCACACATGGGGAGCCACCGCAGAACAGGCTTGTTCTCGTGTTGCCACCCTCCAGACCTCTCGTGGAGGAAGCACATGAAGAAGGGCCTCAGATGACAATCTGCTCCAGTGGGTGTAGCCCATTGTGCTGGGGGCAGGACAAAAGGCCCTGCTCTGTGGCAGCACCTCGTGTATCTTTGGGGTTGTGCGTGACACTGTCACAACCCAGCTTTTGGCACCACTTTAAAAAGCACCTCTTCACCCAGGCCTTTGGGGGGAAACTGATGCAGCAAACTGATGCAGCAATGATTGCTGTGTTTATTATTGTTTGCTATTCTAATTGGTTTTTAATATGGGCTGTTGGGGTCTTATTATTTTAATGTAATTGTTGGAAACTGCTCTGGGGTCTTAATGGATGAAGGGCAGTTTAGAAACTGACTGAACAAATAATAAAAATGAATTCACAACGAACATACATTTTTGGTGGCAGCAGGATATTGTGTTATTTCAAGGCAGCAGTGTTTGATAAACACACTGGGTGGGACAATGATGGCAGAATGTTGCTGCTGCTTCTGCTGCCACAGCTAATAAAATGCTATCGAAAATAAAGGACCACGTGCTTGTCAATCATTCAAAAGCTTCAGTAGTCTCTGGCCAGACCACTGAAAGACTCCTTCTTTTTTAAAAAATGGGGAAGGGGCCTGAACAGACCTCCACAGGCCCAGCCCACCTAAGCAGAGCCCTATTTGTGGGTAGCTGTCTGTGGAAAGCACTGGGGCCATGTGTCTTTTATCCAGTGCTCCTCTGAAATGTCTCCATTTTTGTTATGCGTGCCAGGGGGCGCTGTGAGTCAAAGTGAATGCTTTGGGACTCTTCTTCTTCTTGCTGCAGTGACTCATAGGTGGAGTTTATTTCAGACCTCCGAGGTAGCAATCAAGTGCCTTTGTGCTGCACTTGAAAAGGCCTGCTTGATCTCCGCCTGTTCTGCTATCCAGCGCAGTGGTTGAGAACATGGCTGACGCAGCCTTCTCCCATGCAGCGGGGGAGAGAATTCCACACAATTTTTCTACCAGCTAGTCCATCTGTTTCTCATAAACACACTACGTCAGTGGCTCCCAAACTTATTTTCCTCCACCTGAAAACTTCAGAAGGTCTTGGTGAACGACCTAATTGTTTTATCTGCCTGTTGCAGCAATTGTAATGCGCTGTGATATGGCACTGTATGGTTTTTAGTTGTATTTGTATTGGTTCTTTTGTTTCTTATATTGGTATTTTATTGTATGGCCATTGGTACCTAACAGACATCGGAATACAAAAAATCGTTAAAAGTCACTGAATATTTAATGCAGACAACGGGAATTAAGCTCATGGGCCACTGGTGTTTTACAGACCACAGTCTGGGACCACTGCACTCCATTGTTGCTCTTCTGCCTTGCATTGTTATGTCCAGTGCTCTTTCCCTTCAGATGCAAAGAAATAATTTGAATTGGCAACAATCCTGCTTATCAGTAATGAAATCAAGAGCTGGAACTCCTCCACTGTAATTGTTGATGAAAACATCCACTTGGCCTTGTAACTCAGTCACCCCCATCTTTTCCTCAAAAAAGTAAATTGTTCACATTAGTGACTAATCATTTCCATCATGTAGGTTTCGAACAAGAGCAGTTTTGATTTTCTGGTTGCTTTTTAAAATAATCAGGTCTACCAGCTTGCTTTTGACGTTCTTAAATGCGCATTTTGCAAAAATTAAAAGGTCCTCATTTTTGCTTAGGGGAGAATGCTTGCTTTTAAGTTGAGAAATTTTCACAGCAAAGTTCCAACCCAATCCATTAAAAAAAGAAAAGAAAAGGTCTGTTTCAAAGCTTTCCCAGACGGTTGTTATCAAATGCCATGGTATGATGCATTTTATTATGGCAGCACCAGCACTGTGTTTTAAAGGTCATCTTACCCTCTGTCGCAGAGATCGAGATAGGTAGAAGCATGGCTTTATAAGTTCAGATCAATTTATTTGTTTAAAACCAATATACATCAAAAGGGAAACAGCAGTCCAGTAAACACCTTCGACGTGAAACAGTATTAAAATAACCTAGTAGCAGATGGCTGAGACCCCAGTTACCTTTCTTCTCCTCCACCACTCTTTTCCATTATGCCGCCTCTGCAGTTTTGAATGCGAGCCAGCTTATATAATCAGCAGAATCACCACACAGCACAGGACATTGCCACAGTTCCAGCTTTAAGTAGGAAACAATATGAAATATCTGCGTGACAACATATCCTTTTCCTAACGAGGCAAACAATAACTTCTGAAAAGGATTTCATAGTGGAAATTATACATATAGGCAGTGCTATTTTTCCAGAGAAAGAGGTGCTGGAACTCACCATGAATGCCTTGTTCTCTTATAATGGCACATGGCGCCCACCTGAGAGGTTCCAGAATTGAGATCCAGCGAGTTCTGGCTGGAAAAAAAAGGCCCTGGATATGGGGAAGGAAGACTAAACTCCACTCTCACTTCACACTAGGATCCCAATTCAGATCAACACACACACATCCATTAGCTGTCCGAAAGCAGTACAGTGGTACCTCGGGTTAAGTACTTAATTCGTTCCGGGGGTCCGTTCTTAACCTGAAACTGTTCTTAACCTGAAGCACCACTTTAGCTAATGGGGCCTCCTGCTGCCGCCACGCCATCGGAGCACGATTTCTGTTCTCATCCTGAAGTAAAGTTCTTAACCTGAGGTAATATTGTGAGTCATCTAGTCCAACCCCTTGCAATGCAGGATTTTTTTGCCCAAGGTGGGGCTTAAACCTACAGCCCTGAGTCTCATGCTATACTGAGCTATCCCAGGACACATCTTGTTATTCTACAAATCTGTGGTTTAACCAAGTCATGTTCATTGCCATTTCTGAAACATGGACTCATAAAATAGCATGTTCTGCCAGGGATGATGCAGACTCCTCCAACTTTGCTTCTGCTTAGGGGCCATTTGTGATTTATATGACCAAACAATCTCATGGTTGGCACACTCTCACTAAACGTGAGTTTAACATTCATGAATATTTGATATGTTTTGTATAAATAGGAACCACTATGGGAAATATTTTGTCATTCATTCTTTTCAAGCTTGCTATGATTATTATTTTATTATCTTGTAATTTTATTCTTCCTGATTTTTAAGTACAGGGAGAGTAAACCTAATGAATTGGCAGCTTGCAGTAATCAGCTGTTTGGAAGTTCCTTCTCTATTAAGGCCGCAAAAGGGACGCGGGTGGCGCTGTGAGTTAAACTACAGAGCCTAGGACTTGCCGATCAGAAGGTCGGCGGTTCGAATCCCCGCGACGGGGTGAGCTCCCCTTGCTCGGTCCCTGCTGCTGCCAACCTAGCAGTTCAAAAGCACGTCAAAGTGCAAGTAGATAAATAGGTACCACTGTGGCGGGAAAGTAAGCGGCATTTCCGTGCGCTGCTCTGGTTCGCCAGAAGCGGCTTAGTCATGCTGGCCACATGACCCGGAAGCTGTACTCCGGCTCCCTTGGCCAATAAAGCAAGATGAGCGCCGCAACCCCAGAGTTGGCCATGACTGGACCTAATGGTCAGGGGTCCCTTTACCTTTACTTTTAAGGAAAGAGCTGGTGCTGTGATGTTTTCATTGTAAGAATCTGTATGTGATATGTGTATATATTGTGTGTGTGTGCGCGCGCACGCACACACACATGTATATATTTTAATTGTTTCAAAATAATAATAATGATAATAAACCATAACATACAAAAAAAGGTATGGGGAGGATGTGACCTATGAGTTCTTGTGAGGATAGAATGTGTGGGACAGACACTCAAGAACTGACCCCATAGGCTTGTAAATGAGGCCACCCCAGTTACTAGTTCCCCATAGTTTTGACAAGTCTGTTGTCATTATTTATTTATGACACACCAGCATTAAATAAGACCAGCTCTCCCCCAGTTTACCCCAACTTTCCTGTCTAGTCTCCTGGAGACAACTCCTCTCGCCACAGGTGCCTAGGTGTGTGTCTATGAGCAAGCCTGAACCTGAAAACTTCGAGCACCAGCAAGCAAATCGAAGCTTTATGCCACAAACTGCAGTTTTCATGGGAAACACATTTTCAAATACACCTTTTTATATGTACCGGACTAGCTGAGGATATTAATTCAGGGTTGTTTTCCTAACTCAACAAACCGTCAACAACACATTTCAGCAGAGGTGTTTCCTCCTCACGCTCTCCCTGCCTTCTTGAGGGATTCTCAGGTCACCTTTGTTTACAATGAGCTTTGCATTCTTCCCACCTGTATATACCAGAGATAAAACTTGCCTCCTGTTTATAATGATCACTTCTTTTAAGAAGAAAGCGAGGTCAGTCAAGAGCCCTTGTTTTACCAGAGATTCTTCTTGCCCCTTTCAACTCACTTTGACCTCTGATCCTTTTATTGAACGTATAAACAAATCAGAAGCTGAAGCTAATCAAGTGGTTGCTATTCCAGAATAATAGCCAACCACATAGGAAAATGCTGTTTGAGGTCACCTTAAAAGCAAGGGAATGAAAACAGCATTTTCCTTTCAAACACAGTCTGTGTATGCAGAGATTTCATCAGCATGTTTTGTTAGCAAAACCACACCTGAATTCTCCCCCCCCACAAAAACCATTTTTTGTGGTTTTTTTAAGTGTACTGCTGGATTGTATCCCACCTACCCCAATGAATAATAATAATTTTTATTTATACCCCGCCCTCCCCAGCCAAGGCCGGGCTCAGGGCGGCTAACAAGCAATAATAAAAACAAGTTGAATGAATACAACTTAAAAACAAAATTAAAATACAATAAAATATTGAAACATTAGAATATTAAAATGTAGCCTCATCACAGGAGAAAGGAAAAGAAAAAAGAAAAAGGGGGAGGGAATCAAATTGGCTCCAAGCCAAAGGCCAGGCGGAACAACTCTGTCCTACAGGCCCTGCGGAAAGAAATAAGTAGTAATAATAATGATAATAGGCAGTAATAAATCCCATATGGCCTTGCCTGTGCAACCCACCGTTCCTTATCTGCATAATAGTCATCCAAGCAACACAACTAGAGTTACAGATCCCCAGATGAACCTGATAGGTGCTCAATCTATTTTAGTTGCAGACTGGACATATCTGATACACCAATAGAAGAGAAAAAAACATGGACTCTACGTATATTTTTAGACAACTGCCCTGATCCAGCAAGACTACCCACGTGGAGCCGCAGGGTTAGCATTGGATAGCTCAGTTCATTAGAGCATGGTGCAAATAACACCATGTATGTTATGGGTTCGATCCCTGTATGGGATTCGATCCCTGTATGGGACAGCTGCATATTCCTGCATTGCAGGGGGTTGAACTAGATTTGGGTTGGCAAACTCTGGCCCATGGGCTGGATACGGCCCGAGGGTGTCGTTAAACTGGCCCCCGGCCCTTGCCACCCACTCAGTCAGTCCCCATTCGCGGTTAAACCGCCGCGGCGTACCAGTTTAGCTCCGCGTGGGGACTGACTTCTGGGATGCAGCCACGGCTTCCTATTGGCTGCAGGAAGCTCCTGCAGCCAATAGGAAGCCACAGACACCTCCCCCCTGCCATGGCTCCGAAAGCCGGCGGGGAAAGAGTGGCGGGTATGTGTGCATGCGCACAGGTGCGCATGCTCCCGCGCATGGGTGATCTGGCCTGCCGGCGGGAAAGTTTGCTGACCCCTGAACTAGATGGGCCTCCAGGTCCCTTCCAACTCTACAATTCTATGTGTCTATGATTACCAATGGCCCTGTATTGTTTCTTAGCTTGGCCAGGTCACTTTGCACAGGCTAGCTCAATAATTCCTCTGCAGCTTGTATTTCTCCCTTCTCCCTTTCTCCCTTCACATCCCAAATAATAAAAATCCTTTTTTTTATTTCTATAACTGTTTATTAATTTCTAGGGCTTAGGGTGTCCTGTTTTAAATTATAACAATAATTTAAAACAGGACGCAGAAATCTAACTGGAAAGAACACAGACCTAGCACTGGGCAAATGCCAACAATCCGAGTTTAGAATTTGGTTAATCTCTGGGACTTTCAGTGGGTGATAGAGAACTCAGACTGTACCTTTTTTACAGTCATTCCTCTGTCCATCGATCGAGGTACAGATGGGACTTCACTGTGATTCTAAGTGCTAACGTCTAATTATGACTGACACATCCGCTGGCCACCCGGCCATTGTTACGTATGGCTGAAATACAGCAATTCCTGGTGACACTTTGATTGTGCACTGCAGTCAGCTCCCATCATCCTTTTGTGTCTCATATGTCTGACATGTGGATCAAACCCTCTCCATTGTGCTTCGCTTTTCTAAAGAGAACAAAGAGAAAATGACAATGAAGTGGCTGCCAGCCCATTGCCATAGTCCATATATCTACCCACCTGTCATTACATAATCAAAGCAGCCCTGCTAGCCGAAGGGAATATAAATGGCCCATCTGAGATGTGAGCGATTTTACTTATAAAAAAAAAAGTTTTCTTTTTTATTATATCTGCAAGCGCATATACAGAAACTCAATAGCTGCAGGAGGCTTTCAAATGCACTTTGTAACCAAAGCATCCAAGTCTGGAGGAAATTCCCTTAACAAGAACAATCCTGAGTAGGCACTTAACCCTTCACCCGGAAGAGGGGGGGAAAGCAGGCAGCGCAACCACTGAACAAACGTATTCATTTATTAAATTATAAAAGGCAGATATCCTGCTAAGGGCCAACAAAATACATTGCGGGGGGGGGGGGGAGAAGAGAGAGATTCTAGATCACACACAGAAAGAGACACCAAAAGAAAACGTACTGAACATTCTATTAATTGTGAGAGGGAAATATGTGGTCTCTGGTATCTCAGAGGCCATGGGAAACATCAGTTCTTCCTCTTTGAGAGAGGAGAAAGAAGTCCAGCCTTGGAGACAGAGAGGCGGTGTCAGGTGCCCGCTGACACCGGGGTTCTAATTCCTTCTTGTTTCTTCAGCATTTTGACCAAGAAGTTCCCACAATTGGGACAAACGTTAAGCACCAGAAAAGTGGGCAGATAGATCTTCCTTAACTTCATCTTAACTTCATCCATCACCCGCCGGCCTTCTCCAATCCTTCTTCAAAAATGGGTCTTTAAGAATGGTAAGTCAGATTTTAGTTCTGATTATTAAAATGACAATTCTGGACTTAACAGCACAATCATAGTCATGATGGCACCTGTGGTGAACGACAAAATAGCTCCCCCCCCCACTGCCAGGGAAGAAGAATGGGGGGGGGGTGTCAATTCAACCTTACCTGATAGTTGAAGTGGGAATCAAAGGCCATCGCAAGGGGCGGGGGGAAGAGGCCACTGTAAAGGCTGGAGAGGAGGCAGATCCAGCCACCAAGGAGCATGTCACAGCTGTCACTGCCACCCCCACAGCAGCAGTGGGTGATGCATTCCTTGGGGAATGGATTTGCTGTCCCTGTGGATTCTGCCACCTAAGGCGGCTGCCTCATCTTGCCCCGTGGGTGGGCTGGCCCTGCTCAGAAATGGAGATGTTACAATGTGATTTTATGAATGTTTGTTAAAAGAAACCAATAAAGATGAACTGCAAGAGGAGGAGGAGGAGGAGGAGGAGGAGGAGGAGGAGGAAGAAGAAGAAGAAGAAGAAGAAGAAGAAGAAGAAGAAGAAGAAGAAGAAGAAGAAGAAATGGAGATGAAAGGATCTGTCCATTTCCGTTCTCTCCATTTCCCCCCAATCTTAAATTGAGTTCTCATAATTCCTGCAGTAATTTTTGAATGTTTTCTTTCTTTAATCTTCATGAAAATTCATCAGCATTTTAGTGTGAACATAAAAGATACATTTCTGTATGCATTTTTGGCAAATGTACACTTGTTTACAAGCGATTTCTCCTGTTATAATGCATTTTTGTGTTATTTCCATTAATATATTCATTTCTATGCACACGTGTCCTCAATATGTGCATCTTAGTAAACACTAGTGGCTGGAGTACTGCATCACAACATTTGGATAAGTGTGAATTTCCAAAGGTGTTTCAGCTCACATATTATTTTGGACAGTGCAGATTTGATAGATTCACCTCTAAATGCAAACTGAGTCAAATTTCTCCCTCATCTCTACTCAGAAGCAAGTCCAAGTGAGTTAAATGGGGCTCACCCACATGCAATTGGGTATAGGATTGCCTAAATCTTTGATTTAGAACCAGTAGTCAAGAAATGGGTTTTTTTTGTACTGTTATCATCCCGGCTGTGGTGTTGCAGCAGATTGTGTCAATTTTGTAGATAACAAAACCCTTTTGTAATTCTAATGCTTCAAAACAATGCATTGCCTAGCAAGGAGGGGGGTCATAGATAATTTATCATCTCTTATTGCCAGGGAGCAATATTACAAAAAAAACACCACTGTAATAAAAAATTAAAATATCTACAAAAGCAAATGTTGCCACAAATCACAAAGGAGCTTTCCCTTTTTTCGTATATTGTCAAAGGTATGAAGGGGAGAGACAGATGGCGAACTGGAATCAGAAAACCAAATCTTGAACTTTTTCAATTATGACTCTTAACCCACAGCTGGTAAAAGTGCTGTTTTGTGGCAGACCTTTTGGTGGCTAGATCAAACCTGAAACACTGAAACAACAGTATGAGCCACACTGGGGGTGGGGGATATATTATTTCCTAATAAAACTACAAAGAGATGAATGATAACTTTGCAATGCTGACACGTATTGATGCCTTGCATCAAAATCTCTTTATAAAGCTGTTTGAAGAACAGAGCTGCTCAGTTCTTTGAAAGCCCTTGTTCAAAGAACTTTACAAACAGCTCTCACCATTGATAAGAGAGTGGAAGGGGGGACAAAGGAGGCTGAAACACAGGGGAAAATGATTTGCAAATACATTCCTTCGTACTACCCCCACATTATTTCTCAAGAATTCTTTTTTTCTGGAAAGAACACAAAATCCGTCGCAATCCACTATATGTTTGAATACCAATTTAAAGCAATCTGTATAATATTGGTATTCCTTGATATTCTTCCACCAACCTCCCCAAAGGAATGGTCTTAGGTATTTCCTCTGGTGATTGATCCCAATGCACTGCTACACCACTTTTGCAGTGAAGTCTGCATGGCTGAACTTTCAGATCACCACTTCACCACACTCACTTTCAAACCATCCTGACACAAAATCAGCACAAACTGATAAAAAACCCTGCAAGGATGATTGGGTCGTGATTTGCTTGCATAAATAAATTCTGCCTTTGCTCAGAACCCACTTGCTGTCTCATCCCATGCCCTGGAAGTCCTGGGGGTTGCACTGGCCTGGTCCATATGTCAAATCAGGATATAGCAATAGCAAGCTCCCAGGGGGCTCATCCACTCTCCTTCCCCATCCCTCTACCATTTTATGCCCTTCTTTGCTTTACTGATTTGTTCAAGCCATCGTTTGCTGTGCCATCCAAATCAAATAAACTATGGTTACTGCTGACCAGAAACTGTGCTTTGAAGTGGGTGGGTTTAAGTATCATAGTTGGGGAGTTTCCTAGTTAGAACTAGTTGCCTGATTCAGATGTTTCAGCAAACTATGATCTGAATTAACCAAGAAAAAGAAAGAAGGAATTGACTTGTAAGAAGGGAGAAAGATAGGGACAGACTGTGTCAAGCCTGTGATACTATCACAAAACCATAGTTCGGCTGTTACATTTTAACTGGGTCACCATTTTTACCATCCGCTGTCACTCTTTGATGTGCAAGAGCAGTCTGTAGTTGCTCTGAAAGGTGGGCATGAGATCCTGTGCATGATCAAAGACTCTTTGTTCTTTACAGTATGACTACTTTGCATTCCAGTGCTCAGTTGACCTCAACACATCCTTTCCCAGTGAGATCCTGCTCAGATCATTTTGCTCACCATTGGAAAATCTAAAGGTTTCTGACAGTAGATATGGCAAATTTATCACAGGCGTTCTGTTTAGGGTTCTGCTACCTTTCTCTCCATCTACCACTCAAAGCTTTCAATGTAATTGCCATTTGACTGCAAGTCAGGCTTGTCCGCAACAGAGTAGGGTTGCACCCCACCCCAATCTCTGAGTGGCAAGAGATTATCGAGAATGTTTCCTTCTGGAATGAGGCACAGTGGAGTCTGTAGTGTCTTTATGAGATATGGTTTATTTACACATATATATAACCTGAGCATATGATGGAGGGGTTCACAGCATTAACATCCCAAAAGGGTCTTGTTTCTCCCATAGCAGCCTTGGATTCAGACAGCCAACATTGCTTTGTCTTTATCTCGGATCCGAGTTTCCTGCTTTGCTTCTAGCCCACATCCCTCCAACTCTCTGCTCTAAACTCTGGCTCTGTTTTTCTAATGAACCACAAGTTGAGGGAGGGTGAGGGAGGGGCCCCACCCATAGGAGCCAACTCCTAGGGGACGTGGGGGCTTTGGCCCCCACAATAAAATATTTGATGGGGTTGGGCCCCCATAAAGTTGATAGCCTTTCCCATTCAAATGTTGTGTGTGCAGTGCATCATGTGATCAATTATGTGGGGCGGGGTTTACCTGGGCCCCCCACAATATTTTATTCAAGTTGGAACCCCTGGCCTCACCTATTTGTCATCTCCCACAGAGCCCCTTTCCTTTGTTCTCCTTAATGGCTCATCACCCAGGCTATCAATTCAATAGCCTGGCTATTCCAAGAATTGAAGCCTTGCTGGATCCAGGGAGTAGAAGGGTCTCAACATACAGCCTAACACCATGAACGCATAATAACAGTATAATGTAGAGTCAACATTGCTTGTGTTTTCATTAATTTTGCATTGTCCACATGAGGTCCACTGTAAAGAACCGTGATCTTGCCCACTCTGGGCAGTGGCTGCTCTGCATAGGGGGGAGGGAGTTCCTGGAGGTAGATAAACCCTTCGCTCTAGTTACTACCCTTTTCATGCCCTGTTCTTTCCCCTACATTCATTTCTTTGCCAGCAGTGCTTATGTTTACTTCCAGAAGCCTCCCCTCAGTTGTGAGCACTTGAATTATTGTGCTTGTTTTTTTAAATACTCATTCAGATGTGTGCAAATAGGAGCATTTAAAAATAAAAATAAAATTGCCTTTGCGGCTATAGGAAGCAGGAAAGAGAAAGGGAAAGAAGTGGCAACCTTTTATGGGAGCAACTCCAAAATATTGCCTAGCCTAAAACATTTTTAGTTTTTGACTACTCTTTCATGCAAATCTGGAATGTCAGAAAACTAGTATTTCAAAACTGATTTTTAAAAAATATATAAAGTTGTACATGCCCAGGTAAACAAATCTCTACATGCATGTCCACAATAAACCTCAGGTTCCCTGGCTTGGACACACACACATTTCTAATTATTACTATTTAGAACTTCTCTTTTGTGCCAATTGGGTACATTGGAAAACATGGGTAAAAAGAAAAATTAAGGTTCCCCACGCAGCTAAACATACCTGTGTACATGCCCACAGCTCATCCTCAGGTTTTTGAAATTTATGGTGGATGGGGAAGTCCTAAGCGAGGGGAGGGCATAACAACACACAGTGTGGACATCCCTCCAAGCACCACCCACTAGTGTAGACAGAGAATATCAGCATAGATTTTGGAGGCATTAAATTGAAAGTGTTCATGTCTGGATGAAGGCACACAACTGCACACATGAAAACACTGACCCACATATCCATGGGTGTTGTCCTTTGTGGTTTGTTGACATATACATGGTTAGACAGACACAGCGAATGGTGCTGGTTTTCTGATCAGGGCTGTCTGGTGCAATACACATTTAATGTGTGCCCTTTCCCATCAGGGTTCAACCAAGGACTGGCCTGAAGATGAAAGACTAGTTCAGTTCTCCCTGCACAAGCCGTTTTGCTCTTCATCCCTCCTCTCAATTTTCATCCCCCCCCCTCCACACACACCTCCTCTTCTGCTGGGGCATTTTATGTCCAATTATTTTTTGCGGCTCAGCTTCCCTTCTGCAGCCGTTTGAAAGCATCACTAATGAATTGATGCAAATGAAAGTTCATTGGTATCTGAACCGAGCATGTGTTTCAACTTTACAGCTGTGTCTGGCTATCAAAGGTATCTTTTTTTGTCAGGTAGGAGATGCTCCGGCTTCCTTGCAGCTGGGCAAAAGAGATAGAGCCGGGTTTTTGAAGAGAGACACAACAAGAGACAAGTTGGGGGCGGGGGAGGGAGAGAAAGGCCTGTTATGTTTCCTGAAGAACAGACGTTGGCGACTGGAACATTGCTAACGCCAATGGAAAAGGGGGGAGAGGAGGGGGGGACAGAGAAAGCAATATCAAGCCCAGCGTCTACATGCTGGCACAGCAACACGACAGACCTTGTCAGTGAAAGGGATGTCTTTTCTTCTTTCTGCAATTAGAAACGGCCCCCTTAAAAATCAAAGAAACTCAAAAACTCAGTTCCTTAGGATGGTCTTGCAAATTTCATCATGCCGTTCTCATGTTCCTTTTTGCTGCTAACAAAATCCATGAGAAAACACACACACACATTCTCTCATTTTACATTCCACAAGCCAGAATGTTTCCCCCTGATAACAGCATCCGAATCATATTGTCTACCTTTTCTTCCATTTTTCAGTTTTGTACATGGGCAGAATAAGCCAGATACCAATGCATGTGTGTGGAGGGGGGTCGAGGTGGTGGTATTATCATTTAATTTCTATCTGATTCCAGAGCACAGAATGGTTGCCGACAGGGTTGGGGGAATCTCCAGCCCAGGAGCCAGATGTGGCCCTTCCGGCATCACTGTCTGGCCCTCGGTCCTCTCCTACGACATGTCAGGGACTGGCAGGGCTCTGAGGAGCATGTGGCAGAGGCATGGAAGTGCATGCTTTTGTCAATAAAGAATTAGCTATCAGAAGTGTGCCTTACTTGGCTGGGGGTGCCTAAGGCAGGACACACCCTTCACTGGCCCTGTTTTGCAAATTCCTTGAAGGTTTTTGCCCAACTGGAATGTGTCCTTGATCTTCGCTATCTGTTCTTGCCTGTCTGGGTGGAGGATAGAGAAGGGTTATATGGATGTGTATAGAAGCAGCCTACTGTATACAGGCAAATGTCACCATCATTGCCCACCACTTTTGCCCCTGGCCCCACCCACCACTGCCATGTGGCCCCTGGAAGGTTACCAAGAAGCGAATGCGGCCCTCAGCCTGAAAAAGTATCCTCACTGCTATTGGCTTCCAGACCAACCAATGGGCCCCACCTTAACAAAATTAATTTATTTGGAAGAAGAGCTAGAGATCTGGAGTGTGGTTATTTTTTTAATTATTAAAAAAACCCACCTTCTTGCAAAAGCACATGCAGAAAAATATTTAGAGAAGGATGTAGTAACAAGCCTAGGCAGCACAGGTTCCAAAATGGAAGAGCTTATGAAGTGTGGGGTCTAAATATTTTGGAATAGTTCAAGCCCCAGATTTTGTAAGTTCTGAGCACCTAAGAAAAAGCCTCTGCAGACCTCTCTCTAGAATTCCCCTCAGCCAGCAAACAGTCTCCCTTGCCTGAGTCACCACATCTCCCAAGTCAACATGACTTCCAGAGCAATATATGAATTTCAGAATAGAAGCACAGCCAGCTGAATGAAGAAATGACTGGGTTGGTCAGTAATGTACAAATATATTTAAAGATAACATTAATTATATGAAAAGGAATATTTTCCCCCCTAGCTCACTAAATATATATGGCTTTTCCATGCAGGGTATTCAGAGAATGATCAGGAGGATTCCCTTACACAGAATTGCCCACAAATACCGTATTTTTCCGTCTATAAGATGCCCTTGTATAAGATGCCCCTATTTTGGGGGCCTCAAAATTTAGAAAATAGGGGGATTGAGCTTTTGGGGAGGATTATTTGGGGGGAATGCAGAAAATCGCTCACCTGCCAGAACGCAGCACACAACCGCTCGCGCAACTTACAATCTCAGGCTCGGGTGAGCAATTTTCAGCATCTCCCCACCCCCCAATCCCACCCCAACAATCAAGTGGCCATTTGCCGCTTAAAAACTCAGGCTCGCACTTCGTTCTGGTGGGTGAGCGATTTTTGACATTGGCCGCTTGATTTTTTTTGGGGGGGGGGGGGAATCCCGAAAATCACTCACCTGCCAGAATGTAGCACACAGCCGCTCACGCTGCTGCTGCCTGAGCGCTGCCATTGATAACGCTGGCGGCGATCGGGGAGCTCATAGGTGGTTTCTGCTGGAAGGGACACATGATTTTCTTCTCACTTTCTGAGAGAGAATTGCCCATGTGCTCAGAAGACATATATGATCCATGGCTTGAGATTCATCTACTGACACTGTTGGCATCGTATTTACATTATCTGTAGGGACCTGTACATATACTTGGCTACATCAAAATGAAAAAGTATAGGAACTGGATCTTGATGCGAAAATCTATATGTCAGAAAAATAATTAGGAGCATTGAATTATGGTGACCAAGGAGACTCAAGCTAATTTTACAAATTGAGGCCTAATAAATGTTGTCTACTTCCTACATATCTCTTTTTGAAAAAAATGTAATGGAGGAGGGTGAGTGAGATAATATATGGGTTTATGGCATGAATCAACCAGAGAAATGAAAATGTACTGCACCATTAAAGAGTAATTTATTGTAAAAAGGAAATAAAAAAAGTAAATTATGAAAAGCCATGCTAAAGTAACAAATTATTTTCTAGAAAGTGCTCGACTACCATGGAACAACACTCTTTGGTATCTTATTTTAGATAGCATCAACATATATAGAGAGAGCTCTGGCAGACTGAAATTTGAAGGAGGACAACCATGCACATTTCTTAATTTCGCCAATTATTTTTATTTATTTACATAGTAGTGGGGAGTGTCTGGCACTGCCTGAGATTTTTTTTTAGAAACCCCAAAATATTGTGTTTTTTTAATGGATAGTGTAATTTGTGAGTTTGAGTCCAGCACACCAAAAATCAGGTGAAGTCACACCAGTCACATTCGGTTCCGCCATCTTGATTCAAAATGGCAGCCAGCAGACAAACATCAAGAGAGCTCCGCCCCCACAACAGGAACTCTTGTTCCAAGTTTGATGATCTCTCATGAGACATCTGAATGTTTAGAGAGCAAACAGACAGACAACCCACTCTCCAAAATATATAGTAGGTTATTATTACATTTACATTTTTATCCTGACCTTTTTTCAAAGCTTAAGGTGGCCTCTATAGACTTTTCCTTCCTTCTTTTTATTCTCATATCCATTCTGTGAGATAGGCCAAGGGGAGAGACAGTGATTGGTTCAAGGTCACCCAATGAGCTTTATAGATGAGCAGAGAGGGGAATTTGGGTCTTATGGCAATACTTTAATCACTGCACCACCTTAGCTAATTTGAACTTGTTTACTGAACACATGATGACTGGTGATATCTGAATAAGTAACTTAGATCCAACAAAAAGGATCATGTTTGAGGTGACAACAGGTCTCTGCTGTCTCACATCTGTGGCAGCCTACTCACATATGCAGTATATCTCCTGGCACTGCAGCTATCAAGAGATTATTATTCATGAACGAACCAGATCTAAGAGCATAGAAGAACCAATGAAGTTGCCATATGCCAGGTCAGACTGTCTGCCAAATTAGCTCAGTACTGTCTGCTCATACTGGCAGCAGTAAGAGGGTCTGAGCCAGTGGCCTTTCACATGAGCTGCTACTTGATCCTTTTACCTGAAGATGCCAGAGATTGAACTTCTGTCTTTCTGCATGCAGAGTATGTGCTCTACCATGCCCTTCTAAAAAAAAAAAAAAAAAGCCAATATCATTCGGCAGATAGCACTAACCTTCTTAGAGCAAAGACAAGTTTGCTCATGCAAATATAGAATTTGATTTATCTCTGATGATGAGCAGCTGAGTGTGTGCACAGTGCGTACTGAATAGCATTGCGTTTACAGTGATATCAGTTATGTATACCATTGCTATTTACACATGTTGCAAGTCAGTGCATGATCTTACAAGTAGCACATAGGAATGGGGGGTGGCAATTCAGTTTGATTTAAAGAAAAATATGCCTAATCTGCACATTCTGAAACAAAATGAGAACTGAAAGGCAGCAGTCCTTCAAAATTCGTGCATCTCCAAATTTCGCAATGCAACTCTCCAGCCGAGTAATGTGCAAAACAATGCATATTCTGGAGTGATGTGTGCCTTAAAATGCATATATCAGTGAAAATAACGTACAAAAATGCATTATATTAGGCAAAATTGCATACAAAACATGAAAGTTAAGAGGAATTCACACTAAAATGCTTATGAATTTTCATGAGTCCCCCCCCCCCTTTTAATTGCAAACTAATGTGGAAATGTGAATTTACATTTGGGGGACTTCTGGTCGGCGCCATCGGTTAATGGCGGATTTCCCTCCGAGCTCCGGAGGGGGTCTGCTTTACAAGTTCGGGTCCTGTCGCTACGGCGAAGCGAGGACCCTCAAAAATTACAGGCGCGGAAGCCTGTTGTCAGGGGTTCAGGAGCAGAGGCAAGGGCAAGGGAGGAAACAGAGAGCGAGGGGGAGGAGGCAGAAGAAAAGATGAGTGATGACGACGACCCGAGATCTCCGAGTCTTTCCAGTGAATCAGAAGATTCACAGAAAGGAGCACCAGTGGCCAGGGCAAGGGGGGAGCCTAGGGGGACACCCCAGGAAGATAGAGCCAGAGGGGACTCAGAGGGGAGCAGTTGGAAATCGGGACCAGCGTCACCGCCAGAGAGCAGGGAAGAGGAAGGGCGCCAGGGATCAAGCGCTGGCAGCTCACAACAGGGGGGAGGGCACGAGTCAGGAGTGGCCACACCTCCATCGGGGAGCGAAGAAACGGTCAGACGGAAGGTGGAAGGTTGGGCGCGCGCGACAAGTTCAAATGCACAGGAAGGTGGCGCAGTAGGCAGCCCGGAAAGGGAGCCAGGTCCTAAAGCCCGCCGAAAGGAGGGAGAAGAGTCAGGGGGGTCAGCGTCAGCGTCAGAGGAATCCCGGAAGGAAGAGACCCCGGGGGGCAGAGGGACCCAGAGAAGAACAGTCAGGCGGAAAAGGTGGAGCAAGGCTAGGATATTAAGTTGGTGTACAAGGGGCGGAGACTCAGATGGAGCTTCGCCGATCTAACCATTAGACGTAGGGTTGCACGCAGCAGCTTGAGAATGGAAACTGTAACTCAATAAAGACTTTTATTTAATGATCGCTGGCTAGCGTGGTCCTCTGTGAGCTAGGATCTGGAAGCAACTCTGACAGTAAGCTCCATCTCAGTAAATTGTGGGCATCTACAGCCTCGCGGAGAGGAGAGAAAGCGGGTGCCTACTAGCGAGCTCACGAACGGCAGACAACATGACGGCCGAACAGCAGATAGTGGAACTCAGAGAAGCAGTGTCGCGCCTGAATGCCGAGGCTCTTGCATCCAGGAAGAGAGAGGAGGACGCAGCTGCCGCCTACAGGGATCTCCAGGTCAGGTTGGAAGTGCTTACGAAGCAAGGGCAACTGACACCCAAACCGGAGGGGATTGGGTTGGGGAGACGAACAGGCGGTTTGGTCTCTCACTTCGATGGGAATTTGCAACAGTACCCCAACTTTAGAGCAGATGTAATGTGTGCACTGCAACTGCTGAACAAAGACTTTAGAGATGAGCAAGAGAAGGTGGGATTCATCATGTCCCATTTGCATGGAGATGCTAAAGCATGGCTGCGCAATTTGTGGAGAGATAAGGATCCGGCGCTCCAAAACGCGGATGCCTTTATTAAAACGATGGATGGGTGCTTTTTGTCAAGCATTGACGTGGATCTTGCTCGGCAGCAGATACATGGACTGAAGCAAGGGAGGGCCAGCGTAAGGCAGTACCATGCCCGCTTTTTCGCTTTGGTCAGTGCTCTGGAATGGGACAGAGATTCGGCTCCTGTAAGAGACCTGTTTTGGGAGGGATTGCACGGCTCGGTTAAAGATGAAATTGCGAGGGGGGAGAGACCCCGGACCACGCAGGAGATCGTTCAGAGGGCGCTGGCGGTGGGGGTGCGGCTGGAAGGACGTCCGTGGAGCAGTGGCGAAGGGCGTGGAGGGCGCGAACCAGCCAGGGGCTCCTCCTTCCTTCCCAGAGAAGCAGCGCGTGCGCAATCCACGCCTCCGCCAGGAGGAGGAGCGGAACCTATGGAGGTTGGAGGTGCAAGGGCTCAGTCAGCAGCCAGAGCCCTAGCACCGGCAGCAGTGAAAGCGAAGCCTCCTAGAGGGAACAGGAAGTGTTACATCTGCGATGATCCACAGCATATGGCGAAAGAGTGTCCCCAGAGGCTCCACAAGCACACTGCAGCCTCAGCAATGGTAACTGCAGCAACGCAGCAAGGACAACCACAGCAGGGAAACGACGGAGTCTGGTTGGAGGAAGAGGCACTGGGGCCCAGCCAGACGTGTCAGTGAAGCAGTCCCCAGAGATTTTACAGCCCATGGACCCCCTCCCGCCCAAACCGGTAGTGAGGCTCACCGCGTCGCTCCAGCTGCCCAATGGAATCACCATGGACGTGCCAATCACCATTGACTCCGGAAGCAATGCGGACTTTATAGGGCAGGACTTTGTCGACCGGCACGCTATACAGTTGCTGCCTGCCACGCTGCCCCTGCAGGTTGTCACGGTGGATGGCAGGGAGCTGCTAGGGGGGCAAGTGGTGAAGCAGACGCCACCAATGGTGATGCGACTTGGGAATCACAGGGAAATCATCAGCTTCAATGTCACTCAACTATCGGACACGCCCATTGTATTGGGCATGAGTTGGCTGGACAAGCACAGCCCGACGCTGGCTTGGTACCAGAGGCAGCTGACCTTCGGCTCTTCCTTTTGCGCTGAACACTGCATCGTGCCCAGGCAGGAAGGAGAGGAAGAGGAGTCACAGCTGCAGCTAGGCACGCTGCAAGCGGTTCCCCACAAGTACGCAGAATTTTTGGAGGTTTTCTGCGAGAAGGAGGCAGACAGGCTACCCCCCCACAGACCATATGACTGCAAAATTGACCTGCTGCCGGGGGCGGCGCTGCCCAAAGGGAAGCTGTATTCCATGTCTGAGGACGAACTGCAGGAACTCAAAGAGTTCATAGATCATAATTTGGAGCGCGGTTTCATCCGAGAGTCCAAGGCAGCGGGGGGCAGTCCGGTATTCTTTGTTAAGAAGAGGGACACGCCCCAAAAAAGACTTGTAGTGGACTTTCGCATCTTGAACAGTGTGACCAAGCCATCGGACTTCCCCATGCCCCGAATCGACGACCTCCTCGCAAAGGTACGGAAGGGCAGAGTGTTCACCAAGTTGGACCTGCGAGGGGCATACAACCTCATTCGCATGCGGGAGGGAGATGAGTGGAAGACAGCCATGTTCACGCCCCTGGGCACCTACGAATATAGAGTTATGCCTTTTGGATTGCAAAATGGCTCCCACGTTTTTCAAGCTTTCATGCATCACGTGTTGGCGGGGCTCCTCTACAAGACGTGCGTCTGTTTCTTGGATGACATCCTGATCTTTTCGGAATCGCAGCAGGAGCATGACAGACACGTCAAGGAAGTGCTGAGCAGGCTACAGCAACATAGGCTTTACGCCAAGCTGGAGAAGTGCCAATTCGACGTGACGGAGGTGGATTTCCTGGGCTACAAGTTGTCTGATAAAGGGCTCGCCATGGACAGCGCCAAGGTCCGAGCAGTGTTGGATTGGAAAAGCCCACGCAACCGGAAGGAGGTCCAACGGTTTGTCGGCTTCGCGAACTTCTATCGCAAGTTTATCAAAGGCTTTGCGATGCAGACAGCGGCCATCACGGACACGCTCAGCTCCAAGAAAAAGAAGTTCATCTGGACAGAGCAGGCGGAGCAGTCCTTTCAGGCACTCAAGCGTCTCTTCGCGTCGGAAGAGCAGCTGCTTCATGTCAACCCCAGCAGGCCGATGAGGGTGGAGACAGACGCTTCAGACAGAGCCGTGGGAGCAGTCCTGCTGCAGAAAGACCCGCAGGGGGTTTGGAGGCTGGGAGCGTTTTACTCAAGGAAGCTCAGCAAGTCCGAACAGAACTACACCATCTGGGACAGGGAGTTGCTGGCCATTCATGCAGCGTTCAAAGCGTGGAGGCACTTCCTGATCGGCGCCAAGCACACGGTGCGGGTCTGCACGGACCACAAGAATCTAGAGCACTGGCGCACGGCACAGTTCCTGAACCAGAGGCAGATACGTTGGGCTGAGTTCTTTGCGAATTTCGACTTCCGAATAGAATATGTCCCGGGGGACACCAACATCATGGCGGATGCTCTCTCCCGTAAGCCACAGTATCTGGAGGAGGCAACGCCAGCGGCCGCCATGCACATCTTCGCACCGACAGTGTGGGCGTGCGCGGCGGCAACAGTTGACCTGGATGCGGTGCGACGAGCGTTGCAGGATGACTCCTTCGCGCAAGCAAAGATGGCAGAGGTGCACAGGGGCACGGCAGCGACCGACGAGTTCCAGCTGCGAGATGGTTTGCTCATCCGTAAAGGGGCCATCTACGTGCCGGGAGACGAACTTCGCGCCAAGGTACTGCGGCAGCTGCACGACGCGCCCACTGCCGGGCACTTTGGCAAGGAGAAGACGGTGGAATTAGTAGCCAGAGACTTCTGGTGGCCCGGAATGAGAGGGGAAGTCGCGGACTACGTGGCGAGGTGTGACACCTGCCAGAGGGCCAAACCAGTGCACAGACCGCTGGCCGGACTGCTGGAACCGCTGCAAACTCCGTTCGAACCATGGGAGAGAGTGGCCCTGGACTTTGTCACGGATCTGCCCAGCTCGAGGGGCAAGACGGCTGTGCTGGTGGTGGTGGACTTGTTCTCCAAGATGGCACATTTCATTCCGTGTGCGAAGGTGGCCACGGCGGAACAAACCGCCAAACTGTTCATAGACCACGTGTTCAAGGTTCACGGTCTGCCGCGGTCTATTCTGTCCGACCGAGGGCGACAGTTCATCTCGAACTTCTGGCAGAGGCTGATGGGCTTCCTGAACGTCAAGATCAACCTGGCGTCGGCTAGACACCCGCAGACCAACGGGCAAGCGGAGCGGGTCAATGCCATCATGCAGCAGTACCTGAGATGTTATGCGAATCAACAGCCTGCGACGTGGGTGGATTACCTGCCTCTCGCCGAGTTCGCCTACAACAACACGAAGCACGTGTCCACGGGGGTCACGCCGTTCTTCGCCAACAACGGGAGGCACCCCAGAACCTTCCCGGGACTGGAAAGAATGGGGGAGGGGGAGCCGCAGACAGCAGATGCGTTCGCGTCGGAGTTGCAGGAGGTCCACGATCAGCTGCGGCGGCACCTGGAGCTGGCTAAACAAGCATACAAGGTACAAGCGGACAAACACAGAAGGGTTGGCGAAGAGATCCATGTGGGAGACTGGGTCTGGTTAGCAGCCCACGCAGTGCCGGCCAGGTCGTTGGCGAAGAAGAAACTAGGGCATAAACAACTGGGGCCCTACCAAGTTGAAGAACAGGTCAACCCGGTGGCTTTCAGGCTGGCTCTTCCGGAGGGTTCCAGAATGCATCCGGTGTTCCACAGATCGGTGCTCACTCCCTACAAGGCACCTCACAGGTTTCAGGAACCAGGAACGGCACCGGGTCCGCTCCGAGAGAGAACCGGGCAAGGGGGAGTGGCACAGGAGGAGCGCATCAACGAAGTCACGGAGATTTTGGACTCCAGATGGGGGGAAGAGGGGGTAGAATACCTTCTCGCCAAGGAGGGCACCCCGGCCAGTGCCAACAGCTGGGTGCCGGGCTACGCTTTGGACGAACCTCTGCTCAAAGAAGAGTTTCATGCCCTCTTCCCACACAGGCCAATGCCAGCAGACTTTTTCGACGACTGGCTTTTCACGCCCACGCTTTCAGCCAGCACGTTCCGGGGGTTCGACTCGGACGAGGAACCGACACGAGACGCCCGTTCCCCGGAGGGGTCACCCTCGGGATCTGCTTCAGAACCCTCGTATTGGTGGGATGATCGACCAGAGGAGCAGTTCCGCAGAAGGTGGCTGGAGGGTCCAGGACGAGCAACGTCTCCAGAAGGCAACGAGGGAGAGACGGACATGGACGTTTTCGGGGACGACCCGGGTTTCGAGCACGGCGGCACAGAGATGGAAGCGGAAGTGACCGTCGTCAACGAGAGCAGGGAGGAAGAACCGGAAGACTTCGGATGGCGGCCCGCCACGGGAAGCGAACTGTATCCGACATTCGTCCCCCTGACACAGCAGCACCCAGATCCCGCACCGGAAGGAGGGGAGGGGGGAAGAGGGGGCTTCGAGGGGGGGATGGATGTCAGGGGTTCAGGAGCAGAGGCAAGGGCAAGGGAGGAAACAGAGAGCGAGGGGGAGGAGGCAGAAGAAAAGATGAGTGATGACGACGACCCGAGATCTCCGAGTCTTTCCAGTGAATCAGAAGATTCACAGAAAGGAGCACCAGTGGCCAGGGCAAGGGGGGAGCCTAGGGGGACACCCCAGGAAGATAGAGCCAGAGGGGACTCAGAGGGGAGCAGTTGGAAATCGGGACCAGCGTCACCGCCAGAGAGCAGGGAAGAGGAAGGGCGCCAGGGATCAAGCGCTGGCAGCTCACAACAGGGGGGAGGGCACGAGTCAGGAGTGGCCACACCTCCATCGGGGAGCGAAGAAACGGTCAGACGGAAGGTGGAAGGTTGGGCGCGCGCGACAAGTTCAAATGCACAGGAAGGTGGCGCAGTAGGCAGCCCGGAAAGGGAGCCAGGTCCTAAAGCCCGCCGAAAGGAGGGAGAAGAGTCAGGGGGGTCAGCGTCAGCGTCAGAGGAATCCCGGAAGGAAGAGACCCCGGGGGGCAGAGGGACCCAGAGAAGAACAGTCAGGCGGAAAAGGTGGAGCAAGGCTAGGATATTAAGTTGGTGTACAAGGGGCGGAGACTCAGATGGAGCTTCGCCGATCTAACCATTAGACGTAGGGTTGCACGCAGCAGCTTGAGAATGGAAACTGTAACTCAATAAAGACTTTTATTTAATGATCGCTGGCTAGCGTGATCCTCTGTGAGCTAGGATCTGGAAGCAACTCTGACACCTGTGAACAAGGAGGCTCGGTGGGCACCATCGCGCCCCCCCGAAATCGCAAGGGAGCCTTTTTAAAGACTCCGGAACGGCAGCGGGGGGAGAAGCGGTGCTGAGAGCCGCTACCCAGCTTGTGAAGCGAAGCCGCATCGCCATAGCCGGAGAGCGCCGATTCCTTCCTGAAAATTGGATTATAAAGTAAAACCTGTGAGTAAGACTGAGATCTAATTGGGATTTACAATTATCTTTTTGAAATTTGGCTGAAAACGGGATCGGCTTAAAGTAAGGAAGTCAGCCTTTCCCGGACTGCATAAGGATAAAGCAAAGAAGGATTAAAAGCTGCAACCATTGAGAGATCGTAAAGAGCTAAGAGAACCAGACATAAACTGTGAATTTTCCCCCTTTTGGTAGGCAGGAGCAAAAGGGGGAGGAATTTGTGATTAGAACCTGCCAGAAAAGGATTTTAAAAACTTTTTACCGCTGTGTCAAATACCCCTGAAACGGACTGCCGGGGCAAAGGAACCTGGAGACAGAGAACTGTCAGTGAGTTGTCACTTGGATTGTTACATTGTTTTAAACTACTCAGCTCAGGAGAGATATTAAATTACTGGTTTGTTGAACTCTGAAAATATAAGAACTGTTACAATTGACTATTGGGAAACCTCAGGGGAATTTTTGACCGTAAGACATTTTGTTTAGTTTTGGAAACTTTCTTCCCCTAGAGGGCATTTTGATAACTGTTGCAAATTGGGCTGTAACTACTAAGGCAGTGGAAATTTCCCTTGAAAAACAACTAACAGCTGCAAGAGTGACCTTGGCTAGGCATGAGTGGTGCACCAGAAGAGACAACAACCAGGTCTGGGAGACAATACAAAGCAAAATCTTCACAGTGTAGAGTTTCAGCCTCAGGCATCCCAGTGGCACCAGCTGCAACTGGTCAGACAAGAACAATAATGTCATCAGATCCTGTAACACAAGCTTTGGTTAAAATAAATGAGTCTTTGGAATCTTTGACAAAGCAGGGGGCGGAAAATAGTAGAAAATTGACAGAACTCTCAATTAAACTTGATCAGAATACACAAAGTGTGAATGAATTAGGGAAAAGGGTGACATCTAATACAGAATCTATTAATAAAATATTAGAGGACTCTGCCAATATACGTAAAATCGCAGAAGAAGCCAAAGTCTCTGCTGATGAGGCTAAAGTCTCGGCGGATGCTACACAGGAAAAAATTGTACCAGTTTGCAAAAAGCTAGAAGATCATACATTGGCCCTGTCTATGCTTGAATTGCAGAGGAGAGATAGAAATTTAAGACTACGAGCGGTGCCTGAAAGTGAAGGAGATAACTTGGCGAACTTCCTTTCTAAAGAATTTTCGGATTTTTGGCAACAGGAGTTAGAGAAGGAAGAAATTAAAATAGTCACTGCTTTTAGACTGGGAAGAGCACAAGGCAGGAAGAAGCCAAGGGATTGCCTAATAACATTAGGATCAAGAGAGGAGAGAGATAAAATATTGAGCCTGCATTTTCAAAGAACACTCGAGATTGAAAAGTCTTTTGTGGAAATTTTTAAAGATATCCCAAAGGAAATCCTAGACGCAAGAACATACTATAAAGAACTGGTCGGATTGCTGAAGAAGAACGACGTACCTTTCAGGTGGGAATTCCCGCAAGGCCTATCTTTTAAATTCAAAGGTAGGAAAATAAGGATAAGATCAGTAGAAGATCGTGATCAATTTCTGAATCACTACAGGGAAGACCTTCTGAAAGGAACAGTCGGAGAGGAAATAACATCAGAAACGAAAGACGCAACAGACATTTTAAATTTGACGTTTGGACTGAAATCACCGACAGAAGAAGAACAACTACTCGGAGCGACAGGAGGTAAATAGCTTCAGGATGGCCCTGCAACTTCTAAGTTGGAATTGTAATGGACTTAACCTTCCGCGAAAGAGGAAAAATGTATTCCACTTATTGAAAAAAGAGCAGTTGGACTTAATTTGTTTACAGGAAACTCATATAACAAGATTGCATAGGAAACTACTCGTCAATAAGAGATTAGGCCAAGAATTTATTTCATCGGATAAAGTTAAGAAAAGAGGAGTGGTAATCTATGCAAAAGAAAAACTTTCCCCAAAGTTTATATTTAAAGACGAACAAGGAAGATATTTGGCAATTGAAGTGCAAATCCAAGGTGAAAAATTTTTGATATTAGGGATCTACGCACCTAATGAAGGGAAGTCAGAATTTTTTAAGAAGTTGCATGAGACATTGTTGGACTATTTGGATTACAAATTAATCATGATGGGAGACATGAATGGAGTGGTATCTACAAATATGGACAAAGCACAAAGACAGGTAATCACCAGAGATGGGAGACTACCAAAGACTTTCTTTGAAATGACTGAAAATATGGACTTGATTGATATTTGGAGAACAAGGAATCCTCTCGAGAGAGAGGGAACCTTCTTCTCTGAAGCAATGATGACCTGGACCAGAATCGATCAAATTTGGATTACTAGTGGGTTGGCTCCAAAGATTAAGAAAGTGGAAATCTGCCCAAAGACTTGCTCCGACCATAACGCCGTGAAGATGGAGATGAAATTTACAACAACTGGTCAATTCAGATGGAGGATGAATGACACCCTGTTTCGAGATGAGGAGATCCACAGAAAAGCCCAAAAAATTTTAAAGGACTATTTTGAAATAAATCTAAAAACTGATGTAGAAAAAAGAGTGATCTGGGACGCAAGTAAAGCAGTGATGCGAGGATTTCTAATTCAACAAAATTCAGTAAAAAAGAGAAAGCAAAATGAGAAGAAGGACAAGATCTTGGAAAAGATAAAAGAAGGAGAGAAGAAATTGAGATCAAAACCAAAGTCCCAGGAGATTTTGAGAGAGATTAAGTTATACCAGACACAATATATGGAATTGATGAATCAAGAGATTGAATGGAAGATAAAACAAATGAGACAAAAGACATTTGAATCTGCAGATAAATGTGGTAAGCTTCTGGCTTGGCAATTGAAGAAAAGACAAAAACTAAACACAGTTACAAGTCTAGAAGTGGATGGAAAGAATATATCTAAACCTAACGAGATAAGAAACTGTTTCTTGAGTTATTTTAAAAAACTATATTCACAAGGACCGCAGAAGGAGGAGGATATAGATGAATTCCTTAAAAAGTATGGATTACAAAAAATCTCTCACCAAAGTAAGGTGGATCTAAACCAGAGAATAACAGATCAAGAGATAGAGGGTGCCATTCAGAACATGCAACTGGGCAAATCTCCAGGACCAGATGGACTGACTTCCAGATACTATAAAGCTTTGAAGGAGTGGTTGGTACAACCATTAAAGGAAGTCTGTAATGAGATCTTAGAGGGGAAAAGGGCACCAGAATCGTGGAAAGAAGCGTATATTACACTCATACCAAAGACAGAGACTGAAAAGACTCAACTTAAGAACTACCGCCCAATATCACTACTTAATGTGGATTATAAAATTTTTGCAGACATTCTGGCAAAAAGACTGAAAAGAGTGTTGATGGAGAAGATTCATAAGGACCAAGCAGGCTTTCTCCCAAAAAGGCATTTATCAGACAACGTGAGGAACATAATAGACATTTTGGAATTATTAGAGGTGAATATAAACACTAAAGCAGTTCTGATCTTTGTGGACGCGGAGAAAGCCTTTGACAATATTTCTTGGAGTTTCATGAAAAAGAATCTTCATGGGATGGGGGTAGGCCAAGGATTCGAGAATGGTATGGGTGCCATATACGCTGAACAAAAGGCTAAGTTGATTGTAAATAATGTGATAACTGAAGAATTTAAAATAGAAAAAGGGACACGACAGGGGTGCCCAATTTCCCCATTACTTTTTATTTCTGTTCTGGAGGTGTTGCTAAATATGATTAGAGATGACCAGCAGGTTAAAGGTGTACAGGTCGGAGCCAAACATTACAAGTTAAGGGCCTTTGCAGATGATTTAGTACTTACTTTACAAGAGCCAGACACTAGTACAAAAAGGGTGTTGGAGCTAATTCAAGAATTTGGTCAGGTGGCCGGATTTAAATTGAATAAACAAAAGACTAAAGTTTTGGAAAAAAATTTAACAGTCATGGAGAGGGAGAAGTTCCAGAATGAAACAGGTTTGACAGTGGTAAAGAAGGTGAAATACCTAGGGGTTTATTTGACATCTAAGAATTTGAACTTGTATAAAGACAATTATGAAAAATGTTGGTCGGAAATTAAAAAAGATCTAGAAATATGGTCAAATTTGAAATTGTCAATGTTAGGCCGAATTGCAGTTATTAAGATGAATGTATTGCCCAGAATGCTATTTTTGTTCCAAATATTACAAATTCTTGACAAGATAGACTGTTTCAAGAGGTGGCAGAAGGATATTTCGAAATTCGTCTGGCAGGGCAAAAAGCCCAGAATAAAATTTAAAATACTGACGGATGCAAAAGAAAGAGGGGGGTTTGCCCTGCCGGACTTAAAACTGTATTATGAAGCAGCAGCGTTTTGCTGGCTGAAAGAATGGATGCTCCTCGAGAATACAGATATCTTGGACTTAGAAGGTTTTAACAATACATTTGGTTGGCATGCATATTTATGGTATGATAAAATTAAGGTGCATAGGGCCTTCAAAAATCATATTGTCAGAAAAGCATTATATAATGTTTGGATAAGATATAAAGATTTGTTGGAAAGTAAAACCCCTAGATGGTTGTCACCTTTGGAGGCTACGGCGTTGAAAAAGCTTAATATGGAAGCCGAATGGCTAAAGTATTGGGAAATTTTGGAACAAGATGGAGATAAGTTGAAGTTACAGAGTCATGAGAAATTGAAACCCAAAGTTCGAGATTGGCTCCATTATTATCAAATAATGGAGGTGTATAAACAAGACAGGAAAATTGGCTTCCAGGTGGAGAAATCAAAATTAGAAACTGAACTGTTAGAACCCAATACTAAGAATTTGTCAAGAATGTATAATCTGCTGCTGAAATGGAATACACAAGATGAAACAGTTAAATCAGCTATGATTAAGTGGGCACAGGACATTGGTCATAACATTATGTTTGCTGACTGGGAATGGTTGTGGAACACCGGTATAAAATTTACGGCATGTAATGCCTTAAAGGAAAATATTATGAAAATGATCTATAGGTGGTACATGACCCCAGTCAAGCTAGCAAAAATTTATCATTTGCCTGATAATAAGTGTTGGAAGTGTAAAGAAACTGAAGGTACTTTCTATCACCTTTGGTGGACGTGCCCGAAGATTAAGGCTTTCTGGGAAATGATATATAATGAAATGAAAAAGGTACTTAAATGTACTTTCCCGAAGAAACCAGAAGCCTTTCTCTTGGGCATTGTCGGCCAATTGGTGTTAAAGAAAGACAGAACCTTTTTTATGTATGCTACGACAGCAGCAAGAATACTCATCGCAAAGTATTGGAAGACAGAAGAACTACCCACCTTGGAAGAGTGGCAGATGAAGGTGATAGACTATATGACATTGGCTGAGATGACTGGCAGAATCCGTGAGCAGGGGAAAGAGACGGCGGAAGAAGATTGGAAGAAATTTAAAATTTATCTTAAGAACTATTATAAAATTGAGGGATGTTAAAATGTCGAGGTTTGGAGAAAGAAAAGGAGATTACAGCGACATAAGATTAAGCTGAAGAAAAGAATAAGAAAAAATATATTTGATAAAATTATTTAGAATTTGCTGAAATAATTTTGGAAATTGGGATGTAGGAAGGGGAGGTTTGGGGGAGTCTGAGAAGAGAGGGATATGAAAAAAAGGTTATGAAATTATACATGTTTGTATGTTTTTCTATTTGTTTGTATTGTTTAAAACTTTTCTGTAAAATCAATAAAAAAATTAAAAAAAAAAAGGAAATGTGAATTTACATTTGGGGGGAGGGAAGAAACTTGAGTGAAAAATGAAATGGACATATTCACCCATTTCTACTAGCGGTTACCCAAGTTTCTAATCCTTGGTCAACCAATGGATGGTTCAATACGGGTTCAACAAGGTTAAGGCAAGTTAATCTCCTGCAGTCTTTGGATCCTGCTATGTAACAGGGGAATGACGGACAGACAGAGAGCTGCATTGTCATGAGGACTAACTGGTCAGATTCTGAAGAGCAGTTTGCACGTTTCCAATTGCTACATTAATAATCATGGCTAGCTTTTAGCCATCTAATAAACATTTGCAGTGTCAATTGCTTTACAGGAGGCAGTACCATCTTCAGAAAAACAGAAAGTGGGAACAAAAGCACACCAGGAAGTATGTCTGAACTAAGAAGGTGAAAGGGAGGGGGTGAAAGGGAGAGAAGACCATCATAGGAAGGATTAGGGGGAGAAGAGGGATTAAAGGAGAAGGAGAAAAGTGATTGATGCACAAAAGACATCCCAGCTATTGCACACACAGGATATAGTATGAAAGAGTCACCTAAAGCAGCTTTCCCCATCCTGGTGCCCTCCAGATGTTTTAGACTCCAACTCCCATCAACCCGAGCCACTGATTCCTTTGTTACGTCATTGTCTGGACATAATGTATCATGTATTCTGATGGCAGAGGCAGAATTGAGCTGAAGGCCATCAATATGCACTGGGATGGATCTAATTGGGTGCAGGGATACCGGGGGTGGACTTTGGTAATCTTTGGTAGCGTGGCACCAAAATCTGGCGCCCCCAAACAAATCTTCTCAGTTATGGATCTTCTCAGCGCCTTGTGAGGGGGAACTGCCCTAAATCTGGTGTTGGGAATGCAGCCTAGTATGAAAACAAAAGAAAAACAAAAACAAATGGACGATTACCTAATCCTATTGGGATCTGGGATTATTATTATAATTACAAATTTTAATTATTTTTTTATGATCTTTGGTTCATATTTTAAGAATGCCTGTAAGATACCCTGAACTGCAGCAGAAAGAAGGGTGGGGTAGAAGAAAAATAAAGAAATAGAATAAAAATAACACCGAAAACAGCTGCACTGCATAGAAAACCCTAGTTAATATTAATAAAATGATGGTGTGGTTCATATTGTCAGCTTGATCGAGTTTTGGAAGCAGATGTCACTTTCAGTAGATTCCTCTGCTTTCCTTGCGATGTTAATTGAAGGAATTGTTTGCATTTTAATAACTAGTGAATTAGTTCATGCGAGGACAGCTGGCCATCACTGAGAGAAATCGGAAAATCATGCCAGACATGGTTGATGTTAAGATGTCTCCCCTCAGTGTTGTGCATCAAAGGAGAATGCTTATTAGAAATTGTGCCTGCTCCAAAGCTTTGCCAGTGACGAACAGAGCCACTGTTCGGAGGACTCACCTCTCCCAAAAAAAAGTGGTCTTTTAATTTTGTTTTTGTTTGGGGTTTTTTTTAAAAACAACAACATTATAAGCAAGGGTTAGTGCTCTGGAGATATTCTCAAAAGCTTGGATGGCTTAGGAAAGACCTTGTGCTTCCTATGTTCCAATTGCCCCTATCTCCTTAAATGAGCCTTGTACATTAAATGCTGACCTCATT
Organism: Podarcis pityusensis; assembly: GCF_964106645.2. Classification (NCBI taxonomy): domain Eukaryota; kingdom Metazoa; phylum Chordata; class Lepidosauria; order Squamata; family Lacertidae; genus Podarcis; species Podarcis pityusensis. Next base: position 61,045,849 of record NC_138031.1, read on the forward strand.
TTGGAAGGCAGGCTGAGCATGGGCTGGAAAGCTCTCAGCCAAGAGAAAAGCCCCTGGGCCAGCTTCCATGTACAGATGATCAGGGTGTCTCGGGACAAATGAAGAGTACTGCGTGCAGGATGCCGACTAACTGCTTCCTCGGAAAAGAACACTCTGTAATCTCTGCGCCTGCAGCCAGCTAGGGTTGTGTAAAAGGCACTGAACCCACTTTCATAATATCGACAATGCCGGTTGTATTTTTAGTTTCTGCCCAAGGGTATCTACTGAAAGGCTGTGTGGTACAGTACAGGAATCACATTTTTCAAGTTAAAAAAAGCAGCAGCAAAGAGTGAGAAGGGCATAAGACTCCAGTATTTTCTCTCTGAATTTTTTTTTTAGTGGCAAATGCACACAAAAGGTATGTTGGTTACTTAGCTAGTCAGCCTTATCCCAAAACAATAGGAAGTCATCTGCTTCAGGTGCCAGATTCTGCCTCTGCATATCATTACAAAAATGAGCTGGAGGTGGCGTTGTATGTCACATGGAATTTTTGCTTCGGGTTGAAAAATGTCAAAAGCTATCAAGAGTTTAGCCTTGATCCAGGTAGGAGCACATATGATGCAGGACCTTGTCTGCATATGTGTCCCCTACTCTGTGAACATGATGTAGTACAGTATATAATGCAGCCTGTACACTGCTATGCACAATGACGCAATGATGCCGCCTTGCAAGAAAAGCAGAAGTTGAGGATACCTGTGTGACTGTACCCAGGTCCACACTGTATGACGTGATGGTCAAAAGGGTCAGCAGCAGTTTAATCTGGCTGAATCGGGGTCAGCTGCCTTGGTGCACAGGTTGATCACATTTCCCATGTTATTAAAAAAAATGCAAGGGTGATATAGTCAGAGAATGGGGTAGTAAGATTTGAACATGCACGGTAAGCAAGTTATTGAAATGTTAACACTGGAAATAAAGTGAGTTGTACTTTATTCAGTTGTGTCAATCTGCTCCTGAAAGGCTGTTTGCTGCAGCAGGGGGCATCTGTGAACAGAATGGAGAGGGAGGCAACTTGGGGGGGGGGCATGTGAATGCTCCCTTTCTCCTCCAGTCCCTTGCATGACCTTTTATGCTGTTCCAAAGAGTAACAAACCCAGGAGTTGTTGATCTGTGTGTGTGTGTGTGTGTGTGCAGGAACTGAAGCAGGAAGGGAGAATCAGCAAAAATCACACACACCCCATGCTTCCATTCACAGAAGCCGAGGCTTCTGTGAGCAGAGCAACATAACTGGGTACAATTTTTATTTGTTTATGTTTTAATTAAGCACCTTTGGTTAAAAGTTTTCGAAATCAGGGCAACCCATTCCTATTCTAGGGAGTTTTCATATTAAGTATTTCCAAAAGCTTTCTCTATAAGGATAGCAAACGGGAGCGAATTACACCCATCGTTTAAAAGACCTAGCGCATTATCTTCAATCTGCAGCTATTAACAAAGTAGGTCAGCTATGCGCAGGGCTCACAGGTGTCTATAGCAATGTAGCACAGTTTCTACACAGGCCTTTTTGCTGAGAACATGAGGACAGAGAGATTGGACCCCAAGAAACACATTTAATACTACTAAAGACTATTAGGCGAAGGAGGAAATTCTTCAAAATTCTGATGAGCACTCTAGTAGTGCGGGTATTCATTGAGCAGCTCATTAATGCTATGCTTTTATTGCAGAAAGGTACTGAAGTTTCAACAAAACACTGAGAGGCCCAACATTATCCCTAACCTATTCCAGAGCATTTTATGTTTCCATGCTCCTTATTCTCGCTTTCTGTCAGTAGTATCTTCCTTTGGTTGATGGGTGTTTTCTCTCTTCTTTGTGACCAAGGTCTCAAGAGGAGATGATCCAATCCCACAAATCTTAAATGAGAGACAGCAGGGGGAGGCCTGTAAAATCTCAGTTTCGGCTTGCGCAAAGAAACGGAAAGATGTGGGGAGAGGGAGCGAGAGATTTGGGAGGGTGGTGGTTGGCGCAAAGGAAAAAAGCAGGAGCAGGGAGAGAATAATGAAAAAGCGAGGACCTTCCAAGAGAGCCACCATATTTAAAGTCACAGGAGGAAGGAGAGGAGAAACAGGGTATGGAACCTAACTTTGCCAGTTAGGTCATAAGTCCTTTTTCAAGAACATGAGTGTCAGGGGTTCAGGAGCAGAGGCAAGGGCAAGGGAGGAAACAGAGAGCGAGGGGGAGGAGGCAGAAGAAAAGATGAGTGATGACGACGACCCGAGATCTCCGAGTCTTTCCAGTGAATCAGAAGATTCACAGAAAGGAGCACCAGTGGCCAGGGCAAGGGGGGAGCCTAGGGGGACACCCCAGGAAGATAGAGCCAGAGGGGACTCAGAGGGGAGCAGTTGGAAATCGGGACCAGCGTCACCGCCAGAGAGCAGGGAAGAGGAAGGGCGCCAGGGATCAAGCGCTGACAGCTCACAACAGGGGGGAGGGCACGAGTCAGGAGTGGCCACACCTCCATCGGGGAGCGAAGAAACGGTCAGACGGAAGGTGGAAGGTTGGGCGCGCGCGCCAAGTTCAAATGCACAGGAAAGTGGCGCAGTAGGCAGCCCGGAAAGGGAGCCAGGTCCTAAAGCCCGCCGAAAGGAGGGAGAAGAGTCAGGGGGGTCAGCGTCAGCGTCAGAGGAATCCCGGAAGGAAGAGACCCCGGGGGGGAGAGGGACCCAGAGAAGAACAGTCAGGCGGAAAAGGTGGAGCAAGGCTAGGATATTAAGTTGGTGTACAAGGGGCGGAGACTCAGATGGAGCTTCGCCGATCTAACCATTAGACGTAGGGTTGCACGCAGCAGCTTGAGAATGGAAACTGTAACTCAATAAAGACTTTTATTTAATGATCGCTGGCTAGCGTGGTCCTCTGTGAGCTAGGATCTGGAAGCAACTCTGACAGTAAGCTCCATCTCAGTAAATTGTGGGCATCTACAGCCTCGCGGAGAGGAGAGAAAGCGGGTGCCTACTAGCGAGCTCACGAACGGCAGACAACATGACGGCCGAACAGCAGATAGCGGAACTCAGAGAAGCAGTGTCACGACTGAATGCCGAGGCTCTTGCATCCAGGAAGAGAGAGGAGGACGCAGCTGCCGCCTACAGGGATCTCCAGGTCAGGTTGGAAGTGCTTACGAAGCAAGGGCAACTGACACCCAAACCGGAGGGGATTGGGTTGGGGAGACGAACAGGCGGTCTGGTCTCTCACTTCGATGGGAATTTGCAACAGTACCCCAACTTTAGAGCAGATGTAATGTGTGCACTGCAACTGCTGAACAAAGACTTTAGAGATGAGCAAGAGAAGGTGGGATTCATCATGTCCCATTTGCATGGAGATGCTAAAGCATGGCTGCGCAATTTGTGGAGAGATAAGGATCCGGCGCTCCAAAATGCGGATGCCTTTATTAAAGCGATGGATGGGTGCTTTTTATCAAGCATTGACGTGGATCTTGCTCGGCAGCAGATACATGGACTGAAGCAAGGGAGGGCCAGCGTAAGGCAGTACCATGCCCGCTTTTTCGCTTTGGTCAGTGCTCTGGAATGGGACAGAGATTCGGCTCCTGTAAGAGACCTGTTTTGGGAGGGATTGCACGGCTCGGTTAAAGATGAAATTGCGAGAGGGGAGAGACCCCGGACCACGCAGGAGATCGTTCAGAGGGCGCTGGCGGTGGGGGTGCGGCTGGAAGAACGTCCGTGGAGCAGTGGCGAAGGGCGTGGAGGGCGCGAACCAGCCAGGGGCTCCTCCTTCCTTCCCAGAGAAGCAGCGCGTGCGCAATCCACGCCTCCGCCAGGAGGAGGAGCGGAACCTATGGAGGTTGGAGGTGCAAGGGCTCAGTCAGCAGCCAGAGCCCTAGCACCGGCAGCAGTGAAAGCGAAGCCTCCTAGAGGGAACAGGAAGTGTTACATCTGCGATGATCCACAGCATATGGCGAAAGAGTGTCCCCAGAGGCTCCACAAGCACACTGCAGCCTCAGCAATGGTAACTGCAGCAACGCAGCAAGGACAACCACAGCAGGGAAACGACGGAGTCTGGTTGGAGGAAGAGGCACTGGGGCCCAGCCAGACATGTCAGTGAAGCAGTCCCCAGAGATTTTACAGCCCATGGACCCCCTCCCGCCCAAACCGGTAGTGAGGCTCACCGCGTCGCTCCAGCTGCCCAATGGAATCACCATGGACGTGCCAATCACCATTGACTCCGGAAGCAATGCGGACTTTATAGGGCAGGACTTTGTCGACCGGCACGCTATACAGTTGCTGCCTGCCACGCTGCCCCTGCAGGTTGTCACGGTGGATGGCAGGGAGCTGCTAGGGGGGCAAGTGGTGAAGCAGACGCCACCAATGGTGATGCGACTTGGGAATCACAGGGAAATCATCAGCTTCAATGTCACTCAACTATCGGACACGCCCATTGTATTGGGCATGAGTTGGCTGGACAAGCACAGCCCGACGCTGGCTTGGTACCAGAGGCAGCTGACCTTCGGCTCTTCCTTTTGCGCTGAACACTGCATCGTGCCCAGGCAGGAAGGAGGGGAAGAGGAGTCACAGCTGCAGCTAGGCACGCTGCAAGCGGTTCCCCACAAGTACGCAGAATTTTTGGAGGTTTTCTGCGAGAAGGAGGCAGACAGGCTACCCCCCCACAGACCATATGACTGCAAAATTGACCTGCTGCCGGGGGCGGCGCTGCCCAAAGGGAAGCTGTATTCCATGTCTGAGGACGAACTGCAGGAACTCAAAGAGTTCATAGATCATAATTTGGAGCGCGGTTTCATCCGAGAGTCCAAGGCAGCGGGGGGCAGTCCGGTATTCTTTGTTAAGAAGCGGGACACGCCCCAAAAAAGACTTGTAGTGGACTTTCGCATCTTGAACAGTGTGACCAAGCCATCGGACTTCCCCATGCCCCGAATCGACGACCTCCTCGCAAAGGTACGGAAGGGCAGAGTGTTCACCAAGTTGGACCTGCGAGGGGCATACAACCTCATTCGCATGCGGGAGGGAGATGAGTGGAAGACAGCCATGTTCACGCCCCTGGGCACCTACGAATATAGAGTTATGCCTTTTGGATTGCAAAATGGCTCCCACGTTTTTCAAGCTTTCATGCATCACGTGTTGGCGGGGCTCCTCTACAAGACGTGCGTCTGTTTCTTGGATGACATCCTGATCTTTTCGGAATCGCAGCAGGAGCATGACAGACACGTCAAGGAAGTGCTGAGCAGGCTACAGCAACATAGGCTTTACGCCAAGCTGGAGAAGTGCCAATTCGACGTGACGGAGGTGGATTTCCTGGGCTACAAGTTGTCTGATAAAGGGCTCGCCATGGACAGCGCCAAGGTCCGAGCAGTGTTGGATTGGAAAAGCCCACGCAACCGGAAGGAGGTCCAACGGTTTGTCGGCTTCGCGAACTTCTATCGCAAGTTTATCAAAGGCTTTGCGATGCAGACAGCGGCCATCACGGACACGCTCAGCTCCAAGAAAAAGAAGTTCATCTGGACAGAGCAGGCGGAGCAGTCCTTTCAGGCACTCAAGCGTCTCTTCGCGTCGGAAGAGCAGCTGCTTCATGTCAACCCCAGCAGGCCGATGAGGGTGGAGACAGACGCTTCGGACAGAGCCGTGGGAGCAGTCCTGCTGCAGAAAGACCCGCAGGGGGTTTGGAGGCCGGGAGCGTTTTACTCAAGGAAGCTCAGCAAGTCCGAACAGAACTACACCATCTGGGACAGGGAGTTGCTGGCCATTCATGCAGCGTTCAAAGCGTGGAGGCACTTCCTGATCGGCGCCAAGCACACGGTGCAGGTCTGCACGGACCACAAGAATCTAGAGCACTGGCGCACGGCACAGTTCCTGAACCAGAGGCAGATACGTTGGGCTGAGTTCTTTGCGAATTTCGACTTCCGAATAGAGTATGTCCCGGGGGACACCAACGTCATGGCGGATGCTCTCTCCCATAAGCCACAGTATCTGGAGGAGGCAACGCCAGCGGCCGCCATGCACATCTTCGCACCGACAGTGTGGGCGTGCGCGGCGGCGACAGTTGACCTGGATGCGGTGCGACGAGCGTTGCAGGATGACTCCTTCGCGCAAGCAAAGATGGCAGAGGTGCACAGGGGCACGGCAGCGACCGACGAGTTCCAGCTGCGAGATGGTTTGCTCATCCGTAAAGGGGCCATCTACGTGCCGGGAGACGAACTTCGCGCCAAGGTACTGCAGCAGCTGCACGACGCGCCCACTGCCGGGCACTTTGGCAAGGAGAAGCGGTGGAATTAGTAGCCAGAGACTTCTGGTGGCCCGGAATGAGAGGGGAAGTCGCGGACTACGTGGCGAGGTGTGACACCTGCCAGAGGTCCAAACCAGTGCACAGACCGCCGGCCGGACTGCTGGAACCGCTGCAAACTCCGTTCGAACCATGGGAGAGAGTGGCCCTGGACTTTGTCACGGATCTGCCCAGCTCGAGGGGCAAGACGGCTGTGCTGGTGGTGGTGGATTTGTTCTCCAAGATGGCACATTTCATTCCGTGTGCGAAGGTGGCCACGGCGGAACAAACCGCCAAACTGTTCATAGACCACGTGTTCAAGGTTCACGGTCTGCCGCGGTCTATTCTGTCCAACCGAGGGCGACAGTTCATCTCGAACTTCTGGCAGAGGCTGATGGGCTTCCTGAACGTCAAGATCAACCTGGCGTCGGCTAGACACCCGCAGACCAACGGGCAAGCGGAGCGGGTCAATGCCATCATGCAGCAGTACCTGAGATGTTATGCGAATCAACAGCCTGCGACGTGGGTGGATTACCTGCCTCTCGCCGAGTTCGCCTACAACAACACGAAGCACGTGTCCACGGGGGTCACGCCGTTCTTCGCCAACAACGGGAGGCACCCTAGAACCTTCCCGGGACTGGAAAGAATGGGGGAGGGGGAGCCGCAGACAGCAGATGCGTTCGCGTCGGAGTTGCAGGAGGTCCACGATCAGCTGCGGCGGCACCTGGAGCTGGCTAAACACGCATACAAGGTACAAGCGGACAAACACAGAAGGGTTGGCGAAGAGATCCATGTGGGAGACTGGGTCTGGTTAGCAGCCCACGCAGTGCCGGCCAGGTCGTTGGCGAAGAAGAAACTAGGGCATAAACAACTGGGGCCCTACCAAGTCGAAGAACAGGTCAACCCGGTGGCTTTCAGGCTGGCTCTTCCGGAGGGTTCCAGAATGCATCCGGTGTTCCACAGATCGGTGCTCACTCCCTACAAGGCACCTCTTTCATGCCCTCTTCCCACACAGGCCAATGCCAGCAGACTTTTTCGACGACTGGCTTTTCACGCCCACGCTTTCAGCCAGCACGTTCCGGGGGTTCGACTCGGACGAGGAACCGACACGAGACGCCCGTTCCCCGGAGGGGTCACCCTCGGGATCTGCTTCAGAACCCTCGTATTGGTGGGATGATCGACCAGAGGAGCAGTTCCGCAGAAGGTGGTTGGAGGGTCCAGGACGAGCAACGTCTCCAGAAGGCAACGAGGGAGAGACGGACATGGACGTTTTCGGGGACGACCCGGGTTTCGAGCACGGCGGCACAGAGATGGAAGCGGAGGTGACCGTCGTCAACGAGAGCAGGGAGGAAGAACCGGAAGACTTCGGATGGCGGCCCGCCACGGGAAGCGAACTGTATCCGACATTCGTCCCCCTGACACGGCAGCACCCAGATCCCGCACCGGAAGGAGGGGAGGGGGGAAGAGGGGGCTTCGAGGGGGGGATGGATGACAATGAGCAAATGGAAGAGCAAATTCACCCCAACTTGCTTGAGTTGCAGGAAAAAAATATTGCTGCCAACCTTTCAAATTATGTTTCTGGTTTCAAGGAAACCATCTCTACATCTATATTTCTCTACACCAGATCCATGGACCTTGCAAGAAATGAGCCAGAAATGAGCCTGCCTTAATGATAACTGCAGATCACTGAAGAGCTCAGGATAACATTTTTTGTTAAAGCATTTTTGTTAAACTTTGTGATAGACACTGCAAATAGAAAAACCCCAAAACAAACAAACGGAGTCCACAGTTCGCTTGCGTCCACATTCTATTTAACATTCACAATAGCAATGGCAGCACTGAACATTTTTCCACCCCTATATCGTGCTTTGAGGCTGGGGGATTGTCCTATCACCACAACGTAAGTGCTAACTAGAAAGTAGATACCTAGACCCCTTACAGTACCAATTATACATTGATTGTGGAGACCCAACCAAATGACCTTGAAGTTAACATATTTCACTGTATTTGAAGTGTTGCTTCATTTCCATAAAATGGTACAGCTACAAACCTTTACAATAACTCATATAACTAAAAGAATAAGCTTAGTGCTATTTTTTTCTCTCTTTTTTGCTTTCTTCTTCTTTAAAAGGAAAGTTGTGCTGCTATTCAAATACTCTTCTTGAACAGCAGAGAAATCCAGTGTGTCCTTCCTTGTTTTTTATTGGCATGTGGCCATGTGTTCACTGCTGCATGGGAAACATCGGTCCAACCTGTCCAATGTTTTTTAGCAACTGTAAAAAACAATCAAATGTTAGCTCCTTTAATAACTAGTTATTCTTTCTCTCTCTTTTTTTTAACTGCCTAAGGACAGGATGAACCTGGCGAGTTCCAAAGAGTAATTAGCAAGGGAAGCCTTTTCCAATCATTTGTTTAAACAGAACTCAGAGAGAGAGAGAGAGAAACCAGAAGCGGAATGAGCATAAACTCTTGTCATAACTATTTGAACAAGATAAAAGGTTAGATCAAGTGCCTCTTGGTCAGATGGCCATAAAGAGGGATCATAACCCAGTGAATCCACCTCCTGCTTCCTGCTGCTGCTGCTGCTACTTTGTTCCTGGCTTTTTCCTGGCTGCCACTTTTCATGCGGTTAGCCACAGCCACACAGAAAGCTGTCTTATTTTTTATGCCCTTCTTGATTTGCAACAGAAACAACCATAAATCAAACCTCCTGCTTTTTAGTACTTGGGAGACCAAATTGGTAGTTTAGTTTAGTTTAAAAGTTCAGCTGTACAGAGCAAAGCAACAAATATTGGGGTGGGTGGGAATAATGTTTTCCAAGCTATCAGCAGCGGCGTAGCATGGGTTGTCAGCACCCAGGGCAAGGCAAGTAATTTGCGCCCCCTAACCGGCCGTCGCTGCCAGCTTCTTCTTGCTGCTGCCTGGGCTGGTCTGGTGTGGTTCTCTCCCGCGCTCAGCGCTGCGCTGGGCGGCCGCTGCACTGTCCCTCCCCCAGATAGTCCCTCGCTCTCTCTCCGCACCGCACGCCTGGCACCCACCCCCTCCACAGTGGGTGGCGACCCAGCGGCTCGGATCGGATTCACACAGCCAGCACTGCAGTGAGAGAGAGTGAGTGAGCCAGGTAGGGGCAGAGAGCTGCGAGTGCAAGCGCCCCCCCCAGATGTTGCGCCCGGTGCGGCCGGCCCCCCCTGCACCCCCCACGCTACGCCACTGGCTATCAGATATTTCTTCCCGGACAAGAGTACTCCTTGTCTTACTGCTCTCAATCTAAAAACAAAACTGAGAAGCCACTGAAAGAACTCCACCACTTTGCCGTTTAGAATGTCAAATGTCAGTGTGTTAAGCAGGTTAGAGGATTGCACTGAGCCAATTGGCTTATTTATTAGGATCTTCGTATGGGGTCAAATTCAATTTAGTTGTGTCAGCTAGTTTCTGAGAGTATGCTCTGCTTTAGAGTATGTTTTGCAGCACAAGCAAGGAGCACAGGAGGACCAGCCATAAACATTGCTATTGTTAAGCATTTAAGCATCTGAAGCCCCACCAGAACAATTGGTGGAGTGTTACCAATCCAGTAACAGAGAAGGAAAACTCTGATTCTAAACCATCACTGCCTTGCTACTATGGTGGAACCTCAGGTTGCGAACGTGATCCGTGCAGGAGGCACGTTCGTAACCCGCAGCGTTTGCAACCCGCAGCGCCACATCTGCGAACCGGCAGCGCCACGTCTGCGCGTGTGCGGGTCGCAATTCAGCGCTTCTGCGCATGCACAAAGCACAATTTAGTAGTTCTGCACATGCATGAGCGCCAAAACCCAGAAGTAGCCTGTTCCACTACTTCCACGTTCAGCGCAGTGCAGAACCTGAAAACACGTAACCTGAAGCGTCTGTAACCCGGGGTACCACTGTATACTCATTTTTGAGAAAGGCTTCAGGAATAAACCCCAAGGAAAAATCTGTACCCACTGCCTTGGGGGACATCTCCAGGAACGGAAAAGGCCAAGGAATAAACCCTACACGTATACAGAGTGGAGTACCTAAGACGGTTGGATGGTGTCTTGTACACCTCCTTCTGGCATCTCCTGCAACCAAGCTGGTGCCAAATGTATTGCTCTGCTTTCCTTTGGACCACATCAGCGAGTTCAAGGAAGGGGTGTGTGTCTTGTCATCAGTGCAGCCTAGGACCTCCACACCAGGTTTGCGCCCCAGAGAGGTAACTTTGGTGCTGCTATCACAGCAAAAAAATGCACAGGAGGCAGCAGTTAGGAGTTACCAGTCTCTACAGCCACAGCAGGTGCTGTGATTCTCCAACAGTTTGACTTCACCCCCAGAGGCACATATGTCCTGCAAGCCTCAGTTCAGGTACTGCTACCCAGAGCTCCAGCCTGACTCTGACACACAAGCCCTAAAGTAGGAACAACACTGTGGATATCCTAAGGAGCTTGCTGCATTTCAAAGAGATCATCTGCTCCATTTGTCTTCAATTGCTGGCCTGGGTCACAGTAGCAGCAGCCACACCATACAAATATATGGTTATATAATTAAGAAGTGGGTCCCTTCTTAAGTGTTTGGACTAAAAAGTGTATCCCATGAGTGGGCAACTTGTAACCCACTAAGCCTAGTCAATTGTTTGGTGAGCAATTATAACACTTCTGCATCTAGAAACACCTGCAGTGTGCCCTGTTAATGCTCTTTCTTGAAACTACTCACAGATCTTCCAGTGCAAACTCCCTGCAGAGGAAGTGGGAGAGACTTGCAGCGGTAAATCGCCAGTAAAGTACAAGTGTGCATGGCACTATAATATGTGTCTTTTGTTGCAGAATTAGTTTTCAAGTTTAAATCATTGTTATTACACAATTAAAGTTAACCTGCATTCCAAGACAATAATATTCTTTTTAAAAATGTAATTACCTTCTCAATTTCCAATAAACGGCAACAATTGCCTAAGGCCAAATAGAAATGTTAAATAATTCCCTTTTCAAGGGTTCTTCCCATTGGTTATTGTTCATGGGGAATGAACAATTGTAATTCATGTAATGAGTGAACTATGGGAAAGGGAAAAGGCTTTGTTGTTTAATGCATCTGTTAAATAATTTGTTGTATGTGGAAATTCCTTTGTACCCATCAAATTATATTAATTCATCCCCCTGAAAACATTTTCCATTTACAGTGTTTAGCACTAAGTTCCGTCATACTTCCACTATGTACTATTTTCTTAAGTGTAAAAAACCTGTATCATGGACAGCGTTCATCAAAACCTTGATGACCTTGTATCTTTTCACTGATGCTACACTGATGATCCATTCAGTAAACATGGGAAAAGTAGAGCTACACTAAACCAGAGAGACAAGAAACAGCATAGCTAGCCAATTAGTAGAAACAAACCATTCTATGACACAAAACACATGCACACCAAAATGTGGGCATAAATCCCAGGGAAATGAATGGGCTCCTTCACAATGCCAGTGTATTTCAATGTGTCTCACAGAGAACTCCCAGAGGACTGAGCCCAAAGTGAAATACGAAAAAATCTGTAGCTCTAGGGGCAAGTTGTATGTAGAAATATGAACACATTATATCTGTGGTTCTGTGGACAGTGTGTTTGAATTATATCCCTACTACTCTGCCAAAGCCCGTGGTCTGTTGATTTGTGTTCCATCACAGAGGAGCATTAACATTTCCCCCCTCACTGCTGTTTCGCTGGTGACCCTGCAGGTATGCAAACAGAAGATGACTTATGCCTGTGATCACAGAAACACACAAATGGGAATGTGTTTCCTACATACCAATCAGTTTCGCTCTTGTCAACAGACAAGGTGTTGAAATTTTCATAACTCTCATTTTCACTTACGTTGCCAAGTTAGGTTTTTATCCTGTTTGCATCCATGCCCCCCATGCCCCAGCTTCAGTGAGTATCTTGATCAAATTGCAGATATATATAGATATATGTGTGTGTGTGTGTGTGTGTGTGTGTGTGTATGCACATCTATGTATTTTCCCTCCCCCAGTACGGTTTAGCTTAGCTTTCTGTTGCCTAAGGAGAAGCTCACTAGGATCAAGAGAGTTTGGATGTGTAAGTTAGGGAGCCAAACCATAGACAGAAAACATATATGTACCTGTATTTAATTGGAATGTGAGCAGAAGCTTGAAGAATTTCCTTGAATAAAGAGTTAACTGGTGCTGTGTGATTTATTGCTTTACTGCTCCTGACATTGACAGGTAGAGCTAACTAATTCTAATTTTGTCCCTATCCTCTTGCCCACTGCATTCTTCAAAAGGCAATGCTGAGACTAAGTAGGAGACCTTGCCACCCTTGGGCTGGCTGTTAAGTTAGAAGGCCGGCAGATGGTGGCTGGTTGAGGGTAGACTGATGTTGGTGAGGCAGTACTTTGTTTGCCCTAATGAACCATCCTCTACTACCTAGAACGCATTGCCTCCTCATACAACTCCCTGTAGTTCTGTCATATCTGGGTGGCTGCCCTCCCCCATGCAAGCCTGCAAATCCATGGTCCTTATTAGCCGTGGGGATGAAGTACACATGCAGGCATCATTGCCTTTCATATGCTTCCCCCATTTAACTGGTGTGGTTTAACTAAGCTGGATTGGGTGGTATACATGAGTGGAAGCCTAACTTTTGGGTTTGTAGATATCTGAGTGCAAGTTACAATAAACCGGGTCCTCCTCACAGAGGGCACGTGTTGTGGTGAGATCATCAGGACTGACTTCACTGTTGTGTGGGTGGGAGTGATTGCATAGCCACAACAACCCAAATGGAGGTCCCTCGCTTGTTGGGCAAATCTGGCCAATGGAAATTTTGTGTATTAACCGAGGGACCTTTATATACTGCTGCACATTGCGTTGAGCTTCCTCTTTTGTGGCCAAAATTATGCCAATAACCTAAAACTAAATTCTGTGTCATGTGTGTAATTATTTATGGGGTAGCTCCTGGGGTTTTCACACGCAAAGACAAACACTTCTTCAATTAAATTGTAGAAACAAATGTACAAGTCCAGCCCTTGGAGATTGTTTTATTGAATTTTATGTATTTTGTATTTTATTGTTGCAAATTGCTTTGGGGTGCTTCTGGATGTGTGAAGTGATATATAAATCTAATTAATAAACCGACTTAGCCTCTGCCAAGAATTATCCCCACAACATTCATTAAGATATTCGTATTTCAAAAAGAAGTCTTGTCCTTTTCAGAGGAAGATTATCACCATCCAACACCAAGCATTTTTTAAGTTAGTACTTTCACCAATCCTCATTTCAGCATCACAAGAGGTTGAAGAACAGGTCGTTTCCTTTATTATGAGAAAGGACTGAAGAATTCTCAAACTTGATGAAGCCAATAATGTTGTAAAGAATTAAGCTTTCTTTACAAATGCCTATACTAACCTATAATGAGTAGGATCCTTAGTTAAGAATTCTTAAACAGCTCCCTATAGAATTCTGGGTTGAATACAAACACAGGTTGGCTTAAAATTCTATGGAAACACTTTTGTCCTTTGTCCAATTCAGTAATTCCAAAACAATTCCATGCTGGCTCCTGGCTCATTAGTGCACCTTTTGTGTGAAGGCATATACACTCATGCCACACACATATACAGACCTGGAGAAACAGGGTACAACAAGTGTTCAGTTTTAGCATTCCTTCCCACAATTCACAAAACTTTATAGCATCATCATCAGACAAGACAATAAAAAGGCATAATTAATGTGTTGCAGATCTGTTCCTGACATCTATTTCGGTGTTGTTCAGTGTAATGTTTATAAAATGGGGGGGGGGGGGGAATCTTGCTTATATATAGAATTCCATATTAGTCCATCCCAGGTATTACAGGAACTATGGGGATAACAGGCCAATCACATTCAGGGGAATCTGACAATTTGACTCTATTGTATTACAGCTTTACACAGTTTTAACAGTCATTATTACAAATGGTCAGCTTTACTCTAATTGAAAGTTGGGTGATTAAGGAATTAACTTACAATTACAAGCTAATTATAGTCACCACTTTGCAGTGCTGTACAAAAAAACCCCATAAATTTGAAATAAGTGATGTTTTATAGGATAGTTGCAAATGCTTAGAAGAGGCAAAGGCAATGAAGTGAGAGAGACTGAATAAACTAGCTATAAATTATTATTATTATTATTATTATTATTATTATTATTATTATTTAAAAGGATTTGGAAGATGAGCTATTTGAAATTTCAGGAACCATGAAAGGACAATGGCTTAAGAAATCACTGAAACCCAGCACTTGGAATTTCTAGCACGTGGAAGCGCAAACAAGGGACATTCATAGCAATAAAATCACTGGGCTGCAGTTCATGTAAATGTACTACAGCAGCTTGTCTGACCATATGACAGTCACTTGAATAGATTGGTATTTGGTTTTATAGAGTTCCTTTGATAATCGGGGCATCTCACGGCACTTACAGAACAATGGGTCGAGCAAGCTGATCCTATTATGCACTTAGGGATAGCACCCAGGCAAATCTGAATAGTTAAGAATGTGGATTTCATCAAGAACTGATGGGCAGGGCTATGTCCTGTCTTAGTCTTAAAGACCGCTGGTTAAAAGCCCATCAGGGGACTCTTGAGGCTTTGACAAAACAACTTAGGACCAAGTAAAAAATTCTTTCCTGTAGCACCTTAAAGACCAACTAAGTTAGTTCTTGGTATAAGCTTTCGTGTGCATGCACACTTCTTCAGATACACTTCTTCAGTATCTTCAGTATCTTCTTCAGATACACTTCTTCAGTATCTGAAGAAGTGTGCATGCACACGAAAGCTTATACCAAGAACTAACTTAGTTGGTCTTTAAGGTGCTACAGGAAAGAATTTTTTACTTCGACTATGGCAGACCAACACGGCTACCCATCTGTAACTTAGGACCAGTTAATGCAATACATTTTTCATCTGTGCAAGCAGCCCCAGCAGTCAAAAGGTTGACGTTTGCTCGGGCAATGTCATCTATCAACTGAGTGGTCAGCAACAATCTGCAATCACAATGAAAGTCTACACACACACTGCCACCCAATTATGTTACTGACCATATCTGTGACTACCAATTCTGCAAGGATGTACTTGGGAAACGTCTGGATGAATCACACAAATGAGACGTTTATTTTAAAATTAGCCCTCTATAGAAGGGTATAATTCTTCTTACACAGTTATGAGTCCGTATACCATATCTGTAGCCAAATGAATTTGCCTCCTGATGCCAGAGAACTAACACAAGTTGTATGAGCTGGACAGTCTGCTCCCTGGCGTAAGTCCAGGGCAAATGTATCTGCCTTTACTTAGTATACCATCTGCAGGCCTTTTTAAGGTGGCCATGTACCCCACTTTAGAGAGCACAGTCCTCTATTTGGAGAAGGCTTCTATTTGAAGGGCTGCCATTCCATTTTTTTTTTTTAAAGTTTTTATTAAATATTTCTTAGTTTACAAAAATACGTGCATTGTCTCTTTTTTCAAGTTGTGTTTTCTACAGATCACTTCCATTTGTTGTGAGACATTAGTGTTGCATACAGTGTTAGGTTAGGAAGAATAGAGGGGAAAGAGGGAGAGGGGGAACAGTGCGTGGGGTGGGGTCGGGTGGCAATGCTTCTATTCTACTTACTGTATATGTGGGGTTTTGTGTCAGCGTCGCTTGTGTGGGATCTCTTACTATTCACTTGTTGTATTTCCTTGGTGGTGAAATAGGTTGGGGGTGGCCTAGGGTGTGGTTGGTTGTCTTTGGTTGCCTGTAGTGAAATTTGTTTTTGTGTGTGAGTGGGGTATGTGTGTGGGGGGTTTTTTGGATCAGGTTGGCGATATATGCTAGTGCCAGAACTTTTTGGACTAATTCCAGACTAGATAATTATAGTTTGCTGGCCTAAATTCCTCCTTCAGTTTCTAAATTTGGATACAGAATTTCCTCCCACTGGTACTGCACACTGAATCATTCACCAGTTTAGAGGATTTTCACAAGATCATTAATTTACATGAGCCGATAAACTTCCTTCCCATCCTCCTCATCTTTTTTCTTCTTCTAATTTTTATCCACCAAAATTAGGGGGATTACAAAGTGATGAGATGTGTATACCCCCAGTCATCCAAAAGGCATCTTAGGAGCAGCATGGCTGGTCTCATTCATGTCAACGATACATTACGGTTAATACATACAGCCTCCCCATTGCACACGTTCATGCGCAGAAGTTGCCTAAAGCTTATTTTTGGGATGCAGGAGCTTGTAGACTTCTGCTCTTTATTTATCCCGCTTGTGTAGTGTTGAGTCAAGTAAAGAACTGGGAATTAGAATTAAGGAACTAATTTATTTATTTAATTTGTATACTGCCCTTCATCTGTAGATCTCAGAGTGGTTCCAATTCCTTACTTGGCGTGTGCTCAAGTATCTGGTTTATTAACATACCCTTGATCTCAAACTAGCTGAAGACCTGCCAGGTTTGGCTGGAGATAGAAGGAAGGAAAGTCCATCTCCTTTCCTACGAGAGCACTACACTACACGAGAGCCGGTGTGGTGTAGTGGTTAAGAGCGGTAGTTTCGTAATCTGGGGAACCGGGTTCGCGTCTCCGCTCCTCCGCATGCAGCTGCTGGGTGACCTTGGGCCAGTCACACTTCTTTGAAGTCTCTCAGCCCCACTCACCTCACAGAGTGTTTGTTGTGGGGGAGGAAGGGAAAGGAGAATGTTAGCCGCTTTGAGACTCCTTTGGGAAGTGATAAAGCGGGATATCAAATCCAAACTCTTCTTCTTCTTCTTCTTCTTCTTCTTCTTCTTCTTCTTCTTCTTCTTCTTCTTCTTTCCTAACTCCCTCCCCAGTTATACATCACAGAGGCCAGTACCTCTGACACCAATGAAGAGACATTGGCTGTACACATCCAGTGTGCTCCCATCGCTGATTCTGAAGTGATGTACACACAGCATCACCCACAATCGATATCCATCCTGCATCTGCCCTGTTGTTTCATAACGCTTTTTCTTCAAACTTGCTTTGATCCAAATTGAGAAAAAGAACCAGATGTCTTTTGAACCGGCAAGGTGTACATCGCCATTAAGAACCAAATCAACCCTGCCCCCTGTTCCAGTTCTTAGGCTCCATCTGCACTATACATTTAAAGTAGCATCTTTAGCTCTTTAAATAGTCATGGCTTCCCCCAAAGAATTATGGGAGCTCTAGTTCGATAAGGGTGCTGAGGAGGCCCCTATTCCCCTCACAGAGCTATGAATGCTGGTAAAACAACAACCACCTCAAAGCAGTACACAGCTGTCATGGACTAGTTTCCATTGATAGCCTTGTCCTCCATGAATTTCCCTAATCTCCTTTTAAAGGCCACCCAAGTTTGTGGACCTCACTGCTTCCTGTGGAAACGAGTTCCAAAGTTTAACTATGTGCACTCAGATAGTTAGAAGGACAAAGCCTGAGTTTGAGGGCAGAGATTGCGCTTCAGATGCCAAACGTGCCTGGCCACCCCTGCTGACTGAGAAAGAGTCCCAAGAGCTGGAGGGGGATGGACTGGAGTGTCACATCATACGCCTGGCCTGAGATCCCCACCCCCCACTGTACAGAATGCTGGGATTGTGGAGAGGGATGGAATATTTGAAACTGTCAAAATATTATTTGCATTGGGTTCTGTCTCCACCAAGTCAATTTTGCAAAGGAAAAATGTTTTCATTCAAGATAACACATAAATAGCTATAAATTTATTTGTGTCATGCAGGCTTAGGAATCTATTGCTGCGCTAGCTTTTTGGTATGTCTTTCTGTTCATGCTCTCTCCTTTTTAATGTCATCACGTGGCTTGCAAATACTACATTGCTTCATCACATCCAGCTCTACTAAAACTTTTATGGCTCCCCACGCTCATGAAAATGTGAATTGAAGTGCACTCGTGTTCAACCACTTTCTTGGTACTGTATATATATAGAGAGAGAAAACCTGCACTGGAACAGATTATTTTAGGCCCTTTCATGCTATTTGTCTGCAGACAGGCTTTGGTGGGTTATGCTGAGCACTCTTTATTTCCCCACCCCCTTTGCAAAATGGGTCATCAAAACAGCTTTTCAATTTGTCAGCAGATGCTGTGCATGTTTCATAACCAATGGACTGTACCCCTGGGAAGAGAAGATCAGATTCTCTAGTTTAAAAATGGACCTGTCTCGTAAACTCACACGAACAGAATCACACTGATTATCCTACAGGCTGCAAACATGTTTATTGCTTTATTAATCATCTCTATAGCACCTTTAATGTGAACTATACTAAGCCATCTTGATCTCATGCTTTCCCACAGCACCCCTTTCAGACAGGACTCAATGCCACCACCCAATGGGTACTCAAGGGAAGCCCTTTCACACATTCCTCAGGAACAAGCAAAGGAACAAACAGAAAAGAGGCATCCTTTCCCTGGGCACCCAAGATATGTGAACTAACAGTAAGTTATCTGGTCCATGGGGTCACGAAGAGTCGAACACGACTAAACAACAGCAACAATGGCTGTGCCAAAGCAGACCAAAGTAAACATGGTATGAGAGACATCAGAGCAACGATTATGTGTTTATTATTGAATTTATATCCAACCTTGCCTTTCCTCCTCTCTGTTTTATCCTCCCAACAACCCTGTGAGGGAGGCTAAGCTGAGAAGCAGTGGACCCAGTGAGGTGGTGGCTGGGTGGAGATCAAACCCTGGTACCCCAGGTCCTAGTCTGACACACTAATCACTACTCTACCTTAGCTCCACAGTGATGGGCTGCAGGCTCCTTGCCTACAGGCATTTTCTGCTTTTAAAAAATGCTGTTCTCATATATTCTGGCCCAGCAAAGTCACAGGAAGTAGCTTGCCAGCCCCCACAGCCTTATTTCCTGATTTTAGTGTTGCAGTGCTTGGCTCTGAGATAGGAAGATAAAATCCCACTCCCTGCTCTTTAGAGATGAAGAGTAAAGGGCAGCCTTTCCAACTCCCCCACCCCCACGACTGCGTAGGAAGACGGGCCCTGGAAGCACTGCCTTATGCTCTTCTTTCTGTGAAGGGGGGAAATGCAGCCACTCCCTCACCCCACATTGCACCTTGTGTGCGAGAGAGTATATATAAACCTACAATTGTGTGCATGTGAGGGGAGGGACACATGCTGTGTGCTTTATATGTGGACTTGTGTTATATGTATGGGCAGTGAGAGAGAGTGAATGACAGCGCTGTGTGGTTTATGTTTGTGTGGCTTGTACGTGAAGTATGTGTTTGCACACATATGAATACATTTAAGAAGTATACATTGGCTATGTCTACTGCTAATATGTGGCCCTCAGGGTGATTGCTGACCACTAGCACAACCCTCAAGCCAAAGTATTTTTTAGCCACCACTGGAGTGGAAGATTGCTGCCTAAAAGTCAGAAAATAAGTAGAGCTTGTTGCTATTTGAGTGTTTTATAACTGAAAGGGATTCTTTGCTTATCTGGGCAGGATAGGTTTGCTTCTAAACTGCCTAGATACAGGTAGTCCAACTTTTCATACCAAGTGAGCTGCAAGAGTACTTTGACACAGAACCTGTGGGCCACACACTGCCTTGTCGCATTGGGGACTGGGAAAGCGAGGCAACCTCCGCCCCCGCAACAGCCCTCATGTTGCCTTCCCAAAGTCAGATAAGCAAGACACCATGCTTTAGGAAAGAGGGATGAGGCTCTGACAGCGTCCTAGAGCCTTTCCATCTTCTTTCCAAAGCTGGGAAAGTACTAACTAGGCTTTGAGAAGAAGGTGGGAGGACTCTAGGAGCCAGAGCCTCATGCCTCCTTCCCAAAGCCTTGCTTACCTGACTTTGGGATGGCAGCATAAGGGCTGCAGGGCAGGGCATCTCATGTTGCCGAGGGCTGCCAAGCAAAGGCCTTGTGTTGGACTACCCTGGTCTAGAACCAGCAGAACACAATGCTATGGGCAGGATATTTTTTGCTGGGAGAGTACTACCCTAAGGCCAGTGGGAAATTTAACATTAGCATAAACTGCTGAGATGAGCTGCTGCTTGGGAAAGAGTCCTCCCCATCCATTATCAGTAAGCCTTACAAGAATCTGCTAAGATTGGCCAGCTTTATTATACTGAAGGGTTGATACTGCGGGATAGTAGCCAAGATTCAGAGAATTCTGAATCAAGTGATTCAGAGATTTCTGGTGAAGCACATCAAACAGCAAAAGATGAGTGTTTGTCTAATTGTAAACTCTGGTTAACCTGCCTATCTAGTCTTGTTTCCAGCTAATATAGATGTCTTTCACAGATGTGGAAGATTGATTAGGCTCCACTTTTCTTCGCACAGCTCTGTGAAAGGCAGAACCAGAACCGCACTTCCAGTTTCCCACAGTACTGATGTCATTCACCCAAGCCTGGATGGTCAGTTTCTCAATCCCAGCATTTCTACAGGGGTTCCAGAATAACATGGCCTCTTGGTAACCTCTGCGGAACAAAGCGTTTTCCCAAACTGCATGAAAGCTCATGAGGTTGGACCATTTGCTGTGCTCTTCACATTAAATCCCCTGGCTCATATGAACTACTTGTATTCCAAGAAATACAACTATTATTTTGTTCAGAACATAGGGTTTGGGGGAGATTTATTGAGATATGGGGAAATTGTTTTTGCTACCACCGTTGATTAAACAGATCACATTCGGTATCTCCTTCAAATTAAATTTATGCCCTAGAAAATTAACTCTCTTGAGTCATAAGAATTTAAGAAGGAGCCTGCAGGATCAGGCAAATGACCCATCTAGTCCAGCATCCTGTTCTCACAGTGGCCAGCCGGATGCCTGTGGGAAGCCTTAAAATGGGCTTCCGCCCAACCTTAACTCAGCAGTAAAATGAAGGAATGGTCAAACACTTTTATAGATTGCAGTGTATTTTTTTTAAAAAAGTATTTTCTGAGAATATGAATAAGCAGTTCCAAATCATAAATCTGTGGGTTTGTGCTTAGCTTTTTCGGGTAGGAAGTTTGTAATGCATTTTCGGAATCGGAAGTAAACTGGAATTGCTGCTATATGCTGCTGCTCTCCTCCACGCTACAAATCAAATCTCAAAAGAAGTGTCTCGGTGCCTTTGTTTTCCCCCAGTGATGTATCCTACTAGCACACTTAACCAGTATGCAGCCATAACAGGATAAAGTGAACCCAGGCAAGCAGAGAGGTTTAACAACACAGGCCAAATGTTTCTTTTAGCTGGTGTGACTCAACTCTCATAGGTAGGAGGGAAGCTTGGTTCCCTAGAATGATGATTCCTCAAAAAATGAGGAGGAAACTATGTTATATATGATAACACTTTTTGAGGACACATTCCAAGAAATATTTTGCAAATGAATAAGCATCTACATGGGACGTGGGTGGCGCTGTGGGTAAAACCTCAGTGCCTAGGACTTGCTGATCATAAGGTCGGTGGTTCGAATCCCCGTGGCGGGGTGAGCTCCCGTCGTTCGGTCCCAGCTCCTGCCCACCTAGCAGTTCGAAAGCACCCCTAAGTGCAAGTAGATAAATAGGTACCGCTTTATAGCGGGAAGGTAAATGGCGTTTCCATGTGCGGCACTGGTGCTGGCTCGCCAGTTGCA
Source organism: Podarcis pityusensis (assembly GCF_964106645.2). Classification (NCBI taxonomy): domain Eukaryota; kingdom Metazoa; phylum Chordata; class Lepidosauria; order Squamata; family Lacertidae; genus Podarcis; species Podarcis pityusensis. The sequence continues at coordinate 61,067,679 of NC_138031.1, forward strand.
GCTTCGTCACGCTGGCCACGTGACCCGGAAGTGTCTTCGGATGGCGCCGGCTCCCGGCCTCTAGAGCGAGATGAGCGCGCAACCCTAGAGTCGGACACGACTGGCCCGTACGGGCAGGGGTACCTTTACCTTTACCTTTAAGCATCTACATATTGGATGCTTGCAGAAACACAGGGTCAACGTGATTCTATTGTTTATTTTATTTAAACAAAATATTTATATCCCACATTTTAATTTAAAAGGCTATACAAGGGAACTCCCCCAGCCCACCACAACAAACCTTTAAAATACAATAAAATGCACAAAATGCTGAAACAACAACAAAAACACAGCAGTAATATTTCAAAGTAGCACACAAGTCAAGGAATTGTTCACTAAAAGTCCAGACAAATAAAACAGCTTTGGCCTAATGCCCCAAACTGAACAGGTGAACATTTCTGGAAAGCCTGTTCTACAGCTGGGTGCCACGACCAAAAGGCCATCTCTCCATTTGCTGCTCACCTAACCTAACAGGGCACTCCTCCAAAGAAGGCCTCGAAAGGTCTTCAGAACATGGCGGGTTCATATGGGTCACCGATGGAGATTAGGCCACTAGGTCTATTGGGCACAGCCCACCCAAGGAGGACGGCAAGCAATACTTATCAGGGAGCAATCCCCATGTAATTCAGTGGGGCTAACTCTCTGAGTAATGCAGTTCTTGTAGAATGAACCCAAATTAGAAACTGTGGCAGCAGTGACCCCTTCTTTCCCCTTGGAAGGTGGTGGGCTCTCTTTTCATTGGAGATTTTTAAACAGAGGTTGGATGGTCATCTGTCAGGGATTCTTTAGTTGTGATTCCTGCATTGATGAGGGTTGGACTAGATGACCCTTCCAACGCTACAGTTCTATGATTCTATAAACCAAGGTGAGACACTTGGGTGCTAAGGACTGACAGAAAATAAATGTTTATGTGTCCACTGTTTCTTCACAAAAGAGGAAGACAAGGAGAGAATCAGAACAGGTGGAGGCCACACAATTTTCCCCCAGCAGATAAGCAACTGTGACAGAAGGGCCCATTCTGAACCAAAGTAAGACAAAATAATAATAAAAAATCCTTCCAGTAGCACCTTAGAGATCAACTAAGTTTGTTATATGTATGAGATTTCGTGTGCATGCAAACTTCTTCAGATACCAAAGTAAGACACTTCAGTTTGGTTAGGTGCTAAGTATTCATATTGCTGCAGTGCTTAAGCTTCCACAGTATCTTTACAAAGGAGAAGGATGGGTAAGAAGCTACAGCAATTTGGCCCCATGGCCTCACATCAACCATGCCCTTATGACCCTCTCGGAGCCCCACCAGGGTGAGTGGGCTACCACTCACAGTGGGTCACAGTGTGAAGCATTATCTTGACAAAAAGTACAATCTGGGAATGGTGGTTAAAAATTACGGAAATGCTAGAGGAAACATGCGCAGTTCCTTACAAGGATATATAAATGTGACTCAGAACAGCCAAATCATGAACCAGACTGATAGCAGGATGAAGCGTAGGCACTGCATATGAATCAATCTCTTGAGCAAAACATATGAGTCTACAGGGAATAGCACATTATAATTAGATTTAATATAGGGTATGATCATCAAAGTCACTGCTACTCCACAAGCATCTCTTCTTATTCGTATCTTCTAAGAAACCTAGATAGGTACTAAGGAAAACAAAACAAGGAGGATGTTTATACCGCCTGGTTTCGTAGATACTTACATTGCAATGGTTTGGGGCAAGGGTGGAGGAAGAATGTCTGAAATTGTGGCTGTTGATGGGAGAGAGCAGGGGAGAGGCACCTTAGACCCAGGCCTTGGGGTTCTCTCCAGACCATGCCCACTGCCCCTGGCCATGGCCTCCTTCTGTGTTTTTATCTGGGTGGACTGTGTCTCTGAACTGTGATAACTCCTCTTGATTGTCTGTATGAAAAGTGTGTGTAGAAGCTTCTGGTATTTGAGTGGCCAGAGTGTTGTCTGTTGTGCAAAGCTAAGAGTTCTATTCCTTGTCTCTAGCCTCACCTACTTTATGCTTCTGTCCCTGCCCACCACTGGCCTGCAGACTGCCCCCCTTGGTGCAGGAGATGCCCTTGAAGAAATGCAGACCTCAGACTGAAAAACAAACATATCAGGCACGAATGATCCTCAGTTAGGAGAAGGGCAAATGTCAGTAAAATCCCCTTGCACCAAAGCAAGGGTAGCCAATGTGATGTCCTGCAGGTGTTGGCCTGATCATAGGCCAGATTGGTTGAGGCTGATGGGACTTGTAGTCCAACATCATTTGGAAGGCACCAGATGGGGTGTCCCTAGTCTAGAGGAATTTAAACCCATTTTTCTATTATGCAAAACAGACAACTACAAGACATTTGACACAATCAAGACTGTTTTAGTGCAGCTTCACTTTTCCAGCAAGAACCACCCCGCCGTTTATTTCTTTCTGCAGCAAGAGTTAGACCCTAGCCACAGAAATAGACTTCAACTGGCTTAGTCGTTATTCCCAAGATGTTTCAAGATAAACTCTTTTTCAAGAGAAGCTGTATTGACAATTAAGTCAACACAGTAGTGTTGCTGAAAGCCACTTCAAAAATGATGATATATTTGAAGTGGGTTTGAGCAGCTCCACCGCCTTGACTTAATTGTAAAGACAGCTTCCCTTTTCACAACTTATCTCAAAAGGCATCAGAAACTATGGATACTGGTATTTCCTTCCCCAATACAGCTGTTTACCCGTGTGTGTGTGTGTGTGTGTGTTCGCACGCACGCACGCACATGTGTGCATGCGAGAAAGAGGTGTTTCTAATTTACAGTTACCTGGGAACCCAAGAAACTGTAATACCTCTTCCACTGGGAATCCTGGGAACTGAGAATAAATTGAGGATTACTGCCAGAGAATTCAGAGCACCCGCACCAAACAACAACTCCCAGCTTTCAGTGGTGGGCTGAGAGAGGAAAATAAATACCGCTAAGATGAAGTGCATAAAATCTTCATAAATTTATGACAAATTTTCTAATCTGCACACACTATTCCAGTGTGGAATGTCTAGCCTTAGACTGTTTGTCTGAATCTGTTCTGCATTCTGGAAAGAAACACACACACCAAGAAAACTCCAAGGAATGGATTCTGCATGCACAGGACGGTAGCATAAGGCTTCAATCTAGATTATACAGAGCTCTTTAACATGTGGACTTCCTGTGTGTGTCCCAAGCGTAATGTGCGCAGCTACTTATCCCCCATTGAACTGAAGGACAAGTCTTTTTGTGCCCAGGGTGTTCCATACATGTGTTGGAACCTCCAAACTGGAATGGGGCTTAACACAAGAGCATGGAGCAGAAAACAGTGTTGCTCTAACTGGGGTTTTCTTAAATGTGCCCTCTAAGCATATACACAGCTATTTGAAATACATGAGAATAGTGTAGCTTGCAGCTTTGGTCTGAACTCTATCCTGAGAGAGCCCTTTCTCATAAAACTCCCAGCTTTTCCACTTACGGCTTGGCAAGAAGTTGCATGAGAGCAACCTCCCTTGTGGTTCTTTGGCATTCTGGTTCCACTCCTCATTGCCAGAAAAACCACATAAGGAAACATATTTCAACTTGTACATTATCTGGACATTAGTTTACTAATATGGTTGTTTGTTTGTTTTTTGCTTCTCCAACAAGATTTCTGATGGGAGCAACAGAAATGTGCCAGACACACAGTTCATGCATTTCAAATTAAGCAGCTGAGTTTCCATAGCAGTGTACGCCACTGTAAAGTCAAACTAACATTTTAGCAGGCCCCTGGGTCTCTGTGAAATCCAATCAATGCCACAAGGCTGTTTCCCTACATTTAAGTTTTCTGGTTTTAGGACAATGTGTCTTTTTAATTCACAGGCATATATAATGTAAAACAAGCAACTGTTCACAATTTGAAATGTATAGCCCTACATATAAGTCACCAAGCTAAATACATCCCATTTATCAAAATAGGGAAGCTGAACCACAATGACAAATGCATACAGGAAATGGATTGTGGTCTCTTATTGGGAAAGGGAGACCCTGCCTCTCTCATTCGCTAGCAAGGAGGATGAGCTCCTTGTGGGGTTTCCATAGGCTGACCAGACTAGAATGCTGGTTGGATCTCCTTGTGTTACAACATTTGAAATCGTCATGGTAAGGGAGCCAAACACATACCACAACCTATTCTATTGGCTAAAATAGTATGTTTCTTTCAAGGCTAATTTCAGGAAGGAGAGTGAGCCTGTGTAGCTATGGGCACCATGTTGGCAACCCCTGCCTTATGTTATTGGAAGGGAGAGTTTGAACAAACCTAGAGTGTGTAGCTGTGTGCAGCAGCAGGATTTCCGGTGCTGGAGTGAGCTCTGATCCTCTGCTTTCCGTCTGCCATACAAACTTTGGTAAACAGAACATGGAAATAAGATTCGACCCAGTCTGTCCCCCACATGCTCGAGGTTAGCTGTCTATTGTGGGCAGGGAGGTGAGATGCCTAGCATATTTCCAGTTTCAGCTGCAAATAGGTTCCACTTGGTCTCATTCAGGTGAGAAGGCGTTTTGTGTGCCTCAGTTGTTGGGCACTCACCACTGAAGCCACACAGCCCCAATGCATCTCAGGGCAGCCACAGTCGAGGCTCCTGTTTGCATGATCACCGTCCAAGCTCCCTTTAGAAAATAACAGCTGGGAAACGCTCCTGCGAAGAACAATGAGAGCTATCCCACCAGAGCAGCAAGCAGGAGGACCAGGTATTGGATACCCACCATGCTTACAATACAGCAGGAGCAGGAAGACACGGAGGATGTGTCACAGTTCAGTGGTGGAACATCTGCTCTGCATGCAGACGGTTCCTCCCCTGGCATCTCCAGGTAGGAATGGGAGAGAACCCCGTGTGAAATCACCAAGAATTGCTACCCGTCAGTGCAGAGACAATGCTGAGCTCAATGGACGAATTCAGCATAAGGCCAACTCTTTCTATGTTTCTTCCTATGCTGCTTCCTATTACAGGTGGTGGAGGAGAAAGTCAAAGGATGCCTACTAAGGCTGCCGTATGGTGTGCATTTCCTTGGGAGTAAGCCCCATTGCATTCATACCATTGCGTTCAAATGTAGCATCTAGTTGCAAACACTGGCAAAGTCACCTGGCTCCAGAGAACAAACTTGAGCTAGCCATCTGACTTCCCAATGCAGGGTGACCATGCCACACCCAATGGCCTCCTCCAGCTGTGGATAAATCCCAAAACCAGGTCCTGCCTTTTCATCACAAAGAAATGCTAGCGTTGATGTGCTTCTGCTCTGATACTTGATATATGAAGCTGTCACCCTGCTGTGCTCATGTGGTTCTCATTTTCCGTCATTTCCCAAAGTCTTTCCTTGTACCCCCTGCAGTTCCCAGCTAATATCCATGACCATGTGGCTTTTCTTAAATAAGCCTTTCAATTTTAAGCCCTAATCTCCCTTTCCCCCGCCCTTTAGATTTGTATAACCAAGGTCTCTCTCCCACCCCCATCCCCCGCCACCTCCAATTGCGTATTGTCTTTCTGTCATCTCCTAGTTGAGGAACAAAAATACAAGAAAGATCCAACTGCCTTGGGATTGGGACTGCATATGACATATCCACTTTGATCAGTAGCTGTGATTTCACATGCTGCTGCAAGCCTTTCAGAAGTGTGGGTGGAGTGGTGGGATGCAAAAACAGCAGATCCTTTTGCTTCTGGCAAATGAATCAGATGATCCAGTCACCACGAGTAGGAAGAGGGAGCTTGACCACCATGCACCAGTTTCGTATATATCAGTCTGCGTAGGTCTGACCCTGAGAGAAACTGAACTACTAGTGGTCGGCGTTGCCCCTCTCCCTCATGTGTCGGAATATACATAGCACAGAGCCATCCTATTCTCTCTTGTGTTGCAAGTCTTTCATTTACACCCCTTGCTCTCTCCCAAACTTCTTTCGGGTCCAGAGTGGGAAGGCTGGTTCACACATGCACAATGCTTGATTTCTCATCAATTGATTACTCAGCTCATCGCTATTTAATAACGGATTAGTCTACAGGAAGCATGTGCTCTGGAGGACTAGCAATTTGATGATTCACAGATGAATGCATTAACTGTCTCCGCTGAAAAGCATTGTGTTTGAAATGATTGATTTACAGGGATTCATTCACATATGTACGTCACCATTTGATGCTGCCTGAATCATATCTTGTAAATCAGTTCAGCTCCTGTGAATTAAGTTTAGCTCTATATCGATGCATTTATTTTGCTACACTTGGGGTTCTGTAACTAAATTTTACTCGGTTCAGTCTTGTATTCTTTGATCATGGGCAGAGCAATCCAAACCGTGATCCACCACCCTGGTGGGAGTCTAGATGAAGCAGAAATGTCCTTTCATCCTCTGTTGGCGGGGTGGGGGGGATAGCTCCACCATCAGTAGGGAAGTTCTGCTGGCAAGGAGCACCTCAGTGTGCCCACCCAAACGACAGGCAGGTGAAAGCTACTGGTGCTGACATCCCTGCTGACAGTAGCCAATGGAACATCCTTTTATGCAATATTTCATGAATGGGGAGCACAGCATCCACTGGGGAGCACAGGATCCTGTTCCCAACTACTGTCCTGGTCAGTGCAAGATATGGGGCTGTGGGTACCTTACTAATGCCTGAAGGCTGGACCACTGTAAATAGACTTTAAGCTGAACTCATCTGGATTAACAATTCCTTCATACAATAAATGCATGTTTTTAAAAAGTGAAATGACCTAAGTTTTTCCAAGTCATGTGATAAACTGCCAGAACCTAAATACATGGGAACATGAGAAGACTCTGCTGGATCAAACCAAAAGCCTATCTAGTCCATCTTTCTGTCTCCCGCAGTGGCCAACCAGATGCTTTTGGGATGCCCCAAACTGGACATTAGGGCAATATAGTCCTCTCCCACTATAATGCCCCAGTGACTGGTTTTCAGAGGCTCTGAACCTGAAGGTAGTAAGCAGCCCCTTTTAATGCTGTCTAAGTTGGTGGCCATCACCACAGGTTGTGGCAATGAATTCCACACGTCAACTATGTGGCTTTGTCCTTCCTAAACTTCTACCACTCAGCTTCATTGGATGTTCCCAGGTACTGTAGCAGGTACAGGTATTGGATGTTCCCGAACACACTGACCAGATGCTTGGAAGCTGTGGCTGGATGGTTTCGTGGGAGCCGATTGAAACTAAATCCTTCGAAGACAGAGGTCCTATGGCTAGGTCGGGATGGCATGGGGATGAGGGACCAACTCCCTTCTCTTGTGGGGGCCCAATTAGTGCCATTGCCTTCCGTTAAGAGTTTGGGTGTAATCCTTGACGCCTCCCTTTCCATGGAGGCGCAAGTTACAGCAACAGCCAAGGTGACATTTTTCCACCTTCGCCGCATCAAGCAGTTGGTCCCTTACCTTTCCCGCCCCGACCTGGCCACAGTGATCCATGCGATGGTCATCTCCAGGCTTGACTACTGTAATTCGCTCTACGCGGGGCTGCCCTTGAAGCTGTCCCAGAAACTCCAGCGGGTACAGAATGCTGCAGCGAGGCTCCTCACAGGGTCTCTGCCATGGGAGCATATTCACCCAGTGCTTTTCAAGCTGCACTGGCTCCCGGTGGAGTACAAGGTCAGATTTAAGGTGCTGCTTTTGACCTTTAAAGCCCTTCACGGCCTAGGACCCTCGTACCTACGGGACCGCCTCTCCTGGTATGCCCCACGGAGAGCCTCAAGGTCCATAAATAACAACACCCTAGTGGTCCCAGGCCCTAAAGATTGGCTTCAACCAGAGCCAGGGCCTTTTCAACTCTGGCTCCGGCCTGGTGGAACGCTCTGCCTCATGAGACCAGGGCCCTGCAGGATCTGATTTCTTTCCGCAGGGCCTGTAAGACAGAGTTGTTCCGCCTGGCCTTTGGCTTGAAGCCAATTTGATTCCCTCCCTCCCTCTCTTTCTTTTTTCTTTTCCTTCTCCTCCTGCGATGAGGCTACATTTTAATATTTTAATGTTCCATTATTTTAATGTTGTATTTTATTTTTGTTTTTAAGTTGTAATCATTCATCTTGTTTTTATTATTGCTTGTAAGCCGCTCTGAGCCCGGCCTTGGCTGGGGAGGGCGGGGTATAAATAAAAAATTATTATTATTATTATTATTATTATTATTATTATTATTACTAGAATTATGAGAGTGGTGTTCATTTTCTCCATACCCTGCCCTGCATAATTGTATACACTCTATCACATTTCCTTACACACCGTTTTTCTAAACAAAAAAAGCTCTCAAATGTTGTAACCTTTCCTCAGAGAGAAGTTCCAGCCCCTTGATCATTTTGGCTGCTCTTTTCTGCAAAACTAACTGCAATGAGGAACGTCTCTTAAATACAGTCCATATATGTTTGCTAAGAAATCGCTCCTACTAAAATCAATGGGTGCTTACTCCCTAGTAACTAGACATTATAATGCATCCAAAACAAAATAGGAAAAGGCAAAGTGTTATTGCCTGAAATTGCAAAAGGTTTAAATCATATCCGAGATATTTAATTTCTTATTATATGACAGTTAAAACACACAACCACCCCCAAGTAATATTGTTCATGGCAGAAATCTGTCTTTTTGTATTATGGATGTCACAAGCAACCACAGGCTTATGAATGTCTTCCTGTCAGTTGTCACTCTCATAGTCAGATCAGAGAAAATTGCAAAAGCTCAGATCATGAAAGAGTCGAAAGAGAAGCCCATACTCCAGCCATTCCCAGTTCTGATTAGAATACATATTCAACTTTTCCAGAGGACACATTTCATGGCTATTTCCAAACGATGCTATATCCTTTCACAACAGTACATGCCTACTAACCTTTGTTCCAACACTTATTTCTAAGAAGATAAAATCTGAGCAAACTAGCATGCCGTTTATCTTCATTAAAAAGAGAGAGAGAAACCACACCTTAACAGGCTTGCACACACAACTTGTGATCCTCCCTGCTTAGTAAGCCTCCTTTTTGCTTGCCTGGTGACCTGCAGTCAGGTTGATGGGTCACACAACAAGGGCACCACCACCAGACTGACAGTATTTTGTGAGGACACAATGGGAAATTTAGGTTTGTACAAGCAAAGTGGATTAAAGCACTCCATTACCCTAGTACAACAAATCCACTTTTAAAAAGACATATTTTAAAGCAGATGTTTCACAATTAGGAAAGTAACAGGGAGGTGTATTGAAAACTGTAGAATGAATGAGTGATTAACAGGAAGACATATAAACACCCCACAAGCAAATCAGGATGAATGCAAACAGAGCAGAAGGAACATTCAAGGAAGACCAGATATAATCTAACTTCTGTGTAAGCTTTGTGTGAGCAAATCAGGATGACTGCTTAGTAAACAAGCCATCTGGAGGAGGCCTATACCAAAAGAGTGTTAAAAGAGCAACCACCCAACAGCTATTCAAGCACAGCATTTGGCTCCTCTTTGTGCCACTGGACAGTCTTGGTAGGAAGATTGCCAAATGTTGGGGAATTGTCAAAGGATGGGGAAGTAAGATGGATCAAAAGCATTGAGAACAGCCACAATGACCGAATGAGAACTGAGCTGGTGTGGCCAAGGAGATAGCATACCCCAGAGCAGAGGTTTTCAACCTTTTCTAGTCCATGGCTCCCTTGATCAACTATATTCTTTCTGCAGCTCCCCTGTGGGGAAAGGCGCTACCGACCTCAGGATGGAAGTGCCTGCATCCCTCGCCTGCATAGCCAGCAGCCCCTCACCCCTTTTCGAACACCCTCCCTTGTGGAGTGTTCCCTCAGCCTCCTCTCCCCTCCTTTCTCCTTGGGAGTCCTCCGGGCAGCCACTGCCACAACCTCTGGTCTCTGAGCCAAGAGAGGTGCCTCCTCACACTGCCCCACAGGTGCCTGGGAAGAGGATGCCTCCAGCCTTAGCAACCAAAGGTGAACGTGAGGCTAGCACCTTACTCACCTTAGGAAGCAACAGTGGCAGCCACCGGACCTGCATGGTGGAAAGGCTCCCCTTTGATGCTGGGCAGGCAGGCATCGCACACAGAAAGCACAAGAAAATACCAGTGTGGTGCCTGTCTGCCTGCCTGCCCGGCCTCCCATTTGTCTGTCCATTCCCAACAGCAAAGGCTGGTGGACTGGCTGGCTGGGCTCCCTCACCCACTTGCTTGCCTATTCCAAGGCCACCTCAGCTCCTGGCAACCAGCACCCCCTGGCCAGCCCCAGAGGCGCCATTCAGCAGAGGAAACACAGCCCAGAATAACTAAGGAGATAGTACAAGAATACTTGGCTAGTTTAGATGTATTCAAGTCTCCAGGGCCAGATGAACTGATTAAGATTAAGATTAAGATAAGATAAATTTATTGTCATTGTCCGTATATACACAGTATACACAACAACGAAAATCAAACACCCACTCAAAGACCGGGTTCACATACACATTTGCACGTATCTCCAACACTCTCATCCTATTCAGACATAATCTATAAAAACATATCATACTCCAGAATGTAACATAACCTATTAAAAGCATAACATAACCTAAAAACCTGTCTCATTCCTTCCTACTCCCTGCTTGCTATTTCTTGCAACTGGCCCTGAGATCATTATTTAGTGCAATCAGAGCTCTTGGATAGAAACTATTCAGAAGGCGTGTGGTTCGTGTTTTCATTGTCCTATATCTTCTGCCCGAAGGCAACAGTTCAAAGAAGTTGTGAGCAGGATGGGTGGGATCTCTCAGGATATTGTGTGACTTCTTCAAAGTGCGAGACGTGAAGATCTCATCCAGGGTTGGTAGTTGGAGCCCAATAACATTCTGGGCAATTTTAATTATTCTCTGTAAAGCTTTTTTATCCGTTTCAGAGCTGCTCCCATACCACGATAATATACTATAGGTTAAGACACTCTCGATGGTACTGTGATAATAGGACAGAAGTAGGTGCTGAGATAGATTCAGTCCCCTGAGCATTCTCAGGAAATACAACCTCCCCTGCACCTTCCTCACAACCATATTAATATTTGCAGTCCATGAGAGGTCCTCAGAGATGTAAATGCCCAGGTATTTAAAACTACCAACCCTCTCCACCTCCTCGCCATTTATGTGCAATGGTAAAAATACACTTTTCTTTCTCCTAAAGTCAATTATGAGTTCTTTGGTTTTTTTGGTGTTAAGCATAAGATTGTTTTCTTTACACCATTGAATTAACCCCTGTACTTCTTTCCTATAAGCAGTCTCATCGTTCTCACTAATGAGCCCCACCACTGTTGTATCATCCGCAAATTTGATGATTGTGTTGGACTTATACAGTGGGGTGCAATCAAATGTGTACAGGGAATAGAGAAAGGGACTTAGCACACATCCCTGAGGGGCTCCTGTGCTTAATACTAGAGTAGAAGAATAGTAAGGGCCCATTCTCACTGTCTGCGGCCTATCAGTCAGGAAATTCCTTACCCACAGACAGATCTTCTGATGTATACCCAAATTGGTCATTTTAAGAAATAACCTGTCTGGCAGAATTGTATTGAAGGCAGAACTGTAGTCCACAAACAACAGCCTTGCGTAGGTTCCCTGTCGTTCTAGATGACTCAGTACAGTATGGACAGCGATGGAAATAGCATCATCAGTAGATCTATTTCTTCTGTATGCAAACTGGAACGGGTCTAGAGTGGATGGAAGACCAGCCTTAATATGATCTAGCACCAATCTCTCAAAACATTTCATAACGACAGATGTTAGGGCTATTGGTCTATAGTCATTGAGAGATACCACCACTGACTGCTTGGGGACTGGCACTATAATCGATGTCTTCAGGCAGGTAGGGACAGAACCCTGCAACAGGGATAGGTTAAAAATGTCCGTAAACACACCAGCTAATTCTGCAGCGCAGTCCCTAATAGCCCGTCCCATGATTCCATCCGGTCCAGCTGCCTTCCTAATGTTAATGCTCCGAAAGGCACGTTGTACGTCACAGGTCTGTAATAAAAATGGTTGTCTATCAGTAGTAGTTTCTGATGATGTGCTGGTAGCCAATGCTGTAGTGACGGTAGTTCCAGTTCCCACCTCAAAGCGACTAAAAAATTGATTCAGTTGATCAGCCAGGTGCGCACTGCTGCTAGCCAGTTCGTTTTTAATATTTTGCCCTGTAATTTGTCGCAGGCCTTGCCATACTCGACGAGGGTCGGAGCTCTCAAAATGTTTTTCGATCCTCCGGCAGTACATAGCTTTGGCGTTCCTAATGCCCTTTTTCAATTTGGCTCTGGCTTCTCTATACTGTTGCGCATCACCAGAGTGAAAAGCAGCATTTCTTGCCTTTAACAGAAGATACACATCCCTGTTTAGCCAGGGCTTGTTGTTAGGGAACACCCGTATTTGTTTGGTGGTAGTGACAACATCAATGCAGCTTTTAACGTAGAACAGTACTGTTGAAGCGTATGTGTCCACATTATTCTCCACAAAAAGCGACCACTCGGTGCTCCGAAAGCAATCTTGAAGTTGCTCAGATGCACCTACTGGCCACACTCGTCCAAGAGTGAACTGCATCCAAGAGTATTAAAAGAACTGGCAGATGTGATCTCAGAACCACTGGCAGTCATCTTTGAGAATTCCTGGAGAACAGGCGAAGTCCCGGCAGACTGGAGGAGGGCAAACGTTGTCCCTATTTTCAAAAAGGGGGAAAGAGAGGACCCAGTCAGTCTGACATCAATACCAGGGAAGATTCTGGAGCAGATCATTAAGCAAACAGTCTGTGAGCACCTAGAAAGGAATGCTGTGATCACCAATAGTCAGCATGGATTCCTGAAAAATAAGTCATGTCAGACTAACCTGATCTCGTTTTTTGACAGAATTACAAGCCTGGTAGATGAAGGGAACGCAGTGGATGTAGCCTACCTTGATTTCAGCAAGGCATTCAACAAGGTGCCCCATGATATTCTTGTAAAGAAGCTGGTAAAATGCGGTCTTGACTATGCTACCACTCAGTGGATTTGTAACTGGCTGACTGACCGAACCCAAAGGGTGCTCATCAATGGTTCCTCTTCATCCTGGAGAAGAGTGACTAGTGGGGTGCCACAGGGTTCTGTCTTGGGCCCGGTCTTATTCAACATCTTTATCAACGACTTGGATGATGGACTCAAGGGCATCCTGATCAAATTTGCAGATGACACCAAACTGGGAGGGGTGGCTAACACCCCAGAGGACAGGATCACACTTCAAAACGACCTTGACAGATTAGAGAACTGGGCCAAAACAAACAAGATGAATTTTAACAGGGAGAAATGTAAAGTATTGCACTTGGGCAAAAAAAATGAGAGGCACAAATACAAGATGGCTGACACCTGGCTTGAGAGCAGTACATGTGAAAAGGATCTAGGAGTCTTGGTTGACCACAAACTTGACATGAGCCAACAGTGTGACGCGGCAGCTAAAAAAGCCAATGCAATTCTGGGCTGCATCAATAGGAGTATAGCATCTAGATCAAGGGAAGTAATAGTGCCACTGTATTCTCCTCTGGTCAGACCTCACCTGAGTACTGTGTCCAGTTCTGGGCACCACAGTTCAGGAAGGACACTGACAAACTGGAATGTGTCCAGAGGAGGGCAACCAAAATGGTCAAAGGCCTGGAAGCGATGCCTTATGAGGAACAGCTAAGGGAGCTGGGCATGTTTAGCCTGGAGAAGAGGAGGTTAAGGGGTGATATGATAGCCATGTTCAAATATATAAAAGGATGTCACAAAGAGGAGGGAGAAAGGTTGTTTTCTGCTGCTCCAGAGAAGCGGACACGGAGCAATGGATCCAAACTACAAGAAAGAAGATTCCACCTAAACATTAGGAAGAACTTCCTGACAGTAAGAGCTGTTCGACAGTGGAATTTGCTGCCAAGGAGTGTGGTGGAGTCTCCTTCTTTGGAGGTCTTTAAGCAGAGGCTTGACAACCATATGTCAGGAGTGCTCTGATGGTGTTTCCTGCTTGGCAGGGGGTTGGACTCGATGGCCCTTGTGGTCTCTTCCAACTCTATGATTCTATGATTCTATGATTCTAGATTGTGATCAGGGCCACTGCAACAAACAGCCTCACAAGCCTTTGGGAGGCAAAGATGCAAGAAGGCATCAGAGGAGGGAGGGAAAGAAAGAGGGACAGAGGCTAGAGTTGCCTGTGGCACCCCTCACCATCCTTCAAGGCACCCCAAGGTGCCATGGCACACTGGTTGTAAACCACTGCCCTAGAGTAATGTTTTGAGTTGGAGGGTATAGAAGGAGCCCTAATACAATGTAAGCTGCCCTGGATAGAAATCAAATTGCCATCAATTTGAGCTCCCTGGGGCTCAGACCAGGTTTCAGCCCTGCAAGAAACAGGAGGAGAACACTTACATCGTGCCTTTATTTTCACAAAGGAGTAAACACAGACAGTCCCCATGCATATTTGATGAGCAGACAGGTCAGAGGATGAGACTTGCAGGCAGACTTGAGGCACAGCACCTTTAACTTTAGAAATTAAGTACTGAGTGCAAGCCAAGAGCTTCCCAGAATGTAACTATGCTAACACCCAGTTCCAGGAAGGCCCTCACAAAAATAGCTGATGGCTATGCCTTGCCTTTGGTGGTGTTCGCCACCAGGAAAGGCAACTGGTAGGAGGTGTCACCACAACCCATCCCTAATTACTGTTCATTATTCCCTCTGGCTGCTTCTGAACGTGTTGTGTGAGCTTCCGCAGACTTTGGCGGAAGTCTGCCTAACATGTCTCATGACCAGAATTCATTGTTGCTTCAAGGCCCCCATTAAATTAGTCTGGGCTATTCTGCGTGCAGCCTAATTTCAGTTTGCCACAGTGGCCTAACACACTGTAATATGGCAGAGCCTCAGAAAAGCACCAGATTTAGCAGGGCACAAGGAGGTGTTTTGACAGGGCTACACTGTATTTCCATCTCAGTCCAATTCTGCATCGAGCCAGGGCTGTTCCCAGTTTCAGACACATACAGAGGTCATTGTGGTACCCTCCTACCCTTTCCCATATGTTTACTCTGCCATTCATTCTAATTACAGGACTGTGCTGCAGAGGAAGTGCTCCAACGGCTGTGGAGGTAGAAGCTGCTCATCGCCTCTGCCAAATGCATCATCCTGGCACTAACCTGTTTCCCTTCTGACAATGCCAACCAAGTGTCAACACTGCTGTTGATTTATATAGCACAGAGCATAGCAGGGTTTTATCAGAAAGAGTTTCAATTTGGCGTTGCTGCTGGGTGCACGGGACAAAGACACAGCAATTTCAGAAACACTCATCAGCACGACGGCGAAGCAACAACTCCAGCAACAAGGAACTAGATGGGCAGTCATTTTAAACAGTACAGTATAATTATTTCAGATACTTAAAGTAATGGAAAGCCCTCAGTTTGACCACAGCATACTTAACGTAATGGTTATTTTATTAATATACTGACAGTGCAATCTGATACATGCCCACCCAACAGCAGGTCCCATTGAGTTCAATGGGGTTTACTTCCAAGTAAAGTGGGTCTACGATTGCAGCCTTAGGAATTGATATCCTGCCTTCCCACATAAGCTTCATGGTGGCTAACAAAACCAATTAACATTATATATTACAAAAACAGTATATAAAATCAAATATAATAGTAGGCTGCATTTTTTTTAAAAAGGGTTAATATTATCATCCAATTTAAATGGGGAAACCAGATATCATAAAAGGTAATCAAATGTAATGGAAAAACTCAAGTTTGCTGGCAGTTTTCTAACAGAAACACTAGGCAGACAAGCCTGGGAAGGGAGTACCATCACTTGAAAATTATGAGCACCATCACTTATAAGGGTCTTCCTCCAGTAACCAACTGGTAAGCCTTAGCATGCAGCGGTACCGAGAGAAGGGTCCCTAACACCCAACCCTGAAAAATTCTTTGTTCAGTTATATGGAATGCTGCTGGGAAGTCCAGGACAATCCACAGGGACACCCTGTTCTTGTTGCTCTCCTATTACAGCTCATTCACCAGGGCAACCAAAACCATTTCTGTCCCAAACCTGCCCCAGAAGCCAGACTGAAATATATTTAGAAAAACAGTGTCATCCTGTAGGGAAAATTCAATTTTTAAAGCAAATAATAATTTATTTCCTCCACTGCGCAGTATCAAAAAGAAATTTACCAGAGAAATATTACCAAAGTGTGGAATGGATAACAGGGCAATAAACTAGACTGACTCTTAAAATTGGCAGCTAGGTGCTTATACGGGCCCTGCTTATTCCTCTCTTGGGGGATTCCTTCGGCAGTCCAAAATCAACTTAAGTTGGAATGGATAATTGGTTTTGGACTCCTTCCCTGAAAACCTTTCCTTGTCGAGTTCTTTGGCGAGGAAATATGGCCATTTCTTTCACTGGAAACCTACTTGTAAAGGTCATTTGTGAAACAAAATGGAAACCGGCGTGGTAAGGACTCGATTTTATGGCAATCTGAACAACATCCAATCAAGATGGTTACAAGGACGGCCTGATAGAACAGAATTGCAATCTTACATTAATAGGCCAAGATGAATAGACGAGCGCCCGAACCCTGAGGAGACAGAGACAGAGGTCAGTGCTTAAGGCTTTGAACATGAATGCCTCTCTTCCTCCCGTCCCTTTTCACATGTGGCACCGTAACAGTAGCAGACAGATGCTACATAAAGGCAGACACACCTGATTAACCATGAATACAACAGCTGCCGTTTCCCCACTGCCCCCTCTATCCACTGCAAGGCTGTTTCCGTTTTGTTTTTCCCTTTCATGAGGAAATTAAGCCCACCATTAAAACCCAAAGTTAGTGGGAGGGTGTCAGCGTTGCGGGTCTTTGTTTCCTTCCTTGCAAATGTGTAATGGCTACCTTCTGATTTTCCCTTTCATCTGAGGCGTGGGCGAGGCCTACAGCAGGCAGAGCAGTCAACACCCAACCTCAAGCACAGGAAGAAAGGAGAGCAAGGGGCAAAAGGCTGGCAATCAGTCCAGGAAGGGAGATAAAGGACATTTACACAAAGCAGCAGCACCTGATTCCCCCACTGCCCTTTAAAATATTCACTCCATGAGCCAGTGGCTTCTAGTTCTTCCATATGATGCTCCTGCAGAGCTCCAAGTACAGTGGTACCTCGGGTTACATACGCTTCAGGTTACATACGCTTCAGGTTACAGACTCCGCTAACCCAGAAATAGTGCTTCAGGTTAAGAACTTTGCTTCAGGATGAGAACAGAAATTGTGCTCTGGCGGTGCAGCAGCAGCAGGAGGCCCCATTAGCTAAAGTGGTCTTCAGGTTAAGAACAGACCTCCGGAACGAATTAAGTACTTAACCCGAGGTACCACTGTATATGGATAGTACTTTGTAAACAGCAACAGCAAGTGTGTCCCTTGCTAACAGCCTTCTAAAACATACTGCAAAATATCCCCTCCCATTGTTAATTAGATGTTACAAATCACTTTGGTAGGCAGGTACAAACAACAACAATCACATCATCAGCTCTGACAGCTTAACTAGCTAGCAATAGCTCTTGCCCAGTACCAGATATGAAGGTCTTTAGGAAAATGCTGGCTGCTCTAAGGAGATGTGGTAGATACAAGAAGTGATGCTGGGTTTCAACAAGGTTAATTGTATTTTGCAGTTCTTGCTACAGTTACCGTATAGATATGCCATTCTTTGCTAACCATTCATGCGTTTGAGCACCTTCTGCTCTCTTACCCTTTAGACTTGTAGCTGTATACAATGGGGAATCGCCTCTTCTCTTTTTAGCCAGTCTAGGGCAGTTTCTTTCTTTGAAACTAAAGTGCATTGCACTCTTCACTTTCCCCTTCAAATGGGAGTAAATAGGCTGTGGCTTGCAAATTTGTTTTAAAGGGCGATAAGCATTTTACAGAGGGAAGTCCCTACACCATTCTGCGGTCACGGGTGACATACTATTCTAAGGAGCTGTTTCACAGATTACCATTTCCCTACACAAAGATAATCTCCATGAGCGAAAATGTGCTTAGCATAAATGTGTGAAGAGAGGTGTGTTTCCTGTGCTGTTTGAGCAAATGGGTCAGGCAGCCATTGCCTTCAGTGGATGCCTGGTCCATGTTCTTACAGCATGAAAACCAATTATGCCACACTTCACACATTATGGTAAACACATTTCCCTACATATGTTTCCTACATTATCTTTATACAGAGAAATAGTATTGTGTGAAACACCCCTAAGGCTAACGCTGTGCAGAACTTTGAAATGGCAACATTACCTGCCCCTCCAAAGCTTTATAATCAAACATCAATGCACATGCAAAAAATAAAATACATCTTATTTCAGGCGTAGCTTTAGTTCTTTATTTATTTATATCTGTTACTCTTGGAAATAGCTCCAACAAAATGAGATAAGAGGCTGATTCTGTATCTAAATAAGAACCTCCCTTCTCAAGATCAAAGGTCCAGCAGCAATATGTGATTTCCAATTTTATCCTAGGCACATTTGTTTCCAAAGAAGTCCCTTGTCTTAAATGGTGCTTACTCCCAGATTAGCATGCACAGGATATTTTCTGCGTTAAGCATAGGAGTGCATAGAACTGCAGCCTTCATTTATGAAATGAGGAATACACACAGGCTTTAAAATGTGGATAAAGATTTGTACACAAACTGATTTAAAAACCTAGAAGCATAAGGGTAAGCACTGACAACTCAGAGGATGAACAGTGACAGGGAACAGTTTGGGGGGTGGGGGTGATGCTGAGTAAACAGAGGAACAGTCACAAACAGGCAACTTGACAGCCGAAATTGTTTGGATTTTAAATGAGTTCAGTGAACAAAAAAGGGGAGAGATCATTGAACTGTTGCCCATAAATGACAAGCAGTGCAGTAGGAGAAAGAAGACATCCGTTCTGTTTGGCAGCAATAACTTTTAGGAGACTCTCTGAGAAGGACATAGTGCTGGCAAGCAACCGATACTGCTTGGACTATGACATATATCAAAGAAAGAGGGGAAAGGATGTCTGGAAAAGCGCCTGACCTAGGAAGAAAGATGAAGATACAAGAAGCAGCGGAGAAATCAGTAAGGCCAGAGAAGATGAGAAGTTAAGCCCGTGGGCAACAGCAGAAAGTGCTAATGCAGCATTTAATGATGAGTTTGTGATTGCAAAGTGCTTTTGTTATATCAACTCAACAGGCAAGACAGGAAGGTCAGGGTATCACAGAGGAAAACGTCAAAGCAAATCTCTAGGAGAGCCAAATCCACAGAGTGGGTATGCCCAGATTGGGGGTGATGGAGAATTCAATTAGAAATTAAAAATGGGAGAATAAGTTGCTACACTCTGCATACTGGTCAGAAATCAGGCCAGTGGACATGAACACTGTTTGCTGTCATCTTCTTTTGTTCACAAATGTAACATAAACAATTACATTACTTTCCCTGTTGTTTTTTATGTTCCCCCTGTACTGAAATTACTTGTGGAATTAATAGCATCATTAATTGCATTAATTTAGGTCGTAGCAAGTAGTGAGACGAATAGCGTAGGTTTTAGCAGAAGCCAAAATGTAGCAGAATGGAAACATTTCTGATTGCGACTAACACAGGAAGGGATGGAAATTGCTGTCTCCTTAACATCTTTAGACCAGATGCCACAAAATTACCACTGTCTATTGTTGAGGGAGGAATGCAAAGGGCCCTTGACGAAATACACAAGACCCACCCCTAGATTTCCCCCAGTTTTAGCCAAATTATGACTGTCTTGGAGCATTCTAAAAATAGTGGCTAAGGGAAGCATCATAAAAGGGGGCAAAACGTCCCCCCATTCAAGTTGTTGTTGTTGTTAATTATGTTTATATCCTGCTTTTCTTCTAAGGAGCTCAAAGGGGGGTACATAGTTCTCCCCCTCCCCCTTTTATCTGCACGACAACCCTGTGAAGTAGGCCAGGCTAAAAGAAAGTGACAGACTCCATTTCACCCAGTGACCTTCATGGCTGGTCTACCAAGGTCCAAGTCCAACACTCTAACTGCTACACAACACTGCCTCTATCTGAATCTAGCATCTAACTATCACAAACGCTTGATAGAAAAAAAAAATGTGTTTCCTGCTCCTCTAGCATAGTATCCCTTCTGATTTATAGCACTAGTATCTCATAACATTTTGTGCTGCTAATTTTAAGAGAATTGGGGAAGCAGAGGCTGACATTGTAGTATGAAGTCGCAGGTGCTGATGAGTTACCGTATTTTTCGCTCTATAACACGCACCAGACCATAACACGCACGTAGTTTTTAGAGGAGGAAAACAAAAAAAAAATATTCTAAACAAAACAGTGGATGTATGATTTTTGTGGTTCATGCTGTGGCCACAGACATGTGATCTGACGGTGAGTTTGGGGTAGCCCAATGCAAAAATCCTGAGGATCCATGTGGATCCATGCTAAAGTCGCCCTAAAGTCGCAGGGGCGCTGGGGGAGTGAACAGGAAGCAGGAGGAGGAGAACAATCCCTCTCACACACACAGACACACAGAGTATCAATCCTAAAGTCGCAGGAGAGGCAGGGGCACTGGGAGTGGGAAGCAAGAGAAGGAGAACGATCCCCCCCCTCTCTCTCTCACACACACACAGTATCAATCCTAAAGTCGCAGGAGAGCGCAGGGGCGCTGGGAGAGTGAACGGGAAGCAAGAGGAGAACGATGCCTCACACACACACACAGACACACACACAGAATATCAATCCTAAAGTCGCAGGGGCGCTGGAAGTAGCAGGGGCGCTGGGAGAGTGAAGGGGAAGCAAGAGGAGAACGATGCCTCACACACACAGAGACACACAGAGTATCACTTCTAAAGTCGCAGGAGAGCGCTGGGGCGCTGTGAGAGTGAACAGGAAGGAGGAGGAGGAGAACGATAGCTCAAGCACACACACACACACAGCCCCTACAGTGGCTGATCCAAAATCGGACAGCAAAAAACTGCAGGCAGGGACATAGAGCACGGGCTGTTTTAAAGCAACCAACCCCGATCTGCTTCTCTCCCTCCTCCCTCCTCCCGGCTAGGCTGGCTGAAAAGCTTTGCTGCTACTTAGCAGCTCACTGGAGAAGAGAGAGGGACATAGAGCACGGGGTTGTTTTAAAGCAACCAACCCCGATCTGCTTCTCTCCCTCCTCCCTCCTCCCGGCTAGGCTGGCTGAAAAGCTTTGCTGCTACTTAGCAGCTCACTGGAGAAGAGAGAGGGACATAGAGCACGGGGCTGTTTTAAAGCAACCAACCCCGATCTGCTTCTCTCCCTCCTCCCGGCTAGGCTGGCTGAAAAGCTTTGCTACTACTTAGCAGCTCACTGGAGAAGAGAGAGGGACATAGAGCACGGGGTTGTTTTAAAGCAACCAACCCCGATCTGCTTCTCTCCCTCCTCCCCGGCTCGGCTCGCTGACAGGAGCCGCTTACACCCGCTTTGCAGTTTGAAAGAGAGCCACGGACTGCTCACAACTGCAGCGGATTCCCCTGCCATCTGTAGGCATTCGCTCCATAACACGCACAGACATTTCCCCTCACTTTCCAGGAGGAAAAAACTGCGTGTTATAGAGCGAAAAATACGGTAGCTCCTTTGCAATGGTTTCTTGGCCATGAAGAGAGTTCTGTAATTTGAGTGGAGTGTGACATTTGAAACCCCATTCATAGGGGCAAAGGATAGAAGAAGACAGAGTATGCAGAAACCAATGCACTAGCAGCAGAACACCGCGAAGCAACATTCACCCCACAATTTATTTTGATGTTTCTATTTCCAACAAGATTCCATACATCGAACACTTCATTTACCAAGAAGTGACCTTAAAGGTGCGTCTCCAGCTCTTAGACTTTTATTTTACACTATCCCATGCTGTTAGCAAAGATCCTATGAAGGGTCTTTGTCCCAGCTGCATAGGCCAGCTCCTTTTCCTTTTTAAGCCAAAGCAATGATATTAAAGGACTATCAACATCCTGTTGTTCTGCTAAAAGCCAATATGCTTTTGCTGTGTTACCAAATCATTCTGTAATTGCAACCGATTGAAATGCCATATAAAAGAGATGATTGTAGTACTGGATATTCATCTCTCTTTTTCAATTATTTGGTTTACTACCCAATGTGCAATTCTTGTTCTCCTTCCCCTTTTTGGAAATAGTGACATTTGGAAACAATTTGGTTTTACAATGATAATTCACTTTCGTAGGAATTTGTGAAACGTTACAGTGTAAGGAAATCTGCAATAGTATATGATGATATAGCCCATTATTCTATTGCTACTCCTAGATAAGACATTTTATTTTATACACTACAAAGCAATCTGAATTAAATAGGCCTTAACTTTCTTTTAAAATATTGCTTTAAAATGTATTGTAAAGCTCATTTTTTTCAAAAAAAGACCCCACCACCTTTCTAGTCTTTTTAAAAACCATTTTATCACTTTTTAGTTTTTCCTCCATTTATAGTTCTGTTGTTTTCCTTTCCTTTTTTGCAGTTATTGAAGTAATGGCAAAATAGTGCTGAAATTAAAAGAGCCCTTTAGCACACATTTTAACATGATTTTCAAAACTGAGTGGGGGGAAATGGTTTAAAAATGATGTGCTATAATAAGTCTTAGTTTCCCACAGATACATTTGTACTCAGAGTAGTTTACAGAAAATAAACAATCTCACTACAATCATCATTGTACATAAAGAAAATGGCGAGCGGTATCCAACAAAATTATTCTATTAGTGCCATGACTTTTGTCTGTGCAATGGGACTTCCTCTCCCTACAGGCCATCTTAGCCGCCCAAATCTGCTTGTTAAAATCATCTACATATATGAAACATTGTGTGTATGTATATATGTAGATATGTGTGTGTGTGTGTGTGTGTGTGTGTGTGTGTGTGTGTGTATCCTTGTTACCTGATCCTCAGGTGATAAGGAGGGCAAAATATGTTTCATCACTTCAATCACCTCTCTTTGCACTTACATGCTTCTCAGAAACAGAAAACATTATCTCATCCTTACAAAGCAAGATCAAGTAATACATACAAGACAAGTATCATTTGCTTTTCATTCTGGCACTTGTTTACATAATATAACTCCATTTGGAATATGAGTCCATTTAGAATATGTTTATTCTTTGCCCACAAACAATTCTAATAGTTAAGGATATCCGCGACACTTCTCAAAAGCCCTTATCCCTAGTGTTTAAAAGACATTTATAGCCAGTTCTTCCTACCAACTCATTAACACCGGAGTGAGCGTTCCATTTCCTAACAAATGTCACTCCCAGAGCACCTTGGGAGAATCTCCTCCTTTCTTTTCTAAGCTTAAACACTCTCCATCACTGAAAGTGGTCACCTTTTCCCCTCCCTCTTTTTAACAGGCACTCTTAACCTTCTTAGGAGATTAAGTATCCCAAGATGCCGTGCATGAAGAGAGCACTGGAGAACAGCAAGATGCTACTGTATTGTATTAATGTCACTTAATGGTAACTGTCAGTGATAGTGATGGAATAAATATGGAAAAGGAAATTGCTGTAATTGATTGACAGTCTGCAATCCTCCACATGGAGTTTAATGAGAGGGAGTTGTAAAAAGCTGCCTCTATGCAGGCTATTAATGCAAATCATGTGCACCAGGCCTACTTTCTGAATTATGCAATGCTATGCGAATGTCTGTGTCTAAACCATTTCAGCAACCTTGTCTTTATTCAGAAAAAATAGCCTACTGACATGCTGATTACTGTTTTACAGGAGTATCAGAAGTTTGGAGCAAAAAGTGAGTTCCAAGAGCCATGTTATAAATTTTGCTCAGAACAAGAGAAGTGTTTTAACACTGCCCTTACGTTCACCACGCAGTTCTACAAGGTACGTTTGTCAGAGCTGACAGGGATTTACGGGATGAGGGTGGTGAACCTTTGATATGTAGTAAGAATGATCAAGAATTGCTTTTGTTAGAAAACTAGTTAAACCGCCATCTTGCTTTGGTGAAGTAACTAAATGTAATCTTTGTAAGAATATCCTGCATTTCCAGGGAGAATATCATAGAAACTAGAATTAAAGTTTGGAAATTATGAGCCTAAATGACTTAATCATCACTATTATAATAATTTTAATAGCACTTTAGAACATTTTGCAGCATTTCACATACATACATTCATCATCATCATTTCTTATCAATCACCAAAAATTTTCTAATTTCTAGAGGTGTAGCCATTGGAAGAAAAAGAACAAAGAATTTCGTGGCACTTTGAAGACTAACACATTTATTAATACACAAGCTTTCTGGGCGACAGTCCACTTCATCAGATTGGTTGGCCTTCCCACTGCTGTGATATTCTTCCTGGGTGGCAAGGAGTGAAGCTTCTGAGTGGGCTACCTCTCCATGAACTGACTGGTAGCAGAAGCGATACTAGTGGTTCCCAAAGTGGGCTGTGATTGATTGATTGATTGATTGATAGATACTGGTATATATATATATATATATATATATATATATATATATGTATATATATATATATATGGTCTATATGAGCTGCACCAACGGACTGCATTGTTGCAAAGAGCAGTATGTAGGATTGCCCTTGAGGTTGATCCAGAAGCTGCAGTTGATGCAGAATGCAGCAGCTAGACTACTAACCGGAACAGCCTTCCACCAGCATATAACACATCTATTGAGAAAGTTGGACTGGTTGCCAGTATGCTACCAGGCCCCGTTTAAGGCTTGAAGACTTGCGTACAAGGCCCTAAACAACTCAGGACTAAGTTACGTGAAAGATCCCCTGCATCCCTGTTTAGCCACTGCATGATGGTACCTAGGTAATCTGAGGCTCACTCCATTACAGTTCAATGAAGAGCCGTCGGTGTCACAGCACCAGTGGCTGACAGTATAGTAGGGCTGTAGCACTCACCTGACCTCCCAACAACTGAGTTGCTGCTGCTTATCGGGAACGAGAGTTGGACAGGTGAGGTGACCAAACGTTTTGGCAGAGCCAATCCAGCACACTTGATGGTATGTTTGCACAGCGCTAACCTCCTTGTCAATTCATGTCTCCAACTCTCTCTCCTGGTATGCAGCAACTGCTGTGCTGCTCAGAGGTCAGTTAAGCACTACTGCCTATTGCACCGTCTGCTACTTCACAACACCAAAAATATGGAATTGCCTCCCTGTACAAATTAGGCACCAGACTTGCTGGTTTTTCAGACCATGGTGGAAAGATTCTTCTGTAGACAAGCTTCCTCAGAGGGGTGAGAACTCAGCCATACTGAATCATCAGGTTGAAAATATTGTTTGCCTTTTTACATTGCTTATTGTTGAACGAAAGGCTTTTTATGTATTGCTTTGAATTTCTTTCTCAGATACAAAGCAGTTCACAAATTGTGTAAATAGGTAAGAAAAGACGTGGCAGAGATTGGAGGGAAGGCACAATTACTCTTATATAAGATAAGGGCAATAGATGTAAAGCACGGCGATTGTAAATCATGTGCTGTTTTAGAATACAGTTAACAGAGTTTTGTAATGAGGGATTGCTGTATTTAACATTCCAGTCAAAACATAATCAGGAGGAGGAGGAGAACTTATGTTTCTGGTGTCAGATTCAATTAGGAGGGACAGAAGCCACAGATGAGAAATAAAAAGCATCTGTATATGGAAGTATGTTAAGCTTTGAAGCTGGTGTGGAAATATTGGCTTAGTTCTTATTTTCCCCCAAGTGTTATGTCGTTTTATGTATGATGTTCACACTTACAAGGATTCCTTGTTAAATAATTCCTCTGCACAAACAACAGGGAATAAACTCCGGCCTTTGATATCAGCAGATTAGGATCTTGCAAGCTATCATCGAGATCATATAGCTTTAGATGAGCGGAAGGCATTCTCAGCCAAGGGGAGGAACAACATAAATGCAAAGTACAGAAAATAAACTATATGATCAACAAACAGAAACTCGTGACCACAGGAGATCTTCAGTTTGCAATGAACACACTGCAAATCACACATAAATTTCCCATTTAGGAAAGAGAAAATAGCTTGTTTTGTGACCATTACAAAGGGTGGTTTCATCTATTTAAGCCATTAAATAAGCTTATTCGTTATGGCTATTTTACACTGTTTAAATTGGTGCAATCTTTAATGGGGCCACCTGGAAGGTTATTTTGGTGGAAAGGCAAGATAAAAATCATTTACAGTGCAATCCTACACATTGGATTGTGTTAAATGTTTTAACCAGAAGCAGGCAGCTACCAGCAGGAGCAGAAAGAACCCAGCTGACCTCTCCTCTGTAAGTAGCAGTGACTCAGCCGCTGGGAGTTGATATGAGTGCTGCCCCCCACCCCACCACCCACTACTGGTTTCAGTTGTACTTCAATGTAATGTTTATTGTATTTCAAATTGTTGTGATACACCCTGAGGTCATCTGTAATAAAAGGCAGAAATAAATATAAGCATAATGTCTTACTCAGAAGTAAATCCCACTTGGTTCAGCTGCAACACTCTACAGCAGCTGCAGCTTCTGCAACAATTTCAAGGGAAGCACCACATACTGCATGTTGCAGAAGTCAAGTTGTGAGGCTACCAACACATGCATCACAGTGACTAAACTATCCCTCTCCACGAAAGGGCACAGTTTGCGTAGTAACCTAAACTACTTGCCGTTAACTTTGAAAATTGTTCAAATGCAAACAATTGTGGGTGGATGCTCAGTCACAAACATGAGGTACACGCCTCCCCAAACTCCGGGAATCTCTTGGGCAGCAAATATCTGTACTCACACCTGACTACCATTATTAAGAGGCAAGTAGCAAACGCCCACAATGTTTGAGAAGCTAAAATCCAGAGTCAATGAGTTTGATGTCATAGAAAACCCTGAGATTTAAGATACGCAGTCATTTTTCTCTCTGATTCATAACCATCTTTCCCCTCTGACTCATAACAATCTGGTACGTTGTTGGTTCAGATTTACTCCTGCCACCCTCTTGACTTCAGGAACAGGAACCAGTGCCAGCAGTTTCTCTCTCTCATGTTTCATTACACGCTCAAACTTCTTTTTAACTTACGCCTTTTTGAGCATCTACTATGAAAATAATGGCGTCTTTAAAAAGAAATGTAGGAGGACCATAACAAAAGGGGGGAAATTTGGTGGTGCCAAATGAGCCACTGCCACTGAAAACGCCACGAGATATTGCTCTTGTATAATATTTATTTGAATCCATAACGATGAGGAAAGACTTCCTTCGTACCCTCACATGGTATTGTAAAATAATTAGGTAGCTTGGAGATGGGAAATCCTGCAGTCTTGTCTGTTCAGACAATCAAGCTGATTGTATGATGGCAACAGCAGAACAGATCCAACAGCCACAAATCTCATTCAGGTCCTATATTTGTGGCCTGTGGTGAAGGAACAGGATGCTGTTTTTACTTCACTGGTTACGTATCCGCTTCCAGATTGCACACTGCATAAGGAAGATGACTGGCTCTGCCCCTTACATAACTGAATGCAGGAATGGAACCCACACATACAGCTGCACATGTGGGGTTGGCCTATGCAATCAGGGACCTGTTTGCTGTCAGGATTCCTGGTTACCTGGGCAGAGGCCTCAATGAGTATAAGCATTCAGTGTAGGTGAGGGGCTGAGCAGCCCCCACTCCCCAGACACACATTAATTCAGGTCACTACCTGAATAGGGGGACGCGGGTGGCGCTGTGGGTTAAACCACAGGGCCTGGGACTTGCCAATCAGAAGGTCGGTGGTTCAAATCCCTGAGACGGGGTGAGCTCCCGTTGCTCGGTCCCTGCTCCTGCCAAGCTAGCAGTTCAAAAGCACGTCAAAGTGCAAGTAGATAAATAGGTACCGCTCCGGTGGGAAGGTAAACAGCATTTCCGTGTGCTGCTCTGGTTCGCCAGAAGCGGCTTAGTCATGCTGGTCACATGACCCGGAAGCTGTACACCGGCTCCCTTGGCCAATAAAGTGAGATGAGCGCCGCAACCCCAGAGTCGGCCACGACTGGACCTAATGGTCAGGGGTCCCTTTACCTTTACCTGAATAGGGCAGTTGGATGGTTAGAGGGATAGTTTACAAGGGGACAACTAGAGGAAAAGGGGAGTTAGCATGATTGGAAGGCACAGCAGTTTGAAAGATGAGTGGAAGCTCAAGTCAAAAGGGGGCAAGGATGACCTTCCTCACATGCTGTCCACCTCAGGCTAAGCATAGAACATGGCAGGCAAAGCACCAGCCAAGTGTGTTTTGAAGTCAGAAGCAGGAAAAGCCAGAC
The DNA here is from genome assembly GCF_964106645.2 of Podarcis pityusensis. Classification (NCBI taxonomy): domain Eukaryota; kingdom Metazoa; phylum Chordata; class Lepidosauria; order Squamata; family Lacertidae; genus Podarcis; species Podarcis pityusensis. Next base: position 61,095,908 of record NC_138031.1, read on the forward strand.
TAGATTAGCGAGCAGGGGAGGCAGACAGAAAGGCAGGAATGGCAAGCTTTGCGGCAGCAGACTGAGCAATCTGCTGGTGGTAGTCAGGGCAATCTGTCAGCAGCAGTGGCAAAATTGGAGACTGCCACCAAAGCAGCAGCAAAATCAGCAGTGGGTGCAACAGTGGGAGGTTACATGGAAGACAGATGAGGGCCACATGTGGCTTGCGGATTGTCCATGTAGAAGCCAACCCAAGCTTTCAGAAGTGAGACAGGGCTATGCATGTGTGTGTGTGTGTGTGTGTGTGTGTGTGTGAATGAATGAATGAATGAATGAGTGAATAAATAAATAAATAAATAAATAAATAAGTGAGCCAATCAGTGCCTATACGTTCTCTAAGCTATTACGCATGTTGGGGGACAAAAACACCTTTAAACAGACACCCAGAGAGCATTTTCTAAGCCTTGGGAGACCAGCCCCTTTCCTACCACCAACAATGCTACTCTGTCACTGACATAAATAAAAATGTCACAAGGCAGTTTCATGAAGCCATACCATGAATGCCGGGTATTGAGCTGCAGCAGCTGCATGGAGACTTTGCGGTTTCTCCTCCGAGGCTTTCGCTGCTACTGCTGGCTCCCACTCAAGTCACTACATCCATGCCCTGCCTCCTTGCTGCTGCTAAATTTAATCACATCCTTTTCCATATCATGTCTTCACTTCCTTGCGCTCCAAGATGGGTTAAAATCTGACCCTAGACTAAACTAGCTAAACCAAAGTGTAGTAGTAGTAGCAGTAGTAATGTATCTATAAAGAGCCTAGCTTCACTAAAGGTGAGAGCCACAGATGTTTTGGACTACAACTCCCATCACCCCTGACTTTCAACCATGCTGGCTGGGGCTGATGGGAGTTGGAGTCCTGCAACATCTGGAGGACCACTACTGAATCACAGTTCAGTTCATAGTGTGAAATGCATGTGATCAGGCTGGTGGGTACGCAACTGGCTTGGACCTGCTGGGAGCCACCAGCTCACCTGATCATATATAACTCCGCAATTCCCCAACTATGGGTTGCAACCCACAAGTGGGCTGTGAAGTCTGTGCAAGTGGATCGTGTGCTTACAAGTAATTTTCATTTTTACCATTTCTTTTTAAATAACAAATAGCACATTTTGCTCTCTCTCTCTTTTTTAAGGAACTCGATTTCCCTCCATCCCAGGGGAGCTGAAACTGGGGCAATTCAAAGAGGCTGTTAAGGGGGCAAATAAGAGACAACTCAGCATCAATTCCAAAGCCAAGAAAAACAAGCAGCAAGAAAATGGGCTGAACCTGCAAAGAGGAAGTGTTTAATTTAAAGGCATAGGAACCCTGTATGGCCTTAATGATACTTTGTTGGTGACATTCGATAGGGAAGTACAACAACAGCATTTTATTACATCCCTCCCCCACTACCACCCCCAAAAACCCAACGACAAATTAGATCTGGTGGAAATGTGCAAGGACAGCAGAGGGAACACTGGATTGCAATGAATTTAGAAGCTTTGTAAAAAGTAAATGAAAAAAATATGGCAATTCCTAAGAAAAGGGCTCATGCTTGCCTCTACTCTGGTCTATTTTGCTTTCCTTGATGTTTCTTGAACAAAATTATTAGTGTGTTGCCTACTGGACCTTGGAAGAGCTACGGCTACAGTACAGGCAGGACTATATCCCAACTAGCAATAATTGAACTTGGATAAAATTAAAGCAAAATTTTGGAAAATAAACTTTGGCTTGTTTTTATTTCATTTTGCTTTATTTTGTTATCGAGCAGAACAAAATTTAGCTTTCAGTTTGTAACCAAGTTCAGCCTTAAGCCCACAATGCTTTGCCTTATTTTATTTATTTGTAAAAATGTTTATATACAGCTAAATATTTTTTTAAAAATATCAAAGTGCTTTGCCACATAAAAGTGTAAAAAGGTTTGCAGTGAAGATAGGCAGAAGACCGAGACAAGCCCAGATGGTATTATGGTAGTGTTAATGCCCCACTCCTCTTCTATAAAATTACCGTATTTTTCGCTCTATAACACGCAGTTTTTTCCTCCTGGAAAGTGAGGGGAAATGTCTGTGCGTGTTATGGAGCGAATGCCTACAGATGGCAGGGGAATCCGCTGCAGTTGTGAGCAGTCCGTGGCTCTCTTTCAAACTGCAAAGCGGGTGTAAGCGGCTCCTGTCAGCGAGCCGAGCCGGGGAGGAGGGAGAGAAGCAGATCGGGGTTGGTTGCTTTAAAACAACCCCGTGCTCTATGTCCCTCTCTCTTCTCCAGTGAGCTGCTAAGTAGTAGCAAAGCTTTTCAGCCAGCCTAGCCGGGAGGAGGGAGAGAAGCAGATCGGGGTTGGTTGCTTTAAAACAGCCCCGTGCTCTATGTCCCTCTCTCTTCTCCAGTGAGCTGCTAAGTAGCAGCAAAGCTTTTCAGCCAGCCTAGCCGGGAGGAGGGAGGAGGGAGAGAAGCAGATCGGGGTTGGTTGCTTTAAAACAACCCCGTGCTCTATGTCCCTCTCTCTTCTCCAGTGAGCTGCTAAGTAGCAGCAAAGCTTTTCAGCCAGCCTAGCCGGGAGGAGGGAGGAGGGAGAGAAGCAGATCGGGGTTGGTTGCTTTAAAACAGCCCGTGCTCTATGTCCCTGCCTGCAGTTTTTTGCTGTCCGATTTTGGATCAGCCACTGTAGGGGCTGTGTGTGTGTGTGTGCTTGAGCTATCGTTCTCCTCCTCCTCCTTCCTGTTCACTCTCACAGCGCCCCAGCGCTCTCCTGCGACTTTAGAAGTGATACTCTGTGTGTCTCTGTGTGTGTGAGGCATCGTTCTCCTCTTGCTTCCCCTTCACTCTCCCAGCGCCCCTGCTACTTCCAGCGCCCCTGCGACTTTAGGATTGATATTCTGTGTGTGTGTCTGTGTGTGTGTGTGAGGCATCGTTCTCCTCTTGCTTCCCGTTCACTCTCCCAGCGCCCCTGCGCTCTCCTGCGACTTTAGGATTGATACTGTGTGTGTGTGAGAGAGAGAGGGGGGGGATCGTTCTCCTTCTCTTGCTTCCCACTCCCAGTGCCCCTGCCTCTCCTGCGACTTTAGGATTGATACTCTGTGTGTCTGTGTGTGTGAGAGGGATTGTTCTCCTCCTCCTGCTTCCTGTTCACTCCCCCAGCGCCCCTGCGACTTTAGGGCGACTTTAGCATGGATCCACATGGATCCTCAGGATTTTTGCATTGGGCTACCCCAAACTCACCGTCAGATCACATGTCTGTGGCCACAGCATGAACCACAAAAATCATACATCCACTGTTTTGTTTAGAATATTTTTTTTTTGTTTTCCTCCTCTAAAAACTACGTGCGTGTTATGGTCTGGTGCGTGTTATAGAGCGAAAAATACGGTACATATGGCACAGTTAGAGAAAGGTTTTCTCCCTTTCTTATAGCACTAGACTAGAACTTGTGGACATCCATGAAGCTGAATGGTGGCTGAAGGAAGGACCTCTTCATGCAGCACAAAGCTGAACTGTGGAACCCATTCCCATAGGAGGCAGCGATGGCCACCAGCTTGGATGGCTTTAAAAGAGGATTAGACAAATTCATGGAGGATAAGGCAATCAGTGGCTAACCATGATTGCCGTGCTCTGCTTCCACAGTCAAAGGCAGTATGCTTCTGAATACCATTTGCTGGAAACCTCAGGAGGGGAGACTGCTCTTGCATTCAGGTCCTGCATGCAGGTTTCTCACGGGCTTCTGGTTCACCCCTGTAAGAACAGGATGCTGGACTAGATGGGCCATTGGCCTGACCCAACAGGCTCTTTTTATGTTCTTATATTTTTACTTGGTGGATCACCAGCACAGGCTGGGGTGTTGGAAAGATCACCACCATCCATTGACCTTTTTCTCGCTAGGAAACCCACCTACCTGGAAACCAGATGTGAAGGATTTTACCTGATGTGGGGCTAGAGAGACGGAACATGTTTGCACTAAAATCTTGATAGATTTTTATGAGTTTTGTTTTTGGTTTTTTTTACAAGGGGGGCTGATTGCAAATTGCTGAAGAAATGTGAAGAACTTGATTTAAGCTTGGAAAAATGAGAAACCGGGAGAATCAAAATTAACAGATTTTGCCATCCCTGAAAACATATATTTTGATTAGAGTTTATGGGGTGGCTTTTTAATAACTGAAATATGCTATATAAATTTTAATTGTTTACAGAACTTTTAGACCATACTAAAGGTAGTCACAGGGCAGTTTCTGGCACAGTACATAAAAACAACATATTTGACATAAGAAAACATTGCTACAATTAAAACCACTTAGAAACCAACAACCAGAAATGACAGCAGCTCAGAATAATACTTAGACCTTGGCTAACACAGTTGTTTATTATGCAAACAGGCTGAATGTACGTCCTTATCTTTACCGTACCCAGACCCGCTGAAAATATGTGCATGCCGAAAAGATAAAAACACCTAGCTGTTGAAGATGTGTTGTCTGCGCCAAACAAAGAGGACTATGGGTGGCCTTCTGTCAATCAGCCAGGAATGTTTGGATTCCTGGTAGCAACTACTGTTTTGTTCTTGAAGTGGAATACTTTCTAAAACATGCAGGCAGCATGGGAAGGGGTGGGGGCAGGCAGCAAATCCATGCTCAGGCACTCCAACAGCATGCAAGAGAGATCTCTGAGTGGGATTTGGCATAATGGGTGGGAATACAATCAAGGGCAAGACAAGATTTTCTTCTCCCTTTTCCATCTCCAATCTTCTGTTCCACCTGACAATGTTTTCGCCCGGAGCGTACCTCAGGGCTACAGTGGAAGCTGTCCAAGTGGGGGAAGGCAACATAAAAGGCATTATTGTCTTATTAGGCTACAGTCTGTGTTAATGTCCTTTCCATATTCCGTAGGAGAATGTAAGTGTCTAGAAAAGAAATGATTTTTGAAAGGAAGGGGAATTTGGGCCTGGATTTAGACCACCTGTCATCCCTCTCTCCCTCTCCAGTAGTAAAAAAGAGGGAGGGAGGGATCCTTCCGCAATTCTAATGCCAACCTTTCAGCGACAGCAGCAGTCACATTTTTTTTAATGAGTCCTCCCCAAAAAGGAGTGCCACTTTTTGTTCATGTACTAGGCTGGGGAATAGACAAGGATGAGCGAGAGGGGAGAAGATTTTGGGATCGTTCCCATACAAATGGAGAGGCGTGTGAATGTGGAACTATTGTAAAATACACAGATGGACCTTAAAGAAAACAAACACAAAGTTCCTGCCACACAGGACTGCAAGAAGCTGACTTGCAGGCTCAGAATCTGTAAGTATCAGTAGACAGTGCAGAACAAGAGAGAGAGCAGTTGCTACAACATAGGGAAAGGGATGGAGAAAACTCATATAGAAAGATTTAAATCAGTCAGTCAGTCAGTCAATAGGGGAGAGGGTCAACAAACATAGGAAAACATATTTGTTGGGGGGGGGCAGTCTGTGATATCTATTGCCGCAGGAAAAGAAACAGCTATTTTATACCAAGCCAGTCAATTGGTCCATATAGCTCAGTATTGTCTACTAGTAAGGGCTCTCTGGGATTTCAGATGCTCTGCAACTCTGCAGTGGCTGATCCTAAGGAACATAGGAAGCTACCTTATACCCAATCAGTCCGCTGGTCCTTCTTGCTCAGTACTCTAAGCTATACTGATGGGCAGCAGCTCTCCATGGTTTCCGACACAGGACAGCTGCACATTCATGTATTCCAGGGGGTCGGACTAGATGATCCTCAGGATCCCTTCCAACTCTATGGAAGGGATGATTCTAAGCCTCTCTCCCCGCCTTACTTGGAGATTATGAGGCTTGAGCCTGAGGTCTCTGCATGCAAAGTAGATGCTTTGCCACTGAGCTATAGGCCTTCCCCCCTATTCCTCAAGACACTAGTTTTGTGGACTTCCTTCAGACCACCAGTGGCCACACTCTCCTCAAAACTCTGCAGTATATAAAAAGTCCATATACACACCCTGCAGCCTAGGATAAGGAGAGTTTGATTGGTATTTGGCAAGTGTTGAAGGAACCGCAGTCTGAATGCTAAATTGCCAGCATTTCCCTAAATAGAAAATGTCTGCCACCCTTTAATTTAGGGATGCCAGATCTCTAGGAAGATGGGCAGGGTAGAGGCCTCCTCTGCATATGTTAATTCATATATAAATGTATGTTTATTGCCTAGCACTGAAGCCGAGTTGTTAAACACACACACACACAAACACACACGTATACGCGCACACCAGGAGTCAGAGGCAAAAGAAAACTGACCATGTGGCAATCCCACTTCCATTTACCCGTCTCAGCTGTGGGGCTTTTTGCTTAGGCAGAATTTTGCACCATATGCAGGAGGAAATACATTCAGAAGCCGCAAGGAGCCTTATGAATACATTATTAATCATTAGGCACATCGGGGATATTATCATGTTATCAGCAGAACCGTGAACAAGTTTTCCCCTGCTGAGAGTGAGAAAATAGACATGTGACACCTAAATAATCTACTCTACGGGCCAATTGTACCAATCTGTTGCATTAATGACAAGGTTTTCTCTGGGAAGAGGCGTGGGAGGGGAGAGCGAGAATGGGGAAAGGATTTGCACTGCTTTCTTCATGCCTGTCACACAGACGTCTTTCCAAAAGAAAGATCCTTGCATTAAAATTGCACAGGTTCAGTCCCCTCATATCTTACTGTTGTCTGGTATCGAAGCATAGGAAATCTTTTTTAAATGCTGTCATACCATCTATGTATTAAGCATCAATATACACACAGCCTTGGCACCTCCATTCTCTAGGCAGCAACAGACGGGAGCATGTCTGGAATTCACTTTGTGTGCAATTATTGTTTAGGGTTGCCACCTTCATCCCTAAGAAAGCCCCAGGTTGCCGGCCACCTAATTTTGGCCCTGCTCCTGTGCCTTTAGCAGCAGCTTGACATGCAGATATCAAGCCGGTAAAGTGTTTGCCACTACCATTATTATTTATGCAATCCTTAATCCTGGGGCAATATCATAAATATAACCTCAGTGTCATTAAAAGAATTACATTAACACACACACACACACACACACACACACACATACATACACACCTCCAGAAGAAGCATTTCCTACTTTTAATGTTGATATGTCAGGCTGCTGGTTAAAAGCATGGACGAATAGCCAGTAAAAATGATGGCAGCTCTATACAATGCATTTCATACAAAAGAAGGAGACAAGGAAGAATTCAGGAACAGGCACCAGTTCACACTGAGTGTGATGCTCATGGAGGTGAGTGTCATGCTGCCAAACACCCTCAGCTTTTTGATCATCATGGATGATCTTGGGGGAGTGGGAGACAGGGAAACACACACACACACAGCAACATGTCCAGAGCTGCAGGTCACAGCAGACAATACTGAACTAAGGAGACCAAGATTCAGGTAGGTAGACGTGTTGGCCTGACGCGCTATATATATATATATATATATATATATATATATATATATATTAGTCCAGTAGCACCATAGAGACCAACTAAGTTTGTTCTTGATACTCTGAAGAAGTGTGCATGCTCACGAAAGCTCATACCAAGAACAAACTTAGTTGGTCTTTAAGGTGCTACTGGACAATTTTTAATTTTTTAAAATATATTTCTAAGGAGACCAGCTCAGTAGAAGGCAGCCTCGTGTTCCCAAGACCTTTATTAGAATATATGAATGGCCACAGTGATATGCATTATTTGAGGGCAAAGTGATTCCACATATTGTGGTTAGTTCATCAAAATTTACTGTCTCCTACCAAAACATTTTGGGCTCCTGTGTTCAAATCCTGTTTGCAGGATTCAAACAGGTACATCTTTGGCCACAGTGACTAGAGGGGCTATTGGCCAGATCCAGCAGACCCTTCATATGTTTTTATGGCATTTTTCTTTTGAAAATTATGGAGATGCAGGCCTTCATAGTAAAGAGTGACTGACCCAAGAAGTTCCTACTCTCCCATCAGCTATGGACTCATGGCTCTGGTGAGGCCATCTCCAATCTCATCTGCATTACGGAGAAAATAATCCCAGCATGTCTTGTGGGACTGCTGTAGGGTATAATAACACTTTTAAATTTTAATTAAGATCAATTTTAAATAAGATGTTTTAGAAGAGACAATTAATAGTATAAATATATATAGAGAGAACTTAGGCACCAGAGCCTAGCCTAAGCTAGCCCTACACCATGTGTGGAAGGAAGGGGCCAAGCTAGGGTAGCCATGTGCCCTTCCTTAGGGAGGGCAGTTCTCTATTTGAGGGACTACCCCATTTAAAAATAAAGATCTATAAACACGGGGACCTTGGCACTTGGACATCAGGCAAGTCACATTTATTCAGTCAGTCTTGCTCCCCATTGCAGTGAGATGTACAGTGGTGCCTCGCAAGACGAAAATAATCCGTTCTGCGAGTCTCTTCGTCTAGCGGTTTTTTGTCTTGCGAAGCAACCCTATTAGCGGCTTAGCGGATTAGCACTATTAGCGGTTTAGCGGCTATTAAAGGCTTAGCGGCTTAGTGGCTAAAAGGCTATTAGCGGCTTAGCGGCTTAGAAAAAGGGGGGGAGCGAAAAAAATCGCAAGACTCGCAAGACGTTTTCGTCTTGCGAAGCAAGCCCATAGGGAAATTCGTCTTGCGAAGCGCATCGAAAAATGGAAAACCCTTTCGTCTAGTGGGTTTTTCGTCTTGCGAGGCATTCGTCTTGCGGGGCACCACTGTATTAGAGACCATTTCATTAAGTTGCTTATAAATTGCTGAAATAATATTGTTGAATTAAATTAGTATTCTATTTAAATTTCAGTAATTGTTTCTATATGTGCATGTATAGCTTCTCTGTACTGGGCAATTATTTTAGAGTGACTGAAGCCTGAGGTTGCATTTTCTCTCACCTGAACCTTCTCTTTCATCCATTGTACATTGGAATATTTATTGCAGGGCCCCTGCTTTAACTTAAGTGAATCCCACTCAGCTCTGCCTGACCAGATTCTTCCCTGATTGTCCCGCTGCCATCCATCCTTCCACTTTTCTTTGAGCAGAATGACCTCAAGAGCACTTTTTTGTGCTTTAAAACACCCCACACAAAATGAGAGCACAAGTTAAACAAAAGCCCACAACTGCCTTGTTTACTGGGAAGAATGATCAATGAGCTTAAATGAAAGGACAGGAAGCCAATGTTTTCGCTGTAATTTGTTAGTTAAAGAGTGGCTAGTCCAATTGTTGCTGACAAGAGACTTCCCCCTCTCCCCCTTCTTTTTCAAATGAAGGTTCTCGGAGGAGGGGGGAAGCAAAGGTGTCAACAGCCCGTGAAATGGGTGACATCAGCAAGCTTATTCGCCTCTTTTGTTTGTTCTGGGAGGCTGAGTTATACTGAAATTGAGTGAATGTCCAACTGAGTGAATGTCTCCTTTCCACCAAGAGAACCAACTATGAAAATTAGGACGAAATAAGCACCACGAGAACCTAAACTGTTTGTCTCTGTTTTGTCATAATCACTGCCATTATTATAACATCAACATTGATATATTTGAAGATGTATGGGAGTAACTACTTTTGTTGTCAAAAAAATACTAAGAAATTAGGATTATGTGGTATGTTCACATTAGCATCCAGCGCACACTCCCACTGCTAATTTTTGAAGCTTCGTTCACATGACATTAGCCGTAATCCATATTGATCCTGCAATCTCTTGGCAAATACTGCTGTTGGATGTGTGTGTGTGTTTTGCGTATTCAGACCCAGAAACCTCCCCCTAAATAAATTCACACTTGACTAAAATTTTAGTTTGGGTTTTTGGCAGAATTTAGGCCACAACTTTATTGATTACAGAAAGTGAGTGGTTGCATAGGCTCTGGTTCGACTAGCTCCCTGCCATGCAGCGCTGACCCAGGGTTCCAGCATAGGTCAGCCAAGGGTGAACACCTGGATAAGCGAAAAGTCAGGAACGGACTATGTCCACCACCCAGATGTCCCGCTAGACTCTGGCATGGGCACAGCCCCCTCTCAGGGGTTGACCAAACCATTTGAGTCCCTGGATTCCTTTAATGGAATACCCTTCACATAGTGATGGCGAGAGCATTCTCCCATCCCTATCACCTGAACCAGAGCCTATCCGCCACACAAGCACCTGCGCTCGCCGCCAACCACTCACACCTGTAACCAATCCCTTAACCCCACTGACATGGAGGTCAGCCACAAATCATTCCCAATCACAGACAGATGAACCCCATCAAGCCTGTAAAGGGAACCATCTCAGAAGGTAATGCCCAGGTGACGGGTCACTGTCCTACCCAAGGCCAGAACCTTCTCGGCCACTGCACTCTGGACACGCCTCCTGGCCCTCTCGGTGGCAACTGGGCATCGGCTACCTCACCACACACGTCACTGCAGCAGCTGCAACCAAAAGATTTTGAGTCCGGGAAGAGCTGCCTTCAACTCTTCCAAGTCCTCCTGCATGCGGGTCCGCAGGCTCAAGCCAGAAACTTCCAGAAAATCGTTCTCGCCCAGCTGCACCACCATCACTGCAAGCGTGCCTTCCGCAGACACCTTCGCCCGCACCGTCGGGAGAAGCTCCTCCCAATGCATTCCTCATCTGGATATCCAAGCCTGGTCGGAGAGTCCAAGCCTGCGTCCGAATCCAGACTCCATTGCCCTCCTGCTGGCCCAGTGGACAATGCTGTGCCCAACTATTCAGACATGCAGGGTAGACAAGACCTAGGAATGAACAAAATAACATTAGCAACTGCACCTCAGCGCCATGTCCGAATATAACCCCGGTATGCTCCAGATTTCCAGCGGCCCGGATCCTTAATCCTGTCAATGGACAGGCCCCAATGCGCAGAGGTGGTAGCTGCCCAATGTGAAAGGAATGAGGTGCAAACTCACTGGCCAACAGGCCACATGCTGCCAGCGTCTTGCGCATTACTGCAGGGACCCATCCTCATGGATCAGGAAGGGACCATCCCCAGGTGGGCGAAGTGACAAATATTTCTTGGCATCCTTCACTGGACAAGGGCTGGGCTTAACAGTGGTAGGCAGCCTCATCAAGGCGCCTCTGCCCAACTGGTCCGTTTTGGAATTACAAATAGGGAGCACCAGCTCCGCATCGGACAGCTGAATGTCCTGCAAAAGCAAGCCCCTGGGAGCCCTTCCCTGCGCTGATTCCAGCACCACTTCACCCACACGCAGTGCACCAAAAAATGCAATTGAAAAAGGCCGCCAAAAAGAGTCTCGCCTCATAAATAGACCAGCAAACTAGCCTCAGCTTGCTGCGCACAGCACATAAAATGTCGAAAGCGACAGGCCTCCTACCTGGCGACTCAGGTGGCTGCAGCCTGGCCCAGCCCTCAAGAGCCTTGCGCACCACAAACTTTGTGCAAGGGTCTCTAGAATAAAGGGACTTACAGAAAAATGAAATGGCAGAAGATTGAATTCGGATGGACTTCACAGCACGACCCATAAACCGCAGGTGAGCCAAATACTGCAACACCTGATGTGTGGATGGCGACTCTGTACTGTTGCTTGTCGAATGCTGTGCTCTGAAAGTTAAAAAGTCCACCCAGGCCTTCTTATATGACCTCAACGTAGAAGGAGAAACGGATGCTATTACTCCCTGAAGGACTAGCTATTGCCAAGGTTTTCTTAAGCCAGCTGCAATCCGCCTCAAAAACTGGATGCAAAGTAAGTGGTAATGTGAACATACCCTAATAGCTGTGTGCTGGTGCAGGCACAGGTGTGCAGCTTAATAAGAGTTCTAGTGGGGTTGCAGGGGCGGGGAAACCAAAAAGGTCATGCACGTCTGGTGAACACATCACCATCCCCTCTCTAATGTGAACTGCTCCTGCAAAGGCAGCTTAAATGCAGTGGAGGTCACTGCATCTGAAGCCACAATTGTGAGCATACCCTCCAAAGGCAGTTGTGGAATAACTGGGGATTGATGAAAAATTACTTATGTATCAATCCCAGAGGCAAATCTAGTTGTTCCACAGAATTGCTTTAGGATGTGAAACCAAGCTTTATTTTTAGGGAATGGTTGTAGCAAACACTTGGTTGCGGGCAAGTCAGCTTCTTATATTCCAGTGAAAATATCAGAAGGATCCCTAAAAACAGCAGAGATTGGGTTCAAGTTTGCCTACATTTCCTGCTTCTTAAATCACAGGAGGCTACCACTTAATAACTTGGGTTACTGAAATGTACTCTATTATTGAACTAATCTTGCACATCACATTAAGCCATAGAAGAGTTTACTATGAACACACCTACCTGAGCTGTTTGTTGGAGCCAACCAAACTACAATGCTTGGTTCAGCAATAGTGCTAAGCCAGGGATCATGGCTTGTTCCCTCTCATCATGGGCATGGAGGAGCAAATCAGGCACTGCTCACTTGTGCATGAAAAGCCACCGTTTATGGCATATGAAATATCTCCTTCTTGTTTCCAGATGGGAGCAGCAAAAACAACAAAAGAGTCTTCTGGCATCTTAAAGACTAACAAATTTATTATGGCATAAGCTTTCGTGAACCAGAGTCCCTTTATCAGAGGCATGAAGTGTAATCCTAAATTGGCAGGCTTCCTTTGCACCAGAAGATAAGTTATTCTTATCAAGAAGCATTTGGGATGCAACTCCTTTGTGTCCATTATAACTTTCTAAAGGCTAGAGCCACAAAGCTCTGAGGACTTAAATCTGTAAGGGCCTTGGAAATACCCATATGCAGATAGACACTTGACACATTTTAATGTGGGAGGCTTAAATCATCTTTCAACTTCACTCACATAATGCATGTCAAATGTGTCCTTGACATTAATGCAGACAGAAAAAGCAGAAGGGGAGATCTTTATAATGTGAATGAGCATTCTGGCAACATTTGCATTACAAATGCAAGGATGGCCTAATACGCATGAAAATGCCCTTCCTTCATCTTGTTTTGTGTAGGTGTACTTGACTGCTACATTAACCCAGGTGAGCTCCAACCACTCCTCCCCATATCTCACCTTGATAGTTTATGGCTGCTGCACAGCAGATCCTTTGATTAGTTCACCTTCTGGGAGAGGCAGTGGAAAGTGTTAAATGTATTGATAAATGAACAAAGCAAGTTCCTTTCTTAGTCTGAAGGTACAGAAGAAGAATTACTAAGGATTAAGCAAACCTCAGGGATCAGGAGGTTCACAGCATATTGGTGTGACAGGAGAGCTCAAACACCAAAATACAGAGCGTGGTTCAAATCCAGAGTCCAAATATTGAAAGAGGGGAGGGAACCAGCTGAGAATCACCTTGCACACACAGGAGGGCCCAGGTCCATCCCCCCCCCCAGTTCCTGTGTGTGTATAGTGAACTCCCCTTTGTTCAATAGGACTGTGTACCTCTGTCAATGAAAGGACGTCTGTGCAAAGCTCCCCAAAACAATAGCAATGGACTCTGTGCATGAACGTGGACACAAGGATACACAACAAGCCCATTGGATTCAAGCCCTCTCCATGAGTGAGTGAGCGAGCAAGCGTGTGTGTGTGTGTGTGTGTGTGTGTGTGCTCATCTTGCATGTTCTGCACATTAGGGATACAGTTCTGTTTTGCACGCGGAGGCCGTGTGCCGCTGACAGAAATTAAAGCGCTGTCCTACAAATAAAGCCTAGTATTTTGCAAACATGAAAAGCTTAAATCTTTTGATCTCCCGAGTCTCCCCGCCAACGTCCTACTCATAAAATTTCAGATTTCAAATCTATCGTGAGGCTTAACACAGGGGAAATGGTGATTTTTTTTTTCCTAGGCGGCTCAAAGCGGAATTCAGGATTATATTAAAGGCACGAGGAAAGTTATTAGTAGCGCTGTTCTTCAAAGAATGACGGGATCTTGGGAGGATTGATGTCATGGGAAAGCACAGTAATCCGAGAAAGTGATTTAAAGAATTAACCCTTTCTTTTCTTTCTTCCTGTTCAAAAACAGGAAGGAAAAAGTGCTGTCAAATACCTCAGACTAACCAATGCGAGGGTTCAACGTATTGGCCTCCCCACAGTCTAGCTGCAGCAAATGTGCCTGCTTTGGTGTAATCTTTCAAGTTCTCAAAACCTCATGGGTCCATGTTGGTTTTAGGTATGGTTCTGCCTCTACAATACAGAATTTTTTTTAAAAAGTCCCACCTGTTTTTGCAGGGTTTGCACTAATACAGAATTTTCAGTGTGATGCATCCCTTGATAGTCGTTTATGTCACAGTAGGTCCACATTAGGGCCTTCTCTTTGAAGGGCTATACAGTGCAAGAATGGCTTAAACCGTAAGGAAGAGGAGGGGTCCTGAAGTTGCTCATCAGCCTCTGGCCACAGGCTGCCACCCTCCCAGCACACCCTCCATACAGGCAGATGTACTGCATTTTTATTTGAATTACAGTAACGATATAATGACCCTGAGGCAAACCTACTACAGTTCAGCACACATTGTATATAACCTTTGTGGTAGTCACCATTTTATAAGCTCAGGTTTTTGGGGTGTGTTTGTTTAATGATAATAATTTAATGATAAATTCAATAAATAATAATAATTTAATCAGTACCAAAGCGCAGGACTTTTTTTCAGCACCCTCCTCCCATTAAACAGATCCACTGTACACAAGTGTTGAATATTTTGATTTATACATAAATGTTTCATGGGTAGAGATGGCCAATCACGTTTAAACGAATAAGCACTTAATAGTAAAGAAATGTTTTTTAAAAGGATTGTTTGGATACTTTTTTCTTCTTCTAACCCCCACTGAAGTGAATTGGTCCCCAGCTGCACCAGCTATCAAACCCGCTAGTGTGGACAGAACATAGCTGGATGAATAGACAGGGGAGGTGCAGCATCCCCCATAGTACGGAAAGTCAATCGCAATTCTGCTTTTACCTTACAGCACAAGCGCAATGATTTAGTAGCATTAGGAGCCATCCGTCTGGGAGCTGCCTTGGTTACGGGTGAAACAGTGGCACAGAGATTAGAGGAGTGAAACAAGAGTTGGGCAGGAGAAGGGGAGAGAAAAGAGTCCAGTCTTTAGCAGAATTCCAGCTGGTTTTTATGAATGACTGAGTTTATTACAACAAAATAATTATGAGTCAAGTTGTATCAGACGTTCCAGCTGTCACCACTATTCACTATTCCTTGCATCAAAAGGCAAGGTTGCTAGATTTTGTTTATTTTGGAAAAAATAATAATTTACACAGTTGTGAAAATTCAACCCCTACAACCTTCAGGATAAAAAAAATAAAAATCCCAGGAAATATATTAACAGGCAAGATTGCTACAAACACATATACTGAGCCTGCAGGAGATTAAAAGGGATTAGGGGGAGGACCTAAAAGGAAGATGAAACCATACCATGCTCACATATCCCTAGGGTTAACCTATTTTCCCCAGAACAATGCAACATATGCACATTACTAAATATGTGTTTAAAACAGGAGTGCTACACAGAAGAGGAAATTCAGTAACACTGAATCCAAAGTAGTCCAGAAGAGCCTTGCAGAATCAGAATAAAGAGTCATAGGAAGTATAATGATCCCCATCTTTACTCAGATGTAAATGGGTTTGGGGTAACAAGCTTAGCCTAGTATCTGTTTCTGGGGATGGCAGCAAGTTAACCCTCAGTGCAGCAACAATGGAAATAGCCCTGGGTTCAAGAAAACCCACAAACCAACCAGCCAAGCAACCAGCCCCACATTTTGTTTCTTTCTGAGACTGATGCAGCCCTCCATTTTGTTTCCTACACTTGGGTCACTCAAACTGTGGGGTCAATAATGTTTTGTAAATGCTTCTTACATCCCCACATTCTCACAAACATCCATAATCCTCTCTCTAGGCCAGCAGTCGGGAAGCATATTTGGGAATATACTTCACGGAAACTTAATAGTATCAATAGTACCACTGAACACTACAAATGTGAAGAAAGCATGAAGGACAAAGACAAAAACTCTGAGATAGAATTTGCACCATTTAATCATATATGGGTTTTGAAATAGGTTGTAATTACACAAGGATGAGTGGTGCAAGCAAGCAAGCAAGCAAGCAGAGATGTTGGTGATCTTTTTGTGTCAATGGGCAAGATCCAATACAGTGCAGTCGACCACTAGAACAACCAGAATTCTCCGTCCTCCTGGCATCTCCCCAATGGCTGCTCCCCCAAATGTGCTCCAGGGGATTGAGGGAAACCCTCCAGATTAAATTTTGGGGTGGTGAGGAGGAGAAACCCAAAACCCTGTTCTACTGCTACAGTCTCTGCAGGCAGACATAATTGGATCTCACGCAATACATTTATTTATTTTATTTAAAAATGTGTTTATCCTTCCTTTCTATTATAATCTCCAAGCTGCCTCGCAGCACGGTGCTATCATAAAACCAGGCAATGACAACAATATAACATAAAACAGAAGATAAAAAATGGTAGATAAAATTCAGCACCTAATAACACAGAGAACATTTTATGGAACTCATAGTTATTTGTTTTTGCTGTATTAACATAGTGACACCTGTCAACTTTTCACTGTACCTTCCAGAGAGTAGTTCTTGTGTGATTTTTGTTGTACTTCTTAGTCTCTGGAACCCACTTTTATTTAAGTTATGTTGAGTTTTAAGTTATGTTGTGTTTTAAGTTATTTATTTGTATGCTTCTGTGGATGAAATTGATATATATGAAAAAGAAACGTCAACAACTCAGCAGGTAAAATGGACAGAAAGCCTTCATCTGCTGATGGAATGGTTTTCTTCCTGAGGGTGGGAATTCCAAAGCCAGAACATGACAACCAAGAAAACCCTCTGCATCTCCTCCATCCTCAAGGAGATGCAACTCAGATGATGGCGATGCAAAGAATATTTTCTCCAGGAGATATTTAGGACCGGACAGGCTCATATAGGGAAATACAATCATCCAGATATGAAGCAAAGAGTCTTCTCTACGTCTAACATTATGTTACTGCTGGGTTTAGTGATTTATTTTGGAAGAGGCAGGATTTGTGTGATACCTTTCCTCCCCGTTAGAATGGCATGCTTTCCCTATTCATGTTGTCTCTTAAATCAATAAATATATTGTGCTAGTGAAGAGGTTTTTGCAACTCAACATAATCTATTTGCCAGTGTAGGCCAGATATCTTCAACCTTTTCAGACCCAAGACCCCACTCTTAACCCAAACATGCACTTGGGGACCCGTTTCTTAATCTATTGCCATATGTTTGCATGGTGGTAGTGCTCCCATTGCAACTTACTTTGGATCAAGCCACAATCCACTAGTGAGTCTTGACCCACCAGTTGCAGACCAGGGACTGTAGGCAACACAGGCTGGTCCATGACATAGAAGCTGAATGAACTCTCATCTGCATTTAAAGACAATGCTGGTACTCAGATTAGCCTTCCATTTCATTTGCAGAATGGCTGGATGACATTAGATCACACCACACCACTAGCTTGCTGGCCCCAAAAAGCCCCCTGAAAGTGTATTACCATCAGATAGATTCATCTCCTGCAGCACAGGAGCACACATGCTTAGCACATGCCTCCCATATGCTCTATGGTTCAGCAGAATAAAACAGTGCAGATTGCAGTCTCCTCGGTACTAAGAGAAAGCAGGATTCATAAAGCAGCACTGTCTGTTTTGGGCTAGAAGGCAGAAAATAAAGTGGCTAGCTAGGTTGCATTTACGTAATTCTTACAGCAAACAAGAGTTTTTTAAGGGAGATGGTATTGGCCAGTGGAACATTCCAGGGAATACACGTAGAGCCAGCACACTGAATCCAAGCACAGTGTTTAGCTTGGTGCTGAAAGAACAGTGAATCACATGCATGGTGTTGATTGTCTAGCAGCAGTTTTAAGAAAACAAATGCTAGTGCTGCCAATTTGAAACTTTCACAGCCATCCCCCAGTTGTGCCTTTGAAGCTTCCTAACTTTAAAAAGGGACAGAGCAAAAGCAAGATGCAATTTTTAACCATCAAACAAGATACAAACAATTTAGAATTAAGTCACTTCCAGACATTCCTCCCAGCAACAGCAGTAGTGGAAGGAAGGCCTAGCTCCCCAAAGTAACCCATTAAAGGAAGTAATTCCTGTTGCAGAAGCTTTGTTCAGATGCAGCAATAGCCCACATTCCCATTGCAGACCCCGCACTAGTCCATAAGCAATAGCATCATCAGAGCGGGAAGCTCTTCCCTCCCTCCCACCCCTCCTGAATGTGTGATTCTTGGGGTGGCAAGTGCTCTGATTCAGAGAGCTGATCGCTTGCAAATTGTGAGCACTCTTATCTAACCTTGCCTGATTACTATCTGCAGGCTTCAGCAGAAACAAGCACCAACAAATCTTCAAAATGGTAAATTCCTGCTCGTTTTTGGTCATAGTTTTATACTTTTCCTGTTTTCCTTTGAATGCTGCTTTCTGTGCAGCTGGAACAGAACTGCTACTAGATCCTAATGCAGGAGGATACATTGGCTCACACAAACATGTTCAAGGCTATAAAGTCATCAATTCTGCCAACACTGTATTACAGCAAGCTGAAATGCACTGATAAGAATTTTCAAATAAAGAGTGAACTCAGGCTTTATGGGGCATTGGCTCCTTTTACTCTGATAATTTACCTGTTATGAGTCAACTTATATAAGGTAAGTTCTCGCTAGAGCACAATTACATAAGAAGAGGCCTACTGGATCAGGCCAGTGACCCATCTAGTTCAGCATCACTGTTCCTCACAGTGCCAACCCAGATGCCTATGGACGGTCTATAACCAGGATCTCAGCACAATGCCACACTTATTTATGACACCCTTGTAAATAAGCCCACAAAAGTTACTAGTCTGTCTGTGTTTCTACACTGGCCATGGATGACTGAAAGCCCTTCTTCCATACCCAGGATGGAAACATAGGCTGCTAACCCTTCAGGCTAGTAAAAAGTATTGACTTCTGTGAAGCAGAACTTCTACTAAACAGAACTATGCCATTTCCCCATCACCATCAGCTTGCTGTAGGAAGAGACTTTCTTTCCTCCATGGCTAGCCCAGAAACCTTGCTGAGTGGGAAAAGAGGAAGAGAGTCACCCATCCTTCCTTCTCCAGCTCATTCACTCACCTGCTTGGTCCTGGTCACCAAGCAAGTCATTTAAAACCAGTCTGGTTTAGGGCCACCTGCTGACCTGCAGATTATGCCTGACTATTTAAGGGTTCCGGGGCAGACATTGGTTGATTCAAGATCTTCTTGTTTCCCTGTAAGTAAAGAGGACTAGATACATGGGATGCTTTTATAGAGTGCTACTTTCCTAGAGTTTAGCAGGGCAGGGCAGGGCCACTACATTTGACATCGATACAGGACCTACTTGTCATTGTTTTTAAATTTAATTGTCCCACACTTGTTGGTTTTGTTTGTTATTATCATCGTTCTGCTTGTTCCACTTTTATGTACCTTAAACCTGATTAAAAAACTTAATAACTAATATTTTTTTAAAAAGAAAAGAATAGCTTTACAGCACTTTGCTGTGCTATACACACCTCTCAGAGTCAAGCTGCAAGCAGGCTGAGGCACACATCTGCCCAAGTCAGTGTGTTTGCTCATTCAGGAATCCCTTGAGGCTCCTCTGCCAAAATCTACATGGTTGGGTGAGTCAGACATAAAACAATTTCAGTTGCCCCAAGTGAATTTTTACACAAAAGAATAAAGCAAGTTTGTTGATGCAAGTATGGACCACCCAGTACAATGCCCTTCCTTATTAATCCATTCAGAGGCTTCAATGTCAAAAAGGAATATGAATCCACAAGCTCTCAGTTATTGGGTGGTAGCCAACTAAGCTCTGCTCAGAGTTGACCCACTGAAATGAACAAACCTAAGTTGGTCATGCCCTTTTTATTTCCAGGGGTCTATTCTGAGTATAACTAACATTGACTACAACTCACAGCAATTTTATCCCTTCAAAAAAGCCACACGGTGACCTTATGTTGTGCATATTTGCGCATGCAGAAACTGATATAGAATTTCCTGGGAATCCCTATTTGTTTTTTGTTTTTTTAAAGCTAGCTTCTAGCCCTTGTGGTTGAAAATAAAAGATTGAAAACATTCATGAGAAGTAAATATAGAGTGCTGTCAGGTATTGGTCGACGGCCCTTCTCCTGCTTATGATTCTTGTCTCTACTCCTACTGACTTTAGGATCATCACATACCCTTATTGCTATGCAATAACTCCCAAGACTTTGCTGACATACCTCCATTTTTATTTTTATTTTTTAAATGTGACAGTGGATGGGATTTGCCTAACAAGACCAATCAGTGGAAGTCCTGTGCAAGAGGGCATTCCGCCGTCTTCACCCCCTGCATACTCCCATTCCCCACACAATTGGCTTTGGTGGGTGAGTGTGGGATTAGGTGGATCCCCAGAACAGCTTGTGGGAGAGGAGAGGGGGGAATCATTCTACCTGGCAAGCTGAAATGCTTGTGCAGACAGAACATTTGTCATAGAGCAACACTGAATTCCACTCAGTACCTTAGAATTCCCAAGACTAGTGGCAGAGAAATTGAGACAGTAAAGAGAGTGCAGCTCTGTCTATTCTGATAAGGCTTTCAGGGGGGTGGGAAAGAGAAATTGACCTGGCTCAGATATCACAGTCTCAAGCCAAGAAACCATTGTTCATGGACCCCAAAATGGGCTGTGCTCCTGTGTCCCCCCCCCCCCATCCCTTCATGTGTCTGTCTTGGGCACTTGTATCCTAGCTACTTAAACCACAATACCCCATAGTCAGGAAACTGTGTCTTAAGCGCTGCCTAAAATCCTGCTTTGTAAGCTGTGCTTAAGGCAAGTTTCCTAGTTATGAGACATAAGCCAAGACACAAATATCAAAGCCAGACATTTTGAGGGAAAGGAGAGGGGTGAAGAGAAAATGCAGAGCCATGCAACTCATTTTGGACTGATAGGTCATCAGCCTGATACCATTACATCTGAGCCAGCAATATGATGGGAAAGGTAGTCAGCAATACACTGGGGAATTGAGGATTTTTTTGTTAAGATTATAAAGGAAAAGTTATTTTGGAGGCATTCTATAAATGTGCCATCAGAGAAGGCGTAGTACAATTAAAGGGGATTGCTTTAAAACATGGTGAGAAATAAAATCAAAGCCCCTTTTAATTTCCTGAAATATTTACAGTGTACAAATGTGATTTAATGTTTACTAATTTTGCACTATGTTTATTAACTGGCAGCACAATCCTATGTATTGTGCATGTTTGTTAGAAACAAGTCCCATTGCATTTAATAGGGGGATTAAGAGTGTTTGGGATTGCAGAATTCTTAATCTTTTTTCTTAGGCATTCAATTTAAATTTTACTGATAGGCTACTGTAACATTTTAGCTATTAATTTCTCATATTGGTTGATTTTATATAAATATTAATGTTTTTGTTTTGCATTTTACTAATAGATGCTTTAAACACTAGAAAGAAGAAAAGGTGGGATACAAACAATGAAATGAAATTTAAAAAATCCTAAGTAGAGTGTTAAGTTTAGAAAAGCATGCATTTTTTAATATACAATCGAAGCATCCTGTTCGTTTGTGGGAAAAGGAGCTGGGAAATTATTCAAAATGGTTATTAAAAAAAAAAAACCCTCCCAAAATCAACTTGAGTTTATGTTACATGAGCTCTAAATCCTATTTTCTCCCAGCTTTAATATAGGAGATTTAGTTTATGGAAGCTACAGAACATACTTGAAGAGCAGGTGCCAAGAATGTAAATTGTTTAAAAACTAATGACTTGTAGCTTCTAAGAGGAAGCAAATGAGATGTATGAGATTCACAAGGAATACGTACCAGCTATAATTCACACTTTTGCTTTTAAAAAACTGTTTGAGAACTCAACAGCAAAACACCTTTCACAGAAAATTGTTTGTTACTTACAAAATGTATTTAGAACTGTAATTTAAATCAGGGATGGGGAATCTGTGGCACTCTAGATGCTGTTGACCTACAGATCCCATCCTATCTGATCACTTGCCATGCTGTGTGGGGCTCACAGGAGTGCAACACATCTGGAGGTCAACAGGTTCCCCATCCCTGATTTACGGTAAATGAGAGAGAGAGAAAACAAAGATGAGATTGCTACACATAAAATCCTTACATAAACATATACTGTAGTGGTTACCAGTCAGGAAGCTGTGGCCAGCTCCACCTTCCCAGAACATGTCTGGAGATGAATGTCTCTACATCAAACTTAAAGGCAAAAATACAGGTGGGTGTAAAGAGGGAAGCGTCCCACATACACCATCAGGGCCAGCCCACTCGCGAAGCAAGGGGAATTGACTGCCTTGGGTGGCAGGATCCACAGGGGCAGGAATGTATTGCCTCCAGCAGCTGCCGTGGTGGAAGGAATTGCTGTGGCGCACTCCTTTGCGGGGAAATTGCTTTTCTTTTTATTATGTGTTTTCTGTTTTTTTTGTATTGTGGTTTTATGTTGTAAACCGCCCTGAGATCTATGGGTATTGGGCAGTATACAAATGGAACTAATTAATCATAATGATAATAATGATCTCATTGGCAGTGCCCCCCCCAAACACCACCTCCACAGTGGCCACTTAGCAAATAGGAATCACTGCTGGTATCCTCCCACCTTTGTACTCAATGTAGATCCTTATTCCCCCTCTTGTTTTTTGGGGGGGCAACATTTTGTGGTTCGCCTCAGGTGTCAAAATGTCTTGGGTTGGCCCTGCACACCGTCCACATACAAACAAGCTGTTTTAGTCTACGGCAGCTCCCTGCTTTACTCTGCACATCTGACTTCCGGATTTGAGGGGGGCGAGGAGGTGGTGTATACAGTGGTATCTCGGGTTAAGTACTTAATTCGTTCCGGAGGTCCGTTCTTAACCTGAAACTGTTCTTAACCTGAAGCGCCACTTTAGCTAATGGGGCCTCCTGCTGCCGCTGCGTCGCTGGAGCACAATTTATGTTCTCATCCTGAAGCAAAGTTCTTAACCTGAGGTACTATTTCTGGGTTAGAGGAGTCTGTAACCTGAAGCGTATGTAACCCGAGGTACCACTGTACATGGTGGGGCTTCTGCACTATTATGCCAAACAGGGTATATCGGAAGCTGCCATCCGGGTATGATTAAGATTTAATTCAATTGAAAAGCACAATTCTAAGACACTGTTAAGTGACATAAAGAAAAATATAGCTATGCCATTTCCACATCAAAATGGTAAATAGCAGATGCTGGACTCGGGGCAGGGGGTGGAGTGGGAGAGAGCAGGCAATAACCAGCACTGTAAAAGAATTTCAGCCCACAAATGTGCTGATTGGGGGAGGATATTGAATTAAGAAAGAGTATGTAAATAGGACTGCACTGCTTTCATGTAATCTGGATATTTATAGAACAGTTGATGCTTTATTCCATCCCTTTGCTTTGCATTCAGTTCAGTTACTAGTCAATTCGACCATGTGAGTGAAGAATTTTATCATTTTTCCTCCCTGTGTTCAGGCGCTTGTCACCATTGTTATTTAATTAACACCACAATTACATTAGGGCCACCATTTTCATTTAATTAGAGCTCAGTTACATCAGCTTGTTTTCTGCAATTAGCTCTCTTCTTAAATGTGTATTAATCTTGTAATGGAAAAGAGCACCACAATCGAGAAAAAGAGATGTAACTTTGTGGAAACAATATCTTTAATAACTTGTCAATCAGGCGCGTTACACTTGGGTGATTTGTCCCATCAATGCACTCCTGTTAGAAATATTTGCAGGATAAGATTGCAATTTAATTGATAGTCCTATCTTTATTCATATGGGCACTTTTACACATTTATTATTTTTAAAAAATCAGCTCATAGGTAGCCTAGGTCAAATTAAGAGTTCTGTTGGTCATACACCACCCTCAGGAAAATGCCATCCTACTATTCGCTTCCAAGCACACAATTGTTCAAATGTTTAATTTGCTACATTTGATGCATCCATTCTCCCTCCCTCCCTCTCTCTCTCTCTCTCTCTCTCTCTCTCTGTGTGTGTGTGTGGGTGTGGGTGTGTGTTTGTATATATACATATAACAGACCTAAGGTTGCCACTCTAAGCTTACCTCCAAGGAAGCCCATATGAGCTAAACTAGCTTACAGTTGCTTATAGCTATTATATTATAACTCCACTGAAAGTTAGTTGCCCATTGTTTAAAGCTGAGGTTTAAACTGGGCTGGGGGAGCACTTTTTCAGTCTGAGGACCACATCCCCCCCCCCATGGGCAACATTCCAGGTTTGCATTAATAGTCCTGAAGAACTTGAAAGCTTGCACATTATTTTGTGACGTTTTAGTTGGCCTAACAAAGGCATTGCTGTAATATGTGACTTGCGTAAGGCTAGTTAATGAGTGGGCGGCTGTGATGACATTTGAGTTCTTCATAGCCTCTTGACCACTGTGCTGTACCAGAACTGCGATCTTACCTCTGGCAATTACTATCTCAAAGGCTTAAGCTGCGGGCAGTGGGGACAGCAAAGCTTGCTCCTGATTTTTATGGAGCTGGTATTTCACCCATGATGTCTAATGCCTCTCTGTGCTTCACGCACCTTAATACTGGTATGACTCCAGCAGAGTCGAGTTGCTCTGAAGTAATAAAATGGGTGTAACATAGTGGTGAGGCAGGTTCCCAGTCCTGGTCCATTAAGCATTTACAATCTGTATTACACAAGACACTTCACTGCGAGAGACAGCAACAGGCAAGGGGATAGGAACAGCGGAGAGATTTATGCAGGGAAAGGTCATAAGGTGACATGTTTCCACATTGTCCCATTTAATGTACTGTTTAAAGGCTATCGCCAAAAAAAGCAAACAGCGTCATGCTGATTTTTATTTACGGCAGGTGGGATGGCTCTTTGGATCAAGGGTGTCTACCCCTAAATATTTTCTGTTGACTTTGGTCAACTCAGAGTCCCTGTCCCCGAGATTTAAAGGTTTCTCAGTTAACACAAACGACAATCAAGCCAATGCTGGCAAAACCCCGCAAGAACCTTACCCTTGTCACCCGTAGTCCCAGTTAACTCTCCAGGCTAGGGCAGCTGACCCATTCCACTTAAGGGGACACCATCTCTCCTCAACCCAAAGCAGCTCCACAAAAGTTCACAGCTATGCTACCGGGGAGCAATGGGAGTGCTAGTCCTAAACATCTGCAAGGCACCAGACTGGGGAAGACTGAATTAGAAAACTGTAAAGACTTCAAAAGGATTGACCACAGCAGATGCTGATACTGGCCACCTATCAACATGCTTCTACTCTCTGGTTAATTCAAGCTGTTTCAACAGAAAATTTTATGTTATTTTTTAAAAAAACAAGGATGAAAGTCTTAAAGAATGAACCCAAGTGTTAATATTCAGCAAGTGAATGTAGATGGGAATGATCCATTTCCTGTTAGCAACACCATCTGGTTCTTCTTGTTGAACGTTTTCTCCACTAATTACAGTTCAGAGTGTGAAATACTGCTGTGTGGTGTTAGACATTATATAATTAATTTGGGGGGGGGGAGAAGGAATGTCTATGCACTTCATTTGTTGTTGTTTTTAAAAAAAAAACCCAAAGAACCTCACTCCCACAAAAAAGCAAGGAAATTCAAGCTGAGCCACCAGCTTGTTTGCATGGTGACTACTGCACATTACAGACGTCACCGTGGCTCAAGCACAATACCAATTCGAAGACACACGCACAATTGTAAATTCACACGATGCCTTCCCAGCTTGCACACTAAGGCCAAAATCCAATGCAGTTACGTAAGTGCATTTACGCCCATATATTTTAATAGAACAGAGGAAGCGGCTGTATACTGAGTGAAACCACTGGTCCATTTAGCTCAGCATTGACAACTCTGGCTGACAGGATGTCAGACATGGCCCTTCCTGGGGATGCTCAAGATTGAACCTGGAACCTTTTACATTCAATGCCTGTGCTCCATCACTGAGCTACAGAACGTCCCCAATGGGTTTAAAGATGTTGCAGTTTATATTGGATTACAGCCTTAATTGTCTCAGCAGTCATACATACATACGTACATACATAATTTTATTTGTATTCCGCCTTTCCACAATTCAAACCATGCTCAAGGCGGCTTACAACATGAAAAAAAGCATAACTACCACATAAAAGCAACAAATGAAACAAGTTCCACATAAATAAAAGCAAAATCTAAAATAAAACCATATAACATAAAACATAAATAAAACATAAAACCTACGGTAGCAATAACCCCCACAAACTGGAACGTGTCCAGAGGAGGGCAACCAAAATGGTCAAAGGCCTGGAAACGATGCCTTATGTGGAACGGCTAAGGGAGCTGGGCATGTTTAGCCTGGAGAAGAGGAGGTTAAGGGGTGATATGATAGCCATGTTCAAATATATAAAAGGATGTCACATAGAGGAGGGAGAAAGGTTGTTTTCTGCTGCTCCAGAGAAGCGGACACGGAGCAATGGATCCAAACTACAAGAAAGATTCCACCTAAACATTAGGAAGAACTTCCTGACAGTAGGAGCTGTTCGACAGTGGAACTTGCTGCCAAGGAGTGTGGTGGAGTCTCCTTCTTTGGAGGTCTTTAAGCAGAGGCTTGACAACCATATGTCAGGAGTGCTCTGATGGTGTTTCCTGCTTGGCAGGGGGTTGGACTCGATGGCCCTTGTGGTCTCTTCCAACTCTATGATTCTATGATTCTATGACCCCACAACAAAAATCTTCCAGCAATACCCCAGTCCAAGAGTCTGTTCAACAACCTCAGCTTTTGTAGCTGGAGTCAGTCATGGCCCCCCTTCCAGGCCATGTGGGGGAAAGCATGCAATGCAGAGAGCAGGTCTTCCAGGGCTCACAACAAAGATGGTCCGTGGAACAGTATTGCAGTTTAAGAGTTGCCAGGTCACAATCCAGAAGTACTATACCCCTCCCTGACACCCTATACCCCTCCCTGACCCCTTCACCCATCTTCCCTCCCACCTATAACATGTAAGACTCTCAGGATCACATTGTACATAGCCCTGAGGAAGTTGTAGGATGCTGCCATCTTGAGCAGAAGACTGCTGCCGGGACGTGCAGAGAGAGGCTGCCTATGGCCTTCTCATGCTGCTTTCCTGCCAGTGTGGGAAAAGATAACAGCCTCCTGCAAGCCTCTGTTAATTAAAAACAAAACAAAATGCAGAGCAAAGTTACACGCAGAACTGAGTTTCAAGATTCCTTTGGTCCTTAATTTCCCTCCCAGCAGGTGGGAGCGGAGGAAGATCTGAGTCACACAAAATTCTCCAGCAACCATACTGGAAAGACAACTATGTGGAAAGATCATGGTCTACCCAGAATGTATAATTCAGACTGTTCGGATTACATTAGAAACATCAAACCACCAAACTGCCATGCAGGAACTGAAAAGAAAATACAACGGTTATATATATGTGACCCCACCCTCATGAATGCAAAACATGATTATCTGATTTCATTCATCTAATCATGGGAGGGCACATTTGCTAGGCACTGTTGCAATAGCCTAACCTACTAAATACTCTACTTCTACCTAGACTTCGAGTTAAAGACTCCGAACAGAGGTTAGTAAAGTGTGTGAATCTCAATTCAATACATTTACCATTTGTTCTTAAATGCAGTTGTCTTGGTATCATTCTCTGATAGTGGAGGCTGGTCCATCAGGGCAAGTGGAGCATTTGCCCCACCAAGCTCAGTCTGCCTTCAGCCAGCTCGCACCTTTCTTACAACCAGTCTAGGGGGGTGGCGCTGGCTGTCAGTCTCCCCTCCTCAGTCTCAGTCTTGCCTCAACAAAAGTAGAATTAGAGAGCTGTGTCTATCATTGCCTCTAGGTCCAGCAGGCATTTGCTCTGGCACCACCTACTGTTGGCCTCCCTGCCTTCAGCCCTACCACTCCTAATGAGCACCAGCCTCCTCTGACTAATGTAAAGGTGAAAAAAAATAAAACTAACCATAAATCAATGGAATTACAGCCACTGAAGCCAAAATATACTTTGGAATGGTAACTCCTATGAAATTTATTGCCTGTTTTTATTAAACAGAAATACATTATAATTCCCCCCTTAGGATATATTACCATGCCCACCCATAGTGATTCCATACCTATTTCAGGAACAGAACATTCTTTTTTTCACATTTTCATTAAGGTTGCACACTTAACTGGGAGCAAGCTCCTGTCTCAGCAATGGCATTTACTTCTGAGTAGACATACATAGGATTGCACTGTTAGGCTGCAGTCCTAGACACACCTATTTGGTTGTAAGTCCTACTGAGTAAACATGCATAGGATTGGGCTGTTCAAGGAATATTTTGCCTTTTGCATGTTCCCGGCTAATATATAGGTGAGTGATTGGGAAAAGGAAAAGGAAAAGGTATTCATTGGCTCCCACATGAACAGATTAATGTCTATGTAAATCTTAATAAATCGCCAGCTGCTTCCCATCATGCCTGTGGGAAAGCCCCACCACCACTACCAAAAAAGGCTGAAGGGGCCACCACTTCTCTCTGGTGGCCCAGACCACAAAGGACAGGAGACCAAGCACAATGTGGGAGGCAGCAGCAGGAGGAAATTATACGTCTAAAGAAAATGAATTTGAAGCTGAGATAGTGTAATGCATTTAATATGTGTGGCAATTGAGGTGTGTGCTTGCAAGGGCATGTGGGGGGCAGCGGGAGGCAGTCAACAGGAATTTGGGTAATCGCTGGTGATCTCCAGCATGCCAAAGCATAACGAGCTATGAATCAGCAAACAAATCCATTAAAGAATGGTAGAGATTAACTGCGGCTGTCAGAGATGACTGGTTAACATGCAAATGGCTGCTTTATTTAATTGAACAGGGTAGTACTTTATGTCTATTCAAAGTCAACCCAGATAATAAATGTAGGTTGAAGCAATGAATGGAAAAAATGACCGACTGCCAGCGAACAAGTGGGCATTGATTTTGAGTTCCAGCAATGAAACTGGTACATCGCTGACCCGGACAATTCGATGGAGAAAGGTCAGGGTGAAACTAGCTGTGTGTGGAAGTAAGCAGAAGCAGCCAGCAGTGATTCCTGCAACAGCAAACTGAGGAAAAGTACAGCCAGGATTCTGAAAACTGCTGTCAGCCAGAGTGTGCCATATATGTATAAATGCACAGCCTGGTTCACAGTCACATCATATGGTCTTTACTACAATCTGAAGGGCTACAAGAGAGAAAAAATTGTACTGCTTGCATATGTAAGCTGGGCCCAGATAGAAAGGCAGAGAGATTTACTACCAGAATCATAGGTCAACATAGTACGCATGTGCCCACAACTTCCTGGCACCTAAGGTGTGCCACCCCCTTCACGGTACCTAAAAGAAGGCTATTTTTTGATCCTAGTTGTTGTGGCATGGTGGCCATTTGGAGAAGGGCAGCCCAAACCCTCCAACCTTTCTCCAACAAAAATATTATTATTATTATTATTATTATTATTATTATTACCCCACACCCACCTGACTGGGTTGCCCCAGCCACTCTGGGCAGCTTCCAGCATATATAAACACATTAAAAACATTAAACATAAAAAATTCCTATACAGTGGACGCTCTGGTAGCGAACATGATCCGTGCGGGAAGCACATTCGCAACCTGCAGCATCCGCAACCCGCAGAGTCTGTGCACGCGCGGGTCATGAGTCAGTGCTTCTGCGCATGTGCAAAGCACGATCTAGCGCTTCTGTGCATGCGCAAGCACCGAAACCAGAAAGTAACCCATTCCGGTACTTCTGGGTTCGGCGCAGTGCACAACCCAAAATCGCGCAACCCAAAGCGTCTGTAACCCGAGGTATGACTGTACAGGGCTGCCTTCAGGTGTTTTCTAAAGGTTGTGTAGTCACTTATCTCCTTGGCGGGTGTGTGTGTGTGTGTGTGTGTGTGTGTGTGTGTACAGTGTGTGTGTGTGTGTGTGTGTGTGTGTTTGCATAATCTGATGAAAATTGGGATGTCCTAAGGAAAAGTGGGACATTCCAGGATCGAATCAGAAACCGGGATGGTTTCTGTAAATCTGGGACTGTCCCTGGAAAATAGGGAGACTTGGAGGATCTGGCAGTCACAGCTGGGGAAGGAGATGCCCTCACACCACAGTTAAACTGGAATTACCTCTTCTGTTGACAGCATTTTTCAAGCCTAAATTGCAGCAGGGGAGGCGCAAGAAAGCTCTCTTGAGACTGTAGCTGGGGAGGGTTAACCATTTCTTCTCCAGCTGCACTCTTGAGGAAGACCACCAGTCCTCTCTCCACTTCACCCTGGTTCTTTCCTTAGTCTTAAAACAAGTAAAAACCACGTCAGTCTAATTGCTGGCAGGGGACAGAGTAAGCGAGAGGTGTGCATGTGTGTGTGGTGCCCATGCCAGTTTCTCAGGTTTCCTAACTTGTGCGTGGCCCCCAAAAGGTTGGCGACCCCTGCAGCGGGGAATCCACACATGCAGCCTGCTGCCATTAATCAGGACTGTGCCTGAGATCTTAGCAGGAAAATACGCTAACAGGAAGACTCGAGAGGATAAACTCCACAAAAAGCCGGTAATTTGATGGCTCTCAGCATGGTTTGTGCAAAACAAGAATGTTTAAATGGCATACTGGTTACAAATGCCTGCACTCACATTCAGCACAGCTTGCTTTGCTAGGAATTAATTGGCAAAACGGAGGCTAACCACACCTTCTAGTGCAGCAATGCCCTAGTTTGAACATGTTCCCTCTGAGCCTCTATCAGAGTTTGGCCAAATTTACCTTCGTGAACCTTTCAGGCCTTTTCAATGTCAATTGAGGGATGCCTGTAGCTGAAAAGCACTTCTCCAATTGTCCATTCTTTCCACAGAGCAAAGGCTTTGAGAGGCTCCCCAGAGTGCCCTCATTTTGTAATACTTTTGGGATTAAGAAATTCCAGACACATTTCCCCTCAGGCTGGGTCTCCTTTCAATTTGGCACAGAGAACAAGCAGCTGCACTATTTCTCTACTCAAGGGAGAGGGCTTTTAACCATCTCCCGACCATGAAGAGAATCTTACTGACAAGCAATTGGATTTCTATTCTCAAGAAAACCCACCGGGCGGACTGGTCATTAGCTGGATCGGTCTGGCTTGAATACCACAGGACAGCCACCCCATAATATGCTGGGGCTGCAAAGCCAGGAGCCACTTTGCAACTTATGCAGACAAGCAGGTGTTCCAGTGGACCCCACATTTCTGATCTCCACCACTAGTTGCAAAAGGGGAGCCTCTGTGCCAGCGGGCAAACCACAAATTTTTCCTAGCTTGGGAGCAGGAATCCACTTCTGCTTTTGTTTGCCCTTGCAGGCTGTGCTGTGTGAAGCAGCCTTAGCTCTGCTTCCAGACAAATGCATTCTAGCAAACATGTAAGGTCCTTCAGGGATTCAGAAAAACCCAGAGGGCAAAGTAGGGTTTTAATAAAATAATTTTAGTACAGTGGTACCTCGGGTTAAGTACTTATTTCGTTCTGGAGGTCCGTTCTTAACCTGAAACTGTTCTTAAACTGAAGCACCACTTTAGCTAATGGGGCCTCCTGTTGCTGCCGCGCCACCAGAGCACAATTTCTGTTCTCATCCTGAAGCAAAATTCTTAACCCGAGGTACTATTTCTGGGTTAGTGGAGTCTGTAACCTGAAGCGAATGTAACCTGAGGTACCACTGTACATACAAGTATCTACTAAAGAGCACTAAAGAGCAGGTTTTCATGGGAAAAGCTCTGGAGAAAGAAAGAAAGAAAGAAAGAAAGAAAGAAAGAAAGAAAGAAGCACCCAGACACAGAGCATTAAAGTACGGACCATGTCTGGTAAGAGCTGAGGAAAGGTAAGTGTGGATAAGCCCTTAGACCTGCTTAGCTTCAGCAAGGTGGCTTCTTCATGTGCCTACAGATCTCATGTGCCTAGAACTCATTGCAAAGAAAGAACCTGAGTCCTGAATGAAACCTGGGCTGGAGCTGATCCAGATTCTGTATGTCAGAACTATGAGAGAAGCATACGAATGGTTTTCCAAACTTTACAATACAGTATTGAGAATTTAACATGCGGCAGGAGAAACTAAATAGGCACATTTTTGTGTCATGTTTAGAAGTGACACATACAAATGAAATTATCCTCATCTTCAGAGTCCAGGAATGATGCTACTTAGAAGATATAATATTGGAAAAGGAAGAGACAATAATATGCATTTAGAAGTTTGATACTGGGTCAAGTAATGGGTATGAGTGTAGGTTCTGCAAGATTAGGGGGAAGAGTCTGAAATCCCCTTTTGAAATTTCAAATATCTGCAAGAATAATAACTACATTTGCACTTCCATATATTTGGAACTTAGATTGCATGGTTGTATTCTAAAAAAATAAAATACCTCAGGACATTTCAAGTTGGTTTTGCTTTGTCTCTTTTTTCAGTTCAAATAATTTGGCACCGAAATACAGATTGCCCTGACAACAGGACACCTACGCGAGAACATGTACAAGGAACAGAAAAATGGGAAAAGGTTCCTTATATATTTGGAACTCAATAGCAAAGCGGAGAGGTGACTGAATGGTATTAATAGCTCACTTTCATTCTCTCACGGGAGTTCTAGCCGTACCATTCTGCTAATCTATTTTTGTATCTTTTGTGTGTGTATTGGTTTCACTTAAAAAACCACTATCTCCAGCAGTCAGACCAAGATGCTCATTGCTTTGTTCATGTCTGGAACAAGATAAATTTATTTTTCCCACTTTGACATTGTACTGTGGGGAAAGTAGAGCTTTAAAAGCTGATACTTATCTCTTTTCAGAATCCAGGATACTTTATGTGGCTATCCTACGGTTTCGGGGACAAGTTCCAGAAAAGTAGTAATGGTAAGTCAGTCGGACAAAGAATCTCGTGGCACTGTAATGGACTAAGAAATATTATTGTGTCATAAACATATGTAAGCTAGAGCCCAGTGCATCAGGAACAAGATTTAAGGATTTCCTGTTTCCACAGAGAACCATCATATGACATTCTGTATTTTCAAGGATGCTTTGCACCCAGCCCAACTCTTATCTTCTATCTTTGTGCCATTATTAGGGAGCTAAGTCTGAAGTCTGAAAACAGGGTATTGTTCTTTAATGCATCACTGAGTTAAATATATAGCTAGCTTGCTCTTCTCGACTTTAATAATAGTTAGCAGTCAGTCAATCCAGCCTACACATGTTTTCAGAGGAAATTCAGGAAGAGGGAGCAGATGCTGCCTGAAAAGGTGGTCCCAACAAGCAAGCTTATTTCTCAACAGCAGATGGTCAAAGACAGACATTTTGTGCTACTCGTGTTCTTAGCCGATGTTATTTTATTGGACCATGCATTGAAGAGGCACTTACAAAACATCTCTGTAATCTACATGGCAATAAAGTAACACTGAAAGTTCCTATATGAAGAAAAAGCATGAAAGTGGAGGTAAATGCTATATGTTACAACTCCATTTGGCAGCATACTCATGTCAAGGTAAGTCACAGTTAATGGCTTGCCATGAACACCCAGAAGGCTCCTGACTGGCTCCTTTCCTCTATCCAATGGGAGCCTGGCTTAGCATTTTACATCCAAACCAGGGATTGGGGTTTGTTCTGTTCATGGTTTGTTGAGCAAAACAAACCACAACCCCAGGTTGGGATATAATGCTAAATCAGTGATCATGGTTTGTTACTCCTGCTTGCTAAAGGTGAGGAGCGAAGCAGGATCAATCTCTGCATTCACAGAGAGCCATTAACTATAGTTAGGCAACACGCGAACTGGGCTGTTAAGTCAATTTCCATTCATTTATCAGCAAGCCTCAGCTGCAAGTCACAAAACGATAAGATACTGAGTGATAAATATATGCATGCATGAATCATCCCCTGGCTGAGGAGGTGGAAACCATGATAGGGAATAGGCAGTGTATGGAGAGAGATGGCAAAGAAAATGGCAGAATGGAGAGTGCGAAAATACACGAATAGAACCGAAAACTCCCTGGTGGGCATCGCCGGCAGAAATTGTTGCAGTGAAAAAATTAAATATGAAAGAAAATTGGGCTACCTATAAAATTCTATTAAAGGAAGAAAACGGAGAATTGGAATTAAAGGATTATACAGAAATTAAAGCTCATATTAGTGATTGGTTCCAATATATTCAAATTAAGTATAGATTAGCAAAAGACAAAAAGTTAGGATTTGAAAAAGAAATATCAAAATTTGATAAATACTTAATACAAGAAAAATCAAAAAATATATCTAAATTGTACAATCTGATTTTAGAGTGGGAAACAAAAGATGAATTGGTTAAAGCATCAATGATTAAATGGGCACAAGATATTGGGAAAAATATTATGTTTGAACAATGGGGAAAATTGTGGAAAGAAGATATGAAATTCACTATGTGTTATATATTGAAAGATAATTGCCTCAAAATGCAACATAGATGGTATTTAACACCTGAAAGAATAGCAAAAATGAATAAAAATTGTAGTGATGTCTGCTGGCGATGCAACACTGGAAAAGGGACTATGACACATATTTGGTGGAATTGTTTAAACATCAAACAATTTTGGGAAATAATTTATAACGAAATGAAAAAAAATGTTCAGATATTCATTTAGGAAAACACCAGAAGGTTTTCTATTGGGAATAGTACCAGGAAGCCTAAAGGAAGAAGACAAGACCTTATATTTATACACAACAGTAGCCGCAAGGCTATTGATTGCGAAAAACTGGAAAAGTGGTATTGTACCGACAAAAATAGAGTGGCTTGCCAAATTATTGGAGTACTACAATATATCTAAAACAATGGGAGAAATTGGAAGGATCTCAAAAGAGAAGATAGATAGGGACTGGAAGGTGTTTAAAAGATACTTGCAAAACCATATCAAAAAATCAGAACTCCTATTAGAATAAACAAGTTCCGTTTCAAACACTGAAATACTGAATAAGATGGATAACAATGTGTAATAGAAAAAGAAGTGTGAAATTAGGCTAAAGGTGTGTGAAAGAAAGTAATAGAAGTGGAAAGAAATTGCATTTGAGTAGATTGGAAGTCTAACACAAAGGTGGGGTGAGGGGTGGTGGATAGTGATGGGAAAAGGAATTATTTGTGGGATTGAGTGTAAGTATGTTTGAACACTTTTAAGGATTGTATGAAATGTATGTTTGTATGCTTGTATATCTGTAATATATGTGTATTAATGATGAACTATTTTAACAATAAACAATTTCTTGAATTAAAAAAAGAGAGAGAAGGGAAAAAAAGAAAATACACAAATCAGCAGGCCTGACTCTAAGATGCCTGGATGGGAAGCTGCCTGGAAAACATATGTAAACGGCTCTGAACTGGATACAAATGTGACCAAATACAAAAATCCAGAAGTAGGCCCTGAGAAGAAGCTCAAACTCTAGCACAAGCAGCTGGCTGGGGCAACAGAAACCCAGAGATTCCAGGCTAAATATACATTTAAAAAAAATAATAATAATCCAGTTTATGCCTCCAAACCACTGAGCCCAATCTCCAGGGTTCTTTGACTTCTGTCTCCTTTCCTTAGCTCCTCGGATAAACAATACAATATAGTTAGGGAAACCCTTGGAGGTGAGGGATATGAATTATCCTGCACCCTTGAGCCTTTTGCTCCCAAAGTCTAGAATGGGGCTAAGAGGTATGTGTCCTGCCCACATTTCCTTTGCAGCATATTTCCTTCCCTTCCTTAATATTTGTTTGTACTGAATTGGGTGGCAATCAGGAAAACTCTCCAGGAGGAAACAAGCTGAGATTCAGGCCAGTGGCAAAGAAATAATTTTCAGGCTAGGGCAGCAACAAAATTCCTGGAGCCTGCCCTGTATTTCATTCAGCTCTCCCGCCAGCCTCCGCAGAAGTGCAAATACTGTATGTGAGATATCATCTCCCAATTCCATGTACTTTTGTTATTTTAGTAATGATTCAGATTACATGCTTTTGGTTGGGCTTATTGAGCAGATATAGTCCTATGTGACCAAAGTCTGTAGTAGCAAAGAACTGTACATACGTAGTAGGACTTTTGTTGCTTTCTAAATAACAGTGATTAAAAAGCACCTTGCTGTTAAATCATAGTCACTATGGACCAAATTTTCTCAATCCATTCAGAAATAGTAGGAGATATGCTTAACTATGATTAAGCTAACTTATGATAAAAATAATACATATAAACCAGCCTAATAGGTTTATGGAAAAATTGGTGGTTTTTGTTATGTTTTGGAACAAGAAGTTAAATAGTAATGTACAACCTTGTGTTGATTTCAGCCTGCTGTAACATAATTTCTTTATGCTCTTTATCTTTGGTTTATTTTGTTTAGTAATAAAATAAAGTATTTTTAAGCACCTTGCTGCGTAGTACTAGGGAAGAGGAAATCCAGCTGTTCAGAAAAAATTAAAAATAAAATAAAATCCATTGCACATATATACAGACCTTTCTTTTATTTGTTTTTAATTACAGCCTGAATCCGGGCCTCTTTTTCAATAGTGTGGCATTGGGGGAGGAGCTCACGGGTGGGAGTGGGGTTGCATCCTTGTTATCTAATCATTATAAATAAATATTTTTAAAACTTGGTAATAATTTTAAATGCAAAAATAATAATTTTAACGTCAATTTTGTACTTAGGTCTGCTTATGAAAGTGCTGTCCCACTAATAACGAAAACCCATTAATAGTAACAACCTCATTTGAAAATGGAGGAAGCAGTAAATTAGATTACTACAGTCCCCTGTTAGAGGTGGACTTGAGGAGACAAGAACCTTCCCCAACCAATTTAGTCTGTAAAGGCCAATTAAGATGAAGACAGGAGGAGCGAAACTGTGTCTACGAAGAAAACTTTCACAAATTAATATTGTACTTAGATCCATTACTTCTCCGCCAAGAATCACTCTGCCGCCTTGTCTGAGATGTTCATTATTATCAACTTTCATCAGTTTAAGGGAGAGTCTATCTCCCCCCTCCCCCTGATCTGTTCTTTGGGGAAACGTAGCAATTAGTTCAGTGGTGGTGCCAAAGCATTGCTGCTGATTAAATCCAGCACCACTTAAAACGCCCACAAGCCCTGGGAATGGGGAAATGACCTAAAATGCAAAGGGGGCAAGAAGCCGTGTTGCTCCAACTGCCAGTTGTTAGGATTCACAAATGGGGAGAGTGCTCTTGCACCCATGCCCTGCTTTCAGGCTTCCCATAGGTATCTGGGTGGACACTGCCAGAACAGGATGCTGGACTAGATAGGCATTTGGCCTGATCCACCAGAGCTCTTCTTACATTACTACAAATCTCTCTGTCTGGCTGTTACCGATGAGAGGAGATTCTAAGAATTATTCATTTGCAGTGTTGGACTGCCAACCCCAGAAACACCCGTCAAGCTTCTGCTTTTATCAGTGGCATAACTATAAAGAAGCCAGTAGACACTTTTCCAGGCTCTCCTCCCATCCTATATCACCTATATGGGAGGAAATGCAACACTGAACTTGTGACAAAAAAAATGTTCTGTTAATGTGCTCACGTGTACCATAGCCACCTGCACCTTATCCTGAATTGCTTATCTGCCCATTGCTTCCATAGGTTTATGTGATTGAAACAACATGTTACAGGGAGATGTACATGTGTCACCGACCCACATCTCCTCACCCCACTCTGCATCTTCCCAGTAACAGGTAGCTGGAAAACTCTGTGATGAGATGACTCAGAGCAATTTGCAAGGGGCAGTAAAATGCTAACATAGAAACACTGCTGCCACCCATACATCATCTTGGTAGGGCCTTCTCGGTAGTGGCACCCACCCTGTAGAATGCCCTCTCATCAGATGTCAAGGAGATAAGTAACTATACAACCTTTAGGAGATATCTGAAGACAGGGAAGTCTTTTAATGTGTAATGTTTTATTATGTTGTTATGTATGTTGGAAGCTGCCAAGAGTTAGATGGGCAAGGTACTACTACTACTACTACTACTACTATTATTAACTCCCTACAATGTGCAGTGTGAACCTGTGTGAGATGCATGAATCTCAGATTAATGAGATGTAACATTTATCAAGTGCCCACAACAGTAGCTGTACATAGAACATTATAAGTAGAAGCTTTTACAATCGAAGGTCAATGCTGTCAGCTTTCACAGAGCTGATTATTTGTTTTGGGAGGGAACCAAATCCAAGCCACAAGAAGAAGTGGGTTGGGATTCAACCCTGGCCCCCAAATTGGTCACCAGCATTGTCAGAACTGATCTCACCTATCAGGGGGTTAGAACTAAGGCACATTCAGAGCATTGTCACACATTTGAGCAGGACCAGTCCAGGATTTGGCTTTCTGTTTCAGTCGAGAGATCTTTTCATGCCACGTTAGGTAGGAGCCGTTTCATAAATAAGTGCATGCCCGCGCGCACACAGTTTGAGAAACAGCTTCTGATGTGAAACAGGAGAGCTAATGATTAAAAAGAGAAAGTGCAAAGCCCCACTGTATCTTCCTGCTCATCTTTCTGGAACGCAGGCTGAGATTGTGTAGATGATGTAAGGAGATGAGAAGGAGAGACTGCATGAATGCAAGAAAGGCATCCCTGGTAGCCAAAGTGCTCAACATAAGCATGGGACATTAATCAAATGCGCTCATAAAATTAGCGGAGAGTGGGGGTAGTCAAAGATCAGATTGCAGTCTTCTGTTTTCTAGTAACGTGATGGAAACCTGAAAACATATGAAACTGTATATGGAGTGATAAATTCTATAGTCTGAAGTGATGGGGTTGTGATGGGGGGACTAGTTAAAACTAGTTTTTTTGACAGATTAGTCACAGATACAAAGTCACATAATACGGTAACTGTAGAATTTACCAAAAAGAGAGAGAGTACACTTCGAAATGAGTAGTTTGCCATAAATTCTTCTGTGAATCATTTCCTACTGTTTGTATGTATGCCTGGGAGAAGCACATTAGCAGTACATGGTAAGTATTAAACTATCCCTATTTACTATGAATAGGACTTCAGTCTTCATATCACTGTGCTGATGGATATGACTAATAATAATAATAATAATAATAATAATAATATTTATTATTTCTACCCCGCCCATCTTGTGTTGATTGACAAGAAATGTGTTGATTGTGAACTGTAATGTTAGTTGCTGTGAAAGCTGTTCTCTATTTATTATGAAATAGACGGAGGCCAATAGATGGTATCATGTGGGTCAACAACCAAGACCAGCTTTAAGCTGTTACTGACCTGGCTTGTAGAATAAATGCTGACCTACAGTGAAAGGTATCCTCTATTCCTTTACCAGTTGTTTATAACCAACATTTTATGAAAGAGTCATAAATTAATTAAGGCAACTTCCCTGTCCTTTGCAGCATGCAGAAAATCATAATCCACAGAACATCCGAAAGGCAAATCCTGAATGCATTTCCCCCGGAATATTCCTAAAGTGTAAAACACTGCAGCATTTCATATGCCTTTTATGCAGGCATATTTCAGGTTATGGATATTTTACTGTCTTAAAATCCTAAGAGTTACAAGGCGTGGTTTTCCGAACATTTTTCTGTGCCTTTGTGTGCAAAGTTCAGAAGTCTGATTGAAGTTGTATCCTGATAATGCTCTCGTCTAGATGTTGTGTTTTTACAATTGCTGCTAAGTAACTGGCCCTGGGTTAATCTTGCCAACTACACTGGTACATTGGTTTTCAGTGGAAGCTTTTGTGTTTCTGAAGAAGGCAGAATGGGCCTCTGTGATGTGTTAGCTTTACGGCGACAGCCGTAGCTGCTGGTGGTGGTAGAGTGTCTCAGC
Organism: Podarcis pityusensis; assembly: GCF_964106645.2. Classification (NCBI taxonomy): domain Eukaryota; kingdom Metazoa; phylum Chordata; class Lepidosauria; order Squamata; family Lacertidae; genus Podarcis; species Podarcis pityusensis. The sequence goes on from NC_138031.1 coordinate 61,135,638, forward strand.
GCGTGTGTCGCCTGAATCCTGGCTGAAGAACAGCTCTTCATCTGCCAGGCACCCTCCTTTCTATGCCAAAAGCCCAAGCTCTTGTCTCTCCACGCGACAGTCTGATGCGGTGCGGGGGGGGCGGGGGGGTGGAATTGAAGGCTTCCAGACAGCACCGTAATGCTGGGGAATAACAGACTTGTTTGTTTGTGGCGAAGCAACAGGTGCTATCTGTGGGTGTCCTACTTTAGCCATATATTACTCTGATTTAATTTGGGAGGTAGACAGCAGTGCCCTCGTCTCACCCTGCTGGTACAGAGGGTGAGATTGTGCTTTCTTCCCTCTTCCACCCATGCCACAAGTGTAATTCCTGCCTCTCCACAGTAAAAAAGGCAAGTCTGAGCCATACATGTGCATTTGTGAGAGCTCAGAGATATCATGGATCATCCATCTGAGGACCTTCTGTGACACATGCACAGACATCATAGTCAGAATGCCCAAGGAAATAATAGGGCTTTTCTTTCTTTCTTTCTTTCTTTCTTTCTTTCTTTCTTTCTTTCTTTCTTTCTTTTGCACTATTTGGGGTGGGTAAGAAAAACTTTCAAAAAAAAAAAAAGTGCTTTAGATTGGTTATTTTTTATAAATATCCAAGGTAGATAAGGCAAGCTTGGAAGGCAATTATATTAACAAGTAAGTTACATTTCTTGCAACAGAATATTGGGGAGAAGTCTGGGATATGCCTTAACCACCAATACCATCCACCATTGTGGCTGCTGACAATGCAGGGAGTCTTAAGGTAAGCAGGAAAAATTGTTTTAGCCAGGCAAATCTCAAACCAGAGTCCCTTCAAGGTAACCCTCACCCAGACTTCAGTTTGCTCACCTCTCTCAGAGTTTCTGTTTAACTTGCATTCAAGTAAGACGCTGAGCTCAGCAACTCTGAGGCCATTACAACCCATCGGCGGTTCGAATCCCCGTGACGGGGTGAGCTCCCGTTGCTCGGTCTCTGCTCCTGCCAACCTAGCAGTTTGAAAGCACATCAAAGTGCAAGTAGATAAATAGGTACCGCTCCGGCGGGAAGGTAAATTGCGTTTCCGTGCGCTGCTCTGGTTCGCCAGAAGCAGCTTAGTCATGCTGGCCACATGACCCAGAAGCTGTACGCCGGCTCCCTCGGCCAGTAAAGCGAGATGAGCGCCGCAACCCCAGAGTCGGTCATGACTGGACCTAATGGTCAGGGGTCCCTTTACCTTTACTTTATGAGGCAGTTTGTATGACTATCTCAACCCAACAGGAGGGATGTTGGGCCTAAATATTAAAAAAGAGATTATGGTGAACTGCTGATGGTGCCCATTGGGACTGGTAGGGCAGAAGGCAGGGAGCCCGACAACAGGGGGTGCCAGAACCAATGACAGACAGAGCCAACCATTGACAGTTATGTCCCCATCCTCTTCTGTGCTGGTTCCTGCAAACCTGAGGCTGTGTGCACACCATACCTTTAAAGCTCATTCAATGAATTCTGGGCACTGCAGTTTGTTAAGGGCTGTTAGGAATTGTAACTTTGTGAGGGATGAACTACAGGGCCCAGAATTCTTTGAGGGAAAGATCGTGCTTTGAATGTGCTTTACAGGTATAGTGTGTATGCAGATTAAGACGGAGGAAGCGAACAGGCAGTGCCACCCCTGGGACTGGTTGTCAGATAGCAGGAGTTGGGGGCTGGTTAAGGTTGGTGAGGCTGTGCCCCATATGCCCCAATGAAACAACCACCACTGGGGTTAAATTCCAACTTCCATTACCAGCAGGGAGCATGGCTTAATGGAAGGTGTTCTCCAACTACATCTGCAGAGCCACAGGTTTCTGATCTCTACCCTAGATCTAAAGTTAAATCCTAGGACCTGGATAACTGAGTGATGAAAAACTGTTCTGAAAAAATGTTTATAATGGTGTTTTAATTGCTGCATTTTTATCTGCTCTTATTTTATTGCATTGTTATGATGTAGATCTTGAGGAGATTTCACCCCTCCCATACCCAAGAATCTCCTGATCATCTCCTGATGGTCTCTGCTGACTCTCCAGAGAGCAGGAGGCGTGTCCTGCCTATCTACTTATTCTGCCCAGCAACATCTCTGTGTGTGAGAGAGAGAGTCAGTCAGTCAGTGTATCGGAGAGAGTGAGAGTGTTGGAGATCCTAGAGATAAGATTGCTGTTAGAGCAGCTGCAGACTCTCAGTGTAGCATTGATTTATGCTTAGAATATTCAGCTCTGTATATAGTTTTGTATCATAGTTGTAGTTATAGAATAAAAGGAAGATATTCTACAGAGCTGCTCTCCGAGTGGTTTATACTCTGCAAGACTCTGCAAAACTCTGCTGCGCAACGACTGTATTATTGAGACAGTGAATCCGGTGCTCTCAGCTCTGAGCTGTGAGTCCACAGCACTGTGACCGTTTCCTGTGAGAAGGAGGTCTCTGGCGGTGCTACCCAGCTCGCCTAGCCCAGTCGGGGTTGAGGTGCAAGAGTCCAGTTGGTGCACTGGCTCTAGGGCGATGCTGACAGATCTGGGGTCAGCAAACTTTTTCAGCAGGGGGCCAGTCCACAGTCCCTCAGACCTTGGGGGGGGCCAGACTATATTGGGGGGGGGGGAATGAACGAATTCCTACGCCCCACAAATAACCCAGAGGTGCATTTTAAATAAAAACACACATTCTACTCATGTAAAAACACGCTGATTCTTGGACCGTCTGTGGGCTGGATTTAGAAGGCGATTGGGCCGGATCCAGCCCCCAGGCCTTAATTTGCCTACCCATGTTGTAGATGCTCTAGCCACCCCCATCCCCCTGGAACTGGAAACGATGAAGGTAGGAAAGAAAGGTTTTTAATAAAACACTTCATACTGTCCCCCTTGCACTCTATCCTTCTTACACACACACACACACACACACACACACACACACACACACACCCACCCTCAGTAGACCCAGGGCCATAGTTTGCAAGGCCTGGCAGATTTCATCTCCCCTTGACAGGGCCTATCAGCCCAGAACTTCACATATGTGAATTTCGATTGCATTTAGAAAATGTTTTAAAACTTGCCATTAGCGGGCTATTCTTGTTTCACCATTAAATCACTCTGCCAGGATTTGACAAATTAGTTTTCAAATAGGTTCTCTCAAAATAAACTGACCTCACCTTCCCTACAATCCTGCTAGCTGAGTGCTCTTGGGTGACTTAGGAGAAATATAGCAGGACCACCCAGTTTTTTTTCTCTTTGCCTGGGACTGAGAATGTACATTCAGTTAACTGTTTGGCTTGCGATGGTGTTCAGCAATAAAAATTTTCCTGCCAGGCACGGGCTCACCATCATATTGTTTAACAACCCCAGCTGTCAAATTTTAGCATATGTACCGGAGAGGTGGATACTGTTCTAGGTGTGAGGTCCTGACATAGAGCAATTTCTGGCTACCCACGGGAGTGGTATAAGTGTGTCTTATATTGCTTTGCTATGGCAATGGAAAGTAAGAATATGTACAGGTAGAAGTCAGGCTTTGTATGAAGAAAGTGATAGATTTCTACTGCAGTGGGACCAGAGAGGCAAACAGCATTGTAGATGGTCTTCTTCTTTATTATTTATGGGCATTTATACACTGCTAATACAAAAGTTTAAAAGTGGCCTGCAACTTGTTAAAAAATGAAGTAAAATATACATTCAAGACAACATGCCAGGCTGGCACTGGCTCTTATCTTTCTGTCCCCTACTGAAGACCTTCCATTTTCAGACAGCCATTCATAGTGAAGATTTTTTTTATCCCAGTCTGCATCTGTACTGGACTTGAAATTGTTTGGATATACATTTTTATTGTTGATGTTTTTATTGTTAAATCACCTTGGGGTGCGATTCACGAAAGAAATAAAACAGAACATGCATCAGCTGTGACTTTGGCATTGTGTGCAAGTGCAGCACATGGGGAAAGCATCTTTGAATAGCAACTGCGTTCAGGCTGCTGTATCATCGGTTTTCTTTTTCTTGGGGATTTTAGCTCTCTCTTTTTTTTTCTTCCCTACCTCAGCACAAATGTTCTTGGGAGCAGAATCTAGATGCAAAACGGTGCATCCTTTGTGCTGATGAGATGTCCATTTCAGTTTATTCATGTGGGAGCAAATTAGGACAAAAATTCTGCTGCCATTGCAGATACATGAGCCATTTATAAAACTGAGCTGGAAGTTCCTGGAATACTGCTGCAAGAAGAGGTGGGCAAACTGTAATTAAGAAGAGATTCACTTGACTAAGTTTGCCTGCTTCATCCCTTTGTTTACATAAATGTGGGGTGATAAAATAACAGGCACCATCCACCTGGAATTCCTCCTCCGCCATTACAAGCACATGTCACTTCCACAAACTAGGTGATCCTTGGCGCACTAATAACCCCATCTCATGATTTATGGGTTGTTGTTTTTAAGGCTTCATTTCTTTTAGTTTCCATTTAAAATGTGGTCACATTTAAATCTGAATGTTTATATTAATAAACTTGAAAGATATCCATCTGTCTTTATTTTCATTGTTTTCAAGCCTCTTTTCTGATGCTCAGGAAGCCTGGCTCATCATACCTGAGTGATTGGATTCAGCAAAGTACATCTTAGTGAGAGGTAAGCCTTATCCTGGCAGGTCTCCACAGTGTAGTAGGCCTGTTGCGGGAAAGAAAAACAAGAGAGCAGACCTCAGAGAAAGTAAAACTCAGCACAAATATTAGGCAGAATAGGCCAAATGAGGGTTTGACATTGTTTTAATCCAGTGCCTTTTTACAAAAGCTACCTTGACCCCAAAAAATGAAAGCTGCTCCCAATTTGAAGGAAAAAAAGTAAAAGAAAAGTGGCAGCTATGCTGCCCAGGGCTTCTTCAGGGCTACTGCGAAAATATAAAGCAAAAGAACAACAATGCACCAGTCTTAATGATTCAGCAAACCTCATTCTGCGTTTCTGGTGCTCATTGGAAGTAACATGTACTTCTTCATAGTTAATACATAAAACACAGGCACTTCCAGAATGTCACAGCTTTGGGGTGGGATTCAATCACATTCTGGCAAATTCAGGGTTTGCACAATTAAAGTCAATTAAGTGCTTCTGCAACAAGCCTGCTGTCTTCTCCCCCACCCACCCCATCCCGCAAAATGGACTTCTCAAAAAGTAATGGGAAAATGCACTGGAGAGTGTGGGGTAACATTTGTACAATGAAACAAACTACAGACAAACCGGAATGAATGATTGATTGATAACCACTTTCCTTCCTCCTCCTCCTCCTCCTCCCCAAGCTCTCCTCTCTCCACACACAACTACAGCTAACAGACCTTAACTTTCATGAGTTCATTTCATTGGGAATGGTGTGAAGTGCATGCTCAATTGCTACAGCTGGCAACTGGATAGCTCAATTGGTTAGAACGTGGTGCTGATAACACCAAGGTTGCAGGTCTGATCCCCATATGGGACAGCTGCATTGCAGGGGGTTGGACTAGATGATCCTCAGGGTCCCTTCCAGCTCTATGATTCTATGCTTCTAGTTCATATCATAGTGTAACAGAGTACAAGGTTGACTGCTCATGGATCAGTGTGCTTTAATCTTTCATTTCCTTGCTGTCCAGAATAATTCCATACCAACCTTGGACCTTAAGCCCTAGTTATGAATCAAGGAAATGGGGAGGAAGAGGAAGAATGAAGGGGGAAAGCAGCAGCAGTGTGCCCCAATACGTATTGGGGAAGGGACATGCAGGTGCAGAGAAATGGGAACTGTTGCCCTACCACCTCCAGTATATTTAAGCACGAGACTGCTCACCTCATGACATCTCCAGACCCTTTCAGGAAAGCCTATTTGGTATCATTAAGCGGTGTCTTTTAGCAAAACAATTGGAACACGTTCCTAATATCAAGGCTTAGATAGAAATATATTAAAATATAGCAAAGAAAACTCCTCTCATGTACATGCTACATTTGCTCCTCATTTGAGCTCATGTTAAACAGTTAAATGGCAGGCAAAATTGAACTATAGCACAGAGTAGCACAAATGAAGAGCTGTTCCTCTGTTGCACTGCTCTCCAGAGTCTCCTTTCTCTCACCTTTACAGAATAAGCAACACACTCACTTTACAGGAGTCTAATCTTGGCGGAAGAAAAACAACAACAGGGTGGGGATGACACTGGAAGCAAGATGTAAACTTGAAAACTCCCTGTACCAAATATCAATAATGTTTCCAACACTGGACTTTATACCCCTGTGTCTTTCCTTTCTACAAAATGAATATTAAATAAACCTCAAACAGGTAGTTATACTCAGCAGCTAAACTTATCTAATAACTTGAAAGTTTCTGTATAGCAACATCCCTGTCCCCGGAGCATATGACTGATGCAAATATTAGCACATTCCCCAAAGAAACAGCCTGTTGCTGATTAAGAGGAAGGAAGCCCCACAAGGGTCCAGCCATTAGTGAACAAATAAGATTTCATCACTTTCTCAGAATAAAGGACAAGCAACAGCAGGAATACAGGCAGAAGACATTGGAAATGAGAAGAATGGGCCATGCTTTTCTTCCAGCACAGTTTCCTTCTAGTTTTGGAGCTCAGCTGGAGAAAACCAACCGGTGGAGGGGTTGGCAGGTGGAATGTGGGAGGATAAACCATGAATGTGGGGAAAGTTTTACACACTTCATTTACTTACTCCTTATGTTGTTGAAGTCAGCATATATATACACACACAAGGTATATGCATGACTGTGGCAGATCCAAGTTTAAACAAAATACCGGTAGGTCCGTCATCACACCATTGTATCTAGTTTGGCCTGAGCAATCAATTACTAGTCCGAAACCCATATGGATGACTGACATCCACCCTCACACTTTTCTTCATTAACAGGCTTACTCTAGTTCCAAACTGTGAACAACACATTATTTTATAAATAATTGAATTCCAGATTTGAAGTAGTGCTTTTAAATATATATATACATACGGTATATATATTTTTAAAACCTCATCATGTGCCAGACAAACTGTAAGATTGCTTTTCAGGCTCATCAGACAAAGCTACTTTCATTGATAGGCAACATCAAAGAATGTTACCCTGACAAATATCCACTGACTGTCGCTTTGAGTAAATCGTCAGTAAGATGATTTGAGATATAGAACTAATATTAGAACTGCTTAGACAAATGGCCACATGTGTTCAATGAATTAATGAAGGGGGGGAGTGGGATTGCAACAACAATTGCCTTTCAGAAAATTGTCAAGGTGATTTATGTAAGTTTTGTGTGGGCATTTCTCCCCCCCCCCCCGCCCGAGTTTCAGAGTAAGTACTGTCCTGTCTCATTGGTGCAAAGCAGATACAGGGAACAAAAAGTGTTCGGAGAGCTAGTAAGGAGAGCTGCAGTCAGGGGTGCACAAGTAATTTTAGACTCTAGGCTTAATAGTGCTACCACCCCCACCCCCAAAAAACTACTCCATTATTACAATTAAAGAACCAAGACCATGAACTAGTTTGAAGTCATGTTGCCATGATGGCAATAGATGCTACAGCGCTAGGGGGAAGAGGACTCTGCACAGCCTCAGTTAATTGATATAGCCACTGCTTGCCTATTCAGAGCCATATAGTAGGCTCCAGTGTGACATACAAAACAAGGGACCTGCTGCACCAGACCTGTGGCCCATCAAAGTCCAGCATCCTGTTCTCATGGTGGCCAACCAGATGCCTGTCAGAAGCAGATGCCTGTAGGAACCCTGTTCAGTTTTGCCCCTGGCCACCCTAGCTTCAGATCCGAAATCAATGCATTCGCAATAACAAGACAGACAATCATATGGAAAATGAAAAATTTCCATATTGCTATCTGCTTGAAACTGGTAAAGGTAAAGGTAAAGGTAAAGGGACCCCTGACCGTTAGGTCCAGTCGTGGCCGACTCTTGGCGTTGCGGCACTCATCCCACTTTACTAGCCGAGGGAGCCGGTGTACAGCTTCTGGGTCACATGGCCAGCATGACTAAGCCGCTTCTGGTGAACCAGAGCAGCACACAGAAACGCCGTTTACCTTCCCGCCGGAGCGGTACCTATTTATCTACTTGCACTTTGACGTGCTTTCGAACTGCTAGGTTGACAGGAGCAGGGACCAAGCAACGGCAGCTTACCCCATCGTGGGATTCGAACCACTGACCTTTTGATCAGCAAGCCCTAGGCTTTGTGGTTTAGACCACAGCGCCACCCGCGTCCCTGGAAACTGGTACATGACTGTAAATTAACCTGAACTCATGTGTTTCTTATTAAGAAGAGAATGAATGAGAACGTGGCACTATTAAGAGGAGGGGGGAAATAATTTTTGACCCGGGGAAGTATTTACAGATTTGTTCTCAAATCACTGGAATAGTTTTACTAACATTACAAGAGCAATAACAAAGAAATTGGTGTTGCTCGTGTAGCATGTAAGCCATGGACAGCGACAATAAAACTGCAGCTAATTGGTAGTTACAAAGAAGGACAAAGGCACAAGGTGGCTGGCTTTTTATTACCGTATCATTCTTCGTGTGCTATTTGAGGAAGCCCTTGTAAACTGGAACCCCTGGGCCTGTTTTACCATCTGTCCCCTCCTCTACTGGGCAGGGATCCTGAACAGTCATTGTATAGGGAGAATTCAGCAATGCTCTGTTTCCCTAAACAAATATTGCAGAAAGGGGTGGGGGTGGGGAATGTACCAACAGGCCTGCTTTTTAGAGAGCACCTGTTATCACTGGAGAACCCTTATCGATAAAAGACAAATAGAACCATCTGCACCTAAGCCTAGACAGTAAATCAAACATCCCCTGCAATTAAATGGATCACATGGTGAGATAACCCTTGTAGACCTCCTTCATAAACAAACCTTAAAACAGGAGTCACCACAGAGAGGGTAAATAATATAAAACATCTCCAAGCCTTCCGTACACATATACACCTTTTCAAAATGCCTGTTGAAACACTTGTCTATATCCTGCCATGGTCTTTAATGACCTTGGTAAAAGCTGGGCTGGGGGGCTATGTATGTCACACGTTATCCTTAGCGCATTGGAAGAAGAGAATAAAAGTGTAATAAATTAATGGTATCTATGCCTTCACAATTTTCTATTTGGAGGAGAAAATATCCTCTGAAAATCCACACAATAAATAAGGATGGAATCCAAGATGCATTTGAAAGGGATTAGGAAATAAGTACCATTGAATTCAGTGAGAATTAGGGTACTTTATATAGGGGCTGAATACTGGAAATGGTTCAGATGTTGCCAACAAGAAATTAGCAACAGGTTATTATTTTTAACTACCTTTACTATTATGAAATTTATATACCACCTAATGCCAAAGTAGATGTCTAAGCAGTTTAGAAGTCTGCAACACATATCAAATACAGTACACACATTCACACAAACAAACTTAACCTGCTGGATTTTCTGCAGAAATCTGGATTAAAGGGGAGAATATGGGCTGGCTTTCTAATGTTAATGATGTAATGTGGATGCTGTAAAAAGCTTGTATGCATAAGCAGTGCCAATCCCACAATAAACTCCTACCTGAAAGCATCATTACTTCTGAATAAGCATGCACAAGACTGAACTGTAAATCCCAGATTGGCTAAATGTGAGCAGGACAATCTTGAAATTGCTTGAAGAAGACATGTTTTAATGTTTCTCTTTCTGCTTCTTTCTCACCTGCTACCTTCTCACATACATACTGTTGTGTATTGAAGCGCTCACCCTGGCTACCAGGGGATATTGTGTATATACTTTTCACTCAGGTCCACATCAGTTAATTTAGGCAGGAAACCCTGGGCTGTTGTTGTTACAATGTTGACAACCGGCTGCCTATAAAAGCAGGCCGGCTGAGCTGTTCAGTTCAGTTCCAGCTTACTTATAAAGAACTACTTGGAGAAATCTCTGTGTCGTCTGCTTTGTCAACCCACTACTTAATACATACATACATGCATACATTCACTTGCTACAGCTTTGGGCAGCAGCATTCAAACATCTGACCGGCTTACAAATGTTATGGTTACTAGCAAATTAATGGGTGAACTGATTCCATTTAAAAGTATTGCACTGGAAATTAGCTGAAGCACTATATGTGGTATTAGGTCTATGATAATTCTTTCACAAATGTCACCTTTTGATGATATAGCCATGCATGAATGTTTACAATATACTGTATAAAAAAAAATGCTTAACATAGTAACAAAGAATGACCCCCACAAAGAATAATCCAACAAAGAAACTGGTTTGACCACTTCAGCAGTTCCTTCTACAAAATAATGCAGTTTTACAGATAGCAAACCACAAGCTTGGATGGGATCCAAAAATGGCATCCAAACCAATGCACAAATCCTTGGATAAAACTTTTCTTATTTTATATTGGATTCTCAGGCCTGTTTTTCTTCATGTAAATTTTTGAATGGTCCATGCAGCATATAAACACACTTGGCAGAGACCAAGTTACTGAGATGCAACAGAGAAATATAACCCATTCCTTGTTTATTGTTTGCATCACTGCTCCTAGTTAATGATAATACAACCATGCTGTTCAATATTTTTCTCCTATTAAACTGGTTGCCTCTAGCTTGCCATTAGGATTACTTATTAATAAGCATCTCAGATACCACAGAGAAGAACTTGAAAAACTTGCTAGAAGTGATGCAACCTTGGGAAGTATTGCAAGGCATGCCAGTTCAAATCCTCTGGGACTTAAAATTACTCCCACAGAGCTTGGTGGATATAGGAAACCTACCGTAACTCCTTACATCTCTGTCCTCAGACGAAAGCAAAGCAAGAAAGCAATCTCCTCTGTCTACCCAGCCCCTGAAAAGGTTAATACTCTTCATCTGCAGAACTGCATTCAAAAACATAAAATAATACCCATTACAGCATCACTTGTGTGCTAATTGGCAAGACACACACAGCGATTTGATTTAATGTGTAGAATAATACTGATGTATATCATTCCCAAATTACCATTAGAGATTTGCAGACTTCTGCACCCATAAAACATTCACAAAAGTGTCACTGATTCAAATCAGTGTGGTTTCTGAAAAAGCCTGATAACAGTTAACATAAAGTACACTATTCTACAGCACCTCTTTTCATAGCTGATAGGGTTTTAACAGGATGCAGTTAAACAGTGACAACAAGAGTGCCAGATATTGCTGACCTTCTTTAGGTGGCTAGCTCCAACCTACATGAACCCTGATGCCAATCAGCTTCAAGTAGTCCTCAAAACTTATTTTTCTTTCCAGTCTGAATTCCTGGTGTTTTCATCAAGCTCCTGTGAAATATGTGAAATGATCACTGCATTCCGATAATAGTTTAGTAGAACAATCAGAATTTTGTCATTTAACTGGGAATTGGAATAAAGTGGGGGCAGAACTAGCGCTGAAGTTAAAGATGGTACAACTTAAGAGGAAACGGTTGAATTTGAATCCAAATACAAATACTGAGCCTTGTGGATACAATTCAGATGTTGGGTTTTGAATACCAAATTAACCTCACAAAACCTGAAGCTGAACATTTATGTTAAATTCATATTAAAATGTTAAGCTTCACTTGGTTTCTGGGCCTGTTTGTAAAACATTGCCTTGTTCTGTTTATATTCACAATTTGCAAAACTACATTAAAAAAAGCAAGTTTGTTAAATCAGTTTCTACTAGAAAGAAAGAGAAATTATAATGTTGCTAGGCAGTCCTGCCAAGACAAACTTTGTTCCCAATCTCAAAGAAGACAATGAAGCATTTCATTTAAATACACACGCAGTACCTTGAATCTGACACATATTGAAAACATTAAACACACATTGCACCACAATTTGACTTTTTTTAAAATAGAGTTCAACTTGCAAAATATACATTTTTCTGTGTCCAATTTTGTCATTGTAGCATATTCATAAATTTGTTCCCATTATTTCATGGTTGGTGTATCTGCCGATCTCCTATACTGAAATTAGTTTTGATAATGAACTGTCACTAACATGACCATGTATGACATCATCTCATTCAGCCTTCACAAAGTTGGTGCCCTCCAGATGTTTTCAACTACATCTTCCATCAGCCCTCGACAACAAAGGCTGTTTTAGATCCCCCTCCCCATAAGTGTATTTAAGAACAACAAATCGCTCAAAACCAACAAATGGTCCAACATTAGATCCAAACCAGGGGTTCATATTGCCTTCCATAGCATGTACTGTCCTCCTGGTAGACTGGTAGACTAGCTGTGGCCCCTCCTAGACAGAGATAGCCTGGTCGTAGCAGGCATGTAGCAGTAAAAACACTATTGGTGGCTGGGAGGTGAATACCTACATTCACCTCCCAGTGCTTTCTGCTACAAATGGAGAAGAGCAGCCTGTTGCAGAAACCAGGAGGCTTGGGCAGCTAGTTCCACCCATAAAGAACAAGAGTAAGAAATTTGCCACAGCTGTAGTTGCTTTCCCAGGGTAGGGCCTTTTTATTGGGAGGCTGCCATGGGCACTAGGTAACCCCTAGTGCGCCAGCCTCACCTGGTCAGCCCAGAAAAGAAAGAGGGTCTTTCTCTTTTAGCCACCTGCTGGACCTCACTAGGTGGGATTGCCCTTTAGATCACCCCTTTGAGGTGTAATGAGGGCAAAGGCAATTCCCTGGGTGACTGCTGAGAGTCTTGAGAGGTGCAGAGGGAACAGGGATGTAAATTAACCTAGCCTTTAAGTGAGGAATGTGATAAGAGCATGAATGCAGCTCACCAGTGTATATCCAGTGTATTCATAGCAAGTATTTAGCAATTTTGCTATTTTATATTGTTTTGATGGATTGATTGGTTGTATTGATTGTACTTTTATTGTATAAGTTTCCTTTGTATTAATATTCTGGGAGCCTTTGTTCCAGAGAGTGGTGTATAAATAAACCGTAACATAAAACGAAGTGATCCGTGATCTGATAACATCCCGTTTGGAGTTCTGTTATGCACTTTATATGGGGCAACCTTTGTAGGTGGCTGGAGATGAGGCCTTCTGATATGTGGAGTCGTGATTCTAGACCTTTTCATTTCCCCAGGCATTTAAAGAATTTTTGGACCGATTGAGAGTATAGTTCTCATTTTATGACAGCCTCAATTTTTGCTTATTTCAATATTTTATGGAATGAGACCTTATTGTATTTAAACTTGAATGCTACTCTGAGCTACTCTGTAGCTGAATTATTAAATTTCTGCAATCAGTCAGTATAATGAAAAGACAGTGTGTCCCAAAGTATGGAGATTCCTCCTAAAATGTAAGGATTTGTTTGTCTAAAGTAGCAAGTCTGTTTCTGGGCTCAACTGAAAGTGCTGCTGTTATTATGATTGATTACCTGATGTTAATGTGAAAATTAATAAGATATACTCCAGAACCAGCACTAAAGCGAATTTCACAACTATGCAGGGCTCCAGAGAGCCCGGCTTAAGAATCCCCATTTACTGTTCTGTCTCATATACAATGCAGCTATTCTTTCCTGCTCCCTGCAGAGAGTCTTTGATCTATCCTATGACATTTCATGCACAGCCCACAAAGTTCCCTTCAGTTAAGGAATATTGCTCCCTCTTGTCCCCCGCCCCACGGCTGCACACCCTATTATGGCAACAGAGGACACACTGAACATGCTCAGTGACCCCTGATACCATCCCCGTGAGCCTAATTAATTACCATTTATGTGGGCCAGCTAGAGCACCTAGAAAATTAAATGGCCTTTGAAATTAAAACATGCACTGCTGATGAGCAATTAACACAGTGTGGAAGATAAAAGTAGTACAAGAGCACACCTAAACTAAAATTGCAGGACATTGAATCTGCTTAATCAGATTCAATAAATGTACAAGAGAAAACAAGGAGTGGATCCTCTTTCTGAGGAATTCTAAGACTAGTAGTGTCAACAATCTTAAAGCAGCCCAAATGGTCTGTGACATCGTACAGCTGACAACATGCAAACCAGTTTTGGTGCCCTTCACAGCCTCCCTGTCTTGTTTATTCAGTGGGGGCTGCAATACTACGTAATCCCATTAAGTTTCAGCTGCTACACTATTCACAGTGATTTACTGTCACACAGCAGTGGGGTTGTTTTAAAACAAGTTAAACCCAAATTTAAACTTGGGACTTGGCACTGGACCCAGTTTGTGTCACACAGCCCAAAAGGGTGGGGTGGGGGAGCCAAGTTGCTTATAAAAGATGGATTCATTTCATTTGTCCTCTGAGCCAAACAGTCTCAATTCCTTAGGCCTTGTGGTAATAGAACAGCATGGAATATGTTTTGCTCCAGCTAACCAGCCCTGAAACAAAAATCAGAAGCAATTTTGCATGTATCTTGCCAACATCTGAAAGCCAAAAACAGGGTAGATTTATAGACTTATCCTACCATCTGCTGTGCAAGGAAAAAGCAGAGGTCCCGGCACAAGCGTAGGCACCGGCAGATATTCCTGTCGACCTCCCCGCGTCTCCCAACCTCTGCTGATAAGCAGGCGAGGTCCGGCGATTCTTCTCAGATGTATGAGAGGAACACACCGTTCTTCCTCTCTCCCCTTTGGTGTCCCCAGGGAGGGGAAAGAAGCAGACAGAAAACTATTTACATCATTTATTTCTGCCTCTTACATCAGTACAGAGAATCATGTCTGCACTCAACAACAGCAAGAAGAAAAACTCCTCCCAAGTACATCCAGTACGGGTCATATGACACACACACACACTGAGCTAACATCCGGTGCTCAGTACAGAATGGACTGCCCCTTTGTTCCCATGGCAACAGTCACAAACATCCTGTCTGGCTTTCCAGCCACAAGCAGCTGGCTGAGCTGCTAAAGCCTTTGCTTGCTGCAGCATTGGTGCTTTATGGTAACATACTCCCCCTAAAGTATCAATGTGTGCTGCGAGCAAAGCGTCATTCAGAGAAGAAAACAAACAGTTGTTATATTTATAACATTCCCCTGTTGTTTCAGTTCCACCCTTGGAACTACCCGCCACTGGTTTAACCAATGTACCTCTCTGGTTGTGTGACTTCGCATTACCTCGGTTAACAACTCTCTGTTGTGCCTTTGTCTCTGACTCAGACACAGCTTCAATCTGTCCTTGGTCGTTTACAATAGCAACATATGCAAGGTTAGCAAACTCCTTTGAATACCTCTTGGGTGGTACACCCTTCGTTGCTCTCTCAGACCTACGTAAGAGGTTCTGATCCTCTGTGCTCACTGGTTCAACCTTTAGACTCTGTTGAGAACCAGTAGCAATCAGTGGTTCTTCCTTCATCTGTGAAGGTCTATCCATTGTGTGAGATTTTCTCTCAATGACTGTGACAACTGAGCTGTCTGAGCTATCGCTGTCATCATCAGTACTACTGAACTCAATAAGATCAAACTCTTCATCATCATCTGAATCGTCACCTGTGGGAAATGTCTGTACTACAACCCGCTCTCGCTCTGGAGCACTCTCTAGGAACTTTGTGAGAATCACCTGACCAGATTCAGACAAAATTACTCTGTAGAGACCCTTTTCATAACCTACAAAAATGCCTCTGGCATTCTTTACACCACCTGGAGCTTCTGTTCTCACATGAGACCCGAAAACCTTAAAATAGGCAACAGAAGGTTTTCTATTGAACAGCTTCTCAAAAGGAGAACATCCCAACTCTGTTGAGACCTTTCTCAACCACACATGAAGATAGGACGCTAGCGATTCGGCCCAATATTCATGTGGCAAATGTGAACTCAGCAATTGCGCATTCATCCCCTTTTGCAACTCTTTGTTCACTTTTACACAGACCCCCCTGTTCCACGCTTCGGTCGAAACAGCCACTTTGTGGTCTATCCCTTTTCCATCCAGGAACTTCTGAAACTTCTGTAACAGAAAAACTTGTTTGTCATCTGTGAAAAGACAATCAATGTTAGCATCATGCATACTTTTAACCTTGTCACAAAACTCCTGAAACTTTTCTAAAGTTTCTTGCGGTTTCTCCATCATATAAACCCAAGAATAATTAGTGAAACAATCCACACACAAAAGGTAATATCGTGCACCGCCTCTAGATGGTTCTAGAGGACCAATCACATCAGCATACACCCGCTGAAATGCTCTGTCGACCTTCTTCGTCTTAGTCACCTTCCTGGTGCTCAGACTGGTCACACCTGCGAGAGAGATTTCGTTAGAAACAGAAGAATTACATTTCATGTAATCACTTTGATCAAAAGTCAACAAATACAGTCCATCTTTCTCTTTGGCAGTAAGAAACAGTTCTCCATCTTTGTAGATCTTGCAGCTTTTAGCATCATAGGACAGTTTCAGTCCTTTCTTTGCAATCTGCGACACGCTCAGCAGATTAAATTTCAGTTCTGGAACCAGGTAAACATTGCTTATAGTCAAGTTCAGACTCTCAAGATACACAGTCCCAATTCCAGTCGCTTCCAACTCCTGACCGTTGGCCTGTTTCACAGTGAAGCTTTGCTTCTTCAACGTCGAAAACAGTCCTCTGTGTGGGCACATGTGAACCGTTGCGCCCGTGTCAATTATGAACGAGTTCCCAACATCTGGCGTGGTTCCTTTCGCCATCATAGCCTTTGCAGGTTTCACCTGGCACTTGGTACGGCTTTTGCCTGACGCCTGAGGCTTCGTAGAGCTGTTCTTTGCTCCTCTTGACTGGCGCGGCTTCTTACAGTTTCGCTGTAGATGCCCAGTCTGTCCACAATTGTAGCATCGGACAGCACTCAATGCTACACCATGCTCTCCAGTAGCATTATCAGTGGGGGAATTAGAACTCTGTTCTTCCCTCCCCCTGTCTTTTTCTTCCAGTGCAGCAAGTCTGTCGTGTTCATTCAGGACCACAGCACAAACTCTCTCCGCGGTCAGCTGCGCGGCCGGTAGGGAACCAAGCTGACTGGCAACAACCTTGTAGGTGCGGCTAAGGCTGTTTATCATCATGAAGCAAAACACTTCCTCCTGAAGACGGAAATTGCGTTCCACCATCTGTTGACGCAGAAACTTCATTTCTGTCAGGTGCGCTTGAACATCTCCATCAGGCGCAAGTCTCAGATTGGTCAATTTCTCAAAATACAGCAACGCTGAAGAACCAGCATCTCTCTGATGCGTTGTACGCAGCGTGTCCCAAACCTCTTTCGCATTTTCTAAATGCTGAACATGCACCAACTGATCATCTGAGACACACAGAATTATAGCAGTCCTGGCCCTTACATTCTGTGACTCCCAACCTCTGGTTGGTGCTGCAGGGATGGGGTTTTCAATTACATCAAAAAGCCTCTGATTCTGCAGCAGGGCCTTCATCTTTACAGACCAAGATGAATAATTGTCATTGGTTAAGGGAGGTGGGCAAGGCAAAGCTCCTTTCTTGGCATCCATCTTGAAGCCAAGCCTCCAGCTCACAATGTCAAACAAACTGTAAAATCCAACAGTCGTTTTTTTCCTTTCTCACGCAGCAAGCTGCAAATTGTTTACGCTCTTTGCACCTGGCAGCTAAACTCAGGCTGCTATTGAAAAGTCCCTTCCAAGAGCACGTAAACCTTGTAGCCAAAACATTCTCTGGTTTTGTTTCGCTTTCCCAGGCTCACACTCAGAGTCCAGCCCCTTTGCCAGTAACTTTCCAACTTTCCGTTACCTAGCAACAATGCATTTCAATGGGACTCCTTATCTACCACAAAAATTTGTGGAATGCAGGCTTCAGCCTTCAAGCTGCAGGCCTCTTCCTCCGGAGCTTTTGTTTTCTTTGAAACGCAGCTCCGTGAACCAGGGAATTAATCTTCCTGCGTTCACACTTTTAGCCCGAAATGCAGCATACCTTGAACTTTGTTGCTTGGAAAACACCTCTTCTTTCCACCAGCTGTCTGTGGAGCCTCTGGCATCTTTCAGACGCTTCTCTTCCTCCTTGGAGCAGAGGAGGACAATCCACCAGCCTCTCATGCAGATGTCCGATGAATCGCAACCATCCGAAGGCTGCCACTGTTGGAATTCTGCCTGGGTCAGAGGAATGTGCCACAAGCGTAGGCACCGGCAGATATTCCTGTCGACCTCCCCGCGTCTCCCAACCTCTGCTGATAAGCAGGCGAGGTCCGGCGATTCTTCTCAGATGTATGAGAGGAACACACCGTTCTTCCTCTCTCCCCTTTGGTGTCCCCAGGGAGGGGAAAGAAGCAGACAGAAAACTATTTACATCATTTATTTCTGCCTCTTACATCAGTACAGAGAATCATGTCTGCACTCAACAACAGCAAGAAGAAAAACTCCTCCCAAGTACATCCAGTACGGGTCATATGACACACACACACACTGAGCTAACATCCGGTGCTCAGTACAGAATGGACTGCCCCTTTGTTCCCATGGCAACAGTCACAAACATCCTGTCTGGCTTTCCAGCCACAAGCAGCTGGCTGAGCTGCTAAAGCCTTTGCTTGCTGCAGCATTGGTGCTTTATGGTAACAGTTTTCACAAGGAAGGATAGAACCCATTTTAGTCTGAGATGTGTCACTCCTGCTTTCATTAGCAAAATTAAGAAGAGAGCCACTTTTAAAATCAGATGTACATTGTAATCAATTCCTCCCCAACCCACGTCTGAATTACAAGAGCAGGAAGTGCAAAAAACAGTTTCACATGATAATCCTTTATACACCTACTTGGGAGGGAGCCTGAGCCCAAGTGAACTCAGTGAAGCTTACTTCTGAGTAGAAAGGAACAGAGTAACATCTCTTTAAGGAATATTGCAACTATAAAAATAAATGAACAAAATGAACAAAAATCAGATCACATTGCAGATTAGTAGCCAACTTTATATCTTACTGGTCTGAAGGGAAATGAGAAGAGGAAAGAAGTAGAATATTTCTGAGAAGGGAGAAAATTATAATCATGTGGTGTGCAACAGGGTGGTGGAAGATCTAAATAATTAAAATCCAAAATTAGCTGTTATGTACTGAGTTGAATAGGATCCAAACTGCAGCAGTCTGATTGGTCCTGGAACAATAGGATTCAGAATGCAGCAGTATGATTGGTCCTAGAACAATGCAGCAGTATGATTGGTTGGCAGGAACCACCCAATCATGCTCCAGATAGAAGTGAATCCACAACCTGATTGGCTTACAGTAGAATTCCAGAATTAGCCAATCATGTGCAGCCCATTGTGTAAATAATGTATATAAAGCAGATACTTTGAGGGGACATTCATTCATTCCTCCTCACCACTATGAGCTGAATAAAGAGCATGAAATCACTTTGCGACTCTGAGTATATTTCACTGGCGACGAGGATGGGATCCCGCTGAGCTGACTGCCACACACAGCACCACAGCACCGCCACCTGCTGCACCGCTGCCTCGCACTGTGTATCCAGGCTTCAGCTCCGGGACACAAGGAACTCAGAATGGCAACCGACAGCAGCTTCTCGCAGTTCAACCCAGCATCTGGAGACTGGGAAGCGTATGCCTCCCGTTTCACCTTCCTTCTAGAAGCCAAAGGGGTCACCGACGAAGAAGACTCCAAGAAGAGGGCGATACTCTTCAGCGTCTGCGGAGAGGAGACGTTTGAAATCGCCCGGGCTCTCCTTGCGCCTGAAGACGTTGCTACTGTTCCATACAAAACAATAATGGAACAGCTGAAGGGGCACTTTTCGCCGCAGCCCTCAGTGGTGGCTCGTCGAAATGCCTTCTACACAAAGCGGAAAGCCCCTGGGGAAACCATAACTGGGTTTGTGATATCTCTCCGCCAAGCCGCCCGGTTCTGCAACTTCTCAGAGCTGGAGAACATGCTTCGTGACCGCCTCGTCGGTGGCCTGAAGGATGAGAAGCTGCAACGACGCCTCTACGCTAAGAAGGACCTAACGTTCCAGGTCGCTCTGGAGGAGGCCCTGGCAACAGAAGCTGCCGAGAGGTCGACGCAAGAGGCACGGCCGAGCCTGCCGTCCCAACCGAGGGTCCACCACGAAGACCTCACCAACGACTCAGGATCCGACAGGGAGGAGGTGCACCGAGTACAGCAGCGCACTCTAGCAGCCCACATACCACAGCTGCCTCGACGAGAAGAAGGGAACTGCGCAAGCTGCGGGGAGAGTCACGAGAGGAGGACCTGCCGTTTCCGCATCGCAGAGTAAAGGCAGTGCAGAAAATCGGGACACATCGCCCGGGTGTGTCGGGCTCGGCCCACCCGACGCCAGGCATCAGATGACCAATCCAAGAGCCCCAGGTCCTGGGGCCCAACGCACCAAGGCAACTCGACGGAGCTCACGGACTTCCAGGTATACCAGTTGCCCCACCCCAACATAGAGAAAATTTATGTAGAGGTACAGATAGAGGGGGCCCCATGCCGCATGGAGCTTGACACGGGTTCAACTCTATCCATAATCTCGGCAAGGACCTTAAGGAAACTGTGTCCTACTGGGGGTCCCAAACTCAGGCCGGCCCCATTCACCCTCCGGGACTTCCAGAAACGTAAGGTCCCCACAATGGGGGTGGGGACCTTCAGGGTGCAATACCGAGGGCGGACGCGGCAACTGGACTTGCTTGTGGTCAAGGGCCCCTACATTAGCTTACTGGGATTGGCATGGTTTGGACCACTGGGGCTAGCCGTCACCGGGGTGAACCACACTAGCTTACAAGTGGACGTGGACGCCATATGCAAGGAATTTCTGGGGGGTTCGATGGGAAATTGGGACAGTATACGGGGCCCCCCCATTGCCCTACAGCTTGACCCCGCAGTACAACCGGTCAGGCTCAAGGCCCGCCGGGTCCCGTTCGCCCTGAAACCCCGTATAGACGAGGAATTGGACCGGCTCGTGGAGCAAGGAGTGCTGGAGCCGGTGCCTAATGCCCCCTGGGAAACCCCAATCGTCACACCCGTCAAGCCTAATGGTTCGGTCCGCATCTGCGCAGACTACAAAATGTACCATAAACAAGGCCCTCACAGCCCATGCATACCCAGTGCCAGTGGTCAGCCATGTCCTTGCCACCCTGGCTGGGTCGAAAATTTTTGGCAAGCTGGACTTGGCCCAAGCATATCAACAGCTGCCAGTAGATGAGGCCACAGCAGAGGCACAGACGATTGTGACGCACAGAGGAGCGTTCAGGGTAAAGCGGCTGCAATTCGGTGTCAGTGTGGCACCAGGCATATTCCAGAATCTAATGGACTCTCTCCTTAAAGGGATTCCTGGAGTCATCCCCTTCTTCGATGATGTGTTGATTGCCGGGCCCACACCAGAGGAGTTTGAGGACTGCCTCTGCACCGTTCTGCAACAATAGGATTCAGAATGCAGCAGTATGATTGGTCCTAGAACAATGCAGCAGTATGATTGGTTGGCAGGAACCACCCAATCATGCTCCAGATATCAGTGAATCCACAACCTGATTGGCTTACAGTAGAATTCCAGAATTAGCCAATCATGTGCAGCCCATTGTGTAAATAATGTATATAAAGCAGATACTTTGAGGGGACATTCATTCATTCCTCCTCACCACTATGAGCCGAATAAAGAGCATGAAATCACTTTGCGACTCTGAGTATATTTCATTAGCCATAGAGCCGCTATGCAATTCCAGTGCTGTTTCCCATGGTGTATCCTGGGCAGTGGGGAAATGTCCCTCTGGAATATAAATTTTCAGCCACTCTTTACTGGTGGTTTTCTGGTGGCTTCATACCTTTAACAAGGTCTGGGTTCAGACATCATGCTAAGCTACGCAGAAACCAATGTTTATAAACCAACTATAAACATTGGTTAGTGAGTGCCTATTAACCATTGTTAGTAAACCATAGTTAGTACACAGTTTCAGACAATTGTTTTTAACTGGGGTTAACAAATGCATAAATAATGATTTAGGAAACCAGAAAAGATTGTCTGAATCAGGCCTAAGTTATACTCAAGGCTCTAATGAATGAAGTAGATAGAAGAATTTATTTAACACAGTATTCAAATTAGGAGCATCATCATAAGGTTAGGTGTATGGTTCTGCTTTTGAATGTCACACAGTACTTAAATATCACCCTGCATCTAACTTGAAATGTTAGATAGCGACATTACTAGTCTGGCATTCATTCACTTCTTCATCCACAGTTTCCATTCTAGATTCCATATACAGTGCATGAGTGTTTTGGAAATTACTGATTTGCTAACCACCATGTTAACACATTATGGAGGGAGGAGAAATATATTAAAAAATACTCTATTCACACACACACGTATCTTCTTTTAATTGCCTTTAGAAAAATTCTTTGCTTCACATATAGTCATTCATGTTATCTCATACTCTCCAACATTTCTCTAATGAAAATAGGGATGTTCTATTCCATTGTTGTTGTTGTTACCCTGCCTATCTGACTGGGTTGCTCCAGCCACTCTGAGTGGCTTCCAAAATATATTAAAACATAATAAAACATTATACATTTTAAAAAACTTCTGTATACAGGGCTGCCTTCAGATATCTTCTAAAGATTGTATACTGTAGTTACTTATTTCCTTGACTTGGGGGTCACATAACTCCATGCCCTTCAACATTTCTCCTATGAAGACAGGGACATCCTAAGCAAAAGCAGGACATTCTGGGATCAAATCAGAAACTGGGATGGCTTCTGTAAATCCGGGACTGTCCCTGGAAAATAGGGACACTTGGAGGGTCTGTTATCTTACTGTATATGGCAGAATCATTTCTATATTTGACCCTCAGTCTAACAGGATGACCAAGTGCACTGGAGGGAAGTCTCCTGTACCAGAAGAGGGAATTTTGGCAGGTACAGCTTGCCATGGTGTAAGACTGAGAAAGGCTGTGCACCTGCTGCAAAAATCTCTTTCACGGCTCTTAAAAGGTACAGCAGCCCTGCCTTCCCCCTGCCCAGCTTCACCTACTCTATTCCACAGCAATCTCAAAGCTCCCCTTTTGTGTTTGTGGGCTACATCACTCCTAATGCTTTGGCAAGGCATTTGCAGCCTAACAAATAAAAAAAGGTAGGGAGCTTCATTCATACATTAAACACTGTGCCCACCAAGCTGCATTCATTGTTTGGTAGGTGTTTGCTGTTCAACTGAAGCAATTTGCTTTTTTAAAAAACAGAAAACTAAAACCCTGCAGGTTAGATGCAAAGGCACATTTAGCATTTAACTTCACACATAGTTTGGCCCTCCATGTCAATACAGTGGACGCTCAGGTTGCGGACGTGATCCGTGCGGGAGGCACATTCGGAACCTGCAGCGTTCGCAACCCGCAGCGCCGCATCTGCACACATGCGGTTTGCAATTTGGCGCTTCTGCGCATGCGCCGAAACCCAGAAGTAACCCGTTCCAGTACTTCTGGGTTCAACGCAGTGCGCAACCCAAAAACATGCAATCTGAAGCGTCTGTAACCTGAGGTATGACTGTATAAAGGAAAAGCAGCAAGACCAGTAACTTAGCTTGCTAGTATTATTCTTGCAGACAAGAAGTTGGAGGGGCAGGGACTTATCCACTTTTCACTTTGGATATCTGGCTAAACTGGTAATGTATTTTTAAAAAGTAAGATTTCCTTTAAGCAGGGGTTGTTCAACAAGAGCAATTTAATTCTCTATCCCACCTTCATTATGCACTCAAGCTTTTAAAGCCAGGAAATGAATTGCTAATGCCCCTCATAAATCTCACACTGCCCAAATACTCCAGGTGACCCCGGGACAAGCGATTCCTTTACTTCCTCACGCTTCTCATGTCTGTCTGCCTCAGCTTCTCATCCACCTTCAGGCTTGAGAAATTTTCTGTGAAAAGGAATGGTAGCACATAGTTCCCCAGCTCTCTCAAGAAAGGATTAGAGAGCCTACAAAAGTTAAATTTAGGCTGCAGTGCTGTCCCCTGGCTTATCTGGAAGAAGTCTTCATAGGAAAGAGTGGGACTGATGTCTAAGGAAAGAAGGGTATGTGGTAAGGGTGTGCTTGCTTCCAGATCTGAAGGATGCTTAGTTCTTGCAGATCAAACAAGTGGCCCTCAGGAAGAACTCAATAAATTGTAAAAGGTGCCCGTCATTAAAGTATTTCCATTCTGTGCGTACAGGATTGCAAACCTAACTAGTCTTCCCCACTACAAAACTGGTGACAATGGGCCTTGTGAACAAGACTGTAACAAGCACATGTGTTTACTTCCTAGAATTCAGTAAGATCTAGATTTAGGAGGGATGTGCAAGGAGGGGTGTTCATCAGAAAATATATGAAAGAAAGGGAATCAAGTGGGAAAACCAGAGGAAGAAGAAAATAAATGGCCAGGGTCTTCAGGGTCAGGAGGAGAGAGGAGCAGGTGGTGGAGCAAATCAGGGAGGTTTAATGAACTGAGTGGCTTGTCCCTAACAATGGAGGGGGAACCTAATCTTACACTTGGATCTGTACACATATGGACTTACAATAACAAATAAGTGCCACAATGGAAATCAATCCATCAGCGCCATCTAACAGGGTGGACAGGAAGGAAAAGAACCAGACTGCAAGTTTGCCTTCCTTCTCATAAAGAAAAGAAAAGAAAAGAAAAGAAAAGAGAACTCAGATAAAAGTAAATCTGTTTGCATGTATCCATTTCAGTACTACTTTTTTTCTTTTCTTTTTTTGCATTTGATGGCCTTTTCACTATAATTTCTTGCTTTAATCAGTCTCACTAATAGCACCATTAGGAAGTCTCAATGGACAATAAAAACCACCAGCTTTTTTCTGGAACGAATCCTGCTTGTTTACCATTTCTTTTCTTCTTTTTTAAGTAAATTTTTAAATTAGTTTTTCAACATACTCCCAATAATAGCCAAATTATAACAACAATTAATTCCCAAAATATACAATTATCAAAGTGCCAATCAACTTCCAATTAATACATTTTAGATAAAAGTGGCTCCCCACATGGTGGATTGGGTGCATTTCCAATCTTATATCACTGTGTTCCATAATCTTTAATTAATGTCAGTTACATTTCAGTTATAATAATAATCCCTTAGTCAACAGCTACATAATTATTTCCATTCATGATGTTACAATATATAAATGTATAAAGCTTCAAATGAGGAACTCAAACTATTATCTTTATTTTGTCCTGCATGTGAAAACTGTTATATCCATGGAGATTCCTTCTGTCCATATATGGTGTTGTCTCTTTCCCTTCTCAGCTGTTGTTTTCTCCCATCGTGGTTTGGGGTGGAAGCCACGGAACTGAATCTTGAAGTTTCTCAGAGGTCTTATCCATGTGTCGGCAAACTAAGGCCTGGGGGCCGGATCCAGCCCACAGACGGTCCAGGAATCGCCGCGTGGATTGGTGTGGGGATTCTGTTTGTTTGGGCTGTGCCATGTTTTTTTCTGCGCCGTTTCAATTCCCCCCCACACACAAAGTGGTGGCGCCTCCTCCCTCCCTCCTCCTGGCTTTCCCCCGCCCTGCCTAGAGGAGGAAGGGGGTGGGCTTTGCTTGCAACACAGGGGCTCGTCCGGTGCTTTGGAGAAGGGAGGGGAGAGTTGGGGGGATTTTTTTTCTCTTCAAAATATAGTCCGATCCCCCACAAGGTCTGAGAGACAGTGAACTGGTCCCCTGCGAACAAAGTTTGCTGACCCCTGGTCTTATCTCTCCATCCCTTGCTTTTATGTCTCAGAACAGGCAACAGTAGCTAGAAACCATTCTGTCTCACTAGTAAAACATGTCGCAGATCTTCACCATTTTCCCCTCAGCCTAGGAAAAGATGGGCAGTTTTCAAATGTGCTGAAGATTTAATACTCCTTTCCAACTCCCAGAATCTCTGCAACATTCTTATCACAGCCCCCAAATTCTTTTCCTTCCAGCAAGAGATTTATGGCCCATTTAACTTTATCTCAGATTACATTCAGTCAGTAGCACATACAAATCTCAGTCTCTTTTCCCTTGTCTGTTGTTTTTAAACAGAGGTGAGGGGAATTACTCTGTCTTTCCAACACAGCCATACTTGAGCTTCCCCTCCCCCTCCTTTCTTCATTTCAGATCACATGCAGTTTAGCTTAGCTCTGAGGAGTTTTATCCATAACCAGCACCTGGTGTGAAGTCTGGAGCCAGAGTCAGGAATGTAGCAGGGGATGAGCCAGAAAGATTTCCCACACTAGAGACTGATGACCTCAAAAGGGTGGTATGAACCTGCCAAAGGTCACTTGGAGACTTATATACATAGCTGTTCTGCTACTAGATTATGTGTTAGATTCATGTTTGCAGGCAGGTTTTTTCTCTTCTCCCCATCAGACCCAGGTAGGCCATTTCTACTGAGTAGACCCCTGACAAGAGAGACATCTGGCAGCGAAACAGGCACTTCTCTGGCAAATCTTGGCTTCCTCTATGGTCCATTGCTGTCTTTACTCTTGACATCCACAGGAAGATGGGGGAGAATTGGGGATCAAGACAGTGTTCAGGATGGGAGAGGGCTTGGAGACCCCAGGCAAGGCACTCCAGAGATGGGTCTCTTCAGGCTGTCTTTGAACTACTGTGAGTTCCTTCTGGTCTTCTATAGGATTGGGGTTCTCTGTAGGTCCTTAAGCCTTTTCATCAGAAGAGGTCTCTCCATGGTCTGGGTTAGACTGAATCCTGACAAATTTTATCTCTCTGTCTTCTATTTTAAATTGATTTGCCTCTGTGGTTTTATTTATTTGCTCTTGGCTTTGGCTTAACTGTTATGATCTTATTGTACTGTTTTTATTTGTTGCTTACATTGCCTTTTTATTCTAATGGTGTGTTTTTTTATGTTGTCAGCCCCCAGAGAACTTTTGTTATAGTGTGGCATATAAATCATGTAAATAAAAAAATGTCCATGTGTGCAACCCTCCTACTTCAGGTTTTTCTTAGGAAATATGTTATTTGTTACCCTTTTCTTTAACTAACAAATGTGTGACATGCTCGATATCAATCTACTCTATTAGGGACTTGGATTGGGCCTCTGCCTCTCTCTAAATTTACCTCACAACTCAAGCCCAGATTGAATATTAGAAAGCAGCAGAAAAAATTTCAGTCTTGCACTGTTCTGATGAATCAACTAAATTATGCTTTGAGCCTATGGAAAGCCATGCCTGGGCTGACAGTAATGGATAGAAGTCTCACTGGCTATGATAAGTCAGCACAGGTTGACTGAAATAACAATGCTGCCATGTGCTCTAAAGGTTGTATGAAATTAGTCAGGCAACATTAAATGTTGAAGCTGTAACTAAGTCTAGATGAATGTGAATAGGCCAGAAGAATCAAATGACCAACAAGTCAGTCAACACCCATGTAAAAAGTCTACTCATGCTGACTATGCTAAGAGCCAATGTAGTCCACTGGGCAAAAGGATACAAGTGAATCAGAGCGCCACACCTGTTCTGATCAACTACCTGTGTTCCTATGGCAAAACTCTGAGACTCAATATACCATCTGAAAAACAGCACACTAATCCCATTTAAAAGTTATCCTTGGGTATCTGTGATCAAGTGCAATGTAGAGTTCCATAAATCCTTGGCCATTAATACAGCAGCTCAAGCTACATAAAGAAAAGAGCTATTACTGTTTGGATACACAAATGAAAGAGCTGTTTCGGCCAAACTCAGGTGTTTGAACAAGTAGTTGCCAATTAAAGTAATTCAAACAAATCTCTTGTTCCTTTAGGAAAGAGCAGCAGAAGGGCACATGCAAAAGAATTCTGTGTAGGCACCATCACATCAAATAAGAAGAGAACAAAAGGGAGACCATTCTAGCTATAGAGTAACTGAAGAAGCTAAATAGCAGAGCTATAAAAAAACACAAGGAGTCACTAGTATATTTGCAAATTTTTAGCAAACACTAATATAAATGATAAAGTTGATTGATAAAGTTCACTAAGCAATTAAACAAGACCCTTTTCATATCAAAGTCATTTTAGCTAACCAAACTGAAGAAGAAATCATCTCTGATTTTTCCCACATCAGATACATTTCTTTGCTGCTGTATTCAAACTTCTTCTCTAAGCCAAATGGGTGTTTAGCATGGTCAGTATGAAAAGCGTTATCCCCAGTGGGAAAGGGATGTCTGAATTAAGTTTTTCCACACTTGAAACAATGGCAATAATGTGATTGGTAAGACAGATGTGGTGCAAGAGCCTGTGTGATGTAGCAGTTAGAGTAGGATAGGGAAGTAGGTTCAAATATTCACTCAGCCACAAAATTCATTGGATGACCTTGGGACAGCGATGTTCTCTCAGGAAAATCTATGCTGAGGTAACCTGAGTGGTGCTCTTCAGATCTTTTGGACTCTCATCAGCACCTGCAAGGATGGCCAATGTTCAGAAATTATGGGACTTGGAACCCAAAACTTCTGATTAGCATGACATTGACCTTCCCTGACCTACATCACTGGGTAGTTGTGAGGCTAAGATAAGAGTTAGAAGCTTGTATTCTGTCCTGGAAGGGTGAGATACAGATGTAATAGTACCTGAATACTATCAGCTTGAAATTCACAAGGCATATGCTATCAGAATAGTCCATTTGATTTACCGTGATTTTCCAGCTTTTTGTTTAAAATGAAAATTTAACATAATTATATATATACAGTGGATGCTTAGGTTGCGAACGTGATCCGTGCTGGAGGCACGTTCACAACCTGCAGCGTTCGCAACCTGCAACGCCATGTCTGTGCACGCGCGGGTCGTGATTCAGCGCTTCTGCACATGCGCAAAATGTGATTTAGCATTTCTGGGCATGTGTAAGCGCCGAAACCCAGAAGTAACCCGTTCTGGTACTTCTTGGTTTGGCGCGGTGCGCAACCTGAAAACGAGCAACCTGAAACGTCTGTAACCCGAGGTATGACTGTGTGTGTGTGTGTGTGTGTGTGTGTGTTCATTAAACACACATAAAATGCTGTAGGGATGTAAAACCTGTGACCCTCTATATTTTGTTTTGGACTCCAACTCCCTCCAGCATCAGCCAAGATGACCAATGAGTTGTAGTCTAACATCTGAAGGGTTCCACATCCCTTGCCATACACAAAGCTCCTGCTTGTCTCTTATATTTCCCTTCCCTTTCTGTAAAACAAAACTGTTTTAAATTATGGTTACCAGACGTCCCCATTTCCCAGGGTCAGGCCCCGGATTTACAAATCTGTCCCCGGACAAAATCCGTCCCCAGAATGTCCTCGGATTTCATTTAATGTCCCCGGATTTATATTTTAAGTGTTGTAGATTTATTAGTAGGGAATGAATGTTGCGTGGTTGGTTCAACGGCACAAGACACGCCATACATATGGGGACTTCTGGCAAGGCAAAATGGCGGGCGCCACAGCAGCGAGCAGCTCCTGAAGCCAGCAAGAGCCAACTGTTCTACCAGGGCTTCTAACACTGCTGCTGCCACTGCCGAAGGGGAACCGCTGACCCCCCCCGCGACCCAAATCGAACCGGGAGCAAGAGTGCCCAGCCACCCGGCCGACTGCCCAGTGGCACTCCGGGGCCAGGAAAACCCCGGAGACAACACAGGGAGAAGGAGGAGAGGAGAAGGAAGAGAGAGAAAGAGGAAGGAGAAAAAAGAGGGGAGCCCTGACCTTGCCGCACCACTGCCACCACTGCCGCCGCTGAGGAGAAGAGGTAGGAGAGCACCTAGAGGGCAAGAACACATGGCTGAGCCCAGGCCTGACCCAAGCCTACTCCATGGCGGCTAGCGCTCCAAAAGAGCAAGCTGGGGCCCAGAGGGAGGATATTACTTCTTTTTTATAAAAAAAACAAACCAAAAACTTTTTTTTTTTTTAAATCTCCCCTCTTTTCAAAAAAAAAAAAAGTGTCCCCGGATTCTTTGGAAAAAAATCTGGTAACCTTATTTTAAGTCCCCCCCCCAGCTACCATTTTCTGACAGGAAATAGAGCCATATCATCTTTCTGCATTACATTTAACTGTGATTCAGCAGCCAGTGGGACTTGCCAACTTAATCCGGCCCTAAGAATATACATGTAGCACTACAGGGCAAAAGAGGACACTGATTTGCAAAAAATGTACACATGCTAATTTATATAAGGAGATGTGTGTTGTTGGTTTTAACTATAATTTAAATAGAAATACTACATCTCACCAGAGCAGGGAAGACTGTGACTAACTAGGTGGACAATATAAAAAAATCCTTCCAGTAGCACCTTTAAGACCAACTAAGTTAGTTCTTGGTATGAGCTTTCGTGTGCAAGCACACTTCTTCAGATACACTGAAACAGAAGTTGCCAGATCCTTCTATATAGTGAGAAGGTGGGGAGGGGTATTACTCAGAAGGGTGGTGGGAATGGGAGATTGGCAGATAGCTGGGATGAGCCTGCTGACGACTCTTAACGACTGTAATGGGTCTTACAGGAAAAGGCAAGGGGTGAGAAGGTGAGAAATGGCTTAGTCATGTATAATGGGATAAGAATCCAATGTCTTTGTTCAAACCAGGTTTCTCCATGGTTTTAAGTTTGGTAATGAGTTGCAATTCAGCAGCTTCTCTTTCCAGTCTATTTCTGAAATTCCTTTGTAGTAAAACAGCTACTTTGAGATCTTGTATAGAATGTCCTGGGAGATTAAAATGTTCTCCTACTGGTTTCTCTGTTTTGTGATTCTTGATGTCAGATTTATGTCCATTTATTCTTTGGCGTAAGGTTTGGCCTGTTTGTCCAATATAGAGAGCTGAAGGACACTGTTGGCATTTGATGCCATACACAATGTTAGATGATGAGCAATTGAATAGTCCCGAGATGGTATGTGTGATGTTGTTGGGGCCAGTAATGGTGTTGTCCGGGTGTATGTGGCAGCAAAGTTGGCATCTGGGTTTATTGCAGGCTCTGGTGCCAGTGTCCGTGTTAAGTCTGGTTGTAGTATTATTGTGGGTTAGGAGTTGTTTAAGATTGGGTGGCTGTCTGTAGGCAATGAAAGGTCTTCCTCCCAGGAAGGAAGACCTTTCATTGCCTACAGGGAGGAAGACCTTTCATTGCCTACAGACAGCCACCCAATCTTAAACAACTCCTAACCCACAATAATACTACAACCAGACTTAACACGGACACTGGCACCAGAGCCTGCAATAAACCCAGATGCCAACTTTGCTGCCACATACACCCGGACAACACCATTACTGGCCCCAACAACATCACACATACCATCTCGGGACTATTCAATTGCTCATCATCTAACATTGTGTATGGCATCAAATGCCAACAGTGTCCTTCAGCTCTCTATATTGGACAAACAGGCCAAACCTTACGCCAAAGAATAAATGGACATAAATCTGACATCAAGAATCACAAAACAGAGAAACCAGTAGGAGAACATTTTAATCTCCCAGGACATTCTATACAAGATCTCAAAGTAGCTGTTTTACTACAAAGGAATTTCAGAAATAGACTGGAAAGAGAAGCTGCTGAATTGCAACTCATTACCAAACTTAAAACCATGGAGAAACCTGGTTTGAACAAAGACATTGGATTCTTATCCCATTATACATGACTAAGCCATTTCTCACCTTCTCACCCCTTGCCTTTTCCTGTAAGACCCATTACAGTCGTTAAGAGTCGTCAGCAGGCTCATCCCAGCTATCTGCCAATCTCCCATTCCCACCACCCTTCTGAGTAATACCCCTCCCCACCTTCTCACTATATAGAAGGATCTGGCAACTTCTGTTTCAGTGTATCTGAAGAAGTGTGCTTGCACACGAAAGCTCATACCAAGAACTAACTTAGTTGGTCTTAAAGGTGCTACTGGAAGGATTTTTTTATTTTGACTATGGCAGACCAACACGGCTACCTATCTGTAACTAGGTGGACAATGTGCCTGCTCTTCAGGTACCGTTGACTTTGGTACTTTTGCTCTCCCTTCTCAGGGGTTTTTTAATCTTTAAACCAAACTTGGATTGGATAGTCATTCAAACAGATGGTTCTCCTCTGCAAAATAAGACACTTTGCCACCCTAGTTTCTGGCCAAACATCCACAAACAAGAATTGTCACAACACCACATTGAATTCAAGAAACATTCTGGGACTGTGAAATAAAGGACAGTTTATGTTGATTGTCCAGATTTGAGCATTATTTATCTATTAATCCACTTTTCACCCATTTGAATTAGACCAGAATAGCGCGCGCACACACACACACACTTGAATTTGTATAGGTCTTTCCTGTTCATACCAGTAGGTGTTCCCTTTTGTGTTTGTCCCCACCTTCTAATCTGTGGATTCTATTATGCTCATCAAGTACTGACAGGGCATGCAAACAGATAGCTGCATGCACACCTTGTTGTTGTTTTAAAAAATCCCCACCCAGGAAGTGTGCAAAATCATAGTTAGGCAATTATAATTTTTCCGCACACAGTTTTTAATGTGGGTTGCTTGTGCAGTTTTCTAGTTTTGTGCAAATCAGAGGGATCAAAAGAAAATATGCAAAAGGCTTTGCTCTGGTCAGGAGCGTGCCAAAACAGTTAAAAGCATGGCCAGAAAAGAAATGAAAGCATTGAGGCAGTGGCATGGAAAGAGGAGTAGCAGAAAGTGATGATTGTTCCACCCACCCCAAAACACTGAAACAAATTGTCTGCTACCCAAAGTGGAGCAGATTGGAACCTGATTTCCCACAGTTTATCAGATTATCCTCATATCAGTTAAACCTGAATTTACAGCAGGAAAGCGCTGAGATTCACTTTGGCTGAGGATAATGTCATGTGGACTGTGCAAATTAAATGGGAACGCAAACAGCTGCAAACACACAGTAAATTCGGGTGTGGACAAGTCCATTCTGTGAAAATGTTCTTACACACAAGGAATAAAAAATGAAGGCACCAGTTATATTCTATGGATATTACATGCTCAGCTCTTCAGAACACAGGTTCCCTCAAGCAAGCTCATTTCTCCTTAATGGGGTGCAAGCTTACAACTTTCAAGCAGATCTTTTAATTGCAGTACGGCTTTAGCTGAGTTATAGCAATGGAGCATTATTTTTTTAAAAAAAATCAGCAAGTAAGGCAGAATGACTTTGGAAGCACAAGTAAGAGATGCATGGATGAATCTGTGCATTAAACATTCCTCTTCTCCCCCCGCCCCCGCAAAAGAATCTGGGTTACAAAAAAAACACAAACCAGAAAAGGAAAGGGAGCTAATGTAGGAGGGGGGAGAGAGATGGGAAGCTTAACTTTTATTTATTTTTGTGTGATCATTTAGATTACGGTGGGGAGTGGGGGGGTGGGGGAAGTATTAATGTATAATCTTTTCCCTGTGCTATACAACACTGCCTGCTTTTAATTTGGTATTAAATTGAAACACTCATTTTGAGTGGCTTTGAACGGCAGCCAAAGCCTCTGCTTGCATTGTGTTGGCAGCTGGGTAGCCTTCTCAGCCTTTTATTCCCCCCTCCCTCCTCTCCTTCTTCATCTACCATGCCTTTTGCAGACAACTGAATGCACTTGTCACAATTCCAGGGTTTTAAGCTTTGCCTTGTCTTCAAGTTGACATACCAACTGACTGACAACACAGGTGAATTGGAGGGCTGCCCTGACTGCTGAAGTTTGCACACTCTTTATACAAATGCCACACTAATTCCTAACAAAATGCCAAAGCCATGAACATCTTGGCTCAGTTGTCAAGGCGGCACAAGAAGTAGAAAACCTGAAATGTAAATAGCAGAGGCACATTTGGGGTAGGGGGAACCCTGGCTTTAGTCGTTTGCTATCTTGACAGGTTTTTGGAAGCTTTCTTGCAAGTTCACATGAGGGGAAGGCACCCCAAAGAGGGATACGGTACAGGCCAAACTCTGTTGGAAGAAGCAAACATCCACTTCAATTAGCTGGTTATTCCCTTTTTATTGTATTATAAACTTTCTCTGTAGGCTACTCACAAAACAGTTGAGGTAGAGGCTTGGGGGGGGAGGGGCTGCCTTTATTTTAGACCATCAAAACACAAAGTTTTGTGAAGCTAAAGAATTCATCGCAGCTTCGACCCTTTCTCTTAATTATTAGCATTCACAAAACAGCGAGGGTGTGGGGGGGAAGTGGCCTCTTTTCAACTGGGCTGTGAAGGGAGCTCTGCTTATCACAACAGGTGCACAGGCCACTCACAAAACCAGAAGCAGCCCAACATTGAAATGCTAAGAAATTACTTGTTCTCTTTGTCAGCTGCTCACACAAGCAGTGTAAAGCCTACTTGGAAGGAGATATTGTGTCCTTGTAAAGGACAGAAGGTGGGAGGGGTGTGTGAAAGGTTACGACTGAAAAGGGGTGGTGAAGGCTAGAGGGAAGGGAGGAGAAGATGACAGGCAAAACTCAGCAGGCTGTTTTCAGAGGACATTTGAAATACAAAATAGGGAAGATGGTAGATTAAAATTGGGCTGGGCTGGTGTAGGAATATTTGAGCTTCCAAGCAATACCAGATTCTGGTTAGCCTGATGTAGGGTGCTACATATTCCTGTACCAACAGATAGTCTCCTAATTAAAGGTAACATCTTTCCTAATTTTGTATACAGTACCTTCTTGCAAAACTACAACAGCAGCTGTCTATTGCAAAAAGAAATGGGAAGATCTTCTCTTTTAAAAAATGCACACCAGTGTGTACAAGATCAGAATGACAATTTTACTATTTATACCCCACCCATCTCACTGGGTTGCCCCAGCCACTCTGGGCAGCTTCCAACATATATTGAAAAATAATAAAAGTTTTTTTTAAAACTTCCCCATTTAGGATTGTCTTCAGACGGCTGGGGGGGGGACCTCCATACCCTCCAACATTTCTCCAATGAAAATAGGGCCATTCTAAGGAAAAGCGGGACATTCTGGGATTAAATCAGAAACTGGGATGGCTTCTCTAAATCAGGGATGTCCCTGGAAAAAAATGGGGAACTTGGAGGGTCTGATACAGCCGGTTAACAAGGAATAGCTGCTCTGCCAGGAAAGGAATACACCATAGCCTACGACAAGCAAATATAAGTGAATGCTGCAGACTTTTAAAAGCTGAGGATATTATAATGGAGAGAGTTGAACTGCATGGCACAAGGGGGTCACAAGTATCCAGTCCCGTTCTAGGGCAGCGTTACTCAACGGTAGGCCGGGACAAACCGGTGGACCGCTTTCAGGTAGGCCTCACTTGCCTTGCCCCTCAGCTGCGCCACAACCTTTTGCTTAGACCAACAGCAGCACCGACAAACTCCTTGCAATCTGAGTAAAGGTGGGCAGGAGACGGAAGTTCAGGGGAGTGGGAACAGAAGAAAATAAAATAATAATAATAATAATAATAATAATTTATTATTTGTACCCCGCCCATCTGGCTGGGTTTCCCCAGCCACTCTGGGCGGCTTCCAACAAAGATGAAAAATACACTAAAATGTCACATATTAAAAACTTCCCTGAACAGGGCTGCCTTCAGATGTCTTCTGAATGTCAGGTAGTTGTTTATCGCTTTGACATCTGATGGGAGGGCGTTCCACAGGGCGGGCGCCACTACCGAGAAGGCCCTCTGCCTGGTTTCCTGTAACTTGGCCTCTCGCAGTGAGGGAACCGCCAGAAGGCCCTCGGAGCTGGACCTCAGTGTCCGGGCAGAACGATGGGGGTGGAGACGCTCCTTCAGATATACTGGACCGAGGCCGTTTAGGGCTTTAAAGGTCAGCACCAACACTTTGAATTGTGCTCGGAAACGTACTGGGAGCCAATGTAGGTCTTTCAAGACCGGTGTTATATGGTCTCGGCGGCCGCTCCCAGTCACCAGACTAGCTGCCGCATTCTGGATTAGTTGTAGTTCCGGGTCACCTTCAAAGGTAGCCCCACGTAGAGCGCATTGCAGTAGTCCAAGCGGGAGATAACCAGAGCATGCACCACTCTGGCAAGACAGTCTGCAGGCAGATAGGGTCTCAGCCTACATACCAGATGGAGCTGGTAAACAGCTGCCCTGGATACAGATTTGACCTGTGCCTCCATGGACAGCTGTGAGTCCAAAATGTCTCCCAGGCTGCGCACCTGGTCCTTCAGGGGCACAGTTACCCCATTCAGGACCAGGGAATCCTCCACACCTGCCCGCCTCCTGTCCCCCAAAAACAGTACTTCTGTCTGGTCAGGATTCAACCTCAATCTGTTAGCCGCCATCCATCCTCCAACCGCCTCCAGACACTCACACAGGACCTTCACCGCCTTCACTGGTTCTGATTTAAAAGAGAGGTAGAGCTGGGTATCATCCGCATATTGATGAACACCCAGCCCAAACCTCCTGATGATCTCTCCCAGTGGCTGCATGGTCTGGTCTTAGCGTAACTCCTCCTCCTACCCGTGATCACTGAGATCGGTTGTCCCAGTGCATCCCCCCCCCCCCCCCGTGGAACATGCCCCAGCCATTTTGTTGGCTGGGACCCACTCCCCGGCAGCCCTGACCCCTCCCCTTAAGAACAAAATAACACCTTAAAAAAAACAATAAAACAATACAAACAAAAAACAGTAAAAATTACAAAAACATAAAATCAAACAAATTCCCAGGCCCAATAAACATCCATCCCACCCCCACCCCCCACTTACAAAAAATTCAAAAGAATTTTTTTAAAAACATTTTAAAAGCACTCTGCACCCCTCCAGCAGTAGCAGCAACTGTCCTAGTGAGGCCCATCAGGCCCCGCCCCGGGCCAGGTGGTAAGCGGCAAGAGCAGGGCCCTCAGACACTCACCCAGGAGAGTCCTCCTGGGCAGCAGAGCACAGCAGTCCCTGTGAGGCTTCAGGCCCCGCCCTGGGCCAGGTGGTAAGTGGCAAGAAGGAGCAGGGCCCTCAGGCACTCACACAGGAGAGTCCACCTGGGCAGCAGAGCACAGCAGTCCCTGTGAGGCTTCAGGCCCCGCCCTGGGCCAGGTGGTAAGCGGCAAGAGCAGGGCCCTCAGACACTCACACAGGAGAGTCCTCCTGGGCAGCAGAGCACAGCAGTCCCTGTGAGGCTTCAGGCCCCGCCCCGGGCCAGGTGGTAAGTGGCAAGAGCAGGGCCCTCAAACACTCACACAGGAGAGTCCTCCTGGGCAGCAGAGCGCAGCAGTCCCTGTGAGGCTTCAGGCCCCGCCCTGGGCCAGGTGGTAAGTGGCAAGAAGGAGCAGGGCCCTCAGGCACTCACACAGGAGAGTCCTCCTGGGCAGCAGAGCACAGCAGTCCCTGTGAGGCTTCAGGCCCCGCCCCGGGCCAGGTGGTAAGTGGCAAGAAGGAGCAGGGCCCTCAGGCACTCACACAGGAGAGTCCACCTGGGCAGCAGAGCACAGCAGTCCCTGTGAGGCTTCAGGCCCCGCCCTGGGCCAGGTGGTAAGTGGCAAGAAGGAGCAGGGCCCTCAGGCACTCACACAGGAGAGTCCACCTGGGCAGCAGAGCGCAGCAGTCCTTAGGAAGTTTCTCCCTTCTGAGGGGAAAGGGCCATAGCAGGTATCGAAGGAAATTAGAAAGAGAGGTGAATGGTTAATATTTATTATCATCAATAAATGTGGTTGTTGTTTTTAAAATTTGTGGAATAGAAAGGAAAGGGGTTATAGGAGGAATAAGTGATATTATTATTATTATTATTATTATTATTACTAGTAGTAGTAGTAGTACAATATTTATATCCCACCTTTCCAAGAACTTCATGGCTTGAGTGGGTATTTGAACCCAGGAAGGAAGGAAGACACTGGCAGCTTTTCTTTTCTTTTCTTTTCTTTTCTTTTCTTTTCTTTTCTTTTCTTTTCTTGGTGGAGGAGATGAGGTACAAGCTGAGTGTGAAAGGAGAGTGGGAGAAGAAGTTGCAGGAAATGTGTAACAGCCCTCTGAGAGGAAAAAAATACACAGTGGTACCTCAGGTTACATACGCTTCAGGTTACATACGCTTCAGGTTACAGACGCTTCAGGTTACAGACTCCGCTAACCCAGAAATATTACCTCGGGTTAAGAACTTTGTTTCAGGATGAGAACAGAAATCGTGCTCTGGCAGCGCAGCGGCAGTGGGAGGCCCCATTAGCTAAAGTGGTGCTTCAGGTTAAGAACAGTTTCAGGTTAAGAACAGACCTCCAGAACGAATTAAGTTCTTAACCCGAGGTACCACTGTAAAAGGAAATAAAGCCTTCTTCAGTTAGAGACTCTACGCCAGCAAATTCAATACCTCCAGAGCAAATGGACTTAACCTGAGGAAAGCTGAAATATGGAACTCTTTGCCACAAGGAAGAAAACAGCGGCCAAAAACCTTACCTAAGTCATCCTTGGAAATGGCTATCAGTAGACAGCCTGCTGGTTTTGCCATCTCTGCTTCCGTTTTTGCGACTGGCTCTGCGTCTGCATCACCATTTTGTGGTGATAACAGAAGGTAACAGCTTGCTTCTCTTCCTCATAAGATTTGTATTACTTCCCCAGGCCTTGAAAAAGTTGTGCTTCATCCCTGTTGCCTCACTTCCTGAGAGGGAAACCAGGCCCCTTCTCAACTCTGATCCCTCAGTCGCCTCGCAAATTCCAAGCTTCAGTCAATAAGGTAAGTTCCGTTACAGATATTGTTATTGTCGATATTTAGAGCATTTGGGGGCATCCTAACATTCTGGCATAGACTACCATTTAACTACAGCTATGTTTGGCCAGTAGGATATTTCTGACAAGACACAAACGACATTTCA
The DNA here is from genome assembly GCF_964106645.2 of Podarcis pityusensis. Taxonomy (NCBI): domain Eukaryota; kingdom Metazoa; phylum Chordata; class Lepidosauria; order Squamata; family Lacertidae; genus Podarcis; species Podarcis pityusensis. The sequence goes on from NC_138031.1 coordinate 61,174,134, forward strand.
GTGGAACTACACACACTGTCCATAAATGATTATGTATGTGCCTCCTGCTGATGAGCCTAATATCTGACGTATTGTTTGCCTTGCACTTTTCTGTCCTCTAAGAATAAAACATCAGAAGTGACTCCAAAGTGATGTTTTCAATCTGCAGCCTCCTCCTCCCTGGATTCTCTCTTGAGTGCTGCATAAATTTTGTTATGTCTTTCCAGAGCCTGACATTGCTTTACATCTGTTGAATCTTAATTTCCGAAGGATTATGTCCCTGTTTATTTTAAACCAGCTATGGAATTGTGTGCAAACCAGTCAGCCTCTCAGATAGCAGCAGTTGTTCCTGGAACAACTCTCTTAGAAGGCATACCATGAAAATACCCCACCACCACAACAAAACAAAACAAAACAAAACAAACAACAGCAGCAACAATAACAACAGCCTCATAGTGGGAGAAAATGCTTTTTTGCTTGGCATTATGAAAACAGAACTAATATTTTATGGGCCAATATTAAATTGAGGCAAGAAGAAATTCAGGCAGAAATTCCTAGCATCAGGAGAAGGGACTCATAGGAAATCACTTCTCTTTTGCAATATGAAAACCACACTGAGGAGGCCAGCACTGACATGGAGAGTTTATTTGGAGACTTGGATTGATCCATAAACCCAGAATATATTTCCTGGTGTGCCAATAGGATTATCAAACAATCCTTAATCATGGCTACTGTGAGGCCAGAACACTAGGTCATATCCAGCTGTGTCGTTCTGCTGTTGGAAGGCTCTTGTTGGATGCTGGAGGCCAGGGAGCAGGAATGTTTCTTAACTGTTTATTATTAAATACTTATTGCATCTTTGCTGAAAGGGCATATGCTCAGATAATCTTAATTAAGGACTACTGAGAGTCCTATTGATACTATATGTTATTGTCAATATTTTCTCTTCTAGTTAAATCATTGACAGCTATTACATCCTGTGTTCCTAGAAGTTGCATTTGTATTTTAGAATGAGAATCCCAGAGTGATGCAAAATTAGATACTAATTTTAGCAAAAATAGCTCTTCATAAAATATATGGTTCATTTCGTTATTGTGCCCTGTGTGCTTTTTTCTTTTTAACTCCCATGATGCTGGAGCATGTCACCTAATATTTGTTTGCAATTGAAAGCATTTCGTTTAGAATAGCATCACTGTTAACAACTGCCACTACAAATATATCAGTTTTAAGGCATGTCTTCCCTTTGCCCATCAAATCCTGAAAATGTAGTCTGGTGGGGATACAGAGAAATTCTGTTAGAGATCATTAGACTACATCACAGAACCACGGTTCCTTAGCAGCCAGTTTAAATCTCTAGTGTGGATAGTCTTTTGTGGAGGAAGACCACAATCCAATAAGCAAGCATAATTCTGTGCTGGATTGTGGCCAAAAAAATAATTACATGGAAATGGTTGGTGATGTTGGTGTAAGCAATTTGCTAAGCTAATGACACACCCAGTTTAATTGATTAATAACTAGTGATTGAAAATTAAAAAACAAAAGTCAGAAAAGAAATTGCAGCAGTTTAAGAGACCCATCCTGAATAGAATAAATACAATGTTTGAATATCTGACCGCAGGTATCAACTATATTTTCCCCTAAAGACCGTTATACAAGAAGAGCCCTTTTAAAATTGGCTAACTTTTAGCAAACATTCAGTAATCTCTGTGAAATGAATGGACAGCTTTGTTGCTGTTATGGGTTGATGCAAAATACAGGTTTAGAATCACATATCCTGCATCTTTCTTTGGATGATAAATTTTCTAAAATAAGACCGGCTGTTGGGCAACAAAACTGCAGTTTTATTGTTGAACATCAAAGCAAAATGAATGCATTGTTCTATGTTTTACAGTTCCCTTATGGTGCTTAAACAGTGCTAAGGGGCTACCCCCTCATTTGGCTAGGTTTTCATACTAAAATAATCAAGCCAACACTTTTCTATTTATATTTTAAAGAACTTGGAATTAAGTGAAATTCGGAAATCATACACACACTTGGCAAGAGAAGCCTGCACTGCAGTCCTTCAAGTCTTATATGTAACAGCCTTCTGCAGAAATGCCATCCATAGATGTTTACTGAATCAAGTACTACGTCTTAAAGATTTACAGCTTTAATGGAAACCCAAATTTGTCACTGTAAAATATAAATATAAATATGCCTAGATTATATATTCCATTTTATAGGTAATGTTTTGGGTGTTCACATAATTCACATACGGTAATTCACATATGGGTTTACACATATGAGAAGTTCTCCAACCTCTCTCACCACCAAGGAAACATAACAAGCAAATAGAAAGAGAACCTACCCAAGTGACGCTGACACAAAACCCCCACACATACACTAGGTGAAAGAACATAAGCTTTAGCACCCCACCCCCCCTCTCCCGTTTGCCCTCTTTTCTTCCCAACCCTATACTGCATATAGCACCAATGTCTCACAACAAATGTAACTGATCTGTAGAAAACACAACCTGAAGAAAGAGACAATGCATGTGCTTTTGTAAACAAGGAAAATCTTTAATAAAAATTGTTTAAACATAAAAAACATGGGAAGTTCTTGAGGCATCTTACAACACCTTTAAAACACAAATAGGCAATGGTAGACTAGAGGGGAGTGAATATGTATATACATCTGCCCCTAGTTCTCCAGTGTTCCAACAAGTGTCACTCTGCAGCTGAATTCATGGCCTGGAACTGACTGTGCTGATCTGAAGTTGCTGAAGTCCATTAAAAATCCAAAGGTGCAATGTATGGAGCTTACAAACTGTGCCAAAGAGCTCCTGCAGGTAATTAGGAGCAGCTTTGCTCATCGGATGGGCTGGAGCATCACTTTCCATCACTGGCAGCAGTATTTCTTAATGCTTTTACCTTGAGCAGTGCTGATGTAACAGGAAAGGCTGCCTCAAGCCTCCTCCTCCTCCTCCTTCCTTACCTACTCCCCATCTGACACTTGGGAACTTTACTAAGACTTCCTCCTGGCATTTGAGACGCTAGGAAAGAAGGATCATAGCCTGTTTCATGTTATCGTATTCAGAGGTGGAGATAGCTGCTCCGGCACCTGGAGCGGTGCACATTTGGGGGCAGGGCGAGCATCCCAGGGGGGCGCCCCCTGCGGTGAGCATCTGACGGGGGTGCTGCCCACAGCGAGCGTCTCGGGGGCGGGGGGGGGCGATGTCAACCCCCCTCAGGGATGACACCCGGGGCGGGCCACACCCACCACACCCTGCTTCCTCCGCCAGTGATCATATTTATATCTTTGGTTTCCTCTGAGGAATTCAGTGCCTCAGTAATGGGAGGTAATGGGAAACTGCAGGTTGTTCAAACTGCGAATGGAAGCTTTCAACTTCTACCCATTGTGCAAGAAGGAGGGAAGGAAAAGTTGAGCATGCAACTCTCAGCACACTCTCGTAACAGGAAACTACAGTGGTACCTTGATTTCAGGACAGCTTAGTTTATGAACAACTTGGATTAAGAACGCTGCAAACCTGGAAGTAGGTGTTTTGGTTTGTGAACTTTGCCTTGGAATAAGAACATGTTTTGCTTCCTGTTGAGTGTGTTCCATTTGTAAATTGAGTCCCCCGCTGCCATGGGAAAGCATGCCTTGGTTTAATAACACTTTGGTTTAAGAACAGACCTCCGGAATGGATTAAGTTCGTAAACCATGGTACCAATGTATGGTTTCTCATTATCATCTCTGCTGTCTTTACATGCTTTTGTTTTAATTGTGTGTCGTATAATTTTGGAGTTTTACTTTGCGAACCACTCCAAAATTAGCATTAACTCCAAGTTGCGAAATAATGTGTAAGAAATAAATAAATCATAACGTACACCATTTCTACACTACTGTTTCCAGATTACTTAATATGACTCTCAGGTTGCCACCATTATTTCTGCAGGACTTTTTCCTAATTTAACCACTGCATAACAGGTAAAGCTTTCTTAACCTGGGGCTGCAGTAATGGAAAAATATTACCTGTGGATTTCTGCCTGTCATAAGTTAGTAAAAGTCACAAAGGACATTCTTTAATTTGTTATTCTTTAATTTGTCTTAAGACATTATGGCAGGCTTCCTCAAACTCGGACCTCCAGATGTTTTTGGCCTACAACTCCCATGATCCCTAGGTTGCAGGACCAGTGGTCAGGGATGGTGGGAATTGTAGTCTCAAAACATCTGGAGGGCCAAGTTTGAGGAAGGCTGCATTATGGGATCCAGATTCCCTTGATAAACTCACTATTGGAGCAATTACTTATTGTTGTTGTTGTTTACTCGTTTAGTCGTGTCCGACTCTTCGTGATCCCATGGACCAGAGCACGCCAGGCACTTCTGTCTTCCACTGCCTCCTGCAGTTTGGACAAACTCATGCTGGTAGCTTCGAGAACACTATCCAACCATCTCGTCCTCTGTCGTCCCCTTCTCCTTGTGCCCTCCATCTTTCCCAACATCAGGGTCTTTTCCAGGGAGTCTTCTCTTCTCATGAGGTGGCCAAAGTATTGGAGCCTCAGCTTCATGATCTGTCCTTCCAATTACTTATTAGCTAATGCTAATTGTCAGAAGAGGGGCCTTCAGGTTGTGTTGCAGAGGTTTGGGTGTATGTATGTGAAACTTCTGGCAGACGTGTTCTCTTGTTCCTTTTCTATAAAGAACTCTGAAAATAATCACATTTTAAAGCACAACCAGATGAAGGGGAAACTTCTCATGATGTCATTATTTTGATACCTCCATCCATTCCTTTTATGGAAGCCACAAATGGTGCTCAGTCTGCCCTTGATGCATCCCGTGTGTTCATCTTGCCCAATATGGCAGAAAAATCTGATGTCATCTGCAGCTGTTGCACTATATTTCAAAGAAGTCATTAACCATCCCCAGTAAAATCAGCTACTCAAAGAAAAGGAAGGATTTATGAAGGCAGCTTCTGCTGCTATACTATATTCTTTTCCAGTCACACATACCACACACAGATATGATGCCAATTAGATATTGCTACCAGTCCAGGCCTGGTTCTTGTGCTAATTGGCAAAGCCCTAAACAGCTTTGGCCCAATGTATTGTAAGGACATCCCAATTCATAGAATCATAGAATTGTAGAGTTGGAAGGGACCACAAGGGTCATCTAGTCCACCCCCTGGCAATGCAGGAATATTTTGCCCAACATGGGGCTTGAACCCACAACCCTGAGATTAAGAGTCCCCTGCTCTACCAAGTGAGCTATCCCAGACTTCCTTTTGCTCCCCCTTGCCCCTTAGTTTCGCCCAGCCTTCACCAGGGAATGAGCCCCTAATGTGGCATTTCCTCTCCTTTGGAACTTCTTCCCAACAGAAGTCTAGCAGGAGTCATCCCTGCTTTCTTTTGGACATCTTTTTAAAATTTCAGAAGACCTTTGAGACTTGAGGTTGTTGTTGGTTTTTTTAAACAACCAGTTTTATTTATTTATATGTCATTGTTGCTTCTGCTGATGGTATTATTGTAATGCTATGTTTTTATGTTGTACCCCACCTTTTTACATTTCCTCTGAAAGTGCAGTTTGTAAATAGTTTTTTTAATGCCCAACTTTTTTTAGAAAAAAGGAGGGGGTTGTCTGAAATTGTTGTGTGGATATAAGACAATTAAGCACTGCCTCTTACCACAAGGAAAAAGAGCCTTCATTTCTCTAGACAGGGTCAGACATTTGGTGTATCAGAAGCATTTCTCCACAGGGAAGAAAATCCTGGAAGTATATGGCTTCCATAAAGAGAACATTAACCATTAACTTAGTAATCAAAGAACGTTACAGCAGTGTCAAGGTTAATTACTTAGATTGCTTTTAAGTACAAAGCACTGGAAATCCGTGCTTGGTTTCATTTTAAGAGGGTGTTTTGCTCTTCACATACTTTTGTGGGAATGAGGAACAATACTGTGATAGCAGTGAAATTCCCTTCCCTCCCCCTACCACCGCCGCACCAGATTTCCACTAATATAATTATTTGTTTTGCTGTGATTTCGTGTGTGTGTGATTTGCTTGCTGTAAGCAGTTAGTCCCTCTGCAAAAAAATCAACGAACTCTTGCTCTCTCATTGTCCTCTTCTTGCTGAACCTCAAAAGGACATACCCTCATCCTGCATTCATTGCTTAACAGAACTCCAAACGAAGTAAGAGACTGAAAGCTTATTTATATTGTATAATCTTAGAAGGGAGTGTTACAGAAAAATCTAGGTGCAAGGCTGCTCAGTCACCCAGCTTGTCAGGCAGAGCCTGCGGGTCCCTGCGGAATAAAGGAAGGAGTCCAGCCACCAACCAGAGCAAATAGCTATAGACCAAAGTTTATTGTGCAACAGGTTCAAAGAGGAATTTTGAACCCCGAGGATGGGGTGACAATGACTTTTAAAACTTTCCCACCATATCCCAGAATACAGTTCATAGAGCATCATTGATACAGCATTGCTACATCACTGACATGTCACAAAAGGGGAGGGGTATACAGGGGTTACACTAGTTTAACCTTGGCAAACATGTCCAGACAAGTCCTTGGTACAAGATTAGCATAAGCAGACATGTCAGGGCAAGACCCAGGTATAAGATTAGCATAGGCAAACACCTCTGAAGTTCCACCACCCAAAGTATAATAGAACTTCCTTTGCATGTCTGGACCCCTGGGCAAGTCTGGTTATGGGATTAGGCTTTCCTTGGCCAACAATCAGCTCAGCAATTGTCACCTCTAGGCACTTCCTGGAGTCCCTTTTTCAAGAGCAAAATAGCATTGGAATGAAGGAAACTGGCAAAGGAGTTGATTTTATATGATTGTTAAAGCTAGGTAACTTCCCTGAGCTGTCAAGTCGAAAGGATACATTTATGCATAATATTTGTAACATTTAACAACTTTTAAGATGTGCCCCTCCCCCCGTAATTTCCGTAACAGGGGTGTGGTGTGACTATCATGAAGGAACCCAACACTTCTGAATTTGCCCCTAACAACACTTTTGCTGGGCAAAACACAGAGTCTGGATCCTAGACCAACATTTGAAAGGGCTGCTCTTAAAAAATAAAAATAAAAAGCTCAGAATGTTCCAAAGGGCTACCCTGACCACCACGCTCTGTGCGTGTGCAGAAATTCCTACCTACCAGACTCCCTCCCTTCAACAGCAGCGACGTTTTCTGATGATGTTGGTGGCATGGAATGAGAGGTTTGGGAGAACATAGACAGAGGCAGAAGGCCAGGCCACCACCTTTCGCAATCTTCAAAGCAGTCCTATGAGAGTGCTAATTAACAAAACCTGATGGAGGATCTCCTGTGGCCCCAAATCATTTGTGTTTAGCTAAAGTAGGTGTGCAGGCTTTTAAGCCGGAGAAACAGCAGAAATGGAAAATACTATCAGTGGAGTTTCTTTCCTTTGCAAAGAGAAAATATTTACAGCTGTTGGGTGGGTGGTGTTTTTTCTTTTTTTCCAAGTTAGCAGTACTGTTTTGATCTCATGCAGTTAATTACCTTCAAACTTACACTTCACAAATTCTCAAGGGAAGTGATGAATGATGCAAATTCTCCCTTCTCTTTGCAACCTGGGCTTTTGAAACCTGTACCTGCTACAGACTCAGCAAAGTGGTAATAAGCAGGCTTCTTTGTTCAGCAAACACCCCAAGTGATATAACTTTAATTGGAAATAACAATCAAGAATGTCAACTCAGGAAACATTGTAAAGCTGAAGTTCATCAGAAAACAAATGTAGCCAATTCTGGAAAATTCTGCCATTTAGTATCTATGAGTTGGGAATACAGGCTATTACTACTAATTAGAGGTCAGGAGAAAATTCCTTTTTGTCCCACAAAAGAACAAACCTTGTTAGCAGCTACTAATTTATGTGCAAATGTAGAACTGGAGACATTCAGGTGCCCCAGCCATTTCATACTGGGTATATAAGGCATGGGATATAGCATTTATGCAATGACATAACTAAGCAAGTTTGAACAGCAAAAGGCCTAAAGCAGGGTAACAACTTTTTGGATGTGTGGGCCCGATTTGTACCATGAAATGACCATCCAGTTGTTGGACCAGAACTATATAGAAGTGTGTGTGTGTTTTAAGATAGTTAAGGAAAGATAACCATATATGATTGCAGTACATCTCTTTCTCCATAATACTTTAAAGCCTTGCTAGTTTGTTAACTCAGATATGTTTAGTCCTAGTGGACTGGGGCAACTACTCACTCATTCAGCATCCCTAGCGAGCCCCTGGGTGCCAGGTTAAACAAAGAGATAAGGATTCTCTGAAGACCATCAGGGATGACAGTATTCCTAAAGGAAGGTCTCCAATAATCTTGACTTCACATCTTGACAAAATGATGAATGAAATCAAAACTGCAAATCAGTTGTAGTGTCATCCTAAGTGGGGTATATTCCTTTCTCAAGTAAACCAGAACCGCTTTTCATTTCACCACATCTATTTTTCCCTTTAACCAAACCAACAAAATACTAGTACTGTACATTGGTCATTTGCCATCTGAAGTTGGGAGGAGCTGGGCTAGCTCTGTGGGAATGACTCCTGTTTTCAAATACGTAAGTATGTTGCAGTCCGTATATAAGTTGAATGGTGCTTGTACACATCATGAGTCCTGTGGGCACTTCACATCATCTTTAATAGCCTGCAGCAGAATGGGGAAAATGTGAAGAGAAGCTATCAGTCCTGGCATGTCTTCCATCCAAAGAAAGGCTTGAAAGATTAGGACTTGAGATGATAAATATCACTTATCCAGAGATACAATGGCACCATGTAGAATTTAAGTAATAGTTTCATGATTTGTTTGTTTTCCACCCCAGCTGTTGCATAAGATCACATTATGGTGAAATAAGGCAGCAATTTGTTTGCAGAGGTGTCAGGGAGCACGTATGTGTGTTGTTACTCCAGCTTGCGCATTACATGGACTGAATTTCTAACATTTATTTCTACATCTTCAAAGACTTGGCTAGAGATTTTATCATGTGCTTTTCATTAACATCAGCCGCGGGGGGGGGGGGGATATCACATGTTAAACCCTTCAACTACTTTGGAAAATGTCCCTCCCTCTCTCCTATTCTGAAGGGGGTGGAATGCAACTTTCGTAAACTCATTTCAAATATAATAGTTTTTTATACAGAATAAATTGAATATTTTCTTAGAACAGTTTATTTTTTTTATTTAAAAAACAACAACTCAAACACAACATTTCTTAGCCTGAGCAAAATAACCCTTGGATTGCTTGCAGCACAACCACAAACATGTCTACTTGGAAGTAAATTCTATGTTTGTCTTACTTTCAGTTAAAATGGTACTGTAAAATTTAGCAGGTAAATGGATATAGGATTGCAGCTTTAAGGATAGAGTGAACATGTGTCCTGTTTTAGAGAAGACGGTATTCTGTTTGAAATTTTTTATATCTGAAGGGCTATCCTGTCCAAATCCTGGTTAAAAGGTTTAAACCATCAGAAGAGAGAGCAAGGGCCTTGAAATTGCCCTTCAAGAATTAGTACCAGGACAGCACACAAGCCACCTGTTCACAGTCTTTCCTGCTATGAGGGTTGGATTGTATTTCTTTTTAAATTATAGCTATTCTATATAAATTTGCATATATACATATAAATTAGTATGTTCAAATATTATGCAAATCTGTACCCTCTTTTGCTGGGGACGCAATTTTTTTTATTTTTTTTTTATTTTTTTTTTTGGCAATACGTATGTAGCAACCCAACCCTCTGCAGTGGGCCTTCTCCCATCCTGGTACGTTAAAAGCAAACATAAAAAAGGTAGAAATAAAACAAGCTAAAGGAGCACATTAAACCACCACAGGGCTGGAGTGGGGAATTGCATTGCCATTACAAGGGAATTGCTATTTAGTGCAACAATCTCTATGTGTCCGTTCTGCAATTAAGAATGGATGGGAATAATATTCTATGCACACGACTGATCTAATTTTGATAGGTTTAGGCCTAGTTTGTACAAAACAGCAGATAAGATGACATACCTACTGCCTGAACGTCAGAATGCCAATGGGAGGTCACTCATAACTGATTGATCCTACATATTCCCAGAAATCTCCCCTGGAATATAGGAAACTAGGTGTCAGGAAGATGGGTTCTAAGCCAGGCGTGCCAGTTACAGGGATTGCTTGATCTCTCTCGCTCTTTCTGTTTGGAGAAATGTTCAGTAATACGGAGTCCCCAATTTCTATCTGAAGTAGCACAATCCAGAAACTGGTTTAACCAGTGGTAGCTGGTGCACAATGGGACTGGTGGTGCAGCAGGCAGGGAGACCAGCAGTAGATGAAGCCACAGCCAAGGATAAGCAGAACCATTGCCTGAGTGGTTCTAAATATGAAGGCAGGCGGGTGGGGGCTGGGTGTGGACAAAGTGAAGTTGGTGGCCCAATGTCCCCTAATGGACCAGCTTCCACTGCCTCTGCCAGCCTTCCTGCTGTCTAAGTGAACTAAGCCAAAGTCTACATTTGGAGTGTTCAGACTAAGAGCAATTTATGCTCTGTGTTGTTCCCCACATTTACAGCTATTTTGCAGTCTACAACTGACCTAGACTATCTGAACAATTGAGGATGGATTAATTATTTCATTAATCAGGGACAGCTGCAGCCATTAGGAAGATAATAAGATGGTTCCTCTTGCATCTGTCATCCATTCACTCTTCGTACTGTTGAAAATCCTGGACTGGAGCCTTAATTCGCTTGGCTTGAGCTGTCACTATTTTTTCAAATAGGTATATGTAAAAATAAACACCCTTCATTGCAGCTCCAAAAATTGCACTTTAGTCTTGTAAAAAATTAAAATCAACATCCCAAAGCATGCATATTGCCTTAGGCAACTTTCCTGTGTAGAAATTTTACATTAAAACCCCCCACAATACAATGAAATGAGGTTCAACTTGATTTTAAAAATGACAATAGATATGAAAACTGAACTTTGCTTTCCAAAGCCAAGCTGTTGCAAGAACCTGACAGGAAAAGTGTTCTTGCTTCTAGCTGCTTCACAATAATCCTGTCAGAATAAAAGAGAAATGACGTCTGCATTACAGGAAGTACTGTTGGTTGACTAGCCAACTGGACATGGGTGCTTGAGGAAACCAGAATAATATATATGTGCATATATGTATAGAAAGAGAGACAGACAGACTGCCAAGGAAAGAAAAGGGGTAGAATTGGAGCCTCTCTTTATTTTAAGGTGAAAGGAGGATTATCTTACCTGAAAATGTTCCAAAAAGATGACAACATGTCTTAATCAACGAATAAGTGTCAACCATATCTTGGCCAACATCACAAGTATCCTCCTATTTTTTATTTTACACACATAGACAAATGCTGTATAAGAGGTGAACGATATAATGAATGGACTTCATTGCAATCAGTAGGATGTGATCTTGAGCTTGATTTCGCAAGCATTAAGTTAAAAGGCTTAGGCCCTTTGTTTGTTGCTGTTGCTGTTTTAAACTGCCACTCCAGAAGACCCAAGCTGGTCTGTAATTACTGCCGATTCATTCTGGAAAGCTACAGTTCATCACAGACTAGTTCTGGTCTAGCTGCCACGACTCATCCTTGAGATTTGCCAGTGAAGGCAACCAGTCCTTTGATCCTCCTAATGGAGAAAATTGGAGAGCATGCAATTAACTTTGCGTCTTAAAAGGGCCGGTTCTGTCTGCAATCGATTCTGATTTGTCTGCAACCAGAGTCATCTGTGTAATGAGGAGGAATGAGAGTCACCATTTAGAGCAGGAGTCATTTCCAATTTTGCTTGAACAAAATTATAAGTATATATGTTCATTGTTTTGTCCATACTTCCCAAGCATACAGAACAGGGTTGGGGATCCTGGGACCCTCAAAATGTTACTCCCATCATCTTTGACCATTAGCCACACTGGCTGGGACTGATGGGAGCTGGAGTCTGACAATATCTGGGAGGCAACAGGCTCCCTATCCCTGATACAGAGCATTTACCAAGGTAGAAATATTTTAAAGGTAAAAGGAATAAACTAGGCTGCCTCCTTCTGAATGACAATTTCCCTCCTAGTGGTGGTCAGACCTGCCTACTTGTTATGTTGTGTTGTTGGACATGAACAGAAATCAATTTTGCATGCTACACACAACCCCCATTCAGTAGTTTGTGGCAGTAAGCCAATTGTGCTAGATGTTTATGACACAAACATGCAGGCACAAGGAGTGGTTACAAGCAATAGATAAGATCTAGATTAATGTAATCACTCTTTGCTATCCCCGTGAGAAGTTCAGTGAGTCCCTATTGAATCCCATTTATTTAAATGGGAACTAAGTATGCCTAACTCAGGGTCAACCCAAGGCATTTCACTGCAAGAGGCAAAGGACAAGATGGTGTTGTTCCATCCTCATTTCATCTGTACATGGTGACTAATGGCAGTTGAATTTTACTTCAACATTAGTGATGATGAGGCAGCGCTGCCCACCTGAGGGTAGCATGCTAACAAGGCAGGGGTGTCTATCCTGTGCCCCACAACATGTTGTTGGACTCCCATCAGTCCCAGTTAGCATGGCCAGTGATCAGGAATTATGTAGTCCAGCAACATCTAGCAGGCCATAGGCTAGCCATCTCTGGTTTAGAGAATGCAGGGCCGGCTGCGTGGCACACTATTCTGTCCTCCAATTCTGTTGCTTCCTGCCCTCAAGTACATGCTGCCAAACTGCCTAACAGTAGGGCCAGCTGCGTTACCCAGTGTGCTCAGTGGTAGAGCAAATACTTTCTACAGTATACAAAAAGTCCCAGGTTTCCCAGCGCCCTTAGGTAGAACTGGCAAAAATTCATGTCTGAACCCTTGGAAAGCACTCCAAGTCAACGTAGACATTTTTGAGCTAGACAGAACCAATGGTGTGACCTGAGATAAGGCAGCTTCCTGTGTTCCTGTATCTGAGATTTTTATAGCTTTTAAGGTTGGATAAATGTTGACTTCAATCAACAGTTTGTAAAGCAATTTAGATTACTTAGGCATACATTAGCATTCATCAGAGTATTGTAATTAAAATTCACTTGCCTATTTTTGTTTTGGTCATTTGGATTATTATTATTATTATTAGTGGGGAAAATATAACTGCATTATAGTTTATGACTTTGGAAATTTTTTACCAAGCATTGAATGTACAGAAAAATAAAAAGGAAGGCATTAAACTCAATTTGAAAAACCGTAAATTCAGAACCTCTATTTTATGTGCCCAGTAATCACCCATATCATGGATGGAGACTAAACCTGCAAAAGCAAATATCCTTTAAAAAATTAACCTGATTTTTGGTCATTAAGTGCCATTAAAGCAAACACAAAGGAGCCTCTTTGGCCTATTTACAGGTGAATAGGGTAAGCAAGAAAGAAGATAGGCCTTAATTGTCAGGTGGTCTTATGGTATTTCAGGAGCATTATTGTGCTGAAACATGTATCAATGAAATCAATTCAGAAAGGTGGGAGGGATATGCATTTGCATTATCATTGAAATTCACTGTGTGTGCCTTGTCATTTGGTTTGACATTCTTCTTTAGGTTACATTCCTGTCAGCAAGCTGCCAAAGAATCCCCTCAAGTAGAATGTCTGCCTCTCCCACGCTGACTGACTGTAGTGCAGCCAAGCTGCTGCAATCCCAGAGAAACAGGAACTTATAATCAATTTTAAGTATTGAGTTCCTCTTCTGAGCCAGCTGTGCCATCCAATTCCATGAAGATGTATTTGCAAATAATAAAAGACTGGCAAGCTATTGTGTTACTGAATGGTGTTAGAAATGAAACAACAATGCAACTTTCATATAAATATTCAGAGAGAAGTGAACTGAAGCACTTTGTGTGTTGTGGTGGTGCACGTTAATCTACTTCTTCTTGGAACACTAGATATTGGCAGCTCTTTCTATAACATTTATTAATTACATTGCAAATCCAGACTCAATCTATGTTCACATCTGGAAGAAGAGCATTCTTAAAGAGACTTGCTACATCAGTTAACAGCTGCAGTGATGCCCAAGTATCTCAGGAGCTTGAATAAGCAACAGTTAATAAACCTAAGCCTAAATATAACCTACGTAGTTGAGACTCCATTCACATTACCCAGGCTACGTGTTTGCTCTCCGCACTGCTTGGTTTCCAAGAAGGGCAGTATATAGACTCACTGTTAAATTTATGTCACATTTCTATGCAACAAGGGCCCTCAAGGCATCTCCATATAAAAATACTGCATGGAAGAACTGGCATGCAGTCACATCAATACTGAGATGAGAAAGAAGACTAGCTGAACAGTGTCACAATGCTAAAAGCTTGGGTCTTTAACGTTACCTATAGAGCCTTCTATTCTGTTTTCCCTCTAACAAACGCAGGAAAGATTGCATAGGATGATCCTATTTTAATCCTCAGTTAGATAGGGAAACAGTGATTTTCCCAAAGGGTTCTCTAGCAATAGGAACCAGAGCAAGCTGCTACTGGCCTTCCCAGTGCTATGTTTCCACCCACCACTGTTGGGAGCTAGAGTGTAGTATTACCACTACCAGCTCAGCAAGTCAGGTAGCCCAAGGGGCCAACATAATTCTACCTGTTCTTATAAAGTTATTGATTCTGGACCTGTTCTTCAAACTGAGGGCTTATTCACACTTGCCTTAGGCCCTACTCTTTCCAGGCACAGGTCTGTGCTCTCAAGCTCTGTGTCCAGACACCCTGGTTGTTGTTTTTTTGCAGATTGCCATTTGCTCCAATTCAGCTTTAATGAGCAGGTTTTCGTGGGGAAAGCTCTAGAGCAAATTTTTTTATAAAATGCTTGGAGATGGAGCTTTAAGGTATGGACCATACCTTTGCTTATCTTATGCTGATGCAGAGCTTTGCATAGGTTCCAGAATATTTTTAAACAGCTTGACTGAATGCCTCCTGCAGTAATTTCTCCTATATTTGCTAACCATGAAGCATTCATCCAGAATACTTATTTAAAAGATACCACTTTACCTGTTCAAAAATCAAGATGTCTCATCCCCTCCAATTACAACCCAGTGTAAAGATGCATCAAGCTGGCATAGATACTTGGGGTACACACACACACACACACACACACACACACCAGGATTCTGTGCTTTTCCTCCTACAAGTGTCTCTGGCTTCTACTTGCCTTTCATAAAATCTTTGATGGATATGTTGTCAGTTGTTATGCAGCTTCCTCATGTTTTAAGATTGCTCACTTTTTATTTTTAAAGTATTATGTGCACATTTATTCAATTAAAGATACATTATCACATATTTTGTTTGTATTTAAAGCAGAATCAACAACTGTTTACAGAACAGGTTACTGATGTTACCAGTTACAGCCAATCAGCATCGCACATTTGGCTTGTGCTGCATATATGCAGAACTGATCCCTCCTCACACACACATCAGACTTGATCCAGGGGAAACTGTGGTATGGCTAAACAATATGAAGTGAGTACAGTTCCACAGCAGGCTCATCACTCAAATTATGTATATTTGTGCATACCCTTCAAATAGTTTTCTTCCTCTGGGGAAGACAGTTTGCTGCCTGCTTTAAGTCAACTAGAAATAATTTATACAACAAATAGTAAGTTTTTTTCCACATTACTACATCAGGGTCATAGCATGAAAAAACTTCCGGGGTGGCGCCATCGGCAATGGTGGACTCCCTCTGAACTGGAGGGACTAGCTCCGCGCGAAACGGGTCTTTTCCGCTACGGCGAAGTGGGGACCCTTTTAAAAATCACAGGCGGATGAAGCCTGTGACCATGGGACTCGGCGGGCACCCTTAGCGCCCCCCCAACCCGCAAAGGAATCCACTAACGGGCTCCGAAGCGAAGAGGGGGAAGTGGCGCGGTGCTGTGAGTCAACTGCTATTTCCGTGGAGCGAAGCCGCATAGCTGTTGCCGGAGAGCGCTGCCTTTTTCCTGGGACAATATGGCTTCTAAAATAAGCACCCGTGAGTACTTAAACTTTGAACAATTGGACTTTAAATAAGGACTAGTGAGCAGAAAGGAATTGGATTTAAAAATTTACTTCAATTTGGTACTGAAATGGGAAGGTCTAAACAGGAAGTCAGCCTTCCGTTTCTTTGTAGGCAGAACAAAGCAAAAATAACGTAAACTAGAGCTCAGAAAATCGCTTCTAAAGGATCGGCTTTCATCATTTAAAATCCTCGAACCCCCCTTCGGCAGCAGGAGAAGAAGGGGGATCTTTTTCGGACTGTTTAAACCTGCAGAAGTGAGTTTAAAGTAAAGTAACTTTCCACCGTCCTGATCCTGGAGCGGGGTGTCAGGACTGACGTTTGAAGCTCATTGACCAGAGACAAACGTTTTTGACAGATAGCTAAAAGAAGAGAAACATAGTGATTCCACTGTTTCCTTTCGCATTTTAAAGGAACAAATATTGACAAAATATTTCAAAAAAGAAACTTTGTTGCAAGAACAATTAGAAGTTTTCCCCCTAGAGGGAGACTGGGAAACTGTAACTAATTCCAGGGAGCTTGCAGCTGTCACAGATTACAATCGTGGGAAAAGGCTTGTGACCTTGTAGGACAATGTATTCAGAAGCTCTGTTGTGTGCTCTCTGTAAAATAAATGCTCTACTGGAACAGTTAACTGAGAAGACGGATTTGATGACTAATGCGGTCAGAATTTTTGAACAGGCAGTGGGAAACTATATGGAGCCCACCCAGGAATTAAATCAGGAGTGTGCCCTGACAGAACAGATGAGAGAAGAGGATGTTGTGGAATCTTGGGCGCCAGAGATGGAGGGAGCTGCGGCCCAGCAGGAACATGAGCTTTTGGATTTGACAAATGAACTTGGAAAAAGCCAGATTAGGAAAGATAAAGTTTGGACTGATTTGGAAATGGGCAGTTGGATAGACCCCCCTATGCAGGGATGTTTGGACTTTCCGAGTCTGGCAATGGGCCATGAGATGTTTGGAGCTGTGGGGGCTCTCAATTTTGGAGGGATTCTGAAACATGTTTTTAAATACTACATGGAGTTTAGTCTGGACTATGGAAAAGGGGCTGATTTGTTGAAAAGGGTCAAAAACATTACCAAGCTGGAGTTCCCATGAGTGAAAGGTGAATATGAAGAAGAGCTGCGGAAGGGACATGGAAGGGACTTAAGGGCCTCGGATATAAGGTTACCAGGTTAATGCGCTAGATCGATGGGATAAAAAGGACTGACAAAACCCGGGACCAGGAGGAAGGGACGCTGGATGAAGATTGGATTGTTTCTATTTCTTTTTTTTTTATTACTAGGATTGTTTTATAAAATTGATGACTGTTAGAAAAATGTTGGAACGAAACTACTTGGCTCTAGCAAAAATGTTTAAAGAATTAAGCAAGAATATTATGGTTATTAGAAGTGGGTAAAAATAAGATTTAAGTTTTAAGTTTTAAGGTTTTTTATAAGATAAGATGAAAATAGATTAAGGTAATGTAATGACAGAATATTATGAAATATGGAAAGGATTTGCTGCGATAATTATTAACTGGGATACAAAAAAAGGGAGGAGGAGGAGGTCAAAGAAAGAAGGTAATGAAAGTTGAAGATTTGAGAATGATGGTTTTATTTTTATCTGTTTGTGGTGTATTTTTGTTTTTTGAATTTGTATTGTTGGATGTGGTTTGGTTTTTTTTTCTCTTTTCTGTTTTTTCTTTTTTCTTTCTCTGCTTTGTCTTTTTCTGTAATTTTAAAAATTTTCAATAAATATCATTTTTTTAAAAAAAGAAAAAATAAATACAATGATCCTGATCTTTTATTAGAATAAAAATGATAATAAAACTGACATCCAGTTTTCTGTAATAATTGAAGCATAACATTTATATGAGAACATAAAATACAAAACAGCTGTAAGTAAAACATGATGTGTGTTCCTGAATAATAAGAAAAGAGCTTGCCAATAAGAATATATTTTAACCAAATGAAAGATGACCTGAGATTGACTCTGGAGTTACAACCCAATTACCTATAGAACTCGGAAAAAGGAGTTCAGGGAGTACAGAGGAAAACTGATTATATGGCATTTTGATGCTTTTACACTAGAAATTTTTATCTTTGGATGAGTAGTGAAACAGTGCCAGAACTACTTTTGTTCCAAGAAGGAAGATTGTCAAGGGATTTTGCATCTACCATTTCTCTGTCCACCAATTTGCTAAGCATTAGCAAGAAACATTTTAAGCCCACAAAAGAACAGGAAAAATAAAGGCAGACCTTCGGCAAAGGAGCAGGGAGTTGTAATGCTGAAAAGCAAGTCCAGATGTAGTGGACATATTGTTTCTATAAGCTCTGCAACGTTCACAAAACTGAGCACCAGTCAGGTCTTTACAGTGAAACAAATTAGAGTTGTTACTCTTCTATACATTCTTATTCAAAATCTCAAAAGAACATAAGAAGGGCCAAACCAAACACCAATCTAGTCTAGCAACATGTTTTCACAGTGGTCAACCTCATATCTACGGGAAGTCAGAAAGCTAGGCTCTCGCCTCTTGTGATATCCAGCAGCTGACATTCGAAAGCAAGACTGCCTCTGAGAGTGGAAGTAGAACATAGCCATCATGGTGAATAGCCGCTAAAAACCTATCCTCCATGAGTTTGTCTTAATTTTCTTTTAAAGACACCCAATGAATGGACTCCTGACTCCCATCACCCCTGGTCAATATGAACAATAGTCAAGGATGATGGGACGTGCACCATGTTGGCTACCCATGTGATAAACCCTATCCTGAACCCTGCATTGCTCCATAAAGGAGAAGTGGAAACAATATTAAAACCACTGTCGGAATTGGTTCAGGCTTTCACTGTTGACTGCCACACAACGAAAAAGGCATTCCTGTTTAGAACTATGTCGAGAAGACAAGGATCCTGGCTTCTTGTAGCTGGACCATAGACCTGAAAGAAAGATCTCTGTGGGATACTGTGTGATACGGTACAGTGAAATATTTAATACCATGAATCTAAGCAGCATTCCACCATCTTGAGAAATGGTGTTCGTGTTTTCAGCTGCATTTTCTGTTTCAATATTTTTAAGACATGTCATGTTTGCAATGGCATCCTGTCAGCTTGTGCTCAGCTTTCGGCTTCACTTTCACAGCAGGAATGCTTCACAGGAAATTGAGGGGCCGAGGCTTACTCAAACTCAAAGCAGCACTTTGCAGTTTTATTTTCTTTGACTATGTCAATAAAAAGTCAAAGAGGGAGAGATACAAGGCGCCAATGCAGAGGTGATGTACAGAATTAAGCAGCTTCAAATATCTTAGTTGGGAAGCATTGAAGTTTCTTGAAGGGCTATAACCTTTCGGGGTGTGAGAGTTGATAAAGGGACACAGTGTTTAAAAGGGGAAGATGAAATGGCCAATGTCAGATAGCAACAGACGGCTAAAACAGCATCAGGTAGCTGTATCACACAGCAAGTGCAAAGGAATCTTCATCACAGTACCACTAACAGGTTATGTTCCATGGTGACTAATTGTAGCTGCCTTCCAACCACTCCACCAGTCCATCACTATCTTTTCTTTTCTTTTCTTTTCTTTTCTTTTCTTTTCTTTTCTTTTCTTTGGTGCAGAGAAAGCTGCTTCTACTAATAGCGAATAATCAAGAACATGGTTGAATATAGTTCCATTCCAATTTTTGAAACTGGGCAATCTGTTCTGTCCCTGAAATAAATGGAGTCCGTAGGGGAGTAGATAAAGCAAAAAGGTTTAAAAGACACAGTGGGGTGAGGGGAGCAGAATGGACATTGAAGAAAAGATACAAGCCTCATATGTCCAGACATCATCAAGGTTTGCAGGTCAGGTTCACCAGAACTCAGCAAAGCATCTGGGAGACAAAGTTACTGATACTGTCCAGCAAGACCTACCAGTACATTTTTTTGTTTTTTGTTTTGTTTTGTTTTAATTGTGAAACCTTTCTAGATCCCCACAAGGGCCATCCTACAGCAACTTAAAGCAGGGATGGCCCTTCAGATTTTGCTGCACTAAAACTCTCATCATCTCTGACCATTTGCCATGCTGGTGGGACTTATGGGAGTTAGGAGTCCAACAACAGTTTAGCAGCTGGGAAAGCTCAGTCAGGGTTTGAGTCCCACTCTGAGAATTGTAGCTCTATGAGGGGAATAAAGGTCTCCTAACAACTCACTTAGAAGAATGGCAGTTGAGTCTACTTACTATCCATATTTTGCAAATCCAGTAGGGTAGTCAGGTACAGAAAGAGGCCAGGGCTCCTGCCAGAGGCACCAACATGCACCCAAGATTGAGGGATCCCAGTGCATGTGTGACATCTGCACACCACGTGTGTGTGATGTCATGCGCCCGACATGCATGTGACATACTCATGATGCACACGCAACATCACATCATCGGGAGGAGGCCGAGTGCAGAGCCTAGTGTGTCATGGTTTCAATGGCCGGCAGCTTCTCCTTTCGCACTCAGGAGGAGCAGACCACTGAAGCCGTGCCACGCTCATCTCTGTACTCAGCTTCCTCCACCCCCTCAACATGGGGGGGCCCTCCCAACAGATATTGAGGGGGCTGAAGACGCCCTGGCCCCATAGAGTTGGCACACCTGGTTCCTGCATCATTATTATTTGTCTAGAAGAGGGGCTTGAGGATATTTCCTACTTTCAGTTATTCTTCCTCAGTGGTACACCCAAGTGCCCCTTGGCCTCTTTTGCACCTGGGCACCCTCACAACAACTATTTTCAATTGGTCCCACATTTACCAAAAACTTGCACCTAACAAAACTACAGTGGTACCTCAGGTTACAGACGGTTCAGGTTACAGGTGCTTCAGATTACAGACTCTGCTAACTCAGAAATAGTACCTCGGGTTAAGAACTTTGCTTCAAGATGAGAACAGAAATCGTGCTCCAGTGGCACAGCCGGAGGCCCAATTAGCTAAAGCTGTGCTTCAGGTTAAGAACAGTTTCAGGTTAAGAACAGACCTCCGGAACGAATTAAGTTCTTAAGCCGAGGTACCACTGTAATCTGTGCAGTGTCCATATTTTACCAATCTAACTCATATTAGCAGCAGGCGAAACTGTCAATTGCTGTATTGGCCCGAATATAAACCACACCTTTAAAATTGGAGGGGGGGGGGAGAAAAAATACCTGAATATAAGCCGCTCCATTCCTTGCTGCTCCCGGCTGCCCCTTCCTCACTCTCTCCCTTCCCTGTCTTGGGGGAGAGGACAGGGGACTGCACACGGGGTGGGTGTCACTTTGCTGCTCTCCTGGCGCTGTTTGCCCCGCGCTCCTGGCTGCATACTGTAAGGTCACAAATATAAGCCGCACTTTACATTTTCACGGTCGGAATTTGGGGAAAAGTGAAGCTTATATTTAGGCCAATACAGTAAAACAGGGCAACAGTTCTCGTGACACAGAAATAATATTTATTAAGGCACAAAAATTTCATTGGAGAAAACATGATCTGACCTCCAGAACTGACTTATTTTCAAATCACAGAGCCTACCTATCTGATGTTCAGCCTCATTTTGTTTCTATACCAACCTATT
This sequence comes from Podarcis pityusensis, assembly GCF_964106645.2. Taxonomy (NCBI): domain Eukaryota; kingdom Metazoa; phylum Chordata; class Lepidosauria; order Squamata; family Lacertidae; genus Podarcis; species Podarcis pityusensis. The sequence continues at coordinate 61,195,626 of NC_138031.1, forward strand.
TTTTTTTAAAAAAAGAAGAAATTTAATTCCCTTGTAATCCATTCCAGAAGGCATCTGCAGCAGGCCTCCTGGCAGGGGAAGAGATCACCGAGTACAATGAATCCTCTCCCAACAGTGCTTTCTTGATGTCATGTGAGGTTCCAATAGAACAAACCTCTTTGGATTAAAAACCCATTTTTCCTTGTCCAACCCCATGGCGTGTCAGCTGTCCTCACATAGGAAAATCTGGTTTTAGAGAAGCAACACAAGGAGCTTCAGTACTTTGATCCAACAGAGAAGGCATACTGCAATTTTTATTTTTGGTCCCTCATTGCTGGAGACAGGCACGTTTTAAAACACGGCATTTCAAGCAGCACCCCACATGGAACAGATTGGCATTCACTGTGAATGTGAATAGCCCATACTAGTCTGGCTATTGAAACACAAAATTTCTTCCAGATACTTTGACCATAAAATACCGAGAGAATCCTTAAAGGTATTTGTGCTGCTGTTCAGCTAGCTTTGGAAAACTTGCAGTTCTCTATTTGTGGAAACCCAGCAGATGGGCAGGGTATGAATAATAAATTATTATTATTATTATTATTATTACTATTACTATTTCTCTTGATGAAGATTATTCCAGGGCACAAGAGTACAACATGAAAGTTAATTTCTGAAGACAGATCCCCTACATAACCTAGGGGACCTGAAGCCCCTTCTTCGAGAAGATTCATGAGCAGCTGGTGACAGGCCAGATCCAAGGTCTCTTGGATAAAACCATTTTTTTTAATCCATCGCAATCAGGTTTAGAACAGAAACTGCTTTAGTAGCCCTGTATGATGACTTCTGTCAGGAGAGAAACAGGGTGTATGTGTCCCTACTAATTCTCCTTGATCTCTCAGCAGCTTACAGTACCATTGACCATGGTGTTCTGGAGCAGCTCTCCAAGTTGGTGGGGCATGGAATCACTCTGATCCAGCAATTGTCATCTGAAGTGCTTCTCTGTTTACCCTCTCCAAGGAAGCGTAGCAACATGAGAACGGGCCTTTTCAGTGGTGGCTCCCTGCTTGTGGCATGTTTTCCCCAGAGGAGCTTGCCTGACACCATCTTTATCTCATTTGAGGCACCAGGCAACACTTTTTCTTTTTACCTAGGCTTTTGACCCTTTGTTTGAAGGGTTTTATAGTATTTGAGACATCTTTTAGTGGGGCAGGATCTTGTCTATTATTTGTATAAATATGAGTGTTTTGTCGTAGGTTTCTATTGACTGGGTTTATTGTAATTGCTTTTAGTATTTCTATTGTGTCTGTTAGTCACTTTGAGTCATTTCTGTGAGCAAAGTGACAAATACAAATAAGAATAGCCAGGACCCCCCCCCTCCCCAAAAGCAAATTCCAATTATTTAAAAATAATTTTTTTTATTAATATGTTGGCTCATAATTAAAGAGCTGGGTGATGTCACATTTACTGGAACACAATTGTTTCTTGAAAAAAGGAGAAATGAAAAAAGGAGAAATGAACAGAGTTGACATCTTTAAGTTATGAACTGGGAAACACACAAAGTGTGGCATAGAGGAGTAGGAGGGCTTACAGTCATCGCAGGAAATGAGACCAAACAGCTACACTGCTACATTACAAGGTAGCCACTGAACACTTTGATATGATAATTGATTATTGTTCATTGATTAAAGCTGGCAAAGGAGCAGACACTATCCAGAGGAGTTTTGAATTACAAAGCTGCAGACTTCAAAAGCATGCTTAGGGCTTTGGATTCACACAATAAGCTAAAGTTTTTACTATTTACAATGTAAAACATTCAACCCTGATGTATTAAGCAAGGACAGCAGGCAGCATTCTTTTTAAAAGGTACAAACCAGAAATAAGGAACTAATCAATTCTGTAAAAAATGGCTTCAATCTAACCCAAGGGCTCTGATCATTTCCAGATGATAACATGGGACTGATTGGCTATGTCTGGCAGCAGTTCTTATCGGCTTGATTGCGGCAACTACATCACTAAGAGAAAAATTGTCCAAGACAGGATGGACAAAACCTGAATTTTCCGCACACAGGCTGCTTTGAGCAAGCCAGCATTGTGTGCTTGGAAAAATAAACCTAGGTCTCAGCTGTATTGCAAAGGCACAGTCATTACCTTTAGGACCAATATGCTCTCCATCCCCGTGAAGCATTTGCAAGAAGAGCCACTCCAGTCTATACAACAAGCAGTAGTGCTTTGCCTTTCATTGACTTTGAGTATTAGGATGATGCAGGCAGATATCAAAAAGAGCACGGGATATGGAACTACAACCATAAGCAGCTATGTATATTACGAATCTGGAATGATACTCTGATACATTTCCATGTGGTAACTTGTATATTACCCATAAGTTTTAAATCCCTTGGTTTTTTCACTAATATTTCCAGAATTAGACCTTCCACCAGTAAGTGTAGATAAACCAATGGTCTGATCTCATAGAAGTTAGTTTCCTTTGGGACATCATCACTATGTTGGGAATTTTTGTGCTTTTACTCAACACTCCATCTGGCCCAATGCAAGAGATTCACAACACAGTGCTGGTGCCCTTTATGTCAAGCACCTCTGAATGTTGTGTGTTGCCGGTAGGGTGCCCACCAAAATATTTTTTTCAGTGGCATCCCTCATGGTAAATATAATCCAGCACCGAGTGAGATATTGGGGAACATAGTGACAAGGTTTATGAAAAGAAACAGGAAAGGAATTGTGGAAATTAATGGTTGGCAAGATACTACCAATGCTCCCTGAACTGCAAAGTAAAACTAACACCCCCTCAAAAAAACCAATCAAGTTCCCTCTGGAATAAAAGATCATCCTTTAATCTGGGTCTAACTGCTTTATTCCTGAGATGGCTCATCTCCACATTAAAAAGTCTCAGGGAATATACTCATGTTAGAATTAGTTATCACAATACATAGAGCAGGAAGGAGTGCCAAGATGAACATAGGATCTCTGGAACATGTAGACAGTAAGAAAGAAGCCTGATATGCTCCCCCAAGAGGCATGTGTGTGAATGTGTGATGGTAGGTGTTTTCCATGGGCTAGAAAAGAAGCAACTAGTGTTCTGGAGTGGATGGGAGCACTTAAGTGTTCTTCATAGTTGCACTAGCAATAGTGCAATACCTTGGAAATGAACATCAATATAGATACGCAGAAGCACAGTGTTGAATTGATATGGTTCCCACTTTCAACTTCCATGGAGAACTCCCAGCTGATGATCCCTGTAATTGCCCTGTTCAGTTCACAGTGTGGTAAAATGCCTCTAAGCAACACAATATCTCCCCTCACCCTAGATACTGATCAAGGGATCTAGATCACAAAGTCAAATCAAAATCACTAAAATCAGGCTGCACAGAGGCTACGAGTCAGAGCCGTGGAAGGCTGCTCAATCCTTCACACTCCAATAGTTTTTTAACTCTGAATCCCAAGCTGTCTTCTCACCCAGGGATGGAAGAAGATACAAACGCCTCAATGATTAAAAGGCAGGTTGGGGACAGTTTATGTGAGCTGGAAAATGACACCATGGATCCGTGCAGTGCTTTTTTTCTTTAAAAAATGTTTTGGGGTACTCTAATTTTGACTCAAGAAAATCACCATTTTATAGTTCAAATCAGGAAAAATAAATACATAAATGTGTTGGGATACTGCCAGGGAGACAAAGTCCATCATGACTCCACGTCGCCTCCGGACGATCCATCGATCTCCCGTAGATACAGTATCAACTTGTATTATTTACAAGTTTATTCAGCGTTGGTCAGAACAAGGAAAACATGACTGCCTGCTTTGATGTCTCAGGCACAGAGAGAAAACGAAAGCATAGACACAACAGAAACATCCTGTGAACAGGAAATACGCAGACTCTGTGACTCACAAAGCCTGCTCCCTTTTAAGGTGGAACGGAAATATCCTAACAAAATGGACATGGTTAAAGCTATGGTTTTCCCAGTAGTGATGTATGGAAGTGAGAGCTGGACCATAAAGAAGGCTGATCACTGAAGAATTGATGCTTTTGAATTATGGTGCTGGAGGAGACTCTTGAGAGTCCCATGGACTGCAAGAAGATCAAACCTATCCATTCTTAAGGAAATCAGCCCGGAGTGCTCACTGGAAGGACAGATCCTGAAGCTGAGGCTCCAATACTTTGGCCACCTCATGAGAAGAGAAGACTCCCTGGAAAAGACCCTGACGTTGGGAAAGATGGAGGGCACAAGGGGAAGGGGACGACAGAGAACGAGATGGTTGGACAGTATTCTTGAAGCTACCAAAATGAGTCTGACCAAACTGTGGGAGGCAGTGGAAGACAGGAGTGCCTGGCATGCTCTGGTCCATGGGGTCATGGAAAGCTGGACACGACTAAATGACTAAACAACAACAACAAAATGGACAAAAGTACAAAGATTCACAAAATGTTTAGGGGTATGCGTACCCCCAGAAAAAGGGCACTGGATCCTCCCCAATTTCAGACTGGTGGGCTTTAGGAATCTAGTATCAGCTCAATTGAATGAAGCTCCAGAGCTGCCATATATTCAGCAACCTGTCTCCCAAGGGGAGGCTTATGTAAGGGGAGGCACCTTATAAGCAGTAGTGAGCATGAACCTTTAAATCTGCAATCCTATAACCACTGAACTCAAAGTTTGCATTGTAAATCTTCCACCGAAGTGAGAGACAAAAGCAGCTATAGCTCATCCCACCTGTTCCTATCTTTCACCCTCTTCACCCGCCTTTGGTTAGCACACCTGTGGACAAACTCAACAGAGGCACAGAGAGGTGAATTAAATGACAGGGTGACAAACAGGTGGAAGAGCCATAGGCATCTTAGGTTATAAGGCAGAAGTCCTAGTGCGAGTGGGACACGGGTGGTGCTGTGGGTTAAACCACAGAGCCTAGGACTTGCCGATCAGAAGGTCGGCGATTCGAATCCCCGCAACGGGGTGAGCTCCCGTTGCTCGGTCCCTGCTCTTGCCCACCCAGCAGTTCGAAAGCACGTCAAAGTGCAAGTTGATAAATAGGTACTGCTCTGGCGGGAAGGTAAACGACGTTTCCGTGCACTGCTCTGGTTTGCCAGAAACGGCTTAGTCATACTGGCCACATGACCTGGAAGCTGCACACCGGCTCCCTCGGCCAATAAAGTGAGATGAGTGCCACAACCCCAGAGCTGGTCACGACTGGACCTAATGGTCAGGGGTCCCTTTACCTTTACGTAGTGAGAGTGGGAACTGAGCAGAAGTTGATTAGAAAATAAATATGAATAGTTGCTTTCTTGAACTCCTTATTATAACTAGAGACTGTAGAATCAGAATGCCAAGAAAACAAACTTGTATCTTTTTCTGTAACTCAAATACAAGTTGATGGAAAAAATAAAACAGCTTTCAAACAGAGCAAATAAGAACCCGAATACTGAATTTTATCACTTGCAGATGGTATGCCCAAAGACAATACTGAAGACACCCAGTATCCATAAACTTAAGGATTCAAATATCTTTGCCTCTCTTGTCAATCAGGGAACAAAAAAAAAGTTGTAAGAGTTGCAAACTCTACTGTGCCTCTTTACAGAACTGGAACAACAAGTGGAGGACTACATCCTAAAAGAACTTCCCTAAAGTTGCACAGATCATTTTTTAAAAAACAACAACCCGTTGCCTTTGAGCACCACCTCATCTAGTGAATGTCCTTATAAACCTATAGGAATATGTAAAATGAGCTGCAAAATTCTCCCACTGCTCCAGTCTTCAATGCAGAAATACTATTAACATCATGAATGCAACTAACTTGTACATTAGGATGAAGGCCAAAGAGAGAGTTAATTAATGCAACTCGATTTGGAAGGACAAAGGAAATTGATGTCCTGCTATGATCTATGTTCATTGATCTGTCTCTAATTAGTATTTTTTAAATGGTCTATTAAAGCACTGTACTACATATTTTATGGCTTTAGTATCGTTTGACTTTAGAATCTATTGCTTAACATTTTACATTTTTGCTTCAAAAAGTTCGAAACATTTGAACAAATTTATTTTCATCCTTAAAAACAACCAACAAGTTGAATTCAACCAACAAGAACACAACTAGCAATCTTTAAAAAGAACGTGGTTTATAGTTCACACAAAAACTTTTCTTTCTGACAAACTTTTATGCAGATACTGTAGTTTGTATATTACAAATAATATATCGATAGCTTTATTTAAAGTTTAAAGCTAGACTTTTATATTTATTCAACAAGCATGTTACTTTATCTTTGGTTTTCTAAGCTAAGAAAGAAAAGTGCAACTATGTCCAGATGGATTTCTGTTGCCTATAAGCAATATATATCCTGTTCCAGCAACTGGTTCCTTCAGCGGAGAAGGGCTGTGTTTGTGTGCAGAAGAGTGGTTCTTATGGGTGCAAACGCACATTGGGAGCACAGGGGCAAAAAGTCACAGTTCAAAAGATATGTTTTTTTCCATGCCTAAATCAAATAACATGGATGAATACAGGTGTGAACCCATTGAGGGCACTTTGCATACACACCGATGTGTACAGCTAACTGGTACAATGTGGTCTTCAACATTGTTCAGCATAATGCACATGAATGTATACCTGCACCTGACTCTCAACACAGGTGGAACACACAAACAAATATACACTGGCCAATCTGCCTATAGTAATTTTTGAACTGTACTGGTCCTACATGCCTACTTTCATGTATAGTATCTAGACCAGTGTTGTAATCATATTTTGTATGAAAATCTACATTAAAATATGATGATGCTTTCCTATTTAAACCTCAGTAGTGCTCAACTAGTGCTACAGGATATGTCCAAATTAAAAGTTCATTAAAAGCTTCCACCAAAAGCCTCCTGTTCTTTTATATAAGAATAGAACTTTCAAATGGTTCCACTCAATATTGTATTTTTTTTAAAAGACAATGGCTGTTGACAAAATAGTGTCAGCTTTTATTTCTTAGTACAGAAAGTATTGATCTGATGTGTAGAGATCTTTCCTATTCTACTTAATTCAAGAGGGTTCTGGAAGCTTCTCTGTGTGAAAGAAACAAACAGAAGGTTCATGATGTTTGGGTTATTCCTTCAGAGAAGCTGAGTACAGCTGTCTTAAACTGGTTCTGTTATATCTTCTTTCAAGGTCATGCTGACTATAATAGTAAGGCTCCAAAGAGCTTGGGTTTCACTTTTTCTCTCTATCTTTCTTTCCTTCTGGTGTGGTGTTCTGTATATAGTGTAAAGTTTAGACATTATAAGTTATTGTGAGTTTAATTAAGCCGGCTGCAACTGGATTTCTTATGGACAGCGCCAACCCTGAATGTATGGGATTTGTGACCTTCAGCAGCAGTAAAGCTCTGCTGGATGAAATACAATTGCCTCTGGTCTATTTTGGGGGGAATCCTGCAACATGTTTAAGTTTTTACTCTGCTAACTATACATTGGAATCTGCTCTGGATCAATACTGAGGAGATTTCCATGACAAATAGAAAGTGCTAGAAGAGGATTGGCTCTTTTCTGTAGTTGGAGCAGGGGCGTAGCATGGGTTGTCAGCACCCGGGGCAAGGCAAGTAATTTGCGCCCCCTAACCCGTGGATTTGCGCCCCCTAACCCTAACCCCCAGATGTTGCGCCCAGTGCGGCCGGCCCCCCCTGCACCCCCCACGCTACGCCACTGAGTTGGAGAGGACCTTGTAAAGGAACAATAAAGGTGCTGTAGCCTGGACGGTTGCCCTAAGCCTGTGTTTAAGCAAGCTGACTGGAAGGGGAAACAAATCTAAATATAAAAAAGAAGTGGGGCTAGTACCTTCATCCCCACTCCAAGTTCCTCATAAGGGTCTAGGGCAGTCCTTCCCAGCCACCTCATTTCAGAATAAATATGAAAGCTTTGGGCGTGTTATATTCCTATCCTATGTCCAATGCACCAAATTACAACCCTCCCCCCCAGGCGCCCCTGCATAAAACAAGAATAAGAGAAGCAGCATATAGTATGCATGTTCATATATGAAGCTGTGAGGAGAAAAGTTCCCTAAAGAATTCTTTTTGATGGTTTAGCATAATCTACACTAAAATGTCATGAATTGAATTGCACATTTCCAACTGGATGAATAGCAGCCACCCAATTGCAACAATTTGCATTTACAAAGGTTTCAGTTTGTGAAACTGACACACAATTAAAAATATTGTCAGTGATGTTGCCCTAACAATAGGTAGGAAATTCTCATAAGGCACAGGTGTTCCTTTCATGTGCCCTTTTAACACAGATACTCCCAAGGTGTTCAAGTGTGTCTGTGTGAATATTAATATTTTTCCAGCTTTTTATGCTTTGAATGAGGATTAAAGTAATAAAAAGACTCTGGTTTCTGATTCTCTGAACTGATTAAATGAAGTTTGGGCAGTCATATGACCACAGCCCTGAGCCTTATAAAGGGAACACCTACCCTGCTTCATGCCGTGAGGATAAGATGAAAGGAGATTGCAGCTTGAGAGCAGGATGGAAAACAGCAAGGGGCAAAGCTCTTAATATCTAGACTGTATAATTAAACCTAGTAATATCATGTATTTTATTAGGATTATATTAGTAAGCACCAAACTGCAGTGTGGAATTGCAGGTAGGCACAGAACCTTCGGTATGTGCATTGCTGCTATAAGAGGATAATGTGAAAATCAGTGCTAATTGTCAGGATATTGTTATACATATAGCAAAACCTAGGCACCTTTATCTCCTAGCTACATGGAACAACATTTAGTTATTATTTATTATACAGTGTTGTCTGAGTTTTTAGCATGTTTCATATACATTATTTCAGCAGTCCCTTACAGCAACCCTGAAGGGTAGGTAAATATTATTGGCCCATATAGGAGATAAAATCTGGAGGGTATGGCTGTTGTTAACTCCACGTTTTCCTCTGCTCCAGGGACCAATGGCTTCAACTTATAAGTAAGGAGATTCCAATTAAGAATCAGGAAGAATTTTTCTGATAGTAGAAACTGTTCAACAGTGAAACAAACTCCCTCAGAAGGTGCTGGACTCTCCTTCATTTGAGATTTTTAAGCCCAGGTTGGAGGGTCATCTTTCATGGATGCTTTCATTGAGATTCTTCCATAGCAGGGGGTTGGATTAGATCAGGCATCCGCAAACTCGGCCCTCTTGCTGTTTGGGGACTACAACTCCCATCATCCCTAGCTAACAGGACCAGTGGTCAGGGATGATGGGAATTGTAGTCCCAAAACAGCTGGAGGGCCAAGTTTGGGGATGCCTGGACTAGATGACCCTCAAGGTGCCCTCCACCTCTACAGTTCTATTATTCTAAGTCACTGTACTATGCTAGCAAAAATTGTAGGTAGCCATGATGGTCCATGGGGGGTGGGGGTGGGAATCCAAATTAACAGTAGCTGTACCTTCTATTAGTATAATACCAAACTCAAAAGCTTTTTCATTACTCTATGACATCTTAATTGGTCCTAACAAAAGGTTGCTTTTGGATTTATACTGTATTAGGTAAGAACATCATCGATCTAATACTTAATGAGCACAGGGCCTTACACTCAACTCGTTCATTTTCACAGTACACCTTGTTCTTCTAAATTCCCATTTTAGAGATTAACGGAGGATGAGCTCAACCCAGCTCTCCTGGATCCAAGAGTTTCAATATGATATTCACTGGATCACACAGGTGTTCTAATGTACCTGGTCATCTACTCAAGCAAATGAGTGCTACCTCTTAATCTTAATTGTGCATGAGCACAACATACATCACAATAACACTGTATACAGATATTAAACAGTGCTGTGTTCTCATCTTTTAAAACAGGACAGTTGTGTACCAAAGCTTTATTTGAACTAAGTAACTGTTAAGAGTAAAACAGAAATCTGACAGTCCATATGTTAGATGGGCCTTCCTCTGAGCCACTTCCTCCAACTGCGATAGTTTTGCTACATTATGCCCCAGAATGTCCAGTTCCTTCCCCTAGGCTGCACAGAGCAGTGTAAGCAGATCTATCCTGTCTCCATGATCAAAAGGAGTTATGTCAACAATTCCAATATACTTCTCCAGCCTTCCCCAAGTGGTTACTATTAAACAGGAGGTACTGTGGTAGGAAATCCATGGGTATTTTATGGGCATATTTTCTGATGTCAAGTGGTAGCAAAAGAATTGTAATTCTCTTCATAAGTTATGAATTCATTGTAGGCTCTTTAGTAAATTGTGATCTTTCTGTTCATAAATCACATACTGCCTATGACAGTTACCAACAGCACTAGATTAATAGGATCAGGTAGGTATCTCACTTCTACCACTGAGTGTTGCAAGCATGGCATATTTTCAGTGCCAAGTGTGTGGGTTGATTATTGTTGATGCTTTTCACTGTCAGATGTGATGCTTTAACGGAAATGCTGCTTATTCTTCCTTCTAGAGATAGGCTGTGGTATATTGCAATTCATTTCCCCCTCTGTTAGACTAGCTACCAAACTGCATTCAAATGCTTGATGATTAAGTTATTGTGCCAGGGTGTAGCCACATGGTGCAAGGATGCTTGATGCTGTGTGCCACAAAGCACACACTGCGTGTCTGGCAACAACACCTCAAAAGGCTAAGGTGATTAGCCAGGAAGCTGCCTCCATCCCTAAATTTTATTCCACATTGCTGTCCTGGCTCTTGGGAGATTAGTAGGGAAAGTGCATTAGAGACCACAGAAGTTACCAAGTTGAGGACTTTTGCTGTGGGGTGGGGAGTATTCTTAGGCCTAGGGGCCTAAAAAGACCTACAACCTGGCACAGAACCACAGGGCTGGAAGAGGGTTGGAGCAGGATCCTTTAAATATGATTCCCAATTTAGTGCATAAGCCTATTATTTCCTGTGGATTGTGACCAACCCAGGTGGTATCCCAATCAGCCCCAGACCTGGAGCTTTCATTAAAAAAATAATAAAACAAGTCTCTAGCCCTCCTAGAAAGGAATTTACATAGCAAAATGTGCAAATACCCTTCTTTTTTGCTTTCACAAGTTATTTATTGGAGAACTTATGTATTTCTACAAAAACATTCAATAACCTATTAGTCGTATTCACCAATTTTCCAAAGTTTTTTACAGATAAGTAATGCAACCTGGGTTCTATCCAAAAGTAAGATATATTACAAAATAAACACAGGGGAGAAATGTTCTCCAATTTTCTAAACTCTCAGATACCCTTCTAGGTGATTTCTGGGAAATTATTGAGCTTGGCTGCACCTGCCTGCCAGTGTTTTTGCCAATGAATAAAGTCAGAACTGTAACTGATAAGTGAGTTGTTTAGAAACCAGGCAATAAGAATCCCTGGGCTCCTAAAGAGCTACGGTTTTTCTCTACTCTTTTAGCGCACTTTTTCTGCTTCTATTTTGTTTTTTAGTCCTTGGAATCTCTCTGTCCTTTTTTTACCCCTAGCAACCAGGATGCATCTTTCCTTGATAATATCTTGCCTCAGTAATGAACTGGATGAGAGGCAACAAGCTCAATCTAGATAAGAATGAGGCACTGTTAGTGGGCAGTTCCCTAGGCCAGGTGGGTGGGAGGTTGCCTGTTCTTGATGGGGTTACACCAAATCTGAAGGAGCGAGTATACTTCTGTATTCTTTGCTGTTGCCTGAAGCCCAGGTGGTTCACATTTAGTGAACATAAATGGTGCCTGTTTCAGTTGTAGTTCATCCTTCCTATTCTTGCTTTCTGGAAGTCAGGGGTTAAATCTCACTTGGGGTGGGCAGTGCAAATTAGCATGGTGTAGTCATCATCCTACTCCTTTTAACACATTTGTCCGCCTTGAGATTAGAGTACATATCTGCTGAAAACTGTGTGCAGGGGAGACTACCACCGCCTGTGCAATGTCTGACTTTTGCAGCAGACAACAGCACTCTCTCAAGAGAACCTAATGTATTTTTAAAGAGCACTTTAACAAAGCGTAACAACATTACCACACATCTTGCTCAAGCAAAGAATTTTCCCAATCTATATTCAGTGCCAGATAGAGTGACTGCAGAAATGAGTTAGTTACTGTACCTGAGCCCTCTTACGCCTTGGCTGCCAGTGACAGAAAGTTAATTAGACAAACTTGAACAGTATCTTCCAGAATTCAGTTCACATTACTTAAAAGGAAGAAAATTATCTGCTTGTGTAGGAGTTATTGCTCCTGGAGCCAGTCAATGCAAAACAAATGAGGAATGAAGTAAAGATTATGGTCACAAAAGGGACTTTAAATCAAGGTAAAGAAAAACAGGTCTAGTTCAGCTTACCGTACTCTCAACATAATTCTTTTAGCAAGGAGCACTGCTACCAATCTAAGAAAAGAACATTGCTACCAACCTAAGAAAAATGTTAAGATTCCAATTGCTGAGAATAAGGAGCTGGTCACTTGAGCACCCTCCACAATGCGCAAAACTAAACCTCCTGGTTCTGCCCCAAGGTAACTCTGCACCTCCGAGTATGTTGGCCATGATCTCCAGTCTTAATACAAAAGGCCCTATTTATTTACAGGTGTAAAAAGGTAAAGGTACCCCTGCCCGTACGGGCCAGTCGTGACCGACTCTAGGGTTGCGCGCTCATCTCGCTCAAGAGGCCGGGAGCCGGCGCCGTCCAAAGACACTTCCGGGTCACGTGGCCAGCGTGACAAAGCTGCAACTGGTGAGCCAGCACCGTGTAGATCTTCATAAACATGGATAGGAACCTGAGTTCAGAACGCATTAGAAAAAATTGGGCAGGAGAAATCTGTGCTGCCCAACAAGGTCAGTCTCCCTCAGTCTGAGGGTCTGTGCTGTTACAAACATGCAAATGACTTTGAGAAAGATGCTTAGCAGGCAATATTCTTCCTGAGTAACGCTGTCCTATCTTCATAGCCACGGAAGGCCCGCCTCCCTTCAAACAGCCACGCCAGCTGGAGGAGCTAGGAGGATAAATCCATTAATGTTTCTGAAGCCGTAGAAGGAGAGCCATATAAGTAGCAACACAGAGAGAAGTGATTACTCCTGATTGAATGTGAAAGTAGCTGCTGACACGCTGTGTTTTGAAAATCTGGATTTACAGGTTACAAGAGGGGAAAACAGGCACTTAAGAGTCCCCTGTACTCTTCTGACCTGGAATTTCACATAAGCTCTTTCTGCTATTTTGTGTGTGTGTGTGTGTGTGTGTGTGTGTGTGTGTGTGTAAAAAGTCTTTTGATAAAGGGATACAGCATGTTAGTTCTATACTATCTGAGGAGAAAAGATAAACACAATAAGAAGAATGAATGGGACGATTCATTTCAGTTTCTCCGCTGGGTTATATCAACCTGCCCGGCTTTCAGTTTCAGGCATTAAGCCACTATTCTCTGTAGGATTGTAAACGTCAGGATTAACCTGAAGAGGGTGGACTGTGTATAGAAAGACAGAATTCAAAGGACAGTAATGTTGCTCCTTTCACCTCATCTTAAGAGGAAAATAGGAAAAAGTGAAGGGCCAAACAGAACTGCCTTTCTGAACATATCTGAAGGTGTTGAAGGAAACAAATTCAGCCTATTTTTTTCTTCTGCTGAGAGGAGGGAGGGAGGGAGCCTTTTCACAGTTCAGTAACCAAGGCTGGAAGCTATTTGGACTGAAGAAGAAATTCCAGAAACAGCTCTCAAATAAGAGTGTTCTTGTGTTCCTGCATGAAACTAGCTTGGGTTTAAAAAGAACAAATTACCTATTATAATGTCCCACAAAGCTTAATTCTAAGGGCATATTTACACAAACATAGCTACATTTCCCTGCTTAAGTACTGCATCCTTAGACAGGAATATAAATAGTTCATTTGTGTTTGTGTGTTGCCCTGCACTAAAAAGTATTCGTCGACGCATTCAAAGCAACAATATGAATAAAACTGGTAAGACACAGATAGCTTTGATGTTCATCAGACAATTATATAGCTGTTTCCTTCCCCTCCTGCTCCCCTGCCAGAAAAGTAGGCCTTTAAGTTTCCTAAGGAATTCAAAGGAATTCAGCAAGGCTCCACAGGCCTGAATTTTTCTTTTAGAATCAAGGAATATGCAGTAGATTACAAAAACAAGGGAATCAGTTGTTACAAAGACAGTACTTAGATTGACCTGGTAATTCTTTGGTTAAAATCAAAGAGCAATAAAGCAAGAGGGAGATAGATGTCAGGCAGATTACATGGAGATCCTAATTGAGTTAAAGGAAAAACTCAGAATATGGATGCTGCCTGGAAAGAAGTAGTGTGACATTTTTTTGCAGAGCAGAGAGGATGGAGAGATGTAGGAGGAGATTAGGAGAAAGATTAGGTGGGGTGGAGGCAGCGGTGGCATCAGGGCAGGTGGGGTGGCAAAGTGGCCTCAAGCGGCAAAACAGGACACTCTGCCCCTGCACCCACTCCACCCATCCATACCATCCATTTAAAGGACGCTTACATCACATTAACAGTTATGGCTTCCCCATACACTGAAATTCAACCAGGGGGATACAAGGAAGTCACCTAACAATGTTATGAAGTTCGATTCAATTATGGTGGAGATGTATGTATGTATGTTTGTTTTTTGTTTGTTTGTTTGTTTGTTTAAAAAAAATGGGGGGGGGGGGACCAGTTATGGCTTCCCCAAAGATCCCTGGGAACTGTAATTTGTTAAGAGTGCTGAGAGTTGATAGGAGACACACGCACCCCTCTCAGAGCTAGAATGCCCAGGACCTTTAAAAACTAAACTTCTCAGGATTCTTTAGGAGAAGCCATGACTCTTAAAGAGTTATGAGAGTGCTTTACATGCATGGTGTGGGTGTGAGCCATGTCTTTTTGCTTGTTGTTCCTTAACGTCTACTCCAACACAACTTGGGATGCGATATCATTGCATTATGCATGTCTGATTAATATCACCTGTAGTTGGGCGTGGAGATGGGCATCAACCAACTAATGGCTGAAGTTCCACTGTAAAAGCAGAGAGATCAAGAAGACTGATGTCAGAGCTTAATCCAGCTGCTTGAAATTACCGTATTTTTTGCTCTATAAGACTCACTTTTTCCCTCCTAAAAAGTAAGGGGAAATGTGTGTGCGTCTTATGGAGTGAATGCAGGCTGCGCAGCTATCCCAGAAGCCAGAACAGCAAGAGGGATTGCTGCTTTCACTGCGCAGCGATCCCTCTTGCTGTTCTGGCTTCTGAGATTCAGAATATTTTTTTTCTTGTCTTTCTCCTCCAAAAACTAGGTGCGTCTTGTGGTCTGGTGCGTCTTATAGAGCGAAAAATACGGTAAGTGCTCCTTTCCTCTGAAGAAAAACCCAAAAGGAAAGATTAGTGTCACATTTAAAGGGATAGTTTAGGGTGCCCATCCTAATTCTTTGCCCCTTTACCTGCAAGTAATTGCCTACTGAACTCAACCTGGCTTGCTTCCAAGTAGATAGGGTTGCATTGCAAGAGTAATTATTTTCTTTTAATTCTTAAGTGTAAGAAAGTCTTGCCAGTTCCTCCTTGCACATTTTAAAATCCTGCATTTCTCTTGCTCTCCAAGTAAGCTAAAATGGACTTCCTCAGACCTGTATCGGATCCCTTTTCAACATGTTGCTCTTCAAAGCCATTGCAGAGGTACAGCTGAAACCCATTAAATTCAACTGAGCCCAAATGGCCCATAAGTCATTTGGAAACTTGTTTTCTCCTGGGATAGTTTACAGAGCCTTTCTTGAGCTTCCAAGTTTATCCCCCTTTTAATGATTCTGTTTAATTTTCCTGGGGAAAGTTATGAAGACTTAGACACAAGAAGAACAACATTCATGAGTCCTAAGATAAGCGAGCACCAATCTTTTAGTTGAGGTTAAAGGATTTGAAGTACTCTTTTGTTACATTCTAAAATGTCAGTCTTTAATAACCTGGAGAAATATTTTCTTAAGCCTTGAAATAAAGAGACCTTCCATACTGTAATTGAAGGCATAAATTGCTACCAACAGCCCTAGCCAAAAAAAAAGAAATATTAGCCCTTAAAACCAATATGATTCATGGATATAAAGACATTAAGTATGTATTCAATTGTTCATCTGATCTGGTATTGTTCAAGCAGACACACTGAATATTAACAACTCTAAATATACAGCCTTTCAGATAACTGTATATAGTCCAATAGGAACAAATCTTAAATATTGGATGGAGGAATTGAAACGAAGTAGTAATTACACAGAATTATTAGGGCTGCTTCAGCTATAATGATGGTTATAAGGAAGGTCTACATGCCAAGTAAAATGAGCTATAGGAACATAAGCTTTACCTTTCTGGATTAGACAAGGGAAATATCTTGTTCAGTCCCCCCCCCCCCAGCAGCCAACCAGGTACCTTTGGAAGTTTACAGACAGGCCACAAAGCTAATGGCTTTCCCAAGGGCCCTACAATCCAGCCAAATGAGGCAGTTGCCTCAGGTGGCAGATTCTGGGGTACAGGAACTGGTGGCAAGGTATTGGAGGATAAGAGCTGTGAGTGCCATTTTGGCCTGGCAAGCACCCTCTAAGCCATGGGTGGAGCTAGGGGGGCAGCTGCCCCCCAATCAATAAATAAAAATACTTAACTAACTGACCAATTGCATTGCAGATAACTTGGTTCGGCTCCCCTCAACATAAAGCCTGCTCCCCCTAAAATAAATCCTGGCTATGCCCATGCTCTAAGCTAACCTGCCATCCTCTGGTGCATTAGAGGACAGTATTATATTGCCGGTTGGCTTTTGTATATGGAATGTGGAAAGGTGCCATCTTGTCCCTCTGCTTCAGGCAGAAAAATGTTTGGAGCAAGCCCTGGCCTTCTTGTTTATCTCTTGTTCTTGTACGTCAGGTACTCAATAGACATTTCCTATTACTATGCTTCCGTTTCTGTTTAGCTGTCATGGCTGGTATGTGTATCCTCCAACTGTTGGAGTGGCCATTACTAGGTGACCACATACAAAAGAGGACAGAACTCCTGTACCTTAATAGTTTATCATTTATATATTAAGTTTATATCCTTCCCTTCCTCCCAAAGGAGCCCAAGGCGGTAAACAACAAATAATAAAAACTAAACCATTAAAAAAAACAAAACCAATTTCAATACAGATGCAGACTGGAAAATATTTCAACTTGAAAAGGACTGTTGAAAGAGGAGGGTATTCAGTAGGCACTAAAAAGACAAGAGAGATGGTGCCTGTCCAATATCCAAGGGGTAGACTTTCCCAAAGTGCCACAACGCTAAAGGCCTGATTCCTGCTTTGTATGGAATGGGCCTCCTCAGATGGTCTCGGCAAGAGGCCCTCAGCCCTCACCAGCAGAAACAAATGATCAATTGGGTATATAAGGGGTAAGGTGACCATTCAGGGATTTTGGTCTCAAGTGATATAATTGTACACGTAAAAAGTGCAGAAGCCCTCTCCTCCTTTGCATCTCCCCATCCTATGCATCTAGCTGGTTAAAATATTCCTAGATTTAATTTACACTACTTCTTAGGTGGGATTTAGATAATCAGTTACCATTGAAAGTCTGTAATAGCAAGGGAAAACAGTTGTGCTCTCGTAGTGTTAAACCCAGTTTCAACTTCAGTGTACAAACATTAGGCGTACTGTGGGACTTTACTCCCCTGTCTCAAGTGTTCAGGAAAGTCCAGATGTATGGCAGCCCAGCTCAACAACTTTTGTGTCTGGATTTTCACTGTTTGAAATACGGCAACCCTAGTCTGAAGCTACATAAGACCAACTCTCCATGTGGTTATAGCGGCCACAGAGTGAAGATTTAGGTAACTGCCATGTGATTACTAGTTGTCCAAAATCTATACTAAACTGCTTTCAGGTCAGAATTAGCAATATGTCCAACATTATGGTGGGAAGTCTTGCAAGGTCCCATAAGGAGTCCAGGGCAACTCTGTGGACCTTTACAAGAGACATGTAGCATGATCCTCCATTCTGAAGGCTGGATCTCCCAATACTAGGGATCAAGAGCAAGGTTTGACTTCATCACAATGGTATTCCCAAGTGCAGTGCTTTCCTCTATAGGAGTGAATGAACCATTCACTTACATGGAAGGAATTTAAATGATCCTGTTTGTGACTCTGTTAGAGTCCTCTCTGCTCCAGTGATCCCTGGCAAACCTGCTCCCTCATTTACATAGCCCTTTCCTAGTTCTGCTTTTTGGTCTCAGTACACTGTGATGGAATGTCAGGAGAGTGAAAGTTGAAATATACTAGCAAAATATATTATGATGGGAGGGGGTATGTGCATGGCCTGTCTATTGCAAAGACCCTGGGCAGGTTCAATTAATCCCTGTCTGATTTTGCCTGTTTCCTTCGCCCAGTGTCCAGAGTGGAGGCTTTGACCTCATGACACTGAATTTTGAGTATACTGTTGTCATGAGGGCAAAACCTGCTGTCTGCTGCTGACACCAGGATTTCTGCTGTATACATGCTCTTCTTCAAACACACCTCGTCTGTCATAATGACGAGCAGTTCCCAACACTGGGGTGCCAACTTGAATAAAATATTGAGGGGGGGGCAAATAAGCCCCACCCCACAACATGAATCACATGATGCAGTGCACACACACCATTTTAATGGTAATGCACATCAACTTTGGATGGGCCCAGTACCTTTACCTTATAACAGAGGAGTTTGGTTCATTACATGCAGGGAAAGAGAGCATATTGTATAGAATTGGAACACTCAGTAGTCCTGGTCGCCATATACAGACATTTTAGCCATGTGTTGTCCCAATGTGGGGCTACACCACATGCCAACTGGCTCTGCCCCCTAGCAGCATGAATATCTGCCCCTCACATATACAGTGGCATATGTTTTGTGTCTCTTTTGTAGAAAATGTATATGTTAAATTGTGGGTGAACATATCAGACGACAGCGATTCTTCAAAGCAGCTCTTTATTTGTAAGCTGGAACAGAACTGAACAGCAAAAAGCTCAGCTGGCCTGCTTTTATAGGCAGCCAGCTGTCATCACTGTAGCAACAACAACCTCGGGGTTCCCACCTAAAGTAACTGACGTGGACCTGAGTGAAAACTATATACACGATACTCCTGGTGGCCAGGGTGAGAATTTCAATACATAACAGTATACTTCTGTGTGTGTTCTGCAATCTCCACATATACAGTGGTGTATGTGAAGTAAAGGGACACGGGTGGCGCTGTGGGTTAAACCACAGAGCCTAGGACTTGCCGATCAGAAGGTCGGCGGTTTGAATCCCTGCGACTGGGTGAGCTCCCGTTGCTCAGTCCCTGCTCCTGCCAACCTAGCAGTTCGAAAGCACGTCAAAGTGCAAGTAGATAAATAGGTACCACTCCGGGGGGAAGGTAAACGGCATTTCCGTGCGCTGCTCTGGTTCGCCAGAAGCGGCTTTGTCATGCTGGCCACATGACCCGGAAGCTGTACGCAGGCTCCCTCGGCCAGTAAAGCGAGATGAGCGCCGCAACCCCAGAGTCGGCCACGACTGGACCTAACGGTCAGGGGTCCCTTTACCTTTATGTGAAGTAAAACCTGTGCATAGCCCATGTGAAAGCTCTGCCTGTGGGTTTTGATTGGTTCTCACATGCTAGTCTTCACTTGACATTGTCATTACTGTATCAAGAATTCAAGGGGTAAACTAGCATGTATGGGGAAACTTCAGCCAGCATCCCTCTGGTATCCTGGAAGGGGCAGAAGAAGACACAGCTGCTCTTTGATCTGCAATTAACTATTGCTTAATTCTAAGGCAGCAATTAGTAATAAAGCTCAAACTGTTCATGTATTATGTAGATTACCTTTATCACACTACACACTATGCACTTCACAAGATACATTGCGTCGTGAGAGCAATAACATATTTGCATGTTAAGAGCCGTCTATGGTAATTACAATGTTGTAAAGGCAAAATTAGTATTTTTTCAGCGTGTCATAAAATGTTACAAATGTGCATGGATTGCCTGAGATCTAAATGCAAGGGTTGGAGCTCATCTTCATGCTAGAAGATCAATAACTGGCTTTTTCTAAGTTAAAGTATGTGAAACACTTTGAACACTAAACTCCAAAAGCACTATGTAAATGCTCAGATTAAGCTCTAACATTACAACTATGTATAAAAATACATACGACAAAATCAGTGATTACTGCTCATGTATATAGTGTTGGCGGAAATGACTGGCAGAATCCGAGACCAGGGAGAAGAGTCGGTGGAAGAAGACTGGAAAAAGTTTAAAGACTATTTACAGAAATACTGTAAAATTAATGAATGTTAGAAAAATGTTGGAATGAAGTTATATGGCTTTAGTAGAAATGTTACAAGGAATTAAGTATAAATAGATTAATAGAGTATTAAAGGGAAAAATAAGGTTAGAATCTTAACTAACCTTAGATAACTAAAAGATAGAAAGCAGAGGAAGATGGAAAGGAATTGCTGAAACAATTAACAGAAGTGGAATACAAAAAGGGAGGTGTGAGGAGGTCACTGAAATAAGTGAATGAAAGATAAGATATTGAAATTGTTTGATGTGTTTTAAATTGTTTTTGTTTTGTTTTGTTAGTTTTTTGTTTTTGTTTTGTTAGTTTAATGTGTTTAATGTGTTAGTGTTATGTAGTGCTTTTGTATTGTATTGTATTGTTTTTGTAGTGTTTAAATTGTTGGAAAAGTAATAAATATTATTTTCCAAAAAAAAAAAAAAGATTCATGTATATAGTGTACTTATCGTTTTTGTGTACTTGTTCCATTTTGTATCCATAATTATTCAGCAAAATATACAACACTGACCTGTACCTAAATATCCACAATAATTTCCTATCCTTGGTCTACATAATACAGTTCTATGAAATTAATAGCTCACTTGTAATACAAAAAAGGCCATCAATCTGGATTCCCCTCATGAGTCATATACAATGTTCATCTCACAGATACAGGAAACCACTCTCTCAGGCTATCCGAACATACTAGCTCAACATTTCAACTGATAAGTAAGCACACATGAGAGCTAGGCAAATATTTGGATTTATATTTAGATTAGATTTATTCCACATTTCACCCAGTCTATATATTCTTGTGCTTGATAAATTAGGTTTCACGAGGGGGGGAAATTAATTAAATTTGCCTGCCAAATTTGTTCTCCCTGTGTCCAAGGCTTCAGCAATGACTATAGTCATTGGATGCTAAACCCCTGGTAATGTCTAAACAAATTTGTTTTTATGTACTTTTTAGCTAAACATCTTATTGTTTTGCACATATCTTGTCCTCTACAGATTTGAAAAATCTGTTTTGTAACTAAAAGGTTTACTTTTCTGAATGGAAGCTCACATCATGATGGATTCCATGTGCTAAAATATCTTTCATCTACTTGAGAATTGGATCATATGTGATTCATGGTGTTGGTTTTGATGTATAAAGCCCTTCATGGACCCAGCATATGAAAAAGATTGCTACCTCATCTTTTGAGCCCCATTGTGATTTTTCAAACAAATTGAGGATACCCTCTTATAAACACCATCTGTGTGTCAGGGTAAGCCATCAAAAACATGTAGGGCCTCATTCTTGGTGGTTCTCTTAAAATTGCAGAGACTCTTCCCACAGAGACCCTAAGCTCAATTATAATTATCTGTCAAAAACATTTTTTTTAAAGGTAGCAATTAGTTTGTGTGTGTGTTAATGTTTGAGATATATCATTGGTTGCAAGAACCAATGATCCCTATATTCTGAACAAAATGCTTGTTTAATCTGGAGGTAGGCTGTATGAATTGTGTATTGCTTTGTAACAATTTGTTGGGTCTCTGGACCGTAATAAAGATTGATGATGATGATATATTACAGTGGTACCTCGGGTTAAATACTTAATTCGTTCCGGAGGTCCGTACTTAACCTGAAACTGTTCTTAACCTGAAGCACCACTTTAGCTAATGGGGCCTCCTGCTGCCGCTGCGCCGCCAGAGCACGATTTCTGTTCTCATCCTGAAGCAAAGTTCTTAACTTGAAGCACTATTTCTGGATTAGCAGAGTCTGTAACCTGAAGCGTATGTAACCCAAGGTACCACTGTACAGGTTTTCAAAATGTTTCTTTTATATATGATTAATTCATCTGCCACCTTCTTGGATAGATATGCTAGATGCACACCTATATGTTAACATCATCTCTTAACTTGAAGCACTTAGAAATGGAAAATCATATGCCACTTCTGGTTCTGTATGTCTGTTGCCACACTGTCAATTTCTCCTGGAATTGCCATCCTTTCTTCACTTACTTTTTACGTAGCATATGGATTACATGTTTGTTGCAGTCGATGTGTTGTTATTACACTTTCTATCCCACCTTTCTTCTAAGGATCTCAAACTGGCATAGGTTGTTCTCCCTCTCTTTCCAACAACCTTGAGAAGTAGGCTTGGCTGATTCTCCTAAGGTCACGCAGTGAGCTTTATAGGTGAATGGGGATTTGAACCCTTGTCTCCCGAGACCTGGTCAAATACTCTAAGTGCTACAACTCACTGACTGTGTATTGTACTAGTGGGAGCTTTCCCCCTAAGCTTCATAGCCACACAAGGGGTGTTTTTCATCAGAATCACAGCTGGAGAGGTCAGGGTTAAACCTCACCCTGTTGCTTTGGTCCTGATTAAAACTGAGGGGAGGGGAACATTGCAAATATTAAGTTTTTAAAAACTCCTGGCATAGTAGCTAACTGTGCATTAAAAGTCACATTGAACTTGGCCCTCAATTTCTGTGGGAGGTTTTAGTTACAGAGTTCCTTATTTTTTCTCATATATATATATATATATATATATATATATACACACACACACACACACACACACACACACAGCAAAATAGCCTGTGCCTATCAGGAAGCAATAAAAGAGGCTGAGACTAGGAGGGGGAGCATCTAATAAACATTTCTGGAAAGCTTTGCTGAATGAAATTTATCCGCGAGCAAACATTTAAAGGCAGTTCTTCCCACAAGGGCAGTGATCACCATCAGCTTGGATGTTTTAAAGACAAGCGTTGGCAAGTTCATGGAGGAAAAGGCTATCACAACCTCCACTGGCAGAGACAATGTGCCTTGGGATTACTAGTTGTTAGTAATTGTAGGCAGGTAGTTGTTCACTATAATAACTAGATGCTGGACTGGATGGGCCTTTGGCCTGATTCTGCAGGGACTTTATGCTTTTAGACATGGGAAAGGGAATGTTAGGCTAACATGGCACTATATTAAATTCTTGTGTGGAACTTCTGTTTTAATTGAGCTTCCCACTAATTGTGGACAAGTAATGCCTCAGCAGCAGTAAAGGGCTTTATTGTAGAAGCCACCTAAATTAAAGCCTCATTCCATTTTTATGCGTCAACTTATTCAAATAAACAAGCTTTTATAAGGATGAGAAATCCATTAATATGTCTGTCTTGCTTTGTTGCTCAACATGATGATCCTCACGTAGTCAGTTTTATACCCACAGTACAGATTATACCCACAGTACAGGCTCTACTCTTCCTTTTCGATTGCATGCTACTGTGTTTTTCTGTCCTAGCTTTGCCAGATCTTTATCAGGAATGGCAGCTATACCTTTAAATACACAAAGTCCTGCAGCCTAATCCTTCACCAGTCTCTCTCACACCCTTCTGCTTGCAGTGGCCAACAGGATTCTAATTTCTCCCCGCAGCAGGCAGAGGAGGAGGGTGAGTAAGAAGACTGATGAAAGAACAAGGTGTGGGAGACCTATTTAAAGGTGTAGGTGTCATCTCAGGGCAAGGCCTTGGCAAGCCGAACTGAGAACTCGTTGAGAAAAGTATGATTGGACCAAACAACAGTATAAGCTGCAGGTGTATCACATAAGGCAAGTGCATCTTTGATGATCTTGCCCTAAAAAGCTTAAAAGGTTTCAAAGATTACTCTGGATAACTCTCTACCATGGCTTGCTATTGGTTAGATGCTTAGGCTGTAGTCCCATAAACACTCACATCGGAGCTCACAGCCCTATTGAGGGAAGTTTTTAATGACTGATGTTTTAATGTATTTTTAATCTTTTGTTGGAAGCCACCCAGAGTGGCGGGGGAAACCCAGTCAGGTAGGCGGGGAATGAATGAATGAATGAATAAACAAATAAACAAATAAAAGTAAGTCACATTGGGCTCCCGTGAAGCAGTCTTGCACTGGAAATGTATTGTTTTAACTTTCTGTTGTTCAATAGGCATACCCTCCAACATTGATCCGATGCAAACAGGGACGTCCTATTCCATCATCATCATTTTATTATTAATACCCCACCCATCTGGCTGGGTTGCCCCAGCCACTCTGGGCAGCTTCCAACAAATAAAAAAACATAATGAAACATTAAACATTACAGAAAAAACCCCTTCCCTATACAGAGCTGCCTTCAGATGTCTTCTAGAGGTTGTACTGTAAAGTTACTTACCTCCTTGGCTCAGGGGTCGCATAACTCCATACCCTCCAACATTTATCCAATGAAAATAGGGAAGGCTTCTGTGAATCTGGGACTATCCCTGGAAAATAGGGACACTTGGAGGGTCTGGGATTGCTTGCACTAGCAATTGTTTTTTAGGGATGCCTGTATATTTGCATTTCTAGTTAAAATGATGCTATTCATACGTAAGCACTGGTTTTGCCACAGATCTTGCTTTTTCCATAAAAAGTTGTAAGAAGATCTTAAACATGATTCACTCCCCAATAAAGGTTGTTATAGGAAATTCACTAGTCTTCTTTACTCACCACTGCCACATCACAGACAAATTCTACTCTGGAATCAAATAAAGACCCTAAAATATTTATGGCGTTCTCCAATAAAGTCTATTTCATCTCAGCTTGGCTATTACTTGCTAACTCTGTTATGCATGGAAGCTGATCCTGTAGACATTCCCATCAGAAGAAGGGATGGGAAGTGAATTTTGCCAGTTCCCTTTTTCTCTCACAAGCCACAGCTGCACTTTCCATGCTGTTGCAGAGGGACTCCCCAACCCTGTGGAGCAAAACAGGCTTCCTCCCTGCCCCGTCTCCCTTCCTCGAGTGCACAACTCTGCTTCACTGGATGTCTGGATTCAGCATATCCTATACAGTATGTGTGTTGTAAGTTCCATTGACTTAAATGGTGCTGACTTTTAAGCAAGAGTGCATAAGGACTGGATTTTTCTAGTCTTTCAGACTTGCTTTTAAGCCTACACGGGTGGTGCTGTGGGTTAAACCACTGAGCCTAGGGCTTGCTGATCAAAAGGTTGCTGGTTCGAATCCCCGCAACGGGGTGAGCTCCCGTTGCTCGGTCTCTGCTGCCAACCTAGCAGTTCGAAAGCACGAAGTGCAAGTAGAGAAAAAGGTACCACTCCGGTGGGAAGGTAAACAGTGTTTCCATGCGCTGCTTTGGTTCGCCAAAAGTGGCTTAGTCATGCTGGCCACATGACCCAGAAGCTGTACACCGGCTCCCTCGGCCAATAAAGCGAGATGAGCGCCATGACCCCAGAGTCGTCTGCAACTGGGCCTAATGGTAAAGGGTCCCTTTACCTTTACCTTTTACTACTTTTCACAAGTACATTATTTCATTATTATTTTTAAAATATATTTTTATTAAGTTTTACCTCCCTCCACCCTTCCATGGTTACCGTTAACAATCTTATTTTTCCGACTGCTTATCTTATTTTCTCTAATTTTTTTAAAGAATAGCAATCCGTTTTTCCATAGTTTTTCGTACATTACAAGCATTACTCAAATCCTGCCAAAGTTTTTAGTTGTTTACAGTGTTCTCTTAAATACATTATAATTTTTTCCCATTCCTGCTTAAAATTCTTCTATTCCTGGTTACAAGTACATTATTTCAAGTGAACACAAGGTAAATTATTTAGCACTACAGGAATGTAGAGGGGGAACTGCTACAGGAAGTAAGGCCTTATTGATACCAATTGATGATGCCAGGTTTAACTGGAGAGCTTACAATAAATTTTGATGTAGACCAAGTGGACCCAAACTGTGGTTTGTGGACCACCAATGGTCCACAAGCTTCATTGAGGTGCCCCGTGGCATGTTTTGTGAAGAATTCAAACTGTAAGCCAATAGTAAGAAATAAAAGCAATTAAAATACAATTAAAAATAATGCAGCACCTCACGCAGCTGATTGTAATTGCTACAACAGGAAGGAAAATCATTAAGTGGTCTGCCAAAACCCTCAGCAATTGTCAAGTGGTTTGTTGCAAGCGGGTGGGGTGGGAACCCCTGATGCAGACCAATTATTAGGCTTTTCTTTTTTGTGAAATGTGGCCTCAGCAGTCATGTTTACACAGTCTCAATTTTATTATGAACACCTCAAGACAGTTTTTCAGGTATTAGTAACTGTGTTGGTGCCTGTGCATGTACAACCATCATTAGCAAAATCTTAGCAATTGCATTGGCCCCATTGATGAGAGCAAATGAGATGGTGCTAGCATTAACAATGTGAAGTGGATGCTTTCTTGCTATTTTCAACTTATTTGTTAGTGCACAATTTCAGTTCGATTGTACCGAAAATTACTTTTACTATTAAATCCCATTGATTTTAAAAGCAGAGAGTCAAGTCTCCCACTATAATCAACGGAACACAAGATTTGTTATGTCTAAATTGGGCCCAAAGTCCTTGGATTAACTTATTTTGTTAGCATTTGGGGATGATTCCAGGAAAAAAAAATGTAAGCCCTTCTGAGTATATAAACATAAGTCAATGACTAACTTTTTCATTCAGACACTGGCTGCAATCATATGTACCTTTATCTGGGAATAAGCCCCACTGAACACAGAATGACTTGCTTTTGATTTTATTTTATTTTTACTTGCTTTTGAATTAACATGTATAGGATTTGAGTGGTTGTCTTGCATATTCCCCATAGTAATGTACCACCACACATATACCCCTCATCATTGCCATGCGCTCTGTGGTGGTGGTGGTGTTTTTTACAAAAATATGGTTTCTACTGGGTTTCATTCTAGATGCATGCCATGAAGTAGGATTAATCCAATCCTAAGTGATCAAATAGACAATTTTGCAATATTATTTCTGATTTCTTATGAGTAAAAAGAACCAGGCTTCAACATTCGATGTAAATGTTAAGAAGCAACTAAGCTTTTTTGTTGTTGCAAACCAGTAAGCCAAGGTAAATCAGGCAGGGAGATTGATAAAGAATTCCATTAAACGAAATCATCTTTTAAAAGCAGAAGTCTTTTAAAACTGATTGTACTTATTCAACATCTGGATGCTTTCTTTCATACCATACCTACTTGAAATTTGGTAGTTATGCTCAGTAGATGGCATCACCAAACCTTTAAAAAGATAGTAGCCATCATTACTCTGTGCAATTTGGGACAAAAGTACATTTCTTTCTTCATTCCATTACAATTCCCGGATACTCCATTGCTAGGCTACCTCATTGATTATTTTGTAAAGTATCACAGAATAATAGTAATAAGAGGAGAGAAAAGAGCAAGTAAATTACTTGTCCTTCTGTCTGTAAATGGAAGATTACTTCTCTCAGTCATTTTTCTGAATTTGTCCTGTCTGGGGGATCCACGCTACAACGCTATTCTGATTTATCTGGGTGTAAGCCCTACTGGACTTAGTGGGACTTACTTCTGAGTAGACACATATAGGATTGTGCTGTCAGATGCTTGATGCCCCACTTTCCCCCTTGGATTATTCTGCAGTTTCATAGTTCTTGCTAGCAAGTCCTTCCCCTGCCCCCAAGGTTCAGTTTCCCAGTGCTTGTGTTTTCTATTGTGCTTGCTGCTGATGTAAATGTTGCCATGCACATATGGTGCCCAAATTAACACATCTATGCAATAAAAATAAAATGGCAATGTCTGGAGAATGAAGAGAGGCTGGATAAAATAGCTGTCGTAATTTGCATGTTTAGATTTGTGACTCTGTGGTGCGTTTTACAGCCAACCCGTGACAAGCTGATTTTCCCGGCCTGCCTTATCTGTGTTATGCCATGATAGTCTTGCCTAGCTGTGTTTTATGCTTCTTTTCTACCAGTCCTCAACTGAAAAAGAAAGGATCAGGGAAGGTAATACATCCTGCCCACAGGGCTGAATAAAGCCAGGCTGACAGAACCAGAGATGGCCCAGGATATTCCGCCAACTGAGGCAGAAAATCCAAATAGGCCTCCCTTCTCCTTCAACACACCACTAATATAAGGATCGATCCCCTGTGTAAACTTACTTTAAATCAACTGTGTTCCTGTTCAATTTTTTACTTTAAATATTTCTTAGTTGCCTTGGAGGCAAGCCTTTCCAAGGGGGCATACAATACATTTAAGAATAATACAGTAAGACCGCGTAATAATGACTAAACAGCAGCAAAGGAACAACACAGCTACTGAATGTTTTTAGGCACCCCAATATATAGGACATCACTTGTTTCCATGGCATTGTAATCATAGTCATTTGCTATAAGGTTTATTTATTTATTCCCTGTTTCATACTCAGGCAAATCTTCACAGGTTTATCAGGAACATTTTTTTAATTAAAAAAATTAGCATTTCCAACCCTGGGCTAAGCTCACTTAGAATGTGTGACATCATATGGTGTGTTTTTTCCCAATTGGCAATGTAAATCAATGATGAATGTAGTTATATAATAGCAAAACTGAGGAGGGGGAGCCTTGATTCTACCAGAGGTAGAACATACAGGGCCACTCCCTGCCAAACTCCAAAGTAGGTCAGATGTACATTAACTGTTGCTGCATATGAAACTTGCAACATCTGAAATAATAATAATAATAATAATAATAATAATAATAATAAATTTTGTTATTTAGACCCCCCAATCTGGCTGGGTTTCCCCAGTGACTCTGGGCGGCTCACAGCATATATCAGAACAAACTAAAACATCAAGCATCCAAACTTCCCAATACAAGGCTGCCTTCAGATGTCTTCTAAAAGGTATATGGTTGTTTATTTCATTGACATCTGATGGGAGGGTGTTCCACAGGGAGGGCGCCACTACCAAGAAGGCCCTCTGCCTGGTTCCCTGTAACCTCACTTCTCGCAGTGAGGGAAATAGGGAGCTGGACCTCAGTGTTGAGGCTGAACAATGGGAGTATACTCCCAGGAGAGTATACTCCTTCAGGTATACTGGGCCAAGGCTGTTTAGGGCTTTCAAGGTCAGCACCAGCACTTAGAATTGTGCTCGGAAACATACTGGGAGCCAATGTAGGTCTTTCAGGACCAATGTTATATTGTCCCGGCGGCCACTCCCAGTCACCAGTCTAGCTGCCACATTCTGGATTAGTTGTAGTTTCTGGGTCACCTTCAAAGGTAGCCCCATGTAGAGCGCGCTGCAGTAGTCCAAGCGGGAGATAACCAGAGCATGCACCACTCTGGCAAGACAGTCCGTGGGAAGGTAGGGTCTCAGCCTGCGTACCAGATGGAGCTGGTAGACAACTGCCCTGGACACAGAATTAACCTGCGCCTCCATGGACAGCTGTGAGTCCAAAATGACTCCCAGGCTGTGCACCTGGTCCTTCAGGGGCACAGTTGTCCCATTCAGGACCAGGGAGTCCCTAGGGAGTCATATGACAACAGCAAATCAAGCCCTGGGGGTTGTCATTACCTGAATTAAAGACTGTATGATACAGCGTAGTGTTTCTGTTACATCAACACATGTAGGAACACAAAAGCTGCTGTAATCGGATCTCTGAAGACCTTGATGACTGTTCTGGTAAGTAAAGGAAAGTGACATTTTAAACAGCAGTTGTGGCAGTGTTAAAAGCCTTAAAGTGTTACATTAAAAATAGCAGGTATGCGCTGACAAATACAGTGGGAGACTTCAGTTTCCCTCAAGACTCCTGAAGCAGCATTTGTGTGTGTTTACATTGGAAGCACTACGTATGCTATTTTAATAGTGGAATAACAGGAATGGTGGGGATGATCTTCAGTGTGCCAACTGTGACAGAAGCAGGAGGCTAGGAGAACTTGCTTATGCTCTTCCTTGCAGAACTGCCTTGCAAGGTAGGCCAGTTGTGACTCACTATCTGATAATGCTGCCATTACACTCCCTAGTAACCCCTACAACTCCCAGGCAGGGTGAATTCTTTGAAGTGAAAGCAATTGCTTCTAAAGGGACTCTGAAATAGTGCACCCTGCACTTCTCAGCCAAATCCCTCTAGGTTTATCAGGAACATCAGGGCTTGCATCCAGCTGCCTTTCGCACTGGGATGTTCAGTGCACACACGGGAGATTATGAGAATCCTAGAGTTTAAACACACTTCAGACGCCAACAGCAAAATTATATGAAGTAAAAGAGAGAGAGAGAGAGAGAGAAGAGAAAGCAGATTACAAAGCTGGATTTATTAAATAAAAGGAACCTGTAGGTTTAAACATATCTAACCTTACCTTAGTTAAATATAGGATTCTGATCTCCCCATGAGCAATGCAGCCTGGGTGGTCAGTTGCAGTTTTCCGATGGCCAACAAGGGGTGAGGGACCCTGATGTCTGGGATGAGGACTGCATAACAACAGCCCACTTTTAAGGGTTTTCTGCCCACATTAGGTTGAGTGATAGGCAGCAGCTTTTCAGCCAATCAGATCCCAGTTGACTTTTGCCAGGTACTCAGTACACACCTTCAGAGAAGTTGGAGGGCTGCCATGGCTGACCCCTTTTGGTATCTGGGGAGATGGTTATCAGTGGTGTAAATTGCTATTGAGATTCCTTCCTCTTCCTGTCATACAGAACCTAGGCTGTGTTTATGAGTTGGGAACTTTGTGGGAGGACATACCTAACTCCTTCAGGTGAAATGGACAGCAAGATGACACAACCAGTTACTTAGATTTCAACATCTACAATATAAGGGTGTTACAGAGCACCCTGTCTAAACTCTAGCATTTGTAATAGCATTTGGCAATAAAGCTCCTTCATGGTGTGCCCTATTAGGACATTAGTGGGAAGGGGTGTAGCTCAGCAGTGGAGGAACTGCTCTTCATGCAGAAGCTCCAGAGTTCAATCCCTGGCATCTCTAGGTAAGGCCAGGAATGTCCACTGACTGAAACCCTGGAGCACTGCTGCCAGTCAGTGTAGACAAAGCTGAGCTAAATGGAGCGATGGTCTAACTCTGAGGCAGTTTCCTGTGTAGCTCCTGTTCTTCAGTGGATGAACATTAGGGTTTATTTGTGATTGGAAGTTGGGACAGGGGTCTTCTAGCTGTGATCTGTATCATCCTTATTTTCCCCATTCCCTTTTTTGTGACAAACCTTATGGCTCTTTTTAGGAAACACTGTACTTTGGTAGGACACACTTCTACAAACTGAACCATCTAAAAGGTACAGGGCTTCACTCAGAAACTCTGGACATCCAGCTGAAGAAAAACATCCCAACAGAAGATGCTGAGACATCTATCTGAGACAGAGTTCTGCATAACTTGAAAATAGCATTTTTATCATGGACTGACTCGAAGGATGATATTCAGCTATGTTTTACTCAGGGTAGACCCACTGAAATAAATGAAGATGACTAAGGTCATTTAAATGGGTCTTCTTAGAGTAAGGCTTAAATGACTACCACTCTAATAAAGGAAATATTTTTCTGAACCTATATATGTTTAATAATGTTAATACTAGGCCTACAGCTGTAAAACATGGAGAAAACGCGTGACAACATGGGCACAATTGTTTTATTTCTCATCTTCAAGACTGGTTCAAGACATGGAGAGCCTGTGTAGTGTAGTGGTGTAGTTGTTAAGAGCAGTGGACTCGTAATCTGGTGAACCAGGTTTGCTTCCCCGCTCCTCGACATGCAGCTGCTGGGTGACCTTGGGCTAGTCACACTTCTCTGAAGTCTCTTAGCTTCCCTCACCACACAGAGTGTTTGTTGTGGGGGAGGAAGGGAAAGGAGATTGCTAGCCGCTTTGAGACTCCTTAGGGTAGTGATAAAGCGGGATATCAAATCCAAACTCTTCTTCTTCTTCCCCCTTCTGCCACACTAGCCAGGTTATGGCTTTCCCCCACATGAACGAAGGGTGTAGCCACAAAATTTGCTACACCTTTGTAAAGCCTTCTGGGCCAACTTCTTAGTTTGCATAAGGAAGAAGGCATGCCAGAAGCAACACATATATGATGGCCTAAGATATTTTGTTGTCTAAATCAGAGCCCAATTCCCTGGCCAGAATTAGAACGTTTTGTCTTCACTTCACTAGGCAGACATAAATTCCTGCCTTCATCCATCCTTCCACCCCATTCCAATTCCATGGTGCCATCAGAAGCATGTCTCTACACCCTGCTATGTGGCAAGGGTAGCCTTGGCAATATGAACACCTGACCTGCTTCTTCTAATATGGCATGCACTGTTTGGATTTGCTACCCTGGCAACTGCCCAGTCTCTGCCTTTGTGCTTTTCTTATCTTCACTACGAATTATATCATGATGTACACTAATATTGCACAAAGAAGAATGAAGGACAGACTTCCCTATTCCCTGACATCTCTCTCTCTCTCTCTCTCTCTCTCTCTCTCTGTGTGTGTGTGTGTGTGTATTAGACAGAGAGGGATCCAGGATCCACATAGATTGCTTCACTGTAACAGAGATGCTTGTTTCTCCTTTGGAAAGCAGAACCAGAAAACGAAAACGAATGTCATAGCTATGGACTTGCAATGTCAACTTATTGATTTTTATATGAGTCTCTAGAGACATTAGACTGGCAGAAAGATGTCATATCAAACACAATGCTCATAAGTCTCTTAGACTGGCATGTTTCCACACTTCTTTATGTATCAGGAATGGCTGTGCTGTGGTTTTGCTGACCTAAAACGTAAGGCAGCGTTTTCTGAATAGAGGCATTTCTGTATTGTGCTTGGTGTGGATTCAAGGAGTTAAGGAATAACACATGGACAAGGTATAAATTGAGTCAGTTCCAGTATCTGCAGTGTTATTCCCGAATAACACTCTTTGTAAGACAGTTAAAATTCTTATTATTGTTTATTATTTCTAGGGTCTGCCCACACTGAGCTTTTTAAAATTAATTAAATGGGAAAACCTTCTGTAGATAAAGGTTCGGCACACCAGATCAGCCGGACTTGTGCCGCCACAAGGCAACTTGTGATAGATGACATGTTTACAGTTAGGCGGATTTCTCCCACTGGAGAGCCTGATTGCTCAGAAAATGTAGCCAGCAGGGCTTAAATGCTATTTTATGCAACTCTAGCCATTGCTCATGAAAAAGTAGCTGCAACAGAAGTGGAGAAAGAATATTCTTGCCATTACATAAGTTGCATGGTCTCTATTGGATTGCATTAGTAGTCATAGCTATATGGCTTCTTATGTCCTCTTAAGGCAGGTGTGGGAAGCCTTTGGCCCTCCAGATGCTGATGAACTACAACTCCTGTCGATCCCAGCAAGCATGGCCAATGGCCAGGGGTGATGGGAGTTGTAGCTGTAGCAACTTCAGAAGGGCCAAAGATTCCCCACACCCGTCCTAGGCATTAAAACCAATGAAGCAAAATGGGTTTGCACGACAGAAATCCTTGGAAATACGTAACACAGCAGTTACGCCCCATTGCCTCAAAACTTAAGAATGGAAGGAAAGCCCTGCTGGATCAGACCAAAGACCTACCTAGTCCAGCATCCTACTTCCTGCAGTGGCCCACCAGGTGCATCTGTGAAGCCCACAGGCATGGCACAAAGGCAACATTCCTGTCCTCCCCACTTCCGATTCGTAGCAGCTGCTACACAGAGGCATAGTGCTTCTGACAGGGTAGGTACAACATAGCTATTGTGGCTAGCAGCCACTGATAGCTTCATCTTCCCTAAATTTATATAATCCCTCTTTTGGTGTGCTCCCTGCATCTTGTGGGAGCAAATTTCTTAGTTTAACCACATGATGGTCACCGACTTGGATAGCTTTAAAAGAGGATTTGACAAATTCACGGAGGATAAGGCTCCCAGTGGCTACTAGTCATGATGGAGGCTAAGTCTCTGAAGACTGGTTGCTGGAAACAGAGGCAGGTTTAGGGCAGCGTGACTGGTACCACCACATTGGGATTCCTGCATTGCAGGGAATTGGGACTAGATGACCCTGAGGGTGCCTTCTAACTCTACAATTCTATGATAATGTTTGGATTATTGTTCAGGATTAGGGCGGCTTAACCGGAGGCAGAACAATTGGTAAATCTGCTTGATGAGTAAGAAGGATTTCAGCACCCCCATATCTCACCCCTGTTAGAAAGAGGTTACTGCAATTCAGTCCATAAAAAGTGTATGCTCTGCAGGAATTATTATCATTATTCATTATTATCAACACCACCACGCCTCTGCTCCCATAAAGTGAAAATGTATGACTTCAAGTTTAAGAGTTCATTTCTGAAGATACTGTGTCCCAAACACACCCTCTAAATTGAAATTAAGGAAGCAATCTATGTTGGAGTTATGTTCCGGGGGTTCACACATAGAGGAAGTTACATGGAGGTGAATATTTTTATTTATTATTGTTATATTTCTATCCTACCTTTAATTCAAGGAGCTCAAGGTGACAGGTGTATATGGTGCTTCCTCTCCCCATTTTACTCGCAACCCAACCCTCTGAGACGGGTTAAGCTGAGAGACTCTGACTGGCCCATGGTCACCCAGCGAGCTTCATGGCTGAGTGGGGACTAGAACCCCAGGGTCTCCCAGGTCTTATTCCAACATTCTAACCACTACACCACACAGGCAATGTGCATGTTCATCTCCCACACTCTCACCAGAACCATGTTTAAATAAACTGCCTTATCAAGTTTGGCCTTGTGCTGCTGCTATCTGCACAGGAAGCCAATGCAAGGGTTCTGAGCCCAAGGTTCTTCCTGCTCTGAGAGATCTCATTCTTGCAGGCCTTCCTACAGGCTCACGGCAGGTAAGGTGGATGCATGCTTTAAGACAAGGCACTGCTTGTGATCAATGCTGTACATAAGCTGTGCTAAAAAGTGTCTACAAAATTTTATTTTTGCCTGTCTGTCCCAGGCATGAAGTACTCAGCTCAAAGCTTCAAGGCCCTAGATGGTTCTGTTTCCAGGTTTGCACCCAGCAGACAGAGACGGGTAGGTTCCTAAGTAGATTCCTTTTTATTACAAATAAAACCTATAGAAGCACAACTGTTCCCCAGCCATTGCCTAGCAGCAGCTATTCCATTAGGCTGCAGAGCAGAAGGAAGGAACGAACGGATGCAGACCTATTCTATTGCCTCTGTTGAGATTACCAGCTGCCTTTGGCCCTCCATCAACTGTTTCATAGCAGCTGATTTGGCTACCTGATCTGTTTCCATCCCACTTCACAATCTGGTGCCTGAGCTTGCCTTTGTTTTCACCTTGTCCTCCCTCCTGGTCCCCTTTTCCTCATTTGCTATGTCTTCTGGATTGTACACATGAGGGCAGGGGCTTCCTACAGATTTGTAACGCCCCCCAGGAGCCATTTCTAGTCCTTCCCACTAAACTCTTGTCATATGTTGTCACTCCAATCCCTGCCAAAATATTATGAATGTTGCATGCACACACAAAATTAGTCTGGAATTAATTGAGAACGTATGCTGATTTGCGCAATATATTATTCATCGTGTATCATTTGCCATTATAATATAACATTTTTGTGCACATAGCCAAATTTGATCCATAAAACCTAGCTGAGAATATATGGAATCTTTCTATCTTGGGCTTGAGTCAAATCCTTAATATCCTTTTAATACAGTTTTAGGTGAATTATTTATTACGCTGATACTTTCATTGATGATCCCAGGCAACTTCCTCCAAAGTCAGTGGGGCTTTTGAGTGCAAATCAATAGCAGCATTTAAAGGTAATACTGTCATCCTTTGATGCATTGCATGTAAATCAATTCAAAACTAATTTAGATATAATTTAGATACTACAGCCTTTAAACTTTGTGTAAAACAGTTCTGTGTCTTTTAAAAAGAAAAGGAAATTGCAGTAGGTTGCTGAGGTTTAAGAGCATAATGTTGTTCAAGAATATACCTAGGGAAATGCTATTTTTGTCAATGTAGAAATTAGATTTCTGTACAATTTTCTGTAGAGAATACAATCTTGGCATTTTTTGGTCATTTTTGTTTTATTCCTTATGGGGATACAGTTATGAGCCATACTTTAGAGCAAATGTATGGAACAGCATTCAAGGAATTGTACAGTAACAAACAGCATTACATGGATCAAATCCTATGCCTAGCTATTAAGGCTCTTTGAAAGTCAGTTAATTTATTAAGAAACTGAATTATTTTCACCAATAAAAAATACACCTAAAAACAACTGGTAGTCATGAATTGGCAGAACCTCTGCATTTGAACTGATGAGGTTAAACAAATGCTAACATCTGTCAGGTATAAATTTGTGTGGCATTTTAAGGGCAAGTCTGCAAGTTCTTCCCCCTCCCCCTGCACCATACATTTCCCCCTCTTTCAGCCAAATCTTGGGTCTAGTGACTGGGAAGTGGGTTTAGAAAGAAAGATGTTACTGTGCTTGGCCTAAATCCAGCACACACCTAAGTGTTTCAGGCTTAAAGCCATGAAATCAATGGCTTTAAGTATGCCCAGCCCTTTGTTAGATTAGGACATACAGTGGTGCCTCGCAAGACGAAATTAATTCGTTCCGTGAATTTTTTCATCTAGCGAATTTTTCGTCTTGCGAAGCACGAAATCCCATAGGAATGCATTGAAAATCAATTAATGCGTTCCTATGGTCAAAAAAAGTCCAAACAAAGCCAAATTTGGTACAACAAGAGTTTATAAAGTGCTCTTTAAAGTCACACATACTGTAAAGAGCATTTCAAAATTCAAACCCAGAATTTTTTTAAAAAAACAGCAGAGTTGCCCAATGGTCACAGAAAATCATAAAAATGCAGGGGGAAAAAACAAGCTTCCAGATTCTTGCAAACCCCTCCCCAACTGTTCCCCCAACCACCCAGCACTCAGAAATTCAAATCCAGATTTTTTTTAAAAAACAGCAGAGTGCCCCAATGGTCACAGAAAATCATAAAAATGCAGAAAAAAAACACACAAGCTTCCAGATTCTTGCAAACCCCTCCCCAACACCAAGTCCTTGAATTCCAAACACCCCAACCCAAAATCCAAAACCCCCCAAAAAAGTTTTAAAAGCTTAACTTACCAAATGGCTGCAAAAGAAGTTTTGGAAAAGCTTCAAAAATCACCAAAGTCTTTAAAAACCTCAAAAAAGGCTACTATGTACACTGCGTTCTATGAGTTGCTCCTCGAAGTCAAGTCGCAACTGTATTAACGGTGTTAAGAAAAAGGAAACAAACTTGCAAGACGTTTTCGTCTTGCGAAGCAAGCCCATAGGGAAATTCGTCTTGCGAAGCAGCTCAAAAAACGGAAAACCCTTTCGTCTAGCGAGTTTTCCGTCTTGCGAGGCATTCGTCTTGCGGGGCACCACTGTAGTTTTCTATGAGATCTTCATTAATGCTAAAATTCAGTGCATTTGTGTTGGGGGAAAATAGTTGTGGGTTCTGTAAGACGGCATTGAAAACCAAACACTATTTCTCTATATATAACTCCCACAGTTATAATGTAACAGCTATAGGATTGCTGCTTTTCCCAAAAAGGACAGGGGTATTGTGTGATATCCATTGCTCTTTTATGCATGTTAATTCAGAGATGTGGAAACTTGCACTATTACTATAAGTCCCCTCACACTATTTATACTGTATACCTTCTAGATTCTGTTGTCCCAAATACAGTTCCAGCCTTTTAAATGTCAATATAAAAGGAAGTGCATCTGCCTTTTTCACCATGAAAAAAAACTTAACATTGAGTAATGCACAATCCTGAAATAACAGTACACACTTTACTGAGATGGGAGATTTTAGGATAAATTTGTGGATTCGATTACAGTACTTCCGATTTTATCTAGCAGACTTTATTTTCACTTCCTTGTGAGGCGAGCTTTCCTGTCCTTTAATGAACCAGGACATTTAACAAAGAAGCAACCAAATTTTATGGGCACTGTCATATAAGACTGAAATCTGTCATACTAATTGCTAACATATGTCCTTTTAAATGTGTTTGTGGGAGGGATGTTATTGGTTTTGGTTTGGTTTGGTTCTTGTTCTTATTCTTATTATGCATTTTGTGTTCTCATTTTGTGTTTTTATGTTGTTAACCACCCTGTGATCTTCGGATGAAGGGCGGTATACAAATTTAATAAACAACAACAGATTTTGATTACTTCTGTCCTCTAACATTACTGCTGCAATCAATCCTATACCCACTTACCAGGAATAAGTCCCATTGAGCTTGGTAGGGCTCAGCTTCCAAGTAAACATATAGGATTGCACTCTGAGTTAGCCATTGTAGATCAATAGAAATGCATGATAGTAAAGGAAACTGTTTTCCATGGTCAATCCATCTGCTCTAGCCTATGTGGTGTAGTGGTTAAGAGCGGTAGTGGAGAACCGGGTTCGCGTCTCCGCTCCGCCACCTGCAGCTGCTGGGTGACCTTGGGCCAGTCACACTTCTTTGAAGTCTCTCAGCCCCACTCACCTCACAGAGTGTTTGTTGTGGGGAAGGAAGGGAAAGGAGAATGTTAGCCGCTTTGAGACTCGTTAAAGGGAGTGAAAGGCGGGATATCAAATCCAAACTCTTCTTCTTCCTCTTCTATGTGGCTAAAGTAGCTGAGGCTGATGACAGCACCAGGTTAACAAAGGCTGAGATAAAGTACAGTACCTTCTAAGTTAAAACAAAAAACTTGAAGCATCAAAACCCTGTAAAATGTTAACAGTCCTAGAAAGATTACCGTATTTTTTGCTCTATAAGACTCACTTTTTCCCCTCCTAAAAAGTAAGGGGAAATGTGTGTGCGTCTTATGGAGCGAATGCAGGCTGCGCAGCTATCCCAGAAGCCAGAACAGCAAGAGGGATTGCTGCTTTCACTGCGTAGCGTTCCCCTTGCTGTTCTGGCTTCTGAGATTCAGAATATTCTTTTTCTTGTTTTCCTCCTCCAAAAACTAGGTGCGTCTTATAGAGCGAAAAATACGGTATTTTAAATGTGTGCCACCTTTATGCCTTTGAAATCTAGCCAGTGTCCAAGCAATGTCTTGTTTACAATCACTCTCATTAAGCTAATAAAACAATGTTTTCTCAATAGCTAGTCTGAGTGATCAAAAATAAAAGAGCGAAGCAATAAGGTTAACAAGTCAACGAGCCACTTCATGTTTGCAATCTGTAGCTCCCTACATATTGTGTGCAAGAAGATTTAAGAATGTATTTCTTTTCCCCTCCCGCCCACCTTACAGTGCCCTAGGCACAAATGGTTCGTTTACAAGAATCATATCAATTTTAATAAGCCATTGTCTTGTTTTATTGTGAGTCAGGGAGAAGGTCAACACAGCAAAAATGTGGGTGGGTGGGTTGGAATCTCCCGGTATAAAATCTTAAGGACATTAACTTACAGCAGAGGAGTTTATCTTATTTATTATTCAAGGTCATTGACCAAGATTTACCTCCAAATAGAAACTGCTTCTAGCAGGGTTGGCCTATCCATGAGGTGGACTGAGGCAGCCACCGAGGGCATCCTGCCTGCCCCCGCTGGAGAAGCGAGAAGTGGCAGCTTCTGGGTTCCGGTGAGGACTTGCAAGATTTTGACGGAAGCCACTGCTGCTTCTCCTTACTACTCTGGTCGCACCATGGGCGCTGCCATGCTACCACTCGAAAAGAAAAGTGGCTGCAGCAGCGGCTTCTGGCGAGATTTTGCAGGGCTCCCGCAAGAGTTGAAGCAGAATCCTTGCATATATTGTCTCACATCTTATCTGCAGCATCATAAGACAATTGCAGTAAGCGAACTGTAACAGGGCACTGACTTTCTGAAAACTAAATCTGTGTTTGGTACAAAAAGGGTTTCAAACACCTAATCTGCACACCTCAGCTACTGTTCCTGCTAACTTGCTGTGTTTCAAAATACAACACTGACAAACAGAAATTCAGCCCTCGTCACCCCCAAGTTAGGATGTAGACACATAAAAATAATTTTACAGTTGGAAGAGAATTTAGGAGTTGGGTGGAAACCAAATTACATCAGTACAGAGGCCCCAATAAAACAAACTGCATAAGCCTCTGGGTACAAAAACACAGAAGAGGCTTATAATCAGATAAGAGTCAATCCCACTGTTATCATTTCTCCATCCCTTTTCAGTGTAGAAAAGCCCTTCATAATTCTTCTTACTTTTCACAGAAATCCAGTAAAATAGGTTGAGATACAGTGATGTCAATGCCCCAAACTACCCATTAAGATTCATAGCTGAATCTTGCCCTGGCAAGTGGCAGAAGAAATATACCTGCATCTCTTTTTTTCCTCACCAGGTGCAGATTCCTCCCCAGGGGTGGTTGAAGAGACCTTTATTATATCAATTTGGCTAGCCTCAAGAAGACTTTACTCATGATTTATTTAATGAAGCGAATACCTTTATCTCAACTCAAGAGAAGCCTCAATATTAATAAATGAGAGGCTAACTGAGCACACCGTAGCCAATGTCCATCAGTGCAGTTCACTACCAGATGGATCCCAGCTTAGCTTTCAGTTAGGTAAAATGAGGACACAACAGAATTGAATTAGGAATCATGCACGCAGCCCTAATAACAACCAGGGCAGTGGCAGCTTATGAGATCAGCCCTGGCTGGCCAGATGCCCAAAGTGTCATGACCCTCCTATGGTCCCTGTGAAAGAAGAGCATCTTCTGGGCCTGTCAGGCATCATGGGGGAGGAGAGGGGAGGCCACAAAGACTGACAGCTTTCCTTTTGAACTATAATTGTTTCATTATAACTGTTAAACATCTTCCCTATGACAAATTAAATTGCTGCATGAAACGGTGCCAATCAGCATAAGTAAATTACATTTTCAATTATTATGCTCCAAGAGTTGTGCTACACAGAAGCTGCTTATCGGGAGATTATGCTTCCCCTTTGCTCCTTGTTGTGGCAGAGGGGCCATTTCATCAATATCCACTGGGAGCCCACTGGTATCAATGGAAAGGAGGAGCATGGTATTCACACCAACCATGCTCAAGTTTGTGGTGACTTCCAGAGCCTTTTTCTAGAAAAATAGCACTGGTTACTAGGGGTTCAGATGCCTGATGGAAGCTGAAATGGCCTAATGGTGTGTTTTGAACTGGAAGAAAGATTCATTGGAGGAAAAGGACAAAGAAAGGAGCTAAAGGCACTCTGACAACTTTTGTTAAATATCTGGTGTCCCATCTTTGTCTTAACCTTACTGAAATAAGGTTGTATTCCTGAGATGAAAAATGTACTACAGTGCAAAAAAGGGTACTGTGTTATAGTACACTGGAAATATAACCCCCAGGTCGAGTCTACAGTGGGTGGCATTGTAGTACTCAAATGCATTCATTGAAGGTATGTTTGCTAGTTCAGGGCTCCCGAGGCTAATATTGGCTTACCACCTAGAGCACAGCAAGTAAAAGGTACTGGTCTAAAGCCAAATCAGAATGCAAATCTTCCAGTATTATTCCAGGCTTGACCAATCCAAAGGTTTCATACAACTTCCCAATTACTGGAGCTAGTATTGCCCATCCCTATACAGGCAAGATCTCACCCTAATATTCCTTTGCATGGAAGAAAGTCTCATTCAGCAAAAGTCCCACTTACCTTGGCTACCAGTCCTTTAATTACGGTAGTTGCTTCCTTCTCTTACTTAAATCAGACTTGTAATTAGTCAATTCCTGTTCCTTGCTGGGGTCTGTGTACAGCTTTAATTACTCACTTCCTCTTTACAGCCAAAGCAACTATTTGGTTTTTTTTAAATAATGATTGCATTTGTGGAACTACAATAATAACAAATAAAATTTAGAAACTAACAAGGAATTGGCCTGGCTGCAATAATGATTAAAGGGCTGATTCAGGAATGCCATGATCACAAGTGAAAGGAAACAGCTACTTAAAAAGTCAGTAGCGTCTGCTATTTTTATTGTTGTTTCGGTTGCATTCAAAATTGTATTTCTTATACAGTGGTACCTCGGGTTAAGTACTTAATTCGTTCCGGAGATCTGTTCTTAACCTGAAACTGTTCTTAACCTGAAGCACCACTTTAACTAATGGGGCCTCCTGCTGCTGCCGCGCTGTCGGAGCACGATTTCTGTTCT
Source organism: Podarcis pityusensis (assembly GCF_964106645.2). Taxonomy (NCBI): domain Eukaryota; kingdom Metazoa; phylum Chordata; class Lepidosauria; order Squamata; family Lacertidae; genus Podarcis; species Podarcis pityusensis. The sequence goes on from NC_138031.1 coordinate 61,237,642, forward strand.
CATCCTGAAGCAAAGTTCTTAACCCGAGGTAATATTTCTGGGTTAGCGGAGTCTGTAACCTGAAGCGTATGTAACCCGAGGTACCACTGTATTTATTTTTAGCTTATTGTGAGCCACCTTAAGTTAGGATATGCCTGTAAAGTTGAGATATAAATTTCATAATAAACATGGAAAACACTGGACTGCAAAGTTTGGGCATCAACAATGTCCATATTTTTGGTAAAAATTATTCCATGTGTATGATGGATACAGTATCTGATTTGTGCAATCCATTGTCCCTATGGTTCCTTACTGTTTCTGTTTCTCCAGTCTCTTTTTCTTTGTGTAATACTGTTTGTTTTGCCATAAAATCAATAAAAAACAAACCCTCAATGTGCCACCACGGCACTGTTCTAGCAGTGACTTTTTAGCTCAGCATAAGCCAACATGATGCCCTCCATGTTGTTGGATTTCAGCTCCCATCAGCCCCAGCTAGCATGCCCAAGTCACAAATGATGGGAGTTGTAGTTAACAACATCTGAAAGGTTATCCCAATCTCAGCTGTACTGCACTACCATCACTGTTCTTATGGTCAGTGATGGTTCTATGCTTTGTCTGTCCAGATGACCAGAGGCTGGGCTACTATATATACTCATCTCACCTGCTCCAGAATCTGACCCCCAGACCATCTTAAGCCACTGCATCTGCTTCTGACCCCTTGATCCTTGTTTGCAGAACCTGACCGCACCACTTGCCTCTGGGCCTTGACAACAGGCCATTCATCACTGAGGAACATTTCACCTCCCATGACCCCTAAACAGTTCTTGGCAGTGCTACTGTCTATAGTCACCATTAGGATCACTTCCATGTGTTTGCTTTACAACAGAATATGAAATGATATGCCATGTGTGACATACAAAGCTTATAATGTTAATTTATAAGATCCATAATGAAAACCTGGCTTTTGAAGTAGCTACAGCTCTCCCTTTCCTCAAGATTCCCAAATATAAAAGCAAAAAAAAGTTATTTCTCAGCAAGTTTTGATCGTGTGTGCTTGTGAGGTGCTATTAATCGTGATTCATTTTAAAATAGCCATGGGCTAGTCATCTTTACCCCCAAGGTAATTTCTCACATCCTCTGCGATGATAAAGCATTTCATCAGTTTGGTGGGGAAAGCAAAACACTACCCACAGACTTGCAACCTCATATCATCCTTGCCTTGTGGAACAGTGAAAATCCCACAACATCCTTATCCACGATGTGTTACGCAAAGCAACATTAAAAGTCATTGAAGTGTCAGTTGGTGATTTCATCATGTGTCAAGCCTCCTACTTGTGAATGATTCATCTTACTTGTCGCAAAAAGGGGAAGGGAGGAGGAAAAGTCAGAAACTTCAGATTTGGTTAGCATTGTTCTGATAGCTTAACGTTCCAAACAAATGAGCATACAGAACCAGTGTTGGTTTGTGAAGTGAAGTTTTAATACATAGTAACATTTAAAAGTAAAAAGCATTTTAAAGCAGTTTTTTAATAAATGCAAGCGGCAATACAATGCTAAGGTTGGTTTGCACCAAAGCAAAAGCATAGAGGCCAAATGTTATCAGTCTGAATGTTGTAATACCTGCGTCCCCGTCTCCTGCACTTAAGCTGGGGTTACGTTCCCAAACTCTGTACATATATGTGAAATTGCATAAAGTGGGGAGAGTGCTGTTGAGAGAGGCTGGGAAGTGGCTCTCTTGGCAGATCCCATCCAGCCCACCCACCTTCCCGGGGGGGGGGGGGAATGCACCCTTGCGTGTGCACACATACCCTGCCTGCCTCCAGTAACCATTAAGTTGAGCTGGGGATCAATGGGTTGGTGGCTCCTAGTGCTCAGAGTTGCTGTGGACCCCTTGGCACTCTCCTTGTTGGTCTTGGAAATTGATGGTTGTTGTTTCTTTTTATCTAGTTTCTCCCCCACTCCCCCCAAATAATGTTGTTGCCTGCTTGTAGAGCAGCAAGGGAAAGGGCAATGGCAATCAGAGGGACTCTCAGAACCTTCCCCAGGAACAAAACTGACATTCGAGCGAGCGAGGGACGGGCAGGAGGGCAGAGGTATGGAGCACTCCCTACACAACAGCTCTGAAAACATTGTAGACCAAAGAAAAAACTTTAGGGCTTTTTAGAGTAATCAGTTGTGCTTGCTGAAATTAAACATATGATGTGGTTTATGGCTATCCTTACATTTAGGAATCCTATACTCACAAATGTGAACTGAGAAAGATTGCCATGTTGAGCACTGAAATCTATGGGTCAAATAATGCACTCAGGATAATGATGTTAGTTCCATTTACCAGTCAGCAGATTCCGCTTAAGATACTTCAGAGCCCCACTCATGTAGTTCACATAATCTACAGCACTGCAGAAATGTACTGTATCTTGGTCGAGATGACATCTATGTATCCCAAGGCTGTAGCGTTGCTCGTTTACATTTCTTGGCCATGCATCTTTAAAAAACATCTGGTGGATAGGTTTTAGTGGAATTGTGCAATTGGGTCAATAGCACAAGAGAAAAGATTTTATCAATCTTGAAACTGAAACTGAATCTCTTGAGCTTGTGATCTTTCACCTTTAAACCTAAGCGAGAGTAAAGATTAGCAGGTGAGACAAAAGTAAAACATAATTATTTGTCAACAGATAAGCATGTTAATAGCTTACAGTTGGTGCACATTCCATTTCTTTACATGACTTTAGAGTTTATAACAACCCAGTCAGCTGTAAAATTCAACCTTTGAGGTCTAGGAAGCTGCGGCAAAAGGAAGACAAATAACAGGACAATGAAATCTTGCTCTTTGTCCCTTTTTCCAGAGAAAGAGATGAGGTTAAAAAAATAATTCTTTTCTAAATTTGGTCTTGTCAGCTGGAGCGATGGCCTTGGAACTGCAACAGCTAGAATAAAAAGATACTTGCCACACACCTTTGGCCTATCTTTTGGTTAAACAAGAACACCAAAGGTGTTGGCAACAGCCAATGAAAATACAGTGGCACACGGACTGAGCAGATATTATTTATTCAGAGAGTTATATGCGTAGCTGCACTGAAGGTCACAATCCTAGAAGCCTGTTCATAATGTTGACGCTGCACTGACATGGTGGTCAAAGCACCATATCAGGTACCTGTTTTCTCTATTTCTTTAAATAGAGCTTACTCTAAAGTAAATCCTATGTAAAACATTTAGGCCTGGGAGTAAGTCTCACTGTGTTCAGTGGGATTTACTTCTGAGTAAAACAGGGTCAGCATTGGATATTTTACTGCAGAAGGTGGAACAGCAGATGCTGACCTCCCAACAGCTCCCAAGAGGGAGCAGGGACGGCAGAGGGAGGGTTATCACAGTGCAAACTTACTAGCAAGAGTGCCAGATTGACTCCACTGGTGTATTTGTACCTGGTGTATTTGTACCGCACTGACCTCACCACCTTGCCTCTCCCCACCCTGTGAGCAGCAGTGACTAAAGTGTTTGGAGGTTAGGTAAGCACTGCTTATCATGCAATCGGTTACTGGCTACAGTACATACTACCAAAGACCACTCACGCTCTCCTGTTACCTGAGGCAGGAAATCCCAGCAATGCTTCCTGCCTCTTGAGAAGTAAAAATACAATATTAATAAATTAATGAAGTTTGCTGTCATCGTTTTAGGCTGAAACTAGTAGGATCTACTTCCAAAACACCTCACGCTTAGGGTTGTTTCTCCCTTGCAACCCAGTCTTTGCTCTGGAAGTGACATAGCTGCACTTGCAAGTTGCAGAATATTAGCTACAACCGAAGAGTTATACTTGGGGATGCATGCATGACTTTGTGAGGCAAGGAAAGAAATGATTGAAAATAAAATACATTGGAAGCTTAGCAGAGCAATCCCAACCACGTCTACTCAGAAGTAAGTCCTGTTGAAGTGAATGGGACTTACTCCCAGGTAAGTGGATTTAGGGTTGCAACCTTAAAAGAACTTGTATCACAATCCACCCCACCCCACCCGGTGTTAAATCAGTAATGATAAAGCCTGGTATAATTTAAATATATTTTTTTTATCTACACATTTGTCGCATGAATCACTTATGCTTGCCGTGCTTCACAATTTAATTTGTTATGAGAAACAGAACAATCTGTGCACATTTTTGTTGACACCTAGAAAGTGCTGGATTCAGTAGGCACAGTAAATATATCAAGTTGCCTTACACTGAGTCATACCTGTGATCCGCACCTGTGATCCTGTCTTCACCAATGAGGGGGAACATTTTTTTCTGCTATGGTGCTGCAGTCCATTGACAGTAATCTGTCAGGGGGTGCATGTGGGCAGGGGCATGGAGGGGTCAAATACAGAAGTGGTCTGGTCTATCTCTTTTCCCCAACTTCTCCCTTTCTTTCCTCACCCAGTGGACTGCTGGGAGAAGGTAAAGATCCTTCTTGCCAGAGGTCTGACAACTTTCAGAAGGTCTCATCACTCCTCCTCCCATCATTCCTCCATCTGCTTTGGTTCCTCAGGGCACTCTCCGTGGGACTCCTTAAACTGCAAGGCATGAGGCATGCGAACCCAGAATTCTCACATGTTGCTTCCAGCCATTTCAAGTGTCCTGTGCAAATTGAAAATAGTGGCCTTGCTGGTGAGATAGGCTCTTTGTCATTTTATGGTGTAGGCAAAACCTGCACACCAGCCCTGGCAGGTTATGGGTACCAACCCCTATGAACGGAAAACTCTATGGACAGCCTTCTCCCTGCAATATACATGCCCTTCTTCTGCACACCCTCTAGTGCAAAATTAAAATAAGTTAAGAATAAATGTGGAAGAGGTAGCAGAAATAGTATGAAGGTGGGGAGGATAATTTACACAACAAGCAAAATCACCTAGTAAAGGCATTCCTAAACTAGGCAGCAGATGCAGTATAGCATTTATGAATATTTTGATGGAAGCTTCTTGCACATAAATAACAAAAATAATGAAGGAAAAGTTAGAAGGTTTTTTTACTTGATGTGTTAGTTTTCCACATGCAAGGAAGTTGTTGCTGTTGATTTTTAATTGGAGTTAACGAAAACACACACACACACACACACACACACCATACTTCCCCACTTGGCACTGTATAAACTAGGAAGGACTCTACCACATGAATTTACTAACTATGTTATCTGGCTAAAAGATGGGAAGAATACACAAGAAAACAGGTATTTTCAGGGGCACTGTTTAAAGCTTGCCGCAGCAGACACAACATACCAGGAAGTCAATTGACTCAGCACCTTTCAAATGGGATGCCAGCCAACTTGCGCAATGCCTTTTGCTGTCCAATAGAGGAACAAATAAGTTATCTTTCAGACAAGACCATTTGCATCCTTTCAAGACCACATGAATGGATCGCCTTCCCAGCAGCAAGTACATGTTCTATTCCTCCTCTATACTTTGTTCATTAGAATAAACTTGCTAACTCACTTTTGAGGCCTACCACAATTAGTCTCTCTAATTGGCTTATGGAGAGTGCTGCATGAATGTATCAGGCTTTTTACTTAAATTGTTTGTTTTATTAAAGTCTTCATATGGATGACTGATCACAAGAGAAACGTGTTTTTCCAAGTCTGCTTATTAGGAAGAGAGGAGTGTGGAATACTGATCAGATCATTCCTGAAACAGAGTGCTAGTGCCTGCCTCTTCTAAAGTATAAAGCTGGGCTCAAGAGGGTATAAATACACCAATTTTTTTCCATGCATCGTGGACAAATTTAACCTTCTTACATGTTAAAAGCACTTTATTATTCCACTGACCTAGCTCAAATAGATTTCAATTAAATCACAGCTTTTTATTAAAGACAACAGTAAGATGCATTTGACAATGTCGCCAGCTTAATCCAAAAGCAATCAAATGTTAAAATGGTAGCATAAAAATCTCGTAAAATTAGAAGGCCTGGGGGAAATAAAGTTAAGAAGCCTTTTAAGAAGACAAATGAAGGTGCCAGGCCTACATTCTCCAGGGGAAACTCGGGTGTCCCAAACAAGAAGGCCCAGTCGCTGTCTGATGATGGGATACTTGGAGGGGGACTTCTGAAGGTATTTAATTTGGAAATAGGTATCCCTTTCCAAGGTTGCGGACAGCTTTTAAAGCAAGCCTCGGTGCATGGAATTGTGTCTGAAATTGGCCTGCGAGTTAGTGTAGCTCTTTAAGCATCACTGAAATGTCTTCTCAATGACTAGCCCCTGAAGCTAATTGCAGTTTGAGAGCAGTCTTCAAAGGTAGTCCCTCATATAACTTACAGCTTAGAACGCTCCTTAACAGTTTTCTGTAGCAATTAATACCTTAATCATTTCTAGACCGGAGTATTGGAATGCTCTCTCTCTTTAGGGCTGCTTGTGAATAGCCTGGAAACTGCAACAGGTAAAAAATGTGTCTGCTGGGGAATTGACTGCTGCGGGGCAAATAAAGCACATAACAAGGGTTGCCATATGTCCAGAATTCCCCGAACATGGCTGGGATTCGGTTGTCAGAAACGGGGATTCAGTTGCCAGAAAAATCTGGACGTATAGATTTTGGCAGATTTCATTTTAAAAAAAGGACACATTCTACTCACTTAAAAACATGTTGATTCCCGGGCCGTCCGCGGGCTGGATTTAGAAGGCGATTGGGCCAGATCCGGCCCCCGGGCCTTAGTTTGCCTACCCATGCTTTAAGTCCTAAATGGTCTAGAGATGCAGGATACCTTAAAGAACACCTACTACCCTATGAAACTAATCACATGGTGAAATCTTAATTGGAGACCTGGCTTAGTGTGTGCCCACTGTTTAAAGTGTGGCTGGTGGTAATGTGAGACAGGGCCTTCTTTGTGGTGATGCTGAAGCTGTGATATTCCTTCCCTAAGGAAGTTCTGAGTGGACATGCATAGGATTGATTTGTTTGGAACAAGCCCTATAAATGGACCTGCAAGATGAATTAGACCATGATAAAGAAAGCAAGAGGCCAACTAAGTGCCAAACTTACAGTTTATAGCAGGAAGAGACTAAAATGATCCTTTACTGACCTGTGCCATATTTATTAAAGGTGTTTTTGGTATCCATACCAATTTTATTTAATTTTTTATCTGAGATTGCTACTATGGAGCATGTTAAAACTGGTAGCAAAAAGCCCTGGAAACTTTTACATAAATACATTCATTAAAATATGCCCTTTCCACTGGCCTGCCTGATGCTATATACAAGCTAAACACACACACACAATATGATACAGCAGGGTTTCCTACAGCATTAGAGAAAGGTGGAGGGGTATGACCTTAGAATACCTTGGAGACATGTTGAGCAAGTTTTCTATAAACCAGGCTTATTGTCCTGAGGTAACACCGGCTGGAAACCCAAGCTGTAGTCTCCCAACAACTACTTAACAACCAGCAAGAGGTATTTTCTGTCCAGCTTGTAATTTAGATAAATGCTCTTTTTATTGCTGCTTTTTAAAAGGCAATGTAATCCCTATTTTCCCAAGAAAAAGCCTGCCTCTAGAATGTGGCCCTTTTGGGTTTTCCCCTTCTAGGAAAAGCGCATCCTTCTCAGACGATTTTCTCTCTCCTCCTCCAGTCAAATAAGACCCATTCTTTGCCTGGGCCAGGGTGTGACCCTATGCATGCTTCATTGCAACTGGAGAGATGAGGGGCGGGGGCTCAGGCTGCACATATGGATACCTGTCAGTTTCCCATGGCAACTCCATACCAGCATCCCCCACCCCACCCCATTATGAACTTTTTCACTTTTTCCTCAGTTCCTCCATATGCTATCGATGATTCTTAGGTTGCATTTCCTGCCCTTGATCTCCTCATCCGCGCCCGCGCTGGCATGGCCTCCTCTTTTTTCCATAGTCATCCAATCGAACAGCCCACAACTCCCTCGCCTCTTCTGTCTCCAGCATCCCCTTTACTTAAACCGCATGAACGCAATACGAAATATAAAACGAGAGAGAGACACACACATATATATATATACAGTATGCATATACTTACATATGCATATATATATATATATATATATATATATGCATATACGTATATACATACATATATATAAATATACATACACACACACACACACACACACACATTTGCATATGTATTTGCATATACATTATGTATATTAACCAGGCAGCCCCGTTTCCCCCTTGCCTGACGCCTCCTCGCCGAAGCCACGACCTCGCTGCAAGCGCAGCCGGACTCGTCACGGCGCCGCACGCGCGCAAGAGCCGCCTCCGCTTGCGCCCAGGCTTGGCACCGAAAGGGGCGGGGCGGGAGGTGAAAGAAAGGTGCCTCGAGGACAATCCCTCTCCCGGCGCCCAATCAGGCCATCCCTGCCGCAGCTGCGCGCGCCGCCCAGCCTGGGACTTGTAGTTTCTCCCTGCAATTATTGTAGCCATTTTGTGGTGAGGGGACTACAACTTTTCCGGAGACCAAGGGCGATTCGAACGCAACCGTGCGCGGAGCTGCTGCTGCTGTTGCTGCTGCTTCTCCTCCTCCTCCTGCTTCTCCTCCTCCTCCTCTTTCTCCTTCTCCCTCTCCTCCTCCTCCTCCTTGCTTCCTCCGCTCCCGGGCACGCGAGGCAGAGCCCCCCCCCCAAGGACCGCGACCCGGGCCCTTTACGCACGGAGAGCGGGAGATGTAGCCGGACGAGGAGGTCGCGTTTGCTCGCCAGGCGAAGGGGGAGGGAGGGCAAGGGAGGACAATTAAAGAGCTTTGCAGACACAGAAAGGAGAAGAGCTGGCGGCGGAGCGTGTCGCGGGCGCAGGGATTGTCCTCAAATTCTGCACCGGGATTCCTCGCCCCGGCGGCATCAGCTGCGCTCGGCGCCTCCGGCTGGAGAGCGGCCCCCGGGCGGGTGAGGGCGGAAGGACGACCGGGGCACGGCTGCCCAGCGGCACGGCACGGCTGGGCTTGCAGCTGCGGGGATGCAGCCGGAGTGATCTCTTTGCGGCTGGGACCACGTTAAGAATTGAGGCGAAGCCCTAACCCTTCTCTCTCTCTCTCTCTCTTTCTCTCTCTCTTTGCCGCCCCCTCCTCCCCTCCCGCCCCCCCCTTACTCCGGTCTGCCTGCCTGCCTGCCTGTCTATCTATATACATAATATAATATTTTTTAAAAATCGGGCCATTTAAAGTTGCTGCTGGAGAGCTAGCTGCTCTCATTGGTGGGGCGGAGGGGGAAACTGAAGAAGCAGACTCCTACGGGGTGTGTGTGCGTGCGTGTGTGTGAGTGCAGCCTTCAGTGCTGCTGGAGTTGTCTGTGCTGCAGCAGTAGAAACGTGACTTCCAACATTAAAAAAAATACCTTCCCCTTTCAAATCTTTTCTCCGCTCTTCAAGATGTAAACTACGCCTCGGACACTACGGGCCTACGGATCGCTTTGGTGGCCTGGGAAAAAGAAAAAGAGGACCTCAAGGGCGGTTTTGTGTGTCTGTAGGGTGTAAAATTTCCATTATGAATCTCTAAAGTGTTTTTTCTTTTTTGGTGGTTTGCTCTACATTTGTATTTTTTCTTCTTTTTTGACCCCACCACCCAACATATTGGATTTATTGCAAGGAGGATTGTATTGTGTGTGAAGAAAATCGGATTACAAGAAACCACTACAAACAAGAAACAAAAAAAAGGGAATTTTTTTCCTCCAAATTGGTTGCGGCTTTTAATTCATGAAGCAATTTCCCCCATTTGCAATCAGAATCTGGATATCAGAATGAGCAAAGAAAGACCCAAGAGGAATATAATTCAAAAGAAATACGTAAGTGGTTATACCGGATCATTTATCTCTTTGATTTTTTTGGAAATGTTCATGAATGTCAAGTTTACAGCTAGCGGTGGCTTTAAAGAATATCTAGAAATGTTGGCTTTTCGTCCGCTGGGAATGGGGGGAGGGGGGATTCTCAAAAGCCTCTTTTAACTGTAAAGCGGGTTTAAAAACGAGATTCGTGTAGCGATACCTCAACTGAATAAATGTATTGACCTCAAATGACACAATCATAATCTAGTTTTAGAAGATGAAAGACACGGTGCTTGGGGGGCTGCTGCGATAATGCAACTAAACTGCTTTCTCAAGCGGATTTACTAATATTTCACTTTGCATGCAAATGATCACATTATTATAACATATATTTAGGGGTTTGAGAAGGCACTGTGGTTGTTCGGCGAGACTGTTAACTTGAAATCTAATATCTGGTTATGGCGTGCTTGCTTCTTCTACTCCCCCATCAAATCTCGTGTATGTGATCGTTGGCTTATCTAGCTTGCAATAGAACCAAGCCAGTTGGGGATCATGTTACAAGGAATGTATTTGCAAGGCCTGACTTTAATATTCGGGGAAATGGCTTGGAGTTTTGTTAATTTTGTGTGGGCTCACGGAGAAATTGGTTTACCGTTCAGAAAGATGCTTTGAAATTTGAAGAGCCAACGATCTAGCTAATGGTGTGTGCCTTCGAATCGTGTAGTCAGTCACGGGATAACCTTTTCCAATTGTAGAAATGTGTAGAAAATGCTAAGACCGTGCCTTTCTTTCTTAGCTCTAGCCATGGTTTCATTGGGATGGGGGAGTTATTTTAAGTTTGCAGCAACAGAGTGGATTAGTCAGATGTGCCGGCAGTCCTAATGGTGGTTTAAAAACAAAAACAATTGCGGCTTTTACTCTGGTTAGAATACCTTTCTTGAATATAAGTGGCTCAAGATGACAAAAAGTTGCATACAGTGTAGTGTGTTTATCGTTTGTAAGCAGAACATTTGTTATGGGGCGCCTGTGTCGTGATGGTGGGGGTGTTCTTCTGACTTCCCCGTTGGTTTTAATAAATACTTCATAAAGTCACAGTAGACTTCGACAGAGTTTTTCCTCCTATTTTTGACGTCTGGAAATGTATTTTTTTGAGAAACGTGATTCCAGATAACAATGGGTAACTTTTAAGAAAATTCGCCAACGAACTTGCGAATTAGAAATACATCCGCATTGCAGAGGAATTGAGAATCTGAAGCAAAAGTATTTTTGTCAAAAAGGGATTGTTTCTGTAGGAAGCCCCCTGATGAACACGCGACTTGTGACTTGCGCACGTTTCCAGTGCAGCGAAACAAAGCAGGAAAAGGGGTGGGGAATTCGCGGCGTGTTTTCCTTTTTCAAGCCAAAATCTGTTTTTAGATACTCTTACGTCTGCACGACTGAACAATGCAACTCTATCGCGTTCATGCAGCTTGCTGGGGAAAAAGAAGAGAAGTGGTGCCACTCCTCTCTCTCCAGGACCTGTTTGGAAAGACACGCTATACTGGAAAAGCCAGACAGCGTTTCGTGCGTTCACACAAGTTTCAGGCTTGTCATGTTACGAGAGCGGGGTGGCGGGGAGGGAGATAGAGAGAAGAGGGCAGGCTAGTGGGGAAAGCGAGACCCGGGAGGCTCATTTGGCCATGGCAGTGAATCGCGGCCGCAGACAGCAGGCATGGCTGCTGCCGCTGCTCCGGCCCTCGGCGGCGCGTGCTGCTCCTGGTTGCATCCGTCCTCTCTCCGGCGGCAGCAACAGGTTAAGCGGGATGTCAGCGCGAGCCCCCGGGTTTCCGGCCACTCAGCTCAGCCCAGCCGGGGCCAGGTTCTTGTTGTGCTCGTGACGTCACAAAAGGAAGGGCCTGGGCTCGCCGAAAAAATCTCCCGTCTCCTCAGCGTACCGAATGCCCCGCCCACCGGTCTGACGTCATGCGCGAGACCCGGTGCGGGCGGACGGATGAGGGAAAGCGGGCTGCTGAGGGGACGGGCCGCTTTGCCAGAGGGGGCGGCAGCAGCGAAGGGCGGCTGCGGAGCCCATGGTGGCAGCGCTGGCTTAGGCCTCCCTGGCGAGGTGAGCAGGTGTAGCAAGTATTCACATACCTCTGACGTGTCCCTCCGCCTCACCTGCCTACCAGGCTGTCTGAACTGGGCAGGTTATTCTGCTTCCTCCCTGCAGACTTTCTGGTGAAAGGAGGATGGCTGACCCCATTTCCTTTTGCACGGATGCTGTGAGGAAAGCCCACTCTCCTGTGCTCACCTTTCTCAAAAGTAAGGTGCTTTCACCTTCCGCTATCGCATAAATAGCATGTAGTGGCAGTAGCTGATTCTTCCTCCCGAGTTATGGGCCTGCTGGAATTTTTTGGGTGCGCGGTCCTACCATTTTTGTTAGGTGCCCCCTGGGACGGATTGAAATGCCAGTTCACCTGGCTGGCTTTCAACCTCCCATCTTAGTCAGCCTTTTCCTATGGCCTTCTTGTCCCAAACACTTAACATTGAGTCCTTCGTTGCTAGGCCACTAAAAGGGAGAAATTCATGGAGTACTGTATGCCAAACAGTTTGCTTGAAAAGCGTTATGAAAGACTGCTAGAATGTTTTGCCCACATCCACTCCTCAGTTCAAGAATTCTAAAAAGACATGTTACTCACTTGCATCACTGTCTCGAACATCATAATATTCCTGTGTAACCAGTGTGTGGATTGAATCTAGTCATTCAGTTGATCTTTCACTGATGAGGAATTCCAGTATAGAATTAATGTATTTCAGCTTGAACAATGGTCCACCTAGTGTCTATATTGCCTCTGTTGCTGACTGGCTTATGACAGAGTAAGTATAGATTTGAAGTGGAAGTTTAATGTATCAGTGACTCAAATTCTGTAAAGCTAGATAGTGCAGGAACTCACCAGAGCTATTTTGTCAAATGAAAATGTTTTCTGCTGATGCAGAAATTAGAAAGTACAGTATAGCTGTGTACTGTATAGAGATTGTCACCATTCATCAAGAGCCTTTTGAAAAATGCTATATAGTGATCCCCCCACCCTTAGCATGTATTTTAAATGTGAATACAGGCATCAACAAAGATGCTTCTCGCATGATTTGCTGGTTTTACAATGGCAATAAGCAGTATGTTTCAATTTATAGTGCACTAATAGATTTCTAATAACCCATAAACACAATACATGGGTGTATTTCACTTTTGTTATTTTTTTTTCTGTCAAATTTCTCTTGAATTAATTAGCTACATTAATTAGTTAATTATGGTGGTCTGCTGTGCTCTATTTCCTAAGTACCGTATTTTCCCACATGAAGTAGTCTAATTTTGGATTAAACTTGAAGGAACCAATATCCTCACTTGCATACAGAGAACTTTGTAGTTCTTCAACAATACTGAAGTTCTAAACCTGACTTTCATAGATGCCAATTCCTGTATTGTTCTTGAAGATGATTAACCAACTGTTTTAAATTCACCATTGTACCTACAGCTGAAGAAAGCATCTTCTCTGGGAAGTCAGCACATTGTAGTGAACAAGGCACTACACTCTGCCCTGGGAGACCTGTGTTCAAATGACAGTTCAGCCATGAAGCTCACTATGCAACTTTAGGTTGCAATTTATCAGTCAAACCTACTTCACAAAGTTGTGGATTTGGAGGAGAGCTGTGAGCTCCTTGGATGAAAGACAAGCTTACAGATGTTTTAAAAATAATTAATAAATTAAAATGCACACAGTTGGCTGATTCTATGAGCCACTGTGCCAGCAAATATGTAATACTAGTGCTGTAACTCGATGGATGTAGCCATTAGAATTCCTGCAGGAGTTGTTGCAGGGCTATGTATTTTACAAATAGGATGCAGGTACAGGGGACTCATTTTAAAATTATGTCTGTGGCAGAACTTGAACCCAAGGCCAATCTGTCACGTTATGGTCTGCTAGACGAAACATGTTCTTGTATTGTATGATATTTTCTTGCCTCTGCAGAGGTGGTTGTGGAGGATCCATCTGTGTACAGTGATGGTCAGATCCTGAGTAGCTGGGGTTTATGACACTGTTCAGGTTTAGTGGAGTTCTTAAGATATTTTATAAATCTTGTTAATTTAATGTGGTGTTATTTAATGGCATGGGAGCAGAAGACATTTCCCATGGTAGTAGCATGTCTTGTAGAATGTTAAAGCACTAAAAATATGTACTGGAATGTGCTTTGAATTTAGCCTAGAACCATCAGCCGTATCATTTCTGTGGCTGAAGAGTGGAATTCATCTCTGGTTGGCACTTGAGCTACTCCTGCTAAGTGAGATCAAGGCTATTTTCCTTATTGTGGTGGCATCCACTGAGGAAGGAGAATTGTTCACTCTTTGGCTACTGAATGTGATTTATATCCATTTATAAGCTGTCTTTTTTATTGTTTGGAAGCTAAGCCTAGGGTTTCACCATTTGAAGGGGCTGGACTTCTGAGAATATACCCATGCTCCAGGGCTTGTACTGTATTCTAGTAGCATTCCTGGTACAAATTGATGTGCTTAGCAAATCCCTAAATAGCTTGAGCCATACATAACTTGTAACTACTTATTATATCCTATTGCAATTCCTAAGATTGCCAGGAGTATTTTCTTTAGTATACCATCATTGCCTTGGGCTTGAACATCAGAGACAGCCTTCTCCAACTTGGTGTAGTGGCTGGAGTGGTGGATTTAGCCTGAGTTCAAATCCTCATTCAGCTGTGGCATTTGATAATCACACTTTCTCAGCTTCATTTCACTCCCCTGTGTAATGGAAATAACAAAAGCCTAAAAGAGATCTGCACATCCAACATAGATCTTCCCATTTATTTATGTACAGTAGTCATTCCAAGGATGCTAACTACTTCACTTTTGACTTTTACAAAGCCATTTCTGGTGCAAATGTGGGACAGGGTGCCGTATCCATATCTGTGTGGTGTCTCCCAGCCCTGGGAATCCTCAAAGTAGTGGAGAATTCTCCAGATTGGGAAGTGACCATACTAAGTTCTAGTTCAGTGGTTTTCAGCTATGTTTAAGAGGCTTATTGGGGGTTCAGGGTTCCACAATAAGCAAATATGAACTGGTAGACTCTGGGCGGGGCCCCAACTCACCCTGAACAGCTAAAAGGCTTCTGGGAGGCCACTGGGACAGCTCTTGGTTTGCGGTCCCTGGCTAAAATGTTTTAAAATGTTTCTAATTTTGGTTCCTCTGTTTAGTTTTTGTCAGGTTGGTGTTAGTTAAATGTTTAGTTGGAGTTGTTGGTTACTGTATTTTAATTTGATTATAACTGTAAACTGTTTGTTGTTGTTTTTTATTGATTTATTGGTCTGTTTGTTGCTTGTATAGGATATTTTGTTTTTCTAATGTTTGATGTTTTGTTGTGTTTTTATATGTGTTGTAAGCCACTCGGAGTGGCTGGAGAAACCCAGCCAGATGGGTGGGATATAGATTAAAATTTATTATTATTATTATTATTATTATTAGACAAACCTCTGAGAGCTTGCCTGCTACTACTCATCTTCCCATTGCTTGTGCACTAGGCCCAGGAGAGTGTTTGGATGCTATCTAGGTTGCACTGTTGATTCTTTTAGGACAGTGGTGAGGCCCAGCAGGCTTTGAAAGCATCCTGTCACAGGCAACTCCTCCCTCCCCCAAACACTTTCCAGAAACTTCTATAACATACAGGAATTCCTTAGCAGACATGTTTGTATGGAAAAGGGTTCATTGAAGTGAGAATGTTTTGAATGCCACAGCTGCAGAAAACGGACGGATCATTCCTTTTGTTAGAAATTACCCCCCTCACACACCTCGCAACTGGAAATGTTGCCATTTAGGAATCAAGCTATTCCTTTAGCTAGCCATTTCAAAATCTCAGTCAGTGGCAGCAAGTCAAAAGTACTATAAATGGGTCATTTTTTTTAGTGTTTTTGGGGCCTCCTTGCTGCTTCCATTGGTCACAGTCCAACACAAAGGCACACTTTATGCATGCCTAACTCAGCATTGAATTGTAGCCCATAAGTTTTGCTGGTCTACTGATTTCTTCAAATGTAAACAGGCTTTTTCCTAGCAGATTTGCAGATAAGAATCTGCAGTACATTTTGAACTGCAAAAACAATTCTTTGCTTTGTCATACAGACTACACACACACACACACACACACACAACAGTGCTACCTGTATGGCATAAAATTTCCATTAGCTTTACAGGCCATTCTACACCATGCAAAAGTTTGTTTTTCTGCCTTGCAAGATGTGCAGCACATTCCTATACATGTTTACATAGAAGTAAATTGCACTGAATTCAATAAGTTTTATTCCCAGGAAAGTGTGGTTAGTATTACAGTTTAAGGCAAAAGATTTTGTTGTTAGGTATCTGTCTTTAAATCAGGCAAACTGTTCTTTTAGAATCAACAAGAGTTCTGACATTAACAATATTTGTCATATGCACCTGGTGGTACAAAAACTGCCTGAGAAGGGAAGGAGTTTTGTAGCCAACTCCACCTCTATTATCTTGAGCAGGCATCAAATCGGGTGCTATTTAATTCTGGGAACTGCTCCTAATTTTAATTGACCCATCTGCTGGCATCTTCTTAAAACTGTAATGAAATTTCCCAGGCTGTATTTTTGAGGAGGAGCTGAACTTTGCTTTAGACAATCTAACCTGCATCTATTTTTAAGGTACTTTTGATGGTCAGAATTTGGACTTCTATATATATATATTGGTGTTGAGCTACATCATGTATTGAATTTGGCATTGGAAGTTGAGGCTTTCAGATGTGCAAAGCAGCAAGCATAACTTTTCAGTCCAATGTATGTGCCAAGACAATTAACTTTGTTGAACTGCAGCTGAGGAAAATTTTTTAGGACTGCTCATATTTCTGTGTCAGAAATACAGAACTCCAAGCCAAGTTTCAGTTCAAAAAATTCCTACTCAAATTAAGACAATCCTCTCTGTAGTTTTAAGGTTGTTCAGTAGTTAGGCCCAGAACGTTCAAGTGCTTTTTGGAGTGGCATTGAATAATTATGAAAATGTATATTACTTTTTACCTCAGAAGGAAGATAATACTTGTGTTTGTGAAGCTGAAGCTGTAGTTGTCTGGGGATCAATGGTATTCATTCTACATAAGCTGCGATGGTGAAAGTTTCATTGTTTCTGAGAGGCGTTGAGACAGTAATTTGTTGCCCAAAATGTGATTTAGGTGTGATTTAGAGCAATCTTATCTAATATTTGGAGGTTAGCTTGTTTTTAATCTATATCTTGCAAGTATATCTTGCTGAATTGCAGCTTGCTTCTTTGTGGCCTGTGTTACACAATCAAATGAAGTGAGGAAAGATCTAGAATGACTCCTTAATGATTGGCTTAAAAATAAATGCGAGTTAGAGATAGATAAGAGAGACAGGGCCAGAAAGTGACCTTGCTGCTCCATCCTGCCCCACAGCCCCTTGAGCTCCCTCTCCAAATGTTTCTTCTTGAGGGTAGGGGGACTCTGCTGAAGGCACTGAGGGGGAATTGCCGAAAAACTAGGCCAGAGGCGCCTTATGCGCCTCAACACTTAAGCTATAACGGTATTGCTTTAATATACGTTTTTTGCTATTTAAGTTACACTTGTATATAGCACACTTTAGCACTTGGGAAATGCAGCTCATATTTTATGAATAAATAGTATCTCATTAGGACTTTGCGATCCATCTGTAAAAATGCATCTAGCGAGTAAGTTTGATGTTGCTCTGTGTTGCTTACTGTCTCACAATTCAGTCCTACACATATCTGCTGAGAAGCAAGTCCTGTTGAGTTCAGTGGGGCTTGCTCCCACATGTGTGGGGTGCAATATTGTGGTCTACATTGACAATGTTTACAAAGGAAAGTTACATCAGAAAGGCAGGGATGCAATGTGACTTAATCAGTTTCTGTGACACCTTAAAATAATTACCATTTTTATTGTGGCATAAGCTTTCTTGGACTAGAACTCACTTACCTGTAACTGCACCAAAATTGTTACTCTTTATAGTGTCAGGACTCATGTCGAGCTTCCTGCAGCGAGTTAACATGGCTACCTGCCTATGACTTGGTGTTTGTCATCCAGTATACCAGGGCTAGCCACTGTAGTATCCTCCACATGCTGTTGGACTCCAACTCCAACTACATCAGCTGGGGCTGATGGGAATTATAGTCCAACAGCATCTGGAGGGCACTGCCTGGATTACAAATTCAGCTATATAGATCATATTGGTTATATCAGGCATGGCCAAACTTAGCCCTCTAGCTGTTTTGGGACTACAATTCCCATCATCCCTCACTACTGGCCCTGTTAGCTAGGGATGATGGGAGTTGTAGTCCCAAAACAGCTGGAGGGCCAAGTTTGGTCATGCCTGGGTTACATGGTCTCTTTTAAATCATTGCATTGGAGCCAGAGATCCTATGATTGACTTACTCATGAAGCCTCCTGTGAATGAAAGTGGGTGGGAGGTGATTTTAACTGATTCCCCCCTTGATCCATTGGAATTTCCAGAAATCTTCTCTGAACAGTTGGAGGGCCCTCTGGGAAGAGTATGGAAGCTAGCGTAGGAGAAGGGGAAATTGGCAAAACTTGCCTCTCCTCCATGAATGGATGAAGCCACTGTTATTTTTGCTACATTTCCCAGACATGCTAATTCACATATTTTATAGTAATTGAATATTAAATTATTTTTCCAGGAATGTCTGGTGATTACTGTTGAAGGCTTCATATTAAGTTTAATTATCTGTTTGAGTTTTCTCAGTTTAATTTTTATAAACTTGTTACAGCAAAAAGTCTTCACTTGTTGATTTTATAAGGGAAGGAAGGACTGGAAATCAGAGTTTGATATTGCATATTGGTGGAACTCTGATTTATAGTTCTGAATTTCCCCCCCTACAAACCATAGTTTCCCAGTTCAGAAGTAACTGTTGCAAATCAAGAGTTGCACAAAAAACAAGAAACAAGGACATTGTTAATCCATACAAGCAGGGAGTGGCAGGGTGAGTGCATAAACACAGGACTCATGGTACTTCTGAACTGACTTGAATGAGGTCATAGTGACTACAGCATCAAGTGACAACTTGAATGTGTGCAAAATGCTGTTGCAGATCAAGCACAGCTGACAATATGGTGGAGAGCCTACCCCCCCACCCCTTGGTCTTTTTTACAGGCCAGTTGCCTATTCTCATCCTGTGCTTTCTGTAGAATGCAAGACAACACTTTCCCCCCCTATGATAGGCAGAAAGGGAACCAGTTAACCACAAAACAGAAGGGGTGGTTACTGCATATTTTGTGCTACCTCAGAACTCCTAAAGAATAAGGCCGGATCTCTGGCCTATTGACAAACACACAGCTTTTTGCTGGTTGCTGTTAACACATTCAGCACACAATCCATCAAGTGATGTTCATGCATGTGCAAATCAGTCCACAGTCTAATGGATTGCTTTTGAGTAACGGAGTGCTTTTCCCCCCTAAAAAGATATTTAGGGGTACTGTCATTTTGACTCAAGAAAATCACCGGGAAAGGAAATGAAGCCACCATTGGATTCACAAAATGTTTAGGGGTATGTGTCCCCCTGCATCCCCCCAGAAAAAAGCACTGCCTATATAATTGCCTATATTTCCATTTATTTATTTTTAATCCTATAGTTTTCCTCCCCCTGCTTGGGTCAGTTTCATTTATAGTGCTATAAATGTAGCAGTCTGCTGTTTGCATGGCTTGTGTTCCAATGCAATTTCAGCTCTAAATCCTTCACTGGTCTCCTGTGGGTTTTGGAACCAGGTGGTCAGGGATTCTTCTTAAATTGCGGTGACCAGAACTGGACACAGTACTCCAGGTGTGGTCTGACCAAGGCAGAATAGAGAGGTATTACTACTTCCATCGATCTGGACAATATACTTCTATTGGTTCAGCCTAGAATAGCATTAACTTCTTCTTTTTTGCTGCTGCTGCTGCTGCATCACACTGTTGACACATGTTATGCTAGGGGTCTACTGAGATTCCTAGATTCTTTTCACATTTACTACTGGCAAGCCTAAGAACACCTAAAGCCAGCCTACTGCTTTGCAATGATGGGGCATAAATGGAACAAAACAATCATTTTACCAGAAATGGCAACACTGATTGTTCAACCCACATTCTTCAGAGGCAAAAAAAAAGAAGAAGAAGAAAAAGAGGCTCTCCTGCCTTGTTTGTTGTAGAGGCAAAAGCATTCAGTAATTGAATGTTTTGAGACGTTTTGTATTCTTATATCGGGAATTAACTGTACAGTATTTCCTCTCTTCATAAGATATATTTCTCTTTGAATTTCCCTTTAAAGAGTATGTCCAGACAAGGAATATCCTGACCACAATCCCTGGTTTACCCGGTGTCTTTTAAAGTTATAGCTAAATTACAAAGATATCTCAGATGTGGGTTTGAACTTCCTTCCATCTGCCACAAGCCTCCCTATTTTGTGGCTCTTTGCCTTGTTTTCCCCCTCCCCACCCCCAGCCAAGAAAGAAAAAAAGGTAAAGAAAAGTTGTATCTGAAAAAAAGCTCTGGAAGATTAGCAGATCTAATAGCTTAAATATTAAAATCTTTATTCATAATACCACTGCATTTATGTTTCATGTGTGCCTCAGATCCTGTTAATAATGGAAGGTCTCCTGAGTCCATAGTTCCTAGGAGATTCAGCCGAATTCAAACCCTGCATGTAGTACATCTGGATGTTATAGAAAACAGGTTGATGGATATAACCCAGCAGGGTTGCTCTTGCCTTATTACCTGCTAGATATCCTAATGATGCTAAAGCTTTCTGTTCTCTCCTCCCTTCTCCAAAACATGCACATAAGACTAACATAATGCCAATAATGTCTTAGTTAAATGGCAGTTTAGTCTTAAATACACTTACCAGGGAGTAGGCCTCTTTGAGCATAGTGACCCTTGCTTCTAAGTAAACATGCCTAGGATTGTACTGTATTTTTCTGAGTTGCAGGAAGTTCATGCAGAGTCTGAGGCCCCACACACAAACAATTGAAGTTTACTTCTTAGAAACATAAAAATTGCAGCAGTTGCTAGATAACCTGAAGGCGTGAAATGGCTAGAATTGGTCACCATGCTGTGAATTGACATGGAGATTGCCTCTTTTTGCACTTTCAGGCAGAAACCCCTAATTGAGAGCCAAGGTGAGGTGCTTTTAAGACATTTCCTTACCAAGAG
This sequence comes from Podarcis pityusensis, assembly GCF_964106645.2. NCBI lineage: Eukaryota > Metazoa > Chordata > Lepidosauria > Squamata > Lacertidae > Podarcis > Podarcis pityusensis. The sequence continues at coordinate 61,258,581 of NC_138031.1, forward strand.
GAGACTAGTGCTAGCCATTTAATTTTTTTAAATTGGCTCCTCAAGCAAGTTACAGTCCACAGAGTGTACATTACGTTAGGGATATAATATAGGTGAAAGGTGGTTTTTTCAGTTTTTGCCTTCTGGTTACCGGCAGTTGATGTCTGATCCAGGTTCCAGTCTCTTCCACAGGGAGGAGGAAACTGCAGGTGGACTCATTGACTGGCTAATGTCAAAAGATGCCAACCCACAGAAAAAAGCCTTGAGATCTCCAGTGCAATTGCCTGAACTTGCTCTAAGCCTGCCTTTATAAGCACAGAGGGTTCCATTAAGCCATTGCCGTGTGATTTCTCAGGACCAAGTACATTTAGATTTAATGTACCTGGCTCAGGACACTTCTCTGTTTAATCAAGCGGCTGTTTATTTTGGCTGAATTTTAAGGTGCTGTTTGTTAATTGTGACATTTACTCAGCCCCACATGGGTTAGCCAGTTCCTGATTATCATTCCATGTTAAAACTGTTGAAGGAGCCGCTGCAACTCCTAGCAGAGACTCCAGGGGCGGAAACCTTGGTGTGAACAGGCTGCAGCAGGCTAAGGTCCCAGCTATGCATTACATGCACATGTGTGTTAACCAAAACCTGACAGCTGCTTCCTCGGAAAGCGGTTATGGGGCTGGATGTGTTTTGAGTTGAGAGAGCAGTCTTTTGGGGCCAGAGGAAGGCCGAGGTGCTTAACCCGTATATATCTGGAAGGAAAGGGTTTCTTACACGCATTGGTGCAAGCCGTGCAGTTCTTCCTACAATTGCTTGTTGCAGCCCCTCTCCACGAGAAGCAAAACGTTTTGTTTATTCATTCATGGCAACCTACATCCATCCCTCCATCTCTGCACAAGGGAGAGTTTTGGCGAGTAGTGATATTTCAGGTATAATGCAGAATAAGATGGAGGATTCAGCTGCAGAAGCCTTAAAAATGCTGGGAATCCCCTGTCAACCCTTTCCATGTATGCCAAGAATGGAAATTTCTTACTTATATAGCACACTAAATGATAATCTTTCTTGCTGAATGCTGCTGCTTGGCTTTTGGGGGTGACAGTTGCAATGGGGGGTGGGAATATCTTGGAAATCTGTTTCATATAGAAGTGACCTTTATCAAGAGGTTTTTCCGGCCTGTTTTTTCATGTTTCTTGTCTTCAGAAAACTGGGATCTGTCTGTCTATACCTCTCTTTTCAGTTGATCATTCTGCTAAGATGGCCAGCTTTGTCTTTCATATCCTTGCAACGTGAAACTTGTAATCAGCCCAGGCCGCGCTATCAAATTTGTTTTTAAATATATTAAAAATGCTTACAAGAGCTAATTTTGTAGGGTGTGGTTCTCACTCTGAATGTCATGTGGAATATTTTGCAATAATGCCTAGGTTAACAATGATAGTCTTGCTGTATTGTGGAGAAAAAAGAAGGCTTCTGTTCAAACCCAGCTGGATTTCAGGCTTAATTCATTGCTCTATGGTGGGATCACCACAGCTGCTATGGGGGCCTTTACAAATGCAAAAAAGCTGTCAGTGTTTGTTTTATCCAGTGCATAAGCGATGAGGCCAAGTTGAGGAATCCATTCCAACATGCAGTGTACATGCTGTAGGCGTTGTTTTTGTAGCATTTTGAACTTTAAAATAACTTGACACGCAAGGGGCTTGAGGGTGGGTGGGGGGAAACAGTCTTGGGATGGGGAAAAATACAATTTAAACAACTTCTGTCATGTTCTTTCTTTTCTTTTTCTTTTTAGGATAACCACCCAGCACAATTAATTTTCAGTTAATGGTTGTAAGCGGACATGAAATTATTTGGGAAGATTCTGAAATTAGTATCATGCTTGAAATCAGTGAAGGGCTGTTTTTAGTCATATATTGGTTTCCCTCATTTTATTAGTCTTCCTAATGTGGGTGTGGGCGTGAGAGAAAGAAAGAAAGAAAGAAAGAAAGAAAGAAAGAAAGAAAGAAAGAAAAGGCCTAAAGTGATGAAGCTGTCATAGCTTCCTCCTCCTCCAGGAATCCTGGGACTTCTGTGAGCAGGTTAATTTACCTCTAGCAGAATTATTACTGTCTTCAAAAACGTTATAATCCCTTGAGAGAATTGAAGCTGGTGAAAGATTTTTACGTCACATATGCCTTGAGCTGTAGTAGGTCTTTCTATAGTAGTGACTAAGGCCACACAGACAGAAGCAACAGAGGTGTATTGGCACTTTTATTTTTTGGTTGTACAGTTAAAAATCTCTCTGTGTAAAATAAAACTGAATGCTGTTTGTTTTGGTTTCAAGTGGATACAATACTTCATCCCAGTGACATTGGTGTCAACGTTGTTTTTTCTTTTAGAAATCCATCTGACCACTTCTTTCTCTACTTTCCCTTCTGTTTGCCAAATACTAAGTAGAACTCCTTCCAGCCAATTAAAGAATAACATTGATTCATTTCACACATTGCTGCTTAACAATGCAAGTCATGGCATTTCACTTGGGGCTGAGATTTTTTTTTGCCTCCGTGTGACATCCAGTTCTTTTTAGCTCCAAAAATACTGGGACTCTTGCCTGGAGTTCTCTGCACCATGTGCCAGGCTAATGTGTCATATATTTACAATATCATTCCTTGCCCATTTCCTAGGTTCCCCCCCATCAGTCTTTCTCCAGCTATTAATATATATCAGTTTTTATTTTTAATTTGCACCTACAGTGGTAACTGCAGGCCATGGTCCAGGTGTGGACAATCACGTGGTATTTCCCCCATCCATAGCTTATCACAGTTTTGGATTTCATTGCCTATAATCCTGTCTTTAAAACTGGATCATAGTTTTGACATAGTTTGTAGGTTGTAAAATGGAAAATAAGCCTCCAGATGTTGAAAATTACAGCCCGAGAGTGCAATCCAGGGAAAGTAAGATACATCTAAGTGTGCAATCCTGCATCCTGTTACATGGCTTAAATCCCATTGAAATTTTAAGCAACCTACCTCTGTGTGTAGGATTGCAGCTTCCAAATCCACTGAAGTCTGAGTGGGTCAAGTATTCAATTGTATACGCCTGTCTTCTCTGGGTTGTACCACCAGCCTCAGCTATTCATGTTTCTTCAAATCAATACGTGTCAGGATAATTTTATCTTTACTTTGGGGTGGAAACTGTGTGGTGTGGGTTTATGGTTTAGGAAAAATGTTTGCAGCTTCTGCCCAAGGGAAAGTTACCTCCATATGAATTTCCTCAAGGGTAACTGGAATGGTGTGGGCAAATCGCTGTGAACTTGGACTAGTAAGGAATGGTGTTCCTTGCAAAATGATCACTGACACAATCTGAGTAACATCATATGTGACAGAGTCTCAGAATGACTCTGGGAGACTTTCAAAACAACAACATAGGATCTGACATAAGTTTCGTTTTAATGTTTATCCTCAATGAAGGCAATGTAGTTCAAGGATTCTGTTGACTTCTAAGAATTTCTAACTAGTCTTCTCCACCTCCACCCTTGAAAATGGTTGAAAGGTGTGGGAACACATTGTTCAGTGGTGACTGACTTGTACTACATGGTGCTTAATTTCTTTTTGTGTTGACATTTTAAAAACAACAACAGTGTTTTAAAAATGCATTTGTGGATACAGTACAGGCAATTGATGAAGTGCTTACTTGACACCTACTCCTGCTGGCTAGAATGGGAATTTTGCTTGATTTCCAGGAATATACTTCTGCTGCAGCCACTTCTGTCCTCTTACCTTGTGGCTTTTCGTGGTGCCATCTGTGATATTAATGGTTTGAAGGGGGTGTGAAGTGCTTGTTCAATCAGGAGTCAGTGGGAGTTATTTACAGGGAAACTGGAATCTACAAAAATGGCTGGTTTCCTTACGAGATGTTCGCCTTTATAGGACCCCCCCCCCCCAAATCCCCACTCAGGGAGCTGACCAGTTCATTTAGGCGTACCTGTGACTGATGGTTTCAAAGTCAAATATTACAAGGATGTGAACTGAACACGCTCATTGTTTTTGTTTCACTCTGAGTTTTATCACTAAGTTGAATAGATCAGGATTTCCCCGCTTGGGTTATTGTGGGCAGATGGAGCCCGTTTCAAAATTTCCATGTGAATTTGTGGCATTTAGGGCAGCCCCTTGAACTGGGGAATAATCAAAACATAGGTTTTATATGTCTGGAAAGACAGGCTGGACATCTGGTAACATTAGTGTATTACAGTTGTTAGACTTAGAAGTATATTTGTTCTAGAGCAGCTGGTGACTGCAATAAAGACTCTCACCAGTTTTAAAGGGTTTGAAATGTTGAGGCTCTGCTGGTGCAACAGGGTTCCTCTCCTGACCCCTCTGGGTGCCCTCAAAAAGGTGGAGGAGAGGAAACGGAAGTCCTGTTGTGCCAACAGAACTAAGTGCATGGAACATTGGATGCAACTCTAGATGTATGTCCTGCCCTTCCTCCCTAGGGAGTCCATGATGGCGGACAGCACAAACAACAACAGCAACAACCCTTTTAAACTAAAAACGTTTTTATGCTTCTGCTTTTCTAAAATCCCTAATGACAGAAATGTTGATATGTTTCTGGAACTACGTCTTCAGTAGGACACAGTTCTTTACCTTGTCCCATCTTGGCATCTGTTGGAAGTATCCCTACTTCTTGTGCAGGTTGAGAAGGTTGCCTTCCACCAGCAAGAGGAGGAAGAAAAGCCTCTTTAAATTAACACATGGGTAAGAAAGGGCATGACACACCCTGCTTTGTCCTTGCATGCATCAGGGTGTGTCAGCAGATACTAGGGGTGTACTGTCTTGTGGGCAGGTGAAGTGCAAGGAGTGAAAGGTAAGCAAGAGGTGGAAGGCAAGGCTTGGCAACACCTACTTTATTCACGCCCCAGAAACTAAGCTATATAGCAGTGGAGTTAAAAGAGCAGAACATGGTGAATTTGGATAATTATGGTTTTTATATCCTGCGGTGGTTTCTGTAACTCCTAGTTTATTGTAAATGTGCAGGGACTTCCAAGAGGTATGTGGACTGTGCTCTTGATTGTAACAAAAACACATTTTCATTCCTTTTCATGCCTTCTTCAAATAAGCCACAAACAAGTAAAATTAATTTAATTAACCACTTAATTCTGACAGTCATATGTTTCAGCTGAATCTCCCTCTGATTGCAGGTCTGCCTTTTATGCTTTCAAAGCACTGGATGAAAAACTGATTTTTGTTTCATGTGGCATTAAAAATTCCTAACAAAGTTAGTTCTAAATTAGGATGAAAAATGGATATACTTCCTGTTGGGGAGGGAGGCACAAAAAAAGCACTTATATTTTCATCTTTAAAGAGATAGTCATAGCAATAGATTTCTACTGTTTCTGAACTACTTTTAATGGCATGTCTTTTATGTTTACTCCCGACTTATTTTTGTTCATGTGTGCTAACTCAGAAGGTCGTTACACCTCCAAAACACACACACTATTTTGAGATAACAGTGATATTTTCTTAACCAACTCTTTCAAAAATATTAAAGTTCACAATTGACTAACTGTATTTGTAATTGCTCTGCATGCGTTTAGATTGTTAGGAGGAATGGCAGCCAAGGTTAGTTTCCATTAGTACAAGGAGGGAGAAGCCAGTGGCAATGAGGGACTGGAATGAACACAGGCCTTGCTGAAGGGACAAGTTTAACATTAGTCTCAGCCACTGAGCTGCAAGCTCCTTTTGGTGAACCTTGTTCATTGGTCCCAATAGAACATTGGGCACTGGCAGGAAGCTGCCTTGTATCAGATCAGACCATGGGTCAATCTAACTCAAAGTCAGTCTATTCCATGCTTTCTGGCTGCAGTTCTCCAGGGTTTCAGATGGGAGTCTTTCCCAGCTCAACCTGGAGATGCCAGAAAAGTTGGGACCCTTTTGCATACAAGGGTTTGCATACAGTGTTCTGTCACTGAGCTATGACCCTTCTCCAAGATGCTTGCCTTTTTGCTGCCCATCTCTGACTCTTCTGTACAGGGGGACCAAAACTGGGCCCAGCCTAGCTTCTTTCTCTAGTCTGGAGGAAGGATGGTGTGACTATATTGTGTGAGTGAGTTGAAGAGGAGAGTAGACTGTGCCTCTTCTTACTTTTTAAAAACATTAATAGAACCACAAAACAGAAATGGAAAGGTGGAGACTTTCAGAACTTGGAGCCAAGTATAATTAAAAGCCAAGGAAGTTCTGGTTAAGGGTGCTTCATCTTTTTTTGTATTTTTTTTTTTGGGGGGGGGACATCCTCTTCAAACATGAAATTTAGCTGTTTACACTCTCAGATGAAAAATGCAAGCAGTTGTGTACATGCATTAAATAAGTCTTTAATTTTGGCGTGTCCACCTGTATTAGTCCACAGGCTGCCTTAATGAGCTCAGTCTGGAGGCGTGTGCTGATGTCTTCAGTTGACAGTTCTGCTACGAGGGAGAGAACATTAACTTCGGTTGTGTGATCCCCCCCTCCAAATGTCATGTTATGACAAATGAAGTAATGCTCATAACTAAGCACCCAAAAGTTCAAAGGAGCACAAAGGGTCTGAATTAAGCTATGAGTACCGGACGGACAGCATCTACAACAAAAATAAATAAAGGCAAGAATCCATTTACTTTTGTCGTTGGAGTCAGTCAGCGCCCCCCCCCCCCCCCAGGTGGGGAAAGGACTGCAAGGCAGATACCAGGTCCCTCAGGGCTTACAGCAATCCTGCTGCACATCGACTCTTCTGTTTCAATCACATGAAATCTCTTTCCATTTTACTGCATGCTAAAAGCAGCACCGGTTTTTAAAATTATTTTTGTTTTATTAGGAGCTGTTGCTTTTTGTGTAAGCATTAGATGATAGTCAGTGGGTTTGTTTTCCTCAGCATATGTGTCCTCCCCCCTTTTCTTTTTGGAAAGTCTTTACCCGTCATGCTGGCTTCTGTTCTCTCTCTTTTTTTGTTTGCTCGTGTTCTTTTTGTTAATGGAATGTGTTTTCTGCCCCCACCCTTGAATACCGTATGCGGGGTGTCATTTTGAATTCGTTTTACAAAGTGATTATACAGAAACTTTTCAAATAAGAAAAGCACATGTTTTTAGAAAGCAGCAGCAGCAGCACCTGTCCTGTTTCATTGCTCAAGCAATTTAGCCAGCAAGATGCCATTTGATACCTGTGATATCCAAGCTCTATTGATGTGACTTAATTTCATGGGCGTTTGAGTTCCAATTTTCAGGTCTCCCATGTCCTCCTTAGCACCCTGGCTTAAGGCTGCCCAGGCCACACTGTCCCATCAGAGCAAGTAAGCTAATGACAGTCAAAGGCGTTATGCCCCCCCTGTCTGACTGTGATATCAGGAAATCAGCCAGTGGTAGGGCAGGCAGACAAGACAAGGCTGAGGCTGAAGGGGCTGTTGCAGGAGTGGATACATCAGAGGAAGGGGTCTTTGGGGAGAATGGAAAATGCAGTACTTATGGGTCCTTGGCTAGTATCTAAATAAACTGTCCAGCTCTTTTTACTTTTAAACTGCATTTATTGAATTAAATTAAAAATGCTGTCTTTTGACAGAATATCTAGAGCAGCTCATTCAGTAAAGCACGAGACTCTTTTAATCTGAGGATTGGGGGTTTGGGTCCTACGTTGGGGGGTTGGACTAGATGAGCCCTGTGACTCCTTTCAACGCTACGATTCTAAAACTAAGAGTGCTTAAATAGGACTGTGAAACCATTTTAATAAGATGTAAGGTGTGCCTGTTTCAGAAGCCAACTATACTGCCAAAATTGTGCATCAGCACGTAATTTCACTGTAAGTGTTTCTCTCCTTCCTAAACAAAATCTAAACTGTCACATCACCTGCATTTTACTCTTCTGTATGATACATACTAAATGTACTTTCTTAAGTAATAACCTTTTCCGTTTTATCTTTGACTGTTGGCTTTTATGAGCTGATGTGAACATGGTGTTTTGCATGGTCAGTTTCATTATGCAGAACTATGTGGGACTGGCATTTTCTAAAAGGCTGTCATTTCCAGAGGATGATGGCTCTGTTCATGCATTAAGCCAGATGATAATAATAAAAATCAGTTAGCATGCCAAATCATGGCTTGCTGAACTCATAATTTAGAACCCAGACAATGGTTTGAGTTTATTAACAAACAGGCAAACCATGGTTTGTCTCATGTTTTAATGGTTTCTTATTCTATTTGTCTAATTTCATTTTCTGTTGAGTTAGCACCCTAGCTTTTAGCTATGATGTCCCCCAAAGGTGGTACAGCAGCTACAACTGGCTAAATGAATATATGTACCTTTTGTTTTGGGAGTGTTGTTTTTTTAAAGATCATTAAATCTAAACTAGTCCGGCTATTAAACCATGATTTCGTACACGGAGAATGAATGTTGTGTTTTTTTCTTGGGTACCTTAATGAAAGACAGCTAGTGTTTTGTTAAACCAAGGTCAGAATTCAACACTCAAACCCTGATCAATGAAGCTCCTTTGCACCAGTCACTGTCTCTCAGCCTAACCTACCTCTCAAAGTTGTTGTGAGGATAAATGGTGAGCAGAGGAACCATGCATACCATCTTGAACTTTGGCCATGAGGAAAGTTGGGATAGAAATGTAATAATAAGCAAAATTGGGGAAAGGACGGAATGGGAGACTGTGGTTGAATGAACCATGACTGATGTGCTGAAGCAAGATTTGTAGTCGGAAGTGGAAATATAAAGCAGCATAGAAATTCAACCCTCTTCTGTTTGTGACCCAGAGCAGTTGCTATTTGGAGGCAGTGGTTCTGATTTATTAGACTCCTTATACAGTATCTGAATCAGGCTAGTGAACATTCTGTTGTCATCCAGAGCTGATACACTGCTGCTGTAGAATTCCAGTTTTCCATTTGTATCACTGCCTTTGGATCGTGTGACTGGTACCAGAGAGAGAGAGAGAGTTTGACTTTCTGCTCTGTAGTGCGAGGTTCTAGAAGTCAAATACAGTGGTGCCTCGCAAGACGAAATTAATTCGTTCTGCGGTTTTTTCGTCTTGTGAATTTTTCGTCTTGCGAAGCATGGTTTCCCAAAGTCTTCAAAATCACCAAAGTCTTCAAAAACCTCAAAAAAGGCTACCACACCGCATGCTATGAGTTGCTCCTCGAAGTCACCCTGGGTGTTAACGGTTTTAAGAAAAAGGAAACAAACTTGCAAGACGTTTTCGTTTTTCGTCTTGCGAAGCAAGCCCATAGGGAAATTCGTCTTGCGAAGCAACTCAAAAAACAAAAAACTCTTTCGTCTTGCGAGGCATTCGTCTTGCGAGGTACCACTGTAACATAATGCAGTCAATTTCTCTTATTACTTCTCTCAGCTTCAGAGAAAGAAAAGTCTATTGTGCTTCATGTATTTAACATTGCATCACATCTGTCAGCAATTTAGACTTAGACAGTGGCAACACCATCTTCCTGACATCAGCTTACTTAATACTGCTTAGAAAAGAAAAATACTGCTTAGAAAAGAAAAATACAGAACCAGGTTATTTCTGGTGAAATGCAAAACACACCTTTAAAGCATGCTATGTGCACATTAGGCTGTGTGCAAATAAGGTGAGATGTCGACAGCTACATCAAGGAGAATAAATAACTGACTAAAAGGAAGCCTTTGGGATTTTCATTTTTGTTTTTCTGTCCATAGTGACATGGAACGGTTTGCAAGTAACAGTGCTGTGGCGTTGGCTGTTGCTACAACTTACCTGCTCCCAGATAGGCCTATTCTCATTGTGCAGGTGGGGCTTCTGAGGGGTAAATCTAGCAATGCAGGTTGGCTCAGCGACTTTTTGCATGGAAGTCAGTGCAGCTTAAGTCAGTGTAGAGTTGTTGAGCTGTAGACTTTATTATCCACTTAATCCCAACCTTCACTTTCCGACAGTGTTCAAAATTTGTCAGGCGCCAGGCCCATTTTGCACTTGGCTATAGACCATTTGCGACCAAGTGAAGGTGCCCAGTCGCCAGGATGGCACCTGACATCCCTACCATCTGGAGGGGCATGCCTGAGGATCCTTGGATCTTGCCTGCTTTCACATACAAACAGCACATCTTGTAGAATTCTCTCTGTGATATTTTATCTGTACAATCTAAACGAATTTCAGGAATGAAAAGGTCGTATTGAAAAATATCACTTTCGAACCGTCTGGCTCTAAAATGGTGACCAGACATTCCATCTGGGTGACTGTAACCCTGGTTTAAGGAGCCATTTGGCACCTAGTTTATATATCTGAGTTTCTAATACTGCCTTCCAACATGAGTGCTAGGTAGAAGTGTGGCTGCATGACAGTGCATCTTTGTGTTAAGAGCAGCACACCAGAAGTTTTCAGTGTATGGGTTTATTGGGATTTATCTAATGATTCATGCGGTGCTGAATCATGGGTTCACCTTTTGGATTCTGGCTGAGTCCTGTGGGTATGTGTGTTTATGTATGCACAAGTAAGCTTGTTGCTGCACAATCATTTTAAAAGTTTTCTATGCATCCTGAGGGTGTAGCGGGGTAATAAACCAACAGTGCTGTTTTATCAAAACAAGAGCAATTACATTTGGCAGCAGATGTTTTTTGAAGCCAACTTTTGTATTTTTATGGTGTGTCACCTCCCTTTGTAAAAACATATTTTCCTATCCTGACGATTGTGTAAGGGTTCTTTGTTCTACCACCAGGCATAAAGGCCAGCCCAAGGATTTCGGGTAGGATTTAGTGAGATGATGATTGATTTATACCCACTGTTAAGCATGACTAGTTTTCACTTCATTTCTTAATTTACCCTACCCTGCTTAGCACCTTTTGGGCTTTGTGCATTTCCATTATCAAGAACATACCATAACAGACACTGACAGCTTGCTTCAGTGGTGTAGACCTCACTGAAAACGTGCCAAAGGGCAACAGCTAATGTGCATCTTATCAGTGCATGTAATCAAGGGCCAGAGGGGCACAGCTAACTTCAATATTATGAACAGAACTGCTTCTTGTTTCCATTAACTTGCACAAGGGCATACTATGGTTGCTGAATACATTAGCTACTGTAAATGTTCTCGGTTCAATGTACTATCCTTGAAATATTCAAACCTTGACTCAAGCTGGAAATTGTTGTTGTTGTTGTTGTTGTTGTTAATAAATAAATAAATAGCAACAGCCACCAAGAAGAACCCCTTGTCTCCTGGGTATTTTCTGAAAGGTGGCAATGGCAGCCTGAGATAGCATTTCATTTGCCCAGCAGCCAAGCTAGCATCGGTCATGGACAAGAGCAGGGTGGGGAAGCCATGTGATTAGTTCTGGGTATATCACACTAGAGATTCTACTGTGTGTTCTGAAGTGTAACACATTGGATCAATATGATTAGCCCCTAGATCAAAGTGCTTAGATCAGCCTTGCCCAACCCGATTCCCTCAATATGTTTTTTTAACAATAGCTCCCATCTTTTCTGACTGTTGGATATGCTGGCTGGGACTGATGGGAGTGTTATAGTCCCAATGTGGGAACCAGTTGGGTGAAGGCTGCCTTATCGCGTGGTTGTTGTGAAGATAAAATGCAGGAGCGGGGTAGAATCATGTACAGCCAACTCTCAGCTTACGCACATTTGACGTGCACAAATTTAGCTTTACGTGCTCTGCCTGGGGGGGCGGGGAAGGGTGTGTGTGGACGTCCACAAATAAAACTGTTGGCAATCCCACCCACCATTGCACTCACCCTGGGAAAGTGTTTGGAAGTTCAGGGAGAGTATGTTTTAACCGTCTGTGATTTTAGTGTTATGCGTCATTTCCGGAACGTGTAAGTTGAAAGTCAACTGTATACCAGCTTGAGCTCCTTGGAGAGAAGGCAGTCCACAAATGTGACAAACATATAAACAAGTGGGACTGCCGGGGGCAAGAGAGGCAGTCTTGCTGTAATCTCTTAAATATGCAGCCGCTGCCTGGCCCTCGTGTTTTAATCCAGCCTTTTCATTTTGTATTATGGAATAATAGAATAATGTGCTGTTGCTCCTGCTAGCACTTTAGCTGTAATAAAAAGAGAGTAAAAAATCAATGACTAGGGTATGAACTGCCAGAATTAATATTAGCATCATATCAAAAGTGATAATGTAGCTGTTCCCTAGATTTGTTTGCATTTAAGCTAAAGCTGGGCCAAGCCGAGAGATTGATTTCTCATCACTGCTAACTCCAGTTCCAAAAACGCTGTTTCCCTTTTCCTCTCATGCTATTGTAATAACACATTGAGTTCAAAGAGTCTGGGGAGAGCCGTGTCTGGTGAGAAACGCCTGTGACTCAGTGAGGTGCCCTTGGGGGGGATGTTAGTGAGGTTTAGCATCCTTTTCGGTGGCATGATCTGGTGGTGGTGACAAAGCCTGGAATGCTTTGACCTGAGATTGTGCTGCAGTTTTGAGTGGCGATGCAGGGAGAAGGCAAGAACCTTTGGAGCAACTCTTTGGTGGGAAGAATCTGGCCTGCCATCTGTAGCTGGTTAACTCTGCTGCCTGACATCTGGATTTGTTTCAGGATTTGTAGACATGATTTTGGAATGTACTGGATTTGTGTCTAGGACGCTGCTGCATTAAAATGATAAATTCAGAAATATTTAATGGCTTGTGTCATATGGGAACCAGGCAGGGCGATGCGGTATATAAATTTGTAAGCGCACACGTAGATAAAAGGATATATTTGGAAGCGGTTTGGTGTTGCTTCTCCAAATAATAATATTTGGAGAGGCCACGCTAGTCAGTACTTTAAAGGGAACCTTTACTGTGTGTAATAAAGAAGCCTGCAGCAGTCGTGATCTCCATTACAGTTGTGATCAATATGCATGCTTTTTCTTCTCAATGCACTGTATCCTGTTTTGGCTCATCTAGTCCCTAGCCTCTCTCTGAAGTGTCCTGGGTGGGAGACTAGATAATAGTCTCTGAACCCTGTCTTGTGAAGCAGAAATAACCTGTTGTAATTTGTAAAAATGTGCACTATTTCTCCAGACGCATAAAATGTGTTTGAGCTGTAAGGCTCTATAAACATCGAGTCAGTCAGCCTTTCCCCCTTGTGGTTTGTGTGCCATCATCAAGAATTGCTCAATCTCTTCAGAGCCTACAAATGTTTGCATAGCCTTGTTGCTCAGGTATGTATTTTTTTTTATATCTATCTCATGGAAGCCTTAAGTGAGAAGAATGCTTTCTAGAAATCCTCGATTACAGTAGACTGCTGCCCAATATCTTGTATTAGGGTCTGATTAGGTGGCCTTCTGTTCTGTTTCCAATATTTCCTAACTGAGCAAATATCCAAGGTGCAGGGAAGATGTGGTGACAGACTGCGTGCTTATATATGTTATGAATTCAGTCACCAATGAGTGCCCTCCCCTATCTAGCAAGAACCCAAGTACAGTGCTTGCTTTGGGAACAGAAGACACCCCCCACACATCTTTTTCTCTGCTTTCCTGCGGGATTTTTGCATTAGGCAGCAGCAGCAAGATGTTTCATGCATGCTCTGCTGAGGCCTGGTGCCAAGGGTAAATGTATCTCCTTTTTCCAAGTTCTCTGCACGTGCTGCGGACAATGGGTCTGTGTCTACTGCAGATAATGGATTATATAGCAGAGTTCATGCTAGTGCACTTGGCTTCATTTAAAATGCAAAGCAGCTTTGGGAAGTGCTAGAGAGGAGATGTGGCCCAGGATGACTCCATTCAGGATGCACATGAACACTCTCTGCACCTACATGCAGCCCATCTGCTGCTGCTTTGTTCTTTGCTTCATGTGAGTGGCCAAACAAGCCACAGTTAACCATAGTTTTCTGTTATGTGTGAACTGGGAACTGTGGTTAATGGCTTCCAAACAAGCCAGGATTTGAACGCCAACTTTTAAAATCGGGATTTAATTCTGCAAACATAGTTAGCTTGTGTGGCTTGTTTTGTTTGTTTATGGCTTTCTCCCTTCCAGCCAGCTCTCCCCCCCGCCCGCCCCCCGCAAATAAAATCACCTTTCTTTTTTACACCTTGGAGTTCCAGATGCATGAACATGAGAGTGAAGCATCACCACCTATGCCCTGAAAACTTCAGCCTTCCGAGACTGCTTTGCATTTAAAAAAAAAAAATACCCCAAAGGAACTTGAATAATGACAAATTCACTGTTTCCTGGTAAATTACAATGTTGGGTTTTGTTGACGCTGGGAAATTGTTGTTTGGGGGCTGTGTGATTTTTTTTGGAGGAAACCTCATGTACATTTAATAAGCCAGGCCTTTATAGAATAGGTAATTAGCAAGATAGTTTGGGCTAGTTTTAGTCCTTCCTACAATATATTCAGTATACCTTTGTTGATGTGTATCTGTAAATGCCTGGAAGTTGTATGTGAGCATGTGAGTCAACTCTCTCCAAAGCCGATACATGGGACATGTGAAAGTTCTCTAGCCAGGATGGTTATGTGAATTAAATATTATATATGTGCCTCATAGTCCTTTGGCAATTAAATATAAACAGATGGGGCTGTATAACTATGAAGGAATACATTATTGCCTCTGCTAGATTTTGCCCTTAAGTCTGGTTGACAAAAAAGGCTACCTTTAAATAAACAATGGATTTGAAATCTTACAAACCTTTCTGGCATAAGGTAATGTACCTTGCTACACAATGGATCAGTTTTCTTCCCTCCCCTTCATAGACGTTCTTCTCTCTGCCAAGAAGCAAAGCTTTTGCATCTCTTTCAGACTTGGCAGTTAAATGAAGGTGGTGCGCTCGGGAGGAAGTGGCTACAGGAAGATTGTGCATGGTGGTGTGTGAGAATCTGCCAAAGGTGACCCAGCTGTACGGCTATTTTTGGCTAATGCGATGCACTTAGTTGGAGTCTGCATTTTAATTAAAGGGGAAAGGTATATTTAATGATCATTAAAGCTCCCGTTAAAAAGTCTGCTCCTTGCTTTAAGTAATAGGAATGGTGGTGGAAAAAAGGAAGACAAGAGGTGGCCAACTAATCCTGACTTTTGTCTTTTTACCCAGAATGCATGGGGGTACCCTTGGCTTTGTTCTTTTGAGGATTTAATGCGCACTTTGAGTAAGTTGGGTGTGTTATTACAGTCCACCTACCCCATTAGTTTTGGCTTTTGTGCTCTGTGATAGAAGATAGTGCTAGCAGAAGTATTCAGTTGAAGCAGGGGTGAGCAAGAATCTGTAGATTTACACAGAGAGGCCGGGTGGGGGGGGGGGCGGTCACATTTATGATAACCAGGTGCAGTTCTTAAAGTTAGTTTGCATTTATATGGGCACATTCTATGGTATACAGCTACCTTCCGCAACCCTGTTTCCTTCAAGATTTTTTTCTGGACTATGTAATGCTGCTGTGTAGTATTGTAATTAGAGCTGAGTCACAATGACTTCTGCCATCAGTTTCCAGGCTCTAAATTTGGAGAGAAAGCATCTTGGTGCTTGGGGGGGGGGCACAAATTGCTGGGGAGGAGGGGAGATTTGAGCAGAAGTGAAGTTTCCCCTTCAGTGTCAGTGGTGATCGCACCTGCTGCTTCAAGCTGCCATTTTCCCCATTTCCTTGCCTATTGGATGCCAGTGTGAGGGCAGAAAATATTTTTCCTTGGTCAGCTTTTACCAAAACAGTCAAAATCTGTTTTCTGCATCATGACGAAGCCAAATCCAAGGGCCGGGCAATGTTTCTGCTGTCAGGATAGTCCGAGAAAACTTTTCATCTGAGCCTTAACCATAATGTGTTCACATGCACCACAAAGGACTGAGGATAGCATTTGCTGAAATTTAAAGTGGAGTGTATCATTTGATTAGAACGTCATTGTTTTTCAGAGCTTCCTTCCATCCAAACTTGGCATGCATTGGGAACTGATTGGGTCCCTCAGTATGAGAATCAGTAATTGCTTTGAATGACAGTTTGGCAACTACTTGGTGGTCTTCCCCTTGCGTTGTGGAGCCACAGGAGTTGAGTGTGTGTTTTCAGCAAAGCCCAACAGACCTGGCCAGAGGATGAGTCAATGTGAAATGGGTTCCCTGGAGCTGGAAAGTTTAGAAAACTACTGGATTAGAACATGAGCTTTGGCTGCAAAACAAGCAGGGGAAATGTAGAGCTTTCTTTTTTTTAAAAAAAAGTGCTAGTAAATATTGCCTGCCTATCCTCCTTATTACTGTACTGTTCCGTCAGTTGCCCTCGGATTACAAACTCCCTTTTTTGTATTAGGTGATTTGGCAAACATTCTTATGCCCTCTGACATGAGGATAGACAACTCAAAGCACACAGAGTAACACTGTTAAAAGCTTATTTTTTATTTTATTTAAAAAGGGGGCCATTAACAGCTTAAGCAAATAAACAAACTAAACTGGTCTGTCTGTCTGGCAGACAAGGCTATTCATAGAATCCTAATCCCCCTTAATTAAGTAATATACTTTCGAAAACGGTCCTCATAAGGCCCCTTTTCTCTGTGGAATCGAATGCCTCTGGTCTCTGAGGGAATGAAATGAAAAGCAAGAATAATTCAATTTTGGAAAACGACTAACGAGAGTAAAACTTGATAGCCTTAGTTGAACATGAAACACAAACTAGTGCAGAATGTTTACTTTTAAATATTACAGTTAAATGACTGGAATTGTATTCTGATAAATAACTTGCTCTAGGGCTGAATTGTATTTGAGCAGCTTCCACACAGAAGGGTGAGGTTATTCGTTCAGTAGCCCACCGAATGCTACAATTCCAAGAAAGCAATGCTTTCTGGGAGACTTTAAAAAGCCCACAGTGTGCTGTGGGAGGATTGTTTGCCTGAGCCATCTGCACATTATATTATTGACCTCTGCCCATATGGAACCTGAAACAAAGCCTAATGGATTTCCTGGCATCCTCCCCCCCCCCCAACTTTTCTATTTATCCTCCTTTTTTATTAATAAAAAAAGAGAGAGACTGCTTTCATATGATAGCTGGGGTGCTAACCAGACGTTTACTTCCTGGCGCAAGAGTGTCTTTTTAAAAGAAACAACAGCCCAAACTCTAGGTACTTTCAGCAGTTGGGGGGCTCTTTCTGATGTTCACCAAGATTACATTTGCGACTGTTGCTTCTTCTGACGGATTCCTAGAAATTAGCTCGAAATTCATTACACTAGCTTTTTGCACAGTTCTTTGTTGATGGTGGCACTTATCGGGGGCATGTTTTATGCTTCAGTGGCCAAATTTGCATGTGATGCTAAACCATGTGCATGATCCCCAGGCTCACATTCTCCTCCTCACAGCACTTTGAATTGGCCACAAGTTAGATTGGAAGCTTTTGCTTCCATCTTCAACTAACAACAATTTCTCATTGGCTCCAAACCCAAACTGTGGTTAGGGTTCAAAGGTAAAGGTAAAGGACCCCTGACAGTTTAGTCCAGTCGCAGACGACTCTGGGGTTGTGACGCTCATCTTACTTTACAGGCTGAGGGAGCTGGCGTTTGTCCACAGACAGTTTTTCCGGGTCATGTGGCCAGCATAACAAAGCCGCTTCTGGCGAAACCAGAACAGCACATGAAAACACCGTTTACCTTCCTGCCAGAGTGGTACCTATTTATCTACTTTCACTTTGGGGCATGCTTTCGAACTGCTAGGATGGCAGGAGCTGGGACTGAGCAACGGGAGCTCACCCTGTTGCGGGGATTCAAACCGCCGACCTTCTGATTGGCAAGCTCAGGAGGCTCAGTGGTTTAGACCACAGCGTCACCCGCGTCCTACGTGGTTAGGGTTAACTATGGTTTATTGAAACAAGCCAGCCAACATCAACCAGTGACTACCAATCTTGGCTTGCTTCAGTAAACTACAGTAAAGTTAACACTAGCCACAGTTCCCAGTTAGACATAACTAATAACCACAGTTAGTTCAAAATGGGAGCAAGACCTTCTGATTTCTTCCAGAGGAGACGAGGGGCATGCACAAGCCTGAGATTTGTAACCATAATACAGAAATGATGCTTTATTACTATCTGTTAATGTAGACAAATGTACATTTCGGGCCTATGTTAGAGGCAAAGTACAGTTTGCTGCACGAAGCAAGGCAGCTTTTTTTTTTTTAAGCACTCTGACCAAAATGTCACCATGTAAATTAGAAATGTCATTAAAATGGCAGTTGGTTGTTAACAGCATTTAATTTAAAAAGTTTTACTTCTGCTGGACTCCAGCCATCAGTTCTAGCTATTTATCTCCAAGATCACTATAGGAACTGTATGCACTTTTTTCGGCTTGAAATTTAGCCCACGAATAAAATTAATGGTCAGCTGCTTTTTGTCGCATGCTGATAATTAACAGATATAAGCTCTGAAAACTAAGTATCAGTAGTGAAGTCAGATTGGTTAACCCTTTTAACAACTTTTAATTTAGGAGAAGTCAAACACTGTTATGACTGATAACAGTCTGGGTTCTTCCTCCACATTATGTGCATTGTTATTGCTTAAAGATAGAAACAGTTGAGATTGTGGAAATGGAACCGGGGCACAATAGCACTGAAAAATCACTGGTTTGTTTGTTGTTGTTTTTTTAAATAAACATAAAGTACGGATGCATAGCTTTCTCAGAGATACAGCACTGGGTACGTGTTAATTGGAGCTGTTTTTCCATCAGGTCTCATCCCTAAAATCTGTTTTCAACATGGTGGCTAAAATCTAGAAGTAGGCAATCAATAAAGAAATACTTCTGAGCTTGTGCAGAGTGCCTTCTCCCTTCTCTGTTGCAACAAATCAGGATAATGGAGCACCTTGGGCATCTTCTCTTCAATAGTGTTGCTCCCAGACAGATTTGAGTCTAAGGCTGCCACCTCTTTTGAAATTATGTGGTTGATGTGATGTTCTGGTCTCTTCCTAGTTGCTCAGAAGGGATTAATGGGTGGGAGTGAGTGTGGCAATTCTCAGTGAAGTCTTGCACATTTCCCCTCTTTGCTCTATCCTCCCTTTCATCTTCCACCTTCTCATTTGCACTGCAATTTCAAGTGGCTTCCACAACCACCCCTCCTCTCCTCATAGGTCTCTCTCAATTTTCTTGCCACCCTGGTTTTTTTCTGTGTCTTGCCTCTCCATTTGACTTCCTGGCTTTTTCTTGCTTGCTTTGGATTTATTCCTTTTTTTTTTAACTTCAAAGGAACATGCTCTTTCCCACCCCTCCTCTGACTGCCTTCTGATTCTTCCTCATCCTCAGAGCTCAACTCGCCCAGCAGGAAATGAGTTTGATGGATACTGAGGTTGCACTGCTTAGTGTTCCATTCTTGTTAAAAAAAGAAAATGCCCCTCTCTTTCAGCTCTGCTTGATGTGAGAGTTGTTGATTAGTTGGTTTTTAAAAGGGGGTGGGACTAGTGAAGGACGTTTTTTAAAACCTGCCAGCTTTTAATGGTGGCTTAAAATATTTGCGCTCTGGAGTCTAGCAAGTGCAGGTTTATAAGCCAGGAAGTTAGCTTCTTTTACATGCAGGAAATGCACAGAACGTGCATCAACAGTCCTTTCCCTTCTAACTTTTGAACCTGGAATGCTGGCCTACTGGATGATGGCTGCTCAGTGGTACAGCATCCACAGAAGATCCCTAGTTCATTCTGTGGCATTTCCAGGAACGGCTGGGAATGTTCCCTATCTGAAAACCTGAAGACCCAACAATGGATGGGGCAGACTATATAAGCCAGATACCTATGCTTGTGTGCAGATGAAAGATGCATGGTGGCAATGGCCGTCTCAGAAGTGGTATTCACACACACTCTCTCTTGTCAGGCTTTTGCTGCACAGCACAGGGTGGTATCCCCCCCCCCCCATTCAACTTGCAGAAAGGAAAGTGGGGTGGGCAGCTCCCAAGAACTTGCAGCCTGCTCTGTCATGCTTCCTGGTAAAGCCTGCCAAAGCGTAAATGTGCTGTGTTTAGATTTGGCCCTTGCATTCAGTCTGTGTTGAAGAGTTGGTATGGGCTGGTTTTTTCCCCTGCTGCAGGAGTGTTCTGTTTAAATTTAATGGGGATTGATGCCCTTCAGCATAATAAGAACTGAGCAATTTGCATGGAGAGCAATCATGACTGTAATCTGAAACAGGTGTTTTCTCTGGCCTTGCAACTACAACTCAGAGCTTGTATTTTTGATTATCTGGAAGCTTCTCCAATATCTCCTATGTCTGTGGTGAGATAGCCAAAAGTGGTTGCATACTTTGTTTCTGATTATAGGATCTTTACATGGTTTCTGCACTGTTTCCATTTATTATTTAAATCAGTAGTGTTGGAACACAAAACTAGTCTCTCCCCCCCCCCACTGCTTTATGCAAAAATAGAAATGAAATTAACCTCATGTTAATGTGCTTTTCCTCCTATCTCTCTGCATTTCCAGAACAAACTCCTTATTTCTGCTTACAACTGCTGGCATTTCCATTTATAAATGTGGTAGCAAATGTGCTGTGTTGCTGTTGTTGTTTAAAAAGCAACACACTTTTGTGTAAGCTTTCAAAAACTTTTGAATGTTTTCCGCAATAGCTAAAAGTATGTATGAAGACCTTTTAGTTTAATTACTACATTTTTTCTTTTTTTGCCCCAAAAGAATTTGACAGAGTCCAGAAACCATTGTAATTTGATATTAATGCATAACAGCAAGTACGAGTATTAATGATTACATGATATTTTATGTTCCGGTTTTTGTGTGTGTGTAGCAAAGAGTGGTGTTTCATATTTCAATTAATGTTTTGTGAATGTGTTTCCTTGTTTTTCCCCTCCCCCTCCCCCAGCTTTTTGGCTTCCACTCATTTGCTTTCTAATAGTGAAAGCTTCCCTTTCAAGTCCCACAGAATTGTCTAAATGAGCTGAACGAAAGCCATGCACGGAATTCCTTTTGACAATAACGCTGTGCCTGTAAGATAGTTTTGATCCCTGCTCACTGAGCAAGAATTGGGGCAGGTGTTGGGGATGGGGATGCGCTGAGGGAGGCGGAGGGGACTGCGTGGCTTGGCTGAGTGGCTTGCAAATCCTGGATTGCCTGCAAATTGTGTCACTTTTGATTAACTGACCCATTGGTTGCAGAGCTCTGGATTCAGCAGTCATCTCCGGAGAGGTTTTGGTTCTGCTTGGGACTTGTGGAGGTATAAAATTAAATATACCAGTGATTCGGGCACTCAATATACCAGACTCTCTCCTCTTCTGAAACTGCTTGCTGAACAGGAGAGTAATGACAAATATTTTACAAAGGCAGATAGTTCATTTTAACCCCGTTCCATTTCAACTTATGAGTGAAATTTATGAGCCAATTATGAGATGGTGGAGTCTGTTTGAACGGCTAATCAGCCCCATGTTCTCCTCATAGCAACATCCCCCTTTAAACTGGGGAAAAACAGGCCCCCTTCTAGCTCCCTTGTTCAAAGGTTACATAGGATCATATAACCACATGGGAGTCTAGCAGTGCCTCCTGTAATTAACAGCACAAGGTCCACATTCTCAGCCTGGAGACTGTTTTAAGCAAAGATTAATGCTGCCCAGGCCTGCTAGGAAATGTACTGCTTAATAAACTCTTCTGCAAATGACAGAAATGCATAGGCATAACAAACAGAACAGCGGTGATTTATAAAAAACAACCCCTAGTATTCATTATGCTGTATGCAGTTTCCAGATCTGCGGGACTACCACCAACGCTATTCCTAGCAGTTGCTGGACTGTAACAAGAATTGAATTTTCATCATGGGGGCAGGGAAAGTAGGGTGTGAAATTGGATTAAAGCCTATAAATGTAGATTGCATTTTGAATGCTGCCTTTCTTGCACCCCACCCAGCTTCCCTTTCTGAACTTTTGTGAACACATGGAGCTCTAATTGCAAGGAGGCAAGAACAGAAACGTTTTGTGCTGCTGGTATGGCAGATATGTTCTGTTGGTGCCCAAATAAGATAATTTTAATCGTCTCGCTCCAGTCACGACTTCAAGGCTATCACTTTCATAATAAGCTTTCAGATGGAGAGGAAAGTATCACCTCCAACCTCTTAAACGAATGCAACCCTAGATTGCTGATGTGTAGTTGTTCAGGAACAGAGAAGTTTGGTCTCGGTCTTACCTCTCTGTGTGTTTTATTTAATGGCATTTTGGTGGCGTGCCAAGTTGCAGAGTATTTAATCTTTGTACTAGAAGTTTCATCCATACTGTGTACTATAGGCTTGTAAGGGCAGAGCTAAGTCTGCTATAGGAAATTTCGGTGTAATTATCCCAATGACTATGAGACTTGGCATTGATACCAAGGCTAGGCATTTTTAGTTTAATGTAGCTGCTTGGTCCTCTCCAAATTTTACATTTTAAACAGTATATGTGTTGGAAGCTGCCCAGAGTGACTGGGGCAACCCAGCCAGATGGATGCGGGTATAAATAATAAAATTAATATTGTTATATTGTTATCATCAGTGGTGATGGGGAAATCAAAACTTCCAGTTGAGATTGCATAGGGGTTAAATGGAGGCTAACTTTGATGTTTCTTATGTAAAAATAGCTATGGAATTTTGTTGCACCAGGCAAGATGTTGGCCACCAGTTTAGAAGGCTTTAAAAGGGAATTACCCAAATTCATGGAGGATAAGCCTTTCTGTGGCTATTGTGCCTGTGTTCCACCTTGCTGAGGATCACAAGTGGGAGAGTGTCATTATGCTCACACCTTGCTTAGTGGATGACTTATATGGAATCTAGTTGGCTACAAGAAACTGGGCTGGAAAAGCTTTTCCTCTGATCTAGCAGGGCTCTTTTATGTTCTAGACTATTTTAGATGCTTTCAACCGGAACTTGTTTCCTGTGGGCTGTATTAACCTCTTGGCCTCATTTCAGGCAGCTCATTGATATGGGTTGATGCACACAGGAGGGAAATAGAGTGGGAGAGAGAAAGTTATGCAGTATTGCAAACTCTGTCCATTTTCAGCTCTGGACCCCCCCTCCCCCACCAGTGTGCTTTGTCACATGCATTGAATGGTTATTGCTCATGGGTTTATATATGCAGGAAGTGGTGCTTATCAGCCGGGTTGCGCATGACTTGTGTCACGTTTCGTGTCTATGGGGATGCTCTGGGAAGAGGGTTTATGAGTGACTGAGCCAGCTCATAAAGAGTCTGAACTTGTAAGGGAAACAGGTGTGTGGGGTGGTGGTTGCCAGATTGTATCTGCATAGAGGAGACAAAGTAATTATGAAGTTTGTGTGGTTAGCATTAAAAAAGTGTAGATTAGCATCTTCACACTTCACAGTAGGAAACCACCTTAAGGCAAGAGACCAGAGAACACCATTTCCTTATGATGCAGTCATCTTGGGACTCTTGCTCCACAATCCATCTTTGTCTAATCCTCTTTTAAAGTCCTATGGGAGTCAGTGCCATTATTTTAATAATGTGCTTTATGAAGAAGTCCTTTCTTTTATCCATCCTGAATCTCCCAGTGTTCTACTTCATTGGATGTCCACAATATTATGATGGGGGTAGAAAAACTTCCCTGTCCACTTTTCTTCATACCATGAACACCGTATTTACTCAAATCTAATGCTCACCTTTTTTTGGCAAAAATGTCACAAAAATTAAGGTGCACATTAGATGCGATGGGACATTTATACATTCACCAGTAAATACTTTTTTTGGTTTCAAGGTTCTGAAAATTGAGGTGCGTATTAGATTCGCGATGGAACATTAGACTCAAGTAAATACGGTAATTTTATAAATATCAATCATCTCACCTCTGACATCTCTTACTGGAAATTCCTGAGACAGGGCTTGCCCTTACAGAAGCCATGCTGCTCTGCTTCAGCAAGGCCTGTTCTTCTATATGTTAGGTTGTTTTGTCTTTAACAATACTTTCCACCAATTTTCCAGGGACTGATGTTAAGCTTCTAATCCCCTATCTCTGCTGGCATAAGCATTTCATAAGAACTGGCAAGGTTATGTCTTTGAAACTTCCAGAAATGTGTTTCTGTTTTTCTCCACTGCTGAGCATGCATTGCTTGTATGATTCATTGTTTTGGTTTTGTGTAATTTTAAAAAGATCTTGTTGTTATGTGATGTTAGCTGATCTGAGGAACCATTTTTGTTGGCACACACATTTTTTTAAAAATGATATTTATTTAAAAAATTTGAAATTACAGAAAAAGACAAAGCAGAGAAAGAAAAAAGAAAAAAACAAAAAAGAGGAAAAAACAAACAAACCACATCCAACAATACAAATTCAAAAAACAAAAATACACCACAAACAGATAAAAATAAAACCAACATTCTCAAATCTTCAACTTTCATTACCTTCTTTCTTTGATCTCCTCCTCCTCCCTTTTTTTGTATCCCAGTTAATAATTATCGCAGCAAATCCTTTCCATATTTCATAATATTCTGTCATTACATTACCTTAATCTATTTTCATCTTATCTTATAAAAAACCTTAAAACTTAAATCTTATTTTTACCCACTTCTCATAACCATAATATTCTTGCCTAATTCTTTAAACATTTTTGCTAGAGCCAAGTAATTTCGTTCCAACATTTTTCTAACAGTCATTAATTTTATAAAACAATCCTATTGATAAAAAAAAAAGAAATACAAACAATCCAATCTTCATCCAGCGTCCCTTCCTCCTGGTCCCGGGTTTTGTCAGTCCTTTTTATCCCATCGATCTAGCGCATTAACCTGGTAACCTTATATCCGAGGCCCTTAAGTCCCTTCCATGTCCCTTCCGCAGCTCTTCTTCATATTCACCTTTCACTCGTGGGAACTCCAGCTTGGTAATGTTTTTGACCCTTTTCAACAAATCAGCCCCTTTTCCATAGTCCAGACTAAACTCTGTGTAGTATTTAAAAACATGTTTCAGAGTCCCTCCAAAATTGAGAGCCCCCACAGCTCCAAACATCTCACGGCCCATTGCCAGACTCGGAAAGTCCAAACATCCCTGCATAGGGGGGTCTATCCAACCCCCCATTTCCAAATCAGTCCAAACTTTATCTTTCCTAATCTGGCTTTTTCCAAGTTCATTTGTCAACTCCAAAAGCTCATGTTCCTGCTGGGCCGCAGCTCCCTCCATCTCTGGCGCCCAAGATTCCGCAACATCCTCTTCTCTCATCTGTTCTGTCAGGGCACACTCCTGATTTAATTCCTGGGTGGGCTCCATATAGTTTCCCACTGCCTGTTCAAAAATTCTGGCCGCATTAGTCATCAAATCCGTCTTCTCAGTTAACTGTTCCAGTAGAGCATTTATTTTACAGAGAGCACACAACAGAGCTTCTGAATACATTGTCCTACAAGGTCACAAGCCTTTTCCCACAATTGTAATCTGTGACAGCTGCAAGCTCCCTGGAATTAGTTACAGTTTCCCAGTCTCCCTCTAGGGGGAAAACTTCTAATTGTTCTTGCAACAAAGTTTCTTTTTTGAGATATTTTGTCAATATTTGTTCCTTTAAAATGCGAAAGGAAACAGTGGAATCACTATGTTTCTCTTCTTTTAGCTATCTGTCAAAAACGTTTGTCTCTGGTCAATGAGCTTCAAACGTCAGTCCTGACACCCCGCTCCAGGATCAGGACGGTGGAAAGTTACTTTACTTTAAACTCACTTCCACAAGTTTAAACAGTCCGAAAAAGATCCCCCTTCTTCTCCTGCTGCCGAAGGGGGGTTCGAGGATTTTAAATGATGAAAGCCGATCCTTTAGAAGCGATTTTCTGAGCTCTAGTTTACGTTGTCTTTGCTTTATTCTGTCTACAAAGAAACGGAAGGCTGACTTCCTGTTTAGACCTTCCCGTTTCAGTACCAAATTGAAGTAAATTTTTAAATCCAATTCCTTTCTGCTCGCAAGTCCTTATTTAAAGTCCAATTGTTCAAAGTTTAAGTACTCACGGGTGCTTATTTTAGAAGCCAAATTGTCCCAGGAAAAAGGCAGCGCTCTCCGGCTATGCAGCTTCGCTCCACGGAAATAGCAGTTGACTCACAGCACCGCGCCGCTTCCCCCTCTTCGCTTCGGAGCCCGTTAGTGGGTTACTTTGTGGGTTGGGGGGGCGCTAAGGGTGCCCGCCGAGTCCCATGGTCACAGGCTTCATCCGCCTGTGATTTTTAAAAGGGTCCCCGCTTCGCCGTAGCGGAAAAGACCCGTTTCGCGCGGAGCTAGTCCCTCCAGTTCAGAGGGAGTCCACCATTGCCGATGGCGCCACCCCGGACGTCCCCGAGGCATACAAGTTTTTAATTAGGGACTGATTCTAAGTTTCTGGATTATGTTTAAGGCATGTTGTGCTCACAGTCGCACATGCTACACAGTGTTCGAAATTCTCTTTTTTAAAAAAAAAATATTTATTCAAATTTTAAGATTACAGAAAAAGAAAAAAGTAAAAAAAGAAAAACCAATCACATACATCCTACAAGAAAAACACACAATACAAATAAAAATACACAAGACAGAAAATCACAGTAAAAAATAACAAAAGAAAAATTCGACTTAAACCATTAAAACCGTTTTCCCATTTACTTATTTCCGTGACTTCCTCTCACTTCTCTGCTTTGTATTCTAATTCAAATCGTATCTCCAGCAAATCCTTCTAACCTTCTTTTCATTTGCTTATTTTAACATTCAAAAATATTTAATTCTCCTCTATCTTTTATTTTACACTTCATATTTACTTATTCCATTATACTCTGTCTGCCAATACGGTCTAATATTCTTCTCCAACCTTTTCTAACATTCTTTTATATTACAGTATTTCTGAAGATATGTTTTAAATTTTTTCCAATCTTCTTCCATCGACCCTTCTTCTTGATCTCGAATTCTGCCGGTCATCTCAGCCAGTTCCATATAGTCTATCACTTTTCTCTGCCATTCTTCTCGGGTAGGCAATTCTTGTGTCTTCCAGTATTTCCCAATGAGTATTCTTGCTGCTGCTGTCGCATACATAAAAAAATTCCTGTCTTCCCTTCGCACCAATTGACCGACCATGCCCAAGAGGAAGGCCTCTGGTTTCTTCAAGAAAGTATATTTCAATACCTTTTTTAATTCATTATATATCATTTCCCAGAAGGCCTTGATCTTTGGGCACGTCCACCAAAGGTGGAAGAAAGTACCTTCATTTTCTTTACATTTCCAACATTTATTATCAGGCAGATGATAAATTTTTGCTAGCTTGACTGGGGTTAAGTACCACCTGTAAATCATTTTCATTATATTTTCTCTTAAGGCGTTACAGGCCGTAAATTTCATACCTGTGGTCCATAACCGTTCCCAGTCAGCAAACATAATGTTATGCCCAACATCTTGCGCCCATTTAATCATAGCAGATTTGACTATTTCATCCTGTGTATTCCATTTAAACAGCAAATTATACATTCTTGACAGATTTTTAGTTTTAGGCTCTAACAATTCCGTTTCCAGTTTAGATTTTTCCTCCTGGAAACCAATCTTTTTGTCTAAATTAAAAACCTCCCTTATTTGATAATAACGCAGCCAATCTCGAACTTTAGTTTTTAATTTGTCGAAGCTCTGCAATTTTAGTTTATCACCAACTTGTTCTAAAATTTCACAATAATTCTAAAATTTCACAATACACAGTGTTCGAAATTCTCAAGGCACGTTTTGCTACTGGCGCAGGTCCAATCGCAACTACTTGGAGATTTCTGGGAGCCCCATTGGCGACCACAGTTTTAAAACCTCTGCCTTACTCCATAATTAATATCATTTCCATTTCCACTGTGTGTTCGCATCCTTCTAGCATAGTGGGACAAGTGGTTTGTAGTAAGAGCAAGCTATAGCCAAGCAGTGTAGTTGAGATCATAGAATGGGAGAATTGTAGCATTGGAAGGGACACTGAGGGCCATCTAGTTCAACCCCCTGGCGAAAAGGCATCCCATTGTGGCAGCCATAACCTAGATCTAAGCTGCAATCTAGTGCCTAGCTTATATATCTAAGTTTCCAACACTGATGCTGTATTTCTCATGGAAAGTTATGGATGCAGCATCTAAGGTTGCTTGGGCAGCATGTGTTAACTAGCCTGTGGTCAGAATAGGAGGTGGGTGGGGGACCTCAAGCCCAAATGGAGCTGGCTCTCAGATCTGTCCCGTCTCCAGGCCCCACACCTTGCGGTCCCTGTTTCGTATCCTCTATGTTTTTGCCTGGCTGGAATGTGTCTTTGAACTCTGGATAATGTATCTTGCTTGTCTGAATGATGGATAGAGGAATGTGAGCTTGTGCATGTGTGTAAAAACTACCCTGCCAATTTTATTTTATTTTTTGCCTTCGGCCCTATGTACCCTCACTGGCATGTGCCCTTTGGAAGATTGTTCCGAAAAGAACACAGCCCTCGGGTTCTGTATCTTTGAATTATGGACTACTTCTGTTGGGTAAAGTACATATGATCTGTGTGGGTAATTGCAGAATTGACTGCTGATAGCCATTCCAAATTATTGCTGTTTAGAACCTGATGCAGGACTGTATGAGCAAGACCAAGGAGTTCAGTTAAACTTCAGTTTAATAACTCAAAAAAAAGAAAAGAAAAGAAAAGAAAAGAAAAGAAACTTTGGTATCTTCTTTTTGAACAGACTCTTAAGATTCTGTGCTGCTGCTTGCATTTCTAGATTTATCTTCATTTGTTAAAACAAATGTCTGAGGCTGATTGTTATACAACTTATTTCATAATTTTTATAGAGGATGAATGTTCTTAAAATGAGGATCAGGAAGGTGCTGTGAAATGAGCTTAAAGGTCACAAGGTTGGATAGTGGAGGAAGAAATCAGATTGAAGCCAACACAAGATGAACCTGATGGGTGGGATCTAGATGGTGGTGTTGTGCTCGTGTTATTTTGACCCAGCTGGTATCTGTACTAATGGCAGAAGAAGCAATTCCTCCTATCTCTCCTGCCCCCTTGGATGTAGAGAGTTGGGAGACCATCCAGAACAGGGTGGAAATGGGCAATTGCAAGGGGAAGGTGGAATGAGCAAAAAGCATCTTCCATGAGTGCAAGGGCACCAACTGGATCCCCCCCCCCAAGTTATTTTATAAGGCTTTGCAACCAAGTATTGTGTTTTTGCTGTCAACTGTTAAACTGCTTCTTCTTGCAACATTTAAAGAATTGTTCTGAAATAAAGCTATTTTTTTAGCGCACTCCTGATAAAAGCAGTTGTAATAAATGTTGTTTTAAAAGTTTGAGATTGTGGGCAGCAAAAAGTTTTTGTCGGAAGTGCTACTCTTCATCCTTCCAGTTTTGAGGTAACAGCAGCACTACAGACTGCCATGCACCACCTTGTTCCTTTGCATAGGGAAAGCTCTGCCAAGAGACTGTTGTGAGAGGCATGTCACCAACAAGACATGCAGGGGGAAACAATCAGTAATTCCATACAGGGTCTTTGATTTTTCTTGCCCTGGACTGGACTGGGAAAGAAAGTGAGCTGCAGACAAATGTATGCTTTGCTGGTGTGCAGGAAGTGGTGGTTTCTTGAGGAGGCTCACAATTTTAAGTTTGTTTCCCTGGAAACCTGGGGTACTCAAGGACACAGGATTACCTCCTTTTTTTTTTTTGTCACTTGCAACAGCTCTGTGATGTTTGCTGGCGTGAATTCTGCTTGAGACTGAGCAAGAACTGGGTACTGTTTGAAATGTAGTGCTCTGTGTACTCCACCACACTGCTAAAAACTGTTGTCCTGAGTTGGTTCCTCCCTCTTTTCTCTGCACCCCCTTTCCCTCTCAACCCCTGCCCATGGGCTCATGGCACATTTTGTTATGTAAACTGCTTTGGGGGGGGGGTCTTTTTGACTGAAGAGCAGGGTAAAAATGCTTAAAATAAAATAAAACTTAAGCTTGCAATTCCATTGAAGTCAGTGGAACAGTAGGATTCTGATTTAAGTGTGGTTGTAGCCTTATCCCATTTCCCATGTAGGGAATTGCCACTTATTCCAGATGTATTTTCTTGTGAATCATCATGAACAGAATTCATCCAAATATATCATTTGAAGAAATATCTAAAATAAGTATTCATACAATGCAGATTCTTTATATGCCTTCTGCGTTCTCTTGTTGTTTGCTCTGTATTTGTATGACACATTTCCTTGTATTGTTTATGACAATTATTATTTCCTTACAAGTACTACAATTCCTTGGAGATTTGCCTAGCCAACTATTGTGCTCTTTTAACCCAGCTACTGAAAAATGCAAGTTGAGTTGACCATGAAATTAGCAGGTCATTTTGGGAATTTAAATAAAGGCTATTGGCAGCCTGCAAATGACTGTTCTACCCAGTTTGGGATCTTCAGCTTTTGCTGCCATCGGCTGCATTTATTCCCTTCCTTCTTTTCTAAGGATTAACTCATAATAAAATTCAGGCTTCCCATGTGAATGATTCTCACAAGCTTGTATATCTAGTTTGCTGAAATGTCATTCTTATTATTGCGCTATCAACATACGTTGGACGATAAAGTTAATACCAAAGAAGATTGTGGTTACCTTTTATATATGCCATGATTAGTATAAGTTTGTATATAAAATTGCATGGATGGCTTTTTTTTAAGCAGAGTTTTATGCCACTTTAAAATCTAACAAGTTTATTGTTGCATAAGTTGTTACCAGCTAGTGTCAGCTTCTATCAAATGCATGAGGATACCAGAGAGTTTTCCTATCTTAAGGCAGCTATATGGATCTGTGCCTCTCGGGCCTTTTCACCAAGACAACTCACAAACAGATTTTTGTGTCTGTCTTGAAACCTGCATCTGGGTGTTAACTCCTGAAGCTGAAGTAAACTCTCCCGGCTCTTTGTGCTCTATTTAACAGAGGGAGGCTGCAGTTCTCTGCATCCTTACTTGGGAGTAAGTGCCATTAAACTTAGTTGTACTTACAAGCAAGCATGCAAAGGATTGCCCTGTTAACCTTACGCTTTCGTGCCAAAAGGTGCAGGGGGTCACAAATTTTACTTGACAATGGACCAGACTTTCCCAACCTGATTTGGAAGCTGTTTTGGATTACCAGTGTTAGAAACTCAAATATAGAAGCCAGGATCCAAAAGGCTCCTTAAACCAGGGTTACAGTCACTGAAAGTGAATGCCTAGTTCCGATTTTGGGGCCAGATATCTCAAAAGTCATATTTTTTAATATGACTTTTTGGTTCCTGAAGTTCATTCTGATTGTGCGGATAAAATCTAATGGATAGAATTCTACAGGATGTGTTGCTAGTGTGTGAAAACAGTCAAGATCCAAGGATCCCCAGGTATCCACCTCCAGATTGTGTTGACGTCATGTGCCATGCTGGTGCCCAGGTATCTTCACTTGGTTGCAAGTGGCTGATAGCTAGGTGCAAAATGTGCTTGGCGAATTTCGAATGCTTGATTGATATAGTGGTTTTGCCCTTTATAAATATTATTCCTCTTCAAATCCTAGGGTACTTTTGGGAATGGGTGGGTGAGGATTACTTTACTTCCACAATTCAATGAATACATGTACAAACTAAGAAGCAGGAAACATCTCTCAATACACCATGTGTCATCATGGCTAGCATATAAACAACTTACTATTTTTTCACATTGTTCCTTAAAAGAATGGAAGGCAAATGAAAACAGACAATAAATGAAACAGCACTATTTTTTCCTAGCCAGCAAATCATGATTTTTATTGAGTGTATGGCTGCACTTTGAATCAAAATGTATGCATGGTCTTTCTGGTTGCAGGGTGCTCTTTAACAAATTGAGTTTTGTGTTTCTATCCCTTGCAAATTTCTGTCCAAATAAGTTGAAAGATTGGAGAAAACACAAACATTTTATTCCTTTATTTTATCTTATTTTATATGGTATACAGTCATTCATTTCCTGGTTTGCTGGAACTGCTCTATATGTTTGTATTCTCATTTGTACATTTTTTAAAAAACAACAACAGAATTTATCTTTTTTTAAAAAAGGGGGGGGAGGAGGGAAGCTGGGAAACAATAAACTTTGGAGCGAAAGCAGTTGCGAGTCAGAGCTGCATCAGCATATACGGTACACTATATTCTGCCTCTCACTGCTGTGTTTAAAGCACATCTGAAAATATTCTGCAAACCTGTCCTTCATAGTTACTGATATAATTTTTTGGATCTGGAGCAGATATTTCTTAAAATGCTTTTTCTTTTGGTGGTCGACGTTTATTGCTTTTTCTGTGGATGTTAATTATTATATATTGTGGTGGTTTTTTGTTTTTTTAAAAAAATCCTTGCTTGTAAGGTACTCGCATACTATTTCTTGATATTTAGAAAATAAATAAAATAGAGCGAAAACCAGTATTCCTAACTTGTGTAAAGTTGCTCTCTCTCCACTTTAAAAAAATGAATTCTAGGCTGTGTGCTTCTTTTAAAGGAGAGCTCGTACTTATTGAGCATCCCAGGGCGGAGGAAAAGCAATGTTGCTCTTCCCCTGCTTTGCAAACATTAATAGCCATTTGATAAGGTCAGTGCAGAGTAAAGTGGCTATTTGTTCTGTTTGTTTTTTAAAGCTTCAAGAATGAGACAAGTGTCGAAAGGTCAAATGTAACAAACAAAAGTAGTCCCTGGTGGGATGAGCAAATTGTGTAACCACTCTTTTTATGCCCTTTTGGAAACGTCTCCCTCAGATATTTTAGCGTGTTTTTCCCCCCTGGCAGTGTTGATTTCTCCAGACTATTCGTCTTTCAAAGATTTCAGGTGGTCTTCAGGATCTCTGGAATCAGGGTGGCATTGCTAAAGGTTTCTTGTCTTAACTAGGTACAGAAGGGTTTGGGGTGGGCAGTTCGACGTCCCTGTTGACCATAAAGCTTTTTCTTTTTAAGTCAGGCCGTCCTTCAAATGACAGAAGACACAACACGGCTTGACGCATATCAGAATTGATATGGGTCATCCTCATGAGCCTCTCTGGTGAATATGAAACTGATAATGGTTGGGTTGGTTCTTACGTCAATTATGTAGCAAAATATGTTATCTGGGATCCAGAGAGCAGTGTTAGATAAATTCAAGGACTTGGGAATGCCAGAAGTAAGTTCTCTAGGCTTCAATTGCATTGTAAAAATTGTTGCTGAACTTTTTCTTTTTCTTTTAATGCTAGTTTATTTGGATGTCCTCATTGCATGTTTACAAATCTGCTCCTTTAAAACAAAGATGCTAATTAGGGTTCCATAAGTAATTGGTTCTCCTTGTAACTTCCTTCTGATATTGGGAAACGAAAGGTTTATGCCTCTCCCACCCTTTCAGCCTTTGCTGTTAACTAATTTCATGTACAGCTGATGTGGGTTCAAGTGGCTAGAACTTACTACCAAATAAAAAAAAAATTAGATATAAGGGCTTGCCGTGAATTTTGTCAGTTCATGCAGTAGCCAAGTAGTTGAACCAGCTGATGTTGCCTTGCTAGTGGGGAGTGAATTTGAGTGAGAGTTAGGGCCCCTTTTGAGCATTAAATCCTCCAAAGGAAAAAAAGAAACATTGAGGATTTAAAGCATACCACTGGGCCTCAACTCTGGGCAAAACGACTCTTCCAAAAGCTGTTCTCATTTATCATTAGCCACCAGGTGGCTTAATTGACACTTAGAGAGAAATTGGAGATCACATTTCTTCTTGAAACTGTGTGCTTCCATTGGTTTAAGAATTCCAGCCTCCTTGTTCTTTCTTCTACAAGGAAACTCCCCATTTTCCCCATGTTTTCTCCCCACTGTCTGTCTGTCTAACCAGCCAAATTTTGATGTCATAATATGCTTAGAACAGTTTGAGCCTACTAATACGAATATTGCTGATTTCTTGAGAAACTTCTGTTCCTTTTTCTGATAACTTGCAAGTCCTTGTTTCTAACTAAATTTGTTGATATTACGCTCCATGAGTTTGGCTTTACATTTATTATGTGGTGTATGGAACTGGTTGAAACAAAAGCTGAAGAGGTTGGCCCAATAGCTTTCTTGAGAAGGAAAGTTTTTGTAATATGCAGAGAACGGAGAGCAAGTGTATAGGACTTGCTGAAGGCATCTAGAATAGGATATGTGATATATGTACTTTGTTGTTGCTGCTGAAACTACCCAGCTAAAGTGTACTTCTGTCAAAGGCATTCTTAGTAATAGGATTTATTTAACAAATTTCCACCACTGTGTAAACTTTTTAAATGTCATTAAATATTTTACTCTAGGAGTCTAGGAATTTCTTCCTTCTTAAAAATGTATTGTGGCTGGACTCCGAGGAACAATAAATGGAGCTCTTTTCATTTCAGTCTGGCAGACAGTCTGAAGAAGCCTTCCTAATCCTCTTTCTCTTTATTATACACGGCTACGTCTAGAAATATAAATGCTTTTGAGATGGCCTGTCATCCAAAGGAACATTAAACATTTTGTGTATTTGTTTCCCTCCTGAAATGTATTTACCTCACTTCTGGAATAATAAGGAATAAAGAGTACTCAAGTGTGCTTTGGCATTTCACAGGGATCCTGTAGGAACATAAATAGTACGTAAGGTATGCAAGGAGGTCAGGGATAGGAGATGGAGGAAGAGCATAAAGCTGCAGGCCTCAACTCTCAGAAGGGCCTTGCCAGGTTGCTTTCATTGAGAGCAGAGGTATAAGATTGGCTCTGAATCCAAATCCTGCACAGTACGGTGAGGTTGGCAACTTCTTCAAATGGTCCTGCTCTTGTGCCTAAAACACACAAGTTGGTTTAGCAAAGCTGTTCCTGGAATGGAGGTAAAGCGATGGGAAATGCTTCACCACCCTAATTTGTGCATCTGCTTGCTTTCATAATGCACACAAGAGCGAGTCCAATAGAAAAACTGGCCACCCAGCTATCAAGCAAATCTGTGCGCATTTACAACTTTGTGTTACCAAGCGGCAACAGTGTTAACCGACAACTTAATGATTATATAAAACACTTTACTCTTTTAATTCTTATTCGTGACAGAATACTGCAGGTATAGGGAAGCTTTGGCCCTCCAGATGTTGCTCAGTGTCTCCCATCATCTGCTAGAAGCATCTGATGGGCAAGAGGTTCCCTACTCATGGGAATAGACTTAAAAAGAATATGCCACCCCCTCAGACTTGTTGTAAAATAAAAAAAGTTTATAACAGAAAATATTACGATGTAGCCATTGTCAGGACTAAGTAAAATTTTAAATGTCACAAAGAAAACAAGATTTCTTGTTTCCTACAAAAAAGTAAAAGAGACTTTCGATGATGAATATTAAATAACTATCTCGGTATTGGATGCCACGCTAATACTGCTAATAGTTATTGTAATTTTATTTGTCACATTAGCGACAGATTAATAAAACTTAGAAATTTTTTTTTAAGGGTATAATTCCTTTGCTTCCCCTCCACATGTGCTACATAACTTGAGCACTATTTGCAGGCCACATGATGGCTTTTAATAAAATGCTTGGCAAGCAACAACCCAAACAAGAAGACTTAGTACCACTGCAAATAAAGCTGTTATTCCCCACCCATTCCTGCTATATTTATGTAAAAGGGAGCGGGGCAGATTAAATGCTTCCTCATGCATGTATTTCATTGTGCGACACAATATACAAACCAGTGCTTGTTAAAGCTAGTGATTTTCCATAGTTTTCCAAAATGGATGCTCTCCAAGTGATACAGACTAGCAAAAAGGACAGGCCTGTTTGCTAATGTTACAAAAGCAATGGAAAATTGTACAAGTGTACTATTCTGTAATACAGTTTACTACTGTTTCTTTATAAATTATTACATGCTTTGCAAAGTACAACATCCTCTTCTTTAATAATAATAATAATAATAATAAGTCAGAACCAAATGGGAGAATACCATTCAGACCTCAGCCCTACCACAAAATCATTTAAGCAAGAATGACCAGTATAAGTTTCCTCAATGTGTGGTCTGTGGAGTTATAGTAGCTTTTGTTTAACTTATGCCGCACACATACTATGCAGAGCACCCTTTTAAAAATGCCCTGTTGAAAGAGGATTGGAAGCAAACGGACAGTCTGTTTATTACACAGTTTGTAATGTACCCAAACAACTTCATTTCTCTCTCTTTGCGGTTGTGACTTGTCATTTCTGTTTGGCAAATCCTAATAATGACAAGACAGAAAGCAGCTATTATTGGCTTTTTTTTCTGAGCCTGATCAACGATAGCATAAATTAGGTGTCCGTTCTTTATGCTGGCACTGCATAAATCAATTTTTGCTTAATTAGGGACTGGCTGTATTGGTTTATCTTCAGAAATGTTGGAACCTTCTGTACAGTCTTATCTTCACCCATTTTGATGTGAGGAGTAAGGTGCATTTTCAGTAGACTTTTTTCCTTTTATCGCTAGGGGAGTCACAGAAGCACAAGTATTTTTCTGTTCATGCACTGACAAAAACAACAATTGTTTGTTGAAAATATTATTTTTTTCACCTGTGTTTCAGTCAGAAAGACTCTCAAGGCAGCTAACAGCAAAATATAATAAAACAGCAATTAGAAACATGAAAACCCACATCAAGTATAAAACTATAAAGAATAAAGATCTGATAAAGAAGCAGATCCATTAGCAAGAACCCCAAATGCATGCTAAAATAATCACTTATTCTCTGCATGCTGACAGGAAAGTAGAGATGGTGTTGGATGAACTCCTTTGGGAGGGTTCTCCAGAGGTAAGTTATGGTAGATGAAAATGCCTTGGGGTCAGCAACCTTTTTCAGCCATGGGCTGGTCCACCATCCCCCAGACTATGTGGTGGGCGAGACCTTTTGGGGGGGGGGCGGAAATGAACGAATTCCTGTGCCCCCCAAATAACCCAAAGATGCATTTTAAATAAAAGCACACATTCTACTCATGTAGAAACACGCTGATTCCCGGACCATCCGCGGGCCGGATTGAGAAGGCAATTGGGCCGCATCCGGCCCCTGGGCTTTAGGTTGCCTACCCCTGCTCCAGTACGTGCATGCTGCACCTGAGATGCTGGGGGGTATGCAGATCAGGCCATCTGATAAGGTCATAGGGAAGGAGGTAGTCCCAGACCACTTAGAGCAGGATTGGGACCCTATATCTCCCCAGCTGTTTCCCTCCATGATACAGCTCCCATTATTCCTGACCATTGACTAAGCTGGCTGAAACTCATGGCTGAAACGCCTTATTTTAAGGTGGTTGCTGCTGCCCACAGTGTCAATGAATACTTGTATTTTAACTTTCAGTCAAGCTGCAGATTTGTTAAAAAGTGTTTTATTTTAGATTAATTGCCCAACAGCACAAGCTTTTAAACACAAAATGCTTCTTTCCATTGTGGGTTGATAAATATCCCAACTAGATTATATTCTGATCTGCCATATATGGTGTTACTTAAATTTAAAGGAATGTTTATTCCTGTCACTCTGAAAAGCACCCGATTTTTCTTATTCAGGTCCCAGGAATCAGCAGCTATTCTTAATTAAAAGACCTAGTTAGTTATTTAAAGGGTGGTGTTTGGGGGCACTTTATCCATGTTTTGTCCTTTGCCACAAAGGAACTATCAGCCTGAGGGAAATCTGTTGCTTCCCTGCTGTAGCTCTGTGGAGTTGACATTGATTCTGAAGACCTGTAATCACCATTGTTCACAGCCTTCTCTTGCTTTATCTCCAACCAAGTTTTCATTTTTCAGGAAGGTGGGGTGCAGAACCCAATGGGAAAGCTTCATATTTTAAAGTTGCACCCTTCTTTTAGGTTTTGATTTTGACGTGCATTTCACAAGTCTGTAAAGCTATGCCTGAGCTCATTTGCTCCTTGACTATGAAGCCTTTACCATTAACAAGGCACCAATGCACTTGGCCCTCAAAACACTGTGGCACCAAAAACATTTGTTGTTGTCATTTAGTCGTGTCCGACTCTTCGTGACCCCATGGACCAGAGCACGCCAGGCACTCCTGTCTTCCACTGCCTCCTGCAGTTTGGTCAAACTCATGCTGGTTGCTTCGAGAACACTGTCCAACCATCTCATCCTCTGTCGTCCCCTTCTCCTTGTGCCCTCAATCTTTTCCAACATCAGGGTCTTTTCCAGGGAGTCTTCTCTTCTCATGAGGTGGCCAAAGTATTGGAGCCTCAGCTTCAGGATCTGTCCTTCCAGTGAGCACTCAGGGCTGATTTCCTTAAGAATGGAGAGGTTTGATCTTCTTGCAGTCCATAGGACTCTCAAGAGTCTCATCCAGCACCATAACTCAAAAACATCAATTCTTTGGCGATCAGCCTTCTTTATGATCCAGCTCTCACTTCCATACATCATTACTGGGAAAACCATAGCTTTAACTATACGGACCTTGGTCGGCAAGGTGATGTCTCTACCAAAAACATACTAGCTGGTAATTTGCGATTTAGGTAAATATTATCTTTCTTTGTCTTATTGTCATTGCATTTCCATGGGTTTACCAGTTCAGACCTCATTGCGGGGATGCAAGGGCATTGCTAGGTCCTACTTAAAAGACTTAAAAGGCACAAGGCCATGATGATACAACTTTGTCTCTGGGCAAACAAAACTGATGAGTGGCAGGAGGTCTGGGGCTGGACAAGTGCAAAAGGCGTGGGGCTCTGCCCCATAGGCCACCCTTTTACCAGTGTCCCTAGTGGAAAGAGACAATTTCAAGTACTCAGGGGCATAATTCACAGCAGTGTCCAGAGGCCTGCTTTTGTGTGTTCGAAATATTAAATAAGGGGCGGGGGGGGGGGGGAGACTGCTCGTGTGTATGCTGAGAGCCATTTATTGTGGTTACACTTTTATGCCTCATAATAACTGTAACGGTGTTATCAAAACAGGTCAAAACAGTCACCCATTCCCCGCCCTCTTTTGTAAACTGCACTTGTAAAATAGTTTTATGGGTGAGAATTTCCCAGACAGCAGGCAGTGAGATAATGGAGTCCTACCCCAATTTTTACAAGCTCTAGCTACTATCTCATTTTAAGTCTTTAGGAGACACTTCCTTTTGCCAGACTTGCTGGAGTATTTTTCTTCCTGGCCATTACTGTGGCAAGAGAAGCCCCCCTTTTTAAAAGCTTGTTGCATTCCCTTATTTCTGCTTCCAAGCAAATGTTTTCTCTTTTGCCCTTGTAAAAAACACTAGAGCTGCATTTGGACATATTTCTGCCTGAACTGTAAATATCCTGCCAGTTTTGTATAATGGGTTTTTACATTGTATGAGCTAAAGACTGTTGAGTTATAATTTTTGCTCGTAAGTGAATGGAAAAAATATTTATTTGCACAATGCTACAGCTTTCATTATCCTCCTAGCAAAAAGTCCTTAAGCAGATCTGTGTGCTAACTAGATTAATCCAAAAGACATCAAAGTATATTTATCTTGCTGTAAGCAGCAGGGGGTATCTGTATGAATGAAGCTATGTATACAGGTGTTAACTTTGCTTTCCTGTTTTTACTCCCATCAGCTGAATGGTGTAAGTAGAAGTGGAGACGGCTTTACTGTGCCAGCACCATTTCTGGTCTATCAGGTTTATTTAATAGGACGTCAGTTTAAAGATGTGTGTGCTCTAGAAAATTGTTGCTATTATAAAGCAATGGAATAAACCTGGGTCACATGCCAGCTATTTAATGATTCTCCCATTCCTATCAGAAAATAAGCTGCAGCAGGTCAAAATGTCAAAAACAAAAGGAGATTATGAAGTTGTGAGTTCCTTTCAGCCGAATGTTTGGAAATGTAACACTGTGAAACAAGACTGTGAATGATAGCAACAAGACTCTCTTTGATGACCACTTGGAAACACGACACAAAAAAGCAGAATACCATACCCAACAAATTCACACTCTTGTTCCTGGTGGATTGAGTTCTATATTATCTGGCATAAGTTCTCACTGAAAGAAATTGGGAATTGTGGAAGAGATGGTTGGGTTCCCATGGGTCAGATTTTTTTGTCTCTCACTTCATTACCTTTAATGCCATCACAAATATTCTGCCTGAGGCCTTCATTGCCTTCCCTCTGCTGGTCCATATTTTGCCATACATGTGTGCCTGAGAAGGTGGAATGGTTGGTAGCAAATCCGGTGTTTTCATTCCACTTCAGTGACTACTTGGCATAATTTAAATAGGTTTCACTGACAATGGCAACAATCCATGTCCTATTTGAAAATAATATAAAATATATTAATAAATGTGTAAACTGGAGTGGAATAGAATGTGCAGGCTCTAATCAAGCAAAAGGTAAGCACGTTGATCCTATTGACTGGACAGGTTTTACACATGTGCGCTCTCTCTCTCTCTCTCGCTCTCTCTCTCTTTCTCTCACACACACACACACACACGCGCACCCCCCCATACTGCTAGCATTTAAAGTGCTTAATTTTAGCTGAATCAAGTTCATAGTGTAATTTGTTTTGATATTTACCTGATCCCCATTGCTGCTCATGTGAGAAAATAAAAAATGCAGTGTTAGAGATTTGCGGTAGACCCTAAAATTAATAAATACTAGGATTTTGGGTTCTTTGTGATAGGAAGGGAGAATAGAAGCTGCAAGGGGATTCCTGGGCTGCCTTACACAAACCAGTCTGGCTGGCTGAGGGAAGAGCAGAGCTGTTAGCATTGCAATAGAGAGCCATTGAGGGTCCTCAACAACTCTTTGTCCCAGGTGTGACCAGAGACTGGAGATTTGGAAGGTTGCCAGGGTAACTGCTCTGGGGGAAGGGCAAAGGGTTTTTGGGAAGAAGAAAGGGGGAGATCCATCTTGTCTAAAGAAAGGACTGCCTGCACTGCTGTGGACCATGCTGTAAGATCTTGATCGCCTCCATGCAGATGGAAGGTGTAAATAGGTGAATAAACCCTATTTCTTAAAGCATGACAGCCTCCAACGTGTCTTCTATTCTCAAAAGGGACACAGACCCTTTGTGGGCACCTGAGCTCCCATGTGCTGTTGCCACGGTTTGGCAGAGAGAGGGACAGGTGCCAGGCTTTTGTAACAGCAGCTTTTGTGAAGGACCTACAATTCCAAATCTAATTGGGGAGGGTGTGTGTGTGTGTGGATTGTGAAGTATGAGAACAATGGTGACATTTCCGGTAGCAACAGTAAGTTTAGATTTTGTGACTCATACCACAATAATTGCTAACTAAACCTACAATTTGTGGTGATTGCTGATTTAGCTTTGCCCAATGTGAGCACTCTTAAAGTCTACAAGGCAGATATTTCTGAATGTGTGCCTGTCTGGATCATATAAAAATCCACACCAGTAATCAGTTGACTTGACAATATTTTGTGCTGAGAAGTTGGTGAGAAATCTAAGCAATTGCAGTGAGTATGCTGCAGTTTTGCTTCTCATTTTAAAGAGATGCTATTTGTGATTATCAACTGGGTTTTTTGGTATTTCTGAGTAAGAAAGAGGAAAAGCTAGGGGAGTCCAACAAAATGAGGCCCTGTAATAATAGTTTGTGGTATTTTATGCATTGTGATTTGCTGTTATATTTATTGATTGTATATTAGTAATTCTTTATTGTAATTGATAGGTATAAACTGTTTAATTATTATTTGCTGATGTTTAATTTTACTGTTCTATTAGATTCTAATGGATTATTGAATATTGCTTTTTTGATATAAGTTATTTATTTTAAAGTTATTGTGACTTTTTAATATTGGATCAGATTGTTACTATTAATGTTTGATGATGATGGTGATGATATGTGTTGGAAGATGCACACTTTGGCTGTGGCAACCCAACCAGATGGGTGGGGTATAAATAATAAAAATTATTATTAGTCAAGGGTAGATAAATGGTCTGGAGGTACATAGTTCTATAACATCATTGGGGCTAAGCTGGTGTGAAAGCTCATTGGAGATAAGTAGTTAATAATGGGAAAATGGTGAGCCAAGAAAGAGTGAAGGACCACCTTTCCTTGCTGCTTTTCTGTACCCAGTCTTCACCAGAAGTAGCCTTTTAAAATCCAGAATAGCTGTTGGACCACCATTGCATGCATCTGCATATACAGTGGAACCTT
Source organism: Podarcis pityusensis (assembly GCF_964106645.2). NCBI lineage: Eukaryota > Metazoa > Chordata > Lepidosauria > Squamata > Lacertidae > Podarcis > Podarcis pityusensis. The sequence goes on from NC_138031.1 coordinate 61,300,343, forward strand.
GGTTGTCGAACATAATCCGTTCTGGAAGACCGTTCAACTTCCGAAACATTTGACAACTGAGGCGCAATTGCCAGTTGGCAAAACCCATTGCAAAAATGGAGAAACACGCCTCGGAAGCCGTTCGACTTCTGAGGCCTGTTTGAAAATGGAAGCATTCACTTCCGGGTTCAATTTTCGAAGCTTTCAACAACCAAGGTTCCACTGTAATGGGTATTGGGTGGCCACTTACACATCACCAAGAAAGAGGAAATGCACCTCCATAGGGGAGGTAGATTTGCATAAAATTTGGACATGCTAATTTATAAGTATGAATGCAAATTTAGAAAGAATTACTCTCAGAAATACAAGACTCTTAAAAATACAAGACTGTGATTTGTGAGAGACCTGTGTGCTTGCTCAGTTTGTTATCCAGATGTACTTCCTGCTGATGGGCAACTTCAAGACTCCTGCTCTTGTCTTACAGTTCTTTGTGTTTTAACTGGACTTGGACCAGACAAACATTCAAATAAGAGACTGTCCTCTATAACACAGGGCATATGGCAACTCTAAATATGTCGATTGGCCTAAATCCAAGAACTAGTTCTTTAATTCTAAGAAAAAAGTAACTTTCTGGTTTTAGAGCAAGAAGAGTTCTGGTACTGTTGTCAATAAACTTCAAAACAAAAAGGTTTCTCTTTTTTTGGCTGGGGTTGCTTTACATTTGTGAGAGCCATTAGCAAAACAAATGTTTCCTATGTACATAGGAAGCATACCTTTAAAATTAAATACAGCCCTTGCTCCTGGCTTTTTCAGACTTGGAGGAAAATGGTATGTAGAGATAATGTTCAATTCAAGATATCTGATTCGGTGCTACAGATTGCACTTTTAGGGATATTTTCTGAAAGCATATTGTTACAAGCTCGCCAAATACAGCAGAGATCCACAAAGCAGTTAAGGGGGATTGAGAGAAGCTGTTTTGGAGAAAAAGCTGTGCTTAATAGGTTTGGGAATCAGTCTGTATGTGCATGTTAAGATGTCTTCTTATATCTTTCTGCTGTATCGAAGTGTTTCTGAGATGTCAGTAAAATACGAAGTTATTTCACAGGCAAAAATAATACAGTGAAAAATTCACACAGATCATTTTGGTATTTTGCTTTTGCTCTGGGTTCTGTTTCGGCATTGACAATGAATTTATAGTGGAAATGAAGGTGCATATTTGGAATAAGCATGTTGTTTGTGGTGTTTTTGTTGTTGCTAATATTGCTCCCAGAGGAAACTCAAGAACACTGAGAAATCAGTTTGGCACCCCAGTATTTAGGCCAGCATCTTGCATTGGCAGGGTAATGTCATGTTTTGTGGTGCTGTGCTGGCACAGCAGTTGGCATGCCCTGGCCTATCCATTTATTTACTGGCACAGTAGGTGTGAAGATCAAGCCTTTAGTATATTGTATTTGAACTGGCTTTTTCTATATGCAGTCCTGCTGTTTAGATAATGGCTTGGATTTTTAAATGTCTGAGGAAGAAATGAAACCATGCATATGGCTATAAATATGCGCATCAAGGAAATGAGTGATGAAAACCATCACAGGAGAGTTCCCTGTAAACAATGAAGGTTTGCACCTTGAACATTTTAGCATTCAAGACCAAAAGGATTGCTGCACTTCTTTGGTTTTGTTCTGCAGGATTGACAGAACGATTACGATTTTGACTTGTATTATTATGTGTTCTCACATAGGATATCCACGAGATCACTAATAGATAAAGAAATATGAATTTACATCCTGCAACAGTTTGTAGGAAATTGGAAATTGCTACTGTACTCTATATGGTCATTTACTTCACTAATACTAATAAGTAATAATATAAAAGCCACTGTTTTGCTGTCATGCATGAATTCAGTTTCTAAGCTCTCTGGAGCAGCAAAAGAGGCTTGAGCCCAGGAGTCAGCCTCTTTTCCTTTGGCCTTAGGCCCACCCCCTGCCGGCTGTCCATTGTCCTCCCTGGCCAGGGGCGGGTCAAAGGCCAGCTCAGGCAGGTGGGTGGCACCCGCCCAGGTGAGCCTCGCTTGGTGCCGCAAACCCCGCCCACCTGTGGGGAAGGGAGGGCGGCTATTCTAAGCTCTCTGAACATGTGTGTCTGCCATAAATACAGCTAGGTTTTGTGGCACTTTCAAGACTTAACACATTTATTTTACCATGAGCACCAGTGCCTAGATGTCTGTGTTATCATTTGTACTGCTTTTGGAATGGTCACTGTAATAATTTTAAGCTTTAGCTTAATTGTCACTGTCTGTAGTCTTTGCACACACACTCACACACCAGTACCATCTTTTTCGTCTTTAAGGTATCACAAGACTCAATGTTTTTGCTGCAGCAGACTTACACAGCTACAGCCCTGGAAACGCCCATTCATAGTTACATTTTTTTAAAAACAATCTTGGGAACAATTTGCTGTAATTGCATTTTCTTCTACTAAATGCAAAATAAAAGCTGCTGAGTTTGTGACATAAATGAAAGTGACCGTAAATGTCAGACAGCAGAATTGAAAGACATGGGAGGGAAACTGCATATAGAGCAAGTTCTTGGAACATCCGCTGCACTTAGCAAATACTCATGTTTTGAGTCTTCCTCCTTCCCAAAAGTGACTTAAAATTAGAATATCTCACTTGGAAAAACTCTGTCCTAGTGTACTTCTGGGAAGTAGAGAATGGTTACAGGAACCACAGCCTCATGAATGTAGGTGTAAACAAACCTTTCCTTTCAACACAAGGCTTTTTGGATAAATTACTTGAAGAACTGGGAAGGCGGAAGCACTTGGTCCTGTCCGTGCATTTAAATCCCCTTCTGCAAGCAAGCCTGACTCCTGATTATAAACTCATAAACTTGTAGTACCTTCATTAGAAGCAATAGACTTTAAAAGGGGAGCTAAGGAGGAAGCAATGTCTGCTGGGATTCCTAAATTGCTCAGGATGTTGTAAACACAAGTGCCTTTGTTTGATCTTGTGCTGGTTGGGGAATGAGAGATGCAGCAAGTTTGACCAGAGGATGTTAAGAGGCAAGTAGCTAAAATCAGCAAGCCTCCAACTCCTCTTCTGTTCCCTGGCCCCCTTGCTTCCCTCCACCCACAGCCTCCTGTTTCCACTTCTTCTTGCTTGCAGCTGGCCTCATTAAGAAGGTGTAAGGAAGCAACCCAGACAGGGCTTCCCTTTTAGCTTTTATGGGCTAACTAGAAAAATGCTTTTCTTTTTTTTTAAAAAAGTCTGTAATTAAAGAAAAAAGCTTATTTTCATCACAAGACAGTTAGACAACTCTTAGAGACAGAGGGCCTTTTTGCTTTTGCTTCTTTTTCTGACTTGCGGTACCTGTTCTCCTTGTGGCCTCGTGCATTTTGGGAGAAGAAACTGTGCCAGTTATTTCTAGACAGAGGATTTTCTTTCAGTGCATATGCTTTTCAGTTGCAAAAGTCATGGAGGCCACCCATATTCAATACTAAAGAGGGGAAGGCTGCAGTTCTAAGCATATTTAGTTAGAAGCAAGGTCTATATTGAAACCAGTGGGGAGTGCAAGAAAATCGATGTACAATCACAATGTTAGGTTACAGGAAGCATTTCCCCCCTCCTGTTGTCACATTGGCCCAGTATGCATATGATAGTAAATCATAGTTAACCTTGGCTACAGACCATTATTTGTTAGGAATGAAACAAACCACAACCTCCCAGTTTGGATATAATGCTAATTGTGGCTTGTTTCTCCAGCATGCTAGGGATGAGGAGCAAAGCAGGCAAGACCACCCCATTCATGGTATGCCATCAACTATGGTTTATTTTAACATGCAAATGAGGCAACTGTTGGAACAGTTAGAACAGGTGTCCCTCAAACTAAGGGCCGTGGGCTGGATCCGGCCTGCCAGGGTCCTGGACCCAGCCCACCCGGGGTCAGGAGGGGATTGCGGAGGAGAGAGGTGCCCCACGTGCTTCAGACCCTGTCTCCCGCTCCTTGCCCACCTGTGAGTGTGCCGCCTGGGCAGCCCGGGCCTCTCCCCGCTCTGGAGGCTGGCGGTGCATAGGATGGGCCTGGCGTGAGGACCTTGCTGGCGCTGCAGTGCGCCGCGCCCTCACCGCCACCGCCTCCCGGGGTGCCCGTCTGGCCTCCCCAGGGCCCGGGGCTGGCCCCAATCCCCCGATCTGGTGTGCCTGCAATGTCGCGACGTGGCGTTCGTGATGTGCCAGAGGAGCTGCCCCCGCAGTAAGTCGGAAGTCGTGAGGACAAGTGACATGCGGGCAGGCCACACCATGGGGATTGGGGGTAGGGAGAGGCTGGCGTGTGTGGATTTGGGGTTAGAGGACAGGTGTGCAAGCTGGGGGTGGTGGATGGGGGTTAGGGTAAGGTTACCAGACATCCCCGTTTCCCGGGGACAGTCCCCAGATTTACAAATAAGTCCCTGTACAAAATCCATTGAAGTTGAAAAGTGTTCCCGGATTCATTGAAAAAAATCTGGTAACCTTAGGTTAGGGAGACACGCGGGCAAGTTGGGTTGTGAGGATGGGGCTTAAGGAGACATGGGTGTGAGCGGGGTCATGGGGATCTGGGTTAGGGAAACACATGCATAGGCTGGGTTGTGGGGAAGGGGGTTAGGGAGGCGTGTATAAGCTGGGTTGTGGGGATGGGGGCATGGAAGGCCTGCATGTAGACTGGGCCATGGGGGGGAGGGAGATCCATGTGTAGGCTGGGTTGTAGGGACGAGCATTAGCGATATTAACCATCTCATTAGCCAAAAGCAGGCCCATATTTCCCATTGAAATACTTATAAGTTTATGTTGATTAAAATTGTTATTCATTTTACATATTGTATTGTTTTTCATGTTTTTTGTTCACTACAAATAAAATACATGCAGTGTGCATAGGAATTTGTTCATATTTTTTTCAAATTATAGTCCGGCCCCTGACATTGTCTGAGGGACAGTGAACCGGCCCCCTGTTTAAAAAGTTTGCGGACCTCTGAGTTAAAATATAACATGCTTAAAAAATGCTGTTCTGGTTATACCCAGCAGTTTTACATTAGGCATTTTTATTATGCTCACCTGTATAATAATCTAGGTTAGGGGTTATTACTAGGTGACTCAGAGACCAAATCCTTTGCTGTTTGGGCCTCTGGCATGTACCCAATCCCGTTGTAGGAAAAGTAACATGAGAGGGGTGGATGCAAGACTCTGGAGTATACCCTAAACCCCTCTGTGCTGCACCAACTTAATGCATTGCAGTAGCACCAGACAAATCGAAAGCAGCATAGTAGAGCCTTGTGTGCTGCTTCTGAAACGGCCCACTGTCCCTGCCTGGCCCTCTTATCTTCTACTACCCATGCAGAGTGAGCCAGGGTCACATCTAGGTGTCGGCATGCAGATCTAACTCTTTCTTGTTCGTTAACTCTGACTCTGGAGTGTCTCAAGGGGTTGTGTGCTCTGTTGCATCTTTTCCTCATGGCTATTTCCTCAATACTGCTAGCAGGGGTTTCCAAGTGTTTGAAGCTGGTTTCAAATTGTAATAAACAAAACCTGCCCTTATTCCCTTATGGGGGACACAAGAGCCCTTATAGAGTCCTTTGTAGGTTCTCCATCGGTAGGAGAAAATAACACAGGCCAACCAGAGAATATTGAGAAGCAAAGCAGCTAGTAAGCCTGATCTTTATTGAACTGTTGCAACAGGGTGCTCCCCCCACCTGCAGGAAAGGAGGAGGACCCAGAACAAAGGTGTGCGTGCCCTTATATAGACATTTTAAATTGCCCGCCCTGGAGTCCAAGACCACCACTAGGAACATCATACATACATCACAGAAAAGGTGGTCTACAACAGAAATCTGAGTGCGTTGTTTATCTCCTGTCTGGTAGGTTACCTGTTAATGGTCACTTGATTGGATACCTTGGGGAGCCTGGCCAGTCTTTTGTAATGATAAACACTTAGTTCCTGAGCCAGGTCACAGGCTCACCCTATTCATACACAGACATACCCTTAAGACAGGATTTGTGAACAAAAAGACAATGAGGAGGCTTTTCCATTTTCCTTCGACCTTGCAGAGAAATATTTGAGGTCAATTTGGGAGGGACAAAATGGTTTCAGGACTTTTTCTGTGGGGTTTCAGACATGTGGTCCACATATCTATGTAAGTGCTTGGTTGGTACATTTATTATATATATAAGACCTTAATTTTTTTATTTCAAAATCCTGGATGAGGAACAAAAGCTTATTAGCTAAAGGCTAATATTGATGCAGATGTAGGGAAAGATGGGGAAAATTCACTCCAAAAAGAACATCAATCTCATGGCCTGCTCAGTGTTCCTTTAACTGTGAGAAGTAATATATCTGTATTGGATGAAGTCCAAGGGGATATCTGTGACAGTGAGTGTTCATGTGAGAGATGTTTTATGTAGTGGACGACAATTAGCTGGCTTCTGAGAGGGGAAGAGTGGATCTCTATTTAAGTTCTTAGAGCATAATTAATTAATTCCCATTCCATGCTAAGTCTGCATGCTTCAAAATTATCTTTCCTTAAAGGAGTGTGATAAATAATAAAAGAACAAAAAAAGAATAAAACATGCACTTTGGTCACTTTTGTCGCATTTAATGTTTTCCAACCTTGTAAAGAAGGAAAAGAACCGATCCTAAGTGAAATTGGGGATATGCAGGGAATGTTACATAAAAGTGAAAAAATACTTTTGAACCATTAAGCAGAAAATATATAATGGATGTTTATTTTATTTTTAATGGTGGCGCGTGTGTTTTATAGCTGTTGAATTTTCTCCCCTATGGCCTGCATTATGGTGCAGTTACTAAACGAGATACAATCATGTAGCTAACATTTCCTGCTTTAGTTTAATCAGAATTCCATCTTGAGTTCCTGGTTTAAACCACCACACCGAAGAAAATGCTGGAAACAGCCACTGAATTTTTTTTTCCTTTTGGCAATTGGCCATGTGAATGCTTTCATTTCCTAGTTTCTCTGGATAAAAGTCCTAGTGGTATTTTTTTTTTAAAAAAGATTAGATCTGAAGTGCAGAATATCCCCATTAAATGTACCATAGAAAGTATGTGAAAAATCTTCCTTTCCTTGTTATCTAGGTGTTTTGGACAAAAAGAGTAGAAACTGGTGATATTTTGCTGATTTGGGATATACTGTCCTGCATTTTGCAGTAGATGGGCAATGGTTAAAGTTTAGCAAAGAAGAAACACATTTTTTCCTTTTCCAAAAAGCATATAAAAGAAGTAGGAGAAGTCTCCCAGTCCTTGTGAGCGATGGCAAGAATACTTGAAAGCACAATTAGGTGGGGAACCTCGGTTCCAGACATCAAATTTGGTCCCCCAACCCTCTCTGTCTGGCCCCCAGGACTCTTTCAAGACCAGACCCCCTCCACGGGTGTTTTTGCCTTTATGGAATATGTCCTTGTTCCTGGTTGGAGGATAGAGAGGTATCTGTGTAGAAACTAGCCTCCTGTACAAAAGTAAGATTTAAATACATTGCTCTGACCACTTTTGCCTCTGGAAGGTTGATTCTTCCTAGATTGAAAGAAAGTACACAGACTCATATGGAGTGGGTAGGATGTTCCTATAAATATGGTTGGAACAAGTGGAAAATGGAAATGGTTTTGTCACCTAACGCGTTAATGGAAAAGTTTCAATTATTTTATCCTAAAAATGTGCATGTTAGCGGTCTAAATTGTGTATTTGACGACTTTTGTGTATAGAGTCAGCGGTGATATTAATTTTAGAATAAAAGGGAGTGGTGGTGGTGTGTTTTTTTTGAAGGGCCTCTGAAGCCAGGCAGAAAGTACCCTTGTGGATTTCCTTTAATCTGATTAAAATGATGTGAAATGAATGCCTTGTGAGGAAATGATGTTTATTTCCGTCGCTTGTGCTCTTTGTTTCCATAACTTACGACGCTTGACTGGAACCTTGACAGAGGAGGGGAGCGGAGACTCTGCCAACCATATCCTCTTGGTAAACTGATCCTCTGTCTCAAACCCCCACCTCTGGCAGCAAATGCTGAGGAAAATCTTACCACACATTTCCACCTGGTCAGAAAATCTGGGGAAGCCGTGGCATGATAGCAGATTTCCTCGCCGCATGGCAGGATGTTACCAAGTATAGGGAAATGGCTGCTCTCATTTTTGTTTTGTCGACGTATTCCCCCCCCCCCCCCGTTCCCCATTTCTGCCTTGTTGTTGTATCTGCCTGCAACCTCTGATTTATATGTCTGGCTGCTTACAGTTACTGCAGGGAGGGCAGAGAAATCTCTGCGGGGCATATCAGCTGGCAGTGACCGCGCAGCAAAACTGTAGTGTGGGAGCCGTTCCGAGGCCTAGCGATGTCGGCCGTTACGGTTTTGTGGAGCGCTTTCTTTTTCTTTCAGAAGCCGAAGAGCTAAGCATGATGTGCTGAAATAAATTCTGTTATGATGATGACAGCACATTCTTGAAGGACTTAACTGAAAACCACAGTTATGTGTCTGTGTCTCTCTCTCCCCCCCCCAACCCCTTTTTTGTATAAGCAGATTAGTTAATGGCTGCCTTCTCCTCAGCGGAGGCTTTTCATCCTTTTAAATACCAGGGCTAAACTGAATTTAATCTGTCCAGATTCTGTGAAGGTCAGGCTATATAATTTTAACTTGCTCTTGCGTTCGGAAAGTCTGCCTGACCTTGTGGGGTAGCGGTGTGAACTGAGATCATCTTTTTGCAGAGAGCAGAGGTTTGTTCCCATTATTCTCTCCCTCTCCCCCCCCCTTCCCTTTAGAGGCTTATTGTGCCGCATTGTAGTTGGCGCTTGCCTCCCTCCTCCTGCTCAGCCAACCGCCCACCTTCCATTTGATGATATTAGCGCTTTTATGCACCTCATTAAATATTCAAGTTTGAAAGTGGCAATGTGGAAGGGGAAGTAGGATATGTGCACTTTCTGTTCCCAGTTAAGATACCATGGAGCGACTTAAATGGGCAATAAAACCCTTCTCTTGTCAGGCCTTGGTGAAAGGGGATGCAGTGAAATTTAATCTCAATACCCTCTTATTCCAGGACTCTTACTATAAAGGAGAATTTGAGCAAGAACCCCCGCCCCCCGCCAGTCAAGCATTAAACTGATTGTATTACGAGTAGATAATCTTTTTTCCCTTTTCCTCTTTCCTTTATAGTAGCCTCTTCCTCCTCGATACGTCCAAGTAATGTTGCTCCCCATTGTGACTGGCTAAACTGAACCTTTGTCTGACTGTTACTTATTTCATTATTTTTTTTTAAGTTCACCATCTGGTTTTGAACCCAATTTAGACTGGAGTGTTTTTTCAATTATTTTCCGCTTGTGTGGTCAGAAGGTAATTTGGTCTATCGAGAAGTACATTTTGAAAGGTTTTCTTTCCCTAATGCCACTTGGTGCAAAATGGGCATGAGGACTAGAATAGTTCATTGATCCACTTGTGTGGCCATCTGTTGATAAGGCACCACGGCCGGAATGCAGACTAGGCCACTACAGCAGAGTACGCAAAGTACACAAGGCTTGTGTTGCGTTTCATTCTTCCAATACTCGCTGTTTATATATGCATTTTGAGGCTTGACTCAAACTGCAAGATTAAGTATATATTTAAAAGCAAGCATGTTTGCTAGGTTTTTTCCCTTGCCCTCCACAATTTTTGTAAGGCTGCAAGCAAATTGAAAAAAAAGTTAAGTGATTTAACCTATTGAGTAAATGGTAGCCATTTACCATATATGTATGATAAATAGATTTCTCAACCAAGAAGCTTTTTTGTTTTTGTTTTGATATGATGCCATAGCAGGCATGTTGTGTATGTGAGACAAGGGAAATGTGTCTTTTAAAGGTAGTGGCTCTTTTAAGAAGCTGGATGTTTATCCGTAGTTCTTATGAACCCAGTATTTTTTTAAAAACAGATTTTAAAAACCTGCTTTCTGGTTAATCCAATACACTTCTTTAGTCATTAAGTAATAGATAATAAAAATGTGTGTGTGTGTGTGTGTATAGATTAATTAATTTACCACAGCTAGTAGCTGTGCCGGCTGTGAGCAACCTTCAGTATTGGAGGCAGTTTGCCTTTGTATTCCAGTTGGTGGGGAGAGTGCTGTTATGCTCATGTGCTGCTTGCGGACTTCCCCAACGCATCTGGTTGAACACTGCGAAAATGGGATACTAGACTTTTGCAAAACCATAGTTCTGATTTTATTGTTCTTAAAAAACACTTCATTTGATAGCAAGCAATGGAAGGATTGAAGGAGATTTTGACAGGTACATTGAGGGGAACAAGGGGAGGTATGGCAGGTGACTTGACTGTAAGAGAGGTTTCACTATAGAACAGGTCATCATCCCTGTTCATTGACTGGGCTTGCTGGGCTTGGTTGGAGTAGTACAGGTTGTCTCCTGTAATAAAGTAAACCTTCTGGCATCATACTGATATTGATGCAAGGGGAGGTGTTGGCTTGGTTTTGTAGCTGTAAATTTGCTTTGATTGCTGGAAGAGTGGCAGATCCTCCTCTTTCCCTCTCTGTCTTTAGTTAAGTCACAAAGCAGCATATTCTGTGAGGCAGCTGAAGCAAGCTGCCAAAATAGACAGAAGCGTCAGCCTTGTTTGGTGGCCCTGGGCCACTACCCTAATGATCACCACAGGGCTACCTTGCTTGCTATTGAAGCTATTATTTCCCAACATCTCTTTCTCTCTCTTCCCTTCTACTTCTTTACTACTGTACTTGTTTACAAATGTCATTTTGGAATCTGGATATGGTGGTTGTATTGAAGATTATATTTCTGCTATTCTGAACCTGATTCCATTTTATAGAGAAAGCAGTACAAAGAAACACATCCTCTGACATAATGAAAACAACACGGATCAACCTGAAAACTGAAAACAGGAGATGGGGGGGTTGTAACTCACATTAGGAAAATGGCACGGGGGGGGGGGGGAGTTAGAAGCTGCCTCCACCTCCACTAAAGCCACAGTCCAGACCCAAATTGTGCTCCACTTATACCAGGTTATCTCCATTTTAATTCACATTACCTTGCATCGTCTAGAACCCTATTTGTGGGCAGAGAAGTTGGGAGGACCATCTCACCAAACATATCCAGAGTGGGTAGGAATTGATATATCACTTAAGGCAGCAGAGCTACTACCATTGGTATTCACTTAGTTCCAAACATTAGACTCAGTCTGTTGAAGCTCAAATAGCTTTAAAAATAATACTTCTCTATCTCTCTCACTGCCCATCAGAATTTCTTTTTCAGAATTAAATTTTACTCAATTTTCCCGCAAAATTGTCAGTGTGAGTTATGTGCAATTATACTAGGGAGTGAGGGTGGGGAGCCAGGACTGGGGAAAAATCCCACATGGACATTTAAATATTTTGATGCTGGTGCCTAGGAATTTGAAAAGCAGGCATGCCTCCGAGATATTGCATGTTCAGTTCCAGACCACCGCAATAAAGCAAATATCTCAGTAAAGCAAGTCACACAAATGTTTTGGTTTCTTGGTGCATATAAAAGTTATGTTTACACTATGCTGTTGTAGTGTATTAAGCCAGGTCCCCCTGGCTTCAGGGGTGGGAGAGGAAAAAACCCCAGCTCCAGCCCTAGCCAGCTCCCATTTCCGTGGCCAGAAGATGAGCAGGGAAAGGAGACTTCCTTTCCCTGAAAGTGGCTGAGCTGCCTGCAGCTGCACCCGTGTCCTCATAAGGAGCAATATCTGCGGAGCGCAATGAAGTGAGGAATGTCTGTACTTCTTCACTGCCAGATTGGCACATCAGAATGTGATATTTCTTTTCTAGATGTGTGAAGCTCATGTATTGAATCTAAAACGTGTGTGTCCCCCAAGATAGCACATTGTATGTTTTATGTGAGGGAATTTCTTTTTGAAAATTTTGGATTTCTGCATTAAAGGCGTTCTTACCGTTTTTAAAATTCAGCTCCGTTGTGTAGCAGTGGCTGTCTCCAGTGTGATTTATTTTTCTTGGCCTTCGTTACATGAGCACTTATAAAGCACTGCTGGATGGAAAGGGAGAGAGAAAAAAGTGTGTGTTGGAGGGAGAGATTAACAGTGTCCAGATGGCAATTAAATTTACAACTGAGTTTTGGGGAACACAAACTTGGAGGAATGAGCTAATTGGAATAATGTAAACATGGATAAAAGAACAAAGCCTGGATTCTAGGGGAAAAAAATTTCTAGGATGGCTCATTTGTGTTCAAATTGTAGTTGAGCGAGAGTTGACTGTTACATTTTCATAATGTAAGTTTCATGTTGTGTAATGGTCCAGATGTAGTAGAGCGATAGTGATGGTTTGAAGATTGTGCAATTTAAAAGCCAGTAAGAATCCCTTAAAAAAGGTAAAGGACCCCTGACAGTTAAGTCCAGTCGCGAACGATTCTGGGGTTGTGACGCTCATCTTGCTTTACTGGCCGAGGGAGCCAGCGTTTGTCCACAGACAGTTTTTCCGGATCATGCGGCCAGCATGACTAAACCGCTTCTGGCAAAACCAGAGCAGCACACGGAAACGCCGTTTACCTTCCCGCCGGAGCAGTACCTATTTATCTACTTGCACTTTGACGTGCTTTGGAACTGCTAGATTGACAGGAGCTGGGACCGAGCAATGGGAGCTCACCCCGTCGCAGGGATTCGAACCGCCGACCTTCCGATCATCAAGCCCTAGTCTCAGTGGTTTAGACCACAGCGCCACCCACGTCCCTATAAGAATCCCTTATGATGGCATTTATTGCTTTGTGTAGGTTTAGAAGGCAAAGTGAGGTTACTGGCCTGTTTGTTGTTTTAAGCAGTAAGTGGAGTTTCAGGTGAATTGTGAATTAAATTTTGAGGAGTTATGTAACTTTTTACAAAATGTGTGGGTTTTGTCTTTTTTTTTGTCCATTAGGTAGCAGATGTTTCTTGTGTTGTTCGTTTTCACTATCTCTGTCAGGAGCAGGATCTGCTTAACATCAGAGGTTTAGATTAATGTACATTGATCTTGGCAGGAACAATATAAACTCATTGTGCCTACTAATGCAATAACAGAACTGCAAATTGTTGAATTCACAAAGCGATTAATTAATAAGTCAGAACTCGGCATAACCCCTGAGGCAGTTTGCAACAATACTGTAGTCTCGTGTGTACAAAATGGGTACTGCTTTCATATCGGACAAAAATATACTTGTTTTTAAACAAGCAATATTTAAAAGTGTCCATTTTTCAACCTCAGGTGCTTGATCTGATGTGACAGTTGTCAGTAGTAGAGACAAGAGAGACTTCCTCTTGCATTTTGACCCTGATAATGATGTTGCTTTCATAACTAGTGCGGGATTTTCAGAAATAGGTTAAAGGCTTCTCTGTGCCAGAAGGCTACTGCAGGGCTTCTGCCAAGGTGAAGCAGTTCTTGATGTGTATCTGACTTGAATGCTCTGCTGTGAAGACATCTGGGAATGAATTGGCATTGGTGTGCTATAAATCTGGCTTGGCACTTTTGAAAGGCAGACTTCCTTTCTTTGACCTATCGTGATACTAGGCTATGCATAGTTTTGAGACCAACAATCAAACGTCAACCCCAAGACTCTGATATCGTGGTTTTTCTGTTTAGGAAAAGCCAGATAGTCACTGTGCTTATCTTGTTTGTCTGCTGTAGTTCTCCATCCTATTCCCACCACCCTTAAAAAAGTATAATAGATGATCTGTAAAAAGCAAAAACTGGTAGCTTGTGCAGTTGCATCAGGGGATTGTTGGGTTGTTGTGGTTTTGGAAATACAAATCCGCATTTATTCAAGGAGAATTAGAAGATGAAATAATCTAGGAAGGCATTCAACAAATAAAGCCTGTCTTCAGGGCTACACAGGAGTAGCAAGGGTGCCAGCCAGTTACTTAGCTATTCTGCCCTCTGTGTCTCCTGGCTTCATTTGCAGACTCGTGTGTGTATGTGTGTGTGTGTGTTCTAGTCCAAACCCCTGCAATGCAATGTCCTGTACAGGAATCAAACCTGCAACCTTGGTATTATGAGCACCTTGCTCCAACCAGCAGAGCTATTCATATTTTGCCAAACACTGGTACTTTTGTATATTTGTGTCCTTTTGGGTGTCCTATTTTGGGTCTGTCTTTGCCTTATCACCTGCGATGTTACAGCAGGCCTTTGGCTGCCTGATGTTGTGATTTGCCACTCCATATTTTCTTGTTAATAAGTAATAGAACACGGAGGATGCTGTGTTTAGTAACAACTACATGGTTCTAGTCAATTACTTAGGAATTCTGGCTCTGCCTAGATTATTGGAAGTGAATCTTCTTGCAAGGGTCACCAACCTGTTTTAGCTCATTGGCACATGTGGATTTTAAATCAGGTGCTGTGGGGGCCTCTCCCTCTGCCCCCTACCCCAGATCAGATTGCCCCCTAAGAGACAGAGAGTGGACATGCCCCCACAAACTTCACTTTTCCAAGGAATCTTGAGTAAAAGTCAGATTCAGTAGAATTAATCTAGTTTTGCAGAACACACAGAGGTGAAAGAGGAAGTGAGAGATAGTGTCACAATGTCAGCTTCCTCCTCCTGCTGCTTTATGCACTCTATGTACCACATGACCAAGGGGGCATTGTGTGTGCATGGGGGAGAGAGATAAACCACAGATTTGTGGGTACTAGGGGAAGACCTCAAGAATAATTTTCCACACTTCACCCAACAGAATATATTTGAGTTTCCAAACCTAGGAATTTTTTGTTGTAATGGAAACTAATAGAAAAGAAGAAAATATTTTTATTCAAATTTATGTTAGCATCAACGTAATAAAAAACCAAAACCATGATATCCATAAATGAATTCCAATATGAAAGCAATTGTCTAAATAGCAATAAACTGCAACACTGTAACTGCAGGGTCTAAATCACTAGGTAGGCAGGTAGCTAAATACTATAACATTTGACTTAACTGTGATAAAATGTTTGACTTGTGCATTAAAAGTTATTTATTCCAATTTCTGCTCCATTATTTTTCAAATGGGTAGTGGAAGGTCATTAAATCACTTTTTGTGTTGCTTTGTTGTAAGTACTTGCATCTCTCTGCTCTTTGTAGCTTTCAGAATCTGGTTCCAATTAGAGTGATGATGGCATGGCAAGCAGATTAACATGCTTTTGTTGCAACCAGCCCCCGCCCCTTACTCCTTTGCTAGCCTGCTTCCTGATAGATTTTTTTTTATGCTGCACCTGTATAGAGCACGGTGTGAAAAGGCTGCAAGTCTCTGCTTTGTAATGTTGAATTAAATCTTTAAAAGTTGAAGGTGCAGTGTGAACCCGGGTGAGTTCCTTGTGAATTCCATTTCCAATATTTATTCTTGGGAGCATTGGCTCAAACTTTCATCGCCTGTGGTTGTTTTAGATACTTAATATATATTGCTACCACATTACGATTGTTAACCTTTTTCTCACAAGAGGGGACCAACCTCAGTGGTGTTGGGATTATCCAGGTATGTTTACATCACAAGCTAGGAACAGTGTGTGTTTCCATCACAAGCTAGGAACAGACCTGATTCTGTCTCACCGCTTTGCATCCTGGTGCTTACGACTCCTTCCTGTGGCACAGTGCTCCTAGTTTTCTTCTCAATGGAATATTGGGGGGGGGGGGAAGCAGGCTTGTGGTGATAATAGCTGATTTTGGTCATGTGAATCAGTAGTGGACGGTGCTTTAGACTAAGGTTTTGTACCTGAGGTGAAACAACAAAGCCTCCCCTCTCACACTTACACACCCTCCACCATTCATCTATTCTTGCTGTCATCTATTCTTCTGAAAGTTTATAAAAGACAAGCGAAGGGGAACTCGAACCATTCTTTCACTTTATCAGTGTTTTTGATCATGTATATGAGTTCCGAAAATGAGGTGATCAAGTGGACTGGTAAAGAACATGGAAGGTATTTATTTGCTTGGGAAAAAATTCCTATTAACTTAGTGGATCTTTCTTCTGAGTGAATGTGCATATGGTTGCGCTGTAAGACTTATGATCATGCTGTGTGTTATATTCATTCCTTCATTTAATTTTCCTTTCAGTGAGAGCTGAGTTGGGATTAAAGCTATTCTGGAGCTTGCTGTATTGAGCAGCTGTAGCAGTGGCTAAAAGAGTGTGAGCTCTTAAGAACTCCCATTGCAAACTTCCCCCTCCCACCATATAAGGAACACTCTAAATAGCTATAGCAAAGCCACTGTCCTTTAGACCCTGCCTCTGATTAGTAGTATGTATACATATGATTGTGTGTGTGTGTGTGTGTGTGTGTGTGTGTGTGTGTGTATCACAAAATTTATACACCACTTGACTGTAAAAAAATAAACTTTGTCAAAACAGATTAAAACACATCAGCACCTACATATCTGGAGGGGCTTTCCTGGGCAAAAACATTTTTAGCAGGCACCAGAAAGAGTTCAGTGAAGGCACCTGCCTGGTGCCAGTAGTTCCAAAGTGTGGATGTTTCCCACATTTTGTGTAGTCTTATCTGTCTTGCAGGGCTCTTGTAAGGAATTACTGAGAACAGCTGGGATCCTGAGAAGTTCCTTCTCATTGCAGCCCATTCTGTTCTCTAAAAGCCACTCCCAACACGATTGGGGGACCCGCCAATGTGGAATGTAGCTTGCAATAGTGGTGGCGTTGCAACTGGAGGGGGGCAGTGGCTGGAAACTTGCACCACTGCAAGTGCCTTTCTGCTTATTCAACTGGCTTCCTATATTGAAAGTGGTCCAATATGTACAAAGCCTTTTTAAACCCTCAAAAATGTTGTATAAAGCTTTAAGTAATATTATATGATACTAGGTAAGTTAGCATTGTAAGACTGATAAAGCTAAAGGTCTTACAAAATGATGTTGAAGAAATTGCTGTTTAAGCAAAGATGAAGCCAGTTTTATAACACTTGCATTCTCCAGTGGCTTTGCTTTTTAAAGAAACCAAGCACAATCACACACTCTTATTTTCATGGCCTAACAAAGCAATGCCAACAACTTGCATAGAATTGAGGTTTGCAAAGGAAGACCTCCAGAGCTACAGGATATTTGGTACATTATTTTCTGAATTGTCCACCTCATAGAGTGGCTTGTTTTATTAGGAGTGCTTTAGGGAGGAATGCTTTTGATATTACGTTGTCAGATCATTATAAATATCCTGCTACTTTGAGTCACATTTGTTTGCTTGCTTATTTGTTTGTTACTTCTATACTCCGCCTTTCCTCCGCCTTTCCATAAAACGCCTCGGGTGGCTAACAGCAATAAAATCCACAATGGAGAATGATTAATGCACATAACTTAGTAAGCAATAATACAATGAAAACGGTATGAAATCAGATAAGAGCAGATAAAATGGTTTTAAAAGACAGTTTTAAACACACACACAAATTTAAAATACAGATTAAAACAGGATAGCAATGAACAAATTAGCTCAGTAGGCCAAATGCTTGTTTAAATAAGGTTTTTGCCTGCCAGTGGACTGCCATCAAAAGGCCTCCCTTTTTGCTGGAAGGATGATCACATTTAAGGTTGTGTGGACTGATATGCTTTGCTGTGGAGATAATGTTCACATTATTGATAATTTAAATTTTATTTTCTCTGTTTATATGCCATCTTTCCTCCAAGGAGCTCAAGGGAGCAGACATGGTTCTCCTCAACCTCTCTATATTAACCCCACAGCAACCTCTGTAAGCTGGGCTAGGCTGAAAGATGGTGAGTGACCCAACTTAACCCTGTGAGCTTCATGGCCAAATTGAGATTTGAACCTAGGTCTCCCTGTCTCCAGGGTAACTCTAACCTCTGCATCACATGGGCTTTCTAGTTTATCTTGTTGAAGGCCATCTGTTTAAAACTTAGTTATTCTGAGAATCCAAAAACTAGGAATCTCACACTCACTTTGATCAAAACACCAAGTTCCAACATCAGTTTACTAGAGGGATGGAATGAAAGCATGCCTCTCTCTTTAAAATCATTACCAATATGAATAATATTATCACTTAACTTGCCCAAAATTATGTATTTGTTTCCAATTCAAATTCCAGCATGCTAATTCTTATGGCAGTGCTGCATATATACCGTATTTTTCACTCTATAACACACAGATTTTTTCTCCTAAAAAGGAAGGGGAAATGTCTGTGCGTGTTATTGAGCGAATGTGCGGTCCCTGGAGCCGACTAGGGCGAGCGCAGGAACAAAAATCAGGCAAATATCAAATCGCGTGTCGGAGAAGGGAAACCTGAAAAGAGGAAGTTGCTGCTTTCCTGCATTCTACCTCAGGGTCTTACTGTCCACCCGCTTGTGTTTCGTTGCTGTGTTTGCTCAAACGGAACAAAGAGCAGGCAAATCCCCTCCCCTCCAGGCAAGCAGAGGGGAAAGCAGAGCGTCCTTCCTTCTAATTCCTCTCCCTGATCCTCGCAGGCAGCCTGAAAACATGCAGGTGGGAGAGAGGGAGAGAGAGAGGGCTGGCTTGGGTGGGGTGGGGGACTTTTGCCTTTCTTTCCTCCCTCCCGTTAAATCCCTCTCCTGCATTCTTATGCTCCTTGTCCCTTCTGTGTTTTTCCTTCCCTCCCCACTTAAAATGTAGTTACAAAGCATGGATCCAGATGGATCCTCAGGATCTTTGCATTGGGTCACCCCAAATTCACCATCAGATCACATAGCATGTCCATGGCTACAGCCTGCACCAAAAAAATCACGCACCCACTGTTGCCTGGGGCCACAATGGTGCAAAAATGTGGTTACAAAGCATGAATCCACAGGGATTCTCAGGATTTTTGCATTGGGTCACCCCAAATTCACCATCAGATCACATGTCTGTGGCCACAGCATGAAGCACAAAAATGATACATCCACTGTTTCATTCAGAATTCCGCCCCCCTTGTTTTCCTCCTCTAAAAACGATGTGCGTGTTATGGTCAGGTGCGTGTTATAGAGCGAAAAATACGGTAACTTTCCCAGAACTAAAGGGCTGGATTGGCAGTTTGCCAGGAGCCTTAGGCTTTCATTGAATTTGCATATAAATTTACACAGGATTTTAATTGGAGATAAATGCACGTCTTTTATTTATAGAGCACATAAGTGTACATAGTTCCATACATGGGGTGGGGTGGGGAGAAGGGAAGGCAAAAACCTGCTTTTAAGTACCAATGGATTAATAGTAAAGGAGGCCCTAACCAATACAATCTGAATCAAACAAAGGGTCCTAACAAACCAAATATTTTTTTTTTGTAAAAATTGATTGTTTGACTCTACCTAGCTTGTGCTTTTGTAATGTGGATGGTGGCCCTCCACTCTCCAGTAAAGAACTGACAATTTGAGCCAGGAATCTCATCCGCCAAGAAATGAGTTATTCAGATCCTGGCAAAAATAAAATAGACTGAACTCTTTGTCTGTGAACTGTGTTGCAGAGCAAGATTGCTTGTTAATGCAAACTTTTCTGTTTATTGTATGAAGCAGGGCTGGTGCTAAATTTCATGGGCCCTTGGCAGGATGCAACCAAGGCAACACTACTCTCCCCCGTCTCCTGGATATGGGGGGTTGTTGGTGTCACTTTAGAATGGGAGCCAAGCTCAGCTCCCATCCATAGTCATCTCCTGCCATCTCTTAACTTACCCAAAATGCAATGCCCCAGCCTATAGATCAATGTAATCACTAGATTTTGTAGGTACATATAGATCTATAGGCCAGGATACTGCATAAATGTCCATGGCAGGCAGTCACTTCAAATATTGGCTCATTTACCACCCACCCACCACAACAGTGGCCATCCAGGGGTCCAGCAGGGAGGGTGGCCAGTGGCAGCATGGCTGGGTCAAGCCTGTGAGGGGCCTTTCTGAGCCCCTGGGCCCTTTAGCCAGTGCCTGATTTGGTCAACCATTGGCACTGTGCCTTGAATGCTGACATTTTGTGCTGAGAGATGGATCTTGCTTCAGTTTCTCAAGCACTTATTACACCAAGCCCAGATTGCCACAATGCTTTCTACATAGGGCTGCATTTGAAGACTGCTGGGAGATTTAGAATGGTACAAAATGCAGCTGCTAGGATCCTCGTAAGAGCAAGGTTGTCAGCTCATATAATGCTGATTCTGTACCAGGGTAGCTTACAGGATATACTTGGCTGACCTAAAGCATTTCAGCAGGAAATCTCCCTGCCCCCAGGAGTCAGCTTGCATAATACCTAAGACTTGTCAAGTTATTCTTTCACCTGTAGCAAAAAAAATCCTGCTGGCTCTGGTCTCCATCCTCCTGGCAGCAAAAATACAACAATACGTTAAGTGACTTACAACGTGCTGCTCTTTTCATGACGCTCAAAACCACCATCTCACTCTGTGTATATAGGTAGGGTTGTTCTTGAATCTGCTTTGCATCTTGTCAACACCAGGCTGGTGGTTTAGCTCTAACCAGACTAATCAAAGTTTGTCCTATGGTTTATGACTCATGGTTTGTGTGTGGCAGAAACCATGAGGCTGGGTTTAGGCAACATTCTAAGGCAAATCATGGCTAAACTTAGTGCTGTGCACCAGCAGAACAATCGGGAAGAAATGAAGCAGCCAAAATCTCCTCTCTGAAAGCCTACACACTCATGCTAAACCATGATTTGGCTCAGCATAATGTTCAAGCCAGCCAGACCTGCATAAAACAGATTCCTGCACAGCTATGATCATAACGCTATTGTATTTGGTGTTTTCAGAAGGCAGTATCAGCTAGTCTGACATTCTATGTAGATATGTACCTGCAGCTTGAAAGAACACTTCTGATGAGGTGCAGTCTGCAAAAGCTTGTTCCATAATAAATGTGTTAGTCTAGAAATTGCTACAAGACTTTTTTTTTAAATTAAGTAAACTGTAATGCCATCTTATTTTATGTTGCCTTGTTCGTGTCCAGATTAGATGAAGCTGCAACTCTTTTCTTTTAGTGGTAGTGGTTAAATAATTATCACAAGTTATCCACATTTAACTTATTATATGTAACATATTGGACCCTCTGAGAAATAAACCAGACAGTACATTTTATCTTGTAGTTACAGTTTATCCTTTCATCTTTTATTATTACATTAATCACTGCACCAATAAAATGATTACATATAATCCATATAATGGATTTTTGGAATATTGGCGTTTTAAGCTAATTTTGTTTAACTGGATTTGACATGAAACAAGTCTGCAATCTTGCATGTCAGTTTGGCAGTCAAAGGCTTATTTATCCTGATTAGGGAGACATCTCAGATGAATAACTATTTTTTCTATAAATAAAAAGTATTGAACAGGAGATTCTAAATTTAGATGAGGGCTTATGTTCTGGGGAAAGTTCATAAAGCCAAAATTGTGTATAGTCAAAACACATTGGGTTCAGCAATGGGTGGGATTGCCAAAGTTTTTTCCAGAACGCCCACCCAATTTCCGGCCCCCCTTAATTTTTTAGAAAGAATTTTTTGCTAAGCGCATAATGCTCAGTGCGCACAATTTAAAGGCACGTAAGTTGTGCGTTACCTGTATAGGTACAATATCAGTCCTAAATGTCTGTGAGCTAGGTCCTCAATTGTTTGCCATCAGCACAAATAATAATTATTTGTAAGCTCCGGATACTTGAAGATAACAGTTTGCACTCTTGATGTGGTATGCCATTTTCAACCACATTCTCAACTTTGTCAATAGCTAGCACTTAACAGTTGTGCTTTAGGGATTCTGTATTCAAGTACAAAATATTCATGGGTTAGGTCAGGTTGTTCAGATTAGAAGCTATGATGCTGAAACCCTTCCACCTGCCAGTATGTTATTTAGTTATAATTTTATTTATTTAATAAGCTTTAAAGCCAAAATTCCCTCCCAAAGTGGTTTACAGCCATCTGCAAATACAGATCAATAAAATTCAACAGTAAATTCATTTACAACTATAAAAATATCCATTTTCTTCCATGAAATATGCCATTTCCATTTTAGTAGCGTCTTGCAAGGTGCTTTGAAGCCCCAACCAACAGCGCATTGCACCAGTTGTCATTTGATTGACAGATGGGTAGCCCGGACCACCTGTTCAGTTTTGCCCATGAGGCTGATGCAATAAGGATCTGGTCCATGGATCCGAAAGAATTTCCCAGCCCTAATATTAGTACAGTGGTTACTACTAACAGTAGACTCATTGAAATTAATGAGCATGACTGACGTCCATTAATTTCAGTAGGTCTGCTCTGAGCAGTTGAATACAGACCTTGGTTTCTTCCAAGTATGTCCAAGCCCTCTGTTCCCAAAGTGTTATTGGGTGGGGTGAGGAAAAAACTTTAACAAAGTAATGCCAGTTCTGCTGGATGGTGGTGGGAATCTCTCTCACTTACATAATTTTTTTAATACAGCAAATACTATTTAAGCTTATACAGAAATCTTTAATTGTCATAATGTTTTCCAGTTGGAGACTGTAAGCATGCCAGCTGCAGAATTCAGGACAGAGCACCAAATCCCGAGTCCTGTACACTGTTACCTGGGAGCCTAGCACTATTGAGCATAATAGGACCTGGTTCTGAGCAAACACAAGCAGGATTGCACAGCTGATGACACATTTTATTTCACCTTACTTGCCTGGATGGGTCAGCAACACCATCTTTAACCCTCACATACAAGAGAGGTTGCCCACAGTGTATGCAATCCATGAATCTGTAGTTTTTATGGATAAGCCCTATGTGTTTGGGAGAGATAGCCCAAAAGCTTCCTAACTACCTAGTTTCCACCTACCTAGTACACGTGGCGATCTAAAAGTGTTTTGTCCTTGTTGTTATCTTTGATCTTTTCTAACACAGAAGTGTTAGAATTTCAGATTGCTCAGGTTGTTGGGATGCCTGGATGTTGCTAGGACCTATTTTGGAAAAATATTTTGTCATACCTGGTGTTCAGCATTTATTGTGTGTGCTTTCAGTATTCCACTAGTTCTGCTGCGACTAGCACAGTGCTTCACGTTTGGAAAGATTTCTCATATGCCTCAGGGAGGCCTCTTTTTTCCTTTTCCCCTTGACTTCACGTGTGCGTGTGTGTGTTTTCCATAATGTTGCCACTTACTGAACAATTTTATGTACAGTTCAGAAATGTGTACTGCAAGTTTGTTAAAAAAATGTAATTCATTCCAGAAGTGGAAAGAAATAGCTAGAAATACATTAAAGTTAAAGTATTCTTTCCCCAAGGGGCTTTAATAGCTGTTGATGTAATTATTTCTCTTATTTTGCCTCTGTATTACATGTATCTTTTGTCACAAGGCAGATTGCTTCCATTATGTACCAGATTCCTGAAATGTTTTTGTCTTTCGCCCTATGCTAAATGATCTAATGTTTCTGTAACCTTACACAGTGTTATTTTTAAGGGGCTATTTTTAGCTTCTCATTATTGGACCTCACCAGTGTATCATAGTGGAGCTATATTGTGGTGGAGCTTAATAAAAAAAAAGTCTATTCCCTAGTCAGAGGTGGGGGTTTTAGATTTTCTTTCTTTCTTTTGAAAGGCACAGGAGCTAAATCTTAGAAAGATATGTTGGTGCTAAACCATACATTAGTGAGAATTGTTAAATAAAATGATTTAAGGATTGCATTTCTGTGGCCTAAGTTACAGCAGAGGGCAAAGAAAATGCTTTAAAAAACCCCAATCCTTTTTATTTTAATATTTCTGTAGATTGAAATAAATTCTTGAGCTCTTTAAATCCTCTGAGATTCTGAAGAAATTGCAGCTGCATAAAGATGAGAAGCAGCTGTTGATGGAAAGAAAAACAGACTTAAAAGTCTAAAGTAGTTAATCAGATCACTTTCCATATTTTGAATTTCGGCTTTCAGGAAATTACCCCCTAGTACACCCTCCTCCTTTCAGGTTGGCTGTATAGTAATATAAATATGATACTAATCAACATGGGCTCCATCCCTGGAGATAGCCATGAAAATATAGATCTCACCAAAAGAATGTAACCATTTGAAGAAGAAAACAAACTACCCCAAAACTTGCCACTAAACAGATAGACAGTTCAAATAATTCTAGTGAGCCAGTCTCTGGGTCTATATTCTTAATACTCTACCAGCACAGGACTTGATAACATTCTCACACCTGAAAGTTATGCTCCTTCTTGGTTCTTTTGTGATAACCCATAGAGAGTTATTCTCCTCATTTTGTAGCAACACATAGATTTGGAGATTGAAAGCAGGAAAACATCCCCCTTCTTGAATTTACTCTCATGTCTCATTGTAGGGTTGCCTATTTTACTTGCATCTTTTTTCTCTCTCCCACCACACACCCTTTCTAAAATATGTGTGCATTTCAAATATCCTCCCCATTTTTCCTGAGTTTTGCATTGGGGCACCCAAGCTGTTGTGCCCATCCCAATCCCAAATTCAGGAATGTTGTAACATTGTTTGTTGACAGTTGTACTGTTTCATTGCAACTAAGGATTGAAAAGGTAGCTTGCCCTGCCCTGTGATAGTCTCTCCCCCCACCCCCCACCCCGCCAACCTGCAGTGTCTTTAGAACCGAGAAGCATGTTTTGACAACGAGTGGTGTGTGCAAGCTTAATATGATTTATTTCGTATATTTACATACTGCGTAATACTAAGACCATCTCTAAGCAGTTAAATAACACACACACACACACACACACACACAAGCACAGCCATGTAACTGAAAAACTGGGGCGGAGGGGGGGAGGATAAAGTCCCGAAAGCAAAAAAAAGAGAGGGGGAAAAAAACACCACACATAGCAGCACATTTGGAAAACATCTTAAGAGGGATCCCTTCTCCCTTTACCCTCCTTCTTGCAAAGGCACACCCTGACTCGCACTCACACAGACAAATCACCCCCAGATTCCCCGGCTACATAAACACAAACCATGCACTGTCCACTGCTCATTCAACACTGGGAGATGGGGAAGAAGAGGGCACTTTGTGTGAAGCCAAAATAACAGTGCAGCATCGCGTGACTTTCTTTATGGCCCTTCTGCCCTTTAAAAGACAAGGGAGAATGGAGACAGCTGTGTTTGCAGCCACATGCTGTGCAGTGTTTCCAGGTTTGCCAGTCCTAGGTTATGGGGGGGGGGGTCGGAGGAGGTCAACACTCTCTAATTTTTATTGGTTTCAATCAGCATGGCCGTAATCAAACTGTCACGATATATGTTGACAATCTTCAGGAGATGTTAAAACACAAGTACAGGGAAGCTGCCAATTCACATTAATATCTCTGCAGTTAGCCCCCCTTGTTGTCAACATACTTCTTTCTCTGCTTCCGAACTGTTGCTACAAATTTGTCAGCTGTATGTATGATACACTTCCCTTGATAAGAGGCGTGTGTGGGACCATCAGCATTAGGCATGCCTAGCAGCAAGTTCAAAATAAAGGTTTTTTGTCATCGTCATCGTCGTTGGTTCGCATGTCACCTTTCCATAGCTAAACCATGCTCAAGGCGGCTTGCAATATCAAAAGAATCTGTACAATGTAACAAAATGTAACAAAATCTAAGTAGTCATGACAGATAAATGGAAATGTCACAAAGGGGATACAATAATCCTCTCATCATTCATAGTAAGGTCTATCAGTAAAGATTCAGAAATGTAACGTACCAACAATTAAACCTCTCCAAAATTAAATATTGAGCCCAACAGTTGTTGTGCTGTTGTTTTAGTCGTGTCCGACTCTTCGTGACCCCATGGACCAGAGCACGCCAGGCACTCCTGTCTTCCACTGCCTCCCGCAGTTTGCTCAGACTCGTGCTGGTAGCTTCGAGAACACTGTCCAACTATCTTGTCCTCTGTTGTCCCCTTCTCCTTGTGCCCTCCATCTTTTCCAACATCAGGGTCTTTTCCAGGGAGTCTTCTCTTCTCATGAGGTGGCCAGAGTTTTGGAGCCTCAGCTCCACGGCCCAACAAATAAGCAATACCCCACTCTCATAGTTTCTAGGCACCCTGAGCAGCAGGTTCTGCAGAATTCAGAGTAAAACCAGCATTTCAGCAGCTCCTGAAAGGCCAGCTCCATCTGTCCTCCTCTTCCCTCATCTGTCGCATGGCAGCAGTCATTCCATCAGGCTGTGTCAGTGGCAGAGATGGGAAGCAGCACTCATTCCATCAGCTCTGCATAGAGGCGAACACTTCTCCCCCTGAACTCTTTGTTGCAGCTTATCATTATAAGAACTAGTATTTAAGTTTAAGAACTGGTGCCTGCGTTTGCATTTTCCCTCTACCTTCCTTATCCTCTCCCCCCCTTTTGTGTTGTGTCTGTTGGCAAGGACATATTTTGTTTTGACTGATTGTATGTTAGCTATTATGGGAGGCTTTGGGCTGAAAAGTGGGTTACAAATGCTCCAAATAAATAAAAAGTAACTCATAACTGTTGACTTGAGGGCAAATGGCACTCACCACTGCGAACTGGATAAATGGCAAATTGCAAGGTTAAGGTATGTGCTTTGTAGCACTGTGACAGTCAAGAAAGCATAATTGTGCAGTAGGGAGGAACTTATTATTATTAGTTGTTAGTTATTAATCTGCCCTTCAGCAGGTTCCAGTGTGGATTACAATAGTTTAAAATTCAGAATTAAAAACAGTTACCTGTGAAGTTGCTTATTAATCCTCAAGAAAACACCTTTTAAACTTCTGGTGACCTTTTAAAGATAAAAACCTGATTTTAAATAAAACTATATAGGCTATTATTGTAATATTATATATCTCAGCCTTAAGTTATCCCTGAGCAGGAAGCAGATTGTCAGCATTTAGATATGTGTAACCTAGTTTTGGAGGAGAAGTCTATCAATGTCTTCAGTGTTACAATGGTTACATGCTACCTCTAGGATTTACCTTGCTGGGGAACAACAGTGTGATGAAACTATTGCCCTCATGTCTGCTTCTGGGTGTCCCCAGAGACATTTGGTTGACCGTTATGGAAGAACAGGATGCTGTACTATCATGATGATTGTGGAAAAGAGTTGCCTAAGCAGTTTTTTTGGGGGGGGGGGGTCTTAGTGTAAAAGGAGCCAAAGTCATGAAAATGTCACATGGCTCCTTTGCTTATAGGAAAAGGAAAAGACAATAAATTAGGAAGTTCTAGGGTCTGCTGTTAAACCTTTTCTAAGCACAGCAGATTTGGAGTATTTATTCTCTTTCTTGTAAAGCAACACTCCCAAGTTTTGAAGCAGTAATGTTTTGGACACTGAACAGTTTACTGATAGGAAGAGAGTTCTTTTCTATTTCTAGCAAAGTAAGCAAGGCTGGGATTTGGCACTGTCAACTATATAGTTTTGCCAAACATTTATGTATTGCTTTTGGCATCCCCTTCTGATATAGTAGGAGTTCTGGAGGAGAAGTGAATAAGAGGAAGGATACCATGAAAGGAAATTGAACACCCCCTGCCCCCGGTTCATATTGTCTGTATAAAATGCACAAAGGAACAAAAGAAATCAAATGGTCAACCGTCTTCTACTTCCACTCTGGTTTTCATCTCCACTTTCCTTCCTCCCCCTTCCTTAAGTCTCTTTTTCCTTTGTGCTTATCTGTCAATAGGATGGAGTTTATAAAGTGTATCCCTATCAGCAATAATTCATTTCCATTTACTTAGATATTTTAAGAGACCCAGGAAGTCTCTCTCTTTTGTATCCAGAAATAATGCCCACTGTTCCGAGTGGGGTTATTTGTTGTTTAGTCGTTCAGTCGTGTCCGACTCTTTGTGACCCCATGGACCAGAGCACGCCAGGCACTCCTGTCCTCCACTGCCTCCTGCAGTTTGGTCAAACTCATGTTAGTAGCTTCGAGTGGGGTTATATAGGGGTTTAATTACACAGGTATTAACTTCAATGGGTATCAGGTAATCACACAGTTTATGAGAAATTTAGAATTGTGAGGTGACTCTTGACATAAGAAATTTCTTGAGAAGCTGTTCCCATGATGAAATTGCCAAATATAGCATATACATAGTATTATGCATACCATTTGTGCTGCCATATAGTTCACCAAACATCAGGACTTTTTTTAAAAATTGCACTCTGACTGTACCTATATTCAAGCAAGTAAATCAGTTTATGAATGCTCTCCACATTTACTTTATTTTCAGACCAAATACAGTACAAAATCAAGCTCACACTGTAAGAATATTAACACCCTCTGGCCAGCAGCATAGCAAGCCACTTGGGTGCCCGTGGCGGGTGGGCAAGCCTTGTGTGTGTGCCCTGCCCACGGAGGCGGACGTCCCTCCTGGCGCATCACCTCATGCTCCATTTTCCAGCAGCACCGGGCCCACTGGAGGGAGGCCATGGCTGAGTGGTAGGTGGCAGCTGGGGCGCCCTGCAAGCTGCACGGCACCTGCGTTCTGCCGTTGGGCCACCCTCTGGAAGCTGCTGCCCAGTGTGGATTGCCCCCCCACCCCCCTTAACTATGCTACCGCCTCCGGCAGCTTTTCACTTTGAGAAACTTTATGTTTTAAATGCTTCTAGAACTTGATTCTTATGTGATTTTAAAGTTCATTCTTTGCATGTGCTTGTTTAATATAATGACCTGACTCACATCTAACACTAAGCCATGCTTTGTTTGATTGCCTCTGGAACAGCTAATAGTTTAAATTTGTTTTTTGATGATACGATTTTAGGATGGTTTCCTGTTTTAGTGCCAGTCATGTAGGGTAGCTTGGTAGCCCTAAGGAATCTGGCCTAGTCCTTTCTCTTTGCAGCTACCACCTGTGTATGACTCACTTGGGCCAGTGGCACAGGGCTCCTACAGCCTTACAGTGGTCTCCTCAAGAGTAGGGGAAGAGCCAGCTGAACTCCAATGGTCAAATTCAACTAAATAGTTGTACTAGCAGCCAACTCTTTCTGCCAGGTAGTGTGGGATAGCAGCCATGGCATCTTGATGGCCTTGTAAACACAACACAAGCATAAATGGGCCTGGTTTGTTAACAGCTGAACAACAGGTGTCTGGGTACTTCAGAACTGGGATAGCCAATGCCAAAAGTGTTGGAGCGTAGAATTGGGACTAAAGACAGGTGTACATGACTTTGGCCCGAATAAATGTGAAGGGTTGAGTAGATTTATCTGTCTGCAAGCTTCTTGTAATGTTCTAGTAGGAAGTGAAGAAGCCATAACTGTGGATCTTTATTATTTAGAACGGAGGGGGAGGAAGCGGTGTATTTCAGTGAAATATGTACATGCTTCCCCTTTTAGTGAATTATGAAAGGATACTGAGAAACATGTGTCTCCGAGGAGCGGGGGTCCCCCCTACACTTCTGGAAACTTGATGTATGCAGCATGAGTGTTGGGGGTTTTTTTCCAGATGGGAGGAAAGTGCCCTGTCCTTAGTGAGGCTTGTTTTGTCTTCAGCCTATTCAGGCAGCATTCTTCCTCCCCCTTTAGGGATTTCCTGCTGTGATCCCCCCCCCCCCCGTGAAAAACCTGCACTTCGGTTCAAAATAGATTCTGAAGACTGCCAGGAAGAGTTTGTGTGCTGTGATGTAGCAGGATTGCCAGAGCGTTCAGGTTTAGAAGTGTTTCATATTTAGGGTGTTTTCTCCTGCAAAGTGATGAAGACTCGCTGTTGCAATATGTACCAAAAAGAAGAATTAAAATAAAGCTATTACACTAATACTGCAGTGGTTTGGAAACTGCAAATGTGGCTATAATGGCACTCTTAAACCATTACGCCTTGGTTGCCTCTTGAGCTTCTTCAAATGCCTCCTTAGATTACTCTGGGAGATTGTGGGGACCAGGGGCTATTTAAATGAAATGTTAAACACATAGCCGTTTCTCTTAGGTTGCTCTTTTACTTTAAAATAACAGCCGCAAGGAGGTCCTGAATTGGCAAAGAAGATAGCTATCTATGTATTGACCTGCTTATGAACTTCCCTGGAGCATCTGCCTGCCTTCCTAATATAGGGCGATGGAGTCCTGGGCTCATTGGTTCCTTGGTCTAATCTAGTGTGGCAGTTCATCTCTTGATATGTAGGTACCTATTTCAATCCCCCCCCCCCCATTTTAACAGTGTTTAAATACATCCAGCATAGGTCTGGATTGCAGTCCAAGGGTTACTGCTTTGCAAAGTTCATTAAAAATGTTGTGACCTAATTGGCATTTGGTCAACATGCTATGTATGCCATATGATATTGTTGTTACCTAGCAGGCATCCTAAGCATTAAGTGACACTGTGGGCCACTGGATAAGATGGTTGGACTTCAACCTGAGAGATCAAGGTTTTAGTCCTAGTTCATCATGGAGTGAGGGAATGATTTTCACTTCTTGAACAAACTGAAAATAAAACGGAAGAGCAACCTCTCTCCGAGCTAGAGTGAGGTTTAACACTCAAGGTAGAAAGAGTACTTTTGCGAGATTGAAGCTTCCTGTTCATTGGGTACATTGTCAGAATTCATAAGCTCTGAAGTATATGATTTTTATGAAATTCAGCATTCTCTAATTTATAAACACACACTAAAAAAGGGGGAAGGCTTGTAGTTTTTCAAGAACACTAATATCAAAATTGAAGGCAACATTGTGTTCTTCACAGCCGGTTTAAACTTGTTTGCAGTTGCGTCTTGTTTTCAGACTACATATCTGACAGGTTTGGAATAAGAGGTACTATTATGTTGGTTCTTCAACACACTCAAAATTAGTACATTTTAAGTCTAATTTAAACCTACTTTCTAATTAGTCTAATTTTGTATGCAGTTGAGAAGTTTGTCAATATGCGAGGAAAGCTTATAAATATGCAGTCGTAACACAATATCATATCGCCATTTTAAAAACTTTAGTACAAGCCTACTGTCAACATGAGGTTGAATGAATTCCCTTACATCATCTTGTACTTGCTGTCTCCTCGCGTACAGCACAGTCAATTGATGGCATGCCTCTTGAAAGGTAGCATACACCTTCCACTCTTTTCTTTTTGTGCTTCTGGTGACATCAGATTGTTTGGGGCAAGGTCTTCCAGGAAACTGTAGAAGAGTAGATATTGTTCACAGAATTCCTCTTGCCAAGTTACTCTACATTCTGTGGTAAAAATATCACACTCACCACTGAATGTCGTTAGACTTGTACCATCAAGTACAAAAAGAAAAGAGTGGAAGGATCTGTGTTGAGGCTGGAATTAGGGATGAATAGCAACGACATTCAGTGGTGAGTATGACAACCTCAGCTTTAGTCAGTTCCTTCTAGGCCAGGTGGGGAAAGGCCTGCAAGGCAGGAAGCAGGTCTTCCATGTCTCACAGCCAAGCTTAAGACTAAATGAGACAGAAGCCACTTTTTGATACCTGCAAGGTTGTTCAAAGTATGTTTAGTGGATTACTCACCCTTATTAATTGATCCTGTTTGCATTGTTGCCATGGACCTACAGTTTTATGATTTGGTTGGCGGGGGGAAGTGTTTTGCGAAGGGGTGCTAACTTGAATTAAATATTGGGGCAGCCAGGTAAGCCCCACCCCACATAATCAATCACATTATGCAGCACACACACACACACCATTTGAATGGCAATGCCCATTAACTTTGAGGGCCCTCAATTTGGGGGTGGCGCCAGCGAAGGGACCTTGGTCCCTAGGAGTTGGCTCTTATGGTTTTGAGAATCTAATTTATCCACTCTTACTGAGTTTAATTTTGAATACCCAAAGGCAATGACTTAAAATGCAAATGTTTGATTTTGACCACACAACTTTAAAGACTTTGAAGAAAATGTTTGCACTATAAACTTCCAGCTAATAAACTTGTAGTTGGATAAGATGTGCCTTGTGTAAGTACTTTACACAGTAAAATCTAGTATCCTATCGAGAACAAGACTGCATGCACACTAGAACCTTAACACAAAGCATTTTCTCTCTTGCTGGCTAACCTAAATCTCTTTTTGCCCAGCTAATGGTATTCCATTTGTGTTGACCATCACTGTGCTTAATCCACAGAATTGTGTTTTTCTATTCTGGAAAATATAAAACAGGGCACAGATTGTACAAAACCCTCCTTTTACTGTGAAGTTACAATCCCAGGGTATTTTTGTTCAATTCCTACCTTAATAGCACCAGCCTTTTCTTCTGTCATGTTATTTAGCAGCACACTGTACCTTGGCATGTTAGCAAAATACTGTTGTGTTGCAGTGCGACCTGTGAGCTCCTTATGGCACAATGTTCAACTGCTTTGATGTTTCAAAGATTCTGTTAAATAGAAATTAAATGATGCTATCCTACTTGCCCCACACTTTACTATTGCCATGGTCTTGCAAGTTTTGTTTTCAAAGGTGCAGCCATGTCTTCTTCAAACAACAGCAACTCGGCAAAATTCAAGACTGCAGCATTTTTGGCTATCCAAAGTAGACTTAGAAAACTGTGACGTGAGATACCTGTGATTAGCGAAAATATATTTGTAGAGATGATGTTAAAGTGGCTCACAAGTATAGGAGATGTGGTTTGTATGCCGTTGGTTCCAGGTTCAATGCCTGGCATTTCCAGGTAAGACTGAGAAGAGCTGTGCTTAAAACCTCGAAAAGCCACTTCCAGTCAGTATAGCTAGCAGTGAGCCAGATGGATCAGTGATCTGACATTGTATAAAGCAGTATCGTCTGTTGCTAGGGGAGACTGCATCTGAGGAGAAGGTTGAGAAGAGAGTGTAGACCAAACAGTCTGCTGCTGATTCAACTGATCATTGTTATCAGGGGGAAACCAAGGAAAAGAAACCTGAAAACAGAAAAACTAAACCACGTGAAAGCAAAGCATTAAGTGCAGTATTATGACCTAGGACAATAAAACAAGATGATGCAGCCATCCATAAAATAACAGTTATATTGGAAATAGCACATTAATGAAACCCCCCATTAATAGCAAATTAAATTCAAATACAGGAAGAAAAGTCCACTTGGTGGGACAGCCATGCAGATAACCTATTACTCTAAAAATCTTGCGAGTTCTCGGTGGGCCAAATTATTGCAAGCAGTATTTTTATCAAGGACAGGGGACACACAGTGTTGCATGTGATAACCTCTATGCAATGTCATAATAAAAAGTAGTGCATAATAGCCATGAAATAGCTTAATCAATGGTGGTGTC
The DNA here is from genome assembly GCF_964106645.2 of Podarcis pityusensis. Lineage (NCBI taxonomy): Eukaryota > Metazoa > Chordata > Lepidosauria > Squamata > Lacertidae > Podarcis > Podarcis pityusensis. Next base: position 61,333,301 of record NC_138031.1, read on the forward strand.
AAAATAATGTCAAGGAACCTTTACTTAAAAACAGTGGGTGGTATTCTACTAACTTGTTCCTTCAGTGCAAAGATTTCCGCTTGCATAATGGAACTCCCCCTCCCCAAACCATTTCTGCAAGATTGGGTGAACCCCCAAAACCGATTTAAGGGGTGCGTGGGGAGAGTAGGGAGAAAGTTCCATTGCACAGACAAAAATACTTGCACTGATGGAACGAGTTAGCTAGCTGCTGCTCGGTGAACACATGCTTTGATGTGAGCAGCACTGAAATGAATAAAGAATTATTTGTTTAGCGTACACGGTGACAGATACTTTGGGGAAAGTGTTGAAACCAGAGTTAGATTAGCAATCTTTAGAAAAGTCGGTGATACTGTGGGTGATAGTATTGCTAAATATTGCATTACTCATTTGAAGTTACTGAAAATACTTGTGTTGCTCTATTACAATTGTTCCATCAGTTTCAAGTATTTCTGCTTGCTAGACAGAACCATCTCCCCTGTCCTGCTCCCATGCTGCTCTGGGGAGGGAGAGGTATTCTCTCTCTCTCCCTCTCTCTCTCTCTCTCTCTCACACACACACACACAGAGAGAGAGAGAGAGAGAGAGAGAGAGTTTCAGAGAGAGGCACAGATGCCCCATTGGTCTAACAGGACATTGCACTTGTTGTCACTAGGGCATGTATTTAGTTGAATCTTGCCCTCTGTCCAGATGCACAATAAAGAAATGTTGCACAGGGTCTTGATTATCCTCAGAGTAATAAAAGCCCTTCAGTCAGCAATGGAATGAAGCATTGCCTCTATATTTTAACAGATCTTATAGATCTACATTGAGCCATAAACATGGATGTCATACAGCACATGTGCATATGTTGACTATTATATTAGATGTCTGACATAACCCCACCCTCAAAGAGCAGACCTGGCAGCTGTTCAGTTGATTTTGTTTGGCTAAAGCCTCTGTCAGTGGCTAGATACCCAGACGGTCAGGACTGTGCTTTGTAGTAATTGTGGGGTTTTTTGCTGCATTTTTAAAGAAACAAAGGTTGCTGTTTTCAAGGTATGTTGGCAGTATTCAATCTTAAGATATAGAAAGTCACATGAATTATTTTATTCAATTTATTTATTTAGATGATGAGGCCCTCTTGATTATTTTTAGTGTGGCTCAATTGGCGGATTTACACCTAGGTTTTCATCTCTATGGCATAGGATGGTTTGGGGGCAGGTTACCTTGCCGGCATGTGTAAAATAGAGCATTGTGGACACACGCTAAATATTTTGGAATGCTTTGCATGCATTCCAGGTTGATTAAGGATGGGGGCGATGGGGTTTATAAATAAACGTATCTGCAAACGCAATCTTCACAGGGATTGTGCCAGTTTTCCTGAAGATCACTTGCTTGTCCCAAAGTGGCAGAGCAATTGTAGTGCAAAACCCCCAGCAGTGATGGCAACATCTCCCCCCACCTTTCTGTTTGCATCTTCTCTGGGAAATGCTCCCCACCTCCCTTAACACTTCATGTTCAGTGCTGTTATAGAGAAAACAGTTACTTGGCATACCCTCAAAATGTGTAAAAGGTAGGACCTTTCAGTTACTGTGCTTTTATTTTTGTGGACAAACCAGGCATGATTCAAATCCTTGTGCACAGCAGTTTCCGTTTCCTTTTGTTTAAAATGAAATGTATGCTTGGAGATTCCCTGTTGTGGAGGTAGAAAGGAATGGGAAAGCCCCTGTAGGTGTGGGACTCTGCTTCTGAAACACATTTGGTGTGGGCGTGTATTATCTATATCTACACACACACATGCTCACAGAGCTGCTTTCTTTCTGGATGATTAATTCATTAGATTTCAAAATAACAATTCAATTAGCTGGTGCATTAGGGAAGTTGCTGAACTCAAGCTACTGTCTCCAGAGGAGAAACCTTTCAATTTTAATCCTTTTCCCTTGATGAATGGGGAAATGTCAACACCAGTTAGTCTGGATTTACTGTTTGGGTTAAGGATTTTTTTTTTTTTACAGTAACTTGCTTGAAAAACCTACAAGAAAACCACTGGCATTGTGTGCCTTATTTTATAAATATCGGGCGCACATTAACTAAAGCAGCCTCTTCACCTAAGCCTCATTCTGGAGAGCTACATGTACTTGGATATGCAGTCTGCCCTTTTATTTGAATAGAGGGTTCCAGTCTGCGCATGTAGGAACATATAAAGATGCCTTATTCTGAGTGAGACCAAGTTATTAAATACATGCTGTCGATTCCTGACTGACAGCTGCTGTTCATGTTCTTAGGCAGCGCTCTTTCCCAGCCTTGCTACTTAAGCTCTTTTAACTGGAGGGCCCCGGCACTGGAGGAAATTTTATACATGCAGAGGATGTACTTGACCTATAAGATTCTTCCCACATGTTTCTCTGTGTGTATGGATTAGGAGTGTCTGTTGAAATGAATGAACAAGCTTCTATAGTTGTTGCTTCTCCCGGTGTTCTTCATATGCACCAGGATATGGCTCTACAGCTGTAAAACTAAATAAAAAAAAAATCCTTCCAGTAGCACCTTTAAGACCAACTAAGTTAGTTCTTGGTATGAGCTTTCATGTGCAAGCACACTTCTTCAGATACACTGAAGTGTATCTGAAGAAGTGTGCTTGCACACGAAAGCTCATACCAAGAACTAACTTAGTTGGTCTTAAAGGTGCTACTGGAAGGATTTTTTTTTTATTTTGACTATGGCAGACCAACACGGCTACCTATCTGTAGCTGTAAAACTAATTATAGTAACAGTTGAGCATGGGTAGGACAACCGTGTTTCTTCTCCAGCAAATAGAAGGTTTAAGTTCCACTCCTAGTGTCAAAACGAACGGCACAAGACCTTTTGACTGCATTGTAAACATTTATATCATTGTATTCTGCAAATGTTAAGGAACTGGTTCCTTCTTGCTATAAATAACAGTATATAACAGAGGAGCTAAAGACCATGTGAGAAAGGGATTTGGGAGACTTCTCAAAGTCCTTGTATTTGGTCATCTACCTAGAGTAAACATCCTTTAATGTCAGTAGTTGTGAAAATAAAGGAAATTCATTTAAGACTTTACATTTATATTGTACTTTACATATGTGGTGGACCTGCCCAATCCAGCAGAGTTTCTGGAATCAAATGTTTGCAAACTGCAGTGCAGTCGTGGGGTAGACTGTGAATGCTGTGCTGGAAATTGCTTCATTGTCAGAGGCCCACTTTGCACATAACACTAAGTTAAACCGTGTCTCAGTATTAGCCAATAAAACAGCAGTATAGAAACATATACAAGTAAATTAAATAGAAATTCAGAAATTACTCAAACATGTAGGGCGGGGTCCAATCTTTTGCGTCAGGGAAAGCTGGTGCAAAAAGATATGCCTTCACAAGACATCTGAAGCAATGGATGGTTGCTGCTTTATGCATGGCAGAGTTGAGGGCATCCCACAGTACAGAGGCAACAACAGGAAATGCTTGTTTTGGGGTCACCACCCTCTGATACTGTCTAGGGTGCAGTGCCACAAGTAACATTTCTGCAAATAGAATAGAATAGAATAATATCTTTATTGTCATTGCCCCCTTCGGGGACAACGAAATTAATTGACTGCTCCATAAAAACACTAATTAATCAATACAGTATAATACAGCAATGGAGATTAGATGACTTTCAAAGTCCGGGCTTCCCATTCAGGGCCGAGATCGCTCTGGAGAAGAAGCTGTTCTTAAGACGGCTCGTTCTTGTCTTCATCGTCCTGTATCTCCGTCCCGACGGCAAGAGCTCGAAGAGACAGTGACCAGGATGCGATGGATCTTTTACTATGTCCAGTGCCTTCCTATGGCACCTTGTGGCATAAATCTGCTCTAAGGTGGAGAGTGGGCAGCCAACAATGCTCTCTGCTGCCTTAACAACCCTGCACAACCCCATCCTGTCCTGGGTAGTACAGCTTCCGTACCACACACATAAGCCATAAGTGAGCACGCTCTCAATGGCACAGTGATAGAAGGCAATCTAAGGATAGAGGGGGATGTGTGTGTAGTAGCTAGCCTACTATACAACAGGTAGATTTCAGAATGGCATAGCTGGAGAACAACAGCAAAGAGGAGCAAAGAGGCCATGATCCAGTCTCCCAAAACCTGGTTGTTTGTGTGGTGTGTGAACCATTCCGATGTAAATTATGTACTCTGAATACGCTAAAAAGCATTTCACGAATTCTAAGTATTATTTTGAGAAGTGGTAGTGAGAATAAGGGGAGGGGGGAAATCCCACTGGGCACATGCAAGACCTTGGGCATGCCTGAGCAGCACTGCAGATTCCAGTCATGATACATCCATTCATCTAAGGAAAGGCAGCAACTGCTTTAGGCATGTCCAAAATGTGTGTGACTGCACACACATCCTTTGCACCAAACCCAGTAGTGACCCAAAAACATCATCAAAAGGCGGGGCGGGGTGTCTGCAGGCTTTCAATGGGTGTTCCGATTATATGCGACTTCAATAAGCACACAGTGCCTCAAAATGTAATCCCTGCACAAATAGGTCACTGCTTGTAATGTAGCTTTTGAATGTAGATGCTTCCTTTTGTTCCAGCTGTGGATGTACTCTCACCCACAGGTAAGAGACTCCAGTTACATTTAAAAATGGCTTTGTGGGAGGGGAGCAGAGCTGTTCTTCTTTAATCCCAAAGGTTAGGTTTTTCACATGCAGTGCAGCTTTTCCTGTCAGGTTTAGCATGGAAGGCTGGAAGCATTTTCCCTCTCTGGTACTTCTAATTCAGTGTGTGGGAGGGCCCTTTGGAGACTGCACTCATATAAATGCTCATTTATTCAGTAAGCGCTGTGCTCAGCCTATTCAGAGAGGTGATTACAAACGCTCATTTTATTTTTGTTTAATTTTTGTCAGGGGTGATTCTGCTGTCTGAAGACCTGGCACGAGAAATGGGGTCAGGAGGTGTTTGCTCGGGAAGTCTCTAGGAACAGAACTGGAAATTTGCCAGACAACACTGAGTCATAATATACATGCTCCAAGCTATCGCAGTACCTTATGAACTCACTCTTCAAATAAAATAATCACTGTTGTCAAGCTGTATACATACAATAAAACAAATAGCCTAGCTTCTCCTCTAGAGGTTCTTTGCTACATTGGACTCTGGCTCCTGTTTGCTGAAGGCTAGTCTTAACCTTAAATCTGCTGATGTCTTTAACAGGAGGAAACTAAGGCAGAAACTCATGGTCTTTTAAGTCAAGTTAGCACAATACAGAAGCATGGTGCCAGAGCAACATACAAAGTTTAAAATACATTGTTACCAGCCTGATTTCTGGCATGCACAACAGAACACCACCTTGAAGATCTCAACTGGCAGACAGTATCATACAATTGGAGAATTGTAGAGTTGGAATGGACTACGAGGGTCATCTAGTCCAAATCCCCTGCAATGCAGGAATCTTTTCCCAAACATGAGGCACGGACCCACAACTCAGAGATTCAGAGTCTCGTGCTTTACTGACTCAGCCATTTAGGGTTTTAAAAGTCAGAACCAGCACTTTGAATCGGGCTGGACACGAATCAGAAGTCAGTGCAAGAATGATGTGAAGAGTGCAAATGATGTGAAGATGCCTAGCATAAATATGGGAATGAACTCTGCTTAGCAGTACTTGAGTGTGAAAACATACTATTAGAAGTGTGTGTGTGTGTGAAAATAGTAGGTGTTTGGTTGGTGGTGTTAATTAAAATTACATTTAAATATATAAGGGTTTCAAAGTGACATACAGGAAAACAAAGCAAAATGAAAACACACACCACAATCCCACCCCCACCCCACCCCCCAAAAAAGCACCTCAGTGATAAAACAGGAAAATTGCATTTCGGATCTAGAGTGGGAGCTAGATTAGCTGAACTTGCTTGTATTTTCCAGATCTGATATTACATAGATTTACACCACCAGGAATTATATCAGCTTAGCAGCTGTATTTTCCAGTATCTACAGAAGGGGAACCAGCAATAATCTCCTTCTAATTCAACTTTTAAATGACAAATTGTCCACAACCAAGGCAAACTGTATGTCAGAAATACCTTTCACTTGAGTCTCCTTTTCAGTGTCCTCTGTGTTAGACTGAAGACGGCGATGTCCCAGAAGATGGATTGTACCTTTCGTAGGTCACTAGCTCTGCTGCTCAGTGTGTGCCAGGAATAATTTAAAAATTAATCCTATCAGCAGAATTCACTCTGTCAGTGAAACAATACAAACGGCTGCGTTTTCTCTCTTCACGTCCTAATTAATTAGATTTTAGGCTAGTTAATTAAATTGTAGGTTTCTTGCTTTCTGCTAGAATTTTACGTGAAACACATCTTAGATAAGCATGCATTCTTTTTTCAGATACCGAAAAGAAAAAATCGCTTTCACTGATGTGTAATCATGATTGCAAACTTTTATGAAGACCCTGTCCATATAACGTTGCTAATCTCCCTTTGCATCGTCCTCATCTCCCTGTGCTCTGCAGTATTTAGATTGCAAGCATGTGAGCAGGGTCTTGTCGTTAGTTTTCATTTTTGTGTGTGAAGCGCCTGAAGCATTACACGGCTTTAATAGGAGCAGAAATGTGCTTTTTGCGGGGGGGGGGGGGGGAGAGACAGGACAACTCATCTTTGAGCTTATTTCAGGTTAATAGCAAAAGTGGTGTGTTGTGCTCTTTCAGCCGAGAAGTAGAAATTATGAAAAGTATTGTGTGTGCTTTGTTTTCATTGTTTTGTTTTTGCATGTGGTGTGTATATCTGTGCGTACACACATACATACATACATACATACAAACAAACAAACAAACAAACAAGCAGTAGTTGCACACTGGGTCAAACAAGGTACACCTCATGTTTCCAATTTCTTAACCGTGAATAAGGGATTGGGAGCAAGTTCCAGCATCATGTATCGCCCTTCCATGGCCTTTCGCTGACTTAATCATGCCAAGCATTTCCTAACAGAAATGGACATTTCCTATTTTGATTGACTTATATAAGTGCTAACTTTAATTATTAGTTAACACTAAGACTTACTGGCGTGGTTCACATAACTTGGTTAGCCAAGCTCTGACTTCAGACTCCTGGCCATCTGCTCCTCTACTTATCTCCAGTCTTTTTTTACTTCTGTGCACACTAACCACCTCAAAATTAGCGAGGAGAGAGTTTAACCAGAAGCCTGCGTTTGGACAGCGCACAAAATTTGACATAGCTCAGTGCAGCAATAAAATATGTGAAATACCCCATTAACATGTCTCATATGGATGTGACCAAGTTGTGACTCTGATTATCATTAGATTTTGAAAACCTTGGACCTGACACTTAGGTTATTTCAACAACAAGGCAACCACCGCAACAACAAACCTTCCAATTCCGTGACTCTTGACACTGAGCAGCTTTAATCCAGTTTTCCAAGGACTGATGTGATGTGGGGTGGAACTGCAAGGTGGGCTTCTCGTGTGGTGCTTCTTTAGTTTCTATTGCATACTTTATGAATATTCAAGGTTATTTGCTGGGAAGGGATTGTCTTTCAGATATCATTTTTGTGGTTAATTTCCCCATTTCCGTGCTTGTGATGAACCTACTGGTGGGGGCTGGCTGTGTGCAAGAAAATAAGAAACGTTCTAATTTTTGTTTGGGCATGCTTGCCTTGAGAACGCTTCCACAGATGCTGTCGTTCTGGCTCAAATGTGCATATGCTTCATGTTCAAAGGAATCTAGGCATAATTTTCTCCTGTTACTGTGCAGTAGTGTTTCCCCAGTGTATAATGATCGTCTTCTGCCAAATTGCTAACTTGCTTTGCTATCACTACTATTTTGCTGCCTGTTTTCCTTTTCAGGCAGTCAAGTAATCTGTCACAGAACTGAAAGCAAACATTTGGGCTCAGTGATCAGAGGATTGCTTTCAGCCTTAAGTATCCAGGATGTATCTCGCTCAAAATAGGTTTTTGTTTTTGTTAAAAAAATGTTGCAGTCTTATTGACCATACTTGTCATGCAGCGTGTAAACTTTCTTACCCTCTGGAATGGGTTATTGATACTGGTGTTTGGATTTCTTACTGAACTGTGTTAGTGAATTGGCTCATGTTTTCCAAAATGAAGGTCATCCAAAAAACTCTAATTTTCTCACTTGGCTGTGGTGCAGCCCTTGAGAAACTCTAGGGCAAAGAACTGTTTTCAAAAAAACATGTTGGCAGAATGGGGAAATTGGAACATAGGAAACATGATAGCAAAAGATTAGTATTTTATATGGATTGTATCCAGCTAAATTCAGTTCAGAATATACCCATTGAAGTTAACGGGCCTGTTAGTCTACTCTCCCCCCCACCCTTTTTAATTTATTTAATAATTTGACAATAATTATGAATAATCAACAAAACCCTGCTCCAAAAAATACTTTGCATCACAATATTATGCAAGTACGCATGAATTAACATAAAATTACAGCCTTATTCTTACAAAACCTAAAGACCTATTTGAACTTGCTTTTGCAGAGATAATTATTGGCAATAATGTAGAAGGCAATCAGTTTCCCCAGAATTTATGCCTGCATTCACTTGCAGTTGTTGTTATTAGATAAGAAGGGGTTTTTTTTGCCATCATAGCCAAATCCCCAAGTTTGTTAAACCATTCTTTCCAGGGAGGCAGTAATGTAACATGTTTTCAGCCAATAACATCCTTGCAGATGTTAACAAATAGGGTGGAATTCAGTGTTGCGCTATTACAATTGTTCTGTCTACGCAAGCACTGCAGTTTGCCAGATAGAACAACCCCCATCCCCCATGTGCTGTCCCAGGGGTTCTCCCACACAAACCCAGCCAATTTCAGGAGGTGCAGGAACACATGGGGGGGGGCAGAAGTGGAGCGGGGGGGGGAAGCCCCATCGCGCAAGAGGGTGTTCTTGGCAGGGCTGCCACTGATGGGGTTCATTGGGTGAATTCCGCCTATAGGGTTTAAGTTTGTTATCTTCCTTCTTTTTGGTGGTGATAAGGGAACTTCATATTTCAATATTTCTGTAATTATTCTAATAATCATCTTCCAGTATTTTTGTGCTCAACTAAATGTCTGCCACTTATGGTAAAATGTTCCATTCTCCTTTTTGCACCTCCAGCAAATTTTGAATATGACTTATTTATTGCTCTCTTCTATTAAAAATTAAAGCCAAGAAAACAGAAGTCTTACATTTTTGCGTGTTTCATTTTATTTGCTTATTTCTTCAAAAGAATGTTTTTTAATCCCATCCATTATCCTATATACCTTACAGTGGTATTTTGTCTTCACAACAACCCCAAAAGTTTGTTTTTTGAAAAAGCTGAAAACTCATTTTGGCAGCCAGAATAACGTATATGTGCATGTTTTGAAATATTAAGTAAAATGTCTCGTTTCTTTTTTTCTTGTCCTATTAGGATGATAGCGATGGGATTCCATGGTCGGAGGAGAGGGTGGTACGAAAAGTCCTTTACTTATCCCTAAAGGAATTCAAGAATGCGCAGAAGAGGCAGCATGGGGATGGCATCAATGGGAGTCTCAAAGGCGTGAATGGTAAGTCTCTTGGCGGATCGTCTTTGCTCCAGCTCTGTGTGCTATGTTTGGGAGTCACAGCAGAAGTTTCTTGGAGCCTGCTTTCCCCCTTCTGTTTCCCTGTTATGTGTCACATCATACAACTGTGTGAGCAGTCAGTTCATTGAGGGGGAAGGAACTTGCTTTCCATGTTTCTGGCAACCTCTTTTGGAAGCCTGTTTCTTCCTGAGCAAGATCACGTCTATGTAGTCTAGCATTGCAGTCTCTCACCATGATCGAAAGACTAATGGAGAATTGATGTACGGTTTTATGATGAAGAGAAGTGCACCGGTTTGGAAACTCGTGGAAGCAGCGGAGTGGTAAAATTGTTTTTGTTGCATGGAGAAGTGATACAGATGACTGTCTTCTTGCTGCAGTGGTCATACATTTGCATAACTTAAATAACTTGCATAACTAAAATGCCCGTCTATATTTGCTCATGTTTGGGTATTGCATAGGCAATCATTAAAAAATTACCCTTTTCAAATTAGTTGAGCCTCATGCAGAATATTCTGGAGCATTCTTTTAACAAATATTTTCACTAAACGAAAGGAGGAGAAATGTCACTGTATACCTTCTTATTTAGCTTTCGTTTGACAACCACAGCAGTTACCCAACCTATCTAGAGTATTTCCCAAATGTCTGCATAACTGCATGCTTACCAGCATATTACAACAGCATCTGGCTGCTTGTGTAGTTTTCCTTGTGCTTGTACGTTGCATCATTTCTGATGCGTCATATTTCAGCACTTACTCATTGAGAACTTGGGTGTTTGTTAATAAAGATACAAGGATGTGAGCTGTTTATCTACAGAAGAGCTAGTGCGCGGTCAATTTATAGCATCTCACATCTGAAAAAGAAACTCCCTCAGTTTTCTCAGCTTAGTAATAAATATCAATCTGAAAGATAGTCACGTTTTAGCAGCAAACCATACCAATTTTCCTAGACAAGTACACACAACAGCTTCAGCTTTCTGTATGGCTCTGCTTCCTTGATCTTCCGTCAAACAGTTTCTTTAAGGAAGGTTTCTTATTCCATTGTGTGTGTTTTTACTCTGTAGTCTACAGGGAGCAGAAAAGGCCTTGAAGGCGTAATGCACAACAACTGTATGTTGGGAAGCTTTGAGGGAGTGCCAGGTTACAGAGCATGACTGAGATTTTATAGTGTCTGGTTTCTTCCAAGTAGACTTGATGAAAAGTGGGTTAACCCAGTTTTCATTCTCAGAACAGCTCACACACAAGGGAGCACATCTACATCAAGAACTGCACTAAGAAAATACAAACTGCACCAGTGAAACACAATGGGTCTGGCCTTGAAGTGTTACAAACTGACAAAATGTAGGAAGGTTTTCTTAATTTGCATAACTTTGCTAATTCTGCATGATTTCAGCTACAATCCTGTACTCACTTAACATGAAAATATGTTCTATTGAACTCAGTGGTGTTTACATCTAAAAAGACATACATAGATTGCAGAGTCAGAATTACTGTAAAGGTAAAGGGCCCCTGACAGTTAAATCCAGTTGCGGACAACTCTGGGGTTGTGGCGCTCATCTCGCTTTACAGGCCGAGGGAGCCAGCGTTTGTCCGCAGACAGTTTTTCTGGGTCTTGTGGCCAGCATGACTAAGCCGCTTCTGGCACAACGGAACACCGAAACCAGAGCAGTGCATGGAAATGCCATTTCCCTTCCCACCAGAGTGGTACCTATTTATCTACTTGCACTTTTTTTGGCGTGCTTTCGAACTGCTAGGTTGGCAAGAGCTGGGACCAAGCAACAGGAGCTCACCCTGTCACGGGGATTCGAACCGCCAACCCTTCTGATTGGCAAGCCCAAGAGGCCCAGTGGTTTAGACCACAGCACCACCTGTGTCCCTATAGAATTACTTTAGACTTCTGTGAATGAATTGCACTATCAGTCTGAACCCTTATGAAGCAGAGAGGGTTTTTTTAAGGAATAGTATTGTGGGGAAAATTTGATGAGTGAGGTAGAGTATGTGTTGCTGTATGTCCAGAGGAATGTGATACAAGGCCTTGAACAGCAACATAACACACGGTCTATTTACCCCATGGCAGAACAGTGGAGCCTTTGACAGACACTGGCTGAAATCCTGTGCACAGAATCTCAGGACTGTAAACACATATATTAAAATCATTTGCTCCCAACTCCCCAATGCCTGATGAAACAAGAACATGTTCACTTTGTGACGAAAAGCTAGCAGTGAGGGGGCGCGGTCATATTTCTAGTGGGAAGGAGTTGTATAACCAGGGTGCCACAGCAAAGAAGGCCCTATCTTGGGTCACTGCATATTGCAGTCATAGGAAGGACCATGAGGAAGACCACTCTCACAGATCTTAAGGGTCCGAGGTGCTAAATATTGAGAGAGGTACTCCTTTGATTATGCATGTCCCAAACCATATAGCACTTTATAAACTAATGTCAAAATTTTAATTGGGCCCAGTAGCAAATCAGCAGCTGGTCCAGTTCCTCAAGAATTCATGCCATTCCAGTTCACAATGCCGCTCAGTAGCCTGGTGGCCACATTCTACGCCAATTTCAGTTCTTCACTATCTTCAAGGGTAGCTGCATGTAGAGCACATAAAGGGATGGTCTTTATACAAGGTGCTCAGTGAAGATTTTGCCATTTTCTTTCGACAACAGAAACTTGAGATGAATTAATTAAAAACAAGGAAATAGGCCCTTGACGAAGCATTTTGGGCCAAAACACGTTGGGGCCATTGTATAAATAATTGTATAAACTCATCAGTTTTTTGGTGTATGTGAGATTCATTTCTCTTTTTGAAACATCAAACCATGGTTTGGCATTATGTCTTAACAAAACCCATGTCATCTTCTCAGCTGTAGTGATTTAGAAGGATGAAATTTAATAAACAGATGAGTTAACTTAGCTACATATTTTCTTTACTAGGTATTTGCTTTGTTGCCTCTGGATATTCACAGGGTATAGAATGACCACTGTCCTGTTTCTACAATGTGCCTTTGTTCGTTTTGTTTCTGTTCCACCATGTGGGAACACTAAAATCAGAAGGGGATATTTTTGTGTGATGTCAGGAAACCCTTTGTAGCATTCAGTGGGAGTCTTTCTCACTCTGGGAAACAGGATAACACATCAGCAAGCCCAAGGGAACATGTGCTGTAATTTTGAATGTTACTATCTGGTATTTCAGCAACGGTTTTAATAAGCCTAGGCCTTGGGTTTGAGATCGTGATAATCAGTTTTTCAGAGGTCTCTTTGAAAGAGAGAATCTCATTCTCACGGGAAATAGCTTTCTTTCTAATGCTGCTTTAGACATGAAATAGACTGCTGTAAAATTGAAGTATAGAATGTAACCATCCTTGGCTTTTATTCATGAGGCTGTATTTTGTATCCTTCAGCAAAGTAGCACATAAAACAAGGCATTTTCCCTTAAAACGAAAAACCACGAAAAACTGCTCTTGAAAACACATGGGCATCACTTGAGTAAACAACAAAAATACTTAGATAACAGACATAGATATTACCCACATTAATTTCCTTGTGCTCTCTACGTTCGTCTTATGAAAGACATTGGACATTGACAAACCATGGTTTGTAAAAGCCATGGTTTTAGTGCGCAACCCATGACTTGAGCTTTCAAATAACTGGCAAACTGCAAGCCATGGTTTAGAGTTGGCTAGCTGGGGTTTTTTGTTTTTTTGCCTGTTTAGTTCTCCTTTCTGTAGATTTATTGGCACCTAGAAGTGGGATAACAACTGCAGCTATGCTTTGCTAATTCAGGCATTTGGCCAAAATCGAAGTTAATAGAAACTGTAGTTTGCAGACCACTTCAAACCATACTTTCTGAGGATATGTTTTGGTTTTTCTTTGTTGTGCTCAACATCTAACCTTATGGAGCTGGACATATCTGTCCCATTCTCCTCTATATAATTTGTGAGAAAACAATTGTGTTCCCATTTGTTAAATTCTCATTAGCCTTATGAGGTCCAGTGTTGTGATCTGTCATTTGGTGTTGCAGTTTGGCCCTATAGGTAGAGGGCCATTTTGTGACAATACTAAAGCTGTGCTCTGCAGTACTGCAAACCTCTGGCTAGCAGCTAGTGAATAATTTATTTTATTTTAATTTATTTTGTCATGGGGGTACTGTCAGTTAGATATAAGCCTACTTATGCTAGCAAGGCATTTTGACATGGAGACAATGATGACTGGCAAAATAATTTCAAAGTGACTCCTCTACTGTATTAGTATTATTTTATTATTTATTAAATTTGTTACTTGCTTTATCTTGCCCAAGGCAACTCAAAGTGACTTACAACCACACTACCCTCCACTATCCTCCTTCCCCTCCCAGAAAGATATTACACCAACATTTTTCTCAAATTGGCAATAGCAAAAATGCTGACATGTAATGTGAGGCAAATAGCATTTTGTCTTGTAATCGCACTGAATTTTTCCATGCAGAGAAAAGGTAGCATATAAAAGTCATGGTTGGATTTCTGGGTGGCCACCACACTAATGATTACAAACAACTTCTGAGTGTGCTTGTGGGGTTCTTGGTTATGTGCAAACATGCCATGATATGGTGCTGAAACCCCAAGAACCATCTGGGGTTTTTCTATACACCATTTTTCTATACACCAGTTTTCATTCAGGGTACTTTGTTTCCTGAAAGGATATTAAAATGTAATTATTTGGAGAGCGTTTCATTTATTTTTAAGATGAGCTAGTGGGATATAAAAATACTCAAAGGCTTAAGCAATAATACTACCCACATTTCAAACTTTCAATCTCAAGTTTATGACCTAAAGCCAGGGATAAAAGATTTCACAAAAGTCTTCACTTTTTATTAAATGGGAACAACCATAGATAGACTATTCCAGTTTTGAAATGAAAGCTTTTAAATGTATAGAATTCTAACAGAAGTCTCATTTATCTTAGTTTTTAATTACTGTATCTAGGAAATTCAGGAATAATAAACAGACATTTAGAAATGTGGGTTTTATAGCAAGCCTCTAAGGGATGTTATCACAGGTTTTTGGTTTGTGATCTTTTCCTTTTCTTTTTGTGGGTAATATGCAAGCTGAATGCACACCTCCAAGCCACTTTCAGAAGATTGCTGCACTAAGCAGCAGTGAATATAGTACTATGGTGGTCCAGGAAAGGGTTTTAAGAAGCACATTTAACATAACAGTAGGGAGAGACTTACTGGATAAAGACTGGGGGAGACTTACTGAAGCATATAGAAACTGCATGACAGAAGCCAGAGGAAGAAGTGGGAACAGGGGACAGAATGAATGATATACGGGCTGGCCTGGACCAGAAAGAAAGATTGTGTGGATTCATATTCCGTTAATTAAATAAACAATCTTATTACAGTGTTAGAACTTATTATAATTCTAGCCCACCCTCCTTCAGCTTAGGGCAGCACCCATTGTGTTACTTCATGAGAAAAAGTGGCAGGACAACAAAGTGACTTCTTCCTGTCACCTAAAGGTATATATCCATATGTACCGTATTTTTCGCCCTATAGGATGCACTTTTTCCCCTCCAAAAATGAAGGGGAAATGTGTGTGCGTCCTATGGGGCAAATGCAGGCTTTCGTTGCGCACCGACCCCTCTCGCTCTCCAGGCTTCAGGAAGCTATCCGCAAGCCTTGGGAGCCCGGCGGGAGCAGCCTGTTCTGGGGGCTGGGGTCGGGGGAAGCTCAGCTTATTTTCAAGCTTGACTCTTTATAAGGAAGCACCTGAACCCTAATGTTGTAGCTTGTTGAGTGAAAGGACCCTAACAAGTTTACTCTGCCTGCCCAGCATCCGTCTGAGTCCCAAGTTTGTGGTTGAAAACCTTAACACTAGGCTGGGGACAAAAGTTGTCTGGTTGCTGTTCTGAGACAGAGGCACCTGACTGTGATGTTTCTCATTATTGCTAACATTGGCTCCTCTTGTTTGAATATTTGCTCTTTGCAGACCACAGCCAACCAGCTCTGCTTTCAGATGAAAATACTAATAGCAAGCGAGGAAACCAGTCATAGCAAACTTTCACCCCACTTTGTAGTCCACATGAATGTCTACTCTCAAAAAGGAAGTCTCCTCATTGGTGTTCAATGACTGTAGTGCCAGCTGTCACTTTTGGTTGGACTGAACTTAATTTGGATTCTGCTTGTTTTGATAGTAAGGCTCTGCTGCCTTTTCTCAAAGGACAGGACCAGTGTTTTAGTCTTATCTTGCGTCTCCAGCTGATTTCAGACTACAATTTCCATCACCCTTGACCACTGGTCTTGCTAGCTAGGGATGATGAGAGTTGTAGTCCAAAAACAGCAGGAGACCCCAGTTTGGGAAACACTGGTCCCCATAAGGGAATAAGCACACTTTTATGTGTCCGTCTTAACAGTGTTCTAGAGCTGTAGCTCCAGGGTTTTTAATAATGCTAGAAATAAACGGTTGCGGCGACGGCAGCAGCAGTATGATGTAGTGGATGGAGAGTTAGTGTCAAATCCCTTCTCAGCTACACTTCTCACTGGTGATGTGGGGCCAGCTGCTCCCTCTCAGCCTAACCTACCTCACAAACATTTGGGTGAAGCCTGATTTCCACATTGCTAGCCTTTGGGAAAGTCCATATTCACATTACACGAACACCGATCACCGATTGTGTTTAAGTTCAGCTACCGTGTGCGTCTCAAGTTATAGTTGTGAGAAAGATCATTGATATCATCTTGAAAGATGTGCTGCTAAGTATATGGAAATATGTGCACATGTGAGGAATGGCAGCTATTGATGTGAGAAATGCTGCTGTTTTACATAATTTAACTGCAAATAGTAATCTAGGGATTCACTCTTCTCAATATCTACCGTATTTTTCGCCCTATAGGGCGCACCTTGGTTTTTTGGGGGAAAATGAATTAAAAAAAAATATTTCTCCCCCCCAGCCCAAGCTTCACCCAACCCCAGCCCCCAGAACAGGCTGCTATCTGCAAGCCTTGCGAGCCCGGCGGCAACTCCCATGGGCTCGCAAGGCTTGCAGACACCTGCCCGAAGCACGGGGCGTCCTCCGGAGGGCGCTTTGGGCTGCAGGCTGCTGCCCGCAAGCCTTGCGAGCCCGCGGGAACTCTCGCTGGGCTTGCAAGGCTTGCGGATAGATTCCTGAAGCCTGGAGAGCGAGAGGGGCCGGTGCGCACTGACGCCTCTCGCTCTCCAGGCTTCAGCGAAAGCCTGCATTCGCCCCATAGGACGCACAAACATTTCCCCTTCATTTTTGGAGGGGGGAAAGTGCGTCCTATAGGGCGAAAAATACGGTAAGTTGCATGTACTGAATCTCTCGTATGACAGGCAGGCTCAGATTTCTTTCCTATTGCTTTATTGCGTTTAAGAGCTTTTCCTTTCTTCTCCTTCTCCTCATTTTGAAGTCCATGACCAGCATTCCTGATGCGTGCAGTTCCACCATCTTTGATTGTTCCAACTATGCAGCGCAACATGGAATTTGACATATTGGGCAGGAAATGGTTGCTCATTCTTTTGCTGCAGGCATAACTCTCTCTGGCAGTAGCTTGGTGGGATCCATTCTTCCTGTAGAAAGTATCATTTTTCAGGTTTAAGATCCTTCCTTGCTTCTGAAGTTAGGAAGTATAAATGAAAGCAAATGGCATAAATGGTCAGAACTTGGCTTTTATGTGTATTCATTTTACTTACTTGAGTTTATATGTATCCCACATCCTCTGTGCTGGATAAAGCCCCCTTAAGCATCTCCCAAAATGCCCATGAACATAAAATTATATCTAAACCAATAAAAAGGCAAGACAATAAAAACTAATAGATCATGCTTAATTTTTAACATTTAGGAACAACATTCCTGACTCTTTACTCTTGGGTCAATTTATATTTTATTGAAAATAAATTTTACTCTGACCTCTAAAGTTAGGGTGAAATTTGTGCAATTTCACACATTTATATTTTGAGGCATACAGAGTGAGAGCATCAAGGAAGCACATAAGGTTTTCTTCTTAAATACTGTAAGTTAAGTGTTTTTGTTTGGGGTGTAAATAAATTATTCATTAGGCTTTCAATTTGGTCTGATTTTTCCTTTGTCTTTCATTGTCAGCAGATTATTCCATGTGTTATACAGTGTAATTTCCCCCAAGATGTTTATATTTTGAAGTAAAATTAATTACTCCCGATCAGAGTTCTGCAGGCAATTACGAAGGTGCTTTTGTACAAGCCAAGCAGAGCTTGTAGGAGTAGAATGTATCTGGATACAGCTGGGAGGAGGGGGGGAGTGTTTGGTTTTTGTTTTGAATTGCTGTGCTTAGCAGAGGATTAAATCTATTGTCAGATAATGCTTGCTCTGGAGGGTCAGCACCCCATTACTGGGTCATGTGTTACCGCTGTAAGAGGCCTCTTCAGAGCATGTGTCACATTGGAAAAAAATATTTCTTGAGTCTGTCTGGAGGGCTGCCCACGCTTCAGGCAAAAGCCATGAAGGGCTGTTCTGAATGACATGCATTACAATATCAAATGAGGTTGCACAATTGGAAATATGCCACAGCTTTTTGCTTTCCATAGTCAGATATTTGAGCTCCCTGCAGGAACATCTATGCAGCCATGCTGCTACGCATAGAGACATGCAGGCCTCTCAGTGAAGGGAAGCATTTTCTGTTTCCCTGCCATCTTAATTCATTCAAAACACTTACCAGCTATCTTGCAGTCGCTTCTCTCTCTGATTCTTGGTTTGCGTTTTCTTTTTTTCTTAAAAAACTAGCTTTCAGATTTGCTTTACTGTTCCTTTATTTCTTTTACGCTGAATTCTTCAAGTCATTGATTCCAAAATGGTATCTTTTACTTCAGTTGAAATTGTTTATTATCACATATTTTTTTCAAAGCTGTAAAAGGTAACTGCTTCAAACCGGTTTTGGACGATACACTGTCCTATCTGTTTGATGCCCCTTGTGCTTTTCCCCAAAGCGGTCCTGTGCGTTTTGCCTGTTGTGCTAAATCTGCCCTCCTTGGTACAGGCATACCTCAGAGATATTGTGGGTTTGGTTCCAGACCACCATAAATCAAATATCGCAATGGAGCGAGTCACGCATTCTTTTTGTTTCTCAGTGCATATAAAAGTTTTGTTTGCGCTATACTGTAGTCCATTAAGTGTGCCAATGGCATCATCTTTTTAAAAACAAAAAACATTTGCACCAGCATCCTCTTAAGGAACCTCAGGAGCCGCTGTGCGGTGAGGACAGGCCCCTGTAGCCTCATCTCCAACCCAGCAGCAGCAGTTCCTCCAGTCCTTCAGTTTGTAAAAATCACAGTATCTGTGACACACAATAAAGGAAGGTATGCCTGTACTGCACAGCCCAAACAGAGAATTGTGTACAATACTATATTCTTAACTCCTGGTGAGAGCAACCTCAGAAGATCCCAGCCTCTATTACAGAGGTCTTTTCATTGACGTTGATATCTGAGGCCTACTTTAGAGGGTGGCTGAGGATACAGTGTGCCTGAATGAATGAATTTATTGAAAATACTACCCACAGTGAATTTCTAGAAGACAAATGCAGCACCCCATTGCCTCTGACATATCAAAGCTTTTTAGGCTGTCCGTGATGCTTTAGATTGCAATATGAAAGCATAGTAAGAAACGATTATTTCACAGTTTTGCTGTTTTCCAGATGGAAGTGGGGGGTGGCAACCTAGCTCTACATAAAAATGATTGTTGATTTCTTTCTCTTTATTTTATTCATTTCTGTAGTATTTGAAATGGTATTTTCTCACTTCATTCCTCTTCCTAGGGGCGGAGGGGACAAAGTAATACATATTACCATATTGGTGTGGGAGCTGCTTGCCTCTCACCAGCCTGGTAACGTGTTCATGAAGGAGGCCATGTGTGTGGGTCAGTGACATGGTTCTTTAGCATATACGTTCCTGGAGTGGTGTGAGAAGAAGCTACAAAAGATGCATCTTTCATGCGGTAATACATTGGGGGGGAAAACCCTTAGTCTATTTATCTAAGAGAGGAAACTTAAAAAAAGAAATTAACACAAAGGTTGTCTTAAAGAGAACTGAGCTTGAAAGGCTAAATTTATCTGTTCATTAATAAATAGGACAATTTTTAGGAGAAGAGAAGTCTAAGGGGTAAACCCTGCACAAATCTGACATGGAGTCCCTAAGATGGTTGGATAGCGCTTTATACACCTCCATCCAGCCAAGCTGGTGCCAAACATATTGCTCTACTTTCCTTTGGACCACATCAGTGAGGCCGAGAGGGGGGGTCTTGTCATACTTCGTAGGCTTGTGCCATGGGGAGGTCACTTCACTGCTGCTAACACAGTGATTTGACTTCATCCCCAAAGTCCACTGCCTCTTGAGACAGACAGATGCCAACAATCAAAATAGTGTGTTGTTCTGGAGCTGGCTCTGGAGATGTGGTTTGTGCAAGGATTCATTTAAACGAACGGGAAATGTATAGCCTTTTGTTTTAGTGGGGCTTATTCAGAAGAAGTACTTTAACACACTTTCATTAATTTAAGTAGTGCTCCACCAACTGAGCTCTACGTTTAATTAATAGTTTACTTAATTGTAGCTTAAGGGCTGGCCCTATCATTAGGCAGAGTGAGCCAGCCACCTCAGGTGGCAAATGCTGGGGGCAAGAAGCAATAGGTAACCCCTAGCATTTGTCACTTGAGTTGGCCAGCACAGTCTGCCTAATTATAAGGCACAACTGAACGTGCCTTGAATCCTGCTTTGTACCTCCCACTCCAAACTTGAGAATCCTACACTTTCCCTTAGGTATGATGGACAACACTGTCCCATTTTCACTGTGGAATTAAGATTCGGTTGCCAGTACACTCATCTTCTGTATGTGGAATGTGTGTGCCATCTTGTTCTCCATCTCAGGAAACAAAATGTCTCAGGCTAGCCTTGTGAGGCTGAGAGACCAGATACTATGGCACTGTGCTTTGATAATAATAGTGATAATTTTTAAAAGGCCCGCTGGACACAAAATGGCTGTTTGGAACGGTATCATTGCGGCAGCTGCTGTGTGGGGAACTGTTCCTATGGAGCAGCTTGCCATGAGAACTGGCCTTCAATGTGTGTCGTTTGTACTCATGCCACTGCTCAAAATTCCCGTTCGTGTTCAATAGCCGCACAGAGAAAACTGCACGGCAGCAGCTCATTCATGTCTCAAGCCAGTACACACAAAAGAAGCATTGCACAAAGTGACCAAGCTGTGATGGTTATTCCAAGTGAAATGGGCCTCAGAGATCTGGACAAAATGTTAATTTTCAGGCTGAGACAGGAAAAGGAGGAATTGGTTTAGCAAATGTACCTATCAGTGTTCAGTTGGAGCTTATATACCGAAGTAATATGAAATGAAACATGCCCCCGGTTGCTTGACTTTGTAACAATTTTGGATCAGGATGAATGTAATCAGAAGGGCAATGTAGGTTTCCTTCAACTGCATGATTAAGCCAATTCCGTTTTGCTGATCTCTTCCATTTGACAGCCTCACAAAACCAGCCTGTGCTGTAATGTCATGCATGCTTAGCTTCCATAGTAATGATGTGTATCTACATATATAAAATCACTGTTCTGTCCATTTACAAAGACTGTAAAAGCTATGGACTAATACTTTTTGGCGTGACAGCAACAGAAAAGCATATGCATGTGCTAGGATTATCAATTTAATGCCCAGTAGCTTGTCATATGTAAAAGCCAGTGGTTACTCATGTGATGGCCACAAGGACAGTCACATTTGTGACAGCCACATTTCTTTTTTAAAAGAAAACCAGTCCATTTTTAAATAATTTTAGACTACTATCCTAAATTGGAATCCTTTACAACTTCAAGCCTTTTCCCCACTGTACTCAAGATAGTGCATGAGTACAACAAATAAGGACTGAGATAGCAGAGATCACATCACAATGAAAGACTCTAAAATATGAGACAGGTTAAGCTTTTAAGTCCTCTTCAGGAACTCCGGTTAAACAAACGCATGAGGTGTAGCTGCAGGGACAAATGTTTTTGCTCCACCCCATATCGTCATTCTTTTCCCCCAAAAAACTTGGATGTCGCTTGTCTGAAGCAGGGAGGTTTCTGTACTCATGGAAGTTCCCTGAGTATTTGTCCCTCTCTTGGTTATCAGCCCAAAGGTAACAGAAGACAACATGAGAAATAGGTACTTTGGTTGACATTGTTGCAGACCAAATAAGAGGTTGAGATTTTGGCGCAGATCTTTGTGTTGTCTTCTCAAAATGGCTTTCTAGAAAAGCTTCTTGCTGACCAGGGTTGTGATGTTAGGGGTTGAAATGCTGTTGTCAGGTAGACCGATTTGATTTTTTTAAAAGGTTCTTAAAATGGTGTGAATCTGAGGTCCTTGTAAAGAACAATGGAGCGCTACATATACTATTGCAGTGCAATTCAGCAGAGGAGCTACAATCTGCCTGGCTGGTGTTACACAAATTGGTGTAAGCTATTCACATTATGTTGAAGGTTGTTAATATAATATATTATATTATGTATCCGGCATACAATTAAGTCATTTAACTATGTTTGACTTGTATGCACTGATCAGTATTAATGGTACATAGCAGTAACTCTTGTCTGCTCCTTGTGAACTAGATAACAGAGGTGAAAACATTGGCGCATCTATTTTGCTCTTCCTATCTCATCGCAGCCTGATAAATTGAAGTGTGCAGAAATCATTACTGAGTTTCTTCCATTATCTAAGAGAGAATAGAAACCTTCCTGCATTTTGTGAGCTGTACGATGAATATATGTAGTGATTTTTTTCTGAAAGGCCTCTTTTTTGGGGGGGAGTTTTCCATTTTCAAAAGGAACTTCTTTTAACTATTATTTTGAATTCTCTTGCATTGTGCCCCTTAATCAGATTGTTCCACTGATGGGGTCCCAAAAGTTATCTTTTAGCTGTTAAGGAGTTCATTTTTTCCCTTTAAATCCTCAGCATCCCATGCCATAGAACTTATATCTTATGATTCCAGTTATATCAGCATAAATCCCGCCCTTTTGTGTACTGAAGAAGGAAATGTAAAACTAAAGTAATTGTAAAAGCTGCCCTTTAAATATATTGTCCTTTGCATATATTTGTAGCATAAACTTAATTAGCCTGCAATGGCTTTATTTTTGTTGTGTGAAACTATGACACTTGATGTTTGTGGGGGGGGGGCCTGTGGGGGGAACTATGGCATGTAAGATGGGTGTGACTGCCTCTGTATGTGTGTATGTGGCTGCGTGTGTGAGAGGTAAGAGCATCCATTAGTACAATACAGTAAAAGGAAATTTTAAATAACTCTTTTAAAAAAATGTGCACATTGGAAGCACCTGAAGATTGACAGTGCAATCCTAAATGGGGCTGAAGGAGTGTGAAGTGGTGGTTTATCTGCCACTTCCAAAACCCTGCTGGCTCCTGCCTGTGCAGACTTAGAGCGCACACACACACATATACACACACTTTGTATTTTCGAATTTCCAATGGAGGGAACTTAGTTGCACTGCTGACAGGCTGTCATAAAAGGGGAGCCTGATCCTGGTGCCTCCCCAATGAACCTTGGCTCTACTAGGACCAAGGTTGCATCTCTCGCACCTGTGGAACTCCCTGTTTGGGTGCCTTTTGCCAGTGAGACATCCATTAGTGGTAGCTCTATGCCCACGGAGCTACTGTGGGCATAGTGAGAGTCTCTATAGTAGTCATCTTTTCACTGGCAGAGAACCACCCCTGCACAGTGCTCTAACCCTCTCCAGCCAGTAGATCTGTAAGTTAGGTTTTCTCTGCCCAGATCAGTTTTCATTTATTTGGTAGAACCAAATGATAAAGGTATTCCAGGACTGTATTATTTCAGGCTGCAGAGGGAGGAGTTTCATGCCATGTGGCTGCTTGTGTCATGGTGCGGCTTTGTCATGATAGGATAGGCCAGGTGTCAGCAACTTTTTTCAGCTGTGAGCCAGTCTACCGGGGAATGAATGAATTCCTATGCAACCCAGAGATGCATTTTAAATAAAAGGACACATTCTACTCTTGTAAAAACACGCTGATTCCCTGACCGTCTGCGGGCCGGATTGAGAAGGCGATTGGGCCACATCTGGCTCCTGGGCCTTAGGTTGCCTACCCCTGGGATAGGCTACACACAAGTACTTGACTTATGATCCATGCAACTATTAAGACCCAGTAGCCCTCTTTCGATGACCCACCTATGGCATTTCCTTCCTAGAGAGACATGCCAGAACACTTTCCCCTGTCCCATGTGAAAAGTTCAATTGCCAAAGCAGCTGTATGGTTTAATCCAGAGGTTTTCAACCTTTTTGAGTCCACAGCTCCCTTGACCAACTACATTCTTTCTGCGGCATCCTTGTGGGGCTCAGGAGCCCAGTTGTCACCCCTTGCCTGCAGAGCTGGCAGCCTCTCACCCTTTTTCAAACGCCCTCCCTTGTGGAATGCTCCCTCAGCCCCCTCTCTCCTCTCCTTGGGAGTCCTCTGGGCAGCTGCTGCTGCTATTCCTGGTCTCTGAGCTGCCTGCCCCAAAGAAAGGTGCCTCCTCACACTGTCTCACAGGGGCCTAGGACTGGTCTGACCATTGCCAACAGCAAGGTCTGGTGGACTGGCTGGGCTCCCTCGCCTGCTTGCTCCTGACAACCAGCACCCCCTGGCCAGCCCCAGAGGCACCATTCACTTGCGGCGCCTGTAGCCAGGGCTGCTGCAGCAAACAGCCAGGCAAGCCTTTGGGAAGCAGAGACACGTGATAGGGCATAAGAGGAGGGAAGGAAGGAAAGGACAGAGGCCAGTGTTGCCTGCAGCACCCCTGACCCATCATTCAAGGCAGCTCAGGGTGCCACGGTTGAAAAGCTACTGGTTTAATCTGCCACGAACCTCCTTTTAAGAAGAAAGGCAGGATATAAATTCATAATACACCCAACTCAAGATAAAATTTGAATTCTGGTCTCAGGTTGGTTTTAACAGTGAGATGCAAGAATGTTTTTATTTTGCAGACTGACGTGAGAGAAAAATGAGAATAGCTGCATGTTACAGGATTATTTTTACCACATAGCTAGCTGTATGGAGGAGTATATTTGGTACCTTCATTTTCTTGAGACACCCCCCCACCCCATCCTCTTGCTATAACTCTTGCACTTTCCTACAAAGTCAGCATTGCCTTCTCTGTCTGTGGAGGTGAGGAAGAGAGAAGTAGGCGTTCAAACTGACTTCTTTTCAAGGTTGTTTTGTTTAACGTTGGCTACTTTGCACGGGCTACCTTTTAAAAACAACAAAAAACAACCACCTCATCTTAGGTTTTTTTTGGGGGGGGGCATGAATTATAACCTGCATGTAAATCACAAGATGGGCATGTACAGAGCATGTGAAGCAGTATAATTGAATGACCAGAGAATCTTTTTTAATATATTGAAAGGCAAGCATCCTCCTTCAGACCTGGATGCTCAAAGGAAATAATAAAAGCAGATGCTTGCTGCGCAGCCTCATTCTGCAGACACCATGCTAATTAAATTATGGCTAGGCAATGCTGAGGGATTCGAGTTACAGAGTTCCTCTGGAGACAAAGCAGTAAATGAGAAGTTTATGTTGCCTCTGGCAATAGAACAATGGGGCAAGCAAGGCATTTTCTACGCTTTGGTAACATTTGGGTCTCACCCTAGGAAGACCTACAACAAAACACAAATAGTTAACTTTTCTGAGATGGAAATCCCCGTTCAGTGGTTTCTAAGTGACAAATTTGTTTGATTTACTGAGGATACGAATTTGAAGTAGAGAGAAAGCTGTTTTCTGAACACAAGTGAGTCAGAAGGCAACAGGACTCTTTCCTTGACTTCATACACTTCATATGGTTGGGTTTCGAGTGTGGCAGTTCTCCAGAACAAATATTACTCTTGAAAAATATATATGCAGTTCTGTCATAATAGTTACCTAACTAACTAGAGCGCCTCAGTTATATGCTTGATCTAGACTTCCCTGGAGTTTGGTAATTCTAAATTTAATCAACAGCATTAAAAAAACCACCACCCCGCACATAATACAAAAGGAAATAATTAGTTAATGTGAAATGCCTATGTAGGATACTGCCAGGAAGACAAAATAAGCTTTTTAGGTTCACTGAAGATATTTCCAAATATTACTCTGCTTCATGAAGAGTTTGGTGTAATGGGCTACAGTGGGTTTGGTGTAATTTTTAAATGTTGAGCAAGATAAGTTTTAGTGAAAGGGGAGGGGCTTTGAATATGGGGCAGTTGATTTATTTGCATTATGAATCCACTTTACAGTCCAGTTAGTGAAGACAAATCAAAATTACTTTTGTGCAAAACTTGGCTCTTTTTATTTTTGCTTTGCAACTCTTTACACCGCAGAGTATCAATCTTCCTTTATTTTTCTCAGTAGGGAAATTTGTTTCTTTTTTAGAAGGGTTTTTAAAATGGATTTGTAGCCAATATGCATGAGCTTTCACTCAGAAAGAACTGTACTCTACTGTCTTCTAAAATAAATGACTTGCAAGTATAGACTTTGAGGGGAAAGAAGGTAGTTGGATAGAGCCCTTGAGTTAGGTTCCTTGCTAGACTATAGCCAGAAGTTTCAAAATATCCAAATTGAATAAGAAATAATGTTTTCTCTGTTTACTCAGAATTGATAAGTGACACTGAATTAATTGAAAATGGCAGCTGCCCCCCCAAACCGTATTTGGTGGGTAAAATTTAACTTTTGAATTTATTTACATTGTGGGGGGATTCACAGGTTATAATCCTATTTATGATTAAATACTACTTTACAAAACTCAGAATAATATCTCACCAGTTGCAGATTGTGGGTTGAAATCTGAAGGTTGCTTGTGAAGGAAGCACTGGAGAGAGCTTCATTTGGCTTTATATCAGTCTGTAAATGCACCCTAATTGTGATCCCATTGATGATGATGAAGAAGAAGAGTTTGGATTTGATATCCCGCCTTTCACTCCCCTTCAGGAGTCTCAAAGCGGCTAACATTCTCCTTTCCCTTCCTCCCCCACAACAAACACTCTGAGGTGAGTGGGGCTGAGAGACTTCAAAGAAGTGTGACTGGCCCAAGGTCACCCAGCAGCTGCATGTGGAGGAGCGGGGAAGCGAACCCGGTTCCCCAGATTACGAGACTACCGTTCTTAACCACTACACCACACTGGCTCTCAGTGAACCACCTGGTGTGTACTGGGCAAATGTTGTAGCTGCCTAAAAGCTGGCAGGCCTACATTTTTTGTGCCTCACCCTCTTTCAACAGAAACCTAACCATATTGCCAAACAGGATGGCATCATTTGTAATATAGTGTTGGCAAAAGTTCATCCACTTGCCACATTGTAATGCTGTGTCTTTCCCAATGTTTTTGTGTGTGTGTGCATGTGCGTGCGTGCGCATATCCACATCATTGTGTATTTTGGAACTGTGGAGAACAGGATGGTATTTTCCAAGATCTGAATCAAATTGCAAGGATTACGTATTCAAAAATTCTTAGTTAAATTAAGTATGTCATATCTTAGACTGGTGGTGGTGGTTTTTTAAAAAGATCTTTGGTGCAGTCTCTGCCACAAGTTTAATATGCCCATAAATGTTTAATGGTTTTAATGTGACTTAGCAAACTGTTATTTAACTGCTATTCACTCAGTCTAGAGTCAAATCTTACACTGTTACTTTTGCGTGAGAGCACAATCTTTTGTTCATGCCATGGTTAGGGTTGCTACCCAGCTGGTTTGTTTTATGCCCTGGCCCCATTTATTTTTAATAGCCTATTATTTAAGGACTAGTTAAAACAGAGAGGGAGAGAGACAGGACAATTTAAAATCCATGTGATACTTGATCTATAAAACTTAATTGTGTCTTTAACCCTAAATAGATCCAACTAAGTTCCACTATAAAACCCAGAGATGTATTTCACAATGACTTCAATGTATTGTAAAATATGAACCTTTATTAAGAATTAATGCAGGGGGACAATAATTAAGAAATGCCATATAGGGTCTTTAACAGCTTTAGCTCCCGATATAGTACCAGAGAAGCCTGCGGTACTTTAACTCTACACTCTTTTCAGTACAAAAATAGACAAAAAGACAACCTACTGAAAGGTTGAAACTTCCTTATCTTAAGTTCTGCATCAACATAAATATGAGCCGCCGCCCCCACTGCTAAATGGTTTAAGGTCATTTGGTTCCTCAGCACCTTGGGTATGCAGTAACCTGGTTCATTTTGTTTACAGTATTGTTGTTCATAGTTAATACATTTTGTCCTTCTTAATTACAGGACTGCTTAGTAATGGCCAGTCTAAAGGATTACGACCTGGGTCTGAGCACCTAGAGAACGAGAAGGACGATGCGTCGCAAGTGTCCTCAACTAGCAACGATATTGGTTCTTCAGATTTTGAAGAAGGACCATCAAGGAAAAGGTAAGATTCTCTTAAATTCCAATAGTCTAGCGGAATATAGTCTGATAAATGAAGTCTGAAAAAAGGTGCAGTTCATGCTAAAGTATCTTAGTATGCCAGTGTAGTGCAGTGGATGCTATATGTAAGGATGTAGACTTGTCAGAAGTTGGTTCAAATCCCTGCTTAGCCATAGTCTCATTGCATGGCCTTGAGAAACTCATTAACCTCACAACCTTGCTTTCTCAGACATAAAAAAGGGATCTGTCTGAAAGAGTTGTTGTGAAAACAGACAAGATCAAGACCAAAGAGGACTCGGGTTGTTAACATTGTTGTATGTTTCTTTATTATCTTCTTTCTCTTTCTTTTTTACAATGGATGCATCTTACATTTCATACGGTTGTGAAAACAGTTCCCATGTCCTGATCTCATCAGCTTAAGATCCATTTGAAGCAATTGCCCCTTGTAAGGCTTTCTGTGGTTAGGTTTCATTTTTGCAGCGGTTGATTGGTTAAACGAAACATTCAGTCATACTATTTATTCAGATCTGTAAAGGTAATTGTCCTTGTCACTGTATAGTTTACATACAAATAATGTAATTTCATGAGAGAGAACCGTTAGTGTCAACACGTTTGATTTACATGGAATGGAGCCAAAGGACAATAGTTTAAAAGGCATAGATAATCAGAAAGTGCTGCCTGTATTCTGGGGGCTCATTATAGAGATGCTGGTTATTGTCAGTAGGGGGGCTACTCTGATATAATAGTGTAACGATTTTGCTCCTGTCTCATAGAAGTCTGTAAAGAAATCCTTGTTGACTCTCATTACGCTGGAGTCTGAACCACTCCCTATCCTTTCAACAATGTGAACTAAAATGGAGCACCTTTCCCCACCAATTTCTTGTAGAAAATATGCCGAAAGTGTGGAGTGGGTTATGAGGATTTTGTTTCTTGTATTAAATTGCATGACTGGGAAGAAGTGAATTACTTTTAAAAAGAAAGAAAGTAAAAGCTATGCTGCAGCCCTAAAGCAAGATTACTTGAAAACACAAAGAATTTTCTGAAGGATTTTCTTACGTTTTCCATATTGCCTTCATTCAGTTTCTTAAGACTAGGTCTGTTCTTCTTTTTTAATATTTATATTTTATTTAACCTTTTCAGTGAGGAAAGAAATGAATGAAAGAAAGAAAATAAAATACTTGAAATGGTGATACAATGTTATGGGTGTATAAGTAATACAATTATTCCAACAAATGTGACATTATTAACAAGACATTATACTTTTTATAAATGGAATCCAAATATCCTTATATTTATCCATACACAATCTGCATCTAAAAGCAATCTGTTTGTATGGTGCAGGAGTTGGCATGCCTTCTACCCAT
Organism: Podarcis pityusensis; assembly: GCF_964106645.2. Lineage (NCBI taxonomy): Eukaryota > Metazoa > Chordata > Lepidosauria > Squamata > Lacertidae > Podarcis > Podarcis pityusensis. The sequence goes on from NC_138031.1 coordinate 61,362,635, forward strand.
TGATTGAAGGGGGCCATGGCATTATCTTTCCAATGAATCAATATCAAGTCTTTTGGCAGAAGTGAAGGCGCAGAGAGTCGATCTACGCTGACACATTGTCAAACCCCATATAGTTGGTATATAGTTTAACATAATATTACCATCTGAAAAAAAATTAAATTCCCCCCCAAAGTAGTATTTATACATCCTGGTACTTTCCCCCCAAAATTTGTAAGCATCAAACATTTCATAAATGTAAGTTTCAAAGAAGCATTTTCCTTATTACATCTCCAGCAGCATGTTGTCATAGACAGTTCCTTTTGTATAAAACGTAGTTTATAATCTAATGACACATTTGTTACAGAAGCTAAAACATTGTCCCACTGCTTAGGTAAGATAGGAACCTCCAATTCTTTATATTCCATTCGCTTCTCAGATACGATTGCATTTCATTCATTTCTCTAGCTGTAGAAACCCAAATACATTTGTAGTTGTGTATAGTAGGGTGTGTCCATTCACGCATGTGAGTGTGTATGACAGAGATAGAAATTACCAAACTTGATGCTACAAAGCATTTAAACAAACAAAAGAGGCTTGATACATTGAAACACCAGATACATCTAAAATAAAAAAATAGAAATGGTAAAATATACCTTCTGAGCTTATTTTCTCATTCCCATACCATTTCCTTTTTAGTCAATTCTTTTCTGCATTTCCATTCAGCAGTTCATTTTCCCTGAGGCTTGTTGGTGCTATCAGTTGTTAAGATAAATAGTTGTTAACTCACACAGAAAGTCAAGGTTGCTGTATTGCCCCATAAGAAAAAGAAAACCACATTTGTGCAGTTCCCTTTTAGGCCAGCTAAATATTACAAAATGGTGTGCAAACCTTTGAGTTCTCCAGACCCCTTCATCAGACTAGATAGTAAACAAAGCAATTTTACCAACAGCCAATATTATATCTCCAGTTCTGTTGTGTAAGTGGTTCTTTATTAACAGAGCCCTTGCTACTAGGGAAACCCATTTTTTGTTGCTAGTGCTTGAGTTCTTAAGAAGGGAATTAGCAGTGTGGCAGAAATGCTCTTCAGGCCCGAAACTGCTGTTTGGAAAACAGGATTGATATATATAACAACCTCAAAAACCAAATCGGCATGAGATAAGTTGGGAAAGATTTCTCAACCCATGTGCAGCTGAAAATATCAAATGTTATAACCACAAAATACCAAAACCAAAAACATTAAAAAATAGATAAATAAATGTTTATATATAATAAACACCTATTCATAACAAATGCCAAACACATTTAAACCAAATAGACTTTTGAATTTGTGTCTTTAAGTGTTCTTTTGAATTTACATTGGGTATTATGTAAAGATTTTTTAGTGCTGCTCAATCTTGCCTTCTGCATGAGTATAGTTTTTCTGTGGTCACACCACTTTCCCGTTGTTGTATTATTTGGCACATTATGAGAGTCTTGGTGTATTTTGTCCATATGTGTATATGATAATTTGTGCTTGATTCCATTGCACCACTGAAGAAGGCCAATGTTTGGTCGAAACAGGTGTGGTATCTGTTATACATGAGTGTCTATCACATATAAATATTATTATAAAGTTTATTTTTTATTCATCTAAGCATTTGCTTTTAAATTGTTTGGTTATAAAGCTTCATATATTAAGTTGCACAGTATTTGAGAAGCCCTTTTACATAGTTGATTTGTGTTTGCTGCTGTTTTAGAAAACAGCTTGGCCCCAAATAAAGCAAAACCTGACCATCTCACTTTTAATCTCTAATGGGTTCAGAACTTGTACACTGTACTGAGATCGTGAACAAGGGAATATGCCTAAAACACTCTGGAAATCCTGCTTCAACCCTTCCTTTTTTTACAAACCAGTGGCATTTCTCATCAAGTATATACGATTTTGCTTTGAATATCTTCCCTTCCTTCTCAAATGTCATGGATGACTCTTTTGTGTGTGTGTGCATTTGTGTGCATCCAAAAATATGGTATGGGCATACTTTGTTTTATTGCGCTTCGCTTTATTGCTTCTTACAAGGACACAGGTGCAGCTGCAGGCTGCTTCCAGGAGAAGGCAACCCCGCCCCCCCGCCACCTCTGCCCATCTTCTGGCCATGGGATTGAAGCTGGCTAGTTTTCCCCTTCCCATCCCTGCAGCAAGTGGGGCCTGGCTTAATAGACCTATAATATAGTGTAAACATAACTTTTATATGGGAAACAAAACAAAAAAATGTGTGACTTGTTTTCTTGTGACATTCGCTTTATTGAGTTGGACTGGAAACGAACCTTCAGTATCTCTGAGCTGTGCCTGTATATAGATTTTGTAACATTATTCTCAAGATTGCCTGTATTTTATATTTATCTACATTTTAGGAAGTTTTGCCCCCTAGTGGTTAAAATTTTCCTGTTCATCTCTGAAGCAAGGCTGGATGGCGTGCTGCCAGTTGAAATATGCATTTAATCAAGAGCATGCCAAACTTAGGCTATCAATGATTCTCTCACTCCCATAACTAGCATATGCATTGGTTTTGGTTTTCTACTAATGCCACATGTGCTGTATGTCTTGTTGCTATGCACACTGGAACAAATCATAAGCTTTGCGCAGATAATGAAGCAAAGACCTTTGAGGTCCTTGTTGAGTAGTAAATCAGGCTTGGGAGACGATAGAATCTTGCTCCTAATTAAATTGGCCCCTAACTTCAGCCGCTGGAGGCTATTTCATATACTTCAGTGCTACTCCATAGGACTTCTCCTACAAACCAATCCCCTGAGGAGAATAGTTATGCTGGAAATAGTTACATCCATGCCTTCTCAGGAGATTGTAAGTTGCATATGCATTGCATGCTAACATCCAGGAGCGAAAAATAATGTCAGCAGCTTTAGTCTGGGATGAAAATAGTGGACTGTCTTACAGGATTGTTGTAAGGATAACTATGTGTGTGATGTGCTTTTTGAGCACTTCGAGGAAATGCTGTGCCCAAACAGTAATAATTCTTAAGAAAATTATGTTCTGGGCACTGGAAATACTAAGCATTTTATTTGCCTTCTACGTTAGACTGACACACAGCATTTAATGAGTTTTGGGATAGCTACTCATTTTACAGGGCAGATGTTTAGTTGTTTGAATTGGTGTTTCAAGGGAAATTGGATTCCTGCACCAAAAGCTTTGTTTGGTGGTATAAAGGTTTCACTCCACTTGCTCTCTTCTAGGAGAGGTCAGTACACAGGAATTTGTTCCTGGTCCACCAGAAAGAGCAGGAACATCAGAGCAGAGCTCGTGCCTGTCTCAGAAGGACCTTCATTTGATCATGGGGCAGGCATTTAGAGGACTGCTTTCAGCCATTTGGTATTTCAGTATCAGACTTCATCCAGTTAAAAAATGGTCTCCTGATTCTCACGTCCTGCTCTGTTTCCAAGTAGAAAACAAATGTTCTTTTAAGTGACCTCTCTGGTCAGCAAACCATTCCAGGTGGCTCTTGCATAGCGGTAATGATCATCCCTGCACAGTAGCACCTCTGATCGGTGGCAACATATTGGAGGACAATATAATTCCATTTTGTTGATGTAGGCCAGGCATGTCCAAAGTCCGTTTTGGGAGCCTAATCTAGCCCACAGGTCGGTTTAATCCGGCCCCTGTGGCAGTTTATTTCCTGGGATAAAATCATAAAAAAGGTCAACAACTTTGGTCGGCCCTCACGGCCCTTCACTTCATCAAATCTGGCCCTCTTTGAAAAAAGTTTGGACACCACTGATGTAGGCTGATTTGGGAATGTCTAAATGCTATGAAGCAGGCCTGTAACATAATATGGACACAGGACAGTCCTGTAGATAAGTGCTAATAATATTTTCAGCGCCTCCCTCACATCTTCTATTTATCCTGTGGCAGCTTGCCTAGAAGAAATTACTACTAACAGTGGGTGAATGGCTTAGTCAGGTGCAATGATGGAGGCAAGCCATTCCTGGGAGTTTGGTTTCCTTCATTTCCTTGCAGCTTAATGTTGTCCACCAGTAGAATATCTTTATTTTCCGGATATCAAAGTACTTTATGAGCTGTTAAACCTCACCATAAACCCTGTAGGGATTACATATACAACCAAGGGATTGTTCTATCAAATCTTCAAATGTCAGTCTTCAGCTGTGCAGGTATGGTGCTTAGAAAATATTCAAACTCAAAAGACTTCTCTACAGTCAAAATAATGATTAGGAGTCTTCCTCGAGGACAATTTGTCTTTGTAGTTGAACAAAGAACGCTCACTTCAGCACTTTGAATACCTACAGCATGAGCTATAAAGTGGTTTAATCCTTTATAAGTGTTTGTCTGGCATTGTTGACCAGGAATGTAGCAAATTATAAACAACCAAGTGTGTAAATAATAGGCCTTCATTCATTTGGTTTGTAGGGTAGATAATGCTACATAAAATATCTCGTGTAATGTTGAGATTCACCCCCTCTCTCCGTTTGTGTTTTTTTGGGGGGAGGAGGGATGTACAGTTGATCACATTTTCATTAGGTGTCACTTAAATTTAAAACTTAGATTTAATTGGTTTTAACATGCCTGGGGCATTATTACTGAATTACTAGACAGTAATTCATAATATTTTTTCCCATCAAAAGATGGAAACTCCATGCAGAAATGGGGCCATTTAGGCGTTGTACTGAATTCTTCTCCTCAAAGTACTTTCCTGTTTCATTCCAGCCAACAAAACTCTCTCTCTCTCTCTCTCTCTCTCTCTCTCTCTCTCTCTCTCCCAAGAAACTATATTAGCACTTTTAAAGTGCATTTAATATTTGCATATCAATTAGAAATGTGCTGCTGATTAAACACAGCAATAAAGCATTTTCCAGCAACGTTACATGAATTACTAAAAATAAAAGCTAAAACTAAAAGCACACATCTTCAAGACAGGCCCAAACTTATTTGTTTATTTGAAATCTTTTAATAAAATAAAAGCTATGCCTTAAAGTAAGAGCATGGGTAAATCATACCTGAGAAATATTTGTGGTATGTGAATATTAGATTAGGTTGAGATCTTAAAAAAACTTGTAGCAAACCATTTAATCTAAAATAAATAAATGGTAAGAGATTGTCAAGGACCAGGATCCAGCATATCATTATATTTAACAGTTGGTGCCCTTCTTACCATGAACTATGAATCCCTAAGTTAGGGATGGGGAACCTGTGGCCCTCCAGATGTTGTTGGACTCCCATCTTCCTCACCTAGCATGGCCAGTGGTCAGGAATGATGAGAGACGTAGTCCAACAACATCTGCAGAGCTAAACGTTCCCCATCTCTGCCCTAAGTGAATAACTCTTCCACGGCTAAACAGACTGCACCAGTGCTACACAGTTTGTGAGTTGTTGAGCTGAACGCAATGTGAAGGTTGCATACAGCAGCCCACCAGGACCTTGATGGGTCTCTAGTTTTGGAAGCCTGACCAGGACTGCAAAGCTGGAGTGGGGAATGTTGAAGCACCTAGCACACTGCACTGAATGGCTGGTTGCCCACATCTGCAGCTCGGTAGGATAAAACTTAGTTGTGTGTTGTTGTTTAGTCGTCTTAGTCGTGTTTGACTCTCTGTGACCCCATGAACTAGAGCATGCCTTGGAAACCTCTTACTTTCTTCTCAGAGCTTCTCCTTTTTATGTCCATGGAATTTTCTTGGCAAAATACTGGAGTGGTTTGCCAGTTCCTTCTCCAGCTTAGTTGTGTAGCCCTCGCTTAATCATGTATGAAAAGAGCATTTCAGTCCAACACTGTGCTTCTGCACCCAAAGGTCAGACCATCTGTAGTACCCATATGCAGCTGAAATTACAGGGTCCAAATCACAGCATGACAGAAAAAGAGAGCAGAGTAGCAGCCACATTTGTACTCAAACTTGCCAGTGTTAGATATCTAATGTGCTTCAGGAGGTGGTACCTTCATGCACTACTAAATGTTTTCTTCACACCTCTAAAGAAGCAGAAGATCAAGAGTGCCTTTAAGCAACAGCACCATTCCCTCAGAAATGTGCCATCCTCCACGTTTCTAGGTCATGAATAACAACTCCCAGACAAGCCTTAACCCCAGCACATCTCTGTTTACAAATTAAGCACTGAAAGCAGAGTGTAATACTTCATACTCTCATTAGCTGAGTCAGCTTGGCAGGCAGCCTCCACTCCTGTATTTTTGTCTTCAAAGTCTGCAGTTCTTTTCGTCAGTCTCACTTTACTTGTAGATGTCTACAGTGGACTCGGCCATACAGCTGCAAATAAAATGTTTTAGGTGTGTTGGAAAGTGCACTATACAAATGTGACACTAGATGGCAATGGTGAGCTATGGAAAATTCCTTATATTTTTCAAAACATTTTTTAAAATGCATTTTCACAGCATTTTTTAATATGTTTTCAGATTCCACCAGTTGGCAAAGAAGTACTACTTTTGACCTTTAGCTGTAGTGTCCATCTGTCCTCACTATGTTGTTGTTGTTTATTAAACTTTCTATACCGCCCTTCATCTGAGGATCCCAGGCCAGTTTACAATCTAAAAGCCCAAAAATATATACCATATTAACCTAAAGATATGTGATAAAGGTGTCAAGCGCCTCCCTGGGGAGGGCATTCCACAAGCAGGGAGCCACTGCAGAAAAGGCCCAATCTCATGTTGTTGCCACGCCCCCCTTCTTTGCAGATGAGACACATGAAGAAGGGCCTCGGATAATGATTGCAGAGTCTGAGTCAGTTCATATGGGGAGAGGCAGTCCTTTTACAATATTGTAAAAGTCCAACATTTCACAGCAGGGGTAGGCAATCTAAGGCCCGTGGGCCGGATGCGGCCCAATCGCCTTCTCAATCCGGCCTGCGGTCGGTCCGGGAATCTGTGTTTTTACATGAGTAGAATGTGTCCTTTTATTTAAAATGCATCTCTGGGTTATTTGTGGGGCATAGGAATTCGTTCACCCCTCCCAAATATATATATATATATATATATATATATATATATATATATATATATTCCAGCCCACCACATGGTCTGAGGGATGGTGGACTTGCCCATGGCTGGAAAAGGTTGCTGACCCCTGTTTTACAGTATTGTTGAGAACTATATAGTCTAATCATAGCTGCATCTCTCTGAGAATTGAAAGTGTTTAGACTACTTTGATATATCCAGATGAGTTGCTAATTCATGTGTTGTCCAAGACAATTGTTGTACTCCCAATAGTAATGGGCAGGAAGAGGTTTCTGAATGCATTTTTGGAGATTGGATCGAGCTGTTGAATATGTGAGTCCCAATTCAGAAACAAGTTGTAAGCCGCAAAAGCATAGTTTTGAGTCCTTTCTGTCCTTTCAGAAGCGTAACTTCACTGAGCACGGGTCTCCCTGGCTGAGCTCTCTGACCATTGAACCACACTGCCTATTTACTTGGAGGCTTGAGTCTCACCTTTAAAGTAGCTTAGTTCTGCAATTCAGCATTCTCCCTACAGTGTTTAAAGGTATACATGCATAAATATGCTTAGCCTCACATGAGAATAGGAGTCTGGATTATTCTCCAGTTACATTGCTATAGCATATGTTTTGCTCTATGCAGAATGCTCTATATTAATAATCCTTCAAAGGAAAGTAGCAGTTTATGACTATGAAGTAGATATTCTAGATTGTGACCTTGATTGTACCATAACAAGTCTGTACAAATCTAGAATTACTCCATGTAGGATTGTTGCCTTTTTCTCCATAACTTTATAGGAAATACTGTTTGAGGGTGTCTTCATATTTTGTAAATAAAATGGAAGGAGCATAAATATAAATATTTTACCAGCATTTAGTCACTGCTGGAGTTTTCTATGGAAGCACTAAAATGGCACTTAATCAGAATAAAAGGTATATTTAAACAAAGGTCAACATTTTTTAAAACGGCATTTGAATCATGGTCTTAGTTTATTTGCGAGTAGTTGTTTGCATAAGTAAATGGAAAGCGTAATTTCCTGAAGTGGCAAAACTTTTATGCGAGACATTTATTACTAATAAGATGGTTTTGTTGCCAAAATGAGTCCAAATTGGATCTGATGATGGGATTTTAGGAAAGCTTGTTGAAGCCATTCTTCTGTGGTTTGTTTAGAAGCTGCTTTGACAAGCAATTTTATGGTTGGCATGTGCTTTCCTATTGAAAAAGAGGCGGGAACATTCTGAAGTTGAATCATGAAAATAAAAAGAACACTCAAGTAATGTTTTTGTGCCTATTGTATGTCCAAAGCATTTGAGCATCAACACTGTAGAGGCTTTTAAGAACATAATTTATTTTACTCCTGAATCTGCATTAATATGAGAGGTTGGATACTGACTGTTGCTCAGATTGAAGGTTTTGGATTATACCGTGCCAGTAACTGTTGGAATACTTGTACATTGAAATTTAGTTTTCAAACTGGGATTAGAATGCAAACACCATTTTTTAAATTCAAAGTTTCTGCTATTAATTTAACGATTACTTGAAAGTTTAACAAAAATGGCTGAGTCTCAGCAGATGTAATACTTCTTCCTGTTTAAAATTCTATCAAAATAGTCAGGAATTGATTGCTGCTGGATTGGAATCTTTCAGATAAATATTTTTTCTTTTCCCCATTTCTCAGAGAATACTAACACAGCTAACCAGTGGCAGAAAGGGAGAGGGGCTTGCATCAACTGACATTGGCTATGAGAGATTCAGTATGAAATGGAGCTACTTACACCTTTATAATAGTTGTATAAAAAGGCAAATTTTGGCTGGTGCAATTTCTCCTTCAATGGCAACACTATGAAAGCAGTGCCTAAAATGTGTACTTAGCTCAGTGTTTCATCAAATTGGGGGTGCGGTGTTGGCACAGTCATAGTCACTGCTGTCATTTGCAGTTACTGCATCTACACTGTCTTGGTCACTTTTGTGAGTCTGAACATTCGTGAATGAGTTGGAGTTGGGGATGAGCACTGAAGTCACCAAGTTTGTGGATCATTCCTGATTCCTCAGAATGGTGAGAATTTAAGTAAGCTACAGCCCTCCAAAGTTGTTGTTATTGTTGTTGTTGTTTAGTCATTTAGTCGTTTAGTCGTGTCCAACTCTTTGTGACCCCATGGACCAGAGCACGCCAGGCACTTCCACTGCCTTCCACAGTTTCATGTTGGTAGTTTCGAAAACACTGTCCAACCACCTCGTCCTCTGTCTGTCCCCTTCTTGTGCACGCAATCTTTCCCAACATCAGGGGCTTAGGATGCCCCTATTCCCTCAATCCCAATCTTCCTCTCATGAGCAGAAAGTCTGAAGGGAGGTTGTAAACATACTGTTCTCCCCATGATCAGGAAATCATGATCATTGTTCTCAAAAGTTGGAAGACTTCTAGGCATGTTCACCCCCAAAACATTTTGGGATCCTGCCCCTCACCCTTGGGATCCTTGAGGATGTGGATTTGGCATTGATGTTTAGATTAAACATTAGTGTAAAATTTCTTAAAATATGTGTATGCTACAGCAGAGGCTTGGTGTGAGATATTTAGTTTTATTTATGTATGTTTGTATCCTGCCTTTTATATCCTGCCTTTCTTCCTAGAAGCTATAGATAACTGTCCAGCATTTCCTTGGAAACATTAAAGGAAGGAGATTTCCAGAGGTTAGGCAGGTTACTTCATTGTCTTACATGTATAGGAAGGCTTTCCTAATATTTAATCTACCTTCCTGTAGCTGAGAGTGGTTGCTTTTGTTTGAGCTCTTTAGGTTTCAGACAGCAATTCTCTAACTGGTGGAACCAGAATACTTTGATTTGGGGTATATTAGACTTGAATCATTTTGTTTGACCTTTTGTTAAACATTACCTTGTGGACGCCAAGTACCTTTTACTGCTTACTTTAAAGGAGTTACTCTCAAAAGCCAATAAATTAATCATTGTAGCTCCTACTGTTTTTTACACACCCACACCCACACCCACACACACACACACACACACAGAGAGAGAGAGATAATGAATATAAATCAAGAAATGTTAACTGCAACACATAAGAAGCACTCCTATCTGGAGAGTCTAGTTTTAGGGAAGTAAAATTTCTTCAAATGCTCTTACTGATACTGCCGTGACTCCCTTAGATAAAATGGAAGTATGAACATTCCTACTGATTAAGTATTTTTTATACTCCAGAGTCTTCCATATTATGATCCATTATTTTGGAAAAGCAAAATTATGACAATTAAGTTTATAGTCTAGAGAATCTGGAAACAATTCATTCAGATGTTTGCATGCTTTTGAAGGACTAAACACAGCACTTTGCACAGTGATGTAATAGGCTATTACCAGGCCATGGCAAAATGCATGTCTGCTAGTCTGGATTGCCCTTTTGTTTTGTGCAAAATTGAGTAATTCCTGTGTAGTCATGTGTTCTCATATCTATCCACTGCTATATAAAGACCCTCAAAGACTGATTCGCCCTTATCCCCATCTCATTGTGCTGCCGCATATAGTTCTGTGTGAAACCACAGCCAGTCATAACCGTTAAAACTATATTTATATGATGCAGACTAACTTTGCTATGCTTTTTTGTTTTATCAGTTGTGTACTACACTATATGACTGCTAGTGCTAGGGTTTTTTCTGGTTTTAATACATGTTTTGGAAAAGCATATATATTAAGTTCCTTAATATATTAACAGGGGTTGCAGCCTTTTGTTTCTTGACCATGATTGCCATACAGTTTTGCCTTCCTTTTCTGATGGAATGTGAAGAAATTACTAGGACCCAGATGGTGGGAACCTATTAAAAGGACCAATGAGCTGCTGCAGATATCTGGTTTCTAGTATGCTGAGACTGCAGACAGTAACCTTCAGGAGAGGTTAAGCTGCCCTGAAGCAAACTGACCTTGTGACTTTTATCACTTCCTGTTGGCAGACAGGGAAAATTTACTCAAACGGATAGGAATTAATGAAGGAATTAATTGAACAGGAAGTCTTTCAACCCTGGAGAGGATGAATGTAATAACGTAGACAGCATTGCTGTTATTGTTGATCTCTGGCAGATTGGGGTGTGTGTGTGCGTGTGCACATTCATATGTGTGTATTTTGAGGAGCTGATACATGACAAGATTTATCTGTGCTTGCTGAAATTGAAAGCAGGCATAATAGAAGGGATGGAAATCCTCTTGTGGAAACCCAGCCCTGGTGTTTGTCTGTGCTTCTGTTTATGCTTTTTGGCCGTGCTGTTTTTCTAGAAAAAGAGGTGCTGGAACTCACCATGAACACTTCCTTCATTCTCTAAGAATGACAATGACATCCACCTGAGATGTGCTGTAACTGATTTCTGGCTGTAAAAAAACTCTGCTTTTTCGTAATGGGATTTGCAACATGGTCATGCGCCTATTTTATATATATAAATTTAAAAAAAAAATTAAAACAACATACTTTTATCCCACCTTTCTCTGGCAAGCAGGCACAAGGCGGTTTACATCTACCAACTAAAAACCATCTAAGAACAGAATAATTTAAAATGACAGTGGAATACCAGCTGTTTAAAACTATGACGAACAGACAGTAGCAATAAAATGAGTCTTACAAAGTTTCAATTTAAAAATGCCCACTTAAACAAAACTGCGTCAAGGAGCAAAAATACCTTTCTGGGGAGATAATTTCATAATTTGGTTCCCACAATCCAAGAGCTGCACTTTCTCTTTCTTGTTTTGTACCAAGCAAAACTCTGCTACTGGCGGATTGATTAGTAGGTTGCAGAAACTGAGCAAAGTTCTTAAACAGAGGTGGATGGAGGTGATTCCTGAGATAGCCTGGGCCCAGAACATTTAGACTTTGGAAGGCCAAAGCCAGTGCCTCAAATCGAACATGGAAACAAAGGGATAGGCAGCAGCAGCTGACACAAAACTACCATAAAATATTAGATCCAAATAACAGTCTAGCTCCCACATTCTGGACCCATTGGCATTTTTGGACTCTGTTTCATGGCCCCACCCAAGACCTGCTCATAGGTAGGGTAAGAGCAGGACAACAGTTGACTTGCACCTAGTGCCTGACTAGTGCCCTTATATGATTTCACCTGATATTCCTTCCTGAAAATGCTCTACCACCTATGCTGAGCAGACATAATCATAGCAGAAAAGTATGAACCCTTCACTGCCATCCACCACCAACGAGATGGACTGTAACCTGTGTTTGATTGAATTGGGTCTCTTTTGAGTCTTCTGCCATTTGCACTTTAGCCGTCTCCCAGCTTAAGTTCAGCCAGCTCCTCAAAAAATCAAGGAGAGGGTCCCTGCTACAAGACAGGCGAAGGATGTCTTAAGAGTAATTGAGTTAATTGTCCAGGTCACATCCAAATTCCAAAGGTCAAGCAGGCTACCAACAGGCCCACAGGTCATATCAGATGGGAAACCCCCAAGAAACATCAGGAAACTATCTGCCTCTATCAGCCTCCATATGCAGACCATTCTGATAGGCCAGGGTCAGCCCGTTTCTGCTCCCAAGCAATTTCCCCTCTTTTGTAGGCTTAGCATTCCCCCTTTCATATGCTGGAGTGCAGCTCCATGGAAACCTTTGGGAATAAAGGGGGAAAGGAGGAAAACAGTTATTCTCCCTTGTCCCTGATGGCACACTGCCCCTCCTTGCATCCATTACTTGTAGGCTGTATTTCACATGGTTGCTTTTTATATCGGGGCTTGTGGGACTGTCATGCCAAGTTTAAGATCAGATACCTTGGAGCACACTTGGAATCAATCATTTGGATACGTTCCAAGTGTGTGTGTTTACATTCTCATTTAGAATGTTGAAACTTCCATTTTTAAATTCAGTTTTATTTTATTGTTTATCATTGACATCGTTTGTGTGTGTGTGCACATGTGTGTGTGCGCGCGCATGTGCCTGGGCACACATTCCATTTGTACAATATTCTATTAGAAAAATAAAAAGTAACATCACTGAACATAGATGAATTAATCTAATAATGAGTAATAAACAGACAGACAGAATTGGGGGGAAACAAATAATAGTAAAGACTATTTTTTCAATCAATAGTAAAGACTGTTTCAGTCATACTAACTCAATAAATGGTTGAGATTTCCATGACGATGCTTTGGGAACATAATAAAGCTATAGTAATTCCTTTTATTAAAGATTTCTTAGTTTACAAAAATACGTGCATTGTCTCTTTTATCAAGTTGTGTTTTCTACAGATCAGTTTCATTTGTTGTGAGACATTAGTGTTGCATGCAGTATTAGGCTGGGAAGAAAAGAGGGGGAAAGAGGGGGATGGGGAACGGTGGGTGGGATGGGATGGTAATTCTTCTATTCTTCTGCTTAGTATATGTGTGGGGTTTTGTGTCAGCATCACTTGCATGGGTTCTCTTACTATTCGCTTGATGTATTTCCTTGGTGGTGAGAGAGGTGGTATAGTGGTTAGCATAGCTATAGCAATTCTGACTTCAGTTATATTTAGCTTCCCCAGGTTAAGATGAAACTGTTTAAAGTGGGCAGGCTTCTCAGACAACTGTGGGTACTTCAGCTGAAACCTGATGCTGTGTCTCAACTGGTGTTAGAGTAATTAAGTGAAACAAAATTCAATAAAGTCATTTTTCACAGTAGGTTCTCTCCTTGCTTTCCCCCCTTCTCTTTTACTGCCTCCCATCATGCACATGTTTCACAATGTGCCATTTACCAGACTAAATTTCAGGTCTTGTATTTCTATCAGGCTAAGCAATTTGTTTCCATCTACCATGGGTGCAGTCACAGAATTAAAAGACTCCTGCTTCTTGGGAGAAAAGCGATGACAAAACTAGACAGCATCTTTAAAAAGCAGAGACATCACCTTGCCGACAAAGGTCCGTATAGTTAAAGCTATGGTTTTCCCAGTAGTGATGTATGGAAGTGAGAGCTGGACCATAAAGAAGGCTGATCGCCAAAGAATTGATGCTTTTGAATTATGGTGCTGGAGGAGACTCTTGAGAGTCCCATGGACTGCAAGAAGATCAAACCTCTCCATTCTTAAGGAAATAAGCCCTGAGTGCTCACTGGAAGGACAGATCCTGAAGCTGAGGCTCCAGTACTTTGGCCACCTCATGAGAAGAGAAGACTACCTGGAAAAGACCCTGATGTTGGGAAAGATGGAGGGCACAAGGAGAAGGGGACGACAGAGTACAAGATGGTTGGAGAGTGTTTTCAAAGCTACCAACATGAGTTTGACCAAACTGCGGGAGGCAGTGGAAGACAGGAGTGCCTGGCGTGCTCTGGTCCATGGGGTCTCAAAGAGTCGGACACGACTAAACAACAACAACCATGGGTGCAAACTGTGGCCTTCCAGGTGTTGTTGTATTACAACATCCATCATCCCTGACCCATTGGCTATACTGGCCAAGCTGATTGGAGTTGGGAGTCCAACAGCACCGGGAGCGCCACAGGTTCATCACCCCTGCTTTAAACAATATTATTAAACTTGCAAGTTCTGTTATTTCTGTCACAGTGAAAGCACTCCAGGCCTCTGCTAAAACCTTGGTTGATCAGTGGTTTGTTGTGTAAATGTTCAGGCTGCTATTTGCCATCACCTTTGTGGCTGACATGAGTTACAATTCAGCGGTATAAAAGCACATTCTGAATGTTTTATCGCACTGAATGAAACCCAGAAACGGAACCCAGGATTGATCTGTGCAGACAGAACCAGGCTCAGCTTTCAGTGACTTAGGCAGTGGACTACAGGGTGTTAAGAGAAGTATCTTTACTTTCCATTATGGACAATCATCATGATTCCATCCTCAACGGACAGCCTTTTTTGATTCCCTGCTTCTGTCTGTTGTCTGTATTATCAGGTAGTAAAGGGAAAACATTACTTGAAGAAATGAAAAGAAAGCAGGTAGCAGACTCTTCAGCTACTTCTTAGAATAGTTTTATAGTTCATTGCAAGTAACCATTGCGTTTTAAGCTATTCTGTGGTACAAGGTTGGAGAGAGTGGTAAAAATGTACTAAATGTTTGTGAGTATACCCAATCCAAATTGAAAAATAGCTTTCACACAGCCACACTTAGAAACAACACAATATAGCCTAACTGTCAAATGACAAAGCAGCTACTGGGGTCTTTACTAGGAGATTGAAACTCTGCCTAAGCTCCATTACTAACCACTTATGTCCTGACCCTTTGAACTACGTTGCTAGATGGCTGCCACCTTTCTTCATCCTGTGTATATGTAGGTGTGGATGCTGGTCAGTTTCTGCACTGTAGTCAGCAGAAGCTGTGTGCTACTCCGGCGTATGGGTGCCTGCTAGTGACTAAACCATTTATGTTGTTATACGCTATAAATATCTTCATGGTACGAGAGCAGAGCTGATCCTGCAGCCTGATATAATTTCATAGTCCGAAGGCCACCAAAGAGGCCATTTTAATCATCCAAGCTAACCTCCTGTGCAGAATATATATTGGCTGAATTAGATCATCTATTTTAAATCATATTGTCTTGATAATTCCAGACTGTTGCAAAGGCTGTCCATATTTTCCGTCTGCATAGGATCTTGACTCTGGCGTTGAATCTGACTTCTTGAAAACATTGGTTTATATTTTTAATATGTTCAGAACACTTTCCATAAACTAGGCTGTGTCTCTCAATCATTCAGAAAGCAAATGTTTAAGGAAAGGATTTTCTATTTTCATAATTTCACGGCCCCATTTTCATTTCTCCAAGGATTTATTGATTTAAAGGGATACATAATTATAATGTAGGTGATTTTATAATGAGGATTTTTCAGAGTTTTGGTTCTGTGATGAGAAACTAGTGTGCTGGATGAGATTAATTGGTTTACATTACGCTTAGTAGAAGTGTAGGATTACTGTTTAAATGTATGATTTGTGCATTATAAAGTTTTTTTAAAAAACGGAATTGTTTAATAATTACTGATCACATATAATAAAAACTATTATGGTTTGTTTATATGATTGTTATTATTTCAGTGCCTCTGGAAAAGGTATTATTAAAATTTATTTTCAGTACCATTTTGAGTTCTTAATTTCTGTATTTTTGCATACTTTCCTAATCATTAAATTCTCCTGAAATTATTATACTCCTGCTTCATTGCTACCTGCTGCTTTCAACAGAAATTTATTGATAGTCCACAGACCTTCAAAGTCCAAAAACAACCTGGGGGGGGGGGAGGCCTGCATGCCAGTGGGTAGGTGGTGCCAGAGGCAAAATGTGGGTTAGCAGCAGATGTAATTCGTACCCTTTTAACGTAGGCTACATTCCAGGCACAAAAGTCAAGCATTTCTACACCCTCCTTCACACATCTCTATCCAGACAACCAAGAGGTATTATCCTAGTTCAAGGATACATGTCAGCAAGTCAGTAGCCGGGGGGGGGGGCACAGAGCAGGGCTGGCCTTGGGAAAAGGTGTGGTTGGGTTTAGGACAGAGGTATCTGAAGGCCCACTTTCTGCCTTATGAGCCTCCCAGCCAGCATTCCCTGAAATATTCTTGGATGGGACCAATGAGGAGCCTTTTCTGTAGCTGTGCCTAAGTTCTGGAACTACCTTCTGACAGAGGAATGTTGCCTCAGCAGTTCGAAAGCATGTCAAAGTGCAAGTAGATAAATAGGTACCGCTCCGGCGGGAAGGTAAACGGCGTTTCCGTGCGCTGCTCTGGTTTGCCAGAAGCGGCTTAGTCATGCTGGCCACATGACCCAGAAGCTTTACTCCGGCTCCCTCGGCCAATAAAGCGAGATGGGCGCCGCAACCCCAGAAACGGTCACGACTGGACCTAATGGTCAGGGGTCCCTTTACCTTTACCTTACAAGCTAGTAAAAACCTTCCTTTTTCAGCAGGCTTTTGTTTTTAGATGGCTGTTTCATTGTATTTGTTTTCATAGGCTTATTTGGAGGTGGAGACTTTTTTCTGCTGCTGTTTTCCTTTTTAGAGTGTTAATGTTTTTGTAATTGATACTTTGAATTTTATGTTTTCAGCCCCCTTGGGCTTCTTATGAGGAAAGGAGAGTACAAATGAAGAAATACCTCTCCCTGTATCAGCCTGTTCTGATCCTTAAGGGGAAATTAATCAGGCGGTGACATAAGATCAGGCCTTCTCAGTGGTGGTGCCCTGATCATGGAACACCCTCTTGCTTGAAGTTTGACTAGTCCCGCCATTGCCTATTTGCTTTGCCCTGTACCCAGACCTCTCTGGCTCCATCACAGTGGCACATTCTTTATGCTGGCAGGGTTGAGCTCTAATGCTTCTGTAATTCCTGGTGGGATTGAAGCTTTTGCCCCTTCCCCCTTTGCCTCTTGTCTTTCTCAATAGCCAATGTTTCACCTCTGTGATTCTTAGGTCTCTCTAGCACAAAACCAAAAGCACAAACCATAACCTTCCCAGATTCATCATCTGCTTCAAGACACAAAACATTATGTCTTAAATGGGAAACAGCTAGGGCATATTTTGTGCCCTAAGAGCCTTTCATTTCCCCCCTACCCCTCCTGGCCTTTATCCTCCTGTGCCAGGGGAACCTTGCATGTGTACTTGTGAGAAAATTGGTTATGCTGTGGAGAACTGTGGTTGATGCTTGATATAAAATGCAGTATTATGGGAAGGGAAAAAATGTGAACAAGCATGTGCTAATTCTCACTAAGGGTGTATGAAGGGACAATCTGGGAGTGTTTATGCAAATGACAGCAGCTTGGCGGGAAACCAGCAGAGCGTTCATTTTCGGCTGTTGAAATGACATGAACTTGGCATTGGTTTTAGAGATGCCGCAACTCTTACAAAACCAAAGGCGTTAGCTAGTCGAGGAGCGTAGACTCTGCAGTCATCCTGTAGCTAAGCAGGGACACATAATCCATTTGAATTGGGTGAGCTGTAAAGGGAATCTAGTTTGAAGGAAGGTCTTCTGTGGGCCAAAGGTGGCACAGAGGACATCGCCAAATTACCTGTGTATCTACCAGGATCTAATTATTCATATTCTGGATCAGTTCAAATGCATGGCAATATTTATCCATCATTAATGAACTGTCTTCCTGGGAACTTAACAAGATTGCCCCACTGTGAAGGTTCTGTGTCACTGTCATAGATAGGAACGGTTCTTGCATTACTTGAGTGACATAGTTGCTGCTTCCATCTGGCCATATCCTTGCCGCTCTGGTAATGTTCAAATAGGCAGTGCATTCAGTATGCCTGAATGATGTGGTATGGAAAGAAACCATGTTGTATGCCCTTCCAGAGTGGTCTCTGCATTTCAGATGATGCCACACTTTCACAGAATGCAGCCACATGGAATTATAGAAGATACAACCATGTGCTTTGAGCAGCTTGTCTTCTTAAGAGAGGTGTGATTTTTTTCTTCTTCTTCTCGCTGCTCATGTGTATTTGAAAGGGACAAGAGCCTAAAAGAGCATATGTTCACAGTGCAAATATAATGTGCAGCTCATGAATTTTGTACGTGCCCATTGTCTCAGAGTACAAAGAAAAAAATTGAAGGGGCTCTCAAAGGAGTTTATGAATCAATTGCCTATTCAGTGAAATACAGTGCTGCTATTGCTACAAAGATGGAAAAGCCCATGCCATAGGATCATCATCATCATCTAAAGAAAGTTTACTTTTTAAATATATATAACTATTGCATGTGTTCTGCTTTTGCCTAATATTTCTCATCCTTCTGACTTTTTTTCATTTGTTACCAAGTATTAAAAAATTAAGAGTTTTATATCTTCTCCATATAAAGATGGCTGTGATATTCACAAAGTATTAAAAATTGCTGTTTATTTGCAGTTTTAATTCTCCTTCTCCTAATGAAACCTCCCTTGATTATTGTAGAAGCTGTTTTACAGGGGTGGGGTTTCTTTTTCTTTAAAGCAACCTGATATTTCTGTGAGATTTATAACCAATTACAGTGCTCAAAAATATACAGAATTGGCATGTTTATGAGACGGCTATATTGGCATTAGCTTAAAATCTTGCCCTTCACATTGACTTAATTTTTGCTTCTCTTCAGCTGTCTTTCCTTCCTAATTGCATTTGTTTTCCTCTGTTTTTCTTAGGCCAAGGCTGCAAGCACAAAGAAAGTTTGCTCAGTCTCAGCCAAACAGTCCCAGCACAACTCCAATAAAGATAGTGGAGCCATTATTGCCCCCTCCAGCTACACAGATTTCTGACCTCTCCAAAAGGAAGCCCAAGACAGAAGATTTCCTTACATTTCTCTGCCTTCGAGGTAAGTGTGTCCCCTATCCCAGCATACCAATGTAGGGGGGAAAAGTACTTTTAAAATTTACACTCCAGAGACTCATTTCTTCCCCATTCCATAGTTCCAAAAGTGTTCGAAAAGAGGATTTTGGAAGAAGGGAAAGTTGGGGAAAGGGAAGAGGAAGAAGGTGGGGAAAATCTGTATTCCTCACTGCAGAGTGCACCTCTGCTTCTGACTTGGAAGCAGTATTATCTCATAGAATGTTTTCTGCAAATAATTTGATGAATTTTGCCCAAAATTTCCTCTCAGCCTTTAAATTCTGTCCGATGGCTGAGGACAGAATTCCATGTCATGTGCATATCCATGGAACAAAATCCTGACACCTGCATTTCCTAAGAGAAGAGCAGCCACTCAAGGAATTTTGAGTGGAGATGTGCAAGGTTGAGGTTTTTTAACTTCCCCCCCTGCTACGGATTGCCCCTGTTCCACATTGATCTTTCGCTGACTCCATCCCAAGTGTGAGGTTCTCAACATGTATTGAAGGCACAGAGGTTAAATTATGATATCTCCAAAAGGCATCTTTAAAATAAAGATTAAAAACCCATGGGGACTCTAAATCTGTTTTTGAGGGCAAATATATATTTGGAACTTTTTAGTTGGAGCAGAGAAAGATCTAAATGTTGGGGTTAAAGCACGAAAATTTACAATTTTCTTGCTGCTAAAGCTGCTTTTTTACACAGAGTTTAGTTAGCTAAGTGTACAACCCTCCAAAATAAGCATAAACATACCCTATAGCTATAGGGTTGGATCCAGAGTTTAGTTAGTCATTTATGTTCCATGATTTCAGTGGGTCTACTTGAAGCATTACTAAGCCTAGAATCCATCCCATAGTCTCTCCTACTGCATAGTTGATCAAGACCTTTTGCTAGGAGTGGGATTATAGTTAATGGATTATATAGTAGACATGCCTAAATCTTCCTTTACTGTACTAGCTAAATAGCAACTGGATCCCCTCTTATCAGAATAGAATTTAACTTCCAGATACATTTTCATTCAAGTTGGTTAACCCCAAAGAGTGCTGTTTTTCCTGAGTTGTGTATCACACAGATAGAGGATGTTTTGAGAATGGCAGCTAGTACTACCCAGCCACTGCTACATGAAACTACATGAAGAATTACAATTGACTTTCATTACTTCAGGGAATATAGAAGTGTGTGTGTGTGTGTGTGTGTGTGTGTGTGTGTGTGTGTTTTCTAACCATAATAACGAACAGGATGTAGCCAAATGGGTGGGGAATTCCGAGCACATCACTTTTAGAAAATCAATCTTTAAAATGGATTATTTAATTTACACTGAAGCACTTTTTTTATTTAGGTACGTTTGCATGCTTACTTTAACTTTAAAAATAGCCCCAAAAGTATGTTAGACTCATTTTTAAAATAGCATTTTTAAAGAACACGGTGTTAAAATGGTGACAGCCAGAAAGCAGCATGGTTTTTTTCCAGTCTTTTTTTTTTTAAAAAAATGCTAAGATACTTTGTCCTAAAAAGAGCTAGCAGAGTTTGTTAATATATCATAGTAAAGTTATTTTTTTAGTGTTTTTTGTTCTTATATTTATATGATTTGTTTTAACGTAATCACATGTTACAATCTAAAAGCTCTAGAGTGAGAAATCTTTGGCCCTCCAGATGTTACTGAACTACAGCTCTCTAGTTATTGGCATATGGGGGGGCAAAAGTTCCCCACATTTGGACTAGACTGTTTGATACTGAGTAGAACAAGGGCTGCACAGTGTTAGTGTGTGACCTCATGGAGAAGAGGAAGTTCCCCTGTGACAACACCATTTCTTCTGTTGAAGCCAAATGCAGAAGTCCCTCACCATCCCTTCTTAGTGTAAAGCAGAAGGGTAGAGACGAAAGCTCCAGTGCAGAATCAGGTTCCTCCTAGATAATGGTAGTGGTACAAGTCCAAGACTTGTAAAAATTGGGGAAATTATGAGCTACAATATTTATTTATTCATTCATTCATTCATAAAATGTATTACCTGTCTTTCACTATGAGGTCCCAGGTTGGGTTACAACAAACATAACTTTAAAACAAATAAATATAAATATAAAATAATCATAAAACTGTTCCAAAATGGAACAGAGGAGTGTAAATTCAGCAAAGGAGGCAGGTCGCAACCCCCCCCCCCCCCAAAAAAACCCCTAAGCAGACAGTAGTGCTGAATCGTGGGTTGCTGGGGTTCAGAAAGGCAAACTGAAGAATTCCTTTCCCCAGGCCCTTTCCAAATCAGGCCAAACCTCCTTGAAGTTGAGGCCTGGTTTCAGAAGACGCCTCATTCAGTGCCCTTGCCAGTTCTCTTTCTTGCCAGGCTCAGACTTACCAAGGCAGAATGGCTGGAGTGTTTTGTGTAACATTTGCATATGCTAGATGTAAATGTATATTTATAGATGCAAATTTAGAAGTAATCACTATAATTTAAATAGTAATAAAACTCATCTCCCCATAGTGAGAAAGACTATGATCAGGTGACCTATCTGGCTCCACAGAATAACAGGTGCTAATGAGTAACTGATGAGTAACTGCTCGTTTTTCTCACATTAAACTGGGTTTGGACCAGATAGAGGGCTATCCTCTGCAAAACAGGACATTAAGTTAGGCCTCATTAGTTACTGTTCAAATGAACATTAAAATTATATTAAGCACTTTGATTTCCAAGGATGTTAACAGTTTAATTCTGTGCTTATTTGACAACCCAACTGCCCTAAAACTTGGATGGCCCTCCTACCTTGCTTAACCTCTGAAAGGTCATGCAGCTTAAAGCATTGTATCCAACAGAACTGTACACAAAGAATTTCTCAAGCCCATCCACTCCCCATTCCTGTCCCCAAAAGGCCATAATAATAGCCTCCTTAGTAACACTAGGGTCTCAGGCTGCATTCATTTTGGGCACAGGTTAAACAAAGCTGAATAAGCACATTCCAAAGCAAACTACATGTTTACTGATGTGATCATGAAAAGGCTCCTTGAAAATGCAACCCAGGAGGAGAGGAATGGGCTCCTGCTTGCTTCATGGCCTCAGTTTGTCTGTGTGATATGTACGCGGGGGGGGGGGGGGGAGGAAAGCTGACCCCACACTACATAATCCTAATTCTCTCCCCCACCCCACCCCAAATGGGCAATATTTGAAGTTCAAAAATGCCTCAAAATTTCCCATATTCAAAAGGAACGAGATGTGCATTTAACAGCACAAAGCAGTCTCTTCCTCTCAATAGTAATAAATCTTGACACCTTTCAGCTACTCGAATCTTCAGATAGGCAGCCTGCCTATAGTTATTTGATTCAGGATTTGCTTTTGATGATTTTCGCCACAATAAATCATCAGCCTTTGGTAGGTAGCAGAGAATAACTGGTATTCAAACAAGACTCAAACTTTAATCTGCATTAAAATACTGTGTAGTAATAATTGGCTAATTATGTAGTTAAAAAGGATTATTGATTGACACTAAGCCTTTGATAGCTCTAAATTTCAAACCTCTTGAATCAAGAATTCAGTCCTGGGACATATGTAATAATAAGAGTACCTCTGTGCATAGTCAGAGTGACCTCTTCAACTATTTATTTTAAATTTAGTTTTAGTAATTGCAGCCAGTTTCTGTTCTTCTGGGAGTTGGACACCGTTTATTTAATTAATGAATATATAGAGTTGTTTAACATACAGAACTAATTGAATTCATTAATTTTTGTATTTGCATCAGCAGATTTATTTGTTTAAATTGTAGACCGCCCTTTATCCAAAGATCTCAGGGCGGTTCACAGCATAAAAATACAAAATAAAAACACAAAATGCACAATAAGAATAAGACACCCATAAACCACCCACCCCTCCCACAAACACACTCAAAAGGACATGGAATGTTAATCAGCCAAAGGCCTGGTTGAAGAGGAATATTTTTTCCTAGTTCCGAAAGATGTCTAATGGGGCGAGTGTTTAAAAGTTTGGTCGCTATCTGGTAGGCTAACCCCAGGCAAATGGCACACTGTATAATGGGGTCATTAGGAATAAATTTCTAGCAGGAATTCATTTATTGACCTGTGCATGTTTTTGACTTCATCCATCTGCTTTTTATGTACTGATCTTTCCACGCTCCACCTTCTCAATCATTGCTCTCCCCACTCTGGCCTCATCTGATAGTGTCCCCATTTTCATCTCTAAATTGCTTGAGGGTGGAAAGTGTACTGATTTGTGGGTGCTGCAAGGTTTGTGCTCATGTGCAGTTTTTCTGCAATCATATCACCAGTATATTTACAAGCAATGCAGGAACCAAGTGTGTGAGACTTTAAGCATTTAGTCCACATTGGCTAGGAACACTTTTATTATGAATAGAGATTATTCACACACACACACACACACACACACACACACACACACACACACCTTTCTTCTAAATTTGTTTGCACAGTCACAATAGTTCTGGAATTCAGAAATGAAAGAAAAATTGGCTCTGAGTGTTCCCAGATTATTTTTCAGTTAAATAGATCAAGGTGCTTTGATCTTATCCAGACTAAATGTCTCTTCCCACCCTGCTTCACCTGATGATGATGATAATTTCAAACTTGTTTAAAGTTTTAATTTTACTTTCTTCCTGATAATGCCATTCACTCCCTTGTCCCCTCTGTGAAGAGGGGTCAGGGGTCAGGAATTGGGTCTTTTAGTGCAAGATTCTTGCTACTCAATTACTCCACCCCCATCTCCAACAAAGAATAAACAATGTCTTGAGTTTCCCCCCAATTTCTGTCCCATAGGATAAACAATTGCCCCATGCTCCACTGCTTTCACTAGAGCTTTAAAGGACGGGGGGGGGGGGGAGGTAAGAAAATTGGGCTGTATGTCACAGCCATAATACCAGGCTGTTCATGGTCCACTAGTGATGGAGGGCACATGCGTTGAAGGGCAGTCTGTCTTTCTGCTCCTCACCTTGCATGCAGACTTTTAAATTGACCCAACCACTTACTTCTCCTGTTTATTGAGGCACCAGCAAACTCTGCCCTATGTGATTACTTCTCAGAGAGTAACAGTGTATGTACAGTCGTTCTTTTCCCTTGGAGGCTACAGACCAGATTCTCACTTACACTACGGGTCCTTTGCATCATGCTGGCAAGTATAAAACCAGCCTTTAAATAGATCACATTCTATTTACACTGAGGCCTTGGTGCCAACGTAAATGTGAGTCAGGCCTTATATCCTGAGTGCTGAGGTGCAGGCAATGCAGCTTATGCAGGATTTTCCACCTATATATGTACTCATGAAATGGAGCCTCCTGTCAAAAGGCACTGGGGGGGTGGGGGTGAGGGGACCCTAATTCTTCAGAAATGTAGCATTTGGCATACCATGTGTTTACTCAGCCAGGCTTAAGACCCACATACCTTGACCTGACTTCATCCCTAAATCACTGTGACGGCTTAAATTGTTTTAGTGTTTTTCAAGTGCACAGCTGGGCTGTGTTTAATTGCAAGGAGAAAGAGAGTATCAGAAAAGGGGAAAGGAGAGAACCACATGATTTGCAGAGAAGAATCCAGTTTTTCCAGAAACCCACAGCCCAAATTACACAGAACGCTCTTGGGCTGAAATGGTTTCTGTGGAGGTTTAATGTCCCAGTTTGATTTCTGTGCAGATGAAAACATTTAGTTTTCACTTCAGTAAATAGTGCAGACACTCTGCCAGGTAATCCTGGAAAGCAGTGAAATGCTGCTTTTGGCAAAACAGATGCTGCCTGTACTGTTGATGGGCTTGAGGCAGTTTTCTTTTTTAAATAACAACCTATATCAAGCCGAGAGGAAACAAAATTATTCTGGAGGCCCTGAAATGTTGTGGTATTTGTGATTTTCTGTTAAAGTTGCCAGTAACAGCATCACTTCTTAACATACCTGCTTACATTTCCCCTTTTGTTTTATATTTACCTGCCTTCCCAGTCAGCCTGATAAAGAATTCTGTTTGACTTGAAAGCTTGCCCAAAGCTCTTTCATTACATAGTTCAGTCGAATGTGCAGCGACCTACTTAATGTGCTGTCTCTGCCATGCTGAGTGTTGAGCTGTTGCATTTGATTTGTCTCTGTTGTCTGAATAACTCTGTGGGTAATTGTTTAGACCAGAGTTGGGGGAACCTGTATGTTCTTGAACTCTTTACTCAGCTGCCCCAGCCAACATTTAAATTGTTTAATCTACTCTTGGATAACTTTTAATGGTGGTTACCAATTTCCACAACACGTTGGAATTTGTATTATGACACCCCTCCCCCCCACCTCTCCTGTAAGCTATCTTGTGAATGTGTTCCAGATTGAGAAGCAGGGTTAAAAAAAAACCTATATGTCAACTATAATTAAATTGAAATCCACAAAGATAAAAGAGCACCCCTCATAATTTGGTTCACAGAAGCCAAGAGCTGTCATATCTAACTACAATTGTACTTTGGAAGTTGAACGGAATCTGTTCCATAAGTCCATTCAACCTCCAAAACTTTCTGAAACCAAAGCATGGCTTCTGATTGGCTGCAGAAAGCTCCTGCATCCAATCGGAAGCCACAGGTGCCCCATCAGACGTTTGGCTTCCAAAAATAGTTTGCAAACCGGAACAGTCACTACCGGGTTTGCGGTGTTCTGGAGCCAAAACGTTCGAGAACTAAGCTGTTCGAAAACCAAGGTACTATTGTGTTATTAATGGAGTAGCCTGCAATCACCTGGGTCTTTAATGTTGCTGTTTTAATCCTGCATTTATGAAAAATTTAAGGAAGCAAGTTCTAAGCTAGAGACTTTCTCAGAGAAAAAACATGTTCTCTCCCCATAGATGATATTGGGGTCAAGCCTAGGTGTGATGGGGCAGTCATTCAGTTATCTGTCCTGTTCCCATATAAAGCACTGTGTCGTTAAGGGTTAAGAAGGGAGCACACAGAATGTGGGCTGGTTGTGTGAAAGAGAGCCTGCCACTCTCACATGTAATTTGGCTTTTAGCTGCATTTGTGGGCAGGCACCATTATCCACAAACAGAAAGGGCTAAGCTGCCAAAGTGCTGCTTAAAATGGGTTTAGCAAACACACCCAGTGGTTTATGTGAGCAAACTATTACCAGTGCTACATGAGAAAAGAGATTCCCAAACCAAATAGGCATCTTTAATAGGTAATTGGCACCAGTTAAAAGAGCGGAAGCTGTAAATTTCCCCTGCTGAATGTTGTGTGCCGTGCTGCTATTTATGAAAGAGGTGGGAAGAGACGGGGAAAGTGGCACCTAAACCCCCAATGTGCTCATCAGCTGTCACCCACCCACCACAAGTCCTAACTGATTGCTCATAGCCCATGTTTTAACTGAGGTTAGTAGTTGTGTGCAATCAGATGATATTTAATGCATTTGTCTTGGTATCAGGTTCTCCTGCCCTGCCCAGCAACATGGTATATTTTGGAAGCTCTCAGGATGAGGAGGAAGAGGAAGAAGAAGATGAAGAAGCAGAGGACACGAAGGTGACCACAAACAATGCTTCGTCTTCATGCCAGTCGACCCCCAGGAAAGGGAAAACACAGAAGCACGTTTCAAATGGGCATGGTAGGTCCTAAAATATAGAACTTCATTTGACAGTGATGAGTCAGGCTATGTGTGCTTAGAGTTAAAGATGGCATCTGAGGGCTGAACTGAGGTCTCCTTCAGTCACTTTGTGCTTGTGCAAATAGTATGAAGATTAAATGTTAGCATCTTGCATTGTATTCCCACCCCACCCCCTCTTATCTCTTGGGGAATGGAGCAAATATCAAGCTGTTTAAACGCTCATGGAGATGACTGGCATGCAGATACGATTTATTTAGAGCCAGTGTGGTGTGCTGGACTAGGACGTGGGAGACCAGGGTCCAGATCCCTCCTTGGGCCAGCTACTATTTTTCAGACTAGCTTAACCCTCAGGGTTGTTGTCAGGATAAAATAAAGATGGGTATCGCCTTGTTCCACTTGGAGAAGTGGTGGAATTATAAATGCAATTAATAAATGATATTTTCTTAAGAGTATTGAAGTTAATCAGCATGATGATCAAGTTAGACCTATTGATTCCATTGTGTTTACTCTGAGTAAAACTTAGCTGAGTTACTACCTAATGAATTTAGTTTCATAGGAAGCTGCTGTATGTCAGATCGTGAACCCATCTAGTTCAGTATTGTCAACTCTGACTGGCAACTCCAACTGCAGTATTTCAGACAGGGGTCTCTCACATCTGGAGTTGTGAGGCATTGCAGTGGTGGCCCTTTGGAAGAAACGCTGGTGCTGTGTGGCTGAGCTTTGCCCCTTCCCCATAGGCCCCCAAATCCTTTGCCTAATTCTGTTGGCTTCAGCCCACACTTAATGTTTTCTCTACGTGTCCTCTTTCCTTTCTTTTCTGTTAAAAACAAAACCCACAGTGTGAAGCCAGGGGCAGCAAGACGTGTGTCCTGTAAACAGCATTATTTTTCCTCTCTCTTATTTGGGATCCTGTTTTCCTAGTTGCTAGGTTAATACATTAGCACTGTCACTAATGCGGCATTTTTGTTCCTGTAGGATCACATCAATTACTTTCTTGCAAATCAGCAGAGCTGCCTGAGTCACAATGTATTTTCTTCACACGGCCTTCATGTCATATCCAGATAAATTGATCAGCGCCTTGTCAGTAGAGCCTGAAAAATGTATTCAGCACTGAGTAGCTTGAAGCCCTAAGCTCTGATAGCCAGGATGAAAAAATACCTGGGCTCCCATACCCCCACCAAAGTCATACATATTCTATTGACATTGGCAGCACCTTCACAGTAAATCAGTTCTACTTTCTTTCCCTGGGACTCAATGATAAATTCTCTTGCCATTCACGCCCTCTTCTCCCTTTGCTGTGTCCTGTAGGGGATGCCTGGTCAGCGTCTCTTGGCAGAGGGAAACGTTTCTTTATTTGCAGCTCCTTTTGCATGGAGGCAAACACTGACCATGGTTCAGCTTTCTCTGACTGAAGTAAATGAAAGTAGCAGGTGAAAGCTATACCTCTTCCCAGTTCCATTCTGCAAAGGAGGGTGGGGTTCACCCTGCCCTTGTGAAGAACTGCTGACAATAACCACTCTTTTCATATATCCAAATGCTTCCCTCAGTTAACTGAGACCATAACAGGAGATCTGCCTTGCCCTATCTTGTAACAGGATATTTCCAGTTGGAAGGAAGAGGACAGTTGCATCCATGACCTGCCTTTTATTAAAATAGTATTATTTTAACATTACATGTTAATATTTAATATTTGAATACTTGAAGAATAGTTGTTTACACTATATCCATGCGACGGTCATCTCCAGGCTTGACTACTGTAATTCGCTCTACGCGGGGCTGCCCTTGAAGCTGTCCCAGAAACTCCAGCGGGTACAGAATGCTGCAGCGAGGCTCCTCACGGGGTCTCTGCCATGGGAGCATATTCACCCAGTGCTTTTCAAGCTGCACTGGCTTCCGGTGGAGTACAGGGTCAGATTTAATGTGCTGCTTTTGACCTTTAAAGCCCTTCACGGCCTAGGACCCTCGTACCTACGGGACCGCCTCTCCTGGTATGCCCCACGGAGAGCCTCAAGGTCCATAAATAACAACACCCTAGTGGTCCCAGGCCCTAAGGAAGTTAGATTGGCTTCAACCAGAGCCAGGGCCTTTTCAACTCTGGCTCCGGCCTGGTGGAACGCTCTGCCTCACGAGACCAGGGCCCTGCAGGATCTGATTTCTTTCCGCAGGGCCTGTAAAACAGAGTTGTTCCACCTGGCCTTTGGCTTAGAGCCAATTTGATTCCCTCCCTCCCTCTCTTTTTTCTTTTCCTTCTCCTCCTGCGATGAGGCTACATTTTAATATTTAAATGTTCCATTATTTTAATGTTGTATTTTATTTTTGTTTTTAAGTTGTAATCATTCATCTTGTTTTTATTATTGCTTGTAAGCCGCTCTGAGCCCGGCCTTGGCTGGGGAGGGCGGGGTATAAATAAAAAATTATTATTATTATCATCTATCTATCTATACTCATAGACATACATACATTTATGCTTAAATGCCTCTTCCTTTCTCTCTCCTTTTTTTTTATCTGAGAGCTTTGGCTCTGACTCATTTCATTTCAGGTTCAAGCCTGATTTTGACACTGAAACAGGTTTGATCCCTGCCAGGAGATGTGGGACGTGTGTACACAATTCAGTTTTCTTTTATTTCTTAGCAGTGTTTAATACCATTGACTATGTTTAGCCTAGTGGACCATCTCAGTTGGATGGGTGTACAGGGCACAGTTACATGGTCCCACTCTTACCTGTAGTATTGGTTCCAGAAGTTGGCATTGATGGGGCTCTACTTGACACCATGGCATATAAAGCCACTGAGGGGTGGGATCATTCAATGAATTGGAGTGAAGTGTTATCTCAGTGCTGATGATACTCAGCTGTCATAGACTGGCTAGAGGCAGAGGAGTGGTGGGAGGCACCAGCTGGGGAGCCCCCAAAGGAAGAAGGCTCAGAGCCAGGGGATTGGTGATGGGACAGTCAGAGGGAGAAGACTGGGAGAAGGAGATGTCAGGAGCTGAAGACATAGCAGGGTTTAATGAGCAAGAAGAGTCTGTGGCAGAGTGCAGTCCAGAACCGGAGGCTGGAGAGAAGTGGAGCCAACAGGCAGAGATGAGGCAGGCTGCTGAAGAAGCCAGCGGGCCTCCCCCTCCTGCTGCAACCAGCTCCCTCTCCCCTGGTCTCCAAGAAC
The DNA here is from genome assembly GCF_964106645.2 of Podarcis pityusensis. Classification (NCBI taxonomy): domain Eukaryota; kingdom Metazoa; phylum Chordata; class Lepidosauria; order Squamata; family Lacertidae; genus Podarcis; species Podarcis pityusensis. Next base: position 61,392,519 of record NC_138031.1, read on the forward strand.
CCAAAGAGGTATGAAGAGGGCAGAGCAAAAACAGGCAAGATGACGGAGCCTTTCATTGCTTAGGAAGGAACCAGTAATGGAGTAGCCTTAGGGAATTGTGGGAACTGGGAAGGCGAGGACCTTCAGTCCCCACAACTGCCTCATAGGGGCAAGATCTACCAAGAAGAATTGCTGTGCTCTCTAGGCCTGGCCTCCTGAGCTGTCTTGTTTCTTTGACTAAAGAGTTAATTTCACTGACGCCGTGTGAGTTATTGCTGGCCTGCTCCTGGCACCTGCTCCTGACACCAGCTCTTGATTCTCTCTGCCATTTTAGTCAGATGAAACTGTGCAGATGCTGAACTGGTGCCTGGCCTGGATGAGTGCCAGTGAACTGAAGCTGGATCTTGGCAAGGCACAGGCACTGTGGGTAGATGGTTCCTGGATTCCTGTAATTAGTATTTAACCTGTTCTGTGCACAGTTGCACTCCCTGTAAAAGAGCAGGTTTGCCGCTTAGGAATGCTCCTAGCTCCAGCTTTGTCATTAGAAGCCCAAGGGTTCTTTGAGGCATTAGCGTTGGCTGGTTTGCCAGTTGTGACCATTGCTGCACAAGGTATTCTTGGCCATGGTGATTCATGCTCTTGTAACCTCCCAGTTGGACTACTGTGATGTGTTCTATGTGGGGCTGCCCTTGAAGGCATCATAGAAGTTTCAGCTAATGTAGAAAATGGCTGCCAGAATTTTAACTGGGATATCCATACTACACTAGTCATATTATACTAATCAAGAACTACAACGGTTGCCTATTTATCTCAAGACCCAATTTAAGGTGCTGATACCCATATATTGGAAGGAGCACCCCTTCCTTTACTAGCCTACCTCTGTTTTGAGATCTGCTGCTGAAGCTCTACCCTAACTGCCTATTTAATTGGAAGTGCTGGAAATAACAATAAAGGAGACGGCAGGCACCTTGGTTATGCAATCCCCTCCCTTTAAGAATTGGGCCTGGCACAGACAGACATTACAACTTTTTCAGTGCCAGGTAAAGACACTTCAGTTTTACCCATTTATTTTTACTTGTGTGATGCCCTAGACTTCTATAAGTTTTTAGCTGCAGCTTCAATCTTGTGTTTTTATTGCATATTTTACTGTTTGTGATAAATATAACAGTGCTTTTTGTTCACTGCTCTGGAATCTGTTGATTGTAAAAAAGCACTTTAATTAAATAAATAAAACCAAGAAATGTGCATAACATTCACTGCAGTTGACATCTGGCTAAAAGAAAAGGGAGGGAAATAGTTAACCACCGTATTATTGTTGCATGATTATTGCTCAACCGAAAGTGCACTGTTTGGGAGCCTGGGAGCAGTACTGATCTATATTGCAACATGAATAAGACCCAAATGCAGGGTGTGATAATTTTCGTGGTTAAACTGTTTTCTGAGATAATGCTGTGGTTACCATGTTGGGAAAGTGGTGGGGCAGGTTTGTTTTTTAAAACATAATTCCCATGTGACATTGCCTTGTAGTATTTGACTAGCTCATTAGTTGGCCTAGGCCAGGGTAATGACAGTGTTGAAGTGTTTTCATTTGTTTTTAATCTTTAGAGCTCAGAAGCTGCAAGGCGTACACAGTGAGCCTGAAATGTTAATTGTTTGTTTTTGGCCTTGTTTTTTAATATTTAGAAATTCCAAACACAAACATTAGAATACATTTTCCAGTTGTTGTTTTTTCTAGAAAAAGAGGTGCCGGAACTCACCATGGACTCCTCCCTCGTTCTCTTATAATTGCAATGGCACCCACCTGAGAGTTCTGGCAAGTTCCGGCTGAAAAAAAGCCCTGCATTTTTCCATTCCATAATCATTCAAAGCATTTTTGATATCTTACTTCCTGCATACCTTTCCGCAAAAAGATACTGTTGTGGAATGAGCATGTACTTACTGTGTGACATCTTTGTAGAAACTATTGCTGCTACTCAAAACTTTGTTCCTTGTCATTGCATCATGTCGAGTAGGAAACGGTTGGCAGGCTTCTGGCAAGTGCCACTAGCTTTGTGTCCTCATGAGTGCGCCATGAAACCATTGGCGTTCCACCTCCCTCCATGCCCAGCTCTGTTTTAACAGTGTGGACTGGAAAAGGATAGTCAGTTGTGTTTGTGGTGATTTGGCAAATCTTCTTCTCTTTTCCTCCTCTTATCAGTGTGAAATGCTTTGATATTTCATGTTCTCCTATAGCTGTAGAGCTAAAGTCCCTGATGAGTGTTTGTGTCCACAGACCAGAAGTGGCGTCACTAAAAGCATGAGAGTTATACTCTTGCCCTTGTGCCCCCTGTGATTCTGCTGTCCTTTGGACATTAAGCAATCTGTTGTTTGAGAAAAGGTTTCTCTTGGTGTCTGTCACACACTTGAAAGTGCCCCATAAATGCTAGACATTATAACCACTACCACCATTATCAACATTATCTCAGAGAAAGGAAAGTGGCCTGTGGGTTGAGGTGGCTTGACCAGTAACCGACCCTTGAGTATGTATGCTATTTGCTTCTTGGTAGTGATGGTCCACCCATTGGTCCTGTGAGGCTGTTCGGGCCAAGCTTTGTGACATCAGGTATGGGGCAAGTAGGGACACAACGGGGCCAAATAGAGGGTTGCGCCTGCAAAGCCCTGCCCATAGTACCCTGCAAAATTTAAAAATTCCTTCCAGTAGCACCTTAGAGACCAACTAAGTTTGTTATTGGTATGAGCTTTCATGTGCATGCACACTTCTTTCACATGAAAGCTCATACCAATAACAAACTTAGTTGGTCTCTAAGGTGCTACTGGAAGGAATTTTTAAATTTTGTTTCAACTATGGCAGACCAACATGGCTACCTACCTGTAACATAGTACCCTGCCTTAGTCTTCTGTACATCGAGGGCTGCAGAGAACAGTAAACAGATCTTTGAAGCTGATTGTTGGGATTTCAAAGCACCACATGGGATGAAAATGGGCCACCTGATACCACTGCCCACCTGTCAAACTTGGTGCACAGACGGATGGGGAGAGAAGGGTTTGGTGCCCACCAGTCAGATCCTGTTCCCCAGTTTGTGGGATTGTGCGTTGTCAGAGGTAGCCAATATGATGCCCTCCAGATGTTGGGCACCAGCTCCCAACATCTCTGGCCATTGACCATGTTGGCTAAGGCTACTGTTATGGATAGAATGCTAACTTTGCTACTCTCCTGAAGCTCCCTCACACCATTCCTCCTGGTGTTAGGGCAGCATTAGACCATGCATGTCGCAGCTGCAAAGTTTATTTTTCTTGTGCCAGAGCAGTGCAGGGGCTATGCAACTGCGCAGTGTCTATCCGCAAGCGGAATGGACTTCCACTCTCATAATGATACTTCCACTTCTCCTCCTCTCCCCTCCAGCCCCCCAGATTTGCTCTGAAGGATTGGGGGACAATCCAGAGCAGATATGACATTGGGAAAGAGAGGAAGAAGTTCTGTTACAACTTTGGATATCACCCAAAAGTATCAGCTTGTCACTGCTGCTGCTTTTGTACTGTTTTCAAAAGGAGTCTGAACTGGAATCTGTGCTTGTCTTGTTCTTTTCCACTGCTTTTTCTGCTCACAAATGTTTCTTCTCCCTTCACAGTCTTCAACGGATCCAGCAAATCAACGAAAGAGAGAGAACATGTTCAGAAACACAGAGTCAAAGACACAACGCCAGGAAAGGATAGAAATGGCGAACACAGGACTGAGAGTCGCAAAGACCAGGCTGCTGCTAACCACCATTCTTCAACAAACATGGGCTTTTCCACAAAAGGGCTCAGTGCTAACAACCACCACACCCTTCATCGATCGGCTCAGGATTTAAGGAAACAGGTAGTGTGTGGTGCACCAGTTGGGACAAAACTGTCCAAATTTATCTTGAGATGTTTTGAGGTATATTTAATGCTAGTTCTACTTAGGTCGCCTGTTATGTTGTTGTATTGTAAGGAGACACACACTTTATTACCGTGCCTTAGTTGCATGAGGGTTCTTCTTATACAGTTTTAAAACATCTGTCTGATTGGTTGTAAGAACGAATTCACATGACCGTGTTATTCTGTGCGACCAGGATAGCCCAGTCTTGGAAACTTTAGTTCCATATAGGTTTCCTTGAGGATAGGGTCTTTTAAAAAACCTATTTATTTAACAAATAAAAGAGAGAAAAGAATTCTTAAAACAACAACAGTACATTACATGGCACATGATACTTACAGAAGATTCCCTTCCTACCCCAAATACATTATAAGCAAAACCTGTTTCTGGGAGGCAAGCTTAGCCATGATTAACATATCACACCCCCAGTTGACAGCAGAAGATTGAATGGCTACAGTTAATAAACACATCCTCAGTTTATTTCAAATTTACCGAAGAGGTTCTGTAGGAAAACTGCTGTGTCTGCGCTAAATTTCAGCACCTCAGAGTTTAGAGGCCCTTGTCTATACAATGTCCCCCCTGCCTTTTGTTGTGCTCTCAATATCTATTTCTCTCTCTCTCTTTATGGTAATGATTCTTAGATATAGTGCCAGAAATCTCTAGTACCTCCATGAACCAACAGAGCCTAAAGCAAGGCTTTGTTTGGCTGATGTTTATTCAGCTGGAGAAGGCTTGGAAAGACCTGAATGCTTTTGGCTGTTTGCCTATTGGCACTCCTTGAGGTAACTTCCCTATCCATATTTAGCAGTTAGGTCAGGAACCCCCAAGCCATGATTTGCCAATATGTGCCTGCCTGGTTTAGATCTTTGTAAATGTAAACCAGTAGACACCCCCTTGAGATTTGCATGCAGAACCAGAAGGGCTAACACAGGTGAGATTGACTTATAGATCAGGTTCAGATGATCTCTCTCAGCACTAAACATGGTTTATGAAGCCAGAAGTGAGTGTTGAGACTGAGTGGCCCTGCTTTGCTTTGCCTCTCCTTAGGCATCAGTTTCAGTGCTCTGCTACTGACTTGCATTAAGCCAAGAGTTTCCTGTTATGTCTAAACTAGAGAACTGTGGCTTAATGTTAAGTTAACAAACCTGGATAATAAACCAGGGTCAGGTTTTGGCTTTTTACCCTGGTTAATTAAGAGTTATTAAGCTCCCCAGTTTGGACATTACAGGAAACCTCTGGCTTAATACAGGCCTGTGAATGAGGTGGTGGAGCTAGCATGAAAGTTGAGGGGGGTGGGAAGAGGTGCTGGACAAAATGGTTGGCCCCTGTACTCATGGTTTAAGAAGCTAGGAAAGACCTACCAAACCTGACCATAGTAGTCATATCACCATTTATTCCATTTGCTTCCTAAAATTTATATACCGTTTGATTGTAGAAAAAAACAGCTCAGCTTTCCCTGTGTTCATTTGAACAAGTAGACTGAGCAGAATATGAAGATGGGGGTTCTTCGCCATCCCAGAATGAGACAGCATTAGCAATATGATCAGAAATACCTTATAGACACACACATGTTTTCTGGATGATCCACAAAAGCACAGGAGATGTGACTCGACACAGGTATTTGTATGCTGTTAAAAACAGCAACAGGAATAGGGCCAGCATTGCAGTGCAAACCGGGGTGGAAGCTTAAGAAAAAAAACAGGAAAATGATTCCAGTACTTCTTCCCTCCACGTGCCCCCTCAGTTTCCTGCAGATAATCTTGCAAGCCACCTGTGTGTGTGAAAAGGTTTTGATGGCACTCCTAAAGGTGTACTTTCCCCCCTTAGTCTTCTCATACAATTGGGGTACTTTCCCCCCTAGTCTTCTCATACAATTGTATCTCTCTGAGATAGCAACATCAGCACATGCTAAACATAAACAGAACACTCACAAGCATAATACTGTAATGAAATAGTGGGGCAGACAGATAATTAAAAACCCTTTCCCAGGCCAGACAAATTTGGTTATTGTTGCTATATTAAAGGGATGAAATATCTTCTGCAATTTCCCCAAGTCAGTCCTAGAATTAGCCTCCTTGGTCACTATTATTATATGAGTCTATAGATAAATTTACTGTAGGGGTGAACTCCTGTAATGAAAATCCTGTTTTCCCAATATAAAGTAGAAATAGGCATATAGAAAGATTTACAACTCAGCATTAGATCACAGCATTATATTTTATGTTCTTAGGATGAATGTCAAATTATTAGTTGTGCCCGAAAGGAAGAAATTTGTTGCCCGAGTCTTCGCTCCATCCCCCTTTCTACTTTTCTATAATGTCTTTTCTGTTTAGTAGATCTACACATTTCCCTCTGCTGTGTGTGCTCTGCTCTTTCCCTGCTTTTTCTGCTTTGCTCTCTAGCTCCTTTCTCAGTTACTTGAAAGGAGAGGAAACCTAACTCAAGGAGGCCCTCTATTGATTATGCAAGAGAAGGTCATACAATTGATGCAAGATTATGAGCTGGCCCCTTATATTAAGGGTTCTTGTCTTTCTTTCTTTTTTAAAAAAAAGGTTTAAGAGAACGCTTAGCTTTTTCATTCAAGTGTGAGAGTTGTGTGAAGACAGAATGTGTTCCACTTGTCTGGTTGGAGAAAACAAAAAAGATCAGTTGTGTGTGTGTGTGTGTGTGTGTGCTCATGTGCTTCTGATTAGTTTAGACTGTGTAACAAGTGATAAAGCCTAATGATTGATCACTGTTACTTCTTCTTAAAATTAAATTGACTTCTTTCTTGTGTGATCAGTGTAAGCACTGCCTCGCGATGGAACTCTGGGACTAGAACCTCTATGGTGATCCTCCGCAGCCAGCAGTGCAGACATTTAATAGGCTGACTCACAAAGGTTGTGTGTTTTTGGTTAATGGGGGGAGACATGTCAACAGTAGAAAGGTAAGAAACTGCATACCGCAATTTCTTTTGCTCTCTTCTGCACCTGGGACCCAGAAGGCTCTTTCTTCTAAGGCAATTTTATGCAAAATAAAGACCATGTTAACTGTGTGAAATCTAGAAACTAGACTAATATTTTTCTTCCCTATTATTGATATGCAATGGACTTCATTTTTGGAGAGACAGTAAAGTATCTGAAAAAAATTTCCATAGTAAGCAGATGGGGAAAATCACCAGCTGCTAAGTTGGTCCCACTATTGTCTCCTTCTAACGTCACCACTTGGTTGAGGGGAACGTTCTGTTTGGAAGCAGAGATGGAAAATTGAGAATGCACAATGTGCTCTCAGATACTGATGTAGAATCACAGAATTGTAGAGTTGGAAGGGACCATGATGGTCCTCTGCAATGAATATATCTTTTTGCCCAACATGGGGCTCAAACCCACAACCCTGAGATTAAGAGTCTCGTTCTCTAGCAACTGAGCTATCCCACAGTCTTCCTATATGCTGTTTTAGAAGCTTGAAAAGTGTGTATTTGTAAAACATATGCACCCATGCAGTTTCTTAGCTGGCTCAGAAGGATCTCATTTGAGGTTTTATTGAAGTACTTTTCTGCACCTAAGTGGCCGTGATGGTTTGCCATTTCTAAAATTCTCTATGTAATATCAGAAGTTTCTGTCTTGGCAGTTTTTATTAGAGTTTACAGCTGGCAAAGAAATTAAGTGTGAGAGAATGTTTAGGTATGTGTTCATGTGTATGAGAGAGAGAGAGAGAGAGACAGCTTTCCAAGTGTCCAAACTACCGTATTTTTCGCCCTATAGGACGCACTTTTTCCCCTCCAAAAATGAAGGGGAAATGTGTGTGCGTCCTTTGGGCGAATGCAGGCTTTTGCTGAAGCCTGGAGAGCGAGAGGGGTTGGTGCGCACCGCCCCCTCTCGCTCTCCAGGCTTCAGGAAGCTATCCGCAAGCCTTGCAAGCCCGGCGGGAGTTCCTGCGGGCTCGCAAGGCTTGCGGGCAGCAGCCTGCAGCCCACAAGCTCGGGGAACAGCGGGGAGGCGGAGCGCCGCCATCTCGCTGTTCCCCGACCTGGTTTGTTTTTTTTTTTAAAACAATTTATTAAATTTTACAATAAAAATAGACATAGTAATCAATGTAACATCGGTCTTAACTTATTTTCACATTTTCTTTGGACTTCCTCACACCTCCCGCTCCCATTTTCATCGTTAAAACATTTTGTCAGCAATTTATCATCTTGTTTAAATTCTTATATCCCTTCTATATTTCATAATCATATAATTCTCAAAAGGAGCTAACTTTTCACAGTCTTACTTATTTTCTTAAAAAAGCTTCTAAATTTAGTGGTGCTCAGTTGTTTTAGTCTAGCATCTTATTTAGCATTCACTCAAATTACAATACTTTTGTAGATAGTTCTTAAATTTCTTCCAGTCCTCCTCAATCCTCTCTTCTCCCAGGTCACGGATTCTGCCGGTCATTTCAGCCAGTTCCATGTAGTCTATCAGTTGTATCTGCCATTCTTCCAGTGTGGGTAGATCTTGGGTTTTCCAATGTTTTGCGAGAAGTATCCTTGCTGCTGTTGTTGCGTACATAAAGAATGTCTGGTCCTTCTTTGCCACCCCTTGGCCGACAATACCCAAAAGGAAGGCCTCTGGTTTCTTAGTGAAGGTATATTTAAATACCTTTTTCAGTTCATTATAGATCATTTCCCAGAACGCCTTCACTTTAGGGCAAGTCCACCAGAGGTGGAAGAACGTTCCCTCGCACTCTTTGCATTTCCAACACTTATTATCAGACAGGTGGTAAATTTTAGCAAGTTTGACTGGGGTCATGTACCATCTATAAATCATTTTCATTACATTTTCTTTCAGGGCGTTACATGCAGTAAATTTCAGTCCCTTATTCCACAACCTCTCCCAGTCCTCAAACATGATATTATGCCCAATGTCCTGTGCCCACCTTATCATAGCCGATTTAACCGTTTCGTCTTGTGTATTCCATTTCAACAGCAAGTTGTACATCCTTGAAAGTACCTTAATCTTTGGTTCTAACAATTCTGTTTCTAATTTCGATTTCTCCACCTGGAACCCTAGTTTCTTATCATTTTTAAAAACTTCTTTAATCTGAGCGTAATGTAACCAATCTCGCACTTTGTCTTTCATTTTCTCCAAACTCTGCAGTTTCCAATTGTCTCCATCCTTTTCTAGTATTTCCCAATATTTTGGCCATTTAGCCTCCATATTGGGTCTTTTTCGGGCCTTGGCTTCCAAAGGTGAAAGCCACCTTGGTGTTTTATTTTCCAGCAAGTCTTTATATTTTGACCAGACATTAAACAATGATTTTCTGACAATATGGTTCTTAAAGGCCTTATTTGCTTTAACCTTGTCATACCATAAGTATGCATGCCATCCAAAGGTATTGTTAAACCCCTCCAAATCCAACACATCAGTGTCTTCAAGAAGTAGCCAGTCTTTTAGCCAGCAGAACGCTGCGGCTTCGTAATACAACTTTAAGTCTGGCAGGGCAAAGCCCCCTCTTTGTTTTGCATCGGTTAATATCTTAAACTTAATTCTGGGCTTTTTGCCCTGCCAGACAAACTTGGAAATGTCTCTCTGCCACTTCTGAAAGCACTCCGTTTTGTCCAAAACCTGAAGTGTTTGAAATAAAAACAACATCCTTGGCAATACATTCATCTTAATAGCAGCAATTCGGCCTAACAAAGAAAGTTTCAATTTTGTCCAACTATCTAGGTCTCTCTTAATTTCTGTCCAACATTTTTCATAATTGTCCTTAAATAGACCTAGATTTTTTGCTGTTATGTTTACCCCTAGGTATTTCACTTTTTTCACCACATTAAGTTCCATCTCATTCTGAAACCGTTCTGACTCTGTATTAGTCAAATTTTTCCCCAAAACCTTAGTTTTCTGTTTATTTAATTTAAATCCAGCCACCCGACCAAAGTCATTAATCAGTTGTAATACTCTTTTCGTACTGGGCTCTGGCTTCTGCAAAGTCAAAACCAGGTCATCTGCAAAAGCTTTTAATTTATATTGTTTCTGACCGACCTGAATTCCTTCCACCAACTGATCCCTTCTAATCATGTTCAATAGCACTTCCAGAACCGAAATAAATAACAAAGGGGAAATAGGGCAACCTTGTCGTGTCCCTTTTTCAATTTTAAACTCTTCCGTAACCACATTATTAACTATCAGTTTAGCTTTCTGTTCTGAATATATCGCCTCAATCCCATTTTCAAAACCCCGTCCCACTCCCATCTCTTTTAAATTTCCCATCATAAATTTCCAGGAGATATTGTCAAAGGCCTTCTCCGCATCTATAAAAATTAAAACTGCTTTTGTATTTATATCTGTTTGCAGAAGTTCCAAGATGTCAATAATGTTCCTTGTATTAGCAAACAGATGTCTTCCTGGGAGAAAGCCAGCCTGGTCCTTATGAATTACTTCATTTAAAACTTTTTTAAATCTATTTGCCAAAATGTCTGCAAATATTTTATAATCCACATTTAAGAGAGAGATGGGACGGTAGTTCTTAAGTTGTGTCTTTTCAGCTTCCGACTTTGGTATTAATGTGATAAATGCTTCCTTCCACGACTCCGGTGCCCTCCTCCCCTCCATAATTTCATTGCTGACCTCCATCAAAGGTTGTATCAAATAGTCTTTCAATGTCTTATAGTACTTGGAGGTCAGCCCATCTGGTCCTGGAGATTTGCCAAGTTGCATGTTCTGGATAGCTTGTTCGATCTCCTGTCGTGTTATTTTAGAATTCAGGATTGTCCTATTTTCTTGTGACAATTTAGATAATCCGTTTTTTGCCAAAAATTGTTTAATCTCAACATCATCTTGCGGCCCTTGGATGTATAATTTTTTGAAGTATCTCTGGAAACACTTTCTAATGTCCACCGGATTCTGGATGTTTTTTCCATCAACCTCCAAGTTTGTAACAGTGTTTAATCTTTGTCTTCTCTTCAACTGCCAAGCTAGCAGTTTTCCACATTTATTCGCCGACTCAAACGTTTTTTGTTTCATTAATTTAACCTTCCATTCAATTTCCTGATTTATCAACTTGGAATATTGTGTTTGATAAAGTTTAATTTCTCTCAGAGTTGGCTGTGACTTCGGATTCACTCTTAATTTCTTCTCTAATTCTTTTATTTTATCCAAGATCTTATCTTTTTTCTCATTATATGTTCTTTTCTTCACTGCATTCTGTTGTATCAAGAATCCCCTCATTACAGCTTTGCTTGCGTCCCAGATTATTCTTTTTTCCACCATATTATTCATGTTTATCTCAAAATAGTCCTTCAAAACTTTTTGGGCCTTCTTGGTAATTTCCTGATCTCTAAACAAATTGTCATTCATCTTCCATCTAAAGGATCCAGTTGGTAATAGTGTCATATCCATCTTTACTGCATTGTGGTCAGAGCAGGTCTTTGGGCAGATTTCCACTTTTCTCCCCCGACCTGGTTTGGATTCCCCGACCTGGTTTTTTTGGGGGGGGGGAATAAAGGGGGGGGATTCCTTTATTTCCCCCCCAAAAAACTAGGTGCGTCCTATGGGCCAGAGCACCCTATGGGACGAAAAATACGGTATTTATGGAGATTCTGTCACTATATAATCTTACCCTATCCAGAAGTCTTTTTTTTGAGGCTACAGCTGGGGTTTTTTGAGACTTCTACGCCTACTTTCATGTAAATCCCTTAGAGGTTTTAGATTATTAAGCAGCATATATATCCTTTTAAATTTTTAAAAACATATATTTTGCATTGGCTTCAGTCATAGGCCAGTTAAGACAGACACAAAATTTGTTTCAAAGGAACCAGTAAGCAGTCCTCCTGAGAGTTTTAATCCCTCCATTTCAAAAGCAAGATTTTTTTTTTAAGGGGGACCTATCTCCTTGTTCACAATTTAGAAAATTTAATTCCCTTTACTTCACAACTGGTTGCTTGCCTCCCTCCTTTTCACTGTTTTTCCAAAATCATGTGCAGTATGCTGCTTGCCTGCCTGCCTGCCTGCCTGCCTCCTTCCTGTCTTCTAATGTTGCTCTGACACAACCTTTCTCTGAGATTAAGCCCTTTGCTCTTTTCCTTCAAGGTGCTTACCAAGATCTTCGTTGCTGTTGTTGCTGCTGTTGCTTGATTCTCTGCTGAGTTCTGACCCTTCTCCCCTGACCTTGTTCTTCCCCTCTTGAACTGTCTGTCTGTTCTTGTAACCCCGTTAGATAAGAGCAGCATCACCTCTGACTCTAAATACGTGTCAAATGTTTGTCGGAGTGTGTTTTTAAAACATATGTTTCTGTGGTCATGTCACCAAAATGAAGAAATGGGAGAGGGAGCCTGAAACAATAGTATTTCATTAGGGGAAAAGTTATGTTCCCCAACTGCTGAAGCTCTGTGAGAAGCAAACTAACTGTGTTTATAAGGTTATTGGACCAAGCTGCCAGGGGGAGTGTTAAGAGGGAATTTTTATAGAAATTCTGTGTGTGCAGCCGTACGTGGGTGTGAGGATGTCTCTTTTTAGGAGCTGAGGCTGGTGAGTTTTTAAGTCTTCAGTTCTGGCAGTGGTTTATAAAATCATAGACTTGTACAGTTGAAAGGGACCAACCCCCTGCAATGCAGGAATATACAGCTGTCCCACACAGGGATTGAGCCTGCATCCTTAGCGTTATCAGCAACCCCCTGTAACCAGCTGAGCTATCCAGGCTAATGTTGATGTGGTGTAAAATATGCTTGAGTCACGGGAGCATTGGAAGCTGTCTTATACTTAGTCAGGTCATTGGTTTTCCCAGCCTTACTTGGAGAAATGCTGGGGAGTGAACCTGGGACCTTCTGCACTCAGAGCAGATGATCTGCCCCTGAGCCACAGTCATTCCGAAGCTATGGAATGTTCTGTGACGTCACATGACATCTTCCTATGCCGTCGTATCATGCACCCCACATTTAACATATGTGCCGAATACGGACTGTTCCTTATATTTTAGCAAAACCTGGCCACACTTTCACGAAAGATAGCTATGCTAAGGTTCCTGTTTAAACCATTTGCATCTCATAGGAGATAATGAAATCATGACTGTAGCACATCCAATGTAAAGGGCATGAATATTAGGTGCCTGTGTGGTATTAGGTGTAGTAAAGCTTACAGAGGGGGAAATGCAAAGCTGTTTATAAACAGGGGACCAAATACAGAATTGTAAAGCAGTGTTGATTTAAAATCTTTTTGATTAGCTGTGGCTTCCCCTTTCTTCTATAAATACAGTGGTACCCCCGGTTGCGAACAGGATCTGTTCCAGAGGTCCGGCCGCATCCCGAGGAATTCGCAACCGGAGTACCGCTTCTGCACATGTGCGCATGTCAAAACCCAGAAAAATACTTCCAGGTTTGACGCATTCACATCCCAGTTTACGTATCCAGAGGGATACGTAAGCGGAGGTATGACTGTAGTTAGTTTGCTTTAACTGTTGTACATTGTGTTCTAACAAGTATCCTATCACCTGACTCTTTGAAGCAAGCAAATTTGCTGTGTTTCAATCCCTTCTACATTCTAGGCCTTTGTGTCCTAATGTGCTGTTCCTCATTGGCTGGAAAGCAGAGTTTTATGCATTTACAGATGTCTGCTTCTTTCTAGGTAGCCCTTCTGAGTAGCTTTCCTTGCTGAGCAGCATCCTATTCCAAATAAACATAAGTGAAATATGTGATTAGGATTGCAAACCACTCCCTCAGAGACAGGGGTGTAGGAAGGGAGGTGGTGGGGGCGGTTCATCTGGGGTGCCATCCCGGGGGGGGGGGAGGTGACAAAAAAAACCAACCCTGGGCAGATTGCCACTGCAGCAATCACCGCCCACCCCCCAAGGCGGACCACCACCGCGCTGATCAACCCCCTGGGCGGACCGCTGCCACGCTGATCAGCCTGCCCCCTGGGCAGATCATCCCACCCCCATGGGCGGATCGCCCTGCCCCTGGGTGCCCGAGCAGCTATCTCTGCCACTGCTCAGAGGTTTTTGCATCCTCAGTAGCTGCATGGCAGGAAGAAATTTGGCAGATGTGGCTTCTCATTGCCCTAGAGGTGCTGTAGCTTCCACACAGCTTCCTGCCACTGAACCTTTTGGGAGGCACTGGGTTGCCTTTCTTAGAGCTGGCAATAGTAGGAAAGAGAAGCACAGTCTTTGGAGAATAAAGGTTCAGGTTTATGGTTCCTGGTGCCACTAAACAAGAAATAGTACATGAGGCTAAACATTGCACACGCTCGCTCACATTAATTCTTGCACACTCATTCAGCTTGGTACTCTATTGACCAAATAATAAGCACAGTTGGAAAGATGTGTTGCATGGTTGCTGTATAATGTTTATTACGCCACTGCATTTTTTGGGATATCGGTTTGCTGTCTCTTAACAAGTACTGGACTTCAGCAGTTATATAACACAAAGTTGAAACATGTAAACCTGGTTTTTCTCTCCCCATAATAAATCCATACATTTACAAATTCATAATTAATAAATTATACAGTTAAGAAATGTTTGGGGGAATTCAACAAATGATAAATTGCAACAAATTCCCATTGAAATCAATGAAACTTGTTAGCTGTGGGTCCTGTCATTTGCAACTAACTATTTCAGGAACTTGCTGTTAAATAAAAACAAAACTGCCTAGACATCAAACTTCTTGTGGGGGCGAATATAGAATCCGCACATAACTATTGAATTACACTGTGTACCTCCTGGCTATAATATAATTCTGGAAGTGGGATTCTTCAGAGCCATGCTAATCTCTTGGGTGCATATTGGATATAATTGTGTGCACACTTGTGAATCTTACTATTTTATGGCAGTAAAATAGTGAGAGATTCTGGTAATTTTCCATTATTAGTGGTTATTAAGTTTGCTTGTGTTCAAATAAGTTTAGAAGGCAAATGAGTAGACACCTTGGTAGATGGGAATTGGGTGGGGGAAGGGGGTTAATATTGGAAAAGGAGGATTGGTTGAAATGAGAAGCGAGGCGCATCAGTTCCCATTGGGTTACCCAGTGGGGCTGTGTGCATGTGGCTCAAATAGACATAGACTGGAATAATTCCAATATGGAATATGGAAACTTTTGCCTCAAAACAGACTTGAGAATTTGGATCCTTCCAGTTGTTGTATCGTTTGCTGCTGCCAGGCATCCTTACTTTTGCCCCTGCCATATTTTCAAGCTGTGCGTATTTCTGAACAGTGACAGTTTTAAGACCCCATCTGCGCTATACCTTGAAATCAGTATCATATAACTTTAAGCAGTTGCCCCCCCCCCCCAAGAATCCTGGGAACTGTAGCTGGGAATTGTCCTGAGACTCCTGTTCCATTCACAGAGCAACAATTCCCAGAGTTCCCTAGGAAGAGGGATGGACTGTTGAACCACACTGAGAATTGTCGTTCTGGTGAATAGAGGTCTCTTAACAATTCTCAGCGCTTTTAACAAACTGCAAGTGGCAATGATTTTTTGGAGGAAGCTCTGGCTGTTTAAAGTGGTACGACACTGCTTTAAATATATAGTGCAGATGGGGTCTTACGCATCAGCAAGCACGCACAATACATCTACAGAGCCAGAAAAGTTCAGAAATGGGAAGCAGTGACAGAAGTGAGGCATGGCAGCAGCAAGTCCAGGGCCCTGGGAGAGGGTGGCAGGCCCCTCCCAGAGTCAAACCACAGAACAAGCCATCATGCACAGCCTCATTATGAAGCAGAGACTGGGTATAGATGCACTCTCACTCAGAGTAGACAGCATCAGATGACTAAAGATACACCCACACTTCAAAGCCTTGTTTTATATTTCTGTCTTTATTTGCTTTAAAAAGAGACTGATTCTGCTCTCCACTGAGTGAAGTCCAATACATTGTATAATGTGACTTAATGTTGTTGAAAGGCTGCAAGGCGTATATTTCCTTCTCAGATCGGTTTTTAGAGGGCCTGAATTTTTACTAATTGGTTTCCCCCCTCCTGTTTTGTCTCTTCTTCCTCCTGATGGTCCTGGCATCCCTAGGTTTCAAAGGTCAATGGTGTCACTCGAATGTCATCTCCGAGTGCAAACACAGCCAGTGCCAAAAAGATGAGAGAAGTCAGACCTTCACCGTCCAAAACTGTGAAGTACACTGCAACAGTGACAAAAGGAACTGTCACATACACCAAAGCCAAGAAAGAACTGGTCAAGGAAACCAAACTAAATCACCACAAACCCAGTTCACCTGTCAACCATACAATCTCAGGGAAAACGGAAAGTAGCAATGCAAAAACCCGCAAACAGGTGCTATCTCTTGGAGTGGCCAAGCCCAACAATACCGCTGTTAACGGTGTCAAGGTCAATGGCAAGTTGAACCAAAAGACATGCACTAAGGAGGTAGGGAGGCAGTTGAGGGAGGGGCTGCGCAATTCAAAAAGGAGACTGGAAGAGGCAAACCACATAGACAAAACACAGTCGCCGACCAAGAAGCTAAAGGGGCCAGTCAGTGTGGCTGAAGCCCCAAGCAAAAAGGCGCCTGCGGAGAAGCCTTTGCTGAACGGCCACGTGAAGAAGCCTGGAAGTCAGGAAGTGCCACAGAAAAGTCTGGAAAGAAACAGGCCGAAGAGAGCTGCTGCTGGGAAGAACATGCCAGGGAAACAAGCACATAGCAAAACTGAAAATGCCTCCTGTGAAAATCATTCTACCTCTCAAACAGAGTCCTTGCACAAGCCACATGACTCAACGGGGAAGCACGAGAAGGTCAGCGTCAAGTCTGGGTGGGCCATGATGGAGGAGATCCCTATCTTCAAGCCTTCCCCAAAGGAGTTCCATGACCCGTTGATATACATCGAGTCGATCCGTGCTCAGGTTGAGAAGTATGGGATGTGCAGGGTGATCCCTCCTCCCGACTGGAGGCCTGAGTGCAAGCTGAATGAAGAAATGCGCTTTGTGACGCAAATACAACACATTCACAAGCTGAGCAGGCGCTGGGGGCCCAATGTGCAGCGGCTGGCCTGTATCAAGAAGCACCTCAAATCTCAGGGCATTACAATGGATGAGCTTCCACTCATAGGTGAGTCCTTTGTTCTGTTCTGTCTGTTCTTTTCCCAATTTATAGCAGGTCCCTATTTTGAGCATCAGTTCCTTCTCAGATTGACAGGCCTCCTGTGAAAACTGCAGGACACTAGGCTTCATTCATAGCTGATTCATAAGCCAGGTGCGGTGCAGGTGCATACTGAGCTGTTTCCCTGTTATGCTTCACTTAAACATGTTGATCCTTCTTTGCTGGCTATAGAGAAATGTTGTTTTATTTCTCCTAGAGCAAAAGAGGCATATCTGCTCATGTTTCAAGGCTACCTCATGCTATTGCCTAAAGAAAATGGTGTAGTCATGCTCATTGAAGTGTTCCCAGTCTTCATTACAGTAGGGTTTTCCTAGCAAGGTGTGTGTACCAGTGAGGCACAGCGGTGCAAACAAGTTAACAGTTTGGTTTAATAACTCGCTTCTCCTTAAACATTCCTCACACGCCACCCCAGTCAACTTTGATTAAGTGATTTCAGTTAGAATATCTAAATCACCAAAATTACAAATTTTCAACGATCTTCAGGCATTTAACAAATCTTGGATGATAAGCATTGAAGTGTAGTTTGTAGCAAAACAGCTAAACTTACTCAGCAGGTACCTCTGCTGTGTTTGATTATTTAATTGAATTGGTTTGCTTTCTGCCATCAGATAGGATGCACATGGTTGTATGTTTTTAAAAGTGGCATACTATTTGGTGAAACAACAATTCCCTTTAGGATACCCTTTATTCTTTGGAAAAAGGTCCCTTTTAATCTGCTCTTCCTAAGCAATTTTAAAATTTAATAAATTTGCTAGAGCTCCTTTTACAGTTGCAAGCTTTAATCAGTGTGATTGCGGAGGTCAGTTTTAATTGATGAGGTCAAATTTTAATTGCTAGGGCTGAGAGATGGCCACGGTTGTTTTATTTTTGAAGCTGATTTTCATTCTGGAAATTAAAAAGAAAATAGTGAAGATGGGTATTTTCTTCCAGGAATAAGAAATAGTGTTTTAAATTAACAGGCAAGTTGTAGTAAAAATAAATTGTAATTGGCAGCCTTTGACTTCAGTGGAATGTAAGCAGCCTAATGATAAGTAGGATTCCAGCCTTTATGATACAACATTTCCTTTAGTAACTCCTTTAGCATATTGATATTTTGGTTGTATGAAACATTTATTAAAGCTAATCAATAAGATAATTTGTTAAAAGGCAATAGATGATAGTTGATGTGAAACGCTTTAGTTGTGAAACTGACCTTGTGTGTCTGATTAAAACTGTATGCATGTGTATATTTAGCCACACTACAGATGATTTAACGTTAGAAGAATGAGTGAGTCTTGGGCTCACACTTTCTTCATCCTTCTCTAGCACAGCTATGAGGAGGAGCTTGGAAAGTGTTGCTTCTCTTTTACAGTATCTGTCACTTGATATGTAGTCTGAGATGAGATAAACTGAAGCTATTCTTAATTACTGATTCTTGAAACAAGCAAACTTCAAACCATAGTTTGTGAAGCTTGTTTCAGCTAACAGTGGTTAAGATTAACCTTAGTTTGTCCCAAGTTCTGCCATTAATTTCAGATGGAAGTGGAAACTTCTGATGTTTTCAAGGGAGCATGTGAGCCCAAGACTTACTGAGCGTGTTCTATATCCAACCACTGAGTTAATATAAGGATTCTATAGCATTAGTATTTGAAATGCTGTGTAAATGCCATTCCTTCTGACATTTTTTATTTTATCTAGGTTCAAAAGAGGGTTCTTCCCCCCTTCCTTGCAAAGTTGAACTCAAAATAAACTTCCATTCCTTATCGTTATGGTTCATATATAGCAAGCATGTTATGAAAGAAATCCAGTCTTACAAAGTAGAGCTGTATTAATAATGTCATGAGTCAAAGAATTGTAGTAAATGCCAAATTTAAGAGAATGAGCTCTTTAGTGCTTTTATATACTGAGCAGCCTGACACTGTTTGAAGCTTCCCTCATTGCAAGGACCAATGAAAACAAATTAAAATCTTGAAATCATTGACAGTGAAATATCAGTTTGCTCATTTCTCTGTCAAATAATCTGCATTCCACCAAATCTCATAATTGGATGACTAGAAGAACCAGCTTTCCAGCATAGAAAATAACTTCAATGAGTTCTGAAAGGATGCATAAGTTTTGGATTTTTCAGTGTAAAACTAACAAAAAACCACTGTCAGAAAACAGTTGGCAAAGGCTAGCCCTGGAAATTGTAAGCACATATGTCAAGTGTTTGAGGACTTGACATGGAGTTTGCTGAGGATGTCCTCCAGAAGCTGCTTTCAGATGTTTTCCTGGTTCATGCATTTGCCAAACTGGTGATAGCTTTTATATATGGCAAGGCACCAGGCTTGTCCAAATGCCCCACTTATAGAATACATTCATATACACCCTAGGATGATGAATTTAATACCTTAATTGCAGTATAATTGTACACATGGTCCTGATGCTCCACTGCATGTGGTTTTGATGAGCTTGGGAACCAGCCCTTGCAGTAAACACTTGCCTCTATCTAGCTCTTATGCTGTGTGCAACGTATCTTACAAACGGGCTGCTTAGCCAACATGCACATACATTGCACTGGATATTTGCAGTAACTTTAAACTGGGGCTTATACTTCAGTTTGTAATTCTGAAGACTGCTTGGTATGTGTTCCCTGGTACAGAGTTATCTAAGCTGCAGTGTTCATGCATATTTCCCAAAGCAACCTTTTCTCCTTAGCTTTTAACCACTTAAAACCTGCAGAATTGAAAGGGGTTTGAACCAACAAGGCAGCTAACAAGCCTTCAGCAATTTATGCAGCATGGTGCCTTCTTTTTGTGTGTGGAAAATTAAAACTCAAAACAATTATTATTTATTTCATTTTATCTTTAGGCCAAGGGATGCCTTGGCCTTCATTCTCGCCTCAGGCAAGGTGGTGTATCTGTCTGTTTAGGAATCATGACTAGGTAGCAGTACAGACCTTTTGTGAACTATGATGTTCATCAGATTCTTGTAAAAAGTGCTACCTGTTTTTAATTAAAACTAGAAGCTCGAGCGTTAGATTGGACATTTGTAGTTTTCCATCATATCATTTGACTAATGAAATGGTGCTGGAAGGGACTTTCTTTCCCCCTTTTCATACAAAACCTTCAGGAAGGTTTCTCAGATTTTTTCCTATGGAATATTACAGGTGATTAGCTAACATGAAATAAACTCTTCCATTACTCTTTTTATCTTTTATTACCTCTGTGCAAGATGAAACTTAATAGATAGTGAGGTTTTAAACAAATTATGGCTGCAAGAAATCCTTCACCACCACCTTAAAATGTAAACAAACTTCAAGCAAGAGCCACAATAAAAAAAAACCCATTCTCACAGCTTTCCGTGTACTTCATACCTGAGGAACAGTTCTGTATAGCTCCAAAGTTTGCATTCTGCATTGCTACCTTTGTTTGGTCTAAATAAAATGCTACTTTGCTGATGGCACACCAAATTTCAGAAATGTGTGATAGGTTTGTAACCCGTGTTTCTTTTTAAAATCCTTTAGCGGTGTCCTAATTAAATATGAGTTGTTAGCTTCATCAGTTTATTATCTCAGATACTGTCCTTCTGAGATGGCCTTTGGTTTTCTGTAATCTTTATGGCAGGTAGAAAGCTATGTATTTGTCTACCCCTTGCCAGCAGATAAAGGGGGTTTTATGTAGAGTGTGTGTGTGTGTGTGTGTGTGTGTGTGTGTTTTTCTCCTTGGCTCATTCCCCTGGGAAAAAAAGGCTTTACCATTTTGCTGATCTTGAACATTTTACAACGAGCACAAAATCCGTAGCAGTCGCCTCCTTTTCTTAAGGGTCAGATATCATAAAATTGCTCAAGAAAACTACCAAGCCTCATTAAACCCAGAGTTGGTTTGGCCCTGTTTTTGTGTTGCCTGAAAGCACGCACTCCTTGACAAAACATGGAACGGCTACTTTCACCTGCAGCAATCACACCACTCTCTGTGTCTCCCCTCCCTGCAATGACTTGCCAAAGTTGAAGCATTATTCCATTATCATTTTTTGTCAGTAAGAGATTTTGTCAGCTTTGTAAAGGCACTTTGACATCAGATAATGAGCACAAATTAATTACTCCAGGGGTGGGCAGAAGATAGGTCTGCAGGATCTATCGCTGAATGACTTGCTGTTAAATAGATCAGCAGCTAAGTAGATCTGGCAAACAATTGACTCCCAAATGTTTAACAATAGCAGCAACAAAATGATGCCTCACCCCACCCCCGGCACCAAAATCCTAAATTATGCTGCAGAAATTAAGATAGTTTGGGGTAACCAGAAGTGGATTTTTGTGTGGAAGAACTGCAAACTCTTATTTTAGCTGTGATACTCACAACAAATTTGGAGGCTCAGAATTCTTTAATTCTGAGGGTATGTCTTTTGTACCAAGCTCCTGTTAGTGCATCTCTCAGCACCACTTAAAAGCAAAATAGATCCCACTAACCTGCAGTCCACCAACCTATGAATTATCCTTTTGATAAATCTGAGCTTCTATGGACAGGTTTTGGGCTGGTGTATGCATCACATGGCTGCTTGATAAATGCAGTAACTACAGATCGATCCTGGATATTGCATAAATGCTGATCAAGAAACCATAATATCTTTAGATAGGAAACAGGGGGCACAAAGTACATTCTGTAGAGTGTGTAGCACAATAGTAATAGTTACCACAACAGTGACCTCAAATCCAGTTTGAAGCAGATCTGTGTGGTGCAGTGGGGGCATTAATTTGGCTGCAGATGTTTGTAATGGCATATGCACAAAAGAACAACTCTTTCCTTTTTTTAGCTTTAAAGTGCCTTTAAGGCTAGGAGAAAAAGAAAGCAATATTCACATGATGGGGGGGGGGAGCATCCTATGTGGCACAGGCTCAGTTTGCCATTTAGAAAGATACCCAAAGGCAGTTGAAACTTAATGCAGGTGGGCAGGTGAGTGGCAAATCACAAGGCAAGTGCAGTAACTACTACGAAAGCCCAGTGATTTTGCAGTGGCTTAATTTCCTTCAGATTCCCTTTTTTTAAAGACGGATGGTCCAGAAATAACACTGACATCTGATTTTCTATATTGAGGGGCTTTATTCTTCATTCGTTTGCACAGATTTGTTTTCAGTCTTGCTCCTATTTACAGTCCGAAGTGATGCAGCCACTTCCACAATAAGTTGGCCTGGATTGCATACGGTCTGCTGTCACGTTTTCCTAACCATGTTTTTTCTTCCCCCTGTATGTCCTTTCCCTTCCTGTCGTTCCACTTCACTGACACCCAGGAGGATGTGAGCTAGATTTGGCCTGCTTTTTCCAACTGATCAACGAAATGGGGGGCATGCAGCAAGTGACTGACCTCAAGAAATGGAACAAGCTGGCAGACCTGCTGCGGATCCCCAAAACTGCACAGGACAGGTTAGCAAAGCTGCAGGAGGCGTACTGCCAGTACTTGCTCTCCTATGACTCCCTCTCTGCCGAGGAGCACAAGAGACTGGAGAAGGAAGTCCTCTTTGAAAAGGAGGTCCTAGAAAAGAGGAAAGGCCCCCTGGAGGTACATTCGGAGAACAACTACGAATTCCAGTCTCTCCCCCGGTATGAACCCAAAAACGGACTCATCAATGGCGTGGTTCATAAAAACGGCTTCCGGAACAAGGCAAAGGAAGTCGAAGTCCCACAGAAAACGGGCCGGCGGCGACTCTTCTCTCAGGAAAAAGAGACCGTGAAGGAAGAGGAGGAAGACAAAGGCGTTCTCAGTGACCTCCACAAGTGTGTATATAAGGTAAGCAGAAGCCTTGCCGTTGGCCCTGCTTAGAACGTGCAACTCGAAATGCAAACAGTATTTTTGTCTGCAGTTGCCAGCTCTGATTTAGTGCAAACAGTGGTTTGGAAGGCTTATTCCTCCTGACGCTGAGCACATCCATTTGCAGAGGAATGTTGACTCCCCCACTCAATTTGATTTGGCAGCCTCCCCACTATTAAGCAGGAGCTGGCAACCTCTGCTTGCTGTGTAATTGTTAGTGAGGTTGGATTTAGTGAGTGAGGCTGAGCTGCTACGAGAGAAAGAAATATGGTGTTTATTACGCTGGTGCCTGTGCCCGGCACACACTGCTTTTTCCATCACTGCTCTTTCTCCTCTCGCTGCAAAACAGGAATCAGGTGCTGCCTGAAATTGGCAACTTCTGGTGCCTCTGTGCAGAGGCTGTCAGTCTTCAAGAATTGAGGCCTATCTATACATTCCTGTGCCAGATTCTGTTTACTTCTATATTAACCGCATTTGTATTCCTGCCTTTTTCCCTCAAGAGGTCTGGGCAAAGGATTAATTTACTTTATCTTCTCTACAACCCTGTGAGTGAGGTGAGCCAGTGTGGCTGTGACTTGTGCAAGGCCACCCAGCAAGTTTAATGTCTGAGTGGGGAATGGGCTTGGCTTTCCCGTGTCCAAACACAACACTCCAGCCACAACACCACACTGTAGGCTCCTGACATTTGCCTGCCTATGATCAGCTCAAGCAGCCTGATTTCCAGGGCTTGCAATAGCGAGCAGCGGAGTTAAAAATCGCAAGAGTTCAGACCTTGGAAGAATCTGCCCCCTCACCCCATGACAGCTTTATAAACTTAAATACCAGGTTAAAATATACACTCAATTACCACTTGGAATGTATTCATTATGATTTAATGTCATTTGATAGCTCTTGCTGTAATATGTTTATCCGTGAAACAAATTGGCCTGTTGCTCTTATCAACACCTTCTTCCTGACACCCTGCAGTCGGTCAGACCTAGAAATTGGCTGGGTCGTTGGACGCCATCACCCCATCACCTGCGACCTGACAGTCCTCATGACTGGCAGCTGCATTTCACAGGACTAGAGTGTGTGGAATAAGTGAGCAGAGGTTAAGGCTACTTAACTAAGCCTATGCTTCCTCTTACAGAATCATTTATCGCCACTGAATATTCATGCAACACCTTTATTATACCAAGGGATGTTACAGGAGTGTTCCTAAGTCTGTAAAAGTTTACATCGTGAAAGTAAAGTACTGTAAGAATGAACACAATGAGCACGACCCTTTTATCAAATTTGTACATATTTAGTAAGAGTAGACCCATTGAAATTAATGGACCTAAGTTTGATAAAACCTTATGGTGGTAGGGGGATTATTTATGAAGCATTTTCCTTCAGATCTCTTCAGTTTCCTTGTGGATGTCTAATTGAGACTGGGGTTGTTGTTTTTTAATTGAATTAAGGCCTTTTAGTCCACAATCAGTTTGACAGTATAGCTTATATACGTAAGCTATGATCTTCTACTTCTGTTTGAAAGTGCATATTTTTAACTCCAGCCAGAAGTGCTGCCACTGTCAGCAAATTCCATAGGAAACTAATACTGCAATTGGAGTCAGTCTTTCACTTCTGCTAGAGGTAAAAGAAAATCTGCTCAGTCAAATTTTTTCTAGTCAGACTACAATAGCTTTGTTTTGTTCTGCTAAACTTATGCAGAAAAAGAGAGATATGAACTAAATATGTGGTATTAAAAATCCTTTGTACAATTACCTGGTAGTAAGTCAGGTATTACTTATGAGTAACCACACAAAATTACACTGCAAATCATGATCAAGCCATATGCTTGGCTTCCCATGTAAAGAATTTTTATTGTGTCACAAAATAAAGGGGATTCATTATTCTATCTGGCAATAGATTTTTTTTTTTAATGGGGGTAGGCTCCCAGTTTTCCTGATTCTCCTAAAGTCATGGGTTGGATCCCCGACTAAGTTAGTTGAGCTTTGTTGTTGTTTAGTCGTTTAGTCGTGTCCAACTCGTCGTGACCCCCTGGGCCAGAGCACGCCAGGCACTGCTGTCTTCCACTGCCTCCCGCAGTTTGGTCAGACTCATGTTTGTAGCTTCGAGAACACCGTCCTACTTGAGCTTAGGTCACATGAAATAAGTGAGACAGTGTATGCAAAGAATCTGTAACCTGCATATATCAACTAGGAGAAATGTGAAGTTAAAGTCTCCTATATAGATTCCTCCTGTTGCCCATCACTCCTCTCACATCACCTTTTGCCTCTGGGTTATAGTTTGGATGGGAGTCAAGCATCACCCCTTAAGGGACCAGATTTGGCCCAGGAGGTTCCAGTTGCTAAGTTATTTAGAGGAAATTCTCTGACAATGACTCCTCCAAACAAACTATGGGCAGTAAGTCCAAGAACAAACCTTAGTTTCCACCCTGGGTTTTGGAGAGAAACAACCCACGAGGACTGGCTTGCACTTAACGCTAAGCAAAAGCTGTGGTTTGTTTCTTCCCAACTCAGCGCAGGGTGGAGCATAGTAGAAGCAATTCTTCAGTGTGCCGTAGCACATTCCTAACCATGGCTTGTTTCTTACTGTGGCTTAACATTACATGTGAACTGGGACAGGTATTTGGTTTTCACTTGGGGAATTCTTTAAATAAGTGTGCAGGTGTTTTGAGATGAAATCAAGGAAGAAATATTTTGCAGTGAAATGATGAGTATTGCAAATCTCCTTCACAATGTTGTGTTCTTTTGAACCAAACAGATAAAATCAAAGTGAGAAAAATTTCTCCCAAATGAATGTAATTTCAGACAAAGGCTGGAAAGAGAGAGTTTTCCCTGGAGGATGCTTTATGCCCAGAGGAAAAATTTAAGAACTAATAAATCGGATCAATTATGACTAATCTTTTTTATTAAAAAAACTTGAGAAAACTTCTGCCCTGAGGTAGGGTTGCCACCTCTCTCCGATAGTAACCAGTTCTTGATGATAATTTCTGCCTTTATTTGTCTGGCAAAAAAACCCCAAACCCCACAGCAAGCACTCCTTAAATCTAGACAGCTGTTTTTCTGTGCTTGTGAGCAGTCTTTGTAAACCCTGAATTACAGACGCAAATTTGATGGCTGTTGAATAGCACTTTTGAAGGATGTTTTTTTTGTTAGACTACCCCAATAAATGGTTCACATGGGCAGTAAAAGAGGAAGGAAATTGCTCATTTTATTTACAAGCATGCAGCTCTGACATTTAAGAGTGTCTTAGCTGTCCTCCCCTGATGGGCACTTGTAATAGCTTAATTGCCTTGTGTTCATTTCGCATTTTATTTTTTATGGGGCAGCTCAACATTTTTGTGTAGTCAGTGGGCCTGAGCTAAGACTTTGATTGGGGGGAAATATTCGGTAGTGTCTGTTTTTGCTCTGGGAGAAGGAAGCAGAAAACTACTGAGAGTTTGTAGTTTGAACTAATTAACTTAAAACTTTTGGTAACACGTGAGCCTTCTCTTTACCCCCACAAAGCATATTTTCCATCCCCCAACATGCACCATTAACAGGTTGGGATCTGGGATCCAGCCAAGTGTTGAAAATCAGGGAAAACCTTCATTGCAGAAGTGCATTGTAACTGAAAGCACCTCGAGTCTTTCTGTCTCAATGAATTGTGGAAAATATCTCTAATCATCAAAACAAAATAGTGGTCTTCATATTCAGAGAGAAAATGAAGATAGATTTTAAGACAAATAGCTAGCTTCCATTTGTGCATGTTAAAGCACTGTGAGACTGCAAGTTTTAATGTTAAGTTCACGGTGTGATTATTACTCCCCTTACTGAATGGAAAACCATACATGATCACTGCACCTTTGCTTGGGGGGAAAAGCCACAGTTGAGTTATATTGATGTACTTCTAGTTTATGAATTGAAAATGTTTTTTCATGATTCTTTATTGTGTTTGTGTGTGTTTTTTAAAAAAATCTGATTGAAATATTTACATTTTAGTATTGTACTGGCCTATGGCTAAACGCTAATCAACTTTTCCAGTTTTGTTTTGGACCTCTGGGGTTAGTCTTTCTTTGGCTACCCAGTTTGAAAGTTCATCTGGTGAAAGATATTTTATTTTCTAACATGTCTGCAGTTGTGTCCTACAGCTGATTCCAGCTTGTGAGCAAGCATCAACACTACTCCCTTTAAAAATAAGCCTAAATTGGCATCTCAGTTAGCCGCTGGTCCTTAAAATGAGTCATTCTGGTTTCTCTTCCTTCCCTAGGCAGCAGTCTTACACATAGAGGACAACTTTCTCAGGCAACGTGAAGTTAGAACAGAACGCAGGACAAAATGTATCTGACCAAGCCCATTTAGAGCATTTACAGTTTCAGTCTGCAGTTAGTGATGGACAACTTCAGCGTCTCATTTTTCTGATCTTAAGCTCAGTTTGCCCCATTTCCACACCAGTTTGTGATTTTCTTTTTAGAGCCAACACTAAAAATGTGCGGTTTTGTTCACAATTCTGCCTCATATACATATTTTGCAGCAATCCCCCCCATATATTATGCATTTCCCCCACTTTTTCTTAATAATGTTGTGCATATTTTTTATTGATGCTGCCCATGCAATAGATGAGAGAAATTGCACTCTGGAACATTGTTGGTGTAATAACCCTGTGTCATGATGTATCTATATTTCCAGCCACTCATATCTGCTCTTCCTTTATTCATTATTATTTTCATTATTACTGTTACTAATGATGGAAAACAACTACCACAATTTCTCCCTTTTTATGCTTTGGTTCGCAGGGAAGGTCTGTTTCTTTAACAACCTTTTACCGAACAGCAAGAAACATCATGAACATGTGCTTCAGCAAGGAGCCTACGGCAGCTGAAATAGAGGTGAGGGGTTCCATAAAGTCAGGGTAGTTCTTTAAACTAGCCACTAGAAGATGATTTTCTCCCCATACACACTAGAGATCCAAACCATCCACAAACGTGCATTTGCCTGGGTAATGTAACATGAGAACTCAGCAGTTAAGCCCTGTAACAATTCCCATGATTACAATTCCCATGATTACAGCAAGTGTTGTGTTGTGTCGTGTTGTGTCGTGTCGTGTCGTGTTGGTGGGGAATTTCTGCTGGGATCCAAGAAGTCAAGGAAGAAAAAGAGGGCAGCTGCAAGAAGCACACAGAAAGGCAGATTTTAAAATGGAATTGTGAAACAGTTTATTAGAAACAAGAACAAGGCTTGCTGAGGAAGAATCAGCATGGCTTCTGCAAAAGAAAGTCCTGCCTCAAGGACATCAAACATGTAGCCCAAATGCTTCACTGCACTATCTTACTTCTTATGTGAACCAGCACTTTATTCCAAAGGCTTTCTTTTCCATGCGAGGAATAACCATCCTTGGGCAAATGCCAACCCACTACATAAACCAGGCTATCCTAGGTACAGCCATTGGTTCAGCGGCAACAGCTCATGGTATATCCTTAGCAGAAGTTATGCTGGTTGACACAAAGATATTTTATAAACCATTTCCCCTTTGGAGGACCGCTTACTCTCAGAATGGACCAAGCAGCAATTTCTAAATGGATAGTAATATCATTTTTTATAATGCAAGCATTCGCACTTATCAGGGCTTAGTAATAACATCAGCTAAGAAATTATTATTTGTCGGAAGAGCTATACAAAGCTTGCTTTTGGTGTATTTTGAAATATCAGGCGCCCAGTTTCTAAGGAATGAGAATTTGCCTAGATTGAACTCAGGGAAATGGAACTGCACTCTCCTCTAATCTTAATACGAAAACTTTATTTTCCTACAGCAAGAGTACTGGAGGTTAGTGGAACAGAAGGACTGCCATGTAGCAGTGCATTGTGGGAAAGTGGATACCAACACCCATGGCAGTGGCTTTCCTGTGGGAAAATCAGAACCGTTTTCAAGGTAATGGGAGTTCCAAGACACCTTTCACCTCTCCATAGAGCACTGGCTCCTCTAATTTGTTTACTAAGTTGCAGGTTTCATCACCATTATTGGGTATAATGTTGTTTCATGCTCAGTGTATTTGTAGCAGCTTGTGCTACCCCGCTCCAGTTAGCAGCAAAACAGCCAGCTGCAGAATAAGGGTTGTTACTGACAGGTAAGGTGGGGGGTGGACTTCGGCTGCTAGAATTATGGCTCATTCCAGGTCCAACACGTTTTGGAAAATTCCTTCCTTGGGGGCATATGAGCAGCGTACATAGGAAAAGGGCTAGCAAGGACAAAATATATCATTGAAAACTGCCCCAAAGCACCTTCAGCCTTACCAATCATGCTTTTTGACAGCTTTCCATTTTTAGGGGTTGTCTCATTGGTAGAAAGTCTGGTTTTAATGTGGTTTTGTTAGATACGTTTGCATTAATATATACATTTTTCAGCTTTTCTGTATTTTCTTTTGCAGAATGCAACTTGATAGCTATTATTCGTTTAATGTGAGATTATGAAGTTTTGTGTTTTATTACGTATTGTGTTTTATTATGTTTTGTAATTATTATCCCTTTTCCTAGTTAAGCTATTCATATATTTATAGTGTCCCCAGAAGGAAGAGTTTCGTGAAATGGTCAGGCCTGGAGTAAACCAGAAATGTAGCACTGGGTGTTTCCCTCCCCCTTTTTGCACACCCTGCATTAGCACAAAGGATTTCTAAAACTGTACAATTGCACATTCATTACACCTTTTGCATTTCTTTTTAAGTTCCAAGGGTGAGGATCTTCTTAAGGGGGTGCAGGCAGTTGCTACAGGATCCTACCATTCCTCCTTTAACTTTTCCGTCCAGTTCCAGTTAGTTGCTTGAAGGAGCCACAGCATTAACATTTCCCCAACCAACCAGCTCAGCATAAGCATCTTAATGGGTTGTGTGAATGCTGCAACCTCTTATTTGGTGGGCAAGGACTTTTTTTGAATCCACACGATGCCTTCTTAATGCTGTGCACCCAGTTGCATGTACGTTTCCCTTAATGTTCACCTTGTCTGTTCCTGAGTGAGCAAGTTAATGACGATGCGTTTAATGAATTAACCACAACTTAGTTTGGGTGGAAACAGATGGCTAGGAACCATACAGTAGCTGCTAAAATGTGTCAGCTATGACCCCATGGAAAGACGGTCATCAGTCCCTGCCAAACTTCTCCTTCCCACGTAGCTATAAAGATCCCTTCGGATTGGGAGTCAGTCAATTACTGGGTTTTTTGTTTGCTTGCTTTTGCAAGGCACCTAATTGAAACAATAACATGGTGCATCTTTGTGAAGCAGCCAAAAGAAGAAAAACAAGTTGTTTTATGTTTTCACCATTTCAATTTATTAATCGTGTTTATTTTTTTAAAAAATGACATCAATAAATTTAAACAAGAAGTCTCAAGTTCTTGTTAGTCACTAGTGCCTTTGCAAGGTTAACCAGAACACAAAGGCAAGAGCAAGTGTATTGAACAACCATGTCTAGAATGCTGCTTACACATTTGTTAGCATAAAGGAAAGAGCTGGAAGTTTCATTTTTAAGCAGAATTTTACTTTTAAAACAAAATCTGGAATTGCAGCAAAGAGGCCTAGAGCATTCCTCCTTTGGCTGCAGTCCTACACAGCAATGCAGAACCCCTAGCAAGTAGGTAAATAAAACAATGATTAATGTGACATTTGATGTTTGCTCATCACGATTTGCACCACTTAATTTCAATAGGCATGGGTGGAACCTAACAGTCCTTCCTAATAACACAGGATCCATCCTGCGACATCTTGGTGCTGTGCCTGGTAAGTCCATTTATATTCTCCATGTTTAAGAGACATACTCTGTTGTGGAATTCACACAGAGTGTTGAATAAATCATGTTTTTGCCACCTCCCTGGAGCCGGGCATCTCTACCTGCTGTTTAAAAATGAATTAATATTCAGTAAGCTTCCCATCATGGTGGCATTTATAATCCTGTTTGTGTCTCTGATGCCCATTGACCCCTCAATCTGTTCAGCACAGATGGACACACTTCTTTCCTAGAGAGGCTGAGAAAGGTGCGTTTTGTATCTTAACAAGCCAAACGCAGCAGTTAAGCTCTGCGTCTTGTATTACTGAATTTTTTAAAAAGGAAAGAAAGAAAGGTGAGAGTGAGACGGAAGGGTATGCTTGTAGTGCAGACCATCTCTACCTTGGGCCATTTACTTCTCCCAGTTGTTCATCATTATTCAGTAGGCTCATGATAATGTTTTAGTGTCAATATGGTGAGCGATCAGCACATGTAACTTCATTATTTGCAGTCTCCAGGGAGCAGTGCTGTGCCAATAAATTTGCAGAAATTCCTCTGGTTCTTCATTAAGGCTCTTCAGTGATTTCTACCTGATAATGGCTGGGGGGTTAGATAATCATTTTACAAAGAGCTGAAAGTGACTGCTGTTGCTCATTCATTTCTTCTAAACTCCCCCCCCCCCCCCCATGTTCTCTGGTCAAACAGGTCTGGCAGGATTTTGAAGCATTTTTACAAAGACCTGTAAATAGAGATGATAATGAGATGCCTATGCTTACCTGCACCATTTTCAACTTTCTGGGGGGAAATGTTTTCTTCCTGCAACCAGTGTTCATGAGCCACACTTGTCCAAGCAATTCACCATTTAGAGCCTGCCCATGTTAATACAAGTGTGCACCCAGAATATTTGCAGAAAGCAAAATTTATATGCACGTGTAATCGGCAGCATAGTGATGCCATGAAAAAATAGGAGCTTGGGTGAAAATATGCATCCAAATAATCAGATTAAAGACATCTCTTTTGTTAACTATGTAATCTTATTTCTGGTAGAAATCAAAAGATTTAAATTTTCAAGTATCAGCACAAATTATATGTGTGGTTTTCAACATACCTTTTCCCTATTAATTGTGTTTTGCTTCTGATCTAAACTGCTTTAGGAGTGACAATTCCTTGGCTAAATATTGGCATGGTCTTTTCTACCTCATGCTGGTCTCGAGACCAAAATCACCTTCCATATATAGACTACTTACACACTGGTGCTGACTGCATTTGGTAAGTGAATCCCAAGTGAACCTCTTTGCTCTTCTACACTGTTGATTTCAGGAAGTTGCACGTCAGCTTCTATGGTGATCCTGATGCAGCGTCTTACTCTTACTGCCTCAACACCATCGCAGTTCATGGCACCCCAACCTGCCCAACTACAACCTTCTTCTATAAATATTGTTTTCCTAAAGATTCTAAAACTCTAAAAAGCCAGAAAATACCAAGTTAAGCAGAAAAAGATCAAGTTGACCCTTGTTCAGCACACGCAACCTAGAAATGTGGCAAAGAATCCATTTGGTGCAAATAAGCCTCCAAAGTTAGGTAAAGATAAAGGGACCCCTGACCATTAGGTCCAGTCGTGGCCAACTCTGGGGTTGTGGCGCTCATCTCACTTTATTGGCCGAGGGAGCCGATGTACAGCTTCCGGGTCATGTGGCCAGCATAACTGAGCCGCTTCTGGCGAACCAGAGCAGCACACGGAAACGCTGTTTACCTTCCCGCCGGAGCTGTACCTACCGTATTTTTCGCACCATAGGACGCACCGGACAATAGGACGCACTTTGTTTTAGAGGGGGGAGAACAAGAAAAAAAAAATCTCCCCCTCTCTGCCCAGCGCCCCTTCAGCGAAGTGGCAGGAGGCGCTGTGCAGAGAGGGGGAGAACTTTCCCCCTCTTGTTTTCCCGCTCTAAAACAAGGTGCCGTTTAAGGTGCGTTCAGGCGGCTACCTTGGAAGCCTGGAGAGCGAGAGGGGTCGGTGTGCACTGACCCCTCTCGCTCTCCAGGCTTCAGGTTCCTTTCAACCTGCTCTTTGGGGCTGGCGGGAGGAAGCCCACCACCAGCCCCAAAGAGCAGTTCAGGGAGCAGCGGAAAGGCGCAGCGGAGAGGCTCCTGCCATAGCCGTGCGTCACCTCTCCAGCCGGGAGAGGGTCGCTGGGCTATGGCTTCTTTAGCCCCGCGCACGCTCTCCCGGCTGGAGAGGTGACGCACGGCTATGGCAGGAGCCTCAATAGCCGCGCGTCACCTCTCCAGCCGGGAGAGGGTCGCAGGGGGCTGCTTTAGCCCCGCGCGCGCTCTCCCGGCTGGAGAGGTGACGGGCGGCTATAGAAGCTCCTGCCATAGCCGCCCGTCACCTCTCCAGTCGGGAGAGGGTCACGGGGGGCTGCTTTAGCCCCGCGCGCGCTCTCCCGGCTGGAGAGGTGACGGGCGGCTACAGAAGCTCCTGCCATAGCCGCCCGTCACCTCTCCAGCCGGGAGAGGGTCACGGGGGGGCTGCTTTAGCCCTGCGCGCGCTCTCCCGGCTGGAGAGGTGACGGGCGGCTATGGCAAGAGCCTCAATAGCCGCGCGTCACCTCTCCAGCCGGGAGAGGGTCACAGGGTGCTTCTTTAGCCCCGCGCGCGCTCTCCCGGCTGGAGAGGTGACACGGGGCTGTAGAGGCTCCTGCCATAGCCGCGCGTCACCTCTCGAGCCGGGAGAGGGTCGCGGGGCTATGGCGTCTTCGCTCCATAGGATGCACACACATTTTCCCTTCATTTTTGAAGGGAAAAAAGTGCGTCCTATAGAGCGAAAAATACGGTATTTATCTACTTGCACTCTGACATGCTTTCGAACTGCTAGGTTGGCAGGAGCAGGGACCGAGCAACGGGAGCTCACCCCGTCGCAGGGATTCGAACCGCCGACCTTCTGATCGGCAAG
Source organism: Podarcis pityusensis (assembly GCF_964106645.2). Lineage (NCBI taxonomy): Eukaryota > Metazoa > Chordata > Lepidosauria > Squamata > Lacertidae > Podarcis > Podarcis pityusensis. The sequence goes on from NC_138031.1 coordinate 61,425,873, forward strand.
TCCTAGGCTCTGTGGTTTAACCCACAGCGCCACCCACGTCCTCCAAAGTTACTAGGCCGTAAAAAATGTTTCCAGCATGCACTCCCTATAAGTAATCTCTTGGATCCAAAAATTCTGTTCAAAGAGTAGAATGCGTTCTCTCGTACTTGGGTAAGGAGGCACCAATCCTGCCCCCCTCCATCTTCTTCCCCTCTGCCAAACTGGCTTGAGAAGATCAAGAACACCCTAAAGAGCTTTTCAGAGGGTTAAGAGGGGTTCCAGATGCAGTGCAGATTTGTAATATGTGGTACTCCCTATGTGAGAGGCAGCATTCTTCTATTGTACCATAAAAACGTGCACCCATCTTTTCTAGCCTAAATGGAAAATAAAAGTGTTTGGGGGGAAAAACTTCCTGTCTCATCACTAGGAGGCAGTTCTTTTTTCCCATAGGCAAGGGAGTGAGTGGTAGTTTGTACAAGCCTCAGCTTTCAGATGTACTTCACACATACATCATCTCAGTAATTACAAGGATGTTGTATTATTATTGCAGTGATACAGTTGGAAGGCTGAGTGTGGCTTGCCCAAGTGCAAAGTGCATGCAGGGCTGACATGAGATTTGAACCAGGGGCTACCCAGCTAATGGCTCTTGCCAGCTCAAATAGAAGAGTTTCAAACGTCCTCTGGGAAAAGTCCAAAATGTTGTACAGCTTCAGGAGAGCAAAGGCCTGCAGTTCGGAGTGGCCACGAAGAATACTCCTGAATGTGTCTTTGCTATTCAGACATGGTGTACAGATGATATTTGTCAAAAAGGAGCTTTTGATATTGGGGGCCCACCACACATTCATCTTTTAGGTGTACATTGGGGTTGTTTTTTTTAGCATACCCTTGCAAGTCGGTCACACAAATGATAAAATCCAGTCTTTGGAAATGTGTGCCACGCAGGTATTCTCTTCCAAAGAGCCAGGATCAGATATAAATCCCTATCTGTTCTTGGGTGCTTCGGCAGCATGCCCAAGTTTGCTGACATGGAATGTGTGGGACAGCCCTTATTGGTGGTTATGGGATGTTAAAAAGCAGTCAGGTGTCAGCATTAGGTTCAACCAACAGAGGATATGTTGGTTGTAGTTTCATTAGGTGTGAGCTTCAAAATATTGTGAGTTCAAACACAGTTCTATTTCTCCCTTTCCTCAGCCCCAATATTTGAGAGAAATGTGTCAGATACATGTAGATATGGCAAATCCTTTAATGCTCCAATCTTTGATAAAATATTCAGTGGTTGTAGCACCACAATTATTCCTTGCTGTGTTATTTTGAAGTTGGATCTTGTTTTCAAATTTGCAAACTCTTGGTATATTTTGCACACTTGCTGTTGCATTCAGCTCCAGGCTTGCTATACACATCTGAGAACAGGATGCTGGACCAGAGGGGCCTTTCATCTGATCCAGCAGGGCTCTTTGTATGTTCTCATGTTGCTCTCAGCTTTGGTGATGTCGATTTGGGCAACATGGAATAAATACTCCCTTTGTTTCCCCCTTCTGTGTCAAAAATGAACAGGTATTGCATTCCTGCTGCAGAGGAGAAAAAACTTGACAAAGTGGTACACACCCTGCTGCAAGCCAATGGCACTCCAGGGCTGGAAATGCTTGAAAGTAACGTCATGGTGAGTCGCTTTATGTTTTCTTACTAGGCAGTTTCTTTTGCGGTGTCATGAATAGCAATACATTTTATTGTGTAAGCCAGGGGTAGATTTCCTTTCTAGATCCAAGGGCCAAACCTTGGTTAACCATCTGGGAACTGCATGCCACTGGTAGATGTCCACACACAATCCTTTCCCGCTGCCAAACGCACAAGGGCAAACACAGGCACACAGCTCCCCCTCAACTGACCTATGTGTATTAAGGGTGGAGATGGAGGATTATTGTCCAGCTTTGATTTATTTTCTTACTGCTGTCACTGGTGAAATTGGTAGGAGCTTCCGGCCAGAGTGGAAGCTCAGATTTATTGTTTAAGCAATACTTAGAGGGACGGATGTGGATTCATATTCTTAAAGGGGATAACCCAGTCCTATATGACACAAGGAGATATGCCTCCCCACCCCAAGGCTCCTTGGTCCTGCTGAGGTTTGTTTCCCTTTAAGCCAAGCTTAAGAGTTGGTTGGTTTTACGTAGTTGGCAGCAGAAGGATCTGCTCTGGGGTTTGTTTCTGTAGAAGCATTTAGAGATTCAATATGACTTTTGCATGTTCTCCATGGCAAGTAATAAGAGGTAAACAAATGGAGCTGCCAAGAAAGGCACCCGCTCTAGATTTCCCCTGCTTCTTTCTCTCTCCCTAGATCTCCCCAGAGGTGCTGTGTAAAGAGGGGATCAAGGTGCACCGTACTGTACAGCAGAGCGGGCAGTTTGTTGTCTGCTTCCCAGGATCTTTTGTGTCTAAAGTGTGCTGCGGCTACAACGTTTCTGAAACTGTGCACTTTGCTACCACCCAGTGGACAAGCATGGGTTTTAAAACTGCCAAGGTAGGAGCTTGTGTTCTTAAAAACCCACCTCTGCAAACAGAACACCTCTGGTCACAGGGTGTGTAGTGCTGCTTGATGCATTCATTAAACCTTTTGGGATATGGGTGGGGTTTTTTTCATACATAAAGCATCTAGACTTTGCCTTTTACCACTCAGAACTTGAGAAATCTCCATTTCAATGAAGACTGCATGGACTGTGTCACATATAACCATTCATAGGACATGTCCTGACTCAACTGTGATGTGCATCAGTAACTCCTTTTATGTATGCCTCGTTGGTTGAATTTGTTGCTAGGACAGCAGCAACCATGCCTACTAGGACCAGTTGGGTTGTGTTTTGCAGGAGGAAGTCTTGGGGAGGTGAGTTGCACTTTGCATTTACTTGCACTTGTGCCCAGGGCTTAATTGAGAAGTTAAGGGACAGCAGGAATTGCACACTGATACCTGGAGAGCCAATATGAAGTGACTGACATCGCTCAGGAAAATGTTGTGTTTCACACATACACTCTTTTGGTCAGGAAATCCTTGTCCCCAAGGATGATACGTTAATGGGGTATGTTCATTTTTCTTTCCAAAACAAGTTATTTCATTGTATGTGAACTAACACTCTGGAATTTGTCAACGCAGGAGATGAAGCAACGACGTATACCCAAGCCATTTTCAATGGAAAAGCTGCTCTATCAGATCGCAACAGCAGAAGCAAAGAAAGAAAATGGGTCTTCTCTTAGTACAATATCGGCACTTCTAGGAGAGCTCAGGTAGCTAGACTCTCTTTTGTTTTATCCTACTTGCTTCCAGAGTAGCTCTCGCGGAAAGTATAGAGTGTTGTGAGACGTCCAAGAGCATTGCTGGCAGCTGCTGAGCCAGCCAACCTGCTTGAACACTGCCACACATGGGAGAAGAAACTTCCATGGATGGTTTGCTGTCAAAGCACTAGAGGACAGAGCAAAGTACTCCATACTACTAGCATTAGGTGATGACTTTTTTCTCACCAAACAAATGAATCCATGTTTCCCAAGTGTGCCTAATAACGTCAAGAGTTTTAAAATCACTGGCTAAGCCAGGAGTTCCTGTGCTTTCGGAAGCAGACCGTGTAATCTGTCTGTAGCATGAGGACAACTACACACCTTTTCTAAAGACACTGAAAGACCTGTTTTTAAATGCTCCCCAACCCCTGTCCAAGGCAGGTTTGAAAAGCAGGGAAAGCTGCCATGTTTCATATGTAATGCTGTTCTCTTTTATTCTCCTACTATGTAGCACTGCTACCCACAACAAGTGTGAGACAGCTGGGTAGTGCTGGTCGGTAACATCTCGAATAGATCAAGAGAAAATCTGATGGCTGGAATCTACAAATTGTATTTAACAAAATTACTGTGTTAATGTGCAAAGAATGGTTAGAGTCTTCTCCACTATATGTCTGCCCTCTAAGTGGAAGACTTTTGAGGCTCTGCATGGAGCTTCTTCCTTTTTGGAGAGTTGATATGCACTTTTCCCTTTAACAAAGGAAAATTTGCAAATATCGAAAGAGCTGGTATTTTTACATCCATCCATCCAAGTGGTTCTCAAGCTTGTTCACATTTAGGTTGCTTCTTTTAAGAGGGAGATCTTCCAAAGGATATTTCTCCTTCTAAAGCCTGATCTTTGCTGCTGGAATAACTATGTTTTTTAACTGCAAATGTCAGCCTACTCTTTCTATTTTTCCTTTGCTTGATATGTGGTACCACCTTTTCCTTTCCTGAGCTCAGTTCTCATTTACTCACTGCTTTGGTACATGATGTTCCATCTCTCTTCCTCCGCTCAATGTTTTGCTCAGTTCCCTTTTAAGTGTCATAGCAAGTCAAGTCTTGCCAACTCAGGGAGGACCTACCGTAGGAGAATGTTTTTGTCCCACTTCTATCTCCTCCTGTTTCCCTCCTTGGCTATTGGGTATGTTTAGCCTGGAGAGAAGATTGTTAAGGAGAGACATGGCAGCAGTCTTCAAATTTCTGAAGGGTTGTCATATGGAAGATGAAGAAGGCTTGTTCTCTGCTGTATCAGAGGGCAGGACTAGAACCAGTGGGTGGAAATGGTGGTGCAACAGATTTGGGCTAAACATTGGAAGAAACTTTCTAATGTGTAGAGCTGTTCAACAAAGGAAGAGACTGTTTTGGTGGGTGACGGGCTCTCCTTCACTGAAAGTTTCTAAGCAGAGGCTAGATAGCCATCTGTCAGGGATTCTGGAGTTGCATCCTGGATTGTTGATCCTGCATTGAGCAGGGTGTTAGACGAGATGACGTTCCAAGTCCCTTCCAACTCAATAATTCTTTTTTTCTACAGCGAGTGGGGCTGCTTAAAATGGTGCTTGGTCTCCATAGGTAGTAATATCTCCTGGCAAATCACTTGGCAGCCATGTTTGCCAAATAATTTGATCTGGCCCAAGGTTTTTCTGTATCAGATTCTCTGTCTGGAAAACTCCCAATCTGTATACAGTGGTCAGACAAAACCTTAGATGGGATTTAGCCCATCGTAGCATGGCAATTGTTATTAAAATCTCAGGCCTACGTTGAACTGTTGCCTGCTGCTTCATGGCGTTCCTATGAGAGGTTGCTGTTTTCTAATTATTCCTCATGTCCACAGGGAGACAGAGCTGAGGCAGCGGCGGCAGCTGTATGAGGCAGGCCTCCATTCGTCAGCTCGCTATGGGAGCCATGATAGCAGCAGCAGTTCGGGAGTGGATGGGAAGAAAAAGCCTCGAAAGTGGCAGCTAGAGACGTCTGAGAGGAGGTGTCAGATTTGCCAGCACCTGTGTTACCTATCTATGGTATGGAAAATCCCTAGAAGCTGGGAGTTCTCACTATGTTCTCTCCCCGCCCCCCGCCCCGCAAAAAAAAATATATATCTCAATTACTGCAGTGCTAAAAGGCCAAAATGCATTTGGCCAAAGCAGTGTATGTATTTCAATAAAATATAGGTTGAAATCTCTTGTGAAGCACTGGTGTGTAGGAGACTCAGGATAGTTGAAGGTTAAGGAACATTAGTGTTAGTGCTTTTTAAGCAATATTGGACTGAAACATAAAACAGGAGAACTAAAAGCTTGATGATTTGTTTTGAAATTTTTATTGTCATTTCATAGTTTTCAAATCTTATTCTGACGCCTGTCAAGGAAACTTGACATGCTCTAGAGAATTTCTGAATATGTTCCAGGATGTACCATTCAGTTCAAGTGAGGTCAGCTGTGCTTCATTTCATCAGTTCAAAGAGGACAACAACTGATGTACAAAATATTCCAGATTCTCCAGCAGTCTGCACATTGCACTGGATGATTGACAGTGGTGGGCAGGGGCTCTTCCAGAGAAGATTCTCTGTTATTTTCTCATGGGAGAACTCCAGAATTACCTGGAACACCATTTGAAAATTGCTATTGTACTACAGTATGCCAGTTGTAAGCAGAAGCTGGTGATTTTTCACTTAAAAGAATGCATGCCTCACTTCAGCTGTCTTCAGATACTCACTTTGGGGCCTGCAGGAACCTGCGGGCTTACCTCCATTCCCTTGTGAGATCACGCATGCCGGCAATATTCCAAATCCAACATGCAGTGTGCTGAGTCTGAAGGAGGCTACTTCTACCCCATGTAGGAAATCCTATGCACAATGAAAGTGTCTTCCTTCTGATTCAGTCAATCACAAGTCAAATCAAGAGTCATGTCATTGAGGGGGAGGAGCTAGAGCCACACTTTCCACAGGCCCCTTCGCATATTCAGAATAAGTGAAGAGGGTTTTCTGGTTTTCAAGATTTGTCAAGGAGGTGGTTCAAACTGTTCAGTAAAAGGGAGCCTATTACTAGAAGAACTTTAGTAATAAACTATAAGATTTCTCATTGCAGACCAGCAAGAGGTTGCAGAAAATAGTGCAATTTTAGGTCATAAAAGTTCTCTTTAGAATTTAGTACCAAAATAATAATTGGCTTATGGGACTAATAAATTAAAATCATGACTGAAAATGCATTTTCCTGACACAGTATAAAAGCTTTTCTACCATTTCAAGCCCAAGGTAGCACTAGTGCATATATGAAGGCCACTTTTGAATGTCAGCGTGGGATAAGCCATTTATGTAGAATTACTCATTTACAAATAGAGTGGTTTTCTGCACACCACTGCAAACTACCAATACATTTTGAAAAGGTCTGCAGTGGCAGAGAGAAAATGTGCCGTCAGTGAACCATGCCACATACCCATCTCGCCAGATGGTAGCATCTGCCACATGAACAGTGTTGCCTTGATGTTTACATCATTCCTTAGCCTCTATGGAAGAAAAAGTTCACCTTGGCTCAGTTTTGCTTGGAAGAGCTTAAGAATTGCAAAGTTTAGTTTCTAATTCTGTTGCTCATTGGGATTTGATTCTAAATAGGTGTGTCCATAAACACTAACAAAGTGATTGGACATATATCAATTAATGAGCTCACCATGGTTATTACATTTGCCACACCAACAGTAGTAACGAGTGGTTTCAACGTTTGAATTTTAAAAGTGAATTCACCCACAGGCTTAACAAACAGGGATCACAGTTGTGTGAGACTTCCAGGTTAAGCTTCCATATAGAATCAGGCTGTTCAGGAAATACTGATCTGTGGGTTATTAATGCTCTTGACCTTTTAAAAAATGTTTGCAGGTTGTACAGGAAAACGAAAACGTTGTCTTCTGCCTCGAATGTGCCCTGCGACACGTAGAAAAACAGAAGTCTTGCCGAGGACTAAAACTAATGTATCGCTATGATGAGGTTTGTATAATAACTAATAGCTCATAGGTTGGAAAAGTTTACATTTTTGAAAATTGAAATTTGATCTTACAAATAATTTCAGGTATATTGGAAACCTGCTTTTTGAGTTTCAATTTTATGGGCACTTTATTCTTGCATTTAAAAGGCGTCCTTAAACATGTAGTTTTTGTCCTGTATTCCATCATTATATGAAGACTAGTAGGTATGTAGAAATTTCAATAACGTGGTTTGAAATAGTTATAAATATCTCCTTTTTTAAAAAAGCAAAGTAAATGTTAACCATAGACACAAGGTTTAAGTGAGGACTTTTTGTCATTAGCAGAATGCAAATAATCTATGGTTCAGCATATATGAATGAGCTCTGGGTTCATGTGTTCTCCCTTATTTCTATTTTAGATTAGTTTGAACAGCATGTCAAATTGTGATTAAACAGGGGGATTGTTTTTTTAAAAAGCCAAACTTCATAAAGCACTGATTCAACAAGTTAGTTAAACAGAATTGTTCCATTCCTCATAGTTGTGCTGGACGATGTGAGAGGAGTGTTATATCTAGTGCGTGGCCATTGTTGGAGCTTATTTGCCACATTCTATTAAGGCTTCTGCTATCTAAACTCATTTTTCTTTTCCTTCTGAAATAGGAACAAATTATCAGTTTAGTCAATCAAATCTGTGGAAAAGTATCTGGCAAAAATGGCACCATTGAGAACTGTATCAGCAAGCCTACACCAAAAAGAGGACCTCGGAAGAGAGCAACAGTCGACGTGCCATCATCAAGACTTTCATCCTCCAGTTCATCCAAAAGTGCTTCAAGTTAATCATGAAGATGCCAACACACACTCTCATTTTTGTCAATTTTATATATATTTTTTGTAATTATTATATCATAGTTTGGAGTACTTGCTGTAGAATACAAGCTGTCTTTGCACTAGCTCTAAAGAAGATTTTCTTCTGGTTTTAGAGAACTAATTTTGTTTTAGCATTAAACTGTTGAATTTTATTTTATTTTTATTTTTTACTTAGGGTAGTTAGATTACAGCAGGATTTTTTTTAACTGCTGTACATTCAGTTTTGAAAGCAGCAAGGGGCTGATGAAATTCATTTGTATTTGTCCCTCTGTCTGAAGCTACAAAGCCTTTTTTTCTTATTTTGGTAACTGTGAAAAGGCTTTTAAACTCTTTTTTTGATAAGTTGAAGTTTGGCGTTTTATAATTTGTTCTCCAAGTCATGTCAACAGATTTTTTTCTAGAGAGAAAAGGGATAGGAGACAAAACTTGAAAGAAATTGCTATACTTTTGGCTTGTATTCTGTAACAGGCAGGATGAGTTTTGTACCTTTTTAAATTGGAGAATACACACTTTTCTTTGAGAGGTTATGGCAGCTGAAGATGGACTTAGTTTTCTAACTGTAGGCAAAATGGGAGATTTGGAGAAATTGTTCTCTGTTACCAGCACTTCACTATGCATCTGTTCGAGGAGGAGAAGAAAGAGAAGAAAAAGACTGCCTGCCTTGAGGAGTCATGTGAGCGAAAACTGTGCCTGATTTCATTAGGAAATCCATTCTGTTATGTTTTGGTGCTGTTGGCTACTTTATCAAAAACCCTTCAATAGCATCCTTTTAAAATGATTGAAGCCATAAGTGCTTCTTGTCATAGACGTGCAATCTTTAACATTCCATTTCCATTCCACTGCTGTTTTTCATACCTTTTCACAGTCAGCATTAATTTTGTTTTGAATTTTGTTTTGTTGTTTGATCACATTTAGAGCCACTAGCAGATTTGCATATTTCTTTTGAATGTGAAAAATGCATTTGCTCTCATCTTGTCTATTTTTTTCCTTCATGTTGTAACAAAAAAGAAATCATACCTTTTGTACATAAGCCTGTAAATTGTTTTAAATACTTGAGCCTTTTCTTGGGAGGGTGGGGAAGGGTGGCAAAGAGACAAGATGAAGAAAAGCCTTACGTTTCACTTTCTTCATCGGATGGATTTGGATGCTTACAGGGTTTTTCTTGTAACATTTATAAGTGCTGCTTACATCACTGAACAACAACAAAAATAATAATGGAGTAGTTGTTGCCCTTTTCCAGTTGTGTGTACAGTATGTGTGGAATAAAAAAGGGAAAATGTTTTCACAAACTCTTTTGTTTCATAATTGAATTCAAGACCGTAGAGCTACCCATATTGCACTGAGCTTGCCAGTGGTGACTGTCAGGAAAAGTCTTATAAAATACATATTGTCGGTTGTTGCAGAAGACGAATTGTTTTGGAATATTTAACAATAACATACAGAGTCGAGTGTTTTCCAATGTGGTTGTCCGGTTTTTATGGCCTTGCTGTGTACTTTTTCCTTCTTGACAGTAAACTTCTGACTATGGCTTACAGTTTGACATTTAATTTATTAGCGCTGCTCTGCTCTCTTTCCTTGTAAGGAAAGACTTCATGTTTATTGCCAGTTTTGTTTACTTTTCAGGTTTGTAATACAAGGTTTAATAAAAAAACCACACTTTTTGGACACTTTGTCTTTCTTCTGAAAGAGCAGTAGAGATTAAACTTCAAAAGTGAGGACCATTCTTGTTAGGAAAGATGCAACACACATAGCAGATATTCCCAACTTTCATTTATAGGTACATTATTCCACCGAACTCAAAGAGAAATGGGCTTCTGAGACTTATTTCGAGTAGTCAGCTATTTGGGAATAGCTGCTCATTTAGAACATGCCCATAATCTCTTACATAGGGATAGCACAAGCATGTTGGCCTGATGCTGTGTGCTACAGGTAGTAAGTAGAAAGCTTCAACAGTCTTAAAGTTAGAATAGTGCACTTCATCAGTCTTTCGGTATCTATTGTGAACAAAGCAGCATGCTTCTACATCCCTTATCACAAATTAGGCTTATCCCACTAAATGTAGGACAAAGCAACAACAGGACAGGAGCATGGAATCAAAGCTCACATACTTTTTCAACTATTCAAGTAGTTGCTGATCTTTTTCTGCTCGTTATTTATAAGTATGTAAAACATCAGTAAGAAAGCATATAGATTTGTTTCTTACATCTGGAAGGTCACATAATTGGAGGCTATTCTTCTGGCTAAACAACAAACATTTACCAGTCTTTAGCCACAACAATTAAGACATGCACACTGGGACAACAAACATGGCTTCTGTGTTATGTTCCTATGGAGGATTTTAAAAGGAACCCTTACAACAACTTGTTCATTGGATAACCCTTTATATACAAGTTTTACTGTTCCAAAGCCAACACTTTATTGCTAATGGTGTGCTTCAAGAAATTTTTAATAAAAATCAGTATTTTCATGACTGTCAAACTCAAGTTTTATATATGGTAATATTTTTCATGATAAGATCGGAGTAACAAAAGCAAGCTCAAAATACTTCTTTACTCACTCATTCATTCCAGGGTCCTAATTCCTTTAGAGCACCATGATAACTCAATTTGTTTGCGAATCACTCTCATCACTAACATCAGAAGGGCCTTTCATTTCAGTATTTACAGCAACAAGGGCAGTGTCTACTTGCACATCTTCCTCATCGGACTGGATCACAGGCGATTCCCCTTCACTGGCATCTTGGCTGGCAGAATCAGTCCAGGCTGAAGTTGAGGAGGACAACTCTCTCAACGCTGACTGGATGGGAACTTGAAGACTGATTTCATTTTGACCAGTACTGTTGTCTGATCCTTCAAAATAACAAGAGAAGTCAGTGAGCTAGGCTTATTCATTTGTTAGAAACCCATTATATTACAACAATTGGGAGACTATATGCTTTAGGTGTTTTGTACAAAATAGCTGAGAGAAAGTAAGAAAGCATTTGAATACGTGCTCCAGAAATGGCACTGAGTTTCTCAGGGTGAAAAAGAAAGTGAAGAATAGTTGCATACTAAAGCATAAAAAGCTGTGTGCACCACTCCTTGTAATGCCTGACTAATAATCCAGAATAAATGGAGCACATAAACCTCAGTCTAAGACATAAGATGTCAGGAAAGTAGCCACAATAAGAATCTCTGTTTTATGAAAGTATCCTTGAACTAGGGCTCTAGTTCAAATTAAGCCTCCAATTTTTTGTGAAATGAAAGATGTGGGCTTCTTGCTGAATCCTGCATCTTAGTGAACCTGGCTGGTGATATGTATATTTGTTCAGAAAACAAATGGGAAATGTGATTGAAATCAACAATTTATGGTAGATCTTTTTTCTTGGTGATTTAAATCACCTAAATTTAATACGTATCCACCCTGCTCAAAAACATCAATAAGTACTATTTCTTTTTATGCCAGTGCAACCAGATCAAGAATGCAAGAGTTCATTTTATACCTATCATAGGAGATGACATAGTACTGTCCTCTCCTCCTGAATTAAGGAAGACATCTAAGGCTTCTTGGTCAGACATATCCACAAGGTCCATTTGTTCCAACATGTCCACATTTACTTCCATAGAAGACATGCTTCCAATCGGCTCTGCCATAAGAAAAAGGTAAACAAGTAAACTTGAAAATCTAACCCATATATGATCACTTTTGGAGAAAACTATGGCATGAATTAAGCATGCTGGAAGATAACATTTATGGTTAGTGAATAGGCATCCTTTTACCTTTATTTTTTTAAAAAAATACTTGCACTGGATTTACAGCTTTATTTTCTGAAATTCATGTAATGGAACTACTTCGGACTTCATACCCAAACTCAGGATGATGCAACTTACTTTTTAAAAAAGATTTTATCATTATGAGACAGGTAAGTAAAACTAATCATAACTGCCATTACAAGAAGCTAACATCCCAATCTCAAACTGCTATTAAGAGGTGGCTTAATTTCTCCAGAATTAACCCGGAGACTAACAGAATGTGCTAAGTTGTGATAGAAGCCCCAGAAGTTTCAGGCATTGTAAAAGTCCTTTGTACATGTGTAGGAAATTCTACTGTGACAACGAAGGTGCTGGAAGCAGGGCACTTGAACTGTGGAAGATCAACAGAATCCAGCTGGAAAAGTCAAACCATTAAACTTACTTCAGAACCTACAGCTTTCATACATCTATACAGTTGCTATACCACAGGCCTTCGGATTTGGCTGTGTTTTCTTCCATACAATTCATCATTGTGGAGGAAAACAGCAAAACTGCAATCTGTCACTTGTTCATGTGGAGCAAGCAACTGCAATATTAGAATTTATCAGCCCTCATCCCACCCACTGGTGCCATGCTATTTCCAGCTGCAGCGCCTCAATCGCAGTCCTGCATATAGGACAGTCCTTTGCCTGCTGTTACATTCTTAGAAGCTAAGTGGGTCTCATTCTGCTCACTGGTTGAAGAAGAGAATGCTCAAACAAGCAAGCCAATATGAACTTATACATGAAAGAACAGGATAGAGATGTACTGAAGGAACTAAAATCCTGCTTCCTATTGGGATCTAGCTTAAAAATTACACAGAACCTTTTCAGTACTTGCCTCGTCTTTCAGTTATTTGCAGATAGCCTGTGGAGAGATACTGTTCCATGTCCTGCTGAAAAGCTTCTTCAAAGAACTTTTGCCGCTCCTTTAGCTTCATTTGCTGGGTATGCTCCATAGCCAACACCTTCTGTGCATGCTCTGCATCAAGCTCAGCTGCAGTAGAGAAATATGCATTAAGCCTGAAAGATTCTCATTTCAGTGTTTTCAGAAGCATTTATGTTTTATGCATCCTGCTTCCCAAGGAAGTAAACTCTGCAAAAAAACTAAACCCAGTTGACAACTCATTTTTAAAGTTATTTCCTTAGGCATTTAAGACTAGTATTTTTTTCCATTAAAAAGAAATACTGAAGAGCACTTGCTTGGCGAGGAGCTTCTGAAGAACACAAATGCGCATCCCAATATATTATCTGTCTGTGGCTGTAAGGCAAATGAGTTAAGGACTTCAGAAATTAGGGACAAGCCATTTTGTAGAAAGAGTAAAACTGAGAAGTAAACACACTCTTCTTTGCCATTGTGTTATATAAGCCAGTAGTGTCTGTATTATTTTACGTAGACTAAAAACCACAGAGCGTGTTCCATGTAATGAGCACATGTTAGTTCTGCTATGATGCAGAAAGGCAATTCTATTGTAATAATAGGCCAGGAGCTATTACTAAGTATAGAAATCTATTTATTTGCCCCTAATATTGCCTGGCAGTTTTGAATTTTAATGGCAACATCCATTTTCTTCTATCCCCGAAATAGACATAGCAGCTAAGCAACAAATGGAGTTTATGTAATATTTTACCAAGCCTCTCTCCACTCCCAGTTAGCCTTTTATGTTTAAATTGATAAAGAAGGTTGCTGTCAACTTTGCAAGTCTGTTGTTGTAATCGATTCTATAGATTGGTGCCTATGGCATTTATAGATACATTCTTTCCGAAGTGTGTTACGAGGACACACAGTTCACTTGTGTATTCCCCCAATGTGATCTTTGGAATGTTTTGATTGTTTTATATTGGTTTGTTTTAATGTTGCATCTATAATAAAATATTTTTTAAAAAGCAACTGCTAAAGTGTCAACAGTATCCTAAAATGTAATATACAAAGCCTACACAAACAGTATGTGGGATTTACCTAACTTTACCATTTCAAAAACATTTAAAATGATATTGTGCTATTTACATACATATAACGTAATTATAAAAGTTGCACAACTAAAACAGTATAATAATCATGAGTTGCAAATACCACCAATCAACCAACAAAACCTGCTGCTCACTAACTGAGCAGCCTATGCACAGCCACCACATTTCACAACTACATGAGTAGGAAAGAAATAGTTACATGAAATACTTCATTACTGCAATTTTCTCTCACTGTTTTGTCACCAGATACACCTTTGCCTTGTCTTGGTGTCAAGGAACTCAGAGGAAATTTTCTGGTTTGGTTTTTAGAGTCAGCTTTTTCTTAGTTAATTCTCTGTGGCACACTCATTCAACTTATTCATGTTATATTCTGTCCAGAGTCCTATAGCTGTCTACGTTTCAAGTTGCTGAGGCAACTTCTTCCTTCCCCACATATAAGTCTGCATCATAAAATATGATTATTTAGAATTGCAACACAGCCAGAAATATATGTAGGCTCAGATTGCATATACTGCTTCACTGACACTCCTTTGAATAACACCAGATAATTGTTCATGGACTAACATTATCAAATGGCACTGGGGAAGACAACTACTTTCCACCAATTTTCCAAGGACAGGCTTTCAGCTAATTAGCCTGCAATTTTCAGGATCCTCTGATGAACCCTTTTAAAAAATTGGTGTTAACACTGGTCACTTTCCAGTCCTCCGGTATGGAGGTTTATACTGGGGAGAAGTTACATATTTCCATTAGAATATCAGCAATTTCACAGCCGAGAACTCTCAGGACGATGCCATCCGGAATCAGTTATTATCAGTTTTTATTTTATCTATTAGGCCTAGAATGTCATATTTCATCAATATTTTGCCTCAATTCTTCAGACTACCTTCCTTCACAGGTTAGTGCAGGAATGCAAATAATTTGTTAAGCTTCTCTGCAATTTCCTACTTTAGCACACCTTTGACCCGCTTTCTCATCCAAGGGTCCAAGCCTCCCTAGACTATCTCCTGTTACCAATATATTTAAAGATTTTTTTGTTGTTGGCCTTAGCGTGCTCCTCAAATTCTTTTCTAGTGTCCTGTATTGTCTGCTTTTGCCAAAGTTTGTTCTTCTCATTTGGGCATTTTTTGAGGGAAGCCTTTTTCTAAGAGCTTCCTTGAAAGTGAATCATGCTGCCATCCTGGTGCCTCTGGAGGTACATTCCAATATATAGCATGAACAAGTCTAACCAGTCAGTTCTCTATGTTCTTTGCGTATTAAATCTTTTCTATAGGTTAAAATGAGAAGTGTCGAGCTGAATCAGTATTGCCAAATATTTTCTCCATTAATTTTCTTCCAATATCCTTCTGCACAGAGGTGTGTCTACCACATACGGCAGAGATCTCCTCATTTTAAAAAAATGTTTCCAGCAAATAAAAATGCAGTTACTGGTTTTACTCATGGTTACTAAAGTAACATACCATCTAGTTGCCATTTTATATCAATTTCCCATTCTGTTCACAAATATTCCAAAAGCTCCTACTTGGATATTATCTCCTACATCTTGCGCCTATCTAATCTTCAAGTCTGCAGCTTATTCCATTTCACACTCCATTTTTAATAGAATTGTACACATTTTAGACAGTAACAGTGAAATCCTGTATATGCCTAGTCAGAAGCAAGTCCCATTGAGTTCCATGGGGTTTATTTCCAAGTAAGTGTGCAAAGGACTGCAGCCTCTGGGTGAATTCCAACTGTGGCCACCACTGGTGTAACAGAACTTCCTATGCTCCCCTCTGCAGCTACCCCACCATGCACCAAAGTCTGCTCCAAAGACTTGGAAGACTCTTCAGAGTAAATTGTGGGAGGGGAGGGAATGGAGAGGAAAAATATTGTTGTATGAGCAGAAGTCCACTCCTGTAATTTTGAATATCACTCTAAATGGTTTTTTCATATTACCACTGTTTCCCATACTGTGTCTTCTTTTCAAATAATTGAGAAAATCATCTGATATAAGAACTCTACGTTTAAAGTACTTAAATTATTGTAAGATATTTTACCAAATGCATTTTTACCCTGCTCTTCAGCCAAAAATGTTCCCAGAGCTACTTACAGAACAATAAAAATCAAAAAGGTCCCTGTACTCAGGCATATAATCTAACAGACAGAACACAAAAAAGGGGGAAAGATGAGGGAGGAAGCAGCAAACCTAGCACCAGTTCTTAACACAACAGAGTTCTTATGTAATGACCAACGTGGATAGGAACTGCATAGCTGCAAGAAGAGCCAAAAGGATATGCTCTCTTAGCACTGCCGATGAAAGCTCACATCTATTTTTAATTTCATTACAACTTAGCACCCTCTTGTATATTATTAGATATTTATATCTGTTTGTATCTCTCTGCCAATGATATCTAACTGAGCTTGTTTTTAATGGTGAGTGCAACAGTTTCAGTTAAACAGACAAAATTAAGAATCTGGACAATTGCCGCCATTAGTTGTCTGACAGAAGAGAAGACCAAGAAAGCATGATGCTAGAAAGCAGCCATACAAGAATTAGCAGCCAAGCAAAAGGATCATCCCAACCCAATTTCCCCTGATTCTCCGAATATTTAAAATAAAATAGGACACGCTGTAGCAGATGCATTATTGCTTTTCAGTAGTTAATCCCATTTTTTCATCTGTACAGAGGTGAAACAGTTCTGATTTTTTAAGTGCACCATGATCTTTCTTCTATAGAATTTCCTTTACACACAGAGAGTGGACTTGTCACTGTCCCGTGATTTGATCCTACTATAAATAGGAATGCGTTTGCAATAGCAGGGTACTGATCAGGCAGAAAAGATCCATGCAAGTGTGTGCATTAAGAACCAGACAGGAACTTGATTCCTCATTAATTAAGCTTTCCCTGACCAGTAAGAATGGGCTGTTTTGTGTGTGTGAATTCCTGAAGGTATTGTGGTGTTTTTAATATGCTTTTATACTACAGTTTTATTAGTTTTATGTTGTATTTTTCTTTTAACAATATGGTATATTTTATATTGTACACCACCTAGGTTTTTTAAAAAATAAGCACTTTATAAACACTTTTAAACAAGCAAATAGAGAAAACAAAACTCCACACAATTACTCTCACTTATGTAGTTGCCTAATTCAATAATTCAGGTGACTGAGAAATGGGCTCATACTACAACCTCAATAGTGAGTAGGCTGAGCAAGCTGTGTGTTATGACAAACTTGTTGTATACTAAGAGACAACTTGAACATATTGAGCATCATATGAAACAGCTGCCATCTCACAACTACAGTTACAACCTTGGGAAATGTTTTAACACCTAGCAGGTTTCTTTGATGCATAACGATCTGCACTGCCCATCCAAAATTGACTGTTCAATCATTTTAAGCACAGAAAAATAAACAATGCAGCATACATATTTAAATCATTCTCCTTCCACCAAGCCCCATGACTGGGCTGTTTGTTCTGCTCTAGAAAAGCACATTAGCAGTTGGGCTGAACTCCTGCTGATTCAGGGAATCATTTTCATACAAAACTGAACTGTTCTGTTCTGTGGCAAATTGCAATGAAGCAAAAATATCTTGATTAAGTGAGCAGGTATTGGTGGTACAGCAACTGAAACAGCACAGGCAGCTATACACATTAAAAAAGACTAATGTGTAAGAATGTCATTAAGGCCTTTTGCCCAAAGCACAATGAACTGCTTGCTTGTTTGGTGGTGGAAGGTAAAGACAAGTTGATTATTTAGCTGAAGCTCTACAAGTAATAAATGCAAGTATGCTGTCAAAATATTGGTGCAGGTATGAACAAACAATTCTCCAAGATTGTTCTTCAATCTCACTTCATTTGTTTATGACATCTGTATGCCACCCCTTAATATAAAGTTCTCTCAGTGGTTTCATTCTCATGCCTTTTCATGGAGAGAGTCATCAATCATTAGAAAGATAGTAAGAACAAGACCAACTGATACTCTGTTCCAGCACTGCCTAGACAGTATGTTAGGCAGTTGTTTCTTTTGAAGCAAACCGTCTTCTGTCAACCAGCAATCAGGTACAATTAATGTCCCTAAGGTCAGTGCTGCTAGGCTGCAATCTGGCAATCTTACTCAGCAGGCAATCGCACTCAATTTCCTCTTCCATGTATATTTAAAGAAAGCTTTCCTCCTTAACAAATTTTACTCTCTCCGACATGAAAATAGTTGCTCATTCCCATTCTCCAAGCAAGCAATTTCATCTAAACACAACTTCTCTGTGTGAGTTCTCTCAACATGTCACTATAACCTTTATTAAGCTTATCTGGGGACAATGGAAGGTCCTGCAACATGGGCATAGCCAAGGGGGGTAGGGGAGCAGCTGCACCCCCAGATCAAGTAACTCAATCGAAATACTTAACTAATTGACCAATAATGTCAGTTCTGCTCCCCTAACAAAGTCCGGCCACCCCCCTAAAAAAAATCCTGGCCATGCCCAAGTCCTCCAACTTCGTATATAGGGAAATTCCTTGCACACAGACTGTAAACCTTACTAATTGAACTTCTATGTAGCATCAATGGGCTACATCAGTTTAAGTCAGGAGGCAGATGAAATTTACCTGCTTCAACTCCAAACATTGTTTGAATGAGAATTATAGAGTTTTTAGCGGGAATCATCCAAAATAATTACAACATGATAGCACTGAACCATACCCAACCAAAAACACTAATATTTATAGCCATCCTATTTCTTGAACACAACACACAAAACACAAAGTTCAAACTCAAAATTGTTTTTCAACACAACACAGCTTTTCCCATGAAACTAACTGTAACAAAATAGCAAGCACTATTTCCACCTGAAAGCAGTCATGACTCTCAACACATCTGTGAAAGTTACCCTCTGTAACATTACTGTTCAAGATATGAAACAATGCAATTGCAAAGAAGTTCTCCTTGTAGTAAACATACTACTTTTAGGTAGTTCCCTACACACCTATTTACTTACCTATACCAATAGCATCAAAATGTTTTACGTTGCTGCAGACCACCAGAATCAATACCACCAGTGAGCACATCTAGATACTTTACTTTGCTTTGTAAAAGCAGCTGGAGGAAACCCATCATTCCTAATGCACTACTGGAAATATTACTCTAGTCAAGCGGAAACAAAGCAGTCAAGAACTAAAGATACTAAAAAAATGTAGAAAGTGCAGAGATAAAAAAAAGCATCTAGGGAAATATATTAAATTCAATACATTTAACTTTAAAGTATCAAAGCTCATATGTACTTTAGATATACTGGTAGTTTAATAATCCAGTGCTATATTTAAAATTTGAGACATTTCCATGTGTTCTGTCTTTGTTTTTGCAGGATGGGGACAAAAAATATCACAACTTTAAAGTCTACATTAAGACGCAGCTGGTCTACAAATTTATGTTTCAGCAGCTGCTCTGTGCTCCCAGTGACCTCACGGATATTTTGTATTGTTCATCCAAATGACAAAAGGTATTGTGTAATACTAGGGAAACCTGCAGTTCCTAGAATTTGAGACTTCCTTCCCCCACATTAAAATATATCTTCTATTTTATTGAACTGAAATTGAATCTTTTTTTAAAAAAAGAATACAACTAAAGGCTCTGTGGTAAATGTAGATGGGCTCCAATCTTCTAGGCTTCTGCATCAAAACACTCTGACAGGTGCTATGGTGTCAGTTAGAGGGAGTGGGCAGAACACAAGGGAACAACTTCAGTCAGAATTACTCACAGGACATCTCCCACTTGATTTTTTCCCAGTTGGTTGTAATTCTGCACAGCAATAGCTATGAACTGAACTTGGCCACTGGTTAATAGGATTGGAATCAAACTGTTGTTGAGTTCTTGCAATGGGGGGGGGGGGCTTCTTCATAAATGTTTTGAAGAAACATTGTATGGTGTTAAATGTCTTTATCATACTGGTTCATGTGGGATAACCAGCCCTATATAACAAACATGCTTAAGTCTAATTAATGCATAAAGGGTTTAATACCAGTAAACTGTCCTGTCAAGCTTAGCTAAGTCAATTCAATCAAGACTATTATTGTTCTTCTCCAATCTACCTGGGAGGTTCAGCGTGTGAAGAGGTTTGAGCTGGTTGCTCAAGCTCAACCGCATGGCTCTCACAATCCGCTCCTGAGTTCCTATAAACAATAATTTAAGAACTTTCACCACTTTGGAACTAAACTAAGTTTTATTGCCTGTGGAACTTTTCTGAATGCTGGATTGAAAAGCACATGAATCAGACCTTTGGAGAGTTTGTAAGTAAACCATTATTATCTTCCCAGACATGGTATTCTTCTATGCTAGGGGCAGAAGGAAACTTTGGAAAGCAACATTTTAAGGGGACGTTTTGGAACTCACTTGGAGGGGCATAGTTTAAAGGTCTAACCACCCTATATTTCCACGCTGTTGCATATTCTGTGACTTTAAATCTTTAAATTCATATGTTCGTACATTAAGCAAAGACTATGGAACAAGCAGAATGGTACACTTGCAACCCTAAAGATGACAGGATCTAATGCTACTACCTCAATGGATTTGACTACCTGGAAAATCATCAACTGACAACAGCCTCTTTCTTGGGCCAGTTTGCTCCCAGTCAGCTGCACAGTAACTGCTATGATTTTCTGTTTCCTATCATCTATTTATTAAAATGTCTCAACAGTTTTTAACAACTGCATTTTCTCCCTAAGTCTCTCCCAGGTCCTATTGTTGAGGTACAAATTTAATTACTGTGATGCATTACAACCTCCCCAGAGCTTTCAAAATGATTTTGTACATGTCTTTCCATCACTCCCTCTAGTGCTGCTACTGCCACCACCACCACCAATGAAAATCTACAAATCTACAAAATCCCAAGTTTTTGAATATATTTTTCTAAAAAGAAGCAAAAAGACTCTTGGCAGAGCTGTCATTAAAGCCATTTAAGTCTGCAATAATGTTTCACTATCCTTAAACTGTCGCGGCCATTAAAGCGAGATGAGCACTGCAACCCCAGAGTCGTCCGCGACTGGACTGAATGGTCAGGGGTCCCTTTACCTTTAAACTTTAAACTACATCAGTTATTCAACAACAAAAAGTACATAAATTATCTATTTGCCAACATATTGCTTTCTGGAATGATATTTTTGAACTAGATAGCATTTGAACTAGATAGCATTAGCTGAGGCAAGAACACACACACAAATTCTAAGCTGCATCTGTACACCTATTTTGCCTTAGGGTATACAGTGTACCATATGTCATAGCATAAAGAAGCCACAATCACAGCTGCTTCTTAGCAGTGATATAAACCCTTTCCACATTTCTTACTGACCTATGTCCAGTTCTATGCCCTCACTTTTCTCAGAATCATCTAGATTAAATGGATTTTGTAAATACTGATATCATGAGCATTGGTATTTTCCTTCATTGATGATTCATTGTTATTTATCATTTCAAGAGTTTGTAGACTGCAAGGACTTTGGGCTGCAATTGATAATTGACCACACAAATGGCAACGAAAACAAAAATATAGTGGATTAAGAGTTCAGGTGTAAGTTTCTCTCTGACTGCATGGAAAACAGAGATAAAGCAGAAGATAGGCTACATCTTAGGCACTCTCCTGTAAAAGGCATCAACTTGCAAAAGAATCAGCCAGCCATGAGATTTCTAAGCTTTACCTACTGACTCATAACAAACACATTCATCTAGCTACTATTCAGCAGCACTCCATTCTGTCAAAGAACTGCAAGTTCTTTCCTAATCAATACAAACAAGCCTTGCACAATCTTGTTAAGATGGGGTTTTCTCCACAGTCCATTTGAAAAGATGATCTGTCTGTAAAATCTGTAAAGAATAGTCATTAAAGTCAACTAAAAATGTCAACCTACACTTTCCAAGTCCGCATTTATAAGCTATCTTACTGTGAGAAGTGTTACTGTGAAACAAACCTGTCTCCTAAGCAGTGTCTGTTAAATGTGAGTGTTAGTAAGATTTTAGCTGTCTTCCACATGCTTCTCATTCCCCTTCTTTTTCCCTTCTGTTAAAATACCTTAATACATAAATTCCCTTCAGCATTTGGGTACCTCTAGTGAACTGGGCTACAACCCCAAGCACTCTTATTAGGGAGCAAGCTCAATAGACATATTTTGGATGTTGCTGTTGATCATTCCTCTGACATCCCCTTCAGTTACAGTCATAACAGACAACAAAGAATACCCTTTAGTATTCTTATGTTGTAGTAGTTTAACTTAAGGCAATGAACACATCCATGCAAGTGGCTATGCTGAAGAGGCACCCCTCTACCCTAGCTTTTGACATCTGAGATATGTTTTCTCACGACCCAACCTATTCATGTGACTGCAATTTGTTTTAACTGTTTTTATTATTGAATTTTAAATTGTTGTAACCTGCTCTGGGACCTGCTGATGAAAAGGAGACAATAAATTGAATCATCATCACCATCCTATAAAGAAAGGATGGAAGTCACTCACATTGTGTTAGTTGCAGATTAATTTTTGAGGCTCTTTGGTTCTATTAAAAATCATTTCTAGCCATGTTGCAGAAAGAAATTAGAGTATGTGTTCACAAAACTCAAGTAATCATTTGGAAGATCAAATTTACTCATTTTCACGAATTCATTATGTTTCACTAATTTTAAGAGTCTGGTGTTAAGTTTTCACATTTATGGCTAATGATTCCATAGCAC
The DNA here is from genome assembly GCF_964106645.2 of Podarcis pityusensis. Classification (NCBI taxonomy): domain Eukaryota; kingdom Metazoa; phylum Chordata; class Lepidosauria; order Squamata; family Lacertidae; genus Podarcis; species Podarcis pityusensis. Next base: position 61,448,400 of record NC_138031.1, read on the forward strand.
TCATCACAGAATACTCATATACAATACAAGTGATGTCAACTCCAGGAAATAAAATTAAATTTAACCATGGCCCTCTGGGTCAAGGTGCATTACCAACACAACCTCCTGTTCTTAACAATTTGTACATTCCTACTGTCACCCTCATCAGGCAGATGAGAGAAATAAGAACCCATTTCTGAAGAACACTAGGCTTTACTATCAGTAATGGGACAGAATACACTTTTTTAAATGGCGCACTTTATAAGAAGAATTAAAGCAAGCTATTATTAACATAAATATAATTTGAGTTAACAAAAAGCTTTCCAGAGAAACCAGAACTAAAGAAACATAAAAGATGTATAGGTGATGATCTGTCAACATACTAAAGATTCTCTTTGAGAAACTTACTTTCCTATTTCAGTTAAACCTCACCTGGTTATCTGCATCCAATTCACTTATTGTAAAACTAGCATTTCAGTTTTTTAGAATAAGATACCGTAATAATAAGATGTACACAGCTACATTTGTATTTATAATTAATTTCCCCAGAAAAAAAATTCTAGCAATTATTTTCAAGAGTAGAACTCATTTCTTCCATCACAGCCCAAATGAGGTGACCTACAGAGCACACCGTAAGCTACATCTGGTCTCCCAGCCTTTTCATGGGAGTCGGGACTCAGGAGAACTAATTTGATACTAGATGGATTTAAAAGAGTAGCTTTGGATTTCTGCTAGAGATTTGATTATTGTCATTGACCTACAGAGCTTTTGAAAGATAAAGTACTATGAATGTTGAGATTTTCATATATGTGTTATATTCTTAACTGATAACATAAAAACAAAGAGGATGCACAACAAAACTGTTCAGTGTAATGAACTAAAAATATATCAATACATTTATAGTAACTGGAGGTTTTCAAAGTCACATGAAAATTATCAAAAGAGCATACTTTTGCTCAAGCAACAAGGACCACCAGCCTTCTACAGCAGATTGTGGGAGTACACAGGAAGTGCAAAGGTGAGGAAGGGGAAGTCCCATTCCCTAAGTGAAGTCCATTCCACTCAGATGTCAATGAAATAAGCAACTATCTGACTTTTAGAAGACATCTGAAGGCAGCCCTGTTTAGGGAAGTTTTTAATGTTTGACCTTTTATTGTTTTTAATATCCTTTTGGAAGCCGCCCAGAGTGGCTGGGGATGCCCAGCCAGATGAGTGGGGTATAAGTAATAAATTAAATATTTATTATTAATTATTATTAATTATTATTTTTATTATTATTGACAAAATTGGATGTCCAAATGGAAATTAATATTAACTTCAATTTTATCAAGCATTACACAAATGGAATTATGACGACTTTGGCAGTGTGTATCTCAAATGATTCCGAAGCACACAGTTGCCTTACTATACAAAACTGAGCAGTATTCACAACTTAAATAGTTATACTTGTTCTAAAGCTAAAAGGCTAGAATTCTCAATCCTCTGTCTTGCATTTTTGTTAGCTACTTTGTTACCCTAACAAGGCTGCTTCAAGCCAGGTGGCAAACCATATAGAACACTGCCAAAATTTAATAAAATTACACAGAAGGCTATCACCCCTCTATCTATGTGCTTATGCATGGTGAAGAAGAGAAGGCAACTGAACTGACTACTTAGATCAGTTACTGAAATGAAGTTGAACTAGTGAATAAAATATGTCCTTATTATGCTGGATTTCACTAGTCAAAGATTACCGCTCTGAGCAAGGTAGTCTGTTTAACTTCAAAAATGGCTCTGCATATATCACACCTGTCTGGAGTTACAGTAATGTGTTTCTAGAAGGCACAGACCAGGTTTCAACATCTGGAAGCAGACCATTAAGAAAAAAGTAATTGCCGAAATTACCATGAAGGGAGACATCTTTGTTAACAATGATAAACTTGAAAACCACTGAGGAAACCATGGTAGTTCTGAAACTATTGTGAGTGTGAGGGGAAAACACACTAGGAACTGTGGGAACTGCCGTAAAGCCATGCTGGGGGGACAGACGGGAGGAATGAGGTCAGGACATATTAAGTGTCTGCTAATGAGTGTACTTTGTTGTGAAAGGAACTGGCAGTTGATGGTTATGATGGTGGTGCTATCAGTTTCCCCTCTGGAGCCATGAGACCTCTCAAAAACCAAGTTGGGAGATAAGTGGGTGTGGAAATTCTGAAAGCTGAGAATATCTGCTGCACAATGAACTTGTAAGCAATACCTACCCTTGTTTCATCTTTGCAGTCTAGTCAAATATTTACAGGTTAGTTTTGTCAATGCATTAGTTAAGCTATTTGATTCTGCTTTCAATAGCTCACCCTTAAGGCTATATGAAAGCTCTCTGCAGGGAATCATCTTGATACAGAAACTAGCTTTGACAGGACTATATTTGATACTTCAACTGTCATGCCACATTTCAAATCAAAAGGAAGTCACAAGGTACTGTAGGATTTACATTATATCAAATAGACTCTGCCTTAAGAGTTCTGAAACAAATAGCCCTTACTTTAAGCAAGTATTTCCTTTTGAAGGACCATTTCATGTCCAAAAAAAGAGACAGCAATTTCAAACATTGCAAGTTCCCTTGTTTGGGAAGCATTGACCTGGAAGTTTTTGTTCTTCTTAGCTAAATGCCAACAGTTCTTAAATTTTCAGCTAGTTGAGTGTTTTTCTTTTTTACAGAACTAGTGCCTTCAGTCTTTCTGAAAAGCAGTAAGATAGTGTGAATGGCTTGTATCAAACTAAGTTTGACTCAGTGTAGACCTACCAAAATTAATAAACCCCAGTTAGTCACATTCATTAATTTCAATGGGTGGGATTCACCTAAACAGTCCTGTTAGAAGCCCTACACAAGGATTTCAACTTGCACAATGGGTTTCCCCCTATTCTCACCCTCCTCCTCCCAAAGCTGCCTGAGCGGGTCGGGAGAATCCCCAGAACAGTGTGCAGGGAGAGGAGAGGTGATATCATCCTATATGGCAAGCTGCAATGCTTGCAACAGATGCAAAAACTGAAAATTGCTATGTTGAATAGGTCTGCTCTAAGGAAGACCACCACTGGATACATCCCAATCACCCAGTTATCTTGATAAAATTACATTATTTTATGTAACTTCTCTTGTAAAATAATAAGTAGGCTTAAGCTAATGTTCTAGTTGCAGAGATCAAGGTATTTTCTATTTGAGTCCAGAAAATAAAAGCAGACCCAAATAACTCCTTAGTCTGAGCAGTCTTTATAATTATTTATTTTGCATTTAATGCATTACTCTTATATGGAATGTATTAATTTGAAACTTAACTTGTCAGTGCATCTCTTTCAACCTTAGGTTGAGGCTGGTAGGGGGAAAGATCACAGAGATCTCAAGTATAGGGCTGGGCAAGGTACTACTCCCAGATAGGGAAACTAGGGCTTCCTTCTTATATCAAATACAAAAATGAGCATCCAGCAACCAAGCTGGCTGTCGGGCACTTTGGAAACACTGAAAAAGGGACTTTGAAAGGTAGGCAAGGCAATGCACCTATCAATCATCTAAAATCATAATGATGTCAGATGACTCACAAGTGAGTTGTCCAAAAGGTTTGTCTGCAGGGGTGGGGACAGTGAAGAATCTGACCTGCTGAGCTGAAAAGATTTCCCATCCCTGCTAATAAAGTAATGTGGCAACCCATCTAAAACCAAAAACACACCACCCAACACCACCAGGGAAAAACATTTCGTCCAACATACTCCCTACTGTGCTTGTTTTCTACTGGTAGGAAGATTACACATGAGCACATGCATGTACAAAACATTATGGCACAGTGGCCTATTAAAATGGCAATCCCAGAGCTGAGAGCGTTCCAGGCATGATCAGATCTATAGTCAATCAGGAGTCAAGACAAGGTAAACAGGAGTGAGATAGACTGAACTGGAAGGAAAGCTGTCCAGAGACCTCTATTGTGAGCTGTTGAACAGCCAACTCACCCCCTTCCTACTTACCAGATGCACTTGGGGAAGCCTCCTATTGAGTAGCCCCCTCCTGTTCAGTAGACCTCTGCTTTCCTTGAAGCCAGGCAAGCATTTCTCATCCATTATCTGTCTCACACCAGGTCTGCCTCTGTCTTAGCTCCTGGGGGCTACAGGGGAAGAGGGAGAAGCTCGATCCATGGTGTGGTGTAGGGAATTAGACTGGTGAGTTAGACTGCTTAACAGATTCAAGGCATTCCCTGAGGACAAAATTCCTTGGACAAAATGCCTCCAGTGTCTAGGTCAGACTAACTCTTGATAATATATTTACATACACCTTTTCATTCATGTAACACCAACTCTAGTCTGACTCATGTTTTACTTTTATTCAGGATCCATACAATACTTCCTTGCAGCCCTGTTTAGGGAAGTTTTTAACGTTTGATGTTTTGTTGCTTTTTTACATATTCTGTTGGGAGCCGCCCAGAGTCGCTGGAGAAACCCAGCCAGATGGGCAGGGTATAAATTATAATTATTATTATTTCTGTATCAGGTTACGAATCACTCACTTCTACTTCAAAGCTATTTGCATCTGTTCACTATTTCAGATGCATTGTCGGAAACAATCCCTCATGCTAAATCTTCCAGCAAGTTTTATATTAAGCTTTCAGCCTCCATTTATAATGGATTCTACATAAGCATTTCCAAGTCTAGACTAAAATCAAAGTTCTAATGCGAACACATCCCAAGCACTCAGAATACTCAGCTTTATTTATCTCTCTGATGTATGACCATCTATTCTCTAATCATCCAGCTCTGCAGCCTCTAAGCATATGGAAACAAGCTGTTCTATAAACCACTTGCGGGCAGAGGTCTAAGAGAGCTTGACTCTCTGTATCAACTTTCATTTTAAAGTAACATATTTTGTATCTTGCTTACTGATATCAACATGGCCCTTCCATGTTACTAGGGTCTAATTTGGATTTTGACCTACTGAGGCTGCTTTCTGCGCCAGATTCAACCAAGTTGTTGCCCTAGCAGAAGCCAGCAAATACCGTATTTTTCGCCCTATAGGACGCACTTTTTCCCCTCCAAAAATGAAGGGGAAATCTGTGTGCGTCCTATGGGGCGAATACAGGCTTTTGCTGAAGCTTGGAGAGTGAGAGGGGTCGGTGCGCACCGACCCCTCTCGCTCTCCAGGCTTCAGGAAGCTATTAAGCAGAGCGCCCGGCGCACCGGGCAGACATCCACAGCGTGGGGAGCCCTGTGGGAGTTCCTGCAGGGCTCCCCACCCTGCGGAGAGCAGCCTGCCGCCCGGCGCACGTGGCGCCCTGAAGCAGAATGCCCCGCGCGCCGGGCAGACATCGGCCAGCCCCACAAGCTCGGGGGACAGCGGGGAGGCGCAGCGCCGCCATCCCGCTGTTCCCCGACCTGGTTTTGGGGGGGAAATAAAGGGAATTTCCCCCCCTTTATTTCCCCCCCAAAAAACTAGGTGCGTCCTATGGGACGGAGCGTCCTATGGGACAAAAAATACGGTAAGTCCTGCTAGAGCAACAGGACTTTCCTCCCCAGTTCACATGCCCCCCTGAACCCTCCCCAAATGTGTTCACTCTTAGTTTCTTCCTACCTTCAGTCAGCTATCCACTAAGCACTTCAAAACCAAACTAAGAATTCAAAGTTAGTTGTAAAAACCTCTTAAATTCATTTATATTATTGTTACCAAGCACTCTGAACACTCAAACTTGACTGCTCAATTTATTGTTTAAAACCACACTATCATCTATATTGTTGCATGAAAGTATGGATGATGATCACTCATGAAGATTAGCATAAACAACTCAAGTGGTAGAATATTGTCTGGCTAGCTCAAGTAATAGTCAGCTTTTTATAAGAACATCTAAATGTATGAAGACTGATTTTCAGTACAAATATGTGCTGGAACGAAACCTTCACTGTGATATCTGTGCTGCCAATCTCTTTCAGATTATTCACCACCATCACCACTCAGGTGCTTTCCCAATGGAGCAATTGACAACAACAAATGTATTTTGTTCCATTATTTAGCCATACATCATGGTACAATCTTATTCTGAAAATTTGCTAGTTAAGGATCTATAAGATTCAGCAGAAGACTTGCTATATTGGTAGAAAACCAGGTATGATACTGCCATGACAGATTCACCCATTTATCTGGCATCTTCCGCCAGTATAATATCTAAAGCAGAACACATGCTGTATCCTATATACGTCTTCAAGTTACGGGCAATGCTTATCAACAGTGGAACGTCATATCAGCCCCAGACCAAGTGCCAAGAAATTTCTCTCACTGACTTCAATGGGGGCATGTTGTTAAAAATTGCTGCCTCTCTATTGATAACCACCCTACCCACGTTGCCACAACAGAGTGTAACATATGGTATAACGGCAAAGGACCCCAGATGGTTAAGTCCAGTCAAAATCGACTATGGGGTGTGGTGCTCATTTCTGCTTTCAAGCCAAGGGGGGCACCATTTGTCTGCAGACAGCTTTCTGGGTCATGTGGCCAGCTTGACTAAACCACTTCTGGCGCACAGGACACTGCGATAGAAGACAGAGCACACGGAAGCATCATTTACCTTCCTGCTGTAGCAGTACCTATTTATCAGGGAAGTTTTTAATGCGTGACATTTTAATGTATTTTTAATCTTTGTTGGAAGCCGCCCAGAGTGGCTGGGGAAACCCAGCCAGATGGGCGGGGTACAAATAATAAATTATTATTATTAAATTATTATTATCTACTCACACAGGTATGCTAGGTTGGCAGGAGCTAGGAAAAAGCAACAAGAGCTCACCCTATCACACAGATTCCAACTGCTGACCTCACGATCCACAAGCCCACCTGCATCTCGTAACATATGGTGTAACTCAATGCCAAACCACAGCATATCATCACCAATATATTAACCACACGCAGGGAGACCACAACTCAAGGTAACAGGGCATTCTACATGCTGCTACATTTCTCTGGTCCCACACCATACACACTTAGAGCTTGCAAGGACTAATTCTAGCAAAGGTCACTGTCTCCAAATTACTCATAGAAAACAGTGTATTGCTTCTCTGACTAGAACCCTAACAGGTATATTATCTTTAGAATCCAGATACAAATATCCAACAGCAAACCTCACTCCAACAATGAGGGTGCCAGGATGGAGCACCCCATATAGGTAAGCATGAGATCAGGGGCAACCATGACACAACGCAGAATTGTTCCAAATGCTTCCCTTGTCTCCCATCCCTACATCAGCCATACACGAACACTGTGTCTTCCCTGAACCGCATTGCTGTTAACAGTAAAATGTACTTACAGCAGAAAGTAATACTTTCCACATTAAGGTGAAGCACTCATACCCAACATTGCAGGTAAGCTATTAGCAAAGGCCAAGCACTCAAATTCAACTACTGCTATTGAACCCCATTATCCCTAATGCATTGCAAGATCACACTCAGACTTCCACTGCAGCCCCCAAGGATGAAAAAGGGGTGTGTACTCACAGTCACTGCAGGAAGAACACATGAGCACTTGGGTGGTACCACTCTCCCTTGTCTCTTTCTGCCTTTCTACCTATTCTGCATCCAGATTCAGCTGTAATCCAGCTGCTGCCTACTACTCATTACTCTTGGTCTCCTCAGGCTGACTGTTCCGCAGCTACCACTGTAAGCTCCATGGCAGACAGTTTTGCAACAAGTGAAGATACTCCTAACATGAAGCAGGTATGGCTGGTGCAAAGAACAGGACAAGTACCCTGCTGGAGTGGCATCTTGGCAATTCCAACCTTTCCCTTTCCCTTGCAGGATTTACTGAGTTCTACCCCACCTCAGATGCTGATCAATCAGGGCTATAACTGCCACATGTGTTGTTTCCTTATTCCCAGAGATTGATAGATAAGGATTGCTTTTCCACACTCTAGCATGATCTGGCTTCAGCTGGCCTCAGGATGGAAATCACAGAGGCTGAGAGCTTGAAGGGTTTAGGAGTGGCCCTTCACACCTGTTCAGTCAAGGATCCTTTACCATGAGGTTAGAATGCCTCTTAGGATGTACAGCAGGGAATGAAAATAAAAGCAGGCAGTGAGCCCTGCACGGTACTATCCAGCAGAACCAACCTATCAGGCAAAATAGCAGGGTATGTAATGGATTGATCACATAGGTTGCCAGGAGTGAGGCAAACGAAAAGGACTGTTGGCCCATACACAGGCTGAGTTATTGGTACCATGCAGCACTCTTCTGATTAGCTCAGGTGTGCCTGGTATGGAGTAATACTCAGATTGAAACTTGGGTCCCTTGCATGTAAAATGTGAGCTGTTCCACCCAGCTAGGATTCCTTCTGCATTCTGGCATCTATGCAGGTGTTGAGGTTGGCAGAAGAGAAGACAAATGGCTCATTATGTGCTTGATTGTTGTCAGTTGTTATAGTATATAGTTTCAGGCACTGCTCCATGATGTTTGCAGCATGACTTCCAAGTCCTGAAATCACATTCTCTTTTGCCTGACATGACTTTAACCAGGCATACAAAAGGGGGGGGGGTATATTTGCCCTTTTTTCTGGTGGACCTGAAACTGCCACGTCCTGCTTCCCAGTCCAGTATTGTATACAGTGAGCCTCTGGAGGTTGATGCTGTCAATGCCTTTTGCTGCATGTGCTGACCCCTGGGCTGTGGGGCAAGAGTCTTTGTGTCACCAGATGATATTGAACCTTTGTCCCAGTAGGGCTGCATGTACTCTCTGCCCATATAGCTATGATGGTAACATACTGTGCAGGCTTTCCTTCTTCCATTGAGACTGTATGTTGTGCTCATACAATAGTAGGTGTACGACACAAAGGGATTTGAACCCCTGGCCTGTAGGTATGCCTACAGACTGGCAGAAGCAGGGTCATTGCATGCTGTGCCTGGAGCTGATGGGGATGCAACTGGGGTTGTGCTCCTCTCATACATTAATTGTCAATGTCTATACAGGTGCAGGGGAGGCCAGCTCACAACAGAATGACTATGTGAAGCTCTACCTTGGGCCTCCAAAACAAACCCTAGACAGGGGAAGCATATGGGCATTGTCACTGGAACAGTTTCCCCATGGTAGTGTGATGGGGGCAGTAATCTAACAACATCTGAGAACTCAGTACTGGAAAAGGCTCTTTTAGACTTCAGAGAGGCTTCAGTGTTGGCTTAACTAAAACACACACACACACACACACAAACATGCTAACATGTAACACAGGACAAAACAAAGCAACGAAAAGACACCGCAAGAAGAGTGAAGACTATAAAGAATAACACACAAAATTCTGAGTGCCAACTTGCAGAAATGTGAGTTTATGCCTTTTTTTAAAAAGCAAGAACTGTAAAATGGAATTCTCACTTTGGATAATAATTTCTGCCATTTTTGAATTAGTACATCATTTATTTATTTTTAATAGTGGAAATAGAGTAAAGTAATAACATTTTTTTGATAACACTAATCTGGAAACATTGCCCAACTGCATGAAAACATATTCTACACTAGGATTTATACCAAGCATATATCTTATAGCAAGCATATAGTTTAATCATGCATAGACTATGTATTTGAAACATTAAAAAATCAAAACTGCATCTTTCATATGACATTTTTAGTCAAAACTTTAAAAAAATTAAAAGTGATTTTGATTGTTTCATTCTTCACATATGTGGGGAAATGCTCTTTTAAAAACATGGCTTTGCAATGACTGCTTTAAAAGCAAAAAGGAACACATCAGAAACCAACCTCTCATTTAAACATTACTAGCAGAAAAAAAGGTTCTGGATTGGTATACCACTCTTATACCACTCTTTTTCTCCAATCTACCAAATATGAAACAACCTGCTTCATGTTAAAACATGCTTGTACTAAAGGATGCCAGCAGTCAACATTACAGAAATGATTCAACAGAAATGGATTCCTGACTACTGTTCTCTAATATCATATTTAATTTTAATGATTTCTTTTTTAAAGAAAGAAGTGTGTACTAGGCAAATTTTATCCAATGCCTGGCAATGTACATTTCTATGAACTCTTACATAATTACAGACCTAGATCATCATCAGCTTAGATTCATGCCTGCAAAATTTCATTTCATAATCAAGGCAAAGGAATAACAATGCCTGCTATAAATATGCAGGGATATTTTTTTTCATTTACTCTTCTCAGCTACATAAATAAGATCTCTAGCTATTCCACTATCAGAATACACAGTACAAGTCAAGCAAAACAAAAGCTCAAAAAATAGCTTACAAATTACTTTAACTGGCATTTTAATACAATAAGAGCTTTAAAGATGAAAACCATTAATAAACTTTCACCTACAAGAATTCTTCCGATTATTCTCAGTGGTTCCTGGAGAAGACATGGCAGAGAGAAACAGGCAAGTAAACAGAAGCACAGTGCTGATCAAGTGAAACCTCCAATTACTAAGCAGCTCTAGTGATGTACATCTTTCCCGTCGTAAAAGAATGATACTACACATTCATTCCCCCACTCGAGAACTACACAGGACAGACCACATCAATTGGTCATTCACATAAAACTGAAACAAACAAGGAGAAATTCTTCCACTGTTGCTCCATAAACTGAACATAAGCTGCCAGGAGATGTGGTATTCCAGAATGCATGCCTATATCTGGGAGCTACCACATGCCGTTTGAAAAAGGGGTGGTAAGTGGTCATAAGGAATACACTAACAGCTAATACTTGATTGTCTAACAAAATGCAATACATTATTCAACTAAGCCACTGATGAACAGATTTCAGTTTAAATAGGAACAGTTTATTTGGCTCTCCCCTCCCAAAATTACCAATTATGATTGTGTTTAATAACCCTTCAGAACAGATTATGTACTAGTCTTGCTAGAAATGAATTTTCCCCCTTTTGCATGTGTGTGGTGTGCACACACACGTGCATATACACAGAGAGAGAGAGAGTCTGAACTTGAAAACACTGTGCTAATGTGCGATACACACATCACACAAATTATTCAATCACAGCTTATTATGATTTGCTCTGTTAAGCCAAATACTCATTAACATTCCTCTGCCTGATAATCTCAACAATGTGAGTTTTCACAATTTAGAAATGCTTTCTCAAGCAAAAAGCAAAAAACTTGATTTAAATGCAAGCATACAGTTAAACCTGTTTGTGCACAGTGGGAGAAAAAAGGGGGGTGCAAAGTGTTCTCTCCCAGATTTTAACTGCTCTTTTTATACCTTATTCAGTTATACATTCTGAGCTACCCAGTATCATACATGCAACATTGTAAAAAAGGTCTTTAAGCAGAGGCTTGACAACCATATGTCAGGAGTGCTCTGATGGTGTTTCCTGCTTGGCAGGGGGTTGGACTCGATGGCCCTTGTGGTCTCTTCCAACTCTATGATTCTATGATTCTAATTGTGGGAGCATCATACGTTTACACAGGAGCATTATGTTCCCTCTTTTTGCACTATTTTAAGGCTGCAATTTGAAGCTAGTTTCATTAACAGAAACATCACCTGCATACCCTCACTCGTCATCATCTGCTCAACAGGCAACAGTAAGGAATACACTGCGTATCTCAGTAAAGACATACAGAATAATTCAACATCATGCTATGCCAATCGTTCTGTCAGGGCATGCACTTCTACTTGCCATATGGAATAGCACTCCTCCCCCCCCCCCATCATTCTAGGAGTTCTCCCAACTCCCCACCCCAAAACAATTTCAAGGGGCAAAGAGGGCAAGGGGGAAGCTCCATTGTGCAAGACACAAAGTTCTTGTTCAAGCTTCTACTGATGTGTCTCACTTGCTGAATCCCTGCCATACAGTATATAACTTGCAAAGTTCAGAAAGAGGTTAACATTAAAATTGTCATTAAAATTATCCAAGATATCCCTACCTCCCACCACCAACCTAGAAAAAACCCCACTAGAAGTACAGTTGAAGGCTCATGTCACTAGAAATGGAGGATATAAAACAGAACTAATCAATTCATATATATCTCAAGGCAATTATATCGGATCTTATAGCCACTGAGACCATATAACATTGGTCCTGAAAGACCTACATTGGCTCCCAGTATGTTTCAGAGCACAATTCAAAGCGCTGATGCTAACCTTTAAAGCACTAAACAGCCTCAACCCAGTATACCTGAAGGAGCGTCTCCACCCCCATTGTTCAGCCCTAACACTGAGGTCCAGCACTGAGGGCCTTCTGGCGGTTCCCTCTCTGTGAGAAGTGAGGTTACAGGGAACCAGGCAGAGGACCTTCTCAGCAGTGACACCTGCCCTGTGGAACGCCCTCCCATCAGATGTCAGAGAAATAAACAACTATCCGACTTTTAGAAGACATCTGAAGGCAGCCCTTCCTGTTTAGGGAAGTTTTTAATGGTTGAAGTTTTATTCTGTTTTTAATGTTGTTTAAATCCGTCCAGTGTGGCTGGGGAAACCCAGCCCGATGGGCAGGGTAGAAATAATAAATTATTATCATCACCATTATCATCATCATCAAGTGTTTCCTCTTACCACAAGCTTTTACTGAGAGTTTTAATTAACATTTTAGTTTATTAATCAGCAGGTGGCAATTTTAATCAGTAAAACTGATTGTGGTTTGTTTTGCTCCAACCAGGATCAATAAGCCAAGAACATAGCTGCGCTACAGATCATGGTTTGTCAGGAGCACAACAAACTAAGATCCTTGGTTCAGATCTAACACTAAGTCAGGGATAATAATTTGTTCCCTTCCAGCATGAATAGAAAAAAGAGAAGCATGTACAATTCACTAACGTACAGTAAGCCAATGATTTATGGCTTACAGTGACATGCAAATGCAGCCAATATATTTGCAGCATGGTTAACAACCTCAATCTAGTCTAGTGATGTTTATCCCTGCGCAGTATCAGTAACACAAACAAATACAGCATCATGTACTTTCCCTGCCAGTATCGTACTTTCAATGGGGGGGGGGGATGAGTGGCAGCCATGTTGCAAATAAAACCTTTAATTAGATCCAGGATTCATAGAAAATGGTTAGGACTTCTCAGATACATCTACTCCCTCATAGACAATCTGGATCACATCACTATTTAAGACATATTTCAAGACCAGTTCACATCTCCACATGAAACTGTTAGAAAGTATTGAAAACTTTATTACAATTTTTTTCAAAAGATCTGAAGGGGGGGAGGCAGATTTCAGCTGGCATTGCCTATTCTACTAAAAATATCTGTAGCTGAAACTCATATTGCGATTTAGAACAAAGAAATAATCAAGTATGCCTTACAGCTGAAATGGAAGTGTCCACTTGAATACATACATTTGGAAATCACTGACATATTATGGCAGTCAAAATTAGTTTTTCAATAATTACAATAATTGCTTCACGGGAGAAATAAAATTAACTATTATATGAAACTGGGAAGTCAGAAATATATATTTACTATTCATCATCATTGTAGTTTACAGCAGAGCTGCCCAAATACACACAGTTCTACAACTTAATTAATTGCTAACCCTTTCTATATCAAATGATCTAAGAGCAAGTTATAATCCATAAAATAACATAAACGACAAAAATCAATAGTCGTAAATATAAATTAAATATAAATTAATCCTTGGAATATCGAAAGCAACCAGTTCCTCCAATTTCTATATTGAGTTTTAACATATGCCAGTGACGCCATTCTCCTCTTGTCAGGGACTGGTACATTCAGACAGCAACCAGGACATCCCAGAAGACATGCAAGGCACTGAGCAGTCGTACCTCAGAAGCCGAATGGAATCCATTCCAGAAGGTCGTTCGACTTCCAGAACATATGGAAACCAAGGCGCACCTTCCCATTGGCTGCAGGAAACTCCTGCAGCCAACCAGAAGCCACGGAACACACACTGGACGTTCGGGTTCCAAAGAACGTTCGCAAACCGGAACACTCACTTCCGGGTTTCTGGTGTTCAGGGGCCAAAACGTTCAAGTCACAAGGCGTTCAACTTCCGAAGTATGACTGTACTCTGTACTGATTTTTGTTGCTGACAATTAAATTTTATGCAAACAGCTCAAACAGAGTTGCAGCTAATGGCCCCCAAATACTTGAGTGAATAGCCAGGTCTTAACTTGTTGCCAAAATGAAACTAATCACAGTGCCAATCAGGCCTCCAAGGGGGCGGGGGAATTCCACAACTGGGGTGTCATAACAAATAGGCCATCTCCCACAACTCCACATAATGCCCAGCTTTCAGAGGTGGGATGCAGAAAAAAGACCTCATTCCCAATAGACCTCTCTAGGCTGAAGGGTATAAAGAGAGCACACTCCAGGAAGCATCAAGGTTCGAAGTTCTTTAGAACTTTGATGCCATCACTAACACCTTGAAATCAAATGGAAAACATACCAGGTCCTAGGACAGATAATTAAACAGTCAGCCTAGGAGCACTTAGAAAAGGATGCTGTGATTACTAACAGCAAGCATGGGTTTACCCAAAAAAAAGTCATTCCAGACCAATCTTATTCCTTTTTTGTTTGGATAGAGTTACTTGCTTGATGGATTAGGAAAATGCTGTGGAAGTAAAGCATATTGATTTCAAGTAAGGCTTTCAACAAAGTCCCCCAAGATATTCTTTTGTAGGAGCTGGTAAAATGTGGGCTAGACAATGTTACTGCTAGGTGAATTTGTAGCTGGTAGACTGACTGAATACAAGACTGCTCACCAATGATTCTCCGTCACCCTGGAAAAAAAGGGGACAAGTGAGGTGCTGCAGGGTTCTGACCTGTGCCCAGTGGTTGTTACAACATCTTTATCAATGACTCAAATGAACAGAGGAAATCTGCAGATGGCACCAAGCTGTGAGGGGTTGTTGAGAGAATCTTTATTGCAGTCCAAAGACCCATAGAGTAATTTCAGAACAAAATACAGTTAAGATAGCCAGCCACACAAGAAAGAGAAACCGAGGCGGTCATTTTGTTTTGTCTTAAGCATGATAATCTTTGTTTCTTATAACTTCTGAAAGAAACTTTGCCACAGCCAGTGTAATATCATTAGACCTGTCATCCAAAATATATTTAATATGGGAGGCTTCCGATTTTCCTGGCAAATTTGCTAGTAGGGGTTTAATCAGTTGGTCCCTTGCTTGCTTGTACTGCCCACAATGCAGTAAGATATGCTTCATACAATCGACGTCCTGAGAACATAAAGCCTATTCTGATAAGGGATGCTTCTCAGTCTACCATTTAGCACTTCCGATAGAAATACATTTAGTCTGGCTTTGGTAAATAAACGCCGATAGGTTGGTACAGACAGGTTCCCAAGATATGAGGATATCTGAAAGGCGTACCCATATTGGATTCCTGGGGGGTAGCTAATGCCTCAGAAATAGAATCAGGATTGAATGCGTGCTTAACAAATTAAAGAAATGGACTCAAACTAACAAAATGAATTTCAATACTCAGTCCTGGGATCCTCCAGCACTAACTCCAAGACTACCTTGGTCAGGAGTGAATTCTAGGCAGCAGGATGGATGGTACTGCAACAGTATCCCTATTATCTCTCTATAGTTCAATGTGAGGTACAGACCCACATAACACTTAGCAGAATGGATGTGTCTCCTCACAAGAAAGATAGACTCACTGTGGATTCTTGTGACACACATGCTGACTAAGCCTCCAATCTGTTTTGAGGCTGAATTGGGTACCCAGGTAGAAAGAGCTGAGCTGGATCAATTCCATTCAGCCTGTCCATCCAGTTCTCAATAATACATGTCAGGTCAGCCCCCAAAGGACAGACCTGACATTTAGCTGCAGCACTAGATCAGAGGGCAGGTTGAATATATAAACACGCTAAATTCTATGCAACAGAAGACAGCTATGATATATGCCACTGACTTTCAAAACTCAAACCTAAAAGATTTTTTTTAAAACATAGTTTATATTGTTCACTCTATAATGCAAGAATTAATAATAGCACAGAATTACATTTACCTACTCTTTGGCCATCTACTAATGGAGCCTGAGTTTAAAGCTGTCATGACAAACAAGACATTTTCAATACCAAGCTAAAACAATGTGGCATTTTATATAACGTGCCACTTGTTATCTGTTGAAGTTAATTGACTGTTATGCAATAATAAAATCACTCACTTAGCTAAGCAAAATCACACATTTAGCCATTGCTAACAATTTTTAAAATGGCAGGTTAATACTTTGTGCCTCACACATTTTGTCTCAACAAGGTGTGCATCATAAGTGCCCACAACAGCAGGAAACACAATGCCACACTATGGACTAGCAGTCATCCACCATAGGCACAATGCCCACATGCAACATATGCTTAACAGCATTCAACATATCAGACCAGTTAGGAGGATGAAAAGTCTGTACACACCTCCTATATCCCTTTCCAGCCTCCCCTTTTCACTCAGTCAAGGAGTTCAAACTGTAGGCTCACTGTTTATTAACTTCACTACCAGCATATCAGCACAACAGAGCATTACTTATTTACTTCAACAAGAAACATACATAGCCAGGAGTAAGACGCTTGTTTGCATTATGGTAGCTAAAGCTGATCTGCAGAACTGGTCTGCCAGAAGTTAAGCAGTGCAATACAGAAACAAAAGTGAAATAGATATCTTTTGTTACATTTGATTTTGTAAAAGTTGTCCGGGGGGGGGGGGGAGAATTTGAATTACCTTTGAAGATCTCAAGTTCTTTCCTGTAAAAGGGGGGGAGGGAAACAAAACAAAATGCATGATCACAAGCTTAGCTGCACAAAATGTTTTGTCAGCAACAAGAAAAGAATGTAAGGTTGTGTGATTTTTATAAGTACAGTGGTACCTCGGGATGCAAACAGGATCTGTTCCGGAGCCCCGTTCGCATCCCGAAGCAAACATAACCCGTGTCCACGTGTCACGTTTCGGAGCTTCTGCGCATGCGCATGACGTCATTTTGACGGTCTGCGCATGCACGTGCGGCAAAACCCAGAAGTAATGCACTCCGTTACTTCCGGGTCGCTGCAGAGCGCAACCCGAAAATGCCTAACCCAAAGCATATTCATCCCAAGATATGACTGTATGTTCAGTATGTAAGACTGCTTTTCATAATCAGGGTGTGTAAAACAGCATTATTATACACAATAAATTCATCTCAAGTCAATCAATAGTTGATATATTTTATTCCCACTGACTGCAAAAACAGCTTTGAATGAACAGGATAACCAATTAATCTGTGCAAGAACTTAAAAGCAAGTAATTTGAAATAGTTTAAGTATGTTTATCAAGTTCTAAAAAGTGCTTTCAATTATTGGCATTATTAATTCGGAGACAACAGAAGTCATATATCCAATCATATTAATAAAATAAGTATAAAGACTACTCTAAATGAACTTCAGAGTTGAAGGATTTAGTGTAATTCTACATTTTAGCATTTATTACTTGTAGAAAATTGTATGCATGATAAAACTGTAACAGAAATTGCTTGGGGGAAAGATGAAGTTCTATGATATAAAGAACGGCAAAATACACAGTATCTTGGAGCCAAATGTACCTGGATGGCTACATTCAGAGAGATGGAAAAGCAATAGTCTATAAGGGTGCTGATTTCTACAAACATCTACCAAAGAAATGCTTTTTTTCAAACCAAGATCAATATTAGCAATGCTTAATCAAGGGCACAGTGCTCATTTCTACATAATAAGGTAAACCTTTTCCAGTGCACCCTTTCTGATTAATTGTAAATAATTCCAGCCTGCTTCAAGTCAATATATAACATACAACATTCTTTGACAGAAGTAATCTGAGGAGCACCCATTCTTTCAAGAAAAATCTCAAAGGAGTTACTGGCAATTAGATTATATTAAAAAAAACAAGGCTGTGTCTTTCAACAAGCTGGAATTCCTATATTTAGTGCAACACTGAAAACTAGCATATATTGACTCTGGAGCAATGTCAAATCATGAATGTTGCCAATAGGCACAGCTGGCATTAGCGAATGTCATCTTCAAGGGAATGGTAGTTTTTTAAGCAAGGAAAAAGGGTTCAAGTCAGAAATGAATATTGAAATGAATTTAGCTATGTGATATATTTAAATTCTTTTGTTTCACATGTACAGTTAATATAACAGGACAGAGGAACAGTGATAGGTGGTTTGGATTTAGGGGGACTCAGGTTCTAAACCCTGATTATTCACAAAGGAAATGCATTAAGTATCTCTCAACCTAATCATAGTATTGTGGTGAAGGTTGGATGAAAGTCCAATATAAATCACTCTTAGGCTGGGAATTAGGTCCCTTGAACTCATGTGTGGCTTCAAGGACACTTACTTTCTCCTTGCCTTGAGCACTTCAGGTAAGGATAGCTTCTCTCCTTTGGGTAACTCACATGGATAATGAACACCAGATAAGGATTATATACTCCTGCTCAGTCACCCTAAACTGGTGCTGCTACCTTTCAATTTCTTTAAATAACATACATTCTCCTGAGTAGAGGGATGGGCTCTCCTCATGCCCACAGCCTGCTGATTAACAAGGACAAATTTTAATCAGTTATGCCACCTCAAATTTATTATGGCATAACTTTTTGTACACCACTTCATCAGGTGCATGGAATAGCACAAAATTATCTTTGGTTTTTGCTGCAACAGACTAACATGCATACCCCTCTGGAAATGGTGAAACTACAGTTTCCCTGCAATGTTCAAACCTGAAAACTGTGATTTAAGCACACCGTATGCAGTACTTGGCAGACTTTGGACTCTAGGGAATGCTTATATCAGTTCCCTAGTGTAGACTTTATAGGGAAACTGTGATTTAACAAACCATGAGGTTTTCTTACAGATGGTGCATAAGGAGGTGGTAGCCTGTGAATTTATCCCTGCTAGAAGGGGAAACTAGAGTTTGTTGAGTTGAGAATGTTACACCTGAACTGGGTAGGTGAGTCATCTTAGAAAAAAGCCTCTTTTGTCTGGTATCTGAATAGGTGCTGCAATGTGGGATAGAAAGCAACTACATCTTCCTCTGTTATAATACAAGCATCTCAAGAAACATTCTAAAAGGGATGATTTGTGTATACTATGTTCTTTCTTGAATGGCAGTTGTTAATACCATTCTGACCATAATGTATTCTGACAATAATGTATTAATTGAGTTCTCTCTCAAATTATTAGAACAGAAATTGGTTGGTAAGTCTTTGACAATAAAAGGCCTTCCTTGTTCTGTACAGCAGTACCTCAGTTTAAGAACAGCCCTGTTTATGAACTACTTGGTTTACAAACTCCACAAAAACCGGAAGTAGTATCCCAGTTTGCGAACTTTACCTTGGTCTAAGAACGGAATCCGAACGGTGGAAGGGCACTGGTGGTGGGAGGCCTCATTAGGGAAAGCGCGCCTCCGTTTAAGAACTGTTTCGGTTTAAGAATGGACTTCCAGAACGGAATAAGTTTGTAAACCGAGGTATCACTGTATAAGTAATTTTTCACTCTGTTGTCCTCCAATTTTGTTCATCTGGTTGCATCTTTAGATTTTTCCTCCAAAAGAGTTCACCATCTTACTTGGTGTAAATTTAATGCATAATTCCAGCTCTTTTCTTCAAGGGTATAAGCCCTACAATGCAAATCACCTCACTAATGTGTCTCCAGAGTATGTCAAAATATGTCCTTTAGAAATCAAATAGCTTGTCTGCAATTCTAAATCCAACTGGCCTGCTAATTAAATCAAACCAGACTAAGTCACGATCACTTGATCCAAGTTTATTCCTAACACCATTTATCTTATCCTTCTCAGCAGCAAACCAGACACTACCTTTTCTCCCAAGAGGTGAGTGACAACTTGATGAACCAATTTATCATTTAGCTCACCCAGAAATAGCTGGTCCCTGCCATTGCTAGAAGCATTTATTTTTTCATCTGTACCAAAGAAATTACTATGCAATGCCCTTTACTATGAATCAGAGCAATGTTGACAGAAGATGACTAATAAGGCAGATCAAGTCACTGCAATTAGTAGAAGACTGAAGGCCTAAAATACCCAAAGTGAAACTTTTTCTAGCACAAATTTCCATTCTCAAACAAGAAGATATTTAAGATGAACATATATTTGCACAGAAAGAAGGAATTCATAGTCAATAATATCAAAAATAAATCTTTAAAATCATAATAAACTCACCGTTTAGTCTTTTTGTAATTTTCAAGCTGTAGTACTTGCATATGCTTGTATCTTTCCAATTCACACTGTCCACAGAGGTCTTCAAGATAAAGTAAATGATTTTCCATTTCCTTAAAATTTGCTTCCAGTTGGACTGTGTAACAAGATATTCAAATATCAAAATAGGCAAACCATTAGGAACATAATTTGTGGTGGTTTTAAAGAAAATTTTGCTTATCTTGGCAAACAAGTGATGTCTCAAAACTAATCACACTGGTTGGGGATATGGCCAATGAGGAAAGAAGGTTCCTCTTCCTGCCTTTTCCCTTCCCACCAACACTCTCCCTCAATACTGGCCTAGGCTTCACTGAACAATCATTACATGAAAGAAGATCCATGTAAAAAAATCTAGTGACTTTATTCCATAAACATCCTAAGATGCAACATCCTATGGAGCACACACAGAAGGACCCAGTAGCCACCCATCACAGGGAGAAATCCCTTTCCACTCCACAACACTGATCAAGATGGTGTACGGAGAAAGAATCAACACAGACCATCTGTGTCACACGCACACCAACAGCATTAAACAAAATTTAGTGCTCCGTTATTGCCTGCCCTACTCATGTGATTGTGAAATATGATGAGTATTCACAGGCTCTTTACAGCATGTTACAGTTGTATGGTCTATGATGATCATCATCGTTTTTACCAACAATTCACAACTCCTGATTATTGCATTGTTTTACTTGCACAACTGTTAAACTTTATATCTATGTTAATTGTACAATGTGTTTTTGTCTATTTAAGGAACTGAGGAATCATTTAAACCCCACATACTGTTTAAGTAGGTTTTTGTACTTACAATGTAGGGTATTTGATTATTTACATTAAACTATACCATTCAATGGGAAACAAGCAGTCTCAATAAAGGCAGGATCTTCTAAACTTGCATGCTCCACATATACTGTGACACACACACACAGCCCAACACACACCATGGTTAGGCTGAAAAAAACCACTTCAATAGGTTCCAATGAAATGAAATCCAATCAATTCCAATCAAATGAAACCAGTTGGTTAATGTTGTTTTTAATCTTAGTTGCCGGGGGAGGACACAATATTCATGGAGAGTGCAGCTTCGGGGGGGGGGGTGTTAACCCTACAAACCGCAGCTGCAATCCCCATTAATATCACCCCAAGAAATTAGGCATAAAGCTAAAATGATTTTTCCCAAGCCCAATTGTTTTTGGACAGGCTAAATAGAAGCTGGCCTTTATGTGGTATGTGCTGATGAGTCACGCTGTATGCATATAATATATGCAATGGTGCGGGGGGTACATGCAATATGAATTCTGGCCAAGCTAACTCTTGTTTTGGCCCCACCCACCACTGGCATGCAGTCCCAGATGATTGGCCAAGAGAGAATGTGGTCCTCAATGCTCCCCTCTTCCTCATTCTAGATAGTGATTTCTGGAAAAGTAGCAATCGAGCACCCCCTAGTGGAGACTTTACAAAACTCCAGATAGTTTACATGACCGGGGTCCCTATTTTCTTACTACCTACAATGAACTTTACAAATGCCAAGCATTTGCCAATTTACTTTTACTCTTTTTTTTTCAATTGTGCTTTAGAGAGCTTTCCAAATAGTAGAATAACAACTTCTCAAATACTAAAATAATGGCACCAGAGAAGATATCTTATATGATAAAAATTAACAAATGTACATCAATTAACCCCAAGAAGGTAGGAGAAACTTGGAATCAGTGTCTTCAGGCAATACTGAATGAGAGGAAGATTAACAGACTGAAGCTTAATCTGGACAACACAAACATGCTGTTAGATGGGAATCTATCTGATTTGGATGGAGATATATAACCTGCTCCAGATGGGGCTGCACACTTCCTGAAGAATGAAGTACACAGCTTGATGTAGGAAAAGTGGCCTATATGGCATTTGCAGCTAAGACTAGCCCTCTACATTAGACTTCCCTTAAAGACAGTTTAGAAATTGAAATAGGGTGACCACATATTCAAATCTAACACTGGTTATCAATTTGTGTCTGGGCTCAATTGAAGAAGCTCATGCTCTGGGACGCGACTATTTAAAGAAACACCTTTTCCCACATTCATACATGGGATTAAATATAATCTTCCAAATCTTGCTCTTTTATCTCCCAGGGTACCAGAGACAGGACCTTTCTGCAGCAACACCTCAATTATGGAAATCTCCCCCAGGGAAATCTGGCAATCCTCCTCCTTCTGTGCCTTGAAACATTCCTTAAAAGCATTATTATGAATAGTTTTAATTTTTGTATGCCAATTCTTATTATTATACCTTTAATATACCATTATTAAAATTTTAACTGTGATGTTTTAACATTTGTATATTCATAATTTTCAAGCGGCTTAGGGGAAAGCTTCCTAAAAGGTGGGATAAATCTTTAAATAAATAAAGCAGGACACACACACTTACTCAAGCTAGTGGTTGTAGATTCCAAATCTGCTAAAAAACCTGGAATTTGCTGGAGCTGTTCCTGGAGGTCTAGGAGACTGCTTCTCTTCTTCTCCCAGTGAGCAGAAAGCATCACAACTTCACTATCCACCAGCTGCAATGTTTAAAACCAAGGATAAAACTAACATTATTAAATTTATTTTAACTCTCCAAACCTCTGATAGGGCTCATGAGTCAGCTGCCAAAGCCTTAAATAGCTACATATTTCAATTCACAATATTTTCAGTGCAAAATACAGATAAAACAGATTTCAAATAAAACAAAAATACTATTCAAAGTTATGCTAATGCACTATACTAAATATTTTTCCAAGTTTGCAAAAGTATTCTTCAAGACATACACCTGGCCATGGTCTCTCCAAAAGTGAATGAATGTCATTTACTTTGAAATGCAAATTCTGATTATGATAAACTCTCAATTTAACATTAATTTTAACCTGTTGCATTACGTACTCCAATATCCCATAGTCTGTTCAGTCAACTCTTTATTACTGCAGGGATGGAGGACCTTTTTCAGCCTGAGGTCACATTTGCTTGCAGGCAACCTTCACAGTGATAGGCGAGGCAGAGCCGCAAATGTGACTTTTATTCTACAGAATACTATATTCCATCCATGCAAGAGTTAAGTCTCTACACACACACACACACACACACACACACACAAACTTACTTTTGCCTTCCATTCCAGCAAGCAAGAGTCATTATCACAGTACAAAATACAGCCAGGCAAAAGCACTTAAGGAGATGCAAAGAAGGGCCAGTGAGATACATGACCCAAGGGGAGGGGGTGTGAATGTCCGGGGGGGGGGCTTCAAGAGCCACATTTGGCACCTAGGCCTGAGGTGCCCATTAACATATTCATGTCTTTCCTTTGAACAAGGCAAACCTTTGCAGCTGTACAAGTTGAAAGAAACAATTTTTTGAAAAATATTTGAACAATAGATTTTAACTGAGAATACAATTCTAAATTCAGGTATCAAATCAAAGTTTATACCAATTCAGCAATTATTTCTGCTACACATTTTAAAGTTTATAAAACCTTCTGCTGAAATTTCAGTTAGATATTTGGTATTCTGTAAGTATCCAAGGCATGCCACAGCTTAGAAAGCCAGCAAATCACGAACAAGGAACTCCTTGACGTTGTCATCAATACTGTAAGTTAGGTTTAAATCTGTAATATATTTTGACATTTGAAGCCTAATATATTTAACAGGAATATGCCAAAGAAAAGTATATTTATGTACGATGTATGTGTTTTACTTACAGAAACAATATATAATGAAGCACAACTAGTTTCTATTTGCAAGTAATCAGATTGATTTGAGTTCTGATTTGATGACATGTGGCTATATTCCTATTGCCCTTAAACCAGTTCAGGAAGGAAATTGTCAGGAAACTGCCATCAGTGCCGGAGGGAGAGAGCAAAATCCAGAGGGATTCCGGAGAGCGTCCCGGGATTGGGAGAGGCAGCCCATCTTCTGGGGAAGAGAATCAGCGTAGCACCAGTGGAGAAGGGGGGCAGATGGGGGAAGCGGCGAGGCGGTCCCATGACTCCTTGCCGGGGACCAGCGGGGAGAGTAGAGCTCCTCCGCTGCCTACGCCCTCCTTGCGCAGAAGCCTTCCGCACAGAGAGAGTAGGAGGCGACTAGGTGTCAAAGAGCTTCTGTGCTGAAAGAAGTTTAAGAAACGGGGACTTCCGGAGGCGGCGCGATCGGCAATGGCTGCCCGATCCTGGTAAGGAGAGGGAAGCTCCGCTGAAAACGGGTCGTCCGCTACGGCGAAGCGGAGACCCACTAAGGAAAACTACAGGCGGCAGAAGCCTGTAGTCTCGGGACCCGGCGGGCGCCAGAAGCAGCCCCCAAAACGTTGAAGGGACCCCGTAAGGGGCTCCGGATCGCGGAGGGGGTAGCGGCGCTGTGGGTCGTTGCGCAATCAACGGAGCGAAGCCGCGTTGCTGTTGCCGGTGAGCGCTGACCTTTCTTCCTGCAATTTTCAAATTCGGAAAAGCTGCAACTCGTGAGTAATCTGGACTTTAAGAATTTTTGGAGACCTCTAAAACTTAGAATTTGGCTGAAAGCGGAGTGACGATAAACAGGAAGCCCGTCTTCCGCTAACACTGAACTTGAAAGCAAAGAACAGGAGGAGTGGAGACTAAAAGCGATGCTTTAATCAATTGCTGGCACCTATTTAAAATAGCTACCAGGGCAGAGAGATTTTAAGCTGTTTGCTTTTGGATTTATTTGGGAACAAGGATATCTTTCTTCTGTTGAACCAGTGGATTACAAATTAAATAAGAATCCCAGGTGCTGGAGCTGCCTGAGTAACTGAGCACCAGTCTGCAACATTGGATACTTTGAATTTAGACTTTGAAACATTCTGAGCTGGAACTTGTTATATTGAAACATCTGCAGTCTAGGCACTGTCTGAAACACTGTTTTGCCTTACGTATACTCTGTAAAAATTTAACTCAGTGGAGGTCGTTGGATGTTGAATAGATCTATAAATTTGAATTGGACTTGACTTTCTCCCTTAAGACATTTTAAGCTCCCTCTAGAGGATTTTGGACTTACAGCAGTGACTTTGTTTTACTTTCCTTTTCCCGGCCCTCTGTTTGACTGTTGCATCTGGGCTTTTACATTCTCATGGGAACAACTCAGTTTGACCTTGGTCTTTAGATAACTTTGGAATGAGTGGAACAAGGAAAAGGGGAAGAACCAAACAAACAACCTTAACTTTATCTGCGGCCTCACAGCGTAGATCATCTGTGCCTGCTTTGCCTTCCACTTTGCCTCCTGAGATAGAGGCGGCTTCCCTGTCACAGGCAGGGGAGGGAGAAACGGAAGAATTACAATTGGAAGATATGGCCTCAGGAGGGAGTGCTTCTGTTTTAGACAAAATTTTTGAAAAATTGGAGGCTTTGGATAGAAAGGTTGATTTGCAAACGGCTAAAATTGACCAGAATACAGAAAGTCTGAATAGATTAACTGGACAAGTTGCACAGAATGTCCAATCCATTGGAGAGTTGAAGGAGGCTGTAGGTGAAAACCGGAAATTGGCTGAGGATACTAGTCAAAGACTGGGAGAATTGGAGAAAGAAGTTAGACCACTCAGCAAACAAGTTGGAGAACATCAGATTCACTTTTTGATGACAGAGCTGCGGAACAGGGAGGCCAACTTGAGGATACGGTCAATACCAGAAGTAGAAGAAGACAATTTAATTGAGTTTTTGACCAAAGAATTTTCCAAGTTTTGGAAGTTAGAGGAAAAAGACTTTAAAATAGTATCTGCTTTCAGGCTTGGAAGATTTAGGAGGAAAGAGAAGCCCAGAGATTGTTTGATTATACTGAGATCCAAGGAGGAAAGGGACAAGATTTTGGGCCTGCACTACGGGAAGTCACTGGACATTCTGGACAAGAGAATTGACATTTACAAGGATATCCCTAAACAACTGTTGGACCTTAGATCTGACTACACGGAACTAGCAAGATTGTTGAGGAGCAACTCAATTATCTTCAGGTGGGAGTTTCCTCAAGGATTATCTTTTACTTTCAGAGGGAAAAAGATCAAAATTAGAACATTGGAGGATAGAGACAAGTTTCTGGAAGCACACGGAGAAGATCTTCACAAAGGACTTGGAGCACCAGGGCCTGAACCTTCAGGGGAGCCTGCGCCCTCGGACCCTCAAGGACCGGAGAACAAGGTACCACCCCAGCAAGAATAACCAGATTTATTCAGGATGTCTCTGCAGCTTCTGAGCTGGAATATAAATGGCTGCAACAGTCCGGAGAAAAGGAGAAAAATCTTTCACATTTTAAAAAAGGAACAATTGGACATTATTTGTTTACAAGAAACACATGTGATTAGGCTCCACAGAAAAGTGTTAATAAATAAAAGACTCGGCCAGGAATTTATATCTTCTGACACAGTTAAAAAGAGAGGCGTAGTGATTTACGCAAAAGAGAGCCTTTCACCTAAATTTCTGTTTAAAGATGAAAATGGAAGAATTTTGGCAATAGAAATACAACATCAAGGAGAAAAAATTTTGATATTAGGAATCTATGCCCCAAATGAAGGAAAATCAGATTTTTATAAGAAGTTGCATGAGACTATGCTGGATTATCTGGATTACAACAACATCATCATGATGGGAGACATGAATGGAGTCGTATCAACCAACATGGATAAGTCACAGAATCAAAATGTTACTAAAGAGGGAAGACTACCAAAGACCTTTTTTGAAATGACTGACAATATGGACTGGATTGATATTTGGAGAGTGAGAAACCCCCTGGGAAGAGAAGGAACATTCTTCTCTGAAGCCCAACTGACTTGGACAAGAATCGACCAAATATGGATAACTAGAAGTCTGGCACCTAAGATTAGAAAGGTGGAAATCTGCCCAAAGACATGCTCCGACCACAACGCACTGAGAATGGACATGACACTGATCCCAACCGGCTCCTTTAGATGGAAGATGAATGATGGCCTGTTTAGAGATCAAGAGATTGTAAAGAAGGCCCAAAAAACTCTAAAGGACTATTTTGAGGTTAATATGAACACCAGGGTGGAAAAAAGAACTATATGGGACGCAAGCAAGGCCGTGATGAGAGGGTTCCTGATACAACAGAACACCATAAAGAAAAGATCACAGAATGAAAGGAAGGACAAAATTTTGGAAAGAATTAAAGAGCTAGAGAAGAAGTTAAGATCTAACCCAAAGTCCCAGCCGATTCTACGAGAAATTAAACTTTATCAAGCACAATATTCTAAATTGATAAACCAGGAAATAGAATGGAAGATTAAAATAATGAAGCAAAAAACTTTTGAATCGGCTAACAAATGTGGAAAACTGCTAGCTTGGCAGTTGAAGAAGAGACAAAAACTAAATACGGTAACAAACCTAGAGATTGAAGGAAGAAGCATCCAGAACCCTGGAGAGATCAGAAAGTGTTTTCAGAAATATTTCAAAAAGTTATATACTCAAGGGCCACAAGATGAAATTGAGATTAAACAATTCTTGGAGAAAAATGGATTAGCAAAGCTGTCAGAAGAAAACAAAACAATTTTGAATGGTAAAATAACACGACAAGAGATTGAGCAGGCCATCCAGAACATGAAACAGGGCAAATCGCCAGGGCCAGATGGGCTGACCTCCATCTACTATAAGACATTGAAAGACTACCTGATACAACCATTGTTGGAGGTCAGCAATGAAATTATGGAGGGGAAGAGGGCGCCGGAATCATGGAAAGAAGCTTTTATCACATTGATACCAAAATCGGAAAGTGAAAAGACACAACTAAAGAACTACCGTCCCATTTCCCTTTTAAATGTGGATTACAAAATATTTGCAGATGTCTTGGCACGTAGATTCAAGAAAGTTCTAAATGAAGTAATTCATAAAGACCAGGCAGGCTTTCTCCCAGGTAGACATATGTATGCTAATACAAGGAACATTATAGATATACTGGAACTTTTGCAAACAAACATAAACACTAAAGCAGTTTTAATCTTTATAGACGCGGAGAAGGCCTTTGACAACATATCCTGGAAATTCATGAAGGGGAATCTAAAAGAAATGGGAGTGGGATGGGGGTTTGAGAATGGGATTGAGGCAATATACTCAGAACAAAAGGCTAAACTGATAGTTAACAATGTGGTTACAGAAGAGTTCAAAATTGAAAAAGGTACACGACAAGGCTGCCCGATTTCCCCACTACTATTTATCTCGGTTCTGGAAGTGCTCCTGAATATGATTAGAGGGGATAGGCTGGTGGAAGGGATCCAGGTCGGAGCGAAACAATATAAACTTAAAGCGTTTGCAGATGACCTAGTTCTGACATTACAGGAGCCGGAATCTAGTACGAAAAGGGTATTACAACTGATTCAAAACTTTGGTCGAGTGGCGGGATTTAAATTAAATAAACAAAAAACCAAGGTATTGGGGAAAAATTTGACAGATACTGAGTCGGAACGGTTTCAGAGGGAGACAGAGTTAACGGTGGTCAAGAAAGTGAAATACCTAGGGGTAAACATAACAGCAAAAAATCTGAGTTTATTTAAAGATAACTATGAAAAATGCTGGTTAGAAATTAAGAGAGACTTGGATAGTTGGTCAAGATTAAAACTTTCTTTGTTAGGCCGAATAGCTGCCATCAAGATGAATGTATTGCCAAAAATGTTATTTTTGTTTCAGACACTACAGATTGTAGACAAGACAGAGTGTTTCCGGAAGTGGCAGAAAGATATTTCCAAATTTGTCTGGCAGGGCAAAAAGCCCAGAATTAAGTTTAAGATATTAACGGATGCGAAAGAAAGAGGGGGCTTTGCCCTGCCAGACCTAAAGCTGTATTACGAAGCGGCAGCTTTCTGCTGGCTAAAAGATTGGCTACTTCTTGAAGATACGGATGTATTAGATTTAGAAGGTTTTAATAATGCATTTGGATGGCATGCATATTTATGGTATGACAAGGTTAAGACAAACAAGGCCTTTAAGAACCATATTGTCAGGAAAGCAGTATTTAATGTCTGGATAAGATACAAAGACTTATTGGAGAATAAAACTCCGAGGTGGCTGTCACCCCTAGAGGCTAAGGCCCGAAAAAGAGCCAATATGGAGGCCAATTGGCCAAAATATTGGGAGATATTAGAAAGAGATGGTAACAATTGGAAATTGCAGAGTTTAGAGAAAATGAAAGATAAAGTGCGAGACTGGTTACACTATGCTCAGATTAAAGAAGTATTTAAAAATGACAAAAAGTTAGGATTCCAGGTGGAGAAGTCAAAGTTGGAAACTGAACTGTTAGAACCTAAGACTAAAGTACTTTCAAAGATGTATAATTTGTTGCTGAAATGGAACACACAAGACGAAATGGTCAAATCGGTAATGATAAAATGGGCACAGGATATTGGGCATAATATTATGTTTGAAGACTGGGAAAGGTTATGGACCTCTGGGCTGAACTTCACTGCATGTAATGCTTTGAAGGAAAATGTAATGAAAATGATATATAGATGGTACATGACCCCAGTCAAATTGGCCAAAATATACCATTCGTCTGACAATAAATGTTGGAAATGTAAGGAAAATGAAGGAACTTTTTTTCACCTCTGGTGGACTTGCCCGAGAGTGAAGGCCTTTTGGGAGATGATATATAATGAGTTAAAAAAGGTGTTTAGGTACACCTTTACTAAGAAACCGGAGGCCTTTCTCTTGGGCATTGTCGGCCAGAGTGTGTTAAAGAAGGACAGAACATTTTTCATGTATGCAACAACGGCAGCAAGGATACTGATTGCTAAGAACTGGAAAACTCAAAATCTACCTACGCTGGAAGAATGGCAGATGCAGCTGATGGACTATATGCAATTAGCTGAGATGACCGGCAGAATTCGAGACTTGGGAGAAGAGAGGATGGAAGAAGACTGGAAGAAATTTAAGACTTATCTGCAAAAGTATTGTAATTTGGCCGAATGTTGATTGGGATGTCAGAGTAGAAGTAATTGTCTACCACTAAATTAGACTTAAGTTTAAACTATACGCTAATGATCAAATCCAAGATTATGAACAAAATGATAATTTGTTTGGAAATAATTCTTTAACGATGTAAGTGTGTGCGGGAGGCGTGGGGGAGTCCAAAGTAATGATGAAAAGATGTCAAATAATTAATGTTATTTGTTTAAATATGTTTATGTATTGAAAAACTTGAATAAATATATATTAAAAAAAAAAAAAAAGAAGTTTAAGAAACGCCCACTGACGGATTCTGCCAGCGATTGAGACAGCCACAGGTGAGTGGCTGTCCGGACAGAAAAGGTTCACTCAG
This sequence comes from Podarcis pityusensis, assembly GCF_964106645.2. Classification (NCBI taxonomy): domain Eukaryota; kingdom Metazoa; phylum Chordata; class Lepidosauria; order Squamata; family Lacertidae; genus Podarcis; species Podarcis pityusensis. The sequence goes on from NC_138031.1 coordinate 61,478,818, forward strand.
GCAATCCAGCCAGGTGTTTGCACCGGCTTACGCACGAGCAACCCCTAGAACCATTACAGAAATGTATATGATTAATTTTAATTTTGTTGGTGATCATCTTGAGTTTTGCAAAGGCTTTTAATTATTACATTAGAATCCTACCCTTCCTCCAAAGCTCCCTATTAGTATTAGTTATATGAATTTAGAAGCATGCTGAAGATTTACAGCTATGTAGCCCACATGCTCCCCAGAAATACAGACATACCAATTTGCAGTAACCTGTACAGCTCCATTATTCTGTGAGTAGCATGCCACTTCAATTTCCCTGCCATGTACATTTGTGTGAACATAGCCAAGCACTTCAGTTGAACATCCATCAAAGTCAAGTGAAGATAGAACATTTAACTCAAGTGAAGGTGTGGAAGTGCTGGATGGTTGCCTGCAATTAATAATGTACTGGATGTGGGGGATGAATAAACTAAGGCTCCTCTAGGTAAGGCATGCATGTTGCAAGCACGTGGTTTGTCTGGGCCAGCAGAAAGGTAGAGGTGGCTGGGTGATTTTCAGCTGACATTGATGGAGCTGCATTCTACATAAAACACCAGGTTCCCAGTTAAGGAATGCTGATCAATGTTCAGGATTCTTTCAAACAGATGTTACATGGTGAATTCTCATTTATATGAGAGAGGTGTGTACCTTCCTAAATGCAAAATACCTAAACAACTGCAAAGTAGTTTTTAAACAAAATGTTTGTATGTTAGTTAGTTAATGTTTTACCTCTCCAGCTTTTGCGCATTCTTTCGCTCCTCTGTGAAGAGTTGCCCAAGTATCTTCATATCTTCACAAAAGAAAACAGTGATATCATTGGACTTATACTTAAGGTTATGGCCACAAGCTCACCTAGCTGTCCTGAACCAAATTGCTTATTTGCTGTAAGAATATATATATATAGCTACCAAGAAAAACTGTTTATAATGTATTAAGTCAAACAATCTTGAACTCATAGCACTTGGGTTGTCAAGACTTAGAAAGCAAGCATTTTTTCAGAATTTTGCAGAGATTAATTGCACAGTTCTATGCACATCTATTTGGTAGCAAGTATTACTGAGGATTCTGCAGTATTGCAACTTAAGATCACAATATGAAAACATGTTTATATTTAAAAACTCCCATTAGCACTGGAGCCTTAACCAGATTCACATCTCTTAAGCTCTTAGAAACCACAAGGTCTAAAACCTGGGCCAATAACACAACTTTTAAATGAAAGCCAAATTTCTTAGATAAGCAGTTACCCTACAAAGCTAAACAAGGCTTGGAGGGGTTCAAGACTGCTGAACAATTGGCAGAAACAAACCACACATTCACAAATAAAACATAGAAGAATGAAAAATCCTTAATTTTCCTTAAAAACAAGGATATGGTTTCCCTATCATCATCTTAGCCATGCTTAACCAGGCTGAACTACCAATAGTGTTTGTGCTCAAGCCCCACCGAACTCAATGGGACTTATGTTTTTAGAAATGCATACTAAGTTTTTTGTTCTACTTTAGCTCCATATAAGTAACCAAATGCTAACCATACTAAGGTATCAATAGGATCAATGAAAACACTCACTTTTAAAAAGAATTCATTGTTTTCTACTGAATATTGACGTAAACAAGGGGAGCAAGGCAATGTGCTACAGTATCTCTCCTTACTAACTACATCCATGCCTCCAGAAAAATAAACAAGAATTATAAATAACTGAAATTCAACAGGAGTTTAAATGACAGAATTTACTTGCTCAATAAGAGTAATCCAGCAGAAAACTCTGGTGAACACTGTATAGTCCTGTAATAAAAAATAACAGAACGTGTTAATTAAGTGTTGAAGTCCTACAGTACTTTTCTAATTAATATTTAGATCAAAAAGCTACCTTTTTTACATTGCTGTTGCAAATATTAACAATTATACAACAACTTAGACTGGAAATTTTCAAAAAAACCCCACAGAAAACCTGCTAATATAAGCTTATTAATGTTATTCAGTAGAACAGACTACAGTATTTGTTATGCCATGTAAATGTCATGTAATAAATTGGATTTTGTTAATGCAATTTTTATAAAGCATAATTTAAGAATATCCAACAGCACCTCTGCTTGCTTATTTTAGCCTCTCTTGATTTGTCGCTCAAGGTCTTCAGCCTAAAACACACACAAAGAAAAAGCAGTGAGACTCAAAATAAGGCAATTTAATAAGGTTTATTAAGTGTTTCCCCCCTCTTCTGCATTATAAACCTCACTAGATATATCAGTCCAGCTCCTCCACCTATTTTGATACTTCTCCAGCCCCCCATTTCTCTGGTATCATATAACTCCATGCCACTTAGTCACCTTATACCATGGAGCAGGGAAGGACTGTAAATAATTAAAAGTAATAAATAAAAATGCTTAACTGATAAATCACATCACAGATAACTCAGTTCTGCCCTACCTAACATAAAGTCTGCCCCCCATCCTGACTACACCCATGAAAGAGGGCCTGTCACATTATAAGCTTGGTGAAAATACTCATGCTAGCCATTAGTGAATCAATCATTGTAATGTACCCAGGCACACTAATGACTCATGCCTGGGTATACTAAGCAGGCATAATCCAACTTTCTCATTATACTTCAAAGTCAACACAAACATAGCTAGATTCCACATATGAACAAGAAGAGTGGTAGCTGGTGGTGCTCACTGGTACTGGTAGGGCAGAGATCAGGAGACCAGAGGCATAGCATGGGGGGAGTCCATGGGGGCCATGGCCACAGGTGTAATTTTGTGAGGGGGTCAAACAGGTGCCCCCACAGCAGCCCCCTTTGAGTGAGAAGCTGAGCCTGGCCGTAGCTCCACTCCTGGGTCAGGCCTGACCCAGGGGAGGAAAGCATGAGAATGGGTGGCAATGCTGCCGCCTAGCTTCCTTGGCCACGGTGCACCTTGCACCTGGCCACAACAGCTCTGCCACTGGGTCACATCTGACCCAGCAACAGAGAGCTACTACGGGGGCGCGTCCAGCCACAGCAGCTTTGCCGCCAGGTAATATCTGACCCAGCGGCAAAGAGTAGGAGAGTGGGCAGCAACAATGCCACCCACCCTTATCAGCCACAGCGTGCCTTGCGCCCAGCCACAGCAGTTCCACTGCCAAGTCAGGCTTGATCAGGCAGCAGAGAGCAGGAGTGTCTGCGGTAATGATGCTGCCCACCCTCCTCGGCCAAAGCACACTTTGTGCCTGGTTGCAGCAGCTCTGCCGCTGGGATAGGCCTGATCCAGTGGTGGAGAGCAGGAGGAGAGTGGGCGGCAGCTTCCCCAGGCAGATCCTTCCTTGGACTGTGGCGCCCAGTAGGGCACCCTCCGCCCCCCACAGCGGTGCACTCCCACACCTGCCCTGGGCAGTGCGGGCATACGCTCTGCCACTGCAGGAGACTAACAGTAGGTGGAACCACAGCCAACTCCTGGCAGAGCCTATTAACAAGGGCAACATTGAGACTGTATAGGAAGAAGCTGACAGGCAGTGCCACCCCTTGGCCTGATTGGAAGTAAGAGGGAGACAGGTGGGAGCGAGGACAGACTGAGATTGGTGGAGCAGTGCCCCATTTGCCCAAATGAACAGGTCCTCCCCTGGTAACATGGAAAACAGCCCTTATAAGAAGCGCAATTGGAAACTAGTACTGTATCTTCTATCAGCCTTTTTAAAAAGCAGGCCAATAAAATCACACGAACTGGGAAGGTGGAGGAGTACAAAGCATTGCCTGCAATGTTGAGTCCCAAACCTTTATCATTAACTTTTTATCTATATATTATGCATTTTTTTAAAAAGGAAAGGGGTCCTATTGACTGGGCTTTTGTTCCAAAACGAGCTTACCTTACAGGTAATGTACTCTGATAGGAAAGCAATCAGTTGGAAGCTAGCAAAAGGTCCAATCCCTTTTTTTAAAAAAAGCAACACTGCACGATCAGGTGATAAGCAGCCTGAGTGATTATTTTTTTTAACAACACCGAATTACCAAGTCCAAAGTTCATTTAGAAACGTTGGGAAGGAAGGCGGGACATGGAAAGTGACTCTTATTCAGGGCTAAAGTAGCCAAGAACTAATTGACAGCGCGTGGTTTTCGTGCAGCACCCCTGGTGCTATTTGAGGCAGCGTATTAGAAAGAAGAAAACCCGAGGCGGGACACGCCACTCGCCCCATCCTCACAACACGCATCTGGTGTCGGTAGTTAGCAGGCAATCCGCCCACAAACGCGAACGCGCTTCTTACACCGCCACACGACGCGCGTTTACTCCGAAGTAAAGCCCCAGTGAATTCCACCACGGGGCTCATTCCCAAAGTACCTCAAAAGTCGCCTCCTTCCTAGGGGGCGTTTTAACCGCAACTTTCCGCGGCAAACCCTCAACGCCCCACGGCGCGTCCCTCGTCAGCGGAGCCCCAAAGGGCAGCCCCTTACTCCGCCAGCAACCCGCCCCGCACGCGGGCTCTCCCTTCCCTCAGCACCTCAGGGACTTTCAGGAACTTTACCGCGGCAGCGGAGGCGGCAGTTAACTCACCCCGAGGTCAAATCCTGCTGGACGCTCAGCAGCCGCTCGCGCAGGCTCTCGAACATCTTCTCCTCCTCCCTCCCCCTCTCGGCCCGCGCGACACAACAAGCGGGAAGGAGGACTCCTCGGAGCCCCCCCACTGCGGCACCCGGAGAAGCGCGGGACGCGGCGGGGAGGGGGGAGAGGCGGGGCTTCCCGCGAAGGGGCCCAACGGCCACACAGCCCAACCGTCGGCGGTTCCTCCTCGCGCTGTGCCTGTCAAGAGAAGCCCCGCCCACCCGAGCCGCCCAAACCAACCGCTCGCCGGGGAGAAAAGGGAAGAAACGAAGGCCCGCTCGGGTCGCAGAGAGATATACATAGGCATATATACTGTATCTATGAAAGAAAAACAGAGAGTGAAGCGTCGCCTTGTCAGGGTAGGGAGTTTCCGGGTTTCTATCAGAGAAGTCGCCTTCCCCGGGACGGAAGTGAGAACTGCCCCCCCCCCCCATCTATGCACAAGTTTAGAATCAGGAGTGATGTTATGTTATTCTAAATGAATGTATACTTTACATTTTACTTTCTTTGTAATTTTTTTCCTGGCTGATTTAATGTAAACCGCTTTGAGGGGTTTTTTCCTTAAAAATATAAAGTGGCATAGAAGAGATATTAGTAGTATTATCATTGCTGCTGCTGTTAATAATAATAATAATATTGCACGAGCTTTCACGGGGCCCCACTGCATACGGTGGTACCCTCCGATCCACCCACCAAAAAAAAAAACAACACCAGTGAAATTCAGCTCTTGTTTGTGTGGGAAATCTTGTTTGCTTGTTTATGCGAATATTCCAGTCCCAATAATACGTTTCAGCTCTGTCTCAGCGAAGCGGGGGGGGGGGGGGACGGACACCAGTGAAGAATTCAGAAGTTGAAGCTACGTGTCACTCAACAGTTTTTATAGCTCTGTCGGCGAGATAGAGCGATCTTTTTCACATCACGCGCGCGGTGACGTCAGCACATGACTCGTTCTTACTTTAACCCGCAGCGTCTCGGTATTTATCGCAATTGAATGAACAGGCGCGCGTGACTGAATCGTTTTAGGCGTGCGCATAGAAAATCGCCGTCGTAGGACTGTTGCTAGGATTGGCTGAAAGGGTGTAAACGGTGGCAGATGCTGTTAATTAGAGCCGTTTGATGGGGAGGCGTTATACCGTTTACTGGTTTTGTTTTTATGTCTAGCCTAAATATTCAGTAGTATTCATCTTGTTGCAGCTCTCTGACAGATTAAAACGAAACCATGGAAATGATTAGATGAGAAAACTGCCTAGTATTAATACCTTTGGCCGCTTGCTCTCCAGGGTTTCAGGCATAAGTTTCCCAGCCCGTAAAGCAGAGGAGAGTATCAGACTATTTGATAGAGTTTACCCTTCATCAACGTGGAGGGTGGAATATATGGGTTTGCACAAACATACAGTTTTAAAGAATATTTGGCATATAAACACAGTATAATAATAATTCTAATAATACTGTAATACTCTGCTTTCATGAACTACCCTCAGCTGTTCAAAGTTTTATTTATTTTACATACTTTATCTCAGAAGTCATTAAATTACTCCTATGAAATCAACCAGTATTATTATCCTATATTACAGGCCAGAGGATTAGGGTGTAATCCACATTGCAGCACCTTTCATTTGTGAGGCAGCATTGTGCTCGGTTTTTGTTTTTTGCTAATACAACTGCTGCTAATGTGGCACATTGGAATACAATGTTGCATCTTCTCAGTTTTTATATATATATATATATATATATATATATATATAGGATTTTCTTGTTTTACAGAAGTAAGTGTAATGCCTCGTATTTTTTTTCCATGTAACATTTTTACAAATCCATTTCATTTGTTGAGGCATTAGGGGGAGAAGAAAAAAAAAGAAAGAAGGGAAAAAGAAAGGGGGAGTGGGGGGAGGGAAGATGGATGGGGGTGGGGTCGGGTGGTGATGTTTCTATTATGCTTAATGTATGTAGAGTTTGGTGTCAGCGTTACTTGTGTTCCTTTGGTGGTGAGAGAGGTTGGGGTTGGCCTAGGGTGTGATTGGCTGTGGTGATCTTTGTTTTCGTGTGTGCATGAGGTGGGTGGGTGTTTTGGATCAGGTTAGCCATATTGATTTGTATGCTGTTGGTGGATTATTGTCATTGTCTTGTTGGGCTGTGTATGTGATAAAGGGGAGCCATACCAGGGTGAAGGCGTCTTCTTCTGTTTGTCCCTGTGTCAGTTTCAGTTTATTAGTTAATTTTTCTAGTAGGGCTGTTTCCCATACTATTTGGTACCATTGGTCCATGCTTACTCCTGACAGGTCTCTCCAGTGTCTGGTTATGGTGTTTCTGGCTGCTGAAAGTAGGTGGGTTATGAGTTCTTTGTGGTGTAAATGGGCATTGTTGTCTTGGAAGATGTTTAGTAGGGCCAATTCTGGGGTGATATCTAATACTTGCTTAGTTATTTTACATATTTCTCGTATGGCTGTTGTCCAGAATAGTTGGATTTTGGGACACTCCCACCACATGTGGAGGTATGTGCCTGTGGAGGTGCACCCTCTCCAGCATTTTGGTGAGGTTCCTGGGCGTATTAGCGCTAGTTTCCTTGGTGTTAGGATCTTCTCAGTTTATAATAGCTTTCCAGAGTGTGTGCCATTGTAAAGTGCAATAAAAAGTATTAGTGTCTTAAGTCACTTGTAATGCATCTTGTATCACGCAATGTGAGAAGTGCTTGAAATGTCAATTTAAAAACCAACACCTGTGTGAAATGTGCACAAGCAGTTAATGCGTTAATGGAGAAAGTGATCTATCCACCAAAGGAAGAATCTGGATCCTCAGAAATCTGGTGGAGATAGGAAATAACACTACACAGCAAGGGCAGGTAATGGAAAGTGGTTGTCTTACCTCAAAAATAATATTGTAGAGATGACAAGTGTTCAGAAAAGCAATAACCAAGGTGATCAAGAGTCTAGAGCATTCTTCTATAGGAAAGTTAACAACATTTAGAGCTCTTGATTAAAAAAAAGCAAGTGAGGGAAAACCTGATGGAGGTTTCAACAATTATTCAAAGCCTGGAAAATGGCTAGAGAGAGAATTTTGCCTCTTTTAATATACTAGAACCCAGGGACACCCAGTTAACCTTAATGTTGGAAAATTCGGGTCAAATAATAGAAGGGACTTCTGCACGTTGCACACTACCACAAGGTGCAATGATGGCTACCAACTTGGATAGCTTTAAAAGGGAGAGAGCAGACAAATTTATAATGAATAAGGCTATTAATGGCCAATAGTGACAGTGGCTAATTATCTAGCTATCTGGTTAATTGGCACACAAATGTCAGTGTTACAGTGTTCTGTAAATGGGTCCTAATATCTGCTTTCACAATAAAACAGGCAAGTCCCTCTGCAAAGGGATAGTAATAGCAAAAACCACTAGAGGGCAGAGCAGAATCAGGAAAATACCTGATCTTAAGGAAAACGAAGCTCCCTGTGGCTTGAAGTGGGGGGCAGTGGTCCTAGTTTTAATTACTGTAAACACTTTACTTGGAATTAATGTGCTTCTAAACCCTGATTTAAATTGGTAATGTTTATTGTTGATTTTCACTAATAAATGCTGCAGAACACTGAGCTAGTACTGAATCATGCACTCGGAGGGCATTATGCAATTTAAATATTTCTTCATTTGGTTTCGGCCAGCTATGAAGACCGGACTCCAAAAGCTTCTGCTTTAGCCCCTTGTGAGTTGAATATTTTTATATCTATCAGAGTTCACATTTTCAAGATATTGCTGCAGTGTAAAACTAGAGTAAAATCTGGTGTTTGTTTTAAATTGAGATTCTGTGACAGAATCAGTGTGCACATGTTCTGCTAAATTCTGCTTATTGTTGCCTGAGATTATAGGCCACTTGCACTCCTCTAAACTCAGATACAAAGAAAAGGTAACAATGCTCATCTTTTGTTTTTCTTCTTTTGTATCACTGAATTCTTTCTGATTTAATAGCCATATTTCAAGTAAATCCACTGAAAATGAGTATGACTTAGTTGACTGTTACCCTTATTTATTTGGCATTAACCTTGTTCTCTTGTTTTGTTGTTCTCCAGGCGATCCCTTGCAGTTTACACAGAGCATAAAGCCAGATCTCCAAGCCTCTGCTTCCCCCTGAGAATAGGGCAGATCCCTGGCTTTACTATTCTGGGCTTAGACTTCCAAGAGCATGGAACCCAAAACAAAGTAGCTGCATGGGGATTCCTGAATTTCAAGGGTGGCAATCACACACTGACTAATGCAGTTGCGAAACTTTAAAAAGAAAACTTTAAAAGCTTTAAAAAGCAAAGAGATGTCTAACATTTTTCCTGCAGTCAGGACACTTCCAGAGTTCCAAAGGAGTGGGGCAATCTTCAGGTTTCAAGCAGAAGACACAGCACTAATTGGCCAGCTCCCATGATGTCACCAGTAAAGCTTCCTGCACCAAACCCCAGAGCAGTTTAGAAAAAATTTCCTTTCATGAATCCTTAGCTTATTCTAAAGAATGCTACGTGCGCATTGTTTTATGAGCTATGCTGTCTTGTTCTTTCAAGACAAAGCTCTTTAGCTTTGGCATAGCTTTTAGACACTAGCAAGGAATGCTAATTAATGAGCAGTCAAGGCCAGCTTGAAATGCAGATCACACTTGAGCTCTGCCAATGTGGGAACGAACTAGTGTGGCAAAGAGGGCTGAAATAAACAGTTTTGCCCTTTGAATACAGAGAATAGAGTGAGAAAATGGTCTGGGTTTGGAGCATGTTGGGGAAACATTGCCAAGAGGTTTCTGGCTACTGTAGCAATTCATGGGGCTATGGAAGAGCTGGGCGGATTAGCTAAGGGATCAGGGATATTTCCACTCTAGGCAATTACTTTAAACTAGTACTTCTCAAACTTTTTGCAGTGGCATAAGCCTTCACATCAAACAAAATGTCAGGGCAACCCTTCCAGCAAATTCTTTTAAAATACCTACTACTAACGGCACCAAACAACATAGTGCTGATTTAAAATAGTGTTTTCAGATCAATTTTATTCTGAATTTAACAATATTACAAACACCTTATGTAGTGAAAGTAATTAATGAAATTAATACTGAATGAAAATTGGGGAGGGAGTTGAACACTGGAAGAGCCAGCAAAGGAGAGTGGCAACATTTAAAAGCAGCAACTCTAGCAGCAAAGTTATTGAAAGTTTTCGTCTCCTGGTCTCTGATGGAAAATGCTTTTGTTTTGTTATGTTTATGATCTTTAAGGCCTAGGCTTATATCAGAGATACTTCTTCACCTAAAAGAGCAGCATGTTTAACCCCTGCCATCAAGCTGCAGCCCAGTGGAAGGTGCTAAGAGGAGGGACAATATATTCCCATGAAGAGGGTTTGAACAGCACATTTAAGCCAGTAGGGGGTGGTGCAGTCAGGCAGCATTGCTTACCTGCTTTCCAGCGCTTTATGTTACTGCCAGCTGCTGAGAGGGAGAGGTAGTGGTCACAGCGCCAGGAGTACCAGATTGGCCCTGCTGCTGTGCTCTCACCATGCTAAACTCCCAGCTGCCTCACCTCTGCCGCTCTTGTAACCAGCAATGAAACATGGCCTGGGAGGCCAGGTAACCAATGCCACCCCACTGGCCGCTATTGATACAGCCCTTGGAAAGCACAGTGAGGGGCAGAGGGAAAGGGAAGGGATCTCCAGGGCAATGGCTTGAGTGGTGCATTTAATCCCCATGACTGCAGCTCAATGGAAATTGCACATTGTGCATGCTTGTCTACCATTACAGCTGCATTCTTTGCAGATCCTCTTGGACTGCTTTGTGGAACTCCAGGGTTCTGCAGAAAATAGCTTGAGAAATGCCGTTGTATACTATCCATGCTTTGTTCATTCACTTTTTACATTATGTGATAAAACCATTGTCTTGCTTTCCACGTGCTTGTTTCTCCTTCAGACCACAAAAAATTCTGACTTTTTGTTGTTGAAAGAGTATAATACGTAGTGGCGTTTTCTTCACAGGTGTAAATTTCCATAGTGTTTATATACATATATGCTGTTCTGATTGTTCCACAAGAGCCAGCCAGAATGATAACCCCTCTCCTAACCTTGCATGCTGCTCTGGGAGTTACCCTGACACACACACACACACACACACACACACACAGAGGAAATTGTGAGGGGCACAAAGAGGGAGGAAAGGGGTGATTGTCTCACTGTAGTCTCAGAATTATTATTATTATTATTATTATTATTATTATTTATTTTATTTTAATATTGGGCGGCTTCCAACAGAATATTAAAATATTATTTTAATATTATTGGGTGGCTTCCAATAGAATATAAAAATACAATAACCGGGCTGCCTTCAGATGTCTTTTAAAGATAGGATAGCTGCTTATTTCTGAAGGGAGGGCGTTCCACAGGGCGGGTGCCACTACTGAGAAGGCCCTCTGCCTGGTTCCCTGTAACTTGGCTTCTCGCAGCAAGGGAACCGCCAGAAGGCCCTCAGCACTGGACCTCACAAGAAGACCTTGTGCTGGCTTCTGCTGACAGGACTCATTAAGTAAATCCCGTCCATTATAAAGATTATTCTAATCAAATAAATATATAATGGATTCATAGATAAAATAATTATATTTACTTACAAACCCACATAATTTTTTTGAAGAAGAATCTAATGGTTCATCAGAATTTATATGGAACACTTTGATTGTTCTACTTTTTTGAGTAAAAACAATCCTATTCAGATATACCTGTAATGTTCTTTAGCTATACAGAGTGTTATCCCAGGATCTCTTGGGAGACCATATTTCTGTCAGAACAGATTCCTAAAAGGTCTTGACAGTTGGGCATGCCCATGTGACATGAAATATGTTTGCCTCAGGGGTAGTACAGTTTTAGCTTTATTTCCTAGCCCCTGGGTACATTTTATTCAGTCCAACAAGCGAGAGTCAGATTGTCCTCCTGTTTTCTCTGTTCGTCTTTCTTTTCAGAACATTTAAAAAATCTGACACACACTCTCTCTCTCTGGCAGAATGCAACAGTACAATCTCCACAGGTGCAAATCGCTAGAGCACTACTCTTATGCCTTTTAAAAGAGGCATAGTGGAAGAGTAACTGGGCAGCCCTAGGAGTTGCCAGTCCAGAACCACCCTAAGACTACTTATGTGTGTCCAGTTCTCTGCTTACTTAACTTAGCCACTTGCAAATTTTACAAAGGCATCCTAAGACTCAAACATGGTACTCAGTGCTAAAGTGAATGCTCCATCAGTGCAAGGATTTCTGCTTGCACAAGGGAACATTCTCTCCTACCCACCAGCACAACAAAAATAAATAAATCTGTTCTAGGATTTTCCTTAACCTCCTGGAACAGATTTGGGGAGAGCATAGGGGGTGCGTGGAGGGAAGAGAGGAAGGGGAAATGCTTATTATTATTGGCTGCTGTCAACCTTCATCTCTCTTTGTTTCTGGGCTCACGTTCTGCTTCATTAGCTGCTGCTTGTGAAATGGAGAGGAAATTGAGTAAGATAGCATCTCATCATGTGCCCTTTCTTTACATGGCAAATGACCCTCTTGAGAGTGTCTTGCTCAAGGAGGCGGGGAGCTTTAAACAGTATTATGTAACCCATTTAAGTCGGGACTCGGGAGCCAAATGACAGGTGGGGAGATGAATACTGGTTATGTATGGTAAATGTTCACTTTCCCAATAAATATATGTTTTTTAAACACTTGATTCTAACTTCTTTTAATTAGTATTCCTTTGAAATTACTGGGCACTTGAGGAAAAGACCCCCTGGGCAGCTTTTCTCCATCAGGAAGTGGCAGCTGGAAAGGGCTCTGCTAAAGTGTTGCCCTCACAGTTAATTGGGACTTAAGTCCTCATTTGTGCAATTAAATGCTGCATATATGTGCATATGTGTATCTGAAGAAGTGTGCATGCACACGAAAGCTTATACCAAGAACTAACTTAGTTGGTCTTTAAGGTGCTACAGGAAGGAATTTTTTTATTTCGACTATGGCAGACCAACACGGCTACCCATCTGTAACTGCATATATGCTAATAGTGTTTTTAAAGCTCTTCTATGCTTCAGGAAGAGAGTGATGAAAAAAGAAAAAGCTAGTGCTTTCTGCAACTTCCTACTGGTTAAAAGAGCAGCCCCATTCAACTTAAGGCAATATATTGGGAAATTAGCATGGAACAGGGGAGAACAGAATGAGCTTTCAGAAGTAACTGGAATCTGATTTTTATCATTCTACCCTTCTTAGTTTCCATAAGATACCACTTCAGCTATTGAACTCGATCCTCTGCTTATGCTGCAGTAGCTGAACTGAGGATTAGGATCAAATTCCTGGTGGAAGTAATTTGTGGATACTGGGCAGCTGAAATACTTCCAGATCTCAAGCTTGACAGTATTCTTCAAGGGAATCTTTTGTTCCTGTGATTTTCCCCCCTTAAGAAATAAGGATACTGCACTACGATTATGGCCAAAGCCTACACAGAGGTGGTGAAAAACTATTTTTAAACAGTTACATTAAATGAAAATGTAGGTGAGAAATATATTAGTTCAGAACATTTATCAGTTTTCTGCCGCTTGCACTTTGATTTGCTTCACATTAATCTTCGCCAGAATAGTTTTTGGCTCTCAGTTAATTGTTTTCAGCACTTCATTGATTTTATTTAAGAACCCTGCAATATCTGAACCCAAGCCACACATTTTTATTTATATGAATGCTCACAGCAGTTTTATAACAGTTGCCTGTGTCAGTCCAAGTACTCTAGTTTCAGGTTCATCATTCCACCATGTCCTTAGATTACCTTTGGCAACCAGCTCATGAATGCTGCTGAGCTTATAAACAAAGGCCTCCTCTATGCTTCAGCCATACTAGATGCTGCCAAAAGGAGGTCCCATAGTTTCATTGAAATGTGCATGCTTTATATGTATACAGTCAAGGGTCCAGTTACTGGCACAGTCACTTAAAATAATTTCAGGAAAACCTATGTCTTAAGACCATGGAGAGCTTTGGCTAATCAGCATAGACAGTATAGTATTGGACAAGATGGATCTCAAATATTTAAAAAGTTGAAATGTCACTTTTGTTATATTGCCCTCTGTATTTAGAACTGCTTTAGTTTTCCCATTGTTGATCCTTTAGCAACTAATCAAGCCTTAGTATCTATTATCATGTTGGTTGTTCCTAAGCCGAATATGCCGTTAAATAATTTCTCCCGAGGAAAAAAAACCCTCTCTCTGATCTTGTTTTTTACCACTGAGTTGTAGCCTGAAGGTTCTGGCCTTGCAACCTCATCCATATGCCATCTCTTTGATCTCAGCCAGGTTCACCCTTCTTCTACAGCTAAATATTTATCACCAGCATTTCTGAGTCCTTTGGTGTTCAAGTTAATAAAGCTGAAGATCAATTTACATGGAGTGTGAGTTGGACAGGGATTTAGCTGACGGGATGGACACACTGCCTAATGTGTCTTGAGGTCAGGACAGTCAGCCATTTGGCCATCCTGGTGTACCTTTTCCTTCACATACATCCATGTTTAATTGAAGCTAAAGGTTAGCCGTATCAGTCACTTGTAATTAGGGTTCTGAGTGAAACGTGATCATTGGAAATCCATGCAATGAAGAACAATAATTTATGGAACATGAGAATTCTCTTTCCATAATGCACTCTGTACATGATCTGTGGGGAATAGATCTCTCTATTGCTACTAGGGATGGAAGGATCTGTCAATTTTGATTCATTCAGTTTCTAATTTTTTCCATCTTAAATTTGATTCTATACATTTCTGCGCAATTTATGTTCTTTTTTTTTTATCCTTATGAAAATTCACCAACATTTTAGTGCGAATTTCTCCTAATAAACTCATTTTTCTACACAGCTTTAACTAACAGACACATTTTTACATGTTATTTTCATGAATATGTTAATTTTTATGTACACTTTTACTTAATATGTACTTTTTTGTAAAGATTGGTTAATTGGAGAATTGCATTGCAAAATCTGATGGAAGTATGGATTTCAAAGAATGACTGTTTTGGTTCTCTATTATTTGCGGAAGTACAAATTTGATAAATTCAGCTTCAAATGTAAATCTGAAACAAGTTTCTTTTTCTTCTGCTTTGATCACCTTTTGATTTGGAGTCATACATCTTGACATTTTGCCAAATATCCATATTACTTGTATTAAAAGCTGAAATAGATCTGGTTTGAAACATCTTGCTAATAAACAGTGCTTACTTCTTAAGCACTGCTGGATCAAATTCAAAATAAATACAGCAGTATTTGCCAGCAACAATTTGTCTGGAAAAGGTTTCATTTGGCCCTCCAGTTAGAATCTCTTCAAAGAATTGTTTTACTAACATGACCCTGAAATTTAGAGTCTCGTGCTCTACCAACTGAGCCATCCTCTGCTGAGTATTGCACTCTCCAAATATATCAGACTCTTCTAATACTATATGAGGTTTATTTTGTTGCTTAAAAAGGTAAAGGTAAAGGGACCCCTGACCATTAGGTCCAGTCGTGACCGACTCAGGGGTTGCGGCACTCATCTCGCTTTATTGGCCAAGGGAGCCGGCGTACAGCTTCCAGGTCATGTGGCCAGCATGACTAAGCCGCTTCTGGCGAACCAGAGCAGTGCACGGAAACGCTGTTTACCTCCCTCCGGAGCAGTACCTATTTGTCTACTTGCACTTGACCTGCTTTCAAACTGCTAGGTTGGCAGGAGCAAGGACCGAGCAACGGGAGCTCACCCCGTCGCGGGGATTCGAACCGCCGACCTTCTGATCAGCAAGTCCTAGGCTCTGTAGTTTAACCCACAGCGCCACCCGCGTCCCTATATTGTTGCTTAGTTCACCAATATTTTAATGGCAGATATAACTGTTCTCTGTTTGTTGTGAGAAACTGGGACATGCAGTGAACATTTCAAAATTTAATATTAGATTGCACTTTTTATATATATAACCACTTTAATGTCTATCCTGGCTCCTGCTCCAAACACCATGACTGAGGCTCTTCTGTGTGAGTTGGAAGAAAAGTTTATTCAAGGCTAGGTATGGTGCAGGTCAGGCTATAGGTACAAAGCATGAAAGGGGTGGCTAGTGAGTTGAAGAACCATATCAAGAGTCTGAGATTGGATGAAAGCTGCAAAGATGTTTTGACAAATGGCTATGTCTCTCCCACCAGGCAAGACGTAGCTCGCTCACTCATGACACTCCCCCTAAGAGTTTACTTGGAGGTGTGATTTTCGCCAAGGGACCTGGGTCTGTTCCCTAAAGCAGAGGCAGTGCTGCATTCTTGGTGGTGAAACCGAGATCAGCCCCTCGGGTTGCTCCTCCACCTGTCTAGCCTTCCCTTCTGGCTGGTCAGCATTCAACATCATCGCTAGGGAATTTCTCCAACCCATGGAAGGGGCAGGACAATGAGCCAGCACACCTGCCTCCCCTTCCCTAGTCTCCCAGGCAGGACCTTTTTCCATCCTCTTTCTTCCCACTCTCCCGTTAAAAGCTAGAAAGAAAATGTGGAAGGAGAAATGTTAACGTGTTACCTACAACACAGTGTCCGTCATTCTGTACAGTTTCTTTAGGCAAGTAGAAGGCATGCAGAAGGTGGTTTAATTCCCCGCATACACCTAATATGGACCCAGACACCCACTATCTGCTTTTGAATCTCTCCCAATAATGTAACTTCTCCATGTGCATTCCAGTTCACACTAATTAACAGTTTCACACCCAGAATTCAACACATTTTCAGCTAGGTATTTTTAAAATAACGCCTCATGTGTTAAGCACTTTCAGTAAGGAAAAGTTAATTTTTTTAAGGGCTTGCCCCCCCCCCCCCCGCCTCCCGCATGCAAGACAGTTTTTTCCATGCAATATTGTGCTGCATCTCTCTAATCTAAGAAGGGGAATTCAGCAGAGGAAAAGAAAGTCCAAGAGGAGAGGAAAGGACTGGGCTCAATCATAGCTGTCAAGCGTCCCTTATTTGGCGGGACAGTCCCTTATCCCAGCGCCATGTCCCGCTGCTGTCTCTTATTGATTATGTCCCTTAAATAAGCTACTGAAGGTAATGGGACCCTTTCTATGTCCAGCTGTCCTTTGTCAACAACAAATTGTTGCTTTTTGTGTGTGTTGAATATATGCTATATGGTAATTTATGGACCTAATAGGTATCTAAAGCCATTTGCATGCAACAAAATATGTATTTTATAAAAGTAATTGTTGATCGCTTATTTTGGCTGCTGGTCCCTTATTTTCAAATCTATAAGTTGACAGCTATGGGCTCGATTGTGAAAGCATACGTCATTAGTCCTTTGGAATTCCTCTGCTAATCAGATTAGACAACACTGAATTAGTTGAGCAATGGTCTGACTCAATAGTCATAAATTTATTCTCCCTCCCAGGACTCTTCCTCAGATTTCTCCTCCAGTCGCTCCCTTGTTCTCAGTGTCTTTCCCCCCCCCCCCAACCACACAGAGAGCATGGCCTGGCATGAGCAACTAGAAGGTACACCAGTGGGGACTATCGGTTGTTGAGGTCATTCCTATATTCCAGCTACTTAGGCTGGAAGGAAGTTGATCATTGACTGGGAGATTTCATTCAAGGATGGCCACTTAGGCATCTCCAAAAGACAACAGGACATATTTGCAGAATTGCAGATCAAGAAATAATTGCTATCATTTAAACTAGAAATATGACATTTCATCATAGTGGAGACGATTGTAGCATGTAAAGGTAAAGATAAGGTCAAAGACCCCTGGACAGTTAAGTCCCGTCGAATTCAACTATGGGGTGCGGTGCTCATCCCTGCTTTCAGGCAGAGGGAGCCGGCGTTTGTCCTCATACAGCTTTTCCGAGTCGTGGCCAGCATGACTAAACCGCTGACCTGGTGGTTTAAACCACAGCGCCACCCACGTAGCATGTAGGCCAAATCACTCTGCTGTCCAGGTGCTGAGTGGCAACTTTGAAGTCCCTGCTTTCCCTTGCCATGATTTCATATTTAAACTGGACTTGGACTGGGTAGCCCTTCCAATAATGGACCCCTCCAAATACAAGACTGCTCTTCTAATGGAGAGAGGACTGCCTTCCGCAAAGTAGGGCAACTGACCACATTGACCAAAATACTGCCCTCACCAACGTTGGTCTTGTGGATTTCTGCCAATGCACTTGAAATTAAAAATTAAAACAAATCTAACTCTGGAGGATGTAAACAGCACCCTCTCTGGAACCTGCTTTCTGGACCAATTGATTCACTTTGCTTCAAACTGAGGCCTGTCCTGCAAGCCAATTTACTTTCACTCACATTCATTCTCTCTCTCTCTCTCTCTCTCTCTCTCACACACACACACACACACCCCACACCTCCTAGGAAACACTGTCATTCAGCCTTTCAAGCCATTCAACCTTTTACCCACCTTTGATATTTAATCTTCTCTTCACCTTCTTGAACAAATTCAAAGGTTTGTAAAGAGTGCAAATGACATTTCAGTAGACAAACTTAGGCTATCCTTGGCTGATATAAATTAAAGATGGAGGCCAAAAAGGGAAATGGTGTACTGATTGAAGACTTGACTTTTAATTTGCCCTCATCCTGCGGGTTTTTCAGACTGTACCTGCATAGCTACAATGTGCCCCCTTTATAACAATGGTGAATAGAAACTGAAATCTGCCATCACTTTAGCTGATGTCTAGGCTGTTCCTTAAATGGTTAAAATTCTAAACTTGTGCTATAGATTAGGGAATCATCTCCTTTCAATCTTTGTTCTTTCTAGACGATCTCTTACCTTTCGGGACCAAATAAAAAACATTGTGACTAGGGAACAACTGATCTCCAATTCAGTAGTTAGCTGAGTCTATCAATGTGCACGGCGGGAATAATGTAACTATGAATTACTTACCAGTATGTTTGTGGGTAGACTGGCATCATCTACAGCAGAGAGGAGGAACCCGTGGCCTCCATGGACAACAACTCCATCATCCCAATGAACATGCTGGCTGGGGCTCATGAGGTGAATTGGAGTCACCTAGAAGGCCAGAGTTCCCCACCTTTGACCCATAGTGGAATTACTCCTAAATAAGCATGCATAGTACGGAACGTTCAGTCTTGCTCAGCCATTACCTTTTCTGCTACTTCATTGTGTGTTATAAACTTCTGGAGTTCCATATCACATGGGTGATGGTTCACATCACGACTTCCAGCAGTTGATCTACCTGCTCAGAGGTGGTTGATACTGGTGTGGGGGAGCAGCCATGTGATTTGGGCAACCTGGGTTAATGCAGCTGTCCAGAAGTGGAAATGTGGAAATCAAACACATGGGAACAACAACTTTATTACAAAGTTGACATTTGTCCAGGTTGAAGTGAAGACTGACCCAAACGTGTCAATTTCACAGGTAGGGTATCTATGGGTCAGTTTTTCTGAGGCAAAGAGACTTCTACCAGGTGTCAAGTTCTTGCCCTGTCCGCAAGGTTCAAATTCTCTCTCTCTCTCCAATTTGTATTTAAAGAAAAACAGATCAGTACCCCACAGGAAATGGCACAATCTTCAGCCACAGGATTTCTTTCAAGAGGAATACTAGCTCAGTTGTAGAGCACATTCTTTGCCTGCAAAAAAAAAAGTCCCAGTTCAATCCATGGTATCTCTAGGCAGGGCTGGAAAAAGGCTCTTGCCTGAAAGCTGAAGAGCTGCTGCATGTCGGTTTTGACAATGCTCAGCTAGATGGACCAATGATCTGACCTGGTACAAGGCAGCTTCTTCCTCTGTTTACTACTGAGCTGCCTTTTCTCATGGGAAAAAGCATGGAGAAAAGACAAACAAGCAGGCTGGACAGATGGGAAAAACCCTGAAGGCTGCAAAAGGCCCAGGAGCTGCTCAGCGACACTGGTGTAGATGAAAGCCTGGCTTTTCTCATCCCTGCTGTGCAGCTCTTACTCATTCAGCCATCATTGGACTTAAATCAATGACATGTTAATCAATAGGAGATCAACACAGCACATTCAGCGCTAGAACAGATGTGTTCTGCTTGGCAGTACACCTAGCGGCAGGAGTTGTGTTTAAAAAAACCAAAGGTGTTAGATCTTTGTGAAAAAGTGTATGCTGTGGGTTACATCAATGGAAATGTCACATTTTGCAAGCAACCCCCTCACACCAACCTTGTTACTCTTTATTATGCAAAAAGTAAAAAATCTCTCCCCCCCCATCTGCTTCAAAGTTATGCATTTAAAGCAGCCCAAATGCTTCCAGTACTTAGCAATAAGACTTGCTTCTGAGTAGACATGCATAGGATTGTGCTGTCATTGCCTAGGATAAGGTTTGGTGATTCCCAATTCTCCAAGCAGTGAAAAATTCCAGGGCAGCTTTTCCATAGCTGTCAACTTACAGATTTGAAAATAAGGGGCCAGCCTCAAAAATAAGGGATCAGTAGCCAAAATAAGGGATTTTAGTCAACCAGCTCCTTTCCTTTCCCCCATAATAGTCAATCGAAGGAGCCTCCAAAACAAATCCACCCCCCCACGAGATTGCCACCTGCCATTGTACTCAACCAGCTCCTTTCCTTTCCCCCCATTATGTGCCCCCGCTCCAGAAAGACCTTTTCCCCAGCAAGGGTAAGTGGGCCGTCGATGACGTATCCATCCGATTCCGAGCACAGGTATGTTCAACTTCTGAGCCCCTCCGAGCCAAAGGAAGAGCCCAGCCAGCAGCCAAACGAAGCCTCAAGCAGTGGTTCCCACAGCGCAGCAACCCGGCAAAGGGGATGCAGCAAGGAAAACCACCATCACTTCTCCGCTGAGAAGCGCTGAGCAAAGGCGAGTCCCCAGGCAATGTGGCCAGGCACAAGGCATGCAAGCTCCACCCCCCCCCCAGTCGTTCTTAGACTCCTTATTGGGTGAGCAACGTAACCAAGCAGCACAGTTGGAGCCTCCCTGGCTGGCAGGGAGGAACCGAGAGGAGCTGCTTCCTTTGAAACCCAGGAAATTTAAGGGACATCATCAATAAGGTACAGCAGTGAGACACGGCGCTGGAATAAGGGAGTTTGCCGCCAAATAAGGGATGGTTGACAGCTATGAGCTTTTCCTTGATTTCCCAGCATTGGAAGAGACTGATAGCATTTTATTTTATTTTTTGTCAATCTACAAATATACAACTAGAGCCTATGTGTGCATGTGCACTCTTGCCAGGCATACAATCTGTTATCTCACCTCAGATCTCAAGAAAGAGGAAAGGCATCTTCAGCTCCAGCTGCTTTTTGCCTTCAGATCAGGCTCTCCTGTCTCTCTGCAAAATAGAAAATAAAAAACTAACCAAAACACTCTAACACCAGCCCCTTCCCTTTATATGCAGGGAGGGGGAGTCAAGGGATGTAGCTTCTTCCAAGCCTCCCCCCATTTAAAGTGCTCGTAGCAAGATATCTCAACTATTTCCTGACCATTAACTCCCATTGAGGAACTAGCTATCTAGGCCAGTCTCCATAACAAAGGAAGATTGTTCAGTCATATAACAGTTTTCAGCCCTTTACAAAGGCATGCCTAGGGGCAGCACTTGTCTGATGATGGTTTGTGAACGCACCCACCCTGTTTAGGGAAGTTTTTAATGTTTGATGTTTTATCCTGTTTTTAATATTCTGTTGGAAGCCACCCAGAGTGGCTGGGGAGGTCCGGCCAGATGGGCGGGGTATAAGTAATAAATCAATTGTCATCATCATCATCATCATCATCATCATCATCTCACATTCTCCAGCAATGCAGAGCTCTACAGCCTATGTACCAAGGGTGGGAAATCTGTGACCCTCCAGGTGTTTCTTGACTCTTTTTGCTTACTGTATGTTTTTGACATTTTACCAACTTTTTTGTTACTCCATTTTTAATTTTTTAAAATTTATCTATACAGTTACGTAGACTAGAACCCTTGAACCTAGCCTAGCCAAGTTCATGGGGTCACTATTAGTATACAAAGCACTCAATAGTTTGCATATTCAGGAGGAATGGGGAGCCTTGCACCTGTAGTGAGATGCTGGTGTCACTCATCTTGGTGATTATTGAGAGATGTGTCCCCCCATCCCTGCAAAGTAACTATGCAAACATTTCCATGAGAATCCAGAGGATAGTCTGGAATGCAATATAACATCACAACTTTGCATGTTCAGAACATGCAAATTGGTTCAGGCTTCAAGCACAGGAGTTGGGTCACTGATTAATAGAGCTGAACGGCTGCAGGCTGGCCACAAATTGAACACTGCTGTGTACTGGGTAAGCAATGCTAAGAAAGTAAGGCAAAGCATCACAATAATACGGAGGCAAAACTGGCTCCACGCGTCCCACTATCCACACTAAGTTCCTATTCCTTAAATGGCAGCTTTCAATTGGATACTGCAGACCAAAATTGTGACATGTGCTATTTCAGTTTTTTCTTAGTTCTTTACTCACCAGTGTTCGCAGTTTTGCATTTAAAAGGCTTTGGAAATCAAGAACACCAATCCAGCTTCTGTAACTTTCCTGGAAAGTAATGGCATGTTTTTTAGCCAGTCAGTCAGCCTCACACCCACAGTTAACTTTTCTTATTTACTTTTATCTTTCTTCAAGAAAAGCTTTGTGGATTGATGCCTGAGTAATTGTGGCTTTTATTGGCCTGGCATATTGTTAAGTTTGTGGCTAATGAATAGAAATGTAGAGCTGATCATTGTGAATCTTTCAAAGTGGTCGGCACCACAGCCTGGGATCTGCAGCGATTATTACACTCAAGGAAATAAGCCCGCACAGTATTGATTTTCTGGAGAAGGGTTTTTTCAAACATGGCTATGCAATGCATTAGACAGGGAAGCAGATTTTTCATGGGCTGCTATTACCAAACAGTATTGGATAGCTTTACATAATGCCATTCTACCAAGTGGCAAACACACTGAAGAAACTGTAATTTTTTAAGAATGGTCTGTAATTATACTAGCTTTCATCTAGTGAACAGAGTCATAATTGCTTTCTGGGGAAAAAATATGGTTGATCTTATTTAACTATAAATCAGGTTTTTTAAAATCATAATTAGCATTCAGTTTTGAGGTCACACAAAGACCCTTTATCATGTTTTAAGATAATCAAATCTCAAGTGCTCTTCCAAGAAAAATTGTATTTCAGTACACATGCTTTGATCACTATAATTTCCTTCGTATTTTTTTTCAAGCTAAATTGTAAATTTTGATTTTCTTTCATACCATGTTTTTGTTTCATGCACATAGCAATCCCATCACCTCCTAATGTTAGGCAAATAGTACTTTTCAAGCTGGTTTCCTAGGAAACAAATATAAGTGGCAATAGTGCACCATTCATTAATACATCGAACAGTTAAATAATAATTCAGATTTATTCCTGTCTCGCCCTGTCCTGAACTGAGGGCAGTGAATACAGTTTTAAATGATAAAAATGTGGCAGAGGTTTCTCAATAGAAGCTGACCATGTTCATGGGATGGAGGGAGAGGGGAAAGAGGGCAAATGTAGACAAAACATAAATTATAATATTGATCTTAACAAAATGAAAATATGGAGAACAGGTGACTTTTCTGAGCGAGGGGCGCTGTACATGGGATACCACTCAATCCATCCACCAGCAGGTCTATCTTAAAATGGTGGCTGTGGATGTTTAGTTCGGTTTTGCTTCCTTATTTGATTGTTTTTATAAAGATTGATATTGCTTATTTTGCTCATCAGTGACAATTTTAAACATTAACAAGTAGAATTTGCAATTTACCTGAATCAGTGTAAGTAATCATTAATTGATACTGATAATTTAAAAACCCATTTCTAACTGCTCAGGTAAATAAATCCCTCCAGAAAGAGATGTGTGAGATTTGTGAGTTGCCAGGCAAAAGTGTTCCTTTATAACCATGCCTTTGGCTGATTAAACAATCTATGGGGTTTAAATGGTTTTGTGGTACAAACGATTATTGGTTCCTGTTGTTGTGGTGGTGGTGGTGCATTTTGTGTTCTTATTTTGTATTTCTATGCTGTAAACCACCCTGTGATCTTTGGATGAAGGTTGGTATAGAAATTTAGTAAAATAATTAAGTAAATTGTGATGTTTCTCCATTGACATAGGTAAGAAAGGGAAACCAGGTTTCAAGAATTACAATTGCCAGTCTGCTCTGACTGGTAAGCTTTTCTGCCAAGCCTGGTTGCCAAATCATGGTAAACCATCTCTGTATCATGTAACCTTGGACTTCCAGTCCCTTGCTATTTTCCATCTTATTAAGAAGAGGATACCTATACATCTTTATGACACGTAATGAGTCTTTCTGAGGAAAATTAACACTAGACAGCAGAGCTGGTTCAAATTAATAGGATACTTCATGGTATCTGATTTCCCCCTGCTCCTAAACATTTGTTCCTTAAATGCAGGAACCGATAGCCATAGCCACTGCTTGTGATATAGGGCACTTCCCCTTTAATTTGAATTAAAGGAATTCATTACATGAGGGTTTTTGTGTGTTTTTTAAATACTGTTCCAAATAAGATACAATAACACAAAAGATTTGGAGTGGCCATTGCTAAAGTTATGCTTAACTATGATAGATGCGAACAAGGAGCTGACATGATTTCTCTCCACTTACTAATGCGTTAATTACATTTAAGCTGGATCTTAGCTTTCATTAAACACTCATCTTCTTATTTGCTGCAGAGCAGATCTCTTGAACTGCTATGTCAGTATTTCAATGGTTTGTTTTTCCACTTAAATGTGCTCTCTCCTTCTCTCTCCCCACCACTGCCTTGGTTCCTTTGTACAGCTACATTGTACGCACACAAAAAATAGTTGCACCATAGGTCCACTGACAAAATTTGAACAATCATTTCTATGCTGACCAAGTAAAGATATACTGGTAGCAATCCATATCCATTCTGCTCAATAGCAGTAGTTGGACTTTTTTTCAGTGGGGGGTATATTGCACCCAATCAGCTTATTATCATCTCCTTGTGCCCCACTGAAGAAGAGACACTATCTTAGAAACCTTTCCACTTGGATGCTCTGTTAGTCCCCCTATGACCAGCCAAAGAAATGATGATATTCTGATGCTGATGCTGCATTCTCCAGCGATACAGGTCATCTGTATATCTCTTTTTTCACATCTATATAATCACCTCCTGACAGAAATTCCTCATGACAGGAGGCAAAGAAGCAGCAGCTACAAACTGAAATATTTGTCTTTAAAGAAAATAGGATTTCACTCTTCTTCATGGTTGGCCTCAGCAGTGGGGCGGAGGGGGGAGGGATGCTTGAAGTGAATTTTGAATGCTGAATTTTGAATGGAAGAAAGAACTACCCTCAGAAGTCAGTAGGAACATTTACTGTTTTACCATAGCGGGGGTTGAGCACCACTGTGTCAACACCCACCCCCAAAAACCTCAAAGCTAAAGCGAAGAGTTCCTGCTCTAACTCAGTTCTCATTTATTGTGAAACATTTCAAACATAACCCTGCCTGTTATCGTTATTATTCTATTTATTGTATAACTTTTTTGTTTGTGTCCCATGTTATTTTCTAAGGAAACACAAGGAAGCTAACAGGTTAAATAACAATACAATACAGTATAAAACAAATTACCTTCAAATCATCTATCATCCAGGTGCTCATTTAATGATAGCATGTAGTACAATACACCCCAAGGATGAATTATTTTGAGAGTGTGCTTAAGAGGGGGGGAAACGAGCATCATCTACACTATGATAGTTTCCATTTGCAAGGAAGAAACTAAGATATATGGACTGTGCTGAGCATCCCTCTGGAGGAGTGGCTGTTTCGAGTAACAGACCACTACTTCTGCAGCGTAGAAAAAAATCAGTTACATTTAGTATGAAATGCATGGAGTTATACACACTCTTATTCATAGCTTTACAAAGTGCACACATTTAATGATGTGTATTGTAAAGGGTACTAAAATATTAACAGAGTAGAAAATCCATTTGGAGGCACTTTAGAGGGGCATTTAGCACATACTTTTTCCAGCTTGTGACAGGAAAGGTTTGTCAAAAGAATGTACGAGGAATTCTTAAACAAGCTCAGGGTCTCATCCAAAGCTGCACTTGACATGAGAAATGGTGGCAGATACTCCCCTGGGTTGCATGGATGCAAGCATGGCCTCTATTGGCTGATGCAAACAGATAACATCACTGCTGTGACCCAGCATCTGCCCTATCATTGCCAGGTGGTAACAAACTGTGGGTGCCATCGTATATGGAATGGCCGTTTAAGATGTTTGTTGTGTTTTATTCATTGTAATAGCTCGTGTACATTGCAAAGCAGGACAGAGAACCAGAAATATTTTTTAAAAATCAATATCCATGACAGAAATGAGTTTACGGCTAATTTTGTATTTTTGTATTTTAAGGTCTGTGAGGAAACCTGGGATTCCATCAATTTGCAAGACAAGAAAGAAAGCAATTTTTTATTAATGAATGTAGAATGATATAAAACATATTAAAATATGTCACTTGGGTGTGGGTGGGTGGGTGTTATTTAACAATTATTCTTATACTTTTAAAAATAAAAACAAAGTTAAAAAATGCGCATCTGTCTTGCTGACCTTCAATTGTATTTTGCATAACCTTCAACAGAATTCTGCTTGAATCAGTTAGAAATTGTTGAAAGTGTGTCTCAGGTGAACAAAGTTGTTGCCTTTTCTGAACCTAGGAGTTGCATCACTGGAAAAATTCATCACTGTGATTCTAAGGCAAGTGTGAGATGTCTGACTCATTCTCCAGATCAGGTCTCTTTCATTTAAACCATGCCATCTTTCTACCTAAAGTCTCCAGCCCAGCCCTTCACCAGCCTGGTGCCTTCCAGATTTTTGGGACTACAGTTCTCATCAGCCCCAGCCATCTGAGTTGTAGTCCAAAACATCTGGTGTGAAAACAAATTTGGAAATACAATGTGTGAATGTGGAGAGCAGGGATTAGTGAGCTAGTTTTGTCTCCCTTCCATTGCTGTTTCTGTCTCCAATGAGTTGCGCAGACAACTGTCTGAAGTGGGGATTCTATGTCAGATACCTGGAACTTCCATGAGCAGAAGCTGCTGCCTGCTTCAGAAAGTCTTCCTCCAACTTGTGGAGGGTGAATAAAGTCTATTTTGGAGTCTTGTAACCGTGCAACAGATTTGTGGAGACACCCACCTGCCAATCACCTGCTGTAACATTTTTTGAGGTGCAATGCCAGATTCTCCACCACCTCTGGGGTTTTTTTTTTTAGCTGTACCCATTTAGTATAACAAACTCTAACACTTGGCTTCACTCTCATGGGACTCTTCCCAATGTCTCCATTATCGGATTTGCTTTGAGCTCTATTGCCCTGACTTGTCTCCACCATCAAGCTTTCCCTCCATACCAGAAATGTTTAGTTCTAGAGCTAGCAATCCTAGTTTCAGAAACGACTCAAACAAATAAGAAAACTCTCTAATATAAGAAAACAAAACCAACACCCCACAGTTCAATCAGGCACATTAATCACTGTAAATAGAATTCTAACTATAATCTCTTAATTGGGATGATGCATTGTGACACAATGTATTCCATTCATGGTTTTCCATTAACTTCCATGCGACCTATTTCTCTACCTTGTGACAGGTTCGTATTTTGCTGTGAACCTAAGAGGATGCATTGCAGTTTGTTTTCCAATCTTCACGGATGAGAGCTTCATTAGAAGAATCTTTTCTCATTAACCACTGAAATAATTTATGTGCAGGGGGATGTGTTTTTCCCTTGTTGTCTTCCTTTGTTTTCCTGCCTTCTCTAGGTATTTGAAGAACTGTATCTTTGGAAAGCAAGGAAGGGACATGTAGTTTTTGGTCCTCAAAGTCAATTTAATATGACAAAGCATGAAAAAAAGAACAGTACGGTTTTACTTCCACCTTCTGGGTTGTTGAAAGGTGACAGTGGCCCCTCTCATATAATATGCATGTTGGATATACCATGTTCCAAGTGTCAAAACTCTGCCTTAGAGGTGAGCCTGACTTCACATGGTCACACCTGTATGGTGTTGCTATTTGGGAAATCTAGTGCAACAGTGCGCAGAAAGAAATAGCCTGGCAAAGCTGCTGGTTGTAAAAACAAAGAAAACTTAAACTTCATTAAGGCAAACAAAGCCATTTGAAGTGTAGGTTTTATACTTGGCCGAGCTAGAGCCAAGAAGTGAACACTAGCACATGCTAACTTGGACTAACTTGGAAAAGAAGCAGGAAGGAAGTAAAGCCTGAGAGGAAATGATCTACTTTACCCAGTGTCGTAGCATTGGAGGGCCACAGGGGCGGTTGTCCCAGGCACAAAATGGTTAGAGGCAAAAAATTTCAACACCTCAGTACAGCTGCATGCTTCCCTTGCTGGGCTCCATTGAAATGACTTCTCCATGCAAACCAGGAAGTGACCTCTCCAGAGAATGGAACAGCTTTTCTTAACTCTGTGGCTAGGATCTCCTGGGTAATGTAGACACTGTTAGGCAGTTGAATGCGGTGTGTTGTTGTTGTTTGGTTGTGAACGATTCTTCGTGACCCCATGGACCAGAGCATGAATGCGGTGAACCCTTTACAATACTCCACCTGTTTCTCTCCCTCCAACCCACCCCTCCACGCAGCCCCAGGCACTAGCAACCCATGCTACACTACTAACATAACCAACTAGTAGTTACAAAAAAGAGAAAGAATAAGTGACAATGAAGAACAGCCTTCTTTCTGTTTATTGCCCACCCATGCTTGGGGAGCATGCTGGGGAACTAAGAAGTCATTGGATTTTTGATATTCAAGCCTTCTCCTGGTCTTCTCCCAAACTGCGCCCTTTTTGGCCCTACCAATGTTTGCTTCTGGTGGTGGGCAACTGGACACACCCCAGAGGAGGGGAAGAGCTGGGAGATACTGGAGACTGGGAGCATGGAGGATGAGCAAAAGGGTGAAACAATAGGTACCCCAGCACAGAGCAAAGACAAGGTTCAGATTTGTTGCTTCACCACAGGCCACCCCTGACAGTCTGTCTTTTGACAGTCCACCAGCCTCTCCTCCCACTCCCAAAACAAGGCGTTTGCTTCACATAAGAGAATAGAAAGTGAAGCAGAGACAGAGAAGGTCCCTTAGGACTCATCATAGACATAAGGAGGGACCTGACTCAGAGGGAATACCTACAGCGAAGGAGGAGGTGCAAGACAATGGCTTGCTATAATAAGGGAGTATATTTCATGAGTCTCTGTATGTTTCCTGTTTTGATTCCTTAATAAATCTACTACCTGCAAGTGAGCTGCGATGGTCTTACCTTTCTCTGAACTGTGCTGAACTGTGTGAGGTGTCAGTACTCTCGTGACACAGGCACATACCCAGAACGAAAGAGGTTGTGGAGGAAGGAGAGAAGGAACTGAGGGGAAGGACAACAAACTCAAATATTTATGTTGGTTTTAGTTAGTTTCAGCTTATTTGTCCTACAGACCACAAATAAATACATTATAGGCTTATCAAAACCATCACAGCAGAGAAAAAACACAATATACATGCAAACAGATTGTTCTGGGTGTGCCTTTTAAAATACACAAAATTCATGAACAATCTATGAACTATCAGAAATAGTTAAATAATACAGACAATTTTGGCTCAGAACTTATCTTCCCTTTTTAATAATTATGGCCTAACATACTTATGTGCAAGATTTTGGGTTTGTTTGTTTTAATATTTAAAATTTTCAAATATTATTAAAGGTGCAAGCATTTTTGAGTTGCACTGCATACTGCCATTTCTTGTTGCTTCAGGAAAACAGTACCTGACAGACCGGAGGGACAATTGTTGCTTAGCGTTCAGCATAGTAAGAGTGCCTAGCAAATTTTAATGCTGAGTGTGAGGATAGTTTCCATGAAGAAGCGGCCAGCAAGAAAAAGATTGAAGTCAGTGAATTTCTGATAAATGTGACAGAAAAATTGACAGACTGCTTTAGGTCCCTATTGATCTGCTCTTTATTGAAATAAATTGAGCTAGATACTAACTGCTTTTGAATGGGTTTCCAGCAATTCTCACTTTTCCTGCTCTCATTTCTTAAGATGTTTGGGCGAAGGTAAAAGATGTGGACTGGGTACATGTAATAACTGTTTAAAGATGAGGAGGGGGTTCTATATAGCATAATTGCTTCCATGTTCATATTGATTTATGTGCTTCCGTGCCCTACTGTAACTGGGGCTATAACTAAACCTAAGCATATGTAACTGAAACAACCACATATTGCTTCCCTATTTATACCTTCTGCCCCTCCTCCCCATCCTCTGTTTCCTTTACGCTGAATTTTAAATGGTAAACTTCTCTGAGTAAGAACTGCCCTCTAAAATTGTAACTCACTGTGTGATTTATTTATTTATTGCTTGTATCTGCATACACACAAAATGACAAAATACTACCCCGCAGGTTGTCAGGAAAAAATATTTTAGCTCTTGATGAGGCAGCAGAAGTGGTGGGCATTTATAACCCCTTGCCAGCAGAGTAGACCAATTTAGTTTCCGTTGCTTATCACTGATGCCAAGTCATTGATCAGCCTTATAGAATTGCCCTTGTATACCTTGTTGTCTAACCATTAATACCATTACATTTGCCCCAACTTTTTCGAGCAGTGAGAAGCTTGCAGAGCTGAAAGTGAATTATTTGCCTCTTTTTCTATGTCTCACTGAAACCCGCCTCCCTTTCACAGATAGAGAAAGAACTAGATTAGCAGGATGAGGAAAGGATATGCAACCTGCCCACCTAAGAACTTAAATAAGACCATAATTAAGAAGAGGCCTGCTGAGTCAGACCAAAGACCTATCTAGTTCAGCATCCTGTTTTCACAGCGCCACAAGCAGGACCTGTTTGTGATTTCCAGCATACTGTGTCCGACACTGAAGGCGGAACACAGCCACCGTGACTACCGGCCATTGATAAACTTATCCTCCAGTAATTTGTCTCTTCTTCTTCTAAACCTGTCCAAGTTGCTAGTCATCACTACATCTCGTGGGAGCGAACTATGCCTGGTAAGTGCCTTCTTTTGCCTGCCCTGAACCTACCACCATTTTGCTTCATTGAACGGCCTCAAGTTCTAGTACTATAACTGTTAAGTTGTGGGTGAACATATCAGACGACACAGCGATTCTTCAAACAGCTCTTGTTTATTCAGAAGCCAGAACAGAACTGAACTGAAGGGCTCAGTCAGCCTGCTTATATAGAGCTCTAGTACCTCGTTACTGTAACAACTTTCTAAAACTATCCAATCACTGAATGTCACTTTTGATCCTTCATTTGCATAACTATCTACAGTATCCATCCAATCACTGAACGTCACTTTCGATACTTCATTTGCATACTATCTACAGGATCCCCCTGCTGGCCCAGGGTGAGAACTTCAGTACATAACAATAACAGAGGGAGGAAAACTGCCTATCAAGTCTGTCCACTTCCTTGACTGCATTTTCCAACTCAGATCATTCCAGCGTGATCCTGCATGAGCCCTTGTGGAAAAACACCTGAATGGTGTCAGAAATGCATGGGTGCCAACTTGACTAAAATATTGGGAAGCCCAGGTATGCCCTGCACAATTGATCACATGGCACAGCACACACACACCAGCTGAATGACAATGCCCATCAACTTGAGGGGGGCAAATATTTTATGGGGAGGCAAAGGGACCTTGACCCCTAGGAGGTGGCTTCTATGCCTGAGATAGGGGGTTCACAATGAAGAGGAAAGCTTACAGAGCCCCAACTAGCCTCTTCAGAGAAGGCATGAAGGGTCCTTACCTCTTTCAGCAGAGTTTAGGACCCGACTCATCATAGGGATCCTCCAGGGAGCTATAAGTATAGGTGTAGGGGGATTTCTCAACAATACTAATACCTGACCACGTTCCCCATCACTTCCTGCCACTCAGCACTGGACCATCTTGCTTCTGATCTCTCACCATGGCAGCACCTCTTGACCAAGCTATTGGCGTGCTGGTTGTCATCTTCCACAAATACGCCAGTAAGGATGGCGATAAGAACACCCTAAGCAAGAAGGAATTGAAGGAGCTGATACAGAAGGAGCTCACCATTGGACTAAAACTGCAGGAAGCAGAGATACAGGCATTAATGAAAGATCTGGACCGCAATGGGGACCAAGTGGTGAACTTCCAGGAATACGTCACTTTCCTGGGTGCCCTGGCAATGATTTACAACGAAGCTTTGAGTTCGTAAATGTACACCCCGGTGGGGCGAGGTGGCGTGGTTCGGGATTATACCTCTGTAGGCGGTTTCACGTCCAATAAAATTTAAGTTTTGTAAAAATATATATACAGTATATATACTAATACCTTCTTGGGGATCCCCTAAGCCTCCACTTTATCACCTCCCTTGTCTTTGCTCCAGTGCTGGTTAGTGACCAGGCTCCCAAAATCTGGATTTCTGCTGATGGCTCTCCCTCCTTCCTGTCCTCTTCTTCTTCTGATGAACTGTTCCTGCAAGGTCCCCTTTGCTGCTCTCTCCCCACCAGCACCTCTCCTCTTTATGCAGTCATGAGTGACAGGTTACATGTCCAGAATCTGCTGCAAAACTCCACTTCCAGCTTGTTCGCATCCACTGCCTTCATACATCCCTATCTGTACAGTTCTAATTATTGGGTTGGAGGTTCCAGTGCAAATTGAAGAAAGAAGCATTTTGTGGATATAAAGAACTGCAAGTCTCACTAGGAATAGAGTACTACTGATGGATTGATTCAATTTTCTATTACATTTTAATCATTACATTGGCAGGATTATAAAGTGCCTACTAGGTGACACCCATGGGGTTGACACAGTACCCATTATGCTGACAAATTATTTTTGTAGGTAAAGAATTATTGAAGACTAGAGTGAGGTTCCTTTACAATATCAAAAGCCTTTGTCCAACTCACAGTTACTTACACTGAACAATTTCCTGTGTGAAAGCTGCAGGAAATGAGAATTACTTTGGAACCTACAAAGTACTGAAATTAATTTGTAATCAGGACAGCACTTACTCTTAGTTTTTAAAGCATTCACTTTCTGTGCCACGCTTCCTCAACCGCAGCCCTCCAGATGTTTTGAGACTACAATTCCCAGCATCCCCAACCACTGGTCCTGCTAGCTAGGGATCATGGGAGTTGTAGGCCAAAAACATCTGGTGGGCAGAGGCTGAGGAAGCCTGTTCTATGCAGACCACACATGTACACCATCTCTGTGCTGAGGTTGGAACAGAAGGGGATAACCTATGTCCCAGTTACCTGAACTATATCAGTACAATAGCATTAGCATTTAAGGCAGTTCATTGTCTGCATTCTGGGTTCACATACTAAGAGTGCAATTCTATACATTGACTTATTTATGGAAAGGGTTCCCAACATTTTTGGGCCCAAGTAGCACATCTGGAAATCTAAGAAACAATGTTAGACACCACAAAATATCAATTTCACAGAAGAAAAATTTGAGATGCGCAGAAACCACCAATTTCAGACAGACAAAACACCTACAACTATCCCAAAATAAAGTAAGCACACTCAAAAAAGCAGGTAACTCCTTCTCCCGCAAAAAAGAACTTGTAAAAAAAAGAGAGAGCCAAAACCACTAATTTAAAAAATAAATAAATGGGAGGGGCTCTGACTGGTGCCAAGGGCTGTGTCTGAGAGTGCCATGGTACCCACCTGCACCACATTAGGACCCCAGATTTAGGGTGTGTGTATTATATACATCGGGTGGCATTGTGGGTTAAACCACAGAGCCTCGGGCTTGCCAATCAGAAGGTTGGTGGTTCAAATCCCCGCGACGGGATGAGCTCCCATTGCTCGGTCCCTGCTCTTGCCAACCTAGCAGTTCGAAAGCGCGTCAAAGTGCAAGTAGAGAAATAGGTACCGTTCTGGTGGGAAGGTAAACAGCGTTTCCGTGCGCTGCTCTGGTTCGCCAGAAGCGGCTTAGTCATGCTGGCCACATGACCCAGAAACTGTACGCCGGCTCCCTCGGCCAATAAAGCGAGATGAGCGCTGCAACCCCAGAGTCATTTGCAACTGGACCGAATGGTCAGGGGTCCCTTTACCTTTACCTATTTTACAAATAAAAGTTTCAAATTGACTTAACAGCAGGAAAAAATATAAGTGAAATCAATTGCAAACCAAATAAAAAGAAAAGAACATACAAAATAAAAATGTACAAACATCCAATCAACAATGGTTTCTTGGTTCTTCACAATTCAAAAACAATTAAAATATAACTACAGTACAATATTTTTTTTAATCAGTACAAAAACAGACCAACACAGAAATTAGCCTGAAATCATAATGAGGCAAAATAAAAACACCATAGCCCAGCCAAGGGGAAGTACAGCACAACCGAAAAATATTTGTCTGCTCAGAAGCAAGCCTCACTGAGTACAATGGGATTTACTCTTAGGAGAGTGCAGCATAAGGTAGAAATCCTTAACTACCTGGGAGAATAGGTGAGAGACCACAGGATGCTGTGGGCCTCCCTTTCTGCCATCTGAGAAGTTGCTGCTGCTGCTGCTGCTGCTGCTGCTGCTGCTGCTGGAAGTCTGTCTTGTGTGGCAATGAAAATCTCCACCATCATTGCTGTTCCAGTGGTGGTGGTTCTCCAATGGCAGTGTGGCCAGGAATAGGCATGTCAGGAAAGGCAATAGATCCATAGGATCCTATGCACACTCATTCCCCTCAGACACCCCTCCCCAAAGCTTTAAACCAATGCCAGCCCTGGAATTGTCATATATCATACTTCAGGGGGTGGGGGAGACATCAAAAGGTAAACTGACCACAGACAAGTACTTCCCAACTATCCAAACTGCTGTGAGCTGGCAGGGCTCTGGAGGTGGTGGCAGTGGCTGTAAAGTGGAGCTCCCACCACCATAGATAGGATCGCTCTGTCAACCTGTCTGCCACATCACACTTTGCTCTCTGTAGCATTTAGAATTAGCTACTTTTCTATACTACCTGCTGAAGAGTTCTGTATGGCCTAAAGATGATGCAAAAAAATAAATAAATGCTTTGGTTTTCAGAGACCAAAACAGCAATTGAACATTATACCAAACAGAATTAAGAGGAGATCTTCTTCAGAATAGATTGGTCATGCCCATATCATTTCAGATTTCAACTGTATCCACTATCATTCATCTAAGTATTATCGCAAGTATATGGAAATGCAAACACATTGCATAGGCAGAGAGGGTAAATCTCATTTGATAGAGCCTATGAATATGAATTATTCAGTGCTGCTGTTGTATAGCTATCCCAGTTCTGTGTAACAAACCCTGCATTAGCACAGAGTTATATTTGGGGCAGGTTTTTAGGAACACAACTGTTTTCTGTGCATGGAAAAGGCTAGAACTTAAAGTGAAACAATACCAAAGCAAAGCTGCAGGCTGGTGCAGATGGTCCAGCCCAAAGGCAAATCTATTTGCAACAAAGAACCAAGCAGAATTTTTATTAATTGCTGCCAACACAATAATACCCTCTGTTGGAATGTCAAAGAATATGAGTTACTTTTTGGGTGGTTAAATATACATGGGCTTCTGGGCCAGAGGTGGCATGCAAGTTCACTGGTTCAATGCAGCGAAACGGCAAGAGGCATTCTTAAGAAATCCATTCCAGTAACAGATTGTTTTTCTGGTCCTATAATTTACTTTCAGTACAGAATTCTAAAATGTCTGTTTATATTAGCATACCCATATCCACAGTATGTTCGTAGAGTATGGAGACAGTCCAAGTCCTGCATGGGAAGGGGCTTACAGTTCTGTTCAGTTAAAGAGACAGCTCTTTCCTGTTAATGCAAAACACACAAAACATTATCCACTTCCGTGACGACTAGATGACCTGCTCCTGAATACACAGACCTCTTCATGTACTTCAGAACAAAAGCACCCTATAGACCTCTCTATCTGGCCCTCGGGACTCCTCCTCCTTAGCCATACACCCCTCTCCCAAGGCCATACCTCTCCCTAGCCCGACTTTGCACTCACTCCCTGAGTGTTTTTGCCTGGCTGGAATGTGTCCTTGAATGCCAATAATGCCTCTCGCTTGCCTGGACAAAGGACAGAGAAGTATGGGTGAGTATGTCTAAAACCAGCTTACTGTACACTTTTGCCACTGGCCCTGCCCAGCATTGCCATGTGGCCCCCAGAAGGGTTTGCCATCACTGCTATAAATGCTATGCAGAAACAAGTACCACTAAATTCAGTGGGACTGACGCAACGTAAGCATGCATTAGACTGCAGTATTAATCATTTTATGAGGACATTAGTAGATAATTCCCCTTTTCCCACGATGCCGCCCCCCCCCCAATTCAAAACTTACCTGTACTCTTCTGTTTGACTTTTGACTACATACTTATGCAGATTTGTTGGCCCATATGTAGAGACCATGATGAGCTGCATTAAACATGACCCTTTCTCAAATGACAGCCCCATCTGCTCAACCTCAGCTTATACATATTTATGAGTGCCTGGGGAAACCCAGCCAGATGGGCGGGGTATAAATAATAAAATTATTATTATTATTATTATTATTTATTCTCTCTCTCTCTCCCTCTCTCCAGTTGTCTTCAGGTAGAAGACACAGAACTAAGGTCACACCGACCCTACTACAACATTATTGTTTTTCATACTCTGGAATTGTCTAATAATGCTTCAGGAACATGTATATAACAAAGTTTAAAATGGTTACCTAATGCTTCTTTTTGCACACTGAGCCTCTAATCAGCTCGGCAGGAACACACAGTGTATCTTTGGAGTCTGTTTTCCTGTCAAACAAAGGGAGGGAAGGCAAATATATGCATGAACCCATCTCTCTTGACTGCATTTAATGCCTGTGCTTAGTCATTCCGAACACTTACTGCCTCTTGTGACAAGCCGCAAAAAGAAAGAGTGTGATTCGGCCACATTACCATGCCTCTTCAGTGAGGGTGCCAAAATGAGAATCAATTTTGTCCTGTTGTGTGTGATTCCCTCCCTATATCTGTGTAAGTAACATCCAGGCTACAGAAGTTGTGTATATAAATGCACACCATTTAAGAATCCAATTGAGCCCCCCTGTAACCTTGGATGGGGAACTGGATCTGTCCCACAGGCAAGATCCTTATCCATAAGGTCCAAGTTCATAAGTTTATTGTTCTGGCCAAATGCCATGACAAATTTGCATTAGGCAATAGAAATAGTACAGAACATCCATGCATAACATATAAAGACATAATATAAAAAATACACTGCCAAGTTCCTGAGCATTAAAACAGTTTCCCTTGTACATCTTTGACAGCTCCAATTCTAGTATTATTTTGCCTTTCTAAAATCCAATTTGCCAACATCCATGAAGCAAGAAAGAGAAGTTACCAGAGACACCAACAAACTCAAATCCAGCTTGATTTCAGATTAAAGCCCTGAATTTCTCTATGAAAACAAACAGACATTTCCTCTCTTTGAATTGCAACTCCTCACCTGTTGGCACCAGTCCATCCACCTTCCTTGGTGCTCTTTTTTATTTCAGTTCATTTTGTAATTCCAAAACTATGCAAACGTAACAAACCAAACCAAAATGCATGAGACCACTCATTCCCATTAGATGGCATTTACATTTCCAATGAATTTTGTATCACTCCACTCCTAAATTCTCAGCCCTACTGAAATGAAGCCTCCTGTAGGTTTCCATGCATTTGAGCACCCAAAAATATCTGTCTACACCACGGGTGTCAAACACAAGGCCCGCGGGCCGAATCCGGCCCGCCAGACCTCGTCATGTGGCCCATGTAGCCGCCGCCGGCTGCCAGCCTTCACCTTTTATTCTCGCTTTTTTTTTTTGACACAAGAAAGCTGCCTCTTCAGCGCATGCGCAGCAGCCTACAAGCCAGAGAACGTCTGCCCTCTAGCGGCGCCGGCCGTTCTACACAGGAAACCTCCACTTTACATGCATTCAGGAAACCTCCACTTGTTTTTATATTGAGCGCATGCCATCCTGTGATGTGACAGATCCAACGGCTGCCTGAACCCTTCTCTCCTGTACTGTAAGTACATATGATGTATGTGGGGGGGGAGGGGGGGGTCTGCTTATTATTCTGCTTAAAAGTCTGAGCGGTAAACTTTGGATATACTGACCACTTCCGTGTCACTTTACAGTGGTATAGGGACCATAAACTACAATCAAATAACCCAAAAATGTCCAATAAAAGAAAATTTGATGCAGAGGGAAGGCAATTTCAGGAGAGATGGGAAAGTGAATACATGTTTGTGATTAATGGAGACAATAATTGTACAATAATTGTACATTTGAATATCTACTTGCCATTATTCTGACTATGTTTCTGCTTTCAGAGCTAGTTATTACTTACATTATTACAAAAAACAGTAATAATTGAATGCAGTGACAATAATTTATGATAATAAAGAGTGGACACATAGTCCTACAGATACAACCGGCCCTTTGAGGGTGACCAAACTGCTGATGCGGCCCCCGATGAATTTGAGTTTGACACCCCTGGCCTACACAGTCTGCAGACATACTAGTTTTCTACTACTTTATGTTTTTATTCTTTTTAGATCTCCCTTCAGCAAAACATGTAGGGCAGTGTATAATGAAGATATAAAATCACATATAAACAGACAACAGAGCAGAGCAGCAGCTGGTAAATTCGGCACTAAACTTTAGCAAAGCAGATAAAAACATGGGCAAATAAGGCAGCAAAGCAGGCACCCAGAAAGCCTCCCTGGGGTAGGTACCTCAAAAATGGAACTATGAAATTGTCAATATTCCACCCCACCCCCCAAGAATCCTAGAAATTCTTGAGGGCCTTGATTTTTCTCTTAAAGGTCTGTAGCCCCAGCCATAGAACTACAGTTTTCAGGGTTCTCTGGGAAACCAGTTTGCTTAAGTCTATAATATATCCTATGTCAAATATTTTGTACCTGGGAAAATACCATTGGCATTGTGATTGTTGTGCCACGTTTCAAGCCACAATGGTCACAGGTACTCAAGGAACCCTGTGCCAGTTATTTACATGTTCAAAGAATCCATGTGGCGCATACCATACTAGATCTAACAGCAAAGTGTAGAATTGCAATGCTGATGTACTAGTCTTGCAGGCAGCTGAGGTAACATGCAGGTCAGCTTACTGAGGAATGTTTAGGCAGAAGTCAGGGCTGGTGCCAGATTTCCAGCAGCCCTAAGCACAGTGCCACTGAAAGGCCAAGACACATACCCATAGCAACAACTGCCCAGTATTATTTCTTCTTGTGTTGCTCCTGCAACAGAAAAACCACTCAACACCCTCTCTGCCTATAGATTCCATAGATCTACAGGCTGCAGCATTGCATTTTGAGTCAATTAAGATGGCAGGAAGTCACTGCAGGTGGGAGTTGAACTGTGCTTCCATTCAAAAGCAGAACTGCTGTTCTGCTGAAATAGTCATCGGCGAGGGTGGAGGTGGCAGCGGGGACAGCAGTGTGTGACAGTGTGAATGTGTCGGGCTTCTACTGGGCTTCTGGGTCCCTCAGCTAGTGCCCAACCTGACCCATTGGTGCCCACTAGTGCCCACTGGTGTTGGGCTTGCCTGTAGTCTCCACCTGAAAGTTCTTGCTCTCTATTCCAAAAGAAAGGATGCCACTGGCAGAAGCACCAAGGCACATTTGAGCTAGATTGCCTTTTTTAGGCCAGAGCACCAGACCTCTATTCTTTGAACAGGCTAAGTCAGAAGCATATAGGCACAATTTAGCTCCATTACAATCCGTCCACGTTCCTCCTTTGATTTCACTCAGATTGCCCCCTTGTTTTTGGCCTCCTATAAAAGCACGAATCCCATTTTGGTTGAAATATGATCCTGCTGGGTTTAAAAAATAATCACCATAATTTAAAAACAACAGCACAACAACCCCAAGTTTCAACCTAATGGAATTTCTAAAGGGCCTAAACATTTTCCCTTCGCCCAGAATAATAGCTGCCTCTGCTGTGCTATAATAGCCTGGTGCTACTTCTGAAGTATCAATGTAATTGAATCAAATGTGTTTTCAGCAAGAAAAGTGAAGTACAAAGGGGCTTTAGCAGACCCTTTTTGGCTACAATGCATCCTTTGTTGCTAAGGAGAATGCTACCAGATTACTCACATATACAAAAGCCTACTCAACCTCTTTGATATCAGATGGCTCTGAAGGACGACTAATGGCTAGATTCTCTTCTATTTATCAGACAAGCCAACTTTTGTTTTTGCTACATTTTTATATGCTTTGCAGGGCCAGCTCAGGACATTTTGCTGCCTGAGGCAAAGGTCAAGATGGCGCTCTTTCCCAAGGCAGCTACAGAAGCCAATTGGACAGGAAGTTGAATGTTACTCCAATACCTTTGTAAAGACAGTGTCCTCCACTGTACTTGAAGGCAGCAGGCTACTGTAGGGGGTACAGGCCAAGTCACATGGCACGCACAGCTCTGGCCACTCCCTCCCCCCTTAGCACCTGCTGCCTCAGGCAGCTACCTCAATCTGCCTCATCGCAGGGCCAGTCCTGGTGCTTTGAATTAAGATGAACTACTCATAGGTAGTGCAGGTAGTTGATTAATATGAATCTGCATGTCTTCTTAATACTCCAGTGAAACAGTCAACCAGCCTTGAATGAAAAGACATTGACCCATGTCCTGGAGATCTAAATAACTCTAATCCATCTGTCAGACCTTTCTGACCCATTTGTCAGCTGGAGTGAATGTAAAACAGCAGATTGCTTGGTGATGCTCCTCCCATCCTCCATTTTGGAGTACCAATTTCCCCTACTGGATTTAGTCATGGTTAACACTGGGAAGCAAAGTTAACAAGGGCTAGGGCCAGTGTGTTTTTTTCTAGAAAAAAATGTTTAGGGGTACTTTAATTTTCCTACTCATATTGAAATACTACCCCTCAATGAGACCAAACTTAGATTCACAAAATGTTTAGCAGTATGCGTACCCCTGCGTCCCCCCAGGAAAAAAGCACTGGCTAGGGCTAACCTATATTTCCTCTTAACCTTGCATATGAAACCAGGGATTTGAACTTATTTCATATACAGTGGACGCTCGGGTTGCGAACGTGATCCACAGTGGAGATGCAATTCAGCGCTTCTGCAAATGCACAAAGCGCAATTTAGTGCTTCTGCGCATGTGCGAGCGCCAAAACCAGGAAGTAACCTGTTCCGGTACTTCTGGCTTTGGCGCGGTGTGCAAGCGGAAAACACACAACCTGAAGCATCTGTAACCCGAGGTATGACTGTACTGATTTAAGCAACAACTCTGGTTAGCCCTAACTGTGGAATGCTGCTGCCAATGTAGCACTGAACCAGGATTAAGTCCAGGGAGTAGAATGGATGCTCCAGAAGGAAGCAGGTGGAGAGAAGATGTGTGATTCTTAGTTGAATACAACCAGTGTTTTTTTTCTGGGGGTACTCATGGGTATGCAGTAGCAGCCCCTTTATTTCTAGAAGAAAAGCACTGGTTAAAAGCATGGCACTTACTGTAGCAACTCCATGCTGAGTACCAACACCTTTTTTCTAGAAGAAAAGCACCAAATACAACCCTTTATCAAACAAATTCAATCCCCTGCATGGATAATGAATGAGATTATTTCACCTCCTCCTTCTTTGAAAAAAAATATATATTGATATTTTTTTTTAAGATTTAAATGTTATGTATTTCAGCACCAGTTTGATTCCTCTTCCTAACAACTCACCCATTATGACTGCAGTGACATTTATTACCTTGATTTATTTTTTAGCCAGGTATCTACCATTACTTTTAAAAGCATGTAGCATACTTTATAGACAAAAAGCTGTGTTAAAATGGCCCAGTGTAAAAATGATATTGTCAAAGGAGACAATGTGAGCCTTTTCCAGCATGAGAAATGAGGAATCAAAGGATGAGGGTGTTGTTTGGTAGGCTTTTGAATGAGCTTTTACAGTGGCTCATGCAACAGCTTCTTAGGAAATCTCCTGAGATTCAGTGTATATGTCAATTCTGTTGCCATTAAAGTGTTTTGTTCTCCTTTTCTGAATTTAATTGGGATACTTGTATCATGTTGTGTATTAGAAAGTGAGATTCCCTGTATATGTTAAAAACAAGGGGCGTGTTTCTGCAAAGGAGGTATTTTCAATAAGATTGGAATCTTGGAAGAGAAAATTATTTTAAATGTTGGCTGCCTCTGGCCTGTGAGATGATTAACTCAGAGAGTTTGTGCTTTAATTAACGGCTGAAGTTCATCACGTGTAAATTGACAACCAGGGAACTGTTGCTGTCAGAGACTTCATCGGAAAAATTATTGCTTCATCCACATCAAAAAGGTTTAGTCCTGAGGGAATTGAACAGCTCTGGGAAAAAGATCTAGTTGTTCAGATTCACCTAGAATTCCAATATGACATTCATTTGTTTCTTTGCCACTTTGGTAAACCAATTGTTTATTGATAACAAGTGGAAATGGGGCCTTGCAGGCAGGATTCAATAACTGAACAGCATGTTATCTAGAAAAAGGCCATTAAGGCTCAAGTTATATATCCAACCATTAGTACATAAGGAAATGACAAAGCGCAATGTCCTGTAACACTACAATGATGCCACATAGTATGCTGGAGGCATTTAGAGACCCACATTTGACAATCACACGAGTCACTAGACTTATGAAGGAATTACACAGGCCGTTATTTCATTCTTTTACAGATATCTATAGTAATAGCCTCAAAAATGTTAGCACTGCACTCCCCCTTCACCCAAATATAAAGGATTAAAAACTCTTGGTCCCGACTCTCATACTTTTCAGCCAGATAACACCTGAAGTTTAATAAGTTCTGGTTAGGGATGGACAGATCAGTCAATTTAGTTTCTGTCAGCTTTTCAGTCTTAAATTTGGTTCTCCACATTTCCATGTCACCCTGGAGATGTTAGACAGACATTTCCCATACAAAAACATAAGAAGAGCCTGTTGGGTCAAGCCAATGGCCCATCTAGTCCAGCATCCTTACAGTGGCCAACCAGGTATCTATGGGAAACCTGCAAGCGGCATTTGAACACAAGAGCACCCTCCCTTCCTGTGGTTTCCAGAAACTGGTATTCAGACACATTACCGCCTCCAAAGGTGGAGGCAGAGCATAGCCATCACAACTAGTAGCCTTTGATAGTCCTCTCCTCCATGAATTTGTCAAAACCTATCTTAAAGCCATCTAGGTTGGGGGCCACCACTGCTTCCTGTGGGAGCAGGTTCCATAGTTTACCTGTGCTGCATGTAGAAGTACTTTCTGTTCTCTAT
Source organism: Podarcis pityusensis (assembly GCF_964106645.2). Lineage (NCBI taxonomy): Eukaryota > Metazoa > Chordata > Lepidosauria > Squamata > Lacertidae > Podarcis > Podarcis pityusensis. The sequence continues at coordinate 61,521,621 of NC_138031.1, forward strand.
TCCCTGAATTTTCCAACATTTGACTTCATTGGATGTCCACAACTTCTAGCATTATGAGGGACATTTCTCTATCCACTTTAACCATGCCATGCATAGTTTTATAAACTTTTATCATTTCACCTTTTACTCTCCTTTTCTCTAAACTAAAAAAAGACCTAAATGCTGCAGTTAGGAAAAACAATCAATTTCTACAAAAATTGAGTTCTTTTTTGTACCACAGGACCTAAACACTCTACCACTGCACTGCCTGCTGAACACTCTGTCTTGTCTGAAGTGCAAACAATAAAAAGTGCAGATAGTGGACTCAAAACTGTGGCTTCCAACTTTGTCTGCCTGTGATTCTTTCCCAGTTCCTTTGGGGTGTGATCTGACCCCAAGCAGTTGGTTGCTGAATCTCGAGGGCTATAGTGCCATGTTGTCAAAATGAGCATTAAAGAGAAGGGTTTTTTCCTCCCTAATGTTAATTACATTGTTATCTTGATAACAACTCACCCTTCCCCATGCTTGCTATTTAATTTAAAATCACGCAAACAGAATTTCTAATTACACCCTTGACAGGTGACTTTAGGTCCTCACCCTCTAAAGTCTAGCCAGTACACTCTGCCCAAATCCCAACACCTTTTGTACATTGTGCCAGGCACAGTGTGGTATTAAAACTTTTTTTGCTGCAAGTATTTTCAATGTGCATTTTAAAACAGCTTCCAAATAAAATATCTGATTACCCATTCATGGTACCAGATGCAAAGAAAACAACAACAACAACAAAACAGCTCCTGTGGTGTACAGGTGCTATTCTACAAAATTAGAAGCTTATCCACCCAGAAACATTGGTACTTTCCGCCTTGTGGCGGATTTAATTAGTCTTATCTCTCCCTTTTGACCGGTGAAGCTTGAGAGGCCTTGCCAATAGTATATGCTGCTGCCAGCAAACTCCTGAGGTCAAAGACTCTCACGAAGCCTGGATCTCCCAGATCCAATCCCAATGCTTCATCCACTGAATATTAGATAGGCTGTAAACAGAATGAGCTGAGCATTCAAGTTTTGTCTCCCACTCACATGCCATAGTACAATCAGATACACTTGAGACATACCGACACATCCTTTCCCTTGGCCTCTTCTTGCCCCTCTGAGATTATAAATGTTCCTCTGCAGCCTCTGTTTTATTTATTATTTTCAAGTTTGATTTTTATTTTGTGTTATCCAGGGAGGCAGATGTGCACAGTCTGACAGGAAACATTAAGCTCAATGAAGATTTTTCAGTTCACAGATTTCCTCCTTTTGGACTGAACAAATTTCTGAAGGGAAAGGGTGAAATGGACAAGGACAGAGATGACCTTATGAGGCATGCCATAGAAACCCATGATGCAAGCATATTTTCTCTTATATCAAGAGCCCTCTCCCTCTCCATTAATAGAGATTAATAATGTTGCGAATACAAATGAGTTCCATGTTGCAAACTAAAAGTAGCACAGTAATTAATCACTGGCATCATCATCGCCTTCGGGAAAAGAAGAGCCCATGTGTTGTCTCTCCTGCCATGCAGTTCTGCTCTGCCATAACCTGCCCCTTTAAGATGGATTGGGAACCTCTTCTAGCCAGTGGGCCTGATCCTTATTTCCCCACTCTTGCAGTGCAAAAATTGACAGACCACCCACCTGTTAATCACTTGACATCAGGTGATGCTGCACTGTGAAGTCCCAGTTGTGGGAATTTCAAAGTGTCACATAGGCTGATTTAAGAGTACTTTCGCAAACAGTTTCATGCTTCTCTTTGAACCAGAGGTAAGTTTGTTGGGACAGGAACCAGCCTTCTTTGCACATGTTACACTGTAAAGTACTGTGTGCATTGGCAATATGATACAAATAATACATTTCTAGTCCTTTAAGTCTTTCGTAAGCACTTTCTGGACTTTGAAGCTCACCCATTGGCACATTAGAGTCAGCACATCACCTGCAATATGCACCAAGCAAGGTCCACTTCCTGTAGACATAGTAGCACGGGAAAACTTCACCCGCTGAACTTCTGCTATCCGTACTGGACATTAAAGGCATGAGAGCTGTGCAAGACAATCCTACCCCATAAGTCTTAATTATGGTCAAGCATTATTTTTTATTCCAGTGTTGTGCAATTACTTTACTTCACATTGAACATGTAATAATAATTAAAAAGTTGATTTTATATGTCTTTGAAGTGAATTGACCCCCCTGCTCTCCAGTGACCTTCCCTCTTTTTAAATGTATCATTTCCCCCTTCGTGTTTAACAGACTTACCACATTTTACTTCATGCACCATTAATGCAGTCAGATTGCTAAATTGATTTTTACAGTTCACTTTTGGCCTCTCAGGATAGAGGCAGTTAAGATGTGACCATTTTTTAACAAAATAGGAATTGTCAGAAAGCATAAAGCTCTGAGAGAAACATCGAAGCATTCAGAAGGGAATGGGCTACATTCACTTTTGGCGCCTTATGCCTGGGACGCTGCAAATTTCCCTCATCCAGTCATCCACTGTAAGTCGCACTTCATTACTTCTCACATTAACCGTCCATTACCTCTTCCTGAAGAGGAACTCTGTGAAATTGGAAAGCTTTACAAAATATGACCAGCACATGAGTCCAATAAAAGGCACATCATAACCAAGGGCCAGTTTACCTCTTCTAGGGCGAAATATGAAATATTAGAATGGTGACCATTCTTTGTACCCCAGTTTGGAGATCCACCTCGTCTTTGAAGCCTGGACTTGTAATACACTGAGCCCCCCAAAAGCCACTTCTGCAACCTGTATTCCCATACCATCCTTCCCTTCTTCAAGGTCACTCCCAGGCAACCTGCTTAAGCTTTAATAATTATTATTTTTTTGTACAAAGTTTGCACAGATGTTATACAACTTCAGCTGTTTATTGAGCATTCATTCTGATTTGTTTGTGAGGAGTTTGTACAATGTTGAATTAAGCAAGCAAATGTTATCCCACACTTTCCAGTGTACTTTTCCACCACTTTCCTTATTGCAAAGTGTCTGGTTTCAGTAGGGGACAAGGGTTTGTTGCACAAGAGCACCAAACAAACTTTACTTGTGTAGCCTAACTTTGCCAAGATGTGATTGAATCCCATCCAAAAATAGCAGCAGTCTGTACGTGCCCAAAGTTTCTGACCTTTCCATTCCATCTTCCTTTTTGAATGGCTACGTATTAATGGATGACGTGAATATCCACTTCCACTGGAAGCCTCACTGTTTCCATGAGATGTAGAACATCTCATGTAGAAGACTTGTAGCATACATGTAACATGTGTGTTGTTACATATCAGTTGCTACATACCTGATACCTGTTTTCAAGTATGCAGATGATACCCAGCTCTACCTCTCTTTCAAATCGGAACCAGTGAAGGTGGTGAAGGTCCTGTGTGAGTGCCTGGAGGCGGTTGGAGGATGGATGGTGGCTAATGGATTGAGGCTGAGTCCTGACAAGACAGAAGTACTGTTTTGGGGGGACGGGGGGGGACTGGTGTGGGGGACTCCCTGGTCCTGAATGGGGTAACTGTGCCCCTGAAGGACCAGGTGCACAGCCTAGGAATCATTTTGGACTCACAGCTGTCCATGGAGGCACAGGTCAATTCTGTGCCCAGGGCAGCTGTCTACCAGCTCCATCTGGTACTCAGGCTGAGACCCTACTTGCCCACGGACTGTCTCGCCAGAGTGGTGTATGCTCTGTTTATCTCCCGCTTGGACTACTGCAATGCACTCTACATGGGGCTACCTTTGAGGGTGACCTGGAAACTACAATTAATCCAGAATGCAGCAGCTAAACTGGTGACTGGGAGCTGAGACCACATAACACCAGTCTTGAAAGACCTACATTGGCTCCCAGTACTTTTCCGAACACAATTCAAAGTGTTGGTGCTGACCTTTAAAGCCCTAAAGGGCCTTGGCCCAGTATACCTGAAGGAGCATCTCCACCCCCATCATTCGACCTGGACACTGAGGTCCAGCACCGAGGGCCTTCTGGCGGTTCCCTCACTGCAAGTAGCAAAGTTACAGGGCACCAGGCAGAGGGCTTTCTCAGCAGTCACTCCCGCCCTGTGGAACACCCTCCCATCAGATGCCAAAGGAATAAAAAAAATCTGACATTTAGAAGACATCTTAAGGCAGCCCTTTTTAGGGAAGTTTTTAAATGACTGATGTTTTAATGTATTTTTAATCTCACTTCTAGCTTTTCTACTGTGGGAAATGGCTGCCTCCCACATGAACAGACTCCAGCCGTGCCAGTAACTCAGGACTGATATGGGAATAATTAACCCTGGCAGACTCCCCAGGGTGGGGGAGGACTGTTTCACAAACCTGCAGATCACCCGTGATCTGTCAGCTCGCATCAAGGTGTGAGCGGGGGTGTGTGTGTGTGTGCTGGGTCAAAGAGCACAGCACTGCTGGCACTTTCCAGAGCCACTCCTACACGCAGGGGTACCTGTTCCTTAAAAAAATAATATTTGGCCAAAAACAGGCGTATTCTGGACCGATGAAGAAAAAGAAAATAACCTGTGGAACTGCACAGTCACTGGTGTTTAAGTTTGGACATAACCATGGTGTTTTGATTTAGGGAGGTGATCTGTACATGACTATAATTTTCTTTCTATCTACACTTGCTTTTATGTGCTGAGCCTCATTAAAAAGATATAATTTTCAAATGGAGTACAGGTGGACTTCTATTTGTTGTTGTTTAGTCGTTTAGTTGTGTCCGACTCTTCGTGACCCCATGGACCAGAGCACGCCAGGCACTCCTGTCTTCCACTGCCTCCCGCAGTTTGGTCAGACTCATGTTCGTAGATTCGAGAACACTGTCCAACCATCTCGTCCTCTGTCGTCCCCTTCTTCTTGTGCCCTCCATCTTTCCCAACATCAGGGTCTCTTCCAGGGAGTCTTCTCTTCTCATGAGGTGGCCAAAGTATTGGAGTCTCAGCTTCAGGATCAGTCCTTCCAGAGAGCACTCAGGGCTGATTTCCTTAAGAATGGATAGGTTTGATCTTCTTGCAGTCCATGGGACTCTCAAGAGTCTCCTCCAGCACCATAATTCAAAAGCATCAATTCTTTGGCGATCAGCCTTCTTTATGGTCCAGCTCTCACTTCCATACATCACTACAGGGAAAACCATGACTTCTATTTACAATTAATTATTCAGCTGTGCAGTTTTAATTGGACTTGACAAAAGATAAAGGAGTGGCCAAGATGGCGTTTGCTAGCGCTGACGCAGGACAAAAAAAGAGTGAATTCCTCCCTTTTTCAAGGGAGTGGAAAACATTTGGTGGCTGACTCCACAACAATCTGAAACAATAATTTGGGAAATATCCCACACTATATAGTACATCTGTTTGCAGGCTTTTCTTCATTATGGGTGAGAGAAAAGGTGAAGCAGGTATTTAGCAGCCCCCCTTCAGGGCCCGGGGGGTTGTTCTGTGTGATCCCCGGAAAAGCTGATCAATTGCCAGATGATTTATATCTTCATCGTTGCATGTATCTGCAAACAGTATGTTTTAAGAATACAACAACTTTGGAATTTACTGCGTCATTAAACTTCAAATAGCAGGCTTGGACAACAGCCTAGACTGGGAGATAAGACCGGAGTGGAGCCAGGAAAAACTGCGCTGATAAATTGACAGAAGGGTATGGGTGGGTGGCTGGGTGTGTGTGTGTGTGTGTGTGTGTGTGTGTGTGTGTGTAACTGTACTTGGCAAATGAAAGGATATATGGCTGTCTAACATGATGAGAATTGATCAACCAGGGACTGAGGACTTTGAGAGTTTAAGATCGGAATGTGGAAAATATGAGAACAACAAAAAGAAAGCTGAAATTATAATTGTATGAGATGATCGCTTCAGAGGTCCAGAATTTGGGAAGTCCATTTGAAATTTAATAATTAATAATTTGGTTGTAATTTGGTCCCCCCCCCTTGATTTGGATTTGGATTAGGATTGGATTTGATTTGTTATTAATTGGATGTATTTAATGGAAAATTAATAAAAATTATTTTAAATAATAATAATGTATTTTTAATCTCCTGTTGGAAGCCGCCCAGAGTGGCTGGGGAAACCCAGCCAGATGGGTGGGGTATAAGTAATAAATTATTATTATTATTATTATTATTATTATTATTATTATTATTTGGAAGCAGAGAATATAGAATGGAGAAATGATAAGAGAAAGTGGCGACATTTGACCTTTCCACTGTCTGCTGTTTTTCTATTCCAAATTACACTGTGACTCACCGCTCTCTGCCCAGGTTTGAAATGCATTGAATATTAGCACAAAACACTATTACAAAAGAGAAGACACTGCCAAGATGGCGCCCTGACTACAATAATCCTGCAGTTGAATGTATGAAAGTGCTCATTTCACAGAATAAAAACTGCTGATGCTTAGAAGCACTCCTCTCCCACACACAGAAGCAAAACATCTACACCCATGTAAAAACAAAAAAATAATTCCCCAAAATAGGAGAAATCCCCCCTCAAGCAATAACAAGCCCAACACCTCTTTGTTTTGTTTCAAAGAATTGGAGGTGCAGGAGGAATCACTAGCACCAAGAGAGACATCTATTGCACCGTGATGGCTGTGGACCACATTGGGGGAGCCCCGAAGCAATTTGTGTGCACTGATGATAGCAATAGGAACTCCCCTGGGCTTAAAAGCAGCTTGGAGAAAGGTGTTGGGATCATAGCATCTTCCCCTATCCTGGCACACCACAGTTCCAATCCTGTTTGTTCCCAATCCTCTACAGTTATTTACATTAAAACAACAACAACAACCCTGCACTTTGTTTGCTTGCAATGAATGACACATCTATTTTGGCCCTAATGCTTGTACTGCAGCCACTACAGTCCATTCATGGGATTGGGCTGCTCATTGGCTTCCCTCCAATAGTATGAGCAATTTAATATGAAAAATTCATACTGGTACTGAGAAAGGTATAAATAGCCCTTCAAATGCTGTTTTGTAATCTTGACAATCCATTCGAGTTTCCATTAATAAGAATGACTTAGGCATGGTTTTGATGAAGTGTCTTAAGTGTTTTGCCTTGACTGAATGCATTGTGTTTTTCTCCCTCACCAGTTTCTTACAAGGCTGATTATTCCACCCGAGGCTTTTCGAGAACAGCCACCAGGATATGTTTTTGAGCCTATTAAAGGGCTTTCTTTACGATGACATGTACAATCGCTGATCAATGAGTGTCTGGCAGCAACACACTCAGCTGCTTTGTGGGGCATGATATTAATGCTGACTGCATGCATGCTTACAACAGAGGAGGTCCTGGTTCATATACAAAACAACTAAGAATAGCACTCTGGGGAGCATTTCAACGAGTAAGGGCTACACAAAAACAGGATGCAACAAATCTCCTAAGAGATTTGACACCATGTAAAGCTGCAAAGAGTTGTCAATATCTCTCATGACCTAGCACTTCTCCATACAGTGGTACCTTGGGTTACAGACACTTCAGGTTACAGACTCCACTAACCCAGAAATAGTACCTCGGGTTAAGAACTTTGCTTCAGGATGAGAACAGAAATCGCACGGCAGCGGTGCAGCGGCAGTGGGAGGTCCCATTAGCTAAAGTGGTACCTCAGGTTAAGAACAGTTTCAGGTTAAGAATGGACATCCAGAATGAATTAAGTTCTTAACCCGAGGTACCACTGTATGTGTTTTGCGGCAGATAAAAAAAGCCTCAGTTGGATGTGCAGGCCACACAGATGGCTGCACCTGGAAGAGACCCCAGTCCCAAGATTTGCTTTGAGTTGTTTTGCCTCTTCCCTCTTTATGCAGGTTGCAAACCTGGATGGAAGATACTGGCAGATTCCCTGTAGCCTGTTGGTGCTGGGTTGGCTATGTGGATGCTTTTGCTCCCAATGAGATGCAATGCCCACTGCATGGTGGGCTGAGAAGGAAAATATAGCTATAATTGATATTACTTGCTTTCTGTTTGATGGTGATTTATATCCACCCACAGAATGGCCTTTTTAAAATAGCACTGGCAGCTAAGACAACAGCAGATAAAAGTTTTGAATAGTGCAGCAGGTTATTTGTACAGGTCTAATAACATTTTACTCTGAATCTTATTTAATAACCTCCAGGCTTTATAAGTTAGGCTTTGTGGTGTGTTCTAAAGGCTAATGGCAAAGCCCAATAAAAATGATTAGAGTAAAAATTTAAATAGAGATACAAAACAGGTACTTCAATCTGTGGGGCAAAACACACAAGAGCAGGGCAGGGGAGGAAGTCAGTGAACTAAGCCTCCTGGAGGCACAGCTACTGAGGCTCATCTGGGACATTAAGTGAATCTGCTGCAGCCAGGCTACTCACAGGGCTCATAACATGGGCGTAGCCAGGATTTTTGTTGGCGGGACAGGCTTTTGCTAGGGGGGCCAGAACCTCAGATTTGTATTGATTTAGGGGGGCAGCTGCCCCCCCAGCTATGCCCATGGCTTATAAGGACTGAGAATCTCCCCTTCATGCCAAACAATTCATGAAGCAAGGGGACAGGGTCAGCCCAAGACACTCTGCTGCCTGAGGTGAACCACAAAATGCCCTGCCAGGAATTGCCATTTGTTTAGGGGGGTGGGTTAGAGCAGTGTTTCTCAACCTTTTTCTATGGCCCCCTTCCGACTTTGTTTCCTTCTTGTGCCCCCGCTCCCCGTCTTACCAGTAAAAAGGTAGCTATTTAAATGTTTTGTTTGTAAGTAGAACATGTTTTATTTATAATTGTTATAATTTATACAAAATACAATTACATAGCAATTTATACTTTAAGTATTTCTTGATCAATGTGACCCTTGCGCTTGATGACCAGAAACAAGCTTTTTAAAATATCCGGTTGTGTTGCTGTGAGAGATAACCGAAGGTCACCTCTGTCCATTATGTTAACAAGATTCCGCGTTAGGCTGTGTAACTCTTGCATGCAGCAACATACCTCCTTTCGTAGTAATGCTTGCACAAAGAAACAGCAGCCCCTCATACTAACGCTGCTGCAGCCATGCACCATGACATGGGGGGGCAGGGGACCATATGGTCCCCGATTGGGAAACAATGGGTTAAAGCACTGATAGGAAATATCAGTCTCAGGGACCACATGCAGCCCTCCCAGCCTGTCGGGACTCAGGCCACTCCTCTCCAGTTCTGCTTTGATGGACTGAAATGTTTCTTTGGATGAAGAGAATGTACTGTGGTGGTGAGAGAGTGCTCACCTCACCCCCCCCTTCCCTGCCCCCACAAAACACACCACCTCTTTCAATTCAGCAGTATGTCCCCTCTCTTGCCTTTGCACCATGGCTTACTTTTTGGAGACAGAAGCTGCTCTTTTGCAAACCTGGGAGCCTGCCTTTCAGGAGACAGCTATTACTAGTCTAAGCAAAATATGAACAAATAATATTTATTATTTCAATTCCATTTTCTATGTAAAACACTCAATACACAAATACAACATTAGAATCATGGCCACATTAAAAAAATAAAAGCTAGATAATCAAATGCTTTTGTGTTCAACAGAAGGCACTTTCAAATTATAGGCAAATGATTTACATTTCACACTCTGAGAAACTTTGCTTTGGTGTATGTGTGCTTGAATGCTGTGCCTGTATGTGTACACACGTATACTCTGTAGTGCTGACACAACAAAATTTAGCACACTTCATCTGTAGTGAGCAATTACTGCACGTTATGGATGCAAACCTGAAATCTCCCCTACATTCATGTTCCCTAGCCAATACTAACAAAGTCAGGTGAGTAGCCACCAGGGCTTTCCTTTTATGTTCAAACACAGTGCTTATTGGAGGGTGGAAGAACAAATCTCTGGAGCTGTTTCAGGCTACAATCCTATAGCCCTCTAAGCTGGAGGAATGTCCAACTGAACTTGACTGGACATGCTTCTGATTACACATAGAAACAATTGAGACATACCTAGGTTCTCTTGAACTCTTGGCAAGGAGCTGTATCAGTGCATCCAAAGCCAGGAGAGACCATGGACCGGAAACTCAAAAAGCTTATTTTCATCTCCTTTAGCACTCTACCAGAAGTGGCTTGTGAAGTGTGCCGATAGAAGGGTGGGCTCCTAGGTATTTTTTTTTTTAATGATATTTATTGGAATTTCACATGAAAAAACATCTTAATAATAAAGAAATTTAGAAATAAAAAGAAAGAAAAAAAACCATACAAGATACAAAAAGAAAAAAGAAAAAACAGTTAAAAACAATTCCGTCTTTTCATCACAACTTTTACATTTACTTATTTCCCGGACCTCCTCATACCTCCCTCTATTGTATTCCGATTTAATTTGTTTGTCCAGCAATTCCTTTTCCTCCTTTTTAATCCCATCCTTAATCTTAATATAATATAACATTGAATTTTAACCTATTAAAAACCAATTTTCCATTTCTTTTGACTTTTTTAGTCCTAATCCTTAATCTTAATCTATCTTTAACTTTAAAGCCTGTACAGCTAGAAGCCACTTAATTTCAATCCAACATCACTCTAACATTCTTTAATTTTGCAATATTTCTGTAAATAGTCTTTGAATTTCTTCCAATCTTCTTCCACCGACTCTTCTCCCTGATCACGGATTCTGCCAGTCATTTCCACCAATTCCATGGGCTCCTAGGTATTCTGCACCGTTGGCAGGGGTCAACCTAAGCACCCCCTAAGTATGCCCTTGGGTGGGTGTGATTTCTCTGTTTTGCCAGAGTTGACTTCCTGTCACTGCCCCCATTCAGTGCTCACTGCAGCTGCCCCCCCCCCCCCCGCTGGAGAAACTGCTCTAGCCACCCCCTTGCACATGCTAAGGTGGCTGCCTAGCAGCAATGACAGCATTGTAAGGGACCAGGCAGACATGTGGCCACTGAGCTCCCTGGACAATTACAGCACCACAGTCAGCTAAGCATGTTTGCAAGTGTGAGGGGGAGGCTGGCAGTTTCCCCACACCCTTGTGCTCATGCATTGGCAGGCTTACCTGGTAGTGATTCATTACAGAGCTGCTGCTGCTCCCACTAGGGAAACCAGCTTGCAAGGGGGAGGCTGTCCAAACCCTTTGTGTAACTGAGCTTCCCTGGCAGAGGCAGCTGTTGGGCTTTCCAGTCCATTACAGTGCTGCTGCTGCTGCCACCAGCAGCGAAGCATATGCCCATGCTGCCCAGGGCAGGTGCACTCCCGAGGGGGGCGGGGCACAGAGGGTGCCCTCCCAGGCATGGGATAGCTGCTCAGGTGCACAGAGCAGCGCGCGCGCCCTTCAGCCAGTTGCCGTCGATGGTGGACATTTGGTGCACCGTGTGCCCGCGACTCCCAAGCCTCCCCCAGCTGTCAAAATGAAGGGGGAAGGGGGGGGAATGACCCCAGCAAAGCAGTGCAGCTCTCTCCCTTCCCCAATGTTTTGGGGTAGGCTTGGGAGTCGCGGGCGGGCGGTGCGCCAAATGTCACCCCCCACAGCGAAGACACCTAGGATGGTCCCCCACCACCACACACCCTTCCTCCACCCCTGGCTGCCACACAAGCCTTCTCACATAAGAACACAGTTTGGGCTGGGCCTCATTCCCATCAACAGTGAAGGTCTCAAGTGCAAATGTGGTCCAGTAGAGGGACACTGCTGTCCAGGCACCCAGCCCTGTAGATTCATCTCAGAGAAGGATGGACCCATTTCATCTCACCTTAAGCAGCAGCCCTTTTTCTGCAGGAAGAAGCCCCAGATGATCACGTCCTATTATTCCATGCTATAAAATTCCCACCCACCCAAAACAGGTATTGGCAAGTTCTTCCATAAGAAAGCCATCATCTTCCTCCATATCTTCTGAGAGACAGAAAGGTCTGCGGGATTTGAAGAATGACAAAAGGGTGTCCCACCCTCATTGGAAACTCTCTGGAGATCCCCTCTTCCTTGTGGAAGTTTTTCCATGTGTTCTGCAGAAATAGAGTGCCAAGTCTGCTCCATTCTGAGTCACTTTCCTGGGCAGACATAGGAGAGGAAGGAGTTGACCTCATTCTGCACAACGACCTTGCCAGGATGAATATTTTCAGGCAGGTAATGGCAGGAGGTCATGGCTCAGGCATCAACAATGGCCACTTTCATGCCTGCAAACATGGCACGAAGGATGTTGTCCAGCTGCAGGGAGAGCCAGTCACTGCCATAGACAGTGTATCCTGTGTTGGCTGACTTGATGACAATGGTGGTCTGGGGGCTGCGGGCCAGGAGCTGAGCCACAGCCTGCCGAATGCTGTGCACCCGCCGCACATATACATCCACTGGGAAGGTGATGAAATGGACCCCCAGCGTGAAGACCACCACCATGTCAGGGCCCCCACCAAGTGCATGCAGTTCATTGGCCAAGTAGTGTATGTCAGCCATCTTGGACTTCCCAGTGCGTAGTGGAATGCCATGGGAACGCCACCTCAGCACAAGGCCCTGTACTGGCTCCACAGCCAGCAGCGGGCCAGACTTATAGGTCACATGAAGGTCTATGTGCTTGACTGCTATACAGAGAAAGAGAAAGACAGAGTGTGTGTGAGACTCAAGAGTTAGAGTCCCAAATGGACAACTATACACTCCAGTTATCCATCAAAGGTTCCCATGTGCTCTGATCCATGATTTGCATACCCTTACTCATGTGTAACAGTAAGAGAGTAGCTTCTCTCACTGTTCTCCTAGTCCAGTGATGGCCAAACCTGGCCCTCCAGCTGTTTTGGGACTACAATTGCCATCATCCCTGACCACTTGTCCTGTTAGCTAGGGATGATGGGAGTTGTAGTCCAAAAACTGCTGGAGGGCCAAGATTGGCCATCACTGTCCTAGCCTTCTTAGTTCTCTGCCAAAGCCAACCACCCCAGCCAACACAATTCTTACCACTATTTCTGCTGTACAAAGACTACTCCATTCTGAGTCACTTCCCTGGACAGACGTAGGAGAGGAAGGCGTTGACCGCATTCTGTGCAATCACCTTGCCAGGATGGATGTTATCAGGCAGGTAGTGGCAGGAGGTCATGGCCCAGGCATCAACAATGGCCACTTTCATGCCTGCTAACATGGCACGAAGGATGTTGTCCAGCTGCAGGGAGAGCCAGTCACTGCCATAGACAGACTTGTATCCTGTGTTGGCTGACTTGATGACAACGGTGGTCTGGGGGCTGCGGGCCAGGAGCTGAGCCACAGCCTGCCAAATGCTGTGCACCCACCGCACATATACATCCACTGGGAAGGTGGTGAAATGGGCCCAGAGCGTGAAAACTACCACCATGTCCGGGCCCCCACCAAGTGCATCCAGCTCATTGGCCAAGTAGTGCATGTCAGCCATCTTGGACTTCGCGGTGCGCAGCGGAATGCCGTGGGCACGCCACCTCAGCACAAGGCCCTGTGCTGGCTCCACGGCCAGCAGTGGGCCAGCAGATAGGTCTCTGCTACACAGAGAAAGAGAAAGACAGAGTGTGTGAGAGACTCAAGAGTTAGAGTCCCAAATGGACAGCTCCACACTCCAGTCATCCATCAAAGGTTCTCATGTGCTCTGATCCATGATTTGCATACCCTTACACATGTGTAACAGTGAGGGAGTAGCTTCCCTCACTGTTCTCCTACCCCAAACATTCCTTCTTAGTTCTCTACCAAAGCCAACCACCCCAGCCAACACAATTCTCACCACTTCCCACACCAACCTCTCTTTCCTTCATTCCGGTTCTAAAGCTCAACCGTACCTTTCTTATACATCTATCCCCACACCAGGACACCTGTCCCCCCAGACAATGCCCTTTCCACATCCAGACAGTGACTTACATGGAATGAAGGCCAGCAGGAATTCCCACCACTGGCGTAGTGTGGAGTCTCCAATCATATGGACTATCTTGCCTCGCAAGCAGCTGAGTGCCAAGTCAGAAGTAGGGAAGGTCCGGCTAGAACATCCCAAGGAAACCCACACATCCTTGTAGTAGAAACCTGAAGGGTTGGTGAGGGCAAGGCCTGGATGGCATGGGAGCGGTGGGGAGGTGGCTACAGGAACACAGGCAAGGGATGGTCACAAGTGCCATTCTTAAGAATATAAACACAGAGCCAACTGACTTCCCACCATCTATTTCCACTCACCAACAGTCAGCTGATGGCTAGGCAGCACTTGGATGATGGGCACACTCCCTGGAATAATCCGTTCTGCCGCAGCTCTGTGTGAACAGAGAGGAATGAAGAACAGGGCAACTTGAGCTGCATCACTGCTGAAGTGTGAGTTTCTTCTTTGAAGCTCATCACGTTGTTAAAGACCAAGGGGTGTTGTAGCTATAGCATGTCTGAGGAATCCTATGCTGGGTTCTGTTGCTTACTGGTCACACTGGCTCACCTTCTACAGGCAATCTCTCAATCTGTGTTTAATTTAATTTGATTTTCATATTAATGGATAAAGTGTATGTCCAAAGTCCAGAGGACAATGTTACCACAGATGTGGAGGGGGTAGTGTTTATGGGTTTCTGTTGGGGCCGAGATTTGATTTTGGTGCTGCATTATTTTTGCTGTTTTTGTGATTTGCAATTGTGATTTTTGCAATTATTATTTTTTTGAAATGTGCTCATGAACATTACTAACATTTTGTTATCTGATCACATGCTCCTTGAAATATACTCAGAGTCGCAAAGTGATTTCATGCTCTTTATTCAGCTCATAGTGGTGGGGAGGAATGAATAAATGTCCCCTCACAGTATCTGCTTTATATACATTATTTACACAATGGGCTGCACATGATTGGCTAATTCTGGAATTCTACTGTAAGCCAATCAGGTTGTGGATTCACTTCTATCTGGAGCAGGATTGGGTGGTTCCTGCCAACCAATCATACTGCTGCATTGTTCTAGGACCAATCAGACTGCTGCATTCTGAATCCTATTGTTCTAGGACCAATCAGACTGCTACAGTTTGGATCCTATTCAACTCAGTACATAACACCCCTCCCCTCTAAGTTCCAGTCCTGCCCGGGAGGTCGCATTCATAGTCCTCAAGGTATGCCGGCGGCCTACGTGTGCGTTGTGGCCTGGGGTGTTCCCTGGTCCGGGCTCCGGGTTCTGGCTCGTGTTCCAAGGATGCTGGCTGTGATGCGGCTGTTTGGTCTGGTGCAACCGGCTCGCTCAGTCGTGGTTCTGGTTCCGGTGTCCTTTCGGCCTCACGGGTCCTCTCTGTATTTACTGATTCTGCCTCTCCTGCTGGCCCCTCCTGCTCTATGGGCCTCACTGCCCCGCTGTTCCCTTGGGACTCCTCTGACCTGTCCTCCTCCTGGTTTTCTCCCGGGAATCGTCGCCGTATCTGGTCGCAGTGGCGGCGCCAGCATTGCCCCCCATCCGTTAGCACCTCGTACGACACGGGGCCAGTGACCCTGGTGATTGTGGCGGGTACCCATGCTGGGCCTGCCCCAAAATTCTTTGCGTACACTGGGTCCTGGGCCTCGAAGGTCCGGGGGTTCCTGCCTTCCCCCACCACTACCTCATCCTGAGCTCTATCGGGGTGAAGGCGGTCCAATCTGATTGCAAGGCGCCGACCCATTAGTAGTTCAGCGGGGCTCCGGCCAGTCGTTGAGCTGGGGGTGCTGTGCTGTGCTAGAAGGAATGTGGCAAGGCGGTACTCCCAGTCCCCTTGCGTCATGCGGCGAAGGGTGTCCTTGGTGGTCCGCACCATGCGTTCTGCTTGGCCATTGGTGGCAGGGTGGAACGGCGCCGAACGGATGTGGCGGATGGCGTTCTGCGCTGTGAAGGTTTGGAATTCTCCTGACGTAAATGCAGTCCCGTTGTCTGAGACGAGAGTGTCAGGGAGCCCGTGGGTTGCAAACAGCCTGCGTAGTACCCGGATGGCTGCGGACGTGGAAGTGGACGGTACCAGTGCGACTTCCAGCCATTTGGTGTAGGAGTCCACCACTATGAAGAATGTTTTCCCCTGAAAGGGGCCAGCGAAATCCACATGCAGGCGTGACCATGGTGCTCGGGCGGACTCCCAGGACTGGACTGGGGCCCTTGGGGGATCTGGGCGGGATTCTTGGCAGGCCTGGCAGTGTTTGACCCAGGCCTCTATCTCTCCATCGATCCCCGGCCACCACACATAACTCCTGGCAAGGGCCTTCATTCTTACTACCCCTGGATGTGTCTCGTGTAGGGCTGTGAGGACCCTTTTGCAGAGGGGCTGGGGAACAACGACTCTGCTTCCCCATAACAGGCACCCCTTGTGGGCCGACAGTTCATGTTTGCGGGTTGTGTAGCCGGCGAATTCTGGCCCGGGGCTGCTGCTGGGCCATCCCCTCCACACCCAGTCCAGGACCCGGGAGATGACCCTATCTTTCTTGGAATGGTGTGCAACTTCTTGTGCCTGAATGGGGCGGTCGGGAAGCAGCTCCAGGCTCATAACCTCTTGTGCAGGTGCTGGGTCAGGGCCTGTTTCCGGTAGTGGTAGCCTGCTGAGGGCGTCCGCATGGCCCATCGCCTTCCCAGGTCGGTGAATCAGTGCATACTGGTAGCTGGCAAGGAAAATTGACCACCTGAGGACGCGAGGAGACAGCACTTGGGGGGTCTGCTTTTCGGGGGCAAACAAGCCAAGCAACGGCTTGTGGTCAGTCACCACGGTGAAGGGCCGCCCGTACAAGAAATCATGGAATTTTTTTACTCCCTTTACGATTGCCAGACCCTCCTTGTCGATTTGCGAGTAGTTCCGCTCGGTTGTGTTGAGTGTCTGGGAAAAGTACGCCACCGGTACCTCTCTTCCATCCGGGAGTTGGTGCCCCAGGACAGCTCCAATGCCATAGGGTGAGGCGTCGCATGCTAGCACCACCGGCAGCCTCTCGTCGAAGTGTGCCAAGACCGAGTTTGAGACAAGCAAGTCCTTGACTGCCTGGAATGCGGCCTCCTGGCGCTGGCCCCACACCCAAGGGGCCCGCTTGTCCAGGAGTCTGTGTAGGGGCTCCGCTACCGCCGCCTTGTGGGGAAGGAAGGAATGGTAAAAGTTCAATAGTCCCAAGAAGGCCTGAAGTTCAGTCTTGCTCTTGGGCGCTGGGGCATCACAAATGGCCCGTACCTTGTCCCCAGTCGGGTGGACCCCTTCTGCGTCCACCATAAATCCCAGAAAGTCCACCTGAGGCACTCCTAGTAGACATTTTTCCCGCTTCACCTTGAGACCCGCCGTCTGGAAACGGTGCAGAACGGTGCGGAGGCGGTCCTCAAACTCCTCTGGTGTGGGGCCGGCAATCAACACATCATCGAAGAAGGGGGTGACGCCAGGAATCCCTTTAAGGAGAGAGTCCATTATATTCTGGAATATGCCTGGTGCCACGCTGACACCGAATTGCAGCCGCTTTACCCTGAACGCTCCTCTGTGCGTCACAATCGTCTGTGCCTCTGCTGTGGCCTCATCTACTGGCAGCTGTTGATATGCTTGGGCCAAGTCCAGCTTGCCAAAAATTTTCGACCCAGCCAGGGTGGCAAGGACATGGCTGACCACTGGCACTGGGTATGCGTGGGCCGTGAGGGCCTTGTTTATGGTACATTTGTAGTCTGCGCAGATGCGGACCGAACCATTAGGCTTGACGGGTGTGACGATTGGGGTTTCCCAGGGAGCATTAGGCACCGGCTCCAGCACTCCTTGCTCTACGAGTCGGTCCAATTCCTCGTCTATACGGGGTTTCAAGGCGAACGGGACCCGGCGGGCCTTGAGCCTGACCGGTCGTACTGCGGGGTCAAGCTGTAGCGCAATGGGGGGGCCCGTATACTGTCCCAATTTCCCATCGAAAACCCCTGGAAATTCCTTGCATATGGCGTCCACGTCCACTTGTAAGCTAGTGTGGTTCACCCCGGTGACAGCTAGCCCCAGTGGTCCAAACCATGCCAATCCCAGTAAGCTAATGTAGGGGCCCTTGACCACAAGCAAGTCCAGTTGCCGCGTCCGCCCTCGGTATTGCACCCTGAAGGTCCCCACCCCCATTGTGGGGACCTTACGTTTCTGGAAGTCCCGGAGGGTGAATGGGGCCGGCCTGAGTTTGGGACCCCCAGTGGGACACAGTTTCCTTAAGGTCCTTGCCGAGATTATGGATAGAGTTGAACCCGTGTCAAGCTCCATGCGGCATGGGGCCCCCTCTATCTGTACCTCTACATAAATTTTCTCTACGTTGGGGTGGGGCAACTGGTATACCTGGAAGTCCGTGAGCTCCGTCGAGTTGCCTTGGTGCGTTGGGCCCCGGGACCTGGGGCTCTTGGATTGGTCATCTGATGCCTGGTGTCGGGTGGGCCGAGCCCGACACACCCGGGCGATGTGTCCCGATTTTCTGCACTGCCTGCACTCTGCGTTGCGGAAACGGCAGGTCCTCCTCTCGTGACTCTCCCCGCAGCTTGCGCAGTTCCCTCCTTCTCGTCGAGGCAGCTGTGGTCTGTGCGCTGCTTGAGTGCGCTGCTGTACTCGGTGCACCTCCTCCCTGTCGGATCCTGAGTCGTCGGTGAGGTCTTCATGGTGGACCCTCGGTTGGGATGGCAGGCTCGGCCGTGCCTCTTGGGTCGACCTCTCGGCAGCTTCTGTTGCCAGGGCCTCCTCCAGAGCGACCTGGAACGTTAGGTCCTTCTTAGCGTAGAGGCGTCGTTGCAGCTTCTCATCCTTCAGGCCACCGACGAGGCGGTCACGAAGCATGTTCTCCAGCTCTGAGAAGTTGCAGAACCGGGCGGCTTGGCGGAGAGAGGTCACAAACCCAGTTATGGTTTCCCCAGGGGCTTGCCGCTTTGCGTAGAAGGCATTTCGACGAGCCACCACTGAGGGCTGCGGCGAAAAGTGCCCCTTCAGCTGTTCCATTATTGTTTTGTATGGAACAGTAGCGACGTCTTCAGGCGCAAGGAGAGCCCGGGCGATTTCAAACGTCTCCTCTCCGCAGACGCTGAAGAATATCGCCCTCTTCTTGGCGTCTTCTTCGTCGGTGACCCCTTTGGCTTCTAGGAGGAAGGTGAAACGGGAGGCGTACGCTTCCCAGTCTCCAGATGCTGGGTTGAATGGCGAGAAGCTGCTGTTGGCTGCCATTCTGAGTTCCTTGTGCCCCGGAGCTGAAGCCTGGATACACGGTGCGAGGCAGCGGTGCGGCAGTTGGCAGTGCTGCGGTGCTGTGTGTGGCAGTCAGCTCAGCGGGATCCCATCCTCGTCGCCAGTGAAATATACTCAGAGTCGCAAAGTGATTTCATGCTCTTTATTCAGCTCATAGTGGTGGGGAGGAATGAATAAATGTCCCCTCACAGTATCTGCTTTATATACATTATTTACACAATGGGCTGCACATGATTGGCTAATTCTGGAATTCTACTGTAAGCCAATCAGGTTGTGGATTCACTTCTATCTGGAGCAGGATTGGGTGGTTCCTGCCAACCAATCATACTGCTGCATTGTTCTAGGACCAATCAGACTGCTGCATTCTGAATCCTATTGTTCTAGGACCAATCAGACTGCTACAGTTTGGATCCTATTCAACTCAGTACATAACACTCCTATTGCTGACATTTTTGCTTTCATTTAACCCTCCAGGCCAGGCATAGGCAAACTCCGGCCCTCCAGATGTTTGGGACTACAATTCCCATCATCCCTGACCACTGGTCCTGTTAGCTAGGGATTATGGGAATTGTAGTCCCAAACATCTGGAGGGCCGGAGTTTGCCTATGCCTGCTTCAGACCTTAAGCATTACAATAAACTATCCTCCATGCCCTGTGAAAGATGGAGTGGCATTTCTCCACAATGTGCCTGCCTTCTGGCTCCTCCAAATTTAAGTTTCAAAGACCTATCATATTGTACAGCTGAATAAACTGAACAAAGGTATTTATCTTCACATACCCAGTTATGTTCTGTACAGGAATTAAACACACAGGAAAGCATAGGAAATAAAAACACACACACACACATTCATTCTTTTGCTCCAATGAATGGCAGCCCCTTCTTGGGAAAGGACATAATTTTTGATGGTATGAAATAATCTTGAAGATGGGAAAAGTAGGGTTTGTAACACAGGGAGGAGGGCAGAGTGGTTCCAGGAACAAACATAACACTCCAGACCCCAAGAGACCATAAGTAGACTTGACACCATCTCTACTTCCAAGGGCCTAGAAAAACTCCCATGGTTTCCATAAGAAATCCTGGCATTGCATCGCTATCACCACGCCATAAGCTTACCTTCCCCATTCCTAGCCATCTCCAAAGCACTCACCCACTAAGGAAGACTTTCTCTGCTGAGGACAGCACATTTTTGTAGATCCCAGTAGAGTGGTACACAAGGTCATTGCAGGAGTGATGCTGGGGCCTGGCACAAAACCAGTGCTCCCCAGTGCCAGGATCCACGTACTGGCAGGTTGGGCCTGAGACTGGATGCACGTTGCATTCAGTCACTTCTTCTTTGCTCCCCTGGCCTGGGTCCACAAAGTAGCCCCTGAAAGTTACTGTGGAGGGATGGGAGTCATGGATGCGCCGAAGGAGGGCCACAGTCTCACTAGAGTAGATGAGACGCACAGACACCTGCACCGCACCTGCCCACAGAAGCGGGAAAGTCAGTGTGTAGGTGCCATTCTTGTGGTCCTCCACTGTCCCTGCCACACTCGCCTTCAGCTCTGGGGAATGCAATTTGGCCCTCAAGAAGTCTCCTCCGTAGTGCTTTGGCTGCCCTCTCTGGTCCCGGGCCTCCAGCGACACCAGGAGCATGTTACCCACTGTGTAGTTGCTCTGGGACTGCAAGAGCCGGTAGTGGCTCTTCTCAGCACTGGTGGAGGAAGCAAAGGCTACAGCATCCTCAGGTGGAGCAGGCCAATGGAGCAGCTGGAGCAGCGCCCGCAGTTCTGGAGACTCCATAAAGGGATCCAGGAGTGACTTGGCACCCACAGGGGAAGGAGGCATGTGCTTCTCTCTGAAGTGGTCAAAGGACAGGAACCAGTAGATCATCTGGAGAGTCAGAATAAGACAAAAAAAGAAATCGGGTCAGGCTCTTAGTAATGCTGATAATCTCTCATGTTTATGACCCGATATAAATGTGATATAAGTATGAACTAATAATATTGCATGTTTATTTCAAAAGGCTGCCTCTCTCTCTGCTTTTTCCACTCCCCTCTCACTCCCTTTCTCTTTAGTTGCCCTTTTTCTTAACTGAAACATAGCTCAAAGGCTTTAGCTCTTCTTTGAAGGGAAGGTGTTTCAGTTCCTTATCATTTGATTTATTTGCCTTCCATCCTACACTGGGGGGGGGGGTGGAGGCACGAACTGGAGCTGTATGCAGAGCTTAATGAGACTGTGGATGGATCTACACATTGGAGGGGGGGGAGAACACTATAAATAAGTCAGAAATTAAATTGTTATAACAAAAGAGAAAAGCCTTGTGTTATGGAAAATCACATATAAAAATTTATAACACATTCAAATTGTTGTTTCTTTACTAATGTAGCTGAGTCCTGTTCAACAGATTTACCAGTATATACAGTAGTACCTCGGTTTAAGAACTTAATTCATTCTGGAGGTCTGTTCTTAATCTGAAACCTGAGGTACCACTTTAGCTAATGGGGCCTCCCGCTGCTGCCCTGCTGCTGCTGCTGCCGCCGCCACACAATTTCTGTTCTCATCCTGAAGCAAAGTTCTTAACCTGAGGTACTATTTCTGGGTTAGCGGAGTCTGTAACCTGAAGTGTCTGTAACCTGAAGCATCTGTAACCCGAGGTACCACTGTAAAGGCATTATACTGGTTGAGTTTCAAGTCTGGCAGCAAAAATAACTGAATCTCCCTGGTACAGCTTCTCCAAAGACTCTGATTGTCAGAACAGTGGGGTGAAGCCAGGACTGCCACCTACCCACAGCCTGCTCTACGGGGAGCTGGGCTTATGTGCCTGCAAGAGTATCATATGGAGTAAACTATTCTGAGACAGCTACAAAATGAATTCTGCTTTACATTCAGCTCTCAGGAGTTCCAGGAATTATCCACCACACACACTTTGAAAAGTAAGAAAGAATGGGCCACAGGCAGTTATAATTCATGAGGAATATCATCCTCTGAGAAGGAGCTAGCAAGAGCTAGCAGGACAAGGCAGAGGGGCCCAGCTCCAAGAAGGATGAGGAGGTAGAAGGGAAGCAAGACCTGCAACTTTCTGGTCTGGAGGGAGATTGGCATAAACATGCACACATGCACACACTAGCCAGTGTCATTAAGTAGTATGGGTTTGTTTGTGTGTCTGTGCGAGGTCATTTTCCCATGACAATTTTGTCTCATGTGAGTAATAGTTTTAAGGATGGGTTATCCCCCCTCCATTTTTATTTTAACTCCTGATTTGGACTTTAGCAGGTCAGAGAGACATGGGACGGTAGGAAATAAAGAGAGGGTGGGGACAGGAAGAGAGAGGAGAGAGCATCAAAATTCAAAATGGGACAGGAATTCTGCAGTAAGTATGTTGGCCCCGAAGGAACTAGGTAAAGAAACTCCTGTCTCCTTTGGGGGACCCTGAGAGCCCCAGCCAAAGCACTACCAGGGAGTGGTGAGGGCTGGAATTAAGCAGCAATCCAACTTCTTTCTGCCCTCCAGGCGTCAAGCCTTTTTGCCCAAGGAATTTGCATTCACTTCCTGGTGAAGCAGGCCACCCAAACAGCTAGGAATTAACAACGCAAGAGCAAAAGATTTCCCCACTTGTTCTCTGAGAAAGGGAATGTGCAGAGCTGGTCTACCCATGTCGTGGGGAGAAGCACCCACCTGGTGGAAGTTCAAGATGCGGCACTGAATCCGCCCACTGCTTCAGCTGTTGAGAAGGAGGCATTCCTGTGTGCAGGTTGCTGACTGGCTCCCCACCCCCCAGCAGAGAAGACATGAAAGTGGCAACACTTTGAGGAGGGTTCCATTTCCCACCGAGTTCAGCAAGAGCCAGCACATGGTGGCAGCGGAAGAGGTGCGTGGTGCGATGGAAAGCTGGGCTTCTACAGTGCATCAGAAAGTGTTTCACTTCCATTGCAGAATAAAATATACTGCCTTAGAGTTTTCTAATTTAGCACATTTATTTTATTGCTAGAAAAGAAAGTCTGAAACTGCCAGGCATGATTAATATTGTATTAATTAAGTAATATTGTTTTACTATTGTTGCCATTCACATATAATTACTAATGAACATATGAAATGGAAAAAATAAAGCACCGTTATTATTTCAGTATTGGGAAATTTTCCACCCCATATTACTGGACAGGACACCCTTCAGTGCAGTGACAATCTGCCTTCTCAAATATTATCCAGCAAAACATTTTGCCACAGCAACCAGCATAAATGTGCAAAAGACAGGCCTCAGCAACGTTAGTAAAGAAAAAGCGTTTTATATGTGTTATAACACTGTGACATCAGATGGCACTGTGGAGTCCCATCTTTCGCCAACATGAATTCCCATTATGAAGCTTACAACGCATTTTCCTGAAACATTTTAAAAATATTTTTAGATCCAGCCACAGTCCCTGGAGAGGTCGGGGTAATGGGGCTGGATGGGATTCTTACTTTCTTTGGGCAGTACTGAGAGACCTCAGTGAGCTAATTACAAATCATATAGGGTACATTTCTAAGATCCAAGGCAGTGAACAGGGATGAAGAGTCCCTCATGCTCCACAAGCTTCTGTTGAGACTTTCAAGAAGGGACCCTAGCTGCACATCGGGCCCATGTCAGAAAGCATGACGTGGCTCAGGAGAGCCAAAAGCCCAAGGCTCCGCAACCGTTATATACAAGCTCTTGGGTCACACTGGAGGAGGACTGTAAGCATCTCAGTCCTACCTTTGTCCTTCCACCCCTTCACTCACTTACTCACATGCACATCTCTACGAATAAATTCTGTTTGCCCCTAAACACACACATACACATTTCCTAGTGGGGGTTGGTGGGAAGGGACACTGGGCACATAAACAGCAGGCATGGAACTGCAAAACACATCCCACGTGAAAAAAATCCAACATTTCGCTTCAAAATTTATTAGCTCTGATTCTTTTTTTTATATACATAGAGGATCTATGAAGAGAGAATAAATTCAACAAGCAGATTTATAAGTGACCTCCTGGACTCACCCCTGCTGTGAATATTAGTCCAAGCCAGAGAAGAGGAGTTGGTCTGAGACCCCAAGAAGTCTTTGGCATCTGTCCCCAACAATAGAGATACAAAACAGGTACTTCCCAGAGCAAAATCACACTCTTGACTGGAAAGTCAACACACCTATGAGGCAAAATACAAAAGAGCAGGGCAGGGGATGAAGTCAGCGGACTAAATCTTTTAGAGGCACAGCTACTGCGGCTCGGCCGGGACATGTTTTACTCAGGCTACTCATAGGCCTTATAAGGACTCAGAATCTCTCCTTCCTGACAAAAGACTTATGAAGAAGGGTAGATAAGTTGCTGTGAATCTGTGATGCCATAAACCTAAGACTACATCAAATCCTGGTAATTGCTTACCACAGTGGAGCATAAACTTACCTCATTGTCTATCTGCACCTTGGGAATGATTCTTTAAAAGTGGACCTGTTGATGCCATGCCTTAGAGACCCCTTCCACCACACAAATACAACTATTATGTGCACCTTGGTTCACTGAGCAGTGAGCTGTTTCCAGGGATGCAAGCACTTACCTCGGTTTGATTTCCTTTGGAAGGAGGTCACAGGAAACTTATAGCAATTTGTAATATTTGCATTTTATTTACAAATGTAAAGGTTGACCGCAGGTGTAGCTTCAACACACCAACAGATGTCCCAAAAGTCTACTGCTCCCTGAGTAATTTCTTCAAGGAGACAGCCAACCCCCCCAGCTGCTGCTAGCTTTTTCTACTCTCTGACTCTGTCTGCCTCTCCAGTTGCCTGCCTATTCTCTCTTTCACAGACAGTCTCCTTGTTTACATCATCCTTGCTTACATCATCCCCAGCTAGAAAATGGGAGAAGAGACATCTCATTTCCAGAAAAGCCTCTGACCACTCCCTGAACAGGAATGGAAAATATGCTGGTACTTAAGAAAAAAGTACACAACTGAAAATATTTTTGGGACAACAAAAATGTCACAAAATCGCAAGAAAGGTTTTGAGCTTTCCAGAACTCATCATCAGGAGAAATATACACACAAAAAGTATTACACAGAGCAGGGAGTGGAGAAGACAGATGGGGGATCTTCAAACAGAAAGCTGAGTGTTGTAGCCATAAAATCTACATTTAAACTCTATCTCAAAATGAAGATGGCAGACTTATTGAATTAATCTTTGCTACCAGAGAAAAGAAAAATGAGGAAATATTAAATCATATAATTGATAATGAAAAGCAATTAATAAAGAAACATGGAGCCCGGACAGCCCCGTGGTTTTCCACAGATCTGAGGGCAATGAAACAATCGTTGAGACGGCTAGAGCGCCGGTGGCGGATAACTCATTCTGAAGCTGACCGGACACAGGTTAGAGCTCAATGTTGAGCCTACCAAGTGGTGGTAGCGACGGCGAATAAGACTTTCTTCACCGCCTCTATTGCATCTGCAGAAAACAGCAGCAGGAGACTTTTTCAGGTGGTTTGCAATTTAGCAGAACCACCTGCTCCATCGGGGCCCAGTACGGGCCACATGATCTCCTGCAATGATTTTGCAAAGTTTTTTGCAGATAAAGTCGCTCAGATTTGGGAAGAGGTAGACTCCACCGTGGGAGCAGGGCCAGGGCGGGAGAGTGCTAGAGTCCTGTCTAGTCAAGTTGCGTGGGATCAATTGCAATCTGTTACCTCCGAGGATGTGGACAGGCTGCTTGGACGAGTGAAACCAACCACCTGTCTCCTTGATCCTTGCCCATCCTGGCTTATAAAAGCTAGCCGGGAAGGTCTGGGTGATGGGCTTCGCGGGGTGGTGAATGCTTCTCTCTGTAAGGGAGCCTTCCCAGACCTGCTGAAAGAGGCGGTTATCAAACCGCTTCTTAAAAAAACCATCTTTAGATGCTGCCAATATGGCCAACTATCGCCCAGTTTCAAATCTTCCATTCTTGGGCAAGGTGATTGAGCGAGTGGTTGCTGAACAACTCCAGGCACGCCTGGAAGAAGTGGACCGTTTGGATCCCTTCCAGTCGGGATTCAGGCCTCATCATGGGACTGAAACTGCCTTGGTCGCACTGGTCGATGATCTCCAGCGGGCTAGGAACAAAGGTCAGAGCTGTTTCCTAGTTCTGCTGGATCTCTCAGCGGCTTTCGACACCATCGACCATAACATCCTTCTGGACCGTCTAGAGGGGCTGGGAGCTGGGGGCACTGTTATACAGTGGTTCCGCTCCTTCCTCCTGGGCCGTGTTCAGAAAGTGGGGGGGGGGTGAGTGTTCAGACCCCTGGGCTCTCACTTGTGGGGTGCCTCAGGGTTCTGTCCTCTCCCCCATGCTTTTCAACATCTACATGCAGCCGCTGGGAGAGATCATCAGGGGGTTTGGGCTGCGTGTTCATCAGTATGCAGATGATACCCAGCTCTACCTCTCTTTCAAATCGGAACCAGTGAAGGCGGTGAAGGTCCTGTGTGAGTGTCTGGAGGCGGATGGAGGATGGATGGCAGCTAACAGATTGAGGTTGAATCCTGACAAGTCAGAAGTACTGTTTTTGGGGGACAGGAGGCAGGCAGGTGTGGAAGACTCCCTGGTCCTGAATGGGGTAACTGTGCCCCTGAAGGACCAAGTGCGCAGCCTGTGAGTCATTCTGGACTCACAGCTGTCCATGGAGGCGCAGGTCAATTCTGTGTCCAGGGCAGCTGTTTTATCAGCTCCATCTGGTACGCAGGCTGAGACCCTACCTGCCCGCGAACTGTCTCGCCAGAGTGGTGCATGCTCTGGTAATCTCACGCTTGGACTACTGCAATGCACTCTGTGTGGGGCTACCTTTGAAGGTGACCCAGAATCTACAATTAATCCAGAATGTGGCAGCTAGACTGGTGACTGGGAGCGGCCGCCGAGACCATATAACACCGGTCTTGAAAGGCCTACACTGGCTCCCAGTACGTTTCCAAGCACAATTCAAAGTGGTGGTGCTGACCTTTAAAGCCCTAAAGGGCCTTGGCCCAGTATACCTGAAGGAGCATCTCTACCACCATCATTCGACCTGGACACTGAGGTCCAGCGCCGAGGGCCTTCTGGCGGTTCCCTCACTGCAAGTAGCAAAGTTACAGGGCACCAGGCCGAGGGCTTTCTCAGTAGTAGCTCCCGCCCTGTGGAACGCCCTCCCATCAGATGTCAAAGGAATAAAAAAAATCTGACATTTAGAAGACATCTTAAGGCAGCCCTTTTTAGGGAAGTTTTTAAATGACTGATGTTTTAATGTATTTTTAACGCCCTCCCACCAGATGTCAAAAAGAAAAATAACTACCAAACTTTTAGAAGACATCTAAAGGCAGCCCTGTTTAGGGAAGCTTTTAATGTTTAATAGGTTATTGTATTTTAGTGTTTTGTTGGAAGCCGCCCAGAGTGGCTGGGGGGACCCAGCCAGATGAGCGGGGTATAAATAATAAATTATTATTATTATTATTATTATTATTATTATTAACTAGGAAGTATACAAATAAAACAAAATATCAAGATGCTACAAACCCAATTTTCAATGTTAATTAATCAAGAAGCCGAATGGAAAATAAAAATGCTAAGGCAGAATTTGCTAACAAGCCTGGGAAATTATTAGCTTGGCAATTAAAAAAGAAACAAGGACAAAATACTATTAATAAGTTAAAAATAGAAGATAAGATAATAGAAAATCCAAAGGAGATCAGGAGAAATTTCTTAAGATTTTATAAAGAACTGTACAAAGCAGGAAAATAAAATAAAGAGAAAATAGAAAATTATTTAGAACAGAATAAATTACCGAAGATTCCGAAAGATAGAAAAGACCAACTGAATTCACCAAAAACGACAATGGAAATACAATCAGCGATAAAAAAACTAAAAACAGGGAAAGCGCCAGGACTGGAAGGACTTATTGTGAAATATTATAAAAAATTGAATTATAAAAAATATTACAAAAAAGGATGTTATGAACAATATTTTAAATAAAGGGAAGATTCTGATGACATGGAAGGAAGCTTATATAACATTAATCCCAAAACAAGATACAGAGTTACTTCAGGTAAAAAACTATAGGCCAATCTCATTATTAAATAATGATTTTGATGAACAGATTGAAAGGAATTTTGAGAGATGTGATACATGAGGACCAAAGTGGCTTTCTTCCTGGTCAACAGATGAAAGATAATGTGAGAAACATATTAAATAGAATATTAGGCTTAGAATGGCCAGATTAGAGGGCAAGAATTGCTCATTCCCACAGAGCAACAAAGCGTCAGGAGGAGAATGGAGAAGTGCATGTCAGTTCCCTCATCTATGCAATGAGAAGTGACCACATTCTCAAATCCTTCCCCGTTACTGAGGAGAATCATAAAAATGTTAGCTGGATCTGAAGAACATTTTATTTCTACTGTTTCACTCAAAGTCAAATTCCTGGGCTGGCCTGGCTCATTACTGTAAACTTACCCTAGTTTACCCATGATTGGTACAGCTTAATTAAACCTTACTAAATTCTAACTTTTACTAAATCCAGGAATTATAGGGAGCATCTGGCACCCAGGAGTTTAGAGGATCCTTTCCCCCTCAAAAAATATTATCCACTCTCAAAAAACCCTCTAAAAGAGTTTCTGCTCTTGTTAACACATTTCTTCTTTAGTCTGAAACCTCAAAGATCTTGCAAAGTCAGGCCCAGGCTGCTACCGGGTCCAGCACTGGCGGCAGCAACAAGCAGCTCCAGCTTGCCCAGCCCTACCCATTGCTATCCCACCACCGCACTTACCTGACCTGGGGGTTTTGGCTCTACTGGTCAAAATGGGAGCTTCAGCAATTGCCCTCTCCTGCCAGAAACAAACCAGGACGGCTCCAAGAAGATGCACGTGGCAAGAAGGAGCTCTAGACCCTGGTGGACCGCCCCCTTACCCGCTTGTGATTGGCGAAGCAGATAGCCAGCCAATCAGGATTTTAAAAAGTAATAATGATTTTTTTAAAAGAACACACACACATGATTTCCCCCTACACTTCTCACTTCCCTCTGTGGCCCCCTAGCCTCATGCTGTGGTGTCCCATTTATGCATTTTTCACCTGTGGGCCCCTTGGAATATCCTGGGGGCTCCCATGGGGCCATATGGATCCCGGTTGGGAAACACTGCTATAAGCAACATGCTCAAGTAACTCAAAAGTACCAGAGATGCACTGCAACATTCTCACTTGTTTCTCAATAATTGTAATGCATACTGAGTTCTGGATACTGAAGTCATTACATAGTTAAAATTCACTGTAAATCTAATCAGTTTTCTTTCAAGCAGTCAAATTAACCGGACCCTGTCATGTTATGAAAATTCATATAGGGTTAGATTAATTTCCTAGCTTGCTCTATCACAATTGATTTGCTAAAAAAGAATTCAACCAAACGGAAATGCTAACATCCAAGATCCCACTCTTGCTCCCACAGCATGCTCGTGTGTGTGTGTGTGTGTGTGTGTGTGTGCGCACACACACACACACACACACACACACACAATCATAAGCTATTGACCCAGTTTGGATGCCATGCTAAACCAAACCGTGGCTCAGTAAAAATATCTTGAGATATTGCTGCTGCTTTGTTCCTACTCTGATTATGCTACTGCTGCTCAGATGTGAGCTAAGCCATGGCTTGGATTCATATGCTGTCTGAACATGGGCTTATAGCAGGGGTCAGCAACCTTTTTCAGCCATGGGCCGGTCCACCATCTCTCAGACCATGTGGTGGGCTGGACTATATTTGGGGGGGGATTTAACAAATAACCCCACAAATAACCCAGAGATGCAGTTTAAATAAAAGGACACATTCTACTCATGTAAAAACACGCTGATTCCCGAACCGTCCGCAGGCTGGATTGAGAAGGCGACTGGGCCGCATCCGGCCCCCGGGCCTTAGGTTGCCTATCCCTGGCTTATAGTGTGTCTCCTCCAAATAAACAATGAGCTGTAAGCCATAGAAGAAACCTAGGCCACAGATTGCAGTGTTTGAAACGAGACAAACCACAAGCCCATGTCTGGATGACACACTAAGTCAGTGATAGGGAACCTCCTTTGAATATTGACAGGTGTCAGTCACCCAGCTTCATCATTACATCAGGCCACTGACAGGTGGGCAGTCCCACTCACCTATCAGTTGGCTCATGAGGGTGGGATGATCTGGTCCACCATCTGGATCCAATTTACCACCCCAGCACAGCAGTAGTAAGATTGGAAGGGGAAGGACCTTGGCTTACTGGCAGAGTACCTACACTGCCTGCAGAAGGTCCAGGTTGAATAACCAGCATCTCCAGGTAGGGCTGGGAGAGACACCAGTCTGAAACCCTGGAGAGTCACTGCTAGTCAGTGTAGGCAAAACTGAGCTTGATGGACCAGAGGTCTGACTTGATATAAGGGAACTTCTTGTGTTCTTCTCTCCAGGAGCTCACAGATCTGTGTGTTTGCACTAAGCCATGATTTGGTTTAGTATTACATGTGAACTGGGCCAGTGTCTTCATGTGAAAATGCAGCCTACTAAGGGGTGCTGCTTACCAGTCTGCAAACTAACAGACAATCCTGTGATTAAGGAACTGGGCACATCTTTTGTCAATGCTCATAACTGCTTTGCTAATATATCCACGCTCCTGGCTGGAGACTTGTAGCTGCTGATATTACTCAGATTCTCACCCATCTACATCATGCAAAACTTTAAATGTTCCCTCTGAAGTAGTACTGCAGGCTCTAGCAAAAAATTGCATTGCAATGTAAAAAGTTCAGGAATTGCAGTGATCCATTGCTGTCAAGCCTAAATTGATTTTCAGTTTCAATATTGCAGTGGAAAGTGAAGAAAAATGCATAGAATAAGAAATCCAAGACTAATAGCATTCCCCTTTATTGGTATTAATATGAGATGAGATGCCGGTTAGAAATATTCCACTGAAACACGGCCCCCAAAATAACCAGACTGAACAAAGCATCAGCTGCAATGCTGTAGTAAGATCTTGACCACAATAGGGAAGCAGTAGTACTCTCACTTGCAAGTATAACCTGGAATTGAAATACACCTTTGAATACTGAATCCAAGTTTAAAAAAGCAAGCCCATAATAGGACATAACAGGCATTACAGAGCCTTGTATGTTTTGAATTTGGTCAGGTTTATGCTCCTAAAGAGAGGCTTGCTAAACGACCCTCATATTAGGAGAAAAAACACCTGTACCCGAAGACATTCAATATGTTTTCTCTCCCCATTTATGATCTCCTAAAATACATATGCATTCTTCATTCCTTATGAATCCCATATATTACAGTAATAGAGCTGTCCCAAATATGTCTCCCATAAGGATAGTTTAATATCTATTGAGCTTTATGACAGTAACCCACAGAAAAGTCCTGTTAAGAAAAAAAATGCATGAGAGGATGAAGTATGAGTAGCAAACATTTCTTCATCTCTCTGATTTGTTTTCTTATCCTTATATATGGGAATGGAATAGAAAAAGTAATATATTATTGTTGTCTCAAATACACTCCACTTTTGCTCTGTATGGCTCTCTGCTGTGGGTTCTCTTTGAAGATGCTGATTACCTATCACAATCAGGCTGGCACTGAAGTCTTTGTGGGGGAAAAAGCATGAGCACTTTTAGATGAAAATGTTTGGAGGATGGGAGCTGCATGATCTCCACCTTTTCTTTTTGCTTCTCAGCTGAAAGGAAATGGTCTTTTTCTTTTGTTTATTGACCATTGTAGGAATTCTCATCTTCACTTATAGATGTCACAAGCACTGAGGTATATTACACAAGAAAGCTGAGCCACACTGTGCAGAGTAACAGGTGCTGTTCTGGTTGCAGCTAAGAGAGCTTTCAAGTGACAGATTTTGCTAGAATAGCAGCTTTGTGTAGGGACTTAGGCTGTGTACACTGCATATATTTCAAGCGCATTTCAAGCACATGACTTCCCCTAAATCATCCCAGAAATTGTAGTTTGTTAAGGGTGCTAGTGAGCGGTAAACTATATTTCCCAGTATTCTTTGGGAGAAGCACTGTGTTTTAAACATATGATGTGCATGCAGACCTAAAGGAGATAAACATAGATGAAGGAAAGGATTTAAGGAGATAAACACCTCTGGTGAATACCAGAAGTGTGCACTACTCTTTTAGAATGTACCGTATTGGCCCAAATATAAGCAGCCCCTGAATATAAGCCACAGCTTTAAAATTCAAGGGGTAAAAAGCAAAAAAGACAATACCCGAATATAAGCCGCCCCCTTAAAATTCCGCAGGCACTCACACCTGTTCCGTTTTACCGTATTTTTGTTTCAGCAGTGATATCGTAAAAGCCAATTTTGGTAAGGTCACAGATTTAAGCCACACTTTAACTTTACATGGTCGGAATTTGGGGAAAAAGTGAGGCATATATACGGTATCTAAATAGAAAGCACTGAGTTTAGCTGAGACTGATAGGAGTTATAATCCAAAACATCTGGCGGGCACTGTGTTGCCAAAGGCTGGCCTACAAGGGCATTGAAGAGGGCCTTCTCGGTTGTGGCGCCCGCCCTGTGGAACACCCTCCCATCAGATGTCAAGGAAATAAACAACTATCTGACTTTTAGAAGACATCTGAAGGAAGCCCTGTTTAGGGAAGTTTTTTATGACTGATGTTTTAATGTATTTTTAATATTTTGTTGGAAGCTGCCCAGAGTGGCTGGGGAAACCCAGCCAGATGGGCAGGGTATAAATAAATTATTATTATTATTATTATTATTATTATTATTATTATTATTACTACTACTACTACTCAAAGCCATGAGAGGGGAGCAAAAGGAAGTATTCTTTCCAAGAGTGAATCTAACCACAAAGCCTGCAACTACATCTGACTGCAATAAAGATTACCATTTGCTACAACCAACTCCAAGTGCTGCTGAGATTGTGGTTGGACTAAGGGAAAGAGGGAACCCTGCAACCCTCAGGTGACATGTGCTTTCCTAGTGGCAGTCTCACAGTTTAACAGGAACACCATCCCACAGGAAACTCAGCAACTCAACACTTCCACCTGCTGCCAAGTGTTGCAAGTTTTATCTGCTTTGTAGACTCAAAATTATGTCATCATAGGGTTGTGAGTGTTTAAGATATATTTTCATGAGAACATCGTTCTGCTTTGCTGAAGGTTTTGAAGGTATTGTTTTGCTTTTGTGAACCACTGCAAGACTATAGGAGTGAGCTAGGCTATACTTCTAAAGACAAAGGAAATCTTTTTATTTGAGATGTACATTTCGCATAAGACAAAACCATGTAGTACAAAACACTATTAATGCTAAGAGGAGGGGGGAAAGGTTTGAACTGTATTTATCTGCAAAAAAAGGGGAGAAGGAAGCTAAAATCCACCGCCTAAAACCTGGGAACGGACTGCCCTGAGATAAGGAATGCCGCTCTGTGGAAAGTCTATCGGTAAGCAGAGGACTTTTGACAGCTAACTCTGCAGCCGTGGGATCGACCTTTTGACAGCTAACTCCAGCTGTGGGATCAACCTTGGACTCTCATGAGAGTGTTATGGCAGATGGAAGAGGAAAGTTAGAGTTGACGCAGGAAAAAACTACTAGGTCTGGCAGACCCTATCGGACTGATACTGCGTTGCAGCGAAGGGCTTCAACATCTGGTCCTTCTGGACCATCTGGAATACCAGGGGCTGCACCTCCGCAAGTTAAACCAAAAGTTATGTCGTCCGAAGACGTTTTGGCTCAGGCACTTGGAAAAATTAATGAATCTCTGGAAAATTTAGCTAAACAAGTAGCTGAAACAAATAAACAAGTAGCCGAAGCATCAGTTAAAATTGACCAGAATACTACAAGCATTAATAACTTGGGACAGAAGTTGAATACCAACACAGAGTCTATTGAAAAATTACTACAGGAATCTGCTTCGACCCGAAAGACAGCTGAAGAAGCAAAAGATATAGCAACTGCTACTCAAGAGAAGATACCACCGATATATAAGCAACTTGAGGACCACGGTTTGACGTTGTCTATGATTGAATTGAAGGAGAAACAAAGAAATTTAAGAATCAGGGCTGTACCAGAACGTGAGAAAGATAATTTGGCTGATTTTCTTACGCAGGAATTTGCAGATTTCTGGCAACAGGATTTGGGGAAGGAAGAATTCAAGATAGTGAGTGCATTTAGACTTGGAAGAGGAGGAAGGAGGAACAAGGTGAGAGACTGCTTGATTACCCTTCGAACAAAAGAGGAGAGAGACAAAATCTTGAATCTGCATTACCAAAAGACTTTAGAAATTTACGACTCAAATGTGGAGATATTCAAGGACATTCCAAAACACCTTTTGGACTTAAGGCTCAACTACGGAGATCTGGTTGCCCTGTTGAGAAGAAATAGAATCATCTTTAGCTGGGAATTCCCTCAAGGCCTGTCCTTTAAATATAAAGGAAGAAAGATAAAAATAAGATCAGTCAATGACAAAGATAGGTTTCTGAAGGATCACGGAGAAGATCTACAGAAAGAAGTGGAATCCGGAGAAGAGCCAAAAGCACTGGAAAAAGGAATACTAGATATAGCAAACTTATCTTTTGGATTGCATGGTTCAGAGAAAGTGACACCACTGACAGAACAAGAACAGACACTTGGCGCAGTTGGAGGTAAAGCGAAGCAACCCCATCATGGCTCTGCAACTGTTAAGCTGGAATTGTAATGGTCTAAATTCCCCTCGGAAGAGAAAAAGTGTTTTTCATTTACTAAAAAAGGAACAATTGGACTTGATTTGTCTACAAGAAACACATGTAACAAGGTTACACAGGAAACTACTGATTAACAAGAGATTGGGACAGGAGTTTATTTCATCTGACAAAGTTAAAAAAAGAGGAGTTGTGATTTATGCAAAGGAGAGACTATCACCGAAATTTATTTTTAAAGACGACCAAGGAAGATTTCTGGCAATTGAAATTCAAGTTCAAGGAGACAAATTTTTGATAGTAGGAATTTATGCACCGAATGAGGGGAAATCTGAATTCTTTAAAAAGTTGCATGAGACCTTAATGGACTATTTGGACTACAATCTGATTTTGATGGGGGATATGAATGGAGTAGTATCTACAAACATGGATAAGGCACAAAGACAGGTAGTTACCAAGGATGGTAGACTACCGAAAACATTCTTCGAGATGACAGATAATTTGGACTTAGTTGATACTTGGAGAACAAAGAACCCCTTGGGAAGAGAGGGAACCTTCTTTTCTGAAGCCAAGATGACATGGACTAGAATTGACCAAATATGGGTAACTAGAGGAATGGCACCAAAGATAAAGAAAGTGGAAATCTGCCCCAAAACCTGCTCCGACCATAATGCTGTAAGGATGGAGTTGAAACTAATATCAACTGGCTCCTTCAGATGGAGGATGAATGACACCTTATTCAGAGATGAAGAAGTGTATAAAAAGGCCCAAAAAACCTTGAGAGACTATTTTGAAATAAATATGAACACTAATGTAGAAAAAAGAGTAATCTGGGACGCAAGCAAAGCTGTCATGGGAGGGTTTCTGATACAACAGAATGCAATAAAGAAGAGAAGTCAAAATGAGAAGAAAGACAAAATTTTGGGGAAAATAAAAGAAAGTGAAAAGATATTGAAATGGACTGTTTCAAGAGGTGGCAGAGAGATATTTCTAGATTTGTCTGGCAGGGCAAGAAGCCTAGAATAAAATTTAAAATATTAACAGATGCAAAGGAAAGAGGTGGATTTGCCCTGCCAGACTTTAAACTTTACTATGAATCAGCAGCTTTTTGCTGGTTGAAAGAATGGTTGCTTCTTGAAAACACTGACATTTTGGATCTAGAAGGTTTTAACAATGTATTTGGATGGCATGCATATCTGTGGTATGACAAGGTCAAAGCACATAAAGCATTTAAAAACCATATTGTCAGGAAAGCATTGTTTAATGTCTGGATAAGATATAAGGACTTATTGGAAAATAAAACCCCAAGGTGGTTGTCACCGATGGAAGCAAAAGCTCTGAAAAAGCTCAATATGGAGGCCAAATGGCCGAAATATTGGGAAATTTTGGAACAAGACGGAGATAGACTGAAATTGCAGAGTTTTGAGAAATTAAAAAACAAAGTGCAAGACTGGCTTCATTATTATCAGATAATGGAGGCATATAATTTGGACAAGAAAATTGGTTTCCAGGTGGAAAAATCAAAATTAGAAACAGAACTGTTAGAACCCAAAACTAAGACTTTGTCAAAGATGTATAACTTGTTGTTGAAATGGAATACTCAGGATGAAACGGTGAAATCTGCTATGATTAAATGGGCACAAGATGTTGGACATAACATAATGATGGCTGACTGGGAACAGTTATGGACTACAGGTATGAAGTTTACGGCATGTAATGCCTTAAGAGAGAATATTATGAAAATGATATACAGGTGGTACATGACCCCAGTCAAGCTTGCAAAAATTTATCATTTGCCCGATAACAAATGCTGGAAATGTAAAGAAACGGAAGGTACATTCTTTCACCTTTGGTGGACGTGCCCAAGGATTAAGGCTTTCTGGGAGATGATATATAATGAATTGAAAAAGGTATTTAAATATACCTTTTTGAAGAAACCAGAGGCCTTTCTCCTAGGCATAGTCGGCCAATTGGTGCCAAAGAAGGACAGAACTTTTTTTATGTATGCTACAACAGCAGCAAGAATACTCATTGCAAAGTATTGGAAGACACAAGATCTACCCACTCTGGAAGAATGGCAGATGAAGCTGATGGACTACATGGAACTGGCAGAAATGACTGGCAGAATCCGAGACCAGGGAGAAGAGTCGGTGGAAGAAGACTGGAAGAAATTCAAAGACTATCTACAGAAATATTGTAAAATTAATGAATGTTAGAATGATGTTGGATAGAAATTAAGTGGTTTCCAGCTGTAATGCTTTAAGGGAATATGAAAAATGGGTTGTTAATAGGTAAAAATCTAACGTTACTATTTTAAGACCAAAGATTAGGATAAATAAAGAGGGTAAGGATTTGCTGAACCAACAAACCGAACTGGAATACAAAAAAGGGAGGTATGAGGAGGTCCAGGAAACAAGCTAAGGAAGAATAAGTAATGGAAAAATTGAGTGGTTTTTATCATCTTTATTTTGTATTTTCTTTTTC
Organism: Podarcis pityusensis; assembly: GCF_964106645.2. Taxonomy (NCBI): domain Eukaryota; kingdom Metazoa; phylum Chordata; class Lepidosauria; order Squamata; family Lacertidae; genus Podarcis; species Podarcis pityusensis. The sequence continues at coordinate 61,558,796 of NC_138031.1, forward strand.
TTTTTCATTTTTATATTGTAACTTTGTATTTTCTTTTTCTTTTTCATTTTTATATTGTAATTTTCTGAAAATCTTAATAAATATCTTATAAAAAACAACAACAACAAAACACTATTAATGGTAGACTCATTGTATAGCAAAGAGCCGGGGGGGTTCAACCTTTTTGAGTCCATGACTCCCTTAATCAACTACATTCTTTCTGTAGCACCCCTGTGGGGCTCAGGAGTCCAGTTATGATACCCCTTGCCTGCAGAGCTGGAAGACACTCACCCATTTTTGACTACCCTTCCTTGTAGACCCTCTCCATGGGAGTCCTCTGGGCAGCTGCTGCTGTCGTCCATGGTCTCTTAGCTGCCCACCCTACCCCAAAGAGCGATGCTTCACAGAGGCACCATTTGCCTGTGGAGCTTATAGCCAGGGATGCTGCAATAAAAACCTGTGCAAGCCTTTGGTTGTGATGTGAGAGGGCAAAGATGTGAGAGGGAATCAGAGGAGGGAGGGAAGGAAAGAAAAGAGGGACAGAGGCCAGTGTTGCCCACAGCACTCCTGGCCATCATTCAATGCACCCCAGGGTGCCATCACACACTAGTTGAAAACCACTGGCATAGAGGACCTTTTGTAATGGTGGGCAATAGGCTGACAGTGTGGGTGTGTTGAGAGGGCAGGGGGGAGAGCACATCTGTGGAAATTAAAGACACTCCTGACATTAGTAGACATTCCTTCTGCTCATGCTAGGGGCTGTTTGGATCCAAACCACTTTTTTTCCAAATAACACATCTAAGAAATAACTTTAAAAATGGATTATTTCATGGTTTCAAGTTTAATATTTCAGGCTTCGTATGTTTAGCCATTTCATGATCGTTCTCTCTCTCTCTCTCTCTCTCTCTCACACACACACACACACACAAACTATAAAACTAAGAAATGGTTTATGGGAAAAGCTGGATCTCACAGGAAACTAGTGACATCCAGAAATTAAATGTAACTTTTTAAAACAAGGGCTTTGACCTCAGTCTTAATGATATTTACTTGGAAAATAAATCCCAGTGATTTCAGAATTGCTTAGAATTGCATTTGCCACACTATAAGCAAAAAAAAAAAAAAAAAAGATGATAAAGTTGTAGTTTTATTCTGAGTGCAATATTTGGGGTTTACAGACTTTGAAGTTCTTTTATTTGGCCTCAAATGATTTAATGGGAAGAGGAGATCAGCAAGGCATAATAGAAGAATTAGACAGGAGACATAATTGGATGTTCCAAAAGAATACTGGGCAGCCTCGTAATGTGGACTCTACATTTCCAAAACCAAAAAGCTGAAATTGTCAAGAGTCCAAATTCTGCAGCAGAAATTAAGTCCTGCATGGAGGTCACCATGTGAAGAATGTCTATTCTCATTGCACTCATGATTCTTTTGTTTTTTTTTTTTAATATAAATTTTTATTGGTTTTACAAAATTTTTAAAACAATACAAACATATAAAAAGACATACAAACACGTATAGTTTCATGACCTTTTTTTTTCATAAACCTTCTTTCTCGGACTCCCCCATACCTCCCCTTTCTGCATCCCAATGTCCAAAATTTTCCAGCAACTTCTAAATAGTTCTGTCAAACATATGTCTTCTTAATCTTTCCTTCAGTCTATTCTTATATCGCTGTAACCCTTTCTTTCTCAAAACCTCGACATTTTAACATTCATCAAGTTTATAATAGTCCTTAAGATAAATTTTAAATTTTTTCCATTCTTCTTCCGCCGTCTCCTTCCCCTGGTCGCGGATTCTGCCAGTCATCTCAGCCAGTGTCATATAGTCCATCACTTTCATCTGCCATTCTTCCAGAGTGGGTAAGTCTTGTGTCTTCCAATACTTTGCGATAAGTATTCTTGCTGCTGTCGTAGCATACATAAAAAAGATTCTATCTTTCTTTGACACCAATTGGCCGACAATGCCCAAGAGAAAGTACCTTCAGTTTCTTTACACTTCCAACACTTATTATCAGGCAAATGATAAATTTTTGCTAGCTTGACTGGGGTCATGTACCACCTATAGATCATTTTCATAATATTTTCCTTTAAGGCATTACATGCCGTAAATTTTATACCAGTGTTCCACAACCATTCCCAGTCAGCAAACATAATGTTATGACCAATGTCCTGTGCCCACTTAATCATAGCCGATTTAACTGTTTCATCTTGTGTATTCCATTTCAGCAGCAAATTATACATTCTTGATAAATTCTTGGTATTGGGTTCTAACAATTCAGTTTCTAATTTTGATTTCTCCACCTGAAAGCCAATTTTCCTATCTTGTTTGTAGACCTCCATTATTTGATAATAATGGAGCCAGTCTCGTACTTTAGGTTTCAATTTCTCATGACTCTGTAATTTCAATTTGTCTCCATCTTGTTCCAAGATTTCCCAATACTTTGGCCATTCGGCCTCCATATTGAGTTTCTTCAATGCCTTAGCCTCCAAGGGTGACAACCATCTAGGGGTTTTGTTTTCCAACAAATCTTTATATCTTATCCAAACATTAAATAACACTTTTCTGACAATATGATTTTTAAAGGCCCTATGCACTTTGATTTTATCATACCATAAATATGCATGCCAACCACATGTATTATTGAAACCTTCTAAATCCAAGATATCTGTGTTCTCGAGGAGCATCCATGCACTCATGATTCTTCAGTCTTAAATGGTGTCAGTGTTATGGTCAAGATTTTTACTGGGAAAGAGCTCATCTCCTTTTTCTTTTATTTATGTCTGCTGATAAGTAATGATGTGTTGTAGAAAACAGTGAATGTTAACTGGCAGCATGAATGAGTTAATACAAGCGTATTTTTCAGCCAGATAGGTTGCTGCCAGAAAGACTTTGCAGACCAGTTTCTTCTAAATGCAAACTCCTGGAAATACTTGAGGGGATATAGCTTTTCTATCCCTGTTTCTGTTTGGAGAAACACAAAGAAACTTTGTGTTGCTTTCAGAGGAATCTTTGCCAGGTTCTGTGGGGGCCTTTGCAAACAGAGGCCTCTAATGATTAAATAAACACGTCAACCAAATAACTGCAAATGGTTTCAAGGTTTTGAGGACAAAAAGAAACGCTGACACTTTATGCTGTTAAGACTATTTGATTGACTTGGCAGAACTGGAGGTTGAAACCTGTTAGTGTAAACTGCAAAGCAAATATTCAAAGGGCAGCACAGATTAAATGGAGCTGCCAGCACTATTGCTGCCAATTCATTCTGCCAGTTTACACTTAGCCTTTTCCCTCTTTGTAAGTACCCAAGACCCTTTTCAGCCCTAACCTGTCAAAACAACTCAACATCATGGACAGCAATAAAGTGCCTGCCTTTTCATCAAAGGCACCAATGAAAGATAAACAAAAATCTTGATCTGCTGGGAGATAACTGGGAATAGAAAGGCACTCCTCACTTTCTGGTAGTATTTTGCACTGACACGCAACTGAGATTACCAGATTGCCTTCTGGTGCCTGTCCGGACAGATGATTGTAGCTGCCAAAGAAAGATTGTCTTCTTCTTGAGCCATATGTTAGGATGATCTGCTCAGTGGAGGAAGAGAGCCGCTAACTTTTCAAGAGATGAGCCAGCTATATTTACACAACCTAGTCAGGCTATAATTAATTGTCCTATCCTTAGAGAACTCTTTGTTCAAAAAGACAGAAGCTGCTTTTTGTGCATGTGCATAAACATGCATGTATGCAAAATAAATAAATGACATACATTATACATCTTCTCCATCACCTTCTCTCTCCAGTTATACAGAAAGATGGGAAGCTGTCTTATGTTGAGTCAGATTATTGGTCCATTAGCTCAGTATAGTCCACAACAAGAGAAACTGAATGTGTACCACCATGTCAGAGTACAGAAAAAGAAGGAGACATCTGCATCCGTATAAACAGATGTGAAATTATTACAAGGCTATTATTACCCTAGCTGTGAGAGCATTAAGAGAAAAGAGGTCGAGATGAATGTTTTAAAAACAGGTACAAGCAAAATAAGACATGCTGTTTAAGCACAAAAAACTATATTGCCAGTACCCAGTTTCTCTCCTCCAAATGAGTAATTCAGAATGACTAACAAAACAGAAAAACAAACACTTGGATGAAAATAGCAGTAATTCTTAAAATATCTACCTAGCATGTTCGATTGCTTTTGAAGAAGAGCTTTTACTCAAAACACCTCAGACTTTGACAAGTAAAATCACTTTTCAGGAAATTGTGTCTCATTACCTGTTGTTCACCATTCTTGTTTTTCCCATTCACTGGTGTCACATTGTTTACAGATTCTGATGGTCTATCCCAGAGGTTGTCAACCTGGTCCCTACCGCCCACTAGTGGGCATTTCAGGATTCTAGGTGGGCAGTAGGGGGTTCTACGGCACAAGCTGAATCCTCCTTCCATCGAGCACTGGTGGGCGGTAAGGAAATTTTACCATCAAGAAAGATGGATTAGTGGGCGATAGGTAAAAAAAGGTTAACTACCCCTGGTCTATCCAATATTACTTACTAAGTCAAATTTTCTGTGAAGGGGGATAAAGGGATTTAAAGTGCTTCAATTCTGGGGCAACGTTACAGAAGAAAATTCAACAAATAACCACTTAAAATAAAATCTACCGGTATATTCTTTAATTTTTCTTTTGAAATATATAAAAGAAATAGTCACCATCAAAATGACAGAAAATGGTGGCAGTTTGTATATTAGCTACCAAATACTGGGAAAAGAAGCAGGTGCCAGCAACCAAGAAATGGGAAATAGCTTTGCCGCAGGGTACTTAGGCATAAGATCACATACTATAAATTGTTGTGTGAAGATGCAGCAAACACACAAATAAATATTTGCATTAGAACCCTAGTATAAGTTTGTTATAATACTGTACTGGAATGACAAATCTCAGCATAATGTTTGAGCAGCAATACTAGAGATAACTTAATTTGAATTAGTAGTGGTAAAATGATACTGTGAGATAAAATCTAGAAACACTTAAAGATGTAAAATATAATTTTCTGTATCACTTAACCTTTAGAAATGTAGGATGCATCTGTGATGCAATTATTAAAATATGCCTGGCCACTGGGCCCATCACCTCCTGGCAAATAGAAGGGGAAGAAATGGAGGCAGTGAGAGATTTTACTTTCTTGGGCTCCATGATCACTGCAGATGGTGACAGCAGTCACGAAATTAAAAGACGCCTGCTCCTTGGGAGAAAGGCGATGGCAAACCTAGACAGCATCTTAAAAAGCAGAGACATCACCTTACCAACAAAGGTCCGTATAGTTAAAGCCATGGTTTTCCCGGTAGTGATGTATGGAAGTGAGAGCTGGACCATAAAGAAGGCTGATCGCTGAAAAATTGATGCTTTTGAATTATGGTGCTGGAGGAGACTCTTGAGAGTCCCATGGACTGCAAGAAAATCAAACGTATCCATTCTTAAGGAAATCAGCCCTGAGTTCTCACTGGAAGGACAGATCGTGAAGCTGAGGCTCCAATACTTTGGCCACCTCATGAGAAGAGAAGACTCCCTGGAAAAGACCCTGATGTTGGGAAAGATGGCGGGCACAATGAGAAGGGGACGACAGAGGACGATATGGTTGGACAGCGTTCTCGAAGCTACAAACATGAGTCTGACCAAACTGCGGGAGGCAGTGGAAGACAGGAGTGCCTGGCGTGCTCTGGTCCATGGGGTCACGAAGAGTCGGACACGACTAAACGACTAAACAACAACAATATTGTACTTTGACTTAAGCATTAATTCTGGGAATTAGTATTGGTCAGATTTTGTTTTGTTTTAAAATAATTTAGGTGTCTCCACCTGAAAATGGAAATATGTGTCAGTATCTTCATATGGGACGCGGGTGGTGTTGTGGGTTAAACCACAGAGCCTAGGACTTGCCGATCAGAAGGTTGGCGGTTCGAATTCCTGCAACGGGGTGAGCTCCCGTTGCTCGGTCCCTGCTCCTGCCAACCTAGCAGTTCGAAAGCACGTCAAAGTGCAAGTAGATTTAATAGCACCACTCCGGCGGGAAGGTAAACGGCGTTTCCGTGCGCTGTTCTGGTTCGCCAGAAGCGGCTTAGTCATGCTGGCCACATGACCCGGAAGCTGTATGCCGGCTCCCTCAGCCAGTAAAGCGAGATGAGCGCTGCAACCCCAGAGTCAGCCACGACTGGACCTAATGGTCAGGGGTCCCTTTACCTTACCTTTATCTCCATATTGTTGTGAAGACTGATGAGAAGAGGAAATATAGTATCTGCTGAGAAGCTCAAAAATATAAATACGGTTGTACCTTGGGTTACAGACACTTCAGTGTATATTCATACTCAGTATGAATATTTTGCCCAATACATTTGAAAAGAAGAATAATAATAGTTGCAACTACCTGCTGAAATATAAAAATGGATTCATTCATGTTCACCCATATTCACCTAAAATGATGTGGTGAGGGAAAATCAAATCAGACGGTAGTTCCTGATAAAACTATAGCAAGGTGTATTGTCAAGGAGCATTAAACCACATGGCTGGATTCTGTTGCATTTAGGTACCAGAAATAACATACATTTAAACCTTAGAGGAACAGTCTCTTTTCCTCCTGATGATGACTTACTGTGGAAGAAGCAAGTTCCTGGGTGCATGCCTGTCCTGGCATTAGCAGCACCCTGGCAAACATGGACAGATACCTGGGCCCCTGCAGAGCCCATCAGTGCTGATGTCTGCCCTGGGTGCCCTACACTTGGTGGTTACAGCAGCTGGCAGCCATTTAATTTCCCATAGTGCCCTTGACATAGCATTGCTCCCTGGCAGTTGTTGGGTTTTATTATTATTTATTATTGCTTTTCTTTGCCAGATAAGCCCACTCAGGAGGCCACTTTGTCAAGGGGCCCCTTAAACCTTGAAAGAGATAATCTTGCTTCTGAGTCCCTTATCTTAAATGTAGAGAAAGGAACTATTTTTTTTAATGAGAGTGGAGATTCTGGCATCTCATGGCTAAACTACACAAGAGATCTGTTGTACAATCTCAGACTTTCTGAAGTTTCTGAAGAGAGCCAGTGTGGTGTAGTGGTTAAGAGGAGTAGACTCCTAATCTGGTGAACCCGGTTCAATTCTCTGCTCCTCCACATGCGGCTGCTGTGTGACCTTGGGCTAGTCACACTTCTCTGAAGTCTCTCAGCCCCACTCACCTCACAGAGTGTTTGTTGTGGGAGAGGAAGGGAAAGGAGATTGTTAGCTGCTTTGAGACTCCTTAAGGTAGTGATAAAGCGGGATATCAAATCCAAACTCCTCTTCTTTTTCTGTTCCTAGTTGAAAGCAGCCCCTCCCTCTTTCTCTCTGCTCCAATTATGGCATTGGGAGAGGAGGATGTAGTATAGTATTGTCCCCTACAGGCCAAATAGTCAGAGAGGGAGTGATTTAGATCATTAAAACACTGGGAGAAGTTTAAGGGGGGGAGCACTGCTGATGCTCCAGTAAAAATCAGGGCCCCTTATGTATACTTTTAACTAAAAATGCAACTGTCTCTAGAGATCTAATCATGGATCTCTATTGTCTTTTGTAGTTTGACGCTCATGCCCAACATTTTGCTTTTTGTTAATTCAATGTCTTTTAAGAATTTATTCAGATTCTTTCAGGTTCAGACACAGCAACTGCTGTTTATGTAACCCTGATGCTAAATTACTGCAATGGGCTATTATGATTATTTATTTATACAGCACTATCAACGTACATTGCGCTTTACAGAGTAACAGTAAGTAGCAAGGACAGGTTCCTGCCCCAAGAGGCTTCAAAGATACATTTTGATGGCAGGGAAGGCGAGAGAGAGAAAAGAGGAAAGGGCAGGAAAAACAAAATGAAAGAGGAGAAATGGGAGAGGCAAGGACTGAAAGGTAACAAAAGGGAATTGGTAGGGAAAGTAGCTAAGGAACTAGGCTTCGCTGAAAAGAAGGTATTTAGGAAGGGATTTGAAGGAAGATGGGAAACTGGCTCCACATAGAAGCTCTAGGAAGGAGTTTCAGGCATAGGACATGGGGAGGGGAAATTAATGGAGCCATTTAAGGACTAGAGGCTGCTCTTTACCACTTCAGAAAGGGCAGGCATGACCTTTTTTGTGAGGTGGACCATGTGTTTCAGAGCATGCACTGCATTTATTTACTTATTAAATTTATATCCTGCCCTTCTTCCCAAAGGAGCTCCCCACATGGAATTCTCATCTGGCGCCATCTGTAGGACAAACCTACTGTGGAAGAATTTTGTATTACAAGGAGATGGGTTACTCGGTTTGTACAATTCTTCTTCATTGCTTATTGGCACATCCTAAAGGGTTAAACCCTTTAGGACTCTCAAGAGTTTTTGGTTTGCTTTATTAACTTGACTTGCTGCCTGCGCTTCAGGGATAAGTATTGGCAGGGAGGACCCACTTCTGGGTCAGCTGACGGCTGAGTGTCAGCCAGCAGTAGTGCAGCTGCAGGGTTTATTATCTATGCTCTATTAGCCTATCTCACCTGGCCCATGATGTAAACATGCCTCACACCATCCTGTTAACAGCTTCTGGAGCAGGTGTGAGGCATTTGGATATCAGGCCAGCCAGCACATAATCACTAAGGGTCTAAGGCAGCCTGCCACTCTCCAGACCTCTCATGGAGGGAGCACACAAAGAAGGGCATCAGATGAACCATCTTCAAAGGCAGCCTCACATTTAATGTGTTGCAGTAATCTAAACTAGAGACAACAAGAACATAGACAACAAAACTTAGGCAATCCTTGTCCAGATGGGGTGCAGCTGGGCCACCAGCTTAAAGCTGATGGAAGGCACTCTGCACCACTGAGGTCACATGAGCCTCAAGCAACACCAATGGATCCAGAAGTACCCACAAGCTAAGTACTAACTGCTTGAGAGTGTAACCCCATCAAAAGCAGGCAACCATCCATTCATCCGGTCTAGGGAACTGCCCACTAACAGTGCCTCATTGTTATCGATCTTCAGTTTACTAGCTGTCATCGAGTCCATTCTTACCAAGGCAAAACAACTGTCCAGTGCATCCACTGTCACACCTAGAGATGTAAAAGTGAAGGAGAGCTGTGTGCCATCTGCATATTGCTGACAGCATATTCCAAAACTCTGGATGTCAGGGCTGGAGTCAGATGCAGGTCAGTATGAAAGGCACAAGACACTCTTGTCAGTTAACTCTTTATTCAAGGAAACAGCAGACAACACAGCAACACTTCTCAGCAGGTCCTGCCTCTATGGAGCAGTTTCCAGGACTAAAGGTCCCTGCCTTCAACCCTTTCTAAGACTCTTCCTCTCCTGGATGTTTCCCAAGCAGTCTCAAACTGTGTCTGTGCACCTCTGGTCTCTGTTCTGCCCTCCTCATTATTCAGTGCCTTCTTGGAGACCAAGCAGGAGGGGAGGCCCGTCCACTTCAGCCTTGGAGTCTGAACTGCTCCCTGTCAGTGGTTCTTCCTGCTCAATAAACCCTGTTGCCCCTTCAGCATCCATCCCTTCCTCCCACTATTCTCCCTCTGACCTCTCCTCAGTGTTCCACCACCAATCCCCTAGCTACGAGCACTTCCCCCTCTGGGGTTTCCCTTGGGAGTTCCCCGACTGGTGCCTCCCACCACTCCTCTTCATCCAGTCAGTCCCTGACAATGGATGGCCACATGTAGATGTTAAACAGCATAGGAGATAAAATCAAACTCTGAGGAACCCCACATTGAAGACTCCATGGGGCCAAATAGCACTCCCCAAGCATCACCTTCTGGAAGCAGCCAACCAAATAGTACTGTAACCATTGCAAAGCAGTGCTGCCAACCCACAACCTGGACAGCTGCTCCAGAAGGATACCATGGTTGATGGTATCAAAAGCCACTGGGAGGTCCATGAGAATTAATAGTGGCTCATTCCTGTTTCTCTCTCTCAACAGAGATCATTATACAGGGTAACCAAAGCTGTTTTTGTGCCAAAACGGGACCATACCCCAATTGAAATGGATCTAGAAAATCAGCTTCCTCCTTCAGGACTTTTAAATGTTTTTAAAAGTGCTTTCACCCACCTGGAGATTCAAACCCTTCACCTGACATCTGGAGTGCACCAGGAAAACCAGGAGACCCCAGGTGAGAACTGTTTTAATCCTGTTTTTTAAAACTATGGTTGTCTTTTAGCTGTTTCTTGGTTTTGTTTTATGCTGATTTTAATGTATGTCTTTACTGTACATTGCTTTAAGCTGCTTTTGTAAAAATAATAAAACTAATAAATGTAAAACTAATAAAATTAATTTAGAATAATGCACTATCAGCATTAAAAGATGCAGGAAATAAAAACAAAAATTACTATAAAATGCAATCCAATGACACATGGAGCTTTTTATTTCACTTTTTCTATCTAGCTTGTTTGATATGCAAATAGTCAATGAGAGGCATTGGTGAGTCATCTTTATTCTGTCAGGAATGAAGGGCTGGTTAATGTGGGTGGTTCTATGTGCTGCCAGCCAAAAGGTGTGAAGATTTTCTATATATCCACACAAAGGCCGATAATCTGAGGATCTGTGAGAATTTTGCCCAGGCTTGTATTCTCTCCCCTTCCTGCATGTTTTGTGTTTTGGAATATTTTAATCAACTTAGTAATAAACCCATTCAATTGCAATTTGTCAGATTTGCAGAATGCAGCCCAAACACGTTTATTTTCCTCACAAAATATGGAGGCAATTTTTCGGGAACATTTGCAAACTCCTTTTCATGTAACAATATGCAAACAGTTCAAAGTTTATTTCAGTAATGCAATGTAATGAACATTTTATGGTAATTTTTACAAGTGTGGGTGTGGGGTGTGTGCATTTCTTTGGTGTTTCCAGAAATTCCTAATCTGTTTTGTGGTATTTCAGATTGCATCCAGATGATAACTTACAGTTTGTATAATTGATGACCTACCCATATTTATCAAGTGAAAATGCTTTTCCTGGACGTCAGGCCGCAGGTGAGAATACTTCTCCCCATCTAACCCAAAAGTCACTACACACAGAAAACTAGCATACTGTATAAGAGAGAATGTGAAACATTCATACATGCAGCTTGAAGTAGTAGCAACCAGTAAAAGGTTTCTCTTTTACATTCATTGTTGGATGTCTATTAACTGACCCTGACAAAGCAGAAGTGCAGAAAGTATTTTTCCCAACCCTGAAGTACCGTATAAGGCTGCATGAGTTTTCACATAAAAACTCCTGCAGCAATTCCTTGCTTGGACTGTGTCCAGAACTCGCACCAGATTTTGGAGGGCCCTTAGGCAAGATGCTTTCAGGGAGACCTGTCACTGAACAGGCCCATTTGCCTCCCTTTCTCTTTAAGAACATTGTCTACACTGACTGGCAGCAGCTCTCCAGGGTTTCAGATGGAGTCTTTCCTAGAACCTAGACCTTCTGCATGCAAATCAGATTGTCTACCAGTGAGCTATAGTCCTTCGTCCTTTGGCACAATCAGCACAGTTGCCCAGAGGGGGAGAAGGCAAGGCAAGCAGACGATGCTGCTCCATCTTCTCACTCTTCTCACTGCTCCCTTGCTTTGAGGGGAAAGAATAGCAAAGCAGAGAAGCAGCAAGGCCGGGCAGCTGAAGAGGTTGACAATGGGCCCCTGTAGGGGTATGGGCTTTGACAGATGTCCATTGCCTGCTCATGATGCCAGCACTAACTGTGCCAGCCATGCTGGTCCTCCTAATCCCAGTTTAAGATAGGGATCAGTGTGGTGTATGCGCTGAAATGAATACACTAATGCACTGAGCTGATGCTCTGACAGCAAATTATATTCCAATTCTGTCTGGTTTTCATGTTTTCTCTGGAATGGTGGTGAGAAGTAAGATGAGTGGTGAGTGTTCAATTCACTGCAAAATTAGCAGTTTATTATGGTTTGAAACGCCATTGGTTAGACCTATTCTGGGACTCTGATGATGCTCCATTGTCATGGTCCCCTGGATTCCACAGGGTTGGTGCTCTGATTTTATCTGCTCTGTTGGAGTCTGGCTAGCTGCCAAAGAGTTTTAAAAGGTAGAGAAACCCACAATCCGAATTCCAGGTTTTATGCACATCTCCTGAAACTAAACATATCTATGGCATTACATTGGGCTTTCACACAAGGAGCAGATAATTCCAGCTGCTTATACAGTAAGGATAATAGGTGGGCAAACTTCTAATTCTGCAAGAACATAATAGCAACATTGTCATCAACATTGTTTTCTCTAGGGAAGCATGTTTTCATCAACTCTGCAAACTGGAGTTCTCATTAGTTCCTTGGGGATTTTGCTGGTGTTTCATCAGCAAGATACAAGATAGGATTCTGATATTGAAAGTTTATTCAGGACCCAATTAAGTGCAGCCATTCATGTGTATTGGTTTGTTACATTTATTAGTCCCACCATCTGGCTCATCCGAACACTGGGATGTCAGACTGCTGTTTGGACTAAGTAGCAGCGCTCTGGAGACAAACCACACGATGGTGGCGGAGGGCAGTGGCTAACCTGTGCACTGAGCTCATACACCAAGTTTACTGTGTGGAGCAGCTCTTATGTAAAAGCAGTTTTGCAATGCAGTTGCCATGTAGGGTAGTATTAAATAAATATCCAGGATTTAGAATTTATTAAATGGCTGGTTCACACATGAGATAATTGCCTTACAAATCTCTTTGCCAGGCTTATATGAAGATGCCACTCAGTGGATGGTAGTTAATTATCTATCTTCATTTATAACCCACCTTTATTTCATAAAATGCCAGGTAGTGTACCAAACAGTGGTATCTTATCCAGGCACACTCCTGATCTCCTTGGGTTCAGCAACATTGCTGTGTCATGTACCTTCAACTCAAGCTCTAGAACCTGGGTCACTGTTGCCTCAGTTTCCATGGTGGAGGAATCTTGAAAAGGTGACAATGCCATCATAAGAATGGGCACAGCCTTGCTTACAACATCCCTGCAAATGTTACAAACACATGAACACCATTTCTACCCATCACAAACATCTCCCTTTGATAGTAAACCAGGAGTGTGCCTGGAAACAGCACAGCACTTCCCACAGGTCTTCTCTTGTGTATCAACTAGTCCCAGAGCCCAACTATGTTTGTGTGTTGTTAAAAAATTAATAGATGATGGAGGGAGGTTATTTTTGTCATGACTGAAGTGTACTGGTAAGGAAGGCTTCACCTTCCCCCCCCCCCCCGGTGTGCCTGAGAAAAATCCCATTTATGGGTCCAGTAGTTGTGTAGAGGAGGGGGATTTTTTGTTCGGACTGTGTCATGAGGGAAAAAACTTAAACCTCCCTGTGCACAACAGTCAAGATGAAATTGAGGAGTCTGTACTGCTATGCTCTGAACACAGACAGAGATGTTGTTACTAATTATTTGTTTAGTGTCACATCTAGTTTGATCCTAACATTCAGCCCTCCTGCAAATGCCACAGATATTTCACCCAGGAATATTCAAGCTATTTTTGTACTTACTTGTGTTCTCTAGAACTCAGTATTATCTACATGTTAATATCCAGAATCCATTGTCTTCCCTCCCAACCCCTGCCAAATTGAAGCAGCTCAATAAACAACAGAGCAAGGTTATTTTTTATCCATATTTATTTAGGTTGTAGGGATCCACCACTGATCTGGAAAGCATGGTTTCTAAGGGGAACTCTGATGTTTGTAGAGCACAGCTAGTTCTGTGGTTTTGCCATTTCCCACCAACAGAGGGAAGTGTACTGAACAGAGGATCTTATTACATGGGTAATCAACAGGTGCCGCTTGAAAGAGGGGAGGATTTCAATAAGAAAACTGCTGCACAACACCCCCCCCAAAAAATCTCATTAGCAATTTCCATCAAACTATTGACCTATGATGTACCCCTTCAATAAGTCTACCACATAATGATCAACTTTACATAATATTGACTATTAAATATGCAAATTGAAAGCAGTTAGGTGGCTTTCTGGAAAATATGAAATTGTACTAAGAGTTACAGTGAGTGTCAAGAAAATCAGGAACTATATTCTTAGCAATGCTATGCTTTTGTCCTCCTGTGTCTCAAATGTATGGAAAACCACTGAAATGCCATGACCAATAAAGTATTCTGCAAGAAGTATTCCAGACGTATTATAATTCTTTTACAGGTAGGTGCAGTTTTCTGTCTGCTCCACTGCTTCAAATTTGCTTGTGGGTATAAGTGCAGTATTTGATGTGTTGAGAGAAGCCTTGTGGAAGCTTTTCTGGGCTCTAGGTTCCTGCTTAGGACATTTCCATTATTTGTTACCCAGCTTTAAAAATTGCAACATCCACAGGAGCAGTTCTTTTAGCTTGTCTGTTAGCTGTACAATGCCTAAAATAGTCAAGTGGAACGTAGAGCTATACAGTGGTACCTCGGGTTACAGACGCTTCAGGTTACAGACTCCGCTAACCCAGAAATAGTACCTCAGGTGTAATGAGTATGGGTTGCTCGTGCGTAAGTTGCCGCCTCTCCTGGCTATGTTGCCTTGTTAAACCTTTCTGTCTGGACAGCCCTTCACTTCGTGGCTGCCTCAGTCGCTAGCAGAATCCGTCAGTGGGCGTTTCTTAAACCTTTTCCAACATAAAAGTTGTTTGACGCCAAGTCTCCTCCTACTCTCCCTGCGCGGAAGCCTTCTGAGCAGGGAGGGCGTGGGTAGCGGAGGACCCGTGCTCTCCCCGCTGGTGTCCGGTGAAGAGTCCTGGAGCCCTCTCGCCGATTCCCCCATCTGCCCCTCTTTATCTCTGGTGTTGCGCTGATTTGCTTCCCCATCTGCTGAGCTGCCTCTCTCCCTGCTGGGCCCTTCTCCAGCTTCATTTGAGAGCCTCCCCTCCGCCTCTAGCTCCGATGTCAGTTCCCTGACATCAGGTTAAGAACTTTGCTTTAGGATGAGAACACAAATCGTGCTCCAGCGGCGCAGCAGCAGCGGGAGGCCCCAGAACGAATTAAGTACTTAACCCGAGGTACCACTGCATTTAAAAAGCTTCCCTGCTTCATTTATTCTGCTTATAATGGGTTAGTAAATGAGACAGCATTTCACAAAACTATTTTTTTTATAAGATATTTATTAAGATTTTCAAAATATTACAAAATAAAAATAAAAAAGAAGAAAATACAAAATAAAAATGGTTAAAAACAACTCAATCTTTCCATTACTTATTTTTCATTAGCTTGTTTCCCGGACATTCTAACATTCATTAATTTTACAATATTTCTGTAGATAGTCTTTAAATTTCTTCCAATCTTCTTCCACCGACTCTTCTCCCTGGTCTCGGATTCTGCCAGTCATTTCCACCAGTTCCATATAGTCCTTCACCTTCATCTGCCATTCTTCCAGAGTGGGTAGGTCTTGTGTCTTCCAATACTTCGCAATGAGTATTCTTGCTGCTGTTGTTGCATACATAAAAAAAGTTCTATCCTTCTTTGGCACCAATTGGCCGACTATGCCCAGGAGAAAGGCCTCTGGTTTCTTCAAGAAGGTATATTTAAATACCTTTTTCAATTCATTATATATCATCTCCCAGAAAGCCTTAATCCTTGGGCACGTCCACCAAAGGTGAAAGAATGTACCTTCAGTTTCTTTACATTTCCAACATTTATTATCGGGCAAATGATAGATTTTTGCAAGCTTGACTGGGGTCATGTACCACCTGTATATCATTTTCATAATATTCTCTCTTAAGGCATTGCATGCCATAAACTTCATACCTGTGGTCCATAACTGTTCCCAGTCAGCCATCATTATGTTATGTCCAACATCTTGTGCCCATTTAATCATAGCAGATTTCACCGTTTCATCCTGAGTATTCCATTTCAACAGCAAGTTATACATTATTGACAAATTCTTAGTTTTGGGTTCTAACAGTTCTGTTTCTAATTTTGATTTTTCCACCTGGAAGCCAATTTTCTTGTCCAAATTATATGCCTCCATTATCTGATAATAATGAAGCCAGTCTCGCACTTTATTTTTTAATTTTTCAAAACTCTGTAATTTCAGTCTATCTCCATCTTGTTCCAAAATTTCCCAATATTTCAGCCATTTGGCCTCCATATTGAGCATTTCACAAAACTAGTACCCACAAAATAATATACAAGTAACTTTTACCTTATTGGTTGCCTGAGCAGCGAGAGAGTTGTGTTATTGTTTGTTTACATAATGAGTAAATACCATTGGATTCCTTCACTTAAATTCTATAGCATTAAATTCTGTTCTGTAATGGCAACATGATTCCTGGTTGTTTAAAATGAATTCTGGGAGTGGGGAGGTGGGTACTGTACAGCACATGCAAGTTTATAGAAGATGCTTTAAAAATAAAATAAAATTGTAGGGATGGGAACCTGTGGCATTGCAGAAGTTGTTGGACCATCATCCTCATCAATGGCTTCACAGGCTGGGGCTGAAGGGAATTGGAATTCAATGACAATTGGAGGACTACAAGTTTTCCATTCCTGACATCATAGGAGCCAACTCCAAGGGGCTGTGGGTGCTTGGGCACAAACAATAATATAATTGTGGGTGCCGGACACCCGCAAAATCCATGAGAAAAGCCGTCAGGTGGCAGCGGCACTACCTCTGAGAGCAAATAAGTTCAGCTCCAGCCTCCACAGCCAGCGAGCAAATTACCCTTTTTGGGGGGGGGGCCTCGGATGATGAGGCAGGGTGCCTCACTGGTTGCAGAGAGGAAGATGAGCAGCTCTTTCCTACTGCAGGCATGTGAGTGGGATGTCACACGTCCACGTTGTGGCAGTGGGCACCCACAATCTTGAGGGCAAGTTGGCACCCCTGCCTGATTTACTGTTTAGCTATATAGTGGTGAGGAAATGCACTGGCTTTCAGGGCCACTGGCCTGATCCAGCAGAGCTGTTCTTATGTTCTTTTGTAATTCTTGGGCTTTCAGGTCTACATACAAGACTGTTATACCAAAATATATATTCAACTGCCTTATGTCTATTCTAGTCTCCTCTTCTTGTGTTCATACTGTGCCTGTAAATGATTTGAATTGGCAGCAAAGCTCTGATAAAATTCTCAGGACAAGCAATGGACTTAAATGTAATGTAAGATAGCCTTCCTAGTCTGGAGCATCTCAAATGGCTCCTAACTTTCACCATCTGTGAAATGCTCACTGCTTTCAATGACTCTTCTTTATAAGTGGTGAGCATTTCACAGATGGTGATAGCTACTGACTCCAGCTAAGATAGACAGAATATCGGATTCAATAATGTTTTATTTCTGACCTATTGCTTAGAGTAATGTTATGTCATGTTTCATCAATGCATGGCCCATTACACTTTCTGTGATATGGAGCACTGTATCTTAGTATTTTCTTTAACAGAGCAATACCAGAGAAATTAGATATGTCCTTTTAATGCACCACGGAGAATGGGGAGGCAATAATGTCAAAATTTAATGTTCATGATTATTATTCTGTGCATCAAATAAGTCCTAATTACATTTACTATGTAGTGAGCCCCACTGAAATCAATTGGTCTTCTGAATGAACAGTTAGGGCTGTGCTTTCAATCACCTTCTTAATGTTAATAGATACTATAGGACTTTAACAAGTGAAGTTCAAGGTGTTTCACGTAGTACACTTCCCATACCAAGTGGGCTACAACAGTACTTTGACACAAAACCTGCAGACCACACACTGCCTTGTTGTGTTGGGGGGGGGGGGGAGAGAGGCCATAATTCAACAACACCCCACCCCTACCCCCAGTCCTTGTGCTGTCTTCCCAAAGCTGGCCAAGTGAGGCGTCTGGCTTTGGGAAAGTGGGCGCAAGGTTATGGTGAGACTTATCTGCGATGGAAAAAATAAGAGGGAAATTTGGCTAAAGTGTTTTAACACGGTAACTAACTGCTTCCTTAAAGATGTCTTAGTTCAGCATTAATAGCTGAATGGAAGCTGGTAGAATTTAAACTGACAGTAACAAGTTAACAAGGCATTTGATCATTTAAAATACGGTACTATGGTAAGCAGATAAGCTTGTGCACTTAATAATATTTTAATAAACAAATATGAATACCTTGTTAAATATAATATCTGTATCTGACTGGCTTTATACCACACCTATACCCCACAGTAACTACAGTGGTGCCCTGCAAGACGAATGCCTCGCAAGACGAAAAACTCGCTAGACGAAAGGGTTTTCCGTTTTTTGAGCCGCTTCGCAAGACGAATTTCCCTATGGGCTTGCTTCGCAAGACAAAAACGTCTTGCAAGTTTGTTTCCTTTTTCGTAAAACCATTAATACCCAGGGTGCATTGCTTGAAGAGGTGCAGTTGCGACTTGACTTCGAGGAGCAACACATAGCACGTGGTGTGGTAGCCTTTTTTGAGGTTTTTGAGGACTTTGCTGATTTTTGAAGCTTTTCCAAAACTTCTTTTACAGCCATTTGGTAAGTTAAACTTTTAAAACTTTTTTTGGGGGGGTTGGATTTTGGGTTGGGGTGTTTGGAATTCAAGGACTTGGTGTTGGGGAGAGGTTTGCAAGAATCTGGAAGCTTGTGTGGTTTTTTTTTAATTTTTATGATTTTCTGTGACCATTGGGCCATGTTGTTTTTTTTAAAAAAAATTCTGGGTTTGAATTTCTGTGTGGTGGGTGGCTGGGGGAACAGTTGGGGAGGGGTTTGCAAGAATCTGGGAGCTTGTGTGGTTTTTTTCTGCATTTTTATGATTTTCTGTGACCATTGGGCCATGTTTTTTTTAAAAAAAAAAATTCTGGGTTTGAATTTCTGTGTGGTGGGTGGCTGGGGGAACAGTTGGGGAGGGGGTTGCAGGAATCTGGGAGCTTGTGTGGTTTTTTCTGCATTTTTATGATTTTCTGTGACCATTGGGCCATGTTGTGTTTTTTAAAAAATAATCCTGGGTTTGAATTTCTGCGTGGTGGGTGGCTGGGGGAACAGTTGGGGAGGGGTTTGCAGGAATCTGGGAGCTTGTGTGGTTTTTTCCTGCATTTTTATGATTTTCTGTGACCATTGGGCCATGTTTTTTTTTAAAAAAAAATTCTGGGTTTGAATTTCTGTGTGGTGGGCGGCTGGGGGAACAGTTGGGGAGGGGTTTGCAACAGTTGGGGAGGGGTTTGCAATTTCTGTGTGGTGGGTGGGTGGCTGGGGGAACAGTTGAGGTTTTTGAAGACTTTGGTGATTTTTAAAGCTTTTCCAAAACTTCTTTTGCAGCCATTTGAGGATTTTGAAGACTTTGGTGATTTGCAGCCATTTTGTAAGTTAAACTTTTAAAACTTTTTTGGGGGGTTTTGGATTTTGGGTTGGGTGTTTGGAATTCAAGGACTTGGTTCTGGTTTTGAATTTCTGTGTGGTGGGTGGCTGGGTGCTTTTGAATTTTTGGGGTGTGAAGCACTGATTTTTTTTCCCTGAGTTTACGAAGGTAGAAGCTGTGCTGCCATGGGACCCAAGAAGACTGCTGCTGCAGAGGCCGGCGAGAGGAAGAAGGAGAAGGTGACGCTGGAAATGAAGAAGGAGATCATCCGGAAGCACGACGGTGGAATGCGTGTGACAGACCTCACCAGGGAGTACGGCAGGAACCCATCGACCATCGGGACCATCCTGAAGATGAGGGAGAAGATCCTTGCGACTGACGCAGCCAAGGGAGTCACCAGGATTGTGAAGAACCGCCCAGCCACAGGGGACACAGTGACTGAGGCCGTCATTTGTGAGAAGGCCAAGGCCTTGCACGCAGACCTCGTCCGGGAACAGCCAGGAACCTCAGGCGAGCCAGAAGTCTTCAAGGCAAGCAGAGGTTGGTTCTGGGCAAGATCTGGAATCCACAGCGTGGTCAGGCATGGAGAGGCTGCCAGTTCTGATGTTCCTGCGGCTGAAGACTTTGCAGCGGAGTTTCTGGAGGCTGTGAAGACGGAGGGCTACGTTCCACAGCAGGTCTTCAACTGCGACGAGACCGGGCTGTTTTGGAAGAGGATGCCCAAAAGGACTTTCATCACACAGGAGGAGGCCAAGTTGCCTGGCCACAAGCCCATGAAGGACCGTCTGATCCTGCTCTTCTGTGCCAACGCAAGCGGCGACCTGAAGATCAAGCCCCTGCTGGTGTACCACTCAGAGAACCCACGGGCCTTCAAGAAACACAAGGTCGACAAGGAGCAGCTGAGTGTCATGTGGCGATCCAACAGTAAGGCTTGGGTCACACGTGTGCTGTTTGTGGACTGGGTCAATCTTGCTTTTGGCCCTGCTGTCAGACAGTACCTGCTGGACAACGACCTGCCGCTGAAGGCTTTGCTTCTGATGGACAATGCTCCTGCTCATCCTAAAGGCCTTGAGGAGGACTTGTTGAAGGAGTTCAGCTTCATCAGCATCATGTTCCTGCCGCCTAACACCACGCCACTGCTCCAGCCGATGGATCAGCAGGTCATTGCCAATTTCAAAAAACTCTACACCAAGGAACTTTTCAGGCGATGCTTCGAGGTGACTGATTGCACCACCATCACCCTGCGGGAATTCTGGAAGGACCACTTCGACATCGTCACCTGCTTGAAGATGATCACCACGGCCTGGAACGGGATCAGCCAGAGAAATTTGAATTGCACTTGGCGCAGCCTGTGGCCGGACTGTGTGGCACCAAGTGACTCTGATGCACCAGAGTCAACAGTGGTGCAGGACATTGTTGCCTTGGGGAGGACCATGGGCCTGGAGGTCACAGAGGAGGACATCTGCGAGCTGGTGGAGGAGCACGACCATGAGCTGACCACCCAGGAGCTGGTCGAACTGCAGGCAGAGGCTGCGCAGGAGCAGACCTCGCTGGAAGAGGAGGAAGCAACTGAGGAACGGCTGTCCTCCAAAGAACTGAGGGACATTTGCATGAAGTGGAAGGATGTGCAGGCTTTTGCACAGCGGCACCACCCTAACAAGCACGTGGCACATGACCTTGCGAACACTTTTGATACGACGGTCATGTCGCCTTTCAGGGAGGTGCTGAAAAGGCGGATGAAGCAGCAGACCATGGACAGGTTCTTCAGCAAGAAGCAAAGAGTGGAAGAGGAACCTTCTTCGAGTGGTCCCCCAGAGTCTTAGAAAATGTACTGTACACTTTGTTGATTTTAAAATGTTTTTCTGTCATGTTTAGAAACTTAATTAATTGTTCCTTCAATTTTTGAAATGCTCTTTACAGTATGTGTGACTTTAAAGAGCACTTAATAAACTCTTGTTGTACCAAATTTGGCTTTGTTTGGACTTTTTTTGACCATAGGAACGTATTAATTGAATTTCAATGCATTCCTATGGGATTTCGTGCTTCGCAAGACGAAAAATTCGCTAGACGAAAAAACTCGCGGAATGAATTAATTTCATCTTGCGAGGCACCACTGTAGGTTATTGGGAAGTTAAAGGATCAGAGGAAGTAAAAAAATTAATGGTAGCGGTGGCAGGGGTTTAGGAGAACCACTGGAGCAGGGAGATGGGCATTGCCATTATAGAGAAGTAAGTAAAGACCCCCCCCCCCACGTTCCCTATAAGACTTAGAACACTGGAAGATCAGGGATCTAAATCAGACCCTAGACAGAGAGTTAAGGCTCCACACTTCTGAAGTTATTCTGCTATGGGTGGGTGGCTAAGAGGCAACTTCATGGGTAGGCACAAAAGCAGCCCTTGGCCCTGCAGCCCTTCTGTAACCATGCAGCCCTTAGTGCTAGTAAAAAGTGGGGAGGGCTACTGTGTCAAAGCCACTTCATTCATATCATATTTCCAGCCATGTGGGGGGGGGGGGTAAAGTGGGTTTTTAGTGGAGCTTTTTTCTTTCCTTGACTGCACCAGATGCTTAAGATTTGTGACCTAAAATTATGCATGGAGAGACTGTACATGGTTCTTTACATTCTTGTCAGTCCTAAGGGAGTGTAGTGGAATCACATTATGAATTTGAAATCCCTAATGGAACATCTCATCCATTCAGAAATGCAGGGTAATGTTAATTTTATTCTGTGATAGAGTGTATCTTTGCTTTTCATTTTCAGTTAACTTACTAGGCTGACACCATCTGACCTGTGTGTAGCTGACATCTGTTACAGGGGAGAATATTCATTTTCTGTCATCCCCCACTCCCTTAAAAATCTAAAACTCAAGCCAATTTATTTCAGGCTTAGACATCACTATCACCTGCAGGTGAGTGACATACTACACTTGAAATGTACACAACAATCATATTTATAATACATGAGCCAGAATAAGATCCAATTTTTCCTCCTGTAGCTATGTTAGGTCAGCAGACTATGACAGAGAAGAGTTCGAACAAGAGTGGCTAATAAGAGGAGGCAACCTACATTGGCTCGATGAAAGAAGTGCAGTCACAGGCATACAATATTCTCTTCATGCCTCTTTTCCAACTGGATATTGTGACTGCCATTTCAACTAGGCAGAAGATTCCTATATTGCATGAGTCGGCAAACTAAGGCCCGCAGGCCAAATCAGGCCCAATTGCCTTCTGGATCCAGCCCACGGACGGTCCGGGAATCGCTGTGTGGATCGCCAGCACCCGCGTTCTTTCCTTCTCCCTCCCTCTCTCTCACATGGCACCAGTGCCTTTTCCCTCCCTCCTCCTGGCTTCTCCCTGCCCTGCCTAGAGGAGGAAGGGGGCTGGGCTTTGTTTGTGCCAGCAGCAGCAGTGCTCGAGCGGCTGCTATTTTAAGCAGCCCCTCTCCGGAGCCCTTTCACGCGCTGTTCATCGTTCCACCTCCACCACCGCCAGCCCCTGCCGCTCGCAAGACACAGATAAGCAGCCACCAGGGCTCATCGTGCTCTTGTGTCATTTTTCCCCCTTCCAAAATATAATCTGGCCCCCCACAAGGTCTGAGGGACAGTGGACCGGCCCCCTGCTGAAAAAGTTTGCTGATCCCTGATATATTGGCTCCAGGGGTCTTCTAATGCCTTTCCACAGCGGCTGTTAGAACAGATAGGTAATCTGAGAATGACCTAGCTGACATACAAATACTTATATACCACAATATCATTAAAAAAATATGAAAGTGCAGTAAGACAGATACAATAAAAACTAAAAGCACAGCTTATTGGCTACTATGTAGTCTGACACTGGTCTACTGGAGGAAATGACTGGCATGATGAAGCAAGGAAAGGATTTCTCTGTACAGAAACCTTCTAGCAACTTCTTGGTAAGGAGAATACTGTATAGACAGGGTCTAGACCCAATATTCCATCATGCAGCTCACAAGGGTATTAGTAGTCCAGATAAAGCAACAGTGGGAAACCTCTGGCCAGCAAGGCTGTTTTCTCCAAAGCGCATATCTGCTGTCATGTGTAGAGCAGATGAAGACGGTTGTAAAGAAACATGTAAGTCGTAAACTGCACTACCAATTGTTCCTTGGCAAACAAGGATTGCTGTTAAGTGCCAATAACCTGATTAGTGCTACAGTATCAGCAAATCCTGCTTGGACAGACTGCACTACGGAGTTCCTGAATAGAAACTTTGTAATGCAGCTGAACCCTGCCTAAAGCAGGTCTTCATGTCAATGCCAATCACCTGATTGATACAGCAAGCTCTGCAGGGAAATGCTTCATTTGCCTATGCAGTATGAAATCAAGCACTACTTACTTTGCTCATGTGGTTTGATTTCATACCATGCAGGCAAAATAACTCTTTTCTTTGTTAATCAAACTGGTCTGCAAAGAAAAGCACTTTACCTGACTTGAAAACATCAGGTGATTGGCAGGAGGCAAGCTCCACCCCCCTGTCAAAGTGGGCTGCAGTGGTTGGGGGATGTCAGAATCCAGACCACCAGATGAATCCAGTTTCCCACCCCTGAAATAAAGGGTTAGGGTCAAGCACAAGAGATAGGCTAAAGCCTATTCTCAATCTCTAACCTCTGATCTTTCAGTCAATCTGGCGCAGAGTGAGAGTGATCCTAGGTCCAGGAGTTAAATTTGCTTTGATTTCTTGAGTAGGCCCTAGATCTGTGGCTGGCAGATTTCTTGGGGCTGGGGGAGAGAGAATAGCAATCTCCTAGTTATGGAAAATATGCTATAGCTGGATCAGATTTTGCAGCTCATAGCACACAAAAATTAAACTGAACTCTAAAGACTCTTCTTCAAGCTGAAATAATAAGGCTCTTACTAAAAAAATATGTTGGCAGGAGTGAACTTACCAAAGGCTTACTTCAAAAAATATCAGCATGTTATTTGCTGCAATGGACCTTACTGCTAAATATTTTTTTAAAAAAATTATTTAAAAATTTAAAAATATTAAAGAGACAGAAAAACCACGTTTGGCAAAAATGAATTGTTCTCAAGAAAATGTGTAAACAAATGTTTGTTCTGAATTCTTCAAACAACCTTTAATAACAAACAGCTGAACATCGCACGTTACCAACTCTTGAATCTCCAATCTCGAATGTCCAAAACCTCCTCCTAGGACTGCAGGCTGCAGAACACCTCTAGCTTGGATGGTAACCATAAGCAGTGAGGAAGAATAGCATGAGGAAAAAATAGAAGAAACAGAGCAGGTACCTTGGAAAAGTAGTGGGTAGACTCAGACTACCTTGGCCTTTTCAAGCCAACACAACCTTCTGCAAAACCCCATTTTGCATTGTGTCCATTAACACAATGCCCAAGACATACTGAGACAGTATCAGGTTTCCCATTACAGTGGTACCTCGGGTTAAGAACTTAATTCCTTCTGGAGGTCTGTTCTTAACCTGAAACTGTTCTTAACCTGAGGTACCACTTTAGCTAATGTGGTATCCCACTGCTGCCGCACCGCCGCGTGATTTCTGTTCTCATCCTGAAGCAAAGTTCTTAACCTGAGGTACTATATCTGGGTTAGCCGGGTCTGTAACCTGAAGCGTATGTAACCTGAAGCATCTGTAATCCAAGGTACCACTGTACCTGTACTGCACCACCATTTAAAGCCCATGGAGCCCAATTTTCCCCTTTTTTGAGATCTAGGGAAAAGAAAAAGACTTGCGTCTAGGAATGCATCTGAGGGGGCCAAATCCACTTGCCTAATACTGGCTCAGCTGTGCCACAGTCTGAGCTCATTTACTTGGAAGCCACTTAATAACTTAACAGGAAGCTGAGGCTGCGGTGTTACATTTTGGAGAAAACTGGTACCCGACACCAGTAACCCCAATGTCAGCAGTGGAAGCAGTCCCCTCCCCCATTCCAATTATGTCTCTGAAAACAGCTTGCTACAAAACTGAACAAGTTCCATTCATTTCTGTATCAGAAAATTACAAATGGAGTCATCACCCTAGTGGCTCAGGTTCTTCGTCTTTCTTGCAGGAGCGGAAGAGGTCTTTTTCCACTCCCACAGGTTTTGATGATAGAATAAATATGTACTGCTTGTAGATGTAGCCAAAGGCCGTTGCATACAATACTAAATAACAGCAGCTGTATAGGCATAATATATGAGATACATCTTCCCAATTTTCATCTAATGTACAGAGGATAGCTAAAATAAATCCTTAATAATAACTTCTGCAGGTTCATCTCTACTTTATTCCAATTAATAAATCACCTTTACAGCCCACCAAGTTTATTTAAAAAACAAAAAATAAAAACATTGAGATCTTTGCTGTAGTTGCAAATAATGCAAATTAGTAAGGCATGTATTCATACTCATCTGAAAATAAATATCATGTACTGACCATTCAGTATATTGGGATATGTAGAATAACAAACTACAAGAAAGAAGATTCCACCTAAACATTAGGAAGAAGTTCCTGACAGTAAGAGCTGTTCGACAGTGGAATTTGCTGCCAAGGAGCGTGGTGGAGTCTCCTTCTTTGGAGGTCTTTAAGCAGAGGCTTGACAACCATATGTCAGGAGTGCTCTGATGGTGTTTCCTGCTTGGCAGGGGGTTGGACTCGATGGCCCTTGTGATCTCTTCCAACTCTATGATTCTATGATTCTATGAATTTCTTTCTGGGACAGGTCACAAGTGCTAAGCGCACAGGTCTCCAGTAATAGCATCTCTTGCCTTTCTGCTGCTATGCAGCACCTTTCAATCAGTGCTATTGTTAAAATGCAAGAAGACCTCAAGCCAAGTCTCATTCCCTCCCCACTTCTTCCCTCAGGCAGGTCAATAGCCACTTAGTACAGCTTCTTCCACTCCTGAAAAAAGAAGGCTGGTGGTAGTTTTCAAGAGCCAATAGCAACCTTCAAGATTCTTCTGCCCACTCATCCATTTGGTATCAAATGTCAATATGGGGTGGTGTCAATAAAAAACCAACACTCCTACCAATAATAATAAATATTGCTGGAGGTTGCCTGAATGAAATATTCTGAGTTGCTCAGTGTTTTAAGTGCAAGAAGAGCCCTGCTGGATCAGGCCAAGGGCCCATCTAGTCACAGTGGCCAATGAGATGCCCATGGGAAACCTTCAAGCTGGACCAAAGCATGACAGTACTCTCTCTACCTGTTTGACTCCCAGCAACTACTATTCAGAGGTATGCTGCCTCCAACAGTAGTTGGGAGAACCTGGCTGTGAACATGCGGCTCTGCTTCTGTATTATGCATTTGAAGGTTTTGTAGAATGGTGCCCTTCCACTTTATGGTTTCTACATCACTTGCAGGCAGCAGTCACCTTCCTGGATGAGGAAATGTCAAGCTAACCTTATTACCACATGTGAGAGGCATTCATTTGAAAACAGAGTAAAGTGTGGTGTATTCAAAGGCTACAAGCTGCTACGATTTGTGATTAATATGTATCAAGCCAACTGAAGTGAATTCCAATATAAATTTCCCTCTTGTATAATCTTTTGCTGTCAAATGTTTTATAATACCAAACTTACAGCAACAATAAGCGGGAGAGAACAGGAAGGCTGTGCTAAGCATACTACAGATGTGTATCCTATAAAAACAAACCAGGCTGTTATAAATGTCCTGTTTATCTAATAAATGATACATTTTGAGCATTGCAAAATATGGGGTGGGGGAAATGCAAAGAAGTCACAAAAGGAAACAGCAAGCATTGTAACTGTGGGTAACTTAGAGCTTCTCTGTAATGTAGTTAGAGAGAACAATGGTCAATATCCTGTCTGTGTCATTACATAAGAAAGGCAAACTGTTACACATATTACAGTGGTAAAAAGGTAAAGGTAAAGGGACCCCTGACCATTAGGTCCAGTCGTGACCGACTCTGGGGTTGCGGCGCTCATTTCTGAAGTCTAAAACAGGCTTTCTCAGCCTGATGTCCTCTAGGTGTTGTGGACCACAACTCCTACCAACTCCAGCCTTGAAATCCAAAACACCCAGAGGGCATCAGATGGGGAAGAGTACTTTATAGCCACCCATGGCTTCATAGTTCCCAGTGATGGCAAACCTTAGGTAAAGGTAAAGGTACCCCTGACCATTAGGTCCAGTCGTGGCCGACTCTGGGGTTGCGGCACTCATCTCGCTTTATTGGCCGAGGGAGCCGGCGTACAGCTTCCAGGTCATGTGGCCAGCATGACTAAGCCGCTTCTGGCAAACCAGAGCAGCACATGGAAACGCCGTTTACCTTCCCGCCAGAGCGGTACCTATTTTCTACTTGCACTCTGACATGCTTTCGAACTGCTAGGTGGGCAGGAGCAGGGACCGAGCAACGGGAGCTCACCCCGTCGCGAGGATTCGAACCGCCGACCTTCTGATCGGCAAGTCCTAGGCTCTGTGGTTTAACCCACTGCGTCACCCGCGTCCCCATTACAGTGGTACCTCGGTTTAAAAACAGCCCTGTTTATGAACTATTTGGTTTACAAACTCCTCAAAACTGGAAGTAGTGTCCCAGTTTGTGAACTTTACGTCGATCTAAGAACGGAATCCGAATGGTGGAAGGGCACCAGCGGCAGGAGGCCTCATTAGAGAACGCATGCCTTGGTTGAAGAATGGTTTCGGTTTAAGAACGGCCTTCCGGAATGGATTAAGTTCGTAAACCAAGATCCCACTGTAGTTGAATCGATGTGGGATTAATTTTAATACTTAAATTTTAATAACTTAAAGCAGGCAAATTTACTTTCAGACACTCAAAAGTTTATTTTGCAGTTTGCCTGCCTTACATGGGTTTGAACACATGTGACAAAGCCAAAGTAGCCCAGGATGATGTCACTTGGGCATGTGACTAAAGTGTCAGGTGTGCATAGGAAATAAATGTTCCCTGGCACAATTTTTCACCCTTGGAATAATTATGCCTTTGTGATCTGTGATTTATGCATTGTGAAGGGCATTATTTATTTACTTTGTTACTTTTTGTGCTTATGCTGATGTCCCATTTATACCTTGTTCTTGTTCTGTAAGTATGCTTAGTGTTAAGGTTTAGACTTATTATAAGTTATTGTAAATATAAATTAAGTCTGCTGCAACTGGTTTTCTTATGGACAGTGCAAATCCTGAATGTATTGGATTTGTGACCATTATGCTCATTTGCCTTCAGTAGCAGTAAAGCTCCCTGCAGGATGAAATACAATTGCCTCTGACCTCCAACAGTTCTGGTATGGCCCCAGTACCCAGCAGTCTTCAGGGGCATTAAATGATACTACAGTACCTCTGCAATATTTTGCTCTATAATATATTTGCACTAGTCCACTGTTATGCTGAAGATGGACTGTGCATGGTCCAGGTTGAGTGAAGCATCAGACAGGCATGTAGGTTGAGCAAGTGGGATAGTGGGGTGAGCAACTGGGGCTTGTGCCAGTAGGGCAAGCAAGAAGGGTGGCGGGGGCAGAGCAGATGAACAAGAGAGGTGGTGAAGTGGCAGAGTGGGTGAGCAGCAAGGGCAGTGGGTGAGCAGGTTGGGTTCTGGTGGAGGGTGTTGAAGAAGCCAAGAAGCCACTGCGGTTGTCATGGTGGGTGGGTTGAGAGAGAGGCTGGCCCACTTGTGCACAGCAGCACAGATAGGGGCATAGCTGATGAGTAAGGTGGGCTTCTGGTGGTGCCGCGGGTTCAACAATAGTGTAGATGAGCTATGGAGATCGCCAGAGTGGTGCATGCTCTAGTTATCTCTCGCTTGGACTACTGCAATGCTCTCTATGTGGGGCTACCTTTGAAGGTGACCCGGAAACTACAACTAATCCAGAATGCGGCAGCTAGACTGGAGACTGGGAGCGGCTGCCAAGACCATATAACACCTGTCTTGAAAGACCTACACTGGCTCCCAGTACGTTTCCGAGCACAATTCAAAGTGTTGGTGCTGACCTTTAAAGCCCTAAACAGCCTCGACCCGGTATACCTGAAGGAGCGTCTCCACCTCCATTGTTCTGCCCGGACACTGAGGTCCAACACTGAGGGCCTTCTGGCAGTTCCCTCAGTGCAAGTAGCAAAGTTACAGGGAACCAGGCAGAGGGCCTTCTCAGTAGTGGCTCCCGCCCTGTGGAACGCCCTCCCACCAGATGTCAAAGAGAAAAATAACTACCAAACTTTTAGAAGATATCTGAAGGCAGCCCTGTTTAGGGAAGCTTTTAATGTTTAATAGGTTATTGTATTTTAGTGTTTTCTTGGAAGCCGCCCAGAGTGGCTGGGGAAACCCAGCCAAATGGGGGGGTATACATAATAAATTATTATTATTTATTATTGAGGGGGAGGGACTCAGGGGAGGGGAGGGGGACTTTGGCAAGGAGCAAGGGCCTTTCAGAGGAATAAGAGGTGGTGTGTGGCAGTTGGTGAGTGAAGTTAGAAGGGGCGGCAGCCCATAGTTGTTGTATACTGAAGCAGGTGGTGGAAGCAAACCAGGAACTGGAAACAATATTGGAGTTACCAGCATTAATCCAGCCCTTCTGTCTGCTGAAAGGCATTATGGCTTCATAAAAGCATGGTGGGAGGAGGCCAGTGAGGTGGGGTGGACATTTTTCCAGTGCTTTATTTTTTCCACAGGGGGAAAAAAATCTGTTTCCTAAGTTCATAAGTAACAATGAATGGATGCCAAATGCAAATATAATGGCAAGCTTGGCAGTTTCCATGTGTTTAGGTTTATTCTACCAAACCAACCACTATGCTGTGAAGTAGAGGGCCTCCTTCAGATACTGTCTCATCAGGACATCCATGCTGTACTTAGGAACTGAGCCTTTGGCATGGTGGCACCTAATTCCTACTTCAAATTCCTTCCCAGTACATATCAGACAGGCACCATCTTTGTTGTTCTTTCAAGACCTAATTGAAGACCTTTCTTCAAAAATAAGCTTTTCAATTGAGATCTTTACCCTAGTCTTTATCTGCACTAGACCTGAAAAGGTTTTTACATAATGAAAGTGGTTTTAATTGTTCTTATAAATGAAATGGTGTATTTATTTTATTGCTGATGGTTTTATTGTGAAATAACTTTGAGATACTTTATGGGACATTATTCATAAGTGGAATTAATTAATTAATTAATTAATTAACAGGTAAAATTAAATGTGCTAAATTAGATAATTCTTTATGACACCAGAAAATGTTCAATATGACCAGAAAATTATCCTAAGATTTATTTTCTGTGTTTTTAGTGATTTCTGTTTTTATCTGTAGACTTGAGCCCCATCAAGGAAAAAGTCAGAGCATAAATAAATTAATAATGATAATGATAATGATAGATCACCTCTACCTCTTTCCCTTTATGCAGATGCATGGGCTATGTATGCCAATAAACCAGAAGAAAACAAAACAATTTTGAAAAAGGAAAAGTGTTAAGTCCTTCATAACTTGCTATATCTGAATATTTTTACTCAAATGTATTTTCTGCTGTGTTCAGTGGGCTTACCCCTGAAAATGTGTAAATAGACGTACAGTGGTACCTCGGGTTAAGTACTTAATTCGTTCCGGAGGTCCGTTCTTAACCTAAAACTGTTCTTAACCTGAACCACCACTTTAGCTAATGGAGCCTCCGCTGCCGCCGTGCCACCGGAGCACAATTTCTGTTCTCATCCTGAAGCAAAGTTCTTAACCTGTGGTAATATTTCTGGGTTAGCGGAGTCTGTAACCTGAAGTGTATGTAACCTGAGGTACCACTGTATAGCCTAAATTCAGCAGTTTACTGAACAGACTTTCCTTTTGTGTTTCTCATTGTCACCAAGCACTGTTATCAATATAATGAGTTTAGCAAAATATATGTAATGCCTTGTGGTTTATTAAAACACACCAGGATTTAAATGCATGCATTAAATCCTCAACCTTCTTTATAAAAATAGCTTACAGGGAAAGTGTAATAATACACCTTTTGAAATGATTAACCGTAACATAAGCTCAAATGCAAATATGTGCAAATAAAGGAACTTGGAACGTATTGATGGCTTCAAGGCATTTTTAAAGACAATTTCCTGATTTATAGGTTGCAAAAGGGGCCTGCTTAGTACATCACTGACAAAAACCGGTTTACCCAAGCTTTCATGTCCTATTTTAGAAATGGATTAGTCATTTCACTCATTTGGTGTTTGTGGAAAGCCCCTCTAAAAAGGGACTAACGTGTTCTGAGCACAGTCAAATAGTTTGACTTCGTTATTACTAAAGTGCAAGACTAAGGAGGAATATATACAAACGTTTGACTTTTCTACTCTAAGTGCATTTTTAAGGCCTGAGGCATTTGACCACTGCCTACCGTACCACATGTCAATGTCATTTAAAAAAATATTTGCATAACTGAAGGATGGGAGCGAGGAAAATGCTCATTTAGTCCATATATATTGATGTCAGAAGCAGTATTAAGATGTTATGTCTCTAAAATGTCAAATACAAACAAATTTTAATTCACTTGTCTTAGGGTTCCCATATCCTATGTTAAACATATTTTATCTGAAATAAGTCAATTTAGAATGGGTATTTTTATATAGAAAGCATTAGACAACCATCTCTCTTAACGTCACACATGAGCAGAGAGTGTTACGTACTCACAGGCTGAGAAGGTAGTTCTATTGTATACATGCCTTTAAAATAATTAAAAACTACATCAATATTACAGACGGGATTTTGCATGGGCCCATTTTGAGAAAACGCTGGGTGGTAGTTGTCACAAAATGGCTGCCATGGTGGAGACCCAGCCAGTCACAAAATGGCTGTCTCGGGGGGGGGGGGAGCGGCGAACAATCACAGTATTTAATATTGCAGCAAAGCATCCATTATACAAAATGCAAACTGGTGAGGCTAAGCAATAAATATATTGCCCAAGAACCTTGATCAAAGGCAAGAGATGTGGTATATGAACCTCCAAACACAAGGCCACTCATTTGAACCCCATTTGCTGCTCAAACACAACACCTATTTTACTGAAGACAAGACAATTAATTCCCCCCAATTCATCTCTAAATAAAAATTACAAGCCAATTAATTCCCCCAATTCATCTCTAAATAAAAGTAATGCTACATACGCACATACACACTTTCCCTCTCAGGATTACACCTCTGGGGCCTCCATTTTTCTCCCCACCTCCATTTCCTACCTTGGTTCCACAGAGGCACCGGCACCGCCATTCATTTACTATCTTTGTATCTCCTCTTAGCCCCATCTGTTGGTCTCTTTGTTGGCTGTGTCCATTTTGAACTGTTCCCACTCTTCTTTTTTCTGTATCTGCTGGTCAGTCAGGAGCCTGGCACTGAGGGGTACAGAGAGCCTCGTGGGGTATGCAGCCAAGTCTGACTACATGGTTGGACTGGGCTTTTGCTCTTCCTACTGCCTGCCATCACTTCTTCTTGTCGCTCATCTTGTGGTGCCAAAAGGACATTAGCACCTATTATGGAGCTTGTTTCGTGATTTTCCCCATTTGGTTTTATGGGGCTCAAGTTACTTGAATCCAGGGAAGGGTTGTTTGTTCATTCAAAGCATCTTATACCTATTGTCAGCTGGGAAAACTTTTTACACACACACACACACACACACACACACACACAATCTGCCCTTGGACTTAAAATCTGAGATGACACAACAGAAAAAGGAACAGGGAAAGTAGAGGAAAGCTCAGGCATCAAACTTGATTTTTCAATGACCAGCTTGGATGGAAATGAGCAGCTCACAGTTCAAAAAGCAGGTCTTGGCAGCCTTTCAAGAATACCCTAGTGACCCAGATGTCCTGGAAATGGCTGTAAATGCAGCCGATAAGTTGCTGGTTTTACAGTGTGAGGCCTTGGCCTTTGGGGGCTAGCTGTAATCATCCGCTGCCATCATGGCAGGTAGGTCTCACAAGGGTGCTGTTGATACCATTGCCTCAGAGCGTCTGGTCCTGCTGTTCCTCCTTACAGGACAGGTGGGGCGGATGATCTTTGTGACGGGAAGCAGAGGCTAAGCCCAGCTGCTGAGAGAAGCACTGAGGGAACCTGGACATTCCTCTGTGTCTCGTGTTTCTGAGAGTTAGCAACAAAGCTGTGGGCTCTTCATATTTGAGGCCTTCGGTGTAAAAGACCTGTGACAACCGTACTCAGTGCTCCCGTTAAAAGGGCCCTGTCTGGTTGGCAAAATCCTATAGAGTTGATTGTTATCTGCTCTAAGAGATTCTGTAGAGCTGTAACATTATGAGGCAGGGATGGTGGGCTCAGAAACTGGCAAATGCCCGCTGCATTATATTTTCTTTGAACCTTCTAAATAATTGGTGGGTCCTCTGTGGTGACAATGAAACAACTCTGCAGTGCTATTTTTCTGGAAAAAGAGGTGCCACAACTCGCCATGAACGCCTCCCTTATTCTCTTAGAACGGCCATGGCACCCATGTGAGATGTGCCGGAACTGAGTTCCGGTGAGTTCCGGCTGAAAAAAGGCCCTGCAACTCTGCATGTGATTTATGAGACACTAAGTCAGGGGTCGGCAAAATTTTTTAGTTGTGGGCCGGTCCACTGTCCCTCAGACCTTGTGGCGGGCTGGAGAAGCGGCACTGGGGGGGGGGGAGCTGGAAGAAGAGGCGAGGGGGGCAAGTAGTCCTCCCCCCACCCCATCCCCAACTGCTGTGCTTACCTTCCCAGGGGCTGCCGCCACCACCACCACCGCTGCTTCTGCTTCTTGTGGGTAGGCATAGCGAGCTCGTCTGCTCTGCTCTCTGGCCCACAGGAGCGCCAGGGCGGCAGCGGTGGTGGGAAGATGAGCAGCATGAAAGGGCTGGATCCGGAGAGGGGCTGCTTAAAATGGTGCTCAACCCAGCCTCCTTCCTTCTCTAGGCAGGGCGGGGAGAAGCCAGGAGGAGGGAGGGAGGAGGCGGCGCCGCAGTATGTGTGAGGGAGAGGTGGGGGAAATGGAATGGCACAGGAAAAAATATGGCACAGCCCAAACGAACATAATCCCCACGTTGATCCACAGACAGTCCGCAGGCCAGATCCTGAAGGCAATTGGGCCTGATCCAGCCTGCAGACCTCAGTTTGCTGACCGCTGCACTAAGTAATGGTGGGAGTGCCCCCACAAGAAAAAGGGTTTCCAGGTAGACTTGGCCATAATGTTTGTTGCTAGACATTAAGAAGCCCTGCTTTATGCTTGGAGATTGCACCTTAGAAATGCATCCTGTGCTAGTAGCAGCAAACCTATATCTTTGTGTTTCTTCCACAGTCGCATATAAATTGAGGGATTGGGTGCACGATATGGAGAGCCAATTCCCCCCCCCCCCAGTGCATGCTCCACTACTGGGGGCTGAGAGCAGGCAGGGGCGTGGCTGGTGCCACGGGGGCGTGTCGTGCATCCCGGGGGTTTGGTACGCTGCCCGCAAGGGAGTGGCACGCGTTCTGGGGCCGTGGCGCCCAGCGCATGGGGGGGTGCGTGGCGAGTGTCGGGGGCACCGTGATTGCACCCTACCAGAATAGTGATGCCGGGGACGGTCCGCTTCCTCCGCACCCCCATTCCTCTGCCAGTGAACACAGCATTGTATTAGAATAAATGTAAAAGTGACTTCAAAATTATTTTGAACTGCATATTCTAGCTCTGGAGAAGGAGCCTTCAGTAGGAAGGGTAGTGAGCTTCTGCTTATGCTGGAATTGAAACTAGGCCGTTTTCAGGCCAAGAAAGTTACTGCTTGTCAACAGCATCCAATACAAGCTTACCCGACAGTGTCAGACACTCTGCCCTCTCCCTGCAAGGTCTTAGGATTGTTCAGAGCTTTCCAAACTGTGTGTTGCAACACATTACTGTGTTGCCTGCAGTGTGTAGGTGTGTCACGCAAATACTCCCTACACTCCTCCCGGGGCTGGGAAGGGGTTAGTTTAACCTCCATTTTGCTAGTAAAACTGAATTACTGTGTTGCAAAATGATGCATGTCTAAAAAGTGTGTCACCAGCATGAAAAGTTTGGAAAGCTCTGTCCCAGTTGAACGAACTGCAGGTTGCCGCAGGGCGGAGTGGGAGACTCTTGTTTTAAGATGACCTTAGTTGTTGTTTTTTGTAATTGGCACCACTAGGTGGCGGTTGCAAGCAACAATGACTGAGGATAATATAACACAGTCCCCCACAGTAACCAAGATAATAAAAAAGGGTTCCCCACAATCTGCAGAATCTATCATATGCAGGATGAGAGGATGGAATTGCATATAAGATTGCAGGAGAAAATGAAAATAGGCAGAGACGGAAGCTCTTTTTTTGCTGTAGTACAGTATTTTGAAATAAACTTCCAGAGGGGTAGTACATCAAAAGCAACAAGGAAAAATGTGGCAAATATATAAGCTAGAGTCCACTTGATCAGATGCATAAAGTATAATCATTGACAGGTAAAGGTGTATGTATGTATGTGTGTGTGTATGCATGCTGTGATATATTTTTATGATACAGTGGTTGTATATTTTTTATATAAATAAATATTGTAATAGGTGAAGGGCAAGAAAATGCAAAAGTATAGCCTGTGACCATTCAAATCAGAGCTGAAATGTGTGCAAAATAAGCAGTAACTTTTATGAAAAGTTATTACAGGGGTAATAAATTAGGGTTGCCATATTTCAAAAAGTGAAAATCCAGATACAAAAGTTTTGGGTTTATTTTTTGTTTGTTTTTTGGGCAAAGTTGTTGAGCTTTCTTAAATGAAATGAACCCAAATTCTACACTACCTACATGGGCTGACATACATCCGGAGATTCCTGGAGATTTAAGTGATTTCCACCCAGATGCTGTTTACGAGGGCTGAATGTCCAGGAAATTCCAGATGTATGGCAACCCTAACAAATGATAAAAATCCTGCTAGCATTGCTAAGTTAATACCTGCAATGGGGTGGGAAACAATTGTCTCTATTCAGACAAAAATACATAGAATCAAGCATCACTATTGGTTGTCATGCAGCAACCATATGCTGGAGTCTCCCAAGTGGCCAATGTCCTTGGAGAGTAAAATGTTATCCTAGTGTTTTATGTCTTCTCTTCTTTTGCATTGCAGAGAGACTAGCATGTTTGTCTTATGCAGAAAAAGCAGAAAGGCATTAGTAGTAGACAGCAGTATATACCACATTGCAATATTAAGTACTAAATTACCAATATACCACTCTTTATTTTGCCTCTCCTGGATTAACAGAACTGTTGGTAAAACATAACGTTGGACAGTTTATCTGCATTTTCCATTTAGTGTTTTCTTAAGCAACAAATGTGCACAGTATAGCCAAGCTTACTTGCAGTTCCAAAGATCTAACAAAGATCTCTCTCTTACAACCCTGATTGGAACACCTTCATTTAGTTTTTTCAGTAGACAGAGTGATGCAACCCACCACTTAGATTTCATCAAAGTATATTCAAAGAAAAATTGAGCTAAGTATGCTTCCTATCTTAATGGGGTGCGTGCATTATAGGAGTACCACACAGCTACTCCCATGTAATAAAATAAATAAATAAATAAATAAATAAATAAATAAATAAATTTATACCCTGCCCATCTGGCTGGGTTTCCCCAGCCAACCTGGGCACCTTCCAGCACATATAAAAACATAATAAAATGTCAAACACTAAAAGTTGTATGCTAGTTGTTCTTATTATAAAGTGTTTTACAGCATGGTGGTGTTGCAGTTACTATTCATATTAAGGATGGTCCTATTTATCTGATAAATATATATGGTTTATTACATGCCATATTTTAGATCACATTCAGTATAATAATTGCTGTTACTTTATTAACAGTTACTTTATTAACTATGTATGTCTACTCAAAAGTAGTTCAGTGGGACTTCCTCTTACACAAGTATGGATAGGATTTCAGCCTTAAAAATACTTTTCTTCGGATTTACCCTTTAATTTATTTATAGAACATCTATACTGCTAATTCATTAAAAATCAGTGCAGTTCACAAGAACTGTAAATAAATTCTTACAATGAAAACCAAATAACGAAGTTAAAATAAGAAATCAGGTAAGTAACCATTGTGGTAAATATTCAGGTAAATATTATTCAGATGGTCATTTCCAGTCAGTGCCTAGCACTAACAGGATAAGCCTTCCTAGTATGTGCCTGTTAACAGAAATTGGGAAAGGACATATATAATGGAAGTGGTGGCTACATATGATGACCTTGAACTAAAGACTTGCTTCCTGTGTGCTTTAAAACTAAGCTTTATCTCATCGGGCATCGTCTATGGCACATAAACCGTGCCTGTTTCCCTTTCACTTTTTTCACCGATTCCTATTCGATTCCACCCTTCTTGCCCCGCACATGGAGCTCCTACGATATGCAATCGGAAACCTCAAATTCCCTCTGCCAACCTCTATGAGGCTATATTGGCAATAACAAACCGCCCCCCCTCCCCCGCCGCTTCGGTTGGCTCGGACGGCTGCATGTAAATAGAGCAGCGTGCGCGCATTGGTTCGCTTTCGTTCGGAGGGCGGGGTCTGAGGAGGGAGGGGAGCGCGCCGAGGAGAGATATAGGAGCGCCAACTGCCGCTCGCCTCAAAGCACGAAAAGGTTTGAGCGCAGGGGGAGGGCGCGGGCTGGCGGGTGGTGGTGGTGGGCAGCCGCGAGGCAGCCGGGGCTCTTCGGTGCGCGTCTTCGCGACAAGGCAGCGGCCATGCTGTGCTATGTGACCAGGCCGGACGCGGTGGTGATGGAGGTGGAGGTAGAGGCCAAGGCCAACGGCGAAGACTGCCTCGACCAGGTGAAGAGCCGCGCGCGTTCGCTCTCTCTCGCTCTCTCCCCCCCCCTTCCCGCAACCCGCCGTTGGTTCATGAATGGTCGTTGAAGGAGCTCGCGACCCACGAGCCGCGACGGGGCTGCTCTCGCGCGCTCTCTGCTTCGCCTCGAGATTCTCCGAACGAGAGCCGCCGCCTTTTCTCGTGCTCGGTGGGACTGGACACAGAGCAGCTGGGGATCGGGATGGGGGGATGCAGGCAAGGGGAGGGGGATGCGACGGCCTCGGAGCTGCGGAGCCTGCAGCGACGCTGCTGCTCTGGCTGCCTCCCACGCGTTGCTTACTGAGCTGCTGTCCCCCCCCCACCTCGCATCCCACATCCTGAAATCCCCCCCCCCTTTTACTAGCATTAGCCACGTGGCACTTTGCAGGGGCGATGGCAAGTGACTTGACTGCCCCCCCTAAATGTATCGCCCCTGCATGGGGAATACTGTGCTTGGCAAGGCATGTGGACTAATCGTTATATTTGTTGCGGCAGGCAACTGAACCCTGCAAGGCTCTAGTTTTCGTTGGCACCACGTGGTGTAAATGTACATGGCACATGTGAGCGTGGGATTGATTGAACCGTCTGCTTTCAACCTGTGCATGGAGAAGTTCAGGGTTTTATGCAGTGGCCCAGCTGCGCCCATTGTTTATGCTCATTTAACCCTGAACGTTCACCCAACTGTACATGTTTTTGGCAGAAGACCCAAGTCTTTGGATTTGGTGTTTACAACATGGTGAATGTTCTTGAGCAGATGGATCATTCTTTCTACAAGCTTTAGGTATGAGGTGTTGGTTCTGGCATCCTAAGAGCAATCAGATTTAGCTTGTCATTTTGTAGTATATACTTGTTTATCAGCTCCACCAGTATCAAGTGGCATATTGTTTTGTGGACTTCCTGAAGTTTGTTAAACAACGTCTTGCCACACTACTTCATGATGATTCTTGTACTAACTTTTATGATGCTCCAATTTTTAATCATAGGTTTGTAGACGACTGGGCATTATAGAAGTTGATTACTTCGGACTCCAGTTCACAGGCAGTAAAGGAGAGAATTTGTGGCTGAATTTGCGAAATAGAATATCCCAGCAGATGGATGGTCTGCCTCCTTACAGACTGAAACTACGTGTCAAATTCTTTGTGGAGCCCCATCTCATATTGCAAGAACAGACAAGGTAAGAAAGAACTCCCAGTGAGACCTGTTCATACTTTATTTTCAATATATGCAACTCTCCAGTAGAAGTTTAGAATGTGACTTGAATGTGTCTGTAGAACTGAATCTGAAGCTAAGGTCTTATTGTAAAATAGTATTTGTTATGGGGAATAAAACATACTGGGTAGTACCTCTTGTAATTACAGGAGCCTTTCTACAAGTGGAAGTAACACAAAGTGTTTGCCCGATAGTAACCTCATAGCAGTGTTATTGCAGGTCGTTTTAAAATGTTCATAGCAGGAAACTGTTCCACCCAGTGTTTCAGTTTACAGAGCTCTGATATCATATTACAGTAATGTTTCAAACAAGTTTAGGCCCTGCTTCAAACCACAAAGAGAAAACAGCTGGTTTCTCCCTTTAGGAAATATGTAGCTATCTTAAGCTTACACTTGAATTCAAACACTGACAAAAATCATGTAATTACACTTTTAAAATGCACTTGGAAGACTCCACCTTTATTCTCTATGGGGCTTATTTAGGTAGGCTTCATGGTAAAATTTCACCCAGCCATATAATTCTTAAGATGAAATGTTTCAGTAGCATGGTGAGATTTTTTAAAAATACATTTTATTGTAGAAAAATGCTCACTTCCAAACTGTAGCCTGCTATAGATGGTTGCAGATAATCACAACTCTTCCATGAATGCATTTATGCTGTTCTCATGCTTTGTACATAATGTTATTCTATTGTAACAATGAGTTAACTATTTGTTAGGCAGGCAACTTGCGAATCTGGATGCTGCTAGGTTCATGGGATGGCAGGGCTGCTAATATTTTATTGACTGAAATAGTTCTGAAATAATCTGTACAGCTTTTTAATATTCAGGCTGCATCTTCTTTTCTTTTCTTTTTTAAGTGCACAGACCTCCTGTGTTGTGTATTATGTTTTCAAAAGCTTTCATTGCATGTGATGGAACAATATTTCTTACATGAATTACTTTGGTTAATATTTTACTTTTAAGAAAACAATGCTGTGCATTATAACTTGGGGATATTTTTCATACTGCTATAGTTACTGTGCAAAATCTGGCTTACAGCTGTCTGGGACTTTTAAACCTTAACACTCACACATTTTTTGTGCTAGACTTGCAAAGTGAAGACCAGGAGTTCCATCCTGTCATATGTTAATATAGCAACAATTTTCTGAACTGCTTTGAAAGGCTATGAATGTTGGCAAATTCCAAAGAATGAGAGTACCAGTGTAGGGGGGAACCCATTCTCTTTGTCGTCGTCCTCCAGGCTTAAGAGATTCAATGTTGACGTCTCATCCTCACTTAGTCTGTGCCATTGAAAAAGAATAGGCATCAGTTTGAGAGCACTGACAGGATCAGTTCCCTTGTATTTGCATATTGTTTGTGTAGAAAACAGTGTACTGAGATTAGGTTATTCTTTTGAAGTATCAACCATTGTGTGAATATGTATTTGTAAATGGAAGTTTTGTATATGTGTAAGAGATATGTGAGAGCTGGCTATTATAAATTTCAAGAGTTCAACCCTAGAGCACTCTCCACATAAATTTGAATTAGATTGGATTTTGAAGACGTAATGGTCTGTTTTGATTTGACTTGACCCGTGAAACTGCTTTTAATAGGCTTGAGAACATGACATTAAGTGTGAAACTGGTTGCTGTTCTGCTGTTTTACTTAATTAATAGGTTGAATGATTCTTCAAACCTAGATTTCCACAATAGCAAATCATTGTTATTACATTTGCCCATATTCTACTATAGTAATTTATAACCAGGAAAAGAAGCCCAAACAGTGTGTCAGCTGAAATTTCATGGTCTTAAATATGAACACCTTTATTCCAAGTCCATGTGCTAAGTTGAAATGCTTCAGGATACATAGTTCCTGGTACCTGAATATTGTAAAAAGTGGGGGATGGTGAGAAGAAACAAAAAAACTTTAATTAAGATGCTCCTGTAATTACTTTAACTTTTAAAAGGAATTGTGCCAGGGTGTTGTGAAGCCATCTATATAATTGGGAATTGTTTTGAGTTTGGATTTATTCCAGGGAATTCAAGGAAGCTTCATGGAGCTGCCTGGTAGTTTGTTTTTAGGTAAAAACAGGATAGTAATTGAGAAATCCAAGGTTCAGAAATGAGTTGCAATGAGAAAGTTGAGTCTCAAAACTTATTCTGGGTGTGGCTGTGTTTTACTCGCTAACAGTGAAGGCAGCAGTGAAGGATGTGTGGCGGCTGCTCTAGAGAAGCAACAACAATGTAACTGTAGGTCATTGACTGAAAGTAACCCTTGTTAATAGCTGCCAGGCTGTTCTATGGAATCTGTGACTGCTGCATTGGAAGAAAGCCGAGTTTCTGGGGAAATTAGACTCCTGATTGGTCTGAAATGGTTGCTTCAGGGAAGAAAGTTCTGCTTTTGTGGTCGTGGCTTTTTGTGAAGAAGTAACAAGTCTAAACTTTTGTCTACTTTTGGAATAGTAAGCATTGTTGACGTTGAGTAAATATGTGAAACTTCTTATATTAAATTTTATCCTTTAAAACTTCTTGTTAAAGTTCAGTAGCAATACATTTAGAATACTGGAATAAAGTAACTTGTATTTTGTAGTGAGTGGTCAGAAATTAAACAGCTACTATAATTAAGGACATGACAAAACCATTAATTCCATTTTACTTTCTAACATCTAGTGTATTAGCTTTTTAGTTAAGAACTAAAGTTCAGTTTGATCTCCGAAGAGATAAAATCAGAATTCTGGCCATTCTAGTGAGCTATTTAAATTTGTTTCAAACAGTTTGCTGCATTAAAACTGGCTTATTGAATTTGCATGTACAGTACAGTTCACACTTGTACTTTGCAGTCTAAATATATTTTGTCTAGGTAAGTGTTCTGTTTTGCCCAAGTGCAATTAAATCTTGTGGTAGTTGCTGAAAAAAGTGTTGAATCCATATAACTACATGAAGCATAGCTGAACAAGCTTTCCCCTCCCTTATCAATCAACAATGATGAACAAGGCTTGGGAATCTTGCCTCTTCTGCCATTGTACAATATGACAGTAATAATAGTTTATTACCCGCTTTTCACCCTAAGGTCCCAGAGTGGGTTGTAATAATTAAAACACAATGTTAAACACAATTTAGCACAATTTACATCGCTAGATACCTGTGAGATTGCCTTACCACATATATGCCCACTCTACCATATTGATAGAAATGACACTGTTATAGGTGGGTGCCATATAGTACCCATTCCACATTTATAGGAACTCAAATATTTTAGTGGAAACACCTACACTTTGGAACTCCCTGCCTATTGATGTCGCTTTGGAACTCCCTGCCTATTGATGTACTCCTTTTGGTGCCTGCTAAAACATTTTTGTTTAGACAAGTTTGCCCTAATGTTTAGAAAACGTTTGTGAGTTTTAATCTGTTTTTAGCCTATTGTTAGTTTAGCTCTTTGAAAGTCTTAAAATGTTGAGGCTGATTCTTTTTATTGGCAGTTTTATTGTTTTATCTTTTTGTAAACTTCTTTGAGGTTGTTGTTTTCTTTACAATTAGGAAGTAAATAAAAGGTATTGTGTTATAAACCACAGTATCCTCCACCTGCTCAGATTCTTGCACATTGTTGTTGGCATCCATGTGTCTTAAGAGACAATGGAGTGTGCCTTCAAACAGCTGTGTTAGCACCAAAGTGACCTTCCCAGGGTGCAAGCCTGGGCAGTGTGTATGGAGGATCCTGGGCTGTGCAGACGACAGGACCCCTCCCTTGGCCTCGCTGATGTGGTCCAAAGGAAAGCAGAGCAAAACCTGTGGCACCAGCTTGGCTGTAGGGGTTGCCAGAAGGAGGCGTACAAGGTGCCATCGGCTTCGGTTTCCCCCCATAAAGCTGAGGCATTCTGCTCAAACACTGGCTTACTGCCTCAGTGCACTACTAAATGTGCATTGGGGGGGGGAAGCAGTGGGCAATCCCGTCACCCCATTCCATTCTGCTCGAAAGGTGCTGCTGGTCCTTCCTGGTCATTGACCGTATTAAAGATATTTGATTTGGTGCTGCTGGTCTCTGGGGTAAGGCTCAGGGGGAGGTTCAAGGGGGAAAGAAGGCTCTTTCAGATTCTGATCCATGTATTTTAAACTTAAAAATAGGTTTTCTATTTTACTGGCTAACTAATAAAAACCTAGCATCATTGACAAGAGTTATTTGCACAGAAGCTGGCACCTATCTTGTACTATAACTCCCTCGCAGATTGGTGTGCGATTGTCATACTTGCAGTCCCATGAGTTATAACCAATATTGGCCAGAATATTCAGTTATGATTTTAAAAGAAATTATAAAAAAGATTTTAATTTTGCAACAGATCATTCCAAGAGAAAGTCCTCACCACCGTCTTTCCACTTCTGAGCTAGAAGGAGGGCAAGATCTGATTCACAATACTTATATATTAGTAGGCACAACAATATTTCTAATTTGATATGTGAGACAACTAATCATCTATCACCAGATACTTAACAGAATATTATAGACTCATAGCTAAACAACCCATTATTTTAAGATGTTTTGTGAAAGGGAATTTCATTAATGCAAGCAGTGTCTGAGCTCTGGGCACAGTACTAAGCCTAAGATTTCAGATTAAAACTGCCACTGCTGGAAGAAAAGGGGGACCTTTTTTCTGCCTCCCCACTTCCAGCCATTCTCTGAAGACTGGAGAAGAGACCCTCATAAGAATATTAGGGGGGTGGGCAGGGGAAGTATGGCTTTGTTTTTTGCAGTCTTCAGATGAGGACTAGACCATGTAAAATTGAACATAAGATTTTAGCTGCAGTTCGTTCATTTTCAGCTTTGCATTCTTGTTACAAAAAAAAGCTCACCTAGACACTCCATGGTGGCACCCACAACCTAGGTTTAAGGTGCCATTTAGTTCCTAGCTTTTATATCTGTTTCTAACACTGCTCATGACAGATTTACTATTCCCCTCAGCCCCATTTACACTATACATTTAAAGTAGTACTGGGAAGTTTCTGCCTCTGTATATCACTTTATACAATTCATTGTATATCACTTTAAACAGTCATGGCTTCCCCCAGTGAATCCTGGAAACTAAAGTTTGTTAAGAGTTTTGAGAGATGTTAGGAGACTAATATCCCTTTCATAGCACAGTCTCCTGGGAAAAGGAATTGCTAGTTAAACCACTCTGGGAATTTTATCTCTCGGAAGGGAATAGGGATCTCCTAACTAGTCTCACTACAGTTTACAGGATTATTTGGGGAGGCCATGATATT
The DNA here is from genome assembly GCF_964106645.2 of Podarcis pityusensis. Classification (NCBI taxonomy): domain Eukaryota; kingdom Metazoa; phylum Chordata; class Lepidosauria; order Squamata; family Lacertidae; genus Podarcis; species Podarcis pityusensis. Next base: position 61,603,195 of record NC_138031.1, read on the forward strand.
GCTTTGGGGAAGTGGTATGATACTGCTTTAAGTGTATAGTGCAGAAGGGACCTCAATATCTGAGAAACAGTCAGTACGGACAAGCCAACCTCTGCCAGCTTACGTGTGTTCGGTATGTGTTGAACTGGCAATGCAGCTGTGATGGTGGGGCAGTTCAGATCTCTGCCTTTCTTTACGTTAAAGCCTTCAGTTTGCTATGCTTTTAAAATCATTGATCTTCAGAGGAGGTATCCTCAACAATTCATGGTGGGTTTTATTGTGCCTCATGATTGTAAGTTGCCATCATCCTTCAGTAATATGTGAAGTCACATGTAAAGGACCTTTCCCCTGACTAAACTCCTGTTCCTTCCTGGAAATAAACTTAGAATAGATGCTGTTCTGTTCACTCACTTCGACTAAAACTTCATCTTTAATACTGTCTTTCTATTTCAATGTCTCAAGATGAATCAGACTTCCAATTTATTCTATATCACTGAGGTATTCTGTCATTTATTTTCCAATTCTTACAGATAGGGAAATCAGAACAATATCTTGTGAATTTTAAAAGAAGGAGCAGACCTATTTCTGTCACATATTTTACTAAATATGACTTAATACTTTTTAAAATTAATTTCCTTTTAGGCACATGTTTTTCTTGCATATAGAGGAGGATCTTCTGGCTGGTAATCTTCAGTGTTCTTCTGAACATGCAATTGAACTTAGTGCACTACTTGCCCAGTTGAAGTTTGGTGATTATAATCAAAATACTGCCAAATATCATTATGAAGAGTTCTGTGCAAAGGAGCTTACCACTACTGTTTTGGACAGGTAAGAGGGTTTGTTTCCTAGGAACATTACCATGGCTGAAATAATTGTTCAGATGCATATCATTGGCAAAACCACTGCAGTTGCAAACCACACATTTTTATTTGCAGGATTTATGCTAACACAGTCATATCTAAGACTTCATTTTCTGTAGTACTCATAATATTTAAGGATTTTAATTTTGAAGCTATATGTTACCTGTGTATTACCATAATATATTTTCCTGATTCTTAGACTGATTAAATAAAATATTTTTTAAAAAAGCAGGTCTCAGTGGAAGAATTTGAAAATGTTTACATCTCCTATTGAACTGAGTAAAGATTTAGAATTGTTTAAGTGTGGTGAGATTGTTCCTCAATTAGTGTTTGAGTTTTTTAAAGCATGAAGCCACATTCATAGTTCAACAAATTTTGTAATCTTGTTTTTCTCAAAAGGCACCTAATCTTGCCAACAACTGTTTAATGTGTTGCCATGTAAAACCTTAATTCTGAATATTACGTAATACCATACTTAGTTACATTTAAATAAGGACAAAAATATACTTAACAATGTATCATTAAAAATAAATCTATACAATTTATAACATTTGAGATCTTATTGATAAAAGCCAGTATTTAAATCTTGTAAATCATTAAAAGTTACAAAATGTTCATGAAGCTGATTGAATATGTCTTTAAACACTGTACCTTGCTTATGCATGTCTGAATGATTAACCTATTCTCAACTTTTTGTTACCTACAGTATTACTGCAAAGCATAAGGAACTTGAAGGCCTCACCCAAGCTTCAGCAGAGTATCAAGTTTTACAGATTGTGTCAACACTGGAGAACTATGGGGTGGAATGGCATTCTGTTAGAGACAGCGAAGGGCAGAAACTTTTTATTGGAATTGGTCCTGAGGGTATTGCCATGTGTAAAGATGACTTCACTCCCATCAACAGGTAATAAATGCCTACTAAATTCCATTAAAAGGTTCAGAAGAGTTGTGGGATACACATCTGTTGTGATTCAACCATTGTTACCTGTTCTCTATGATTCACGCTCAACTTCACATGGGTGCACTTCTCCAATAGGACTTCCCCTTCGCCAACCCCACACCTCCAAACCTCTTCCACTGGAAGCACTACACGAGGGGCTTTACAAGCCCTGTGCTTGGGAAGTGCTGAGCACAGAGCTTGCAAAGTCCCCTGGGAAGTGCTTCGCAAGTGCCCAGCAGTCAGGTGATCCTCAGCCATTTGGGTCTTTACAAGCAGCAGACTAATAGTGCATGCAAAGCCCCGTTCATCCAGGCACTGACTTTACCTGCTCTTAACTCATGTCATATATGGGCAGATGGGCATCTCAAGGGCCGAATGGCAAGGGCTGCCATGCCTAATTATGTCCATGGGCTGGAGATCCCCCACCCCCGTGCGCTATACATTAAGTTGTCGAAATAGTTGTAGGTGGCTTTGTTTCTTTCCGGTAGTGCATGATGTGGAACCAGATTACTTAAGAGATTGCCTTGACGCATATATCATTACCTAACAATTGCATTCCTCCAAATGGGCATTGTTAAGGATTCGTTATGCTCCAGAGGTCTGCCTGACATCAACTAGAAACCAGACCTTTAGTGTTGTGACTCCAGCTTTGTGGAAACAGCAGCTAGCATTTTTGCTTTCAGATGACTGTTGAAAACTTAACTTTTTAAGTGGGCTTTCTCTGAAGAGTAACGAACCATTTTACATTTTATACTACACAGGATCTTGTAATTTAATGTTTTAAAGACCTTTTATACTTGCGTATTTATATTTTTACTATTTACGTTCTCTTCATAATCTAGCTTTACGCTTTGGAAACACTTGTTATGTTGGTTATATATTATTAAATAAATAAATAAATGTAAAGAGCTATATTGTTCTAGCTTAGTATTAATCTTAAATGTACCCTGCCAAACTATACCTGGCTGTAGTTGTTCCTCAGAGTCCTTTTAGGCTCTCAGTACAGCACTTGTTCTTTAACATACTTGCCTTCCTTATAGGATTGCATACCCAGTTGTTCAGATGGCAACACAGTCTGGAAAGAATGTGTACTTGACTGTCACAAAGGAATCTGGCAATAGCATAGTTCACCTTTTCAAGATGGTCAGCACCAGAGCAGCTAGTGGACTGTACAGAGCGATAACAGAAACACATGCATTTTACAGGTTTGTATTTCTAGAAAACAAATCCAGCTTCAAATGCATCAAATATTTCCTGCATAAGTGCTTAAGTTTCTCTTTTTAGTTGATATAACAATGGCGTAAACTTTAATATTTGTGAAATAAAAGGTTTCATTTTATTCTGCTGCCTCCTGAGCGGATTTAATTTTGTTGGTTAGGAATATTCTTTTATATCTGAAGTGGGAAGAAGTGCTTGAAGAAACCTCTTGTATGAACACAAGATAAAGTTAACACTTCCTAAACATACCATTAAATAAATTTCTCATGCAACTCTGGTTTATCAAACTTGTAACAACCCATTTCAAACTATTCTCTTTTAGGGAATGGAAATATTCAAATTAAGAATGCCGTTTTGTTTTTAGAATAGTCTTCCATGTTCTCATTGCAATTACAGTATTAGAATTATTTGAATAAACAGAGCCTGTTATTTAACCTTTGTGTTCAGTTTGACTGAGTTATACTTTGTTTTCCCCCCCACTCTGATAGGTGTGACACTGTTACTAGTGCTGTTATGATGCAGTACAGTCGAGACTTAAAGGGCCATTTAGCATCCTTGTTCCTGAATGAGAATATTAATCTCGGCAAAAAGTATGTGTTTGATATTAAGCGGACATCTAAGGAAGCTTATGATCATGCAAGGCGAGCCCTTTACAATGCTGGCATTGTGGATCTTGTTTCGAGAAGCGACCAGAGCCCGCCCAGTTCTCCCCTTAAGTCTTCAGAAAGCAGTATGAACTGTGATAGCTGTGAAGGTCTCAACTGCCAGCAGATGAAAGCTCTTCAAGAAAAGTTACGGAAGCTTAAAGAATCCCTACTATGTATGGTATGCTGTGAAGAAGAAATAAATTCAACATTTTGTCCATGTGGTCACACCGTGTGCTGTGAGTCATGTGCTGCACAATTACAGGTAATTATTAAGTTAATTACAACAACATTGAATCGCATATTAAATTATTGGTCTGATTTTTACATTACATGAAAGCATAGTATAAAACAACTGTGGCTTAATGTGAGTGAGCAGTGGGCTGATACATAATACTCTAATCATGTTTCTCCTCCCTTGCTGCTGCTGCATTATTTTTATCAGATTTATATACCGCCTTTCATCTCAGTATCACAGGGTAGATTAGAGTATAAAAACACAAAAATACATAGTGAAAGCAAACAAAGCAATAGCCTTCCCCTGTGCGTGCGTGCACCCACCCACCCACTTTTTAAAAAGTCATAGATTGTTTAATGAGCCAAAGGCCTGGGAGAAGAGGAACATTTTTGCCTGATGCCTAAAGATATGTAGTGAAGGTGCTGGGAGAGCATTCCACAAACAGAGCCACTGCAGAAAAGGACAATTCTCTCTCTCTCCCTCCTTTAAAAAAAAAAAAATATTGAAACTTTTCAGCATATGATACAATAAAAAAATTAATCCAAAGAAAAGAAGAAAATACCAAGTCCTCTTTCAGAGATAAATCTTAACCCTTGTGTCACATAAAAGTGGGCGGACCCTCCCATCTCTCACCTGGGAACTTTTTCTTCCAGCTTCTCACCCTGCGAGATCTTCCATTCCTTGCCTCTAATACAGTTTTTCACTTTCCACCCATCACCTTCCTGTTCATTCCCTCATTAAGCCAGAGTATAGGACCTTAGAAAAACAAATCCAAATGCAAAAGAAAAGGCCCATTCTCATGTTGCCACCCTCTGTACCTCGTGGTGAGGGCACATGAAGAAGGGCCTCATACGGTGATCGCAGGGTCCGGCCCAGTTGCAAAGGAACAAGCCAGAGCTTGACTTGTGATTTCCAAACTTGGGCTTCTGACTTGTTTGGCCAAATAAACCGTAAGTGGTAAGCCAAAAACAAACACTGGCAAGCCCAAGTTTGGACCTCAGAGCAAGCCATTCTCTGGCTTGTCATATTCGTAGCATGGTGTCACAGCAGTAGTGCACCAGAATGCAGTTCATTTCTGTTAAGCCTTACTTGGCTTTAAGCTATGCTATAATGTGATGTGACAACTGAGTCACTACGTTTCCAAGTATTTTGCTGTTCTCCATACTTAAAACAAATTCTCAAACCGGTTGACAAAACAGACATAGAAGGGAACATCGGTTCATAGCATTTAATAGCTGTGTATAGCCTTAGACTCTTTGGCATACTGTTGAGAGAAGATGGAGATATTCCTTAGTAGTAGTTAAAATACCCTGTCAAATGCCTAATTTGACCTACCAGGTAAGTAACACAGATTTTGGTGAAATTGCTGAAAATATTAGGCATAAGCTTGAAATTCTTTGGAACTTCACATTTGTCAACATTTTGTGGCATCTTGAAATTAAACAGTACTACTTACATGGAGATCATATGATTTCTACTTTAGATTCTGGAGCATATATGTTCTAGTTATGAACACATTCGTATAAATCTGCTAAGGCCTGCTTTTGTGACAAGTATTTTTAAAACTTAAATATATATCAGCAGAAAAACAGTGTTAGAACCTTCAGGCTATGTGAACTGATAAACCCTTATATTAGCCATAAAGTTGTTAACAACAGTGAATAAATGTTCCAACTTTTGTTTTTTCCTTCTAGTCATGTCCAGTTTGCAGATCTCGAGTAGAGCACGTCCAGCATGTGTATTTGCCTACCCACACCAGCCTGCTTAATCTGACCGTAATCTGACCTCCATGTTATCACTGGAAGATGTACACTATACAAGCTTCTAAACTATCTTGTACTTCCAAAATACTGCACTAATGTTTTCTCCGACTCCATTGATGGTGAAGGTGAGCTGTCACTTCAGCATCTGCCAGCAATTATAGTCAAAACGACTGCAACAAAACTATGGGGGGAGGGAGGGGAGAATAGGGAACGATCTCTGTTTAGAGAATTTGTTTTATGGGTATACTGTGAATGACTTGTAGACAACCTCATGTCACATGAAGCAACATTTATTTATAAAATGGCAATATACAAAAAAAATCTGAGAGGAGGAAAGATGAAAAGTTACTCCGTAGTATCCAGCAAGGGCAACACTGCCTGTTTTTGCAATTATAAATATTGTTTTTAAAGTTACTTTATTTAGCATGATCACTCCATTTATCTTTTAGGAAAACTAGTTTTTTAATATCTACATCTGTTATTTCACAGAAACTTAGTTTCTGCTTTTAGTCTCACTGAAGAAACTATTTTTAAATCTTTGTATTTAAGAACCTAAGATTGCAAAGCTTTAAGCAAATAGTTGTATTTGTTTCATCAAAAATAGGTAACTTGCAAAATTTACTATAAAGATTTGAGTAAATTTGGCAGCCTGTTGGGCACCTCCTGAGAAGAAAATGCTGAAATACTTACATTAAAAAAAGTAACTTTGAACATCTGTGAAACATTTTTCTCTTGCAAGAGTCAGTTGTTTCTCTTGTACTTGTTTCTGTTTATCTGCCTTGTGTTGGGAGAAATGTATTCTCAAACAGTATAATATTAATATGGTTTTCTAAAATGCAGCTGTGTTAAATTATTCTTTCTTAAAACCGTCTTACCTTCTACCACAAACCCTGTCCCTGGGCATTTTGGACTTTGGTCAGCTAGTGAATGCTCCAAAATATTGAAAACTAGATGACCATGTTTGGGTGCAATACTAGCTAAAAAGAAAGCTAGAAAAGTCACTTTACTGAGACTTTCTGAATATACTTTTCATATTGCCTTAATGTAGCAGTAATGTGTGTATGCATTTGTTTCTTTGCACAGACATTTTGTCAAAATATTAAAGCTCTACTTTTTTATGGCACATTAGCGTATAAACCTTACTCCAAAAGGTATTTATTTTTTCACTTTGTAAAAAGTTTTCTTTCCACATGAAGCAAGAACTCCTATTATGGTAGACAACTTGTCTTTTTTATATATTCAGGTTAATAAAGGACTTTTTTATATACGGAATTTTGCAGTACTTCTTCATTTGCATGCCTTACATACTAATGCTAACTACAAGCAAGATCAAGACACCAGCAGACATATCCTGGTTACCTCCATCCTTGTGCAGCCTATCACAGGGCAGGGGGTGGGGAGAGCTGCAGACAGTGGACATTTCCTCAAGCAGAAGTTTATTGTGGAAGGGATTTTATTTCTGATTATTTAATTAGATTTTTACATACATTCACGTGTGACACAATGACAAAACATAACCATACTACATAGCTTTTAGGGTTAAACATTATGTTTAATTACACTGACACTATGCTTCCTTATATTCATTTTGTCAATATTTCTCCAGTTTAGATATTTCTATAATAGCCTTCCCGTGGTCAGGAGTCAGTGTACAACATATTAACAGGTATCAATACATATTTCTAAAGCCAATGAAACATCAATACAAAGTAAACGGCATAAAAAGAACAAAAGTGTGCATATGATTGCACTTTAAAAGGACAAATTCATGAAGTCTCTGTAGCTATTGTTCAAGCATGGTAGTAAGATCCTGGAAACTTTTTCCTATCCCCATATTATTTATTCTCTACATTCACACCACACTATTGCTTGATGCAGGTGAAGCTTGCATAAAATAAGGAGCAGGCTTCTGTCTTCATTTGATGTTAATATGAGATAATCACATGCATGACTCGATCCAAATGTCATTGCTTTACAGCTCCCTCCCAGCTAGTCGCTCTTTGCTCTTGGACAGTGGAAAAGCCTTGGAGGATCCAAAAGAAGGTGCTTGCAACCGGTTAACTTCATCTACCTGTAACTGCCAGCAATTGAGGGTGTAAAATACAATAAAAGAGGATGGGATGGGCATTAACAACTAGAGAACTGGATTTTGTAAGCTGCTTTAGGTGAATCAGCCATGGTGGAGCTAGGCTTTGTGGGTAGATTCTGAATTATAAATTACATAGGCTGTTTTAATGGCAAAATGAATCAGGTTTGACAATGATGTTTACCTTAGAAAGTAGCTGGTCTTTCAGCAAATGTTTAAAAACACCCAATAAAAGCGAACTAGTCTTTAGGATAAAAGGAAACTTAAATGCACTCAATGCATATTTTCCATACTGAGCACAATCTAGTTGATAACCTATTGATAATGTTTAGTTTTGCCCCCTTGCCCTGCAGTGTGATTCCATCAACTAAGTCAAAGTAAAGTATATGGTAGATAAAGTGTAAAGGTTAAGCTAAATACAAACTTTATTCAGGAGCTTGGAGTATTTGATAAAGACAGTTTAACCTTTTGTGCAAGTCTTCCTAAGGCACAGACAGAACACGAATATACAACCACAGGACCAGTTACATTTTTATTTTTATTTTTTGCATTTTACCCAATTTCAAAGCATGGGACAAATGGTATCTGTAAGATATTAGGAATAGCGAATCTCTGATCTATTCAGGTTTCAAAGAAAGTGGGTGAGAAATGGCATGTGTTAACTGCAGTTTAAATGTTGTAGCTAATAGAATTATATACACTGTTCTATTTGCCAGCCATTAATAGCTCTCTGAATTTCGGAATAATTTCAACCTCCAGTCACAGCACTTGACCAAGCCTTTGGTTAGATGGAAAATTAACTAGTTTTAACTTGTGAAGTTCCATCGATGGAGGGGAGTCTGTGCAGTGCATGTTCTTTGGTGCTAATAAAGCTACACTTGGAAAGAGAATGTAGCAATGTCATGGTGAAACCTACCCAAAATTTAGGAGGCGTTGCTTGGTTGTTGCAGTGTTACAAAACAGGAAGCGCACAATACTGCATCCACATACGCAAGTTAGATATGTTCAAATAGAAATAGGAACTCAGTGCTAACTTTTGGAAGAATGATACTCAAATAGGGGATGGGTAAATTCATCCTATCACATACTGACAATGCTAGCAATGTTTTTCATGACTTTCTTATTCACAGAAATCACAATGGCAGCAGCTCTTAGGAGGCAAAGTACCGGTAACTAGGTGAGGTAAAAGTTTACTGCACCATCCTGGCAACACATGTAACTCAATGTGTGGTGGTGTTGTTTTCAAAAACAACAACCCACAGGCATTCCATGATAACTAATTTAAGAAAAGACTCATGACTTGGAAATTCAGCCAAGTACCTAACAGCATGGAAATGATAAGTAAAAGTTCTTTCCTGTACTGCTTACATGGCACAGAAGTCCAGAGTCTAAAATACTGCATTCTTGTATAACGTAGATACCATATGCACCTAGACTTTCCCTTGGTCTTTGAGCCCTGATTGCTTTCCTCTGCAGCTAAGGACAATATTGAAACTGAGGCGAACACTAGGTCAATGTTTAACAAGAGATTTGGTTATAAATTACGGACTTTTAACTCTGACAACCGAGTTATTTCAAAGCTTATCTTAAGTGATGCAGCATGTTTAACCAAAAGTTAAATGGCAAAGCAATGGTGCAGGCATTATCAGAACATCAGGCTTGCTCCATGCTGGCTGTAAATAGCTGGTGCATGTTTCTAAGTTCAGGACTCTCCATCTCCTTTCTCTTGGTAACTTGCGAGCTCGTGATATAAACACTTGTTCTGATTTCCTGCTGCTTCCAGTCTTGAGTCCTTTTTAACCATTTGCATCTCTCAACTTTCCCAAATATTACCTACTACTGCTAATTCGTGCTATTCTATCCAACCCCAAAGGAAGTAGTTAAGAAAGCCAGTGGTCAGGGCATAGCTGGCTACCTACAGCCCAAGTGGTTAAAAGCTTCAGTGTTGCTTCCAACTTGAAAAGGGAAAAGTACTGGGACAAGAAAGAATGCAAGGAGCATAACTTGCAAGTAAACATCACATAAGAGACTGTAGGACTTTGATGTTGTTTATATGGTACATAAATGAAAGTGGCCTTTAACTTAACAGCTTTGGGTCCTTTGATCCTGGAATTTACCCTGTAACCTTGTATAATTTATTAAACCAATATTACAGATAAAAATTGAGCAGATAGTAGAATATATGAATAACGCATGTAGCCATTTTTAGGGGAGAAATTGCTGTTTCCCCAATTTACAGTAATTCTACAGGAAACCTTACAAATCTTGAATTCTCTGTGAAGTAGACGATATTTTGCATTTTCCACATTTTGTGTCCTGTACTTTGTGCTGCGACAATTACTTTGAATTACTGCAGTTGGCAAGGGCTATTGTTCTGAGGTTAGTACATTGTGGCTTTTGAGCAAATTGTCCTTCTTTTTAAAGGGGTATTGATCTAAAAATAGATTCTATTGTCTGCTGAGCTCTATTGAGTAGGCATAGCAAAGGTACATGTAACAACACTGCACCAAGCATTTGCACCGAGAACGGGGAATCTGTGGCCCTCCATATCTTGCTGGACTACAACTCCCATCAGCTCTTAACTGCTGGCCATGTTGGCTGGGGTTTATAGGAGTTAAGAGCCCAATCGTATCTGCTGGACCACAGATTCTCCACAGATGTTGTGCAAGTTCAAGCACTAGAAGTCATAAAGAGCCATCTGGGACTGGATAAAAGGGAAGTACAGGACCTGTGGAGTTAGAACCAGGCTACAGGAAGCTGACAAGTTTTTGCTGATACAGTATTAAGAGCCACTTGCAGCCATCTATAGATTATGTTACTGAGAGATTAAAACTGTTCCCAACAAATTCTTCTTTGCACATAATCCATGTTAAAAATACATATAACTTAATGCACACTGGACTGTATTTTCCACTACAGCAATACTCTTCAACTTTGGATCCCAGCTGTTGTAAACTTCATCTCCCCTTATCCCCAGCCAATTTAGTCAATGGGCAAGGATGATGGAAGTTACAGTCTTACAACCCAAGGCTGAAGAACACTGCACTGTGTAGAAACTGAAGTGGAAGGATATGGGAGTCGCTGCTGTTATGCTCCAGTGCCAATCTCTCTGCATCTGGCACAGAAGCAGGAGGAAGGGATGATGCAGAAGTGACTCATACATCATCTGTCTATGCTTTGTCCCTCATGCCAAAGCGGAACTTGTGTTTCTCCATGATGATGAAGAGATGTAGGGGAGAGCCCGACTTCTGCATTTCTGCACAGTGTATGCAAAATAGTAAGCGTAAGGCTTATTCTGAGTTGCAGTTAGAAAGCAACTAAACGAAAAATTATGTATACTAAATTCTTCATTAAAAGCAAATGAAGTTCCCTTTAGAAATGCATACTTCTCTTACTAGGTTCTAGGCTAATTTCCTGATCTGAAACTGCTCTTAATAAAGTTTTGTGCACCTAAAACTAGTTGGTGGTACGGAAGGCAGGTCATTTCTCTCTTTGCTGTTTGAAATTCTTTATTCTAAGTTGGTGTAGTTCAGCCTTTGTCAGCTGGGTGCTATCCATGTGTTCTCAATCCTGGCTTGGTCTGACGGCAATTGTATTCCAAACTTTCTGGGGGGCACCAGGTTATTGAAAGCTGTTGTAGTTTAACATCATGACCCAATGAAGAGTTTGGCAACTAAGCTCATATACGCCTCTGCTGGCATTTTATTTGCCAATACGTTATCGAGCCTTGCAAAGTACTTAATAATAATAATAATAATAATAATAATAATAAAATTTTATTTATATCCCGCCCTCCCCAGCCAAAGCCGGGCTCAGGGCGGCTAACAACAATAAAACAGTACAAAAGTACAGCATAAACAACACTCTAAAATCATTCATTATAAAATTAATTAATTCAAGCCACTGACAACCATTGGGCCAGAGCTCCGCGAAGATTGCCGAGGGAGGGAGTCAGGCTGTGCCCTGGCCAAAGGCCTGGTGGAACAGCTCTGTCTTGCAGGCCCTGCGGAAAGATGTCAAGTCCCGCAGGGCCCTGGTCTCTTGTGACAGAGTGTTCCACCAGATCGGAGCCACAGCCGAAAAAGCCCTGGCTCTAGTTGAGGCCAGCCTAACTTCTCTGTGGCCTGGGACCTTCAAGATGTTTTTATTTGAAGACCGTAACTGACACTCAGCATGCTTCATTATATTAGCAAGGTGTAGGCACTTAGGTGTGTGGTTCATGCTTTGGAAATGTTGAGATTGATATAAGCTGCTTGGTATGCCATAAGGTCATCAATAGAATGGTTAAGGAGATAAGGACAGCAAAAGGAAGTACTTTTCCACACAAACACACATATGCACACATACTTAAATGATGGAATTTGCTGCTGTAAGATATAGTGATGGCCAGCAGCTTAGGTGGGCTAAAATGAGACTAGACAAATTCATAGAAGATAAAAACTCTCAACAGCTACCAGCCTTGATGGCTATATGCTACCTCCTAGATCTCTCTTGAATACCAGTTGCTAGGGAACAACAATGGGAGAGTGCTATTGTCCTCGTGACCTGCTTGTGGGCTTTCTGTAAATACCAGTTTGACTACTGTGAAACACAGGATGCTGAACTAGATAGCCCTCTGGTCTGATGTAGCAGGGCAGCTCTTACTAGTTACCATGGAGGAAGCTGGGGGCCTGTTTAGTGTTGCATTAAAAAAAGAAAAGCAATGCAAAGCACCTCTTTTTTCTGAGAGATCTGTTTTCAATAACCATACCTTTTTGTAGTGCTTTGGAAAACTCGCTCAGCCAGTTGAATGACAGAGTTTAATGAATATATTAGTGGGGGATAAATGCATTCATATGGCTGGCTTACTGCACCCAGAAATACACCTCCAGAATCAATTCGGAAACATGAAGGCATTACTGGGATGAGTGGGACCACTGTCCCAGCTTCTGCCAACCTAGCAGTTCGAAAGCACACCAGTGCAAGTAGATAAATACGTAGGTACCACTGCAGTGGGAAGGTGAACAGCGTTTCTGTGTGCTCTGGCTTCCGTCATGGTGTTCTGTTGCACCAGAAGCGGCTTAGTCATGCTGGCCACATGACCCGGAAAGCTAGCTGTGGACAAATGCCGGCTCACTCAGCCTGAAGTGAGATGAGCGTCGCACTCCACAGTCGCCTTTGACTGGACTTAACTATCCAGGGGTCCTTGAACTTGACCTTTTCAGAAGCTGGAAAATATAAATAATGGCCCAGTAATTGTGAACAGTGAAGATATGTGATTAAAATGCTCAGCATGTTCATTCTGGGTCAGTGGTAAAATTACTTGTGAAAGATGTCCTAAGTTTAAAGTTATTGCATTTCCTGCAGCTCACGCTTCATAACGCCTCTTCTGCCCATTGCAGCTTGACATACCTCTATTGCAAAGGCAGCTCCTATGCATGGGCAAACCTGGAGATCTTGGCCACTTTACCCATCATGCTTAGATTTTTCCAGGTCTAGGCAGGTGGATCCTGGTGCAAAAGTGATTCACAGTTATTGGTACAAACGTTCCGCGCTCTTTCCTGTTGCAGTGGTGGTGCAGAGGTTCACATACTTCTGTGAGAAAGTAGGATTACAATGGTACCTCGGGTTACAGACACCTCGGGTTACAGACACTTCAGGTTACAGACTCCTCTAACCCGGAAGTAGTATCTCGGGTTAAGAACTTTACTTCAGGATGAGAACAGAAATTGCGTGGGGGCGGCACGGCGGCAGCAGCAGGCCGCATTAGCTAAAGTGGTACCTCAGGTTAAGAACAGTTTCAGGTTAAGAACAGACCTCCAGAACGAATTATGTTCGTAACCAGAGGTTCCACTGTATTATTCTCTCCATGTCACAACATTCTGGTCAGGCAGAAGTAGTTTAGTCTAGCTTTCCCTCAAAAGATGCTAGCTTTCTGTATGGAGGGAGTTAGGGCCAAACATTTAAAATACAACCCCCTATCAGTGAAGTGGCAAAGTGCCAGAAGTGCTGAATCATGTGCTTTTTATTCCTAGAGAAGTTAGACTGGCTCCCTCCTTACTGTCCTGCTGCCAGGTGAAGACTTTCTCATTCCAACAGGCTTTTGGGAACTAATGTGCTCGTGCTGTGATGTTTTCATTGTAATTATCTGTATGTTTTATTAGATAGCTTTAATTCTATTAATGTTCAATTGTTTTAATGATCCCCCTACTAGGTTTTTGCTGTTTCTATTTTATCGGTAAGCTGCCTTTAGACCTTTTCAAGGAAAAAGGCAGGATATAAATAAATTATACTAATAATATTCTAAACATGTAAATTAGTCCCCAATCTGCATTTTTCCGGTAATTACAATTAATATGCAAGCAAACCACACAGGTTGTTGTTTTTTATTTAAAAAAACACCATACGCTAGGTTCATCCTGAGCTAGTCATATGGCACCATGCATATAATTTTTGTACGTTTGGTAAACCTTACTTGGCAAAACCTACTTTATGTGACAGCAAATCAAATATTGTTTTGATATATCCAGGCAATTTACAACTGAAACATTGGCAGGGGAGCTCAGAGAAAGCACTCCCTCTAAAAAAAAAAAATGTAGTTGAAATAACTGAGCATTTCAAGTTTGTCTGGTTTTCAAGGGTTTTTTTTTTTTTTTGTTTAGTTTTTTAAGAAGTTGTTGTTTGGTACACTATTTTTTCTGTTTGTTCTTTTGGACTGAAAGGACTTGGCTATACAGTGGTATCTCAGGTTATGAACTTAATTCGTTCTGGAGATCCGTTCTTAACCTGAAACGGTTCTTAACCTGAGGTACCACTTTAGCTAATGGGGCCTCCCGCTGCTCCCGTGCCATCACCGCGCAATTTCTGTTCTCATCCTGGGGCAAAGTTATTAACCCAAGGTACTACTTCCGGGTTAGCGGAGTTTGTAACCCAAAGTGTTTATAACCTGAGGTGTTTGTAACCCAAGGTACAGCTGTAAACAAATCGTTTTAAGGGTGTTTTAGGTGCAATATACAATGTGACACTAGATGGCAATGGTGAGCCTTATGGAAAATTTAATGTATTTTTAAAAACGCTTTTAAAAAAAAGCATTTTCAGAACACTTTTTATATGTGTGTAGATTGCACCATATAGTTATTTTCCCTCTTTCAGAAGTGGAACATCTGGTCGCATGGCAAGCAAGTTCTGTAATGTTGCTAAAAGCAAAGAAGTATTCACAGGAACAAAAAAGTATTATTAGCCATGCCCACGCTTAGATTAATTGTTAGGTAGTTCTTATCTATGATACAACTCTAGAACTGACAATTATTGTCCTTGACACCACCTACAGAAGGGTGGGTGTGTTTATCTGTTATATAGTCCATGAAGCTTTGATCAGTTTGTGTTCTAAAAAACAGGCTTAAAAAAGTCTTTTACCACACAGATTCATTCCTTCTTTGTGAGTCCTTGAAATATTATAATTTGGAACCCTGCTCATGCTTTGGTTTTGAAAGCCTAAAACAATGGAACAATCTTTGTCCAACTGAAAATGGAAGGAAATATTAGATCTCAGTGGAGATCTCCTTTCAGTGGGATTTTAGCTAAGGTTTGGTTAGTTAGGGGACTTGTTCCACTGCCATGTCATCTGGCTCCAGGTTAGGCAATCCTTGGTCCTGCCATGTCACCAGAAATGCTTGCCAGATTTTGCTCTGCAGAATATTGGATTCCTCTACGTCAGAGAAAGCAAACCTGGTGCCCGTCAAACTCCAACTCCTTTCATCCCTGACCACCCGCCATGCTGGGTGGAGCTGATGGGATTTGGAGTCCAACAACAACTGGAAGACATAATGTTGCCTACCTCTTCTCTAAACCTTTACTTCTTTGTTCTCTTGGCCTTCAGTTTTATCTTTACATGCCTGCTGAGTTTATTTATTTTATTGTTTATTTTATTTAAGGGATTTATAACCCAACTTTCCCATAAGCCGCAAAACAGATGATATTACAATACGATAAAGATTGTAAAAACAATATTAAAGCAGACGATTGAAAGGCAATGATCAGCCACTAAATAAAAATAGCACCCAACTCAAGCTGAAAAGATGAGTTGTTGTTATAGAAGACACCATCTGCTATTAAAAGCTTGGGAGAACAGGGCCAACTGGCACCAAACAAATAATAAGGAAGGTGGAAGGTGAACTTGCCTGGGGAGGGGCCAACACAGTTTGGGCACTGCCGCAGAAAGATGCCTCTCTCCAATAGCTAGCTACCTGCAGGAGAAGGGTCTCTAAAGAAGTTCTTAATTGACCAAAAAGAAGGACAGATAGATCTCCCTGTGTGGTTGGACTCTCATGATGCAGCTAGTATCACCATCAGGGATGATGGAAGAGAATATTGCCCATCTGGTATGGCCTGCTTTGTTTTATGCTTCTAACATGGAGACCTAGCTCCATAGGGGTGAGTGAATGTACAATCTGCCTATGTAGGTGATCTTTCACTTGCCGAAGCCTCAGCGTTTATTACCTGTGTTGGGATACTGCCAGGGAGACAGAGTCCATCATGACCCCACGTCGTCTCCGTTGCGATCCATCGACTTCCCGTAGACACGCAGTATCATCCAATTAGCGACACAAGCTCCAGAAATAGCTTGCCACATTCCAGAGCTGGTGCACGCTCTATCAGCAGATAATGCACAGCGAAAGATGTGCGCAGGAAAGCATTATTTACAGTTTTATTCAGCGTTGGTCAGAACAAAGAAAACATGACTGCCTGCTTCGGTGTCTCAGGCACACAGAGAGAAACGAAAGCATAGACACAACAGAAACATCCTGTGAACAGGAAATACGCAGGCTGTGACACAAACATCCTGCTCCCTTTTAAGGTGGAACGGAAATATCCTAACAATTACATCTTTTAAATTGCTTTTAGACAAGTGTCAGCTCCTGCCTATTGCTCCTGTTCCCTGCACTGTCAATCTTGGAGCTCCTGTTGTGAAAGTAAGAACCTAGGTTTCAAGTTTATCGGGAACATCATGAGATTGCCACAGTAGGGTTCATTTTTCCAAACCCCTCTCTCTTTTTGAGAAGAAATGGCAAGTGAGTTTTTAACTTTGGGGCAGTGGCGGATTTGGGCACCCCCTCCCTCAGTCTTCACACTGCCTTTCCGAAGACGGATAAGGAGGCACCCAACTTTGGGAAGGAGGGGTGAGGCTCTGGCAAGGTCCTAGACCTCTCCTATTTCCTTCCCTAAGCCGGGAAAGCACTAACTAAGCTGCCCCTCTTTGGGCACTCCTCTTCTATTTATCGACATCACATACATTCCTCCTGCCAGTAGCTCATGTGTTCTATTACAAACTCTGCTTCACAGAACTGCATTAAGACCTTTAGAGGCCCTAAGCACTGAAAAGATTATGGTGGCCCCCATATGTAATATATAATAAATAACAGAAAGAAAGAAGAGGAGTGTGTTATGGATTGTAAGAAAGCCTAACAAAGTTCTGATTTTAACATGATAGCTACTTTGATGCTTAAAGAAAAATAATAATCAAATGTTAAATTCTTTAAACAGACCTCCCCCCCAAAAAGTGCCCCTGCTTTGCTGGTGCCCTAAACACATGCTTCGTTTGCCTATTGAATAATCTAGCACTGCTGTTTGGAATCTGCTCTGGTGGCTGCTGTACTGTCTAAATTACAGGCTCCAATTCCTTCTCAACATGCAGATATGTAAAAAGAACACAAACACCGCAAAGGCAGCTGCTGTGAAAATGGGAGAGCGAAATACTACCCTGTCTGTCTCTCTATGTAGGCTGAATTCAGTAAAAACGGAGAAGTTTCCAAAAAGCAGTGTCTGTCTTGTTTGTTCTTAGCTTCTTTTAATTTACCGTATGCCTCTTTATACATGTAGGAGTTTTCTGTTCAGTCTCTCAGAGGAAAAAAGCACGAGGTTTACATTCTGCCTTGTGTCTGTGGAACATTAACGTAAGTGTTTGCATTTTAATGAGGTGTTATGAGGGATGGAATTATAATGGCGTCAAGTTAATTATCTTTGTTTTTCACCAGGAGGGAAAGTGGGGTGGTTTTTTTAAAAAATAATGTTTTTAATGTAAATGGTTTTTGAAATGACTGAATTTTTTTAATGGTGTTATACATTGCCCTGGTCTCTGAAATGAAAGGAAGGGCAGCACAAAAATAAAATTATTATTCTTAATAATGATGATGATTTATAGATTTTGCTTTTGATGTTTTTTTTTAAAAAATAATAATTTTATTACATATATATCACAACTTTCTTCCAATGAGCTCAAGGCCATGTATGTATTTCTCCCTCCATTTTAACCTAACAGCTGCCCTGTGAGGTAGGCTATACTAAGAGCCAGCCAGAGGATGAGTGAACATGCATTTTTCTAATCCAAGTGGCCCAGCATTCAAACCACTATAAAGGCTTCTAAGAACCATATTCACAGTGTTTTTTTTTCTGGAGGGTACACAGAGGTACGCATACCCCAAAACATTTTGTGAATCTAAGTTTGACCTCATTGAGGGGCAGTATTTCAATATGAGTAGGAAAATGAGAGTAGCCCTGTGGCGTTTGCCCGTTCCTTTGAAAATGTCTGTACAGGGGGAGAGAAAGAGTTAATAGGTAGACTAATAGAAAAGCCAGAGGCGGAGCTTACCTGTTTATAAAAGGGCTTAGCCCGAGGTTTGGGTTGTGGGTAGTTGGGTAGTTTGTTGGGAAAGGCAGTTGGGAAAGCAGTTGGCAGACAGTTGGAAATAGAGAGACAATTAGTGCAGTTGGTTCTTGTGTGAGGGGAGGTAGAAGAGTTAGAGGCAGGATAAAATAAGACTAAGAAAGTAAAGAGTAACAACATTTTGAATGCATTTAAAGTTTATTGGTGTTTGCAATAAACTACATCTTCTTTGTTAACTTAAGAACGTGACTGAGGAGGACCAGGGAAGGACCAGGTTGGTGGCAGCAGATTAGTGGTGTATGGGTCAATAGTCCGTGAGACGATCGGGGACTCTGTACGAACACCACAACCCCTAAACATTTTTTTTTAAAGAAAAAAAGCACTGTGTATTCATATTCCATCGAAATTAAGGATCCCAGAACATCAGTTTGGATCAAAAGAATTTCTTAAGTCACCAAGGGACTGATGTGTTAATATTATAGGGTGCTGTTAAGATTATAGGGCAGGCTGGTATTTCCATTATGTGGATAACTTCTTGCAGGTTTTACTGTTTTGTTTTATATTTTGTATATCTGCTGTAAGTTGCCTTGAGTCTTTTTTTTAAAAAAAAACAACACCTAACAATTGGTGGCGGCGATCACTGTTATTTTTGTAGAAAAAGAGGTGCTGGAACTCACCATGAACACTTCACTTGTTCTCTTATAATGGTAATGGAGCCCACCTGAAAAGTGCCAGAACTGAGTTCCGGCTGGAAAAAAGCCCTGATGATGATATGACATGAGGAACGTAGAAGAACAATTTTATCCTACTATGCTAAGGGTACTATGCTAATAGGCCCTTTAGTATACAGCAGGGGAGTGCTTTTTTTTCTAAAAAAAAAAAAATGTTTAGGGGTACTCTCATTTTCCTACTCATATGAAATAATACTCCTCAATGAGGCCAAACTTAGATTTACAAAATGTTTAGGGGTATGCATATCCCTGCGCCCCCCCAGAGAAAAGCACTGTAGCAGGGTTTTGTTTTGTTTTGTTTTGTTGCTCCACTTTGATCTCTAGACAAAGCTGGTGTCACATGACCTTCCACCTCAAGTTTTCTTAGTCACCTCTTTCCCTGGCGTATGGGCTGGTACTTACAAGAAGAGGCACTCTAGTTTCTAGCAAATGTCATCACCGCCTCCACCCCACGCACAAATTAATATTTCAGCTTAGCACTGCACTACTTAAGAGTTCAGTCACCTTATGGAGAGAGTGGCTTGACTTCTGCTCAAAACCATAAAGGAACTTTCAGTACAGGGCTGGCTTGGGACATTTGGCCGCTAGAGGCAAATCAGAAAATGGCCCCCCTCCTCAACTGTGCACCCACTGCGCACCTGCTGCCACGCATATTCCCACCACAGTAGGTGC
This sequence comes from Podarcis pityusensis, assembly GCF_964106645.2. Taxonomy (NCBI): domain Eukaryota; kingdom Metazoa; phylum Chordata; class Lepidosauria; order Squamata; family Lacertidae; genus Podarcis; species Podarcis pityusensis. The sequence goes on from NC_138031.1 coordinate 61,622,968, forward strand.
GCAGTGGAGGAGGCAGGGGCATAGCGTGGGGAGGGCAAGGGGGCTGTGGCCCCGGGTGCAGATTTTTTGAAACGGTACGAGGGGGAGCAACCAGGAGCCCTCATGACAGGCTCTGAAATATACTCGGAGAGTGGATTTCATGCTCTTATTCAGCTCATAGTGGTGAGGAGGAATGGAGGTTCCCCCAGAATGTCTGCTTTATATACATTATTTACACAATGGGCCCCACGTGATTGGCTTATTCCGGGATTCTCCTGTAGGCCAATCAGGTTGCGGATTCACTTCGACCTGGAGCTGGATTGGGTGGCTCCTGTGGACTAATCAGACTGCTGGATTCTGAATCCTATTGTTCTAGGACCAATCAGACTGCTGCATTTTGGATCCTATTCAACTCAGTACATAACAGACTCCCTCATTTGTCAAGCCATGCCTGGGCCGAGCCTTCATGACTGGGGTAGCGGCAGGGCCTCCTTCCCCTCATGCGCCCCATCCCTGGGCTGGCAGAGAGGAAGGGGGGTGGAAGGTGCTGCTGTCGCCCACTGAGGAGAGGCAAGAGGCTCCGGCAGTCGCCTCCTCCTTTGCAAACAGGACACCACAGCCCTCAGGTCTGCCCTCATTGCGGACCGTCTTTCTCCCTCCCCTTGCCTCCCTTGCCAGCGGCTCAGACTGCTGCGGAGGCTGGATATGTGCCCCCCCCCAGCTGTCTGGCGCCCGCCACCCTGAGGCCACTGCCTTGTCTTGCCTCGCTTTATGGGCAGACCAGCCCTGTTTCAGTAGATATGCTGGAGAGAGAGGATCACTGAGGCAGTATGCTGGGATTTTTGTGTGTTCACAGAAGGAAACAAAAAGGCTGGAGTACTTCTTTCATGTTTCCTGAATTTCCCAGTGCTTTGCATAATACCGGTCTCTCAAGAGGGACCAAACTCTTCAGAAGAGTGCAAAGCATACTGGCAGGGATCATTTGCTTGGTGTTTCTCTGCCAAAAATGGAAAATGCGGTTTCAGAATAACAAACCCTGTTTCATGAATAAGCCTAAGATAAGATGGAGATAGTAACATTGCAACAAGCAATGAGGATTCGTGTTATGTACTGAGTTGAATAGGATCCAAACTGTAGCAGTCTGATTGGTCCTAGAACAATAGGATCCAAAAGGCAGCAGTCTGATTGGTCTTAGAACAATGCAGCAGTATGATTGGTTGGCAGGAACCACCCAATCCTGCTCCAGATAGAAGTGAATCCACAACCTGATTGGCTTACAGTAGAATTCCAGAATTAGCCAATCATGTGCAGCCCATTGTGTAAATAATGTATATAAAGCAGATACTGTGAGGGGACATTCATTCATTCCTCCTCACCACTATGAGCTGAATAAAGAGCATGAAATCACTTTGCGACTCTGAGTATATTTCACTGGCGACGAGGATGGGATCCCGCTGAGCTGACTGCCACACACAGCACCGCAGCACCGCCAACTGCCGCACCGCTGCCTCGCACCGTGTATCCAGGCTTCAGCTCCGGGGCACAAGGAACTCAGAATGGCAGCCAACAGCAGCTTCTCGCCATTCAACCCAGCATCTGGAGACTGGGAAGCGTACGCCTCCCGTTTCACCTTCCTCCTAGAAGCCAAAGGGGTCACCGACGAAGAAGACGCCAAGAAGAGGGCGATATTCTTCAGCGTCTGCGGAGAGGAGACGTTTGAAATCGCCCGGGCTCTCCTTGCGCCTGAAGACGTCGCTACTGTTCCATACAAAACAATAATGGAACAGCTGAAGGGGCACTTTTCGCCGCAGCCCTCAGTGGTGGCTCGTCGAAATGCCTTCTACGCAAAGCGGCAAGCCCCTGGGGAAACCATAACTGGGTTTGTGACCTCTCTCCGCCAAGCCGCCCGGTTCTGCAACTTCTCAGAGCTGGAGAACATGCTTCGTGACCGCCTCGTCGGTGGCTTGAAGGATGAGAAGCTGCAACGGCGCCTCTACGCTAAGAAGGACCTAACGTTCCAGGTCGCTCTGGAGGAGGCCCTGGCAACAGAAGCTGCCGAGAGGTCGACCCAAGAGGCACGGCCGAGCCTGCCATCCCAACCGAGGGTCCACCATGAAGACCTCACCGACGACTCAGGATCCGACAGGGAGGAGGTGCACCGAGTACAGCAGCGCACTCAAGCAGCGCACAGACCACAGCTGCCTCGACGAGAAGGAGGGAACTGCGCAAGCTGCGGGGAGAGTCACGAGAGGAGGACCTGCCGTTTCCGCAACGCAGAGTGCAGGCAGTGCAGAAAATCGGGACACATCGCCCGGGTGTGTCGGGCTCAGCCCACCCGACACCAGGCAGCAGATGACCAATCCAAGAGCCCCAGGTCCCGGGGCCCAACGCACCAAGGCAACTCGACGGAGCTCACGGACTTCCAGGTATACCAGTTGCCCCACCCCAACGTAGAGAAAATTTATGTAGAGGTACAGATAGAGGGGGCCCCATGCCGCATGGAGCTTGACACGGGTTCAACTCTATCCATAATCTCGGCAAGGACCTTAAGGAAACTGTGTCCCACTGGGGGTCCCAAACTCAGGCCGGCCCCATTCACCCTCCGGGACTTCCAGAAACGTAAGGTCCCCACAATGGGGGTGGGGACCTTCAGGGTGCAATACCGAGGGCGGACGCGGCAACTGGACTTGCTTGTGGTCAAGGGCCCCTACATTAGCTTACTGGGATTGGCATGGTTTGGACCACTGGGGCTAGCTGTCACCGGGGTGAACCACACTAGCTTACAAGTGGACGTGGACGCCATATGCAAGGAATTTCCAGGGGTTTTCGATGGGAAATTGGGACAGTATACGGGCCCCCCCATTGCGCTACAGCTTGACCCCGCAGTACGACCGGTCAGGCTCAAGGCCCGCCGGGTCCCGTTCGCCTTGAAACCCCGTATAGACGAGGAATTGGACCGACTCGTAGAGCAAGGAGTGCTGGAGCCGGTGCCTAATGCTCCCTGGGAAACCCCAATCGTCACACCCGTCAAGCCTAATGGTTCGGTCCGCATCTGCGCAGACTACAAATGTACCATAAACAAGGCCCTCACGGCCCACGCATACCCAGTGCCAGTGGTCAGCCATGTCCTTGCCACCCTGGCTGGGTCGAAAATTTTTGGCAAGCTGGACTTGGCCCAAGCATATCAACAGCTGCCAGTAGATGAGGCCACAGCAGAGGCACAGACGATTGTGACGCACAGAGGAGCGTTCAGGGTAAAGCGGCTGCAATTCGGTGTCAGCGTGGCACCAGGCATATTCCAGAATATAATGGACTCTCTCCTTAAAGGGATTCCTGGCGTCACCCCCTTCTTCGATGATGTGTTGATTGCCAGCCCCACACCAGAGGAGTTTGAGGACCGCCTCCGCACCGTTCTGCACCGTTTCCAGACGGCGGGTCTCAAGGTGAAGCGGGAAAAATGTCTACTAGGAGTGCCTCAGGTGGACTTTCTGGGATTTATGGTGGACGCAGAAGGGGTCCACCCGACTGGGGACAAGGTACGGGCCATTTGTGATGCCCCAGCGCCCAAGAGCAAGACTGAACTTCAGGCCTTCTTGGGACTATTGAACTTTTACCATTCCTTCCTTCCCCACAAGGCGGCGGTAGCGGAGCCCCTACACAGACTCCTGGACAAGCGGGCCCCTTGGGTGTGGGGCCAGCGCCAGGAGGCCGCATTCCAGGCAGTCAAGGACTTGCTTGTCTCAAACTCGGTCTTGGCACACTTCGACGAGAGGCTGCCGGTGGTGCTAGCATGCGACGCCTCACCCTATGGCATTGGAGCTGTCCTGGGGCACCAACTCCCGGATGGAAGAGAGGTACCGGTGGCGTACTTTTCCCAGACACTCAACACAACCGAGCGGAACTACTCGCAAATCGACAAGGAGGGTCTGGCAATCGTAAAGGGAGTAAAAAAATTCCATGATTTCTTGTACGGGCGGCCCTTCACCGTGGTGACTGACCACAAGCCGTTGCTTGGCTTGTTTGCCCCCGAAAAGCAGACCCCCCAAGTGCTGTCTCCTCGCGTCCTCAGGTGGTCAATTTTCCTTGCCAGCTACCAGTATGCACTGATTCACCGACCTGGGAAGGCGATGGGCCATGCGGACGCCCTCAGCAGGCTACCACTACCGGAAACAGGCCCTGACCCAGCACCTGCACAAGAGGTTATGAGCCTGGAGCTGCTTCCCGACCGCCCCATTCAGGCACAAGAAGTTGCACACCATTCCAAGAAAGATAGGGTCATCTCCCGGGTCCTGGACTGGGTGTGGAGGGGATGGCCCAGCAGCAGCCCCGGGCCAGAATTCGCCGGCTACACAACCCGCAAACATGAACTGTCGGCCCACAAGGGGTGCCTGTTATGGGGAAGCAGAGTCGTTGTTCCCCAGCCCCTCTGCAAAAGGGTCCTCACAGCCCTACACGAGACACATCCAGGGGTAGTAAGAATGAAGGCCCTTGCCAGGAGTTATGTGTGGTGGCCGGGGATCGATGGAGAGATAGAGGCCTGGGTCAAACACTGCCAGGCCTGCCAAGAATCCCGCCCAGATCCCCCAAGGGCCCCAGTCCAGTCCTGGGAGTCCGCCCGAGCACCATGGTCATGCCTGCATGTGGATTTCGCTGGCCCCTTTCAGGGGAAAACATTCTTCATAGTGGTGGACTCCTACACCAAATGGCTGGAAGTCGCACTGGTACCGTCCACTTCCACGTCCGCAGCCATCCGGGTACTACGCAGGCTGTTTGCAACCCACGGGCTCCCTGACACTCTCGTCTCAGACAACGGGACTGCATTTACGTCAGGAGAATTCCAAACCTTCACAGCGCAGAACGCCATCCGCCACATCCGTTCGGCGCCGTTCCACCCTGCCACCAATGGCCAAGCAGAACGCATGGTGCGGACCACCAAGGACACCCTTCGCCGCATGACGCAAGGGGACTGGGAGTACCGCCTTGCCACATTCCTTCTAGCACAGCACAGCACCCCCAGCTCAACGACTGGCCGGAGCCCCGCTGAACTACTAATGGGTCGGCGCCTTGCAATCAGATTGGACCGCCTTCACCCCGATAGAGCTCAGGATGAGGTAGTGGTGGGGGAAGGCAGGAACCCCCGGACCTTCGAGGCCCAGGACCCAGTGTACGCAAAGAATTTTGGGGCAGGCCCAGCATGGGTACCCGCCACAATCACCAGGGTCACTGGCCCCGTGTCGTACGAGGTGCTAACGGATGGGGGGCAATGCTGGCGCCGCCACTGCGACCAGATACGGCGACGATTCCCGGGAGAAAACCAGGAGGAGGACAGGTCAGAGGAGTCCCAAGGGAACAGCGGGGCAGTGAGGCCCATAGAGCAGGAGGGGCCAGCAGGAGAGGCAGAATCAGTAAATACAGAGAGGACCCGTGAGGCCGAAAGGACACCGGAACCAGAACCACGACTGAGCGAGCCGGTTGCACCAGACCAAACAGCCGCATCACAGCCAGCATCCTTGGAACACGAGCCAGAACCCGGAGCCCGGACCAGGGAACACCCCAGGCCACAACGCACACGTAGGCCGCCGGCATACCTTGAGGACTATGAATGCGACCTCCCGGGCAGGACTGGAACTTAGAGGGGAGGGGTGTTATGTACTGAGTTGAATAGGATCCAAACTGTAGCAGTCTGATTGGTCCTAGAACAATAGGATCCAAAAGGCAGCAGTCTGATTGGTCTTAGAACAATGCAGCAGTATGATTGGTTGGCAGGAACCACCCAATCCTGCTCCAGATAGAAGTGAATCCACAACCTGATTGGCTTACAGTAGAATTCCAGAATTAGCCAATCATGTGCAGCCCATTGTGTAAATAATGTATATAAAGCAGATACTGTGAGGGGACATTCATTCATTCCTCCTCACCACTATGAGCTGAATAAAGAGCATGAAATCACTTTGCGACTCTGAGTATATTTCAATTCGTGAATGTTATACAACAGTATTTTAATTGTTAGATGCAGATATTGCTGAGTGGTTTTATTGTACCGAACATTTGGGAATTTTGTCTATATGCCAATGAAGGTTTGAGAGTAATTGAATACGCCTAATTTTAGTTTGTATCCTTCCATGGCTATCAACTGGGCTATAACAATAGCAGAAACTTATTTCTGATGTTCTGCAGGAGGACAAGAAATGGGACACACAGTTTTATTCTGCTTTTGCTAGATATGATAGACGGGCAAGGAAGCTGGCTACCTCATGAAAAGGTACTTCGTGTTTTAAAAACTTTGTGTTTTCAAATACTTTTTCCTTCACTGGCATTGTATGTTGGGGTACACAACATAACCAATAGAACAATAATAGCACTAAACAATGAGTTGGCATTCATGAGGATGCCTTTGGCATTTATACTGCAACAGAAAAAGTTCTGTAAAGGGACTGTAATTCAAAAGGACTGAGCAGAAAATAGATTTGTATACGGATGATGTGTTGTTTTTTGTAGATGACCTACAACTTCAGTCCCTACCTTTATTTCTTTATAAATTTTGCTACCTCTTAGGACATGCCATATCTTCTAAGAGAAAAAATATTCTCCAATCCATATTCCAGCCTTGGAACTTCAAATGGTACCCTGCATTTCCAACATATTTAAAGAATAATGTGCCAGCTCAATAGGGATTGTGGACAATGCAGAATCCGTTAATTATTAACAGACTAACTAGGCCTAGATAGGTTTACACCACTTCCTATGACAGTTGGTACAGCTTGAGACTACCACAGTCTCAGGGTTGTGGGTTCAAGTCCCACACTGGGCAAAATATTCCTGCATTGCAGGGGGTTGGACAAGATGATCCTCGTGGTCACTTCCAACTCCACAAATTCCATGTGGCTGGAAATCAGCATGATTTAAATGAATGCCCTACTCCACTCAAGTCTACTACACTTTATGAGACATGTAGGTGATCATATGCTCACCTAGATACACTTTATAGGTTTACTTGTGATTTTATAGAGCTCGCTACCCGATAACTAACTTGTCTTGACGACTGGTCACAAAATATCTAGCCTGGCCCCTGCATTTCATGCATAGAAATTCCTAGTGTTTTCTAGGAAACAATAATGCAATGTTTGCCCTACTCCAAACAGTGAGGCATTTCTGGAGCGTAGCACTTAATACCTGAATTGGTTCCTTTGGAAGAAAGTCACTGGAGGCTTATGGCGTTATGTAGTATTTGGCTTCAGTTACATTAATAAATGTATAATTTATTTGTGTGGTTATACAGGCTGAGCAGAGGTGAAGACACACAGCCTAAGCACTTCAAAAGCAAATCATGCTTCCCCACATGATGATCTCCAGAGAGAGGTAACCCAGTCAGGTGGGCGGTATATAAATAATAAATTGTTGTTGCTGTTACCTACTTTCTGTAGTTTTCTTCTTGGTTCTCTTGCTGTTGTTTTCCCTATTGATCTGTGCTCAAACCAAGTTCACCTCCCACCCTCACTAGAGAGCTTGAGATTTCACCAGAACCTGCCAGTGTGGTTGCTGCTTCATGGGCAGTGGCGGATGACCTAGATAAGGGAAGTTTTGGCTGGGGCGGGATAGCACCTTACCATTTCACATCAGGCAACGAAACAGGGTGCGCTGCCCCTGGTAGAAATGGAAAGGGGATGGAAGGAAGAGTGCAATGTCATGAGCTAAGAAAGCGGAGCCTGAAGGAAGGGTAAGTGGAGAATGAGATGATGGATATGGGAGTTCTGGGAAGTCTGGTCAAGAGGTAAGCAGCAGTCCCATTCTTATGACATGCGGTTCCACCTACTGTATACTGAGTAACAGCATACATTTATCTGATGGATTTTCACAATGATCCAGTGAAGCAAGTCTTACACAAAGGACCAAAGTAGAAGTTGCTTAGGAGATCTGTGGTTAGTACTTCCCACTTTTCTCCCTTTCCCCACTCTCAGTTTGGACTGAGGCTGTGGTGCAGTAGTAGGGAGAGCTCTGCTGCCTTACCCCCCTCTTCCATAGTATTGGATCCAAATCAGCTCCCTTTTCCAACCAAGAAACGCAAGCTGGCTAGCAAAAATAATGTAACATCAAATTGGGCGTCAGGTAGGAGGGCAATGGCTAGGTGGGCAGTTCCAGTGCTTTAGAAACCATCTCACTATTACTGGCTTTCAATGCTCAGTTTGAAAATATCTACTCTCACAACTTGTGTCGTCTGTCTGGGTGGCTGAGGCTCACCCAGGAAGCAGCAAACAGACCAATTTTGGGGGCTGGGATGAGGTGATGATTTCTGGACTCTTCCCATTTCCTCTCTTCCCAGGCACATCTTAAGGGACATAAGGAATTATGGAATTTAAACAACAACAACAAAAATCCCAAATTTAAAAGCACACAAGTTAAAAAGCAGTGAAAAGCAATTCTAAACAGTTTAAACAATTAGAACAACAAGTACTTGAAGTGATGTCATATAACGGCCCCAGCAAACAAATTGGGATGACTGCTCAAGAAATAGGTTATCTGGAAGCAACCAGAGATTCGTTCCTAATCCTGCAATCTAAGATTTACCTGAAGATACGGGGGATTGAACCTGAGGCTTTCTGCATGCAAAGCACAAACTGTACTGTCTCTGAATTAAATGGAGGCACTGTTGCATGCCTGCATAATTTCTTTTGAACCTGGATGATAACTCCTACACAGACAAATTCCCAGGACACATGGGAATACAAATCCTTCTTTGCGTTTGTGACTGCAAGCCACTATACCACCATATTTTATTTTGTACGTATAGTGTTTTAGCAAAATACCCTAAACCAACACCGGATACCTTTCTAGAATGGCAATAAATGATGCCACCATGAGGACACAATTGTTTTACACATGCTGTGCACTTATCCGCTTTAGTTTTCTGAGGCCAATTATGTCAGAGAGCAACTTCGATCCCAGAGGACTGCATTTCACCTGTCTATTTTTCAGCCTTCAGCAGACAGCAACATATCAAAACGTTGGGAGTGTAATCAATTTGTTGTTGTTCTTGATGCTGTGGCTGCTATTTTGTTTCTTTAATTGAATTTTTTTTCTGACAGCACAATTGGTGCAATCAGTTTAAGTGATTCAGCTTGGCCAAATGAATCATCAAGGGTGATTTGTAGATTTTCCTAGGCAATGCCTTGTTTGCCCAAGTTTAATCAGAGCGTGTTGAGAAGTGATAGCGTATTATTCAAACTGTCAGCCATTAAAACCTTCCTAGCACAGAGTTTATAAGAGCAACATATGAGCTTGACATCTTGAGAGACAAAGAGACAGAAGGGGCAAAGACACCGTTCCTTTTCTGTGACTTTGAAAAAATTATTTAATATGGCTGACAACAAGCAGGGTGTACTCTGCACTTTGAAAAAATACCAGCGTAATGTGCCAAGAAAAGCATAATTATTTATTGCCACATACTTAAAAAAATATATTGGCATCCATAAGTGTAATAGAATGCCACTCAGAAAGGCCTATTGGCCCTGTTGCTGCTAACCTTTCATCACATGGTTGCTGCACGATGCCTTTGGTGGCAGAGCAACAACTGCTTTTGATTTTTGATTCTGATCAGTGGTCTCTTACTGTTAATGGTTGGCTTTTGCTTGGGGAAGGGCTGAAGTTCAGGGGCAGAGCATATTGTATACCTGTTTAATCCAGATTTACTGCTTCTGTGGGAAGGGTCTGCTTCCTGCCAGTGGCGGAGCATACGCCCGCGCTGCCCAGGGGGGCAGGGCGCGCTCCCAAGGGGGTGGGGCCATTCGGGTGCACAGAGCGATGCATGCGCCCTGCAGCCAGGGGTGGAACGAGCCACCCATGGTGGACATTCAGCGCACCGCCCGCCCGTGACTCCCCGGGTTTCTTCGCTGAGGGAGAGTGACATTTGGTGCATGGCCCGCCCGTGATTCCCAAGCCTCCCTGTCAAAATGAAAGGGAGGGGGGAATGCTGCTGGCAAAGCGACGCAGCTCCCCCCATTCCCCCGACAGCGATCCGCCCCCACCGCCCCCCCTTCCTACGCCCTTGCCAACCGCATAAACCTTGAATCCCGATTAAATGGAGGGGGTGGAATCATGGGGTGGTGATTGGATGAGGACACACTGTATGATACCACTTTAAACATATAGTGCAGATGGAGCCCTAATTTCAGCAGGGGGAAGGGAGACTGCAGACAGATCAGGCCCAGTCATGAGGCAAGTGAGGACGCTGCTTCAAGTGGCAGAAGCCCTGCCATGACACACACCTTGTTCTGATGCTTTTCAGTTTAGGACAGAGTTGGGAGAAAGTGAGGTTGTAATGTCTTCATGCTCTATATCGCTGCTTTCAACTTGGGGCACCTGATACCTATGGGCTTGACATGAATTTGGTCATAGGCATCTTGTGGAGAATGTAGCAAGGAGTTGGACACACTGAGAACAGCTTGCCAAAGGATCTTGCCTAAACATGGATCATTTGAAGCGTTTAAACTGGTCCTGAGGATTTTTTTTGGGGGGGGGGGGAATGAATAGTCATTACAGGAGATTCTCATCTCATTCTGAACCTTCATGAATTGTGACGGAACCAGAATATAGAAGTCACTAAGAAATTCTATTTACAGTTTAAAAGATGTTATGATTTTTTGTATCACTTTACCTTTCTCAGTAATGCAACAACTCTCTAACAAATAAAATTACTCTTCAACTAATGCTATAACTCCTAAACTACCACATGCACAATATCTAACTCCCTTCAAAGACCTGCTCTAACCAAAGACCTCTGGCAAGTAATCCTGCAAGAGGCCATGTCACAAAGGAGGACATGTCACCGTTACCTAGCAACCTTACTCAACGATGGGCATTGTTCCTCTTATTGTTAGTTTTTTTAAAGCTTTCAATGGTTTAAGCCATTTAATTTAATTAATTTTTACTATAAAGAAAAAACTAGGACACCCCTTGTCCAGGGGATTCCAGTGCAGCGCCCAATCAAACTTTAAAATACAATATAACAAAGCAACATGATATTTTTCAAGCAAGAATAAGATCGAGAGGCAACAAAAACACAAAACTATTGAAGTAGAACAGAGGTCATACACTCTCTGGGCCAGTAACAATTTTATAACCTGATGCCAGAAAGACTGTAGTATAGTTGTTATGTATTTTATATGTGCTTTACTGAAGTTCCTGAAACGTGGAAACCAGGATTAAAAACCTCCCCCACCCATCTCTTACTAGGAAAATTAACAAATTTACAGAGCTATGTTAGTTCATAAAAGAAAGGAGGATACAGTATTTTGCTCTCTTTTTGGAAATGTACAGTATGAAATGTGAAACAGGAATCAATATAGGATAATAAGAAAATGTCCTCATTTTTTGTCATGCTTGCTCATGGAAAGAGGAAGTGAGCAAGATTTTATCCCCGGTCTCTGCGCCTTGCTGCAGCTGATCCCTTACCTGCATGTAAGGTAAGGTTACCAGATTTTTTCCCCAAAGAATCCGGGGACACTTTTTTTTTTTTAAAAGAGAGAAAAAGGTTATTTTTAAAAAGTTATTTTTTTATTAAAAAAATAAGTAATATCTTCTCTTCTGTGATTCCTCTGTTGCGCGGCCTTCCTCTGGGCCCTGGTCTGCTCTCTTGGAGTACTAGCCGCCATGGAGGAAGCTTGCGTAGGTCCTGGACCTGGCCACGTATCCTTGCCCTCACAGTGCTCTCGTACCTTGTACCTCTCCTGCTCAGTGGCGGCGGTGGTGGCGGTAAGGTCAGGGCTCCCCTCTTTTTTCTCCTTCCTCTTTCTCTCTCCTCCTTCTCCTTCTCCTCTCCTCCTTCTCCCTACATTGGCTCCGGGGTTTTCCCGGCCCCGGAGCACCACCGGGCAGTCAGCCAGTGTGGTGTAGTGGTTAAGAGCGGTAGTCATGTAATCTGGGGAACCGGGTTCGCGTCTCCGCTCCTCCACATGCAGCTGCTGGGTGACCTTGGGCCAGTCACACTTCTCTGAAGTCTCTCAGCCCCACTCACCTCACAGAGTGTTTGTTGTGGGGGAGGAAGGGAAAGGAGAATGTTAGCTGCTTTGAGACTCCTGAAGGGGAGTGAAAGGCGGGATATCAAATCCAAACTCTTCTTCTTCTTCTTCTTAAAGTGTTGTCGCTGTTGCTGTTTTTATCACACTACATGTGTTAATTGGTGTGCTATTGCTGGAATGTCTGTGTTATCCACTAACAACTTTTTTTGTGAACAGCCACTGTTCTTAATTATCATTTTCTGTACTTTCTGCATTTAATTACCCTCTGACATCCCACCCTCTGCTTACATATGCATACAACAGCTGGAATTCAGGATAACACATGGTGCATCTGTTGAAAAGGACTGTAGCCCCTGAAAGCTTTTGCTGTAATTTCTTAGTCTTTCAGATGCCACAAGACCCATTGCATTTGCTGCAACTGGCTAACACATTACCCTCTGAAAAATATCATTATATGTAAATGGAGAGAAAGTGGAACTAGCTGACAGATTTGAGAACTGCCTTTTCTTTCTTTTTTTAACAAAGAACAATCAGTGAAAGCCACAACCACTTCCCTGGTGAGAAGGGCCAAAGAACTGCTGACATGCCTTGAAAGAAGCAGTAAAAGAACAGGTTTGTTAAAAGCCAACAGCAAAGGAAAGAGGGGGGAAAGCAGTCTACAGTAAAGGAACACCTCTGCCCATCAACAGGAGTAGTATTTGCAATGGTGGGGCAAAGTAGATTCCAAGACGCAGACAGAATTCACCACACCTCAGGGCAAGGCCAGATCAAGGGAGAAGGTACAGGTAACTCACAACTTATGCACATTTAAGTTGTGTGATTCTTAACTTTACTTGATGGATGGCTCACCAGTTGAAATTGCACAAATTAAACACATGCAAAATCCTGCGCAAAAAGAGTTTTTAAGCTCTCTCCCTTGCTTACTGGGTTCTCACAAGATCTTATTCCCTGCCAGTATTATCTTGCTACATGAAGAATGTATGAGTCTAATAAAATTATTGTTCTCCTGGCTTTGATGCCAGCCGCCCGTCTTCTGCTGAAGGCCAGAGAGCTCTTGTCACACTTTACTAACCTAATAAGGTGAAGCTAGAGGCCCATGATGGGTGTAAAAAGACAGAAATGTGTCTTCTTTTCACTAATTGGGGGTGCAGGAATAATTAGCAAACTGTCAGGGCTTCAGACTAGTTGGTCTTCTTGCTCTTTTGACGCCTGGCAATATTAGAATCGTTTTGCAAAGCATGAAAGCTTCTTATATGAGGAAAGAAACAAATGTCTTATATTTTCAATAAAAAGCATAAAATAAAGTAAGAAGCAGGAAGAAACAGGGAGACATTGGGGCTACAATCTCACAGGAGGGTAAGCAAGGCAGAGAGCTGGGTGATGCTTAAAATCTCTCTGCCATGCTCCAGAAGGTAAGGACAGTCATGTAGGGATGTTCCAATGGCTTATTCTGACTACACAGTGGTACCTCGGGTTAAGAACTTAATTCGTTCAGGAGGTCCGTTCTTAACCTGAAAGTATTCTTAACCTGAAGCACCACTTTAGCTAATGAGTCTGTAACCTGAAGCGTCTGTAACCTGAAGCATCTGTAACCAGAGGTACCACTGTATGCAATTTTGGCTTTATGCACTATCCCCAGAATGTAGTCCCTGCATAAGCTTCCTGTATACCAGAGCACCCAAGGAAATAATATCAGGAAAACACTGAGGGCCAACTGGTGCTGCTGGTGACTTAGGTATAAGTCCCACAGAATTCAATGAGGCTTACTTGCAGGCAGTGCTTTTTTTCTAAAAAAAAAAATCTTTAGGGGTACTCTCATTTTGACTCAAGAAAATCACCATTTTATAGTTCAAATCAGGAAAAATAAATACAGTACAAAGAACATGCATCATATTACACAGCTGACAGCTCACAGTTACTTCCACATTGGCATGAGGTTGTATGCACTAACATCTTCCCGATTCCTTTCCGGGAAAGGAAATGAAGCCACATCAGAGGTGGTAACAACGAAACTGACCAATCACTGTGCTAGATTCCCACTCCTACTTCACACATTAAACACTTGCTTCTGTCCAAGACTCAGGAAACTCTGTGACAGGAAATGAGGCCGCCATCAGGAGTAGCAAAGGAACTGACAATTCACCGTGCTAGAGAAGAAACTAATTTATTTAATTTTAAATAGTTTCTTGTCCCATTACATTCACAAAAAATTTAGGGGTATGCGTACCCCTGCATACCCCCAGACAAAAAGCACTGCTTGCAGGTAAGTGGGTACAAGATTACAGCACAAATTGACCAGACTCTAAAAATCTGGTCTATATGGGCATGATGTTAATTATGAGTCTCTTTTCCCCCAGAAAGGTGAACTCAAAACAACATCAAAAACAAGTGTAAAAACTAGAATAAAAGCAACCTAAAATTTCCCTTGTATCATTGCAACATGATTATTTCCAAGTCACACTGAAACTAGGAATTAAATTATTTCATTCAGTTGTTTGTTAGAATTGCCTGTAAACTTTACTTCTTATACACTAAAAGCTTTTGGGGGGGAAGGTTGTAAGAGCAAACTATGATTATAAATATAAAATAGCACTGGGGAAACTGCGCCCCTTCAAATGTTGCTGGACTACAACTCCCATCACCCCTGGCTTGGCTGCCTGGGGTTACTGGTCCAGCAACGTATGGAGGGTTGCATGTTCCCCCCACCCGGATTAAAACAATAGTGTGCTATTTGATTCAAGGCTTTTGAGCTGCTTGCAGGATGGGTGGACACAAAGCTTACAAATCACTGGTTTCATTTTGAAGATAACAGAGAATTTTTTCCTCTTTCCCTCCTCCCCCACTGTCCATTTTGTTTTCCATTCTTGGAACTGCTCTATTGCACTACGCCTGAAAGGGAAACTATACTTTTTTGGCTCATTGGAGACATTCTGTCGCTCTTGTTCTCAAGATCATTCAGCCTTATTTCAAGCCTTTTTCTCACTGGAGCACTTCAGAGTATTGTGTTGTGTATTGGACCCTCTCCACAAGCCTCATTACTAAGGGTTTATTTAGCAGCTCTGGCATGTTATGAATGGCCCTTTACCTTTCTAGCATCTGGTATCAAGGCTGGTACTTAAGAGTAGCCTGCTGCAGTCAGACAGGTTTTGAATATTTTTCTCTAGATCACTTTCAAGCTTCTGTTGTTTGTTGTTCTTTTGTGCTTTACGCTTCTCAAATGTCATGCGGTATCCTTGCCAGCTTGTACATTTCTTGGGAACCATCGTATGCAGATAGCCTGTCAAGGAGATATCTTTCTGAATAAACTGTGTGTGCTTGACAGAAAATATACAAGGCTTTCTTAGCCTTGTACCTTTCTTAGTACAATATCTGTTTCCAGTTCTCCAAGCCCCTTCTAAAATATTTCACACACTAAGACACCTTTTTGATCCAAGGTAGAATGTGGTTTTGTTTAACTTTTCAGGTTATCACAATGGACATCCAGAATCTAATTGTACAGCTTAATTGTTTCCCTTCCCCCACTTTAATTTTCTTAAGTTGGGTTGATTTGTATCTTGAGTGTTACAACTGTAGAATTTTCCCACACTCCAACAATTTTCAGACGGTTGATCTGGGTATTCTGAGGGGTCCTCAGTGAAAATAACAGTCATGACAGAACTGGGAGAAGATTGCAAAGTTTAAAGGCAATTGCTGAAAAAATTGAACGCTATCATCAATTTGTTCGCAAGACTCTTTTGTTTCAAACAATACAAAGTTAAGTCTCTTTAAAGGCAAATTTTAATCAGGTAAGTTAAAATGTATTACTGTGTTTGAAGAACTATTAAAAATATTAGGGCAATTTCATTAATCTATACCAGAGGGCAATTCATTGGATACTACAGAACTGAATATATTAAGATGGGGAGGGCAGAATTAGGCAAATTAACTCCAAAAAATGTAGGGGCATATTTTGTGGAAATATGTTCCTATGTGTTAAAAAGATGGGAAATTATCATTTAAACAAAGAAACAAGCAGCTGCACTATACTTATTTGGCAATTAAAAGCAAATATTTCAGTTGAGAAACACACAATAATACATGTAACCTTCAGATGGGCATTGTTTAATGTTGAGCAGTAATAATTCTACTTTCTTAAAAGCCAGAATGCTCAGTGCATGCTCAATTCAACAGTAGATGTAAATCTGCCCTCTGCTGGCTCATTTATTGAAGTACCCAAATTCTCTGTAATTCCTGTAAAAGAATAACAGAGTGGTAAAACAGCTGTGACATATATCAGCATTTATTTCCCACAATTTCCTAAGCACTTAAGCAGGTAAAATACATTCTATAGGAAAATGCAAATAATATAGAAAAACTTCTTGGGTCAATCTAATCCCAGTCCATGAATACCTGCCCAAATTAAAAAGAAGTATAATTTCTTTCAAGGACTTATGGTATTGCTGTACATAATTTTATCCGATGCTGTTTTTATTACATTATTTATCTAATTCAACATTTTCGGTGTAAGCTGCCTTGCTCTAAAATAGTCAGTACAGCTGCCCTTCTATGTTGCTATGCATGTATTTATTGACTTGGTGCAAGATACCTACATTATTTACATTGAAAAGAGTTCAAAATAAATATTACTGATGGTTTATTACAGACTTTAGCACAACTAATAAAACATTTCATTTAAAGCCAATGCAAAAACAAGTAACTAAAACTGAAACATTACAGGAGTGGTTTATTCATGAATCCAAATAAATTGTACAGCTAATGAATATTTGATAGAAATTACTCTACTCTATCATTTATGACGGCATCCAACCTCCAAAGCAGCAGAAGACCTGGAAGTAAGAAACTGTCAGTCCATTGTTCCACCTAACTCAATATTGTCAACTCTGACTGGCAGATGCTGTCCAGAATTTGAGGAAGAGTCTTTTCCAGCCCTACATGGAAGGCACCAGATTGAAACTGGAACCTTTGGCTTGCAAGCATTGGTTGTACCAGTGAGCTCTGTGAAGCCATTACCTATCTTACCTGCTTCACAGTTCCCGTAATGTTGTAACACCTGTGTTAAGTGATTGAAACGGTAACTTATCTGGTCAGAATGAATACACACACATTTTTTGGTTGTATGGGCAGCCATCTGCACATGTTCATTACACTGTTAGCTATGTTTGCAGGGATCCACCTCCAGGGGTAACAAGAGTAATGTAGCTGCAAAAGATAACCCTGGCTCTGTTTGCATGTGACACTAAACCAAAATACGGCTTTGTGTGGATTCTGCTATTCAGGGCTAAACCATGATTTTGCTTAGCAAGTCATCTGAATCCAGGTTCATGTTTTGTCTCCTCCAAACAAGCACAGGAAGTAAATAAAGAACAAACTTTGGTTACAGCTCATGGTCTATCCATAGCAAGGGTGGGGAACCTCCATCCCACAAGCCAATCTTAACTAACCCAACAGGTGGGCCAATGTGGCCTGCAATGCTATTTTCTCCCTAAATCATGTCTACCTGTTCATCACACCATAACAAAAAAAATATGGAATTGCCATCAACAATGCACCTAATTTCTCAGTACAGCTCTTTAACATTGTGTGCAAGACTTTATTCAGATAATGGGAATAAAATATTATCAGAGGCAGCTGAGAATTATGAGTAGAAGGTACAAGAGTCAGTTGCACTGAGCACCGCGGTTTTCATTATAAAGTCAAACTAATGTAGCAATGATAATAACTCTGCCTGGAGCAAAGGCTTGTTTTGTTATGGAGATTTTTGACAAATTAATCTGTGGTGCCCGAGATTAAAGCAGGTCTTATTATTACTGTGTGTCCCGAGAAAAGCACATGAATCACCCTTCTCATCCCTCACTGTCCCAAAGCCCTTTCTGTGTGTGGTTTTCAAACATTACATCGGATTTCACTTAAATGTAGCCACCTGTGGAGTGAGATAGGAAGATGGTTTAACATTAGAATAGCATTGCTTTAGAACAGATAAGGCTTGGATCCAGAAATAGAAGGGGCAGGGGAGTAATTAAAATAATCACTTTACCAGGAAAAAAGAACCACAAGCTATATTTTCTAGTGTCTCTCTTAGCCATAGCCAGTGTGGTCTCCTCCAGATGTTATGCATTACAATTTCCATCACCGCCACCATTGATCATAGTCCATAATGTAAGAGTGCACCATGTTGACTACCCTTGTTCTCTTTGATAAAATAAAGTGGGTAGCCAATTTTGTGCTCTCCAGATGTTGCACTGCAATTCCCACCTGCCCTAGTCAACATGGCCAATGGTCAGGAGTATGGGAGTTGTAGGGCAACATCTGGAGGGCACCACATTGGTTATCCCCGAGATTGTTACAATAATGTAAAGCACAGGGACCTACAGTATATACTATAAAATTTTAAGAAGTACAAGCACACCTTTTAAAGTCCATTAATTGTGCTTTTAAAACTGATGGCAGTGTTTGTAACCATGTTGCTACCACAAAATCAATAACAGGCAGGCACATAAGTTTGTTTATTGAACCCATTAATCGTCTAAGAGGCTGACTATTGAGTTGCAGAAACAGTAGTGGTATAACAAACATTGCATCCTACTGATAACCCAGGAAACAGAGCGCCTTCCTGGTACCCAAAGCCCATTTAAGAGTTTAAATCCCACTCTTAGCTGATACAGTCAAATAAAATCACTAACAATGTATAGGGAGCATTGTATTGACATTTTAGTGCAGATAATTCCAACAGAGCTCTCTGTTACTGTGGATCATTATTTCTACTTAAGTTTCAGCATGCCTCTGCTGCAGCATAACAAACATTCTTACCAATGTCACAAAAATATGATGGTAAAAATGAAATTTTAAACATACCCCCAATCCCACTAACAGCACAATCACTCGGAAATCCTGTTAAATTCAATGGGACTTACTCCCAGGTAAGTGGGCTTAGGATCGCAGCCTTAAGCACCTTCTGTAACACCTTGAACATCAGGAAGCACGATACAAGAAGGAGCTCAAAAGCTAGAATTTGTATCCTACTCATCCATTCAACAGTTCTACCTATGTAATCGAAATAATCAGTCCCTGGATTTCTCCAATAATGGGCACAATCAGTGTTGCTCTACTACTGCTGCTGAAGGGCCCTCTTAGATTTAGATATGGAAATAGATAAATGTATCTATGGCATATCAGCAGATAGAGCCAAATTTATGGCATGGAATCAATTTGCTCACACATAATTACGTCTTAATTAATGGTAATTTCATTTGTCATGCCTCATACCAGCAGATGGTGCTATTGGGCATGTAGAGGAATATTTTGTTGATCACTCAAACGGTAGCCTGTAAAACCAAGTACAGAGCTGTAGCGAATCACAGAATCATAGAATTGAAGAGTTGGAAGGGATCCCAAGGGTCATTTAGTCCAACCCCCTGCAATGCAGGAATGCTGCCCACAACCATCCCTAGGTGGGCATGAATTCACCTGGAATTCCATTGTGAAGGCCATGAGGTTGTGCCACAACAGCACTCTAGAAAATAATATATGTACTATATGAAACTGCTGAGAGATGTCATCAGAGGTTTTGGAGCACAGTTTCATCAGTATGTGGATGACACCCATGACCCAGCTCTATCTTTCCATTCCATTTGTGCTGTGCGAATGCTGAACTGGTTTTTGGAGGCAGTAACAGACTAAATGAGGGCCAGTAAACTGAAACTAAATCCCAACAAGGTGGAGGTACTCTTGGTAGGTGGTTTCCATGTCAAGGAGTTGCAAAGATGACATGTTCTGGAGTTTGGATCTGGTGTAATTTTACACCAGCTTGCTTTATGCCGGTTTCTTGTGCATAGGACTGTTCTCTTAATCTGTGCTCTGTTTCAGTACTCCACATTCTAGTTCTGTCATCTTGGCCTTGGGGCGACTGGCATTAGTATATAAATATAATGTACATTGTGTCCCTTTCCAAAGGTCATTTTGATGTTATTTCTCCCCCTCCCAAAAAAAGAAAACTGTTTGTCTCATCAGACAGCTGTTACTTGGTTCTCTATGATGCTGACAAATTCTACCCTATAGCCACTTAGGGAACCCAAAATATTTACACCATCATTCCTAAGGGATGCTATTGTGAATTGGGTACTTTTAAGCTTCTATCTCGATGTTGTTGTTGTTCATTCTTCTGTGTTAAATCACTTTTGATTAGGGAAAGGGGTCGTTTTCCTACAAAACCGAAAAGCTGAAATCATATAAAATGGTTAAAAATATAGCATTATCCAACAAAGTTCTACTGAAAGTAGATATGTAAAAATTAATGGTCATGGTTAAACATGCCAATTAATTTCAATGAGTTTGCTCTGAACATAGTTGGATATAACCCACAGCACATAAACAACTTGTGGAAGATACAGCAAAATTGTTGTTCACAAGAACAGTGCCGTAATATTGAATAAAAAATAAAGGCAGCTAGACATTAGATTGCATCAGGATTCTTCATCTTCAACTCTGTAAAACTCATAATTAAAGCATAATGGATAGTTCAAGAAGTTGAACTAAAAATAACGTGCTCAAATTATCAGGACAATGCCACAAGTTGCTGACAAAATAGGGTTGTGCCTACAAAGGAAGGGACAGATAATGCCAGTACAGGGCATGACTACAGAAAATCAACGGCTTATCATTTATCTTCAGCTCTCTATGTCTGCAAAGGGGAGTCTTGCTCTGCTTCCCGGCTAGGAGCCTTGCCATTTTCCATGATGGAAAGTACATGGCATCTTTACACTGTCTTTGAAGGAACCAAAAGGCATCACATTCTGGCCTCTTTTATCCTTTTTTTAAAAAAATGCATAATGCAAGTTAGCAGAAAATGGAAAAGCAGCAATGAGAGGCATGTGAGTAGACTATCCCCCTGACCTTTGTTTTGCACTGCATCAATTTATTGGATTTGTTTACTAAGAAAATTGAGTTATGTAAGATCAAAGTGGTGGTGGTGCAGGACTTTTTTGGCCTCCTTGCCCTGTTCTCAGCTCTCACAAGTGACTTTTCCTTTATGTAGGTCTGGACAGTGGACCTTTTAGATGTAGAACTATTTGTACTAGCTTTTACCCCCTTTCAAAAACTGTCTTTATTCTAGATTTCTGGTTGAGAATTACTACAACCAACAAAGGTTTTATTGCTATAGCGGAAGTGGGAAGGAAAACCCTAACTTTCTACAAAATTTCCCCTAGGATTCAGCTCCTGAGCTTTACATTTCTGGAAGATTATCCTTCTGGAATTTAGTTCTTAGTGCACAATGTACTTGTTGTTAGGGTTGCCATACTGCAGTTCCCAATATTCAAGTGACCTATTTGGCATATTATGTAAATTATTTGCCATTTATGCAAATCATATTGTAGGTTGGGAAGAAAGTTTAGCAACACCCCCTATAACTTTGAAGTTGGAGGTGGGAATATAAAGTTTTAAGTTACCTCATTGCTTTTTTTTGTTCCAGAAAATTCATATATTCATTTATTTTTATTTCTTAAACTTATACCCCCTTTTTGTGGTAGCAGCCAAGGTGGCTTGCAGCAGTACAAATAAAAATATACAACTAATATACAATCAAGATATACAATTTATAAACATACAAATAAAAAATAAGTAATGAAAAAAACCAATAAAATAAACCAAGAGCTAGTTAAGGCCATTTAAATGTACTACAACAGAAGAAAACTGGAGAACTCGTAGACTAATGGCCCATTTACTGAAAAAGTGTTTGTCTATCCGCAGCCATCAGTAACAGGGCTAGACAGGCTCCCCATAGCCATAAAAACAATAAAACTATTGGATATTATGAAATGTGTGAAGGACAAAATATTGTTCCTGAATTGATGGCAGGACATTATACCTTTCTTTGCAAAAAAATTACTTATTCAGATGGTAATGGAGGAAATTCTTGTAGACTTTATTAAGTTAGAATTTTGCACTGCTGTAAAGTATTAGGTTACACAGAGGCATGCTGGGGTTAAAAGAGACAATGACATTAGAAAAAATACTGTTGTTTTTGAGATAACTTCATAGAAAAACCCAGTGAAACTTTTTTATGTCTCAGTGTAAGTCAGCAAAAGTGCATGGCTGAAAGTTGGTTCATCCAAAGGTTGGATGTCTCACACTTTCTAGCCAATGGGTTTCAAACCCTTGGTGAGTTAGGGACTTCCCCTGCAGGAGAAGACATGCTTGGGTAGATTGAGCAGATGAGACCAATAGGGGTCCAAGAAGGCAGCTTCTATTTCTGCTTAATCAGATAACTGCATCTTTTCCCAGGAGCAGAGCATGTATTGTATGCAGTGCTATTTTTCTGGAAAAAGAGGTGCCAGAATTCACTATGAACACCTCCCTCGTTCTCTTAGAATGGCAATGGTGCTCACCTGAGAAGTGCCGGAACAGAGTTCCTGTAAGTTTCCCTTGGGAAAATAGCCCTGGTTGTATGGAATTGCCACACCAAGCTGCCTGTGTTGTAGTCAAATCATGTCTGACTAAAGCTTTTACAGGTTGAGACACAGCATTAACTCAAAAGATCCTTCCTGAAACACAGCCTACTGTTTTCCTTCCGATATTCACTTTTGCCAGATACATAGCTGTCAACTTACAGATTTGAAAATAAGGGACCAGCAGCCTTGAAAATAAGGGACCAGAAGCCAAAACAAGGGACCTGCAGCCTCACCTGTTCCAGCCACTCCAGTCTTCCTGTCCTCCTGCAGTCTGGTCAAACTCATGCTGGTAGCTTCGAGAACACTGTCCAACCAACTTTGTAACCAGAGGTTCAACTGAATAGAATCTGAATCACATGCACCACAAGGCCTATGCAGCCTCAACTTAAGATGGCTCCCCGGCCTGGCTTTGCACTGCAAAGTTTGCAGCAGCACGTGCAACAAAATGGCGTCCAGCATTCAAAAACCTCCTCAGCTTGCATTAACTAGCCACACACACACAGCCTCCCCCCCTCGCCACGAGATCGCCAGTCACCCACCATTTTAGTCAACCAGCTCCTTTCTTTTCCCCCAATAAGTCATTCGAAGGAGCCTCCAAAACAAATTCAAAAGCCCGCCTCCCACGAGATCTCCTTTCCTTTCCCCCCACCATGTGCCCCCACTCCAGACAGACCTTTTCGCCGGCAAGGGTGAGTGGGCCGTTGATGACGTATCCATCCGATTCCGATCCGAGCACTCAGCACAGGTATGTTCAACTTCTGAGCCCCTCTGAGCCAAAGGCAGAAAGTCCAGGCAGCAGCCAAACGAAGCCTCAAGGAAAACCACCGTCACCTCTCCACTGGGAAGCGCTGAGCAAAGGCGAGTCCCCAGGGAACGCAGCCGATTTGATCAGCACAAGGCATGCAAGCTCCACCCCCAGTCGTTCTTAGACTTCTTATTGGGTGAGCAACACAGCCAAGCAACACAGTTGGAGCCTCCCTCCTCCCTGGCCAGCAAGGAGGGAGGGAGAGGAGCTGCTTCCTTTGAAATTTTAGGGACATCATTTAAGGGACATCTATCAATAAGGGACAGCAGCGGGACATGGCGCTAGAATAAGGGACTATCCTTTCAAAAAAGGGACACTTGACAGCTATGGCCAGATAATTTCTTGGGGCCCAAGTTGCTGGAACTCTTAGCTTTAGGTAAGCCAGGCTTTTCAGTGACATAAACCTTGGTATGTAATTAATATGGCAAAATGTTATTAATCATATTCCACATACTACAGAAGTAGGTGTGAGCTCCCAAATGTGCAAAATAACCAGGGAAAATAATCTGTGTTTCTGCATTCTTGTCAGGGCGATGGTAGTGACTAGAACTCAGGTTCCCATTCACACCATACAGTTAAAGCACTATGATATCATTTTGATCAGTCACAAGAGCTGTTTGTTAAGGGTGCTGGGAGTTGGAAGGAGGTCCCTATTCCCCACAGAATGTCAATTCTGAGTGGTTTTTCTGGGGGGTACACATACCCCTAAACATTTTGTGAATCTAAGTTTGGCCTCATTGAGGGGCAGCATTTAAATATGAGCAGGAAAATGAGAGTACCCCTAAATATTTATTTATTTTTTTAGAAAAATGGGTTTAACAATCAATCCCTCTTTACAGCAACTCAAGAGTTGCAGCTCTGTTAAGTGCAACAGGGGCCTCCTGACAACGCTCAGCATCTATAATGAACTACAGCTCCCAGAATTCCTTGGGGGAAGCCATGAGTGCTAAAAGTGCTATCATAGTGTTTTTAAGTGAATATGGCCTCAATAACCCTCACAGCCCACGAAGCTTGGTGAGTGGTGACAGAGTCAGTGTCTTAAGTCAGTGTAACGTTCCTCACGTGCTCAATTGATAATACTGGGGTGGGGGAAACTAGTGTGCCTGTGGTTTTGCCTGCAACTGTGGTCTATTTCTTTAATGAATGAGAGAGAGAGAGAGAGAGAGAGACGCTGTTTCATAACTGACTGGCAGAGCAGCAAATGAAGAAAGCTGGAATTAGGGTGAGGGATCCCCCCAAGGAGCTAACACACAAGAAACTGGAGCAGGCTGAGGGTGGGAAAAAGAGAAAGGGAGGACGAAGCACAAGTGCATAAACGCAGAAGATTTGGGGAGGGTCACATGGCCGCGCGCTGTTTCCTCTGCCCTTGGCTTGCCCTTAATTCTCCTCCTCCTCCTCCAGTTTGGAGCTGCGTTCGCCCACTCCGCTTCTGCCCCGGTGCCTGATTCCCTCGCCTGAAAGGTCCCTTCTCCCCCGGCCCCGGCCTTATCGATCACGTTAATGGTGCTGCTGCTGCTGCAAGCTGCAGCTGCCGGCGCCTGGAAGTGCTGCAGCGTCTCCGGCTCGCCTCCCCTGGAGCTGCATTGCTGTAGCAGCGCGCAGGCACCCACAGAGCCACGGAGCAGCCGGCGAGCCGAGGGGGGAAAGGAGCCGGGCGGCGAGGCCACCTGACCTGCCCCGCGCCGCCTGTGCACATTCCAAAAGCAGCCCGTTCCTAATAAAGAAGCGATGGGGATCCGGCACCGTCTCGCGCGCCTTCGGCTCTCCCTATAAATACTCGCCCTGCAAAGAAAACAAGCTTCGGTTGCTTCTGTCCTGCCCGCCCCAGACTCGGGCTGACCGGCAAAAAACCCAAAGCAAACCTAACCAAAGCAAAACAAACAAAAAGAGAGAGAGCGAGAGCCGCCGCCGCCGCCGCGGGAGGTAAGAGAAGCCAAAGCAACTGCAGCCCGAGAGCCTGAGGCGAGGAGCGCCCCTCCTGCACCCGAGCTGAACCGGCGAGATGCCCCGAGTAGATGCCGATCTCAAACTGGACTTTAAAGATGTATTGGTTAGACCTAAGCGAAGCAGCCTCAAAAGCAGAGCAGAGGTGGGGGCCTTTCCAAACGAGCATGCTTTTTCCCCCTTAATACTTCGCATCTAACTCCGGTAGATAACCTCTTTTTCTCTTGGTTTTTGCATTTCCCAAGTTAACGGGTTAATGAGCGCTGTCTGTCTGCTTCTCTCCCGCCTCTTGTCTTTCCCGCTGCGGCCCCGAATAAAGCAATCCAGACCCCCCCCCCATTTGTTACCTCACGGGTGAGGTTAGGTGGACTCTTGCGTACTAAGAAAAAATCACACGGCAGGCAGCACTCCCCCCCCTCTCCAGTTTCTCCTTTGCAGGAGCTTTTGCCTCCTTGCAAGGAAAAGAGCCCTTGCAAACGTGAAACGTGAGCTCCTCCCTTCCCCCTAAGAACTGCTTGTGCTGTCCTGATAGGGGCATTTGCCTAAAACGTTTTTAATTATTGTTGTTGTTCCTGCTGCGGCTGTTACTTTGCAAGAAAATACAGTGGATGGAAGAAGGTGACCTAGAGTTGTGTAGAACTGTGCTCGGAATTGTTTTGCAGAGAGGCGCGGAGAAACTGCCGGCGTGACACATCATTTGCTGGCTAATGGGTGGACGGGAGTGGGGGGGCGATGACTCAAATTACAAGCCATGCATCGCAAGCCTGCAGTTTCCAGGGAAAGTAATATCAGGGAGAAGCTGTTTTGTGAGGACAAGGCAGGTCAGGACACACATACACAACGGAGGGGAAGGCAGATACTTTTGTGTTTTTGTAAATTGACAGCCAAATTAAAAAAGCGTCCATTTTTATTTATTTTTTGAAACTAGCATGAACTTTTAGCTGTAGCTGTGTATGTATGTGTTTGCAAAGCATCAGTTTATGGGATGTTCGACATCTAAAGCAGATTTAGTTAATTAACTTTTAAATATAAATTGACATTTAAGATCCTATGTTAAAAAAGACTTTGAAAAGGGTGGGTGGAGGGGAAGAATAACTACATCCATGAAGAATAGGTCTGCAACATGGATCTTGCCATGGTGGCTAAATGGAACTTCCATGCTCACAGAAGGAGTGTGCCACTGAATGCCAGTCCCTGGGGGGCAACAGCTAGAGAAAGCTGTTGTGCGCCTGCCTTGTTTAGTTGCCCAATTTGGGTAGCAGGATGCTAGGAATTGATGATGTGCATTTGGTCTGATCCAACAGGTTTCTTAATGCACACGCATACAGTGGTACCTCGGGTTACATATGCTTCAGGTTACAGACTCCGCTAACTCAGAAATAGTGCTTCAGGTTAAGAACTTTGCTTCAGGATGAGAACAGAAATCGTGCTCCGGCAGCGTGACGGCAGAAGGAGGCCCCATTAGCTAAAGTGGTTCTTCAGGTTAAGAACAGACATCCAGAACGATTTAAGTACTTAACCCAAGGTACCACTGTACTCAGGTTTTCTGCTGGAGGTGGGTGGGTGGGAATAGCTTGGTCAGCTGTCAATAAAAGCAGCAATCTTCTTCTTTCTTTATTAAAATCCCTGCAATCTAGTTTGTGGTTGGATAATTCACACCATCATATTGGAACGAATGCTTTGTGACTGCAGGCTGTGTAGAGACATCTGTTCTCTGACCAGCAACCATTGCTACTGGTAAAGGCATTTTCAAAAAAACACTACAGGCATTGTATCTCTGTAACCAGAATAGTGTTGTAGGAAATCCCTCTGGAATTTGGAGTTGCATATCTCTTGACCCAATAGGCTTACCATGACCTACATGGTATGATCTACCTATCAACTTGGAACAACATTCCAAAGATAAGTGGCACTTTTGTATTGCCTATTCCATGGGGTACTGTAAGGACTAAATAAAAGTACCCAGTTGTTTTTTAAATGAGAAAAATAGCTTTAATTTAAAACCAACTTTTTGTAGCCATCGTTAACATAGATTTCAATGGAAGAAAGTTTAGGCTGCTTTAAGATATACATGCCATCAGGTGTTTTGTATCTACACCCAAAGTATTATATGTAATGTTTCCAGCTGCGTATATCATACAAGTAAACGAGCCAACAGCATTTTCCTGCAAAATAAGGCCACATGCTTGTTTATTTTGGTGTAATGGGTAGAGCGGTTATTGCATCCAAGTAAGAATTCAGTCTGTATGTATTTACTTTAGAATAAGGCTTCAATCCAACCCCTATTAATTTAGGCCCTATTTCATTTAGGATTTTCTTCAGAGTAAACATGGTTAGGACTGTGCTGACTTACTTAGAGCAGATCTTTTGAAATAATTTGTGTATGTTAGTCATGACCTACAAGTCCATTGATTTTAATGGGTCTACTCAGTATGATTTAGTTGGCTACCAACTTATGGGTTGTAATTGTGTATAGAATTGGGTGGCATGTTTGTTTAGGATTGACTTCTGTTTTGTTTGCCACATTCCGTTCTGAAACAAAGGAGAATATTCTAAATTAAGGAATATCTGGCTGCCTAGTTTGACCGTACTGCTTATGGTAACATGCAAGTTGCTTTCTTTTTTTTATAATGCATTTTTATTAAAGATTTTCTTGGTTTACAAAAGTATGTGCAATCTCTCTCTCTCTCTCTCCCCCCCCCGTAACATTTTTTACAGATCAGTTTCATTTGATGAGACATTAGGAAGAAGAGGGGGAAAGAGGTGGGGGGGAGGTGAGTGGGGGTGGGGTCAGGTGGCGATGTTTCTATTATACTTAATATATTTGGGGTTTTGTGTCAGCGTTGCTTGTGCAGGTTCTCTGCTATTCACTTGTGTTCCTTTGGTGGTGCAAAAGGTTGGGGTTGGCCTAGGGTGTGGTTGTTTGTTTGTGATTGGCTGTGGTGATCTTTGTTTTCATGTGTGAGTGGGGTGGGTGGGTGTTTTGGATCAGGTTAGCCATTGATTTGTATGCTGTTGATGGATTTTTGTCATTGTCTTGTTGGGCTGTGTATGTGATAAAGGGGAGCCAACAATTTCACAACGGTAGAAGGTAGAGAAAATGTGGGAATTTAGCCACAGAAGTTATGGGTAATTAGAGTAACTCTTAATATGCTGCTTCTCTCTCGGGAAAAGGAACACTAGCTACTGATTATTTGTATAATTCATAGGGGATTCTTCATGGTCCACAAGCTAGCTCTCAGATGTATGGGATAAGAGTGGGGAAGGCAGGTGTGATCCTGCTCTTAGTTCAGGCATCCCCAAACTCGGCCCGCCAGATGTTTTGGGACTACAATTCCCATCATCCCTGACCACTGGTCCTTTTAGCTAGCGATGATGGGAGTTGTAGTCTTAGATGTTGAGGATATTAAAAGGGGAGAATGCTGCAAAGCAGGGACCCAAGAGCTTGTATATATATGTGGGTAACAAATATTTTAAACCTTTTCAACTCAGCCATTTATATTTGGTTGGCTATTGTATTAATTCTAGGTATCACTTTACTCATGAGTTAAGAGGGAGGCAGACATTATGCCCCCCTCTGTGACTTCTGTTTTCTTTTAATTCCTGACTTGTAAGGATGAGCCTATGTTGCTGCCAACAAAAAATCAGAGAGGTTGGGGAGACATTGGATACAGGTTCTGCTTGTAATGAATGAGGTCCAGCATTATACAATTACCTATTAATTATTTATTTGGGAGATGCATAGTCTGCTTATCAATACACTGCTTTTCAAGGTAGAGAACAGCAGTTAGCAGAAAATATAATAGTGTTTTCACATCATCTTGGCTAATAGGCCGAGAAGCGATAACAATAAAACCATCCCAAAACTGAGGCAGAGCAACAAACAAAACCATTAGGCATATTAAACAGCAACAGCCTATTTAAAAAGACAAACCTATAAAGGTTGTTTAAAAGAGGCAATGTCTTGTATGGAACAGGCAGCTGGTTCTATAATCTGTGGACCACCAGGCTAACTGATGATTCAACTGAGCTGGATTTTATTAAGTACATATGGAAAAGATGCTCTCTCAAGTTACCTGGTGGGTGGAGTATAAAGCGGGATAAAAGTAAAAACTGAATTTATCCTGATAGTAAATTGGCAACCAGTGTAGCTCACATAAAATTAGTATTGCTTCCTGCATCTAAGCCCTGTAATCGAACGTGGCTGTTGTATTGTGGACCAGTCACAACTTGTGAACAGGCTTGAAGTGTGGCTCTCTGTATTGCAGTTTGGATGGAAGGTTACTAGGACATGCAGTATGAGGGTCAAACAATTCTCTTTCATGAATAGGGGTAAGCTATTGAAAAGGCCAAGGCTGATAAAATGCATTCCTGGCCAGTTTAAGCATCCAGAAGGAGACCTTGATCCCATACAGCAAACAGTCCTAACTGGGGAATGCGAACCCTTTGGTAGCATTTGCTAAGACCCGTTGGTGTCTGTGTGTTGATGGTAGAGATATGCATTAAAGGCCTTCGTTCAGCCCATTTGTGGGCAGGGAAATTGGGGGCCATTTCACCAAATTTGTATAGAGTGAGAAGAAATATTGCAACAATTATTGGGGATGGAGCTTACCATTAGTGGTGGCACTAGCACGGCTTTTTTGCTTTTTTCCTAAAGGTTTGTTGTTGTTGCTACTTTTCATGCTCCATAATGACATTGGGCTGGTGATTCCAGCACATTGTGTGTTGGAGTGCCAAGTCTCAATTTTTTTTTAAAAAGGTGAAGAATATTTGGCGAAAACTATTCAAAGTGGGCATTTCCAGCTCAGCTCTAGGTGACTTTGAGAATTTCAGGTCTTTAACTTACATTAGACCAGTCAACAGCTTAAATGGGATGTAGTAGAAAACTAGAAAAAAGGAACTTGATTTGACCATCTTGAGGACATGTTCCTAATTGGATAAGCATTAAATCTGGGATTGGCTTACTTAGAAATACAATTTTGCATTTCCTTCCTTTTATGTTTACAATCTTAGGCCTCAATTCTACATTTAGTGAATCCGCCCCCCCCCCCAACTGAATAGCGTATTAAAGCTGTATTTCTTTGCTGGTACAAAAGACTGATTAAAATATGCATTTATTTTTTTACAGGTGGATCTTATGCGTACTTTCACATTCCGTAATTCTAAGCAAACCTACACTGGGATCCCCATTATAGTAGCAAATATGGACACCGTAGGCACTTTTGAAATGGCACAGGTTATGACTAAAGTAAGTGCTTTTTAATTCTCCTGCAAAACGGAAAGAAAAATAAAACCCTGAAGTGTGTTACCTGAGCTGGTCCATTGTTTCCAAAACAAACAAACAAAAAACATAGTTGAAGCAAAATAATTTTAGATTCCAGTTTTCTTTTGACTTGCATGTGTTGCAAATAGGCAAAGTAGGAGCAAAGTCAAGTACTTCTAAATATCTGTTAAACCATGGATATGACAACAGTGTCTCATACTGAATGTAAACAAATTGAGAAAAAGACTACAAATTGAAAGTGGAGACACTATATGTGCTTTTCTTTATTTGCTTGTTTTGTTACACAATAAAATCTTTAATAAAAACTAATTTAAATAAAAAAAATAAGATCCCATAACATATTCTTGCTTTGTAGCCATGTAGTCCTTTTGTGTGCGTTGCTGCCTGAGATTGTAGGGTAATACCTGCTTTCTTTTTTTCTAGTATGCAATGTTCACTGCAATTCACAAGCATTACTCTCTGGAACAGTGGGAGCTGTTTGCAAGCAATCACCCAGAATGCCTAGAGGTATATTTTCACACTATTAATTATTAAGTGCATTTACTGCTTTCTAAACTTGGGAGTTTGGGGAAAAGCTGCACACATACAAAATGGAAAAAGAAGAAAACAACATGTATTGGTTGCAAGAAATGGTTTTGTAAGGGGAGCAGTGTCTTTCTTAAAATAATTGTGCTAAGTGGTTTATTCAGCATTCCTATGGGGAATATAATATATATATAATAGAACCATTACAAAGAAAGCTTAGCTGTAGAAAATGTTCATAAAAGTTAGGGGGAAAGTGTGTTAACAAAACTTTCTCCAGTAAACTAAGAATGAATGCATGGGCATAGCCAGGATTTGTGTTGAGGAGGGGGCAGGACTTTTGTTAGGGGGGCAGGACCAACATGTTTGGTCAGTTAGTTAAGTATTTATATTGTTTTACTTGATGGGGGGGCAGCTGCCCCTATGCCCCCCTTGCCTACGCCCATGAATGAACATCTTTGAATAACATTACAGCAAGGGGGAACAGTTATGAGATTTTTAATAGAATGTTGGCAGTGAAATTGAAATGGATGAAATAGGTATGGTTGCATTTCAACAAAATTAGACTGGAGCCAAGGAACATAATTCTGTAAAGTCAAACCAGGACTGGCAAACATATATTTGATGCAGCAATTTTAATCAGCCCAAATGTCATTATGATAGATTATGAAATTCTTTCTGAAACAGCATGCACTTTGAGAATTAGGGCCCAGGCAATAAGATAGAAGACAGATAACAGTGCGAAAGAAAGATTCCCTGAAAACTTTGGTAATACTTGTGATAAAATACTCGGGGGGGGGGGGGAATGGGATGTTCTGGGACATTTTTTTCAGAGCAGGATGAAGATACCATTTGCCAGGGCACCAGCATCACTGAAGTGAATGAGGTGATAATGAAGTTTTCAAGTTTGTGTCAGATTAGCATAGAGTAAGTTAGAGAGTGAGGAAAATAATCCAGGCAGGCTAGATATGTATTTCATTTTATTTGATGGCACTAGCCTAGTGAAGCTGCCTTATACTGAGACAGGCTGTTGTTCTATCTAGCTCAGTATTGTTTACCATGACTGGTTCCACTCTTGTTTTACTTCAAGTTGTTTTTTAAATGCCCTCTTCCAGTGAGTAGGAAATTCAATTCCAAGTTCAGTTTTGCGTGATGGTGTGTTGAGGAAATAAGAGGGCTTAAATCCTGTTGATCCATAGCTTCACCATCATATCCCAGCACACCCTTGAATTGCCCAGTTTTCCCCAGTGCTGACAAATGAATATTTGTGGCAGGACTCCTTCTGAAGTCTTCTGCTAGGGAGACCTCCAGTGGTGCGAATGCCATCCTGCTGGTGGCCTCCCTCCGTCATGGCAGAGCACCACTTAACACTGCTGCCAGTGGCTCCATAGCTGGCCTTTGGCTGCCTTTTGGGTTGCTATGATACCCATCTTTAAACTGTGGCTTAATATCCTGGCTTCTGGGTATGCTGTTAACTGTAGTTCGCACATAATGTGAAGCTATGGCTAACTTACAAGCCAAATCCTGGCTTGTTTTGGAATGACAGAAGTGGCTAGAAAATATGCTTGTTTGCCGCAGATGGAATATTAAAAACAGCTTGAAAAGAAAACTAAAATAGAAAACAGTGTACAGTAGTCAAGACAATGTTGTAAAGGACCAGGGGAGTGGAAAATGAACTAAGAAAGAGTTTGGATATGGGACAGAAGCTACCAACAATTTTTCTTTGCCAACATCACTGAACACAAACAAGAGTTTTTATAGATAGAAAAATTTTAAATGGGAAAGAAAGGAGGACAAAGTGTTACGTGCTCCAGAGGAATGAATATCATGCATAGATTAGCAGACTGCATAACTAGGAATGGAAGATTTTGATTAATTCTCAGACCACAGTTCCAAGCTCCAGAAACAAATTCCAACTTCTCTTACATTGCACTCGATCTTCAGATTTGGCCAAATCTCTTCCCCCAGCCTGGAGGTATACACTAATATTTTATGGTCCCAGTTGGCTTCCTCTCTCAAATAGATGCACAGAAAATGCTCTTGACCTCGTTTCAATAAAAGCTGCTGATGATCACTCCCTCCCTCTCTTTCCAGCATGTAGCTGTGAGCTCAGGCAGTGGCATGTCCGACTTTGAGAAGATGACCAGAATCATAGAGGCAATTCCCCTTATCAAGTACATTTGCCTGGATGTGGCCAATGGTTATTCAGAATACTTTGTGGAGTTCGTGAAAGCTGTCCGCATCAGATTCCCCAAGCACACAATCATGGTAGGTGTGATGAGGAAAGTGGAGAGGTGGATGGGTTTAATTCGGTGAGATGTTTTCTTGATTCAAATAAGCGTGTTTCATGGAGGATGGCCTGGTGAAGAAGAGGACAGGGTTCCTGCATCTGTAATAGTTGTATAGAAGAAGGAATTTCAGCAGGTGTAGCTTGTCACCTGGCCACTCCAGTTTCAGGCCATGCAACTACTGCAGTCCCACTATTTCCACAGAATTGAATTCTTTATGCATCCTTCTATTAAATATCACTATTGCTGTCATTCCCATTCCCAAGAATGGGTTCCCAACATTAGAGCGCAGTAGCTATGATTCAGCAATGTGACTTGGAGAAAAGGGGCTGTAGCTGGAGTGTTAGAGCAGATGATCTGCATGAGGAAGCTCCCAGGTTCAATATCCAGAACCTTGGAGAGCTGCTGCCAGTCGGTGCAGACAGTACTAGGCTTGATGGACCAAGGATCTAGCTTCCTAGGCTGTTCAGCCATGTTCTTTTTCAGCCCACGCCCCCTGTTGAACTGCAGAGCATTATTAAACTCAAGGGATTTTTGAAAGCTGCTTCTTGGCAAGAGGATTTGGCGATGGGGGAATGCTACGTTAAACTACAAAGTTTATGCATAGTTATGGATAATGATGTGTTGTAGGTTGCCTAGAGTGGAATTGCAGCATAGCGCTAAGGTAGATGTTCCATCAGCACAAGGATTTCTGCTTGTGAAATGGAACGTTCTCCCTTTCCCTTCTCCCCATGTGCCTCCTAAAACTGTTATAGGTGTCCCCCTCCCCCAGTGTCCTCAAGGAGCAAAATGTCTTTGGTTGATCCAGGGCATAAGGTAAAGGTAAAAGGTACCCCTGCCCGTACGGGCCAGTCGTGTCCGACTCTAGGGTTGTGCGCCCATCTCACTTAAGAGGCCGGGGGCCAGCGCTGTCCGGAGACACTTCCGGGTCACGTGGCCAGTGTGACGAAGCTGCTCTGGCGAGCCAGCACCAGCGCAGCACACGGAAACGCCGTTTACCTTCCCGCTATAAAGCAGTACCTATTTATCTACTTGCACTTAGGGGTGCTTTCGAACTGCTAGGTGGGCAGGAGCTGGGACCGAAAGATGGGAGCTCACCCCGCCGCGGGGATTCGGGGTTTTACCCACAGCACCACCCACGTCCCAGGGCATAAGTTGGCACACATATCCTATTACAGTAATCACCCCCCCCCCACACACTTTAAATGAGTGTGGTTGTTTCGGAAATAAACTCAATTTCTTCATATAAACAAAACTGTATATGGAATTATTGAATAACAACACTAATAACAATAATCCCGTTAACCCAAGCATTTGTTCAGTGTTTCTTTCAATTTTGGATTGATGTTCTTGCCTGTGTTTCAGGCAGGTAATGTGGTGACTGGAGAGATGGTGGAAGAACTTATTCTATCCGGAGCAGACATTATCAAAGTTGGAATTGGACCAGGTAAGCTGATTGGCAGTGCACAGTGAGAGTGCAGTTTTATATTTATGTGCCTGGGATGCTTGTTTCTGCATTCATGTATATTTATTCTCTGAGGATTTATTTATTTTCCTATAATAATCCTGTGGACCTGGGTAGCCATTACTCACCTTGATGCTGGTATAGTCTAATCTTGCATTCCATAACCGGGTGCTCCTTTTTCCATTTGAATATGGGGTTCAGAGCAAAAATGATGAAGCTACAGAGAGTTTGGGTTGAGGAGATTGTGTTCCCCCTGCTAAGTTGCCTTGATTGTCTCCTGCCAGAAGTCTGATTTGCCCAATAGCGCTTGGCAGATTGCATCTTCTGAGCCTTAGATCTCCATATCTGAAATGGAACCGGTAGTATCCTGTTTTGCTGGATCGCTATAGGATGAATAAAACAAGGATTGCCATGTACTTTAAACACTAAAACTGCCATAGAAATGAACGAATGAGAATAAATAAATCACCACCAGTGATTTATTTATTCTCATGTGCCTAGTGATCAAGCTGTGCTATAGTGTTTCAATGCCATGAAATAAATTGCCCATCTTTCAAAATTAAAAACACCTTCAACCAGAGGTTTTCAAGCTTTTTGATTCCACGCCTTCCTTGGCCAACTGGGCTCAGGAGCCCAGTTATGTCACCCCTTGTCCAAAGAGCTGGCAGCCTCTCACCCTTTTTCAAACAGCCTCCTTTGTGGAGTGTTCTCCTCCTCTTTTTCCTTGGAAGTCCTCTGGGCAGTTGCTGTTGCCGCCCCTGGTCTCTGAGCCCCCCCCCACCCCCAAAAGAGGTGCCTCCTCACACTGTCTCACAGGGGCCTATGACTTGTCTGACCATTGCCAGCAGCAAGGTTTGGTGGACTGGCTTGGCTCCCTCGCCTGCTTGCTTGCATGCTCTGAGGCTGCCTCAGCTCCTGGCAACCAGCACCCCCTGGCCAGCCCCAGACGCACCATTCACCTGCGGAGCTTGTAGCCAGGGCTACTGCAACAAAGAGCCGTGCAAGCCTTTGGGAGGCAGCGACATGAGAGGGCATCAGAGGAGGGAGGGAAGGAAAGAGGGACACAGGCCAGTGTTGCCCATGGCACTCCTGACCATCCTTCAAGGCACATCAGGGTGCCATGGCACACTGGTTGAAAACTACTGGCTTAAGCTGTACAAGTTAGCCATTTTTTGGAAACGGTGGCTCATCTACCCAGACCTCTTCATCCATATGAATTGGAGGGGAAACCTCTTTCCTGATGTCCTATCATTTTTAGGCAGAAATTAGTAGGCTCATCTTATTGTTTCACTTAGATTGAAAGCCTGTGGTGAGCTAGAGTGACCCCAGTGCCCGTTTTCCTGCCTGTAAAAGTCTTTAGAAACCTTACTTCCTTAAGCCCAGAAATAAGACATCAATGTAAGCCAAGCATAGTTTGAGCTGATGTAGGCGTAACACTTCCAATTTATTAACCATAGATCAGGAGGAGGCTGCATCTTTTCTTTTTTTTTTTAAATAATCTTTATTAAAGTTTCAAAAGGTTACAAAAAAAAACAAAACAAAAACACACACAAAAATAACACAAAACACAACATAAAAAAAAAAAAAAATTCCACCTTTTAAGTCTCATTTTCAATAACTTCTTTTCATGGCTTCCCCACGCCTCCCCTTATTGTATTCCAACTCCGATTGTTTATTCAAGCAAGTTTTTATCCTTAATGTCCTAATCATAATTTATTAATTTACTTAGCCATAAATTATTAATGTGATTCTTTATAATAATTTTAAACCTTAATTCATTATTATCCATTAATTTAGATTATTTAACAATTTTTAGAATATATACCTTAATCATACATAAAAAGAGATAAAAAAAAAAAGAGCTATAAAAACAAATAATAAAATACCTTCCCTAAGATTGTCCCTAATTCCCATCCACAGATTCCCCATTCTTATAATAATAAAGAGCATATAGTTTTACACTGTAAAATAAAAATCAGGCCCCCTTTGGACTTCTAAACCCCACCCTTCTCTTCCCGGTTTCAATCCCAAACCAAAGTCCAATTAGTCCATCTTTTTAGCCTGGTGACCTTACGTCCGAGGCTCTCGGATCTCTCTCAGTCCCTTTCCGCCGGCTTCTTCGAAAATCTTTCATATTGAACACCCCAGGTCGGGGAAGTACCTTCTCCATGTTAACCATATTTCTTCCAGCAAGGCCTACTTGTTTAGAGGTGGAGCTCCAACTCTTTTTCTTAAGTCTATATGTCCCAAATAATCCAGTTTTCATCTTAGTCAAATTGGAATTCTTCTTGGCAGGTCTCCGGCTCTCTTTTATCTTCTGTAACTTTTCAGCCACCCCTTCTTTCTGCTCCTCCTGTTCAGCTGATGTCTTAGTCTTTGGTTTCTTTTCTTGTCCAGCTGCCTGTGTTTTGAGCATCAAGTCCCTTTCCAACTCAGTAGGTATATTTTCTGTTGACTTCGGTTTCGTAGGACTTGTAGACAAAACATGGCCTTGCTCTATCCTCTCTTGCAGCTTTCCCATGAGAAAAATAAGCTCTTGCAAGTCAGCTCGTATTTCCCGACCTAGTTCCATTCTTGTAATATCCAAGAATCCCCTCTAGAGGGATTCTAGTTACTTAGTATTTCTTTTCCCTTCCGATCCAAAAAATCAAGTTTATTTGTATCAGTCTTTCTTTACTTTCAATATTTTGTAGCAGTATAGCCGGTTAGAATTTAAGCTTTGATTTTTCCAGCTTTGACAGCTAATTTGACAGCTGTCAAAAGTTTTCTATAAATCCTCTGCAGGCTCTTTTCACGGGTTACTCCCGGGCTTGAGAAAGGTGGTACTTAGTCCAAATATTAAACTTTTGTCCTCCGGCACATTAGCTTAGTCCTTTAAATCTGTGGAATTTATATCTTTTATCGAATTACCCCAATTCTTCACGCAACCTTAGTTGACAGCTCCTTGCTTCAAACTGTTTACAATAAGGGGGGGGCGGACTTCCCTTTTTTTCACCTCCCCCGCTCGTGCCAAATTCATAATCAAATTATTTGTAATCCAATTTCCCAATTACTCACGGGTTGTTGTTCTTGATTTTAAGTCCAAATTTTAATAGGAAGAAGTCAGCGCTCTCCGACAAATGGCATGCGGCTTCGCTCGGCAGGGGAAGCAGAAGACTCACAGCACCACGCCACTCCCCGGCACCCGTTCCGTAGCCTTTAAAAAGGCTCCTTCGCGAGTCGGGAGGGCGCTTAACGATGCCCGCCGAGTCACCATGTCCACGGGCTCCTATGCCCGTGGTTTTTGAGGGTCCCCGTGTCGCCGGCACGGCAAGACCCAGCCCCTGTCAAGCCGATTCCCTCCGGAGCTCGGAGGGAATCCGCCATTAGCCGATCGCGCTAACCCGGAAGTCCTTAAGCCCAGAAATAAGACATCAATGTAAGCCAAGCATAGTTTGAGCTGATGTAGGCGTAACACTTCCAATTTATTAACCATAGATCAGGAGGAGGCTGCATCTTGGCCTGCTCCCACCCCCCACCCCCCCACATATCAATTTCCCTACCCTTCCATTGCCAGCTCTTAAAAAATCATGCGTTCTAATGGCACTTGCAGGATTAAGAGGGAACTCTGGTTAGCATTAACCACCAGTATTGCTGATGCAATTCTTAACTGTAGTAAAAGCTTGCAGAGGAAGGGCAGAGGGA
The DNA here is from genome assembly GCF_964106645.2 of Podarcis pityusensis. Lineage (NCBI taxonomy): Eukaryota > Metazoa > Chordata > Lepidosauria > Squamata > Lacertidae > Podarcis > Podarcis pityusensis. The sequence goes on from NC_138031.1 coordinate 61,661,398, forward strand.
TTTTGTACAGAAGAGGGAAGGGGATGTGCAACATTGTGACCTCCTGTCCATTTCTTAAACGTGGCCAAGACGTTGGGGGGAATGCAAAGCTTTTGGCAGGGTTCTCAGTTATATTTGGTTTAGTAACCTGTTTAAATGTAGGCTAGATGATGCCACCACGGTCAGGTGGATTAGCAGCTGGTTGGCAAACTGGACATAAAGAGTGGTAATCGGTGGTTCCTCATAAAACTGGAGGAAGGTTCCAAGGGCATTTTGAATTCTATTGGGCACCTTCTGTGGAGTCAGGTGCTTCTCCTGCAAGTAAAAATTTGGTGTGCCAGTTGAAAAGGAAAGAATCTTGCAGCTGTGTGGGCTGTCATAATGACAGAGCTGCTCCCACAGGGGAGAAAGACACCGGTGGTTTCACCTGCCCTAATCTACAAGATACCATAGCTTTGGTTTCATCTTTCCATCTGTTTGTTTTCAATGTCTAGGATCTGTGTGCACCACTCGGATAAAAACTGGTGTGGGTTATCCACAGCTGAGCGCAGTGATTGAATGTGCAGATTCTGCTCATGGACTGAAGGGGCATATAATATCCGTAAGTATGATCTGCAGGAAATGCCATAAATAAGGCAGGGTTATAGAATGACATCCCAACAAGAAGATGTTTAAGGAAACCCTTTCCGCAGTCATCTCTGACCTCTTGAGACCTCTTGAGCTCAGGGGTGTTTCAAAGGCATGAGTTAGAAACTCTGGCTCCTAACTTCCAACTGCTCAGAAATAGACCTTTGAGTCATGCCTTTGTGTCCAGTAGTTCAACCCCGTTTTGTGAACTGACTCCTTAGGTAGCAAAATAGTCTGTGAAAGTGCATATCTAATTTATGCTTTCCAAGAGAAGAGGGATGTGTAGCAGCTTGGTAAGGAAAAAGAGCCTTAATCAAAAAATAGATATGAGGTTGAGGTGCCATGAAGTTGACGTTCAAGGTTTTGATGAGTTCCAGTTTCACAAGGAAGTGAAATATCTTTATTTTCTAAGGAGCACCCATGTTCTAAGTTGTCAAGCCACCCACAGGGACAGCGCACCCCGTTTTGCCACTGGAGGTGAAATGGGATCTGCTTCCCCACTCCACCCTGCCACTCACCCTGCCTCTGCGCCACCTGCCTCTGCCAGCGCCACTGCTGCACCACCCGCTCCGCTGCTGTGCCACCCTGCCGGTGAAGTTGTATTGGCTCTGATTCCCTCTGAGATCTTGAGAGATTTGGGTGAGATCTCACCAAAAATGGCACCAATGCCGGCACCGCTTCTCCAGCAGAGCAGGTGAGGCAACTGCAGAAGTTCCGCTTTCTGTCACCTGAGGTGGCTGCTTCATTCCGCCTCATGGCTGGCCCTGGCCACTCACAATTTGAATTTCATATGGAAAGAGTGCTATTTAACAAACACAGCACATTACACATTTTAAATAAGTTTCCAAGACTTCTACGATATGTCTTTAGGAAGAACACCAATTTATGCCTAGGTCTCCCAAAGGCCTTTTCCCCTTGGTTATCTGGTGTTTGCATTAGATGAAGCTTTGGTGTTGTTTGGTTTCTTCCTGAAGTTATTTGTGCCCGTTAATGTGTCTGTGATTGAAATAAGACTAAACAACTGTCTCCTCTTACTTTTCTGCCCCTTTGAAGCAGACACAACTGAATCTCCTATTTCATAAACCCTGCTGGTTTTTAGGACAACAAAAAAGATTATTTTTCACAAGTTCCTATTTCCTCACCTGAGCTAGTTTTCCATGTCAGTTCATATTTTTGCAGATAAATAATATAAGGGCCTTCATACCCTTTTAAAATGCCAGATGAGGAGCCAAATCTTTTACGTATCTGTCAGAATTGTAAAGATTGTCTCAAAAGAAGAATTGGTAACTCTATAGTTGCTTTTGTTGTAAGTGGTTGGACTCTGATGACTGCTTGGGCATTCAGATCCCCTAACAGCCCACTGGTAGAATGCATGATCAATCCCTGGCATTTCTAGTTAAAAGAATCAGGTTGGAGGTCATGGGAAACTAAGAGACCAGTCAGCTTTGGCTAGTCAACAGTTGAGAATACTAAGCTAGTCAGGCAGATAATCTGGTCTAGTATAAGGCAGCTTCTTGACATATGAGAGATATTTTCTTCTGTTACTGACTGTAATTTTTGCATCTCATTGCCATTCAACTCCCACTTCATATTTTCTCTGTGTGCATGTATGTCTATATGCATTGTTACAAAAGTAATGTTCCACCCCCACACTCTGCAAGATTCCCGGGGGGTTCCAGGCACTCACCCAGGGTCTGTGTTGTTTTGGAGAATAGAGACATGGCAGAGACTGTTGTAGCTTTAAGAAATATGGTTTATTCACTTAGTTACACCTTCAGCATGCGTGGAGGGAGTCCAGTTCTCACAGTATGGTCATTTCAAGAGGGTCTTGTCCCCTCAGTGATGCAGCCCTGGAGTCCAAGGCATCTCTCCCAGCCAGCCTTCACAAGATAGATCCCTGTCTTTCTTCTCCCTCTCTTCTTCCCAGCACACCATGCTCAAAACTCTCCTGTCACTTCGAACCCACACCCCACCACTGTGGCAAGTTGGCAACCTCTGTCTGCCCAGGCTCAGGCTCTCAGATGGGCTATCAACCCATTTTGTCATGTTAATGCCTCTATCTCAGGTGAGGCCCTGGCTTGGGAAGCAATCTTAGCCTGTACTTTTCCACTGACCTCCAATCTTCCCCTCAATACTCCAGATAATCAAAATCCTACCATTTATTAATTTATAGTGTTTAGGGGGGGTCGCCCAAATCTATAACAGTATATATTTCTGAATGAAGTAGGCTTTAGTTCTTGAAATATTTCACATGCCATAAGGCTCTTTGTGCCGCAGCAGACTAAGCCAGCTACCCTCTGAAAATGTTCTTCTGTGATGATCTGTTATTTGGTCCAAACCTGTAGCAAAAAGCCAGAGTAATGATGGAAAAGCTACCCAGTTAGTTCCTATTTGGTTTCCTCCTATGGCAGCTCAGCAAAGAACCAAGGAGTCAGCCATCATACTTTGTAGTGAGCCCCAGCTACTTAGGCTGAAAGGACAAATTGCTGGAGACACGTGACCTGCTGTGGAAAAGAGGCAACCTCAGAGTCCCTGCATCTTCTAGTAACGTGTCTTAGAGCAAAATATGTTCATGTCATTGTACTCTAGTATTCACCATCTCTGCTCCACTTTCAGTGTTCGAAACTCCCATTGTTCTAGGCGCATTTTGCAACAGGGAATTTCATGAGGGCAAGCATTTTCTGAGCTCTGGGCACAGTACTGAGCCTAAGATTTCAGATTAAAACTGCAGAGTGGAAGGAAAGGAGGACCTTTTTCTGCCTTCCCACTCCCAGCTACTCTCTGAAGACTGGAGAAGAGACCCTCTTAAGAATATTAGCATGGTGGGCAGGGGAAGGACTAGACCAGGGGTCTGCAACCCGTGGCTCCGGAGCCGCATGTGGCTCTTTTACACCTTTGCTGCGGCTCCGGGGCGGATACTAGCGAGGGGAGGAGGCGCATTGTGCGCTGTACTGGCTGTGACGTCGCATGGGGGCGGTGCGTGCGTTAGTCAAGCACCGTCCCGTCACCTTCCCGCCCGCCCGCTACATTGTAAGGGGCATGTACGCTGGTCACTGCATTGAAAGGGGGCATGTACGCTGGTCACTGTTTTGAAGGGGAGTGAAGAACACACACACACAAAAAGGTAACTTGTTAATTTAACGTTTATTTCTATGAGGAGGAGTAATTCTGAGAGGTCAAACAAAGAAATAATAAAAAAAAGTGACAAAAAAGTTATTTTTATAATGACGAGTTTTGCGGCTCCCAGTTTTCTTTTCTTCGGAAACGGGTCCAAGTGGCTCTTTTTGTCTTAAAGGTTGCAGACCCCTGGACTGGACCATGTGAAAAATGAACATAGTATTTTAGCTGCAAGTTCATTTATTTTCATCTTTGTATTCTTGTTATAAAAAATAGTGCCTAGACATTCCATTGTTGCGCCCATAACCTAGGTTTAAGGTGCCACTTAGCTCCTAGCTTTCATATCTGTTTCTGACACTTTATAAGGAAAAGTGAAATATACTCAGAGTCGCAAAGTGATTTCATGCTCTTTATTCAGCTCATAGTGGTGAGGAGGAATGAATAAATGTCCCCTCACAGTATCTGCTTTATATACATTATTTACACAATGGGCTGCACATGATTGGCTAATTCTGGAATTCTACTGTAAGCCAATCAGGTTGTGGATTCACTTCTATCTGGAGCAGGATTGGGTGGTTCCTGCCAACCAATCATACTGCTGCATTGTTCTAGGACCAATCAGACTGCTGCATTCTGAATCCTATTGTTCTAGGACCAATCAGACTGCTACAGTTTGGATCCTATTCAACTCAGTACATAACACCCCTCCCCTCTAAGTTCCAGTCCTGCCCGGGAGGTCGCATTCATAGTCCTCAAGGTATGCCGGCGGCCTACGTGTGCGTTGTGGCCTGGGGTGTTCCCTGGTCCGGGCTCCGGGTTCTGGCTCGTGTTCCAAGGATGCTGGCTGTGATGCGGCTGTTTGGTCTGGTGCAACCGGCTCGCTCAGTCGTGGTTCTGGTTCCGGTGTCCTTTCGGCCTCACGGGTCCTCTCTGTATTTACTGATTCTGCCTCTCCTGCTGGCCCCTCCTGCTCTATGGGCCTCACTGCCCCGCTGTTCCCTTGGGACTCCTCTGACCTGTCCTCCTCCTGGTTTTCTCCCGGGAATCGTCGCCGTATCTGGTCGCAGTGGCGGCGCCAGCATTGCCCCCCATCCGTTAGCACCTCGTACGACACGGGGCCAGTGACCCTGGTGATTGTGGCGGGTACCCATGCTGGGCCTGCCCCAAAATTCTTTGCGTACACTGGGTCCTGGGCCTCGAAGGTCCGGGGGTTCCTGCCTTCCCCCACCACTACCTCATCCTGAGCTCTATCGGGGTGAAGGCGGTCCAATCTGATTGCAAGGCGCCGACCCATTAGTAGTTCAGCGGGGCTCCGGCCAGTCGTTGAGCTGGGGGTGCTGTGCTGTGCTAGAAGGAATGTGGCAAGGCGGTACTCCCAGTCCCCTTGCGTCATGCGGCGAAGGGTGTCCTTGGTGGTCCGCACCATGCGTTCTGCTTGGCCATTGGTGGCAGGGTGGAACGGCGCCGAACGGATGTGGCGGATGGCGTTCTGCGCTGTGAAGGTTTGGAATTCTCCTGACGTAAATGCAGTCCCGTTGTCTGAGACGAGAGTGTCAGGGAGCCCGTGGGTTGCAAACAGCCTGCGTAGTACCCGGATGGCTGCGGACGTGGAAGTGGACGGTACCAGTGCGACTTCCAGCCATTTGGTGTAGGAGTCCACCACTATGAAGAATGTTTTCCCCTGAAAGGGGCCAGCAAAATCCACATGCAGGCGTGACCATGGTGCTCGGGCGGACTCCCAGGACTGGACTGGGGCCCTTGGGGGATCTGGGCGGGATTCTTGGCAGGCCTGGCAGTGTTTGACCCAGGCCTCTATCTCTCCATCGATCCCCGGCCACCACACATAACTCCTGGCAAGGGCCTTCATTCTTACTACCCCTGGATGTGTCTCGTGTAGGGCTGTGAGGACCCTTTTGCAGAGGGGCTGGGGAACAACGACTCTGCTTCCCCATAACAGGCACCCCTTGTGGGCCGACAGTTCATGTTTGCGGGTTGTGTAGCCGGCGAATTCTGGCCCGGGGCTGCTGCTGGGCCATCCCCTCCACACCCAGTCCAGGACCCGGGAGATGACCCTATCTTTCTTGGAATGGTGTGCAACTTCTTGTGCCTGAATGGGGCGGTCGGGAAGCAGCTCCAGGCTCATAACCTCTTGTGCAGGTGCTGGGTCAGGGCCTGTTTCCGGTAGTGGTAGCCTGCTGAGGGCGTCCGCATGGCCCATCGCCTTCCCAGGTCGGTGAATCAGTGCATACTGGTAGCTGGCAAGGAAAATTGACCACCTGAGGACGCGAGGAGACAGCACTTGGGGGGTCTGCTTTTCGGGGGCAAACAAGCCAAGCAACGGCTTGTGGTCAGTCACCACGGTGAAGGGCCGCCCGTACAAGAAATCATGGAATTTTTTTACTCCCTTTACGATTGCCAGACCCTCCTTGTCGATTTGCGAGTAGTTCCGCTCGGTTGTGTTGAGTGTCTGGGAAAAGTACGCCACCGGTACCTCTCTTCCATCCGGGAGTTGGTGCCCCAGGACAGCTCCAATGCCATAGGGTGAGGCGTCGCATGCTAGCACCACCGGCAGCCTCTCGTCGAAGTGTGCCAAGACCGAGTTTGAGACAAGCAAGTCCTTGACTGCCTGGAATGCGGCCTCCTGGCGCTGGCCCCACACCCAAGGGGCCCGCTTGTCCAGGAGTCTGTGTAGGGGCTCCGCTACCGCCGCCTTGTGGGGAAGGAAGGAATGGTAAAAGTTCAATAGTCCCAAGAAGGCCTGAAGTTCAGTCTTGCTCTTGGGCGCTGGGGCATCACAAATGGCCCGTACCTTGTCCCCAGTCGGGTGGACCCCTTCTGCGTCCACCATAAATCCCAGAAAGTCCACCTGAGGCACTCCTAGTAGACATTTTTCCCGCTTCACCTTGAGACCCGCCGTCTGGAAACGGTGCAGAACGGTGCGGAGGCGGTCCTCAAACTCCTCTGGTGTGGGGCCGGCAATCAACACATCATCGAAGAAGGGGGTGACGCCAGGAATCCCTTTAAGGAGAGAGTCCATTATATTCTGGAATATGCCTGGTGCCACGCTGACACCGAATTGCAGCCGCTTTACCCTGAACGCTCCTCTGTGTGTCACAATCGTCTGTGCCTCTGCTGTGGCCTCATCTACTGGCAGCTGTTGATATGCTTGGGCCAAGTCCAGCTTGCCAAAAATTTTCGACCCAGCCAGGGTGGCAAGGACATGGCTGACCACTGGCACTGGGTATGCGTGGGCCGTGAGGGCCTTGTTTATGGTACATTTGTAGTCTGCGCAGATGCGGACCGAACCATTAGGCTTGACGGGTGTGACGATTGGGGTTTCCCAGGGAGCATTAGGCACCGGCTCCAGCACTCCTTGCTCTACGAGTCGGTCCAATTCCTCGTCTATACGGGGTTTCAAGGCGAACGGGACCCGGCGGGCCTTGAGCCTGACCGGTCGTACTGCGGGGTCAAGCTGTAGCGCAATGGGGGGGCCCGTATACTGTCCCAATTTCCCATCGAAAACCCCTGGAAATTCCTTGCATATGGCGTCCACGTCCACTTGTAAGCTAGTGTGGTTCACCCCGGTGACAGCTAGCCCCAGTGGTCCAAACCATGCCAATCCCAGTAAGCTAATGTAGGGGCCCTTGACCACAAGCAAGTCCAGTTGCCGCGTCCGCCCTCGGTATTGCACCCTGAAGGTCCCCACCCCCATTGTGGGGACCTTACGTTTCTGGAAGTCCCGGAGGGTGAATGGGGCCGGCCTGAGTTTGGGACCCCCAGTGGGACACAGTTTCCTTAAGGTCCTTGCCGAGATTATGGATAGAGTTGAACCCGTGTCAAGCTCCATGCGGCATGGGGCCCCCTCTATCTGTACCTCTACATAAATTTTCTCTACGTTGGGGTGGGGCAACTGGTATACCTGGAAGTCCGTGAGCTCCGTCGAGTTGCCTTGGTGCGTTGGGCCCCGGGACCTGGGGCTCTTGGATTGGTCATCTGATGCCTGGTGTCGGGTGGGCCGAGCCCGACACACCCGGGCGATGTGTCCCGATTTTCTGCACTGCCTGCACTCTGCATTGCGGAAACGGCAGGTCCTCCTCTCGTGACTCTCCCCGCAGCTTGCGCAGTTCCCTCCTTCTCGTCGAGGCAGCTGTGGTCTGTGCGCTGCTTGAGTGCGCTGCTGTACTCGGTGCACCTCCTCCCTGTCGGATCCTGAGTCGTCGGTGAGGTCTTCATGGTGGACCCTCGGTTGGGATGGCAGGCTCGGCCGTGCCTCTTGGGTCGACCTCTCGGCAGCTTCTGTTGCCAGGGCCTCCTCCAGAGCGACCTGGAACGTTAGGTCCTTCTTAGCGTAGAGGCGCCGTTGCAGCTTCTCATCCTTCAGGCCACCGACGAGGCGGTCACGAAGCATGTTCTCCAGCTCTGAGAAGTTGCAGAACCGGGCGGCTTGGCAGAGAGAGGTCACAAACCCAGTTATGGTTTCCCCAGGGGCTTGCCGCTTTGCGTAGAAGGCATTTCGACGAGCCACCACTGAGGGCTGCGGCGAAAAGTGCCCCTTCAGCTGTTCCATTATTGTTTTGTATGGAACAGTAGCGACGTCTTCAGGCGCAAGGAGAGCCCGGGCGATTTCAAACGTCTCCTCTCCGCAGACGCTGAAGAATATCGCCCTCTTCTTGGCGTCTTCTTCGTCGGTGACCCCTTTGGCTTCTAGGAGGAAGGTGAAACGGGAGGCGTACGCTTCCCAGTCTCCAGATGCTGGGTTGAATGGCGAGAAGCTGCTGTTGGCTGCCATTCTGAGTTCCTTGTGCCCCGGAGCTGAAGCCTGGATACACGGTGCGAGGCAGCGGTGCGGCAGTTGGCGGTGCTGCGGTGCTGTGTGTGGCAGTCAGCTCAGCGGGATCCCACCTTCGTCGCCAGTGAAATATACTCAGAGTCGCAAAGTGATTTCATGCTCTTTATTCAGCTCATAGTGGTGAGGAGGAATGAATAAATGTCCCCTCACAGTATCTGCTTTATATACATTATTTACACAATGGGCTGCACATGATTGGCTAATTCTGGAATTCTACTGTAAGCCAATCAGGTTGTGGATTCACTTCTATCTGGAGCAGGATTGGGTGGTTCCTGCCAACCAATCATACTGCTGCATTGTTCTAGGACCAATCAGACTGCTGCATTCTGAATCCTATTGTTCTAGGACCAATCAGACTGCTGCCTTTTGGATCCTATTGTTCTAGGACCAATCAGACTGCTACAGTTTGGATCCTATTCAACTCAGTACATAACAAAAAGGAAACCTGAGGTGTAATGGTGTCGTATTACACATTTTGCTTTACTATATATTATTAGGGAGTGAGGAACTGCTGCAAGGATGTTGGAGTAATGGCTAATCTGGCTTTAGTTTAGAAAATGTGAGAGCCAATTCCTACATGTCTTGGAGGCCTACTAAAATCAACATGAGGCGACTTAACTGTGTCAGTTTGGGAGACTGAATATATTTTGAAGTGCCCTCTTGTGGCAAGAGCCAGTATTTATCATGCCAGACGGGAGTCCCAGCCAGCATTGCTTTGGAATAGGGTACATTCAAACAACCTGCCCTTCCAGCTGAAACCAATTTGATAACCATTTTGTGGAGGTTCCACAGTATCTAAAAGTAGCAAAGCCAGCTTCAGGGCTGGGGAATATTATAGAACCAAGAGATCCAAAGAGTTTAACTTCTGGCTCAGAAGTTGGAATTGACTCTGCATTCTGTTGATGGGTCCCATTTAGTGGTCTAGTCTGGTCACCACTTTTTAAAGGATAGAAAAAATGAGGAGTATTTGGTAGAACGCTTATCTGCTTCTTGTATGTCTCTGCATTAGTATTCAGATCACTGTCAGATATTGGTTAGATGATAGACTACGTTAAGAGCAGTGCCCCCTGCCATCTCGTCTCCGGAATGAGTATATATTCCTGCATTTTTCCTCACCACAGTTGAAGAAATGAGAATTTCATGAAGGCTTTTAGTTCTATGAATGTTGAATAAACTGAATAAAATCAACCTGCAATGGGACAGTAAAATTGTGCCTCCTCCCTCCCATGTAGTTTCTTTAACAAATATGCAACTACCTAGGAGGCAAATTAACCCATGTCTGAAAAGCAAAGTATTCCATCCCTCCCTATTTGAGGGTGGGTTATCACATATTATAGGGTATATGCATGTAGCAGCTGATGAATGGATGGATTAGCCGAGCAATTTGCCCAAGGAGATCTGTGCTCAAGCAGGGATGTTTTCTTGGTCCCCTCCTCCAATAGCCCTCTCTGATGAAAAAAAAACCCAAACCATTTATGTCTGAACATAGTGGCCTAATCCACGTTTTTTGGCAAACCATGGTTTATGGCTTAGGGTGAATGGGCAGCTTGCTAAGGCCACAACTGCCCAATCACTCCCAATTCACTTCTTCTCTGGGGTGAGTGGAAGCAGCAAAGCCTGGGATGCCATGTCTGAATCTGGAATTGTGGTTTCTGTCCCCAAAGAAACATTGATCCTAAAGTCAAAATCTGTTCTTTGCTTTCTGATCATACTTAATTCAGGAGAAACAAACCATCGTCCTTCTAATATGGCTTGTTACTCCCACTTGCGCCAGAGGAAAAGTGAGGTGCCTGCCACAAAACCCTGCTCATTCATGGTGAGCCACAACAGGAGTGGGGGACCTTTTTGGCCTGGGTGGGCCAAATCTTTATCTCCTTGTTCCCATGGGCCAGCTTAGACAGGTGCGTGGTCATTTCATTCCAAACAGTTATCTATTGATATTGAACTGTTTGTGGTATCGTTGGATACAACTATTGGGCTACAACAAATGCAAACTTCGACACTGACTTCTCTCCCTCTTTTATGTAGGATGGAGGGTGCAGCTGTCCAGGAGATGTTGCCAAAGCTTTTGGTGAGTATTGTTTGCTGCTTGAGAAATGTGAAGAGCATTAGGACCTACTGTCTGATTAAAGATCTCACCTCCCATTTATCTTCCACATAACTCAGAGGAAGCAGAATGGAAACTACTTCACAGACTGAAACTGGCCTAGTTCACACGTACTAATCCATACCATGGCTTAGCTCAGGAGTGGGAAACTGCATCTGGCTAGTGAGCTGGGTCTAGAACTGCCCCCACCCCTTGTAGGCTATTTTTGATAGGCAGGTAGAGCTGCCCACCTGTCAATCATCTGGCTTCATGTGACATCAGGTGATCACATTTCAAAGGAAAAATCAGGAGTGCATTCAGAAGTGTGCAGTCATGAGTATGTTCTTCCATTCTAATTAAAGCTGGGACTGCTTTGCAGCCACAAGCCACAGCTGCAAAAAAGGAATATTGCTTTCCTGGCCAAAAATGGGGAAGGCGGCAGATTGGCTTTGCTGCTGTGTTTCCACCATCCTGCTTTCCCCACCACCTTGCCCCTCCATGTAAGCAGCAGTGATTCGGCTGTCAGGTCAGGCAAGTGCCGCTGCTCCACCAAGCCACCTGCTGTTGGTTGACACAGGATACAAGCTACATGCAGTTACATGATCTTTGTGGAGGTGGGATAATGATGCTCACTTCTGAATCTGCTGAATGTGTGCCACCAAAGTGCTGATTCTGCACCCTGCTTTCGGCTGCAGTCCTAACCCGCCTTATTTGGGAGTAAGCCTTAGTGAAATTCAATAGGACTTCTGAATACACATTGTTAGGTATTGCACTGTTAGGGTTTATCGACAGCTCTTGTCCCACTGCTTTTCCCTGGGGAAAACTGCTTTTTAGTGCTCAGTTGGAGCAAATGGTAATTCGGGTTTTCCCTGGATTAACATTTCCTCCGATTTAGAGCTAAAGAGCAGGTTTTTCCTGGGAAAGGAGTATGACAAGGGGGAAACCACCCAGACCCATGCTTTCTAGGCATGGGACAAGAGGTAATGAGGATGAGCCCTCAGTTTGGTTAAAATCCTCCCATACCAGAATAATTCAATTTGGTGCTTCACCCATGTTGACATCACTCATTTCCTTAAAGCTATAGCTAAGGCTATTCCACCTTCTCACTACGTTTTAAGCAGGCAGGGGGACGCCTTGCTACTAGAAAAAAATGGCTTTATTTCAGTAGGAACCTTTGCTGGAATTGGGCAAGCAAGAAACTACTTCAAGCGGTTCCACTGTTTTACTTTCTTAAGCTTTGTTTCCCCGAAACATAATCTAATTTCATCTAAACGCAATGAAAATTGTGCCACCTCCCAAAATGTATGGAAATACAGATGTTAGATCTTGGCATTTGACTACAGTAATCATCATCATCATCCAGGAACAGAGTTTGCCCTTGAAGAGGTCTAGCTGCAGAAAATGGGGAGAAATGCTAGAGGTTGGGATGATAGCTGTCTTCCATTGGCGGAAGGATTCTAGTTGAACATGAACGACAAAATTGTTACGTCTTTCTTTCACACAGCCTTTATGATGGTGGCATGGAAGCTATTTCCAAATGGTGAGGCAACCACATTTAGCTGCTGAGATGGGAAGTTTCACTAGTCTCTTATTTGGGCCAAGGAGCACAGGATTCTTGTTTCTTCTGATCACATTCTTACGTACATGCAGATACATGCCAGCAACATTTCATTAGTCTGGATAGCTCAGTTGGTAGAATACTGCTGATAATGCCAAGGTTGCAGGTTCAATCCCCATATGGGACAGCTGCATATTCTTGCATTGCAGGGGGGTTGTACTAGATGATCCTCAGGGTCCCTTCCAACTCTACAATTCTGTGATTCTCTGCTCCTGGTTCTCAAAGTGTGAAGAAGGCCTTCCTTAGGAAGCAGTTGGGTAGAAAACATATATGAGCATTTCTGAACCAATTTCCATATGCCCTCTCATGTAATCCAAGTCCTACTTTTTTAAAAAGATAAAATTCCCATGAATGACTAGGTTTCTTTTATTGATACATCCTGGCCAGATAGGAATTGCATTTCAGCTATGCTCTCTTTTGGCCTTCTTTGCTGCACACTCAACTCTTAATACCCTCTTTCTATCACAGGAGCTGGTGCTGATTTTGTGATGCTCGGGGGCATGTTTGCAGGACATGACCAATGTGCTGGAGAGATTATTGAAAAAAACGGCAAGAAGGTGAAGCTCTTCTATGGAATGAGCTCTGACACAGCCATGAAGAAGCATGTGGGAGGTGTTGCAGAATACAGGTACCAGCTGCACTCAGAATTTTTGGCACAGAATTAAGTTCCACTCTTCCAGCTCCCTCATTTTTGGATGTTGTCCCTGGCAGCAAATAGCGGAGATCTAAGTGCAACCTGTTATTGCCAGCAGGCGCCATGGCTGTATCCCTAACTCTCTAGTACAAGGGCAATGAATCCTCGCTTAGCAATCAGTCTGGAATTCAGACCAGTGTCTTGTAAATTGAGGCAGCCTGATTATATGGAATGGCCAATCCAATGCAAGAGAAATGAATGCTTAAGCCTAATGGGTTTAGTTGTACCTTTGTGTGGTATTGTGGCATCTGGCTTCTAGTTTACTATAGAATGGATTAATTTTTTTCTCTAGCAACACACTCCGCATCCTGTGCAAAGCACAACTGTCGGACAAGAACCATACACCAAGTTCTGTTTACTAAATGGGAATAATTTAAATTAAGAAAATCAGTATTCAGGAGATAGCATCCCCTGGTTTCTTTTGGATGTAATAGGGATCTCAGGGTGCAATAACATGTTTGGGCTATCAGTAAGCTGTCACCCGTATTTCCTTTCATAGCTTGTCTTTCAAACAAGTGAAAGAGCCCTTGTCAGATAGTCCAGACTGCCCTAGAAATTCAGACTATATAATTTTGCCTCCGTTTCAGATTAGTGTTTCATATTAACTATACTGAAGATGCATAATCTTTTCCCCCACCTGACTGGAAGAAAGTACCTCAAGAGAGGCCATGATATGCTCCAGTAAATGTGATTTTCTCATCCTGGAGCTGTCAAGGAGATTGGATCAGCTAATAAGCATGTTATGAAGGTTTTCATAAGTATAAAAAACCCTGTACAGACTTAAAATTACTTTTTGACAGCATTTTTAGAAAATTGCATTATCAGTTTTAATTTTGTCTCCTCTCCCCACCCCTTTACACAACCACCACCAGCACAACACATTGCTAGGGTTGCCTTACCAATCTAATCTTATTTGGGCGGTGGGTCTTGTACAAGCAAAAATAACTATTATGTGTTTGGAGGCGGCTTGTGCTGTTGAAAGGCCCACATCCAGTGCATGTTAAGGAAAGCACTTTTTAAAAAAATTCCTAGAGAAATTTGATTTTTGTTCATTGAAAAGAACGACTCCTACTAGTGCAAATCAATCTGCCTTTACCTTCAGAGCGTCAGAGGGCAAAACGGTGGAGGTGCCTTACAGAGGGGATGTGGAGGATACCATTCGTGACATCCTGGGCGGCTTACGGTCTACCTGCACCTACGTGGGAGCTGCCAAACTCAAGGAGCTTAGTCGAAGGACAACTTTCATTCGGGTAACTCAGCAGCACAGCACAGCTTATTAGCCAAAGAGGAAGAAGCTGTGGGGCTGTAAAACGTGCTGTCTGTTCTCCCTCTCTTCCATTTTTTGGGGGGCAAGATGGCTTCTTGCTGGCATACTTCAAGCTAGAAGAGGAAGAAGGTTGATTGCCCCCCCCAAAAAAAGTTTGTTGTAGTGGTGGGGTTAAGCCTAAGGAGGTCAAGCCATACACTTCAGCTACGCCCATGATGATTTATTCTTTGTTCAAAATACAGTAGCACTCTATTTAAATGAGAATTCTATAGTTTGATCTAGTCAGATCTTCATTCTGTTGGAACAGTTGTTACCAGTATGAGCAAACCCACCTAAGCTTTATACAGTCAACTGACCGGTTTCTTCTGCTCCTTTAACATGGTGCAGAAGTCAGAAAAGCCAGGAGAGCAACTGAAAACTAGAAGGTGCTCATTGCCGGAGTGTGGCCCCAGCATGCCAACCTTCGGCCAACACCTCTAGAACTAAAAAAATAAAATAAAATGCTGCTTTTCTCTGTGACATTAAGTACTTGATTTTTAATGCGTGCTGATATATTCATGTTCTTAAAATTGTTGATTAAATAGTTATATTAATTTTATTGCAATGCTTTGCTGGCAGAGACATTCAAACAAAGGAAATGGACATGTCTTTTATATTCATGTAGGATATTTCCAAGATAATGGTGGTTGCTATATTTCTCAAGATTCCTTTGGTTAAGGACAGAGGACAAACATCGGCTTCATATATATTTTTTGGTTCCTACTGTTCAGGGCCTGATTAAGCCACCTCATTCCATTTATCAAAGATCAAGTGTTTCCAGACACTACAGAATACTTGCAGGGAAGTTGTAAGTGGAGTTCTGTAGTTTTAGGCGCCAGTCAGCTCCACAGCTCCTCATAACCAAGGTCTTTCAGATAAGGGGCAGTGTGGTTATGACCTTCAGTCTGGAACTGCCGGTTCACTGGCTAAGGTTTGTTTGTTTTTTGTCACGCAGGCCTTCTGCTGCTGTGACTTCCTTTTCCTCTAGTATAAGTGATGGCTGCCTGCCTCTAACATTAAAGTGCTGGACAGTGAAATTCCCAAGTCCCAGGGTGCATCTGCTTCACTTTCTTACATGAACGTGAGCAATTGCATTCATAGATAGACTGAGGGCAAAACCTGCCTTCCCTCCTGCATTTGACAGGGAGCTCAGAGGTGCTTTCTGCTTCCGTCTCGGAGTTTTTGTAATCCACTCCCCTCCCTTGGAGTCATTAGCAGCCTTCCTTTGAAAAGCCAGTTTAAGCTGGGGTGGGTAGAAAGGTAGGAGTATGCCAATGAATAAAATGTAATCTACTCGTCATTTGCTGATTATTTTACTTTCATAGATGATCTAATAAGTAAAGAGAGAAGCGAGCATACAAATGTACACACAAATTTCTGAACTGGAACAGTGTCTTAAAACCACCGCAGAAAAAGATAGCAGCCTAATTTGCTAGCAGGTTTGAATTTTCTGGGATATTGAGAGCTACAGCATCACATCTCTGTTGTACTTTTAAAGTACTCATTCCCATCCTGGAAGACACTGCAACCAACTATACTGAAGGTGTGTGGTCTAATTATATATTACATTTTAGGAACTTGCACTGGATTTTTTAAAAAAATGTCTCTTCATTCTCTCCAGTATTTCTTTATCTTCTAATCTTGAGACTTTAAGGTGCAGACAAATGGTCCTTTAGCAGTTGAGACAGAAAATTTCATATTGCAACAGGTCCTTCCCTGTCAGCCCTATGGACTTGGCTGCCGTCAAGTCTTTGATATAATAACTGGAGTAACGAAATTGACAGCTTGTACATGTGTGCTACACGGAACTTGACAGTGGATATGCGTAGTTGCTGGGCATTCACAACTACAACATTTCCAAAGCTGAACACATGCAAGTGATCTGAAAGCGCAGTGGAAGTTATTTTTTAAAGGAATGATTTTTAAACATCAAAACGGAAATCTTGAACCCACACTTACTGAAAAGTAAGTTCCACTGAAAAGTAAGTTTTACTGAAAAGTAAGTTCCAATGGAGCTTGCTTGTGAGTAGTCATTCATTGATTGTGTTTTGAAGAATAAATTTTCTCCTTTGGGTTGATTTAAATATAAAACAGGAATATGATTCTTAAAAACATACATTCTCTATTTGAAACAAACTATTCCTAACATTCCCCCTAGAACAGAATCACCTTTCCCATTGCATGGCAAAGCTTTGCAACACTTGATACGTTTGGATTTGGTTATGTTTCCACCATCATTCTAAAAGTGTTAAAAGTCTGCAGAATGGAATTTTAGGTACGCCTGCTCCCACCCTCAAATTGGCTGGACATCTCTCATGACCTTGCAATGCAATGGTATTTTAAAACCAACGTACCTGCTTAAGACACTTCTGGTTTCACATGAAAGAGAACCAACAAGAGCAGCTGAAATGACCCGCTTAAAAAAATTATTTAAACCTAATTGAATAGCATGTGGTGAGATTGTACTAGATGCCTGTGCAAGCAGAGAATGGATGCCTTACAAATAATGCATATATATCTGTTAGAAATGTGCAGATACTTTTTAAATCAATGTAGAATATTGCATAGACAGGAAAAGCCACACCAGGGAGGCCAGTTCTTACATTATTGCAGTGGTGTGGGAAGCAATTGCCTTAAGACACTCTGCCCTATCACTCATCATAACCTAAGAAAGGGAGAAGTTTCTGCTAGTAGTAATCTTTGGCCTTCCCAAATGTTGAAGACTCTACCTCCCATCATCCCTGGCCACCGCCATTGTTAACTGGGTTTGAGGCCCAACATCTGGAGGTGGTTTTGAATCCCTGTTTAGCAAGCACCAGCCTAAACCCCACCTGAGGATATTGCAGTATTATGTGAGTGGGTCCCCTTACCTTGTGAGCAGACCCCTAGGGAAGTTAACTGTGTCCTGCCTCCGTTCTTGGCATGGCAGCTGCAGATCCACACTGCACAGAAAGGTCTTGCCGGAAGTCATACTTGAAGCTCTGTGCTCTGCCAGTGACCCTACTGCTATAAACATCCTAAAGGAAATTGAACCATACAGCCCAACAATATCTGCACTCCCCTCCCCTTACCTCCATTCTTCCTTGATTTTAGGAAAGCAAGTCCTCAAGGTACATACAATTTGGATGCAGCCACTGAAATCACACACAACTGGATAAAATGTTAAAGTATCATATTCTTAAGGATGCATGAATACAAAGATAATTAATGGAACAGAATGAGCTCTAAATGAATTCAGAATGCGCAATCATACTATGCATGCATTATATGACTAAAGTTCCAGTTTCTGAATTTGGGTGTGTGGCAGGGGACTGGAAAATAGAATTGAACTGTGATTTATATAAAACAGAATGGCAATTATATGCAATATGCATCAACTTCTGTGTATATTTTATTATGGAAAAAAATAAATATGTTTTATTATTCTATTTTTTTTAAAAAAAAACTCCTTGTCACAAAGATGAACCTCAGGGTAAACTTTCATATGGACAAACTGCTATTTAAAAAAATGAAACAAACTGACTCCCACCTCTTTCTTAATTCATACACAACAAAGAACACTTATTTGCAATTGGCACTGTTATTTTTATTAGTACGAGTATACTGAAACAATAAACTTGTACTGGTATACAGACAATTTCTTTAAAACAATTTTGTTCAAATTTTGAATCAAACATTGTTTTATTATAATAATGAAATAATTTCTACCTAGAAAACCTGCAAGCACCATCAAAGAAAGGGACCATAAAATTCAATAAACAGACGCGAGTGTATCCTACAAATAGACACACCACGATTAGAAAATAGAATATGAATTCTTCCATTTTTTATATTTGTTTTAAAAAAGCTAGTGCAAGTACAATATTTTACACTGGAATTACAGAGAGTATGCACGCATATGGAAAAAGGTTCTCTTGTCACAATAAAAGCTCTTACCTATGTCTGTATGCACTTAAATTTTTTCTCCTCTTTTCTATAAGGTGCAAAACATTATTCCCTCCACATTTCTCCTTTGTACTGGCCATTGCAGCCCAATATGACCTCAGCATAAAGCTATGATACCCCTTTTCCTATGCCAACACTAGGCAGGACATTGAAAGTGTATTTTTCAGTCATTTGAATAAGGGAAAGAAGCCAGTATGAACCACCTACTGACTTTGCAATGCTTCTTTCCTCAAGAACTTGCTGGATGCTTGTAATGTTGACAAGACTGCTACCAAATTGAAAATAAGGGCCTCAAAGTTCCCTATTTAGATGCATCAGAAAGACAAGTATTTAGTGATGTTACGTACATTCTTTTTAAAGGTATTTTTAGTATTGGCTGTTGGGAGTAACCAAAGATAAGCTTCGTATCCTAATAGAATAATTTGAGAGGCAACAGTTCTGGAATACAATAGAAAACATGAGAACTCCAACCAGCTAAGTAAGTGCAGATATTTATTGCCCAGAAACAACATTTTGAGGCCTTTCAAGTACTTAAGGACTGCCTTCTGGGGTTAAACTTAAATAGACACAGAACAGTTTGCAAGTAAATCTAAACTATCAGTCTACTTCTCAAGTATGTAGGCCAAATTTACATCCAGATCAATCAATCGGAAGGTTTTATCTTCTGCCAGCTATACAGCCTTAAAATGTTCAACATGTATCAGAACTGTTATCATTTCTCTGGGCAATGAATATCTGTACTTATTTTGTTCCTCCTTTGGCTTTGGCTTCAGGTTGGTGAAGATTTATTGGCAGCCATTTTGAAATGTAATTGCCCTCTCTATGGAGATAGCAATCTCAAGAGGAATTGCACATATATACACTGAAAGGCTTCTAATTTTCAGAGCACTCTCTTGGTGGCCAGCTCTTCTGCTGGTATAAGTTGGTCTCCCTCTACTAGTTTTATAACTCAACAAAATCAACACATTTGAAGGATGATTGCAGCCCCAAAGTTTCCTAGACTAAGCATTCAGTGGCTGTACAACAGTTCACTAGCCACCCCCAAACACACACACACCCCTTTGAAAGTGGCAAGTGCCTATGATCTGGACCTCTATAGCGTCACTTGTCACAGACCTCAGTGAAGGTGACTTGCAGTATTATACAGCAGTTCCAGCACCAGTGAGTTAAGTCCTATTGCAGACGACACCTCCAATGGCTGCCTATTGTATGGCTGAGGAAAAAGTGAACAAGAGCTTCAATCAAGCAAAAGGAAAATGAACAAACAAAAGCAACCTTGGGTGAAGCCTCTGATTCATTCTCAGTGGAAGACTCGAGTCCTTTCCGAGCACAATGAGAAAAACCACAGATTTTGCAATCCCCATTGTAGAAGCACTCCTTGACCAAATGCACTTCATTTTATTGTGTGAGAGGCCATCTTTCTGCACCTGAAGGGGCCATTTGAATATAGAATTAAATCCCCCCTCCATATTTAATGCCAGAACAGAAACTTGGATTATTACTACAGACTGGAAGGGGGGAAGGGGAGAAGGATTCAGACAACTATCAATCAGCCCCCAGCCCCTTTTAAGGACTCCCTATTATAAATTAATTTTACACCTTTACCCCAGAAATATTTATATTCCTAAATTCCCTTCAGGTTTTTTTGTGTGTGCTAGTAATATATATTTTATATATCAAACCAAATGAAAAAATTCAAAACTTTCTGCAAATCTGCTAGAGTAACTTAAATCATGTCTTCAATACCTCCAGGCGCCAATGAGGTTTGCGTTCGTGCTCTGTGAGAGGTTATGTGGAATTATGGGACACAAATTGCTCATTCCTTCTTGCCTTTTTGTGGTTCAAGAACCCCTGGTGACAAGCACTTCTTGTTCAGTATTAAATTCTTTGGGTTCTTTTTCTTAAAAATAAAAAAAATAAAGAACAAGAAGTGCAGAAGACATATAGATCACCATCCCTAGGAGGAGTTAAGACTTCCTAATCAAGTTCAAAATCAAAATTGAAAAGGGGACAAATTGTAGCATGATGGTGAATCATTCTCCCCTGCCCCAACAACGGGATTCATGTAATACAAATACAAAAGTAAGCATAGTTGTCTTTGAAAAACCTGTTAATTAGCATTTCTTTCCAGCCAGAACCAATACAATCGGATCACCTAGACGTGAGAGTTTTCTATATACAAATAACATGTAACTTTCACCCTTTCTCGGCTTTTGTACTTTTATTTCATTTTTACAAACAACACACTATTTCAACATATCCATCGCTTTTCAAACACTGAATGAATCATTCCAACATTCATGTTTCTTTTGTGCAATTTTTTTAAAAAAACATTACCTGTACTCCTCTCAATGTGAGTGCTTCAAAAAAGTTTGTTTAAGCTTCTCATCAAATTAGGTTCACGTAAAAAAATATTCCCACGAGTTAATAGTGCTACAAGTAAAGATCCTATCAGTAAGGTAACACGTCTGAAGCGAGGTCGTCTATGTAAAAGAAATTGAACTCTGGAGTAGAAGTGTGCAACTTGTTTGGAATTTCCCTATCAACAGAAAAACAGAATACTGCTCTTGGAAACTACGAAAGAAATCAACAGAATAGTCCTGTGCTCTCAAAAAACAACAGTCACAATTTGGGACACTATTCATTTATCTTATTTTTCAGGAATTGCCAGGGTTAAACATAAAAAAAGCAAAAGCACTAACCACATTCTGCTTAAAAACATATAGAACAATTTCCCTTATCTTCACGCTATCACAGTGCCTGTCCCTAAGTTGGACAGCACTGCTACCTGTGGCGATGGGGGCAGAAAAAGAAAGTGCAGGTCACATATTGCTGTTAACAGAGTTCAGTTCATAGTGGATGTGACACAAGAGGACTCAGTTTTCTTAAAGCAGATAAAAATCAGGGGCGGGATCCAATGAACTGTGAGCAAAAAAAGGAAGAGAGCCACTAGTTCACTTGTGCAAGCAATAGCAGAATTGTTCGTATGGGATGATAATAAGGTAGGTTCTATGGTCATTTGCATTCTTCTACTTGCATGAGAGCTGTAAAACAGCCCTTTCATGCACACAAAAAACATCTTCCACACGCAGAAGGGTACTTTTGGATTTCAACCCATGGACGGATGCCACAAAGCCAACAGTGTCAATCCAGGCAGGCAATTACTAGTGTGTTCTGTTACCTTTGCAGTTTGGGTCACATAACGGCTGCTTTGGTTGCCCATTTCATTATTTCCGAACTGCTTGTGGGTAAGCCCACGCAGCTCGTGAGTAATAATTTCTCTGATGTGTTCTGAAAAAAATAAATGATAACCACACTGTTGCCGTTAAAGGTGAAATGACGTGCTTATGAGAAGGTTAAAAGTCACAGGCACACAAACACACCAAAGTTCGGCGGGTGGCAACATCTGAAATAATGCACCCCAAGTTATGATAGCTCCAATGCTGCAAAGTGAGAGGGAGAGAGGGCCTAGCCATGAATTTAAAAGCATCGTTTTTGAATGGACTGGTCTAAGAATATATTGTTCAGCGCAGATAGATTCAGGATCTCAAAAAAGATGACCTTACATATTCAAAGAATTTGGAGAACCACAACTACTCCCTTGTAGGATTGAGTGACGGTGTAAAGATTTGCAACACTGTGGCCTGGATGTATATGGCATCGTTTTTATTTTTTTAAAAAATGTTTAGAAACCAATGTCTGGAAACAAGAATAAACATTATGCGATTGACTTCAAGATAGCACTCTCATTTCCTACTCAAACAATATCATTGTTGTGATCCCGCCCCACCCCCCAATTGCTTGGCAACATATCAAAGCAAAACAAGCCACTGTTCACAGAGCAATTTTTTCCACAACTGAAAGCTACAGTTCACACTAGACCTGCTGCTTTATGTTGCAATCTACATGATAAATCTGGGAAGTTAATCCACGACCATGCAGGAAATCCAAACGTCTCCTTGGAATTGAACATCCCTACTCCAGAGCAGAAAAAGTGCTCCTTCTGGTCACCTCAGTGTACCACACGCCAGCCCCATCCCTGAGTAAGAGGTGTGAAAGGTTTCAAAATGTTCCTTGATTTAGGGAAACGAGTAGTGATGTCACTTCCTGGCTCAAAACTGCCCTCCTCCCACCGATTCAAAAGTGACACCAGGATTAAAATAGAGGGATAAGACATGCATTTTTTTTCTTCTTCCAGGAAAGGGCAACGGGGGTGGGGAAGGAAGATGCATGGGAGGGAATAAAAAACACAACACAGAATAGTCCAGGTATAACTTACAGGATACGAGGTAAGTGACATCGCACTCTGAAACCCTCATGATGTAGCCCAAACAAACTGAAATGACATCTAAGTTAAACACTACAAGGAACAGTCATTTTATACATAGATATAGATATATAGATATAGATATATTTATTTAGAAATTCCTATAAAGAGGTTCTGGTTTTTTCATTTTCTTTGCCCTGACTAATTTTATTGGTGATTGTATGAGTTTTGCTGTAAACTAAAACAGGTCTGGTACAAAAACAAAGAGGAAAGACTGGTGTCAGTTAATATTGCCATGTAGACACTGTACAGAGAGGCCTCTTACAACGAAATTAACCTTAACATGTTCTCCGTGCCCGCCAATTGCTATTTAATCCGTGAGAAGGAAGTGGGAAGGGAGCGATTCTGTGAATGAGAGTTTATAGGAGCAGCCCAATGGGGTTAAAAGAATTTTTCACTTGAAATTAGGTGCCTTTTCCAAAACAAACTAAGGCACTTTAGAAGCCCAAGACTCAAATCCTATTCCAATTGGTGAGGAGGACAGAGCCCTCACTGCAGACATCAGCAGGACCAGAACTCACCTCGAGTCATTTTCAAAAATGCGGCACATAAAAACGTCACAGAACTGGCCCACAAATTATTCGTTCCTTACCACAACCAAGAAACGCAACTTGGGGTGTTCCAGCAGCCAAATGAGCTTTTTCCTTGGTCACGGAGAGTTAAGAAGCACAGTGTGCATGTGTTCTTCCTCCTCTGCACAGGGCTAAATTTTATCAACAATAAAGAAGATGGTTTAGTAATAGTTACGGGCATAAAAATGCGACATGGTGAGGCTGCAGAAGACTGCTGGCTCTCATCCAAGCAGTTTATAATTGCTTGTATTCACAGAATTTCTCCCACCCCAGGGCCATCCTCCCCACCTTTAAAGTCCTTCCAGGGAGGAATATTATCTATTTCCCGCCCCCTCTATCTAGATTTCCCACCCTGCTTTGAATGTGGAGGCCAGGTAGAGTAGAATCAAGAGCTGTACAGAGCCCTTGCTCCATGTGTGCCAAACATATTTGCACCCAGAAAGGCTCTGTGCCTAACATGGAGGGAAGTGTAGGGCCCTAGATTTAAACACACACAAAAGGGGGGTGGGAAGGTCAAGCCATCACCGTGTGGGTGAATCTTAAATTGGCACATAAAATATTGCACATGCTAAAAAAAAAAGCAAACAACAAAGGGGAACAATGTTTGGAAGGAAGCAACAACTGCAGGATTCTAAGTCTGCAACGCAAGCAGTGAACAAAATACATTCCTATTGCTCCAACCTTTAATTATTATTATTACTGTTGTTGTTGATTTTTTTTTTTTTTTACTTGTTAGTGTTAGTTTTATAGATACGGTCAGTTTCATGATCCCTGCTTCCTCTTATGTTTGATGTTCTCCGAGTACATGTGAAAATAGTGGTACTGATGGGAACGAAATAGGGATTTTTTTGCCCCCTGTCTCTCTAGTCCTCTTGACGTCAGAGGTTGAAACGAAAAACAAAACAACAAACAAACAAAAAAAGAAGCCAAAATAAAACTCCAATAAACAATAAATTGAAAGTGCCCTGAGCAGAGTTTATGGAAGATTAAGCAAGTTCTCTGAGCAGAAATGTTGAAAAAAAATAATTACAGCACTAAATAAGCAGTGTGATTGTGAGGATGAACCTGCTCAGCTATTTGGTAAATTACTGAGAGGTTACAATTCAATTCAATTCAAGACAGATTTCAAGCTATTTTAAAACTTAAACACATTTTTGGTGCACCCCAGAAAATGGTACAAAAATGATTAGTTCTGGTGTGAGCTAAGGTTCAAGTAACAAACAAAGAGACATAAGAATTGAAGGGAAGGGTAGAATGGTAGTTATTTTTTTCTCCTTAAAACGTATTTATTTAAGCAAAACATGAGGAATGAACATTGGAGGAATCTGTTCATTCTGGGTTCTGTTCTGATATCTGTAATTTCGATTCTTGATCTGAAAGGGCCTCAGATTTGCAGAGGCTGAACGCAACCAGCAAAGCCACATTCACAGTCCAAGTATCGATCAAGGGAGATGAACTCCCATTGGGCAAGTATCTCAACTAAATATTGGTTGAGCTGAGACTGAGGTCACAGCTTACCCTTCGCCTGAGTGCCAGGGGTGTTTGAATTGGCCTTTTCTGCTTCATTCATTCCCCGGACAAGGCCGCTTTGAGGATAGTGGCTACCCTAAGGCATGCGGAATGATAATGGAAAACAAATCAGGGGTACGCAGCCTCTGTTTACCCAGGCCATATGCCCTGGCTTTAGATTGCATCCAAGAATAATTGCAAGTGGGGAAAGAAGAAAACTCATGTCCACCCGCCCACCCCTGATAAGAAGGATTGCATCCTAAAGTAATTGCAAGTGGGGGAAGAAGAGGATTCATACCCACCCACCCCTGAAAAGGAGGAAGCAACTGATGTTAATAACTTCTTATGCCATTTTCATACACAATGCTAAGCCCGTATTTGAGCTCTCATATAATATCTGTACCACATGAGAACAATGTTAACATGGATAGAACGTGCCAACATCAATTTTAGATTCACATTATAGACCAACTCAAGGAGAGCCCAAATTAAGCCTTGTGTGTGAAAATGCCCATAGTATCTCATCAGGAGATCCTAATCTTAAAGCTTCAAAAATTAATGCAGTATTTTAATTAACTGGACTTAGCTGTGTCTTTATTAATGTGAATTATTCATAGGCGGGTGTCATCAGATCACTTGTCTGTGAGTAGTCACTAGGGCATTAATGTGGCTCTGTCAGGAACTGGTTTCAAGATGGAAGCCACAGAAATCAGCAGGAGTTAGGACCTCTAGATCCACTCTTAAAATTTGTTTCAGATTTGTGGGAACAGTAACACTGCCAAGAATAAAAGAGCTTAACTGGGTAAACTTTCTACCCATTGTCCTGTTTTGTACCAAACTTTTGACATCTACATTGTACTACTAATGGAAAAGGAAGTTCTTCAAAGTAACAAAGAGTAGTATTCACAATAATAAAATAACGAAGGATTAGAAGTAAAATGAAAAACCAAAACTTGCTTCTGTGTCAAAATCTCTCTTATGGAAACTGAGCAAATCTGAAGAGAAATTCTCAGACTTTGTCCTGGTTCAGGGTGACAGATATGGTAAGAAAATAAAAAGGTTGAAAGGAAACCTAACCCTATAAAAATGGCCTAGAGTTTAGGCAGGTTAGTAAGTAATTGCTACATTTGTTTAAGCTTCTTCAGTCCCTCTCCCTTTCCCAAAAATTATTAGGTAAAAACTGCAGGAATACCACACAAATGATAAACTCAAGATGTGCAAATTGCAAGATTCTTTAAAGTCCATCTTTTTCAAAAACACTGGACAATAATGTTTTTTTTTCTTCTCTTTCTTTTATACTCTCTCTTACTCTTTTATTATCTGTCAGCTCGCATATGCCTTTAACTCTTTCACAAGCATTAAAGTTTTAAAAGTGCCTCCTATTAAGTAGTCCTCGTGGACAATGACTGTCACATACCAGTTCATAATTCACATTCATCCCTTTGAAACCACATGAAAAACTTTCAACATCTTGCTTGTGAAAAAACAACAACCCTCTACATAGTTTGCATGTAGTTTAACAGTGTTGAAGAGATCGGTTTTCTTTTCTTTTCCTCTCTCTCTCATTGAAGAGATTAAAATGAGATACAGTACTTGCTGAGTGTTAAGCCAAGATGTTCGGCAACGAAAGTGTGAAACAGCATTTTAAGTGCTTAAAGACATTCTATGTTCATCTTCGACATCCACTTCCTTGTGTCACACTGAAATTTGAAAAAAAGTGGCACTAGTTGTCCATAGTCAGGAACTAAAAACAGTACTAAAGTTAAAAGACAAGTATTTGCAACCTAAAATGCAAACAACTGTTATGTCCACTCTCCCAAAGGGGCAGTGCATATTTACCTTGTGGAAGCAAATGTCAGTGGCAAAACTCTCTCTCTGACCCTGTACAGAAGCAATGATGATGAGCCCATGCAGGGGTCTCCCAGAGTTTGCTAGGCCTATGGCAACAATGCCCCACTTTAAAGAAATTCCCAGTGTTAGCAAAGCAAGGAGCGTTCGCTGCGCCCTTGCAATGCAGCTGTACTAGCAAGTGGAGATGAAATGTCTGTATGGCAGCCTCTGAGAACGATAATAAAAAATAGTGCAGTCAGGCTCCCATTGTGGGGCAGAGGATGTGGTTGGAGTGGGGGGTGGGGAGATGGGAAATATGTGGCAAACTTCGGAGGGGCGGGGAGGAATTTAAAAAGTGGTTTTATGGTACAAGCCTCAGAGTTTCTCCGATGTTTCTCTGATACTGCCTCTGGATTGGCCTCCCAACAGCTGCTAGCTGAGAGAAGGACCAAGCCACGCTGCCATGGGACTTCCGCCCTCCCAATGAATCAGACATTAGTGTTTGTCTCTGGTACACTTCCCTCCCTTCCCATCCCCTCGCCAAAGACAGCCAAGGCTTATTCTGCTTGAAGTGGTGGAGAAACAGGAGTCATGGCAACAACATTTGCTTCCACAAAGGGTGGGGATGAAGCAGATACTGCCCCTTTCTGTAGCTCCCGATAAAAATAATCACCAATGAACACTTGAGGGGTGTGGGGAGGATGCACCAGTCTCCTGCATAATACCAGCTGCAACTATAACAACAAGGTTATAACATAAACCTAAAATAAGATGATAACATGTAAATACTGGGTTATTTTAGCCTACAGTACAGTAATCTGGATAAAAATGACAAGGGGTAGCCTAATTTCCTTTTCCCTAAACAGACTTCACTTGCCTACATTGGATCGCCCTTCAATGCAAATCTTAACCTCCTGAGGAATAAAAGAAGGTTTGGGGAGAGTCAACGGTGGCTCCTCTTCTGACTTCTCTAATTTCCGTGTTTCGGGGGCAGACCACCTCCTCTTCCTCGTTGCCGTGGGCTTGCTGGGTTCTGATTTGGTGAGCAAAGATGCTGCAGGCAATCCTATTTTGTCTGGAAACTTCAGTTCACCATTCTCAGATGACATCTTTGCACTTCCCTGATCAATCCCGTTTTCCTGCTCTGCATACCTATGTCTACTACCAGTTAGACTGTCATTCTTAGAGTGCTTCAGCAAGATGCTAGTTGAGTCCATGGACTGGCCCTTTTTGACGGAGCCGTTCTTCAGATTCTTGAGTGTAAGTGATATGCAGACGTCCCCAACAGAGAGTTTGGAACATGGCAAATCAAAGAGCTGGCTTGTTCTCTCAGGGCAGCAGGATGACCAACCTTGTCCAAATACAAAAAAAGGATATTCTACCAAGACTTCAACACTGACCTGCAGGGATGAAGGAAATGAGGGTGGGAGGGGGAAGGAGGAGAGAAAAAGAAAGGGAGAGAAAACACATTAATCTGAAAATGTTCATCTGAATACCACAGCTGAGTTTGACCAAAGCAGAAGCCTCTTTTAAAGAGAAGAGGGGTGGGGCGGGTTCAGAGAGAGTTGGGGGTTATTTCTATTACTGCAAAACAAGCTTTGCAGCCTAACCCAGCCTTGGCACTCCTCATACTAGACCGTAGCTCAAGTTGTGTTAAAGGTACTAAAGAATTAATAGGTTTTCTTCTGACTGTGGCCCAGCAGTGAAAAAGTAAATCAGAACTACCCAGGAATCTACCATTTTAATGGTGGGTGGGATGTGGCCTTCTCAGAAAGACTTGCCTGCCCTACAAGATACTTCCAAAAGAGACAAGTCCAACATGGCGTAGCATCCATTTATTTCCCATGGAAGAGATTTCCCATTACCCACTACTCAAAAAGATCTTTGTAGAAGTTATCTCAATGATTTTCTAAAACTGAAATAAGGGAACTCTAACTATGGAAAATATGTAATGCAATTACATGTTTTTGTTTTGTGAAAAAAATAAATTAAAATAAGCTTGAGGCCGGGTGGCGGGGAGAATGGCTGAAGTCACCTTTACATCAGTCTAGAAGGTAGTTGGGCATTTTTCTCCCAGCTGGCATAAAATATGGGCTCTATGCCTTTTGGTATGCAGAAGGGGACAGTGAAGAAGCTAGGGACCAAACTGCCAACTTTTGCTACTCCTCTTGGGGAGTTTTTAAAACACTTCATCTACCTCCCTTGCATTTTCTTCAGCAGAGCAGTATCCAGCCCAAGGCACTCCAGCACACCTCACTCCTCTGGGGTGAAAACAGCCCCCCCCCCAGTTGCGCAGCACACAGCTGCAGAAGCTACAGACCTGCGGCTGCTTCCCATGCTAACCAACTGCATTCATTAAAAGCAATTTCATAAGCCGCTTCTGTTCCACAGGGATTAATCCCAAGAGAGATTCTCTGTAGGTTAATTAATACAAGCTGCGGCTAGGGGATAGTTCAGAAAGAAGCCTAATTCTTCGTCCTCTCCTGGGAAACACAAGCAGTTCCTCTCATCTAAAAGTGATTGTGTGGCAATGAACACAATATAGATAGTCTTGGAACCTGAATAAAACCTCAGTCAATTCTGTAACTCAAATGTGATTTTGGGGTTCTATTTATTTCAGCAACCAGTAAGCTAATGCAATCCTGGTATACATTTAGGTGGCAATCCTATACCCACTTACCTGGGACTTGGGAGTAAACCGCTTTGAACTCGCTAATGAGTTGACATTCATTTAAATTCTTTATTTATTATTTTTTATTAATGAGTCGACATTCAAATAACTGCACTGCTCGCTCTATTAAAACACACAGGTTTTTAATTTTACTTTAAAAAATGCCCATAAGAAAGTGAATCTGCTATTACAGAACTGGAGAACAGGGGGCGAGGATGGGGCATTGGGCAACGTCCCCTTGCTCTAGAAATTCAGTTGCTTTTCCTATCCCTCTTCATTTTTCATCCCACCTTTTTGCCTGCCTAGGCCCTAACTTCTTATTCATAACAGTGTTCACCCAAAGTAGGTCAGGATACCATTTGTCTATGCCAGGGATAGCTAAGGTGGTTTTTGCTCTGGATGCTGTTAGGCTCCAACTCCCATTGGTCCTTGCCAGAATGGCCAAGACTCAGGAATTGTGGGACTTGAGATGCAGCAACATCTGAAAGGTACCATGTTGGTCAGTCCTGGTATATGCTGACTAAAAGACTCACTGCAGTCAAAATATGCCCCCTTTCAAAAACTGAATATATATTAAAAACCCCAGACATGTAATATATGAAACGCAGCATACTTTTAAAAGGAGGCTATCAAATAAATGGCTCCTGGGGAAAGTTTAATCATCAATGAATTGAAAGGAGATATTCTGTTGTAGATATGATGAACAACGCTGCTCTCCCTCCTATACAACATATCAATAATGTGGAACATATGTATGCTTTAAAAACCTTTAGAACCACAAGCTCACAAGGGGGCGGAGAAGGAGGAAGGAAGAGAAATTCATGGTTTACAGTGCTACCTCGGGTTACAGACGCTTCAGGTTACAGACTCCGCTAACCCAGAAATAGTACCTTGGGTTAAGAACTTTGCTTCAGGATGAGAACAGAAATCGCGCGGCAGGGGCAGCGGGAGGCCCCATTAGCTAAAGTGGTACCTCAGGTTAAGTACAGTTTCAGGTTAAGAACAGACCTCCAGAACGAATTAAGTTCTTAACCCGAGGTACCACTGTACCGAAGTCATATTTTGCTTCCTGTAATGGGCTGTTTGACATAAAACTTCCAGGATGTAAGGAGCCTGGCATAAAACTGGCCAGTGAGGAGGGGAAAGACATTAATGGGCCATGATAAAGACTCCCAGGGAGAAATGGGGACGTAACACAGGCACAGCTTCTGAGTACTATTGCCCTGTAGGCATCTGAGACTTGCTTAACATCTATAAGGCAGCAGCCATAGTTCCTGGTGGTACTCACTGGTATGCAGTACCGGCACTTTTTCCTCCAAATCCTGGCTTCTAAACTGACAGTGTGAGGAGGGAACACCTTTTCTCTAAATTGCAGGTGGCAGGGGGAAGGCTAAGGCAAGACACACCTAGAAGGCCACTTTAAGGAGCTCCTGGGCTGCAGCAGCGTTTGAAATGGGCTTCCCGGCTCACATCCTTAGCCATTATGCAACAAAAATGCTGTCTCTCTTAAACTGAAAAGGTTGTGCCAGACTATGCACTCAGCAGACATTTCAAACACAAGACAAAATAGTGATCTACCAAGTCGAGATTTCAACTAGTTAATCAAACAGTCAAACAAAAACAAAACAAACCACATCCACTAGGAGACTAGCTGCTACTACAGAAAACATGACTGATACAGAAGGGACCCAAAGCCCTAGAATCTACAGGAAACGTAAATTAAACCCACATTTTAATCGTATCTCTCTAAACGACTTGCTCTAAATTCTGGAAGCGTCCCTTGTGAGAAACACAGCTGGTGGAGTATTTTAAGTAAGATGATGTCAGCTAGATTTTGATAGGCTCCTGCATAAGGTGACACTTAAATGGAGGTCATCATCCTTTCTACCAGACGATGGCACTCTCCACTCCTGAAAGGAAAGCTTTCCTGACGTGCCACTTTTACTGATGGTATTTGTGAGCATGAAGAGAAGACACCGGCATCTGCCTCCCCACCTCTGCTGCTGCTGCAGAGGTGACAGCATCAATATGCTAGTACAACAACATTAAAAGACATGGAGGGGATGGGCTAGGCTGAAACTTATCATATGGTTTTCACAGATACGGCTGATTTTTTGGTTGTACATTTCTCTGTAAGTGAAAACACAACTTTCCATTGAATGGTACAGCTTATTATAGGTCCAGGAGAAGAATTTCATACGGCAGCATCCTCATGAGTGAACAGGGCAAGTTCTGCAGCTGCTAAAGGGAGAAGAACTTATCTCTTGGGAAAATGTTGACAATCCTAATTTAGAGGTCCATTGTTACATCCACACACATTAAGGAACCTTGAAACTTTTAGTCACTCGGCAACCACTTCTACTTTGCAACATATGCCATTGCTCTTCCTCAGTTATTAAGCCACTGGAATGCCATTTTGAAAATCTCTTCCACACTACCACGTGCTAGCCCTCCTGTGCTCCTAAGAGACTTAGACATTGTGAGAAAGGATATCCAGTCAACTGAATAGCCCCTCCTTTCCCCAGCCCATTTATTACCTGTGCTCGGTGCTCTCCAACTGCAAACTGTATCATGGCAATGCCTGGAGTATGGCTGTCATCAACCCTTTCCACGGTGCTGGAGTCTATTTTCAGGTCACTGCTAATTTCTGCACTCTGTATAAAGTCTTCTGTTTTCAAATCTTCTACCTTCTTCAGCTCTCCGTTGGCCAACTGAATGATAGACCCTTTCATGAAGTAAGGAGGCAGTGTAGAAGGAGCAGCTGCTGAAGAAGGTACAGGCTGGATCAGGGGGAGGTGGATCTGGGCCTGCACGACGGCTGCCTGGTAAGCTGGTTGACTTGCTAGCGACTCAGCGTTGAAATTCTCGCTTTTTGGAATGGCGGTTGTGACAAACGTGTGAGGCACTGCTGCCAACTGGGGAGATGAAGTGGCGATAGCAGGAGGAACCCCTGTTGAGTCGAGATCTGCATTGCCTACCGGTATTAGGAGGGGCTGAGTGCCTGGGATCACCAGGTGCTGTGGCAGATTTCCAGGATAGCCAAAGGCTTGCTGTTGACTGCTTAGGTAGCCAATTACCGGTGGCTGAGTCCCAGTGTAGAAGGCCGCAGCAGGCAACCCAACGGGGAGGTGCTCTGAGGCGCTGTGGGTGGTCTGAATGACTGTGTGAGGGGACAAAGTGGCAACTGCTTTCACCCCTTCGTGGCCCATAGTCTGTTGCGGAGATAAAGCATAGGATCGGTGGGCTGTTTTTCCTAAGTGCAAGCTTCCCTTTTCGTTGAGGGCCAAGGGAGGTGTTTCTCTATTGGTGGCTTGTTGGACCTCCATGTCTGCAGTAGGTGTGCTGCTATTGGGAACAACCATAACAGAGGACCGGACACTGGTGGAATCGCGTGCAATATAATCAGCAGGACCCGAATGGACCACCACGTGCCTGGCCTCATAATGATGAGGAGATGGTTTATTGCCTGATTTGACGAGACTCACTTCTGAGGATGGGGAGATGCCGTAACGCCTGCTCTTCTCTATTTCCCCGTTCAGTATTTCTTTTGCTTGCATAGCCTGCAGCCTGCCGCTCTCAGACTTCTTGGAGGACTCCCGAGTGACAAAATGGCCGCCAGAATCTGCATATTGCACCACCACCTGGGAGGAGGGGCCAAGGGCAAACGCATGAGGAATCACTGCCTGGTGTGGATGCAAATGGACTGGGATGGCTGGAGGAGAGACGTTCCTAACTGAGCCTTGTGGAGAGCTGGAAATGTGGACGTACTGGTTTTGCTGGGTCGGTGGAGGGGACCCTGCTGTGATCAACCCGGGCGCCCGAACGAGATGTGGCTCAACTTTGTGCCCTTGCTGGTTTAGGTTGCTCATGCTGGCCAGCAAAGTGGAATAAGCCTCCAGCTGAGAACGCTGGGATGGAGTTGTGGCAACAGCAGTGGCAGAGGCCGCCGTGCTGGTTGCAGAATTGGCTGTCGGGGAAATCAGTGGGGAGGGGATGAATCCGGCGTATGGTCCGCTATACGGGGGCCCTACAAACTGGAAAGTGTGCTGCAGGTGTGCGTACTGCACTGGGGAGACAGGTGTCCCGGCCTGAGAAAGTGCAGGCGGGTACACTGTGGTGGTGGTGGCTGGAACAGACCTAGGAGCGCTAGGTGGGGAATAATCTACTCCTGCAGACAGCGATTTGTGTAAACCTATTCCATGTTGTGAACCAGCTTCCGCCGAGGTCCCTCCAGGCCTGCCTCTCCCACCCAGGCTGCTCTGGCTGCTGACTGTGCTGGAGAGCCATGTTAAGTTGTCCGCTCGGTGGTTTTCACTGGCCAGAACTAACGGCTTCACCTCGGAAGGCAGGCTGGTGGCAGGGATCTCTCGCTTCTTGGGCGGCAGGCTTTCGTTGCTCCTCTCCTGGTTGGATTTCATTTTTCACCGGCCCCTGCCCTCCGCTTCTGTGGCTTCACTGCCTGGCTGGCTCCGATTTCAGTCTGCTAAGTGGAAAGTCACATTTGATTTCTGAAGGGGATCCAGAGACTTCATGAGGAATCATCTCCCTGTGAGCACACTCCGCCAACAAGCTGCTCTGGAGGGAGAGGGAGAGGAAGAGAGAAAAAGAAAGGGAGAAGGGTAACATTAACATCAAAACATTAGCAGTAAGGGAAAAATAAAAGAAAATGAATATTAAAATCAGGAGCAGTGCATTTGTTCAGAATTTCAACTAGTAGGTCTACAGCCATGCCGTAAAAAACAAAACAAAAAACCAAGAGGATGCTGTATGCTGCAATTAAGACACTAGGTTAATCAAAATTTATTTCCCCCCTCAACACATACCTGGAGGCAGAATTTTCAAGGGTGAATCCCTTAGGATGCTATCCCAGGCACATTTACAGTAAACATAATATACTATCAGGTTATTGTCCTCTTCCTCATAAGAGCATAAGGCTATCAATGGTTACTAATATTGGTGTTGATGTATTAACTACACCAGTGTTTCCCAAACTTGGGTCTCCAGCTGTTTTTGGACAACAACTTCCATCATCCTTGACCACTGGTCCTGCTAGCTAGGGATGATGGGAGTTGTAGTCCAAAAACAACTGGAGACCCAAGTTTGGAAAGCAGTGACCTACACAGTCATAGGCAGTTTGCCTCTGAAGACTAGCTGCTGGGGATCATGTGGGGAGAGAGTGCTGCTGCACCTGTATCCTGCTTGCGGGCTTCCCCCAGACACCTGGCAGGCCACTGTGAACACAGGATGCTGTACTAGATGGGCCTTTGGTCAGATCCAGAAGTCCTTTTCCATTTTCACTCTCAGGAAATCATTATATACTCAACAAAGCATGTAGCCTAAATCTCTGGATTGCAGCATTATTCACATACTACATGAAGTGCATTAACGGATAAAACATGCACAGTACATGAACAACTATGGCTTTTAGTGTACGATATATACAAACAGATTTAGGGTAATTGGCATAATTTCATATTGAGGCACAGAGATGATGAAGGTAGTGAAAGGAGTAAGGATGTACTCTGTAAAAAGAAAAAAAAAGCACCTCTCCTCAAACAATAAGACAGGTTCATCTTTGTGAAATTACCACAGAAAGCAGAGAAAGATGATGCAAACACCTGAAAGATCACAGCATTGTGCTTGAGTTAGAATTGCAAGTTTGCCATTTCTCTTTCCCTACAAACCTCCCCATTCAAATTGATTCCAGGATTCTTTTGGGCGGGGAGTGTTGAATAACACAGTGTGCTTCTGAAATGGCACTGAACAGTCAGTATTCTACCATTCCTTCTGTTTTCATTAGTAGGTTTTGACTACTGTACATGCACAGTTAGCAGTAGTTTTCAATAAACGTCTCTCCCTGTCCCACCATTCCACAGTTTTACCAATGTGCAGAGGCACACAGGGACACTGATTTAAGAACTGCAGAAAATGAATCCTGATGTGATCCTACAATAGCACGAAGATTCCTTTTTATGCAGTGTATGATGCACATGAAACTGATTCAAAAAATACTAATTTTTCATTTAGTAGACTTATTTCCTGCTCCCTCCCCAAGAGTACATATTTTTTAAATTCACAACTTTAAACTGGAAGACAGGCAGAACCAACCCATGTAGCAACAAAGTGAGAGAATTACTCTTATGAGCAGATAGCATAAAGTCAAGGATAGGTCTTTATTTATCAATATTTCAAATACTGGCTGCTACAGGTGCTGAAATGTCTCCTCCTCTTCCCCCACCTCTTTGGCATATTCACAGGAGAAGGGCCCTTACAGGAGCTTACTTTTGGATCCCTACAATCTGCATCAGTATGCACAGGTCAAACTCACCTGCATGGTTAAAATTACATAATATGACAAACTCCCACGTTCTGTTCCCTTATATCTTAGTAACAAATGAACTGTGCGCTACAGATGCTGTGTGGATTGTGCTCTGCATAGGAGCAGGGCACTTACAAGGGACCGGGAACTGCTCTGCCCAAGGAAGAAGATCCAACAAATTTCAAGGGGTAAAACCACGTGATGCATTAGGACTAAAACAGCAGCTGTAAAATTCAGATCTGAATGTTCGCAGTTACGTTGGCATCCTCCCTTACAGGATGATTCTGTTTTCCATACTGTGACAGATTTGAAGTGTGGGATGGCAGAGAAAGACTGCCTGCCTCTCTGTGTGTGTTGGTATGAGTATCTTTCTGTTCCTGTGTACTACAGGCAAGCTGTAGTACATGGGTCAGACGAGTATGTCATAAGAAAGGAGGCCCCTTTCTCTCAAGATCTCCTTCTCAGGGTTGCTTGTATATTGAGACCTGGCTTAGACTCAAGAAGCAGTGCTTGAATTACAGGAGGACAGAGGGGTCTTACTCTCTTAAGTTAAGCATTTTAGAAGAATACAAGGAGAGCATAATCTGGGTAAAATTGAGGAGAGGACAACCCTTACTTCCCCCCTCATAATTTGAACACTGCCCAAAAGGACAGAGGGAAACACCCCGATAGTGATAAGTGGCAAAACTGGGGGGGGGGGGGATATCTACCTGGGGTAATGTTCCAAAGTGCAAATACATTATTTTGCTTCTTCTTCTTTTGAATAAGCATTTTAATCACTTTTTCAACTCAGAAGATTACTTCCCCTGTGTGCCCTTTAGATAACATAAGCTTCATTCATTCTTTAATTTCCGAACAAAATACATTCTGGTCCAATAACATAAATTCATATGATTTTTCTTTGGGTGGCAGTGAGTATGTGCAATGTCTGTACCTGGAAGTTTATCCTTGTGGTGATCCCTGCTTACTTAAAATTGAGGACCAAGATATTAAACCAGGTAATCATAGTTGACACTAGTACAGATAGGAGAATGCTCCAGAACTGAAGCATAATCCCTCCCTGTACAAACACATAGACACAGCACTCAAGCTTGGGTATGATTTATCGTTTCAGCTTAGCATTAAACTAGAAAAAGTGTTTCAGGAAGGATATTCCATGTTACTGTCCTAAGTAACCTAGCATCATACGAAGCCATCCATTCCAGTCTCAAGTCCACAGAAAAAAAATATACAGCTGATAGTTAAAGCATTCCAGATTACTGGATGTTAGGCTAACCTCAACTTGCTCATTATGGGTTTTTGCATGACTCAACAACTCTATGCTTTATGTTCACGGGGTGGGATTCACCTAATCAGTGGAAGTCCTGCACAAAGACTTCTGCTTGCACAACAGGGCTTGGCCCCCTTCCCCATGCCCCCCCTCCAAATTCATTCTGGGGAGGCTGGGAGAACCCCCAGAACAGTGGGGGGGGGGAGGGGAGGAGAGGAGAACTGGTCCATCTAGCAAAGGTTGCAATACTTGCACAGATGGAACCATTGGAAGGGTGCAATGCTGAATTCCTCTCATGTTTTCTGAGAGAGGCGTAATGTTCCCTATTTCTAAGTGACCTTGTAGGCAAGTCAGGGCTCCTCAGTCATCAAAGGTTTACTGAACTGTCACTCTTGGAATACAGGAGTAGGAGGCATTGCTCAGCCCAACCTAACCACATCTGCTGTTGCCACAAGTCTTACAATCAGTCTGCAATAAGCCTTTTGCAGTAGATTATGATAATCTACCGGGAAGAAAAAAAGACAGTTAAGGGTAGATAAAGGTTATAAGAATGGAGTAGGGTAACACAATGAGGCTGAATAGTTAAAGAAACATGCTAAAAATAAACCTTGGGATCAAGTATTTCAGACCATTTCTTGCTTGCTTCAGCAAATTACTGCTCTAGAAAAGCTTGTTTTAGTAAGCATGGGAAATCTATTACTACTGCTTCCTGCATTAAAAAAGAAAAGAAACCAGCCAAGGTAGTAAAGAGTATTTTCACATTATTTTGTTAACCCTCTGTTGACAGGTATGGTTAAACGGCCCCCAAGAGTACTGAAAATAAAATGAATAAAACTTTTGTTATCAGTCTCTCACAACTCTATGTTCCAGATATTCCTCAATCATGACAGGGACCAAACTAACCTGTTGTGTTGTTGTTTTTTTAAGAGGAAAGGGCCTCCTAAATTTACTGAAAATTTGATATTATTTTTGCAAAATTTGGGTTCAGTTCTACTCCTATTGAAGTTATGGAGAAAACTGAAAAAAGCATAAGAATAAAGGTGCTGGGTCAAAGAGACCTTGCAAAATGCTGTTTAAATTTTTTTTAGTGTAAAGATGTGTAAAGATGTATACCCCAAACCTGTTATTCCATCATTTTGTGCCATGCTTACTACTGTGCCCCAAAACTGCATCTGCAAATGTTTGCAAGCGATCTGCGCCCTCATCTCAGGAGGTGACCAAGGTCAGTGGCTATCTTTAATCAAGGACTTTTAGATAACTGCATTGCTCTGTTCACAGAAAGGTATTTACAAAATGCATTGTTGAGTGTTTCCTACCCTTAGCTATAATTGCAACCAGACAGTTCCAGCAAACTCAAAATCTAGGCCCAACAGCGGTTGAGAAGCTAACAACACATTTGCATGGTTCCAGACAGAACCTAACAACTAGTTACAGGATTAGCTAATGAAAAAAATCCTGACCGCCGTTGCACATTGCAAAAAGTAAACTAGAAATTCCTCAATGCGTTCCTTTCCCACAAATCCAGAAATGTAAGTAGAAGCATTTTGGGTTTCTAAGAAGATTTAACACTTGTATAATATGTGCGAAAAGTAGGATTGACAATACCTCTTCTTTGTTCAGTGCACAGCAATCTCAGTCTAGAATTTGAAGTCTCAAAGCACTCTTTATATAAGAAAACTAAAAATGGCATAGACATCTGTGATCTGATGGTCTTCCAAATGGCATCCCCCCCCCCAAGGATAATGGGCAATGCCCATTTAAAAGCCTAAGTTTTTGCAACCAGAACAACCCACAACAGATAGAGCATCCCAAATAGACCTGGATCTGGACTTGATCAAACTCTGGGTTGAATCTAGAAACATAGCTACCTTGCCTAGGGTGTCAATAGGGTTAGTCTCTGAACTGATAGGGCATGCCACACCAGGAAAAGAAGAAAGTATCTTGCAGAAAATTTCAGCAACATTGTGCTCTATGTAATAGTTTGTTTGACCTACGCAAGAGTTGTGAAGTGCGGCGATTCTGCATGGGCTGCCTAAATAGCAAGTGCTATGTGTGTAAAGTCATGTGAGATTTTTGTTGCTGTTACTTATTTAAGTGTTTTAAAAATGTTATATGTATGCATGTCAGAGGTACAACATTTTATCTTATGTTTAAAGAACTGTGTGGTCATCCCACACCCTGTTCTTGGAGGTTTATGTACTTTACATTGTTGTTGTTTAGTCGTTCAGTCGTGTCCGACTCTTCGTGACCCCATGAACCAGAGCACGCCAGGCACTTCTGTCTTCCACTGCCTCTCGCAGTTTGGTCAAACATGCTGGTAGCTTCGAGAACACTATCCAACCATCTCGTTCTCTGTCGTCCCCTTCTCCTTGTGCCCTCCATCTTTCCCAACATCAGGATCTTTTCCAGGGAGTCTTCTCTTCTCACGAGGTGGCCAAAGTACTGGAGCCTCAGCTTCAGGATCTGTCCTTCCAGTGAGCACTCAGGGCTGATTTCCTTAAGCATGGATAGGTTTGATCTTCTTGCAGTCCATGGGACTCTCAAGAGTCTCCTCCAGCACCATAATTCAAAAGCATCAATTCTTCAGCGATCAGCCTTCTTTATGGTCCAGCTTTCACTTCCATACTTTACATAGTAGATTCCAATTAGTTGTGTACAACTTTATTGCATACTGGAAAAGTTTTCAATGAAGGTATGGCTTGTTTTTTACCTGCAAATTCTACCACACTTAATATATTCCTCTAGATGTTTCATTTTTATTGGTTCAAATATAGTAAATATGATTCTAAAATCAGATAGATATAGTCAAGTTTTCTATCAACACAGGGTTCACAAGACCAGTCCATTCACTCTTATATTTGATGTCTGGGTTTTTATTTTTATGTTGTGCTAAAAATAAAAATTGCTAAGCTACATTTGTACAATCACTGGTAGTAAACTTTAGACCATCACAGGCTTTCTATTCTTGGCACCATATTTTGGCACATAACACAAGATACCTCTCAGGCTCAGAGAGAGGCATCTTGTGTAATGTGCCAAATGAAGGCAACAGGATGGAATAGTTTTACAGGTACGTTTGCTTGAATATCCTGGGTGGCACATTGACATAAATAATCTAGAGCCTGATATTTTAGAGAAATGAAATACAGCATTCAAGTAAGGGGGGAATTAAGAAGCATTGGTGATTCAAAGGCATGATTTATGATGTAATTGTCACGCAGTGTCTCAGAATATGAGTTATGAGATTTTAGTAAAGCTGCACCTACAGACCTTCTTCTTACAATCTGATCCTATCTTCTTGCAAACCTGTGTGAAGACACAATGGCACATTAAATGCCCTTGTGTCAATGTAATGCAGTTTGTGCCATGTTACAGCCGTGCAATTCAAGTATCTTGCACCGGCTCAGTAATTGATTCATGTAGCCTATTACTGACTGTG
Source organism: Podarcis pityusensis (assembly GCF_964106645.2). Taxonomy (NCBI): domain Eukaryota; kingdom Metazoa; phylum Chordata; class Lepidosauria; order Squamata; family Lacertidae; genus Podarcis; species Podarcis pityusensis. The sequence continues at coordinate 61,701,556 of NC_138031.1, forward strand.
ATTGTCTCTCTCCAGTCTCTGAAGTAAGCCCAGCCTAGCCATCTGGCATCCTCAGACTACAGACGTCAAAAACCGAACATTGGACTTCAGTAGTGTAAAAATGTGCTCTAGTCCTGAACTTGTAATGATCTCAACAAAAACTGCCCAACATGCACCCATGTTAGTCAATGAGACCAAACTGGTAGAAAACAGAGAAAGTGGTATTGTGGGCCAACAAATCCCTACATTTTCCATATACTTCTGGAAAGCAAAAAGAAGAGCAGGGGGAAGAGAGTTAAAATGGGAGCTGTCATCATTTGAGCCTGCAGTGGTCCCAAACAGAAGTCAGAATATAAGGAAAGACCAATGTATTTTCAACATGATTCTGAAGTATGAAATATTAAGATTTTATTTATTTATTTTTAAATATGAGCTGAAATGTGACAAGCATACATCACCTGCCCTTAGCTCTTGCAACAAGACATATGGGAAACAGGCAAAACTACCTAAGTAAATTTGGGAAATTCATTTTTTAAAAAAATGTTTTATTAAGATTTGTCCTTTTAAATGCAGAAACAACTTTTTTGTTTTGTTTTAAGTACAATAGTTACCTAAAACAAAATTAAATTAAATTATTCCACCACCAGGCAGTTAAATTTATTCTACAGGGGGGAAACAACAAAACAACCACTGATTTTATTTTTAAGATAGTAAGTTGTAACTTTTTCTTCCTTGATAGCATATCCATCTTGTAAAAACTGCTTTGGAAATCTAGCAAAGTTACAAAAGTTACAAGCTAAAGGGACAGACAAGTAACTTTCTACTTGCAACAATTTTCAACTGAATAATCAAATAATTCCTGCAGCCTTCACTTATGGCTCAAAGCAGCAGAGTCTGGGTTTGAAAAAGCATAAGGCAAGTCTCATCATTTGCCAGACCTCCTGGAGCTCTCAGCAGCCAAGTAATTCCTCCCACTACTGGCCAAGCTTCATTAAGTTAATCAGGTGTTCATTCATTCAGTCATTCATTGAAGAAGAAAAGATGTATTTTTAAAAATACTTGTACGAGCTAGCAGCCACTAAAATGCACCAGCAAGGAGTGTGCCACACCAAGTCAACGCTGAAAGATTAATTTGCAGAGGCCTTTGAGGCTGTCAAATAGGAATTCATTTCATATTTCCCCCCAGGGTTTTTATTCTGCACACATACTTCTTGCTACGTATAGCCTGCCAAAAGGTGGCAATACAACAGGAAAATTGGGGTGCTGGTGGGTGAGAAATGAACGTTCTGAATGTCATGAGCAAGTTAAAACACACTGCCATTGTCCATCCTGTTGTTGCACACCCCCCCCCCCCAATCTCTTCAGTGCTGAGAAGCTCCAGGGGTTCCAATGCTCACCCAGGGGTCAGTTTCCTTGGAAGGCCAATGGTGACTGTGGTGTCTTTAAGCTATATGGTTTTATTAACACCTACATACAATCTGAAGGCAGGAGGGAGGGTCTTGCAGTGTTAACACACCAAAAGAATTTAATTATCCACTAGTCACAGCTTTGGATCCAGCACAGAGCTAGACATGTCTCTGAACCCACCTCTCACTGAGTCATCTCCCTGGCTTCCAGCTCTCTCTCAGACAGCAACTCTCCCCCCCCAGCCCCCCCCGCCTTGCCCTTTTGGTTGTTTCTCACTTAGATGTAACTACAGTGGTACCTCGGGTTACATACGCTTCAGGTTACAGACTCCGCTAACCCAGAAATAGTACCTGGGGTTAAGAACTTTGCTTCAGGATGAGAACAGAAACCGCGCGGCGGCGGCGTGGCAGCAGCGGGAGGCCCCATTAGCTAAAGTGGTGCTTCAGGTTAAGAACAGTTTCAGGTTAAGAACAGACCTCTGGAACGAATGAAGTACGTAACCAGAGGTACCACTGTACTGCAACTCAACTCATTCATTTCAAGTTCTCAGATGAGCACTAAAGTGGCCAGCTGGTCATCATCTTCAAAGAATCTTGCCTGGCCAGTTCCCCAACCTCCCCCAAACTCAAAACGTTACTATTAGTGGTAGAAAATCAAAAAACAAAACGAAGTGTGTCTTTTTATTTTTTAACACATTCTTTATTGCAGTAACCTTCAACCTTTTCAGACAGGGGACCCACCAAACATGTACTTGGGGCCCCATTTCTTCATTTTTTAAACCATAGATGGGACAGTGCTGCTGTTGGAACCCACCTTAGATCACTGGCATGGTAGTGCGTCTCAGCTCACCAGCTGAAGACCCATGTTTCATTGAGACATACAAAATCAAGGCTTAAACCTTGAGCAATTTAAAACAGTCAGCTCTGATCTCCCAGGGTGGAGGGTTTCCATTGGCTTCAGTGATTTAAAGAGACAACCAAGCATGTGCACACACACAAACACACACAGTCCAAGTACATGTGGTTCATGGATTGGTGGTGAGCTGTGAGACCACAATTAAAAACAGAGACAAATGTTGACGGTCACTTCTAGAGCAAACAGAGAAGCATGCTGAATTAATGCACAGGTGCTTCTGCATGCCGATGCAGCGATACTCAATATGCAGGGGGAAAGGGATGGGGAAGCATTATTAAGCAGCAAGTAAGTATTGCTAGGTTTCCTCACAATCCATGTCACCGAGGCATTTGTCAGTCAAGAGACATTACTGCTTCACAGTGGTAAAAGGCTAGAGAAAGCCCAATCTCAGTAAGTGCTCATATATTCTTGAGTTGTCTTCGTACACCCATTAAAGCTTAAAGCTATTAATTGCCTTACTAAAAATGTACCATTAAACATCTCACTTTACAACGGGGATAATCCTTTGCTTGGATCAATGCAACAGAATGTCTCCCCCCACCCCCGTTCTTCTCCTCTCAGAAGTTCACTTTTAAAAAATGAGGTTAATAAACATTTGAAGTCACTGTAGTAAAATCGTATGCAATTGAAATCCCCTGTTGTATCTTATAAAGCCTGTGTGTGTGTGTGTGTGTGTGTGTGTGTTGCATGCACTTTACGCGCATGCATTATGGGTGTCAACTGACTAAATTCTCTAACCGAAAACATGGTCACCTCAGTAGATTTTAAATATCTAAATGACTCCCAAAGGGTACAACTTTGAAATTTGTACTAGATAGATATTTCCAAAAATGAGGGTGCGATATCTCTCTCCTGAAAGGCTGGCAACTGCACTGCATGAACACATTGATGGCTTTCAAGAGGGACTATGCATATTTTTAGGAGATCACATCATCTCCTGCCAGAGTTAATTTGATAAAATACTGAGCTCTTTCAACATGCCATGGAAGATGGAAGACTGATGTATTAGCAAAGAGCTAGTCCCAAGCTATAATGAGCGCTTTACATTAGTATAAAAGCAAGATGATCTAACTGTTTCCTGGGAAACAGGCCTTCTTGATATATAGTGGTAAACCTTCTGGGAATAGAACTGCAGGTTTTCTTCTAGCAAAAGCTTCCAACATTACTTATTCAGCACCACTTCATGCAATACCATTATTCCAGTTGCAATTGTATAGGTAATAAAAGGAGGGAAAAATCACCGAGTGTGCTCATGACTTCTTGCTGCTTGTCAAAAAAGAAAAAAGAAAAAAGAAAGAGAAAAGCATACATACTAATTGCATTTATCTTTGTGGCTGCACAGTCTTGCCAAATCTATAAAAATCCAAACCTAAATGCTTTGACAGCGGGGTGGGGGGTAGTACCCAGGAATCGATGGACAGGAACAGACTTTGAAAACTATCTGATTTATTAGCTTTCCTCATGCTTTAAAATTTGAAAGAAAAATGTAAACTTGGGATGAGTCCTGATAGCTGCGGGACACAAGCACCCAAAGAAGGATGTGCAATGGTTACAGTTAACACACAGGTGGATATTCAAAGCATACCCAAGAGAATCCTACAGTGGTAGCTCGGGTTACGAACAGGTAACAAACTTTTTGGATTACGAACACTTCAAACCCGGAAATTAGTGTTCTAGGTTGCGTATTTTTTTGGTTTACGAACCTACTCCATTCAGGGGTGCACTTCCGTTTTGAGTACAACACTTCCGTTGTCCAGCAGCGGAGAAGGGGGTTGTCACAGCGTTTCCTGGAGCCACGATGGAGCGAAGCTATGCGCCTGCCCGCCATCTGGTTGGAGGGCGCGCAATTCCTCCCCCCCCATGCCACTGTGGGAGGCACAAGCGCTCTAGGGAACATTTCCCGCAGCAGCGTGGGGAGGGATCTGTGTGGATCCCAGTTCAGCTACTGATTGATTGATTGTGTGACTGAGGAGATGGATAAAAGCCCCCCACATCCAAACAATGACAATCATCAGTGCAGGTAAGAATTTTTTTTAATTTTTATTTTGATCATCTACAATACTGTTTTATTTATTTTATAGTACAGTACATTAATTATTGCTTTCATTTTATGGATCAATGGTATTGTTAGATAGTAAAATTCAAGTTAAATTGCTGATTTAGGGGTTGTTTTTAAAAGTCTGGAACGGATTAATCCATTTTGCATTACTTTCTATAGGAAAGTGCGCCTTGGTTTAAGAATGCTTTGGTTTTAGAACGGACTTCCAGAACAGATTAAGTTCGTAAACCAAGGTACCACTGTACTTTCCTTCATACTTTCTGAACATCTTTCATACACGTGCTATGCTCCAAAGCTCATCTCTTCCCATAGATCTAAGCAACCCTTCAGTATCTTTGCACATGGAAGCTGCTCTTAGTCTACCGGATCTCTAGAAGAAAGGAGTTAGTTCCTTCTCACATGTGGTTGCATCCGGAAACGATTTTGCTTACCAACTTGCCATGCCCTGTGCTCCACGGCAAAAGAGGCCTATGGCTCCACACCAACCTGATGGCTAAAAACAAGGTTTGGGGGGGATGGGCAAAGGTAACCCTTGCTCTGATAACTGCTGCTGTTCCCCTCCGGCTTGGCTGCAAAGAAAAGGGTGTTTTGTATAGAAACTTTCCAGGCTTGTATCTGCTCAGATATGACCAACGTGCTGCACTAAAAGCCTAAGAGACACAGAGAGAGCTCTTTGCAAAGTCTAGAGAACTAAATTCATCAGCTGCCAAGAGCCAAATCTTACCCAGTTCAGTTAACACGGCACATGATGATCGCACATAATTCAGAGTCAGGGTTCAATTGACTCCAACAAGTAACTCGAGGAAAGGAAAGTATATGTTAATGTGCCATTGCTAGCGTATAGTTTATCATAATCTCAGTGATGTCTCCTCATGACCACTCAGTATAAAAGCTTTCACATTTTCTAGACCAAGCTGAAATAATATTTCAACTTAATTCAAAGGGAAGACTTCTCCCTTTCCACTGCTTACTGATGCTTGTGAAGATGAGTCCACTAAGCATCTCTTTACTCATTGTAAATTATTCCAAATTACAATCTAGAAAATAAAAGAGAAAGAAAAACTTTTTTCAAAACTAGGGACTTATTTCAGCATAAAAATGCACAGGAGTGCACTGTAATCACTTAAAACGCCACAAAAGGGGGGGGGAACACAAATAAATAAAAATACATGGAGGCTGCTGTTTTGAAGCACAAACTATCTACACACACTCTCACTCCTGATTTGTACTACCTAAACCAAACGTAAAAAAGTGTGTTGTTTCATCTGGGACACACACTGTATAACACCAACACACACAAAGGCATTACAAACAATTACCAGCAGTTTTGCTATCCTTAAATGACCCTGGCAGGTGGGTTACTCTTGTGGGGAACACACACTTCTCTTTCTCTATTAATAAAGCTTAAGTGTGAACAGCATGTGTGTATTATGTGTGTGAGAGCGTTCACTTGCAAGGAGAATAAATTATAGAGTTACTAGATTTTTAGCAATCACCCCTTGCAGCTGTGATAAAATACAGGAAAAACAAGGAACTTTGTCAAAGAACAAAAATGTTACATACAAAGGGTGTTAAAAACCCTGGCTCAGGATAGCAATGGCCCTTAATGAGATATGAACAATGTACAAAAAAGGCCCGAGAATGTAGATGTTCTCAGACAACTATGTAGAACAGGCACAGGCAAACTCGGCCCTCCAGATGTTTTGGGACTACAACTCCCATCATCCCTGACCACTGGTCCTGTTAGCTAGGGATGATGGGAGTTGTAGTCCCAAAACATCTGGAGGGCCGAGTTTGGCTATGCCTGATATAGAACAAGGATGGAGAATCTTCTACCATGGGTTGTTGAACTACAGAAAAATCAAGCAGGTTCCACAGATCTCTCCCATCTAAGTAAGGTTTTGAATTCTTGGATAAAGTTAGCTATCAGGCACCCCTCCTTGAGGAAAGGGGTCTTCTGGTGCTGACTGGCCTTGCGCATGAGGGGCTATGTATCAGGCATCTCCAAAGAGAGCGCTTGGAAGATGTAAATTGAGCTGGCTATCAGCTGTCCAGTGCTGGGCAGCCTCTTGTAGGAGGTGGGACCCTGCAGACCAGGCAGCTGCCAGGTGGCTCAATCTGCGCTTTCAAAGCTCTTCTCAGGTGGGCTGGATGAAATTCAGCAGCTGGATGGGCCAGACTGAGTCTGTGATGTTTTTGCATCTGTTTAGTAAAGAAGGGCGGGATATAAACTTAAGAAATATCTGCAGTCACTAGTGTGGTTTATTGGTTGCATTACTGTGCGCCTTCACATTTCTCTGTGGAAATTAAACATCAGAAGCTGTTTGTTGTTCAGACCAAATTGTGAGAGGGGAAGGTAATCTGCTAGCAATCCCCCCCCCTTATTGTTCTTGAGAATGCTATAAAAGTATTGTTTTCAATCTGAAATTTCTATACTGTGATATGTGCAGCTAAACAAAGAAGCCCTCGGGGAGACGATGCACCCTTCTTTTGCACAGCCACAATCCATTCAGAGAAAAACTGATTCGTCTTTGTGGGTGGTTAATATATCCAGGGCCCTTTTTCCCCAACCGGAACTCAGTTCTTGCATCTCTCAGATGGGCACCACTGCCATTATCAGAGAACAAGGGTGAGTTCACGATGGGTTCCAGAATCTCTTTTTCTAGAAGAATAGCACTGAATATATCTAATAAAGTTTTACATAGATCACAACTTTTTAAAGCTCTCATTTAACATTCAGTGCTGGCTTCTATACAAGCTGCTATATTTAAATCATTAATCTAAAATGTTTCTATTGGGACTTATTTTCCACCACAATGTGATTTTTAAAGATCACTTCTCTTTTGCAAGTATGTGGATGGTGGTCTTGGGAGTTGGCCAGCACCATGTGTTCAGCTGTACAGGTATTTGGGGGGCGGAAAGGAGAAGAGAAGTGATGCAAGTTAGACCAGTTAACTGTAGACCAATCTCCAACTTGATCTCACCCCAAGAAACTGTGAAGAGCAGGAATTAACTATAAAGTGAAAAGCAATGGTAGCGGGGAAGTCAAAGTGTTTCTTAAGAACTGGTAGGCATGCTGTACTGTACCATCTCTGTCATTTATGATCCACATACTACAGCAAGATTTTACATTATTATTATTATTAGGTTCTAAAGGACACGCCTTGCCATCACTTAAATTAATCACTTTATGAACATTTTGAAAGAGCTTTTGGAATAAGCCGGAGAAATAGGAGATTATGAAGATGCAAAGATGTCAGAATACAAAACAAAGGCTGCAGACCAAGCCCCTGGCTGCAAGTGACAGTGCCTAATGGACAAGCTCTGCCCTCGCTGTATCTACAGACCTGCCCCTGCTAGCCAGGTTGTGAGGTGTGGGAGAGGTATGAAAAATATGTTCCTTCACTGCATCAGCTCCCAGGTCAGTGCAGTAAAGAGGCCCAGATTGGGCCCACTGCCATCATGCAACAGCAGTGGGGCTGGCTAAAGAGGCTGAGGACCCTGTCCTAGTCCACCCCTTCCCCAAATGCCCCATTTCAGAGGCTTCTGCTAGCTACCATGAATGGGGATACCTCGGACAGTAGCGTCTACCTTCCTGCACGTTGGGAAGCTTCTTGGTATTGGGAGTTGGCAGGAATGGACACAGGAATTCCCCCCTTCCAACGCCATCTAACATGGTAGGTCACACTTTGGACTAATCTTTAAGTGTTGTCTGAGGTTTAACTTGGAACAAGCCAATTTAGGAAATGTTTAGTCCTGGGGCTGATACAACCTTTGACCCCAATGTCCGTGTACATTAACAACCTAAGTGGGTTCTTATTCGCTCCCCTCTTCATTATCATTGTTATGTATTGAGGTTCTCACCCTGGCCACCAGGGGGTATTGTGTATATAGTTTTCACTCAGGTCCACGTAAATTAATTTAGGCGGGAAACCTTGGGCTGCTGTTACAATGGTGACAGCCGGCTGCCTATAAAAACAGGCCGGCTGAGCTGTTTGCGGTTCAGTTCAGTTCCAGCTTACTTATTAAGAACTACTTGGAGAAATCTCTGTGTCGTCTGCTATGTCCACCCACTACCTAATAATCATCATTCACATGGCAAGTCATCCTCTTTTCCCTCCTCCAGGCTTCTGAAAGAGTCAAGCGTGGAATGTGAGGTCTATAGAGTCTGTGGATTGCAAATTCTTCTGCTTCCAAGGTCTTAAATTGGCATTAAAGGACGATATGCCAAGTCCTGTACCAATGAGGTGAACTGGGGAAACTGATGAGGACAACTTTCATAGTGGGTACGGGTATAAAGCTGTGAAACAAAGCCTAGTTTAAAAGGCGGCAATAGGCTTTTGCATGCCCCACATCTGTCACATAAGGCCTCATGTCAGAAACTGGAGTGATGATATAGGTCCACTCTGTGCCAGTTTTACTCCAATTTCTAGGAGGAAAGTTGCTAGTGTGGGAAAGACCTCCAGAACAGACTCCTCCATTATGGCCTGGGGCTTTTGATATAACCTTTGGGGTGCAGGAAAGAACTAAGCTAAGCTGCAAACAAAAATGATATGAGAAGGGCCCTGTGAGGTCCTGATTTCACTGTGCTCTCTTATTTGTTTATTTACTTCTGCTTTTACTATTTTTATTTACAAGAGGTGGCAAACAAAACAAACACACAGCCGATACTAAGGAGAACTAAGGCACGTAGAGAAGGGAAAAGTGGTAGCCAACTTCTTCGCAACATCATCTTTTAAATACCTCTGTTATATCACATGACGAAAACAAAATACAGATAACAAATAAGAGAGAGCAATACTAACACAGTGTTGGTTGTTATCAAACTTCAAGCTCCCCCAAGCTATCAATTAGTAGCTATCAGCTTCTTAGCACCACAGCTCCTCTCAGGTTCAGAAATAGCACCCTTCGTTTCCCAATGTACTTTATTAACAAAGTCAACCTATAGCAAACAATTTATAATTCTCTGCAAATCCCTTGATAACACATTTCACATTCTCATTCACAGCTTTTAAATGATCAGTTACGTAAGAACTTTGATGCTGTTGAAGATGTTAAGTGCACCTGTAGCACATAATAATAATAATCATCATATCATATCATATCATATCATATCATATCATACCATATCATATCACAGCTAACAGGCCAGGAATCAGAGAGAAAGATTTGTGAAATCTTATGATGAAGGCTGGTATATAAGTCTAATAAATAAATACAAAATAAATGAATCAAAACTCAATGAAAACATCTTCCTGGTGCAAATCAGAAACACGGTGGCCATATTTGGATGACCACCCAAGGCTTCATCAGCCATGGACAAATACTCCTCCCTCACCACTCTCCCCTTCCCATCGCACAGATCCTGGCTCACATTTAACCAGAGTTCCCAATTATGTCCAAATAGGGTTTCTCTAACTTAGTGTTGGTTAACAAACCTGGAAAATGAGTCAGGATAGTTTTTTGGGTTTGTTCACTAACATTAAGCCAGACTTCCCTGGGTCAGATGTAACAGGAAACTCTCGACTTAATGTGAGCCAAGATCTCCATGCATGTGCAGAATGTGAGGGGAGGAGCACATGGCTATGCTACTCATCCGTAGCAGTTTTAAAAGCTGCGGAGAACTGACTGAACACAGCCACCAGACACTAGGCCTCAGAATGTTTTCTTGCTGTATTATAAAACCTGTCTTTGAATAATATATTCCTCCCCCTACCCAAAACAAGCAGTCAAAAGAAAATCTTGCTCTTAATAACCAAGACAGATTATTTTTGAGTTTGTTTGCTGTGAAACATTTCCCTTCAAACCCACTGGGCTGGCGAGCTACACAGAATCCATAATTTCTAGGATATTTTTTTCCTAGGAGGATTAGTTAAACCATGGTTTTAAGAGGCAAATGAAGTTTTTGAAGCATTTGCCCTGGACACAGGATCCAAAACTTGGAGAAGCAGCCCATCCTTCATGTCCCTTTCGAAGTGGGAGAAAATATAATGTTTAGGGTGAGAATTTGGGCTGGGGCAGCTGTTGGTGGGCTGGAGTTCTTATCAGGGCTGTCTTAAGCATATGCGGCGCCGGGATGCGAATTTCCGCCTGGCACCCGCCCCCCTGGTTGCCCAGTCCCAGGCGTGCAGGAGGGCAGAGCCAGCCGGCCGCCTCAGTGTCTCGCTGGCTCGGCTGCCCCGGAACTTGCGGTGCAGAGCTGCCCACAGCAGAAGAGCCTGCCGCGGCGCTCTGACCGACAGACGGGCTCTTCCCTGGACTCAACTCTCAGGCCTCGAACTCTCGGCCTGGCACCCCTGAGAGCCCAGCACCCAGGTGCCCCGCACCCCTAGCGCCTATGGGTAAGACGGCCCTGGTTCTTATGATACTAGATTTACCTGTGTTTTATTTTATAAATGTGATCTCGTGATGCTTTGTGCTTTTATTTATATACTATTATAAGTTTTCGGAAAAGTAGGCCATCTGTGGGATATAAAGCTGTCAGTCAAGTCCAACATCCCAAGAGAGGACTAACTGCCTCTATGTGGCAGGCAGTTTTGTCGGTTGGTTGGTTGGTTACTGCAAGGAGTGTTAACTGGTAACTGCTCGGATGCAGTCTTCTCATGACTCACTACTATCTAGTATATAGTTTATCTGTTATGTAACCTAAGCCTGCCTTCAGGAACAACTCTGTAAACCTGAATGAATCCGATAGTAAAGTAGTTTATGTTAATATGATTCAGATTCATGTGTGTTGTCTTTAAGAGGGACAGAAAGGGATTATCAACCAGGTATCAACCAGCACTGGCTCCCGGCCTCTAGAGTTAGGTAAGCGCACAACCCTAGAGTCTGTCAAGACTGGCCCGTACGGGCAGGGGTACCTTTACCTTTACCTATAATTATTGATAGGACTCAAAACAAGCTAGCAACCCGTTTGTCGTTGCATTAACTAAAACAGGGGATCGTTTAAACTCTACTAAATTATATAAACGTTTCCGCACTATCTAGAATAAAAAGGGCCCTTCTAGTTTAAAGAATGACACTAACGGTAGACATTGTGTAATTTCTACTATACCAACAGAATGCTGAAAACTACATTTTTTAATTTTAAAAAATAAGGGAAGTTTCTAGTAATGACAATTTGGTATGAATAGATAATTTGGTATGAATAGACAATAGATTCCAATACCTTTAGGCAAATCAGTATATAATGGATGATGTGGTGTAGCCCCTCTCCTACTGTTTATTTTCTAATGAATATTTTTATTCATTTTTAGGTCAACAGGAGTATATAACCAACCAAGAACATCACACTGTATTGGTCTTTACAACCTCTTCAATGTCCGCATTGGCTCAGTTCAATAAATCATTCCACAGGCTCAACTCCTCTCATATTGTTAAGGGTGGCTGATCCTGCTTTAGGCGGTCCGCCTGCTATTAGGGCTATGCATTAGATTGGAATTTAGAAAGCTGAGAGAGATGATACCCAGGTTCTTGGCACTTATGATACTGGGTGGCCAAAGCTCCTCACTTTCAGTCAATGACAAAAGGAGAACAAACTTTCTTTTCCTGATGAAGGCAGTAAATGGATAAGAGAGGACAGCACCAGCTTACCTGGGCATCATTCTCTTCATCAATCCCAAATATAAACAGATTATTTCTTTCTTTGGAGGGGAAATGAGGGATGGGGAAAGGGATGTTTTCTCTGACACCACACAAGGTCTTCAGGTTCACACGACCTTAAGTAGTAGCTGGCACTGCCATCTCTTCAAGTTGCCAATTTGCACACACAAATTTATGGCAACAGTAGAGATGAAGCACCTGAAATAAATTATCCTATTTTGGTGAGCAGGGAAGGAGAAGAAAAATGGTGAACTGTATACAGTATGCATAGCATAAAGTTTATCTTGCCCAGATTGTTGGATCTCAGATATGGCAATTTTAAACTGTCACCAAAAACATAAGGCTTCTTATTGCTTCCTCTTTGCTTTGGAATAAAACACCAAAGTATAAGAAAGTGAGGGCTTCACAGTTCTGGCTCCAACCAGCAAATCTAGATTTCTGCATATCAAAGCCACTTCTAGTTCACTGAACAAAGGCAGTCTGTAATGTTCACTTTAGTGGCTATGAAGCAGAAGGAAGGAACAAGGGAGAAAGATGGTTCAATTAGGCTTCAGAACTTTAGACAAAGGTTACTCAAATAAGCAATGTACTGAAACTATGAGTAGCATTTCTGCTCTGTAATTTGTAATAACATGACACCTCAGCTTGCGCAAAAGCACCACAGTGTATACTAATAGCACCCTTATTATTAGATTTTCTGCATGGTTACATAAGCCCATAAAAAGAAAAAAAATGTAAATGATTCAAGAAGATAGTGTTGCAGTTTTCATGAAGTCTTTAATAATCTGAGGCCTGAGAAAGATCCCTGCTGGCAAGAAACTATCAATTTTAATGCTTCATTAAAACTGTTCTTTTGAGTATTTTAAAAAGAAAATGCTGATAGGCAAATGAAGCAAAAACATTTTTTAAAGTAAGGGTTTTGTGCTAATTTCTGCCATTAGATCTTTCATGCTTATCCTGAAAAACTATATGCATAATTCTTTGTCTGCCCAATAGGTCTACTTTGCCCTATAGGATAGCAGGTTTGTGTGTGTGTGTGTGTGTGTGTGTGTGTGTGTGTGTGTGTACACATAATATATATATGGGCCAAGTAAGGGCAAAAGAAAGGAGGATTGTGCAGAGATTCTGATGATCAGAAAAGGCTAATTCCTTGCTGCATTGCAAATTATAATCATTGTGATTCTTTCCTACAAACTGCTATGAAAGTCTAGTTAATATTCTTTAGACAAGAGTTATCTTCTAAAAAGTGCAGCAAAGAATACTCATAATCCTGAAACATTGATAAGCCCCACAGATTCATAGAATTGTAGAGTTGGAAGGGACCCCGAGACCCCTTTACTTGTAAAATGCTAGTGTCAATTTATTTACTTTTGAAAATAAGCATTAATATCAAGTTAATTTTGTCTAGACTGAAATGTCACTCTTGGAATTACATTTTATCTGCCACCTCTGCTGGGGAGGTGGCAGTTGTTAATACTGGCTGCTGTGCAGTAGTATGTGTTAATTTAAATACATGCAGATTTACCATAGTACCATGCCATGAAAAGTGCCTTTGTTTCAACCATAGAGTGCACAGAGTATGCTCTATAGGAGACAAAAATATGTTTGTGATGGCATGTCACCTTGCCCAATGATTGGTCCCTGACACAAATGTATGTCTTCAACGTCAGTTTACAGAGCTCACAAAGTATGCCTGTCTTCCCCTTACATTACATTTTGAGAGTGTGCACATTAAATGTAACATGCAAAGTAACCTCTGATCTGATTATCTGGTGCAAATCGACGGGCATCTAGGTGAAAGCTTACAGCAGATTGACACAGAAGGAAAGTCGAATTGAGGTATGTGAACTTCCTAGGGATAAGGCCTCCATGAGGAATCATCCCTGCCTTGCCCTGCCATTCAATTAGAATGTAGTTTCTTGCTCCTACGGTATTTACCATCTCACTTGCACTCAATTCTCACTTTCCACTTTCTGATATATGTAGGAAGTCTCTGCATATTTGTGCGCATGCCACTGCGTTGAATGACCACAGTTGAGGCAGCAATTGTTGAGTCCCAACAGCAGGAGAAGGCTATTGTCCTCGCATCAGGTGGGCCTCCCATAGACACCTGGTTTATCATTGTGACAAACAGGTTGATGGACTAGATAGGCTTTTGGCTGGAACCGGCAGGATTCTTAATGCTCTTATGCATCATTTTGCGATTGATTCAATACAAAATGAAAAAAAAAGTTGTTAGAAAGGTAAATGCTCAGAAAAGTTATCAGTTGATAAAGTGTACACAAGTAAGAACAAGGGTCACTTTGCAAAAGTAAAAAAAAAAGTGGTTAAATATTTCAAGATGCTAAACTTGAAAGATTCATAGATCTGTTTTGTAACAAATGCCAGTTCATTCCACCCTGAATGAAATCTGATACCCAATGTAAACACAGATGAGGATCTTGCACACCCAATTAATCTTCCCTGCAAGTTCCCACAAAGATGAATCTGACTGGTTTCATTATTACCACAACTCTTCAATGGCACTTAATAATACTGAATTAGACTGGTTTCATGCTGATACCACAAAAAAACTCTTCTCTTCTGCCACTGCTCAGGGCTGCTCCACACACAACTAACTTTCCTACGTGTATATAATTTCCACGTGGGAGCATGCATGAACATGCATGTACTGCCAGATGAAGAATGCACACATCTATTGTCCCATGTGCATACAGAGAAAGAAGCTGTAGTTGGCAATAGGTTCCCACAGTAAAATAAGGAGATATAAATTTGTGACATTGTCACTACAGGCATGAATAATTTACATATGATTTGGTTTCTTGAGAATATACTAAACTTTATGCTGAGGACAGTTTGGAAACTGCAGCTAGACAAGAACTGCAGATAGACTGGGTGAAAACTTCTTACCTTGCCTGCACTGAAACAACTACAATTCTTCCCAGTGAGCATGACAGGCCAATTTGAAGTGCTGGTCTTAACCTTTCAAGCCCTACATGACTTAAGACCTAGATATTTGATGGATCAATTTCTCATATTCATCCACCACTGAGATCATTATCTGAGGCCTTTCTCCAGATGTCCTCAGCATCTAAAGTGACCCTTTTCTGTAGTGGTTGCTCACCTTTCAAATGAGCTCTGTAGCAGGCCAGCCTAAAAACATCACTGCTATAATTTATGCGCCAGGCAAAAACATTTCCATTTCCCCAGGCTTTTAAGAACTGCTAATGGAAGCATTCTTTAACTTGAACAGTTTGATTTTACTATCTATTAAATTGGTCACTGCAGTTTTAGTTTTGTTTCAATTTGCTGTATTAGTGCGTAATAATAATAATAATAATAATAATAATAATGTTGTTATTATTTTTAAATGGTAGTTTTGTTCCTTACCACTCGTTAGCTGCCCTGGGAACATAAATCTATGTTGAGGGCTTAAGATATACATTATGTACCCAAACCAACAAACCCAATAGTGGGTTAGGCCTCCATATTAGTATACAGTATTTCAACCCAACAAGTATAGAAAGTGGATAATAGAGTTCAGGTCTACTAGACTGTATAAATGTAGATGGCTGATTCAGGATAACAACCCTGAATCAACAATATCCGTTGTCAACAATTATATAAACAAACTTTGTATATGCTTCAGAATGTGAGAATCTGTGGCTTGCTGCCATATAATGTAGGAAGAGGTTTGTCTGAGCCCACAACTATATCTTCATATAGATAGTTCTAAACAAAGAAAAATACATTTTCAATTGTATTTTTGTGTGGATTTAAGAGAGGTTTCTTATCCATATCTATGCCACTCATTTATTTTATTTTGGTTCATTTCCTTTTTTGTTAAGCTAAAGAACACCTTTGATTTCACGAAGGCACACTTGAAAATGGACACAGCACTACATAATAAACAACGAAGTATACTGATCAATACCTTTCAGACCCATTGCTGTTTTCTCCCTGGACTCTCCCCTTTCTTAGAATTCTTTATTAAGAAACACCCGAAACTTCTAGAGCAAAGCAATACTGTTCAGCTCATTTGAGAATGAACTTGTGTGCAGGCTTGCCACTGTACAGGAATAAAAAAGCGCACTATGCCTTGACCTCACTCAAGAACACACAGTTACTTGCTGTAAAGCCAAATTGTTCCAGTGAAGCCAATTTGAAGATCCATACAGTTAAGCTTACTCTTTTTACCCGCTGAAGCTGAAACAGCAGACAAAGAGACTGAGTTCCTGAGATACTATATGTGTGGCAGAGAAATGTTTCCATAGAGAGTTTTGCAGCAAAACAGAATCGCTGCCTTTTATCAGATAAGCACACACTAGCAAAGCGTCCAGCATGATTTTTTTAATGGCTAAATCCTGGGGAAAATGTGAAGAATGTTTGGCTAGAAACATGCTTTCCCAATGAACACAAAACTTGGCTTGTTAGCTGCAGGACTCAAAGCAGATTGTTCAGTGCAGATGCATTTATTTAAGCAAAAGACAGAAAACAAGTGTTTTGGTACAAGTTTCCTTTAGCCAGACCTCCAGTTTACTAGTCTGTGTGGCAGGAAGGTTCAAACCCTCAAGTATTTAGGTGATATTATATAAAACACAGCTCTTCTATGTTTGGTTTGAAACTCTTGTTAAGACCTTCTGGTTTTCCCCCCTTGGGATGTATTTAACAAGTAAATGGACCACGAAGTCCCACAAGCTTCCACGTTAGGACTTTCATGGTGACCAAGATTATTACACCACAAGTAAACTGTGCTGGTGGCAAGGTGGGAACAATGCACAACCATGAGAGCGATGCGTACTATTAACATTGCTGCAAGGATACATCATGTGATTTCCACTCTATCTTGGTATCTGCGTGGGTGTACGGTGATGCAATTTTACATGATGTCAGATTTCCAAGCCTACACACTTTCCCCCTAGGAAAAAAAAAAGCCCCCTTGCTGAATTTTGAGTAACATCACACACATTATGTTTTGGAAAAGCAAACTTAAAATAAGATTTTTTAAATGGCTCACAATGTTATTCAAAGCATCTGCATTTGAAACTGGAAAGTCAGCATTTCTGAAATAACCTACTGTACTAAACACCACTCGTTTCAGGCTTGAGCACTGCATTAAGGAAGTTAAGAAGTATCTGACTACTTTTGGATTAAAGATCCACAAAACCGATTTTGTGCCTCATGTTATGGGCTGAAAATGAGGTAATTTCAGGTGCTGTGTAAGTGGGCTATAATTACAACCAAGCCTCATACAAATATCCTGAGAGGTGTTTGTCACTGACAATGTTGTTTTGCCACTCCAAAAAGCCCCTTTATCATAGCTTCACTGGAAAGCACAGCCTATTCTACCTCTGAAAGTGTTTTGAGCTTGTACCAATCTGCTTGGCTTCTCTATTTATGGGCGTAAACATGGTCAATATACGGCAGGAGTGTGAGTTCAACGCCATCACTTACAAGTTGTGTGGACAGAACCAGGAGCAATTATTGAGTTTCCTTGATGGTTAGCATCTGACAGATGTCTCAGAGATATCAGTTTTAAAACTTGACAAAAAGAAAGCACATTTTGCTCTTTAACACAAACAGCCAACCTGCCACGATTATTCAGTTCACATTTATGCCAAGTATGACAGCAACCTTAAGCCATGAATTAAACTGGTAAAATTTCCCTCCCTTAATCAACTCAAAAGATATTTACTGCTTTCAGTCTGTGTGATGTGTGCACTCACTAAAATGAATCAGTTACTCAATTTAAAGGTTTTGGCCTCTGCTCATACTAGTTGCTTTACCAGTATAACAATAAGTGTCCAAATTGCCATTTGTTAGTACATATGTCAGTTTGTGGGAACTAGTAACTTGGTCTTACCTTTGCATATTTCTGATGCACCTCTACTCCACCCCAGTCCTTTTGCAAGCCCCTTCTTTTTCCTGCAACATCCACGTCCCACAGTATGTGGGTGAGAGAAGAGAGTGGTCAAAAGATTTGATGCAGGAGAGTTGCTGCACCTGCGTTCTGTCTTAACGCTGTGGAGCATTGTACAGATATAAGCAGAGTCTCTTGTAACCTCATTCCTTTCGTGAGGGAACAAGAGAAAGCACGATTATGTAAAATGCCACCAGCTATACACAAAACGCTTTTCCAAATTAACTGCAAAGACGAAAGCGAGAATGCCCAACCTGAGTATACATAACTTCTTGTGAAGACTGATGTCAGTATGGAAATTACAATGCAGAACATGCTGCTGTGTCTTGTGTCTGCAGCTGGCCAATCTACACAAACAGTTTTCTCACATATACAGTAACAAGGAGCACAAGGGGACTCCCATATGAGACTGTATTTGAAAGGGTGGTGGACAGGAGAGGCATCTCCTCTCTCCGCAGCCTTCTGCTCCCTGTTTTAATTTGAAAACATCATGTCTTTTACGTCAAGAAAGGGGATGGAAAAGAAGAATAGCCAGCAGGGCACAAGGTAGGGGGGCTGCAGTACAGTGAACAGATGAGCCTTCTTATCTTAACTACACTGCACTGTGTAGTTTCCCAAACTTGGGTCTCCAGCTGCACCAATGTTTCCCAAACTTGGGTCTCCAGCTGTTTTTGGACTACAATTTCCATCATCCCTGACCACTGGTCTTGCTAGCTAGGGATGATGGGAGTTGTAGTCCAAAAAAACAGCTGGAGACCCAAGTTTGGGAAACACTGCACCAGATAGACAACCTTAATGAACAGTAGCCCCCACCTCCGTGAAAAGGCATCCTTTACCTCCTGCATTTATTGCAAGAAGTACAATGCATGCCCCAAAGGTATCATAGCCCAATTTCAGCATATTGCATGCTACACTCAAATGAATATAGCAAAGGCCCAATCATTTTTTGAAATGGAATGCAGCTTTGGGAACAGGGAAATTCAGAGAGCAGGAGAAGCAGCTCCCCTATATAATCATGGAGCAAACATGTTCCTGGACTTGGGGACAGAAATGAAGTGACTGTCAAAATAACTTCTCTTACATTCATCTTCAGCTGTCCATCCTTGAAAAGTGTCACTTAAGACTGAGCAGGAAAGTATTTTTTCACACTTTCAGTGCTTGCTCTTTCACATTTTAGCAGTATGGCATTTACAGTCAGAACAACTGCTCACTGCCCTGCCATCCAAACATCGCAAACATCCACAGCTTGTTCGCTCTGCACTGTTAAGTTTTCAAGTAGATTCTTGGGTGAGCTGGAGCAACTCCTAGCATTAATTTCGTTTCTCTCAGGGCCAAGTAAATCTGCCAAACAGCAATTTTCACAACATGCTTTGTAATGAAGCATTATGAACATCTTCTCTACACAGCCTTAACTTTCTTTTTCACTCTGGGATATTGTCATTTCAGCACTCGGGAGACAAACAGCTGAATGACAGCCTTGAAAATAAAAGCCTTTATAATGTGGCCAGGAGTATTTGGCAGCAGCTGCTATTCCTTCGCACACATTTCCCATCATCTTTCCAGGCCTAGAAGCAAGCTTCGTTTTCAATGAGCTACTCTTCCACCACTGCATTGATGGCTTCCTTTTCATAATAATCTTACTTTGTCTAAAGAAAACTACGCCAGTCCAAAGACTATTACTGAGAACTGTAACAGTGATCAATAGTATTCTCAATGTGCACAAAGCACCAAATTATATAAAACAGAAACTACCCTGAGCCATGCCAGGATGCTTGTGTTATCCCCAATACTGTCTCTGCAGTTGTCAGTGTAACTGTTTTGCTTTCAGGAGAGGCTCACCCAAGCAGAGGAGAGCTGCAGCAGTAGTTTCCGAGGGGCAGAGTCATTGCAGAAGCACACACAGGTGAAAGGAAGAGGAAGCAGCAAGGCAGGGACTGCACAAGCACACCAGCAGTGTCAATCTGGTGCACCCACAGAGCTCCAACCTCATCACCACCTAGCCGCCCCCCCCAAGGCTATTGGAGTGGCTCCACCCTATAGGGCAAGCTGCTTCTGTTTCCTTTTAGATGATGAATGCTGTCTGTTCTTTACGCATTTCGTTTTGCTCTTGATGATATCCCTCTCCACCTGCCCTCACCCATGTTTGCATATCAGAGACCAACAACCGTTTGGGGTTCATGAGCACATTTGCAAACTAGAGGAACTCTTAAGAACATAAGAAGAGTGGCTGGATGGAGGAATTGACCTGGTATGTGTAACAGAGACTCGGTTGGACGAGGCAGATGGGTCTGTTCTTGCCACTGCTTGTCCACCAGGTTTCTCTTATGCACAGCAACCCAGGTCATATGGGCACGAAGGGAGCGTTCCATTGATTTTTAGGAAGTCATTAGCTTGCACCAGGCATCCTATTGGGAAGACCCAGTTTTCTGAGTGCATATCCTGGAAGTTGGGAAACGTGCAGTACAGGATTCCTTTTGGTGTACAGACATCCCTGCTGCACCAAGAATTCCCTGCCTGAGCTGCTTTAGGTCGTGGCGGATGTTCTCCTGGAGACACCTAGTATGGCTGTCCTAGAGGATTTTAACATCCATGCCAACACGAACTTGCAAGGGGTCACTCAGGACTTCATGAAAAGCATGGCCTCCATAGGGCTTTCCTTGATAGCCCTCACCTCCATGAATTCTCTAATCGTCCAGGGTGGTGGCCATACCCGCTAACTGTGGGAGCAAGCTCCATCATTTAATTATGCGCTGAGTGAAGACTTTTATCTGTCTTGAACCTTCCAAGATCCAGTTTCATCAGATGCCCATGAATTCTAGTGTTATGAGAAAGGGATAAAACTTTTCTCTATCCACCTTCTTCTTGCCATGCATAATTTTGCGAATTCTACCATATCACATCTCGCTTGCCTTTTATCTAAACCAGGGTTTCCCAAACTTTGGTCTCCAGCTGTTGCTGGACTACAACTCCCATCATCCCTAGCTAGCAGGACCAGGGATGATGGGAACTGTAGTCCAAAAACGGATGGAGACCCAAGTTTGGGAAACACTGATCCAAACTAAAAGGCCCAAACTCTGCAACATTTCTTCATAGAGGAGTCACTCCATCTGCTTGATCATTTTGGATGCCCTTTTCTGAACCTTTTCAAACTCTATTAATATCCTTTTTGAGACGAGGTGACCAGAACTGTACGCAGTATTCCAAAAGATTTGTATAATGGCATTGAGAGGAGCGCAGAAAGAAGAAATGCCACGGTGCTCAACCACACACCTTCATCTGTCCCACAGCTGCAACAAAACATGTTATGACCGGCATACTGGGAAGGTTTTGACCAATAACATTCCTTACCTTTGTCAACATGGGGTCCTAAAAGGTTTTAAATACTGGGCAGTCTCATGTGCCAAAAATTATATTTGCTTTAGATACCCCATGCCCGCAAAAGTGATAACTGAATCTTAGACGTATCTTATTCAATTTAATTGGTGTCAAGAGACCATCTGGCTATATTTCAAATTCATGCACAGAATGCTCTTGTTTGTTTCTCCTCAGTGCAGCAAAGGCAAGAGTGTGGGAGGACTGAATCAGATACGAGTTGCTTTAAACCATAGTTTGTTTTAAGCTATAGTTTAATGCTGCATGCACCAGGTTGTTATTGTTATTACTATTTATTCAGCTTCTTCCCTTCCCTTCACCATAAGGTCTCAGGGTGGGCTACAGTAATTTAAACTCAATATTAAAAAGCAGTTTAACAGTAATAGGGTGGGACCTGAAAATCTCAGATTGTCAAGGGACAGGGTAAAGAGGTGCATCTTCAGCATATGACAGAAATTATATGCTGTGACTAGTCATCTTATGGGTCAGTATTTGGGTAAGCAAGTGGACAGGCTGAGATTAGTGGAAAACAATACTAAATGCTTCCAGAGTCTTCCCAGCCACGTAGGAGGAGGAGAGGGGAAGGGGATCAATGAGTCAGAGTATTGCGCTCGTTCCAACTCATGTAAAGGTAAAGGGACCCCTGACCATTAGGTCCAGTCGTGACCGACTCTGGGGTTGCAGCGCTCATCTCGCTTTACTGGCCGAGGGAGCTGGAGTACAGCTTCCGGGTCATGTGGCCAGAATGACTAGGCCGCTTCTGGCGAACCAGAGCAGCGCACGGAAACACCATTTACCTTCCCGCCGGAGCGGTACCTATTTATCTACTAGCACTGGCATGCTTTCAAACTGCTAGGTTGGCAGGAGCAGGGACCAAGCAACGGGAGCTCACCCCGTCGCAGGGATTAGAACTGCCAACCTTCTGATCGGCAAGCCCTCGGCTCTGTGGTTTAACCCACAGCGCCACCCGCTTCCCTTCCAACTCATGTACACAGTGCTAAAACCTAGTTTAGTGGTACACACAAACTGGGTCTCACTGTTTTCCTTCTGTCCCACATTCACTGTATTTCCACTTGGCTCAAGCGGTGTGTGCAAAACTCCAAGGTACCTTTAGCTCCATGTGAGAAAATGTTCTGAGATTCAACTGGTTCTGATTTTTTTTTTTTTAATGTCCCTTTCCTGCTCACAAGCCACTTGCATAGTTTGCATAGAAAGTTAATGGCAGGCCAATTCAGTGCAGAGAAGAGGGGGAAAGCCTGTACAGGGGCCCACTGAGTCAGTTCTAAAGATGTCTTGACATTTTTTCCCTGATAATAGAATGCTATTCTGGGAACTTGCAACTTCCAAATTAGCTTCCTTAACTGCAGGAGTAACCAGCACCACTTCTCTTTATAGATCAGCTATGCAGGGTTAAGGAATATTTACAGGAACAGTTTCCTAACTGATTTTAGATACAGCACTTGGCAGCTATCTAAGTTCTTTTAAAGGGTTCTGCTTTAAGGCACTTTTTTTTGCTGAGGTAGGGTAGGTAAGGAGAGTGCTTCGTTATTTCTATTTGAGAGAAGCTATCAACAGAGATGGTTTTATGAAATATCCACTATTTTTGTCTGCAGCGTAAGTTAAGAGACAGCACTTGGCTTTGCCTCATCTGACGCCTATAGCACTCTGCTTTCAAGTTCATAAATAGCAGTGGAGTGCTGGTCTTCAATTGTGTTTTACTTGAAAGCACAGCCCATTGATTTTAGTAGAACCTGCCAATTAAGATTACAATCTTAATAGTACAGGTTAGTCTAAAACTGGTTTTAAACACCCCATCATTGTTTGCTTTAATCCTAGCTGAGGCATTTATGAAATAATCGTGCTGCTGTGAAGAGTCATTACATGTACATTTACAATCTGAAGTAGACCAGAGCTGTGTGTTATGCGAACATGTTTAGCCACTAACATTAATAGTTTCTCATGCATTTGCTGGGCAAGATAATTGCTTTTCAACACAAGTGTAATTGTTTTGGCAGATTTCTTGCTCATTCCATGTGCGTTTGCTTATTCCCTGGAGACTTATCTCTCTTAATTTTTGGGTTCCCATGAGAATGTTGATATTACAGCTTTTGATGGATAAAGTTGACTCCACCTCCGCTTTTGTTTTCAACCATGGATTCCATTAAAAAAACGAAATCACATTATTAAAGAGCTTTAATTATCACTTGGGAAACTTTCTCTGCTTAGCTAACACATATTGCAACTGTTTACAAGTACAATTTCTCCCAATTCGAATGTCGCCATACTGCTCTGCCCTGGGGTGGAAGAGTGGGTATTTATGTTTAGCCTGCCCTTCCCTCCCAAGTCCTTCTCATTTTATCCTCATAAGAATCAAGTGAAATGGGTTAGGCTGAGAGATGGGTCAGTGGCCTAAGGTTGTACAGTATGTGTCATGGCTGAATGGGGAGTTAAAACCAGGTCTCCAAAGTCAGTCACTCTAATCACTAAACCATGCTGGCTCTAAAGAACAAACACTGTCACTTGCTCATCCAGGGTCCATAACACCCAATGACTAGAAAGATGATGGAGTCACACCATTTCTGTCACATATATTCCATCATAAGCTGAATATGCACTTCTTTACCCTGGTCTTTGACATATGATTTATTTTCAGGACCAGGCATGAATCTCACTTGGGCTCATTCCAGCTCATGGAAGTACTGTAGAAATCCAGCCTGAGTCTTTCTTCTGCCAATGTAGGTTTCAAATTCATTTTAAATACTTTGAGCACCAATGCCCTGGATCACTGGAAGATGTTATAGTGCCTCTACAAGGGGACAAAGCACGAACAGGGCACAAGCTGTGTCCTTGCCTTTCTTCTATAAAAGAGCACTTCCGATTTTGCACAACACCAACAGTAGTTTAGGCAGCACATCCCTAAGAACCTAAAGCATGACTCGGATGAGACATTTTTGTGCATGTGTATGAGATTTTTTTCACATATCTAGCCTGCAATGCGCTCTGGAACATGCCACTATTCTGCCACTAGTCTATTCAAAAGACATGCACAAGAACTCAGCTGAAAATGCCAGGGAGAACCTGTTTTAGATGCCTGCCTCTCAATTTGTAATCAGAGCCTCTGCCAATTGTTTTTATGGCATCATCTCCCCTCCCCGCAAAAACCCTCCTCAGAATTTCTGGCTGCAAACCTTGGTTTGATGTTCCCTGCATCTTACTCTGGAAATGCAGGGCTAAAAATAAATTGCCACATTAATCTGTGTGCAGCATATTTAATTTCAATGCAGCACAACTCCAAGCCATTTCCCCTTGAAATATTAATCTTTTACCATACCACACACATCTGAACTTTCCGGCAAAGCTATTATGACATAATTTATTACCCTGAAGCAAGTCAAGATTTGTATGCACTCTGGCAAGATCTGGCTGTCAGACTTGAACTGAAGTAATTATTAGGATGTATGAAAGCAGGTGTCACAAGCTGCAAGATGGCTTTATCTTCCTTGTTGTAACATCAACAGACTAAAAAGCAATCCATAAAAGAAAATGTGGCGTGGCAGGGCAAGTACTTTAGAGTCCATATGAATAAAATGGAAGCTGCAGATTATGTCTCTCTCCCTTTTGTATGTAAGAATTTAGCATCACTAAAATGACAAAATTCTGAAAGCATATGTCACCTTTCCTCTTTCCTTACTAAAAACCCACCAACCAACCAATCAATCAACTACGGTAATTTTCATTTAGTTTCACAGGCACACATCAAACATTGAACCCTAATTTGCATATGGATTTTCAAAACAGGCTTGGCTGTAGTGAAAACGCAGGTGCTTTATTAAAGATTAGTTTGGCCTATTTGATGCTTACACAAAAACTAAGTAGCAAGCTGCAGAATTTTGGACAAAGCACATTAAATTAGAAACATAGCTTTAAAAAACTATGTTCAACATCATCATTATAACCACTTTTATTGCTTATCACAAAAAACAGCAACAGATTCAATCAACTATGGATATTATTAATATCGCCTCCCATTCTTTTAAATGCAGTTATAAACCCCAATAATACTGTACGTCAAAGCCATCTTTCAAATGGTTCTGGGATGGGATGAAATTTCTGTTTCCCTTACTTTTTCTAGCAGGGTTATTTAGTTTTAAAAAGCAAAACTTTTCATTTTCCATAATGTTCAGCAATTTAATTTGGCCATTTGAAATACCTTTGCTGCTTTAAACTGCTCAAAACTCTGAAGCCCTGAAATGTCATATTAACATTTCAAAAGGCACAGCATTAGAGGAGGTACACTTCTTTACGGCAAGCAGGCAGAGTTTTGTGGAGCACTTATGTGGGAAAGGTCAGGGCAAGATATGACCTACATTCAGTAGGAGAACAAAACTATGGCTCTGAATCTCTTATCTGAGAACGTACTGCCAGAGGAAAGTCCATTATAGGAATTGTACTGAACGTACACTAAAGTTCAAAATTAAGAAAAATGTCATCCAACCAAACTAATTTTATCAGTTCATTATGACAGCAGGAAAAGCTGGCAAGTCTTCAAAAGAAAAGTTGTTTTCTTCTCAAACCCCCACAATATGCTTTCATAAAGTTGACAACAACATGTCTCATTTCAAGCAAATACAGAAATGCTTGTGCTTCCTTGTCAGCTATTTTTGCAAGGCACGACTAAAGCAGATTTCACAAGACTCCCAGACAGTGGAAGGAGAAATCTCACAGATCAGAAAGTGAGGTACTTCAGTGTAATGTACCTAACAAATGTTTCTTCAGTTCCTACTTATGGGAGACCTTTATGGTTCTAATATCAAGTTAAATCAAATTACTCACCTAATGTGGCTGTGTGAGAGACTATGTACACTTACAGTGCAACCTTACTCATTTTTGTTCAGACAAAAAGTCCCACTGTGTAGGTAAGTGTCTACAGGATTGCAGTCTGAAGCAAGAAAAACTTTCTCCATAAGACTTCCCTCTTGATACTCTTATTAGATGTATGCAACTCATTAATCACTCATTAGTCTAGCATTATACCTTTCAACACGGTGAAATTGAGAGACTTTGGGATTTAGTTTTGTTTTCATTGTAGATAAACAACTTTTCTGATGCAATCCACAAGACACTGCTAATCATTTCTTTTAAAATGCTGCTGCAAAAGGAACAGGGAGCAGCAGCCATATCTTCAGCATGATGTTATTTTAACACTCCTCTCAAGCTTTTCAGGCTTATGATTTTGGGGGATAATCTGACCAGCCGATACCTGTTTATTTTCCTTTGACATTCCTAAAAAGCAAACACAATTGCAGGAAGAACTGAAGGAGCCTGCTCACATGAAATCATGGAATGAGCAACTGGCACCAGAGCTTCAAGGAGGTTTCTACTATGTATTTATACTGTTGCTATGTACTCATTGGCCCTAATTCTATGGTTTGGATAAGGTATGAAATAGCTGGAGCCCAGAACAAGTTAAGGAAGGTTGTAACCACAGGCTTTCGTTTCTCAGATCGAAAGCTGTGGTCCAAAAATGTGCTGGCTGGTTTCAGGGGCAGCTGCTGGCCAGATTCATACATTTCTAATTTTCTCCTTTCCTACCAGCAGTATTCAGTGGCTGGATGTATTTTACAGTGTAGGACGTGCAGGCACAAAGACAACAAGAAGTTACAGCAGCATCTGCCTAGCCTGCTTGCTCTCTTTACAGCTCTGAGCAAGCTGATGTCTGGGCTTTCCCCCTGAAACTTCCTTGAAATGCAATGAGACCTCTGATACCAGTATTATAGCATTTTCCAGGTGGTTCCCAAGGCAAGCACCCCTATTATGGCACCTAAATGATGCCACCGTTTGGGGAACTGGGATGCGCTGTGGGCTTGCTTACTTCTTCCTCCCCTTGCAAACTCAAAACCCTTCCTATTTGGTACAAACCAGCTTGGATAGCTCAGTTGGTCACAGTGTGGTGCTGATAACGCCAAGGTTGCAGGTTCGATCCCCAATAAGGGACAGCTGCATATTCCTGCACTGCAGATGGTTGGGCTCAATGATCCTCAGGGTCCCTTCCAACTCTAGTATTCTATGAAACCAGTAAGTTTTTGCATCTGAACTGGGCAAGCAGTATGCAAGCAATCATCTGCCTCCAAATGAACTGAAAACCAAAGCCGATTTTTTCTCTCTCTTTGCAACTATAGTTTAGGACAGCCTTCTCCAACCTAGTGCCCTCCAGATGTTTTGAACTAACCCCCCCGCACAGATGCTGGGTAGGCCTCATAGGAGTTGTAGTCCAAAACATTTGGTGGGCACCAAGTTAAGGAAGAGTGGTCTGGCATTATGAAAGAACTAAGTTATTATGTCTTTCCCAATCTAGTGATTTGCCCAAAGCCTCCCAAGAAACGACGCTGCTGACCACAATTTTGACCTTGGGTTTTCCACACCCAGCCCCAACACTTCCTTGACTGCAGTGCCCTGGCTCTCAATATATAAGTGGGTTAGGAACAATATTTTCTTTTATACAGACAACATGCAGCACTAGGTTAAAAGATCAGACAGGAAAGTGTCTACCCAAAACAACGTGGTTGCCAGTTACAGATCACTGACAGTTAAATACAGAGATTGAATGTGCAAGAAGGAATGTTTGCATACTTTCTCAGCACCATATTATGAAAATAAAAGGCCAGTTCCTATCCAACCCATGGATGTCTTAAATGCAAGTTTCAGATTAAAAGCACACAAATGTTTGAGCTGCAGTGTGACAGGTGGGCTTCAAACAACTCTGGGCAAAATGTCCCACAGACACACAGCTTTATATGGAAGAACAGTGTCTTGAAATTTATTTTAGTATTATTATTATTTTGCGGGGGGGGGGGGAGGAATATCCAGAAAGAAAGGGGGAGGAAAGATTCAGGATTTCTAGACTCCCCAGCCCCCTAACCAAGAATCACATTGTTAGAGTGGGAGGAACTGTCTGCTCTTTGTGCTTACAAAATCTGAAGAAGAGCAGACTCAATACAGGGAATCCATGGCCTTGATTCAAAATAAGCAATTTATCCATGTGTCAGGGAACTATATGTGCAGGCAGAACTTTCTTTGGAAATATTCTCAAGAGCACTCCACTTCCTAATCCTGAAGAGGCCATTTGTCCTTCCATTTCAAAACTGGCAGGAATTTTTCAGAAACCGGAATTGCTGTTAAGAATACTTAAAGGGAAGTGTAGTTCCCTTACTCACATGTAAGCTACTTCTACAGCCATAACATATAACTCATGCACGTTCAATAGAAAACTTTGGGTCGACGGGCACAAGTGCTGTGGGCACTACTGCCCCTTGTTACTTCTCTTCCACTTTGCCAGGTCACACAACCCCACATCAAACAGACAGAAAGAGAAAACACCCATACCCGGGCATATCTATGCTTTGCTTTACTGTGGGGTCTGGTTAAAATCAGATCCAGTAGAATTAAAATAATCTAGAATTTACATGGTTGTACAAGGTCCCCACAAAACCACCATCAAACTAAAACATACATGGGCAGACTGTACAGTAAAAATCGTAAGAGCCAGCGCTTGCCAATTACAGAAAAGCAATTGTCTAGGGCATGTATGGATCATAATGCAAATTTATAAATTTAAGTTTCATTCAGATACATTTGGAAAAAGGAGAGAGGGGATAGAAGGAAAGGTCCTTGGCTTCCATTGTGGCTCTGGTTGCATTATTAGGAATGCAAAAGGGTCCTTTTGGGCTGGGAATAACTTTTTAAAAAGATACTATTGTTTACTTTGTCAAACTAATTTTTTTTTTGGAGGGGTGTTTTTTAAAGTAGCTGCCTATTGAAAGTCAGAATGAAGTATTCACCCATCACTATCCATCGGTAGCCTGAACAAATGTGAAATGTAATCGGGGGGGGGGGGATGCAGAATTTTGGGGTGGGATCTGGATTTTTTGTTGTTCTGTCATGTAAAGCCAGCAAATGTCACCTTAAAAGGAATAACAAATCCTCCATATTTAGCTACTGCCGAGATACTACTCTGTCAACTACGTTATTTCTAGTAAATGACTCATGAACCCCTACACGGTTCTAATAACTTATTTAAAGAGGCATCGCTTCCTAAAATACATTTTAAATAGAAAAGACGGACCTACCAGGATTGCTATTCAACTTGAAGTTGAAACAATTTGCATTCCAGGGCTTAACAACATTCCCTCACTTAAAAAAATAAACCAAATCTAGATGTTCCCTCCAACCTGATTTATTAATTTTTTTAAACACGTAGCCTGAGAAAGAGTTCTACATAACTTGAAGGTTCACATAATTGTGAACACTGTTAGATGGTGGTGAACGTATTATTTTACTGACCTTGCTGGGCATAAAGTTCACAGCCATTAGATGCAATTCAAACCAAGTAAGATTCTAAAACATAAAACATGTCTTTTCTGGGCAGACCTCTGAAACAAGGGTGTTGCCTCATGCCAATGGATTAGTTTGTCTAATTATAAGTTGTTACTAAGAGGTTTGCCTGACAAATGACTAGGCAATAGGAGTATTCATTTCAAGAATGCTGTGATTTACTGTGTGGGTAATTGTAATAGGGAAACACGTCTAATATCTCACCCAGCGATCCAGTTAAATTAAGAGCATAGTTCTGCCCTCAAGAAGAACGCAGAGGATTTTCACTTAAGTCTGTGGCAATTACATCTATGTCTTCCCAAACCCATAATCTATCCAAAGCAAATGTATTCCACCCACACTTACAAATGTTAATTAAATTTGACTCGAACATTTTTATTTAGGATTGGATAGGGCTCATCAGAGGATCATAAAAAAAAAAAACCCTGATGCAAAACATTTACAAAACTAGCTCCAGAAACTCCAGATATTGTGATGGAAACCAAGAGGGATGAGTAAAAATAGTCTGAAAGCCTCTGAAAATACTCGAGTTTGTATGAGAGGTGATAGTGCGACAGTGTAGGCAGTAATGTTTCAATTGCATATAGCGTCTAAAATCAAGTCGCACAAACTTTCCCCAAGACATTGTGCTACTATTTCCTAATCTGTTCTTGTTCCAATAATCTATAATGAATTACTGCAAGGGTAGGGGAGAAGAAGAAAGTAAAGATACCTTTTCGATACCTCCCCTAGCTTTCCCGATTTAGAAAACAAAGCGGTTCTTCATGGATTATGTTGCTAGTGTTTTTCATGCAACAGGAGAGGAACTTGGGTAACAGAATCCCTGAGATTATAAAAATAATATTCTACTTCAAAAAAAAAAAAATCACTTATTTATAGCAGTAGATCTAGTCCCTCTTCCACGGAAGCTAACTTTCTTTAACTTCGCATTCCATGCTGGGATTTCTCTCCCACTAAACATAACATCCAGGTTCTTGCATTTAGTCAGAAAGATGTCAGTCTGTACCTGTGCAAGTTTCTTGGTGAGGTTGATGGACTTCCTTTTATAGGGTATGTTCGCCACTTGCTACATTAAAAGAGGGCACACTGGAGAAAACAACAGCAATCCTCTAGAAGCAGGCTTTACACCTGCTGTGTGGATATTGAGCTTCTCGCCCAACGTGTGTAGCATTTTAAATTTGGGTGAAAAAGCTCTTAACACTTTCCCCTGTTAATGTCAGGAAATATGGTCCAGTGAAAGTACTCTGGGACTTTTACATAGGCCCAACTTCCTGCTTAGTCACAAATTGAGGACGCTTTGGTTCCTTCTCTGTAAAAATGGAAATAGCAGTGACTTGCCTTTGCCTGCCATAGGGATAATGAGAAAGTAAAGGTAACGTATGCATTACACAAATGGCATCATGAGAGTAATAATAATTACTTTTGTGAGCTGTGTTAGACAAAACAAGCATGTTGCTAACTAAATGTTAGCACCACTAATCTACAGAAACCCTAAATAGGTGCTATACCATTTTCTGTTATTTACTCTAACACAGTCCAATCAAAAGACAATATAGTAATGGAGGTTTGCTTTGCTATGGGACATGCAGCACCTCCGACAAAATTACTCAACTTAAATCTGACTGCACAGAAAATTCCTATAACACTTCTTTCTGGTACTGAATTTATTTACTTTGGAAATCGATTTGCTCTGTCACTATTTATTGCCGCATGCTGTTCAGTAATTCTCAGAAGCCGCATGAAAAATCACAATGTTGCACTTGTTAAATTGACCTGATGAAGTTAGGACACCGCTATATGAATCACCCCAAGAGGCAATTCTCCTAAATTCATGCTCTGCATAACGCTGCTAAATCAGAAGAAAAAGCAAAGTTGGTTGTACCGTATGTACCCTGCAGAGTTTTCAATTGATTGTATGTAGTTCCGTATACAAAACATCAATTAGTTTTACTTTCCTGCTGCAGCTTATTGCCAAAATGAGATGTTTACGACCTTTTAAAACAAGGTGGATTCAGTAGTTAAAATGTTAGAAGACATAATTAAATACTCTCTGGAAAATGGAACAGTTTCTCAACAATATTCTAAGCACGGCCTCAACTGGTCTGTAGAAGTGAACTGAACGTAAAGCATTGCTTCTGTTTCCCTTCTGAGTAGCGTACACCCACACACTTTCCCCAGTTTCCATATAATTGGAAAAGCAGAAGCATTTGATTGTAAAAGTTGTATGCCCTGACTCAAGTCAGTTGAGTACACATTTTACTTGCATCAATAGCAGAGTGGAAGGCTGCCAGTTTAGTGTCTTGGCTGGCATTCAAACATGCTGTTTGCTGAGCTCTTTAGCTTCTGAGTTCACTATAAAAAACAGCACAACATCCCTCTCAAAATCACTTCTGATAGAGGCCTTTAAGCTCAGACTCAAGGAATGAAAGGATGCAAATGGTATTCAGCTATTTCTTTAAAAAGGTATGTTTTAAAATTGTGCTTTGGCTTTATATGCATTTACAATACAGAGTATAACATTTTATCCAGCCAAGCAAGGTTCCCATGCATACTTACAGCCAGAATTTGCTCAAATCACCTAGAAAGGTGGAGCTTTACATTTACATTTTTACATGTTACTTGTGAAAAAACCCAGACGCAGCAGATCAAACTGCCTGGAAAATTCATTCATGTTCTATTGGAACTATTTCATAGCACAACGTACAAATCTTTGACAAAATTTGAATATGTATTCATACTGCATATATAGTAGAGGCATATTTGACTACTTAAAATAATTCCCTGGATAACTAACTCTGCACAAAGATGGTACAAATGAAGACTTGGCTCTTAGCTGAAATTATATCCCTTAGGGAGAGGTCTATGTAATATTTAACCACAACAGATAAACCTACAGCTTCTCTTAAAGTGAGTTACTAATTGCTTCAGTTAATTAATAGAAGACTGGATTTACTGTACTCATCCTGGGAAACCGTAAGAGGAATTCTAAAGCAGCTTCAACACATTTAACTTTTTGCAAATATAGAAGTGATTTTACTTAGAATTTCTGTGTTACCACTGATGATTAGTCTCTCACTGGGGGTGATACAGTCCAGTCACTACTAGATAAGTTTATTTCCACGGCCACCCATCACCCCTGGCACCCTCCACCTAAGTTTTATAACCCCCAGGCAGGTGAGTTGGGGGGGGTGCTAACAAGGAAGATGACCTATCTAATTATTGCCCTTTCTTTCAATTTCTGCTTAATAAAGGTGCTCTCTCTCAAACCTTATATACCTGTGGCCTTAAGGTGGGTTGGCACTAGGCAGGCTTTTTTTCTGAGAGAAGGTGAATGCTGTCTCTCCTCTTCTTGAAGCGCTCTCTTGTTATCCGCAGGGGTGGCAAAGAGCAGCACTGAGTTAGCACCCTCAGACTGCCCCTGAAATGTGAGCTAGGATGCCTACCTGAGCAGAGATTGCTTTGGTAGGGAAGGCTCCAGCATACTGCTTCAAGTAACTTCTGACATCATTTTGTTAACAAAGCTCAGCAGCAAAGTTGGAATAGCAGCAACAACAACGATGATTAATAGAGGTGTAGGATTAGGCAGCTCGCATGAGGCTTTTCATATTCAAAATGTTTTCTTTGTGCTTATTTTAAACCCTTATATTGACAATAGCAGGTTAATCAAGCTTTGAAAACAAAACAAAAAACCCAGTTATTTCTAAATTATGCTTTCATAGGGTTCATTGGCACTTGAGTGAAAACATGGTCAAGAGGTAACCTCAGACAACTGTCTGGAGAAGGACATTTTTCCCATGCCTTCAATGCTATAGCATGCATTAACCACAACTATTCAGTCTATCATTTTGTAGCTTACATTGTGATGACTTCAGTGAGAAGTGTGTCGTGTCTGCAAGCTGGCGTACATTTGCTGAAGTGAAGTTGTGCAGCAGTTCTTAAATCTAAAACACAATTTAGCAACACAGCAATTCTGTAAAATGGAACAAACTAATTTCAGTCAGAAAAATGTCTCCTAAGGAATGTTCTAGGCTGACTAAAAGTATCTGTCAAAGAGATTTGTAATAAGATCAATGGTCAAATCCAGGGTGGCATCCAATACAAAATGCAGTTGTGCAAGGGGTTAACACTCAGCACAGCTTTCCTTGTTGTTCCTTTGCTAGGCTAAGAAGAATAGTTTAGCATGGTGTGTTGCCCTCTCCAGGAAGCAGCTCAAACTTAATACTTGTTTCAACAGGATACTCCTGACTTGTAGGTATAAGAGTCTGAGAATCTGACTTCATATTATATACTGCAATCCGTCTGCAAGTCAGTTTGAGAAGCCCTAGAGGAAACAATTCCCATTGCTCCTCTGTCAAGGAGTTTGAAACAAACAAGAGGAATAAAAGCATATAAAAGAATAAATGAGTGGGCTGGGCTCCCTTTTGTATATGAAAAGGCATCCGTATTTAAAAAGCCTTGAAGCAAACCTACTGTTCAAATGTTCTTTAAGAACTGCTTTCCACATCCTGATTTTAAAATACAGGAAATTTTTCACAAGCCACTCCTATGTTTCAAAACATCTTGTAATGCTTAAGGAACATAACTAGCACCTCCCCAGGTATAAATTAAGACTTGTGCCTGGCAAGGATAAGAACCTTTGACACAAACCAAAGGGAGAGAGTGGAACAGCTTCTATTCTGAGGCTCTCCATCAATGGTGAGCAGCATGAGATGCTGGTCGTGTGAGAAGATGGTTGGGACATGGATTGACTACCGAGCAGCAGTGTCTGGAGTGACCCAAAGCAGACCACAGATGTGAAGGGCTGGTGTCTATGGAGGGCTTCCTTTGGGTGGATGCCAGCATTTGGGGAGAGCAGACTTGGGAGTCCTAGAAGCTTTGCTATTCGCTATTGTTATTGGTATTATTTGTATTGAATACGTAATTTTAGCATTTTGTATTGTATTTAGGTTGTTGTGCATGGTATTTTTCTTCTGTTTTGTAAACTGCTTTGAAGATTATTTTAGCAGAAAACCAGGATATAATGTCAAAACTAACCCAATCACTGGCTATTAGCTACTCAGTCATGAGCAAGATTCAATGCACCTAGAGCTAACAGGAAGAAATTCATGGGAGCCGTTTAGGTAAGAGAAAGAAGGCATCTATACTTCTGGTGAACTCACAGAGTCTATACATTGTGATGCGATTGTTATAAGCAATTAAAAGGACTTGTGTACTGTGCACAGATGCCAAATATATCCA
Source organism: Podarcis pityusensis (assembly GCF_964106645.2). Classification (NCBI taxonomy): domain Eukaryota; kingdom Metazoa; phylum Chordata; class Lepidosauria; order Squamata; family Lacertidae; genus Podarcis; species Podarcis pityusensis. The sequence goes on from NC_138031.1 coordinate 61,736,439, forward strand.
CTTCATTTTTTTAAAAAAGCACGGTTGCAGAATAAAATATATTAAAACCACAACAAACTCTACTTATAAGGGGCAACCAATTTGGACTGCAGCTCCCATCATTCTCGACAGTTGGTCATGCCGCCATATTGTGTACACCCAGCACACATGGTGTCCTTTTTGCTACATAAGTGATGGCACTACCTCTGAAATAGGGACTAGAGAAAGCTTTATGCAATTTCCACAGTTCCAAAGGCAGCATAGCACTCAATATGGCAACAGAGGGAGAGAACTATTGCCTTCATGTGTTGTTTGTGGGCTTCTCAGAGGCATGTCAGTAGGAAAGCAGGATGATGGGTTAGATGGCATCTATTATGGTTCCAAGGGGTTGCTCGAGAGCAAGCAGGCAAATACCTCCCTGCTCGGCTGTGAAGCCTTGCTTTTGATGCCAAAATAAACTTTATCTGTCCAGAGCGCCACTCTCCCGTGGCTGCCTCATTCACTGGCAGAATCCGTGAGTGGGCGGTCCTTAAACCTTCCCCAGCAAAGTAATTTCTTGACGCCCAGTCTGCGCCTCCCCTCTCGGCGCAAAAGCTTACTGCGCAAGGAGGGCGTGGGTAACGGAGAACCTCTCTCCTCCCTGCTTTGCCCAGGCAAGGTGTCCTGGCACCGCCTCACCTCCTCCGAGCCCTGCAGCTCCTCTCCACTGGAGGCGTGGTTACTCTCCTCTGCTGAGGAGGAGCTGCTTCCCACGATCTTTGGGGGCTCTCTCCATCCGGCTTTTCCTCTCTCCCCCCTGAACCGATGGCAGTTCCCTGACAGCATCAGAACCAGTAATTCTTAGGTTACCCTCAATCAGATGTGGGGAACATTTAGCCCTCCAGAGGTTGCTGAAGGACAACTCTCCTCATTCCTGGCCATTGACTATGTTTGCTGGGGGGTGATGGGAGTTGTAGTTCAGCATCATTTGGAGAGTCAATGGTTCTTCACACCTGACCTAGATGGACCACTGGTCAGAAGCAGTAAAAACGTTCCTGTAGAATAACAGTGACTTCATCAGTTTAGAGGAATATCAAAACTAGGGGGCAGAAGCGAAGCCTCACTAGTGCCATTCTGATCCCAGTAAACAAGATGTGTACCAAACAATTTGTTTGTTTTATTGCAGTCTCAGGCCTATAAATATACAGCTTGAATTATTCACTTGCAATCATGCAGATTGGTCACTAGATGTCTCTGCACTGTAGTTAGAACACCAGGAAAAAACATCGTCCCTAAATTTAAACAACAAATGAACAAGGAAGTTATCTCCTGGTGTTTCATTGCTGCTCTTCCCCCCAAAAATGTGTTAAGAAAACACTATGGGCATTAATTAATAAGAATCTGCAAGCCAGATTTTGTGAGAGAAAGGTGCTAGAGGGAATATTCTTCCCATGGGAACAACTAGAGTGATCAGATTATCTTTAGACCAAAAAATTTGTAGCAGACTTCAGCCTACAGACTTATATTGCCATATGGCCTAAACTTGAACTGACAGAGACAAATCCTGAACACTGCCGTAAAACCATGGTCCATTGAGTTTCTTTAACATGAACATTTAATTCTCCAGTGAAGATCACAAAGCTCTGTGAAGACACCACACCTAGCAAGCAACTTCACTGTGGCAGCTCCAGACCCCCTGATGCACAACTGCCTCACGCTGCAGGCTGTTGCACCTCTGCTATTATGCCCAAAGACAACCTGCCTAAGAAAAACTTGCAAGCTGGACACACAGGTGAAGCTTGTGGATCGTTCCTACATATGTTCGCCTTTGGATAATATAGAAATTTTGAAACAACTCTCTCACATATATTGGACATAATGCCCAAAGCCACTATGCTGCCAATCTAGGATCATTTTATTGCATACCCTCCAACATTTCTCCAATGAAAATAGGGATGTCCTGTTCCATAATAATAATTATTATTTTATTATTTTATGCCTCACCCATCTGACTAGGTTGCCCCAGCCACTCTTCCAACATATATAAAAACATAATAAAACATTAAACTTGAACAAACTTCCCTATATACAGTGCTGCCTTCAGATGTCTTCTAAAGGCTGTATACTTATCCCCTTGGCTCAGAGGTTGCATACGCTCCAACATTTCTCTGATGAAATAGGGACATCCTAAGGAAGAGTGGGACATTCAAGGATCAAATTAGAAACCACGACGGCTTCTGTAAATCCGGGACTGTCCCTGGAAAACAGGGACACTTGGAGGGTTTGTATATTGTGACATGTCGCCATAAGTTCTCAAGAAATAGGCATTTCTGCTAAATGCTATGAGACCATTGTACAAATAATTCAATCTTTTCTTCTCTCCTCTCAGGCCTGCTTGCAACTACACAGAGGTCCATTATACCATTCCTCAACTTCCCTCAGCATATTTCAGTACAGTCATTAAACCTGGCTTGTTTGCTGTACCTTCACTATTTTCTCGCACCTGCCCCCACCCTATCTACTCATCCTGTCATCCAAAAATCTAGCGATTTTCCATAGCTTTGCGGCAGCTTTAACTGCTTTGGCCCAGACAACTGCTGGGTTGATCTCTGCCAAAACGTCCTTCCTCTGCCAATTTTTCTAGACTTTGATCCTTCTCATTTCGTCTGGGCCAAGCAGAGAGACTGAACTCATGCTAGTTTGTCAAACAGAATGCCAGGTAGGTGATTGTAAATATCAAAGCATTTATATATGCTTTATTGGGGCAGCTTTCCTTACAGGATGAAGGGTAAGATGCAGAAATAGATCTCTGAGCTTATCTTTGTTGCATGGAATTGGGTAAGACATGGGAGAAAGAATAGTGTCTATTAAGCAGATTTTTAAAAAACCTATACTTTCCCCCCTCTTCTGTTGAATGCAGAAGATACACTGATGCTGTGGAGAGACACAGACCAAGCCAATTACAGTTTTGCTGGTGATATTATGAAAATACACACTGGCCTCATTCACTTACCATTTTAAACCATAGTTAAGCTAAACTATGGTTTCAATGTGAATGCACAACCTGCTAGGGTGCAGGCTGAAATTTTGCTGCTTCATTCCTCTCCCATTCATGTTGGGAACTATGCTATGATCTGGACTTGGGTTTTGTCTTTTGGTTTGCTTTCCCCAAACAAACCTTGGAGTGGGGCAGGAACAAAGTGCCTGCAATTTCAGCTGTGTGCAACAGCATGCTGCATGTTCACATTTAAACCATAGTTTAGCTTAACTATGGCTTGCAACAAGTAAACTAGGCCACTAAATAGAATCAACAAAATAAAACTGGCCAAAGTGGGCAGATGTAAATGGATCAGGAAGGTGAAAGGGCCTTGCAAAATGTTATTGAAAGATCCAAAGCAGAGTTCTTAAGCTGGAAAATAATTACTATTGCAGCAATGTAGATTCTAAAAGAGGAAAGTATCTTGGGTTCAAGGCAACACTTGCATATTTGTATAAGCACTACTCAGAACCAAGGGCTAAACATTCATATGGTAAAGAGGCATCATAATTTTCAAAACATCCTGTATGCCTAAGGCTGGGGTGCAGGCTGAAGGCTATGTTCTAGTAAGAATGACTGAGCTCTGAGAAACTGGAAATCTTCCAGGGACAAGATGGCTGATTATTTTATTAGCAGAAAGATTAACATGTTCAGGCCAGAGATTAGAGATTATTCGCAAAAAGGAATATAACTCAAGACAGTTGTTCAAGAGGGTGGGGCATTATGGAACATGATAACTAGGAAAAAAAGCCAAGAAAATGAGATGGAGGAGATCTAGAAGAACATGGGAACAAAAAATCAAACACAATGCAAGGATTTCCAGTATTCAGAGACTTAAAAGTACAACAGTATTTCAATCTACAGTGAGGGAAATACAAGGAAGATAGGCATCAGATGTCAGCCTACAATTCTGGATGCTTTCCTGACATCTTTCATCTCCTCCCTGTTTGATCAAACCGTCATGTTCCCACATCCCAGGAAAACAGCTTTTCAAGAGATTCCAAACACCATTTCAGTCACTGGCAGGGTTATTGCACGAGAACTTGGGAGACATCAGGGAGCATTTTAGCCTCCCTTTTGAACGCTGCCCTGGTATCTGGGTTGATGAAGAACAGGTAATAAATATTTTTGCATAAATGAAATAAATAAGGAAGAGAAGGCAGAACTATGTGAGATAGCGTTGAGGGACTCTGCAGTAAATGGATGGAATGAATGACTTCACACCAGAGGAAGCAAGAAGAAGCACAAGCTCACCTGTAGGTTGGCATGGTATAAACTGATTAAGAAAAGCACAACCAGATCAAAACTAAGTAGGTTTCAATATGATTATTACTATTATTTACAACCTGTTTTTAATGTCCTTTTTCCTCCCCCAAGGGGAACTATCACAATGTGTGCAGGGCTGTACAAACACAATAAATTTAAAGCATGCCCCCTAGGAACTGTAATTTACTCTTAACAGAGCTACAGTTCCCAGTACTCTTAACAAACTACGGTTCCCAGGAGGGGTTGTGCTTTAAATATATGGAGTGTATGCAGCCCAAGTTTCTCCAAGACCTCAACACACTGCTCTCTTTGTCCATCATATTGTACGAGTACTGAAAGCAGACGAAGTTACAGCTTTCAAGAGCAACGGGCTCCCTAAAATATAGTACAAATCCCTCAATAACACTATTGTCACAAAGAGCATTGTTACTGTTCTGTTGTCAACTGTTGCAGCTGTAAACAGAAGGAAAATTGTGCTAAACCAGTTAACGCTGAACCAAAAGGCTAAAGTTTTGATGAAACGAATTCACACCGCTCAGAACAATACTTACAGAAATAGTGTTGTAGGCGGTGTTTATAACTGGAATGCTGCACAATAAGTGGATATAACAAAAAGATTCAATGAGCTTTAGGTATGGCCACTGAAAAGCTAATTCCTGTGTGCTGGATGTATAGGAAGGTAGCTTAAAGTCAGAAATGACTAAACAAGGAACATCTGTTTCTACAGTAGGGTTTTCCCAACTTGGGTCTCCAGCTGTTTTTGAACTACAATTCCCATCATCCCTGCCCACTGGTCCTGCTAGCTTGGGATGATGGGAGCTGTAGTCCAAAAACAGCTGGAGACCCAAGGTGGGGAAACCCTGTTCTACAGCAATGCATAAAGCAAGACTTAGGATGAAGATAGGGAATAGAAAGCTGCACACCTGCTCCTTCAGAGGAAATGTTAGCCCCATCAAGAGCAGGCAACCTCCCATCCATCCGCTCTAGTGAACCACTAACCGTGCCTCTGTCTTATCTGGATTGAGCTTCAGTTTACTGGCTGTCATCCAGTGCAATTATCAAGGAAAGACAACAGTCCAGAACATCCATTGCCACACCTTCAGAAGTAAAGGAATAGAGCTATGTGTCATCAGCATATTGCTTATGGCATACTCCAAAAATCGGGATGACCCCACTCAGTGGTTTCTTACAGATATTACAGAGCATGGGGCATAAAAATTGAACCCAGAGGAAACTGCATGGAAGGCTCCATGGGGCTGAAGAGCAGTCCCCAAGCATCACCCTCTGGAAATGACCATCCAAGTAGGACCAGACCCACCACATAGTGGTGCCACTCACCCCTAACTTGGACAGCCAATCCAGAAGGATACCATGGTCAATAATATTAAAAGCTGCTGGGAGGTTGAGGAGAATTAACAAGGATACATTTCCCCTATCTCTCTTCCGACAGAGGTCATCAGGCAGGGCGACCAAAGCTATTTCTGTGCCAAAACTGGGCCTATACCCTGATTCAAATGGGTCTAGAAAATCAGTTTCCTTCAAGAGTGCCTGGATTTTGTTATGGGTGGAAAAAGGCTTCCACTTTGAAGAAAGCCAACAGAATTATCAACTCCATGTGACCAAATCCTCTAAACATCCCTAAGATTTCTTGATGCTCTGCATATCTGGGAACATTGATAAGTTACAAAAAAATCTGAATGCCATGCAGTTCCTACACCTGGAGTGGTGGGAGGTTTCTTATCACGTCACCCTTCAGATAATGCATAATGGCAAATTGGGGAAAAGGAGATGATATGAAGTTAGCAAGAAAGAAAATAGTTTTGTTTTGACTTGACTGAGAGCTGCCCAAGAGTAGGAGGATTTAGGAGAGAAAGCTGCAGTAGTCAACAAGATGACTTGAGAGCTTTGATTTGTGTTTTGGGATGTCAAAACAGCAGTACAACAACAAACGTAATACCGATAGAAAGCAATTTTAGATTCCTAGTAGTTCAAAATGAGATTTACCTATGCCTGTGAAACAGTAAGCTAACAATAAATAGCTAGGAATAGTTTCTACTAGATAAATAAATTCATTTTCTAAAACGTAAAATTGCAAGTATTTACAAAATGTTATCTTGCCCCTAGAACTTAGTAAAGATGGATATACAGTAAACCTTAAAGATAACGGAGGGGGGAGGTTGTTCTATTATTTGAAAGGTGGCTGGAAAACATCATTCTGGGAGAAGTGTGAAATAAGGGCATCTCCTTAAATTACCTAGCCCGCCTCTTCATTTCTACATGCTGAACAGCCAAAAGAACCAAGAGCAATCAAGGTAGCTGCTTTCCTTTCTCTCTGCCTCCCTCCTGACCTCTGTGCCATCAGATCCCTCTGAAACATTATCAGCACCTGTAACTCTAAGCATCATACCTGACACAACCAGAAACATAAGACTCGTTCTGAAGAAATACAGATAGCACCAACACCATCAAGTGTGCATGAGATCATCTAACATCCCTACCCAGTGCACCCAAGAGTTTGCAGCCAGATATTATAAAGGCTGTAAACAGACCTCAAATGGATGTGAGCAAGCATGCTATTCTCAACAGAATAGCATTTCTCCTACTAGGTCTTCATGGACTTACACATCAATGCCATTGAACTTGTTTGGATAGGGACTCCTAACAGCAAACAGAGCATTCAGTTGGGAGGGCAGGCTACTTGGCTAAAGATTTTATTGCCGCAGCCGTTTTAAACTCCTTGGAGTAACTACTATAGGGATGACAATAAGTTTCACTAGAATGTCAAACTGATTGGCACCCTTTTTCCCCCTCAGATGAACACAATGTTTAGAATCAGATCAGAGTACATTTGAGCTATTGTGAGGCAAAGCATTTTCAAAGGCTGCAATCCTATGCGTTACCTTCTTGGGATCACGTCTGCGTAAATGGGACTTAAAGGTAAAGGGACCCCGAACGTTAGGTCCCTGAACTTTAAGGGTGCTTTCCCAATAGCTATACCACGGGTAAAATCAACAAGTGCTTCTAATAATTAAACAGCTGGCTATGCAGTCATATTTATGGTACTGTTGTGAGCTTTGGTATGGTGTCAAGCTGTATGCCAGACCCCTCTAATCCCTGAATCTAGCAAGCTTTCTACTCATGGGAATAGCCAAACTAGCCCCTCTCTCAACAGGCAGAGCCAGAGTTGAGGGCAGAGTCAGAGTGATGAGAGCTAGAGAAGCAAAGCAGCAAGCTGAGATAAGACAGAGTTACAGAGCAATGTTTGATGTCTGTTTCAATCCAAGGCTGCAGCAATGGGAGAAACAAGACCCTATTGGGGTGTTAATGCTGCAAACCCCTCCATCATAGGCTCAGGCTGTAGGTATGTGTAAATTAACCATATATCATAAAGACACCACAGTCTCCACTGTCCCTCATTCCAAAAGGAAACACGAACCCTGGGAAAGCAACTGGAACCCTGGGATCCAACACTGTTCGGAGATAAGGGTGGAGTGCAACAGTATTAATCCCAATTTTCCCTCTTGATTTTCATGGAAAGACTTCACAGATCAATACTAAGAACATCCTGCCTTCTAGAAGATTTTCAGTATTTCACAAGAAAAGAATCACAGGAATGGTGAAGGAACTCCCCAATTACCAGGCTCAAATGTTCCATTGAGAATTATAAGATAATACAAAGCCATTGTAAGATTAGTTTTGCAATAGGTTTTTTCTCCAAAGCAGGAATGTTTATTGCTTTCCCAACATTACATTTTTTATGCACCACAAAGTATGGTTTCTAAAGGTAGATCTGTGTAATGTAATCAAATACACATCCATATTTTTTTTAGAACAAAACATTACACTGAATCTTTGGAAGGGTTTATGTTGCTTGTTTTAAGCAACTACTGAATCATTACTATTCATTAATATTCAGCCCAAACTAAGACTTGGAACCTGATTGTTAGCTGCTTGAAAACATATTCCCTGATGTCCATGGGACTTCCTGTCAGGTGAAGCCTACTTAAGAGTAGTGTTTCTTTTATTGCTTTCTGGAGTGAATGTGAAACTGGTTTCTTTTCCTGGTTATCTATCTACTTCATGTATGGGATGAAAAGTTGCTATGAGGATTTTAAGTTCCCTTCTATCAGCCTCCATTATATCTTGGCTAGGAAGGAAAAGTGTGTCCTTATCTCCCCACTCATGCCCCAAACCCACGTAAACATTTCATTAACAACTTACTGATTGGGGTAAAACAGCCATTTAAGCAATGTGATATCCTTCCTTTTTCTACTGTTTTGCTTTCCTTCATTTCTACCTGGGAGGAAAACAAAGATATGCAAAATACAACTCAAATTTGTTGGGTCTTAGGCCATATGACTGGTAAAGCTCAAAACAAATGAGAACTTCTGCTCCGTACTGGAAGCACAGGACACAAACCAGAAACCAGCAAACAAGGCATTCTGAGTTATTATTCACTTGGTGTTAAATACTTATGATTTTGGCAGAGATCTATTAGTCCCTTGAACTCTGATGTACAGCATGCCTACAGAGCTATGCCTATTTAAAGGCAAGCAGCAGCTGTCTGTGGCTCTTAATCAAGAATAATGCCTGAGAATAAATCACTGCCTTTTCAGAGACTGCGTTTTTCAAATAATTGCAATTCCTGCTCTTTCTGCCCCATCCCTAAAAATACGAGGTGGTTCACAGAAGAGAGTTGCTTACAAGAACAGAGACATATGGATGCCCTGCCTCTCTCGGCAGTCTGCAGTTTCTGTTAAAAAAAAAAAAAAGGCACGAAGTGAGCCTGTAAACAGATGCAAACAAGTTTAGAAGCAGACTAATTCAAAATTTCAAACTGTGTCAAAACTTTCCATTCATTCTGCCATGGTAAAAAGCCGACAGTTCTCCCAAGAGACCCACAACATGCCATTCTCAAGGTCCATGGCAGGAGTACTTCCTGCATTCAAAACGCCTTGCAAAATGTGAATTAACACTTTCTTTTTTATGTCACGGCATAAAGATTTTTGCCATACTGTATTGGGACTCTATGGCTGCCATGCTGTACAAGTGAAATGGTGTGTAAAGAAAGAATGTGTGCATGGCTCGCTGCCATTTAGTACAGGAATCAAACATGACACCGTCTACACAGCACATGGACTTGTTCACTGACCGGGCCTGACAATTATCAGGGACTATCTACATTAAAGCATGTTATCAGTGTTATGCCAGTTCCCCAAATAAGTCTGGAAGTTCTAGATCTAAAACTAATTCACAGACAAACAATTCCCTGGGGAAATGGGATAACGGTTAAAACAGTTTAAGTCCACTGCATAAAGGATAAGCTGAAGAACCAGTGTTTGGGATGAACTAAATCAGTTTAGTGAGGTTCACTGAACTAGTTCAGAAATCTCTGAAGTAGCTGCCATAATTGCCAGGTGAACTAAAGATGAATTAAGTTTATTTTGGGGTAGAACTCTGAATGATTTCTAATTCAGCCTCACATTCACTCCCTCCCAATCACCCCCAGCAAGCGGCCTGGACTCTTAGCTTTCATAAAATAAACGAAGTCAATCAGAAAGGAAGGAAGAAGAAAGTTAGAAAGCAAAACTAGAGGCAATATTCTAAAGCTTATTTGGCAGGTGGGGGCTGCTGCTACTAAGGACGCTCAGTTACTGTTGCTAAGCAATCCAAAGAAAGCTATGTGAGGCATTTCCTTATCTGCCCTGCTGAAGAGATGCAGTCTCTTCCAACAGGAGCAGCTTGCAGTGAGAAGTACAGGGACCAGGAACAAAGCAGACAATACCTTGTGCCTTTAACAGCTGTGTGGTTGGCACAAACTGAACAGCGTAAGCATTTTCTAGCATGAAAATACAATTATGGGGAAAGCTTCAAAGGGTGACATACATCTGTAACACATCTTATTAGTTACCCATAGCCCCTGATTTAACTTTTGGACCATGTACTTCAGTACAGCAGCTTATAACATTTTGAATACTGAAAATATTTTGCAAACAGTGAACTTTACTTTTTATGAACCACAAACATATTATGGCTGAACCTGATCTGTTTTGTTAAAGGATGAGCAGAAACGGCAACGAATTCCTTTTGGAAAAGGATTAACTTGAACCAGAACTAGTTCATTTTTTAAAATGAAACTGTAAGTGTTTAAGTGTCCACTGTTTCGTTGCAAAGGATGATAAAGAGAGAATCAGAAAAGGTGCCCTCCCCACAACCTTTCTCCCGACAGAGAAAGAATACTGACAGCAGGGACCCAAACCAAAGTAGGGCACTTTCCAAATTTGTTAGGTGCTAAGGATTCGTATAGCGGTAATGCTTAAGTGTCCAGAGTATCTTTGCAAAGGAGATGAATGGGAAGAAAATCAGAACAACTGGTCATGAGCCACGGCCTCATTGGCCATGTCCTCATGACTCCCTAGCAGCCCTGCCAGGTGTAGTGGACACCAACCATCCAAGCTAATACCTAGACATATCTTGCATGTATAAAAGGAAGCATAACACCATGTGCATTATTTTTCTAAATAAAATTGTGTTCTTCCTTAGCAGATGGTTGGGATCTCACAATGCTAAATTTGTAGCCAAATATATTTGCTACCATCCAAAAGAGAAAGAATGGAGGGTGTAAGTTAGAGGAAAAAAGATGCTGCTTTGTAAACAAATAATTTCTAGATGGATTTGGCTCCAAGCAGTATTTTAAAATGAGATTTGGCTCTGCATTGTGTCTGGTGGTGAACTGATGTAATTATAGGTAAGAGGCAGAAATGCTTTAGCTGAAACTGAAATTGATTGCATTCACCCCAGAAATGAAAACATCAGTCCAACCCTTAGCTATGGAACACTCTTTAGAAAAATTAGCAACCCCCATTTCATTGTCATGAATTCCAGATTTGTCAGCAGGATTAACCACTTAACAAGTATAATATGAACACATATTTCTAAGTTAAGAACTCAGATGCTGTATGAACTTTTGCCCATAGTTGTTGCTATTTTAAATCACTAAGCTGTAAAATTTTAACAGATAAGGGTTTATATAGCAATGGTAAAATTTACAGCTTGATAACGATGATGCTGAAAAATACTATCACTCTAAGAAAAAGAAGTCTAGCATTGTTCTGCCTCATAGACATTATCTAAAGAAAAAAGACCACAACCACCATGCATGTTTACTTAGAAGTTACATTTTGCTGCCTTCAATGACATAAATGTGCACAGGACTGCAGCCGTACACCGTGATCCTATGTTTGCTTTTTTCAGAGGGAAATTCCACCGAGTTGAATAGGACTTATCCCCAGTTTGAGTATTTTGGACTGCACCGTACTTAACTAGTAAACTCAATTCCTTGCAGGCAAAATTCAGGGAGACATGCCCCCAAATATATATGTGTGAAGTTAGCATTATTAGTCTCTGGAAGTAGAGCTAGATGCCAAGTGCTGCTGCCTTCTTGAGAGTCAGAGATGAAATTTATATACAGGCGGTAACCATTTTGGATGGGGGTTCTGTTCACGCCCCCTGCCCCACATTGGCGGAGCTCATATAAGTGTGCCCCGCCCTCCTATGCCCCGCCTCTGTTCTGATGTCTTCTGGGTCCAAAAGGACCCATACATTGGCGAACACGTGTCATTTGGATGCGCCTGTAATGGTTGCAGCCTGTAAAATAATTATGCATATTTTAACAGCTAAGACAAACAAAACCTTGTTCATATATATGGCACTTTGTGGCGTCACATTTTTACTGCTGAAATACATCTGCTGTATTATTCAATATTACATATTACATCTGAATAAAATTTCAGTTCTTTAAGGAGTCATAAATTGGCAGGTGTACCAAGACATAGAACACTTCTAGCTATTTGTTTTGTGAATCTTTGTACAGTTCATATATAAGAGATCAAGCTGGTTATTCATGTGTGGGAGAAATGTCCTCCAAGGATAAGTGTTACAATGCAAGTGGAGGACTGAAAGGAAAACATGTCCCATATGAAAACTAGGGAACACCACACACTATTACATCATTACGTTAAATACAGTAGTACCTTGGGTTACATACGCTTCAGGTTACAGACTCCGCTAACCCAGAAATAGTACCTCAGGTGAACAACTTTGCTTCAGGATGAGAACAAAAATCGTGCTCCGGCGGCGCGGTGGCAGCAGGAGGCCCCATTAGCTAAAGTGGTGCTTCAGGTTAAGAACAGTTTTAGGTTAAGAACGGACCTCTGGAACGAATTAAGTACTTAACCCGAGGTACCACTATACTCAATGCCAAAAAATATTTACAGAGGAAGTATTCAGTAATGATTATTGCATAGCTTACTCACAACATTCACTGTCGTCAGTTGGGACTCCCAGATTATCCTTCACCTTGAAGAATTTGCAGGCATTGCTGGATTGTTCACAGGCCCTCAGCGGTGCTCTCTTTCAAATAAAATAGAACATTTTTTGAGTAAGAAAATCTGTATGCTGTACTTGACAAATTGTCCGTAGGTTTCTATAAGCTTAAAGGAACAAATGTAATTAAGACTGGGGATCTCACTCCTGGCTCCCAAGCTTAATGACTGGCTGTGCTTGCAGTTTCGATTTCTGTGCCACCACAACTGAGATGGGACTTGCTTGGTAAACACATAAACACATATGGCTCCACTACAGCAAAGTAATCCGCAAAGGTGGGGCTTTATATTGTCACGATATCGGCATTATATCTGTGCTTCATTTAGTACACAGGGGTGAAGAGGCCACCCACACATAAGCATGTGCATGGTCAGAGCTGTTATTAGGAATACATCATAAGTCTGCATGGTACTGCACAATCTGAAGCAATAAGTGCACTGTACAATTCTGCAGTGCTGTGAAAATTTCCACTTGGCTATCATCCAGACCCACCCACTAAGAAAAACACTTACAGTATAAAGTGCAACAGCAGTTAAAGAGCATTCAGTATGTTCACAGATTCCCAGCTTCAATCCCGAATAAGGAGGATTGTTATATTTTCCCTAGTTTGTTTTTCCGTATTTGTTATACTACCTCCCGTATATCTGAGACACATAATCTGTGGTTCAGGAATTTCTGCTAGTGGATGTAAGGAACATGACAAACATGCAACTTCTAAGTACCAAACTAGAATTTCACCCTCTGGTCATTGTGCCAAATTACTCCCTCCCCCCCTCCCATGTAAATTATGTGCAGGTACATGACTGAAGTGTGGAGAAAAGTATAAATACAAAACAGTTTGTTCACTAATATTTTGGAAAAGGTGATGTGAGTTTATGGCTAATGAAACAGCAAAATCTGCAATTAAAAAGTGACTCCTTCACCTAACTTTATGTCAGAATGTAAGAACCTTTGAAGTCATGTTATACTCTCAGATCATTGGTTCCACTGCAGTGCACTACAGAATATTCCGCAGGCACAGACTCCAACTGTGCTACTACTGCACAGAAGGATGGCCCCAGCACAAAAGGTATCAAAGCGACTTACAATTATAAGAGCATACCTAATACAAACCTTTAAACACACACACACAAAATTATTGACTGAAATGGCTCATCCATCATCATTCAATGACATCTGAAAGCAAAATGCTTGCAAAGGAAGTGGTATGCGTGGCAACAGAACTTGCTGGCAGGCCACTTCTCATATTGGCCCAATTGGTAAACTAATTGATGAACAGGACTGGGCCTTATGTATTTCCTCTACTGCAAGAAAGCTAACTAATACAACTACAAAATTGAACCAGAGTTATGGTGGGTCTGTATCTTTCATTTCTTTAATTTAGCATAAACAAGTTTTTCAACAGTAATAAAATTTGATGGAACATACCATGCTTCAAATTATAATATGAGAGACCAATGTATTAACAGTTGGAAATGATGTACCAGCAGCACTATAGCATTTTCCTTTGCAAGCAAAAGTATTTTGCTATGAGGAGAAGGGAGCTCCTAAGCTTGATCTGAAAGCCAGACAGCTGTGCCTAACAATGCTCTACTCTCTTGGTATTTGCACAATACCTCCCTCTTTCAGTCCTGCGAGGTGCTCTGTAATTTGGTTGTTCTAATTCAGTTCAGGTAGCACTAATAAAAATGCAGTTACAAATGCCAGCAACCATGTTCCCATTTAATTTTTCATATTATCTTATCACTAATCCTTCATTCGCTTGTATACACTAGTTCACTTCCTCTTCTCTTTTGCATGGAATAAGCCTTAAACAGGTTGACTCATGTTCCAGTGACACCAGGCAGAGATGAAACAAGGCTTTTTTCAAGTGCATGCCATTCACATTATTTAAAATGCATAGTATGCATCATCTTCAACATGTTTCTAGGGTTCGAAGTAGTGAATTTGTTATTCTTTCCTTTAGCAGTAATATCACCACCACAGAGTAAGACCCACTGAAATTAATGGACATTACATGCAGGTCCTGCTATTGGAACACTCATTATCTGAAATTTCAGTTATCCAAACACAAAGAATTCTATCTAAACCTTGCTACACGAACAGCTGATTCAGATGCCCACACTACCTGAGTTTCCCTACTTCCTTGCTTATTTGTGTTTTGCTGGTTGGAGACAGGCATATTGGGCAAAAACCATGGCGGCAGAGATATCAGACAAATCAGGCAGCATGAGAGATCAGACAGGGAGTAGTTTGTCTTTTGCTGGTTGGCTGCAGCAGTTTGGGGCAGAAACCCAGGAAGGAGAGAGACTGGACAAATCACAGATTAGAAATATTCCCATAGAAAATAATGGAAATAATCAGCTTGTTATGTGAACGGTCACCTAATGAATGATTTCCTGGGAACGCACTGTGTTTAGACAGTGGAACCTGCATGTAGTAACTTAGCATCATTAATTCCAATGGGCCTACTCCAAGTAGGACTTAGTTGACCACAACCAAATACATTTGTGGATCACTTATTTCTATTCCAAGTATGAAACACACACTGCTCATCATGAATGCATAAGCTGCACTAAATTTAATTAAAAATTCCAGGGTTCACTCCACACCCCACTGCTGAAAGCCAAAGAGACACAGGGGCCACAATCCAACAAAGAGTTAACTGAAATTCATTCATTGGGTCCAACTTTGCGTTGCACTGTGGTCAGGGCATCTTACTACCTGCTCTAAACACTGCTAGTACAATGATTATCCGGTGTCTATGATTAAGCAGTGTCTATTTATTAAATTTGTTAGTTGCTTTATATTGCCCAGGGCCACCGAAAGTGACTTATAACCAAAGAGGATTCCAAGAAGAGGTATGGATGCTCCCATCTGCCTAGGATGTAAAGGCTGCCATATTGCACAGTGCAGCCCAGGGTAGAAAACCCACAACCCTCAAGTTGTTGATGGACTACAATTGCCATCAACCTTGACTACTGGCCATGCTAGCTGTGCCTTCCAAACCAGGCTGCTCCTCCGCTCAGTGGGCTACTATTAAGCTAAGTGCACTGTGCCTCAGGAAAGCCACCCATTCTAAACTGAAGCCCCTCAGCATCTCATATTAACTGAGATATGAGGAGCACAAGACACATCTAGGTGGAGCCTATTAGACAAAAACAACTTTCCCGCAATTTCTGGTTTCCGTTTGCAGAAGGGCTACTGACATGAAGAGGTGGTCAGAAGAAGAAAGCTTATGTGTACAGAGGAACCTGAGAGGTGAAAGGGAAGGTGGAAAAACTGACAGTTGACTGTACCCTAAGGCTGCAATTCTGTTCACAAATAAGCTATTAAATCCCATTAAAGTCAATGGACTCTAAGAAGCCACAGCAAGATTGCAGCTTACAATAACTTGTACCTTTTTATTGCTGGGGTCAGCTGTTTTGTTGACATAACCAGCTATTATTAAAATATCAGAAGTCCAATACAGGAAGAATTCAAAAACCTGAATTAAAAAAAGACAATTTTTGCATCCACCTACTCACAGTACTTAGCACTTTTTATACACGCAGACGTTCTGCTGGGCTAGATAATAGGAGGGTTCAATTCAATTTCACAACGTGCTCATTCCCAGGAGTATTTCATTGTTTTAGCATTTTATTTTATTTTTAAAAAGAGATCTCTTATTTTGCTTAGTATTTTTTAAAAGTACTATTAATGGCCAATTCTAATCCATTCCCCTCAAAAATTAAAAAAACCAAGACTTTCCACTCTGAAGTTAGCAGCATGATCAGATTGATTTGGATTAGGCAAGGATGCTAAACTGCTGACCAGCCGATAGCATGTGACTTTATGTTATCTGGCTACTGTGACTAGAATTAGAAACAAGTCTGCTCAACCTCAGTTTAAACAGTATTAACCAATAATAAGTTCAAATACATGTGCACAGGCAACCATACTTGGGACTTGATAGGTATTATAGGAAATATAGTATGGCTACTTTTTGAAAAAGTAGTTAACAGAAAAGGTTGGAAATCCAGTTTGTGAATCCTTTGATATATAAAGTGATGCAACAAGTGTTTTAGCTCAATGTCAAAGCAAAGTATAAGCAACAACAGTTAACAGACCCTGTTGCTAATTTACTACATGCAGTGACATGAGCAGAACAATGATTACTCTGTGCAGAGTATTTCCTGCTAAATACTCCACCCAACAGTCAATGTCTCATATTTAAACACAAGATTAACACAGAGAGAGGAAAAGATGCAATAAAACGCACAGCTGGCATTTCTACTTTATAAACTAACTAACCCACATCAAAAGGTGTTCCCCTCTAGCGCTTCAGCAGGTAATCTTCGGATTTACTGCCAAGTGCTGCTCCTGATTCTTAGCGTTCATTGTTTGAAACCACTGGAATTTATGGTAAAGGCAAGTGTAGTCTCAGTAATATCTTCAGTGTACATCACTTTGAGTTGGTTGTTTAGAAGATGATGAATCAATGATGATGATAGCAATAATAGTACAGAGGATACTAGTGTTGTTGTTTTTAAAGGATTGCAAATGCATGTAAAGATTTGCGATGGTTACCTCTGAGAGTGACTGCCATAGGAATTCAGTGATTCACCCACATTTAGGTTCAAATGAACCCATCTCTCCAAACCTTCCCCCCAATCAATAGGTGAGATAGCAGTTTTGAGTTGAAGAAGGGAAAGGTGCAAGCAGACTGTCTCTGGCCCATTCCTTCCAATCTAATTTGACTCAGGCTGATTTTACCGAGGGTTGGGGGGAGACACCAGATGAAGTGGGGGAGAGGGAAAACAGAACTTCATCTAACGTGTAATTAGAACCATAGGATGTCATCTTCATAACAGAAGTTTCATTCCTCGAATAATTTGCAATTAGACAGGCAAATGCACTGAATGGATTTATTATACCAATGAGGCCATTTCTAGCACTGGTTGTTGTTGTTGTTTAGTCGTTTAGTCGTGTCCGACTCTTCGTGACCCCATGGACCAGAGCACGCCAGGCACTCCTGTCTTCCACTGCCTCCCGCAGTTTGGTTAGACTCATGTTTGTGGCTTCAAGAACACCATCCAACCATCTCGTCCTCTGTCGTTCCCTTCTCTTTGTGCCCTCCATCTTTCCCAACATCAGGGTCTTTTCCAGGGAGTCTTCTCTTCTCATGAGGTGGCCAAAGTATTGGAGCCTCAGCTTCACAATCTGTCCTTCCAGTGACCACTCAGAGCTGATTTCCTTAAGAATGGATGCGTTTGATCTTCTTGCAGTCCATGGGACTCTCAAGAGTCTCCTCCAGCACCATAATTCAAAAGCATCAATTCTTCGGCAATCAGCCTTCTTTATGGTCCAGCTCTCACTTCCATACATCACTACTGGGAAAACCATGGCTTTAACTATGCGGACCTTTGTTGCCAAGGTGATGTCTCTGCTTTTTAAGATGCTGTCTAGGTTTGCCATCGCCTTTCTCCCAAGGAGCAGGCGTCTTTTAATTTTGTGACTGCTGTCATCATCTGCAGTGATCATGGAGCCCAAGAAAGTAAAATCTCTCACTGCCTCCATTTCTTCCCCTTCTATTTGCCAGGAGGTGATGGGCCCAGTGGCCATGATCTTCGTTTTTTTGATGTTGAGCTTCAGACCATATTTTGCGCTCTCCTCTTTCACCCTCATTAAAAGGTTCTTTAATTCCTCTTCACTTTCTGCCATCAAGGTTGTGTCATCTGCATATCTGAGGTTGTTGATATTTCTTCCGTCAATCTTAATTCCATCTTGGGATTCATTCAGCCCAGCCTTTCGCATGATGAATTCTGCATATAAGTTAAATAAGCAGGGAGACAATATACAGCCTTGCCGTACTCCTTTCCCAATTTTGAACCAATCAGTTGTTCCATATCCAGTTCTAACTGTAGCTTCTTGTCCCACATAGTGATTTCTCAGGAGACAGATGAGGTGATCAGGCACTCCCATTTCTTTAAGAACTTGCCACAGTTTGCTGTGGTCGACACAGTCAAAGGCTTTTGCATAGTCAATGAAGCAGAAGTACTAGCACTGGTACAGTCCTACTAAAATCAAAATAGAGCCCAAACACCAAGCAGAGCTCTTACTTCTTATCTGAAAAGGGACGGGTGGTGGTGGTTATTCAGTGAAAGAATGTGATACATCCATTGTCCTTTCTTTTCTATCTTAAGCATTGAAATGCTTTTACTGTCCTCTTTTTCCTATGTCCAGAAAAAGAAAGAAAGAAGAAAATCTAGCACTCTGGAGTCTGCTGTGATATATAATTATAATTCATTTTAAAATACTAATTTTAAAAGTTCACTAAAAATCTGTTATGTCTATTTATTTGGAAAGCGATTGAACTTTATTATAGGGTTGGAAAGAGAGAGAGAGAGAGAGAGAGAGAGAGAGAGAGAAAGAGAGAGAGAAAGAAAGAATGAATTCCTGGGGACCAGCTTCTGTTTGCAATGCCATTCTGAACCTCTCCCCTAGTGACAGCTTCTGTTCGGCTGTGATCCTTTAAAAAAGAAGAAAAGGCAGAAATAGAATTCTGCCTGCCTCAGAACCAGGGGCGGTGGGGGGGGGGAGTATGGTGTTACATAGGGATGACTTAGAGAAAGATCTCTAAGACCAGGGGAACAAAACAGGAAAGATGTTCTGCCCCCCCCCCATGAAATGGTGGTAATCAACATCATGGCGCGCGCACACACACACACGCGCGCACACACACACACACACACACACACATTAACAGTGAACTCAAGAGTTATGGCAGGTATGTAGCCAAAACACATCTACTGACAGAAACAAGAGTGAGGCATCAGCATGCTTGGGAAATGTCAAGCTTTGTGGAAAGTAAACTATAGATAGTAAATACATATAAATATATTGGGCAAGGGCTAAGAAAACAAAACTCTGAGCATGCTCAACCGCCACAGAATGTCAGAATCTCTAGGGAAGTGGAGATGGAAGACTGAGGTGGAGTATCCTGACAGAAGATATAGATGTATGGCACTGTGAGCAGGAACAGCTCATGCTAGAAATTTTTGTTGCAGGTCCTACTTGCATTCTTCTATTTTCCAGAGTCTTATGGCTTAGGTTTTTAATGTGGAGGGTGGGCAATGGCAGCTGGCAGGGTGGTGGTGCTTATTTGACTTCCCAATGCAGAGGTCACTGCCGGTAAGGGCAAGGCAATAGGGAGGTCAGTGCAGTGCGGACACAGTGACAGGAATGCCAAATTAGCTTTGTTGCTGTACTTGCACCATTCTGTTCCCTCACAATGGTTGTCATAATGGATCTGAATATATGTGGTGATGTGAGGGCAGATCTCTGGTAGCAGTGGTAATAGTTTTTATACTTCCATGACTCTCTACAGCTGCTGTTAGAATAACCTTTTCTTTGTTATGCCAGTCAAGTAGTGAAAGGAATATAGGATACATACAGCATGTCCTAAGAGGCAGGAGGACACACACGTAAGCAGAATGGAAACAAAATCTAATTTTGGTTAACAAGGAGGTTAGAATCGCCTCCTCACAAGAGGGAAATCCTCACTTCTTGCCAAATTATATAAACTGGCAAGCCACACAAACGATCTTTTCGAAGAATCGTAACACCCCAAAACTTCAATGACTAGCTCTGGCTCAACTCTATCTACTAGCCTGCTGACTTGGCATCATCTTCTTTTGAATTTTTATCCTGACTGAAATTACTTCCTGGAAGAAGTCAGTGTGCCGTGATTGGATACACAATTATCAGCTTCAGCTATGTCAACTGTGCATAATGTGATTCCCACACAAGTTGCTGCTTTCTTTTCCAGCTAAGTTACTATGTATTTTAAGTAGCTAGCTAAACATTTTTAAGGAAACTATATATAGTGGTTATATTTTCAACCATCTCTGCTTCACTCTCCAAATAGAAAAGTAGTGTTCCAACAAACATATGTATGTGCATGTGCGAGCGCGCTTCTGTGTGTGCACATATCCGAAAGAGATGCATGCTTTACTGCATAATGTGGAATCTGGCATTGGGTTGGCTCCTAAGACAACTTGAGGAAGTTTGTGGAATACAGGTGTCCTTCCCTGCCTTCTCAAAGCAGCCCCAGGACAACTCACCCCACATTTTTATGGAGGATCCCCATGACACCACCCCCATCCCGGATATGGTTTTATTTGGGGGGTGGGGTGCATAGGGAGGAGGACAGTACAAGAAGTCTTCCTTCCATGTACTTCCTTAACGTCTTACAATCCAAGCCACCAACATTTTGTTTTACTGCATATGATAATGAACAAGGAAAATGTACACAAATAATCTGGTGAAAGAAAAGAAGTATCAGGATTCTAGTTTACCCAAACAACTAGCTGTTGCCTATTGCTCTGAGCAACTAACTGGGAGTACATAAAACTGGTAAATTCTCATATTTTTTGTAAACATACGACACTATTTTGCATTTCTTATGTCCTTCCACATATTGCCCCCCCCCCAAAAGTATAACTAACAAGTTACTAAACTAGTTCATTAATGCAGAATGGTGCATAAAAAATATCTAGATAAGGACTGGAAGATACAATCGGCAGACTCACAAATATGTCTGTTGATGGGTTGTACCACTTCACACAGGTCATCAAATGCTGAAATGCTCCCCTAATAAACTCTCTGCATATACAAGGTGGCATGTCAGGGAGACTGCTGCAGGCGATTTTAATGAAATGAAATGTTTTTACAGATATAGTGACGTTACTGTTTAAATTTCATACAGCTCTGTGAGGACAATGTGTACACCTGCATTGTGAACCACTACAAAGCAGCGTTTTCCTGCTTTTAATCTCCTGCCACCAGCATATTTTATATTGGAACGGACCATCGTTCCCAGAGAGAGAGAGAGAGAGAGAGAGAGAGAGAGAGAGAGAGAGCTTCCTTTTCTATAGGTATGCTAATGCACCTGTTCAAAACTACATCATTTACAAGTGATCAGAAGGCATATTAGATACTATATGCAAATCTGGAAATATATGCAAATGTACATTCACTCCCAGCCAGTCCTTCAAATTTAAAATTAGTCTCTACCAAGTGCATTATGTAGCATATTACAGGGATTCACAAGGGAGCCTGACGCCACAAGAGAGGTTAAGAGATATTCTGCAAATCACTTGTAATTTGCTTCACCTCATCGGTTGTTGCATAAGGGGAATATGATTTGTTTGTTTATGCTGTTCATATGCTGATTTTTGATACATTTTCAAAGCAGTATGCAAAAAAACATGAAAGTATTGTTCATGCCACCCCAATCTCTGAGCGATTCAAGATTCCAGGGTTCCAGGTGCATATTTCCTTTTCAAAATGAGGCACAGCAAAGACTCTTTGTGTCTTTATGATATATGGGTTATTTACATATACCCGAGCCTATGGTGGAGGGTTCACAGCATTAACAACCCAAAAGGGTCTTATTTCTACCACAGCTGCAGCCTTGGATACAAGCAGAAATCAGCCATGGCTCCCTCTCTGCCTTTTTCAGTCTGCAGCTTATTTTCCCCTTCTAGGTCACATCATAACCAACTCTGCTGTAAACTCTGGCATTTGTCTTTCTAACTATCTAAGAGGGACCCCACCCGTTTGATGTCTAGTACAGAGCCCCCTCTCCTTGCTTTCCTAATGGCCCATCACCTTTCCTTTTGTTTCCTTAATAGCTCATCACCCCATTCGATACCTCATTAAGAAGCTAGCCTGGCTTATATTTTAACACTTTCTGTGTCCTGGGGTTAAAAGGGTCTAGCACCCAGTTTAACACTTCAAATTTTGATTAAATTATAACACCTTACTGGTTCTGGGAATTTAGGGGAGTCTGGCAACCCCAAACTCACAGCACTACAAATATTAAAACAAACCCCAAACAACAGAAACAGCAGAGCAGTAAAACACAAAAATCAGAGCAACAGATAAAATGAAAAGGCCTTGGAAAATAAAAAGGTTTCAGCTCAATGCCAAAAACGTATGAGTTGGCAGTAGGGTGCTGGGTCACAGTCCAAAAGGCGGGCCAATATGATTTAAAAGGCTCTCCCTGTGGTAGCCACGAGCCTAACATCCAAAAACAAGGGTGTCCACTGAAAGATCTATGATTATGTTCTTGACACATTACTGGTTGATGTAGGAAAAGATAATTCTTCAACCACCCAGCAGCTCTTCAGATATCAGCACTTTTAACTGGGCCCCAAAATGGACTTGCACCCAGTGAAGCTGTTCTCATCAATTAATCCCAATAATCCAGCAGCTATGTTCTGCACTAAATGGTTTGGATAACATTGGAAATTACCAATCAATCTACTGGTAGTTACCTTGATAATCAAATATGGTAAACTACTGGTAGTCTAACCCAGATAATCAAATCAGGCAGATGGTGAAGAGTGGCCTGCTAGAGGACAGAGCCTGCCTTTTCAAAGCAAGAAGTATTTCCAGTAACACAGAGTCTGAATGAATGAAAACAATGGCTTAATAACTGACCAGGGATGAAGTGCTAACCCCCTCCCTCCCAATTTCAGTATTTTAAAATTTCAAAACAGGGGGAAATAGGGCAGATAACATTCCGTAGAAAGCATTAACTCAGATTTTGGGTCTTTTTAATTGGAAAACAATACGGGCTTTCTCGATAGAGAGGGCTCGTCACTTACCACTTTGCCATCCTTGGCATAAATTGCAAGCCAAGGTTCTGCAAACAATTAACAGCAATAAAATGTAACAATCCTGGCACAATGTGGCAATGTATGGAAAATGTCATCAACCAGGAGGCAATTAGCAGCCAGTCTGAACAGCACAAGCAGAAGGGAGTGGTTTCCTAACAAAACAGGCCTTGTGGGGGAAAAACTAAGACATTTTTCTCTTACAAAACACAGCATTCTTTGTAAACAGTACGCTTATATTTCTTGTCGTTTTAAAGATTCCTACGGATCTTTATGGAAGAATTACCCTGATAGAGTCAGACTTTTCTCTCTCTTTTTGCGTTTCCAGCAATGTCTCCCTCAATGTTAAGTTGCCAAGTAAATCCATTCAAAAGTATTCTTTTCTGTTGCTCTTATACCAGCTATATAAAACCTGTAAGAAAGTGTCGCAACTGAACTACAGTCTGCCATCTCTACATAGCTGTGCCTTTAAGGGCAGCGTTTTGGTTCCTCCCCCCCAAATGTGCCAGATCAGGACCACAGTGGTGGAACGTGGGTGAGGATGGGAAGATTTAAAGCCTATCCCAGCATAGCTCCAATCCAGATTGGAACCCTTCTGCAGGCAATTTATGGAGAGAAAAACCCAGCACATAAAGGTACAGCTCCATAGCTAATGTAACATGTAGTTTGGATCTCAGGGTTGCGGTGTTTGCCTGCCTCTCTTAACTATGGAAATCTGTCGATGTTCTTCTCAATACTTTACTCTTCAAAATCACTCTGTGTGTGTGCTGTGAATTGGTGCACTTTAAAAGTTAACTGCTTCTCAAAGAACTGTTTAAAAACTGACATCTCCAACCACATTTCAAGTTCAAGGTTGGGGGTGGGGGTGGGGGTGGGGGGAGAAATGCTACTTTACAAAGTCTCATCGGTTTCTACAGATGTGCTTGTCTCTTTCTTTTATTATACTTGACAGCCAATCTGTTGGAAATGATTTGTGCAGAAATTTAGTTCAAATTACTTTATAACTAGCCATTTATGAGAAAATGCATTTTTCTGTGTCATAAACTGAAAATGAGAGGCTTTTATCTCTTCTTCTTTAAAAGAAAACAGCAGCTGGTATTAAAACAAATCAAAGGCTAGTAATAGCGTGGTCTCACAATCTGAAGCTCCCTTACATTCTGTCAGGCACTCAGAATATTTTCAGAGAAGGATGGATGGTGCAATGACCTTTCCTGTAAATGTTATTACAATTTTCAGATATTGTGGCAATATTTCCCTTCTTTGCTGTGATTCACCAGCGTTCTTGTTAGCTATGAGAAGTACTTAAGAAATAGACTTGATTTCACACTCCATAGCTAACTTGAGTGTGGGGCAAGCATGTTGGGTTTTCTTCTTATCTCATGGAGAAAGGGTTAAAGGGAAGTGTGAGAGAAAGCTCTTCAACTTTACTTTATTATATCATAGATACATTACAGGTGGTGACCATTTTGTGCAGGGGTTCTGTTCCTAGTCCCCGCGTGCATTGGCAGAGCATGCGCAAGAAGGGCTCGCTCCTGTTCCCCCCGCAGGGCATTCTGACTTCTTCTGGGTCCAAAAGGACCCATGTGTTGGCAATCACACATCATTCAACTTGGCAATGGGTAGGATGAGGGGAGCAGAGAGAAGGCAGAAGATTTCCCACCATAAACCAAGAATTCCTAACTCCTGCCAATCCCTGCCACCAGAGGGGGAGAAGTGTGATTTTCTGTCTGGTCCTCAGGAATGGCACTGCTTCCAACACAAAACATTACTATTAACAAGAATCAAAGAGATAACATGGAAGAAATCCTTACTGTAACTTGTTTTATGCAACGTCCGTTGGCTGAGTATCAAAACAAAAGACTGCGCTGAGCAGTTTATTTTCCTCCTTACTGCAATAAACCAATGATTTGTGGATAAAGCAAGCTACTTTAAAAAAAAAAAAAAAGATTTTACTTGTTCATGAAATTCTTTTCATAACGTTTGTACTTTTGCTTTGGGTGGGAGGAAAAAAACCTGATCTCAGATGTGCCAATGCTAACTGCACATTCAGCAAAGTCAAATGCTAGAAAGATTCTTCAGAAACAGAAGTTATGTCCTGTTAGTCAATTTGGTAGATGAGCAAAATGAGTCACAGACGCACTTGGTAAACCCTTGCTGTGTTTTGGTACTGACTCACTTAGCAGAGAGACTGCTTGTAGTAGGTCTATTGTTCTAGTTGCCTGAAAAGTTGCACATACACACAGAGCCATTACTGTACGCTGCTCTTTTCAGCTTCCAGTCACAGCAAGGAGTGGCACTCCTACCTAGAGTATTCCGGGGGGGGGGGGAGATACTAAATAGAAAAAAATGCTGAAATTTGGTGCTGCTAAAGTTGGGTCAGACTGACAGGAAGGAAGTCCCAACCACCTGTCAAATCTGGCTCACAGAGGGTTGGCCACAATTAGATCAAATTTGCTGCCCAAAACACATTTCCCACCTCTGGTATACAATATTTTATGTGTGATTGCAACATGAATTTTCATAAAGGCACCTTGTTATTTTTAATCATATAATTAATTACCGTATTTTTCACCCTATAGGACGCACTTTTTCCCCTCCAAAAATGAAGGGGAAATCTGTGTGCATCCTATGGGGCGAATACAGGCTTTCGCTGAAGCTTGGAGAGCGAGAGGGGTCGGTGCGCACCGACCCCTCTCGCTCTCCAGGCTTCAGGAAGCTATCAGCAAGCCTGGGGAGCCCGTGGGAGTTCCCGCAAGGCTCCCTACGCTGCGGATAGCAGCCTGCCGCCCAGCGCGCGGGGCGCCCTGAAGCAGAGAGCCCCACGCGCCGGGCAGACATCGTCCAGCCCCACAAGCTCGGGGGACAGCGGGGAGGCGCAGCGCCGCCATACCGCTGTTCCCCGACCTGGTTTGGTTTCTCCGACCTGGTTTTGGGGGGGAAATAAAGGAAAAATTTTTTTCCTTTATTTCCCCCCCCAAAAAACTAGGTGTGTCCTATGGGACGGAAAATACAGTAATTAATAATACAGGTAGTTCCCACCACCACCACCACCACCAATATCCTTTTGTAATAGCCCCTTTAATTGAATTTGCTTTAAAAAAAAAATAATCTCACTGCAACATGGGGGTTGAATATTTAACTGAGGTATTAACTGTGACCTCAAGATGTCTTTATTGGTTAGCTGTTGCCAGTTCAGTTGCCAGTTCAGTTACAACTTTTTTTTTGCCTCAACAAACATCACTTGCCTGTTCAGTCTGAAGAGATCCTTTTGCAGTTCTTCAGTCTACTCTGGATTTTGCTATCCTGAATATTTGGAGGTCCTCTGCAAATCTGGCTATTTTACAACTCAGCCCTAACTACAAATATATGATAAAGAAGAACACTTTAACACTTGTTCCAATACAGATCCTTGAGGAAGCCGACTGTTTTCCTATCTCCACTGTGAGAACTGTTTCCTATTCCTTTCTGCTCTTGCTGTATTCAACTGACAGCTACGGACTGTAGTTTTGTGCACACTATACTTTTATCTTTGCACACTGTATGGGTAACAAGTCCTACTAAATATACTGGGGCTTACTTTCGAGTTAATGCGCACAGCACTGCACAATTAAACTGTTGTATTTTGCCATTGTAGCATGTTGGGACACACACTTGCTATTTGGATTTCTTGCCATAGGCAACAAAATGTCTTAGGCTGGTCTTGTCCTGGTATGTTTCAAAGTAACACCTGGACTTTTATGACACAACTGAAGTGAGGCGTTTTAACACTACTAAAATACTCATTGTAGCAAAGAACTAGTATTAAAAGACCATCCCTTGAAAGATCCTTTAGGCAAATGAAAGCACAACACTTTTGGCTTGGATACCCTTACAGAAACAACTTCCTCCTCACATCTTAATTCACCAGATAAGAATGCTGTGATACATGAAAAAGGAAAAACAGCACTAAGGCAGAATACTGAAATCACGAGGATAATTTTGCAGACAGAAATAGAAGTTGTAAGCAATCAGTATATATGAGCAATATATGTCTATTAGAAAGGAAAAGGAGAAAAGGAGGACTGTGCCTCTGGTTTGATCAACTGGCAATACACACACACATCATCATCATTATTGGTTGTCATGTGTTCTTTTTCCCCAGGACACGTCCTCTTTTTCAGGGATAAAATTTCTGTTTCTGGCAATACTTTCTGGATAAGACATAGATGTAACTGGTGGTTGAAGACTTGCTTTCCTCTTCTCTTTTCCTGCCGCCCAGCACAGCTTCTATAGCCTACATATAATCAGGGTATTTAAAATGAGTGGCATCATAGCGTCCTCTTTTTTGCTCTTCAAAATATGGCAACCCTATCACAAATGCTTAACACATATGCATCAACAGCCTCACCTCTCATGATGTAGAGGGTGCCTGTGCCTGGTTCAGCAACAACATTATCTGAAATATGTAAGCCACATTCCTGAAACTGAATTATCAGAAGGATTTGTATTACATGCCCACCTTCTAACTAGTTGCATGGTTGACAGGGGAATTGGGAGAATTGTCCAGTATCATAAATACAGGCTTCCACTGAACGAAGGCAACTCATTCAGTTAATACAAAAAAGAGCTACTCTCACATACAGCTAGAAGATGCTAAACTGGTTTAATTCAGATGCGATGACAAGGCACAGTTTAGCAATCAGAAGTGCCCCCTATAGGTTGATATACTCCACCTTGCACTTCCGAGGTAGGCTTCCTATGCTTTCCAGTTAGTGAAACTATGCTTACAATTGGTGTCCAAACCACAGTTTGAAAGCATGATTAGGAGGAGTTTCCAAATGGCAATTTGAAGGTTGAGGACACACGGAGTAGCCCCACCCCTGAGGTTGTGCACTCCTCCTTTGGTGTCCATGCATACTGGGTTGCAGATTCCAGGAAAGCCTTCATGTACACTACTCTGCGTGCTAATACCTCTTCACTACAGACATTCATTCAGTATGCAGAGATGTCTAGCAGAATGACCTGTGGACCCTGTACAACTACTATTACACAAATACAATTAAATTGTTCTATTATAATTATCCACATGAGTAACTGGTAAGGAATCTCCAATTCTAGTCTCCAATAACTGCTTGCTGTTTTGAAGAACACTGCTTCTAATCCTACTATCACAGAGTCAGATGAAGCAAGTAAGCTTAATCATCAATGGCTTTCCAGGTCAGGTCACTGATCTACACTAAAAATGCTAGAATCCTTTCAGCACTTGTAAATGCAATTCTATCTTAGTAATTAAGCTAAATACCAAGCTCACATATTTCTCTAATATGCCATTCTTGGTACAATAAATAATGCAGAACAGCAGCGATCTGGCAGTGGTCCACACCATTATATCAAATGCAACAAGGACTATTTTGTCTCCAAGTATCTGCACCGACATACATCTTCAGCAATGGAAATTTTGGCTTTATCGCCCAGACTCAGTTCAGCTGAAACTCTGCATGTGCCTCAAGACTGTATTATTTGGCTTTGCTCTGAGCAACGACAGCATCACTGTAGTGATCAAGGAAAGCCCTTGTGTTATCACCCTACACTAGTCAGCACATGCCAGACACAAGTAGGAAGGTGTACCTTAGCCCAATTAACTGGAATTTAATCCATATCTAAAACAAACAACACTAATAATCATCATCATCAGTTTTAACTTCCCTTTGTTAGTAAACAGTTTCTAACAGTATCTAACCTTAATTAATCTGAAGTTAAAATGAATAGGCACAGATGCCCTAATAGGTGGGCTTGCACCCTGCAGCACCACACTTAAATGGCATGACTCAGTCTGTCCCAAGAAAGTTGCCATCTACTTGCAGTGTAATGACATTTAAGCCTGAATGCCAGACCTTTGTGAAAAAGCTCTTTCAGATTCAGACTGAGGTTGTGAACAACTTTTTTTGTAACTGGGTGCACAAGGCATCCCTAACCTGATCAGCTTTCCAGAATAATACCAGAAATTGTTTCCAAACTTGACCTGAACCCCGCGCCCCCACCCCAGGTTCTTTTTCCACCATGAAAAGCCTTAGGAACAGGCTTAGGAAGTGAAGGCAGATGACTAGTATAACTAGTCATACAAGCACATACAAAAAGGGCAGTGAAAGTCAAAGAAGGGGAAAACAGGCCCATACTGAAGGATGTCAGCAGCCTAAAGGCAATCCTGGGCATTTCAAATTTTGGACCACTACTTTAAAATATGTCCAATAAAATGTTGGCAAGAATTATACTTCTGAGTGTGAGAATAAAGGCATGTATATCTGGTGGCAAGTTTATCTTTACTGAACAGCTAAACTTACTGCCAAACAAAACCTGAGGCTGAATTATTGTTTAATATTAACATAATTTGATCAAAAGATGCCTAAGATTATTTGGCTGCCCTGCACTGAAATCTCTTCCTGCTTTAGTTCTCATGCGAAATACTTCAAAAGGCTATTCTTATCAATAGAGAATCTTTGAACCTAACCTTCCGTTACGGGAGAAAGCCACATTTTGAATTCAGCATTTTCTGAAGAGAGAATTTTTCACTTAAGATTTTAGGCTTTAATGTGCCTAGGAGACAAAGCCAGACAAACATAAACACACCCAGTGGGTATCATGGTAAGTAACACCATTCTTCCAACCTCTCTCATTTGTAGTAGCAAAGCTGAGCAGAAAACTAAACTCACTCTGTTTTTAATTACCGATGAAGCACAAAGTGCTTGATAATTTTTTATTTCCACCTATCAATCAATCCTTTTGTAAATGGAGCAACAATTCACAGAACAAAACGTCCAGAACTGGTCAGCTCATGTCCAGCAATATATTGGTGAACAAAGGGTTCCAGGATGAAGCTTCTAGTTATTGTTCCCATCTTAAACACAGTACAATGGTACCTTGGGTTACAGACGCTTCAGGTTACAGACTCTGCTAACCCAGAAATAGTACCTCCGGTTAAGAACTTTGATTCAGGATGAGAACAGAAATCATGCAGCGGCAGCAGGAGGCCCCATTAGCTAAAGTGGTGTCTCAGGTTAAGAACAGTTTCAGCTTAAGAACGGACCTCCAGAATGAATTAAATTCTTAACCTGAGGTACCACTGTATATACATATACATATACGTATATATATTCTCAAAGGACAAACCAAGGAGAAGACAGAAATGGCTGAGAAACAAGAAGCAACTATCTCCCCGACATCATTTAACTTGCCTTAGCAGGAACAACTGTGCAGTCAACACACACTATAACTACAGGTTCCAGCTATGCTGTAACCACAAAAAAACAGAAAGATTGCTTCAAGTTCAGAAGGCAAGAGCATTCCCAGGAAGACACTGACACCCTAAAATTAAGCACATTACTTATAAAGAAGAGATTGTTCTTAAATGCTTGTGATTCTAATGCCTCCCCCCACTTCTATGTGATATATAATGAGACTCACAATTGAATGTTCCTTCATACAAAAGAATATTATTATTTAATTTTTAAAATAAAAGATCTACAATTGGCATGACATAAGACTCTTTGTATAGACAATACTATGCCATGGTAAGCCACCCTCATGGAAATTTGATGTTACTGAATCTAGATAACAGATTCTCATCTGCTGTTAAAGCCCTAATACCACTGTTTTGTTTCAATGGAAAATATGGATGGGCCACCAGTGGTTAGCACTGGACTGACTCAGAAATAAACTGAGCAACTCTAAATCAGATCTGACCCCCTCAGATTTGAGTTAGGGATCACTTGAAAGCCTTAAAGATCCTTTGCCGTCAAGTGGCAGCTTTATATGGTCCAGAGACATCTCTTCTAGCAAAACATTTGAGGTAAAGAGGCTGCACCAACACAGGGGATGGAAAGAAGTGTTCTCACAGAGGACTTTGGGCAAGAGAATCCTTTTGAGAATGTGGCTCTCTCCCCACCTGTGATTTTTGCCACTGCAGCCTCCTTAAATCTATCCCTACTCAAGCCAATGATCAAAACTCCATTACTCCATTATGTGGAATATGGGAGAAACTAACTCGATGAAAATCTCAGGTTGTAGAGAAAGTCCACCCTCTGCAGTAGATGCTGTTGCTCCAGGGGCCCACTGTAGGAAGTGGGCTTTCTCCCCCCACAAGAGGTTTTTGTATGTGTAGGTATCAGAGGCTGTCAGGCTTGTATGCTTTTTGTGGTCCCACTGGGTGCTGGTGGGATTTCTCCAGGGTATCTGAGCGCTTAGGTCTAGATGGGGACAGAAAATAATTCTGGGGCTTACATTTCTTGCCTCTTCTTCAATGCATGTGCCCATCGCCAGCTTTTATATTGTATTATATGTATGTATGTATGTATGTATGTATTATAAAGTAATACATTTAGAATCATGTTGAGCAATTCATAAGCACTCTTAACTTTACAGTACTACATAAGTAGCTCACTTATCGCAGCAATTTTCACAAAAGGAAAAGGCCAGGAGCCGACATGCTTTCTCCCTGCCTCATGTAATACAGAATGTTGTTGCTGATATTATTTATTAGCTGCTTTAATCAAGGAAATAACAAAGCAACCTACAAAAACAATAAAGATACTAAAAGCAATTACAATAAATCCAAGCAACAAAAACTAAAACCAAATACATCTATATGAATGGTCTACCACAGGGGTCAGCACACTTTTTCAGCAAGGGGCCGGTCCACTTTCCCTCAAACCTTGTGGGGGGGGACTATATATATATATATATATATTTTTTTGGGGGGGGGAATGAACAAATTCCTATGCCCCAGAGATGCATTTTAAATAAAAGCACATATTCTACTCATGTAAAAACACCAGGCAGGCCCCACAAATAACCCAGAGATGAATTTTAAATAAAAGGACACATCCTACTCATGTAAAAACATGCTGATTCCTGGACCGTTCACGGACTGGATTTAGAAGGTGATTGGGCCAGATCCGGACCCCAGGCCTTTGTTTGCCTACCCATGGTAGCAGATTCTGACACACCAAGAGAGGCCACAAATAAAAACCCTTCAAGTTAAGTGCCAAAAACTTGGGTAATTGCCTGACACCTGGTGAGTCTCCATGGGGAGAGTGTTCCATAAGCAAGGAGTCGCCCATTGAAAGGCCCATTCTCATGTTGCCACCCTCTGAATCTCACATGGAGAAGGACCTTGGATGACAATCATTGAGTCCGGGTCGGTTCATATGGGGAGAGGCGGTCCTTGAAATATTGGGGTCCTGAGATGCATAAGACTTCAACAGGTCAAAACCTGCATTTTGAATTAAACTCAGAAACCAACTGATAGCCAGTGCAGTTGGGCCAAGATTGGTGTTATGTGCAATTAAATGGATTGTCAGGAGGTGCAAGATAATCTAAATGAAGTACATCTTCTCACTATTTACTTATGGAAATCATGGTCCCACAATGTGGTGATGGCCACTAGGGAAGATGATTTTAAGTATTAGAACAGGAGGGAGGAACCTGAGGCCCTCCAGATGTAGTTGGACTCCTAACACCCATTAGCCCAGTTACCATAACCAGTGTTAGAAAATGAGATATGAAAGCTAGGAGCTAAATGGCACCTTATGGGCGCAGCAACAGAATGTCTAGGTGCACTTTTTTAGTAACAATAATACAAAGCTGAAAATAAATGAACTGCAGCTGAAATATTATGTTCATTTTTCACATGGTCTAGTCCTTCCCCTACCCAACCCCCTAATATTCTCAAGAGGGCCTCTTCTCCAGTCTTCAGAGTAGCTGCAGTTTTAATATGAAATCTTAGGCGTAGTACTGCACCCAGAGCTCAGAAACTGTTCATACTAATGAAATTCCCTGTCACAAAATGCGCCTAGAACAATGGGAGTTTCAAACACTGACCATGGCCAATGGTCAGGGATAATGAGAGCTGCAACTCAGCAACATCTTGGGGAAGGACATAAATTATCCACTCCTGGGTTACAAAAACTGAGGATAGGTCCATCAGCAGCTATTAACCACTACAACAAAATAGAACCTCTTTTCCCAGAGGCAGCATACCTCCAAATACCATGTTGGGGACAAACAGGAGAAAGCAGCTTCTGGATTCATGCCCTGCTTGTCAGCTTCCAGAGACTCCTGGTTGGCTGCTGCTAGAACTCTGGACTAGATGAACTTTAAGAGCTGCTCTTCAGACTAATGTTCTTATGTTCATAACTTCAAAGTTAAGCAGCAATAAAGGTTAATAAATAATGGTGGAAGACAATTTGCACAAACTTCAACACTGCTTGAAGTTATTTTGACAAGAACATAAAAGACAGCATAAATTATACCAATTAATACTACACTGACAGAACTTTTAATGCAGAACAAACAGGAATTGTTTATACAGATTATTCAGAAAATAGAGAGGGTATGCTTAAAAGAACCAGCCATGCCCTGCTTAAGAAGATTATGAGAAAGTGTTGATTGCTTTCTGCATACAAATACCATATTAAGACTAGATGGTTGGCCTGTTGTCATGAGCCTAGAAGCAAGGCCAGACTTATTTGACCAATGCAGTTTAGTAAAGTGCTAATATTACACAATGCTAAGTATTTATTATGGATTAAGGGCTGTGCCCATGCTCACTTTGCTTGCCTACCCCACCTACCAACAACACCACCTATTTCCCTTTCCCATTAGACCTCACCAAACCTCTGCAGCTTGCCTGGGCCACCCACCTGCTCACCTCTGCCTTCAGTTCTCCCCTTCTCACCCTCTAACGCTGAGAGCCCAGTCTATTGTAAGGGTGTAGCTTGCAGCAGCACCTGCTGATAGCCAGGCAAACTGTTGCACGATGCCAGCCTGACATGTTTATTATATGCAATATATTTCTGCCCTACCCTTCAACAAATTCTCAAGGTAGCTTACAAAAAGTAGTTGTAGCAAGCAAGGTTATTATCTTTATACATGCTCTTAGGATTAGTAGAGATGTAGGAAGCAGCCTTCACCCAAGTCAAACTATTGGTCCGTCTAGCTCTGTATTATCCATGCTGACTGGCAATGGCTCTCCTGGGTTACAAAGAGGAAACATTCCCAGCTATACATGGAGATGAAGCTGAGACTCTCTGCATGCAAATCAGATGTTCTACCACCAATAGTTTATTGCAAGAGGTCCTATACTGAGAACTATGACTTGATGTAGACAACGGAAAATGTATTTATGAGGTTTTAGCATTGCTCCTGATCAGAGCAGTTCATGCCCCTGAGGAAAATATAAAATGGGGGGGGGGGGGAGTCTGGTGATTGAACTCCTGAGTTAACGGCATTTTTGGCAATCAGCCATGAATGGGTTAAACTTGTATATATCAGAAGACACACAGCAAAAAACAAAACAGCAGCAGCAATGTGGGTCAAAAAAGCTAAGGAGAGGACACCCTTCAGGTGAGGTGTGTGTCATCACAGGAAAGGCCCTCTGCTGCACATCTCTAATGATGAGACACAGAGAAGAACCCCCTTCAAAGACTTTAAGGCACGAGCAAACTAATATAGGTAGAGGCATTCCATCAGGTATTAGGGCCCCAAACTATTTAGGGCTTTAAAGATAAGCAACAGCACTTTGAATAGGGCTCAGAAGTGAACAGGCAGCCAGTATAACACTTTCAGAATTGATGTAATACAATTCCACCCAGTTGAATCAATTAACATTCTAGCAGCTGCACTTTGCACTAATTGAAGCTTCCAAGTTGTCTTCAAGGTCAGTGCCAGCATGCAACATATTACAATAATTTAATTGGGAAATTACCAGACCATAGGCCTCTGAATCAACACTATCCCTTTCCAGGAAGAATTGCAGCTGGGGTACCTGCTTGAAGCTGAAAGAAGGCACTCTGCACTACTGTTTTTGGGACTACAATTCCCATCATCCCTGACCACTGGTCCTGTTAGCAAGAGTTGTAGTCCAAAACAGCTGGATACTTAAGTCTTGGAAACCCTGCTCTAGATAAACCATTAGTGTCCAACCCCTTCTGGTTTTAAAACTGACTCATATAGACACTTACAACATTTTCCCACTCCTAGGGTGCATGATCACATATGAACCAGAAGTACCGTATTTTTCGCACCATAGGACGCACCGGACAATAGGACGCACTTTGTTTTAGAGGGGGGAGAACAAGAAAAAAAAAACTCCCCCTCTCTGCCCAGCGCCCCTTCAGCGAAGTGCCAGGAGGTGCTGCGCAGAGAGGGGGAGAACTTTCCCCCTCTTGTTTTCCCGCTCTAAAACAAGGTGCCGTTTAAGGTGCGTTCAGGCGGCAACCTTGGAAGCCTGGAGAGCGAGACCCCTCACTCTCCAGGCTTCAGGTTCCTTTCGACCTGCTCTTTGGGGCTGGCGGGGGAAGCCCACCGCCAGCCCCAAAGAGCAGTTCAGGGAGCAGCGGAAAGGCGCAGCGGAGAGGCTCCTGCCATAGCCGCCCGTCACCTCTC
Source organism: Podarcis pityusensis (assembly GCF_964106645.2). Lineage (NCBI taxonomy): Eukaryota > Metazoa > Chordata > Lepidosauria > Squamata > Lacertidae > Podarcis > Podarcis pityusensis. The sequence goes on from NC_138031.1 coordinate 61,772,169, forward strand.
CAGCCGGGAGAGGGTCGCTGGGCTATGGCTTCTTTAGCCCCGCGCGCGCTCTCCCGGCTGGAGAGGTGACGGGCGGCTATGGCAAGAGCCTCAATAGCCACGCGTCACCTCTCCAGCCGTGAGAGGGTCGCGGGGTGCCCGCGCGCGCTCTCCCGGCTGGAGAGGTGACGGGCGGCTATTGAGGCTCTTGCCATAGCCGCCCGTCACCTCTCCAGCCGGGAGAGCGCGCACGGGGCTAAAGCAGCCCCGCGCGCGACCCTCTCCCGGCTGGAGAGGTGACGGGCGGCTATGGCAGGAGCTTCTATAGCCGCCCGTCACCTCTCCAGCAGCCCCGCGCGCGCTCTCCCGGCTGGAGAGGTGACGGGCGGCTATGGCAAGAGCCTCAATAGCCGCGCGTCACCTCTCCAGCTGGGAGAGGGTCGCGGGGTGCCCGCGCGCACTCTCCCGGCTGGAGAGGTGACGGGCGGCTATGGCAAGAGCCTCAATAGCCGCCCGTCACCTCTCCAGCTGGGAGAGGGTCGCGGGGTGCCCGCGCGCACTCTCCCGGCTGGAGAGGTGACGGGCGGCTATTGAGGCTCTTGCCATAGCCGCCCGTCACCTCTCCAGCCGGGAGAGCGCGCACGGGGCTAAAGCAGCCCCCCGCGACCCTCTCCCGGCTGGAGAGGTGACGGGCGGCTATTGAGGCTCTTGCTTTAGCCCCGCGCGCGCTCTCCCGGCTGGAGAGGTGACGGGCGGCTATGGCAAGAGCCTCAATAGCCGCGCGTCACCTCTCCAGCCGGGAGAGGGTCGCGGGGCTATGGCGTCTTCGCTCCATAGGACGCACACACATTTTCCCTTCATTTTTGAAGGGAAAAAAGTGCGTCCTATAGAGCGAAAAATACGGTATTTCATGAAGTACTTTACAGTGAGTTCCATGGCCACCTGAACTATTGAAGCAGTCATAGGAATCACTGCAAGGCATTGTTGGTTCACCTGGCAATTTCACACAACCACAGGGGCACATGTCCCCAAGCAGAATCCCATGGACATCAATCTGTGGCAAAAATGACCATGCAAAGAGGCATGGCAGAAACATGGTAGATGTTGAGATTCATTCCAGCATGGCAGCCTTTTCTAAAATATCGTAACTATGGTGTTTTTTATGTTTGTTTCAACTCAACGGCACTACCCATCTTCACATAAAAGAACATGACTGCTAATGGATCTCAAAGAAATGAACTGATAGGTTGTGACACTTTTTTCAAATCTGCACGTCAACCTGTTCAGAACATGACATGGAGGAATGTTGTTAAAATGACTTTTTTCCTTTAGAAATAGCAGAGAGAGAAAGAACTTTAACAAAAAATATATCTATGTTGCATACAAATATATACGTGCTACATTTTCCTCCTAGCAGAAGTTGAACTTATTTCAAACTCAATGAAGGAATCTTTTTGTGAAAATATTAATGCAAACCCCATTAATCACTTCAATTTCTCAGAAGTCATTCCAAAACCATTCTGATGGGATAAAAACCTTTGAAATGATATTATTCTGCCTACTCCCTTTATATTTATGTACAAAACGCATTTTCATTCAAAATAGAAGACAAAATTTTCAAATTCCTGTTCAAACGATCAGAGCTTCCAAATTTCTTTTTAGAGACATTTAGACATATTTATGAGGTGACAAGACTGAATGGAAGCTACACTGTACAAACAGAAGCCTAGGAGGCAAGCATAAGATTGGCTAGGCCGGGAGCCAATTCATATTAGAGATTCAAGAACTCACAATATCTCTTTAGTTACCAATGGGTCTTGAGCCAGAGAGCTTCACATAGTTCAAGCTGCAGGGTGCAAGACTCTTCTTTCCTACCAAGCAGATGGTCAGTGCTGAACAGAATTGGTCTGTTCCTAATGACTGAGGGAAGGATGCACTTGCAATCCCACACTCTAACACACTTCTTATCAAACAGATAATTAGCACCATCAATGTTGACAGTATATACTCATAGACACACACAGAGACTCCACACACAACCCGTATCTACCACATTTTGCGTGCAGAGGACTCGTCTAGAAGGGAAATCTGTTCATATATTGCCTATTTTGCTAGGTTAAAACTCTTTAAAAGTTGTCCTAGACCTTCTGACCTTTGTTCATCAAAGCTGGATGATTTGTAACCTCTCTTGAGAGGCCTAGAGACATTCCATGCATCTATTTACTCACCATGTCTGCCTGAATAATCTTCTTTTGAATGTTCTACTTTATTTTCAAATATATCTGTATAACATCTGATCTTTTGACCTGCAGGAGGAGGATAGTGAATATTCTGCAGGATTCTTTTTTAAGATTTTCCATTAAAAAACAAAATTCCACCTTGGAATGTATTTACTTATGGAACCCCTATGGCTTTACAGTGGAACCTTAGTTCTCAAACTTAATCTGTTCTGGGAGTCTGTTTGACTCCTGAAACCGTTCAAAAACCAAGGCACGACTTCCAATTGGCTGCAGGAGCTTCCTGCACTCAATCAGAAACTGCGTTGGACGTTTGGCTTCCGAAAAATGTTCAAAAACTGGAACACTTACTTCTGGGTTTTCGGCGTTCAGGAGCCAAAACGTCCAAGTACCAAGGCATTCAAGAACCAGGGTACAAATGTATATATTTTTTAAAAAATATTTATTTGGGTAATGTATATCCTGCTTTAAAGCGTGTATGAATTTTCAAGTGGTTCACAATTTAATACAGAGTCATAACTACATTTCAAAAAGTCAACAGTACACCACTAGATGAAATAGCAAACAAAATGCCAAATAAAATCCAAGTTAAAAAACAAAACCATCTTGCTATCTGATTCATCATTAAAAGCACAGGAAGAAGTATATATTGCGGGAGTTATATCATTAAGCTCCAACCCTTTTTTTGTTTTGTTTTTTGTTTACTGATCTCTGGAACAGTTACACTAATGATACACAACCAAAAAGCAAAGTAACCACAGTGATGTGTTTTATTGGATGCTTTTTATTTGAAAGAAACACTGCTGGTTTTCCATTAGTATTGCTAATACCTGCAGTACCACATACATCGCCAATAGCTACAGTGGTTAGCTGTAATTGTTACATATAGGAGAATTCTATGCTACTCAAGAAGTGAGGCTACAGCACCAGTTACACAACAAACCCAGTGCTATTTTTCTAGATAAAGAGGTACCAGAACTCACCATAAGCCCCTTCCTCGTTCTCTTACAATAGCAAAGGTGCCCATCTGAGAGGTGCAGGAACTGGGTTCCTATTTTCCATATTTAATGCTTCAGAGCATTACTGGTCAGCGGTGTAGTTAGCTGCTTGGGCACCTGGGGGTGGGGTAAGCCGGGCGTGCTGCATGAAGGGTCACCAAAATTCTTTTGGTGTGTGTGCACAAGGTAGTTTTCCAGCATCTCAAAGTTCAAAATCAGTTTAGTGTATGTACACATGTTGCAAGTCTGGTAACTTTACCCTAAAGCAACAGGAAGTCACAGCAATTTAGAATTATTGCCTTGAAGGGTAGATCTAAGGGCAGATCACCACTGCCCATGGTGAAACAGATACTCCAATCCGTGATTAAATATGAAAACTAGAAATGGTAATGAGTTCTGAAGTTATGGTATTTTGTGCATGTGATGTAGAACATTAAAAAATTAAAACTAAAGAAGAAAAAATACTGGTTCTTCCCAATAATCCAAATGCTATCTTACTCAGTATGAAACTTATATTTTGAATGCTGATTGAATTGCCTGAACTTCATTCTTCTATAAACTGTTATCAGTATAAGGGCATTTTAGCTTTTAAGATGCTTGTTTTGTTCCTAGCGATTGGCCATGATGTTCAGTCATCTGATCTCTCTCAAGGTCAATGTCTTCAGTAACTTGATAAAGATTACATCATTCCCCTCTATCCATCTGTAGGGCAATTACATCACTGATCAATAATAGTGGTCTGTGCTTACTATTCACATATTCATATTATAAGAGTGCATTAAAAACGTAAGTACTGCATTTACAAAAAGCAACATATGTGGCTCACAAATAATCCATTTCTTTTTCAAAAAGAGGTATTTTACAACAAGGTAAAAATTATTTTGCCATTTGTGAATAAATAGGCGTAAATATAAAACAGAATGCAGTTCGCTCAGAATGAATTGCCTATGGGCTTGCTTAATGATCCCAGGGATAACGAGAGTTATTTAAGAATATTAACAAGACTCAACCTTACACCAGATTTATTTAGATGGGTGCAAGAATTCTGCAGCATTCCATCTGCAGTTCCTATTATAACTTTTTTAAAGAATTGTGGAACATGTATCTAATTCAATCCACATGAAAATTGTTCCCTCGCCTTACTGTATTAACATTTATACTGCAATATAACATAACACTGCTGGGTCTACCTGCTGGGCTGGTATGCAAACAAACCTGCCATGACTGTAATGAACGGCCAGTGATTAGTAGGATTTATCAGTGTGCTTCTCTGAGTAATCCCATGCTTACTCAGTCTCTTAGGTAGTTTTCTTCAAACCATTTACCAGATAATTTAAAGTAAGATTCTTGAGGGCTGTGTCCTTAGGAATCAAGTTCGCCTTTGACAAAATGTTTGAAACCAGTTTAGCATTACCCAGCCAACATTCTCACAGATGACGAGGTCTAAAAGGTCAAGCTTTAGATTCTTTAAACATTTTCCTATGATGTCAGAGTCTCCTCCCGCTCCACAATGAAGCTTGTAGCTTCTTGACCCCAACCACAGCTTTCTTCAACCCACCTCCACAATAACCTGTTCATCACACCTTAGTGGTGTATCTTACTTTTCTCCCTTCAGTCACTCAGGCCCATTATAAAGGTGCAGAAATGGCACACACACTGCAGTCTCTCCCGGTTGCTGCACATCTGCAAGTGGAGAATTTCTTCTTTCACCATTTCCCTGTGGTAATATACCTGCCTGCACATGAAAAGCTAACAAGACAGGAAGAAGGTAAAGTTGAAATGGTTTCACTTGACACTGTAGCTTTTCATAGGAGGAAAACCTTTTACAAAGAACATTCAGATATATGATTGCCCTACCTGCAATCTAAAGTGGTAAAGTCCTAGAAGGTCTGTATCACACGTTCTACTTGCATATAAGATCTGTCCTCAATAATGACTAGAGATGGCTATTATGCTTTCTGACAATCTACTTGCTTGCTCACACCTTCAGGTTTATCAAAGCCAGGCAGGAAGAACCTTTGGTACTCCAGATTTTGCTGAACCAAAACTTCCACCAATCCTGTCCACTGGCCAAGCCTGCTGGGTCTGATGGGAGTTCAGGCCTCCCACACCTGGTCTAAGAACCCATCAATTGCAGATCCAACCCTCAAGTCATATTTTAGCTTTGCACAATAAAATAAAGTTGGGAGTGAGTGAGGAAATAACACAAATGCAGTTGGCAACAAGCCCCCTTTGCAAGTATTTCAAACCAAATGTTCAGACTACTTTTTACACTGCTAGAAATTTAATATAAGCTGGGAGGTTCTTTGACCCAACTTATGAAAGGCAAACCTCCAAAGCTTCAAGTGCATGTTCGCCAAGATCTAGCAATAAAAGATGGAAACCATTTCCTCTAGACAAGTCCTTCTGAGATTAGAGCAAATGTATTCAGGACTATAGAAATGGAGCTAACTTCAGCTCTGGGGAAATTAATGTGAGATGTATCCTTCAGAACTTTGTTTTTGCCCACAATGCTGCTGCTTCTTCTTCTTCTTCTTCTTTAAAAAAACATATCAAAGTGAAAAGCAAGTTCCTCATAATTATAGGACATTAAAAGGCAATTGCCACAAATAACTTGTCTGTGCAACATGTTGTATACTTCATAAAAGCAGCTAAATACGTTAAGTGCTACCTCCATTTCATGACTACTAACTCTTTATCACTGTCTCAGAACCCAGCAGTAGTCTGTGGAGGAGGAAACATGTCAGTGTAGCACATTTCAATCCTGGTGCAAACTAATTTATTGTGCCTGCTCCTGAAAAGCAAACTGCTATCTTCCTCTAGAAGCCAAGCCTTACTTGCAAGGTCTAACTATGTTTTCCTCCATCCCTGACATAGAAAGGAATACAACTGGAGGGATTGGTATCAAATAAAAAACTGCATCTAAATGAGAGATGAACTGTTAAAACATTAAGGATAAGGTCTAAGGATAAGGTCAGAAGAACAAAAACTTGAAACCCAAAACGAGTGAAGTTAAATATTTGGGTTATCTCATAGCAAGTAGGCTCATCCCAGAGTCTGCTAGTTATTTCTGTCCTCTACATCCTTAAAGAGACCTTTAGTTGTCTGCCTCTCTCCTATAGCTCATCATTTCTCACTTTTAAAAAAAAAAGTCTTTCAGAGAATTACATGGTTTTTAAAAAATTACATGGCTTTTAAAAAATCTTCAGGGTCTTGCAGTCAATGGCTTGCACTGAAAAGTAATGCCTTAGAAGTAATATTAAGAAGTATGGCAACTCTGTCTGTGGCATTTGATCTGTAATAGCTATTTCACACGTGCAAGTTGTCACCCAGTGTGGATCTCAGTGACTGATGATTTGTACTCAACGGCTGATGGTAGTGTGTAAACTAGCCCAAAAGGAACAGAAAATCCAAATAATTTCTGTATTTGGAACACAGCACTAAGGAAACAGGGACACGTTAGCTAACCACCAATCATTGGTTTAATTTGGATTCCAGGCCCCTCATATATCTGAGTACGATGATGGTTTATTCAGTACATATGGCTCCACTTCAAACCAATGCAACGAAGATGATGCAGCATCTATATCTATATCTATTCCCAATGCATTTCAGAGCAAATAGTGGAGGGTCAGCTGCTAGTGAAATCAATTTCTCACACCCTGACTCCAGAAAACTTATAATCAAAATTCTGAATCCAATAACCATATTCTGTACCTATGTGGTGCTAGGTAAAATCACAGAATACAAACAACTTTGGTAAGATCCAGAAAAGAGAAAGCTGTTGGGTGGGACTTCTCTGTGTGAGGTGGGTTAACTTCATATATACACTGAGTTTCTGTGGTAATTCAGTGGTGTTAATGGGAGTCTGGAGTGAGAGGCCAGACTGAAGGTGGTGATTCAAACCATCTATTTATTGTTGACAAAAGGAGTAGCTCCCTGCCCTTGCAGAGAGATGATTTTGTAACTATAGTACAGGGGTCAGCAATCTTTTTCAGCCGTGGGCCGGTCCACCGTCCCTCAGACCATGCGGTGAGCCAGACTATATTGGGGGGAGGGGGAATGAACGCATTCCTTTTTTAAAAAAAATAAAATGATATTTATTGAAATTTTTTTGAATTACAGAGAAAAAACAAAGCAGAAAAGAAAAAAGAAAAAACAAAGAAAAAACAAACCACATCCAACAATACAAATTCAAAAAACAAAAATACACCGCAAACAGACAAAAGTAAATCCATCATTCTCAAATCCTCAACTCTCATTACCTTCTTTCTTTGACCTCCTCCTCCTCCCTTTTTTTTGTATCCTAGTTAATAATTATCGCAGCAAATCCTTTCCATATTTCATAATATTCTGTCTTTACATTACCTTAATCTATTTTCATCTTATCTTATAAAAAACCTTAAAACTTAAACTTAAATCTTATTTTTACCGACTTCTCACAACCATAATATTCTTACCTAATTCTTTAAACATTTTTACTAGAGCCAAGTAATTTCGTTCCAACATTTTTCTAACATTCATCCATTTTATAAAACAATCCTGGTAATAAGAAAAAAAGAAATAAAAACAATCCAATCTTCATCCAGCGTCCCTTCCTCCTGGTTTTGTCAGTCCTTTTTTCCCATCGATCTAGCGCATTAACCTGGTAACCTTATATCCGAGGCCCTTAAGTCACTTCCATGTCCCTTCCGCAGCTCTTCTTCATATTCTCCTTTCACTCGTGGGAACTCCAGCTTGGTGATGTTTTTGACCCTTTTCAACAAATCAGCCCCTTTTCCATAGTCCAGACTCAATTCCATGTGGTATTTAAAAACATGTTTCAGAATCCCTCCAAAATTGATAGCCCCCACAGCTCCAAACATCTCACGGCCCATTGCCAGACTCGGAAAGTCCAAACATCCCTGCATAGGGGGGTCTATCCAACCCCCCATTTCCAAACCAATCCAAACTTTATCTTTCCAAATCTGGCTTTTTCCAAGTTCATTTGTCAAATCCAAAAGCTCATGTTCCTGCAAGGCCGCAGCTCCCTCCATCTCTGGCGCCCAAGATTCAGCAACATCCTCTTCTCTCATCTGCTCTGTCAGGACGCACTCCTGATCTGATTCCTGGGTGGGCTCCACATAGTTTCCCACTGCCTGTTCAAAAATTCTGACCGCATTAGTCATCAAATCCGTCTTCTCACTTAACTGTTCCAGTAGGGCACTTATTTTACAGAGAGCACACAACAGAGCCTCTGAATACATTGTCCTACAAGGTCACAAGTCCATTCCCATGATTGTAATCTGTGACAGCTGCAAGCTCTCTAGAATTAGTTACAATTTCACAGTCTCCCTCTAGGGGGAGAACTTCTATTTGTTCTTGCAACAAAGTATCCTTTTTGAGATATTTGGTCAATATTTGTTCCTTTAAGGTCGAAAGGAAACAGTGGAATCACTATGTTTCTCTTCTTTTAACTATCTGTCAAAAACGTTTGTCTCTGGTCAATGAGCTTCAAACGTCAGTCCTGACACCCCGCTCCAGGATCAGGACGGTGGAAAGTTACTTTACTTTAAACTCACTTCTGCAGGTTTAAACAGTCCAAAAAAAAGATCCCCCTTCTTCTCCTGCTGCCGAAGGGGGGTTCGACAATTTTAAATGATGAAAGCCAATCCTTTAGAAGCGATTTTCTGAGCTCTAGTTTACGTTGTCTTGGCTTTATTCTGTCTACAAAGAAACGGAAGGCTGACTTCCTGTTTAGACCTTCCCGTTTCAATACCAAATTGAAGTAAATCTTTAAGTCCAATTCCTTTCTGCTCGCAAGCAGAATCATTCAGCATTCACAATGTTCATAAAAATGATATATGTACAAACTGCATCACTTATGTGCAACTGGAATATGAAAGTCAGCTTTAACTCTATCCTATGATATGCTTGTAAGGTGACCCTCGCAGGAATGAATGCTAACCATCAACCACACTGAACTATCTAGGAGCTTTCTATATATTTCTGTCCATATATTTCTCTCTTCTTTCAAAATCCTTACAGTGTTGCTGATTTGCAACTATTTAAGAAGAACCAGTCCCAGAATATTTCAACTGTCACTAAAGGTGAACTTATCTCCAGTTCCATTCTTGAAGAAGGAGCACCCCATGTGAGCTATAAAGCATGTTCAAAGTTAGTCAATGCGTTTTTGTGCACATGTAATTATGAGTTATTTGAAAGAGCTCTTATTTGCACGTCTTTATTCTGCTTCCTAAGGCTCAAATTAATGAGAAGCAGGATTCATTCAGAAACCACTTTATCTTAGGCTTTGAACAAAAAAGGTGATTTTCATGTTGCTAATGAAGTATTCAGGCCAAGAATTAGCTTTTACGTTTTTGAGGGTGCCAAGTATTTCTGAGACAAGTGAGATAAATTAAGTATCTGCGAGGGAGCAGAGCTGGTGCTGTAAAGGGGGGGGAAATGGCTTTAAAAATGAATATATAAATAAGATTTCATAGAATCATACTTTTCATATAACCAATACCTGTTCAGGGTATTTCATGGGTTATTCATGATTGGAAAAAAGTGAATAAAATGCATACCAAAGTCAGAACAGACTGTTTTATTTGTCCGCATCAATTATGTTATAAGCCCTTCCTCAACAGGTTTAGGTGTCTCTTATGTCAGTGAGGGCTTGGGATCATAGCTTTACACAGTGGTATTAATAAAGTACGAACGTACAGGACAGCAGCATCACTGCTTGTCCATTCTGTCACTAGTCAGTTTGAATTGGTCCTTGCTTCAATGTGTTTAGGATTTAAAAATTGGGCCATGTACCCAAAGCACTCAAATAACTATGGCTTCATTATGTCACCTAAACCACCCCTATATCAGCAACAATTCTTGAGAATTCCCCGCCTGTAAAGATAAAGGAGATTAGTTGGAACTATGTCTCATGGTATAGTAGCAGGCCAAATTTATTATAGCTGAGCATCAGAGCCACTTTCAGACACAAAGCATGCCAAGTAATAAGGAAAAGTGGGTTGAAGTCAACTAAGGTTTATTTAGTGTATGCCCCATAGTTGGAGGGCCTGCAATGTAGTCAGATTTTTAAAAGCTGTGTTATAGACCAATTTGATCTATGTGCTATACTCCTCCATGTACATCAATGGAGCAGACTGCATAAATTTGGCCATGAAAACCTTAGCTTCTGGCTATTTCCATCAGAGTTAAAAGCATCTGTACTGATCATAGCTATGCAAGAAACATCATATTCCAACTATTAGTACCAAACTAGTAAATTTGGTGCCAGATTTTAATACGTTAAGCTAGTGCAGCTCACTTTATGACACAGAGAGAAAAACACGCTTGTTTTTGGCTGCTAGGATTCTGAAGTGGAGAAACTGATTAGTGGAAGCCTGGCAAAAGTCTGTAAGGATACTGAAGGTGAGGAATACAGGGCAAGAGTAAGCTGATGAGACCCAAGACACAGGCTCATTTGGGTGCCCTGTGAGGAAAAAGGAATGCCTGAGGGGAATGGACTTGGGGGCTACACTAGGCAAGGATGCCAGGATGTCACTGTCAACATGGATAGTTGTATTTCATGGAGGATGAGGTTATCAATGGCTTCTAGCAAGGATGACTACATGCTATACTAGGCTTCACACTAGCGGCCACTGTGGGAACAGGATGTTGAGCTACATGTGACTTCGGCTTGATCCAGCAGGGCTCTGCTTATGCGCGTAACAAAAACTGTTTCATGAATTACCACTGTTATGAATGTAACTTTTCACTGCCTGTACTTCTATGCATTTCATTTCCCCCTCCAACTTCATTTTCATTTTCCTCTGACTTCACTTTTTACAATCCTCCCACCCAACCATGTATGTACACCTGCAACTCAAGATGATGCTTCATTCATGCAATGAAGTAGAGGCTGTAGTACATGTCATCAGAAATGTGTTGGTCTTTAAGGCACCACAAGCCTCTTCGTTGCAAATGAAATAGTTATAGATGCATAGTTACCAAATGTTGACAAACTGACGAGAAGTATCAGATGTAAAATTTCACCCAATTAAAAATAAAATGAATTAAGTGCTTGTGACAGCAGCTGATTTTATGAGAAGGAAATTGCGGTTTTAATTTAAAGCCAGGGCCAGTGTGTTCAAATCTTGATTCAAAGTAATTAAGGCTGGATAACTTAACTAAATCCTGTACCCTCAATACAAGCCTGAAACTAAGCTATTGGTGCCAACTCCTAAGCAGAACTCGGCTTCATTATGAGAAGGAATCAGATGTCGTGAATAAGGACGGACCATGACAGATGCTCCTAAGCGCTTAGGGAAGGCAACAAGCTGTACTGAAGAAAACTAGAACAGCTTCACAAGAATGTTAGAATTTTCATTAAGAACATTGGTCACAAAACGCAAGTGTCAATAAATTGACTACAGTATGTTGACAATTCTGGGTAAGGAAATACTGTCATGAGAAAGAATGGAAAGGTATACACTAGAGAGTCTTTTTAAGTACACTATAGATAAAACAGGACAAATGAGATGAAACAGGATGATTTACAGGCTAAGCAAAATGTGTGCTTTAACAATGTCTTTCCTATACTCTGACAGCTTATAAATTAGCCTTGCAAATGTGTCTCCTCTGTTGCTCAACTCACCCGTCTGTTTGCATTTTGCAAGGTAAGTGGTACAACGACCAATATAAAAATGAAAATCACATTTAAAACTGCTAGCACCTTTGCAAAGCTAAGCACAGTCCGGTATGGTTTCAGATTGGATGGGAACTCACGTGTTGAGATTCCTGCAATGCATGGAGTTTGACTAGATGACCCTCGGGGGGGGGGGTTTGCTTCCAACTCTACAGTTCTACAATTCTATGATTTAGAAAGACACACTCTCTGTTTCTTGTGTCCTTTTAGCATGGTTTAGCTATTTACACCTTGAACCTATGGATCTGTTTTAGTTGCAATGGTACAGTAGCAGTAAAAACCTATCACTGGAAAGCAAGACAGAACTATATTGCTCCATGCTGCCTCCTAGGAAATAGAAGCCTCCAACTATATTTTTTGCTTTTCCAGCCACTAACATCATTCAGACACAAACCCTGGTTTAGTTACAAGAATGAGCCTGTGTGAGCCCAACACACATCCCCTTAGTGTGGCCACAGGGAGGAGTTAGGAAGTTTTCACTAGGCGTTTACAGATGTGGTAGGGAGATGACACGCTAACATCAGGCAAAATGACCCACAGTTTGCTATGGCCTCTGTGAACTTGTTCCTGCCTTGTTGAAACACACTGTGGTTAAAACTTAGCATTATGTCTGAATGCAGATATCGCCTCTATGCAGTAGTCTGTATAATTGCACTTTTTTACCCAGTTTCATATTGAAACTTTACTAGCTCTTCTTCAACAGGCTTTGCTTATTGTAAACAAGTAAATAATTCAAGGGCATAGTTTTTCCAACACAGTACAAGTGGAAAGGTTTTCCTGCAATTGTTGTTGTTGTTGTTGTTTAGTCGTTTAGTCGTGTCCGACTCTTCGTGACCCCATGGACCAGAGCACGCCAGGCACTTCTGTCCTCCACTGCCTCCCTCAGTTTGGCCAAACTCATCCTGGTAGCTTCAAGAACACCATCCAACCATCTCATTCTCTGTCGTCCCCTTCTCCTTGTGCCCTCCATCTTTCCCAACATCAGGGTCTTTTCCAGGGAGTCTTCTCTTCTCATGAGGTGGCCAAAGTATTGGAGCCTCAGCTTCACGATCTGTCCTTCCAGTGAGCACTCAGGGCTGATTTCCTTAAGAATGGATACGTTTGATCTTCTTGCAGTCCATGGGACTCTCAAGAGTCTCCTCCAGCACCATAATTCAAAAGCATCAATTCTTCGGCAATCAGCCTTCTTTATGGTCCAGCTCTCACTTCCATACATCACTACTGGGAAAACCATGGCTTTTACTATACGGACCTTTGTTGGCAAGGTGATGTCTCTGCTTTTTAAGATGTTGTCTAGGTTTGCCATCGCCTTTCTCCCAAGGAGCAGGCGTCTTTTAATTTCGTGACTGCTGTCACCATCTGCAGTGATCATGGAGCCCAAGAAAGTAAAATCTCTCACTGCCTCCATTTCTTCCCCTTCTATTTGCCAGGAGGTGATGGGCCCAGTGGCCATGATCTTAGTTTTTTTGATATTGAGCTTCAGACCATATTTTGCGCTCTCCTCTTTCACCCTCATTAAAAGGTTCTTTAATTCCTCTTCACTTTCTGCCATCAAGGTTGTGTCAAAAACAAAGGAAAGTTCAACTGCATCTTCAATTAAGAGACTTTTGATTAAATTACTGTAAACACTGCAAACAAGCCACTTCAAAAATTCTAGACATACCTTGTTGCTGGCCCAAGTCATCTCCCATAATTCTAAAATAAAAATATAGTTTATACTATTTCTGGATTACTCTAGAAGAGATCATCCCTTACACACACACACACACACACACACACACACACACCAATTGTTGCTGGTGGATTGCATCTGCAGATAATATGGTGAAGTATATTAGTATTTTTAAAGGATTTGGACTGAAACAAACTATGATTCCTGTTCTGGATGAAATGGACAAAATGCTATGTCTGGGATCATGGTTGGTTTCTCCTCTGAACTAGCAGAAAGTAGTAAAGCGGGGATGATTGGCATGTGCACAGTAAACCATGGTTTGTGGCTTACCAAGATGCGTGAATGGCAGCTCCTCTCTCTCTAAACCTCAGCCCCTTGGGGAAATAATTGTTTATGTCAGTTGTAGAATTGCAATAAGATAACGTATGCAAAGCACTGTGAATATTCAAAAGCTGCAGCCAGGTGCAGAACACTGAAGCCAGTTCATTGAGTGTAACACCTGGATGAGCACATGCAGTATTACGTCTGTGCTGAGGAAGTGCACTGGCTGCTGTTCAGCTACCATGTTCAAAGTTTTGTCAGTGACATATATAATCTTGGCACTACCTTACTTGGAAGGCTGCTCAACTGCTTGGGTCATAGAAGAAACACTCCTGGTGGTGTTGTACCCTACAGTTTGTTGTAAGGCAAGCAAGCATTTTCTATGATTGCCCTTGTTGTCTGGATCCCTCTTCCACTCAATTAGCAAGTTGCCATCAGTTATGCCTCCTGAAAATGTATTTTTTTTGCCTAAGACTTTCCCAATACCTAAGGTTTGATTTTTTAGCTCCATATCTTTGCACTTCGGTCACTGTTTTTTATTAGTTATGTTTTTATGATGTGTTACAATTTTGTACCATTTCGAGGGGGTGGTATGTTGTACGCAGCTTAGGTTTTTTCCTAACGTTAAGCCATCCAGAAATTTTCTAAATAAAGACTTTAGATATAAAAATAATTTTAAAATTACATTTTAAATTATATGCACCAGTTACTAACAGATACTTTAATCAGGTCTGATTTTGAACATTAGCCATTAAAAACATTAATTACTGTATGTTGATAAAGCAGTTGCATTAATTTGCCAAAATATCAATTACAGTAGCAGCTTGTGTGGTGGGGTGGAACTGCTCTGCAGTCACTGAAGCTTATCTGGGTTGGGGCAGGGTAAAGGCAAAGTCATAGCAAAAGGGACACACCAGCAAAGCCAATCCATTGTGCCATACTGCACCAGCTACTACGGATCAATTACATCTGTTTCCACCATAACTCCCAAAGAATAGCAGAGGGAATACTGGACATGAAGATCCTTGTCATAAGGAATAGCATTTGTTTCAACTGTAAAAGCACCAGCTTGTTCATTTTTGTCCTTAACTCAGTAGATTAAGGATCACAGATTTAAACTGCATCTTATTTTCCAGAAACAGTAAAAATGAAATTCAGCTACAGTTAATCTCTCTCATTAGCTAATTTTACCTGTTAGCTAGAATTTGCAAAACAGGCTCTCATTTCTTGTAATAGTAGACCTACAATAACTTTTAAAAGCAAAGACTCTGACAGCGCAATCCTATTTATGTCTACTCAAAAGTAAGTCCCACTACTGAATTGGACCTACTCCAAGTTAGGTATACAGGTTGCAGCCAAAACAGCTTTCTTGACACCTATTGGAATCTCATGAATTCTCTCTCTTAGCCAAAGTATACTAAGGGTGGAATTCAATATTGCACTATTACGATTGTTCTGTCAGCGCAAGCATTTCTGCTTGCCAGAGGAAACCATCTCCTTCCTCCTCCACCCACACACTATTCTAGGGGTTCTCCTGACCTTGCAGAGCAGATCTGGGGGAGGTGCAAGTAATGGAGAGGGAGGGAATCCTTGTGATAACCATTCAGCTAGTGTGAGTCCTTGTGATGGCTTCTGATAGTGCACTAGGTTAGTTGAATCTGGCTCATACTTTATTATCTATATAGCTATTTATGTAAATAAACAAAAAAAAGTTCCCTGGACAGCTAATAAGACAATATTTTAAATACAATATATAATCATTATAATTGACATGGGGAATCTGTGGCCTCCAGATACTGTTGGACAACAGCTTCCATCAATCCCAATCAGAATGTCTGCCAGGGATGATGGAAGTTGTAGTCCAGAAAGTTCTGTAGGGCCACAGATTCCCCATTTCTGATATAATCATCAACAAATAATAGACAGCAAAAAAAAAAATCAATTTTCTTGCAACAAAGACAACATACACAGTGTACAGTCTGAATGAATCTACACTAGGTCACAACAGTCTAAGATAAATTTGAACACAGTTTTAAAAACTGGGAACTGGGTGAATTAAAAAAGGTCTCTACTTTAAGCAGAGGTTGGATGCTCATCTGTCATGGATGCTTTTGTTGAGATTCCTGAATTGCAGGGGGTTGAAATAGATGATCCTTGGGGTCCTGTCCAATTCTATGATTCTATACTGCTGAAAAAGGCCAAGAAAAGTGTTAAGTGAGCCTGCCGGGGGACGTTATTCCACAGCTAGAGTGCCACCACCAGAAAGGCCCTCTCAGTGGTAGTCTCTCTCCTCACCACTGGGTGAAGGCACATGGAGCAGGGCCTTAAAAGAGGATCTTAAGGTTCAAGTAGGCATGGAGATGATATTTCAGGAAACCTGATCCCAAGCTGTTCAGAGTTTTTAGGTTAACTTATACCTATAAAGTGGTATGCCAACTATAAATTGGGGCCAGAAGCAATCTGAGAGCTAATATGTTCCAAAGAAGCAGAAACCTGAAATATGTTCCAATTAGTTTTTGTGCTACTTTATATTATTAAACAAGTAAATGCAAATTCCTGATGCCATCACAAAAATTAAAAGGCACACACGCTTCTCCACACACACATATACTAATCACCACATCATGCACTCTATTTTTAAGAGTAAAACACTGTAGAAAGGAATTTTATTTTTATACTCACATGCCACCCACTTCTAATTAACATCAATCTGTCTTCTGTGAACAGTACATGTTGCAAATATGTGTGGCCTTGTCTACACTAGGGTATTTTGGCAAAATGTTCCGCAGTGTCGCTAAAAATTGATGCTGTTTTACCCACTGCTGCAGACACTAAATTAGGAAATGCACAAATCCTCATTCATATATGGCATTGTGGATTAGCAATAAGATGGTTCTACCTTTCTGGTATTGTATATACTTACGGACACAATCCTATTGTCATAGTCCCCTGCCCGCTCCTAGGCACAAGTGCCTCTCAGCACTAGCTGGCTATTTTCAAGAAAATTGCAAAATAAATACATAGTGATTTATACGTTGCTGGTCCAAACACAGAGGAGGCAGTAGCTAAAAGTACCAAGAGGACACCCTTAAGAGTTTCAAACGCTGTGTGGCAAAGACTAAGACTGAACTGCACACTATTTGTTAATATAACAAAGAAGGTACTAGCAGGCTCTTGCATTCGTATGTTGGGTGCCATGAAGTACAGGAGCAAGGAACAGCTTAGGCACATGTCCAAAAAAGAATTTCAAGCAGAGATTCCAAGCCAGTGTAGATGGAGTGCCAGAGCTGGATTGTGGAGTCCCAGTTGCAAATCCTTGCTCAGCCATGAAGCTCACTGGGTGATCTTAGGTCAGTCTCTATCACTGGCGTAGTGTGGTTTGCCAGCACTGGGGCTGATAGGCTGGAACAAATGGGCAATAGCTTGGCAACCTACCCGAGTGGCAGTTGTGGTGTCCTGTGAGCATTGAGCACGGCAGAGAGTGGGACAGGGGATTGGTCAGGAGAGAGTATCTTTCTAAAACCCATGCAAGGCACTCTGGCAACCGGCCATCGCCCAAATCCGCTCCTTAGTCTGCCCACGCAAACACTGGGAGATTTTCTGTGTGAGGGGCAGGGTGCACTATTATTTATTATTACTACTTCCTTTTTTTCTTTTGTAATTTTGTGCCCCTAAGAATTTTGCACCCAGGGCAACCGCCCCGTGGCCCCACCAACATTATGCCACTGGTCTCTCTCTCTCTCTCTCCCCCACCTCTTTCTCTCTTCCAGTCCAATTTACCTCACAGCTTTCCTGTGAGGATAAAAGATAAAATAGGGAAAACACATGTATACTTCCCTGAATGGATGAAGGGTGAAATATAAACATCTCAGATAGAAATATCTGATTCTGAGTATACCTTTAAATCACCACACACACACACACACACACAATTTAAAACAGTACAAGTTAACAACAAGGTAGCTTTACTACGTTGCAAAATCACCAACTTTTGTACTAGAAGAACATTTACAGGAACAGCCAGCTTAGTAGTTTATTATTACCTAGTAAATACCATAACCGACTCCAGATGTTGACCTTGACTTAGAAGCGTTCAGGCCACACCTCTTTACATGCACACTTCCACAGATGAAGTAACTAGTACTGTATCGCACCAAACATTGTTTAGACTTGGATGCTTTAAAGTAGAGAATCTCAGTCTGTCACATTGTGCTTCCCAAATGAAGACGGGAAAACTATGCTCTCTTAAACTTCACCCACTTCAAAATTTTAGCACTGTGATGTTCATTCCAGACTAGGGAAAGGCAGGCCTTGTTGATCTTGTAAACAGAGCATAGATTCCTAAGCAGATCCAGTTTAGGGGATTGTTTTCTAGCAGCCTTGATGAATTACCCATTTTGGTTTCACAATGTGCACCCAATGAAATCATTCCATGTGTGAGCCCTTGGACTCAAAGCCTTACATACGGAATGACCCAAACCCCAATGAATTTTTTAAAAAATAAACCCTGGAAAATATCAAGGGCTTTCCCACTGGAAAGAAAACATGGGCCATCTGGCATTAATAGCCTTTAGCCTTTTTAATTTTTCCCACTGATTTTTCTGGTCTTCATTTGAAAGACTGTTGACTGAGCCTACTGGGTTAGTAACGATGGTAAACTGCAGTAAAAAGCAACTGAGTCACTCTTACTACTTGGTGAAGATCTGCTGTAAATTTGAAATTTCCTCAATCAATATGCATGTATAATGCCTACTGACATACACACACTCATATTCCATTAACTTAGTGTTACATGGTTGCTGCATTATTTATATTAGAGAAATTCGGGACACTTGGATCTATTCTCTTTCTAAATTTTGTACAAGATATAAAGAAAGATTACTAAAAACAAAAGTAAAAAATGTTAAGACCATCAGATAAGACTTGTAAATAGGCATCCTCCGAGTCTCTTGTTGCAAGTATGAATTTCTTCCCAGTGATTAGGTAAAGAATGTTTATGAAATATGGCTCCACATCCCCTTGCCTTCCCATATGAGGGAGGGCACACAAAATAAAATGTTACAGGCTAGTAACTTTGGCTGACTTGTTAGCCAAAGTTACTGTAACCCAGGCTTCCTCAACCTTGGCCTTCCAGATGTTTTGAGACTACAATTCCCGTCATCCCTGACCACTGGTCCTGCTAGCTAGGGATCATGGGAGTTGTAGGTCAAAAACATCTGGAGGGCCGAGGTTGAGGAAGCCTGCTATAACCCATAATATTTTATTTTGTTTGCCTGCCCACATGCAATGGCAAGATATATAAGCTATATAAGCTTATATAGCTTATCTTAAAACTGAGTTGCAGTTGCCTATTCGCCAGGGGGTTGGAATAGATGCTACTCAGGGCCTTAACCCTTCCAACCAGGGTTTTTTCCAGGGCTAACACACAGGAATCAGTTCTGGCACCTCTAAGAGAATGAGGGAGGGACTTACAGTGAGTTCCAGCACCTCTTTTTCTAGAAAAATAGCACTGCTTCCAACAACACAATTCTATGATTCTATGATCTCAACGACATTGTTTGATTGTAGCTTGATCTTACAACAATTCACTTGTCTCAGTATACAAGAAGGGGAAACACACAAAGTAGAAATGGTACTGACTATGGACTAAGGCAGGGATTTTTTTTGAACTGTGGTCACCAGCATGGCATCCAGAAATCTTGACAATTGGAGTTGCAATAGGACCTGCGCCAGTAGCAAAATGCACCTGGTGAATTTTGAACACTGATAGCAAGGTTAACAGAAACAGGCTATCAGGGAGTTTCACTTCATCTCTTCCTGAACCCCACCCCCCCCGCCCAAAATAACCCACTAGTATAATTTGTCCTGTCCAGTGTGATGTACTGTATATGCTACTTGCTTAATACTTTTTTGGGGGGGAACAGTAATACAGCAGTATGCAGAGCTCTTGGAATATCTGGAATAAAAGTGCATATGCCCCCGTTGCCTCTTCTCCGCTACAGCAATAAAATACAATTTCATTAGAACTTCATTAGGTTTACTAAGTCTGCCAAATCTATCCCCACAAGGACAGCAGCACTTTGCATACTACAGTGGGACTCTTCTCCGATTCTTTCGCTTCTCTCATTTGCATCAGGCACTTCCTTCAAGCTCAGGAAGTCATTTTCTAAGGTGGAAAGTACAGCTGTTTGTGGTTTCTGCATATGCAAGAACTGCCATTGACTGTTCAGACAACCTATGCTTGGTTGTAAGAAGTACAGTGGTACCTCACAAGACGAATGCCTCACAAGACGGAAAACTCGCAAAACGAAAGGGTTTTTCGTTTTTTGAGTTGCTTCGCAAGACGATTTTCCCTATGGGCTTGCTTCGCAAGACGGAAACGTCTTGCAAGTTTGTTTCCTTTTTCTTAAAACCGTTAATACAGTTGCGACTTGACTTCGAGGAGCAACTCATAGCACGTGGTGTGGTAGCCTTTTTTGAGGTTTTTGAAGACTTTGGTGATTTTTGAAGCTTTTCCAAAACTTTTCCGACACCGTGCTTCGCAAGACGGAAAAAACTGCAAGACGAAAAAACTTGCGGAACGAATTAATTTCATCTTGCGAGGCACCACTGTACACCTCAAAAAACCCTCCCCACCTACAGGGCTTCTTATTTGGAATGCTACTAGGATAACAACACAAATTAAACAAATACAAAATAAGCTTGCACAAACTGATGTTTCTCCCAATGTGGACTCCTCAGATTTAGACTTGGGTGTAACCATTTCACTCAAATTGAAGATGATGTAGCACTAAAGTATGTGGTCTATCAAACAGCCCAACTCCCACGGCTTACTATAGGAAGAGATATGATTCCAAATGGGCAAAAATGATATACTCCCCAGTTGTTACGGAACTTCAGTGAGAATGAGAGCAGGAAACAGCAGGAGCTGGAATCAGAGTACTAGAATTAGTATGGCCAGCAATTCACTCTAAGAGAGGAGAAATAGACACATTTTCCCTCTAATAAGCTAATTAAAGAGGTAACTAACAACAAGGGGGAGAGAGAATGAAAATTGTACTAGTCATAATAGTGCATTTTACGTAATCTTGCACCATGCCTAAATTTGGATTTTCCTTTGATTTTTCCCTATTCTGAGTAAAACTGTGCTCACCTTACTGAAGCAGGCATAGAGCAGCTCTGAGAAATTAATGACTTGGCAGAAGTCTACCACTGGCAGCAGCTCCCTAATCCCAACTCATTTATCTTCCTTCCAGCGGAGCAATAGCTGCTGGTCTTATTCCTCAGAAAACCTCTTTTCGAAGAGGACAAATGGGAGATCAGGCTACAAGTTTGAATGTGCTGATAATGGATCTACAAAGTCCAATGTGGGAAATATTATGTTTTCTGCTTCTAGTTTCATTGTAATTTTAAACACAAGTGTACATATGGAAGTGCTTCTTATTTGAAATAAAAAGTAGACTTCTTTTTCCCCCTCAAGTAAAATGTCCCCCCCTTTTAACAGCAACAGCACACAAAAATAAGATACCTAGAAGCAACAAGTGATCCATGGGAAAGAAAAAAAGCAGGGGTAGGAATTTAGTACAAATCAATGACACCTGCAAATTTACAGTTGAAAGATTACCATTAATTTTTGCACTAAGCAAGCAAATATACATTAAATGAACATTACAATTGACAGAGTAGTGGTTCTCAAAAAAATTTCTCTGGGCTTGCGCCGCATCAAATTTTCTATCAATAAGAAATACATTGGAAAGCAAAAAGAAACAACTCCTAGAAGTGCTTGATTTATAACATAGAACACAACTACTTTATAATATGAACATGGGACATCTGGAATGTATACAACAACGCAGCTACATAGGGGCATGAATCATTCCAAAAATATAGTACTGATTGTCCTTGAATCTTCCTGTTACTCTTGTCACCCTCTCCTGCCACACCAGTATGGCACGCCACATCCTGTGAGATCTGCTTTCTTAGAGGTTGTTGTTTGCAATTACCATATGACAACTGAAACGTCCACTGCTAAAAAATGTACACTCATAAAATGTATGTACTTAAAAAACAACAACTAATCAGTCCTGTATATAAGCAAAGGATGCAAGCCTTATATAGCACTTTACTAGTCTGCAGTGCATACACAATACAGCTAGTTCCCTCACACACAATCCAAATCTTCCAGAATGGTATTATGAGAGAAAGGAAGTGGCACAAATCCCATACTTTCACAATTATGACACATGGGCAATTAAAGATTACTATCCCAGTATGAACAAGTTTCTTTCAATTTTCTTTTTCATTCCTGAGTCCTGGAGCCTAATTAATAATTTATCTTAATTATCTCAATCATTGAGCTACAACCTTTTTTAAAAAAAAGATGAAAAGGAGGTATCCATCACTCTGACAGTTCTGATTTAGTGTAGCACAGGGGCTGGAAATCTGTGGCCCTCCAGATACTATTGGACTACAACTTCCATCATCCCTAATCACTGCCCATGCTGGCTGAAGCTGATGGGAGTTGGAGTCCTGGTAGCTCTGGAGAGCCATATATTCCCCATCACAGATGCAGTAGTTCATAATGGCATGAAGTACAAGCTACATGCCCTGGGTTATATCTCAACAGTCATGAATTTACTGGATAGCTTTAGGCATTCAGTACTCCAGACTTTTAGTGCAAGCCAGTGCATGTTTACTTGGACTTAAGTCCCACAGTACTGATTGATCGCTATCTAGTAAATATAGGTGGGATTGCAGCCTTAGTTGCCAATTTTAACATCATCAGTTTACTTATACTCTCCATTTCCATGTTAAATGGTGCCTTAGAACAGCTCACAATAACAGTGCACAAGAGGGGGAAATCAACATGGTGCCCTGCGTAGCTTTTGGTCTACAACTCCCATAATCTCTTACCCATGGCTGTGCTGGCTGGGGCTGATAGGGAGTTGTAATCTTAAAACATCGGAGGGAGGGGGGGCTGTGTTGGCTACCTATGGAGAACCACCACAACACATACAAGGCATACATATAACATTCCAATACAACATTTATATATTTAGTGATTTCTAGCCTGCCTGCCTAGTGCCTATGCACTACCCAATTCATTAATGACTCTGTTCAAAGCATAATCAGCAAAATATAAACAAACATAAAATGAACATTTCAAAAGGCCCATCAAAACGTTTCATAATGATAAATTCCAACACTGCAATGAGACTGGAATAAGAATCCACAACAGAACCCTGCAATAATTTCAGAAGCAACAAAATAAAGTGTCAGCAGACAGTAAGCCCCCTTCTGTAATCTAGTGATAGTTGTCCTGTAATATTCTAAGTTGCAACTGAAAGCTATAAGCAAAAGCAGGCGTGTCTCTAACTCCAATTACAATTGTTTCATATTCAGGAATTTCTGATTTTTCACAATTAGTCAAGACCACTTAATTTCAGAGCTAACCACAAAAGAATCCCTTATGCAGTTATTTCGGTCCACCACCCAGTTGCAAATTGAGCAACTGGCACCCAAGAGGAATAAAGAACTGTTTCTACCGTCGAGCTGAGAAACATTCAGTTCAGTATTTCACTATGCAAAGACACGTTGAGATAAGGATCACGGCAAGAGATTCACTGAAAATGGAAAATGTTAGCACAATTTAGAGTGGACAATATATAGAGTTTACACACACAGACACAAACTTTTCTTCTCTCTTTGATGCAGCCCCCTACCCCCTGTGCACCCTTGAGAGCAGACAGAGGTTGCATGGGGAGAGTAGAGGAAGTGGAAGTCCTGTAGATTTCTCCATGTGCTGGGCTTGATACAACCCACAGCACTAGACACCCAAGGTATTTCATTTCCAGCTATCCCAGGGGTCAGCAACCTGTGGCCCACAGGAGCAGTTTAACTGGCCCACGAGCCACCCCTGATCTGGCCCACGAAGACATCTCCGCGGGACTTGACCGGCCCAGGCAGGTAAAACCTCACCGACCCCATTGATCTTAAAAAGTTCTCTAGGTTCACTGTCAAAATAATGAAGGTTTTAAACTGTGGTGATAAATGTGTTAAAAGAATTAGAGAGTAGAAAAGAAGTTCCACATCATTCTGCATTTCAACTCATACAAGTTTTTAAAATCACTATCAAAACTTTCACATATCACAACTTTGCCATGCCAGATAAAGAATTTCTGAATAAAAATGGTGTGCTGCATACATGCAACTTGCCTTTAGCTGCAATTTTGTGCCTGACATTCAGTTAAGAAAATATATAGTTTAGACATGCTATGTTTTTGCTCATGATATATTTTTCATTCATTTAAAATAATCAATCACTAATTTTTTTTAAAAAAAAAACCTGTGATGCTACAGACTCTTGTTATATGGATAGCTGTTCATTAATGAAAACATTTGCACCTCACCTTTCCTTTAAGAAGCTCAGGATGGCAATTATGTGATTCCCCGTACAACAGCCCTGTGAAGCCGATTAGGCTGAGAGACGATGATCCAAAGTCACCCAGTGGGCTTCAGAACTCAGTGGTGATTTGTACCCTAGTTTGTCAGGTCCTACTAGTCCAACTTTCTAACCATTACACTACTCTGGTGCCCAAGTCAAGGAAAGCTGGAAGGAAAATATGTCCATTTTGAGCACGGTATCCACAGTGTTGAGACAATTAAAAGCAATGCTGGAAAGTTATAATTCACCTCTTTACTCCCTGGAAACAAAACAACTCAGCTTGTCTGGTAAGAATTCTTCTTTTCCCCAAGCTAGCTGCCACCTCTATAGGATGCATATGGCTCTACACCAATAAGGGGTGGTGAGAATAACTCTTTCATACTTGATCTGAAAGTGATGAAACAGCCAACTCCCAAACTTCATTTCCCAGACAAAAGAGATGAGTCAGAAAGAACCACAAGACAACTTATCAGGCAAATCCTCATACCATAAAGCAATTCATGAAAGACTAGCCTTGTTTATTTAAGGCCAGATGTTAACCAAATCACAAAATTGACAAGGATCTGAAACACTCTCACCAACATTTTAGATGTGGCAATAATGGAATACAACAGTATGCACAAACATAACATGAGAAACTATTGGATCAAGCCACTGTTGACTGTTCATGTGAAATAGCTAACATCACATTAACATATTCTAGCAACTATTCACAAGAAGAGCAAGAATTGGAAGGTCAATGCACATGCTTTACACATCCACATATACTCAATACATATGTGCTCCAATCCAGAAAGTCAAACTGTAAGGAAGAGCTTTCCAAACTTTTCATGTTGGTTGACACACTTTTTAGACATACATCATTTTCCGACACAGTAATTCAGTTTTACTAGCAAACCAGAGGTTAACTAACCCCTTTCCAACCCCGGGAGGAGCACAGGGAGTGTTTGCGCGATACACCTACACACTGCAGCCGACACACCAGAGTGTCGTGACACACAGTTTGGAAAGCTCTGCTGTAAAGCCTTTGCAGCTAACGTTTGATGACCCAGTCACCTTAATTATTATTATCTGTTGTTGTTTCAAATTATGGTTTATAGTGTTCACTGCCTTGGTAATATGGCAGTATAGAAATGTTTTTACAAATAATAAATAAATAAATCAGCAGAGTTGGGTGAAGCAACCACCCAACAAATGCCTCTAGGCTCAAGGAAGCCTTAGCTGTGGCTTTTGTGTCACAGCAAGGAGCTACTAGAGGATCAAATCCTGGTGCACATGTGTACAACTAAATGTGCTTTTTGGATTGAAGCTATGGATTCTTTAGGGAATGATACCTTGCCTGCCAAATGGAACAACATATTTACCAACTTTTCATTTCTACCAGCTGTTCTTTGTAGTTCTCACCATTTTTCCTTTCAATCAACTCTACATCAATACTCTGCATGGTTCATATTCCAAGGGTATACACACACTCTCAAACACAGAGTTTTGCCTACCATACTGCATTGCCAGTTTTAAATCAGTTAAGGTCCAGATCCTGCAGGAAACACTTTAATCCTTCTTCAATTGAAATGCCAATGAATCTCACATCACTCCCAGCAGGCTCATAGCCAAAGCTAGTAAAGGGCTTTGTGGCACTTTAGAATTAAAATAGCTACAGTTTAAGTCTGTAAAAGGTATTGTTATCCTGGAATTAGCTCTATCAGAGTACTAAGTGAGCAATGAGAAGATAGGGAGTGCATCTGAGTTCAAACACTGGAGAAAACAGCAACAAATAGACTAAAAAAAAAACCCCTATTACAGTTAATAATCTAAAAATTCACCAGGATGAATATGTCTTTTAAAGTATTATTCTTCTGTTAAGAACTACATGGCTGACAAGGCAAACATATTATGAAGAGATATGTAAATGAATTTAGCCAGCCTCTATCAGTGCTTTTAGTTCAGGCATTATCTAGAACTACACAAGAACATAAGATATACTTACAAATATGGCAACTATCATTACTATCCCACAAAAAATTGCACTAGTCTGCAGGATTACACGTTTCCACATTTGTGCCTGCCTCTCCAATAATTTTTTTTAAAAGCTTACTTGCCTAGTCAACTTTTAGACAATTATTTACCACAGGCAACCAGAACATTGCTATTTACAAGCCTCTGATGAAAAGTTACAAGCAAACATACACCTTGGAAAGCATTACTGAACCAACAGAGACTCAATAGCATTTCGTTATTACCAGTAGAATCTAAAAGGGATAAAGTTTAAGAAGAAATGGGCCAGACATGTGGGTCGGGATGCATTTTCTCCAAAATGCCAAGGAACCTGGAAGTGACAAAAGGTGGAAACACTGCTTCTGGACCTGTTAACATCATAAGAATACAAATCAGCACCGAAATGCACATTCTATCTTCTCACTAGTTGGTTATATGGAGGAATAGCATCATAAATCAGATGCAGAACTGATTACAAATTTACTGACCGCTGAAGAAGTATGTACACAAGTTGGCTCTTTTTCCTGGGCCATGCCCTGATAACACCTGGTACACACTTCACAAGTCATTCCTATAGCGAACCTAATTAAGGTTCCACATTCATATTATTTTCTTGTAAGAAACAGAGCACTATTTCCCCCCTACGACAGAAATATTTTTGGATACCCATGCTCCATTTCCTATTATTTTCTTTCCTTTTCTTGGGATCACACGAAGGCACCATTTAAAATCACTGAGAGATGAACAGTTGACAATGTAATACGAAATGTATGTGTATTTTCTAAATACACCAAAGAACAAACCAAAATAATCTGAACTAATGTACAACCCATCTTCAGGCCTTTTGCTCCTGAACTGCTTTCCCAAAATTGCTTACTCCATATGCAGAGGTTATGTTCCAGGTCCCTGCGCGTGTAAGTGAAATCGCATAAATGGGACGCACCCCCCTTTAATAGGAAGGACATGTGGGGAGAAGAGAGATTCACCCTGGAAGTTCCTCGGGGCCCCTGCTCAGCTTGTCCCAGTCCTGGCTCATAAAGGAATGCAACTCGAAAGCTGAGAAAAGTTCCCTACCTCAGTCCTAAGGAGACTTTTCTGATAGATGTTTTGTTCTCCTCCAACTATGGAGGCAGCTCCCATGCTTAGCTCATGCTAGGTTCCCTACCTACCCTCTTATCACTCACCAACAGCAAGAGAGAAAGTCTAAATGAAACAGAGGGGGAAAGTGTGGCTTAAGATTAGTTAGAGGGCACAGCATTTGTGAGAAGGGAAATGTAAGCTGCAGAAATATTTAGCAACCATTTCCATTAGGACCAACTAGAATATTCACCCATTTAATATTGTCCTTTACCAATCCCATTTCCAACATCTAAGAATAAATGTGCATTACCTGCCTATGCAACATACCATTTGTGTAAGTGCACCCGAGTAACAAAATGCATGAGGGCCACAGATTCTTCACCACTGTTTAGAGTAAACACTTTTGTTTGCATCCTTCCAGTTTCTGCCATCATCTGAAATTCCTGAAGTCAAATAAAACACATCCATAGGAAGGGGGGAGAGATAGATTCTTCAACATCCTTTTCCAGAGAACATTCAGGAAACCAACAATGGACAAAATATTTGCTACACTGACAATGAAAGGGCCCCTGCTAAATGCCTATGAAAAAACGACATTCAAGACAGCAGCTTAATTCAGATATCATACCAGAACTCAATTTATAACCCAAACCATGGTTTAGAGCTTGCCTGTTTTAGTTTTTTGTCCTCTATGCATTCCACTTCATAAACTGACTTCCATCTCCATTATGCAGCAGCCTCTGAGGCTAGAGCAATGGCCATAACTATGATTTGCTACTTTAGATATTATGCCTCACCACACTGATCACAAACCATCTCATTTCAAGTCATGTTTTTTTTTTTCATTCTGGTTTGTCACACAACTATTTATACATTCACCAAATAATCATGAAATTTCCTTAAGCTTAATCCAGTTGTTGTCTCAACAGATGCAATATAATTCATAGGGAATTCGTTTCTCATTGAGTCACAAGACTGCAGTTTGCACAGTCTCCCATGTTTGCTTCGTTCTAGATTCCTCTTTGTAAAGCTTTATCAATGAAGAGAAGAATAAGGGGTATTTTGCTGGGCACTCTGCAGAACTTAAGGCTGAACCTGGTCTGTCCACTGTTACCATGAGAGCATTTTAGTGCAGGAAATTAAAAAGGCCTCACAAAACAAAGAGCTGGACCCAAACTGACTTTATCAGAATACTAAACGGTTTCTATTATACAGCACAGCCCTTTCCAGTTACCACAACTGTTCAACAGTTTAAGCACTGCTTTTTGCAACAAAATATTTTTTATCGAGGGAAAATTGCCAGTTTGAGTTCTCATCAGTTATTGCTACTGCCACACCTTTCCAATTGCCCTTCCAGCCTGTACAAATTTACAATCAGTATGTCTTCTTCAAAAATAATGCTTCTCTCTTGCTTCAGTGAAGCAGCAAATGTGGTGTGGGTTTGCTTGTTTTATGATTCAGCAAAGAAGTTGGAAAAGCACAGAATAGCAACAGCATACCCCATAGTACCAAGTTGTGAAAAATTGGGAGCAAATATCCCAAACTTCGACCGTGTCACTTGTGTTGCTATCCTACCTGCTGCTTAGACTATTAGGGATCACAGGACAGAAATTGCCGCCGTTTCATTGTGGTTTGTGGGTTTCATGCATCAGAGCCAGCATAAGAGATACTGGGCTGAATAGTAAGTTTGAAAATATTACGATCAGCAAGTTAATTTGGTAGTCTTTAGACTCTCCCAACCAGACCTGTATCACATGGTTGTTGTGGAATATGATTACCCAATATATGCAGTTTTGAACTGTGTCAGAGCCAGTGTGATGTAATGGTTAGAGTGCTGGACTAGCATCTCAGAGATCAGGGTTCAAATCCCTACTCAGCCATGAAGCTCACTGGGTGACCTTGGGCCATTCACTGCCTCTCAGGCTAACCTACCTCACAGGATTCTTGTGAGGATAAACTGGGGAGGGTGAGAACCCTGTACGCCACCTTGAGCTCCTTGGAGGAAAGTGGGCAGAAAAATACATGATAAAAATGAACTATTTGGAGAAAGAGTGGGATACAAATATAAAAATTAAGTAACTGGAAGTCCCAAACTGCCCAAAACATTTATAGTTGTGATTCTGCCAGTATCTGGAAACAGAAAATAGTGGAGTGCATATGCAATTATGTGGTCCACTATTATTATTTTTTAATTGCACCATATAGTCTTCAAGAATTCTACTTAATATATTAGTATCATAGGACTGGTTGCAGCTAAGCTGAGGTGTTATACCAAGTATACCATGTACTGAGAACAGGAACGACAGAAAAACTAACATAGAGCCAGCATTATAAACTAGCAATAGAAACAGTGAATGTGTTTGCCTTCTGTCAAATCAGCTAAAACAGAAACAGCTTCAGAGCGCTGCTTTAGATTAAGTATGCTATTCTATAATAACATTAACTCTCTCTCACATACAAATGTAAGATAAACCTTGATGGCTCAAAAAGAGAGTATGCATTCACTTATTTAATGGAGTATACTTTTATTCACCGACTACATTATCTTTTCAAGAAAATTAACATACTTGACTAAAAGTATTTAATGAGGCACTAATTAGTACTCCTATTTTCCCCTGTTTAAAATTCCTTTGAGAAATAAGGTCAGGAACACGTGATGCACCTCTCTGAAGTTTTGGGGGAAAGGTATTCACATGCTTCATGCACTCATTATTTTTGAAAAAGGGAAGCTATTTAATAGTAACACAGGGCCCACGCAATAATAAATCTAAAGGTGTCATTCCCTACTGCAAGACAAATGGAAAGTGAACTGAATGTTGTAATTAACAAGCTGAAGAGCAGCAACTTGCTGTTTGGGTCTTACCGTAAATGTTTCCATATCTACCAGACCGCCTGCAAATGAGTGAGAGAATATCTCCTCGCCTTTCATTTGCCCATACAAAGACTACCTTTCCCATTTTGGTAAGTCTTTATGCCTTGTTGGCAGTCCAGCTTTTCAGAGTGCTGCTTGAGCGGATGGCTATGGAGTGTTTGGCTTATTTGCAAAACAGCTCACTCTTGTCTTATATCCATCAAATGCAGTGAGACACAGGAGGCAATGCTCAACATTCCTCTGCAAGAAAGTGCTTGACAGTTCTGTGGCTCCTTGCCATCTGCTTGAGCTCTTGCTGTTCTTTGCAAAAGGCGTGGCAAGCAAATTAGAGGTTATGAACACCTCCGACAGCAGGAAAAATTCCTTTAGAACTCTAACTCGCTAAAAGAATTATGCCAGGCAAATGGAAAGAAAAGAATTAAGTGGAGTGTAACTTTGTAAACTACAAACGTCCCAAAAGGTATCAGGAAATATAAGCAAAGTCACCCATGTGCTTCATTGTTAAACTTGTTCTGGACATCACAAGGACTGTAATTATTTAGAAACTGCTCTGTCAAGATATCGGAAGGGAGGTGGTTTCCTTTTTTATACTACCTCTCTTTCAAGTTCAAAGGGTACATTTGGCCTGCAGATACTGTGCACAGAGTTCATTAAAAGGGAGGAGAACAGGGGAAACAATTAGCATTATTTAAGGCATATTCAGTGGGTACTTTATTGCATCCAAGAGGGCATATTGGTTCTAGGCTGTGTTATAAAGGGAGCAGGGGAATAAGCAAACTAAAGACTATTAGGTTGGAAGCTACAACCTCACAGCTTTCAGACGGTATGTAGTCATCCCATGAGAGGCACTCATATGATTAACTCCATTCTAACCCTCACCTGCAAGAACACAGAGAAGCCTTATAGCCAGAAGCTGTAAGATAAGCAGCACAAGCCCACACCTCTTCCTTTAGTTTCTGTATCAGGAATATGGATGTAGAAGTTTTGGGGGTTCCTGTCCCCTGGGAGTAGTCTATCATTCAATATGGAAAAAAACCCCATGCTGCTTTCTAGCTCTAGGGACACTGGAGCTCAGCCAAATTGTAGCTATTTCTGGCATATAAATACGAGGAATCTGTTTATAAATAGCAGAAATGCAAATGCAAATATTAGTACAAGGAATGGCCATAGAAAGAATGAAGTACCCTAACATGATGTACAGTCCTGCTCTTCTTTAGTTCATAAGATGCAAGATAAAGCCTTTTATCTACTGATGTTATAGTTAAGAGGTCAGCAGCTAATGGCCTCTGGGTCACATCCAGCCCAAAGAAGCCTATAGACCTGACCCTTCAAAGGACTCCCAGTCACCCTTAACCCTGGCCAGTCCATAATTGCAACTTCAGAGTCTGCTTTTATTGGCATTCAGGCCTTTTCCATGAAGGGCAGTGGTGCTGGGACTTGGTATGTACAGCTGTGGTGGCAATGACTAGATGAAGAGAAAAAGAGAAGGGGTGGCGATTTCCTGCTCTCCCTCCTGCTCCCCCTTTACAATGTTTACTTCTAGATTACACTGGCAGCTATCCTAATGGCCAACCAGAATACCATACAGACATTCTTAGCTCTACACAGAAGAATTTGGGTATAAGCCAACGCCATCTAGGAGCAGGTTGTAAAATCAGCTTAAGTTATATTGGAAAGTAGGTCATTCAAGATTCAGAAATAAGGACATTCTTAATAAGCAGCTGAACTGCAGCCTGGAAACTGCTCAGCTAGCAGTAGGCACATCAACAGTATAACCCTGTATGCATCTACTCAGAAGTAAGTCCCAAGGAGTTCCACTGGTTATATACGGCTGGTACCTAAGTACCCAGCAATCTGTCACCTGCGGCTTTGTCACGCTTGGGCTCATAGTAACGAGGTTTCAGAACTAGCACTCTAGTCTTAAATATTTGCTCCCACATACCTGTCTGCAACACAGGTGGAACTTTTCAGCAACACCAGTGTAATCTAGAAGTTCACTGCACTGCATTGACGTTGGCAGTTCACACTCTCCACCCCTACGGCAGTTTCTCTCCCAGGTACTGTATTGTGTTTGTTGGCAGAAGAGGTGTTAAGACTTGGACAAAAACCACCCCTTAAAATCATCTGGTTGCTTTGAGAATTTTGCTTTCTCTACACCCAGACACATACCTTTAAGATTACAAGCTCCACTACTCTTTGTCAATATTAAATCAAATCCTCCTCCTCTTTAAAAAATGTGGGGGGGGGGGTTTGGTTTAACTATAAAGCAGAAACTTCCCAGGCATCCACAATATTTGTGTTATTTTTGTTGTGAATGACATTCCTGTAAATTCAGAAGCCTACAAAATGACAAATGAATTCAGATTACAAGGCAGAGAGTGTACAGAGCGCAAGGTCATTAGATACCATTAGGAATGGCATAATGTCACATGCACTTAGAAGATAACATAACCCAGAGGACTGTATAAATCATGTTCAGTCATCAACCTATTGCCTTCACAGTTGCAGGCTTGCTGCACTGAGTGCTTATTCCAACTGAGTCTAACTAAAGCAATGGTACCACACAAAGCAATTGGTGCTTATTGTAGTGTGAAGAATTGTCAATTCTTCAGCTATTGCTCAAAAACAGAGGGAGAAAAATTCAGGCCTAGAACTGCATGGCAGTAATGGCTCATTCTACTGCTGGTATGGAATATGCATTTTAAAAATGTTAAATATATATTCCCTGTGTAGTAAAAAGAATAGGAGAGAATATGACTAAAGGTATTAATGGATTATGTCTAAAAATACAGAAAAGGGGAGCGGAGCGGAGGGAATACAATGGCTAAAAAACAATGAGCTTCTGAAAGCATACATCTGACAACTACTGCAGTTGTAATTAGTGCTTGTGGTCAATTGTATTCTTGTCTATTTGCATTTTCCCATTCCTATTATTTCGTGAATTGAACTATTTATTTTCCTGCGTGGTTCAGGAATGTTACTCCATAATTCAGTAGGCATTTATAAAAGATATGTTGGTTTAAAGCACACAAACCCTCCTCCACACTTAGTGGATATTACTAGCCTTAATGGAAATCTGACAATTTTGTCCAGTATCCACTTAGTATAAGATTCACACATTAAATCTACTGCCTTCCTGTGTATCCATGCAAGTCACCTGTATTAGATGTACATGACCACACACATACCCTTTCCACCAATAGGAAATTGCTGCTGCGGCTACATTCTGTGAGCCTGACCAGGACCAACAACAAGAGTAGAGCCCACTTAAGACAATCGCTACAACAGCCTTGTTCATCTTAGTACCCCCTCCAGATGTTCTGGACTACATCAGCATAGCTGAAGGGCAATAGGCTGTGGAAGGGTATTCCTTGAACTAGGAAGGGGAGTGAGCCAGCTATAAGGCAGGGCACACACAGCTTGTTCTTAAGAGGAAGTAGCTCTAAGGCTAGTCAAAAGAGACAGTAATCCTATACACATTTCTGGAATAAGCCCAATGACCACAGCGGGACACACCTCCAAGCAAACATGCAGAGGATTGTGCCATGACAATTCTGAAATGCAGTCATCCCAAGTCACTCCTGTGTAAACACAGTGTTGTTCTATGGCAGCCCTGTGTGAGGCGCCAGCCCTGCATCAGTGGGGAGGTGTCTGGCAATCTAGAACTGGATGTTCCTTGCCACAGGTGACCAAACAAATGCTAGGTGGCATGGCACGCCTATTTTCTAGCTTGTTGTTTGTTCAATGGTCCCTCAAACAATTCCAGTAGCACATAGGCATGCACAAAAATCCTTTTAAAGCCATCCAAAGCCTGGCAAGCAAACCACACCTATGCATTGTGTAGGAAAAGGCTGAAGACAGAGACAAAATAAATGTCCCTTTTGATACAGGAACTCATGAATACAATGTAAGGCAGAACTTTGTGAGCAATGCAAATGGAAATCATGCAAAGTAGGTAATATGTAGCTAGATCTTTGCCTACTTGGTAAAGAAATCTTCCAAGAAGGGCATAAATGATTCCCTAATCCCGTGTTCTGAGAACCGAGTTATGAAGTATGCATGAGGACACAATTCAGCCAAACTTCCACTGCTGTTAATGGGTGTTTTCCACTGAAACCAGTGGATCCAAGAAGCACACAACTGTGACTCAGATGGACTACACTTTAGTGATTTCATTCAGTCGAATCACCATGAGGACTGAACACTGGAATAACCAGGCCCTTACATAATTTCATATTATAGACCCCTTTGTGACATGCATCTATATAATCAGCCTCTGATAATGCACGTTCTGATAATTCATAGATAAATATTTGTGTAAGACACAACTCCTATCACACTGTTAACTCCAAGCAAAGGCAGTATAATATTTACTCTGAAATTTTAAAGCCACTAGATACTATGAAAAAATCAAATTAGTCTGTCAAAGAATTGCATGCCCTTATTCTGAAATCATAACACATTCTGTCCACGTACTCTTAAAACATTGTTCAATGCTACTGCTATGCAATTATGCCATAGCATGACAGCCTCAATTATAACTCTAAGCAGCATAATTCAGATGCGTAGTAAGAATCCCATGTAAAACCATCATTTTGGTATAAATGTAATTTGCTGCCAATTCAGGCTACTAGTTATTGCAAGAGCCAATTCCACTCACTGAGTAATATACTTGAGTTGGAATTAAAGATTCCAATAACATATTCAACAGAGAAGGATAATTGTGTCTAGATGGGCCATTAAATGTGGGTACAAACCATAGATAGGATAACTTTGAATTGCAACACTATCATATTTAATAATGAAAAATGAGTTGTGGGTATTAACCAAATGGATATGACACAGGTTACTTGGGCTCTTGCATTCCTCTCATCCATCCTACAAAGCTGAATGAACTGGAATGGGGGGATCTGCATTTGAAAGCAGTATCTCTGAAAGAGGGTTATAATGCACTGGTCAGGAGATACTGCATTCAGTTCAACATGGTACAGCCCAGTTCATCTGCCACTTTCACAAATGAGGTAAGGAAGAAAAGGGTGCATAAAAGTCATACTGGAGTAAGAATTATGCAATGCCTTTACATAACAAATTTGCACGCTTTGCATAAAATATGAGTATCTGTATAGGTTTATTATTTATACAGAAGCATACTTTTATTATATTTCTGTTATGTGAAATATCACATTAAAACATAAATATCAAACCTCAGTACACTAAAATGCAATTAAAATCAATAATATGTTACCGAGATTGTGCCGATTTGCTTACTCGGGTACAAGCAACCCATGAAAACAACCTGTAACAGACTGAAAATATTAAAATAATTTAAGCCATGTGCACTGATAATGTAACATGCTCCAAGTCATACCTACTTTAACCAGAAAATAGTTCTCCCTTTCTCTATATGTACATTTGTTTATCAGATGTGCAACTTGTCCTACTTCCAAGGAGGTCAGAGGCATGTATCCTCATAACACCCCTGAAAGTTAGGTTTAGTTGAGAGATAGTGACTTATCCAAGTCCACATACAGTGCATATCAACCACCTGAGACCTGCATATAGCCAGAGGGTGACTTCTTTATACCTCACAGGCCCTTTCCCTGCTGTCCAGCTGACACGTGTGTGTGTGTGTGTGTGTGTGTGTGTGTAGGTAGGTAGGTACAGAGAGAAAGGGAATAAGAGTGAGTGTAATGTCTGTAGACATCCATGTAGGAGGGGAACTAGAGGCCCATACCATGGCAGGTCCAGTCCCAAACACCATCATATGAATTCTTGAAATCAGTCTTTCCAGTCCAAAGCCAACACTCTGTTAACTGTGCCACACTGGCTCCCCAAACCGCCTGCTATTGTGTATTACATATCATCTGCTCATAAAGTCTACATATTTACCTTATTTACCTCATAGCTCACATATGAGCTAGTTTACTCTTCTATTTTACGAAGTTTGATTCATTCAATCTTTTCTGTGATAAAAAACATCAGGAGGTATTTCCTATGACTACTGTCTGATTGTCAGCGAAAGTGCTGGCTATCTCTGGGGCATTCAGGGTACAATTCCAACCAGCCTTTTCCCTACGCACAAAAAAAGAGGTAAAATATTTCTATAATTCTATCTTTGTGATAGTCTCATCAGTGTTGCTTGTGCAGGTTCTCTGCTGTTCACTTGTGTTCCTTTGGTGGTGAGAGAGGTTGAAGTAGGCCTAGGGTGTGGCTGTTCATTTGTGGTTGGCTGTGGTGGTCTTTGTTTTCATAAAAAAAACCCCGTTTGCAGGATTATTATTATTCTGTGCATCTCCTCTTTAGTCCAAAGACATTCAGTTTTGTCTTTTGCTAGCCAGGTAAAGGTAAAGGTAAAGGTCTTAGACTCTAGGGTTGTGTGCTCATCTCACTCTAGAGGCCGGGAGCCAGCGCTGTCCGCAGACACTTCCAGGTCACATGGCCAGCGTGACAAGCTGCATCTAGCAAGCCAGCGCAGCACACGGAAACGCCGTTTACCTTCCCGCTGGTAAGCGGTCCCTATTTATCTACTTGCACCTGGGGGTGCTTTCAAACTGCTAGGTTGGCAGGCGCTGGGACCGAACAACAGGAGCGCACCCCCGCCGCGGGGATTCGAACTGCCGACCATGCGATCGGCAAGGCCTAGGTGCTGAGGTTTTACCCACAGCACCACCCGCGTCCCTTTTGCTAGCCATCTCCCTTACAAACACTTTCCAAATGCACAAAGAAAAGCTGAGTATTTTATAGGCAAGGTTATTCTTGCACTCTCTATCTACAAATGATCAGCCTGTAATATTTGATCTACCCATTGCTATCTGAATCCCAGGCAGTCTAGCCTGCTCACTCAGCTGAAGAAACCCACGAAAGGTACACTGGGTGACAGCGATGAGCTATAAAAGGCACAAACACCAGGGGAATATACCTTGTATTCTGGCAAGTCAGACTACATTTTCAGCCCTCTTGTCTTCCAAAATTTGGTGGAGCAGAACTGTAGTAAATTACACTGGTTTGATTGCCTGCCAGC
This sequence comes from Podarcis pityusensis, assembly GCF_964106645.2. Taxonomy (NCBI): domain Eukaryota; kingdom Metazoa; phylum Chordata; class Lepidosauria; order Squamata; family Lacertidae; genus Podarcis; species Podarcis pityusensis. Next base: position 61,809,474 of record NC_138031.1, read on the forward strand.
ACAAAGAGGCGGACCAAATCAAAAGAAGCAAGAAGGCACAGAGCAGCCACTTGAGAAAGCAGCACAGCAAAACAAGGGACGTGTCTAGTCCCAAGAGATTCTAGGACATTTAAGAGCAACATATCCCAAGAAAACCTCAGGGAAAAGTTAGGTTAATGAAAACTCTGGAGAACTTTTGGTGACATCACCACCCAAAGAAGCAAAGCTCAGATGATTTGTTGCCACAAAGTGGGATTTACAGCAAGGTATCTATTTTATTATAAGCCTATCCATTATTATTTTTTGGCCTTAAATCTGAATCTTGTTTTTTCAATTCAAAAGTAAGCCATTAGCATTATTACAGATGCCACAATAATTTTGTAAGGTACATTAGAAATAATTCCTAATGATACTGAGCTTTTCCGTAGTACTTTCAAGTGCACAAAGCACTTTACATGAGTTATCTAGTGGAAATCCTTACAATGACCCTGTAAGTCAGTACATTGCACATTGAGGAACTGAGAGAAACGCCTCCTAGTGAGCTCATCACAGAATAAAGAGTCAAACCAAGGAATTCCTAATCATACTTTCTAGCCCCAGAATACCAATTATAATAAATCAGCACACAGGTTCTGAAACTACAAAGTTTAATGTGGATGAAAATTCTCACTTTGCTCATAATTCTGAGGCCTACCTTTCCATCACTCTTTAATTGTTGCCTCAACCAAATCATCATGAAATTTGATCTCCACACCATTTTTTCCTTCCACAGTTTGCGGTCACTCTGACCAAGTTAGGCAAACTATGGTTTGCATTAACCAAACATTGCCTCTAAAGCAGAATATGAAGCTGTTATTTGAGGTGAGGTTGCAAATCATCCCCTACGGATAGAATGCATTAAGATGTGCCAGATTTAATGCTAAACTATGGTGTGGCCATGAGGAGGTTATTGGAAGGTTCTGCTTCTAATACCCACCTTTCAATGTGTTATCCAAAGCCTTAATTAGCGTTAGTTGGGGGCAGGGCCAGATTTAGGTTTGATGAGGCCCTAAACTACTGAAGGTAACGGGGTCCTTTAAATGTCCAGCTGTCCTTTGTCAACAACAAATTGTCGTTTTTTGTGTTGAATATATGCTATATGGTAATTTAGTTTTTTCTCTTATATTTTGGAAATGTACATCCAGTTTTTTCCTTTACATTTTTTAGGAGGCCCCAAGAGAGTGGGGCCCTAAGCTATAGCTTGTTTAGCTTATACCTAAATCTGGCACTGGTGGGGGGGGGGGGGAATCAGCTTCATAAACTATAGTTTAAAGTTCGGTTGTTTCAATTAAGCATTGTGAAGACTAATCACAGTTTTTCCAGGTTTGGACGACAGAGCAAGTGTTTGTTAATCTAAAACAGAAACAAAAATTATCAAACTCTTTGTGGCCACATCAGAGGATGAGGTGGTTGTGCATGCTCACAACTCACTGCTGTTTATTACTGTAGCACCAAACTATGGTTTTACATTACTGGTCCATTCTGACTTCATTGTGCCAGATACAAATATCCACAAGAAGCCTCAATTCCTTTCTGCTCCACAACCAAGATTACAAGGACGAAGGACCTCACCACCACCACCACAAGTAAGCAAAGATGAAGACTCACCAGGTAGAGGAAGATTATGTGTCAAGGGAGGACTCAATTGCGTTAATTCACACCCTAAGACATGCAGAACATCCAAACACACAGTCACTTCCACCCCAATTCCTGCAATATGGGTAAACTGCTTACAGGCTTAAGAACATATCATACTCAAAAGGCTGCAGCTGTGTCTTCCAAAAAGGAGAAAAGGGATAAGGAGCCACAAAGCACAAACTCAAGTTACCTACCACCATGCACCACAGAATATATTGATGCCCTAAGAGATGCCCAGCATTCAAACACACAGTCACCTTCACTCCATTTCCTGCAATATGGGTAAATTGCTTACAGGCTTGACAAACCCAACGTATTCAAAACTGCTGCAGCTGTGTCTTCCACAAAGCAGAAAAGGGATAAGGAGCCGCAAAGCACAAACTCAAGTGACCTAGCACCATAGAATATAATCTAGAACACTGCCCCTCACAACACTGCGGATCAACTTCACTCATTTATACTGCCGACCTCACAATCATCATCTATCCTTCCTTGTAGGATCAGAGCCAGGACATATGGCAACAGAACAAATAGCAGCAGAAGAGCTCCTGTGCAGCTACTTCTTTTGGTTAAAGTGGGGTGCTTATAATACCAAGGTTGCAGGTTCAATCCCTGAATGGGACAGCTGCATTGCAGGGGGCTGGACTAGATCAGGGGTCAGCAAACTTTTTCAGCAGGGGGCTGGTCCACTGTCCCTCAGACCTTGTGGGGGTCCGGACTATTTTTTTGGGGGGGGTGATGCAAGAGCACCACGAGCCCCAGTGGCTGCTTATCTGTGTCTTGCGAGCAGCAGGAGCTGGCGGCGGTGGCAAGATGATGAGTGGCCCGCGAAAAGGCTCCAGAGAGGGGCTGCTTAAAATGGCGGCCGCTCAAGCGCTGCTGCTGCTGGCACCAACAAAGCCCAGCCCCATTCTTCCTCTAGGCAGGGCAGGCAGAAGCCAGGAGGAGGGAGGGAGGGAGGAGGAGGAGGCGCCGCAGCCGCCACTTTGTGAGGGAGAGGAAGGGAGAGGGAAAGAACATGCGTGATGGCGATCCACGCGGCGATTCCCGGACCATCCATGGGCTGGGTTTAGAAGGCAATTGGGCCTGATCCGGCCTGCGGGCCTTAGTCTGCCGACCCATGGACTAGATGATAATCAGGATCCCTTCCAACTCCATGATTCTATGATTCTACCTACAACCATAGCTGTCAACTTACAGATTTGAAAATAAGGGACCAGCAGCCTTGAAAATAAGGGACCGGAAGCCAAAATAAGGGACCTGCAGCCTCACCTGTTCCAGGCACTCCAGTCTTCCTGTCCTCCTGCAGTCTGGTCAAACTCATGCTGGTAGCTTCGAGAACACTGTCCAACCAACTTTGTAACCAGAGGTTCAACTGAATAGAATCTGAATCACATGCACCACAAGCCTATGCAGCCTCAGCTTAAGATGGCTCCCCGGCCTGGCTTTGCACTGCAAAGTTTGCAGCAGCACGTGCAACAAAATGGTGTCCAGCATTCAAAAACCCCCTCAGCTTGCATTAACTAGCCACACACGAGGCATGCAAGCTCCACCCCCCAGTCGTTCTTAAACTTCTTATTGGGTGAGCAACACAGCCAAGCAACACAGTTGGAGCCTCCCTCCTCCCTGGCCGGCAGGGAGGGAGGGAGAGGAGCTGCTTCCTTTGAAATTTAAGGGACATCATTTAAGGGACATTTAAGGGACATCCATCAATAAGGGACAGCAGCGGGACATGGCGCTGGAATAAGGGACTGTCCCTTCAAATAAGGGACACTTGACAGCTATGACCTACAACAGATCAGTAAATGTTGCCTCAAAAAATTGTCTCACAACACAGGAATTGTCAAAATGTGACTCCTAGCCAAATGTATACGAACTGTGGAGTGGAAGCCTGGTATTCACTTGTACATATGTAAAATGCTTCTTGAGATGCAGTTAAGTCAGGGGCAAAGTGCATTGAGACCAGTGCATGAGAGGACATTGGCAGAAAGAGCAATGTGTATAACCACCATTCATGTTTTCATTCTCTATTAAGACATAATGCCTGAAGAGAGATCACACTTTTGGGCTAGGAGTTAAGAGTGCTCTAATTCATAGTCCAACAATGCAATATCGTTATCACGGTTAAAAAAAAGGGGGGGTTAAAACCAAAAGGCCTTGCACATATAAACTTTATAATTATCTACTTCTTAATTCATTTTCTCTTATGTGCAAACACTTCTCTCTCTTTTTGCTTTCCCTTCCAAAGTCTCAAGTTCGTGGTTTTGTTTTTCTGCTGTGCCTGCTTATCATGATACACACCCAAAATAGTAAATGGCTCTCAACAGCCTTTTGTAGCCATTTAGGTATTTATGATGTTTATCAATGCAAGAAAAGGATACAGAACACCTTGGCAGATAGCCAGCTGAGGAAATGATTTAACAATATTTTGCTTCCAAACATATTTGTCTGCAGGGCTCACTAATTCTTGCAGATGTATACCGTCAGCGACTTAAGATCTTGAGCCAACATTGAAATCAAAGAGGACTGTGTTCATTTTTTTAAAGCATTGTCAAGCAATGTAATGCTTTAAGTCAAATTAAAAATTATTACTACTAATAATTTCTATGTAAGTTTAAGGGGTTCACATTACATTAGCCATGTCTACATAACGTTACAATGACTGCATATTGTACTACAAGCTTGCTCTTGGTTAGTTCTTAGGGCTAGAACTAAATGCAGTCAAACTATGAGCAAAGCCTGTGTTTATACAGTAGCAAGCTGGAGCCAATTCAATATATTTTTTTTCTGGTTTAAGTTGTCCCCTTCCCATCTATGTCACTGAGAAGGATTTCTTCATCAGCCAAACCAAAACGGCACCCTTTTCAAAATTATTTTTATTCTCAAGAAATGCACCATCGCAAGCTTTACATTGCACAACTTTGCTAGAATTGTAAAACTATGCAATAAACAACAACAATAAAACCCAAATAGGCTTGTGTAGTATATAATCAAACCAGGTATGCATCTTACCTGTTGGGTAGCAATTGCTCCTAAGATGAATAGTTAAGTGGCAAACTTTCCCTACTTCCCTTCCTCTCCCCAGGTGGTTGCCCTTTCAAAATGCATACTCTTCTTTAACTCTTTAAAGTCAAGAGACTATGAAAGTGTCATGTGGAACATTCAGCAATGTCACACAAGTAGAGGGCTTGAAACCCGAGCCCTCTGGACCTATATAGCATAGCCAGGAAAACTCTCAGGAACGTGAGCAGAGTGTGTGTCCTTGAAGACTCATTCACATAGCACCAAAATATGGTTTAATGTTATGTGTGCACATATTTTCCCGCAACAGGGATCTTTATGTGTGGACTGGAAAAAAACACCACTGTCTTTGGATGGAGAGATGTGAAATCAGTGTACAACATGGATAGAACATGATGGGCATACATTTGCACAGTCCAGATATGTCAATAATTATACAGAGCACAAAGCTTACATTTGGTTGGTGACAAGATGAACCAGCTCCAAGACACTAGATCCATTCTACCGCAAATGTTTTGACAAAGTTCCCTGGCGATTAACAGCCTTAACAACAAGGGAAGAAGAAATCTGAATTGTCTTTGCTCATGTTTCTTTGTTAAAAAGACACATACAGATGAAAGAAATGTTTGGAAACCCTCCAGAGTTTTTGGGAGAACGTATGTCAAAACACTTCACCTTCTGCAGTTGTAGGCACAGTAGACAAACATTACTTCAACTTCTAAGTTATCTACACTTATGTGTAGGCTGAATACTAAGAAAAAATTCAAGAGTTACAGCTGATTCTGAGAAACATACATGCATGCGCACACAACAAACACAACTCTGGTTGCCTTAGTAGAACCTCAGAATCAAATGTGGTAAAATAAGAGCATCTGTGCTAGCTTTTTAATTATTTCTTGCTGATTATGTAAACACTTCAAGAGCAATTATCTACCACCTTCAGAGGCTAGGAAGAGAATCTGCAGCTGCAGGAGACACACGCCACCATTACGTGACAATGTCACCACACCTGCGTAATTCGTGTAACTCATAATATTACATATCAATGGTGATATGAGAGAACATCTGGTTGATGTTCTGCACCTGTCAAATGTAAGAAGACACACTGGTGGGTGATGGAAATTCTTATGGTAGTGCATAAGATAATAAGCAAAGACAAATTGCTTCACCAGGGCATATCAAGCACCACACTGAGAATGTTGCATACATCTGAAAGCACATTTCCCTGCCACCTATAACACATACTGCTTACACTGGAGACACTCTTAACTAGGGACAAGGGAGGTATTCAATTTGGTTTTCATTTAAATTCACACCAAATTTTAAGTTGGATGTCTCCAACCAAAAGACATGTGCAAAAATGCATACATTAGAGGTGACTTTGCATACATTAACAAAATAAGGAAAAATGCATTATATTAGATAAAATGACAAACAAAAATACTATTGTGAGTTTGGGGTGGTGGGGTTAGTCTGGGTTAAAATCCAGTGGAGGATTCCATTGTTGAACTAGCCAGGCAAGTTCCTTTGTGATACAGTTTGTTTCCGAAGTACCGCCTAAGTTTGGTTGTTAGTATACTGTCCAAACAACATTCCAGCTAAAGATCAGTTAATATATGCTCTTTAACAAATCTGTTGTTGGTTTTTTTTAATGTTAAAATTGTGATCAAATATTTATGACATTAATACAGTCAGGACTTTTGACAGGTTGTGCTAATTACAAGTCTCAGTTGCATGATCCGATCAATGCAATCCATACATATAGCCCCCACGCCTGACACATATACCAGTAGTAGATCAATAGGGCTGGGAGAATCTCATGTGTGGTGGTAGAATAGGGGATGCACCTATGCACTAGATCAAGCCAGTTTACTGTTATGAAACAATGGTAGCTACGAGCATTATACAAATATAAATATGTCACAATAATTCAAAACACTGAATTGCTCATTTTGGTTTTTATTTGGGAGCCCAGTGATAGCCCAAAGAGTTATACTATTTTAAAATAAAATGAAATAAAAAAAAATCAAACATAGCAACTATAAAATACAAAAGTAATTTTGTAAACGTAGGTGGTGATCCTAAATGAAGGGTGCAAATATGTTTATTATCATAATTTTAACATTGCTCCCCATCACTCCCCCCCCCCACAAAGGATTGCTTAAAGGATCATACAAATATAAAAGCAAACATAAAAGAGATAATAATCCAACCATTAACACACCATTTTCAATTTAACACAAATACATCTAGATTTCTGCAGACCTGAGGAGCAAGGCTTGGGATCCCCTCACTTTGCCTTTGATATCAGATGACATCGCGGCACATTTAAAAGGTGTGTTGCCACTTTGACTTCATGGAATATATGACTATGGACATATACTATAACTGATATGCCAACTGATATGCCTAACAATTCTGAGCTACACAAACTCTCTCAATGAGCCATTAAGAATCATTCTGTACAACTCAAAAACCTACTAGCAATACATCAGTCCAACAAAATGTATTTCATTGACTCTTTGGAATAAGCACAGCAAAACTTCTCCTAGTTAAAAATGTTAGCACAGGATTATGAAGGCATGGTAGAAACAGGTCTCATGTGGTATTTCAGCCTCTCTCTTGAAGCATGGCATTTAGGTACAGGTGCTAAATGGTGAGCTATGGGTAGTCACAGACCACACGGCTCTGAAATGTGGCTTTTTAAAAACATATCTTTGCATCTAACACAGGAGCTAGGGGATCAGAGATTACAACAGTGGAGACTCTCCACGAAAATGAATGCTGACAACAAAAAATGGCTCTGGTTTCCGCCCCCTGCCCCCAATTTTCTCTCCAAGACTATTAATATTTAGGACTACTGAGCCACTCCACACCTCTTTCAAGGCAAATAATTTTCGCAGATGCTTCATGGAATGCCCCCAAAACAGTGAAGTTGGTGCTGGAATTCCCCAGAAACAGTTCTATGCTGTGCTGAAACCAAATGCCTGTTTTCATTCTATGGCTATTCCACTCTGCCAAATTAAAGCAAAAGCAGCAAATGCAGTGATCAGAACAAAATAGCTTGCAGTGATTTCTATTATTTTGCCACGTGTGAAAGTAACAAGGCACTGTGTTTCTAACAAGGGAAAAGCCTGCAAGGTTTTTGTTTCTCTCTTCATTATCTTTCAACAATTGTTTCCTCCCAGGCCATGTAACAAAGAAAGATGAAGAGGTCCCCAGTTTTCTAACGCAATAAAAATAAAAGGACAGACGATGGAAAGGGTGAAAGAGGTGAAGCATTTCACTACAATTCATATTGAGTTGTCTTTTTCTGTTTTTTAATTACGAAACCAAAAATAGCACAATGTAGTCTGAGTCACGTAGCTGCTAATTATGCTACTATTTCAAACATTCCAGTGTCATTCACAGCCATGGTGCAGAAAGAGGACTTTATTTTGTTCTAACCATGTCATTTAAACCCTTTTGTCATGAGGAGACTAGTACGAGCACAGTCAAAATATGAATACAGAACTGACAAAGACAACTCAAAATTCTGCAAGGATGTTGATATTTTGATAAAACAATTCCAATAGCCACACAATTGCAAAAGAATATGTCATTATAAGCCACCAACTTTTCTTGAAATCCTAGTACTCTACAGATGCATCGCTAAGCAAAGTGCTCCCCTGGCGTCGTTCTCCAAACCATTAGAGATTGTGTAATCAGCTACCACCAATAGTAGGGCCAGGGTCAGTAGCTGCTGTCTTTGGGAAGCTACCATGGTCCCATCACCTTGATAGGGCCCACCCTTCCTGTCCACAATCTGGAACTCTGAGCAGCAGCAAGTAATCTGGGTCTAGCCTCCATAAAAAAAAAAACAACTTCCACAATGCTGTTAACATAACACTGATTAGAAGCATTATGGGAAATTTACAGGGTAGCCCAGCACTGTTAGGAGCTTGGCTGCTGCCTGCCACCAACAGTTAAGCCCAATGTGGGCCACCAGTTAGCACTTTGCCAAACCTCCCTCCAAATCTAGAAGCAGCCCTAAACCAAGAATCAACTCAAGCGCAACAATTCTTATATGTTACTTCTGCATAGAGTACAAGACTTCTGGTTGCAAAGGCCCCAAATACCTATTTCCTGAAATAGCTGGCTTCAGCTACCCCCAGGCTTGTTGAACATCCAGCCTGAAGGATTCTCAGAAAGCTTGCCCCCTCGTTTTGTGACATTGCTGTTAGTTTTGATATAAGTATACACCTACTGTGATTTTTAATGAGGGTTTTTTAAAGGTGCCTATATCTTTTAAAATAATTTAGTTTTATGTTCTATATTTGAGACTTCTATCTTACGTACTGATAGGTAATAGTAGTAAATTAAACAATTAAATGTATAGCACAGCATTGCTCTTTGCAGTGCGCAAGAGGGCAGATCCCTTGCAACTATGACATGGGGAGAAAAATGGAGACAAGGGTAGAAAGGGGAAAAATGTGCAATTGTTTTGAGTTCCATGTGTTGAGTCTTGGCTATAGGCTTCGTTGCAGAAAAGCAAGTTCAATATAACAGCTGGCTCTTTGCAAAGCAACCAAGGAACAAAATGTATTTTTAGGAAAGAGCTACAAGGCAATTGCTCAGTTTGCTAAACTGGAAGTGTGGGAAGCAAGTGCCATGTTGGGTTTTACACAAGCCTATTCTCTTGATTCATAATTCACTTATTCCACTATTCTTGGTGTGGTTAGGAAGCAAGGAAGAAGCAGGGATGGTGCCAGAAGCTGATTAAGTCAAGTTGCAATGTCAAACTCCCTTGCTTGATTTCCATTGAGTAAATCTGATGCAAAGTGAAAGACAGTGCTTCTCAAAAAAAATCTCTATATACTCCCATTTTTTCATGGGAAAATGCAGGGCTTTGGGCCTTGAGCCAATTGGTATAACTCTTGCCTTAAGCTCCTTCAAGCCTGGAACTGGTTCTGAATTTGCATATCCCTGCCATGCAAGCTATACATCCTACCTCCGCCCTGCTGTATGAATTATCACTGATACGTTCTGGCTTGCAGAGATGGACATATCCCAGCCCTGAAAAAAACTCCAAGTGGACATGACCTAAATAAAACTCTTGTGAATCTGTGCACAAGCACTGTACTTCTTTCCTAGCCCAAGCTGCTATTTGAGAGACAGACTCAAACAGGACATGAAGGCAGTTCAGTGCAGTCTGATTTTCATAGCAAAAGAGGAACATGCAAGCAGGGAGCTGCTGTCACTTTCCTCCTTGCAGCCCCCTCTCCCCAAGTGCCTCCCCTTCCCAGCTGAGCTCATTTGCTGTATCAGGAACTTGGTCAAGAGAAAGGGAGAAAAGGCACCTGAAGGGACAGGCCATAGGAATGTAAGCTGTGGTCATGGAAGTGTGGTGAGGACCACCTGTCCATGCACTTCTTTTGCTGTTAAAAGCTGTCCCTCTTCCTCATATCCTCATCCTACATGATTGGGAAAGGCCAAAGTTCAACACACATAGACTTGCCACGATCAAATTTAACCCTCTAATTGATCCTCCTTCTCCATGCATTACAGAACATCAGCATAGCCTCTGAGACACAAAAACACCAATTAATATATAAAGCAATTGCAATTTTCCTTGTAACAAAATTACTCCCATTACTTACTTCAAACAGCAGGAGTGTTCCTAGGTGCAACCTCCTTTGGCCAGGTGCTGCAGCACTTTCCCCTGGAGTCTGTGCATTAAAACTTGTTCATTGTGCTCAAGGATGCTAGAATTAAAAAAAAAAAACCAAGAAATGTTCAGAGAAGAAGTGTCACTTCAAGTGGCTGGCAGGGAAATCCCTGCACTATCCGCAATGTGTTTCTGATAACTTTAAGTAAGCTAGTTTTGGAACCAGAAGTGGGGAGAAGAAGTGGTCGTTTTTGTGGATTGTGCCCTTTTGTTATCTTCACAGCCTAAATGGATTTTTTCAAACACTGCCTGTTAGCATGGTTGTTAACATTCTTTGATGATCAACTGCTGATTAAACAGACTATGAACACATAGAAAACAGGAGTAACCACAGAGAAATCTGGAAAAATAATCACTCTGATCAGCAACATGGATGGTGCAGTAAGAAGGTAAATCAAATGAATTACACAATCTTCGTTCCCCAATCTAAAGGTTACCTTCACCCTCCTCACGCCTCTGCTGCATTCAACACCTCCTTCATGACCACATCAAAGATCAGCTTAGCAAGCATCAACCTAGAGTCTACTCTTCTTTACATGATCAGTTTTCTGCAATCCAAGCAGTGAGAAAGGGGGCTCTTCTTCCTGTGTTGATCATTTAACACTATACTGTCACCTACCACTGTTTCTTTAGACTGCCAAAGAAGTAAACAGTGTTCTTAAAAGTATTTTAATCTTTCTTCTATCCCTTCAGCGGAGGGTGAACTCACACACTGTACTCTTTTTGCAGTTGCACTGGGGCTTACCTAGACAACTTTGTGTGTGTGTTCTGCACACACTTCTTAGCTGTTGCAGGAGTTCCAGAAAGTTTCCATCAAGGGAGCACAACCACTGTAAGGAAATGTCATTTCCCCAGAGCTCAAAACACAGCAAATTGTTGCTTGGAAAATATTATCTCCCCACCCCAAACCAAGTAAACACTCATTGCCTTATCAAATAAAGCATGAAGTGTTGTGATATGTGTATCACAGGTCCCTATTTGATGGCATCTGGGATACAACAGGGGTGAGACAAGAGTTGGGGGCACTCTTTGATGGCAGTAAAATCATTTCCCCCTTTTGGAAGCTTTTGGGGATAATATCAAAAGAGTGTGCAGAAAGGTTCATCTATTCAGACTAAGGGCAATGCAATGCAGGAAGCTTTGCCCTTGGCTGCAGTAACCACATCACCAAAACTGATGTCATATAGCACTGCAACCTTGGAAGGCAAATGAGGCCACCACCTTGCTGAAACTAACCAGTTCTGGCCAGCAACGGGCAATATTTTGGCTCCTACAAAAGCACAATGTGGCATTCAAGTGAAGTTTTTTTGTAATTAGGAAAGTAGCCTATTTAAAATGAATAAAGCCATAAAATAAGAATCAGTTCACTGCTATATTATATGAGAGATCCCCCCCAAAGCACGAGAATTAACTTCAGTAATAAATGTTGAACATTTACATCTCTCTTCCTTCCACCCTTCCTTCTCCGTTATTCTTCATCTCTGCATTTTGCTCTGCCCCCCCCCCCGCCCACCACAATTATTCCTTTTTATCTACCGACAATTCCAGGCCCCCTCTTCCAGGACACACCATCTTCCACCTGGGTCCTGTCAGCGCAAAACTGTTTTATTTGGTTTCCAATTTGTCAGTACAGCCTAGAACACAATCTCTTTTCATCACTATTTGCTTCAGCTCCTCAGAAAGTTAGTTCAAGCACAACAATCTGCCCGTCTGTCACAGTGAAAACAGATGCAAAGAACTTCTTCAACTTTCCTGCAAGCCCTTTCCCCCCTTTTTATTGATTGTCCGTACAAACCCTTATCATAAGGTCCACTTTTGGATGTCACTGTACAAATTATCAGGGAAAGCAAATCAAAACATCTTTGCATTGTAATGCTTGAAGATTTTTAGGTTAATGGGGCAACTGGTTCTTTTCAGTGTCTGTCCAACATGCAAACATTTGCAGTTGTTCTAGATCTTCTGCTAGATGTATCCCCCTAGACAGATCACTTATAACCTTGGGGCTGTTTATTGGACTCATTAGCTTTGCTTTATTGTACACTCCTTTGTCTTCCAGCTTGATATCTTTCTAGGGTATAGTGTCTTACATTTCACAATGAAAGAGCATTCAGTTTCAGCTGCCTTCAATTGATAGATCAATCCTCAAAGAGAGGTTGACTGCATCTTCGACTGAATTCTTGCTTCTTTTCACCTTATTCTGAAACCACATGGGTGTATCCAACTAAATCATACTCCACTTGGACATGTCAAAATCTATGACTTAACTGGATACCATCTTATGCCTATATGGATAACACACACATCAAAATGCTAGCTGCTGTTCATTACCCTAATAAATATTGGCAGCTCTCATGGCTTTCTTACAGCTGAATTATATTAATCCACATATTCACCCACTCAAAGGAAAAGCTTCAGTCTAATGCTTAATAAAACTGTTAAAAACATTTGCTGGGTCATGCCTGCATTTTCTCTACATGCTTTCCAAAACCCTCATAACAAAACTGTTCTGTGGGAAACTGAATGAATTACTACTGTCATGGGATCATTTTACAGCTCCTAAATAAGATATAGTATAGCTGCCTCACAGTTTTACTACCTCGAGTGCTATGTTTGCATACTATGAAAAGTAGCTTATCAGCAGGAAGCATAATTTTCGGTTACCTAATTTGGATTGGTCAATATTTCCTCTCCCTGCAACTCAGCATTGGGTCAGCAGTCTCACTCACCAAATCATCCAAGTTCCCTGAATTTCTTTACACCAATTCTAAAACAACCGATGCAGTTAAAGGTCATGTTGATTTATACGTACTTGTCAAGTGATATAGATGATAATTATTCCACAGTCAAATAAATTACTCGTAACAGACAATTAGCAGCTTTCAATGTGTCTTATTCTACAAAAAGGGAATATGATGTAATAAAACTGGGGTGGGGACTGCATTGATGAATGCTCCCCCACTTTTAAAAAAAACCAAAAACTTCCTGCAGAGGCAAAACCAGATATTGAAGATAAAGTAGGAGCTCAAACCTGAGGTAAGTTCCTAAATGACTGTGCTTCACAGTGTCCACTACTGACATTGTGTGTGTTATAGTATTTTCCTCTTTTCATTTGCATTCCCACTTCTACCATTATTTAATTTAGTACCACAATATTCATGAGCCCTGCAATCCAGTGACTCAACTGATGGAACAAAAGTGTGTCACCTGGCAGAGAAAGTCACTAGAGGGTTCCCTAGGCCATGCACCATCTTTAAAACAGTTGCAGTATACAAATAATGGGGGGAAATTGCAGTACATAAGTAACAATGGAAATTCTATTTAAAAGTTCTCCTTGAAATTGTATCACTGACTTTTCACTTCTCCACTAACCCCAGAAATAATGCCTACTCCTCTTCCACAATTTATTTTTCCCCTCAGTGTATTAATACAACAGCAAGGTACAATTCAAGTTAAGCACCTTACTATCTACAATATACAACCTACAATATACAATATACTTCTGGATGGAAAGTGCTGCCCTCCAGAATCTCTTAAGGGAATCACCCTATGAGATGGGGCAGGGTGACCCTGCCTTGTCCCTTTCTCCTAAGTAACTGGCTCAATACCTCTCCTACCGTCATAAGTTATGACAATTACTATGAGGTAAGCAAGAATGCACAGGACCAAAGTTAATCTGCCTGTGGGCAAAATTCCTCCCCAACCCTAAAAAACAGGGACCAACGGTTGTCCATAGCAATGTCATTAGATCATAAACCCTCCCCTGATGGAAGCAAGAGGTAAACAACAAAGGGTAGGTAGTTTGAAAAGTCAATTGACGCAGAAGTGGAGCAAGCAGGCAAGGACCACCTTTTATGTCCCAGGAGCAGACCAGACAGAGCCAGCACAGACTTTGGTCTGGTCCACTTCCAGGCCACACACCCCAGGGAGCCTAGAATGATGCTGATTGGCTCTCTGAAGTCTTGCCCTGTTTGTGTCTTCCTATGCAAAGTGTTTCCCAGCCACGCTGGAGTCTGAGATGTTGGCTGCTCCCCTGCCACCATGCCAGGCTGCAAATGGGTAGCTGGGTTAATCTGTTGCAGCAAACAACAAAATACTGTGGCACCTTAAAGGGGTGCTACAAGACTTTGTTGTTGTTGTTTTCACATTCTAAGTAATACTACATGATGTATCTCATGGAACTTTGAAGTGTCAGGCATAGCCCTATTGGCTTTAGCCCAAACGTAGCAGAGTTTTCCTGCACAGCGAGGAAGCTAGTTGCGGCGGTAATGACTAGTCAGCTAGACTCAGAATAACTATTTACAGGATTTATTAAAAGGAAAAAAAAAAACCAGCAGAGTTTCTGCATACAAAACAAAGCAAATAAATCCTTTCTTTCTCTCTCTCTCTCATAACCATACACAGCACTTCTAACTCCTTCTCCTAACACACCTCACATCAAACTGTGCTAGCAATCCTAGATAACAGAGTTGAGTGCTGGTCGTTAACCAATCAGAGTAAGTAGTTTCTAGGTCAAGCAGACCTTGGCTTTCTGCCAAGAGTAAATTGACACTGCCTTGAGTTAATTGTGTGAAGCCAGAATCTGCAAGTTTCCCATGAGAATCAATTAACAGAAACTGAACACCCCCTCACAGATTCTGCTGGACAATTAACATCAAAAACCACCTATGTAGGAGATTATTTTTCCAGCAAACCTAAACCCTTGCACATTTGCTTGTTCTTTATCTTTGCCAATGGTTTAGTTAATACATCTGCTACATTTTCTTCACTTGATACATAAGTACATGTGATTATATTGTCTTGTACACAGCAACGTACATTTTGGTATTTTACAGAGATATGTTTGGAATGTGATTTGAAACCCTCTGCTTTACTTAAGGTTATACAAGCTTGATTATCAATGTAAACTCGTACTGGTTCTCCACAATTTACATTTAAATCTGCTAACAAATGCTTGAAATAAATCACCTCGTTGCACAATTCACTCAATGCGGCGTACTCCGATTCCGTTGATGACACACTTACAACGTCTTGCTTGCGTGACCGCCAGCTGATTAAAGCTCCACCGACCATTATGACTAGTCCTGTGACAGATTTTCTATCTGGCAAATTTCCCCAGTCACTATCACAGTAGCAACTTAACATTTCGTCCTCGGAAGAATTTAATTGTAACATATAACCAATTGTCTGTTTGAGGTATCTCAGAACTTGTTTTACCCCTTTCCAGGCATTTAGTGTGGGTTTTGAGACCAATCTACTTAATATGCCTACTGTGTAGCTAATATCAGGTCTGGACCACTGTGCTAGATACAATAAACTTCCAATTACAGAATGATATACATCAGGATGTTCAAATTCAGGACTCTCATCTATATGAAGTGTTTTTATGAAACCTGGATCCATAGGCACCGCTGCCCCTTTGCAATCCTGCATCCTGTATGTAGTCAGTAGTTGTTTAACTTTGTTCTGCTGACTAATTAGGCAGCTGCCATCTTGGGCCCAGCACACTTCCAACCCTAGATATGTCCTAACCGGGCCTAAGTCCTTCACTTTGAACTTACTGGACAATTGCTTGGCAAACCTTTTAGTTTGTTTATCTGTTTTGCAGGCATACAATACATCATCTACATAAATCAGACAAAACTCTTGATCACTGCCTGTACCACGTACATAAACACAATTGTCAGCTGTACTCTGCTTGAAACCAAATGACACTAAGGCCTCATGGAAACATTTGTTCCAAGATCTTGCAGCCTGTTTGAGACCATATAGAGCTTTGTTTAATTTTAACACTCTATTGGAACCTGTCTCATAACCAGGCGGTTCGGCTAGATACAGGTCTTCTGATATTGATGCATGTAAATATGCAGTCTGGATATCAAAATGGTTTAACAGGAGTTTTCTCTTTGCTCCAAGCGTTAGAATCAGCCTTACACTGTCCCCCTTAGCAGTAGGGGAAAAAGTTTCATCATAATCTTTTCCAGGCCTCTGAGAATATCCTTGAGCCACTAAACGAGCTTTGTATTTGCACTTTCCTGTCACCAGAGGTTTAAGTTTGTACACCCACCTGCAGCCTACAATCTTTGCCCCCTCAGGCGCTGCTACTGGTGTAAAAACCTTGTGCTCATTCAGAGAGGACATCTCTTCCTCCATTGCCTGTTTCCAGAGCTCTGCCTCCTCTTTTGGTAACTTTAACACCTCCTGAAAACTCTTGGGCTCTGCAATTACACTAAACACATTTGCAGTATCTGGAGAAAAACGCACCGGAGGCACTCCTTTGTTTTGTCTTTTAGATCTTCTGGGAGAAAATTTTTCTTCTGACCCACTTTCCTCCTCAGAACTACGACCTCTCTTTTGTTGCTTAGCAACTGGTCTCTGGCTAACTCCACTTTCTTGAGAGCTCTTATCTGAACTTTCCTCCCCCTCAGACTCTGATTCTCTGTGTCTACCTTCAGAGTCATGGAGCTCCTGGGAAGGTTCAAACCAAACCTCAGTATTGGCATGTAGTCTCTCCCAGCCACTATGTTCACAAAAACTGGCATTCCTGGAGATCACAATGCCATTTGTCCCTTCAGCAAAGCGGAAACCTTTTCCCAGCTCCTGGTAACCCACAAACACTAACTGTTTGGTCTTAGGATCTCCCTTCTTTCTCATTTGTTTCGGAATTAATACCCAGGCTTTTGATCCAAACACATGCAAATGGTCAATTTTAGGTTTTTTCTGAAACAATTTAAAGTACGGGGTTGTACCTATTGTTTGATGAAAGAGCCTATTTTGGAGATAACACGCAGTGAGCATGCTCTCCCCCCAATAAGACATGGGCAAATCAGCATCATCAAGCATGGCAAACATCATATCTTGTAATGATCTGTTTTTTCGCTCTGCAACGCCATTCTCCTCTGGGGAAAAAACGTTCGTTTTCCTATGCCCAATGCCACGCTTTTGTAACCAATCTCTAAAGGCATTTGACATAAATTCGCCACCTCTGTCCGTCTGAACCCTTCTGAGTTTAATGGACAGAAATCTTTCCACAGATGCCACCCAGCCTTTAAACTTAGTGAATACGTCACCCTTATTTTTCATGGGAAAAACCCAAGAGTAACGCGTGGCGTCATCCACAATTGTTAGTGAAAAGCGCGCTCCACCCCTGCTTACAGCAAATGGACCAATTACGTCCATGTGAACCAGCTGTAGCGGTGATTCACTAACTCTGTCACTTCTGGGGTAAGAGACTCTGTGGGTTTTAACCTTTTTTACAAACATTACAATCAAGGTACTTGTTACAACTCTTTAAATTACCCCCATCAGCCAATTCAGACATTTTTAGTACACTTTTCCAGCAAGCATGCCCCATTTTCCTATGCAATAAGTGCACACAGTTGTCATGTATAGCTTTGTTATTCACTGCAGGCTGAGATTTACTGACTACTGCTGCAACTTGAGATCCTGCTTTAAGCCAAAACAAGCCTCCCTCTGACTTAGCAGTGCCTAAAATCTCACCAGCCTTCTTAATAATGCAACTGTCTCCTTCAAAATACACTTTAAACCCAGCTTTTAGCAAACAATCTACAGACATCAGATTGCTCCTTAATGACGGCACACAAAGTACATTTTGCAGGCATTCACGAAGACAAGGAACAAAAACTGCACCCCCCGAAATCACTTCGGAAGTACTTCCGTCTGCTAGAGCCACCTGGCTGCGCTGTGCTGAGTTCTTGGAAACAAACAATTCATCTGAATTTACGATGTGCCGAGACGCTCCCGAATCGACCACCCAGACAGCTTGTTTCTCATCAGCAATCTTGACCTCGGCGGTCACCAGCTGAGCCGACTGTTTTTGTTTGAAGAATTTCTTTTTACGCTGCTGCTGCTGCTGCTGATCTCGTCTCTGCTCCTGCACTGGCAACTGAGACTTGACCAACTCCGGACATTGTCGTTTTAGATGCGCTGAAGACCCACATCGGAAACAACGCCTAACAGCAAACGCTGACTCCTCACCAGTACGCTGCTTTTGCTTCACCTCTGGCACGGCATGAGAACTCCTTCCAAACCGTCCACCTGTAGAAGCCTCTGCAGCCAACGACCTTTCTTGCCTCTTCTGCCATTCTTCAATCAAACGCCCAGTAACGTAACTGACTGATAAATCACGCTCCTGTATGCCTTCTAGAGACAAAACTAAATTATCCCAGCTTTCCGGGAGAGAACTCAAAATAATAGCCACCTTCTCCTGCTGGTCTAACGCACAGTCTCTTTCCTGTAGTGCAGCAAACTTTAACTGTAAACTGTGTAGGTGTTCCTGCATTGTAACCCCAGGCTGTAACATTGCCTTGTACAATGCCTTGCGAATGAACAGCTTGGAAACCGCTGTCTCACGCACATGGAGTTCTTTAAGTGCTTGCCACACACCTCTAGCTGTCTTGATTCCCCTCACATACGGCAACTGGGAATCTTCCAGCCCCAAGACAATTGTGGCCCTTGCTCTTTGGTCTTTATCGAGGTCTTCATCATCAGGCTTTGCAGGAAACTTACTCACCACTTGCCAGAGACGATCCCTCTGCAGCACTGCCTGCATGCGTTCCGACCACAGCAAGTAATTGGAGTCATTCAGACGCTCAAAAGCCATCTGAACTGGTTGTGAGGCCATCTTGAGAGCGATGTCCCTGGAACCCGGAACCAGCTACTCACGACCACCGAGAGAGAAAACAGGAACCACAGCACCCAGCACTCACACGCTGCAGCTGTTGTCCTTGTGTCCACTGCGTCACCAGCTCACAACAGTCAGGAACCAGCCAGTGTCCATCTGCTGCACCGACAGGAACAACAACTTCTGGGACTACTGGAACCAACACCGTTGATGCTGACACCACCACAACTCAGGCTGGCAGCACAATGCCCATAACCTCATGGAACTTTGAAGTGTCAGGCATAGCCCTATTGGCTTTAGCCCAAACGTAGCAGAGTTTTCCTGCACAGCGAGGAAGCTAGTTGCGGCGGTAATGACTAGTCAGCTAGACTCAGAATAACTATTTACAGGATTTATTAAAAGGAAAAAAAAAAACCAGCAGAGTTTCTGCATACAAAACAAAGCAAATAAATCCTTTCTTTCTCTCTCTCTCTCATAACCATACACAGCACTTCTAACTCCTTCTCCTAACACACCTCACATCAAACTGTGCTAGCAATCCTAGATAACAGAGTTGAGTGCTGGTCGTTAACCAATCAGAGTAAGTAGTTTCTAGGTCAAGCAGACCTTGGCTTTCTGCCAAGAGTAAATTGACACTGCCTTGAGTTAATTGTGTGAAGCCAGAATCTGCAAGTTTCCCATGAGAATCAATTAACAGAAACTGAACAGTATCAAGGAGGCAAGGTTGGGCACAGTTTACAATTTAAAGAAAAACATACAAAAGCACACAAGAAAACCACCATCAGGACTGGGATTCAATGTCCAAAAGGGGTCAAACTACACATTCACTAGATACAGAGCATGCTGCAATCCATAAGTTTTTCCCTGAGGAATCCTCTTTGGTAAAGCAGTCCATGGGGAGGGGAGGTTCATCTTTTTCTTTTCCAGTACAATTGACACACACCTGTTTGTATGGCTAGGAGTATTAGAGGGGAAAGTTCTTGTTTTGTATTAATTTCCTCATTGTATGCCCTCCTATGATACAGGAATGCTCTCCATGAAACAACTGGAAACATAAATTCATGGGAGGAAGAATTCCATCTTTAAGGAAGAAGAAATGACAAAGTGAACTCAGTCAATCCACTGAAACACACCTGGGAAGTACACCAGACTTGAAATCAACATGGATATCTGGTTCCCATGGGCGGTATCCAACGTGGTAGTTCTCTTAGCAGAATGGTTTTTGTTTGTGCCTCAGATCTCCCCACCCACTATGGATTTGGAGAGGGGTGAGAGGAGAGGGAAGTTCCAGAACTGCTTCCTGGGTTATTGTCCTGGGAAGACAGTAGTAAGTTTGACAGCAGTCCTGAAGAGGAAGCTGTTCTGACAGAATTGGCTATATACCCCCAAGGCTAGCTTAAGGTCCAACAGTCATTTCTTTCAACGACGACAGCTATTTAAAATACATGAAACATCTTGTTATACAAGACTACCGTAGCTCCCAATTATGGCTAGATCTTGGTGTGAAACAGCTCATGTATATGGAAGAACATAAGCAAACAATATACATTATTCAAAGGGATATGTAAGCCACAGCTCATTAAAGAGAAATATCAGCCATCTCCACCTTCTACCCTAACACTTCACCCTTGTCTCCTGAAAATATCACCCTCTCATGCTGAGCTGTTTATGTATTTTGAAAACACAAATTATGTCATTAGTCATTTTTTAATGTGACGGTAAACTGCAATTACATAACTTCAAATGTTCACAGAATATACCTGCGGCAAACATAGCCAAGTAGCAGGAAGGGGCTTATCCATAAGTAATTATTTAAAAAGAAAGAAAAGGAGATCAGTGGATTTCTTACCCACCAACTGCTCCTTTTCTTCAGTGGCAGCTGCTGACTTTTAGTTCATGGTTTTTAACACTGGTCCCATTTCCCAAATCAGATCTCATAAGCAATTTAAGGGAAAGGATGCCTTTAAACATAGGAAGAACACCATAGTTTTATTACTGAGAAACATACATTATTATGTATGTGGCCACAGATGGATGTTGAGACTTCCTTGTGAGAAGGGAAGAACATGACTTCCAAAGTTGAGCTGTGTCACAGGACATATTGAATTTGTACGCTTGTTTTTTTAAAAAAGGAAGATATGCATTCCAGTTGCTAAAAGTCAAAACAAGTACATCAAAACTTTTAAAATATTGGGCAGATTTTCATATGTTAGTCATATTAGGCAGAAGCTTTAGACCACATTGATAATATTATGGGTTTAATTTGAGCCAGATGCCCCAAAGGTCAGTGTGAGGCATTATGTAAACTCATGACAAAGAAAGGTAAAGGAAAGCAAAACACATTTTTCACTCCCTCTTCAACCTCTAACCACAGCCTTGGACTTAGCTGCCTAATAATGGCTTTGGGACTGAAGGAGAATTTAGGGAACCCAATCTGCTCTTCTGCCCTTTAAGCTGTGCAGAGTAGAAGGAACATGCTTATGAAAATTGGTATTGAGAGACACTAACCACGTGGTATGCACCTCCAATTCCATTTTCCCCTGGAATATCTTAAATTGTAAGTGACCTGTCTTTAAAAAGGAATGAAATGTACTTCATTAACATAAGGAACGGTTTGCATGGAATGAAAGTGATTTTATAACAATAGGTAGAGTACCTTGCACCATTAAATAATCTCAGCCAGTCTTCATAGAACGCATATTAAGGAGAATATCTTCCAGGTTGGGTTAGGGCAGTGGTTCTCAAACTTTTTGTTCGTGCCACGCCATTTTTAAAAATCTTTATTATAAAGGAGTCTTCTCCAGCACACAGTTCGAATGGCGATTCTGTATCACAACTAGGATTGCCCTCTCCTGCCACACCAGTGTGGCACACCACACCCTTTGTGAACCACTGTGTTAGAGGGAAAGGGAATCCATCAGTCTGACATCCACAGCTGACATACAAGAGATATGATCACTTTCAATGAAGAGGAAGACTAAAATAGAGTTTTATTTATATACCAATGTGCATTATCCATATTTTGCATACAAACCATTTCAGGAGTTCACAAGTGCAAGTTCTCTCAGGATCTCCTAGACCTCCTACAAGGCTCAGAGAAGCTTGGAAAGCCATGGGATGTTAAACCTCAGCAGTAGTAAGAGAGATCCCTCATATTATTCTCCAAGATCCCGAGATGGGCAGGATCAGATTCCCTGCCCACTCATCAGAACAGCTGCAGAGGTCCAGCTCATGTGCTCACCATCAAGATTGCTGGGCACAAGCAATGGGGCCTTCATACTTACAGAACTCCCTCCTGAATGAATTACACTTGGCCACTTCAGTGCAGGCTTTCAAGTGGCCCTTAAAACCACCTCTCTTCCAGGCTGCCTTTCCTTAATATGTTTTCAGCTATGAAATTCTGAGCTGCTCCTTAATTTGGAAATCATAAGGCTTTATCAGGCCTACAAAGTCTAGATGCTGTTTCATGATAAAGTGTGCCCATCAGATGGTATAAATCATCTCCATATCAGTGTACGCTGCTTTGTGAGGGCATGGCCCCAAAAGGTGGTTTATGAAGCTGTTTAATCGCTAAACTTCTACTTAATTATGTAGAGGTCTGGAAAGTAATAAGACAAGATGAACTGCAAACCTTGCCATAGTTCAGTGCTTACAGCATCAAACTCTGCCACCTTCATCTTGGAATTGGGGAAGTAGGGTGCAAGTTTGCCTCTGCAATTCTTCTTGAACTTTGGAGACACAATGAATGGACCCCTGTATATTTCTATTTAGGTGTTTTTTTTCTGTAAAATCCTTTGAAAATCTGTTAGCAATACCAGGTTAGCACAATCAAATATATAAAGGTGAACCATTCCTGAAGCTACTCCCCCTTCTGCAAAGTTTACATTTTCATGTTGCAATGCTACAACCTGTAAAATAATTTTCTAAACGTGTTCCCAATCTCTTCTTGTTAATATGACACCACCATTCATTTTCTTAAAAAAAAAATAGCAAAAATATTAGACACACTTAAGTCTTCAATTTGTCCACCAGAAGAAAAGCAGCAAAAATCTTACTTACATTACTCAAATCCCAATTTTAAGATATGTATTGTGACAACAGCTTCTGCAATGGTATATTTAATCTAAAGTTAGCAGAATGCTCCAAGCTACTTCAGGACTGTTTTTCAAACTACAGCAACCAGCACCTTTTGCGTGACCACCAACGCTGAAATTGGAATACAGGGTTTTCCCCCACCTCCAGAGATGCCAGAGTTCATGTGGCCAAGGTTTTCTTCATCAAATGAGCACAAGGCCAGATGACTATCAGAAACTCAGGGAGGTGGGGGAAATCCCACAATCTTCTCAGGGTTTGTGGCTACATATAGACAAGCTTTCTGAAACAATAATAGCAACCAAAAACACTAACGTCTTTTAGAAAAGCAGTGACAGATATGCCAATACAAAATTATTATTTATGGTGCATTAACTGCTGGAAACACAATCAGCCTCCACTTCATGCAAGTGATGAACAAAGTCATGGAGTCACAGTTAACCATTATGTCTCATTGGATGTAACCAGAAAACGATGGGCAATGACTTCCAAACAAGCCAGGACATGAAGCCATGCTTTAAAGTTGGCTTATGACTCCTGCTTTGTTTGGAAGCTGTGAACCATAATTCCCAGTTTGTAACATGAGACTATGGTTAACTGTGGCTTCCCAGTCTGTTAGCCCAATCACACAAGAAAGAGGTGGCTGTATGTGGGTACATAAAACTCTTGCACATCCTGGCTTAATAAACCAAAATTTGATCATGTGAAAGAGATGTATACAAGGCCGCAACAAAAGGCATTTTTACCTAGATATTTAATTGAACAGCTCAGCTTCAAAGAATGGGAAGATGAGGGGTTCCAAAATAAAAGCATTGCAACATACCCACAATTGTCATCATCACTTCCAGGATTTCGAGCAGCAAGAAGGCACTTGAATTAAATTACCTAAATTAAAGTTGTAATTCCATCTTCAGTCTGTGATGATACCAAACACCCTGGTTGAAATTTCAGACTTATTATGAAGTGGAATACACTACAGAGAGACAGTAATGAACAGTAAAGTTCATCGCTGAATTATTGCATATAATTACAAGTATGGTTTCTGCTATACCCATTCTTAAAGTATGTTAATAATAACCTAAGAGAGAACTGCCACTTTAAAAACACAAATCATGCATTTCCATACCCAATGTGTGATACTGCATCTGTTGCTGTTTTAAAAAATTATACAATCAGCACCTGATAGAAAACTATGCAACACTTGGTGGAAGCCAACTGCTATGCTGAATATAAAAGACCCGGAGACACTTAATCAAGGATGACAGAAGTCTGCAAGGTAACTGTAGGCCATCCCCATGGACCAAAAATCAATAATAAAAAACTATAACTGCAATTCTTAGCACACATTCTAGGAACTACTCAATAGGATTTACTTCTGAGGAAGCACTTTGAATACATAGGCAATACTTACATTTATGACTAAGATATAATTTGTGATAAACTAATAGCCACACAACAGAAAGGTACAGTACTCAAGTAAGCTAGCATTTATACACATAAATCAAATCAACACACACGTGTTCCAAGAAAGAAAAATCAAACACTTAATATTATTGCTTATTAGTACAGCTCACACGCTTTTTCTGATGCATGCACAGAGTTCACTTTATAAGCAAGACAAAGATGTACTCTACGTGAAGTTTCAGAAGCTGATGCAAATCAAGATGCACACAGGGTATACAGTCTCAGTTTCTCAAAGTTTCTGACTTGTGTAACTTGTGTGGAGTAAGCACTTTGCCCAAGAGAATATCAACAAGGCTTTGAAGACTACTAGAAAGTAGTTCCTATAAACCAAGTGCCAATATACATATATTAAACAAATGTTCATGTTGAATTCACACAAAGCATACTAGGGAATAAGGTCCACTATCCTAGAGGAACTTAATTCAAAGTATATGTATCTGTGTAAGGACACAGTCATTACATAAAATGCCCAGGAACAGGTTTCCTTACTTGAAAAATTAAACAAAATTCAAGGACCAGTCCACACAACTGAAGCCCAGCATTACTGGGCTTCATCACCCCTGACTTCTGGCTCTGCTTACTGGGGCTGACAGGAGTTGTAGTCCAACAACATGTGGAAAGCACCATGTTGGCTACCCCTACTCTACAGCACCAAACCAAGTTAGGAGCCAGCTGCTCCATTACAGAAGAAGAGAAAGAATTGTTTCAGGTATCTATCATGGGTGATACAGAGCATGGGCAGGAATGCTGAGGCAAGAACTCCCAAGATGGCCACATGATCAGGGATTTAACAGCTGACCATCTGCCTGAATCTACATTGGGCAACCTACCAGCAGGTTTAAAATACGGGTTACAAACATGGCACTTAACAGCTAAAAGAAACCAGTAAAGTGATGCATCCTGTGAGAGATGTAACACAACCTGTCCTCCCCACATTACTGCTAGGGCCTTTGGAACTGCATACACACACAACTGATTGTGTCTGTAATAGAGAATATGGCTAGCTAAGGGTGGGGGGCATCATTGCTTTTTCCCCATTTCTCCATTCAAGCTTTACAATTTAACGAGATGAATCCTCCCATTTATCTGACATCAGGAAGCATCATGTGCAGCATACTAGTCACAGTTTAGTAATTAATGCTTCAACTATTAAGAAAAATGTTTTAAGATTTTAAAAAGCTAGCTAGGAACTTTTACACAATGCATGGAAGCCATGAACTGTAGCAAAATAAAGATCCACAAAGCAAATAAAGTGAGTGTGTGTGTCAGAGAGAGAGAGCGCGCACATAATCACCCTGGATACTGAAAAATCAGAAGGTAAATTATAACTATTTAAAACAAAACACATAACACCGTCTTGGGCGAAGCTGTGAGCATCAAGCATACCAATTTCAAAGGACTAAGAGAAGATGAGTAAGTATGCAAACCAGGTTCTACAGCAATGCTTTTAGTTGTCAAACCACAACAGAGAGAAAATGTATATGAGGAGTCTGTTTCACTAGCAATGAAGACAGCTCTTTAACTGAAGAGAGGTGCATACTTCACGGGGCTGCTGCTAGGGAAACTTACTAGCAACAATAAAGTCAGATACTGGACTTATTCCCAAGAGTAAAGTACACAGAAGAAGAAGAAAACAGACACTGGTGGTATAGAAGAGCTGCGAGAAAGTAGTATACATACACAAGCACACACAATATTCTGAAGGAAACTCAAGAGTACCCTAGAAGCTCTGGATGGGGATTAAGAGGAAGAAAGTTATTTCTAGTTGCCAGAAACAGGACAATCAAATATAAGAACAGTTTTTTGAAGTGTTATTTATTAAATTTGTATACTGCCCTATGCCTGCAGGATAAAATCACAATATAAAAACACAAAATACATAATCAAAATAAAAGCAAGGACAACTCAATACATACCATATTTACTCACGTACATACCATATTTACTCGAGTCTAATGCGCCATCAAATCTAATGCGCACCTCAATTTTCAGAACCTTGAAACCAAAGAAGTATTTGCTGGCGAATGTAAATGTGCCATCGAATCTAAAGAGCACCTTAATTTTCGCAACGTAATTTGGCCGAAAAAAGGTGAGCATTAGATCTGAGTAAATACGGTATGTATGTGTGTGTGTGTGTATATACACATCCAGTATAACCCTTTTCACCCTATCTATGCAAATCTCCAACATCTCACTACTTCTGTACAAATGTTTAGCCTAGATCTGCTTTTGCACAGGATGGATCTGTCTGCAGAATGTTAAAGTCATGCGTGCACATACACATGAACAGATCAATGTATTAGCTTCATTAGAGTATTTACATATTACAGACTATGGTAGCAAGGTCCTCTGTGCTGAAAATCTACCAAAGGTTCGGGCTTGTTCATACATTTATGGTTTTATTAAAAAATGTCTGGGCTGCCGTTCCAAGAGTTAATTACAGCGTTTTAATGCCACATAGCTGAAACACTACAAGTTGGTCTCTAGAGGAAAGAGAGGAGAAGGAGAATTTATATAGTGTGCTTCAATTGTTCTCACTACTTGACAAACAATTCAGGAATGAACCAATCTAATTCTGAAAACAACAAGCCATGATACTGTATAAGCAGCATTATTGACGCTTTTTGTATCAATACAGTAAAACAAAACTTGCATTGGTCAATGTAATAAATGTAGGGGTTGCTCGTGCGCAAGTTGGTGCCACTCCTGGCTAGGTTGCCTTGTTAAACCTTTTCTGTCTGGACAGCCCTGCACTTCGTGGCTGTTCAGTCGCTAGCAGAATCCATCAGTGGGCGTTTCTTAAACCTTTCCCAGCATAAAAGTTGTTTGACTCCAAGTCTCCTCCTACTCTCCCTGCGCGGAAGCAGGAGTGGGAGTGGGTAGCGGAGGACCCGTGCTCTCCTCACTGATCTCCGGCGAGGAGTCCTGGAGCCCCCTCGCCGATTCCCCCATCTGCCCCCCTTTATCCCTGGTGTTACGCTGATTTCTTTCCGCAGCTGGTGAGCCGCCTCTCCCCCTGCTGGGCCCTTCTCCAGCATCGCTTGAGAGCCTAGCCTCCGCCTCTGGCTCCGATGTCAGTTCCCTGACAGTCAAGGACAATTGTAGGAAATAGAATATGATTGAGACATATTTAAACTTCTCAAGAATAGTGGAGAAAAAGCTGACCTGTCACATGAGAACCTGGTTTTCATTTTCAAATAGTTACACACCTTGCATTTTTGTCTTAGATTGACAATTTATGTTTATAAAATATAATGGCCTGAATTATACATTTTTCTTGATGACTTCTCTAAAAACAGCAGTTCCTGATCCAGAGAAACCAATGTTGCAGTAAATGTCATTTATAATGTCAACCAACTCACATAGATGAGTTGCTGCGATATTATCTGCTAAACCACTTCTGGGGATACACCCCGTCTTACTCCTGGTACAAAAAAAGTCAATTCACCTAGTATAAAAATTAACACAAATCTATTAGTGGCAGATGACATGTTGATCTGTCAGAAATGGAAAAAATTCCATCCCACCATCTCTTGATTTCTGGTTAGTTGAAATATGGGTAATGGCTTACGGTATATGGTGAAACATGCATTTCATAACATTTAGTCACAGCAATCTCCCCATGTTAGGAGCTAGTATCTCTTCCCTCATAAAATGGGCAGGTGGCTACTGTGGCAGCCACTTCTCTTACCCAAAAGCCCCCTTACCTTGATGCTGAATTATCATGTAGCATTGTAGCAAGGGGACTTTTGGGTAAAAAAAGAAGAAATGTTGATGTTTAGGAACAGTGCTACCACTGCAAAATAGATGGTGATGATTAGGGTGCATTTCATTCAGGTCTTATACTATGGGAGGTATCACCGTTTACTCCCAGGGACAAACCTAAGAAGCATAAAAGAGGCTTGGAAACATATGTTTTCCTACAAGAGATCAAGCTGCAGCTTTTTTCAGGCTTGCATAAAGAAGGATGGAGGGATGCTGATTTATTTTTAAGTTGAATTCATCTGGACTTTCATCATATGAAAAACAATCACTGTTCATTGCTGCCCTCTTCCATTAATCACATTAGAACAACATTCTTGGACATGTTCTCTTTACATGGCGGCCTCTCCTTCCAAACCCACTGGCAATGCCTTTAACACAGACAACCTATGCCCCACTTCCCTGGGTTTGGATGTCAACAGAACAGTTGGCTCTGAATGAAAATCATTACCTTAGAAGGTGGCAGAAGATCTAAGGAAAGGAAAGCTGAATGGATACTCTTCTCATCTACCACAGCTTGGGCTCAAACATTTTCACTGTGTGACAAAACAATTTAAAAACAACAACCAACCACTTTTAGAGCCCTGAACATTTTTTACTTTTACCCCCTGTGCTAATGTTGCTTCCTGAAGAATGCTTACATAAGACACATGACATTTAGTAAAGGAAATGGCACTGCTTTGTGAAAAATGTCTGGCAAGAACCTTAAGCACTGACTGCGTTAGCTACTCTATCCAATCCATCCATCTTATTTACAGGCATCAGAAGACAAAAGCGAGATTATCTTCTCAGAGGAATGCATCATGCTGCACTAGTATAGAACCTCTTCAAGACTTCTTTGAGGAAGAAGCACAATTAAATATAATTTTAACGAAAATACTTCCTACAGACAACAAATGAATCGTCGCTGGATTTCCACACCACAAGCAAGAGATGGGAGCAGCAAAATGGACTGGTGATTGTCCTGATTCTGGATAAAGGGAATAGACATGAAGGTCACACTACATACTAGAAACGGATACCTTGGGCTCATGCATCTGACCTTACGAAGGCCTCTGACCAACTCCAGAAAGCCAAAGTCCCTAAGACAAGTTAAGGGCTAGTTTGGCTCATCTCTTGTCCATTTACACAGGAAATAACCACACTCTGCCCTTGTTTCCCTAATCAGAACATCAAAATATCGTAACCCTAATGCATATGTTAGTTCCAATGACGAAGACTAAATTTACTCAAATGGCTAGTTCCTTGATGTATACAAATATTATTAAAATATGAAGCAGGTGGGAATGGGACAGGGGGAGAGGAGAGGAACATATGGACAGCAGCATATCCTTAAGTCTTGAGAAGCTGGTAAGCAAGGAAGCCCTGCTGAGAATGTGTTGCTTATATTGTGGAGCAACGCACAAACACTGTCGTCATTGTGGCCGTATGTTTTTAAAACGAATCATTGTCTGTGAACACCTCTTCACAATTCAACATAAAATGAGATGTGTAGTTTCTCAGAAACTCAATTTCTGCGACACTTACTTCTATTTTTGTGGTACTTTATTGAGAATAAGTTACATTGTCTGCAGAAGTCTTCTCAATTTCTTTCACGTCTTTATACTGAACTGATAAGTCTTTCCTAGTACAGTCTGGAGAAAAATAACTCCAAGCAAACAAATTCAGCAGTGGGAGTGTGTAAATCCTCTTGCATAAAAATACTTAAAATACATTAACCGTCCTCAACTAACAGCCAGAATGACGTTCATGACAAAAGGCAGCTCCTATTTCCTCTGTTTAGAGAAACTATATTCAATAAAGGCTGATAGATAAGAGCTAGCGCTTTTCATGAATGGTCCACAGGACGAGGAAAATTCAGAGAAACGAGTTCTATTCTAATCTACAAGGATATTGTGCTGATTATCTGGCTCTATGAGACTCAAAACTCCCAGTTCTTATAAGAAAAATCTGTATTTATCACAAACATATAGATGTTTTATTACTCTTCAAATCATGCCTTCCCCCTCCCCTGCCTACTTTACTCCAACTTTTGCTGCTGGAACAGAAAACCATCAATATTGTTTGCAAAAAGAGCTTACAATTTGAACCTGTTGTTCTTTCTGTTTGTTGTTGGTGTTGTTATTTATATGCCACCCATCTGATGGGGTAACTCCAGCCACTCTGGACAGCTTCCAACAAATCAAAACACAATACTACATCAAACATTAAAAACTTTCCCATACAGGGCTGCTTTCAGATATCTTCTAAAAATAGAATAGTTTTTTATTGTTCAGTTAGGGCAGGAGCCCTCTATAGCAGCCTGTCTACCAACCTCTGATAAAGGTAAAAGTAAAGGTAAAGGACCCCTGGACGGTTAAGTCCAGTCAAAGGGAACTATGGGGTTGCGATGCTCATCTCGCTTTCTGGGTCATGTGGCCAGCATGACTCAACCACTACTGGCGCACGCAGGACCGTGACAAGTGCCAGAGCACACGGGAACGCTGTTCACCTATTTATCTACTTGCACTGGCGTGCTTTCGAACTGCTAGGTTGGCAGGAGCTGGGACAGAGCAACGGGAGCTCACCCCGTTGCGGGGATTCGAAACGCCAAACTTCTGATCAGGAAGCCTAAGAGGCTCAGTGGTTTGGACCACAGTGCCACCTGTGTCCTCTGATAAGCCTCTGTGTACTAAGCATGGGAAGATAAGCATCTTCTCTTCAGTCTGACTTCGCCCCATAAAGTTACAACCTGGTTAATGCTGACAATGAAAGAAAGGAGGAAATTCACATGGGAAGAAAAGGAAAGAAGGGTAAGGGAGCCCATAAGCCCACATTCCACTCCCAATCTCAAAGCCATGGTTGAAAGACTGGAAGCATTATGCCATTAACTAGGCCTGAAGACCAACTGGAGATGAAATAATTTTTAAAATACTCAGGTACATTAATACTGTGAGGCTGCTGGATCTACTGAAGTTCAAGATCTCAAGAAGGGGAGCAGCAAAAAGTTAATTTGAGGGGAATAAGGTTGATTTGTGTAATTTTCCTCCAGGTTAGCTTTTCAAACAGGTACAGCAACATCAGTTTGTTAGAGAAAGTGAAACAGTTTTTGGCCTGTGCTCATGTCAACCTTTCATGTTTAGGAGGGGCAACCTCTAGACTTCAGCTGCTTTGCGCTTTAATAATAATAATAATAATTCTTCGTCATCTTTGCCAAAATAAGCTCTCTCTTCCAAAAAGATTTCAATGGAGTTAGAAGGCGTGTCTTATTTTTCTTCCACAAGCCTCCTTATTTATAGATTAAAATGTTGGCAGGTGTGCTCAGGAAAAGGAGCTGCAGGGCTTAACACGCTGTGAAAAAGCAACAGATTTGTTCTAACAGATTAACAAACTGAAAGGCTGAGAAAAGTTGTACTTTCGCTTCCTTACATATGGTTCTTGTTTGTCAAAATGCAGTTTTATGGAAATAGTGACAACAAGGGAGTGCGCAAAGCAAAATGAAGCATCACAGCCAAATCCACTAGAACAGTGGGGATATGCCTAGGAGCTTATACTGAACACAACAAATGCCCCAAATCAAGTCTCTAGAAAGGGAGTGTGCATTTCTAAGGACGTTGCACACATTAGGACAGGAAGGTGCTAATTTTCATGAAAACAAACATAATATTTGTCACTGCCTATCTTTTTGAATCTTGACTGCGGCTGGTAACTTCCTTTTTATGTCTTGGTTCTGGGGAAACTTCTACTTCACCAATTCACGGTGTGGCTTCTTTAGCAAATTTAATGGGCTAAAACTACTGCTGCACCTCTCCCTGCCCTACAGGGGGGAAATGACTTTTAACAGAATCAACAGCACCAACAAATTACTATGCAAACCTTGTAACTTGTTGGCCATATGCATTACATCAGGCCACCCCTCTGGGTGGAAAGGGAACATGGGATTTCTTAAGATATGCTCTCATCATAAGCATGTGAAGACTAGTAGTACAAAAGTGCTTAATATTTTTGCTTTGTTTTCTCCGGCTCCTCAACAATGGATGGGAAATATGGTATGAAATCAAGAAGTATGCCTATGCCAGTGGTGGAGAATCTGCCTTGCACGCAGAAGCTCTGGGGTTAAATCCCTGACATCTTCAGGTACGGCTGAGAAAGAGTCCTGCTTGAACCCTGGAGAGCTGTCAGTGTAAATAGTACTGAGCTAGATAGGCCAATGATCTGAGCTGTTCCCATGTTCCAACTACAAGTGATCCACAGAACTTGTTTCCAATATCTAGTTCACTGCTGCAAAGTGAATAGCAACAAGGGGTGTGTGCAACAACAAATAGCATTGTATCCTCATCCCTTTATTGGTGCTCCTGTTTACGGTCTAGCCAGCCGGACAAGTGGCGTAGCGTAGGGGACACAGGGGCAGTTGCCCCAGGCACAACATTGTTAGGGACACAAAATTTCAACACCCAGTGCTGTCTCAATACAGCTGCGCACTTCTGTTGCTGCGCTTTGTTGAAAACAGTTTCTCCATGCAAACCAGGAAATGACGTCTCCACACAATGAAATAGCTCCTTATCTCTGCGGCTGCAATCTCCCGAGTGACGCGGATGCTGTTGGGCAGTTGAATCTGCATACTTAAACACACACCCCGCGTGGCCCTGCGTGCTGGCAACTCTCACTACGCCACTGAGCACAGACATACATACCCTCCTCCAGAATATGATAAAACTTTAAAAGGAGTCAGTCAGATCAATTCATTCTTTCTCCACAGTCCATATCCCAGTTTCCTGTTCCTGTTCTGCGACTTCTGGAAGCTTCTAAGTATGTTGTCCTCATTGGGTTACTCCTGGATAGCTTTTTGATGCTCTGAATGTCTGTATTTCTCAAGGTTCCCTTGAGTATATCTATATATCTCCTGCCATTTCTGTGAGCAGGGAAGGGAGCATTAAATTCGCAATCTGAGAGAGTGATGATGAAGTTGATATTCTTGCTGAAAGATTACCGCATCTCAGCTCTGGCTAGCTTCTTTTCACACTTTGAAGAGTGTGTGTTTTGAAGCACACATGAATGACTTTCAAGCCTTAACAGAAAAAGATGTGGTCTCCTAGCAGTAACCCGTCTTTTTCTGCAATGTGTAGTGTCCCTTTTCTGCAAAAGATAAACTAGAATATATTTTACTAGCTCAGGGAAGATTCTCTGCAGGTAGGTTTATAAGGAAAGGAAAGTTTCACAACTACAAAAAAAAAAACAACAACAACAAAAATTATGCCTGTAGACAAAACTCTATGTATTTCTAAAAGGCAAACAGAATTATTCTACTGACATCACTAAGTAAAATCTGTATTAGATGATCTCGCCACAGCTATCCATGCTTTGGAAAATGTGATTTCTCTAATATGTTAATCTAAGAAGTGTCTGGAAACTTCAAATGAACCAAAATACCATAGTCAGGTAGTCAGCAAAAACTACCACATTTCCTGAATTTTAAAGAACTTCAGTGGCTTCCAGTTTGTTTCTCAGCACAATTCAAAGTACTAGCTTTCAATCCATAAAGCCTTCAATGATTTGGGTTCATGGAATCTGAAAGGACTTTTTTCTCCCATATGAACCTGCCTATTAATTCAGATATTCTGCAAAGACCCTTCTAATGGTCCCCTACCTTGAGAAATTAGGTGGACAGTCAGGAAGAGGCCTTTTCAGTGGTGGCACATAACCTGCAGAACTCTGTTCCCAGAATATTGAATATAGCATATGCACACCTTCTAAGATGGCACACAAAGTCTATCCTATTTGCCTGAGCTTTTAACAGTGGTCATGGTTTACCCAAGTAATCTGATTCTATTGTCATCTCTGCTGCTCTTTTAAGTATACTTTGATTATCATTCTCTCTATTTCAGATTCTAATATTTGTGTGCATAAATGAGGCTAAAGCAAGCAATACGCACATGCAATAGGAAGGTATTAGACAACCTGAGGTAACCGTGAGATTTATATTAGGAAAAGAAATTAGATAAAAATCCTAAGGAGGGGACCCACAAAAAAAGTTCAACAATCACGGAGTGCTAGCCATCTAAGAGAAAATCATTAAATATCAGGCAGCCACACAGCAGATTAACAACTGGCTATTTAATATAAGTGATTGCCCAACAGAAGTCGGGCAGAAACAAAATCAATACTTCACAAATTCTCAAGAGTTTGTTTATTAGAAAACTGAAATGCATGAGAAGCGTACAGATAGTATAGTATTCTGTAAAACCAATTAATTTAAATTGCCTCGGCTTCTCTGGAAATCAATTAGTACATAATTTCAAACACATATGATCAATTTATTTTGAAAAATCTATTTATAGCAATAGTCATCTGAAGCATTCCAGTAAGATTTGATATATATCAGCAAAAAGGGGGGTGGGCAGGCAGAACAAAGGGAAGAATATTTTTTGTGCATGTCAGCTATTTATATTGCTACTGACACACTGTTCAGCTACTCTGGGTGTCAGTATCACTCACGTTTATTGTTATACTGTGAAGTCCACTGCTATTTTGGATATGGTATAGGTTTCTTAAGCAACTTCAGGTACAATTTAGCAGAAATGGAGCTAGACTAGACTCTTCTGGGGATGCTAGAGGATAGAGGAGGGGGAGGGAATCAGATAAATTGCTTTTCCACTAGCAGAACCCCTGTTGGAGCAATCAAAGCAAGGAGCACCATTTGGATTCTACCCATAATACACAGGAACACAATCCTCCAGCCTAACAGTATTGGTTCTTCCTCTGCTCCTTCTTGCTGCCCAGTTACATGTGATCTGTGTGCCAGTTTTCTGCCATCAGAGGCATCATAGAGGAATCAGCAACACGTGGTCTTAAAGTATCTTAGCCCAAACAGAGTCTGTGAACAAGCTGAAAGTTCACCTCTCTGAACTTTTCTAGAATAAATCCAGGAGACCACCCCGTGTTGTTGTTTTTCAGATGAGCAAGTTGAAGCTAGATGGAAAGAAGAGCCACACATTGTTGTAGACAGAGTTTGTATGAGGAGAGAGTGAGTTGTGGAAAAAGATGGCTAGGTACACAGGCTTTTTGTCTACACAATGGGGATGTTTTAACTCCCCTTTGGAAAAATCAGCTGCTCAGCCTTTCACCACAGGATTTGCTCTGTTTGAGTGGCTGTGTTGCTCTGTGTAATGTCTTACATTCTCAAAGTGCAAAACAGAAGCAGCCTAACTAAAGTACCACAAACTATTAGTACAGATATTACAGAATCAGAACACTTGCTTCTTCCCACTTTTTTCTCTGTTGTCTTCCCCTTCTCATATTACTCTCCGGCTTGTGGACTTGGTTAGATATTTTTCCAGTCAACAGACAAATGTAGATTTTAAAATATTGCCTTTCAGTACTTTCATTTTGACCTGCCATTTACTTCTGAAACTAGCACATGACAATGACTCAAAACTGCCAGCAAGCACTATTCTGGCCAGACAGCCTCAAATGGCAACAGAGATACTCATTGACTACAAAGATATGAACCAATATGTCTGAGATTCCAAAACTGCAGGGGAGCCGTGTGATAAAGTTCTAGGCAAGAAGGGAATTGTGGAGCCTCCTTTTTGAGAACTGGGTAGGTTGAACATTAGGAAACCTTTCTTGATCTACAGTGATTTATGAGGAGGACATAATTTCCATTTAGCCATACTCTCAAACAGATTTGGTAAGAAGAGAAATCATGAAGAGTTTATGCTTTGTTCTTATGTTTAACTGTGTGTAGTTTTAGGAAGGGTCAGAGTCCCTTGTCTTGTCACTCTGCATGTGAACATTTCAGCAAACTCACCTACAGAAGAAATGACTGTTGCCAGATTGGAAGGGAATGTGTTAGGCAACAGGTAGAGTGAGTTTTGCAAAGTGGCTTATGCTGAAAAAATGTGAGAAATACAGAAGTAGGATATAATTTCAAACCCTGGAAAGTTCGTTTTGTGTTGGCTTACCTTGTTTGCCATTGACACAAATCACTCTCCACTTTTAGGTACATCATAATTTAGATTATCTAAAAAGCCATTAACCCCTCACATCATAGAGTCATAGAATTGAAGGGATGGAAGGGACCCCGAGGGCCACCTAGTCCAACTCCCTGAAATGTAGAAATCTCAACATAGGGTCCCCCATCCAATTTTAAACCATACCAGAGCCTGCTTAGCTTTGCAAATGCACTCGCATTTTTATGCTGCACCACTACAGAGAAATAAAAGAAAAATGTGGCCACCATTTGCTCTCTTCCTCAACCATATAACACCAGGAAGGAGATCAGTAACACTTCCTATTGGCCAAGAGGCTGCTGTACATTGCGGGGGAGCAGATCTG
Organism: Podarcis pityusensis; assembly: GCF_964106645.2. Classification (NCBI taxonomy): domain Eukaryota; kingdom Metazoa; phylum Chordata; class Lepidosauria; order Squamata; family Lacertidae; genus Podarcis; species Podarcis pityusensis. Next base: position 61,846,133 of record NC_138031.1, read on the forward strand.
GTCTCCAAGAAGCACATTGCAGCTGTTGCTGCCACCAAATCAGCAGGTGCTGCATTCACTGGGAGGGTGGATATGCCGCCCCTGTGGATTCTGCCGCCTGAGGCAGCCATCTCACGTTGCCTCATGGATGGGCCAGCCCTGTGCAACACATTCACAATTGCTAACATCTAAATGTTCAATACAGTAAGGAGGCAGAGGGAAAAGTGGCAGGAAGACCCAGGAATAAAGAAATAATAGCAGGCTTTCCTATTAATGTTGGTCCAAAACCCACTTCTCAATCCGCTAACAAGTGCAAAAACAAACAAACCCACCTTCAGTTTGCATGTTCTAGAAAATATTGAGCATTGCTGTACCAGGCCTCCACAGGACTGAGCACATTTCTGCTATACATTTTGCCTCATCAGTGTTTCCATAATGGAAAAACCCCACAGGGGTAGTGCATCTGCATATAGCAGAAAAGTAAAGAGATAGTGATTTATGTCCTAATTTTTACTGGATCAATAAAATCTCATATTCTTTATCCATGATAAACAATAGGCAAGAAATTCCTGTCAATAAATGTGAAGCTACTATTGATTGGTGCATTAAAATTGAATTAAAATAGGGACTAATAAAATAATTTAGTGAGTTTTGAAGAAGAAATTCAAATTCTCCATAAGCTCAGAAAAGAGCAACTATGTCACCAATACCCTGGCTAAGTAATATAAATAATTCATTTTATGTTGAAAATGAATATATCTAGCACAATATCAGCAATCTGCTGCATCTGCTTCATATGCATAGCAAGCACAGGTTCATAATTAACCACAAAAGAGCACGACCTAACTACGTTGAAGCAACAGAAGAATTTGTTCTCCTCCACAACCAATCTCACAAACATAAAAGTTTCAGTTTCCAAGTTCTCAGTCTATTTACCTGCAGCAAAACTCAAACTACATAGTATTCTCTACGTGACAGTATACATAGCCTTTCCTGTATGGAGTTTTATCTTCTGAGCAGGAACATATCATGTATGGACAGACCCCATTAGAAATGGTATACACAATGACACTTATTTCTGGAGACCCTATAAAAGCTGCAGCCAGATTGGGTTTAGGTTCGGCTCCGCCTGGAAGTCAATGGGTCAATAGCTTGCAAAAATAAATAAACAATTCAAACAGTAAGCTGCCGTCTTGGCTCCTCCCTATGTTTTTCATTTTGCCTTTATATCTCACAAGCAGTCATATTTTTTTAGTCCAGAGAGCAAGTATCCTAGCCAGCCCTTGAAAATCTGACAACTGCATCCATTCATATTTCAGAACAGTGAAACATTAGGGTTCATCTCTGAATAAACAGTTCTCTTTTATCACAACAAAGCAACAACATGAAGTACATAAAGCAATCCAAACAGTCCTCATATCTGAACTTGGGGCAAGTTTACAGAAACGTTTTCGGCACGAAAAGGCAACTACATTGTGACTTTTCTCTAGCAATGCTCCAAAGACAAGATTTTTTTAAAATGATAGCTCCTCTTGGCACTCAAGGCTTATTTATCAGTTTACCTCGGGTTAAGAACTTAATTCGTTCCAGAGGTCTGTTCTTAATCTGAAACTGTTCTTAACCTGAAGCACCACTTTAGCTAATGGGGCCTCCCGCTGCCGCCGGAGCACGATTTCTGTTCTCATCCTGAAGCAAAGTTCTTAACCCGAGGTACTATTTCTGGGTTAGCGGAGTCTGTAACCTGAAGCGTCTGTAACCTGAAGCGTCTGTAACCCGAGGTACCACTGTATTATTTTATTCCTCTTATCTGCTGCTTTTCAGGGCCAAGCCCTCACAAAGCAACACAGAGAAATAAAAACAAAATATAATCATGTAGAACATGAAGCATTGAGTGGATACAGACAAACAGTTGCATGAAAGAAATGGAATCAGATCATCTAGGCTTTTTCGCATTCCAGAAGTGAAGGATCCAGGCAAACATTAACAGGAAGAGTTGCCCAACTGCAGAGTTCACCACGACAAAAGGCCCTATCTCATTGCTGATCAATACAGCCAATTTCACTAGTGGCCGATTGTGAGCATGGTCATATATATGGGTGCAGACAGCCCTTTAGATAAAAGGGCTTCATTTTGCACAAGAGAAGCTGCATTTTGCACAACAGAAGATACTAAACTGCCTTCCAAGGCACCCAATGTGAAACACTTTGCATTAATCCAGTCTGGGTCATATATAAAGTAAGGCTAAACAGATTATTTGGCTTAATTAATGTTCTACACAAAATCTGAATGGCGGGGGGGGGGGGGAAGAAGAGTAAAAACTTGCAATAATTTTAAGGGAGAACTTGTTTTGAACACATCAACACTTGGTTTATTTTAATCTTTAACATCCTCTGAAATTTCATTTTGCTGCTGCTGCAAAGGATACCATCAGAAGCTGCTTCTCAGTTGCTGCCGTTGTTCCCCATTTTGATGCCCCTTGGAAAGTTGCTGTGTCATGTCAAATAGTCTTAATGAGGGATTCTGGGAGAAAATTGTTGGCTGTCATCCTTCACACCTCCCCAGAATCCCCATCAGAATAGTATTATATCGCAGTGCAGCATTATGCCAATGGTCGTTGTGCAGGGAAAATATATGAAGTCTGAGAGGACAAAAATGCCGAAAAAGCAGCGTGCTGCCAAAGTAAGTCTCCCCTCTAAAACATTTGCAAATCCTACCCCTAAAAAATTGCCCTCCAATTTGCCGTTCCTATAGCACAGGCATAGGCAAACTCGGCCCTCCAGATGTTTTGGGACTACAACTCCCACCATCCCTGACCACTGGTCCTGTTAGCTAGGGATGATGTAGTCCCAAAACATCTGGAGGGCCGAGTTTGCCTTTGCCTGCTGTAGCAGCAGTCACTTTTTGCAGCAGGCCATTTTTGAAATTAGTTTAACAAGTTGCTCTGGTTAGCAAGAAAAGGATGCTTTCTGCAAAGAGTGCTGTCTGGTACTCATTTGACAATCCTTTCAATGCCAGGCAAAGACCCCCCCCCCCTTTAATGTCTTTGATTAGCTACTATGGGATTTGCTCAATCCAATGGGAATTGTGTTTGAGGAGAGGATTCTCTCATTACTTTGTTGGTTTGTTACGTTGTACTTATTTTATATGCTGCATTTCTTTGTATTTCATGTTTTTAATTATGTTATTGTACGTTGCTGAGATTTTGGCATAGGCACTCAAAATTTAGCATTTGATGAACCACAGTTTTACACTTGCATTCCACCCGTTATCCTTCAGATTCTTACCCCTAGTTCTCTCATGAACAAAAGGAGCTGAATAAGCTCTATTTAAGGAAACAGGCAGTTGGAGGTGATCATGTCAATCACCTAAGCTTAGAGATGAAATTTCTGGAATTTTGAAGACACAGGCAGGAAAATATTGTTTTTCGTTTCATTTTAAAAAAAATAATACAGATACAGAAGCAATACTTAATTGCTTTTTAGCATATTTTGCAGAGCAAAAGTCACTTTGTTACTTTAGGAACATAAAATGTATTATATATAAATTGGTTTGCCATTAAATTATCCTGTTTATACAATCTCTTCAGTCAATATTTACAAACTCTTTTTACTTTTTGTTACAGATGAAACTACAAGCTGCTAGACTGCAAGGAACCTAGCTTCTCTTTCCTTTTGCCATTTTATAAGGAGCAGAAAATTATGATGGGCTGTAATCAACTAAGTCCTACTCAAAATAGACCCACTGAAATTAGTAGCCTTGAGTTCCTTATGTCTGTTCACTTCAATGGGTCTTACTCTGAGTAGGATTATCGCTTAATATAATCCTATGTCTCATTCAGTTCTCCACACTGTCAAGCAGGCATAAAAAAGAACTGAAAAAAGGGGGTCTCAATGAATGCTACATAAAATTTTATCAGTCTCATTTTCTGAGCTATTGCTTTCTGTTTCTGCTTCTTCATATTTGCCATTTTATCTATCATGGACTTCTAAAAGCTGAAGGTTTGAGTGGATTGAAACAAGCCTCTGTAGTCTAACATTTTCCCAGTTTTTGCAATTTTTCAGGGGAAAAAGGCTTCAAGGGAGGGGGGGGGCCTTCACATTTTAGGTAAAACCACCTCCACAATCCACAAAGTGACCAAGGCATTAATAGGGACACCAGCCATGCCATGTGGAAACTCCTTGAAGGATTCTCAGAAATTCATCCAGATCTATCTGCCTCCAAGGGCAGACCATTCCAACTGGTACCTCACCTTTGCAGCAAGCCTAAATCTCACCAGAAAACGATCTGATCACAATAAAAAAGTGAAATAGAAATTCACCACATCCAGATAAACATCAACCCCACCTGATTAAGTGATTCTATGGAGGTATTTGCCCAACTACTTCTTAAAATGATCCCATGGTTACACTGGCGGAGGAAGAGGAGTGGGGGGGGGAGCACACTGTTCCCAGCAGAGCAATCCTGGCAGGGTGCCATTGCGGCTGCCCCCCCCCGCCTGCGCTGGGCACCCCACCCCGTCCCCTGCAGGCGGCACACCCCGCTCCTAGGACGCGCGCCAGCCCCACCCCCGCCTGCTCTCTGTCGCCCCGGTGCCGGAACATGAAGCTCTGCCACTGGATAGTTTACATGGCACCTATGAAATCTTGTTTTATCACAATGGTTTGCCTAAAGTGAAACAAACCACAGTTGTTTGACATCACGCTAAACCAAGGAAGACATCACGCTAAACCAAGGAACATGGTTGGTTTCCTCCCAGCTGTTGCAGGGAGGAGCACAGTGGATGCAATTTGTCCCTGCATGAAAAACCATGGTTTACAGTTTATGGCGACATGCAAACATGGCCACAGAATAAAGCATTTCATGTGTACTTGTTTTTGGGCCTCAAAGCTATAATGCACACATCAGATGCAAGCACGTAGCTCTTTTTTATTTCCATGTCATGAACTACAAGCAGAAAAAGTTAAACATAAAAAGTCTTACTTAATAAATGCACAGATCTTCTACTTTTCTTTGATGTAAAAATCCACTGAGTCTTGAAACATCCAACCAGGGTGCAATGATTTTCTGCTGAGAAATAAAGCGATATCTTTATGAAATAGAGAAGATGCAAAATTGTAGACAGGCAAACAGATGCACACACAAAACCCATTAAAATCAAATCAGGGAGTGGTCTCTCACCAATTCTAATAAGAATTCTTGTTTTCAAGTCTTTTCATTGGTTTAAGATTAGGGGATGTACATAGTTTGCTTAGCTATTTGATGTAATGTGTTTATTTTTATGTAATGTATTTTACTATTGAGCACTCCTAATATAGTTCTTGTTCACTCTCAGTGATGAAGGCAGCAATATACCAAAATAAATTGAGCACATTATATTATTACATAAATTATTTGCACATTAATTTTAGGCTCCTTTTTTAAGCTCCTTATCCTTTTTCTTTTGAGGCTCCCTACCTGTTCACTTACTCTATTAATAATAAAAAATAATGTTTATAATTTATTACATTTAACTGTCGCTTTATAATAAATAAAATGTTTCAAAGCAACTTGACAAAATAAAATACACCACCATAAAAGACAATGTAGAACCAGAAACACTTAAAAATAAACAATACAAAACACAAGGCAGTCTCTGCTTGTGTTCAAGTCTCCCACACCTGAGACATGCCCCGCCCCTGACACTCCTTGCGGTTGCCTCTCCTGCCACACTTCCCTCCTTGCCTTCCGGCCTTCATGCCAGAAGATAGAGAGAGGCAACTGTTGTGCTGAATTTCTTTCTTGAACCCAGGAATTCATATTAAGTACTGGGGGCAACTGATCCTATTCCCATCCAATGGGAGGATGTACAGAATGACAAATACCAATAACCTCTCTCCTTGGATACAGGAGAAAAAATGTCCCAATTAACATCATTTGAGGCCATGCACACAGGACTGTCCTTAAGGGTAACTGGGCCCTTTAGAGCAATGGGTTATCAGAGACTTGAGCGCACAGACTGAAATGACCAGAAGAAGACCTAGAAGAGAACTACTAGCTGCAGAATGTCTGGTGTTGTCTTTCATTGTATTGAGGCACACTTGCTATCCTGGCTGTTTTTATTCCCATTATAATCTTCCTACATGTGCTATCATGACTGAGAGGTAATTCACTAGATTCAGTGAGATTTTCTATTATGACAGACTTTCCCCTTATAATGATGCAAATGAAGCAAAGAACATGACCTCTTCACTAGTTTAGTTCTTTGTTGATTTGGTTGATAGTGTCTGGGAATCAAGAGGAAAGTGGATCATAGCTTTATACTGAGTGCTGTTAATCTTCCCTTTGCATAATGCTGGTACACTCTGGCCCAAATACTGGAGATTTATTTGATGTGCACACATTTTCAAAAACTAGTAAACACGTTGGATTCTATTACGAAAGAACAGCTTTGTAGCTCTTTTCAAGCACTATATTTATATACTGTATAGGTACTGTCATGTGTTTCAATTTGCATCTCTACAAAATGTTGAATTTTTTTTTGTTCCACAGAGGCGGGAGGAAGGAAATCACCCAGCTATTTCACTCATTTTGCCTGCATAAAGCTGTGTCACATGCATTCAGAACTCATTTTAGCATATTTAGCTACAATGATACATATTTCATTTATTCATATGCATTATTTATATGCAACCAATCACATATGGAATCATAAAAACAGACACTATGCTATACTATTCGTTCCGGAGGTCCGTTCTTAACTTGAAACTGTTCTTAACTTGAGACACCACTTTAGCTAATGGGGCCTCCCGCTGCTGCCTCGCCACCACCGCACAATTTCTGATTCTCATCCTGAAGCAAAGTTCTTAACCCGAGGTACTATTTCTGGGTTAGCGGAGTCTGTAACCTGAAGCATTTGTAACCTGAAGCGTCTGTAACCCGAGGTACCACTGTATGTTGGAACATTCACACAAAATCAACAGTTAATAGTTTCAATTTAATATACTTGGCTACTTCCTATGAAGTATGTAAAATGACCGCTCCCCGCTTAAAACGGGGGGCGCCCTTTGCGTGGACGCGTGCAGCCCCTAGATCTGGAGTGGCCCCAACAGCATAGGCTTGGCTTTGCCTTCCCTCAGGTGTGATACCTGGAGGTCTCCGCCTACCTCAGTCAGTTGTCCAATCCCACCTGGGGGAAGCGTTGCCAAGGAGACCAGGCCAGGTAGGGGAGGGATTACCTGCCCACACAATAGAGGGAGGATCTTACGGCGGCGAGACCGCAATCTTTGCGGTCTCGGGTGGCGGTATCAGGCCTTGGGCGGAATCCTTTTGTCCATCTTCCTCTTGCGGCGGCGATACCAGGGTTCCCCGTTAAAGGGGTTTTCTGAAGGGAGGCTGTGGCCGTACACCGAAAGGTCGTCATTGCTCTCCCCTGCGGCGGCGGCGTTACGGGGGCGGCCATCTCTGCTTGAACATATGTTCTCCAGAGCCGGCCCATCCCCCCCACACACACTGGATAACCCTGATGCTCCCTAGGTCCCCGGCTGGGGACCGGGGAGGGAGAACGCCCAGTGCCTGAGCCAAGGTCTACCCACATTTGAAATTTAATAAAGTTGTGGCCAATTTAATCCCATAGCACGTTGTCTTGAGTCGTTATTCCACATGACGGGGGGACCGTGCAGGATCTGGGGACTCCGCCTGTCCACGCAATGACCGCTCCCCGCTTAAAACGGGGGGCGCCCTTTGCGTGGACGTGTGCAGCCCCTAGATCTGGAGTGGCCCCAACAGCATAGGCTTGGCTTTGCCTTCCCTCAGGTGTGATACCTGGAGGTCTCCGCCTACCTCAGTCAGTTGTCCAATCCCACCTGGGGGAAGCGTTGCCAAGGAGACCAGGCCAGGTAGGGGAGGGATTACCTGCCCACACAATAGAGGGAGGATCTTACCTAGGAATCCTCACTTGGCTCCAGAGCTTCTCCCACCCTACCCACCCTCAGTTAATGTCTTATTTTGCAGGTTAACTTGTCTTCACAGGTTTTGCAGATTAACTTTTCTTCACAGGTATGCGGGCGCTGCTACGTTAAGGTCGCTGTTAAAGGGCCGGAAAGGAATTTCCCTGCATTGGCAGGTTTCGCCTTTCCCGTAGCAAAACGTCACAACTTTGGCGGTATCAGGCCTTGGGCGGAATCCTTTTGTCCATCTTCCTCTTGCGGCGGCGATACCAGGGTTCCCCGTTAAAGGGGTTTTCTGAAGGGAGGCTTTGGCCGTACACCGAAAGGTCGTCATTGCGCTCCCCTGCGGCGGCGGCGTTACGGGGGCGGCCATCTCTGCTTGAACATATGTTCTCCAGAGCCGGCCCATCCCCCCCACACACACTGGATAACCCTGATGCTCCCTAGGTCCCCGGCTGGGGACCGGGGAGGGAGAACGCCCAGTGCCTGAGCCAAGGTCTACCCACATTTGAAATTTAATAAAGTTGTGGCCAATTTAATCCCATAGCACGTTGTCTTGAGTCGTTATTCCACATGACGGGGGGACCGTGCAGGATCTGGGGACTCCGCCTGTCCACGCAAATGCAAATTCTGATATAAACTTTCTCAAAAATGGTTTGATAGCATTTTGGGTTCATCTCTGAAGTAGAAGGAGCTGTTTGTTTATGAAAGTTGAACAATTTTATCTAACTAGAGGGGAAAAATAGTAGTGTTCTAAGAGCCAGGAAGCCATTGCAAATTTTAACATAAACTTTTGCATAAAAGCAAATATCCAGAAAAACAAGTGCTTTTAAAAAACCCTGTAAATAATGCTAGCACAATACTTCAGTGACTTTAAGAGATGTGATACATGACTGCATAATAAATACAAAATTCAGTTACTACATATATGCAAAATGCTTTCAAAACTATACAAAATGTCATAAGAGTATGAAGATACCTTTAATCACATTCAGAGATAAAGAACTATCATTTTACTGAAGTTACAAATGCAAGCAGGATTGGGGCAAACTGAAAATTCAGCTTGAGCAACATTATGCTACGATTACTTTTCATTCAGTGTTGCAAACATTTTTTTAAAATACATTTATAGCCCAATAAAATGTTTTCTTCTCTCTTGTTATCTGCCAAACCACCACCATTTTACTCCCACAATAGTTTCAGTATTACTTTAGTTCCGTTAACATTCACACAGCTCAGCTAACATTTAACCACTCCTGTTTTTCACCAATTTGACCTCAATACATACTGTTAAGAAAAATGATACTACTGCACAAGGCATAGAGCACGCTGCATTTATAAATCGTCCCTATAACTAGCTAGAAAGTTACTGATCGTGTTGTTTACCTTGGGATATAGAAGACAATATAACCATCCAGAAGTTACTTAGCTAGGATTACATTTTTTTTTTACAGTGAATTCTCATCATGATGTGAAAAAAGCTTGTTCCATGTATCAGAATAGATGTAACCACTGAAAAAGCTCTTACTTCATGTTCTTTAAAGTTCCGAGCAGACAGGACAAAGCTGTATTGCGAACGGTGAAAATCTGCTGCCTGGAGCAGTAAACTCCCACTCCCCACAAAAGCAAAATCTATTAGGCCCCAATTCTTTACTTAATTCCATTGTGTAAACCATCAAATGTGGGCATTCAGAAAAAAAAATGCTTTCACAGAAGCAGCCCTTGGGGTGGGGAAGAAACAGATTGGGAATAAGAATGTCTTCTATACTACAAGATTGAATTGTAAGTTTTAAAAATAGACACAGATGGGGGAAGCAAATGCTAGGAAAATACCATAGATTTGCAAACAAAGAATAACACACAGAGAGAGAGAGAGAGAGAGAGAGAGAGAGAGAGAGAGAGAGAGATACATGGGAAGGACCTGCAACACATTCATTAACAAACAGAGAAAATAGCAGAACTTAAAACTTTTGAAGTAGCACTCCAAAATTTACAGAATTTTGGCTGTGCCACATTTTGGAACCATCATGACAACCTGTGTCAGTGAGCTCCAAATTAAACACCTAGAGCCATTTTTAATTCATTACAGCTACCAACCGTCACAAGCCCTGTTCGCTTTCTTTCTTAATTTGATCACTTTTGCATAAGACTGATTTTCTGTTCCATGAATACAGAACCCTGTGCCTGCTCCCACTGAGTTCACACAATGCTGCGTAAGTTTGAGAATGAATTTCATTCAGCCAGCAAAGGCTGTAACATTCTATAATGATAGAGACAAACTCTATTAAATATGCCAGCTTCTAAGGTGTGTTTTTTTTAGTATGATGGGATTTTTCTGTGAGACCATGAGCTCGTTAATCCATGCTAAAAAATAATTAGCCAGGAGAACAATCTGCCTAGACTATGGTGGCAAGGGATTCTCTGTAACTCAGGATCTCCAAATCAAGTACTGGAACATATATTTTAACTCAACTGGAAATTACAAGGACAATATAGGAATAACTACCAAGTTCTATATCCTGCATTATGCTGTTACAATGCCAGACTCAGACATCATAATGGTCTCCTTATGGGTTTTTAATCTGAGTCTATGAATTATCTAATCCAAGCTAGCAGTTGCTACTTTATGACTAAGGCCTTGTTAGTGAACTGCAGTCCACAGAGACATAGCTACTATTAGTAAATGCTAACTAATTAGACTCTTACCTCTGACTCACATCTGTAGTAGCAATTCATATCTTCTACTTTTAAGACAATAATGAAGAATCAAAGCTTTGTCCAGTAGAAATTCTGTCAGCATGCCTCTCAATGACTGGGATGTAATAGCCTCAAGAAGTAAAATTTCATAAAATATTTTAATAGGCCAGGAAACACAACCATTTGTGAAGTTATTCTGGTTGGGAAGTACATTGCAAATTTTGCAAAGGAAATAGCAAATTTTGCTATTAGAATTAAAGCAGCTCATCATCTGGCTGAGTGTTATGATGAGAGAAACTAAAGATAAAAGGTAAAGGAACCCTGAACAGTTAAGTCCAGTCAAAGGCAACTATGCAGTGTGGAGCTCATCTCGCTTCAGGCCGAGGGAGCCGGCGTTTGTCCACAGACAGTTTTCTAGGTCATGTGGTCAGCATGACTAAACCGCTTCTGGCGCAACTGAACACCATGACGGTGTTTTCCATTCAGCAAGTACGTTATTTCCAACAAAATGTTGGAACACTGCCCTCTGCCTTTGTGGCAAAGTCCTGTGTTATTATCACCAAGTATATTTCCAATTACTCCAATTACTCTCTGCAAGGAGCAGAGAGAAGCTGATAAAAAGGGTACAAGTGGATAAATGGAGTACAAATGACAACTGCTGTGAGGATGCAACCAAAAACAACTGAACTATGGCAAATTCAACCAAAAACAAAATGAACTATGGCCAGCTCCAGCCATACAGATGGGTCTACAAACCACATGGAGCTTCTCTACAGTATTGCCAGCCACACGTGAAGTGGGGATATAGGGATTGGAGAGCCAATGCTCTCTTTCACATCAAATGTAACGATTTGGGGCCTATATACTTGAAGTAGCATCTTCCCTAGTATTTTCCGACACAGACTTTGCCACGAGGGTGAGAGGTTCATAGTTACATCAGTGCTGGAGAGGAGAATGGTCATCTGAGATTGAGACAGGGCATTCTCAGTGGCAGGAGCCCCCATGGAATTCCCTTCTGTGTAAAATCAGATTTTCCCTCGCTCTGGCTATGTCCAGATACAATCTGAAAACTCACCTACTCACTCAGGCCTTTGATTGGTGTTAGAGAAGTATTATTTAAAGCTATTTTTATTGTACTGTTTTGTGTTGTTAGCTTCCCTGTGCTTCCTTTTGGGACAAAAGGCACAATAACAAATATATTGCTCTATACCACATAGTGAATGAAGAGGTTATGTCATGGTTTAGAATGGATGTCTGGTATATATCACTAGGAGGGACAGAAACATATTCCATCTATATCCTTCCAAATATCCCAGTCATCACTAGAACTGTAACCTCACTGACTGGCCTTGCTTCCACAAGATAACCGCTTGACAAAATAAAATAAGGGAGTTCATTGGACAGGAAAATGTATTTAAGATTGTTTTTATACATTATCATCATCTATTATACATTATGGCCAGGCTACAGGCCTCTTCACAAGGCAAGGATGGTCACTACCATATGCACTGAGTTCATAAGGACCTTCTATCCCAAGTTTGAGATCTTTTAGCATGTGACTACTTTTAATCAGGGGCAATATATCCTATGGCACACATACACACTATCTGAAAACTGGAATATATGGAGAAAGCTTTCCAATTTTTGATAGGTGTACTGTATTGCTCCCACTACAAATAACCTGATGCTATGAAGTTGGTGTGTGTCATGTGGGAAATGCTTAAAGCTAACAAAATAGTTAGAGATATTCAACTAAGTTTTATCCAGAGTAGATCCATTAAGGGTAATGAAAATGACCAAGTTAGTTCCATTTGTTTCAACGGAGTTACTCAGTAAAACATAGTTGAATGCCATCCAATGTTTCCAGCCATCTCATCATGTTTCCCCTCCCCTTTCCTGACTGGCTGTGGCAATAGTCATGCCATTATTATGACTGGAGGCTACAGGCACCCAGATTTCAGGAAAACCACCCCAAAGCAAGCTTTCAGCTGGCTGCCAAGCAGCAAAAAACCTCCCCGTCTTTTTTAAAACTACATTGAGGAAATTGTATTGTACAATGTTTCTGATTTTTGTTATTAGTGCAGCATGTAATTCTGCAAAGGAAATAATAAATTATAGAAGGGAAGAAAGTACTTGTCACTCCTTCCCTTCTTCAATTATCATTGCCCAAAGAAAAACATTAGAGAAATGCAACCAGAGAAGCATCTTCGGGGAAGGCATCTTTTAACCACACCCATCTCAAAAACAGTATTTGAAAAGTCTACAAACCTCTTTGTGGCAAGCTAAAGATAACAGCAAATGAAAAATACTGGTTGGGGTAATTAGTGCTTATTCATCGTTTTTCAAAAGAAGCATATCCAGTTGAGGGTGCAGGAGGCAAAAACAAATTCTTGGTTTTACTATATATTTTGTAGTTTCTTCAAGTGACAAAATGATCAAAAATACAGACAACTCTGTCATAAAATGATACTACTTCACCTGATCAAAAAGATCTCCTTTCCAAATCTTGCTCCAGCATTTCTTTGTGGTCAAAAGGTTTTGGTATTAGTATTAATATTTAAATGTCAAGTATGTGAGAACACATTTCCTGTGCTATCTAAAGTATTTGGAACAATTTTCAGTGAAGCAGTAATATTGCTCCTGACTTGCAATTTCAACAACCCTGACTGGAAAAAGCAGCTCTTAAAACATCTGTATAAAATTTCTTTTGTGTGTACCCTTATAATACTGCTCCTCTTTCACCTTGAAACAGTTTACAGTGGTGCCTCGCAAGACGAAAAGAATCCGTTCTGTGAGTCTCTTCGTCTAGCGGTTTTTTCGTCTTGCGAAGCAAGCCCATTGACGGATTAGCGGATTAGCGCTATTAGCGGCTTTTAGCGGCTTATCAGCTTATCGGATAAGCAGATAAGCGGCTTAACGGCTTAGAAAAAGGGGGGGGGGAAGGAGAAAAAAACCGCAGGAACTCGCAAGACATTTTCGTCTTGCGAAGCAAGCCCATAGGAGCTTCGTTTTGCGAAGCACCTCCAAAACGGAAAACTCTTTCGTCTAGCGAGTTTTCCGTCTTGCGAGGCATTCGTCTTGCGGGGCACCACTGTATTCTAGTTCCCAGCTGCAAGACATATTTATTCTTTTCATAGAGTGCTATTCATACTGGGATATCAGTTGCATTTAGAGTGCTTAAGGTGATATATTTGTTTCATATTCACACTACATTTGATAGCCATTTTAACCATCAGGTCCCTGTATGTTTTATGGAAAAGCAGTTATTTGTTGCAATTTCTTCATTATTATTATTTCCCCCCAAAAAAAACCATACTCAATTTTAACATTTTACTAAGATGGTACACAACAGATATGGTTATCTATGTAGTCCTTTTAAATTAAGTTCTCATGCTTAGTTAGAGCTGTTATTTTTATTACATGTGGGTGTCTTAATAGTAATGTGCTGTGATTGTATAGCTGAGAGCTTGCTTTCTCCTACAAATCTATACAAGCTTTCAATACAGCAGCATAAATAGTATGCGATGAATCAAAAATACACAAATGGGAGTTTCGGCTCTCTGTATTCTGCTGTAGTCTGGTAAATGTGTTTTGACAATGGACCACATTTTTATGTTTGTTTTGTATTTTGCACTCTAGCATCACAGAATTGTACAGTTGGAAGGGACCCCGAGGGTCATCTAGTCCAACCCCCTGAAATGCAGAAATCTCAACTAAAGCATCCATGACAGCTGGCCATCTAACCTCTGCTTAAAAACCTCCCAGGAAGTAGAATCCACCACCTCCCAAGGGAGGCCTTCCACTGTCCAACAGCTCTTACTATCAGAAAGTTCTTTCTGATGTTTAGTTGGAATCTCCTTTCTTGAAACTTGAAGCCATAGCTTCAGGTCCTACCCTCCAGAGCAGGAGAAACAAGATCACACTGTCTTCCATGTGACAGCCCTTTAGATATTTGAAGGTGGCTATTGCATCTCCTCTCACTCTCCTCTTCTTCAGGCTCAACGCCCTCAACAACGCCCAACGCCCTCAACAGTTCCTGATAAGGCTTGGTCGCCCTCCTCTGCACACAATTCAGCTTGTCAATTTATTTCTTAAACTGTGGTGCCTAGACCTGGACACAGTACTCCAGGTGTGGTCTGACCAAGGCAGAATATAGCAGTATTATTACTTCCCTTGGTTTGGACACTGTATATTTCTGTTGATTCAAGCAACTCCTTTTTGAGGGGAAAAGCAGAGTATACGTTTATGTAATCAATGAGACATAATAACCAAAGTAGTAATAACAATAATAGTAATAAAATTTTATTTATCTCCCGCCCTCCCCAGCCAAAGCCAGGCTCAGAGCGGCTAACAACAGTAAAAATAGCACAGTTTACATAAAATCACAGTCAATTAATTGAAATACATTGTAGCAGAGTACATTTCCTTTCACAGAAATCATTGCCTTGTCAAGTTTAATCTCTTCTATCCCTGCATAAATATCAGATCAAAATCTTAAAAGACCACGCCTCACATGTCATGTCTCTTCCTCTACAAACAAGCGTAACAAAATGCCTTCATGAGTTCAGCAATATTCTTTCCACAGGTAGTGAACTTGCATGTAATGTGAAATAATATTTTAAGGTACTATCCCAGAATATGCTGCACAATCTCAAACAATACTGCTGGTCAGGTGGTGATATATAACAATCCAGGCCTTTGTTTCACTTCTGTCTATGACCTGACTACATACTTGAACAAATAAGCTAACATGCATACAGTGCACTTACATGTTTTGCAGACATACATTTCCTTTTGCATAGAGAACCTTATGGTTGTAAAACCTATACAGACAAGTAGTCAGAAGGGAGTTTATATCTGAAACAAACAAACCAAAGGAACAGAAATGGCCCTAAAATAGCATTTAGACAGGGGGGAGGCGGAGCAGAGAAATAAATAAAAAATTAATGTAAGGAATGCAACATTGCTCATGTCAGGGCTGCTGTTGGGAAACCGCCCTGATGCTGCCCCCACACCCACCTCAGGCAGATCTGAGCCCCCACTTGCCCCAATGTTGCCACCAGCCCCACCACCGCAACATCGCCTGTGGCTGTGCCCACAGCACAGAAGCAGCAGTGAGGGCACAATGGCAGTGGCACAGTGGTGGCATCATGGGAGAAGCCTTAGCAGGGCTGGCAGTGGAACAATGGCAGCGGTCAGATTTGCCACCAGTGGCAAATGGTTTCACTGTGCCTTATTGATGGGCTGCCCCGGCTCATGTGGCAGGACTTCACCGCCTTGTCTTCAATCAGTGCACCTGCAAAATCTGCTCCAAAGGATCCTCCAGTGTCCTGGGGCAGACTATGAGGGCCTGCAGAGGGCTGCTGGGGGAAGAACAGGTTGCCCCCGCTGCAAAAGCAGACAGCCTCCTTGGATGCAAGCAAGACCTATGCCAGCAGCCTAAACACCTGGAGAAATAGAAGGCTTGGGTTTAAGTCAGCGGCTTGCCTATTGCAAATAACCGCAGCTGTCCCTAACCAAGCTACTGAGAGTCAAACAGGAAAAAGCATTTGTGTGTATTCAAATACCAATGGTCAGAGGCAATTTGTAACAGATTGAAAAAAGGGTGGACTTTCCCCCCTCATAATGTTCTTCTAGATGTGTATTTGCAAAGTAAACACGCAACTGGGACAATCTAGATGGGAAAAAGCAGTTTGGGAGACCTAAAATTGAGGAGGCAGCTGAAAGGGAAATGTTTAAGCACATCCCGTACACCCCACTGTTTCCCTATGGGGTTACGCTGACCTGATGCTGCTTTGCAGTAAGGCAGCACATCAGCATGTAACATAGACCATAAGTAGCAAAGCACCCCTGCCTGTGGCTCCTTCTACTGCTTTCTACTGCATTTTCTAGGTTGGAAAGAAAAGAAAAGCACTTTGACAGACCTGTTCTTTGCTAGTCTTCTGACTGCTACCACTTAGGAATTCCTTCCAATTTATTTACTATGGGGAACAGTGTCCAATTTGGGTCACCACACCTCAAGGCGAATAAAAAAAATTTGGGGGGGTGGGGAGAGAGGACAGTCCTGGAAGGCAACAAAAATGGTAAGAAAACAGCAGACAGAACTTCGGTGCACTTGCAGGCATACACACACTGAATGCAGGGGTGGGAAGCAGAACAAGACAAACGTGAGACATATCTGGGATGGAATAAGGCCGCAGTTTGATTGACTGATTAAAGAGAAACAAGTTTGGCATAGCCACAGAACATGGAGCCCAAGTGCTGGTCGATACACCGTCACACCAAAAGGGGAATGTCTAATGTTTAGGGTCCACTATAGCATGAACTGATGTGGGGGGCGCTGTGGGTTAAACCACAGAGCCTAGGACTTGCTAATCAGAAGGCCGGTGGTTCGAATCCCCACGACGGGGTGAGCTCCCGTTGCTCGGTCCCTGCTCCTGCCAACCTAGCAGTTCGAAAGCACGTCAAAGTGCAAGTAGAAAAATAGGTACCGCTCCGGCAGGAAGGTAAACGGCGTTTCTGTGTGCTGCTCTGGTTCGCCAGAAGCGGCTTTGTCATGCTGGCCACATGACCAGCTGTATGCCGGCTCCCTCGGCCAATAAAGTAAGATGAGCGCCGCAACCCCAGAGTCGGCCACGACTGGACCTAATGGTCAGGGGTCCCTTTACCTTTACCTATGGAATGAACTATTTTCAGGGGAACCCTTAGAGACAACATGGTAGGGAGCACTATGGCCCATCAGCCCCCAATCTGGCCTTCTGGTCAGACAGCACCGTCCTCCATGTTCCCGTAAAGAGAACTCCCCTTGAGATGGGGCCGGGTGTCTTTCCACAACATCCCTTCTATGGATCCAGCCCAGTGCCCCTTCTGCCCTTACAAAGCTGTGACATAGGATAAATGCAGCATTACAATTTTGCTATGAGGTAGGCAAAAACAAGCAAGTCATGTACTATGGCCATTCCATCAGTTAGTTAAAAAAAAAATCCTGCCTGGTCCTGTGGGTGAGGGTAAGCATGTCTGGGCCCCTTAATAAACCCTAGGAGCAGACCTGAGCAGAAGTCCTCACTCAGATCTACTTTCCAGGCTCCACTCATGTAAGTCGGAGTGTGCGGGGTAAAGTCTGCTGTTTGTCCCCCAATGCCATGAGCAGCTGAAAATCGTGGCTCTGTTTTCCTTTGGACGTCACCGAAGCTGGGAAGTGGGGGGGGGGGTCTTGTTGTCTGGGCAGACCAGGACCTCCATGCACCCTGCCCAGGCTTGTGACTCATGGAGGTCATTTTGATTCTGCCAACACAGAGGCTTGACTTAACCACCAGAGGTGCACTCCATTGTAGAGAGGGAGAGAGAGAGAGAGAGAGAGAGAGAGAGAGAGAGAGAGAGAATGATGGATGGATGCCAACAACAAGGATATGAACTATAGTCTTTTGACAAGGGTACAGGCTTTGGGGAGTATTCTCACTTTTTCAGGGAGTTAATGTCCCTTCCAGCTCTCAATTATGTAACAAACATCTTCCAAACATTTTCATAATACCTGGGACAAAACTATTGAAAAAGACCATTTGTCAAGGAAACAGGTCACCAGAATAAAATACAAAAGTGAGAAAAGGCTTGTGCTATTTAAATATCATAAACACTTTGCTAACCACTCGCAGATGGAAATACAGACGCTTTTGCCAGATGCCCATCTTCAAAAACTTTGCTCAATTTTTCATTATTTTGAAGACGCAATAAAGCCTGTTTGCTGATTAAAAGGACACTGGCTTTGAGAGAGAATCTAGTGATATGGTAACTAATAATGTTTTTTAAAAACCTTAAGTATTTTCCAGCATTACACCCATTGGCCAGGCCAAGGTCTTATTTCTTCCTCCCCAGAGAAAACGTATAATACAGGCAATAAGTGAAACCAAAACAAAGTGCTATCAAATGCAGAATGCAAACAAACTGGGAAAGGATCTTTTCCTCCAGTAATTTCTATCTTGTAGTAATTGTGTGCAGTAATTGCGGCAACCAATTTTGAGAATGACTTTTTAAATGTATGAGAAATCCTTGCTATTTTGACAGGTGCAATTTACAAGTGCAAAATTATTTACATCATTTCTTCCCTTCTTACCCTCGCCATGACCCTGAGAACTAGAAAACTATTTTCCATTTTACTGAAGGGAAACTAAGGCCACACAAGAGTGACCTTACTGCAAGCTGCCAGTGGTTGAACTGAAGTTGCTTAGGTTTAGCACAAAGACGCCAGCTTCTGCATCACGTTATCCTGGGCTTTTAAATGCAGAATTTGCAAACAAGTCTTACTGAAATCAATTAATAATTTCCCTGAAAAAGCATTTTTGTTAACTCCTCTGTTTTTGTGCATTTTGGTTTAAATGGAAAAGTGAACGCTAAACAGGCAAGAAGATGCAATCCAGCATTGTCCTATACTATGAACCATTAGGACACTGTAGAGCATTTCAGACCAGGCAAAAATGCCACCAACCAGAAAAAGCAACAAGCCTGAGTTTGGAAATCACAAGGCTGATTCTTGCTGCATCCAGATCTTTCTGCTGTCTGCTGAGTTCCCTGAACTGTCAAGCCTCACTGTATTCTGCCATGTTCCTCCACTGTGCAACATGTGAGTTATGGACTCCCCCATCCCCTGCATACATTCTCTGCTATTTAGCCACTGGGATGTAATTCAGCAAGTGCTCAGATGCTTCATGTCCTTGGTGCTAACTGTAGCCCAACTGCACATGTTAAAATAGCAACCAATTTTTCTCTGTTTTTGATTTTGCATTAATATTCCACTTTTCCTCCAAGAAGTTCAAGGTGGTGTACATGCTTGGCTCCCCCTTCTGATGTTAAGCCTAACAACCACCCAGTGAGGTTAAGCTAAGCGGCAGTGATTGCCCTAAGGCCTGGCAATGACTACACTAAGGTCCAATGCCCTCCTGTTCTTGTGTCAGCAGCGATGGGGAAAACCTCTGGTCCATGGGCCTAATTATGCCCATCAGGCCATTTTGGCAAAGCCAGACTCATCTGCCCTACACCTGATGCCATAAAATATGTCAGATGTGGGGCAGGGAAAAGTGGCAGCTCGGCCAAGAGAAGAGATTTCACATCAGAGAAACCACCACCTACCAGAATAACCCCTCTGAGTTTGGCAGTCACGTGATCCAGGAGAACCAATCCTACGCCTCTGCCTGTCACATAGCTCTAATGCCTATACACCCTCAGTCTGGAAAACATCAGAAAGAAGCAACTAGGATACCTGTAGCTGCTTCCAGATTTTTCTGCTGCCTGGTTCCACTCCTCCCCCCCCCCACAAGCAGCTGGTTGTCAGGGTGTGAAGAGAGCCCAGAACAGCCAAAATACCAACAATCAGCTGGGAATGGCAACATTGGAGAGTTTTCAAGGTTCTCTAGTGCAGCCAAGGGGGCTGGAGAAAGAAATTTGTATTCAACTGGAGGGAGTATGTTAAATGCAACCTGCTTACTCTGAGAAGAAAATGCTCTGGTTTTAGGAACATTTCCCCCCTTCAAAAGAACTAACTGTCAATCAGCTGGTCAGTGGTCCCAGGGAACCTCTTTGAAGACGCATTCCTAGAACCAATCAGATGATTGGCTCTGGTAGCAGGTCTTCAAAGGGGGCTGCTTTAAGCACTCATGAATAACTTTGCACTTTGAATAACAAGTGTGAATCATCTCATGTCCATCACCTGGCACCATAATAATAAGTCCACCTGTCAAAGTTGGCCCATGAGGGTATGTGGGGGAGATAAGGACCTGGTCCATAGGCTGGATCCAGTTCTCCACCCGTTACACGGGGAGTACCACAAACTACTGCTGCCTCTGCCTCTTTCAACATCCATGCTATAGCTGGTCCATGGTCCATGATTTTTCATAGGAAAGCCTATTGTTGCTGCTTCTGGAATAAGAGCCACTGCTCAGAACACTTGGCCACCATGAGTTGCTTCCCATCCACCAGCTAAGTTTTAACCAATTAGGTTTCGAACTTCCAAATTGCTAGTGAATTAAACGCATGACTCGCTGATGTGGTACTGATACAGAATGCATGTTATTGTTGTTGTTGTTGCTGTTGTTTAAAAAAACACTTATACTGTAAAAGACACGTTGTACTTAGCAGCCACAGAAGTGGAACAAAAAAGAAAACTGTAACAGAAAGAAAAGGAAAGAAAAAGTCTGGAAGGATGTGCAACATTTTAAAAATCCCAGCAAGTTTCAGAGGAATGTGTACGTGCAAATATAAAAAGCTTTTCCCATGAGTAAAGTGGGAGTGGCAAGGTTCCTGGAATGAAAGACGAATCGTATGAAATGCAGACTTGGAACCCCTTTATTGCTAATAAGGAAAGCAAGCAGTTACAGTTCTGCAGAAATGCTGACAGCTTTACAAATCCTTCAGTTAACCCAGGGCCACAGACGAGGTCTGTGGCGCACACTTGAACCACACTACGAAAGTAATGACCCTGAAAAAAGCAGAATTTGTTCATCATATGTCTGTATACAGTGTCCGTATCAGCAAGGGAAAGTAAGTTATTAGCAATTAGATATCTAGTGTGGAAAAGGGGAGGACAGGATAATAAGATACGACCTTATGTTTCACCCAATCCCTTCTTCGAATAGTTTTGCCAAGTTAAACAGAAATATCCTCCGTATTAGTGGCCCAGAGAGAAGAAAAGATACTCATCATTATCAGAGAATAAATTATTTTCAAGTCACCAAGCATAACAGCGGTTAATTTGTTTTGCCTACAAACCAGCACAGCCCTGACTCCCAGCAGAGATCTTGGCTCAAGTGAAGGTTTGCCATTCCAGCAACCCCACCTCACTTTACAAGCATGGTTCCTTATAACTCACCAGTGTGAACCTGCAGTACTTCATCTAGCTTCTGCATTTAACTTCTGCCTATGAGCGTATTATTTTTTAAAAAAAAAGATATACAAGACACATTAAGAAAAATAAGGAGCATAAGGCTCTGGTAGGTACAACATATGCAATGCAAAACTACTTGTTAGAATACTCATGCAAGCAAAAGCTATTTTAAAAAGCTCTAAGCACTTTCCAGTATGCCTGGCTGTTATAAATGTTGGTGAAGTGTCACTTGGTTTGCATCTCTCCCATTCCTTTTCTCCTAAATAACATTCCACACAAGCTGTATTTTTGACAAGAGAGTATATTGTCTGGCTCTGTTTAATATAAGAAAAATGCTTTTTCTATGTCTATTTCTGTTATTAAAAACATATTCGTGGCTTCAACTTAATATACACAGTGCTATCTGGAGGGAAACGTAATACAAGCCAATCATTTTAATTTACTTCTCCTGCATTTTTCTGAAACACACCAAAGATGCACAGTATAGCTTACCCCACAAGAGAGGTGGAGACACACAAAAGAAAGTTGCTTGCCCTGTTCTAGAAACTCCAGAGCTCTGTATGTTTGGAAAGACTAAAGGCTCAGTACTTACTTTGATACTGGGGAATATTTTAGTTATCAAAAGCACAAAATTTATTGTGCACAGCTATTATGTTTCTGTAAACTACATCTGGTTAACATTTTTGCACAAGCTCTTGAATCGCAAAGGCGTCATATCCATCGCTGTCTGCCTGTGTTTCATTTTTTAACTCCTGCCAGGGGTGCATGCACAACTAAGCAGCACAGCCGCAAGCTACCCATTTAGCACTTGTGCCAATAAAAAAGCCCCCACCAGAAATAATGTTTGTGTTGATGGATGGTACTTCTTCCTTACCCACCATAAATGCTTCCGTGAGCATGGTTACACCAAGTTGTTTCATGCATCCAGGTTGGTGGTTGCTTAAAAACAGACCATTTATGCGGAATCTGTGTTAACTGGGTTTCAGTTTAGATCACTAGGTTAGTCTTAAGAATTCAGAAAAAAATATCAGTTTCCA
Source organism: Podarcis pityusensis (assembly GCF_964106645.2). NCBI lineage: Eukaryota > Metazoa > Chordata > Lepidosauria > Squamata > Lacertidae > Podarcis > Podarcis pityusensis. The sequence continues at coordinate 61,868,644 of NC_138031.1, forward strand.
TCTGCGCTGTACACTTCTGATCTGTCAAATGATGCAATGCGGTATAAGCCAACTCACAGAATATGCTTCTTGTCTGTATTGAGTAGTCAAACTATTTCTGATCAAGAAAAATGTAAAAACTCATCTTTCTTTTTTTAGCCAATCACCACATCTGTACTTTTTTTCACAAGAAAGCACTGCAAAAACATACCAGATTATTATTTTTTAACTGTCTTGGCAAATAGTCATAAAAATGCTGAACTCATGCTCTCTGCTCTGCTTGCATGCAATAAGAGACCCTGAAAACCATGATTCACTCCTCAAGCAGAAATGAATCTGACTGGCCATAACTGTCAGGAATGAGGAGAGAACTGTAAGGACCAAAGGATAAAGCACTGCTGAAAACTACAAAATGCTGGAGTAAGTAATATTTTATAATGATCTAACACAAAGCAACCAAAATGTTGCAAAACAGTCCAGTTTTCCAACTATTCAAGGGCAGAGAAACAAGAGAAATGGGAATCTGCATACAGATGGGTGCAACGCTACAATTATTGCACCATTTTTATTTCTAAAATGTACAAGCATTGCAACTGCTTTTAGCAGAATCAACTCTGAAGATCAATGGGGTGACAGATGTCACAGCCAGATCGCCCTCACATCCTTATGTACTGAATTTTACATGGCACCTATTTAACACACAGGCAAAACAGAAAACAAAATCCATAGTGCCAGCTTTGATTTAAGAGACGGGGCACTCATTAATAGCATTATTCACTGTTATCAACTGTTTACTTGCCTTCCCCCAGTTTAAGTATTCTCATGGCAAGACTAAACAGCATAAAAACACATAGCATGATATCCCCAGACCCATTCAGAAGCTTCTGAAGCTCAGATTAAATGCAGTCTGCTCAACAATCCCGTCACTATTAAGTAACTCATCAGAAAATAAAGAGGGAATTATCAAGTGGGAATTGAGAAGTAATTATTTCTCTGAAGCAGAGGACACTCCACTTCTAAGAGGAGGGGCTTCTCCTTAGCCACATGTGAGAACTAGAACCTCCTAATCAGAAAATAAAATACTGTATACGGTTAGATGTGCACCATTTTTAACTACAAGAGGCATGTTGAGAATAAGCTTTAGATTCAGTTGTATGAAATAATGCAACACAGTGTGTTACCATGCAGAATTTCCCCTAGGTCCACTCTACCCACAACAGAAAGCACTACATCTAAATTCTTGATATTTCTAGCTCTGTTTCTATCATGGATACCTTCCCAGAATTTGAATCCCGGGGGGCATTAATATGACCTCCACAGCACACATTTATGGGCATGGCAGAATATCATTCACATAATCAGGTCACTGGATCATTCATACGGACCTTATGAAGAATCTCAAGTTATCAAGGGCCTATCCACTTTATGAGCGGCTGGTAAACTCCAGTCACTCCTGGATTAAGCACATTATCTGAAATCATTTCAAATCACAGGCCCAGGCTTGGGATAGAAACTGCCTTGGGTTGCTCAATGGGATAATCTTTGCCTTGAGAGAGACAGGAAAAGTGTGAATGTGTTGGTTCTTTTGGACCACTCAGTGGCTTTCAGTAACATCAAGGGTTGAAGGCCTCCCCTTTGTTCTTTGCAGAGTGGTGCCTATGTTTGTATCATTTATTATTCTTAGGATCCTTGTCTATAAAACCCAATAAAAAGTTATTTAAAAACAAAAATGAACAAACTGAGAATCAATCCAGACAAGACTGTGGTACTGCTGATGGGTGGTTCTAAGAGAACAGCATTCAACCGGTTCTGGAAGGAGTTACACTTCTCCTAAATATTCCAGTTCACAGATTGGAGGGGGGGAGGGCTTTTGGATCCAGCATTGTCATTAGAAACTCAAGGAGGATCTGTGGCCAAAAGCACCTTTTATTAACTTCAGCTAATATGCCAGCTCCATATTTATTTAGTTTTTTGCTTTCATTGTTTTTTGCTGATTTTAATTGTGATATATTGTAATTTTTTTAGCATTGTTTTGTTTGCCTGTAAGCAGTCTAGGTGATATTTCTTCCTGGGCAGCTATATTAATTTGCTGAAATACTAAATATAACATTTCATTACTGTAACAACAACAACAGGGGTTAGGGGTTTATCTCTATGCCATAACTAAGCCTAGACCCTATAGGTAAGAACCCATATCTTGGCTACGAGATTTCCAGAAGTGGGTAATTGAAATATAGGGGCACAAGAAGGCGAGAGTGAAGATGTATTTAATTGCAGCCAGGACTGTGATACTCAACAGAGATGTGAACATGCAAATATGTCACTGTGGTCAGCAATGTGTGGCAGTGATGCAGGAGGACAGTTTGATGGTAGTGATTATTGGAAAAGGAGGTGAAAATATAACTTACAGTATCATAATGCTCTTATACAAATATTTGATGCAGCCAAAACTGGAATACTGTTTGGTTCTGATCATACCATTTCATAAACTTTATTGAAGAGTTGAAAGAAGGGCAGGAAATGGCAAGCAAAATAATTATGGGGCTGCAATAATGAAATGTTATGAGGTTTAGGACTTTTAGTTCAGGAAGAAGTTGAGTGCGGGTGGGAGGGGAAAGATTTGTTAAAGGTTTATACAACTATGCAGGATGCAGAAAAAGTGGGTAGAGATAAGTTATTCTTCTAATGTAATAGTAGAATTTGGTGTCATCTAATCAAACCAATTGGAAGTGGATTCAGGACAGACTAAAGAAAGTAATTTACATAACACATTACAGAATTCAAAGCCTAAATATGTGGTGATGGGCATTAGTCAAATTAATGCAGGATTGCTCTGTCAATGGCTACTAGTCATTATGGCTTTATGGAATATGCATTTTTAGGGGAAGCATGCCAGTGAAAACTAGTTGCTGGAAGGCAACAATGATGGAGGGCTATTGCATTCCTGATTCCTAGTTGTAGGCTTCCAAAAGGCATCTGGTTGGCTATGGTAGGAAACAGAAAAGTGGACCTTTTGATCTGATCTAACGGGTTTCTTCTTAGGTTGTTAAATTACAATGCTGTAACAGACGTAAAACTACAACAAATATTAAACAAGTACCTGGAATAAAATGGCCTTCACCTCTAAAACAAAGGCTCAAAATACCCGGAGAACAGTCAGTCAATTATTTTATCTAAGTGGCTTAATTTTACTTTTCAAAATCACAAAGTGTAGGGAAACATATAACCCAAATCTAGCTTCTAAAGGCTTTGAATTCGTAAAATAAATATAAGGTTCTCAAATATGTCCCAATTGTTAAACCATTCATGATCAGGAATTGAGTTCATGAAGTACAATATTTCAACAAACAAGAGCCATCACTGTCAGTCAGTTCTTCACTCCCAACTACTACATTTATTCTTATAATTCAGCAGGAAACTCATTAAAAAAAAACACACACCTCTAATTACTATCTATTTACACAGAAGTCAAATTTGAATTTGATTCTTCTGATACTTTCAGGTCTATTTTTTTTTAAATCAAAATTGTTTTCCTCCTTCCCCCTTCAGGTTATGTATTGTACATTGAAAGTAAAAGACATTAACAAAACATTGCTGCTAAGGACAACAAATGCTGCTCTCCAACAGACAGCAGGGGGCACTGATATCTTGCCCACAATTGAAAAAATAAAAACAAAAAATCACTATTTTAAATATATATTCTCTAACTCACCATACACACATTTAACAACTCCATGAAAACAAGCTGCATTGGTAAATATTTACAAAAAGAAAGCAATAGCTACAAAACCAAGTCAACTAAATTATACAATATAATTTGTTAGGCATTACACGTTGCCAAAATGCCCAGTATCTCACACAGAATCTTCTTTGAACAACAAGTGTAAAGCAAAGCACTAAGCCATTTGCCTAAATTATCATCATCAACTACATCAACTTTCCTCCAAGCTCAAAGCACCATCCAATATTCTTTCCTCTCCTGCTTATCCTCACAGCCACCCAGTGGCATAGGTTAGGATGAGAACGTGACTAGCCCACAGTCAAGTAGGGATGTGAACCTAGGTCTCCTCACTCCTAATGACTACGTTATAGTGGTTCTAAATGAGAAGTCATGCGTACTCTTGGAACTATAACATCGGCTGTGATTTTTCCAGTCCAGGTTTCACAAATCTTACACAACATTGGGAAAAAGATATACCTATACCTTTATACAGCAGCCCAGGGAACAGGCTTATAATAGTTACTGATCTACTTGACTGAAAATAAATAAAAGCACAAGTTCCTTCATTGTAGATCAAGTGTTCTACAATAGTCAGTAGAGCAGGAGGTGGCTACAATTGTTTGTCCCAAATGACCCCATTGTCCCATGGCCAACCCTCTGAGAGTCAAATACCAATGCTGAGTTTGGCGAAACTGGGTGTGGCCACCCTACACCCTGCACTCTCACAAGCTTGCACACACACAAGCAGACAGATCATGACCAGGGTGGGGGTGTTTAGCATCCCCATCACAACATTAGGCTCCGCCTTCCCTGGCACTGTCTAGATTTTTTTTTTTTATTGCCAGCAAATTAAAATCAGTGGGGTCATGAAGGGACCAGAAAAAGTTGCTCTGGAGACTACATCAATCCCTCAAACTGGGAGTGAGGTACATCTGTAGTTGATCTTGTTAACTCAAATGTTAGTTCATAAATGCACGACAGAGTAAATAATGACTATAGAATTTGAGCTGAAGAAAATCAACTCCAAAAAGTACTTAATATAGCCATCCAGGCCCTTCATGCATGAAAAGAATTCAAGATGTTCAGTACTCACCGCACCACTCAGTTAATGAAGGGAGAAGGGGTGAGGGTGAGAGAGAAGAGGTTTCTGGATCAATTGCCCTTAAACAGGTGAGCTTCAGTGCTGAAGCTGTCAGTGCCTACTGTCTGTTCAGCATAAACATACACAGTCCCATTTCAGCAAAGCTTCCTCTCAGGGTACTGTCCAACTACAGTGGTACCTCAGGTTACATACGCTTCAGGTTACACACTCCACTAACTCAGAAATAGTGCTTCAGATTAAGAACTTTGCTTCAGGATAAGAACAGAAATCGGGCTCCGGCAGCGCGGCGGCAGCAGGAGGCCCCATTAGCTAAAGTGATGCTTCAGGTTAAGAACAGTTTCAGGTTATGAACGGACCTCCAGAACAAATTAAGTACCAGTGTACATTCTATGCAGAGTAAACCCAATGAAATTAATATTTACATGATTTATTTCATTGGGTCTACATTACAGTGGTACCTCAGGGTAAGTACTTAATTCGTTCTGGAGGTCCGTTCTTAACCTGAGACTGTTCTTAACCTGAAGCACCACTTTAGCTAATGGGGCCTCCCGCTGCCGCCGTAGCACGATTTCTGTTCTCATCCTGAAGCAAAGTTCTTAGCTCGAGGTAATATTTCTGGGTTAGCGGAGTCTGTAACCTGAAGCGTATGTAACCTGAAGCGTATGTAACCTGAGGTACCACTGTATTAATTTAATGCCTATTAATGTCAATGGATCTACTCTGAGTAGAACTAAATTGGGCAATCTTCATTATTCCATTAAAAAAAATATTTTAAGCATGCTCTGTGCACTTTTCATCTGAGTAGATCAGAGCTTTGCAAAGTTTGCAAGAATTATTATAGACTACCCAGAATGGTACAGGGCAGTACTATATTCTTGTCAGGCTTATGTAAAAGAATTAGCAAACAAACATGAATGTGCCTAGATAAGCAATTCCAAGTCCACCCACCTTCTCCTTAGAAAAGCCACCATTACCACTGATGGGTTTGCCCACAATATTCAACTATCCCTGCAAAATGTTCTCTTAATGTTTACAATATTGGTTTAAGATGCAGGAAATGGAAATACTAAATGTTGTAATACATTTCAAACAATGAACTGCAGGCTTTCACAAGTCACTTAGGCTTGATTAATATTAGGAAGAAAAAAAATTTCTATTAAATATGAGGCTTCTCTACGCCAGACATCGTAACAAACAAAAACACTGCTACGACAATTAAACACAAATATGTAGTGCTCCAAGCTGCAGCAAGCAGTGTAGTAGTGCAAACTGTAAAATCCCAGCTGGCACTGTCAACTGATTGGGGAGTTGAGAGGGGATGTGCGAAAATTCACACTGAGTTTTTATGGAAGCCTATGGGAACCTGAACCAATAGCACTGCCCTCCTGTGCACACTGCTATAGGTATCCACACAAGAGCAGCATTAGCTGCAGTGTGCAACACAGGGGTATCCCAGTCACCCCCAGGAGCACAGCAGTGATAAGCAACTGGCAAGCGCAGTTTATGTCAAAAACACACTGCTGCTGGCTCCGAATAAACATTAACACTACTACAGCACAGCTTATCCCACCTGATGATCTGTTATTCATTGTGCAATTTTCCTTCCTAAAACAACGAAGTGTATTAACGTGAAAGTATCAAAGTGTTTTGTCTGGCATTAATCATTCAGAAAGAGTAATGCTCCTAAGTGGCATGATTTAAATACACCTCCTCCATTCCAGCTACATACCATGGACCGTAAAGTGCATGTCTTTACATGCAGCTGGTTGTTGAAATGACTCTCCTTTAAAGAGCAACACCCCAGCTCACAGCCACAATAAAATGCAAATTATGCACTGTGTTATTCAGTAAGACATTCTGCATATTTTAAAAAGCTCTTCCAATGATAGCTTTATCAGATTTTCACAAGAAGACTACTATAGTCATGGGTTTATACAAGTTCTTCACACCACCACTTTGAATTTTGCTTATGTTAGTTAAACCATATTAAAACAGTAATGGCTGTAGAAGGGAGGTACTTCAGTCAACAGTAACTGATATTGTGATATTATAAACCAAAAACATAACATTTTAAAGCAAAGTCATTAGAAGACAAAAATAGGAAGCTGGAATCATTCTGAGGGTGTGATATTCACACAACTTAAAAGCCAGTAAAATGCAAACAAGAGTTCTGTTATTTATGCTTCACCTGATACAGGTCAAAATGCTGCTATTTTTTCATTCATATTCAGTATTTGTGGTTGATCAGGTTTCTAGTCTAATTTTAAGGTCACCGCTAGTACAGAGGGTGATTTTAAACTCAACCTCCAGGAGATGAACTAACAAGCAATTTAAAACATGAAATTAAACCTTTAAGTTTATACATTTTAAAAGAAATTTCCTTCCCCCCCACCATCAGAACAAATGACACTACCACTTATAGCAGAAATCAATGGCAACAACAAAATCATAAAGGGTGAATTTTGCTTGGAAGAATCAGAAAGTGGGAGGAAATATTAAATATTTCAGATGCTACAGTTTGTGTGCAACTCCCAGGACTGAGTAGTAAAAAATATTTTATATACAAAAATCAAATGAATAGGAGGTATATAAAAAGTTAACTATGTCCACCTCAGTATAAGGTTATCTATAAGATATGTGTGGCACATTAACATAAGATATTTAAGATTTTTAATTCTCACCTTATTTACATAGCACCTTTCAAAGTTGAAGATATATACTGTGGTGTTGGATCTCTTATCAAGGAGGCCGAAGAAACTCAGAGCTTAGATTGTTGTTGTGGCTGTTGATCCAAAAACTGAAGAGAAGGGAGGAAAAAAACAACCGTTAATTCACCCACTCATGAATAAAGTGCAAGGACACTTCTAGCAAAAATCTGAGGCCTGTTTTTGACTGTGCAGAATAACTTTTACCTGATGAAATGTGCTGCAGAAAATGTATGCCACTGTAAATATAACAGTTTTAAAGTGCCACAAGATTCTGCTGTATTTGCTGCAAGAGGCTAACACTGTAACTTGCCCTCTGGAAATTGAACTGACAGGGTTTTTTGCTGCTTAAAAATGGGGCCTAGACATTTGTTCAAAAAGGAATCCGAACGTATTTTTGGAAAACAGCTTTCTGTCTCTTGGAAAGGATACTGGATTCAGTAAAACTTTTCAGACACCAACCTTAGAGAGCAAATACCTAAGTTTTCTAACAAAGAGTTGCAGAAATTTACTTGAAAGCCAGATTCCACAAAACCTTACTGAAATATACTCAGAGTCGCAAAGTGATTTCATGCTCTTTATTCAGCTCATAGTGGTGAGGAGGAATGAATAATTGTCCCCTCACAGTATCTGCTTTATATACATTATTTACACAATGGGCTGCACATGATTGGCTAATTCTGGAATTCTACTGTAAGCCAATCAGGTTGTGGATTCACTTCTATCTGGAGCAGGATTGGGTGGTTCCTGCCAACCAATCATACTGCTGCATTGTTCTAGGACCAATCAGACTGCTGCATTCTGAATCCTATTGTTCTAGGACCAATCAGACTGCTGCCTTTTGGATCCTATTGTTCTAGGACCAATCAGACTGCTACAGTTTGGATCCTATTCAACTCAGTACATAACACCCCTCCCCTCTAAGTTCCAGTCCTGCCCGGGAGGTCGCATTCATAGTCCTCAAGGTATGCCGGCGGCCTACGTGTGCGTTGTGGCCTGGGGTGTTCCCTGGTCCGGGCTCCGGGTTCTGGCTCGTGTTCCAAGGATGCTGGCTGTGATGCGGCTGTTTGGTCTGGTGCAACCGGCTCGCTCAGTCGTGGTTCTGGTTCCGGTGTCCTTTCGGCCTCACGGGTCCTCTCTGTATTTACTGATTCTGCCTCTCCTGCTGGCCCCTCCTGCTCTATGGGCCTCACTGCCCCGCTGTTCCCTTGGGACTCCTCTGACCTGTCCTCCTCCTGGTTTTCTCCCGGGAATCGTCGCCGTATCTGGTCGCAGTGGCGGCGCCAGCATTGCCCCCCATCCGTTAGCACCTCGTACGACACGGGGCCAGTGACCCTGGTGATTGTGGCGGGTACCCATGCTGGGCCTGCCCCAAAATTCTTTGCGTACACTGGGTCCTGGGCCTCGAAGGTCCGGGGGTTCCTGCCTTCCCCCACCACTACCTCATCCTGAGCTCTATCGGGGTGAAGGCGGTCCAATCTGATTGCAAGGCGCCGACCCATTAGTAGTTCAGCGGGGCTCCGGCCAGTCGTTGAGCTGGGGGTGCTGTGCTGTGCTAGAAGGAATGTGGCAAGGCGGTACTCCCAGTCCCCTTGCGTCATGCGGCGAAGGGTGTCCTTGGTGGTCCGCACCATGCGTTCTGCTTGGCCATTGGTGGCAGGGTGGAACGGCGCCGAACGGATGTGGCGGATGGCGTTCTGCGCTGTGAAGGTTTGGAATTCTCCTGACGTAAATGCAGTCCCGTTGTCTGAGACGAGAGTGTCAGGGAGCCCGTGGGTTGCAAACAGCCTGCGTAGTACCCGGATGGCTGCGGACGTGGAAGTGGACGGTACCAGTGCGACTTCCAGCCATTTGGTGTAGGAGTCCACCACTATGAAGAATGTTTTCCCCTGAAAGGGGCCAGCGAAATCCACATGCAGGCGTGACCATGGTGCTCGGGCGGACTCCCAGGACTGGACTGGGGCCCTTGGGGGATCTGGGCGGGATTCTTGGCAGGCCTGGCAGTGTTTGACCCAGGCCTCTATCTCTCCATCGATCCCCGGCCACCACACATAACTCCTGGCAAGGGCCTTCATTCTTACTACCCCTGGATGTGTCTCGTGTAGGGCTGTGAGGACCCTTTTGCAGAGGGGCTGGGGAACAACGACTCTGCTTCCCCATAACAGGCACCCCTTGTGGGCCGACAGTTCATGTTTGCGGGTTGTGTAGCCGGCGAATTCTGGCCCGGGGCTGCTGCTGGGCCATCCCCTCCACACCCAGTCCAGGACCCGGGAGATGACCCTATCTTTCTTGGAATGGTGTGCAACTTCTTGTGCCTGAATGGGGCGGTCGGGAAGCAGCTCCAGGCTCATAACCTCTTGTGCAGGTGCTGGGTCAGGGCCTGTTTCCGGTAGTGGTAGCCTGCTGAGGGCGTCCGCATGGCCCATCGCCTTCCCAGGTCGGTGAATCAGTGCATACTGGTAGCTGGCAAGGAAAATTGACCACCTGAGGACGCGAGGAGACAGCACTTGGGGGGTCTGCTTTTCGGGGGCAAACAAGCCAAGCAACGGCTTGTGGTCAGTCACCACGGTGAAGGGCCGCCCGTACAAGAAATCATGGAATTTTTTTACTCCCTTTACGATTGCCAGACCCTCCTTGTCGATTTGCGAGTAGTTCCGCTCGGTTGTGTTGAGTGTCTGGGAAAAGTACGCCACCGGTACCTCTCTTCCATCCGGGAGTTGGTGCCCCAGGACAGCTCCAATGCCATAGGGTGAGGCGTCGCATGCTAGCACCACCGGCAGCCTCTCGTCGAAGTGTGCCAAGACCGAGTTTGAGACAAGCAAGTCCTTGACTGCCTGGAATGCGGCCTCCTGGCGCTGGCCCCACACCCAAGGGGCCCGCTTGTCCAGGAGTCTGTGTAGGGGCTCCGCTACCGCCGCCTTGTGGGGAAGGAAGGAATGGTAAAAGTTCAATAGTCCCAAGAAGGCCTGAAGTTCAGTCTTGCTCTTGGGCGCTGGGGCATCACAAATGGCCCGTACCTTGTCCCCAGTCGGGTGGACCCCTTCTGCGTCCACCATAAATCCCAGAAAGTCCACCTGAGGCACTCCTAGTAGACATTTTTCCCGCTTCACCTTGAGACCCGCCGTCTGGAAACGGTGCAGAACGGTGCGGAGGCGGTCCTCAAACTCCTCTGGTGTGGGGCCGGCAATCAACACATCATCGAAGAAGGGGGTGACGCCAGGAATCCCTTTAAGGAGAGAGTCCATTATATTCTGGAATATGCCTGGTGCCACGCTGACACCGAATTGCAGCCGCTTTACCCTGAACGCTCCTCTGTGCGTCACAATCGTCTGTGCCTCTGCTGTGGCCTCATCTACTGGCAGCTGTTGATATGCTTGGGCCAAGTCCAGCTTGCCAAAAATTTTCGACCCAGCCAGGGTGGCAAGGACATGGCTGACCACTGGCACTGGGTATGCGTGGGCCGTGAGGGCCTTGTTTATGGTACATTTGTAGTCTGCGCAGATGCGGACCGAACCATTAGGCTTGACGGGTGTGACGATTGGGGTTTCCCAGGGAGCATTAGGCACCGGCTCCAGCACTCCTTGCTCTACGAGTCGGTCCAATTCCTCGTCTATACGGGGTTTCAAGGCGAACGGGACCCGGCGGGCCTTGAGCCTGACCGGTCGTACTGCGGGGTCAAGCTGTAGCGCAATGGGGGGGCCCGTATACTGTCCCAATTTCCCATCGAAAACCCCTGGAAATTCCTTGCATATGGCGTCCACGTCCACTTGTAAGCTAGTGTGGTTCACCCCGGTGACAGCTAGCCCCAGTGGTCCAAACCATGCCAATCCCAGTAAGCTAATGTAGGGGCCCTTGACCACAAGCAAGTCCAGTTGCCGCGTCCGCCCTCGGTATTGCACCCTGAAGGTCCCCACCCCCATTGTGGGGACCTTACGTTTCTGGAAGTCCCGGAGGGTGAATGGGGCCGGCCTGAGTTTGGGACCCCCAGTGGGACACAGTTTCCTTAAGGTCCTTGCCGAGATTATGGATAGAGTTGAACCCGTGTCAAGCTCCATGCGGCATGGGGCCCCCTCTATCTGTACCTCTACATAAATTTTCTCTACGTTGGGGTGGGGCAACTGGTATACCTGGAAGTCCGTGAGCTCCGTCGAGTTGCCTTGGTGCGTTGGGCCCCGGGACCTGGGGCTCTTGGATTGGTCATCTGATGCCTGGTGTCGGGTGGGCCGAGCCCGACACACCCGGGCGATGTGTCCCGATTTTCTGCACTGCCTGCACTCTGCGTTGCGGAAACGGCAGGTCCTCCTCTCGTGACTCTCCCCGCAGCTTGCGCAGTTCCCTCCTTCTCGTCGAGGCAGCTGTGGTCTGTGCGCTGCTTGAGTGCGCTGCTGTACTCGGTGCACCTCCTCCCTGTCGGATCCTGAGTCGTCGGTGAGGTCTTCATGGTGGACCCTCGGTTGGGATGGCAGGCTCGGCCGTGCCTCTTGGGTCGACCTCTCGGCAGCTTCTGTTGCCAGGGCCTCCTCCAGAGCGACCTGGAACGTTAGGTCCTTCTTAGCGTAGAGGCGCCGTTGCAGCTTCTCATCCTTCAGGCCACCGACGAGGCGGTCACGAAGCATGTTCTCCAGCTCTGAGAAGTTGCAGAACCGGGCGGCTTGGCGGAGAGAGGTCACAAACCCAGTTATGGTTTCCCCAGGGGCTTGCCGCTTTGCGTAGAAGGCATTTCGACGAGCCACCACTGAGGGCTGCGGCGAAAAGTGCCCCTTCAGCTGTTCCATTATTGTTTTGTATGGAACAGTAGCGACGTCTTCAGGCGCAAGGAGAGCCCGGGCGATTTCAAACGTCTCCTCTCCGCAGACGCTGAAGAATATCGCCCTCTTCTTGGCGTCTTCTTCGTCGGTGACCCCTTTGGCTTCTAGGAGGAAGGTGAAACGGGAGGCGTACGCTTCCCAGTCTCCAGATGCTGGGTTGAATGGCGAGAAGCTGCTGTTGGCTGCCATTCTGAGTTCCTTGTGCCCCGGAGCTGAAGCCTGGATACACGGTGCGAGGCAGCGGTGCGGCAGTTGGCGGTGCTGCGGTGCTGTGTGTGGCAGTCAGCTCAGCGGGATCCCATCCTCGTCGCCAGTGAAATATACTCAGAGTCGCAAAGTGATTTCATGCTCTTTATTCAGCTCATAGTGGTGAGGAGGAATGAATAATTGTCCCCTCACAGTATCTGCTTTATATACATTATTTACACAATGGGCTGCACATGATTGGCTAATTCTGGAATTCTACTGTAAGCCAATCAGGTTGTGGATTCACTTCTATCTGGAGCAGGATTGGGTGGTTCCTGCCAACCAATCATACTGCTGCATTGTTCTAGGACCAATCAGACTGCTGCATTCTGAATCCTATTGTTCTAGGACCAATCAGACTGCTGCCTTTTGGATCCTATTGTTCTAGGACCAATCAGACTGCTACAGTTTGGATCCTATTCAACTCAGTACATAACACTTACGATTTAAGACTCCTAAAGCCAAATGAAAATAAAAATGAATCATACGCAGAACTCTAGATTCATTTTTCATTTCCTAACTTTTACATCACTCCTGTTTTTAGCAGCATGACAGGCTCTCTTTTTTGCACACTTTATTTTATTTAGCCTGATTTTAATTACATTTTAACACAGCTCTCTCTTTCTAGCTATAAAGCCTTGATGATATGGTGCAGCACAAAACAATGAATGTCCTGCAAGTCAGAATGTAACCCAGTGGGAGAGCAGACGACAGTCAGCTGCACTTCTACTAAAAGAATGCAGTAAAGTACCACAGAAGCTATACACGAGCATTCACAAAGTTTTCGCAATGTTTCAAATGTAGCACTGGTTATCTACTTTGGAGCAGGCTGACCCGTGGCATGTGAAAGCCACTGTCCAATGCACTATTACCAGAAAATAAGCATTTTGGATATACAAAACGCTCAGATATGTCAACACATGGTGATGAATTGTATTGGCATGGCATAAGAACAGCCTATATTGTCAGATGCCACACAGCAATGGCATTCAACCCTGTGGAGAGTGCAGCATTAGGCAGAGAGGGCACAGCAGATACAAATGCAGGGACAATTCACCTACACATTCTCTTTAAGGCATTTTGGCCATCACAGAGTCAGCTGCATTGACCTATTTCTACCTGACTAGTATCTGTTAGCATCCAGTCACGGATCAAAAATGACAAGCGGCCTAAGAGGACTTGTACCAGCTGCATGATGCTACTGCAGTTACAGCACAATACCAGCTAAAGGACTAGGATGGGGCAGTGTCTCATCTTACAGAACAAGGAATGTAGGAGCCACCCCTTTAAAACAAAGAAAGTGTCAGAAAACAAGTCACAAACAAGTGGATTTGTACTGTATACCATATATATTTTTAAGTTCTCTATACATATTAATATTATTTTTAAAATAAACCATACACCACCTTATCTCAAAATATAATTAACACACCCAACAGGAGAGCAATTTTTAAGTAATAAAATGTCATTATACATTAAAAGGTTTACTTCTCTGTTGGGATGCACAAGCTTTCGGATGAAACCCCCTTAGGGAGGGTTACAAGGGATCAAATCATGCAAAACAATCCAACAACATTTTCACAACTGTACAACCCCTTATTTAGAATTAAGTATACAAGTCGTTTTGTCCATCTACATTCTAAAATATAGACCACTGCTGTTCATCAGAGGTCTGACAAAGGAGAAAAACCCATCAGATGGCTGGGACGCCACCACCAAGAATTCCCTGGCCTACACCAAGTTCTGGACAAGTGGATTTTTATTGGTGATGGCAGATCTCAACTCACAGGCAGGAGAGTGTATGGCGAAGTCCTCTTTCATGCAATTATCAGAAAACTGCATGAAATAAATTATATTTCAGAAAATTATATGAAATAAATTGCATTAATTATCAGAACAGGAAGCAGGTATGTTCCTTTTTCTACCACACTATTTTACAAGACACACAACACTCATGTTTCCCTGGACAGCAAAAGAAGAGCTAAACTTTTTCTTATAGAAATTGTGGGTCTATCAACCCGTACACACCTCCATATCTTACACACAAGATGGGAAGACTGTGGCCTTTCGATTTCCATTAGCCGAAGCCAGCATGGCCAGTAGTCGGGAATGATTGGATTTATGTTCAGTAAGTTCTGGAAAGCCACAGGTTCCTCACCTCTGCCTTACACCCCTCATTTCTCTGCTTAATTTGGATGAATTTCATATGGAACCTTCTACAAAATGTTTGCCTGTGGAAGCCCCATTTAAATAAACTTGGGGCAAAAGAAATGTGCTGATAATTGCTGTTTCTTGGTGGAATTACATTGGAAAAGATCCAATGGATCATTAAATCACTATGATCATTTTCTTTGTAAAAAAAAAAAAGTGGAATTAATGCCACCAATGTCAATTTTAAAAGATACTCACATTAGATAGTATCTAAATTGATACTGGGGAGCATGAGTAAAAAAATCTGAGTTTTACAAACTCCCATGAAAAAGTCTGCATGTGTTAAAAATGTTTTAAACACTTGTTTTTAAACCGTTTTTTATAATTTTAATATTTCTTGCAACCTGCTCAGAGGTTTTATTACAATCAATCAGTAAAGTATACACATTTTGTTATTTAATGAAATAACATTGTGGTTTCACATGTAAAAGTTTATTATCTTAAACAAAACAAAATATGAATTTAGAATGGCATTTTTCCATGTCATATTCCAGACATATCAACGTAATGTTGATACTGTGTATTTTGACACATAGATAAAAGCAGCCCAAAAGCTGTAACTGGAAAGGGTTTGGCGTTGTTGTTGTTTACAATTTAAATATCACAGTAAATCTCCCTTTGGGGATAATAAAGTATTCCCAGCTTATCTCTGTCACAGTATGGTGGTGGAGTTTCTATACAATTCACATTTGTCCCCAATAAAAGGCCCAGCCTACAGCAAAATCCTATACTGATCTACTTAGAAGACGGCCCTAGTCATTGATGATTGCTCCCAGGTAAGTGGGCACAGTATAGTAGTCTCCCTGTTATTTGAACTAAATGCACAAATTGCATTTAAACACTTAATCACTCAACAGCTCGTATGTCCAGTGAAGAACTCAAGAAAATGCTCAACATGTCCCACAGGCAGAGCCTCTTACCGAATTATGCTTCGAAGCTAGCAAATATTTCAGACAACATTCACTATTATGGCAGCAAAGGAAAGGAAAAGTGAGGTCTGCTCTTGCTCCCACCGACACCAAAGTAAGTATTGCCTCTGGCTGTCAGCAAGCAAAGAACCAGATCATGTGTCGCATTTCACAAGATAGCTTGTTCTACTGTAAAATACATTTGATGTGATTTAAAAAATAAGTTGGGGAGCGGTTTTACATAATATCCTTTAAAATAAAAGCCCTTTTGGTTAATGTTTCCATAATGAGCTCCAGGGGGGAAACATGCAATTGGCTTTCCAGACATCTCAATCACACATCTAAAGCATTCCTGGAAGCACATAAAGCCTCGCATTATAAACAAATCAGCATACAACAAGATGTACCAATACTCCCATTATGCAATACAGAGACTCACATTCTGTGCCATTAATTCTATACGGCTGTTTCACTTTCCATACTACATTCTTGTCCGCCTTCTGTTTTCGGTCTAGTGGCTCGGACACACTGGCCCAAAACAAAAATTGAAGAGAAGGTGGTGCAGACTGGAAACTACATGCAGCTTTCCTTTATAGCACTGCCCTGGTTGGCTGGCTGCATGAAAGATTTGGGCCTTCTCAGTGTGAGAAACTGCTCCCAAAAGCCAATCAGATGAGGCTTGGCAGACAAAGTGAAACCTGCCAGTTCAGCTGCACTCCATCAGAGACTATGAACATATTTGTAGTACATGAGCTAAAATACTGGGGGGGAAAGGTACTACATTACAAATATTTCCAATCTTAGAACTATTAATGGTTTATATTACTTGGATGTTTTGTTTTGATTTTCTTTCCATTTTATCTCTGAACAATTTGTTTGATGACACAGTAATTCAACTTTTGAGTGTGGTAAAATTTGTCTGTTAAATATATCCTGGAAATGGCAATGTGAAACTATAAACCATTTTCAATACTGAAGTATTTTTATTTTACATTTTAAATGCATTAACAGTAAAAGGCCTTTGCTGTTTCCTCCATTTAATGTTATCATTAAAAAAGTGAAACTAAATTTTAAACAAAAAACCACTGACCAATTACCTAAGCACTAACAATAAAATAATTTGGAGTTCAAGTTGGTTTTATTTTCTCTAAACTTTTTCTCGAGAGGACATTGGAAATATCCCATAACAAAATGAAGTCCCATTCGTGCCAGTGCATTTAGCACTAACCTTAATTTATTAAGTTCTGTCATTCTAAGTTGCAAACTTGCAAACTAAAAAAAACCCCAGTCTCTTCAGCTTCTAAATACTTTCCAAGCTTTACATGCAACTCTTGCCTTAAAATAGTTTAACACTCAACCAAAAGCACCAGACTGCAATAGAAATGTTTCAATATAAATTCTGAAGCAGCTTTAAGAAGCACAAATATTTCCTGGCTCACTTAACACCACACACCCATGTTATCTTTATGCAAATTTCACTGTCTATCTAACCAAAATCTATTTGTGGGAAAATGAACCGACATGATTCAGGATTAACTTCCTTACGTTTTCGGGGGTTAAAAACAAAGACTAGAAGCATGTTATCAAAGACAATTAATTACTTTTAAGACTATGCATTATTGTCAAACTTGGTGAAAATTTCAGAAACTGGGATGTAAAAGTCAGTCATATAACAGCATGGCCAGAAGACTCATTCCAGGAAACAGCAAGTTCATACTTCTGCACCTTTTTTTTTAGGACTGGAACCCCTTATGTTCCTGCAGTATTGGGATGCTTTGAACAGTTTATACATAGTTGTAATGCAAAGGTGCATAGCTTTTTACAAATACACACAAGGTACAACCATTCATACAATAAACATATGATCAACATATGTCTCAAAAGCATGTAGGAAATCAATTTCAGTGTGAGGGCCAGATTCCTTTAGTCCCTAAAGGATCTAGTTTAAATCCTAAAAAAAGAGGGTTTTATGGGCAGGAGGGAAGAGTTCATGATAGAGAAGACAAAAAATTGAAAACACTATTAGCAATTTAATCTCACATTTTAAAGAAAATCCTGTTCTTGCTGTTTTCAAATAAACAACTGTCACATTTTTAGTCGTCATTCCAAGCACTCTTGGGTGGCCCACTAAACAGAAGATGTCACAGAGGGTTTCTTACTTTGAAAATACCAAACTTCACACACAGACAGCAACTGTGGTTGGAGAGATAAAGAAGCTTCTCCACGTTTTTAAAAGGTAATGGGGCATGCTATCTATCATAAACAGGCCATTTAGCTAACCTATTACAGCTGCAAAGGGAACTAGCTGCCCCATACACGTCCCAAAGTTGATAGAGGAAAAAGCCCCCACCATGCAGAATTTTACAGGGCAGGAGGTGGAGCAACAAGACCATTTCTCTCTCTGACGTTATGTTCACTACTAAAAAGTGTTAGCAAACATCTCAAATAATTACTAACCATCTACAGAAAAGCTTAAGAACTGCAACTTCTGACTCAAAGTACAAACTGCTACTGATATGACAGAAGTGCTGTTACGTGCAGCAGCAACTGACACCTTCCATTTCAAATCACATGCAAATTATGTAAATCAAATGCAAAAAAAAAAGCTGCAGCACACAAAACACACAGCTTAACAAGTTGCTCATCCCTGCAGTAAAGGCACCATTTGAGGTATCCCAGTCACTAGAAAAAAAACGCACCTGAATGGACGATGAATACTGTCTGTTACCATGGCAGCCCGATCTAATTACATGACTGATCAGGGCTAGTGAGTGCACTGAAAACCTACACCATTGACATGTCTCTACATGATCACTCGCGTGTACACACACACACACACACACACACAGAGCAAGCTGTAGAAAATCTATCAGTTTTTTTGTCCTGTGTTACACAAGTGATGAGAGTAAAGCCATCTATTTAACAAAACTGACCTGCAATTTTTTTTAAGGAAAGATAAAAATGACAGCCTCGTATGAAAATGTATGCTTCTTAGTTGCTCAAAATAACTCTAGCAATACAGCCTCTCTCTCTCTTTCAATTATCTCTTCCTCATTCATAACCCCTGTTCCTGAGAGCAATAAAACTAGGCTGTCCTCACCAGCCAGACAAACAAATCCACAGTCACAGAGGAAATCTGAATTTGCTGTTAAGTGTTTCATCAGAAACTGAAACAGGACTGCCTAAAATGTCAGCAAAGTAACTGTCTATATTCAAACATATGTAACTAACTCTTAGCTGCATAAAATATATAAGAGGAACCACTAAATATTTAATTACCTGTATTGTGAAATATTTTCTATCCATATTGAAAGATAAGAGGATCCACAAACTCAAGGGATGCATCTGCACAATTGCATGTGTAAGCGAGTGCATAAACAGATAATTGTGCAAAGCAGTATTTTGCATAACATGTCAAGTTGTGGGCTTCTGCTCCCCTCCAATTGTACCATGGATTCAGAATCACAGGGGAGAAATATTATTTTGGAAGAGTCCCTATTGCATACCATACGGTAAACAAAATAAAAATAGCTTGTTCTTGTTGTCCACATAGTGTGGCATTATATAACAAGCTTTGAATTTGCTCTTTTCTATCATTGCTCTCTCATAATTTTACCTGCTTTTTTTAAAAAAACAAAACCCCCAAACATATTCAATACTGCCTTTTTAATGTTATGTTATTTTCCTTGCTCGTATTCCAGTAGCTGCCAACGTATCTAGAAAAAAACTCAACCGCTTCTTTAGAGAAATACAATTATGCAGGCAGATTATTCATGCTTTGAAAAAATTAAAGCGAGCTTAACTTTTTAAAAAATACATATTTTTGTACGAGACGGAGAGGGCAGCAGGGCACTGGAGGCATGTAACAAATTGCAAACAGTGTCAGGCTCAGAAATCTATCTCCCCCCGCCCTCCCCCTATTTAAAAAGGGGAATCTTGCCATGTCCAGAGATGAACCCATCCGTTCCTGGAAACCAGAAAGAATCTCGAGAGAAATCTCTTGGAGAAACTGGACTGTGCGTATTTTCTTTGCCGGGAAAGCCTGGAGGAAGGCGAGAGGAAAACAGCAGGAGCTGCCTTTTGGAGGATGGTGTCAAGGTGAAGAGAAGGGGGAGCGCAGGCCTCCCCGTCCAAAGGACCCCCTACCTCCTCTCCGCGTGCCCGGCAGTGGCCTTCACTCACTCAGCGACTCCTGCCTGAAGTGCCCGGAGGAGTCTGCAGCCGACCTGGGCCCTGAATGTAGGAGCATAGTGGAAGAGGAGCTGCTGCTGCTGCTGCTTGCTGCTGCCGCTGCCGGGCACATCCCAGTCCCAGCGCCGCCGCCGCCGCCGCCGCCTCCGCCTCCTCGCTTCATTCACCCCTCCGGCAACCACCCAGCCCCGTACTACACAGTGCAACGAGGACCGGCCCTCCCTACTATGAAGCCAGGCGGCGGTGGCGGGGGGAGAGGAGAGGAGAGGGAGGGCGCGCAATGCTCCGCTGGCCCACAGCAGCTGAGCCGGCCTTCAGGAGCGGCGGCGGCGGCGGCGGCGGCAGCAAGAGGGGACGCAGCTCCAGCCAGACAGCGGCGGCGGAGGAGGGCGTTGCTTCGGGACACACAAAACCCAGGCCCTGTGTGAACTCGGCGCACTCGCCCTCGGCCGGGCTCTCTGGCCAGCGCCTCTCAGGGCGCAGCAAACGCAGAGGCAGGCGCGCACAGCTGACACCAGTGCACACGCAGGCAAATACACTCGAAGGGAGCGAGGAAAGCAAGCCGAATACCGGCGAGGAGAGGGGGAAGGGAAGGGAAGAACACTTCTTTCGGTTTCTTTGCTTGCATAAGCGGGGGTGGGGGGGGCATTTCTCGCATATACACCGACTCCAGCCAGCGGTACCATACCCTCCTCCTCCTCCCCACACCGGCCCGCCTCTCGCTTGCACACACAGCACGCCGATCGCTTCCTGGCCTGGCTTCCCCTTCCTCCTACACCTCCAGCCTCCTCAGCACGGGATGGGGGGGAAGATGCGGGGACGGGGCTCGAGCAAAGGGAGATACTTTCAGGGTGACAGCGCATCGCAGTCCCTCCTGTCCCCCTCTTCCAACAGCGTATCACTTGTGTCGGTGTGTTTTTCCTCGCCGCCGCCGCCCCCAAGCTGGAAATCTCTGGAGGTTTGCAATCGAGGAGGGGTCAGGGGAGTGGAGAAAGAGAAGCGAAAGCAGAGGATGGTCTTTTTTCCTTTAAAAAGCCACTTACTGTAAAGTGTCAGTGGGGTTGGAGAACGGGACGGACCAAAAAAAAAAGGACTCACAATATCTTGCCAGCTGATCGCAAGGGCTTGGGGGTTTTGTAATATTTAAAAAGGAGGAAAAAACACAACAACAACACTGTGCTATTTCTCTCCTCCCGCGCTGTGACACAGATGTCTCCTCACCAACTGTAGTAGAAATGATGTCTGCGGTATAGAAGCTCGCTCCTCTCTTCTCCAGTATGTAAATGTGTAATAGAAGCCAAATATGGAGCAGTTGGCTGCCTCTGCATCAGCTCAAGGATCCTACTTCATGCAAAGGGGAGGAGGAGGAGGAGGAGAAGCGGGGGGGGGGGGGAGGAGAAGGAGGCAACACTTTGTCAGGCGGCCAAGAGAGCCACACAGATTATTGCATACGCACAACAGAGCCCGGCCAAACCAGCCTTAACCCTTTCCAGGGTTTCGTCTCAGCTTCCAGGAAGGGATTTGGATTTTTGTTTTCACTACAATGTACCTTGGAGGTTATCTCCTCTCTTCACCACACCACTCCACACACATGCCAAATTATGTGCACACAAAAATCTTGTGCCACTCTACATTTTTTCAGTTCTGGAATCTCAAAGCTCTTTGGTTCCACTAACAGATGCGAGGAAACGATTGAAGTCCTTTCCAGACATTTCAAAAGAAACTGGACTTTAAAAAAATTAGTCTTACAGCCTGATCCTATGCATATTTACTCAGAAATCTCATTGAGTTCAGCAGGCCTTGCTTCTAACTAAGTTGTCAGGAGCCCGCTCTATACTCAAGCTAGGTGTGAAGGAGAGCTCACTCTCTAATCAAGTTTTAAAAAGAGGAGCAGAACACATTTTAAGTGTTTACAAACCAGCACAAGCATGAAGGGAGAGATTTAGTCACATGCCATTAGTGATATCAGAGGCACACAATAGGTGCCCACACCACATACACACAAGAAAACAACAGCACTACACTTCATTGCTGTGATTGACATGCTTTGTAGGGGAAGAATAAAAATTTCCCAGCAAAATGTTTATGTTTGACCTATGGGGAAATGTGGTATTTGTTCCCATAATAAAGAGCTTCCTTGAGGAAAGACAACAAATGAGAAACAACTGCACATCTATTGATGCATAAGGTGATTTTTTCCTTCAAATAAAAAAAAGGTATAGAGGTGAAATTATTATTATTATTATTATTATTATTAAATTGGAGAAGGCCCTAATGATAAAGGGGGGGGGGAGTTGAAGCCTATTGCCCCTTCTAAATTACAATGTAATTGGGAGGCAGTTGCCCCTCAAGTTTCTTCTGTTACCGAAAGAGGCGGGGGGGTACCACCTTGGCAGCTAACGATAGCAACACTTTAGGGCTACAAAGCTATTTTAAAGTTACTTATTCTATTGCACTGCCATCATTTAAAATTAAGCCTTAACCAAGAGCCAGAGATGAGAACCAACTCCCTGTGGTGAACTAAGGGAATGACTGTCAATTAGCATTTTTCTGTTACAAACCTGAGGCACTCTATTCAAGCCCACTGACAAAATGCTTTTTAAAAAAAGATATCGGAGCCTTGTAGTCATTACAAAAGGATGGGCAGCTTGATGTACAGCCTTATGCAATAACTGTCAGGGAGGAAATGTATGGTGCTGACCACCAAAGTTGTATAACACAGCAAAATTTGCTTGTAATCCTGTTTTTGACATTTTTCCCATTCCCCTGGGCAGCCAGTTAAATGGCTGTAAGCTTATAAGCTCTTCGGTTCTGTCAGTGCTGCTGAACCCATAGTGTCTCTGTGATACCTCAAGACCTTGCATACAGGGTGCTTCCATATCAGAGCTTGTCCTGGAATCGGTGTTACTCATGCATGCAAGTTTTTCATCGCATCGACACAATACTGCCAGGATCAAAATGCCACAAAGTATTTTTAACTCCTGCTTAATCCAGATTTCTCACTACCGCAAAAAAAGAAGTAAAAATAACCCATTATACACACATCCACAGTCACCACTGGTATAGAAACCTAGCAAAGTTTTTGTGTGACTGGTTTTGTCACATGTATGCTCACTGTCACCACACCCCTACTTCTGTTTGCTCATTACCTAAGCGCAATCTACCCATTTTTTTTCTGACAAACCTAATGATGCAAGTAGGTGTAGTTCTACCAACTGCTGCATGCTAGAAGCACATTCAGATTGCAGCACATATATCAGTATGTTGTTTTTACTTTTAATAGCGGGTGGCGCTGTGGGTTAAACCACAGAGCCTTGGGCTTGCCGATCAGAAGGTCAGCGGTTCGAATCCCCGCAACGGGGTGAGCTCCCATTGCTTGGTCCCAGCTCCTGCCAACCTAGCAGTTCGAAAGCACGTCAAAGTGCAAGTAGATAAATAGGTACCGCTCCAGCGGGAAGATAAACGGCATTTCCATGCACTGCTCTGGTTTGCCAGAAGAGGCTTAGTCATGCTGGCCACATGACCTGGAAGCTGTACACTGGCTCCCTCGGCCAATAAAGCGAGAAGAGCGCCACAACCCCAGAGTCAGCCACGACTGGACCTAATGGTCAGGGGTCCCTTTACCTTTATTGTACTAGACTGCTTTTGAGCAGGCCCTTTTGAGCAGGCCCACATATTTATTCTGCCACATGAAGGAGGAGGTACCATTTAAAGCAATTCAAACTTGCATCACCAGTGGCTTGTATCCTAAGTTAACTTAAGGAAGTCCAGGGTGGGGGAATTGTGCCCTTTGGTCCCCCTTCAGCCATCTAAGCCCCCCCCCCCCAGTCTCTCTCAAGTGTCAGGGGGCCCATCTAAAATGTTGACAGTAGCAGCAAATTGGACAAAGCAGGAGGCAGTAGAGACATCATTTTGACTGTCAATACTGCAGTGAGGCAGGAACTGCAGAGCAGGTGAAAAAATCAGTAGAGACGGCAGTACCACCACCACAAGCATGGTAAGCTATTAGGCACTGGCAAGAGGAACTGCTGCTACTGCAGCAGATGATTAAGCCAAAACACATCCTGCTCCGAGATTCTGGAGAAGTATGAACCACAAGGCCAAAGTTCATCATGCGGCGTATAATATTGTTATCTGTCCTAGTAGCCTAGTGTGAGGCTAGAATACCAGTAACAAGGCAGCACCTTGCCAACTTGATTCCAAAGAGTGGGCTGAAGACCTGGAATTGGGGAAGACCTTCAGAGGAACACAGAAATCTGCCTTATCCAAAGTCAGACCCTGGTTCATCTAGCTTAACACTGACAAGCAGCAGCAGTCCAGGGTTTCAGATGCAAGTTTTCCCCGGTCCTACCCAGAGATGCTAGGAATTGAACATGGAACCTTCTGCATGCAAAACCGATACAGTACTTTACCACTGAGGAGCAACTATGCTTAAAGGCTGCACCTCTTGGAACAATAGTCCCCACCACTGAGGTGAGGGATACCCTGTTTGGGAGGGGCCTGATCGATAGGACCCTCAGATATGGATCCAGCGATCTGGATTTCTCTGGACTCCATCACAGAAACCTGTTACAGTTTCTCCAAGGTGATTGCAAGTAGACTGTTGCCTGATCAACAGCAGGAAACTGGGTGGAAGCACCCGCTGCACTGTAGGTGCACTGCTGACACTGAAAAAAATACCAGTCAACAAAGAAAATCACACATACAAAGTAGGAGAAGACTGATGAGAGGAAGAGAAAGGAATAAAAGTATAACTTTTCACCTTCCTCTAAAAGAGAACACAACCAATGGGGGACTAAAAGAATAATATTCTGTTTATGAATTTCCTTAAGTTCCATTGAAGTTAATAGGATTTCCTTTATAAGCAGACATGTATACAATTGCAGTCTTAGGGTCCAAGTCAAAATGTTTTCTTTATGGTCCAGAATAATTCAGTTAGTTCTCTTGCATATTTCAGAAGTCATTCATCATTTAACTGCCCTATTTATAGAGCTCAGAGTGGGCAATGTGTTTATTACCAGACATTCACTTAAATATGCAATAAAAACAGAGTTTTAAAACACTCAAAACTACAAAGAGATTCCACTGTGTCCCTTAGATGTGTGTTGTATATTCTGGCCACTACTACTAAATAGTAACTGGGAAGAGCAAGAGCACAGCTGAGGAAGTACAAAGTAATTTTCACAGCGGCCAAAGCAAACTGTTAAATCTCACAAATGCAATTCTGCATAGTGCTATGCTACAGGCCTCCTTGACAATGCAAATTAAGGCCTCCCTTCTTCAGTCTTGACTTGACTTAATGATTGTAACTGGAAAGCGTACAGCCTTTCTGTCCCCTTGTTTGCTGCTTAGTGGTGGTGGTGCTGCCTATGATAAAGAGTTTGTAGCCTTTACATATCACAGCTGATAAGTTGTACCTGTCCTTGGGGATTCTAGCAGGATTGAAAAATGGGCTGAAAATTAACTGAAATATAAAGGTCAGTCTACCATGAAAATTTTCCAAATAACGTACTAATGGCTGGCCATCAAAAAGCTAACCAAATAAATTCTGGCATGCTCATAGTTAGAAAATGGCAAAATTTCAAAGGAAAGAAATTCAATAATTATTGAAAGCTGCTGAGATATTTTACTACACAAAGCTGGTGCCTTCCAGATGTTTTGGACTACAACTCCTATCAGCCCCAGCCATCCTGGCCATGGATTTTGTAGGGTTGATGAGAGTAGGGTTGTTCAAAACATCTGGAGGACTCCAAGTTAGGGAAGGCTAACCTGGAATATTCAAGCAGGAAAAATGCTGCATGCCATCACTTGTGATGTTGGGTATTTTGTCATGATATGGGTAATGATTATTGCTATTACAAACTTGAGATGCACATCCTTAGAATTCTTAAATTATCACCTTGAGCAATTTGGTGCTTTCTATGGAGCTGCTTCTGTGCATTAGTGCTAAACTGAAGATGCAGAAAGCAGTATCTTCCAGCAAAGAGTTGCAAAGTTGCAGCTATTTCTGTGCAACATTCCCATGTTGCAGTTCTATTTGTGCTACCACCACCATTCTCCTGTATGGATCATTAAAATTCCTTTATGGTTATGCCTGGAGTATATAGATACCAAGTGGTGGGAAACTTTAAAAACCTGAAACTTGGCAGGAGCAGAATGGCTCCAACACCACCCAAAACTCAAGTGTGATGTGTAAACTTGATCTGTAGCAGCATGTTTTGGTGAGAATACTGGCAAAGGTAAACATACACCTTATGGGTCTGAGGCTCAACACAGGCACCACAGCCTTTATTCCAGCAGTTACTTGTGCATGACGATGACAAAAGTACAAAATTTAGGTGCCAGAAGTCAAATGGTTAAACATCCATTTCAATTTGTTCATGTCACAGAAGGCTTAGGAGGAACACCAGTTGACAAGAACATGATGGTCCCACTTAAACAAGAACATAAGGGGCACAGGATACTCCTGATTCCACCCAGATACAGCTAAGTCCTGTACCACCTAATGACTAAGCTATATCATGATCCTATGCAGAGAGTTTATTTGCTGTAGGAAAGATAGTATTATAGTTATCTGCATGAATTCATGGGCATAAAGTATGACCCGGATGGACATTCTAACTACACACACGTTGTCCAGAAGACACTCCACTTTGACACAGGGAATTGTGGTGCATTATTTACTTAATAAGTTGGCTAGCCTGCTGCCTGCTGGCCACATCCACTCCCTTCCATGTTTACTGATCACTTACACAGGTCCTTGCTACGATTCTATTATGGAGAAATGCTTTGTGACCCCCTCACTCCACCCACTCCAGCACCCAACATTTGTCCTTTAAGTTAGTTTAAACGGGCCACACTCACTTTTTTACTTCAGCCACACTCCTTTTGGCATATGACACCCCACCTAGGCTTGACCATGAGTCAACATGGCCCAAAAATGGCCTGATGTACTGCCTATTGCCACTGTCACAAAGAGAGATATAAAAGAGCTTTTACATTCAAGTATCCTTATCAGGTCCTTAAAAATGATTTTTTGCCAATTACTTTCCACATAAATTATGTTCTAAGGTAGCTGATGATTGCCTACGTTTCAGGTCTCTACATTGTTTGTCTCACTACAGCCTCTAGTGGACAAATGCAATCCATTCTCAACACTTTCACTCAAGCTCTGCCGCCTCTGTACAGGAAGCCCAAAGCAATCCCTTTGGACTAGTCAAGTTACCTTTGCAATAGTTCTACTTGGGGCAATTCACACACCAATTACTTTTATTTCAAGCCACCACCCTTGAGTTCAGCTGTGGAAGGTTAGTCCCAAGTCTATGATGTCAGCATTTGAGCATATTCTCTGTTTCCCTTTCCTGCTTCAGCGAAAGCAGGCCTCAGATTGTAATATTTCTGCTATTAATACAATAGCTACCCTCAGGAGATTCTGGTAACACCAATACAATCGGTTTCATTCAGGTTTTCTTTTTTAGCTTTCGTCTGCTAGAGGAGAGGAAATTTGGTTGTTCTGGATCCTTACATTTATTGAATGAATTTATATTTTTAATTTTACTGAACTATCCTATAAGTGTCTTTTATTCAGAATAAACAGACTGAGGAAAAGTTCTGATTGGAAAGACACACACAAAAAGAATATACTTACTGTGAGCTTGAAAGGGATCCAATAGGTCACCTTGGTTCACCCCTTTTATTATAACATCTATTGTAAAAAAAAGGACATAATTTTAAAAAGGAGGTTTCTTTCCTAAGCAAAAACCATACTACATGCTTCTAAAGACATGCACCATTGCAGAAAGCTTTGTTGTGGCAGTGACCCCGCCCAATTCAAATCTAAAAGACATCTCCCTAGCTACCTAGATTATGCACATACTGTATATCCCCAGCTTTAATACAAACTGCAACTTTAAAATGTATGCTACACACATGGCTCCAGCAGCATACATGGGTCGCATCACGGGATCAGCAATCACAGGTACAGCCCTGATCAGGAATGCTGTCATTGTCAGCCATTATACTACCTGTAGAGAGTTTTTCCACCTTATAAATGGAGAACTAGCTTCTTTTCATCGCTGCTGATCACCAGGGTGTGTGGAGCAGTTCACAGTAAACCATAGCTTGGGTTACAGTTACCAGGCCTAGATGCATTTAAGGCACTATAAGGTAAAGGGACCTCTGACCATTAGGTCCAGTCGCAACCGACCCTGGGGTTGCGGTGCTCATCTCACTTTATTGGCCGAGGGAGCCGGCGTGCAGCTTCCGGGTCATGTGGCCAGCATGACTAAGCGGCTTCTGGCGAACCAGAGCAGCGCACGGAAACGCCGTTTACCTTCCCACCAGAGTGGTACCTATTTATCTACTTGCACTTTGACGTGCTTTCGAACTGCTAGGTTGGCAGGAGCAGGGACCGAGCAATGGGAGCTCACCCCATCGCTGGGATTTGAACCGCCGACCTTCTGATCAGCAAGTCCTAGGCTCTGTGGTTTAACCCACAGGGCCACCTGCGTCCCTTAAGGCACCATACATTAGCACTATTATCATACTGCTTAAAATTGTCATGGTTTCCTGCAAAGATTCATGGGAAGTGTAGTTTGTTAAGGGTTCTGAGAGTTGTTGGGAGCCCCATATTCCCTTCAGAGAGCTATAATTTCCAGAGTTTCCTTTGATTGCTCAATAACTTTCACTGCCCCCGCTAACAAAAGTCCTGGCTATGCCCATGCCCTAATTCAGCAGAATATAATGCTAAAATTGCTCTAATGTAGAGATGAAGAATTGGAGGCATAGTTTCTAGAGTGCTGAACTAAGCCATGGGAGACCAGGGTTCAAATCTCCACTCAGCAGACTTTAGGCCAGTCACTGCCTCTCAACCTACCCTACCTCACAGACTGCAGACTGGGCAGCTGAAAGACAGAACTGTGCCTGATTTCTGCTGGAATCTAAGGCTGTGGCTATGGGAGAAGCAAGACCTTATTGGGGTGTTAACACTGTGAGCCCCTCAATCATAGGCTGAGGTTGTATATATGTGTAAATAAATCATATATTATAAAGACACTACAGTCTCTGCTGTCGCTCATTCCAAGGAAAACTGAACCTTCTAGAATTTCATAGCACTCTGAGAGTAGAGTGCCATGCAACAATATTTTACTGCACATTTTCTATCACTGCAATAGTTTTACAAATCATAGTTCCAAGCACTTGAAATCATGTCTGGCTAGCATTTCAAAAAAGAGCTATAGTATGCAATTACAAGTTACTGGACTTTAAACCAGACTTATCAAGTGAAGTTCTTTGACCTGTGTAATTATCATAACAAGGGTTGTGATTCCGTCACAGTCAAAATTCTGTCTTTCATGGTAAAACATCCTTAATTCATAGCCCAAATGTATCTATTTAATAGAATAGATTTTTAAAGAACATTTTTTTAAAAAAGGATTCCATCATTTTCAATGCCACCCTATCAAACATCCTCAGTCCATTTTGGGGATTAAGGGTGTCCTGCTCTGCAGCAAGACTCAACTGGGGTCTAGGACATGGTAAGGTTCAAACTGGATCCAAGGCAATGTGGGGTTCAGGCTGGACTCTAAGAGCCGCTCCAGTATGGAACAAGCTGAAACTGAGCCCTTATATTGTAATAGCAGCAGGTGCAGCCTGATTGTTAAGTGTACTGCAAGATGCTGCTTGATTGAAAGGGCTCCGTTCTTCTCCATTAGTCTACTACTAAGATGAAGTAGAGGAGGCTTGGGTCTTCTACAGTGGTGTCATTGGAGTCAGAGGATGGCAGTGCCACAATGGGCAGCACTGATCCCACAGGTTCTTCTGGACCAGCGTGCCTTCCCCCTTCAGGTTTGGAGTCCTCACCTCAATCACCTGATGAAGAGGAATCCAACTCCTAGTCTCTGTCGAAAGGTTGCTGTATGCTGTTATGACTGAAGAAGTGCGGGAAAACTGGTGTAATAGTGGGTTGCGTTCAATGTAGCACCCGTGAGGTCATTCCAAACAGCATTTCTGTTTGCCTGATGGAACGATAATAAATCTCCCTTTCCTCTTCCTTTACGCCATTCTGGGATACTCCCAATCCACCAGAGCAGTTTGGGGGAGGTCATGAGGTACATACAGGGAAGAAGTCCCATTGCACTAGCAGAAAACCTTGCACTGGCTTCTGCTAGAATGAGGTAGTTGAATATGGCCCAGTGCTCCTGCTTGCTTCCTAATGTGAGAAGATTTTCTTTCTTTCTAATTTCTAGCCGGCTTTTCAAGTCAAATAGTGGTGCCTTGCATTGAATTATGGTAGTGGTATATCTGCCATACCTTTCCCTTGAACAAGTCACCTCCAAGCTGGCATGTAGCAGCTTGGCACTGAGTTTGTGGCCTTTCTCGGAAAACCAAACAACATAAGTTCTAGTGATTCTGATGCTGCGTTATGCAATCTGAAAGGAAGCAGAGAGACAGTCTGTGGTTGCTAGATTTCACACACACACACATCACATAGCAGATCTATGAATAGGCTAGATGTAGCTCAGCCTGTCAAACTGAGTCCCTTCTGCTGGAAGTGGCGCTGTAGATTCAGAACAATAGGATGGAAATTGTATATTATAACAATTAAGCCTCTTCCTGCCTGAGAATGTGTGTTAGCAAATAACTGAGGCAAGCAATTGGGTACCTCAGACATAGAAGATGCCACAGAATTTATAAGGTTCTCTTCATCCCCACTTCCCACATCCTTAATAACCTCTTCAAACACAGGGTATGAGAAATTACCTCAGAGTCGAGTGGCAACTTTACTGATAGATTGGTTTCATTTATTTATATGCCACCTTTCCACAGTGAATCCAAAGCAGCTTCTAACAAACAATTTCAATTTGCAGGGAGGTTGGAGGGGACAGTTATAAGTGCCACCACCCTACTCCACCAACTGCTGTGGGATGTGAAATATCTCTGAAGATCCAGGGGTGTTTGCTAGCGAAGTCAAGGGTTCCTCGCAAGTTAAAAGTTATCTATTGGTCAAACGTCACTGAGTTGATAGTGTTGAGGGATAATAGTACAACCCTTCTCTTGCCATCAAGTCCCTGCTTTTCTCCATGCTTTTGACTATTAACCTTACTATAAATGGAAGCTTTCTTGCCCTTCCCCATTTGATACACCCCCCTGCATTACTACAGACATACCAGAGGTTGTAGATGGTGATAGAGCAGGGAGAATAGTGGGTCACACATGGGCTGTACAATTCCATTCAAGAGTGGCTGATGCCATGAAGCAGTGTGACATGAGCATGACTGCCACTTACTAGGGTAGTGTAGAGTGGTGGTGAAATTGGGCCATGCAGCCACATCATTTGAGGTAATCTGGCACTCCCGTCACTCTGGTTGCCCAACTCTGCCTTGCCCTGCCCCCGTACTGTCCTGGTAAACAGCAGCAGTGTTGGGAGAGAGGCTCAACATCACCAAACTGCGGTGGTCACTGCTTTTTCTATTACTATCTCCTGAGGCAGACCAATCAACACTCTCTCATTACCTCCCAACTTCAACACCTTCCTTAAATTCCAATGCCAGGTCCTTCCATGCACGTTCTTGTTCTCACCATTCCACCTTTCTGGCGCTGCATCTCATTCACCATGAGTTCCTTCGCCTCAGTATTTTGAATGGGGAGTGGTGGAATCCGGAGTTTCCACGAAACTCTTTCGTACATTGACACGTGGCACTGAGGAAACAAATGGCCATTGTAAATAGTAAGGCTTACTTCCAAGTAAATATGCCTGCTGCACACAATTTCACCATCAATCTAATTCAGCCTGACTCAAACACCATCACCGTGAAAGGTGCGTATGGATAAATTCCCCTTTTGTAGTTTTTACAACTAGTTAACAAATCTGAAATGAAAAACAAATGCCTTTGAGTGATGAATGGTGGCTTGTTCCATTTAAGATCACATTTTATTTGTTTCTCTTTTTTCAGCAGCGGATTTTCTTTACCAATGAAAAAAAGTGTGTTTTTATTATTGGTCTCGTTTGCACCACACTATAAACCATACTTAATGGTTTATAATGAATGCACTGACTGAGGCCCCTTTGACCATCCCCACTAACGTGGGGAGAAAAAACAAACCAGTATCCTTGTCTTAGCATTAAGGCCAACCTAAGGATCATGGCGGGACGCAGGTGGCACTGTGGGTTAAACCACAGAGCCTAAGGCTTGCCGATCAGAAGGTTGGCGGTTCAAATCCCCACGACGGGGTGAGCTCCCGTTGCTCAGTCCCTGCTCCTGCCAACCTAGCAGTTCGAAAGCATGCCAGAGCAAGTAGATAAATAGGTACCGCTCCGGTGGGAAGGTAAACGGCGTTTCCGTGAGCTGCTCTGGTTCGCCAGAAGCGGCTTAGTGATATTGGCCGAGGGACCCGGAAGCTGTACGCCGGCTCCCTCAGCCAATAAAGCGAGATGAGCGCCGCAACCCCAGAGTCGTCTGTGACTGGACCTAATGGTCAGGGGTCCCTTTACCTTTACCTTTAAGGATCATGGCTGTTTCACTTTAAAAAACACCCACAATCTTTAAGCCAAGAACAAACCTTGACTATACAGATCCTGCTTTGTTTGTGTTACTCCAAACCATGGAATCCTATTCAGGGTTCATGGTTTGTTTCACCTGCACACATAAACAATGTTACATTTAAGTAGCCCCAATTGCATCCCCCCCCAAGATTACTTCCCTCCTTGCCAAGTAGAAGCCTTCCTTAAAAAGGGATTCTTTTAAATTTTGTACTCATTTTGTGTTATGGATATATTTTTGCCACCAGAACTACACATTGAGCACCACATAAGGCTTTCCCTGACATCCTTATGCACATAAATCAATAATTAGATTAATCTGTAGTGCACACAGGTGGGTGGTTGTTGTTTTGTTACTATGGATGAGGATGAGACAAGGTGAAAACAACACTGGAGTTCAGTGAATATGTGGGATATTTATCTTGTAAGTTTTAAATAAAACAACAAATAACAAAACCCATTAACAATAAATGAGAGTGAAAAGACAACAATCAAAACACAGATTTCTCATCCCTCTAAAGCAACCACATACATGGTGCCAATTAACTGCTTTTGAATCTCTATACATAGACCTGTATTAGCCATTCCTGTTGTTTAGTTCACACTTCCTCTATTTTCTGATGTCATGCACCAGGACTTTTCTTCTTTCTTCTGCCTCAGGCCCCTCTACATCTTTATTGTCTGTTTCTTCTCCAACTGCCATTAACAGACAATTTCCCCATACTGTCTCCAATATTTTACGTTCCTTCATCCTTCCAGCCTTTATGATGCAATAAGAACAGGCACCACAGATCCAGGTTTATACATTTATTTAGGAAGTTTTGATACCCAGATGGTGAGGAAGATGAAGTATAATTACTTCCATCATTATAATGTCATTTTTGACAGAATATCACAAAGGAAAAGCTAGTTATGTTACTGAAGAATTTAGACTAACTTTCAATCTAATATTTCATAAAACTCTGTCTTAGGACTTACCTGAAGTATCATGGGTAGTGATACAACCAGAATGCAGCAACCACTTAAAAAATAATAATTCCTGCTTGCATCTCCAAATATATTGTTTCTCTTGGAATTATCCTAAAAATTCAGCACAGGAACAAGATGCAACCACTGGCAGAGGAAGAGGAGTGCATCCCTGGCAGCGCACCGTCCCTGGCAGCGCAATCCCAGTAGGGTGACACCATGGCTGCCCCCCCGCCTGCACTGGGTGCCACCCCCTGCAGGTGGCATGCCCCGCCCCCAGGGCACACGCCAGCCACGGCCCCGCCTGCTCTCCGCCCCCTGGTGCCAGAGTATGAAGCTCCGCCACTGGGTGCAATATATTTCTAAGTGCTTGCAGACTTAAATGAGATGGGATGTACTGGGATAGAGTCATGCATCTATAGTCCCCATCACTCTGGAACACTGGATGTGTGGGCTGGTGCAAGAATAGAGGGAGCCATGCCCAAAATAGTTAATGTGGCCCAGTCAGTCTTCACTTGAAAACTTGAGGGTAGCTGCTGTAATGACCATACTCGGATCCATGTTTTTATGTGATAAATTCTGCAGCATTGATTCACTTCACAGAATCATGTATTGCACTGACTGCTTGAACTATTCAGAGGGTTTATTCTTCAAAGGCTGATTGTATAATCAGCCTGCTAGTGTACCAAAGTAGCATGTCTTTTTGCATTGTCTTTGCCTTCACTTGTGGGTCCTTTGGTTAAATTTTCACTGGCCTTTCAAATCCTCGCACAATCTGGCACAATCCCCACATTTCATTGTTTTTTTCAATCAATAATGAAAATGCAAAACAAAGCCTTCACTGTTCTTATTATCTTAATGCATATCCCTTGTCAAGGTCATGTTGCTGTTTACCTTTACATTTCTTTTCTTACACTACGTTCTCAAAGCACTGTGTCTTGGGACAGGTTTCCTATCACCATTAAATAACTTCTGGCTGTACCAGTTTACATTTTCTAGTATTTTTTTTAAAAAACGTTCAATGCTTGATTTTAATTCAAACATATTTCTTTTTTTTTTAAATAATGTTTATTAAAATTTTCAAAAATACAGAAAGTAAAAAGTTAAAATACATTCAGAACCTTATTTTCATATATCCACTTTCTGGGACTCCCCCCTTCCCCCACCCCTATCATATTCCTGTTTCATATTGTTGGCTCCACAAGCTCTCAATTCTGATTAAAAACTTAATTTGTTTAGACCATTGTTCGAATTTAAAATTTCTACACTCCTCATCAATACCCTTAATAAAAAGCCAAAAATTTCTTTCCCAGGGCCCACCCCATTTTTATTCCACAATTTCCCTTTTTTTTTTTAATAATAAAGACACCCCACATAATAGAAATATCAAAAATAAGAAATAAAAGATATAATAGATGAAACAAAACCAGTTCAAAAAAAGAAATTGACAAGCCTTTGGATTTTAGTTCTCCCCCTCTGTCCCCGGTTTAATTTCCCCCTGACCACCAAACCATGTTATCCGCCTGGAATTCTTACAATCCATAAATCGCCTATTTTCCCCCAACTCCTTGCTGGTTTTTTTTTTTGTTTTTTTCCTTTCATAATTATTTTTTAAAACACTTAGCTTCAGATCTTTAATAAAGCTCCCCCCATTGTTCTTTCCAAATTGTAGTCCAGTTCCCTCTTGTTCCGCTGCTAAAACGTTCTAATTCAGAAGCTTAGTAGGTCTGCAGGGATTATTGTTATTCAGGAACAAAAACTTGCGTTCAGTCCCTTCCTTTCTTCAATAGAAAATTCTATTGTCTCCTTTAGCTGTACACCCTGTAGACAAAATATTATTTCCGTTTTGCAGCTTTCCCAGAAGATAACCAGTTCTATAAAATTCCAATGGTATTTTTCCACTTACGACCATCTTTGTAATGTCCCGAAACTCCTCTAGGGGGATTGTTGTAACTTTGTTTTCTCTAGTCCAAAAGTCCGATTGTTATCCATGTTTTCGCCATTTTGTATCCAAGTTTTAAAAAGTTGTAGCAAATTGTAACAAATTTAGCCAGCAAAGTTCTCATAATAAAATCCTCTCTGCTTTCCGACTTTGACAGCTACTTTGACAGCTGTCAAAATCTCCGACTCTTTTCACCAGGCTCTCTCTTCAATCACCCCGGTTCCCGGGGGGGGGGTTACGTTTCTTCTCCCTCAATTCGTCCTCCAGCACAGTTCTTATAATTTCCCATCGTGGAATTCTTAGTTTTTATCAGCAATACAAATCTTTTTGGACCTTGGTTTCCCCGTCCTTGTCTTAGAAGGTTTACAATAGGGGGGGGGACTGACTTCCTTTTTGGATCCCCCCCGCTCGTGTCCAAATCGAAAGGAAATTCTTTTTTTTCCCTCCTTTTAAACCCAGTTTCCAAATTACTCACGGGTTGTTGTTAAAAAGTCCGAATTTTCAATGGAAGAAGTCAGCGCTCTCCGCCGGATGGCATGCGGCTGCGCTCGGCAGGGATAGCAGAGGACTCAAAGCACCACGCTTCTCCCCGGCACCCGATCCGTAGCCTTTAAAAAGGCTCCTTCACGAGTCGGGAGGGCGCTGACGGTGCCAGCCGAGTCTCCATGTCCACGGCCCTCGTGGCCGTGGTTTTTAAGGGTCCCCGCATCGCCGGTGCGGTAGGACCCAGCCCCTGCCGAGCAAGCTCCCTCCGGAGCTCGGAGGGAGTCCGCCATTCGGCGATGGCGCCAACCCGGAAGTCCCTAATTCAAACATATTTCACTCCTCTTCTTTTTTATATTTTCTAGGTTTTATATTTTCTAGGTTTCGCATTATTATCTGACTGCAAAATGAACACATTTTCCTCCATGACCTTTCACATTACATGCACATTATACTTCCTCTTAATTTTCTTTCCAGTAAGCTGCAGTTAGCGCATGACACACTGCAAAGCTCACAGTTCACAGTCCCTCTGACAACTTCTCTTATTTTCTGTCACTCTCAGCCTGGGACTGATTCAAATCTTTTTCCAGTTAGCAGGATCAACTTCCCATTCACTCAAAGCAAGCTTTGAATGCAGAATTGCCATCTTATCTGGTTGCCTCTCTATCTATAGCAGAATTAAAATGTTTGTTGAGGACTATTGCTCCTCATATCAGAGCCCAAAGACTGAAAGACATGGGAGTGGCAAGCTGTACCACAACATGAGTAGCAGTAACTCATATCCATCAACCACCTTACTTTAAAGGCCATAGCTCAGTGATAGAGCATCTCAGTCCTTTAGCATCTTCAGGTAGGGTTAGGAAGGCCCCCTGGTTGAAATATGGAGAGTCACTGTGGACCAATACTGAGCTACGCGGTCACATGGCCTGGCTTTGTAGCTCCCTACCTTCCTGTTTTAGTAAAGGAAACATTCCCACTGCGTATATGCTGGTCTTTCTCTGGCAAGGTCCAAGTACTCTTTAAGAATTCGATATCTTGATCCCACTTATGTATTCCTGTGCAGATGGGGTTTTAAAAAAAATGCCCTGCACAAACATGATTGGGATTATGGGGATCCAGAGCTTCCTCATCCACAATGATCCCCAACAGATGTTTCTCCTTTGCTCTCCAGTTCTCTTATCCTTTCTCAAATAATTGTACCTTTACTAGGTTTCAACTGTCAGATGCTGCTTGCAGGCAGCAGAAATACATTTGAAACACAGATACAGTGGTACCTCGGGTTACATATGCTTCAAGTTACATACGCTTCAGGTTACAGACTCTGCTAACCCAGAAATAGAACCTCAGGTTAAGAACTTTGCTTCAGGATGAGAACAGAAATCGTGCTCCGGCGGCACGGTGGCAGCAGGAGGCCCCATTAGCTAAAGTGGTGCTTCAGGTTAAGAACAGTTTCAGGTTAAGAACAGACCTCCAGAACAAATTAAGTACTTAATCCGAGGTACCACTGTACACTTTTCTTGCTTCTCTTTAGTGTCACCTCTCTATTGATTAATGCTCATAGATACCAATATCTTTGCTACAAGGAGCATTTTGTCCTGTTTCAGTCATACCCAAAGGATAAATAATAACCTCCTTCGTTCAGAAGCAATCTGCTTGGCCTGTTTCCCATCCTCCATACATTTGTGCACAGCCACATAAAGCACTTCCTTTTCTTATTCTTTTGCCGTTTGTTATGTGTACGTGAGATACCGGTAGATAGACGGGGGGACACACACACACACACACACAGACTCCTTTGCTTTGGTTGCTGGAAGGACATGCCATTAATACGGATTAATTTTATCTATTGTGAGTGAGTGAGTTAGTTTGCTCCTAGGCTGCAGAGAGCCAGATTTCCTGCTTGCAATTTGTTACAGCTCAGTAGCAAGTCCCTGAAAATAGGAATTTCAAATGGAAATACTGGAAGGCCTCTCAACAGTGCTATAATAAGAAGGGTGTTTTCTTCTACATACTATATGTTGTTACACAACAGCAGCACACCAGAATGTGCGTGGAAAACAAAACGGCAGTCCTTTCTAAAACTGGGCATGCACAAGATGGAAAGCAGAGCCGAAATACAGCAGCCCAAGATCAACACTCCAAATTAAGATGCTTCTGTTAAACATTTCAGCATGGGCGCAGAAAGCCTAGAAAAGCATGTCTTTGAATTTGCTTGTTTGTTTGCCAGGTCATCTCTCCATAATAAATGGATGAAGAATATGTACAATTTTAATCTTGGTAAATGAGGCTGGATCAACAGCAGCAGCAATGCAGAGAAAAATTATTCAGTAAAGGTCTCACTGCTCCAAGAAGGGCTAACCTGTGTTGTTGGTTGGACTGCCAACTCCTATCTGACTTAGCCAGCATGGCTGGTGGTCAGGGGTGGTGGGAATTATAGCTAGAAAGAACAGAAATTCCTTGTCACAACAGATCTACTAGCTGACAGTTTGTTTTGGGAACAGTTGCATCTGTTCTAATATATGCTGTGAACCAACCTGGGTCCTGCACTGCACTGGGCGAAAGGTAGGGTAGTAAATAAGTAATACATGACCACTCCCGCACTACACTCATTTTTATAGGGACTACAACCACCGTATGGCAGGATGGAATGATAACCACCCCAGGGTGCTCCTAACCACTTACCTTACTCCCCTGGACAAGCCTCCTATGGCAACCCTAAGTAGCCAGGATGCCCAAGGTTCAAGCATTCAAGTGACCACTTTCACAATTGCAAGGAACATGCCTACATCCTTAGGTTGCACAAATCAAAATGTATCTATAAAAGGACAATTATTATTCTCCACTCAAGACTGACTGAAATGCAAACAAAACTACATGTGAAAACTCTTACGCACAGTCGCAGAAGGTACAGATCACAAATGAAGACTGTGGAAAGTGATTTAGATAACTTTGGCCTCTCTCATGTGTGTCGCTCTGCAAGAGTTCCAAGTCTGTACAAATGTCTGGCTGTGATAAATCAGATGAAGCTGGTTGCTCGACAAAAATGCTTTCTGGTCTACACATGGTGGATTGAGCTTCCACCTGCAGTGCTAGAGACAGTATCATGAAAGGTTTTGACTATGTTGTTTTAGCAATACAAGCTGCAGTCATGCTTGAACTGTGCTGCTGAGAGGACAATCCCAGATGATCAGTAATCTGGGAGCATCATGTAAAAGCAGCATACAAAGTCAGCATTACTGATCAGGGCTTCAGCAATGCTGGAACGTTTGTTGTTCTCTGACAATTCACTAGATTCCACCTGCAATGGTAATCACTGCAATGAAAATATCTCAGGCTACAATCTTATACACTTACCTGGGAGTAAGTCCCACTTAACTCAATGAGTTGACATGTATAGGACTGCACTCTCAGCCCATGGAGATACAGTGTACAGTTCTGAAAGGGACGAACATTTTGTACAATAAAAACGTAAACAGAAATCACGCACATCTGGCTACAATAGCTACACACGGTATAAATCCCCACACCGCACCATCTACATTTTATTGTCCCAGTTTCAAAAGACCAGGATTTGTAGATTTTAGGCCCTTTTTCTGCTTCTACATTTCACAACTGTGCAATATCAGGAACTGGCTTAATGAAAAGCAGGCACGATAAAAATGCATCAGTGCGTAATTCTCACAGGAGATTTAAGAAGAAAACACAGCATAAGCTAAGAGGATGGCAAAAGCCAAACATTGGACTAGATGACCCTTGGGAGTCCCTTCCAATGCTATAATTCTGTGATTCTATGAACAGCAACACGTCTTTAGGGCATTCTCACAAGTGACCCCAAGGCCTTTTTAGTCTTTGTTGAATGTGTTACATATGAATGTTAATGTGAGGCAGAAGAAAAGGGAGCCGTTCCAAAACTTAATCTACATTCCCATTTAAAAAATCTACGTTTTTTTTAAAGTGAGCTTTTAAAAATCAATTAACAGATGCAATACTGAAAAAAGAAAAGCCCAGCAAACACTGATGTAAGTGGCACCAGTGAGTACAGCAATACTCCAGAATAACCAGAAACACTTGGGTGCACTATGGGGAATACTGGAAACAGCAAACAGCCAGTAAAGGGGGAGGGGTGCTTTAAGGAATGTGAACCAAGAGAATGAAGGAATCTGCATGTTGCTGCTTGTTTTACATGTAGACTAGCAAGTGAAAGTATGGGTAATGGACTTGGTGTTTTAATATACCAACTGGTAAAATACTAGTTTTATTTTGTCTGTACGTATGTTTGAAAGTTAGGGACGCGGGTGGTGCTATGGGTTAAACCACAGAGCCTAGGACTTGCCGATCAGAAGGTCGGCGGTTCGAATCCCCGTGACGGGGTGAGCTCCTGTTGCTCGGTCCCTGCTCCTGACAACCTAGCAGTTTGAAAGCATGTCAAAGTGCCAGTAGATAAATAGGTACCACTCCGGCGGGAAGG
The DNA here is from genome assembly GCF_964106645.2 of Podarcis pityusensis. Taxonomy (NCBI): domain Eukaryota; kingdom Metazoa; phylum Chordata; class Lepidosauria; order Squamata; family Lacertidae; genus Podarcis; species Podarcis pityusensis. The sequence continues at coordinate 61,908,915 of NC_138031.1, forward strand.
TAAACGGCGTTTCCGTGCACTGCTCTGGTTCGCTAGAAGTGGCTTAGTCATGATGGCCACATGACCCAGAAGCTGTACACCGGCTCCATCGGCCAATAAAGCAAGATGAGCGCCACAACCCCAGAGTCGGTCACGACTGGGCCTAATGGTCAGGGGTCCCTTTACCTTTATGTTTGAAAGTTGTTGTGCCCAAATTATCCTATAGTGGAGTTAGCAGGGAACATGTACCAGAACAACTTGTTACTATTGCTGCATGCCACCCCAATCTCCAAGTGGTGCAAAAATCCAGGGGTTCCAGGTTGTTTCCTTGGAATGATGGACAGCAGAGACTGTGGTGTCCTTGGGATCTCCACAGCCTTGGATTCCAGCAGAAATCAGGCACTGTTCTATCTCTCAGCCTGCAGCCTGCTTCTGGCTTCTTGCTCACACATCTCAACTCGGGTTTTGTCCTAACTAACGGCTAGTTGAGGGATGAGGGGCATCCATTTTTCACTTCCTCTGTTACCTTAACCACCCATACTTAGGAGCCATGACTAAGAAACTTACCTGGCTATTCCAGCAATGGGGATCCTTAAGGGATCCAGAAATTAGAAGGGAGCTCAGGCATACAGCCTGCTGCCCCACCCCCACCCCCGAAAAGCTCACAACCCTATTATGTTTTAATTTAAAGCGGGGTTTGGGGTCCACGACCCATTGGTGGCTGATGCCATTGGCACTGGTGGGGTGGAAAACAGAGAGACCAGCAGTATGTGGAGCCAGAGCCTATGGCAGGCAAGAACCACTCCATGGCTTAGTGTAAGTAAGATGGCAGCCAGGTAGAGACTGGCTGTGGGCAGGTTGAGGTTGGTGGAGCAATGCCACATGGAGAAACATCCACTGCTGTGTTCACTGATAGGTTCAACCTGAAAAGGTTGAACGTAACTGCATCTTAATTTTAAAAAGTATGGGAAACATATGTGCAGCACTGAACATTGTACTTCTGCCCATCTTGAGCCTTTTGCAAATTATGTGTGCTTGGGCTCAGCTCCAGATAATCAGGATAGGCGCAGTGGCACGTGAATGTAACTGCAAGAGTTAAACCACTTACAGAGCAGCAGGCAAGTTCCTACAGAGCATCCTAGAAAGTTGTGCAGCTTCGTAAGGTCACTCTCCCACAGATACTAAGTAAACTTTTGAGCAGCCTTTGTTAACGCTGCTGATAACGTTGGCTGGCTAACGTTGCTGGCTTGATTTATTTTAAGTCTGTAAATGCAAAGAGACAGCGATTGCAACAGATGCTTTTTGACAGCATAAAATAATAGGATGCCAACTTAAAACTGTAAATTACAAACAATCCTTCCCTAAGTAGAAAATGAATGCAGAGAACAGGGAAGCTTCATCAACCAGGCGTGTTTGTAAATCAAATGGAGGAAAACAAATGACTGCCGAAAGCAGAAGAAAAGGTGGTGGTTGCAGAATCAGGGCTGGTGGGGAAGGCTGGCAAGGAGAGAGCTGGCACAGTTCATAGTCATCAGACCGAGGCCTGAGCCAAGTGGAGAGCAACTGTTGGGCCAGAGAGTCCAAAGGCAAGAGACCAAGCTGTAAATGAACAGAGTGCCAGAGAGGCAAAGCACTAGATACAGTGCAGGTCCAGGCCAAGGGAAACATAAGGAAGCAATGGGATTTTTTCCTCCCCTAAGTGCTGCATGGCCAGTGGAGGAAGGCTTAAACCTCCCATCCCTGTGCTGATTACAAGTAGAAGAAGAAGTAGAAGAGTTTGGATTTGATATCCCGCTTTATCACTACCCGAAGGAGTCTCAAAGCGGCTAACATTCTCCTTTCCCTTCCTCCCCCACAACAAACACTCTGTGGGGTGAGTGGGGCTGAGAGACTTCAGAGAAGTGTGACTGGCCCAAGGTCACCCAGCAGCTGCATGTGGAGGAGCGGAGACGCGAACCCGGTTCACCAGATTACGAATCTACCGCTCTTAACCGCTACACAACACTGGCTCTCAGTGTGCCCTCTCGCCCCCTTGCGCCTGGGATTAAATTAAAAAGCAAACAAACCACAATGTGACTGCTAATCACATTGCTAAAGTAATGTTAGGACCCAAGAGGAGGCAACAAGGGGTATACTTGGATATTTTTCTTCAGGGGGAAAAAAGATAATTTGTGTTTGGAGCAAAGGGCTCAGGAAAGGAAGGAAGGGTCTTCAGCCACAGGGCACGTCCAGATTATATCGTCACTGCACACTACGTAGAGTTGCTTTTGGAAAATGCTTGGAAGCGGCATTGAGCGCAACATGCAGTAGCCAGGGTGGCCCGCCTATGGCCTATACTTCCAGAGCACATGACTCCAAGATCGTTCAGTCTTCATTGGTTACCATTTTGTTAAGAAGCACCATTCAAAAGTACTGATGGTTGTGGCCTAGGAAGCCACAAATGTTTTAGAACCAAGATTTTGAAAGTCTGCCTTCTCTCACATGACTGTGTGCATGACTGTGACCTTAACTGGAGACCCTGCTTTGTGTCCTGTTGCCGTCAAAGATCTCTTTGGGTTATGGGGTAGGGCTTTTTCAGTGGTGGCACCCTACCTTGGGAGCAGGGAATGGATGGATCTGTCAACTTCAGTTTCAATCAGTTTCTCGTTTTCCCAATCTGCAGTTCAGTTCTCCGTATTTCTGCAGCAATTTGCCAATTTTTTAAAAAAAAGAAACTTACATTTTTATGCATTCCTCACCCCACGGTATGCCTATCTATACGTATTGCATGGGTGGAGAACTGCATTTCAAGATGCAGGGAAATGTGAATTTCCAAGGATGGAGGTGTGTTGGTTTGCATATTGGTTCAGAAAATGTGGATTTGGTAGGTTTGCCTTTAAATGCTAATCCCTACTTGGGGAAACTCAGCTGAAACTCCCTCCTTTGGCATTGGCTTTAGTGGTGTTTTTATGTGCTGCAAAACCCCTTTTTGTTACATACCTTTGGTTTAGATACCTAGCTCTCCTTCCCTTCTGTGATTTTTATAGGATCACAGAATTGTAGAGTTGGAAGGGACATTTGCCTTCTGATCTCCAGCTTGATTTTTCCCCATTTAGTTTTCTTGTGCTAGGGATCTGTATTGTTTTAATTGTGAACCACTTTAGAGATATCAGGAAAGGCTAAAAAGTGGTCTATAAAATAAGAAACATAAATAAAAATCCACAGGACCAATGGCCAATAGGCCTGTACATTGATTCTTAAGGCTTGCTGAATGGGCTTAAAGAAATACCAAAGAGCTTGGAAGGTGGGGGTCCAGAGCAGAGGTTATTGCTAACAGGTGGAAGAGACCACTCCCTTTATTGTGGGAGAAAATGGAGAGAAAGATCACAGTGTCTGACATTTGTGATGCCTAACGCTGGCATCTGAAACAGAGCGGGAGGCTGAGTTGTGAAGGACTCCTCCACAACTGCAGAATTTTTTTCCCTTCAGAATTGTTTTTAATTTTTCTTAATTAATCACTTTATGCATGCACACATAAATTTTCAAGAAATGATTTCTTCTCTTTAATTTTTCTTTCAGTAGCCTGCATTAGCACTGAATAATGCAGAGCCACGAATAAACTGCAAGAAATAAGCACCAGAATAGAGCGGCTATGTGGGGTTCCATGCTAAAGCTGAGTTTAAGGCACTCGTTTTTGCACTATGCATCTACCAACCACAGAGGGCATTCAATGCATGAACCTGTTCTGATCTTTTAATGACCCTTTTTCTTCTCCTTCTCCCTCAGGAACTCCTTCAGTTGCTTTCTAATTTACTGGAGGCTTTACAGGAGGATGAATTCTGGGTTATTAAAATACCCTGGATCCCAAGGTTCATAAATGAGACTTCTGGTATTTGTGATGTGAGGTGCCCAAACAATGTTAGGTAAGTCAGGAAGTGCATAAGGAGAGATTAATGGAAGGAAAGAAGCTATCATAGTCAGTAGAAAATGTACACACACAGCCCAATGGACCTTCCCTGAGGTCATATCTATGGACTACTAAAGCATTTCCCCCCTTTCTATTATGTATATAGGGTGCTAGTTGTCTTGATTCCCTCTGACTACTCTGATTCAGACAGGCACTTGAGAAAGAAAATGATGAATGGGGGGGGGGTGAGATGGCAGAGTGGAAGCCACATGACACAACTCTTCCCTCCACCTCCTGACATGCTTGGCTCAGCTGTTGAAGCCGACAGTCCCAAAGGCTTCCTCTCCTTCCCCAGGGGAGGACAGGAGCATGTCAGAAACTGGGGAGGTTACTTCCCTGCAGTGGGATGGAGAGAGCTGACGGGACAGGGCAGGAGAATTCAGAGGTGGAGGCCAGTCTGGTGTTGTTTATCAGGAAAAGCTGGCATCCAAAGACAAAAGAGGGGACACATCCCTCAAGACACAGGCCAGGAATTCTCACAGGGATAGGGTTCCTTGTGTGTAGCTGGGCATTCTCTGTCTCTGCTCAAAAGCTTGGCGGGGAGACTACGAAACTTATTGGTGCAACCACAGCTCTGTGCAATCTTTGAACCCTTACTTCTAACCTTGTTCTCAGACTGGACTTATTTTTGCTACTCTTTTGCCTTGTAAGAACACCTGGACTAGATTGTGCTCTTTTCCTAGGAGCTGAGTCTGCTATAATAAAAGTTTACTTCTTTACTTACAGGTGAACATCTCTGTGAAATGGGCTTGGCAGGGAGCCAGGTCACTTGTAACTGTTCTAATCACAACCAGCCCTTTGCTTAGAGCAGAACACTAGGAAGAATTTAAGCTTTGTATGAAAGGAATAGACTCCATATTTGTATCTATAAAATATACCGCATTTACTCAAATCTAATGATCACCTTTTGCGCCAAATTAAGATGTGCATCTGATTTAGATTCGATGGCACATTTACATTCACCAGCAAATACTTTTTTGGGTTTCAAGGTTCTGAAAATTGAGGTGCGCATTAGACTCAAGTAAATACAGTACATAAAATTTAAGAACCAACTAAAGCGCAAGCCCCAGCAGAATAATTCTCATAGTGATGATAATAATATCTAGCATTGACAAAGTACTTTCATAAAAGTTTTTTTATATATATAAACCTCACAACAACCCTATAAAGTAGGCCAATATTATTATCCTGATACAGCAGAAGAGGGAGACAGAGGTAGAGAAGCTTGCCTAAGGTCACCTAGTGAGTTCCTAACTACACTGAGATCCAACCCCACCGCAGTTATGTCACACCCACTAGAGTGAATGGAACATAGTGAGATATCCATATGAAAAAAGGGCAAGGCTCCATATAGTGTGGAATGTCACTTGCAATTTTGCTTGTAGCTTATGGTGGAAGAGTAGTTGTGTAGTATTATGGTGGAAGAGTAGTTGTGTAGTATTAGGAGCCACTGATCTGGAAGCAGCTAGTTGAGAGAGAAAAACTTTACAAAAGTAAATGCAATACTGGGTATGTTTGATTTAGTGCAAGGGCTTAGAAAATGTTTCATAATATGATTCTGCAGGAATATAGTCTGCCACTGTGTTATTATGCTACACGCTCTTGTCTGCAGTGCAAGATTGATTATTTGAATCCTGATGAGAGGCTCTCTGAACATTAGCCACGCAAATTAATAAGCCTCAGTGGCAGAGTGATCTCTCATGAAGAAGATTGTCTTTTATGGAATGCGAACAATGCTATGGTAAAGCTACGGGTTGCTTTCCTTCCCTGGTTCACATTCTGTTAACCATCTGATGTCACCACGGAGATGTGAAGTCTTTATAATTACAGCTCAAGGCCCAGAGAAAAAGAAAGAGAAATTAGGTTTCATGCATTAACACAAAACTACCTGGGATGGCTTTATGGCTGGTTAATTCTCTTCTGCCGATTGGAACGCTGCATGAATTCTGAATCCAGATATGGTTTTATGAGTGGCATCTTAATTAATTTTCCACCATATTTTTTTTTTTAAAAAAAGTAATAATAACAAAATGCCCTTTGTCACAAACAATTGCTTCTTGCAGTCCTGCTGAGTAAGATGCAAAGAAAGCCAAGAGCCTTCGCTGCAGCGACCAGTGTCCTACTAAGCAGTGGGGCTTGTTTCTTTCATCTTCCCTTGGATAAAGAATTCAGGTTACGCTCTGCACAAAATTAAAGTGTTCTGTTCAGTTATGTACACGAACAGCTTTGTAACTGTTCCTTGCTTCTAGGTCAAGGGCTCTCCCTATGGCAGGGTGCCAGCTTTATCCCTGGGCTCTCATAATCCCTTGAAATAAATCAACTTTCCATTGAAATCCTCTGCAGTTCCACTTCAAACTGCTGCCTCCAGCATGATGCTCTTTTATACTTTTGTGGAATTAAAAATAACCGGGAGGAGGAACAGGAGAAAAGGAAACAATGCAGCCATTGTAGGCTGGGTATAGAGTTCCAAATATAATCCAAATTGTGTGTATTAAATGGTATCTTTGTACGCTGCCTTAACTCCAGATTTCAGCATTTATTATTAGACCAAATGAAAGTGCCTCGGATTAGAGGTATGATCTGATTGGCTGACAGAGTTACTATGCTATAGGTATATGTCTCTGCAGCTAAACCTCTGCACAAATAGGCTGAAAACCTGCTGCCCTCTTCTAGGTAGCAGGGTAAATTCCAAGAATTTAAAGGCTATCCCAAACACTAAGCAGATATAGCTAGTGAAAACTAATCTCCTACTCCCGTGCTCATATTTGAACATTTAACACGCATCTGCAAATATAAAGCTTGTATTCTTTGAAGACCTCAAAGAGTCTTCGAGTGAAATACTGAAAGGACGTTTTGTTCGTACAAGCAGGGTCCCAAAATAAAATGTTGCAGCCTGTTTGTGAAATAAATAAGAAGGGAGTTAAAGAGAACAGGGATTCAGAAGAAGACAAAAAGAGCTGAGCTGGATCAAGCCAATGACCCATTGAGTCCAGCATCCTGTTCTCATAGTGGCCAACCAGATGCCTATGGGAAAACTTCAAACACAGCCTGAACACAAGAGTACTCTCCCCCCCCCCCGCCCTTGAGTTTCTAGCAACTGGTATTAAACATGTACACCTTCTAATGTCTGTATGACGTAGTATTTTAAACGGCATTTTTTTGCTGCTACCTTTTGAGCTTGGGGTTCATTTTTTAAGGAACAGGGTGTGTGGGGTGGCTACACTACTGCTTAATCCCAGCCACCTTAAAATGTTCCACTGATTTCTGTGACCAGCGCCCAGTTCCATCCTTGGGCACAATTAAAAAATAGCTTCTCTGTGTGAACCAGGAAGTGACTTACCTAGAGGTTCTTTCTGCCCTTCATATCAGGGATAGGGGTTTTTTTCCCTCCCCACCTGAGAACCACATTCCCTCTTGGGGGAGAGCAGCATGGAAGTGGTGGGTGGGATCAGAGGGGAAAATCGAACGGGGCAGTGTGTACCATTGTGTAGAAGGCTGCATTACACCCATGCGGAAGTCAGGTTTCTGTACGTACCTTCCCACTCGGCTCTCTATCCAGGCAAGCAAGAGGGATTAAGGTCCGAAGGGCCCATTCCAGCCAGGCTAAAACAGCAGGGCCATTGTGGGGTGTGACCCCAGGCGAATACATGGCTTGCAGATAGAGCCAGAAGGACTGACTAGAGAGCTGCGTTTGGCTTCCAGCCCTGGAGGTCCCCATCCCAGTGAGGGATGTGGCTTGGGTACCAAAGGCCAGAAAGAGAGAGAAGGCTGGAGGGTCCATTTGTGTGCAGAGGATATGCCACATTGCTTGAAACAGGAGCCAAATGCAGAAACCAAGTTTAGAATATACGGTATTTCTACTTCCTAAGAGACTGAAAAAGAATCAGGAATAAAAACTCACCACCAGTTTTGCAACTGTTCAGGCAGGGGCTCGCTAACACTAGAAAGAAATGTGCCACAATTATGTTCAAGGGTACATTTGTGCCACAAGGCTGTGCAGAATCTATACAGTCGTACCTCGGGTTGAATGCGCTTCGGGTTGAGCGTGTTCGAGTTGCGCTCCACGGCAACCCAGAAGTAACGGAGCACGTTACTTCCGGGTTTCGCCGCTTGCGCATGCGCAGACGCTCAAAATGACGTCACAGCGAAAAGTGACACGCGCATGCGCAGACGTGCCGTCACTAGTTACGTTTGCTTCTAGATGAGAACGGGGCTCTGGAACGGATCCCATTCGTATCTAGAGGTACCACTGTACTAAGGTTCCCAACCAACTGCAGCTTCCATAGCTCACTAAAGGATTTGCAGAGAATGTAAATAAAGCCAACGGTTTTCAGGCAGTCTGTGTAATGGTATGTTTTAGATTTTAAAGTCAAGTGATGGTATGAAGCTTTGAGTCAATGCTACGTAACGTAATTTTGTAGTGGAAGCAGAAAATTCAGAGTACTGTATTAAAAACTATGTTCAGAACACTCTTGGCTTGCTGCCACCTAGAGACCAAAATAAGTAATGCGGTAGATTTCCATTGGAGACCTTTCGTTTTCTCTGGTCTGTAAGTGGCCACAACTTGGCACAGTAACAGCTTCTATATGCGTTCAAGGATAACTGATGGGCTTTTAATATTGGATATTAAAGAAGCACAAGTCATTACTGGGAGCCAGGCTGTGATGGGCTGGCGAGCCAATCCTTTTGGGTTTCAGGAGTGTAATGGTCTCTTGGTGATAAGAGGGCATGGCCCATTTTCTTCCACAGTGGATGATGTAATGCTGTCAAGTAAAACAAAAATTATTGTGGATGGAATGAGGTAATTAAAAGAAAAACCATGCCCAGGTATCATATGGTTCTTTTGAGTCAGATGATTTCAAACGCACATTTTTACAGCTACACTATGCACTTCACCTCTGTCTTGATAGTTGGCCTTGTACTTCCTTCATTCTGGCATGTTGTGGCTGTTTTCATTGGTGAGTGAATTGATGCCACCTGATCACTACTTTTCTGTTTCAACCTCTCTCTCACTTCATTTAATTGTAACTTTACAAATTTACAAATATGACCTATCACCCAACAAAATCACCCATCGCTTAACATAATACAATAACTAAAATGTTATATGATTTCTGTGTCCTTCTTAGATTTTTAATATATATATTTAATTTATACCCTGCCCTTCCTCTCAAAGGAGATAAGGGAGGCAAATGACAAGTGATAGAACAGTAAAAACATCTTTAAAGAATCTTTTTTTAAAAAAATCCAATCCAGATGCAGCAAGTTTTCTTCTCAGTGTGATTATATGTTTGACCCACTCTTCATATATTTTCTCTTTTGTTGATTCCCTAGTTGTACATGTGCTGTTGGGAATGGTCTTCCCACAAGAGGGGAGGAGCTATATTTTTTAAACTGACCCTTGGCTAATTTAGCTTTTGTGCTATTTCCCCCCCACAAATGCCAGGAACTTCCCTCAGTGATCCGAAGAGGCACTTTTTACAACTCTCTAGTAAAAATATTTTAAAATAAATTTATAAAATGTAGATGGGTAGGGAGAAGGAGAAACAAATGTAAAGACAATGCCATTTGGAAAGGGTTAATGACTGAGAATTCATCCCTAAAGATAAGGGGCAAACCATACAGTCAAGAAATATTTGGAACAGCCTATACAAAGTCCAGTATCACATTCATGATGACCCAAAATCATAGAAGTAATTATTGTGCAAAACTAATGGGACTTAACCCCCACTGGGCAGGCATACCGGTTCCGCCATACAGTGGTACCTTGGGTTAAGAACTTAATTCATTCCGGAGGTCCGTTCTTAACCTGAAACTGTTCTTAACCTGAAGCACCACTTTAGGTAATGGGGCCTCCCACTGCACCGCCACACGATTTCTGTTCTCATCCTGAAGCAAAGTTCTTAACCCGAGGTACTATTTCTGGGTTAGCAGAGTCTGTAACCTGAAGCGTCTGTAACCTAAAGCGTCTGTAACCCAAGGTACCACTGTATTACCGCCATCTCCCCACCCCCTGAGTTGTAGTGGCCTGCAATTGGTCAGAAGAGGGAGCAAATAATTTCTAGCCATAGTGCAGTTGTCTGCTCTTTACTCTGCTACTAATGCTATTCCATGTCTATGTGGCCTTCTGTTTTTCTGCCAGGGTCAAAGTTGTAGAGAATAATGTTAGACTCAGGTGAAATCAATTATATATGCATATTTATGCTGGCAATAATAATAAAAAAATCTCTTGATTACAAGGTCTCGTTGTAATCTGTACACCTGTACAAAATATGGTTCTCCTTGAATTCTCTAAAATGTTTATCCATCCTCTTCTTTAGACATCAGTACCAATAATAAATGTTTTCTTGCAAGCTAGACAGCTTTCGGTCTCTGTGCATATCTTTCCATTTCTGCTGTAGAGACACAGTTCACACGTATCCTTAAGGCAATAGACCAAGATGACAAAAGGTGAAAAAAAATAAGTCAGGCAACAATTAAAAAACAACACGTGCCCACTCAAAACAAGCACAAAAATACAATAATGAATATATATATATATATATCCCAAGACAAGCTGTTCAGAGCATAAAAATATCTCTCATGTACTTTCTCCAAACTAGCCCTGCAAATCCATCAGCATCAAGTACGAAGTGAAAAGGCAATTACCAAGAACCCAAGAAAAAAAACTTCACTAAGCACGAGCAACTCCAGAGGCCTCCTCACTCTGCCCTACTAGAATTAAAGGATCTAGGGGTAGCCAATGCAGTGCCCTCTATATGCTGGTGGACTGAAAGTCCCACCAGCCCCAGCCAGCATGGGCAATGGTCAGGGACAGCGCAAGTTGTAGTTCAGCAGCATCTGGAGGGCACCATGTTGGGTACTCCTGGGTTACATCTACATGGGGGAAGCGCCATGGAGAAGGGAGGAACAGAAGGAAGGTAAGAATGAAAAGTGGGCTGGAGGAATTTGGTAAGTTAATGAATTGTGGGGTGAGAATGTGACATGACTTCTGAGACCAGTGCAATGAGTTAACCAGAGGCAGTTTGCAAGAAACATTTGAGTTGTATTCTATTGTATTCCCCACCCCCCAGTTTTCCAGTTTGTAGTCTCATATTCAGTGTGCATCTTTTGTATAATTTTAAGTTTTGAGTCAAGTTCCAGTTTAGGTTGTTTCTTTCAGGCTATGTTCAGTTTCTATCTGCTGCTTGCTTCGCTTTTTTGTCATTTAGAGTGCTTGGTACATTTTGGTGGTTTCTCTGATCTGGTGTGGGTTGTGGCTTGGGCACTCTTGTGTCAGTTCTGACAGGATGTCATGAAGAATTTCACTAAAGCCAAGGAACACTATAGTGTTGATGTAGTACATCAATATATTGTGTTTTGGGTCTAAGGGAGAATAACAAGTGCTGTCTCATGCCAGAAGCTTAACTTTGGAGATAGAAGGATTAGTGCATTTGTAGTTGGGTTTTAACATTAATCTTGAAAATAAAAAATTGTTTTGCTTTCCACAACCCCATGCATTTATTTGTGCAAAGGAACTATAACATTATACTGGACTGCCCAGTTAATTCAACACAAATCTCACTGACAGCAAAAGTTTGTGGCTGGTATGTTGGAAGTGAAGGTTCAGATTTCATTGGATAAATATCAAGGTGGGATCAGGAAAAGTGTGGGGAAAGTGTGCTGCATTTTGGGGGCACAAGCTGCTGTTGGATTACGGTGACTGATGTTAGTATTTGTAATGTAATTTCATTGGGAATGTATTTCACAAAGAACAGATGGCGCTGAATAAAGGAGGTGGCAGTTGGAAGTTGGTAGTTGACAACTGGCAGTTGGAAATTACCGGTAACAGTTGGGAGTTGGTTGGTTATACTGTTAGTTCTATCTTGACTGCAAAGGTGAGAGATATGGGGACTTCATGCAGACGCTGTCTGGAGGAGTTTATAAATAATACTTGTTCAAATGTTGCCAGCCTGACAAGTGGGAAGATTTATCTTCAACTATTTATGTGAGGCATATTTTTTTTAAAAATCACAGATAGCCAACAATTGATTCTGTGACACACATTAACCTACTGAAGTGTGCAGAAGTGTGCTTGTTCTGGCTGCAGCTCTCAAATACAGTACCGACTATCAGCTTAAGGAAACCTGAAAGCTTTATTCAAGTAGTCAGCATGTGGTCTAAGCATTAGCCCCACAGTACAGGATACATGATTCATAAGTCTACAGCAGAGCTCTAAGACATATGACTAAGAAGTAGCTATAGATGTTGTCTCAACACCTGACATGTCCCTCCCACTCCACTTTTAACTGAGATGGGTGGGACCAGTCATTCATGTGATTCTCATCCCAAGTGAGAAGACTGTGCTTTCAAGTGTGAACTTCTATTGGGGTGGGGTGGGGTGGCTGGGTCTGTTTACACCAGTGCAATCCTTGGTGCCAGGACCTTGATCCAACCCTCTAACTCTCCCTCTACTTAGACCGGCCATGCTGGTTTGCCAGCCACCTCTTTGGTTACCATGGAAATATCACCAGGGGGGCGTGTCAGAGCGGAGACTGACTCAGGCGCTTCCCTTCCCCTTCTGGATGGTCTGGCAGTACCGCAACAGATCCCTTCCCCAAATCCTTGCTCAAGCTCTTCTCACCTCCGGTTCCTCCTTCTCCTCCACTGGCAGATCTTGCCCTTCCTTTGGGATTACTTATTTTTTTAACTTCCCATCAGCTGCCAGAACCATGGGATATTTTCATTGTTTCGAAGCTATCAGCGTTGCTTGTTTCTGAGCTGTGACAATTAGGAAAGTAAATGGGGTAGGCTGCAGGAGATAAGGTGTCACGGAAATGATTGCAGTATTAAAAAATCTGGTATTAAAAAATCCATGCAAGCCACTGTGGAAATATAAATCTATTGAATCATTGCAAAGTTTAATTCCTTTGAAAACTGGTTCCAATCAGAGAATCAGATTTCTTTAGATGGGTATGCCTAACAAGATCTGCTTCTGCCATCAACTCTCCATCAGGGTAACATAAATTGGCCTGCCAGTTATATCAGAACATCTTGCTGTGATGTTTCTAAGAATATTTATAAACTTTTGGAATCTCCCAAACCAAAATGGGCAGTTTCTTTGGAAGAGTTCAATGTAGCATATTTTCTTAAGAATCATTTTGTAGCCGAAGTGACCCCCCCCCCGGCACAGAAATAGTGTTGTTTTCAGAATAATGGGCCATATTTTGTCAGAAAAATAGATAACGGTGAACTGCCATCTAGCTCATTAATGTTGGCATGGTCTCCAGGTCATACGACAGGAGATACCATATCTGGAAATACCAAGGTATGAATTTGGAAGTGTTCTCGAAGCTACTAACGTGAGTTTGACCAAACTGTGGGAGGCAGTGGAAGACAGGAGTGCCTGGCATGCTCTGGTCCATGGGGTCATGAAGAGTCGGACACAAGTAAACGACTAAATAGCAACAACATGTGAAGCATATGCTGTGAATATGAGCTACAGTCCTTCCACTTAAAGCCATAATTGTTACCCTATATATATATTCATAGAATCATAGAGTTGGAAGGGACCACAGGGGTCATATACTCCAACCCGCTGCAATGCAGGAATCTTTTGCCCAAAAATAGAAGGTTGCTGCCCTTCACTTACCAGACACAAAACAAAGTAAGTTGGAAGCTTTTCCCATAATTGGTACAGACATCACATCACTTTAGGCACACTGGCTTGTATCCAATGCAGCACCAAGCTAGCATCCTATTCGTATAAGGATTTATGCTTGCACAATGAGACTCGCCTTCCTCTCCTTCCCCACAGTAAAAGGTAAAGGTAAAGGGGCCCCTGACCATTAGGTCCAGTCGTGACCGACTCTGGGGTTGCGGCACTCATCTCGCTTTATTGGCCGAGGGAGCCGGAGTAAAGCTTCCAGGTCATGTGGCCAGCATGACTAAGCCACTTCTGGCGAACCAGAGCAGCACACGGAAATGCCGTTTACCTTCCTGCCGGAAGGTATTTATCTACTTGCACTTTGACATGCTTTCGAACTGCTAGCTTGGCAGGAGCAGGGACCAAGCAACGGGAGCTCACCCCGTCACAGGGATTCGAACCACCGACCTTCTGATCGGCAAGTCCTAGGCTCTGTGGTTTAACCCACAGCACCACCCGCGTCCCTCTCCTTCCCCACATGCATCCCCTAAATCTACTCTGGGGCTTCTGTTTTCTTTGGAAGGTCCTAGTGAATCTCCTCATTCAACTTGTCCAGTACTGGTTTCTTTCCCTATACAGTATTCCCCTGGTATACTTGGTTCCATGTTTATTTCTTAGGTTGTAAAACAGCGTGCTCTAGATGTGATTGCAAGCGTGGGTTTCTGCAGAAGATTCAGGACAGACAAAAGAAAGCATTTCTTCACCCAGCACACAGTTAAACTGTGAAGATTGCTACTGTAAGAGGTAGTGACAGCCACCAAATTGGGTGGTTTTAAAAGGGGGTTAGCTAAATTCATGAAGGATACAGCTATACTGTATAAGTGTACAGTGGTACCTCAGGTTACAGACGCTTCAGGTTACAGACGCTTCAGGTTACAGACTCCGCTAACCTAGAAATAGTACCTCAGGTTAAGAACTTTGCTTCAGGATGAGAACAGAAATCACGCAGTGGTGGCGCAGTGGCAGTGCGGTGGCAGCGGAAGGTCCCATTAGCGAAAGTGGTACCTCAGGTTAAGAACAGTACCAGGTTAAGAACAGACCTCCGGAACGAATTAAGTTCTTAACCCGAGGTACCACTGTATATGGTTCTAACCATGATGTGATCCACCTCCACTGTCAAAAGCAGTATGCTTCTGAATACCATTTACTACAGTTCAGGAGAATGTCGTTACACTCAGATTCTACTAGCGGGGTTCCCATGGACACATGGCTGATCACCGTGAGAACAAAATCCTGGACTAGATGGGTCTTTGTCCTGATCCTGTGGGACTCTTTTTTCTGTTCTTATATGAACCCACACCCTGGGATAGCTCAGTCGGTAGAGCATGATACCGTTAATCTCAAGGTCATGGGTTCGAGCCCCACATTGGGCACAATATTCCTGCATTGCAGGGGGTTGGACTAGATGATCCTTGTGGTCCCTTCCAACTCTACAGTTCTATGAGCTTGCATTGTTCATAGAATCTTCCACCTTGAAAACTTCCACACTTTTCACTAACTGAAGTTGGAGAATAAAAAGTATCCCTTTATATATTGTCTCTCCATTTTCCTGGGATTTTAAAAATATATATACAGTGGTACCTCGGGTTAAGTACTTAATTCGTTTCAGAGGTCCGTTCTTAACCTGAAACTGTTCTTAACCTGAAGCACCACTTTAGCTAATGGGGCCTCCTGCTGCTGCCGCGCAGCCAGAGCACGATTTCTGTTCTCATCCTGAAGCAAAGTTCTTAACCCAAGGTACTATTTCTGGGTTAGCAGAGTCTGTAACCTGAAGCATATGTAACCTGAAGTGTATGTAACCCGAGGTACCACTGTATATAGATATATATAAAACCTTCAACAAACAATTTTCATTAAAACGTACACTGCTGCCTGAGACTTATGAATGACCCTGCCAGGCCAAGCTGTCAACAGAGTGGCAATTTATATTATTACATCTGTTCAGCTAGAATACATTGCAGAGTGTCTCAGCAAGTTGTATTGGAGACTGGTCAGCCAGTGACAGCAAAGCCCTCTTGATCCTGGGCCAGTCACTTAATGAGACAGACCATCCGAAGCCAAGCTCCTGTTTCATATCCTCCCCTCCTTTCTCCAATGACCTCTGCGAGGCTTTTAGCTGTTTAGCAAACTGGCAAAGGCACTGTCCCTGACATGGTAGTGTCAATACTGTCTGAAACAGATAACCCTCCAATTGTAGAATTATTAAAGGTCTTTTGTCTCAGCTTCCCCTATTTTTAAACCACCTCAAATGCTTACCTCTATAAATGCACTGTGAGCATGCTACTAAATGGATGTTCACAGGAAGTTTGTCATTTGCCTCCAAATGGTCGGCTTCCAATGATGATCTTCCACTTAAGAGGATTGCTTGCTAATGGTCAAGGCTGACCAGCTGATATTTTTTCAGTGGCAGATAATGACTGGAAATGCCCCCCTATTGGGCAGTATGACTGGATTCAACAAATGAGTCCCATTAGCAGAAGCCAGCCAGCACAATGTGGCTTCCCCCACCTGCTCCTCTCCTTGCACCTTCAAAAATGAGCTCTGGGAGGGTTGGGAAGAACCCCCATGACAGCGCTTGGAGGCAGGAGAGGGGATCATTCCATCTGGCAAGCTGAAATGTTTGCACTGACAGATCGACTGCTCTAGCACTATGTTGAATTTCTCCCTCAATCTGCAAGGTGTTCCTGTATGAAACTCTCACCATCTTATTCGGCTGTGAATGAGATTTTATCACCATTTCATGATTATTTATTTATTAACGTTTATCTAAGCTTTATTTGAGGGTCACTCGAGATGTCTTATGGCGGCAAAAGATGAAAATCTGTCCTGGAAGTGACAAGAGCATGAATAACTTTGGCTGGACTTGGTTTCTCCAAGAAAGGGCACAAGCTGTTTCAAAACAACTAGCCACAACTACCTGAGCATTAAGCAGCAGGTTTAAATTCAAGAGCACTCCCAAACTGCAAATCTGCTGCTTCAGGGTTAGTGGACCAAAAACAGGAGATAACACACAGAAATAAAAAAATGTGCAAAATATTTGTGAGTGCTAAATAGATATATGGCTTGGTTTTCATTTAATTATGCATATAAGCTGCTGGCCTTGTCACTCAGCATAAGGTGGAAATACTTTTGCTTACCTGCACACACATAGCAACAGAATACTTTCTTGGATATACAAAACTGCATATATTGATTTTAGTATTACAAAAACACTAGACTGGAGCATGACATTAGATCTTATGGAACCAGCCCACATATTGGACTCACCAATTATGAGTCTTGTTTGCTATGCTGCTAAGGTTACTACCTTTTGAAGAAAATCTGACACCTGGGTAGGACCTGAACTTGAGAGAAATTGGGGAGGAACCTGATAGACTCTGGTGGGGAAAGAGCAATATACAGTGGTGCCCCGCAAGACGAATGCCTCGCAAGACGAAAAACCCGCTAGACGAAAGGGTTTTCCGTTTTTCGATGCGCTTCGCAGGACGAATTTCCCTATGGGCTTGCTTCGCAAGACGAAAATGTCTTGCGAGTCTTGAGATTTTTTTCGCTCCCCCCCCTTTTTCTAAGCCGCTAAGCCGCTAATAGCCTTTTAGCCGCTAAGCCGCTAAGTCTTTAATAGCCGCTAAACCGCTAATAGCGCTAATCCGCTAAGCCGCTAATAGGGTTGCTTCGCAAGACGAAAAAACCGCTAGACGAAGAGACTCGCGGAACGGATTAATTTCGTCTTGCGAGGCACCACTGTAATGTGCTTAGAATGTCAGACCAGGACTGCAGAGAGCAAGTTACATCCATACTCAGCCTTAAACTCAGTGGGTGACAACAAGCCAGTCACTCCCTCTCAACCTAGCCTACCTCACAGGGTTGTTGTGAGGATAAAATGGAGAGAGCAGAGGGAACCATATGTTGGAGATTCATTCCCCGTGTCTGCAGTCATGGGATTGTTGTCTATCACATGACGGTGTATGTTTTCATTCCACAGTGTAGGAAGTGACGGAGACAGGATGTTTGTGTTACTGTGTTCCATGAAGTGGGACTATTGTCCTTTGTTCTTTTCTCTTTTTGCTGTCTGATGAGAAAGAGGCAGGAGTTAAGTCAGAATGCTCTGAGTGTATTATATGTAAATAAAGTAGATTAGCAAAAATGCTGTGCTATTGGTTCTGTTACGCAAACTGCGAACATTCTGTGGATCCCTAAGTGTGCTGATGCCTTTTGGCATCAGTCGCTGTAATGTTCGGGCGGAAGAATGCTTTTGTAGCTCCCGAACTATTACTATGTTTGTTATGTTGCAGTTACGTGTTTTTTTGCATGTTGCAAGCTGCCTTGAGCATGGTTTGAATTATGGGAAGGTGGCACACTTTATCTAATGATGTATGTATGTATCTTGAACTCCTTAGTGGGAAAGCAAGGTATATAAACCTTTTTTAAAACATAAAAACAACCTTCAGCCCCCTCATTCCCATCTGCAATATGAGAAATCTAATATTGAGCTACTATATAGGATTATCATAAAGATTACTGAGGTAATGAATATGAATTGCTTTGGATACTCACTGCGCAAATGCCAATTATTGTTTTAAGTCTTGAATGTAATTTATTTCTAGAACAAAATCTTCAGAAAGGCTCAAAATGCCATGGCATATTTTAATGTTGTAAGGATATAAATGAAAATATATTTGCATTGTTAATTTATTATGGAGTTTTTGACCTATAGAGATAAGAAAGGATTTTTCGCTCTCTAAGAAAAGCAGCTTGACATGCAAGCTTGTTAATTCTCTTGATGTACAGCATCGCTGCCCTTTACAAATACAACCACTTTACCTTGTAGCTTATGATAATTATCTGATCAGATAGCAAACACAAACGGTTGCCATGTTCTGTATGAAATGTCTTAAGACACAGAAAAGGGGAAGGGAGAGAAGTTTCTTTGCTAAAGTTGATTTGCTGCTGTAAGGAAACTCACATCACCCTTAAATTCGACGCAAACCGTCTGCAGAAGCACAATAAAATTCACAAAGAAAATAGGAAAATACAATCACTTTGGAGCAAGCAAGATATCCAAGTGCTCTCTTCTGATAGACAGGAAAATCTCAGCAACAGAGAGCAGGACACACAATTAGGCAAACAGATGGACTGTGTTATAATATTGATTTGAGAGATTGCACCAGATACCACTAACGTAGCACAGCTACTGCCACAGATAGGTATGCAGCTGAGCCTGAAATCCTGTAGTCATTTGTACAGTATTAGTATTTTGGCTTTATGGAGAGGACCTGTGTCGTCTCGGCATGAGGCCGGCTAATTTTACAGGGCTGCGCAGTAAATCAATGTGCTGCGAGGATAACACAGAGATAATACGTTGTCAAACCAAGGCCCCGTGAAAAAGAATGCACACATTGCATCTGGAAGGACACAGAGCAGTGTGTGTGTGTGTGTGTGTGTGTGTGTGTGTGTGCGTTGTTTTATTTTGTTCTGGCAACGCCTCCTGGATGACTTCTCTTTGCACACCAGCTCCGTGGCATCCCTCCAAGGTAATTTGTGAACCTTGGTTCACACCATTTTCAAAGTAGGTCATACACGGTAATCTCAGTTGAGGAGAGATACCCCTGTCAGCAGCAGTCACTAGAGGATGCAGGGAGGACGGCAGCCTCGACCAATCACAAAGCTGGTATAAATAAATAGCATGAGAGCTGTGGAACGGCACACGCTCCAAGGCCAGCAGCATCAAGGTGCTTGCCTTGTTCAAACAGCTGACAGACATGCTCTAACAGACCCAGAGCTCTCCCTCCCTCCCTCTGCCATTTATAGACGTATAAGGACCAACTGTTCTGCTGAGCACACCAGCGGCAGGGCTTAAATATTAACCATAATGAAAATACAGAATAAAGGGAAATCTAACCTTTACTCAGAGCCAGAATCTCAGCTAATGCTGACATATAAGATTTCCAGGAAAAGTAGTTACTATGGGCTTCATATTACCATGCCTTAATGAGCCTCACTTAAGCATTCCTCGTTCCTATGTGAATCACTGCACATGTTATACACTTTGTAAATCAGAAATGCAGAACAGTGCACATTCTTACAGAATGTAACATTTGCTATAAGGTTTCGCTAGGAGTTTAGGATATAAAGAACATGGGTTTATAAAGAATGTAGTAGGCTATTAACATCTACATATGTATTAGGATAATAACACTTTATCAATTTGTAGAAGAATGTAAGGGAGTATATTACATTGCATTTTTGTGTATATATTTTTTTCCTTTCTTATACACATCTTTGTTCTCCCCCCTCACTTCCCTTCTTTTTTTCTCTGTATCACTTTATTTCTTTATAATTGAGATTTTTTAAAAATAAAAATATTAATGTTTTTAAAAGACATATAGGTCTGACATCTCTTTTTAAGATTAAAGTTATAATTAAATCCCAACATTTACTAAACCCAGGCGTATAGAACCCTCAAACTTACAACAATATAGATTTCTACGTGCAGAAAGTTTATATATATTTACTGTATATATTACATTCAGTTCTCCAACTGAATCTCCATCTGAAGTTCAAAATTGTACAATCTAGACAGATGATTCCCATCTAATATGCTATTTGCTGTGGGTGCTCCCTGCCCCGGGAGTAAGAATCCGTAGGGGTCAAAGGTGTCATATTGTTTAGTTTCACTTTCCATCTTTATAGTTCTACTTTTGTCCAGCCAGACCCTGCCCTGTTTCCAATATCATTTTCACCCTTTTATGCTGGGTGTCTTCCAACTCATTCCACTGGTGACTTAGGATAAAACTATACCAAGCTTGGTGATGCATTGTTTGAGAGAGTGAGTGGTCAGCATATGTGGAGAGGCACAAAGGTGGCCAACATGGAAGTTGCTGGAACACACGTACACAGGTCTTCCCTGATCCATCTAGGACAGGCTTCCTCAACCTCAGCCCTCCAGAGGTTTTTGGCCTACAACTCCCATGATCCCTAGCTAACAGGACCAGTGGTCAGGGATGATGGGAATTGTAGTCCCAAAACATATGCAGCGCCAAGTTTGGCCATGCTTGGTCTAGAGTGTCCCATAAAGGTTGACCAACAGTTTTATGGCAATGTCACCACAAGGAGTGCTTAATGCAATGATGTACTTAGTGAACAGCCTACAATTAACTAGTGAATCAACAATGTTAGTGATGGGGTGGGGGGAAAGCTGATGCAGATGCACACTGAGGAAAGTCAGGATGACACAGTAAGAGTCTATCCCTTTACCTTTTACCTGTAAATGTTGAGTGATCACCATTCACAACCAATATGGGAGACTATTCTCCTGAGCAGCAGGGTATTCCTGCCAGTGACATACATATAAGAATGTACTTTTGTGGGTGATGCAAGGAAAAGGTCTAACCTTGATGGGCTAGAACTGGCTACAAGAATTGAGATTGGATTGGCAGCACATTTGTTTACTCTGCTTGAGGTCATTGGAAGAACTCTTGGAGCAAGCAGATCTTTACTCCAGTACTGGGAATACTAGATGGGGTGGCAGCCAAGATCCACATGAGTCCAGATGTAGATCTTCAGTTTTTGTTCAGTTCCTACTAGTGCTGCATGAGACTGTACAATGAAGTAGGAAAAGAGATATAGTATCTGGAGAAAGAAGGTATTCTGGAACCAGTCTGGTTTTCTCACTAGACCACTCTGATTGCACCAGTGGTTAAGGGAAATAAATTTGTAAAGGTTTGCAGAGATTACTGAGGGACTGCCATTCAAGATCACAAAGCTGAATTTATATTCCCTGTCCCAAAATTATTTGCCTTCTTAACTGAGTAGACAGTGTTCTCCAAACTATAGCTTCATACACAATATACCTTTAAAGCACACTGGAAGTGCATTCTTTCCCTCAAAGAATTTTGGGCACTGTTGTCTGTTAAGGGTTTATGGGAACTGTAACTATGTGAGGGGTAAACTACAGTGCCCATAATTCCTTCAAGAAGGACTTTAAAGGTATAGGATGTGTACATAGCCTTCACAGAAGTCGAGCTTATCAACAACTGCTTCTTGATGAGGAACTACTAAATGGAGTGTTATTTAGTTATTTCAACTTCCAGTTTGAAATAATAGAATCAGAGAATAATAGAGTTGGAAGCGATCCAAGGGTCATCTAGTCCAACCCCCTGCAATGCAGGAATCTCAGCTAAAGTAAACAAGCATTTTAGTTTCCCTTTGAATGTCCCGGTCCTCAAACACTCTGCATTTCAATAAGAAGAAAACTGCCCTTGCAGAGCTCAGGCGATGCTGGATTTCAGCATCAATATTGGCCCTTGTGGAAATATAAATGCCCAGGTAGGAGAAGTGATTGGCACTTTCCAACCTTACACCACTGAGTTGCAGAGGGGTTGTTTTGTGCTTGTTGGTGCAGCACTTTGGTTTTTTGGATGTTGAGTGATAGGCCAAGCTTTTCATAAGCTTCTGCGAATATATTTAGGATGGTTTGGAGGTCATCCTCTGAGTGTGCACACACTACATTGTCGGCAGCATTTTGAAGCTCTATGACAGAAGTTATCACAACCTTACTCTTTGCTTTCAGCCTACTCAGATTAAAGAGCTTTTCATCTGTTCAAATACCCTGGTAAGGAGTTTCCCTTTTACAATGTGTAGGATCACAGAAGTGAAAATAATAAATAGATTGGGGACGATAACACAACCCTGTTTAACACCTGATCCCACTGTGAATGGTTCACTTTGAGAGTCATTGTTGTCTGTGGTTGTTACTGTCATATCATGGAGGAGCCAAAGGATGTTCACAAATTTATCTGGGCAACCAATTTTCAGAAGGACAGTCCATAGGGCATTACAATTTACAGTGTCAAAGGCCTTAGTCAGGTAAATAAATGCCATATACAGGGGTTGGTTTTGCTCTCTACATTTTTCTTGAAGCTGTTGAGCGGAGAAAATCATGTCCACTGTCCCCCTAGAAGGTCAAAAACCATTTCGTTTCTGCGCATGCGGTGAAACCTGGTAAAATACTTCCAGGTTTGCCGCGTGCACATCCTGAAGTTTACGTAAACAGAGGTATGACTATATTGCAACTGAGAACATTGATCTTTACCTTAAGACAGTGGGAGCCAATGCCACTGGTAGTATTTATAACTTGCACTCATCAAAAATAGCAGGGTTTTTACTATGGGGCAAGCACAGCCTTTTCACTATGAGGCTGCCTAGCTATTGAACAAGAACTTTCAAAGAGAAGTTTGTTTTGCAGTGAAAAAGATCAGAAAAAGAAAGCTTTAAAATAGATTGGTCTGTTTTAGAATGCCTGGATTATATTTAGCTAAATCCTACTCTGAGTAGACCCATTCAAATTAATGAAACTATGTCAGTTATGTTTATTAACTTCAGTGGGTCTACTCTGAATTGGACTAGCTTTGAATACCATCTTTTGTCACTGTGCTGGTTATGTTTTGTTTTTTGTTTTTAAACATCCAGTAAGGATGCTAAATACCTTTATAAGGACTAATAAAAAGTAACTGCAGGACTCTTCATGCTCAATGTTATGTCAAACAAAAATAGCAAAAGTAGGATGAACCATGGTGTATTTTAAGAAACGTCAAAAATGTAATTTCAGAATTAAAATAGAAACTTTTCTTTCATGACTCATGAGGTTGTATACGTGCAATAGGAACATAGTATGTGTGGGGGAGGCAGCCTGTGTTACAAGTTTGTACTAGGCACAAAAATATGGTGTTTGGACCTTGCTTGCATTCGCCCACATAGCCATCTCTCTTCCACCCACCCACCCCCACTGCATCCAAACCCTCTTCCATTGATACGCCGGGAAAAGGGAGAGCACTGTGCTATATTTCCTTGCCTGTGTTTCTTTATTATTACCCAGAGGATCCCAACATGGCTGTTGAAAGAACTGCGGACTTTTTCTGGCCTTGAGGAACCTTCTATCCTCAAATGTTGCACTTTCCTCTTAAACATTTTTGTAAGGAGTAAAAAAACATAAAAAACATAAAAACCACAGCAGGTTTAGGAATACTTATAATAGTTGCACTTTTGCTTTTGACTGAGTCAGCAGGTAAATCTGTTTCCTTTTAGAACTTCATAAATATCTAACAAAACCTACTGAGAGTAAGGTATCAGAGACAAATGTAAATGCCTCTTTTTTAAAATAGCATTCTCAATCACTGTAATTATACCATGAGTATGTTTTTTAAAAGCATAGACATTTTGAATAATGTTCCAAATGCAGTTTCAAAGATTCCTGCGGGGGGCAAAATTGGCTTTCTTTCACCTCTGAAGGGGGGAAAAAAACAAACCTGGAGCGCTAGATTTCATGGAAAGAGACAGATGTACTTTAGTTTGGTGTATATAATAGCAAGATAATATCTTGTTTTGTACTGATTAAATGAGAGCATAAATAGCATTCATATTTCCCCGGTTTGTGTGTTTGGGAGGGAAAGCACATTACATTCTTGATCATGTAATGGATAGGGAAGGAAGTTTTGCTTCAAAAGCATAGCTATTTGCTACTGAAAAACAACATTTGCTTTATTCGTACCAGTTTTAGAGAGGAGGAGTGCAGAACTAAAGAAAACACATTTAAAAGATGCCAACAGTTAAATAAACTAGTGGTGTCTTGTTAGTGTATTACACCTTGGGGTGGGTGGGGAGGCTGGATGAGCTACCTGTTAAGTTGTGGGCGAACATATCAGACAACACAGCGATTCTTCCAAAGCAGCTCTTTATTTGTAAGCTGGAACAGAACTGAACTGAGGAGCTCAGTCAGCCTGCTTATATAGAGCTCCACTAGAATGCAACAGTAACCATTTTCTGTAACTATCCAATCACTGAACGTCACTTTCGATCCTTCATTTGCATACAAACTATCCAATCACTGAACGTCACTTTCGATCCTTCATTTGCATAACTATCTACAGTATCCCCCTGCTGGCCCAGGGTGAGAACTTCAGTACATAACACTACCCATCAGAAGCGGTAGTGCAGCAAGAGGGTGCTCAGTCTCTAAGCAGGGATGAGTAACCTGTGGCCCTTGAGATGTTGAATGGGCTCCAGCTTCCATCAGTCCAAGCCCGTATGGCCAATGGCCAGGGATGATGGGAGTTGTAGTCCAACAACATAAGGAGCGTCGCAGATTCCCCATTCCTGCTCTAAGCTAATTTAAAAGGTCACACAATGGTTAGTGTAAATCATGTGTGTGTGCATAAAGGGCCTCAAGCCTCTGCCCATGAATCAGGAGACACTCAGAGCGGTTGCGAGACCTTGTGTTTCCATCCTGAGTTTCTAAACCTTGGGCTCTTGCCCATCAAGGTCAGTACCTGAACCATTTAATCATAGAATCATAGAATTGAAGAGTTGGAAGAAACCCTGAGAATCATCTAGTCTAGTCCAACACCCTACAGTCCAGAAATATGCAGGGTTTCCCCCTATTCTCCCTACCCCCACACAATCCCCAAATTTGCTCTGGATGGTTAGGATAAGGTTAACAGACATCCCCGCTTCCCGGGGACAGCCCCCAGATTTACAAATCAGTCCCCATACAAAATCCATTGAAGCTGAAAAGTTTCCCCGGATTCATTGAAAAAAAATCTGGTAACCTTAGGTTAGGGGAACCCCTAGAACAAATTTAAGGGATGCTTGAAGGGAGATGAGGGGGGAAATATTCTATTGCACAAAAAGAAATCCCCGCACTGACAAAAGTGGTATGCAACCCAGGGCTTCTTTTCAGCTGGAACTCACTGGAACTCATTTCCAGCGCCTCTCAGGTGGGCGCCATGTGCTATTATGAGAGAACAAGAGGCGTTCATGGTGAGTTCTGGCACCTCCTTTTCTAGAAAAATAGCACTGCCCGTGGTATATACACAACCTTAGTCTAGATGGTAATCCAATTAAATGTTATCTATAGTAGGCGGTATCTGGTTTTCAACATCACAATATATCACCAGCTAAACATCACAATCTCCTGCCAACCTAGGAGTTCGAAAGCACGTCAAAGTGAAAGTAGATAAATAGGTACCACTCCGGCGGGAAGGTAAACGGCGTTTCCGTGCGCTGCTCTGGTTTGCCAGAAGCGGCTTAGTCATGCTGGCCACATGACCCGGAAGCTGTACGCCGGCTCCCTCAGCCAATAAAGCGAGATGAGCGCCGCAACCCCAGAGTTGGTCATGACTGGACCTAATGGTCAAGGGTCCCTTTACCTTAAACATCACAATATTTCGATATATCACAATGTTTGAAATAAGGTTGGAACTATGCAGAGGTGAATATGGTAATGCCCTGGCAACTGTTACTATTTATGGGTCTAACTCTAAAACTGATAAATTTTTACTTACCATTAACATATTGTTAAAACTGTTACGTTATAGCATATTTTCTCTAAACTTAAAGCTGTAGAAGTAATTCAGTAGCATAAATATCAAAGGTAAGTTGAGAGAATGTTTCCTAAAAAATTAATTACATTACTAAACAAGAAAAAAAGCCAATTCACAATTGTTATGTATTATCAGCGTCACACTTTTAGATATTCAACTATATTTCACTATTGAGTCTTAGCTGAATGTGTGCATCCCACAACACCAGTTATTAGACTGTTAGTTAATACCAACACAGAAAGAAAAGAATGGATACATTTTAAGAGAACAAAAAATTGCTAAACAAAATTACTATTTTAGTGCCAGGGGAATTTGCATTTCTTTTATAAACCAGGCCAAACCAGAAATTTTTTACAGAATAAAAAATGATTAAACAAACATATATATTTTTGCAAGGAAAATTTGATGCAGTTAATTACTCAATGAAATAAAATTTACTCAGTGATAGCGTGCTTCAGCTATAACATTACAGATTTCTGGAGAATATAGAAAATAGATTTGCATTCTTATTTTGGTTAACAAAAATAATCCATTTTCCCTGAGGTGTGTCTTCAATGAAAGTTTGTTATGACGAAGTTTAGGTCCCTGCTGAAAGCCTGAAGTCATCTACTCAATAAACGTAGTTATTTATTATTACATTTACATCCCACCTTTCTTCCAAAGAGGTCAAGCTGGAGTACATGGTTTTCCCACTCTCCATATTATCCTCACAACTATTTATGTGCTGGGTTAGGCTGAGGGACTGTGAGCTTCATGGCTATGTAGAGATTTGAGTTCTGGTCTCCCAGGGCCTAGTCCAACACTACTGCAGCACCTTACACTAAACACATAGCGGATATCTGGAATGACTGGCTTTGAATATCATGCCCCCTTGGACTGTAAAATCTTCGTTTCTCTGGTACCCATAAACACCAGGAACTGGTGGGCTTTGCCACAAGCGCTTCATGCGACACATTACCTTGCTTTAAAAAATACAGCTGTTTTCTACATTAGAAAAACTAAATATAGTCCTGGTCCTGGCAGACTACTTTCCCTTTTAAAATGTGTGTATTCTAGTCAAGCTTCTTGCCTGAATGTCCTTTTACCTTTCTGTACTTTTCTGGATATTCACCAAATAGGAAGCAAATATTGACAAGTAAGGTTACGGATTTTCCAAAAAATGTTGCTGGAGCCTTCTGCCTTCTGCCATGCACTACATCCCTCATTTATCCAAGCCCACTATTTATCTAAACTAGATGCATGCCTCCTCCCTATCCAGATACATGATCCATTCAAGTATCAGCAATCTATAATTAGCGTGAACGGAGGACTGCAAGAGTTATTTAGCATGTGTGAGTACAGCTTGTTGGAAAGTATTCTAAAGCTGATAGCGCCCTCCAACTCCAGCTGCCCAGTCAAAGTCACAGCCACTGAACTGTACAGTGGTTATGTACTGGATCTGCAGATGCATGACTAGCATGAGTGTGCTGTTTCTTTAGATCCATAACTCTCTTCTGTTTCTGCATGCAATAACCTTGAGGTCTCTTTCTAAGGCCTAATAACACATTGCTCTCCCTTTGGGTTGCTATAGTGCTGATGGTTTCCATTTTCAATGTTTTTAAATTGTTGCACACACCTCAATCCCAAAGCAGGGGTGTCTGATTTTTTATTTTATTTGCACAGATGTACAACCTGAGCAAAAGACAGAAGAACTAAAAGCACTAACACTCCAACAGATCTTGCTTTCCCATTAGCTGTTGGGGAGGCAGGTCCCAAAGCCATAACTTTGGATTCAGCACACAGAGCAAATTAAACTTCCATGTCTCTTTCCAGCTTCCTGTTCATAATAGACAAAACAAAAGACTAGACTTTGGCCTATTGTTCTCCTTCTTAGAGCCTGGTGAGGGGCTGGAATTATCCCATTCTTCTGGAAGCACCATAAGCTAGTTGTTCCTACAGCAACACAGTCAATTCTTTAGAGCCAGTGTGGTGTAGTGGTTAAGAGCGGTAGATTCGTAATCTGGGGAACCGGGTTCGTGTCTCCGCTCCTCCACGTGCAGCTGCTGGGTGACCTTGGGCTAGTCACACTTCTTTGAAGTCTCTCAGCCCCACTCACCTCACAGAGCGTTCGTTGTGGGGGAGGAAGGGAAAGGAGAATGTTAGCCGCTTTGAGACTCCTTCGGGTAGTGATAAAGCGGGATATCTAATCCAAACTCTTCTTCTTCTTCTTCTTTAGTCATGCAGATAGGGTGCTTGTCCAGCTAAGGCCATTAGTTAGTCAGTCAGTCAGTCAGGCTAAAGCCATTAACTTAGCAAAGGCACTGGTTTGACCACTTCAGCAGTCCCTTCTACTATAAACTACAGTCATAGAGATATAAAATAACAGGCTTGACTGAGATCCAAAGGCATCATCCAAACCAACCTCCCAATCCAATAACATTCTTATTTTACTTTTAAGTATTTGACAACTAATAGAAATATATGCTTAGGATAGAGTTGATTGCACCTCGGTTTCTAATACTGGATATATTGGTAATTTTTGTTTAAATAAAAACAGAAGGTTGTATGCTTTTCAATTTATAGCTAGGATGGGGAGCCTATGGCCATCCAGATTTTGCTGGACTACAACTCCCATCACCCTTGATCATTGGCCATTCTGGTTGGAGCTGATGGGAACTGGAATCCAACAAAATCCCCAACAAAAGCTTTTAGGTACATCAAACGGTACTTTTAATGTCCCCAACCTAAATTTATAATCATCTGATACTATACTTTTCTCATTGGCCTTGGTTAGTTTGGCTCTGCTTTATTCCCATTGGCTTTGGTTTGTTTCTTTTAAATCATGGTGCATCTCTGTATTTCCAGCGACTGACAGAAAGTAGAAGACTAAATATGAAAATGTTGAGAAAGGACATACAGTGTGTCTAACTCAGCTTAAGTCAGGAAATAGTAGAATTCCCTCTGGGAGAACTGCTATGTCTGATATTTCCACACTAAAGGCAACTGGATAAACAGTAGAGATGACACAGACTACTGAACGTTTAGTGGACATATATAGACACTACTTGCTTTATTTCTGCTGCAGGATGGGTTATCTGATTAATTTAAATAAGTGACTCTTCATGGAAACACCCACCCACCAGATAATCTGCATCTTTCCTGATGCCGATGCAAGTAATTAAAGAGGGCAACAATTATTCTAAGTATGCTGTCTTAAAGCACAGTTACTTAGAGGGAAACCTAGTAAAATTAACGGAATGTCATTCCAAGGAATTGTTTAAGGATCAGGCTATCAAATACAGAACTAAAGGAAGGTACCTAGATAAGAAAATTGCAATGATTTTATTGAGAATGTTCAGTACCTCAAAAGATTCACCTTGTCGTATACATAACAGTAACTATTAATTCCAGGACCATTTGGTCATCAAAAGTCCATCAAAGCCTTATTATCATAAATTCTAACTTATTTTATGTTAGAAATTGTACAGTTTGGATGTTGTGTTTTTAATAGGTCTGTGACTGCAGAATACATTTGATTGATGAATTGATTGCCTTTGCCGGGGCCCTTCCCTCGGGACAAGGAAATTGGGTGGGTGGGTGAGAGAGAGATGCAGCTAACTCCACAAGGGCATCACAATGGGCAAACTAATTCTGCTACTCTATACCTTATCGCCAACATCCATAGATGAACCCTGAGAAGACCAATCACAACATTTTCTCCATCTTCATCACTTGACCTGTCAGGGATTTGTGTCTTGTTCCTTATACGAGCCACTATCACCATCTCAGGCTAGAACTACTCTCACCCAAGATTCTCATAAAAGCCTTTCTGTAATGAGGTCTTCCTACTTCAGACAGACAATTCTCTAGCAATCCTCACATTTTAATCACTTCAAAAATCTCCAGTGTGTGTGTTTTTATAATCTGTTTGCTACACTGAAATCACAACCATCCTCCAAAGACTCAGAGCAGAGTTTTAGCCTTACAACAACCTGACTTGTTCCAGACTACTGAAATGAATTTACTGTTTTTTCAAAAAAATAGTTCTCTGGTAGTTTGCAAAACTTGAACAAACATATGTACCATTTACTTATGCCTACTACACAAAACTAAGAACTGAATATTTATTTAGCTTAAGTCTATATGGTGTAAACCTATATAAATTTATACTGTGCTAATTTATGGAATGCAGTACAGAAGGCTGAGAGCAAGTTGTGTTGCCTTTCTTCCCACGTTTTTGCTGAAATATTCATCTCCAGGTTCTCCACCCCACCCCCACCATTTATTCCCATGTTTTCTTTAGCACTGCCACAGATGTTTGGGCAGCTTGTGTTAGAAGATATTATGTCTTACCAGAGTGCATTTGTATATTTGCAGCATGTAGGTGATCAACATTCCAGCTTGAGCAAGTGGCTGTACCTCAGTACAATTAATGCTCTTTGTGAATAGTCGTTACAGGTTTATCCTAGGCAAGCTGAAGAACAGCCAGGCATTGCATCACTCCACATTTGAAACAGACATCCCCTGTATACCAA
The DNA here is from genome assembly GCF_964106645.2 of Podarcis pityusensis. Taxonomy (NCBI): domain Eukaryota; kingdom Metazoa; phylum Chordata; class Lepidosauria; order Squamata; family Lacertidae; genus Podarcis; species Podarcis pityusensis. The sequence goes on from NC_138031.1 coordinate 61,939,416, forward strand.
ACAGCTGCATCAGAGACTGTGAACATTGTGCACTTCAGAAACACTATAATCATGGCAGATGATGGATGGGTGCCACTACATTTTATTTATTTTAAAATTTATTTATATCCAGCACCTTCAGCCCTAAAAAGGTTATTCAGAACAGCTAACAAAACATATACAAAAGCAACAGTTCCTATTAAAGCACCACACCACAACTAGTAGACTTCATAACTGATCCTGCACCTGGGTAGGAAGAAACAGGAATGTGTAACATTTATCCAGTTCTTCATATTCATATTTCATTCAAAAGAACCAAGAACTATTTCATCATCTTTTTATCTTAGCAATCAAAAGCAGGTTGCTCACCCGTAACTGTGGTTCTTTGAGTGGCTGTTGATACGGTTCTATAAGTGTGTGTTTGTTTGTGCAGCTGTGCAAAGTGCGGAAACTTCTAGAGTGGGGTGTTTAAAAGTTTTGGTGGGAAGTCTGCTCCCATCCCTCACAACACATGCTCAAAAGCTGTGCATTCACCTTCCCGCCTAGTTCCTAAAAGATCATTTGAGCAGCTATATAAGAAAGCACTCAAGCGAAACCAAGTCATAATGGCCTCCACAACAGGGAAGGAGGGTGGGTTGTGTGACTATATGGATCACTGCTTGAAGGACCACAGTAAGGAACCAGTTTTTCTTCTTCACAATATCTGTGCAGTCCCACATATGGGAGAATACCAAGCTAAGAGGCAGGACACATGACATTGGGTGATCACTGAGCTCAACACAGCCTATCCAAAAAGGCATCCACTCAGGACAAAATATACAAAGCATAGTGCCTCACAAATGTCAATGACTGCAACCATACAGAATCAAAACATGCCTGAGATTCCTCTTAGGAAGTGTGTTCTCACCTTGGTGAGGGGTCAAAACAACTAGGCCCACCTTATACAGAAATAACACCTCTCAATTGAACGTCATGGCATCCCTACTAAGTATGGCAGGTCCAAGCAGAAACTACAAAGTTCACTAACTTATATTGTAGACATGATGGGCAGTTAATTTTCTTGTACTAATCTTCTGTAAAAGGAATTCAGGCACCAAGCACTGTCAACTGCAGTATTGCTTAATTCAGGACTATTGTGTAAGGATAAATATCTGAGTAAGGATATTTATTTCCTTACTTTCAGCATTTTTATACCACCCATTAACAATATGGTTTCTGGGCAGCGTAATTTTTAAAAAAACACCATTGGAAATAAAAATACAAAAGAAGAAAAGGTTAAAACAACATCAGAATAAAACCACTAGCAGAGAAAACAATAGCATCCAAGTACTATTCACTATTCTTCAAGAGTTTATGATCCACACATAGATCTTGTTCGTCTTTCCCACATTCAGTTGATACAGATTTTATGCTGCATTCCAAGAACAAGTTCCTGCACTGTTACTTGGAATCCTGAGTACAAAAGCAGAGGAATGGAAAAATGCTCTCCCTCAGCTGCTAAGGACTCTTTTCCACATAATAACTTGCATTCGGGAGAATGATCCCATAAATGGCTATGTGAGTGCCCTTTTGAAAATCCTGTTCCTGGGATTTTGTGACCAGGCACAGGTACAAATCCTCCTCATGTTTCACTGTTCACAGGGTGAGTAGCCTGCGTACCTTGGAAAGCAGCCCTGACTAATGTCATAAGATGAAGGAGTATAAAGACCGAGCTCTTTTAGCTAGGACTGAGGATGCCTCAGATTTACATGTTGCTGCCCAATGTGGTAAGCTATCAAGATGCTAGGGTTGGGCATCGGGTGGCAGTCTGAGATGAGCCAGCAGCCATGGAGCAAACCAATAATCAAGTCAGGACCAAAGTAAAACCAAGAGACAGGATTGAGGAAGAAGCCATGATTCAGCCAAAGGATATAGGAATGAACTAGGGCTCAAGAAAACCTTGCTCCTCTGCGAAGCCTTAACAAAAGCAGGAAGCACTTTTATACTCTTTTCTGTCTGAGAAGATCTAATAGTCAACCTGGAATGGCAGGGTAAGTCCAGTGCCTAACGATACTACACTCCCACATCCAAATTCAGTGGCTCACCACATGGGGCAGCCACACACAAACCCAAAGGCTCTCAGTTTATGCCTCAGTATTTCCTGACATATGCCTGTTGCCTTTTGTCCATGGAGTTTTCTTGGCAGGGATACTGGAGTGGCTTGCCGGTTCCTGCTCCAGGTGGATCACGTTTGGTCAAAACTCTCCACGATGACCTGTCCATCTTGGGTGGCCCTGCACGGCATAGCTCATAGCTTCTCTGAGTTATTCAAGCCCCTTTACCACGGCAAGGCAGTGATCCATGAAGGGGAAAGCAGAGACATCACCTTGCCAACAAAGGTCCGTATAGTTAAAGCCATGGTTTTCCCAGTAGTGATGTATGGAAGTGAGAGCTGGACCATCAAGAAGGCTGATCGTCGAAGAATTGATGCTTTTGAATTATGGTGTTAGAAGACTCTTGAGAGTCCCATGGACTGCAAGATGATCAAACGTATCCATTCTTAAGGAAATCAGCCCTGAGTGCTCACTGGAAGGACAGATCGTGAAGTTGAGGCTCCAATACTTTGGCCACCTCATGAGAAGAGAAGACTCCCTGGAAAAGACCCTGATGTTGGGAAAGATGGAGGGCACAAGGAGAAGGGGACGACAGAGGACGAGATGGCTGGACAGTGTTCTCGAAGCTACAAACATGAGCCTGACCAAACTGCGGGAGGCAGTGGAAGACAGGAGTGCCTGGCATGCTCTGGTCCATGGGGTCACGAAGAGTCGGACACGACTAAACGACTAAACAACAACAACAACAAATTTCCTGACATATGGCACAGATCCTTGGGCCGTGATGTGGCCTACCGTTTGATTTGCCTTTGTCCACCCAGGCAGTTCATTGGCTTCCTCCCCACCCCTCAAGGTTCCCAGACTTGTGCCTGGTTAACAACAGCCTCTCATGTGTTTGTCCCTTGCCTCTCGGCACAGGCTTGTAATTTACTGAGTGTCAGCTTTGATAAAGGTAGACAGCAGGCTCCAGAGGGTCAGTTCCCAACCAGAGCCCACATAGCTTGAACACTATGACTGATACAACCTGGCAAAGATATCAGTGCTCTAACCTCATCCTTAAGTAACAAGAACATCTTACAAAGTAATATTTCTTTGGGAGAAGGTTATAGGTTTCAGTAGGAAGAGCGAAAAGGTAATCCTCAGTGAGAGTATCCTATTTGCTAACTGAGAATTAGCAAAAACTAGAAGTGTGAGAGTCAAGTGTCTGCAAGGGATTAATCTGGGATGTGCCACGTGTATTGACGAAGGAAATAAACAGGGAGAGGCATATCTTGAAACCCCACAAAGAGCCTTTGCCTTGTAGCATACAAGACAAAACGTAAAGCAAAGCAAAACAAAACAAGCTGAACATAAAATGTACTTGTTAAACTTCTTCAGAACACAAAGTTTGAAACCACACATACAACAGAATGGAAACTGAATTTATAAAAAATGTGAGATTAAGCTACAGCATTTCGAGACATGTGGCATCCTTCTCAGCGAAGTTAGTCATGTCACACATTCCCTCCCCCCCTACTGAGGCGTGTCACAACCCAGAGAAGAAGTCACAGCCAAAACTCAAACTTCTATCGTGCTCTTTGTTAAACCAAGGCATGGCTGCATATGTCAAAAAAAGCAAATCCTCAATCCTTAGATGCTAAGACTTTTCCAAACTTTATTGGCCCAGAGTGTATGCAAGCACGAGAGTCTAGAATACAAGAACACAACAATATGCCATGAGATAGAACTGGCAGCTGGAATTCCTAATTAACAGCTTGGATCCTCCAAAAGCTCAAATGGCAAGAGCCCTTTGATGCAACGGCAAGATTGCAGCATTTCACTTTTAAAAGAAGATGCCTCCTTGGGATCACTCGTGTGTATTAATAGAATGCCATCTGTGTGGGATGGCCTTGCTTGCATTTCACCCTTCCCAACTCAATCACCAGATGGAGGTTGGGTCAGTGCGGTGAAGCTGCATTTTGTACAGATTATAGGGTTTTCAAAAAAAGATTATTTGTTGGCAACAAAAATGATACATGGAAATCAAAATCATGTAGCGCAACGTTTAGCAGTGGAATGATGGTTTGTGCTGATGCACACTGGAGCAGGCTAATGATAAAGCTGATGTGCTTTAGCACACCCTGCCTTAGAGTCCACCTCACTCCTTCTGGGTTAGGAGAGGGTCTCCCCTTTAATGCGGGTAGAAGGATGGGAGTAGGACTGGTCTGGGTATGTCTGGGCTGTTTCATGAGAGTGGAGCCTTTCAAGTACCATTTCTCCTGCCACTTCTTCCTCCATTAACACCCCCTAACTGCTCACCATTTTCTAATTCAAACACTGAGGACAGATACAAAATTTAAACTTTGCACAATTTCACTACCTGGCAAAATGCATTAGATTACCCTTCATGGTCTCATAGAAGTCTATAAAATTCAAACCACGTTAATTAGAAATCAGTTTTTTAAATAAAAAAAAATCATACAGGGTAGTAGTAACATCCTGTGATTTTCATAGATAATGAAGAACTCTTCTGGAGAAGGGTGTTGGCATGTGCTCACTCTTTCAGCTGATTCTGTGGATGGTCTAAATTAGTCATGGTTAATATTTGCCTCTTATCATGAATGTCAGGTAGTAATGAAGATGGCACATTTAATCCCAGATCTCAGTTGTTGTCACAGCACTAACCAGGCTAATCACACGCCTAAAACCACTTGCACCAAAATGGTCCTCTTGACTTCACAGTTACTCTAGAGCAGGGATGTGCAACCTGGGCACATGTGATCCTTAAGTCTAATTCCAGGCAGGTGACCTGGAGGGAGAAAAACAAGAAGAAAAGGGGGGGCAGAGAGAAAGGAGGGTGGCTCCAACCCCACCTACCTTTCATTCCAACACTACTAATTTCTGCCATGAGCCTCTTGGAAGGTTACCTCCAAAGGAATGCAGGCCCCAAAAGTAAAAAGTTTGTTCACCCCTGCTCTAGAATAACTGATTAAAAGTATTGTTGCTGGAAAAAGGGTCAGAATAAGGCTTCAGAAGCCGCACAAATAGAAGGGGTGGCTCAAATGACCGCTCTCTTTTTCTGAACGCTGTATCTGATAATGCCATTTTGACTAAATCAAGGCCAGCACTCAAGAGAACACTATATCAAGACCAGCATCAGAGAGCTCACTATCAGTATATATCAAAGGTGGGGAAACGTTTTCAGTCTAAGGAAAAAGTGGGCAGGGCAACAAATGAAACAAACATTTTTAATACAATAGGCAAGTCTCTGCACACATTCATATGCCTCTATCCTCCATACAAAAGCATCACCAGAGTTCAATGACACATTCCAGCCAGGCTTGGGGTGTGAAGTAGCAGTATGATCTGAGGAAGGCAGGGGTAACCTGGGAAGGGTTCCAGGGGCCAGACAGAGATGCCTAGAGGGCCACATTTGGCAGCTAGGCCTGATGGTCTCCATCCCTGCTATATATGATAGTAATAAATAATATGCTAATAAATGACTGTCCATAATTCTCAATGCCATGAAGGATCTGAAATGTCCTGCCCCAGCGACTAAATTTAGAGTGTGTTCAAGTGCTTGCACTTTCCCTGGAGCTATCAGGAACACAGCACACGAAATGGCTTATCATTAACTCTTGGGATTCTTCATAGCTCATTTACTCAATATACTCAGAAGCTTTCTATTGGTAGAGCGGAATCAAACCCTTGAAAGGTCAGGCTTACTCAGGGCCTTATAAGCTCTGGCTTAACGTGAGGTATAGCTAGCCAGTGTTCAGCCTTGACACTAGGACTTAGGCCATGAGAAATGTTGTTTAATGAATTTCATGTGTACATTTTTCAAGGTGGCCTGCATAGCTCATATCCAGCCACTGATATGAATCAGACCTACTTCAGAAAGGTTTCTGGATCGTGTTCCTGCAGATCATAACTGTGGTTCATAACAATGAAGACAATTCCATTAAGCATCTGCCATGATGCAGTGGTTCCTCCCCCCCATTCCAATATCTGGCCAAGGCCAGATACCAGAACTTGTTGTGAATGTCTGAGTCCAGTCCTGGAATGTGTGAGATAAAGTGACTGCTCTGAGCACGTATAAAACGTGCTTCCCTCACTGCTGCAGATGTAATACCCAGTTTACATATTTATGAGATTACACATCTGGGATTTGTGTGAAATGGAGTGAGGACCCCTTGGTCAAAAGATGTGATTTCTAGGAATGCCTGATTCAGGCTGGCACCTCTCATTTTGAAAATGGAACATTAGTATAAGTACATCTCAGTGATTTGAAAAGCTCATTGTTTTTGAAAAGCCGTCCAGAAGTCACTTTCTGGCCTTGCTTGGTTTTAGTTCATTAGGGGACACCGTGGTAATTGTATAAAAGCTGTGAAAAGACATGGATAAATTTACCCAGCACCTTTCTTCCTCAATGGTTTCTTTATTCTGATGTCAAATATTTGATTTTCTTCTATTTCAAAGTATAATAATATTCTGTTAACATTTTTTTTTACTGTTAATTTAAGTGCCATTAGAAACTTGAGAGCTTGCCTTTTGAAGGAATTCATGTCAAGGCTTTTTGATAACTTACTCTGGATGTGACAAGCCTAGGAATCATTCATGGTGGGCTTGCTCCTGAGTGCTTACTGTAGTGTCTGTGTTTTGCTACAATCTCCCTGGGTTTCTTCTCGGCTTACCCATTGTGGTTTGTCTCTCACATATGAACACAGTTCGCTGGCTACCTAATGGGACTGTCATCAGCCACAAAATGGCTACATTTGTACTTAATACTAAACCAAGTTTTAGCATTACATGCATGCATAGGAAGGAGCTGCCACAAGGCTCAAGCTTCCATACTCCCCCATCTCCTTCTTCTGTGCAGCCACAATTGCTGGTTTGCATGTAACAAACCAGTTTTTGTGGGAACTGAAACTAAACCCTGCTGCATGGGAAGATGAGGAGGGCATGCAGGAGCCAAAGATCTATGGTGACTCCTTCCTGCTTGTGCCCACAGTGCTAATCCATGGTTTAGTGTTACATGCAAATGTGGCCATTAACAATAAAGGAAAATATTACAGCAATGCATTGCAACAAAAAAGTTTATTTATAAAAAGGGGAGAAGGGACATGAAAAATGATGTACAAACATCCTTTATTGCTTTTGCATTGTACTAGTGAGCAACTGGGAAGATGTAACTAATTGTCTAGCAACCAACAGTGTGGTGCCCTCAGTTTACTCCCAGCCTTGAATAAGTTTCATGTCAGCATGTGGACAGTTGAACCTATCAAGACAGGCCAATTGGTATCTTTAGACTGTACAAGTCCATGCTGGATTTCTGGTTTAGTACACTTATTAGCAGTTATTTAGAGTGAAAATCCTTTATAAACCGGAAGCATTGCTGTACAACATACAAGGCCAAAAGGTCCGTGCAAATTCATGTTTGGCTTTTAATCCATGGGCTAGAGCTGGCAAAACTAAACTGACAATTGGCTCCATATATGCCCCAAACTCAAAGCAATTAGAATTCATCCAGAAAACACTAACAAAAATCCTCTCCTTCTATGCAGGGGAAGCAATCTTGGAAGGTGATTTCAACCTAAATCTGAGAGATATTCCACCTACAACCCCATGGGCTACCTTCCTCCAAAAGATACCCCAAACGACTAGAGATTCTTAGAAATTACTAAAAATGCTAAAACAGAGGCCTATACGACATCTGAGGCAAAAACACAACAACCAGGAGACACCAGCCACACATTCCAGGCGCCATGGCACAACGCCCAAACTGCATAGCATTCTGCTCATGCAAGTCCTGATCCTTTTGGTTGAAACAACAAACATTGGTAACATTAAGGTAACAGACCACAAACACCTCCCTTGTTCTCTTATAATGGCAATGGCACCCACTTGAGAGGTGCCATAACTGAGTTCCAGAGAGTTCTGAGTGAAAAAAAGTCCTGCCTGTATATTTGGGGTTTCTGTGGCAAATGCTTACAGCAGATCAAGGATCTGTTAGAATCATAATCAACCTCTATATGTGCATTGATGTTTACTTTCACCATTAAACGTTTTCACATTATGTAAACACAGGCCTCGTATATGCTCTGATACCCGTCTATCCTTGGAAGAAGAGAATGACAGGCCCTAAGTGCTGTGGGATTTTCTTGTCAGTCTGACTGACAGCTTTCAAGGAGACAGCAGTTCATTCGACTTTCAGATGTCATCTACATGAATAATATGAAAAACAACTCAGCTTTTTGTATTTCCCTAATACTTTCTCTTGGATTTTAGTGACAGCTATAAAACTCCAGTGCTTTGGGTGAGAGAAAATACTTCCACCAACTCTCCAAGCTCTAAAGCTCACAATATACAAAAGCTTTACAGCTCAAGACCTTGCAATTGTTTTTCTTTTATCATTCAGGCACACAACACAAATCTCTGCAATGTTTTAAAACATACAATATACTTTTAATGCCTCAGATGCATTACACTCTTTTGACAGCAGCTGGCATTTCACCACTGATATTATTTTAGTCATTTGACCATAATACATGCACAACAACTTCTACAGCGATTTCCACGTGATCGCATACCACTGGTGAATAGGCAACAGCATCAGCAGTTTGAAGGGCTTAAACCATTATAGGATTTAAGATTACAGACATGCTTATTCCACCACAAGGATGCAATAAATAATCCAATCTATATGTCTGTGTAGGGGGGGTGTCCCTTCCCCCTCGTCTCATAAAACACTTCCACAGATCATCTGCCTTTCTGCAATCCAAGTCAGAGTTGCTCCCACTTGAATCAGTCCCTGATCCACCTGTGATCAAAAGTGTCCAGCCAACTTTTGCTCAAATGTGGTTTCAAAAGAGCCTTTTCTGTCACCATTTAGGCAGGGGTGAAATGCAGTCCATTGGGTAGTGAATATTCTTCATGCCAGTTCTGGAGCAGTCTGAACAGGGCTCCATGGTTTGTTTTGCTCCATTAAAAAGATTTTCTTACCAGTATTTGACAAGTGCTATCACATCTTCTCCAGGCAAAACATTCCTGGTTACTTCAAACTTTCTTTTCTAACGCCATCTTGTTGCCATCCTCTCGAGCTGTCGTCTGCATTGTTCTTAAAAGTGGCGCTCAAAACTGGACACAGAACTCCATATAAGGTCTGACTGATGCAGAATAAAGAGGAAATGTTTCTTACGACTTGGAAGCTACAGTTCTATAAATGAAGCTAACTCATGTACAGCTTATGTTTAACTAAATTCTGTTGCTCTTTACACAAGTATTACTACCAAGACAAGTATCCCCCATCCTGTACCTACACATTTGATTCCTCTCACCTGTCACCCATTTTAGTGTAGAACTTTGCAGTTGATTCTGTTGAAATTTATTTTGGTCATTGCAGGTCAAGTCTTCCATTCAATCAAGGTCATTTTCAATTTTATTCTTTTCTTCCATGGTGCTAGTTATCCCTCCTGATATTGTGTCATCTATGAACTCAATAAGGAACTCCTCCTCTACTTCATATTTTTTTATTTATTTCATTAAATTTATACGTAGCTTGATAATTATTCTGAAAAATCCCAAAACAGCTTATGAAGAGAATGAAACAATAAAATCATAAAACAACTTTAAATAATTCAAAATTAACAGTAAAACAGAACACATTCTACACATCTCGGTAGGCTTGTATAAACAAAACTGTTTTTAGCAGGTGCCAAAAAGAATACAATGAAGGTGCCTTCATGATGGCAATAGGCAGGTAGTTCCACAGTGAAGGTGCTGCCACACATATAAGAATGAATGATTTTAAAATGTTGAAGAAGAGTATTGGGCCTAGATCAGAGGTCTGTGACACCTACTCAAAGCCTCTTTCCAGTTTGATGAAGAAACATTTTTGAATGTCCTTTGAGTGTGGTTTTCCAATCAGCTGCATATCTGCCTGAGAGTATTAACATCTAGGCCTCATTTAGCCAGCATGCCAACCAAAATATAATGGGGAAAATTCACAAATGCTTTGCTGAAATCAAGATAAATTACATCCACAGCATTCCCACAATCCATTAGGCCAGTAAAAAGAGAGAATATTAGTCTGGGATGATTTAAAAAAATAAAATAAAGCCATACTGAGCTCTACATTGCTTGAAACTAGCCTAAGCAACTTCTTATAGGCAATATGCAAGTACTGTGCAGTCTTTTCAGAATTATTTGTTGTAGCTCAACTCTTCAGTCATGTTTACATGATTTCTTTAATAATTATTACTGCTAGAAACTGACTTTGTTTAAAGTGAGATCCAGGAAAAAGTGCCTAACAGCATGCATACCATATGGCAAGCACACCTGTTTTGAGTACAATGTTATGCCGCTGAAAGGGAAGAATATTATTTGAAACATACAGTACCTGAATGTCTCTTTTTCTGATCTTAGTTTTGCTGTTTGCAGTACAGTATTGATTCTTTGGCCCTTGTGCACCAATTAGATAATACCCTTTGATTGCTCTGATTGTTGCATTTATTTCTAGGTAATTGCAACTTTAACTCTCAAGTCGGGATGGAAAGGAAAACAAATCCAATGACGAAAGTTTAAAGGAATTGGGTAGGTTTGGCCTGGAAAGAGCTGAGTGGGTTGTCCATGACAGCACTCTTCAAATGCCTGGAAGTCTGTCACACAGAGGAGGGAAAAGACTTGTTCTCTGCTGCCCCACAGGGCAGGATTTAATCTAATGCAATGAAGTCACAGGAAGTGTAGAGTTGCATTAGGTGACATGTCTTGATGGAAAGAGAAGCACAACAATGGAACTAATCACCTAGAGGGGTGCTGGGTCCTCTTCTCATTGGGGGGCTATGTGCACACTATACATTTCAAGCACATGACTTCCCCCAAAGAGTTGATACAATTCCCAGTGTGCTCAATAAACTACAGTTCCCAGAATTCTTTGGGGGAAGTCATGTGCTTGAAATGTATGGCGTGTACACAGACAAGGTCTTCAAGCAGAGGCTGTATGGTCATCTGTTGGGGATGCTCCAGCACTGTGTTACACTGAGCAGGATATTAGATGGCTTACAAGGTTCTTTTCATCTCTGTGATTCAATGAAATTCTGCCCGTTGTGTAGAAGCAATTTATCTGTCAGCAGCCCCCACACTGCTGGGAGAATGTCTGAATGATCCAAACACAAAGGCGGTGCACTGATTACATAGACCTGCAGACTGTCCCGTTCTGAGGAGCAAATGTGCAAAGGGCAATACGGAAAGAACCTAAGGCCTAAGTTGGTTCAGGGGAGAAAGGCCTTTCTAGTCCAGCATTCTCTTCCGCAGAGTGGCGGGTGAGAAAGCCCACCACAATATGTACAAGACATGTAAATACGTTCACATGCCTTGCTGAGTCATTTAATTTTTTCTTCTAGCCACACAGGACGGAGCTGCTTCTGGAAAGAGAGTCCCTTGTGGCTGAGAGAACTTAAAAGCTCTTCAATTCCAAAGCAGGGTGGGAGGGGGGATTCCAGGCTTGCTGACTGCCAAAGCCACCCACTCTTCATCCCCTGCCATGAGCCTTTGTATCCAGGTGCTAGACACATAGCAACAGCATCCTAATCTCATCTGTGCTGAGAAACATTGAGCAGCAGCTGCATGAAAGGTATAAGCAGCTATTTTCCTGACTCGGGTGAGTATTTTCCTGGCTTAGGACCAAATTGGTGGCTGTGGCATGCCTTTTTCTTTCTTTTCCTTTTTTTAGTTGGCTTGAGAACAACGTGATGAGCATGCCATTTAATTTTTCTGGCCTGAGTTCATGTCGTTGAGCAAGCTGAGTGTCTAGAAGTTGTACTGAATGCCTTTTGTTCTCTCTCCTTTCCTCTTTGTAATAACTCCTTTGCAAGACTGTTTGCGGGCAAAACCCATAGGTTTTTGTTTTGGAAAACACCCAGGAGGTGCCCGAGTGAGACATAATAAAAAGTTTCTTCTTCAGTCACGGTGGGATGTAAACTACATTTTCTTTTTTAAAAAATAAAAATAAATCAAAGATCCTTACAGATATTTTGCTGCCTCAAAATATTTGGCTACAGGCCTTGGGGTAATAAAATGTTGTGTTTATGCAAAAAGACAGTGGAATAAAGAGCAGGCAAGAGTTGAAATTGTGAGTTGTGTCCAGTGTGGGACCTGTGGGCAATCACTGGAGCATTATTTCCATTTCATCAACTCCCACTGTGCACCCCCAACATTTGCCCCAGGGGGTCCCCAAATCCTCTGGATCTGATTTGAAGAGTCATGGCGGCAAGAGAGCATGGAAGGAGAACAGAAAGCCCCACTGCACACATGTATGCCTGCTGCACCAGCAGAGCTGCAGCACTGGATAAGGCCCTTTGTCATTTGGAAAATCTTAGCTCAGATGTGAATCTGACACACATCTTGGGAAGCTTCATGTCTCAGGTGAATTTTACCAGGCTTCACATGTTTAAATACTGAAACAATATTTGAACCTGAGTCAAACAACTGCTGGGCTGTTTGCAGAATCTGGGTTTGATTTCTGGTGTTTGCTACACACACCTTTAAAACCAGGGCTTGCAACTCTGTGCTGAGCTCACTATTTATTTATTATATTTCTATCCCACCCTTTCTCTCAAAGGAGCCTAGGGCAGGAAACAAACAAGCAATAAAGCAAAACATCTTAAAGAACAATTCCAATACAGATGTAGGCCGGGAAAGATCTCTACTTAAAAGACTTGTTAAAAGAAGGTCTTCGGCTTGTGCCCAAAAGACAGCAGAGAAATGCCTATCTAATATTTAACAGGGGGGAATTCCAAAAACCGGCCCAACTATATTAATAACCATGCAGTAATTTGAAGTTTGCAACAGTGAATCCAATGGTAACATAATTTTCCAAAGTAAAATGATGTGCTTGTTTTCGAATGGATTAACAAGCTTGCTTCTGTAAAAATACAAATGAATACTACTAGTGCTTGTGTAGTTTCAGCATAGCTACCACTCTGATGTTTGTTGGTAGAATACAGATTCCTGAGATGATGTTGGCATTGTGAGACCATTCTAAACCTCCTGAGCGTCTGGGCAGGGAGGGGGATAAGTAAATGTATGTTTAAGATTCTAAGAAAGCTGAAGTCTGATGATAACAAAGATGTGGGAACTCTTGACACTACTCCAGCTGAAGCAAACTTTCAGCGAACTCTAGAGAGTTTCATTCAACAGGATGAGCTTACCAAGAAAACAGTCATTTCTGGCTAGGTCTCCAATACTAGCAACAGCTGTGAGTTCAGCTGGTAAACAGTTTTGTTTTCTGCTTGTCAGTGAGCTTCTAAAACAGATGCGGAACGCATAAAAAATAGGTCACTGAAATATGAAAAGGAATGCACCAAGCTGAAAAGCTTGTAGTGCTCGGATATTGCTGCAGAGCTCGTAATGTCAAATTGTACACTGCATGTGGTTGTACTATACATCAGACTGTTTTCAAATGATAGGATTACCTAGAAATTTCACCAATTGCAGCAAGAAAGCTTATCAGCAAATAACGTAGGTGAGCTCCAATTCTTATGTTTTGGAAGCCACATAGTTTCTGCCCTTTATTATATTGATCCCACACTACAAAGCAGGACAGAAAGGAAGAGGAACCAGCAACTCATCCTCCAAGCCATTGTTGCCCCTCCCACCCACCTCTGGGCAAAGGAACACTGGCACGGAAGTAACTACATCACCAGCCCTTCCTATTGGCACACAAATGATTCATAGAATTGTAGAGTTGGCGCTCAAACCCATGACCCTGAGATTAAGAATCTCATGCTGAGCAAACTGATGGGTTGCTTAAAATGGTACAAATAGGCAGAGAAAGGGCTTGTAATAGGCACAGTGTACGACCTTCAACTTCACAGCAAAACATGTGCAATAGTTGTGCTCGGTGGAGAAATAATCACTGTTTCCCTGTAACTACAGTTATAGACTACTCATTCTCACTCAGAAATGTGCATAACCTCAAAATTATTGTGACAAAAGTGTATCATACACCAAAACACCTAGGAAGGCCAACTCAATCATGTACAAAACAGTCTCCCAGAATCAGCCCCCGGGGAAATTACCCACGCCGCTTTTATAGTGTTTTCCATGCTTTGTTTTGTGTTTTGGAATATATGGCAATCTTACAATAGTATATTTTTTATTTCTGATAGCAGTTATTGACCATTTGTGTACTTTTGAATTTTGGTATGTTTTGTGTCAAACATAATCCAGTTAGGCTCTTGACATATTTATCTAAACAAAAAGGAGTATTAGCATGCATGTTAGCATGCATGTGTGATATCATTCATTATGAATTCATCTAACTATCCAAGGGATGGGGGGAAGTCTATGGGTGAATGACTTTTCCTTCATTATTTCCGAGAAAAGTCATTGCTAGGGTTATGTTTTACATATCAAAATGTGCAAAGAAAAACCATGCTCTGTGAGTTTTGTTCAGAGACGTAATATCTAAAACAATTCTATGGCGTTCTATGTCAGTGCTCAAACTCTGATCTTTATTTTGAGAGATACTGCATTACACACAAAGAGTGGGTAGGGAAACACACTTCTGTTTCAATAATATCTGTTTCAATAATATCTTAAGTGGATCTCCACTTAAGAACGTAAGAAGGACAAGCCGGATCAGGCCAGAGGCCCACCTAGTCCAACATCTTGTTCTCATAGTGGCCTGAGGGAAACCTGCAAGCAGGATTTTAACCCCAAGGGCAATCTCCCCGCCTGTGGTATTCACAGAAGCATAGTCATCAGTAGCCCTTTACACATTCACTTTTCACACAGCAAACCAAAGTTGGAAGACCATGACAATTAATCCAACCATCAAGCTGAGGAGAACAATTTTCTTCGTTTGTCCCATACGTTCAACTCAACACCCTTTTTCCAGGAACCTCTCCCACACAACTTTGCACGCAGGTACATCCTTACTCGGAAAATTGCTGGTGTGCACCAGTCTACACCGGTCAGGGAAAAGGCAGCCTAAATGGTAGAGATAGTTCCCGGCTCTCCATATATACAGCCTGCTGGATATTAGCCCTGCTGCTATATATATATGACCACATGAAGGGCTCTGACAGTGTCATCTGACCTGACCTGACCTGGGTCTACCAATGATGACTCAGAGGAGAGACAAGAGGATCTGCAGAAAGTGATCTGTGGTGGCTGGTGCCCATTGCGACTGGCAGGGCAGGAGGCAGGGAGACCAACGGTAGACGCATGACAAACAGAGTCACCCTCTGACTGGTGGTAAGTCAAAAGGCAGCCAAGTGGAAGGAATGGGGGTCAGGCTGAGGTTTGTGGGGCACTGCCCCAATTGCCCTAAGAGACCAGCTTAATGACCACAACAGAGGCACCAAATTAAAAATTCTAAAATGTCCTTCCTAATCCAGTTCTCTTTTTCAATCCATGTGGCTGTTTGTCATCTATACATATAGAAATTGGGGTGGTGGTGGAGGAATTGGGTTGGATATAGTCCCCCCCTGCTCTGCCCCTCTTCTCACCAAGGATACAAAACACAGGTAGCTGATGCACCATGGAGCCCCTAATCAATGGCCTGCGTTAAAAAGTGAAATGCTGTAATAAAACATTATTAAGCTACATTAAAAAGCAGGTTGTCAAATGAAAATGTTCACTAAAAACTATTGGCAAACGGATCTATAAAAGGCATTGGACTAGGAAAACTAGCCCTCCAAAAGGGGAAATTTTTCATATGACGGCTATGTTGTCTGTGGTCACAATAGTGAAAGAGCTCCATCTGCTGGCAGAGGTTAGAAAGCTCTTTTCAATGTATCGGTTCCTCTACCCCCCACACCACGTTTATAAATGTCTTCTCAACTTATGTGCATGATTTTATTTCACAAAAAATACTTTTACTGCAAGAGAGGTTGGAGGAGGCACTATATAAAGTTATCATTAGACAAATTGGATAGCTTGTATTATACCTAACTTCATGCAGTGGAACTGGCATTTCAAATGGGCCTGTATTTTCTCACTAGAATTGCCGCCCTTTTGTATAGATCATGACAAACCTACTTATTATATGGAAAAAAAATGCCTTTGAAAGCCAAGCAACATGAAGTCAAAGCACTATACAGTTTGCTTCAGGGCACATGTAACCGCAATCACAACGTGATGAAATTTCACTAACAAAATCAAGGCCTGCATCTGCTCCATACATTTAAAGCAGTATCATACCACTTTAAACAGTGGTGGCTTCCCCGAATCACTTTTCCCCTCATGGAATTATCATTATCAGAGTGATTTAACAGTCAATTCCTCTTCCCAAGGAACTCTGGGAATTGTAGCTGCGTGAAGCAAAGTGGGGTCTCCTAACAGCTTTCAGCACGCTTAACAGATTTATGAGAGAGGTTTTGAATATTCACACAATTCAAATAGTATTCTTAGCTTTCAGCCTTTCACATGTGAATGTTGCCATTCTGCAAATTTGGAGCATTCAGTGCCCCATCTCTATATATTGGCTACTAAATATTTCTAAAGTGCCACTCAGTGCCACTCTCCATGTGCTGAGTCTTTAATTAACCATTAACCAGGTGCTCACTGGAAGGACAGATCCTGAAGCTGAGGCTCTAATACTTTGGCCACCTCATGAGAAGAGAAGACTCCCTGGAAAAGACCCTGGTGTTGGGAAAATTGAGGGCACAAGGAGAAGGGGACGATAGAGGATGAGATGGCTGGACAGTGTTCTCGAAGCAACCAGCATGGGTTTGACCAAACTGTGGGAGGGAGTGGAAGACAGGAGCGCCTGGCGTGCTCTGGTCCATGGGGTCACGAAGAGTCGGACACGACTAAACAACAGCAACAACACGTGAACCATTCAACTGCTCCTTGCCTTAAGTACAGTTAAAGTAAGTTGCAAGGCTACCTCTCAAGTATTTGAATATCAGGAGACATGGGATTTGCCCATTTATCCCATGCCTTGAACTCTAGCTTAGTTTTGTAGCCTTTGTCCTAATACACAGAAAAGTGGACTTGTCAGCCATCAGAACAATTGCATGTGCCATTTGAAAGGTAACATTCCCTGACAGATGGAAGTAATCAGTTTGACTATGCCTCAGAGTCTGAATTTGTCAGATGAAGGTCAGGGAGGGCACATGATGTAAATACAGTAAATATAGTTTATTCTTATCACAGCAAACCTCTGTCATATGTTTCTTTCTGCTGGAAATGTCCCTTTTGCAGAAGGCATTTTGAACATTTCTTTTAGAAGAGAAAGGAGAATAAGGCTTCAATCCTAACCACATCTACTAAGAAATTAAATCCTACTGAATTCAGCAAAGGGCTTCCTCACAGGTAAGTGAAGCTAGGATTGCAAGGTGTTGTGTTTTTTTAATGTATTAATTTTTTAATCAACATCTGTTCCAACAAGCATTTACTCCTCACACAACAGCTTATAAAATCCCAGCAGGGTGCAAAAAAAACTGAGGTGGTGGAGTGTTTGGAGAGTGGTACTTTGACTAAGTTCACATCTGCACTCAAGCCACTCTGGACCAATCAGTTTTTCTCAGTCTAACCTACCTCACAGGGGTGTTGGGAAAATAAAATGGGAACAGTATGCTGCCATAAGACATAATGTATTGGGGCATCCTCAGGTACTGTAGGAACACAGAAAGCTGCATTTTACTGAGCTAATTGGTCCAGCTAGCTAAGTACTGTTTGCACTGAACAGGAGCAATGCTTCAAGGTCTAGAGCCTGTGGGCACATCTGGAATTTTGAGCATGTGCTGTAGACATTGCCCACCTCCAAGGTTGCTACTCTAACCCCAAGAGCTGCTAAAAATGAAAAGAAAGTATGCATGCGTATACATATACACACACCATTTGCTTTAGCTAGTAATGGAAGCAGATAATCTTGAACATACATTTTCATACAGACCCCCTGGCCCCCCTCAAACCATCTCCGAACTAAACATAACCTTGGTAGACTGCCCAGTTAAAAATCACAGATCCAGGAATTACTGGCATTGCAAAAACATCACTCCAAGGCACTGATCCTTGTGGAACTTGGTGATCTTTAGATGAGGTACCAGGAAAAGTGCCAACAAACAATGCGACACATCTCTGAGCATAGTGGTAGCCTATGTTTTTTTTTATGGTGGCTTTAAAGGAGTCTCTGTAAAAATTACGAGGACCCATAAGGATCACTGTTTTGGCACCATGGCCGTGATGGGTCAGAAAACTTTATGGCTCAGTTAATATGTGATCTATGATTTATGGTGGTTAGGGAACCCCTGAACAGGGGGGGAAGTAATTTCTAGAGCAGGCTTCCTCAACCTCAGCCCTCCAGATGTTTTGAGACTACAATTCCCATCATCCCTGACCACTGGCCCTGCTAGCTAGGGATCATGGGAGTTGTAGGCCAAAAACATCTGGAGGGCCAAGGTTGAGGAAGCCTGTTCTAGAGGATCATTTATACTGGCTCCAACTTGTTTGTGTATGCTCCCCCTCTGCCATACGATTTTCTCTCCCCAACTTTCACTCTTGGCTTCTTAAGTCACCCCATTTTCTTTTAAATTGTCTATCTGAGCCTTGAAAAGCACACAGAGCTGAAAGAAGACATGGGAAAGTGAGTTGCACTTCCAGCTCTATGTACTTTTGAAAAGGGGTAGGAAGACAACCAACACTTTGTGACAAAAGGCGCTGGGGGTGTCCTTGGAACAAAAATAAGATCCGTTGTAAATACTAGGCAGTTTTTGTTTTCCCTTTTCAATTATTCAGCTCAATGGAGATTTGAATTTTCTGGTTGCTTATGCTCTGGGGAGTAAAATGGGTATATTTAAATATATATATATATTTATCAGTTTGGCTCTTTGATTATCTGCTGGCATGCATCCTTATTGGCTTGCAATTCTGTTTGTAGTTATGTTCATTTAATGATTTCCCGAGGGGTTTTCAGAAACGAGGCTACAAATTAACGTTTACTATCGGCAGCAGGATCTTACACTAAATGTGTAGCTTTCACCAATTTATGCAAAAACAAGAACTGAGAAATTTGCTATGCTGCAGATGTCAATGAGAACAAAGGTACGTTTAACCATAGATAAATAAATATGGGTAGCACATATGGTCTGGTCTTTGATCAGCGATTTTAATCGCTAATGTAGTTACTCAGGAAAATAAAATTCAAGCATGTTCAAACATCAAGTTTGGAGTTTGGATAGAAATAAAGCTGGATAAAATAAACCCAGCATGTTTACTAAATTTTGTTTCCAGTTTTACTAACAATTACTCTTGTGTTGGCTCTCTGGCTTACAAGGCTTCTGCAGAGCCCAAATAGTCCTGGAGAAATGCCCTGCAGTCTAGTTATTGTACTGAATTATTTCAGTGCTGCACCTCCAGGGAATTGTGTAACTTGAATCACTCTAAGCAGAGCCAGTATCTGAAATGTAACTGATCTCTGAGCCTGAATGTGAGTCTCAGCTGGGTCTCGATGAGGCTTGGCATATATATATGACAAAGCCTAATGAGCACTTAGTCACTTGAAAACTTCTGTTGATTTTAAAGATTAAATTTTTCAGTAAAATATATAATCTCACAATGTTTTATTATCCCAAAATGCTATGGAAGGGGGAAAGTTTTGTACTTGCTCTGTTGAAAGGATTCAATGAGTTTTCCAAACTATGTTCTAGGTTTTGGAGGCAGGCAAGTGTAGCGCTAGTGACTCTCCCCAGCTAAGGCTGAGTCTGATGTCTCAATACCATGGGCTAAGGAAAATCTCATCACGACCAGACAATAGAAGTCTATCTCTACATGGGATGTGAAGTAATATCATACATGAAGGCGAAAGAAGGGGCTTGCAAAAAGCCAATAATATAGATCTCAGTATGCCCTTCAGTAGAGTGAGAATCGGCCCTGAATTAAAGCAAAATGTGTTAAAATTATATTCAGAGACATGAGTAGAACGCCGAGGTATGATATACCAGGATTATATAAAAGGGCTGCAATGATGTCAGAAGAGTCAATTAATCAGATTTGTAGGAGCTAACTATGAATATTTATAAACACATGCCTAATATGAATCATAGTACAGATTAATACTATATGCGGGTTTTCTACTTAATCACTTGTAGGAGTCTTCTCCCCCACCCCTAAAGTAAAACATATTTAGCCATTTACTCATGGCTGCTATTTTTATCCAAGCCTTTTTCAGATTCAGTATTAAAATACACATCTTTCAAAGGAACTGTGCAGCTTTCTGTACTTCAAGTCTACAATGTCAGGAGCCCTTTATAAACTGTGCACCTGAATATTTCATGTTGACAGCTTTCAGTTTTAGAACCAGGGGGTTGATTAATAGAGTTTGTCGGCTTGCCATTGCACCTCCCTTCCATATTAATGAGGTAATTTGGGGATTTAGATCAATTTAGGTGCAGGATAGTGAATATATGTGAAGCAGCTGCCATCCTAAACCCATTTACCTGGGAGTAAACCCCAGTGAATTCAGTAGGGCTTGCTTCTGAGAAGACATGGTGAGGGTGGCAGCCTAAAACCCGGAAGATTGTTGCTGTCCCCTTGGAACACCTCAACAAGGAAGAAACAAGCGGGAAAGGTGTGCAACACCAGGTTATGTATGGCCAGCCCCCAAGTCATTAAAACAAGCAGCAACAACAGAGAAGAGCAAGGTATGACCACAGGGTGATATTTTTGGGTGGGGGGGACAAAATGTTGAAGGACAGGTACAAAGGACTTCTCCCTGTGAGCAAGTATGCTGGTGGCTAATGTAGTTTTGGGGGTTTTTTTCCATTGATGGGGAAGCTGGTGCCCACACCATTGTGTTCCCTTTTTTTGTTTTTTGTACTTTTGGATGTGGCAGCCATTTTGTGACTGGTACCACGGCACTTTCTGAAAATTCCAAATGGGCCCACTGGCCCAAAAGGTTTGCAGCCCTGTTGTATTAATTCCTGTTTGGCATGATAAGCTTTCAGCTGGATACACACAGAACAGAATCTATAAAAAGGATAACTGTCTTCTGAAAGGAAAGAAGAGTTGGGGGTGGGGGGAGTATCCTGCAAGCAGTTAGAAGATGAGACAGAAAATTTTCATAGAGTTCCCTGGGAAAGAAAGCCATTTAAAAATCTGTATCGTTTTATTGACATGTTCATTTTTATGGGATAACTAGGCTAAAATGAAGCTTAGAGTACATGACCTCCAGATTAAGGTGCCTTGACTCAGATGGGTGCAAAGAGTATTGCTTTACAATTCAAATAATGGATTATGTATTTAGAGTTGTATTTTCAGATTTCACCGTAGATGCAAGTTTGAATCATAGTCTGTTCTGAGCTGAATTGCCTACTGGGTTTAAGGTTGCTACTTCCTCAGCAAGAGGTTGAGATATTCATAGCCATATGACATGCAGTGATTCAATGGGTGCAGATTTCCACCCACCAGGGAAATTTCATGTTGGGAAACCACCTGTTGAATTTCTGCCTGCTATGTTGTTAAAGGTCCAAAGCCTGTGTCGAGGGGTGGGGGGATCTGGCAGCTCTGTTACTAACCAAAAGCTCGGAAACATAGTTTCTTCTGCTTACAAAAGAATTAGTGTGTTAACAGATTGTATCGAAATACTACTTATTTGTTAATGAGCAAATGGAATGCAAGAAGTAGAGGTTTTATATTTAAACTGCATATTTGCCTTCTACTTATTTTCATTTGCAATGGTAACAGACTGTTCTTTCTCTCTTGAACACACACACTGCTTTTTACCAATAAGTGCACTTGCAAAATCTGCAGTGTAGATAAAACATGAGTCAAATTATCATTACATGAGCACAGAAGTAATTCAGAAGACTGAAAACATTTCAAGGCTTAAATAATCCTCTGTGGACATTTAGAAACTATTTTTTATAAAAATATTTTTATTATAACATTTCAGTGTAGGAACTCCACTAGAAAAATAAAGCATATAGTTCTTCAAAGAGAGGTGTGACATAATTCATGCAATGAGTAATTGTGTGATTTTCAAAGCTGTAAATAGTAGCTGTAGGGAGCCCTGAATTAGGACTATGTCATGTAAAGAGAAAGCCTTAACCCTTTGTCTCTGTTACAATACTGATCCAGATTCTTCATTGCCACTGCACTAGTACCTGCTCTTTGCATTGGGTAGGAAGTTATCGTTGGCAACAACTGAAGCTTCTCTTTCAAAGCAAATAGCAGAGAGGAGGGGCATGTCAGGGCAAATGGTTAAATTCCCTCCAACCTCCCTCAAAAATGATCCTGATCTAGATCAGTATTCCATTGCTTCTACTTATTTTTAAAATACTAAATACGATTGCTTCCCTTGATCTGGACACTATACTTCTGTTGATGCAGCCTAGAATAGCATTAGCTTTTTTGCTGCTGCATCACACTGTTGACTCATGTGAAGCTCATGGTCTATGAGGATCCCTAGATCCTTTTCACATGTACTACTAGCAAGCCATGTGTTCCCCTGATCTTGCAATTCTATCTGGCATGACTTGTTTTTGAGAAAACCATACTGGGTCTTAGTAACCACTGCATCCTTTTCTAAGTGCTCATACACCAACTATTTAATTATGTGTTCAAGGACCTTTCCTGGTTTCTACAACAAGTTGACTAGTTGGTAGTTACCTGAGTCTTCTTTTCCCTGACTTCTGAAGATAGTGACAACATTTGCCTGCCTCAAACCCACAGGAACCTCACCTGTTCTCCAAGAATTGTCAAAGATTACACACAGAGACTCTGAGATTACATCTGCAAGCGCCTTTAGTGCCCTTGGGTGCAGCTTATCAGGTCCTGGAAATCTGAATTCATTTAAAGTAGCTAGGTGCTCCCTTGCCACCTCTTTTCCTATCTCGGACTGCAGCTCCCTCCTTGGATACTTTATTCTGTTATCACCAGGTTCGCCAGTGCTTTCCTTTTGGGTGAATACAGACGCAAAGTAGTTTTTGAGCAGTTCCACCTTCTCTTTGTCACCCAGTAGCATTTCTCCTCTATGCAGAGGACCTACTACACACAGGACACCACAGGGATAGCCAGTGTGGTGCCATTTAGATTTTGTAGTCCAACTCCCACCATACCTGATCATTGGCTGAAGCAGGTGATGGGAGTTGTAGACCACCATCTGCAGTAAAGCACATTGGCTACCAGTGCCATAGCACTTAAGACACTGGAAACCAGCACTGCCTATTATATGTACTGCCAAGACACCGGCTGTTTACTGAAAAGATCAGATATGCTAGAAAGCTCATGTGATTCCCTAAATCAGCACCATCTGGAAGTTCCCCAACTCTCTCTTATTAATGTGTTTGTAGTGTTGTTGTATCTGGTTTTTTTCTGACCGTTACTCAGCATAATCTCTTTTGTCTCCTATTTCAAGATGATTCAGACTCCTATTACATTTTTTTTTATCTGATCCCCAACTACTCTGATCAGTCATTTGAAAACATGTTTCAGATGCAGTTGCTGTGAAATGTTGCTGTGGGATTTAAAAATAGCCACCGCCTTCCATGCTAGAGGCAGATGCTTTTCAGAGGGGGGAAAAGCAAACTGATTTCTCTTCTCTCTATGTATAGAACAGCATCGTACAGTTGTACCTGCCTACTCACCCTGGTTGAAATGCACATTTGTGCACAAAGGCACTCTAATCCTTCAATATTTTGTCCTTTCAGGCTTTTTATTTTGGTGTTTCCATGGTGCTTTATATGCTGCCTCAATTTTTTCCTCCATTTCAAGGTTGTGAAGTCTCTCATATTTAAAACACAGATTCTGCTTTCAGGTATTTTTTTTAATATATAAGGGATACCCAGGGAGTCTTGGGTGATGTATGCTGGATTGCATTCCATTTAACTTTCTATCAAGTTGTTCAGGCTAAGATGGAAGGGCCTCTCCAAGGCATCCTACCAGAGAAGGCACTACATGGTTCAGTGGAAAGCTAAACTCATACAAGAAACATCTCCAGCAATAACAAATGACTGTTCCATGAGACAAACAGAAGCCATTCAACAATTGGGAGTGCAGAAAACTGACTTTATGATTTGTATCCACTAAGTCATCTTCAAAGTAGACCCACTGGTCCTGGCAAAATTAAGTCAATTGACTTCAATGTGTCTACCCTGCAAATGGCTTAGCGGAAGGTAACTCTTTGATTGAGATCCAATGTGTTTAGTGCAAGAGGATTGAAAATAGGCCTTGTTGTGTAAGCACTAGCACAGAAACTTAACAGTCACCTGCTGTAATAATAGCCATGATTTGCTAGGACGACAGGGAGAAACGTGCTAAGAGGAAGGCACGCTTGGCAAACCTTCACCATGATCAACTCCTGCCCGGAACCTATGTCCCTACTGTGGAAGGATGTGTGGATCCAGTACTGGTCTCCAAAGTCAATTACGGACTCACTGCTAAAACCCTGTTTTGGAAGACAATTTTACTCGGCTACAATTGATCACCAAAGAAGAAGAAGAAGAAGCAACAGCAGCTAGGGGTTGTGAAACACCTTTTGCAAGTACAAGACAATGATTGGATTTGCCTGTTGTAGCACATTAAGAACAAGGCTTCTGGTAGTGGAATGGCTGTTGTATGAGAAAACTTTCCTAATGACAACTCTTATGTTTTGAAAGACCTTTAATAGCAAATTTTAAAGCTTATTCTTGTGCAGGGACCTAGCTCAAAAACTATCTAGAGCAAGGGTTCCCAATTAGCTAAGTACTGCAGACCCCGTTTTTCAAAATCCAAGCCATGGATCCCCTACTTTTGAAAATTTTGATAAATATATGGTGGATGTTGTTATTTGAATGGTCCCACAGACCAACTGGGTGTGCTAAGCAAGCCCCAATTGGGAATCACTGATGTAGAACATAAATGTTGTATGTATTGTGATTAAATAATAATAAAAAACTTGTCATATTAATCCCATTGTATCTAATTACTATGGGAGTATGGAACAGTCTTGCATGTGGAATTAGCCAGATGAATTAGCCAGAGACAATGCAAATTCTTAACCAGGACCAGATTTAGGGGCATGCAACCCAGGCAACAGCCGGAGGCGCTCAAATTGAGTTTAATCCAATAGCCGAAGGGGGGGGGGGAGGCCCAGTTCATCTTCTCTAAAAGTGTAGTAGTATTTATACTGATCAACTCAATGTTAGGACAACACCCAGGTGCTTGATATGACATTTCACTTATTCTTAAAACTGAAAAAGATTCTAGGAACTTTGAATAAACAATTTGGTTTTTAACTGCTTATATATTATTTATGTTTATATAAATTATTTACAACCTGCTCTCCGTGGTTCACACAATCCCAGAGAGAAAAACAACATCAACCTACAGTAACACAATGATTCATTTAAATACAACTTAATATAAAACTAGTCAATATGCTAGCAAGATAAATACATCTGCCAAGCAAGAGGTGCCACTTTAGTCCGATGCTTGGCTGAATATCCATGTTTCTACCACTTGTCAAAATGTGAATAAATACAGATTTACAAACTGATTATTTTATATTACACGGATAACACCTGCCTGTAAATAATACAACTAAGTCATGAAATGGGTTCCCAGGGGAATAAAAAACCGACATGTTCAAAAATTATAGAAATTGAGACAACGCGGAAGCTGCTCTTAATCTGGGGTGTCATTTCATCATGGTAGCCCTGAGTCTAGATTCCCATCAGCCCTAGAGTTTTATGCAGTGTCCAAAGCTAAGAGGTGACTTAGGAAAGTTGCCATTAGCACCAGAGGCTCACCCTGACGAACAAGAGAGAGTAACTTTTATAAGAGATTTACATTCCAGTTTCATAAAGTACCCTGAAACTGTTAGAAATTCACCAGCAAACATTTGCCTGTACTTGACTGGAATGGGAGCTCAAATTGTGTTTTAGAAACCACAAAGCTCTTGTCATAGTTCTCTGCTAGTGAATATCTGTTGATATCTTGGAAGGTGAAACTGCACATTTCTATCTGAATGGGGATGTGCTTAAATGTATTTTTAAGCATTCAATCAGATGTATTATTTATGCATTTTAAAAACCCAATACATGGCATCAGGGTTACCCAACCCTCTTTTTAATATTATGCTTATTCCAATATCATGGGCAAAATTACTATGTGACATAAACAGTACAGTAGTGCAATTGTTAACATAATTGCAGTGCAATTCTTGTTATTATTTTTTCCCAACGAGATACTGTTGCCCTCTGCTGGCTTTTATTATGTATGCAGACATTAAAATAACCAGAAAATGCCTAGCAAAAAAAAGTCTGCACTCATATCTCAGTACCAGAGATAGGATGTTCATGTCACTGATTATCCATGAGCAACACTGCCTCCTAGTCTTTGGCTACTGCAAAAGAACTATTACTATTCCCCACAATACCAGAACCCCTTAATACATGCAATTAATCCTTTCTTCCTAGAAATAATTGTGTGTGGGGTGGTGGAGAATAGTCTACTGGTATGAATTTAGCCCTCGTGTTTTATTTTCCCAGCATTCTGCTATTCTGTGATCAGCCTGGGTAACATTCTTCTTTTGGTAGTTCTGAATCTCTGGGCTGGCTTAAGGTTAGGCAGAGAGCTCTCAATAAAATCCTGGTATTTTCCATAGCAACAGGGCTTACAGGAACATGGTATCTTTTAGATTTCAGATGAAGACATGTGCTTGCAGCCAGCAGGAGATCTGCACACTCTCCCCTACAAAGCACTGCTATGTTCTGCCACAGGGATGAGAAATCAGTGGCCTCCCACATATTGTTGTGACTCCCCCTGCAGTGAAGCACCCAGAGCAGGCGAATCGGTTTAGCTACCCTAAAACCATCTCGGTAGGAGTCCTGTCCTCATTTTCACATGGACACCCTACAAGAAAATTCGGGAAAATAATAGTCTCAGGCCAAACAGCAGCTAACTGATCATACTCAGAGGATAACTGCTAGCCACTTCAAGTCAACAAACAGCTAGCTTGTAAAAACATTACACTTCAAGAAAACTAATGTCTCGGCTGCCTCTTTTATATGATTTTCATTTCCTTTTCTGTATTTTCATGTTTTGCATGACTGGAGCAAGAAATTGAGTTTTCTTTTCTTTTTTTAATGTATGGAGAACAATTAGCAAAGGAGGGTGCTGTGTGAAACTCATTGTAAGAACTGGTTTACACACATGCATTTTAAAAAGCTTCCCTAGCAGTTGTTGTTGTCTAATCCCGTTAAATATTTAGGGTTTCTGTCTCTGATGTTTTATACCAATGGAAACCTAAACAGTTGCACTCTCTTGATGAACTTTCCATCGTTCTTAAAAATGTTGTTGTTACCATTATTTTGCAGCTACAGCAAAGGAACGGGATGCGAGCTGATGCAGGAAAAAGGTCAGCGTAAAAATGTTCCTTCCCTCCATAACTGGGAAGAATCTACCAATATTTCTTGCTGCCATTCTGCTGTTCACATCTGACCTGGGGCAATTGGCCATGCTTAGGCAGGGTCACCCAAGCTAAGATGCAGACTGCTACAGTGTGCTAAACGCTAGACAAAAGCACTTTGCTGGGCGTGATTTATTGTAGCAACAGGCCTTGGCAACAGCTTAAGTCCATAGTGATGGTTTCTGTGAAAAACAGGAGGCTGAGCTCCCTGTTCTGCTTCCAAAGAAGCACTTGTCACAACATGGGTTGCAGCACTTCCAGCACGGCAACTGTCAAGGAACCATCATCCAATAATCCGCATCAGAGCAGAGAAGTCAAAAAGCAGGTAATATGTTGCTTAGATTTCTCTACTTCTACAAATGGTTACTTTCCAAGATCAGTGTTGCCACGCTTTGCTTCCTTTAGATGGGAGATCACTAGAGAATGGTGGTATCCCTACAATGTCTGCCTTATTTACACATACAGTGTAGCACAATGGAAGCAAATAGACTCCTGTAGGAGGCAGCAAAATCTCAAGGACCACCTCTACCCACATGAACAAGTCCAGGCCCTGCCTTCAGTCTTCATCAGAGGCCCTTTCCCACATGCCTCATTTGACGTGCAGAGGTGGCAACATGAAAATGGGCTTTTACAATGGTGCCCCCCCCCACCCATTTATCCCTTTACTGTGCCACTCATCTTTTTAGTGGGGTTGGGTAGGATTTGTCCTTTTTGTTGCATTGCTAGATGAGCACTTTAGGAAATTTTGGTGTTGTACTTGATTCTTTTCTTCGGCTTTTAAATTGATGCTACCTGTCTGTAGTATATCTTGTTAAGTCACACAATTGCTTTATACATTAAATGTCTCAAACAATGATAGTAAACAAACACTCCTCCTGCATCAGCAGTAGAAGAGAGATTGGTTTGCCTCTATTCTCTCTCACGGCGCAGGCTGAAGCCCAGACTGCCACAATTACAGCATTGATCAACACTGAATTAAAATGGATTTACCCAACACAGCTGATTTGAATCACCTGTGCTGAAAATGTATAGAACACAATGCAGGTGCTACAGGAAATTATGTTTAACGTAAGAACATGAGAGGTGCTCCACTGGAACAGACCAAAGGCCTGTCTATTCTAGGATCCAGTTTCCCCCAGTGACCAAACAGATGCTATGGGAAGCACAAATGCAGGATGTAAAAGGGATAAACGTTTCTAGTTAATGTAACAAAAACCGATTTTGGAGAAATGAACCCTGTAACCATGATCATGGTTGCTCTCATGTGTTAGGCATGGTGATCCATTTTTCAAGCCTCCTTTACTTCCAGTATTTTCCTGCGCACCCCCCCAACTTGGTCTTTTCTTATTTTTTCTACTGTGAGGGGAGTGTGGGGACAGAGGAATGGACTGTTATGCAGCGTTGCATGTAATCACTGTACAAATTTGTGCAGTTCTCTGCAAAAAAATATTAGGTAGCAGTGCAGCAATGGCAAGACTAAAGAGCAAAACCTATGTCAATAGGAGCTGGGTTTGCCTGTGTGGCTTGGAAGAATCTACTGCTGCATCAGCACATATAATTTAGCTGCAATATATGGTCAGAGACAATGCTCTGCTGTCCAGTGAAATGCACATTTGCAGTGCAAGCAAACCAAGGGTGACAAGATGCAAAGGGTGACAAGATGCAAAGCAGGCCAGGATTAGTGAATGGGGGCTGCAGTGAAACAGCCAAGTTTACAACAACCTTGATTACTTTTACAACTATCACCACTGTCATACCAGGGCAGGGGGCGCTAATCTTCCTCAGCCCTTCCCTCCCTCCGTGGCAAGCTTCAGGAGAACAGAATAGACTTAAACAATTGTGCAAAGAACACCAGTAAACTCAACAACTGGAGTTTGTTCTATGCTGTATAAATTTTGTGAAGACAAATGCTAATATCAATTTTTCCCCAGGCTGAAAATGATCCACTTACTGGTACAGTTAACACTGCCTCCCAAGGTGGGTCAGTTGCTGAAGATTATTCCAGTGAAGGAAGGCTGCCAGACAGCGGTACAGGAAAGCTACCACCAGCTAATGAACAAAATACAGGTATGAATTACTAGCATCTGAGTAACACAAAGCAGTGTTTTGTGTTTGATAGCAGGTAGAGAATGGCTAAAAGCCACAGAGCCTAGCGCTTGCCGATCAGAAGGTCAGTGGTTCGAATCCCCACGATGGGGTGAGCTCCCGTTGCTTGGTCCCTACTCCTGTCAACCTAGCAGTTCGAAAGCACACCAAAAAGTACAAGTAGATAAATAGGTACTGCTCCGGCGGGAAGGTAAACGGCGTTTCCATACGCTGCTCTGGTTCGCCAGAAGCAGCTTAGTCATGCTGGCCACATGACCCAGAAGCTGTCTACAGACAAACACCGGCTTCCTCAGCCAGTAAAGCAAGATGAGTGCCGCAACCCCAGAGTCATCTGCGACTGGACTCAACGGTCAGGGGTCCCTTTAACTTTACCTTTATGTTCAGTGTACATTTGCATTGTGTCCACTGATTTTTTTAAAAGGCCAGTTCTTGCCTAGATGTTTCATCTGTTTATTTTCTTTCCGGTTTACTTCTTCTTGCTCGCACTCTTCATGCATATACAGTGGTACCTTGTCTAGCGTCCGCCTTGTCGAGCGCCCGTTCCGTTGAACGTCTGCGGCAAACCCGGAAGTACCGGAACGGGTTACTTCCGGGTGCGCCGCTCGTGCATGTGCAGAAGCACTAAATCATCCTTTGCGCATGCGCAGAAGCACAAACCGCTCCATGCGCAGATGCAGTGCTTTGTCTAGTGTCCTTTTCAGCCAGCGACCGGGGCTCCGGAACGGATCCCAGTCGCAAAACAAGGTACTACTGTACAGCCCACAGTAGCAAGGAGCTGCTCATGGATATGAATAGGAACACTGGAAGCTGCCTTCTACCAATTCAGACCATTGGTCTAGACTCTATCTAGCTTAGTACTGTCAACACTAATTGGCTGTGGCTCTCCCCAGGGTCAGACCAAGAAACTGTGCTGCCCAAGACAAAGGACAAGATGGTGCCCCTTTCCCATTTTTATGTATAGAAACCAACATGATAGTGTCTTTCACCACACCAGAGGCCCCAGGAAAGTCCATGTAGCAACAGAGGGGAATGGCTGAGGGACTTGGGAAGAACTGTAAAGGACTGCTGCAACTACCCAACAGCCTTCTGAAGTGCTTTCCTCATTCTGCCCAATGGTAGGGCCAGTCCTGAGCTCCCCAGGGTTTTAGTCTGGAGTCTTTCCCAGCCTTACTTGGAGAAACCATGGTTTGAACTTGGGACCTTTTGCATGAAAGCATGTGTTCCTATTCCAGCATGCTTATTGAAATGACCACTGGAAACAATTGGGAGTGCCTAGCTGTCAGTATTGCTGAGATGAACTGTTTGTGTATAAACTGAAAAATTCATAAAGATGTGCACTAGAGTGTACAGGAACAATGGGGCGGCGGGACTGAAAAGAAATCAGACAAGGAACAGTGATGTGGGCACTAGTTGAAATATGCAGCAGGCCCAACGCATTCCCATTTGAAGCAAGGTCTATGGCATGACATCATATCCTGAGATGTTTTGCCATACAAATCATGCTGATTGGAATGGGACCCAGGACAGTGACTTAGGATAACAATTATGTTCATAATCATGTCTTGTCTGCAGAACCTAATAGGCATCTGATTGACCAATGTGAGAACAGGATGCTAGATTAGGTCTGCTGATCTGACTCAGCAGAGAGAGCTCTTCTTGTGTTCAGATATAACAGGGGGTACTAGAAGCAGGAAAATGGAGGCTGATTCAAAGTATGGCCGATTTTCCTCTTGCTTAAATTTAATAGAAGCCCATTTCAAAGAAAGCCAAGATAAACTATAAATAGTTTAAGAGGATCTATAGATAGAATATGAGTCCACAGAAATTGAATACCATGTGCAGGCTAAATATTTTTGGCTGGTTGAAGATGGTGTGAATGATGCTGACTTTTTACTGTTATAACAGAGTTGCTCTAAAGTTTCTAGATACATGCAGTTCCCACTTCACTATGCGAAAATTCACTTATCTGCAATGAGAAATTAGTACTCAAAACTCACCATACATACCATAGATTCAGCTATCTGAACAGAGAGTATTTTTTACTTTCTCGTTTGCCTTTCACTGGTTGGTAGTGAGGGCAGGAATGGAGGAGGGGAATGATTAGACAAATCAGAGAGCATTTTTTCCTGAATTTTCCCAGGAGTATTTTGGCTTTTGAGGGTCAACATTCCATGGTTGGGAGCGCATTTGAAATTTTCCCATGCGAATCAATGAAATTGTCAACTCATTATATGAACACTCACCTAATGAACGATTTCCAGAGAAGATACTGCGTTCAGTATTTTGCTTTAGCAAATTTAGGTTATAGTGCACAATTCTCCCCTCCCCCAATTTGACTCCCCTGTTCTTCATATTATGGACCTTATGAAACAAAAATATGAATTAATTCAGAGGACTGAAACTTAACGACGACGTTTAAAGAAATGCCCTTGTGTTGATTTTTATTATGCTTCTAACCTAATTTAAAAAACTGCCGTCATATCAAAAAAAAATAATTTAACATTTATGTTTGTGAAGACATACATAGAGGTGGACTTTCCAAGAAACCAGTGAGCTTAACAGAAAGAGAAAGACAGACATCATCAGACATATTGGAGGAGCTTCGGATGCAAGGAATAATCAAGACCTCAAGTGCAAACTCTAACAACAGAGCAGCAGATGATGCCACAGTAAGTAAACGTCAAAACTAACAGAAATACACTTTCCAGTCTGAGCTGATATTTCTGCAGTGAACTATGGGTTACTCCTGCAATGGCTCTTTCTTGTGGAATTGAGAATTGATTTAATTAAGCTGTTTATGTAATGTATGAGAAATATTATATTATATTATTATATATTATTATATTGTATTGTATTAGTAAACATCCCTGTGACTATCTCTGGTGAAGGTTGGTATAAAAAATCTCTACATAAATAAATACATTTGTTATATTTATTTCAATCAATTTATTTCTGAAGGTCTCCTAATCTTCGCTGCCCCTTATATCTAAAACTCCTTCCCAAAACACCCTCAAACGGGGCTTCTTGTAATGATTAGTCAGTTTTTTCTTTTCAAAAAATGAACTCAAAGTGACTTGCAAAAGACACAAGATGAGAAAATAAATATAAAACAAGAATTAAAGCAACCTAAAATACAAAAAATATACAAATCCAACTCAACCCCATGCCACTAAAATATGCAGAGAACTAAATTCTAGAAACTTGAGTGAATAAAAATGTTTTTACCTGGCACCTAAAAACAGATAGTGAACGCACCAGGTGTGCCTTTCTGAGGAGAGCATTCCACAACCGGGGAGCCACCACTGAGAAGGCTTGTTCTCATGTTGCCACCCTCTGCACCTCCCTTGAAGAGGGCACACAGTGAGGGACCTAAGATGAAGAATGCAGGGTCCAGTTGGTTCATGTGAGGAAACATGGCACTTGAGGTATTAGGGTATTTTTTTCTGTTTGGCATTTTAATCCAAATTAGCTTTCATTGACAAAAGAAACACTCTGTATAAAGTTGACATGAACTGAAAAAATGCAGGAGATGGAATATAAGATTCAAAAATAGTAGCAAACAAGTTAAATCCTAACATTGGAGATAACATTAGCAGGACTCTGAGAACTGTATGTACAAAAGTAACCTAAACACAACTAAGTAACTATGCATGACTACTCTGAAGTATATTGTAATGTGTTAAAATAGATTTTCATTATTTCTCTTTCTATTTGTTTGGTTCTTTTCAACATTATTTCAAATACAGTACTGTGATTTAATTTATTCACATGCATGCACAGAGTAGAATAAGGTAATTCCCCTTTGAAAAACAAGACTTCCTTCACGGACATATATAAAATTTTACTATTTCTACAGTTGATAGATACAGGAAATCCACCAAAGAAACCACCAGCCAAACTGGAAAAGCTCGAAATCAAAAGGAAGCACATAATTTAACAATAGAGGACTCTGAAAACAAGCCATGTGTTGAAAAGAGAAGAATCCACTAATCTGACTACATCATTCTAGTATCTGAATACCTAACGATCAATAATGTATGTAACATCACAATGTATCTTTGAATTAGGAAAGCTTCTGTTCCCCATGTTACTACTGAACTTGGCTCTTACTGGACGAGGTGTTTCTAAACAGGTTTACTGACAGAGGCTAAAACAAATTTGAAATTTTCTGCCTTCCCTCCATCTTATGATCTGATTAAATTCAACATGCATCCAGTGAAACAGACTCTAGTCCCAAACTGTAGTGCCACAATAAGTGTTAGGTCATTAAGGTGCCACAAGGCTTTTTGTTGTTCCTGCTTCAGCATGCAATGTACAGTCATAACTTGGTTTTTGAACAGCTTAATTCACAAACATCTTGGAACTCGAACGTCGCAAACCCGGAAGTAGGTGTTCCGGTTTGCGAACTTTGCCTCAGAAGCCAAATAAGCAGCGCAACTTCTGCAGCTTCTGATTGGCTGCAGGACGCTCCTACACACATTCTGTTCAAAAACCAAAGTACAACTGCACTGATAGAGCTGTAACTCTGACAGGAAGGTCAACAGCTTCTAACGACAGTCTTACTCAGATAGTCTTAACGCGGGCAAAACTCATGCATGGGGCTGGGGAAATCAATATTGCTGTGGTTGACCATGACCTTCACATATTCAAAGCGGGTTTTTTTCATGCTGAGCATGCATGCATACAAGTTCTATGCACATAGGCTGTCTCCATGCACCCTTCAAAATAAAGAGTACCAGATTATACATACAGGGCCTATGTACCTATAAACAGTGTTTGAAACTCCCATTGTTCTAGGCGCGTTTTGTGACAAGGAATTTCATTAAAGCGAGCAGTTTCTGAGCTCTAGGCACAGTACTGAGCCTAAGATTTCAGATTAAAATTGCCACTGCTATAAGAAAAGGACGACCTTTTTCTGCCTCCCCACTTCCAGCCACTCTGATGACTGGAAAAGGGACCCTCATAAGACTATTAGGGGAGCGGGCACAGGAAGTATGGCTTTGTTTTTGCAGTCTTCAGATGAGGACTGGACCATGTGAAAAATGAACATAATATTTTAGCTGCAGTTCATTCATTTTACGTTTTGCATTCTTGTTATAAAAAAGTGTGCCTAGTAGACACTTCTTTGTGGCGCCCATAACCAAGGTTTAAGGTACCATTTACCTCCTAGCTTTCATATCTCTGTTTCTATGCCTGCAAGCTCTGTGCTAAAAGCAACGTTTAGCACATTGAGGTAAGGGCGGGGCCTACCTTGCAATAGCCATCTCTCCCCTCCACATATTAATTATATTCACATTAAGAATTTGTTTGTGGTGCTAGCCTATGCGTATGCATGTCTCTACAAATGTTGTATCCCTACCCCATTTAAAGAGGCATCTCTTTTCAGACAAGAGAACAGCAACTGAAAAAGGAATTGCTGACTGACAGACCATCACCACTAACCTCCCATGAAAGCAGAACTACAGGGAGTGACATAGACTGTTCAGTTTCTGAAGCTGAAAAAACTTCTAATACTTTTCAGTTGCTTTCCTTAAATCTGGGTTCAGGAAGCTGGATAGAAAAAGAAGATTGGGATGATAATGTAAATGTCAATTTTGAAGGTTTTAGTATGGTGGAGTCAGATGTCACTTATAATATGGTAAATGAAGCATTTTAAACAGTACAATTTATTTCAAAGATATTTGAGCTATGGAAGTTAAATCTCTAGGTTTTCACCTGCATTAAAATAAATGTACTAAAAACCAAACGAAAACATTTGATTATGGTTTAATTTGATAGGATATTTTCAATTTCTTTCCCCACAGACAAATAAGAATATGATGTAAGTCATTCTAGCAGGATTGTTTATTATTTTCAAATACGAAGAAACTGATACAGTTTGTAAGTGAATAAATATTCAGAGTTCATGAAGCAGAATAACAAATAGAAATAGACCTTTAAAATGGTCTCATTGTTGACTGCTTCCACTTTAGAGCAAAAGAAAACTTTGCCATCCTAATCACTGAGGTATTGATAAAAGGAGGGATAAACAGTGCAATCCTACGTATGTCCACTCAGTCAGAAATAATTGTATTGTTGCAGTGTTAGCACTAGGGCCACCAATGAACTATGTACCGAAACATCAGTTAAACAATTTAGATTTTAAAAAGATAAATTTGCTGGGAGCCCCAGAGGAGAGACAGCAAAATGAACCAATAGAGCAGAGTCTTTCCCATTTGTACATAACTGTTAGCTCCATTATTAGCATAATCAGCCTTACTTCATGTCCACTGGTGGCTACATTAACAGAAGCTATCCAACAGTTGGCTGTTCCCAGATTGAATGTTCTAGAATTCAACGCGAAAGCAGGCAAGCCAGTAGTGTTGATCCAATGAAGGCAATACCTAGGACACAGGCCTCTCTACCCCCTTATTGTCCTTCTTGATGCAGCCTTGCTTCTACAAGGGAGAGGGAGGCGAACATCTGTAGTATTCAGGGTAGCATGTCCAGCATACACTGCTAAATAAAGACGCGCTGCAGTCAGCAGTGCCAGGACCAGTCATGGTTTGCTGAAACGGGGAGATTTGTTCCTTTCACAATACCAGGAGAATTGTGTTGTTTTTTGGCATGGTGTGTGTGTGTGTGTGTGTCTCTGTCCCCACTACTGTACCTGAAACATCCCCATTACACCATGGATATTGCTTAAAATGCAAACATGTTCCATCCGTAACATTTTTCTGAAAAATGTTGCTGACGGACTTGTGAATATTTTGTAACTTTTATGCTTCAGATATAAATCTCTCAAGCAATAAATACATGCAAACATGTTAGCCCAAAACAGCCATGCAATTTCACACCTTGCATCGGCAATCTGGGATCGTCAGGAGGTGGTAGAAGGAAGCAAAAGTGGCACAGTGTAAGAAAAGGAAACATCAGTGGGTGTTCATGCAGTTTACTGCAGAGAACAGTAGATGGAGCCCTGGTGAGCGTCAGCACTGAAAAGCTTACAGTCAAGTCAAAACTGGAGCACCAAAGATATCAGGGAGCTGATGCAATAACAGCCTTCACCAACCTGGTCCCTCCAGATGTTTTTGACTACCATTTCCATCAACCACAGACATCATGGGCTACTGGGGGGCACTAGGTTGGCAAAACCTCCTATATAACATTCCATACTCACATTGCACTGTCTTGAAGCTCAACATTTTTGAAGGCTTAGTTTCAGGTTTTTGTGAGTGCTGGATAAAAAGCAAGAGGGGTTTTTTCTTTTAATCCAAAGATGCTTGGATATGAATCTCTGATCTTGCCCCCCACTGCCACATAACTAATTATTGGGCAGCCAGCTCCTTGAACGAAACAAATATAATAATAATAATTTATTATTTGCTTTTTTTTAAGAATATTTTTTTATTAACCGACCAATCACATCAAATCAAACCAAATTACATAAATTCCAAATTACACAGCCGAATTTTAAATTTTTGTTGGGGGTACCCATATTTCAAGTTCCGAAGGGATCCAATCAACTTCTTGCTTCTTACTGCTGTTTTAATGTCCACAAATCTAACCTTATGATGTTCACAGTACTATCCAGTCCTTTCTAATTATTTTTCCACATCTCTTGTTGTTATTTTCATATATTTTTCCTTTCTCTTTGTGACCTCTGATAGTCTCCACAAGCTGGTTAGAACAGTTTGTAATCCTGCGTGGATATTATTTTTTTTATCCAGTAGCCATATCCAGACGTTTTCCATATAACATCACTTCCATACATCAAAACAGTCTTAGCGTCATTAATCTTCACCAATCTGCCTCCTTTCTCAAAACCTCTGAGGAGATTCACTAGGAATGCAGTCTGAAAACAAATCCGTTCTTCCTCCCGGCTGTAAATCCTTTGGCAAGATGGCGACTCCGAATTAATTGCTGCGCCATTCCCAAAAGCTCTTATTGCTTCTCGGTCTCCATAAAGCATACTTTTGGTTAAAGTTTATCTCCACACAGACCTTAATCATCCTGCTTGGGTCAGTTCAACCGACGGTTCTAATGAGGAGGGGTTCTTGTAAATCACATAGAAGGAAAGTAAAAAAGGTTCCCCCCCCCCCATTCAGCCCCGTTGTCAACATAACCCGCCTTTGGTGTATCTTCATCGTAAAATATTCCTGTTTCTCCAGCCCGTCGTCTTCTTTCACAGAGGTCACTTAAATTAGCAGACTTCACTCCCCTTCTTCACTTGAAATATGTGCATTTGCTTCTTTTGTAATTAATTATTCCAAATTGCTGCAACTAGTGAGCGATCAGAGACAGCGTCCAGGAGAGCCGATGTCCACACGGGGGCATTCTGCCTAGGGCCCTCACCCCCTTCTTTCGAATTAGGGGGTGATTTATGGGCACAGCAGGCAAGGGCAGTGTTCCCCATTTCCTTGGGGCAACAAGGGAGGCTGCCTACTCCCATAATAGCCTCTTAATTACCCCGTGTGAGTCGGAGAGATGGTATTGTTGGCCATCTTCCAATGCGCCCCCTAGTGGCCCCCCAATAATTTATTATTTGCAGCCTACCCATCTCACTGGGTTGCTCCAGCCACTCTGGGCAGATTGCCGTATTTTTCGCCCTATAGGACGCACTTTTTCCCCTCCAAAAATGAAGGGGAAATGTGTGTGCGTCCTATGGGGCGAATGCAGGCTTTCGCTGAAGCCTGGAGAGTGAGAGGGGTCGGTGCGCACCGACCCCTCTCGCTCTCCAGGCTTCGCGCAGCTCTCTGCAAGCCGTGGGAGCCCGGCACTGGGCTCCCACGGCTTGTGGAGACTTGCCTGCATGCCAAAGCCTGGGTGCGCTGAGCTCAGCACGCCCAGGCTTCGAGCTTCCCGCAGCTCTCCGCAAGCGGTGGGAGCCCAGCACTGGGCTCCCACGGCTTGCGGAGAGCTGCCTGTTCTGGGGGCTGGGGTCGGGGGATGCTTGGGCTTCCCCCGCCCCAGCCCCTGGGGGGGAAATAATGTTTTTCCCCTTTATTTCCCCCCCAAAAAACTAGGTGCGCCTTATGGGCCAGTGCGTCCTATGGGGCAAAAAATACAGTATATGGTTTATAACTGTTACTGGCAGATACTGACACCAATTTCAGACTCCTGCCAGTAACCCACCAGCATAATGTGGCCTGATGCTGTGAAAAAGGTATAGGATCAAAAGGTATGTTCAGATTAGGGCTGAGAGACAAATCACAACCGTCCTTTGAAATTTGTACAACTTTAAATCTTGCCATGCAGTTCTCTAACTGAGCAATGTGTGCAAAAACACTTATAATGAGCTGAAGTGCAGCTTCATCAATGGAAATAGCACGCAACACAATGGGGAACCTGTGGCCCTCCAGATGTTCCTGGACTACAATTACCATCATCCCTAATCTGCTGTCTGGGGCGGATGGGAAATGGAGTCCAATCAATGTATGGAAGCAGCAGGTTCTTTACATACAACAATGTAATGTATTACTGGGAAATACTTTGGGGAAAAGGAGAAATTTGCACTAACATGCTGCTAAATTTTCAGGACAGCTTATAAAAACAAATTTGCAATATGGAGAACAGAATTTAAGATTGGAAGAATTAGAAACTGAGAGAAACCAAAACCCACACCTAGTTCAGGTACAATGGAATTCAAACCAGGATCTGTGCTTCCTTGCACACTGCACTACCAAGATTGTCAGAAGTAGGTATTGGTGAGTTAGGATCAAGATGAATCACCAGAGTCCTGAATCCCCCAGCCTTAAAAACAGGGGTCAGCAGACTTTTTCAGCAGGGGGCTGGTCCACTGTCCCTCAGACCTTGTGGGGGGCCAGACTATATTTTGGGGAGAAAGAGAAATAATGAATTCCTATGCCCCACAAATAACCCAGAGATGCATTTGAAATAAAAGGGCACATTCTACTCATGTAAAAACACACTGATTCCCAGAC
The DNA here is from genome assembly GCF_964106645.2 of Podarcis pityusensis. Taxonomy (NCBI): domain Eukaryota; kingdom Metazoa; phylum Chordata; class Lepidosauria; order Squamata; family Lacertidae; genus Podarcis; species Podarcis pityusensis. Next base: position 61,978,892 of record NC_138031.1, read on the forward strand.
CGTCCACGGGCTGGATTTAGAAGGCGATTGGGCCGGATCCGGCCCCCGGGCCTTAGTTTGCCTACCCATGCTTAAGAATAAGGCAACCATTACAGAGCCAGTCACTTCAGATACCCCTTGTGGCTAAGCAACAGAGGCACGGATGAGTTTGTCTGTTTCTGATATATTCTTTATGCCGCTATGGTTAACAGATCTCCCGAAGAGTTTCTTGTTCTTTCGTGCTATGATAACGTATTATATTACACCTTCAATTTGTGATGTCATTAGACAGATTTACCATGCACCTAATGCTTCTAAATTATAAACTAGCTAAGCAAAAGTAGTTGTTTCACCATCACTACACTGCATTCTGAAATAGCTACTGGGGGGGGGGGAATCTATGGTTGAAAGTAGGGGTGGGGAACCTTTCACAGACCAAGGCCACATTCCCATCTGGGTGACCTTCCAGGAGATGCATCCCAGTTATGTGCAGGGCCAGAGGAAAAAACAAACCAAGAACTGTGTGTAAATTTTACCTTTCTATAGCAGTCTGGTTTCTGCACACATTCACACCTCTTCTCTATCCTTGATTCAGGCAACTGAGAGGTATTATAAGAATCCAAGGACACATTCAAGCCAGGCTTCGGTACATGCATCAGATTTCAGTTTGAGTTTATTTGTTGGTGCTTTTAAAGCACCAGTCGAACAAAAGCTTTAGACTTGAAAGTAGCTAAGTTATGTCTTGCATATTGCACATTTTGTTTGGCGATAAGGCAGGACTCCTACAATCCGTGCATTTCTAGTCTGCACTAATTCCAAAATACGGATTTCTAGCCTGACTTAAAAATAGATGTAGAAGAATGCTTGAAATAGTCCACATTCCTATCAACAAGTGATAACCAACTAACCTTGTGGTGTTAAAGCTCAGGCAGAACACTGGTCTAGAAAGAAAGACATTAGATTACTGCGCCTTGGTGCCTGAGGTTGCATCCATACTTAGTTACAATTACTGCCCCATATTGCTAAAGCACAATGCCTTTAGGAACCAATCTGGGAAGGCCAGTATGATTCCAGCTAAAAGCCAACATAGTCCCTTGCTTGGGAAGGGAATAGTTTTTTAATAAAAAAAGAAATAGAATGAGTAGGGCAGTTTTGAAGTTCAGGTGGAAGAAAAATGAAGACTGAGAACCTTGTGTAAGCCACACAAATCACATCTGAGCATCAGGATCTGTACTACTCAAGTGTTCAGTCTAGCAATCCTTTCAATGTGCTTGTGATGCAGGACAAGCTTTTATTAGCTACACAACGTGCATTTAAAAAGCACAATATCTAATCCTGAACAGAGGGAAAGAGGGCACTGTGACATAACATTTTCCAACAGCTGCCATAACAACATGCTCCTTGCCAGACAACTGCAGAATGCTGGAGACAGGCCTGCACATTTCCAGCTCCAAGTCTAGCTACTGTGTTTGAAATATCAAAGCATAAGCCACCACACCAGTCTACACTGCAACATATCCTTTTCCGACTCTGTCAAACCACAATAATGCTTCAAAACATTATTCTGGTGGCTAAAAGGGGTGTTCCTGGGTCTTAATCAGCACGGTAGCAGGGAAAGGGGCAACATATTACCAGAGCATGGGGATAGTAGAAGCTGAACCTCTTGCCATACTGCTGCTAAATAATTTCATATGCCTGGGGAACTAATGTTTGGCCTGTTTTAGGCAAGAGTTGCACTTGTTTACAGACCAGGGGAGGGGATAGAGCCATCTTGGTCACTAAAGCAAGTACTGGCATGTATCTGTGTACAAAGTGCCCTCCATCAGCTGAGACCGGTGTATCAGCTACAACCCCTCTAAGACAGAGATAATCTGTCCACAAATATCCATCAGCCAGACTACTATGTATTATGTAGGGCTGCCTTTGAAGGCTTCTCAAAACGTCATCAAAATATTGCTTCAAGCATACGAAATGAAACTCATCTCATAGCTTCAACAACCATACTGACTCCCTTTTCCAAACAAGATTCAAAGTGCTGGTGTTTACTTTCAAAGCTACATGTGGCTTTGGACTGAAGGAGTGCTTCTCATGCACAAACCTACCTTCTTCAGGTGCTCCCAACTAAGTAGCAGCCAATGAAAAATATTTTATCAATTATGGCATAGGACCTTTGAAATGCTTCCCTCCCCAGAGGCCCACTTAGTACCTGCTCAAAGGTATTTTTGGCATCACACAAAGGCTTTTTAAATTTTCCTGGGCCCTTTACCGTATTGGTCAAATTGGGTTTCATTCTGTTCCAGTGGTGTGCCTATTGTTTCTGCTTTTTGTTGTTTGATATAGGGTTTTCTTGTTGTTAAGTTGTTAAAGGGCAGCTAACAGAATATTCTGGAGTAGGATTACTGAAAAAGAGGACATATTTCTTAAATAACTAAATGAATGTGAAGTCACCAGCTGGAACCTTTAAATGGTATCCAATGTTAGTCTTACTCAGAGTAGACCCACTGAAATTCCTAGACATTACTTACTTACACTCATTAATTTCAATGGGTCAACTCTGAATAAAGAGTCAGATACAACCCCTAGTTGTTCTTATTTATTCATAAGAGCTTGGATTTAGAGGTTGCTATTCACAGAACAGTGGGGCAGTTTTTGCCTATGACCTCTGCAGCCTGTACTGTCTCATTTCTCATGCTGTTCAATCCTCAACTTCACATGTTCTCCAACCATTAAGGACCGCTTCTCCATATATGAACCAACCCAGACCTTGCAATTGTCATCTGAGGCCCTTCTTTGTGTGTCCCCTCTCCAAGAGGTCCAGAAGGTGGCAACAAACGAACAGGCCTTTTCTGTGGTGGCTCTCCATTTGTGGAATACTCTCCCCAGGGAGGCTTGCCCAGTGCCTTCATTACATACTTTTAAATCTCAATGCCAAAACATTTCTCTGCAACCAGGCCTTGAGCTGATTAAACAACTATGGCCTTTGAAATGTGTTTGTAGGAGGGAGATTATTGGTCTTTCTTTGTTTGTTTTTTGTTATGTATTTTGTGTTCTTACTCGTAATTTTATGTTGTGAACATCTTTGGATGAAGGGTGGCATAATTTAATAAACAATAATAATTATAATAACAACCCTCTGGAGCAGATTTTCAGAGGTGGTGGTAGAAACTGGGAAAATTCACTCTCCCTGTCCCTTCTATAACATTCAGTGAGTGGAGTTCCACTCACAGGATTTCCGGATTCAATACTTTGAAAAATATTACTTGATGCTTATATAACATTTCCTAGCATGTTATATTCATTATCACACACAAAACAAGTCCTTACAATACCACAACACTGTATGCTGGTATTATAATGCTCACATGGCAGAGGGAGGTTTGAGGGTGGGGGGGGGGAGAGCTGTTCAGTCATTCTTCTGAACACACATTGGGGCAGGGAGGAGGAGCAGAATTGCACCCACTCAGGGCCCTAGCTTGCCTTCTATGCACTTTCTGTGCAAAAGAGCCAATACTCATACAAACTGAATGCATGTAAGCTCTGCTTATTATACAATCAGGGATCCTGCCTACTCAGCATTTCCCAATTGTGCTGATGGAGCCTATGTGCATAGCTGGAATAGTGCTAATGACTTGCCTAAGATCTCCCACTGGGTTCATAGTTGAACTGAGATTTAAAGTAAAGCACTTTCTAGCACATTTGCATTACAAACCAAACTAAAGCAAGAGCCCTTTTAAACCTCATCTATGAAAACGCCATTAATTACAAGGCTACTCTCTCCTTACAGCTGATAATTCTAGTATTCGGTTCAGAAGAGGATACTCATTATTTCTTCCAATAGTCAAACCTTCTTAAATAATTCACCCCTTGCATTATAATCTGTAACTTTTGCTTGTATTAAATATTGAAGCACCATAATTCCTTGTAAGTTTATAAAGAAAGAAGGCTGAAGGACAATAAAGTGTAAATTCAGTTGTCACAAAATCCAAATGGCACACTTGAGAACTAAGTAGACTCCAGTTCATTCCTAAAATCTAGTATTCGCAAAGATGCCATCAATAAATAAACACCATCTAGTATACAGTTGCCTTTGTTCAGTTTATTCCTGCTGATTTATTAATGGCTGTATCTTATTTCCGAATTCAGTTTCACAAGTGAAATTGTAGATTAAAAGAATAGAAATCAACAAGAAAAGAGTATTGTCATGTACACAGGTCTTATTCTCATGTAAGTGTGCATAAGACTGTAGCCTAAAGCGGCAGCCCTATGTGCTCGTATGTGACAGCACACCCCATTGAACTTAATTTCAAATAAACATGTATAAGATAAGGCTGCATAATTAGCACATAACTCAGTGAAGTTTTCTACACTTTACGATGCTTCTCTTTGTACAAAAATATCAAAGTGCTCACACCTGTTAGGGATTCCATGTGTGCTCAGCTCTAAATAGCTTTTAAATTAAATTTGCTGCCATATATCAGTGTTAAACTTGTCCAATTATCAACAGGTGCCCATGAGCTATACTCTTTATGTTTACTACCTTGATAGCATATCATTTGGGATGACTTTAAAGTCTCTGTAGCAGGCACTGTCTTTATTTTTGTCATGTAAAATGCCAAGAAGAACATCTGTGCATTATCATGTTACGCTTACTATCTCAATCTTGGCTGTGACAGACAGAGTGGATCTGTTTTCCTTAGGCCTGAAGGAATCTCTCTCAGAATAAAACTAGTCTTGGTCTGCTCCTGAAGCATGCAATGTATTTTCTGGAGTACTTCACTCTTAGCATACTCAGGACCCAGAAAAGGTCGTCAAAAAGGGAGACAGGCACATTATACAATCAACAATACATGATAAGCACTATGGCAAGAGGTGTAAGAGTATTTAGGGTTTTCCAGTAGGAAGTCAAATGATACCCCATATAAGGTATGCCTATTTCAAGTATTTCATTAAGAAAACTTTGCTCAGAGTGCAACCATTAGTTAATAAAGCATTTTCTAAGAGCGCACAATTTCAAGCCTTTTTGAAATCACATCGAAAATGCAGCTCTCAGGAGCCAAAACTGTTTTTAATAGAAAAACAGATTATTTAATGTGTTTGTTTTTATCCCGGCATGTGAACTGAAAGCTTTCTGATAGCTCCATCTTCATTTCAAATATCAGAAATACAGTGCCGGATTAAACCCTGTGGAGACCCTGTAGGCAGTCAAAATATCTCCTAATACGTTTTTGTAATTTCCTTCAAAATCAAATCAATATTATTTTGATCTGTTGTCACGGGGCCCCTAAAAGGCTTGGGCCAGTGCCTACTCTACCTATTTGCTGATCCAGAACTGCAGAAGTAACCTCGATTTAGGCTAGAGATGTATACACACTTACTGAGGAGTTAAGTCCCATGGACCTCAGTGGGGCTTGCTTCCGAGTAGACATGTATAGGATTGCGCTGTTGCTGAAGTCATAATACCCCCCTTCCAAATGCCTTCTGGGTCATTATCATATGCTGAAATAAACCATTGGGAGGAATAAATAGAGTGGAATATAATCGGTGGGCCTTTGTTGTCTTCAGCAGCCTGCTGAATGACTACATGACATCCCCTGCTCTCTGACATGACAGACATCTGGTGCGTATAAATAAATAAAAAGACTGACAATACTGTTAATGTTAATACCACCGAATTCAGTAGCAACCGGTAAGCTGGCAAGCTGTCTGCTCATTGCTACCCCTGACAGGAAGACTATAATAAAATGCATCGGTTAAAACTATTCATTGTAAGTGATAGTCTGCTTCAGGGAGGCTATATTATAGTATCCCCAAAAGACACACAGGATGGTCTTCCAATTTATATTCTTTATGGACACTGATAATTTATTTAAAAGTGCAGTAGGAAATAATCCTTATTCCTTACACTGCAGCATTTGTATGAAAGCCCTTAACAACACAATCAGAAATGACTTGGGTTACTTAGGAAGTCCTAGATAAGTTTGCGGCATTTCAGAAACGCGTTGTTAGGACACTTGAAATCTCAACCTGTCAGAATTCAGTTTTTTTATTGTAACAATGACTGTCAATAACCGAAATCTCTCTCTAATCTGTTGAGAACTAATTGCACAACTTCTGACAATAGAAGTTGTTATTTCTTAGTGCTGCCTTTTTAAAGCACACTTGACAAGTACATTACTCTCTCTGGTGATTTGGACACTGAAAAACTAAATACTTGGCCTCATACTACTATGCTCATGATGACATCAGAATTGTGAAGGTACTTCCACAGCAGATAGAAAGCTAGAATCTAGTGCACAAAGGGTCCAATATACAGTGGTACCTCGGGTTAAGTACTTAATTCGTTCTGGAGGTCTGTTTTTAACCTGAAACTGTTCTTAACCTGAAGCACCACTTTAGCTAATGGGGTCTCCCACTGCCGCTGCGCCGCTGCTGCACGATTTCTGTTCTCATCCTGAAGCAAAGTTCTTAACCCGAGGTACTATTTCTGGGTTAATGGAGTCTGTAACCCGAAGCATATGTAACCCGAGGTACCACTGTACCCTGATTTCTTTTTTTAAAAAAATCTGAAAAGAGAATTTTTCTTTACCTCTGTCTTGAAACTCAGGACATGAAGGTGCATCAGAAGTCACAAACACTCCAGTGCAGAATAAGTCAAGGTACATGCAGGACCAACACTGAGCTGCAGAAATTCCGTAATTGAAGCACCCTCAAGACTGTGGGAGACAGGATTTGCAGTGGCAATTAGTAATATAAATATGAAAATGGGACAAGCCGTACATGTGTGATGCTTCCTCAATCACAAGCTTTAAAAATCCAGAGTTTAGAAAAAGGGGGATTTTGAATAGCACCTATTTAAATATATGCATGTTTTCAAGAATGCATGTTATATTTATAAATGTGGCACATTTGATAAAAATGTCAATCTTGACCAAGGATAGCCAGCTAGCTAGCTGCCTGTGAGCCAGATATGACCCTAGACCTCCACTCCAAATTTTCAGATTTTCACTCTAGGCCTTCTCCTTGTGAAGATGCAAGTAAAAGCATGCAAGCAGTGAAAGCTCATAGAGAAGTAAATGTCACCCTGCTCTCCAGTGTGCTGGCCAATGCATGAGCTAAGTAGATACCAGTATGCCTGTATGTTTAATTGCATGAAATAAAATTGCCCTGCTCCTTTATCGTACCATAAATGTCCAGGCAACAGGCCTGTCCTAGACAAATCTTAAACAAGCTGTGGCTAAGGGTTTGCTCAAAGGACCAGTGCAATCCTAGGCTTGTCTACTAAGTCCCATTGCGTTCAGTGAGCAGCAATCATGAACATACTTACTAGAAACTAGTAAATATAAATGAACTCAGATGGACTTCTGAGAAAACATGCCAAGGACAGCACTATGACATAATCTACAACAGGGGTAGCTAATTTATGGTCCTCCAGGTGTTGCTGAACTGTAACTCTCATCACCCCCAAGTATTGAGCATGCTGCCTGAGACTGGGGGGTCTGTACTACAGCAACATACTGAGGACCACAGGTTCCCCATCCTGAATCTAAATCATTACATTTCTCTAATATCCCACTTATCGCAATCTGCCTGAAAAGGTTCATGTACAAATGTAATCATTCTGTATTTTTTAAATCAAATGCTGCAGATGCTATACAATCCTTTCCAACACGGCGCATTAATACAATTAAATACAATAGCAACCTACAAAGAAGTCTAAATAAGAGCATCGTATGCTCTAATAAATAATACTTTATGGTTTAAATGAATATTACAAGGGATGTTCTATAAGTTATGTGTGGGAGGGATATAATTTAACAAACAGAGCAAAAACAACCTGATAAAATACCAAATTGAATCTGCAACATTGACACCAGACATTATAAAAACTCATCAAATGTTAGAATATTTAAACTCCAAAACATTCAACTATAATAATGCATATAAACTTCAGCTTTCTTTCCAGTCAGGATTAGCAGATATCCAGTATCCCTGGATCCATCTACCTTTTTCTTGACATAGCACAAGAATACTTTTTTGTTTTGACCACAGAGGTCCTTCATTGATGGCTGGTTGGCAAGAATGGTTGGCATCTGTTTCCTATTACTTACGGTAAGTAGAGCAGCACATACAGTTACACAACTTAAAGGTCATAAACAATTGCCTTTTGACACTTAAAACATTGTGCCACCAGTTGTGCAGTAGCTAACACTAAACAGCCAGCTTTACTATTGTGGGGAGCAATTATAATGTAAATACGGCGGATATGAACCTTATTGATTACATAAAGAAGCAATGATGCAAAATAAGTGTTCCACTAGTAACTAGCTCAATGCACTAGAACCATAAATTATATGAAATATATAATATAATATAATATAATATAATATAATAAATATAATATTGTGGGTTTGAGCCCCACATTGAGCAAAAGATTCCTGCATTGTAGGGGGTTGGACTAGATGACCCTTGGGGTCCTTTCCAACTCTACAATTATATGATTCTGAGTCTCAAATACTAGTTGCTAGAGATCAATAATGGGAGGGTGTTATTGCAATCAGGCCCTGCTTGTAGAGTTTCCGTAGGCATTTGATTGACCACCGTGAGAACAGAATGTTAGATCAGATGGGGCTTTTATCCGATCCAGGAATCTTGTTTTATATATATATATATATATATATATATGCATTTCTTAAGTTGGAACACGGCTTTCATTTGTCCATCACAGATACATTTGTGCGCTAGAGGTTTGCTCTAAGATGCCTTGAAGCTAACCTCATAAAGCAAAGTGATTGTGTTGTTTAATGGTGATTTAATTTCAAAAGAACAATTTTATGCAGCGAAGCAAAAGCTTCAGAATAAATATCTGAACCATGTTTTCCCCTAGGACACTGAGAGCAAAGTAAAATGTGCTGGTGAAACACACGTTCTGTTTCAGCAAGTGCATACCCGTGTAACACTCCATAAAGTATGGTTTTGCAAGCCACACTGGGTGAACAAACGACAAACAGTTTCACGTAATGTGACATCCAAACCTGGGATTGTGGTTTGGTTAATCCTAACAAACCATGAATGCTAGCCAGTTTTATTTGCTTAGCAATCATGGTTTGTTAGGGTGAAACAAAAGTACAATCCTGGGCTTGGACATCATGCTAATCCAAAACCTTTGTGGTTTGTCTTTTTGTTCATGCACTCAGACCGTGTGCACATTATTGTGTATTAAACCATACTTTATGCCTTATAGGGTAAAGGTAAAGGGACCCCTGACCATTAGGTCCAGTCGTGGCCGACTCTGGGGTTGCGGCTCTCATCTCGCTTTATTGGCCGAGGGAGCCGGCGTACAGCTTCCGGGTCATGTGGCCAGCATGACTAAGCCGCTTCTGACGAACCAGAGCAGCGCACGGAAACGCTGTTTACCTTCCCGCCGGAGCGGTACCTATTTATCTACTTGCACTTTGCTGTGCTTTCGAACTGCTAGGTTGGCAGGAGCAGGGACCGAGCAACAGGAGCTCACCCGTCGCAGGGATTCGAACCACCAACCTTCTGATCAGCAAGTCCTAGGCTCTGTGGTTTAACCCACAGCACCACCCACGTAGTACCATGAAACTTTATGGCTCTTGCTCTCAGATAAGTGGCTTCAACTAAGATTAGGTTTCTCATACAGAAAAACTGGAGTTCTAAGGGGGAAATATTTTTAAGCCCTATAGGTAAATTTTGAGAGAATTTTCACTTAAGCTTAAAGTGCAGTTAAAAGGAGGGTGGGAGAAAAGAACTCTGCTTGTTCCTAGCAGTGGGGAAGACTTGGCATGGCAAAGAAAGTAGCAAGGCTTGAACCTGAATCAGGGAGTAAAGTTATTTGATCTATACTGGTTGAATAATCTTTATAACTCAATTCAAGGTGCTGACTCTTACGAGCTTTCCAGACAGGTGTTTTGGTTTTTTTTGCAAGTGTATTCTGCAACATGTTCCTGGCACAATAATATTATGTTAATGGTGGATTTATTCTGCTTTAGTTTGTTCTGCAATGCTTCTTCAGGGCTACCACATTATTGCTGTCCACCGGGGCTGTAGTGCAATGAAAGTGAGACACTAATAAACCAGAACATTTATGGTATAAAAAGTTACGAGATTTCAGCAAGAAGCTATGGGGCATGCAATGACTGGAAATGAAGGGTAACCACCCCAAAACTTCTGCAGGCACAAACAGGATTAAAGGGGGGAACCGCGTGTGACCAACCTGATAACATCACAAGCACAAATCACAATGAATGCACAATTTTAAAAGGCCATCTAGAGCCCCAAAGGACATGAAAACAAACTCTAGTCATCTCTGCTGCACTACTTTACTGGGGGAATTCAAGCAAGCAAATCCTCTAGTTTAGTCACCCTCCATCTCCGAGTTGTGTGGCACTGAGTATTGGTAAAGCAGTATTTGTTAGAAGTCTGGCTGTTACAGCTTTGAATCATTTGTCTGCCCTCTCACACTGGGGCAGGGAGAGCCCTACCTGCTTGCATACTTTCTTTGGACAAAAAGAGCTCAGCATGCTTGCCCAGAATAACTGTGAGGACAGACAGAAAAGACCAGCCTCCTCTGCTTGCTCACCCTGTCTCTCTTTTGCTGATCCTATTAAGAGCTCCTCTGGATCACACAAACTTAGTCCACATTCTGTTCTCACGGTGGCCAGCTTGAGTAATTATGAGTAACCCACAAGCAGGACCCAAGGGCAATAGTTCTCTTCTGTTAATATGCAACCTGGCAATTGGTGTTCTGTTGAACATCTGGAGCAATAAGGGAGGATTAGGCTTGCTATACCTAATTTATGCTACTGTGGCTCCCAGAGGAAAAGTGGATTTGGGAAAGCAAGCAGATGAGATGAATCCTCCTTCCACCAACAGCCAGGACCTCTGTCCGCTTGCAAATCTACACCACCCCAGTGTTGTAGTGAGGCAGGGACAAAGTGTCATCATATTGGCACACCAGGGGAAATGATGTCACTTCCTATTTACAATCCTCTGCATGCCAAATAAGCTCTCCATGGAGCAAAATCCACACATTGTGGTCAGGAAACGGCAGATTAACTTGCATACCCGCCAAAGAGTTAAATGCCACTTTCAGTTTGAAGAAGTATTGAGTCCTCTGTAATTCTTCATGAGGATGACTGTTAACCAGTCAAGGGAGAGCAAAGGCTAAGAAAAAAGCAAGCTTGGTACCCAAGGCATCATGTCTGCATCGGCCAAAAAATTGTTTATGTTGCCATCTTATGAAGGGTATGGCTATGGAGGCTTTGCCTGTACATCTGAATCAGGAATGCCAAATTGATTAAATATTGGGAGTTCCCAGGAAACCCCACCCCACACAATTAATCAAAAGCTGTGGCACCTGCACACCATTTGAGTGGCAATAACCATCAACTTGGAGGGGGGTGACCCCCTCAAATATTTTATTGGGGGTGGTCGCCGAAGGGCCATAGGCCCCTAGGAGGTGGCTCCTATGATTTGAGTTCACTATCCCACTGACCTAACCATGGGCATAGTCAGGATTGGGGGGGGGGGGGCAGGCCTTTTGTTGCGGGGCAGAACCTCAGTTTGCTATGTGTTTCTATTGATTTAGGGGGCAGCTGCCTCTCCCTGCCCACCCTTGGCTACGCCCATGGTCCTAACTCTCAAGAGGCGGCAGGTCACGCTCTCTCGGCAGCCCCACGGAGCCCCATCTTCCACCCGCGAAGAAAATAAAGCGTGCTGCCCTAGCAGGGGCGTTGGGCACCAGCCTCTTCTGCCCGTTTGCTCTCGCTCTCCCGTCTCTGGGCGGAGGAAGCTTGGGAAGCAGCCACGAGCTGCTTTGTCTGAGGGGCGAAGGAGATGCACCCTCTCCCCCAACCCGCCCCGTGGGGCTACTTCGGTACCCCCCCATAACCTAGAACCATAACCTAGAACCACCTGACGCAGCCCGCCTGCGGAAAAAGAAAGAGCATGCGGGGCTGCCTGGAGAGCTTCGGTTTCGGTGCGCAGTGGCGCCAAAGTGAGCAGCAGTGCGCGCTGAGGGAATTTCTACCCGTCCGCACCTGAGAGGCGCTTTCGGTTCTCCTCCGCCTCTCGCGCTCGGCTGACCAGAGCGAGGCGAGGAAGGGAGGGAGGCGCGTGTGCGCGCAGAGCCCGAGGCCACCTTCCAGCGCGCACGTGGATCCTCCCAGCCCCCTCCTCCTCCTCCTCCAGGCTCGCTTCTCTTGAGGCGCGCACACAGACACGCGCACGCGCGCACAGACACAGCAGCAGCTGTTCCTTTCCAACGGCCGGGTGGCAGCGGCGCGCCGAGGAAGCGGCCAATAGCCGGGCCGGCCCCGCCCGGCTCCCCGCCCCGCTTTGCTGGAGGGAGGGCGGAGCAGCGGGAGTTGGGGAGGTCGCGCCTGGCGGCTTTTTAGAGGAAAGCCAAAGGCGGCGGGAGGCAGCAGAGTCGCCTGCGGCTGGGCCCTGGTGCGTTTCCTTGCTGTGGTCGCTGCCGCCACCTTCTCCGCCTCCTCGTGAACAGCGTCTACCTCAAGGCAGCTCCCGAAGCCTCCTGCCTACCTGCAGGGCAAGGAAAGAGCTGACAAGCCAGAGAAATATAAAACAGGGCAGTCTCTGCGGAAGGTGGGAGAAGTTGGCTGGAAGTGAGCGGCACGCGCAAAGCCCACCCAACTCGCCGCGGAGTCTTTCCCCTCCTTCTTTTTTTGTACTTTTCCTTTCTTTTCCGCCACCAACACCAGCAGCCCTCGCTTGCGCGGGGCTTGTAGCTAGAGGAGAGCGGCATCTTTTTGGAAGATGCACACGACGCAGAAAGATACCACGTACACCAAGATCTTCGTCGGGGGTCTCCCCTACCACACCACGGACTCCAGCCTGCGCAAGTACTTCGAGGTGTTCGGGGAGATCGAGGAAGCCGTGGTCATCACCGACAGGCAGACGGGCAAATCCCGGGGATACGGATTTGTAAGTGCGAAGGGTGCGGGGATGGGTGGATCGTGTAACGTGTGGATGTGCGGGCGCGCCTGGAGAGCGGCTAACACAGCTACCTAAACCCAACTGGCAGGAGGGGGGTGGGAAAGGGAGAAAGGGAGACACTCGGCGATATTTTTGGATCTCGTGTCGTCGTCCTCTCAAAAAAATTAAAAAGCGTGGAGGAGGAGGGGAAGCGTGATCGTCAGGCGACTGGGATGGGTAGAGCAGGTGAGCCAACTGAACTTCCTGGAAGTTAAGTAAAACTTGTTGTGAGCAACGGATTGGAAAAGCAGCTGGCTGATAGGCGCAATAAATACTGACATGACCTGCGACGTGTCTCCTTTTCCCCTGTCGACGGGATTGTGTATTTTGACCACTTCTTTCTTTTCTAGAGGGTAACGAAAGGAAAGGAAACATTGGGGTGGGGTGGGGGGAAGCTGTGTGCTGTGCCCTTCAGATGAGATTTGCATCATAACTTGCATATGAAAAGTTGCTAGTGAAATTTTGGCATCCAATGGAGCCAGCTGGTTACAGGCTGATATGACACGTTAGTATTTTTATCTGCTGCAGCACATGCTACTGTGTCAGTGGGTGTTCGGTGCCTGCAAAATTCCAATTCCGTGCTCTGGGAAATGGCAAACGCTTCAAATATAGCCTGATTTTTGTGTGAGTGTAATTTGACCAAAAAAAAAACCCCCCAAACAAACCTAAAGTTGCTGTATTGTTATAGTAGTAGCATTTTCATTTGGATAAGTTCGGAGAGAGCCTCTTGGAAACAGTGTTCCATTTCACATTGCACCAGCTTACTGTACTATATGAGTCGTGTCAAATACATGAGTTCTGATATCCTGCACTGTTTATTGTCAAGGTAACCATGGCTGACAGAGCGGCTGCTGAAAGGGCCTGCAAAGATCCTAACCCAATCATTGATGGCAGAAAGGCTAATGTGAACCTAGCGTACCTAGGAGCAAAACCAAGGATAATGCAGCCAGGTAAGAACAGTCTCCCTACCTGGCTTCTTATCTGGCTTCTTATCAGCCGAGCAGAGAATGAAAACTTTTAACCTTATCCTATTTCAGTGAACGAATAGCTTGAGGATTGGGTCCCGATTCCTGGAAGGAGCACAATTCTTACAATTAAAATGCCTCCCCCCCCCCCAAGTCTGCCTCTCATGCTGGCCAAGACATGTTAAAGATGGCTTGTGCCAAATGTTGTGCTAATGCAGCCTAATAACTTGATATGATATGATGATGGAAGATGCAGTAACACAAATATGAATGCTGAATTTGTCAGAGTGACAGTACTGCCCTTTGAGCATAAAACCATGGGGTCTCCTATGAGTGTTTGTGGTGGGAGACATAAGATACTTCCATGAGGGTTATATGCTAGAGCCATGGAAGTAATCCACTACTTCCAGAAGCTGCGCTGTAGCGGGGCTTATTGTCCTGTGAGTGTACACACAAAACAGACAAATACACTTCACTATCTAAGAGAAAAATGGAAAAGGGGGGCTTTGCTTGGTAAAATATTTTTGAATATCCTTTTGTCTGGATCTGAAAGCCATTGTGCACATCAGTTGTGTTTACAGGGAACCTTACACATTCCCTCACAAAACAAATGTTTTGGTAAGAAGTTTCCCAGAAATAGGGGTATGAGTTCAGAAACTACAGCCTTGAAGTATAATTTGTATATGTGCTGAAAATGTGCATTATTGACATTTTCCTCATATTAAAAACTTACACCTTGGTCCTTTGTAAGCTTACTTGTAGTTAGGGCTCACTGATGCATTGTTTCCCAAATAAATGTGCATAGGATTATAGCCTTTATGCACATAAATAGTAGATACAGTACATAGGACTAGGTACACACTCGATATTTTTCTGCATGTTTTGAGTGGTACATTACTTAAATGAATGTCCTCCTTTGGCAACTTTAAGCAAATTTAAACAGTGGCACCATTGTTTATTGGAGATGAATTCTGCTATTTTATATGAATATAAATTTCTGGGTCTGAAACCACCTGTTTCCAAGAGGACATGCTGGAGGCTTACTTGCACAATGTGCTCCTGTAATGTTGGACATATATAAATTTAATAAATAATTTTTTAAAAATGGTGCAAATGCGCACCTGCTACATGGTGCAACAGGGTGACGGCATTGGCAGTTGCCGCCATCTGTGGTAGACGGATGCCAACTTTTTTGTCCAGTCTAAGCAGAAGTGACCACCTGGAATGGCTTCCAATTATTTGTGAGGCCAGATTCCCATTTTGCATTTACAGAAACATACTTTCCCATCTTGATAAGAAAAACCAGAGTGTATTATGGGCTTCATGGTCTTGCTGAACTCAGTATTGGTGTTCATGGGATAAAAAGCTACTTGGCTTTGTTTTCTAAGTAAAGGTTGGGGATAACGTGGGCTGAATCTGAGCTACAGTTTAACCTTGGAAGCTGTCCTTAGTAGGTACCAGAGCTCAGCCTTCGAATGAGTGCATAATATTTTTTACAGTCAGCCGCCACACATCTCCATATGTGGAATTAGTGCAACGGGTTCCAGCATAATGCTTCTGATTTTAGAAGTTAAAGGCTGGAGATTTTTATTTAGGGCTATTAAGGGAATGTGAACAATTGGCATAGTAACTACCAGGGTTCCTAAAATCCAATGGCTGAGCTTCAACAGAATTTCACGCTCCCTCTAACCCACCAGTACATTCTTACAAACCTCTTCCACTGCAAGCATTAAGGATTGTTTTATCCCATTGTCCCAAACACCTCCATTTTAACCATTCTATTACCGCCAGTGGGTCCTTGATTGTGTAGAAATCATTCTGAACTAATCTGTTAACAAGGTGCCCAACATGGTTGTAATGTTACAGTAACTCCTTATTTATCTGAGGTACCAAGCAACTGCTTTTTGTTTTGGATTACTGTATCTTGCTTACACATTGGAATCCATAGGAAATATCCTATAACTCTTAACAGGAATGTATGTGAGCCTTCGTTGCTTCTCTGCAGTGCCTCAGTTCAGACATCATGCTAAACCATGCAATTGTCTGGTAAACCAGAGGTGGAAACCTCGATTTTGAAGTGGGTTTGTGAACCGTAATTTGTACTAACTATGAATTGGCATAGTCTATAAATTGACATATCATAGTTGCTGCTGCCCTCTAGAATCAGCTTATAAAAGTGATTACTGAGAAGATGGTAAACACAGGCAGCCAAACGATGTGTTTAAATACTTGAGTAAACAGTGATTAATCAGACCAGCCCATTTCAGATATAACACTAAACCATCCGTTGGTACTGTGCGAATAAGAAGAAATGAGCCTCTGCCTCTGTACTCCCTTCTCATCTGGTATGGCCACAAGCAGGAGATTGAAATCCTCCATGTCATGTTTGAGCAGAAGTGAGACTCAGGTTCTGTATTCCTTTCTCAGTTTATTGTTATGTCCAAACTCAAAAAGGTGGTGGGGCTCTGGTTAGTTTAGACTGTGGTTTGTATAATCAAGCCAGGATCAAACCAGCTTGGTTCAGTGTATCGTGGTTAGGAGATCAGGAGTGTACAACTGACTTGCAAGTTCCCCCCTCACTCTTGCCAGAATGCCTCTCACTTCCATTGTTTGTCTTAACAGTGTGACGTTATCTCTGCATCAGCACCGTCTGGATTATCTTGATTAGTGCTGACCATAGGCTTAGTGCCAGTGCAGGTATATAACCCTGTACCATGGTTAACTCAAACCATGAATGTCAAATTGAAATTCGTACAGGAGAGGGTCTTGCATCCAAGTTTAGAAGATGGTGAATGTTACGTCTGCTCCAGGTTACAGCAGTTTGCCAGAAGTAATAGCTCATTAATTCTACATTATAATGCTCGCGAGAGAAATACTTTTGTACTCTATAAAGCTGGTCTTACCAAGGTATTCAAACCATATGGCATCAGATCACATTTTTTGTCTGATTTGTTTACCTAAAATCAGTACTGCACAGTTTATTAAGACGGTGACCTGAGAGTTACTTCTGAGTGTACATGAGTAGGCTTATGCTGTGACATATTCCTCTTCACTGAGAATGATCGGAGGGTGGTTATTAGAATTTTCACGTGAAGTAAATGCAATGCTCACCTAGAGAATGTGATGTGTTTTGTTGTTAGGTTTTGCCTTTGGTGTTCAGCAGCTCCACCCAGCATTAATACAGAGGCCTTTTGGGTAAGTCTGCCTTAAGCTCATATTTGGGGGTGGGAACAATATAGCGTGTATGTCTTAACCTGACCGTTGGAAATAAAATTATATTTTTCGAATTTCCAGATTTAAAATGGCATCACTTCATTGATAATTCTCTAAATAAATACTATATCCGAGTCAAGTGGTGTAAGATGCATGCCGGCCTTGCACTCAAGCAGCCCCTATGCTCGTAAGATCATGTGGTAAACAAGGTGTGCCTTTTAATAAGCCACTGTGCCCCATTCGGTATTTTTCTTCAGGTTGACTCAATGTTATTTATCTCTTTCTAATCTGACAGGGATCGTTTACAGTTAAGATAACTGATGAGAAGGATATGATGATAAGAGGTGGAATAGTTCTGTTTGGAATTAAACTCTGTAACCAGTAGACTCAAACACACAAACCAAGCTAAAATGGTGATTAACGATGCATGTATGTTTTTTTTCTATATAGTCAATAGATATCCGTGTGCTTTTTTATTTATTTATTACAGTAATGAAGTGGTGTTGATAGCTAAACTGTGTGCTTTTATTTATTGAGAGAGCTGTAGTGAAAGTTTTTTGGTGGTCTTTTCGTTTTGGTTTTGTGGAGAAGTGTTGACTTTGCCATGGGGAGCGAAGGGACTTTTTTTTCTCTTGCTTTCAAGCTGTAGCCTGTGACTTCTTTTTTTATATTTATTTTTTAACCGTACTTTGTAGTGAGTGCTAAATTTGTGTGGTTTCTTTTTTGATTTCTTTTTTTTAAAAAAAGAAAAATCAACATTGCTTGCATGTTACAGTTTTGGTTTTGTTCCTTGGGAAGGGTTTGGAGCTCCCTGTATTAACAGTGTGCATCCACATGCACTTTCCCATTAGATAATACATATATATATATATATATATATATTTAGCCTTCTGCAGATTTACTTAAACATATGCTATTCCTAAAGTTGCTGTGCATTTTTATTCTACAATTAAGCATCAAAGTTGGAGGTGACATCTGCTTGCTTGAATGTCTTGTACGCTGTCTCCTCTTTGATTCTTGTTGAGTAAGGCCCGTGACAAAAAGTTAGTTGAATACTTAACAAGGAAAGGAGGGGGGATAAACTTTAAGCACGCATGCTTATTGGAGAATAGTTTTGAAACACTATATATATCTTGAAATGAGACATTAGCAACCACGTTGCTGACTGTCTAAACCAAGTCCAAAGTATATATTACATTTATTTATTTTTATTTAATGAAATTTATACTCCACTTTATTGTAGTAAAAACCTCCAAAGTGGTTTGCAAAAAGGTAAAATCAGGAAAAAGTTCCAATACATTAAAATATATAAGATGCTAAAATGCTAAAACAGATTAAAATTCACACCAGCATTTCTAAGCATCTGGGTAGGCTTGTCTAAACAAGAATGTATTAGGCAGGCGATGAAAAGAATACAGGGAAAGTTTTCCTGCTTGATATCAACAGGCAGGAAGTTCCGAAGAGTAGGTACTGCCACACTAAATGATTGAGTTCTTACAAATGTGGAGCAAGTATTTTGTGGCACCTGTAGTGGCATATAACATTCTCCTGGCTTTTTATTAAACCAAGAACAGAGCCCAAGAGCCTGCAAGTTTATGGAGCAGAGCTGGGCAGGGTTTTAACCCTTTCCTCTCTCACTGCAGTCTCAATTAAAATGTCCCTCCTCTAGAAGATGCCTTCATTGGCATCAATGGAAGCTTCCCCACAAACGGTGGGGTTGTTTAATCAAGAACACAGCATGGGAGGAAAGGGTAACACACACACACACCCCTCCTGCATGCTCTTATCCTGATCACCCCCAGCTGCTATTTACATATTTAAAAACTGGAAATGTTAAACACCCAGTTTGTTCTTTAGCTGGTCTATTAAGATGGTTGGGCTAGCAGACACCAGCTAAAGAGACTAACGTCACAGATCCTATATATGCATACTCAGAAAGGAATCCTACTGAGTTTAATGGGACTGACTTACCCATAGGTAAGTGTGTGTAGCAGGAGTGGGGAATGGAACCTAGCTAGTGAATCAAATATTTAGATTCCCCCACCTGCAAAATTGAAATATTCTCATGGATCAATGGTTATGGCAAGTCCTTCTGAAGTCTATTTCCAGGTGCCATTTTAATCCTAATGGGGAACTCCTTAGTACAGCTGATGCCGGTAGGTCTTACTATGACCACCAGTCAGCTGTCAGCAAGATCCGCTTGCAATGGAATAACTGGGAACTTTTCAAACAAGCTGGCAATTGTTCCTTTGTAGGCACCCCCGTCCTTACATGTCCTGTGATGCTGCATGTGACTGCACATGCAGTATGGTTTGGGGTAAAAACTTTGAGGGACCTGTGCTGGACCTAGGTAGGCTCATAGGGCTTAGGTTTTCCACCCCTGATTGCAACCTAATTAAAGCCCAATCCACAAACAAGATATGAGAGGAAGACTAAGTTGGATATTTCATCAACCGATATAAGGCTTGTTTAGCCAGCACATGATTTTTTTTTCATATAATTGTGTCCCATCCATTTCTTAAGAGGGTGGAGCAATTCCATGTAAACAGCATTTTGTGTTTATCGAGTCACTTGATGCCTTGGTAGTGTGTGTATTGGAGGGAAGACTTCTTCTGAATATTAGAGCTCCCCTGGAGTATCTGGAATGAACAAGGACATTCACCAGCACAAAAAACTTAGCAATCAGATCACAATCGCAGTCAAAGTGACCAGTATATAAACTTAAACACATGTAACTGGAACGCGTAATTGGGATATGCCCTAATACTCAATTTCTGAGACTGGCTACTTAGAAGTATCTGGATAGTTGCGATCCTGCTGATATTATGTCCCATCAAGGTCTGTGAGTATGCATGGATAGCATTGTGCTGTACGTAAAACAATTTTAAAGTAGCTTGTAGGGCTATATTGTAACTGAACGAATAAAAGTCTTATTTGACAGGTTGTGCATATGGTTGAGTTACACTTTAAAATAGATTGAATATGCAACACTGTATTTGAACCCAGGGGTTGCCAACCTTTTTGGGCTCACGGGCACCTTTGCAAACTGGAGAAACTGCCATGGGCACCAGACATACACATTAGCGAAGCACACATTGCTAGCCATTATATTGTCCATAATAGAATGCTTCTTTCAAAACTAACTTCAGTGAGAAAGGGGACCTCGTGGACACCAACAAAGGTCTCTCTCAGCACATGTATGCCTGTGGGCACCACACTGAAACCCCTTGATTTAAACTTTTTAATTCATTTTAAAAAAGTGTGCTGTGTGTTTTATCACTTTTTCTGTGGTGTGCAAATCTGCAGGATTGTTTTTGAAAAGACTAAGCTGTTCATCAAAAGTCGCCATTAAGTAACTTCCTTCCAATGGTCACATGGATTTTCATTTGAAAACAGTGCAAATATATGAGGTGGTAGACGTGATGAATAGTGAGTAAATCAGATCCTAAGTGGACATTTTGAAATGATTTTTACTGCTTCACTAGGTAAGGTTTTAGTAGGTAAAGGACCCCTGGATGGTTAAGTCCCGTTAAAGGTGACTATGGGGTGCAGCGCTCATCTCTGCTTTCAGGCCAAGGAAGCCGGCGTTTGTCCACAAACAGCTTTCTGGGTCATGTGGCCAGCATGACTAAACTGCTTCTGGCACAACGGAACAC
The DNA here is from genome assembly GCF_964106645.2 of Podarcis pityusensis. Lineage (NCBI taxonomy): Eukaryota > Metazoa > Chordata > Lepidosauria > Squamata > Lacertidae > Podarcis > Podarcis pityusensis. Next base: position 61,999,719 of record NC_138031.1, read on the forward strand.
ACTGATGAGTGCCAGAGCGCATGGAAGCACCGTTTCCCTTCCCGCCGGAGTAGTACCTATTTAAGTACTTGCAGTGGTGTGCTTTCGAACAGCTAGGTTGGCAGAAGCTGGGACCGAGCAAGGGGAGCTCACCCTATTGCGCAGACTTGAACTGCTGACCTTCTGATCAGAAAGCCAAAGAGGCTCAGTGGTTTAGACCACAGCGCCATCCGCTCCCTTCCACTTTTTTAGTATGGATGTATAGTATAGTAGTATAGTAATATTTCCCCCCCCCCCCCCCGCCTTTGGTATTTTACTTTCGGAGGGGGGGAAACACCTCAGACTTCCTTTGTTTTTGAATAGCATTTTTTGCCTATTGTTGCGTTAATAGGTAAATGTCTTAACATTTTATGTAAAGGTCATAGTGGCTGTCCCTACTAATTTGTAATAAAAGTTTTCTTTCCTGATATTCTGCCATTTCCAGAATACAGGCTATTGGTACTGATAGAAAAGTGAGTGCCTGCTGTATTTTGTCCTCAGCTACTGTTAGTCGGATGCAGTGTAATTTAAAAGGGTTTAAGCATAGTGAGAGAACCTGGTTATGCTTCCATAACATTGCTTCCCTATAAAGCCAGAAGTTAGTGCCTTCTGGACTGTCAGTTTCTTCTCCTCCAACTGATTGTGTTTAGTTCAAAAACATTTGCTTAATTAATTTCTTGGAAATCTTAGTATAACTAGAGTGTTGGATTTGTTCACGTAAATTTTGATACTTGAAACTCATTTTTAATATAAAGCATGATGAAGTTTTTACTGCCCGTATTTCATATGATCCATTGTTATTGCCACCATAATTAGCTGGTGCTATTTATATATATGCAGCCTCTTCTGGGATTTTTTTTTTTTTTTTTACAGTACATTAGTTTTAGACAGTGACCCACGCCCCTGTGAAACAGAACACAAATGGTTTTATTGGGACCCCAATCTAAATTCAAATGTTTCTCTGGGTAGTAAAATGTCCCATAGCATATTGTCCCATGTGTATTGTGGCAGAAAAAGAGCACTTAGGTTTGATTCCATGGACCAATTTTTGTTTGAAAAAGCCACAGGACATTTTGTGTGTGTGTCGCAAAACAAGAACATAGTCCCAGACAAAAAATAGGGTTAAAAAAAATCAAATATCTTGGAATATTTTCTTTGTCCTAGGCTCTTTTTGGTTTTCAAAAATAAACCTCTGTCTAGGCATTGCTGCAGCACTGGTTCATTTCTTGTTAGAAAATGTTTATGCACACGTTACATTGTCTACGACAAATAAGCACTCTGTGTGTATTCAGTTGGTTTTCTTGAGACTTATTTTTATCCCAGGCAAAAATAAAGAACAATAATGCTAAATTAAGAGATGCCTAACCTGTTGCTCTCCAGGCATTGTTCACTACAACTCCCTGAGTATTGGCCATGCTAGTTGTGGCTGATGGCACTTGGGGGTCCAACAACACCTGAGGTTCCCAAGTTAGGCAACCCTACTCTAAATGGAAAGTGGCTGAAATTTGGGGACATTATTTGTTACCTGCACAGTTGTAATGTCCTACATTGTAGGCAGTGCTTTTTTCCCTAGAAAAATAGGGGCTGGTACTCACCATGAAGTTGTTACCGTAAGTGCCACACTTTTTATCAACGAAAAGAGGCTCCATTATTGCATACCGTTGAGTACTCCCTGAAAAAAGCACTGATTGTACGAATACCTGAAATGAAAAATGTACCAGGAGTGCAATTTTACCCCGAAAGGTTTGGGTTATGGGTAAGAGAAAAGAGCGGCCCTGTGGCTCATTGTATCCACTGCAAACCTCATTGTGTGCCTGCTAAAAACATTCCTTTCGGTTTATTTGGTCTACAGACCATAAAAAATAGTTACAACTATGGTGTCAAGCCAACCACAGCAGAGAAAAAAACAATATACATGCACACAAATTGTACCGTGATACCTCGGTTTTCAAACGTAATCTGTTCCAGAAGACCGTTCGAGTTCCAAAACGTTCAAAAACAGAAAACTCAGTACGGAATCCTCAAAATGGAAAACTCAATACGAAGCCGTGTTTCATGTTCAACTTCCAAAGCAAGTTAGAAAACCAGAGTGTTTACTTCCAGGTTTATGGCGTTTGAAAACCAAAATGTTCGTCAACAGAGACATTCAAAAACTGAGGTACCACTGTATAAACGGTTTTTAAAAAGCAATTTTGACTCTGGATACAGTGAGGAACTTGGCTATATTATCTAAAACACTGGAGTTGGAGTCTGCCATTAAAATTGAAACATAAAAGTAAACTTCATTCTCGAAGTATAGAGGAAAATATTGGTGAGACTTGTATCCATCCCGTTGCTTGTAACCATCCTATCAGCACAAGGATTTCCACTTGTGCAGCAGAACGCCCTCCACTCCATGGGTCCTTATAAAAATTGCAGTGTAGATAGGAGAATATGGGTAACTTTTTGACTGAAATGCTTTTGCAAGGGCAAACTTTCAAATGCCAAAGTAACCTAGTAAATCAATCTTCCATAATATCTGATAGCAAAGCATTGAACCCACCCATTGAAAATGATTTCCTGTATCTTGGAATATTTAATGTTGCGAAATAGCTGGCCTTAGACTTAAAAGATACAGTGGTAAGCAAATCCCATTTGCCAGAGCTAATATATTTTGCAAGTTAAGATCTGGAAGACTCTGTTTAATGCTGCTGGTTGCTTTTTCTAACTTTCTGAATACTTGTGCTACCTTCAATTTAAAAGAAGGTGGAAAGGACACTGGGCCAACCAATTTATGTTTTATTATTTCCTGGAATGTCTGTAAGGGTAACATAACAATTCGTGCTTCTGTGTTACATGCAGCTGCTGGGGAAAGGGCCTGTTTTTCTTACCTATGTTTTACCTGGTGTGCAGTCCTATGCAGGTCTACTCAGAAGTAAGCCCTGTTTAGTTCAGTGTAATTTACTCCCAGGTAAAAGTGTGTAGGTGTGCAACTTATAAAAACATACATGCATGTATGTTTTTATCAGTAATGAAATGCTTTTGAATTCAAGGCTTGATATCAGTGGTGAAATGATTGTGCTTTTATGAATGACTATCAGTGACTTACCAGAAAACTCTCATTCTTTTGTTTTTATTTACATTTGTCTAAGGCTTTATGTGCTTCTGTTGAAAATGCTTCCATTGTGATCAATAGGGACAAAATAGGGCTTAATATAAGCTAACTTTTTTAAAAAAAAGTGGATGTGAGTTTCCACAAAGCTCCCTTTACCAGTTTTAAGCAATTATGCTGAGTGCAGTTGGGGGCTTGGAATGAATAACATGTGATCAAATATAGTATTGTGAGTAAAACATCTGATTTAATGGGCATCTATGAATTGTTGAATGAAACAATTCAAAAATATTATGCAAGTTATACAATATCTTTCGCAGTAATTAAAGTTTGTTGTTAGAGGGTTAGATTCAAAGGACTATTTTGAAGGTTTTTTAAGGGAACACCTGTGATATAATAAGGCTATTCCTGCTTCAGCCCTAAATGAAACTTGTTGTTTAGTCGTTTAGTCATGTCCGACTCTTCATGACCCCATGGACCAGAGCTCGCCAGGCACTCCTGTCATGTTGGTAGCTTCGAGAACGCTGCCCAACCATCTTGTCCTCTGTCGTCCCCTTCTCCTTGTGCCCTCAGACTTTTCCAACATCAGGGTCTTTTCCAGGGAGTCTTCTCTTCTCATGATGTGGCCAAAGTACTGGAGCCTCAGCTTCAGGATTTGTCCTTCCAGTGAGCACTCAGGGCTGATTTCCTTAAGAATGGATAGGTTTGATCTTCTTGCAGTCCATGGGACTCTCAAGAGTCTCCTCCAGCACCATAATTCAAAAGCATCAAATCTTTGGGGATCAGCCTTCTTTATGAAACATGTTAGCTACCTCATTAATAATCTGGGTACAAAACAAAAACGTAGGCTATTAAATTTTGATACAAACTGTTTTGTGGCAGATGTATTTATGTTTTCTAAATTATATTTCCATTTTCAGTGTCTTGTATGCTCTGTACAGACTTGTCCACAATATTATATGATACAAGTTATTAGGTTAATATTTACCACAAAATTATTGCTTCGATTGCTTCGATTCAGCAGCAGTTACTTCTGAGTAAATCTGCATGGAATCAGACAACTCATAGGGAATCCAAAGCACGCTTGCTTAAAAGCAAACCACTGAAATAAGTTTCTGGGTTTGTGGCACGATCCTATGCATATTTCCTCAAAATCTAGTCTTACTGTATTCAGCAAGGCTTACTCCTCCTAAGCAATCATATTACAGTCATAGGAAGAGGTTTGTGGTATTAATGCTTATTTCTGGTACACCAAATGCTTGTTTCTAGTACATCAGAGTAAAACTATCTCCTTTCAATGAAGAAATCTAGAACAGTTTCAGTTGTTCCTACCAATATATACCAAACAATAAGTTCAAAATAACACTCCTAAAGCCACTGAATAAAGATGCCTCTGCAGCATAATGGGAAACTGCTCTTTAACCTTTTGACCTTGCTGAGCATAAAAGGAGCTAGCATTTCAGTATCATGACAATCTCTGCATGCTGGCCTTTCCAACAGATGGAAGTTTACTTTGGCCTTATAAAGTCATTTTGCTCAGCTGGAAGCCCTTGTCGCATGACAGATGATCAAAAATAGACCCACTGCAGCTTGTCCTGTCAATCACCACGTGCAAAATGGCATAATAGTGGGGCGCCTGCAAGGAGTTCATGCATATTGTAAACCAAGAGGTTCTAAAGGGATAGTGTTTCATAATTCTCCACCTGTTAGTTGCTTGGCTTTAAAAGAAACAGATCACAAGAGCTTAAGTAGGAGTACATTCATTTATGCGTCTCCCTTCTTTAACAAGGATACAGGAGCCATGATGACTGTGCTTCTGTTGACATGTAGAGAAAGATAGAGGATGGTTTGTTAGTTTGTTTTAGTTTTGTTCTCTTTTCAACCAATATTATAAACTGAACTTCACATGATTGCTAAAGACTATCTTCTCTGTTAGATTTGACAGAAGCAAATCTCAGGAATCTGTGTTTAAGCAAACAGTATAAGCAAATCATCTTTTTGTGTAGCTTAAAAACATTACAACAAGAATGCAAAGTTATTATTTAGATAGGCCTTAGATACACAGAAGGTTCAGGCAAGTGGATTCAACATAAAAACTGATGAATTGCTATCACCATTAAAAAATAAATAAATCTGTAAAGGTCATTGATTAAAATTCAGTTTTGTTGCTCTGTTCTCATCTGTTTCTCCATGTATCACTAACACTTTGCAGTTCTCCCATCACGGACAGTGGGAGATTGATGATGTAAATATATTTTTTTCTTAGTTAAACTTTTAACATTTCAATGCTTGAGCTGCAGGCATTGAAGGGGGAGTGATTAGTTGCTAAACAGGCAAATTTTCGCTTTTAAAATAGTAGGGGGGGAAATACTTTTCGAAGTTGGCAGCATTCTTCAGCTGAAAATATTTTCTTTCTTGGCAACTTTAAATGAAAGTACTTTTTATTTAAATATATTCTCATTAATCTTAACTATATTTATATAGGGTGACCAGGTGGAGCTGACTTGTGCAACAGCTGGAAAGGAAATCTTTTGACATTGCATGAGACATTGAAAGCTTTTATTCTGCATCTGGAGCTCTGTGTGTGTGTGTGTGTGTGTGTGTGTGTGCGTGTGTGTCTGCTGGATCTCCTTAGAGTTGCACTTCATGTGGATAGAAGCGTTCCCCTGCCCCCATACAGTTTCAGTTGCAGGTCAAAGCTTTGAAGATGGTACTATTAATGTAAAAATAATACATTTTGGGTTTCCTGTGATATGAAGGATCCCTGTGTCTATTTTTTTATAACAGGTGGAGAACTGAGAGCTGGGTTGCTAGTGGCTAAGGAATGTGAATTGAAGAGTCCATCTTTCAAATCTCAGCGATATATTTCCTTTGGAGTCTTAGGGAAATAATTACTTCAGTTTCAGCCATACGTCCACAATAACATTGATCTGCCTTGCAGAGTGGTCTTGTAAGCATTACTGAGATGATACATGAAGCATGTTGCGTACTCAGTATGCTATGTAAATGCTGTATTTTTGAGTGTGGCAGCATTGCTAAAAATATCAACATTATAGAATTATGGAAGAGACTCCGAGGGTCATCCAGTCATCCATTCCAACCCCCCTGACTGTACTACTGAGCACGCGCGCACACAAGAAGTAACACTTCACAATATGGAAGATAATAATGTATTTTGAAGCGGTGAGGTTGTTCCTCACAATATTTTTTTTTTCTGCTTTTGTTAAACACTAGATCTTCCTGAATATAATCCTGCCCCTACCCATTCCAAAGCATTGTCTTGTATAGAAATAAACAAGCTGGCACAAAGCAGGACACCAGTGGCCAGATTTGTCACAACAGGTTTGACTCTCATGGCCTTACCCTCTCCAGAAGTGTGGTGCACATTTGCCTAGGGACCACTGTTGTGTATTTTAATGGCATCTATGTAGCTTCCCCTCAATGGCCTCTTGTGACAGAGTGAATTGCACTATAGTTCCGTTTGAAAAGTGTGATTCTTGCTGTGTTTACCACACTTGTGAACTTCTATTTAAACTCCTTTGTCGCCTGTGTTGTTGGTTTTTTTGTTTTGTTTTTTGTTTTAATAAGGGTGACTGAGGTTGCAGAGAAATTAATGTGTGCTGAGTCTGCATAGCAATTCAAGTAGGGTTGCCACGATACAAAACGATTATTTCCTCAGATCCGTGTAAATGACTACAGGAAACGTGCAATGTAAAACTAAACATGTAACGTAACTACAAAAAAACCCACACCTGATAATACAGTTCATGGAGCTAAGAATTTTATAAGTGCTCACTAGCTTTGCTTAGCAAGTATTGGGGGGTGGGGGGAACCTGTCACTTCCCGTTGAATTTAAAACCTTGTGTTCTCCAGTCTCATAGCTAGAAATCTCATTTATTCCTTCTTTTAATAGATGTTCTACACATCTCAAGGTCCCTCTAAGTATTTAAAATTATTAGTAACATGTTTCATAGTACTTACTATCAGCTGCTGTTAAACCGGCACTAACACTGTGACACTGTGGTGGTGATTATGTTCTGATTTTAGTAAGACCTTTCCCTTTCGGCTCTTGCTTAGACGATCAATTTGTCCATCGAAATTGGTTATTGTGGCAACCCTATGCGTATAACAACAACTAAATTTGAGTTTGTTTTTAAGTTCTGAAACTGGAAGTAAGGCTTACTTGTGAGATCTAACTTTCGTCTTCTGTCTTTCAACAGGATCCCTGCTCATTATGTATATCCACAAGCTTTTGTGCAGCCAGGAGTAGTCATTCCACATGTCCAGCCTACAGCAGCTGCTGCCTCCACCACACCTTACCTTGACTACACTGGAGCCGCATATGCTCAATATTCAGCTGCAGCAGCAGCTGCTGCCGCTGCAGCCTATGACCAGTATCCCTACGCAGCATCCCCAGCTGCTACAGGATATGTCACAGCCGGGGGTTATGGCTATGCAGTCCAGCAACCAATCACTGCAGCGGCACCTGGGACAGCTGCAGCAGCTGCTGCTGCTTTCGGCCAATACCAGCCACAACAGCTGCAAACAGACCGTATGCAATAGCGGATGGACTTGTGAAGAAAGTTCTGTTTCTTACTCTTCCTATCTTTTTACCTTCAAGCCTTCCAGTAGAAATAGTTACAAAAGAGGCAATTAACCTTAACCAATCCAGCTTTAAGGAAAGCTACAATGCAATAGTGTATTACTACAAAAACAGATTCCGCTGTCTTTGTAGAGCATGCATCCATATCATGGGTGGTATTGTGGGGTGGGTATCGTAATATCAGTCCAAGGATCATCCCTATCATGAAAGGATGGCAGAAGTAACAAAAAGAAGTTTATATTTAAAACAAAACAAAAAACCAGTAAAAGATGCATTTTACATTATCAGGGAAAAAAGTCCAGGTGAGCAATATGTAGCCTGTATCAAGTTGAAGACGACTATTATTTAAATGTTGAAAGCACTGACTGTCATTACTACTTTTCATTATGGCCTACAGAACTTTGTTTGAATGAGTAAGAAAAATGCTTTCTGGCTATCTCTTAATGGGCATCGAACAAACTAAGGAACGTGGCCTTTGGGGGGGTGGGGGGGGGGAAAGGTGGACAGGCACCAAAGTTATTTTCTCATCTGTCCTCTGTGTGAATGGGACTATGGAGCAAGTGATGTGGAATTAATGGGCGCAACAGCTGTACAGACAATCAATAACACAGACCGATCTGGAAAGAACACATCACTTGTGCTCGTTTGATGAGCTTGTCACATTCTAATCCCTCTCTCCATCCTGTTTCACTTTTAGGAAACTTTGACTGCTGGTGTCAGCTATTCTGATTCTGAAATAGGATCAGCTCTTTACTACAACAGCCTTCTCCTTTTATTTATTGTATCTATTCATGGCTTGCGAATAAAGGCAGGAAGAAATTTGCTGAATTTAAACCTTTAAGAACTGTGTTAAGGGAATTTTTATTTTATTTTTTGGAAATGATTTATATACAATTTAATACCTATTTAAAATATTTATTGGGGAAAAAAGCATAGGTCTCTCATGAGACTGCTTGTTGAGATTGCAGTTCTTCAAGGGTTAATGCTAGGTAGGTTATATTGTGCCTTAATTGTAATGCTATTTAAAGATATATTTATTTTGAAAGTTGTACTATGCTGCACTCTAAAGAAAACAACTTTAGATGTGAAACTGTAAAATTATGTATTCATCTCATGGTATAAGTTATTTAGTAGGTTTAGCTATAGTATACGAAATATTAACCTAATCAACTAAAATGCTGACATGGGTTTATTTAAATTCTGTTAGTACTCTTTTTATAAGGGTACTTTCAATACTTTTTTTTTAAGGTTTTGATTTAAAAAATGCTAGTTTCATGCTTTTCCCGCGATCACCTTAACCATAAACCGTTTTTCTTGGAAGAAAGCTCTTGATTTCAGTGGAACTTTCCCCCAAGAAATCAAGGCTTGGCAAAGGATTGGGTTATAAAGCTATAATATTCTACACACTTGCTCAGGAGTAAGGCCCAAACAATGCATTACTGTTGTGCTGATAGGAACTGTTTCTGTGGTCTGGCCACACACCTCACCAATAATGCCTGCAAATGGGAACCATGTAGATCAGGTGAGTGATGTGGGAATTGACCATGTGACTGTTACAATGTGATGGGTTCCTAATTATAGAAAGTGTTGATAACACACAGGACTGGGCAACACAGAAACAATTCCTGCGTCACAGGGGTAATATGTAAATGGGACTAAGTCCCTTTCCTCTGAACTTAATGAGACTTAGTTCGAACTAGATAAATGGGATACTGAATCTGAAGCTCCATTTTTAGATTTGCAATGTGGAAATAAACTCCCATGAAATTAACCACATAGTGTGTTATGGGTAGGTTGTCAGAATTTCCTCCTATCGAAAAAGGGGTAGGTTTTTCCCCACTTTTCATCTCTTTGTAGAACAACTTTTATTCCTTTGCTAGGAAACGCTGCTTTACATTGTCCTGTGAAACTGCAATAACTTGCAATTTTTATTCTTGACCTAAAAAAGGAATTTAATATTTTACACTGTATTGGAAATCTTTTTATACTTGAACAATTTCGTACAAGGGAAGACAGGATAGCATTTTTATGGACTTTATCCAATGTCACTGGATTTATTTTAAGTATTTTGAGTACTAGCCAGTGTTATATAAGGTAGATAACATGACTCTCATGTGCATGTTATTTATTATGTATATTGCTTTATAATGTTTCAAATCTTCTAATCTATACACTTGTATTAAAAAAAATAAAAATATTGTTGAATCCAACCTATTTAGTCTTGCCAAAAAAAAAAAAAAGTTTCTTTCGATATCAAGATGCCTCTATGTGTTTTCTAAAGTTCCTCAGTTGTGAGAAGAGCAAGTTCAGTGATTTCAAAGATGCACATCAAAAGACAACTGAAGCATTGCCTGGCTTGTTCAGTATTGTACAATACTGCGAATCTTAAGCTTTAAGGCTCAAGCGAGTACTGCCTCATACAATACATAATTAACTTGTGGAATTTATTATACAGTACAAAATGTGACAGTTGCACAACACGCTAAAGGTAAAGGACTCCTGACAGTTAAGTCCAATCGCGAACGACTCTGGGGTTGCAGCGCTCATCTCACTCTATAGGCCGAGGGAGCTGATGTTCGTCCGCAGACAGGTTTTCCAGGTCACGTGGCCAGCATGACTAAGCCGCTTCTGGTGAAACCAGAGCAGCACACGGGAACACTGTTCACCTTCCCACCGGAGCGGTACCTATTTATCTACTTGCACTTCGTGCTTTCAAGCTGCTAGGTTGGCAGGAGCAGGGACCGAACAACGGGAGCTCACCCCGTCGCCGGGATTTGAACCGCCAATCTTCTGATCGGCAAGCCTTAGGCTCAGTGGTTTATACCACAGCACCACCTGCGTCCCACTGCACCACACGGTAGCAGGCTCTAAATACTATGATACTTTCTGGCTTAGTAGCAGATGCCCATTATAATTGACAAAGTAATCCTAATAGGGATGGCAGTGGCAGGGAGTGAGGTGGTAGATTGCCCACCCCTTCCAAAGTCATACTACTGACACCAGGCAGGGCAGGAAGTTCTGATTTTCTTAACAGCAACACACAATTTGGTTTCTTGGGGAGCCAGAATTGAGGGCTCTGGCTCCAAAGCCACTTTCATCCAGGCCCTGAATGCCCCATTCTGGGTCCTACTGGCAATGGAGGGGGGAACACTGAACACTCTCCCTGCTCCCTTCATTATTGGATTATTGAACCATCAGCTCCATATAGGCAAAAGAAGCTCAAGGTTTTCAGAAGATAATGGGGAGATATTTTTTTTTAATGCTACTATGGTATATTTAAGCAAATAAAATAAGGTTGGGAGACTGGAATATCAATGATGCAACTTCATCCTGGGGGTGCAGGAAGGGGGACCACTACAAAACACCAGAAGCAACATTTATTGAACAACTTCCGTTGGCAGAAAGTTAAAAGAACTATGGGAATAGTATACTGTTCTGAGGGAGTGGTGTTTCTAGGAATCTTATAGTAAATAGTTTTTCTGTGCCAACATCTGGAAAGGCACTAAAATAAATGAAAATAAGAATTTTAGATTTACAGGAAGCAGCTGTGAAGTGTGAAAACAATTGTGCTTTTCAGTCTTCAGTAAGATGTAACTTATCAGCAGTTTTTTCACATGTAATTGTTTTCAGGGGTATTAACACTACATCCTCTTCTTTTTTTTAGCTGTAGTGCTAGATCAGGCATAGGCAAACTTGGCCCTCCAGATGTTTTGGGACTACAACTCTCATCATCCCTAGAAAACAGGACCAGTGGTCAGGGATGATGGGAGTTGTAGTCCCAAAACATCTGGAGGGCCGAGTTTGCCTATGCTTGTGCTAGATCAGAAAGAAGGTGCAGTCTTTATTTCTGAAGGAGTCAATCCCCTGTTACCTGCCTCACTGAATATGTACCGGTAATTAATTCCACAAACTGCAGAAACTAATACTGGTGCTGTATACTGAGACAGAATAGTTAGTAATACACGTGTACCACATATAATGATTTTAAGGAAACTACAACTCATTTAGTATACTATAAAACAGGAGAGAGACCAAGAGGCAGGTGAAGAGTCACAGGTGTCTCCCCCTCCTGCTGTGACACATATTATATCTTCTATATATTACAAACACATATTATATCTGGGCCTGTTTCAAAGCGTGCCCCCCCATCAGATATTTAAATCCATTTTATTTCTTACTTTAAACAGACATTCGCTGCAATGCTTCAAGTATTTTACCATTGCTTACTGCACTAAGCCCTCTTGATTAATAAAGAAGTTAATGTGGTATGCCCTTCGGAAACAAATTTATATTTCATAACTTCTAAGTCCCTAATATAAAAGTATTTTGAATTCAGCAAGGAACGTAGCTGTTCAGGTGTGCCAACTTGAATAAAATAATGTGGGGGGCCAGGTAAGACCCACCCCACATAATCAATCACAAGTTGTGGCGTGCACACACCATTTGATTATTTATTTATCATTTTCAATGCAAAATTACAACAAAAATTGCAAACATAAAATCCAAAAAAAGGGGGGGAAACAACTACAAAGAAAACCATGCCATCATAGTAATCTTTATGTACATACACATACTGACTTCCATTTGAATGGCAATACCCATCAACTTGGGGGGACCTCCGCCCCCTCAAATATTTTATGAGTGGGGGACAAAGGGAACTCGGCCCCTAGGAACTGGCGCCTATGTATGTATTGAACATGTTAACCTGTACCAACTAGCATGTTTTAAACATCACACTTACTGCCCCAACGTGTTTAAAGGCTGCTCATTTCCCTTGATCTCTGAATGTCTTAGGCAGAGCACGATCCAGTTGTTCTTTTGCATCCTCAACACCTTCTCCTAGTGGCCTCAAGCCCCTATCCCTGTATGTAGCCTTTTCACAAATTAAAAGCAGTGTTTGTAGGACAGCTGTGTGCATTTAACAGCACATTTAAGGGACTCGCTGGGTCAAGCCTGCAATATCCCCCAACACTTCAGGTTTTATACTCTCTACTCAACCTTTGCCAGTAGCTTCATGTGGGGAAATGTGTTCATAATCCTGTTACTAAAACTGAAAAAGAGAGAGGTAGACTTGCTTTTTGGATTAAGGATAACTTGCAGCTCTGCATAACTATCAAGTGCTATCAATAATCCATGACGACATGTAGAACTCTATTAATAAGAAATGCTGTTATGTGGAAAAGGCGAAGCTGGTGTGGTGTCCTAGTTCCAAAGGAACTGAATACTCACTGTGACACAGCATCTTATACCTTCCCATATTAGATCATCCAATATATTTGACACAGAGGCATGGTCATACTAGTCAAATTCTGGAAGGTAGTCTAAACAGACATGAGCAATACATTCCCCAAGATATAAAATATAAGTAACCACTTTTTTAAAACCGTTCATAACATTTCGAGGATGAATCAGGACACAGGAAGTTGTAGGGAAGCAGTGATGCACAAAAATAATACAATTTAAAGTATAATTCTGGTTCTATTTCCAGAATGCTAGAATGAAAATTGCCTATTATAACCATGGAAGGAAAAAGAGTACAGACATGCATAACAATCAGAAGAGTGCGATTTCATATGAGAAAAGGCTAAAAAAGATTATGATTCAGTGCTACATTGTGCTGGACAGGTAAGATGTGCATTAGTTTTACATCAAATTGATAAAAATTTGCAACAAGTTCAATTAGAGGAACATAGTGGAAAAATCCAATATACTTTCAGTTATTACAGCAATAGGGGTTCTATTTTCATGGATTATATATTGCATAGCAATTTACATTTTAAAATACTTTGAGCTCATGGCACATGTCCTTACCATTCAGTTTGCAATGAGAAATATATCTATATAGCTCATCTCTTATGAACCTGATGGACTATCCACTATCCAGTTCAAATCTATGTTCTCCTAATAGCTGGCTTTATTCTGTGAAAAGAGTAGAATACTCACACAAGTTGGTCATTTTCAAAACTGATGACACTTAAAAGGAAACATCTTAAATCAACCTGTAGCTGATGTCTTGTATGACCGCTCACTTCCATATTATTGTATGCATTAAAAGCATATTTCCAGAATACACTGATAAAATAATCTGTTTTTAATCTGTATATAATCATTAAAAGGCATGGCACACACAGCAAAAATTGTACTCATCATTACATAGAAACAGTCTGTGCATACATTACAATTTGTGGTGGTAGAGGGTAAGTTGTGTTCTGTGAAATATTAAACCACCCTTTAGCCAGTGGGCTGTATCCAATGGTGCCCTTTGCACTGACATGTTATAGGTGGTGGTGGGGAATCAATCTAGAACAGGCATAGGCAAACTTGGCCCTCCAGATGTTTTGGGACTACGACTCCTGTCATCCCTAGCTAACAGGGCAAGTGGTCAGGGATGATGGGAGTTGTAGTCCCAAAACATCTGGAGGGCCGAGTTTGCCTATGCCTGGTCTAGAACATATCCATGGGTCCCTTCTAGGCCAGCGATTTTATATCAAGGAGGCTTAGAAACTAGAAGAGGCCGCTGAACTGGTCAGACTAGTTTTTTTGTAATAAAATGGCCTTAGCTAGCAGTTAAGTATCACCATTTACATGTCCAAAGAATCTGTCCTGTTGCTATGGAGACAAGTGGGTGGGCTTTTTCCCACTTCACCAGTCTGAATGCCACCTCATCCTCCGCAACTGCACCAGGCATTCTTAGCCTGTTCCTTAATCAGGGCCAGATTACCATTCTCCATTGGAAAAACAACAACAAGCTTGAAGTGCAGGGCCAAGTACAAATATTTAAGAACTTCTGATGTAGAGGAAAGGGTGACATTTTCCCCAGACCACAGCTCTTGGCACTGGAGCTCTCAGTTTCCCTTCTGTAACTCCATGTGTCACTTCAAGTGCATGAAGTGCAGCTATCTCCTCAAACAAAACGAGAAGTCAAAGGTTTGACCAACCCTTTGTTTTTTACTCCACTCCAGCCTACCAAGTGCAGTAGCAAAACAAGAAGTCTACACATGTCCTGTGCTGCTCAGTATTTTTTGAGGGGATCAGCTAAGTACAATCCTCATAGAGACAATGCATTGTGTATCCGACAAAAGGTACAAAAGAGCCCATATCTGAATGAACCTAAAGCCTCAAATGCAGAGTTTTTGTTGACAACAGACAATTTGCTGACAGCTAACACCTCATATAATGCCCTATTATTCCTACACAGCCTGTATGAGGTTCAGAGCCTGTGCTTCCATAGCCAATTCAACATTTGGAGCTTTGATACACAGCTTCAAAACAATTATTTACCTAAATAAATAAATAAATAAATAAATTTAAAACCTGCAATTTCTCACTGGAAAGCATGCCATATTGGGTTGCTCAGGACTGGATTAAAGAAAGTGGTCCCCCTAAACCCTGCTTTCTGATCTAGCAGTATTAATTCACATAGACAATAGGATCACAGAACCCTCACTTTTGCCCGGTCTGGGTCCTCCTGCATTAGCTGTAGAATCTTTTCTGTTCAAGGGTGTTCTGATTCTTGCACAGGGGGGAACCACAGCTTTCATTGAGGATAGTAGTCCTAAAATGCAGGGGATTTAAAAAGAGCTCAGTGCAGGGAGCAAACCGGGATTTTTCCTGGTGGGAAATACCTGGACACTTTGGGCACTTTGCTCAGCTGATAGTAATGCCTTCATCAGTAGAATGGGGAGGGAAGCATTTTGTTGTGATCCCACCCCCCTCACCCTGCATCTACTCTAGATCTGCTAGAGAGTTGGAGGATCCTCTAGGACAGATTGAGGGGAACATGGTGGTGGGCAGCTACAGAAGAGAGGAAAATAACTGGAACTTGCTTCTCTCCTTGCTCTGCTGACAGAAACCTTACTATCTGCTGAACAACACTGTGATACAAACCTTTCTGTGCTGCCAGGGCCTCTGTTTAACTGCAGTTTCCAGCTTTCTCAGCACAATAGTTAATCCAGCTGTAATGCCAATAAAATGATGCACAGAAAGGGAAGGCAACCAACCCCCTTTCCACCCTCTGTAGAGGCAGTGAAAGTAAGATTGAGTGTCGCTGAGTGGAAAGCTTTCCCTTTCCTTGATAAATCACTAGGGGGTGAAAGGAAGCCTTGAACTCCCTTTTAGTATATAAATATTAACTATAGTTAATCTTCATTATTAAAGTGTTATACTGGCATCCCACCAAGGGATTGTGAGGGAATATTGTATATAACCCATATTTTATTTTTAAAAATCACAATGTACTTATAGGAATATAAGTAGGTGTGTTGAATTGTGGCTGCATCTTCAGGATGTTCTTTATCTTGCTGCTATTAAATGTCTTGCAAACTGTAATTTTTGATGGTGTTTTTAGGGCATTTATCTTTACCACAGTACTGAAAGGAACATCTTAAGCTATGTTCCCCAGGCCATCACTTCATTTTAGAGGCCAGCTACACTGTTTCCTGTAGAAATCAGACCTGGGCTCCTGAGCCTTGCTGGATTAGGCCAAAGGCCCATCAGTCCACTATTCCGTTCTCACCACATTCTGTTCTCACTGATGCCTATGAGGAGCCCACAAGCAGGAGACAGGCACAAATGATTATCTCGCACAAGGCCAGTCCTTTTCTTTAGCCAAGCTGGTACACTGGTCTCTGGTGGTGCCCTCCCAGCCCCCTGAACTTCCTTGCTTCATTGTCTGCCCAGCCCTGCTTCCATCACTGCCCACCAGCTGCTCCGACTCACCCAGCAAGGCTGTCCATCACTCCCTCCACCTCCTGTCTGCCTCATTTTAGGAAGGGCCAAGGGCGTACTTTCTCAGAGCAAGGCATCCTGGATAATGTGGCTGGAAGTATGCCTGTGTTGCAGTCATGGTTTGCTGCAGCCGCTATAAATTTAGGGGAATGGCTTAGGTTATCAAATAATCTTTACTATTTGCTAAATTTAAGCAGTGTTTCTTACTGCTGAAGTAAACCATCCTGCCCAGGATTTTCCGCTCTGAGGAAGGACCATCTTGGCTTTTTAAAGAGAATGACAGGAAGGAAGGAGGTCACAGAGAGCCAGTGGCACATTGTGGGTTGCCAGTGCCCAGGGCAAGGCAGGTATCCTTGGCACCACCCACTGATAGGCTGGAATGAAGGGGTAGTAGCTTGGTGACCTACCTGAGTGCCAGCTGTAGTGCCCAATGAGCGTTGAGCATGGTAGAGAGTGAGAAGGGGGATTGGTCGGGAGTGGGTATATTTCTAAAGTCCATGTAGAGGGTGCCCTAGCAACCAGCTGTTACCCAAATCCCTTCCTCAGTCTGCCCATTCAAACACTGGGAGATATTCTGTGTGATAGGGAGGGTGCACTATTTATTATTTATTATTACTACATTCTATTTTTTTCCTTTGAAATTTTGTGCCCCTAATAATTTTGCACCCTGGACAACTGTCCCTGTGGCCCCACCCATGCTAAACCACTGTAGAGAGATCGCATTCTTACACTGGTTTTGTATGTTAAGCAAGGCTGAACATTTAGTTTATTAACTGGTTAGATTAATTTATTGAAAACCCCCTATCATCAACTAAAAATGTGTCCTCAGGTAATCAGGAAGAAGGTATAACAAAATAAAACCACACATAAATGAGAAATCAAAGAGCGGTAGCTTTTTGTTTGCTGCTATTTAAGATTAGTCACTCTCTCTGTAGGCGATAGCTATTTATGGGTAGACGGTGACCTGGCTACAAGCCCACACTGGGAAGGAATGTTTCATTTTATTCAATGGCAAGCTGTTGGCAAGCCAATGACAGTTCCAGCAGGCTTCTGAAGAAGTCCAATATTTAGATCAGGTGGTGGTGGTGCAAAGTATTGGGTTAAAAATGATATTAGATTGTTAGGGTTCTGGGTTATTGCGTGAGAAAGATAACATCTAATTATAGCTATGAATTTAGCATTATTATTATTTTCTCAAAAAAGAAACACATCAGGACATAAAAACCTTCATCTGGGGGTCAGTGCATATTAAGCCACATTTATTCTTGATGAGGAGGCTAGGACACTATTATTAATGGCAGTACTAAGAGTTGCATTTATCACTGCTGTGAGCATAATCCTGCCAAAGATATGCCTCTTAATTAATTACGGTAGGTGAGTTGGTTACATATTTTCAACTGAAACCAATGAGACTTTCAGTTGCTTATGTTTGGCTTGTGCAGAAGGTCACTTACGCAGAGGGGCTTTCACAACCAACCCCTACTGCACCCCTTGTGCCTGAGGTGCCACATCCTTAAGACTGCAGTTCTGTGCACTCTAGTAGGTGCTGTTTGGAGTGTTTCTGAGGAGTAATAATAATAATAATAATAACGACAACAATAAATACTTATTGTGTTGTATTTATGTTATATTTATTAAGAACCAGATATAAAGAAATGCAATAATAAAAGGTGCACCTTCAGAGTAATGTGTATATTATGCTAAAGATAAATTAGTTTTCTCTTTTTCTATTATTAAACATGTTAGTTCCTCCAATATACCTCCTTCTATTGATAAGCGATTCTTTTTCTGAACTACCAAATGCCAATACTTTAATGTTTATACATTTGCTCAGAATTTCACACAAACTGGTATAGCACATATTTCACAGGAGACTTACAGAATTTAATATCTGCATTTATTTGATTTACTGTAAATGGTTGTTTATTTCTGGATCATTCTTAATAGGTTTTATTGGTTTTGCTGGTTTTGTAACTGGATTTGTAATGGCTTTTAGTCAAATACAATAAATAAATAAATGATTGATTGATTGATATTTATAAATACCCAAGCTGTACACAAGTAGACATACCGGTATGTCTTTAAAATGTCAACACAGTCAAAATCTGCTTCTCAGATCTCCAGGAAACAGTCAGCACCCAAAGATGCTGTTAGCTTTTCCAGAGCTCAAAACACAGCATTTTAACTCTAACTTCAGTCAGTGCTTTATATGCACTGGCTTACATAATCTCCACCAAGAGTATGTGTGAGAGAAAGACATGCTTTTCCTTTCCAGAATAGTTGCTGGCTACTTTTTAGTCATCTCCTATCCAAGTGGTTTGACCACTTTAGTAGACTCTTTCCCAGACTCCAACCTTATGATAATAAAATCACTGAGTTGGAAGGGACCCTGAAGGTCATTTAGTACAACCTCCATCAGAACTATTAAGGTATCAAGAAAACAATATAAATTTTAAATAAGACAAATAGGTCATAATGACCAGATGGATTATTGGCAGATTTACATCAAACCTTTGAATAAATAGTTATGCCTGTTTTGCTTAATTATATCAGGCAGACTGGTAAGATGCTTAGCACCTGAAACAAAGTAAATATAGTATTGATACCAAAACCTGATGAAATTCTAGAATGATCAGAATCTTAAAGACCAATATCATTGATAATGACATATTATAATGCTCTAAACTCTCTTTTGACAGCTAGATCAAGGAGTATTTTTTAAAAATTATGCTAGTACAGAAGACAAAAATGGATTAATAAAGAGAATAAAGTTAAAGGACAGACTAATGTCGTACAAAGTATAAACTCTAATAAGAGGCTCATCGTACTATACTTTTAGATGCTGAAAAGGCTTCTGACAGGGTAGAATGGGGTTTCTTAAAGCAAGTGTTGGTGAAGAACAGTAATTGGATAAATATATACAGTGGAACGTGATCTGTGCGGGAGGCACATTTGCAACCCGCAGCGTTCGCAACCTGTAGCGCTGCATCTGCGCATGCGCGGGTTTCTGCACATGCGTGAGTGCCGAAACCCGGAAGTAACCCGTTCCGGTACTTCTGGGTTCGGCGCGGTGCACAATCTGAAAACACATAACCTGAAGCATCTGTAACCCGAGGTACCACTGCATATGACAAACTAACCACCATAATTGCAGCAAATGGCTGTTTAACCAACATCAAAGAGAGATTCATAAGGGAACACTTTATTACCTTTATTTTAAAATTCAACTATTTCTTGCTTCCACCACTAGCAGTGACAGCAGCCTTCATTTACTGTGCTCTCCCTTCCAACATGCAAAATCAGGAGTTGAAAGGGGGAGTGCAGGAAAGGGCTTGCAATTCTCCCACTTTCTTTGGAGGTGCAAAGGAAAGCCCTTTACAATCCTCCTCCTTCTCCTGTGTGCCACTGATGATGGAGGGGGCAATGGAGAAGGCAGGATTACAAATAGTATTCAAAGCCTCCCTCAGCTTCTTTCTATTTCCTATATCCCAGTGTGTACCTTTTAACATGTACACATTGGGAAACGTTTGCTTAAGTAATGAGATAATATCAGATCCTCAGGCTTCGAACCTAACTCATCCTCTTAAAGCATGCTTACTGGTGAAACATGGATTCTAACTTGTGTTAGTGAATACAGAAATGCAAGCTCATTATTATTTTGGATTAATACAGCGTACACTGGTGGCATAAGATAGTATGTGCACTAGCATAAACTTGCTTCAGTTCTGTATTCAGTGCTGTTAAACCATTGTATTTGGACTGATGATTCTATCACTAGGACATTCTGTGCTACAGCATTCCGGATTTAGATGTCTGCTATAACTATCTCTCCCACAGTGGGTCTAGGCACTATTATTATAGAGAGATGCTACCTGTCGAAGGCTTTGTTTTAAAGGGAACAGAAATCGTGTTCTACCTGAGCTATAAATACATCATGTTTCTTTAGGGATGCTTGGCATTTGTTGAAGGATGGAAGCCAGCGTGAGGAAACCTTTTGAGAAAGAATGCAGGATATCAATGATAAAAAAGAAACAAAAATTGGGTCAAAGTAGACATGACAATAATTGTGTGAATGTGACTAATCTGGAATAATTATTTTGTTATGTTTCCCCTAGGATTTTGTCCTATAGGCAGGTCTTACGTTTCCCCAAACCTGCCCATGTGCCATTGATCTTAAATTGTTTAAGATACTGTACTTAAAAGGATGGAAAGTACTGTATTGACAGCTTATTTTTCTAGTGTAATGTTAATAAACTGACAGCCAAGCATGTCTACTCAGAAGCCCCACTGTGCTCAACTGGACTTACTCCCAAGTAAGCAGGTGTAGGATTGCAGCCTCGCGCGCTGCTTCTCCTGCATTATCCCTGTTCCTTCTCTTCACTTTCCTCAAAATGTGAAATCCTTGCGTCTAACAGAAAAAATATATCTACTGGCAGCGCTGAGCAAAGCTGAGCATATGGGAGCTCAGCCAAAGTAACAGGGGAGCGCGGGTACAAAAGGCGAGGCAAAACGGCAGTGTGTGTGTGGGTGCCACTGACTCTGCCCAAGCTTAGGCTTCCTGGATGCAATGATACCTTTTAATTCTAAAGGATACCCCGAATCTGGTAACAAAACACCGCACCCGAGCATCAGGGCCGTCTCTGGTTGCAGAATCGTCGGCGATGGAAACATGCCCTTGTGATGCATCCATTGCATTGGAGAGATACGCGTTTGGTCCTGACTCGGGAGGGACAGAGGGAGCACGAAACTAAGGAATGGGGGTTCCAGATTCGACGGGGAGCCATAGGCGCGTGGGCAAACTTTGCCTTGGCCCCCTTTGCCCTGAGAATCGCACTCCCCTCTCCTCGCAACCGGCCCCTCCCCAGCCTCGGTTTCCCCACCGGCGCCTGTTCCTAAGCGCTATGTGACAACCGCCTCCCCCCCCCCGTCCCCATTCCTTTCACACACATCGGGCTGCGTGAGCGGAGAGCTGATATTGCTGAGAGGCACCTTTCTCTCTTCCCCACCTCCCACCCCTTTCGCTTTCTTTCTCCTTCTTCGCCAGCGTCTCTCTCTCTCTCTCTCTCTCTCTCTCTCTCTCTCTCTCTTTCTTTCTCTCTCTCTGTCTCTTTCGCCCTTTCCTTTCGGACTTGCCTATATTTGGCGCGCCCGGAAACCGCCCGCCGGGGCTGCATCTCTCTCCCTCTCTCTCTTTCTCTTTCCCGCCCTCCCCCTCCTGCGCGGCTTTTGTGAGTGACACCAGCTCACATCGAGGAGGAGGAGGAGGAGGGGAAGGCAGGAAGAAAGAGCGCGCAGGGGGGCCGGCAGGAGCGCGAGTGAGCCGCCACGGATTTTCCTCCGCGCGCAAAGAGAGAGGAGAACGAGAGGCTCATCCGAACAGGTAATTCCAGAGCAGCTGGCAAGGGGCGGGGAGGGGCGAAGCGAGCCAGGCGTCTGTTGGGAGGCGGGTTGCCCCCCTCTCCGTCGCAGGCAAGGGATGGGCAGGGCAGAGGGGAGGGGAGCGGGGTTTTGGGGGGGAGGGAGGCGTGCAGGAGATGCGGGGAAGGGGCTGGCTGGGCGTGAGAGAGACCCCCGCGGAGAGCGGCCTTGCCTGGTGGCTCTCGCCGCAGCCCCTCTGCTTGGGCGTGGGAGGCCAGAGGGGGCGGGAATCGGGAGCGAGCTACTGAGGGGGATTGATTTGGCGCTCTCTCTCTCGCTCTCTCTCTCTCTCTCTCTCGTGTGTGTGTGTGTGTGTGTGTGTGGAAGGGCTAATCTGGGTCACCGTCTCTCTCCCTCGTTTCCCTCCTCCCCCGCCCATGGGGAGCCGTGGCCTGCAGCTTCGAGGGGCCCGGTCGACTCTAAGGGACCAACCTGGAGGTTTTGTCCCCCCCTCCAGGATCGCATTTACGTGTGGGTGTGACTAGCGGCCGGCTCTTTATTCAGGGCAAAACGCCACAGCTCTTAACTGTGTTGGCAATGGGCACCTGGCATGCCTCCCGGAGGGGGGGGGGGAGGAGGATTGTTTCCCCATCGTGGGCTTTGACCTGCGCTGGTTCTGCAGCTCTGGCCTTAGGGACGTGCCTTGTTTCTTGCGCGCTGCTGTGATTTTGTTTCTATAGCCACCCACAGCAGAGGGGAGAGAAAACGCGTGGGCTTCTGTTGGCCTTTGAGTCGTTGGGCTTCGCCTTTTGGACACCCGGGGTTGGTGCAGGGTGGCAACTGGCAGCGGACTTGCTAGGTTTGTGACCGGTGCGTGCCTGCCTGCGTGTCTTATTTCACGCCTTTTAAGGCAACCACCTGGCTGTTTGCAGTGCTTAGGTTTCTGTTAAGGGATGCTCGTAATGGTTCACTTCGCCTAATTCTGTTTAGGGAACAACACTGGACTCTCAATAAGCTGTGAATCATCTAGGGCACAGGGTGGCAATGGGGCACTTGTGGGCGTGGCAGATTCCCCGCAAAGTGTCAGCTTTCACTTCTCCCCTGCTGAAAGAAAACCTCTTTTAATCACTGGATGGCTGCCCCCCCCCCAACCCTAGCCACAGTGTGGGTGATGATTTGGGGAAGGTTTACAGCTGGGTGTTTTAAGGAAAATATATATGATTTTCTGTGGAGTGTCTAGAATAATCCCAAGAGTGCAAATATAGATAATTTTTTTAATGTAATTTTATGAGCTGCAGGGATTGTTTGCAGGAATAGGATAGTGAGTCAGGTTCATTTGTTAGCAGATTAGATTCAGTTTTGGAGAAAGGATTTCTGTAGTGACTTCTATTAACATGACAGTATATTACAGGAAAGCCTTTGTTAGAGGAAAAACAAAACACAGTTATAAATAAAGCTTTGTTTAAGTCACCACAAGAAATAGCAGGAGTGCTAGGTGATGTGATTCATTTTTCTATTAAATTACAAGAATTTATTTATTGTACCTGCATCCATTTTTCTCTCCCTAATATAAAGCCAATCATCCACATTGTGGAAAACATTGGATTAATTCAGCTCCTTATAAAACTGCTTAATATCACATATAACCACATGGACTTCGCTTGCAAACACGTTTTTTAATCAATAAAGGGAAACTAAATTAAATTGTACTTTTAAATATTTGCTTCAGAACTTTAAAGTAAAGATTTAATAGACTAGGGTAGTATATACTTTTGAAATGTATGTAAGTATTTTCCCTATAGAAGTAAACAAAATAAAGTTAGTTCCAATGTCCATAGAATGGTCATCAGAGGACTTGTGGTTCATTCACTCCTTCCTTGAGTGCTTCTCTAAAGGATGTGTTGTCAATGCTGGCACATGAATAAAAGATGTTCTCTTAATTAAATAAAAATGAAAAGGGGCTGTGCATTATTCACTACTGCACTAAGGCTAATGCATCACTGGCCTTGGGTGTCTAGCGTGGACCGTGGTTCTAGCAGCAGTGAAAGGATATACCTAAGGGACAACACCATTCCATATACATTATATATGGCCAATTGGAGTAGTCTTAGTTGTTTGCTGGTTCAAATCAAGCTTTTGTAATAGAGCATAACGGAAGATTCAAAGCCCTGAAGGTGTGGTGCCATTTGGAAAATGTGAATGATAGGAGCGGATTAGTTAATATAAGAACATAATAATAGGCCAGCTGCATCAGACCAAAGACATTATTATTATTATTATTATTATTATTTTATTTATACCATGCCCATCTGGTTGAGTTTCCTTGGCCACTCTGGGCGGCTTACAGCATATCTAATCCTGTTCTCACAGTGGCTAGCCAAGTGCCTCTGAGAAGCCCTCAAGGAGGTCCTGAGCTCAAAAGTACTTCTGTCATGATCCCCAGCAACTGAGGTGCATGCCCTTGACACTTGACCATTGCCATCATGACTAGTAGCCATTGACAGCCTTGGCCTCTGTGATTTTGTCTTAATTCCCTTTTAAAGCTTTCCAGGCTTTTCTATCACTACATCTTGTGGTAGCAACTTCCACAGCTCACCTGTGCACTGAGTGAGGAATCGCTTCCTTTTACCTGTCCAGAATTCCCCAGCACTTACCTTCATTGAATGACCCTGCGTTCTAGTATAATGAAGGAGAGGGAAGGAAATGGTCTGTTTTTACATACGGTGGATAATTTTCTGTACTTCTGTCGTGTTCCCCCTTTCTCATCTTTTCTTTCCTAAACTACAAAGTCTCAAGGTTTGTAACCTTAGCTCATAGGGGAGTTGCATCACTCTGGCGGCCTTTTTCTTCACCTTCTCCATCTGCAACAGCCTTTCTGAAGTGCAATGACCAGAACCGCGCACAGTATTCTGAGTTTAGATGCACCATAGATTGGTGCAAATGCATCATTAGTTTGGAATGGATAAGAAGCTGAAGTGGGGAAGCCTTGACATGATGGCAGAATTGACAAACACAGGTTACTTCCAGACAATGAGCATTTGCTGTAGTTCGTCCGTGGGAAGGTTAGATGACCATAGGTCAAAGCAAGTGTTATCTTACACTTTCCAAGGCATTTCACCCATGCATTCCTTTTCTCAAAAAGCCTGAGGGAAATGGGTTATGTAAAACCTCCCAATCAACTAAAATAATAATAATAATAATAATAATACTTTTATTATTTATATCCCACCCATCTGGCTGTGTTTCCCCAGCCACTCTGGGCGGCTCCCAGCAGAACACAAAAATCAGAATAAAACTACAAATATTAAAAACTTCCCTAAACAGGGCTGCCTTCAGATGTCTTCTAAAAGTCAGATAGTTGTTTATTTCCTTGACATCAGATGGGAGGGCGTTCTACAGGGCGGGTGCTACTACTGAGAAGGCCCTCTGTCTGGTTCCCTGTAACCTCACTTCTCACAGTGAGGGAAGCGCCAGAAGGCCCTCGGCGCTGGACCTCAGTGTCCAGACAGAACAATGAGGGTGGAGATGCTCCTTCAGGTATACAGGACTGAGGTCATTTAGGGCTTTAAAGGTCAGCACCAACACTTGGAATTGTGCTTGGAAACATACTAGGAGCCAGTATAGGTCTTTAAGAACCAGTGTAATATAGTCTTGGTGATTGAATCCCTCCTGAAAATACTGGCAGTCTGCAAGTGCCCACTATGGCTTCCTTTGCTGCTCTTTGGAATATTCTTCATACTTTTGCAATAGACTCTTGGAACATAGGATGCTTTGGTTCTCTTCCTGAATGTACAGCTGACTCAGTTCAAGGCCATTGGCAACTTGCTTATCGTTTATTTCCTTATGTATACAATTAATTATACTGAGGTAATTATTTTGAGTGCCTCTTCTATTGACACACAGTTTAATTGAGATCTGACTACTTTCCCCCCAACCTGATTTGTCACTATTGTTTACTTCATGCTGAGCAAAATGTAGCCATCCCACTTTCCTTGTAAATAGTAGTGAGTGTGGAGGTTGCTGGATTTGAACAGGATGTTTTAGTCTGTTTCTCTTCAAGGAGAAAGATGCAGTTACCATGAAATGTACTCTGCCTCTTTACACTAGTTGTTCTGGGATTCTGGAATAACTTGTTGGATTGTCCAGCAATATCGAATGAACTGTGAAATCTACAGGACTAGGGACAAGTAATTGTGGTAGTCCTAGAAGTAATGTAAGATGTATATGTAGAAGATAAATATCATTATTTGGTGGCAAATTGTGTACCGTATATATAGGAGAGGTGTCTCAATGCTTGTAAGAAGCAGTTTTAAGCTGGAACAGGTGTTCTGCTGATGTTTTTAGACAAAAGATCATTAGCCAGTTTTTCCATATAGGATGACAAATAATTATAATAATTAATCATTGCTGGAATACTATTCAAAATCTTTTTAAAAATTCTTAATTGTCTTCAATTCAATTAGATTTTCAAATGGACATTAGATTTACCAGTCCTTCTTCTTTGATCTGGTCACTTAAGTTTAGTATCCATGGTATAACATATACATGTATATGTTCCCATTATTAGAGTTCAGCAGGGCAATTTGCTTGCTTCCAGTAATTGGACTAGTGGCATGTAATTAAATGGATTACAAGCCTTTCAGAATGCTTAATTACAAGAAAAGGTTTGAGCTTAATGCATGGGAGGGAAAGGGTACTCTAAATTCTGCATGACCATTGGTGGGGAAGATACTTAAAATGTTACACTTCGTTGGTTGCAAAGAGAAAATAAAGCAGCATTATACATCAGGTGCATGGACTAGCAAAGTTGGTTGCCTTGGAAACTTTAAGTCAATCATTCTAACAGAGACTGACAATCTGGTTGCTACAGTACGAGAAGTTATTATTCCTAAGTGTAAAAAAGCAAGCACTTCCATATGAATGCATTTACAAGGGATTGCTGTTCAAAAACAGAAGTGCCCATCACCTGTGGCAAACCACGTGGTTTGCAGTGTGTGGGCGCGCTCATGCATGCATGGGTGGATGGAGATTTCCATTTAGTGGCTGTTCATTCACAAAGACTAATGGGACTAGCAAGAAAATTAAAACAACTCCTGTCACTCTAAAACAGCGATGACAGGGTTGGTTACCTTTAACAGACCTGGACTTCCTGTTTCCCTGCTATTGTTGCTGATGGGGCATCCCTTGGAAGCACTGTTTCAGCGAGTCAGTACTGTAGAAAAATTGTGCACTCTTGAAAATAAGAGAGTTGGAAAAGAGTTTTTAAAAATACAATTGATTTGAATTTAATTTGATTCCTAAGATAACTATGCACTATGGGCCACAGTGCCTCAACTCTCCCATTTCTGGTTTAAAGATTAATCCAGCACCATGAACAAAAAGGAGAAAAAATATGGGAGCATC
The DNA here is from genome assembly GCF_964106645.2 of Podarcis pityusensis. NCBI lineage: Eukaryota > Metazoa > Chordata > Lepidosauria > Squamata > Lacertidae > Podarcis > Podarcis pityusensis. Next base: position 62,026,919 of record NC_138031.1, read on the forward strand.
CTTCCTAAACAGAGATGGAAGAGTAACCATAGCCAGCATGCAGCCAGGTCAGGGGCAGAAGTGCTGCTCCATTTTCTGAGCAGAAGACCCTCTGGTGGGATGGCATGTATTCCACTGGGGGTCCTTGGTACACTCATGGAAAACACTCTGGGCATAAATATCCTGGTGAAGGTGTTCTGCCAGTGGCAGATCCTAAAATGTGTCATTTGGGGTGTGTGCACGTTGTGGGAGTCCATGGATCCAGAGGATGCTGAGACTCTTCCTTCCCCCTACCCACACAACCCTTGAAACTACATCAGCCCTAGAAATGGCATAACTCATTTTCTTCCATTGCAGTTAATGGGTGGAGGGGTGGAAAGGAGTAAAGAAGAAGCAACTACCTTCCTCCCTGACTGCAGTTACTTGGCCAGGTTTTGGACGTGGCGGTTGTTCTGCTATGGGTTCTCCCCACATACACTCTCACAATAGCATTTCCCTGTTAATGTGTTTAGGGTGGCAGCCTTAGGGCTTAATTCTTGCTGTGCCACTTCTTCAGCTGAAAAGACTTAAGGGCTGTATCCAACTAACCCATTGCACTAGTGGAAGCCTGTACAAGGATTCCTACTATTGCAATGGGACCCCCCCCCCCCACTCCCCAAACCTGCTCTGGAGGAGGGAGGGGGGAATGTTAGGTAAGCAGAACTGATTGCACTGGACTGATGGAACAATATACTTAGTGCTATGATGACATCTCAGTATGATTGTCTTATTTTGTAAAAAAAAAATTGTTTTAAGTAAGAGTTCTAGTATTGCATATTTGACGATGCTTAGAGACTTACATGTCTAGGTGGGATGCTTCACTTAGTAGGCTAAAGTGTTCACCACCTTACATTAAAAATGTGAAATGCGTGAAACTTGTGAAATAAGTTACAGAGGTTATAGTACTTGGTCAAGGCGGGATATTTGACTTGTTTCTATGTTATATAAGAGAAATCAAATGTTAACTGTTGAAATCCTTTTTTAAAAAAAGCAACAACAGCCAAATATATTTGTAACATGATATAAAAAAAACACAGAAGCCTTGATGATAGTACCTGTTAACTGTATGAAGGAGATACAGTTCTCTGAAATTCACACATGAAATGAAACAACTAATATAATTTGTGTCTTTGTTTAGCTTTTCCAGGATGGCAGAAATGGCTTTGATTGAGAGGTTGGAGAATGCTGTGGTTAGGCTTGAATCTCTGCTATCAGATTCACACAGGCTTGCGGGGATGGAATGTGGAACTGTCAATGGCGTCAATGGAGGTATGGTTCCGTCTTTCAAGAAGCCGTATTCATAATTTCGAATGTTAGGAACTGAACTACTAAATGCCATGTGCTGGTAGCATTTGTTCTAAAAGAAGCTGGATGATTCCCAGCCGCCCCCACCCAGCTCTTAAATTAGCAGTAAGGGATATTTTGTGGGCTCAGACAGAAAATGGCCGATGTCAGCTTTAATTATAATTATAATTTAATGGACCACGGAAAAGATTTTTCTATTAAATGTGTTGTCGATGGATTGAATTTAGCAGTGTCCCTTGTACTAACGGAAGGCTCTTTGAGTTAGCAGAGACATCCATCAGTGGAATAGAAAGGCAGGCAATTTTTGATGATAGCCTCTCCTCCAGTGGTCTCCAGGCAGCTCCAAAATCATCTTCAGGGGGGAACCCATTGGATCACCATGGGGACTGTAGGACGGGAGAGGGAATTGTGAAAACTGGCCTCCCCAGTCCATTGACAGAAGTCTCCACTAGATCAAAGAGTGTTCTGTCAGCATGAGGTACACCATTCGATACAACCCAGTGTTTCAAGTGTCTATTGATCTTTCAGTGTTACTGTTTCGATTGTTGTTTTTTTTATAATGAATAACTGCTGAATCGGATAGAAATTAGCAGAAGAGATACTGGTTCTGTTTTCTAACTTCCTGAGATTTGTTCTGTACAGTGTGTTCTGTATGTGTTTAATGTTGCATACAAATGTAAGCCTCATTATTATTTACTTTTATTTGTTTTGCTTATTCTGACTTATCACAGCAATACATTGGTTCAAAAGTTATTATAACTATTTCCACATGCATTGATATGATGCTGTAAGCCATATTTTAGTGCAATTTTCGCAGCATTCATTCATTTGCCTTATCATAACAGTTTGTGAATGCACAGATGAATGTATCAAAATGTCTTTGTTCAGTTCTTAAAGGGGAGATGCAAGAAATAACCTGGAAGTAACCCTGGGCTTAGAGCCAGGCCTGAGAGCTTTTAGCATTTCCTAACACACCTCCTGCTCTGACTGTTACCCATGCAGCTCCCCTGAAATTGCACAAGTCACAGTCTCACTGCTGCAATCCAGCACTCCTACCTCTCAAAGCCAAACTAGATATATTAGCATATGTTTATTTAACACACAGCCTTTAAATAATGCACTGGCATCATTACATGCACATAGCTGGAGGGGTTGATCATTACTAGAATCACAGCAGGCATGGAGTGGTAGAATTTAACCTTTTCCTTCCCTGTTCCCATCCTGAGGCAAATCTCTTATGAAGCCAGAATTTGGTGGGTAGGGGATTCTCCACTGGAACTGTGCTGTTTTTAACCCACCAGTACCACAAACTTGTGGAGGTTTGGGTATCTTCATATTCTACCAGGCATCTCTAAATGTCAAGGATCTGGCTTACCAATCTTTCCCCAAAATGTATTAAAATTCTACCTTAGTCCAAGTATGTAAATTCAATAATAATAATAATAATAATAATAATAATAATAATAATAAATTAGCTGTACAAAAGTACATTTCTTCTTCAGTCACTCTACCCAAAAAAGGAAGAAGAGATGGAAATGAAATTATAACAAAAATAAGGAGATGACTGGGAAACTGGAACCAGTGAAGAACAGAATGCAAACAAGAAGAGGCATGAAAAGTCAAAGAGGAAAAGGAGTTCTTCTCAGCAAGTAAAAGGAAAAACAGAAGAAAAGAAAACATAAGTCTACACAGTATAGTGACTGTAGTAATTTAGAGAAATTTCTTCACAAGAAGCATTGAGATGGGAGTTTAGAGATAATCCTGGGAAAAGGGGGTGAGGGGGTAGAGCCTGACCAGCTGAAGAACTTTCAGTGGAAAACTTGTTGTAACTGATAATTAATAAAACCACCTGGTTAACCCCTTTCTCAAGATATTGAGCCTAAGCTTATTACATGTAGTGCATTCAGGCATCCAACATGCTGGACTTGTGCCAAAGACACTCAACTGTGCTGAAGTAGAAGTAGGAATTAATGACAGAAAAATGTCAAAGAAGCAAAAGAACAAAGAGGAGAAGAAAAAGTGACAGAATCTGTTAAGAGGAGAAAGCAAAGAGGAGGAAAGAGAATGCAATCAGCAGCGAGAAAGAAGGTCAAGAAGGAGAAATGTTTATGACATTTTTGGAACTGCTCAGTATCCTTGTTTTCTGTGACCTTGCCTCATATAAGTGTGGTCATTTTTCACAAACCGGCATACAACTCCAACCACCAAATTATCCTCTTTGGTTTACCTCATTCTGTTTCCCAAAGATTTGATGAAATACAGCATCTTCCCTCTCTTACTTGAGTTAAAACTGGGTTTAATTACAGAACCACAGAGTGGTTTATTAGAATCTAAAACATGCTGTCATAAATCAAGAAGTTAATCCTGAAAGTGGGAAGCAGAGTTGGTAGCTACCATTTGAACTCACCGTGAAGCCTTGCACTTGATTTAAAAGAAAGAAACAAAACACACACAAAATGGAAATTGTTTTGTTCAACATGAAATACCTATAGAGGAGGAGGATGCAAGGAAAGGCTATGCGAGAACATGCATTTGTCAGATGGATGGAAGCCCAGAAATTCTTTAAGCTTAAAGGTGGGAGAGAGAAAAGAATGATACAAAACAGACAGCCTATTCACAGGTAATATTGAGAGTCTGCAAGTGAAAATAATGGGAAGTCATTGGTTATTATCATTTGTGTTTTTATATTGTAAGCCACCCTGTGATCGTCAGATGAAAATAATAATAATAATAATTGGCATCCTATTTTCTTTTAAAATGTGTTGGGGGTTGTTGGGTTGTTGTTGTTTTTATTTTGATTGTGCATTTTGCGGTTTTATATTCTGATTTTATTCTGTGAACCGCCCTATGACCTGCAGATATAGGGTGTTATATAAATTTAAACAAACAAACAAATAAACATTTTACCCTCTCAAAATACTTTCTGTTTTACACTGGATCACACATGTTAGCATTCAAATACAGTTCACTCAAGACAGTACTCATGGGTATTAATCTAAGACTCCATTATGAGAAAAGCCCAGAAGGACACCTGCCTAATTGTTTGTTTGTTTAGTACTTTTGTACCCTGCTCTTCACAGCCAAAGAGACTCCCACAGTGGCTTACATACAGTCAGTTAAAACAAGACAGGCCCTGCCTACAGACTTACTATCTAAAAAATAGTAATCCAGGACGCCCCATCATTTCAGGTATTGGCACTATTACAGTGGGTGTCTCCGGTTATATGGACTCTGTTCTGAAACCATATGCCATCAGTGCTCCCAGCTATGTACGTGACACCACAGATTTTCTGAGGAAAATACAATCTTTAAATAATCTTCCCAACAATACTATACTAGCTACTATGGATGTGGAATCTCTGTATACCAACATCCCACACAACGATGGTTTACAAGCTATAAGGAACACCATTCCAGATAAAACCACAGCGGACCTTGCCACCAAACTCTGCCAATTTGTCCTTACCCACAACAACTTCAAATTCGGTGATGACCTGTTCCTTCAGATCAGCGGCACAGCAATGGGCACCCGCATGGCCCCACAGTATGCCAACATCTTCATGGCAGATTTAGAACAACGTTTCCTAAACTCCTACCCACTCAAACCTCTCTTGTACCTACGATACATTGATGATATTTTTATCATCTGGACACATGGTCAACAGACCCTGGACACCTTTCACCAGAAATTTAATGATTTTCACCCCACAATCAACCTTACAATGAATCAATCTATGCAAGAAATACATTTTTTGGACACTACTATAAAAATACAGGATGGGCGCATAGACACCACCTTATACCGTAAACCAACTGACCGACAAACATATCTACATGCCTCTAGCTACCATCCCAAACATACCAAACAGTCCATTGTATATAGCCAGGCACTACGCTACAGCCGCATCTGTTCCAATTCTACAGACAGAGACTCTCACCTAAGAGATCTACAGCAAACCTTTTCAGAACTAAAATACCCAGCAGATGAAGTTAGACAACAGATCAACAGAGCCAGACTTATACCCAGAGAGAACTTGCTGCAAGACAGACCCAAAAAAGAAAATAACAGAACACCTCTAGTCATCACATACAGCTCCCAAGTTAAAACAGTACAACGCATCATCAGAGATCTACAACCTCTCCTGGACAATGACAGTTCTCTTTCTCAAGCTCTGGGAGGAAGACCTTTCATTGCCTACAGACAGCCACCCAATCTTAAACAACTCCTAACCCACAATAATACTACAACCAGACTTAACACGGACACTGGCACCAGAGCCTGCAATAAACCCAGATGCCAACTTTGCTGCCACATACACCCGGACAACACCATTACCGGCCCCAACAACATCACACATACCATCTCGGGACTATTCAATTGCTCATCATCTAACATTGTGTATGGCATCAAATGCCAACAGTGTCCTTCAGCTCTCTATATTGGACAAACAGGCCAAACCTTACGCCAAAGAATAAATGGACATAAATCTGACATCAAGAATCACAAAACAGAGAAACCAGTAGGAGAACACTTCAATCTCCCAGGACACTCTATACAAGATCTCAAAGTAACTGTTTTACTACAAAGGAATTTCAGAAATAGACTGGAAAGAGAAGCTGCTGAACTGCAACTCATTACCAAACTTAAAACCATGGAGAAACCTGGTTTGAACAAAGACATTGGATTCTTATCCCATTATACATGACTAAGCCATTTCTCACCTTCTCACCCCTTGCCTTTTCCTGTAAGACCTATTACAGTCGTTAAGAGTCGTCAGCAGGCTCATCTCAGCTATCTGCCAATCTCCAATTCCCACCCCCTTCTGAGTAATACCCCTCCCCACCTTCTCACTATATAGAAGGATCTGGCAACTTCTGTTTCAGTGTATCTGAAGAAGTGTGCTTGCACACGAAAGCTCATACCAAGAACTAACTTAGTTGGTCTTAAAGGTGCTACTGGAAGGATTTTTTTATTTTATCTAAAAAATGACACACAATGGAAAGGGGCCATGGGGGGGGGGAGGAATAAAGCAAACTCAGGGTGCCGGTTCTTAAATAGTAGCTCTTATAATGATCAGCTGACATAGAAACAGTTCAGGGGCAAAAGGCCCAAGTAGTTGATCTTTCCTAATGTGCATCTGTATTGGAATTGTTTTAAATACGTTTTTATTTTATTTTTCTTGCTTTCTGTTCTCCACCCTAAGCTCCTTTGGGAGGAAGGGCAGGAAATAAAGTTAATACATAAATAAATTTGATAAAGTGAATGACTAAATAAATAAATGCCACAGGCCAGCACTCAAATCACATTCTGCTGTTTCGGTTTCTGATGTAGAAATGCTTCTATGAAACATCTTCCAGTCGTGTTGCATTTTAATCTTAGATGTAAAAGCATTCAAAATGTATGAACCTTCTTAGCCAGATCTAGTGAAGTTCTGTTCTCCTGCAGATGTAGCACCCTATGTCGAAGCCTTTGATAGGATCATAAAGGGGAGTGTAGCTGAGTTTCTAAGAAATAGCAAGATCCTTGATGGTGATGTGAAGACACATGTAAGTATTTCTCTTTTTACCATCTGATTGTATACGGCAACTGTGATTTTCTAAAAATAAATAAAAAATAAATACAGGTCTGGCTCCATAAGCAAATTGTAGTGTTTATTGTTTATACATTTATTCCTATGGCAATGGCTGAGCCCAAAATCTTACTATTTCTCTCACACTGCTAATAGCTGTCAGAAACATAGGGCTGTAGCCAATGCTAGTAGATCTACTGAAGCATAACTAACTTAGGCACATTAATTTAAATGAGTCTAGTCTTCCGTAGTTTGATGCAACCCTTATTCTTATCATTGAACATACATTTAGAACCAAAAGGTTGTTTGGACTTAAGATCTTCTTTTTTAAAAAGTAGCTTGGGATCATTGTTTTGCTAAGTCAGAAGTATAGTCCACATTTGTTTGTTTAAAAAAAAATACTGTAATATAAAAAACACATGAATAAAAGTTCACAATGTAGGAATAAACCATAGGTAAGAATGTAAGGGACCTGGGTGGCGCTGTGATCTAAACCACAGAGCCTAGGGCTTGCCGATCAGAAGGTCGGCAGTTCGAATCCCTGCAACGGCAAGAGCTCCGTTGTTTGGTCTCAGCTCCTGCCCACCTAGCAGTTCGAAAGCACGTCAAAGTGCAAGTAGATAAATAGGTACCGCTCCGGAGGGAAGGTAAACGGCGTTTCCGTGCGCTGCTCTGGTTCGCCAGAAGCGGCTTAGTAATGCTGGCCACATGACCCGGAAGCTGTCTATGGACAAACGGCGGCTCCCTCGGCCTATAGAGCGAGATGAGCAGGCAACCCCAGAGTCGTCCGCGACTGGACCTAACGGTCAGGGGTACCTTTACCTTTTAGGAATGTATTATTATAGAAAATGACAAAAATAGAGAACTTGGCTGAACAATGCATATCACAAAGTTAGAGGTTAGGGTTGAAGTAAGTTGGAGCTGCACTCCTGTTCATTGTTCAGTTCAGCAAGCCATGCTGCTCTGACTCTTACATATCAGAAACTCATGGGGTCGAGGGAAACCAGTAGCTTCAGCACCATGGATAGCACCATGATTGGCAGCTATGGGCTCTTCCTCACTTTGTCTGAGTCCAAGCAGTTTTCTGCTTGTATCGTTCTTTCTAGGCACAGATCTGAGGTGTCTTAAATATTCAGCCTCACACCCAAATGTCAGACATACAGGGAATGATAAAACATTAATAACTTTATTTATAATGACTATATACCACTAAATGTATGTATATACACACACACACACATCTCTAAGAGGTTTACTTAAAATATAAGCAGAAACCATGCTGTACCTTTCACATCTCCTTGATTGTGGGCATTCCCATAGATCATGAGAGTACTGAGGTGTGCTGAATTTGAAATAAGTATAGCATGGGAGAAGGATATGCATTTTTCTAGAATCTCTTAAATATGTAGTGCAGAAGCAGCCAATGTGATGCCCTGCAGATATTGTTAGACTCCGACTTGCAGCAAACATCACAATGGTACCATATTGGCAAACCCTGCTGAGCTTACTGAAAATGGTGCACTGTAGCTCATTTAGCATCCTCGACATTCTTGTTCCATTGCAAGAGAAGAGAAACACGGTTCTCTCTCTCTCTCTCTCTCTCTCACACACACACACACACACACAAACTTACTTGTCTTAAGTCATAGGCAAGTTTGGGGAGGAAATTGGATGCCCTGTGCTCACTAAGTGGGTTGATTCTTTATCATTATTTTTTTGGGGAGAACAGAAATGAGAATCTCAAACATAATGGATCAGATTTGTTTGTCAATAACATAATTGAGGCACATCTGAAATGATAAATAGTCCTCTTGATTTCAGTAACTACAGTAAAGCCTGTGCTCCCATAAAGACTTATTGTTTATTGCCACTCTATCTTATTTCCAGAATATGGCGTAATGTTACTGATGCTTCGTTTTATCTATAAGTAAAGGGCACAATTCAGTCAGTCAATGTTAGTCACTTCTGCCCAGTGGATTGTATATGCTTCATGACATTTCCCATCTCTGTGTGATGAATGGGGAAATAGCCTTGTTACATAGAAGGTTATAAACTACAAGGCAAATCCAAGTCCCACTTGAATTTGTTTTGTGTCCCCCCCCCCCCCCAGTAGATGTGCACTGTCTATGGCAAGGGCACAAAACTAAAGAAAACAAAATTTAAAAAAATGAAAAGGATGACGAAACCGCAGGCCTGTGCAAGGAGGGGTATTTTCTTCCTGGTGTTTGGAATATTTTTTTGTAGGTTTAAATGTAGGTGCAGCAGGGAAGTAATGAACCCTTAATTGTGATTATTTTAATCACAATATTAACAAAACTACCTTAAAGTATGCATAGTGATTCTTGACTGGCAGAAAGATAGAGAGATGTGTCATGGGTCACAAAGTATACTACGGACACTGGCTGGTTGGTTCTTGAGACCCTCTGCCCTTTAAGGGGAACTGCTTTGAAATGGAGTTTTATGAGTCAGTTGTTGAAACAGCAGTGCCATTCCCATTGGAAGAAGGCAGTTGCATCATGTGACCAAACTGAAAACCACGAAGAAAATACTTGAGTATTCTATATAGGTACTCATGCACTGAGGTGTTGGAGGTCTCAGGGAAGGGGTAGAACCTCGGCTGAGGGACACATCATGCTCCTTCCTCGCCTCAGCTGAGCAGCTTAATGAGACATCCCCATTGTTTCTTGAGATGGACAGATGCCAACAGTTCATGCACTGGGGCCCCGAGTGGATTTCAGAGAAATGAAAGGTTGCAATATTTCCTCACCCAACAGGAGTGCTGCCGTTCAGCAATCCAGTTATATCCAGCAACCCAGGATACTATAAGTCGCAAGGGACTTAAGCAGGTCATTCCTTGCCTTTCATGGTTTTTTGCATGCCCCTAGCAACTGATCCTCAACATTCTGTGTCCTTCAAGGTCACAGAGCATGCTGAGTCCTTCCTCATCTGGCTGTTCTTTTTTTGTGGGTTTTGTCTCCTATGGAGGTTCGTATTTGTGCCTACTTCAAGGATCACCAGAACAGCTGCTCCCTCTTGGTTGCTTTTGGCTCGCCCTGTTTTGGCTTTAATCTTGTCAACACTCAGCTACCTGAGTTTGCTGTTAGTGGGAACAATAATAATTTACAGTCATGTTTATTGTACAAAGTGTAGACTTCTGTTTGTGCTTTTCATCAGGAAGACCCGGGTTCAAATTCCCACTCCACCATAAAGCAAGCTAGCATTTCTCAGCCTTGCCTACTTTACTAGAGGGGCTGTGAGAATAAATTAGGGAGGGGAAGAAGCATGTGTGCCACTGTGAGCTCCTTGAAGGAAAGGCAGGATTAAAAGATGATAATAAAATAATGTGTAAGTTAAGAAATAAACAGTTAACTGATATGAAACTTGAAATAGAGATCTTTTCCATTTCAACTCCCCCAGCATGCATTCTGATGCCAGCATCTGTGATGGATCTTACTTCCTCCCACGCTTCTGTAAAGGTTATATTGGAGAAAAAGTTACTACAAAGCAGGCAGTCCCTCAACACACTGGGTAATGTAGGTAGCATTAGATCTGCTCTACACAGGCGGAATAATGAGGTGGTAGGAGCCAGAGATGGTAGGCTGTGCTGCAGCCATTCAGGCAACAGGTGGGGAATGCTATTTGTTAGTGCTCTTGCATGGGGGGGGGGGGGGAATCATCCTCAGTTAAAAGAAATAAAAACAACCTAGCATCCCAGAAAGATTCTAAAGTTTGATCGCTGACCTTTGTTGGTTAGCCACTGACACATTGCCAAAAAAGGAATTAAAACATACAGAATTTGTTTACACTAATGTAAATGCACAGTTGTAAATTTAGAAATAACCAGTGCTTTTTCCAGAAAAAAAGGGGCCAGAACGCACATCCCTCAGAAGACACACCCCAGAGCCCAAAGAGGATATATTTGGGTTGGAGAAGGGGTCTCCTCACCAGCCAGAGGCTTGTTGAGGCTGCTCAAATGAGACAAGAGGAGGCCTCAGCTGAGCAGCTGAACGAGACACCCCCTGCGCCTTTTCGGCTTGTGTGAGCCAGAGCTGGTTTTCCAGAACTCACAGCCAAGATGATCTCTGGCCTCTTCACAGCCTCAGCTTTTGTAGTTGGAGTCAGTCAGGGTCCCACCCTCCCAGGCCAGGCAGGGAAAGGCCTATAGAGCAGGGAGCAGGTCCTTCAGGATTTACAGCCAAGATGGAAACAGCATCCTGGGGCTTAGGGCTTGTGGAGGAAAGAAGCAGCAGAAAAAGTGAGGTTTCTCTCCATACCACACTGACATTCAAGGACCTACAATGTTTCTCTCCCCACCCCCAGTACAAAGAATGGATTTACACATCTCACAGGTAGGGTGTGATCCATTATCAACCCTACACAGATACTATTTATATATGATGAAAAGTCTTTCTCCATGATGACTGAAAACAAGTATATATTTTTTCAGATTATTAGGCTGTTATTGTTATTATTTATTAAATTTATAGTTGCATCTATTATGTGGTTACAGCACATCTCATGTTGACATGTTGACTGGGAGGGAACTTTATTCAGAAACAGTATATCTGTGTTTCCAGAGATACTGTGAATCCACTTGCAATATAAAGCTTCCCTCAGGAAATTGTGAGAACTGCTGCAGATTTAAGGTTGAACTATAATGAATGGCTTGCTATTGTTATAATTTCAATACAAATTTAGCCACTGGAGAATGCAGTTTTTCTTACATTTATTCTAGTATCCTCATTATTGTATAGGCATAGTTGACATTCTGTAAAATAGAAATAGGTTTATGATATCCGGATTTGTTTTTTGTTTTTTTTTAAATGATATTTATTAAGAATTTTAAAATTACAGGAAAAACAGAGAGAAAAAGAAGGGGGGAAAAGAAAAAAAGAAAAACAAACCACAATCAAACAATACAAATTGGTAAAAATCAAAATCAAAAAACAACAACAAAACACGTAACACATCACAATCAAAAAGCAAAAATAAGCCACAAAAAATTAAAATTAAATCCAATATTCCCAAATCCTTAACTGTCATTGCCTTATTTCATCGACCTCCTCACTCCTCCCCTTTTTTGTATTCTAGTTGTTAATTATCACAGCAAATCCTTTCCATTTTTCATAATATTCTGTCATTAAATTACCTTAATCTATTTTAACCTTATCTTACTATAAAAGACCCTAAAACATAGATCTTATTTATACCAATTTCTCATAACCATAACATATTCTTACATAATTCTTTTAACATTTCTGCTAAAGCCAAATAATTTCGTTCCAACATTTTTCTAACATTCATCAATTTTATAAAACAATCCTAATAAAAATTTTTTAAAACTTTCTTCCAATCTTCATCCAACGTCTCTTCCTCCTGGTCCCGGGTTTTGTCAGTCCTTTCTATCCCATCCCTCTAGCTCATTAACCTGGTAATCTTATGTCCGAGGCCCTTAAGTCTCTTCCATGTCCCTTCCGCAGATCTTCTTCATATTTATACATGTACTTTACTTTGTCTCCTGCTCCTTTCACTCGTGGAAACTCCAACTTGACAGTATTTTTGTCCCTTCTCGACAAATCAGCCCCTTTTCCATAGTCCACACTAAACTCCATGTGGTATTTAAAAACATGTTTCAAAGTCCCTCCAGAATGAAGAACCCCCACAACCCCAAACATCTCGCGGCCCATTGCCAGACTTGAAAAGTCAAAACATCCCTGCATAGGGGGGTCTATCCAACCCCCCATTTCCAAACCAAACAAAACTCTATCTCTCCAAATCTGGCTTTTTCCAAGTTCATTTGTCAGATCCACCAACTCATGTTCCTGCTGGGCCACAGCTCGCTCCATCTCTGACACCCGAGGTCCAGCAACATCCTCCTCCCTCATCTGATCTGTCAGAGCACACTCCTGAGTTGGTTCCTGGATGGGTTCTATATAGTTACTCACTACCTGTTCAAAATTTCTGATCGCAACAGTCATCAAGTCCGTCTTCTCATGTAACTGTTCCAATAAGGCACTTGTTTTGCAGAAAGCACGCACCAGAGCTTCTGAATACATTGTTATACAAGGTCAGAAGTCTATTCCCACGATCTTAATCTGTTGCAGCTGCAGAGCTCCCCGGTTCAAATTTAGTAACAGTTTCACAGGCTCCCTCTAGGGGAAGAACTTCTATTTGTATCCATCTCTCTTTTTTTTTTAATTTCTTTTAAAAGCAGATCTAACAATAAAGTTTCCTTTTTCAGATATTTTGTCAATATTTGTTCCTTTAAAATGCGAAGGAGAACAGTGGAATCACTATGTTTCTCTTCTTTTAACTGTCTGTCAAAGACGTTTGTCTATAGTCAATGAACTTCCCAAAAACGTCAGTCCTGACACCCCGCTCCCAGGTTCAAGACGGTGGAAAATTACTTTTCTTTACACTCTCTTCTGCAGGTTTAAACAGTCCGGAAAAAATCCTCCCTCTTCTCCTGCTTCCGAAGGGGGTTCAACAATTTTAGATGATGAAAGTTAATCCTTTACAAACGATTTTCTAAACTCTAGTTTGCCATGTCTTTGCTTTAATCTATCTACAAGAAACCGAAGGCTGACTTCCTGTTTAGACCTTCCCGTTTCAGTGCCAAATTAAGAAGAATTTCTTAGTCCAATTTTCCTTTCTACTCACAAGTCGTTGTTTAAAGTCCAATTGTCCGAATTAAACTACTCACGGGTAGTTGTTTTGGTAGCCAAATTGTCCCAGGAAAAAGGCAGTGCTCTCCGGCAACGGCTGTGTGGCTTCACTCCACGGAAGAAGCAGTTGACTCTCAGCACCGCACCACTTGCCCCTCTTCGCTCCGGAGCCTGTAACTGGGTTCCTTTACGAGTTGGGGGCGCGCGAAAGGTGCCCGCCGAGTCCCATGGTCACAGGCTTCATCTGCCTGTGATTTTTCAAAGGGTCCCCGCTTCGCTGTAGCGGGAAAGACCCGTTTTCCGTGGAGCCAGTCCCTCCAGATCAGAGGGAATCCGCCATTACCGATGGCGCCACCCCGAAAGTCTCTATGATATCCGGATTTGAACCACGTCTAGGGTAAGAAAGTTAATAGAGAAAGGCAAACAATGAATGGCTCATTTTGGCTGTTAGAAACAATTGGAGTGTGAGCATATCAACATAAAGCACTTTTAACTTTCAGGGATTTCAATGACACATACTTAACACTCTAATTGAAAACAGTGACACCTAAAAGTGAATAATTTTAGTTGAATTGTGCCTCTGGAATGTAGCTTCCTCATTTACAATTCATTGGCAAAGTAATTGAACACCTTAGTTCAGCATGGGTGACGATCCTTATGAATATATATAGATTTACTGTTGTATTCATTACAGGAGAGTACCTCAGTTACTACGTATTATTGTTGTTAACATTTTTTTTATCTCTCACCCTTCCTCCAATGAACATGGGGCAGTTTAACATTTCTTCAACCCTTTTATCCTAGCAACAACCCTGTGAGGTGGCTTAGAAAAGTTGATTAGTCCAAGGTCACTCAGTAAGCTTTGTTGTTGAATAGGGACTAGAATCCAGGTCTCTGTTGATGAGTATTAATATAAAAGTATATCTGTGCATATGGGACGTGGGTGGCGCTGTGGGTTAAACCACTGAGCCTAGGACTTGCTGATCAGAAGGTCGGCGGTTCGAATCCCCGCAACGGGGTGAGCTCCCGTTGCTCGGTCCCTGCTCCTGCCAACCTAGCAGTTCGAAAGCACGTCAAAGTGCAAGTAGATAAATAGGTACCACTCCAGAGGGAAGGTAAACAGCATTTCCGTGCGCTTCTCTGGTTCGCCAGAAGCGGCTTAATCATGCTGGCCACATGACCCGGAAGCTGTACGCCGGCTCCCTCGGCCAATAAAGTGAGATGAGCGCCGCAACCCCAGAGTCGGCCACGACTGGACCTAATGGTCAGCGGTCCTTTTACCTTTATATCTGTGCATGTTTGCTAATGTTTGTTATTAAGGTGGAAATAATAATTCATTTAAACAAAATAAAATCAATACTAATGATAAAATGTTTATTATTTATAACAGATAATTATACTAGATAGCTTCCAAGTGTCATACTGTGTACAGTTGACTTAGTTAACTTTTTCTGAGAGTTTACGGTCATAATCTGCATTGTGAAATAAAGGCTACAAGATTTGGTGCTGCTCCAACATCTGTGCTTTAACAAGTCGGACAATGCATGTTTTTCTTCTACACATCTTATAGACCATGTGTCCTGTACATTATGATTGCAGCTGCTGCCTTGTTCACACAGAGAGAGCTGGAAAGAAGGTTGTATTTGGTTTCAGAAGACACCTGTTGCCTAGAAAACCCTCACATACCTGAGTGACTAGGATAGTAATATGTGTGAAACTCGCAAGAAATCCTTCAATTATGCATTGTCAAGGAACACATTTAGATTTCTTCACTGCGTTAATGCTAGAGTATCAGCACAAATAGAAGTAAGCAAGGGCTACATGTGAACTAATTTTTGGAGGCTTTTGCAATAATGCTGTGTAAATGTTTTTGTTAAGAAAGACATGAGAAATGTCTGCTGCTGTGCCATGAGCATAAGAAGAACACTAGTATTCAGAAGCATACTGCCTCCATCTGTGGATGCAGAGCATAGCCATCAGAGTTCAAAGCCACTGAAAGCCTTATTTATCCTCAATGAATTTGTCTGATGGACCATCCAAGTTGGTGGCCCTCACTGGTGCTTGTGGGAGCAAATTCCATAGTTTAACTATGCAATGTGTGAATAAGTCCTTTATTTTGCCTGTTCTAAATCTTCCAACATTCAGCTTCATTGAATGTCCCTTTGATCATAAAATTGTAGAGTTGGAAGGGATCCTGAGGACCATCTAGTTCAACCCCTTCCAATGCAGGAATACGCAGCTGTCCCATACGGGGATTGAACCTACAACCTTGGCATTACCAGCACCATGCTCTAACCAGCTGAGCTATCCACACAGTTTAAATGCAATTCGCTGTATGTGGTCTGCTTACCTCCATTGTAAGGCCAGTTCTTAGGCATAATTGAGGCTGGTTTAGATGATTTAGAGCGACTGCTATTTTCATAAACAATTCTATAAATAGCAAGATCAATGCAATTGTTTATTGTTTTTATAAAGAGTAAAATCAATAAAAATCCAGAGTTCTAAATTGGTAACGAAGCTGCTAATGTGTCGGAGAGCATTGTCACAATTGATCTTGCTTCACTGTTGCTGCCGTTATTTGGCAACTTCGTGATCCATCAGCAAAGCAGTCTGCTCACACGTGTGCCCATGTTGAGCTGGCTGCATCCAAAGGCTGGACACATTGCTAACAGTTGAGTCAGGCATGATGTCATTATCCCAGAAGAGAAAGGACTTTGTATCTGCACTTTTGTGAGGAGCATTTTCTGGTGTTTGAAAGTAACCGTTGGAGAGTGCAGTTTCCATTGTAGGGCCGTGTACAATGAGGGGGGGGAAATGATGCAGAAGGTCTTTTGAAAGCCCACAAAAGAACATAATGTGAAGCAAAATGTTGCGATTGAGAAGAAAAATGGCTAATTCTTGGGGCTTGGTGTTGTTCAAGTGATGCTTCAATGGACCACATTGAATATTCTAAGGCAGATGTTGTGGAACTACAATGACTACTAGTTCTAGCAAGCATGATGGGAGTTTTTGTCCATGGCTAATGGCCAGGGTTGATGGGAGTTTTTGTTCAGTGACTCCTGGAGGCCCAATGGTTCCCCCTATCTGCTGTAAGGGAATGGTTTTTAAATTTCTATGTTTTACAGTCTCCTATGATAGTCTCCATGTTAAGAGCAAATAATTCCTGCTCCAGGTACAAAATAGGATAGCACAAAAAACCTTGTCCTTTGAGACTGTATGGGAAATAATGGCAGTGCCCTTATTTACACACCTTGTGTTCTGTTGCTTGAGTGGCATCAGATGAGCCTGCATTATAGAATAGCCCACTGTGATCGCTACTCAAGCCTACGGGGTTGTCAGGTGGAATCTGCAGTGTAAATGCATCACCACATATACCGACATGTGCCACAACAGAAGGTAAAATATAGTCTCCAAAATGCCTCTTTCCCTTTTCCGCATTCTGTCAATTATTACTCCATGTTTCCTTAATTGCGAATACAGCATGACCCAGGAAGCTGAGAACTGGGATGGTACAGATGGCATGGAAGAAGCCATCATTCTCTGAAACATATTTCTGCTATTTCAGACGGGCTTACTCACTGCAGTCACCTGGTACTCCTGAAATGTTAAATCTGTACCTCCATCCATTGTGAGGCTCATACTAGCCTGCCTTACATGCTGCTGTAAGACTGACTAATCTATGTGAAGAGCAGCAAATAAAATTATAAAAATGAACAATGTGAAATTAGAGTAAAATAATAATAAATAATATGGATTTAGATAACTGGAATTAACAGATCAATGTGGATTAGGATAGCTTTAGTTTTGAAGCCATTAATTTCCTAAAAAAATAATAATCACAAGTGAAGGTGTTTAGTGTTTACATATTTTAAATACTTGTAACTCGGTTTGTCGTCCTTTTTTCCAGGCAGAAATGATCCGCGCAGCTTTCCAAGCACAGAGAGCATATCTACTGTTGACCTCGCAATATCAAGAACCTCAGGAGGTAAGAGAGATGTGGGAGAGGTGGCTTTTTTTAGTTGGATGGCACTGAATAAATGCCTTGTTGACCTTTCCAAACTTTTCTGAGTGAATGAAGTCACTTCTGATCATTCACACCAGTCCTTTATGAGTGCTGTGCAGGTGTCATGGGCATGTGACCTGTTTGTAATTAACACAAAATAGGCAAACCACCCCTGGGCTCCTTTAGGAGGAAAGTCAGGACAGTAATGGAATAATTGAAAAGGAAAAAAGAAAACTTGCCACAAATAACCAAAATGTGTTTGCTTTGACATATCCTGAATTCAAGGACATAGAGCAAAGGTTGTTTGGGGTCTTATACAAATATATCAGTGTAGTTGTCAACTGTAGCGTTCCTATGGTAACCCTAGTTTCCTACAGTATTACCATTGCTATTTGTCTAGAAAAAGAGGTGCTGGAACTCACCATGAACACCTCCCTTGTTCTCTTTTTATGGCAATGGTGCCCACCTGAGAGGTGCCAGCTCTGAGTTCCAGCGAGTTTTGGCTGAAAAAAAAGCCCTGGGTATTACAATAACCTGATGTGCACAGAATGGTCCAGAAGATAGAAGAAAAGAGGCTCCCCTATAACTTTGTTTGCGATGTCATCTGTGTTTTCCTCTGCTTATAACCTAAAACTATGCAGTCAGTGTGAAATCCAAACAGGAAAGCCAACCATTAGTTTACTAGAACTCACAGTGCAGAGAAAAGCGAATGAAGGTGACAGCATCTCAGTGCTGCAGAAAAGCGAGTAATTGTGTCATTCTGCTGTCTAGACGGTTTGCTTTAGTAATGTAAAGCTGTGAATGAGCTGGCAAGCTGTGATCACAGCATAGTAGCTTTGCAGATATTCAGAAACAGCATTGTAGAGACTGAAGGGATTTGCCGAGTTCCTGCCGGATTGGACACAGGGATGTCTTAATTCAGAAGAGGAAATACTGGTGGAGGGGATGTCTGTCCTCTGCTTTAAGAAACAAGTGAACTCAGGAACAAAATGGAAAGGGTGTTGCTGAAACTTCTTTATACTATGATTAACACAAAAGGGCAAGCAAAAAATATGGTATCTGTTAAGTCGTGGGTTGACATAGCAATCTGGGATTTCCCCCCTTATTTCATTGGGTCACAAATTTTAGGGATTTCTTCAGTATCTGTACCTAGTAAATCACAACCAAGTGTCCCTCCAGTGCAGTTTAGATTTGCTTTCAGCAGTTAAGTTTACATTTTATCCCTTCTTGAAGCACTTTTCTTTCTGTATATGCAAAAATAGCAAGAGCGGAGAAGATCGTTCCAGCTGGCATGCCAATCCTACATCAACTACAATAAATTACTTAGCAGGGTGAATGTTATGTTACTTTTTATGGTCATGTTCTATATTTGTATGTGAAGTGGAAATGATCACATGACAAAAGCACCCTCTGATATTAGAGCTTATGTATACCAGCTAGTGGCTGTTGCCTGCAGAATCACCTTTTAGAAAGCCGTGATTGTTTCTGAAACTCATTTCAGTTATTTGGAATTCATTTCTGATTTCTTCATATCAAAGATTAAAATGGCAAAGTACTGTAAGTTGTACTTTAAAGTCAGGAAATAAGAGTGGAGAGTTGCATATATAAAGCATTTGGGAGCTTTTCTTACTAATTAAGATAATGCTAGAATCCAGACTCCTCTACAAGTTAAAGCATTTTGTAGCATAGTTGTACATGGGGGGATTCCAGGTTTGCCACTGATTCCAGTTTTCTTAAAATCTGTCAATGCAGCTGTTTTGATTCTGACCCTTGAAACTTACCTTTGGGACCCAAAATATTATTTTTCGAAACAGTAGTAGAAATATGTACAATATGTTGAGAATAATACCATGAAGCTGCACCCAGGCATGTTTCCCCCCCCCCCACCACTGCAGAATCTGATTTTTCATATATAGGAGTTTTGTGCCAGTTTCAAGTGGCAAGCAGTAAGAACTCTGGTTCAAGTTGCCTAATTGGATTCAAAGCAGATTAATGTTATATTTATCACAGCACATATTATAAAAATGTAGCTTGAGAAATTTTACTGCATACCTAACTTCCCTTTTACTGTTTTCTATTGCACTAACCCTAATAGAGCATTGGTAGCTTGAAAACTGGTCAGATGTAATAAGATGTAATAAGAAAGGTAACCTATGTGATCCCTCTTGGATGTTGTGGACTACCACTCTCCTAATCCCAAGCCAGCATGGTCTACCCTAGAGTAGAAGAAGAACGTAAGGGTTGAGGGAGCCCCTTTCCTCCTGCCTCCCCAATTACAGTATTGTGGCTTCCAATAATCCTATACAAGTCTGTTGAATTGTGATATATAGACTATAGAGCATTATAAGCAACCTCTGATCAATTCCTATTATCATATTATTTTAAAAAACGCAAATGCAAATCCTAAAACTAGCTTCCAGAAGTATCTGCACAAGGAGAAGTTGGCTCCTTGCCAAGCGGCGCAACTACAGATAGTAAGATTAGTAACAGATGCTGCTGAAAATACAAATGGTGTTTTAAAAACCCCTCATTTAAAAACGTGTTGTTCATCACTGTCAATAGCCCAGCTGGTCTGATGCTGAAATTCTGTAGACTGACATACCTGTCATTAATACACAGATTCTATATTCAAAACTCAGGATTCTCAATACAGAACAAACCTAAATCACAATGAAGTGTGTTTGTTGTGTTCATAGTCCATAGAAGTGGCACGCTGCAAAAAAAAGGGGGGGGGGAGGAATCAGAACAAATCCTACTACTTTAAACTATATGTTATGAATTATTATTGTTATTATTAATTACCTGCCCTTCACCCAAAGGTTGAGTTACAAAAGCATAATATTAAAAACAATTAAAATCACCAAAATAAGGTAGGTCCCAATATATACATACCTCAAGCAAGGGTAAAGAGCAGCATTTTCCAGGAGATCATATAAATGAAGAGTTGGAAGGGACCATGAGGGTCATCTAGTCAAACCCCCTCAACGCAGGAATCTTTTGTCCAACATGGGGCCCAAACCCACAACCCTGAGATTAGGAGTCCCATGCTCTACTGACTGAGCTATCCAGGAATCCTGTATAGTGAAGGCTGCAGGTGCAGGGAGTTCCATGGTTTAAAGTCTGCCATAGACTTATGCAATCAGCCATCTGATTGGAAATAAATCTCAGTAAAAAAAATATGATCTAGATTTGGCCTGTGTGATTCAGGATGAAAACTTCTCACTCAACAATGTGTAAGTGCAAGGTTATTTTCTGCTATTGAATTTCCTCTGATATTTATTCTGTGTCCTGACCCTCACTGCTAGACACTCCCTGCTCCAGGTTTGTCCAAGGCTTCAGTGCTCAAATCTGAGTGAAACATAAGGCAAACTAAACAAAACAAGTTTCAACAGGTACACAAGAGGCAAGAATACATGGTTAAGCACTAGCTAAACTGTTGACCCAGCAAATGACACACTGCCTGCACCTTCCTTTTGAAGTAAGGGGTGGCACCACTATTTGCACAGCGAGTGTCCTGCACTCTAGGACTGGACCTTCCTTTAACAGGCTGGCTACACAAGGCTCATTTGCATAGCTGCTGTCACCGTCACGTCCTTGGAGATGGGGTTGTCACCAGACTTGTTCTCCTTTGTCTCCCCCAAAGTGAAAGGCTCCTCAGTGCCAAGAGGTGGCACCATGGCTGGAAACATTGAACTAGGGTTGTATGGATGCTCCTCCATGAATTTGAAGCAAGCCTAAGTGCAGCAGCAATGGCACTTAAATCTTTATTAGAAAGCTGCAGAACAGCTGGAGCCAAGAAGTGCAGCCTGACCAAGCCACAGGCAATAGTGGAACCTCTGAATCCAGAGACCATTCGCCAGTGACCCACCTTGTCAACTTGGGCTGGCTGTACAACTTTCTGACTCCTCCTCTCTGCAGATCCAGTGTGCTCCTGTTCTGTCAGCAGTAATAACACTACTTCTTCTTTTTAATATTGCAGAGTGAAGTGACCATTCTTTTAAAACCAATATCAGACAAGATCCAGGAAATTCAGACGTTCAGGGAGAGAAACCGAGGAAGTAAAATGTTTAATCATCTGTCAGCAGTCAGTGAAAGCATTCCAGCTCTTGGTTGGATAACTGTGGTGAGTTTTGAATTTTATATTTTTCTTTTTTAAAAAAAATATCCTTATTTTTGACATGCTGTGCCCAGCTAATGTCAAATTCAAGTTGTGTCTTCTCCCCCTCCCTATGTTTCAAAATCTTCATGCTTACATTCTAAAATGCAGGAAAGTTTTGCCTTTTGATTTTACATCCTCTCTCTCTTTCTCTTTCTCTACTCTTGCATCATTTACGTGATGGTCCTCTACCTTTCCTTAGTCTCCTAAGCCAGGGCCTTATGTCAAGGAGATGAATGATGCTGCTACCTTTTATACAAACAGGGTATTAAAAGACTACAAGCATAGGTAAGTTACTAAAAAAAATTTTTTGCTACATTTCTCTGGTGATATTTCAGAACCAGTTTTATCAAGCCCTAAAGAATATCGTATTATTTTGAATCTACTACAAAAAGTATTTGAGAAATATGTGTTGTCTCCCAAAATCACAGATTGGATTTTGGCAGACTTAACTAGATTTGTCCATCCTGGAGGTGGGGTAGGTGGGTGGGTTGGGATTTCATTTTTGTATCTTGTTTCTTTTCTTTTTGGTAAGTGTTAATATACTGGAAATCAATAAAACTATATTTATGTTAAAGAAAGAAAGATGTGTTGTGTACAATATAACCAATATTGTGTTCTAAATTTAGAAATGCAATAACTTCAGACAGAGCCACTTAAAAATGTGTATTTATTCACATCATTTCACAAATGTCAATTCTGCTCTAAGGAGCTGTAAAAGAGCAGAACAATGCATAACAAGCAAGCTGCTACCTAAGGCAGGCTTCCTCAACCTCGGCCCTCCAGATGTTTTGAGACTACAGTTCCCAGCATCCCTGCCACTAGTCCTGCTAGCTGGGGATCATGGGAGTTGTAGGCCAAAGATATCTGGAGGGTTGAGGCTGAGGAAGCCTGACCTAAGGTGTATTACAAGAATGCAGGAAGTTCTCAGAGAGATGCTTATACATTAATGCTGTGTTATTTTACTGTCCTAACTCAGCTGAAGATTTCATAGCCTCCAGGCCTTTTTTTCAATGGCTGGACACTCCTATGCTCCTAGCTACGCTGGCGGATCCCTTACATTCTAGCTATGTTACATTGGTATATTCACCCAGCACAAAAGCTGAAGGTGAAAAAGCCAATGACAAGGAGTTGATTCATTCCAATGATGGGAACGTGTTCCAAACAGATGCCACAGTCTCTGCTTTAACCCACCACTAGTAATGTTACATGTGTCTGTGAAACTAATGCAGCCACATTCCAGCCAGGACGAGTGAGGAGGCTGGAGGAAAAATAAATATGCCAGTTCCACAACTAGTGTATTTTCCTTCCCTTGTCAGGAATATGTATGGGGAACAGGCTTGCTCAACCTGCCTCCCAAACTCTCCCTTCACCACTGTTGAAGAACTGATGGTAGGGGACTGGTGGCTGTTGAGCTTTCCACAGCTGCAGCGAGGAGACATCTGATGGTGGACCTCCTTTTCTGCTGGAATACCTCCTTCTTTGCATCTGCAATATTCTGTTGGGCCTGTGATCCCAGGGATCGAAGGGTTGCCCTCCCCCCCAAAAAATGTTTAATGCATGCACAAGTATTTTCCATTATGTTACAGTGATTTGCGCCATGTTGATTGGGTGAAGTCATTCTTGAATATCTGGGCAGAACTTCAAGCATACATCAAAGAATATCACACCACTGGGCTCTCATGGAGTAAAACTGTAAGTGCTGCATTTCTTGGAATTTCCTTCCGATGCAAGAAAAGTTGAATAATACTTATTCTCTTTTACCCTGGATTCATTGTTCCCTCTGATCCTTGGAAATGGCTAATTGAGGATATTATATTACAGAAATTTACTGTGAGGAAAAAGAAGCTCCTAGTGAATGTACCATTACTTGCCCTCTCTCTTAAATGGGTAATGTAAGACCTGATAATGCTGGCAGCTGAATTCAGGAATCTGTGTCAACCCTAAGCTCAATGATAAAGACCACATTCATGTCACACTTGTTAAAGTCAAGGGCTCTCTACATGCTGCTGTAGAATTCTATTAATGAAATAGAAAGTTTGCATTGAAAGACAGACGACGCGATTATTGTCGCATGCAGTTTGGCCCCTGAGGCGTAAGACAGTACAGTCAAATCTCGGTTGTTGAACGTAATCTGTTCCAGAAGCCTGTTCAGCTTCCAAAATGTTCGACAACTGAGACGCAGCTTCCGATTGGTTGCACTCAAGTGGAAGCTGTGTCAGACATTCAGCTTCCGAAAAACGTCCGAAAACCGGAGCATTTACCTACATTTGGGAGCCGAAAAGTTCCAAAACTGAGGCATTCGGGAGCTGAGGTTTGACTGTAATGGCTGGCAAGGAGTACCTTACTTCCTGGCAGTGGAGTCACTTACTAGGAGGGGTGAAGGCAAGGGGATGTTAATGCTGAGTAATCACACCAGTGAGAGCAGCGGATTGGCTCTACCAGTGTTCCTGCACAGCTGTGACATCGTTGCCCCCTCAGCTCTCCCCGTAAGTGACTCTGCTTTCAGATCAGGTGTGTGGCAGTTCCTGGCATAAGACATCCAGATGTAAGCAAAGTGACTGGGTGTGGTAGGTTGAAAACATTTCAAGAGTTAATTTTCAGGAACTTGGTTAGTTCTATGTGGCCTCATCCAGATCCTTTGCTTTCTTCTTGTCTTCTGCGTGGTGCCAAATTGTAGTGAATATTTAGCATTTAGCAAGAAGCAGGTTCACCATCTAGAGCTGTAAGAAATTCCAGGTGTTTTAGTTCAGTGCAATTTATTCATCATCATAACTTGCCTTCTAAATGAAAGATGTCAAGACTTACGGCTTTTTAGCCATATCAGCTCACCACTAATAGGCAAAAATTTGTAATGAAAGAACTCTTTTAGAAAATGGGAAGGAAATGTATCTCAATAATTATATTTATTTTAGTAGGGTAACGCCACAATTATGAGAAAGTCAGCATGTGAAAACAGCACTATATTCATCCCTCCTGTGCTATAGAAAACTGTCATGGGTGGTAGAGTTAATCACCAGACCAAAAATTGGCTCGCTAAACTAAATAGTGTGGCTAAATGTAACCCACACTGATGTACAGACAGCATGGCAAATCCACAACAGGTGATAAATGGCACTAATCTTTTTTTTCTTTTTGGATGGCTTCGGACAAACAGATAAACAGCCAAAGTGGATTAGATTTTTCTATAGAGGCAGCAATCATCAGCTGTTTCACCTTGTAACTAGCATATCATTGGGCAGCAGGAATGCTGGCAGACAGGTGGTCTAAATGTTGTCGTTAGCAGGGAGAACGCTAGTATACATTTACAGAAGAAACACCTTAACAAAAGATTTATGTCTCCTCGACATAGTCCACCTGTTCCTCTAGGCTGTTACATGATATTTTGAGCTTCACAATCCTCATCTTTGTCTGTGTGTGTATGTGTGAAGAGGACAATATGGAGCTCTGTAATCATATTAAGCATGTAACTAGGATTATAAGAGTTTGTAGTGCTTGTAGCTTTTTATTAGGAGAATGAAAATTTCCCCTTTGAGACTCCCAGTAATTGGTTTCCTGGAGGGGGGTGGATTTTCAGTTCATTTATGTCAGTGCTCACACCACCTGTCCCCCTCGTTCACAACTCAAATGTCTGTAGGCTGATTAGGCACACATCCACAAAATTAAATTAACTATCGTTAGCATATGAAACATAATGGTGAAATTTTACTTGTGCTTGCCAGAGTTATGTTTTAAAGTTCAAATGCTCCATTTTTGTTCAGACTGTCTTTTAAAAGATAAATGTTAATGGGAAAGAATAAGGTGTTGTTATATGTATTATTGAATAGCAGCAGCAATGTACAGTTTTCTGCTATGCGGTAGGTCTTTGATACCTTGTTTTACAGAAAGAAACTGAATCTCATAGCCAGTGTTACTCCCTTGGCCACCCAGAATTACTCCACTCCTAACCTGGGATCTGAACTTGAGCTGAAGTCCAGTTATTATCTACTGGACCACACACTGATTGGTTGAAAGGTGGAGACATGAATGTGGGCATAAGGAACTTTTTTACAATTGAGTGAGGTAAACAGTAGTGGTATATGGACTCTTCTTTCTAACACCTATATCCCATTTCCGAGCTTGGTTCTTCAAATGCCACTGACTGAAGATGAAAATTAGGAGGTCAAACAACTGATGAGCAAAGAAAGTGAATGTGCATTTTACTTCAACTACCAGGGGGAGTCAATAGCAGTAGAAATATGTATGCAGCAGCCACCCCAAATTTTCTGTGTCCAGGGCAGCTGTCTTCCAGCTCTATCTGGTACACGGAGTGAGGCCCTACCTGCCCACAGACTGTCTCACCAGAGTGGTGCATGCTCTAGTTATCTCCCGCTTGAACTACTCCAATGCGCTCTACGTGGGGCTACCTTTGAAGGTGACCCAAAAACTGCAACTAATCCAGAATGCAGCAGCTAGACAGGTGACTGGGAATGGCTGCCGAGACCATATAACACCGGTCCTGAAAGACCTACATTGGCTCCCAGTACATTTCCAAGCACAATTCAAAGTGTTGGTGCTGACCTTTAAAGCCCTAAACAGCCTCGGCCCAGTATACCTGAAGGAGCATCTCCACCCCCATCGTTCTGCCCAGACACTGAAGTCCAGCACCGAGGGCCTTCCGGCGGTTCCCCTTACTGCGAGAAGTGAGGTTACAGGGAACCAGGCAGAGGGCCTTCTCGGTAGTGGCACCTGCCCTGTGGAACGCCATCCCATCAGATGTCAAGGAAATAAACAACTATCTGACTTTTAGACAACATCTGAATGCAGCCCTGTTTAGGGAAGTTTTTAATGTTTAATGTTCTATTGTGCTTTTAATTCTGTTGGGAGCCGCCCAGAGTGACTGGGGAAACCCAGCCAGATGGGCAGGGTATAAATAATAAATTGTTGTTGTTGTTACTATTATTATTATTATTATTATTATTATTATTATTATTATTATTATTTATTGCTCGATCTTGATCTCAAAGGAGTTGACAAGGATGGGCCATAGTTTGGTGGTTTGGCTTTGCATGCGGATGACCCCAGGTTTAGTCCTTGGCATCTCCAGCTGCCTGGGAGAGGCCCTGTTTGAAACTCAGGAGAGCCACTGCCAGTTTGTGTTGTTGGCATCCGTCCATCTCGGGAGACAAAGGAGGAGTGTGCCTTTGGGGGTGAAGTCAAACCGTTGGACAGTTTCAGCACCTGCTGTGGCTGTAGAGTTCCGCCAATTTGTGTAGACCAGTATTTTCCAAACTCGGGTCTCCAGCTGTTTTTGAACTACAGTTCCCATCATCTCTGACCACTGGTCCTGCCAGCTAGGGAAGATGGGTGTTGTAGTCCAAAAACAGCTGGAGACCCAAGTTTGGGAAACAATGGTGTAGACCATACTAAATGAGCCAATGGTCTGACTTGGCATAAGGCAGCTTCCTATATTTGTCTAAGTTCAATAAAAGCCATTGCAGGGCCTCTGATCAACATCTCCCCTGTCCCCCCCCCCCACACACCTTGGCCTCCAGTGTGTGGAGTCTGAAGCACCTGCCAGTGGAATGACACCAGTGTGGTTTCCTGTACCTGCACAAAACCCAGGTGGTGTCTGTCCAAGTGTGGGCACTCACAACTCCCACTTGCCAGAGGGCAAGGTAAGTATGTGTAGTCATCATTGATCAGAGTTCCTGCAGGGATATCTCTCCCCCATGTTATGTTGATCTCCAGTGGAAGGAGATGGAAGTTGAGGAGCAAAACCTTAATCCTTAGAAACTTCATTTTGTATCTCCTGTCAACATTAGGAACTTGGCCAACTTCATTCCCAGGGCAGGAGCCGGTAGCTCCCACACCCTCATCAACGCAGGATTTATTACCAATTGCAGTAAGGCTAATCTAGTATCTTTTCTACATAAATATTCCTCAGAAAACTAATGATACACTTGACATTAAAATACAATGTGCTTCCCTTCAAAAGCAAGTCTTTTCTGCATGCATTTATAATCCGTAATCCTGATTCCCTTTATGCTTTTTGGAATTACTTTCAAACAATTCCACGGTTGGCAACAAATGGATCTTATTTGCGAGTGAGATCAGCCACCAACAGATTCTTTGGCACAAATACTTTCGTATGTTACTTGACCAAACTATATGCTATAAGGGGCAGCAATGAGAGAGCAGCTGTTGCTAAGGAAGGCAGCTGACATAAACCTAGAAGACAGACGTCATAACCATTTGTGCTAGTTAAATAGCTGTTTAAATGCCTTTTTATAAGGATACATTGTTATTAACATC
Source organism: Podarcis pityusensis (assembly GCF_964106645.2). Taxonomy (NCBI): domain Eukaryota; kingdom Metazoa; phylum Chordata; class Lepidosauria; order Squamata; family Lacertidae; genus Podarcis; species Podarcis pityusensis. The sequence goes on from NC_138031.1 coordinate 62,054,930, forward strand.
TGCTCACACTTAATCTAAAGAATGGTTTGGAACAGCAAGCACCTGCTGGATTAAGAGAAGGGTGGACTTTTGAGAAACTGTAACACATCTTTCTTGTACAAGGTCCTAAGCTGAAGTCTGTGGATTCACAGTCCTGCAGCTCCCTCATGCAGGCACTGCTCAGATAGACGAGATTTTGTGAGGAAACAAAGGGGCTGGGACTGTTACTAAGCCCCAGCAAGGACCACTGTGGCCAAAGAGGTTACCTGGGCATAACTGCTCCCTCAGAGACAGTGCTCCTTTCAGAACCAGGAGGTAGAGAGGGAAGGCTGAGGCAGTGATAAGGTCAGCATAAAGCAAACACACTAGTTTGTCTCTATCGGTGTATTTGCACTGTGCCAACCTCCCTGCTTCCTTGCTCCTCCTGGTAAGCAGCAGTGATGCAACTGGCTGAAGGAGCACTGCCCCCTCACTCAGCCATCTGCTGCTGCCATTACCCTGTTGCTAGGAGGACGAAAAGCAGATGGGCTGATTTTCAAAGCAGAGAAAAAAAGGGCAAACCTGGATATGAAAGAGTTTTAAAGTCCCTCTTTGCCTCACCTTCCAGGTCTTCTGTTTTAGACTAGCCTCCATAGTTTCATTTTGTAAATGGGCCCAGACTGCACATGTGGGGTGGTGCCTTGAAAGCACCCATGTCAAAGCTCCCTATATAGATGAAGCCCACAATTTGCGCTGGCTTTACTTATGCAAGCGCAACCTTATGCAGGCGGGATAAATAAGTAAATGGAGAGCCAGGGAAACCCACCATTCTCTGCTCTCTATTTATTAATTTCCTGAGCACTCAGCAGATTCTCCTTGCTTGACAGACTTTGGGAAGGCGGCACAAGGACTCTGGAACACTGCCAGAGGCCCCTCACTGCCTTCCCAAAGCAGGGTGACCAAGGCACTGGGCTTCGGGAAGGAGGTACGCATACCCCTGGAACTGAATCCTTGCATAAGTGGCAGGCCTACTGTATAGCAATTTAACATGCTGGGAAAATGTGATAGCTCAGGAGTCATTTTGAGCATGAATTTTGATGCTGTATGGACCAGATTTACATAGGAATTTGTCAGTCTGTTCGAGTGTGGCTCCTCAACGGGACCCATACTAATGGAGGTAACTTACAACTATTTCACTGGCAGGCAAAAGCCAACAGGCAGTAAAAGGAACTACAGTCATACCTTGAATCCCCAATGCCTTGGTACTAGGACGTTTTGGCTCCCGAATGCCGCAAACCTGGGAGTTTTCCGGTTTGTGAACGTTCTTTGGAACCCAAATGTCCAACGGGGCTTCCACGACTTCCGCTCGGCTGCAGGAGCTTCCTGCAACCAATCAGAAGCCGTGCTTTGGTTTCCGAACGTTTTGGAAGTCGAACAGATTCTGTTTGACTTCCAAGGTATAACAGTACAAGAAAAATACAAGAGAAAAAGCACACAATATTAACAGGAGGTGCTGTGAGTTACATTGCTGATTAACAGCCTGATGGTGTTGGTTTAATCTCCAGACTTCAGCGATACATAATTTTAAATAAGAATGCATAGGGTTGTACCCAACTTTTTGTATTCTAATATTACATTACATCTTGTCAGTCCTTGGGATGGTATAATAAGGGACGATTATTATCAGGTTGATTTTTTTTTTTTTTACCACTAATCTTTCTTTCCATAATATTTGGTGTAAGTTCACATATCATGCATGGTTTAGCTGAAAGTGCATGTCCTGGAACAAGCCTTGAAAGATTAATAGAAAATTCCATGGAAGACACAAGATCTACCCACTCTGGAAGAATGGCAGATGAAGGTGATTGACTATATGGAACTGGCGGAAATGACTGGCAGAATCTGAGACCAGGGAGAAGAGTCGGTGGAAGAAGATTGGAAGAAATTTAAAGACTATTTACAGAAATATTGTAAAATTAATGAATGTTAGAATGATGTTGGATAGAAATTAAATGGTTTTTAGCTGAAATATTATAAGGGAATATGAAAAATGGATTACTAACAGGTAAAAATTTAATGTTACAATACTTTAAGATTAAAGATTAGGATAAACAAAGAGGGGAAGGATTTGCTGAACCAACAAACTGAACTGGAATACAAAAAAGGGAGGCGTGAGGAGGTCCGGGAAACAAGCTAATGAAAAATAAGTAATGGAAAGATTGACTTGTTTTTAACTATTTTTATTTTGTATTTTTCTTTTTTCTATTTTTATTTTGTAATATTTTGAAAACCTTAATAAATATCTTATATAAAAAAAGAAAGATTAATAGAAAATTCCACATCAGAGTTGTTAATTGTAAAGACAACTAATCAATTTAGGAATATGAATAATACAATTTGGTTCCCTGGAAGAATTTTTTCTATTCGTTTATGTATTGTATATTATTTTATGTAATACAGGTTGTAGCTTGTCTTTATGTTTTTTCCTGAAACTATTTTGTGATGGCCAATGGTCGTAAGCAACAAAGGAGACAGAATTCCAAAATTGCATAAATCTAAACAGTTAATTTTTTTACAGGCATCCAAACCTATTATTTGTTTTCTAACTATGACCACCTTGAACCTTTCATATAATCACTGTATTCTAGGTTGTTGTTGTTTTTTAATCATGCATTCCACAATGAAATTATGGGATCAGTGCATATTCCATCATACCAAAAGTATAGTGCAGAAGAGTTTCTCGTGATTTGTGACACCATTTGTTTATATAGTTACAGACGCCTTTTTTAAATTTTCCTTATAGGGTCCAATCGCATCAGCAGCATCTGGGCTGTCTACTCTAGCAAGCAACCAGGGTCCTCCTCCACCTCCACCTCCTCCTCCTCCACCACCACCACCACCAGGACCTCCTCCTGTCTTTGATACAGAAAATGCAAAAGATGATGCAACTGCAACCCGCTCAGCCTTATTTGCCCAGCTGAACCAGGGAGAAACAATTACCAAAGGTGGCAAGAAAATAATACATTTGAAATTGGATAGTCATTATCTTTTTTGTTTCTTCAAGAAACAAACACCAAGCAAGCTTTCATTAACTGCCATGCGTCTTTCTCTAGGGCATAGAGCCACTGGTCAGGAAGCGCAAAATGACATCCTGATTGCTTTCAGGACCCTGTGTACACAAAAGTACATCATTTAGAAACCTGATGCCACTCTTGTAACATTAATTTGCTGTCAGTTGATTCCGGAGTCTCTTTTGATGTTGCACGCCTTTACATTTTGAGAAACATTAAGTGTTGTGCTCTTAATCAGACATAAAGCTCTCAGTTGGTAGAGCAAGAGGCTCTCCATTTCAGGGTTGTGGGTTCGAGCCCCACATTGGGCATAGGTTTCCTGCATTGAGGGGGCTGGGCTATATGACTTGTGGTCCCTTCCAGCTCTGTGACTCCATGATACTCTATAAATAGAATCAGGCATAATGCTTTTCTGCAGGCAAAGTTGCATTAAAATGCAAGTGCCTGTTGATTTATCGAACACAACACAATAGCAAATGTTGGGCCACCATATCAACCAATCTGATGAATGCTTTTAGGTGCACGAAGCTGCTATTTTTGTACAGCTGCTTGTGGTTTTCTTAGGGCTTCGCCATGTCTCTGATGACCTGAAGACTCATAAGAATCCCAGTCTTCGGGCTCAGGGGACACCGATTCGATCTCCTACAAAAAGCCATGCACCAAATCTGACTACTCCCAAGCCTCCCCAGCAGAACCACTGTCCTGTGTTGGAACTTGAAGGAAAGAAATGGAGAGTGGTAAGTTCAGCTCACGTATAAATGACCTTTACTAGAGTAAACTGACCTGGTTTACTGAACTTTCTCTGGAGTAAGGAGTGTGCAAAAGGTGTACAGTCGTACCTCAGAAGTTGAACGGAATCCGTTCCGAAAGTCCATTCGACTTCCAAAACATTTGGAAACCAAAGTGTGGCTTCTGATTGGCTGCAGGAAGCTCCTACAGCCATTCAGAAGTTGTGGAAGCCCTGTCGGATGTTCAGGTTCCAAAGAACGTTCGCAAACCAGAACACACACTCCCGGGTTTGCGGTGTTCAGGAGCCAAAACGTCCGAGTATCAAGGTGTTCGGGATTCAAGGTATGACTGTAGTAACATACTGTATGAAACAGCACATTCAAGCATCTCAATGTTTCCCTTTAAGTAAATGCCATAAGATGTTGGTGTAACTGTGCTCTGCATGAAATAGCATACTGCCATATTTCCACAAACGTAAGTAAATTGCGAGGAGGTGGAGCCCCACTTAAGAACATGACCTGGAATGATATGCACCAATGACGCTGGAAATAATTATGCAGTCTTTGGGAAGAATCCTCAGAATTGCTTATTTGCAAATATTGTTAGAAAGTTGGGTATGATATTAACAAATTTGCAGAACAAATATTGCTTCCAATCTAAAAGTCAAACAAAGGCTGAATTTTCAGTGCTGTTCCCCTGATGACGGGCATGTTTGACTTCTTATCACTGCAGGTAGTTTTTTCTTTAAAAATGTGCTTATTTAAATTTCACCCAAAATGTTTGGAAACTTCACCCAAAATTGGATTAATTTCATTTGTTAAAATCTCAAATAATTAAACTTTGAAATCATTTTGGATAACTTTGTCTAGCCCAAAGAATTACACAAATTACTGATACCATGTATACCTGTGTTCATTCTCAAAACACTCCTGTGGGACTTGCAGCTTGGTGGAAAAGCAGGTGATACACCAAACAAATGTAGCTGCAGGTTAGATTCTCACCCACTTTTTGTGAGATAATAGTGATTGGGAGAAAAGTGCAAATGCTACGATCTGTTAAGGCTAATCTGTGGTATGTTCCTTCTTTTCTTTCTTTTTAATGCAGGAATACCAAGAAGACAAGAATGACCTTTTAATTTCTGACACTGAACTCAAGCAAGTAGCTTACATTTTCAAGTGCAACAAATCAACATTACAGATGAAAGGAAAAATTAATTCCATTACAGTTGGTACGTGTGCTTATTTCTAGAGTGAAGACTAAGGCTGTAATCCTATGCACATATACCTGGAATAAGCCCTGTTGAATATAGTGAGACTTACTTGTGTGTGTGGGGGGGGGGGGATATGCATAGAATTGTAATGAATGTCCTGCAAAGCTTTTATAGGTGATAGCACTTTAGGACACAATTGTTACTCCTTTTGAAATCTGTGGGGATAAGAATGTGAATAAAATTACCTAGATTCTCAGAGTTGATTCCAATGTTAGTAATACTCATCCATTAAAATTAATGGACATGATTAACATAAGTCTGTTAATTTCAGTAGATCTACCGTATTTTTCGCTCCATAGGGCGCACCGGACTATAGGGCGCACCTAGTTTTTAGGGGGGGAAATAAAGAAAAAAAATTTATCCCGCCGCGCTCCGAAGGCTTGCGGATAGCTTCCTGAAGCCTGGAGCGCACCGTCCCCTCTCGCTCTCCAGGCTTCAGCGACAGCCTGCATTCGCTCTATAGGACGCACACACATTTCCCCTTCATTTTTGGAGGGGGAAAAGTGCGTCCTATAGAGCGAAAAATACGGTACTCTGTAAATCTTAATTAGCTACAACCCGCAAACACTTGCAAGTTGTAGCAGTTAATCGCTTTCTCATATGTTCAACAATAGATAGCACTGAATACATTTTGTGACCTTTTTATTTCTCCCCATTTTTCCAGACAATTGCAAAAAGTTTGGCCTTGTGTTTGACAACGTTGTGGGTATTGTTGAAGTGATCAATTCCAAGGATATTCAGATACAGGTAAACATCCATTCATAACACTAATACAGGGAACAAGAAAGATAGACTCTCCTACTCCACCTGCTGAGGTTCCACTGATCATCAGCTTCCACCAACAGCTCCTCTTTGTATTTTTAAAAAACATGCATGTTAGATGCAAAGATGCATTTAACACCGTGTCTAGTTGGGCCTTTAAGTTATATCTCTCTGTTGCTTTCATGCTCTACTTGTGAGCTTCAGCAACGTTTACACTATATTTATAACATGGTGTGACTATTAATTCTTTCCATTTTATATATGCACCTACAAATGTGCTCTTTGTGACCTCAGGCAACCTTTGCTCTTTTATAGAGAAGGAAGGAGGGAGGGGAGAAATATCACCAGGCATTGCTCTTGACAAGCAGTGACTCAGTCCATCAATCTGTGGTGTCCTTTACATCTGTTAAACTTTCAGTAAGAGCTGGCTAATATCCATCTGCTTAGTTCCCTGTACCCGCCTTCAAAGAAACATGCTTATTCTATGGAATATCCTGCTTAGGGAGGTCCTCCGATCCACTTTCTCCTCTCCTTTAGGGGGCATGCAAAGGTCATTCTGTGCACAGGTGAGATGGAGAGGAGATAGGTTGTTGATGGATGACAATATTTCACAATCTAGGTATCTGAAGAACTGCCTGCAAACCTCCTTGATTGTTTAGGTTTTCCTCAGATGGATCTTGCTCCCCTTAGCTGACTGCCTGGCACCTGTTCTGATGATATTTTCAATGCCGGGGGGGGGGGGGAATTGCCAGAGAACTGCATGTCACCTGATCCTGCTTCAATGGAAGGCCTGTTGAAATTAAAGTGGGTAACATGAGAGCAATGCTTGGCGAATTTTTTATGCAACCATTCACAGTTGTTTATAACACGGTGGCAACGGACTATGGGGGCTGACTTGTGTATTGAATTACCATTGAAATTTTGCTGGTTTTAATTAAGCTCTGCCTGGTCTGGTGGAAAAACCCCCAAAACACTTCTCTGTTGGTGTTAACATCTTTTTCTTTACTATTTTGATTTGTTATAAAGTCCTTTGATTGTTCTGCAGGTAATAGGGAAAGTGCCAACCATTTCAATTAACAAGACTGAAGGCTGTCATATATACCTCAGTGAGGAATCATTAGATTGTGAGATTGTGAGTGCTAAGTCATCTGAAATGAACATCCTTATCCCAAAGGATGGTGATTATGTAAGTGTAATATTTTAAAACTTTCTGATACAAATTCCTGAAATACACACTGAATCGTATACTGACAGCAAGTTGCTTTGAGGAAAACAGTCTTTTGGATTAAAGTAAATCATATCTGGAATATATACAGTATAATTAATATATACTCATTCTCTTTCTCTTTTTGTTCTGGTGTGGTATTCTGTATATGGTGTTAAGGTTTAGACTTATTATAAGTTATTGTTAAGTTTAAGTTGTCTGCTGCAACTGGATTTCTTTTGGACAGCACCAATCCTGAACGTATTGGATTTGTGGCCATTGTGCTCATTTGCCATCAATAGCAGTAACGCTCTGCTGGATGAAATATTAATTGCCCCTGGTCTTTTCTTCTTCTTCTTTTTTTGAATCCTGCAACATGTTTAACTTTTAACTATACATTGGAATCTGCTCTGGATCAATATTGAGTAGAATTTCTATGACAGCATTTTCTTACTTTTTGGCATTTATGCTATCCTAACCTTATGCTCTAACCCTACACATAAAAGATTGGGATGGTTGCCGTCAAATTAGATCAAGAGGAGAAATCACAACAAAAAATGCAAAAATGCCACACTTGTTTTCCCCCCTGAATGTAATCAAGAAAGTCCTTTATAGCATGACTGACTTATAAAAGCCTCCTCAGTCATGTGCCACTAACAGTGAGGGCATCAGTTTTCATAACAGCCACTTGTTTGACCAACTGACATTGTCAATCTTGTGTCCATATAGAAAGAATTTCCTGTTCCTGAGCAGTTCAAGACATCGTGGGATGGATCCAAGTTGGTCACTGATCCTACAGAGATTGTGGGTTAACTTCCTAGGGCCGGACAGAAACCAATGACCACAATCTCCAAAGAAATTCATCTTAAAACAGCAGCATGAAGAAGTAGCACTGGTTTGTAACGAGTGATAAACCTTCCAGCAGCTACTTTGTGTTCTGGAAACCATACGCTGTATTACATAGTATTTTTCCTCCACTGAGACTATCTCTGTGGAGGAAAAACGTATACTGATGTACACAACTATGTTTGAGGGAGGCATGAACGTTCATTTTGCCATGACACACTTTGAAACCACTGCACAGCCCCTGTTCACTTTTTGTAGGCATCCTGATATTCTCAACACGTCCACAATTTGACTTTGTTTGCAAATAGGTCATACACAATGTCATGTGAATGTATAAATATTTTTTAAATTAACTATTCAGGTTACTGGCTATTTCACTGCATACAGGAAGCCAAATGTCTGCATGATACACTTTTGTTATGTTTCAGTGCATTCCTTTTTTAATGTTTTGACCGGTTAAAAAACCCGTAGGAGGTTAAGATGTTCATTTTAGATTTCAGTTTATTCATGTATCACCTAATAAACCTGGAGCCCAAAAAGTCTGTAGTTCTTATATGTCTTTGTGCTTCTGAAAGTTGAAAAGGTAGAACTCTCAGCAATACAGCTGCTAATGGAAAAGAAAAGCTAGATTTTTTTCAATTTCTTATTTCCCTTAACCATCTATTTTTAACAAGGAGAGTTTGCTGTTATCTTTGTTTCTGTTCAATTTTGTTGACATTAGCTCAGAGATAATTTATAGAAAAAGTTATTTTAAACTTAAGTAAATCTGCATTCTACTGAGTGTCGTCCCCCGTCCGTCCCCCCCCCCCCCCCACTTCTCCCCTGTCCATTATAACATTTCCTTGTTTGTGGGCTTTACTGTTTACTTAGGTCAAACAGTATTTAACAACCTAATCTGAAAAAAAAAATGATAACATAAAGGGTCTTAGCTGAATGTTAAGCATCGTTTCTCCTGGATCTCACAAATGCTAATTATTCCTAGGTCTGGAAGGAACGAGAAGACAATAAAATGCAGTGTCTTCTGGGGTAAGGCCAAAGTTTACTACTTGCCACCCTACCAAACATTAATGAAGACATGGTAAGAAGTTATATAATGGTATCAGACTTAAGTCACAATCTGAGACAGACCCCCTGAAATCAATATACTTGCTATTACATTGTAACGTTAGTGCACTGATTTCAGTAGGTGCACTCTGAGTTAGATACTGCCCTGTTTTCCATTCAAGGAATAGGGTTTTGCTTCAGAAATGCCAAGAGCTATTCCACACTTGGATGTTATATGTCTCTTGCTGTTTTGTATGTAGTATCCCCCTCTGCCTGCATACATCCACTCTATCATTGTGAAGGCTGTGTTGCTGAATAGCACCAATTTTATTATACATCCTGGCCGCCATCTGTGAGTGTGCCAGCTTTTGCAATAAAATACACTTCCAGACCACTGTCTGGAGATTAGAGTGGCTCCTAATAATGCAGAAGTTGGTTATCCTAGTTATATATCTTATTTTGTGTATTGGGCAAGGGTGTATTTCTGCTTCTATTTCCATTTGTAAGGTATGCATGCATTTATTCAAAAACGTACGTTAAGAAAAGCCATAGACTATTTCTGAATAAATTTTGAACTCAGACTAAAAGGATTGTATTTTGGGAGATGGGCTTGACTTACACGGTCCATATTTTTAATTTGTAACACTAATGTGATGTGCAGTACATGTTGTATGATTTCAATACATTTTGATTTTGATTACTTATACTACTTTGTAACAGTGAAATAATGGTAATATGCTTGCAAAGCTAGATCAGGATATAAATTGTGCCTACTGCACCTTACAAGATATGTAACTCCTTCATTTTTAAATTATATTTGACTGTAGTACTGTATAGCTACTACAACAAATAGTGCTCACAGAATAAGATTTTGCTATCTGATGTTTGATCTGTATGTATAATGTTGTTGTGGGTTTAGTACATGTCATTTTTCAATAGTAAACCTGACATGACTAAAAATAAAATGGTAACTTGTTTAAATATAATGCATTGTAGAGGTTTTTTTAATAAAAAAAATGCCTTTCATGTTCAAAATTTATGGGAGATTTGTGTATATAGTAAGATGCATTTAACTCACAAACACTTACATCTGGAACTGTAAAAGAAATCAGTCTTCTTGACAACAGATGAGCTGCACTGGGGTGAGTGTCCCAATGTTGCAAAGCCACAACTGAAAAGATCCTAAGCAGAGTATGAGCCAAGAGTCAGCAAACGGAGAGGCTGAGAGGAAGACACTACACAAAGAATCTGCCCTTGCCCATCTGATTATTTAGTGATTTATTTACTTATATGTTGCCAATGTGTGTGGCACAAAGCACCATACTACAAACCCCAGTCCCCCACCAAAGGAGCTTACCAATAGGAATTTTGGAAGATCAGGATGTACAAGAGGGTAAGGAAGGGAAAAGAAAGTTAAAAGATATATGTATCCAATGCATTTTCAAATTTGCTCAAATTATATAATGAATGATGAGCACATGATTTAAGCGGATTTAAGAACTGAGAACCTTGAGGACACACGCACTATCCAGGGAAACAGTACCCATTTATCTATTTGAACTGGTGTGCTTTCGAACTGCTAGGTTGGCAAGAGCTGGGACAGAGCAATGGGAGCCTGTTGCGGGGATTCAAACCGCCGACCTTCTGATCGGCAAGCTCAAGAGCAGGGGTCAGCAACCTAAGGCCCATGGGCAGGAAGCAGCCCATGGAGGTTGTTTACTGGCCCACGAGCTGCCCCTGAATCGAATTGCCCGCTCGTGCACTGCACTAAACTGAAAATTGCGGACCGGCACGCTCATGCGCACACACAATCTGGCCTATGGAGGGATCTCCGCGGGAACGATCCGGCCCAGGCAAGATAAACCTTGCCGACCCCTGCCCAAGAGGCTCAGTGGCTTTCACCACCTTCAGCAAATACTCAGTAAGAAAAGGCTTTAAAGAACATATGTTTGGGGAAATTATGTGTTTAAATGTGAATCAATTTGTGTTCTGCAATTAAAAGCAGAATCTACAAATATGACTGTGAAAATAAAGCAAAAAAGCAAATACAGTATACCTGACTTTTACTTATCAACCTTTGTTGTGATACTGACTCTGCATAGCCACCAGGTGGCAGAATAAGCACTAGAATGTAAACGATTTCCAAACACTCCTCAGAAAAAATGGGAAGAGCTACAGTTTTGAAAATATGTTTGTTAAATTAAAAAAGAACAAATGATACTGTTAATTTTATCTTGAAGTGGGCTGTGACATTTATATTTTTAAAACCTGAAACTATTTTAGAATTCTAAGGGCAATCATTCAAATACAGGCAGAGATAGGGAAAACAATCACTCAGGTCTCAGGTCTAATTATTCGAATATATGTGAATACTCACAATCAAGTTCGAGTTAAGCACCAAGGAGTACATATAAATAAGGAATAAAAAAGTTTGCTGATCCTATAAGAGAATGGCAGGTTGCTGCTGTTCATTTCTAGTATGCAGGTTACATTGGTGTGCAATTGAATTAAAATAATATATCTGTCATAATGTTATGTTGTAGTCACCTTTGACTGGACTTAACCGTCCAGGGGTCCTTTACCTTACTTTTACCTGCTGCAGTGTCAATATACTGTTCTAGCAAACTTTCTTGTTCAGTGTTTGTGTATTTATTAATCCCACTGAAAATTCAGGCAGAGGTATTCCCAATTGCACATAGGACTGCAGCTAAGTTCTAAGACTGCAAATATGCACATTTACTTGGCAGTAAGCCTCACTGAACTCAGAGTAAATACTGATAGGACTAGGCAGTAAGACTTCTAAGCTCAACCCAAACTACAGTTTGAACTCAAACCTAAACACGTTGACTTAAAAAAGGAATATCCACCCATACTCGTGGAGGATAAGGCTGGTAGTCACAATGGTTGTATATTACTTCTAGTACCAGAGGTAGTTTGCCTCTGAGTAAGCTGCTGGGGATCAGGAATGGCAGGAAGATGCTGTGCTCATATCCTGTTTGTGGGCTTCCCTGAGACTTCTCCTTAGCTACTGCAAGAATGGAAAGCCAGGCTAGATAAGCCTATGTTCTTACCCAGCAGGGATCTTCTTATGTTACTATTATATTATTGGGGACTAGATTCTTAGAATGATAACACATTTGCTTTCTACACTGATTTTCTGAAGCAGCCCAAACTTGTAGCAAAAACTCTCACAATGAACGCAATACTTCACGCAAAGTCTGATCCAAAAGGACTTAGAAATGAGGTCAAGCAGCTGAAGCCAGCTAAACACACGGACAAAGGATGTTACGAAATAGGTTTGGCCTTACAGCCAAGAGCTGTGTCAACTTATCCCAACACAAGGCATTTGTTTATCTCGTTGGCTGCCAGGCAAGAGAGGATAAAGGATCCCCAGAGGGTCAGGGAGCTGGGGACAGGTTGCTTCCAAGGGATCCTTGTTTGCTTCAGATAATCTGGGCGAGTCTTCAAAACATAAGTCTGGCATGGTCAGCAGCACCCATACGCTGTACAACTGCCTGTTGCTTTCGCTGAAAACCTTTAGTCCCCTCTTCTAGAGAACTTGAAGGAGATAAAAAAGAGGATGTGTAAGTTGCAAGGACGCCTGGTCAAAGCTCACAGGTCGAACACGTTGCTATTCTAAGTGCACTGGTGATCCTGGGCAGCTCGGCGCCTTCTGATTCCCACCTGCAAAGGGGTATGGCAGACTGCATGGGTTCGGGATGATAGGAAACCTGTCCCAGTGCAAGGACTTTGGCCGCCCTGCCTCTTTTCCTTATCGTACTCCTCTTTATTCTGCTGCGGGCGGGGCGCAAGCCGAGCCCCGGAAACACCGAGCGGCGCAGCTGGGCGATACCATCTCACGTAGGGTCGTGAAGAGGCAGTGGTACGCTCCAAACCGTGCCTCTGGGCCTGGGGAGTCTCTCTCTCTCAGCCCCGCCTCCGCCAGTGACGTCAGAGCTACGCAGCCGGCGCCTCGAAAGTTACGCTCGGCCTGTCACGCAGATATATATTATATATCCGGCGTACGCGGTCGGGGAGCGGGATGGCCCTGCAGCTGCGCAGTGAGGCCCGCGGGCAGTGACAGGCGCCACGGAGAAGGCCACGCACCGGGCCGCGGCCATGGCAGAGACCAAGGAGGTCCCAGGCGGCGGCGACGGCGGCGGCCCTGAGGAAACAGGCGGCGCCCACACTGCCGCCGCCGCCGCCGCCTCGGAGTCGCTGAGCGCGGGGGAGTACTCTCGGCGGGTGCACCAGTGGCTGTGGGACTCTTACTGCGGCTACCTGAGCTGGCAGAGCGGCCTGGCCGCGCTCATGGCCGGAGCCGCCTCCGCCTCCGCCTCCGCCGCCCCGCCTCCCGGCGGCTACTACTACAGCCCCTTCCACTACCTCCTCGCGACCCCTCCGGCTCCCGCCGCCAGCGGCCCCGCCCCGCCGCGCGCGGCCCCGGCTTGGCAACCGCCCGCAGGCAGGCACGCGCCCCTGACCCAACGGGCCGCCCCCGCCCCCGCCGCCAGCTCCCTGAGGGAACCCGGCCGGCCGGCAGGTGAGAGGAGTTGAGCGGGGAAGGGGCGCCGGGGCTGAAGCGGAGAGAAGGGGGCGGGGGCGGCCTGAGGGTTGGGTTTCCATGGTGATGTTTACGGGACTGGGGGAGGGGAGGGAGGCGCGCTGTTTGGCCTGGGGTGGGGGCGAGAAGCAACGCCTGGGAGGTGGGCTGCTTAGAATAAGTGGAGAGGCTTATGGGCAGCGTTTTGGTAAATGCTGTGGCGCCCTTTTAAAGACTTCACCAAATCTGTCGTGGCAGAAGTTTTCCTTAACAGGAGAAAGAAACGGAACGTGGTTCTCAGTTGTTGGGCGCACACAAACACACTTGCACAAGAGAAGGAAATGCTTTCAGCGAGGGTTTGTTTGTTATTCTTTCACCTCGCCCTTCCTCCAGCTGGAGCCCAGGGTGGCTAACAACAATCTTAAAAACACAATACAGATTTCACAAAACCGTAATTTAAAATAAATAAAACAGAACGATAACAGTGTTTGGAATGTAATGCAGAAGGCAATAAACCCTCTGTTAAAATAGCACCAGTTTTATTTATTAAATACCTACCCCTCACCTCCGGGTGGCAACCCAGGGTGGCAAAATGTTTTAACTTTACACCTAGTTGTTGGCAGTGTGGAGGGACAGGGACAACTGAATCTCAGGAGGAAATGCCATAATGTTGGGGGCGGGCACTACTGAGAACTCCCTGCCTTATGCCCCTACTCCTTGGTCTTTGCTTACCGGTGGCATCATGAACAAGTTCTCTCAAGCATAGGTTGGAAGGTAACATCACCACCACCATCATCATTTTATTTGTATGCCGCCTTTCCATAGTTAAAACATTGCTCAATGCAGTTTACAACATGAAAAGATTTACATAATTACCAACATAACAAAAATCATAAACAATAAATAAAACATATCAAAAGGTACACAACCAAATGGAAAACAATTTCCACATAAATAATAAAATCTAAAACTAAAAAATACAACATTAATATCAATTACAATTTAAAATGACATAGATAAAAAATAAAAACAAATTAAAAAAGGAGCCCTCTCTGTCCAGCAGCAGCAGGCCTTTATGGAGCCAGTCAGGCCCCGCCCCAAGCCAGGTGGAGAGAGGCAGGGCAGGGCCCTTCAGGCTGCCAGCAGGTCAGTCCTGGGCAGGAGCATCTGGGGAGGTGTTCTAAAAGTACTAGTGCCAGACACCAAACCCTACATATATTAAGTAAAATAGAAACATCCCCACCCATCTTTCCCCCCCTCCACCGCTTTCCCCCTTTTCTTCCTAATGTCTCAACAAATGAAACTGATTTGTAAAAAATATTACATGGGGTGGGGGGGAATACGAGAGAGAGACATTGCACAGACTTTTGTAAATCAAGAAAATCTTTAATAAATAAATAAGTACTAGTGCCCCAGACTGTACAGGGCCTTATATGTCCATACTCTTGAACTGGGCCCTGTGCAGAGTTCTTCTTGCTACCCCATGTAAAAACATGGCAGTGGAATTCTTCACTAACTGCATCTTCTGGACTATACTGAAAGGCAGCTCCATGTAGAGTGTGTTGCAGTAATTCAACTGAGAGATGGTAGAGTGTGTGTTGGTGGTCATTGCCACCAGGCTGTCTTGGTCCACACATGGCTACTGGTTTCCATTAAAGTGAATGGGGGACAATATGAATGCCATGAAGCTGAGCAGATGTCCCCCAATACTACTGTATGGGAGCAGTCCTTTAAGGATGACCGAGATTGTTTCAGTGCCATACCCAGATCTGAAGGCAAACTGAAATTAGGTTGAATAATTAATTTTATCCTGGAATGCCTGTAGTTGGCGAGCTGTCACACTCTGCTGTCTTGCCCAGGAATGGGATATGTGACTGGGTGGTTCAGGAAGGAATGCACAACGACTTCTAAGTAAGACATAATCCATTCCCTTGGTCCACCTAATCAAGTCCCTCCTTGCTAGATCTTAAAAGCCAAAATGGGCAAGGGTCAAGAGAGCATGTGGTGGGCCTGACATCTTCTATTGTTCTGTTGTCTCCTCAGGCAACAATAACTGAAAAAAATGACAATGCTCTAAGTACCTCTAAAGGCCTAATCAACTGTGGTATCAAGTTTGGAGCAGACATTGGCTTTCAATGTGAGATTGGTCAATTTCCAAGTGGTTGGCCATTTCCCCTCCAAGGCTGTGCCTCACCAATTATTTTACTACTCAGAAAAACTCTGCTGAGCAGTTCATTGAGGACAGAGTGGAGGGGGAGGAGTAAGCTTGGAATGAAAGCAAGCCCATCTAGAGGGGTGAGCAGCTGGGTACACTTGTAGCGGCCCTTGGAGAGCTAAGTCGGCCAAGGGGCCCTGCTATCTTATGTAACCAGACTGGCTGATTTTTTGTTTGAGTTTACAACTTTATTCTAACAGGACCCCCACCCTGGCCTCAGACCAGCTGAGCCTGATAAAAAGCCTAATAAATTTGTTTGTGTTTTTAAGGGGCTGCAATAGTCTTCATTGATTTTGCTGCATTCTAAGTTCCATTGAGATGAGTGGGGCTTGCTTTCAGGAAATAGGTATAGGTTGGAATTCAACATGTCTCCCCTTCTAGAAACTTTTGGTAAAGATAAGTATGGAAGGGCTTGGGTGGGGCCCTTTGGATAAGTGCATAAGAGCATTCCTAGACCTAATTAAGGTATTTCTTGGCCAGCAGCCGGTTTCCTACAATTGTTAGTGAGACGCCTCTGGAAAACCTACAATGTCACTCAGAAGTGCAGTTTGCGGTATGATACCGTTGCATTGAAATATTTGTCATTTCTGTAGAAACACCAAGTGCATCTAATGCAGAATGTCAAAATAAAATAAACGCAGAAGCTCAAATCTTGAAATTCCATTTTCAAGCATTGATTTTCATGTTTATTTTCAAAAGGGAAATATGAAATTTAGAGTAGGAAAAAGGGTGCTTTCCAACTCAAGTGTAAAATGTATGTTCTTCCTCACTGCCTCCCTTTTAAAGCACAAGGAAGCATCAGGACTAGTTGCAAAATAATGGCATAAGGATTGATCATACAGCTTTCAAACTAGCTAGCAAAGCTGCAGTAAGGCCTCGTTAAAAGCAACCATTTAATAAGTGTATCTTACAGGTGAGAAAAACTTCAGTATGAGAGATAAGTGATTAGTACAAGACCAGCCATGGCGGAGAATTATTTTTGATTGCAGATTTACTTTCTGTTGAGAATTAGATTACATTAACTAATTCTCATTAACTTAACTTGGAAAAAGTATATAAAGTGTATTGATTAGATCAGCATACAATTACATCTCATTTTAAAATATGTAAATAGAAATAGTAAAGTTCATTAAGAGAAGAAATAGAATTGAATATAAGTAGAAAGATCATTTTTAAAATAACCATTTAACACTGTAATTGTCAATTAAATTAAACACAAGTTCTTTATTAGCACATTAGTTTCCACACATGTAATTTGAATCCCTTGATCCCTACAAATCAGCCAGATATCTACAAATAGATCCAAAGTCTACTTTCCCTCCATCCCAACCCTAGATGGTTCATGGCAAGGCCTCAGTTCTCTGTGAATAGCTCAAGTATTATTGCAGCAGACCTCGTGCCAGGATAGCATGGCATGGGAGAAGACTATCAGGCAGTCTTTTTTGTTGCTTCTCAGCACTTTGTTTTCACTTGAGAACGTTGGTTCACGTAGTAATGATTATATGGTGGTAAATTTCCATTAAGCTGGTGTGGTTTCCAGTTGTGTCTATGTGTTTTCGTGCATTATACATACTTACAACTATAATATTGCATCATTTGCCATTGGTTATGTAAAGTGAAGGGACATGGGTGGCGCTGTGGTCTAAACCACAGAGCCTAGGGCTTGCCAATTGGAAGGTCAGCGGTTTGAATCCCCGCAACGGGGTGAGCTCCTGTTGCTCGGTCCCAGCTCCTGCCAACCTAGCAGTTCAAAAACACATCAAAGTGCAAGTAGATAAATAGGTACCGCTCCAGCGGGAAGGTAAACATCGTTTCCATGTGCTGCTCTGGTTCGCCAGAAGCGGCTTAGTCATGCTGGCCACATGACCCAGAAAAACTGTCTCTGGACAAACATCGGCTCCCTCGGCCAGTAAAGCGTGATAAGCGCCACAACCCCAGAGTCGTTCGCGACTGGACTTAACTGTCAGGGGTCCTTTACCTTTACCTTTTATGTAAAGTGAAATATAATAAGCCTATCTTGTGCACATTGCACCTTTTTTCAAGCTGTTTATTTTGTATTAATACTATACTATTGAATACTCTTGTTTTTAAAAAACAGGTCGTGAATATATTATCCCATCCTTGGCTCACAGGTTTATAGCAGAGATGGTGGACTTCTTCATTCTTTTCTTTATTAAAGCAACCATAGTTTTGAGTATTATGCACCTCAGTGGAATAAAGTAAGTTTTATAATACATAATATAGAAAATGTTATAATTTCTTCTCCTCTTAACTGTGCTCTTCTTTTCATTGAATTAGAAAAACGTATAACAGAACTAGTCCATTTCAAATTGCAGGTGGAGGCTGAATGACTGAATGTTCTTCATACCAAAATAAATCCCTGAACATAGAAAACATATATGTTAAAGGTTCTAGCCAAGTTTCCTCCCTGCCATACTAGGTTTCTAGGTGTAGAACTATTTTTCCATGTAGGAACACTCATGAATGAGTTTTTTCAAATATTTTGATACATTTTAATTTGGTGCTGTGGTTTAAAAAAATGTTAGTTGTTTTGAGCCAAAAAATGTTTCTTTATTAAACAACAAACTAATATGATAATAATACTTTGTATAAGCTTAAATTTAGTTGTACCCTATTTCTCAAGCTTTGGAGTTGCTGCAAAACTCAAGTCATACTTCAAGATTTAGTAAATACAGCACTTGCTAAATGAGTGCAATAGTCCTTGGGTATAGGTGACTTTTGACTTAATGAATATTGTTTCCTTATAGAGAAGTATATTGGAAAATTATCTTCATCTTTTAAAAAATTATAGAATACTTGTTTGCATCTCACCTAATGTTTTTTAACATGGCATTTTTAAAATAATTGTATAGCTTGATAAAAGTTGAAAAGTTGGTATTGGTTGATATAAAATATTTAGGTTTTTCAGATGGGGTTTGCTTACCTCAAAATAATTAACATAATCCAGCATTTTTGTACACTTTGAAGTATTTGTAACAGTTCACATATACTACCATATTTTAGACTGTACAACTTCCCCGTGTTGGAGGAAGTTTGGAGGAGAAGATGGAGTATTTTTATCCATGAATTTTGAGGCTGAGAGTTTGGCTTGCCTAAGGTTACACTGTGAAGTTCATGACACAGGCAAGATTAGTCCTGGGGATGTCCTACCATATACTATCTCTCATGATTTTGTAGATGTGGAATTGTGCTTTTAGATGCGAAATAAGCATATTTTCTACATGAATTGAAACTGTTGCCAAGAGCGAGTAGCATCCAGCTTGTGTAATCTAAATACAGTTGGGACTGGCTGAAATATAGACACAATTTGTCATGGGTGTAGTCAGGATTTTTGTTGTGGGGGAGCAGAACCTCAGTTATTTAAGTATTTTTTATTGATTTTTCTTGATGGAGGGGCAGCTGCCCCCCTTGGCTACACCCATGCAACTTAATTCTGATTCCTTAGTCACTACTCAATTCTATTCAGTTAAAATTCCCATCAGGTGAAAACATTTGACAGGAAAGTGGGGATTGAATAGAAGTGGGGGGAAAGTGGGGATTGAATATTGTAGTGCGATATTGTATGTTAGTGTTATTGATTACTAAAATGATTTTTTTTTGGTGCAGGGATATATCCAAGTTTGCCATGCATTACATCATAGAGGAAATAGATGAAGACACTTCCATGGAAGATTTGCAGAAAATGATGATAGTGGCCCTTGTCTACAGATTGCTAGTCTGCTTCTATGAGGTATCTAAGCCTTAACTACACGTTCAGTAGTGAAGAGTGAGAACATATGTCTTAATCCTTAGTGAGCTTAAACTGACACAGATAATGAGAACTTTTGGAAAAGTCACCGATATACAAAATGAATTCCTATTTTATGTTACATTCTAGTGTGACCAAGAAGCAGAAGCCACTATCTACATAGTCTCTAGGGTTATTGAGTTGCCCAGGACAGGGAGCAGGTTATCCCTCCCTCTTCAGTTATATCCCCAGTTACAAAACATGTTTTGAAGTTCTTCTGGTTTCATCAAGTTAGCTTCATTTTTAAAGTGTTTGCATTTGGAAGGTTTTGCAAGGTAAAATATTGTTTCCTGGCGACAAAATTTGAAATGGCATTTATTTTCAGATTATTTGCATTTGGGGAGCAGGTGGAGCAACCCCAGGGAAATTTCTGCTTGGGCTTCGAGTTGTGACATGCGACACATCTGTACTTATTGCACCAAGTCGCGTGTTAGTGATTCCATCTTCTAATGTGAGCATGACAACGTAAGTTAACTTTTTTGTATCACTATTATGTTGATACAGGTAGTGGTTCATCAATTTTTTCTAGTTACATTGAATAAATAGTTATTTTTTCCTTCGTTCAATAGAGCCTTTCGATAAGGTCTTTTGCCCACCTCCACTTCAATTTCAAGGTGGCATACAGCCTAATTAAACTTTATACAGTAAGATTTTTTAACAAAATAAGCCAACAATAGAGACAGCTGGCATTGAAAACAACAAGCACTATAAAGACATTTTTAAAAACCACATACATCAGTAGGCAGAACTTATTTTATTTTTGAACTAATAATAAGACTAACTTCTAACTTGATACTTTAGTGGGCAATCCTATGGCAAGTTCTGCTGGAATGACTAGCTTAGGATTCAATAGATTTCGGGCTTAGCTGGTTGATCCCTGGCTCAGCTGGTGTTAAGTCCCTAACCCTGAACTCTGTCGAAGATACACCAACGTAACTTGTTCATCCTAGTTCAGCCGGTGCTCAGATGGCACTCAACTGGCTGAGCTGAAGGTCATTGGGCCAAGGCTGGTGTAAGCCCCCAAAAGGGGGATTCCAGGGGTATGGTGCGACCAGATTGGGGGGCTTCAGCTGGATCCTAAGCTCATTCAGTTCAATCACATGACCTGGCAACCCAGCATAGAAAACTATTTTAAAGGCAAGTTTTCCCTTTACCAGGCTTTGGCAGAGCAGCAGTATCCCTGCAGCTGAACAGGGTTTGGATCCAGTGTAACTTTGCATCAGCTTTACTTACACTGGCTTTCTTTTTGCCAGCTTCTTGTGCGTAGGATTGTTCCCTTCATTGTCATCTAACAATTTATGAGGAAGAAAGCTTGGTTATTTATAACTCCCTGAATTACTGTTCTGATTTTTATCCTTATGAGGTACAACAATCAGAACCCTACAGGGTATTCTATGGTGCGACAATGCTTGTCTTTGTATAAAGGCATTATAATATTGAATCCTTTACTAATGATCTCTGGTTGATTTTCCTGGAGAAACGGTGTTTGAATATTTAATGAATGGAAGAAATACGTTAGTAAAACACAAAATACTAGTTGTGCAGCAGTACACCAGCTGTGAAGGGGGAACATGGCTTTGGTGTGGCTATGTTAAGAGTGGATTCTTCAAACTAGGACTAATATCCTTGATTCTGAAGGTAACAATAGAAAATTTGTCTTAATGAAAGCTGATGTGTATCGGTTCTCAGAAATGGGAAATTATTCTGAGAGTGGGGTTGGTTTTTTTGGTTTTTTTAGCAGTTGTATAACTCTTGTCAAAATAACTCGTTTACAGAACTGAAGAGGTGACATATAATTTCTTTTCTTTCCAGATCCACAATACGAGCTTTGATCAAGAATTTTTCTATTGCTTCCTTTTTTCCTGCATTCATTACCCTGCTGTTCTTTCAGCATAACCGAACAGCCTATGATATTGTAGCAGGAACAATTGTGGTAAAACGAAACGGTGTCAGATGATACACAAGGAAGCCAGGATTCTACTGTTCAAATGTGCTGATGACATCTGGTGGATTTCTGAATCTGTCACTCCAGAACAGTGCCAATGATGACACTGAACTTTTTTTTAAATTCCAGCAGTGCCATAAACATTGGAGAAAATGGCACTGATATAATTTGAGAGTATTTGAACTGATCAAGAGAATTAGTTATCTTCAAAAGCTATTGGCAGCCTATGGTCAGAGTGTCTTCTAGTGTATGAGAAATGCTAGTTCTACAGTGAGGGTCCTATAGCAAAAGAGAGACTTATTTTTCATGAACACTCAAAACTATTACAGGAGATAACCAAAGGGATTATAGTGTTTGCGGCAAATTGCTAGAAGTTATATAATGCTATGGTGGGAGACTTGAGTTGCCACTTTATAAAAGCCTTATCATGAATTTCTCATGCAAACATTGTATTTTAATACTCAAAAGTTTTCTTTAAACATCTTGTGTATCTTGCATGATGAAGAGATCTTGAACACAAATCCAGTAACTGAATATGTGCTATATCATGGAAGGCAGATAATTCTGGTATTGGTAAACTGGTATATATTGGAGTTCTGGCAGTATTACTATAGGGAATAGATGCAAATTACATGTTAATCACTGCTTAGGATAAGGAAAAGTTTGATTTCTCTCTCCTCCCCCTCCCCCTTTGTAAGAGCACAGAAAACTTAAACTAGTGCAAAAAGGAGAAAAACAAAGCTTCAGATTTGTTTAATGAGAACCACAGTAAGTTTGAGATACGAGCAAAAGGAAGTTTATGCATAGCCTTTTGCACCATTTTATAACAAAATATTTTTTTAAAAAATAGCCAGTAACACTATCGCTAAAGCAATAGAGAATCTGTGTGATCTTTGAAAAATCAAATATAAATAGGTGCACTTTCACTTTATCTGGTTGTGTGCCTAGATAATTTAAATTATCCTTATTGAACAAAGCATATTTTGCATGATTTATTTTTACAAATAGAATATTAGCTGAATAGCACATTGGTATCAAGTTTTTATGGCTTGGCAAACTTTAAAAAGTATTACCATTCTCCCTTAATCTTCTGTTCCCTTAAGATCAAATACTATGTAACCAGAACACAATGTTTCTATTAATTTGTTTCTGGTCATTTGATAAGGAACTAACTTATTGTAATGGGATATTGCTGATTTTTTTTTTAAAAAAAAACACGTCTTTTAAAAATGTAATTATTATAACATACACTGGTGTTTTCAAGTTATTGCAGTATCTCAATTTAAGGAAGTTCACAACTGAGCCATTGGTTTAGTTTTGGAACTGGTGTACAATGGTGTTGTGAGATTCAGATTCTTGTCCATGTACATAAGCAGGGATCTCAAACTTGACAGATCATATGGCTACAGTGGTGACTTTCCAAATGTAACAGAGTATCATAAATATTCTTCTAATTAGACAAACAGTTAAGAGGGAAGGGCTGCTGTTCAATAGGGAGCAGCAAAGAAATATTATTTCTCGCCTCACAGGAATTTTGAGAAGTCCTGTGTTCAAATAAAGATGACTGTGCGAGAGCCTCTTGGAGGGGAGATCATACAGGAGTAAGTACTTAACATTTCTCCTAAAATACATTTCTGGAAGGGTTAAAAGTTTGTGCCACGGCTGCTTCCTTAACTCGTCTCTTTCCATCTTTCTGAATGAATTAATTTTCAGGCTGAAAAATCTGCAAGTAGTCTTGCTGCTACGGTTTGCAGCACTGAACATAAATGCATGTTGAGGAAGGCCTACTTACAGGAGAGCACTGATGGATTGGGAGATTTACCACACCCACTTGTCTTATGGCAAATATCCTATTCCTTAGAACTAAAGAACCTATGAGCCAATTGGCAGGCAATGCTAAGTTGAACTAGTTTAGCATGGGTGTCTTGAAGAGATCTTGGCCACTGCACTTCTCTGCTTCTCCCACACCCTGCTAATGCATGCTTTGGGTGTGGAATGTCATTCAGACCTCAAGCTGTAACCAAGGTTTGTTCATGTTTAGCTTTAGGTTCCTGTCTTCATTAATTATAACTTAGCACTAATTCAGTCCCTCTGAGAGAACTGCTGGGCTGACGAATCAATTAAGCTCTATGAATCAAGTAGTAAGAGGTAGCTCCACACAGCATTGCTGAATTATGTGCTACTGTAGTTTATCCTAGCTTAATTAAAGCTGATATCAGTTGGGGATAGCATGTCTGCTTCTGGTGTGATAAGATCATTCAGTTACTTCCAACAGCAAGGGATAGCAGAATTGACTACCTGCAGAGTAGTCAGGCCCAGAACAGTGAACCATGTGGAAAATCATGGAGTGGAGCTCTGACTAGTGGAAGTCACAGTCCATCTGGATGTGAAAAAGGTTGTTACCAGTTCAAGGATTGTGGATTTTGACTTTATGTTTGCACTACCCTTCTGAGTTGCATTTAACTTGTAAGGTGTTTTTTGCACACAGTTCCATCAATTGAAGGGTACGTTTCTACACTTTTAGTGAAGCTGAGAAAGACACAGTAGCAGCAGCAGCAGCAGCAGCAGCAGCAGCAGCAGCAGCAGTATTATCAGTTGTAGAGCACAAAGGACACAAACTGCTTTGATCAACTATTTTAGTAATGAATACTGCAGTACTTGTGTTACTAGATATTATAAAGATTAATTAAGCCAGCATTTAAACTGCCTACATGATTGCTTTTTTATACTTTGGGTATGTGTCTTTATGTTGCATTTATCAAGTTGTTGCTTTGTTGCTCATAGCTGAGTATTACATATTTTAGGCTTTAAAACCCCACATTTTTCAGTGAATGCTGCTAATTACTGACTGCTGGGGCTGATAAATTTATTATGGTCATATGTTATTTTAAAAGGTGCTTCATAAATTCATCTTTGTTTCTAGACCCTTGGCTCATAAACTAATAGTTTAGTTGCATTACTCTTGAGCCACCATGCTTCAAAAGGTCTCAGGAACACCAGAATGGAAAGGTTACAAGTTTTTTTTACCTGCCCCCAAGCATATACAAAAAAGCCAGCCAGACATGGAGTTGTGCATATTGCGAAAGCAGGTTCTACGTCACAAAGTAAATTGCCCACAACTGGCAACTGCTCCTTGACTTCTTGCTTCCCACATCCCTTTCCAAAAGGGAGTAAATGTGTTCAGCCACTTAAGTTATTTTTCTTTAGGCTATCAAACATGCTAGAAACCCATCCCTGAGGACTGCTAGGATAAAAGCAAAATACGTGGGACAAAATGTTCTTTGTTTTGAGGACTTTGGCCCCTGCAGCAGAGGATTAGGGCAAGAGAAAACAATGGAGAATGGTTTGCTCAATGGTGATAATGCAAGCTGTTGGAAAAACATAGTTGAAAGGTGCTTATCCAGTTTTTTTTGAGGCATGTATATAAACCTAAAGACCTACTAGCCTTAAGATAGCAGGAAAGGGGAGAAATGAGCACAAACCTCCTGACTGGAACTCTTGAAGGGTTCTATGGACCTGCATATGGGACTGCAGACCGCAAAGAAGAAGAACCTCTTATAAACCAAGCTGAGACTGTTAATCAAGGTACCTGCGATCGTTTATCTTTCACTTGCTGCCAGTTACTTGGCAGTAACTATTTTAATAAAGACATTATTGTCGCTGGTTTATTACGTATGACTGCAAGGTAAAGTGTATTCAAATGCTCCAGACAACTGTGTTTAGCCCTCTGGGTTTTGAAGTTCAGGCACTCTGTTATTAGCACAATAACAGATGCATTTAATTTACATTGATCAGCATTTGTTAACTGTAAATATAAGACGTATATCCTACTAACAGAGAATTTGTAGATTCTTGTAAGACCATGTGCTTATATTAAAATTCACCACAAACATATTTCCATAATTTTTATTGATGGCATTTATCCCATGGTTTAACATGTTAATTATACTGTAATAAACATGGCTTTAATATTAAACTTTTCCTTATTATCCAAAGTCACCAGAGTCCATTTCCGTAAATATAAAAATATATACTTAACACTTTGTACAATACTGGTTTTTGGTCCAAACAAAAATGGATCAGAAAAGCCAATAAACTCACTTTAAGAATTCCCAATTTTAAAGGTCTTTAATGGATTTAGGCAACTTTGAATAATGAGATTTACATAATAAAATCTGAGACAATACTAAACAAAAATTTGCTGTAACACACAAAATTAAAATTTCAAGTTCACAGATCTGTTATGTAAAAGTACATTGAGAAACTGAATTGTATTTACACATTTGTTTCATAATAAAATATTGAAAAAGCGAGACAGGTGATAAGGAGTAAGAATGAAAATAGAAAGAGCATCTAATTATTGAATGAAGTACTACTGATCTAACTAGTCCTTAGCATGGACCATTCTTTAATCATTCTTCCTCTATCAGAAATTTTTAGTGCACAATACACGCAACTCGCTCACTTCACACATACATCAGCACAAACTCCGCATAGAAACCACTCATTATCCACATTCTCTACTCTATACAGACTCTCCTCTGATATAATTACAATTTCGAGGTGTCAGTAAACGCAGATGAGCGCACAAAGTGGTGCAAACAGAGGTATTATACGAAGCCATTCGCTGTGCAGGCTATATTTATATCTATAGCCAGACCATGCCAAGTCAGTGGAAACTCTTGGATTCTAAAATAGTTTTGCTTAAGATCCTCCCTGCCACCAACTCTTAATTATTTAAAAAACCTAAATGGGGAGGGGAAAAAGCGAGCAGAGTTTAGGCAGACCTGGCTTCAGCTAAACCCAGCATGAGGTACAATTCAGTAATTGAACAATGCAGGGCAACCAGCTGTGGGTAAGAAAACTGTCTGTAACAATCATTAATATTTTATTTTCTACGTCTAACAGCTGTCTTTATCTTCCGAACAGGCTGCGAAGATCCAGATGTGGAGAATATATTTTTCCCATTATTCCTGCTTTAGGGAGGAAAAGAATTAAACATGAGGAACTTAAAAGTGATAGTCATATGTCTTAAAGCTTCTAATATTGTGGAACAAAAATGGGGAAAAAAATCCACTGTAAAAAACCAGGCACTTGAGTGAGTATCCCATAGATCATTTACTAAATACATCATTTTTTAGAGATTATGTCACTCAGTTAAGGAGTTGTAATCTAAACTTTTGTTTCAAGGATAGCTGCAGGCGTATAATTGATCTGAAAGGCTTAATGCCATCAGCTTTAAATATTCATTTCCAATAGCCACAGTTAGATTGAAATTTAAATTTACAGCAAATCTGTAGATTCAATTAATGCAAAGTTCATCCTGCCTCCCACCCCGGCACTGCTATTCAGTAGTGTGGAATTCCCATAGATGTACCTAAAAATGATTCCCTTACATTACAACATGTGCATGGAAGCACTAGGAGATTGCACCTTCAATATATATACACCCTGCCACACTATCATGCCAAGTCTTAACCCCTTCTTACCCTGGGTTAAATGATGAAGGCTGGGTGAATGAAAATCCCGAAGAGCCACCTGCAGGCTGTGCTGGAGCACCAGAAGCTGCACCAAAGGTAAATACTCCTGGGCTGTTGCCTGTAAAGTTGAAATTAGTACTACTTCCGAACTGGAACACCGGGCCTAAGAAAGCGAGATAACCAAGACTTAGCCTCTTGGATGAAAAGCATTGTTTCGCAATTATTTGTCTATGGGGAACTTTAATTTCTTAAGAAGCACTAAATAGGGGATTAAAAAGGAGAATGCAAGTATAGTAGTTCACAAAGCAACTACTGCATTGCTGGAGTGCACCAATATGATATTCTGGATTCCACAGAGCTAAATCTAAAAAAAAAAAAAAAAAGAGAAAGAAAAGCATGTTCAAGAGCACACACATTTATTTAACAAGACCTTCCGATGCTACATGGCAAAACTCTTCTGAAACCAATGCAACCTTCAAAAGCAGTTTCTAATACAAAAAAGAAAAAAATCCACTTCGCCATGTCCAAATCCACTGGCACAGCTAATGTAGTTTTTTGTTTCTGGCTAACTTTCTCTCTCGTTTTCTGTCGTGTGTTACACAGTGCAACAGATAGCATATATCCTAAGCATTAGCTCTTTGGATTATATTTTGGCTGAAATGATTCATAAAGTATGTACAAAGCCATGGATCTTCAGAGGAAAAAATATTCCAATAAAGGAGATGTATCACACAAAGCATCACATCAGTATTCTTGGAGAAAGGAACTAGATCAGGGGTAGGCAACCTAAGGCCCGGGGGCCGGATGTGGCCCAATCACCTGCGGACGGTCTGGGAATCAGCAAGTTTTTACATGAGTAGAATGTGTCCTTTTATTTAAAATGCATCTCTGGGTTACTTGTGGGACATAGGAATTTGTGT
This sequence comes from Podarcis pityusensis, assembly GCF_964106645.2. Classification (NCBI taxonomy): domain Eukaryota; kingdom Metazoa; phylum Chordata; class Lepidosauria; order Squamata; family Lacertidae; genus Podarcis; species Podarcis pityusensis. The sequence goes on from NC_138031.1 coordinate 62,082,725, forward strand.
GTTGTTTTTTTACCAAAATATAGTCCGGCCCACCACATGGTCTGAGGGACGATGGACCAGCCCACAGCTGAAAAAGGTTGCTGACCCCTAAACTAGATCTTTCAAAATACATTGTGTGTTTTTGACAATAATGCTTATCTTTCTCCACGTAAACATTTTACACTCCTATGTTCAGTATCCCACTGAGGTGTAATTTTATCAATACAAAACAAAAAATTCTGAGCACAGAGTTAAAAGGAACTTATCATTTATAAATTCTATGCCATTTGCACAAAGAATGTGTCTGTGTATAAGGGATTCTCAAACCAAGAAATCACCTGTGCTCTGTTGTACAGATGTTTTGACATTTGACTTGACCTTCCATGCATACTATATTAAGGTAAGCACATACCACTTGAAACCTAGCGAGATCATTTTCTGTTTCTAGTATTATATCAATACTACTCAACTTTTCAAATCACTAGTTAATTTGCAAACAATTTGATTCAAGAAGTATTTTAAAGTGGCACTCATGATGCTAGCACAGGTTAGCATGCAAAGACGACTGAAAAATTAGGATGGAACAACTTAAACATAGCTCTGCCTTAGCAACACCACCAGCCTACAATGCAAGACCTCTAGAGGTTGCACTTACCAGAATTAGGAGCTGTACTAGAGCCAAAACTAGGTGGTTGGGTAGTTTGTTGTCCAAAGACAGGAGGCTGTGTACTGCTTGACACGGAGCCAAAAGCTGGAGGCGCAGGCTGAGCACCAGTGGAAAATAATGAGGAGGAGAGTGATCCAAAGGTTGGAGCAGGGGGCTGGCTGGAGCCTTGACTTTGACCAAATGTTGGTGTTTGACTGGCACCAAATGCAGGACCAGTTGCAGGAGCTGAAGACCCAGAACCAAACACAAATGAAGAGGATGAACCTAGAAAAACAAGTGAGCAGAATAAACTTGAGAACTGCTCTCGGTGGTTAAGAATCTAACTCTTTAGACTCTACCCTGGGGTATATAGGCTTTTGCTTATTTAACAGTTTATTTCAGCTGATCTTTAATGTTAAACTACCTGAAATGTTCAATAACTCTACCTGCTCTTTTATCTCTGACTACAAGTGGATTTGCATTGCTAATTCCTGCATGTAAACTGTCAGAAGCGTCCCTACCAAAAGTGCATGTGACCGTGCCTCAGAGTAAACTACTGTTAAAAATGGGTACATATGAAGCTTATCACCAGGTCAATCCACTGCTAGGGATGAAAGCAGTCCTCTACTGAACATCAAGTGCCTAAAACTAATGCACATACATGTTGCCACTGTAACACTGCACTCCATTTTTGCAACGGGAAACAATTGAAGGGAAGGTAGGCACATTGACAAAGGGAAAACAGAAGGTATCAAGAGACAGCTGGCTGAAGGCAAAGTAGCAGGAGGAAGAAGACTTCCAGTGAGTGCAGAGGAAAGCATTGTTTTGAACATTCACGTTGCTACAGTAAAACATTACAGCAGTATTTGACGCACGTAGAGCCAATCAATGGAATGTATGTAGCTGGTGTAGCACTGCTAGTTACGATTATGAACTGTGCAATCCCTGGTTCAATGTCAGCTCAGCCAACACCACACTGGGTAGCTTTAGAAAAGCTGGTCTCTCCCCCCCCTCCCCCAACTTAGGAAGAACATTATATAAGTATCATTGAATTTGAATCAGTTGGATTTGTTATGGAACGTAACTGTCATAGCACTGATAAGTTTGCCAAGTCAATCTTTTTCAAAGCTCTCTGTATGTTGTTCTACAGCCAAGTTTCTGGAAAACAAATCCCTCAATAGATAGCCACAAACCAAATCTCTTCAAGTTCTAAGCATACCTGCAGGACCTGCTGTTGTGGTGGCTGCTGCAAAACTGAAGCCAGTGTTGGCTGCACTGTTAGTGGTGGCTGCTGTACCGAAAAGAAATGGAGCAGGAGCACTTGTATTGGAAGTGGTTGTTGGTGGCTTGTTCTCTTGGGAGAACCCAAAGGACTGGGTTGTACTGGAGTCAGAGGGATTACCAAAAGCAGAGCTGCTCACAGTGTTGCTGGCCTGTCCAAACAAAAAGCTTGGTGGGGCAGGATTTGAGGAAGAGGTGGTGCTGCTGAACACGCCACTGCCGCCGCCACCACCACCACCAGCAGCAGCAGCAGCAGCAGCAGCAGCAGCAACACTTTGCACAGCAGTGTTGGAGGAACTAGAGCTCAGGAAGCCAAATGTAGACTTTGATGATCCTGGATCTGAAAGTGAAAGGGATTAACATTATTTTTAGAAAGAAATGAAGATGCAGAGTAAAGCTAGATCACAGAATCTGTGTTGGCTTGTATATCAAAGATCCAGTACAGGAAACCCACTACTATGACATCTCTGACAGGTAACCACCCAGCCTCTTTTTAAACGTCTCTGATGAAGGAAAGTCCAATAGCAGTTCATTTCACTGCCAAACAGCTTATATTGTCAGAAATGTTTAGCTGAAATTTAGGTTTTTGTAATTTGCACTTTGTTGGATTAGGGTCTACCCCATGGAGTAATAGAAAACAAATTTGCTCCATCATCTTCTGTGTGATAGCTTTCAAATACAGTGGTACCTCTGGTTACAAACTTAATTTGTTCCAGAGGTCCGTTCTTAACCTGAAACCGTTCTTAACCTGAGATACCACTTTAGCTAATGGGGCCTCCTGCTGCCGCCGTGTGTTTTCTGTTCTCATCCTGGGGCAAAGTTCTTAACTCGAGGTACTACTTCTGGGTTAGCGGAGTCTGTAACCTGAAGTGTTTGTAACCCAAGGTACCACTGTATTTGAAGAGGGCTATCAATATCACCTCTTAATCATATCTTCTCCAGGGTAAACACAAACATCTCCTTCAACCTTTCCTCATAGGACCTGGTTCCCAAGCCCCTCACCATCTTTGTTGCCCTCCTCTGGACTAAACTCAAATTTCAGTAGAATGCATAGCACTGTGGTGCCCAGAACTGTACATAGCAGATCAGGTGAGTGTTACCAAAAAGACAACAATCTCTGACCTCAGGCTTACTATCTAGAAGTCTAGATAAACACAGATCCTTACATTTATCTTTTAAATTCATTTTGTTAGCTTTGGCTCAGTTCTTCATCATCTTGAATCCTGTATTTTATCCCTTCCTCAACAGTTGTAAAACTAACTGTGGATCTTAACTGAACAACTTCCACTTCCATTCACTGGCTGAGAAGTAGAAAGCTAGATTTTAGATGCCGTAAAGGATTTCAGGAATTGTATGTAGAAATGTCCATGAGAAAATTCAACTAAGAATCCTATGAAAGCTATATCATGTTTTGCACAAATGGCATCACAGTTATGAGACACAATGGCCAGTCATTTCAGGTATGACAACTGCTGTCTAATAAATCACAATTTACTGAACTTGGGACAAGCACTATGCTCAACATGGTTTCTTCTCTAATGAGCCATAACCCAAAACTAAATCACAAACAGTTGCCCATTATATTTGCACCAGGAAAGTATGATTTAATTAATTAAAAATAAATGTTAAATAAAGTTAAATAAAAAGCAGAATATCAAACTTGAATTTTCAAACCCTGGTTTGTAGTTGGGAGATGAGGTCACAATTTCTCAGTTCAGATGTTACAGGAAATTATTGTTTTAACACCCCATAAAGAGGATGGGATGTGGCGGCACAGTGCTCCTTCTGATAAACCATAGATAATTTAAACCAATATTGCCTGAAGTGGGTCAGCACCATGCTTGCACCAAGGCATAGGACTGCTACACCAGGTTGATCAATTGCCACCCACTTTGCAATAAGATATCCTGATGTCAGGTGACATGAAGACAGGGTTGACATAGATGTGTTTGTGTGCCAGAACGTGATCTAAATAGCAAGGCCTTGATTGAACTTTGCAGTTGCTCTACCAACCACATGCAAATGACAATGCAACAGTGGCAGAACTGCAGAGGGTGTCAAGTTTGTATTCTTGGTCTGATATTCCTTCTCCTTTTCACCTTGAATAAACCCTGGCCTATGTTGGTAAACATTTTTCCAACCAGCCTCTTTTCACTCTTCACTCTATTCTTTCTTTATGCTTCTCCTATAGCTCCTATGTTGATATTCTCTTCATCTTCACATACTGTTCTCTTGGATATACTCTCATTACTTCCAAAAAACCTTCCTCTCAACTCTCCCATTTCCTCTATCATTCTATTTTTCTCCTTCAGCATGTTTCCAAAATTCTTCAGTGGGCCGTGCTTGCATTCTCTTTCCTCTACTAGTACTGCTTTTGACTTGTTTAGTCTTCATTCCATTTTCATTACTTTTACTGGGAGGGGGACACACTAAAATTTCAAATTATGTATGCAAAATGCGTTGAATACTCAGTGGCGGCTAGATAAATGTGAAGTACAGTATCTTATTTTTATATCCCAGGATCTCCTCCACCTCCTTCCAATATTCTATTTTTTTCTGTTTCCATTGTTTTGTCTGATCTTGGTTAAAAAGCCTGAATAGCATTTTTTTTAAACTAATGTCATTATTTTCCTCAACAGTCTTTACTTTTCTCCCTCTCCTTTATATTTTGTTTTAATTTAGTAAAACTGTAGTAAAACTCTTTAGTAAAAGAGACTGATTCCTAGGACCTACAGTGTTGTTACAGGTGTCCTATATAATCTTCCTTTTGCTTCCATTATCCATGTCTTTATCTTAAACTGTTTTTAACCTATTGACTTACATCTCCATTTCCCTGCCCATGATCTTGCCTCTTCTCTCAATAGTTCTAGATGCCTCACCAACTGTCTTCCCACTAAGCTCCTATTTCCTTACATTTGCTTGGATTATTTTTTCCACATAATTCCCTTGTCTTCAAATCCAGTTTTTCTTAACTCTAAGATCACTAGTCTCTTTCTATAATGGGGACACTTTTACATTCCCTTATTCCAGACTCAATCAGTGTAATGTTTTATATTCCCGTCTTCCTGCTCCTCCATCTTAAGAATCGTTGTTCTCAATTCTTCTGTTCATTTGATGTTATGCACACTGCTTTGACCATATGATTCCCATGTCCAATTTCTAGTATTGGCTTCCTTTTCCATCTTGCATCTATCATAAGTTGTTACTGAACTTTGTGTCTTCGTTCTCTTGCTCCATGCTATCTCTCTCCCCTTGTAATAAATAATAAAACAGTAATTATAATACCCTGATGTTCTGTGGTTATTTCCCTGATTGTAATTTTCCCCCAGCTCCTGTGAAATCATTCATTCATAATTATCCATGTGCAAAGATTGTTACGTACAATTCTCGTTCAATTAAGTATTCATTTTTTCAAAGTATGATTCCTGTTCCAATTTCCTACTCTGAAAGCATTGCTTTCTTTAAGAGCTGTTGTTTAGTATTGGCTATTTGACCAGTAAAAAAACCCCCAACTTAGTGAACTTAATAGTCAAGCATTTAAAGCATTAATTTAGAAAAGCTATAAGAGATACTGATGCCAAGGACAAAATTTAATTAACTGATGAAAATTAAATCCTTAAGTATTGCAAACAGTTATTTATAGCCAACTATGTTATGCACATTAAACATGTGCCAAATATGTTCAAAAGATTGAAGAGTTCTTCTTGGTTATTTGGGACCCCTACGGCATCCCACAAAATTTGTCATGATTTATTTGATATTCACCCTGGAAACTGAAGTACCTACAAATACATTTTTGTTTAATGTTTTATAATTAGCCACTGTAAAGACCTACAGCCTGGTGATAAGTCATTCAACTGAACAGCATCCCAAACCTAATGGTGACAGCAGTTTCCAAAAGCTCGCAATTAAATGACCTATGCACAATCCTAGGGATTTAAAATCAGAAATGGCTGCTATTCCATAGCAAAAGAATATCTACAATATTCACTTAAAATATTTAAGTGTAAATAATAGTCCCCTCTACCAACTCTTCTAAAATAAACTCAGTTTGTCTCTTAATTAGGTTTGCTGTCAGAATTCTTAAATAAAATGTTTGTAAGACTCCAATTAGAAGATCAAATGGGTTGTTACAAAGCATCATATTTGCACCCTATCTACGGGCAGGTTGCCTGAGCTTGCACTGAGCTTTATCGAGATATTACAGGCCTACAGGAACTGCGTACCTTATTTGTATGGCTAGTTTCCCACTGTAGGCCTTAAGCCATGGGTAGGCAAACTAAGGCCCAGGAGCCGGAGCCGGCCCAATCGCCTTCTAAATCCAGCCCACGGACGGTCTGGGAATCAGCGTGTTTTTACATGAGTAGAATGTGTCATTTTATTTAAAATACATCTCTGGGTTATTTGTGGAGCACAGGAATTTGTCGTCGTCCCCCCCCCCCCAAAAAAATAGTCCGGCCCCCCACAAGGCCTGAGGGACAGTGGACTGGCCCCCTGCTGAAAAAGTTTGCTGACCCCTGCCTTAAGCTATCTAAGGGGTATTTGCCTTTTCCAAGAACACTTCCCAAACATTTCAAAATAAACCACTTCTGTAGGCTTCCAGCAAGTGGTGTTCATTAACAGTATATTTCCAAAGCAAAAGGACAACAACAGAGATAATATTACAAGCCTCTATCATTGCTCTCAGGGTCTCTTCATAGTTCAGTTTCTTAAATCACCTGTCAAAAAAAATCCGTTTCACAACATGATGGGATAAATTATAAGGAATTTTTGTACCTACCTGCAGTGCTTGCTTGTGCTCCAAACATAAAAGCGGGCTTTGCTTGTTGTTCAGTTTCTTTCTCTGCTGGTTTTGCTAGGCTGAAACTAAATCCAGATTTTGCTGTGCTGTCATCTTTGGTTTGCTCTGCCTTCGCAAATGGAAACATGGGTTGTGCCTTTGACTCTTCATTTTCTGCTTTCTTTCCAAACACTGATGGATAGGAAGGGGCAACAGTGTCCGGTTTTTCATCTGTCCTTCCCAAAACAAGCTGCGGGGTGGGCACGGATTCTACATTACCAAAAGTAAAGCCACCTTTTGTGGAAGGGTTTTCATCTTTTTTCTCCTCCACTTTCTTAAAGGAGAAGGGAGTGACTGAAGTTTCCTTTTCCTCTGTATTACCAAATTTGAAACCGCTTATTCCAGTTTTACTCTCAGGTGCAGCTGCAGAGGCTGTGGAACCTGTGCCGAAAGTAAAGCCTCCTCCAGCAGGCTTGCTAAGTCCCTCTTTCTTCTCTTGCTGCCCAAGGTTAGCTATTCCAAACTGAAATGATGTAGAGGGTGTACTTTTAGCCCCAGAGGGAAGTCCAAAGTTGAAACTACTATTGCTCTTGCCATCTTTCACATTGTCCTCCGATTCAGATTCCAAAGGAAAGCTTCCCAGTTTGGACCCTTCTGTTTTCGAGAATTTAAAGCCTCCAGTCACTGTGTTTGTTGATGATCCCAGCTCTGATGTAATACCAAATTTGAATCCTGTTTGCTCTCCAAATTTGAAACTTTTTTCTGCATTTCCCAGTGTCTGAGGCAGCTCTGATGGTGATGACTGAATACCAAATTTGAAGGAAGTAGTAGATGGGACTGTAGAAGCAGCAGCAGTTCCAAAACCTGAAAATAACATAAAACACCAAATGTGTTACAAACCCAACATAACCTTTTTTATATAGAGAAATGCTGCAGGGTCAAGTTGTTTTGTAAATCAATCATAGCAACATTTTTATGTAAAAAAAATGTTTTTTGTTAGAAAAATAATCATTCTCACTTCCCAATACTGTGAATTCTCTTCACCACCATAACTGGTGTTATAATAAGTCATTCTAGCTCACAGATTACGGATGAGTTCAGGTTAGGAAATAAGCACAGAGTAATTTGGCAAGAGGTAAATGTATTTTCCTCAGTAGATTTGAAAATGGTATCAGCACCATTAACATAAAGTGGATAGAGGTGTATGTAAAATGTTACTGAAAGAATTAAAAATATTCTATTAAGATAATGTAATTATGGGTGTGACTACACACATGACAAGTTTGACTACACATGGTCACATTCTGGGGAGATTTAATGAATTCTATTTGAAGACTAGGATATTCTATAAAAGTATGTTTTTTCAAAGGCCACTTGCCTTTTTAAAAGCAAGTTTAGCAAATTTCACTGGAATGAAATCAGTCCCCCGTTTGTAAAGTGCATGTTCTGAATGCTGAGGGATGGAGAAAGGAGAGGGGAGGGAGCCAGTGTAGACAGGAGAGGACTATCCCTGAGGAATGCAGGAAAATCTTACTTTGAAAGGTGGGGGGCAGGTAGAAAACAGCAGCAGCCGCACAATTGCTACAAATGGGTTAATAAACATGTACACTGCTCTCAGGCTGCCAAGACTTGCTGGCAGCAGAAAGCAGCATGCAGGCATGACCCCTTTAACCGGAACTGGAAGGTTCAGTAAAAGGAAAAGGAGGTCTTTAAGCAGAGGTTTGACAACCATATGTCAGGAGTGCTCTGATGGTGTTTCCTGCTTGGCAGGGGGTTGGACTCGATGGCCCTTGTGGTCTCTTCCAACTCTATGATTCTATGATAAATCGAGAAGAGCTTGCTTTCATTCAGTCTGGGACCTATCCCCATAAAGTGCTCAACTGCACCAAGCCCAGTTTCTCTCCTCTTTCCCTCCCCATCTGTAAGAGGGGGAAACTGCCATTTAAAGGACTGCAGAGATGGGAATGTGAAGTTACAGGAGGCATGTGCTCCTGATTCAGGAATGGCTGATTTGAGGATTGAACAAGGCTCTGGAAAATAAATCTTAAGTTTACGGATTGTACTTTAATAAAAGAGAATTACATGAAAATGATGTATAGGTGGTAAATCACACCAGTTAAATTAGCAAAGATGTACAAAACAGAACAAAAGATTTGCTGGAGATGTAAAGAACATGAAGGGACGTTTTACCGTATGTGGTGGGAATGTAAGATTGTAAAAAATTATTGGGAAATGATTTATAATGAATTGGAAAAAAATGTTTAAAGTAACATTTGTAAAGAAACCAGAAGCTTTTCTGTTGGGTATTTTAGGACAAGATGTGAAGAAAGAATTGAGAACACTATTCTAATAAGAATTCTAATAGCACAAAACTGGAAGACGGGAGAAATACCATCCAAAGAACAATAGCATGAAAAGTTAATAGAATATGCAGAATTAGCAAAATTGACAGATAAACTGTGTGAAAAAGATAATAGTGACTTTGGAAAAGAATGGGAACCTTTTGTAACATATTTGTAGAAACAATGTAAAAGTATGGACTCTTTGGCAGGATTTAAATAAACATACATAATGTAATCAGAGCGAACAAGAAAGACAACTATGTGATAGTATATTACTACAGTGGTACCTCGGGTTACATACGCTTCAGGTTACATACGCTTCAGGTTACAGACTCCGCTAACCCAGAAACAGTACCTTGGGTTAAGAACTTTGCTTCAGGATGAGAACAGAAATCGTGCTCCGGCAGCGCAGTGGCAGCAGGAGGCGCCATTAGCTAAAGTGGTGCTTCAGGTTAAGAACAGTTTCAGGTTAAGAATGGACCTCTGGAACGAATTAAGTACTTAACCGGAGATACCACTGTATATATAAGAAGCAGAATGCAACAAATGGTTTAACAAACCAAAAACGGAAACGGAGGGAAGCCAAGTGGGAGGGGGGAATTTATAAAACGATTGCTTGGTTAAGTTGAATAATGTATGATATATTTATGAAAACCAATAAAAACTGATTAAAAAAAGGAAAGGCTAAGCTTAGGCCCAGGACAAATGCTACTCTCTAGACCTCTCTACCTAGTCCTTGGGACTTCCCCAGGCAACATACCCCTTTCTGGCCCTGCCTTGAACCCTTGAGTGATTTTGTCAGCTGGACTACATCCCTGAAATCAGACAATGTCTTTTGGCTGCCTGGAGGAGAAAGGGTTTTTTTTTGGGGGGGGGGGCAATTAGTCCCAAAGGTTCCTTAACTTGATAGGGTGAGGGGACCTCTCAGAGTTTAAAGGATTGGGGGATAAATTGGAGGTGTATCCATTGCAGATGAGATGCGATCTATATTCACTCCTTTGTTTTCAATGAATATGCACTTAACATAGATTTGAATATGCATGTCTCATCCACATTGATATGTGCTTTTCAGGTACTTTTATCTGACTTAACCGAGCAGTTTTGGATCCAACAAGTGACACAACTGCAGAAAACTGCTTCTGGGCATGGCTCTCCTTATTTAGAGGTGAAAGCATGAGTCGTGGGTAGAGGGGGAAATTAAAAAGGAGGAGAAAATTAAGGAGCAAAATACGCACACATGATTTTTTGAGAGAGCATTTATACTCTTTACGTACCTTTGAGTTCAGTCTTGCTGCCTGGTTTTGAACTCTCACAAGCAACACACTTTGTGGCATCTGCTTTGTTTTGTACTAAGCATGTTTCGCAGTCCCAGCTTCCCTCCGGCTTCTTGAATTTGTCTAAGCCTAGAAATCCTCCAGAAAGAGCAGGTAAAGAGGAAGCACTGCTACTCACCACAGGCACTGAACTTCCTAGATAATGAAACATAGCATAAAGTAAACCATTAGCAGTTCTGCCCATGTAGACCAAAAACAAAGCTGAAAATACCTATTTGAAACTTGCAAGAGAAACTTAGAAACTGAGTTATCCGAACTGCAATAATTGCCCTTAGAGTAGGAAAACTTGCTATGTTAAAGCAATCTAAACCATCTAAATGAAAATGATATATACACCTAGAATTTAGCAATTTTTTTCTGCTCTGTCCTAGCAAGTGCTATTTGTGTATTCTTCATCTGAAGCAACAATTAAAGTTGCCCATACTTTTTAATTGTTAGGTATTCCAGTTTATGACATTTTCTGTGTCTTTATTTTTATGGGGAAATGGGTGATATTTTCTTCAACATCTTCATAAGAGATCTCAGGTGAAGTTGAAAGAGAAAAATATTTGTAAACCAACTAGAGTATTTTGAAATCACTAGAACCATAATTTTGGCAAGGGAAATTATCTTCTTAAATTCAGTACTATAGTAATTAATACACCAGTGACAACCTCACGAACTCTAACTGTTCAAGGTAACATGCAAAATAGTTTCAGAAAGCTATAAAATTCCATTTATTTCATGAATAACTGGGAGAAAATTACTGTTCTTATATTTTTTTCTATTTTAAGGACACAATATAAAAATCTGCATTGTTTTACCATCAAAATAAAATCCAGGTAGGAAAGGTAATAAAAGGTAACTGCCTTGTCCTTCAGTTTGGGCTTCTAAGAGATCAGACTTAATCAGAGCGAAACTAAAGTTCCTAAGAGCCTATCTAGTTTGCTACATGAATACAGAATTTCAGGTTAGGGCGACGTCTTAGTCCTAGTGTCAAGTTTATTTCTTGAAGTCACATGGATGCATGAACTATCAGTTATAAAAATACAGAAAGGAACAGTGAAAAACAGTATGTGCTCTTTTCAGAACCCCTCCACTTTACTTCAAACAAAAGGCATTATATAGTACATTACATAGTAGCAAAACTTTGATATTGCCCAACGGTGTCACTAGGCTGAGACACTATTTATTACTGCTGACCACCATGTTAGCTTGGTTACCATACCACATAGTGACAAAAATAAGGGTTGAGAACAGGGACTTTAACTGTAAATAGGTAAAATGGGGGTAATATCCAACTAAGTTCTACTCAGTGTAGACCCAGTAGGTGGAAATGAGCAATGCACTATTACAAATGTTCTGTTTGTGCAAGTGTTGCAGCTTGCCAAATGGAATAATTACCCCCACCATGCTGTCCTGGGGGGGGGGGGTCCTCCTGAAACACCAACCCCTGAGCCAATTTCATGGACATGAGGTGAGGGGCCCTGTTGTGAAAGCTGAGGTCGTTGTGCAGGGCTTCTGCTGAAGGGGTACATTAGGTGAATCCCACCCACTGAAATTAATTAACCTAAGTCATGCCCCCTAACTTTAATGGATCTACTGCAAGTGGGACTAGCACTGGATATAATTCAAATACAGGTGGTGACTATTTTAGGTGCATCCGAATGGTATGCAATCACAGACATGCGGGTCCTTTTGAATCCAAAATGTAGGTGGGGCACGCTCCGCTGGTGAGCGCAGGGGCCAGAAACGGAACCCACGCATGAAATGTTAGTCGTCTGTACTTCCCATATGTTCTTACATATTAAAACTCCAGTAAATATTCAGTGGTGCCCTCTATTGTTTTCTTTTCAACATAGGGTTCTTCACACAGCACAATGCCTGTTTCCTCAAAACTAAGTTCCATGTCGTAATAAAGAAGTTTAGGATTATAGCTGGATATGTCCACCCTAATCAATGACCAAATACGGCAAACTCACCTGGTTTGTCCGACTGACAGGCAACACATTTGCTATCCTCTGCCTTATTTGACACTAAGCACACAGAACATTCCCAAGCATCTTTTGGCTTCTTGAATTTGTCTCCAAATCCCAAACTGACTGTGAGATCAGTAGAGCCAGAAGAGGAAGTCACTGTTGTTACATTGTCTGTGACTGCAGGAAACACAAAGGCTGGTTTTACTCCTGTCCCAGGTTTTGGTGTCTCACATGCCACACATTTTGTAGCCTCCGGTTTGTTCTGGACCAAGCAAGTATCACAGTCCCAAGTTCCAGCTGCTGCCTTAAACTTGTCTCCAAAGCCCTGTGTCCCCTTTGTAGAATGAGCTGCTTTCAAGGCTGAGTTAAACTGAGTACCAGTCTGCTTAGTACCATCTGACATCGGCACTTTAGCGGCTTGGCAGGCTACACATTTGGTATCTGCCAGCTTGTTTTGCACAAGACACGTATCGCACTGCCAATGGGCTGACCCTTGTTTCAAAGCATCTCCAAGTCCTGAAACAGTTCCGGAGAAAGTACTTATTGCAGGCCTTGTATAAACTACTGTGCTTGCTGTAACAGGTGGCGCGGCAGCTGATGAGTATGTGGTTGAAGATGCAAAGCCTAAGAAAGAGAAAACGAAATAGTCTGAGTTCCTAACAAAGATTCTACATTTACAGGAAAGCCAAGCAAACGATTTTAAAACAGAAGATTTATTGATGAACCATACTGCGCAAATGGTAATGCAGGCACAGAATAGCTGGGTAAGAATGGCTATCATAGTATGGTAAAAATCACTGCACATAACATGAAACCCTTACACAAATATGTATACATATTGTTGGCACTTGCAGTCTCTTTTCCAACCAAATTATTGAACAAAACAGAAATTTATATCGAAAACTGAGTTTGAAACCTTTGTAATTAATACCAAACCAATGAAAGGTCCACATTCTAAAATTTATGTTATCCAGATTTATCTTGAGTCTAGCAATGAGAAATGTAGGTAACAATGGAAATTGATTTGAAATTCCCTATTCCTAAAGGAAGCTGGCAATATATTTGAAAGTTGGAGACAATACTCTCTCTCAATGTGGCTATTCCTTTTTTTTCAAAAATTGACATTATAAACTCGCTAGACGAAAGAGTTTTCCGTTTTTTGAGTTGTTCCGCAAGACGAATTTCCCTATGGGTTTGCTTCGCAAGACGAAACGTCTTGCTAGTTCTTGCGAGTTTGTTTCCTTTTTCTTAAAGCCGCTAAACCGTTAATAGCCGCTAAGCCGTTAATAGCCGCTAAGCCGCTAATAGCCGTGCTTCGCAAGACGAAAAAACCGCAAGACGAAGAGACTCGCGGAACGGATTAATTTCGTCTTGCGAGGCACCACTGTATTATATATGAGACTGGATTAAGAAAATATACAGAGGGCCAGATTTAACTGCCTGATCCTGCTAGCAGAAGCCCATACAACTACTTCCATCAAAGCAATGAGGCTTTCCACCTTCTCTCCCCCTCCCCCCCCATTTGGCTCTGAGAACCTGCCCCCCCCCCCCCAAACAGAGGAAGGAGAGGAAAAATCATTCCTTAGGGCAAGCAGAAATGCTGGCACTGATAGAACGCTTATTACAGTGCAACATCCCTACAACTGTTTTCTTTAAAGTGGCATATAAATCATAGAATCATAGAACTGTAGAGTTGGAAGTGACCCTGAGGGTTATCTAGTCCAACTCTCTGCAACGTCAAGACTCAAAACCAAGGCCCTGAGATTACGGGTCTCATTGTCAGTTATCATTTAACACTAAATGAAACCTCATCAACCGACTCACCAGGACTCTTTAAAATATCCAGCACACTTCCTTCTTTTAGGATTTTTGCAGGCTTAAAGGGACCATCATACTCATGATCTCTCTTACTGCTGATGCTATTGACCGCTGCAGGTGTGAAGAAAGTAATAGTTTTACAAGGTTCATGGCTTATGAGCACCAACACACAAACACACACCTGTCTACACAGAACCCATCTTAAAAATTTCCATGAGGTAGCTTACTGGATGAAGCACAAACGACTTGCTGTCCATAGAAGCTAAATGATATATTTCATTGGAAGTCAGACACGTATGCTTGGATAAGGTTCTATTTAAACTGGATTGTACTCAGAATGGAGGCCGGGAATACATTTGCTTCTGATGTCACACAAAATGGAAAGTTTTAAAAGCCTAACCAAAATTCAATCTTAATTCCCCGCCTGGAGAAAATGTTTGCATTAAATGCCAACTTAATTACCTGCATTACTCTGAGTCAATACTGGGGTATCCTTGGATCCTGAAGGATCAGATGATTTTGCAACAGGAACACTAAATTTGAATGCACCAGCCTGGCAGGAGATAAAATTTAGAAGTCAAAAGAAAACAACAGCCTAGTTTACATAGGCTCGTAAATGTGAACTGCAGATTTCTGGTTCCTAACATTGAATTTCCAAGGTGAGTATTAAACATATTTTTATCTCTATCATTCCTGTCTTTCTTCTGTCACAAGTTTTACTTATGCATTTTTTACTTACAGACACTGATGGCAGCACTTCTGCTTCTGTCGATTTTACAATTGGAGATGAAAATCTGTACACAGGACTGCTAGCATTACTGGCTGGTTGCACCTAATTATTTAAAAGAAATGCATTTTAATAGTTTGAATGAAGTGAATTACAAGTCACTGGTTAATAATGCAAAAACAAATGTGCTCAAATTAGGAAGGTGACTTTTGGAAAGGATCCAAAGCAACCCATTCCGTTTCTCAATCGGCAGCTGTCCTTTTCTCTGCCTATACAGCATATGACAAGATGTTTAGAAGACTGAGGAGAGTTTCAAAAGCAGTTTATAATAAGACACAGCAATTGTGCTAATGTTTATAGCAGTAGGGCCACATCCACAGCATACCCTGAAAGCACTCTTTCTTACACTACTTTATTGGTCATGACTTTCTCCAATAAATCCTGGGAACGGCAGTTTGCTAAGATTTCCGAGAACTGGTAGGAAACCCTTAACAAACAACAGTTTCTCAGATTATTTTGGGGACATGGCTGTTGTTGACAATACCCATTCTGTTTCTGAGCTCCCAACTTCTTAGCTCTTGTAACTGCCGAAGGGGAAAAACCTACAAAGAGAACTGAAGCCTTATCTCCATAAAGCCTGCTGCGTAAACTTTTGACAAACTGTTGCACTGAACAAGGCCACCCCCATAAAGAGCTTGCTATGCAGCAGCTCAGAATAGCTGACACAAGCATAAAAAGCCAGTTTTTTAAAAAGAAAAAGAAAAAAACGTTTGCCTTGATATCACCAATATGGCAACCATGTTACTATCAACAATCACTTATCCTGAACCATTACCACAGGGGTGCTACAAAGCCCAAAGCACAAACTGCTTTGGGACAATTTTTTTACAGATCGTATGCCAGTGAAGGGCTGGGACCAGAGACAAAAGTGGGCGAAGCAACCAATGCAACTCTTACATCCTAGCCATGCAGAAGTCAGAGGCACCCTCTCTCCCTCCAGGCAAGAGGCATTCTCACAGTTCAAGGATACATTCCAGACAGACAGACACACTCAGGGTGGGCAAAGAAAGGGCCAGTGAAGAGTGGGGCTGTCCTTTAAAGGATTCTCAAACAGCACATGGCTGAAAATTAAAGTCAGGTGAATAGACAAAGGGTTTGGTGAATCTGCGGGAGAGAACAGGTAGAGTATGCAAGCAAAACCTTGATTCATGCACAAATTACCTTTTTAGCCACTGACTGTGCAGAACTGACAGGCGTAGATGAGACAGTAGTACTGCTAGCAAGCAGGCCAAAGCTGAAGTTTGGCAAAGATGACGTACTGATGGGCAAAGATATTTCTGGTAGCACTGGCATATCAATTTCCTAGAATGGAACAATGATGCAATTATTTTCCAAGTTCCACTGAAACCTACATTTTAGTTCTACTCAGCCTATTTCGGCAGGAAAAAATGAAAGCAACCCAACAAGTAATGAAACTGTTGTTGACCTTATCAATGAAATCCTAAAGAATTAAAAAAACAAACCCCCACAGCAAAAGTACATACAAGGGTAAATAAAAGCACCACAATAAATGAAATTTGGGGTGATACAGGATTTGACTGTTTTATAGCCCATGTGCCTATACCTGCCCCAGAAACAGAGCCTTCCTCAGTAACAGCTAAAGCAATATACCATGAATTGTACCTATGTCTCAAAACACGGGAAACCCAACTAGATGGGTGGAGTATAATTATTATTATTTGTAAAAACCTAGTGAGCTATAACTTTCTGCTGCTGTAACTTGGTGCTGATTAGCGCTATACACAGCCACACCCAGCCACCTTGCAGAGCACTCCTATATCATTAGAATACTTTCTTCTCCTCTTCCATTCCTAAATTGGAGTATGAACCCTGCATATAAATCCTATACTCTGCTATAAAGCAGAGCATAGGCTTGGAAAGCTGTCTAACTCTAATGGACAGTATTCTACTAGTGAGTCCTGTCAGCGCAAGAATTCCCACTTGTACAACAGGACTTTCACCCCTCTTCACCCTCCACAAATCTGCTCCAGAAGGTTGGGAGAAGTCGTGGAATAGCTTTAGGGGTGCACAGGAAGAAGGTGTGCCATTGGACATAGAAAAATCCTTGGGCTGCTGAACATTTGCCCTATGTTGGATTCCATCCAATGACTAAAATACTAAGTTTGTCCATTCAATCAGGCTGTGAATAAACAGCTTTGAAGCTCCAAACTACTCCATAAACGAGTACTTCAATTTCATTCAGGCATGCATTGTTCGTTCTCTCTCTCTCTCTCTCTCTCTCTCTCTCTCTCACACACACACACACACACACACACACAGTGTAGTTGAGCAAATATTCTTACCTCCTCTTGTGCAGGTTTTGATACATAGTGGACACCTCTTTCCCTTCTCATTTTGCCGCCACCAACTCCTACTGAAGGAGGAAGCCCATTGGTTGCAGAGGAACTGAACCTGGGGTTTGTGACACTGCTGACAGAGAATCAAATATATGTTATATAGCTTTTCGGGGTCCTACAAACAAAGCAGCAACAAAGGATGCATATGCAAACTGATAATAGTGATATATCACTATATTTTTTTGGGGGGGGGGGAATAAGTGACGCTGCCCAAAATGGCAAAGTGGCAAAAGTTAGCAAGAGGGGAAAATGAAAGCAAAAAACTGGGGGCGGGGGGGGGGGATTACAGCTGACTTGCTGAGCTGAGCTTAAAGGACCAGGGAGGAAGAAAGCAGATGCGATATCAGCAGCTAGCACATTCACATTAACCCATGGTTTGGGCACAGCGTTAAATGTGAACGTCTGTTTCCTAAGTAAAAACAGAGAAGTCTTGCAGCACTTGAAACACTGACTGCCCTTCTTGCATTTCCTTTTCCTCTGACCTCACAGCCTTCAAATCCATGCCCTAGTGTGTATATAAACTTGAAGAATTGTATTGCGAATGAAGTGGATTCTAATCCATGCCATACTAGCACTGTAGTCTTCAAGGTGCCACAAGACTCTTTACTGTTTTTGCAACACAAAACTAACACAGCTACCCCTCTGGAAACTTTTTACATAAACATATCTCTGTTATTATGCCTATTATTTAACTGTCTGCTTTGCATAAGGGACAAATGAACAGGGTACTAATGAAAAACCCATAAGAGCAATTATAATACGTCTTTTAGATTTAGGATATACATCACATACCTTTCTGGTGATTCTATCTTCTGCTCTGCTGCCAGATTTTTCTCTTGTACTCCCTGTAAAGGATAAAAAAATACTTTAGGTTTTAATTCTTTTTTTCTGATTCGCTATTCCTAAAAAAAAAAAGAGACTAAACGTTGGAGCATGTAACAGGAAGCCACTGATCCTTGTTTACGCAAATGCCTTTCTCATGTACACTTAAGCTTTATATGGCTTTTTGCAGAAGTACTCCTTTACTGCCCCCTGCTGCCTGAAGTTATCCAAATAAATCTCTTCCACCACAAGCTGTATTTCTTGTGAGCAAGGTTCATGTGACAATGCCTGTCTACAGCAATTACCTACTCCACAAAACATTCTGCAGGATCACAGAGATAGGGGTAGGTCCAATAGCGGCTCTGCAGTAGTGGAAGCACTTCGGAAAGGTAGGACACTTGATTTTCACCAATTCCCTCCTACCCAGTGCAGCCCTGTTTCCCCCAAATTTCTGGTCAGGGTTGGGAGACCCTCCAGAACTGTATGGGTAATGGTGCAATGGGCTGCAATTGGTAAGGGGGCCTGGCAGGTTCCCCTGCCTTTCACGAGCAGAAGAGCTTCCACTAGTGCCAAGCTGCCATTACATACAACCCTCAGTAAATAAGCGTGTTCATTTATTTTCAATAGGAAAATTAAGTCCCTATGATTCAATATAGTAGAATGAACTTAATTTCTCAGATACATTCTGAGATACAAAATCCAGAAAACGTGAAAAGAATTTCCCTTTCAAAAACTTCTGCCAACTTAAAAGCGAGCTAATGTGGTTTTTGCAACTTGAAATATTTGTACAACATCTTTAGTAAATCTTACCCATGTCATACACCATGAACTTCTCAACAATTATGGGATCTTTTGTTCTAGGGTTCTTCCTCCTCCCTCCTTTTCATTTTTTTTAATTAAAAAAAACACCATTTAACCCTATTTCCATCAGGAGTCCAATCTACCACACTGAAATAAATGGAAAGGTAAAGCTGCAAAGTGCCTAAGCCCTTTCTGTCCTCAGCAAGTTCTCAAAATAACCCTGCATTTTCTCTGCATCATAAATTTCATTTTTTGTAGTTATATCACTTAAAGAGCACTGGCTTATACGTTTTCAGTTTCCATAAAATAATTCTGAACATTTCTGTGTATACCCTGGAGGTTAATTCTGCTCCATTAATTCTGCAAGTTGAGTTTATCTTGATGCAGAAGTCTGCTTGCATAGTGCAAAGCTGCAACACTGGATTCCAGTTTGTAAGTAAAGTAAAGTAAAGTATTATAACAACATCAACAACAGGCTACTGGGGTTCTTTGGACTACTGTGATTATTTAGTTTTGAGCATAGTATTTCACCTATTCATCTCTCCCACTTTTTCCTCTAGGGCTTCCTGATAGCCCAATGAGGAATTTGAAGATAACATTGTGCCCTAGAAGCTTCTGTGTTAGACTGTGTGTTTGGAATGAGATACCAATAAAATGTCCCATCCCCCCCCCCCCATGTTGAACTAGATTAATTGTGAAATCAATTATTAACGTTTTATCCGGCTGCAACTTTTAAAGGGATCCACTGGAATCCTAGTTATCAGACTAATACTGTCATAAGGAAGTGTGTGAGCATTTAAACTGTAAAGCAGCCACTGGGTTGCCCAATCAGATCAGGGTGTGATGGTATTGGGGAAGAGGGAGCTTGTGGTTAAAGATGGTGTACAGTCAGCGGCTTTGTAGTATACATACCTTATGGTTCATCTCTATTCTCTGTCGAATCTTGCCTGATTCAGTAGCAGATGGTAGAGATGGTTTAAAATATTGTGAACGACTCATTGACAGTGGAACGGTCTTCGGAGTCACAAGCTTCTGGACTGGAGGATAATGGGATTCAGCCTTTAAATGAAACAGTGTTGAATTAATCAAAACCAATCTGAATAAAGCTGGGTAATGCTATGTATGTATGTACACCCCCCATGTCTGTACATGAAAGGTGGTTATGCACATGTTTCAATGGTCTTGAACAAATACAAATGCATCCCTTATTACCAATTTTATTTAAAAACAAATTGTGGTTACCTAAGACTCATGAAATGTTCCCATTTAGTTGGGGAGCTGCTAGGTAATTTCCACAAACCTTGCCATCAAGAGGTTAACTGTCAGACCTGAACTGAGATGTCTAGCAAGGAAATTAAAAGAGTTCCAGAATTTTCTTTTGCAGAGATAAGCTACATGCATGGCTTTTTTGTGACAGTACTCACTAGTAAAGTGTCGGCACCTTCTTTTCTTTTTTGCTGTAATGTCAGCTATGTTATGCTGACACTCATGGCACTGTTATCAACACACGAGTACCAGCTCCTCTATTTTTATTTTATTTTTACTAAGTAAAACCCTGCCTTTGTGTATCCCTTTCACCCTAAAACTGTGGGAAAGGAAGTCTTCAAAGCCATACTGGTGAAAGGGATCAATACCTGAATTCCTGTTTTACAAAGTGTCTACTTCTATGCCCGGGAGCAGATGGTGTCTCTGGTCCATCACCGTGTAACGGATACAGCTTTTAATACAGTGAATGTATTTTTACTGTAGGAAAAGAGAATACTGCACTTCTTGTGTTAAGTTCCTAATCTGCATGAAGGGTTTCCTCCCCACCCTGGAGAAGTGTTTCTTACTGCTAGAGGGAGTTGCGGGGGTGGCCTCAGGCTGTAAGGCAGGGTTTCTCAAACTTGGGTCCCCACTGGGGATGAAGGGAGCCGTTTTCCAACAACAGCTGGGGACCCACTTTTGAAAAACCCTGCTGTAAGGGTCTCAGTCAGTCCTAATTGGGTGTGAGGATACCCATGTTTGATCTTGCGTCTCTGTTGTCAATGGCTGCTGTCCCTTTACAGTGGTACCTCTGGTTACATACTTAATCCTTTCTGGAGGTCCGTTCTTAACCTGAAGCACCACTTTAGCTAATGGGGCCTCCTGCTGCTGCCGCAGCACGATTTCTGTTCTCATCCTGAAGCAAAGTTCTTAACCCGAGGTACTATTTCTGGATTAGCGGAGTCTGTAACCTGAAGCGTATGTAACCCGAGGTACCATTATATTATCCAGGAGCGTTCAAGCATCTCTGGAGTTATTCCCTGCTTGCTGTGTCCGACTGGAGAAAGCTCTCTTCTACACAGGATGGCAGTTAAACATCTGATTTGCATAGCCCTGTCTGTTGGGAGCGAGTGGGCGGAACTATCTTTTCAAAGGTAAGTAAGTTCCTTTTCTACAGGAGATGGATGTCATCACAAGTCCAACACTCTGCTTTCAGATGTACTGGTTTTAGACAACATTTTAAGGAGGTTTTTAAAATCCTAGCATTCTACTAATATCTCTTCTGCACATTTTGATTGGTGCAAGGAGTGGGTCATGTGCACCAATTAGGTTAGGTCTATAGGGGAATTTGATATCAGGTGCTGATAAACTAACATCATCATGGTCAACTTTTGCAATTCTATGGACTTTCCACGTGAACAGGTGTGAAAGGGAGTTGTATGCAGACACCAGGCTGGATGCAAAGGTCCCTTTTCATAGATTGAAGTGCCTTGGACCCGCTGTTCTACTAATGGAAGGGGAAAATTCCCTCCAGTGCCACTTCCCCCTCTGCTAATGTCAGCGGCATTTCCAACACTGTTTTGCAAGGTCCCCCCAACCCTCCTGAGAAGCTGACGGCTCAGGAGGAAGGAAAATCCAGGACCCTTTTGTGATTTTTCTAGCACATCCCATCACCATTATATTTATAAACCAAGCCTGTGATTCTTAAAGGGTGTGGCACACCACACTGGTGGGGCAGGAGAGGACGGCAAGCATGGAGGGAAGATTCAAGGACAATCAAAGAAACACTTAAACATTTCAGTGTAGTATAGGATAGTATCAAAATGTATTTTTTTACTTTGCAGAATATGGATAGATTTCTTTTCAAGATGAGAGCAAGAACATAAAGTGATACTGAGGACAATCCTTGTTGTATTTTCCAATGTATTTCATATATATATATATATATATATATATATTCAGTATGGCTTGAGAAAATTTATATTCTGAAAGTGTAGCCCAGTGAAAAAAAGTTTGAGAACCTTTGAACTAGACAAATGACTACTATCTAGTATTAATCCAACATTGTAGTGTTGTATTCAGAAAATGGCAAAACAGGTCCAATTTTTTTGCTTATCTTTACAAGTAGTAATGATCTCTCCCCCTGCCCTCTACAGTAAAACTGGTTTGCATCTAAATATTATTTATTCAGAAATAGTGACAAAAAAATTGAATTTGGCAAGGCTATTTTGATGGAAGTAGGCCCTGAAAGTAATGTGCAACTTCCAAATGATGTTCACCATAAAAACTCAGTATCACTGTTTGAACAATTCAAGGCATTAAAAATAAGTTATAATTATCTGATTAATGTAGATAAGTTCCAGATTGAAGACACAGGTCTTTAGAATACCAACTGTACAGACATCTGTAACTGTTTTACTCAAGAAATTA
This sequence comes from Podarcis pityusensis, assembly GCF_964106645.2. Taxonomy (NCBI): domain Eukaryota; kingdom Metazoa; phylum Chordata; class Lepidosauria; order Squamata; family Lacertidae; genus Podarcis; species Podarcis pityusensis. The sequence continues at coordinate 62,105,305 of NC_138031.1, forward strand.
AGTGGACTGTTGACAGCCCACTCACTCCAGTGGCAAATCACCAGCAAACCTTTCTTAGCCAAGAATTACTGCTGCCAACCATTTACTACAGTATGAATAGACAATTCCTCTTTTTTTCACTTAATGACAGCTGGGTACAGAGTTTTCTTTCTGACATCTCTAGTTTCTGTTGCCTGTTAGCTAGTGTTCCATGTTTTCTGCACAAGTGTGAGTCAACAACCTGCAAATTTAAGCTGAAATAGTGCTTGCTTATACCTGGCCAATCCTGCAAATAAATGATTTTTTAAAAAAACTGACTTCATTAGGTTCTACCCACTATTCACAAAGAGATACCGTTTCCTAAAGTCTGTTACACTTAGAGTACGGGCTCCAAAATGGTTTCCCCCCCACAATGATATCTTCAACAACCCTCATTGAGGACAGAAGATCTAGCAAACCATGTGAAAGTTTTGCCTTATTCCGCTAACTTTAACCTTACATACGGCACCTCTAGCATGTAAACATAAGCCTCTTGTTTTCTCCTTGTTGCACATTTTAGTCTGGATGACAGAAACACATCTGATAGGTATATTCAAGACAGAAGATACAGATGCAGTGCAAGTTATGAATTTATTCATCGACTACAACACTGGTTTTATAAAAGCTTAATTTAGCATTCCACTAACATTTGCTCTAGGTTCCAATTTTCAAAACCAAGTAAAAAACATAAGTAGGCAAATACCAGCAGCTATCTATAGTGGAATCCATAGGCAATTTCATGTCTGCTGCATATCAAACATAAAATATAAAACAGTTCTACACCACTTAGAAGCAACTAAGACATGAAAGTTAACTTACCCTTTTCCTTGGTGAATGGAAGTCAGTGATATTCTGCATACTTCTTTCTGCAGGCTGGAAAACAAAACACCCAAATTAACAAGCGTGATTAAAACAACAACAACTCCATGCATTAAAAAAGTTTGAAGACTAACTTACAGATGAAAATGAAGAAGATGGGATTCTTTTAGCATCCTGTTGGAAAAACAACAGCACTGAAGTAAGTTAAGCCATATGTATTCAAAGCAAGAGTTTGCCTAATGCAATACAGGATTAGAAAGCTTCATGTTATGTACTGAATAAATAACATTTCAAAGAGAGAAATTTACCGCTATTGGGCTTGACATCTTCTCCAGAGACTGCAGGATGCGCCGTGCAGTAGAACTTGTCACTCCATAAGATTGTGCATTCACTTGCTTGGCTTTCATCTGCCTTCTTACTGGTGTCTTAAAAAAACAAGATTATGGATGTTACATTGTGTGATTTGAAGCTTTGGGTCTACACACTATTACAGTCAGTTATCATGTTGATCTCCAAAGGTCTAGAAGGGATTTGGAGAGAAAGGACTCAAATATACTCAACGTGGCCCAGGTAGCCTAATGAGAGTATTTTCTGTAGACCTCATACATATTAATATCCATCATATATACATTATCAGTGAACGTGGACTTCAGGTGTTTCAGAGGGAACAGATGACAGGTCCCTGCCCACAAAGAGTTTACAACTTAAATTATAGTTGTTATGCCCTCACACACTGCAAACTCAAGTTTCACCATGACACGTTCTTGTAGTGCTTTATTGTCACATCCAAATTCAGCAACTAACCTGTTTGGACATTTGCAAGTCATGCTAAGCCACATTTTACCACTGCTCTGGTTCACATGTAACACTAAACCAGGCTTCCTCAACCTCGGCTCTCCAGATGTTTTGAGACTACAATTCCCATCATCCCTGACCACTGGTCTTGCTAGCTAGGGATCATGGGAGTTGTAGGCCAAAAACATCTGGAGGGCTGAAGTTGAGGAAGCCTGCACTAAACCCAGTTTAAGATTATGTGCATAAGCTAGAATGAGCAAAGTTTCAGGCTCACAAACTCCATCCTTCACTCTTTTCCTCCTGCTTGGCTACAAGGAAGGTCATTGCTAGAGTTTTTGTTTCGTTGCGCAAAATCATTTCACATATGATGAAAACAAGTGACTTAGGTACACAAGGCAGCTTCGAAGACCATGGTTTAACAATGACTTGTTTAGAAACTGAATAGTTATTTTAAGCCATGATCCCTTCCAAAATGGCATTCCCGCCTTTTCTCTTTTACAGTACCCAGAGCTGCCTGCAAGAGTGACCTGCAGTGAGGCTGGTGGTAAGTTGAACTGGCAAGGAGATTGCCCTGCCCACCAGGTGGACCCTCTAAAGAGTGAATTTCTGCCAGTGGAAAGGTGGGTGGTGACAACATAGAGTTTCTGGCTTGACAGTTCCCCACTCCTCTCCCCCAGCACAGCCACAAGGAGACAGTACTCATTTCTGTTTTTTAAGTAGCCATAATTTAACATTACGTATGAACCAGAACAGGCTGAGATTCGTTTGTATTCCAGAGCTGCATCACTAAAGTTATTGTTACCAAAAGAATGAAATACTTGTATGCATATACTATGGAAAGTACAACGTGAAAAGCTATATCAGAATTATTAATATAAGTAGCTTCTTCTTTCACATCCTCCATAGATCACCAGCATTTCTGTTACCTGATAAGGAGTAATCCGTGCTTTAGACTGCCTTGCTGCTGCAGCTGCACCACCATACATGGTTTTTCCAGGATAAAATGGAGAATTCCCAAGCTGGCTTGTCTTAAAAGCTGATGCATTACCAAGTGACTGCAAACACATATTGATATCTAATTAGCAAAATGGATACGGAAGTAACATAGTTAAAGAAACGTTGTGCAGTACTTACAGGGGAAAGGGCTCCAAAAGCAGACAGATTAAAGCCAGGCTTTTTAGAGCTGGTGGCTGAATGCTGAGAAAGGGAGACAAGTCTTTCACTCTCCGAGGACCAAAGAGGTGGTACTGAAGCAACTTTTGAAACTGTTATATCTAAAAAGACAACATGTGTACATAACTGCATCAATGCTCTTTTTATATTATAAAATAGTGATCATTGATACTACGATAACCACAATATTAAAGTTTTGTCCCCCTACATTTCCCATTTTGCAGTCCAGAAATTCTTTGAAAGAAAATACACTACTTTTCTTTATCTAGCTCATGGAAAGAAGGGAGGGATGGAGGGAAAGAAGTGAGGAATTGAGTGAAAGGAGGAAGAAACTGAGATCTATGGAGGTTTTCTCCCCTCTTCCTTTCCCAAAAGGAAAACATATATAATTTAACAAGTGGGAATTCATGATACATAGGTCTTAATAGTTCTGATCTAGTAGGTTTCCACACACACCCTGGCAAAAACAACAACACTGGCCCTTAATGGTGTATACCATTCCAATGGGCTTTTAAAAGTGCCTAATTTCTTTCTCCAAGACTAGTTTGTGATGGCTGACTCCTGTTGTTACTGTGTTCTTTTAAAAATATACTACTATGTTTTATTAGTCGCTGCTCTCATCTGTTCCTGTTCTTAATTGTGTTTCATGTTGTTTGCAAACTGCCTTGGGGTCCTTTGGGTGAAAAATAGCATAGATATATTAACACGCCTAATTTGGCTCTCTGCATCGAAGGACCATGGGATAACTTCCTTCCCTCATACTCTGCTGCCTCTCCCCACTCCCCCAAAATAACACTGCATTAATAACATCAGAGTCTTAAAATGTACAGTTAATATCTGCCATTTGTGCACCATCTCTTCTAAAGTGATGTCAGTATAACAAAACCTAGTCACGTTATGGAATAATCATACAAAAAGATCCTAATGATTCTGGTGAACTTTGCTACCTTTATCAGACGCCCTCGAAGAAAAGCCACTTGTAGTTGAGATGTTGTCATCATCATGCTGAGAGGTAGAATCTTTCATTTCTTTCCCAAGTGAAAGTCCAGAATTACTAATTGGAAATGCAGATGATGTGGAGGGTTGACAAAGTGGAGGTGGGGAATCCAAGATGTTGAAATTAAGATGACTCCGGTGGAGAGAGGGTCTTGTTAAAATATCTGTGAAGCTTAAACCAGATCTACTTGTCGAGGGCTCTAAAGAGGAACAAAGCAGCACAATCAGAATTATCTTAAGTTGCAGGTATGCATACGGAACAGTCAAAAGCTATTTACTGTCAACACTAGTTCTATTGCTAAGCTTCAAGTGTAAAAAATAGACGATAAGCTAAATTTAACCTGTGCCACATACATGTATGGTTTCATCTATCCATCTGAGAATAGCTACTACATTTCTTCCAAGTACTACATTACTACAACACAATATAAATGATAGCACTGACAGTGAAACATTAGTTGCGATGTTAAAAAGATGATCCTGGGTATGCCAATCTATACTCTAGTGCAGGGGTCTGCAACCTTTAAGACAAAAAGAGCCACTTGGACCCGTTTCCAAAGAAAAAAAAACTGGGAGCCGCAAAACTCGTCATTATAAAAATAACTTTTTTGTCACTTTTTTATTATTTCTTTGTTTGACCCCTCAGAATTACTCCTCCTCATAGAAATAAACGTTAAATTAACAAGTTACCTTTTTTTGTGTGTGTGTGTGTGTGTGTGTGTTCTTCACTCCCCTTCAAAACAGTGACCAGCGTACATGCCCCCTTTCAATGCAGTGACCAGCGTACATGCCCCTTACAATGTAGCGGGCGGGCGGGAAGGTGACGGGACGGTGCTTGACTAACGCACGCACCGCCCCCATGCGACGTCACAGCCAGTACAGCGCACAATGCGCCTCCTCCCCTCGCTAGTATCCGCCCCGGAGCCGCGGCAAAGGTGTAAAAGAGCCACATGCGGCTCCAGAGCCGCGGGTTGCAGACCCCTGCTCTAGTGCTTAAATAGATTCCTAATAATAACAACAGAATATTTTAACATGACAAGTTAAATCTAAAATGCAAGGAATACCACCCTGAGTAATTTGAAAGCTACAAAACAATTGTTTGTCTATCCATGTGTAAATAATTATAAAAATATTTTGCTACAAGTTCAATTGTATCAGCTCTCTAGAATATAAACTGCATTACTCACCTATCTCTGGGAAAGGGAACTGCATGACTAACATTTTCTCTTTCCAATAATCCTAATGGAAGGATATTAGGCTGTCTGTCAATGTTTTTAATGAGGTTTTTATTATTGATGTTCTGCAATGTGTTTTTAAACACCCTGGAATCTTTTGATAAAGGGTGGTATATAAATTGAAATAAATAAATAAAATTATAATAATATAAAAAAGAGGCTACCCATCCAATGCAAAGAGTTACCAGTTCAAAGCTTTGGTTCCATTTGGAAAAAAATATATATTAGTAAAGATCAATGGTAAGCTTATCACTTAATTGTTGGCGATTAAATTTTTATTCCACAGCAACATTTCAGACTAGGAGAATGGATGAGAACATGAAAGAATAGCACTTTAAAATCTCTCAGCTCAGGTTTGGATGCCAAGACCCTACTGTGCAGAAGTTACTGAACATCTACATCAACTTTTGGGGGGGGGGAGTGGTAAAGCAATCAGAGATACACATTTCCTTATCACACAGCAGGATCATATATATTGGACTGAATTTAACACACAAGACAGGGATCGTGTTTGTTCATCTCTTGCCATACTAGGTATACTAAAAAAATGTATACCTAATGTATACTAAATGTATACTATGTATACTAATTGTATACTAAAAAAAACCCCAGAATTATAATTGAGTACTAGTGCAATGCTTAGAATGTTGGTCTCAAAAAACAGTGCATGGTAATGCTAGTAGGTAAAATGGTGTCGGCCGAAACACTGTGTCCAACATTTCACAATAATGCTGAAGTAACACACACCAGAGCAGGGTGGGCAAGATTTTTGGCAGGGGAGGGTGAAGAAGACTTTTATTTCTCCCATTATTTATGATCTTTTAAAAAAACTTTTTAAAATGCTTTATTATTCGTTTTCCATATATATACAACACATAGTCATCTTTATTTCGATCAGTCCAATAAAGATAACAATGTACACAAACCATACATACAATTTCAACCATGTATTTTCTACACGAACCTATGACTTCCCATCCTCTCCGTATTTTCCTTTATATTAAGCATCTTGCTTTAGTTTATCATTATTGTTTTGTGAAAATTCTCTTTTCTATTTCGATATTGTTTTCCTTCATATGTACTATTTACAGAAATAATTCAAAGGATGTAACCATGCTTAAGTTACAGCTGCTTTTCAAATAATTATTGAAATTATCCCATTCTACAATGAACTCCTGTCTGGGCTTGTCTCTGATTCTTTCCGAAAGAGATGGTAATTCTGCATATTCTGCCAATTTGAGTAACCATTCAGCTCTTGTAGGGAGTTTGTCCTTTTTCCAATATGTCGCAATAAGCACCCTCGCGGCCGCGGTTGCGTACAAGAAAACTTTCCTTATACCTACCCTTGGGAATGCCATTATTTCTGATCTTATATTGACATCAGGTCTCAACCACCTGTCAAAGATGGCCTGTGGAGGATGAGTAATTACAGAGTTGGATTTAACCTGGCAGGACTGAAATACCTGCTCATCAGCTGATGGGGACGGAATTATATCCTGCTTTCTGCAAATATCGACCATGCATGCGTTGTTCCTCATAGGGAACAGGAACTTGCAAAACTAAAACCCGTCTCCTGCTCATCTGCTGACGTCATCTGCCCATCAGATTAGGAGATGGGTGTGGTTTTAAAAATGGCCTTTTGGAAGAAAATTTAAACCCCTGGCAAGCTAAGGTTGGCCAGTAGGTTGAGGTTCCCTACCCTTGCACCAGAATATCAAGGGGTCTGTAATTACTCTCTTTTAACAGAATATTTGACGTATATAAAATAGCATCCCTCAGTTTGCAGTTAAGAAAACCATTAAAATGTTTTGATATTTGTAAATAGATCTCTAGAACAAATTGTTAGACACTAGCTGTGAGGTTGGAGAAGATATTTAGCCTACCATCTAAAGTAATTCTTGTTGGCTCGGGAGTAATTCGTCCATCAATCTCAAGGGTATTGTCAGCATCATCATCTTCAAAGGCAGGATGATAGTTTATATTCTCCTCTAAGCTCCTTTGTTCACTTGGGGATTCCTCTTCGCTTTGCCTGAAATATCTCTGAAGCCAAGCTGGAACAATACTCTTCACAGATTCCTTAACGATATTTACAATTCCCTATTTTTAAGAAAGAAATAATGTTTTTTAAATTATATCTAGAATAACAAAGGCCCAGTTGACAAAGTTATTACTAGAACCTACCAACAGGCTGTTGGTAGTTGTTTACAATGCTATGAAGCTGCCTGAAATAGCAAATCTGTTATAACTTCTGTTCCAATTATATTCATGTTCCAAACAGGTGCTTGCATTCTACAATTTACGCTTTAACCCATGATTCCTCAGTGTAGTCATCTAGCACAGAAACATCCCCAATGTGCAGCCGTCACCTCAGTTCTGCTACTCTATGATGCACATGACCAATCCCCATCTTCCACCCAAGCTTGGTGGTGGAACCGGCAACAGGCATCTTTCCCAGAGTGTTCAAAACACAGTGCAATGAAAGGGACAACCCCTTTTCGATTTGTTCATTTTGGTGCCCTGCCGCCAAAGTGCTTTGAGTGCATCAGTAACACAGTGCCAAAATAAAAGTTCAGTCTCAAAGGCATGCCATGAGGTCAGAAATTATATTTCTACACTTTAGGGGAGGAGAAAGGCCCTGGAAACTACATGTTTTTGGTTGGTCCCAAGGCCAGGCTCAATTTGTAGAGCAGGGGTAGGCAACCTAAGGCCCGTGGGCCGGATACGGCCCAATCACCTTCTCAATCCGGCCCGCGGACGGTCTGAGAATCAGCGTGTTTTTACATGAGTAGAATGTGTTCTTTTATTTGAAATGCATCTCTGAGTTATTTGTGAAGCCTGCCTGGTGTTTTTACATGAATAGAATGTGTGTTTTTATTTCAAATGCATTTCTGGGTTCTTTGTGGGGCACAGGAATTCGTTCATCCCCCCCCCCAAAAAAATAGTCCAGCCCACCACATGGTCTGAGGGACGGTGGACTGGCCCATGGCTGAATAAGGTTGCTGACCCTTGTTGTAGAGCCTTGCTAATGAATCCTTTTGAAGTGAACAAGAGAACCCAGCTCCTAAGTGATGGCAAGACATACAGGGAAAACAAAAGCAAGATTTCGCTCCCCAAAATTATTCAGAACTGCAAGATTGTTCAACCTATGAAGGACTCATCTCTTTCACTTTGAGAAAATAATCCACACACTTGACTTTTAGTTTGTTTCCTGAAATGAACACAATTACCTTTAACATACACTTTTGAAGCACAGAAATTTTACTTAAAAGGCATTACACCACCCCCCCCCCCGCAATCCAATCTAATTCAATGTAAATAGTCGGGATATTAAGAGTAGCATACATTCAGCAATAATCCAAGGATTAAAAACCACTGAGCCAAAGGAAACAAGGTAATTGCAAACAATTTCTGTTCTACCTTCAGTGAAGGAATAATTATATAACACAACAGACTTGAAACCCGAAGTATATTGTTCCACACAAACTGACACCCCCACAAATGGATAGGCTCCATAACAGTCGTTGGCACCATCTAGGAGTAAGAACTTCAAATTATCAGAACACATGTGTTATGGCATATCTGAATCATTACATATAAAATATCACAGATGTAATAGTAAAGTGTGGATGCTAACACTTGTAACTTCAAACAATGAGTGGGCAGGCTCATATGAGAGGATACAGTTCTTTAAGTATTAACTGTACAGGACTTTAAAAGCTAGTCAACACTTTGAAATGGGCCTGAAGTCAGTGAATTGTTGCAAAAGGCAAGGGGGCTATCACATGCATTCCTCCAAAAACTGGCTCTGGTCAAACTTTTAGTTGCTGCATTCTGGAAAAGCAGAAGTTTCTGAAGAGTTTTTAAAAACAGCTCCCTGTAGAGCACATGTCCACAATCCAACTGACAGAATTAAGACGTGTGTGTCAGTGTAACTCAATTTTTATGATGTTTCTGTTCTACTAACTTTTAGCAGTTGTGGTGTATTGGGGTTTGTTTGTTTTTAAATTGTGTAAGCCCTTCTGGGAGCCTTCAGGCTGAACAGGAATCTATTAAAATTTGTAATTTATCATTTGCCCAATCATTAAAAGACCAAAAGGTAACTCACAAGTCTGTGAGTAAAGTTGATTCACTGTCTGACTTCTGCCCATAGTTTATTGGCAACTTTGCAATTCCAATGTAGGTCACAGTTGTTCAGGTTTTCCACATTTCTACCACTTGGCTTTGTCGGAGGCATTAAGCCTGATCAGTATCACTGGAGAACAGTGTATTCTTTATAATACTTTTTTTTTTTTACTGTTATGAGTCTGAACCTCAATCAAGTACTGCAGTTTGTGGCCTTCTGACTGGGCTAGTTTTATGGTAAATCCTGATTTCTATTTTCCATATTTAAATGCATTAGGCCTAAATGGAATACAGCTTTTTCAGTTACTTGACCCTTTATGTTAAGAGTGCCAAGTTTAGTTGCCAATTGGTTAGCAAAGTGTGGAAAACAGCAAATTAGAACACCTATGTTTAAAGACAAATTTGAGATTGACACAAATTACAGATAAAAAAATTATAAAACAGATTATAAAATTATGTGCAACAATAATGATTTTTGACCATCTAAACTACATATAGTCAGAGTGTTACGAATTTTAAAAGCTTAAAAATTAAGACAGATAAAGCTATGCTTTTTATCAGGGCTAACCTATTACAGATACTTTTAAAATTACCATCTCTGTTTTTACCTCCTATATAAGGCAGCTTTTACTACACTTCCAGGCTAGTCATGGATTACAATATTCATTTCAGAACAACCTGCTGTTAATGTGTTCGTGAGTAATAAATTCATTTAAACTTCAGAAAGGGACAACTAAAATGTATTCAAGGTCATGATCACAGAGAGGAAAGCAAGCAGTAGTGTTCTAAGCCTCAAGGCATCTCATTACTGAGTAGTAAAGAATAGTGACTCCTCTTCAAGGCAAGCATGGCTTTAAAAACCATCATCATCAGACGGTCAAATTGAGAATGTTTTAGTTCAGATCCACTATATCTTTAGACACATTCTTAGGGGACAGACTTTAAAAAAATGTAGTCCATTGGATCAATAACTGACATGTAACTATTAGCTCTTCTAATAATTGTTATCCTATTGAGATGGTACTTTGAGAACAACCTCCCTTTGTTGCATATAGCAGAGGTGGGGAATGCCTGGCTCACATGCCAATCTTGCCCTACCAGGCTTCCTCGTTTGGCCCTTGAGGGCATTGTGGTTGGGACTTGACTGGAAGGTTAGGACTTGTTCAATCTCTGCTTTGTGCAGCTTCCAAAGAACCAGACAACCAACTGGTTCCTGGGAGCCTATGAAGCACTGCACAAAGTGAGGATTTAACGCTAAAGCAGGATCACTCTCCCTTCACATCAGGCAATGTGAAGGGAGAGTGGTGATATTGCTTTGTGCTGGGCTTGGGTGCATAGGAGAGCCCAGTGCTAAGAAGGGTCACTCCCCATGCATTAGTATCCAACTCAGGGGTTATCAATTTTGAGTTTTATTTTTTAAAAAATGATAGCAGAAATGCCTATATACTATCTATGATGAGTACAGAATAAGGGGGACTCAGTTAACAGAAACTAGGGTTAAAGATAGCTACCAGTAATAATCACTGCCCAAAACAGGAGGAGGGTGCTCATTTTTAGGGTAACATTGCACAATGGGGGCCAACTATTCTTTCATCAATGATCAGATCCATATCATACATTTAAAACACTTTAAGAATCATGGTTTCTCCCAAAGGATCCTGGGATGTGTAATTTGTTATGGTCACTAAGAGTTATTAGTAGACTCCTCATACACCTACAATTTACAGGCCAACCACTGTAGAAAAACTGATATGAGAGCATGCTATTTTGGTGCAGAAATATTTGCAAGATCCAGACAAAAACTTCCATTCTTGCTTTTCTTCAGGGAAACTAACACACCGCAGATACTTCCAAAAGATAAATTCTCAAATATACAGAATGCAAGGTTATCTGTTTCAGAAAAGAGCTTATTACTAAGTATAATAGAACATTATTAAAACGTTCCACATCCAAATTGGATCTGAAGTTGTTGTTGCTTGTTTTTATTGTTGATATTTTTATTGTTATTTAGTTTGGGATGTATCATGCGAAGCAAACCATAGATAAATAAATAATGCTTGAGTGTGGCACACATTATAATTTAGTACACATTTTTGATAATATCAGTAAGATTACATTTTCATGGTAACTGCCATGTTTAGGTGTTGTATCAAACTCCACCAGACTCAGAGTAGACGCACTGAAATGAATAGAAATAAGTTGGTCAGGACCATTAATTTCAATGGATCTACTCCAAACTGAACTACCAATGACTACAACCCTGGGATTCAAAGTCTGAATCCTTCTTGGGGGTAAGTTTTATCTAGATCACTGACAGCTTCAGCGGTACTAACACATATTGTCATCTCACCACATAATATTTTGACACCAAAGTGACCTGCAGGAGGATTCTCCCACCATGAAAGCATAACATAAAAAGCATTTTAAACACAAATACTTTTATTTTGAATCAAAACTATTATTTTCAAACTCTCAATTATTTGTGCATTAGTAAAATGATTATATTTAAGAATGCTCCTAAGTGTTGTTAAATAGACTAGTATTTATTTTCTAGTAAATAAACAATAGTCCTATTTCTTTTATTTCATTTATGAGTCACTTCCTTTGAGGCATCCTGAAGCAATTTACAACAATATATATAAAACAGTACATAAATAAAAACTTAAAACAACTGCACATAGGTGTTTTTTTTAAAAAGTATTAGAAATATGAGAGAGTTTAAAATGACAGCAAATACAAAAGACCAGTTCCAATCCAAAACAGGTACCAACCTGGATACAGATTTTAGGGGTTTGTTGAAAGAGGGACATCTTTAGCAGATGCCAAAAAGGCAATAGAAAAGGCACCTGTCTGATATGCAATGGAAGAGAGTTGCAAAACATAGGAACTATTACAGTTCTTCAAGAATGTTCGTATGACTTTTCGCACCTTGGGATCTGGCCCACAGCTGTCCCTCCTTCCAGCAATCAAGCTAACAAAAAAGGTACTATTTACCGTACATGACTGGGGCTTTTCTCTATCTTATGTTTCATTGCAGGACGAAGGGCTTTTCAGCGGGGAAGTAATGGGGATGGGGGAAGAGGTGTGAGAGAGAGACAGTGCCAGAGAGAGGGGTGGTAGAAAGAAAACAGGTGACCTACTGTTAATTCTGGCCCTGGCCCTTTTTGGTATCAGCCCTGCTCACCACCAGTTCTGGCTATGTCAATGCCCGGTGTGCATCACAGATATATTTCCCATGAGTGGGTGAAGCCTTTGACATAGGGAGAGGTTCCCCACCCTTTCTATAAGCAGTAGCCATTCAAAATGTCCCCTACTGCTGACTGGGGTATCTAACATATGACTATCACCATTCAAACTTCTTTTGAAATCAAATGAAGCAGAGTCCACAGGGGCCTGAACAAATTATGCTGTGGCAATGTAGCCCTTATGACATACTACCTTTAAAATGCGCATTCACTGTGGCATATTCCAAGTTTTTCAGAATCAATTCACCGTCTTTGAAATGATTCAGAGTTTAACATAAAGCACTGACACAACTTTCAGAAATCGAGAGCATAGCAGAAAGAGCAAACAAAATGTTTCCAAAAGAATGCTACTCTGACAATTTGGCCTAAACATGTTTGCTCAAATTCCAATAATTCAAGGGGATTTGCTCACAAAAATGATTAGGATTAAACCTAAATCCATTCAAGCATACACCCTTAAACCAAAGCTTAAACACAACCAGAATAATTTTTTTGCAGTTTTTTGTGTGGCCTTCTTAGAACAACTTTAGGCACACCTTTGCCATATCAGAAGTTATTATATGAGCAACACTCAGTACTTCCTAGGCTTCTCCACTCTGCTTAGGCATACACTTCAGACATATGTTTGTATGCATGGTATCAAGAAACATCTTAAAAAACAAATACACAAGCAACTTTAAATCTTCCTCTCCCTCAGCTGCTACCTGGTAACAGCCATTCTTGCAGGCGGCTTCAGTCGGGAAATGGAAAGCAGGCCTCATTCCTTCAGCAGAGCTAATGGTGACCCTAGTTACCTTCTCTTCCTCTACTCTAGACCAATGGATGGCTGCTTCTTCTCTGTACACATCTCAGATACCCATTCTTTTTCTCTTTCCCTACGCAAAGGTATCTCTACAGCTCCATTTTTGTTGCTTACTATTCATTCTCTACTCTTTACAGACCTCTTTACACCTTCATACTACCCCTTTTTGTACCTTCACCACATAGCAATATCTTCTTTGAACCTCTATCTTGCATCTTCTTTTGTTTTCCCATTCCATATGTCCTTCTATATGCCCATGCCTCTGCTAATCATTTTTCCTACACTCCATAGGTCTCCACACCGCCATCTCTCTGCTATCCCCTTTTCCACATCCCTCAGGTATGACTGCCTGCACTTCCTTCTTCTCTGATTTCCATAGCTCCTTCTGTACCATAACAGGTCTCTCTGTACCTTTCTCTCTTAAGAGACCAAAGGGGGGAAAAAGTTAGAAACTATTTTTGATATACTTTCTCAATTTAATCTCAATTTGTTCTCACTAATCTTAGCAGCAAGGCCTCCAGGAAAGAACAGGTGGATTGTGCAGTATGGCCGAACGCAACAGGCTGGAAAAACTGGTGCAAGCTCCACCATGTGTCTCTGAATCCAGCGACGGATGTTCGGGTTCCAAAGAACATTTGCAAACCGGAACAATCACTTCCAAGTTTGCGGTGTTCGGGACCCAAAACATTTGTCTTGCAAATCGTTCAAGATCCAAGGTACGACTGTATATGAAATTGCACATACAGAACAGACCATATACAAATTATAAGGGATTTCCTTTCTTATGTAAGGCAATATAAAATAGTGCATAATAGTACTGAGAGCCTTGAATACTGTGGATGGAAAATGGACAGTAGGCAGATGTAGATTTCCCATTTGTCTTGTGGCTCTACATGTTTTTGCATTAGTTTTTGCAAACATGCAGTTTTTGCATTCTATACAATTCCAACAATAAAGAGATGATTTTGTTAATAGAACAGTTTTGAGAAGTCTAAGTAGAAAAAGTTACTTCTACACCTCTGACATCACTTAAAATGTATTTAGTTGAACAGAAGGGCTTCTTCCGTCTGTGAATGGGAATACACAATTCAGCGCATGCTCCCACAGCAAGGATGTTTTGTGACAACACCCCTACTTCTCACTGCAGTCTGCCATGCCACCTCTTACATTGTTCTAGGTGTCCCCCATCAAGCAGGTACACAGGCAGCTGATGGGGAAGAACTGCTGAAAATCAGCTTCTGCCCACAGGAGTGTCCAATTAGCAGATTTCTGTCAAATACCCATATCTAATAGGGCTGGGAGATGTATCAATATATCATCCAAAATCAGTCTGAAGTCCACATTATGGTAACAGTTTCATAATATTACCGTACCTTGGAAGTCGAATGGAATCCGTTCCAGAAGTCCTTCTGACTTCCAAAATGTTCAGAAACCAAATCACGGCTTCTGATTGGCTGCAATCAGAAGCTGCGGAAGCCCTGTCAGATGTTCGGGTTCCAAAAGAACGTTTGCAAACCGGAACAATCACTTCTGGTTTGCGGCGTTTGGGAGCCAAAACGTCCGAGACAACCAAGATACAACTGTATACAACATGGTGATATATTGTGAATTGTGATGTGCTATGTAAAAAAAAATAATTGTGATGTGGATAAAGAATCATAGAATTGTAGAGTTGGAAGGGATCATGAGTGTGGCCAGTCATCGCTTTTCTCATGAATCCTGCAGCCCCTGTTGCTCTGTACTTTAAAATAACAGTTGTAACGATAAAGATAAGTAAAAAATGTATCCGATTTAGACCCCTAAGTAGTAGCAGTTGCCAGGACATTACCCCATTCGCCTCTACATAGTTCCATCCTTATTTCAGACATTGTGATAGATCTGTATATTGCAATGTTTATCTGGCAATATATCATGATATTAAGAACCAGACATCGCTCAGCCCTAATATCCAGCTGATAGAATTTTAATATATAATCAGCTACAAACAGCAACAATGTTATAAATACATGATTAGAACCAGAATAAATTTGTTGAACCTGAATCTCACTGAAATATAAGGGACAAGTTAGTCAAGATTAACTTGTCCCATATATTTCAATGGGATCCAAATTCAGTGTGCTTATATCGAACACCTATTGCTCTCCTTCCTAATCTGCACATTCGGCAGGCAAGAGAGGAAGGTCAGACCTGACAGAAGAATAGAGCTGAGCAGAAAAAACACCTTCACGCAATCCAACCCTCCTAACAGCTCAGCAGAATGTGTTTTGGGTGTTGGATTGCTGTTAATCTGGATCCAACCCACATCCAAAGGCAGCCCTGTTTAGGGAACTTTTTAATGTTTAATGTTTTATCATGTTTTTAATATTCTACTGGGAGTTGCCCAGAGTGGCCTGGGAAACCCAGTCAGATGGGCAGGGTATAAATAATAAATTATTGTTATTATTACATGCTTTAAATTGGTCAGGCTAATATCTGCTCCAAAAGAATCTCAAAATCAAAGTATTGAATGAGATTGTGCTCAAGGTACAAAGATATCTCAATCTACTACTAATCAGAAAGAACTTACTCCAAGCGATTTCTCAACTTGAATAATATATAGCCTCTATAAGTTACCCTGAAATGATGCTTTGGTGGTGGTTCCATAAAAAGAAGCAGCTTACATTAGGATAATTTTTATTGGACCACTTTGCTGGCAAACATGCAAGAATGTGCTTAAAGCAAAGCAAAATGTTTCATTAAAACCGGTAGAATCTGCTTGTATATTGTAAAGATTTGCAAGAGAAAAGTCCAGAAAAAAGCAAGCAAGGAAATTCCTAGTGGTTGTCAATTCACTTACATTTCATTGGGTTTACAAAGTGGAAATCCAGAAAATTAATAGGGTTTACACACACACAAATCTTTGTGTATTGCTTTTTTGTGTGTTTAGAAATACAGCACTATTAAAATCCTCTCACAAACATAATTTGTAAAATTCCCAACAGGATTAAAGATACTAAATTTAATCTTAAAACAAGGTTTATGAGGATTTAGGCTTCCAAGATTTATACATTCCATTAACAAAGGCCAAAACTAACTAATTGGCTTTAGATGACAGTTGCATAAATATTAGGGCAGAACAGAACTGTGTTGAAGACAAATGAACTGCTGAATTGGTCTTCACCACCACATAGGCAGGAATCTCAGGAAATCTATTCCCTATATAAGTGGGTTTTTTTAAAACTTCATTTCCAAAGCTGAACCTTATTATAAAATAGAACAACTGAAACAATTACAAAAGATGTATGGAGAAATAGCAACACTGTTGGGCTTTATGTACAGGCAAAGAGAAGATGACAAAGATCATGCCCATAACTGCTCACCCATTTAATCCAAATAGTGTAATGGTGGTAAATTGTATGGACTGTATCCAACTTCAGTAATACCCAGAGCAGACTCACTGAAATTAATGGGCATGGTTAGCATAGGTTACGGTAATTTCAAATAGGCATACTCCAGAGTAGAACTTAGTCAATACAACTCCTTGCTATAAATATAGAAACAATTACATTCTAACGACTAAATATGTCAAAAGTACAGATACCAGGGTGAGATCATGCAAATGACAACAGTGATCTTTAATAATTAGTTAGAAGATGGAATTTTGGTAGTCATGGTTTCTCACCCCTACATAACTAGCTTCAATTATCTGAAATCACTTCTTCTACACAATAATTAAAAGGTATAGGTGTTTGTCCTACTTTCTGCTCACACTAGTAGCTGTAACCCAACAGCTACGCTAATCTGACCAATAATAACCTCCCATTGCAAATGTTTGATGCTTTTCAAATACAATAAAGGAAGCCGCTTTTCACAGTGTAATTTTATTTATATTTCTAGTTAGCTTCAAAAGCAGTGTTTCTGAACACAGCATGAATTGCTTTTGATCAAATTTTATATTCTTTCACATTTTACCTACAACTTCAGGCATTTCTCACAACAGCTATATTGTCTTTGGTTGTGACCTAAAAATAACATTGAAATCAGCATATTCTGCTTCACCTATTTGTTTCATTAGTATCTCACCTTTGTCCCATCATGGAAAAAAATCCATGCTACAACCATTTTCACATATTTTAAATTTATTAAAATAAAAATTTAGAACACAGTGAGTTTTATCCCATTTTAATTCAACTTGGAGCTGGCCCACTGACATTAATGGACATGGCTAAATTAAGTTTCTAAATTTCAGTAGGTCTGCTCTGAATAAACTTCACTGAATACCCAATATTCAAAATCTTACATGTCTGGATGAGCAGCAATTTTTAAAAGCTGTCATTTATAAATTGTTAAACAAAACAAATTCATGTGCCACTCATAAATTACTAACACTCAAGTTCTTTCTAAAATATATTAAAGGCTGATTTGATCCCTGTGCTAGCATTCAAATAGCACCTGAATAATCAATTCATATTTTGCATGCATTTTCATAAAAGCACTAACATAATCAGATTTGCTTTAAAAAAAGTACTACCAACTAAGTCAAAAGACAGGTTTGGGAATCTCAGTGGACACTGTGCAGACTCATTAAGTATAACCCCAATATTCCAATCCTCACCATTTCTACCCAGAAATAACTGCTACTGAATTCAATGGGGTTTACTTCCAGGTTAAGTGGGGGCTAAGGCTGCAGCCTAAAGCCTGGAAAGGGGATGTGCGATTTGTGCAATGGTTAAAACCCTACCCCTTTTCGGCGTTACCTTTAAAGCAAGGGATCCCGCTAAAAACACTTGCTTGAGACATCGCACAACAGCGAATCGGCGCCTTGATTCGCAGGAGGCACGTTTTCCCCTTTGCCTGCCCACCCCTTCCTTCCTTTTCTTCCCGCCGTAACAGAAATCCAGGAAGGGGAGAAATCTCATGGAACCCAAGCGCGCGCCTCAAAACCGGAGAAGGGGAATCCCACCCCTCTAAACATCCCCCCCCCACCTGCACTTGAGTCATTCATATCGCTGGGATCGCCCTCGGAAATCAACGCTCCCCCCCCCCCCGACCCCACACACTTCCCCTTCTCTCCCCCTCAGAAGAAGAAGGGGGGGCAGAAAATGCTTTCTCTTCCTCCTCGAGGTACCAGGTAGTTCACCCACCCAGAATATGGCCTGGCCATTTCTCAGGCCGACAACGGCGGCTCCCAGGGGGCCCGTGAGGGCAGAGCCGGAGCCTCGCCGGCCAATTCCGGGGCTGGCGGCGCCGCTTCCTCCATACAGATATATTATGCGTCCAGCCGCCGGTCTCGCTCACCACATGCTCCCCCGCTCGGCCTCCCTCACCTGCTTGTTTCTCGGGTAAGGCTTCGAGGAGGCCGCTGCCAGGTGGTATCGCCGCGTCCGGATCTTCCCGCCGCCGCTTTCGTAGCCGCTGCCGCCGCCGCTTCCACCACCTCCTCCTCCTCCCGGAGCTCCGCCGCTTTCCCCCGAATCCATATTGGGACCTCTCCCGAGCCTTGCCGGCCTCCCTCCCACCCACCCGCAACCCGCACGCACGCACGCACGGCGCAAACAGAGAGGCCCGGCCTAGCCCGGCCACCCCCTGTGCGCGCGCCCGCGCGCGCGCTTTCTCTCCCCACTCACGCTTCTTTCCCTCCCTCACGCTCCTCTTGGCCCCCACCCCTGGCCCCAATCCCGTTCTGTGCTGTCACTGTCTCTATGGCGATGCCCCGCGCCGCGCGGCCTGCCTCGCGCCCTCACAGGATGCCTGCCTCCCTCTCTCGCTCCCTGGCTAGCGCGCGCGCGCGCGCCGAGTCCGTCCCTAGCCGCTCCACTTTCCCCTCCCTTTCCTACCCTTTCTCTCCCCCCCCCCTTCACCAACACCGTCACCGTCTAGCCCGCCCGAGATTCTCCCCCTCCTTCCTTTCCTCCCGACCAACCAGAGGACACCCGCCCGGACAGCTTGGCGTCACCAAACCGCGCGACCCGCCATCCTGCCTCATTCCAGTCGCCCGCCGACGGCCCATGAGCGCCCACGGGAAATGTAGTTTTGGAAATCCGAGGCTGCGCAGAGAGCATATGGACACACTCCGCCCTCTCGCGGGGTGGTTGCCGATCTGACGCATTGATGCGCCACAGAATCTCGCGATATAAGCCGCAGCGCAGGCTGGAAACTCGCTATTCTGGAATGAACATTATTTCCAAGGCGCCTTTTTTAACCCTTACAGGGCCGGAGATTACATGTTCATGGAAATCTAAATCAAAAGACATTGCCTCACCCAATCTAAAGCTCTTCTCTCCTTGCGTTAGCAAAAATTCAGAGGAGAATCTATTGCAGCTATCAAATTATGGGCTGATTTAACCCAGCCACTATCTGAAATACTTAACAGTGGTAATTTGGAAAGTCTTTCTCTCCATAGGACAACTGGATCCAATAAACTAGTATCTTGTTAAAGAGGTCAGCTTTGACAGATTAGCTTCAACTTGTAACAAGGAGGCTGGTTTACCATTTAGTACCTGAAATGTTCTCAAGTAATAATTTTGAATAGATTCAGTCCTTTAAATCCATGTCGCTGCAGAGCTGTGCTCCACAGAAGAGCTGTCCCACTGGAAAAGGATTAAGAGAACTCTGTGTTTACTATTAAGGGAAACTTGTGGCAAAACTAACGAGTTAGGATTGGTTATTGATAGTTGCTGGAAGTAAATCATAAGGGAACATGAGATGCATAGGATTGCACTGAAACGTGTATGTAGCCCAATCCTCTGCATGTTTATGGCTTGTCAATTTCCACTGTAAGCAGAGTTACAACCATGACATGGAGCAGAAAGTACTTTCATTATACACTTTAACTAAGGATATGCAGCAATGCAGATTTTTCTAAGTCAACTACACATTTAACATTACACACGGGCAAGTAACACTATGGACACCTATTAGCATAAATGCCTACCAGTTAATTAAATTCAATCATCTCCCTCACATTGCAAAAGTCAGAGGTGTTGTAAGAGTTGTATGGAAGAGTTGTATGAAGCCAATAATAACTTAGATCTTGAATGGGGAACCTATGTTCCTCCAGCTGTTGGACTCACCAGTTATTCTGGCCAGGGCTACATCTTCCTCAATCCTTATTATAAAATATTCATTATCCCTCTGAAACACTTAAAAAGAAAAAATAAATTCCAGCCTGCTTCGATATGTGGCATTTGCACACAATATTTTTTTTTTTTGGGGGGGGGGGAAAGGTGCTTTGTATAATGAGCACAATCTCCAAAACAAGTTGATCAGTATGGCCTCAGGAACAGTGTCACTTTGTATTTTTGCAGAGGAACAAGGAAAACTGCTCCACTCAAATCTCACATTCTCACAATAAGAATAAAGTAGTCTTACTCCTAAGGTAAGGACCTGTAATGTGAATATTTTTTTCATCCCTTTGCTTTTGATCTTTACTGGCAGATTCACTTCCACAAACACACAACTGCTTACTCTTGAATGAATGGTGAAATCACGAAGGTTCGTTTAAAACTGTATCAGCTAGCCAATGGGATTTTCATGTTGAAAAGGCAGCCCAACTCTGGTTAGTATGTGGACTAAGGGGCAACAGTTATCTCCATCAGGACCTGTTTGTAAATTTTGCCCTAGAATCTGGCCAGCCACCCTGGAGACAGTATGGGACTACACTGCCCTTTGTTCTTACTCAACAAATAATGCATTTCCTTACATCATTAGGAAAGATTATGCAAACTACACAACAGCAACAAAATAAATCAAAGACCTAAGGTCCATCTAGTTCAGCACTGTCACCAGTCTTGACCAGCCAGGTAAAGGGACCACACCCACAGAAGCCCCAACCCTACATTTTGGAAACTAGATCACATACTTAGTAAGGTAATGACAGGTTCCAACTGACATGTTTGCAGAAACAAAGTTTTATTATTTACATAAGCAAGTCTATCTTTAGACTAACTCTTTACATTTCCAGAATATTTACATGATTTCAAGATACCGAGTGATGAACAAAATGACAAAGGCCATCAAAGCATAGCAAAACAAAATCCAACACCGTGCTTAAAAACTTAGGATCCAAAGAAATGTTGAAGAAATGTCAATTTAGCACCTTGGTCATAATAGTCATGCTATGGTGTTAACATAAGACACTTTTAGAAAGCAGTAGGGATCTCAGAAGTGACTGTATCCAGAGGTTGCCAATGACAGCTCATAAGTGTGTCAAAGAGTTCTTCACTTCTCACCATAAATTCTCTGTTCATTCTGTGAACGTCTATGTTGAGCTGTGGATCTGTTTAAGCAAACAAAACATCAGTGAGCAAGGAATCAAGTAAAACAGCTACTATATGGGGGGGGGGACTTTGGAAAATAGTGTTCTCTGTCCATTTTCTTCTGTTCATTTTTTACAGAACAGCTTAAAGTACAGAATGCATTCTTATCAAAAGCTCCATAAAATGATTTTTAAAGAGTTTAATTTTCAGATTCTCTAGTTATTAATGACTTTTGTGTAATTTGTGTTATGTTATTTCATAAAAGGGATAAACAGGGCTTTCTTGACACTGAACAAAATTCAGAGATCATCTTTAAAATAGCAGTGGGCTTCCACATGTACACTAGAATACTTTTAAACAAAGTTACCGTATTTTTCGCCCTATAGGACGCACCTAGTTTTTTTTGGGGGGGGGATAAAAAAATTATCCCCCCCCCCCAGCCGCGGCTTCAGCGCACCCCGCGCTCCGGGCAGCAGGTTGCGGATATCTGCCCAAAGCGCGGGGCGCTCTGCTTCAGCGCGCCCCGCGCTCCGGGCAGCAGGCTGCTATCCGCAGCCTAGGGAGCCCTGAGGGAACTCCCGCAGGCTCCCCAGGCTTGCGGATATCTGCCCGAAGCGCGGGGCGCTCTGCTTCAGTGCACCCCGCGCTCCGGGCAGCAGGCTGCTATCCGCAGCCTACGGAGACCTGCGGGAACTCCCGCGGGCTCCCCAGGCTTGCTGATAGCTTCCTGAAGCCTGGAGAGCGAGAGGGGTCGGTGCGCACTGACCCCTCTCGCTCTCCAAGCTTCAGCGAAAGCCTGCATTCGCCCCATAGGACGCACACAGATTTCCCCTTCATTTTTGGAGGGGAAAAGGTGTGTCCTATAGGGCGAAAAATACGGTATATAAAGAAGGAGACATTGCATATTATGTTGTATCCTGCAGTAGCTACATTGCTGGAGAAAAATTCTATACTGCATGCAATCTTATTTTTATGATGCTCATATTCAGTAAATTTCCAACAAAGCTTGGCTGCAGTGCTATACAAGCCTACCTGGAACAAGCTCTGTTAAACTTATTTCAAAGCATGAATGCAAAGGATTGTGCTTATCACACTGGAGTGGGGAATCTGTTTCAATCTGAGGGCTGCATTCCCTCAAGGATAACCTTCCTGGGACTAAATAGTGCTAGCATGGCAAAAGGCAAACAATGGCGATGGAGTAATAAATATGACACTACAGTACACTACTTTCCAGCTTTGCAAAAGCCAGAGGTTCCCATGCTCATCACACATCTCTCCATCCTGTGGCCAGATAAGCAAGAGACATCACCGTAGTTCAAGGACACATTGCAACCAGGCAAAAAACACTCAAGGATAGTACACAGCCTCGGAAATTCCCAAGGCCAAGGGCCTAAAGCAGGGGTCAGCAAACTTTTTCATCAGGGGGCCGGTCCACTGTCCCTCGGACTTTGTGGGGGGCCGGACTGTATTTTGAAAAATATAAATACCCTGCAAGCCGGTTCCGCAGCTGCCTCCGGACCTAGAGGAGGAACGTACTCTGCACGCGCTCAGGAGCGCGTCTCGGCAATGGCCGCTCACTGACGTTGTTGACAAGCGGCAGCTGCTCCATCGGCCTGTCTCTGTGGAGCTCCCAGGCAGTGTGCGCCATGCGTTGTGGCCCGTCGTCCAAGGCCAGGTCGGTGGGCAGGCCACGCATGCAGAGCACCGGGTAGGTGGCATGCAGCTCGCCCTCCAGCGCAGCTGCCGAGCTCGCCAGCAGCAGCAGCGCCAAGCAGGGCACCAGGTGCAGCGCCAGCCTCTCTGTCC
This sequence comes from Podarcis pityusensis, assembly GCF_964106645.2. Classification (NCBI taxonomy): domain Eukaryota; kingdom Metazoa; phylum Chordata; class Lepidosauria; order Squamata; family Lacertidae; genus Podarcis; species Podarcis pityusensis. The sequence goes on from NC_138031.1 coordinate 62,128,553, forward strand.
ATGACCACATCGGGTTTACCTCAGTGCGCAGGCGGCAAGGCTTCGGATTGGCTGCAGGAACTTCCTGCAGCCAATCTGAAGATGCGCCCGTGTCGCCGCCCGCCCAGAAGCCATGCCAGCGTTGCTGAAGTCAGTCCCCGCACAGCAAGACGTCTGCAGTGTGTGAGGACTGACTGGGTGGGCGGCAGGGTCTGCAGGCTGGATTTACGAGCCTGGGGAGGCCGCATCTGGTCCCTGAACCGTAGTTTGCCAACCCCTGGCCTAAAGGACCACTTTGATTCACGGGAGTTTCCCACCCCTGCTGTAAAACAACATTTCAGATATTTTCTTTGGAGAGCAGTACATTTTGCAGAATGAAAAAAAGGGGGGGGGCAACATCCAATTGTTATTTCCACTTACAGTGAGACTTACCCTTCCTCCACACACCCCTGCATACCCCTGAAATCTGCTTGAGGGTTGAGGGACCCTCTGGAGCAGACTTGGGGTACAGGGGCTGCAGAGGGAGATAAGGAAGAAGAATTCCATTGCAACTGCTGACACAATGTTGGATCTTGCCTAACTAAGATGAGCATCAAAGTCCACTTGCATGTACTAACAATATCAAAATTACCTTCTGTTATTAGATCGTCATTCATAACCATAGCAGAGGTCTCCTGGGGGAGGAAAAACATGAATCATTTATCTAAAGAAAAAACATCTATCTGCTATTTTTGAAAAAGGAAGCGTTAAAGCACAATTGCTATAAACATTGTAACCTGATCCTCAGCTTCTTCCTCCACCTCCCTTTTTACTTTAAAGTCACATAAAGTTAGCGATTTAATGCAACTGAGCTGAGCTATATTTTGAGTTTATTGCATTTCAGTATAATGGTGAACAAACTCCAAGGGCTTGTCTCATCTGAATCTTACTCATGTTAAATAAGGACAATCAGTTAAAGAAATGAATCAAACAGAAACATGATCCATGAATACAGTATAGCTATAATCCTATATGGCTTGGGACCAAGTCTCACTGAACTGGACAGTACTTCATAGTAAACCTCTATACGATTGGTTACAAAAGTTCTTAAAGCCTAGACCTAGTTCAGCCAGCCCTCTCACTGTGTGTGTTTTAAAACAGCACAAGTTTACAATTACAATCATACCTCGGGTTAAATATACTTCAGGTTGCATTCCGTGGCGATCCGGAAGTTACTTCCGGGTTTCACCGCTCGTGCATGCGCAGACGCTCAAAATGACGTCACGTGCACGTGCAGAAGCGGCGAATTGCGACCCACACACGTGCAGACATGGGTTGCGTTCTGCTCAGGATGCGAACGGGGCTCCGGAACGGATCCCGTTTGCATCCAGAGATACCATTGTGTTGACAGATGTTTAAAAGCACCCAACAGCCATATTTAAGGTATATAGCCATTATTTCTACCAATGACCTTGTAAAAAAGCATGTAAGTATGCTCAAGTGGATACCTGAAATACAGCTGGATTCATAGCTTGCTGTCCCATATTTCCACTCGGTTGCATCCTTTCGTAAGATGCATAGCTGTAGTTGTAGTCATTATATTCAGCATTATAATCTCCATATTCAGCATTATATTCTCCATATTCAGGGTAGTCACCGTAGCGGTCGGCAAAACGGGAACCAAAGCGCTCAGCATAACGTTCAGGAAAACGGTCCCCAAATTGTTCAGGGTAACGTTCAGGAAAACGGTCCCCAAAACGGTTACCTCGTTCAAAACGGTCAGGACGTTCATAGCGATCAAAGCGTTCATTTCTCTCATAATTATACTGGCGATAGTAGTTTTGATAGTCTTGATAATAATCATTATAACTATAGGGCTGGTACCGCTGAAATTCTGCTTTCAATCTAAAACACAAGGCAAAAAAAAAAAGAGTACAAGTTATCTAAAGCATGAAATAAAACCAATCATGCCATGGAAAGTCTAGCAAAAACCACATTCCCTAGAAAAAGTTAACCTGAATACAGGGTCGAATCATAGTGCTAGGTCTCTCCTGCCATCTGTTCAAGGATTTTTCCTAGCGCAATGGAACATTCTCTCCCTCCTAATTCCCCATGCCCCCAATTTGTACTGGGGTTCCTCCAACTTACAGGAACAGATTTGGGAAAGGTGCATGGTGTACACAGAGGGAGAAAAAGGGGGAACGTCCTATTGTGCAAGCGGAAACCCTGAAAATACTTCAAGAAGAAGAAGAAGAAGAAGAAAGAATGAATCATGGCCTGTTTATGTGGTAATAATTATGCTGATTATTAGAAAGAAAAGCACAAAGATGTTGACAATTATGCAAAAACAAAACAAAAATAACCCTAGGCTCCAAAGTAATCATATGCAAATGATGTGTTTGTAAGAGATTAGTAAATTTCATGAGTTACCTTTTAGAAATTCCTAAAGTCAATCGGATTCGTTTTCCACCTAGACCAGGCGCATTCTGACAATCTTGCAATGCTCTCATCATATCACCTTCTTCAGAAAATCGGACAAAGCCATAACCCCTAAATAGTTTTAATACACATGTTAGTACATGTTCTAACACTCGCAAAGAAACAGAAAACATTCTATTAATATTCAATTCAGCAATTTAGTGCTGCAACTCATCAAGTTTACCATTTCTTCCCTTGGGTGTTCTGACCACTCTTCTGGGATATCCCCCCAGGAATCTTTTTCAGAATGATTTGTTAGGGTGTTAGGGTTTGACGAAATAAATCAGAATGCTATTTCTTTCAAATTTTATCAAACCCTAACACCAGGATAAACTGAAATTACTTAGCCTCTAACAATCATGTTTTTTCATAGGATCTTCATGCTTACTAAGTTCAATATTATCTAAGTAAGTCACTGGTCATGAAATGACACCCAAAAATTTTGTTACTGCATCACTGGTGGACTCCTTGATTTCCAGTGGTCAGTCAAATAAATTCCATTCCAAAAAATGTTAGCTGCAGACTACTTCTCTTTGGTACCTGTAAACTGGAGACATCTTACCATTCTCCTTACACTTGATTTTGATTAATGTTATCTTCCTTTCCTTATTAAATGCAACATGTGCACTTAAGATATGCAACTCCATAAATAGGTCAAGAAACTACTCTCGTTTGTTACATGATCATATAGAGCTATGACGTATTAAATCTGGATCCTATCAGGTTTCTCAAACTACAGCAGACCTCTCTATGTAAGTGTAAGCAGTCACTAAGCACTGCAGCTCTGAATTTCCCTCCCAAACATGCTACTTTTCGATTGAGATACCAGGTTCACACTATGAGAAAACTGAACACCATTAGTCTATCTTCTCTCTTCTTATTGGAGAATCCACATTTGTTTCTTGATGTGCAGAGCTCACTAAGTAAAGCTTTTGAGTGCCTCAGTTGTACACTGTTTCTTACTACCAATGCTTTTTGTTCTGTAATAAGTTACCTGGAATATCCCAGCAGATCTGTGGCCACTTTGCAGTCTACAGAAGATGGATACCTTTTGAAAAAGTAGTCATAGAGCAAGAAATCATCCACCTCGGGAGTTAACTCTCCTACAAATATTGCAAATTCTGGCCTTGTAAATTCTGGCCTAACAAATTCTTGCCTTGGAAATTCTGGCCTGTAAGAAATTGAAAGAAAAAATACAATTAGTCGTCTTGCAGTAAATGCCTCAGGGCCCTGTATCCACTAGGTTACTTTCCAGAGTGTATGCCACTCAAATACCTACCTAGGATTGATCCAGCCAATACTTGTTTGTCCTTGTCCATGGTGCATTCACAGGCACCATGCACAGAAGCAATTATCTTGATCATGTCTGAGCAACAATCCTCAAACCATTTTTCTGAAACTCTGCTTCAGACCAAACTGTCCGAGAGGCTGCTCCCCCAGCACAACCATCTTTCCAAACCACCCAAGTGAAAAATATTAAATCCATGAAAGAGGACAATTGCCTCCTCCAAAATAAAGTTAATCAGTACTTTTAAGCAGCTTGTGGGTTTTTATTAGCCTTCTCTGCTTACGGAGTCAAGATAGCAGTTCTCAAAGCTTAGTCCAAAGCAACCCTGCTAGCGTCCATGAGAGAAAATAGTCAATATTTTGGGTGAAATTCACTCTAGCACCAAACAGAATGTTGTCAGCACAAGCATTTATATGTGTTTTGTTGGGCAAGCTACACTATCCTCCTGCCGTGTGCTGTTCTGGGGGTTCTCCAGACCCTCCAGAGAGGATTTAGGGAAGGCACGGGGGAGCAGCCATGTTACACTAATGGGAGTCCTTGCACTGGCTTCCACTACCAGAAGGGGCAATTAAATCCAGCCCTTTATTTTCTTCACTGTTACCTCACTGCCATCAAGAGACATCAAGCTTACAAAATAATGTGATTCAACTTATATGGCCAAGCAGAGGCATATATTCAAGTGATGCAGAAAAGAACTAAAATTAAGCAAGTTTTCTGCAGCTCAAACTAGTTATTAATTTTATCTATTTTGTTATTACTGTTGCCTTCTCCCATAGCTGTGGCTTGAATCATTTGGAGCCTTTTGCTCTGCAAGCGCCTTTCATATTCTCTAGCTGGGTAATATGTAAAGAGGGCTGATATCTAGGAAATCTTGCATAAGCAGCAAAAAGATGGACCTATGATTCTGCTTCTTCTAGCTCTAGAACTCTAATCCTAAACTCTACATTTATATTCCCAGTTTAGAATGGTTTAAACTGAAGCAAGAAATAGGGAGAATGAGCATGACGGAAATATCATAAACATTAGCAAGCATGGATCAGGCAAACAACTCCCCCAAATGCTGTAATATTCAGCATGAGTTGCTTTGAGCAAGTGGGGCATATTCAAAAAAAAATTGCGCAGCCCTTTTTCCAGCAACATTTATCAGAGAATGCCAAGACACTCTACATATATCGTACCTACATATATTAGTCAAAAGCTAAGTATGAAAGAACCTTCAAGTAGCTTTATAGATAGTTATCCTGACAAATGGACACCAGTTGCAAGTATTTAACTAACTGTGGACAATACTATCATAAGGTAGTTTGGCTCTAATTACAGACCAGATTCTCTCTTGTTCTATGACCTCATTAAAAATAAAACTGAATTTGTGGAAATGAATGGGGCTTGTCTATATCCCGCGGTGAGGTGGGCTTCAAATTTATATCCAAAGTGTAATGCTATTAATGCTTTGTAGTGCCAAGATACGTTTACTGCCTTTCTAGCCATTGAGATGGCTGTTGTGATTTTATTCAACATGTGCCCTCCAAGATGAATACAGTACATGGTAAAACCTTAAGCATCAAAAGGTAAACATGGTACAAAAGATAAAGCAGATCTCAAATGACACTGAGAAAGCATAATCAGAAAACCTTTTGAGAAGCAGGGAACAAACCAACAGGGTACAATACTTGTGTATATTCTGGATGTCTATCATCAGACGTATCAGCTTTCATGCTGAACACAGAATTCTCCCGATAGTCTTGGAACCGTTGCCTGAAGCCTTTTAACTTGTTTCACTTTAATTACAAGTTCATATCCACTGGGCCTTTGAAAGCTACTAAATAAACAGCTCCATTAAAACTGGCTTATTTCTTTATTTAACTTTACAAAATATTTTTTTTCAGAACAGCCTAATGAGGGTTTTTTTGTTAATTTCGTGCTATTTGATTTAAATATTATTATATGGACAAGAGCCGGCTTTTTTCTTGTCAGTTTCAAGGTTTCTTCACCTGCTTGGAATACTAGTAAAATCTGGTCTTCCTGCTCTTGCTTTACTCTTTTTCTTCCGTTTTTTGTGGGGGGATCTCCACCACAGAGGCAGGCTTTCTTTTTTGGCCTTTCCCACTGTATCCTGCTAGAATGAAAAACAGTTATACAGTATTTCATCTCAATTAAATGCCTCCCTCCCTCTCCCGATCACCACCTTGGTGATTTCCCCATATTCACCTTTCCCTTGACAGAAGCCTGGGGTCCCATCTCTCCCTCCGCCTCCCATGAGGGAAAGCAGCCTCTGGGGAAAATGCCTGGCAAAAATAACAGAGCCAAAGGATTGTATGAAAAGCCATATTCCCCTGACTTGGTCAAGCTGGCTATAGGAGTAACTGCTTTTCACGCCAACATTTTGACTCCCCTCGGTTTCCTTAATTTAAAAAAAAAAAGTTAACCATTAGAGGCTGACCAAGCATGAAATTTAAGACTTGCTTTTACAACAGGACCCTGCTTTAGATCTCTCCAAGACTTGCCCAGAGACGCTACAGCAGGAAGAGGTCCAGTGTATGAGATGCAGGGCCAGGTCACCAATTATTATTTTTAACCTAAAAGGGGTCTTGGGCTCTTCTCTGAGATATTGATCAACACTGCCAGGTATTGGCCACTATCTCAGGGCAACTGTCTGGGGTAGACTGAATCTAAAGCGCAGCCAAAGGAGCTTACGTCAAGTTTTTACACTAGCAACATGCAAGTGAAAAAAAAAGCCACATCCAAAAAAAGAAACCAGCAGAGGCAGTTATATGGGAAGGAAAAGGGAAGGAGGCGGCAGTCGACCAGATAACAAAGGCAATATCCCTCACCATCCCTCACCATCGGGATAGAGATTAAACATTTTCATTTAAGGTTTACTTACATGGATGGTATCATTTCACTTCTAGCGCACCAGTTCAGGCATCCTAAATAGTGTGTGTTATAGGAAAGTCCCACCACAAGATCTCACTGTGCAACAGTGCAGAAAGCAAATCTCCTTGTTCTGCCCCCAAGCTGCTTCAGTTGACGTGATTAAGGATTCCACAGCAGGGGAGAACAATCTGTCAGAAATTCATCTGAGGAAAGCATAGGGCTAAAACCCACCACCACCGCCACTCCTCCCCCAGAAATCCTTGCTTAAGTTTGACATTTGCCAATGGCTCTGACCATGGCTAATGTCTTCCCCTAAGGAGCTATGAATGTGGTGTCATTCTCATAAAATGGTCTTACCTGGCTAGCCATTGTTAAAAATTATCTTCAGAAGAAAAATACGCTGCGGCTGCTCTTTTCGGTGCTCTGTTTTTTATAAAAAAAGAAAAGAAATGTGTAAGGTTTTTTTAAATGAAAAATAATCTGCCTTTAATTGCAGGACTGCTGCAAATGTAACCTAATGACTACTTAGATTTTGTGGCATTCCTTCCTTGAGGAATATAACAGTGACCAAGAATAATAGTAGGTACAGGTGAAATTCAAATCCAAGTTCATCAACTTCTGGAACAGATTTTCCAGACACGTGAACAGGGAGGAGCGGACGAAGTCACACTGGAAAGTGGAAGCTAATTTTTGCTGGCAGATGGACACTGTTAGAATATCACCCAATTTGTTTAGATTTTGTATTTCTTGGCCTTGACATTGAAAAACAATTTGATGGAAGAGTATACTTTTTTTGAAATGAGTAGTTTACCACAACACTTAAGGTTTATTAATTTTATGAAATTAATAATTTCTCTACCAACTTTCAACACTATAGTGTATTTAAGGAAACTCATAATAAAACTACAATTAATAAAATACAAAATCATGAATGAGGCCTAGTTTGACTCTTCCTGGTGAGGACACAGCTAGTATACTAGTTAGAGAAAACCCACCAAACCCACGAGTGTCTAACAGAAGTACCAGATTAAGAAGCATCCCTAAGATGCAAACTTGTTGCTTCAAGATGAATGCAACTCTACATGGGTATAGTCTCCTCCCAACCTGAAAATTAAAGAAAAATACATGCCCCTTTTTTAGGGTATGCTGTGCACTTTATCTTTTAAAAATGCTGTGTTTACCAAATTAACCAAAGCAATATTGTTATAAATTATCCCTTTATGTGCAGTGTCTACATTAAGACAAAATTAGTTTGGAAGTACTATATTCTATGTCAAACTGTAACGGTAACTTTGTTCCCAAGGTACAAGAGCACATCAAATCTGTAGATTAGCAATGCAAAATGTAATGTAAAATATGCATTCAGGAAGCTAATATATTGCTCTACTTACAAGATTGCTGACAGACATAACATCTTTAAAGACATGCAAATAACATGTTCTACAACTAGTTCTTCAAGCTGAATAATTTCAACTTACCTGTCACTGTCTACTACACAAACTGCCAAATAAAAATAACTCTGGATGCAGAAGATGGAGAGTACCAAAGTAGGGTGTCATCCAATGTATTTCGGGTTCCAAGTATCTTATGAATTCACAACTATTTTTGGTACTTTCTTCCTCCACAATTGCTAAACCTATGTTTTCACTACAATACAAGGAAAGAAAGAATTAGAGACACATGATAACAGTTTCATAGCAATAGGACTTATTTTGACCGAAGGGAGAACTGGGAGCCTTTTTGCTGTTTTGTACTGGTATTACAAATCTTTGGTGAGAGTATACTAAACTGGATTAAGTCTCAATGAAATCATCAAAACTTGTTTCCGTGATACTTTTCCAAACACAAAGCACACCACATAATTCTTACACTCAAGGATCATGCTCATAGCATGTATTTACATAAATTTTTAGAAGAATACATTCCCTAGGTAAGTGAGAAACCCCAAGTGTTGCATCCCATTATATCTGCACATGAGTGAGATGAATTTCTGTTAATGCAACAGAACTTCACTTTCCTCTCATAAGAAAATAAAAACCCTGTTGGATCAGACCAAATGATCACTTAGTTCAGCATTCTGTCCTTACAGAGAACAGTCAGGTGTTCATGGGAAGCCTGAAAGCAGGACCTGAGCACAACAATTCGCAGAACTGGCACCGACAGTAGAAAAAGAACAAAGCTAATTTGGTTCATTGCTATTGATAGCCTTATCCCTCCATGAATTGTCTAATCCTCTTTTAAAGGCATCCAGGTTGGTGGCCATCACAATAGGCTGCAGGAACTTAATTCCATGGTTTAATTTCAGAGCAAGATTTGAGGGGGCACATGGAGGAAGGTGAAAAACACTTATAAAGAGTTTAACAGATTTTGATTGCACCCTAGTAGTTTGGGCAAAATATAAAACAGAAAATAATTTCTGAAAAAGACACTTTCAAATTTTCAAATCTGAAAAATCCAAAATAAAGTAGTTCTCGCATTTTCTGTAACAGATGTTCAAGCGGAGGGGGGCGGCGGCAAAAAGTTGTGTTTCCCAATAGAAATATGCCTGTGTAATACAGTACTGTGATTTTAAAAAAATCAAAAAACCACCTTACCAGGTCCTTCGTTTTTCAACTGAAAATTTGATTTCGCCTAGAACTGTATGTTTAGCAAAATATATCTGACTATCTAGAAGGCGTCTCTGTCTTCCTTGAGTTTTAAGAGTTTAAAACGGGGGGGGGGGGGGAAGGTGCTTTACATTTCAATTCTAGACCCGCCTGCTGGGGCTTTTTAAAGTCCCATTAATCCAACGCGGCTCACTTTCCCCTAGAGACGCTCAAAAGTGCAACCGGGCTACGTCTAAAACGAAAGCCTTGGGCTGAGCCTTTGCAGAAAGCCCGATCCAACGGGCCCCCAAGGTTCAGGTGTCAGTCGCAAGCGGCACAGCCTGGACTAAGCAGGCCCAGGAGGATTGCGCAGCCCCTTGCGAGGGGCCAACCCGACAGCGAGCGAGCGGGCGGGAGAAGCGAGTCTCCCGCACGCGCCGAGGCCTCCTCACAGGGGCGGGGCTGGAGAAACTCCACGAGAAGAGCCGGGGGAGCCTGAAAACCACCCCCGGAAGCGCCGGAGTGAGGCCGTTAAGGAATGAGAAGCGCCCGCTCGCCACCCGCCAGCGCCACCCGCGCTCCCTCAGCCCCTCCGATACTAACGTCTCCGGCCTTCCTGAGAGCCGCCATAACGAGGAGTTCGGATGTCGCAACGCTCCCTTCCGCCGCCGCCCCGCCTTTTTCCTTCTTCTCCCGACGACTTCCGCCCAAGGCTGCCCCGGTGACTGCCTGTTTGTTTTACGTCCGGCCGCTCTTCCCGCCCCCCATACGAGGAAGTCGAACGGGAAGCGCCAGTCAGTGAGGGCCGCGGCGCACGCGGGAGGCACAGTCTTCCGGCTCCTGATCAGGCGGGAGAAATAGACAACCCCACGCCGCACAGCTATTAAGGACCTCCGCGTCATTAGGTGCCGCCGAAAGGCTGAGAAATGGAGCTGTTAGGGGGCTGCTACGAACAGGTACTCTTCGGGTTCGCGATACAGCCGGGTGAGGTAAGAACTGTATTTAAATAAAAAAAAAAAAAAAAACCAAACGAAAGCGGGGGGCGGGGTTGGAAAGAGCAAAAAGTGGCGCGCTGTGCACTTACAGCGCGAGGGCCGCATGCGCGACGCACGCCACGCGAGATGCGACGCGCACGAGGGTCACGGGGGAGCTTCGCTGGCTCGCCTCGTCTTGCTCAAAGGCTTCCTTCCCAGAAGCCTTCGCGGCATTAGCCACGCGCAGCTCCCTCGTGGGTTCGAATGTTGCCGAGAGGTGGTGGCGAGGAAAGGGCGTCTTCCTCCCGCCCATGGGAGGAACCACGAGGGTCATCTAGTCCAACCCCCTTGCAATGCAGGAATACTTTTGCCCGACGTGGGATTCGAACCCACGACCCTGAGCTTAACAGCTTCGTGCTCTACCGGCTGAGCTATCAAATCCTCCAACATTTAGGGATGTCCTATTCTGGTGGTGTTGTTGTTTATGCCCCGCCCATCTGACTGGGCTGCCCCAGCCATTCTGGGTGGCTTCCAACATCTATAGGAACAAAATAAAATACTAAATATTTAAATACTTACCTCTACAGCCTTCAGATGGCTCCGGGGTCTTGATAACTCCATACCATCCAACGTTTCTCCAATGAAAACAGAGACGTCCTGAGGAAAAGCAGGACATTCCAGGATCAAATCAGAATCCGGGATGATTTCTGTAAATCCAGGACTCTCCCTTCAAAAATAGGGACACTTGGAGGGTCAGTTATTCCCCACTTTCCTCCAACTAAATGAGATCAAGGCGGCATCCCCATTTATCCTCACATCAAGTCTGTGAGGTAGAGATTATGACAAATTTCGATTGCAACAAATTTTGCAGACATTTCCTTGATTGAACATGGAATGTTTTGTGTGCTCTGTGCACATTCTGGTCTTGATCCCAACACAGTTCATCCTAGCTAACGGTTACAGATGGGTAGCCGTGTTGGTCTGCCATAGTCGAAATAAAAAAATTCCTTCCTGTAGCACCTTAAAGACCAACTAAGTTAGTTCTTGGTATAAGCTTTCGTGTGCATGCACACTTCTTCAGATGCACACTTCTTCAGGTATCTGAAGAAGTGTGCATGCACACGAAAGCTTATACCAAGAACTAACTTAGTTGGTCTTTAAGGTGCTACAGGAAGGAATTTTTTTATTTCATCCTAGCTAAGTCCCTTTTAGAACTATGACAGTTTGTCACTCCTATAATTCCATTGCTTTCATGGAACTTGTTGATGAATAGGATTAGCTGCATCACGCCCTCTGAAGATTAGTTCCCTTTTTCTGTTTTAAAAATTGGGATATCATTAGCAAATAACAATTGTTCTTTTATGTTTCATCTTCAGAACTGGTCAGCTCTTCCTGATTTCACCCACCATGCTCACACTGCTTCACTGTCCACAGTAGCTGTGAATGACAGATATGTAGTCACTGGCAGCAAGGATGAAACCATACAAATCTACGACATGAAAAAGAAAGTAGAACATGGGGCACTAATGCAACACGATGGTAAGGGGCTTATCATTCTTGTATTAGTTGCAGGGATTGGGTTTGAGATATGTTAGTGGGAGTTGGTTCTGAGCATGACTTAAGTACAGAAATATATGAAGAAGCTTACAAATATTTGCCCTGATCCAGAGGTTGCAAGCATAGAGGCTTCCTGATTCACTTCTGTAGTATTAATAAAAAGGGAAGCCAGCTCCAGCAGGTGCCCCATGTGCATGTTGAAGTGCCTGTGGGATTCTGGATCAAGGGCACAGCCTTTAATCCAGCACATGGTAAAATGCACGTGCCAACCTTATTTCAAGGGTTTGTTTCCAATTCTAAGCAGCATACACAGAAATAATTTTCATGGATTTCAGTGGACTCTAATTCAAAGTGGTACTGAGAACTGCAGGGCTCCTATACAGCAAATGATAGCCATAAGCTTCCAAACATAATTTAGCATGTGCAGTTTTGCAGGGCATATCTAAATCTGCTATGCTTCAAAATTATCATTTTGAAATGTAGAAGACATGTTTTAGTTCAAGATACATTAAATGTAACTGATTTGCATGGGTTTTCAGGCACTGTAACCTGCTTGGAATTCTATGGAAGTTCACATCTATTGAGTGGAGCTGAGGATGGTTTAATATGCATTTGGAACACAAAAAGATGGGAGTGCTTAAAGTCCATTAAGGCACACAAGTAAGTATTGTTTTCTTCTTCTTCTTTTAAAGAAAGTGTATGGCTTAATTTCAGAGTTGCACAAGAAGCTTTCTTATGCTCTCTTCCCCTGCAACCATTCCAAAACAACTTTTCCAAAGAATCCAAAATGGCATGGTACGGAAGGCTATGGTGGGTGGTGGAAATTGGATAGGAACACCTTGCAGAAACTACATCCCATGCTGTTCTGGAGGGTTTCTTGAAGCTGTTTACAAGCCTATATATTTATCACACGTGTGCGGTAAGCAGAGAATGCAGCATAAAACAGTTGTAAAATATCGTTATGAAACAACTTATCAGAAAAATAGTATCAGAATCAAGCAACAACCAAGACAGCCTAAGTTTGTTACTGCCCCCAAACTCACCTAAACAACTAAGAAAACGCAGTAGGGTCAGGTTTTTCAATTAGGGAGTTCAAGTACTCCACTGAAGTGTAACAACTGAGGGTGCTCCAGGGGTAGTCAACCTTTTTATACCTATGACCCACTAATGCATCTTTCTTGATGGGAAGATTTCCTTACTGCCCACCAGTGCTCGATGGAAGGAGGATTCAGTTTGTTCTTTAGAACCCCCTACCGCCCACCTAGAGTCCTGAAACGCCCACTAGTGGGCGATAGGGACCAGGTTGACAGTCCCTGCTCTAGTCTGAACTGTCACTGATACTATTTCCCAAGGTTGTAGAATCTGGATACATCAGAGTTGGGAGCTTCTTGTTTTTTAAGCTGTTTGTATCTCACTCTTAATCAAAAAGATCTCAGGGTGGATAACAGTCAAACTAAAAATAATAATATCAATATATAACACCCCCCCCCCAAGAATATATATAAAAACACAATATATCCACCATCTCTCAGCTGATAGTTAGCATTAGTTTTCAGAAGCCTGTGAAGTCATGCCGTGTTTTAAGCCAGTACTTGAATAACAGTGAAATTGCCAACTGGATTGCAGGGGGCAGGGGGTTCAAAAGCCAGGGTGCCACTACAGAAAAGATATCCCCGCACGTCACCCCCACAAATATAGTTCCTAATGGCAGGATGCAAAAGACGGCCTTAATTCATGGGCAACATTTAATTATTATTGCTAGTGAGTTGGCGGGAGTAATGAATCTTGACTTTCATTTCCTCTTTTATCAGGGGACATGTGACATCTTTTTCTATTCATCCTTCTGGGACGTTAGCTTTGTCAGTAGGAACAGACAAGACGTTAAGGTGAGTCGGAAGTTTGCAACTTCAGAAACATTCATTTTAGTTTTATTTAAAACTTTAGATTCTTCTTTTCTGTAAACTCAAAGCAATTAACAAGTGATACAAATTCAAAAAGAAGTCCCAGAGGGGGGAAAAACATTAAATTGTTCATTTTTTAAAACTGGTTAATTCTTCCCTCCGAAATATGTTTATTAAGCATCTTGTTTTTCAGAACATGGAACCTTGTAGAAGGAAGATCTGCATTCATAAAAAATATAAAACAAAGTGAGTATATCCCCTTTGCATTTTGTCGTATTCTGTAATTATAGAAATGTCCGTGCATTGCCAAATACCATGTGTGTCTCATTTTTTAGTTCAGTGTCCACAGTTATTGTGTCCTTGGATTTGTGATACAGCCCTGAAAACTCTGAGAATCTCTATTTTTTACACAAATGTTTCAATGTCCCCAGTGCCTCATAATCTCCATTGCCTCAAGATCACATTGAACGCTATTATAAGTCACCAGCCTTCTTGCGAGCAATTGTTCCTGGCAGAAACATCATTCCCATCCTGAGTCCTATCTCTCCTCTGAGCCCTTCAAAGCCCCTATCAATCTATGTTAATGGCTCTCAAGTTCTTAGTCTCCTATATTCTGGAGTTACCTGTTGAGTGCCTCCAAGCAGTCTTTCTTGCTTCATGCCTCTTTCTCTTCAGCATAGCTAGGATTTGGTTTTTCTGTTAGGAGTGCTTCTAATGTCTTTGCACTGGTGGCATCTATGAAGGCAAAATAGTTAAACCATGCTCCCCAGCACACCACCTAAATCTTCAGAAGGTCTTAGGATCCTTCGGACAGCATGGGAGATGAAATGGGGTCCTGCAGGAAATCATCTCCTTGACAGAAGCCTCTGCTGGATGAGAGCCTTCCTTGAACACAAGGAACACCACTGGCTACATGTTTTCCAAAGCAGAATCATTAAGGAAACTTTGGTTTATAGATAACTAATATATTTGCCTTTTTTATATCTTTATAGCCAACATTCTTTTAAAAGACGTAAAAACAAGGCAAAAATTTTACATAGTGGGGTATATGTAATGTTTCGTACTGTGAATAAGTATTTGTAGAGCATCACATTTGAAAAGAATCTTTGTCTAAGAGAGATGTTCTAGCAATATTCAGAAGGGAACTAGGAGGGGGGTCAGTAGCTTAACAATGTCCAAGATGTTTCATTTCTCTATTTGGCTTAGATTGCTGATAACATTCAGTATTAGGACTCAGCTACAGTGGTACCTTGGTTTACAACCATAATCCATTCCGGAGGTCTGGATATAAACCGAAACAGGTTGTAACCCAAGGCGCACTTTCGCCAATGGGGCCTCCAAAAAAATGGGTTGTAATCCAAAAAAAGGGACACACACTTCTGGGTTTGACATGGTTGTAATCCAAAACTGTTGCAGACCAAGGTACCACTGTTTACAGCTGCAAATAAAACATTTTAAATGTGTTTTAAGTGCAGTATACAATGTGACACTTTATGGCGATGGTGAGCCTTATGGAAAATTATTTGTATTTTTAAAAACACTTTAAAAAAAACATTTTCTGAATGTTTTCTATATGTGTGTAGATTCCATCTTAGATTTCCTTATTTTGTTTGCAGTAAAGTGATTATTTGGTGTCTATTTGAAATTAATATTTTATAAAATCTGTATCATTTTTCCTCTTAACGTAGATGCGCATCTTGTTAAATGGTCACCCAGTGGTGAGGTATACGTGGTAGTTATAGCTAACAAAGTGGATATATACAACCTTGAAACTGCTTCTATTTCTGGCACCATTGTTGCAGAAAAGAGAATATCTTCAGTAAAGTTTCTTACAGTAAGTAGTAATGCAGTGTTAAAGTAAGTAAAGCATTTTAAATAAATTAAATCTGATTTATGTTTTCTTCACCTTTTCTTTCAGGATTCCATACTTGCTATTGCAGGAGATGAAGAATTTGTACGGTTATTTAATTGTGAATCTCAAAAGTGCCTTTGTGAATTTAAAGCTCATGAAAAAAGGTATTTTATTTCTGAAACATAATAGAAAGGATATTATGCAT
The DNA here is from genome assembly GCF_964106645.2 of Podarcis pityusensis. Classification (NCBI taxonomy): domain Eukaryota; kingdom Metazoa; phylum Chordata; class Lepidosauria; order Squamata; family Lacertidae; genus Podarcis; species Podarcis pityusensis. Next base: position 62,144,225 of record NC_138031.1, read on the forward strand.
GCTTTGGCTCAACTTTTAGGAGTATATAATAGTCAGTTTTTAATTTTTTCTCTTTGGATTCTTGTTTTGTATTTTCATTATGAATGTGCCATAGTTTAGCACTTCAATTTTTTTTACTGATTTTAACATGGAAGAATGCATGTGTTTAAACCAGTAGTACTTTAAGTGGTTAAATAGGGCTGAATTGTGTCCTATCGCCAGTTTTCTTAGTGCTTGCTGCTGTTTAATTTTTACCGATTTTATTGGGATATTTCATACCAACTATTGATCCATAGAGTAAAAGAGATCTACACTTTTGAAATGGAAGGCTTACATATTCTGGTGACTGCATCCAGCGATGGATACCTTAAGATGTGGAGTCTTGATCTTGAGAAGGTTTGTATATTACAAAGCTAAGTGCACCATTCATGGTTGAATCCTAAATTCCAAGAAGTGCAGTCCTAACTTACCGTATTTTTCGCCCTGTAGGACGCACCGCCCCATAGGACGCACCTAGTATTTTTTGGGGGGGGGGGGAATAAAGAAAAAAAAATTATTTCCCCCCCAGGCACGGGGCTGGCGCGGGGGAAGCCCAAGCTTCCCCTGACCCCAGCCCCCAAAACAGCCTGCTATCCGCAAGCCTAGGGAGCTGCGCCGGTCTCCCCAGGCTTGCGGAGAGCTGCGCGAAGCCCAGGAGCGCTCCTTAGCGCGCCCCAGGCTTCGGAGTGCAGGCAGCTCTGCGCGCCCAGCGCGAAGCCGCACCGGGCTCCCGAAGGTTGCAGAGAGTTGTGCGCCGCCCGGGAGTGCAGTCAGCTCTGCGCAACCCTCCGGGTTTGCTGAGTTTTCCAAATTTGCTGGCATATTGAGTGTAGCACCTTAACAGCATCATCGTTTAAAATTTTAAATAGTTCAGCTGGAATACCATCACTTCCACTGGCCTTGTTATTTGCAGTGCTTTCTAAGGCCCATTTGACTTCACTCTCCAGGATGTCTGGCTCAAGGTCAGCAACCACACTACCTGGGGTGTACGAGACATCCATTTCTTTCTGGTATAGTTCCTCTGTATATTCTTGCCACATCTTCTTGATTTCTTCTGCTTCTGTTAGGTCCTTTCCACTTTTGTCTTTTATTATGGTAATCTTTGTACGAAATGTTCCTTTCATATCTCCAATTTTCTTGAACAGATCTCTGGTTTTCCCCATTCTGTTGTTTTCCTCTGTTTCTTTGCATTGCTCGTTTAAGAAGGCCTTCTTGTCTCTCCTTGCTATTTTTTGGAAATCTGCATTCAATTTCCAGTATCTTTCACTATCTCCCTCGCATTTTGCTTGCCTTCTCTCCCCCGCTATTTGTAAGGCCTCGTTGGACAGCCACTTTGCTTTCTTGCATTTCCTTTTCATTGGGATGGTTTTCGTTGCTGCCTCCATCCATAGTTCTTCAGGCACTCTGTCCACCAAATCTAAATCCTTAAACCTGTTCCTCACTTCCACTGTGTATTCATAAGGGATTTGACTTAGATTATATCTTAGATTATTCTTTGTTACTCGCCTTAATTTTTTTAAAAAACTGAAAGACTCTATCTAAATAGTAATATAATGCAACAATACCTGGAGTTCCCAGGGAAAAAGGAATTAAGCATTCAACTGTTCTGGGGATTGTCATTCTGTGAGGGGAATATGGGTCGCCTAACAATTCTCAGCACCTTTACCAAACTACAGTTCCCAGGATTCTTTGGGTGAAGCCATGACTTGTAACTTGCAACTTGCAACCTCCAACTGCTCTGAGACTCCAGCTCCCATTTGTCCAAGCCAATATGACCAATGGTCAGAGATTATAGGAGTTGTAGTCCCGAAGGTTGCGCAGAGCTGCGCACCGCCCAGGAGTGCAGGCAGCTCTGCGCAACCCTCCGCAGCCCGGCACGAAGCCTGTATTCGCCCCATAGGACGCACACACATTTCCCCTTCATTTTTGAAGGGGGAAAAAGTGCGTCCTATAGGGCGAAAAATACGGTATTTCATTGGTGTTTAATAGCCACAATCTCAGCTAGCCGTGACGTCAGTGGGAAGTGTACTTCTGAGTAAACACAGCTAGGATTATGTTACAGGTGTGCCTATGGCAGCCAAGTGAAAAGAGAAGACACAGCTTTTACACCTTTAAGAGTTGTGTAGAAGAGGGCATTTCAGCAGGTAAGCTACATCTTCTGAAATTCCGTCATCAATACAAATATTATTGGTGTAAGCTCTTCTCTTTTTTTATCTGGCCATCCAAGTTGTGACCATCCTATCTTGGTTTGTTTGAAGAGTTATTTTGCTGTTAGTTTCACAGGGTGCGGATTCAACCTACGGGAACATATGGAAGATTCCTTATAGTTAGTCAGCCCATTGGTCCATGTTGCTTAATAGGGTCTAATGTGCACTGCTTGGCAGCAGCTCTCCCAAAATTCCAGACAGGATTCACTCTCAGTCCTACCTAGAGATGCCAGGAATTAAGACTTAAGCACTTGGAGTTTTCTCCGTTGCTGCTACAGAACAACATGGTTTCTGGGATTTACATTAACCATTTCTTTTCCCCTCCCTTCAGATTAATAATTCCCCGTCATTGCTGTGTGAAGTCAATACTAAGGCCAGGCTTACCTGTTTAGCAGTTTGGCACAAAAGAGGTTCAGAAACCAAGAAGATCCCCAATGAAGCCACAACATCTTCTCAAGGTATCATAAAGCTTTCCTGGACTTCTGTTAAGTTTTCAGCTATAGGTAATACAGCAATGACTTGTTTAAAAAAGGGTTGATCTATATTAACCAGATCCTACCATAAAGTATGTTTACAACGTTTTGGGGACAAGTGATTTTGGCTCTCATCAAACCAGTTCTCTCTGCAGAGTTGAAAAATGCACAAGTCCAATGATAGTTTGATTCAAGTTATTATTTAGACAAGGGTGGTCATGGAGGTTGCTGTTCATACATTCAACAAAAAAACAACAACTGGTTATTTTGTAAAATGTAGAGTTGACTCCAGTTTGTCCCTCCATTCATCTTTGCCCCAGAGATGCTTCTGTAAGTAGTTAGTGTTTGGGACTGTTTTCTCTTTTCCTCTGCAGTTCTAGAGAAGTAGGGGAACCTTTGGAATGGATGTGGGTAGCTGCAGGAGAAATTTGTGAAAATATTCTCTCTCTGCCTTCCGTTCGTGGAAGCCTCCCCTGGAAGAAGGAGCCTTCCATGTGTAGAGGGACACACTTGAATACTTTCCAGTGTATTTAAAGCATTACATCTTTAAATTTAACAATGAATAACTTCATTTTGTTTCAGCGCATGAAGAGGAGCAACCATTGATAAAGAAAAAGAAAATTGGTTGGGCTGAGTGTGATAAGTCATCAGAGGGTGGTGGCCAAGAAACCCTCAAGAAAGGAAAATCGGCTGGTGTACAGCAGAAGAAGAAAAAGATAATGCAGAAATTAAAGTGAATATGTCACTACCATTTGCAATTCTAATCCTATAATAAATTGCCACCAACCACTGTACACTTCATTTCCGGCACAATTTTTTATTTAATTGCAATATTATGGCTATGCATTCATGGCAATTTGATCTGTTAATATTTATAGAAAGGAACCATTTTTATTTAAGCTGGGAGCATTTCCAGATCCTATGGCCAAATGTTTTTACAGAGGAGGAAACATTTTATGTTGTTAAATAAATATTTTATATAAAACACCTGAAACGTTCTATTGTAGTGGTTGAATTTGTAAGTTTTGGAAGAACAAGTACAGAAATCTTCCTAGTATGAAAATAGTTTTAAATTATTACTATAGGGTGATATGCTTGGATTCAACATGCCACGTTAGTTACGATGAAGTTATTTTGTGGTTCATTTATATAATGCTTTTTTGCCCAAAGGCTCCCAAAGTATAAGCAGAATATTAATACAAATTACAAACAGGAGAGAAGCACAATAAGTAAAAAGGTAAAGGACCCCTGAGAGTTAAGTCCAGTCGCAGATGACTCTGGAGTTGCGGCGCTGATATCGCTTTACAGGCCGAGGGAGCCGGCATTTGTCCGCAGACAGTTTTTCCAGGTCATGTGGCCAGCATGACTAAGCTGCTTCTGGCGCAACGGAACACCAAAACCAGAGCAGCGCACAGAAACGCCGTTTACCTTCCCACTGGAGTGGTACCTATTTATCTACTTGCACTTTTTGGTGTGCTTTCGAACTGCTAGGTTGGCAGGAGCTGGGACTGAGCAACAGGAGCTCACCCCATTGCAGGGATTCAAACCGCCAACCTTCTGATCGGCAAGCCCTAGAGGCTCAGTGGTTTAGACCACAGTGCAATATAAAAAAGCAAAACCACTGAATGCCCACCAATCATACTGGAGATACATTTGTGAGTGTCATTCATGCTCTCGCCATAGAGGCAGCTCCTCCGCCCTCTCCTTGGCAATTAGAAGTCAGGTTAACACACCCACACCCTAGGGTTGCAATATTTCATAGATTCAGGACAAAGCGCTGCCTTTCGGAAATTCCCCATATGGCAGCCGTACCACACCCTGACTCTTCCAATTCAACTTGGGAGCAATCCCACTGACTCCCCACTGGCATATTTTGCTTCCTACTAGACCTTTTGATGACAGTGAGTACAAAGTACTTTGAGTACAAAGGCATAGGGTTGCACTATGGACAGAACTAGAATCTTCTCGCATAAATGTAATGGCCTATTGGGATTCTTTTCTGTTTTACTTTGATTGCAACAGTAGTGCAGCAACCAACTTCCTATTCTTATCTGACTGCCCAGTTCATACAAGCAACTTGTTATCTAACTGAAGCCATAATAATTTTCAGGGTCCATTTAGCTCACTATTGCCAGCACTGACTGGACAGTAGGGTTTCAGGGAGGAAGTGTTCCTGGACCCACTTGGAGATGCTGGGGATCAAACCTGGGACATTCTGCATACAAAACTCCAGCAGGGAGTCCATGCAATCCTAAATTTGCCTACTTACACAAGTAAATCATACGGAGTTTAATGTGATTTATTCCCAGATAAGCATTTCTAGGATTGCAGTCAAAGGCCAGATCCATATGTTTAAAACACCTGGCTTTCCCAAAGAATGCTGGGAGTTGTAGTTCTCAGAAGAGGAAACTACAGTTCCCACGATTCTTTGGGGTCATGTGCTATAATGTACCACTTTTACCACTAAAAATAAATAAATAAATAAAACTACAGGGTGTTGTGAGGATAAAATTAAATAAATAAATCAAAGTATGGTGTGGACCTGCGCTTAATTCCTACCCAGCAAATGTACTTGGGGCTTCAACGTGCCTTAACCAGCCCTGAAGATTCCAATGAAGGTTTTTAATTTGTTGCAATGTTCGGTGTGGATTTCAAGGTTGCAAGAACCCCCCCCCCTTGCCCCTGTAAAACAGGCTCTCTCTCTCTAATATTCCGGAGAAACTAAAAAGAAAAGTCACTGTTTAGAGCTCGTCTCTTTTATGCGTTCAAAGATTAGTTTTGGATGCAACCATTGGGGATTGCACCAGCAGGGTGGAAAAACGCTTTTGCAATGGCTCAGAGGAATGTTCTGATGCTTGGCTTTGCCTTTAATGAAATAAGCACACACACACACACACCCGGCTATGGTACGTTTGGGTTGACGTAGTAGCTTTCTGTAAGAAAACCGAAGGGCAAGTCGCTGCTTGGCCACGATTTTGCAAATACAACTCGGGTTGTTGCTCTGATTGGCCCGCGGTCACGTGCGTTGCTGTTTTGTAGTTCTCCCATTGCCCGGCGGGTTCGATATTTGCACGGCTTGGTTTTGTTCTGTTCCTACGTTGTGACTCTTCTGCTGCTCCTGCAGAGTAAGTGACTTTATTCATGGAGATCCCTGCCCCGGTTTTTCTCTTCTTTTCTTAGAATAAGGCAGCAGCCAGCGAACTGGCTTTGTACTGAACCTTTTGTGAATACTGTATATATAATAGTTGGTGAACAGTAAAGGGATCCTGCGCGGACATAGATGGAAATCGGATTAATATCAGAGGGTAGTGTTTCCCCCCCATTACAGAAATTCAGAGTTTTAATAAAATAATGCCTTATCGATCTAAATTGGAGCTTTTGATTAAGAGTGCAGATTCACAGAACTCTTTCTAAGCCTGAGTGTTCCAAGATTTCAAAACAAAACCACAGAGAATTCTCTACTTCCAAGAAAAATTCCCCTCCAACAGATATCTAAATATGAGTAACATGTGCGTTTATTTTGAAAATAATTTTCAGAGAACTCTTTGCTGCTAATTACATGAAGTTAGAAGAACTTTTTATAGACTGACCTGAAATTAAATAAATTACTACATTTTGAATTCCACCATTGCAAGGAGTATATGGTATAGTTTTAGCCTCACAACCACACAGTGAGTTAAGTTCAGACTGAGGATTATGTATGTTTTCCTTTAATCGGTTTCCCTCTCCCCCATAATTTCAAAATTTAGAAGAGCATGCTAAGGAAATGTAACTTTATAAGTCTATTATTATTTAAGTCTGCAGGTGTTTAGCAAACCAATGTATAAACCCAACATTAAAGATGAGTCTGTTGAATTCATTTCATATTTCTGTGTCCATTCCTGGTAAATGTACTTACAAACACATCTTACATTGCTCTTTTCAGCAAGTGTTTTACAATCCTTACTTCATTTCTCTCCTCTACAGTTTCTTTTGAGAGGTAAAGAATTGCTATTTGCATGGAACACCATTTTCGATTGGTTTCTCCAAAACCACTCAATAAATCCAAGACCAAGCTAATATATTTTTTTCCTTTTGAAAAAGTGTTTCCCCCCTTATTATTTCTTAAATTAATATACTGCTCTCCATCCAATGATCACAAGGTACCTTAAGGTATAAAAACACAAAAATACATAACCAAAATCCCCCCACATTTAAAGGCCCATAAATTGGGGGTTTTCTTCTAAGCAAGTGGGGTTTTTTCATGAGCTCTGTCAAAATAATCCGAAACAATGGAGGCTGTGAGCAGGAATATGTTAAATTGTCATTTACCTGCAGTAATCAAGCTTGGGAGAATTTATAGAGTTCTAGTCTTGTCTTCTATATTTTATGGTTACCCTTATGCCTGAAACAATTTAAATTGGTATTTGGTGGGCAGGCCAGTAACTTCTGAGACCTTATTTGCAAGGCTGAGAATATGACAAATGCTGTGTCCTAGGAAGGACAGTCTACACTTAAGACAGTTTTAGCACAAGGTGCAAAAAGTCAATTTGTATCTGATTTCCATTCGTTACAAACATTTACCACATACATTTCTCTATTGCATTCCAGAATGGGGTTGGACTGGATTGGTTTTGGCTATGCAGCTTTAGTGGCTTCTGGCGGGATGATTGGCTATGCAAAAGCAGGTATAGTATTGATGTCTCCTCACAGTCTTGTTTTCTGGTATTAAATAGCCATTCCAAACCTGGTGCCCTCCAGCAGCTATTGGACTCCAGTTCCCATCAGCTCTAGCTAACAGAACCAATGGTCAGGGATAATGGGAGTTGTAGCCCCACACATCTGCTGGGCACCAAGTTAGGAAAAGCAGAATTATATTCTCTGAAATGGAGGTCCCTCTTGTAAAAACGGAAAACTTCCAACTATGCATGCCTACTATCAGTCTATATACAGATATCAAGCTGCTGTTACTAGTTTTTGCTGTAGGGTGCTGATTAGCAGTTGTAGGGAACTGACACCCTTCCTACGAGAAAGTGCACAGTCAGAGCTATGCTGATAATCTACAGTCTCAAGACCCAAAACGTTTGCGTGTTGCAAGCCACATTGTTTTCCCCTGACTTGCACACAGTGCCCATCGAGGTGTTACATATTCACTAAAATTTTACTCAGAGTAGTACTGAAATTAATGAAGATTAGGTCCAACAATTTCAATGGGGCTACATAAAACTAAGTTAAATACCACCCATGGTTATTTGAACAAACATGTTGCTCTGTGATTCTGACATGTAGATTTTCACCTCTGCAGCACAGCTAAACAGTGTATCTTGTGTTGCAATGGCATATTGTTAGCATTGACAGAACTTACCTACTCTGCCTAGAAACAAGAACTTCCTTAACGTTTTTAGGGAAGCAGAAAAACCCCTCAGAAAAAAACAATATGTGTTTTCTTACCAAACCTAACACATGCATGCAACTACCTAGGCAGCAAGTAATGTATTTTGTGTTCATAGAGGGAAATAATTGTGGGGTTTTTTTTTCTCCCCATGTTTTTTTTTTCCTACAGATGAATAATTTAACAAGAAAGGTCTCTCAAGAACTGACGGTAGCAGTTCTGTAACAATAGCCGTTCGGGGCATACTTTTCTCTGGGCTTGCATGTATAACTTCCATTAACCTTGATGGAAAATCGATGTATTGATTTGTGATGATAATCTTCACGTGATGAGGGGCTTCTTACAGGATTCTTCTTGCAGCATTTTGAGTAGTTGGAATGATGGTTAGAGACATAATGGTCGCTGAGAATAAGTGTCAAGGTGGGGGGGGTGAACCCAGATGGAATTTCTTTTTGGTTTCTTCATTTTAACTTCTCTGTGGCTGGAAGGCAAGCAAATCGAAATTTAAAAGAGGGAAGCAACAACCTAATGCCATGTTTTTTAAGATATCTAGGAGAAGAGATCTAAGTATTTGAATTCCAGGACTGGCTTTTTATTCACAAGGGCATTATGAAAATGACAGATCACACACTGATTATGAGAATAACAAATCATTCCAGGTCATTTCAGTGGCATGATGGAAGGAAGGCAGAATGCCTAGACAGAAAATACTCAAGGCTGTTTTAACAGTGCCCTTGATGCTTCAAGTCCAATTAGGTTTGACCTGCAAATGGACAAGTGGTGTTAGAAATCGGTGCTGAGTGCTCCCTTAAGCCTTATTAAAGGGACCATTCACCAGTAGCCAAAGGTGGTGACATTTCATCAATTTCGTTTGCAGGTCACCTCTTTATATATAAACTGATAATGGAAGTAGAAGCAGCCTCCTGAGGCCACTTTCCTAGAATAGTGCAGGATTATCCTTTGCCCAGAGTAACTGTACTAAGGGCTCATTTAAAAGGACACTAAAGTGAATGTTGAGTCACACCAAAGTAAATATTGAGTTTTACTATGGGGAAGTTGTGAGGAGACAACAGAAAGAACAGGGGGTATGTGCTTGTTTGCTTTTTAAGGTAGATTTCTATTTCTGGTTTGTAGGCTAGCCCGATGTAATGTCAAACTTCGATGTGATCAAACCATAAAGTGAGAGAGGGAATCAGAGTGCATGAGAGAAGGAGCGAGTATCTATGTTCAGCACCTGGACAAAAAAACAGGCCATGGTTTGCTGTTATATGTGAACAATGTCTTCATCTTTGAGTAGATGAACAATACTACTAGCCTTTTTTATTATGTGAAAAATATGTTCATCCTTCAAGTATTTAAAAGGGGAAATTTAAATAGTTGGGGTAAACCTTACCTGTTTCCCAGATGGCACATATGATTATGAGGTTAGCATAGTGCACTGGTTTTCCATCTGGTGGGCTGCAGCCTGATTCAAGGTGGGTTGCAATAGGAGTTTAAAAATGGGTCCTCAAATGCATGTTTTGATGACAAGTGGGTTCTTAGTCTGAATAGGTTAAAGATATCTGGGACAGCAGATATCACACATTTTGTAAGGCAGGATTTTTCATGTTTTTCAGACCTAGGATTCACTTTCAATACCAACAGGCAACATTGCACCTACTCAATATTTATTTTATTTTTTACAATATACAGTCATCTTTCTCCTCTGTTTTTAGCATGCACTACCTTCCTTTGCCTTCGCTTACCAAAACCTTCAAAGAAAATGGTGGTCCCACTGGTGCGACCAACTTTGGTGTGGCTTACATGCAGATCTGACCCCACCAGTTCAGGGCTTGCGCTATAAAGCATCAGATCAATTCAAATATTAAACATTTGAGCAATGCTTTTTTTTAGCTGAAAATTGATTAGAACAGAATAAATTTTGTTGGTTTGGTTTATATACCCCGTTTGTATCTACAGCTTAACAAACATTACTTGTTTTATTTATTCCAGGTAGTGTCCCATCTTTAGCTGCTGGCCTTCTTTTTGGGAGTTTAGCAGGACTTGGAGCTTACCAGCTTTCTCAAGACCCAAAAAACATTTGGCTTTCACTGAGTAAGCATAACTGGGAAAATGTGTATATGTGAATTACGTAAAAAGTAACTCTTAACCTTTGAATGCATCTAATGCATTTTATTTCATTGGTGTACTATAACAACAGCAACAAAACCACTTGATACAAGCAGCAAAGTTAAATACAGTGGTACCTCTGATTAAGAACTTAATTCGTTCTGGAGGTCCGTTCTTAACCTGAAACTGTTCTTAACCTGAGGTACCACTTTAGCTAATGGGGCCTCCCGCTGCCGCTGCACGATTTCTGTTCTCATCCTGAAGCAAAGTTCTTAACCCGAGGTACTATTTCTGGGTTAGCAGAGTCTGTAAACTGAAGCATCTGTAACCTGAAGAGTCTGTAACCCGAGGTACCACTGTACCAATTTTATCAGGAGGCTGATTTGGAATAAATATGGGGTCCTTTCTTGTGGTGTGTTGTGTGTTGTACCAGGAAGCTGATTCTGAAGCACACATAATTCATCATTTGATGAGTTAAATGAATTAAATGAATTCATCATTTGATGAATTAAATGAATTCATCATGTGATGAATTAAAGCAATCCTAAACACACTAACTAGGGAGCAACCCCATCCCAACACAGTAGGACATCATCATGGATGGTGGGAGTTGTAGTCCATCATCTGGAGGACAGCTGGTTCTCCATCCCTGCTCTGAGATATATCCCATGCTCCCAATTGTGTGCTGTGATGCAACTTGCAATTAGGAAAGTGCCTCTGAACATTCCTTAAGAGTACATTTTCTCAGCTGCTTAGCCCAATTGCACAGTGGCTTTTTCACTAGTTTTCTCCGAGGTTAGATTTTAGGTAGAAGTAGATTATTCATCTTACAGTTCATCATTTCTGTCTGGCTTTAATAATAATAATAATAATAATGTGTAATTTGAACTTGGTGTGAAATTTCTAGAGCATTTTGTTGATTAGGTGGTCAACAAATTTTCAAAATAAATATTAAATAATTGTTTGGTTGAAGTTGTTACTAAGGAGTGTAAAACGGTTACATTGGTACACATCTTTGAACTGTGTGTGTGTCCTTGTTTGTTTGCACATGTGACATAATAAAGTTGATAACTTGGCTTTTTTAATCATTCCCCTCAAGTGGGCAGAAACACCCCTGATATAATGCTGCTTCTGTTTCTATCTTTCAATTAGTTGCTTCTGGAACCTTAGCTGGTATTATGGGCATGAGATTCTACAACTCAGGGAAATTCATGCCTGCAGGACTGATTGCTGGTGCAAGGTATTATGCTGCATGTTTATTTTATGTATTTTCCTTTTGACATTAAGGCTGCATTCCTGTTGCATACATGCCAGTTAAAATCAGTGGGACATACCGGTACTTCTAAACAGGCACAGTTAGGATCAGGCTGTAATTTTAGTTTTATAGAATTGCATTCTAGGAACTGTATTGCATAACACTTTTTTGGGATAAGCAATTTTGTTGTGCATTTCGGTACTTTTTATTAGATAACAGCATTTTATTAAGCAAGATCTGGTTTAGGTTGACCCATTCTGTGGCTTTCAAGATTATACATGCCGCCACCTTTCGAAACCTTCTCTTCTCCCCCTGCTCCATCTCCTATTATCTATATTCCACTCATTGGCAACCAAAGCCTCCTATTAGCCATCCCTTCAGCCAATCAGCAGTTGACTTGTTGATAGCTTAATTAAAATTCTTAAGTCGCCTTTCTTAAACATGTCCCAAGGTGAGTTAACAGATATACAAAATACACAACATTGTAAAATGAAACAACAGTGAAACCATATAATACTAAAAGCATGCATTCCATATAAATTAACAAAACAGAACTGGTGTACTCTGAAGCCAAATCAACCTGGTGGCTACGTCTGCATTTCTCCAGGAAGGGAGATTTTCTCATTTGTACTGTAGACCCCTTGGGAGAAATGGGGGCACAGACTGTCTTAGCACTGCCAAAAAATGAGACAAGCATTACCTGGTCCTGAGGAACTGCATAGTTCCAGTTTGGGAAGGCTGAGAGTTGGGGCTACTGACATAATAGAGAACTACTGGACAACATGTTTGCTTTCTCCCATTTCTGTCCCAGCCTCCGAAATAAAATATTGGAGGTGTGTTGCACAGTCAGAAGAGCAATTGTGTAGGAGGCGGCTTCTCACAGTTCTGTCATATAGATAAACTTGACTACATTTTCCTTTAAAGCCTGCTGATGGTTGGGAGACTTGGACTGAAGATGTATGAGAAGCCACATGAAGGATAACAGGACCTCACACGAGGCTTGAGACACATGGATAAGAAGACTGAACACCAGGCACCAGGATGAATTTGCTATGGGAAAGAGAAGGACAAAGAAAGAGCACGCCCTAAATATCAAGGGCCCTAATTTTTAAAAACATATGATACAGGTCATTGACAGTGTCTTATTGTGTACAGAAATGTTTCCTTTTCACATTCTAGAAGTAACTACTGTTTATGATATGAAATTCAGTGTGGTATATTTGTTGTAGATGAAGACAATGTGTGTTGGCTGGAAAGGCAAAGGCAGGCTTTTGGCTTAACCGATAAAGAGATTATAAATTATAAGGCAGCAGGGAAGGCGTGGCTGAATGCAGTTGTTATCTGTTCTGCTGCATGGAAGCAGCAGAGAACAGCGTCGGCCTGGCTTCCACCATGGCCCATATTGCTTTATTCTTAAAGCTGTGGGAATAGTCCCTTATGCTGGTGTTCTGACGTAACAGTACTCTTCCAAATTCACGTAGTAATAACATTTACAAGAATGTATAACAAGGCGAATTTGATAGAGTCTGAGAGCCCTCACCTTACCTGCTTCTTTATAGCATGTCCAGGGAGCCTTTGTCGCTTCAGATGTTGTTGGATTCCAACTCCCATCAGCCTCAGCCAGTAGGGTCAATGGTCAGGGATGATGGGAGTTGTGATCCAGCAACCACTGGAAGGCCACAGCATACTCACCCCTCTTACATATAAGGATGTTTTTGCAGCCATTGTAAGTCGCTGCAGATGCCATCATAGTTTCAGCGGAGGAGAGGATCAGGCTTAACCCTGATGGAGTTTTCAGCTAGGAGCTTGCTTCTACAGAAACATAAGGGTAATATTTTTCTTACCATGTTAAGTAAAATGCTACTGGTTTTTGTTTTTGTTTTTAATTAAACAGATAGAATTATGGTAGTCAAAACTATTCTTTACTAGATTGGTATACTTTTGTGCTCTTCTTTTTTCAAACTTATTTTTATTATTATTTTTGAAAGATGCAGTCTTTGATCATATATCCATGTCTTATCTTTTTTAATATAATGAATTGGTGGGAAATATTGAATTCAATCCATATATGCTATTTTCTTACAGCATTAAACCCTATGCAGACGACTTGATGTTTCTGTTGTGATTGATTTAAAGGTAGCAATTGCTTTCGTAGTGTTTGTAACCAAATGGAAAAAAGTTTCCATAGTTATTCAACCAGACATTTTCACATCTTTGAGAATAATGGTGCAATGCCCAAAACATGGGAAGCTATTCAAATTGTGATTTGTATACTGGGTGTGACAGGGACACCGACATTTTAGTTAGGATAAACAGGATAAATCATTGTGTGATGCATCCATTAAGAGTGGAGGCTCAGGCAAAAACCTTAGTCTGATTGCCAGTGTGTAGAATGTGGGCCTGTGCTGTGTGATGGGCAGAAATTCAGCAGTGATCCTTTCCTATCTCTGTGGTCCTATGATTAAAAATGCTCTATGCACCCCTACCAGCAAAAACTAACAACATTGTTGGGACCCCTGCCCTGAAGAAGAATGAATGGGAGGTGTTTGTTGCTAACTAACGTTCAGTTAGTCTTGTTAGAGGTTTGTTTCACTCATGACCCAACTATGTATTGCAGAAAATAAGAATGGTCAAAATTCTTTGGTTTGCACTATTACATGGGTGCTAAAACCAAAAGATCTATCATGTGGTTGGCAGGCCACAATATCTGGCTAGTGTGCTACCTTTAGTCTGGGGGAAGCAGGTGGACGATTTTGATAGCCTACTATAGATTGAACATGCACATATAGCACACAGCGTCTCTGTATGATAGTACTGATGACATGAAATGATAGGCTAAAGCCGCTTCTGCATTTGAGGCAGCCAATGTGAATGGATAACAAAGGGAAAGGTCAAAAGTGATGGGGTACAACAAGCCTAGGGGAGGAGCCCCCAAGCAGACCTCTCCAGAGACAAATGTATGGCTCTGGTTTGAACAGACACATTAAAATAATATGTTGTGTGTGGATCGTATCTGCATTAGCATTTGCAGGTTGAGACGACAGAGGGTGCTAAAAAGCTTTGCTATCTCAGATAGGATTAATATGGAATTAAAAAAACACACAGATGAAACATAAAAAATTAATGTAAATCTAAGCTTCAAATTCTGGGATATAAATTGTGCTGTTACGATAAGACATGCTTGTTGGCTAAAGAAACTTGTACATGAGAACGGAATCGAATTTCAGGAATGATGGTTTGCAACATACTCTTGAGTTCAACATTATGGGAGCTGTTGTCCTCCAGCATTTGGAGGGCTACAGGTTCCCTAACCTGGACATACTCCCATCTGATCTTCAGGAGCCACTTCCCTGTACAGTGGTCCCTCGGGTTAAGAACTTAATTCGTTCTGGAGGTCCGTTCTTAACCTGAAACTGTTCTTAACCTGAGACACCACTTTAGCTAATGGGGCCTTCTGCTGCTGTGCCACTGCTGCCACACAATTTCTGTTCTCATCCTGAAGCAAAGTTCTTAACCCGAGGTACTATTTCTGGGTTAGTGGAGTCTGTAATCTGAAGTGTCTGTAACCTGAGGTACCACTGTACTGAGAGAATTAAGAAGCTCTCTTAAACTAGATTACCTGAATGAGTCAGGGAAAGGTAAATCCAGTGATGACCAACTGCAGGCTGGTTCCTGAACTTTCTCATTTCAACATGAGATATATATATATCTAGAGAGAGAGAGAGAGAGAGAGAGAGAGAGAGAGTGTGTGTGTGTGTGTACAAAACATGACCCTCCAACAAGTATTTACATGTGAAATATGCTAACAGACAAGCACTATTCAGATCAGTTTCATGGCCAGCACCAGAAGAGGGTACAGAATCCAAATCCGCTTTGTAACCTCAAGTAAGGAATCCTAACACTCATACAGGAAAGGCAATTAGCTGTGTAAGTAGCAGAGCCTCACTGGAACAAAGGTTGTAATGTTCCTTCAAAGGCACAGGGGACTTGCTTATCAGGTGCACTGTAGAAAAAGAGATGGAATTAATGTTATCCTTTAGCAGGGCTGCAGGGTCTGGCAGATTTATTAGTCCCTTCCTCTCATAAACATGTCATCCTCAGGAGTTGATTCCAAATTCTGTTTTATTAGCGTTCAGCTCCACATCAAGAAGAGCATAAACAGGCTGCTGAAGAACAGTGGGGAGAAAATGCATTAAATGTTTCTAAGACAAAAATAGGTGCAGTTGAACCTTGGATTGTTAGACAATGCTTGGAAATGCAGGATTATGTTCTCAGGGCTGTGAGAACTGTGTTGTCTCAAATTACTAGAAGCTGCTTATCGTGGTTAAGAGTGTGATCCAGGGAGTTTCAGGTTCAATCTCAACTTAATTCACCAAGTGAGCTATTGTTCAGCTCCCTTCTAATAATTATTATAATTATTATTTATTTATACCCCACCTATCTGGCTGGGTTTCCCCAGCCAGTCTGGGCAGCATCCAGCATATATAAAAATGTAATAAAACATCAAACATTAAAAACTGAAAAACATTAAAAATCTATAGCTAGGCTTGTCAACTGATCACAAAAAGAGAGTCCCCACTGGGTGGTGGTTGTTTTTTAAATACCTCTAAGATGGTTGCTAGATGTTTCTGTGCAGAGTCTCAGAATCTGGACCATTGCTGGAATTTTTGAGTAAAAGCAGCATCATGTTCACATGCACTGAGGTACCCTGTCATTAGAGCTGAGCATCCATTTAACTCACTGTTCCATGTAAGGTTGCTCCATGCATGCGGTTCTTCCTGAGCCACTTCTTATAGACTCTGAAAGAGGTGCAGAAGTCCAGAAGAAACAGGATGAACATTGTGGCGGCAGAACAATGCGGTAGTGGTTGGATATCCAGGTGGAAAAGAGCACAGGGCCCCTGCACCCTCAACAGTTGTGTAGCAGAGTTTCAACTGATGTATCTCCATTACTCACTAAGCCACCCTAGGTAATAGTGTGACATGCAGTAGCGGAGATTGCTCTCATACTTGCTTTGCTGTCATAGAAACTAGGAGCACACAGTCTATCACACTTTTCAGAAGCAAGGAGATTTATGTTTTGCTATTTGCTCTGCTCCCAAACCACTGCAGTTTGCCAGTCTGGATCCTCCCGGCCACCTTACCAAGTAGAGTGAAATGACTGCCTCAGGTCATGAAAGGGAAAAGCAAACTATTAACAGCTTCTGCTCCTTTCAGCTCCCTGCATGCCCCCAAAATCAGCTCTGGAGGGTTGAGAGGCATGGAGGAAGAGAGGAAATGGAAGTCCCATTGCGCCAGCACAACTATGCACAGAGAGCATTGGATACAACTCATTGTATTTGTACTCCAGGGAGAGGCTTTGTTGCTTCAGGCGCCAAAATATATGTAATACAAAGCTACTAGTTGCAAGCATTACTGAAAGAATGGATATAATGCACACTGTACTACACAGAGATGGTGTACAATATTGTTTGGAATTTTGTTGGCATTAATGTCATCTAAGTACCTAAAAAAATGTGAGGCCTGCAGCTTTATATTCTAAATATTTTTCAAGCCCTAACCCCTAGGTAACATTTAGCCATGCGACGTTATTGCCAGTGTATAAGTAGCTTGTTGTCACAAGTATGATTTGTTGCCATTATTTTTGCCTAGAGAAGAATCTGAATTTGTTACTGCAAGGTGGAAGGGTGTTGGCTCAGAATCCCAGATAGTCTTCAATTTATTGCAGGGCTGACATTACAAGGCGATCAAAATAATTACAACAGTACCAGCTCCTTCCTGTTTCTAAAGGGCAATTAAAAGAGAAAGAAAGAATTCGTCTGTATATCAATGGAGAATGCGGCTGAAGCTAGGAAAGAAAAAGGATTGGCCAATTAAACAACCTTATTAAATGAGAGCTAATTATGTTAATCTCTCCATTTCTTTCCTACCCCAGGCTTAATGCAGCCGCAGTGAAGGGAGGTTTGGACAAAGGCAGCTCACAAAGGTCAACCTAGCCTTAATTGTCTTGCTTAAACTTATACTCTAAAAGTATACCGTAAGTTGCTGTCTTGAATGAAAATGTAGCATTGTGACACTGAAAAACTAGCTGCATTACGAATTATTCTTGGCTTCAGTGCTCCATTTCATGGGATTAATTTTTTTCAAAGTGATATAAGCAGAGCTAAAATGTTAGTATAGCATCCATCTTGTTTAAGATATTTATATTAGTTGGAGTGTTTGATCCACCGCTGCTTCTTTCTGTCACTATTGGTTTTTTGGATTTTAGTGTTGTTTTAATATGCTGACTAGATAGTAAACTGCTTTGAGCATTTATTTAAACAGAAAGGCGGGATAAAAATATTTAAAAATTAATAGCAAAATAAATTGAATAAATTTCACAGCCAACATGCTGAATTTTTACACAGAAGATGTCCTGATGCCAAGGCACAATTCAGTGGTGGTGTAGAATAGGGAATTTCAGCTGGTGTAACTTGTGTGTCTCCTGACGGACCATCATTACCTGCCAAAATTCCCCCCTCTAGAAAGCTAAAGGTCATTCCGTCATTCTAGCCCAGGTTTGTCAGTGCAGTATGCTTGGGCACCAATGTGCCCAACAGTACCTACAAAAGGTTTTAGTAAGTCTTCCTTCAAAAATCCACAATGCTTTTGAGTAGCTGCTTTTCCCACTCAGTTATGTAGGAGAGGTTGACCTCTCCTACATAACTCCATGGCAGCCATTTTGTGTTCTGCCACACCTGCATACCAGCCATTTCATTACTGGCCCCATGGCACTTTCTCAAAATCCCAAATGTGCCCACTGTCTATTAAATGTTCGAGAAAAGTCAGAAGCCCAAGGCAGTATAAGTTCCTCAACTAAGTTTATTCAACATTTGTCAGTGACAACAGCTCACTCATAGGAACACAAGAACCAAACTGACCGGACAACACAATAATAATCCTGAGCATGAACTGACCGTTGACAGTTGACAGTTGAAAGAGCATACGCTTACTTGCTGTTAGAATGTTTCTCTACCAACGCTTCTATGATTGGTTAGAATGCACCTTGTAACATAAAATGTGTTAAACCCAGTACATAACACTCCTCCCCCCAACCTCCTAACAAAAGGAACAAACATAGTCATCAAGGTTTGCCAGCCTTTTCTGCTCCTGCTGGGACCGTCATGGTTCCTGTGCCCAAGTGGGTGATCCAGGAGGTTCCTCCGGTACCTGCGGTCCGAGTGGGGTGGTCAGCAAGGCCGACTCTGAAGGGTCACTGCCAATGGAGCCACTGAGGAGTCTGGCCTGAAGTCGCCCTGCTGGGGTAACTCAGTCACCGGCAACCTGTCTGGTTCCCACCCTGGCCTGGGCACAGAATCTCCCGAAGTACCCATTTCTCTGTCCTCTGGTTCCACTTGAAGTTCCGTGTTCGGAGGTGCCCTGGCTGATCTGGTCAAGGTGCATCTTTGGTAGAACGGACCATGCGTTCAGCTTGGCCGTTAGTCGCCGGGTGAAAAGGAGCGGAACGAATGTGGCGGATTCCATTCTTGGTTACAAATTCATTGAATTCCGCCAAAGTAAAAGTGGTCCCATTATCACTCACCAGTGTGTCTGGCAAGCCGTGTGTTGCAAATAGCTTCCTGAGCGCGTTTATATTCACTCTAGCAGACACAGTTGAGGTCGGCACCACCTTGAGCCACTTGGACTGAGAATCGACCACTATTAGGAAGTGTTGGCCCTGAAAAGGCCCCACGAAATCCACGTACACCCGAGACCATGGGGACTGTGTGGACTCCCAGGACTGTGCTGGTGCCTTGGGTGGATCCGACCAGGAGACCTGACAGGGCTCGCAACATTTCACCCAGCCCTCTATCTCCGCATCTATGCCTGGCCACCACACATAGCTACGGGACAATGCCTTCATCCGGACGATCCCCGGGTGAGACACATGCAGCCCTTCTAAGAGTTTTTTCCTTAATGGGGGGCGGGGGGGGACTATGACACAGCTACCCCGTAACACGCATCCTTGGTGAGTAGACAGCTTGTCTTTGTGGGCTGTGTAGCATTAAAATTCTGGACCCGGCTTCCCAGGCCACCCTTTCCCCACCCAGTCTGAGACTCGGGACAACAGCCTATCCTTCGCAGTTGCGGCGGCAATGTCCTTCACATGCAAGGGCTGGTCCGGTAAGAATACAATAACCAAACTGACTGGACAACACAATAATAATCCCGAGCATGAACTGACCATTGACAGTTGACAGTTGAAAGAGCATGCGCTTACTTGCTGTTAGAATGTTTGTCTACCAACGCTTCTATGATTGGTTAGAACGCACCTTGTAACATAAAATGTGTTAAACCCAATACATAACACTGTCCAAATAGGTTGGCAAACCCTGATCTAGTCCAATCTAAGAACATCAGAACTGTCACTCTGTGCTAGAGCAGTCGCCCGATGAGCTCAGATCCTGGTCTGCTGGAAGATGCAACAGATTCACAAAACAGGCTTTATCAACGCCTAAGGAAGATTCACAAGGCAGGCTTCATATTTATTTTCCTCCCCAGCTGTGAATTACCAGCATCCGGTAGTCAGAGCCCCCCTGTCTTTGCATACAGACAAAGGATGCCCTCATCACTAACAGCCATCAACAGATCTGTGTAACGTGTAAGCGTTACTCACTTGGAAGAGTCAACATGAGTACAAAGCAGTGTGGGGCCATAACTTTAGTGCTGCCTCCATAATCAGACCAGCTGCTTGCATGTTTGAGTTTAACTTCTGCACTGGGGAACTTTCTCTACTCGTGTAGACTTCCCATGTGATTTAGATCCCCAATCTTCCCCTGTTCTAAATCGTGAGGAAAAAGGTTCCCCACAGCAAAAGTGCTGGGAAGCGGGCCCATGACATTTTGCTGCCTGAGGCGAAGGACACCACATGCCACGTACAGTACAGAAGCTGAAGGAGCTGGCAGGAATACAAGAAGCTGCCTTATACTTAGTCCATACCTTCTGGCATTCCTTGGATGAAAATAGGGACATTTCTCACCCTGCCAACGGGGGAAATAGGGAGATTCCAGGATCAAATCAGAAGCCGGGACGGCTTTTGAAATTCCAGGACAATTTGTACACTTGGAGGGTATGTTAGTCAAACCAATACTGAGCCTAGCTCACTATTGTCTGCACTGACTGGCAGTAGCTCTTCAGGGCTTCTGACAGAGAATATTTTTTTGTCCTACCTGGAGATGTTAGGGATTGATAGCAGGGACTTCCTGCATGCAAAGCAGGTTCTCTGTCACTGCACTACAGCCCTTTCCCCCCACAAGGGCGATTCCAACACTGCTGATTGGACGGTGTCCGCCATTGCCACCACTGAAGGCTTTGTAGAGGGCAAGAGGGCAGGCTATGCTGCCATTTCTTCCTTCCCCAACCTCTGCCGCTTGGGGCAACAGTCTCACTCAGATGGTAGGGCTGGACCTGCATAAGAAGCAGGCCATTTTGGGAGTAGGGAGAAAGGTGTCCTTCTGCAGCTTCTTTCTGCTCACCTTGCCATTCACACAAACAACAGTAGAGTAGAGTAGAGTAGTTGAGTAGAGTAGTTGAGTAGAGCTACTGCCATCTTGTCTTTTCTTTCTTTTTAAAGATTAAAGCTGTTTACCTTAGCAGCCATCGCATACTTCCAGTGGTACAGTGAATATTGACAGAGAAATATACATTTCTCGAAGAAGTGAAATACTTGTGGACATATCTACGTTCAGAGCTGCAAGTTAAACAAAACAAAAAACAAAAAAAATAGGATTCTGGTCTGCAGCGCCACTGACTCAGACAGAGACACTCAGTGGCACCTTGCCCAGTTGCAGAGGTCTGTAGGACTGGTGTCAAACGCAGTAAGGAGAAGGGATCGATATACAGCACATCATAATTTAATGACCCAGGCTCTCAAGATCAACCTTCTTTTGTTCTCCGGTTTGTTTTAATGCTTCACTATTGTTGCACTCACAAGGTACTAGAATTTTTGATACTGTATGTTTTGAAAGCTTTCGCTCATCCAGGGAGGCTGTTGATGGGTTTGGAAGTGTGTCAATAAGCTATTTGAAGTTATTGAAAACTTGAAAAGGAATTTATCTGATAAACACTGTAAATTTGATGCTGAATGCCAATTACTTATGAAATGCTGAGATAGGTTTTTGCCAGTGCTGGGAATTGTAGTTCCATGAGTGCTGGGAATTGTAGTTCTGTGAGGGATTCTCCTAACAACTCTCAACACCCTCAACAAACTACAATTCCCATTATTTTGGGGGGGAAGCCATGGCTGCTGAAGTGGTTTGAGAGTGTTTTGACTGTGTGAGAGCCAGTGTGGTGTAGTGGTTAAGAGCGGTAGTCTCGTAATCTGGGGAACCGGGTTCGAGTCTCCACTCCTCCACATGCAGCTGCTGGGTGACCTTGGGCCAGTCACACTTCTTTGAAGTCTCTCAGCCCCACTCACCTCACAGAGTGTTTGTTGTGGGGGAGGAAGGGAAAGGAGAATGTTAGCCGCTTTGAGACTCCTTAAAAAGGGAGTGAAAGGCGGGATATCAAATCCAAACTCTTCTTCTTCTTCTTCTTCTTCTTCTGTGTGGTGTGGATTTGCACTTGTGCAGTAGAACTTCTCCTTCCCTGTGCACCCACTTAGTCTGTTATGGGGGTTCCCTCAACCATCCAGCTTCAGGGAGGATGCGGGAGGAGAGGGGAGAGTTCTGTTGTGCAGGAGTAAATTATTGCGCTAATTGAATGAGTGCATTGGATACCATCCAAAACCTGCTGATACACAAACTTTTATATAGATCAGTGATTGGGAACATGTGACCCTCCAGATGTTGGACCTCAATTCCCATAATCCCAGACGGTAGGCTTTGCTGGCCGGAGCTGATGGAAGCTGGGAATCCAACAACGTCTGCAGGGCCACAGATTTCCTAATCCCAAAGACAGATCGCATGGTCACAAGGGCATTCTCGGAAGTGTTCCATAATGGTTACTTGGTGGCCTCTGATTTCAAATCAGTGTGTGTTTTTATTCTATACAGGTAACTATTCTATACTATTTTATTCTACACAAGTAACTCACATCTTATGCTTATTTTACTTAGGGTGGTACTTAGAGTAGACACAGTGAAGTTAGTGGACAGCATTTAAATGAGATAAATAAAGGCCTGGCTGCCAATCTCTTCCCAAACCAGTTCCATCCAGCACCTCTCTTGACAAGCTAAATACAGGAGAGGCTAGACTAGGGTTACCATATTTCAAAAAGTGAAAATCCAGACACAACAGTTCAGCTTTATTTTGTTTTGCCCAAAGAAGAAGAAGAAGAAGAAGAGTTTGGATTTGATATCCCGCTTTATCACTACCCTAAGGAGTCTCAAAGCAGCTAACAATCTTCTTTCCCTTCCTCCCCCACAACAAGCACTCTGTGAAGTGAGTGAGACTGAGAGACTTCAGAGAAGTGTGACTACCCCTAAGGTCACCCAGCAGCTGCATGTGGAGGAGCGGAGACGCGAACCCGGTTCACCAGATTACGAGTCCACCGCTCTTAACCACTACACCACGCTGGCTCCGTTGAACTCATGTTCTTGAACTATTTTTAAGTAAATTCACCAAAATCTAGGCTTCCAACATGGGCTGTCATACGTCCGGATTTTCCCGGACATCTCAGCGATTTCCACCCGGACATTGTTACTGACTGCCGTATTCCAGGAGTGTTCAGGAAATTCCAGACGTATGGCAACCCTACTAGACTGAATCCTGCCATTGTGATGTCTGAACTGTGCCACTGAGTCCTGGCACAAGGCTCAATGTTAGCCACTATTCATTTGAGTTTATAACGAGAAAATTGAAGCCACTAATTACGAAATTAATACCTATTATTCATCACTCGATAAGTATGTGCGTTTAGATCTGCCAAACCTAATAATTTTCCCACAATAAACACAGTTATTGAGCACTCTGCAGGTACATGCAGAATGTATAATCCTTTGCAATAGGACACTCTTGCATGCTGGAACCTTTAGTATAATACAATGCATATTAATAGCTGTTCTATTTACAAGACAGAACAATAGCATTATAGGGTGGCCCTACAGAAATGTAGTCAGAGTGATATTAAAATGAACAGGGAGATTACAAAAAGGAACAGATGCCTTTTAGTCTGAAACTGAAAGCTTCATGGAATCAAGGTCTCAGCCTCTACATCCTTTGTAGATGCAGCAAACATTATAACTAACGGTGACTCAGTAAAGTCTGTATGTGGGAGAACCAGACAGATCTGAATCACCAGTTTCTCTATCTCTGAATCACAATTAGTGTCATGTAAAAGCCACAGTTCTCGGGATTGCATAAACTCAGGCAAGATGATCAGAAACCATGCAATTACAAACTGGTTTGCAACAAAATTCACTTTGAACTGAGGGATGTCAGCATGTTTAGACAGGAAATTTAGCACATTATTGAATTCCAAATAATTCCATTTGACTAGCAAGCTCTAATTTCACCCGAGTCTTCCAACTAGATCTGTGGATTTCACACAAACTGCAATCTTTAAAAAGCTGCAGAGTAGCAGATGCAGATTTTAATTATATAATACTGTATGCCTGTTGTTGAAAAAGATTTTAGGTGAGCTTTAACAAATAAGAGATACAGAAAGTAGTGCGATAAGAATGTTAAAAATGCCCAAACATATTTCTCTCTTTCTAGAATGCATTTTTTAAAACTGTACTATCATCAAATTGATGTCATACTCAACATTTCCCTTTGAGCTCTTGATGCACTGATTGATGCATGCAAATAAAGTATTTTATGGCTTAACCTTAAAAGTGAATTTTGGTTGCTTCTGGACAGGTAACTCCTAGCACTACCATTGTAAACTTTTCCACTGCAAACTACAATCAGAATTGCAACAGAGGCTGTGTACACAATACAGGCTTAAAACGCAGAGAGGTCATTCGTTTTCTCAATCTGGATTGAACCTAGTTTGTGGGGGAAACACATCAAAACACAGTTTTTCCTAAGAAACACTAGGGTAGATAGGGATTGTGTACACCGCTTCCGAACCAGCCGTGGGAGTGCACAAGATGTAGAGTAGCAGAGGCGGGTTTAGGGGAGCGCAATTGGTTCAATCTCACTGGGAACAGAGCCTTGGGGGTGCCAAGGGGGCTCCCTAACTATGAGGTAGAATAGAGGTGATTTGTGGGTGTCAAATTTTGGCATTGCAGAGGGCGCCACTGAAATTTGAGACCCGAAGGTCCGCCACTGAGATTAGACAGGAGTGTGTACACAGCTTGACTTTCTACACTATTGGAAAGAGTTTACATCCCACTATATTCTGTCCATTGGGACGCAGGTGGCGCTGTGGGTTAAACCACAGAGCCTAGGACTTTGCCGATCAGAAGGTCGGCAGTTCGAAGCCCTGTGATGGGGTGAGCTCCCATTGCTCGGTCCCTGCTCCTGCCCACCTAGCAGTTCGAAAGCACGTCAAAGTGCAAGTAGATAAATAGGTACCGCTCCGACAGGAAGGTAAACGGCGTTTCCGTGCACTGCTCTGGTTCACCAGAAGCGGCTTAGTCCTGCTGGCCACATGACCCAGAAGCTGTATGCCGGCTCCCTTCACCAATAAAGCGAGATGAGCGCCGCAACCCCAGAGTCGGTCACGACTGGACCTAATGGTCAGGGGTCCCTTTACCTTTATATTCTGTCTACACCAATGGGTGTGATGTCGTTGCTGTGGGTTGGGTCATTTGAAAGCTCGGTTCAGGCATTACTCTTCATGCAATTGAGTTAACGTGGAGAGACAGTGGGGTCACACATGCCCAACCTGTCCCCCCACCTCCTGCTTTCCCTTGGTATGAAGCAGAAAAGCCTGCTGGCAGTGTGTAGGCTGCCCCTCTGAGCTGGACCTTCCAGTGGTAATTGAGAAAATTGTGTTTCATCAAGTTAAACCTTGGTTCTTCTTTTTAAGGATTCAGTGGAACCACGTCAGTGCAGTTGACTATTAAAATGCTCCTAAGTTTAGCTTAGGCTGGAAAACATGGAATGGGTTAAAGAGATTCCTTTGACATGTGTAATCGTCTACTGCTTGTTTTTACCTTGTCCAAAAATGAGGACAAGAAAAACTAGCTCATTCTATTCATAGGATTTGCTTGTTTGAATTGCTGTGAAATTTATTTCCATATATTGAACTTTTTTTGGGAGTCACAAGCTTTTCTATGGCACACCTCCAATTTACTAATACAGTAAAGTATGCTAAAGTTTGCAGTGCCATGCATAAAAGCAAAAGGAAATGAAATAAAGTTGCAAGGATAATTTATTGAGCTGGGATGGACAGTGGCAAATAGAGAAGCAAATTGACAAGAGAGTTTTCACCTTTCATTTTTGATACTATCCTAGTCTACCTAAAAATGAAATTATATTATTTGGTCAGCTGACCTCTACTTAATATGTAGTAAAATGATTTGCTATACTGTAATAAGAAAAAGAGAAAAAATCCTGGTGACATTATACTGACAGAACAGAATGAAAAATCAGAGACATTGCATTACTTCATTTTTTATTTCCTTGTGTTGGTATGATGTTAAAATGTGAGCACAATTGACTGAATATATTTGGTTTTGCTTTTACCTTCTCATGATAAATTATTTTATATTATTTAAAGGGCAACTGGCCATGGAATATCTGGGCATAGTTTAGAACAGCCAGTTAAAATAGAGTGAGAGGCAATCAAGTCATACTCAAAGTAGACCCATTGAACTCAATAAATTTAAGTAAGCTTAGTCCATTGTGAAGACCCAGGGGGAAAAAAATTCTTCCCAAATTTTCCAGTTCCTCCCTGCCTAGTCTTTCACATCTTTAATAGCAATTCTGAGAGTCACACCTGTCAAAAAATAATCTAGGCTAGAGATTGTAGAAAATTCCTTAATAAATTGTAGGGGGGATGTCTAGGGCTGCAGTCCTATGCTGCATATTTACTTGGGAGTAAGTCTCACTGAAACAACTATAAAGATGCTTGGGATTAGGTTTTTGGGTGGAGGTAGCTGATGTAACATGGTGTCTAAGAATCTAAGAGACTGAGAGCCTCTGGCTCAAAGCTCATCCTTGGCATGAACTCGTCAAATAGCCTTAGGCAAGCTGCTCTCTTTAAACTTCAGTTCCCCCACCTGCAAAATGGGGCAGGACAATTCTGATTTACGTTACAGGATTATTGTATGCTTACAAGAAGAAAATGCATATGAAGTGCATAGAATTTAAAAATGCTGTACAATGGCTCCCATTATTATAAGGATTTTCTGTTACAACAATAAACTATAAAAACTTAACAAACTCTGGAGCACTGGCGTTCTTGTCACGTTTCCCGTTTTCCTCCTCGAGTGCACACTTCTGCTGCAAGACACCGAAGCACTAACAAACTTCTCTCCTTAGTGTACCATGTACAGAAGAAGGTGGGATCAATGCGGGGGCACCTTTGCCAACATACATTATGAAAGGCATCCAAGTATCTGCAAATCTGTCCTTCACTTTAGGTTCTCTGCTAGCTCTCTGGTGCTGCATAAGCATCTTGTGTAAAGTGTGCTTGGAAAGCCAAACCTTTACTGAAAAGCCTGCTGTCTTCCAGTATCATGCCATTTCTGCTAGAGCAGCTACCAACACAAAACACAATCAGATCTTCACGCACTAGTTCTCCTTTTTGCGTTTCTGAAAGTGACAACAGTGCTGGTGTTGGACCCATAACAACCATTTGCCCGGTTACCCGTGAAGCTAAGTGCTGCCATCCAGAATCCATAGATGTCCGGGAAAGTCCACAAGTATGAATTCCCACTTCCTCGCACTCCCACCAAACTTTAGGCAATATGCACTTGTTAATATAATGAAGCAGTACTGGTGTCAGCTGCTACTACCTTAAGAGAAGGTTCCTTAACTCTTACCAAGTTTGAGTGTAGCGGCTGCTGAATTCAGTCCCCCTACCCCCCTGCCTGTCTGTCATAGAAAAGTCCAGCTCCTAGTTCTGCTCCCACACTATCTTGGTTCTGTGCTGCTCACTAAATTTTGTGATATCAAGACGAGGGCTTTTTTTCAGCCAGAACTCACCGGAACTCAGTTCTGGCACCTCTCAAGTGGGTGCCATTGCCATTTTAAGAGAACAAGGGAGGAGTTCATGGCGAGTTCCAGCACCTGTTTTTCTAGAAAAACAGCACTGATCAAGACCTTATACACGAAAGGAGATAGCCCTCTCAAAATAAGATGACATAATGCATGTATTTTTGAACAGTGTTGACCTGTCCAAAAACATGCCTCTGTGCATTTTATGGGCAAATGAGATAATCTGTGCACTCTGAAATCCTAACAGTGCCTTGTCTTGAAAACACTTCCTAAACTTACCATCTTCCAAACATATCTAATAGGTCCCATAATCTGTAATGCCCTTGTCCTCCCAAATACAGGCAACCCCCCCACTTATGCGCACCCCACTTGTGTGTGCCCGTATTTAACCCTGCATTAAATACATGGCTGGTGGTAGCTACTTGCATGTCTCTTTCTCAGAAGTAAAAATCAAGTAAATTAACACTATAGCACCCTCTAATTCAAACCAAGTCATTTCTTAGTAAGCACAATACAGAGATTTCCAGTTAATAATATATCTTTATTTAATGTATGATACTTAAGTGAAGGTGCACGGGTGTTCACATTTAATGAAAAAGGCTGGGAAAGCACATCAAACTGTATGAGCGCAAGACTCTCTTCACAGGTGTACATGCACTTACCTGATACAAGGTGATCTTTCAAGCACTCCTTCCTTGCCAGGCAATAATTGTAGTGATGTGTGTTGCATGGTAAAGACAGTACACGTGACTTAAATTTCTCCTACATTTTATTGCGTTTCCTAATGCGTGTGGCACAGAATCATGTTATAATCAAATTAGATTACAGTGTTTTATTCCATACAACATGAACCCTGAGTGGTGATTGGATTTGTGAAAAATACCACTAGTGATGCCTTGTAGATAAAAAGGGCTTCAGCAGGGATTGCCCCATAGATGGCCGAGAAGCAGAGGCCTTGTGGAAGCAGGGATAGAGGCCTAAGAGGAGTACCATGAAGACAAGAGGGTTTAGATCAGGCATAGGCAAACTCGGCCCTCCAGATGTTTTGAGACTACAACTCCCATCACCCCTAGCTAACAGGACCAGTGGTCAGGGATGATGGGAGTTGTAGTCCAAAAACATCTGGAGGGCCAAGTTTGCCTATGCCTGGTTTAGATGAAGTGGGAGGCTGAGAAACAGCTTCTCACAGGTTCTGAGGGGATAGGCAGATATGTGAGCTGCAGTCAGGAAGGCAACAAACAGGTAAATGAGCTTTGTGAGGTAGCTTGCTGAAGTGGCAAAGTGTTGAACTGCCCACATTTATTGGAACCTACCAGTCACATTCCAGCATGCCTTTCATGTTAGAATCTAAAAATATTTCTGATGTAGTGTCACTTCAAACTGGTAATCTTGCATATGGATTAACAGAATATAGTGAATTTAGAAGGTAACTTTTCCTGACATTTTCTAAAGGCTCCTTCCAATATTACATTTTCCTACCTGCATTTAATAATAGGAAGGTGAGAAAATGTGTGCCACTGGTCTTTTTAAGTCAGAAAGGTCTGATTCCAGAGCCTGAGAATTGCATGAAATATGGAGCAGGTTTTGCGAGTCCCTTATTTGCAACAAACACTCCCATCATTACAACGATGCCCATTTGTGACCAGTTTCTGGTTACTTCCAATGTGGTGAAACTGGGTTAATTTAATGACAGGATTCTCCAGTCTTGCCTGAGACTAGAAATTATCCTCCTTTCATTGTTTAATTGATGGTATTTTTATGCCTTCCAACGACCCTTCTGTGGGCATCTTACAACAACAACAGAAATACAACTATAAATCTTAAAAACAAGAATAAATAATGCAGAAGCAGAGATAAAAACGACAACCTCAGACTCTCAAGAAATAGCACTGAAACTTATTTTAAAACAAGCGTAAAGTTGTTGCATTTAATTACAGAAGGCCTGGTGTGTGTGTGTGTTTTTTTTAAAGGAGTCTTTTCACCTTATGCCCAAACCACGGCAAAAAAAAAAAAAAAAAAAAAGGCGCCAAATGTTCCTCCGCGGAATGACAATGTGTGTTTTTGCGGGTGGGAGGGCTCCGCGCGCTTAAGTCCACGCCAGCCTTGCCTTGATCCTCGAGGGAGAGGCTTGCAACAGCGGCCTCGGTGTTTGCAGCAAAGGCCGGCAGCTCCCCTGTGGCTGCAGCGATGGCCTCCTGACCTTTCGCTGTCCTTCCTGCGGCGCGGCGGGCGCCTCCCGGAGCCAAATGCTGCCGTAAGCCGGCCACGAGCGTGCAAGGAAGGGAGCAGCCGCTCAGGTTTTGCCTTGCCGCTGGCTCGTCATTATTTTCTTCCGCGCTGCGCTTGCAAGCAAGCTCTGGGAGAAGGAGGAGGAGGAGAAGAGGTGCGGCGGTGGCGGGGGGGGGACGGGGGGGGGAGAGAGGAGCAGCCCAGCAGCCCGAGCCGCCCTCCTCAACCGGATGGGCGGCCAATGGCACGCGGAGAGCTCGAGAGGGCGTTGCAGGCGGAGGGAACACACGGGAGGTGACAGCTCAAACTCCTCCTATTCTCACAATGCTCAGGAGCGCATTGTGGTGAACATGGCAGAGGAGGAAGATTAAGACCCGCCGAGCTGCTGCTGCTGCTTCCTCCTCCTCCTGACCACCGAGCCACTTGTTGGCTGCTCTGAGGCCCCTGTGGTGGACGGCGCAGCGATGGTGCAGGGCTCTGGTGAAGGGAGGCAGCGCTAGCCTTGCGGGCAAGCGAGCGAGCTGCCGGGTTGCGTTTGTGCGTGTGCTGAATTCATTTATTAATTCTGTGTGTATGTGTGTGTGGAAGGCAGGCAGGCAAGACCAGGAAGCGCTACGAATCCGGGGCTTGGCTCTGCGTGTGATGATCCGGCTATGGAGGGGCAGCGTCGGGGAGCTAGGAAGGAGTCAGATGCTTGGCCGGTGAGGCGGCTGGCGCGCCAGGGGCCCGCGGCCAGGGGCACAGCCGGCAGCCGTCGCCGCTGCTGCCGGGACCGGGCGCCGCTCGCCCGGTGCAGCAGCAGCAGCAGTAGCAGTAGCAATAGCAGCAGCAGTTCGCAGCTGGGACTGGGCGCCCTTTGCATTGCAACTCCGCATTGCTCGTATTATTGCGGCTCCGCGTGAAAGGAGGAGGGCCAGCCAAGAGGAGGAAAGGAAAAGCGGGGGGGGGGGAGGCATCGAGAGGGGAAGGGCAGATCGCAGCAAGGAGGATTGGAGGAGGAGGAAAGGGGGCAGCCGCCCGCAGCAGCAGCAGCAGCCATGCTGCCCGGGGTGGGTGTGTTCGGCACCAGCCTGACCGCCCGGGTCATCATCCCTCTGCTAAAGGACGAGGGCTTCGCGGTCAAGGCTCTCTGGGGCCGCACTCCGGAGGAGGCGGAGGAGCTGGCCAAGGAGATGAGCGTGCCTTTCTACACCAGCCGGATAGACGAGGTCCTGCTGCACCAGGATGTGGATCTGGTCTGCATCAACCTGCCGCCGCCGCTGACCAGGCAGATCGCCGTCAAAACTCTAGGTGAGTCGACATCGTGGCCCGGCTTTGTTGGGGGTGGGGTGGGGGGCGGAGGCCCTGCCCTGGAGCGGGAGGTGGGTGCGTGGAAATAAGAGGTGGCTTTTTGAAAGGGGAGGCGCCATGGGTTCAACCCTGTTTGGAAATCCATTGCCTTGGGTGGGGTCCTGTTGCAGCAACCCCTTGCGGGGAAAGGAAAGATGCTCTGCACATGCCCAGAGGCAGGGACTTATTATTATTACTCCTTATGCTCCAGAACCATAGGTAGAAGAGCCGTAGCTCAAGTGCTTTGCCAGCAGAAGGTCTCTGGTTCAATCTTTGGCATCTTCAGGTAGGAATAGGAAGTCTTCCTGCCTGAAGTGTCAGACCGCCGCTGCCAGCCTGTGTAGACAGTGCTGGGCAGTAGTCAGTCTTGGAATAAGGCATCTTCCTTAGGTGACCTGATGCAAAGTGTTCTTATCGGAGGCATTATGCTGCTGAGTATTAGTTGCTGGGGAGCATGGGCAGGAAAATGCAACTGTGCCTAGGCATCTGATTGGCCACAGAATGCAGGACTAGATGGGCCTTTGGTCGGATCCAGCAAGGCTAGTCTTACGTCCTTTAGACCTGACTCTTCCACATAAAGAAGATTCCAATCCTCCTGAGGTTATTTTAAGTCCCAGGCATGGAGGGTCATCTCAAAACATTCCTGTATTCTTTGTGATTTGACCTGAGGTAATTTCTAAAACTCAAGTCTTTTTGGAAGCCTCAGTTCTAGTCTGCAAACTCTAATCCTGGGAGGATTAATTGGTGAAGGAAAGGTCCTCTGCACACACACAAAGGTAGCCTTGGCTGATTTTTGGCACTGGAAATGGGCTCCACTGCTGAGTCTTGGAGAACCTTCAAGTGAGGTGTAGTAATTAGTGGAACATAGCCCTTGACAGGCTCTAATTTAAAGCTCAGGGAGGAGCTCTGACTATCCTCTCACATTTTTTCCAAACACACCTCGATGATTATTTCTGGTTGGGATGGAATTCCTCTTTCCCAGGTGCTTCTTTGAAGCCATGAGCTGCCTATGCTTCTTTACTTATCTTATTTTTATCGCACCATTTGTCAATAAACTGAGGGCCAGCATGTTTTGCCATTGTTTCAAAGCTAAGATAAAAATATCACAACCACAAAAACTATGTAGAGAACAGCTATGCTGAGAGAAAGTAGATGACTGAAAATCACCCACCTGGAGAGCTTCATGACTTGAGTGGGGATTTAAATTTAGTGTTTCTGATTCAACACCATCATGCCACACTTTTAAATGACACTGTTCTGCCTCTTTCTTGTGCTCCATTATTTCTGTTTTGGCGCCAGTAAGTAAGACATTCCAAGTATTAGTCTTTCATGTACAGATGAGTAAACTCAGGGTATGTGCACATTACCATTTACTCTGCATCCAGTGTGTTCCCACAGCTAGATTTTGAGGCCACAGCCCATATCGATCCTGTAGTTTCTTGGCAACAACTACTACTTGAGGTGTTATTTTTTCATGAAACCAGTTTCAATCTGACTACAAAATGTAAGCTGCATTCACTTCATGCTTCAGAATGGTGTGAACGTTCAAGATGGCTGTGTCACATGCACAGATGAGTGTGCATGCGCAGATGGGTGTGCATGTGCTGGTGAGCCTCATGAATAGTTTGGGAAGGGGGAGGGGTTTTCAGGGGAGGGGAAACCAGAAGCACCGTGCATGTTATGTGAACATGCCTTCCTCTGATGTGAACAACACTGTGCCTTGAATGTGGCTTGAAACTCAGCAGAGGAAAATGGTTTTGCTGCATTTTAAGCCACTAATGTGAACATACCCAAAGAGTAGGAATTGGGAATGCTGAGAGAGCTGTGAAATAACTATGGATGTATCTAGCTAGAAATAAATGTAGTTTTTAACTTTCAGTCGCTGCAAAAAATGTCACCTGATATGTTCTTTTCTTTTGGGTGAGGGAGGGGAGAAATGTTTTGTTTCTTAGCTTTCATAATCAAGGGCAGCTGTTGCCCATTGGGTGGAGTTCTAATTTTGTTTGCATCCTCCCTGCTGAGGTCTAAATGGGCAGCACTTAAGAGTAAGGTGGAGGCAGCTGACAAGCAATGCCACCCTCAAGATGGTTTCAAGAAAGCAGGCAGACTGACGGGTGAGGGGTGTCTGAGGAAAGACTGAGTTTAGTGGAGTGGTGTTCCATTTGCCCTGATGGGCAGGCCTTCCTTTTGAGAAGTGCTTTATAGGTGTAATGCAACAAATCTGAGTATACTGAATCACTCATTTAGTATGTCTGAAATAGGCCATGGAACTCTGGTACCTGGATATATTGGTATCATTTTACTTTGATATGATGGGTGATGAACGCAATAAAAATGGGCATAGTTTCTTTCTTTCTTTCTTTCTTTCTTTCTTTCTTTCTTTCTTTCCTGTTATTTATAAGAATTTCCCCCCAAATATAAACTCCTGCTTGTAGAAAGTGTACTGTATAACAACAACAACAACAACAACAACAACAACAACAACAATTTATTTATACCCTGCCCATCTGACTGGGTTTTCCCAGCCACTCTGGGCGGCTCCCAACAGAATATTAAAACAGAATAAAACATCAAACATTAAAAACTTCTCTAAACAGGGCTGCCGTCAGATGTCTTCTAAAAGTTAGATAGTTGTTTATTTTCTTGACATCTTATGGGAGGGCGCCACTACCAAAAAGGCCCTCTGCCTGGTTCCCTGTAATTTCACTTCTTGCATTGAGGGAACCGCCAGAAGGCCCTCGGTGTTGGACCTCAGTGTCCGGGCTGAACGATGGGGATGGAGACGCTTCTTCAGGTATACTGGACCAAGGCCGTTTAGGGCTTTAAAGGTCAGCACCACACTTTGAATTGTGCTCGGAAACATACTGGGAGCCAATGTAGAACTTTCAGGACTGGTTTTATATTGTCTTGGGGGGCCACTTTCTTGTATAAGAGAGCAATTTATTTTGATGTTTGGGATTGTGGAAGTGCTTGTTCTTTGGGAAGGGCTGTGGCTCAGTAGTAGAACACATTCTTTCCATACGAAAGGTAGGGCTGTTGTTTGCAAACCCCCCCCCCCCGCGGAAGCAAATACTAACATGGAAATAAACGCGAAGCTCGTACTATATTCCGTTATATTGCTGAAAGTGGCTTTTACGTTGTGTGAAATCGCAAATATAGTGTGGAAACGTTGGGAAAAGAAAATAATCTGTTTTATAATCTGAAAATTATATAAGAATTTAGTAAGAGAGATGCAGGATCATGAACATCAGTCAACCGATATGTGTCAGTGACACTCACATAGCTATATTTCTCATGGCGCTGCAAGTCAGAGAACAGTAAGGCCAGTAACAGATGCAAACTGTGATTTACAAAGCAACATATAACCTAATGCAAGGGTTCACAAGCTGCTGCCCGTGGACTACCAGTGGTCCAGGAGCTTCATTCAGGTGGTCGGTAGCAAGTTTGTATTAAATATTCATATTGTTGTAAATTGCATTTTGAATGCTTCTTTTATTTCTTATATATTGTATTGCAGTCAGAATTCTGTGGAATGCAGATTATAATGCAACGAAATACAGCATGATTTAAAAAGCAGAAATATAACAACAAAATTAATTAAGATACAATAAGATTCCAGATAGATACCAAAACAATAAGAGAAATAGTAAGCACACTAATGAGCAGATGCCAGCTAAAAAGTGCTAGTTGAAAATAAACTGTCCTTCAGAGCACACTTAAAAGCTGGCAACCAAAGGCACACATGCATGTCTGTAGGAAGGTTGTTTCACGATTTGTTCCAAAGTTGAAAACGCCATTGCTCCTATTCCCACCAAGCAAAATTCATATGGTGGAGGAACAGCAAGAAGAGCCTTAGAAGCTGGCAGGAGTTCTCAAAAGCTTACATATCTGGGAGATAATTCCTGACATACCAGTTGGTTCTAGGCCATTATGCTCATCAACAGCTAAAGTCAACACCATGAATTGAATCTGGAAGCTGTTTTGGGGCCGGTGGAGGTAAACAATATGATATATCCTACTGGTCTCATCTGAATTTAGCATTCTTCAAGGGCAGCCTCCTGTAAAGTACTTTATAAGTAATCCAAAGAAGTAAAAATAAATAAATAAATTGTCCAGTAGCACCTTAGAGACCAACTAAGTTTGTTCTAAGGTGCTACTGGACAATTTATTTATTTATTTCGACTGTGTCAGACCAACACGGCTACCTACTTGAACCAAAGAAATAAGTTTCACTACAATGCATGCGCTAGCTTGAGGATGAATGGCGTTTGGATCCAATCCTGCAATAGCTAAGTGATTGTATATTCCTGTCGCTGTGTTCTTCCCAGAGACTAAGAGTTATTTTAATTTTTTTAATATACTAGGGTCTCTTTGGTTGGGCCTATTTCTTTTGTATAACTCCAGCCAAAGCACGCTTAATCTATGTAATAGGTATAATTATTCAATTCTAAATAGAGAAGAGCCCTGTGAAAACTACAGTTTTGCTGTTAACAGAAGAAGGGTCCTTAATCAGGCAACCTGCGAAAGAATTCACTGAACTCAGAACTCGTAAATAGGAACGTAGGAATCTGCCCATTAGAGGGTAACGAAGAAGAAATACCACTATGATTACTACGATTACTGTAGTTGTTTTTGCAATAATGCAATATTTGACTATACCAGTCCACAACGACCATGGCATGTAATTATCAGGATGAGAGATGTGTTTGTTGTGTATGCCTTAAATGAGGATGAAAGTGTTCGTGAGTGAGTGCAAAAAAAGTGTGATTATTTTATTTCCCAATAAGAGGCATTCACCACGTGTGTTTTTCAGCTGATGTTTCGTGCATATTTTTCAAAATGCCAAACAATTATTTCCCTTCAGTGTGTGACCAGAAATGCATAGCCTTTTCTGGAAAGAAAGGGAGTGTCTTCACTTCTGCTTTTTGAACCCATCACACGTTGTAGTGACTGTTTCACGTCAACCTGGAATAGAAGATGATGAACACAGGAACAGGAGCACATCCTCCTCTAAGTTGGTGCCTTCTGGCCTTGTTCCTAACTTCTTAATAGCAGCCTGGTACTGAGAAATTAAGCAGGGGAGGTTTTTCGTCTTTTTAGCTCCCTTCGTTAAACTCTGTAATTTATTTGTAATTTATTTTGCTGTTAAGAGCTCAGGCCATGGGTACAGGACCTGAATGAGGTAGCAACCCTGTTTTTTATGCTACCCCCTCTGTTCCTTCCCAAGGTGTCCCCAGTCTGTCACTATTTTGCAGGAGGGAGTCAAGCACTGGGAAAACTTGGTGAAAACTTGCTTGGGTTTGAGCACATATATTTTGGCATATGCATGGAAGTGAAACACCCGCTCAAGATGCAGTTGCACTGTATTCTCAATTTAAAAAATGAGAATTAGGCACCTACCGTTAAAAATATGACCCTGTGTTATATTCAGACACGTACTAAAATATGTTTTACGTCAGATAAATACTGTAAATAAATACATACACAGGGAATTATGTTACTGGCTTTTGGAACTTCTTGTGTCAAATGTTTTCCCTCTGCCAAGAAGATTTCCTGTGGTTTTTCTCTTGGTTTTCTGTGTGCAGTTTGAGGCCCTTTGAATACAAGCAACTTTTGGGAAAGAATATGACCAGCTGTCTGTGAAATTGACAAACATATTTTTAGATTCTAAAATCAAATCCTGACAATATCGTTTCATGGAGTGGCCTTTGGCTGCTTGCCAGAAGTACTTTTATTGCATCATTATTGTTTGCAGCATATTCAGTAATGTTGCATTACTACCAGACAGACCGGTCATGCTAAAGGTTCATTAGCAATGTCATGGATAATTAGCGAGCTAGTTTTGGCATAGAGGAGTTGTCTAGCCTGTTCCTAAATGCATTTACTTGGAAGTAAACGCTCCTGATTTCAGCAGACTCAATTCTAAGAAAGTGCTTGTAGGATCAGTCTTTGGGGAAGAGAATGAAATAAAAGCTCTCGTGTTATCTTGGTCTAGTATTCAGACTCTCAGATGTTAAGAATCTTGGCTAACCACTGATACAATTATTTTCAAAAAGAACAAAGTACTATGAAATACATTTTTTTTTATTAGAGGACACGCTGATCAATATTGCATTTCAGTTTAGTTTTACACCAGTAAATAATACACAGATGCTGGTCCTCATGGAAAGCATCTTGAAGATATTTTACTCTCCCCTATAATTGCCCTAAAAAGTGCACTTACTCACAATCATTGTACATCATACTTTTTTTTTTTTTAGAAAGGGAACATCAATAGACTGGACTGGAGTGCTTCTTCTCTCCCAGCTCCCCCCCCCCCCCCAATTCCTGGCAAGTATCTTTTTAGTGGCTATTAATATGTCTCCTATTGGTTGTCATTATTTTGATATACGGTTAAAGAAAGTAAAGCTTAACAGCATGAACAGTTTGCCCTTCATGACCCAGGATTCACATGCCTCAGAGAGCACCTCTCTTTCTATTGCTCCCTCTCTTCAGTCTTCCTCTCAGGCCCTGATCCAAGTTCCAGTTCTGTGTAAAGTGAGACCATGGTGAGGAGAAGTAGTTTTATATCAGTCCCCTTGAGGCTATGGACTAATGTCCCGCCTGACTCACAGATCTGTGCTGCTCTTTGTTCCCTTCTGGAGGTGGTGCAAAACCCATCTCTGTTGTTTGGCCTTTGGCTCAGCTGCCCAGTTTCATGCCTTTGTATTTTGGTGAGCGTCAAACAAGCCATAGTTAAGGAACAGTGCTGGATTCACATGTAAGCATCATAGCTGAAATGAACCAAGATTTGTCAGCCAGCAGCAAACCATGGCATCAGGTTGTGTTTTTTGGCAGTAAAGAAGCCACAGTTAAACTGCTGGACTGGGTTCACACATAATGCTAAACCATGATTTAATCAACCATAGTTTAATCAACTAATGATAGTTTAATAAACTATAGTTTAGCTTTATGTTAACCTGGAAATTAACAAATTATTTTAAGTTCTGTATATTGCTTATGATTGACTATATTAAGGAAACATATATCATTAACATTATAAATACATTAGGCTACTTATATTTAGATTTTTGATACTTTGAATTAATTTATGGTCCCACCCACCCCGTACTCTCTGTACACTCAGTTCCACCAATCTAAAAACATCTTGCTGTGGGCCTCATTCGAACCCATATCATTATCCATTGGCTCTCTAATTACTTCCAAATTTCCTGTTAGCATGCAGGACTGAAGTGCCATTATTTAATTCACTAAAAATGATGGTCTCCTGTCATATTATTAGGTGCTATCATTATTTACATGCTGAATGAAAATAGTTGCTACG
Organism: Podarcis pityusensis; assembly: GCF_964106645.2. Lineage (NCBI taxonomy): Eukaryota > Metazoa > Chordata > Lepidosauria > Squamata > Lacertidae > Podarcis > Podarcis pityusensis. The sequence continues at coordinate 62,182,630 of NC_138031.1, forward strand.
TTTTACTAAGGTTAAGTATTTTCAGAACATTCATTCTGGAATATTAATAGAGTCCTTTTGTGTCTGAACTTGAATACAGACTGTTTTCCTCAGTCCTTTAAAAAAAACACCAGGCTCATATTTTAATAGGGCTTTGTTCTTCTAAACAGCTGCTGTGGTTCAGTCATTGATTATACCTTAGGTACATCAGTAAGATCAAGACAGAGTTGGAATAATTTATGTGTCTGAAGTTAATCCCTAGCCTCCAGATGCTGCCAGATCATCTATGGCAGAAATTATTTATCTTTGTGGTTCAAATAAATACTTACAAACAGCAAATATTTTTATGTGTCTGAAAAAAGTCATGTTTCCTCCTGCTCTGGAGGGTAGGACTCAAATCAGTGGCTTCAAATTACAAGAAAGGAGATTCCGACTAAACATCAGGAAGAACTTTTTGACATGTTTGACAGTGGAATGGTCTCCCTCGGGAGGTTGTGCACTCTCCTTCCTTGGTCATCTTGTCATGGATGCTTTAACTGAGATTCATCCATTGCAGGGGGTTGGACTAGATGACCCTTGGGGTTCCTTCCAACGCTACAATTGTGTGATTCTATGTCATGATGCAAAATGGTGCTCAGCTCCCTGCACCCAGCAAAGTGAACACATCCTCAGTACTTAGCTGTTTCTTTCTTTCTTCCGGTTTTGAGCCACAATAGTATCTTAATATTCTCAAAACACCTTTGTGGATTTAGTCTGCTTGAAAATGAATGTAGTAATACTTGTGTAAGTCATTTTTGGCAAATGCTTTTACAGTGCAAACTTGTACATGCCTGTTTTGAAGCAAATCCCATTGCGTCCAATGGGGCTTACTCCCAGGTAAATGAGTGTAGGATTGTGGCCGAAAGCATTTAATGAACAGACACATGACAGAAAAATATTAGGATATATATTTAAGGTCCTATTTTGATGCTCGTGGCTACAACGTGTTCATAGCACAATCTTAAGAAGCCTTAATGATTTTTGTGAAGCTGTTTACTTTATAAATTATATTTTATTAATTTTCCATACATTCATACCACATTACAATTTCTATTAAATTTTCCGTTTTTGACTTCCTTCGGCTTTTCTGCCAATCATCCAAATTCTAACTTCTTCAATTACACATTTCCAAATTTTGCTATTGCCTTTATACCTACCCCCCACTTCTATTTTGCCTTTTTACAATATTTCTTAGGCTGTTACAGAGCTTCTCTAAATGCCATTAGCGTTATTCCATTATCACTTATACATTCCCAGTATTCAACTAATTTTCCCCAGTCCTCGATGAACTTTTGATCTCGTAGATATCTGATCTTCCCAGTCAGTTTATCAAGTTCTGCATAGTCTATCAGCTTCATTCTCCACTCCTCCAACGTTGGTATTTGTTCTTGTTTCCATTTCTGGGCCAGTAATATTCTTGTTGCTGTTACTGCATATTGGAAAAGTTTATGGTCCTTTCTATTTATTTCATTACCGACAATTCCTAAAAGAAAAGCCTCTGGTTTCTTAACAAATGTATATTTCAACATTTTTTTCAGCTCATTATATATCAACTCCCAGAAGCTTTTCACTTTCTTACATTCCCACCACATATGATAAAATGTACCATCTTTTTCTTTACATTTCCAACACCTCTTACATGTTTTGTACATTTTTGCAAGTTTTACTGGTGTAATAGACCATCTATATATCATTTTCATAACATTTTCCTTTAATGCAGTACATGCAGTAAATTTAATACTTTCATTCCATAGTTTTATCCAGTCGTTAAATTGTATATTATGACCAATATCTCTGGCCCATTTTATCATGACTGATTTAACTTCTTCATCCTTTGTATGCCATTGCAACAATATCTTATACATTTTGGATAGGATTTTATATTCATTATTTATTATTTCTATTTGAAATTTAGAATCTTTCTCTGCATATCCATATTCTTTAAAATCTTTTTTAAAAAAGATTTGTGAAGCTGTTTAATAGAATTTTCTAATGTAATGGTGATCTGTATCAGTCTCTGTGTTGTCTTGTTTAAACAGACATCTTCTGCATTGCATTCAGTAATTCAGATCTAATTGCTCAATTAACCCCAAAGAGAGTAGGGTTAAATCCCAACCTGGTATCATTTTAGAGAGAATAGTATTGTTTCTGCTAATAGCCTGAAGTTTTTGATTAACATGAGCAAGTTAAAAGCAAATTGAAGAAGTGTGGATAGAGGCCAGCTGCAAACAAGGCCAGACATTGCCATCCTAAGCACACTTACCAAAGGATAACTTGGGGAACCAAGAAAGACATTTTACGCTGCACAGTTGTATTCTATTCTATAATGTATCTTGATAGCTAAGATGCTTGATCATTTATCTTGAACTTGGATAACATGGTAGCAGAAATGTAGGCTGAACCTTGGCAGAAACACATTGTGGATACTAGTTAATTAACTGCATTATATGCAGTGAAATCTGAGCATGTTTGTGCATGTGGCATGACAAAGACAAAATCCAAAAACCTGGTACCACTTGTTTAAGGACTGCTTGAGACTGGCTTTTTTGCAGGTGTGCTCTGCAACAGGTCATTGATGCAATAATAGCACATTAGTGGTTGATTCAGATAGGGCTGCCCGTGCATTATTCTGCATCTGAAATGCATCCCCAATGATACGACATTACATCTGTCCAGAGCTGTGGGGTGGGAGAGCTGGGAAACAAATCGCACCTGGCAACCAGCACATATGTTACTGTGGCTGATACTTCATGCACTCAATTATATGTAACAATCAGGCACAGATGAGACCGTTAATTTTTTTATTTTTTCCCTTTAGTGACAGTGTGAATCATGAGAGCTATATACAGTGGGAGGGGTGTTTCTCTCTCTGAAACATGAAGTACACTCTGAGTATTTCCTTTCCTTTCACGTTTGATGCTGTTACATCAAATAAGGGGGTAGGATGAAGGTTTTATGGTCATATTTGCAGGGGGTTGGACTTTGGCTTTGGGTGTCCCTTCCAACTCTACAATTCTGTGGTTCGATTATATATATATATATATATATGTATTTGGAGAGCTAATCTTGATGTTTATTTTGCTCTAGGAGGCTTAGTTTGGTCAGAATCGAGTATAAACTTCCGGAGTTAATGCAAAATACATTACTTCTGGTAAATGAGCCACCATAGCTGCTAGAGGGCTATGAAAATTTGTGTCCTGGGCTTTTTAGACCCGTCTACCTATGTACTATCTGGAACCAAAGTGGCACATTGGTTGTCAGAAGTGATTTTTTTTGGCATTGTTTTCAGCTCTCTCTCTTCCCGCCCCCTTCCCCAGGTGCATTCTTGTGCAAGAAAAGTGTGGCAGAAAAACACACCCTGCAGGACACCTGTGGTAATAGCATGTTAGAGATTTCAGGGAGTCATAGGACATGCACCGACTGGAGCCATATGCAGTACTGAAAGTGGGATCACATATAGCCATAATTCATGAGCTTAAATCATCATGAACGCTCAATACAAAGGACTTATGGAGGGGCCCTATATCCATATGCAGACCATATACAAAGTGTTGCAAGTCCATTAGTTTTGTAATATGTGTGCATCCCCATTCTTCCTCCTGGCTTAGCTTTTTTGCTACTGTGCCTCTAAGTTTCTGTAATAATTAAGGCTGCATGTTTTCGATCCCAGTGAGTATTTTGGTACTTCTGAGCTTTATAGAGCTGTAGCACTTGGGTAACAGTCCCTCTTATCTCTGGCCATGTTGCTGCTATGGTTCATATTGCATGCTTCTTCACCCAGTGTGGAGAATGACTGTGCTATAGATGGACTGGGACAAATTGCATTGTCCTGGATCTCCTAATTAAACCATTTCTACAGAATAGGATTGTCACACTCCCAGTCCTCCAGTCCGTGGCGGGTTTAAGGCATAGCCCTCTTTTTCTTCTGAAACCTCCTTTCTAGCTGAACTGTGTATTGCATTCTTGGATATCGCCAGTCTACTTACTAAAGTTATGCTGATTCAGCACAAGCTTTTTAGATGCATGATTCAAAACTATGCAGCACTCTTTTGTGGCCACGATTTAAAATGGGTCTCATAGTGCCGCGTATCGATCTCACTAACCAAGTGTAGTATTAAAAGGGCTTGCATATGAACATCAATAGAAATTATGATGCATTAAATTAGCTAATTGACCTTAGTTCCAGAGCTGTCAGCCAAGCATCTTTTTTTTAACCCACTTGGATAAATGTAAGTAAATAATAATCTGTCATAACACAGTGCTGCTACTTCACTTTGATTTATCATTCCCATTTTATATAAAATCATTAGTTGTTTGTGCATACTAGGACAGTAAAAGCACATTTCATAGCTATCACTTGTAACACCCCTTGTATTCTCAAGAATGATTTCATTAAGCTGTTTACACCATCCACAAGGATGGCCTATAGCAACCTTCTCCAATTTGGAGCACTTCAGATGGTTTTGAACTGCAACTCCCATCAGCTGCTGCCAACACAGCTGTCCTGACAGGGGCTGTAAGGAGTTGTAGTCCAAAACATTTGCAGGACACCAGGTTGGATGGATGGATTAGAGTGATGCACTTAATGTAAAAGCACTATTAAGTGCAAAAGTATAAAGAACTTTAAGCAGGTTGCATTTGTTGACTAATGCTTTAATGTATTGCTGCTGCTGCACCTCGGACAACTCATGCTAATTAAATTGCCATCATCCCATTCACATGTATTGATTCAACTTACCTCTGTTTTCTTGCTAGAAATTGGTACAATCTGAAATATTAAGCAGAAATACTTGTAGTAGACCTTGCTGATCCGTCTCTCTTTTTGAGGTCTGCCCCCTCTGGAACCTATTAAACCACCATTCGGTAATTGCTGTATTGCCAGAATGGATGAATTGCCACTAGAGGGATTTTGTTACTTGCTGAAAACCTGAACTGACATGGCTCAATTAAAAATAAAGGCAGAAGCTCTTGATTATGCAGTTTTTAATGGGCGGCAAGTGTATTCCTTAAGGAAAATGGTTTGTAGCTCAGGTGTAGATTTCAAGTTCCAAGGCATTGTTTGTGACCTTGTCAGTAACCTGAGAAGTCCAAGGTTTTTTTGTTTTTGTTTTGTTTTGCTAATTAACCCCCAGCCCCTGAATCTTTAAATCTATTGGATATAAATATGAGCTTGAAAACTGTGATATAACTATTAAACACTTCATGGGCATGTAAACGGACTAGAGTAAATTTGAGTGGTTTTTTTCCCTCATTCCCCAGATCTCGCAATTCTGAAGGCCATTTTGCAATTTTAGCCTTATTCTGCAAGCCATCGCAGTTGAAGCAGCACCTAGTAAAGTTAATTATGCATAAATAAATCAGACCTGCGCAACCTCTGGTGCACAAAGCCAAGCATAGTGCACTAGTCATATATTGTGGGATTCCAAGAGCTTAATGTACTTGTTAGTTTTTCTGCCTCTCTAAATAAATGGTCTCTATAAATAAGATGCTCAGAAGCACCCAACAATCCACAGTGCATGCCTGGTGGCACAATAGTTTGTTCATCTTTGTGGCTCACAAGTTATGTATACCAAAGGTAAATATTCACATTAGCAGGAGACTTGCAAGTTATTTCCCCTGCCCTTCTTAGTGCTGAACAAGGTGGAACATCCTGGCTGCTTGCGCTATCATAAACAGAGATGAAAGCCTTGGGGTGGGGGCTAACCATGGGGGCACGCAGGCATTCTAATACAAATGCTTAACCAGATGTTAAAAAAAAGAATACATGAATTTTTTTAAAAAAACACATTTCTGTGTTGAATCGTTTAAATCTACAAAGCTGTCTATATTAGCTGTTCAAACATGCTGTTGTTAATACCGCTGTATTAACAACTACCATATCAAAGGGATATGGTGAAAAAAATGTGCATTTAACAATGCTTGGAAGTTCCACCTTATCCTTCATTTCCTCATGTGATAAAAACAAGGCAGTTTTTCCAAATTCCTTATGGTAGGATGGAAAATCACTTGAAAATACTCAGCTACTCACTGGAAAGGGGCTTTGTGAAACAAAATAAAACCTGATGGTCATCTTCTAGGCATGTAACTGAAAGAGATACCTTTCGCATTGTCAGTGTACCTTTTTAAAAAAGTAGTGTCCGTAGACTATTTTTTTCCTGATAGAGTGGCATCTCAAAGAGATCTCTTGAGTTTTGAAGTAACAGGTTCCAACTTTCAGAACAAAATCTTTCAACCAAAATCCCCTAAGGCTGTCATTAAAAATAAATAAATCAAATTAGGTAAATCCAAGCATATATGCAATGTGACTCCATATGCATAACACTTTCATATTGCTAAATAAGTCATAGGTTAACAAAATGAAGGTTGCACAACATCCACAAGTAATTGCTTCTGTTCCTCAGCCACAGTTACGGACCACAATCCAGAAAGCTATTTAAGGTAGGTACATAGCCAAATGTTTGACTTTTTATCTTGGAGCAGCAGTCTGCTATGCTGTATTAAAAATATTCTAACATGACAAGATTCAGAAATGGTTTGTTAATCAGCATGGGAGGCCTGCTGCTTGAAAAGCACAGAGTACATGGAAGCTCACCGTGTGGTTCCGTACATTAGGATGTCCAGATGCGGGGGGGGGGGGGTTCAGTTTCCTGCACCTTCAAGAGAGGAAGTTTAAGCCAGCTTGTCATACTCTTTTTCTCCTCTGTGGCCATGGCTTAGAATTTTCCCCTTGTGGTCTAGCTGAAATCTAGCTTCCTGTGATGTAGTCTTCACCAAGAAACACCACTAAACTAATACAATATATAGATATTTTAAAAAGCTTCTCGGAGAGATAGGGAAACAGGAACAGCTAGAAACAACCTAGGGTAGGGTGAAAAATCCAACAGGTCAAATTTCAAAAGCCAGATAATTTAGCATCCCTATAAAATTTTACTTTAAAGGGGGTGTGTGGGTGTGTATAGTTGCCTTTGGGAGGATGGGCAAGACAGACAACCAAGCCAAACAAACAATAAATTCATTCATTCCCTATTGACAGCAAATTCAAGGCGGTTGTGTGCACAGGGCCCTTTCTACCATTAAGCAGAGTGAGGCATTCACCTCAGGCAACAGGTGCTGTGGGACAGAAGTGGCGCATGCCCCAGTGTCAGGGAACTGCCATCGGAAGGAAGGGAGGTGAAAGGGCTCACACAGGTTGGGAGAGACTCAGCAGCTGAAGAGGGAACCAGTAGGGGGAGAGGAGGTGAGCTGAGGGAAAGTGAGCTGGAGGGATGGCTCAGAGACACTTCCAGCGAAAACAGTGGGGAGGTTTCAGGACCTCCTGTAGGGACACCCACTCCTCGCCGGAAACTGTCACGCAGAGAGTCCAGAAGACGTGTTTCCGTTAAGGAGCTTTTATGTTGGAAGCGATTCCGAAAGCAACCACTGTCGGAATCTGCCAGCGACTGACGGAGCCATGTTTAAGGGGCTCCGTTACAGACAGAGGTTTGCAAACTTGACCAAACTCTGAGGGACTTGGATTTTACACACAAGCAGCTCATCGTCCCATCACAGCATTCCGACAGTCTCCGTGAGCAGCTTGTGCAGGAGAAGGCATCATGAGCAACCCAGCCGGAACCGGAGAAGCAGGAGCTGGAGCGGGTCCAAGCCTGGAAGAAAGGTACCGGGCGTTGGAGGTCCAGCTAGCGCTGCAGACGGCGAGGCTCGAGGAGAGGAGGGCTCAAGATGCAGAGAAGGGGAAAACCACCCCGCTCGCCAGAAAGTTGCCAGGATTGGTACAGAAGTTTGGGGGGGAGCCCAAGGACTATCATACCTTTAGGACAGAGATGCAATATGCCCTTAATCTGCAGTTTGATGACTTTCCCGACGAGGAATCGCGGGTGGCTTTTGTGATTGGGCATCTCGAAAAGGGGGCGAAAGACTGGGTGAGGCCCCTGATGGCAACGAATAATGACATCCTGAAGGACACGAGGAAGTTTTTTCGTGCCATGGATCTGATGTTTTCCAGCGATATTGAGCAGGGAGTGGTACGCAGACAGTTAATGGCGTGCAAACAGGGGAGCCGATCTGTTCGTGAGTACTGGACTGAGTTTACCATGTTGATCCATAAATTGGGGTGGGATCTATCGGCGGAACCCATTCAAATGCTCTTTGAAGAAGGGCTTTCTTCGGCTGTGAAAGACGAACTTTCCCGGGCGCCCAGGGCGGAGTCTATGGACCAGCTGACCAAATCAGCGCTGACCATAGGAGCGCGCCAAGAGGCGAGAGCCTTGGAGAGGCGGGAAGGGAAGGGGGAACGTTGGAGGGAGCTTCGCATTCCAGAGATTCCAGAGCCACCGTTCCCGCCAGGAGAGCCGATGGAAATTGGAACAGCGCGCGCGCGCGCAGTTTCAGAGCCCAGTGAAGAGCGGAAGAAGGAGGGGAAGGGCGCCAAGAAATGTTATCTCTGCCAACAGCCAGGTCATTTTGCCAGAGTCTGCCCCCAAAGAAAGGAATGGCAAGGAATGGCGGGAGCTGTTGGGGAGAGGGAGGAAAAGGTACCGGAGCAAGTAAAAGCCAACGCCTGGCTGCCACCGTCAGGGCACAGCAGCCAGGCCAAAGAGCAGTGAAAGTGCCCACGCCGGAACCTCCTAAACCCGCCCTAGTGATAGAGGTGTTACTAGAGCTGCCTAACGGACACCCACTAAAGATAAAGGCGCTATTGGACTCAGGCAGCTCCTGCAATTTCATGAGTAAGGAGTTTGCTGCTGAGCACCAGATACAGACTATCCCTTTAAGTAACCCTTTGCAGGTGACCACGATCGATGGAAGGGAGCTGCTGGGAGGAGAAGTCAGCCAGCAGACCGTCCCAATGATAATGAGGGTAGCAAGACACACTGAGCTAATAGCGTTTAATGTGGCTACCTTGGGAGGAGCTCCCATTATTTTGGGGATGAGCTGGCTAGCGTTACATGATCCGCTAGTGGGCTGGCATCAGAGAGTGGTCTCCTTTGGGTCAGCACATTGTCTAGAACACTGCAAAGAGCGGGAGGCTCAAGGAGGGGCCAGAGCCACTCTAGCAGGGACGGAAGTAACGGAGAAGGGGAAGGTTCCCCAACAATACGCCGACCTGAGCAACGTCTTCAGCGAGAGGGAGGCAGACAAACTACCCCCACATAGACCCTTTGACTGTCAAATCAATTTACTCCCTGGGGCACAGCTCCCTGTAGGCAAGCTGTACGCCATGTCAGACAGAGAGATGCAGGAGCTAAGGGAGTTCATTGACAAGAACCTGAAGAGAGGGTTCATCAGAGAGTCCAGGGCGGTGGGGGGCAGCCCAGTGTTTTTTGTGGATAAAAAAAACACGGACAAACCTAGACTTGTAGTGGACTTCAGGGCCTTAAATGCAGTGTCAGAACCAGTGACTTTCCCGATGCCCAGAATTGATGACATTTTGACAAGGGTCAGGAAGGGAAAGATTTTTACTAAACTGGACCTGAGGGGGGCGTACAACCTGATACGAATAAGGAAGGGGGATGAATGAAAAACCACCATGTTCACCCCTTTGGGGGCATTTGAATATTTAGTTATGCCCTTCGGCTTACAAGCAGGCTCCGCGTGCTTTCAATCGTTTATGAACCACGTCCTGGGGCCTTTGCTTTACAAGAATTGTGTGGCCTTCTTAGATGACGTGTTAGTATATTCAGAGAATGAGGAGCAGCATGTAAAAGACGTCAGGGAAGTGTTGGGCAGACTGCAAGCCAATCAGCTGTGGGTGAAGCTAGAGAAGTGTCAGTTTCATGCCAAGGAGGTGGAATTCCTGGGGTACCGCTTGTCGGACAAGGGATTGGCCATGGATCCTGGCAAGGTCCAAGCGGTACTGGAATGGAAAACACCGAAAACAAGGAAGGATGTGCAAAGATTCCTTGGATTTGGAAACTTCTATCGGAAGTTCATCAGAAATTTTGCCCACTTGACGGCGCCCATTACGGACTGTCTCAGCAGTAAGAGGAAATTCGTTTGGACGGCGGAGGCGGAGCGAGCTTTTGAGGAGCTGAAAAGGGCGTTCGCTTCGGAAGAACAGCTCCTGCATGTGGATTTACAAAAACCGATGCGAGTGGAAACGGACGCATCAGACCGGGCTGTGGGGGCGGTGCTTCTGCAGCCTGGCAAGGAGGAGTCGGAGTGGAGACCGTGTGCCTTTTTTTCGCGAAAGCTGAACAAATCTGAGAGGAACTACACGGTGTATGACCGAGAACTACTAGCCATTCATGAAGCGTTCAGGAGATGGAGGCATTTATTAATTGGGGCACAACATAAGGTGCAAGTGTGCACGGACCACAAGAACTTAGAGTATTGGAGAACGGCACGAGTGCTCAACCAACGGCAAGTGAGATGGGCCCAGGAGTTCTCCAAATTCCACTTTGAAATTTGTTATGTGCCAGGTCCAGAAAATGTTAGGGCGGACGCTCTCTCACGCAAACCTGAATATTTGGAAGGGGAGGGGGCACCCGAAGAGAGACATGTCATCCCAGAGGACCGCTGGGTGTGTGGGGCGGCATTGGTGGGGCAAAGAGAACTGGTAGAGGAAACAGAGAATGATGAATACGCCCAGAATAAGCTCAGAGGTCTTAGGGGTGAGGGAGAGGAACCAGGGGGTTTCGAGGAAAGAAATGGAGCTTTGTATTACAAAGGGGCACTGTATATCCCTGAAGGAGACTTAACGGGGAGGGTACTCAAGCAGTTGCACGACAGCCCCACGGCGGGGCATTTTGGACAACACAAAACCATGTGGTTGGTCACCAGGGAATTTTGGTGGCCTAAGGTGAGGGAAGATGTACGGGAGTATGTAAGAGGGTGCGAGCAATGCCAGCGAGCCAAAGGGGAGAGGCGGGCGCCGGCGGGGCTATTAGAACCCTTACCAACCCCAGAACGACCTTGGGAGGCAGTGTCGATAGATTTTATGACTGATCTGCCGAAGTCCAAGGGGAAAACAGCCATCATGGTGGTGGTAGACCTACTAACAAAGATGTGCCACTTTGTAGCCTGCTCGCATGCAGTCACGGCGGAAGAGACAGCGAAGTTATTTGTAGAACACATTTTTAGGTTGCACGGGGTGCCATTGAGGGTGGTCTCAGACCGAGGAAAACAATTTACTTCCAGGTTCTGGAGGAAGCTCATGAGCTTACTGCAGGTGGAGGTCAACTTTTCGACTGCCCGGCACCCTGAAACCAACGGGCAGGCGGAAAGAGCAAACGGGGTCCTCCAGCAATACCTGAGGTGTTATGTCAATGACAGAGAGAATGACTGGGTAGAAAAGTTGGCGCTGGCGGAATTTGCCTACAACAATGCCGAGAATGTGTCCACAGGGATGAGCCCCTTCTTGGCTAATTATGGGTGTCATCCCAGGGCTTTCCCAGGGGGAGAAGGGGAGAGATGGAGCGTCCCGGCAGCCGAGCATTTTGTAGAAGAAATGGAAGCAATCCATCGTCAGCTCCAACTCAACTTAGAAAGGGCGAAGGAAGAATACAAGAGGCAGGCAGACAAGAACCGAAGGGAAGGTGAAACCATAAGGGTGGGAGATAGGGTGTGGCTGTCAACTCAAGGGTTGCCGTTCAAAGGAGGTTGTAAGAAATTAAGACCCAGGAGATTGGGTCCCTTTGAGGTCATTTAACAGGTCAACCCAGTGGCTTTCAGGCTCCGGTTACCCAACCACATGAAACTGCACCCAGTATTTCACAGGTCGTTACTGTCACCGTATGAGGGGGGACGAGAAGGGATGGCCACTCGGGGACCGGTCATAGAAGAAAGGGAATGCAGCAGCCATGTGGCAGAAATCCTCGACGCCAGGTGGAAGGGGGATCAGGTGGAGTATTTGGTAGCGTGGGAAGGAGAACCGGAGTCAGAAAACACTTGGGTAATGGCAGAAGATATCAATGACGAGGTATTGATAGAAACGTTCCATCAAAGGTTCCCAAGGAAACCTCAGCCTGTGGAGAGGTTCCGGAGGGAATACTTTGGGACCACCGATGAGGAGGAGGAGTTGGAAGGATTCCCGGACTCGGAAGGGGAAGGGGAGATGGACTCTGAGGAGGAGGAGTACTTCGAGACCAGGAACCGCAACAGGTGGAGAGAAGTGTTCGAGACATCGGAAGATGAAGGAAGTTCATTCCGGGGTTTTGCCTCCTCACCGCCCGTAGAGGAGGGGGCGGGAGGGGGTGAAGGGGGCCCTGGAGGGGAGGTGGATGTCAGGGAACTGCCATCGGAAGGAAGGGAGGTGAAAGGGCTCACACAGGTTGGGAGAGACTCAGCAGCTGAAGAGGGAACCAGTAGGGGGAGAGGAGGTGAGCTGAGGGAAAGTGAGCTGGAGGGATGGCTCAGAGACACTTCCAGCGAAAACAGTGGGGAGGTTTCAGGACCTCCTGTAGGGACACCCACTCCTCGCCGGAAACTGTCACGCAGAGAGTCCAGAAGACGTGTTTCCGTTAAGGAGCTTTTATGTTGGAAGCGATTCCGAAAGCAACCACTGTCGGAATCTGCCAGCGACTGACGGAGCCATGTTTAAGGGGCTCCGTTACAGACAGAGGTTTGCAAACTTGACCAAACTCTGAGGGACTTGGATTTTACACACAAGCAGCTCATCGTCCCATCACACCCAGGCTGTTCCTTCTGAGGTCACAGCCATTTCCCCGTGTTGCCACATTGCCTCTCCTGGGCCCCATAATCTGACCTGCTGCTTCAGGTGCGGTGGAGGACACACTATCCTGTCACCAGTGTTGAGATATTGTACAAAAATAAGATTCAATCTGCTAGTCCTGTCTATTTCTGTTGAAGAATTTTTGAAGTCTGAAGAAGAAGAATTTGGAGGCGGCACCGGCTTGTCCTTTGCCTCAGGCAGCATAAACGCTTGGGCTGGCCCCGCCTGTACACCCCAAGAACAGAGCTGCATTGTTCCCCTCTGCTTCCCCAATTATACTTCTTTGCCTTGAACACATATGATTAAGAATAAAGAGTTGGGTGTTGAAATTGAACCTGGAAGTGCAGGTGAAGCACAGTGTTTTCTTCTTTTTCACAAATAATGATACTGACGCAGGCAGAGCCACTAGTGGAAAGAGACTAAATCATCTGATTTTGCCACATTCATACTTTAACCACACTAACCCTTTTTCCCCTTCCCCTGTGGTCAAGCAATGCGTGAGAATTAGCAATATCCGGCTAGGGATGCTTATTTCGTTTTTGTTGCCGTCAACAAAGAGCAGTTTATGAGTGGGATGTTGTGGGCGCTTGCTTGTCAGATGGTGCTGAAAAGTGGGAGGTCTGTGGTATGCAGAGAACACTGTGTGAAACATCAGAGATGATTCTTCATGGGTAAAAGTGACTGGAAGGTAGGGCTAATATGTTCTACGCATGCCATTTGTGCATGAGCTGAAGGACCTGATTGGATCATGCTGCTACCTGCCAGGTTTACTCTGGGGTCCATTGTCTTAGGCAACCAAATCCATTGGATTGGTTTTCTTTATTTGTGGTGGAAGGTCACAGTTTAGTTATGTGGTGAACTAGCTTCTCAGAAGTCAGGAAAAAGCTCCTTTTTTTGCCTCAGACTTCCCCCTCCTGCCACTCACTTCCCTTGAACTGTAAGATTTGAGAGGGATTATATACGGCCCCTTGGGAACAAAGAATTCTGACTAATCTGTTGAAGCAGAAGAGAAATAGGACAGTGGCAGGAATCCCCATGAATATTGCATAAAGTCCATGGGAATCCCAGTTTTTCTAAGAAACAAAAATCATGCGTGACCTTTTCCTTTGCTGTGGAGTCTGCCTGCAAACGTCCTTGTGACAGTCATATGTTCATGAGTCTGTCTTAATGGATGTTGGGAACGTAATATTACATCAGCTTCCTATTAGCAGTGATGGCTCAACAGTCAAGGGACTTGTGCATTGCCTTTTAATGCCAGAAGATATTCTTGTGCAGTTCAGCACACTATTTGTTCCCCTATGTTGCACAGATAATTTCTGCCTTATTTGCACAGAAGATGTACACGATCAGTTGACAATGCTAGAAGACATTATGAAAGTGTTGTGGTCTCCTATTGTTGAAACAAAAAACGGAGATGATGATGATGATGATAATAAATTTATACCCCACCCATCTGGCTGGGTTTCCCCAGCCACTCTGGGCAGCTTAATGTTTTAAATACATTAAAACATCAGTCATTAAAAACTTCCCTAAACAGGGCTGCCTTCAGATGTCTTCTAAAAGTCAGATAGTTGTTTATTTCCTTGACATCTGATGGTAGGGCATCCACAGGGCGGGTGCTACTACTGAGAAGGTGTAAATGCAACAGAGGCTGCATTCACATATTTTGATAAGCCAGAATATCTGCCTTAGTGTGGTTTATCATGCACACCTCCTGATTGCAACTGCTTTACACGTATCCACACAGAAGCAGGGAAAACAAATCAGGTACTCACTGTTAAACTTTGCTTCCAATCATGTTTGATCCCATAATTATGGTTTATTGTTCCCTAACAAGCCATGATCGCTAGTCAGCTTTAAACCTGTTAGGGTATGGTAAATATATTGCACTGGTGTCCAAAAAGAAATAATCTGACAAGACTACTGGATGAAGGGATTTTTCGAAACCCCTCAAGGTTTATTTCTCATGGCAGACATAGCCATGATGAACAGAGTACAGGTTTTATACCTGTCTAAGAAATTAACACTTAACACAGACTAGCTCACACTGACTAAATTTGGAGAAGAGCAGGAAAAATGTACAGCTCAAAAGGAACTGATCTACTTGCCGACAAGTAGTTACTACTAAAAGGGAAGGTATCATTGTGGAGGAAGAACAGTTTGCCTTTCTGTCCTTTGCCCCTTTCCCTGGTTGAGGTACCCTATTGTAAGTGTTGATTTACTCCCAACAAAGCTATGGGTTGCTGGTTCCTTACAGATAATGGCTTATAAGGAGGCAGCAAACCATGATTGGACACAATGGGAAGCCAAGCTTAACTGCAGCTTCCTGGTTTGTTTCATTTGCTGGCCCAGTCCTACACATGCTGTCTTTACTCTCTGTCTCCCCAAAATGTTCATGCTAGCCTGGGCCTTTTGCCTCAGTTAGCAACAGCTCCAGTAAGGTTTTATGGTTCATTTTTGTCAGAGACGGGGCCCTGTAAGCTTGGCAGGTTCTTGGCATTGGATTTGCACTGGCACTGATTTAAGCAATGGTAGTATTTTTCCTCTTGCTCGGAGATATGCAGAAGAACTAGATAATCTGTGTTGAAGTTGGGAGAAGCAGTCGTTGTGTGTGTAGCATAAATATTTCCTGGCTTGACAATGCCTTCTTCCAGAATCTCATTTGTTGAGAACCCTGGTTTGATATACAGTATAAGAAGCTCACATGTGATTTGAAATTGGTTGTAAAACAACCCTTTAGTAGAAATCTCTGCCTAGAGGAGCACATTCAGGCATGTGGCTTCTATTTATGCAGCTCATAGGTTTAAAATGATGCTGAGATTTGACTCTGGGCACTGTTCAGGTCTGCAAAGCATTCTGATTTATTTTGCTATGTTTTCTCCATTTGCTGATGCTTGGGAAGAGAAGCACCCAGAAAACAACAACAGTTATAGCTTCTGGAAAGAGACATGTGCACTGCTTTTTATTTGTTACTGCACACTGGAAAACATCCTATGACTAATAATAGACTGTATGAATAAACTCACCTTTGATCATTCGTTCTGTACTCTTTACTTGCTTGATAAGAAGCAGAGAAGGTTAAGAGTAAAGCAATTCCACATGGGAAAACTGCACTGTGGGATGGCGCTGAATATCATTTCTTTTAAAGTGTATGGAAATAATTATGGGAAATGAGTAGATTGTCGCTGTGCAGTTTTTATGCAAATAATTCTGTGGGTAGCTGTGAAATTATTCATACCTCACAGCTTTGGGGAAGAATTCTAGCAAAGCAGGTGGGAGGCTGACAAGATAGCAAGCTAGCATTCATAATAATAATAATAATAATAATAATAATGATGATGATGATGTTAAAATGCTACCAAATGTTGCAAGCAATAGTCAATGCTTTTATCACCTATCCCTGGAATCTGCAAAGATGGCAAATTGTAAATAAATTCAGATCCATTATAATGCAGACAATAGGAAAGAAGGCTGTTTCTTTCTCTTGAGTACCTGTCCTCTCTACACCTGTACATCATATGCCTCTGCCCAGTTCTTCCGTGTGTTTGTTCCTCATTCACTTGGACTGTGATTTTATATTCCAAAGAATTCCGGTTGCAGTTCAGTATTGCTGCTGCAGCTGTCCTATACAGGGAAGGGGCTAATGTGAGTTTCTAGCCTAATGCACTTCCAAAGGTTGCTGTGAAAATAAGAGATTGGGAATATTGCTGCTCTAAATCCTTGAAGCAAAATGGGAAGAAAAACTAATGACTATGGTGTCGCATCCACACCATACTTTTAAAGCACATGCCTTCCCCCAAATAATCCTTGAAATGGTAGTTTTGTCCCTCTCAGAGCTACGTTTCCCAACACCTTAACATACTATAGTTCCCTCCGCATGCGAAGACAGTCTCCGGTGGATTGAGCGGATGGGACCAATAGTGGACCCAACAGTCAAGAAAGCAGTTTCTGCATGTGCTGTAGAGGTGAGGGGCAGATGGGGTTTGTCAACCTGGGAAGGTAGCCCATCTAGGAGAAGGAAAACTCTGCTTCTAAACCTCCACTGCCTTGCAAGACATCTTTGGAAGAAGAAAAGTCTAAGGAGAAAATCCTACACACATCCAGAGCAGAGTCCCTAAGATGGTGCTGTGTACTCCTCCTCCTGGCAACTCCTGCAGCCAAGCGGGTGCCAGATGTATTGCTCTGCTGTCCTCTGGACCACATCAGTGAGGCTGAGAGGGGGGTCCTGTCATCTGGGCAGCCCAGGACCTCCATGCACACTGCCCAGTCTTGCACCCCAGAAAGGTCACTTTGGTGCAGCAGTTTCACTTCACCCCCAGAGGCACACTCCATTGTCTCTTGAGTCAGATGGATGTCAGCAACAGCAACAAAGTTATGTTAGTTCATGGATGAGCAAGGACTTGAAACTAGTTAATCTACATCCATCTGTTGGACCTGTTTGGCTTTCCTTGGCTACCACAAATATTTCCTTTGTCAACTTGACAAACTGAACAGCTTATCATTTATTAACAAAGCAATTTCTTCTACAACTATGTTTTCATCCATTGTTATGCTTGATAACTGGGTTTCCTATCTTCAGTCTTACACATGGACACACGGACACACACACACACACACACACAAATATTTTGAATGATAAAATTTATGAGGAAGAGCTGACATGTTCCAAGAGCTGCTGCGACTATTACATTAGCTAACAGACACAATATCTGTAAAGGTCAGAGCTTCTGGGCTCAGTGCCATTTTACACTGTACTGGATGATAGACAGTTTTTAATAATATTTTATCAACCATTCACTCCCTGAGTCTCTCAACGTTATTTGTGATACAAATATTTGTTTCGAAAATATGCAGTCATTGAATCTCATGTACTATAGTTGTCTATTACACATTTTTAAATGTGGTAAAAATAGCATGACGATCCTGTACCCTTTCTTAGTATGTTCTATCAGTGGCATGTGCAGCAAAACATTGTATTTTATCCCCACCTCCTAAGAAGTGTGCTCTTATTCAGGGCTCACGACTCTGATGTCCTCTTCAGGCCTCATGGGATGGAGAGTGAGTTTTAGGATGGATGGAGAGAAATTACATGTTTTTCCTTTCCCACCCCTCTTAAGGCAGAGGGAAAGTCAGACCTCTCTGTCTTTTTTCAGCTCCAGCCCAAATATGGTCGAGTGAAGTGTGTAACATCCTACTTCCCCTCAGCCACTCTTGAATAATTGCTCCCTCAGTCACACTCAGTTAGTGATCTAATGCATACTTCTTTGATGCTGCCGGACTGTGAAGTGGCTTATAAATTTTTATCATTGTCATTATCACACAATACAGTAACCAGCAATAAATCTGTAATCAAGAGCTATCTGTAGTATTGTTGTGATGTGGTAGAATAGGGCAGGAGCACTAGAACTTTGTTTAAAAACTCTTTATAAGTGCAGTACGTATCTGTCACAGCAGACATAAAAAAAACCTACAGCAGCAAAAATAATTTAACCCTTTGTTTCTTGTCTTCAATAAGGTTGCAGAATTTAAAACTCATGCAAGTCAAGCCTATTATTTGTCTATTCCACTTAACTCCTTTGACAAGGTAGATTTTTTGCATGTATGTGGTTTTTGTTTTATAATCTTACATCTGTAACGTGAAGAATGTATGAAGTAATTTATTTTGTTATATTTACTTAAGGATGCATCTATCCTAACTGACATGCTTGTCTCGCCTGCCTTTACTTCAGTTTCCATGTTTACAGTGCGATAGGTAAGGGCTTAATCCCATATTAAGGATTCTGTAATTAATTTCTGTACCCTCTGCAAAATGAAATTCATTCTGGAATACGTAAGACAGAACAAGGGAGTGTTTTAAGAGAAATGAATCTATTCCATTTAAAAAGGATGATGCCATGCTTGGCTTTGTTTTCTCTCGTTACAACACATATAACACAAGCCTACAGGATGCAGCTGGGGTGAGCTATGTCCGTTGATTGTAGCCATGTTTGGGAGGTAGACAATAAGCTCATGGCTGCACATTCCTTGTTGAATGGTACGTTCTGTTGGCTTGCAAGGCCGACACACACTCTTGTCTCTCAAGTGAGTGGTATTTCGCTCAGGGTCCTGGGACCAAGGAAAATAGGCTGCTGGTCAACATTATCACACACTTTAAAACTGAGATGTTTGTTCTTTCGAATGGCAGTGTAAAGACAGCGGTGGGGTGAGGCGGTGGGGACTTTTTGTAAAAGCTGTTCAGATATTCATCACATACACGTGGCCTTGAGAGCTGTGTTTAGAGGAGAGTCTGTGCAGTTTGTCACATCAAGAAGCCCCGAGGGACAGACACGGATGGCACTTAACATACAGCTGCCTGATTAGCAAGCCCTTGGCATTATAGATCGTTAGGCAGCATGTGCTGGAAATGTGCTAAGTGCAACATGATATATAATAACGTCCACTAAGAATGGAGATCTACCCTGTTGGTATAACAGGCAGTGCTGAGAGTACCATTTTCTCTCAAGTGTGCCTATTTAATAGTCACAATATCTATTTGCTCAACATGCGTAACACATTTGCATTTAATGATAATATTTACCTTTCATCTTGTAGTTTGCCAGTAGCCAATTCTTTGCATAACATATTTGCATTTCCCTTTCCAGTTGTATCTGTACATTAGGGTTTGTGTACCAGCAATAGCAACTTGGTATATTTTGAGGGTTGTATCCATAGCTAGTCCCATTGATGTTAATGGGCACAACAAAGTTAGGTACATTAATTTCAGTGGGTTTGTACTCTGTAGGATTAGCATTGGGTACAGCCCTGCGTTTTAAATTCTGAACACTATAGTATTCAGTAAGCATATAGTATGAAGCATGCTTTAAAAACTACAGTAAATAAGGCCAGTGAAATGGGTATTTGGTACCCACACCTACTCCTGCCCCTTGGCTGACAGGAAGGCCACATTAGGCTATGTTTTGAGCATATTCTTTGGATAACTGTACACCTGAAAGTTTCTGAGTAAGGGACTCACTGAAACAAAGGCATCAAGGGTTGTGGTTGGGCACTTAAGACCCACTGACAACAGTTCCCTAAACCTTCTCCCAGTATTTGAAATTACCAGGTGCCAGGCACATTTTGCACTCGGCTATCAACCATTTAAAATGCATGGACCTGACATCTCCACCATCTGGAGGTTCATGCCTGGAGATCATTAGATCTGGACTGCTTTCACACACTAACACCACATCCTGTAGAATTCTATCAGTTATATTTTACCTGCACAATTGGAATGAATTTCAGGAACCAAGATGTTTTTTTCTGTGCAGCCTGAGAAGGAGCAGTCACTGTTAAGAAAAGGAGGTCGGAAGAGGCCAACAGATATGTGGATTGTCTCTGGATCAAGTGACTTTTCTCTGTTAAGTTCTCAAAGTTCTTAACCTAGCTCAAAGTTGTCATCAGAACTAGCCAGATGTTTAACTGAGAATCATTCACAGTCAGTTCAGCATTTGAAAAATGAGACTTTAGAGCCATCTTAACCAGAAATGGCAACTAGACATTCTATTATGGCGACTGTAACCTTGGTTTAAGGAGCCATTTGGCACCTGAGTTGCCTTCTCCTCTTCACCACACTCCAACCTGCTGGCCTGCCTGCCTCTCACTCAGTTGTAGTGGTGAGTGAGAAAGAGGAGATGTAGCCGTTCAGCTTTATCCAACAGGGAAGCGAGTGATGGCAGTGATGAGGTAGAGCAGTGGATCTGCTGGCAACCTTGGAAGGAGGGAGGTAAAGGCCCCCCAATGAGCGTTTCCCCATAAAAACAGAACAAAACTCTGGAGCTGGCACTGGAATATGCCACATCTTAGATATCAATCCCAATTATTCAGTGATACAGTGGAGCTTCCTTATTGGTTATAGGAGCCAGTAGCCACTTACCAACTGTGGTCAAAAGCAGAAAATGAAAACCATTCAACACATCGACGGCATGCCCTACTGAACAGACACTGCCATGACCACCCTTTAAGGCTGTTGCGTACTGCCACTTACATGCAGTTCTCATTGCACGTTCCTTTTTTTGCTGCTGCTGGAGAAACCACCACCACCGGGTTGCAGTAAAAAATGGCAGGCGTCCTAGATGCCAGAGAAGCTTTGGGAGGGTAGGCACATCTGCCCATGGGCTGGTGACTTACCTAGACATTATAGGTCCTGATTTTTTGTAATGTTTCCTACAATCAAAAAGTATTATTTCTGGAGACTTATTGAGCTGTTACTCATCAAAGTGGTTAAGGAGCACAATCTGTTTTAACTGATCTTAATAAGAAGAGCCGGCTAGATCAGGCTAGTCTCCCATCTAGTCCAGCATCCTGTTCTCACAGTGAGCAACCAGATAGCCATGGAGGAATATTATTATTATTATTATTATTATTATTAGGTAAATCCTTCTAGCAACCAAGAATACAAAAGCTGCCTACCCCCTTTCCTTTGGATGCCTTTGAGAAACAGGCACAGTATTTCCCCTCACAGCCTTAGAGCCATTGATTTCAGGAAGAAGAATTGCCTGTTAAGGATAATACGCATTTACTTTAGGAAACAATAGGCTTGGCAGTCTGTAAGACATGACCTAATTTTGGGCAATGCACTTGTCTCTTAGGAAGCTGCCTTGGCTTGAGATAGAGAGTAGAACCATATATGCATGCGGTAACACTGTTAAGCTTTCCCCCCAGCTTGCATCACTGGGCGTTATGTTAGCAATCCAGCGGATTGGGGAAGGACTTTTTGTAAACTCTTTATGAAGGTTGCCAACATTTTGCTTGTCAGTGCTCCTGTGACTTTCAGAGCTGCACAACAAGCAGAAATTGAATCTTTTCCCCTGAGGCAGTCCGGTTTGTAGGAGTGACAGTGAAGCAGTCCATGGTCCCGGAAGCATCCTCCAAGAATCTTTTGCATATGGCAGAAGATACCTTCCAGATCACGTGATGCAGCTGCTTGGGACGGCAGAATGTCTTGGACTAGCCCTGCCTCCAGGAACAATATTCAAAGTCTAGGTGCTATCCTCCTTTTGAAGTCCATTTTTAGATTAGCACAGCTCCGCCCTTCCCTTCAGCAAACAAAACATGTGATCAATAAACTACAGTGTGTGAATTTTTAGCTCTGACCTCTTCAGTATGCTAATGAGTCACTGCAGATATGGGTGTTCTCCTTTTATCATTTAACTGAGTGATTAAATAGCGGGTGTAGAAAAAAAAGAAAAGAAAGAAAAGTAAAAAGGATGCTGGATAGGAACTCCTGCTGCTGCTATTGCAGCAGCAAGTTATCTTAAAGAACAGTAGGTTAATATCATGTCCAAAGCCTGATGGGGGAGGACAGGTTTACTGTCAAGAGGACATGTTTAGCTCTTATGTTTACCACTCTATGGATGGCTTAATATGCCAGTGCAGTATATATTTGCAGTTGCTTGCTTTCCAGTCTGCTGTGATACAGTGGTACCTCGGGTTAAGAACTTAATTTGTTCTGGAGGTACATTCTTAACCAGAAACTGTTCTTAACCTGAGGTACCACTTTAGCTAATGGGGCCCCTTGCTGCCGCCGCATGATTTCTGTTCTCATCCTGAATCAAAGTTCTTAACCTGAGGTACTATTTCTGGGTTAGTGGAGTCTGTAACCTGAAGCGTCTGTAACCCGAGGTACCACTGTACAAACAGAGCCAAAATTAGAGGTTTTGAACTGAAAAGAGAGATCAGTTGGAATGTATTTTGGATAAGCAGTGTTTTCTTCTTCTTAAATTTAAACTTTAAAAATACTACACACATAAACAGTATTCCTGTTTGAGGAGGCTTCGAAGGAAATTTTTTGTGTTGTTGTTTTTCCAAAAAACACTCTGGTGCAAGTCTTGATGAGCCAAAGAGGCACATTGTACTGCTGTCAACCCCAGAACATTTTGTGTGCTATTAGCTTTGTTCTACTTGGTGCTCAGTGAACTGTGGTGCAGCTCTGTGCACTAATCCTGTGCACATGGGGAAACAAAGATCCTGAGAGCTCATGGACGGGCTGTGCTTTTGAAGGGCCTTTAGAATTAAAATTAATTTATGACACTTCCTGTCACATAGATTGCTACTGGTCCTACTGGCCCCCCAGTGTTAAGCATTCTACAGTCAACTGGAGAGACCATTAGGCTGAAGTCATATGCACCTTTACCAAGGATGAGTGGCTTTTACTTCTGAGTAAACATGCTTAGAATTGTACTTTAGAACATGTTCTCAAATCACCCATTTAACTTTTCCTTGCTTAACATTATTCTTGTTTATAGAATCCAATTTAACACCCCCCCCCCCCAAAAAAAAATCCTTTGCCTGGCTTGTGTCCCTATATGTTCTGGCTCTCTCAAAATCAGGTTGGGTTAAGTACTGCTGTCCAAGGCTCTGATGCTGTATTGAAGCTCAAATTTAAAGAGCTACTTCATACATTAGGTTAGAACCCGGATGGAGAACATCAGGCTTGAGCACCAAATACAGCCCTCTGGGCCTGTCTGTCTAATCCTTCTCATTATGGAAATTCAGCTGATCCTAGCTCTCCGCTAAGTGCACCTGCATAATATGTATATTTGAGGACTATCAGAGATGAGTATAGCTAGGGAGGGTTGTGAACAAGTGCAGTTGGTGGGTCCAGAAAAGACTCTAATTTTCAGAAAGTAGTTTCTGTACTCATTTTTGTCCTTGCAGCTACACCCATTATTCCTGGCTATTTTATTACATACTCTTGAGTGCCAGAGTTTGGTTTCTGCCTACGTATAATTAGTCCTTATAATCAGTGTTTCAGAACATCACTCTGCCCCTGAAATCTCTCAAGTCTTCCAGATGCCCCATTAACTCTATACTGTCACTGAAGCTCCATACAAGATCCTTTTGTTATTGGATGTGTTCAGAGGGGAGAATGCAAGGGAAGAGACTGCGTGTTGAACAGCTTTTTCAGCATTAAGCTTCCTGGGGTGCATCTACAAAATTGCAAAGGCAGGACATGCTCTGCTATGCAATTTAATGCAAAGTCAAATAATGCCTGACTCAAAATTGCACGCCTCTGCATGCTGCGTATGCAAACAGATGGGGCTCAGAAAGGTGTGTGATTCTCCCCCTGCCCGCAAATCTCTTTTAGAGTTGAACTAGCTTAGCTTTTGTAAATCTCAAATAAATCTCTTCCTCGTGCCCATATAGTCTGTTGATTGATAAGCACAACGGAAAGTGCCTCTGGGAGAATCATTGCTGAGCTGTGAAACAGCCTGTTCGCTTCAGTAAAATTGAGTTTCGCTCTGCATTAAATATTCTTGCTCATTGATTGTGTTTCTTACCGAGTTATTATAGTAGTCACCAGTTTGTGTGTTTGTGTATCTGCTTTAGGACTTGAACATTTTCTTGGGTAAATTAAGCTAGACAGTTTATTGAATATTTACAGATAAATTGTAAACAGATAAAAACATTAGCAGGATTTATGTAATAACCTGCAGTTTTATAAGAGTATATATTTACAGTTGATAAGTAAATGAGCAAGTTAAATGAACTTGTATATGCAGAAGAAGATAATTTAAAAAAAATTAATTTAAGGAACCGCAGAAAGAGGGAGAAGGAAGTCAAAATTTAGAAGTGCAAGAAGTGGCAGAGAGATATTTCTAGATTTGTCTGGCAGGGCAAGAAGCCTAGAATAAAATTTAAAATACTAACAGATGCAAAGGAAAGAGGTGGATTTGCCCTGCCAGACTTTAAACTTTACTATGAATCAGCAGCTTTTTGCTGGTTGAAAGAATGGCTGCTTCTGGAAAACGCAGACATTTTGGATCTAGAAGGCTTTAACAATGTATTTGGATGGCATGCATATCTGTGGTATGATAAGGTCAAAGCACATAAAGCATTTAAAAACCATATTGTCAGGAAAGCATTGTTTAATGTTTGGATAAGATATAAGGATCTACTTGAAAATAAAACTCCAAGATGGCTGTCACCAATGGAAGCGAAGGCTCTGAAAAAACTCAATATGGAAGCCAAATGGCCGAAATATTGGGAAATTTTGGAACAAGATGGAGATAGATTGAAACTGCAGAGTTTTGAGAAATTAAAAAACAAAGTGCGAGACTGGCTTCATTATTATCAGATAATGGAGGCATATAATTTGGATAAGAAAATTGGCTACCAGGTGGAAAAATCAAAATTAGAAACAGAACTGTTAGAACCCAAAACTAAGATTTTGTTAAAGATGTATAACTTGCTGTTGAAATGGAATACTCAGGATGAAACGGTGAAATCTGCTATGATTAAATGGGCTCAAGATGTTGGACATAACATAATGATGGCTGACTGGGAACAGTTATGGACCACAGGTATGAAGTTTACGGCATGCAATGCCTTAAGAGAGAATATTATGAAAATGATATACAGGTGGTACATGACACCAGTCAAGCTTGCAAAAATCTATCATTTGCCCGACAATAAATGTTGAAAATGTAAAGAAACTGAAGGTACATTCTTTCACCTTTGGTGGACGTGCCCAAGGATTAAGGCTTTCTGGGAGATGATCTATAATGAATTGAAAAAGGTATTTAAATATACCTTCTTGAAGAAACCAGAGGCCTTTCTCCTGGGCATAGTGGGCCAATTGGTGTTAAAGAAGGATAGAACTTTTTTTATGTATGCTACAACAGCAGCAAGAATACTTATTGCAAAGTATTGGAAGACACAAGAACTACTCACTCTGGAAGAATGGCAGATGAAGGTGATGGACTACATGGAATTGGCGGAAATGACTGGCAGAATCCGAGACCAGGGAGAAGAGTTGGTGGAAGAAGATTGGAAGAAATTTAAAGACTATTTACAGAAATATTGCAAAATTAATGAATGTTAGAATGATGTTAGAATGAAGTTAGGTGGTTTAAGCAGTAATGCTATAAAGGTGTATGTAAAAATGGATTGATAACAGGTGAAAATTTAAAGTTATAGTATATTAAGTTAAAGGATTAAGAGAAAATAAAGAGGGAAAGAAATTGCTGAATTAACTAATTGAACTGGAATAGAAAAAAGGGAGGTATGAGGAGGTCAGGGAAACAAGGATATGAATGTAAGGCATGGAAAGATTGATCTATTTTTTTAAGTGTTTTTTATTCTTTTATTCTGTATTTTGTATTTTTCTTGTATTTTTATTTCTGTCTTTTGTTTTTGCTTTTCTTGTTTTTATGTAACTCTTTTTTCTGAAATTTTAATAAATATCATTTAAAAAAACAACAACAAAATTTAGAAGTGTTAAATTGATTGCAAAACTAATAATGTATACATTTGAAAAATATAAATAAGGGCCCTGCGGGACCTGACATCTTTCCACAGGGCCTGCAAGACAGAGCTGTTCCACCAGGCCTTTGGTCAGGGCGCAGCCTGACCCCCTCCTCTGGCAATCTGCACAGAATTTTGCTTAATGGTTGCCATCAATTTGATTTTAATTAATTTTATAATGAATGTTTTTAGAATGTTGGATTATTTTGACTGTTGTTAGCCGCCCTGAGCCCAGCTTCGGCTGGGGAGGGCGGGATATAAATAAAATTTATTATTATTATTATTATTATTATTATTAAAAAAGCTAAAAAAAAGCTGGATGGTGAAAGGTGTATTGATGCAATTTTGGGCGAAAGTTAGATATGGTGGATGTGGGGCTGCTGCCTCACCCGCCCCCCGGCACCCTATGTTGACTGTTCTCCCTGCCCCTCTTATCCCATCATTTCTCTTTGCTTTGTCATGTCCAATTCCATTATTACCTGGTCAGGACTGGCTCAAAACATTTTGTTACCTGAAGTAGAACAGTAAATGGTACCCCACCTACCCTCAAGTCAGTGAGTAGCATCCAGGGTTGGCTAAGTTATTTTAGCACTTGAAGCTAAAAACCAAACCACATTCACCGCCTCTATAATGATAATGTTAATGATATCTGAATGAAGCCTTCCTGTTACTGCCTAGTATAACCCCATGTTGCATAAGGCTGTAGCACCATATATCAAAAGTTTTGAGTACTGGACACCACGAATAAATATTTTTTATTTTTTATTTTTTTAAAAATTAAGTTGCTTCTGCTTACTAAAATTAAGGTATTTTGCAACATGTTTTTCTCTCCATGTAATACTTATCTGTCCCTCAGTGCATCATAAGTGGTTGGCGCATTTGTATACTTGTCCAAGGTAGCGTCCAGGATTTGTATTCCATTTCCAGTTTTGTTGTGGGAAAGTTTGATTAAAATCAATAGAAAAATGAAATGGAGAACACCCGAGCCCACTATGGAAAATGGCAATCTCTAAAAGCATCATTAAGTTTCAGGCTCTGTTTCAGTATTTAATATTTTAGAGATGAGGTAATTAAAAGAAGCATTTGGTACCTACAGCCTGTTTGAGGTTTGGGAAGGATGTGAGTAATTTATAGTCTACAAAGGTTAATTATTGAAAACAGTAGCTTCCTTAGGAGTGGCATATATCTAAGGCACTCAGTACAATGTTATATTCATTTCATAGAGCACTGAAGAGACACATGAGTATGGTTTTTTCCTAACCAAATTTGGCTGACATAATTCCCAAACATAACACAACTGCCTTTTAGCACAGACAAAGGACATAATCCAGCAAAAGTTGGTTGCATCAAAGTCCTATTGAAAGCACTCCAGTATACACATAATTGAGAGTCCCATGAAAATTGCATAGGATTGCACTGAGAAGCTAATTGCAATGAAGTCCTTTTCCATTGCTTTTGTTGGGACTTAGAGGGTAATTCTATCTATATCTACTCAGGAGTAAGTCCTACTGAATTCAGTGAGGCTCACTGTCAGGTAGATGGGGTTAGATTGCATCCCAAAACATCTGGAGGGCGATAGGTTCCTCACTCTTGCTATAAAACAAGGCCAGCAAAATGGCCCTAGAATCCCAACTTAACCAATTTGTGGTGAGGTTAATGAACAGAAAAGGTAGTACCTAAAAGCCGAATTTCACAGCAGCTGTAGGCTGCACAAAACACAGCACACTTTAAGCTGCAGAGAATTTAATAAGAAAGAACGGGGCTGCTTTCTTTCTTCTTCATTAAGCTTTCAGAGGAAACCCTAGTGTATAAACAAAGGAGACCAATCATTAGTGTCTGAAAGGACATAAGGCTCCCTGTTGGGATGTAAATTATAGCACTTAAAAGAGCTCCTCTTGTGACTCTGTCTGGGCCATGTATTCTGGGAATGGTCACTTTCGGAAGTACAAATTAGGAGTGGATGACCATTCCTGGTCTTGTACAAGAATGATGTATGATGTATTAAATGAAGCAGGAAATTCTTGCTTCTATAATGGTTGAAGTGACATAATCTACTTCCAGTTCCTCCTTTGAGGCTATCCCTTTTCTCCTGTTCCTGTCACTGCTGTGGTTCACAGTTACATTTAACTTCTCTCATTCCCCCCAAAAAAGGTCATTTCCCCCTTGTTTGAATATAAATGTGAAGTGAAAACATTGTGTGGTAAACAGATGTTAATAATATGAAACAGGAAGAACTTGTTCCCCCATCTGTTCTCCGCCACCTCTTCCTTTGACAATCTTTATCTGTTATGGAACTTCTGGGTAGCATGATTGGGTGGTGGTGGGACTTCAATACAATTTGCAGAACCTGGAGGTTATAATTTTTGTGTCCAGTTTTCCAAATGGGACACATGAAAGCAGTGGAAATACAGGAAATGAAGTGTGGTTTCTGAGATCCAACATAGGAAGAGCCAGTGTTTTCATGTTAAGTAGGTCACATTGTTTGCAACTGAATTAGAGCTTAGTTTATTAATCTGGTGCGTTTTTATAGTTAAGTACTTCAACATGACTGAATCGGCTCCATTTTCTGTGCACATGAACACGAGTACTACATTTGGAGCCAGTGTGGTGTAGTGGTTAAGAGCGGTAGTCTCGTAATCTGGTGACCCGGGTTCGCTTCCCCGCTCCTCCACATGCAGCTGCTGGGTGACCTTGGGCCAGTCACACTTCTTTGAAGTCTCTCAGCCCCACTCACCTCACAGAGTGTTTGTTGTGGGGGAGGAAGGGAAAGGAGAATGTTAGCCGCTTTGAGACTCCTTCGGGTAGTGATAAAGCGGGATATCAAATCCAAACTCTTCTTCTTCTCTTCTATTTGAGCTGTATCACTTTTCATCTAAGAAGCACCTTTCCCAGGACATTAGGTAGGGTGAGACAGCTGCCTCAGGTGGCAGAAGTTGAGACGTAGATAGAGCTGTTTGTGCCACACGACTGGCACTGTACCACCTCGGCTAGCTGCCTCCAAGTGCAGGGGAGGGTGCTGTTCCATTGCCAGTGTTGAAGTACGCTTTAATGGGGGAGAGTGCCATCTTGTCCTTTGCCTGGCACCTGCTAGTGCTACTATTTACTTAAATCTGGCCCATTTTGGGGCGGGGGAGCCATAGTAACTGTTTATAACAACAAAAAAAGACAGATTGTAAGCCTATGGGCATGACTAATCACATTACAAGCTGGATGGGTCAAAAATGATTATATCTAGGCTACCTGGAATTAATACACCGGAAGGCTTTTTTTTTTTTTTTAAAGAACTTGATGATTTAAAACAAATATTGGCTGTGAAAGAGCTCCATTGATAAAGAGCTGTAAAAGAATAAGCAGAAACTGAAAAACAGGGGAACAAATGCAGGGATTTAGAAGCAACAAAAATGGAAGAATACAAGACAGACAGAGGAGGAAAATATAGAGAACATAAGCAGGAACTAGAAAATGCATGCATTTGAAGGTAAGGAACAGAAGCGTAAAGTGTTTCTCTTTATTGGTTACTTTTTCCTTTTCACAAGAACAGAGAAATTATCATAATTGAATGGGGGGGGGGAATTAAGTGAGTAGCAGAATGCAGATGAGAAAGAAGAGGCATAAAGTGAGAACAGGTAGCATTTCTCTGCATGGTAGCTGCATGAGTTCATTTATAGTAAGAATGATTTATTTGTACCAGATTCATTTAAACAACCAGCAGCCTATGTTATGTCGGAACCTATATATGTGTGTGGTGTGTGTGTGTGTATATATATATGAATGAAGACCAGTGAACTGCTTAAATGTCGTTGAAAGAAAATGGATGTGAGTTTTAGCAGCTTAAGTGTGTACACGACTGTAGCTTTTGGACACAGAGGACTGAATATTCCTTGTAGCAAACACTTGTACTTCCTCTTTTGGCAAGGGAAACTGACTATATTAATCAATACTTTGCTTCAGTTTCAAATTTTGCATCCAAGTAGTATATGATAGCTCAGCTTATCTGGCATTTTATCAATGTGGCCTCCTTCCCGTATAGAGTTTCCAGTCCTTTAAAAGGTTAGCTCACGATACTAGAACATATTTTGAAAGGATCAAACTTTTCCATCCTTGCTTCCTCCTCCATTTCAATTTTCTGTCATTCCTCATTTCATTATGATGATAGAATCCAATGTAAAGGATGAATAAACCTGAATGTGCAGCTACATTTGACATGGCAAGGACAGCTCTGTCTTGCAAAAGTGATGCAATTAATTCATAACATTGAATGGGAAGTTCTACAAACCTAAGCACCAAATGTTCTAGCATTATTGACAGACCAATATATCAACAACATTAATTAGCTTCAGGTATATTTGGCTGAGATCCTTATTTTTATAAAGTCATTGATCATACAGGAATTGCCCCTCATAATGACTGTCATTTATTTATTCCCTGCCACCAATTCTAGCTAAAATGTTTTTGAGGTGGCTTACAAGATCATTTATTTGGGATAGCACAAATTCAAAGCATTGTTAGCTTTTGAAATGTTGATGTGATTTATATCTCAATAAAGTGCACAGTTATTTTTAGGCAAAAGCTGTAACTCTAAGGGCATCATTAACCCTTGGACTCATGTGGCCAAGTCACACATTACCACTGGTAATAATATTTTTTTCCCCTAAGCTTTTCTCTGTATGCTTCCAAAGATATCTCTGCTTCTCTTACACAGAAACCATAGCTCAGCAGCTGGGAACCTCCAGCCTATGGGTAACTAGGGCTGGGTGTTATCTGGTTTTCAGCATTGTGATATACCACCAGCTAAACATAGTGATATGCTAATATATCACAATGTCTGAAATAAGGATGGAGCTATGTAGAGGAATTGACTGGTTTCACGGTATAATATTATAACACAGTGGTTCCCAAACACCCACCCACCCACACCCACAAAATAAATATATCACCAGGTCAAAAATTATGACATCAGTATCATGGACTTGAAACCGGTTTTGGACGATATATCGATATATTGCCCAGCCTTACAGGTGATGAAGCCAAGCCCACCGGTCCTAAATGTCATATATGATGTCAGGTATGGGGCAGGTATGGCTAGGCCAAAAGGGGGTTGAAAGCACAGGTGATCGGCTGATTGGTGGCACCTGCAAATCCTGGTTGTTGTTGTTGTTTAGTCGTTTAGTCATGTCCGACTCGTTTCCCCATGGACCAGAGCACGCCAGGCACTCCTGTCTTCCACTGCCTCCCGCAGTTTAGTCAAACTCATGCTGGTAGCTTCGAGAACACTATCCAACCATCTCATCCTCTGTCGTCCCCTTCTCCTTGTGCCCTCCATCTTTCCCAACATCAGGGTCTTTTCCAGGGAGTCTTCTCTTCTCATGAGGTGGCCAAAGTATTGGAGCCTCAGCTTCACAATCTGTCCTTCCAGTGAGCACTCAGGGCTGATTTCCTCAAGAATGGATAGGTTTGATCTTCTTGCAGTCCATAGGACTCTCAAGAGTCTCCTCCAGCACCATAATTCAAAAGCATCAATTCTTCGGCGATCAGCCTTCTTTATGGTCCAGCTCACACTTCCATACATCACCACTGGGAAAACCATAGCTTTAAATCCTGGTACACGTAGCTAAACATGTGCACCAGGACATGTGCAAATAAAGCTCAACAACTTTTCTGTTCACTTTTTGAAATATGGCAACCCTAGTTTAAAAGCAGCACTTTTTATTTTATTTTTTAAATGATATTTATTGAAAATTTTTAAAAGTACAGAAAAAGACAAAGCAGAGAAAGAAAAAAGAAAGAAACAAAAAAGAGAAAAAGAAAACAAACCACATCCAACAATACAAATTCAAAAAACAAAAATACACCACAAACATATAAAAATAAAACCAATATTCTCAAATCTTCAACTTTCATTACCTTCTTTCTTTGACCTCCTCCTCCTCCCTTTTTTTGTATCCCAGTTATTAATTATCGCAGCAAATCCTTTCCATATTTCATAATATTCTGTCATTACATTACCTTAATCTATTTTCATCTTATCTTATAAAAAACCTTAAAACTTAAATCTTATTTTAAACATTTTTGCTAGAGCCAAGTAATTTCGTTCCAACATTTTTCTAACAGTCATCAATTTTATAAAACAATCCTAGTAGTAAAAAAAAAGAAATAGAAACAATCCAATCATCATCCAGCGTCCCTTCCTCCTGGTCCCGGGTTTTGTCAGTCCTTTTTATCCCATCGATCTAGCGCATTAACCTGGTAACCTTATATCCGAGGCCCTTAAGTCCCTTCCATGTCCCTTCCGCAGCTCTTCTTCATATTCACCTTCCACTCGTGGGAACTCCAGCTTGGTAATGTTTTTGACCCTTTTCAACAAATCAGCCCCTTTTCCATAGTCCAGACTAAACTCCATGTCGTATTTAAAGACATGTTTCAGAATCCCTCCAAAATTGATAGCCCCCACAGCTCCAAACATCTCACGGCCCATTGCCAGACTCGGAAAGTCCAAACATCCCTGCATAGGGGGGTCTATCCAACCCCCCATTTCCAAATCAGTCCAAACTTTATCTTTCCTAATCTGGCTTTTTCCAAGTTCATTTGTCAAATCCAAAAGCTCATGTTCCTGCTGGGCCGCAGCTCCCTCCATCTCTGGCGCCCAAGATTCCGCAACATCCTCTTCTCTCATCTGTTCTGTCAGGGCACACTCCTGATTTAATTCCTGGGTGGGCTCCATATAGTTTCCCATTGCCTGTTCAAAAATTCTGACCGCATTAGTCATCAAATCCGTCTTCTCAGTTAACTGTTCCAGTAGAGCATTTATTTTACAGAGAGCACACAACAGAGCTTCTGAATACATTGTCCTACAAGGTCACAAGCCTTTTCCCACGATTGTAATCTGTGACAGCTGCAAGCTCCCTGGAATTAGTTACAGTTTCCCAGTCTCCCTCTAGGGGGAAAACTTCTAATTGTTCTTGCAACAAAGTTTCTTTTTTGAGATATTTTGTCAATATTTGTTCCTTTAAAATGCGAAAGGAAACATTGGAATCACTATGTTTATCTTCTTTTAGCTATCTGTCAAAAACGTTTGTCTCTGGTCAATGAGCTTCAAATGTCAGTCCTGACACCCCGCTCCAGGATCAGGACGGTGGAAAGTTACTTTACTTTAAACTCACTTCTGCAGGTTTAAACAGTCCGAAAAAGATCCCCCTTCTTCTCCTGCTGCCGAAGGGGGGTTCGAGGATTTTAAATGATGAAAGCCGATCCTTTAGAAGCGATTTTCTGAGCTCTAGTTTACGTTGTCTTTGCTTTATTCTGTCTACAAAGAAACGGAAGGCTGACTTCCTGTTTAGACCTTCCCGTTTCAGTACCAAATTGAAGTAAATTTTTAAATCCAATTCCTTTCTGCTCGCAAATCCTTATTTAAAGCCCAATTTGTTCAAAGTTTAGGTACTCATGGGTGCTTATTTTAGAAGCCAAATTGTCCCAGGAAAAAGGCAGCGCTCTCCGGCAACGGCTATGCGGCTTCGCTCCACGGAAATAGCAGTTGACTCACAGCACCGCGCCGCTTCCCCCTCTTCGCTTCGGAGCCCGTTAGTGGGTTCCTTTGCGGGTTGGGGGGGCGCTAAGGGTGCCCGCCGAGTCCCATGGTCACAGGCTTCATCAGCCTGTGATTTTTAAAAGGGTCCCCACTTCGCCGTAGCGGAAAAGACCCGTTTCGCGTGGAGCTAGTCCCTCCAGTTCAGAGGGAGTCCGCCATTGCCGATGGCGCCACCCTGGAAGTCTAAAAGCAGCACTTTTTAAAACCAGAACTCTTTGGAACCTCTCAGGTGGGCACCATTGCCATTAGAAGAGAACAAGGGAGGCATTAATGGTGAGTTCCGGCATCTCTTTTTCTAGAAAAATAGCACTGATTTTTAGGATACTGCGAAGCTGTTGTTAATGACAAGCGGTATTTCTATGAGATAGGAGGAATTGCGGTCATGTGTGAGCTGCACACTTATACTGTACCAGGGTTTGGCTCCACTACACCAGTCTTGTGGTGTGTCATATTCTGTGCTTTCCTCCCTTTTACTTATTCCAGCCAGACGTGACCTTTTATGGAACAGCCAAAGGGAATGGCTTTCCATGAGCTTTGCCCCCTGCTGATGTCTTTAATGCGACTGTCACTGTGTACTTCAGGGCTGTACTATGGGATGAATTTGGATTCTGGGCACGTCAACTTGTCACATCACATGAAGTATGTCACTAAAGCACAGTCCATGAAGGGTAATAGGAGGCAATGGGAAGGGTTATGTGAGGACAGATGCCTGCAGGGAAATGGATGGGCACATACTCTTAAGCTTAAACTTCCTTTTGAACTCTTCGCCCTGATTCCAGTATAGAATGTGAGCCTTTTTTAACCTGTAGGGCCACTCTCATAGGGTTTCGTAGTGCCTGGAATGATATTCTTTTTGATACCCATTTTTAGCAAATTAGCTGGCCATGATTTGTAGCTTTCATGAAAAAAGTGTAACCTTCTATCCCTTTGTAAGTCTAGTGTAAACGATAAAAGAAAATGCACAGGCAGTATTCTGTCCAGTTGTTCAAGTAAAAAGCCAGCCTCCCCACAGCCTCTGTGTGGACTATATTCTTACATGTACTAGGTCCATATTCTCACAAAAGCCAAAAACTAATTCACAACGAAAACAAACTTTTTGGACAAAAATGAAAGAAGAGCTGGAATGAATTAGAGCAAAATGTCATTGCTGTTGTTGTTTTGTTTAATACACTCTGCAGAGTCTCTCTTTTTAAAAAATCCTTCTAAAATATTTAATAGCATATGTGGTCCTCTTTGAAATTCAGAACAGTTGTCTTGAATTGGGGACACACACACACGGGGGGGGGGGTGCATACACACCATAGCTTCAAAGCACATGACTTCCACCATAGAATCCTGGGAACTAGTTTACCCCTCACAGGGCTATAATTCCCAGCACCCTGAACTACATTTCCCAAGGGATGTCATGTGCTTTAAAATATGGTGTGTATACAGCCAGATAGGGACTCTGCATAGCTCTTCTCTTTTCTGTGCCTTGCATGATGCAAATACATGCGCATATATATATATATATATATATATATATATGTATATATATAATATTAAAGTCATTTAGATTTTTCTAGCACAAACTATACATGCCCTCCTCCCCCCTTGTAGGCAAATGTGTAGATTTGCAACACAGGACGAAGGGCAGTCGCTGAACTACCTTCTACAGCATTCATTTTTCTCTTAGACCTGGAAGTGTGTCTGTAGCATCTTCTGTACCCTTCTGATTAGATTACAGTAGGAAGAGATATGCCCACAGGCTCCCCCCACCCCCTCCCGTTGTTCAAGTACATTGTTGTGCCTTTACTTCGCAGGCAGCTTTCTATGTCTGTGCAATTACACATCACATACGAGTTAATCAGACTTTCCACCCTAAAATTTGTGCTTCACACACTTACATGGTGGAAAAACCACAAGCAAGCAATTGTTGTCAAGCAGGACGCAGTTGGAAGAGAAATCTTGAGTTCTTCCTTAGTTCATCCTTTAACAGATAATGTAATAATAATAATAATTTATTATTATTTATACCCTGCCCATCTGGCTGAGTTTCCCCAGCCACTCTGGGTGGCTCCCAATCAAGTGTTAAAAACAGTACAGCATTATATATTAAAAACTAATGGGAAACCATTTTATGCAAACTCTTGGGAGAAGATGACCATTAGTCATTAAAAAAATACAGAATTTGGACCTGCAAGGCTTAACATTTGTTCCTAAGCCTACTTACCCAGACAGAAATTCCATTAAAATTAGTGGGACGGGAATTGAAATAATAATCCATCGGGTTGGGCTGCAAAGTTCATACTTCACAGAGCCATGAACTTATTGAATGGCTTTGGACAAACTTCTGTGGGTTGGATCCAAAGTCTTCACTCTTTGAACTGCAGGAGTTTCCGTTCATGGGAGGATAGTTCTGCTCTCTTTTCTGGAATTTTTCAATTAGAGTTTTCACAATGCAATTAAAAGAACAAACTAATCTGCAGGAAAGAAAGAAAGAAAAAAAGAAAGAAAGAAAGAAAGAAAGAAAGAAAGGAAAGAAGAAAAAGAAACTGCAAAATCATCTCTCACCACTGTATCTTAACTTTCATCCCCTACGGAGGAAGGTGTGCCCTCCGAGCTCTCACCTGGGCACATCCCTCTCTTCTAACAGCCTCTAACCCTGTGGCCTCTCCCCTTCATCGCCTCTCACACAGGGTCCTCACACTGTCCTTCATGGAAAGATAGTTCTGATCACTGAATGGGTCCTCCTATGAGTGGAAGTACGGAAGTCCCTTCTGCTCACAGATTGAAGATGTTGGGATATTAAACTCATTCATGATATTTTCAGTCATTTCCTATTGTTAAATTTGGGAATAATGAAACACTTCTGCCTAATAGTGGATAGAGATTGGGCAGGGGCGGGGAGGGTGATGAGATGAAGTAAGCGAGTCTTTGGAGTATGTTATGTTTAATTTACTTGTTTCTGGAAGAGCCTTTCCCACGTTGCCAAAGTCTTGTGCATTCTGTCTTTGAATTATTTGATGGGGATTACATTGGGCACCCACAACCTCTGAGTCTGTAGGCCTGAATCCCCAGCACACACAGCACAAGTGTTGTTTGTCGTTGGTGTTTAGTTCCATATGCTGAACGCTTGCGCTTTCATTTGCAGAGCGAGCAAGAATTTTAATAATGTAATGAGGACATGCTGAGAATGTTTGCTTTCCATTAGTGAAGGGAGGCATTTGATTCCTTTCTGAGATGGAGGTAGAAGAGAAAGTAATTAGCTAGAGTTGACATCGCCAGAGTCAGCTAAAATAGCACTGCCAGATGTCTGTGTTCTGCTGGTTTTGCCCCAGACATCTGTGGATAAGCTAGAAGGGGGGGGGGGGGGACACAAACAATGCTAAGGCACAAATAGATATAGCATAAAGTAATCTGACTCCTTGGGTTAGAATGCCTGATCTTCTGGGAACTGCCATGGCAGTTTATTAACTGTATTTTGTTTTCTTTTTTAAATTATCTGCTCCTTAGTGACATAGATCTTTATGGGAAAAGGTCTGATTTCACCAGAGTTTCTTTAGGCATGCTTTTATATCCCATAGTTTGGTTTGCATTGCCTTTGCTTTTGGCTTAATTTGTTTGTTTTTTTTAACAATAAAATAGCAGTCACCCATCCTAGTGATTTGGTCAATGGTCTTTCTGCATCAGTATGCCTGCTGGAAGTCTCTTTGGTGAAGATAAACTGCACTTGTGTAATCTTTAAGCCCTGTTGTACACTTAGGCCTTCACTTCCACTGAACTAAAATTTGCATAATTCTTTAGGGAAACTCCTTCAAATTAAATTGATCTCACACAGGTATAGCTTGGCAACATAGGTACAGTACATATTTCAGGGGTACCTGCTGTAATTCAGGGATTCTCCCTAGTGAGCCTTATAAGGCCACAGCTTTACTGGGGTTCTGCTCTGAGTAGATCTTAGCTGAATAACACCCATTTTGCCCCAGTAGCTGCCCTGTGTGATTCAAGAGCTCCATGACCCAGATTATCCCTTCAAGAGCTAGAGAATGCTGACGTGACCCAGTGGACTTTCATGCTGCTTCACTGGTGCCCACATGACCAGTAGGGTTGCTTATTCTGTTGGGCCAAAACAACGTGTATAATAAATGCGCTCACACTCAGGTCACCAACAACAGCTTATTCAGTGAGGAGAGGAAAAAGCAACATGCCACCATTTCTTTCCTAAAAAGACAGAGCGATCATTGTTCCCAAATTACATAATCCCAAATGTTTATGAAATCAGACTGCCCAAACTGTAGTCCTATTGCT
Organism: Podarcis pityusensis; assembly: GCF_964106645.2. NCBI lineage: Eukaryota > Metazoa > Chordata > Lepidosauria > Squamata > Lacertidae > Podarcis > Podarcis pityusensis. The sequence continues at coordinate 62,220,477 of NC_138031.1, forward strand.
AGCAAAGCAAGCCAACCACTTGGCAGATGATCGTGCAAACTGAGGCATGACAAAGCTTCAGTGTTGACCAGATGGTTGCAAAAAGTGTTCCTAAAAGACAAAACTAAAAAAAAATATGTATCACCTATGGAGGCTGGTCTCTTAGGGCAATCAGCCCTACCAGGTGAAATGGCCAGCAATTTTTTCAATAAAAGGTTATCCCCAATATTTCAAAACTATACTCTTTCCTGTCCCACGTATCCTTCCATGAGCCATTTCAATGTAGAGAGAATCCTGGATAGTTTTCTGTCAATCTCTCATTCTCTGGCCAATCAGCTCTCTGTACTGCTCAACCATTCTCAATCCAAATACAGTGGTACCTCGGGTTACATACGCTTCAGGTTACACACTCCGCTAACCCAGAAATAGTGCTTCAGGTTAAGAACTTTGCTTCAGGATGAGAACAGAAATTGTGTTCTGGCGGCGCAGCGGCAGCAGGAGGCCCCATTAGCTAAAGTGGTGCTTCAGGTTAAGAACAGTTTCAGGTTAAGAATGGACCTCCGGAATGAATTAAGTACTTAACCCGAGGTACCACTGTAATTGCTAGGCCAGGAGCATCCACTCATCTGTCTACAGGCAGAAAAATCAATTTTTTATCTTACCAGGGCAAATTATCACAACTTTCTCGCTGCACTCAATACAAACTGAAATAAGTGTGCCCTTCATAATCTTATACCGCAGATACTTCTGTGGACCACCTGAAAATTGCAAATTTTTGCAAAGCTTTTATAATTTAGATACCGTAGTTTTGAATCCAGATTATAAAAGACATTGGTTACATTATACAGGAAGAGGATCTCAATGGTTGTCTGCTTTGCATACAGGCACCCGCAAATTCAATCCCTACCAGTTCAGAATCTCAGGAAGTGGGGATGGGAAAGACCTCCTTCTGGCACCCTGGGATAGATAGACCAGTGATTTGACTTGGGGCCAAACTAAGGACTCAGCTACATTAGGAAAGAAAAAATGTTTTATATGTGTTATAATGTTGTGACACCAGATGGCTCCCGTCTTTCGCCAACGTGATTTCGCATAATGAAGTTTACGACGTGTTTTCCAAAAACGCTTTTTTGATGTGTGTAGATCCAGCCTAAGTGCCAATAAGAGACTTCCTTCCGATGCAAACTACTAGCTTCAGGGGAGGATTTTTCCTTAGGACCTAACAATTAATAGCCTCTCCTCAACTAATGCATGGTTTTTGTTTGTTTTTAAAACGCAAATGACACATTAAAAGCAGACACATTTAACATCAAGTCTAGTTTGTTTCTTAGAATATTGTTGCACGCCACCCCAATCTCAGTGGTACGGTGTTCCAGGCAGTTACCCAGGGTTTGTGTTTCCTTTGGAATTAGTTACAGTGTATATATATTGTTTATTTGCACATATACAGTACACAACCTGAGCCTATGATGGAGGGGTTCACAGCATTAACACCCCAAGAGGAACTTTCTTCTCCTATAGCTGTAGCCTTGAATTCAAACGGAAATCAATCATTTCTGTGACTTTCTGGCTTTCTAGCCTGCTACTTTTCCACTTCTAGTTTCTAGCTCAAATCACCCCACTCTCAACTGTAGTCTTTGCCTTTTTAACCAGCGAGTTGAGGGAACAGGCCCACCTCACTTTCTTTGTTCCCTTAATGGCCCATTACCTAGGCTATCACCTCAAGAGGAATTTGAACCCTTGCTTATAATAACACTTGCTGGATCCAAGGGTTAGAAAGGTCTCGACCTACAGTCTCCTCCCCCACCCCAAACTCATGACAGTATAAAGCAGTGACATGTGCTTACACGGCTGGCTCATTTCAGTCCACTAAGCACTTGCAACTCCTTCCAGGGCCACAGCCAGTCTTTTTATATGCATATGCACATTTGTATAAATCTAAAGTCCTGAGCCAGTGAGATTTTGCTGGTTCTTGTATGCAGGTGACTGAAATTCGGTAATGGGCCTTCTCAGTAGCGGCGCCTGCCCTGTGGAACGCCCTCCCACTAGATGTCAAGGAAATAAACAACTATCTGACTTTTAGAAGACATCTGAAGGCAGCCCTGTTTAGGGAAGTTTTTAATGTTTGATGTTCTATTGTGCTTTTAATTCTGTTGGGAGCTACCCAGAGTGGCTGGGGAAACCCAGCCAGATGGGCGGGGTATTAATAATAATAATAATAATAATAATAATAATAATAATAATATATCTGACCTTCCAGTTGCCAACCCCTGCTGCTGGGGTTCTCAACAGCCCTACAGCAATAAACCAGAACCTTCATGGGAGTTGTGGTGGCAATATTATTATTATTAGGCATTATTATTTGTTTACATTTGGTAGTTGCTTTATACAAAAAAGGTCTCTAAGCGACTCAACAAGATAAAATGCAAACAGGTAAAATCAATTGAAAACCAGCAAATATAAAACAATTCCTAAAATGTTCATCCAACAACACAATATGGGCAAGTACTACCCCAGCCCACCAAAAGACGAGCAACAACAGTGGAGGCTAACTTAACTAAAAAAGATGGGTAGATAAAAACGTGTTTGCCTGGTACAGGCGACTCCCCACTTAGGCGGGAGTTACGTTCTAGGCCCCTGCGTCAAATTGCATAAAGTGGGGAGCACCCTCTGAACACCCTTTAAACGCCCTCTCTATCATTTGGTCTTCAATCCATACCAAAAATACTGTGTCAAAAAATATCCACAACTAAAACAAAGCTCTGGGGCTATGTGGGAAAGTGGCGGCTGCTGCTGTGCTACCCTGCACACCAGCTCTTAGGCAGGGAAGTTGAGCAGCATAAACAAAGTCCCCCTATATCTCTGGTATCTTTGGTGCTTCCTCCACCCTCATTGAGGTGGGTAGGGACACCACCAGAAAGGCCTGTTCATAACATAACGTTTGCTCTTTGCAATACTTCATTTTAGTTTGTAGGATCTTTATGTATTGATACTTGAATTCTCATAGCAGATGATAAGTTATCATCGCCTCTAACAGGAAGTGGCCTACCCACTCTGGGATTGGGCCATACCCGTTGTGATTCCTGAGCAATGCAGGGCTTAAAGGGCATTGCCAATGGAAGCCCAGAAGCAATGGAACAAAATACTCATATATTTGCAAAGGCTGCTGCCAACCACTGCTGTGCTGAGATTTCTACCCCCTTGGCCATATGAATAGTGCCTTTCGGGCTTGGAAAATGTGTTGCAGGTTTCTATAAAGGCAGGATTTCTGCATTTCTGGCTGTATCCCGATCCTAGAGTCCTACGGAGAGGACATACTCTGTTGACAAAGACTTGTTAAGATCACAGATTTACACTGAATAGCTTTGCAGCCAAAGGTACAATTGGAACTTTTACCTATTAAAGGAATGTAGGTCAGCTACATGAATTCTCTCTCTGAAGCCAAACAAACCTAATTTTATATGAATCGAGACACAGTGGGAGATGGTTGGTTTTTAGTAACAAAGGTTCGGAGGCACTAAACAGGCAATCTGGACGTTTGAGGAATAAGCTCAGTAGAAAATAAACATGCCTATGGTTGCCAGATCAAAGTACTAAAAATCAGAGAGGTTTGTTCTGTTAGAGCTGGGAATATTCTGAAATATTCAGTATCCCTTATCTTCTATAGCCATTTCAAACATGCTACCACTAGGGAATATTTTCACCCAGCAAAAAATCCTGGAGCAAGTTATGCAAGGTGTGGCACCATTAAGTCATTCAGAGCAGTGGCTAGGCCTCGAGCAGGTCTCCTGCTGTTTTATCATGAAATTGTGTGTGGAACATCTCACTAGCACCCTTCCGTAACTTTACATCAAGGAGTGTCCCCTCCATGACCCATCTCCTCTTTCAAGAACCCTTGATAAGCTTCTGAGGAACTCTCCAGGAAATAGTTTAGAAACCACTGTTGTGTAGGGTGGCAATACTGTCAAATAAGGAACAATCTTTTAAATCTGGGGTGGCCTGCTTTAAATAAAGGGTTATTTGGTAATCTTACTGAGATGATACAGCTCATGCTGAACTAGAAGCACTTCCTTGCTCTGTTCAGTTTAACCAAGAGGCTTTAGACCTGTTGGATGGGCTCGCTTGCTTCAATTATGCCTCTTTTTGGAGATGGCAGGAATGTCTATGTAAAATGTAGTATCTGTGACCATGAACTGGAGTTAACACTCTTAGTTTTAAGAGATACAGGCTGCATACACACTGGACATTGAAAGCACCCTCCCCCAAAAGAATCCTGGGTGTGTTAAGTATGCAGTGTATTGCAGCTCTGTGATGGGTAAACTGCAGTTCCCCGGAATCTTTGCAGGCGGGGGAATGTGCTTTAAATCTATGGTCTGTACAATAAATTCAAAGTATATATTCAGAAACTTTTTTGAAAAACATAGCTATTGTAATGACGGAAATATGGCTAGAGAATTCAATGGACAGGCAGTACGCATGCAAGGAACTGAATTATAACCCCTGAGATAATACCCAGGTTATTTTCTGTGAGGTAATGCCACCTGTTCCTAAGATGCAGAAAAGCATATTCATCCTTTTAAACACTATATTCTATTTATTAGTACCTTAGCAGGGAATAATAACATTTCAGCTAAATAGGTAAATAAGTTGACAGAACACTGCTGTGTTCAGACAGAACCAGATTTCCCTTATAAACAGTACATATAAACGAGTAGGGAATGTAGTTAATAAAATTTGAAGATGATACAAAATCAGGAAGAGTTGCAGACACTAATAAAGGACGACGAGAACCTCTTGCAAAAGGTTTGGCATGGACCAATGGTTTTTACTCTTATGATGACATGAGTTCCATAGTCACCCTTTTCAGAGTGGCATCATATTTTCTTGCATGCCAAGAAATAAAGCTGTTTGCATGTGGTAATGGTCAGAAGCCCTGAATTCAGCTCACACCACTTTCTCTGTAAGTGAAACTAAAATGGAGTATCTTCACTGTGTCTTCTGGAAGCCATAACAAAAGCAACAATTGTGCGTGAATGATTACCCCCCCCCCCCATATTTATTTAAATGGATTCAACATTTCTGAATTACTAGACTAGACTGTAGGGCCATGAATGTCCTAACCTCACCTACTCTTTCTCTCCAATGTCAGGGATTGGAAAGAACGTCATTTGCGACAGGACAGCCACTCCACTGGATGCCTTTCGGATGATGACAGCTGCGCACTATTACCCCAAGCTCATGAGCATCATGGGCAACGTCCTCCGCTTCCTGCCTGCCTTTGTGAAGATGAAGCAGCTGATTCAAGAGGGCTACGTTGGAGAACTGCTTGTATGTGAGGTACAAGTTCACAGTGGGAGCCTGCTGGGGAAGAAATACAACTGGAGCTGCGATGACTTGATGGGGGGCGGGGGGCTGCATTCGGTTGGTACCTACATCATTGACCTCTTGACCTTCCTCACTAGCCAGAAGGCTGTGAAAGTGCACGGGCTGCTTAAGACCTTTGTGAAACAGACGGACTACATCAAGGGAATCCGCCAAATCACGAGCGACGACTTTTGCACGTTTCAGATGGTCCTGGAAGGCGGGGTGTGTTGCACCGTCACCCTCAACTTCAACGTGCCCGGGGAATTTAAGCAAGATATTGTTGTGGTGGGCTCCAGCGGGAGGCTGACTGTAATAGGCATGGATTTGTATGGGCAGAGCAACAGCTCGCCACAAAAAGAGCTCCTTTTGAAGGATTCCACCCCTGTCAGCAATGCCCTGCTGCCCGAAAAGGCCTTCAGCGACATCCCTTCCCCATACCTCCGTGGAACTATAAAGATGGTGCAGGCTGTCCGTCAAGCGTTTGAGGATCAAGATGACAGGCGGACGTGGGATGGGCGGCCGCTCACAATGGCTGCGACTTTTGATGACTGTCTCTATGCTTTGTGTGTGGTGGACACCATTAAAAAATCGAACCAGCTGGGTGAATGGCAGAACATTGCGATCATGACTGAGGAGCCAGAGCTGAGCCCTGCTTACTTGATCAGCGAAGCAATGCGCAGGAGCAGAATGTCTCTGTACTGCTAGGGTTGTGGGTTTTTTTGGCCACCTCTCAGAAAAACGTGGATCATTGCAGTTCTTTCCTTACAGAAAAAACATGCCATGTGTCTCAGGCCTTGGACAAGGAAGACAATATAGGGAATAAATCCTTGCTATTTAAACCACATTGCCTAGTTGGTGCTGAAATATTAGATGCGTTCGAAATGCTTGCTTTGGTAGTTGTTCGAGACTCTGTTAAAGAGAAACTTGCATTAACTGTTTACAAAATAGCATTATAGGAAGGTAGAACAGCATCCATTTACCACCTACAGGTGCACAGCTGATGCAGTTGCGTTTACTGTGAATAAAAGGTTCGGGGAGGTCTAGTTTGAGACATTCCTCACCAGTTAGCAGGCTGCAAAGCTGGTGACTTATCAGAAAGCCCCTTCCTTGCAGAAAGCAAAACTGGCTGGCTTCTGACATGGACACTTGCAGTCCCGCTGATAATAGCATGCTAATTGATTACTGCATCATTCAGTAACCCATGCACCTGTATCAGTTTCATAGACAGAATAAGAACACTTTGGGTATGACTGTGTTGTGTGACCTGGGAAATTTGGCAGCTTGGTTTTCATAGTTAATAATGAAGGTTTATGTTCTGTTTGGACTCCCCCCCCCCCTTTCAAGGTAACGGAAATAGAAACATGTATATTTTAAAAAATACATGCAGCTCCAAAATAGCAGCATGTTTCTTCTAGGGCCCTGGAAGAATTCAATACGACGCACAACAATCTGTAGATAAATAAGGGTAATTACTTACAGGGTGACCAGCCAGTCTCCTTATGTTCTCGGATTGTTGATAAATTCCAGAGAGACAACCATGTCAGTCTGCCATAACAAAACTAATATAGAATCATAGAGATGGAGGGGACCCTGAGGATCATCTAGTCCGACCCCCTGCAATGCAGGAATATGCAGCTGCCCCTTACGGGGATCGAGCCTGCAGCCTTGGTGTTACCAGCACCATGCTCTAACCAAGTGAGCTATCCATGTTTAGTACTGTGCAAAAGCTTTCATGGACCAGAGCTTACTTTGTTAGATGCACAAAGTAGCCCATCAGACAAGGCGCGTACGGTCTACAAAAACGTGATCGTTTTTTTAAGGTGTCACAGGACTCTTTTTTTCTGACTTGGGGTTTGGTCTTTAGGGCCCACACTAGGACAAGATTTTTTAAAGCATAGGTTTCAACAAAACCTAACATGTTTTAGGAGGAAATTGCACAAAAACATAGCATGATTTGTCCAAAGTCTAGGTGAGATGTAGAGACTGCTACCTGAACAGCTACTAGATAAATTTTTCTTGGCTTGCACATCATCGCTGAGATGACATGGCAGCTTGCACTGAAAAATCTAACTGGGTACTTACTCCTAGAACAGTAAAGGCGTTTACCTTTCCTTTTGGTATCTACTGGACTTTAAATGTATTCGGCCCATTTCACTTCTCTGTAGGTAGTTAATACATTATCTTATTACTTCCTTGCATCATTGAATTCCAGTTACATATTTTTTTTTGGATCAATGCCTTGATGCAGACTCTGCTTCTTCCTTCTCCAACACCTGAAGAGGTTGCCTGTATTTGGAGCAGTAGATAGGAGACTAAAAGATGAAATGAAGGAAGAGTGGGTAACAGCACTCCTCCTAAAAGTTACCTGTACTAGCCATCCCTGATTGTGATGTGCAACAGCAGGATGCACATAAGATGCATGTAATATTCATGGGCAGAGGAGCAGATTTCTGCTAGATGGCACTGGGGGCATCAGATCACGGAAGGGAGAATAAGCTTAGAAGGGGTGGTTGCAAGTTCCAAGAAATGTGAGAACTGAAACACTGTTCTGTACGATTTGACAATACAAATAATCAAAGGCTCTCCATTTGTGTTGCTGTGTTTCCAGCCACCACCTCTTGAAAAGCACTTGAATGACTAGCATATTAACTCTATCATTTATACTATTTTATAGGATTCTCATTTTTTTAAAGATTACCCATCAATCTTATTGGTGTCATTTTGTACCACTGCGGAAAGGTCTAGTCAATTCAATCATCTCTTTGTTTTCCTGTCATTCTCTTATGCTGAATATTGGTCAGGGTGGTGCACTAACAATGTTAAAAAACAGAGAGGAAAATAGAGTACGCAGTTCTATAAATCCTCTTATGTGTAGAATTAGCATGCCATCATCTTTCAGTGATTAATTGCAACCCTCTACTTAATCTGGATCTTAAATGATGCCTTGTTTTTATTTTTTTAACCTTAAATCCAAGTGTACATTTATTGCTGTATATATTTATTGTGTTTTACAAGTGTGTGTGTGTGTGTGTGTACATATGTACGAGAGAGAGAGAGAGAGAGAGAGAGAGAGAGAGAGAGAGAGAGAAGCAAACTAGGTATATACAAAATGTCATTGCATGGGCATTTTATGTACAGTAGATATTTTAAAAGTTATTTATCAAACAAAAAGTGTGTGATAAAACAGAGTCTATATTTTATATATCTATACTGTAGATAGCAAAAACGAAACCGCATTTAAATTATAGCAAGAGGATATGGGAGTATTTTTTAAAGAAAAGGGAAGGCCTGTGGTGGTTTCTAGCATTTTGACAGCTTGGCTACTTTTAATGGAAAGTTGCATTTTGTGGCTCTCGGCTGCAGCAAAGTCTGTCCTCCTCCTCCTTGAAAGGATGGTATCCGTGTATTACTTTTCCATTGCTTGGGGAATGTAGTTAGTTATAGCCAGCCATGAGCATATATGTGCTGCTTAAAACATGGGTTTCCTGCTGTTCTTACATATTTGCACTGTTGGAATAAAGAGAAGCTAAACAGTGAATAAAGACATAAAAGGAAATGGGATTGCAGCTGTCGGCTGTTCCTCAGTTGTGTTTTCTTCCTGCAGTGAAATAGCTTTTCAGTTTTTTCCTGCCATCTCTTACAGGTATACCAGTTTGATTTTACAGACTTGAATGAAATGTCCAATATTCCTGCTTCTGAAAGTTGGGTTTTTTTGGGGGGGGGGCGGGGAGAAGAGAGAAGGGAAGCACAGAGGTAATAAAAGGGTTTTAACTGGTTGCCCATCCCAAAGCTTCTGCTGAAGGGATAATGGATGAATCCTAGAGATTACCATTTTGAGGTGGTGATTGTGGCGTTCGTACAGAGCCCCTGGTTGTCTCACGGACTATTGACCCGTACACCACTAATCCGCTGCCACCAACCAGGTCCTCCCTGGTAAAATGACTTCAGTCTCAGTCAGCTTTTCAATTCATAAAGAAGAGTGTATTTTATTTCAGACTTCAAACAAAACTATTACAGCATTCCAAACAGTGTTCCTCTTTACTTTCTTAGTCTTATGTTCCTCTCTCTATCTCTGCTACCACCCCACACTCAAGGACCAACTGCCCTAACTGTCTCTCTATTACCAACTGCCTTTCCCAACCAGCCAACCCACTCAAACCAACCACCCACCCACCCACAACTCCCAACGAACTAACTCCCAGACTCCTCCCAGAACTAGTTTCATAGACCCACTGACTCCACCCCCCTGGGTCCTGTCTGTGCAATCTATTTAACTATTTCCCCTCCAGCACTCTCTCATATATGGTAACGTCACAGTGATGGATGCTGTAACACTACAATATGACTCCCCTCCCCCCCCCAACTTAATTGGGTTAGGGAAAGTTTAATCTGAGTCTTGCCAGATGCCTGCAGCATATCATTGCAGCCCAGTGACCATCATACATATCAGCTTCACAAACTCTCAGCCAGACACTCAACAGTGGCTTCTTCACATCAATTACCTCCTCAACATGGAGCAAAACAGCTGTGCCATCAGAGAGGTTTACTGAGCAAAAGCTTGAGCTCGTATAACAAGAGACATTGATTGTGTTTTGACTTAGCCCAGAACCCAGTTGAGGTTTCCATTCCTTGATTTGGAACTACTTTTGCCAGGCATCTGCCTTCTTTTAAAGAGCTGCCACTTTTTTCTAGCACGTTCCAGGATTCTCTGATTGTAGGCTAAACTGGGCAGGCACAGAAGACTCCCAGAAACATCATCGTTACCCAGAAAAGTGGATTGGGGGGATTAGTTCAGTTTGCATTTTAACACCAACCTACCTAATTCATTTTCCTATCAAAACATGAATACGTGAATCAAAACACAACTTTCTTTCAAAATTCACACTTCTCCAACCAAAACGGTGTACAGAAATAACATGCATTAGGGGAAAGTGTGCATGAATATATGTTTATTAGTGAAAAGAAACCACATCCCCAAAGATTTGACGTTTTACAATAAGGAAGGTGATGAGGAAATGTGCTGGAAAGTGTGGGATAATGTTTGCTTAATCCATTGTCTAACCTCCCCACAAACAAATTGGGATAAACACTCACTATAAACAGGTTGTCTGGAAATGCTCAAAACCTTTACCCATTTCTTAGGGTGAGATATGTTGGTTGCGAGGCATGCAAATAGGCCTAAGATGAGGATGCACACTCATATATTGGCTGGCTGTTGCCTTAAGTGCAGTGGGGGGTGGAAGAGATTGGCTTTCCTAAGGAAAGGGGTTTGGGAGCCTCTCTACTTGGCCAGGGGTTACAGGTGCTCCAAATACAGTTGATTGCCATCCCCCATCAGCTTTCCAAATAGAGCTTCTCTTGCCAACAAAGGGGCTCAAGCTGGAGAAAGCAGACACACTTGTGCAGATGCTTCCACAACTTTTCCCTGCAATGGCCAGTATGGATATTTATAGCCAATCTTTCTGTGCTAATTCAAAGGCTCCTTTAATATTTGAGGCAAGAGCTCATTAACTCTCAATAGAACCCTGGGGTGTTGTTGTTTAGTCGTTTAGTCGTGTCCGACTCTTCGTGACCCCATGGACCAGAGCACGCCAGGCACCCCTGTCTTCCACTGCCTCCCGCAGCTTGGTCAGACTCATGTTTGTAGCTTCGAGAACACTGTCCAACCATCTTGTCCTCTGTCGTCCCCTTCTCCTTGTGCCCTCCATCTTTCCCAACATCAGGGTCTTTTCCAGGGAGTCTTCTCTTCTCACGAGGTGGCCAAAGTATTGGAGCCTCAGCTTCACGATCTGTCCTTCCAGTGAGCACCCAGGGCTAATTTCCTTAAGAATGGATGCGTTTGATCTTCTTGCAGTCCCTGGGGTAACATTATAAAAACGAGGGCTGGGCGATGCAGCTGTATGGATAGGATACAATTGCAGTAAGGCATCAGCGGTGAAGCCAGTAAACATGGACACAACAGAAATGCTAAAAACAATGACAGATGAATTGGCATAAGGTTATCAAAGTGTAAAGGTGTGTGTATATGGTTCTATTTTTTTAAAAAATAAAGATATATGGACAGTTACTGGAGGGATTACCAACAAACCAAGAAAGAAAATTGCCTGCTCATGTGTCTTTAACACCAACACAACAGACAAAAAGCAGGATTTTTCACAGTGTGGAGATAAACCGTCAGCTGCTGGTGTCAAGCTGTTAATCAGAGGGAGATGAAGTAGCTTTTCTCCATTGTGCCTCTGTTCAGCTTCAGCTGATACACAAATGCCCCCCACCCACCTGCAGCTACTAACTGCAATCGCCAAGGCCATCAGATGGAGAGAAAACAGCCCATATGTAACTTCTTGACTTGTTGAATTCAGACTCTGCACAATGGGAAGGAAAGTGAAGCCAGTCTTTGCCGTACCAGAAAAGGGAGTGTGATTTCAAACCCCCACAAAGTCGATCCAGCTGGTATGAGAAACTCCAAAAAAAGAAGGAAGCTCTGCGTCTGTCAGTAGCATGGAACGTGTTGGAGCAACAACATGTAAGCAAATTAAATCTGCTACCGTTCTTGTTGATCAGGTTTAATCTTAATATTACTGAGATGTATGTTGTAAGCTGCCTTGGATGTGTGTGAAGATGCAGAAAGCAATTGCAATAAGGCACAGCTGAGCATTTGGTTGAAATGTGACCAGAGAGACCCAAACAAGCCTTCCTGCCCAATTTTATGGTTGGGTTGCTACTTGGTTGACTTTTTAAAAAGTAAATAAATGTCCAGGGTCTACCTTTAATGGCAGTTTCTGGTTGTTTTGTGCACTTGGGAATTGTTTCTTCCTCTACTAATATCAGCATGAGAACAGGGCTCAATTGTGCATGCCAATTAAAGGTGTACGAGCCTTTTCTCCTTTTTCCATCTGGCCACCCTAATCAGCACCTTCAGTTGCCAACTTTGGGGCAGGGCTTATGTCCCCCTCAGAGTAGCTTACAAAAAATTAAACTAGTGAATGGTTTGTTTTCCAGCACAGAGGCAAAGTGATTAAGAAAGTTTCAGCTGCTTAATTTCTGCAAGTTGGGCTGCTGCTATTGGCATGGTGGAAAAATGCATTTGAAATGGAGTATTCCAATGAATTATTTTTCCACCTCTGTCAAAAGTAGCCTACAAGATTCCCACTGGCAACCTGGAACACCCAAAAAGTATTCCAGTTCACTGGAAAATGCTACCGTTTGGAGGAATGAGTCTCGGAAGAACACAAAGAGTTCCACATAATGAAAACCAAGTCTATGATTTATAATGGTTAAATCCTCACATGCAAAAGGATCCCAGGCTCAGTTTCTGCCATCCCACAATATAGCTTTGGGATACTCACTGACCTTTTAGTGTCCTGAGCTACATGGGTCAATTATCTGACTCTGCAGATAACTATAGGGGATGCAAAACTCTTCTGTAAACCTTAAAAAGCCAGTGACACTTTCTAGGAGCCAGCTGGCAGAGAGGGAGACCCCTGTGCCAGTGAAAGGTGGCGGGGGATCCTTTTTTCTTCTGATGTGTTTTGGTCTTCCCGCTTTGGGCATAGAAAGTAATCTGGTGAGTGGAAGTAACTGGGCTAGGAAAGGCAGATAGTAAGAGGAGTCTGCAGCTAGGTCTCACAAACAGCAACAACTCTGTGAGGTAGATGAGGCCCAGAGATCGTGAGTGGCTCAAAGTCAAGCAGTGAACTTCCTGGCTGAGCAATGATTTAAATCCTTACTTCCCAGGTCCTAGCCCGACACTCTTTAACGACTAAGCGATGCCATACCCTCCAACATTCCTCAGATGAAAATGGGGACATTTATCACTCCCCCACAACTGACCCTTTTTTGCCCATTTTTGTCCCCTCAGACCATTTACACCACACCAATGGGACACAGCACACACACCCTCCACTGTCCTGAAAAAAGCAATTAACCCTGATTTTATTTAATTCTGCGGTAGATTTACAAAACGAAACACCAAGAAATAAATTTCAGAAAGGTTCCAGATTAGATGCGGATGCACAAAGTGTGTGTGTGTGTGTGTGTGTGTGTGTGTATGAGATTCCTTGCACTCTGCTCTGCTTCCCCTTCTCACCTAGGGTGGCCCTGCTCTCTGCCAGCACCTCAGGGCTGGCAAGGTTGGGGCTTGCCAACGACAGCCTTTCCTCCTTACCCTCCTCTCCAGCAGCCACTACGAGCTGCTCAGGGAAGGAGGTCATCAGTAGCAGCCATGTAGTGGCAACAGGATGCTCTCTCTCTGCCACCATTGCTCGGGAAAAGTGCTGGCTCATCCTCTTCCCCGACCTGCCAATTAATTTTCACATGCAGGTAGAAAATGTTACATCCCCGCTAGCAAATCTCGCCAGCGTGTTACAGAGTGCTGGACTAGGATCTGGGTGGTCTTGGCTCAAATCCCCCCTCAGCCAGGAAGCTCACTGGGTGACCTTGAGTCAGCCACAGTCTCTCTCTCTCTGACCTACCTCACAAGGGTAGTTCCAAGGTTCCCTGGGAAGGGGGGAAGGGGGAACCAATTTAAGGTTGTAATGCCTAGACAATTACAGCTCAGTGTACAGTACACATCCTATTTTTGGAACTAAAACTCATGGTATCCTTTATAGTTTAAACCTTGCGTTAACTATCTTAATCTACAGTGGCACAGACATATTAGTACTGTATGTTTTCTTCATATACAACACTAAAAGCAGCTCCCATGCTGCCTGCATATGAGTTAATGTTTTAGTTATATTCTAGGAAATGGGGGGGGGGTGTGTGTGTGTTAAATTTTTTGAATTGTATATTGAATTGCTCTGGATGTGAACAACAGCAAAATTCAGACTGTGGAACTGCAAAAACACCCTCAGTCTACACAGGAAGAGGCGGCTTCATCTTGGAGAAAGTTGCCAGAGGGGCTGTGTGGAACTAGGCCCAATTACCTAATTAGCAGCTAATTAGGAGGAGAACACTAGCCAGAAATGAGAGCAAATCCGAAGGGATTGTGTGTGATGAAGTTAACCTTGCTTCACCCTTTTATTTCTCTCTCACACACAAAAACACGTACTTGCTCTTAGTACAGAAATGAATAAAGATCTGGCCACAACAGAAGCAAACAGTAAAATATGTGGCTATAAAATAAAAATAAAATATTATCTGGAAGATAATAGCAGCTAAGATTTAGGATTGCCATCCCAGTGCAATATATGTTTCTGAGCTTTTATCTTCTACCCATTATGCAGTTGTTGAAAGCTTGGGGCCTATTTTCAAGGAGATGGGGAAATGTGGCAATACTTCTTACAGCCCAGTCCATACCCATGTTCACTGAGAAATGAGTCCTATTGATTCCAATGTGATTATCCTGCAGGTGTGCATGTTTAAGATTGGGCTTTAGCTGCAGATTACAGGGTGTCCTTTGGGACTGAATTCCATCCACCTTTATGTTCTCTCTCTTGTCTGCAGTATCTTTCTGTACCTTTTAATAACTTTCTGGATGGGTTGTCATGTTATTCTGCCACTAAGGCAGAATAATGCCTCTCTGTCAGGAACTTTTAAAATAAAAAATATGAGGGTTAATTTGAGTTGTACCAGATGCAACTCTTTCTATGTGTACCAGGGGGACTTGCATTTATTGATTATTCCTCTCCCAAATCAGGTTTGAAAATGAGGATAGCACTTTGTCTCCCTCCTCCCTGCCCCCAGTGGGTTGTGAAATCCCTCCCCCCCCTGAAAAAAATCACTCCTCAACATATTAGATGTACATAGGCATGCCTAAGCAGCTCTTTGAGTGCCAGCCTATGAATCTTGTGACACCAATAAAACCTGTTTGTTACAGCAGGAGGAGTCCATAATGAGTTGAGCAACAGCAGCCACCTAAACATGTTCTGTTCATTGTAAACCTAAGAAAAGCTGATCCAAGTCTGCCACCTATTGTCTCTTTCAAGCAAAAGCCTCATAAGCTGCAAAATGAACAGAACCCCAGCTATTTTTGTAACAAAAAAGAATGTAGCAGGTTTGTTTTAAAAATAAAGTAAAATGAAGACTGTGACAGGATGATTTTCTGAAACGTAATAATACATTTAAGAACAGCCAATCACTGGGCCTTTTATTTACAGGGCAATACTATTCCTGTTTGCTAAGAAGTAAAGGAAAACCTATTGGGCTTATTTCCCAGGAAAGTGTTATATAGAACTGCAGCTTTAGGCATCTAAATAAGGCACCCACGTGTCTTGGTATCCAAACTCTGGACATGGATTATAAAACATCAAGCAGCCTCCCTAAAACAGCATCTAGACAAGACTAGGTGGGCTTCCATGGGGCAGGCATTTCATACACATTGAGAGAAGGGCGTCATACAGCCGTAGGCTCTGCCCAGCCAGCCCCGGGAAAGTTTGCTTAGGGCTGTGCTGCAGATGGTAAAATTTCAGCAGCAACGCAGCTTGTAACAGAACTGAGATCCACTTGGTATGCTGTCAGTGTGACTGGTGTCCTTATAGTTTGGGTTGCCACTTTTGCTCCTTGTGTTGCTGGACCAGTGGTATTAAGCAAAATCGGGTGGGTAGTGTTTTGGGTAGGACAAGCGATCTGAAATCCTAATTTGCTGTCTAGAACACAGTTAAAAAGTGGCCCGCTTTTTACTCCTTGGGAGTAAATACCATTGCACTAGGTAGGATTTACTCATAAATAAGCAGGTTTAAGCTTACATCGTGGAAATAGTAGGCCAGTAAAAGGATTAGTCAAACCGATATCCTGCAAGGTTTTCACTTTTAGTCTAGCCTTCCCCAACCTGGTGCCCTCCAGATTTTTGGGGACTACAAATTGAAGACGCCTAGGTCGGATGAGGCTGTTTTAGTCCGATGCGTTTCCAGCGCAACAAAATCCCAGCAGCAATATTACGAACGCCAAGTTGGGAATACGCGCCAATTTGCGCAGCGCCCGCGCCTCGGGGTCGGGAAAGGCAAGCGGCTCTAGGGCCTCCGAGGCAGCGGCCGCAGCTTCTTCCTCCTCCCCTTCCCCACCCCTTGGCTGGGCGGGCCGGCGGCTGCGCGGGCCGAGCCGGGCGGAGCTCCCTCGCGCCGAGTCGTCGTTGCCGCTTGGCCGGTCGCGGCGGCCCTGGCAGAGAGCGAGCTTCGCGCTGCCCGCCGGCCCCTTCTGCACAGGCAGGTTTGCGCGCCGGGTTGGGAGAGGCGGCGGAGCGCCCGAGCGCCCTCTCCCGCTTCGTCCCCTTTCCCTGCTTCCTTCTCCGCTTTCCTGTCGACCCTCGAGCGCCGCCTCCGCTGCCGCCTCCCTCTTCTGCATCTACTTCACCCGGCCGGTTCCTATAGCGGTGGCCCGGGGTTCTCCCTCCCTGTGGTGCCCAAGCTGGCCGCCGCTTTTTCCAGCCCTCCTCGCGCGCTCCTCCTCCTCCTCACGTGCAGTCACCCGTTCTTGTCAGCTCCCCGTTCCCACGTGCCATTTCTGGGCCGCTGCCTTCTTACCTGCTTCTCTCTCCCCACCATCGTCTATATTTTTCCCCAGCACTCCCTCATCTCCTGTAGCGTATTGACGCCCCTTACTTCCTATACCCGCAGCGTTCATTCATTCGTTTGTTTATTTATTATATTTCCATACCACCATTTCCTTCAAGGTGGGGGACGTGGTTCTCCCTCACCCCCATCCGCACCCAGTTTTATCTTCACAATAACTCAGTGAGGCAGGTGAGGCTGAGAGGAAAGCAGCCACTGGCCCAAGGTCACTCATGGCGAGCTTCATGGCTGAGTAGGGATTCGAACCCAGGCCTTTCAGGTCTTAGTCCAAGGCGTGCAAAATATTCTTACATTGCAGGGGGTGGGACTAGATGACTCTTGTGGTCCCTTCCAGCTCTACAGTTCTGTGATCCTATGATTCAGCCTGTTTTGCTGCATCGTCAGGCATTTGACCCACCTAGCTCATATTATGAGTGGCAGGGACCAGGGTTTCGGAGGTGGGTTTCTCCCTGCAGTACCTGGAGATGCTTAGGGACTGAACCAGGGATTTTCTGCTTGCAAAGCAAACGTTCTGCCTCTGAGCCACGGGCCACACTTTCAAACCTAAACGTCTTCTCTTGGAAATATATTATCTGGTATTGCACTGCTACCTTCATTTGCTGCTTCCCAAGTGTTTGCAAACCCATCTTCTCTCGCTCCACCTCATCCTCCAAATAGCATCCCAGTTCCTCCATTCCTCACTTTTCTGTCCTGTAGCCAGAGATTCAAAAGCGTCTAGTATCTCCTTGTACTTACTTTCATGATTATTTTTTTACATATCAACCTTTTATAGGTGGATATTGGCTAAAACATTTCTCTTCTGAGGAAATAAGTAAGGAAGGTTTTAAGATGCTAGTGAGGTTTTTTGCAGTGTGGAGGAATGGACATTTTGCGTTAGATTTTTAATTAGCTTTGCCTCAGATTTGTTGAAAACAGACATTTAAACTTGTTAACTGTTCATGTTGGCAAATTCAATACGTAAGCTCCGTGCACACAATGCACTAGACCCTTTGCCTATAAACGATTACACCATTATGAAATTGTAAACTTACTTAAGTTGCCAGGGGACTGTACTGCCCCCCCCAACACACACACACACACACACACACACACACACACGCTCCAGGCTGAAATAACACTCATGTTTTGCGGCTGCCTGGATGTGATAGCTCTGTACAGCTGCAATCCTAACCCCACTTACTTGAGAGTAAGCCCAATTGAATTCCATAGGACTTGCGTCTCAATAGATATGGTTAGGATTGCATTCTGGCACATTTATGATTCATTACTCTAGAACCCAAAAACTTCTAATAAAATAAGTAGCCTTTTAAGGTGACAAAAAACTCTTTGTTTTTGCTGCAACAGATCGCTTTTGGATATGGCTGTTGTTCAGGAAGTTTCTAGCTTCAAATTATGTATTTATAAACACATAAAAGTATTTTTATAATGCCATAACATAAAATATTAGTAAAAAAAATAGTATTTTATTAGCTGCATTCCATACAATTGTATCAAGGGGATGTATAGTAAAAGCAGTTAAAAACACAGCAGCACATACATTTAAAACAAAATTAAAACCACATATTGTATTAAAATTCAAGGTGATGTACAAGATTAAAACAAAATGCAATTTAAAACAGTGCAGATAATCATTAAAGTAACTGGCTGATAAAAGAATTAAACAGCTACAAAGGACTGTTGCCTTGAAAAAGTCTTCATGTAAAATATGTAAAATATTCCTGCATTGCATTGCAGTGGTCATGGAGGGGAGCTTGGACCATGAAAGGGAGCCTGAAAACTATGGGGAAGAGTGCACACTGCTCTTTTGAAGTTCTGAAAGAGGAACACTGCACTTTTCATTGTTTTTTGTCATAATATTTTTTTTTGCAAGCTATCATGATTAATTATCTGTTTTTTCCCCAGACTGAAATATGGCTGAGGATCCTCAGAGAAATTTCCGATCGGTGTATTATGAAAAAGTAGGATTTCGTGGTGTTGAAGAAAAGAAATCATTGGAAATTCTTCTGAAAGATGATCGGCTTGGTATGCTTGGTAGAAGACCATTTTATATCACACATTCTGTTTGAGCTGACTTAATTGCAAAGCATGTTTACTTGAAGGAAAAGCCTGTTTGACCCAGTGAGGCTTGCTTCTCATTTAAAAGAAAACTTATCAGGTTTGCACTTTCCAAAACAATATGTGAATTGAAACACATAGCACTTGTCAAAATTTGCAGTGCGGTTCTCTAGCTAAGCAGTGTCTACAAAAATGCATCTTAAAGAAGATTCCATGCAAAACTGTGCATATTTGCAAAACTGCATGTGTAATGTTTTCATTAGGAGAAATTTGCACCAAAAAGTTGAATTTTCATAGGGATTTTTTAAAATAATAATAAAAAATCACAAATTGCAGCAGAAATGTGAATTCAAGACTGGAAAAATGACAAATTGAGGGAACTAAAATTGACAGATTTGTCTATCCCATTGCCTGAGTAAATTTCGCTTTCTTCTCAGATTGGCTTACACTCAGTCTCAGTCTGTATATTCTACCCACAAGGGCGAGGAAACAATTCTCATTTCCCTCTAAGGCAGAATATTTTGTGTGAACTGAAGATTATGCGATGCCTTTCTTGGGAATGGAATAGATACACACACATACTTGTGTGTGAATGAATGGACCTATTTGTTAGTTCACACAAAACATTCTGTACTCTCACAACATGTGGAGCGTAACCTAAGACTTAATGTGAATGATCTCTCCTATGTTTCTAGCTTTCCCTGAGATAACTGTATGGAAAAAGATTCTGGACCTATCTGCACTATGCGTTTAAAGCCGTATACTTCCACTTTAAACAGTTCTGACTCCTCCCAAAGAATCCTAGAAACTACAGTAGTTAGTTTGCCTTACTCTTTCTAACATCTTTTTGTAGGGAGCGCCCTTGGCCCTTTTTGAAGGAAGCCAAATGTATTTGATTTTTAATACTTTTGATTAGCTATTTTTTTTTGTTTTGAGTTGTTATAATTTGTATTGTTTGTATTCGATTTTGTGTGCTTATTCTTTGTTGTTGTTGTTGTTTAGTCGTTTAGTTGTGTCCGACTCTTCGTGACCCCCTGGACCAGAGCACGCCAGGCACTCCTGTCTTCCACTGCCTCCCGCAGTTTGGTCAGACTCATGTTTGTAGCTTCGAGAACGCTGTCCAACCATCTCGTCCTCTGTCGCCCCCTTCTCCTTGTGCCCTCCATCTTTCCCAACATCAGGGTCTTTTCCAGGGAGTCTTCTCTTCTCATGAGGTGGCCAAAGTCTTGGAGCCTCAGCTTCAGGATCTGTCCTTCCAGTGAGCACTCAGGCCTGATTTCCTTAAGAATGGATGCATTTGATCTTCTTGCAGTCCATGGGACTCTCAAGAGTCTCCTCCAGCACCATAATTCAAAAGCATCAATTCTTCGGCGATCAGCTTTCTTTATGGTCCAGCTCTCACTTCCATACATCACTACTGGGAAAACTATGGCTTTAACTATACGGACCTTTGTTGGCAAGGTGATGTCTCTGCTTTTTAAGGTGCTGTCTAGGTTTGCCATCACCTTTCTCCCAAGGAGCAGGCGTCTTTTAATTTCGTGACTGCTGTCACCATCTGCAGTGATCATGGAGCCCAAGAAAGTAAAATCTCTCACTACCTCCATTTCTTCGCCTTCTGTTTGCCAGGAGGTGATGGGCCCAGTGGCCATGATCTTCGTTTTTTTGATGTTGAGCTTCAGACCATATTTTGTGCTCTCCTCTTTCACCCTCATTAAAAGATTCTTTAATTCCTCCTCACTTTCTGCCATCAAGGTTGTGTCATCTGCATATCTGAGGTTGTTGATATTTCTTCCGGCGATCTTAATTCCGGCTTGGGATTCATCCAGCCCAGCCTTTCGCATGATGAATTCTGCATATAAGTTAAATAAGCAGGGAGACAATATACAGCCTTGCCGTACTCATTTACCAATTTTGAACCAATCAGTTGTTCCATATCCAGTTCTAACTGTTGCTTCTTGTCCCACATAGAGATTTCTCAGGAGACAGATGAGGTGATCAGGCACTCCCATTTCTTTAAGAACTTGCCATAGTTTGCTGTGGTCGACACAGTCAAAGGCTTTTGCATAGTCAATGAAGCAGAAGTAGATGTCTTTCTGGAACTCTCTAGCTTTCTCCATAATCCAGCGCATGTTTGCAATTTGGTCTCTGGTTCCTCTGCCCCTTTGAAATCCAGCTTGCACTTCTGGGAGTTCTCGGTCCACATACTGCATAAGCCTGCCTTGTAGAATTTTAAGCATAACCTTGCTAGCGTGTGAAATGAGTGCAATTGTGCGGTAGTTGGAGCATTCTTTGGCACTGCCCTTCTTTGGGATTGGGATGTAGACTGATCTTCCCCAATCCTCTGGCCACTGCTGAGTTTTCCAAATTTGCTGGCATATTGAGTGTAGCACCTTAACAGCATCATCGTTTAAAATTTTAAATAGTTCAGCTGGAATACCATCACTTCCACTGGCCTTGTTATTTGCAGTGCTTTCTAAGGCCCATTTGACTTCACTCTCCAGGATGTCTGGCTCAGGGTCAGCAACCACACTACCTGGGGTGTACGAGACATCCATTTCTTTCTGGTATAGTTCCTCTGTGTATTCTTGCCACCTCTTCTTGATGTCTTCTCCTTCTGTTAGGTCCTTTCCACTTTTGTCTTTTATTATGGTAATCTTTGTACGAAATGTTCCTTTCATATCTCCAATTTTCTTGAACAGATCTCTGGTTTTCCCCATTCTGTTGTTTTCCTCTGTTTCTTTGCATTGCTCGTTTAAGAAGGCTTCCTTGTCTCTCCTTGCTATTTTTTGGAAATCTGCATTCAATTTCCTGTATCTTTCACTATCTCCCTTGCATTTTGCTTGCCTTCTCTCCCCCGCTATTTGTAAGGCCTTGTTGGACAGCCACTTTGCTTTCTTGCATTTCCTTTTCATTGGGATGGTTTTCGTTGCTGCCTCCTGTATAATGTTACGAGCCTCCATCCATAGTTCTTCAGGCACTCTGTCCACCAAATCTAAATCCTTAAACCTGTTCCTCACTTCCACTGTGTATTCATAAGGGATTTGACTTAGATTATATCTTAGATTATTCTTTGTTACTCGCCTTAATTTTTTTTAAAAACTGAAAGACTCTATCTAAATAGTAATATAATGCAACAATACCTGGAGTTCCCAGGGAAAAAGGAATTAAGCATTAAACTGTTCTGGGGATTGTAATTCTGTGAGGGGAATATGGGTCGCCTAACAATTCTCAGCACCTTTACCAAACTACAGTTCCCAGGATTCTTTGGGTGAAGCCATGACTTGTAACTTGTAACTTGCAACTTCCAACTGCTCTGAGACTCCAGCTCCCATTTGTCCAAGCCAATATGACCAATGGTCAGAGATTATAGGAGTTGTAGTCCAGTCGCAGATTCCACATGCATGGGGGATACTTCTTTATTTAAAAAACAGGTACTGTATTAGTTATTAGTTCTGTTGGGTTACTGAACTTGAGAATGCATATATGTATATGCATGTGTGTATAAACAGTATATGTGTGTATTTATGTGTATGTGTATAAATACATACACACACATATGCACACACACCAAAGATGGCTTCATTTTAAAAAAACCTAACTTTGTGTTTGTTCAATTATCATTTATTTATTACACTTCACCGGTACAGTGGTTCTTTGGTTCTCAAACTTAGTCTGTTCAACTCCCGAAACGGTTCAAAAACGGAGGTGCGGCTTCTGATTTGCTGCAGGAGCTTCCTGTACTCAAGCGGAAGCCGCGTCGGATGTCTGGCTTCCACAAAATGTTTGCAAACACTTACTTCCGGGTTTGCAGCGTTCAGGAATCGCTTTGTTCGGGAGCCAAGCCATTCAAGGTACCACTGTATTTCAAAAAGGCACCCATTTTGTGGTTTCAAATTTATTTACATTTAATTGACAGCAGCTGATGAATCAACCAAAAACTCCTACAAACTGTTTTACCATTTACCATAAATCTTTTGAATATTGCTGCTAGGTTTTCATTTTGCCAAAGGACTAAAAGTGGAAAAAGCACGTGTTTTAAATTGGGTTTGTTAACCTTGAAAAGCCCGAATGATTCTTTGATGCCTCCTAGAAGCATGATTGGTGCTGGACACTTACAGATGTGTCCTGGTTGGCATCAGTTGCTGAGAAAAGAGATGCTTCATAACTCCGTTCGAGTTCTAAAATGGTGTTTGTTCTTAAAACCCCCTTCACAGATATTGAGAAGCTCTGCACATTCAGTCAGAGGTTTCCTCTCCCATCCATGTATCGGATCCTTGTGTGGAAGGTGCTTCTAGGTAAGATGATATGGGGAAAGCAGATTCTTCATTAGAAACGTAAGGGCAGGTTTGGACATATGCTTAGTGTAATGCTAAGGAAAGCCAATCCATGTTTTGAATGCTCCATTGAAGAAGCCTTTGCATGACATCAGGGACTGGACTAGTTAATGCTCCCATATTTGTTAAGTTCTTGAGCATTCCTTATATCCAGGGCTTATAGTACTTAGTTGATCAGAGAAAAACAACAACAACTGCTGTCAGAAGATCTAACCTTCCACCAGAACGTGCAAGTACATGCAAACCTAGTTCTCCTTTCTCTCTCTTCCTTTTCCAGGAATTCTTCCTCCTCACCATGAATCTCACGGGTTTGTGATGCGATGCCGAAAGGAGCAGTATAAGGACGTGCACCATGCGCTCCAAGTAATTCGCTTTATCAAGGATTCTACCCCACAGGTTGAAGTTTTCCTCCGAATATACCAGCTGGAGTCGGGAAAGCTCCCTCGGAATCCATCTCTCTCTTCGGTCAGTCGTGCTGAAATTTGCCCTCGACGATACTCCTTTGTATGAAGGTCCAAATCTTTTCCACCTGAAATTCTGCTAGAGTGAAGAAACTGTATAGTGGCCACATGAACTGCAGTATCTTGAGAGGTCAAATTCAGCCTTAACCAGAGATACTGTAACCAGGGCTTAGGGAAAGCACATTCTGGTACCATCTAGGGCAGGCACCCCCAAACTTGGCCCTCCAGATGTTTTGGGACTACGATTCCCATCATGCCTGAACACTGGTCCTGTTAGGGATGATGGGAGTTGTAGTCCCAAAACATCTGGAGGTCCAAGTTTGGGGATGCCTGATCTAGGGCATGTCACAGAATGAATTTCCCTTGTAGTTAGTGGCAAGAGTGGCAGACATCCAAGCTGAAAGTTGGCAGCCACAGTAGGATTGGGTTGCTGAGAAAATATCCCTCAGTATGGTGACCTTGAATGGGAAGCAAATCCCTGTCATATATACTCCCTGGAGAAGGTATAATTAGTCCTGTTTAGCACTTGGATGAGGAACCTATAGCTCACCAGATGTTGTTGTTGGACTAACTCTCATAAACCTCAGTCAGGATTTTCAGTGGTCATGGATGATGGGAGTTGTAGTCCAGAAATATATTGGTATGCCACAACTTTGTCCTCCCTGTTTTAGCACATAACAGAACATGGTGGCACCTTACAACAGAGGAGCAAAATTATTATATGTTGTCAAATAACAAAGTTGACTGTAAAATGCTGTTCCGTGAATGTGTTGCCTCTTGATAATCCCATGCCGTGGCTGCTTTGCTTTCCAGGAAGCCGAGGACGAGGTATTCCTTGCCATTGCTAAAGCTATGGAAGAAATGGTAGAAGATCACATTGATTGTTATTGGCTCATCAGTAGCTTTGTGAACCAGTTGAACAATAAGTACAAGGATTCAATACCACAGCTGGTAAGAATATTATATGCATACATATCTACATATCTGTATTCATCTATTCACACAGGAACAGTATAGTGAGATTACAGGTATAGAAGTTGAACATCTTCTATGTTGTTGCTGTTTCTGACAAGCTCTTGCATAAATACCCTGTGTGGACTTGGAAACTGAATTATGCTCTGGATTCTTTTTTGGAGGGGATGAGGGAAATGCAGTGCAAGTTTCTAGAACAGCAGTGCAGTGACTAGTGGGTAGCTCAGGGCTGACTAATCTGTGGCTAGGCTCCCATCTCCCAGCCAACGTGGCCAACAGACTTCTAATAAATATCACGGGGATTGGAATGCTGATGACAAGGAATGCAGTCAAGGTTTGGGCATATATTGAGTTGTGTGTACAGTGGTACCTCCGGTTACAAATGGGATCTGTTCTGGAGGTCCGGCCGTATCCTGAAAATTCTGTAACCAGAGGACCACTTCTGTGCATGCACGCGGCGCTGCAGAGCGCTTCTGCGCATGCACGAGCAGCAAACCCACTTCTGAAAATTTATTATTCCAAAAATGAAACCTTCATCTGGTTGTAAATATTAAGATTATACCAGCAAGAATGGGTCTTTCTGTAAAAAAAAAAGGAAAAAAGATTTAAATCAAGTCTTACTGACTAGTGATTTAAATCAATTTTATTTAAATCAAATCCACCCTGCCTAAGAGTCTTAGGCTGCCGCCCTTTGGCAGGGAAGGGGTTCAGCTTTGTTCTTACACTAAATGAATGAGGCCAGTCCCTTGTTTCTAAGCAGCAGTGATGGAAATGACTGCAGAACCGCCTTCATTCTTTTCTTCTCCCATGCAAACTGGATGCCAGACTCCATGCTTTAATAGAAGGAGAAGTTTGTAGAAATAATTTTTGTAATATCTATAAATAAGATTTGATAGGAAAACACTTTGGCTTGAACTTTCCTTAGGTGATGATGATTTAAAAAAACATTCTATACTGCCCTTCATCCGAAGATCAGAGTGCTGTTTACAATATAAAAACACAAAAAATACACATAGCACAATAATAAACAAAAACAATACTGGCCATAGATTGTTCAAATAGCCAAAGACCTGGGAGAGGAGGAATGTTTTTGCCTGGCACAAAGATATGTAATGAAGGCGCCAGGTGAACCTCCCTGGGGAGAGCATTCCACAGGTGGGGGGGCCACCACAGAAAAGGCCCATTCTTTTGTTGTCACCCTCTGGACCTCCTGGGATGTCCTCTCCCATCACTTCTGAAGACACTTGGAAATAGGGGCATGTGTCAGTTTCTTTCGACTAATGAAGAGTAAGTGATTTTTAAGATCCAGTTTAAGGAGAAGGGAACAGGAGGCAGATTTACATAAAAGATGACATTATAGAGAGCCAGTTTTTCCTCATTGGTGCCAGTCCTCTCTGAATTTCTTTAAATTATTAATAAAATCATGTTTATAGTTAAATATTCAGATATAATTGAAGACGAACAAATGAAAATAAACAAGCAGATGTTTAATTAATTGCTAACCTTGTCCAAAAGGTGTCCAGAGAGAACTGTTTACTGAAGTGAAGAAACTGTGTGTGTGTCAGTGTCATTCAAAATAATAGTGTATTTCTGGATGGGAAGTTACTGTGGAACCAGTGCTGCTTATGAACCCCAGTTTTTTGTTTCAGTGTCCACACATTGCTGTGGTCAAAATGACAGCCCATACTTTTTTTGTTTACATTTAATCTGGAGAGCCAGTGTGGTGTAGTGGTTAAGAGTGGTAGTCTCGTAATCTGGGGAACCAGGTTCGCGTCTCCGCTCCTCCACATGCAGCTGCTGGGTGACCTTGGGCCAGTCACACTTCTCTGAAGTCTCTCAGCCCCACTCACCTCACAGAGTGTTTGTTGTGGGGGAGGAAGGGAAAGGAGAATGTTAGCCGCTTTGAGACTCCTGAAGGGGAGTGAAAGGCGGGATATCAAATCCAAACTCTTCTTCTTCTTCTTCTTCTTCTTCTTCTTCTTCTTCTTCTTCCTCTTACTTTTGGAAGGGGTGTGCATGTAAAATGCTGAAAAGCCACCCAACAGGGTTGAAGAGCAGGTAAAAACAGAAAGTTGCTCCCTGCTGATGACAGTTTCCTAGCATGTGCTGTTTCCTTCCCCACCTGTCTCTTTTTTTACTAAATTAAGAATTGCTGTATTGTTACGAAGTCTCAAATTATTCAGTATATACTCTTTTTGGAGCCTCACAATCAATAAATATGGAAATGTTTAGTGAGCCTTACATTTTGGATCTGACCTTTGAAGAACATTATCTGACATGACATTTTTCACAGTGTGTCATGCTGAATCTTTTTTTCCTTTTTTTAAGGCGCCTTGCTGCTTGTGGTTTCTTGCTATAAATACCTATGACAGTGAGATTTATTTATGGACATTGATATACTTTATCACTTCTCTTGACATTTATCCTGCAGCCAAAACTTTTGGAACAGTACCTGAGCCTTGAAGACAGCGGACTCTTAACGCATCTGAAGTCGTGTTCAGCAATGGACCACCTTCCTTACAATCTTTGGTTTAGAAAGTGTTTTGCGGGTTGTCTACCTGAATCCAGCTTACAAAGGTAAGCATCTTTCCACTCCCGCCCATCTTGGATCAATCAGATCACTGTAGCATCCTTGAAAATAATCTGTTGTCCATCTTTAGCCTACAACCCACAATACCACAAACTCCTGAGTAGTGTTCCCTCTCCCCTGACCAATGCTGCAGAGTAGTTTTATAGATGGAGTATGTTAGCTGCAAGATACCTATAACCTCACCTCCAAACTCGGAAATGTTGCATGGATATCTTTTGACAAGTCAGAACTTTTTGACATTCTAAAATCTGTCAGTTAAGGTTATATAGGGAGTGATGCAAACTTTGGCATTTTGTGTTCTCTGCATCTTGCACCAAAGGGTGGAAGTGTGAGTTATCATTTGCTGCAAAATGTCTCAGTCCTGCCATGACTGAGAAACTATTTTGGTCAGGAAAGAAAAAAACAACAACACTTCAGTACTGAATATAAATTATAGCTATAAAATTTTAGGTGTGCAGTTTTTATTACTCTTATCTTTTCTAGGGTTTGGGACAAAGTTATTAGCGGCTCCTGCAAAATTCTGGTCTTCGTTGCTGTTGAGATTTTATTAACCTTTAAAATGAAGTTGATGGCCTTGAATAGCGCAGGAAAGATTCAACAGTTTTTGGAAAATGTAAGTATTTTTCCGCACACTAATATACTGCCCCCCCCAGGAACCCCCCCCCCCATAAGGGATTTGTTTTGCGTATCAGATTTTTTGGGGAGAGAGGTGGTTGCAAGAGAAATCAACTGAGATTTTGACCAGTGTTCAAGAGCTGCAATTAAAAGTTTGCAAAATTTTAAAAGGTACAGTTCAGACATGGCATCAAACCATGATCCATGCTAATCATAGTTTGGTTTGAGCTTCCAAATGTAAGACTTTCACAATGGTTTCTGAATTCAGACATAACAACAAACCAAATTTAGCACAAAACACAGCCTGTGTGGCAGCTTCAGTATCCATGTTTTGTGAAGTGATCTAGGTTCAGAAAAAAAACAGACCATGGTTTGTCTTGATGTCTGAGTGGAAAGGAGAGGATTGTCTCAGTGGCTGAGCCGGGCTCTGGAACTCATTCTTACCTGAACAGGGCCTCCCGCTACACTCCCCTCTCGCGTGGATTTCCATAAGATGGGCCAAAACATTCCTTTTTATAGGAGCACTTTTGAGCCATAAATAGTCACTGCCTTTCCAAGTAGCCTTGGTTATGTTTAGCAGCAGTTTCGTGGCTTCCCCTCTTTTCTCTCTCTGCTGTTTTAATGCCTTACAGCGGCTTTCTTTTATTTATTTGTTGTTAGTCTTTTTTAAAAAATCATTTAAGTTGTTCTTTTAACTTCTGTTGCTAGCCACTTTAGGCTTATTGAGAAAAGATGGGCTATAAATGTTTTAAATAAATAGAACTCGTTGGCTACATTTAAGCAGGTTGCAGGATTAACTTGACCTTGCGACCTTTTTTTTCCTTTCCCAAACCCACCACATGGTCAAACAATTTCACAGACTACAATGCTGTTTCAAGCCAGTTTATCTTTTTGTATTTGCGTGAGTCGCCATTCCATGCACACACACTCCTATTTTCATCTGTGTTGGGGAAAAGAGAATATCCTTGATGCAGAAATGGAAAGGAAAAGAAAGAGTGGAATTGTTTGATATGGATGACCCAGTCTGGATTTCCAGGTGTGCTTTGATGCACGCTTGGACCTTTTTTTGAGAGGAAAGTTCTCCTTTCACTTCACTGATAGGGGACAACTCCTCCCCACACCAAACTGTTTGCATGCAGGGAGCTACTTCTTACTTGAAACTGAATAAGCAAAAGAGTGTGCTCTGTGTGCGTGCATTTGCAATTGGCATGAATGGATATGGCAGGAGTTTGGAAGAGCAATCCTATAGTGACTGGTCTTTAGCTGCCTTTAGGTTTGCTGCCTGAGATATTGAAGTACTGGAATACCTCAAACTGAATATCTCTTTTTATCTTTTGTAGATACCTCAAGATAACACGGATGCAATAGTGAGCAAAGCGATTGAGCTGTGGCAAAAACATTGTGGGACCCCTGCCCACTCAGTCTGAGACCATGCTGCCCGCTGGTACACTTTTATTTTATTTGCCTTCCCTTTGTCCTTCCTTACTCAACAACACCTACCATATTTTTTGCTCTATAGGACGCACCGGACGATAAGACGCACCTAGTTGGGGGGGGGGAGGGGGAGGAAACAAGAAGAAAAAAATTCTGAACCCGAAAAGCCAGAACAGCAAGAGGGATCTGGCTTCTGGGATAGCCTCTTGCTGTTCTGGCTTTGGGGACAGCCTTTGAAGCCTCCGCAGGGCAGCGGGGTGCCTTCGGAGGCTTTGCGCAGCTAACCCCAAGCTAGAACAGCGAGACGGAGCAGTGCACAGCGCTCAGTCTCCCTGTTCTGGCTTTGGGCTTAGCCGCACAGCCTGCATTCACTCCATAAGACGCACACACATTTCCCCTTACTTTTTAGAAGGGAAAAAGTGCGTCCTATAGAGTGAAAAATACGGTACTTAAAATTATTTTAACAAAGGAGATGGGGGAGCAATAAAATTGCTACCACCGTATGTGATGGACTTGAAGTGTATAAATATATCTAGAAGGGGAGTCTCATTTATATGAGTTGGTTTGGATTTGTTTCCAAGTAACCTTGTTTATGGGGTGTGCAAAACAGGAGCCATAATGAAGGACTTGATTGACTTTTTTTAATCTCTGGAATAGATTTCTGCCTGGTTTTCTCTCACTCATTCCTCATGACACTAATTTGGCTTTAATTCAAGAAATATGGTTAAACTGAGATGTTCTCCTGAACAGGAGCTGCCTCTTAAAACCCTGTTGCAGATTTTCAGATCTTTGCAAGGTCCTCCCATAGGGTTAGGAAACTGGCTGCACAGGCCTTGCCTCCAGGACTACCTCCCGAGGTTCCTAGCATACGGATCCTCTTTCCCCACTGCACTGGAATGAGCAGAAAGCAGCTTTGGCAGAGCTTCCCCCCTTTTACCTTTGCAGTCCAAGAGTGGGAAAAAGGAGGAGGCAACTCAAGGTACATAACAGAGTCATTCTGTTGGTTTCTCCTGCTCTTTATATTGGGGCAGAAGGGATTAGAGCTCTTTGCATGTGCCTTGTTCACATTTAGGGGTGTCAGGGGGTACAGTTAATGTTGGTCCTTGGGATATGTTTAGTTCAAAATTTGATCCCTGATTTGTTTGTTGAAATAGTGTTCAGTGGTAGCTCCTGGCTGGAACTAGAGAGTCCCAAATACATAATTTTTAAACTAGGTGCTGGTGATGACTACTGAATTATCCTTATCTTCTTGACATGGGCTCTTTTTTTGAGCCGGAACTCACCGGAACTCCGTTCCGGAACCTCTCAGGTGGGCGCTATTGCCATTATAAGAGAACAAGGGAGGCATTCAGGGTGAGCTCCGGCACCTCTTTTTCTAGAAAAACAGCACTGCTCTTGAGCCGTTTTGATCTGGCTTTTAGTTTTGGGATTAACAGACCTGTGGCGGGGGGCACTCTGTGAGTTAGATGATGTGGGGGGCATCTCTGTCAGTTCTGCCGGCCCTCTGAACAGCTTGATGCTGTGAACTTAAAGATGATCTCTATTGGATCAGGCTGGAGACCTATCCAGTCCAGCATTCTTTTTGCCCTGGTGGTCCACCAGATGGCTGTGAGAAGCCTGCAAGCAGCATATGATGGCAACTTCTCCTTCCTGCTGCTGTTCCCCAGGACCAAGAGGTGTAGTGGCTCTGATCCTGAAGACAGTATATAGCTATTTGGACTCGTAGCCATTGGTACCCATGAATTAGCCTGATTTTAAAGTCAATCCAATCTAGTGGCCATCATTTCCACAACTTGTGGCAGCAAATTCCATCGTTCAGCTATGCACTGTGTGGTGAAGTACCTCTTTTTTGCTTGTGCTGAATTGCCCAGCCTTCAGCTTCATTGGACTACAGGTTCTGGTATTATGAAGCAGGAGCAAAGTCTTTTCTCCATTCACTTTCTACACCTCAATCATGACCCTGGTTCATTGCCTTGTTTCTAAACTTGAGTCTCCTCAGAGGACACAACTTTTCATTTTGGCAGTGTTGCTCCAAATCCCCTGATCACTTTGGTTTTCTC
Source organism: Podarcis pityusensis (assembly GCF_964106645.2). Classification (NCBI taxonomy): domain Eukaryota; kingdom Metazoa; phylum Chordata; class Lepidosauria; order Squamata; family Lacertidae; genus Podarcis; species Podarcis pityusensis. Next base: position 62,251,848 of record NC_138031.1, read on the forward strand.
CTCCCTTTTCAGATCCACCCAGCATGTGAAACCATCACCAGCCAACCTGGGAGATCCCTCCAATACTGGTAGGCAGTTAAGCACTGACAATAAAATACTGATTCTCACAGGCTTGGTACGTGATGTCCTTTTAACTAAAATAAAACGCCAGGTTCCTTTGCCTTTCAAAAGGTCCCTCTGTGCTGCTCTTCCTTGCATCATGGTTTGCTTTTCATTTTAAATTGTTTAAAAATTTAGTTGCCTTGCCTAGTGATGTGGAAAGTTGTGACTTAAGTAGAGGAATGTTCACTCAACAGCTCCTTTATTCTCTTCGCTTCCTTTGCCCACTCTGTTCCCTTACCTTACGCAGCAAGAAGTGTTCCTCCTCTGCCTGAGTCTTTTGCTCCCTGTGTGCCTTGCCAGTGTTTGAGCTACAGCTCCTATCTGGCACAAGAGTTGAAATCCAAAACTTACGCAGGGCAGCAGCTTGGGGAAGGGCGCCCTAGATAACCAGCCTCATGTTTCCTGTACCCTTTGTGTTTGGAAAGAGTCTTTTCCACCATCCCACCCACTTGTCAACTTTAATGGTGTCCCAGTCCTCTGCGCTCACCTCCATATTGATGTTCCTCAGAATGTTAGTACTTTCATACAATAGTAGTGTTATATAACCCATTATTACATTAGACCATGTAACGGATCCTAACTGGTTAACCAGCTGAAGCATGCAGGGTAGCAACTGTGCCCATTTTAGGTGATGCTAGCAGAATATTGACACCCTTCCCCCCCCCCCCACATTTCAGCCTTCTGCTTTATTAATTTGGGAAACTGTCAGTCTTGCAGAATGCTCAGCTCTCCCAATCCGTGTGCTTCGACCGCAGAGTACTTTAATTTGGCAGAGAATGTGGTCAGTACAGTGGTACCTCGGGTTACGTATGCTTCAGGTTACAGACTCTGCTAACCCAGAAATAGTACCTCGGGTTAAGAACTTTGCTTCAGGATGAGAACAGAAATCGGGCTCCGTTTCAGGTTAAGTACGGACCTCCGGAACGAATTAAGTACTTAACCTGAGGTACCACTGTAGTTGCTTTCTGATAAAATCCCTATTTTATTTTTGACTGATGTTGGTGTTAACCGTCTTCCATCAACCGTGTCAGTTAGTGCATGAATGTGCTGAGACGCACAGCTGTAAACTACTATTTAAAGCTCAGGTGCCAGACTATTAAAAAACCCCCAGAAACCCCCAAACCTTTTCCTCTGTGGCACGCTGGTGCTACTTGAAGTTGATGCGATGAGATAAACGAGCTGTGCTGAACTTTTCACACGAACAATAGCAATTTTAGAGCAATGTTTTTTAAAGGCAGCAAGAAGCCTTCTGCAGTGTCTAGAAGTCAATCAAACGCCGCCATTTAAATGTCAGTGGAAAGTTCATATCTAATCACCCTGTTGTACGTACAAAGAATAAGATTGCAGAGAGAATTTTCCTTTTGTGCGTTGTGTTACTCAGTTTGTGGCATGTTCTTTCATCAATAAGTCTGTTTCGTGTTTAGGGGTGGGAGGTGATGAAAGCAAGTAAGCCTTTTGGTAGAGACCCAACTAGTTATGTAGAATCTAGGGTTGCCATATATTCAGAAACTTTTTGGCTTTTTTTGCAGAACTTTGAAGAAAAAAAAGCTAGATTTTCGCTTTTTGAAATAGTGCACTGATTGCCAGGGTTACCATAACTATAGTGTTTCGGGTTTTCTTGCTCTCTTTCATAAAATGAAAGGCCTTGCCTCATTTAGAAAGAATAAATTATAAATTTTCTTGTTCTAATAAGAAGCAGGGCTTTTTTTCCCTAGCTGGAGCTCACCAGAGCTCAACTCTGGCACCTCTCAGGTGGGTGCCATTGCCATTCTAAGAGAAGCCCATGTGGTGAGCTCTGGCACCTCTTTTTCTGGGAAAATGGCACTGATAATAAGGTTCTGTCAGAGTTACACCAGTGTAGCTTTGGCGCAGCCAAAGCCAGAGTTATTCCTGAAAAAGCAGTGTGGGTGGTGGCGGCAAGGCGAGACTTGCCCCTTTTCCAGGCTTCTTTTGGCTCTGTCAGATGACCTAGCAAGTTACACTGGCAGAAAGAGTGTTCCAAATCAAAAAATGGTGTGTAAGATTACACCAGCATAATTTACCTTGGCATATATTACCCTGGCTTCCTATAGTTTGGATTGCTCTGCCAGCCACTCAAACGATGCTGATTTATACTTCCTGGTTATCTGTGTTCCTTGTTACGTTTCCTGCACGCTAGAGGGAGCAATTCTGCAGAGAAAGGGCCCCTTTGAGCTTTTAGCCACTATCATGTTGTTCAGCATTCAGTTGGTTCTGGTTTGTTGTTGTTTATTGTTTGTAGTGAGACTCAAGTTGCTGTTTAGTGGCCTGGAAACCTAAACAGGAAGGAAGGCAGCATATTCGAGGTAAATAAATTAGATGTCACTTCTGTGCTGCATCATAAATAACTGTAGAATCAATAGCAGGCAAGGAAAAAAAGACCACGTTTTTTCTTTTAAAATGATTTTTTTTTAAGAAACTGCATACATCAGAGACAATTTAAATACCATGCAGTTTCAATATGTACAAAAACCCTAGGATGTAGAGATTCAGTTTTAGTGTTTCCTCTAGGTATTTACATTTTGTTCTGGTTTTTACTCCCCCCCCCCCCCATACAGCCATAATCTGTTAAATTACAATACTGGAAGATCACAGGTTTGACTGTCACCACATTCACTCCTATACAAAGACAAAACTATGTACATACACTTGACTTGGAGAGTAACTGGAAAATGCACTGGTTCCAGAACCACTGAGATGCTCAGGCGTACTCTTCCCTTGCTTTTCTGTTCACACAAGAATAAAGTTCGGCTGGATGAACAGGCGGGCGCAGGGAACAATTTTCAACCCTGTTTGCCATATGAAGCAACATCATCTGTGCCCTTTTTCAAATCACTACCCTTTGACAGATTTTGAGGGAGGGAGGAAATGGTTTTTGTCCATGCAGCAAGAGAAATTGCAGCTCTGTGCGAGATAACCTTCATCTGCATGTGAATCATAGAGGCATATTTAAGTGAATGCAGAAGTTCACTGCTCATGCTAGGGGAAATAAATGAGACATCTCTGCAACCCCTGCTGAAATGAATGGAAGCAGGATGACAGTAAAGCCCATCTCCATAGATTTCAGAGGGAAAGCGTTGCATTAGGCATTTGTAGTGGAGTGCACACTTCCCGTCACCTGTGATCACTGTGCTAGGGGAACAGCTGAATGGCTCTGCTCCAGGCAAGACAAGCATTAAGCAGACTTGAAAAGTAAGCCATTTTTCAAATGAAAGTTTCGCTAGATCCATTTCTATGTTACAGGGGGAAATAAATATCCATTTGTTTAGTACTACTTTTTGGAAATGAATACAGTGCATTGCCTTGACCCAATAATTGGCTTCTTTCTTTGTTTGCATGGTAGGGACACTGAGGTTTTGGAACAGGTGTTTTGCACACGCAAGCCTGCTAGGAACCTGCCTGCCTGCAGAAAACAAGCAAATTCAATGTTCCATGCAATAGCCCATTGCATGCAAGTAAAGGAAGCCGCTAAGGGTCAGCAGAGTGGACCCATCTATTTCCAAATGTACAACGGCAACACAGTATGTAGTCACTCCCAGATCAGCTCAATGGTATCTTAATGTAGGGCAAGGGGGCATCTTCAAAGAAGTGCCACTGTACTAGCTCTGGAAGATGCTCCTTTGCACGTGGATAACATTGGGCTGAGCGCTAGGTCTTGAAAAGCTACAAGACTTGTATTGTGAATAGGCTCCCCAATTGCATGTGTTAAGTGCTAAACTGATAGCCCAGCCCACTTGGAAATTAATGTTGGCAGAAATGTGGGGAAAGACTCAGCATATTTCTTTAACCAAGTGTATCACAAATCACAGTAAAACCAGAATAAGTGGTTTCACTTGCAGAATTTGGCAATCTTATTGTTAGGAGGAAATGTTCTACCTTGTCTGGTTTGTAACCGTAGCCATAATCTGTATTTTTAACTGGAAGGCACACAGGAGATAAACCAGCAGGTAAATCGATCCCTTGTGTGTCCTCCAAGCCACTCAGTAAAGAATGCTGAGCCTTGTCCTGTGCTTCAACGAAGAAAACAGACCCATAACCACACCTTGTGAATCCCCTGGCATGCTACCACACAACTGTTGATAAATGCAAGGTACTTAGGATCTGTAATATGTAAAAGCTTTTCACAGCATTGTGCCCACCCACTAGCTGTGGTGCCCAGTGATGGTGGGGAATGCCTTATCACCCCAGTGTAGCCTCCTCAGCTAAAAATAGTAAGGGAAAAAAAGTGCACCACTAAATAGGCCTGCTTTTATTTGACTCGGGCTGAGGAAGAGAGAGGGCCTTTTCCATGGGGTGAGGAGAAAATGCAGGTTACCAAGTGTTCGGTTCAAAAAGAAAAGTTATGCTGCCCTATACAAACTTAACACCAGTGGAAAAGTGTGAGAACTGAACTTCGCTTGGGAGAGGCATGCTCAGGGCTCAGCTGCTGAAAGAGAGTGGGGGTTCCTTACCAGGAGGCATCAAGCTGGTGGGCTTAGCCAAAGTGCTATCAAAGACAGGGATCTGGAACACTATCCAATGTGCCAGGGTCATCCTATTAAGAGAAGAGCCAATGCCTTAATAACAACAACAACAAAAAACCCCTCCACAAATCCAATCCAAATGCTTTGGTTCTCAGTATCATGCTGGGACATTCATGACAACATATTTTGTTATTTACACCAGGTAGTGTTCTACACAACAGAAATCCCAGCTCTTAAAAAATAAACGTATCCATGCGCACAGAGCAAAATTGACCCTACAATGATCTTGAGCTCCTTTCTTCTCTGCACTGCACACCTTACGGAACCTGCAGCATCTAAGTAAAGTTGGCGTGCTGTATCAATTTGGTTAACTGGCAGAGCTGCTCTGCCATCCAGCCTCTTTATGCAGGTGTAAATGAAAGCAGGAAGTTACCAAGCAGGGCAAAAGGCATCCTGACTCGTTCTCTCCATAAAGGTAATAAGCATGTTACTGAATATCCCTGTAATAATCGGCAACAATTTCAAAACATCACTTTTTGCAGCAAAGGGGGGAGGGGGGTCACTTGAATGAAAGAGATGGGTGACAAGGAATCTTCTGGGTGTTTCCCTCACAAAACAAATGGGTGACAGCCAGCCAGCCAGCCAAGAGATCCTCCAGGGATGATTCTTGTGAAGTGTCAAAGATAGGTAGATCCTCTGAGCGGGTCTTGGCCTTCCCCCGCATCTTTCTAAGGTGCTCTCAAACAGAAAGAAGTGTTTGCTCAAAGTGTTGACCCAGAAGGATGGTAGGCCTTGTCTGAGCTTTTGTCCAGCAGGTCTATGCCCAACACCAACTGCCTTCAGCTTTCTTTGGAGTCAGATGGGAGATGCTTGAAGGAAGACGGGATGCATTAACGGCTGATCTTGGATGAGGATGGGGAATCCACACAGCAGAGTTTCGAATATGAGTGCCAACTCCTGGCCCAATTCTTGCCATGGGTGGCTTCGGTTGCTGAAAGTTGTCCCAACATGTCTCATGATGTAGTTCTACCAAGTACAGGAAAACACAAGCTTCCCTGTTGTCATCTTCTTCCTCCTCTTCTTGGTTTTTAAAAAGGCAGTCCAGGAAATTTACATTGTACATTAACAGAGAAGTGAATGGTACCAGCACTTATGGTTCTTTCCAGATATGTTTTGAAGATGGTGGAGTGCTCAATTTCTATGGTCTATGAAACCTAAAATTAAAAAAGGGGACGGAGAAGGAAAAGAAAGTAAATCCAGTTGTGTTTGAATGAGTCAACCAATTTGATGGTTGCATATTTTTTTTCCAAACATTCAGAATCATGACAGAGCTTTGGGTCTGAAATATCCAATAAAAACCTAATCCCTCAACAGTCCTGCGAACCATGGAGAAGTGAGTTGGGAGTTGCTGTGGGAATGAAGACCTCTCAACAATTCATCCTGATAGGTGGGATGGCAGCCTTCTCCAACCTAGTGCCCACCGGACATTTTGAAGTAAAACTACCATCAGCATGCTGGCTGGGGCAGACGGAAGGTGTAGTGCAAAGCATCTGGGGGGCACCAGATTGGGGAAGAACTGGGTAGCAGAAGGACTGCCAGGTTGTCTTCCTGGGAATGGAAGAGGTTAATTCTACCCAAAGCCACTGTGACTGTCCTAGCTGACTTGTACATTCTAAGAATCCTCAATTATATTCCTCCACCAGAGAGTCATTCATACATAAAACTACCGTGCAACTGTTGTGTGAACTACACTGCAATATGTCATAAGAGGTTCCCGGGGTCTTTTATTTTACACAGTATTTCACTCTCATAAGAGCTTCTTCATCTGCCACAAGAGAAAAGCAACACATACACATATTAAGTCTGCCCATTACTCATTTCCATAATGGCACAAAGATTCATTACCTTCCTAATGATTTTATAATAGGGGCTTATTGGGGGTTTGTGTAAGTGGGATGACTCAACAGCATAAAAATCAAGATGGGGGGGGGGGATAGGTACAAATAGACATGGAAAACGAGCCCTGGTGGTTTCCTGTCACAGGGTTAGGAGGGTAGGCTTCTGTGTTCAAATAGATAAGAGGTTTCCCAGTATAACTGGTCCATATACAAACACACTCCATGCAACATTCAATCCTTTGGTCTGACCCAGCAGGACTCTTCGTAAGTTCTTAAATTCTGTGATACAAAGCTGAGTGGTACATCAGCGTTTTCAGAAACAAAAATGTAGACCTTTATTACCCATCTGGAAAAAATTCCAGGGCTAAACCACCCCCCTTTGCATAATAATAGTAAATATGTGTATACACCATTCCTGCCATGTTTTTGCTTCTATGGAAATGAAGCTGCGAATGTAGTTGCAAATTTCATTGTATACAGCCCAAGGCAAGCCTTACATCTAGTAATACTACAGATCAATAGTATACAAAAAAATTAAATACATACTGACAATGAAGGGCTCCTGGAGATTTTTTTTAAACCAAATATTGGTCAGGGCTACATATGGGCCTTATGCTGATGGAGTTTGTACTAGAAATCTGCTTTTTCAGTCATTTTTAATTATTTTTATTTTAAAAAAAGCATCTCACCTTGTTAAATGCCTGCTTAATTCGTGAACTTCCATTTCAGTGCTTTTAAATTCATTGAGCTCTTTGCGAATTGCCGCCTGCAGGGGACAAAAAAGAAGCACGTAAATATGCAGCTGAAAAGCAGTCTGAAGGTACATTCCACTTTTCTAAATTATGAATAGATGGGCACTAAATGGAAAGTGGTCCGTCTCTTACCAGATCAGTAGCTTGCTAGAGCCACCGCTCGGAATGGGATACGTTATAGCAGCCTGGGTGACACTTGGGATGCTCACCTGTCAGTGCGTTGTACACCTGGATCCAATACATATTGACTAGAAGCAAGGGCCACGGTCTAATGGGACGTTTCTCCCAAGTATGCATGCACAGAATTGCTGACTACAGTGGTGCCTCGCAAGACGAAATTAATTCGTTCCGCGAGTTTTTTCGTCTTGCAGTTTTTTTTGTCTTGCGAAGCACGGTGTCGGAAAAGTTTTGGAAAAGCTTCAAAAATCACCAAAGTCTTCAAAAACCTCAAAAAAGGCTACCACACCGCGTGCTATGAGTTGCTCCTCGAAGTCAAGTTGCAACTGTATTAACGGTTTTAAGAAAAAGGAAACAAACTTGCAAGACGTTTCCGTCTTGCGAAGCAAGCCCATAGGGGAAATTGTCTTGCGAAGCAACTCAAAAAACCAAAAACCCTTTCGTTTTGCGAGTTTTCCGTCTTGCGAGGCATTCGTCTTGCGAGGTACCACTGTATTTTAAGAAAAGGATAACTATTCTGGCTGCTGTGAACAGGAAGGAAATTAATTCTTTAGATATAAGGGTAGAATTTAGGGTTAAATCTAGTGAGAGTAAAGCAATTGCCGAATTAGGAGAGCTAGATAAAAGACTTTCCCCCAAAAGGCATGGACCATGGTACACTCTCACCAAATATGAAAACAGGAACCTCGTGCAGTTTTTGATCTTCAAAATGGCTTGTGCTGTAGAAGGCAAAAACTCATGCACTTGTAAATACTGAGTGTGCATTTGACACGTATGATGGCTGTATTTTATTTCAAAAGGGGGGGGGGGGAGAGTCCAGGTTGCATGAGCTTTTGCCTGCTAGCCACAGAAGAAGCCACGAGGCAGAGACATACTTCTTGAGTTCCCTTGTCCTTTGCTGGTGAGTTTGGTACTCATTCCTAGTTCTTACACACTGGACTTTGGGAACACAGATCTGCCAAACATAAATCATCACACCAACCAGGAAAAAGACAGATTTAATGGAGATCACTCTGCCCGAAGGTCATCACTACTTAAATCTTACGACCTGGGTCTTTTGCTGCTGAAGACCCAACAACCTCAGACCACATTTCAATTTCTACTAGAGATTCTTCTACATCAATCTAATAGTGTCAAAAGAATTTTCAAAAGGGGTATATCACATCTTTCAAGACGGAAGTCAAATCTTGTCCGTCAGGAGCACGGGCAAATACCATGGAGCATTAACTGTCTCCTTTTAGCGAAAGCTGTCAGTTTGACTTTCCTCCAAGCTGTGATAAAGCATCTTCACAAACAGGAATAGACATGCCACTAACTGCAGGAGGACAATCAGGCTGCAAAGATGAACTCTCCGGAAGAGTGCACATGACCTCTTCTTCTAGCACACAAATGTTGAGTGATTTATAATGTATCTGTGTTATCTCCTGTGCTGCTTATTTTTCGCCGTAGGTTCTGTGATGGCAGAAATCCACACAGAATCAATGGGGGCTTGATAGGCTAGACTGTATCCTGAGAGGCCAGATCTAACTCAGATCTAACCAAGACTGGTGAAAGACTGTGGTTTTTAAGAGGGCTGGGTGTGGTTTGAAAGGGGTACCATTTTCCATGGAAAAATACCTTTTATTCTAACGTCTCCAGTCAAACAGTTTTGGGCGATAGGTGTAAGATAGGTGGTGTGTTGCAAGAAGGCCTCTTTTTGTAACTCAAGATACTTGGTACATTAAACCAGACATTAAAGAGACCACTGGGATTGAGAATAAAGATTGACAAAACATAGCTATCACCTTAAGAAACACAGACCTTATTGTCACTCCATGGTTGAATATGTGGCAAGCCTGAGTGCCACGGTAAGTAAACACAGAATAATTTCTTATCTCAGTTCTGTGGTATCCTGTACAGAAACAGCTTGCAAAATCTATTCCTCTGGTGGAATTGCTCAGCAAAAAAATGCATGCAAGTGTTGTCAACAAAGTATTTCTCAAATAATTACAGGCTTGATTTCCCTCATGCCAGGTTTGGTGATGGTGTAAATGTCCTACAGACTTTACTGGAATTAATGCAAATTTAAGCAAGTGTAAGTTGTTTGTGATGGGAAAATTAAAGAGACTTGGCAGGGAAAGCACAAAAAATCCAGTTGTAGCTCCATCGAACAGGCATGCTTTAAGAAGCAATTCTTTTGCAAATTCCTTGTATGAGCTGACTTGAACTGCACCTCCTAGACTATTGTGCAGATCCAACCACAGTCATCCTTTGGTTTTTGCACTTCCCCAAATTTTCTGATGCAATTTTTGGCTCAACAGCTTATAAAAATGTGTACATCAAGATAAAAACACACTTAAGCATTCGTTCTTGGGGAGAAAAGATGTTCAAAAATGCATATTTCAATATGAATTTCTGTGCATTGAAGAAACCATAGATTAATTAACAAATGGGCTTATGCAAATAGATTTATGCAAGGACATTGTGGAGGGTGCTGATGAGCTCCCATCATCAGTGACTATGGACCATGCTGGTTGGGGCTGATGAAAATTACAGTCCTACGTTAGCTACCCCTGCATTAGACCAAGGCTCAAGCCCAAGGCTTCCCCTAAGCTACGTACCTTGTCAGCAGCTGTGAGCCGTGTCCATGGCTTGTCTGCCCGCCTGTCATAGTCCTGAGCATCTGCCACTTCCACATAATCACTAAAGCGGATGAGAATTTTCCTTTCGCGCAGCTCTTCTACTGTAGGCCTTTGACTTAGCTGTAGGGAAAAAGAGAAGTGTTCCAAAATGTCATTCTTCCCCAAAGCGATACACTGATTTCTTGTGCTGACCAAAGGGAAGGGGAGAGGGGAAGTTAAGAGAAATGCTGCTTTATTTTCCAGTTCCTCATCTGTGTCCAGTGGTTGGTTTTTAACCGCTGTTTCTGCCATCTTAACATTAGATGTGAGGCCACCAAGAGACATCTCTTGTACTAAAAGGCTGCCTATTATTTCTGAATACTGGACTGAATGCATGATTTGTTAATTTCACACCCACCACTGATTCTTCATAACTCCATCAAATGTTGAGGGAGTCCAAGACAGGGCACCTTGTTAAAGTGCCTTCTTGGTGGTGGCATCATGGATGTGCAATGTCCACTTTTCAAAAACTAGAGAAAACTTACCTGATATGTCAGACTGTAGAGACACATGGAGGCAATTAACACTGCTTTCCTTGCTTGTTGTTTATGACTCTGCATTTATTTGATTTCATGGTACTTTTTTCCATAGAAAGTAAGGCTGAAGTATGTTGATTAAGCATCCCCAGTTGTTACTTCCAGCCCAATAATTCTCAGAATTATTGAGGAGGAGTATATGGGGCAGTAGTCAGATATGCTGTTGGTGGCCTACCAACTGAAAGAGCGTTTGGCATGCAACAATCTTCATTGTACCAAAACAATTATTTCTAATGCAGTGATGTAAAAAAAGTAGGAGAACAGTGCTCGGAGAGGTCTTCACAAATCTGTCATACTTCTGTCATACTGTTAAGTCTGTATATTTAATAGTTGGTGATAGGCATTTACCCAAGAGCAGAGTATGGCTGAAAAGGACTTATATTCCCCTTGAATGCACTTAACTTTTAATAAAGTAAGCAGAATTACAGGGATTTTCCAAGGGTTGGGGCAACCTGTTGAGATCAGTATGTTACACAAATGCCTCTCTTAAATTATGTCCAATCAGTTTCATCTTTGCAACCATAGATAAGAGCAGCATTTTTGTTCCATTTGTCAGGAGCTACTCTAATCACAATTCTGGAAGAATGCTGCAACCCTAAATTTGATCTTAGGTCCTGTTGATGCTAGGCCTTATCTCTTACAACTATCTAGACTGACTTTATGTTTAATTTAATTTACATTCAATAACAGGGGTGAATTAAGGGCTTTCCTTTCATGGCCATGCCAGTGGAGATTCAATGGCAAGCTTTAGGGCTGTCTAAAATAGAATCCTTTCCCCAGCCTATAGAAGAGGCGAGAAACCTGAAATGAAATAGCTGAATTCACTTTGGGGACTTGGGGAAAGGTTTACCAAGTCCATGCTACTCATGGGAGCATGGCCACTCTACCCAGTAGGACCTTGTAATGTCAATCCAACAATGGCCTCATGCTTTATGATCTGATACTGGTGCAGCAGTTGATAACCTAATATTAAATGTGTTTTTGGACTGGGATGTGGGGACTATGAAGAATATCACGCCACTTCTACTAAAACGCTATTAACTGGAAAAGTGGCTGGAAGCTTAAGGACGTCAACAAAATTGGTCCCGGTGATTCAGCAAAAGTGGTTGCTACAGGGGTTACACAAACCCCTATCTTTTTGTAACCCCTGTAGTATTTTTCAGAGATATAGGGTTGTATTAAGGTGAACAGAATTCCAGTCACTTCCCCTCCCTCCCCTCCCCCCGCAGCGCCCTCTTCTCCCCCTCTCTTCAAAATCTGCTAGAGCATTGGATCCTTTGCAGGAGATTCTGAGGCCATGCAGGGAGCTGAAGAGGGAAAGAGAGGAAAGGAAAGCTAGAGTTGTGTGAGTGGAACTCCAGTCGTGCTGAGTTGGATAGAGCCCAAGTCTTTTTAGCTAATGCTGTGTCAGAATGCACATGCAGAAAATTCATTTCACTGTCGGCTGCACACAAAATTCTGCATGCAACAGGCCTCTTGGATGGAAAACATTTTTCCCGTCTAAGCATTACGAAGCGCTTATGAAGCCGTGCCTCTTTCAGACATGTGCTGCCTAGAGCAGAGTAATAATTCAACTCTAATAGAGTGAAAGCCCCCAGGCAGGTTATAAATACAACCAGGGACTATAGCTTGTATTTCTCATCCTTCAGTGCATAGGTCACCAAAAATACCTTTGTTGCTGTTTTTTGAACAATGCATCTAGGCCTGCCTGGAATCTCTGTTTGCCTACCCATTCCTTTGAGCTTGAATCCTAACAGTTGAAAGCATCTCACCAGAGACCAGGGGCACGGAACCTTTTTCAGAGGACTGCATTCCCATCTGGGAAATCTTCTGAGGGACACATGTGGTGGGTGGAGCCAAAGTCAAAGGTGGGCGGAGCAATACATGTAAATGTTAGCGTTGTGAAGTAGGGCTGGTTTGCACACGCCTCTGGCTTTATTCTCCAGCCAGATTCCTGGAGTTCAAGGATATATTCCAGCCAGGCAAAAATACAAGGGAGTATGGTATAATGAGAGTCTCAAGGGCCAAGAAGACAGACTTGGAGGGACACACTTGGCCTCCTGTTCCTGAGGTTCCCAACTCTGCCATAAACCAAGAAAAGATTGCTGGCAACATCCCTGTGCAAGGCTGGCAGATTTATTTTTTTGCATCTACAAAACAGTAGCCTCATTCTATGCAGCCTAAGTGCATGTGATCTTGTGCTTCCCCATTACACAGTGACAGCTAAATTTGAGTTGCAGACATCACTGAACTACAAAGAGGACATTTTTATCTTTGCTGCTGCCGCCGCCACCGCCACCATCATAACTCCGCAATGATTTATTTATTTCGCATGCAGTCCTAAACCAAATAAGCAACAAGTCCCCTGAAACCTGACCCTGGGAATATCAAAGATTGGATTAAAAGCTTGTGCACTCAAAAGTAAATGTGGAGTTCCACCCTCTCTGCTCATGTGATGTTTCCCCACCACAGCATAAATTAAGGATGAAGTGCCAGCGTTATCACTGAGTTCAAAGCTTTGGGCTGTTTGTCACAGATTCTGGATGCTATTCAAATGTAGCATGCCTTTGAAAAACATAATGTTCTTATTTATATTTTTGTGATGACAAGGGATCAAAAAAGAAGAGCTTGTAAGCTAAATTTAGACTTAAAACAATGATTTAGACTGAATAGTGAAGTCACTTTCTACTGTCATCAGCACATTCTGTGTTATCAGGGAATAAGAGAAAAGTGATGCTTGAGTATAGGACAGCAGGAACTTTCACAATGATCAGACTCTCTGGAGCTGAGATGGGCAACTTTCGGACCTGCGGGATTATATCTGACCTATTAAAGCCAGCCTGGGCACGTGACTCGTTCATGGACTGATTGCTCCAGGGAGCGATCTTTAGTGGGAGGGATATGACCTGTGGGCATTGCTTAGTCCCTGCTCCAGAGGAAACTGAGCTAGGTGAACAAGTCTTAAGAAAGCAAGAGTCCCTTGTCATGAATAATTACAACTGTGATTTTAAAGCAATTAACTTGTCTTGTGATGGTTGGGAAAACGCTAACGGAATGAAGCCTTTGAACAGAAAGAAGGAAATGCTTAATCTGCTTTGTAAGGAAATGAGCTCGGGTTCTATCCAGTTAGCTTCCTCATCCTGTCCTTTGCCTGACTGAGGCTTTCATCGCCCATCCATATAGGAAGCTTCTGATATTTTGGGTTAATGCTTTAGAACGCGATTGGGAGTGAAGATGTCCTATATATATATTGTGGCACAGCTCAAGCTGAACCTGACCCTAAAATTCCCTGTGTACTCCCAGGGAGGCTCACCTGGTACCTTGCATCAGGCAAAAACTTTCCTCTACAACCAGGCCTTTGGCTAATTTAACAATCTATATGGCCTTTTAAATTGGGGTGGGGAGTAATTGCTTTTGCTTGTTACTATGTTGTACATTTTTGGGATTTTTTTATATTGTGCATTTATTTTTTATATATATATTATAAACCATCCTGTGATCCTCGAAGGCTGGTATAGAAATTTAATAAATAAAATAAACTATAAATAAATAAACAAGATAAAAAGCAAGCTTGAAAGGAACAGCTATGGTTCCTTCAGCTAAGCAGGGGCTGAAGGCTTGGAGCATGTACAAGTTACTACTAGGGGCTTAAAACCATAATATTTTCACTGAGCATTAGTCTGCCCTGTGGCCCTCTGCATATTTGAAGCATTGATTCCACTCCAAATGTAGGGTGTGGCACAGAATTCTGCCCAAGACCAAGATATCTAGAGCAGCGGTTAGAAGGAATATGGGCAAGAACTGAATCGCAGCAGCAGCTTGTATGCAGGTATTAACAGTGCAGGACACAAACAGCAAAGGCCACTTGCACTCTTGCCAAAGCTAGCGGCATTTGTCCATTTTTTCCATATTATAGCACATGCAAAAACACCAATGAAACGCATTCTCTCTCAAGTAAGATCTTGGATACTTTTACACAGCGGACATTTTCTCTCTTTCACAGCGCGTCCATGTAAGGAACAGACTTGGTTGATGCTTGTGACAATCATGAAAAAGCACCCTTGAACTTGACTTTGATGTCGCACCAGTAAATAAGCACAACCCACTAGGGATTTCTGGTGCCTAAGCTTTATGGCACAAATCGGGAGCTATGTGGGAGAACATTCCTTGGCGCAATTCTCACTCATTTTAACAAAGTGTGTTCAAGAGATGCTCCCAGTGTTCTGCTCCAACTATTCCACTGAAGCGAGCCAAACTGGTGTATTCAGACAATCCCTCACTGTTTCATTGGCTTCACTTGGCAGTTCTAACTGTATGGCTAGAACTGAGTGTTATGCTCCCACAACACTACAGAAGTCCGGAGAAGGAAGGTGGTGATAGTACTTGGCTTTCCATTTAGCTGGACCCCATGGGCAATTGGTTGGCCAAATGGCCAGATTCACCAAACGAGATAATACAACAGTTATGATGTGATAAAGGCTGGGGACCTTTCCAAGTGTTGTTGGACCAAAACTCCCCTCTGCTCCAGCCAGCATAGCCAATGGTCAGGGATGATGGAATCTGTAGTTCGGCAACAACTTGACTGCAATGGGATCCCAACCTCCCCCAAAAAGTAGTTGTCTAAATCTCACCAGAGCTATCTATGCTACTATAAGTAGCATGCCTCATTGGTGGTCAACCTTCTGGGCAATAGTGCCAGAGTATAAGATAGCATGATCTAGGAGTCTTGGTTGACCACAAACTTGACATGAGCCAACAGTGTGACGCGGCAGCTAAAAAAGCCAATGCAATTCTGGGCTGCATCAATAGGAGTATAGCATCTAGATCAAGGGAAGTAATAGTGCCACTGTATTCTGCTCTGGTCAGACCTCACCTGGAGTACTGTGTCCAGTTCTGGGCACCACACTTCAAGAAGGACACTGACAAACTGGAACGTGTCCAGAGGAGGGCAACCAAAATGGTCAAAGGCCTGGAAACGATGCCTTATGAGGAACGGCTAAGGGAGCTGGGCATGTTTAGCCTGGAGAAGAGGAGGTTAAGGGGTGATATGATAGCCATGTTCAAATATATAAAAGGATGTCACATAGAGGAGGGAGAAAGGTTGTTTTCTGCTGCTCCAGAGAAGCGGACACGGAGCAATGGATCCAAACTACAAGAAAGAAGATTCCACCTAAACATTAGGAAGAACTTCCTGACAGTAAGAGCTGTTCGACAGTGGGATTTGCTGCCAAGGAGTGTGGTGGAGTCTCCTTTGGAGGTCTTTAAGCAGAGGCTTGACAGCCATATGTCAGGAGTGCTCTGATGGTGTTTCCTGCTTGGCAGGGGGTTGGACTCGATGGCCCTTGTGGTCTCTTCAAATTCTATGATTCTATGTACCAGGCTCCTACACACTGCACAGAATATATGCAGCCCACTCACTGTGCCTTGGGGTGCCTCTCAACTACATTCACCTTGATCTGTTGATCCAGGGAGCAGGCAACAATGCTCTGCCTTTGCTGAAGACAAATCGGTTTGCCTTCCAGGACCACTAGGCGCAATGCAAGCTCTCACTGTCTGTGTCATCAGCTGGCTACAGATACCCTCAAATATCCACACCTGTGCTGTAGCTTAAATAAATAAAAGCTGCTGTTCATTTCAAATGTTGATACTAAGCCAATTTCCAGTCCAATATCTCACAAAGCTGAATTCCCTTGGTTTCCAAAACATGGGTGGGGCTACCATGTGAAGCCACAGTCCAGGAATATAAAATAACATCCTGTGCAAAATGTCTGCGAGAAGCATGAAACGTGGTCTGACATGCTGTGAATTTCCTTGGTGTTTCAGCTATTACTATGGCAACAACTCAGGTGTTGATAATGTCCTGTCGCATTACCCCTTCCCTCTTTGTTGAATCAGCACACCTGTTTCTTGCAGGACTCAGTGTCCAGAGGCAGAGAATCCAATTTGTAGCAGTACAAAAACCTGCCTATTTGGGTTTAAGACACGGTGGTGAAGGCCAAGTGTGTCTTAGACGGGGGCCAGGAGTGGCACAGGGAATTCTGCCCCTTGAAATTTCTTTGTTTTCAATGAGAAACACAATTTATCCAAATTAACAGCAGCTTCTGTTTTCTCACCTAATCTCCTCCTCCTCTGGCTGGTCACACCACTCTCAAGATCCCATTATTTCTAAGACACTGCTGCTGCTCTGAGACAACAGGAGGTCAACAAAGAAAATGACTGACCTGCAAATCATTTGGTAGCATTGTTTTGCTTTATAAATGAAACAGAGGCACAGAGAGAAAGAGAGTGCCTTTATGCAGCTGGGGTAATGAAGTTATGTAAATAGGAAGACAATAAGCTGCCTTATATGGACTCAAACCAATGACCCATTTAGCGCATTACTGCCCACACTGCTGGGCAGCAGCTCTCCACAATTTCAGACAGGGTTCTCCACCAGCCTACTTGGTGATGCCGGGGGCTGAACCTGGGATCTTCTGCATGCAAAAAAGATGCTCTATCACTGAACTATGGCCCTTCCCCATCCTGAAAATGTGCTCTGGATTTCACTGGCTGCAGGTTAATGTGCACAGTCAAGCCAAAGTTAAGCACCCCCACTGTCCTAAACCGGATTCTAAGATGCTTAGGGCAGCATTCAAAGAAAGTAGTTCCATTACTGCAAAGACTTGTGGCTGTGCAGTGGAACTTCCCTTCCTCTCCTCTCAATGCATATGTGGCACAATGGTTAGAGTGCTGGACTATGACCTGGGAGACCAGGGTTTGAATCCCACACTCAGCCATGAAGCTCACTGGGTGATCCTGGGACAGTCACCATCTCTTTGCCTAACCTACCTCTCAGAATTGTTGTGAGGATGAAGTGGGGAGAATGAGAACTATGTACACCACCCTGAGATCCTTGGAAGATATAGGTGGTATATATAAATGTAATAAAGGAAATAAATAAATGCAATTAAAAGTTGCAACTAAATCTATCAGCTTACAAGAAAGAGTGATTTGTAAAGGCCTGTTTTCATGAGTTCAGGTAAATATGTGTTGACGCTGGTGTAATTTTCATGCATTAGAAGGTTTTCTAATAGTACATAAATATTCTCTCAAAAATCTTACACTGTTCTCTAATGATTTATTCCCATCTGGTTCAAATGTGACAAATAACCAGGCTTCCATTCTTAAACATCTATTCTTCAGTTTAATGTCTCACGAGTGGCGTTGGGGAGATGTCGCATTCAACAAGAACAGAATTAGGCTAATGCTGAGAGCTTTTGAAAAAACCCGACACTCTAAACCTTCACAAAGCATTTCCTGCTGCACAGCCTAGTATTTCCTTTTTGTGTGGTTTTACTCTAAAGGAATAACAATCACCTTTTCCTTCTGGAGTAGTACTCTCTGTGCCACTTGCTTTTTGCTGCCTGTCTGATCTTGAGAAGATAAATTTAGCATATGAAGATTCACACACAAATAGATAAATGTGTCTTGGGTGATCTCTTACACAGACTGAAAAACAGGAACTGCTATATATTGGATGGAGAAGCATGGCTGCATGTGAGCTTACACAACCATGCATACAAGATAATGTGTAATGGATGCATGCAGTATGTATGACTAAACCCTGCAATTTTCTACCTTGAAAAAACTGATGATTACAGTCAGCAATAGGCTCGCTGACTAAACCAACCAGCTCACAGTTCCACTTAAAATTGTTCAACTTTAAGCTTAGGGTGGCAATCCTATGTGCGTTTATATATGAGAGTAAAGTCCCACTGAACTCAGTGGAACTTGCATCTGAGTAAACATCCATAGGATTGAGCAGCAAACCCTATTGATATTGATACTACTACTACTACTACTACTACTACTACTACTACACTGCCGTTCATGTGAGGATCGCAGGGCCATTTACTATATAAAAACACAAAAAATAAATAACATAGTAACAAGCAAAAACAACACACCCCTGTTTAAAAAGTGATTGATTGTTCATTCGCCAAAGGCCTGGGGGAAGAGAAATGTTTCTGACACCTTAAGGCCATATTTATCTGGTTAATTTTTTAAAAATGTTGCACTTTCCATTGTCCTATGTCTGTCCGTCTCATATCCCTCCAACCTACAGGAACACCAGCCTGCTTTCACTACAGAAAAGTGGTGCCCCAGTAATTCCCCCAGTTTATGAGTGGTGCAGTGAGAAACTTTGCTTCTTCCTGGTCAGCAAGGCAGCTAGGCCAAGATTTGGCAGAGTGTGTCATCTGAATTCAGACTTCTGCTTAAGCTACCTTCTTGCTAACCATGAGCTGTTTGGACAGTATGCAAAGCCAGTCCTTGGTTTAACTGTCACACCATGCTGAGCTAAAAGGATTGGGGGAAAGCAAAGGTGGTGTAAGCTCCTCTCTGGGAGACAGCACATCCACACACTTCCAATAAGCCTTACCTATTTGACTTACCATGAGGTGCAAACCAGGGTGACCTGCTAAGCACTTGACATTTTTGGAGCTCCCAAGCAGTTTGTTGAGCCCCTGACAAGCTGCTTTCAGCTTGGTGACCCACACTGCATTGAGACGTACCCTAACTACATGAATGCATTGCAATACCCAGGAATATCCCTCTGCAGCTTTCTAAAGAGGTAACTACAGATAATGTTTCAAGCGTTCTTTCTAAAGAAGCTAGTGCACTTTTTACAAACTGCTCAGCATTTAAAAAACAACAACCACAAAAACAGAGGCAAATATGGCAAGGAATTAAAACATTCAGTTAAAAGCTTTAAGGGCCCCCAAGAATGGAAGGAAGTAGCAGTAACTTCTCACCTTGCGTGTTAATCTTCTCTTTATCTCCCGTTTTTCTTCCTGCTCCTCTTGCTCATTCCGCGCTGGAAAAGATTTACAATGTTGTAGACTGGTTGTACATGTGAAATATGAAAAATCTGGCAAGCACTGGAATGGGGTTATTGATATTTTGGTCTTTCCCTTCTGAGGGATGCCTGAGAGCAGTCAACTTCCTGCTACCTCTTTCCCAACACCTTCCTTTGTACACCTTGCAAAACATCGAAATCCTTTTTCCTCTGGCTAAGTGCCGGCATGAATTTTATTCCTTTAACTGGGCTCAGTTCATGCCAACTATTACGCCGGGAGCCAAGGGGCTTCCTCAGCCATTACCTCTGTGCCTCAGGGTCTATCAGCTGTGGGGGGAAAGAGAAGAATGATACCACTGCCAGCCTCAGTGCAGAGCACAGTGATAAGGCAAGCAGCTCAGGGTTCAGTCTGATGTAAAATTTTTGCTTTTATGGAACAGCTTCTGGAATGAGTTCCAGAAGCATTGCGCATATAAGAAGAGAGTTTGTGGCAATGAGCCATCCATGCAACTTGGTTGTATCTGATCCCATGAACTCCAGCTTTGCAAGTCTCAATGCTCAGCATCCTCTATGGGACCCATCATTACATTCTTTCAAATATATGCAGTTACAAACATCATTGGTTGCAAACTGTTACAGCTGATGCAGCCAGTGAAAAGACATAAATGGGCCTATTTTGCTGATTTATTTTTTAACCTACAGCAGGAAAATAGGTACCTGGATAGACATCTCTGTGTACACAGGCCTTTCCTTTCAAATGCCTTACATGTGCCTGACAAAGTCACCAGATTAAGTGTTTGTTTAGAACATTGTTGTTGTTTTAAACAGTATTTTTCCCCAAAAAAGAAAAACTTGAACAATTGCTTTGGGGAGGCTTTGTAATTGCCAAAAGGGAGAGCCAATTAACACTGTGCACATCCTTAATATGCAAAATGGAAGAGTGGATTTTTCCCTAAGTGCAATCCTTAAATGTACTTGTTTATCTGACCTAAAGGAGGTGAGTGCAGAGCATAGTAAGGAGGCCACTCAAATCACGTGTATCTTGAAAAATCCTTAGTTTCCAAAAGCACAATCTACTCATTATAACCCAGTTGCTAACTACATCAAGCTTAGACATACAGGGTGGTATCCAATACACTGTAGGGATGCAACCCTATGCACATTTACCTGGAATAAATCCTGCTTAAATCAGTGGAACTTACTTCTGAGTAAACATGCACAGGAGTGTATTGCAAAAGAACAAGAGCATAACCTGGACTTCCTTGGCTGACTACTTGTGACTCAAATATGTCCTCCCCTAAGTACCAAATTGAAAATGCTGATAGCTGTTCGAGACAAATGTTGTGAATATAGCTTCACAGGAAACCTGCTTTGAAGGAGGACAGTAATAAAAGGGCAACGAAAACCTGCTTGTCTCTAGCAGAGAGAGGGGTGGAGCTGAAGGGGCCCTTTGCCCAGAGACCCAAGTACGCCATCTCCCCACACCCCTCACTAGCTTGCAGTTACTCACGTTTGAGAATGTTCCTCTGCTCCAATTCTTCAGCAGTTGGCCTCTGGCTCAGTCGTCTGTGGAAAAAGCTCAGGATCAGTTTCTGGACCATATCATGCCCTCAGACATTCAGTGTGGTCCCGAGTTACTCTTTGCCCCCTAATGCAGAAACTGGGAAGACGACTTTGCCCTGGCATGATGTGCCCTGGTAGTTTCCTTCCTGCTGCTGACCAAGGTGAAACCAAACCTGCCGTGTCATATCAGGAATGCCTCTACCATCTCCACCTCAGGCTAACTGGCTGAGAGAGAAGATGCAGGTGTATCAACTTGTCATCTTCTTCCCTCCCTGCTCTTGCAAGCATGACAGGCTCCGCTCCGTGCTCTTCCTTCCCTACGCTTATGTGAGCCTCCAAACTGTGGCCTGCTTGTCCAAAGAGGCAGTGAAACAAAGGCGGCTAACAGCCCAGAAACGATGTCGAAGCATGGTTAGAACAATAATGGCTCTTCTTTGCCTCCTCAGTCCTCACTTTCCCTCTGAAAACCTTTATGCAATTTCTTAATGACGAATTAACAGTGGTCAAACACACTTTCTCCTGCCAGCGTATATTTTGCCTACAACAAACACAAGCATTTGGTGTAAAGGGTAGTTGCAAAGCAAGCGTATTCTAGGATGTAAGAGCAGCCGAGGAGCTGGGGGGAAAAGTGATGTAAGAAAAACATAGATGGCTGCGAACAATGTTGTTCCCAACTCGCTGCGACATTCAATAGCAGTTTTGTCTCTGGCTTCAAGTAACTCATTTTCCCTAAGGCCACAGATGGCTATTAGTGCTGTGCTGAAAGCTGTCCTCTACGTTTTCAAATGCTTTCTTCCCCCGAGAAAGAGGCTTCCATTTTTCTGCCTCATTCTCACCTGTTGCGAGGTGGTCAAGGGTGATGTGTGTGTGTTTCTTTCCAGTAAACATTGCTCTAGCACTCTGCAGCCTCCCCAGCTGCCCTCGCTTCCCGATTTTAAAAATCCCTGTTATGTACTGAGTTGAATAGGATCCAAACTGTAGCAGTCTGATTGGTCCTAGAACAATAGGATCCAAAAGGCAGCAGTCTGATTGGTCCTAGAACAATAGGATTCAGAATGCAGCAGTCTGATTGGTCCTAGAACAATGCAGCAGTATGATTGGTTGGCAGGAACCACCCAATCCTGCTCCAGATAGAAGTGAATCCACAACCTGATTGGCTTACAGTAGAATTCCAGAATTAGCCAATCATGTGCAGCCCATTGTGTAAATAATGTATATAAAGCAGATACTGTGAGGGGACATTTATTCATTCCTCCTCACCACTATGAGCTGAATAAAGAGCATGAAATCACTTTGCGACTCTGAGTATATTTCACTGGCGACGAAGGTGGGATCCCGCTGAGCTGACTGCCACACACAGCACCGCAGCACCGCCAACTGCCGCACCGCTGCCTCGCACCGTGTATCCAGGCTTCAGCTCCGGGGCACAAGGAACTCAGAATGGCAGCCAACAGCAGCTTCTCGCCATTCAACCCAGCATCTGGAGACTGGGAAGCGTACGCCTCCCGTTTCACCTTCCTCCTAGAAGCCAAAGGGGTCACCGACGAAGAAGACGCCAAGAAGAGGGCGATATTCTTCAGCGTCTGCGGAGAGGAGACGTTTGAAATCGCCTGGGCTCTCCTTGCGCCTGAAGACGTCGCTACTGTTCCATACAAAACAATAATGGAACAGCTGAAGGGGCACTTTTCGCCGCAGCCCTCAGTGGTGGCTCGTCGAAATGCCTTCTACGCAAAGCGGCAAGCCCCTGGGGAAACCATAACTGGGTTTGTGACCTCTCTCCGCCAAGCCGCCCGGTTCTGCAACTTCTCAGAGCTGGAGAACATGCTTCGTGACCGCCTCGTCGGTGGCCTGAAGGATGAGAAGCTGCAACGACGCCTCTACGCTAAGAAGGACCTAACGTTCCAGGTCGCTCTGGAGGAGGCCCTGGCAACAGAAGCTGCCGAGAGGTCGACCCAAGAGGCACGGCCGAGCCTGCCATCCCAACCGAGGGTCCACCATGAAGACCTCACCGACGACTCAGGATCCGACAGGGAGGAGGTGCACCGAGTACAGCAGCGCACTCAAGCAGCGCACAGACCACAGCTGCCTCGACGAGAAGGAGGGAACTGCGCTAGCTGCGGGGAGAGTCACGAGAGGAGGACCTGCCGTTTCCGCAACGCAGAGTGCAGGCAGTGCAGAAAATCGGGACACATCGCCCGGGTGTGTCGGGCTCGGCCCACCCGACACCAGGCATCAGATGACCAATCCAAGAGCCCCAGGTCCCGGGGCCCAACGCACCAAGGCAACTCGACGGAGCTCACGGACTTCCAGGTATACCAGTTGCCCCACCCCAACGTAGAGAAAATTTATGTAGAGGTACAGATAGAGGGGGCCCCATGCCGCATGGAGCTTGACACGGGTTCAACTCTATCCATAATCTCGGCAAGGACCTTAAGGAAACTGTGTCCCACTGGGGGTCCCAAACTCAGGCCGGCCCCATTCACCCTCCGGGACTTCCAGAAACGTAAGGTCCCCACAATGGGGGTGGGGACCTTCAGGGTGCAATACCGAGGGCGGACGCGGCAACTGGACTTGCTTGTGGTCAAGGGCCCCTACATTAGCTTACTGGGATTGGCATGGTTTGGACCACTGGGGCTAGCTGTCACCGGGGTGAACCACACTAGCTTACAAGTGGACGTGGACGCCATATGCAAGGAATTTCCAGGGGTTTTCGATGGGAAATTGGGACAGTATACGGGCCCCCCCATTGCGCTACAGCTTGACCCCGCAGTACGACCGGTCAGGCTCAAGGCCCGCCGGGTCCCGTCGCCTTGAAACCCCGTATAGACGAGGAATTGGACCGACTCGTAGAGCAAGGAGTGCTGGAGCCGGTGCCTAATGCTCCCTGGGAAACCCCAATCGTCACACCCGTCAAGCCTAATGGTTCGGTCCGCATCTGCGCAGACTACAAATGTACCATAAACAAGGCCCTCACGGCCCACGCATACCCAGTGCCAGTGGTCAGCCATGTCCTTGCCACCCTGGCTGGGTCGAAAATTTTTGGCAAGCTGGACTTGGCCCAAGCATATCAACAGCTGCCAGTAGATGAGGCCACAGCAGAGGCACAGACGATTGTGACGCACAGAGGAGCGTTCAGGGTAAAGCGGCTGCAATTCGGTGTCAGCGTGGCACCAGGCATATTCCAGAATATAATGGACTCTCTCCTTAAAGGGATTCCTGGCGTCACCCCCTTCTTCGATGATGTGTTGATTGCCGGCCCCACACCAGAGGAGTTTGAGGACCGCCTCCGCACCGTTCTGCACCGTTTCCAGACGGCGGGTCTCAAGGTGAAGCGGGAAAAATGTCTACTAGGAGTGCCTCAGGTGGACTTTCTGGGATTTATGGTGGACGCAGAAGGGGTCCACCCGACTGGGGACAAGGTACGGGCCATTTGTGATGCCCCAGCGCCCAAGAGCAAGACTGAACTTCAGGCCTTCTTGGGACTATTGAACTTTTACCATTCCTTCCTTCCCCACAAGGCGGCGGTAGCGGAGCCCCTACACAGACTCCTGGACAAGCGGGCCCCTTGGGTGTGGGGCCAGCGCCAGGAGGCCGCATTCCAGGCAGTCAAGGACTTGCTTGTCTCAAACTCGGTCTTGGCACACTTCGACGAGAGGCTGCCGGTGGTGCTAGCATGCGACGCCTCACCCTATGGCATTGGAGCTGTCCTGGGGCACCAACTCCCGGATGGAAGAGAGGTACCGGTGGCGTACTTTTCCCAGACACTCAACACAACCGAGCGGAACTACTCGCAAATCGACAAGGAGGGTCTGGCAATCGTAAAGGGAGTAAAAAAATTCCATGATTTCTTGTACGGGCGGCCCTTCACCGTGGTGACTGACCACAAGCCGTTGCTTGGCTTGTTTGCCCCCGAAAAGCAGACCCCCCAAGTGCTGTCTCCTCGCGTCCTCAGGTGGTCAATTTTCCTTGCCAGCTACCAGTATGCACTGATTCACCGACCTGGGAAGGCGATGGGCCATGCGGACGCCCTCAGCAGGCTACCACTACCGGAAACAGGCCCTGACCCAGCACCTGCACAAGAGGTTATGAGCCTGGAGCTGCTTCCCGACCGCCCCATTCAGGCACAAGAAGTTGCACACCATTCCAAGAAAGATAGGGTCATCTCCCGGGTCCTGGACTGGGTGTGGAGGGGATGGCCCAGCAGCAGCCCCGGGCCAGAATTCGCCGGCTACACAACCCGCAAACATGAACTGTCGGCCCACAAGGGGTGCCTGTTATGGGGAAGCAGAGTCGTTGTTCCCCAGCCCCTCTGCAAAAGGGTCCTCACAGCCCTACACGAGACACATCCAGGGGTAGTAAGAATGAAGGCCCTTGCCAGGAGTTATGTGTGGTGGCCGGGGATCGATGGAGAGATAGAGGCCTGGGTCAAACACTGCCAGGCCTGCCAAGAATCCCGCCCAGACCCCCCAAGGGCCCCAGTCCAGTCCTGGGAGTCCGCCCGAGCACCATGGTCACGCCTGCATGTGGATTTCGCTGGCCCCTTTCAGGGGAAAACATTCTTCATAGTGGTGGACTCCTACACCAAATGGCTGGAAGTCGCACTGGTACCGTCCACTTCCACGTCCGCAGCCATCCGGGTACTACGCAGGCTGTTTGCAACCCACGGGCTCCCTGACACTCTCGTCTCAGACAACGGGACTGCATTTACGTCAGGAGAATTCCAAACCTTCACAGCGCAGAACGCCATCCGCCACATCCGTTCGGCGCCGTTCCACCCTGCCACCAATGGCCAAGCAGAACGCATGGTGCGGACCACCAAGGACACCCTTCGCCGCATGACGCAAGGGGACTGGGAGTACCGCCTTGCCACATTCCTTCTAGCACAGCACAGCACCCCCAGCTCAACGACTGGCCGGAGCCCCGCTGAACTACTAATGGGTCGGCGCCTTGCAATCAGATTGGACCGCCTTCACCCCGATAGAGCTCAGGATGAGGTAGTGGTGGGGGAAGGCAGGAACCCCCGGACCTTCGAGGCCCAGGACCCAGTGTACGCAAAGAATTTGGGGGCAGGCCCAGCATGGGTACCCGCCACAATCACCAGGGTCACTGGCCCCGTGTCGTACGAGGTGCTAACGGATGGGGGGCAATGCTGGCGCCGCCACTGCGACCAGATACGGCGACGATTCCCGGGAGAAAACCAGGAGGAGGACAGGTCAGAGGAGTCCCAAGGGAACAGCGGGGCAGTGAGGCCCATAGAGCAGGAGGGGCCAGCAGGAGAGGCAGAATCAGTAAATACAGAGAGGACCCGTGAGGCCGAAAGGACACCGGAACCAGAACCACGACTGAGCGAGCCGGTTGCACCAGACCAAACAGCCGCATCACAGCCAGCATCCTTGGAACACGAGCCAGAACCCGGAGCCCGGACCAGGGAACACCCCAGGCCACAACGCACACGTAGGCCGCCGGCATACCTTGAGGACTATGAATGCGACCCCCCGGGCAGGACTGGAACTTAGAGGGGAGGGGTGTTATGTACTGAGTTGAATAGGATCCAAACTGTAGCAGTCTGATTGGTCCTAGAACAATAGGATCCAAAAGGCAGCAGTCTGATTGGTCCTAGAACAATAGGATTCAGAATGCAGCAGTCTGATTGGTCCTAGAACAATGCAGCAGTATGATTGGTTGGCAGGAACCACCCAATCCTGCTCCAGATAGAAGTGAATCCACAACCTGATTGGCTTACAGTAGAATTCCAGAATTAGCCAATCATGTGCAGCCCATTGTGTAAATAATGTATATAAAGCAGATACTGTGAGGGGACATTTATTCATTCCTCCTCACCACTATGAGCTGAATAAAGAGCATGAAATCACTTTGCGACTCTGAGTATATTTCAATCCCCTTCGGAGAAGTTACCCCCTGGGCTTCAATTGGAGAGATGGCACCAGGGAAGGCTACAGAGTGCAGACCACCGGTGAGTAATTCATAGAATGGAAAAGGGATACTTAACAAGCAGCCCTTGCCACCTTAAAAGTGAAGTAAGCATGATGAAAATCTTCCACCCTACCCATGAGAACTTCACAGAAATCTTATCTTCCCTTTGATAATTTTCAATTATCTTTTCTCGCTAACTGATGGAATATACTTAGGGAGGTGGGAAACACAGGAGAATTTTTTGGTAATGATTACTCAAATATAATTTATCTGTAGTTTATCTATATAACTTATCTGCAAAGCTTGATCTCCAAGGGTACAAACCTGCAGGAAGTTCTCCTGTGCTAAGTCCAAACCATATGAATGGAACTACCTGCTCTGCTCCCATTCATCTCAATGGGGCATGTGCAAGAGAACGTCCCAGCAGATTGTTCCTAGTGGATTAATTTGGCCATATTGCCTTTGCATTTGCTGGCTCCATAGCCTCTTTTTTTTTTTTTTTTTTGTATTTTAAAGGCTGAAGAGAGACATACAGTGAGGGGAAAAAGTATATGATCCTTCGGGGTTTCTGGGGGTTTTCCTGTTGTTATTCTGTCTCTCACAGCTACAATAAACCTACCATTAAAATTATGGACTGGTCATTTCTTCGTCAGAGGGCAAACGGGCAAATTTAGCAAATACTTCCCCCTCTCACTGTATAAGGGAAACAGCAGTTCCAGTGGGACCCTCACCTGTAGTTCAAACTAGGGGATGCCTCAAGCATTTGATCAAGAGTGCTCACAAATGCTGATCAAAAGCCTCTGGTCAGATTACTTGAGAGCAGGATTGAGATGAACACAGACTTGTGTGCAGGGCTGCCTTCTGCCCAGTCCTATAAGGTGCCACCTGCACCTTCCACAGCCTGAAGGTGAAGAAACTTACCTTCAGGCTGGCAGAAGGAAAGGCATCCTACCAACACCCCTGATAGGAGAGATGCTGCGTGGTCCAGTTGCATTTCCCCCACTGGGGACACTGGGGACTGTTGCATCCCCAGTGGGAAAGTGGTACCACGCACATCAACCCCAGCAAAGGAGAAGGCCCTTAGGGGGCCTGGTCATTTGATGGGAGTGGCATGCCCCATATCACTATCCGACTGGAGATGTTAGTCACCTGATCGGCAGTTGCAGTGACCTCCTCTGAACTTTGACAGGCATCAATCACCTGACACAATTATGAGACTGAGTGACTGACAGGCGACCATAAAAGTTGGCTTGTGGGGTGAGTAATTAAGGATCTGGCTCACGGGCCTGATCCAGCTCTGACTTAAGAAGTCTCAGTTGCATCCCCAGTGGGGAAGACACTCTTCCAGGTCTCAGAGCCTCTGCAACTGTGGTGGGCACTGCTGTCTTCTGCAAGTAGATTTTTCATCAGGGTGATGGCATGAGAGAAAGGGCTACATCCACCACAACCCTATCTTCTTAAATGATCCCCTCATGGCTGTTACTAAGTACAAATAAATCTGCTACATAGCTCAGGCCCAATGTAAGAGAAGATGTGAGTTATACTTCATATAATTTTGGAACCAATGAAAATACAAGAAACTGGCAAAGTGTTTTAAAAAAAGGTCAAGATCATGCCATGTGTGTTCAGAATGAACTTATATTCAAGGGCACACTTTAAAAGGGGACAGCTCTGTTTAAGTACCGCTAATCACGATTATTATCCTTACAGTGCACAGCCAGTGTTACAAAGAGGATGTTTGAGAGAGTTCACCTTAGGACTGTAAAGCAATTAGACGTGTGGCTTTATCTAGCTGGGCCTGGGAATAAAAATATAAAGCTGCACAGTTCAGCATTGCAATGGGTAGCTTTGTTGTGCTCGTTGCAACACGTAGCAAGGGTGTTATGTAATGGCTTTTCAGAAGCCTCATTAGAACAGCTTGTTAAAAGGAGGAACACAGGCTATGGAAACAAGCATTTTCACGGAAATGTTATAGGGGCTTTGAACCTCGCAGAAAAGGAAAGTAGGTAAAAGCTGCCAACCGTCAACTGCAAAAGTATGTTAACACTGTCCGTTTCCAATTGTCCTCAACCCTTTAGCTTTTAGCATAGCAGAAGCAAAAAACACAGCATTTCAGAGTATCCGCCCCGCCAAATAACTACAACAAAGATGCCAATCTTACTCTTGGTGAACCTTCTGCAGCCATCCTAACTCTATGTCAAGCTGCTTATAAAGGGATACCTGATCTGTATTCAACCATCTTGAAGCTACATGACTCTTGACTTTATTCACTCACTAAAGCAGTGTGGTGTAGTGGTTAGTGTGTTGGACTAAGACCTGGGAGACCAGGGTTCAAATCCCCACTCAGCCATGTAGCTCACTGGGTGACCCTGGGCCAGGCACTGCCTCTCAGCCTAACCTCCCTCTCAGGGTGGTTGTTGGGATTAAATGAGGAGAGGGAGAACCACGTATGCTCCTTGGGGAAACAGGTGGGATATTAATGCAATGAAGAAATAATAGAAAAGTAAGATTTTTGCCCAGGATAAACAAGGCTCCATTGGGAGGGGGTTGGGGAGACGTTAACTAAAAGCATGCCCTGTGCGATGTCAAGAAATTTGAAAAGAACATCTATAAAATTTGAATCTAGTCCTGAACACTCAGTGAACTGACAGTTTTATAACTCTAGCAAGTTTATGACTGTCAGAGCACAATGATTTCAGACTTCTCAGTGCACTGCAAAGAGATAAAGAATAAAGTCATCACTCTCCTTAAAGAAAAAAAGGGGGAGAGAGAAGAATTCCAGAGCAACAATAACCCAAGCAATCAGTCAGTATTTTATGGGAGAATTGCTGCTCAGAGTTTCCAAAACCTCTTTCATATCGTTACTGCCACACACTCTCAATATCATTGTGCTGTTCTCTTTCATCTGCCAAAAGCAACAAGAAAAGCTTCTTCCCTCTTTTATTTCTGTCGGTAGGGATCAGCTTTCAAGCTTCTTTTCCCCCACTGCCAACCTTTTTGTGTCCCAATCATCGGCGGGGGTTAGGGATGGCTGTCCTATAAACTGCTGTGCTCAGGACTGTTTTGAATTGGTTCTGAGATCTGGCCAAGGGCTGGGCAAGCAGCAGCCATCTACACAGCTGTGTGTGTGTATATGTCTCTGTGTTTATATACACACTATTTTTTTTTAAGAAAAAAGTGCCGGTACTCATCAGCAAGCAGGGGGAGGAGCCAGCATGTGGGAAGGGGTGTGGCCTGATGCCAAGGCTGGGCAGTGAGGGCAGGTTACCCTCACCCACCCACCTACTGGTTACCCTCACCCACCCACCTACTGGGGCGCCCTACCTGAAGATGCTGGGAATGGGACCATCTCCTTGCAAGGCAGATGTCCTACCTAACTCTCCCCATTTTGGCTATACATACATACACATATATTCAAAAGGTATCTGCGCGAATAGAAAGGGATTTCACCAGGTGGAATTGTGCTTGAGGCTTCTATTATTTTCAGCATCTTTTACAGAGCTGCTTTCGAAGGCAGGATTTGGATGCGAGATTCCATAAAAGAAAGCAGAAGAGATGGGGCACTTTCTACAGTAGGACCTAGACCATCCCCTAGAGAGAGCGACCAGGCACATCTATATTATTTTGTTTTCGCCCCGTCTTTCCATATTTTGCGCTCAATAAGAGGCAGCTCCACAGCCCACACCCTGGACCCCAGAGGAGTCCCAGATGCTCTCCTGAACTCTCTTCTTCTCAAAATCAGTTACCTGTCAGGAATAGCCAACCAAAGTACTTCATACTGATTTTTTAAAGCCCTGAGAGAACATTCTGGGCTGAAAAAGTGAGGTATAACTACGTGTAGCAAACCAACAAAAAACCCCAGAAAGCTCCCTGTTAAGCAGAGGTTGGATGGCCATCTTGTCATGGATGCTTTAAGCTGAGATTCCTGCATTGCAGGGGGGTGGACTGGATGACCCTTGGGGTCCCTTCTAACTCGACAATTCTATGGACAACAGAGGTCACTCTTGCAGTAGTTCTCAGTGCACACATGGAGTAGTACTCTCAACGTTCATTCAAGAAAATCAATTTCCTCCAATGCCGCAGACCTCATTGCTGCAAACTTTTAGTAAACATAACTGTTCTCATTTGGCTGTTTATGTTTCCCTCCAGGGCAATTTGAAGAACCTTTTGTGTAATGAAGAACGCTGAGTAATTCACAGCACAGTTGGGGAAGGCGCAGGAGCACAGCGAGGCTGCAGTGACTGCAGTGATGACGATGAGTCAGAGCGGCAATGACCAACTTCTCCATGTGGCAACAGGAACCTTTAGAGTTCCACTGCAAAGTCTGGAGGATGCGGGGGTGGGGGGGGAGAGGTCCAACTAGGCCTGACATTAAATGCATCCTTGCATTTAAAGTGAAGCTGTTGTTGCTGTTGTTATTGTTGTTGTTGTTTAATTCAAATCACATCAGCTAGAGGGGCCTGGTAATATTCAGGATCACAGCAGGTATAGAGGAGGAATGCAACCCTTTCCTCCCCTGCTTTAGAAAAATCCTTCCTCTAAAGCTAGTATTTTTCACATTAGAAGGAAATCCCATCAGTGCCAATAAGGGATTTCTCTGCCCACCAAATGCCAGCTCCAGAGAAGGGATTTTCCTCTTGGGACAGGACACCCAAGAAAGCAGAAGGAAGTTCAAGAAAGGGTGGGGGGAATGGGTGTGAAGAAGCAGAGTGAAGGCTGACTCAAAATATCTCACCACGTTATTTGACTGCCTGGCTCTTACAAAGTTGTATTCAAATTCTGCCTTGATCCAGACATTACAAAACGGATGTGAAAGAGCAACAGGTTTGGTATGAGGGCTGGCACACCCATTGAATAATTTTCCAAGGATGCTGACCAAGAAGCCAACACACGAGACAGTATGATTCCAGACCCCCCTCTCTCTCTCCTAGAGACACACACCAGGGCAGGTTGACAATGTCTCTCTCCCTGCCCACCTTTTGCTGCCACAAATCCCCCCTTTCCTATCTCTTGTGCTCACTTTCCTCCCAGCGCCATTATCAGTAGGGTTGTTTTCCAAAATATAATAAATAAATAAAACAAAATAAAACAAAACAAGTAATTTCCTCCTAGTATTGTTTCAGATTCATGTTTCAGTCATTTTAATAATTATGGCCTTGCAATGTAGCAGAGAGAGTAATTCCAATGTATCCTCCATTGAGCGTATATTTAAATGTGGGGAATATTGTGTTTTCCTGATTATAATGCTAGTGCTTCTGTTCTCTCTCTCTCTCTCTCTCTTAATATATGTTCTTTTTACACTGCAGTACCTGTTGTGTTATGGAACAGCTGTGGCTTTTTGACTGATATACTGGCATGTCATACAGGCAAGGCGGCAACCAATTTGCGCAGGGATTCTGTTCCTGGGCCCCACACACATCGATGGAGCATGCCCTGCTCTGTTATGTCCCACCTGCCCCGGTTCTGCCTTCTTCCGGGTCAAAAAGGACTCATGTGTCAGTGATTGTGCCTCCTTTGGACACACCTAAAATGGCCGCCACCTGTACTAAATTCCATTCACACCAGTGGGCGTGGTGTGGTACAACAATGAGCATAATTGAACAATGTCCCTATTCCCCCAGCCCTTTCCACACATGCGTGCTTCTGTTCCCTCATGATTCCTTCATGAAAACAACAGGGAAGAGCTGCACCCCAAATATTATCACTTATTCCTGAGATTTTCTGGGTTTAGTGGATCGTGAATGGATTCTTAATGGAATCGAATAACAAGGAAATGAGCACCAGATGGGCACTATATTTCATTAGCTTTCCAGAAACTGCTTTTACATCATGTGAAAAGTCAAATATAATGCCGAAATTAAAAGTTAGGGAAGCATTGTGAAAATGGAGTAAGCTGCCACGCGAATGCAGCCTGAGCTTATTTTTTGTTATGGCAATTTCTCTGTCTTCATGGAGCTCACCTCTGTTCTGTCAAAAGCCTCTACTAATGCTTACTCCTGAGTTGAAACAGCCGAAAGAATTTGTATAAGACATTTTAATCAGCTTTCTTGTGAGGATGGAGAAATCTAGTTCAGTCTCAGCAGTGATAATTATTTCCTAATGAGTCTGGTACTAAAAATGTGTGGAGTTTTTCTTCTTCTATGTTTTATGTTCTTTCTGCAAATAATGTAGGTAATTTAATCAGCTGGCTGTACCAAGACTCTGGGGGCTTCCTTTAGAATGGTAAAAGTCTGTTAGAAAAGTTGTTAAAATTGTCAGCTGGAATCGTACTTTGCATCTCAACTTTTCCCAAAGGACCAGAAGGGTTTTACTCACTTAATTTAACTTGAGATCTATGTCATTATGTGCCAATTCCTTAGTGATCAGGAAAGAATGATGAAGTTTTGGAAATATTATTATAGTATAAAGAAATTGACCAAGTGTTCTAACTGTTGATACTGGAAACTGGCTGGGCCAGAAAATTAAGAAAATTCTGAAGTGCGATATTTGGCTGTGTGGGTTCCACACACATCTCCTTGAGCTCCTCAGAGGAAATGTGGGGAACAAGTGCCCCAAAAGCTCTTTTACTGAAAGCTCTAGGATTGAAAGTGCTTATCTTTGGCTGGACGCTGCGCTGCCCTCTTGTTAGTTCAAGAATAAAACCTGGATAGCTCAAGCCGCCTTATGCATTTGGTGCGGGTCAAAGGGAGGAAATTGCATGGTTCTTACCTTGTCAGCTTTGTCCCGATTTGCTGCCTCAGCTCAAGCCTCTCCTCGTCGGTCTGCATGGGTAGGATGTTCTTTTCCTCCAGTTCTCGTTTGGATGGCCTGTTGCTAAGTTTGATGGCTAAAGAGTCCTTCCTGCAGACTTTCATGGCGAGGGAACCTTGGGCAGAAAGAAGCAGCTTTTGAGAATGGATCTTTAGTCTGTGCTGTTTGAGAAGCAGCTTTTGAGAATGGAACTTTAGACTCTTCATCTATAGCACTAGGATCACAGCAACACAGACTTTGTTTTTTAAAAACCTTTCCTACATAGGAAGATGGATGCTATTCTGATCTTCAAACTAGAAACCTCTTTTAAAAGCCTTTCCGCTGGTTCAGTGTGCTACTTACTAAGGAAATGCAAATTATTATTTTGTGCATCAGCTCTAGACAGGCAGCGCGGATGCAGAAGTGGCTCTGGCCTTAGCCCAGAAAACAGTGTCTCTTTTTCACCCAAGACCTATTGCTGCCATCATCGTGATACAAGAGGGCAGCAAGCCCCTGACCAGCTCTCCATTGCATCAAAGAAACAGCGGTTTAGATGAAGGTCTGTGGGGCGAGGAAACAAGCCTTGCACTCATCTTCCTGCTCCACAGTCCTTAACACAATGCACACCACCCTGCGGATGGGAATGATATGTGCCCTTGAACCTAAGGACTTTAAGAAGGGAGTCACCTTGCTGTCCTTGAGCTTCTCCGTGCCTATTCCCAAGGCTATCAAATCCATCTACAACACTGTGTTGTTATCAGAGCAGCTCTTACTTGTAAATATTGAGCTGTCCTCATCTTCCTCTTCGTCGTCATCCTCCTCTTCTCTTGCATAGAGGCATGAAGAATCTTCATAGTCAGATTCATGAGGCACATTTTCTTTATTGTCATCGCATTCGATCACAACCGTTGGCACTTGTCTCATGTCTGAAAGGCCTCCTGGTCCACATTTGGTGACACTGTCTCCCCCATGCAGACCAGAGCTTGGGGAAATCAGGGGGAGGGAGAGAGAGAAGGACATTGGAATGACTTGCTTCCCAAGCATCAAAAGGTTATGCTAGCACCTTTCGATGAAACCTTTTTTTTTTTTTTTTTACATCAAGGAGACAGGTTTGGAAGTGCAATCACTGGATGCAGAACGTTTTCATGTCCTGGGATGAGCCCTGGCAATCCAGATCCACAAGTTTGCAACGTGATTCAGTTCATGCTGGGTAAAAGGTGAAGAGTGCCAGTTGGATAATGCCCACTGTGATAGTGCTTTAAATACTGTGCGCATACTTGTCCTCATAATGCACAAATATAAAAACGTTTCTCCCTCTCCTATTCTCCACAGAACTCATGGTATAGTTTCTATGCATCAAAAAATCCAACTGAACAGGCAGTAAAAAATACACAGCCTAGCACTAAGTACACACCAGTTAAACAAAAAAGGGCAGAAAAGAAAGTGACCATTAGCAAATGTAAAAAATAAAATAATAAACCAGAAGTACTAAAAACATATGACACTGTAAACTCCCTAAAACAAAGCATTTCTTTCTAACAGAGTTCTGGGCCAATTTGCGCAAATAATTCCAAAGTGTGAGAGCTACCACCAAGGAGGCTCTGTTATGCTCTCCACAAGTATTACCTCTGTAATGGAAGAAACCCTAAGCTGGGCCTGGTCTGCAGATCTCAAGAGATAAGTGGACCTATAAATGCTTGCAAGTGGAAAGAGGCATTCACCAAAATTCACAACTCATGGGGGATTTCCACATAAAGCTCTTTTCATTCCACAAGGAGTTCCCTACCGTAAAGGGTGCCATGGCCAATGAATAGCAGTCCTCTAGTTTATCATAACACGCCCCAATTTAAGCAACTTTGTACTGGCTGGCAGTTCAAAAATTTTATGGGAACTAGTAGAAAAAAGCCATTGTGGGCTGGCAACCCATTCAGAACAGCAACCTGCACTTGCAGGGGGAGGCAAATACAGTTGTTGTGAGGGATGGGTGGGCCAAAATCAGAACGCAAGTGCATAATGTAATTCAACAAGTATCAACGAGTAGGTCTAACACTAACCAAGTGTGTCAGTTAGCAGTGAAAGATATATGAAGATGCTGAACTTGCACTGCCCCTATTAAATTGCTACAGGGAAGTTTGCCTGTGGATTGTGCCTTTGGGGAATAAAGCACTCTCTCCATTCACTGTATTGTTATACTGGTTATATTACACTTCAAAGAGATAATTTTGTTAATTTTTACAGGCGTAACGTAATGGCAATAATGAGATATTTATCGTTGCTGGGCAAACTGAAGAGAAGGAATGGGTGCCTAGAGATATTCAAATTTTGCGCTATGAAGAATAAAAAAACACTGGTGATGAATTGGGATGGGAACATCGGTATTTGATTTTAATTACATTTATACGTTGAACGTGTTATCCAAAAAAAAAAAGCGAATGTCAGCCCAAATCCTCCTAATGATATAGAAATGTGTAACATCCCCTTAAAACTTTCAATTAACTTTTCATTTATGGATATGCTTCAATAATTTAAATTCAATTAGCCATATATATATATATATATGTGTATATATATATATATATATATATATATACACACACACACACACACACACACACACACACACACACTAACTCGACCTTCCTGCAAATCTGCAATTCTTCAGTGATTAACTTGGAAAATCCAATATAATATCCTTGAAATATAAAAGCATGGAACAATTCATTATATTAAAGGAAACTCTCAGTGAATGCCATATAGATTAAGTTCTGAAAGCTGTATATGGATGGACTAGATCAGTGGTAGGTAGGAAACTTGTGGTTCTCCAAATATTGCTAGACTCACAAGTCTCATCAGCCCAACCCAGCGTTGCCAACGATCAGGGATGATGAGAGTTACAGACCAACAATATCTGGAGTTGCCCACCTCAGACTAGATTAATGCTAAGTCAATCCTTCTCTGAAATCAGCATGGGTGATGGACACCCAAGATAACACACTACATACTCACACAACACAAACACCTTGCATTCTGTAAGCATACCCTTATGGGCTACCACTAGAAATCTGACCTGCATCTAAGCAGAAGCTATTTCAAGCATGAGGAGGTGGAACCCGTGCCCCTTCCATTATGTCACCTCTCTGGACATAATTCCACTTGGTTGGCTGTTATTTATGAGATCGTGTCCCGAATTGCAAATGAGAATCATACAGCGAGAGGAAATGTTCCATGTTCAGTCTACAGAGTATTTGTGACTACAGGTCAACGTTCTAGCTAGCATTAACAGTTCCAATACTTCAGGGACGAGATTGTACTCCCTGCTAGCGGCAGAGCAATCCGATTGGGTGTCCGGGGTGGCATGGGGGCGGGGCCAGCGGTGCGGGGGGGGAGGCAGCCGCCTGCGGGGCTCCGAGGAGTCTGCCTGCCTCCTCTCCCTCAGCTGCCCTACAGCTTGGGGGGGGGGGGAGGCAGCAGGTGGACTTTTTGAGCCGTGGAGCCTGTGCGCACCCAAGCCACTGCATCTCTCGAGAAGTGTGGCTCAGGCGTGCTGCAGGCCCCATGGTGAGTGCCACCCGGGATTTGTCACCCTTTCAGTGGTAGCACCCAGTGCGGCCCGCCCCTATCGCACCCCCGTCACTCCGCCCCTGATCCTTGCCTGGCTGTCACAATAAATACTCCTTTTTTCCAATCCAAAGCTGGTTCAATTGTGTAAATGAGAAATTCTCACACCCCTCTACTCCATTGCATGTGTAGTTTGCTTTGCTTTTTCTGATGAGTGCTGGCTGCTATTGGGAGGTACATTTCATATCTCTAGCTTCAAGTGAGAGACATAAAAATATATCGTTTGCAGACTGGCAATCAGGTGGTTTTGCGCCACATGTCTGCCAATTTCAGCCTTCTGTCTCCTGTGCTCAGTTTCTGTCTGTTAGCTTGATATCTGAAGGAGCAGGTTAGAGCCTCTGAAAGTTTATAGTCAATTAATATAATTTAGTTTTAAAGATGCTACTGGACTCAAGCCTTTTCAGTCCCTGTTCATTTTGAGGCCTAAACATCTTTGCAATCAGAGATATCTGTGCGACACAATATATCTATGCATGTTTACTCATAAGTAAGTTTGACCATCTTCAGTGGGGCTTACTCTTGAGTAAGTGCAGATGGGAGGTCAGCATATATTGCAGTTTTTATATATACAGTCATAGTAATCAGTGTGTGTGTGTACACACATGTCGCATTTCCAAAGATAACACCTGTAACTCAAAGTAGTTCACATAAAAAACTGACAGTATAACCAGTAATAAATTAATGATACATAATAAAAAGTATAATATCAGTACAACATAATGCTAACAAAAATAAACATTTAACAGTTCATTTAATGTGCCTTAAAATTTGAGCATTAAGCTCAGCAACAGGCCAAATAAAAATATCCAATAACTTCACATCCAAAATATACTGTACATTATACAATGTATGCATATGATAGGTAAAGGTAAAGGTACCCCTGCCCATACGGGCCAGTTTTGCCAGACTCTAGGGTTGTGCGCTCATCTCACTCTATAGGTCAGGAGCCAGCGCTGTCCGCAGACACTTCCGGGTCACGTGGCCAGCGTGACAAGCTGCATCTGGCGAGCCAGTGCAGCACACGGAACACCGTTTACCTTCCCGCTGGTAAGCGGTCCCTATTTATCTACTTGCACCCGGGGGTGCTTTCGAATTGCTAGGTTGGCAGGCGCTGGGACCGAACGATGGGAGCGCACCCCGCTGCGGGGATTCGAACCGCCGACCATGCGATCGGCAAGTCCTAGGCGCTGAGGTTTTACCCACAGCGCCACCAGCGTCCCGCTATGATAGGCATGTGCATATATTATAGGCATGTGTAGTCTCGATAATACATCTCTTGTTAAAGCTCATTACTACAAACACAGCAATAGATCTCCTTTAGGTTTAATTTTTCTTTTGAGGCAAGCAGAACTAACAGCAGCAACGCTGTCAAAAACATCCAGAAGAGACGCTATTTGGCATAACCAACCTCTTAAAAAATGAAATGCATCTCTTCTGAAAATCTACACTAATCTCCTTGGAGACATTTGCCAAAACAGAGAATGTCTCAGCAAAATAACTTAAAAATGTATCAGGACATGTCGGCTTTGTAGATGCTTTGTCCACATGCATTATGAAAAGAGCAGGCACTTTTTCAGGGGGAAACAGCCACCAGCTTTTTAATCTTCTGAGGATTGTGGAAGTTAAGAGACATCATTTTTGACACTGAGTGCAACTGAAATAATTGGCGTATTATTTTGGTACAAAGCTTACTGCTTCGGGCTTACGGGAAATAGGTGGGGGCTATGCGCCTTTGTGCCCCTGCCGCCCTCTTCAGTATTGCATCAATGAAATCAAATTTCTGAAACGTTAAGTGCATTTGTATTGAATTGCTAATTTGACATATTTTTGCACTGCACCCAAAATTGAGGGTTTTTTATTTTTATTTTTTTAGGGGGATGGTTTATTTGTAGTGCCACATTATTATTAGCTGCTATAAGATAGTGCTGCAGAGAAAAAGTAAGAGTAAATTCGAACGAAGTCTAGACAGCTAACAAGGTCGGTCAGACAGGACATATTAGCCATTGAAATAGTACGCAGACACTCAGCGAATTACAGTCCCGCTTCCAGACTCCCAGTATTCTTGCCTTCAGCCCTTGATTTGATTTACCAGACACTGTTCACATAGTTCTAATCTTTCCTCTGAATCCATGAGGGCTAGAAAAATGCTCCTTCATTTTAAATAAACGAAACCTGAAATTGTCAGGATTCCCTTTTGCCAGATCCCCCTAAAATACACAACAGACTTCCTGCAGCCATACTCTGCTCCCAAGATGGACAAACATTGTGATGCTTGCGTATTCAGGGAAACTTAAACCTCCACAAAGGTGCAGCTTTGTTACAACTCTCCCTCTCTCTCTGCATGTGTATCTGTGTGTGTTTTAGAGGTGTTCATTTATAACCACAGAAGTTCCAACTGATACTAGTCTGTACTCTCTTCCCAAATTGCTATTCAACTCCAATGGATCAAATTTAAGTCTAACCACGTGTCTCAAATTCGTTAAGGGTGCGGGGAATTGTATTTCTGTGAGGGGGATCCTTCAGTTCTCAGGGTGTGCTTTAAATGTATGTTGTGGGTCTTTCCTCCTAAAATAAGAGACCTTCACTTTCAGTAGTCTACACTTAATTAGTAGCTGAAAACAGAAACAAATCACATCACCTGTTTTCTGCTTATTAACCATAAAGCATGCCCTAGTAACTGCAGACTTGATAGGAGTTTAGAAATGGGAACATCTATTGCTGTAGGGGAACAGATGCTTCTGTGAAGTCAAATGGTGAGCATTCTTATTGCACGCAGAATTGTGTCCACTCTTTAATTTACAATGGACCGGATTTTGCAATTAACAGTTATCACGAGCCTGTGCACATGGAAGAAACTGCCCCAGAGGAAAACACAGGACTGGTCGTTGCAATAATTGCTGTTGAGAATTCCCCTAACCAAGTTGCACTTTCAGGTAATGGGATGGAAGACTTAACATCCTGTTACAGATACTAATATAGGCTTCAATATAACACAGGAATAATTGCCCTTGGGAAACCAACAAGCAGGCTGATTTGTTGGCACTAGAAGATTGTAGTATTGTTTCCATTGGCTCCATGTCTGAGCAGATTTGAAGAAGTCTGTGTTTAACACTTAACACTTACTCTAAAAGTGTGCAAACTTGCAAAGTTCGAAGACTCCAAAAGCACAAAGCATGGTCTAATTCTGTATTTGTCTAACACTACATGTGGAATGAATATTGTGACTGCAGTTGGCAACAGAAGACTTCCTTCCATAAAATTACTTTGGGTTGATTATTAAACCAGGCAGTCACTACTACTCATCTTTCAAAGCCACATTCATGAAGGGACCCCTTGTTTGCCTTGGGCATATTGCTTCAGCTCCAACATCTATCTGATCATTATCTTCTTAATCACGTTGCTTCCTTTTAGAAAATGGTCATAACCGCACAGATCCTGAGCCTCAATCTCATTCCAAGTCAGCTGTCACTACCTTCTCGACCACCAAATACATACAGTGAAACGAAATGAGGGCACTAATAGGAACTGTAATGAAGATTACCATCACGATTATGCCTAAGCCACTAGAACTGATCAGCAGAATATTTTTAGAAACCTGTGAAACAAGCACATGAAATGATAAGAAATACAAAGCATTTGAAGATGAAATAATTCCAGGTTGCAGCAATCTAGATAAATGGCTTAACGCCAAACCGCTTTCAAATGTCTTACAGGAATTGGTCTCCAAATTACTGAAGCCTATCACATACAGAAAGTTATTATCTCAAAAGACAATGGGAACTGTCTGATTTGCGCACAGCCTATAACATTCTTTTTTAAAATAAAAGAAAGCACAGACTATGAAAGTCCTTCGCTGAAACCTAGGAAAAAGAGACGAGAATAATAATAATGGTTGTATCATCACCATTCTGAGATATGTTGCATAACAGAATAGGCTGGTGTATCTCAAACTTCTGATAACTTGGGGGGAATTTTATATAAAAATGGGAAATATACATCACTTAAACACCCTCATGTTAAAGAATTTAACACCCAATTGTTAAAGTATGTTAACAATTGCCACCTGCCCTCAGAGAGACCCAGCTTCTGTGAATTCTGCAAAATTCGCTCTTTGGAGGGCACCTTCTCTGATGGCAGATGGTGGGAAGCAGCCTTCTATGGAGCTGGACCATCATCAGGGTCCTAGATAGAAGGTCTTTCCCAGTCCTAAGTGGAGATGCTGGGAAAAGAACCTGGAACCATCTGCGTGCAAAGCATGTGGTCTACCCATTGAGATGTTGCTGAATCTTTGCTTTCTGAATGCTCCCGTGCAAAGAGATGGCAAAATTATCTCCAGCTTGCAGAGGCTGAAGGAGGCAGGGCCAAAACTGTGACCTGTGTAGATATGAAGTATTGTATTTCTCTTTATAAACTGTATTGTTTTTAATACTTGATTGGGAGCCGCCCAGAGTGGCTGGGGAAACTCAGCCAGATGGGCGGGGTATAAATAATAAATTATTATTATTATATAAGCAGACAAATACAATTCAAAACACCATGTTACCTTTCTAGCTTCTGCATGGTCATGGCCAGTGTCTTGTTCAACTCCTCGATCATGCGACACCCTGAAGGATGCATGGGCAACGTGCTGGATCCAGAAGGCAAATGTGGGCTGTGGCTGCCGTACTGATGCTGGTGTGCTAACTGTGACGGTAGGACCGTGTGGTGATGCGAAGCCAATGGTTGCTGGCAGCTCTTCTGTGTGGAATAGGGTGCAAGGGAGAGGTCTGGTCCCCCTAAAGGCATGCAAATCATGACTTTCTTTGGAGGTAGCGGAGGCGACAGTTTGACGGGCATACAAGGCAGTTTCACAGGCGCACCAGGATCTAGAAGATAAAAGATGAGCACTTGTGAGGTGGGGGCATTCAGGTCTCCTTCAAAAAATGAGAAAAAGCATGGGAGTCTTTTCCCCCTCATGGTGCTCTCCCATGCACAAGAACTGAAGAGGAGTCTTGGTGGATCGCCCACTAAGCCCACCATCCTAGCCAGAGGCCTACAGGGAGTCTGCTACAGGATCTGAACATGTAAGCCTTCTCCTGTGCTAACCAACAATGAACATTCAGAGGTACGCTGCCTCTGCTCCTGGAGTCAGTCAACAGCCACCAGGGCTGTAGTACTCATTCATAGCTGGTTCCTCCATGGTTCCCTCCCCCCAATCCCTTTTAAAGTCATCCAAGTTGGTGGCCATCACTAGATCTACTGGGAGCAAGTTCCATAGTTCAATAATGCACTGTTCTTCCTGTCGTCTGCCTCGAATTTCTCAACATTCAGCTTCGTTTGATGATCCCAGAAGTTCATCGAACACCACCAAAGGGGGAACAACACCTCTGTCTATACACTTTGTCTTCACATTGCATAATTTTATACACCTTTATCATGCCCCCCCCATTACTCACATTTTTTAAAAACTAAAACATCCTAAATGTTGCAGTATTTCCTCACAGGGGAGTTGCTCCAGCCCCCTGTTAATTTTGGTTGCCCTTTCCTGCAAATATGGCAGCAGAAGTATATGGGAGACAATACCACCATTGCCACGTGGATGGATCCATTGCTTTGGGTCTTTCGCTTCCAAGTACCAGCTATAAGTCAGATCCATCTATGTAGGTGTGATATTCAAGCTGTGCTTGATGAAGGAATATTACAGATACTGACAATGGGGGCGGGGGGGAGGAGCAATCATACTGCAGTCACATGACAGGTAAGTCACATTGGTTCAGTGCCAGCCTCTCTCTTGCTATCGTTATCCTTTACTGCACATGGTACAAACTGACAAAGGCAAGTGATTGACTGTTGATAGCTTGAAGGATATAAGCACAATCAATGCAAAGACCTCATAATCAATGGAGTAATGCAAATCAACACTTTGGCCTACACTTTGGTTCAGGATCTACACAAATTCCACACCTACCAGGAGTGGCCACTAATACTAAGAGTCCACAAAAAACCTGGCCCTGCATTTATTTATAAATACTAACTTTTTCATACTGCCGTTCCATAGATTGCAGGGCAGGTGTAGAATATAAACTGATTCATTAAAACAAAATAAAAACAACAACAAAAAACTGCTACTGCCAACCGTAATACAAGGCAGCAGTTAAAAATTATAAAGTCGACTGAAAGATTGCTCCAGGTTCAGAGGCGCTCTACCTTTCTGCGTAATTATAGAAATTATAATGCCTGGGTACATAAAAATGTTTCCAACCTGCTGTTGAAAGGATTGTTTAGTAGATATGCTGCCACATCCCAGACATCACAGTTTTGACAAGCATCCTGTCTGGGAAACTGAAACATAGACCTCAACATGGGAGATGTAAGGGGTAGAGAGTCTATTGTTGTACTTGAACCAGTTAAAAATGCACACACTTTTAAAAATAAAAAGTTGAAATCTGAGAATTTTTATAAACCATTCCTCACAAGACATACTTCAAGTGAAATTCTTTCTGCAGCCATGTGTCTCCTGCTATTGTTCCTGCTAATCGCTAGCAAATCGTTTCCCTCCATCACTTTCTGTTAATCATTCCCAGCGTGTCTTAAATTTATTCTCACAAAATCCTCAGCGCTAACACGCACACACGCTATATTGCTGGAGCTATATTGAAAACCTGAAGGTCTTCATTTCGATTGTGAGAATTTTCATTATAAGAATTCCTTCAAAACGGGACCCAAGGATGTCTCTGGAGAAATTAGCAATGGAATAAGGTTAATTTACTTTCGGCTTGGAAAAGATGATTCATTAGAGCTGATTGCTCATTTCCAGAGACTATGCAAATCTAATAATATCCCCAGAGGACACCATAAAAAATCTTAGAAATTTATGTCTTTTGACCCTTAC
Source organism: Podarcis pityusensis (assembly GCF_964106645.2). Classification (NCBI taxonomy): domain Eukaryota; kingdom Metazoa; phylum Chordata; class Lepidosauria; order Squamata; family Lacertidae; genus Podarcis; species Podarcis pityusensis. The sequence continues at coordinate 62,296,005 of NC_138031.1, forward strand.
ACCCAGATTCTATGCATGTTTATTCAGAAATAAGCCATTTTGATTTCGCTGAGACCTGAGGCCAAACTACAACCTCAATCACATGCACTATTAGGAGCCCCCAGTGTCTGCATCCTCTGTAAGGTTCAAGAGCTTTGTTCACAAGTTAAATACAGATCAAAACCACTGAAAAGGGTAAAAATGCATAGGGAAGGGCAAAGGTTTCAAGAAAAAAAAAGAAAAAAAGCAGCGTGTGGGGACCGTTAAGTATCCCACTCCCATTTTGCCACTGCAAACCATCCCCTCTCAAAGACACTTTGCAGTCAAAAAGCAGATACAGTGGTACCTCGGGTTAAGTACTTAATTCGTTCCGGAGGTCCGTTCTTAACCTGAAACTGTTCTTAACCTGAAGCACCACTTTAGCTAATGGGGCCTCCTGCTGCCGCCGCGCCACCAGAGCACGATTTCTGTTCTCATCCTGAAACAAAGTTCTTAACCCGAAGTACTATTTCTGGGTTAGCGGAGTCTGTAACCTGAGGCGTATGTAACTTGAAGTGTATGTAACCTGAGGTACCACTGTAGTAACCCAAAGTTGCCCTGTAGGATCTGCTCTTTTTTCCCCTGGCTGCCTTGATTTCCATGAATAAAGTTTCTGAGGGATTAAGGGCAATCAGCTGGTTAAACTAGGTATGCCCTGTGATTAGCTTTATAATCCTAGCTTTGTCCTCTAATGATAAAAGGGAAGAGCTGTAGCTCAATGGTAGCACATCTGCTTTGTACGCAGAAGATCCCCAGCATCTTCTGAATCTGAATCTCTGGAGAGCTGTTCATGTGGACAATACTGACCTAGCTGGCAGTATATAAGGCAGTTTCCTCCGCTGCTATGACACACAGCTCTGAGGTTTTGAAGATTCTTCATCTCAGGGTCATGGGTTCGAGTCCCACATTGGGCAAAAGATTCCTGCATGGCAGAGGGTTGGACTAGATGACCCTTGGGGTCCCTTCCAATTCTACAATTCTATGATTTATAACTGGGCATCTCCCAAGGCAAGGGGCTTCAGGGTACTCAAGGTCTGTTTTCCAGGTTGGGGCTTAATGTTGCAAATAGGTTACAGTGGCACCTCGGGTTAAGAACTTAATTCGTTCGGGAGGTCCGTTCTTAACCTGAAACTGTTCTTAACTTGAAGCACCACTTTAGCTAATGGGGCCTCCTGATGTCGTCGCAGCATGATTTCTGTTCTCATCCTGAAGCAAAGTTCTTAACCTGAAGCACTATTTCTGGGTTAGCAGAGTCTGTAACCTGAAGCGTATGTAACCTGAAGCATATGTAACCCGAGGTACCATGTATTGAGATATCAGAAATTGTTCATTGGCAACACATTACCTTTTTTATTCATCAGATTTTTAAGGGGAAACCCAGAATTAAAACCTGCAACCTCTAGACATTGTCAGACCATGCTTTAACCAACTGAGCTACCCAGCTATAACTGAGCTATCCAACTATAATATTATTGTTATAATATTCTACCCGGACACTGAGATCCAGCGCCAAGGGCCTTCTGGCGGTTCCCTCACTGCGAGAAGCCAAGTTACAGGGAACCAGGCAGAGGGCCTTCTCAGTAGTGGCGCCCTCCCCGTGGAACACCCTGCCACCAGATGTCAAAGAGAACAACAACTACCAGACTTTTAGAAGACATCTGAAGGCAGCCCTGTTTAGGGAAGCTTTTATTTTTTTATTTTTATTTTTTTAAATAATTTTTTTATTAAGTTTTTAAACAAACAAAAAAGAAAAACAACACACACAAAAAACAATACAAAACTTAACAATATAAACACAAAACAATTAATAACGAACTCTCTTTTCCATTACCAATTTTAAGTTACTTATTTTCTGGACTTCCTCATACCTCCCTCTTTTGTATTCCAATCCACATTTATTTATCCAGCAGTTTCTTTTCCACTTTTTTAATCCCAATCTTTAATTTAATAAAATGTTAAAATATATAACTTCAACTCTTTTAAACCTAATTAGGGAAGCTTTTAATGTTTGATGTATTAGAGGATTTTAAAATTTTTTTGGGAAGCCGCCCAGAGTGGCTGGGGAAGCCCAGCCAGATGGGCGGGGTACAAATATATAATAATAATAATAATAATAATAATAATAGTAATAATAATAATAATTTTATACCCTGCCCAGTAACTACAACGTAACAAAAGTAGTCATGAACAATAAATAAAACATTAAAAAAATACAACCAAACTGAAGGCAAAAACGTAGCCCTTTGCCCTTTAACTCTCTGTGGCCTTTTAGTAGTAGGTGGGATTTTTTAAAAAATGTATTTTTCTTTCACCCTGGATTTAATGTAACTATGAGGTGTTTACTGTCCATTTGTTTAGTTGTCTGTAGCTTTGGGGTGCCATGGGCAAGATAAAGCAACAAACAAACAAATGACCTATATTTCCTAAAATGGTTTTAGTTGCTGGCTTCTGCAGGCCTGCAAAGAGTGTAAGGACACACAAAACAACTGGGTGGAAGAAGAAATAAACAAACTCTCCCCTTTCCTTGAAGATGCATAGGAAGGTTCCTAGACAAATTATGTAAATACAATTTGGCGCTGCAAGTAGCCACAACCAACCAACATGGTCTATGGAAGAAGAGAAGACATATAAGATTGGTGAGACACAGTGGGTAGATGGACATGAGGGGCACTGACAACTGAAACAAGCCATAAAGGGGCCTAAAGCTAATTTAATCAGACATTAGTGCTCTGCAATACCAGCTTAGGGAGGTCGCGAGGCCTGTAGATTCTTTCTGCATCCCTGGAGCAGAGGACCAGCTAGCTGCATACCTAGTGTGTTATTATACGGATTATGAAGCAGAGCAAAAGAAAACTGAAAGAAAGAGGGATATAAAAGAAACCTCTATAACTGGAAGGCCTGAAGGACAGATTAGAAGAATGTTAGTGGAGACAGAAGCCTAAAGGCAGCTGTGATGAGCATCTACCACACACACAGAACAATCAAGTCTGAAAGAGAATACAGGACTACTAATTTTCTGCATGAACAGTTGTTGTAGTTGCAATACCCACATGACAACAAATATGTGTGTGATGGATCCACATTGGCCTAAATGGGACAAGGGAAATATTTATACAACAGGTTTAAAGTGTTTTGCTAGTCATTTATTTTTTCCTAGACTACGACTGGGAAGCTCCATTTGATATATTGAGGTTTCTTAGGGAATTCTCAGCACCCTCGTTACTGTTCTAGACTTCTTGGGGATGGGGAAGTCAATGGCTAGTTAAAAGTAGCATAGAACAGATATTACCGACCTATCAATCTCTTTTTCCACAAAAAAGTGACTCAAAGCAACTCAAGACTGCAAAAACAAATACGAAAGCTAAACGTAAGAGTAGGCATAAAATAAAATTATCAACCATAATAGGTACAGAAGGGATATATGCCCAAGGCCTAAGCCAAGGTCTTCCTACATTCAGAAATTTAATAAAAAGGGCAAGTCACACCCAACCCACCCAACTAAAAGGATTATAAGAAGCAAATGCCACAAGCATAGTTCATTAAGGGCCCAAAGGCGCTGTGTGCATGCATGTGTGTGTGTGTGTGTGTGTGTGTGTGTGTGAGAGAGAGAGAGAGAGAGAGAGAGAATGATAAGCCTAGGTTGTCCATGGAATGAAACCCACTCAATAATTCCAGCCCATATTCTGATGAGGTTTGAGAACTCCTTGGCCTGTCATGAATGTGAAATCAGTGATGCAGGTTTATTAGTGAGAGATGTGAAAACAACGGCAAGCTTTATGGAGGTGGTGGTGGGTGAAACATTCCATTTAGAGACACAGGAACAAGAGCTCTTTTCAGGGAGGGGGCGGCACAAAGCATTCTGGAACACTTACTTACCAGCTAAGTGGTTGGCAATCCTGGCAATGGGTTTAGGAGGCAGGGCAGGGGGCTGTTTGAGGAGGGAGAGCTGTTTCACTGGGGTGTCCTCATGGTCTCCAGAGAAAGCAGCAGATTTTTTGGGGGGAAGTAGCAAGACTGGTTTAGATGAAGGATCTTGAGAAAGGTGGACTCCAGATTCACTGGACGTGGGGCTCTCTTCGGACGCTGGAGGACACAACCACATCATAGACGCAACAACGTTACAAGCAAAGCGGTAGCAGATAGACAAGGAAAGCAGCAGAGCAATGCGGGTTTAAAAAACATAACTAACAGTAAGAGTTGGCTCAGACATCACTATATACAGAGAGAGGGGGTGGGGGGAGAGAGAGAGAAAGAGGAGAAACTCTCCATGAAGAGACTGAAAACAAACTCTGGCACTTTCACAACACATAGCAGAACTTCCACTGGCATGAAAGGGGGCAAATTCATATGTCACTTTTCCTAATCTTGTTCTACTTAGGTTAATTGCATTTCCTCCCAATAGCTAATCACCATAACTCTTCAGACTGATACACAGGCAGACCTACAGTATATATCAGTATTGAGCTCTGTCCATGGCCTAGTTGTTGTTTAGGAACAGGGGTGTAACCAGCAGCTTTAACAGGGGACTCAGCTGAAAATATAACGTTTTAAGTGCATTTTAAGTGCAGTATACAAATCTGACAGTAGATGGCGGTGATGAGCTAATGACAAATTCCATATATTCTTTAAAACTTTTTTTAAAAGAGCATTTTCACAGCATTTTTTAATTATATCTGTGTAGATTCAGCCAGGGTCCCTTAGGCTAATAGTTTTCATTGATGGAATCTTTTCCCCTCTTTGGCTTGTCTGCCAAGGCACACTCCCCACAGCAAGACCCTCCAAGGGAAAACTAGAAGTGGATAAAGTATTTGGATTTATGTCTTGGTGCTTTTCTCCACCAAATTTCTAGAGCTTTCAGCAGTTTCCCATCATTAGTCTAATTGTGCTATTAAATAAATTTCAGATATGTCATTTCATCCTAGCAATCAAAGGGATTGTGTTTCTCTGCAGTTGGAGCCTTAATTTCTCTTCTCTGCCTGGGTAGTCAGATGAGGCTATTTCTGCTGAGAGCAATGCTAAAACCATGTTGAACTCACTGCCCTCTCTATGCCTCAGCTACATAACTCAAGTGCTGACTAGTCAATGACAATCAGCTCATCGATTCTCTGCACTTTCCTGTGTTTTACAAAGAATGGGTAGTCTGTATCAAGATAACATGAGGATCACTTTAAGCAAGGATAAATCTTAGTGGTGGAATTTGAAAACAATCCCCACCAGTCTGTATCCAATGAATTTCTTTCTTCTTCTTTTTTTTAAGCACAGTGCCTTTCATACTTAGTCATCAGCTTATATACATGATGTCATAAATTACAATGTTACACCAACTGCCCCGTGGGAAGGAACAAGAGTGTGACAGAGGCAAAGACAACACCAGGGCCAGATCCAACTAGACTGTCTCCTCCTCTCTGCAGGGGCAGTGGAAAGGACCAGCTTCTATATTTTGTATCATTTACAGTGGTACCTCAGGTTAAGTACTTAATTCGTTCCGGTGGTCTGTTCTTAAACTGAAACTGTTCTTAACCTGAGGTACCACTTTAGCTAATGGGGCCTCCTGCTGCCGCCGCAGCACGATTTCTGTTCTCATCCTGAAGCAAAGTTCTTAACCTGAAGCACTATTTCTGGGTTAGCGGAGTCTGTAACCTGAAGCGTATGTAGCCTGAAGCGTATGTAACCTGAGGTACCACTGTATTTGCTTTAGGTGCCTTGGCAGCTATATAAACACAATAAAATACATAATTGGGGAAAGCTGCAGACCCATATATTAAAAAACACATATAATTTTGCAATAGAGCAAATTTCAAAGGACAGCACTGTATTAACACAACACCAACAGACAATATTAGCGTAAGAACCATGCAACTGGATCAGATGAAAGGTCCATCTCAGCCCTGAAATGCCTTGTTTTGGGTCATTCTGTGGGAAACCAGCTGGTCCTGTTTCCACCTCTAATGGCAGAATTGGGATTTGGATTGCACCTTAAACTAGTAACGATCGCAATGAATTTCATACATTAATTGTGTATTGCGGTGAAGAAGTAGGGTTTTTTGTTTGGTTTATTGCTAGTCAATTATATTAGATGATACTGAATTCTAGTGATATCACAGAAAGGAAGGAAAACTCCCTCTGCATTCACATCCTTCACAGCATGCATAATTATATAAGCCTCTATCATATCCCCTCCTCTGCATAGCAGTCATCTTAATTCTCATCTAAAAAGCCCTGAATGTTATATAGCCTTTCCTTTTTGAGAAAGTGCTCTGATCCCACCCATTTGTGTGTTCTTTTCTACCCCCTTTCTAGTCATACAGTATCCTTTTTGAGTTGCAGTGGCTAGAACGGCACACAATATCCTAAACAAGGCTGCAACCATAGCTTTGTGGAGAGCAGAGTTGTTCTCAGACCCTTCCATCCCTAGCATAGAGTTTGGCCTTTTCCCACAATAGATGCACACAGAGTTGATGTTTTCACTGAGCTTTGGACTGGGACCTCAAGACTTATTGACATAAATCAAGGCTTACCATGTGCCATCAATTATTTTTAATTTAGTCGAAGGTATGAATATATACAAAAAGTAATGCATACAGTTTTGGAGCAAGTCGGTTTAACAGAACAAATAATAATGCGACGTACTGTGCTTACCAAACTGGAAAAATCACAAAAGGTAGCAAGCTAGCTCTCTGTTATATTCTTCACCTTTATTGGAAATTTGAATTTACTTAACCCAGCCTTCCCTAACCTGGTAACCTCCAGATGTTTTGGGCTACAACTTCCATCAGCTGCAGACACCATGGTTATTCTGGCAGAAAGGGATAGGAAATGTGGTCCAAAACATTTCAAGGGCAGCAGGATTTGACAAGATCTGAGTCCTAGATTGTATTTGGATTTCACATTCTGGATCTAGATGTTATCCAGGCCCAAAAGACAGAACATCACATGGGGTATGTTCGTAGTAAAGTGCAATTGAGTCACTACCCTGTTACATGTTGTGTAGCTGACCATGAAAACCAAAGTATACCTGTTCCATCCATGATCTCCGGAGTTGGGAGTATTTCATATGTACAGGAGTCGACAGATGCTGAACATGGGTCCAATTCAGATAGGGCTGGGAGTGAAGCCTGGCTGGAACTGAGAGCCTGCCCATTCTCCAATGATCCTTCTTCATTTTGTATGGAAAGCTCCCCATCTGGGTGGAAGCAGAAAAATAATATGAAATAAAAAGAAAATAACCAGAAGATTTCTCAGCTCTGGAAATTTTTCCCCAGTGGTTCAGTTACTTTAACTGCAATCACACACCTCAGAGACAAAGTCCTAATGTATAGCATCTGTGCCAGGCTTCCTCAACCTAGTGCCCTCCAGATGTTGTGTACTACAACTCCCATTGTTGCTGGCCATCGGCCATGCTGGCTGGGGACGATGGTAGTTTTGATCTAAAGCATCTGAAGGGCACTAGGCCTAGGAAGCCTGATGTGCACAGTTCTCCAGCCATATTCCGGCAGACCTAATCATTGTTTATTTTTAAAATTATAACTGCATTTACACAGCTGCCCCTTTAAAAGGTTCTCTGAAACTTCTTCAGTTCAGATTTGACAGATGTTAAATGGGAATCAGGTTCCTCGGTCTTCCAAAACACAATGGCATGGAGGTGCTATGACAGGATGGCATTTCCTTGCTCAAAATGTAGTTGGCGGATCTGGGCGGCATCCTGCCAAACATATTTGTTTGCACCACAGGCTAGATATTTTTTTTTTAAAGCAGTCCCCCTTGTTTGTCCCTCTCCCTCAGAAGCAATAAAACACGCATTATTTTTAATTAAGCACTTGTCCTTGGTGCTAAAAGTGCTTCAAATACAATCCTTACAATCCTTACAATGCTCACATAACTTAAACTGGACCTATTGTTCCTCTGTTGAAATAGTGGTTAATAGTGGCTGAGGTTTAATAGCTTGCTTACCCAGCAGCACAGCCACTTATGCATCACTAAGGAGGAGGATGAAAGAAGACAGGTTTGCCTAACAATTCCATGTGCTAGCTGATATGTGAAATCTATACTATAGCGGCACATTTGGAATTAATTGCTATACTTTCAATACAAGGACAATGCATTTCGCCATAGGGATCGGTGTGCCTTCTGTCTAGGTGCCTGTTGATGGGCAACTAATGTTCCTAAGGCAGTAGGCATAGGACTTTAGTCTTAAGGGCAACAGAACTGCTGAGTTCATTAAGTATTATTCTTTATATGAAACATGGCATTTCCCAGCAGTTAAGCATGGCTTTGTGGTTGGCTGGTCCTACCCTGAGGCAAAACACCCAAAAAGTAGGTCAAGCCTCAGACTGGTGCTCCAAAATAGAAAGTTGACTGAAGTGTGCAGTTATGTCTAACACATTATGGCTTCTTCGGGGCGAGCCAATCTTAGGCCCCATCTCCACTAAACATTTAAGGCAGTATCATACCACTTTAAACAGCTGTGGCTTACCCCAAAGAATCCTGGGAACTGTTGCTTGTCAAAGGTACTGGGAGTTGTTAGAAGACCCCCCCATTCCCCCCTCACAGAACTACAATTCTCAGAGTGCTTTAATGGTCCATCCCTCTTCCCAGGGAACTCTGGGAAGCCACCCAGAATGCCTGAGGCAACCCAGTCAGTTGGGTGAGGTACTAGTTGTTGTTGTTAGTCTCCTAACAACACTCAGCACTTTTAACAGCTCCAGTCATTCCAGAAGGATACAGGACCCCCCTGGACGGTTAAGTCCAGTCAAAGGCAACTATAGGGTTGAGGCGCTCATCTCACTTTCAGGCCAAGGGATCAGGCGTTTCCCCAGACAGCTTTTCAGATCATGTGGCCAGCATGACTAAACCGCTTCTGGCGCAATGGTGGATGGTATCAAAGCTACTGAGAGATGAGGGAGAATCAGCAGGGTCATGCTCCACCCCCCCATCTCTCTCACAGGAAAGGTCATCATATAGGACAAGCAAGGCAGTCTCAATGCCAAATCTGGGTCTTAGCATCAAGTGAAATGAGTCTTCCAAGAGTGTCTGAATCCTGAAAGTGACCACCTACTCAAGAACCTTAGGGGACATCTGCAACCAGTCTGTAATTACTAAGGTTTCTTGGGTCTGAGACAGGTTTTGTCAAGAATGGTTGTAGGTCTTTGAGGTGGGAGAAAGGAGCATAGAGATTGGGCGGGTGAGATGGTGTGTGTGTTTGTGTGTGTTTCCCACTTTTGAAATGTTGGATGGTATGAAAATGTGGCCTATTGTACAAAGGAAAGTCACATCCGTTCCTCTGCTCACTTTGACCTCCAGCTACACCCACTTTCACCTGTGGCCACCTCCAAAAGTGGCCTGCGGCCGAAAAAGATTTCACACAAGGAAATCAGGCCCTTCCACCCATTTTAAATGGAAATCTGTCCATGACAATTCTTAAAAGCTTTGGTTTGACAGAATCAAATTTTGTAGCAAGGTTTATCTTACCAGATGTGGTTTAAAGCACAGGCAGCCGAGGACAGAGTGAGGGGGACATTCTGATACAAATAAAACCATGTATCACCAAAGATGAATACGCAAAAATACATTTCAATATACCAGGAAAACTCCTAATTTATTTTACCTATGGGCAATGGTGAGAAATATTTCTGAAGAGCCCTAAAGGAAAAGCATTCTTTTGTCCTTTAAGGATCCTTGAGAAGGTAGAATCTCCTGCCTCTTTTCCTAGAACTATTTAAAATATAAGCTCTTAGTTTTTCTGGTTATCAGTGAAGGATTTGAAGAGGATTATAGAGATGGAGTGGGATAGCAAAATTATAATCAGCAGAAACCTGTGCTGCAGGTTTTGTAGTTCTCAGCGGGGAAGAAAGGAAGGTCATATCTATAAGGTTTAACTTGCTGTTAATATGTTAACATCATTTACCCTGTTCTTTATACCAGGTTTTCCCTGATTCATTAGACTGGACCCTGTTTTTTATTTGTTTAAACTCCTTGGATTCCTGTTTTTATACTTTTGTTTTACTGGTTTTATGTTGCATTTTTAAAAATGGTATTGTTTATTGCTTTTATGTTGTACACCATACAATTTCAACTTTATACTAGGTTAAACTTATATCTCATCCATTATGGGGAAGACAAATGTTTAATTAGCCATTTTCTTACTGGATAGGGGTGTGCAGCTATTGCCAATGGTTGAATGGCAGTCGATTCCTGGAGCATTTTCTAAACTGGGGAAAGACTGATGCAGGGTCAACTGCAGATATTTAGAATTGACCCTTCCTAGCCCTTATTTATACTGTCAGTAATGGAACTTTTTGTATGTGGAAACAAGAAAAAGTATGGTATACTTTAAATATGTTTATCCCACCATACCACAACAAACAACAAAAAATCACTCACTCTTGGTTTTCATGTGCTATTTAATTTAAATGCATATGGATGTCAAATTGCCAGCTGAGACTGAGCAAAACAACTAAGCCTATTTTATGACCCACCCAGAGAACACTGCTATTGCGTGGCTTATGTAAATGTCACACAATGAAAATTAAACTACGTTCTGTGAAAAGTTCCAAGTTATAAGGCGGAGATCCTGAAGCTCTCCAGATGTTGTGGAACCCCAACTCACACCAGCCCTAAGGCCAACAGTCAGGGACAATGTAGTCCAGCAACATCTGGAAAGTCACAAGTTCCCCAAGATATAAGGAGCCTCATTCTAAGGGATCAAATCATTATTCTATCTAGTCAGCTACTACAAGATGTGGAGCCAGTCTACTGAGCCTAGAAGCTCACTGCATACTTTAGGATGGTTAGCACTGCTTTATTTCAAAGCATAGGTTCATTTCTAAAATTAGATGCTCAAGACCAGCTGAAACTGACATATTCTGACGTGAGACTGTTTCCCACCAGTTCCTTGTGTATGGTTGCCGTGGGGTGAGGTGGAGAATTGGAACAGTTAGGGTAAATAAATTACATCCACTTGAAAAGCAGAGCAATGGTCAAAGTTACTTAGGCTCACTTCAGATGCTCTAATAATCACCCGCCAGTTATCACCATGGAGGAAATAACAGCTGACCCAGAGAAATGATGCTGACAGGTGCTGTTCTCTGGAGAGGTGAGAAATCAAAGCAGGGGTGCTTGGCTGTGCTCAGCCTTGAACAGCTCCTCCATCTCAGCTCTGCTTGCACACCCAGCCTCAAGGGCTGCTTCTGAGGAAAGGATGCTGAGAGGTAAAAGCCTGTCCCCAGAGGGAACCTTTCAGACAAGGTAGGCTGCCTTCTGGCAGCAACTTCCTCAGAAGCAGCTCTTCAACGTGTTGCCGGCCTCTGCATCGAAAGACAATGGAGTTAAGTAACACCGCTGCGTTGGCAGCACCAAAGGGACCTCCCTGGGGCGCAAGCCTGGGCAGTGTTTATGGAGATCCTTCTGGGACTTAGTGACGTGGTCCAAAGGAAAACAGAGCAATCCATTTGGCAACAGCTTGACTGCAGGAGTTGCCAGGAGGAGGAGTACAAGGCGCCATCCAACCATTTTAGGGACTCCACTCCTTAGGCCTTTCTTCTGAAGATATCCCCAAAAGGGAGCGGAGGTTTAGGATCAGAGTTTTCCTTCTCCTAATTAGGCTACCTCCCGACTTTGCTCTGCAAGACATGCAGAAACAAGCCTTTGACCATTGGGCCCACTATTGGTCTTGTCCGCTCTATCTGCTGCAGCCTGGCTTTGCATGCAGGGGAAGTCCCTAACTTACCAAGGGTTTGAGACCAATTGGCTACCCTCACCTGGTTTTTAGCCATTTCCCAGGGTGTGGCTGCTGTCACATGCCGACAGCTTCTAGGAGCCACAGGTGAGAAAGCACAGGATGGGGAACAAAGGTGGACAAACTACCCCAGAAGAAGGATGTATTCCCCATTAGAGGTACTATCCCTCCCCTAACATCCCATACACTCGTGTATAAGGGAAATCAATGCCCCTCTCTTTTAAAGCGTTCTTTCTTATTATTCCCCAAAGGACTCAGGGTTCTACAAGAGTTTTAAGGTATGGGCAGAAACATCTCACTCTCTGTCCCCCACTCAGGCAAGCAAGTGGTATTATTTCAAGGGTGCAATCCTTGTGAAATCACTAGAGGAGTTTGCACTGAAGGGCCAACAAAGTCTTACATGGGAGGCCTGTAGGACTTCATTTGGCCCTTGGGGCCTGGTGCTCCCCACCCCTGGGCTTATGGTCTTTGAGGCAAGAAAGTGGGTGCTTGCCCATCGCTTAAGTCACACAAAGGCAGCTGGTAAGAACTGGGTGACAATACTCACAACACAGCATAGTTATCTTTGTCAGTGTGGTCACATCAGGGGCAGACAGTACTCTGTTTGGTTTCTTCCATTGGGAATGCTCCACACGAAGAAATTTAGAGCAGGGATGGAGAAGTTGTGGCCTTTCAGAAGCTGCTTGATTCTTAGCAGCATGACCAGTATGGGAGTTGTAGTCCAACAACATCTGAAGGGCTGCAGATTTCCATCTCCCTGCCTTATCGCATCCATATCAGGTTTCTGGGATGAGGGCAAGGGACTGGCTCCACGAAATTCCCCTTTTTACTGTCAGTTCCCACTGTATAGAACTGAGCCCCAGCAGAACGGAGGTTCTGATGTTAAGCCCCAAATCAAACTAAGCCCTTTCTGTGGCCTTTCAAAATGACAACATTTCTCTTTTCCCCTTGGCAGTGAGAATGGCATACTGCTCCTAATAGTTTAAAATCTCAGCATCAAATAGAAAACCTTTGATGTGGCTGTTACGCAGGATTATTAAAATGTAGAAGGATGTTATGCCCAAACTCTACCTTGCTCAAAGTAAAGAATGTAAAAGCTGTTCATTAACAGCACAGCAACAGATCAAAGGTTTTAGCTACAGTGGGCATTTGTGAAGCCAAGTATATCTGGGTCTGAATTAATCATCGACATCTCTGACAGCCCAGGCAGCTGTTCTTCTTTAAAAAAAAAATACCAAAAGCTGCTCAGAATTAATAGAATACAAGTAAAAGGCTCAGACCTAGGCCAAAAGTACATTCAGAACTGAATAGTATCAATGATTTAAAGCTGGAGTTATAATAGGAAATGCTCTTCCCAGTAGAAAATTCACATGCTATTAATGGCATGTCTGCTGTATGCCAGAATTGTAGGTATGTTGAGCTCAATTAAAATTTTTATCTTACTGGTGTGGGAGCCACATAAGACACAGGCTCTTCAAGGCCATGTTGCTCTGGCCACATGTCTATTCCAGAACCAGTAAAGGAACAATTGTTCCCATGCTACTAAGGTAAGCATGAACTGGGCCCAACATGTCTGTTGAAGTAAAAATATCACGCTCCTGTGGCAACTTAAAGTCTAACAAACTGTGTTGTTCCAACACTTCCATGTTAGAAGAGACATATCTTGTCTAAATCCTCTCTTCCTGTAGACTGGTTCACCCTCACTGAATCAACTGGAGTAAACATGTGCAAAACCAGGATTAACATTTGACATGTTAAACCCTTGGAATTATTGGAACTGATGTCAATTAAAGTTTAGCTGCTCCTGCATTGATGCAGAATACAACTTTCTTCTAGGAAACTCATTATCTCTGGAGAAGGCATGAACCTAATTGTTGAGGATACTTTAAGATACCACTTTATCGATCCCTTTCTTTAATGATATTGATCTGATGCGAGTTGGCTATTCTTTTGATTAAAAACCCATAGCACACATTTAATAGGTCCTAGGCAGCTGCTTTATAAAACTTTACTACTGAGGACCAATAAAACCAACACTATTTGTTTCATTATGCAACTTGAGTAGTCCAGTAACAGCATATCGCTCAGGAGAAAGGGTGGCTAATTTTAGCTAAGAATAGGCCTGGGTTGCATGTCATGGAAAGCTAAACTATGGCTTACCAGGGACTGGAGAACAGCTTGTGGTCACTTTGCTGCTCCCTGATATTTTTAACTTCTGCACCATCCTGAGCTAAGCCAAAGCTTGTTCTTAGCTACAGCCCATGGTTAGTGGGGAGAAAACGTAACCACCAGCCCAGGTTCACTAAACCAAACCTTGGCTCAGATCAGCACGATGCAGGAGTAAAAATGGCACGGGAGGAAGAGCAAAGCAGCTGGGAGTGCCTCTAGCAGAAGCCCACACGTTCACACAGTTCCAGTAAACCATAGTTTGACTTAGCATGTGGGTCATAGTATTTCCACTGGAGGATTGAAGCTAGTGGATCTTCCAAAAGATACCGCCATATATGTGTTTTGCATAATGTTAAGGCAGAAAATTTAATATTGTCTAAACAATATACTCTTAACTTGCTTACAAACATGCCCTATCGGGTTGTGCCATCACTAAAATCTGATTGGTCAGAACTCAGAGTAAGGCTTTTTTTGGTGGTGGGCACCCTGGCTCTAGAACTCCTCCCTTGAGATTGGGCAGGCTCCTACTTTGAGTGGGTTCCTATGGTAGGTTAAAACATTTCTTTCGAGTAATAGTAGAGAGTAATGATTTACACTTAAACCGAGCCTTTATTTGGTTGAATTTTATAGTGTGTATTTTGATACATTGCAACCTGTCCTGTGACTGTGTAATGTAGGGCAAGACAGTTGAATAGTTAAATTAAATGTCTCAGGTGAAAATGGCCAAGGAAAATGTAATGCCTAAATAGTTAAATAAAATGAAAATTGCTAAGGAAAAATGTGATCTAACACACAGAATCTGAACCTCTCCTGTGTGAGTGTCTGAGGGCCCTGCTCCTTCCTGCCACTTACCACCTGGCCCAGGGCGGGGCCTGAAGCCTCACAGGGACTGCTGCGCTCTGCTGCCCAGGAGGACTCCCCTGTGTGAGTGCCTGAGGGCCCTGCTCCTGGCACTCACCACCTGGCCTAGGGCGGGGCCTGACAGGCCTCACAGGGACGGTTGCTGTCACTGCTGCTGCGGCCCAGGGGGATCCGGAGGGGCGCAGAGTTCTTTTTAAAATGTTTTAAAATTTCCCTTTTTATTTTATTTTTTTTGTATATGCGGGGACGGGGATGGGGGTGGGATGGATGTTTAGTTGGGAATTTGTTTTATTTTGATGGATTTGTAATTTTTACAGTTTTTTATTTGTATTGTTTTTTTTTTTGTTTTAAGGTCTTATTTAGTTCTTAAGGGGAGGGGTCAGGGCTGCTGGGGAGTGGGTCCCAGCCAACAAAATGGCTAGGGCATGTTCCACAGGGGGGGATGCGCTGAGACAACCGATCTCAGTGATCACGGGTAGGAGGAGTTACGCTAAGACCAGACCATGTCATTACAGAGGAGGCAGGTTTAGTCGTTGTCTGAGGACTATCCCTGCCTCCGGGTCTGGTCCTGACCGGACGGATACTAGAATCAGCAAGGGATACCCACATGACCTGAAGGTGCTGCTGTGCAATGCCAGGTCAATGATTCATAAGACCACTGCCATCCATGACTTGATCATGGATGGAGGATTTGACCTGGCATATGTAACAGAGACTTGGTTGGATGAAGCAGATGGGCCTGTTCTTGCCGCTGCTTGTCCACCAGGTTTCTCTTACGCACAGCAACCCAGGCCTTGCGGGCGGGGAGGGGGAGTTGCAGTGATTTTTAGGAAGTCATTAGTTTGCACCAGGCGTCCTATTGGGAAGACTCAGTTCTCTGAGTGCATGTTCTGGAAGTTGGGCAATAGGGGCAGTACAGGATTCCTTTTGGTGTACCGACCTCCCCGCTGCACCAAGGATTCCCTGCCCGAGCTGCTTCAGGTCGTGGCGGATGTTCTCCTGGAGACACCTAGTTTGGTTGTCCTAGGGGATTTTAATATCCATGCCGACACGACCTTACAAGGGTCCGCTCGGGACTTCGTGGAAAGCATGGCCTCCATGGGGCTGTCCCTGAATAAGTTTGGCCCAACCCATAGCCGCGGACATGCCTTGGACCTGGTGTTTACCTCTATGGATGTTGGTGATCTGACACTAAGTAAAAGTGAAACGAAAGAAGTGCCATGGGCAGACCACTTCCTGATGCAACTTGACTTCTCTGCGACCCTTCCCCTCTGCAGGGAGGTGGGACCAATTCGGATGGTCCGCCCCCGCCACTTTATGGATCCAAATGGTTTCCAGAGAGTGGTAGGGGATGCTTTATCCCATGTTGATGGCCTTTCAGCTGATTCCCTGGTGGCCCGCTGGAATGTGGAGTTAACCAGGGCTATTGACTGTTTGGCTCCGAAGCGCCCTCTCCGATTGCATGGAGCCTGGACAGCCCCGTGGTTTTCCACGGATCTGAGGGCAATGAAACAATCGTTGAGACGGCTAGAGCGCCGGTGGCGGATGACCCATTCTGAAGCTGACCGGACACAGGTTAGAGCTCAATGTCGAGCCTACCAAGTGGCGGTAGCGACGGCGAAGAAGACTTTCTTCACCGCCTCTATTGCATCTGCAGAAAACAGCAGCAGGAGACTTTTTCAGGTGGTCCACAATTTAGCGGAACCACCTGCTACATTGGGGCCCAGTACAGGCCACATGATCTCCTGCAATGATTTTGCAAAGTTTTTTGCAGATAAAGTCGCTCAGATTCGGGAAGAGGTAGACGCCACCATGGGAGCAGGGCCGGGGCGGGAGAGTACTAGAGTCCTGTCTAGTCAAATTGCGTGGGATCAATTCCAATCTGTTACCTCCGAGGATGTGGACAGGCTGCTTGGACGAGTGAAACCAACCACCTGTCTCCTTGATCCTTGCCCATCCTGGCTTATAAAAGCTAGCCGGGAAGGGCTGGGTGATGGGCTTCGTGGGGTGGTGAATGCTTCCCTCCGTGAGGGAGCCTTCCCAGACCCGCTGAAAGAGGCGGTTATTAAACCGCTTCTTAAAAAACCATCTTTAGATGCGGCCACGATGGCCAACTATCGCCCAGTCTCAAATCTTCCATTCTTGGGCAAGGTGATTGAGCGAGTGGTTGCTGAACAACTCCAGGCACGCCTGGAAGAAGCGGACCATTTGGATCCCTTCCAGTCGGGATTCAGGCCTCATCACGGGACTGAAACTGCCTTGGTCGCACTGGTTGATGATCTTCGGTGGGCTAGGGACAAAGGTGAGAGCTGTTTCCTAGTTCTGCTGGATCTCTCAGCGGCGTTTGATACCATCGACCATAACATCCTTCTGGACCGTCTTGAGGGGCTGGGAGCTGGGGGCACTGTCATACAGTGGTTCCACTCCTTCCTCCTGGGCCGTGTTCAGAAAGTGGTGGTGGGGGATGAGTGTTCAGACCCCTGGGCTCTCACATGTGGGGTGCCTCAGGGTTCTGTCCTCTCCCCCATGCTTTTCAACATCTACATGCAGCCGCTGGGAGAGATCATCAGGGGGTTTGGGCTGGGTGTTCATCAGTATGCGGATGATACCCAGCTCTACCTCTCTTTCAAATCAGAACCAGTGAAGGCGGTGACGGTCCTGTGTGAGTGTCTGGAGTCGGTTGGAGGATGGATGGCGGCTAACAGATTGAGATTGAATCCTGACAAGACAGAAGTACTGTTTCTGGGGGACAGGAGGCGGGCAGGTGTGGAGGATTCCCTGGTCCTGAATGGGGTAACTGTGCCCTTGAAGGACCAGGTGCGCAGCCTGGGAGTCATTTTGGACTCACAGCTGTCCATGGAGGCACAGGTTAAATCCGTGTCCAGGGCAGCTGTGTACCAGCTCCATCTGGTACGCAGGCTGAGACCCTATCTGCCTGCGGACTGCCTCGCCAGAGTGGTGCATGCCCTGGTTATCTCCCGCTTGGACTACTGCAATGCGCTCTACGTGGGGCTACTGCAATGCGCTCTACATGGGGCTACCTTTGAAGGTGACCTGGAAACTACAACTAATGCAGAACGCAGCAGCCAGACTGGTGACTGGGAGCGGCCGCCGAGACCATATAACACCGGTCTTGAAAGACCTACATTGGCTCCCAGTACGTTTCCGAGCACAATTCAAAGTGTTGGTGCTGACCTTTAAAGCCCTAAATGGCCTCAGTCCAGTATACCTGAAGGAGCGTCTCCACCCCCATCGTTCTACCCGGACACTGAGGTCCAGCACCGAGGGCCTTCTGGCGGTTCCCTCACTGCGAGAAGCCAAGTTAGAGGGAACCAGGCAAAGGGCCTTCTTGGTAGTGGCGCCGTCCCTGTGGAACGCCCTCCCACCAGATGTCAAAGAGAACAACAACTACCAGACTTTTAGAAGACATCTGAAGGCAGCCCTGTTTAGGGAAGCTTTTAATGTTTGATGTATCACAGTATTTTAATACTCTTTTGGAAGCCGCCCAGAGTGGCTGGGGAAACCCAGCCAGATGGGCAGGGTATAAATAATATATTATTATTATTATTATTATTATTATTACCTGGAAGATGTCTGAGCTGTTTAAACTGTGAGCATAAATGTCAAAAATTCTGCATTGCATAGTCCTTCATTACAAATCCATACGTTTCACAGCATTGAACAGAAGTACTTAAGACTAGACTGCTAGCCAGCTCTATTGAGCTGAGTTATAGGAGCCAGAAACACTGCCGGAAATGATCGATACAGAGATGAGAATAGTAATTTTTGGTTCAAGCAGGAACAGTAAAATTATATAGCGCAAACTATACTAAAGTTTCTATTGTCTTTCCAAAAGGGGTTAGAGAAAACTACAGATGATAAATCTATCACTGGCCATTAGCAATAGCTCAGGAATGGACTCCAAGTCTCATCACCTCCAACCATAATGGTTCAGTTGGTCAAGGAGTCAAGAACAATGGTCAAGAACAACTGTGACCATTGTTCACAGTTTTTAATGCTTCAATTTGTTTTATTATAACTGATTTTAATTTTCTGCTTTATTATTTTGTTACCCAGAGAACATCATCATTGGGCAGCTGATATGCAATAAATAAATAATTTTTTAAAAATATGCATTCTAAATGAATAATTATTCTAAATAAATAATTTTAATTAACCTTCCACTATTAATTTTCAAACTACTACCAGCTGTATCTGTGAATTGTGTCATTCAAACTAAATCTTCCTTGACACAAAAGTGGTCAGACATATGGTCAAGGATGGTGCTGTACATAGCTGAATATAGGAGAAACTACCTATATCCACCAGCCTTTTTAATGAGAACCTCCAGCATGGATGTTGCTTTCTCTTTAAGGTCATGTGGTTTATTCTGCTTATCAAAACCCAGAACAATGGGCACAGTGTTATGGACTGGTTGCACACAGAGGAATGGCAGGAGGAACTAACTGTGGAACCACCAAGGAAAGAAGGCTCAAAGCCCAGGGATTGGTGGTGACAAACTCCCCTTCCCTTGTTTCCCAGAACCAGAAGAGGGCTGAAACAGGCAGAGCATTGACAGACTGCATGCAGGCATAGTCTCTGATTGCTTGGGGAAAAGCCCTGAAGACGAGGGGACTTAGATAGCTGAGGGGAAGTGGGAACTTGTAATCTTGGCAAGTGATTCATGGGGTAAGACCTACCAGGAATGAGCTGCTGTGCTCATTAGGCCTGACAGTCAAGTCTGTGAAGATCGTGTTTTGGCTAATAAAGAGCTAACTCCAACTTTGAATGGCATGCTTTACTGCTGGCTCGCTCTGTGACAGGTAGCTATTCTGAATGCAGGCTCATAATACATTATATTTTAATGCATGTGTCGATATACTCATTTGAACATTTTTTTCTCCATGAGTGCAAGGAGACTATTTATTCTTCCCCAAAGAAATATGGAAGGAATTAAGTGCAATAAATCTAGACAAGCTCTTTCAGAGGCTCCTGGAGTGTGGACGTGTAAATTATTGAACTACATTGTGATAAGAGAATGATATGTATATGGACTGCATGGGAAGGAGCTGTAGCAGATGTAATGAGGAAGGCTCAAAACCAGAGACTCACAAAAATCTAAACTGAACCAGGGATTCCCATTTCAGCTACTGCATTGCAGGAAAAGAATTCACAATTACGCTGTGACACTTGAAAGAAAGGTGTATCACTGTTGAATCTATTTGGCAATTCATTTAATGCAACTGTCCTGTCTTTAGCTACTGAACAGAAAAAGTAATGTTTCTTGGTGAAACATCTGGATTATAGTCTGCCATAAAAACCATCTGAAGCTGCAAATGCAAATAGAACAGAATTTGCCAGGTTAGAGTTTCAGTGCTCACTTGACATCTTCTCTGGAAGCTAACACATCTCATGGTAGGACGAGCAATGTTAAAACAGGATGATTTAACTGTGCAATCTCATGCATGTCTTCTCAAAAGTAAATTGGCCCCACTGAAGTATTGAATTACTTTATTGTAAGTAGTGTCTCGGTGTGCTCCCAGAGCCTGATCTGGCAGTAAACAAAAGGGAAATGTGTGGTAGTTTTCATGTTAATGTTTCTGAACTTTTGTCAGGGTCTTTGTTCTCAGGCAAATAAAGCAGGCTTAAAATTAGAAAATATGAGTACTTTTCAAGTAGGATGGGTTCTGGAGGAAGAAGCAGGCCTCAAACTTCTGCTAGCGAGAGGTAATTCATTTTGAAAAGATTGCCCAGTGTCCGAACACTTATTCCAGTGCAAGTAATCTTCACTGGTGTGCAATATAAGGCAGAGGAGACCCCCTGCTCCTGAGGAACACCTTGGTGTAAAACATGCTGAGCAATCTTCACAACGCAAATTACCATTTGTTAGCACCAGTGTGGTGACTGTCACTCCCTTTGCTGTTCTCTGTTAAGTTTTTGGTGTCCCCCTGCCACTTCCAAACATGAAGCATGTGTTTGGGAGGGTACAGATACACATCTGGTATGTGGGGGGTGGGTCTCAGTGGCTGGTTGTTTGGTACCTTCTGAAATTTGTTGCCTGGAAAGAGCAAGCAATACTTCTCCTAACCATGGGCATAATCCAGTCAAAATCAAGCACTTAGACTTTCTGGGTTGTAGCCAACATCAACTGACCTATTTAAATGAATGGACATTATTTAATTTGGTCTATTAATTTCAGTGGATTGTGGCTTTCAACTGAATATTTAAGCAAACCAAACTGAATGTGGGGGCAGCTCAAATAAACCAAGCAAACATTATGAGATTTGGAAACCTAATTTGTGCAAATATGGAAAAATTGTTTCTGTTTCCTGTGGATTTTTTTGTGTCTGTGCCAAGAAAGGATGATCAAGCCATTTTCCACTACAAGGCTATTTTTCACATGCACCACTGAACTAGAAAATGGCGATATTCCATAAGAAATGTTGTGATGCCATCGAAGTAACACTTTGACTTTAAAATAAAAGCTGATTCTTAATGGCTCTGGAGTAACTATCAGGCCCACAGTTTGGGGTCCAATCTTTGTAGAAAAATATGACAAAAATCCAATAGCACAAGAGTCCTGTGGTTTTCAATAGCAATTTCTTCGCTAACAGCAAGTTTTATTGCCCATGCCACTGACTCAGAGTTGCACAGACAATGGTTCTTACCTTTATCAAAAATTTCCTTTAGCACTCCTCTCTTGATAAGCTCCTCTCTGCTTTGCCTCATTGATATTTTTCTTTCAAGTGCTACCAAAAAGAAGAAACAAAGTTAGAGTTACAATCATGAAAGCATACTAAAAAGGTCAGAAAACTTTTTAAAAAAACCCACTGGGAGGTATTGAATATTCGTAATACTGAGGGACCCTCCAGACTGGGGTTGGGTTTTTTTGCAAGTGTATTCTGTGACATTTGTTTATTTTTTGTATTTATTGACAGGCCACTGATGTATTAAGAATGCACTAGTGATGGGATTATACTGAACTGTTCACATATCATTCCACTTTACAAGGAGCTTTGTGATGCTTCCACAGCATTACGGCCAACTGGAAGGATAATCTTTCACCGCAACGCAACAAAAGAGGGATAAAAAATAAACCAGAACATTTGCAGTATAAAAAGTTACGGAATTTCAGCAGGAACTTATGGAATACGCACTGACTGGAAATGAAGCAGTGTGACCACCCCAAAACTTGTGCAGGGGCAGACGGTATTGAAAATGGGATCAAGTATAACTGCCCCAAATACCGTTGCAAGTGCAAATAACCATGACAGCATAATAAAAAGGATGCCCAGAGTAGATCTGATTTCAGTAGGTCCAATCTGAGGATGACATAGTTGGATAGCACTCATTTAATTCAAATCCCTGGTTTTTTCCCCAAGCAATTTTTCATTCTAGGAATGTATTTGCATTACTCACTAGTATATATTAGCTGATGATCTCAACTACAATAATTACTGTAACACAAGCATTATTTAGTCCTGTCATTTGTTTATTTTTAAATATAAATTTTAAAAGCTGGGGTTGTATCCAACATATTTTGCTATTGGATCATCTCATACAAGAGATTCTGCTAAAAGACAGCTTGCATTAGTAAGATATTTTGCCTGCAGACAGGGTGCATTGCTCTTTTGTGCAACATTGAAAAATATTGCGCTAGTGGACTGACAACATTTACTATAACCCTTAAAATGAAAGCTGATCAGCTAGCAACCCACTCCTATACAGCTACCCTGAGTCTAAGCCAGTGATTTGGCCCTCCAGCTGTTTTGGGACTACAATTCCGATCATCCCTGACCACTGGTTCTGTTAACTAGGGATGATGGGAGCTGTAGTCCCAAAACAGCTGGAGGGCCAAGTTTGGCCATCACTGGTCTAAGCCCATTGTCCAGGCTGTAACAATCACCTGTAACAGCTTCCTTTCCTTTAGCCTAGAAAGATGCTCATCAGCCTGGAATATGCAACAACCTATTTTTATTTGAAATCAAGTTGACAGTACATTCAGGCCAGACCAGAGAGAGTACTTCTTTGCACAATGCATAATTAATATAAAGAATTTGCTGCCATTAGATGTGACTATGGCCATTGACCTAGATGGCTTAAAATAGCTCCCATGGTCCCACTGCATTTGTCATTCTGTGGAATTAAAATGGCTAATCTAAAAGAGAGGAACATCAATGACAGAATGCAAATGGAGATATGAAGGAAAATCAGCTGGGGGTTTCATCTAAGCCCTGTGAATTACAAACTCCCAGGCTATTATATAATATCATCCTATTTAAACTTGTATGTTTTCCAAATACCTAGCTTTGCAAATATCACAATATGTGATACAGGTAGGTAGCCGTGTTGGTCTGCCGTAGTTGAAACAAAATAAAAAATTCCTTCCAGTAGCACCTTAGAGACCAACTAAGTTTGTTATTGGTATGAGCTTTCGTGTGCATGCGCACTTCTTCAGATACCATTCAGGTTATATTTTTTTTAGTTTCTTCTGCTTTACAATGTTCTGTGACATTTGAATGAACTCAAGAAATGTCTTCTCTATAGCTGTTGATTTTATTGATTGATTGGCTTCTTCCACAATAGTATCTTAAACCTACAGTAAGGTCTGGATCCAGTTGCCATTATAATACACAACAAAAGTGTGACTTACTTCGGTTATACCAGATCCCCAACAAGCAACTATTTATTTCTGTACAAGTGACCTTTCAGCAGCTTTGAAAATCTCTTATTTCCTTCTCATGGCAAGAGATGGTTGCATGAACTGCGCTAAGCACATTTCTTAAGATGTCAGGTTTGCTGAATGTATCACCAAAATACCAGCTCCCACTGAGAGGCAGGTGCAGAGCTTCTGCTATTTTGTCAGATGTGGGCAACTATTATGCCAACCTAACTCTCTCTGTATTCAGTAATAAAGTGAAGATCTGTTCCTGGAAATCCTAAAATTATTAGCTGGGATAGTAGGTGAGCATTTTTTAAAAAAAGTTTTAAATTGTGTTTAGGAAGTTGTTTTAAACAACCTTTAGAAGTTTTAACTGTATTCTCTTAGTGACTGGCTGAAGACCATCCACTGCGTTTCATAACTAAGAGGTGTTGAAGTTGAGTCTCTGCCATCCCATTCCAGCACTCTAACCATTGCATGAAACTGTCCCTCATAATTGTTAAAGCTTCTACATTCACACCAATAGCCACACTGAGCACCAAAATAGTGGTTGTATGCAATACTGTAATTTTAGGAACCGAGGCTAACAGTTGTTGAGAGCAGCATTGTCAGGCTTTTAGACACACTCTGTCCTAACTGGTAAGACAAGATGTGCTGAAAACCCAACAAGGCACAATCTACCCTAAAAAAAAATAGAGCAAGACAGCAATTTAAAGAATGAAATGTTTCTTGGAGTGTCATATAGAGCCTATTATTTGAGGCTAAATTGTGAACAATATAAACGGCAGGTAGGTTGGATTTAACGATCACTTGCTTGCAACAGATGTTTCTTGGGATTTCCTGCAGCCCAGCTATGTTTTTTTTTAGTTATTACCCCAGAGGATGTCACAAATGGTTCTCTCTCGCTGTTGGTCACAAACCAATACTTTGCTCTTTAAGAAGCAAATCCTTTGTGTCCACTTAAACAGAATTTGGCAGACAAGAAATCACTTCCTCTACCAAACCAGACTTTCCTTCCTAAACTTTCTCTCTCTCTCTCTCTGTCTCTCTTTTCATACAACAATGTTGACTGACTGGACTGACGTAGTTAATACTTCGGTCATTCAGCAATATTCCCCAAACAAGACTTGCACATTTATGTGATCACAAGCAGAAATGTTTGGGGCAACTAAGGCTAGGTAATTTCAAGAGCATCTGTTAAAAGGCATAGTGGAAAATCAGTAACTTAGATCTTGGAACTGATTGCAGAATGCATGCCTCTGGGAAAAGGTGCCTAGAATACACTCGGCTATATGAGTAAAGTAAATGCGAATTTTCGGAACTGAAGACATAAAATTACAGTGCTAACTCGGTTTAAGAACAGTCCGGTTTAAGAACGATTCAGTTTACAAACTCCGCAAAACCAGAAATAGTGTCCTGGTTTAAGAACTTTACCTCGGTCAAAGAATGGAATCCACATGGTTGAAGCGCACTGACGGCGGGAGGTCTCATTAGGGAAAGCACGCCTCAGTTTAAGAAAGGTTTCGGTTTAAGAACGGACTTTCGGAACAGATTAAGTTCGTAAACCGAGATACCACTGTA
Source organism: Podarcis pityusensis (assembly GCF_964106645.2). Classification (NCBI taxonomy): domain Eukaryota; kingdom Metazoa; phylum Chordata; class Lepidosauria; order Squamata; family Lacertidae; genus Podarcis; species Podarcis pityusensis. The sequence goes on from NC_138031.1 coordinate 62,321,030, forward strand.
CAGTAATTTGTTCCAGTGATGTGAGTAAGATTGGGGAGGTGTAGTTATACAGATTAAGTGAAGAGACTTAATGTGATTCTACCAAATTTCAACTCAGAGGCACTCTTGGTGCAAATGAACTATTTTCTTGGCACATTCTGAATCTCACCACTGTTGATCCACCCTTATCCTTTTAGAGAGCGAGAGAAAGAATAATAAAGAATCATAAAGTTGGAATGGACCCTGAGGATCCTCTACTCCGACCCTCTGCAATGCAGGAAAATATGTAGCTGTCTCTTATGGGGATCGCAAAGAGGGTAGGAAGAAAAAAGTGAATTTCATAAAAATGGCACCTATAAGAAATGAGCATCCTTGCTATGCTTCAGCAAGGGAAAGCGATGTTGAGACTGCATGATGCCTGACTGAAGCTCTGCCTCTAGAAATTCTTCAGTGGTATATGTAACCCTGAAAGAATCATGGGGTACTGAGAGGAAAGCTCAGAGCACCATGGGTTATGCACTATCCCACTACTCAAATCCAGTGGTAGTGAACCTGTGGCCTTTCAGATGTTGTTGGACTCCAGTGCCCATCAGCCCCAGTCAGCATAACAAATGGTCAGGGTCAGGGATGATGGCAGTTGTAGTCCAGCAACATCTGGAGGACCATAGGTTCCCCCTGTGCTATTTTTCTAGAAAAAGAGGTGCCGGATCTCACCATGAACACCTCCCTTGTTCTCTTAGAAGGGCAATGGCACCCACCTGAGAGGTGCCAAAACTGAATTCCTCTGAGTTCACCCTGGGTTCTCAACCCTGTCTCTAATCTAAGTGCCATGTCCATCTTCAACTCCTTTTTCTCCTCATCCTGATCTAGGGTCTAGGGACATTGTATGTATGTGTGTTTGAAATATATATATATGCAGCAGGAAGCATGGTCAGTTGTAGATTAACTAAATTACATGCATACCTTTTTCATCAATGTAAATTCATCAATCTTTCAAAACAAATACAGACTGCCCAAGTCGTAAGGTTTTCTACCACAGTTTTGTTTGGTTGTCTACATGTTAACAAAAATATGGCATGATTTCCTTCTTCCTTGCATTCTACTGTGTAGTACAGGTTGACAACCTTACTGAGTAGTAAACCTTCTACAAATTTACTGAGTGGTGACAGTATCAGTAATTTGTAGTAGGTGACATTTAGTGGGGGAAATATTATTCTGAGCTATACAGACTCACAAAGCTATATTTTAAAGGAATAGCTTGCCTTCCCTGCTTCCGCCCGCCCCCAGTTTTAAAATGACTTGTACAGCAAGTTTCAATGCTGACATAGAATTACTGACAATTTAAAGTCACATATCTGTGCATTAAAAACCCCTCCCCCACCCCACTGTTAGTCCTGCACCAGACTCTGTTTTCCCCCTGCTCAAGTCTGTCCTTATTATGAGTTTCTGCCAGTTTATCTCATTATGGAACATTATGCTATGCTCTAAGAAGCACAGCTACAGAATAAATGCAAACCTCCAAGCTGACAATTGACAAAGCAGCACACACACAAAAAGAAATTACAGTTGTAGGTTAATAGAGATCCAAATGGAAACAATCAAATAAAAGGATGAGCGACAAAACAAAATTTTCATTGTTGTAGCATAAGCTAGAACAGTACTCTTGAACTGGGTTTCCAGCTGGATCACAATTCCCATTATCCATGACCACTGGACTAAGCTGGCAGGAGATGATGGGATTTGTAGTCCCACAACATCTAGGGACCCAAGGTTGAAAACACTGAGAAGAACAGCTTAGATCCCAAAGTCCAGGAAACCCAAGAAAATTCAGACAGATGAAAACTGAGCATCGTTATAAGATTAACCATTGGGGAAGAAGAAGTTATCCTCTGGAAAGGACAAGTTTGTAGCCAGCTTGAAAGCAGCCCATCATAATGAACTTCATGCACCAGTCAGAAGGAGAATGACAAAGAACAGACAAAACAGGCAAGAGAGATCTTGAAGTAAAAAATGGAAGTAAAAAATAAAATAAAAATAATGTGACACTAGTGAATGCAGTGCAATACATTTTATCAAATAACGCGCCACTCAGTCTAATAGTATCTCCCATTGATAAATGGAGACAGAGTTAATCATGAGAAGATAAAATAAAGGCACTCCTGAAAAACACACCCTTCTGGGGTTAAATGTGAGCCTATATAACAGAGAGGTAATATAGCAGCCACACTGAACACAATCAATCATATTTCTCAGTGAGAAACACCAAATGAGTTTTCAGTCTCTACACAGACTTCCACAAAAGTCCCTTATTGCAGTGCGACATTCACAGAAAGTGAGGTTTATTACATTTTCTGCTGAAGACCTGGGACTATCTATTAAAGTCTCAGGAGGAGCCCCCGGGACTTCCATGCTTCCATGAGTGGAAACAGGCATGCAGTCTTGAAGGAAGCAGATTTGGGATTGTAGCTGGAACTCACAGCCATAATCCCATAACATGTAGTTATGGAAACGTGATATGATCCTGCCATGCAATGCATTTTTGCTCCATGCCTCCATATTATTTGCACTTCGGTGGTGGGAAACATATAAGATCTGGTGATAGGCTATCATGTTTCCATAATTATATGTAGCAGGCATATGAGCAGGGAAATCATCACAAGGATGTAATGGCAAACCTGCCTAGCTCTGCCTCTGTTGAGCCCAAGATGGCTACAGGATGTTGTGACTCAGCTTACCCTCATAAGAGACCTGACAGCAGTTCACTTTTTTGTGCTAATCCAGCTAGAATGAGCATCAACCCACAACTTCCACCATATCGATCAATACCTGTGCAGGTCTTTGCACACAACTGCTGGCAGGCAGGGTAGCAATCCGGATGCCTGGCAAGCCAGTTCTCCCAGCTGTCCCAAAGGCTTGGACTGTGAGCACATGAGAGAAGCCTAACATGGATATCATAATTTCAAAACAACCAGTCTTTTCAAAGCCATGCTTTCCTGCATTAAACTGCAGGTGCAGGAACCAAACCAGTTTTTGGAAAGGGAAGTGACAAAAAAGCTAGATCTGTACATGTGCACACTTAAAAAAAAATGCACAGTAGAAGAGGCATTTAATGCTCCTCCTTCTGCGGCAGGCAGCATGCTGGTTTCATGCTACCCAGGTCCTCTAGGTAGCTGTGCCCAAGGCAAAGTGTTCATGCTGTCCAGCCCTATTTGTGCTACTGCCTTTAATTTTCTCTCTTCCTAGGATACAGTTGTCCAGTTCCTTCCCCCTTCCCTCATTTGACTTTCGGGTATCCTTCCCATCTCTGGCTGTAGACGTATGTATATAATTACTTTAGAATGATGATGATGATGATGATATTTAACTTTTGCATAGCGCTTTCAAGTGTTCTAAGTGTTTCAGTTGATGCTTCTGTGTCATGGAGAGGCAGGGATGCTCTTTCAGCCCGAGAGCTGCATTCTTTCATGAATAGCCCTGGGGCAGGGGAAGACGCATGCCACTGATGGGTCAAGTAAGAGGCAAAAGCACATGAAGCAATGTGTGAGATGCTTACTTGTGTACTGCAGGCTCAAGGTGGGCAAAGAGTAACTCCTGGGCCCAAGGTTACCCATCCCTCTTGGGGAAGCTCTGGCCCTCCCAAGGTTGCTAGTATAGCTAGCATCACCCCTGACCATTGGCCATGTGTGCTGGAGCCCGTGGGAATTGAGTCCATCAACACCTAGAGAGTCACAGGCTCCCCCTGTCTGGCAAGAGAGCTTCAAATGCTGAATGGAACGAAAACCAAAGTGAACATTTTGGCAAGACATGTATTCCTGTATACCTCAATGTAAATCATAACAGTTTATCTAGCATACAGTAAATGTAAAAGACGCAAGCAGATGGCTCCAACAGTGAGAATCAATGTTGTCATCTGTACTAGTGAAATATATAGGCAACATTTTGATACACAAATCATTGCTTTAAAAAACCCCTCCACATTTCAGCATCAGTTTGCATTTTTTTTTAACCCTTGTGAAAATTCATCAGCATTTTTGCGCACAATTCTCCTAATAGACACATTTCATGTGCAATTTCATACACATTTTGCAAGCAATCTTCCCTAACAGAATTCATTTTATGTTATTTCCACTGATAAGTGCATTCTTATGCATAATTTTCCCTAACATACACATTTTTATATGTATTTATCTGGAGAACTGCAGCACAATATTCAGAGAAGTACAAATTTCAAAGGACAGTTCTGTTTTAGTTTGTATATTGTTTTAGAAAGTGCAAGTTGGGTAGGTTTGCATTGCAATCCGAACCAAAGTGAATGTCTCCCCCAACATTGAGAACAGCAAAGAGTAAAAGGTGAAAAGAATATTAAACCAACTTCCTGGTACGTTTGCAAAGCTAAGCAGGGCATGATATGGTTTCAAATTGAATGGGGGTCCATGTGTTGAGATTCCTGCATTGCAGGCATTGGACTAGATGACCCTTGGGTTCCCATCCAACTCTACAATTCTATGATTCTACAACAAAGCAGTGATATGTTAAATCAGCAGTTCTGTCTAAGCTGAGAACCAGTTGCATCAGGACATCTCTGTGGAATCACTTTAAAAATGGCAGCTACTATCATACCCCAGTCATTCAGCCTGGACACTGAGATCCAGCGCCGAGAGCCTTCTGGTGGTTCCCTCACTGCGAGAAGTGAGGTTAGACGGAACCAGGCAGAGGGCCTTCTCGGTAGTGGCGCCTGCCCTGTGGAACGCCCTCCCATCAGATGTCAAGGAAATAAGCAACTATCCTACTTTTAAAAGACATCTGAAGCCAGCCCTGTTTAGGGAAGTTTTTAATGTTTAATGCTGTAATATGTTTTTAATATTTGATTGGGAGCCGCTCAGAGTCGCTGGGCCAGTCAGATGGGCGGGGTATAAATAATAAATTCTTCTTCTTATTATTATATATGTGATCTGGACTGATTAGCTGCAGCCCAGAAAGGGAACAGACTATGGGAGTTCATGCATGCACCACCCTCAGACACTTTCAACCACTAGCAATGATCATTATGATCATCATCACTGAATAAGTGATGCAAAACAAAATATAAGCATGCCGGTCCTATTCAACCACTCATGTAAACCACCAGCTATTTGAGTCCTTCCTACAAACTGGGATGAAACAGTAAAACCGTTGACTTACAGAAAGTAGGACTACTTGGATATATAAAGCCAGGGAACAACAGACGACCAACGTGCTTAGCAAGTCAGCCTGACACTTTGTCAAAAAAGAAATAATTCACAGAAACGCTGCATATGAAGTAGTCTGTGTTCAATAAATTCTAGAAACGAGTAAGATGTCTTGACAATAACTTCAAAGCGCCTCTAAAATCTTATAGGTTTCCCAATGTATTATTGCTTCAAAGAGATGAGTCTAAAAAAAGGCTTAGTACACGTTTTTTAAAAAACCCTCTTTTCAAAAGTAGTATGAAACATACACACTGTACAGTCAGGCCTTCAACAATTCCTAGCAGACTGACCTTGTGCAATTGTTGTCACATTTTTCAGGAGATGGTGTATTGGGAAGCCTTTTAATGTGTAGTGTTTTGTTGTGTTGTTATATATGTTGGAAGCCACCCAGAGTGACTGGGGCAACCCAGTCAGATGGGCGGGGTACAAATAATAAAATTGTTGTTGTTTATTTATATAACACGATCAGGGGGCATGGCACTTTAGAGTCCAAGAGGATTGCTCCCTGCTCCAAGGGGCTAACAAACTAAAATTCAACACAGGGAAACAACAGAAGGGGGGCAGGAGTAGAGGCAGTGGTAAATGGAGGTAAACCTTGCTTGTATCAGTTACACATACTTACAGGTTTGGCTGCAGTACCACCTGGCTTTAATTTAGAAAGGGATTCTTATTCGGCTAGAATGGCTACCTATGTTGCAAGTCAGATGAATTATTCCACATTTGGCAGGCTGGTGTTCATGCAGGCTTCATAACTGTGCCATTCATTCATTTGAAGGCAAGTTAGAACCACCACTCAAAATGAAAGAAACCATAAAGATCTACAGTATTTCGTTTTTGGCGGTTCCTAACCATTATTGATTGATTTATGATGGAAGTGCAGGGCCTGAAGTGCCAAAGGAATAAGACATTAGGAGATGAAATCTTGCCCAGTTTTCCAAGCAGGCAGAAAAGAGGAACAGCTGCTGAGTAGACTTTGACTAATGTGCCACAGCACAGCTGCACAGATGTTCAGTCCTTTCACTGACATCATACTTCTGTTACAAGTAAAGTCTCTTTCATTAAAATCACCACTACATTAAATCAGTTCTCAAATATGTGACATGATCACCAGCAATTATATATTTATATGCAAGGGCACTTTCAAATAAAAGACTGCCCTTTGTAAAGTATGACAACACATGGTCTACTTGCAGCTGTGCAAATGCAAATGCCTCATTTCTACCACCAATACTTTTTTGTAGCTACTTACATTACAAATATTTGTTTTCAATCTATGGCTTAAATGAGACACTCTTTTGGTTGTTGAGAAGGCTTTTTACAGAACTATTTGATCAACTGATTCTTGGAGCCCTAATTTCAGTGTTGATCATTATTTAATCAAACGTGTTGTGCTTGCTATTTCACTCATACAACTCTTATTTAAAAGCCCTACAAAATTTAATGCGCTTCAGAATCCATAAAGAATTGATGCCATAAACTTACAGTTTTCAGTGAAAGTAGATAGTCAACATAACCCTCATAGAAACCTTTAAAAATCTATGGATATATATTTTTTATCAGTTGCTGCTATGGCAGTTGAGAAGGTACATATCCATCCTTTAGTTCTGCTATAATATGCAATTCAAGACTGCTAACAGATCACCAATTCTGAGCATGTCAGAGTTTCAGACAATTTTCTTTTAAGTTTTGAATATTTGAATTTTGATGGAACAGTGGTGCCATTGCCAGTAATCTGGATAGATTTTGGCAGTATTTTGTGGCATCTAACATAATCAAGTATCTATGAAATTATGTGAACTGATGTGAACCAAGGATATGCATGGCGCCCCACAAAACTATGAGATAATGTGAATTTCAGTATAAGCCCATGAAGAATAAAGAACAACAATCCAAAGCAAGGAAAAATAGTAAATTGAAATATATTGTTTCGAATTAAGAGCAACACAGACAAAACTACATTCAGAGATCCGAAGGCAGAAAGATCAATTTACAGCATCAAATACTTAAGGCATGTGCATGACATCCCACTGAACAGAATCAAATACAGTGGTACCTCGGGTTAAGAACTTAATTCGTTCTGGAGGTCCGTTCTTAGCCTGAAACTGTTCTTAACCTGAAGCACCACTTCAGCTAATGGGGCCTCCCGCTGCCACCGCACCACCGGAGCACGATTTCTGTTCTTATCCTGAAGCAAAGTTCTTAACCAGAAGTACTATTTCTGGGTTAGCGGAGTCTGTAACCTGAAGGGTCTGTAACCCGAGGTACCATCGTACATGAAAACCCTTCCTCCACTTAGTTGTTTTTTGTTTTCAAATGTAAATAGTTGCATGTCATGATTTCTCTGCCCTTTCCACCTCTCTCCTCCTTCTCTCCAATACCTTTATTGCTCATGTCGTCCCCGCCACCTCGCAAATTCAAATCACCTGAGACCTACAGAAAAAATCCTGATGTCACAATGGATCTTTTTTTTGGGGGGGGGGTATTTTTGCAAGTGTCACTCCCAAAATGTCACACTCTCTACTGCCATTGGCTTAGGTACTCTTAAGGTCATAGGGAGCCTTGGGTCACACAAGGGGCTGCTATGGGACAACTATAAAACCTTTTCTTCTATATTCTGAGGTATCTGGGCAACATATGGCTAAACTAAAAGGGCAGTGAAGTGTATTAATGCCAGTGACTTCCAGACCACAACTGTCTTGACAGTTGCACCAATGCTGGGCATTACAGTATTTCTTCATCACCACTAAAGTGAAATGAGGCAACCACAAAAGAGAACTCAAGATCTTGGCAAAATGCATTACCTCAACTTCCTTAAAATGCCACACAATGAAATTATAACTTTTATTATGCATTTATTTATCCAGTGACAATGAAGGAAGCAGATGGCGTTTTCGTCAGTATGTAATGCAGAATTCTAGCATTTCAACTAACCCTCCCTTGATAAAAGCAACATGTTATTTTTAGATAGCTAATTTGTACAATCTCAGAGCCATCTGCTATTCTGAGATATACAGTACATTAAATGCACAGGAATTGATAGATTCAGAGAGTTGTCTTAACTCCCAGATACATTCGCTAACTTAAGGGTGTTAGGATGGAACAGAGGTGCCTCTCTACTGCTGCTGGTGGGTGGGTGGGTGGGTGGGGAGAGTCTGTTCCAAGGCCATCATTATATCTGCAAAAGCTCTGTCACACAGATTCTGAAATGTAGACCCCGAATTGGTAGGCCTTAAAATGAGGGGTTAGAGGTGGCATTGGATCTGCTGGATCCAAAGTCCATTTCTCTGAGAGACCCCAGGATTAAGCCTTCCCCAGCTACAGCAGCCAAAAGAGGCCATTATATATTCCCAACTATAGGAAACGATGGTGGCAGGTTGATGTTAAAAAGAATGAACAGGGGTGGGGGGAGTCAATAAAATATTAGGGTTTGGAAGTAGCAGATTCCACACCTCTTTAGACTCCCCCCAGTTAGGATTGCTCTGCACCCTCCCCCCCCGTGAATTTTTTCCCAAACTACTCTTAAAACTTTAGTTATTGCTAGAAAATTTTGAAGATTCCTGATTAAACATGACTTTAAAATGCTTCTAAAGAAATTAGGACTAGTTGGTCTTCCTTTGGTTTTATGAAGTGAACAATATGGCTGCTCTGCCCCCCCCCCCCCATTGTGGAATTTAATTGAAAATAAGCAATTTTGGAAAGTCATTCTGAAATTGTAGGCACCAATACTGACAGCCATCATGCCTACATCAAATCTCCTGCAAATTTAATGACGTATTTTAATGTTTTCTATGTTGTTGTTTAGTCGTTTAGTCGTGTTCGACTCTTCGTGACCCCATGGACCAGAGCACGCCAGGCACTCCTGTCTTCCACTGCCTCCCGCAGTTTGGTCAGACTCATGTTTGTAGCTTCGAGGACACTGTCCAACCACCTCGTCCTCTGGCGTCCCCTTCTCCTTGTGCCCTCCATCTTTCCCAACATCAGGGTCTTTTCCAGGGAGTCTTTTCTCATGAGGTGGCCAAAGTATTGGAGTCTCAGCTTCATGATCTATCCTTCCAGTGAGCACTCAGGGCTGATTTCCTCCAGAATGGATGCGTTTGATCTTCTTGCAGTCCATGGGACTCTCAAGAGTCTCCTCCAGCACCATAATTCAAAAGCATCAATTATTCGGCGATCAGTCTTCTTTATGGTCCAGCTCTCACTTCCATACATCTCTACTGGGAAAACCATGGCTTTAACTAGACGGACCTTTGTTGGCAAGTTGATGTCTCTGCTTTTTAAGATGAATGTTTTCTATAGCACAGCAATTGTATTGTCGTGATATTATAATCCCCTTTTACCAAACCAAATTTGTCCCCAAACACTTGAAGATGACCCACTTTAAACTGCAAAGTCATTCTTCAAATCACTTCTGTTCCATTTGCTCACCATCAGCAGTGTGAAGGCAATGGAGAGAGAAATGGGAAATAGATTGATTCCAAACACCCTGACGCAGTGCAATAACAATCTCACAATGATGTGTGGCACTAGGTAAAATGCACATGCAGAAAATTCACTGATCAAAAGCTAAGCAGAGACAGAGCCAAACAGAATTAACGACACTTTCAACAGCGAACTGCTAACCCAGAGCCTCTCCTAAAACAGTGTGATTGTACAGAAAACCCTGGTTGCCAATGTGGGGCCTACAAATACAATGGCACCTTTAAATTCATCCTCTGATACCCACAGAGCCCATGAGTCCCCTTTCATGGCACTCTTGGTCATGAAGTGATGAGGCTGGTTACCCTTTTCTCCCTTGAAAAGCACATAGAGCTGAAGAGGAAAGTTGGAAAAGTGACATTCTTTCCCACTTCTTCTTTCAGCTCTATGTGCTTTTAAGGCTCAGATTAATTATACTGGATGTGATTTACCTAGATCCCTTGGAACAGTGAAGCCATGACAAGTACAATGAATGACCAGCCTGCCCATACTGAAGCTGCAGAGATGGGATCATTGTGGCAATCTCGTGGCAATTCCACCCCTCCTTTCTCCATGTTTATCAGGAAGACTGGAGGTTATTTTGCAAGTGCATGGCCAAGGGGCCTGGGATATCTCCTCCACACACCACCCTTTCCTGCTCCCCAGATTAAAAAGTTGAGGCAAGGGTTTTTTGCAAAGGGACTCCGAGTTCCTTACCTCAGCATTGGTTAGCCAGCATGCCTCCTATTTCCCTTTCCTACACAAAAGGGAAATGGATGCTTCCTTGGCTGCATAGTAGAAGAGTTTTGGATTTGATATCCCGCCTTTCACTCCCCTTCAGGAGTCTCAAAGCGGCTAACATTCTCCTTTCCCTTCCTCCCCCACAACAAACACTCTGTGAGGTGAGGGAAGCTAAGAGACTTCAGAGAAGTGTGACTGGCCCAAGGTCACCCAGCAGCTGCATGTGGAGGAGCGGAGACGCGAACCCGGTTCACCAGATTACGAGTCCACCGCTCTTAACCACTACACCACACTGGCTCTCATAGTGGGAGAGGCAGAGGTAGGAAGAGTCTTTGGCTGGGTTACCAAAGCCATTCTGACCCTGAAACTGTATAAAGTGCTGTTTTCTGCCCATCGTGTTGGCCAGGATTTTCTATCTCAACATTCCATCTAGGTCTTGGACCACGACTTCTGCTTCCCTGTTTCATACTAAAGGAAGAGGAGCCACAGGTGGTCCTTATCTGCTGGTGACAGGCTGGCAGGACGAAGACTGACACATTTTACTTTCTGGGAAATCCATGGTGCAATGGGGACCTGCAGGGCTAGGCTGTATTCTGTTGCCAATGTACAATAATGGTTAATGTAGCTCTGGTGAAATGGGTCGGGACTGCCACACGGGTAGAGAGAACAGGACATTGTCTTGCCTGAAGGAGAATTTCCATTACTGAACTTGTCAACTGCTTCATACTGCAGGCTATGGAGGAGGAAGAATGTAATTTTTTGCTGAGCTTTACTGTACAATTTACCATGGGGTGGGGGCGGGGGCGGGATCCTTCACAATCCTTTATTGGGGGGGGGGGACTGGTATTGCTATCAATTCAAAATCCGCCTTGCTGTTCACTGTTTTTAAACATTTTCTGTAAGATATGTGTTTTCAATAACAGATTGAGCTTCACATATTACCCTTCCACTTAAACTTGACATATTTATTTCAACAAAGAAGAAACAATAGGTGAAGGCTTTGATAAGCAAGTAAACATCCTGCTTCCCCACTCCACAACTCCCCCCCCCCAACTCAAACCTCCAGTCAGTTGTCATCCTAAAAAATTGCTTTTGGTATTTCTCAGCAGAAACGGACGGGGTTTGAAAGGAAACCAATAATGATATTCATTCTTTTAGCATGTTTCTTCCCGAAGAATAACAAAACATATTGCAAGTTCTCTAAACAAATTAATCACCCAGCGGTGAGATGGAGTCATGACTCTGCTGGAGAACAGCGATCACGCTGGGTTAGGAAGAGGAGCCAACTGCTCTTGAGAAGGGATGCCAAGAATAACGTATCCTCTGGTGATGGGATATAATTACACGCGCTGAAAATCTGACCAGGCACCTGTGTTATCAGCACCTTGGCCTTTGGAAATTGCAGTGGGGATGTCAACGATTTCACAAATCACAGCTTTTCTTCACCTCTTTTGGCATCCTCTGAAACGTACAATTTATTAGGAACATCATCCCCCCCCCCCCTTTTGCTGCGACACTATTTCTCACAGTATTCAAAACACACACAACAAAAAACACATGTATAATCCACAGCCTAAAATAAAATACAAAGACTGACCATTCTTCCATTTTAATGGAGGAATCAGGGCAAGGAATGCACCCTAGGAAGGTCCAGTGCATTATTTATATATCCTATGTTTGTGTGTCTCTCTTTGTGTGTGTATCCTTCTGGTCATAAAGGTGGGCAATTTTTGTACAGTGTCTAGCTCCAGATTTGGGGGGTGGGGCTGGGCAATAGAGCAGATACCTTCCCACTCATTCTCCTCCCGCAGGAGCTTCAGTTGCCATCTCCTTTCCAAAAATACAGGTACAGAAGCCAGGTGCAATGGGAGGTATTTTCTCAGCAGCCACTAAAATTATGCATGGGTCACTAAGGCTATCACCCACTTCCCAACAGGCGGGACCCCTGGCAGGAGTGGAGGAAGCAAAGTGTGACCCTTTCACATGCCTCCTCATCTCCAACCTTAACCTCATTTTCCGATAAGTGCTGTGCCCAGAGGGTGCAAGCTGCACCCTACTCTCTAGGCTGCTAGGTGTCCCATTCCATGGGAAACTCCCTTAGCCATTTTGTCTTTGCAGGGGCCTCTGGGGACATTTTCCATTTCCCAATGAGGGAAGTGCTCCAAGGCTTCACAGGGAGCACCAGCAAGCTTCGGCTCATAGAAATGCAGGAAACTGATGTGTATTGAATCAGGCCATTGGCCCGTCCAGCTCAGTATTGTTCATGCTGACTAGCCATGGCTAGCCAGGATTTCAGGCAGGAGTCCTTGCCAGCCTTGCTTGGAGACACCAAAGACTGAACCTGCTTTGGACTTTATTACCTAGGATTCAGAAGTGTGACTGATTCCTGTGTCCTTAAGCCTTTCTTGCAGCATCCTAGTTGGTCCTTGCCTTAGAACACATTGGAGAAATGAATTGGAGCCTGAAGGTCACAATGCAATGCTCACTTTGTTTTTGAAGGCCATATTGTTATTTTTTTTTAAAGGGAAACTGGGTTGGGAAGACTTGTAAGGCAAGGAAAGGCAGAGGAACAGCTTGGGAGGGCATCTGTCTGTGGTTGTTCCTGGCGTTAAAGAGACGCCTGATAACCATGTGCAAGAAATTCAGGAGAATGATTGTGTGGTCTTCCTTTTCTAACCAAGCTTTTGAAAGTCTTTAAAATGGACGTAAAAAAAGAATTGCTTCTTCCCCCTCTTCCTCAATTTCTTTTCCTGCCAATATCAAGACAATTACATAACATTCTTCTGATTAAATGTTTAAAAGCCTTAATGCACCATCTCTTACTTCTGGCAACGAAAGGCTCACTCTAATTAAAACCAGGAGCTGAATGTGTCTGCCAATTCTAATTGTCAGCAGTTTCTTGCAAGATTATACAATCCTAATTAAAGATAATTTTAGACAACAAGGGTGGGGGGGGATCTCAGTTTTGTGGGGAAAACACATATACAAAGTTTCTCTCCTATATATCTTTAGACAGACAGACAGACAGACAGACAGGGTTTGTTTTTGTTTTTTGTTTCATTGTAATGGGTTTGGGTTTAGAATCTGCACTACATATAAATTCCTCTGGCACAAATCTCTCATTTAAATGCATGCTGTTGCAGCAACAGAATTAAATCAAACCCTGACAACGAGGGTGGCTGCTATTGTCCAATGAAAACACACTCTTAAAGATGATGAGCTATTTAAAACACCCAAGTCCTATTCTCTCCCTCAGCAATGTTATTACCATTGTGCAAGGGAGAGAGCAGAAAGGAGCTTATTGGCTCTTTCCCCTATCCCGTGCTTCCCCATTCTTATTCCTGCAGCCCCTCACCCCGCTGCTGGGGACCGAATGTCTGCAGCAAAGTACCTGCTGAACTTGAGCAAGCGCTCTGTATGATGTAGAACCCAACTGTTCCAGGACTCGCAATTGAGCAGGGAGCTTACTTGAGCATTGATAGGAATAACAATGGAGACATGTGCGGAAGAGAACAAGTGAAATACTAACAGAGTATTTGCCTTAATCCAGTGTTTCTCAAACCTGACTCCCCAGCTGTTGTTGGACTACAACATTATAGCCCAAGGTGTGGGTAAAGCTGAGTGGTTGTAGGGTTGCTAAGGCTCCTGAATCTTTAACAGCTGTGTTATAAAAAGAAAGGTAAAAAATGATGCTTTCCCTCCAAACTTTCAGATGTAACAAGGAAATTTCTGCTTATTACACAGCTGTAATAAGCACAGGAGGCCCCTAACCATAATCACAAAAATATTGAAAACTTAGGTTGGTGACTTTTAGGCTCTTCCCAGCAAACACTGTGATCCTATACTTACAAGCACTTTGCTGGGCAATTAAGGGAGTGACAGCATTGCTTGTACCAATAGTGCATTCAACTCATTTGGTCTGTGAGAGTTGGGGATTGGAGCAAGCTCCAAAAGGAATACAGTGGAATGGTCCAATCACAAGTGTAGATCAAATGCTTGCACTCTGATAACAGACATTTCACACATGTTTACATTCTCTTTCTTATAGCAAGAATTACAGACTCAGTTCCTGCCTCCCCAACTATACCGTACAGGGCCTGCTCTGTTCTTTTAATTCCCCAGTGGCCTGTGCTTCACAGATTTAAAGTATGGAAGGTAGTATCATGCTTTCCCCACTTCTGCAAGTGGAAAGAAGTTCCAGGGGTGCAGTGCTTACCTGTCTGGTTTCATTTGGAAGGGAGACACATGAGGCTTGTGTCATTTTGCAATATTAGAGTCTATTTACAAATATACAAGGACAAACTTGCCCCACAACCACCCCAGGAGTGGAGTAGCTATCAATGATTCCACTCAGGTTCTGGTGGAATAGTGACAGCAGTTCCTGCGCTGTATCTGGTTCAAATGCATCCCATGTCTGTATCAGGGGCTTTCAGGTAAACGCTGGGTATTTTGATCACATAATTTTTAACACTTCCCCGAAGACACAGACTTGGAAGATTGTTTTAAAAATCTAATTCTCCTAACACTTTTACAGCAGACATGCATCAAAATATTTCCACTTCTTTAGAAAGAACCTTATATCAGGTTAAATACAACTGCTTTAATGTGACACAGTTTATACAAGTCCTCCAACGCAGTGGAAGTCTTTAATCCAACCATTTTCCTTTTGATAGAGAAGGCTTGTTGCTAATCTCAAGAGGCCGTGTGATAGACTTGCATCTAAATTCATTTAAAATGCTGTAGTTATATGCTAATCTACCCGGGAGAGTGGGGGAGAACAAGGAGACAGAAATGTCTGCTTTTCTTTTCTTTTTGCAGAAATATAACTTATTAGAAAATACTTCTTAAAACATTCTTTCACCTCTGCCCCCTCCCCCCCACACTTTCTCAGGTGACTATGTAAGCAGTCTTTCACAGAATAGTTTATTTATCTGCTCTGCAGAATGGTTCAAAATCTATGAGCCACTATAAAAGATTTAAAAGGCTTATAAGAAGCTGGAGTGGGCGGAGGATGACTGTCTTAGCACACTGTTTAAAATTACACCCGGGAGCAAAGAACATTTCCCTTTGGCTTCAAGGAACGGCACAAACGGATTTGCTGCATGGGGGTGTTTCACCTGCGACATATACTGCGCCAAGGAAGTCTTTTTAATAAACAAACCTCAGAACACAACGAGTGGAAGCGAATGATTCTCTTCTGCAAAAGGAGGGAATATGATCCGCTAATGGAAGGAGGGGAGGGTACTATTTTAGCTGATTCCCCCTCCTTGCCAGCCCCCTTCCCCTTCTTGAAATCTGCTCCGGAGGCTTGAGGAACCCTTCAAGACTGCATGAAACGTGGTACTGGAGGCTGCGGGGATTAATTGGTCTAAATCCCGCCACTTCTGTTAGCAGCGGCCTCTGCTAGATCAGAGACTCTTCTGCAAACCGAAGGACTCCCTTCTTTCCAGATATGGTATGAGTGGGGAACTCTTGGGGGCCAAAACCCCAGGTTTCCAGGGCCTGCAAAAGTTACAAAATCCTGCAGAAGTTACAAATCCCTTTGATTTTTGTTTGTTTCAGTGATGTTTTAATTATGGTTATCATGAGATATAAGAAATAACTGCATAGAAGAAGACACCTTCACCCAGGTATGGCTCCCCTTTATCACGTACACAGCCCAACAAGACAATGACAAAAATCCATCAACAACATACAAATCAATATCGCTAACCTGATCCAAAACACCCACCCACCCCGCTCACACATGAAAACAAGACCACCACAGCCAACCACAAATGAACAACCACACCCTAGACCAACCCCAACCTCTCTCACCACCAAAGGAACACAAGCGAACAACATAGAACCTACACAAACAACGCTGACACCAAACCCTACATATAGTAAGTAAAATAGTAACACCGTCGCCTGACCCCACCCCCACCCATCTTTCCCCCATTCCACCTCTTTCCCCCTTTTCTTCCCAATGTCTCAACAAATGAAACCGATTTGTAAAAATGTTACATGGGAGGAAAAATACGAGAGAGACATTGCAAACACTTTTGTAAAACAAGAAAATCTTTAATAAAAAAAGAAATACCAAAAAAAAAAAGAAATAACTGCAAAAAACGTTCTCGCAAATGATTGCTTTTGAGGAAAGGAGACATCTAAGCATGCTACTGTTATGCACACCCCACTTTGCCATGTGGTTCGGAGTTCGAGGGAGGAGTCCAAATTTATGTCCAAATATATAAGCAGAGCATAGAACCATGGAGAGAACTTGTGCAAACTCATCCCCAAAGGCTGCACACTTAGCTTCAGCTGACTCAAACAAGAAACTCTCAGCAATACCCTTGTCCCTATGAATTAAAAACTCCCTCTGCCCCGTTCACCCCACTGAAGGTGCTGCTCGTTCAGGAAGCATCCGTAGCCGTTAAGGTTCTTTTCTCAAATTCCACCAAGCATCACTTTAGGCACAATCTACAGCCCCACACAGGTAATCAGATGGCCACCCCCACTTACTTCACTCTTGCTCTCTCAGTTAAGGCTTAGCTATCATGCCAAGAGTGCCAAAGTGGATTGTGGCTGCAAGTTTCCCAAGAAGAGACAACCTGACAAGTTAACAAGATTTATTATCTGCTATTCGCTTATTGCAAAAGACACTTCCCCCATCAGTTAATGTTTGCCCCTCTGGATTAAAACGGCGGCGGCGGCAGCACATGAACAAACCTATCGCTCACCAGACTATCAATATTAGAAAGATGGAAAAGGCAATGTTTACATTTCAGGCCCCAAGCTTTCCCAGCTACCCACAAATATGTCAGAATTGCCTTAGCCTAAAGAGCTCTCCCAGTCCCCATGTTTAGTGAGTTCTGAGATGCAGGAATATCACTGACATGATTAGGTCAAGGATACACAAAACCTTCAACTATCAAACTGGCTTCTGTCTCAACTGAATCTGCAAAAACCAGCAGCTTAAACCATTTGGAAAGGCATTCCTAGGTTTTATTATTTATTGTATGTGTTTGTAAGTCCACCAGTGTGCAAGGTTCTTTACAGAGTGAAGAGGACCTTGCCCAGAGGAGCTTACAATCAAAAATTTGATACAGGGGAAACAACAGAGAGAGGCTAGGGAAGGAGATGCAGGCAGAAAAACAGATACAGTATGTGCAGGCCTGGCTCCAGATTAGATCTACTTGGAGTAGGACTAGAATTGGATACAACCCAATTATCTTTGTCAGGATGAGAGTTTAGTTTTGGGGACTATGTGGACTACAGATAGATACAAGGAAAGTAAATGCCATGATTCTCATTTTTATTATGCCTTCTCTGACTATATTGGGGATTTTTTACCTGCCTGAATTCCTTTAATTTCTCCTATGCTTGTTTCAGTGCCTTTGTACTTTCAGAAGCTAGTAGACAGGCAGCTTGCAAAGTTTAAAACAAGATGGATGGCTAGGACTATACAGAACATTTCATTTCTCATTACTCACGATGAAGGCAGCTCATTAAAGTAACATTCATGTTATGTTTTTGGGAACTTGGGACAGGGTGTTTGTGGGCTGAAATACTGTTTATGTTGTATTTTTAGCTACTTCAGAACTTTATGTACACACATGGTTAATTTAGAAAGCTACATAGAAGACCACACAGAGTGGAAAACATCTGTTCTTCAGATCGTATGGGGATTTGTCAAAAACATTCCAACACTCTTGGCTTGCTGCATACAGAGAATGCTGATCCTCCATGAACAGTATTATTGGCAATATATTTGCAGGGGAAGCATGGAATTTGAATAATTTTACCTTAACAAGAGATTCAAATTTGGTTGCATGTATTGTATGTATGGGAATGTAAGATTATTGCCTTTTTTCCTCAGTGTTTCACAGGGACTCAAAGTAAAAAGCCTTTTTAAAGAAGGTCCACTCATTGGCCCCAACCAGAATGGATAAGGACATAAAACTGGGGAAATACTCCTGCTTTGGCTGAAGTCCTGGAACCCTATTACCAATCAACATGGCAAGGAAGAGAGAGTACACAGAGGCAACTTAACTCCCTCAGCTGCCACAACATGCAGGGAAGCAATGGTGGGGAAGAGACAAAGCCTTAAGGGAGGGGGGACATTGATAGAGATGCAGGCAGAATAATTAGACTGGAATAGGTCTGGAATGGATATGCAGCTTCTGCCTGCATCTCTCTCTCTCTCTCATGGCTCTGTCTCCATCAGAGTTCCGCCCTGCACCTTAGGTGCAGGTGAAGGGATGCTTTTGTAGCATGCAACAAGGAGGAGGAGAAGCCATCCCGGCCTTGTGATTGAGAAATTTAAGTCCATAACACCTAGCGAGTGATGTCTCATTCTCTAGGACAGGATGGTGAAGAAACTTTAATCTGTCTTGGTCAGTTTGGGTTAGCTCATTATCTGGGTAAAGATACAGATTGTGAAAGCTGACTGTATCTTTGAATACACCTGGAAAATTTTGGTATTTTGTGACTCATTTCGTAAGCAAATTTTAGTTGTTAATGTTAAAAATTAAGCTTATTTAAGTTTTCGTTTCTTTGGTTTGCTTGATGAATAATGTCCTCTATGAATGCGTATGAGTATTCAATAAATGTTGCCTTTAAAAAAGAAAATTCCCTGGGTGCGCAGCCTAATGGCACACCTATGCCAGTCACTATAGGCAATTGTAAACTAGATGGACCAGTGATTTGAATTGGTAGAAGGCTGCTTCCTGTGTTCCAAGTTTTTTAATTCATTTTGCAAACTTATTTGAGGTTTTATGACAATCATGGCATCTTGAGCAATGAAATAAGTAAAAAATGCTGAACCATAATAATACAGCTGCTTGACAACCTGCTTTCACTTTCCATCTTTCTGTAACCTGGGCACAGATGACTAACTAGCCTTTTGGGCAGAGGAGGTCTCACTGTTTAATTTTTGCCTACACTCCAACTATTTCTGTGTACAAGGAACAGTGTTCTTTTAATCTACAACTGGGTAGATTCCTCCCTTATTAAAACACTGTTAGTATCATAAACCATCCTTCTTCAGAGTTCAATTGTCTTTAGTAAAGTGTGTGTGTGGCCATGTGCATGCAGCTAGTTTCTAGTGCAGATACATGTCAATGGGCAGGCAGGAACACGAACCTGCCATTTTGCATGCTGCCCACCCTTGGGTTCACTTTGAACTATTGGCAGCACTGCAGAACAGTCATGTTTACTTAGTATATTTCTAGCCATAATATACTATTGGCTTTTTAAACTGGCACAAGGCAGGCAGTGGTAGAAATGAATGTAGTTGACAGAATAGAGCCTTCAGCAAAATGTGACGGGGGTGGGAGTGGGATCAGGAAGTGATCCTTGGCATGAGGATGCTTTGCTGCGAATCCCATGCTTTAAATATAGCTGCAAAAGAATATGTTTTGCTGTGGAAAAAAGAGAGATACTCTGCTTATATAATCACACAGTTTCGGCAGCAAGCGTCATTGTGGTTCTGGGAGCAATGACGTCAGTCAAGACCAAACAGAGCATGCATAATCTAAGAGCAATACAGTTTGATTCCTTCACAGGAATTGTGGTGGGAAAGATTCTTGGGCAAAGATGTTTAGTGAGAACAGAACAAGCACAGAATTCAACCCCGCCACTATCCCAGGAATAGAAAACTCCTTTGAGCTGGCAAACAGTTCCCAGGCTATACTATTAGATACAAGAGGTTTGTGCAGAAACTCTTGCCCCGTGAATAAGCCTTAAGAATCTGCGGGGGGGGGGGGGGGGCAACATTTTCTGTCTAGTCATGCTATGGTGCACTTTTACCAGAATGAATTTTCAAAAAGTATCAAGGGATAACCACCCGGACTGAGATGCCCAAAGGCAAGAACTCCAGGTTTAGGCATAGATGAAACAGCATAAGCTCCTTGAAAATAGATCCCAACCCTTAGTGCTGAAATTGTAGTAGTAACTGATTTGCAAGAAATTTATTTCCAAAGTACATATAATAAATTAATAATGTCAAGCAGATCCTAATTCAAACCTTTTGGAATCATAATGAATTTCTCTGAAAAACAACAACATTGGTTTCGGGCTGCATGTTATACTTTTCATCCAAAATACTGTAAATCTTGCAAGTACACATGATGCATGCTGATGTATCTAAGAAGGGGATTTTTTTTCCTGCTAACATGCATGCCAAAACTGCCTGCTGTTTTTGGGAGGGGTGCTGCTGCTGCTTTAACTACCTTGTAAGAAGAGCCAGCTGAATCAGAACCATCTAGTCTAGAATCCCATACCTTCCAACATTTCTCCAATGAAAATCCTCCTATTCCATAATAAAAATATTTTTATTATTTATACCCAACCCATCTGACAGGGTTGCCCCAGCCTCTCTGGTCAGCTCCCAACATACAGTCATACCTCAGGTTGAAGTAGCTTCAGTTTAAGCATTTTTGGGTTGCGCTCCGCAGTGACCCGGAAGTAACGGAGCGCGTTACTTCTGGGTTTCGCTGCTTGCGCAGACGCTCAAAATGATGTCACGCAGAAGCGACGAATCGTGACCTGCGGACGCGGGTTGCATTCGCTTCAGGATGCGAACGGGGCTCCGGAACGGATCCCGTTCGCATCCAGAGGTACCACTGTATATAAAAACATAACAAAACATTAAACATTAAAAAACTTCCCTATACAGGGCTGCCTTTAGATGTCTTCTAAAGGTTGTATAGTTACTTCTCTCCTTGCCTTGGGGGTGTGTGTCACATAACTCTATACCCTCCAACATATCTCCAATGAAAATAGGGATGTCCTAAGGAAAAGAGGGACATTCCGAGATCAAAACAGAAACCGGGACAGATTCTGCAAATCCGGAACCGTCCCTGGAAAACAGGGACACTTGGAGGGCTTGGCATGTTGTTCTGACACCTCCCAACCTATGGGAAGCCCCAAAGCAGGACCTGAGTACCTGTTTTAAATTGTGAGATTTTATTGCGTTCTTTAGATATTTATGTTTTATAACAGAGTTTATAACCAGGTTCGTTTGCTTCTTTTGAATATAAAGAATAGAAACATGGCAGTATAGTTATATCATGAATTAATGCCCACACAACAGTCTCTCAACCACCTCCTGGCATTCCTTAGCAATGACCCTCCCTGAACCAGCAGGCGCTAAGCTCAGATTTGCTTCTGCTGCCTATGACTCAGCACTGCTAGAGCCTTCTAAATCGGCTTCTAAATATTTATGCTATGGGGTAGACAGGCGCAGGAGCTCCAAGAAGAAACTGCTTGAAGCTGTTTTCTCAAATAGCCTTTTAGCCATTGCCCGGGAAAATATGGCTGATGTGAAGAAAATCGTCACCATCAGCTAGCCTTTTAGCTTAGCGGGCAGAGCATTTTTTTAAAGGCCCAAATACATGTGACAGTAAAATCACATGTAATATTTTGCTAATGTATATATAAAACCCCCCTAAATGCAACCACAGAAGACTAGCACAAGGAAACGGGCTTCCTAGTGATTTTCTCTTCACTGCTTTTCCCGCTTAAAACTGCCCCATCTCACAAGGTACTTTTCCTACACGAGGAAAAGACACATTTCCACACACACACACACACACACACACGCTACCCATTACAGTAGTACCTCCGGTTACATAACCCTCAGGTTACGTAAACTTCAGGATGCGAAAGCGGCAAACCCGGAACTATTTGACCAGATTTCGCCCAGTGCGCATGCGCAGAATCAGGCCTCAGGTTGCGGAAACCTTGGGATCCGACCAGACCTCCGGAACGGATCCCATCCACAACCAGAGGTACCACTGTAGTTCTCCCCCTGCTCCTCATACAGATCCACAGCTCCGCACTGCAGTTTATGTGGTTGCATTTGATAAAAAAAGAGAAAACGTTAAAATTACCTGCGACAGAGCCACACATGTAGCTTGTTAAATCAGGTAGCCAGGCTGCACATGATGGGAGTTGTGTTTGAACAACATCTGGAGGGTCCCAAGTTATCTACCTCTGCCTTCCGTAAGCCCTGGCTATTCATAGAACCATAGAGTTGGAAGGGACGCTGAGGATCATCTAGTCCAACCCCCTGCAATGCAGGAATACGCAGCTGTCCCTTACGGGAATTGAACTTGCATCCTTGGTGTTAGCAGCACCAAGCTATCATTTTTGAGTGTGCATGTGGGTGGTGGGCAGGGAGGAGGATCTAGTTTGTATGGTAAAAGTTCCTTCCAGCCCCTGGAATACTTCCAGAGGATAGAACGGCATCCAAGAGCACAATAACTGGCCACCCCAGATGCCAGGCCTGGGTACCTAAAATTACTTGCATGTCACACACCAAAAGCTATATCCAAATTCACCCTGGAAAACAAGTCACTGCATTTCCCACTATTTCTTTT
Organism: Podarcis pityusensis; assembly: GCF_964106645.2. Classification (NCBI taxonomy): domain Eukaryota; kingdom Metazoa; phylum Chordata; class Lepidosauria; order Squamata; family Lacertidae; genus Podarcis; species Podarcis pityusensis. The sequence continues at coordinate 62,343,798 of NC_138031.1, forward strand.
GAAAGCACTTACGGTGCACCGTTGTTAGAATCACATGGTGGTTATATTTGACCTTTTAAGGAGGAAATAAAGTGTGTGTGCACAAAGAAAATCAGCTGTGATCCTTTCCGTGCTGGTAAAAGCCACTTGTGGTTTGCTTGTTTTTGTGGTTGGTTGTTTTGAAAGAGGTTATTTTCTTGCTATAAAGGAAACCAACTACCAAAAGAAAATAGAGCAAGTTACTGAAATGTATATTTTTTATGCTTGGACCGAACACAAATCCTGTTTACTCTGAACATAGGTAAAGGTAAAGGTACTCCTACCCATACGGGCCAGTCGTGTCCGACTCTAGGGTTGCGTGCTCATCTCGCTCTAGAGGCCATGAGCCAGCGCCGCCCGAAGACACTTCCGGGTCACGTGGCCAGCGTGACGAAGCTGCAGCTGGCGAGCCAGCACCAGCGCAGCACACGGAAACGCCATTTACCTTCCCGCTATAAAGCGGTCCCTATTTATCTACTTGCACTTAAGAGTGCTTTCGAACTGCTAGGTGGGCAGGAGCTGGGACCGAACGACGGGAGCTCACCCTGCCGCAGGGATTTGAACCGCCGACTCTGAACATATGCAACAGTAAAAAAAGCAATGGACCTGCATGTCAACTACTCCATTTTTGTTGTACAATTTCCAGCAAAGACAGTTTTGTCCATTGCTGCTTCTTGCTTCCTCCTGGTGTGACACAGAGAGGAGAGGGGGAGGTGGAAATGAGCAGCATGCGCCAACATGCTGCTCATTCACAATAAGCCAGGTTTATCACTTACCATTAAGTATAAACAGGGCTAGTTACTGTGGCTTGGGACTTCTGCATAATTTTAGCATGGCTGCTTCATGTCAACTGCTAGTTATTTAAATTCAATTCAGCACTGGTACACATTAAATGTTTAACGCAGACAATCTTGTGAGTGCAGCAGCAGAGAATATTCTCAGCGGAATAGTTTATTGGACTTATGCCCATGGGTACCAGAACATAGACAAGCAAGTGAGGCTAACCAATGCAGTGCCAACAGGGAAGAGTATTATTTGATATTGCTGCATGCCACCCTAAACTCCAAACGGTGCAAGATCCCAGCTGTTCCAGGTACTTACCCAGGACACATGTTTCCTTTTGGAATTAGGCACAGCGGAGACTGTGGTGTCTTTATGATATATGGTTAATTCACACATATATACAACCTGGCTCTCTGTTTGTCTTTCTAGCCTGCAGGGTTTTTTTTTTGTAGTTTCTGGCTCACATCACTCAACTCTCCATGTTGGCCTTTTGTTTTTCTAACTAGCAGACAATTGGGCGAGGAAGGCCCACCCATATTTCCTCTGGCACAGAGCCACTCCCTTTGTTCCCTTAACGACTCATACTGTCATGGACTGGTTGGACGCAGAGGAATGGTGGGATGGGGAACCCCCAAAGGAAGAAGGTTGAGAGCCAGGGCATTGGTGGTGAGACAATGATGAGTGGTCAGAGGGAGAAGATGGAGAAAACTGGGAGGAGGTGTCAGAAGCTGAAGAGGTAACAGGGTTTAGTGAGCAGGGAGAGTCTGTGGCAGAGAGAAGCCCAGAACCAGAGGCAGAAGCTGAAGCAGGAGAGAAGAGAGACCAGCTGATGAAGAGGCATGGGTGTCTCCCCCTCCTGCTGCAACAAGCTTCCCTCCCTCCTAGTGTCCCAGAACCAGGAGAGCCATGAAGCTGGAGAAGCATAGACAGGTACACAGGCACAGTCTCTGATTGCTTGGGAAAAACCCTCGAGGGATGGAGACATAGCTGGCTGTGGAGAGGCAGGGACCTTTAGTCTTGTCAACTGCTTCATGGGGGCAAGACCTGAGTTGCTGTGCTCATTAGGCCTGACACTCCTGAGCAGATCCTGTTTTGCTAAGAAGGAGTTAACTTTTTCTTGCTCTGTAATTTACAGCTGGCTCACTTCTGTCACATACTTTTAGTGGGCTATTCCAGCAACTGAAGCCATGCTAGATCCAGAAATCAGAAAGGGGGCTCAGGCTTTGAGCCTACCACGCAAATACTCATAACGATATACAGTGGTACCTCAGTTCTCAAATGAAATCCGTTCTGGAAGCCCATTTGGCTTCCGAAACATTCGAAAACCGAGGTGCGGCTTCCCATTGGTTGCAAGAGCTTCTTGCACGTTTGGGTTCTGAAAAACGTTCGAAAACGGAAGCATTTATTCTGGGTTTTCAGAGTTTGAGAACTGAAACGTATGACAATGGAGGCGTTCGGGAACTGAGTTTCCACTGTACAATGTATTTTCACTGTACAATTACAATATATTTTCTTCCATCTGCATGAAAGATGGGTGTACACTTGAAGGACTTTGGCTTTCTGATGCCACAAGAGCCTGATGTTAATGTCTTTTCAGAAATTTTAAAAAGTGTACTACCTGTTCACTACTTAAAACAAAGCCGGCAGGGCTTAGATTCTGTTTGTATGACAGTGCAGAAAAATATATTGTGCCAATAGTGTATGCATGCAAATAATTCTATTCTCAGACCAGAGTCATGCAGACAAATGCAACATGTGAACTGGATGACCACAGATTATCAGCAAACCAGATTGTGTTTGTTTGTGTGTGTGATGCCCTTGAGCTCAGGATGGTCGAGGCTGTTCTTTCAAGCTCATGAGTTATTGATGGCTACCAGAACTATAGAACCCTGGAAATATAAGTCACTGTACAAGAGACTCCCATTACCAAGACAACAGACAGACAAATCAAATGTGGGTCATACAAGCAGGAGGTCAGTGGAACAGTGCGGCTCAATCAATGTGCTGTACTACTCGTGCCTAAGGGATGGCTGCTTCATTTATTCCACTGCTGGCAATGCTGATTAAAATAAGAATAAATACCCTCAAATTTGATTTATGATGAAACTGCAATATTTACACTTTGTTGCTCTGTATTTCTAGGATCAATTATTATCTCAATGGTGCTGTAGCACCAAAACAGAAATTCACCAAAACAACACAGGACACAACTCTTTTTTTCTTAGCAGCAATTCAATATGCAATTGCCCATTATGCCTCATAAAAATCAATGGGATTAATACATGCATTTCTGTTGTATTACAAGCAGATGAGAATAATAAAAGCACATGACTCAGAAACAAGAACAGCAGTACTGGGCTAAGGCACATAAGCATTTCTCCTTGATAGTAAAGGTACAAGGCAAAACTAACAGCAAGCAATCCCACTGCTGTTCAACTTTTTCCATTGCTGTCTAGCTAAATACCAATAGAGCTTAGACTGACATAGGTGATGGTCTTGCATGTTTGCTTTGATCTCGAACCTGGCTCTGGTTTTGCATCTCTCTCCACAGCCTGGAACCAGATTCATTATACTAACGATGAATCAATGTTCCAGACCTAACACTAAATGGAGGTTCCAACACAGATTCCACATGACTATCCTGATACTAGGGATGTGGGTGGCACTGTGGTCTAAACCACAGAGCCCAGGGCTTGCCGATCAGAAGGTTGGCGGTTCGAATACCCGCAACGGGGTGAGCTCCCGTTGCTCGGTCCCTGCTCCTGCCAACCTAGCAATTTGAAAGCACGTCAAAAGTGCAAGTAGATAAATAGGTACTGCTCTGGCAGGAAGGTAAACGGCGTTTCCGTGCGCTGCTCTGGTTCACCAGAAGTGGTTTAGTCATGCTGGCCACATGACCCGGAAGCTGTCTGCGGACAAATGCCGTCTCTATCGGCTTATAGAGCGAGATGAGCACCACAACCCTAGAGTTGTCCGCAACTGGACCTAATGGTCAGGGATACCCTTACCTTTTTATCCTGATACTGAGGAAGCTCTGTTGAAACTGTGCACAAGCCCTAAATTTTAAAATGGCTGTCCTCTAGATGTTGCACAAATTCTGGCTACTAGTATATTTCCAACTTCGATCAGCCTGGCCTACGATTGCTGGATGTGGTCCCAGATTTTGATAAGCATCTGTTTTATGGCAAGACCTCTTTGTTTTCCATGTACAGTGGTGCCCCGCAAGACGAATGCCTCGCAAGACGAAAAACTCGCTAGACGAAAGAGTTTTCCGTTTTTTGAGTTGTTCCGCAAGACAAATTTCCCTATGGGCTTGCTTCGCAAGACGAAACGTCTTGTGAGTTCTTGCGAGTTTGTTTCCTTTTTCTTAAAGCCGCTAAGCCGTTAATAGCCGCTAAGCCGCTAATAGCCGCTAAGCCGCTAATAGCCGTGCTTCGTAAGACGAAAAAACCGCAAGACGAAGAGACTCACGGAACGGATTAATTTCATCTTGCGAGGCACCACTGTACGTATTCAGATCATATGGGAACTGGGCGACAAGAGAAACTTTGCAGAACCTTCACAGTAATGCAGGACTGCTTTGCAAAGCAAGAGCAATGGGTTTTCACAGTGAAGGAAGTTTGAGGGGCATTTGTTATCATTAATGATATTAACATTTTCTAGGTCTTTAAATGGGCGGTGGGGAGAATCCCAGCATAAGATTAAAAAAATTAAAAATTCTAAACTACTAAATATTTTGGAAGGTTGTTTATATAGCTATGTGATATTGTAACCAAATTTTGCATGATGGTTCCCAAGTATCAAGGAGCAGGTTTTTGTCGAAGTTTGGATACATTTGGGTGCCATTTTGAATCAAGATGGCAGACGGAGCTTTCCAAAACGGCCCTGATTTTTTTGGAGGGGGGTTCTTAAAGAAGGCTACTAGAAGTTGGTTGCATTTTCTACAGCTCTAAAGGTACCCCTGCCCATATGGGCCAGTCGTGTCCGACTCTAGGGTTGTGCGCCCATCTCACTTAAGAGGCCCATCTCACTTAAGAGGCCGGGGGCCAGCGCTGTCTGGAGACACTTCCGGTTCACGTGGCCAGCGTGACGAAGCTGCTCTGGCGAGCCAGCACCAGCGCAGCACACGGAAACACCGTTTACCTTCCCGCTAGAAAGCGGTACCCATTTATCTACTTGCACTTAAGGGTGCTTTCGAACTGCTAGGTGGGCAGGAGCTGGGACCGAAAGACGGGAGCTCACCCCGCCGCGGGGATTTGAACCGCCGACCATACGATCGGCAAGTCCTAGGCACTGAGGTTTTACCCACAGCGCCACCCGCGTCCCTTCTACAGCTCTAACAGATCATAAATGTCTCCTTAAGTCAATATTTATTTAGTTTCATTAAATAGTTTAACTATACTTTTTCTCAGATAAATGAAACAGTTAGAGCTGGTAAAAATATCTTTTCCCCTGCTCCATTCATTCCATGTGTGTCTGTGAGAGTATCCACAGAGGATCAAATTGACACGGACATTAAAAACAGAACGTTTCCTTACATCAAGTCAGACCACTGATCAGTGAGCTCCAGTTTGTTTACTATGCTGATTTGGTGGCAGCTCTCAGGAGTTTGAACCACCTTAGTTGGAGATGCTGGGGACTGAACGTGGAATCTTTGGAATGCAAAGCACCTGCTTATCCACATAGCTTCACGTCACCCTGGATGTGAAGGGTTGAGATCAAGTAGTTACATATGCACATGCTTAGTTATAGTTAGTGATTAAGAAAGGACTAACAGAAACTCCAACATATACTACATAGGTACCAAAAATACCTAAGACGTAAACGACTGCAGACATGCATTTCATAAACATCCAACTATTATGGATTTGTGATTGGCAGGACTTTTACGTTAAGCCAGTTTTGCCTCGCCATGCCTGAAAAGGCTTTAAAGGATTCAAAGACTTTGTTTTGACAAAATCCACACATTTTGGCAGCTGCAGCTGATAACAATCCCATCTTACATATGAGAATCGATTTTTAAAGAAAGTAAACCTGCAGATCGAGGGATTTCATTATTAGTAAATTTGTTGGCAAAGCCTCTTTTTAACATATGATGCAACCTACTAGTCACACACAGAGAGAGAAAATATGAACACTCAGTTGCATTTTTATTTTATTTTACCTATTCAGGCTTTAAACCCTGTTTTATACATCTCCTCCCTTACAGATTAACAGCATTCTGTTCCCGTCCCCCCCCCCCCCGCTTTTTGCAGTAATACACCATTGCAGAACATCACAGAATTGAAGTTTGAGGCTGTTGCATATAATCTTTATAGCAGCTGGAAGTGTAATTAGCATAAAATCCAAATGGCCTCATTAAACATTCCTTTCCTGTAAGCTTGGACACATTTAAGGATTCTTCCCCCCCCCCCCATGTGCCATTAAAGTGATGGCATGGGGGTTAGCACATTCTTAAAAAGCCTTTTCAATCCAGCAAGGCAAAACCCGCTTCTTAATGGCTCGAAATATGCTACGCAGCAGATTTTCAAGGGGGCACACAAAAGATTCAGCCGCACAGAAACACAAACATTCCTATTCATCAGCAGCCTGCATTTGCCAACTCTTGTGCGCAAAAATAGACAACTGCTACAAGTATCAGCTGTGTAAAATAGGCAACTGAGGCCTAAAGCTATCAGAGGCAGGGTCCACTGGGCAACTACCGGTACCTCCCAACTACTTCCCATGTTATTTCTTCCCATCTTATTACTATGTATGTTGTGAAAAGCACATGTGTCCCCATCAGCAAGTCTAAAAAACTGGGGTCATATCCTGCATTTTCTTTTCTCTGAGGCATGGGCTTAAGAAGAAGAATGAACTGCTCTCAAAATACCCGACCACTCCACTCCACTCCCACCCCACCCCGAATTCTTGCAGGAAGGTTTTGCTGGTTCTAGATCACCCATAAATATTTTTGGGGTCAGGTCTTGGACTTTGCTTGAACAAGCAGTAGTGCTCACAAATGTTGGAGGAAGACAGGGCTTCTCATACTTTTAACAGGTTAGTAGAATAGGGAATAGAAGAATAGGCTGGACTTGTTGTACAGGGATGAGTAGAACTGTATCTTGCTTTAGAAGATGGTATCCTCTTCAGCAGCATGGGCCAGAGGTAAAAGCAACACTGATGACAATTGATAAATTTTGGTAGCATTACTGACTACCTTGCTTAGTGTTTTTCCACCACTGTAATTTAGAACTCAGCTTGGGTGTATGTGGCTGAAATCAAGGGACCAGTTAGGGCAGATGTGAAGAACATTTGGCCCTCCAGATAGTGCTAAACTGCAGTTTCTATAACCCCTGGCTATTAGCCATGCTTGCTAGGGCTCAAGGGAGTTGTAGTTCAGTAATGTCTGTAGGCCCACAGTCTCCCCAGCCCTGAAATAGGGTTTGGTGTCTTAATTCCAATTTCCTTGCCCAATTGCAGTGAGTTAACCCTGTACATGGCAAAACTGGGAATGTGCTGAGAACCTAATTCCATCCTCTATAGGTCGTCTCTGACACTGGAGTCCCATTGCTTGCCATTGTGTCTCATTGTACACATTTTGTATGCACTCTTCCAATAATTAGCACTTTTTTACATAAAATATGCACTTTTTAATGCATTCACCAGTAAAATACACACCAGGATTCAGTTAACCAGCCCCATCAGAAGAAGCCCTGTGCAAAGACTTCTGTGTTTCCAGCAGAGCTTTCTCCCCTTTCTTTCCCTACCACCAACACCCCTGGAATTGGATTGGGGAGGCTGGGAGAACCATTAGAACAGTGCACAGAAGGAGAGGGGGTATCATTTCATCTAGCAAGCAGGAATAATTGCACAGATGAAACAACTGGAAGAGCACAACATTTACTACCACTCTTAAAGGTAAAGGTACCCCTGACCGTTAGGTCCAGTCGCAGACGACTCTGGGGTTGCACGCTCATCTCGCTCTATAGGCCGAGGGAGTCAACGTTTGTCCACAGACAGCTTCCGGGTCATGTGGCCAACATGACTAAGCCGCTTTTGGCGAACCAGAGCAGTGCACGGAAATGCTGTATACCTTCCCGCTGGAGCGGTACCTATTTATCTACTTGCACTGGGTGCTTTCAAACTGCTAGGTGGGCAGGAGCTGGGACTAAACAACAGGAGCTCACCCCATTGTGGGGATTCGAACTGCCAACCTTCTGATTGGCAAGCCCCAGGCTCTGTGGTTTAGACCACAGTGCCACCCGCGTCCCATTAATACCACCCTTAGTGCCTCACTTTTACGTAAAATGTATACTGTGTGCAGAAAACACATTGCAAAATGCATTTTGATCCACAAGTGAGCTTGGGAGTATCAGATCAATTTATTCCACTGTGAAATGCAGACCAAATGAACTCTTCCCCCATCCTTAGACAGAACTCAACCATGGAAATTGCCTAATATTATACAAAGATTTTCCTAAGTGCACAAAGCATTTGAAATATATCATTTCAGCAGTCCAAAATCCTGTAAAGCAATCCAGCATTATTATCCCTATAATACACACAAGGCAGGCGCTAAAGTTGTGAGACAGCAGCTTGCCTAAGATCACCCAGTGGCTGGTGAGGTGTGAACTGGGATTTACAAGCTTATAAATCCCTCTCTTCCAGTCATTAGAGGCAACTTCAGTTCAAAGTCATCCTTTGCTTGTATGGGCTAATCAGCACAGCAGCTCATCAGATCATGTCTAAATATACACTTTTTATTTTGCTTCCATATGGTTAGAACAGGGGTGGAGAATAATTATGCATCAGGTGACAACTTCACTGCTAGTGGTTTCCACTTTGTCTCCTTTCTGTTCCCCTAATCTCTACATGGTGCAGACTGGTTGGGGGGATTTGTTGGTCATTACCCAAAAGCTAAGGGAAGGTCAGCACTTCTTCTGAAAACAAAATGAGACATTTCAACACGTGGCAGAAAGTAACGTTGACGATCTCTCTACAGATGGCATCATGCTGGCTTCCTTTACACTACTTATAAGCTATTGCTATCAAGCAAAATAGACTATCCCTTTACTAAACGGATAAGATCTGGTCATTTACGAATCCTTATCAAGTAAAATAGACCATTCCTATTGAGATACAATCTGGTCATTTAGAAGTTTTTGCAATAATTATGGCTGTCACAGTGTTATCTGCCTGAACAGGGGTTGCCTAGGGCTTCCAGGGCCTCATGTTAATTCAAGTTTTAATGGTTTTTAGAAAAGATGACGTTCTAGATAATAAACTGTTTAACTTCAGTGTACCTTGCAAACCTTTCCTCAGGACATATTTGAATTGCGCTGCTGGCTGCCTTTGACTTCAGGTAAAATGCTGCTAATATTAAATATTTGCTTTCCAGATAGAGAGCATCTCTAAATTTATGGGACTCCAGGCCTAGATTTTTGATCCGATTCCTATTCAAGAATGCATTTACAATTTATCATTTACAATTTGTCATTTGGGGATGCGGGTGGTGCTGTAGTGTAAACCACTGAGCCTTGGGCTTGCCGATCGGAAGGTCGGCGGTTTGAATCCCCACGACAAGGTGAGCTCCCGTTGCTCGGTCCCAGCTCCTGTCAACCTAGCAGTTCGAAAGCATGTCAAAGTGCAAGTAGATAAATAGGTACTGCTCAGGCGGGAAGGTAAACGGCGTTTCCGTGCACTGCTCTGGTTTCGCCAGAAGTGGCTTAGTCATGTTGGCCACATGACACGGAAAAACTGTCTGTGGACAAATGCTGGCTCCCTTGGCCAGTAAAGTGAGATGAGCGCCACAACCCCAGAGTTGTTCACAACTGGACTTAACTGTCAGGGGTCCTTTACCTTGCTTTTTTAAAGGGCATTTCCAATCGTATGGATCTATTTGGCTAGCTGAGATTCCTGCATTGCAGGGGGTTGGACTAGATGGGGGTCCCTTTCCAATTCTAAGATTGGAGTGGCAATTGAAGAGGCTTGAGCTAACTACTGTGAAGTCACAGTACACTTACCAAATGTGACAAGCCCCTACCTCCCACATGATGCGCTATCAGCAACCTTGTAATAGACAATATTATTTTCCAATAAAGGGTAGCATAGGGTTGTGATGGGCAAACCACTCTTAAGCAAGCCTTATAGGTGGGTCCTCCACAGTAGTAGTAGTTTTATTTATTTATTTATTTATTTATTTATTTATTTATTCCCTGCCCATCTTCTAAAAGTCTGGTAGTTGTTGTTCTCTTTGACATCTGGTGGGAGGGCATTCCACAGGGAGGGCGCCACTACCAAGAAGGCCTTCTGCCTGATTCCCTGTAGCTTTGCTTCTCACAGGGAGGGAACTGCCAGAAGGCCCTCGGCACTGGACCTCAGTGTCCAGGCAGAACGATGGGGGTGGACATGCTTCTTCAGGTATACTAGGCTGAGGCTGTTTAGGGCTTTAAAGGTCAGCACCAACACTTTGAATTGTGCTCGGAAACATACTGGGAGCCAATGTAGGTCTTGCCTCCTGCTCAGCTGAGAATCACACAGCAGCTTTGCATATCTTTCTTCACCATTTCTGTCAGTGGTGTCCCATCAGGCATCATCTAGTCTGCATATTCTAGCTTGAATTCATTTAAAGTATTCTGCCTCACTCCTCAGCTGAGAAAAGGCTCCCAGAGCAAGTTACAAATACCTATAATAATTTTTTATATACCTCTCAGGAAGCTTCCCTTTGGGTAGAACTTAATATAAACCAAGTTGTTGTCATAGTAAGAACAATACGATACTGGACACTACAAAGCTTAGCTTTTTTGGGCTTTGTCTTACCGTGGTAACTATGGATGAGATACAAAAGTGCAATACATTGCACCAGCTCTGAGCATCAAATACACTTGAACCTTCTGCTTGAGCCCATAGGCTATGTTTATTTATCACCACCCTCTAATTTAAGCCTCTTCAAAGTGGGGGAAACGGAACTGTATTTTCCCCAGGAGACTGATGGGAATTATATTTTTCTAAAATACATTTATCAGTACACTGAAGGATTAGCCATAAATACGTGCGAGCTCTCATTACAGCACCTCCTGGGGTTACTTTTGATTTACTTTGGAAATTAAAGGGCTCGTTGTATTGAGCTTTGAGATATCAGATACCAACTCAGCCCTGATCTGTTATCATGCACAGTTTGAAAAAGCATCCTACCCTTTCTTCTACACTCACTAAGAAAACCATGCAGATTCTTCTGAGTGCTTTTCTGCCACAGGTGTTTACAATACGGCTGTATGAACTGGCTATCTGAAGTGTGTGACACAAGTCTTGTGGGAGACTTACAAGGATGACTTATACAGAACATGAAGGGGATCTAATTTGCTTTTTTGCACGGCTGCGTCTCTTTGACAACAATAGATTTTGAATCCAGATAAAGTGGAGGGGTAAAAGTAACAAAGCCAGTGGAATCTTACATGCCATGAAACAAAGAAGTATAATTAACCCGCAAGTTCCATGCAGTCAGCAGATATTAATGAAAGAGCAGTGATATAAATACATCAGACATGTGACCAAACACAGAGGCTAGTATTCATATGAGGCCTCCAAGCAGCGTCTAGTGGACTACGTGAACAAACTGTCTTAACCCCTCTTTTCCAAATGACATTGCCTGCATATCCTCGGCCTCCCTCTGCCCCAAGCTGCAGCTGGGGGAGGGAGATATCTAACCCACACAAAGTGGGCCCAACGAAAACTACACCCCTCCAATATTTGGGGCTAGGAAAAGAGGGGAGCTACTTTGCTCCATAGTGTTAGAAGTCTGAAAGCAGAGTTGCAATTCTAGTTTAAAGCACAGCAGCTATGATTGCATACTACTAAGTTATCCATGTCCGGAAGCCCCCTTGATCGGTTGACTTGACTGCCTGACTTCCTTTTTGCTTAAACCTTTCCACAGCTGCAATCAAAATTCTGTAAGCAAACAACCTTCCAACAGGCAGTTTGGGGTTGCTTCCTGGATTGCCATTTTCATTCCATCCAAAAAATATATATTTCTGTGTACCTAGGATGCCACACAAATATGTAGCACCCTTCCACTATTCTATTTTGGTGTGGCCTCATTTTGTTTCTGAAACCACCTGACTTTTACATACCCACATATATATCTACATAAAAATGGCCTTTCAAACTATGTGTGTGTGCGTGTTATTGTTTGTTACTATGTTGTGCATTTTTGTGCTTTTGACATTGTAAACCGTCCTGGGATCATCGGATGAAGGGTGCTATAGAAATTTAATAAATTTAACAAATAAAACAGAGTTTTCTGTGTTTTCTTTTTATACGTGTACATTTATTTTTATTTGTCATATCCATAATTTTTATTGTATTCTGTATGTGTTTACGCCAATAAACTTTTAATTATTGTTTTTTAAAAAACACAAATAAATGTATTATAGGGAATTACTGACTGTGAGGCACCTGTTCACATTCCACCTATAATGTGGTCAACTGAAGGATTGGTCTGTGGGCACATGCATCACCTGGGGATAGGTTGAGCACCACAGATCCATTAAAAAAAACCACAGCATGCACATGCCATTAACAGCTCAGGACTGCAGTATCCCAAAGACTGCCTCTTTCTATATGAACCTACCCAGACCCTGAGATTATCTTCTGAGGCCCTTCTTTGTGTGCCTCCTCCACAAGTGGTCTAGAGGGTGGCAGCATGAGAACAGGCCTTTTCTGCTGTGGGTCCCTGTTTGTGGAATGCTCTCCCCAGGGAGGTTCACCTGGCGCCTTCATTGTAAACCTTTAGGCACCAGGCAAAATTGTTCCACTTTAACCAGGTCTTTGGTTGATTGACATCCAATCCCCCTTTAAAAATGTGTGTGTGGGGGGGAGTTATTGGGTTGTTTTTATTTTGATTATGTATTATGTGTTTCTATATTGTGATTTTATCCTGTGAACCACCCTGAGACCTGCTGGTATAGGGTGGTAGACTAATTTAATAAACAACAACAACAAGTCCTTGGCTGCTTTGTAATAATCCTACTAGCGGACAGATTCTGATTTCCTCATTTGCTCTTAATAGCAAAGCATCACCCACCATCGAGAGAAGGGCCAAAATTACCTGCTGAGGTGTGCTTGAACTTTTCACTCTTCTTCTTCCGCCACTTCCATGGCTTGAAAATTCTTCCTAGAGTGGCAAATTTGCTCCGTCTCCTAATCGGAGGGGTGTGTGTCCCTGGAACAAGCGAGTCTGAGCGCATGGCTGCCAGTCTCTCCACTTCTTCAGCTGCGTTTTGAAACAGTGAAAGGAGCCTATGTCAGTAAAGCAGATGGACAACCTTCCCCCCTTTGCCAGAGAGAAAAGTTCTGTTTTAAGACAAGATCACATTGTGCTGACAAAGGCAGGTATTAATAGTAACACTTGCCCTTTGTATAACACCTTTCAACAAGCATTTGCAGATAATCCAGGAAGGTGATCCCACACATCTGAAAGATACTTCCTCCTCCAGATCAGCAGGGCAAGTATTTTTTTTTTAGGCAATATTTTTACCAGTATTCTTTAAATAAAACAGGGAGGAGCGAAAGGAAAAGGATGGTACAAGATTAAAGGGCCACAAAGGCTCTGAAAGAGTAACTGAGTTATCCCAACTCTTGTCGTCTTCTTCTACAGAATTCCATGGGGCTTAACTGAAGGTAAGTGGGTTTAGGATCGTGGCCTTAAATAGGAAAATAAAAAGGAAGCACTAGAAAAGCAGGGCCAAATTTAATGGGTGGGTAGGGGGTATGGGCGCAGCCAGGGGGGCAGCTGCCCACCAAATCAAGTAAGTAAATAAAAATACTTAACTTAAAGTACCAATCGTAGAAAGATTTTGACAGATTTTTCAGAGCACTTGGGCTCAAAAGAAAGTAATTTAAAACAACTGTTGTTGAGACATTTCAATCCAAATCTGCTAGACAGAGCCAGATAGAGGATGACGACAGGTGGGTGCCCACCCCACAACAAAAATTCTGGCAACAGCCCCCCCCAACACAAATCCTGGCTATGCCCATAGTGGGGGGGAATCATAACTTTAAGACCCCCGCAAATATTTCAAGTACCAAATGCTTTCAGCACACCATCCCCCTGCCCTGAATCATGGGAACTGTAGTTTAAGGGTGCTGGAAAGTATAGCTGCGTGAGAGTAAACTGCAGTTCCCAGGATTCTTGGGGTGGGTGCGCTTTAAATGTGTGGTGTGTATGCAACCTTATTAGGGGGGAGGGGAAGAAAACCCTTCCCCAGAGGCTCTGTGCTTTGCCTTCTTCCCTGCTAAGCTACTTAAAAGAACAAGCAGAGCAGCCCTTTTTCTCAGCAGACACATCTAAGTAGGCACTAGCAGGCAGTGACAGTCTCAAGAGCATAACTTTCAGGCAAGCTTCTGTTGTTGGCACCTCTCACAAATCTAACCCAATGAAGCCACCATGCCAAAATGAGAGCTTACAGTCCTAGGATTAGTTACAACCTATGCGGGTGGCGCTGTGGGTTAAACCACAGAGCCTAGGGCTTGTCGATCAGAAGGTCGGCAGTTCGAATCCCCGTGATGGGGTGAGCTCCCGTTGCTTGGTCTCTGCTCCTGCCCACCTAGCAGTTCGAAAGCACGTCAAAGGGCAAGTAGATAAATAGGTACCGCTCTGGTGGGAAGGTAAACGGTGTTTCTGCGCGCTGCTCTGGTTTGCCAGAAGCGGCTTAGTCATGCTGGCCACATGACCCGGAAGCTGTACACCGGCTCCCTCGGCCAATAAAGTGAGATGAGCTCCGCAACCCCAGAGTCGGTCATGACCGGACCTAATGGTCAGGGGTCCCTTTACCTTTACCTTTTATGCATGATTACTCCAGAAGCAAGTCCAACCTAGTTCCATGGGACTTACTCCCAAGAAAGTATGCTCAGGTTTGCATCTTTAGGGTGCAATCCTAGTTACACTTATGTGATTCAGAGTAAATGTGCATAGGACTGCACTGCCGTTTTTACTTTAAAACACACACATCTTAATTTCCAGACACCAAGCTGGCAGCAGCATTGTATCCCGGTTGATCTCTGTTTGAAAGAGCATTCAAAAGTTTCGGGGCTATCACAGAGAATACCCTCTTAGTACTTGCATCCTTGCAGGATTTAAAATCAAAGTATTCAGACTGGTTTCAAGATTGGTCTTTATCGCTATCTGAATGTTCATGTTCTCCTGGCCATGAAAAACAGTGGTATTGTGGGACTAACAATCCTGCCTAATTCATAGAATTATCAAGCATTATTATTATTGCTATGGAGGCTATGTGCTAGCAGACGTAAAACCAGCTATATAATTGCATCACTCTCATTTTGGAGGGTGGAAGGGGAAGGAGTGAAGAGAATGAAGTAGGATGAAAAATAAACCCAATCAGCTAAATCATAGGTGGTTTTACTTCTAGGTTTTACTTCTAGCTAGTTGCATTGCTCTGCATCCCTTCCATTTCCTCCTCCATAATGGGAGTACCAGAAATAAATAATTTGAGTTTAATTGAACCAACAATGAAGCATAAAACCTCAGCCACCCTAAATTGCAGGGAAACATGGCTCATGTACTTAAAATAGCTTTGCAAATACTTCAGGCTAACTTGCAAGGGTTCTAAAAGCCTCCATAGCCATATATCCTTTCTCCTGGCCTCCTCCTACCTTAACAGTGTGATCCTAACCATGTCTACTCAGAAGTAAGCCAAATTTAATTAAACGGAACTTACTCCCAGGCAAGTGGGGTTGGGAAGGCAGCCTAAAGTTTCTCTGGCTTGCCCTGCAATCTGATTTCTATTTATTTCTCTTCTTATTTGGAACAAAGTGCGGCACATCTGCTTTTCATTACAATGTTTGGTTGCTATAACTAAGGGGAGAAAAACTGTAGTTTGCAATTGTGTTTAACTGCACTTGACTAGAGATACGCAAAACCAGAAGGAACAAATTGAACAATTCAAACATTTGGGAATTGGGAAACATTTGGGACAACTGTTTTTGTGGATTAAAGGTTAAGCGATAAGAGAGCCACTTGCTCTGATGTAGGGTTTTTGTGGAAACACAGCAGCATGCACCAGACCTGACTTGTCTAGAAAAAGCTGCTGAGAAAGGCAGAGAGCATTGTGGGATATGATGTCATAAGTAAGCGTATGGGCCTTCTGAACCCAGCCTCTCAAAATGGCTTGGTTGCGCTGAGGAAAGCAGTTGTGGAGGGAAAGGAAAGTAACCACAGACACCTCACAGCACAAGCTCCTGTTCACTTGTCCTGTTTTTTAGAAGTGAAACATATTCAACCACTTTGCCCTCTCTACAGACAAATGTAATTAAAGAAAGCCCAATTTTATTTAAAGAATGAGCACTATGGGGCTATTATACATTAAACAAACCATGTCCCTGAGTTGTTTTCTCACTGTTGCATTGAATAAAATAAACCATTGGGAAAATGTGAGATAATGTCTGGGCTGAGCTACATTAGTGGGACAGAAACTGCAGAGAATAATAATAATAAAAAAAATCTTTCTCCACCAGCTGGGAATAGTGCTGTGAGAATTGCTACTCAGCCTGACTTCTATAATAAAACCCATCACTGACAAACTTTAAAAGCAGCTAGTGCATCATGTCCACACAACCACCTGCTACCAGTTGCTTGTGCTCAATTCCTCAATGGGCTGCAATTATAGCTTCAAAAACACACTTCAGATCACAGTTGCTATGTGCCCAACACCGTTTTTAAGAAGGTTACGTTAATTATATGGTGCCTGCTGAGGCAATAGGGAGTTTTGCTACAGTGGATGGGTTTCTATAAAAACCCCTCTGAACCATCCACACCAGAAAAGGGCAACATTGTCAATGTTTTCAATGCAAGGATAAATGCTGCTTCTCTCCTTAAACTGAGAGAGATATCTGAGAACACATCAACAGAAATCCAGTAAAGGCTTCCTAGAGGCAAAGTGTCACAGAAAGTTCACCTTATTAAGGCTGCAGTACAAAACACAGTTACAACAGAGGCCCTGTTTTTGTTTATGTTGGCCCTGTTTTTTGGCGGATGGGTTATGTACATTCCCTCAAGACTTCAGCTTTGGGACATCACCACAAAAATGTTTTTTTACTGTGTTTGTAGTGGTGCTGTGTCAAAAGCTGGACTCTGCTCGTGGTGTCCATTTCACACAATGAATTCAACATGGATGTAATGGACTGGTTGGATGCAGGCGGGAGGAACTAGCCGCAGGAACCCCCAAGGGAAGAAGGTGCAGAACCAGGGGATTGGTGGTGGAATGAAGATGAATGGTCAGAGGGAGAAGAGGGAGCAGACTGGGAGGAGGAGGGGACAGAAGCTGAAGAGGTAACAGGGTTTAGTGAGCAGGAAGAGTCTGTGGCAGATAGCAGTCCAGAATCAGAGGAGGAAGCTGAAGCAGGAGAGGAGGGAGGCCGGGAGGTTAAGAGGCATGAGGGTCTCCCCTCTCCTGCTGTGACAAGCTCCCCTCCCTCCTGGTCTCCCAGAACCAGAAGAGGCATGAAGTAGGAGGAGCAGGTACAGTCTTTTTGCTTGGGAAAGAAGCCTGAAGAGGCTGGAACCCTGTGGGGAGGAGGGGACCTTCAGTCTCTGCAATGACTTCATAGGGGCAAGACCTACTGAAGAAGAGATCCTATTTTTTCTAATAAACTCTACTTACTTCATGGGATTTACTGCTGGCTTGCTTGCTCCTGATATTAGGCATTCAAAACATTCATGCCCCCCAGCACTTTTCATCTAGCTACCACACACACACTATTAATGGGACCTTCAAGCTCAATATGTGATCAAGTTAATGAATTAATGGTTAAACTGGAATGTGCACCTAGGTAGTCACCAGGTTCAAAGGCCAAAAATGTATCTGCTGGTTCAAAAGCACATCCAGAGATAGCACTGTTCTCATCAACTCCTGCATAAGCATTTATTTAGGTTTCCTACATGGAATTTGTTCTTGTCCTGAAGTAGTTATAGGAAAATGGAGTATATGAGTATATATATGGCGTACACACACATACACACACACACACACACACCCCACACTGTGTTAAGAGAAAGAACAGTGCTTCATCTTCTTAAATTTACAACAATCCTAGGTACAAATTTTGCTAATACATACGCTTTTTCTGAGTTTAAAATTTACTCAGTACATTTCATATGGTAGTATTTTCCAATTAATGGCTAGCTGGTAATAAATAAGTGCATATTTTAATATGGAGCACAATCTCAATAAAATATATAGCACTATGCATAAAACTGTTTTTAAAAAGCTGCTTCAGCATATCAGCTCTTTGCCATTATCTTTTTTGCTTCTTCATCTGACCCTACTCTAGCATCAATTACAGTTCTTAACCATTATGAAATAGTTGTAGGCTATGGCATCAGCTGCTAACAGCAGGTTCTGTTTCATACTCTTTCTGTTCAAAAAGATGTGAAAGTGTTTTTCGAGGCTGCAAATTTACCTAGACTTGCCAGTTTATACCCACTAGAAGAGTAAAAGGAATTACGGTGTTGGAACTCAAGACCACAGTGGGCCTACAGGAGACAACCTGAGATGTATCAGATAGAAAGAGTCTATCTATATGCCACTAGTGAGCTCCGGCTAGAGGAGGAACCTTCAGAGGGAGCTGCCACATCAGGAAGGAAGACCCTCTCCACAATATGCCAAGAACCTATAAAGGTTTTTGGGTAGGTGATAGGGGTTGAGGGAAGAAGATGGATCATGAAGTGTGTCTTTGGAGTAAGTACAGATTTTGCACATGATTCCTCAGTTTAGGAATCTGGGCTTTCTCTGATATAGGCTCTTGTTTAAGGCTTAGCCTAACCATGACAGCTGCGGAAACAACATTTGAGCTCTGCTGCTACAGAATTTCTTGCCAGAGCCATCGGAGCTGTCCAGGGTGCCACTGAAGTCTTTCCTCCATACTGCTGTGGCTGTTGCAGCAAGTAGGTGTTGCTTCAGTGGCATTCAAATTGGTCTACATTGCTGAAATAATTAGTGATAGACACAATCCATAAACAGTCATTTCAACGGGACAGGTAAGGATACGTTTAACTCTCCCACTGAAATCAATGTGATTTAAATGTCTAACTTTGATTGGATTGTGCCTAATAGCCCTCAGAGAAAGGTCAACCACAGCTTTTAGCACTCTCAGAATTGGATTGAAATGGTGAGACTAATGAAACTCTTCTCTGTGATAATGCAGAGACTCAATAGGCTGTTCTCACCTCACTAAAACCGATGAAGGGCACAAGGTTGTCTGTAGACCACTTTCAACAAATAACACTGGATGTGGTAGATGAAAGTAACTGTGACAATAAGTATATGCTCTTCTCAGAACTCCCCCACCCCAATTTTACTAGCTCAATCTCTCTGACTTTTTGTGAAAAACTAAGATCCATGTAGAGTAAATTGACCTACTTTCTAAAATTTCGTGCGACAAACTGACACCGTCAGTGACATTTGCAGAGATGGAGGGGATGCTTGAGTGGGCTTCAGATTCAATATCAATCTTTTACAACAATGGATATGCAAACTTCATTAGCGAAATAAGATCTGTGTCAATTGGTAGCACAGTAGCACACAATCGCCTTCCAGATCAGCAATTGTTTACTAAAAAGAAGCAACCAATTGGGGCTGGATGGAATTTATCCTGCAAGTATATGTCCACAAATTAATTTTTTAAAACCTACTTGCTGAATCTTAGTCCCAAACTACTTATTTGTTGGGTTTAGGTTATGAAGACATCAGGCAACCCAATCCTTTAGGTCACAGTCTTAAGTATAAACATATACATGCAAGTCTACATGACGCAGGATCACAGACTTTCTGAATAACTGCAGTTTTAGGAGATGGAAATCAGCAACATACGCCAACATTTTCTCCCCCTCCCCACAACCTTATTCCTTTTCTGTCCTTTCGGTAATTGTAACAAGAACACCATTTAATATGGAGCTCTCTATTGCTTCTTTTGTGCAACATCACCATATTTTAAGCAGGTCATAATATTCAGTTCTTTTGGAAGTTTGGCATAAGGTATCTTTGCGCTGTTTAATCTTTCACCCAGTTAAGAATAAATCACATGACATTAGACATCTTTGTTCATAACTGAACATTAGCCAGTGTGCTAGACATTTAGTTTTGTATCAGAATGCACTGTATTAACTGTTTTTAACACAGCTTCTTCCAGAATCATTATATCTTCAGGTGATATACGCTGAGATTCCTCCTTATAACATGGATGAGTGATACCATCATGGCCCATAAATGACTTGAAGAATGTTCCTAGCTATGGATTATGGACACAACAGACCACAATGGCATTTCTACAACCTATTTATCTTGTTAATGTGCACTTGGAGGCTCCATCACTATGCAAATTATTGACTATAGTATCATCAAGATCTGCTTAGCGATAGTTTAATCTGAGAATGTCTGACCCTTTAGTTAACAAAAGGATTAATAGCACACCAGGCAGCAAAACATCACTCTGTAGCAGCCTGTATAGCTCTTAACACTTGCTTGTTACCTGGAGTCATTGACCGGGACAGAGGCAAATCACATATGGAGCTACCCTATACGGACTCTGACCATTGTGTCCATCTAGCTCAGTACTGTCCTGACAGGCAGTCACTCTCCAAGGACTTGAGCAGAAGCCTTTTCTCTAGCACTGCTATCTGAGATCCTTTTAACTGGAGAGGCTGGGGATTGGACCTGGCAGGTTCTGCATGCAAAGCATGATCTCCTCACTGAGCAATGCACCATGCTTGGCTCTTGATATGCTGCAGTCTGCTTGAATTACTAGACATGCCAAGGAATCAAAATGCAAATACCTGTCAAAGCTGCAGTAGTCTGCAATCTGAATGATGTCTCAAGTGTGTACTGGGAGGGTGGAGTGTCAGCTTGCACATCACCACACTCCTATTTCTTTATTTTTAATTAAATTTGCATACCGCCCTATACCCGTAGATCTCAAAGCGGTTCACAACTTCTCTGGAGAAGTTAGCGGGAGACCCTCCAACTGAACTAGGAAGCCTCAACATGAGGTCAGAATGGGTCAGGTGGTTTTTTTCCTGCACCTCCCCTTGCCCATCCATGCTTCTAGGTCAGGCCTGCTCACTGGCCTGAGCAATGCTACAGTCTAACTCTAGACCATCTTCATCCAGACAGACAACAGGCGGTATCTACCTAAGTCATGCTCAGAGTAAAATACGTTGCTTGTGACTGATGGAAATCCAATGATGCCAATGGACCTTACTGAGTATGAACCCTCCAGTACCTTCAAATATACTTTGATCTTCTGAAGTGGCATATTTAAATTACATCTTTAAAGGGTCAAAATTAAGGGAGAGAAGAATAACAGGGACCTCATTGTGGGAGTTTACTATAGATCCCCAAGCCAAATGGAGGACATAGATGATGCCTTCCTGGAACAGATGGCCAAGCATGCAAAAGGAAGGGAGATAGTAGTAATGGGGGACTTCAATTACCCGGATATTTGTTGGATGTCAAACTCAGCCAAGAGCATAAGGTCAAACAGATTCCTCACTGGCCTTGCAGACAACTTCATTGTCTAGAAAGTGGGAGAAGCAACAAGAGGAACAGCCATTTTAGATCTGGTCCTAACCAATGTTGATGACCTGGTTAGTGGGGTAGAAGTGGAAGGATCATTAGGCGCGAGTGATCATGCTCTTCTGAAGTTTACTATACAGCGGAAAGGAGCAGCCAAGCATACTAGGACTCAATTTCTTGACTTTAAGAAAGCTGACTTCATAAAACTTAGGGAAGTGCTGGGTGAGATCCCATGGACAGTAATACTAAAAGGAAAGGGAGTTCATGATGGCTGGGAGTTTGTTAAGAGGGAGATACTAAAAGCACAACGTCAGGCAATACCAATGAGACAGAAACATGGAAGGTGCCTAAAGAAGCCAGGGTGGCTATCTAAAGAACTTTTAACTGAGTTAAGATTAAAAAAGGATGTGTACAAAAAATGGAAAAGGGGGGAAACCACCAAAGAGGAATTCAAACAAATAGCCAGCATGTGTAGACACAAAGTCAGAAAAGCTAAAGCACAGAATGAACTCAGGCTTGCTAGAGAGGTTAAAAGCAACAAAAAAGGCTTTTATGGGTATGTCCGTAGCAAAAGGAAGAACAAAGAAACAGTGGGGTCACTCAGAGGAGAAGATGGTGAAATGCAAACAGGGGACACAGAAAGAGCTGAACTCCTCAATGCCTTCTTTGCCTCAGTCTTCTCCGATAAAGAAAACAGTGCCCGACCTGAAGAATTTGGAGCAAATGATTCAGCAAAGGAAACACAGCCCAGAATAACTAAGGAGATAGTACAAGAATACTTGGCTAGTTTAGATGTATTCAAGTCTCCAGGGCCGGATGAACTGCATCCAAGAGTATTAAAAGAACTGGCAGATGTGATCTCAGAACCACTGGCAGTCATCTTTGAGAATTCCTGGAGAACAGGCGAAGTCCCGGCAGACTGGAGGAGGGCAAATGTTGTCCCTATTTTCAAAAAGGGGAAAAGAGAGGACCCAAATAATTACCGCCCAGTCAGTCTGACATCAATACCAGGGAAGATTCTGGAGCAGATCATTAAGCAAACAGTCTGTGAGCACCTAGAAAGGAATGCTGTGATCACCAATAGTCAGCATGGATTTCTGAAAAATAAGTCATGTCAGACTAACCTGATCTCGTTTTTTGACAGAATTACAAGCCTGGTAGATGAAGGGAACGCAGTGGATGTAGCCTACCTTGATTTCAGCAAGGCATTTGACAAGGTGCCTCATGATATTCTGGTAAAGAAGCTGGTAAAATGTGGTCTTGACTATGCTACCACTCAGTGGATTTGTAACTGGCTGACTGACCGAACCCAAAGGGTGCTCATCAATGGTTCCTCTTCATCCTGGAGAAGAGTGACTAGTGGGGTGCCACAGGGTTCTGTCTTGGGCCCGGTCTTATTCAACATCTTTATCAACGACTTGGATGATGGACTCAAGGGCATCCTGATCAAATTTGCAGATGACACCAAATTGGGAGGGGTGGCTAACACCCCAGAGGACAGGATCACACTTCAAAACGACCTTGACAGATTAGAGAACTGGGCCAAAACAAACAAGATGAATTTTAACAGGGAGAAATGTAAAGTATTGCACTTGGGCAAAAAAAATGAGAGGCACAAATACAAGATGGGGGACACCTGGCTTGAGAGCAGTACATGTGAAAAGGATCTAGGAGTCTTGGTTGACCACAAACTTGACATGAGCCAACAGTGTGACGCGGCAGCTAAAAAAGCCAATGCAATTCTGGGCTGCATCAATAGGAGTATAGCATCTAGATCAAGGGAAGTAATAGTGCCACTGTATTCTGCTCTGGTCAGACCCCACCTGGAGTACTGTGTCCAGTTCTGGGCACCACAGTTCAAGAAGGACATTGACAAACTGGAACGTGTCCAGAGGAGGGCAACCAAAATGGTCAAAGGCCTGGAAACGATGCCTTATGAGGAACGGCTAAGAGAGCTGGGCATGTTTAGCCTGGAGAAGAGGAGGTTAAGGGGTGATATGATAGCCATGTTCAAATATATAAAAGGATGTCACATAGAGGAGGGAGAAAGGTTGTTTTCTGCTGCTCCAGAGAAGCGGACACGGAGCAATGGATCCAAACTACAAGAAAGAAGATTCCACCTAAACATTAGGAAGAACTTCCTGACAGTAAGAGCTGTTCGACAGTGGAATTTGCTGCCAAGGAGTGTGGTGGAGTCTCCTTCTTTGGAGGTCTTTAAGCAGAGTCTTGACAACCATATGTCAGGAGTGCTCTGATGGTGTTTCCTGCTTGGCAGGGGGTTGGACTCCATGGCCCTTGTGGTCTCTTCCAACTCTATGATTCTATGATTCTAGATGCTTCAAACCTGTTACAACCAAAGAGCCCTGAAAACAAAGAATTCTCAGTACTTTGAAAAGATACATGCAATGATCATGGCATACACAATCTGTAATAAAATTATTGGAATGTACATCTTCTCCTCCCGAGAATCTTTTAATATCCTGTTCTTGTACCACAAAACTTGAAAGCTAGATTTTCTTCTCCTTCCTGGCTACATGAAAAGAGAGAGCTGAACCCAGCTGAACAGCCATGCCAAACATCTGGAAAATATTGTTCCATTCAGTAATCCTGAGCTATGCACTTCTGTTACTTCTCAGGCACAGTAGCCTTTCTCCTTTGTCCATAAAAAATGAAAAGCATCTTGCGTGGCTCATGTCCCACTGCTACTGACATAAAGAAATCGTCCCAAGATCATTGTTGTACTTTGAATCCCTATGCAATAAGTATGATGGGATGCCCTCTTTTTGGCCTACCTTTTAAAACAACCCCACCATGGTCAAGATTCTTCCATTTTCCTCTGGAAAACAGGCTATCATTTGGGTGACAAGTACAACAGGGGCTTATAGAAGAAACAACTACTTAAAAATGGGTCTGATCTTCAAATGTTAGGTTCAGGCACCTTTTGCATCCTGACAAGGAGAGAACTCTAAGAAAACCGGCTGAAATGAAGGCAGACACACTGCTAACACCATGCCACAACGCAGTGCCAACTTGCACTAGAAACAATGTCTACTTTCCAAGTCAACAGTTATTATAACTACCCAGCTTGTTAAAAAGTATTGAATTTTTGTTCATGTTGAAATTATAAAAGTGCAGATAGGTTTTAACTCCAGAGTTGTTTATATTATCCATATTTACAGGATCTAATCAGATAAGTCCTAAGGATTTGATAAAACATGTTTGATACGAGGAGAAGCACAGCTACAGGATTTTAGTGCAGAAGTGGTGATAAGGGGATGGCTGGAGTGATGTCTTCATCTACTGTGGACAAATGATTAGAATACTCTTAGAATCATAATATAAGTTTTGGGTAAGATATATATGTGAGAGATAGTATATCCTTTGGATCACCTCCATAATGGTTTTGTGGTAATAGATTTATGTTTTGTATTTCATTTGCAGACTTTGAGATTTTTGTTTCTGCAGTTGCTGTCCTCCTAACATGGGAAAAGAAACCCAGCCATTCGAAGTACATTGTTGTGGGTGCTATTGATGTGGGTGTATTTTAATATCTTATAAAGGATTTGCCAAGATAATATGAAGATCCACCAAGCGTATGTGGATCTCAGACTGTAAATCTGAGATAAAATAAAATAAAGGTACACGTAATATTTAAAAAAATAGATTTACTTTTTGGTGATACTCTTCTAGACAAAACAAAAGCAATTTCAGGTTTGGTTTCCCCCATTGCAGAAACCTCTCAACAGATTGGATGTGGCCAATCAGCCATGAAAGATTCTAGTAGGCCAATGTTTTCAGTTTGTATTAGGTTTTACTGAAGACAACCAATCTGTTTCCACTGACTAACTCTGAGTTTTCCAAGTGTATTACATTGGTGATGAATTAGGGACCCAAGCGTAAGAGGACTGATGGATTTCTAGCATGCAGGTTGCAACTGTGAACTAGCCTTAGACAAAGAAACCACTGCATACAGGTCAGCGTAGAAATGGGGTAGTGTTGCCAGATTATTTTATTTTATTTATTGATTATCAGTTTGGAATCCTTCCCCCGGAGCTTCAACATTCTTATCATTTGGAGGACACCAGACTGAGAAAGGCTGGTCTACAGGCCAACATATAAGTAAATGCAAATAAAGGCACAAACCTATGGCACTGCAAGTTCCCATGCTTAATAAAGCCTGAGGATGGAACAAATATAGAGTTGTTGCATTGGTCAACTATGACATAGAAGCGGGGCTGGGGGTGGGGCAGAGTGCATGTTTTGCACCTTGCCCTAATACATTCTCGCTCCCCTTCCTCCTCACAAACCACAGCTTTACAATCTAGTTTCTCTCACAGCTTCATATGAAAGCAAGCTGTCTACATCAGGATACACGTATTGAATAAATGGACCAGTCTTCATTTGTATTGCAAAAAAGGGCCTATGGGCTAATGGCTGCAACAGGGCAGTTTGAAAGAGACAAAGGGCACTGCCCTTTCCCTGAAATGATCTGGCTCCGAATGAAGGTGAAAAGGCAGGCAAGAAGTGGAGTGGCAACTGAGGACGCCTCTGGCAGAAGAACAATCCAATTTCCCAAGAGGACTCCTTTGACAACAATGTAAACCCTACATCTCTCACGCCGAAATGACTTCCAACGCTGTCAGAAGACCCACAGATACTCCAATGTATGATTTGCCAAATGGATGTGCAATTGTATTCTTCCCTATCAGCCACAGCCCGGGGCGGGGAGTAGATTGTGTGCAGCTGTTTGATTTAGGGATCTTCAGATTTCTGCCAGGGGCAGTTAACTGGGCTATGAATTATTTAAGGCCGGACTATACTATACAAATATCGTTAATTGTTTCCTTGCCCAAGGCAGATAAATTAAATCTTGGTAAAGGAGTTTATGAATACCCTAAAAAAAAGTAAAAATCCCATGGTTGGAGGCAATTGTGCTTATTTCCTTATTTGCACAACTTGCCAGCTGAATCCATTTTAAGATCCCGGCAGCGCACATATAATCAGCTCAGTCCCCATTGCTCCGTTCTGTTTGTAATCCGCAAGTATGATGTAACTCTTAATTGATTATCACTGCATCACAATGCACAAGACCTTTTCATTTCCCTCCCCGATCACTCAACCTTTTTTTTTTTTTTTTTATACAAGGGCAAATGTAACTAGTCCTCTCATTCTCTCAGCCCTAGGATTAAAACAAACTAAAAATCATCCTCCATAACATGCAATACCAAACACTCTAACAACTACATTACGCTGTATCTCCGTAAAAATGTTTTTGGGTTGTTTGGTAGTAGCGGTTGCTCGTTTTAAAATCTGTGTTATATTTCTGTTGTTGTATTTTGCAAAGGTAGGTGTTTT
Organism: Podarcis pityusensis; assembly: GCF_964106645.2. Classification (NCBI taxonomy): domain Eukaryota; kingdom Metazoa; phylum Chordata; class Lepidosauria; order Squamata; family Lacertidae; genus Podarcis; species Podarcis pityusensis. The sequence continues at coordinate 62,370,521 of NC_138031.1, forward strand.
GCCTTTTTGTGGGGGGAGCATTACAAGCATAGCCAGTTTTTCTGATGTGAAATGGATATTTTGGGGTACTCATGACAGCTTCTTAGATTCCCAGATGTGCTACTGGGCACCAAAAGTTTGGGTACCCCTCTACAACAGGAATGTCCCTATAGTTACATCTGGTTTAAACAGATGTATCTTAGATTTACTCCAATTAACCAGATGGGTCTAAGCTCGGAGAAAACATCAAAATTACAAATACTCATGGGCTTCCACAACCGTACATTCAGCCAATACCCCAGAGGCTTCCCATCCTCTCCTGAGGGAAGGGCACCTTTGCAAAGCCCCAAGCACAGACTGTCTTTGAGCAAGTAATTCAGCCCATCAGTACTACTCACATGGTCTCAAGGAGGCCTTTTGGATCTTTGACAATAAATGGAAATCTTAGTGGGACTTGGCAGTGCAAATGTCTTACAAGATCAGCTGAAAAATTCTCACTTATCATACTTCTGGCAACTTATTCAAGTGTACAGGTATATTTGCCAAACAAAGGAGAGCAATAACATACCCAAAATTTGTTTAATCAACATGCTGACAATGGAGAAGATTTATTGCTCCATTCTATTGTCCAATTCCCAGACCTTGAGCTGATTAAACAAGCTATGGTCTTTTAAATGTTTTGTGGGTTATTATTATTATTTACTGTTTTTCCTATGTATTTTGTGCTTTTATACTGTAAGCCACCCTGTGATCTTTGGATAAAGGGTGGTATATAATGTTCATCAATCAATCAATCAATCAATCAATCAATCAATCTATAAAGCCAACCAATGTGAAATGCATGTCTAATTCTTACCAAGGTGGTAAATTACAGGATGTGGGTTTCTCCCCAGGGAAACACACTTGGTGCCAGCATCGACACCTTCCCAGAACCAGGCAACATTTTTGTACAGTACTCTCATGCATTTGGGCATCAATATGATTTAGTTCTCGTCACTGTCTTATTCTGCTGTTCTGCCCCCATTTTTGTGGTGATTATTATTATTATTTTGGTGTTGTGGAGGAGGAAGGAGCTTTGCGTGCGTGCACAGTACCACAGATTATCACTTGATTTTAACAAGTCAAAAAATATCTATTTCTATGATTTTTTATTGTGAAAGTCTTTTCCGACTGTCCCTGTGGGAAGTGGCTCATAAATTAAATAAACAAATGCACATTAGCACATCATTTTAATGTGGGGGAGGATAGATGAGTTCCTGAATTCACACCTCCTCCTGTCAGAGGCAGAACAATCCTGACATGGTTACCACCTCAGTGAGAACTAGGCCCTCAGATGTAAGCAAAAGAAAAAGAAAACACTCCACACTAAGCCTCATGGAAATGAGAGCTGCACATCCTTTTAATTTTGTTTTCATTCTTTTCTCCTAAATACTATCTATTATGAAGCTGGAGGCCAGCTTTTCCATTTTACAGGTTACTATTGTCAATTTTGCTTCCATTGTTAAGGATGCACTTAAGATTGGAATAGGGCTGTTTTGAATAAGTGTGATCTTAGATGGCTTCAGACTGTTAGCAGCTGCCTCTTGTTATCTTCACTTTAGAGCTGGTCAGGCAAGAAATGTTTTTGTAAAAAACCCTGAGCCGTATGCAAATTCGTAATGGGGAGGGGAGGGAAATGATGCATGGAGAGAAACTGCTGGGTTTACAGGCTGCCTTGAAGACAGCAATTTGATTCAATAATTACTTTTGCGGCAAAATAATCACCTTGTTTTATTTAATAGCATGTGTTTTATTTAACTGAAAAGCATTTTTTCCCTTGCCCCAGGAGTCTAAAGTCCTAAAGTCCAGGTTGGAATTGCAATAATCTGTTTTCCTTTAGGGAAGAAAGGTTCATAGGTCAAACTTCTGCATGCCTTTGCAACAGCAGTGACAATATTCAAGCTGCACCTGGAAACTAAAAACAGTATGTTACCAGTGTGGTATAGCAGTTAGTGTGTTGGACTATTAGGATCTAGGAGACCAGGGTTCAAATCCCCATTCAGCCATGAAGCTCAGCAGGTGACCCCGGGCCAGTTACTGTCTCTCAGCCTGGCCTACCTCACAGGGTTGTTGTGAGGATAAAAGGGTACCATATGTACCACATTGAACTCCTTGGAGGAAAGGTGGGATATAAGCAGAATAGTAAATGTTTCGAATTTCCCTAGGTTGCTTAGGATCGCAAAGTGTGTGACAGGTCTAGGCCAGGGGTCCCCAAACTAAGGCCCGCGGGCTGGATAAGGCCCGAGGGACTCATTTATCCGGCCCGCGGTGACCCCCGCCGCACGCTCTTACCGGCTCTGCACTGCAAAGGCTGCCCACTTCCGGGTCAGAGGAGCACCGGAAATAGCTTGTGCACATGCACAAGCGTTATTTGCGCATGTGCAAGCGTTATTTCCGGTGCACATCAGGATTGGAGGAGGCCCGTGCACATGCGCACAAGCTATTTCCGGTGCTCCTCTGACCTGGAAGTGTGCCGGAAATAGCGTGTGTGCACGTGCATGGGCACATGCTCCCCCGACCTGCCGCGCGATCGGCACTGGAGACACTGGCCCGAGGCGCGATAAGCTTGCTGACCCCTGGTCTAGGCTCTTGGATGTTTCACAAGTTATGGATTCCCTCCATGGAAAAACACTTATGGTTTAGGGAGGAGAGTTCAAAGCTGACATGTTGATTCCTCACAAATGAGCATCCCACAACTGGGATCTGCTGAGACGAGTGTAGGATCAGACAGCAAATGTTGGCTTGATTTTTGTAACCATTTTGAATACAGCTCTCTAGAAAGGGTACCTATGTAAATGGTACTTTACTGATTATGATTTTCATAGGTATCTGAAATAAAATTGTTCTTATTCTAATTTGTTCTGATCTCTCATATTTCTTACACACCTTTCAGCAGAATTTCACAGGAAAGGTTGCAGTATATAAAAAGCACAATGTTATTAAAACAATGATAAACATTGAAGACCCCACTCATCACCCCAAAACAATAATCTGATACAACAAATTACAGGGAAGACACCAAAATCAATTATTCAATTTCCACAAGCCAGGGTGAAGAGGTGCATCGAACGGCAATGCTTTAGAGCGCTAGGCTCAACATTTTAGGGATATGTCACAGAGGACAAACTTGCTTATTGCCACAAAGAGAATCTATTGAAGAGCTAAAAGCTGGATGCCTAGACATTGAGCTCATTGAAGCCAGCCATTAAAAGTAATGTTATGGCCATCAATGAGGATACTAGCTTTTTCTCTGGGCTGGCTTGGTTAATAGCGAAATGTTATTATTTATTGGGGATTGATAGCTAGAACATGCTTGCTTAAATAAGCACGGAAGCCTGCATCATCCTTGGCCGAACGCTGTGTGGCCAAACATTTATATTTTCCCAATAAGCCCACCACTCTTTATGTCTTTCTAGTATCTGAAATCAGGGATAAGAAATCTGTGGCTCTTCAGATGTAGCTGGAGATCCAACTCCCATCATCTCTCGCCCCCGTCCGTGCTTGCTGGGGCTGATGGGAGTTGGAGTCCAACAACATCTGCAGGACCAAACAAGCTGTATCCCCGATATACAGGAACGGGGCTGAATTGCAATCTAGAGACTTTGTGATTCTCCATTTGTGGTGAACACTTGCTCCTTACAGATTAGGGGTAACAGAGTTTATTGGTGCAAGGGCACTCATAACTGCTAGAGTCTGTGAATGGCAGAATTTAATGAACAATGGTATTTAGATTATATCTCCCCTTCATATCCCAAATATTAACTGTCAGACAAGAAATTCCTGGGTTAGCATATGCATGCCAGTCTGGCCAGGCTGGCTAAGTGCAGAGCCATTAAGAAGCAAAGGGGAGCCAGGTACTGAGCCACTGAATGCCACTGGCAATGCAAAACAAATACAAAAACCCTGTATTCCCCCCCCCCCTTTGATGAGCGGACAGAGACAGGAGATTTGGGAGGTTGCCAAGGTGATGGGGGGCATGATGTCAGAGAAAAGTGTATCCCTTTTTAAAAACAGGTTTGGAAAAGGGGAAGGACGGCTTAGCAGATGTTCTTGGGAAGGAGAAAGGAGAGACCAGGCAGAGGCTATATGGGGTAGAACAATCTTGGCACGCTAGGACAGAAAGGCACAGGAATAGTGCGCAGGATGCCTTGAACTCCAATGCCATGCTGCTGCAGGGAACAAGCCCCCTCCCAAACTCCCTTCCTTCACCTAGAGTCAGGTGTATTTGAACCACATATCTTAAAACACTTCAGTCTCCAATGTGCCTGAATTCCCAACAGAAACACGGCCCTGGGTAAGCGCCCAGAACCCCCTGGAATCTTGCTACCACTTGGTAGTAGAGATTAGGTGTGGTATTCCTTAAGGCATTCCCTGTGAGAATATCTGAAATTCAATTCCATCTATATAATACATTCTAAATATATATTCTGTACATACCACTGTTTGCACAAGCCACATGAGCAGTTTACAACAAAGTCAAATAAAATAAAAAGAATCTCTATTAACTAACACTGTCCTTAAAGTACGCAACACAACAACTTACTAAATAGTGGTTTGTCAACTTCAGCAGCAACTAATTCATTCAGCCAATCTCCTTCAAACATCCACTGAGAAAGGTGCATATTAATCAGCCACCTAATATTCTACAGACACCTCTCAGTAGGGGGAGAGTTCCACATGAAAGGAGCCACCACTGAAAAGGCCTTTCTCTGGTCTTCCACATCCTGTATAGAGATCACCAATATAGCTTCCATCTGCTGGTATTAAACCATGGACAGATTGATATAGAAGAATATGTTCTTGCAGGTATTTTGGTCCCAGGCCATTTAGGACTTTAAACATCAGGGTAAGCAGCTGGAATTGGGCCCAGAAAAAAAAAATTGGTAACCAGTGTAGAAGTAATTTAAGAGCAGTATGTTTGTGGCCTGCTGTCCCCTACCAGCATTCTTGCTGTAGCATTTTGCCTTAGTTGCAATTCTTGGACTGTCTTCAAGGACAGCCCCATGAGAAGAACACCACAACAGGTCAGCCAGGAGAAACCATGAACATAACAGGCTTATTGTGCGCAATGGCAGAGCACAATAAGCCTGTTATGCCCCCTTTTCTGGCCGCTTCCGGGTTGCCATGATGCGCACCTGCGCGGCCAACTGTAAATCTGTAATTGCCTGTAGTCACTTTTTGATTTCCCAGTAATGAATGGATGTAAATGAATCAGACTTGGAAAATACTCTGAATCAAATCAGGCAACCTTACAGAATGCCTTGGACTGAGGCGAACTGTTTTCCAAAGCACAAAATCAGGGTCCAAACCACATCTTATAGTCACAGTGCAGACACCTACCATAGAGCCCCTACTGTAATCTTGGAAAAGATCCTGGGCATCAAGCTCAAATGCGAAGGCTCATTACTAAAACTGGCAATCGTCTTGGTAGGAGTGAAGGAAAACAGGAAGGGTTCATAGGTCAATACTGCAGTAGAGCACATGCTTTGTGAAAAGAAGCTCCCAGATTGAATCTATGGCTCCTTCCCTTAAAAAAATAAAAAATCTTATATTGCAGGGGTTGCAGAGAACTGAGTCCTTGGAGAGCAACTAGTTGGGCCATTGATCCAATACCATAAGAGGCATATCATGCGTTCATAAGAGGCAATGGGAATGGAATAGACTTCCATGAGATTGACTGATATAAAGAAGTCCTACCCTCACATTATGAGGGAAAATGTAGAAATGGCCTTGTAGATTTGTCTGTCTTCTCCAGCCCACTGCTCATTGTGGGTGAGGCATCAACTTTACCTGTACATCGAAGGGTCTAGGTGCAGAAAAAGAACGAAGGGTGTTTGCTGCTTAATGTTTCCTTCTCAAGGGCAAAGGGTTGGAGTCACACCCCGGCAAGGGTGGGAAAGCAGTGCAAAGCCACAATGGTGTGACATGCACACTCAGCCCTCGGACAAGGATCTTTCTTCCACCCTCTTCTTCTTCTTATGATGGTGAACAGAAAGCCAAGCAAGAAGAAAGATGGAAGGTCAGAGGAAGAATAAGGCAGTGTCTGAAACACAACAGACTGAGGACATAAGAAGCCCAAATGGATCAGGCCAAAGGTCCATCTTTGTCCAACATTGTGTTCTCACACTGGCCAACCTATGAGAAGCTGAGAAGCAGGACATGAGTGCTTGTTTCCTAGCCCAAAAAAGGAACAGACTGTAGAATGGGAACCTTGCTGCCTCCTTCCTCCAAGGAAGATGCCCAGTTTTCAGAACACCTGCCTTCCCCCACCCAAAAAGCTTGTTTATATTCTATTTTGTGATGCATTCCAGGAAAACGTGTGCTACTCTGCAATCACCAACAAATTTCATTTCTACAACGCTGTGGTAAGGACTCGTATCCCTTGTGTTTACAAGGTATGGGCAAAACCCCTCAGATAATTCCATTGAAGTGAATGGGACTTGCAGAAAAGCATAGGTACACAGCTTCAGCTTGGTTTCATGAGATGAGTTCCTCACTGATGGGACCCCTCCACTGTCAGCAACAGGCACCAGCAATATACAACTGATGTGCCTGATCCTAATGAAATCAACATTACAAGCAGTCTCAAAAAATTATCTGCTGGATAGCTCCATTAATGTCATGCCCTTCCACATTTCCATGGTTAGCACTTTTCCAGCCTCAAATATGGCACTACTGAATATTCTATTGCCAAGTAAAAGCTCTACTGACTGACATCAAAAAGGTCAGGTTATTGTCCCTCTGTAAAGCTTGTTGAAATGTGTTTGGAACCAGAGACTATATTTTAAAGGCATGCATGTTCACATACATTAAAGTAAGAATAGCTCCACTTGCCCTCTTACACTAGCTTCTAGAAATCTGAGTCCAGGGATGGTGATAATAAATGGGGCTGATGCAATACATTTTGAGGCAGATTTAATTAAAACAGTCAGCGTATATTTCAAATCAGTGGTTTAGCCTGCTTTAGGAGGGATAAATGAATCATGCTAAGGTTTTAAGGCACTTGCTGCTCCTGCCTGGCAAATCCTCAGGTTCCATTTCCAGTGGTCTCTGCTGTCATCAATAATAAGCAGAAGGGGAGGGGGCGGAAATCAGAGCAAAATATACTGAAAGGCCAAGTGCTCATCTTTGGTACAGTAGTGAAATTGAAAGAAAAATTTAGATCACTCTCTCTCTCTATTGCCCCCCACAAAACTGAACCATGTAAGTTAATATAAAGAAAGTAATTATGCTAGCATATCTGCATTTATGAAATACATTTAGGGGTGGGAGGGAAACAAACCATCACAACTATTTCATTGCAACTGCCCTGCTTTGGGTGACAAGGAACTGCCAGGATCCAGATAATATTTGATTCATCCAAACAGAATGAATAAATTTACTTTTTAACAATGTAAAATTCATCCCAAACATTTAAAAAAAGGTGAACTAAACTGGTGACAACTGCAGATAACAAACAGCTCTGAGAGTTAGGTGGGTTTTTCCCCCCTACTCACATTTCCAAATCAAAAACCTTTCACTGACCTTCAGGAAACAATCTCTGCTAGCTTACCCAACTCAGCTGCTTCTAACTCAAGCGCATTTGTATTTTAAATAAAACATGAAACATCATGACCAAAAAAAAAAAAAAGGAAAAAAATCCCATAGCAAATCCCCTGGCAAGAAGATATGGCTGGCAACATCCCCAAAGATGTTTTTGTTTGGGCTGGATTTTATGGCTTCTTGTAGCTTTCTGCCTCTTTAAGTTGCTGACTCTGGCAAAATCCTAAGACGCTCTCATTGCTCATTCAAAAACATTTCGTTTGTTCTTTACAGAGATACACACAGAACAGATCTGCTTACCTGTATAAAACCCCTATTGGACTCTATCTGAATGCACCCCTCTTTGAATGTTACACTCAGTAGTGTCAAAGGAGAGTGGGGAGAGCAGTTGGCAACCGTCTGATACAAAAGGTGGCACACTAATTCCAGTAAGATTCCATCCAAGAACTCTGCACACATCCCAGTATATGTGTTTGCGTTTGGAGGTAGCGACACAACGCAGGGGGGGAAATCACACGAGACTGATCCCACCAAAAGCCCTCTCCCAAATTCCAATAATTAAGTCAAGTAAACTCTGACTGCGGCATGTTGATAGAAGGAGGGGGTGGGGAGTTGCTGTAGCCCAGATGAAAAAGACTAGTTTAAGCAAGCCATTATGATGATGATGGAAAAGCAAGCAATTCACGGAGCCGTTTCTGTTGCAGCTATAAGGAGAGAGGACTCTGCTCTGTGGGTGCTGCTGGGCTAAGGCAAATGAAGGTAAAAGAAACAAGGACCGTTTTGCTTTCCCCTCTGCTTGGCATGCCAAATAGCTGCCAAACCCATCTTATTCCCTGCCTCTACTTTCTCCCTCCTCCCAGAGTCCCTTAAGTAGCAAGCTTACTAGCAGCCAGTAATTGGGAGTCAGGCACCTATGCATATACACAATCACCACCAGGAAAAACATGCTCTCTCTCTCGCTCTCTCTGTCTCATATAATACAGACTAAAGATCAGAGCACTCACCGTCACGGGCTTCCTCTCCGCGACTGCAGTTGCTGCATATGTGCTTGATCTCCTTGCCTATGTGACAGTGTATCACAAAAGACACGTTGTTGTTGTTCGTAATAGGTTCTTTCAGTGGCTTCATCCTCACCAGATAGAAAGCTCTTTTTTTAGGCTTCTCCTCACTCTGGTCTGGAGAGGAGCCATCCCTGCGGCCGGAAAGGGATGAAAAGGAGAGCATCCCAGGCTGCTTGGTGTGTGTGGAGTCCGCCATCCGCTCACTTTCGCCTTAGCCTCTCTCTGCCACACACACACACACACACACACACACACACAACTCTCCCTCTCACACCCCCATCACACACAAGGATTAAAAGGGGGAGGGAGGGGGAGAGAGAGGACAGGATGGGGGAAGAGGCAGAGAGTGAGAGAGAGAGAGAGAGAGAGAGAGGAGGGAAGCGTAGCCGAGCCTTGAGTGACCTATGTGACCCCTCTGCCTTAACCAATCAGAATGATTGGAGCTGCAGGATGCTATTCTCCAACCATACCTGTGTCACCTCATCTCACCTTGCAAAACAAATGCCACACACACTCACTGGCAAGCCACAAGAGCCCTCCTTCTCAATTCCCCTCTATGGGGCACAAGCAGAAGGCAAACACTGCGCTGCACTCTTCGACCCACGTAGCAGTCTCGTGTTTTCTTTGTCCTGCGATTTCTAGTATTTTGTGTTGATCTATTATCATGGGTCTAAGAGGTGCCCCCCCAACCTGCTATTTTTTGCTGAATTTGAAGAAACAGCAATCTGTGGAAAACCCAAATAAAAAAATTGTCCCTCTTCTGAACTGGTCCTAAAATTCCTCCTGTACAGGAATTTGCATTTTTCCCCCCTGGGAGCTCCCACTTCCTTTCCCTGCCTACCCCTGCAGGATGATTTTTTTCAGTTTTCCAGGCATGCTTAAATTTTATTTTATTTACCTTTCCCTGTTTAGTGCTCATATAAAAATTGTGATCAAATGAAATACTGTATGTGCAAAGCATGTGTGTTGGAAGGGTCCTGGCTCCTTTTGTCAAATGATTTTCTGATTTATTTGCTTTCTGGTTATCTGGTTTTCTGATTAGCTTGCTTTCTGATTTCTGATTCTGACTCTCTGCCATGGGTACGCAGAGTTGATGACCACATGAAAAGTGGACTATTGGTTATAGGAAGAATAAAAGGGAAAACACAGGGTTTCAGGGGTCTTTTCCTCAAGTAAAATCCAAGGCAAAAATCGCAAGTGGGAACACCCAGCCCTGGACCAAATTGAAAATGAGGCAAAAAGGTATGGACTTAAGGGAAAGTGTGCCTGGGCACTAAAGCCACATTTTTCAATTCCTTTCTGTTCTCCCCTGTGGTCTCATTGCTTAAGCACCAGCTTTAGCAGAGGGAGCCACCCCACTTAAGCGGTGTGGGAGGACAACATTTCTCTGAGTGAGGTAGACAGCAAAGTGACAGACAAAAGATTGGACATGGCTTAGGTCACTTTGTGATGGCCACTGGTGGCGGGGAGATCCAGCCTAGACTATAAGTATCCAAGGGAGATACTGCAGCTCTTGGGGTCAGCTGCACTTTGCAAAAAGGGGTGATGGGAACAAAAAGAGGGCATTCATCCCGAGATTAGGAGTCGGCAAGGCATTCAGAGAGTCTGCTCTTCCTGGTGACCCCTGGGCATCATTAGCCAGGGAGAGAGGATTCCCATTTTTGAAGAGCTTGCCCCAATGTCACCAGGCCCTGCCAGCCACTATCAATGGGCATCGTTGTGAAACACTGGACAGAAATAGCCATTTGTGTGTTTTAAAAGATAGGCCACAGAGGATGCAAGAAGAGACAAGAATGTGCAAAGGCCAAGGGAAAACTGGCATTGCTGAATACAAACAACAGAGGAACGTTCCATTATCATATACTGGGATAAGAAAGTTTTTTTTAAAAAAAAATATGAGTCACAATATTGAGTAAATGGAGTTCATTTTTCAGCAGAAGTTACTGGAGCACTAAAAAAAAAATCAGGTTGCATTGTGACAGCAGAAAAAGCAGATTTATGCAACTATACAACTCCTCTCCTCCAGCTTTAATTAAAAACTGCAATCTGCATATGTATTAAGAATTCCAAAGACCAACTGACAGATGCACATCCAACCAAAGATGAGGGGGGTTTTTTTGGTGGGGGGCGGGGGACACCAATTCAGGAAGCAAAACCCCTGAACAATAACTTAATCAGGTGTTTAATTGTCCCCCACCCCAATTGACTCATCAGATTTGCTCATAGGAAATGGATGGCGACAGAAAACTGCATTGAAGCTGCTAACTTTCACATTACTCAGTGCAACATCTAGCATCTTGTATGCTTGCAATTCAATTGACAGGACTTAACTTTCTAGGCAGCGAATGTGCTATTATATTTAAAAAATGTTATACCCTGTATTTCCCGAAGAAGAAACTGAAGACGGTTCATTAAAAACAACATGAAAGCTTGGAAAATACCATTACCACATGAAATAATTATTAACGCTGGAGGGGGATGGAGTATATTTGATTCAGGAAGTGTGAAGCATGGGGAATGAATGTGTGGGGAATGGTAGGGGTATGTATGAAAAATAAACAGAATGGTCCATTGGGGCAAACATCTGTTATGCATGTAAAGAGGGGGGGAAACATCATACAGATTTGGGGGCATTTGGTGTACAGTAATGGCTGCTGAGGTCATATTAAGCCAACAAATGGCAGGGGTGGAGGGAAGAGAGAATAAACTTGCTTAACAATGCATATATATTATTGTGTTGTGGTGAATATAAGCCCATATGAGCATAAATAAGAACATGCAACTGCAAGAACACAATGTCTTACAAATGGGAGGGACATTTGTTTTCCTGTGTGCCGAAGGAGGCCACAAGGCTTACGGGTGGCAGGCTTACGGGTGGGCTTACAAGGAGTGGGCTTACAAGGAGTGGGTGGGCTTACAAGGAGTGGGTGGGCTTACGGGTGGGCTTACGGGTGGGCTTACAAGGAGGCCACAAGGCTTACGGGTGGCAGGGATCACACCATACAAGTTTTCACAGCGTCAGGTGTGGACATTGATAATATTATCATATTATTATTATGATAAATAATAAATAAATTTGCAAAAGAAAGTATGAGTAGATGGCTATGTTCTGTGGGGTTTGAAATAAATTCAAATGAATACATTTCAGTCTGGACTGGACTGTAAAGTAATCATGTCCCTAAAAGGAGGAAAAAGCAAAACAACCACAAATCTAGTGAACAGATTGCCCCTCTGAACAGTGTTATTTTTCTAGAAAAAGAGGTACCGGAACTCACCACGAATGCCTCCCTCATTCTCTTAGAGTGGCAATGGCGCCCACCTGAGAGGAGGCAGAATTGAGTTCCAGTGAGTTCCGGCTGAAAAAAAAGTGGTGCCTCTGAACCTGTCCCCAACATGAGAGAATGTCTCCCAACTGGGGCAATCTGGAAGCAGAGAGGCTGCTGTGGAGGAAGCTCTGCAGAAGGGAGTGGAGCCTTTCACAGAATCTGCCTACACTCTGCTTGACTTAGCACCAGTTGTCAATCAAGTAGCACTAAATATCCCCCTCAAATTAGCAGGAATATAAAAAATAATAATAGACAAGTCAGTTTCTACTCTATGAATAGAATGCTGTTTCTATTTGTGACCTTTGGTTGGCTAGAATGCAAAGCACAGAAATAAAGGAAAGACATTTTTGACAGTATAATTAATATATTCTCTGGAAACTCACTCCCCCTCTGAACAAATGCAAGCTCTTTTGCACAGCATGAAAATGTATGTGAAGAGACTTTGGTGACAAAGGTTGAGGAACCTTGGTGGAGGGTAGGATGAGATGCTGATACACATGTTTCCTCTTTGGAGAACATTTAGGTCCTGCAAAACATAATGTCCACAGCCTGCTATTTCTTCCCTGCTCCTAACTTACAGTGCAATCCTGTACCTGTCTACCTAGAAGTAAGTACAACCTAGCTCAGTAAAGCTTTTATCCCCCAGATAATCAGCTATAGGGTTGCAGTCTCACCTTTCATGAATGCATGTTAGGTGAGCACCTACACATCATTAGAAAAGAGAAAATACATCACTGTAAAAAAAGGACAAAATGGAATCAGATTTGCATAAAAGTTACATATGCAATTTTGAATGAACACAGGTAAATTTAGAAATAGTTACTATACTTTAAATAGAAATACAACGCATCTCATCCTAATGGGTAAAGCTGTGACCCAGTGACCTGTTTGGCTGCTCAGGTGGGTTGAACATTCACTGGATTGTATTCAACCAAGTTCTTCTCAGAGTAATCCTAATAAAATCTGTGGACTCGACTACCTTAGCTATGTTAATTTCAATGGGTCTACACTGAGCTGAATTTAGTTCAATACAATGTTTTGAGTATAGAACATAGAGGAGGGCAACCCATGGTCTGTGGGCTGCATGTGGCCCTCTGGGATCTCTCCCAAACCCCACTCCCTGCCAAAAACTGGACTTTGAGGTTGAGATGGGCACTCAGCTTGGAAAGTTTTATAGAGATGAAGGCAGAAGTGGGAAAGAGCCATGCCTGCACAAGCAGAGTTGAAGCTGCTGCAAGCAACACTCTTTCCCATTTTTTCCCTTCAACTCTATGTGCTTTTCCAGGGTCAGTGCGGATCTCAAGAGTTGAAAGAGGAAATTCAATGCTTGCAACAGGAAAAAAAAAAATCAATGTGCTTTTCTAGGCATAGCGCTTTCACCTCTCTATGGTATGAATTTTAAGGAGGGGAAGGGAAGAGAATGGCGACAGAAAAACTGGTTACTTTACTTGCTCTGCTTCATATTAGCAAGGGAAAACTGTTTTATTCCATCTATTTCATGCTTGCAATGCCTGCCTTGCTTTCAGGGTGCCAAGCAGAAAAAAATAGTGCTACTTCATTTCATTTGGCGATGGCGGAAGAGTGGGGGTTGTTGAAATAAAAGGTTTTTTGAGAAAAAACTTAAGGAGGGGCAGAAGGGGAAAGGATAGAGGGAAAGAAGGGAGGGAAAGGTAGTGTAAGAGAGAGAGAGGGTAGTCCAGACTGTTATTTTGCAGGTGGGATTCAGGCATATACTGGCAAATTCAGGTTGCTTAGTTAAAAGTGGATCTGGCACTCTCGCACAATAAGCACACTTCCAAAACGTTGGACTTTTTGCAGTAAGGAAAGTGACAGGAAAATGCACTGGAAAGTGAAGGGAAACAATTGCTTGATCTGATATCGTACAACCTTCCCACAAACAAATCAGAATGCATGCAAATCATGAATTAATGCTCAGTATACAGGTACCCCGACAGCAAACAGAAAGTGCATGTGAATGAGTGTGGCTGTGCATGTGTGAATGGTCTTGCCTACTGCCATGCTGCGCCCCCCACAGTTGCATGTACAGTGGTACCTCGGGTTACATATGCTTCAGGTTACATACGCTTCAGGTTACAGACTCCGCTAACCCAGAAATAATACCTCGGGTTAAGAACTTTGCTTCAGGATGAGAACAGAAATCGGGCTCTGGCGGCGCGGCGGCAGCAGGAGGCCCCATTAGCTAAAGTGGTGCTTCAGGTTAAGAACAGTTTCAGGTTAAGAACAGACCTCTGGAACGAATTAAGTACTTAACCCGAGGTACCACTGTATCTCTTATGGCGGGGAAGGGGAGGAGATTACTCGCTTCTGATATAGAGGATATGCTCAGATTTTTACTAAACTGAAGTTACCAGAATGTGGGGGAAAGTAGGTTTGCCATATAACTGTTTGAAGAATATTGATCTCACAGCTGGGGAGGGGAAACAGCTGCACATGACATGCTTTATACATATAAATGTATGCTTAAAATTATACAACATCCTCATCTTTAAATGCTCTCTCCGCATGACTCTGCAGGCAACGTGAAAGGCATTGGAATTCAAACCAAACATCCTGAAACAAACCCTATCAAAAGCATTAACCATGCTTCAATGAGAATGTTGATGCACTTCCAGGTCAATGAAGCTTATTCTAAGCAAAACATCTGGATCATTGTAAGACGAATGCTTTTTTCCTTTTCTTCTCTGCAAATTTTTGGCTGACGTTTTCACTTTCAGTTCCTTTCAAAATTAAAGGGTGGGCAAATTTTACCCAGTGTCTGTCTGTTTCGCCGATATATGGCATTGTGGTGTAGCTCAGGAAGTTCAGATCCCTGGCTGGCCACAGAGATTTCTGAGGGGTTTTTTAAAGGATAAATTAGGTTATCATTATTTATTCTATTTATGTTCCTCCTTTCCTCCCAAAGGAGCCCAGTGTGGCAAACATATCAATATTAAAACATTTTTTTAAAAAAATCTAAAAATAGTTTAAAAGTGATTTTAAAAAATAAATAAAAACAGTGATCTTAGGGTTGCCAGAAATTGTCTTTCAGCCAACAACTGCCTGGGTAAACCCAGCTGTTTTTAAATTCCTCCTGAAGCTCAATAATGAGGGGGACAGATGCACCTCACCAGAGAAAGCATTTCACAAATGAGGAACTGCCACTGAAAAGGCCCCGTCATGAACCAACAAATGCAGTCACAGCACCACACTGAAGAATACTAAATGCTGCAGGTACAACAACAGGTTTTTCAAAACTGATCTTGAGCAGCAATATACTAGATATTCTAATTAAATTAGCGGTACCATCAGGGCTGGACTCTGGAGTGGAATTTCAGGGGGGCCCCACTCAGAAGAGTGAGCAGAAGGGTCTCCCCAGTGCAGAAGGGCTGGTTTACCACATTCAGAAGTAGGCAAATTCACTATCTAAAGATCAGGGTTGGGCGAGGGGAGGGGGTGGGGGAAGTAGTAAGTCCAGAGTCTAAAATTACCTAACTTCACCACTGCATTAAATAATTTAACAAGTTATCTGCAGAAAGCCTCAAGAACGCCTCTCAATATGTGCTGTTTCTTTTTTCTAATGGACACAGATTCCAGGATGTTGGTCTTGAAGAATGTGGCTGATAGGAGAAAGAGTTCCATATATGATGGGGAGAAGTCTGTGGATATTAGGTGAAGCACACACATTTCCTGAATGCCTATTTATTTTCTTTGGTGTTTGCTGCCCAAAGCTAGGTGGTTTAGTGGGTTGAATGTTAACACCTGCAAAGGCTTTAAATTTTAACTACACTCTCCCTTTAGGCAAGCTTTTGGAATAACATGTGCTACAAATAAATTGACATGAATGTAAATGATGCTCAATCTCACGTAGGCTGCAGTATGCTTGCATTATATCATAGTTTAACATTCTCTCTCTCTCTCTCTTCACCTCCCCCCAACTCGGCTACTTCTCTAGTTCACCAAACTAGTTTGAATAAGTTTTTTTTTTTTTTTTTAAAAGATCAGATCCTGTTTGGCTTCACACCATGAAGAACTGCATGTAGAGGCCTGCAAACACATCATCACAGAATGAGCTAAATACTTGTGATGTTATCAGTTGGACACAGATCCACGCAGATGTCCGTACACCATTTTATTCTGCACAGCTGAAAATAAGAGGTGCATGCATGACACAGAAGAAGCTGGTACATGGTTGTGCGTTTCAAAGGGGAATGCCAATGCCTTGGCCTTCTTAAAATCCAACTAATCATTTTTCTAGGAACCTCAATTAAGAAATGTCAGATCCCATCAGGGATTAATAGCATAGGAAAGCTGATAGTAGCTTGTTTTAGCCCTTGAGATGATCACGACGCTCACCAAAATGCAAGACTAATGCCTTCCCTTGATAAGCCAACTGGAAATTAAGATGTGCATCAATTTGTAACACTGTTGTAGCTCCTTCTCTGCAGCTAAGTAGGCCTGGACCTTGCCGTTATGTGAATAGGAGACTGGCACACACAGCCATCCTGAGCTCCTTGTATGAATGTTATACATGTAGCAGATAAACACATTGCTGCATATGCCCTTTGCCCTTGCAACGCTGCTGCCTACTTACAGTATGTCCTATGAGGGTGAAATGGTTCTTAGCAAGATTTGCACATCACACACAGACAGTGGCTGCTCACATGGCCAGTTCAAATGGGCTCCACTGGACTAAGTAGTGCCCATGGATATTTGCTCTTCCCTACCCATGCCGACCCTTTTAATTCTCCCAGTCTCCTGTGTCGTTTTTTGGCTTCTCTCAAGTTGTTGTCCCCCACAGCTGAGTCATACAATGGCCTAATGTGCCTCACATCAGTGGCACCACTAACTTTTCAAAGCCGTTGGCATGGTTTGGTAGAGCAGCAACTTCAACCTGGATCTTTCATATTTCACCCAAACCTTCCTTCTCCTGTAATGCTGCTGCCTGCCACATTGAGGGAGGCAGTGATTTTCAGAAGCTACAACTATAGCCCAACTCAGGATGCCCCTGAACTTCTGGTTCACAGAAGCCACTGCTCTATCCCTCCAACATCAGCTGTAATTAGTTGCCTGCCTTTCTCAACTGATTTGGCAATTATAAAGTATACAGCTGCTGTCAGCATGGCACAGAGGGTACAGTCCCTGCCTGTGTATTTTAAGAAAGAAGGGACACCCACACAATGCATAACACAGAGAAACAAAAGGCAAGTGCTTTTTGGACACAAACTTAAAAGTGGCACATTTAATAAATAAGCTATAGTTAAAAAAAGAAGTCAAAGCAACGTATTGCCGTATGTTAAATAATAACACCGTTGCACAAGCTTGTAGATGAGGTTTGCTTGTTCTCTTTCCCTTCGCTGCATGCCTCATCACATCTAACCTCTGGGGTTTTGTGAGACTGAAAGTTACCCTTTTATAGAACATGTAATTGAATAGAGATTTCAAAAGAACTTGCTTTCTAATGGATGTCAACCGGTTGTGATTAATTCCTTCTTTCAGCCTGGCTCTGCTCACGCTCTCTCTCCACCCCCATCCAAACTAATGTTATTCTAAATAAGTAAATAAAGAGAATTTAAGGTCTAAAGAGACAAACTGCTAAGCACTGCTGCTGCAATCTGTATACATCCCTGGATGAGCTCAGAACAAATATATTTGACATGAATAGAGGCTGAGCAGCAGTATTAATGCTTGACGGACCAATCACTATTTTTTCAAACTGAATTTCAACCCCCCCCCCCATTTCTTTTATGTATGGTTAGAGAAAGAGATTGTACAAAAAGTAAATGATAGTCATGTCAGTCCATAAGAAAAATCCATTTTAAGGCAGTATCTTTATTAGGCCAGCCAAAATGTCACAAAATATCCCCAGAACTCTTCATCACATTAGAAAGCGGAAGGGGTATGAAAACTTACCACTTGCATGGAAGATGTTATTTATACTTTCTGAACAACAGAACTGCAATCAGGTTCTAATTTTTTTAAAATAAATGCTATAAAGCTCTTGAGCAGGGTGGGGAGGCCTAAGTTTACCCTAGCAGGGCCAACCGAAGTGATTTTCATATTGAAATTCTATTATGATAAGACTTCAAGAGCCTTTAAAAAAAGAAAAAAGAAATGCATAAGTCATAACCTGTGTAGTGTAGGGTTAGATTTTGGACTGGGAATGAGAAGGCCTAGAGGAAAGGCAAAAAATTAAATGCAATACAGTGGTACCTCAGGTTAAGTACTTTATTCGTTCCGGAGGTCTGTACTTAACCTGAAACTGTTCTTAACCTGAAGAACCACTTAAGCTAATGGGGCCTCCTGCTGCTGCCACGCCGCCAGAGCACAATTTCTGTTCTCATCCTGAAGCAAAGTTCTTAACCTGAAGCACTATTTCTGGGTTAGCAGAGTCTGTAACCTGAAGTGTATGTAACCTGAAGCGTATGAAACCCGAGGTACCACTGTACTTTTTTAAAAAGTGAAGCAGAGCAGTCCAACAGCCCAATCCTATGCATGTTTACTCAGAAATAAGTCTCACTGGTTCCAGGGGCTTGCTCATCATAAGAAAAAAGGGTAGAGACCTTTTTCTGTTCTATTGCTGTTGTCACAACAGAAGCTGAAAATTCAGGAAATGGACCTGGCATTTCTCTGAGGAGGGCCAAGTTCCCACAAGTAAGGCTAACCGACAGTATGATTGTCTGCAACAGGAAGCTAAAAGAAATTTGCAGAATAGTGTACTGACAAGTCATTTTTAAAAGCAGAACACTGTGGTCTAATTCACTCTAATTGGCCTTTTCATTCCGACATTTGTGAGACACAGATCCTGAACACATGCAATAACATCACATTCAACAGCAGGGTGAAAGGCAAAGCGACAGCTTTAAATAACACCCCTGCCTTGTGGAAAGCTAAGCAAAGAGGGAGGGAGAGGGGTTTGGAAGCTCCAAAGCAGCTACAAACCTGGCCACAACCAGTTCAACATGACAGAGGGAGATGTTACAGTACACACCAAGAATTTGGTTTTATTGACTTCAACATTTGCTCACTGAATGCCTCTCTTATAAGGGCTCTGTATATGTATGGCAAGGACACAGACTCTATAGTATATACTCTGTTTTTACATATAATTCACTTCCATACAAAAATACTAGTCGGAATTGCCTTCCTTTCAACCAGCAATTAACCACATCATATTTCAAAATATTATTGCTCTTTCATTATTTGAAGCTATCAGATATGAACCTGAATGTATTAGCATTCTATAAGCAGTGCTTATATTTACAGTGAACACCATTTATGCAATAACCTACCCAGGTTTTCAAAATGCATAGTGCCTTGCAATGAGGGGTGGGGAATCAATCTATTTCTTCATTTCGCAGGCAGTATTAAAACAATTTCACTTTAAATGTAGTGGCCTTTTTTACAATTCCATTTCTCCTTTGAAATAATAAGAGCTTGACTCACCCAGCTCTGGATGTGTTTTCCTCCTTGCTGATATTTAGCACAGCTGTAACACTGTAGGTAGTATTAGGTCACATGTGCACTACACATTTAAAACAGTACTTTAAACAGCTGTGCCTCCCCCAAAGGATCATGGGAACTGTAGTTTGTTAAGGTACTGAGAATTGTTAGGAGAGCTGCCATTTTCAGAGTGGTTTCATATTGAATCCCTTTTACACAGAAGGAGGTTCAGAAACTTCAGCTGGTGCAGAATTCAGCAGCCAGGTTGCTCACTGGGGCAAGACGGTTTGAGCATATTACACCGATCCCGGCCCAGCTGCACTAGCTGCCAATTAGTTTTCAGGCCCAATTCAAAGTGCTGGTTTTGACCTATAATGCTTCCAACAGCTCAGGACCACAGTATCTCAAGGACCGCCTCTCTCCATATGAACCTACCTGGATGCTGCTATCATAATCTGAGGCCCTTCTTTATGTGCCTCCTCCATGAGAGGTCTGGAGGGTAAGCAACACAATTGTGGAATACGGGTGGCACCTTCATTACACACCTTTAGGTGTCATGCGAGAACATTCCTCTTCAACCAGGTATTTGACTGATTAACATCCCATATATTTTTAAATGTGTTTGTGTGAGGGGGGCTTTTTGGATTTAGGAGAGGGATGGAAAAATAAATACTGGATATTGTCCAACCACTGTGTAGAAAAAAATTGAATTGTATGTTAATCACTGATGTTAAGAAAGTGATGAGTTGTTTTTGACCTTACCCAGAGAACAGTTTGATTCTGACCTACAGGTTGTCTGTATATCAGTCAAAAGCAAATAGACCATTGCCATTAATTATGAAGGCATCTCAAAAGTATGCAGAACTTATTCTCTGGAATAGAGAACGAAAGAAAAGACACCCCTGTTATGATGGGAAGACAAAACACAAGCCTGCACATTTGATACCTCCAAATCAAAAGCTGCCTTTAACGGTGTACCACATCCTTCGAAAGAACAGAGAATCATGAAGATATGAGTGGTTCTGCTTCACATGGGCTTAAGCAACAGTTTCAGCATTTTACACGCTGAGGTAGCCCATATCCAGTGGCTGTCATGTTGAAATGAAGTCGTGTTTCGATGGGGAAAACCTTAAGGTGTCCTGCAGGTCTTCAAAACAGAATATTTAGACAATATGAAAGCAGCAGACTTTCATAGAGAGTGAAGCTCCAAACTATGGATGGCCTTCAACAAACAACTCTTCCTCACCTTGTGTACTGTTGTTGCTAGATCTGCTTCAGCAGCCAATTTGCAGCTATCGACACCCGCTTCCCTATGTTTGGCCTCATGCCACTCTGGAAACATGTTTATGAAGGAACCAGATGGGTCAGATTAATGATATGTTTCCAGCCCATAGTTAACACTGCACAGCCAGGTGGGAAGGCGGTGTTTACTTGGGACGTAACGACATCTCTCACCTTGCCTATGTTTCCCCTTCCTAGATCATTATGTTATAGAGCGGCATTAGATTGTGCTGAGAGGAAGAAGCTCTGGACTATTGTGGGATGATACACATTGGCGCTGAGGCGGGCCTACTTCTCCCATTATCATATTTATACTGAGAAACATGTGGCAAACAATACATGGATCTTAAAGCATCAACTCTACTCACGCAGCATGAAACTCTCATATTCATTCACATTCCTGCCCCAAATGGTGTCCAAAAATGTGACTAATTCACAGTAAAGTAGCATTTGTGTAGGAATTTGCAAAGCATCCCTGAGTGAAACTATGGCTATGTACACACCATGCATTTAAAGCCCCCCCACCTGAATCCTGGGAACTGTAGTTTGTTAAGGGTGCTGTGGGGATAAACTACAGTTCCCATTATTTTGGGGGGAGAAAAGTGCTTTAGATGTATACTGCGTATGCAGGGCTCTTTTTTGGCTGGAACTTGCCGGAACTCAGTTCTGGCACCTCTCAGGTGGGCGCCATTGCCATTCTAAGAGAACGAGGGAGGCATTCATGGTGAGTTCCAGCACCTCTTTTTCTAGAATAACAACACTGTGTGTATGTAAGCCTTCAAAGGGGTGCTCCTTAACAGATCACTCTATGCCTTCTAAATCAAAGGTAGGGGAACTGCAGCCCTTCAGATGTTGTTTATCATAGAATCATGGAGCTGAAAGGGACCCAAGGGTCATCTAGTCCAACCCCCCTGCAATGCAGGAATCTCAACTAAAGCATCCATGACAGATGGCCACCCAACCTCTTATGAACCTCCAAGGAAGGAGAGTCTACCCTCTTCCAAGGGTATCTGTTCCACTGTTGAAAAGTTTGACACTCAATTCCCATCAGCCCCAGTCATCATGGCCAATGGTCAGGAATGTTGGGAGCTTGTCGTCTGCTACATTTGGAGGGCCAGAGGTTGCCTATCCCTGTTCTAAAGAGAAGACCACCTGGTTGGTAGGAAAGGGGAGGTGGCCAGTGTTAGGGGCAGGGGGAAAGAGAGAGAAAGTGATGAGAAGAAGCTTGCATCTCAGCCCTGCCCTGTTACAGCCAACTAACATTAAGCTGTTGACTTAGCAGAAACAGGCAGAGGTTAGGGTTTTGTAACAAGAAATGGAAAAGAATGTACTACTTAAAATATATATTAAAAAATAGGTGCTTTAGCTCCTTGAGCCCAATTCTTTGCTTGCAGCCTTCTAGCTAAAGCCAGCAGCAGAAGTGGTTCAACAAGAACAGTCTCTGAAAGCCACAATGTGAATTATGTCGTGCTCTTCATTGTGCAGTGCTGGACTTTGGCTGCTCTGCACAGTAGACTAATGAGCTGAATTTAGCTACCGTATTTTGGGAAATTATATAGAATTGCGTTCCAAAGGGGCGGGGGATGATTTCTGGTAAAACAGAAAAACACTGGCAGCCTGGCATGCCCCCAAATCATGTCAGTTCTTTCCAAAGTTTTTAATAAATCAAAAAACAAAAAAACCATGAAGAAGAAAACATTAAGGGCAGGGTCAGGTGTGTCTTTGCCCTTTGTTTTGTAATTCTGTAGAATGCAATGAGATTAACTGCAATGAAAACAAATTGTGCCTTCACTGAGCTGATGACCTAATCAGATAACTGGCACTGCCATTTTTTTACTAGGGGTGTGGTAGAATGACTCCAGTCCCCCCTCATGGACAGGTGATCAGGGCTCTTAAAGCTGTTCGTTGTCCAGCCCACATGCTCAAAAAGTGACTCTGAATGGATGCAGACATAATGCAAAATGAACCCATAGTGTGATTGGTGCTTCCAAACATAGAACAGGCAAGTTCAAGTTTAGAACTGCTTTTGTTTCCCACCTGCCCAGGAGTGAGCTTCAGAAGTTCCATCACTCCCATGCCCGTGATGTCAACAGCCTCTCGAGGCCAAGTTATAGCTCTAACCATGGTTTGTCAATGATCCAGATGTAAAAGCAAATGAATCAGCACATAATGATTTGCACTGACATCAGCAGGCTGCACTGGAAGATGCTAGCCGAACAGCAGCCAAGAGATTTGTCTGGTTCTTACTGAGCAAGGTCAGCACTGCCATGCAGCAGGAGGAAGCAACCTGCTTGAGACAGCACCACAATGGGAGGATAGATGAATCAAGGAATTGGGTGGCGCTGTGGGTTAAACCACAGAGCCGAGGACTTGCTGATCAGAAGGTCGGTGGTTCGAATCCCTTCAACGGGGTGAGCTCCCGTTGCTCGGTCCCTGCTCCTGCCAACCTAGCAGTTCGAAAGCACGTCAAAGTACAAATAGATAAATAGGTACTGCTCCGGCGGGAAGGTAAACGGCGTTTCCGTGCGCTGCTCTGGTTCACCAGAAGCGGCTTAGTCATGCTGGCCACATGACCCAGAAGCTGTATGCCAGCTCCCTCGGCCAATAAAGTGAGATGAGCGCCGCAACCCCAGAGTCGGTCACGACTGGTCAGGGGTCCCCTTAAACTTTTAAAAATGTTGGTCCTAGTGCAAGTAGGGGGCACCATTTGGGCTCTGCTTCAGGCTGACGTCTTGGACAGGCTCCTTGACTGAGAGCGCCTCTCCAGCCCGACTGAGCTGCCACTGCCTGGCCATTTGTGGTAAAGGCAAGCTTTCCCCTCTCCACAAACGTGGCTGGCAGTTCTTCCCAGTGAGTTGCTTCACCAGCTGCTGCTGTTCAAAGCTAGAAGTTGCAACCCAGCCATAGGAGCCAACT
This sequence comes from Podarcis pityusensis, assembly GCF_964106645.2. Classification (NCBI taxonomy): domain Eukaryota; kingdom Metazoa; phylum Chordata; class Lepidosauria; order Squamata; family Lacertidae; genus Podarcis; species Podarcis pityusensis. The sequence continues at coordinate 62,394,105 of NC_138031.1, forward strand.
CCTAGGGGCTGAGGGGACTTTGGCCCCACGCAATAAAGCATTTGAGGGTGCTGGGGCCCCCTAAAGGTGATGGGCATTGCCATTCAAATGGTGTGCGCACGCACCATGTCATGTGATTGATTGTGTGGTGCAGGTGGGGCTTAACCCCCCGCCCCCAATATTTTATTCAAGTTGGCACCACTGGACCCAGCAAACACAAGATGCTGTAGCATTATGAAAACTATGTGGGTGAGGACTTGATCAGCAATCTGGTTGGGAGACCAGTGTAAGCTGTGTCTCTGTGTGTTTGATTAGAAAGAGCTCCTTGCATGTGCGGTGCTGTTGCTCAAACTGAAGGGAGAAAGCTATTCTGCTTCATTATACCCTGATCCCCAACCCAGTTAAGTCAAAAGTGCTTGGATATAAGCTGATTTATTCCTTTTCCCGCAAGAAAGCCGACTTTGAACAGAATTTTTTTGGGATCACAGAGACCTACTTCCTGAAAGGATGTATTTAGGGTTGAGGTGCCAGTCAGCAGGTAAAGGCAGCAGGACAAACAGCCCAAACAAATCCTTAGGAAGGAAGAAGGTAGATAATGCCTCTTCAGCTTCCCTCAACACCCACCACTCCTGTTATAAAAGTAAAGAGTCTTCCCTCTTCTCTGGACCTTCTCGAACTGACAAACATCCCACTCACTCACCCCTCTTTTACTTGCCAGAAGGAGAGAGAGAGAGAGTCCCACAAGGATTTGTTTCTGCCTAAATCTCTGTGCTCCCTATTCCCAGTCTAGTTCCAGCACCTTGTTGTTTCAGGTTCCCCTAGGCCAAGGAGAGTGGGAATTCCTCCCTCAACCCCCAGCCTGAGGACCGCTTTCCTTCATGGGGAAACTCTCAGGGACTGCCTGTCAGTGCTGGCAAAAGTGGGTGAAGCAACCAATAGCCTTCCGAGCTCTGAACAATCAGCTTACAGCCACACCAAAGCCAGAGGTTTCTGCACTCACGTCTTTACACTTAGCTGCCCACTCAGTCATGCAGTAGGTAGGATCACACTTCAAGGGCACATTGCAGCCAGGCAAAAGAACTCAAAGTAAGCGCTTGGAGTGGCGCGGGGAGAATCCTGAGGGCCAGAAGGAGAGAGAGAGAGTCCTGGAGGGCCAATTCTGGTTCTGAGGTTCTGCTTACCCACCCTGGCACCAGTTTCCTCCTAGGCCCCATCCTACCTGCCAGCTTCCCTAGGTAGAGGGTGCCACCCTCAGATAGGTGACAGCTCAGTCCTGACATGTAGGAAGCTGCCTTTATTTCCACTGTACTCATCCTGAGTGTAATGCATAGAAGTTAAAACTGGACTCGGACTCCTCTAACAAGAATCCTGCTTGTTTCTGGAGACCCCCCCTTTTATTTTCAGACACTTCCACCACACTCTTAGAATACTATTTATTTATTACATTTTTATCTCAAACTTCCTCCAAGGAACTTGGGCTCTACTCTCCCATTTTATTTTCACAACAACCCTGCGGAGGTTAAGGTAGGCAGAGAGTGAGAGTGTGGAAGTCTTATGCAAGATAGCACAGTGAGCTTAAAGGCTGATCTCATGGCTGAGGTAATTGAACTCCACTCCAAATCTCTCTCACATACTAGCCAGTCACTGCAGTACATTTTTTAAAGTGAATCATGTTGCAGCAAAGCCCTCTCATCTACCACCAATACCATCAATGGTACCATAGGCAAAAGATTTATACCTGAAGAGAAAGCAGTGTGTATCAATGGCACCACTAGTAACACAATATTGATTTCTTTTCCTGTGATTTTTTTGGTACATAGAGGCTACACATTCCCACCCCCACCCCCGTTTTGATGTGTCCTCTAAATAACTCTGTTTTCCAGAGCATCATGTATGCTAGGATCCATCATTTACTGCACACCTCAGTTTGGGTCAGAATTCCATTTCCTGGTCTGCAAATCCTGGTTGCCAGAACTGTTCCTGCCCTCCATTCATTCATACATGCTGCGTTTGGGGGCAGGCACAGGCAATAGCTGTCATGGACAACTGTGGCTGATCTATGCAATCAGACGGAAAGATCTTGTAAATTCAAACAAAATGGATAAAGAACCAGGAGGTGGTTTTGAGCGGCAGAGGGAGAGGGAAAATTCAACTCGATAGCAATGGAAATGAGTATTTTATCATCTCGCCTACCTGATTTGAAAGACCACAAAGCTTCTTTCACATTCTCTGTCTCTCCAAGCAACAGCTGTGCCTTCTGAAACTGAGCAACAGTCCCTTTAAGTGCCGTGCTCTGAAAGCACATGCATACACTACACAACCAGACTTGCAGTGCTGCCAGTCCAGCCCCTTCTTTTTTGGATTCAGCTGATGGTGAGCAGGAGAGGGAAGATGGCAAGCGGCAATTCTTCACCAGCTAACTCACAGAGAAGCCTGAGCAAAACAAATCTAATTAGCAGCCTCAAAAGGCACCGAGAAACAACGCAAAAGGGCGATGATGTTTGATTTTCAACTTGTGCCTCTCCCCATTCCGATATACCCTATAAATGAAAGAAGTCCCTTTCACAGAACCCTTGTGGTTTCCAGACATGCCAGCTGCTACCCCCTTTCTCTCCCTCCCCGCCCCCCCCGGCTTTCTCAGTCACCAGAAAGAATGAAAAAAGTAATAACGCATGGCAAGTGTGGAAGCTGAGAGGAATGAGATTGCTGTACTTACCTCCACCAGGCAACGATTCCTAGCTCCTGGCAGAGGTCTCCAAGGAGCAATTCATTTTGTACAAAATTAGATGCAACCAGTTTCAGAAGCAGCGCGTGATTGTGAAGGGGGGGCGGGGAGAGAAACCACAGGTCCAGCCTATTCACCTTACGCACTTGCCCTTTCCCTGTCCAATTCCAAGGCTTTCTACTATAAATCAAACCTCCATGTGGCTGCTGCAGCATCTGTCTCCTTCAGATGCATCTGCATGGAAACAGCATGCTACTTTCTTTGGGGTGGGGAAAAAAAATAAGTTTTAAATACAATTTGTTCTGCTTTTTAATATGCAGTTTGTCTCCTTCTGCAGGGAATTACTCAGCCAGTCACATGACTCAAAGTAGCACAATTATATAATTCAAACTGGGCTCAGGCTGTTGTGGGGGGGGGGTTACATTCTGGGAAGCCACAATCGAATCACAGCAACATGGAATAGTGTGTTCTAATAAAGCAGGCTCCATGGTTGTTTTCATCACTCCTTTCCATAAGGGGAAATCAAGGACCTGCACTGTTCAGCATCAACTTCACCTGCCCCCAAATTGGAGAGCAATACAAAAGACCACAGGAAGTCCAGAAAACAACCAAGTTGGCTAAAACTGCCAGCTTTTGGATGGAGGAACTGAGTGTTTCTTACTAGGCTGTATGTGTATTTTAAGATTTTGCACAAGTGCAATCTGAGCCTTCCTGACTGCAACTGTGGGCTCCAAACAAAGTTTGCCCACCGAGTCATCCTCAAAAAAGTTCATGGTGGGTGAAACTTTGCACTGCCCAACACCTCATTTACAGTGGTACCTCAGGTTAAGTACTTAATTCGTTCTGGAGGTCCGTTCTTAACCTGAAACTGTTCTTAACCTAAAGCACCACTTTAGCTAATGGGACCTCCTGCTGCTGCCGCGCTGCCAAAGCCCGATTTCTGTTCTTATCCTGAAGCAAAGTTCTTAACCTGAAGCAATATTTCTGGGTTAGCGGAGTGTGTAACCTGAAGCATATGTAACCTGAAGCGTATGTAACTCAAGGTACCACTGTATTCTGCTGTTGTTCCACACTGGGGGAAGGGAGTGTCTGCTGTTTTATCCTCACAATAGCCCTGCAAGGCAGGACAGCAAGAAAAGGTGGTATTCAGTGTTAGTCCCATTCACAATAGAAGTAGTAAACATGACTAACTAGAGGCTATTGGTTTCAGTGGGTCTAGTCTGACTACAACGTAGTTGAATACAACCCAGCGATTGTTCAAGGCCACAGTTTAAGTTTCATTGCTGAGCAGAAATGAATTCCTCTCTCCACAATCCTGACTCAAGTCTCAGCTCCTCCAAGTCTTCCAGAGCAAATGTTTAACTTTGCTGGATTGCACAGAATACTTCCACTGGACTTTGCAGTTCCCCATTTAAGCTGCTCACACATTTTTAACGCCTTTACCGAACTGTCAGCACTATTTAATTTATACTATACTTTGCTTATTAATTAGTGCCCCCTTTTTTGCCATTTGATCCAGCTAATGGATTTCTCTGTGCAATTGGTTTAATGGCTTTGATACTTAAATTAATTGATTGCTTTTGCTCTTCAGAGCCTTTCCCGAGGACATCGCTCTCCATAAAGACCTCACCTAAAAACCACTCATCTGGTGGCAATACACTGGTAACCTCTTTCAAACACTTTGTAAGCTAGACCTGTGGTGAAGGAAATCTGGAGCAAGTCAAGAACTGTATCAGCTCTGCCCACTGTGAAATCCACGGATGACGATCCCAACAACCCTTTCTTCACAAAAGTAGGGAAGACACAAACATGGAACACATGGACCCTTTGCGATAATACTTTCATTCCACCTACCCTATCTCAAGGGCAGAGTCGGGCTGTTTCCAACAGCCTAGCTCAGTCAAAGGCAAACTCGGCCCTCCAGATGTTTTGGGACTACAACTCCCATCATCCTTAGTTAACAGGACCAGTGGTCAGGGATGGTGGGATTTGGTAGTCCCAAAACATCTGGAGGGCTGAGTTTGCCTATGCCTGGCCTAGCTCAGTGTCTAGACCGTAAGACTCTCAAGGTCGTGGGCAAAAGATTCCTGCATTTCAGGGAGTTGGACTAGATGACTGTCAGGGACTCTTCCAATTCTACAATTCTGTGGTATTATGTTGCTACCTCTTCACTGCTGTTCCACCTCCTCCACTGCCACAATGCTGCTTCCACTTCTTCTGGGTGCACTGCTACCATTTTTTCTTCCTTCCCAGCTGCGTGTGGAGCAGTCCCACCCACTGCCCATTCACTGAAAGTGGACTTTTATAGAACAGAATGGGAAGAGGAGGAGATAGAAGCTGGGGCTGCCTGTCACTCACTGTGATTGGAGGGATGGGGCAGAAAGAGCTCATATACTCCTGAAGTCAGCCCTGCCCATGATTAAGGAGTTTCCCCTTGGTATGCAATTCACAAAAGCCTTCAACAAGCCTCCTCCCATTATTTCCACAAAAACCTCTGAAATAAAATCTACACAAATTACTTATGGGAAATGCATTCAAATTGCCTGAATCACATCACTCTGATTCCTATAGCTGTATCAATTATACTTAAGGATGCCACTACCTTCAAAAGCAGAATCGCCATCATGATGGATTTATATTGAAGCAAATGTTACCTGAATATTCTATATTCAAGAATGCAAGCACCCTGAGTGCGACAAGGCACGGTTGGGAAAATAATAGAATCATAGAATTGTAGAGATGGAAGGGACCCCAAAGACCATCCAGTCTGACTCCCTGCAATGCAGGAATCCTGCCCACAGCCATTCTTGGGTGGGCTTAAACCACCAACCTTCTGGTTAACATCCAGATGCACTGACCCACTGTGCCACCACGGGGAATGCTTAAATAGCTAGCTTATTTATTTTCATCAATTTATATCCTGCCTTTCCATCTGTGAATGCCCAAGGCAGCTAATGCTATACAATTTAAAAACATAAGAGACTGTCTTGTGCTGAGTCAGACCACTAGTCCATCTTGCTCAAGATGGACAGAGCTCTGTAGGATTTCATTCCTAGCCTTGCCTGCAGATGCTGAGGCATTCTGCATGCAAAGCAGCTGTTCTATCATAGGGCTATAGCCCTTCTCTAAGAAAAACAATAATCAATAAAATATTTTTTTAGAAAAAGAAACCCTGCTGCAAGCAGACAGAGCAGAAGTCATCAACCAGACAGATTAACAAATGCTTGCCAAAGTGTCCTTAGGAGGTGATGAAAGAAGACCCACAAATGGATTTTTCATGGCAGAGTTCCATGTCCTGGGTGCAGCCACAGTCAGGGTGACTTTCCATCCAGTGATCCTACCAAACGTACCTCTGACAAAGGTGGACAAATCATACCCACTTGAAAAAATCACAACAAAAATCTCAAGAAGCCTCTTGAGGAGTATTTTAATTTAAATTCCAACATAAAATCTATTGGAAGCAAGAGAGAAGTGCTAGATATATAGTCTCAGTGCTTTGCTTTTTTTCTAAAAAAAATATATCTTTAGAGGAACTCTCATTTTCCTACCCATATTGAAATACTGCCCCGCAATGAGGCCAAACTTAGATTCTCAAAATGTTTAGGGGTATGCGTCCGCCCGCGTCCCTCCAGAAAAAAGTACTGTATAGACTGAATGTCATAAGGCAGCTTTAATATGGAGGACAACACTGAAACACTGGTTTTAACCCCCCCCTTTCCTTCTCTTGCACTTACATGGCAACTACCACACTTCTGAGAATTATTTCCACCCTCAACTTTACTTAAACTGACACCTAGGCTTTGCGTGCCTAGTTTGAAAACTGTTACTGCTGAAAGTAAAAGCTATAGATAGCATTTGAATAATGACAAAACTATGCACCGTCAGCCATTCAAACTATGAGGGAGTAAGCTCTGCTGAACTTGTGATTCCCAGCAACATAAAAGCCATACTGTCTCTAAAAGGAGTTTCGGGAACTTTTGAAAGCTGATTTGCATCCCAGGAGAGAAGGGGGCAAAACAGACACCCTGGATTTCACTTTTAATGACCCTGTTGCCTTGGAAAAGACAAGGGGGACAGGGCCAAGATGGATAAAGGAGGCTCAAGGTCATGTTACCCACCGTTCTCTCACCTATAGGAGCTTGCTAAGACTCTACTCCTCCATGAACTCCTCTCTGCTAAATCCCAACAACGCCATCATGCGAGCACACCCACTTGCTCTTATTTCAGATTAAATTTGTGAAGGAAGATTGTGGCTGTCAGTGCCTGTTTCTCTCCTACTGCATGATGGGACAGGGGAAAAAAAGCTGACACCAGCAGAAAGGAGGAGAGAAAGGTTGTTTTTGAATGACCTCTCAAGGCCTTTCTTTTGAAAAAACCTTCTTTCACAAAGGCCAGTTGCTCTTTGATAAATAAGCGTTACAGTAATGCTAATTAAACAATTACTTTAAAAAATATTCCAGGGTGCGTGTGTGATTTAGAAATGGCTACCGAGGTGAACTGTAGCCTCCAGTTACCTGCACCACATGCAGTGATGCATACGGCTTAACGGCCTTATAGGGGAACCCCTGTTTACATGATAGCATGCTTTACTTTAAGGGGTATTGTTTGCAGTCCCAAACTCTTATCCATTCAAGTTTTCTAGGAAGCATGAAGATGTGGCTCTGGGACACCTTAAACTTCAGCAACCGGAAGGCAAATGTATATAGATGTTTAATTTTAACAAAGTAAAATTTGTTCAGAATTATTTTAACATGAAGCCAGGAGTGTCGGGGCCGCTTCTTTTTAAAGTTCTTAGAATGCCAAGAAACTGCAGCACATCACTGGTCTTTGCTAAGGTGTTAACTGCCTACTGATTAAAGATCATAATCACAAAAGGCAACGAAGCAGAGAAGGAACACACAAAATAATGAAACCGCTAGCAATAAAAGATTTGCTCAATTGCACTACCCATATTGTTTGCTCTGAGTGGCTTTGTCCACCTCTTATATCCAGTCTGCTTAAACCAAATGCTATACACCGGTGAGACTATACTCTTTGTTCCTTTGGCAATCAGTAGCATGCATCTGTTGGCAGGGCATAATGGTGTCACTTAGCTGACCTATCATCTGCATTGCTGCAACATACCAGGAAGTTCAAGGAGGTGGCGAGGTCAGCATGGTGCAAACGTACTGGTGGAAGCAGCAGATTGGCTTAGCTGGTGTGCTTGCACCACACTGACCCCACTGCCGTCTCACACTTTCCCCTATCCCTCCTGGTATGCGGCAACAACCTAAGGTGATGGGAAGTCAGGCAAGCACCACTGCCCCCCCTGACCACTGCTGTTTGCAACACCGGTGGGAGCTGTATGCTGCCACTCTGTTCTAGACTGCATAGCAGCCAGGTGGCCTTAGATATCCAAGAGGCCATGCTCCAACAGAACGACCCTCTTGATGGTGCTATCCATTCACCAAGCCTGAAGAGAAAGTGCACTAAAAGAGGAGTTTTTGATGAGGTGCCCATCATGTTGCAATTCTCTTTCTTAGGAGGGAATTCTCTTTCTCATCTTTTTTTTTTAGTAAAATCTAAAACACATTATTTGTTGGGACCAGTGTTTTGTGGTGGGGTCAAGGCATTAAGTCACATATAAGCATTATTTGTTAGGCTAGTTAATGTGCATTTTTGATGCATTTCTGCTCACTGTATTCAATTGTCTCATAGTAAATCAGACTATCAAGCTCAGTATAGCCTATTGTGACTAGTGGTAGATCTCCAAGTTCCATGGCAGGAATATTTCTGACAACAAGGGACAACTGGCAGGGCTGGATGGTACCCCAGAGATGGCATCACATTGCTTACTGGGATGGTCACAGTGAGACTGGGACGACTGGAGCACACTGGCAAGAGCAGTGGATTGGCAGTGTATCTGAACAACTCTACCCTTTCTATTGGTCTACCTACTTCTGTACTGCCCTGGTAAACAGAAGTTATGCTGCAGCCAGGAGGCTAGCTTGGCAGTGCCGCCCTAAGCAGTGCTCCTGCTTTTAACTGGAAATGCTGGACACTGAAGCAGAGACTTTCCAAATGCAAAGCTCGTCCTCCGTCTCTGAACTGTCTTGTCTCTCCTTAGCTTTGCCTTTGGAAACTGACGCGCTAAACGCCTCATTTAAATCAATAAGACTTTTAGGCCTTAATGATAGTCTTTTACCAAATCACATCTCTTAATTGCTCAAATTTGGCCCAGTGTGCACAAAAACAAGTTGCTAAGCTGCTCAAATGTCAAAAAGATAGCAAGCGTCTAAATCTGAGGCTCCCTTTTGAGCTTGAGGCTCCAACTGGACTGAGAACAGAGCCTACCATTGCAATGCCGCCACCCCCACCCCCCTTTATATGCATTCTCTCCCTGCATGATGAAATGGTCAAGAGTTAACTAAGAAGAAGAAATGAGAGGGTGGAGGAAGTAGTACACAACCTTAAGGCTTATTCATGCAATGTCAAACTGTGCATTAGTGTTAGTATTACATGCAAACCAACCCAGGAGACTCCTACAATATGTGCTTCGGGGATCAAATTATTTCTCTTCTCTCTCTACCCCCCCCCGCAAGATGTATTTATTTAAACATATTCCAAGGCTGCAATCTTAACCCCACTTCCCTAGGAGGAAGACCCTTTTAATTAAGCAGGAATTACCGCTACTTCTGAGTAGACATGGTTAGGATTGTGGTGTAAAAGCTTACTTCTGTCTGTCTGCCTATGCACCCAACCCTACTGCTGCAGTACTTCATTCTGCCCATGATCTGTTGAAGTATTGCTCAAGCTGAACCTGCCTTGTGGAAGGCTGGAATTTGATGCAAGATCTCATTTCAAGGCTTGGGTCCATTCCTAGCTGTTAGGCAGTATGTTGAGGATACGTGGGTGGAGTTTTGATATGAGCCGGAATGTTCCTGTTCCATTTTGTTCATCTGGCCTTGCATTTATTTAGGAGAGAGAAATCTAACCAAATAAGCTTGTTATTCCACCAATGAAGACCAGGCAACAACAATTATTTTTGCTTTACTTTCCTAAACAGGTTCCAAGCCACCTGCAAACATGCACGGATCTGTCTTTTTATAAATGGTATCCACAGTCTTAAAACAAAAATATGCTTTGATTAAAACACACACTTTTTTTAGTATTGTAATCCAATTTCAAAGCCTCACCAGGATAATCAGACAAAAAACCCTAGATCTAAATCCAGCAGGCCAAAAATCTGTGAGATTTAGAAGGTCTCCAGCTTCATAAGGAAAGGTGTCGGGAAGGGACACCTGACTCCCCCAGGCCAAGGCAATCCATAATCTAGGTATGGCAGCAGAGAAAGCTTATCACCCATTCCTGCCGGCTGAACTTCCGAACAGGCCTTTTAACTTTGCTGTGAATCTTGACCCATAGCCTGAAATCTCTTTGTATCGTCCCCAAAATGTTGAAACAGCACTTCTGGTGAGGGAGCACACAATCCTGCTATGGCCCATTCCCCCAATTATATGGCAAAGGGATGGGACACTTAATGTTCTGTCAACATTGACATGCTGGTAAATACACCCCAAAAGCAAGCAAAACAGTCTTAGATGACTTTTAGAATCACTCTTCTGTTAGGATTCCCTTCAAGTAGACTTAGCACTTTATGGCATGCCCTGACCCTTTAAGAGGCCCAAGGGGGAGGGAGTCTCCTGCTTTCATTAAAGGAGAAGCGCAATACGAAGCCCTAGGATGGTAAGGGCCAGGTAGGAGCCACACAGGTTAAGTACCACATGTATAAATAATAAAACAGGTCAAGTAACAGAGATACGAGTAAAATAGGTCAAGAAACACAGGTGAGGGTTATCAGTGGATAATGCAACTAAATAAGAAAGAACGTGTTCCATTCCCTTTACTGAGACGAACCTAATTTAATGCAGGTGTATTTGGTTCAACTACTAGATCCCAGCTTCATCAGGTGGGGAGAGGCAAGGGATTGGTTAACCTGTCAATTTTGGATTTTCTCAGGTTTCTCATTTTTCCAACCTGAAGCTCAGTTCTCCACATTCCTATGTCAGGCTTGTGGATTTCTTTTCATCCAAATTTTGCCTAATGCACACATTCTTACAAAGCCATATCCTGTTACAAGTTGGAGGGCCAAGTTCTAAAGTGGGGAGCCTCGTGAAGACCCCTTGCACCACTTAGAACACTCGGAGTGGAATGTGACACATCAGAGTGGACGGAGTCATGTGACTATGATGACACGAGTAAGCCAAACACCCAAACAGGACTGGAGCTTTGCTCTAGGCCAGGGCAAGAGAGCTCACCTTTTATGTACCAAGTGACTTCCGTGTTCTCTCTTACGCGCCTCTGTTCTGAATGCTGATCATCGCATTATATCAGTTTTGACATACAGAATCCTCAATCCATATTATAGCCACAAGAAGATAAAGTTACTGCTAATAAAAATAGCAAGGTTCTGAACCATTTCAAACAAATAAAATATAGAAAACAATAAAGTTTAGATTTTTGAAATGGAAATCTAATGTTATGACATTTATTCTCTCTGTTTCTCTAGAAGCTGCAGTAAATTTTATGCAACCACTTTCTAGAAGCAATTTACATTGTATATTTTTGACTGAATCCAGGGAACAAATCATTGCCAGATAGATACCATAACTCATTCATATTTTACCTGTTTAGGCTTTCTTCCCTGGTGTAAACAGCGGTTGGCATCCTGAGTATCTCTTTGAGGCCCTTTTCAACCTGGCTTTGGGAGGGTGGGGCCCTGATTGACCCCACCTACAAAATCTGAGGCTGCAGAGGAGGCCAGCAGCTATCTAGGCTGTCTCTTAGTCAATGACCCTGATTATTGAGCCTGAGCTTCCACCTGCCATGAACCACCATTAGCAGCAACCACAACAGATATGTTCTACGCTTAGGACAATATTTTATTCTCTAGCTTAATTTTGCTGTTTTAAATGTTCGTTTTATATTTGATTTCCGTGAGCAATGTTTTCTTTTGAAATGCTCAAGATAAATTTGCTTGTGTTAAGTCTGCTGTGTTCAATGCACATTCTGTAGTTGACCTCCTTTGCAATGTTTTATTTTGAAACCTTTAAGATAATTTTTTTTAACTTCCTATTAATTATGCTGCTTTGAATGCATACTTTATATTTGACTTTCTTCAGTAATGTTTTCTTCTGGGTTGTTTTATTTGATATAGAATCATAGAATCATAGAGTTGGAAGAGACCACAAGGGCCATCGAGTCCAACCCCCTGCCAAGCAGGAAACACCATCAGAGCACTCCTGACATATGGTTGTCAAGCCTCTGCTTAAAGACCTCCAAAGAAGGAGACTCCACCACACTCCTTGGCAGCAAATTCCACTGTCAAACAGCTCTTACTGTCAGGAAGTTCTTCCTAATGTTTAGGTGGAATCTTCTTTCTTGTAGTTTGGATCCATTGCTCCGTGTCCGCTTCTCTGGAGCAGCAGAAAACAACCTTTCTCCCTCCTCTTTGTGACATCCTTTTATATATTTGAACATGGCTATCATATCACCCCTTAACCTCCTCTTCTCCAGGCTAAACATGCCCAGCTCCCTTAGCCGTTCCTCATAAGGCATCGCTTCCAGGCCTTTGACCATTTTGGTTGCCCTCCTCTGGACACGTTCCAGTTTGTCAGTGTCCTTCTTGAAGTGTGGTGCCCAGAACTGGACACAGTACTCCAGGTGAGGTCTGACCAGAGGAGAATACAGTGGCACTATTACTTCCCTTGATCTAGATGCTATACTCCTATTGATGAGGCCCAGAATTGCATTGGCTTTTTTAGCTGCCGCGTCACACTGTTGGCTCATGTCATATTTCAATGTGGGTTGTTATATGCTTGATATGATCCATATTATATCACATATATATAATGTATTTATTCCGTTTCTCACCCACCCTTCACTATGAAGTCCCATGGCAGGTTACAACAGTTTAAAAACACAATATTAAAACTAGCTAGAACAGGTTGCAATCAAACAAATAGGGTGGATCCTAATATATATATGTGTGTGTTTGTATCACACAGTACATAATTAAACTGTGTAACTCCTGCAGGATGCAGAGATGGCCACCAACTTTAGGTGCAGGCAAAAACATTTATTTTCTCCTAGGCCTTTAGCTAATTAAACAATCTATTACTTTTTAAACTTGGGATGGGGTTATTGCTTTTGCTTGTTATTACGTTTTGTGTTTTTGTATTGTAAGCATCTTTGGATGAAGGGCAGTATAGAAATAATAACAATAGGCAAGGGTAAAGAGGTGCAACTTTAGCATGCGATGAAAACCACATAATATGAACTGTTGAGTCAGTTATATCAAAATTAATCCATTGAATCAACTCAGATGGATCAGAGGCATCTCCCAAACAGGGCAAGGTTGAGCAATTTAAACAGAGCATCCCAAGTGAACACTTGTCAACCAATTGGCTGTGTTCAGACATAAGACTAAGGCATAGTTTAGCATTATGAGAGTGAAGCAAGGTGAGTCTCATGCAGTCCCCTTTCCTATTTTCTCCCCCAGTGCAGCTACAAGGAAGAAATTAGAAGCATGATATCTGAACTCTAAACTGTGGTCAATCTTAACTGTGGTTAATGGAAAAAAGTTGCTTCTACTTGACTGGCTGGCCTCTTTGTCTGCAAAAAACCCAACCAACTAACCACAGGAAAACAACTCAAAGCTATGAAGATGAGTACAGCATCTATTGTTGGGGAGGGAAGCAGACAACCCACTGAACATAATGGAACATTGCTGGTTTAAAGACATCTTTGGGGCCACATTGGCGAAGGCTGTGTTAAATTATGGTTTAGTGTTATATCTGAGCCAGTCCACTTTATAATGAAATTGTATTGGTCAGCTTTGGTCTTGCTTTGGATTTTTTTTTTAACTGCACAAACTTATCTATTAGCCCCCAGGGATGTAAAGGCATGATGACTAATGCACCTTTAGAAGCTCTCAAAAAATGACCTACATTGCTTTCCCCGTAAATAGAAATATTATCTGATATCAGAAGACCTTTCTGAGTTCTGAAGCAAACACTGTAAATTGTATCGGAGGAGAGGGAATACTGATTTCAGATGAGAAGAGCTGTAGTATATTAAAGGTTAAGCTGTCCTAATTCAAGGGGGAATGGTGACAAGCCAAGAGCCTTTCTGTGTGAAGAGGTACAGCCAACTGTGTGGCAAGCTGGCTGCATTTGCTGGGAGAACTCATCTTGTAGAAGGATTCACATTGTAATTCACTTACAAAAAGGACACTTTGACAGCAATCCAATGCAGGGATTAGGGTGTTGCACTAGAATATGGGGAGGTCTGCCCTGTTTCCCCTTTATTTTATTTTTGTATTATTATTATTTTTTTGCCTGCAGAGAAGCTGCTTGCTTTGCAAAATGAACTGCTACAGACTTCAACCACCTGCTATCTTTTGCCCAGACTGAGGCATCTATATAAATTACCATATGCACATTTGTGTCCTGAGTCTTTTAAGTACTTAGCAACACCCCTGCACTCAGCCATGTAGCTTGCTGGGGATTGTGGCCAACTTACTCTCAACACAGACTTCCCCACAGGGTAGTTGTGAGGATTGGAAAAAAGAGGGGAGATGGCATCTAACGCCGGTAAAGCTAGCAAGGATGTATAGAACAAAAAATAAGAAATGTTGGAAGCGTGGAGAGGTGGAGGGTGACCTCTACCATATGTGGTGGACCTGTAGTAAAGTGAAGGGCTTTTGGGAATTAATCTATAATGAACTTAAAAAAATCTTTAAATATACTTTCCCAAAAAGACCTGAAGCTTTTCTACTGGGATTGATTGGAAAGGAAATTGAAAAAAAAGATAAAAACCTCTTTCTATATGCCACGACAGCAGCCAGAAATATGTTAGCTCAGAATTGGAAAACAGACATAATACCAAATATAATGGACTGGCAGGTTAAAATGATGGACTATGCAGAACTGGCCAGACTATCAGGAAAATTAAGAGATCAGGACGAGCAGAGTTTCAAGAAAATTGGAGTAAATATTTGATATATATAAGAAACAACTGTAAATCTTTGAAGACACTGGTAGGGTTGGAATAACTCTTACAGCGTGTAGTTGATAATATGATATATGAAGTACGCGACATTAGAATTTTATTTGATACTTACCAAATAAATGGAGGGAACTCAGAGGCATGATAGAGCCTAAGTTAAATATGTAACCTATATATGTGTAATTTATGAATGTATGTATGTTTACTGAAAATCAATTAAAAAAAATTAAAAAAAGGAAAAAAGAGGGGAGAAGCACCACCCTCGACTTCTTGGAGGACAGGATAAAAAATGCAATCGATAATAAATCAGCAAAAAGGACAACAGATGACAACAGGCAGTTGGACAGAATGGAAGGCAGGTGAATGTTATGTTGTCCTGGTATGTTAATGTTTCCAGTTTGCTTAATCCAAGCTTTCAAGTCTCTGAATAACAAGGCAAGAAACATCAGTGGTTGGGTCAAGAATATATGAATGAGAGCAGTTAGCATAATAGAAGTACAGCAGTTGTGGCTGTATTTTGCCAGGGATCAGTAACCGGCTGCCCTGGGCAAAATCTTCTCCCTCTCTTTGCTAACCAAGGATGAAAAGAACATACAGGGAACAATAGCAATAGGACTTTTGCAGGGTCCACGAGGAGCAGCACTCCACACTTCCTTCTCACGCTGGCCTAGCATGAACATGGGCACCACTAAGCGCTCACTAGTCTACCTAGGACTTTCCAGCTTGCCTTTCTCATGGACTGGGTGGCTACGGTCTTAGCTATGAGGAGCTCTGAAAGATCAGGGGTGGGAAGAGGGATAGGTGCCTGCCTATCAGCTTGAAAGCAAAACAGTGCTGCACAAAATAAGAGAATGGTTTATATGTAGTTGGGTGTCTTCTTCAGTGTGCTGTGGTGTATATATACATTTGTAAATTTAAAAACAACAAAACGACCTGACAAGGTCCTGGGAGCTTCGAGAACATAAAAGATGTTGAAATGTTAATTGAGAGGACAGAGAGAAAGAGACAGAATACGTGCGAGAGGGAGTGCCATGGCTCCCCTTGAGCCCTCTGATTCAGACTAGGAGTGGGAAGCATTTGAAGAAGGGGGAGGAAAGGGGTGGTGAGACTAGGCCTCAAAGATCTCTTGATGGGCCTGTATCTACTGATGAGGAGAGGTAGACAAAGGTGCTGCCTCTTCCCTGCCCATGGAGGACAAGAGGGGGTCAGGAGTGTGATCTGCTCTGACAGAGCAGGAGGAGGCTCCATCTCCATCTCTCAGAGAGAAGTGGTACAAAAAGAGAAAAGAGATTTGACCCTAGGTGGAGCACCCCTCAGGCCAGGAATTCCCACTTGGCCAGGGATTCTTGCAAGTACCTGCACATTCTCTTTCTCTCTTTTAAAGACGTGGCAAGGAAGGGAAAGGAAACTCGTTGGAAAAACTTTTCAGCTCCCAATGCTGCTTTGGAACTCTTGTGATTAATCTCGGACACCTGGACCTTGTTTTTTGGACCACACTTATTGTTGTCATTCCTTTGCCTTGTAAGAGTGTCTGGACTAGATACTGCTCGCTCTTCACCTCTGAGTTCATATTGTGGGACTGCTTTACAGTGAAAATTCACTTCTGTAATTACAAGCAAGTGCATCCGTTACTATTTTTGGGGGGGAAACAGGACAGGGGTGGAATTGGAATAGTAGAGAACAAGAAGAAATTGGTCTGTTCAAGCCTCCAACAGCCTGAGGTAATGGGGGTGGGGGGATGAAGTCCTAGTCCATGAGCCAAGGTAAGCCTTGTGTTTCATGTGGTGTATTGTTCCCCTATCACCAGCCACCACTGCTGGGCCACCTGTAGGCTCACTGACTTGTCTGCCACCTGCCCACTAAGCAAGACACCCCACCCAAGGGGTCTTTTGGGAGACTGCTGGCCCCACTTCACAACTGCAGGCCATCCAAAAGTACCTAAGATTTTCTATCGCATTGTTTGCTTCCTGATTTCAAAAAAGATACAGTGAAAGTGCAGTGATAAATGCTTTTTAATAAGGGAAATAGAGTCATCTCCATTATTTGTCTCACTCCAGTGCTTTTATGTTGAACTCTTCCCCCCTTTCCCTTTGCAAATAAAGCACACTAAAATATGCATTCCCTGTGGGTGTACCGGGAGTCTGCAGCAACTACAGATGATCAAATAGCAGAAGAGCAATGCAACTGACTTCACAATCATATGCCTTTTTTTCTGAGAAGAAAACACACTTCTTCTGTCTTGCTGTAAGCTTAGCAAAAGGCTACATAGAGACTAATAAAATCTAACTGTGAGGGTGGAGAGAAGGGAGGGGATAATGCCTACATGAAGCAGTTATTTTTGGGTCTCAGCCATGGCTGAACGTATTTAATTAGTTAAATTAGCCAAATGAATCTGGGGAGGATAAATCAGAGAGATTTATTGTGGTGAAGCGCAAGGTCCAAAAGATGCATTAATATTATTTATAGAGCTGGCTTGCCCTTTAGGGAATTTTAAACCTACATTCTAATTTTCTAAGGGGATAAAAATGTTTAATGCCTATAGCAGATATCTCTGATCCATTGCAGCAACTGCTTGTATTTTGTCCTGTAAAGGAGTCACTTCTTAAGAAATTGGGAAAGAGATCTCTATAGCTAGTCCCATAAGCAATATTCTCCCATTTAAGTGAACAAATTATTGCCATACACTCCTATGGAGGGACATTTCAGGACAATCTTGTAATGGGAACAAATACTATCTTATTGTCAAAGCCAATGCCAATACATTCCCGATCTTTTCAAAAGTACATAAAACACTTTTGTCTTGGTATACTGCCAAGCAACTATTAGTAGGATTTACTAATGAAAATTCAAAAATGGCAGGTTTACATATTCAGCTTTTAAATAATCGAATAACAGGTCGCTAATATATTTCTTTGATCAAAGCATCTCCTAGCACAATTATATGCATGTGTACTCAGAAGTATTACTGAATTCAATGGGGTTTGTTTCCAAGTGACTATAAGATTGTAGCCTGAATAGCCCAGCCCTATACCCATTTATTCAGAAGTAGGTCCCACTAGCTTCAGTATGGCTAACTTCCAAGTACAGGTGGCTGAATCTGCCTACACTATTTTGGTTTAACCTTTTTCTCAGTCATAAGTTTATTTTGCTCCTTTATGCATACATTTGATAACTTTATTTTTAAAAGCCTGCATGAAATTTTGTATGCATTTTCATGCACATCTTCATGCATTTTTAAAATATTTTTTTATTAACAATGAGATAGTCATTTTTGTGTTTACTTTTCACCAATAGGCATTTTTAAAAACACATTATTTGGTTGGAGAAGTGCATCAGAAAATTTAGAGAAACCTGATTGTTGAAGGAGAGCTGGGCTTCTAGTTTATATATTGGCCTGGGAAGTGTAAATTTGGTTAAAAGGCAAAGCAAACTAATTTCTCCCTCATCCCCACTCCCAAGTATATGTGCATGTACACAGGATCATAACTGACTAACTGATAGTCCCTTAAAAGTTAACAAAGCTATCCAAATTCACCTTACAGCGGGATAGTCCCACAACTCAACTCCGCTGGCTATGCTGGCCTCCAGCCGCCCACCACGGATGAACAGCACTTTCCAGAGACCCATGGGCACAGTCCATTTAAAACAGTCTCATGAACAGTAGTGGCATCACCCTAAAGAACCCTGGGAAGTGTAGTTCATTAAGGGTACTGAGAGTTGTTAGGAGAGCCCTCTCTATCCCCCTCACAAAGCTGCAATTCCCTTTAGCCATTTTCCACATAGCAGTACAAAGGATCATAGAATTGTAGAACTGCAGATTTGGAAAGGACCCTGAGGATCTAGTAGAACAACCGCAATGCATGAATATGCAGCTGTCCCATGCCGGAATCGAACCTGCTACCTTGGCATTACCGGCACCGCGCTCTAGCCAACTGAGCTATCTAGACAGTTAAAATAACACCATGATATAGAATCATAGAATGAATGCAGGGCCGTCTTAAGCATATCCAGCGCTGTAGTTCAAATATCCCTCCGGTGCCCCCCCTTTCCCAGAGTTGTTGGCCTTTCCCCAAGCCTCTGCGGGGATTGCTGTCCTCAAACGCAGGCTTGGGAAGGAAGCTGCATGCCTGCCAGCCATATAGTTGGCGGGGCGCAGCTTCCATCCTAAGCCTCTGCGGGGATCGCTCTCCTCCTGCAGAGACTTGGGAGGCAAGCTGCACACCCGCCAGCCGTATGGTTGACGGGGCACAGCTGGCGGGCATGCAGGGAAAGGGGAGGCCGCCGGCAAAGCCACGCAGCTCCCCCACTCGCTGGGGTGCCCCTGAGAGGCCAGCACCCTGGCGCAATGCACCAGTAAGCCTAATAGGAAAGACGGCTCTGAATGAATGTTTACTAGGCCTCAGCTCAAAAGTAAGATTCTAGAAACACAGGAAGCTGTCTATAATATTGGAGGCCATTCTCACCTCCAGTTAGTGATCAAGGACCGGAGATGGGCATCAGGGCCACAATAAAGTTGACACTATCTACCATGAAGAGCTTTATGACGGTAGAATTGCGTATTTTGCCATTAAACTTCAACCAGTACTTTTAATGCCCATTTTCAAAACATAAAGCATGAGTTCGTATTAACTAAAACCATATACCTCAAGGACTTGCTTCTCGTAATCAAGAGCCATAGAATAGCTGGGCCCCTTTTTATTTAATTGCCCTAAAGCTCTGAAGCGTTTTTATATAACTGGCAAACATGTGTCTCTTGTCTAATAATTATTCCAGCAGGCATCATGCTTTATATTGCTAAATCACTACGTTGCTCAATTAATGTTAATCATAGAAACGGGCCTCAAATTGATGATCCCTACCTATTATAATTATAGATTCTACAGCTCAGCATATGCAAATAAAAGAAAGCAAACCATACTTATTATGACAACATGCATTCTAATAGTCAAAAGCTGCAAACTTAATTGTAGATAAGGGTGGATAGTACAATTCTGTAATTAGTACGAAAACTGTTATTTCCAGATAATTAAACTATTACACAGGCCTGGGAGATCCCTGGTAGAACATGCTTTTGGGCAAATTAGGGTAAAGGCATTCCAGGAATGTTAAGTGCTTGTTGAGGTTTGGGAAAATATAAAGAGCCCTTTGATCAGGCCAAAGGCTCATCTAGTCCAATGTTCTGTTCTCACAATGCCGAAGTAGATCCCTATGGGAAGCCTGAAAGTAGGATCTGAGTGCAATAGCACTCTCCTCACTTGTGATTCCCTGCAGCTGGGGCAGAACATAGCCAGCACAGCCAGTAGCCCTGGATAGCCTTAACCTTCCATTAATTTGTCTAATCCTCCTTCAAAGCCACACAAGATGGTGGCTATCACTACATCTGGTGGGAGTGAATTCTATAGACTTATTGTGTGCTGTGTGAATCAGTACTTTATGTATCTTCTAACATTCAGCTTTGTTGTTTGGTCCCAAGAGAGATTATTATGCGATCGGGAGAAAAACTTCTATCCACTTTCTTTACTACACCATGCATAATCTTATATATCTCTATCATGTCTCCTCTTACATTAAACTAACCCCCCCCTAAATGGTGTAACTTTCCCTCATAAGGGAATCACTTCAGCCTCTTGACCATTTTGCTTGTCCTTTCCTGAGGCTTTTCCTTTTTGAAGTGAGGAACCAGAACTGTATTTAATATTTCAAGTGTGGTTTCACCATAGATTTGTATAGCGCCGCAACCCCAGAGTCGTTCGCGACTGGACTTAACTTTCAGGGGTCCTTTACCTTTTTTTATTACAGTATATCATTGGCAGTTCTATTTTCAGTCCCTTTTCCCTAGCATGGAAAACACCCTTTTCACAGCTGTGCACGCTGCGTCGGAATCTTCACTGAGCTATCCACCAAAGGCCAAATCTTGTCCCTGACCAGTCACTGCCAATTCAGACCCCATGAGCGTATATGTAAGTTGAGAACTTTTGGGCCCAATGTGCATCATTATACACTTGCTTATATTGAATCACATTTGCCATTTTACTGCCCATTCATCCAGTTTGGAGAGATCCTCTTGCAACCCCATTCTACTTTAACCAACCCAAAACAATTTGGTATCATCAGCAAATATGGTGACCACACCCTTAGCTCTAGATAACTTATGAACAAATTACAAAGCATGGGTCCCAATATTGATCCTTGGAGGGTTCCACTTTCTACACCCCTCCATTGGGAGAACTTTCTATTTATTCTTACTCTCTGCTTCCTGGTCCTTAACCAGTTACTAATCTGTAAAAAGACCCGCCCTTTCTCAAACTTGGGTCCCCAGCTGTTGTTGGACTCCAACTCCCATCATCCCTGACCACTGGTCCTGCTAGCTAGCGATGATGGGATTTGCAGTCCAGCAACAGCTGGGGACCAAAGTTTGAGAAACACTGTTATATCCCATGACTGCTAAGCTTATTTAGGAGTCTTTCGTGAAGTACAGTGGTACCTCGGGTTAAGAACGTAATTTGTTCTGGAGGTCTGTTCTTAACCTGAAACTGTTCTTAACCTGAAGCACCACTTTAGCTAATGGGGCCTCCTGCCGCTGCACCACTGCTGCACGATTTCTGTTCTCATCCTGAAGCAAAGTTCTTAACCTGAGGTAATATTTCTGGGTTAGCAGAGTCTGTAACCTGAAGCGTATGTAACCTGAGGTACCACTGTACATTATCAAAAGCTTTTTGAAAGTCTAAGTACACAATGTCAACTGGGTAACCTGCATCTATATACATGCGGACACTCTCAAAGAACTCCAAAAGATTAGTGAGACAGGATTTAACCTTGCAAAAGCTATGCTAGATCTGCTTTAGCACAACTTGGTTCTTCTATATGCTCGGTAATTCTAGCTTTAATAATGATTTCCACTGGTTGTCCCATTACAGATGTTAAGCTAACTGGCCTGCAATTTCCCAGACCCCTTTTTAAAAACACTGATGATACATTGGCCACTTTCCAGTCCTTGAGACTGATCTACAGAGGATGATCTTGGGGACAAGTTACATATTTTTGTTAGTACATCAGCGTTTCCACATTTTAATCCACAAAGTGTTGCACTGGCACAATTGCAGGGCCAGAGCGACCTCAAGTCCTTCTTGCACCACCAGATTCACTATGCTAAGAGGATCCATTAACATTCAAGGAGGCAAGTGCAGTCTGCGGGCAATCAGCGGGTCTGTAAGCAGTTTCTTCTCACATTCTGAAAACCTGCTGCCGCAAGATGCAAAAGCAACATTCTCATTTCAGCAGCATCCACATTGATTTCCCCACAAGGCACTGGAACTCTGTTAAATTGTGGGGAAATCGGAGCTCTGCTCATGCAGTTGCCTATGGCCTTAGAACAAAAAGTTCCAAAAGAAAGAAAGAAAGATTGAAGGAAGCCACGCAGAGCCCACCAAGAGCGGTGCTGTCAGTGGCAGCAGCGAGATACTCTTTTAAAAGGCAAATGAAAGGAGCAGATATCCAGGCTGGGGGGAAGGGAATGGAGCCTATGTAGGAGGGAGAGCCACCGTCAGGCACTCTGTTGAGGACCCCCTCAAACTTGGAAGTGGCTCTGGGTGGCCAATCAGAATCTATGTATCTGCCAAAGCAACACATTGTGGGTTTGCAGACATGAAGCAGAAATGGTTCGAACTGGGAGTGTGGTGAGGTAAAGCAAGTATTGGGAGGACAACAATGGGTTTGCTTCCCTCCCCCGTGCACTCCATTTACTGTAAAAAGTTAACTCCCTGCCCTGCTTTATAGCCAAACAGACAAGTGTTTAATAATTTATTGCTTAATTAATGTGTAATTGCTTAATTGTCATTATGGCTTAATTATCTTACTTCTTTCTTGATGTATTACTTAATTATCATACTTAAAATGTAGAATTGCATTATTATTAGAAGTTGCAGCTGCATTGAACATGGGATTTGTATCTTGATGTAATATACTGTACATTGATTTTTGTTGAGATGTCAACTCTTGAACTGTAAAGAGGTATAGAAGTTTGGCAATTAAATGCATTTTGTACACTTCTAATAAGACATTATAAGCTTTCAAAAAGCGCCAAGTTTCCTTTCTACAAATCAAAACAAGTTTCTCTAACCTGGATGTTCTACAGCTGTAGCCCAGGCAAAAGAAAGCTACAAGGAGTGGATACATACGCAATTCTTAAAGTTTCATTGCCCTCTTGTGTTTTGTGAATGTATTGCAAGTTCAATGTGTAAATGACTTAACTGGCTGAAAGGAAGAGAAATTAACATATTACACTTTGGCTACCTGGTGCCCTTGGCTGGGGCTGATGGGAGTGGGAGTCTAAAACATCTGGAGAGCAGCAGGGTAGTGAAGGCTGCCATATCGTACATTGCTAGCGTAGAAACCTGAACATTATGCCATAGAGACAAAAAAAGAAAAAAAATCTGCAAAATATGGTCCAAAATTATGCAAGGGCCAGTCAGTTAGTATTGTGCAGAGCAATTCTCTGAGATGGCCTGGTAGTTGACTTATGATGAAAAATGTTTCAGGGCTATGACAAGTGTGTGATGGAAGCAGGGGGGCAGAGGCTTACCCCGGAGGGCCAGAGATTTATGGGGTTTGGTGCCACTTGCGAGGCAGGAGCCGGGTCTGGTGGAAGGGGAAGACTGAGCAGTCAGAGGCAGGGCAGGGGGTGCAGGACCTGGCATAAGCAGAGGCTGCTCAGGTGAGGGGAAGGTCAATCGAATGACCACCATCCGCTGCCCCGCTGTCTCCTAGAACCAGGGGGGTATTGAAGAGGCAAGCGCAGCGGCTACTTCCGTGTAGGGGCACAAGCCTGGGAAAGTTAATCGCAGCTGCTAGAAGTGTGTGTGTGTGTGTGTGTGTGTGTGTGTGTGTGTGTGTGTGTGTGTTCTGTGTACTTTAGGGGCTGTTGTAAGTGTGTTGTTTTGCAAATAAAAGAATTAAAACTACCAGCCATTTGCCCTCCTTGGCTGGGAGTGCCCAGCACAGGTAGCAACAGGTTGAGAATATTTGAGTCCCCGTCAGATTATGCACAGGTCACGTTTTGATGGCCTGGCCCCACCTCCCTCAACACTGCAGCAGGGAAGCTGCTGTGCTAGAGAAGCCACCCTCTACAATATGGCGAAAATGCAATATCTTATTCTCTTGGGGGACGGGAACAAAGCAGGATTTGTTTGTAATGTAACATACACTATCTCTGCTTAAATCTGCCTGCTCCCTTGTTTCCAAGCACACTTAAAATTGACCAAGTTAACATTTAGCCTTTTATTTATGGTCTTTTCGGTACCAGGCAACGACCTTTTTTATACGAACAGGCTTTTTAACTGGTCTTTTAAATCCAGGTTGTAAAGGATTTTAATTTACGTTGCCGTTGTGTAAGAAGGTTTTTTGTGTGCTGTCGTCTATTGTTTGCTTGCTTTTAAAATATTATAAACTATGTTTTTAGTATTTTGTTATAAGCTACCCAAGGAATATTTATTGGTGGGCATCTATGCCAATCTAACACATTAAAAAATTGTTATTTTAACTTATTTATTTTAGCTTTTTTAAAAAAAAATAAAAAACACCTTTTGGCTTGTAGCCCTATCGCTATCCTCATGTTCTGTTACGTGCATAAAATGAATGTGTAGCAACACCAATGGTTGGCTTGCACCCCTTGCTGAGGGCAACAAAATGAATATGTCAGTTTCTCATTTTTCCAATCTTAAATTCAATTCTCCACATTTCCGCATCAGTTTGGGATTTTATCTTAAAAAGTCCTCATGAAAACTCGCCCATATTTTCATGCGATTTTCTCCTAATATACACATTTTGGTACGGCCCATTATCCACTCTACATGTTTTTGCAAGTGAGTTCCCCAAATATAATGCATTTTGTATGTTATTTTCACAAATACACGCATTTTGAGGCACACTTTAGTATGTGCATTTTTTTACACACTACGCAGCACTACAATAGTTGAAGGATTTTGAAGAATGGCTGTGCTTCCGTTCCTGTTCTGTTTCGGGAAGGGCAAATTACACAGGCTCACCTTTAAATGTGAACTGAAGCAAGTTTATCCCCCTTGGCCGCAGCTCCAATGTGCATGAACGCTTCTATACAATCAGCCACCCTGATCATTCAGCATTCCTAGTCAGGTGGGAATGCACTCTATATTGCATGTATGTAGAAGTCAGGTTCTCACCTTCTACCAACTCTGCATAGACCTGTGGAAGCAACTGGCACAATCCTCTCCACTTCATGTTTCAACTGTAGGTGTGGAATGGAAAATGAGAAAAGTGTTCTGTGCAATGCAGAAGCTTGCTTCTGGCACTTTGAACCTTCTATTGCATTTTTATATATATCCACAAGATGGAGCTCAAACAGAGACAACCAGTCAGAATTGCAGTGGCATCAATGTGTAGTAATGAATTAGTGTATACTAATTGATGGGAATGTTATCCGTTGGATGGCGATTTCTTAGTTCCACAGTCTCTGATCAGCAATCAGCACAGTGTAAATATTGTCTGCCTTGTCACCAGGGGAACCTCCTCTTTGGTGGAATAAAGGATTTATGTTCTGTGTCAGGAGTTATCAGCTTTGATTCCCGCCTTAGACTCCGGGCCAAGGAAGGAATAACAAACTGTGCTCAGTGATGTTTCTCCCTCTCTGGCTCAGGGGAACTATTAGTGTTGACATAATTAACTGGAAGATGAGAAAGGGGGAAATCTAATTTCTACTCCAACATATGGTTTAAAACTATTAGAGCAGAACTTTTCTCCAAGTCAGTCTGCATGGAATCAGGCTCCAGACAGGACTCAGTTATACACATTTTTGAATCTGAGCAAACAAGCCAGGAGAACTTGCAGAGGACACAAAATCCTAACCACGCACAAAAAGAGAGAGATGATCAGGTACAGCTAGGGTACTAAGGACTTCTGACCTGTTCAGATAATTCACAACAATCGTGGCTGCTTTCACACAAGGGCTTACGGTAATTTGCAAATGGGTCACTGAGACATTGCAAAGGATGTTGACAATAGTTGCTTTGTTTTTTACTTATCTGATTTCCCCTGGAATGGGTAAATCTGGATTAAATGAGTGGTGGAGTGGGAACACAGGCAGGCATTTTGACGCTAATGACATTGTGTTGGTGCTGCAAAAATATTGCATGCTTTAAAAGAGGATTAGACAGATTCATGGAGGCTTAGGCTACCAGTGGCTAAACACAGCCAGGGTAAGTTCTCTTGTGCTTGGTCCTGTTTGCGGGTTTCCCGCAGATATCTGGTTGGCCACTGTAAGAATAGGATGCTTAACTAGATGGGCTATTGACAAGCTCTTATGTTCTTACCTGCACCAGTTCCACCATAAACACCTGTCTGGATCTAAAATAGTAAAACAAATCAATGTAAAAGGCTAATGGGCCACACAATCACGAATGTGTATAAATTCTAGAAATGCAAAATAAAATAGGTATCAGTCCATGGAATAGTGATGGTAGTCTATGTAGGAACCTGCTCCCAAACATATTATCCACTTGGTTTTCTTGATATTCAACAGAAGACTGACATTTTCATTTCTACATTGTAGTTCTGCATCCACCTCCAAGTGTAACTAGAATCATGTGTGTTATGATAACACACGGACAAAATCCTAAACAATGACCCAGAAGAGGATCCTGTTGTGACAGCTGTAAGCAGATGAAAAATGCAGAGCAGCGACACAGTCAAGTGAAAACAAGTATTTGTGTCTATGGGTGTTTTCTAGGTCAGCCAAAATACTCAATGAGTGATTTTTTAAAAATAAAATGCTATGAACACTTTTAGGGTTAGGCAACTTTCCTCCTTCTTAACTCCCATCAACTCTCCTGCCCTATCAGGACTTTATTTAAGTTCTGGTGCACGTTAACATTTCTGCAGAAGAAACAACTTTGGTATATGCTTTTCACATTTTTAAAAAAATACTGCATCTTTCCTCTAGGTAGCTCAAAGTTGTTTACATAGTTCTCTCCCTCCCCATTTTAAGCTCACAACAACCTCTTGAGGTAGACTGGATTGGGTTGAGAAGCAGTGACTGGCTCAAGGTCACTCAGGTTCATAGCAGAATGGGGATTTGAATGCTGGTCTCCCAGGTCCTAGTCCAATACACTATCAACACTACAAGGATCAGTTTCCAAAGTGCTGGTTTTGACCTATAAAGTCTTATGTGCCTCAGGACCTCTGCACTTCAAGGCTTGCCTTTCCCCACATGAACCGCCTTGAACCTTGCAATGGTCATCTTAGGCCCTGCTCCAAGGAAGGCCCAGAGACTGACAGCATGAGAAGAGGCCTTTTCAGTGGTGGCCCCCAACTTATGGAAAGTTATTTTATCTATTTTAAGGTGTCAGGCAAACCTTTCTTTTTGACTTGGGCTTCAGTCCTGAAT
This sequence comes from Podarcis pityusensis, assembly GCF_964106645.2. NCBI lineage: Eukaryota > Metazoa > Chordata > Lepidosauria > Squamata > Lacertidae > Podarcis > Podarcis pityusensis. The sequence continues at coordinate 62,421,272 of NC_138031.1, forward strand.
TTGAAACGTTTCAGGTACTTGTTGCTTCTTTTAGTGGGTCGGGATCTTTAAGACCTATCTTTTATCTGTACTGGTGTGTTTTTATGCATTTATTGGTTGTGCCATCTAAAAGCTGGTATAAAAGATGGTATAAAAATTTTTATACCATCTAAAAGGTATAAAAATTGCCATCACATTCTGTTTTCAGAAGTTTGGGGATATGGAAGATTTCTTTTCCTATGCAGAAGATCTAGGCAATTTAACATACAAAGCTCATATAAATCCTATCACACAAATCTTAAAACCCATGTTGGAGAAGGATGAGAGGATTATATTATGCATGATGTGCCCAATTTGTATATGTAAGGCTAGTGGTCACAGAAGTTTTCTATTGTTGCCACTGCATTACTATAGATTAGAGCGGGTTGTACCAACGTAGGAATTCAGGGCAGAAGTCCAGGGACTCACTCAGCAAAATTAGCAGGAACCACCACCCCCACCACCTTGGCAAGGATGGTTTATTCCATTTTGAAATAAATGAATGCCTTTTACCATCCAAAGGGGCAGGGTGAGGGAAATACCATTAAGTCCAGGTTCTGAAATTACCTAACTATATCACCGCTCCAGTTTACAGCTGACATCATTGGGGATCTTCAGATAGCTGTCTCTGAGAAAGGGAGATTACTGAAGTAGGCAGATTTCTAGATACAGGATTTTTTTTTTAAAAATGAAAGTGAAACCCCTAAGCAGTTTATCACTTTGTATAATCCATTGTTTAAATGTTGAAAAGGACATTAGCCCCTGCCTTAGCATCTTCTAATCTACGCCAGTCCTGAAGGCCCATCTGCCCATGGCCTTTGTGCAGTTCCCAAGATAAATGCTGCGTCTAATGCTCACAGGGGTCGGACAGGGTAATGTGGGGTAAAATGATGGGCATTTCATGTGCACAAGTCAAAAGTTGGGAAGAGAAGCTGAAGCTCTCTCCCTTCCCCCTTTCTATCTTGTCCGTGGCAAGTAGGCCACTGGAAGGAAATACACAAATCTCAAAAGGTTAATTCTGGAATGAATCTGGAGGTTATAGGCACAGAGTCATTCTCATTCACACTCAATTATTTTTTTAAGATCCATGCCCAGATCTCTTAGTTCATGGGCCCGGATCCGGCCCAATCACCTTCTAAATCCGGCTCGCAGACGGTCCGGGAATCAGCGTGTTTTTACATGAGTAGAATGTGTCATTTTATTTAAAATGCATCTCTGGGTTATTTGTGGGGCATAGGAATTCGTTCATCTGCCCCCCAAAATATAGTCCAGCCCCCACAAGGTCTGAGGGACAGTGGACTGGCCCCCTGCTGAAAAAGTTTGCTGACCCCTGGACCTAGTTAAAGGATCTTGGGAATCAGAGGTTGGAAAGGCCTGGAGAGAAACTATAAACCAGACAATACTGGACCAAGTGGGTCAATGGGGATAGATTTAATCAAGTCCTTTGCAGAGTGGACCCACTGAAATAAATGAACTTAAGTTAGTCATGCCTGTTAACTTCAGTTAGTAGGACTAGCACTGAATACCACCCATGGTTGGTTTATGTTTATATATCTATAGCTATGGGAAACACACATATCCTGTTGGCATTAGCAAGCAAGCCGTGCCCACTGACTTGTGTAGCAGAGAAAGACAGAAGCCCCAGAGGCTTACCATGCAATTTGATCTGGGAGAAAATTGCTTCCTTGTTCCCAAGTCAACACAGTAATCACTTGAGCCCAGAGCATGATAGTAAAGTCTGGCCACTGATATCCCTCCTTCTCCTGAGGCAGCCTTCTTAACTTTACAGTGCTTTGTTCAATTGCCTGTCTATAGCTGTGAGAAGAGGGAGAGAGAAGGAGCGGAAGGATAAGGATAATTGATAAGGAAAGGGAAATGGGAAAAGACAAGGGTGAAAAGAAGAAAAGGACAAATGGCCACCTGAAGTTAAAACCTAAAGGTGTCTGAGAAATGGTACCCACTCATAGCATCCTGTTATTCCCCAGAGGTTGTTGTGAGGGGATATTTAACCATCCCTACTAACAAAGGATGCTGTTAATTATTTAATTAGTGTGGATATTACAAGGACAGCAGTGGCGCATCCCAAGATGTAATACTGTCAGGGGCTGGACTGAGGAGGAATGATGGGAGCCTCCTTCCCTTCTCCTGAACCTTCCTGAAGACAGGAGGACAGTATAGATTTAGAACAGTGGTTTGCAGAAGGACATAGTTCAGAGGGTGCAGAGGGGGAAAGCTGGGATACATTGGGGGAGGAACAGAAGGAAGAAGAAACACCGGGGGAGAGGCAGCTGACAGATTCAGTGTCTTTGGAAAGCATTCCTGAGCCCCCCTCTCCCAGGACTAGGTGGGCGTTGAGAGTAGTAGAACAGAAAGATCAGAGGCAGAAAGCACAGATCAGCCAGCGCAGGGATGACGTAGAATAGGAGGGACTTGACTTGGAGCCACGCCATTATTTAGAGAGAGACCGCATTCCTTTGTCTCTCGCTGTGAATTATTGAATAAACTACTTGGTAAGAACTCTGCTTCTTTGCTGCTACAGGGGTAAGGATTCCCTGAAGCCTGACAAATACCATACAAAATGTGTCTATTGCGTTACATTTCTAGCCTGGTTTTTCCCGTCGCAGAATTTAAGGTGGCATTGCATTGGACTCTCAGCTGCTCTCCTCTCCAGCTACTAACCAAACCCATGCCAACTCAGCTTCGGCAAGCTGGTTTCAACCGTGTACCAGCACTCCATGCCCCAGTACCTGCCTTTGGCTAGGCCTTATACTCACCCCTGTTCTAAATCAGCACAAGACACACATGATCAGATCTCACACAGATGCTTGGCGGCTTCAGAACACTAACTGGACAGAGACATCCGCGGCCTCCCAACCAGCCTGTTTTCACAACCAGCCAGCACCATATAAAAAAAGAACACGGCAGGTGGCTGTGTGTCTACCCCATAATGTCGGTGTGCTTTTTCATTTAAGAAAGAAGTGGAGGGTATTTCAGCACATTGTCAGGCAATTAGAGAGAGCAAAGCAATTGCGTTTTCTGTTACAAGTGTAAAAACTCTTTTCATTAAAAAGGGATCACAAGGGAATGGTGCTCTTCTCCTATAGGGGTACGACAGGAGTTTAATTATGAATGGCCTTGTCTGTAGCAGCACATCATAACTTCCTAAAATTGCCCAGGATAGGCTTTTGTTGTTCTCCCTACTTTGAGTCAATGAAAGTATTATCACTGTACCAACAACAACAAAGAAACTCACAGCTACAAGACTCAGTGCTGGCCCAATCATGAGCAGAATGAGACAATTATCTTAGGTGGCTGCTCAAAGGTGCAATGAATTGGTGTGTACCTGGACCCAGGTCTCCTGTGACCACCACCACCCTGCCTCTGCCACCCCCTCTATCTCTTCCTCCAAGAGTGAGGCATTTTTGCTGCAGTGGCTGGGAGAGGGCCTGCAGTGTCAGAGCAGATGGAGGATGTTTAAACTAAGGGAAGTGGGCTGGGTTGGGTTGGGCTGGGTTGGGGGCGGGAATAATTTACTAAAACTCCCTGTGCACCCCAAGCTTGTCTGTCAGAGGAACAAGCCTAAGGCAGTTTTTGCCCTGACATGCTATTTTTGAATGTGCAGGTAGTTTTTGTTAGAGTGACCATGTGTCCTACTCTGCAATGGAAAGTCCTCTATTTGAAGTGCTGCGTAGTCTTGGTCTCTTTTAAATCTAAGGAGCAATTTATACAAATAATGAAGAGGAGGGGGTCTTGAAACTTCTGATCACTGGTGAGCACCTGGGCAGCAGACTAAGCAGGTGCATAGCCTACTGGGTCACAGTCTTCCCCAGTATGCTGAGATATATCATATTTCTGTTTCATAGAATCATAGAATTGTAGAGTTGGAAGGGACCCCTGCAATGCAGGAAACTCAACACGTGGTCCCCCATCCAATTTGAAACCACACCGGACCCTACTTAGCTTGGCAAATGTGCTAGCAGTTTTATTGCTTCACCACCAGGTTTAAATTATAGTGAACTTTTCTAAATTTCCCACTATACATATAAGTTGCAATATGGTAAAATATGGAAATTGGTGTCCTCTTTTTTTTTTTACCAATGCATTTCCTCCCCCCTGCCTCTCCCCCCCCCCCTGTCTTTGTACACGGAGAAGTATTCAGATACCATCTCACAGTGTGTTGAGGGAAGGGGGAGACTTGTTGAAAGCGGACTACAATGTTGGCTTGAGGAAAAACTTCTCCTGTCACATGCTCCCTCCCAATAAACATAATCATCAGAACAGTCTTACATGCGTTGTGGCACACTCTGCTTTGGATTGTGTTGTGGTGATGTGTGTGCATCGGCATATGTTGAGGGGCAGTTGATTCTACCTCAAAGGAATGGATTGTACAAGATGGCCTTTTGATCCTTCTCAATTCAAACTGCGCCTTGGTCCTTAGAAGTGATCCCACCTCCAAAGCCCATAAGCCAGGAAGTATATTGCAGCTGCTAGCCCACCCACACTCCTCACTGGATAGGAAGCAGTCCAGGCAGTCGTACAAATATGGAAATCCTTCAAATAAAAATAATCTCCATGATTAAAGTGTCAGGGGAAAAACCCCTGTGTGCTAACAAATGGGCTTTCACATTTTCACAGAAACGGTCTGAAGGTGCTGTTGGTGAGAGAGGGAAAGAAAAATCACTAATTTTCTACTCAAGATAGCAATCCCACTGAAGCTGCTATTTTAGTTTCATCAGATATCCTTACATTTGACATCATATCTGGGAAAAGAGTTTGCCTGCAGAATAATTCTAGCAATATGAATGATGATGAGTGGGTGGGACTGGCAAAGGGGGGGGGAGGCATTCTGAGAGATTTCTGCGAAAGGTACATAGCAATTAAGGCCTGGCTGTTGAAAGAATTAAAAAGAGAAGAAAACAGATAGGCAGAAGAAGCAGGCTGATTCTTGCAACATACAGTAGTACCTCAGGTTATATATGCTTCAGGCTACATACGCTTCAGGTTACAGACTCCGCTAACCCAGAAATAGTGCTTCAGGTTAATAACTTTGCTTCAGGATGAGAACAGAAATTGTGCTCCAGCAGCGCGGTGGCAGCAGGAGGCCCCATTAGCTAAAGTGGTGCTTCAGGTTAAGAACAGTTTCAGGTTAAGAACGGACCTCCAGAACGAATTAAGTACTTAACCCGAGGTACCACTGTATCTACATTTTAGGCACACATGTTAATAAAGAAATAATGTTTGAATGTAACAAACCAGTGGCTGGAAATGCCTTTATCAAATACGAACTTGCATCACGAAGCCTGGATTAATTTCAGCCTGGTGTCAGCCCTACATGGCTTCAGTGACAACAAGTATGGCTTGCTGGCATGTTTGTGGGCATGGCTCAGAAGGATGCCCACCAAAACATACTTGATATTGTTGTGGACGCACTACGTCCATGTGCAGCAAGAAGTCTCAGCAATAAGTTGCTTTCCTTTGAAGGAGAAAGCATTGAGGAGGAGGAACCAATCTTGTGCGTCTCAGATATTGCTCAACTACAACTCCTATCGTCCTGGTCCACTGAGCATGTAGGTAAGGACTGATAGGAGACAGAGTCAAAGAATGCAAAGAGAGCCACGTGTTTTGTATCCTTGGTATAGTTAAAGAAAATAAAAGACTGTTGTATCTTCGGTGGAAAGGCACCCAAAATTTTAGAAATTGTTCCCAGTCTGATACCTTTGATTTGAGAATCTTTGGCTCAATCCTGGTTGTAATGCAAAGTATAGGAAGGCTTCTCTTTCTCCTTCCTTCCTGCTCTTCCCCTCCTTTAAAGAACAAGAAATATTATTTCAGAGTAATGAATTTCACTGCTTAATCATTGCAATGGAAACATGTGTCTCTCTTCAGCAGTCTGAGTCCTGGTGAGTTACCATCCACTAGAAATTCAGAGTGATTGGCTGAGCCGTACAGTATAGGATTTTGAATCGAATTAACAGTCTTCTGCTTGGGGAATAATTAATATCCCAGAGGGGAAAGCTTGTGCACATTGAAGGAGATAGATCAGATGACGAAGTATCCTCCTTCAAGTCTTCCCTTGTGCGAAAAATATTTATCACTTTTCCTACGGGTCTGGAAGATGGCTTAAGCAACCTGTTAATTAGAATAATGGATTGCACCACACTGGGATGACAAACAACAAAGCTGTACTATAAAGCACATGGAAGTAGGGGCATGGAGTGACAATACTGGATTCATGCTAGCAAAACAAACAAAAAGCAAGCTTGTCCAATGCTTTCTGGGGGGTCGGGGGCCAGGATCCAGGAGGTAATTTGGGAAGAACTGATATAGGAGACTCGCCAAAGACACGTTAGATGTAACCCTTTTAGGGAAAGGGGGGCAGCCAAGTCCAACTTCAGCTAATATTGCCCTTAACCAGCAGCAAATTTTTTTAAAACTGATATTTATTGAAAAATTTTTAGAATTACAAAAGAAAACAAGATAGAAAAAGAGAAAGAAAAAACAAACCACACCAAACAATACAAATTAATCAAAAGACAAAAATATAACACAAACATTTAAAAACAAATCCATTATTCTCAAATCCTTAACTGTCATTACCTTCTTTCTTTGACCTCCTCCTCCTCCCTTTTTTTGTATCCTAGTTGTTAATTGTCGCAGCAAATCCTTTTACCAGCAGCAATTTACACCCTGAAATTATTGTAATTATTGTGAAATTTGTGAACATCCTTTGGCTCCTCCACGATAACATGACAGCAACAATCGCGGATAACAATGGCTCTCAAAGTGAACCATTCACAGTGGGATCGGGCATTAAACCGGGATGTGTTATCACCCCAACTCTATGTATTATCTTCATCTCCACGAACAGATGGAAAGGTCTTTAACCTGAGTAGGCTGAAAGCAAAGAGTAAGGTTACCATAACTTCCATCATAGAGCTTCAGTATGCTGATGACAACATAGTGTGTGCACACTCAGAGGATGGCCTCCAAACCACCCTAAATATATTCGCAGGAGCTTACGAAAACCTGGCCTATTGCTCAATATCCAAAAAAACCAAAGTGCTGCACCAACAAGCACAAAACAACACCTTTGCAGCGCCACAAACCCAACTTAATGGTGTAATGTTGGAAACTGTCAATCACTTTTCCTACCTGGGCCAACATTGATGCCGAAATCCAGCGAGTGCAGCTTTCTCCCAATTGAAGTGCAGAATGCTTGAGGACCAGGATATTCGCGGGACAAAGCTATTGAACTACCGTACCAACTTTACTTTATGCTTGTGAAACATGGACCACTTATAAACGACATCTCCAACTCTTCGAAAGATTCCATCAATGGTGTCTCCATTTTTTTTTTTTACACATTACTGGGGAAGACAGGCAAACTAATGCCAGTGTACTGGAAGAAGCAAAGATCACCAGTGTCAATGATTCTTCAACTCTGTTGGACTGGTCATGTTTGGATACCTGATTTTCATCTTCCAAAGCAACTACTCTATTCCCAACTCAAGAATGGAAAGCAAAATACCGGTGTACAACAAAAGAGGTTTAAAGATGCTCTCAAGGCAAATCTAAAAAAAATGTAATATAAGTACTGATAACTGGGAAACTCTGGCCTGCGAGCGCTCCAACTGGAGAACAGCCTTTACCAAAGGTGTCATGTACTTTGAAGAAGCACAAACTCAGGGCAAAAAGGAGAAATGAGCTGAGAGGAAGGCACATTTTGCAAACCCTCATGGTGATCAACTCCCATCCGAAAACCTATGTCCCCACTGTGGAAGGACATGTGGATCCAGAATTGGCCTCCACACTCACTTACGGACTCACTGTTAAGACCATGTTGATGGAAGACAGTCTTACACGGCTACGAGTGATCACCAAAGAAGAAGACACCCTCAGATTATCGCCGCCCCATCTGTGTCCTTGCAAAAGACTCCCAACTGTCTGCTAGAGTTTTCAAAATGAAAACTTCACCCTCCTTTCCATCCTACTGCCAATGAAGCCCATAACTATACCTACTGTCAGAGGCAATATGCCTTTGAATACCACTTGTGGGGAAGTGCTGTTTTGCTCAGATCCTGCTTTCGGGCTTCCTGTAGACATCTGCCTGGCCACTGTGAGAACAGGATATTGGACTAGATGAGCCTTTGGCCTGATCCACTTAGGCACTGCTACACAGCAGAGTTCTGGATATGGTGGCTCATCCACTTTTGGTTCTCTCTTCCCAATGCCCTCCACCGCCGCCCATCACTTTGAATGGAATTGTAGCACAATAAACATTTAAAGGTGGCAGGGAGTTACCACTTGGCAATAGTATCGAGTCCTAATTCTCTGTGGAAAATTGCTTGTGAAGCCACAGCTGCTCATTCGGGTGGAATTTTGCCATCCTTTGAAATACGGCTGCCATCGGTATTTGGTGCGATGCTGACTCTGACCATGTGGGGGCAGAAGAATGCTTAAATATGGATAAACGACAGGAAGTTCCCAAGGATATTCTCCCCCACCCTTGTAAAAAAAAAAAAAAGAGAGAGAGATTGTGACACCTCGAGTGGCTTTAGAACTGAGGCTTATTCATGGTCTTTAAAAGGTCACAGAGATTCCATTGAGAACATAACACTAGATGCTTGCTGCCTAAAGCGTTATCCTTTATTTCACAGATATTACAGCAACTGGCATAGAGACGAGCTAGTATACATGCAATCTGGTCCTTGGGTGATATCAGGTGAACTTTCTAGGCCCAGTCTCATGAAAAATAAGAAGACAAAAGGCAAATATCATCCCATTTTATTTTTTTTAAACTGAGGCTACGTATGTTGAGAAAAGCAGAGCTCTTAACAGAGAATTCTTCCTTCAGGTATATCATTAATGGCATGATAAAGGTACTGATGAAAGGCCAATGGAAGACTTTCAAGGTGGCAATGGGGCTTCTCCTATAAGCTTGTGGAGTCAGTATTATGCAGGAAAAATCCAAGCTATTAACATGCTGAATTAATGCCACAGAGCTACATAAAAAACAAATGACAATGGCCAGTCTACTCTAACCTAGAGAAATATTCACCAGAACTTGAGAGGCAATGCAGGTGTTAAAATATACACAATGCTTTATAGCCCTTCCCTGCAATATGCAAATATTCATATAATTGCATACAATGTCATAAACCAATGCTAGTGCCCATTATTATTATTATTATTGATTGATTGATTGATTGATGATTGATTGATGATGATGATTATTATATATAATAATATACGGACCTTTGTTGACCTTGCCAACAAAGGTCCGTATAGTTAAAGCCATGGTTTTCCCAGTAGCGATGTATGGAAGTGAGAGCTGGACCATCAAGAAGGCTGATCGCTGAAGAATTGATGCTTTTGAATTATGGTGCTGGAGGAGACTCTTGAGAGTCCCATGGACTGCAAGAAGATCAAACGCATCCATTCTTAAGTAAATTAGCCCTGAGTGTTCACTGGAAGGACAGATCGTGAAGCTGAGGCTCCAATACTTTGGCCACCTCATGAGAAGAAAAGACTCCCTGGAAAAGACCCTGATGTTGGGAAAGATGGAGGGCACAAGGAGAAGGTGACGACAGAGGACGAGATGGTTGGACAGTGTTCTTGAAGCTACAAACATGAGTCTGACCAAACTGCGGGAGACAGTGGAAGACAGGAGTGCCTGGCGTGCTCTAGTCCATGGGGTCACGAAGAGTCGGACACGACTAAACAACAACAATTATTATTATTTAACTGAACTTAAGTTTCCAGGTTACGGTCTGAAGTCACAAGATTCAGCAACCCTGCTGAAGCTCAGGAAATCCGGTCACTACACAAATGGGACTGCCTGGGAACCCCAACTATACTGCCATGTGGCAAGAAGCATAAGCTATAAATGAAATGTACAAATAGCCTACCATTTGACTAGCATAAGCACCTTTGTGTTTCTAAAAGTTATGACACCTGAATCTCTGGGAATGTGCAGAGTTCCCACCAGGTGGAAGGAAAACTTTATTAAAAAATAATGTATTGGCAAAGAGGAACCTCATGTCTGGAACATAAGACTGCTGTAAGAGGCACACTTGTTGCCTCTGCCCCCATCCATAACTGGTGTGCAGCCCATGAAATAAGTTTCCCACCCCAGAGAATGTGCAGATTTCCTTTCTTTTTATGGAGGAAACATTTCCTTCCTGCCTAAGTCAATTTTCTATTCCAACAGGACATATACAGTTATAGGGCATGGTATGAGGGAGTGGGAATGAAACTCATATTGGGCTCAATGAAATCACAGTAAAGCACCAGACTGCAGGGACTGTAGCATGTAGATGACATGTAAAAGGAACACCACACAACAACCAACCCAACCCAAATCTTCTTTCATTTATTTTAAAGCATTTATAAACTGCTTAATATTTTTAAAATCTCTTAACTCTTGCCAGGTATATAATTCATGTGGTGACTTCCCTGTCATTCACTACACAAATCCTTTGTCAGTCACTGTGATGAGTCAATCAACTTCACAATGCTTTTTTAGTTACGATTACGTGACTAGCATAGGTATGATTTATAGTCAGCAGTCACGTTAATATGCATTTAAGAACTAGCATTTCTAGGACAACATTGGGCTTTGGTGTTTTTTGTTCTAAAAGAGCACCACTGCCTTTCTACATATGGCCAACAAGCACAAGAGGAAAGCTAATCACTATTGCAAAATGAACAGGCAAACTGTGAACTTAGGAAAGACCCCTCTTACTCATTTCTGCCCACACCATCATTTACCTGCTTCTGCCTACTACTGAGTGGAGAAATCTTTACTATATGCATGGGACCTACTATGACAGTGAATTTGACCAAATGCAACTGTATTTGCTCCCTTTTGAGGGAAAAAAAGAGAAGAACCTTAGGGTTCGCAAGCCATTCTCATTAGTTGGTGAAGGATATGAGGCAATGCTCAGATAAACAATGCAATTTCTCCCCTATTTCTGCCACACAAATTATGTTCCTAAAACTGTACCTTAGGGGCTGCAGAGGAATATGCCTGGAAAATAACTCAGGCTATTTGATCATCCATCCCAGCACTGTCTACTTGAACTGGCAGCAGCTCTCCAGGGTCTTAGGAAGAGGACGCTTCCTGCACAAAGTATGAGACCCTCCATACGGCTGTTTTACATTCTGCAACATGTTCTTGACTATAATAATACTGCATTGGGTGGTGGATTTATTTTGTTTTGCTACTTGTTCTGTGGTCCTTCCCCAGTGCTACCACATTACTGCTGTCCAGAGAGGTTATAGCAAAACAAAAGTGGGATAAACCTGCTCCCAACATTTGTGGCATGAAATGTTACAGGATTTTAGCAATAAGTTTTTGGGTTTTTTTAAGGTATACAGTGAGAGGAAATGAAGCAGAATGACCACCCAAAAACTTCTGCAAGTGCAAATAATTTTGAAAGTGGGATCACTTATGACTACCCCAAAAGCATAATGAGCCCAAATGTTCATGAACACACAAGAAGGAGGACATCAGGTAGTGCTCTATAGTTTTTTCCTCAGTTTTTTCCAGGTAAGGAAGCCTCAAACCAACCTAGCATCTCTGTGGCCCAGAATCTCTAAAGATCCACGCCATCCCAGCCCTGTACTGAGCTACTGGTCCTTCCTCATACAGATTATATCTGTACATTCTAGTACAGATGAGGAAATAGATGTTTGCCTACTCAGTATTATTATCTCCTCTTACAAAATCATGTTGCATTAAACAAACATCCTTAATCTCTTCCCTAACAATCTATTTTTCTCTAAGCCAACTGAAGACACGAGGCTAAAAATTGCTGAAGTGCTTTTCACGGGAACACACAATGAAATTGTAAATCAGAGACCATTATACTCCCATCCCTGCAAGAGCTTGCAGTGCAAACACAAACCCTGATTGGATGCCATTTATTTTCCTTGACACAGGGAACAGGCAGTATGGTTAAGCTACAAAGCTAAAGCATGTAAGGAGTAAATTAGAGAGATATATATAATGCATTTCTGGGTACAGTGCAAACGCTTATAGAAGTCTCATGTGGAACACAACATGGGACGATCAATGGGGTTTAGCTCAGGAAAGGTACCACCAGGACCAAGACAACACTGGCATGGTTAATGAGCAGAGCCAAGACAGTTATTAGTGGTAAGAAGGCTTCCTTAAGAAAATGGAAGTCCTGCCCAAAGGATGCCATACAAGAATGCAAACTTTGGTAAGAGAACAGACATTAAGCAATTTTTTTTAAATGATTCTAAGAAGTGTATGAATAAGAACGTTAAGACCACCAGAAGCAGGAAAGTGGCCCAACCAGTGAATTAGAAGTATATTAAAGAGACTGCAGAGAAGCTGAATGAATTCTTTGCATCAGTGAGGAAGCAGTAAGGCAAAGTTGACTGTTTCAAGAAAAGGATCTGAATTAGTGTTGATAAGAGATGAAGTTCTAGGTCTTAGTGACAAACTAAAAATTAACCAATCACTGCGCCCAGACAGTGTCTACCTGAGAGTTTCAAATGTGAAATAGTGGATCTTTTATTAGAAAGATGTAATTTCTTCTTAAGATCAGTGTCTGCACCTCAGGACAAGAAATTGGTTAAAGTAGCACCATTTTTAAAAAAGGACTCATGAGAGAGCCAGGAAATTATAGACAAGGGTAAAAATTAAACCATATCATGTATTAACTAGCTGGCCATTCAGTAAATTTAAGCTGAAATTGCTAAAGCTAGATAGAACCCATTCTTTTCTGGAGATCATTTCTCCATACAGAGACACTGCGAGCAATTCCATGCCACATTCCTCTCTCACCCCCCCCTCCAGTCATCAATAATTCAGGTGAAAATTATATTAACGCAGGGAAACACACTGTGCAGGGAATTACACTTGCGTATCTAAGAAGAGCTACTTGGTTTTGGAATATATATTTGGCACGAATGTGCACATACAAGCCAATGTGTCCATGGAAAGGTGCAAGATTAATAGCAGCGGCTAATAAAAAGCAGAAATGAAAAGGTCACACGGCATCTGCATACGAGAACCTGGAGGGGGAAATGCTTTTTAAACTATCCCTTTTGTAACCTTTAGTCCCATTTCATAATCCATCAATGCAAAAGAAAAAAGGAAAAAAAAGAAAAAGTCTTGGAACTTCTCCAAGTTCCCCACCCTGCACACACAGGCTTTTGAAAGTAATTTTTGCTCCTTCCCTCTCAAAAGAAAACTGGCACAGAATAGGAAGGCAAGAACGAAACAATACACGGGCCGAGCAATCCAAATGCTTGCTTGGAGGCGACAGAGCGACAGATGCACCACTGCATCCGAAGCCTTGCCACTCATTTCTTCCAGGAAGGAACTTGCCTCAGGTGTTTTTTTTGCTGCACCAACTCCAAACCCGCACAGCTGAGGAGCCCAAGGATCACGCCTCCAGTGATCTACCCCAAAATGCACCACATTGTGGAGTTCTCAGCTGGCTACTGCTAGCTTCCCTCCTGCTAGGGCAAAGATAGAGCTTCTGCCTAAGCAGAGTTACCTGCCCCCACCCATTGGAGGCCAATGGAGAGAACCTATCCTAACCACCACCACCCCAGCCATCAATTGTGTTTGTGTGCGTTAAGATGGCACTCTATGTCTAGAAGATTTCAAGGAAATAAATAACTATACAACTTTTAGAAGACAACTGAAGGCAGCCCTGTAAAGGGAAGTTTTTAATGCTTGATGTTTTATTATGCTTTTATATTTGTTGGAAGCCTTCCAGAGTAGCTGGGGCAACCCAGTCAGATGGGTGGGGTATAATAATAATGATGATGATGATGATGTTATCTCTGTTTGCCATGGTGTATGAACACATCTGTATTAAACTCTTGCAGAAGTGAATTCTAGGCTTGTAGGATTTTTTTTTTAAAGAAAGCATGGAAAGCGATAGAAGTAATAGAAACCTGAATCACATAACTCTGATTCCTATAGCTGTATCAATTATACTTAAGGATGCCACTACCTTCAAAAGCAGAATCGCCATCATGATGGATTTATATTGAAGCAAATGTTACCTGAATATTCTATATTCAAGAATACAAGCACCCTGAGTGCGACAAGGCATGGTTGGGAAAATAATAGAATCATAGAATTGTAGAGGTGGAAGGGACCTTGAGACTCATCTAGTCCACCCCCCTACAATGCAGGAATCCTGCCCACAGCCATCCCTGCATGGGCTCGAACCACCATCCGTCTGGTTAACAGCCAGACATACTGACTGAGGCACTGTACCACCTGACAGTTTCTGTCCAGGATTCCTAGCGAAAGTGCAGTCTTAATGCCCCAGAGTCAGCAACTACACAGAATATTCCATAAACAGAAAGGCAGCTCTGTTTTTCCCAGAAATGAAGAAATGGGGGTTAAAGGGTGGCTTCTGTTCTTGTGCACTGCACACAAGGGATTATTGCTATTACTTTAAAGAGTCTGTAAACACCGTGCAAGAAATGGCTGAACTCATTGCAAAGATACTATATGTTCAGTATTGAATGTTATGCTATGTGAAATGTATTTCTCTATGCTCGAATGCTTACCGCTTCAGGTTTTGTTTTTCCAAGCACAGAATGCATGCATTTCAGAAAAGCATTTTCGAAGGCCATAAAATAAACCATTTTATTATCAAACAATCTTACAGCAAGCAAAGATATAAACCAAAGAATAAGAAATATAAGAGAAAATGGACTTCAGAGCTGCAAACCGGGGAGAATGCCCCAACCAATATAGAACTTGTTTCTGTGCAAAGAGGCAAAGAAATGGACTGGAATTGCTGTTAAAATAACTTTAAGCAGTCATCATATGGTCAGTTCCAAAGACAGTTCTCACTACAACCATAAAATAAATCAATACTTTCTTATGAGGTTTTCTTCACCTTTGTAATGAAACCCCAACCACTTAGACAAACCAGGTTTAATTAGCCGATGATGTTAAGCTGAATTGGAAACGTCTTCACGATAATGATCTCAGACTAAAGGAAGCCAAAAACTCATCAACACAAATGTGAATATGAGATCGCCCCTCACCTTTTAAAGGTAGATACAAAAGCCATAGATTTTTTTTTTTTTTAAGGACCAACATTAAATACAAAAAGCATCCAATAGCTTTTATGGGAAACAGGAATGTCACATCCTCAATACGTAATGAAGCCAGAGAGATAATCTGACAGTTTCAGACTACCTGTGGTCCACAGCAATGTGTGACAGATTAGTTATAAGCTTGTGAACTGGGAGGCTGCCTCCAACCACATCTTCAGGGTAGTTCACCTGAAGAATCATAGAAACATAGCAAATCACTCCACAGTAACATATTACTTACACCAGCCACCCCGAGATTTTTTGACTACAGCTGTGCTGTCTAGGACAGATGGAAGTTGTAGTCCAAAAATGTGGGGGGCACCTGGTTGGGGAAGGGAGGCTTACACTACCCCACACAGAACTCTGCCTCGCTCCTATAGAGAGATCTCAGTACAGGAACTCTAGGCACAACACCCAACCTGAGAAGATCACTTTGGTGCTGCAAACGCAGTGGTTGGACTTCACCCCCAGAGGCACACTCCATTGTCTCTTGAGGCAGACAAATGTTATGAATTAGTGGTGTCATGAGGGACCTCGGGCAGGGAAGTCAACCACACAAGTCATGGTCTGTAAACCACCTTGTGTTAAGATTTACCCTGAATGGCTGCCTAAAATTAATTTAACAAAAATGTTTTTGTTTTAATAGAAAAGGGAGTCCTTGATTCTAGAACAGCATCTACTTATTTGAGACAGGAGACAAGATTGTAAACTACTTCAGATTGAGGCTCACACAATTGAATGTTCCTCCGCATGGACAAAATGTCTGGAAAAGAGCATTCCCCCCAGCATGTTACTTTTCCAAATAAGGGGTTTGGTTGTTTGTTTTTAAGGGCTGCAGCACTTAAATTGATTAATTGGTCAGATTTATTGTTTTACCAGCTTCTAATTGACTAACAAAGAACCCTTTAAAAAAGGGGAAGAGGATTATTATTGTACATGTATTTATAGAAACTGCAGATGGCAAGCACCATCTTAAAAGAGGCTTTTTCTCACATTCAAGAGTTGCTTCTTATGATGTCTGCTATGCAAAAATCTAAAAAGAGAAAGCACCTCGCTCTGCCTAATGATTGGGCCAGTGCTCAAAGGAAGGGGTGTGATCCCACTTTTTCACTACCCAAGGCATCCATTGGTGTGAGCAAAACCAAACACCCCAACTGGTTAAAACCAACTTCAACATGCTTAAAAATTAGCTTATGGGCCAAAGGCCTGTCTCATTGAAATTAATTTTCCTGTTTGTGGAAGTTTATTATGGGCAGGACTAGCTGAGCATCCACTGGCAAGTAGTTCAGTCAGTTCATGGGAGCACCTGCCTGCTTTCTGCAAAGCAAGGCAAGATGGACCTGCTTTGTTGTCTCACTCTCTCTCTACCTTTGTCTTGCCCTGCCCTCAGCTGTTGGGTCAAAAAAGCAATTCACCTCAGGGTCCAAAAGCAAGATATTTTCCTTTTATAAGTTACAAGAAGTACTGAAGGCCTAGAAATATTTCCAGACCCTCAAAGTGTCCCTATTTTCCAGGGACATCCCTGATTTAGAGAAGCCGTCCCAGTTTCGGATTTGATCCCGGAATGTCCCGCTTTTCCTTAGGACGTCCCTATTTTCATTGGAGAAATGTTGGAGGGTATGTATTTCCCATACAATAGTCTTAGTTAACTGAAATGAAATGTGAAGTCAGATTTAATGCTTCATATGATCCCTGAAAAGTAGTAGTTAATTGTTTTATGCATTAAAGATATGATTAGCTGGTTGAAATACCCTATGATTAATTTTGCAGTACTATCTCTGAGTTTTGCCAGTGTGAGTATAATGTAAGGCAACCAGAGCTGAGATGTACCTCCTCCCAGTAATAAAACCAATTTGTCAAGATTTAATTCTTTCTCCTTTAGTCTACCTATAAGAAAATAATATAGGGCCCTTTCCTTTCCCAATTCCTTAGAGGGCAGAGCTAGACAACAGTGGTATTTTATCCAGTTGATTTCATACGAGAACAAAAATAATATTTAAACTACCTAATAACTTCCTGATAAGTTTCAATTTCCCTGCACATTAATCTTTTCTCTTTATTTACTTGGCCAACTATAATGTAGTTATCCCCTCATTTAAGTGTGCCAGTGAAGATTCTGAAAGAAGAATAAATCATAGAGTCATAGAACTGTAGAGATGGAAGGAACCACAAGCGTCCTCTAGTCCAACCCCCTACAATGCAGGAATCCTGCCCACAGCAGTTGCTGGGTGGGCTTGAACCACCAACCTTCTGGTTAACAGTCAGACACTTTGAACCATTGCTCCACTGAAGGTCAATCAAGGGCTAATTGCATAAGAACGCAGGAAGCCACTCCATACGCTTCACACCTTATTCTTGGTCCATTTAGCTCCATATTGTTTATACCACCTCAACTGGTGGGGTGGGACCCACTAATGGACTGCAACCTGACTTAAGGTGGGTCACAACAGCTGCACTACATCCATACAAATACATCCACACAAAAAGAAGTAGGAGAAATGGGTCTTTCAAATGCATGTTGGGTCTAAAAAGGGGTCCTGGGTCTGATGAAGTTGAAAACTACTGACAAAGCTCTCCAGGGTTTCAGGCAGGGAACTTCCCAAGCCTGACTTGCAAATGCCAGTAGGGTCGCCATGTGCCCTACAAAGGGCAGTCATCTACTGTTCTTGAACAGTCCTCCACTTGAATGTGTACTCTATGTCTGTTTGAAGTGCAGCCCTCTCCAAGTCTGGTGTAAAGATAAAGAACCATAAGGAGGGTAAGACTTGAAATTGTCCCTCGGCACTTGGTTAGCATCTGGATGGCAGGCTGAGCAGGCACCCAGAATGTCACCTGGTCACGGTCTTCTTCACTACAGTGAGTTGCATTGCATTCCTATTTAAACCGCAGTAGTTAATCCTAAATTTGGACCCGTACATATGGCTTAGCACATGCAAATGTTATGCTAATCAGGGTCCTTAAAAAAATCCCCTTTGTTGATAATGCATTTTGTCTTTTGTGGCTATCCTGGATGCCAGAGGATGAAGCCAGGAGCTCTTTCCAGGCAAGGAGGGGTAGCTTTAAAAGAGGGTTAGGCAAATTAATGGTGGCTATTAGCTAAAATGGCTATGTTCTGTTTCCACTATCAGAGGCAGTATGCCTCTGAATATCAGCTTCTAGCACGTGCAAGTGGGGACAATGCTGTGGTGCTCAGGTCTGCTTGCAGGCTTCCCATGGACAGTTAGTTGTCTACTGTGAGGGCAGAGTGTTTGTCTAGATGGGAATTTGGCTTGCTTTACCCACAGAAACACAGGTCTGAGACACTAATTTCAAATTTCCTCCCCCATCCAAAACTCACCTGCTGTTATCATTTACACAAGCGGTGAGGGAATATTAGTGGTTGCCTAGCAACTACTAGTATCATAGCTTTCTCAAAAGGTCTCAATCCCCCAGGCTTCCAGTGCGGCTGTCCATAAAACAGGCAACATTTAAAAAGATCTTAAACCAGGATTAGTCCCTTTCCCCCACAATGTTGTTGGATTGCAGCTCCCATCATCCCTGACCATTGACCATGCTGGTTGGGGCTGATGGGAGATGGAGTCCAACAGCATTTGGAGGGCTGCAGGTTAGCCAACCAAACAAATCCATCTGCTCTTATTTTAACCAACTTCAACCCTCATTTGGAGCAATTTTGCATCCCTTCCCTGCCTCGCCTTGATTCATTTCATACTTTAGCAACGGTCCTCATGCAGCTAATACAGGGAGAAGGAAAAGTATAATGGGTAAAGGTCAGGCAGAATATAATTTGAGCAAACTGAACTGACACCTCCTAGATTTTTATGCAATAATTCTCATGGTTTGTTTGTTTTCCTGTCAAGGCAATTTCAGAGTTATGGGGGAGAAAGGAGGAGGAAATAATACTGGCATGTTTATTTTCCATTTCTGCTCTGAAAGCTTTCCCCCTTCATTCAAGGAAAGGCAGAGGGGACTGATAGTTGCCCTTAAAAGAGGAAATGAAAAAAAGATTGGGAAGAAAGTGGCTGCTCACTTGGGAAAACCAAACCAAACACGAAACACCCTGTGTAATGTGCATTAATTGACACTCACTCTTTGTAGGATTAGGCCAGAAGCCAAAGTCCAAAATCTTGACTAAAGTTAATAAGAACTTCCAATACTGCTGGTTCAGATTTGCTCACAACACAGTAATTAAAATGCCACTGGCTGCCCACCATTCCATGCATAATTATTCCCCTACCTTTCTGAGTGGGCAGTTACCACAATGACATGCAATTACAGTTGCAAAAAAAATAAAACAAGCCCAAGCCTTGTGTGCCAAGTCACTAAATTGTTCCCTCACTCTAAGAGGTGGCCCTTCAAGGTCAACGTATTTGGATGTCACTGCAGGTATCCATTCATTGCCAAACCTGTGCTGTTAAATGCTGTTCTGGAGATACAGCATTTTCTATCCAGGGCTGTCGAGCTTGTTTCAACAGCTTGAAACTCTGTCTCCCATTAATGTATAATTTTGCTTCCATTAAAGCTGGGCATCAGTCAACGGTTTTCTTCATTGTAAAGGCCACAAAGAAATTCTGATGAAAATGAAAGCTCTAGTATAAAAAATAAGGCCGAAAAAATGTGCTATTATTATTTTTGATATTCCGCTTATGTAATCATTGTCTCTCAGCCATATCCTAAGGTCAGCTACCTATATTTGCCATTTGGAAATATAAACTTACCAGAAGTATCATGATCCATTCTCTTCATCTGTAACATCAAGCTATTGATCAGAGTTTACAGATAGCAGGAACTGGTTTGTGTCGGTCTAATTTCAAGACGCCACAGGATTCAAATATAGGAAATGTCAATGTTCCAAAGGCAACCCAGGAAGTTTCTTTCAAAATCTAACCTGACTACTCTGTCCAAAATGGCACAAAAAAAGAGGATTCAAAACAACAGTTTCACAAGCACCAGCAGACAATTATTGGATTGTACTTTGACAAGAAACAGGGCTTCTGTTTGGTTTGCCTTGCATGCAAAACATTTTCATCCATACTAGCTCACTCATGACACTTGAAGATAAGTTTTATGATGCTTTAGTAAAGCTGTGGGCCTTGACAATGATGGCTCCTGTTCTGTGTGAGAATGCACACTTCCAACTACTGAAGTCCCTTGTGTGCCTCTAAAGCACCATGATATTATAACAGTTGGGTTTCATTGTTTTTGTTCATTGTTTTTGCCAATTAACTCCAGTGTGGACTTATCCTTTAAATAAGGACGTAGAAAGTTCCAGAGTGTCAGCTGTGGTTCAGAGTGCCTAATTGCACATTAGATTAAACGTGTTGCTTGCAGTAATTTCAGGGGATTTTCCCCATCCCTTTATCCTAGGCATGCCGCCCTCCATTTCCACCAGCACTGCAGTGAGGTTTTAACCCTTCTGCCATCACACTGCAATTAGCATAAGGGGGGAAAGGCTCTCATTGAGGCTGCAAACAACACATTTAATCTAATGCATCATTAAGTGTGAAGCATACTTAGAACAATTGGGTTTTGGACCAGGTCACTGAAGACTGGAAAGGACTAAAGGGATAGGACAGTACATTAACCCAAGAGGAAGTACTTGGACAGCCGGAGCCTATAAATGTTCTTTACTCAAAAGTCGGGATGGAGGAGAAACCTGGTTTGGTTTGCGTTCTAACACAAGCCTGCCTAATTTATACCATTTGTGTACTGAAATGCAGCCATCTTTCGAAATTTAAATTTTATGGTGCAGTTCTCCAATGAACCAACATGTACCAAAGTGCCTCGCTGGCTGACCGGCCATTGGCTGCATCCATCCCCAGTCAGCCAGCGATGCATAAAAGCCAGTCACTCCTGGCTCTCTCAGCGCAGTCAGCAGAAGAGCAGACCCACCCTCCCTCTCGTATCATTAGCAAAATTATCACATTCCAGGTCAATCCTTTATGGTGTATTTTAAACGTGTTTTACTTTCCAGGTTGCTGGTTTAACCTTGTTATATTCCCTAGGTTCTCGTCTGTTTAACCTTGTATTTCTTTCCTGCATTGCCTGACCTTGCTATGGTTACTAATTGCTGCCATATGCGGAGCCAGGAAGGAATTTGCCTGCAAACAGACTGGCCCCGGTTTGCAGATTTTGCCTTCCCCATAGCAAAATATCACAACTTTTGGTGGTTATGGCATTGGGTGGAATCCTAGCCGTCAGAAGTTTGGGTGAATTGGTTATCGCCCTTTGTGGAACCTGTGGCATATTCAGGGTACGCCATTAAAGGGGTCTTGGTGGATGTCTCTGTCCAGAAGCCGAGGGTGGGGAAGATGGGCCATAGAGCCTCCAATGGCAACTTAAGGTTGGCCTTCACAGTAGATAGGCATCTTGCAGAGGTCAAAAGTGCTTCCTGGCATGACCTTGAAATGTCTCTGCCCTCTACCAGGAGGCTGAGACAGATATACACCCAATGCATGAGCCAAAATCCACCTACATCTGGCCCTGCAACTGGGACCACAATGGGTAGATTAAGACAGATGAATGGTAAAATGCTAAGAAATTTTCATTAATCTTTTTTTTACAAACTTATGTGGAAATGTGGCAAACTGAACTTAAGACTAGAAAAATGAGAAACAGAAGGAAACGTAAACTGACAGGTTCACCTATGCCTATTCGAATTTGCATATGTAAATAGATTAACCCTTTGTGTAAAATGCACATAGTTGAACAACTGGTTGGCATCAGCCATGAAGGAGCACATTGGAAGTGCCTCCTCACTTCCTATAGGATTCCTATTTGAAGACCCCCGCCTGAAACAACAGATGCAAGTAATTTTCCACTGTCAGACAATCAGTTATTAATGCATCAGTTAATAAGTGAAGCCGCCACATTGTTAACACATGTATGAACTCACATTTATTTCCAACTTCCTGTCTTTGGAGCACTTTGATTCATTCATGTTAATGCAATTTCCACCAAATGTAGTGTCAAAGCAAGGCTTCGTCTTCCATGCTTGCTAAGCATCTTCTTAGTGCAGCAGGAAGGATATTTATAAATAAATCCAGAAGGATTTAGCCATGAGAAATGCATCCTATTCCATGTTACCAAATTCTCATTTCTTAAATGGAGGAAGAACATCCCGTGCACGTGCGTGCGTGTACTTTTTCAACATAATTAAAATCTTAACAGATATGTGAAATGAGCTGTTTTACACAGAAATAGTACCTATTATACTGTGAAAATTTTCAAGTGATATTAATGAATTCTGAACTCTGTGTGTGCAAAAACTCAGAGGTACCATTTGTCACCTGCCATAGATGGAAACCAATTCCGGTGTAAGAATTGCTGAAATTTAATTCATTTGACGTTTTCTAAAATTATAGCAGGTCTTCACAGCAAGAGGTTCCAGATATTAATGAGAAGTTCAGTAGCTGGCAATAAAATAATAATTGGAGACAAACCCAATGATTTGTCCTCAATTTGTCAAAGAGAACAAAGTAGGAATGAAAAGCTATATGCTTGGGCTGGAGACCTGTCTGAATTCTCTACGTTACTTAGGACTTCAGAATCAGTACTGTGTCACCCACCAGCATAACAAACATTCCCACTGTGGGGAAAGCACACTAGATGGTTTTGTTTATAAATTGCAGTTCTCCCCCCCCCCCCATCAAATACACCAGTTGCAAGCATTTTCCTGTAAGGTTTCAGTTTGCAAGCTCTTCTAGGGCAGCTATGAAAGCCTGGTTCAAATCTTATCTCAAACACAAATTCTCTAAATGAGAATGTAAGCTACTGCTACCTCACCTCCACCATGTGAAGCATTACTGGCCTACCCTGCAGGATAGTTGATAATATTACTGTGAAGCACTTTGAAATGTACCACACAAATATGAAGGAATGTCAAGCATCATAGTATCATCAAATTCTTCAATATTCCCTTTCCTGCCAGTTTATGTAAGCTGCAAACATATTATAAACACTACAAATACCATGCCCTATCAAATGTACATATGCAACAAATAATGCATGATTAGCAATCCGTGTTTCTTCATTAAGGATCACATATCCCATGCTGCAGTGTGATCCCAATGTACACAAAACTCATTCCCAACGAGCACGTAGAACATTAATGATTCTGTCTAATTTCAGTTGATGATAAAGCATTTTGGAAACCATGCATTATGACGAATGGTTGAGGGAATTGCATATGTTTAGCCTGAAAAAGGGAAGATTGAGAGGTGATACGATCGCCATCTTCAGATATCTGAATGGCTATCACATGGAAGATGGAACAAGCTTGTTTTCTGTTGATCCAGAGGTTAGGACTTGAACCGATGTATTCAAATCCAATTAAACATTAGGAATAACTTTCTGACAGTAAGAGCTCTTTGACAGTGGAATGGTTTGCCTTGGAAGATTATGGACTCTCCTTTATGGGAGGTTTTTATACACAGGTTGGATGACCATCTGCCAGGGATTCTTTAGCTAAGATTCTTGCATTGCATTGTAGGAGATTGAATTAGATGACCCTTAGGGTTCCTTTTTTTGTTGTTTAGTTGTTTAGTCATGTCCGACTCTTCATGACCCCATGGACCTGAGCACGCCAGGCACTCCTGTCTTCCACTGCCTCCCGCAGTTTGGTCAAACTCATGTTAGTAGCTTCGAGAAAACTCTCCAGCAATCTCGTCCTCTGTCGTCCCCTTCTCCTTGTGCCCTCAATCTTTCCCTTCATCAGGGTCTTTTCCAGGGAGTCTTCTCTTCTCATGAGGTGGCCAAAGTATTGGAGCCTCAGCTTCACGATCTGTCCTTCCAGTGAGCACTCAGGGCTCATTTCCTTAAGAATGGATAGGTTTGATCTTCTTGCAGTCCAAGGGACTCTCAAGAGTCTCCTCCAGAACCACAATTCAAAAGTATCAACTCTTCTGCGATCAGCCTTCCTTATGGTCCAGCTCTCACTTCCATACATCACTACTGGGAAAACCATAGCTTTAGTCAGCAAGGTGATGTCTCTGCTTTTTAAGATGCTGTCTAGGTTTGTTATCACTTTTCTCCCAAGAATAACAATTCTATGATGCTATTATCTCTGTCCCAAGCATTATGAATAGAACCTTTTTTCTGGTTTTGCATGAACAGATTAAGGTATGGATTTCTCTGGGGCAGATTTCAAGCACTGCTAACTACCATCTTATCCACACACACCAAGTGCAGTACTGACCTTCAGGCAAAAGTTTTCCACAATGATAGCAAATGATATAAGATGCTTTTACTTTGCACTGTGATTTTGCCTTGCTATATTGCCTAATCCTCTCAGTGTTATACTAGTTGGATTCAACTGCTTAAAGGGTTTAATCAATCTATTGATAATTAAGAGTTTGGGAGGATATGGTAGAAAATCCTCATGCTCTAAGTGAATAAAAAAAATTAGGATTGCCAGCAGGCAAACTCAACTGTGCAATTGCTACTTTGCAATATGGCTTTGCTTCTTCCAAATGACAGATGCCTCCAGTACAAAGATGAAAGTCTAATCTTAACTGGTGTAAAGGGGGCTTTTGATAGCTCACAGAATGAAAGATTTGTCATTTTTAAAAACAGAAACACAGAAAAACAAACACTTTGCATAAATACACACATATACAAACACATGCTATTTACAGTTCAATTGCTTGTTAACATTTCAAAGGAAAGAACCTTCTTACGCTCTCTCCCTTCTACATAAGAGCAGTGCTTGGTAGTACAGTAAGAAAAAGGGAAGAATACATAAAATTGCACAATGTACTGCTTGCAATCTCAGCCCCCTCAAATCAGGTTAGAATTATCCATACAAAGGAAGGCTTTTGTGTTTTTTTGCTTTCCCCCCAAATGTCGTATTATTATTATTTAAGCACCTTCTTTGTACAGATTATCATGGCTGCCTATCAGAAAAGCAAGTGCCTCTTTCCTGCTGATTCACATGCTAAATGCAAGGATGCAAACTTTGCTGCAAAATTTAAGAGTCAGGCATATTTTCTAGGAAGGAGGGAGAGAAGGGGACTGGAGCACACCAATAAGAGGACGACATTAGTTGATGTATTTTAGTCTACCTCCTCATCTCCTTCCCTGGCAGTTTTCCTTTCAGGCGGCACTTAATTGTAAGGAGGCAGGATTCAATCCTACCTCCTCTGACTCCATTTTCCTTTAATGAGTGGCTGCTTGTTGCAATTACTTAATGGTGAGGGAAACCCTTTAAAAATGGGCTGTTTCCAATGCTAGTCCTATTCAGAGTAGACCTATTGAAGTTCATAGGCATGACTACTGTAGGGTCTTTAATTTCAGTGTGTTTACTTTGAGTAGGACTAGCATTGGGTACAACTATGAATTATTTTGGATAACATGCAAGTTGTGTGTGTATGTGTAAACTGAACATATAAACCTGGATCAGCCATAGAGTGCAGGATTTATTTCTTATTAGTGAAAAACCCTATTTCTCTCTCTCTCTCTCTCTTTTACTGTTGTTAGTTCTCACTTTAACACCCCTAAATTCAGAGTTGAATTTTCGCTTGACCTTCCAGGGGTTAACTAAACTATAATATTCTCTTTTGAAAGCAGCTGCCGAACCTCCTACAAAATGCTCAATTTCTATCTCCTTTTGAACACCTGTAAACTGAGAGAATTATATGAATATGGGTATCAATTTTTCCCATGCTTTCTATTGCAGCAATATTATAATTATTACCTTAAGTTTTCCAGTTGAGTCGTTAAAGCAAGCTAAAAAGAAATTGACTGAGTGGTAAGCAGACTATCCCCCCCAACCCATTATATGTTTCCTTTTTTTAACACTGTACATATATTATGATTTGAATATCAACATGCTAAAGGCAGCTTTTAAAATTCTGTCAAATGGATCCACTTGGATCCCTGAGAAGATAATTCTAGTGCAAGGTCAGGTAAAATACATGGTTTTAAAAAGCCCCAAGCATTTGAAATATTATTGCTGGTGTTATCATGTCAAGATCAAGTCACCATATTCATTATTGTTGTCAGTATCACAAAAACAAAAGCCGTTCATTATAACAGAACTACATGTACTACGGTGCTATAAAGATGAACCATAACCTTGTTCCCATGCACAAATGAAAGGTTTTGGAAACCACCAAAAGCTGGCAAGCTACAAGGTGGGGTGGCTTCGAACTCCCCCCCCCTTTCCTTATTTCCCACTCACATGGGGGTGCTCTTGCCCTGGGAAAATCTAGCATCCAAATCTCCCTGTGCCAGTTAGATGCATTAAGAGGAGTTGTGCCTGATGTAAAGTTGTGTGTCACCAAATAAGACACAGGAGGAGTATCCCATTGTGCACCTTTGCTGAGCAGCAAGGGAAAAGGTGCAGGAATAACCTTCTAAAAGGCAGTGATTTGGTTCATCTCTCCATCCAAGACAATTCATGGCAGAGACCAATTTCCTTTGTCTCACACAAAACAGAACCTCTGTATCCACGAAAATGCGTATATTATCACATATGAAGTACTGATGGAGAATAAGGCTGCCAGTGATTTTTAACCCCTATGGCTCTGTTCTACCTTCACTGCCAAGAGGCAATATTCTTCTGAACATGAGCTGTTGGAAACTACAGGAGGGGACAGTGCTGTTGCATTCAGGTCCAGTTTGGGGGCTTACCATAGGCATCTAGTTGGCCACTGTGAGAACAGGCTGTTGATCTAAATGAGCCACTGATCCAGCAGGCTCTTCTTTTTGTTCTTATGGCATATGAAGCACAACTGTTGCCCAGAGCTTGCAGATGCAGTTTAAAAATAACATCTTCCGCCACATTTTGAGGAATGTCTTTCGCCAAAAATTCTAGCATGCACATCTGTGCCCAGAGTCTCCATTCTTCATGATCTAGCACCTTTCGCTCTGCAGATGCGTTATGACTTTAGTAGCCTGGTGTACATTCGTCAACATGCATGCACATGAACACTAAGGCATGCTTTGGTTGGAAACCTGCAATCAGGGTTATGGCTCTCAATGGCTCTCAGTTCTCGGAAGAGAGTGCCTCTGTCTTCATTTGTGAAATGTGGGTTAGTCTCATTTCCTGAATTCTACAGTCTGGTAAGTTGTTTATTTGGGAGTCGCCAGGAGTTACTTAACCCATAAACCTGCTTGAAGTCAAGTGCCCTAGTCACTGGACAACATACTGTGAAAGCTCTGTGAAATGGAATCTCAAATCCATTTTAAGATAATTAGGCAACTGAAGTCTGACTAATGTGTTGTGAACCACATGAGTCTGGAAACACTGGATTTTTATCCAAGTAGGTTCTTCTCAGAGTAAACCCATTGAAATTAATAAATCTAAGTTCCTGTCCATCAATTTCAGTGGGCCTGCTCTGAAATTGAATAACATTGGCTACAAACCCCTAACTTTCTTCCAATTGTATTAGAATCTCTTTTTGTTTATGCTTCAAACTTGTTTTTGCACATCCTATATATAAAAATATGTAGTACTTTATCTGGATTGCTTGTATTTGTGATCAATATATTGGCAAGCAGCCTGCTTGCAAGCTGTTTGATTGGCAATCAGAATTTAAATTGCTATTAAAAACAGTTAAAAAACAACAATCCTTCTTAAGAAACCCTAGATTCTATTTCATTGTACCTTATTCAACAAAAAATAAAGCAAAATATATCAATTTTGTACAGAAATGTAGTTTAGATTTGTACTTCTCAATCCATTCACTTTTTAGTACTAGAGAAGTATACCCCCCCCACCGTGTGATATACAGTGGTACCTCAGGTTAAGTACTTAATTCGTTCCGGAAGTCCGTACTTAACCTGAAACTATTCTTAACCTGAAGCACCACTTTAGCTAATGGGGCCTCCCACTGCTGCCGGGCTGCCGGAGCCCAATTTCTGTTCTCATCCTGAAGCGAAGTTCTTAACCTGAAGCACTATTTCTGGGTTAGCGGAGTCTGTAACCTGAAGCGTATGTAACCTGAAGTGTATGTAACCTGAGGTACCACTGTAATCTGTAGCATTCTCTGACTTTTAAGAAGGGATGGCATTACATAAATCGAGGATATACAGTAAGAATACTATGCATAATCCAATGAAAGTTAAGCACTCATTGATGTTAATGGATGTGCTAACCACATTGGATGGATTAATCTTATTGTGACATGCTGTTGGAACAGCTATTCTTATGTCCTAGCTCTAGTACTCATGTGCTGATGCCATGAGTTTTAGGATTCAAATACATGTTTCTGGCACACAGCATATACTATTCCTGCTGAAAGGAATGGTTGGCTTTTATTCATTCTACAGAGCTGCTTTTTTGACTAACAAGACTAACCCAATGCTTCCTTCAGAATAAAAGGATAAATGAACATTCACCCTCTGGTTATCACCTGCCAAAATTATGCCCAAAGAGAATTTTCAGTTAAATTCTCAATCTCTGGAAATAATGGAAGCAACAATTCAAGCTTGACTGTAGCCCGGTAAATGATGGCACTTTAATGTAGCATTTATGCATATTTAGAACTAAAATATGATAATAATTCCTCCCCCCCACATGCTAGAAACTCTAAATGATATCCACGGAGTACCACTATACTACAGATTTGGGAGGAGGGGATGTGTAAATGAGGCTACAAATATCCCACATGCATGAAAAGTTATTATGACACAATAACACCATTCCCGGCACTAATGAGACCAGCAGAAGATTTAATGCCTACTACTCTGCTCAGGGTTCTCACAGAGATCAGCCTTTCACAGCTCAGATCAGCTCCCAGGCATGGCAGCAGATAAAGAAAAGCGACGAGAACTGGGGAAAGGACAGCACCATCTGTGTGACCAAAATCATACTGAGAGGGTTGAAAAAACAATTTCAGCAAGGCATTGTTAAATTGTCCATTTTAAAACATTTGTAAATGTTCAGGGACCATCTTCTCCCGTATGAGCCTGCAACTCATTGAGGTATTCTCTTCAGCAGCAGGGAACCCCAGCCACCTATCTAATCAGGCCCTCTCTCTCAGTTGTTAAGAGCATGAGACGTTTCTAAGCACAATTCAAAGTGTTGGTGTTGACCTTTAAAGCCCTAAATGGCCTTGGCCCAGTATACCTGAAGGAGCATCTCCACCCCCATCGTTCTGCCTGGACACTGAGGTCCAGCGCCGAGGGCCTTCTGGCAGTTTCCTCACTGCGAGAAGCAAAGCTACAGGGAACCAGGCAGAGGGCCTTCTTGGTAGTGGCGCCCGCCCTGTGGAACACCCTCGCATCAGATGTCAAAGAGATAAACTTCCTTCAGATGTGAAGGAAATAAGCAGCTATCTTCTCTTTAAAAGACACCTGAAGGCAGCCCTGTTTAGGGAAGTTTTTAATATTTAATGCTGTATTGTTTTTAACACTTGATTGGAAGCCGCCCAGAGTGGCTGGGGAAACTCAGCCAGATGGGTGGGGTATAAATAAATTATTATTATTATTATTATTATTATTATTATTATTATTATTATTAACAACTACCTGACATTCAGAAGACATCTGAAGGCAGCCCTGTTCAGGGAAGTTTTTAATGTGTGACATTTCAATGTATTCTTAATCTTAATCTTGGGCAAAAGATTCCTGCATGCAGGGGGTTGGACTAGATGACCCTTGCGGTCCCTTCCAACTCTACAGTTCTATGATTCTCCATTTGGGCTGCAAGTCCATTTCAGTCAAGCCACACCCACCTGCCCTATTCATGCACAAATAAAAATGCTTCTGGCTCTTATTTAAGATTTTTGCAATGAGAGAACCAATAGCTGTTACCTGATAATATGATTCAAATGAAATGGCATGCAAGATGTTTGCAAATACATAGCTCATCCTAAAATGTCAACCACATAAGGTATAAAGGGGGAGCAATGGGAAATGTGGCAGTCATGAAAAGGTGAAGCTGAAGAGCATATGGCTGGCAGTGGAGTTACCAAAGTGGGACAGGGCACCCTGTATGGGTTTGGGGAACTGGGAAGCACTTTTTTTGGTGTGTTCTTTTTTGCAAAGAAGTATAAGGCTCTGAAGATTTGGGATTGGCAGCTTTTAAGCTATAGAGCAGCCTTGGCCAACCTGATGCCCCACAGTTGTGTTGGACTACAACTCTCATCAGCCCCAGCCATCACTGAGGCCAAGGCTGTTTATAGAGGCTATGCTGGCCCAAGATTGATTCAAAATATAAATTATATTAGAGAGCACTGCCTTCATACGTGGAAATTTTCATGTACTCTGTGTGTGTGTGTGTGTGTGTGTGTGTGTGTGTGTAGCGGGGGGGGGCATCCAAAAAAGGCTGTGCATTATTAAATTATCAGTACTTTGAATTCCAAGCCTGTTGACATGCTTGTTCTTAGTGCAACTCATCAAAGTATTATCTAAGGTAGTTGCAGTGTCAATCATAAGGCTGTGTAGGTGTTACTTATTTCAAAACTCCCAGGAGTATTCAGCAGCTAAAATGACTTCTGAATCACACTTGTATCATCACGACTTAGTGGAGAGAAAGATTAACAGAATCACAACTTCTGGAACATGGCTAAGCTTGCCAATACTATAGATACCCTTGCATTTTGTCAAGTGCCTTTTATATATAGAATATCACCCTTTCTGCTTGAATTAACATGCCATTTTTTTCTTTCACTGCACATGTTTTCAGAAGACCTCTGGGTCCTTAAGAAGAGTCAGCAAATGCTTCCATGATCTCATTAAGAGTTGAATAAGGAAAATTTCCTCCCACAACATTTTTTGCCCCGTCTCAACTTGTGGAAGCGATCCCTGAATTGAAAGCGTAAACCCAAGATGGGAGCTAAGGGTAAACCCAAGATGGGGGTGGAAGAACCACTGCAATAATTGTACTAGTCCAGTTACATGGCAGCTGGAGTCTCACAGAGGAAGCGGGCAAAGTCAGGCCAAACAATAACAGGACCCTGGACAGCTCCAAAGAGCCTCTGCATCATGTTAAATGTCTCTGTTATAGAGAGCTAGAAGTCAGTTGAATACCTGGAGTGTGAGAGTCTCTGCCTTTTTGGAGTAGCTTGCTAGGTGGTTAAAGTGCCCTCAACTTATTTTTCAGTCTTTGACTTGTGTGAGACTGGAGATATAGAGGCACTGCGGGGAGCTGATCCTCTTAGTCAGAGGATGGAGCCAGAGTTGTATCCTCTAGCCAGAAGGGTCCTGAATAGCACTGTTGGAACTTTTGATTCTCTTGCCCTAGGAAGTAATATGAACCTTGTCCTCGTCACAGGCCTCTGCTGTGCATTGCAAGGTTCCCAGGTCATTTGTCATGACAACACCTGAGTAGCAGGATACTCTTTCACCGCATTTCACCCCCTTGCATCTACTCTATATTTTGGAGAGGGTTGTTGCTGTTGGTTTTGCTGTTGTTCATTATGCATTTGGACAGCTCTTCAGATATCATTACCATTTTTTTCCATGATGGTTCCTACGATCAAGGAGCTGGTTCTCAATCTATGTTTGGAGACAATTTAATGCAGTTTTGAACCAAGATGCTGGACTGAAACTCTCAAAGGGGCACTGTTTTTAACTACTGGTTTCAAAATGGCACCATTTTCTTTTTCTTAGAATTCCCAAGCAACACTGGACATTAGTTTGTTGGTAGAAAATAAGTACTGCATAGTTGCAAGCCGTTCACAAAGACACTGAAAGTATCTGGAGGTACCGAGCCAAAGAGTGGCACTATTAGATTCTAAATTGCAGCATATTGAAAGAAGCCTAAAACCAGATTTTTCAATTTGAGCAAACAACTCCAGCATCTAGCAACCTTAGCCACTGTCGTATAGAAAGAGCTCCATTTTATTCTCAACATAACAAGACCTATGAGTAGCTCAAAAGGCATCTCTTGCAAATGTGGCTGCTCCAGAGTCCAAATTGTATGCAGGCCATGTGTGATGGCTTGATCAAATACCTTGATTTTGTGACAACTTCCTATCCAGCTAAACATAAGCTGACGTATTGCCCAGAGGTCAGGAGTCGAGTTTGCTCTACAGGGATTTCTGTACTGGAGCAGTAAGTGTTGAATAATAATGCCTGAAGTATTTTATTCATTAATTTAGATTTCTTCCTTTTTTCTTCTTCTTTCCCATGAGCTTATGGAAGATTACAACATATCTAGATCTCAAGTTTACCCTCAATGCATTGCTTGGCTTGGGTAAAATGACAATAGCTAGCCCAAGGCTCCCAATGAGCTGAAATCCAAAACAGGCAGCCCAACCTTATGTTAATATATCAGTATTTATTATTTATAAAGCACCTCAGATGCTAGGCACCGTACATTAATTAAATGAAAAAGGAAAGATTGCCCACAGGCGGACAATTACAGCTTGTTGTTTTCTTTTTACTCAGGAGTAGGTTTGCATTGGTTTCAATGGGACTTACTCCTGAGTTAATATGTATGGGATTCCAGGCACAGGACTCATAAGCAGGAGGTGAGGTGGCAAACCTGTTTCTGGACAGACTCATAAAGGATGGCGTCCAAGACTAAACGCTCCCCCAGCAGTAAAATCAAACAGAATTAAATAATTTGCAAGTTGAAAACTGGTAGTTAGATAGAGATGCTCCAGTCTAACCTTCTCCCCGGCCAATTCATTTTCTACAAGTGCAGTGTGGATAGCTCCAATCAGCAATGCTCTTTTCAAGTATATGCCATTCCATCCCACCCATTTTCCAGCCCTATTTAGTCAGCATTATATGCCCCTGCATATATGTCCAGTCCTCATTGAGCTGATCCTCCCTTTCCCCAAACTAGGCCCCACCACATAGATATTTTGGTACAGTGGTACCTCGGGTTAATAACTTAATTCGTTCCGGAGGTCCGTTCTTAACCTAAAACTGTTCTTAATCTGAGGTACCACTTTAGCTAATGGGACCTCCTGCTGCTGCCATGCTGCCAGCATGTGATTTCTGTTCTTATCCTGAAGCAAAGTTCTTAACCCGAGGTAATATTTCTGGGTTAGCAGAGTCTGTAACCTGAAGTGTCTGTAACCCAAGGTACCACTGCACTTCTGCAAACCTTGTGGTTCCTCCAAGCCTACTGATACTACCCCACTGAGCATGGACAGTGTGCCATTTTGGTTATATAAGGATCCACCCTTGGAGAAAGGGTGAATAAGGATTTTAGAAGTCTGTTGTTGTTGTTGTTGTTGTTGTTGTTGTTGTTGTTGCATGGAGGAGCTTTCCATATCTACCTAGTCTTCCAAGATCCAGTTCACATACTGTACTCCATCTGCTTCTGGGTACAAACCCATTTTCTTTCAAGCCCAAAGCATCAGAGGAGGGATGTCACTCAGTGGTACAGAACATGCCTAGCATACAGAAAAGACCAGGTCCAATGCCTGGTGCTCCTGCCAGGGCATCTGTGCAGCCCTGATCTTACTGCTGCCCTGCCCTGCCCCTGTGCCATCCAGGCAAGATGCAGTGATGCTGGTGTCAAGAAGGTGCCTCTGTTGTTCCACCCAATCCCATGTGTTGCTACTGGAATTGACTCTGAAACAGTCACTTTCCCAATATTCCCAATGAACTTCATATGTGAACAGACCTTTGGACCTTGATTTTCTCCTCTAGTTACACCACCATGAGAATTATTGCATGAGAATTACTGTTTGCATGGACTGAAAAAAGTTTGAAAAAAATAGTTTTATCCTTCTTAGAACGTATCTAGCATGTCAAACAGAAGCATAAATGCCTGTTTCATTAACTGAGCCATTATATAAATTCTAAGAATCTATGGTTTCTAAATTATTGTGGATGAACCATACTAATAGTTCCATCAGTCTTAATTGCTATGAAGCTATACTGTGCTGGAATGCCGTTTGCCATAAAGTTAATTAGCTACTTGATGAAACCCTGAACTGGAAATTTCCCTAATAATTCCACTTTAAGCATTAGAAATTGCCTATTCAGAAAGTTATAGTGTATGAAGGTGTTATATTATATCTGATGTACCCTTTTAAATACTGTACCCTTTTGTGCTATTAATATCTTATTGCAAATCACGCTTGGAATGCCTGCTATCAAATGCTTTCATTTAGACTCGTGGAACTACCAGATTCTGGTGGCTCTGGTACCAGATTCTGCTGCAATTCTTTGCACACTTACCCAAGAGTAAGCCCCCTTGAAGTGAAGAGCCAAATGACATTTTGCTGCTTGACAAGATGGTGTCCCTTCCCACTTCGCATATGGAAGCCAACTGGACTGGCAGGTGAATCTTAATTCAACACTGGCGATGGGGTAGCACCCTGCACCAAATCTGAGGCAGCAGGCTTGCTGGAGGGGTAGGACATGCCATGTAGTATACAAAGCTCTGTCCTCCAATAGAAGGGAATGGCTTAGGAAGAACAGCAGCATATCTGACCACCCGACGCACCTTGATTTATTAATTTGCTGAGGTGCAATACCAGCCCCACACCCCAACCATCTACTGCCTCAGGCAGTTACCTCACTCTGCCCAATGATAGGGCTGGACCTAAATCACACTGAATGTTTGTAGTGTTTATATCCAAATTCCATATGACTGCAAGACAGTATTCATCATTTTCTGTGGATGCAGAAAATCACCAAACATTAGTTGAAGATATGAGGAAGTAACAAATTGGATTGACTGAGGATTGCACTAAGGGGAGGGGCAAATGCCAGTGACACTGACCGTTAGTGTATATCAGGCTTCCTCAACCTCAGCCCTCCAGATGTTTTGAGACTACAATTCCCATCATCCCTGACCATTAGTCCTGCTAGCTAGGGAGCATGGGAGTTGTAGAGTCCAAAAACATCTGGAGGGCTGAAGTTGAAGAATCCTGTTAAGATGGTATAGATTAGCACATTAGTACAGCTTAGCAGGTGAACAGGACAGGGACAGATGGTTGCCTCTGTCTCATGTAGTTGCAAATCAGCTGGAGGGTGGCCTGAGGCTGATTTGGAGGTGACGTTTGTTCCATAAATGCAAGGAGTGAATTTTGCAGCTGGATTCCCATCTTAGCTCAAAGCAGACTTGTTGGAAGCTACACAACACAAACTCATTACCAAAGGGATGAAAATATTGAGATCAGTGATATATGTTACGTATAGTTTGGTTTTGCATTGTATTCTACTCATGAATAAGAATGAAACTAACCAAAGCAGCAAATAACTAGTGTATAGACTAGACAGCTGTACAGATATTCTCTCTTTACAGTTCTACCACTACTCTTCTGTCTGCTTGACCCTGATGATCTTGCCTTGGCATCCATATGTCTAGCTCCATGCTGAACACTTAGCAACATTCCTTTAATTAATCACCAGATGTTACAGTTTAGGAGAGTAGGTTTGCATTGATGGGATGCAAAGACACAGGTCATTCAGCTGTTGATTTAGAAGGAGGATGTGTTGGTTCTGTTGCCAAAGTAACCAGGTGTTTATTAGGTCTTATTCATTTGTCTTTCTATTACTTTTTAATCATGAGGCACCACGCATATTAAGTTCCTGTCTGAGCACTGAGATGAAAAAGTCATTGGAAAGGAGAATGCAGCATGATTTGAGCTAAGCACAAAAAAGCAGCATAAAACAAAGATGGTTAGGTCCCTCTGTTCTCCCACCACCTATAAAAACACCATCTCCAATAATATATTTGTTAATTTTTGCTCTTGGGAGTTTAGGTTTATTTATTTATGTTGGTTGGTTTGCAGAGCATGGTGTGTGTGTGTGTGTTTTGTGAACTGTTATGCATTGTTAAATGTGTAGATTAAAGCCAGTTGACCAGGAAGCTCACTATGAAATAAATGGGGAATTCTAATCTAAGCAGAGCTGTTTGTGCTGAAATCTTTCTCAGACTTTGATATTAACAATCTGGTCAATATTAGAGGAGCATGCTATATGGCAGTGGTGTCCAAACTTTTTTCAAAGAGGGCCAGATTTGATGAAGTGAAGGGCCGTGAGGGCCAACCAAAGTTGTTGACCTTTTTTTTAAGGACTGAAGTTGTTGAGCTCTTTTGCTCTTTTTAGGGTTGAAGTTGTTGAGCTTTTTAAAGGAAATAAACTGCCACAGGGGTCAGATTAAACTGACTGGCGGGCCAGATTAGGCCCCCAAAGCGGACTTTGGACATGCCTGCTACCTGTATATGAGTTCTGAGAAGGCAGTCTTTCCAAGTCCACCTCATTTCCCTCACTCACTCTGGGGAAAACAAAAAATGTGCTCTATAAAAATGGCAACCTCCCATTACATCCGAGTTCAGTGGCATCTGTGGTGGGTTTCAGAGTTTATTAACCATCTTTCACATTGTTTTATTTATGCTCAGTGGACCTGGTAAGAGGAGAAGAAACAATCAAAAATTACTTGTAGAAATTTCCCCTCTCCCCAGTTTTAGTGACTTTTGAGCTCAACAGTGGGGAACCCTTTTGAGACTGGGGGCCACATTCCCTTGCGGGGAATTTTCAGGAGGCCACATACCCCTGGAGGAACCAGAGGCAAAAGCAAATGGAGGAAGGGATGTTAACTGTACCTACATAAAGTATAAATCAGAGGTTTATGTGCAAACCATTCTCCATCCAGGCAAGCAAATGGTACCATCAACTTTCAAGCACACAATCTAGCTAGGCAAAAGCCTTCAAGAAGCAGGACTGGGGAGGGGCATGGCCAGGAAGAGTTCTGGGGGCCGGACAGAGCAGCCATTTGGCCACCAATCCTGAGGATTCCCAGTCCTGGCAAAACCTTGAAGAAGTAGGTATTCTATGTAAGCAGATACAAAAAAACCCCACCAGAACTCTTGAGAATGACAAAAGCATCATCGGCTGTGACAACCTGTTCTCTTTCTTTTAGTAGCCATTGATCTCCCCCAGCGCACAATGTCTAGTTCCTCCAGGCACTCAGTTGTCTCTAATCAGATCTGGGTCTATAACCAGCTGCAGATAAAGTACAAGGCCTTCTAATGTCACGTGATTAATTGCTTTTTCTTTCCCAACACTCTGCTCCAGTCAAGTCACTGTAGCTAGCGGACGCCTCGCTAGCATAAACTGGACTTCATTTAAACCAGAGATTTAATTTACTCGCTATCTATTATTTCTCATCAAAGTGCCTTTCAATTTACATAAAATATTCTGCATTTCAGAATGTGCCAAAGAGAACAGCGTCGGAGAAAGGTATTTGCAGCACGGACATTAAATGCTTAGTGCTTGCCAATATTACTTATGGTAGCTTTCTGCCTTCCAAGTTCCGCAGGGAGAAAGAAACATGGGATCTATTATCTAAAGCAGAACCATGCCAGCTTTTCCTGTACGGGTAAATTCCACTACAGACACGGCAACCTTCTTACGTTGATGGTCACAAGTTAGGTTACAAGTTACAAGCTGCTTTGGCAAGACTCCTCGACAGGATTATATTAGGGTTAAGACTTTAGGGCAAAACCTGTTAAATAAAAGCCTAAGGAGGAATTGAAATATATATATGGCCGATGGGAAATTAAGAAGGGGGGGGGGGAGGAATGAATGATAAAATGTGTTATGTATTCTATGTATTGAAATGGAATTAGGAAAATTATGTTAACATTGAGAAGCAAGTAAGGGAGGGAAGAGAAGCATCTTGAAAGCGGAGTGGGAAGCCAACTTTAAAATTTGCATTAAATTTGAATTAGTTGGTTGTTAATTTGTTAAAAAATTGAAAAGAAATAAAGAAATATTAGCAAAAAAGGGCTTTAGGGCAGAACCATATGCATTACAAGACAAACACAGAAGGCTGGATCCAGAGATTTGCCCAAGGGATCCTGCTGGTGGAAAAGGGTGCCCTTTGGTCTTATAAACGGAAGGGGTGAAAGCACTTCAACACCCTTGTACCCCCTGAAAATCCACACTGCATGTGGAAGGAGTAGTCAGCAAAAACCACCTCTCCCCTCTGCTTTGCAAAAGCTTCCATTGGACCAGAAGCCATTCCATTTGTGGAAGTAGCCCTTCCATAAATCTTGAGGATTCAATTACCACGACCCAAGTCATGGTTTTCCAACCTTGCACTTGCTTTGCATGCAAGTGTAGGGGTGAGAGAAAAGTTGCAGATGAAATCTGGCTAGGGAGTGGGGCGGGGTTGCTTAACCTTTCCCATGCCTGCTTATTATTTCCTATAAATGCTGCCCACCGTAACTTTCACAATACCTCATTTGGGAACAGGCCTTTGCTGAGATACTGTATATTCCTGCCCTTTGTCACCTGAAAAGTGCTGGCAGTTGAGCATGGACGGCTTTTTATTCAGTGTGATCAAAATCCTACTGAGTTTCTGCTGCTGATTTGAAAGGGGAAATTCATTTTGTAGCACCGCCTAGATTAATCCCCCCCCCCCACATCTGCCTTTGCAAGAGAGTAATTTTGTGTGAAGGAAGAACGGAGGCTAATGTGATGCTGGAACAGAAGGCTTTGTTGCATTTGGAATACCAACAGAGCCTAGTGTTAAACTTGCAACCAACCAGCCCCAGCTCAAAAATCCTGACAACTATTCTCTAACCAACAGAATTCTTCTTTTCAACAAGACTGCTGCTCTAGAGACACATATCAGATCTGCCATCTTCTAAGTCTTTCTTCTGTGGAGCATTAACCAAAATAAAGCAAAATTAGATTAAAACAATACTACAGGCAAATTGGTGCATTTGTGGCATGCACTCACATGTGGACCTGTTTTGGGAAGTCCCAGACAGTGGGAAGATGGATAGCTCCTTATCTCATCGTCAATTCTGGTGGTGAATGCCACCAAATTCCACCTTACGCCTTTCCCTTTCAATTATTATAGTCCACTGTTGGACTAGAAGTGACTTTTTTATGCACTATGGTCCCTCTAACGTTCCTGTAGCACGAGGACTTAGTTGCTAAGCACTTGGAGAATATGTGCAGGCAACCTGACTGAGGCAGAACCCAAATGTGACTAAAATAACCTTGGAATCTGCCTTACCCTGGTCAGTCCTTCAAGCTCAGTATTATCAAAATGCTACAAAAATTTAGAAACAATCATTTTGCTTATTACATGTGACTCACAGGATAGGAGCTGAATAGCACACAGATGACTTGGAAATAGCGAGCAAGTTTTTGTCAGTTTGGCATGTGATGCAGCATGGCTATATAGTAAGGTTCACACTGAGGTCAGTGGCTTAAATTCCGCCCAGCAAAATCAGCTCAGTACCAGAGTCTTTTAATTATGTATGTGAAATCAGCTGGTGGTCTCCGTCTATCCACAGGATGCCCATAGTAGTGAAACGTCACTTTTATAAATCACAGCGCAAGGTGTTAAGAGAATAAATGGGCGAAAAGATAAATGGGAAAATAGTCCTTGACTCCAACAAAACTTCCTGGTGGGTAAAAACTGAATCACTTTTACACTGGTCAGTTGAATAAATTGATGATCAGATCTTTAGTACACAGTCGAAATATGCCTGCATTACAGATAAATTTGCTGATGGCACTAAGTTGCTCAAGGTCGTTAAAACAAAGCATTATTTTGAAGAGCTCCGAAAGGACCTCACCAAAGTCAGCGAATGGGCAGTAAAATGGCAAATGCAATCCAATGCAAACTAATGTAAAGTTGGCACAAAAATTCTTAATTTCATATATTATGCTGATGGGGTTTGAACTGGGGATGACTGCCCGGGAACGAGACCATGAGGTCCCTGCAGATAGCTTGATGAAGATGTCTTCCCAGTGTGCAGCAGCTGTGAAAAGGGAAATTTAGGTAACATGGGCGGAAAATAAAATGAATTGTTTTATTGCACCTATGCTACTGGGCAGTCATAGGAGCAGAGGAACCTTCTGCATGCTGAGTCCATCATTGGTCCATCTAGCTCAGTCCTGGTAACAAAGCCAGGCAGTGACTTCCTAGGGATTCAGACACAAATGTCTTCCAGCCCTCCCTGGAGATGCCAGGGATGGAATCTAGGACCTTCCTAGAATTGTAGAGTAGGAAGAGATCCTGAGGATCATCTAGTCCAACCCCCTGCAATTCAGGAATATACAGCTGTCCCATACAAGGATCAAACTTGCAACCTTGGCATAATCAGCACCATGCCTTAAACAACTGAGCTATCCTTCATTATATGAATCAGATGCTCTGCCACTGTGCTACAAGGCTCTGTTAATTAATAGCTTTTGTCGATTTTCCAGACAGAAGGAACTACAATTCCCATGCTCCCTTACAGGAATGATCTGCAAGAATAGGCAATGGCAAGCCCGCAATTTAAAGGGGGCTGGGCTTTGTGAACGGGGGGGGGGGGGATTCAAATTTCAAAGCCCCCCTTCCAACCCTCCAGCAGCATTAGCATCTGGAATGAAAAGAACAAGAAGGGAAGGGCTCTTTGCCTTGTACGTCGACAGCCACATTTGACAGCAAACAGAATATCAAACAGAACATCTCTCAGTGTTTAGCAATCACAGTATAACTGCCTGGATAAAAAAGTGTGCTGTAATAACTACAAGTGTTTGTCTAAAAGGTAGAAGAAGGGGAGAAGAGTAGGCGAGAAGAAAAGAAATTTCCTCCACAACTAGAAACAATATAAAAGCTTTGCACTAAGTCACTGATTGCAGA
This sequence comes from Podarcis pityusensis, assembly GCF_964106645.2. Lineage (NCBI taxonomy): Eukaryota > Metazoa > Chordata > Lepidosauria > Squamata > Lacertidae > Podarcis > Podarcis pityusensis. The sequence continues at coordinate 62,461,905 of NC_138031.1, forward strand.
AATGGGGTTTGCTAAGAATAGCAAGCAAGTAGGAGTATCGGAAGCTGAAAGTTGCATAGCTCTTTGGAGAAGGACTTGCTGTCAACCATGGAGAAAAGTCAAGGTATCACAGCTGTTGATGTCACCATCCTCCAGAGGCAAACCTCCTTACTTGTGTGGTTTAATGGAGCCCATCAGAGCTAAAAAAACTGCATAGTATAAAACAAAAAAGCACCATGCCGTTTTAACGTTCACATTGTCATAATCTCACCACTCAGCCAAGCATCAAAGTAGCTTAAAACAGAAACGGCAGATTCTTAAGTTCAAAGCTGCATGTTTCTGGTTGTCATGACTACACACAAACTGGAAATTAGCAAGGAATATTGGCTAGAACTCTTTTAATTGCAAAGGCTTTCTAGTGACCGAGAGCAAAACCTTTATAACGTGTTCACTTTCTTGAGCCTTATTGCCATTCTTATATGGCCATGAGATTACAGTGGTACCTCGGGTTACATAAGCTTCAGGTTACATACGCTTCAGGTTACAGACTCTGCTAACCCAGAAATAGTACCTCGGGTTAAGAACTTTGCTTCAGGATAAGAACAGAAATTGTGTAGTGGCAGTGTGGTAGCAGCGGGAGGCCCCATTAGCTAAAGTGGTGCTTCAGGTTAAGAACAGTTTCAGGTTAAAAACTGACCTCCGGAACAAATTAAGTACGTAACCAGAGGTACCACTGTATTTTATTCTGCATTAAGCTCACAATGTGAGTCATTAAGTCACTGATATTCCTTTTCAACTAGAAATGTTCCTATTCTAAAATTAAGCTTGCATTATTTAGCTGGACGCTATCACCAAAAAATATGATAGCCACAGGGTGGTATCCAATATGCTACTTCCATCAGTGCAAGGATTTACGCTTGTGTAAAGGAACTTCCCCTGCCTTCCCCTGTATGTGCCCTGTGCCCTTCCCAAATCTGCTCTGAAGGGTTGGGGAAACTCCCAGAACAGGCTTATGGGGTGGGAGGGGAAGTTCCACTGTGCAAACGTAAATTTTTGTGCCAACAGAAAAAGTCACCAAGTGCTACATTAGGCACAACACTGATGTTAACCCCCCCAAAAAAATCCTAAATGGGAGAAACCCCATGCTTGAGATGGGGCAGTGTGCCAATTGCCTCTGCCTCAGCTTCAGGCTTCTCTTCATTGGCGTTTTTTCTGCTCAAAACACCTCCCCGCTTTAGGAATTTGCCAAGAAAGGCACAAGGAGATGCAGCAACCCACGTACTGCGCTCAGCTAGGTGTGGGCGGGGGTCACAAAGGGAGAAGCAAAGCATGATCTGCAACATTTAACTTAGCATACTTCCATTTGTCAAGGAATATACATATATATGAGAAAGGTAATTGGCCTCAACTCCATTTTGACTCTACAAACAAGAAGCGGGGAGGAAGAAATATGGAAAAGCGGTGGCTGGGTTGCTGGCAGGGTCACAATGACTTAGTTCTCATTCTGCCGGGGTTACTGGTTTGCAGCTTTCAGCGGCCAACTTCTCATCACATCCAGATTGCCCTCTGAGGGTTATATTCAGAAATGCTGTTGCCTGCCTGCCTTCAATTTTTTTCTTATTCCCCCCCTCCCTTTTGTTCCCACATGTTCTAATTTGTTGCCTCTGCCTCTGGCAAAAACACTGTATCTGGAGTTCTATTAAATCTGAAGACTACAGATATTCGGAGCTTCCCTTCAGACAGAAGAGATAAAGCCTCCTAATTCGTAATTACTTTTTTCCAGGACCTTTGAACTCTGAAAGCGACATTTCGCCAAGTGTGTGGAAATGAAGGGCTGGCTCCCAACATGATCAGGAGATGCCCCCATGCCATGGCTCCCCACACCCAAGGACAGATGCCCGCAGAAACCTCCCTCTATGATGCAAGTCATGCAGATGGACTCTGCCATGTGGATTATGTCCAGGGCTGGCTAACCTGTTGCCCTCCAAGAGATGATGGGAGCTGTAGTCCAGAAACATCTGCAGGACCAAAGGTTAGCCACCCCTGTGACAATGTGTAGGTCAGCTCAATCTCTCCAAACTGAGCATCTAGAGGGCAACCCGATGGCAAGATCCATCAGGATGAGTGGCTAAGGATGTAGCAGCTTTGTGGCTCAGCCAGCTGAATCCCAGCCCAGCTGACTCAGCCAGTGTCCACAAGCCTGGCTCAAGCCAAAGAAATGCTGGCATAGATTGCTTGAAAATATTATTCTACAACAGGTTGCCAGGTCATGTAACCAAACTAAATGGGCTTAGGATGCAGCCCTGAACCTCCGATGCCCCCAGAAAGCCCTTTTTGTGATCTTACATCACTTGGCTGAGCCCTAGCTGAGCCAGGATGAGCAACTTATGAGTATCTTTGGCTGAGCCAGGGTTGGGGACTTAGCCAAGAATCAGCTTGCTGAGCAAAGATCTGCTGCATCCTAAGATGCTCATCCTGGCAGATCTTGCCATAGGATTGCCTTCTAAGTACAATGAGATCTACTTCTGAGTAACACATAGGACATTGCTATAGGTAAAGGTAAAGGGACCCCTGACCATTAGGTCCAGTCATGGCCGACTTGTGGCGCTCATCTCGCTTTACTGGCCGAGGGAGCCGGCGTACAGCTTCCGTGTCATGTGGCCAGCATGACTAAGCCACTTCTGGTGAACCAGAGCAGCACACGGAAACGCCGTTTACCTTCCCGCCGGAGCGGTACCTATTTATCTACTTGCAGTTTGACGTGCTTTCAAACTGCTAGGTTGGCAGGAGCAGGGACCGAGCAATGGGAGCTTACCCCGGGGATTCGAACTGCCGACCTTCTGATCGGCAAGTCCTAGGCTCTGTGGTTTAACCCACAGCACCACCCGCGTCCCTTTGGACATTGCTATAATGAGTCACAAAAATGAGATTAGGGATCAATCAATCGGTTTATTACAGTAGTTTAAAAATAGCTAAAATACAAAACTATAAAAGCACAATACAATAATTGTGAAAAAAACCAAGCCAGGATAAGAGCAGAAAGGCAGGAGTAGCGGATCAGCAGGTTAAAACAAAAAGAATTATAACTATTACAACTATTGCATAGAGGTGAGGGGTCAGCATAGAATTCAAGATAACATAGTACAGTTACGCTTGGCAGATAGTGATCTTGGAAAGCTCACTGGCATGCTATGGGAAACAAGAGCCTTAAGCAATGATTTTGGAGAGCAGTGGTTCCATTTCTTATCCTGTTATGTCCTCAGATGTGTCCACTACAGTGCCATTTTCTACCCACGGCACATAATGGAAGGACTCATTGGGATAATTGTCCTATTAAATTTGCGCTTTTTATCTCGTAATGCATTGTACTGGGCGCTATTATCTGTTATGCCATTTTGAAACATTTGAGAAACTTGGTTGTTAGAAAGAAAATTACAGTTTAGTCCCAACCCACAAATGAACATCAAACAACACCCACACTTTGAGCTAAAGATAAAGCTTCATGAGCAGCAAAACTTTTTTAAAAAGTAAGAAATTGAGTGCAACTCTGAAGCCATCTCGAAGTGGGCAGCAAGATATTTCAATCTTGCTATTGCACTACCTAGTTAACCTTCAAGGTATTCAAGGCTCACTTTTCAGCACTCTATCCCATGTTTATATAGGACCCTTATATCATACAGGACAGGGAATAACCAATGTGGTGTGCTCCAGATATTCTTGGACTCCAACTCCCATCAGCCCTAGCCAGCATGGCCAATACTCAAGGGATGATGGGAACTGGAGTCCAACAACCTCTGGAACACACCACATTGGCTACCCCTGGTACAGGAAATGGACCATTTTAGTGAATGACCATTTAGACTTCTGTTCCCCTTATACAGACTCAAAGCACAACAACAGGATGGATAGATCTAATATTCAATTTAAGCACAACTCTCAGCAAAGCCTTTACTTATTGTTCCTGACACAGCTAATGCCACTTTTAAATGTCATGTCATTGCCCTGATATTTCAGTTCGCTTCTAGCTACCTAGAAATCTGCAGAGATGCTAGCTACCTAGAAATCTGCAGAGATGCTAGCTGTGGGTGCTTGTCACTTACACCTCGCATAGAATTTCAAAGATCTGAGTTGAGTCATCCGCATCACAGTGATTCACTGATGCCACTTAACATACACCCTTTTCCATTTTAAATTCAGCACAGGAATCACAGAGAAAACCATTTGACTGACAGCTGGCAGCTACTGCTTCATTTCTGGTTCACACTTAGCCTCTTATCACTGTACTTGGAAAGTTCTCTCTGCTTAGCAAATGTTGTTTAAACATTTTTGGCAATAAAGAGAATAGCCATTGGGCTATGCGCACAGCAACTCTCAGCTCAAAAGCTCCATCCCTTGTTGCCTTCTACAAGCCACTGCCATACCCCTATCAATGTCCCTTGACAAGGTTTGTCACTACATCAATGACAGATTTCGGCATATTGGAGAGCCACAGAAAGGAAGGGATTTAGAATGCATGAGAAATGATAGCAGAAAAAGCTGGGATGGATGGATCAATCTTTCCAAGCAGACTATCGCCTTGCATGCAGAAGGTCTCAGGTTCAATGACTGGCATCTCTAGGAAGGGCTGAGAGAAAAAATTATCTGAAAATCCTGGGGAACCATTGCCAGTCAATGTAGACAACACTATGCTAGACACAGCAATGGTCTGACTTGGCATAAGTTAGCCTCCTACGTTCTTGCATCTGCGTTCATTTAAGTCTGTTTCATCCTTCCACAAAAATCATATGTAGGGTTGCATCCACCAAGTTGTCCATTGCCACAAGAACTTCTGCCTGTTCAATGGGAATGGCTTCTACCTGTCCGTTCCCCAACACCACCTGTGCCTCCCACATCTGTTCCTGGCCCCTCTTCCCAACCTTCTGGAGCAGATTGGGGCAGTGTGCGAGGAGTGGGCTTGGAAGTCCCATTGTGCAGGCAGAGGTCTTTGTGCTAATGGAACAACTTTGTTGGATACAACTCATATTGTATCTCAGTGTACATAATTTAAACATATATTAGTCTAAATTTTTATATTTCAGTGCATTTTGGTGCTGTTTTTCCATAAGAGATCTATTGCAAAATTTGGAGTAGTGTGAATGAAATCTGGGAAATCTGGGAACGTTTGTGATGCAGGGGAAGACGAAAGATAAGTTGTGGATGACAGGAGTTTTCTAAAAGGACACCAAGAACAGATATTTATGCATGCAGGCAGTACTATTAACAATGCTTCATTCACAGGATGAACAACAGCAAGAACAAACATAATTAGATCCCTGTCCCAGGGAGTTTACAATTAGAAGTTTAAAAATGGGAAGAGATCAGAAGGAAGGAAAGAAAGAAGGCAAACAAGGCATCTGTAATCTGAGGAAATGTAGGTCATACATACTCAGCTGGAACTGGGAAGGAAGACTGCAGGGAGGGGAGAAGGTTAAGCAAGGGGTTTGTGGGGAAATACGAGTTTTGTAGAAGGACACAAAGAAAGAGGAGGCAAAGGTGATAGGCAAGAGGATCAAGTTGCGGCAGCAAAGCAGATTTGGGCAGCAATAGTGTACATGCTTTCTACAGCGATTCTCAGCATCTGTCCTTGAGAAAACCACTTAGCCAGAACCCGTGTGCTTCTATTTTATCTATTTGCACACACAAAATATTGATACTCCACATCTCAGTAAAATAATATCAAGGCTGTGAACGATAACTTCCATACAACACAATGCTTCAATCTACAATAAAAAAACCTTCCAATTAGGTCAACATATCACAACTATTGTAACGTGGAATCATGCCAACTGGTATCAGGAGTCAAGGAAGGTGTGTGAGGAAAACAGATACAGTGGTACCTCGGGTTAAGAACTTAATTTGTTCTGGAGGTCTGTTCTTAACCTGAAACTGTTCTTAACCTGAAGCACGACTTTAGCTAATGGGGCCTCCTGCTGCTGCTGCGCCGCCGCTGAACAATTTCTGTTCTCATCCTGAAGCAAAGTTCTTAACCCGAGGTAATATTTCTGGGTTAGTGGAGTCTGTAACCTGAAGCATCTGTAACCTGAAGCGTATGTAACCCGAGGTACCACTGTACATTTAAACATCTATGCCTCCAACAATCAGCTGCAAAGTGAGGATAATCACATAAAAACTGAGCATTATATGATATTATTATATTACTGCGACATATTAGTAGACCACTTTCCAGTGTTGTAACCATTACAACAGCCCCATTAGGGTAAGGCAATATTATTATCCCCCCATACTGCAGCCAGGGTAAGGTTAAGAATGTGAGTGTCACTTGCCTAGGGCCATCTAGTTGGCTCATGGCAAAGACAAGAACAAAGGACTTTTTGATTTGTAGCTTGCTCTCCTAGCCATTATGCTACACCAGTAAGTTGGCAAGGGAAAGAAAAAATATGTACAGCACAGTCCTCTGCATGGCCGTAGGAAGCTGCCTTACAGTGAGTCAGACCTATTGATCTTTCTGTGTTGTCTACACTGACTGACAGCTCTCTGGGATTTCAGATGGATAATCTTTCTTGGCCCTACCTGGAGACGCTAGGGATTGAATCTGAGAACTTCTGCAGGCAACTCAGATGCTCTGCCACTGAACTTGGGCCTTCCGTCTGATAAAGTGAGCTGCAGTTTCTGCCATAATAAGCTTGTTAGTGTTGGATGGATTTAGATGAGTAGGAGAGGATATTTTTTTTAGTAATTATCCTTTCTCTTTCTCACTTGTGCAAGAATGCAAGTATCTATTTCGGCAGAGCTAAAATTCACCATCCATGTGCATCTTATCTCTAGAAGCTATTAGGGCAAGGTTGCATAACCTTCTGGCGCAATCTTCTCCCTGTTTTATGTTTCCCTCTTAAAAAGAAATCATTCTCAGACTGTTTAGTAAACGAGAAATTACCAGGTTTACTCACATAAAAAAGTCTAGCAGGCTTCAACAGATAGACTGATGAAAATCAGGCAGGCAATAATCCTTAAACAATACAAATATCCATAGTTCAGTTCAAAATGGAGATTGCTGTCTGCAGGAGAGCAAAGAAATGTCTTCCCCCATTGCAGGTGGGAAAAAGAGTGTAGTGACAGGATGGAAGAGGTAGGGATTAACCCTTTGTCTTTTCCCCACCACCAGATTTGGGGGCATGACATCATAGAGTCCCCTCTATGCAAGTTCTGAAACTTCAGGGTGCCATTGCCTCTGTTTGTCTAGCAATCATGCATTTGTGATGTTGACTCTACATCCTCCCACAGTTAGACTTTAGGGTGCCATAAGATTCTTTGTGCTCTGTGCTCAACAGACTAAGGCAGCAATTCATACCTGGAAGTTATGCCTCACTTAACTCAACCCAGCTCACTTCTGAGGAGACAATGGTCTCAAAAGGAAGTCCCACTACATTCAGGGTGTTTACTCCCAGGGAAGAGTGCCAAGGACTGCAGCCTAGACTTATTTTCAGATAAGTCTACAGAGTTATAAAAGGGTTTGGTTTGGGTGGTTTAAATCTGTGATGGCTGATGGCCGTGTGTAGAGCTTAATTTTACCATGCTCATTATATTGGCAGGAATCGCTAAGCTAGAAAGCCACAGAGGGGGGAAGAAGAAGAAGAAGAAGAAGAAGAAGAAGAAGAAGAAGAAGAAGAAGACAGATTTATGCTGTTCTTGTGGCTGTCTAAATGAGAGACAATGTCTCACAACTCAGCAGACTTGTGCTGACATTGCATCCAATGGAAGGTGCGTTGCCAAGGTGACACACAGGAATTCGGGAGAAGAGACCAGAGCAAAATTCAAGAACATCTTCTATTCTGTCACCTTGAGTTCAGCTGTAGTAATATGCCCCCCATGATGTCACTAGGGCTGCATTCAGATGTGAGGTTTGTTGCATTAGTTTTAATGATCATGAAGGTAATGCTTCTGTCCCGATTTCCAGTGCTCCCTTCGCACTGCAGTACCTATATACTGCCATGTCATGCTAAATTGCATTCACACCAGCAGATACTGCAGTGTGAAAGTAACATTTGAAATCAGGATTGTCCCCTCTGTTCAAGAGCTGTTGATAGGAGAGAGAGATCGGGGGGGGGGGGGGTCTAAAACAAGTGTGGAGTTGCCTTATTATGCATGCCACTTAATCCTCATAAATTAACACAATTAAAAAAGGGCAGCACCCATGTAATGCCCATCCTCTAGATCATTCATTAAAACAAATAAAACGGAGCCAAATTCAGTATCAATAAGCAGCTGATACACTCAGTCAGTTAGTTGCAGCTGCTTCACATTTTGGGTTTTAAAGGAACATGCTTCTTAAAACTTATTACATCCTCAAAATCCTCACCATCTAATATATATTGCACTCACAACGAAGATTTGGGTTGTGTTTATGGAAAGGGAACTTACTAATCAAATTCAAATGTCATTCATGGTATTAAAAAAGGAAGGGGGGAAGACAAGAAAGGAGGGGAAAGAGGGTGGAAGGGGGCAATCAATTAATGTGAAAAAAGATTGAAGGAGTCCAACCTCTATGCAAACCTATCTGTTAAGCATCTCTAATGACTTGGTGAAGACTGCAAATAGGATCAGTACACAGGTCATGATTTCCCAAAGGCTTTATTGGATTTCTTCCTCCCAGAGTCCAGCTCCATGCAGAGAGAAATCTTAATCTTCCTGTTGACGGTGCACTTTTTGTGTGGATGCCTTAGAAAGGAAACCGACTGAAGGAGGAACCTTGATTGATGCAGCTTGTACTTATGCAGGCTTACTTGGATGTAAGTCCTGGGGCTTACTCTCAAAGAAACATATATAGTGGTACCTCTGGTTAAGAACTTAATTCGTTCCGGAGGTCCATTCTTAACCCGAAACTGTTCTTAACCTGAAGCACCACTTTAGCTAATGGGGCCTCCCGCTGCCGCCGCAATGATTTCTGTTCTCATCCTGAAGCAAGGTTCTTAACCTGAGGTACTATTTCTGGGTTAGCGGAGTCTGTAACCTGAAGCATCTGTAACCTGAAGTGTCTGTAACCCAAGGTACCACTGTATAGGAGATTGCAGCCTCCAGCTTTTACAATCACAATCCAAGGTGAGGAAAGCAATTCATGGTGCTGCTACAATCAAGTTTCTTATCACTATGTGGTTTGAGCTGTGGGTTCTGCCTTTGGTTGTATGATGTAGGCACTGCCAACCCTTTTGGGTGAATGGGTACATTTGGAATTCTGAGAAAGTTCTGTGGGTACCAGATACAAAACATGTGCAGCATAATATAAAGAGGCTGCTATGTGTGGCTTAAAACAAAATGAATGCAGGCCTTGATTGGCGGTGGGTGGGTGGGGGAGCAGGAGATTGCATATGCCTCTGGGGTGGCCAGACAGCACCCTGCCCTGCCACTGCCACTCAGCAGCACCTTATGTTCTAGCTGGTCTCCACTTATCAGAAGAGGTGTGACACCTCTTCAGATAACTGAAGACCAGCAGGAATGTAAAGGAGGAGTCAAGCATCGTGACAACACAGTGTGGTTGACTACGGCCCACCTCTTCTAATAAAAAGAGTGTGGCACCAGCCACAGAAATGCCTGTGCCAGGAAGAGAAAGGTGAGAAGCTACAAGGGTGGCAGGGCAGGACACAAACCTGCAAGCTTCCTTTCTTGGTGGCGGTGATGAGGGGGATGGAGAGAAAACATTTCTCTCCTTTATTGTTTATCGCTGGGGACACACAAAGGGGAGAAAGACTGTGTGGGAACAGGAGACAACAGTGCAGACTTTGGCCCCTAACACACACACACACACACACACAGAGAGAGAGAGAGAGAGAGAGAGAGAGAGAGAGAGACAGAGAGACAGAGAGAGAGAGAGAGAGAGAGAGAGAGAGAGAGAGATTAGGGACCACAAAATGGTGTGGGCATGCCCATAGCTGTCAACTTTTCCCTTTTCTTGCAAAGAATCCTATTTGGAATAAGAGAATTTCCCTTAAAAAAAAGGGAAACCTTGACAGCTATGGGTATGCCCCTCTCAATCAGCTAACCCCAATAACAGGAGTGGGGGGAGGCACCTACATTGTCTTCCACTGTGCTTGCTCACTGAGAGAAGCTCTTTGCACCTCTCCACATGCAGAACAGACAGGACGCAGGTTGCCCATTCTTGGCAACCCATGAAATGTGGGCTTGTTTAAGGATATGTGTTACCGAGCCTGCGTAAACAGGAGATGAGCAGGGAGACCAAACAGTCTCTTGTGCGTTGTGGATTTCCAAGGGGATATTTACTCAGACTTTTTATGGGGGTCAGAGTAGGAGGTGATCGTAGGCACGACAACAGCTGCAGGTGCCGCATTGGCAATCCTTGACGGCTGGCTTGACACAGCATGGTTTTGTTTCTCTCTCTGCTTTATCATTTTAAACAGGAAATCCTGGCATTTTTTTATTTTCAAACACTTTCTTATATTTTGTACATTGGTGTGGATGGATATTTACATTTTGAAAGGTGACTTAGAAGGCTCTTCAAATTAACCAATTAATTATCATAATGTGAACTCTCTCTCTCTTTGCAGATGTGTCGAACTGGTTCTGTGGCAGCAGCTTTCAGCCCTGTGGTCGTTTTCCGTTCAAAGTCGCCTTGGACGCTTTCCACTGATGACAACGGCTCTGCTCCTTTCATTCCTTTAATTAGGACTGCGTCTGACATATCCATGCAAATTGCATGCAAAATATGTGCAGTGAACATGGGCTACATCACACATGGGATTTCTTTCATTGCTATACACTTGATGAAAGGCAGCTGAATGTGTCATCCAACTCCACTGAAAAGCACTGCATAGCAGGTCACATGGACACTCTGTCTGCAGTGTTCTGTCTGGGATGGCCTACACACACATGCAGGAGATCATTTATTTTATTTTAAACGTATTCCTAGGCTGTTGCTCATTTTTTAAATGGTCTACACAGGGTTAAAAATAACAACGAACATCTGTAAAACTCTTGGAACATTTGGGGGTTGCTTTCAGATCACTTGGGGAATTGCGAATAACTTTCCTCTCACTTAATATGTTGTTGTGATATTGTATTAGTGAGTTTTATCTTGTTTTGCAAGCCACCTTGGGAGCTCTACTGAAGGAACTACTACTGCTGCTACTATTACTAATGGCCATAAACTCTGTTATGCTTCACTTTCTTCCTTTTTCAACTTCTTCCTCTGTGGTTGTTCTTTTTCGTATAATCATAGCGCAGTCCCCACCTCCCTGCACAAAACTAGAGTGGAGTCTCCCACCCTACCATAGAGAATGAAGGATACGCTGTTTCTAAGGGGTCCCCCCTCCATTTGCATATTTGCTAATGCTTTATATTTCAGTAGCGCTCTAGAGGAACTAATGGTGACCAGTATTATAACCAACATTATTGGGAGGGGGTAGGAAAAGAGCCGCAGTGAATGCACACTGAGTTGGTTCGTACAATTTATTAAGGCAAACTTTGGCTTAGCATGATCATGCAATCATGTGAGTTTCTGAGCATGCAGATAATTTGCTACTCTCCGTTTCCTTCCCTTTCTTTTTGCTGGCAAGGTGCTCTGAGCCTAGCCAATGTTGGGCTTAACCAGTGCTTTTTTTCCCTGGGGGTACGCATACCCCTAACCATTTTGTGTCTCTTTGTACTTTTGTCCATTTACTGTATTTATTTCCCCCGATTTGAACAATAAAATGGTGATTTCTTGAGTCAAAAATGAGAGTACCCCTAAAATTTTTTTTAGAAAAAAAGGAACTAGGCTTTACATGTCTGAATCGGGACCTGTGCCATAAGCAGTTTTTAGGTTGTTCTTCAAGCTTCTCTGAGCCACAGCCATAATTTTTTCTTAGTCTATAAAACACTCGCACTGTTCCCTTTGAAATACTAATACGAGGGGAAATTAAAAGAAATCAAAACAAAATGTTGATGACTGGGAAATAAATTCTTCTTCTTCTTTTAGAAAAAGAACACTTTATTACCAAAAATAACAAGTGCTTTATTCCTTGAAGGGAGAGAATTTAATGTCTCGCAGCATATGAGTGATGTAGTCATATTTTAAGCTATGACTTGGTTAACCTTAATCAGCATTCTGCAGATATTTTACAGTATTACCCCAAGGAAGGAAGAAACGCATTTCACAGTATACAAAAGAGAGGAAACACAACTGAGGTGTACTGAATGTGGCTACAATCCTACACTTATTTGAGAATAGGGTGTAGAGTAAAAAAGGAAACAAGGGCACAGATTTGGGTAAAATTTCCATATGCTGATTTATAAGTCCCTATGCAAATTTAGAAAATAAGTGGTATAATTTAAATAGAAATACAACAAATCTCACCATAGTGGGGAAAACTGTAAGCAGGTGGCCTGGGGGTCTGCTCAGTTTACTGTCCACTTACGTATAAACTGCTGATAGGTAATTTCAGGGCCCCTGATCTCCCTTCCTTTGGTTCTTTAAAAGATAACTCGACTTGGACCAAAGAGTCCTTCAAACAACAGACACCATCAGAAAAGAGGACTGTCCTTTGACAACCCATCAAACAGACACTAGGAGTAAGTCTCACTGAACCTTCGCTGCATCCTTGCCATATATTTAAAGCACACCTACACCATTTTAACTGCCATAGCTTTCCCTGAAGAATCCTGGGAACTGCAGTTTTTTTAAGGGTGCTGAGAGTTGGTGGGACACCTCAGAGACCTATAATTCCCAGAGTTCCCTGGGAAGAGGGAACGACTGTTAAACTTCTCTAGGAACTGTAGCACTGTGCGGGAATATAGGATCTCCTACTACCAAGTGCTATTTTTCTAGAAAAAGAGGTGCTGGAACTCACCATGAATACCCCTCTTGTTCTCTTATACTAGCAATGGTGCCCACCTGAGGTGCTGGAAGTGAGTTCCAGCTGGGGGAAAAAGCCCTGCTCCTAACAACTCTGAGTTCCCAGGATTCTTTGGGTGAAGCCATGATGGTTAACATGGCATGATAGTGCTTTGAACGCATGGTGCAAATGTGGCCTGGGATACATGGTTGCAATCCTATATGCACTATGTACACCTACTGAAAAGTAAGTCTCCAGTACTCAAGGGGTACTGGAGTAGACATGCTCCAGTATATCTGAGTAGACATGCACTACAAAACAGGCATATTACACAAAGCTGCATCTGAAATTGTGTGTATGCTCCTAATTTAAATGTAAACAGAAGGCCAGATAAAACCTTAAGATTCTGTGCTATTTTCAGTGACTGAACAATAGAAACTCCTGGGATTGCTGATGAGCATTTGGTTGTTAGCTTTTTCCATGCTATTTTTATGAAATGCACATCTGCACTGTTTGTTGTTCAACACCTTGGGACCACTGTGGAAAAACAAAAGGAAATCATGAGACAAAGCCCTCAAAGAAATCCCACCTCTCTCTTAAAAATAAAAGAAGAGCAGCATTTCAATCCCATTTGAATTAAACAGCACCGCTGTTGTGCAAGAGTGACAGTGGAAATCTTATTTTAAAACCCAGCTAGGTGGACAGTCACAGTGGAAGACGGAAAGACTTAATCAGTTCCACCTACAAGCAACAATGAGTCACAACACCTTTATCTGAAAAAAAATTTAGCTGCAAAAATCTGACATGAGGAAACGAGGCCTTCTAGATCTTCTGATTGGAAGGATACTTTTTTGAGTGCTAGCAAATGCCTACACAGAGAGAATTTGCATCAAGGTTCAGCAGTCCAGATGGGACTTCTATGCGGGCACAACATTGCAGTGTATCATCATATACCACCAGCCCAGGCTTCTCAAAAAAACTTAGGAGACTAGCAGTGCAATCCTGTGCATGCTGACTGAAAAGCTAAACCTGATGGAATTAAATGAGAGTTATTCCCAGCCTGGGAATGATGCCACAAGATTTCCTGCTGGACTTGAACCCACATGATGCAACAGCATGAGAGAAATGAATTGGGAATAAAAAGCCCATACAACAACCAGTTCTTATCTCCTTTCTGCTCTGCCTCTATTCCCCTTTCTCAACACATGGTATACATAAATTAAATAAAATCCAAATTAGCTGAAAATCTCTCTCTAAAACACAAAAGCATGTGTGCATCTGCTTTGCATAATTTGTCCTTCCACTAGATTTGGGCTTCCTAGGTTCAGCAGTCAGATTTTCTTGCTTTGGCTGCTGCAGAATATGCCTGGTTCTAGCTACACTTGGTGTGGTGTTAAGAACCCATCAAGCCATACTTTGACCTAAGTCTGACTCTCACAATCGCTTTTGATGTGGGAACAATTACCCCCAAGTGATTTTACCACCTAAGTTGTTACTGGTGAACCTTTCTTTAGAATCAACAATGTTTAACACTGCTTTATTGTATTTTGCTGTGGTTTTGCAGTTTTATCGATGGTTTGCTATTCTAGGACAGTTTAATTTATTTGCATTGTTGGCCACCCTGTGCTCCAGAACAGAGGAAGGGTGGGATATACAAATAATGCATAAATAAAATGAAAAGAATGAATATGTGGCCAGATCTGATATACTATACCCTAGCAGTAAGGGCTTTTAGTTTGCAATGGGTTTCCCTTGAGTGCTAAATAAATACACAGTGAATAATTTCATCACGAGCCAGCACTTTTGAACGAATGGCATCTCTTGCAGTTTCATTATGGTGGTGAAAGTATAGCATGAAATATGAGACTAGGAGAGGTTTTCTGTGACACCAAAACCCTGGTTTGATCTGGGGTGGGGGTGGGGGGCTAAGCCACAAACACAAGTTGGTCTACCTGCAGCAGAGTTGGGGAACCTGCAATCCTCTGGATGTTGTGAGACTCACCTGGGCAGCCCAAGACACTGCACAGGCTTGTGCCCCAGGGAAGTCACTTTGGTGCTGCTGACGCAATGGTTTGACTTCACCTCCGGAGGTGCACTCCATTGTCTCTCAGGACAGATGGATGCCTACAACATCCATTGCAGTTCTACCAACCATTAAGGGTATGATTCTGCATTTTTAAGCCCCACAGATTCCAACAGAAGTAGGACTTCCTTAACACCCACTGATTTCAACAGGAAAGCTACATTCAAATATATTCCGCTAAAATAAAAGGAACTTAAAACTACTTAACTATTGCTGGATCATGGCTTTCTTTTTTTTTCTTTTTTTGACACTGATAAATGAATTATTTATAACATTTATCAGAACTGTCATCTCCAGATTATTATTTTTTAAAATCACTTCTAATTATGTATGGCATGCCACTTAGTGTATATGTAGCATTATATCCATCAGATTTCATTAATTAATGAACAGAATTGCGGGATGTGTTTTGATTAATATTGTGTTGTGTTTGCTGAATTCCCAGCAGATGGTGAAACTAAAATTGCTCATATAGAGTGATGCTGGCTCTAACAACTTATTGCTTTTAATTTATATTTGTGTAGTAAAGAAAGAAAGAAAGAAAGAAAGAGGTGTGCCAATAACAGGTGCTGGTTGTTCCCTGCTCAGAACATACAGATCTCTGAAGACAAAACCTTAGCCCCATATGCTGGGATCCCAAAAATCAGGCCAGCTGATGAAAAGGGAAAAAGCTGGCCCATAAAATCATGTGTTGATGGACAGTATCCAATAAAGAAGTTCCATTAATGCAAGGATTTCCACTTGGGCAAGCGGATCTTCCCCTCCCTGTGCTCTCTCCTTTTGCCCCTGCATCCTCCCCATATCTGCTCTAGAGGGTTGGGGATCTGAGACCTCTGGGTATAGGGCGGTACATGAATTCAATAAATAATAAATAATAACAGTTGGGGAAACTCCCAGGACAGAGTTAGGATTGCAGAGGGGTGAGAAGGGGGATGTTCCATTGTGCAGCCAAAAAAGTCCTTGCTGCATACTGCCCAGAGAAATCCAGTCCATTATATGCATAGCTTGCAAAATGGCAGGATAGTACTGTGTCATAAACTTGGCACAGCTGGAACACATTATGCCCCCAGCAAACAGATCTCTCCGACAGTGGCAGTTCCAAGGCTGCTACAAAATGATAGCTCTGTATTATTATACCTGCGAGAACAGAGATATAGGGCTTAAATCAGAGGCCTTTTGGGACTGAAAACTGGATGGGGCTGAAAACCCTTCTGGGGCAGGGATGCATCAGCTGCATCTAGCCTCTGGATGGGCCAGACCAGGTATAAATGCTAGGACCATGGCATTGTTATCATTGTTTTGATAGGAGAACAGAGCCTCCACATGCTACAACCTCCCACAAGTGACTGCAGTGATTCCAGGGTTGGAGAAACTCATTTATGTCTGTCTGTTCAAGCCACAGCCGGCACTGTTTTGCCTGGTGCTGCTGCACTACATCTGGTGCTACAGCTGCAGTCTTCATAGTGATATTGGCTCCTTGTGCTTTTGGACTGAAGCAGCCCCCTAGTTACATCATAGACAACAGTGCTGCATAGGAACGGAAGTCTTGCACCCCTTCTTGCATGCTTATCTGCGGGCTCTGCAGCCCACAGGATTAGGCTATTAATTAGTATAAATCCAACAGCTTCAATTGGAAACTATTTGTAGATCATAACTTCAACTTGGCAAATGGAAGAGCAAAGCCTTTGTTAATTGTCAAATATCTATCTAGCAGTTGCTGTGAGCATAATTTTCACAATTCATTGACAAAGCAGTTGAAATTAGGGGAATTAGGCAAGAAATAATGATTTATCCTTAGCTGCAGGACTTCTAATCCCCACCCCCCAAAAAAAGCCTAATACTGTTTGTGATAAACAGAGATCTCTATAGCTCAAAGGGGACAATTAATCCTACTTTCCTTGTATTTCTTCTTGCATAGCTGAGAAAATCTGCTACACTAGAACAATTATTATGTGGAACATATGACAATAATTACGGATCAATGCGAAAGCATAATGTTCTACCAGTCTGAAAAATGTTAAATTTAATGGTTTAGCATTGCTACGTGGCCAGCTTAAACCCTCCCCAACTCTGTTTCAGTCTCCTGCCATATTTTTTAAAATTGTAATCATCAGGCGATTTTCTAAAAACAAGTTAAATCTGCCAAAACTGTGAGCAAATGGAAACAGGCAATATAGTTATCTGGTTAAAATAAATATCTAGTTTTCTCTTTGAGAAGCAGCAATGCTGTTTTCGCGCATATATGTTCAAAGGCAAGCTTTGATTGAAGGAACTAAATGACACCTGGGACAGTGGCTAGCTTGCAAAGCATGTAGTTGAGAGAGGTCAATGGGACAGATCAGAGATACGGCCCTCCAAGCCTCCCTGTTTGGCCCTCGGAACTCTCCATAGACCCCAGGCCACACCCTCCTAGAGTGCTTTTGCCTGGCTAGAAGGTGGCTTTGAACTGTGATAATATATTTGCTTGCCTGAAGCGGTGTGCATGCGTGTGTGTGAAAACCTCTGGCTTTGCATGACTGGAATGTAATGTAATCCAATATACAATGGGAAAAGTTCCATACCTGTCTTCTGCATCTAGTCCTGGCCACCACTCATGTGGTCCCCAAAAGGTTACCCATAAGGGAATGTGGACCTTGTGCTGGAAAAGGTTCTGTAGCCCTGGCAGCAGAAATCCTACAGCTAAACCTCTGAATGCAGCATGTGGATCATTGACCACACTCTTCAGGACTTGCTTTTAAAATCAGATTTAAGACCTAAGGTCCTGATGGGGAGCCCTAAAATTATTAATGGCTTGTTGAGACATCACAAACGAGTCATTGGCAACAGGTTTTGTTTTTTTAATGTATGAGATTTCCCCCTAGAAAGGGTAAATGGGGATTAAATGGGGAGGGGGGGAAATGCTTCGGCATTTGAAGACAAAGGCATTGAGCAGATGCTACAGATAACTTGCATGCAGAAGGAGCACATAAAGACTGGTCTACAAACACCCACATTCTGCAGCATTCCTGTTCTTTCGTCATTGAATAAGAACATAACAGCAGTAGATGAGCCTACTGGATTAAGCCAATGGGTTATCTAGCCCAGCATCCTGTTCTCTTGGTGGTCAATACAGTACCTGAGGTACAGTACATGAGAGTTTGTAAATACTGCTCTTAGCTTCCACAGTAATAAAACTGCAAAGTAAGGGACTGTACTGTTTCCAGAACTGACCGGGAACACGTGGAGCTGCAAGGGGTGTGTGTGGCTATCTAAAAATTGCCTCCATCTGCCTTCAGCTAAGAGATGTCTTTCGCCATGAAGCACCCATTACGTGGCACAGAAATTAATGGAGCAGAGATAGGTATCTTTGTGGGCTAGAGAGAAGGGAAAACAGGACTGGAGGAACCTGAGGCACCATCTTACAAATATGTTGGCCCTTGAGCTGGCTAATAAGTGTACCAAATACTTTAGGGAGCTGTTGTACTGGGAGACTACGGTAGCCAGTTCAGATGGAAAGCTGAATGCACACCTCACATGAGATGCTGCTGCAGCTATGTGAGTTCAAGTTCATTTCTGTACCAGTGAAATATTATAGGAAAGGGTGAATGGAGGCTGGCCCATTAGGGTGGTGAATGGGGCCTTGCCCTGCCAACTGCAATATGCTCACTAGCCTGCCATCTTAAAAGGTAAAGGTAAAGGGACCCCTGACTATTAGGTCCAGTCGTGGCCGACTCGGGGGTTGCAGCGCTCATCTCGCTTTATTGGCTGAGGGAGCCGGCGTATAGCTTCTGGGTCATGTGGCCAGCATGACAAAGCTACTTCTGGTGAACCAGAGCAGTGCACAGAAACACTGTTTACCTTCCCGCTGGAGCGGTACCTATTTATCTACTTGCACTTTGACGTGCTTTTGAACTGCTAGGTTGGCAGGAGCAGGGACTGAGCAACGGGAGCTCACCCCGTCATGGGATTCGAACTGCTGACCTTCTGATCAGCAAGTCCTAGGCTCTGTGGTTTAACCTACAGTGCCACCTGCATCCCTACTTGCAACCAATTAGGGATGGCTCTGCCTGCCACTGGCTCAGGCTCCACCTACTGCTGGCCTCCCTGCCTTCTCCCCATGGGCACTAGTCACCAATGAATCAGGCAGGTGCCTAAGTGAAGGAAATAGGTGGGGCAAGCTGCCCTTAGAAGCAAAGCAGAGTGGAAACGACAGGTTACAGTGGGAAGTAAAGAGCAGTGTAGAGAGAATAGCTCAAAGGAAACAGTTAACCCCCAGGAACAAGGTAGTTTAAGTTTATAGACTGAAATAACTGCCTTTTATGGATTCATATAAATATATCCAGACAGCTGCACCCAAAAAAATGGGCAAAACATAAAAATAAAAATAATGGCTTGGCTAAAACACCGGGGTGTGCAGATTCATAGCAGCATTTCCCCTTAATGCTCAGTGAGGAGGCTAAAGAGGCGTGAAGCAAAAAGCCAAGGCCTCCAAAAACCCAGCAATCAGGAGTGAACAGTATATTAAGCGTTCTGCCTTTCCTCAGAGCTGTCACAGAGCTTTTCAGGATCAGGGAACAGATCTTAATTATATAGGGAACCCACTGTGCACAATGCCTGGCAACTTACACGCAGGTTTAAGAGAGACAAGGGTCGGGGCCTTCCCACAGTCGAATTGAGACCCAGCCATATTTATACTTCCATTAAGCCCTTTCAGATTGAAAACATGTGCAATAGATCAGGAGGGAAGGCCTGCTGAGGGACACTCACCCCATCTGCGTTTATGCCCAAGAAACAAAGTGTGCAGAGCAGACTCATATAATCACAGCCATGGTGCTTAGAGATTATCCCCAAGAAAGAGGACTGTATAGTTCAAACCTACAGGGCTGTAGCCAGTGTTAGGCCTACTTAGAGTAGACCCACTGAAACTAATGGAGATGATTAATTTCGCTATTTAAGAGGGTCTACTCTTACTAAGGATGCGGGTGGTGCTGTGGTCTAAACCACAGAGCCTAGGGCTTGCCAATCAGAAGGTTGGCAGTTCGAATCCCCACGACAGGGTGAGCTCCCATTGCTCAGTCCCTGCTCCTGCCAACATAGCAGTTCGAAAGCATGTCAAAGTGCAAGTAGAGAAATAGGTACCGCTCCAGTGGGAGGGTAAACGGCATTTCTGTGTGCTGCTCTGTTCTCCAGAAGCGGCTTAGTCATTCTGGCCACATGTACACCGGCTCCCGCGGCCAGTAAAGTGAGATGAGTGCCGCAACCCCAGAGTCGTCCGCAACTGGACCTAACGGTCAGGGGTCCCTTTAACTTTACCTTTACCTTTACTCTTACTATAACTTAATTGGATACAACTGGTGGGCTTTTCTCTTCATGCTAAACACAATAGCTGTACCCAGAAGGGGAAATAAAGACATCTGCAGGAGATGTAGAAAAGAAAATATTTACAATATTTCCCATACATTATTTTCCCCCTAGCTGTTCTACTGGGAGTGCCCCTTCCAGGGTGGAAAGTCTTTTCGCATTCAAAGGATCATCCCAGTAGTGGCTGATCCATTAGGGGGAATGGGCCACTGACCCAGCAACCTCAGCCTGACCTCACCTGCCTGCCTCCTTACTTGCAACTGGTGAAGGTGGCATTGCCAGCCTCTTCCTCCTCCTCAGTCACAGTGTGTCGCCTTTCAGAACTCACAAGGGAGAAGAATGGGGGTGGGGTGTGTGGAATTAGTTTGCTCTACCTGTCACTGGCTCTGGTTCCACCTGCTGTTGATAACCCTGCCTTCTGCCAGACAAGACCAGACAATGGTCACCAGCAAACACTGGACCACCCTTTGTTTTATGTTTGAAAGAGGGTTTGGCATTCTACAACTTCCCTGTGACAATAACCGACATCCCCTGTTATCATGCCACAGCAGCTCAAAATGTTCTTTCCATGACCACGATAGTTATAGAGTTTAATTAAAAACTGGAAACAAAAGGCACCCCCCTCACGCCCCTCCCTGAAACTCATTGGTAGTTAGAAAGACAAAGACTTGAGAGCTGAGTGATGTGAGCTGGAAGCAGCAGGCTGGGAAGCCAGAGTGTCAGAGTGAAGCTTGATTACTGTCTGAATCCTAGACTGCAGCTTTGGGGACAGCAAGGGCCATATATATGATATCATCTATCATAAAGATACCACAGTTTCTGCTGTAGCTCATTCCAAAGAAAACATGAACCCTGAGTAAGTGACTGGAACCTCTGGAATCATGCACCACTTGGGAGATTGGGGTGACTGGCATGCAATATGTCCTAAAAGATCTGTAGCTTATGCAGCAAATTAGCTCCCAATACAAAGAACCGAAACACATTGAAATAATAAAGCTGGGTCAACATTATGATAGGCCAATGGGAACAAATGAAGTTGCCTTAAACCAGGTCAGATTAGTTGTCCATCTAAGCCTGTTCTGACTGGCAGCTACTCTCCAGGGTCTCAGGCAGAGATCTGTGTTTCCCATCACCTGCAATCCAGGTGGAAATGCCAGATAATTGAAACTGGAATCTTCAGCGTGCAAAACATGTGCTCTTATTGCTGAGCTGAAGTCCATACCCAAGTCTAACATGTATTTCTGTTTCTAGCTTACTTAGCCGCACAGCTTTCAATATGTTTAACCCATCACAAATCATGATGACCTTTTTGAGTCAACTTTACTTAAGGCTGGCTTTGCTCTCCTACAGCAACTGACACATCTACCTACCAGCACCTTCTAAGTGTGTTGTGATTTCACTGCCAAAAGCAGCATTAGCTGATGAGTCAGTCTCTAAATAAATCCTGATTTCTCCTACCTTGTTAGGCACTACACTGTACATAGCAAAAACTCTGGCTTGGCTTCAGCCTACGCTTGATGAGTGATAAAAAGTTTCCAGATACCAGGTTTTCTCTCTCATACTGTACATTTTTCAGTGTACTCTTTGAAAGGATAATATATGAAGAGACCCTTATGGCCTTTCCCAAAAGCAATGTGTTATTTAGTTACGGTAAATGAAAAATAGAAGGGTTTTCCAACTTTCCATCTGCAGAATGACCCCAAACATTAGCTGAAGCATTCTTCATACCATGAAGCAGACTTCCTCTAGCTGGCACTCTACAATGTTTTTGGTCTACAACTCCATCAAACCCAGTCACCACAGACTGGGGCTGATGGGAGCTGGAGAGCATCAGGTCAAGAGGGTAGTAGAATTAACAGTCTCATATACCATAAGATTTGCCTCTTATCATACAGGGATTTTTTTTTATAACACTAATTGTTCTCTAATGGTATGTTGGAGGGGGGGGGTCTACTATTGACTAACATTCAGTCCTAAAAATCACTAGCATTTAATTGCCAGCACAATCCACTATTCTTGGCCTTGGGCTTTGATGAAAGCAAATATGAAGGTTTCTATGGTTGCCTTTTAATTATAGCTTTTCATCTTTGTTTTATTTTAAGGCACTAAAAATGCATTCTTTGCTCTTTCCATCTTCTCTTATCCATGGCCAAGAGAAGTGTGAAACTGTAAGTAAATTAGCACAAAGTGATATGTTGTGATATTAGCAGCCCAGTCTTCAGCTGCCTGAAAAGTGGAAGCAGTTTGGTTCAACAATGTACCTAAAGGATCTTGATCGGAAATTTTACAAGAAACCTGGCATAGGATTTTGGGAAATTACAACCTGTGGAACACTTCTGTTGGGCTTCTTCCACTTGAATGATCAGAGTGATAAGATGTAAAATTTGGACTCGAATCCCACTGTTGTACAGGAACCATCTGCCACACACACATCGAAATTCTAGCAGCTCACCTCTAATGATTCACTAGCGCATAATTGCGGTGCTACAACAAAATGAAAATGATTCACGATTGAATGAACATGCCAGGTTGCTTTAAGAAGAAGTGGAACATTGCTCTTGTTAAATCCAGTCTGGTCACTTAGCCTTCCTTCCTTACCATGTCCACAAAGACAGAAGAGGCAAAGAGTAGAAGCCATCACTCACACAGGCAATCTCAGTACAAAGTTAGGCTCCTAAAATCCCCCTGGAGTTAATGGAACAGTACTAATTGCCTGCAAGACTGAAGCCTGAATTGGATTCAGGAAAGAACCTTAAAGATTATACAGCCTTTTATCACAGCGATCATTTAAGCCTATAAGTTCCCTTCACTAACACATAAAACAAAGGCGCAAGGGGACACAGCAACCCCTGCCCATTGTCGAGAGATATAAGCTCCTGGTTTATCCAAATGCAATACCAAAAGGTGACATCATATATGCACCTTACCAGGGGCAGGGGAGGTATAATTTGGTACAAAGTCAAAGAGGTGGCTGGGTCCTGGACTACGATGTCTAGGACCTACCCTAATGTAATATGAAGAAGAAGAAGAGTTTGGATTTGATATCCCGCTTTATCACTACCCTAGGGAGTCTCAAAGCGGCTAACATTCTCCTTTCCCTTCCTCCCCCGCAACAAACACTCTGTGAGGTGAGTGAGGCTGAGAGACTTCAGAGGAGTGTTACTAGCCCAAGGTCACCCAGCAGCTGCATGTGGAGGAGCGGAGACGCGAACCCGGTTCCCCAGATTACGAGTCTATTGCTCTTAACCACTACACCACATTGGCTCTTGGAGTCACTTGGACTTTTGGAGCACAAAATGAGAGTATTGCAGCCAATGGAAAAGCAACGAACAGTAGCTACAAATAAAAAATAGCTGTTGCTCTCACAAAACACCAGATGATAAGGAGTAATTCCTCCACAAATCCAGAGTGGCGTCCCTAAGACGATTGGATGGCACCTTGTGCGCCTCCTTCTGGCAACACCTGCAACCAAGCTGGTGCCAAACTTATTGCTCTTCTTTCCTTTGGACCATGCCAGTGAAGCCAAGAGGAGTGTCTTGTGATCTGGGCAGCACAGGACCTCCACACACACTGCGCAGGCTTGCACCCCAGGCAGATAACTTCGGTGTTGCTAACACAGCAGTTTGACGTCTCCCCCAGAGATGTACTCCATTGTCTCTTGAGACAAATGGATCCCACCTGCCCTGACCATTGGCCTTGCTGGCCAGGACTGGTGGGAGTTGGAGCCCAACAAGTTTTGGAAGACATCAGGTCCCCCACCTCTATCTTGACTAAGATATGACTAATAGAAACATTGAGAGCACCAGCTGAGCTAAAATTAGTCATAGAACTGTAGAGTTGGTCGGGACCGCAATGCAACCCTCTGAGATGCAATGCAGCCAAACAATCTCTGACAAACCTCCAATAAATGAGAGTCCACCACCTTCTGTAGTAGTCCATTTCACGTACCGGCTTGTCCACACTTCCACTTGTCCTGTGTCTTGAAAGCACAGGTTTGAACAGTTTTCTGTTTGCCCCTTGATTTTCCCCAGGAAAACTCACCCATTATTGCTGAATCAGAGCTTTTGTATGTTCTAAAGTAGGATTGCGATATTTTTTTCTTGATTGTCTTGTCTTGTTTAAACTGCTTTGTGGGGTTTTTTTTTTTCTTAATCTAGTGGTGTATCAATTTTATGAAATAAAGCAAATAAAATAAATCCATGGAAAACACCTGATTGGCATTTGCAGTAAAGAGCAGGCTTCCTTGGGGAGAGGCGGTGGGACAAGCAGAACTGCGGACAAGCCCTTACTATCAGAAAGTTCTTCCTAATGTTTACTCCTTGCAACTAAGTTCCTTTCAAAGCAATGAGACCTAAGTTAATGGCAAACAACAAGGCATCGTCTTTGTTGAGTTTCGTCAAACTTGGGCCATCTTCTTTGGAGCTTCCTATATAGCCCAAATTGTCAGAGTCCTGTTTTACTTCCTCTCCCTCTTCCACTGAAATCAATGAAAACCGAAAGTGCTTAATGTTTGATCGTGGCCATTTTGTTTGTTTGTTTAAATACGGAATTATAATCTAATATCAAGGCTTTCACTATTACTCGGTTGCATTGGCAGAAATATAATCTAATGATAGTGACAGCTGAGGGTGGGGGGAATGGCTAGCCATGTCATGAGAGAGATGTTCCACAAAGTACAAAATATATTGTAAGATATCTATACACCAAAGCCTAACAGCAACTTTTGAGCCCCTGGATTTGATGGGGTTGCGAACTAATTCATCCTGACTCAACCTGGTTTTCCCTGTCTATGGGCATACATTTTAGGCACTTCAGAAATGTTCTCCAACGTTAATCCCTTTGCTACTTGAAGGCATTCCTGGCTTTCCTCTACTTTGGCCTCTTAACTAACTCCTGCCTCACCGTCTCCTACCCCCAGTCCACAGCACAGGATGCACCTCAGGGCTGACTCTGGGTTTGAGGAGACCAGGGCAAAGTGCCCTCTGGTAGGCTTCCTCCTCTGATGGTGAGTCCTGGCAGTGATGGGATGCTGCAGGCTGAACAAAACTAGATGGCTGGGTCTAGGAATACCCCCAAAGCAAAGGAAAATGGGGCATTGCGGAAAGAAATTAAAATGACAGCAAGACCCAGCTGCCTGGCATTGCTTAGAGTATTAGGCTGGACATCATTTTTAAATGGGGGTTGGTGGGGGCAAGTGTCAGTTTTGGGTCATGCCTGGGCACCCTGGTCCTGCTAGTTGCCCAAGCATGCCAAGAGCTGCTGCCATCCCTGACTGACCATTTACTGCATGGGGTCCATCTGGCCTGAAAAACCAATTGCAACTGAAAAGAGTGCATGAAGTGCCCTGGATATGATTACACGAGGCTATGTGCATGTAAGTCCCATAAGAAAAACCATAATTCGAAAAATCAGATGTCCATGTCTGGCAAAGGAGTGAGAATGGGACGAGAGAGAATAAATCTATTCCATATTCCATTCTGTTTTCTGGACAACTGACCTGTAGGATTCTAACTACCCCCCCCCCCCAAGCCATATACACAGAGCACTGATTTGCACATGCAATTTCCCATCCAGCCAGGCCTGCTTCTGTCTATGTGTACTTCCAAGATGAATTGGAGCAAGTGCTTCTGTATTTAAGAAGAAGGATAAATGAGATCCTCTCCTATTTAATTAGAATTAAAGGCAATTAGAGCCAAGACAAGTAGATGCAGGAAGAGAGCTGCTATAGAGGGAGAGGACTGTTAATTAACAGAACTAACCACATTTAAACACAGTCCCCCATTCTCATTTTAACCCATCTATTTACTGGAAAGAAAAGTTCTCATTTTGGTTGTGTGTGTGTAAATGCCAAGAACCCCAGTCTGCATCTGTCAGCATGACTTGAAAGGCACAGAGCACCTCACAGCATTGGACCATAGATGATGAACATGGCTTATTTCTAAGTGAATCAATATTTCCCAGGCTCTATTAAGACAAACGTTGCTTTTATTTTTAGCCCTGATAGGATATATTGGTACTTTCAAGTGTCATGTCTATTGTTATAGAATAAATGGGCAAGGAACTTTTCATTCCTCTGCTGTTCAACGCAAAGGGACTTTGCCAGGGTGACAAAGTATTTGGATAAATTTACTAGTCCATCTGTTTTTCCACAGTATTAGGAACTACTTACAAACAAGCCCACAAAAGTTAGCTATTCTACCTACCCACACTTATCTAAAGTAATCATATTTGGCTCCAGAGTTGCAGGTTTCCTTGTCTGGTTGCCCAAAGGCAATTCTTTATTTGCCACAGGCAACCAAGGGATCAGCTATGTACATTTGCATTGTACTATTAATTATGCATAAGAGCAACCCCACAATTAACTTAAACTTGGTGGGTTACAAACCATCCATCATGTTTTCTATATCAAATGCATGTCTATGACATCATACGTCAGCTTTGCACATTATTACAGAAAATGGGGAACAAATGCCTAGCAGATGCAATTTTGCTCATTCGGAAATCCAAATGAAATTAATATGTGTCCAACCTAAAGGCAATTTAGGTTCCAAATGGGTTTGCTCAAATAGTCATTAAATTTGCTTGTCATTAAAATTCTGATGAAGCCGTAAAAGTAAGTTATTCCATTATTCCATTCCAAAACAGATTACCCTGAAATTCTGAACAGGAAAGAAAACCTTAGAACAGAGTTACTGATTCTTTCCTATTACCTTCGTTACTTGCATTCCAGCAGCTATGATACCCAAAGTAAATCCACCTGAAGGCAGAAATATATGGAGGGAGCAGAACCTGCCCATTAATAATAATAATAATAATAATAATAATAATAATATATTTTTATTTATACCCCGCCCTCCCCAGCCAAGGCCGGGCTCAGAGCGGCTTACAAGCAATAATAAAAACAAGATGAATGATTACAACTTAAAAACAAAAATAAAATACAACTTTAAAATAATGGAACATTAAAATATTAAAATGTAGCCTCATCGCAGGAGGAGAAGGAAAAGAAAAAAGAAAGAGAGGGAGGGAGGGAATCAAATTGGCTCCAAGCCAAAGGCCAGGCGGAACAACTCTGTCTTACAGGCCCTGCGGAAAGAAATCAGATCCTGTAGGGCCCTGGTCTCATGAGGCAGAGCGTTCCACCAGGCCGGAGCCAGAGTTGAAAAGGCCCTGGCTCTGGTTGAAGCCAATCTAACTTCCTCAGGGCCTGGGACCACTAGGGTGTTGTTATTTATGGACCTTGAGGCTCTCCGTGGGGCATACCAGGAGAGGCGGTCCCATAGGTACGAGGGTCCTAGGCCGTGAAGGGCTTTAAAGGTCAAAAGCAGCACCTTAAATCTGACCCTGTACTCCACCGGAAGCCAGTGTAGCTTGAAAAGCACTGGGTGAATATGCTCCCATGGCAGAGACCCCGTGAGGAGCCTCGCTGCAGCATTCTGTACCCGCTGGAGTTTCTGGGACAGCTTCAAGGGCAGCCCCGCGTAGAGCGAATTACAGTAGTCAAGCCTGGAGATGACCATCACATGGATCACTGTGGCCAGGTCGGGGCGGGAAAGGTTAGGGACCAACTGCTTGATGCGGCAAAGGTGGAAAAATGTCGCCTTGGCTGTTGCTGTAACTTGCGCCTCCATGGAAAGGGAGGCGTCAAGGATTACACCCAAACTCTTAACGGAAGGCAATGGCACTAATTGGGCCCCCGCAAGAGAAGGGAGTTGGTCCCTCATCCCCATGCCATCCCGACCTAGCCATAGGACCTCTGTCTTTGAAGGATTTAGTTTCAATCGGCTCCCACGAAACCATCCAGCTACAGCTTCCAAGCATCTGGTCAGTGTGTTCGGGGCCGAGTCGGTGTGGCCATCCATCAGCAGATAGAGCTGAGTGTCATCAGCATATTGGTGACAGCCCAGCCCAAAGATCCGGATAATCTGGGCAAGGGGGCGCATAAAGATGTTAAAAAGCATCAGGGAGAGAATTGCGCCCTGTGGCACTCCACACACCAAGGAGTGGCACGACGACATTTCCCTCCCTAGTGCCACCCTCTGTCCCCGACCAGAGATAAAAGAGCACAACCAGTTACAGGCTATGCCCTGTATCCCCACGTCTGCGAGGCGGTGGTCCAGAAGATCATGATCGACCATGTCAAAGGCTGCTGACAAATCTGAAAGGATCAGCAGTCCTGACCCGCCTCGATCCAGTTGTCTACGGAGATCATCTGTTAGGGCAACCAGAGCAGTCTCCGTCCCAAAACCAGGACGGAAACCGGACTGAAATGGATCTAATGCCGATGTTTCC
The DNA here is from genome assembly GCF_964106645.2 of Podarcis pityusensis. Taxonomy (NCBI): domain Eukaryota; kingdom Metazoa; phylum Chordata; class Lepidosauria; order Squamata; family Lacertidae; genus Podarcis; species Podarcis pityusensis. The sequence goes on from NC_138031.1 coordinate 62,490,420, forward strand.
TCCAGAAACCTACCAAGCTGTTCAGCAACCGCTCTCTCAATTACCTTACCCAGGTATGGAAGATTTGAAACTGGGCAGTAATTGGATAGGTCTAAGGGATCTGATGAAGTTTTCTTTAAGAGTGGACACACCACTGCTTCCTTCAGTTCCCCTGGGAATGTCCCCGTGTCAAGGGACAAATTGATAATTTCAACCAGGGGGGTCCACGCAACATCTGGACACTCCCTAATCAGCCAAGACGGGCACGGATCAAGGAGGCAGGTGGTGGGCCTACCAACTTGGAGGAATCTATCCACATCAGTAGGGAGTATCCGATCGAAATGGTCCAACACTGGACCTGAAGTCAGTCGAGGGGCCTCCAGTTCAGTCACTGTATGTAAATTGGCAGGGAGGTCACGGCGGAGCAACAGGACTTTCTCCGCAAAAAAGCTCGCGAATGCCTCACAGCTGTGGGTCGAATTTGTGCTTAAATTTGGTTGTCCTCCTAAGGACGTTATTGACCTAATTATTCTAAAAAGTTGTGCCGGGCAAGAGCTAGCGGATGCAATGGAAGCTGCAAAGTAAGATTTCTTAGCAGCTTTCATAGCCATCTCATAGGCTTTCATAAGCGTCCTATAAGATGTTCTTGAGGCTCCGTCATGAGTCCGTCGCCATACTCGCTCTAGCCGTCTGAGATCCCGCTTCATTTTCCGGAGCTCCTCAGTAAACCAAGGGGCCCGGTTTCGACGGGGTTGCAGAGGGCACTTAGGCGCGATCTCATCAATGGCTGCCAAGAGCCGGTTATTCCAGTCCTCAACAAGGTCATCTAATGAGTCGCCAGGAGGAGCAGGGTTCCGCAAGGCTTGTCGGAATCTATCAGGATCCATCAGTTTTCGCGGACGAGCCCAAATAGGTTCGCCACCCGAGCCGGGGAGGAGCGGGAAGTCAATCTTGGCTTTTAGAGCGTAGTGATCAGACCATGGCACTTCCACAGCGGGGAGCATGATCATATCTATGCCAGCCCCAAAGATCAGATCCAGCGTGTGGCCTGCTTGATGAGTGGGGCCCAAAACAAACTGGGAGAGCCCTAGTGTTGCCATGGAAGTCACTAGGTCCAGAGCCTGTGAGGAGGGAGCGGCATCGGCATGGACGTTGAAGTCTCCCAAAACCAGTAGGTTTGGGAACTCCAAGGCCCAGCCCGCCACCACCTCCAGCAGGTCTGACAGGGTGGCTGCAGGTGTGCTGGGTGGTCGGTACACCAGCCAGACAGCCAAGCTCTCCTTGGTGCCCCACACGAGACCAACACATTCAATGCCGGAGATCGCCGGTGATGGCAGAGCTCTGAAAGAGCAATCCTCTCGGAATAACAACGCTACTCCTCCCCCCCCGACCCACAGTCCGCGATTGATGGAGGACAGAGAAACCTGGGGGTGTTATCTCATGTAGGGAGACTACTTTGCCTTCCTGTACCCAGGTCTCCGTCACGCAAGCCAGGTCAATCCCCTGCGAGACAAAAAAGTCATGCATGGTGGCGGTTTCGTTGCCTATGGACCTGGCATTGCACAGCACCAATGACGGAGGTGTGTAATCCTTGCTCTCCCTACCCTCATCCTACTACCCTCATATATACTGAGGGAATCCAGCTGATTTCTATAGGTGCAGCTAGGACAGAAAATAAATACAACCGCCAGTGTGTGACATACCAGGGGGAAAAAACCTTTTTAACTATGGCAATAAAATTGATTTCACAGATATTTAAGCACTCATGAATGGAGGAGAAATCCACTTAGGACTAATGTTGTTAACACAGGAGAGAGCCGTTTTCTTTAGCTTAGGTATCTTTTATGCAAAATTCTTTTTCAGTCACGCTTATTCCTAACAAAGGAAATGGTGAGGGTTCATTCTATTTTATCATAAGGTCGAGCCTTTTAAAATGCTTGTTTATGGCCTCATATTAAAGAGGGATTTTCCTTCAGCAACTTATCAACAATTTCCAAATGAGAGTCTGTGACCCCTTGCGGTTAGAGTGTGGTGCTGATAACGCCAAGGTTGCAGCTTCAATTCCCATATGGGACAGCTGCATATTCCTGCATTGCAGGGGGGGTTGGACTAGATGATCCTCAGGGTCCCTTCCAACGCTACAATTTTATGGTTCTATGTGGGCTGCCTTCCAAATGCATAGCAAAATTTCACCTTTCATGCCTGACAGTGGGAAGATCCTCATTACATATTGTTTAATTGTACTCCAAGAAAGGAAAACAATGTTCCTTGCAGGCATGGAATTACTGGTTGTGCTATCCAAACTCTGAGCCAATTTTCACTTTACATTTTCTACTCAAACGTAGATATTCCTGTACAAAACTCACAAGCAAATTATATAGATACCATCCACTTCTCTTTTGGAGTGCTTCCAGACAAACTGTCTATTGAGCATTCATCCTGACTGGTTTGCTGGGAGATTAGATGATTATGGCTATTCACTGAGCAACCATCTTGATCTGTTTGTAAAGGACATTAAATGATGTGGGCTACTCATCTCAATTGGTTTCTTCTTGGTGCACAATTTGTCCTTTGTCATCCATCCCTAGGTCCATAGTGTAAAGTGGGAATTGGCTGTCAGAGAACTACAAATCTGGAAGGGATATGTGCCCCAATCCTATGCTTGCTTACTCACAAATTCATCCCAATGAATTCCATTGTACTTACACCCAAGTAGCTTTGCACAATGAAGTATGATTTTCCCATACCCCCAACAAAGGCATGAACAACATTTGACCACCAAGCCAAAAGAAGCAAATTGGCCAAATATGGCATGGTCATTGGGGACTCAACAAACTGTTTGTATTGCAAAAGAGGAAGGGAATCATGCACAAAATTACCTGGACTACGTTCAGCTCGCTGGATAACAAATCATACATATGTGATGTAATAGAAAAATTCTATGAATACTGATACACCTTATAAGTTGTAAAAAAGAAGCAAAAAGCAAAAAAGCTGATAAACCACCAATGAGACCACAAACAAGTTTTCAAACCTCAAAAAAGCAATTTTGCTGCACTTGTGTTCCCACTACAAGCCCAGCATGGAACTGAATTTATGATCTTATTTCATGTTCACAGCTACTACAAAGAGACTACAGAAAGTCACCCTGCAGTGGTAAAAAAGTTGTTCTGATCTTTTCAAAAGACAAAAGTAAGATTGTTCAAGCCCATGAGGCTTTTTGTGCTGTAGAGTGAAAGGTTAAAAAAACAAAAAACCCACACTGAGACTTCCCTGCAATATAGGATCTACAGTAGAGATCTCAGAATCCAGGCAAACCTGATCTGTTCATCAGTATCTGAAGATGAACAGTGTCTGAAGCTCCAGGGAAGCCCTGTCTAAAACCCACCACTAGTCTTGAGCTGCTGCTAGAAGCCACCTAAGTATTTAAGGTAAGTCCGTCTCCTTTAAACATAACCCTCTTGACTCCCTCGTCTCCCAAAGGAGTCATGAGATCACTATAAAGTAACTGATTGGAGGATCAGAGTCAGAGCCAACTGTTTGAGGGAAGTAATAACTGGCTTTTAATTATTTCTGCAGCAAAACTTACCTGGGAGCAAACTGGATGCAATGGGACTGAATTTCTGAGTAGTCACATATAGGATGATAAGAGAGTAGGGAAAGCACTTTAATAAATCTGGTCAAAAAGCGTTACGAAGAATAAATATATAGTCTGCAACTGGATTTTTAAAAAGACAACAACATCTTCCTCAGAACACAATTTGCTTTCATATTATTACGGTATATATTTCACTTCTAATTTGTACACCGCCTTTCTATATTACTATAAACAAGACAATTTACAAGGTGGAGAAACAACAAAGATCACACACTTTGTAACAATCTGATCCAAAACAAAAATGTCATAATAAAAACATAATTTTGAAATAAATGAATTAATAAAATAATAATAACTTGTAATTAGGCCAATCCCATTGAAATGATCAGAGAATAAACCTTGGAAGAAATGCTTATGTGTTCATTTTAAAGCATCATAAAATTTCATAGATATTTACTCTGCACATTGCTGATTTAACACCAGACAAATTTTTAACACTTCCATTTTAAGTGATAACTATCTAGCTACATTCTCCCCCTGTTCCCATGCTGATGACAATTATAAAGATTGGTTCTCTAGGTATACATTAAACTAGATAATCTATTTCTTACAAAATTGCAGCGCATTTGGCATCATTCAAATCCAAGACGAAACAAGCTCAATTGGACTCTGTGCAAAGTCTTGAACAAGTTGGGGGAAACCCCAGCATCATCCTGGCATGTAGATTGCTTGAATTTCCTTAACTTGCCAGACTCCATTGGCTGGCCGGGAACGTGCATAATAGCTGAAATCCAATGTTTATTCTAGCATATTCACTCCAGCTGCAATAGCCATGCCATACAAAGTCATTTTATGTGTGACATCTCTTGACTTCTGTTGGCAGAGCACTGAGAGCTGCCTTTTGGCTGGACAATGCCATTGGTGTTACTACATTTATTTCTTTGCAACTGAGGAAAAGGAAATAACCTCTCAAATATGTAGATATTCGTAGGGTTGCACTGTTAGGCTGCAGTGTTAAGCACGGATAAACCCCACTGAACTCAGTTGAATGTACTTCAACTGAGAAAACACACGTAGGATTGCACTGTACATTTGCCAACGCAGGGTCTCTATTCCCTGCCACATCTGGAACCAGGATGAAGCATATTTGAACACTTGCTGGTCTGCAATGGCTTTCCAAGAAACACACAGCTAAAATCAGCCTCATGTTCCTGGGCTACTACAGAATACAGCTGTGCTATTTCCTGCTGCTACTCATGCTGTGGCACATGGGTACAAAAACACTCCCTTTGGCTCACCCCAATCTTCCTGCCCTTTTGGCGTCAAAACAGAACCTGATGGCACAGGGCAAGGAAACAGCACATAGAAGTTGGAGTGCAGCCATTAGTTCTCATTGTAACAACTGCACAATACGTACCCAGTTTTAGAATGGATCTGGCATTTGTGCATCTCCCATTAACAGCATGACCTGATAAGGACATCACAGCTTATTGCTTGCTCTTTTTTTTTAAGCTAGAGAAGTGGTTCTTAACCTTTTCTGGGTCAGAGACCCCTTTGAGAATCTGATGAAAGCTACAGACCTCCTTCCCAGAAAACTGCACAGAAACTCATGCACAGAAAATTGTGCATACAATTAATTTTATTGCTTCATTTTGTGTGTGTGCCCTGAAAGCCACCCAAGCTAGGGGATCCACGGACCACAGTTTAAGAACCCTTGAGCCACAAAATCTGAAATCTTGATTTTACTGGCTAAAGCTTCATGAGTCCACATTTTGTTTTTTAAGAAGAAGAATACGAAATCAGGTAACAATGGATGAAATTCAATTTGGCTCATTAAATTGAATGGACCTAACTTAGTCATGTCCATTAATTTCAATGGGTCTACTCTGAGTAAAGCTTAACTGAATGCCACCCAATGCACAGAAAAACATTTTTGCCCAGTTCTCACTGAAGTGAAGCCTTCTGAGTTCTCAGTATGCTTTGTATTCCCACTACTGTATATCTATACCAGCTTCCTGAATCTGGTGTCCTCCATACATTTTGGACTACAATTCCCATTACTCCTGACCATATATTTGTATTTGCTGCAATCACATCCACTGTCACATGCATTAAGATACTGTTCCAGAATGGCCTGTACATTTAGGGCATAATATACTAGGAAGTTTGTCTGCTCTGTTCTTATAGAGTTCCCATTTATATCAAGGGGAACTGTAAAAGCAGCATGAATAAATGAATATGATTTGCAGAGGGATGGCCCCCTCTTGGGTATATATGGAAATATACTCTCTCCTTTCCCCCACTCCCAAATACAAAAAGCGCAGCCTAAGAGTTTGTGGAATCTACAAGTATTCTAAACTCACAGGACACTAGCATGTCAATGGCGCACAGAGTGAAACCAGTACATACAAGCCAATATAATAAAATACTGATTTTTCTTGAAACAATGCAAGTCAAAACAGAGAAGCAAATTATTAATTTAATCTGATTAGAAGGGCAGCTAAAGGTTGCCCCTTTTAATTGCTTGGAGAAACAGAGCAAATCCTTGCTATTCCCAAACCGCATAATTGCCTCCGCATGTGCAGCCTCTGACTGTTCAGCAACATAGATAGCAGCAGTAATAGTATAATTATAACTTACAGCTCAAAGAGGTAAACAAAACTGTTGGCTCTCAGCCATTTCTTTTGCAAAGATTAGTAGTGCATATCTGCATATGGGCCTTACTGCTGGAGAGCCTATTAAATACAAATACAAGCAAAAGCTCTACCTTGATGCAGCTTATCGCAGCTGCTATCTTAGGACAATACAATGACCAGATGAAAGAAGCCTAGAAGTAGCAGCTGGCAGGCAAAACAGCAATGCAAGCAGCAGTTGAGCAGCAGGAGTTGTAATCATAAATGCATTAAGTGAGAAGCGAGGTAGAGAATGCATCCAGTGCCTCTAGAATTGTTTTAGTTCTGACTGCACTGAATTGGAAGAAAAAACAAATCGCATTACTTCTTACTTCCAGATGCCTATATATATATATATATATATATATATATTTAGCAGCATGCTTAGATGACTCTGCAGCACATACATGCAGTTTCTGAAAAGAATTCCTTTTCTTTCATTGGTTTATGGACATCCCATTCAGCACCACATTTGATTGAACAGCGCCTGATGCTCAGGTTAGTTTTGTGTTTTCTTCCTTCATAATTCCTCCTATTTCCAGTATTCAGAGGTGGGTGCCACTGTTTATGTAGCCAAACCACCACCACCAAGCAGAAGGGGGACCCCTCATCAGGCATGGGGAAACTCTGTGGTTTGGAGAAGTACAGAAATATTTAGTGGGGAAACCCGGAAGGGCTCCAAGGAAGACTGAATGTGTTCAGTGGCCATAGGAATGCTGACTGTTTAGTTCTTTTTTTGTGTGATGGTCGTGGTGGGACCAGGTGGGAGGGTAATGGAATGGAATCTCCTGGAGGAGAGCATGACTGGCTGACTAGAACTCTAAACAGGACACTCCACACTGCAAACATTTTGTCTCAGAATACTGTTCCGCAGCTACTAAAGTTTCCAGCTGAGAAACTGTAAATAGCGATAAGGTGACAAAATGGGAAACCTAAAAGGGCTTGTTCTGTTGAAGTACAGTGCACAAAGACATTGCACTGCCAGTCTGTAAATATATGACTATTACATCTTAAGAAAAGCAGTAAGTTCATACATACGGAGCCCTGTACTTCAGGGAATCAGACAACATTCCAGTATGCCTTCTTTAAAAATAATGCAAAAAAGTGTGCAATTTTGAATGACAGCATCTATGTTACCAATCTGGATTGTGAATAAAGGAATAAATAAATCCCCAAACAGTGCAAAAGATCTTGTACCTTAGCATTTTCAGGGCCAAACTCTCTATGCAAGTAGTTAGGATAAATTTCCTTAAGCAACTGTTGGTCCTTATCCAGTTTAAGGGCCCTTGTTTTGTACTTTATGATTAAAAAAAACACACCACCAGAGCTAAATGCTTACTACAGAGGCTTTTTTCTCAATAACGTAAACATTGCTTAGCAACCAATTTGCACCACATTTTTTACATTCAAAGCATCAAATGGCAGATGGATTAATGAAAACATCCTCCAGCACTCTGCTGAGTATTTACACTCCCATGAAGAGATATTTCTTTGAATGAGCCCAATGAGAGACAGCATGGTATTTAATAGGTGGGGGGAGCCTTTCCTTTCCTCAGTGCACATGTTAAAAGTGAGGAGAAGAGGTAACAGCTAGGCTAGCATTCTTGCCATGCCTGCTTGGGAATTAAAAGCTATATGAACCTCTCAGCCTTGACAGAGAAGGAACTGGAAGGTTAAACGATGAAGGCATTAAGTGACTTGAAGGTGCCTTCCCTTTAGCTGTTTATGATTAAACTCTAATCTGTTTATATAGTGGCATGACATAGCATTATCCATGACAATATTGTCCACTGTAGACTCAGCAGCTTAGCAACTATGCACAATCTCCTTTCAATGGCACCTCAAACCCTTCCATCATGCTGTCCCAGACCCTACAGTCTCTAATTGTTCTATCTTCAGTCGCACATTTTAAAAAACCAACACAATTTGGCATCACTTTGTGGTTCCTGAGTTATATAGTTATAGCTGTCATAACAAAAAATGATGTGTGTGCATACACACACACACACACACATTCCAATTAATGACCAGAAAGGAATTAATGACATGTCACCCAAAGCAATCAGCTGGTCGATGAAGGTACACAGTTTGCATTTTACATCTTACTAGGTGCAAAGAGACAAGAAGGTCAGAGAGGAGTGGAGGAGAAACACACCCATTTCAATAATAGACAGAGAACCACAAGATTGCAAAACCCCAGCTCAAGCAATCTTTTAGCATGCTGAGAGACAGGGAGTTCCAGCAAAATTAACCATAGTTTCCAGTATACATTAGCTTAACCCCAAAAGCCTCCAGATATTTAATGGAAATAATTGAAGGATTGTCGTTTGCTCCAATTCAGGGGTAAAATGTGGCTGCTTGAACACAGACCTGGAAAGCCCAGACCTGTGCCTAGAAAGCACGAAGCAAAGGGAAGCGTGGATGAGCTCTCAATTCTGTCAGACTTTTCGTGAGTCTGAATGCCTGAGTAAGGAAGGTGCTCAAGAGGTCACAATTGAGCACAGTTGTGTATGTCTGGGGCACCCACCACTTCCCCTTCCTCCTCCCTTCCTTCAGAAGCAGGTAAAGAGCAGGTTGCAGGAGGAAAGAGCCCTTTGAGGTGAACAGCAAAGCATGAAAGGGCAAATGTTTGGAGGTGCAGAAGAAGGATGATTGGGAAGCCAGGATTATGGAGGAGGTAAAGAGGCAATTCTGGACTAAAGGGCTAGAGAGACCTGCAGATAAGATTGCGCATGAGGCTGCTATATGGGATGCTCACCTGATGAGGCAGCAGAACTTGAAGAGTGTGGAAGTGTGTTGTTCAGGTAACTGTGGAAGGCACTAATGAGATCAGAGGACAGAAGGATACTTGAAGGAGGATGGTTGGCTGGTTGGAGGATGAGTGTTCTCTGGAGGTGCTGGATCATTGGGCAAAAAATAGCAGGGCTGCCCCCTTTTTGCTGGCTCTGATCCAGGGCCTTCCAGAGCACAGAATCATAGAACTGTAGAGCTGGCAAGGGACCCCACGGGTAATACAGCCTGCAAGTATGTGACACTCCCTCCCTGTCATGCCAAAGTGCTTCAGTGAGGCGTGATTTTAGCATGTTAGGCTTCTGTTAAAGCCAAAAGAATGCTCTATCTGCAGGAGGTGGCAACCCTACAAAGGCAGAGGTAGAGGCTGAGGGAATGACAGCTTGAGAAGGGAGAACCGGGAAGAGTGGATTGAGATGGGCCAGGCTGGGGAACAGCATCCCTTGAGATGCTCTCAGCCTCCATCTCCCATCCTGCCTGCCCTATTAGCTATGCCAGCTGGTGCCCATTTGGACTTGGGGGTCCCAGCAAGAGCTATGAACCCCAGCCTAGGCTGAGAGAGGAGGAGGAGGAGGAGGAGGAAAGCAGTTCTGGCAGCTAGCAGGTGGCTTTGAAAGGGAATGCAACTCTTCAGATAAAACGCTGTGCAGGGTGCAGGGGGCGGGGCCGGAGGCTCAGAGGGAGAGCCTGAGGCAGAGAGGCGGGAGAGGCGCCCGAAGGCAGCAGCAACCTTTCGAGAAGCCGAATGCAGCCGGGGAAGCCGGTCTCCCTCCCCTTCCCCACCTCTGCACCCAGCAGACACCCACCCGCGCCTTCCAGGGTGTCAGAGGGCTACTCCACATTCTCAACTTCGAGGTCACCGTTGCTCGCCTCGCCTCCAGTTCCAGACAGGGAATCCGGCGCTGTCACCCAAACAAGTCTAGGGATGGACGCCTCGCCGCCGCCCCCCGCCCCCGCTCCTCCCCTGTTTCCAGCCGCGTGTGTGTGTGTGTGTGTGTGTGTGTGCGCGCGTATTGCACCAGCGCCTTGGAAGGGCGGGATCGTGGGGGAGAAAAGCGAGGGTGACAGCCAGGACATGTCAGGGATTCACATTCCTGCAGCGGCTCCCCCCCCCCCCCGCCACTTCTGCACCCAGCAGACACAAAGCGGTGTGTGTGTGAGAGAGAGATTGTGTTGCAGATATGTACAGCAATAGCAACCTCATGTTTCCACCGGGGAGAAGAAGGGCTTTGGATGAGAGGCTAGCGGGTGGTGGGGTTGGGCGAGGTGGGCGCCACTCACCTGCCTCGAGGTTGAAGGAGATCCTGGCCTCCGCGAGGTAAGGGGTGTCACTCTTGGACCGGACTCTCCTGATGGGTCTCCGGTCTATGTCCTCCTCGGAAGATGCCGCCATTAATGTGGGTACGGTGAGCAGGGTCGCCCGGCGAGCTGGTGAGGGAGGAAGAGGAGAGAGAGGGGTGGAAAGGAGGAGGAGGAGGAGGGCGCACACGCATAGGAAGGGGGAGGGGAGAGAGAGAGAGAGAGAGAGGAGCAGGGACACACGGAGAGAGAGAGAGAGGGAGGGAGGAAGGAAAGAGAGGAGGGGGAAAAGAGAAAAAGAAAACCCGTCAAGGATCTATGGACTGGAGTGGAGCTGGAAACCCTGCCCTGCCACCCCTCTCCTGGCAGCCCCAGGGGCAGAGCCAGAGTCCCCACGTGGCACCCTGCAGAGCCTAACAAAGCATGAAGCCTGGGGGTCGCCTCTAAAGCCATCGATGCAACGGTGAACGGTGGCTCTTTAGTGGGCTGGACCACCTCTAGCCCAGCAGATTTGCAGATCAATGTTTAGCGTGCTTTGTTGTATTGCTCTCTCCCTCTGTGTGTGTGTGTTGCTTCGGGTTTTCTGGGCAAATGTCCCAGCGGAGGAAGCAGGTGGAAATGTCTTGAGTTGTTCAGAGAGAGCAATGAAATACAGGCGCCAAACTTTTTTTTTTTTTTTTAATGCTGAATTAGGAGATAATGAAAAAAAGATGCTAGGGAGTTGCTTATGCAGTCGCCAGCCCTTCATACAGCTGCTGTTAGCACACATATTGACAGTAGACATGCCTTTAAAAAAAGAAAAAGAAATAAAAGGATAGGGCAAAGATAAGGCTCTTATCCAAAAATTAAGTACCTCTGGTCATACTTGTTAAGGATTAGACACTCTCTGCATTTTTACATGATCTCTTAGGGTGACCACATTTTTATCCAACTCAAGGAACTCAAGACAGCTAGTACAAGATTATATAGTGCTTCAAGGTGTTCAAAGCACTTTCCATACATTTTCCACAACCCTGTATGGTAGACTAGCATTATTACTCCTAAACTGTGCTATGTGCATGTGTGCGTGTGCACATGTTAAGGCTGAGAGAGAGTGTCTTGTCTTGTCCAAGGTCACCTAGTGAAGTTCTGGAGTGGGCGATAAGGACCATGTGAGAATGGTTCCAGAATTCGGACTAAAGCTTTTGACCATCCAAAAACCAAATGGTTGACTACCCTTATCAAACACTTATGTCTATGGACATGAGAAGCTGCCTCTTGCCTAGTCACACCCTGGGTGGGTCTAGCTCTGCATTGACTGACCACAACTCTCCCGGTTTTCAGACAGAGTTCTCTCCTAGCCCTACCTGAAGATGCTGGAGATCTGTACCTGGGACCTTTGGTATGTAAAGTGGATGCTCTACAACTGAGCTATGGCCCTTCTCCTATGCTGGCCATACTCTGGGAAGTGAGGCATACAAATGCACCCTTTTTACAAGACCTTACAGAGAGGAAACATGGCTTTAGGTGTTCCTCGCTCTGCTCATTCAGCCAATGAACACCATATTCTGTTCTGGGGAGGAGAAGAGCCATAGCTCAGTGTGCTTTGCACACAGGAGGTTCCAGGTTCAATTCCTGGCCTCTCCAGGAATTGGTGTGGATGGTACTTAGTTGGCAGTATGACCTATGTTCTTCATGGTTCCTTGTATCTGGAAATATGACCATCAATCCTTCATTATGATGACTGAGAAGCCAGCGTGATATGAAATATGTAGCAATGGCTGAAGCCAAACCTTGCAGCAACACCTGTGTTATTAGTCCCATTCAGGCAAGGTGCTAAATGACCTTGAACCAAAGGCTACTTTCAGGCATCCTTCATCTTTCTGAATTTTTCTCTATAGGAAATGAATGTTTAAGGGTGACTTGCTTATGAATGGCACTGAAACTACGAGCATGTGCCCTGCAGCTATCCGAAGATCCTCATCTGGTTCTGTCCCTCTAAGCAGCAAAGCCAAAGGCCGCCAGCAACCCTTTTGCCTTCTCCATACACTGTGATAACAGGGGAGCTTGTGAGAGACCTCATTGCTACTGGAACCCTTACCACATTCCAATAAAGATGGCTCACACAAGCAAGAAAAGTTGGATTTTTAAAAAACAATAATCTTAGAGGGTTTTATACACTGCTCCTAAACAAATTCCTATGCTTAAGCTGCAGCTCTTGTTTGTTTTGGCAGAAGGACTTTTGTAAAAATAAAAATAAAAATTCAAGAATAGGTAATGACAATCTTTCATAATTAGAATTACAGTGCATCTGTCCCTGTGATTTCTGGCCCAGCAAAATATTTCTTCAAGAATACCAGTTTGTGAAAGCTCTGCATTTTCTCCTGGTAGGAAATCCAGACTAAGGGATTTTGCTTACTTTCTCTGGACTTGCGTATCTATAAAACAAAAACCTTCAGCTGTTCAGCTTCAAGAGTATCAAGAATAATCTGCATTTTATGCCTGTAGTTGAAAGAAATTTCAGCCACCTGGCAACACCCATAAATGTGCATATCTTTGTGTTTTAAAAAAAATCCCCCAGAATTTCAAGAGGGGAGGGCGGATCCAGACTTCCCAGGGTGCATTTTGAACAAACAAGTCTCTGGGGGACACCTATTCACTAATTTTAATTGGGATACTAACAATGTTAATTGAGGGGGTTTGGTTTTTTAAAAAAAATCTATGACAGAAAAATGGCTCATTAAGTAATCACCTGCATTTGTATTATAATTTGTTATCATTTTCTTCCATGAGAGCTTCCTTCCTCGACTTTCCTCTGGCATGAAGATTAGTGAATGAATAGGGCCATCCTATGTATATCTACTCAGACATGAGCCCCATTGAGTTTCAACCCTATGCACATTTTCCTGAGAGTAAGTCGCACAGAATATAGGGGCTATAAAGAGCAGCATACTGTAAATCAGTTTGTTTTGTACATGTCCCTTCAAAATAACATGTATCTGTCAGTATTCTGAGGTTCCTGAAACACATAATGTAATAAATAGATCCCATCCACTTCCTTGCCTCAAATTTAAATCAATGCTCAACTATACACACATGTAAATGGGAAGTTGAATTGGACGCTACTTTGCATCTGTAGGTTAGGGAGAAAAATCAAACGGCAGTCCCTTGTCTTATTTTGTATCTGTCATGTACAGAATCTTTTATTCAAACAGTAAAGAATATATGCAAGTGTTAAAATATAAGCCAGGCTAGCTTCCTGGTGAGGTGATAGTCTAGGTAATGGGCTATTAAGGGATCAAAGGAAGTGGATCTGTGCCAGATACCAAATGGGTGAACCTCCCTCCCTCAACTGGCTGGTAGTTAGAAAGAAAAAGTTGAGAGTTCAGAGAGCTGAGTGATGCGAGCTGGAAGCTAGAAGTGGAAAACAAACAGGCTGGGAAGCCAGAGAGTGATGCTTGATTTCTTGAATGTTCTTAATTGTTGTTGTTTTTTATCAGAAAATTTTTTTGTTGCTGCTTTTACTATTTTGTTGTTTGTTGAGCCGGTCTCCTTTGGGAGGCAGGGAAGGAGAGAAATTGAATATGCAAATGAACAAACAAATTATCCCTGGAACTGACCAGAAGGAAAAGGCTTCCAATTCCTCTTAATTATGTTCCCACATTGCAATACCTTGTAGAAAATGGTTGGTAAAAGCATATGCCATTTATTCTCAATGCCTACCAAAAAGGGTAGGCAATTCTGCAAGCCACTGAAGACCCCTTTCTGGCTACTCCTTTCTCTTCCTCAAAGAGCTGCTATTAAAAATGCCATAATTATTTGTTACAGCTATTTTAGCGGGGGTATCTAAGAAATGGCTAAGAGATGGCTATACCTGGTGTTTCAATGTGTACCAAACACACCCGAGTCCAGTTTGGCTTTTTCATCTTTTCCCCTGTGGTTCATCCTGAGCATTCCCAGTTACAGTTGCTGCTTCTCAGCAATGATTCATGCGAGACCCGTGGCTGAGAAATGTGTCACCCTCACTCCCCCTTATCTGGATACTTCGGCAATCTGATTTATCGGGAGCAGAGGAGTGCCTGGACGTGAAGGGGATGTAAAGTATATTGACTGTTATGCAGTAACATGGAAATAATGGGCCTGTTTTATTGTGCATGTCAACTGTGGGTGTTGATTTTCATGTTTTGATGAACTGGTTTATTGTGTATTTTAATTGTGTGTGTTTATTTTTTTATTTTTTGCATATTGTTTTATACTTGTAAACTGCTTAGGAGGCACCTTGGCATAAATTTAAGGTTTATTAGGTTTAAGTTCATATAAATATAAAACTTAAACCTAATGCTGTACATACACATTTTTAAAAAAATGGCTATCACTAAGCCTTCCTTTTTAACCAGGCCTTTGGTGGATCTGATTGACATTCTATGCCCTTTTAAAATGTGGCTCTTTTTGGGGGGGGCGTGCTATTCAGTTTATTATTTATTATATATATTGTGGTTTTTATGTTTATCTTTTCTGTGAACCACCCTGAGACCTCTGGGTATAGGGGGGTATATAAATTCAAAGAAGAAGAAGAAGAAGAAGAAGAAGAAGAAGAAGAAGAAGAAGAAGAAGAAGAAGAAGAAGAAGAAAGTCCATGGCATGTAAGAGATACAGTGGTACCTCAGGTTAAGTACTTAATTCGTTCTGGAGGTCCGTTCTTAACCTGAAACTGTTCTTAACCTGAAGCACCACTTTAGCTAATGGGGCCTCCTGCTGCTGGAGCACGATTTCCTGAAGCAAAGTTCTTAACCAGAGGCACTATTTCTGGGTTAGCGGAGTCTGTAACTTGAAGTGTATGTAACCCAAGGTACCACTGTACAGTAAAACTGAACTACAATGAGTCAGAGGGGAAAAAATAATCTCTGTGATTGGAATGTGTGACTTGTTCATCTTGTGTTGGCCTTCAGCCTTCAGTATATGAGCCAACCTTCTGAAAGCACAGATCTCACGATCCCCAGGATTGGGAAAATGTCATCTTACAGTGGATCAAAAAGAGGTCCCCATGTTCTAATGATTTGGTAGAAGGTCCCTTCCAGTCCACCAGGTTGTATAAATGATTCTGTGTAATGTCTACAAAGTAAGCGAGGCTAGCACTGTAACAATGATGGGGAAACTCTTAATTGGCCCAGTGACCATCCACTGACAGGGCCAGAGTTATGGCTGGGCTTAGATTGCCCATTGGCTTGCAGCCAGTTCCAGAGCCTTGAATAGATTTCAGTTCTGGTGACACCATGCACTGGTGCATAGCTTTATACTGTCTTTCTTAATAACAAGAGGCTACAGTTCCTGACGAAAGCTGAAAACCTCCACCATCTATTTAAACGTCTACCAATCTAAATAACAAACTTGTAAGCCCCCATAATGTTTAGATCCCGCTTTTGCACTCATATATATTGGTTGTTACCCAATGGCCTCTAAACACATTAACAGAGGAACTGCTAGACCAGTGCAATGGCCCATCTAATCTAGCAATCTGCTCTCCCAGTGGCCAGTCTGATGCCTGTGGGGAAACCTGCAGGCAGGACCGAAGCACAAAAGCACTCTCCCCTCCTGAAATTCACAGTAACTAGGATTCAGCAGCATATGGCCTCTGACAGTGGAGGTAACCTGGATATCATTCCAGACAGAGGGGTTCACTTGCATCCTAGAGAAGCGCAAGAGGTACATAGCAGGGGCCCCTGCTTTATTTAGACAATTCTCAATGTCCCCAAACTGTTTTAAACTGAATGTAATATTTAATCCACTGATTTCACATAATCAGTTTGAAACAAGATGTTCAGTTCATGCAGTATACTTTAAGCAGTCATTGGGCATAGTTAGAATTTGCACAAGTCAATAAGCAAGAAGCAGAGGCAGTCAGTTTTATTCACTCTGCCACCTGCTGGTGCAAAGAGAGACAGAACTGAAGAAATGCATTGAGGGGTAGCTCTGTGAAATCAGAAGCACACCAAATGACTTTGAATCAAGTTCCAGGAATCAAGAATAAATAATATTTTCAGTTCTGGCCCTCTGACAACATTAGGAAGATTGCGTAGGTATTTCAAAATTAGCACAACGATGAATGAATTCAGAATTTTGGTTTAGCATTTGCCAAGGAAGTGGGCACTTGGAACATTGATGTACTGTTCACATGCACAATTAATGCAGAAACTCTTTATTACTGAGGCCACCCTTCTTTTGACTGAGGTGGATTTACACAGGCCACAGAATGAGGTGGGAATGTTCTGAGGCAGTCAAGTACTTTATAACCCTTCCAAACAGAACATCATTTAAAAATACGCCTGCATTACAACTCAACAAAAACGAAAGCTCCCTGCAAGGAGAAAATTAGCACAACAAGGAGAAATCTCTCTATTGTATTTGATTTCTTCACAAAGGGCAGTGGTTTTATATATTTATTCATTTATGTCAGGGAGCATTCAAAAGTGTAATAATGCCACTTGTGGTGGTAGAGTCTACTACCAGAGGACTCGAGCATCCAACGTATGTACAGTGGTACCTCTGGTTATGAACTTAATTCGTTCTGGAGGTCTGTTCTTAACCTGAAACAGTTATAAACCTGAGGTAACACTTTAGCTAATGGGGCCTCCCGCTGCTGCGCTGCCACTGCACAATTTCTGTTCTCATCATGAGGTAAAGTTCTTAACCTGAGGTACTACTTCCGGGTTAGCGGAGTCTGTAACCCGAATTGTTTGTAACCTGAGGTGTTTGTAACCCGAGGTACCACTGTATAGAGCTAGATTATTCCCAGTACATTACTAATACAATAATAATAATCTGATTTCTTCTATGCACGTTCACTCCTGAAGGTCTAAGTAAGGAGCAATTTTCATTCAGATAACTTCATGGAGGAAAAAGTTAAAATGACTTTGGACTTAAATATTTGAGATATATATATATATATATATATATATATATATATGATAAAAAATTGTCCAGTAGCACCTTAGAGACCAGCTAAGTTTGTTCTTGGTCTCTAATGGTCTCTAAGGTGCTATTGGACATTATATCTAGATCTAGATCTATCTATCTATCTGTATATATTCAACTTCATCAGACCAACATGGCTATCTACCTGAATCTTAAATATTTGAATTCCCTATATATACTTTGCCTGGATATTAAATGGTGCTGGTACCTTCAGTACCCCCATAAAAAGCACTGGCTATAAGTATTTTAAATAAAATATATAATTACTACCACCACCACCCTGGCCACTCGCTGCAGTCCAAATCCCAAATTATGTGTTTGGTGTAGGGTGTAGTTTGCTCTTCAATTTTACATGTGTAGGACTGAGCTTTAAGCAATTTTGTTGTTGCTGTTGTTGTTGAAGTGCCCAGTGGCACTTCAAAATTGTGTGGGCACAGATGAAAGCCTTCCATTGCAACCAACTTCATTTCCAGCAATTGTACTGAGAGGAAATCAAAATACAATAGGAAGTTATTGTGTGTGTGTGTAATCCGATCTTCTTTTCAATAAAGAAGACATTCATTAAGGCACAAGCCATCAATAAAACAATAATGATTTGTTATGCATAGCCCATTTGCTATCTTCTTTCAATCCCTGATGATATTATATCCCCGGATGCTTTTGGCCTGAGGTGCAGTGATGATGCTGACGATGGTTCGGTGGTGGCTTTAAGGGAAAGGCATGTGCTGACATAAGTGCCAGGAGCCCTAATGCCTTTCCGTAAAAGCATGGCAGTAACTGGAAAATGCCAGGCGCCTGCAGCAGCCTCCTGCCACATAGAGCCTGGGCATTTCTCAATAATTTCCTCTTTAAAGGCTCAAGGTTACTCAAGACACCTCAGCGTCTTATCTATGGGGATGAAAACCAGCCATCTTGACGTCATTTTGGGTGCACGCCAAATACATTTTCAGTCCCCTGCCCCTTTGAGATGTCACCATATTTTTCACAGCTCCTTGGACCAAATGAGAGGCGACAAGATGATATCCATGGTAGGATCTCCTTTTCATATACAGTGGTACCACAGGTTACATACGCTTCAGGTTAAACACTCCGCTAACCCAGAAATAGTGCTTCAGGTTAAGAACTTTGCTTCAGGATAAGAACAGAAATCGGGCTCCGGCGGCACGGCAGCAGCAGGAGGCCCCATTAGCTAAAGTGGTGCTTCAGGTTAAGAACAGTTTCAGGTTAAGAACGGACCTCTAGAACGAATTAAGTACTTAACCCCAGGTACCACTGTATGTTAAAAATAAAAGCGGGGCATAGATGAGAGAGAGAGAGAAAAAGGGAAGAGAGTAATAAATTCCGGCCAGAGTGTTGGAGGAAAAGGAACTTAACATCATGCATACCTGTATGTTTCTCCCCACAGTTGTTTCAAGGTCAAGTAAGGTCAAGATAATGGCAAAGTGGGGAAAGGATTGCACTCCCTCCCCTGATTCCACCAGCCCTGATCTAACTCTGCTCTTCCCAATAGCTTTATTTAACCTTTCGAAAGCATACAGCAGAAAGCCAATGTGGTACAGTGGTTTGAGCAGCCTTCCTCAACCTTGGGTCCCCCAGTGTTGTTGGACTACAACTCCCATCATCCCTAGTTAGCAGGACCAGTGGTCAGGGATGGTGGGAGTTGTAGTCCAATAACATGTGGGAACACAAGCTTGAAAGTGTTGGACTAGGACTGGGAAGACACAGGCATGACATTCATTGGGTGACCTGCAGCTAGTCACTGCCTCTCAGCCTAATCTACTTTACAGGGTTGTTGTGAAGAGAAAATGGAAGTGTGTGTGTGTGTGTGTGTGTGTGAAGAGCCAGCTGTGCCCCTTGAAGGAAAAGTAGTGCAATAAATAAATAACCAAATCTTGTAGTGTCCCCATTAGCATCTTGAAAGGTGCATTGAAGATTGAAGCCACCTCCCATAACAAGAGAAACAGACACAGTTTCCATCCACTGGTTACCTTCATCTCAGACTCCTCCACCCTCCAATGGCCACTCTTGCCCAGCCTCCACCCCCACCCAAGCCAGGGCTATTCTTTCTTTGGAAAGTCATTCCTGAGTCAGCTGAGCTATATTTGTTCTACCACAGGGGTCAGCAAGCTTTTTCCATCCCTCAGACCATGTGGTAGGCCGGACTATATTATGAAAAAATATATATGCATGAACTCTTATGCCCCACAAATAACCCAGAGATGCATTTTAAATAAAAGGACACATTCTACTCATGTAAAAACACGCTGATTCCCAGACTGTCCGCGGGCCGGATTGAGAAGGTGATTGGGCCGCATCCGGCCCCCGGGCCTTAGGTTGCCTACCCCTGTTCTACCATAAGAAGGGAATTTACCATTTCCCCTCATGCCTTCCACCAGGGGGCAACAGTGCCTTTACCTTAACACATTTATTATTATTATTATTATTATTATTATTAACCCCAGTAACTCACCACCTCAAATTACATTACCTTGAGCTCCTTGACTGTAAAACAGCCGATAGGCAGAGTCAACATCTAGGAGGTAGTCCATCTTGAAAGGACTATCCATCTTAGAGGGATTTTGTGGTCACTTCTCCCTTGTTTCCCAAAGTGATGTAGTCAGCCTCCTAAGAAAAGGAAGAGGAAAACCCTGAATATTAAAACAGGCTAAAAGCTTACAAGCAATATTTAAGCCATCCTAATTTTGGAGGGTGGGGAGATGGGGTGGGAATCCTCTACTTTTTCATTTCATTCAAATCCCCAGTTTTCCACATTGCATGTTTCCCCATACACAAATTTAGAAAAAATGAATGAATGAAATGGAAGTTTGCAATTTTTGTGCATCTGAAGCTGCTCACCTTTTAAACTGCCTGTTGCACCCTGCCTTCTCCTTAAAGATTGTGTGAATATTATTTTTGCCCTACTAGAATCCTAAGCACCCTGTCAATACTGCAATACAAATGCTAATAAATCCATTTTTTAAAAAAACAAAACATTTTCTCCAGTCTTCTGACAATATTAGCCTTGCACTTTTCCAGAGATGAGTCAGCCCACAATTATTTTTGTAAAATGTTATTTCATGCTGGCAGGGAGGACTGGTATGACTTCATGTTGCCAGCTTTTAAAATGTTGGAGAAAGTGACTATCATTCCCATATTGTCAAAGGTTCTCCCTGTAAGCTTTTTGGGTGCTAGCATTCTCCTGAAATCTTTACACAGTGTTGGAGTAGTAAAAGTAGGTTCTGGCATGCACTGGTAGTACTCATACATTTTATATTCGGTATGTTCACTGTCAATGATCCTGGCTCCGTCTTACCTTCCAGACTCCTGGGTTTTCCTTCCCCTCCAGGACACTTACGCTATATATTTAGAATCCAGCATTCACCAAACATTATAGACAATTAACTGTGGATATGATATTAACAGCATTTAAAAGGGGGTGGTGGCAGAAATCCTGGAATTAATCACCTCTGTTATGCTTAATTATCAAAAAGGTCCTCCAGGATTCCTTTAAAAGCATCTCCTCCCATTAGTCCTTTATCTAGAGACAGGTTCCCAAAGCATAGATGGGGAATTCTTCTTCTTGGTCAGTCAGCATGAGACCATTTCAATATTTGCAAGCTTATCGTAGCAAGAAAACTTCTGTAGTTCTTCAAGGTGGTTTTCTGCAGCATCAATATATTTATATATATAGCAAGAGAGAGAAGTCTGCCAATGGTGAAAGGTTCAGTAGTTTCGAGTGAGAGTTCTTTTGATCTGGCTAAAAGTCCCCCAATGCAAGCAAATAATTTTGATGGTTTGATTGGAACTCAGATGAATAATGTATAACATCAACTGGACCTCTTTTATCTGATACCAGGAGATGTTACTAAGCAACAGAAGGTGACACTTGCCTCTCCTCTACGCCCACTCAACCTCTCTCTCCTCAGGAGGAAAAGACCATCAGCTCCTGGTGGCAACTTTCCCAACGAACAACATATACATACATACATACATACATACATACATACATTCTATAAATGTGATTTATTTCTCTCTCCCCACAACCCACATTCCTGATCTTCTCTTTCTTTGCTCAATATCAGAATGGTTAGCATAAGAAGAATAAATGCTGCTGCAATGATTAACTCATACCACTTTGCCTTGTCTAATAATTTACTTCCAGCCCGCACCCCCCCCCGACTATTTACCACAAGAAAAATGGGGCTATAAAGTTATCTCACAGTAAAATGCAAAGTGATGAATAATGCAGGGGAATGCTTCACTGACCAATTCTGTTCTTATCAAGACCTAGTGGATTGGTTTTAGTCACTCTCTCTCTCTCTTTTGGATATACCAGACATGTTTTCCTAATGCCCAGCAAGTCCAAAGGTTAAACCCCCCTCGCCTTGCAAAACAGTTCTCTAGATTTTGGAAATATAAAGATTATATTGACCAAGAATCTCTGCAAGACAAAATGCATGTCATAAAGCCTTTTTAAAAAAATATTTCCATCTAGATAAGGATCAGTAATAATCTATACAGGATTTTTAAAAAAAACAAATAAATAAAGCAAAACAAAACAGTTGTTTATAGGAGAAAGGTACTTACCGATCTCACGATCCTCTTTGCATCTTACTGTATACCATGAAGTAAAGCTAAGCAGTAATTAAAACTGCCTCTAAATCCTAGCAAGTCACTTCTAATTCTCACTTCAGTCTTAAAATAAAAAATGAGGAGGAGAAGGTAACAAGACTGCTGTATACAATGAAGAATTTGGAACCCCTATGCACAGATGAAAGGAGCCTGTCTTTTTCAGAACACATTTGCCTACTAATATATATATATAAAAGCAGCTTTATTTTACTGGCTTATCTGTTCCCTGCTTCCTACCCCCTCAATTTCATTTGCATTTGAAATTATTTCTGTGTCTCCTCCACTGCTCTGTGAAAGGTATGGAGTATTTTCTAATCATGACAAAATGTGCTGGGTGGTTCGAAGCAACCCCACTTTTCTTCTGAGCCAGGAAACATGGTGAGTAATTATAATTGGTAGTTATTTTCTAGAATGAAATGCACAGTCTCTCTCTCTCTCTCCTTTCTCTAATGCAGTTTCTAGTTCCTCCCTCCTTTTGGAAGTGCATGGCAACACAAATGTTTGAGCAAAGCATCTATTAGGGGCAGGATCCAAGTGGGACTGTTCTGATCATATTTTCTCTGCAGCATCTGCACATGCAAGGGACTTGCAAATCACACACAGTTTGGCTGGTAAAGTTCAGATTAATATACAAAAGTCTCCCTCTCCCATAGCTTTACTAGCCCCCTGACTACTGGCCTTTGGTCCCATTGCTTGCTCCTGTTCTTAGGTCCTGCACAAGGTCCTTCTTCTTGGCTTAGGGTGGCCACATGCCCTACTATATAGAGGACAGGCCTCTCTCTGGAGGACTCTACAGTAAAAAGATAAAGAACCATGAGAAGGGAGAGCAGAAGGAGCCTTGAAGTTGACCACCCACAGTTTGCACCTCAGCAGCAGACTGAAAAGGCAAACAGGTCAGCTGGTCATGGTCCTTCCCACAGCGATGAGATGTATCATAACTACTATACTTATTTTTTAAAAATTGCATTTAAATTAGCATATGCAAATCTGTGTCGTCTTTGGGGACACTGAATAAGTGAGCAAACAACGTACCTCGGCTCATCCTTCCTCTGATTCCTTGCCTTCTCTGTTTCAATTTTTATAAGAACTCTTGTTTCCTACAACCAACCTTGCACTAAGTTTCTGCTTCTCAACCCACCACCTAATCTCTTTCCTGCCTTTATTCATTCTTTGCATTACAACCATCCAATTTCCAAGGCATCAGACTCTTCGCCTTTGTCTCCAGATCCTAAGGGCCAAACTTAGACTTGATATTTGTCATAGCTTTTGGTTCTGTCTAGCTGCTTTTTCTTCCACAAATAAACCAACAACGTAGAGGGCATTGAGCCAGATAAGGAGCAATGGCGCTGGTGGGAAATTTCCCCTGCATTGCGATGAATGGGTATGGAGAACCAGTTCTATTTGGGACCATGTTGAGGACGAGGAGTTTAAGCCCCTCTCCACGATAGTCTTGACCTTGGTCAGCCTCCCAACCTGGTTATTTGCAAAAGAAAAAGCACGTCTCTTCTGGCCTTAAAAAACGATGCTCCTGCCAAGCTGATCTATCACTTCCTTCATGAATGCTGCTCTCTTTGCATGCAATTCTGCACACATTTTGTCTGCTTAAATTCCTTTGCCACAGGCTTTCTGCCTAACATCAACATTGCATTGATGGTCACTAACCCACACACCCAAGCAGTTGGAATGTTAGTGAACATTCCATAAAAGATGACATCACAGCTGATGTGCCCAAAGGCTTCAGCAAACCCCGTGGGATTTTTAAAATATATTTTTTCTTTGAACAACAGAACCCCATACCATTTGACAAACTGCTTTTGAAAGTTCACTCTGTTTCAAAAGTAGATTTGCTATCTGGCACCAGGGGTGGCAATGCAGGTCAAGAAATTAATCCCAAAGCTGCTATTGCTGTAAATAACTAATTTCACAGTGTTTGGGTCCCAGCTGCAGAATCTCCCTCATACTCACTTGGGGCATGATCCAGCCAAATCAAAACACTTTAAAGTTGCATTGGTTCCAATGAAGAAATAAGCACATGCTTAACTCACTTCCAAAAGACCTTAAAGGTGTTTCATTTGACTGCATTGTGTCCTTGGAAGATTCACAAAGGCAAACATTACACTGAAAGTCAAAAGAGATGCCAAACTGTCTTACAGATGCACACCTGTCCTGCTGGAAATGCAAATAAGTCTACTTTAGTTGAATGGTCTGTACGTTTCTTCATTTGGGGAAGAAACTTCTAATTTCATTTTATTCCCTGATTTAAAATTAACCAGTGTTGTATGATTGAGTCACACTGCCAACCCAACAGATATCGAAAGCACAGTGGGAATTTGCCTTAGGATAGAATGGCCATGTCTGCCAGCGACAGAAATCATGCAGGGAAGCTTAAGGCTTCAGGGGCGGGGAACTGAATCAGGCAGGCAGGGCCATCCACAGTGACTTCACAAAGACACTAGGTGATCTGTTTTTGCCCAGATGGTTTAAAATCAAACTGTACAGGCAAAGGTACAACCCTCAAAGTGCTGTAAATCAGCTTACTGCAATCATTGGGGCTTGAGAAGATCCATGTGCAGTGCTTTAATTTCAAAATTCAGTCTACAAGACCTAAAACAGTTTTGTCTTTCCTATCAAAAAGGTTGGGAAAGAGCCCTAGGCTTTCCAGAGGGGGGGAAATGGGAGGGGAGTGATGCAGAGTGACTAGAGCAAGGAAGCCAACACAGCCCCCTCTAATTGTTGGACAACAACTCCCATCATCCCCAGCCAGTGATAAGGGGTGGTGGCAGCTGTACTCCAAGAATATCTTGATGGCACAACTTTGGCATCCCCAGGATTGGAGCGTTGAAATGGAACTGGGGAGAGTCAGGTTCAAATCCCCACTCAGCCATGAAGCTTACTATCTCCAGCCTGACCTATCTCACAGGGGATTAAAAAGAGGTGAGTGTTATGTGTGCTACCTTGAGCTCTTTGGAGGGAAAGGAGGATTAGAATGTAACAAATAAATACTACAGAGAATTTACAAGTGCCCTGTGCATTTCAGTGCAATGGAGCTCAGAAATAAAATTCTCACAGAATCACAGAACTGTGGATGACCCCCCCAAGGATCACCTGGTACAACCCCCTGCAATGCAGAAATCACAGCTAAATAATCCCTGACAGAGGAGCATCCAATCTCTGCTTTAAAACCTCCAATGAAGAACAGTCTATCATTTTGTGTTCTAGGAGAGGGAAGTTTTGGGATTCAGGTGGTGCTGTGGTCTAAACCACAGAGCCTAGAGCTTGCTGATCAGAAGGTCGGTGGTTCAATTCCCTGTGACGGGGTGAGCTCCTGTTGTTCAGTCCCAGCTCCTGCCCACCTAGCAGTTTGAAAGCACGTCAAAGTGCAAGTAGATAAATAGGTACCACTCTGGCGGGAAGGTAAATGGTGTTTCCGTGCGCTGCTCTGGTTTGCCAGAAGCCGCTTAGTCATGCTGGCAACATGACCCGGAAGCTGTCTGTGGACAAACGCTGGTTCCTCGGCCTATAGAGTGAGATGAGCGCTGAAACCCCAGAGTCATCCGCGACTGGACCTAACGGTCAGGGGTACCCTTACCTTTACATTAAGTCTAAATAAGGGGGTGGTCTCTATAATACGGAAGCACCGTTGCTTCCAAGTGTCATCACATACTGGGCTATGTGACCCTTGCATAAAGGAGAGCGGCTTTGATGCAATGGCACTTTGGGAAACCCTCCACAGGGAGGGTCAGGTGGCATCACCATCATAGCCACCACCTCAGGATTCATTTGGATGAAGTTTTAATGATAAGCAAGCAGGTTGGAGCCTTCATGCTACTTCCCCTCCTCTTTTCCTCTTTCCAATTTCCATCCTATGAGAATGGTAGTTGCCACAAACTATGGTTAACACAAACCATAGTTTGCCTCCAAATCAGAATTGGAAAAACATGATTTGAGCTTACAAACGTTTGATAACCCTAGTCCGCCCCACCCCATCCACACACACAACAAATATCTGAACTGGGCCCATCTAACATGCCCCATTTTCCTGTACCCTCATGTAAAAGTAGCTGTTAAGGAAATTCTCTATCAGAATGTATACATATTCACCCAGAGCCAAGATTCCAAACAGAAAATTGAAAAAAATCACTGTTTAACGGAGAAAGGGCAATAATTGGGTGCCTGGTGTTTATGAGTGGCCTGGTGACTTTCCGGCATGCACTTATGTGTTGGCAACAGGTTTTTACCCACCTCTCTCTCATTCTCTCTCCCCCTCCCTCCTCTAAACTGTTCTTTGTGAACATGAATGTTGTGATAATGACTCAGAGCTTGGGAAGAAAAGGCAAAGAATTTTGCTGCTGACAAACACTAATATTAGCCCCAAAAGAAAGTAGGAGAGAAAACTGAATGGGCAGCTGAAGGAACATGTAGGCAAGGGGGATTATTGCAGGGAGTTGTTTCCGGGGGGACAAGTTCAAAAAGAAAAGAGAGAGCAGTAAAGGTTTTTGCCACTTAGCTGTCAAGAGTAGCCCTATAGGCTGCTGTAAGTATTAATCTTGTGCTGAAAAGGACTGAAGGCAAGAGCTTTGTTCTGTATTTGCTTGATACCCTCAGACGTGAGCCATTTTGGAAAGTACACAGTAAAAGACTTCACAGGAGTATCCAGCTGATAGCTTCAGTATAGAATAACAGAAAAAGCACCTTAGCTCAAAACCTCAAGTTCAAGGGAGAATTGACAGACTTGGCCATGTGGGCTGGTCCATGGGTAGCAAGCCTGGAGTGACTCAGGAGCTGTGAACCAGGAATTAGTGCCAAGGAACAACATACCCTCCAACATTTCTCTAATGAAAATAGGGACGTCCTGGTCTATACTATTTTTTATATACCCCACCCATCTGACTGGGTTGCCCCAGCCATTCTGGGTGGCTTTCAACATATATAAAAACATAATAAAGCATTAAACGTTTTTTTAAAAATCCCTATATATTGGGCTGCCTTCAGATGTCTTCTAAAGGTTGTATAGTTACTTATCTCCTTGGCTCAGGGGTTGCATAACTTCATATCCTCCAACATTTCTCCGATGAAAACAGGAACATTCTAAGGAAAAGTAAGACATTCCGGGATCAAATCAGAAACTGGGACGGCTTCTGTAAATCCAGGACTGTCCCTGGAAAATAATGAAACACTTGGAGGGTCTGGGAACAATCAGGCTCTGAGGGCAAACGTGAAGGCTGAGCCAGAGAACAAGCCAGGATTAAAGAGCAGGACTGGAAACACAAGGCCACAGGTAGAACTTGTTGTTCAAGCAAGATTCTAGTGAGACAGGAAGCCCTCCTTCCTGCCCAGACGTAACCAAGGAAGTTGCTTTGTACTGCGTCAGACCACTGGCCCATTTAGCTCAGTACCGTCTAGGATTTCAGACACAGTTTTCTCCTAGGCATACCTGGAGATGCCAGGGACTGGACCTGGGACTTTCTGCATGGAAAGCAGATGCCACACCACTGAGCTATGACCCTTCTCTCAGTGTACAGCCTGGATTGGGTCAGTTTGGAAGGGTCTTCGCTGAGAAGCTACAGTGAAAGGAGAAGCATCCAGAAGCTCCTCAAACCAGGACTTAAAGCAGGATGGGAGCTGACACCTCTCCCAGGGAGTTACTGTGGTATATTCTATGCTAAGGCCTCTGAGCTCTCTTCAGTGGTGTGTGCAATGTGGTGTGTTCAACATCACTGTGACCAGCAGACTGGATGTAGCCACTCTGTTGGCAGGAAATAAATATTGTTAGGAAAACATTCTTTAAAAAACAGATACAAGTTCCTGGAAGCTTTAAAAAGGGTTCCAGAATTTTCTTTAGTGTGTAGGAGTGGCACTCTAGGCTTGATTGGTGTCAGCTAGAGGTGCAAATAAAGGGAGGAAGTTGCAGACTGCAATAACCACAGGAGGAAAAAAAAAAACCACACACACACACAGTCAGCACGCATGGTGACAACAAGGTTGTAAGTAAGACAATGTGTGCTGCTGTTACTGTGAGTTTTGCTGCGTCAGGATTGTTAATTACTGGACTGAGATTATACCATGCTGGAGAGATAAAGAAGGAATGTAAATAGCTTGTATATAATAGTAACAGAAATGCTTGTGCAACCAGTCAAGCAATAAAGAAGCTCTTGACTGTGAATTTGAGTATGACTTCTGTTCTTGTCCTCTGCCTCTGGGAAAACTCTGCTACAAATAGTAAGAAGTGGTTTTACACAGGTGCCACCACACAAGCAGAAGGCGCAGCGAATGTTTGTGGGTGGTAACCTCTAATAAATATTAGGACTGCGGCTTTAGGTCCCTACCTGGCCCACAAGTCTAGCGCTTACAACTTGTTATGCAATTCTGCCTCCAGCAACATACCAACGTGCTGCAGAAAAAATAAGGGGAAACAGTGCACAAACACTGTATAAATTAAGGCACTAGTAATAAGGTAAAAGTTTAGTTTTGAAGACAAGTTTATCACAGAACATTTTAAACACAGATGGTCACTAATATGACAGCCCATCACCCACAGTAGACTGTTTTACCTTTTGACGCTTTTATGAAATAAACCAGCTGGAGATTTTAGACCCATTAACTATACAGGGACAGAAAAATCCTCTGGAGCATCATCACAGATATGTGAATCTATCAATGTATCTGCCCATTTGATGTGTTTGAAGCAGGCTGCTGCTTACAAAAGCATAAGCAAAAATATATCAGCTAGTCTTTGATGTGTCTCAATGCTTTGTCTTTATAATTAAATTTTAATCTTCATTTTTAATCATTATTTTTTGAGTAAGGGCTTGATCTTAATGTGAGTGGTGAGTCTGTTACTGATCTGAAAATTCTAAAATCAGAGTTAAAGATATTGTATTCAATCTTCCCACCCCTTCATAGTTTTCTTTCTGTGAAAAGTTAATGGGGAAACAGTCGTGGTCCAAAATAAAATCCTTCACTATTTATCTCATTTGCACTTCATACAGTATTCATTATTAAGCTGCCTAATTTTGTAAATGACAAGAAAATCAAAACGTCCTTTGTCAGGTGCTCAAAATGCCAAAAGTGTTGGCAAACTTACAGCCCTTGGGATGGACATAAACCACAGCTCCAGGCCTTTGATATCCCTAAGCTTGGATTGTGTGCTATGGGATGTAATTTGTATCTTGAGCTTGTGAAATTATCCTGTTATGAATCACTGGGCAGGGAGATAAATGGAGGAAGCTAAAGCTTCTTCTTTTTTACATTAATTTAACATTACCATTAAAAATAGATTGAGTTGCATTTTGAAAATGCCACACTTGCATGTTTGCTTGTTTTTTGGTTAATGCAATCATTACGAAGCAGGTGCACGGTGGGATAATAGCACTGAGTGACTTAAATGTTGGTTGATGAACTCTGCTTTGAAGAGGCAGTTGTGATGGACATGTGTCTGTGTGGGTAAGGATAGTGGAGATGGTAGGTCTAGAACAGCCTTTCTCAACCTTGGGTCCCCAGATGTTGTTGGACTACAACTCCCATCACCACTGGACCTGCTAGCTAGCAATGATGGGAGCTGTAGTCCAGGAACACCTTTGGGACCAAGGCTCAGAAAGGCTGGTCTAGAAGCTGAGCCAAGTTAGATTCAAATTCAATGCATAGCACTGAAAAGAAACTGCACCTCCCCTGCTAATTTTATCAATGCTGTTTGGGACCTGAGGTTTTGTTTTAGTTGGGGATGAGGACTAAGGTATCCTTTCATTGTTTGCAAGAGGAGTACACCTTTGGATTTTATGCCTTCCTTAATTTAAAATGTCTTCAAGAGCAATAATAGTAAGAAAAGGAAGGGGGAAGTCACAATTACTTCTTTTTTAAAAAAATATATCCTAAAGCGTCAAGAAGCTGTCATTTAAACTGAACTTCTGCCCATCCCTATGGCAACTAATGGAAACATTTAATGCTGTCTTTCTATACACAAAAAATGTAACGCGCTCCCCCACAACACTTCTCTTTTTTATGCTAAAATCACTCAATGCCACCCACGCTATTGTGAGATTGCTACTAAACCGAAATGCATCAGAGGTACATCAACAGCACAAAATGATGTCCCAAATAACCATGAAATGCGGCTATTTCATGGCTGGCTTGTTGCCTACAGGCAGCAGGTCAGCATGACTTATGATCCACCCAGATGAACATAAGACAGTGGCCATGTTATCTGCCATGTGCCTCCTCTACCCTTCCCCCCCCCCCTCTCTCTCTCTCACACACACACACCTTGCTTTCACAGTAACAGACACAAAGTCAAACCAGGATATTTGTCAACTCGCTGGTGGGCTCCCAACCATGATTGGTGAGCTGAACTCCATTTGGTGGGGCAATAACTGTGCTGAGCAGACCTGGAATATAGGATCCTGAAAGCCCTATCAAATGAACTTCCACCAGTAGCCGACAGATGTGTTCAATTCATTCTAGAATTAACAACTGCTGCTTAAAACGATTGGTACAAAGCAACAGGTGTTTTTCCATTGTCTTCAACTGCATGCAGATGGGTGGTCTGAGGATTTTTCTGATGACTTTTTGGACCCTGTCCACCTGAGCTCAGGCACAAGTTACAAGAAAGGAGGTTCCAACTAAACATCAGAGAGAACTTTCTGACAGTAAGAGCTGTGTGACAGTGGAACAGTCTCCCTCGGGAGGTTGTGGACTCTCCTTCACGGGAAGTTTTTGGATAGGTTCAGTGGTTCTAGAGTTGCAGCAATAGGGAAACTTGCCATGATCAATAACAATCTCAGCTGCCAAGAAGAGGGAGAAGAAGCAGTCCACAGGAGATAGTGAGAGAGTACCTGAGACTGCCCAAGCCAGCTTTGTGCTAGAGTGAGATCAGGACCCTGGACAGTGACAAGGATGCTGAGCAAGAGATAACACAGAAACAAGAAATTCAGGATCACAGGTAGCAATCCTACAGTTGAGAAGAAAGTTGCCTCGGCAGTGACTTGCAACACTTGTCATAGCTTTATAGTCTGGCCTGGAGAATCAAGACCGGAGCATCATCTTCTGAGTGCTACAACATGCCGGTTACAGAGCCAGTGCCATTTCCTGTAGCCATTGGTTCCTTATAAGAGACAGAGTTTGGGGCTGCAGGAGCTTCTTGATGCTCAGAGTCATTAGACAATTGCTCAGAGTCCACAGGCAGAGGTGCCTCCCTGGTGGCAGCCTAGGTGCAGGATCTGGCGTTGGCAGGTCAACCTTTGCCACCACGTAGAGCTAACAGGATATTGATTGGACTGTACCTGATTTCAGGGGTGTGTAACCTTTGCAGTAAACATCACATTCTATCCCTGTTACTTGCAAATAAAGATCACTTATTTCCACATATGAATGAGTAAGGTTGCTGTTAGTTGTGTAAAAAAAGGGTCTGCATTTTATCCAAAGCCACAGTATCAGAAGCAGCCTAGTCTGGCCTTTGCAAATATTGTGGATGGGAATCATCTGTTTGCAAAGAAGACAGCTGTAACATCCCCTCCTCCCACACATGATTAGGGGAAAGTAATCTTTAAAGGCAGCTAGGATTTTGAAGGAGGTTGTGGCATTAATGGCACCATGCTGAGATACAATCAATACAATGAAATACAAGAGAGAGCAATCCTCAAATTCTTACCCTTGGTGTAAAACCCAGCGAAGTGGACTACTCTAGGGTAATGCATTTGATACCCTGTCCAACAGATCAGCAAGAAAGCTGATAATGCATAGCAAGCCATCTTTTAACAAAAAAGATAATACTGGACATGTTTATTTTAAAAGTTACCTACCACTTCAAAATCACTTTGCAGTACCAGAAAGAAGAGGACTTGATTGCATGTGTAACAGAAGAAGAATTCCAGCAGTATTCATCTTCAAGTACAGCATGTGAGACATAAAACAATATAATCAGATTTAATACTTAAAAATACTAGAAGAAGAAGAAGAAGAAGAAGAAGAAGAAGAAGAAGAAGAAGAAGAAGAAGAAGAAGAGGAGGAGGAGGAGGAGTTTGGATTTGATATCCTGCTTTATCACTACCCTAAGGAGTCTCAAAGTGGCTAACAATCTCCTTTCCCTTCTTCCCCCACAACAAACACTCTGTGAGGTGAGTGGGGCTGAGAGACTAAGGGTGGGGGAACCAAACCAAGCAGGGTGCATCAGCATGCATGGTATAATTCAATAGTTTGATTCATATGCTTAAGATAGATATTGGAAAGCAAGGAGGAGAAGAGGAAACATTAGAATGAGAGTGATGCTGATTTGTCTTTTGGAGCTCAAGAAATGTATGTAAACAATTGGCAAAATAATGAACATTCTGCAAGGCATCCCACTTTCCTAATTCATTTGTGCTTATTATATTTTGTCCATCAGAATATGGTGGCTGCAACAGATACATCATCTCAGTCCAATGTTTTTCAATTGAGTTATTTTTCACATTCAGCCGCCTGCCTTTGGGGACTATCTCAAATATGCATGTATTGTATCTCTCTTGATTTCTCTGTGCTTACTTCTTGTGCACTTGATGACAACTTGTGGCTGAATGTATGGATGTTCCCCACTGCAAAGCACTAGTTTGGCATGAAGTAAGGCAAAATTAAAAGTTCAATCTGCAATATCACTCAATAATACAGTCAGCAAATGGTGCCCATCAGAATTGGGGAAACTGACGCACTTCTGATGTTGTTGGACTACAACTCCTATCACATCTGACCATTGGCCTTGTTGGCTGGGACAGATGGGAATTGGAGTCCAACAACATCTGGAGGGCAACAGGTTCCCTATTTCTGCTATGCATACATTTATTTTGTGGAGCAGAGTTCTTAGAAGTAGGAGTAAAACTACAAATGCATCAACAAATGCATAGAGAGCCAATGGCTTTCTTGAGCTTTTGTAAAGAATGCTGTTTGGGGAAAGATGGCTGTTACTTAAATGCACAGGGTGCAACTTATTTCTCTATTAAAAGCTCAGGAAGAGCTTTTAATGACCTTCAGTCATCCTTCTCCCTGTTGAAAGCAAATGGTGTCAGAGGGAAGAGGATGGTGATGACATCACCTGTGATGGCATGCTAAACGTTCCAGTTTCCAACTTGAAAGAAACTGAAAATGCTACTGAATGTGAGGACTTGAAGAGAGAGTCTGAAACCATACCTGCTGGTCTTGCCTCTCACCTCCATGTGTTCTTCAGTCTCACGTCATGGAGCATACCAGCTTACATTCTGAAATGCAACCCGCTTTGTGCAAAGGTATGAATGAATGGGACAGGGGGCTGGCAGTAGAAGAATCCCAAGCACTTCTTGCCACACATTTATTATTGCTGCAATTTGGTTGACAGGGGTATAATCAATTGGCAAAACTTGAAGAATGTGAAGATGTAAAGAAAGTGGTGATTAGGTACATTGCAGTGTCAATCTCTTGGTCTTTTACAGCTTTAGGGTGTCCACACCCTGAACTTATTGTTCAGTCCTTGGTAGGGTTTGGTGAGTATAACAGATAGAGCAGAGATGCCAGAGAGACACAGATAAGAGAGTCTCTTTTCTGGACTGCCACTGTATTAGGCTTGCCTTCCCTATCCTTTCTCTGGAATGCTTGGTTTCTTCAGATCCCTGGATCCGAGTACTTGACCATTCTCTTCCAAGTGTAGGTGGTTGGAGAGAGCAATATTCTACCTTCTTCCATCCTTTTCCCCATGGGAGAACATCTGGGTGGCTGCAGTTTAAGAACAGGATGCTTGACTAATTTGGCCTTTTTCTGATTCAGAGGGGCTCTTCTTATGTCCTTGGTTTTCTTTGCATCTGCCCTTTTTGCTGATTTCAAGAAAAATAGCAATGTATCGATAGCTGAATTTGCAGCACCTGACAAAATTAGCCACATGCCTTCCAAGTGTCTTATGCTACTCCTATGCTCAATGCCCACTTAACATATAGTGCATTCTACTAAAGCTAAAAATAATTCAAAGTATAAAAGAGGTGCATGAAGAGCAATGTGGCCTCCTGTCATTACATCTGAAGGCACTCATCTCACCATCTTGCTTAACAACATGAAAGATGGACAAGTTAGCCATGACTAACTGAAGTGCTATTCAATCACTCTACTTGAAGTAGGGATCTGGTCCATTAAAACAACAGGAAAGAAAGACCTTAAAAGAAGTGAAACCATCTCCAACAGCTAAATAAGCAGTGCTATGCAGACTGGCCCCCCAGCTTAAATAAAGCAACCCAGTGTTTTCATGTACCTTCTTATACATATGCCAAATCCTCCCGAATCGCTAGTCCCCTCTCTTTCAAAAGCATTCAAGTGGGAGAAAACATGTTTTTGGAAGACAGCATTCCTTGCTTTTGAAAGATGTCTATTTTGTATTCTCGGAGCTTACATGTCAGAAGTCAAATTGACAAGGCTCTCCCTTATGCTGCAGGCTCTTAACTGGATTGCCCCCATGGCTCTCCCTTGGGAAAGCACATTATCATCATTTGATTAATCTGCTTCTTGTAACTGATTTAATCCTCCCATATCCAGTTTTGCCTGCCTATAATGTTCAGCTCCCACTGCAGTTTCGAATCCTGTGTATGAACCAGAAGGGACATCTGGCTTTTAATCCAAATTATTATTTCCTTTTCATTACTGAGCTGATGACCTGGCGACCATCTCTGCACTGTCCATTGGCATAGCAGCCCTGCAGGCCTCACTGTGCCACTCGGCTCTAGCAATTTCCTGGCTGGGGGCAATGACTTGCAACCACCCAGACATGTCCCGCAACGTTGAGGAGGCATTTGGGCTGCTGCTGCTGCTAGAAGAACAGGTCAGGACAAACATATACAAGCTGTGATAAAAACAATCATAATGCAGGCACAGCTTTAACCTTTGTGTAGCTTCATAAAATAAAAACAGTGGTACTGCTTCAATGATTGTGCAGGGAGTTTCTCTTCATACATCCATAAAAAGGTATTGTATTTCAGCACAGTGAATAGTGCATAGCAAGGGGGCGATGAATCTTTTTCTGATTGAGGGCCACATTCCTTTCCGGACAACCTTCTGAGGGCCAGGTGCCAGCAGAGGTGGGTCCAGAGCCAAAAGTAGATGAAGCAATGAATGCATAGGCATGCAAAGCATACAGTGGTGCCCCACAAGACGAATGCCTTGCAAGACGGAAAACCCGCTAGACGAAAGGGCTTTTCCGTTTTCAATGTGCTTCGCAGGACGAATTTCCCTATGGGCTTGCTTCGCAAGACGAAAATGTCTTGCGAGTCTTGAGATTTTTTTCCGCTCCCCCCCCCCTTTTTCTAAGCCGCTAAGCCTTTAATAGCCTTTTAGCAGCTAATCCGCTAAACCGTTAAAGCCTTTAATAGCCGCTAAACCGCTAATAGCACTAATCCGCTAAGCTGCTAATAGGGTTGCTTCGCAAGACGAAAAAACCGCTAGACGAAGATACTCGCAGAACGGATTAATTTCGTCTTGCGAGGCACCACTGTATTTCATTATGGAAGGCACCCAAAGGGGAACATTCAGAGGGATAGCTCAGTTTGTAGAGCTATCTAATCTTAGGGTTGGGGGTTCGAGCTCCGCATTTGGCAAAAAGATTCCTACATTGAAGATGGTTGGACTAGATGACCCTTGCTGTCCCTCCCATCTCTAAAAAAAATATGATTCAATATATGTTCATAGTAATAAAGGATATTATTTTTATTAATCACATAAATGAAAGAAACTAAAACTTATTTGTTTTAAAAATTAACAACTAAACTTTACTTTAATAATCATAATCATAATAATCATAATAATTTTTATTTATACCCCGCCCTCCCCAGCCAAGACCGGGCTCAGGGCGGCTAACAAGCAATAATAAAAACAAGTTGAATGAATACAACTTAAAAAAAAGATTAAAATACAACATTAAAATATTGAAACATTAAAATATTAAAATGCAGCCTCATCACAGGAGAAAGGAAAATGAAAAAAGAAAAAAGAAAGAGGGGAAGGGAATCAAATTGGCTCCAAGCCAAAGGCCAGGCGGAACAACTCTGTCTTACAGGCCCTGCAGAAAGAAATCAGATCCTGAGGACCCTGGTCTCATGAGGCAGAGCATACAACCAGGCCGGAGCCAGTGTTGAAAAGGCCCTGGCTCTGCTTGAGGCTAATCTAACTTCCTTAGGGCCCGGGACCACTAGGGTGTTGCTATTTATGGACCTTGAGGCATACCGGGAGACACTTTATTTAAGAATAAGACACCTGATAACCAGGTGTATACAAAGATAGGGTTAATTTTCACAATCTTTAACTAGATAATGAGACCCAAACTGACCAAAACAGATTGAGGTCTCTTGTTCTTCCTGCCCTCGAGTATGAAATGTCACTCATCATGTGTGAGCAAAAGATGGTGAGCAGAGCTGGACAGAAACAGAACTACGAGACAGAGACAGATGTGGCCAGAAGAAAAAGGTTGAAATGGATCTGCAGCTTCTGCTTGTGCCACTTACCAGAAAGAAAGAGAGAGAAAAAGAGAGAGAGAAAGAGAGAAAGCTTTTATGTTGCTGGTGGTTCATGGGAACCAGCTCCTGGGGAGTCCCCACTAGGAAGATGCTGAGCATGTTCCAACAATAATAGTTTAGCTTAATAAACTGAGATATGAATAAGCCTTTTGGCAAGTGCTCACTTCTCTTTTTGTGAAATCAAGCAAACAAATGCACGAGCAAGCAAAGCAAAAGGGCGTCTCCTATTGCTGCACATTTTGTCCAGACTGGGAATAGTTTTGAAAGAAGCCAGGATATTTAGGCAAAGTCATGGCTTGTTATACTGACTTGTTCATAAGCTGTTAACCATAGTTTCTGGGTTTGGAGAAAATGGGAAACTGTAGTTAGTGGAAGATGACCTATTTTGTTTGCTTACTAAATCGCATGAAAGGAGGAGTGAAGGAATGGCATACATGGCCATAAGGCTCATTAAGTTAAGCTATGACCATCCAAAGTTGCCCAGTGTATGAATTAGTGCATAGCATAGAAGAGAAAAAGGTAAGAAACTTCTTCCTCCACTTCCATAAGTCTGTCAATTTTTTTTATACACTACCTTTCCATATACATGCGCAAGGCAGTTTATGTCAAAGCTGAAAAGAATGTAACAAATATACAATAAAAGAAACAATGAAAACAATTATGTCACAATATCTCAATATACAGAATGCTGCAATAAACAATTCATTATCATCAGGCAATAACACATCGACTTTGAAGAGAAACCATCCATTAAGCAGTTCATCAAGATATAACTGAGCTGAAGAACAATCAATAAAACCAATTAAACAATGTTTTGCAATAGGCAAAACAAAACAAAAAACCCACAGTTCAGTTACAACAAGATCCAGCCACCTGTTAACAATGCATAAGCCCTTGACGATAATTTCTTTCTATTCAAGTCTTTGGTACATTCAAGATTTGAAGGTATCTGAGACAAACAGGTTGCTTCATAGTACAACCTTAAGTCTGGTGAGATCCTTTCACTACCCAACACTAATTATACATTTCCACGTGCAGAGAATAAGAGTCTGGGAGACATACAACATCAATTTTTTTTCTGAAGTTCAACTAGTTGGGAACCCATTGGTTACATCAGAATAATAACCATCATTGCCCCCACCCCCAAGAATATCTTAGGAAAACTTTTCTTTGACATAATGTTCAAATCTGAGATTCCTTTGGGGGAAGGGGGAGAAAGAGCACGAATCAAGTCATTACTTAGCAGTTTTTAGACTGCTCTTTAGTTTGATTTCTTATTCAGTTCCCACGCATTGTTACAGCTTGTGGGTGTTCATTTTTAAATGATGCTCAGTTCCTGAGAGCAGCAAATAGGGAGCCAATCAAAAAGTTTGCACTTGCACGGCACACAGTGTGTGTGTGCATGCACATTCTAACACCTGTTGATTAAACAGGAGCTATGAGCTAAAACCAAAGCCCTATCCCCACAGGTATCTTCTAATATTTATACTTGTCTATATATTTATGCAATGTACCACCTCTCATTTACCCTTCTGAAAAAGTGATGCATACATCCCAGGAACCCTGGGAGGTATTCATCTTTTCCAAACATTTCCAAGCATTTCAGCTTGCCCAACAGAACAACGTCTCTCTACTCTCCTCAGGAGACCCACACCTTGGGGTTCTCCTGATCACCTGAGCCAATTTTGGCTGTGAGGAGGAAAACAGGGGAAAGCCCTACTGTGCTAGCAGAAGACCTTGTGTGGGTTTCTATTTATAGGACTGGTTAGTTGAATCCAACCCGTTATTTATGCTATAGCAAATATATATTTTGACAACCACCAGCTGTCCCCTGGTGGTGGTGGTGATTTTGTGGCTTTGGATCACCCACCAGATGTGTATCACCTTTCTTTTTTGTCCATAAGTAACTGAGGGCCAGATGAAGCATGCATCGTGGCACAGTGAGTCCAATGCAGAGTGATGGTTAGAAGTCACAGCCACAGCATACATTTCAAAGAATATTGGCCTTGCAGAGTTGAAATAAACCATGAGGATAGTCTAGTCCAACTCCCTGCAGTGCAGGAATATTCTGCCCGACGTGAGGCTCAAACCCACGACCCTGAGAGCCTCATGCTCTATTGACTGAGCTATTTAAATCACAGCACACTTAAAGCAGCCTAAATCAACAATTAACACAGTCTACTGGAGTTCTTTGGAGGTCTTTAAGCAGAGGCTTGACAACCATATGTCAGGAGTGCTCTGATGGTGTTTCCTGCTTGGCAGGGGGTTGGAGACTCGATGGCCCTTGTGGTCTCTTCCAACTCTATGATTCTATGATTCTATGATTCTACTGTATTCTCGTAAAAAAGCAAAGCATCTGATGTCTAATGTTCTATCACCAGTCCTCACTGTGCAAGATTTCCACTTCATTGTCAGCGTTCGTTGTAATTCTTTAGTGTGATGCTAATTATCTGCATGTACAGGGCAGATTTGGCTCCTGACTGAGGTGCAGAATCTCAGTGAAGATGCTGTCATTTTGATCTGATTTCCTAGGTGATGTCTTCATGGTGAGCGGGCAGGCTTTCCCAAAGTTTAAGAATGAGGCATCTCATGGAGCGGATGCCTTATGTTTATTTACTGATCAGGATGCTTTACAGACCATCATCTCTCAGGAGGTCTGGGAGGCCTTGTTTCCCAGCGACCCCTGGATGATCCTGTCAGACAGTGGCCTTTGACCTCTAGCCAGGCGTTTCTGTGTATGCATGCTTTCAGGATATATATGACGTGTGTTAACAGTGGCGCCTAAGGACTCAGCAGAGGTCAGAGCCCCTGGGGGCAAAACAAACATGCATTGGCGGAGGCTTCATTTTCTGAGGAGCAGAGTGTATATACACAAGACTGCCCAAAGCTGCATGGTACATTTCCACTCCCAGTAAGCTGGCAGCAAGATCTGGCCTTGGTTTATAGCCAAACTGTTGCTGCTCCAGAAACAAACCTATGCACTCAGCTGAAATGCACAAATGCCCTGCTTCCAAAATTGGCACAAGGAGAGTATCTCAAGGCTCCCAGAAAAAGACTGTGGGGCCTACCCATTTCACAGAGACCTCTACACTAAGGACAGGAATGACCAATGTAACCCTGGTCAACTGAGGTAGGAGGAAAACGTAAATGGAAAATCCTGTCTGTTTTTCTTCTCAGGTATTCTCAGGCAAGAGAAGTATGGGATTCACCACCTCCTTTGGGCTACTCTCCCCACTTCTGCTGGGAAGAAGAAGAAGAAGAAGAAGAAGAAGAAGAAGAAGAAGAAGAAGAGGAGTTTGGATTTGATATCCTGCTTTATCATTACCCTAAGGAGTCTCAAAGCAGCTAACATTCTCCTTTCCCTTCCTCCCCCACAACAAACACTCTGTGAGGTGAGTTGGGCTGAGAGAATTCAAAGAAGTGTGACTGGCCCAAGGTCACCCAGCAGCTGCATGTGGAGGAGCAGGGAAGCGAACCCGGTTCCCCAGATTACGAGTCTATCGCTCTTAACCACTACACCACACTGGCTCTCCCAGTGTGGAAGAAGCATGTGGAGCCATGAATCTCTATATCAGGTACTACACAGGAAATTCCAGCCTTCTCTAGACTGCAGGGCCTGACTAAATGTAGAATGTACCAAAGTGGGACACATATGTTTTTTTTTTACCAAGCGCATTAACTGAAAATTAGGACATTAGCAACAGAAGGAACATAAATTGTTGTTATTGAAGATTCAGTTTATTACCTGTTCTTCCCCATCATGCCCCAGGGCAAGTTACAACCATTTAAAATTCAGTATTAAAAGGTAGTATTAAAAATAGTTAAAACTGTATGTAGTGACTCAACTACTCAGTGGGCTAGAGTTGAGGTGTTGGGTTGTAGCCAACCATTCTTTACACCGAGTAGGCCCATAAAAATAAATGGACCTAAGTTAGCCATGCCCATTCATTTCAATGGGTCTGCTCTCGTGAGTATGACTCACATTGGATACAACCTTGTGTGATTTGTGAGGCTGTTTGTGTTCCTAAGTATTTCCTCAATTCAACTCTCTCTCCCAATTTGGTTTCCTTTCCTCCCCACCCCTGACTTCCAGGTGCACGTCTGGAAGGAGAAGTATGTCTGCCACCTCATGAGGAACAGGCGATGAAGGAGTTTCAGTAGGAGGTGGAAGTTTAGCTAAACCCCAAATAGACACATCCAATTTAAAGCTGTTTTATTCCTAATCTCAACCAACCACTGGAGCTTTGTAACATCGATTTGTATGTACCATGTAGTTTCGCCCTTAGGTGCCAAATTATTTTGGTTTCTTCATATATACTGGGCTAAATAAACATGCTTCACAGGCATTTGTCATAGTTAAGATGCATCGAACATGTATTTGATCCAGTGAATGCCACATACATCCGATGCATTCAGCACAGGGTGAATGTGTTAAAGATCATGACAAACACACAGTACAAAAGGTTTAACTTTTTGTTAGGTTTGGATGTTATTTTTATTGCTATTCCCACAGTTGCTCAGTTAAAACTTCAGAAGTCAAATGGGAATGAATGTCTTGTGGCAGGCAAATGCTATTCATTTAGCTTTTTGGAAAGAGCCGAACTCTTTAGAGAGTTTATTCCAATAATCTAAGTAGCACACCTTCTATTATTCAGCACAGTTTCAGAAGTGATAAATTTTTAACTCTTTAGGCTTGGTTTGAAGCAGCCTCATTTTTAATAAATTGACTTGGAATCCAGGAGATTTGGGGGAAAGTCTGTTCAGGATGTGAGAGGTTAATATTTTGCTGAAGGTATTTAGCTGCATCTTCCGGGGGTTCAGCCATATCAGCATAGTACAAATATTGCTAAAATAACTACCCACACAAATGCTGAAATGAATTTCTCTCCTTCCATATTTCAGAATATCACAGCACAGCAGGAGAAGATGAGATTATTCTGGAAACCAGGTTCCCCCTTCTCTCCACACAAACACATTTCTACCCTCATCGCTCAAGGCAGGGTGAAAGTTTCAGAACTGTTTCCAACTTTTTTAGAATACAACATTTTGTCATGGCAGCTCCTCAAAGGACTTTTTTTGCAAAACAGGAGCTGCCTCCTGCCAAGTCTCATGAATGTTTTGCCTGGCTTGTCCCCACCGGTCATTAACTTCTCACTCTTGCAAGAAACTGAGTGAAAGCTGGGACTGAACGTATTTTTGCTTGGCAAAGTGCCCTCAAATTCTGGATACCATTTCAAGGAAAAACAAATCATTCCAGGCTGGCCAAGAGGTTTCTGAAAGGAAAACAAGCCCTAGGCTGACAGAAAGTTGCCTTGACAGCAAAATGCCTCACGGCATCCTTTAATTTTTCCTCTTGTCCATGATCCTCCCCCGCTTATTTCCCTTATTTCTCTATTTTTAAGATTTAAGCATTTCAACCACATGTGCTGCCATGGTCATCTTTTTTATTTTCACGACTTTTAACTTTGTCAGAGTTTAAGGTTTCTTTTAAATAAAGACAAATATACCTGCTTGCTCATTGGTGATAGCTGCAAGACCCACCCAAGCTACGATGGGCTGAGACATCCTGTGGAGCA
Source organism: Podarcis pityusensis (assembly GCF_964106645.2). Lineage (NCBI taxonomy): Eukaryota > Metazoa > Chordata > Lepidosauria > Squamata > Lacertidae > Podarcis > Podarcis pityusensis. The sequence continues at coordinate 62,532,403 of NC_138031.1, forward strand.
TCAAGCTTTTGAAGCTCCTGCACATGGTCCTCCACCTGGGCATGCAAAGCATGAATGGGTGGTCCCAGCTCACTGGGCAATCCTTGGGAATGACCAGAACACCTTAAGTTCCCAAGCTGTTAGGCTAAGTTCAATGACTGTGCTTCCACTATAGTACCAGCATGCTGGTGGTCAGAAGGAGTAGCACACAGATGGAGAAGCTCAGGCCAGGGGCCAAATGCAGCTCTCCAGGCTTCTCTGTCTGACCCTTGGGATAGCCCCCCGACCAAACACACACACTTTCCACGCAACATACCTCCCCAGCCTTGTTTGCACTCACCTTGAGTGTTATTGCCCACCTGGAATATGCTTTTGAACTCTGATTAAAGTAGCGTGCGTAAGTGTGCGTTGAAAGTAGCCTGCCATAGAAATATAACTTTCTGATTTATTGTTCTGCTCACCATTGGCCTGTGGACCCTGGGAAGTTTGCCCTGGAGGGAATAAGGCCCTCAGACTGAAAAAATGCTCCCTGTCCCTGCAATGAATGCTGCACAAGTCCTCTTTCTCCCTCTCAGTCCTTCACCCACAGAACACTGGGTCATGACTAAAGTTTGCTCTTTGGTAAAGCAAAGATAAATCCCACAAGAGCTTTTCTTTTGCTGCTTTGATCCCAATTTGAACAAGATTTCTTTGAATCCATTTCTGTAAAACTGCAGAATATTCAGAGCTCCATTAACGCTGGCTTTATTAATAACCACAGCTTCACTGGGGAATCACTCCTTGCTTTTAAATGCTTCACTAGTCAATCAACTTTTATACTACACTTAAATACATCTGAAAGCAAGTCAAGCAGCTCCATTTACAAAGGTATGTAGTGCTGCACATTATTGACACAATGGGGTGAGCCGTAGGGGGAGAGAATGCAATATCAAACTCTTAATTAGAAAGGTTTTGTAAGGAATTCTACCACGAAATGTCATTCCATAAGGAAACCTAACAGTATGCAATCAAATCACTTGGAAAGAAAAGGTTTTAGTGTACAGTACAATATACAAGTCAATAATTAACCAACTAAGGTGGATTTAATTGATAGGCTGCAGCAATACAAATCCACTTTGGGGGAAAGGGAGAAAAATCCTTCCATTGTGGTAATAATAATGCAGAAGAGACTATGGCTACACAACTTATTGATTAAGTAACTAATTGACATTTCGATTTAAAAGCTTAACATGTGAGTTGCTTTAAAGTCTTGTTTCTAAGGAGAACCAGCTCAAAATACCCCAGCTTCTGAAGTGAGGTAAGTATCTACGATGAATAGGACCTTCTCAGTTGTTGCATCCCCCCCTCCATGTTGAATTGTCCCCAACCTACACAACTTGTACCCTCAGCAGGTTTCCACTAAAACATCCAGAACCTTGCAAAACCTGAGCAGCTAATTGCTTGCCATTTCTTCAGTTGTTGAGGATGCCTCAAGTTCTCTCACAGCAACCCAACTCCTCTCTTTATCTGTAAATGTGGCAGGTTATAAAGGGTATATCTATCCTCAGCTAGCCTTCTGTTTCCTTAAATAACTCCTGTCACCCTACCACCACCACTCTCCTCCCTCTACCTCTCATGCCTGTAACTGCCTCAGAGTTGTGAAATACGCTTTATTTCTTTTATGAGGTCCACCAGCTGGAACCAGATGCAAAATGGTGGCTCAATGGGCACAGATTTCTGCTGTGTTCCATGAGACACTGGGATGACCTGTATATACCCATACAAATACTGTACAAATAAATTACAACAGATAAGAGATTATAATATAAAATTTCAAAGCTAGCCAGAAGTGATTTGGGCAAAGGCAACAGGGATAGATATTCAGCATTTTGCATGTAGTGAGATAAATTCCAGATGGGCTGATATCTCAAGTTACTAGATCAAAATAAGAAATATTTCCTTCCTATCCTGCGACCTCGAACTTCTCATATTCCCTAACCATTCACTAAAAACTGCTACTCTAGAAGTCCTCCTTGAAGCCCTTGTAATAAAATTACAGTGAAGACAGGTTCCTTTCCAACCTCATTGCTTCTTTTATTTAGTAGCAGAGGGCAACAGGAAAGTTCAGAATGCAGAAACTAAAATCCCAAATGCCCACTTCTTTTCCTGCAAAGATGACAAAATTGTACTAAGCTGAACAGCATATTAAAAGCCATAGATATAATTGACAAAATGAGGTCAGGTTCACTAACTGTAAGTGGAGATTGAAATTAAGTATGTTTTTTTAATGTAAATTTTTATTATTTTCTTCATATAATCTTTTTCCAACAATCCTTATTATCACAATATAATCCCTTTGACTCTGCCGAGTCTTGACTTCCCTCCCTCCCTGCAGCTGGTATATACTCCATTCTTATCGCGTATGTTATTCTCATATCTCTACAATTTTACATTGAAGGTATTATTCCAGTCCTGCTAGTGTCTTTATGCCTTTATAGTTCTCCTTTAAATATTCAATAAATTTACTCCAGTTGTTATTGTATCTCTGGTCCTTTTGGTCCCAGATCCTCCCTGTCAATTTGGCAAGTTCCGCAAAATCTGTTATCTTCACCTGACACTCCTGGATGGTTGGTAATGAAATTAAGTATGTTTAAGCACCAGGGCCAGCCCATCCATGAGGCAAGGTAGGGCAACTGCCTCGGGCAGCAGGATGCACAAGGGCAGCAGATCTGGCCTCAAAGGAATGCATCCCCCACCTGGATCTGCAGCTGAATCTGCTGCCTCCTTGGCAGCCTCCACAATGCCACCTCTATAGCGGCCTCTTGGCGAATAGGAGGCGCTGAAGGTCTCCTCCCACCCTTGTTCCTGATGTTGATCTTCGCCCATTCCTTCTTTCCTGGCAGTGGGGACGGGGTGCCATTTTGTGGTTCACCTCAGGTGCCAAAATGTCTTGGGCTAGCCCTGTTAAGCACTCTTTGATTCCTAAACTTTCCATGCTCCTGGCATGTTAAAATTTAAGAGCAAGGTATTTTATTTTATGTTGTGATATGAGTAACTGTTGTCTTTTGATCATATCTGTGGACTGTTGTTGTTGTTGGGTCTAGGCATTCACAAGTGTCTCTCTCCTCTAAGTATCTGGTCACGTGGATGAGAGAGGGCCTTTTGAACTGTGGCATCTTGGCCATGGCAGGCTCTTCCTAAAAAGTGTTGCCTAGTGCTCATATATCAATGTATTGGTGCCACACAAAGACATTTCACAAAACATTATTTTTCTCATGTCTGATGTGACTGTTTTTGTAGCGTCTGATGGTTTATGGTGACGTTGTTATTTTTAATTGTTTTAATACGGTAAGCTGCCTGAAAATATTTATACTGAGTATACATCAATAAAATAAATCTCATGAATAAATAGGGCTTTCTGAATGTGTATGAACTGATGTTGGGGAAATGTCTCATAAATTCAAAGGCTGCAAATGTTTTTTACTCTTTAACTGGAAGTAAGTCCCATTGACATCAGTGGGGTTTAATTCTGAGTAGACGTGTATAGGATAGTGCTGTAAAGTTGCAATCTTGTAAATCCCATTCAATCCATTGCCCAGTAAACATGGTTCAGACCAGCCTGCTATTAAATTCTCTTATCACAAGGACAGCCGATGATTATGAAAAGCAAGCATATGCCCATTTATCCTCTTTCATGTCACCTATGAATCATCCTTGTTTGTTGCACTGAGTCATTCCTGTCACCTAAAGGCCTGCATGCAACATTCAATTCATCTTCTTCTAAGTTTTCATCCTGATTTACAACTTTATTTTATTTTGCTTTATCCTAATCAGCATTTCTCCCCTCCTCTCCAAAAATATTTGAATTAACTACAAGACGCAACGGTAACAAGAGCCAACTGATGGATTTCAGGTCCTTCCAGGCCACAGATCCCCCACTTTCTGAACTAGGACTGACTGTTTCTTAGGCAATGAGACAGGATCTGACTGGGGCTGAATACATCTCCGAACTGACTGGGCCTCTGTCTGAGCCTCTCAATTCTGGCAGCAGCTTTTATTGTGGTTGAGCTCAGCAGGTTCACCACAGAACTTGTAGGTTGCAGGTGGCCTCATATACAGTAAGCTTGCAACTTACATTTAACCCATGAGCACTCAGCTTTATGCGCTTAGCAAAAAAAGAAGAGAGTGGAAAGGGGGTGGGTGTCTGGGGGAAAAGTCTTTGGCAATTCCACTCGCCATTGAACCCAGTGCTTTTTGACTAGACACCATTTTGGCTTTAGGCACAATCCCCATAATGTAACCTCCTACCTAAGTTGTGTGTTTACTGTACGTCTAACTATGATTCCATGTCATATCTATCTTTCAGGAACTAAAAAGACCCCTACCCACTGCACTAAGCCATACTAATATTCTTATATGCAGCAGTGTTTTCTGCTGTTTGCTTGTATCATGTAGGGTTGCAACCCTAGTACCGTGAGATTTCATGATGCAGATGCTTATGGGTATGAACACTGCTCATTGCTGATTGTGCTTAACTAAATTCGAAAGGAGAAATGAAATCTAGTCTTCCTGCAAGGAGAGAGGGGCGGGAATGGGCACAGATCTCACTCAAGTGGAGTTGCACCAAGACAGACAAGCAAGGATCCCCATGTTGAACCTTGTGTACCTTCACAAGTTGAAATTTCCCCCTGAAACAGTGTCATGGAATGGCTAATGAGGCTGAATGTCAGCTGTATGGTGGGTGGTGACAGGCAAACAAATTTGCAACTCCCTCGCTAATAATATAAAATGTTTGCTTGTAATAGAGTTCATTTCATAACGGAATGGCAGCATGCTCTGCTATTTGCTTGACACATTTTGTTTTTACATGTGCTCATGGATAGCATGTGACTCTTAATCTCAGGGATGTGAGTTTGAGCCCCACATTGGGCAAAAAATTCATTCACTGTAGGCGGTTGGACTAGATGACCCTTGGTGTCCCTTCCAACTCTACAGTTTTATGATTCTACATTGCCCAGCTGCTATTGCCAGTAGCTATAGCAACAATGGACCTGCTTTCTCTTTTTAAAGAAACAGCAAGCCAGGAGGCCATAAGAGCAGCTTATGGTGTGATCCTGCATTGACTGCATTCCCTCTACTTTGGTCCTGGTTTTGAATTTTTTTCTGAAACGGCCATTCTTTACTGCACGTCACACTTCATGTTACTTAGGTCTTTAAAATAAAAACCCATCTACTCTGCTCATAAGTCATTCAATGCCACAGCCAAGTGACCAATCAGAACATCTTGGGGCACACAATGTTTTTTTAAAAACATTTGTACTAAATACTGCATTTCACTGGGTGGAGTGCAACCCACTGGCAGAACCACCAGTTTAAAAAATGACAGCAACCAGTTTTCAAAAGATCTGTCAGTGCACAGTTAAATTATGGAGGTAAGGAGGTAGCAGGATGTTGCCAAGGCCACCAACTTCTCAATGGCTTAAAAATGTGATTGGACAAGTCTAAGGCTATCAATGGAGATTAACCAATTGCTACTAATGGTGGCTTTATCAGGATCAGGATCTATCAGGATCAGAGGCAATGCCAGCTGTAGGGGAGCGCAAACAGGATCATGTTATGTACTGAAGTTCTCACCCTGGGCCAGCAGGGGGATACTGTAGATAGTTATGCAAATGAAGGATCGAAAGTGACGTTCAGTGATTGGATAGTTTTAGAAAGTTACAACAGTTGTGTTGTTCTGGAGCTCTATATAAGCAGGCTGACTGAGCTCCTCAGTTCAGTTCTGTTCCAGCTTACAAATAAAGAGCTGCTTTGGAAGAATCGCTGTGTCGTCTGATATGTTCGTCCACAACTTAACAGATCATGGATCATAGAATTGTAGAATTGAAAGGTGCCTTAAGGTTCTAATCCAACCCCCTGCAACTCAGGAATCTTTTGTTGAACATTGGTCTTGAACCCACAAATTTAAGATTAAGAGTCTCATGCTCTACCAGCTGAACTATCAGATGAGATGGCAACTGCCCTCTTGATCTTCCTTGTGAGCTTTCCAGAGGCCTCTGCGTGGCCACAATAGGAAACAGGATGCCAAACTAGATTGGTCTGATCCAGCCAGGTTCTTCTGAGGCTCTTAATATGTTATCATAGCAGTAATGATAAGTAACTGAGTCTTTAGCAGCAAAAAATATATAAAGGGAACAATTTTAGTAGTATAGGAATTGAGTACTAAATATCCCTCCCCCGTCCCCACTATTCACTTTGGCTTTCTAGGTAAAGATGGATGATCACTTTGATGGCATGCACAAAACAGGAAGATACAATGCTTTGGTCCTGGCATGTTGCAATGGAAAGAGTAGCCAATGATGAACTTATTATGTGCTAATGCATGGGCTCCATCCTTGATACCTGGCTTTGTGTCTGCTGAGCCTGTGATGCAAAACTTCAAGGAATCAGTGTAGGGTTACAGCATGCCTGCTGTGTAGCTTAAATAGATCAGGTTCACTAAATAGGTGTGTAACTGGCCCGGAATAAAAACCTTCGGATGATTGCATCATGCATGGAATTTGGGGGCCTTTATATCAAATTAGGGTTCTCTTGTACCACAGGGCTGTGGCCGACACCTGCTCTGCTTCTGAAATTCTGTTCCCCATACTTTTGGGTCCATTAACCAACTGCACATGTATAAATGAAGTTATAGCTAGATAATATATTTGTGAGTCAGCTTCCTTAGTTTGCACTGGCCAACTGTGGGGGTCTTGCATTTCCCTCTGAAGCATCTGCTGCTGGCCACAGTCACAGATTAGATGGCCTATTATATCTGATAAAGTATGGCAATTCCTGTGCTGTTAACTGACAATTAGTTTCCTAGCCATCTGCTCCCCTATCACCCATTTCCTATTATTTCCCTTAGATTAAGGTTATATGAGAGAATGAGAAGTTGTGGGGGTGGACAATCAACCAGCTCTTACTTTGGAATAAGGAATTCAGATATGATTTCAGAAGCAAGTTTGTTTAAAAAAATTGTCCAATGGCTTTCCAAGTTCTTTTTCAACCTGCATTGCAACAGCTTAGCACCTGCTTATTTCCATTATGAACATATGCCCACCAGCAATGACAAGGTCTGTTCAGGATAATAATCATAACAAAAATAGCATTGGCAAGATGACAACATCTATTATTCTTTCTAAGCAATGGCAATATAAATGAGAAATGAAGAGTTGCATTTATAGGCTCTCTTATTTTTATTTTAGTAAGCAGGGTGTGAAAAGCGGAAGAGAGGAAGAGATTCCTCCTTCCCCATACTTTCAGTACTCAGTACAAATGAATCTTTTCAATATTATTATAGAATTGTAGAGTTGGAAGGGATCCCAAGGATCATCTAGTCCAACCCCCTGCAATGCAGGAATCTCAGCTAAATCATCCATGACAATGGCCACTCAACCTCTGCTTAAAAACCTCCAAGCAAGGAGAGTCCACCACTTTCTGAGACAGTCTGTTCCACTGTCAAACAGCTGTTAACATCAGAAAGTTCTTCCTGATGGAGCAAGCTTGTTGTCTCCTGCTCCAGAGGCTAGGACCTGAACCAGTGGATTCAAGTTACGAGAAAGAAGGTTCCAACTAAACATCAGGAACAAGAGAAAGCTGAGCTTATTCACACTTATCTTTGCCCCTGCTGTTCCCAGGCAGAGGTCCACACTTTAACGCTCTGTGTCTGATGTCTGAGTGGCTTTTTTGCCCAGAGGTTTCCCCGCTTAAACCTATTCTTTAAAATTGAATCAGCGCAAATGTCAATTTGGGTTTTCTGCGGATTGCTGTTTGCTCCGATTGATCTTTAAAGAGCAGGTTTTCGCAGAGAAAGCCTTGGGAAAAACAATAATAAAAAAGGACGTTTGGACGCAGAGCTTTGAATCGTGGGCTGTGCCTGGAAAGAGCAGAGGAAAGGTGGGTTGTGGATAAGCCCACAAAATGTGTGCTAACTCTTCCTTGTAAGGATGCTTTTATTCAGTAATAACATTTGATTTCTGCAATCATCGCTCCTTCTCCCCCAAGCTCACTACAAAAGACAGTTCATGTAAGTGGTTTTCAAAATTGTAGTAATTAAACTAATTAATACCAAGCAAATGGGAGAAGAAAGGCCTTTTATTTTCAGAGGAATAATAATTGCCACAGCAGCCTATAAAGCATTTTTTAATAATAGGGATGGGGGTGGGGACAGAGCTTGTTCTCTTCAGTCCCAGTTCCTGTTTAGCATTAAGCATGTAACTGCCACAGTCTACTATATTAGCAGGAAAAATTGGTACTCAGGGAGATACATAGTGGATTGTCATTAAAGGTGTTAATACAAAAAAGAAGTAGCTTGGGTGCTTACGACAGGATGCCACCTGAAGTTCAGAAAACTCAAAACTTTTCCAAATGTACCAAATGTTACTGGGGTGCAGAGACACAATTGCAACAAAAACGATAATGGGGTTGAAGTTGCCTTAGGGGCAGTGTTAGAAACTCAGATATATAAGCTAGGCGCCAAATGGCTCCTTAAACCAGGGATACAGTCGCCAAAACAGAATGCCTAGGTGCCATTTGGGGGCAAGATGGCATGAAAGTTGTTTTTTTCAATACAACTTTTGGGTTCCTGATATTCATTCTGATTGTGCAGATAAAATACGTATAATGGATCTACAGGATATGTTGCTAGTGTGAGAAAACAGTTAAGATCCAAAATCTCTAGGCGTGCACCTCCAGATAGTGGAGACATCAGGCACCATCCTGACACCCGGGCATCTTCACTTGCAAGTGGCCGGTAGTCACATGCAAAATGCGCCTGGCCCCTGGCAAATTTTGAACACTGTTTAGGGGTGCATTTCATGTTTACCCAGGTAGCTGGGGTGGCTTAGTCGGTACAGTACTAGACTCTTAAACTCAGAGTTAGAGAAGGGTTGGGTGAAATATTCCTGCACTGCATGGGGTTGGAATAGATGACCCTCACTCTATGATTCTATGATACCAAGATACCTAGTTCTGTCTCTAACAGTGCAGCTGAAGAGCTCAATCTCAGAGATGCCCAATGACCTGAACCTGAGCTTTGCCTCAATCCTCAATTCTCCCTATTACTTCCTCTCCCCAGCCACCAGGAGCGAAGGCTGCATACAGGAAGCCCAAGAAGGAGTACCCATTGGATGACCGGGCAGCATTGTCAGCAGGGATCTACTTAGGAGGAAGGGTGTACTTGTGGGGAGGGAGAATATCCAGCTGCAAGCCATCACTCAGCTGCAAGCGATGACCCAGCAGAGGACCAACTAGAGCAGTGCCTATAGAAGTCCATCAGTTTCCCGCAGACCTTTGCTGTATTAATACCTCCTTTCAGATATCATAAATGCTCCAGCTCTCTCATACCATCTCCAAATGCATCAGGGATCAGGAACCTGTGGGCTTCTAGACGTTGTTGGACTCAAGTTCCCATTATCCCTAGCCAGCATGCTCAGGGCTGATGTGAGTTGTAGTCCAAAACATCTGGAAGGCCACAGGGTCCCCAGTCCTGAACTACATCATTGACTGTGATGGACGCATTTGGCTCTTGACAGTATCCCATCTGTAGCATCTCCAGAAGTGGGCTGCTTTCCCCCTCTTCATCCTGTCATGAGAGGAGGGTTATGGGGGATCTAGGGCCCCTGTCCAGGGCACCACAGTGTCTTAGGTCAGCTGAGAACATGTGCATTTACCACAGTGAAAAGCAAGAAAAGCTATGGCCTAGCTACAATCTAAATATAGCTGCTTCCGCACTTCAGTTGCCATGTGTCATACGGAAGACAATTTGACGTTGGTTGCCAGAGAAACCATTTATGCTATTGAATATGGTTGCGCTGCCCCTGCTTCATACTCTCCCACGTAAATCTGAAAGACGAAGGTTCACTACAAAATTGTAACTGGCAGGGAAGGCTTTGCCCATGGAGCCCCAGAGAGACGTAGCAAAACCCTCTGTCTATAATTTGGCCATCTCTGGATTGTTCTTTGCAGTGCTAATGGAAATAACGAGCTGTTTGCCTATTTGAGCCTCATCAAGACACTGGCATTCAATGCCATTTCTGAGGGTCTTTCTACGAAGTTGTTAGAAATGACTCATAATGAAAGCACTGTGAAATTTCCGAAGTGGCTTCAGAAGCTCTAAACATTGGTTCTTAATAGGCAGAAGCTTTTCACCTCAGGTTAAGAGGTAGGCTTGGGTATATACAGCCTTGGGCGCCATTATTTGCCAGCTACAATAGTCCTGTGGAGGTTTTTTTAGGTTGCTACTGGTTTGGTTTGGTTTTAGAAACTTGCTTCTCTCTGAGAACTCCTTCTGCGTCAATTTCTTAGACACAGGACATCTGTATATTACAGTGGTCCACCAGCCGCAACTCTATAAAGGACCTTCAAGAAACCATGAGATTCCTCAAAACACAGTACTATGCAACAGCAGAAATGGAGTTCTCCAGTGGCTAAATCAGGATAAGCAAGCAGAGGCAGTTTTAGGGTGGCACAACAGGTGTGATTACAGTGGGTGCCCCACTGCAGGGGGCTCCAAAACAATGATGTAGAACAGAGCATGAGAGGCAAGGGGAGCCAAATTTTAGCGCTGCACAGAGCACCACTGAAATTTGAGAGCCCAAAGTTCAACACTGAAGCAAGCCTGAGTTTCCCACCACAACTAGAAATGCTGCTTTGTATTTTATTAACAAGAGCCAGTCTTCAGATCTTAATTTCTTTACCCCACCCACATAAAGTCCTTTATAAAACCAACACACACATATATAATGCATTTTTTTTAAAGTACAGTGGTACCTTGAGTTACAAATGCCTCAGGTTACAAATGCTTCAGGTTACAAACTCCGCTTACCTTGAGTTGAGAACTTTGCCCCAGGATGAGAACAGAAATTGTGTACCAGAAATCGTCCTGGCGGCGCAGCGGCAGCAGAAAGAGGCCCCATTAGCAAAAGCACGCTTCTGGTTAAGAACAGTTTCAGGTTAAGAACGGACTTCCGGAATGAATTAAGTTTGTAACTAGAGGTACCACTGTAATTTACATTGCCAGTTCCATTGTAACAAGAGATATAAATTTGGTTTCAAGTGGATCTCTAGAACAGACTTCCTCAAACTCAGACTTCCAGATGTTTTTAGCCTAGCTAGCAGGACCAGTGGTCAGGAATGATGGGAACTGTAGTCTCAAAAACATCTGGAGGGCGAAGGTTGAGGAAGCCTGCTCTAGAAGAAAAGAAAACTATTGCCCTTCCTATCTGTTTTTTTTATTTCCCCATAAAAATGAAGCTTTATTTTTCTGAAGCGTGATTCAGCTTTGACCTTAAGCCAAAGTAGACAGCCTCTGAATTGGTAGTTCAAACCAAATCAAGCTGTTTTCTGAAGTGCCAAATCAGGGTCTAATACTGAACCTTGTGGTTGGTGACAGGGCTGGCCCAGCCTTGAGATAAACTGAAGCAGTCTCCTTGGGCAGCAGAATCTTGTGGGTTGGTACCCCGCTGGCATGTTGCCTGCCCTTACCACTGCAGGTGTTGTGTGGCGGCAGCTTCTGGCACCATCTCGCAAGAGTTCCACAAGATCTCACTGGAAGCCACCACTGCAGTTGTTGTGCCCCTGGTAAGTGAGGCTTGTTGGGTTTGGAACTTAACTGGTTAAGTTGTTCCCATGATGCCTCAACATTCTGACGTCAGCTTTCGAAGCTGGGAGGAGCTGGGAGGAGTTTCGTTTCTGTTCCTCTCTGGTCTTTGAGGGAGGAAGGTTGCAGTTCTGTCATGGCTGCGGTGAGCCCAGGAGATTCCTGGGGAATGTCGGAATAAAGAACTGTAAATAGACAAACCGGGCTCTGTGTGTTTGTCGGAAGCTAAGTGGAAGCTACGTGACAGCTTTGACGCTGTGCTAACTCTGCTGGGGCGTGACTGGAGCTACTGGAGACGGAGCAGAGTCTTCGCAGGGAAGTGTGCCGGACCGGCCATAAAGAGCTAATTGGGGACCGTAAATCAATTAGCGGGGTCACGCCAATAAATCAATTCCACAGGTTATGGACCCTTAATCACCGATCGTAAAACTGTCACAGGAACGCTTTGAAGTGCCGGAATGCGTTTGAAGTGGCGGCAGGAGGTGGTGAGATTTTTTGCCTGTTGCTAAGAGGCAAAGGAGTAGCTGCGGAGCTGAGAGCGGCTGGCTGAAAGACACAGTGGTTGCCTGTGTTGCTGCAGAGCTGCGGAGCTGAGAGCAGCAAGGAATCGTTTCTCCACGGATGGGTGCCGGAGGAGCTTGTGATCTGTGAGTACAGCTTGGGGCCCCTTGCGAGAACGGAAGACGATGGCAGACAGCCAGGTCTTGGAGGACATTGCGTTTCAAAGGCTCACTCTAAGAAGTTGAGAAAGGGCTATCTGGGGATGTGCTGCGTGTGCTGTGAAGCTTCAGCAGGAGGCCAGAGCCCCGGAGAAGTATTGCCAAAGTCTAGAGATGGCTGCAGCCCCTGTTCCTGATGCTTTAGCCTCAAGGAGTGCTGGTGAGCAGATCGGGGGGGCGAAGGATTCCAAAGGCAAGTGTAAAGGCTTGTCCACTGTGCGTGCTGGAGTGGAATGTCAACAAAGCAGGTTCCCAGAAAGCCGCAGTGGGAGCCAGGCCAGAGGGGGCGGAGCTGGCAAGGAGTGCTTTTCCGGAAGAAGGAGAAGGAGGCCAGCTGGGAGGAGCCCCGGGCAGTGTTTTTCCACTGGAGTTCGTCGTTGCTGCCCATGGAGAGTGGAGACAGCTGGGCAGGAAGGTCCCAAGGTCAACCAGCTGAGTTCCCATGGGAATCAGTCTCGGAGAGGAGGCCAGCGTGGGAACGCAAGGGAAGGACGTGGCTCAGACACTGGGGAGGGTTGTTTTCTTATCACTGCTTCTATGGCAACTGTGAAGAACAACTCCAGCCAGGACACGGTGACGCGCTGGGTTTTGAATACTGCTGTTGGTCAGCACCTGCTAAGCGAGCCTGCTGGCGAAATGCGGAACTGCAGAGCTGTTTCAACAGGAACAACTGTGATGTTAGCAGACGGAATGAGAAAGTCGGTTTCTGCTGTGGCTAACATGTCTTTTTCTCCTTTACAGGAGGAGCTGAGGTCTACGTTGTGCCGGGACTGAATTGTTGTTTGTTATCTGTATCAGCTCTAATGAAGCAGGGATACAAAAGTTGCTTTGAAAATGACACCTGTTCCATTTTCAGAGGGGGGAAACAAGTGGCCAACGTGAAAAGGGGGCAGAACAATCTCTTTGTTCTGGAGTCACCTCTGGAGGGTGGTGGGAATGCTGGAAAAGCACAGGCGCAGTGTGCTAAGGTTCCCAGTCATGTGCAAAAGCTGCACAGGTGCACAAAAGGGTACAAACTCCGGAAATGTGGGAGGTCCCTAGGGTGCAGGGCATGCAAAGGTGCAAAGGTACATGGTTTTCCCGGGTTTGGGAGGGTAGCCAAAGAGCCCTTTGAGCTCTTTGAGGCAGGTGGTCCAAAGGTTCAGGAAATGATCTTCTGTGGATATGATCCTGCAACCAATGGGTGGAAGTTTGCATACCCAGAGGGTGATCAAACCAAGCTGCTGGTCAGTAAGCAGGCTGAGTTCTGTGAACAGGATGGGTGTTCAAGACTCAGGGATGGTCCTGATTTTCTCTCAGAATGTCTGTCTGATTCTGAGGAGGAAAGGGAGCCAGAGGCTGATCCCGGTGATAGGGACCAGGTCCAGGATCAGGGTTCAGAACCCGGTGATGGGGACCAGGTCCAGGATCAGGGTTCAGGGCAGGTCTGGGCATCTCCAAAGGTTGTGAAAGGAGTGTCCAGGTGTGAGGCTTCATCTCCGGTTAGCGTAATGGAGAAAGCTCACAAACAGGGTGTCAAGTCAGAGGGGGAAGAGTCTGACGGAGAAGACACAACTGCTGGCCCAAATGGGTCAGTAGGGTATCAGGTCACAAGTGCGTGGAAAAGTGTCGCACAGTGTGATTCTGGGAGTGTTGAAGGGGTTCAACAGGTGCCTGGGAAAGATGCCGGGAAGGGGCACAAGGCAAAGGGAAAGGTGTTGAACTCAAAAAGGTCTTGTCAGAATGGTTCGGCAAGAGGGGGTGTTGGGTTTGGAACTTAACTGGTTAAGTTGTTCCCATGATGCCTCAACATTCTGACGTCAGCTTTCGAAGCTGGGAGGAGCTGGGAGGAGTTTCGTTTCTGTTCCTCTCTGGTCTTTGAGGGAGGAAGGTTGCAGTTCTGTCATGGCTGCGGTGAGCCCAGGAGATTCCTGGGGAATGTCGGAATAAAGAACTGTAAATAGACAAACCGGGCTCTGTGTGTTTGTCGGAAGCTAAGTGGAAGCTACGTGACAGCTTTGACGCTGTGCTAACTCTGCTGGGGCGTGACTGGAGCTACTGGAGACGGAGCAGAGTCTTCGCAGGGAAGTGTGCCGGACCGGCCATAAAGAGCTAATTGGGGACCGTAAATCAATTAGCGGGGTCACGCCAATAAATCAATGGGGAAGTTCAAATGTTGCAGCTCTTACCAGAGTCTTTAGAAGTGCATCACACAAGAGGAGTTCTACTTTCAAAGAAAAACCGTAAAAAAAGGGGGGGGGGAGGTTGTGGTGTGAATAATTGTTTTTCATATCCTCCCACACAGCAATTGCTTGCTATTGTTAAAACATATCTTTTAATTATAAACATGGGAGGAATGCTTAGAAAGAATTTGTAGCTAGCACCAAGAAAGCTAAGTGGCTTGATGAGCCATGAAAGCTTGTGGGCTGGCAGGTTTCCTAAACCGGTCTATGAGATGGGTTGAGATGACACCAGTCATGATCCAATATCATGGGGTGAAGTTTTATATCCCTTGGCTTTTATAGAATGTGGAGTTAATGTTGCAGTCACATATCTGGCTATGATGAGAAAGGAGGCTTTTTTATCTTCTTTCTAAAACAGGAAAGACTTTGCTTGCTATTTTAAGAGCAAATGTCACATTGACATAAAACTCATATTTCTCGCCACCTTTATGGCAGGTGGTGGTCTCCCTTGAAATTATGGTGTCCTGCTTTATGAAGGACAGGCCTCTACCTAACAATCCCTCTACTTGAAGAGTCCAAATCCTGTTTAAAGATAAAGAACTGTAAGGAGGGAGAGCAGGGACCTTAAAGTCACCCATGAACAGTTCCCTCATTGCGGTTCCCTCATTGCGAGAAGCAAAGCTACAAGGAACCAGGCAGAGGGCCTTCTCGGTAGTGGCGCCCGCCCTGTGGAACGCCCTTCCAGCAGATGTCAAAGCGATAAACAACTACCTGACATTCAGAAGACATCTTAAGGGAAGTTTTAACGTGTGATATTTTAGTGTATTTTTGGTTTCTATGGAAGCCGCCCACAGTGTCTGGGGAGGCCCAGCCAGATGGGCGGGGTATAAATAATAAATTATTATTATTATTATTATTATTATTATTATTATTATTATATTGCACCTGGGCACCCACAGGTGACCTGCTCACTGCTTTCCCCAATATGGTGAGATGTATTGTACTTCTATTTTAAATTACAGTGATTATTTCTAAATTTCCATTTATACAATTATACATATAAATTAGCATATAGAGGGTTTGGGTTTGTTTTTTTTAATGAAGCTACTTCTGGCCCTGCTGTAATTCCAGCATTATCCCCCTCCTCTTGCTGAAATAGAGAGAGCTCTACCTCTAGAGTTTGCAGATTCAAAACAACTAATTACAGGCCTGAGAGTCGGTTCTTATATAAGAGCAGAGGAAGAAATAATAGCGGGAGGAGAGAGAGAGACTTGCACTTCTTTCTCGGCATTTGCTGTTGTGTGTGAAGTGGGGAGGACTAATGCGTCTCACTATTGCCAAGACCTTGAGAGCTCTTAAAGTCCTCTCAAATTCATCGTGGGCAGGATCTGCAAATCCCACCGCCCACACGGCAGCAGGAACTAGTACTTCTGCCACTTCTCTGCAGTGATTAAGCCAGTATAGAGATAGCTTTCAATAGTTTTGGAAAGGATGTTGCAGATCTCTTGTTGTTAGCATCCCACCGTGGTCTCCGATCAAACTGGGCTTTGTAACATTTTATAGTGGTTCAGGATGTATTCTGGAACAGCCAGAACGAGCCCTGCAGTGTTGCTGCTGTAGGTGGATTACTTGTTGAGTGTATCTGTTTGATGGAATCCATAACGAACATTCCCACTGCATTCCTCAGGCAGTTTTGAAACAGTTGTTGTTGTTTTTTAAGGTACTTGAAAGGGTGGGTGCATATGCACTTCCAAGCATTAATTTAGAAAGAAGAAGAGGAAGAAAGTGCAAGACTCCTATACAACAATGCTGCACAATTTCAGGTTTTGTTTTATTCCAGTGTCGGATGTGCTTCATTTTTCACTATGACAAAAATCTCATTCCCTTTCTAGGTTTTCCCCTTCTCTCTCAAGCCCTTCTTTTCTGCAACAAGGCCCGCCCCCCTTGCCTTCATTAGATTGTACAGTTAACAAATTAAGCTGTTCTCCTAAACATATATGCTTTGAAGTAAATTTCAATCAATGAAGCTTTCAAGCGCATCTGCTAGGATCAACGATGCATTTTTTCCCTAAGTGCTAATATAATCCTTTTGTTTTAGTGTTGTTGGTCTTTCTTTCACGGATAGCCAGACTGCGGGCAAATGGAAAGGGATTAAGGAGTTAAAAATGGTATCTGCTGACACTTCACTCACTATCGTTTCTTTACTTATATGACCCTCCCTTTGGAGATGCATTCGCATCTCCCACTCACTCTTTCTCTCTCTTTAACACACAACTTGCTGTTTGATTAAGCAGATTGCCATCCAATCGGCTTTTTTTTTAAAAAAAAGAGGCTCTGCTTAATGAATTTCCAATATTAGATCTAATCAATGAAATGATACAGTGGTTTCTTTGGCAAGCAATTTGGAAACCTTTGCTAATTGAGAAAAGGAGCTCATCTTCTTGTAAGATGGCATGATTTATGGAGTGTTAAGAGGGCGATCCAGAAGCTGCTTGCTCTGCAGGGGTGACGGAACAACGCCAGTGGCAGAGGAACTGGGCTCATTGCATGAGACCCCAGCCAAAATGCACAGTAGTAATAAACAGCCATCCATCAAACAGCTGAGAACAAAGTGTGAAGGTGTGTCCCATTTGATGCCAATAACCAAAGAGGCATTGATAGGGCTTACTATTATCAGAGCCCAAGAAAAGCAGCCAGCTTGGTCTTTGCTAGCGCAGGTTCAGCAGACTGGCCAAAAGTACTCTGGGGTTCTTTAAGAGCAGAGGCATGCTGGCTGGCTGGCTGTGGGGTCTGCAATGTCATTCTTCTTCCAAAGTGGGTAGTGGCAAAAGAGGCTGCCTTTTGAAGGAAGTCGCAGGGATATTTAGTACCTTGGGCAAGTTTTCCTTGGAAATGACAAGGTATTGAGGCAAGGCTCTCTTGTTAGAATGCAATTCCCAGCAGCCTCAGTCAGCATGACCAATGGACAGAGATGATGGGAGTGGTAGCCCAGAACATTTGGAGGGCATTATGTCAGCTGCGTTTATCCTAAACAAGAATGGGAACATTATCAAAATCGGGGACACTTTATGATTCTAAGCCTTGACGTTTGTCACAGCACAGCTCCCTTCACGAACAGGGTTGCCAGCCAAATCGATGTGCCCAAATCGAATGAAATATCCCGCTACCGATATTTGTTATTCGTGTGGCATGCCTAGACATGGAGCCCCTGCCAGCATTTGACTAGAGGGTGCACAGTGATCAACAGAGGCAAAACTGTTGGTTATGTAGCAGGGATGTCAGAGTGATTAGAATTCATATTTGTGTTTTAAGAGAAAACACAGCAGGAGGTGGTGCTGGAATAACCCAGCAGCAACTTTGTGGTGTAAAGCATGAAAAGTGTAGCATTTAGACAATTTAACACAGTTCACTACCAAGTAATTAGTGTTTTCTAATTATATGGCCTCCACAAGGGTTGCTCAGTACAGCAGTGTTTCACATGTCCGCTCCCCTCTCTTGGTGCAGCGGTGTTGCTGGATGAAAGAGGCTTCAATGGGGAATTCAAACAGCAGTGCCCTTCCTGATAGGCGGAGGGGGAAGATGCCCCGACCGCCTATCAGGAGCTGGATCTTAGCCTGCGCCCTGCATTGGCGAATAGGGATACAGGCTGGGACTTGGGCGGTGCCAGGGGGCGGAGCCAATGGAGCCGATTGTGGGCTTCCCTCATATCCGCCCCCTGCCCATTTAAGCCCTGGGACACAGCCTGTTTGTTCCTGCGCCGGGTTTTCCCCATCCCACCCACCCACAGTTTACACTGATAGTCAGTGACTTAGCTGTGGCTACAGTGGTCGCCGTTCTTTATAGGGCCAAGTAGGAATTTGCCCACCAGGATAATTGGCTCTTACCCGGTGGTCTTGCCTACCTCATAGCAATTTATCACAACAGGTTGGGCATTGGGGCAATCCCTTGTTTTGGATGGAGGGGAGGTTGTAGTCTCCGCCTGCCCCTCCAAATGCTGGGGTATCCCATTAAAGGGATCCGGGGAGAGTGGCCATGTCCACGTGCCCTGGCAGGGCCAGGGCCAAAAGCACTCTCCCAGATGGCGGTCCCTGCAGGGTCACCCTATTTGATGTAAGTCTTAGGAACCCCTGCCTGGAATGACCATGAGTCACTTCCGGCAGGTGGCCCAAAAGTATTTAGCTTGCCCCATGCCCAAGCCAAACCTCTTTCATCTGTATTCAATAAAGTTGTGGCCTGTTTTTACCCAAAACCCAGTCTGATCGGTCTCTTATTTATATGGGTTGGGGTATGGAAAGTCCAATGCCTTGTCCTACAACTCACCATCATCACTGTATCACTCTTCTCCCACTTTCCAAGCCCAGCATCAGCACATGCTGAGCCCCAGCAGCCTAGCAGGGCCACCACTAATACCGTCCCTGGGCCTCCCCAGTGAGCTCACTAGCCTTAGCTATGCAAAAGCACTCCTAGCTATTGATGCCAGCTAGCTCCAAGTCCAGAGCTCAATCCAGCCAGGATACAAATTTGTGTTGAGAAGCAACTCTTCCTTAATCCCAGTCGTCCAGGTCACAACTGTCAATCACGTTGCAATCAGTCTGACTCAAACACTGAGCTCTGATCAGCCTCTTCTTGGGTTGGAGTTTGCACGACTGCTGAAGTTGTGGAGTCAAAATGGTAACTATTGGGAGGAGGGAAAGTTTCTTGTAACCAGTTCTTCTCAGTTATCTTGAAGTATGAGTTTAATCTTCTTTCATCTTCATTGCTGGCATTTATGACCTCCCACTGATTTAAACAAAAATACTTTTCTTTCACACAGCTGATGTCAAATTTTGACAAACATCCCCCCCCCAACCTGCCTACCTTAAGCTTATATCAATCAGGCTTTTATGTAACAAGGCTCCATTTCTAGAAAGGAAACCTGTTCTTCAGAAGAGCTATTAGCAGTACCAAGACTGAATCAGAAGAGGTGTTGATGCATATTATTTCTGGTGTCTTCGCAATTGTCAGAACTTAATGAACAGCTAACCACTGAGCATTAGATCTGGGCAGGATTGGATATCAGGAGAACAATAGACAGTTGCTTGGCTACTTGGCAGAAAGAGACTGGTCATTCTTCAGCAGAAATCTGGTTCTGAAAATGCTATCTCTGCAAAAGAAGGCAGTTTGTGTGCTCTGTCCATTTTATGTCTTGTAAACACGTAAATTAGCATGCCGTATTTTTCCAGGTATAAGACGCCCCCATGTATAAGACGCCCCCTATGTTTTTGAACCCAAAATTAAGAAAATGAAACCCTAAAATAGATGTGAAAATCTGGATGATTGGTGGCAGCAAATTGAGGGCAATAGCCCTCAAAGTTAAGCAAAGGTAGCGACTGGGGCACCACATGCTCCCCCCCCCCCCAGTGGCAGCTGCTGCTGTGGGGAAGCAGGCTCCCAAGCAGGATGCTGAGGAAGAGCCGGGCGAAGGCAGCGCCCACTCTGCGTCGGGCCATGTCGTCCAGCAAACTGAGCTGAGGAAGGTGGTGAGTGGGCTGGGGGCAGGGTGGGAGTTTGAGAGGGGAAGAGGGGTAAATGAAAGAAGGGCAAGGAGAGGTAGCTGAGGCAGCTCTCAGTGGAGGCCATGGCAGCTGCTCTCGATCTGGTGGTCAAGCCAGCATGGGCTTCAGGAAGTGAGCCACTCACCAGCATGCAGCCCGGAGGGGGAGGAGAAAGGGGGGATGGCAGCACGAGGGACCGCCTCAGCCCGCCCAAGCCAAAATCCCAGACATATGCTTAAACATTTTAAAAATTCCCCCAGATGCTCATGTTCCGTGTACAAGACGACCCCCAATTGTTTACTATTTTTTTAAAGCAAAAAACCTCATCTTATACACTGAAAAATACGGTATATACGTTTTATGCCCTGAGTCCAACCCCAAGTTGAGCCCTCAGAGACCTAGGAAAAACTTATAGACTTCCCTTTCTTCCATTTTGTTGCCTGGACCAGTTAGCTACAAGGAAGGCCAGTGTACAGATAGACAAAAAGGCTCCTACTTTAAATTTTGGCTGATCCTGACATGAATCTGAATCTGAGCACTATATCTCAAGAATCTATGTGTTGTTGTTGTTTAAAAAAACTCCATCAAATCCAGATAGAATTATGTTTTTTTTTTTAAAAAATGTAAGCAATGAACTTTGTTTTTCATAGAGAAATAATTCTAACCTCTACCAGTGACCCACTGTCAGCTTTCAGCAGAATCTCTAGCTGCTCTCTAATCATGCTCATAAACAATACTTGTTTTGATAGGGAAAAGGACCAGTGTGGAAGACCTATGACCCTCATAACATGGCAACCATAAATATTTTGATGTTAGCAATGCTGTGAGAAAAGGAGGAAATGATTAGAAGAGCAACAATATTCATAAAGTGACATACCCAGTGCAGTTGTCCTTGTGTTGTTTGTTGGACCTTAACTGCAGGATTCAAGTTCTAGACAAGTGGTAGTAGCTAATGGAGTTGTGGGCAGTTTCCTGGAAGGACCCTAAACACAGACCTGTAACAGGACCTTTTTTTCCTCCAAGAAAAGGAGGGAAAGGAGCATGTTGGCAGCCGGGTTATATTTAAGGGGACAGTGCACTATTAGTTTACTGTGAATGAATACAATACAATGTAAGAGCACTCTTCTATTTATTTACAACCCTGAGCTGGTGGATGTGCATTATTATTTCAACTTGATGGTTATGAACAGAATGCTCCAGGCAGCTGGGGGGACAGTATGAACTGGAACTAGTGTCACTGGACTTGGTTGTCATGATGGTTGACCATTAAAGAGATTTCTTTCTTTCTTGCAGAACAGACTACCTCTAGAATGGAATAAAGGGAATCCATGTGGATATGGATTTGTCTCCTTATAAAACAAACTCAAAGCGGCTTTAAACAATGTTCTTAAAATACATAAAACTCAGTTAAAATAACAAACAACACCAAACTGCATTCAACATAAAGCATAGCTGTCAACCTTCCCTTTTTTGGTGGGAAATTCCCTTATTCCAGCGCTGTTTCCCGCTGCTTCCCGCTGCTATCCCAGATTGTTAGATATCCTGTAGACTGTCCCCGGGACAGGTGAGGCTGCTGATCCCTTATTTTTGAGGCTGCTGATCCCTTATTTTCAAATCTGAAAGTTGACAGCTATGACATAAAGTGCTATTTGGTAAATTCAAGCTAGTGATATTATATAATCACAGAATCATAAAATTGTAGAGTTGGAAGGGACCCTGAGAGTCATCTAGTGCAATCCCCTGCAATGCAGGAATCTCAACTAGATCTCTGGCAACTCTGGACAGAAAAGAAGAGTTAATTATCTTACTAAAGTGGAGCAAGTCTATGGTCACTAGAGGGCACCAGTACTTCAGTTTACAAATTGCAAGACTATTTTTAAAAATTTGCAGGTTGACCCATCAAAAAAGACATTAAAACTGGTTGGGGAAACTTTGGCCTTCCAGATATTGAACTACAACTCCCATCAGCCCCAGCAAGCATAGCCAATGAACAGGGATGTTGGGAGTTGTAGTTCAGCAACATCTGGAGAGCTACAGTTTCTCCACACCTGATCTATAAAGCAGAAATAGCAGGATACTTTGATTAGGGCCAACTAAAACCTCATAAATTAGCACCTAAGCTTTTGAGTTCACGATAATTCTTGTTCAGGCTAAAAGTTCAGAAGAAAAGACATTTATAAAATGCCAGGGTGGGGGTGAGAGAGATCGAAAAACATTGCTGGAGCTGTTCACCATGCCTAGGCTGGAGCTCAGAATAATCTTAAAATGGTGTGGGGAAATTATGCAGACTCAATTAGATCTGACTGTGACACAAAAGATCTATAGTTGCATCTAAGGCCAGCGAGACAAAGAAGCAACTGATGCTTATGCCTCTGAAAACATAAAAGCCGGCAGTGATTAACATCTGTGTTTCTAGCATTAATTGGAACATTCAAGTCCCCTGTAATTAGTGCAGTGCTGTAGACAATCAATTGTGTGCTATTTTTCATAAAAGCAACAAATGTTCAGCAGATAATGGGGCATGTGATATTTCACATGGGGGCTCATGCACGGCCGATTCAAACCATGTTTTTTATTTAAGCGCGGTATTAAACATGTTGACCTATATGACAGGATGACATGAACACAGTTCATAAGGTCTTTAAAACACCAGGATAGCTTTGAACAATCATTCAGTTGTAATTTCTACAAATTTTGGGCATCATACATATGCACAGATGCACAAGCATTTGGTGCAATATGCCTTTGTTTCTTGGTTCGGATGCAGCCTCCTGCAACATTGCTGCTTCACCCCTTTTTGCTTTGGCTGAGCTTTTCAGAGAATCTGCGAGACAGCAGCCCCGCTCCATATTCAGGTGGGATACATTATGTGGTTGCTCAGAGACATAATGTCTGCAATAGTACGTGCCTCAATATCTGAAAATTATTGTGCATTGGTCCACATCTGGTCTAAATTTTATGCGATTATTATTTATTAGCTGGCTTCACCCCAAGGTCCTAGGATTGGTTACAACAATTGCAATGCAATATTACAAACAATTTAAAATGACTAAAATTACATAACTTTATGAAAAAGTACACAATCGTTATACTCATCACTTACTGTGTTATACCATGCTCAGTCGGCTGTGTATAGCAATAGCGTATGCCCTGATATCTGAAAATTATCACTATGTATTTGGGGATGTTATGAAAAAGGGCATGATTGTTGTGAAGAGCTAGACTATGTCACCTCACTAAATGCCTAAAATTGAGGTAAACGCCATTCTGTTAGAAAAGAGTGAGATTAATTCTAGGCAGTGTACCTAATTTTAATTTTGTGTGCTATGTCTAAATTGCCCCTAGTGAAATCAGTCAGATTTCTTTACATTTTATCTGTAGATGCTCAGAAAAAGAGTCAGTCTCTCTGCACAGAAGTATTAAGCTGCAGAGGAAAGTGTTGAGTGTGAAATATTCCGTGCACAAGGTCTGAATGATTCAGATGATTCAAATATCTCCTGAAAAAAAGTAATATTTCAAAATTTAAAATATAAAGGGCTCTAGTTAAATATCAGATTTGGATTTTTTTAAATTAAAAAACCCCAATATTTTAAGGCACCAGGCAAAAACATTCCTATTTCCCCAGGCCTTTGGCTAATTAAACAATCCCACTGTGTGGGTGGGAGGCCAGGAAGGTGGGGTTAATTGTTTTTGTTTGTTACTATGTTATGCTTTTTGTGTTTTTATATTGTAAACCACCTTGTAAGCTTGGCTGAAGGGTGGTAGAGAAATGTGATGATAAATAAATAAACAGCACATCGAAGCATACTTAGGGACAAAACCACTTTAAAAAACAACAAGAACCCAAATCTTTGAATAGCACTTCCAATATCTTCTTGGGGGTGGGTGGGTGTTCAAGCAGATGTTCTGCAACAATGGGCTTCTCTAGGCTACTCAAAATCGTGTTTATGCATGCCTGACATTTCCTGACAAAAAGAAGGCTCCCTCATTTGGCTTTCTGTAAAAAGCAGAAGATCTCGGTGCTGTTGTAAAACCCAAGCAATTTCCTTGTAATCCAATAACAAGTTTGGTGAAATGATTTTATAGGAATTTATGTGTGCAAAACGTTTATTTCAGAATATACAAGTCTCAAAGCACTCGTTCGGTTGAAGTTGTCATAGGTTATGCAGGGTACTATGTCACACGTTGTTTTGCTCCCAAACGTGAAAAGAAGGAACTGACACATCTTTCCCACAAAGAAAGAGTGAACTGTGCACATAGCAAAAGCACATGTTGCTCCTTGCAGCAAGATACCTGCAAGCTCCCCCTTTCTTTTGGAGGAAGAATCTTGGAGACTTGGGAGAAAGATGCCTGAATTATACCTGCATCAGCCGTCTCCGCTTCCATGACACTTCTGAAGCTGATATCTTATTTTTAAAGCCAAAGAGATACAATGGCAAGCTGCGGTGCTGCCTATAAATTCACTGCACAGTGGGAATCTGTACCCACAGAGGGAAAAGAAGAGCAGAATCTAATAAATTGAGACAATTGGAGAGCATGGCTTGAGACTTTGCAAGAGAAAACAAACTGGCTGCCATCAAGCTCTCCTAGGTCTGGAGAAAGGCAGAGTTGGACTTGGGGGACAAAACATATAATGCAAGTGGGATCTGCAAGAAAATGTGGCAGTGTATTCAGCCCATTCCATGAGTATTCTTGCAACCCAGCCAGTCATGCCTTCCTCCAGGATATTAAAGCTGTAAGGGGCACATGCAAGAAAATTCACTTCCCTGCAAGGACTATACTAGCTTTCTTTCCAAATGACATTCAGACCCTCCAAATGTCCCTATTTTCCAGGGACGTCCCTGATTTAGAGAAGCCGTCCCAATTTCTAATTTGATCCCGGAATGTCCCAATTTTCCTTAGGATGTCCCTATTTTCATTGGAGAAATGTTGAAGGGTGTGCAATCCTGTATAGGGAAGTTTTTTTTAATGTTTAATGTTTTATTATATATGTTGGAAGCTGTTCAGAGTGCTGGGGCAACCCAGTAAAATGGGTGAGGTATAAATAGTAAAATTATCTTTATGGAATGGGACGTCCCTATTTTCATTGGAGAAATGTTGGAGGGCATGGACACCCAAATAATCTGTGGCTCCCAGAGCATGCTCAGATCTCAACTGGGCTTTGCAGAGTTCACCTTTTGGGGTTTAAAAATGTTCCATATGCCTGCATACTTTGGGGTTTACTTGAACATATTTGTACCTCTGTTTTGTTTCTCAGCAGCTCTGTTTGGCTCTAATCTTGCTGGCACTCAACCACCTGAGTTTGACGTTTCAGGGAATGCTGATGATCCTGTTACATGTTCTCTGTTAAGGGTCTTTTACAACAACAAAAATGGGAGTTGTTTTGCTAGCCTGCTTTATGGGTCAACACCAGAAGGAGAAGGGCAAAAACCAGCTACTAATACAGTAATGGCAAAGTGCACTTACAGGGAAGCATTTGCTTGTGATTCAATAGAAAAAAGGGGAAGAACCAAGGGAGAGCTTCTGTTTTTTTGCAGGTTTATGTTTCCCTCTCTGAGAATAGTTAGAAGCACACTGGAATGCTGCAGAGGAAACTGGGAGCAGATTAAATTCCAAAGCACCAGGGTAATTTTCTGCATGCCCTTCTGCTGCTAATATTGTGTGCTGCATAGGACTAGCTCCAGACATGGTGAGGTCAGGCATTTGCTGACATCTCCTGCTTACACCAACAGAACTTCCATGCTTACTTTGCACTGAGCAGCCAAGAAGGTCAATGGCACCATGAGGGAACTCTTGATTTGTGTTTTCCACTTCTGCAGGTTAAGGGAGTGCCTTCTAAGAGGACTCTCAAAGTCAATATACGTGTCCGGAGGTGAAATCCCTGCCATATTTCCTATTGGACTTCCCTTCTGGGAACCAAGAATTTCTGGAATTTGAGAGGATGTTGTACTGTCTCAGTCTTTGCAAAGTCATGTTATGTCTGACACATTATGTCGCCTATTCTTACTAGCAGCTCAGACAGTTGTTGCCTTTTTAGCAGAAAATGAATATTTGTTTATATATAAAGGGCTTGATCTGGTAATTTGCAGGGGTGGTGAACTGCAAAAAGGGCTTAAGAATTACATAATAAGCTGTTGAAGTAACTGTAATAACATTGACTTATTTTCCCAGATAAGAAGGCAATAAAAATTTGCAAAAAGATATGGTTGTGATTAAAAGGTTGCAGGCAGATTGATACCTTAATGAATGGAAAAACATTTTTTGTTAAGCAAACTGTTGGCGTGGCAAGGAGCTAAATACATAGGGCAATACATAGGGCAATAGGACATTACACCTGTGAAAGGTAAAGGACCCCTGGACAGTTAAGTCCAGTCAAAGGCGACTGTGCGGTTGCGGTGTTCATCTTGCTTTCAGGCCGAGGGAGCCGGCGTTTGTCCACAGACAGTTTTCTGAGTCATGTGGCCAGCATGACTAACCGCTTCTGGAGCAACAGGACACCATGATGAATTAGCACACGAAAACACCTGTAATCCTAAACCCATTAACTTGGTTATAAGTCCCATTGAACTCACTGGAACTTCCTTTAGTGAAGACATGGGTAGGATTACATTGTAAAAGTGCCTTTTGCATTGCCATCATACCAGCTTTCAAATGCAAAATCTGCATTGGTCAGATTTATTTATTATTTATTTATGTAACCTGCCATGCAGAACTTTCAAGAACCTTACCAAACTACAAGGAATCCATCTAGTCTTTGGAGGAAAGGCGTGGTGGTCAAAACTGGAGCACAAGCAAGAAGTCTGCAGTGCAGACAGATGCACCCTTTGGAAACTTTCCAAAATTAGCTAACGTTGTTTGAGAAATTCAGTCTGTCTGAATTTTCCTACGAGAATCCAATATAGGAGGTTGTGTGGGTCTGTGCCTCCTCATACATCTATTAAACTGGAGGACAGACAAAAATGTTATTTGACTCCTAATAAATGTACAGTAATATACCCTGAACTTTTACACATTCACATTATTTTACATATGAGAGCTGTTGAAATTGAATCCTTACAGTGCAGTCAGTGTAAAACACACACAGAGAGAGAAGTACTGCTGGGTTTTTCATGTTATCTTGCTCAACCTTGTACTGAGGGTCAGAAAAGCCTTTACATTAAAAATTGACATAGGAACTGAAAATGAGTTTTAAGCATGACCACATATGTTAGTGCCCTGTCAGTCCGCATGGTCGATGGTCAGGGATCATGGGAGTTGTTGTCCAAAAAAACGTTGGGAAACACCATGTTGACTACTCTTTCTTTGTCTGCCCTATTCCCACACGGGTCCAAGCAGTCCAGCCTTTACTTGCGCTCTTTTTACATCTGCATACTTTCCTTTTTCGAGATTTGGAAAAATGTAATATGTCTCACTACCTACGATTGGATTGCAAGCCAAGCCACCAAAATTCACATTTCAGCAACGTTACAGTTGAGAAAAAGACATGCATTCCGATCCTTAATGTGTGACAGAAAGTCTACAGGTAATTACTTCCTTTTCATATTCTTCCAGGAGGGGTTTCTGCTGCTCCTATCATCCACTGACCCAGAACACCAGCTAGAAAACAGCATCTCCTCTAGACGTTAGACAGTGAAAGACAGAGGCATCTTGTCTTATCACACAGACTTTCACACCCGGTACTTCCTGCAGGTCTGATGAAAGACAGGCTACTTGGGTGGTGTCCAAAGGTAACCTGTACACTGCTGGAAGGGAAGCTGCTAGCAGAACGGGACAGAAAGTGACTTTTGGCAATCCTTTCTCTCCTCCTCCCCCAGCACCCTCACAAAATCTGCTCATCGGATTGGGGGGACCCTCTGGAACAGATTAGTGGGGTGCAGGGTCCTGTAGGGGCAAGGGAAATGTCACTCTTCCTCTTCTAATGGATTCCCATCTGTCTGTGCACACTCACTGCTGGATACTGTCCATATTTTTGGATACTGACCATGAATTGCACCACTGGGTGGAAGGGTCAGGGCCGAAGGCTGTGCATCCCATTTCACCGCTTAAGGCTGCCCCATCCCACCAGAGAAGTGATGCCAGCATTGGCCTCAATTTCCGGAAAGATCTTACACACTCCCAATGCCCTGGGCCTGTTCAGGGCATATGACCTCATGCTTAGGGTAAGTTATCTGCCCTTCCGAGCTCTTCTCCAGATGTTAATTTTTTAAAAAACATAACCTTTTAATCCGATTCCTCACCCGTGGTTACTTACAACCAAAGCGTAAGCACACCACAACAGCATCTGTTCACATTCAGGCCTTGCCATCCTCAACTCTTCCACCCCACGCTTCCTCTCTATCCTCACTATCCATGTTTAACTTCAAAATGTATTGAGGGCAAGGGTTTGTCTCTTGCTTATGGAAGTCTCCAGGGTGACATGTATGTTGATGATTCTCTATGCATCAACCAACCTCACTGCTGCAAGTTGGGAGGGAATCGGCTACAGCAAGTGAACTTTTACTTGGATCCATTGGCACCCTGAGGGATGTTTTCTCCCAGTTGGTGCAAATAGCAGCTTCAGAAGAGAGACTTCCCTCAGTATCACAACAAAGGAGAAAAGATTTTAAAAATTCCCTTCCACACCTGCTGTGGTTTCAATAATTGCCACCCACCCTCAGCTGATTCCATCTGTATTTAAACCAACCTGCATGCAAAGATGTGTTTAACCTCACATCTTTTTGGACTTCATTCGACCAGGTGTATTTGCAATGCTATGTATTTGCAATGCTAGAAAACCCACTCCACAGTACTGATGTGGTGTAAGACTGAGGATCTGTATTCATTCATGGAAGCAGCAGCTGACAAACACATTCCTAAATATCTATTTGTGGCTTAGGATTGGTGCATAAAATACACAAGGTGGCCTTTTTCTTTTTTTCTTTTCTTAATTAAAGGGACTTTTATTGATGGAAAGATTTCCGTTGCACCGAATTTCTGCAGCAAAGAAAATGGAAAAAGAGCTAAGGTGTACAGTTTCACAAAAGACTGTGGTTGTCCCCTGCTGGCCAAACTACACTATTACATTTTGTTTTCATAGGCTGAAATTTGGTAATTGGACTTAAATTCTCACAAAACGAGGCAAAAGTATTTAAATTAGAAAGCAACCTTGCTTCTTACATTACAGGAAATACCCCCCCCCCCATGATTGGATAACGATTTCTATATACCTCAAAAGTATTCTTAAATCAACATAATCTGGTCCAAAAAAAGAAACCATCTTACCATTTTCCTTCTTGTATCCTATTATTACCAACACAGCAGCAACTGTAAATAAAACTCCCTTCCTCCATCCAAAAATCCAGTGAATACAGATATTCTTTCTTCAAACGTGGAAGGAACAAGACGGTCATCAAGTTTGTGCTGGGAAGCAGAAAGCTTTATACTCTCCACATCAAAGGAATTCCCTGGACATACAAAACTGGCTTGCCACTGTGGAAGAAGTATCCTTTTTATCTAGCCTTTTACCAACCATGCTAGTTTTTAATGTGTAAGGAGTTTTGTTTTTCAAATGTATGATTCTCTATATTTCTCATTATTTTCCAAATTGGATGCAGTTTTGACAAATTACATATTTTACAGGTACTTTCCCCATGTATAATGCATTTTAATGTTGTTGTTTTTACTAATGTATGCATTTATATGCACACTTTACCCTAATACATG
This sequence comes from Podarcis pityusensis, assembly GCF_964106645.2. Lineage (NCBI taxonomy): Eukaryota > Metazoa > Chordata > Lepidosauria > Squamata > Lacertidae > Podarcis > Podarcis pityusensis. The sequence continues at coordinate 62,562,119 of NC_138031.1, forward strand.
CATTTTATTTTATTTTTTGCACATATTGCTTGGCTGGAGAATTGCAGTGCAAAATTCGGAAAGGTGCGGCTTTTGAAGGACGGCTGTGTTTCAGTTTGCATCTTGTTTCAGAAACTGCAAATCCGGTAAGTTCAGCTTTAGGTATGAGCTGAATCAAATTTCCATCATCGCTATTCCAAAGCCCCTTCCAGATGCCCTGTTTATTCCAGAGCATTCATATGGATTAATTTCCGGGGAGGTTAGACTGACATGGTGCTAAGCAAGTTTTCACCTACACTGTTTTCTCCTACAATTCCAGTGCATTTTCTTTATTGCAAAAAAGTCCATGTTTGTTGCACAAGAGCTCCAAATCAGCTATAGTTGCACAAGTGGAATTTCTCAGTCTTTAAGGGATACATGAAAAGAGTGAGAGCCTAGAACATCTCCCAATTTCCTAACCATGGTTAAGAGAGCAGAAGCATCTTAATTTTATTTATTCATTTATTACTAGATGCATATCCACCCATCAACACATATGAACCTTAGACAGCCTATAGAACAAACCTTGGGGGCTTGCAATACTCCTCCCTCTTGTGTGCTAGTGCACCCTTACCCTTTCCCTTTTAATTTTCCAAGCTAACCATGGTGCAGAATTACATATGTGAAGTTGTGCTAACCACAGCTACAGCTAGTGAAAATGCTGGTACAGATGCTGTGATACAGTAACATAAAGGACCCCTGACCATTAGGTCCAGTCGTGGCCAACTCTGGGGTTGCGGCACTCATCTCGCTTTATTGGCCGAGGGAGCCGGCGTACAGCTTCCACGTCATGTGGCCAGCATGACTAAGCTGCTTCTGGCAAACCAGAGTAGTGCACAGAAACGCTGTTTACCTTCCTAATGGAGCGGTACCTATTTATCTACTTGCACTTGACGTGCTTTCAAACAGCTAGGTTGGCAGGAGCAAGGACCGAACAACGGGAGCTCACCCTATTGCGGGGATTCGAACCGCTGACCTTCTGATTGGCAAATCCTAGGCTCTGTGGTTTAACCCACATACTTAGCTTCAAAAATGAAAGGCAGGCAAGGAAATAACAGGTGAGTTCAGGGGATGCTCCCAATCTCCTAATCATGACCAGGAAATTGAGCAGCGTCTAGTCTACATCAGGATATGGTCCAGCAAGAGATAAATCAAGTGAGTCTGCTGGCTGTGTGGTTTGCCCCTAAGCTTGCATTTTCACTTTAAAATTATGCCATTCTATTTAACCAATCTCATGTTTTCCTCAGCATTAAGAGGGGGAAAAAACTATTTTAAAATAGCAGATAAGGGCAAAGAGAATATGGCAGTAGGAAAATATGCCACAAATTATATTGCTGTCAAAACTCTGAGAATGCACTTTGAGAAATAACAGGAATCAAGAGGCCCACAGCTGTGTGATGTGAAATGATAAGGAACTGCCATCCTAATCACAGAATCATAGAATCAAATACATTCCTTCCTCCCCTCCAAATAAACAGCACCTGCGGGATATATTTTGGCTGCAATTGCCTTTTGTTACTCTCGATTGTAAGGGAAGACTTGAGGTGAATCCATGTGCAATTAGCAGATCGGTAGGTAGGGTTTGTTGAACAGGAAGCAAAGAGTGCTAAGAGAGTTCTAAATCACAGTTGTTAGCAGTCTGTCAACACTGCACACTCCAGGGCTTTCTCTTCAATCCAGTGAATACAGGGGATGGTGGTAGGATATTAATCTCTGAGTCTATTTCAGACTAACTGGTGCACTTTGAGAAGTAAAAATATACAAGAAAACCCTTCTTCCCATGGCGTATCCCATGTTGAAAGAATGTTGTCTAAATGCCTATTTTAGGATCAGTTGGTATTCTGTCCATCCACTTACTTACTTACATACTATGCGCACACACACACACACACACACACACACACACACTTTTCTTAGCCACTATGTAAACTTTTCATAGAAAGACAAAGGAACTACATTCACTCCTGCTGTGTTGGGAACATGTTGGCTTGTTTTCCCTTTCAGGTTACTGCAATGTCTGTTTGCAGACATTTTACAGAAAGTCCTATCTACAAACTGAATATTTCACGTTCTAGTTACTGAATGAAAAATTGCGTAGAACAATCTCTTTAAAAGAGGACTGGTGCAACAGCTCATTGAAGAAGCTGATCAAGAATAAATTGCACTCCTCAGAATTCTCATCCAGAGTACAGGAGTACAATTTCTATAGAAGGATGAGCTAAAAAGTTAAACTACAGGGGCAGAAATAATATAGATCTTAAATCGAGAAGGGGGGGAGCAGGCACCCATACAGGGAATAGGTCTTAAACAAGAATTGGTCTGAAACAAATGCAAAAGGACATTTCTTCACATAAGACAACGTTAAGCTGTAGAACTCATTGCTGCAATGCTTTTGTGCCAAACTGGAAATCCCAGATTTGCAAATCTGTCCCCGGGAAACGTAGCAGCGGCAGCCTCAGCAGCCCGAAGCCAGCCTGTTAGCGCAGTTGGCTCTGGCTGGCTTCAGGAGCTGCTTGCTGCTCACTGCTGCAGCGCCCACCATTTTCCTGCACTACGGCAGCGAGCAGCTCCTGAAACCAGCCAGAGCCAACTGCACTACCAGGCTGGCCCCTCCTGGGAAACAGCCGCCTGCCCGTGACTCCCGAGCCTCCCCCAATCTGTCAAAACAAAGGGAGAAGGGAGAAGGAGATCGGGGAAGGCTTGGGAGTCATGGGTGGGCTGCATGCTGTTGTCCAGTTTTTAAAAAAACCTCTGCGCATTTATGTTTCACAGGGTGTGAAAGAAGGGCTTTGCACCTTTATACAATAAGCATATGTGCTTGGGCTCAGGGTCTTTTGCCTCACCATCCCTACTACTGACTCCCTGTTGCTATGCAGCTTCAAAAAAAAATAAAAAAAAATAGTGTCCCCGGATTCATTGAAAAAAATCTGGTAACCATATCCTAAATATAATTGGACTCCAACTCCCATCACCCCTGCTGCCTGGAGCTAATGGGAGTTGGACTCCAACAACACCTAGCCCACCATCCTTGCCTTTTGGGGTCCATGTTCTGGGATCATCCGGCCCAAACAGAAATCCCTGTGCAGCCATGCCCCCTGGCTTGCAATATGGGTCAGACACTGTTGACACCAATGACTGTATGTTTAACATCAACCTGAGTCTAATTGTCCACAGTTTTTGTGGCTGAATGTTTAGCAGGTTCTTTTAATATGCATCATCAGAATGACATTCCTTATAAAATCCTGAGGGACCTTTTGTTGCAACAGTTGGATTGTTTGAAATGTTCAGCTTCTTCAAATTTTCCTGATAAGGGGAAAACAAACTTCCCTGTACAAGATGACTTTAGACAGGAAGCCTAGGTTTCAGACCTTCTTCAAAAGTACGCATTTTATTTGCCTTCATTGCTGTATGTGGTCATACTGGCTCACTGTTTGCAAATGCCTGTGCAATGATTCTGTTGCTGACAACATTTGTGACTCAGGGGTTTCCCTTGTGAGGAAATAACATTTGTTAGCACAGTGCACTGAGTTACAGAAATTCATTCACATGAGACAACAACATAAACAGTCACCCACAATGATAGACAGTAAACAGCTGTGAACATATTTACAAGCCAATTTAATGCTGTTTGCTGAGAAACTGGTAAGAACCAAAAAAAATTAAAAACTGGTATTGAATTTGCAAAATAACAGGAAATCACACACACACAAATACACAGACACAAGAGCTGGTGCCAGACTCTGGGGGTTCCTTGGCACCACCCCAAATGTGGCTGCTTTGGTTAGCTAAACAAGCCAGATTCATAACCCATGGTTTGAAATTGGTATGCAATGACAGGCCAAGTTAAGGCAAAAAATGAAACTAAACACTGAGCGAACGTTCTCCTTTTGGGTATGTGTGTGTGCATGAATTCATGGGTTCCAAGATCCAAGTTGGAGCTAAACATTCAGCTACAAAAACTGTGGCCAATTAGATTCAGGTCAATGTTAAACTCTCCTAGTCTGAAAACTTAGGTTAGGTAAAGCTTTCCTCAAGTGGGCATTGAGTTGAAGCGGTTATGTATTTCTCATGTTTAAAATTATTATTTAAGGCATTTCAGGCATGGCATATGGCATGCCCATTTAACAACAGCAGCTACCATATTCTGTTGGATAGATATCTCTATTAACCTGGCCTTTATAAGGGAAGGGACTTAGCCATTTTTTTTTTTTTTTAAATATAACGCCTCCTCCCCTTGAGAAACATCACTTTGAATAATGAAGGCTCTAACTACTGTTGTATCTTCTTTCCTACTTACTGTATCCCCACAGAAAGCAAACAAGTATATTTGCTGCTTTTATTGTGATGGTTTTTAGCCAAAATGTGGAATCCTGTTGTTCAGCTCTAGTTTCTTCTTATCCCTGCTCTTATGGACCCCTGTGTACTTGATAATTCTCCTCAACCTCTCAGCGGCTTTTCATACCCTCAACCATGATATCCTTCTGGAGCAGCTGTCCACGTTAGGAGTGGGTGGCACTGCTTTGTGGTGGTTCCAGTCTTACATGGATGGTCATTTCCAGAGGGTGAGGTTTGGGGAGTGCTCTTCAGCACCACGGAGCCTTCAATGTGGGGTTCTGGGGGGTTCAATTTTACCCCCCATGCTTTTTTAAATCTACATGAAACCACTGAGTGGGGTTATCCATAATTTTGGAGTGTGTCATCAGCAAGATGCTGATGACACACAACTCTACTTCTCCTTTACATCCGCAGGTGTAGCAGTGCATGTGCTGAACCTCAATAATGGGATGGATGAGAGCCAATAAACTGAAGGTTAATCCAGATAAGTGGCTGGTTCCCTAGACTGGATGGATGGGAGGTTGCCTACTCTTGATGGGGTTGCACTCCCTCCAAAGGAGACCTTCAGGCATGGCTGCTGGGAAAGTGAGCAAGGAACATACCCATAATGATGAGTTGCTCAAAACTGCGACTAAATGTAAGCTTGAGGAAGGGTCATAGCTCAGTGGCCGAGCATGATCCTTGTATGCAAAAGCTTCAATCCCTGGCATCTCCAGGCAGGACTGGGAATGACCCCTTGTCTGAAACCCTGGAGAGACACTGCCAGTTAGTGTAGACAATGCTCTGACTCTGTATAAGGCAGCTTCCTATGTACCTATGTAAGCACATACGGAGAAGAATACAATCATTGGCCCGCGTACTATGAAAACTATGCCAGACCTTAGAAGCAGTTGTGTGCGCATTGCGGTGGGAGTCCAAAGGGTTTGGAAACCCATTGTTACCTTCCAATTTCATAGAGTATATTGGCAGGCACCAGCTCTGCCTTTTCCTGTTCTTCAAAGATCAGAGCGTCCGCAAAGGGAAAACCCTGGCTGCAAGACTACCTCCCGGCTTTCTCTTTCCTAGTAAGCACATGCTGCTGCCGTCTTACAAGAGTGCAAAATAATAAAAAAGTCTCTCCTGTTCCTTTTCCTCCCAAGGTGCAAAGGGTGCTTACTGGGGCAGAAGCTCCCTGTGCTACGAATATTCAGCTGGAATGCAAGCAGGAAATTCATAATGCAAACAGGGCACGTCCTAGCGCCTCTGCCTTCCTATCAGTGTCTTGCCCTGAGCGGCATGGACTTCGTGACTTTCTCCATGCAGTGACAACATTTCAAGGGGCATGATGGACAGCCCTCCTTTGATGCCAGAAAGGTCCGTGATAGATTCCTCATGCCATCCCGTAAAAGAGGCTCCAACACAGCACCTTCCAAACCGAAGAGTGTGGAAAACAATACAGCATGTACTTGGGTTCATAAACATTCTTCATTACACAAAGGGCATTTCAAACGCAGCATGATACGGCTTGACCTTAAAAAGCTATAGACAAACTAGCGGAGCGCAGACGATTTCATAAAGTATAATCACTTCCTGGAATTCTTGGGGCAGCATAGCCGGAGCCATGCAATTCCTGTTTTCTTTGCGTTGTTTCCTGCGTGTGAATATCATCAGTTTACCGAGGCTTGTAACCATGGCACTTGTTAAACAAGAGCGGAAAGACTTCTGATAAAAGCCATCCTGTATGAGACTTTCAAGGATTTTCCGGATGGGAACAACCTGGCTGTGCCAGCCATCCTTTCATATGTACATATGTACCAGCACAATTACTGTTGGTTTTTGAGGACACCATCATTTCTAAACATCACCAATACATAAAGAAACTACGTTCAGATTCCCACTCAGGCACAAGCTACACGTTGCATGGAAGATCATTGAATCATAGGATAATTGTAGAGTTGGAAGGGACCCTAAGGGTCCTCTAGTCCAACCCCCTTCAATGCAAGAATCTTAACTAAGGAATCCATGACAGATGGCCATCCAACCTCTGCTTAAAAATGTCCAAGGAAAGAGAGTCCCGAGGGAGACAGTTCCATTGTCGATCTACCATTTGATCTCCCAATATGTTAAATGCTATTCAACTCACTGATGGGGAAAAAGGCAACCATCCATATTGTTCCCCACTGTATGGTTAATAGCTTTGGAGGTGGGAGGAGTAAATAAAGAAAGAAAAAGACATTTGTACATCTGATCCCTGATCTCCCCAGTAATCTAACCATCGTGGATTAACTTGGTGACCGTGGTGGTTGTTCTCTATTTCTATTGTGGGGAAAACATTAAGTAGCTATCACTGTTAGTAACTAGGCCAGAGGACACACTTCCAGGTTAGCGCCATCGGCGAATGGCGGAGTTCCTCCAACCGGAGGAACTGGCTCCGTGGAAACTGGGTCTTCCCGCCGCGGCGAAGGTGGGGACCCGCTAGAAATCCCAGGCGGAGGAAGCCTGGGAATGTGGGGTTCGGCAGAGCACCAGGAGCGCCCCCCCTACTCACAGGGAACCTCTTTTTGGGATTCCGGAGTGAAGTGGGGTGAGCAGCGCGGTGCTGCGAACTGACTGCTACTTTCACGGAGTGAAGCCGCAAAGCCATCGCCGGAGAGCACTGACTTTTTCCTGTGGACAATTGGATTTAAAACAAGTACCCGTGAGTAGAAACGGAAAAATGGATCAAGAAATATCTTAATTTGACATCGAAGCGGGAAGGTTCAAAACAGGAAGTCCGCCTTCCGCTTTTTGTATATAGACTGAAGCAAAAACCTTGTAAGCTAAAGCCTGGAAAGTCGTTTAAAAAGCCTAAATTTCCTTCATTTATAACTACTGAAACCCCCTTGGAAGCAGGAGAAAAGGGGGGGGGGACTTTGTGTAATGCCTGCAGGAGAGGGAGTGAAGAAAGATAAGTTTCCACCGTCTCTAACCTGGGAACGGGGTGTCAGAGACAGAAATTGTTGGAGAGGTTCATTGACTGTGAATGGAATACTTTGACAGATAGCTGAAGAAGAGAAATAAACTGATTCCAATGTTGCCTTTTGCATTCTAAAGAAACAAAATATCTGAAAAATGAAAGTAATTTTCCTTTGTTGGACTTGCCTTAAAAAGATGGATACAAATAGAAATTGTCTCCTCTAGAGGGAGCCTGCTAAATTGTTGCTGCAGTCTACTTGAGGATTCCACAGCTGTGAGATTAAGATCGTGGGATTAGTCCTTTTGACCTTGACTAAATATGAGCTGGAAGGAAGTTTTGGTGCTTGCTTTATGCAAGACAAGTGCTTTGTTGGAACAGATGCATGAGAAGATGGATTTGATGAATGACAAAATGGATTTGATGACTGTTGTGGCCAATAACTGTGGACAAATAGTGAATAGTGATACAGAAACCATCCAGGGTCCAACTCAGGAACCTGTATTGATTGGGCAAGTGCAGAAGATAATGGAGGAGGCTGCGGTTGCACCTCAAATAATACAAATGGAGAGGCCCAAGGCCCTACAGGAGCATAAGCCACTGTTTTTGAAGATTGAAGTTGGATTGGGCCAGGGGGAGTCTGGAGCTGAGGAGGCTTTTAACTTTGGAGAGACTTCGAAATATGCTCGTAAATATTTTTTGGATTATATTGATGACTGTGGGGAGTGGGACTGTGGGGAATGGGCTGGTTTGATGAAGGGAGACGGAGATAACTTTGGGTTGGAACCCCCCAGAGACCTACTCCTCAATGAGAAAGGAAAGAAATTAAGAAAGAGACCAACAAAAGACAAGGAAAAGTGCAAGTATAAACAAGAAGAAGAAGATCTGCAGAAGGGACATGGAAGAGACTTAAAGGCCTCGGACATAAGACTTCCAGGTTGATGGACTAGATGGAATGGACAGTAAGGACTGACACGACCCGAGACCGGGAAGAAGAGACGTTGGATGAAGATTGGAAGAAAATTTATAAAGAAAATTTTTTATTTAGGGAATTAGCCTAAAATTAATGAATATTAGGGAAAATGTTGGAATGAAACTATATGACTCTAGCAGAAATGATATCAGGAGTTATGTATAACTGAGTATTAAGTTTTAAGCTTTAAGGTATTTTGTGGTAAGATAAGGTTAAATAAATTAAGGTAATTTGAATAACAGAATATGGGGAAAGATGGAAAGGATCTGTCGAGTTAATTAATAGGTTAAATTGTTAAGATAAATTATTTAATAAAAATTGAGAAAGATGGAAAGAATTTGCTGAAATAACTAACTAAACTAGAATACAAAAAGGGAGGTGTGAGGAGGTCAACGAAACAAGCAAATGGAAGTTAAAGATATGTAATATGGGATTTGTGTCTTTTTTCCTTTTTTTGCTGTATTGTTGTATTGGTTTTTATGTTTTGTGTTTTTTCTTCTTTTTATGTATTGTAGTGTTGTTCTTTATTTTTTCTTTTTTTTCCTGTTACTTTGAAATTATTAATAAATATTATTTAAAAAAAAAAAGTAACTAGGCCAGAGATGGGGAACCTGTGGCTCTCCAGATGTTGCTGGAATGCAAGTCCCACCATCCATCACCACTGGTCATGCTTGGCTGGAGTGATAGATGCTGGACTTCAACAACATCTGGAAGACCACAGTTTTCCCAGCCCTCACCTAGACACTAGATGTAGGCCTATCTGGACACTCCCAGCTCACTATCCTTGGAGCTAATCCTGGGGTTGGCTAGGATTAGACAGGGTAACCTAATTCCAAAACCCTCTTCTTGCAAGAGGGTGAGGTGGTGTATCAGACCAAAGGAGCAGCTAGCTTACAATAATAAGCTATAACCAATATTCACCAACCAGGTGCTCAAGAGGAGCTCTGAAGTAGGGTAAAATGATAAGCACCAAAAGTCAATAAAGCTCAACACTGAACTACCATGTTCAGCTACAACACCTAACTGACATTTCGAATACCTTCCTTCCATGCATTAAAGTGGCTGGCTTCGCATGTGATGGATGTGCTTGCTATACAGTGAGATTGCAAAACAGTACTGCACATGACTATATTAGCTGAATTCTCTTTATATATCTCCAGAGTACCGGTAAATGTGGCATACCACCATGACTTGTTTGAATATTGCTTCCAAAGAAGCATTGAGCTCCCAAGACATTTAGGAGTTTAGCCAATATTTGTCCTACCCAAAGTAGATGTATTGAAATTAATGGGCATGGCAAACTTAGAATCATTAATTTTCATAGGTTTCATAGGTTTAAAAACAAATAGGTGGTCTATATCTTTAAAGTATCTGTCGCTTGATGCTATATTGTACATAGACTTCCTTCGGCAAAAAGACAAAATTCCTGTGTGTGTGTGTGTGTGTTTGTGAGAGACAGAGAGAGAGAGAGAGAGAGAGAGAGAGAGAGAGAACCTAAAACATTTCAATTCTTCTGGAATCAGGCACATGCAGTACCAATCCCCACACCTCAGCTCTAAATAAAGCTGACATACTTTAATTTTTAAGCCAATTACATTTCACTGACATCAAGTTGCTGTTGGTACTGACGTCAATTGGACTGAACTGGCCAAAATTCCAGTTTCTGTCTGGACAGGGTTGGGGATCAAGCTGTTTAATTGTTCCATTTTAGTTCATAACTGTATCAATCCTGACTTTGTACACAGCAGTGTATGGTAGGAGCATGATGTGCTGATAGCAGATTTTTGTAGCAAGTTTTTATTTATTTATAGTTGTACCCACAAATGCCCTTTTGGAAAAGCATCTGAGAGACTCAGACTGCAATCCTATATGCACTTATTTGAAAGCAAGCCCAGGTATCAGGTACCAAAGACTTCTCAGCAGTTATGGAATGAGAGGAGAAGCCCTTTTGTGGATCAGGAACTAGTTAAGTAACAGGAAGCAGAGAGTAGGAATAAATGGACTTTCTCTCAATGGAGGGATGTAGAAGTGAAGTCCACCAAGGATCAGTATTGAGAGCTTTCTAACTTGTTCATAATAATCTAGAGTGAGGGGTGAACAGTGAGGAGACCACGTTCAGTGATGATACCAAGAAGTTCTAGGCCGTTAAAACAAAAATGATTCTGATGAACAACAAAAGGACCTCACCAAACTCAGTGAATGGGCTGTAAAACGGCAAATGCAATGTAGTAGAGGGCACTGCAGAGTTGGAAAAATTTCAGAAAAGGGCAATCAAAAAGATCAAGGGAAGAAACTCGCCTACGAGGAAAGAAAACAGAATTTGCAGGGGGGGGGTTAGTTTAGAGCTTGGTTTCCCAAAATTGGGTCTCCAGCTGTTTTTTTCGACTACAATTCCCATAATCCCTGACCCCTGGTCCTGCTAGCTAGGGATGATGGGAGTTGTAGTCCAAAAAACAGCTGGAGATTCAAGGTTGAGAAACCCTGGTTTAGAGAAAAAGTGAGTAAAAGATATAAATGTACAAAATTTATGATATAAATGTACAAAATTATGCATCACACCAAGAAAGTGGATAGAGGAGATTTTCTCACTCTCTCACAACACTCTGTAAACCGCTTTAAGGTTGGTTGGTTGGTTGGTTGGTTGGTTTTACAATCAAGTGGTATGTAAATTTTATGGGGGGGGGACACTAGAACTCATGGGCACCCAATGAAGTTGATGTTGGAAGATTCAGGATAGACAAAGGGGTGTACCTTTCCATCCATCACATAGTTAAACTATGGAATTTGTTCCCACAAGAGGCAGTGATGGCAATGAACTTGGATGGCTTTAAAAGAGGAGTGGACAAATTCAGGGAAGGTGAGGCTATCCATGTCTGCTCATCATGTTGGATATGTTCTACGCCACCGTTGGAGGCAGAACGCCTCTGAATACTAGTTGTTGGGAATCACAAGCGAGTAGAGTGCTCTTGCCCCCAAGTCCTGCTTTTGGATTTGCCATAGACATCTGGTTGTCCACTGTGAAAACAGGATGCTGGACTAGATGGATCACTGGTATGATCCAGCAAGGCTGTTCTTATATAATTCAACGAGGCTTATTTCTGATGCACAGAACCAATCTTTTGAGTTACGAATCAGGAAATTCCCACTTTGAACCTCTCCTCTCTGGTGAACTCACCATGTAGCCTTGTGCAAGTCATGGTACTGGCTATAAAGCCTGAAATGGTTTGGGGTCAGGGTATCTGTAAGATGTCCTCCTCCTCCTATGTAAGCCTGCCTGAAATTTATGAACTGGAATGCAGTCATCATTTGGATTTCGCACTCCTCCAGATTTTGCAATGCAGTTATGTAGCCAAATAATGTGTATAAAAATGCATATATTTGGGTAAAGTGTACAAACAGAAGTGTATGTTAGTGAAAATAACATGCAAAAATGTGTTATGTTAGGGGAACTTGCTTTGCAAAAACGTGTACATTAGAGGAAATTTCAAACCAAAAGATTTAAATTTGCACTGAAATGCTGATGAATTTTCACGAGAGCTTTTTAAAATAAATAAATAAATAAATAAATAAATCACAAACCAGTGTGGAAATGTGGAAAAATGAACTTAAGATCTGAAAAATGAGAAACAAATAAAGCCATCCCTACTCTCGGATAGATGTTAGGATTGTAGTCTATAATCCCATGCTCCTTCACCTGGGGAGGTAAGTATTATTGAACTCAATGAGGCTTACTTCTGAGTAGACTGTGCTGTAACTTAACTTCTTTGCTACTCTCATGGATCAGACAAGAGCACATAGCTCAAAGGTTGTTCCCACCTCTGGCTTGCACAATGCTTGAATAAACAAAACGAAGATCCCTTGGAGATATTTTCAGAACAAGGCTGCCATTGCCTGTATGCAAGAACTTAAACTTGCCTTGACCAACTTGGCATGTGACACTTTTCTGCCTTTTCTGATAAGGATCAGGTCTGTAACCTCAGACTCAGTAATGCAGAGAAGGTGAAAGGGAACTGAGCCAATGGCGAGGCTCTAACCAGCACCAGCACAGAACACAGATGTGTTGATGTTTTTGCTCCACATTCCTTTGTCTTGCCAATGACGTCTAGCCAATTAATCACAGCTCAGATGCCTGTCATTCGGGAGCTGCAGGTGCCCCCTGCAGCAAGGTGTCCCCTTCATTACATGAAGGCAGGGCTAGAGAAACACGCTCAGAGCAATGGCTCAAAAAGTTAGCAATCAATCAATACACACATTCTCAGGCAGCGAGCAGGGGAAGAAAGGGAAGTGGGATGTGTGTCTGCTGCTTTGGCTGTTTGTAGACTTCAGGAAAACAGAAGCCGGTTAAAAGAGAGGGGAGCTGCATACACTGAATATTTTATTCTAGAATCAATGGAGAATGAGTACTTGTTTTTTTATGTAGTCCACACACAAGCTAGATCTATCTCGTATGTTTTGACCCTGAAAAGTGCTTTTTGATAAACTGGTTTCCTTCCAAGAATAAAAGCTCACTGCAGGTTGTTTCTGCCTTACCCCGCTCTGTGTCCATTTGAAAACAGATGAAAATGCTGTGGTCCCAGCAACAAGCTGCGTAATGATGTTCTGGGTGGGTGTATAACGATATCGCAATCACCACTTTCTTCTTCGTTAGCTAACAACAGCCACCTTTGTGGATGGCAGGGTCTAGAATCCGTGTAGATTGAAAAGCAGCATGTTAAGGGATGAGGGTGAACAATTGCGGGTTGAGAAAAACTGCCACACAGAGGAGCACTTTTGCCAGAACACTTGAATCACTAAGCATAGAACATGTCCACTTTAGAGATATAGAAATGATGGAAACTAAATTGGGAACGTTTCCCCTACACTAATAATACATTTCAGCGATTTACAATGCCAGTTTTCTTGAGAACAGGAAAAAAACACCTGAAGATTTATAGTGCTTTTTGTAATACATGTATGCTTGTTAATTTGTTTAGTTAATTTATATAGCACTTCATATTTAAACAGTAAGCGGTTTAAAAATCCTAACAACATGCACCTCAAAAGGGATATTGGAGAGCTGAAAACTGTGCAGAAGAGGGCAAACAAAGTGATCAGTGGGCTGAAGAAATCCCCCAACAAAGAAAATTTGTGATATTTGGGACTTTCTAGTTTGGTTTAGTGTAAGAGGAGGCATGACCAAGATTTATACAATTATACATGTTAGAGGGGGGAAAGGAAAGGCATTCCCAATCTCCCTCCATCATAGTACTAGACTGCAGGACTAAAGCAGGTGCCAAGCAAGTCTCTCTCTAAAGATAGTACAGTGGACACTTGGGTTGCGAACATGATCCGTGCGGGATGCACATTCGCAACCCACAGTGGCGCATCTGCGCACACGTGGGTTGCAATTCAGCGCTTCTGCGCATGCACGACCGCCAAAACACGGGAGTAACCCATTCCAGTACTTCCAGGTTTCGGCGGGTCCGTAACCCAAAAAAACGCAACCTGAAGCATCTGTAACCTGAGGTGTGACTGTACCCCAAAACTATGGCACCACCATAAAAAAATCCTACTCATTCTTCTAATAATAGTCAAGAATGGGTAGGATTGGGGCAGGTTGGGATATTCGCTTTTGCTGTTCACAGAGATTGACAGAGATAGAGAAGATTGCCTATGCACCCATTCACAAAACGACATCTGTGAGACTTACCCTAATGTTAAGAAGACACACAAAGATTGAACTCCAATATTTTAACCACTTAAGGTTTGTGATGTTTAACTCAGCAAATACAGGTGAAAGGCCAAGCCAATCGACAATAAGCACTGCTGCACTTTGGTCTCTGCAAAGTTCACTTTGATTCTCACAGCAATAGAGAGAAAACTTGGCTTGTTCAAAATTCAGCTAAGTGCCATCTGGTGGCCAAGTAAGGAATTACTTCTTTTATTGAAAAACCGTACGCATTCTCATTGTTCCTATATTTAACATAATGGAGCTCTTAGGTTATACCGTGAATGAATTATCCTATGTGAAAATAATGCTGAAAATCTATACCTGGAGAAATGGCACCATTTACTTCTGGAAAAAAATACAGGAGGTTGTTTGTCAAAGGAGGGTTCCCACCCACCCCAAGTATCAGGATATGCTGCTTTCGGAAACCAGGTAAACCATTTATTGCACCACTGGAGCCCTTCTGGAATTCATACTGTAAGTCATGCCCACATTCTTTGCTGTCTGAAGACCAAGACCGAAACCTCCTGGTGACCATTTGTTTGCTCAGTGAACCAGCACTTTCTCCAAAGAAGGACAATGGTTGACTAAGTAAATATGAATACCCAAGGAACCGAACAGATTTTTCAACTGTGTTTGTCATGCACCTAAAAAAAGGAATTAGGAAAATCCAGGAATTCCCTGCATATTTATCTGATGAGCCATTCTGTAAAGACAAAGAGTGGAGCATACATTTCATTGTGTGAATTCTGTACCTATTCATTTCTATTTCCTTCTTATATCTACATAAAATAAGAAAGACTTCAGTGTTCTGGCACTTGGTTGGCATTCTGGAGTTATATGTCCAGGTATTGTCTCATCATTTCGACACCCTGAATAGGCCACAATTCATGTCTTGATGTCCTTACAATTGATAAACTACATGTTAACAGGCTTGGAGACAGAAATGGATATGACCTTTTAAGTCAAAAACAAAAGAATAACCAAGCCTTATTTAGGACTTAATTTAAAAAGCATTGACATTTTTAACATGCATAGTAATACATAGTTTTTATGTAGTGCTTTCTGAGTGTCTTACAGTGCAGTCCTATTTGTATCTATTAAGAACGAAGCCCCACTGCATTCAACAGGACTCAGGCTGGATGTTTTCTTAATCTACACAACATGACCCCCAATTCACAGGTGTCTCATAGCTTCTTATGAAATACTGTGTTTTGATGCTGTTTCCCATCAAGCTTTGGTCAGACTTGAAAAATGCAGGCTTACTCAATGTGCAGTGAAACCCAGGTGTGTACAATTGAAACAAAGAGGGGTTTTCGGGGCAAAGGTGGTATGAGGCAACCAGCCAGGTGATGCACATTGGATGAAGACATCTCTGCTCCATCAAGGGTATGCAGTACGGGCACCTTTTTATATTAAAAATGTGGCACTTACTGTAACAATAATGGGGTACGAGGAGTAGTCCAAAGGGAGCAACTAATGCATAGGGTTCCTCACTTCACAGACCTAGGTGTACTTTAGATATTTGGAACTACAACTTCCATCATCCCTGACCACCATGGCTGAGAGTCCTAAACACCTGGAGAAGGGTGGGGGCACCATGTTGGGAAGGGGTGGTTTTGTGCTTAATAGAACTGTTACCTGCATGCATCGACTCATGCTCTTTCCCATTCGGAAAAAGTCATCAATGGCTGCTAGTCAAAGGGTTACCTGCAAGATCAAAGGCAGCATGCTCCTGATACCAGTTGCTGGGGGTGGGGTGGGGTGGGGTGGAGCTGAAGAAGGCTGTGTCCCACCTGTGAGCTTCTCTTTGACTGCTTAGGGAAACAGCATGCCAGACAAGATAGGCCTTTGCCTATCTTACTTTCTTATGAATTTGTGATGTCACCTTCGTCAGTGCAAGAGGTGCCATGGTAGGTTGAATGTTTGTACTGTGAATTTAGCCAATGGTATGTGGGGAAGTTATGCCCTAGACTGGCAGACAGGAAGGCCGGTGGGGGTAGGGGACTGAGCCAAAGCCACCTATTTCAGGCATCTGGACATCACGACAACAATCCCCCCCCCCCGTTATTTCTTCTATCTTTTTCCTGTACTGTACATGAAAGACATTGTCTCAGGCAGCTACACACTTTGATGACTTATGCCAAACCCTAATCACTACAAGGGCAAGGAATTTCCCTTCCCCCCCAACCAATGTCTAGTCAAGATTCTTTCCATTCTTAAGTTTAGCCCTTTGGTCTTTGGTCACATTCTACTTGATAACTAAAATAATCCCTTTCCTTTCCTTGGCAAGACTTCCTTCAGTGCACTGATATGGCTATTAGCGTGTCGCCGTTCTCCTATATTTTCCGCCGAATGGTACTGAACCACGTAAACACTTTTTCCAAGCACCATTTGCATGCTTGCTTTGAAAATCCAGTTCTACGTATGCCACTGTTTTCATTATGTGATTGCTATTATGTGGTTGCTATATGATGCTGCCAAGAGACATGGTGGCACTTGCCAATGTAGAACATAGAAATTGTAGAGTTGTAGAGTTGGAAGGGACCACAAGGGGCATCTAGTCCAATCCCCTGCAAGGCAGGAACATGTTAAAAGCAAACAACCCATTGCTCCAAGAAGCTTACACTGAAAATTCACATACAGTTGCATATACCGTATTTATTTTTGTCAACTTCTCCATGAACACTTGTTGAGGATTCTTTGATTGGACAGTTCAGAAATTCAACTAAACAAATGAAATAAAAAAGCAGCCTGAGGAGGCTATAATTGAGCCTGCTTAACCTGTTATCCTCTGACCATTTCCCCATTTCTCTGTTTGCCTCCTCCACGAGAGGTCCAGAGGGTGGCAACATGAGAACAGGCCTTTTCTACAGTGGCTAACCACTTGTAGAATGCTCTCCCCAGGGAGCTCCATTATATATCTTCAAGCGCCAGACAAAACATTTCTCTTCACCTTTGGCTAATTAAACCATCTATAGCTTTTTAAGCTGGGGGTGGTGGTTCTGTTTTAGTTTTTTATAACAGTATGTATTTTTGTGGTTTTATATTACAAACTACCCAGTGATCCTTGATTGAAGGGCAGCATAGAAATTTTAACAACAACCACCTTCCCATCCTGTTTTTCCCCTCTTGAAAATATATGGGTATCTATGTAAAGTAAAAGGTAAAGATCAAGGACCCCTGGACGGTTAAGTCTGGTCAAAGCTGACTATGGGGTTGCAGCACTTATCTCATTTTCAAGCCGAGGGAGCCGGCATTTGTCCACAGACAGCTTTCTGAGACATGTGGCCAGCATGACTAAACTGCTTCTGGTGCAACAGAACACCATGATGGAAACCAGAGCACAGGGAAATGCCATTTACCTTCCCACCACAGCAGTACCTATTTATCTACTTGCACTGGTATGCTTTCGAAATGCTAGGCTGGCAGGAGCCGGGACAGAGCAACGGGAGCTCGCCCCATCACAGGAATTTGAACAGCCAACCTTCCAATTGGCAAGCCCAAGAGGCTCAGTGGTTTAGAACACAGCGCCACCCACATCCCTGGGTATCTGCGTACCCCATCAAGATACATGCATCTATATATTTCCTTGCAAGCAATTGGGTTGTTGTTGTTCTAGTCTGCAAAGCAGTGCTTTTTTCTGGGGGTACTCAAGGGTATGCAGTACTGGCACTTTTTTTTCAAATGTTAAAAATGTGGCACTTACTACAACAACTTTATGGTGAGTACCGATTAAGAGATAGAAAGGAGCAAATCCAAAAGGCAGATCTGCTATACACACGTCAATCAGTGGGCATTAACAATAATTAATCACATGACGAAATCTTTGAAAGAAATTAAACCAGGTATTAGCCAGCCAGTTCACCAAATAATTAATTCTGAAAAGAAACCAAGTGTGGCTGCTTCCAGCCCAAGCTATGGGCTAGATGGACCAATGATCCAACTCAGTATATTCTCTTAGACGATAACCTTCAGAAACAGATGTCAAGAAATTGCAAACATCCTGCCAGTTATTATTTACGGTGCTTTCTTTTCCCTACCCAGCAACAGCCATCAAAACCTTCTACTAAAGGGTGAAAAGTAGCTGCTCATGTGCAAAGGTAGCCTTTGAACACCCAGAGAAAGCAAGAGAGAGAGAGAGAGAGAGAGAGAGAGGAGGCCACATTCTACAGCAGCTTTAGTTCCTTTGATGATAGATTAAGATGGAGCTTCTTAAAGCCCATAGCCAGAAAACTGTTAAGGGTCAGTGAGAAGAGTGGCAGGGTAGAGATAATGAGCATGGCTTTATGGACTATGGCTGCCCAGCTGTATTGTCCTGCCAACTTTAAGACATCAGAGGAATGGACCACACACACAAATCTGGTACACTGCATAAGAGAACCAAAGATAACCCAATGCCCTATGAACCAATGATAACCCAATTCCCTATAAGATGTTTAGCATAGCTCGTCAGTAAAGAGAGAGAGAGAGCGCAAAATAGCCAATAGTAGCCAAATTGCTTAATCCTTTGACAAATTGTTGGGCTTGCTCCTCCAAGATATTGTTCATTCACTTTAATCTCAATTTCTTTGATCCACTTTCCTTTGACTTTACATGACTTTACATGACATTGCATACATGACAGGTTTTTTTAGTTTGTTGGATATAGGTAACTAATCTCATTCAGCGGCTTTATTCACTCATTGTATTAGGTTGCTCAAATTTATCCAATAACAAAAGCCTACTTAAACCCAATGAGTGCCTGGGCCCAGCTGAGCTCAAGCTGCACACAAATATTAGTACAGTGGTGCCTCGCAAGACGAAATTAATCCGTTCCGCGAGTCTCTTCGTCTTGCGGTTTTTTCGTCTTGCGAAGCATGGCTATTAGCGGCTTAGCGGCTTTAAGAAAAAGGAAACAAACTCGCAAGAAGTTTCGTCTTGCCAAGCAAGCCCATAGGGAAATTCATCTTGCAGAACGACTCAAAAAACAGAAAACTCTTTCGTCTTGCGCGTTTTTCGTCTTGCGAGGCATTCGTCTTGTGAGGTACCACTGTAGTTGCACAAAAACTCCAGATGGAGTTGCATGCCTGCATCTGCTTCAGAAAGGCACAGGCTGCCAACTCACTGGGGACTGGAGGAACCCTGAAAATGCATATTTGTCTGCATATATAGCAGGCTACTGGTGTCCAAAAGACATGCATACCAGTGCAGGGGAGCATTGGGAACAACCCCTGTCTGTTTCTTGGGTTATGTATTCACAATGAAATCAATAACAATGAAATTGTATACTCACAGAGCTGAGAGAAAAGTAACACACTAAAAACATTGACTGAAATTGAGTGGAATATTTAAAAGAACTAACTAATTACATAAGGGACGCAGGTGGCACTATGGTCTAAACCACAGCCTCTTGGGCTTGCCGATCAGAAGGTCGGCGGTTTGAATCCACACAACGGGGTGAGCTCCTGTTGCTCAGTCCCAGCTCCTGCCAACCTAGCAGTTCGAAAGCACGTCAAAGTGCAAGTAGATAAATAGGTACCGCTCAGGTGCGAAGGTAAACAACATTTCCGTGCACTGCTCTGGTTTCATTGTTCTGTTGCGCCACAAGCAGCTTAGTCATGCTGGTCACATGACCTGGGAAAATGGTCTGCGGACAAACGTCAGCTCCCTCGGCCTGTAAAGCAAGATGTGCTCTGCAACCCCAAAGTCGTCTGCAACTGGACTTAACTGTCAGGGGTCCTTTACCTTTACATTTAACTAATTCCATATGCCACCAAGCATAGTGTGAGACACAATGGCCTGCATTTATGGAAAACTGGCATGGAAATCAAACTGTTTGGGCAAAGCCACGGGGCTTTTCAAGCACAGAGGGTCAGTGCAGGGCTTTGGAAGAACAGCTGATCTCAGCTGCAAGTGTCAATGATAGATGTCATATATGTACTATGAAGTCCTATCTACTCAGCAAAAAGCCCTACTGAGTAGGCTACAGTGAGGCTTATGTCCACATAAATATAGGAGCACTGCAGTCTGAATGTGTGACAAAGGAGATGTGCATGTGTGCTTCTTCATCGGATTAAAAAAGACCACCAGCCAGTCATAGTGCCTCTCCTGGGATTATGAGTTCAACAGGATCAAATTAATCAGGCCATTCATCCTACAGTTATTCTAGATACCAGATGCACCTTGTATCCCAAAATACTATTTGCTAATAATAATAATAATAATAATAATAATAATAATAATTCTAGGCACATCCTATTGCTGATTACCTTCCAAAGCATTTATACAAGAGAAATATTACTGGAAGCAAGATACATCAAAACCCAATAAACTACCTCGAAATGCTCTATTAGTATGTTTGCATATTCAAGCAGAGAAACAAAACCCAAAATATTTCAGAAGCTCTCCCATCATCCATCACTACAAGCCACGCCAGGCTCATGGGAGCTGGAATCCAATAGCAGCTTTGAGCGGGGCACCACAAAATGTCCCTATCCCTACGCTAGGGTTTCAATCAGTGCTTTTTTTCTGGGGTTACTCAAGGGTATGCAGTACCAGAAGCCTTTTTCCTAGGAAAAAAGCACTGGACTTAATTAATACGTTATGCTTTTTGGGACACTTCAGGGGCAATGGTCTAGAACTTGGGTCTGTGTTGGTCCTGCTAGCTAGGAATGATGGGAGTTGTAGTCCAAAAATTAATGAATCTCTGGAAAATTTAGCTAAACAAGTAGCTGAAACAAATAAACAAGTAGCCGAAGCATCAGTTAAAATTGACCAGAATACTACAAGCATTAATAACTTGGGACAGAAGGTGAATACCAACACAGAGTCTATTGAAAAATTACTACAGGAATCTGCTTCGACCCGAAAGACAGCCGAAGAAGCAAAAGATATAGCAACTGCTACTCAAGAGAAGATACCACCGATATATAAGCAACTTGAGGACCACGGTTTGACGTTGTCTATGATTGAATTGAAGGAGAAACAAAGAAATTTAAGAATCAGGGCTGTACCAGAACGTGAGAAAGATAATTTGGCTGATTTTCTTACGCAGGAATTTGCAGATTTCTGGCAACAGGGGAAGGAAGAATTTAAGATAGTGAGTGCATTTAGACTTGGAAGAGGAGGAAGGAGGAACAAGGTGAGAGACTGCTTGATTACCCTTCGAACAAAAGAGGAGAGAGACAAAATCTTGAATCTGCATTACCAAAAGACTTAGAAATTTACGACTCAAGTGTGGAGATATTCAAGTACATTCCGAAACACCTTTTGGACTTAAGGCTCAACTACGGAGATCTGGTTGCCCTGTTGAGAAGAAATAGAATCATCTTTAGGTGGGAATTCCCTCAAGGCCTGTCCTTTAAATATAAAGGAAGAAAGATAAAAATAAGATCAGTCAATGACAAAGATAGGTTTCTGAAGGATCACGGAGAAGATCTACAGAAAGAAGTGGAATCCGGAGAAGAGCCAAAAGCACTGGAAAAAGGAATACTAGATATAGCAAACTTATCTTTTGGATTGCATGGTCCAGAGAAAGTGACACCACTGACAGAACAAGAACAGACACTTGGCGCAGTTGGAGGTAAAGCGAAGTAACCCCATCATGGCTCTGCAACTGTTAAGCTGGAATTGTAATGGTCTAAATTCCGCTCGGAAGAGAAAAAGTGTTTTTCATTTACTAAAAAAGGAACAATTAGACTTGATTTGTTTACAAGAAACACATGTAACAAGGTTACACAGGAAACTACTGATTAACAAGAGATTGGGACAGGAGTTTATCTCATCTGACAAAGTTAAAAAAAGAGGAGTTGTGATTTATGCAAAGGAGAGACTATCACCGAAATTTATTTTTAAAGACGACCAAGGAAGATTTCTGGCAATTGAAATTCAAGTTCAAGGAGAGAAATTTTTGATAGTAGGAATTTATGCACCGAATGAGGGGAAATCTGAATTCTCTAAAAAGTTGCATGAGACCTTAATGGACTATTTGGACTACAATCTGATTTTGATGGGGGATATGAATGGAGTAGTATCTACAAACATGGATAAGGCACAAAGACAGGTAGTTACCAAGGATGGTAGACTACCGAAAACATTCTTCGAGATGACAGATAATTTGGACTTAGTTGATACTTGGAGAACAAAGAACCCCTTGGGAAGAGAGGGAACCTTCTTTTCTGAAGCCAAGATGACATGGACTAGAATTGACCAAATATGGGTAACTAGAGGAATGGCACCAAAGATAAAGAAACTGGAGATCTGCCCAAAAACCTGCTCCGACCATAATGCTGTAAGGATGGAGTTGAAACTAATATCAACTGGCTCCTTCAGATGGAGGATGAATGACACCTTATTCAGAGGTGTATAAAAAGGCCCAAAAAACCTTGAGAGACTATTTTGAAATAAATATGAACACTAATGTAGAAAAAAGAGTAATCTGGGACACAAGCAAAGCTGTCATGAGAGGGTTTCTGATACAACAGAATGCAATAAAGAAGAGAAGTCAAAATGAGAAGAAAGACAAAATTTGGGGGAAAATAAAAGAAAGTGAAAAGAAATTGAGAGCAAAACCAAAGTTGCAGGAGATTTTAAGAGAAATAAAGTTATATCAAGTACAATATATGGAAATGATGAACCAGGAAATAGAATGGAAAATCAAACAAATGAGACAAAAAACATTTGAATCTGCTAACAAATGTGGGAAATTGCTGGCCTGGCAAATGAAAAAAAGACAAAAAATTAAACACTATCACAAATTTAGAAGTGGAAGGAAAGAATATACACAACCCAACTGAGATTAGAAACTGTTTCCAGAGGTATTTTAAACAACTATATACACAAGGGCCACAGAAAGAAATGGACATAGACCGATTTCTGAAGACAAATGGATTACAAAAAATCTCTCAAGAAAGTAAACTAATGTTGAACTATAAAATATCTGAACAGGAAGTAGAAGGTGCCATTCAAAACATGCAACTAGGCAAATCTCCAGGACCGGATGGGCTGACTTCTAGATATTATAGATCTTTGAAAGAGTGGTTATTACAACCTTTAAAGGAAGTCTGCAATGAAATATTGGAAGGGAAAAGGGCACCAGAGTCGTGGAAAGAGGCGTACATTATACTTATACCGAAGACAGAGACTGAAAAGACTCAGCTTAAGAACTACCGCCCCATATCGTTACTTAATGTGGATTACAAAATTTTTGTAGACATTTTGGCCAAGAGATTGAAAAAAGTATTGATGGAAGAGATTCATAAAGACCAAGCGGGCTTTCTCCCGGGAAGACACTTGTCTGATAATTTGAGGAATATAATTGATATTTTGGAAAAACTAGAAGTGAACATAAATACTAAAGCAGTTTTGATATTTGTGGACGCGGAGAAAGCTTTTGATAATATCTCTTGGAGTTTTATGAAGAAGAACCTACAGGGGATGGGGGTAGGCCAAGGTTTTGAAAACGGTATAAGTGCAATTTATTCAGAACAAAAGGCTAAACTAATAGTAAATAATGTGGTGACGGAAGAATTTAGGATAGAAAAAGGGACAAGACAAGGTTGCCCAATTTCCCCATTGCTTTTTATATCGGTCCTGGAGGTTCTGCTGAATATGATCAGAAGGGACCGGTTGGTTAAAGGTATATAGGTCGGAGCCAAACAGTACAAATTGAGAGCATTTGCAGATGACTTAGTATTGACGTTACAGGAGCCAGAATCTAGTACTAAAAGAGTTTTAGAACTGATTCAAGAATTTGGTCAAGTTGCAGGATTTAAATTGAATAAGTTAAAGACTAAGGTTTTAGAGAAAAATTTAACACCAATGGACAGAGAGAGGTTTCAGAATGAGGCAGGTTTAACAGTGGTTAAGAAAGTTAAATATTTGGGGATTAACATGACAGCAAAAAATGGGAATCTATTTAAAGACAACTATGAAAAATGCTGGGCTGAAGTGAAAAAGGATTTAGAAATTTGGTCAAATTTGAAGCTTTCACTGCTGGGCCGTATTGCTGCGGTAAAAATGAATGTATTGCCTAGAATGTTGTTTTCGTTTCAAACATTGCAAATTGTGGACAAAATGGACTGTTTCAAGAGGTGGCAGAGAGATATTTCTAGATTTGTCTGGCAGGGCAAGAAGCCTAGAATAAAATTTAAAATATTAACAGATGCAAAGGAAAGAGGTGGATTTGCCCTGCCAGACTTTAAACTTTACTATGAATCAGCAGCTTTTTGATGGTTGAAAGAATGGCTGCTTCTTGAAAACACTGACATTTTGGATCTAGAAGGTTTTAACAATGTACAGTGGTGCCTCGCAAGACGAAATTAATCCGTTCCGCGAGTGTCTTCGTCTAGCGGTTTTTTCGTCTTGCGAAGCAACCCTATTAGCGGCTTAACGGATTAGCGCTATTAGCGGTTTAGCGGCTATTAAAGGCTTAAAGGCTTAGCGGATTAGCTGCTAAAAGGCTATTAAAGGCTTAGCAGCTTAGATAAAGGGGGGGGGGAGTGAAAAAAAAATCTCAAGACTCGCAAGACATTTTCGTCTTGCGAAGCAAGCCCATAGGGGAATTTGTCCTGCGAAGCAACTCCAAAACGGAAAACCCTTTCGTCTAGCGGTTTTTCCGTCTTGCGAGGCATTCGTCTTGCGGGGCACCACTGGATGGCATGCATATCTGTGGTATGATAAGGTCAAAGCACATAAAGCATTTAAAAACCATATTGTCAGGAAAGCATTGTTTAATGTCTGGATAAGATATAAGGACTTATTGGAAAATAAAACCCCAAGGTGGTTGTCACCGATGGAAGCAAAAGCTCTGAAAAAGCTTAATATGGAGGCCAAATGGCCGAAATATTGGGAAATTTTGGGACAAGATGGAGATAGACTGAAATTGCAGAGTTTTGAGAAATTAAAAAACAAAGTGCGAGGCTGGCTTCATTATTATCAGATAATGGAGGCATATAATTTGGACAAGAAAATTGGTTTCCAGGTGGAAAAATCAAAATTAGAAACAGAACTGTTAGAACCCAAAACTAAGATTTTGTCAAAGATGTATAACTTGTTGTTGAAATGGAATACTCAGGATGAAACGGTGAAATCTGCTATGATTAAATGGGCACAAGATGTTGGACATAACATAATGATGGCTGACTGGGAACAGTTATGGACCACAGGTATGAAGTTTACGGCATGTAATGCCTTAAGAGAGAATATTATGAAAATGATATATAGGTGGTACATGACCCCAGTCAAGCTTGCAAAAATTTATCATTTGCCCGATAATAAATGCTGGAAATGTAAAGAAACTGAAGGTACATTCTTTCACCTTTGGTGGTCGTGCCCAAGGATTAAGGCTTTCTGGGAGATGATATATAATGAAATGAAAAAGGTATTTAAATATACCTTCTTGAAGAAACCAGAGGCCTTTCTCCTAGGCATAGTCGGCCAATTGGTGCCAAAGAAGG
This sequence comes from Podarcis pityusensis, assembly GCF_964106645.2. Lineage (NCBI taxonomy): Eukaryota > Metazoa > Chordata > Lepidosauria > Squamata > Lacertidae > Podarcis > Podarcis pityusensis. The sequence continues at coordinate 62,587,522 of NC_138031.1, forward strand.
ACAGAACTTTTTTTATGTACGCCACAACAGCAGCAAGAATTCTCATTGCAAAGTATTGGAAGACACAAGATCTACCCACTCTGGAAGAATGGCAGATGAAGCTGATTGACTATATGGAACTGGCAGAAATGACTGGCAGAATCCGGGACCAGGGAGAAGAGTCGGTGGAAGAAGATTGGAAGAAATTCAAAGACTACCTACAGAAATATTGTAAAATTAATGAATGTTAGAATGATGTTGGATAGAAATTAAGTGGTTTCCATCTGTAATGCTTCAAGGGAATATGAAAAATGGGTTGTTAATAGGTAAAAATCTAACGTTACTATTTTAAGACCAAAGATTAGGATAAATAAAAAAGGGAGGTATGAGGAGGTCCGGGAAACAAGCTAAGGAAAAATAAGTAATGGAAAAATTGAGTGGTTTTTAATTTTTTTTTTTTTTTGTATTTTCTATTTCTTTTTCATTTTTATATTGTAACTTTGTATCTTTTTTCTTTTTCTTTTTTATATTGTAACTTTGTATCTTTTTTTCTTTTTCATTTTTATATTGTAATTTTCTGAAAATCTTAATAAATATCTTATTAAAAAAAAAACAGCTGGAGACCCAAGTTTGGGAAATTTTGGTCTAGAAACACAAGGCCTCTGCTGCCCCCATAGCTACTCAGAGGCTTGGCACATTTTGACACAAGGAGACCTACTTGGGTGAGCTGAGGCCAAAAACCACTAGACATCTGGACAGATTAAGCTCACCTGTGCAGGAGAAAGGTGATAGTGACTGGTCCAGTCAATACTGTCACTGAAGAATTGCTAGGAAAGCAGCATTGTTCAAAACAAATAAAGCAGGCGCAGCTCTATCAAAGGGATGCACATGCACCCTTTTTTTATCTGTCTGCTCCAGCTCCTGCTTTGCCTTGTGTTTTGAAAATAAAACAATAACAATACAGCCAAATCTCGGGGTCATATATAGTCCTCCTGGGTTTTAATTCGGAGGATCCCCTGCTTGTTACCTCTGACATGCCGAGAACATTCCTTCATGCCTTTCCACATGGAAGCACAAAATTTTCTGCATTTTCAGCTCCAACCATACAATGTTATCTACTTCTGGTGTCTTATGTAACTCTGCAGGAATGCTGAAATACTTTCCGGACTTTTGGAGGTTTGGAAGGTGAGGAAGGTTGGCGGGGATTGGGGGAGGACTGGCATCTGGTTTGACATATAACACAGCATTCTCTTTTGGGGCCATGTTAGTCGTTGCAGTTAAGATGCTAGCCGGATGTGTGAGTTTTACTGATACAGCAGGAATTTATTGATAATGAAAGCTCCGAGGAAGAGATTGGGGAATTGTCATCTGTGTTTCATTATGCACCCAAGTGAGGCAAGCAACAATATGGATTTGGGGAGGGTGACAATTTGGGATTTAGTAGATGTGATCGGTGCTCATTTTAGAAACAGGACATGTTTTGGTTTCTGCTTGGCAATAACTCAACAAAAAATGGATGCCTCCTGGTTAGAGAACCAGGTCTCTTTCTCTTTCTTTACCCACTGCAAGCACTGCAATCTGTAGAGTCCTACTAGACAATTAAAAAGCACATCCCCCCTGCCCCCCCCCGTACGAAAACAGAAGTTGTTGAAGGTGACGGGGTGGGAGAAAGTTTAATTATCTCTCCATTCCCATGGTGGCCCTGTTGAAAATTACTGATGAAGATTTCTATCAGGAGTGGAGCCTCTTCCCCCTGAAGTTTTCTTGGCCGCTATTTCAAACACAACCAACGAACATGCATGTTACCTGCAGTGATTCAACTGACCCCTTGTCTAGTTTGGCTCTCTGTTTGTTTGGGAGCCAGCCACACCACTACTACTTTTAGTAGCTGTTCCAGGAAACTGAAACTGCACCTCTGCACTCAGGACTATGAGATTTTTCTGGAGGGTCAACTTGCCTAGGGGAGTGAGCCACTGTGGGAGCATCTCGGCCAGTTTTTCGGATGAATTGTGAATGTGCTCTGGCATTGAGGTTTTATGGCACAATGGCAATGCAATCCTGCACATGTCTACTCGGAAGTAAGCCCGTTGAGATCAATGGAACTACTTCCAGGTAAGTATGTATGTGGATTGCAGCCTCAGTATAATTTTGCCCTCTCCACCCAGTTTCTGGACCCAGCTGGGAAACTGCAGAGAGAGAAAACAAATAGGTGTCTGCATCCATGAAGGAAAAGTTAATTGTTCTTGTTCAGCCTTCCTTGTCTGAGAGCTTACGATGTGTTTCCAGCTGTCTGAATTCCCATTTAATATGAGGGCAAGATCTGAGTCTCCAGCACCCACCCTCACTTCCACCACCTGGGTTTAGATGAAAAGTGAAAAAGAATGAATTGCTGAGATTTGTCAGCTTCTCTCCATGCTAACACATTTTGGCTTCACAACAGCAGGACACCAGGCAGGCACCGGAGGAAACAGAGCTTAGATATCGTCTCTTCTGCTTGCTATCTAGGCTGCTGTTGCGATGGCAAAGAAGGCCGTCCAGCTACTCGTTCACAGCACACAGGGCAGTATAGAAGGACAGGACACAGGAAAGAAGCAGAAGAAGACCCCTTCTATCCCGCCGAAGAATTGATGCTTTTGAATTATGGTGCTGGAGGAGACTCTTGAGAGCCCCATGGACTGCAAGAAGATCAAAGCTATCCATTCTTAAGGAAATCAGCCCTGAGTGCTCAATGGAAGGACAGATTGTGAAGCTGAGGCTCCAATACTTTGGCCACCTCATGAGAAGAGAAGACTCCCTGGAAGAGACCCTGATGTTGGGAAAGATGGAGGGCACAAGGAGAAGGGGACGACGGAGGACGAGACGGTTGGATAGTGTTCTCGAAGCTACCAGCATGAGTTTGACCAAACTGCGGGAGGCAGTGGAAGACAGGAGTGCTCTGGTCCATGGGGTCACGAAGAGTCGGACATGACTAAACGACTAAACAACAACAAAAAACATCCACTACAGCACATATAGCAGCTGTGGTTTTTGGCTGGGTTCACCTTAGCACAATTAAGGCTCACTCATTTTATCACTTTCCCCCCCTTTCCCCCCTTTTCAGTAAATATTGTAGCATTTTGCGTACAGGACCTCTTTCTTTCTTTCTTTCTTTCTTTCTTTCTTTCTTTCTTTCTTTCCCTAAGTTTCACTAGCAATGCCCAGTTCACATTTTTGGCACTGTTCTCACTGAAACAAATGCAATACTTAAAAAAAAAAAAAACACAACCACCCTCTGAATCCCCTTTTATAAATAGCTTCTGGCACATTGTCTTTAATTCAGTCCAGTTTGACCTTGAGCAGATAAGAAATGCAAATTAAAATGTTAAGTTTTGCTTAGTGTAGATAACAGAGTTTCGTACTTTAATTCCACAAGGTTTTGATTGCCTATTTTTACAGCCTACCCGGCTGGTTCATAAAAACTATGTGCAGGAACTGAATCAGCATACTGTACATGTACAGCAAACATCATCAAAAATGACAATGTTATCTTATCACAGCGGTGCATACTCTATACACAACAGTTGCCTCAAATTAAGTCAATTATCGAAAGTAAATAACATTCGTGGTGGCAAAAGCAACACAACCTTCTATAAAATACCTTTACAAAATTACACACAACTCTGAGGAGAGAGAGAAAAATGCAAACTTTCTAAATTGGTTTGTTTACTGCATGAGGATGATAACATTACATTGCTACCTCTAAAAAAAGCTAACCGTGGCCTTGGAAAATAACCAGGATGCTGATGTCTGAGGGCTGCATTTTCATGTTACTAGTGCTGTGGTCTAAACCACTGAGCCTCTTGGGCTTGCCGATCAGAAGGTCGGCTGTTTGAATCCCTGCGACAGGGTGAACTCCCATTGCTCTGTCCCAGCTCCTGACAACCTATCAGTTCGAAAGCACACCAGTGCAAGTAGATAAATAGGTACCGCTGTGGTGGGAGGGTAAACGGTGTTTCCATGCGCTCTGGCTTTTGTCACGGTGTTCCGTTGTACCAGAAGCGGTTTCGTCATGCTGGCCACATGACCGGGAAAGCTGTCTGTGGGCAAATCCCAGCTCCCTTGGCCTGAAAGCAAGGTGAGCGCCGCAACCCCATAGTTGCCTTTGACTAGACTTAACCATCCAGGGGTCCTTGACTAGGCGCTGTCTTTTGCTAGGCGCTGTCTTTAGTATCATGCCTCTAAATATGAGTTTCTGGTAATCAGAAGGACGGGGGGCGGGGTTCAGATCCAAAACATGCACCATATTCTACTCCTATGCCCAGGCTTTCTACAACTCATGGTGATATGTTGGGACCATGTCCACTCTGAACTATCCTGTGATGTTAAAAGAGCTATGCATTAACAGCTGCCGATCACATCTATTACTGTTTCCTAAAAGCCCTAAAAACTATGGACTTCATTATTTTTGTGACAAATACTTAAAATTCTTTATTTGGCTCCTGCTGTTAATATAAACCAAATTAATTCCAAATGCTAAAACATCAGGAAAACTATTATGTGGCTACTTTAAAAATATCATAAACAATAAAGAGGCAGCACAAAGGAACAATAGAGCTCTGCTAAATGTTTGAGGGAGGGAGTTTTTGTTAACACGGTGGTGGCTGCCATACAATAAACATTTTAAAGACAAACATAGTCACCCGTCATAAAGGTGACATCCTGGCTCCAACGAGGGGCAATGTAGCATTTGGCCACGGACTTCATCAATGGGGTAGGAACCACATGAAGACAAATATCTAATAGGTTGTTACGCTTGCACAGATGCTGTCCTCTATTCAAACAGAGGACAGCATGTTCAACATTTAGAAATGCCCACAACCTTGTAGATTGATTAAATGATTCAGAGATCTCGGCAGATTAGATTCAGAGGTGGAACAAACTGAAGAACAAATAAAACTGTCCCTGGTCACTCAGAGCATCTTGACTCAATTTAGTTTGTAAGTAACAATGGGCATGGTCCAGCCAGAGTTAAGCACTAAATACGCTACTAGGAAATAGTTCCCAATGAACTCAGTGTGTCTTCTGAGTAAAAATGCTTTATTTCAATGGGCACATGCATAAGTGAGATGCATCTTTGATTGCATTCTTTGATTTTTTATTATTTTTAATGTTATGCTTTACGTTGTTGTAAACTGCCCTGGGACCTTAGGGTGAAGGGCAGGTGATTTAATGATAATAATCTCTCCCCTCTATCTCTGCAACGGTAATTAAGTATATGGTCCAGGCAATGCATGGTTAGGCTTGCCTGTGTGTGCATTATTAACTCATTCTTTTCTCTGTTTCTGTAGTAGCATTTCAAACCACAAAGCTGCTTTTGTTGTTTCCAAATCATTTTACACTGGCATATTATCATCATCCATTTATACATAAATATTATAAAGGTGTAATTATTGCTGTCTGTCTGGAACAAACACACTAATATTGGCCAACACTAAGTTCCCCTATACAGTGGTACCTCGTGTTAAGAACTTAATTTGTTCTGGAGGTCCATTCTTAACCTGAAACTGTTCTTAACCTGAGGTACCACTTTAGCTAATGGGGCCTCTCGCTGCTGCCACGTGATTTCTGTTCTCATCCTGAAGCAAAGTTCTTAACCCGAGGTACTATTTCTGGGTTAGCGGAGTCTGTAACCTGAAGTGTCTGTAACCAGAGGTACCACTTTATTAAGCAAGTTTATCAAAGCCAATATACTTCTTTCCATGTGCACAATTATATCCAGTAAAGATCCCTAAACTGGTGCTGCTGTTTTCTCCAAAATAGCCTTTTAATGAATGCATGTGTAAGATATATGTTCATGCAAATGTGTCCATTGGTGTACTTGCAGATCTGTTAACAATAGTGATCCATTAGCTAGCTTGTTAGTCCACCCCACAGCTGACAGAAAGAGAGAAAAGAACAGATCTACTGACCAGCTGAGACCAGGTATATTTTTGGAACAAGTATATTGAGAGCCTGTAGTGTAATGGCTAAGAGACAGAGCAGGAAATCCAAGGTATCAGTATACATATTGCAATTCTCAAAACTGCAAGAACCTCCTCCCACACCACAACCTTCTGCAATATGGGGTTCCTGTAATGTAAGCCTTAAGAGGTATGGGTTACCACGAATGCATGTGAAATAGTTTGAGTACCTTACATTGCTATATGCATGCTTATGATTATCCTCACTGTTTAGCCTCATGGCACTTTTACTTTTGAAAAAGAAAGGCAGGATATAAGAATGAAAAATAATAAACAGAAAGAGAGATGTTCAAGTGGTTTCCTTTAACACTGACAGTTTTAATATTTTGCTTAGATTGTTACACTTGGGTTGCACCAGCATATATTGAACACACCTTGCTGTTCAGTATGGGCATGTTCTAGAAAAGTTGAACAAGCACTGATGCGAGCAGGAATAATCCTTGCTTAGGAACAAATGTTTGGTTCTGGCACAAACTTGCTATCTGCTATCAGATAGCAAAGCAGAATAGCAAAAGAAACTGGCATGTTCACGTCGCATAATACATGAATTATGCCACCGCTTTTTATGGACAAGATAATTACAAGTGTGCTAACAAACAATAGAAAACTGTGCTATAACTGCAGCTGTTAAATGTTTTTACTGTGCAACTTGCATACAGGCTCACACGTATGAAGAGGAAAAATATGCATAGGCCAATGCAGTATTTAGAAAATCCCGCTTACTCACAAAAACAAGTTTTCTTGATAATGATCAAATAAATGCTCCTGGCTATTCAGTGCATCTGAAAATTTAGCCTCGATTTTGAATGCAGATCTCTGTTGTACATTGGCCGTACTCTCCCCTTCTTTTCCTCACATTGCACACACAAATCTATACATTCTGCCAAAGAGTGCTCCAGGGAATGACTGATTCCTTGAGCTAGCCTGCAGGGCACAGTTCAGCTACAGAAAATTCACACAGGAGTTTGTCTGAAGCAGCTTAGGGAAGCCACTCATCAACCCGGCTGATATAAAGCTTAGAAATTATTTCTGTGATTTCGGTCGACTATCCCCAAAGCTATTCTGCATCTACTGGAATGCCAAAACCACTACGGTAGTCCTGAACACCTGCAACAGGAAGAATCTCTTCTACAAGGCACTTCCTGCTTGGCCACTACAATAGCTGACTCGAGCAATGCCTGGAAGCACCCCTTACTGTATCAAGGCCATAAACCTTCCTGGATCATAACTGTACCAGCAGTGTGAATGTTCTGTCTTTTAACATCCTTTAATCTAACACAAACGTGTAAGATCATTCCACAGTGGTTAAAGACAGGAAAGGAATGTGAAATGCTTCCCTTCAAAACAACTCATTTGCGCTCATTTTTCACATCCCCACGGGCCTGTTGTTGTCTAAGCCTAACAGGCCAACTCTGTACACTTCCGTCCCACCAGGATTTGCTGCATAGCTACTACATCATTGTTACAACAACACTTTCTTTTGGCAGTGACCAAAAAAATAAAATAAAATGCACTTGTTTGTTTGCTTTGGCACCACCTTGACAGTCCTGTAATTTAAAAGAATTTTGTAGGAGGAATCTCTTTTGATACAGTAATTTCAAGCTGATATCCTGAAACAAAATGCTATTTAGTTTTCCAGAGGATTTTTTTGTTTTTGTTTTTTTTGGCAATGATACATGTTGTTCATACATTGCTGAGAGAAAATGAGGCAGTATTTCTAGGGCTGTTATACGTCCGGATTTTTCTGAACATTACTGGGATTTCAAATGTGGGATTAATGATCCAAAGGTCCTGGCGCTTTGTCCTGGATCTTAGGCAAGTCAATCGAAAAAAATGTGTTTTATTTTTTGAAAAGCTCAACAATTTTGGGGTCCTTCTAAATAATACTTTTGGGGTGCCCTGGTTTTTACTTTTTGAAATATGGCAACCCTAAGTATTTCATAGGGTTATACAATGCGGTCAAAGAGTTTTGGTAGGTGTTAGCAAATGTTCCCTAAACTGAAGATAAAAACTCACCAATAATGCAGTGACGGATGCGAGGGTATTCTCAAGAGTGGCACCTTGATTATGGAATGTCCTCCCCTCATAGATCTGTCTGGCAACGATAGAATCTTTCGGGCATCATTTGAATACATTTTATTTATTTGTTTTATTTATTCTTATTTGTTTTTAAATTGTATTATTATAAATGATGAATATGATGTATTGTGTGCTTTATCGTTGTTCCTCGCTCTGAGATTTATTTTAATGAAGAACAGACTAAAAGTGCCCCAAACAAACAAACAAATAAAATTTAACATCATGATGGGTGGAAATGGCTGCATCTTTCCTGCAGTGGGTTTGTCTGAGATCAGGTACCCCCTAGCAATTACTTTCCATGTATATAAGTACACAGTAAGTGCAGGTGAATGTTAAAGAATCTGCTCTCAAATGCAGAATATGAAAACTTCACGAAGAGCCTTAGGCATTTTTCCTGCTGTTCTGGGGCTGCATTCACTGTATAGTTCACTTACAGTACAACAGTATACATGCTTACTTCAGATGGAAGTCTCTATGTTTATTGGGGATTACTCCTGATTAACTGGATGCAGGGTGGCAAGTCTAGGCTTTGTTTTAGAATTTGCATCAGAGTTCTTATGCTTTTAACAGCTGCATCTCCATAATCAAGTTCAGCAGGACATAGGTTGTTTGGTCAAAGAGGAGGGAAAGAGAAGCAGCCATGACCATACTCTCTCTAATGTTGTGTTACATTGCATCATGCCACAGCAGCAATTTTGTGTTGTACCACCACCCAATGGCAGCCATGGCAGAATTCTCTTAAAATTCAAAATGTGCCCACTTGTCCAAAAAGGTTGGCGACCCCTGAATTAATGGATTTATATTAATCACTTTAAAACCAGAACTTTCAATTGGACCAGCAATAAGACAAAGCCAGTGCAGCTGCTTTGAGTGCACCTTTGGAAAGGCGAAGTAAAAATACCAAAATAAGTAATGCAACATAGGTTTGGTGGGGCAAGCAAGCCAGTAAAGTTAAAAGCTAGTAAAGCTTTGTAACATTACAGAAATTTAGTTTATCAATGACTAAGGTGTGCACCTTGTGGCTGTGACATGCATTATGTAACTGCACAAATAAGCTGATCTAGCTGCTGTCTTCTTGGCTTGTAATACTTGGAATTCCCATTGGTTCGGCTGGATTAATTCCAAACAAATGCTGTTAGGATCAGAGAAAGACAAGCACTTTAAACCTGCTCTTGGAGCATTTGTCATTCACTCTCAAAAGCAAATTGCAACCCAGCTCTTATCTTCTGAGTTCCATAGACATGAATTTGCTTCCTGTTTTTGCAGTGGTGTTAAGGATGGTGAAATGTTCTTAATTTCCTTTTGGGGGCAACTTTTCTTTCTAAACAATTAGCATCAGAGTGCACAACACACACGAAACACTGATTTCACAAGTTTCCAGTAACGCCAGTCATGTGTATTATTGCTGGCCTTTATTGAGGTCAACTTCTATTAATTTAAAACGTTAGCCAGCTATTTCCTACAAAGCCACTAGACTTGCCTATTCCTCTGTTGCCTCTCACAGTCCTAACCAACATTGCTTCTATTGCTTCTTACTTGGCACACAGTGCCTTTCCCTGGGCACACCAACCCTTCTGTAATCCTGACCCACACAGGACAAAACAACTCCGCTTTGTGTTCAATGTAAGGATTGCTAATACTACCTGGATTATTTAGCCTATGACAAACATATTTATGAAGTAGAACTTAATACCAGTTCAAGATAGAAACAAACTAATGAAGTCAACAACTACTTTTCTCAGTTATGCAGCATAATTACTTTATCATTCCTTAAACCAAAAGGAAAGGTTTTCTCTTTGCTTATATATAAGGTGGCCAGGGGATAAGTCACTAGATAATACTTTGACTCCAGACTTAAGGAACATCTGCAGCACATCTTGTGGACCACAAGCTTAGCATGAGTCAACAGCAGCAAATGCAGCAGCAAAAAAAGCCAACACTATTCTAGGCTGCATCAACAGAAGTATAGTGTCCAGATCAAGGGAATCTATTCTGCCCTGGTCAGACCACACCTGAAATACTGTGTCTAATTCTGGGCACCACAATTTAAGAAGGATGTTGACAAGCTGGAACATGTGCAGGAGAGGGCAACCGAGATGATCAAGGGTCTGGAAACCAAGGCTTACAAGGAAAGCTAGAAGGAGCTGGGTATGTTTAGCCTGGAAAAGAGGAGACTGAAAGGAGATATGATAGCCATCTTCAAATATCTTAAGGGCTGTCACGTGGAAGAGGGAGCATTCTTGTTTTCTCCTGCCCTTGAGGGTAGGACTCAAGACAATGGCTTCAAGATGCAAGAATGGAGATTCCAACTAAACATTCAGAAAAAAACTTTCTGACAGTAAGAGCTGTTTAGTAGTGGAACAGACTCCCACGAGAGGTGGTGGACTTTCTTTCCTTGGAGGTTTTTAAGCAGAGGTTGGATGGTCGTCTGTCATGAATGCTTTAGCTGAGATTCCTGCATTGCCAAGGGTTGGACTAGATGACCCATGGGTCCTTTTCAACTCAAAGATTCTATGATTCTATGAAATACAGAAGTCATTCCCTCTTCTGAAGTAACTCTTGAAACTCATGAAAGCCATGAAAGCTACTTAAAAACCAATGTAGTGGCAATCTTTCTTGCGTTTCCTACCCCCCACAGCTTGAAAATAAAGGTAAAGGTAAAGGGACCCCTGACCATTAGGTCCAGTCGCAGACAACTCTGGATTTGCGGCGCTCATCTCGCTTTATCGGCCGAGAGAGCCGGCATACAGCTTCCCGGTCATGTGGCACACGGAAACCCCGTTTACCTTCCCACTGCAGTGGTACCTATTTATCTACTTGCACTGGCATGCTTTCGAACTGCTAGGTTGGCAGGAGCAGGGATCAAGCAACGGGAGCTCATCCCGTCACGGGGATTTGAACCGCCGACCTTCTAATCGGCAAGCCCTAGGCTCTGTGGTTTAACCCACAGTGCCACCCGTGTCCCAAGCTTGAAAATAGTTGCAAGCAAATGACCTGTATTGAGTGGGGGCTTAACTTTTTCTTATGTGATGAAAAGAGAGTAGGAAACATGTTTGGCAGCTAAAGGTACAAGCTGAGCCCTCTGAAAAACACTTTTATCTGAGACAAACTGAAAGTTCTGGCTGTAGGGTTGGTTCACTTACACATGCATGTCATCAGAGGAAGAAGATGAATGTGAGAACCATGCATCACGCCAAAAATGCAATGTATATTCTTCTCCCTATTGCCATTTCTGTTTGCTACCTATCATTACTCCTTTAGCCAATTAGAGTAATTCAAAAGCAATAAAATAGGCACATTGTTTGTTAGATGCTAAACACTAAGTAGGCATCATTTGGGGGATGTGCTGCTACAGAGTAAATAAATTCCCTCCTGTAAATGTTAGTACCACAAGGCTTTTCTCTGACAGATCAGGATAAATGCAAGCTGCTGTGTCCAAACAACAACTTTCCAGCATAGCTTGTTATTCAACTTGGCATCAAACCAGAATAGCAGGAGCTGGCGTGTTTGTGTCTGGGAGGGGGAATATGAACTTAGGGAGGGCTGCAAACAACAGTCCTGCATGTTGTTTGGACTTTATCACCCAAGCATGCTCTTTATCTTTCTCTCTGTGTGACTTTGCAATTGAATCTAGTGTTATTATCACAGTTGTATTTAATCTGTGCAACCAAACAAGACAAAGTCTCCTGAACAAAGCACAAGGAAAATATTAGACAAAGTGCAGGAAGCAAGCTTTCAGTTAGGCAGGAATTAGCTATCCACAGCAAAAAAAAAAAAAAAAATACTGAAAAATTGTTTTGGTTCTTTTAGCTGTTTCTCTTGTTTTGCAAAATAGGGGGAGGGGATATCCTGAATCACTTTTGATATGAATGCAACTTGCCATCACCTCCATGAGTTCATCTGGGTAAAAACCATGGAACATTTCATGTTTCTTCTACCTCAACATTAAGTGAGGCTTCCTGAAATAAGAGTAATCATTTCAGGTAACTTCAGCTGCCATTAACTGACCATTTGGTGTGTGTGGTTTTTTTAATGTGGACACTGGAAACTGACTTATATCAACCAAGTTGATCCATCTAGTGGCCCATTACTGTCTACTTTGACTGGCAGAAGCTCTGCAAGGCTTCAGGCATGAGTCCTTTCTAATCATACTTGGACACATTAGGAATTGAAATTGGGACCTTTTTTGCATGCAAATCATGCACTGAGTTGTGGCATTTGCCCAGGGATCAATGCCCTGGGGCAGTGGTTTTCAGCCAGTGTGCCGTGCCACCTTGGGGTGTCTTGAATAATGGCCAGGGGTGCCACAGGCAACCTCCTCTGGTGCCTTCTCGCGTCTCTGCCTCACAATGGCTTTTACAGCTGTTTGTTGCAGCAGCCCTGGCTACAAGCTCCGCAGGTGAATGGTGCCTCTGGGACTGGCCAAGGGGTGAACAGAAGTGGCCTTAGAGTAAACAAGCAAGCGGGCGAGGGAGCCCTGCCAACCAGTCTGCCAGCCCTGGCTGCTGGGGACAGATGGACAAGTCCCAGGCCCCTGTGGGGTAGTAAGGAGGCACCTCCCTTGGGGGCAGGGGGGGCAGCTCAGAGTCAGGAGTGGCAGCAGCGGCTGCCCAAAGGAATCCAGAGGAGAGGAGAGAGGAGAGGCAGCTGAGGGAACACTCCACAAGGGAGGGTATTCAAAGAAGGGTGTGGGACTGCCAGCTCTGCAGGCAAGGGGTGACATAACTGGGCAACTGGGCCCCACAGGGTGCCACAGAAAGAATGTAGTTGGTCAAGGGAACTGTGGACTCAACAAGGTTGAAAACCTGTGCCCTGGGGGAAAGAGAGCTTGCAACAAGGGATCAAATTGAAATCCCTACGTAGAAAAAGTGAAGTATCAAATGACACCTGAAAGAAGGATGTGGAAGAAGAACAGTCCTCCCTTGGCATCAATCAATCAAAGGCTTTAAAAATCAAACCAAATCAGTCTTCCTTGGCATCAATCAAACCAAAAATGTAAATCAAAAGCTCTAGAAAAGTTCCATACCACTGAAGAAGTTTTTTGGAAAGAAAGAAAGAAAGAAGTGGGAACTTGCAACCAAGTTTTTAAAACTGCAGAAGAGCAGTGATTCAAGAGTATGGACTTCAAAGACAGCATTTTCTGACCCCATGCCCAGCTCCAGCCATCCCACCCCAAGATTGATCATTTCCCTTTGGAAAACCCAGAGTGTGTACGCAAACAATAGAAGAATGGGGTGCTGCACTTCCCCTGCAGAAATTCCAAAGCCATTCCAAAACGCACCTTTTACGAGATGCCCTTGTGTTCACCTTTTATTTTTTTGCTGATTATAAAACTGTGACTAGGGCTTTGTGTCCATTTTTGTCATCGACAGCTTGAACAAAATTGGCAGGCTCACCTGTGTAATGACCTCAAAAAGGTAGTCAGTCCTGCAAGCAGTTTCCCTCCGGAACGTTTGGATTGGCAGTTATATTTCTCTGGCAACAACTCTTCACCGGCTGAATTGGTTCCATGGATGGGAGAGGGATTGGTCGAAGAAAGGCAAGGCAGCTGGAGGGGATGTTTTGGTGTGGGAAAAGCTGGCGTTGTATCATTATGATTACCATATTTTCAGCTACAAATATGTGATGGCTTTTTAAATTTTTAGCAAGAACTGAAAGATATAATACAGTAATACCTCAGCGAATGTTCACCTCATGTAGCGTCCACTCCGGCAAACATCTGCAGCAAACCCAGAAGTACCGGAACGGGTTGCCGCTCACGCATGCGCAGAAGCATAAACCGCTCCACTCGTGTGTGCAGATGTGGCACTTTGCCCTGCGTCCTGTTTGCCTAGTGGCTGGGGCTCCAGACGGATCCCGGTTGCAAAACAAGGTACGACTGTATCTAAATGCAAGGAGAACATTTTTACACACACACACACACACACACATTTTGGCTTTGACTTTTCAATAACTAGCAAACACATACCCAATGTGAGAGAAGTACTTTCCACTCCTTCTCACAATAGGATTTCAAACCACATTTCAAAGTTTAAAACAATCCTGGTCTCTAACCTGGCTACAGTTGATAAATCAAATGAACTATAAACTGAAATAATCAATCAATACCTACAAGGGATGTGAAAGTGGGTGTATTGCATTGTTTCGTCCATTGTTTGTCAATACATTATTCCCCAAGAAATATTTATTGAAGGAGGGTTATATGTAGCAATTATATGCAACAATTGCTCATTACTGGAGAAAACTTGTGCTTTTGTGTCGAGTGGTTTATTGTTTTATATCTACTGTTTATGTTTTAAAGGTTTTTAAAAAGCCTGCGTGTTTCACCTGCTGCTAATTCTGCTTGGCAGACTTCATAATTAATACCTAGGGCAGGTACTCCTAGCTATCTTGGCCTGTCAAACCATTTTATGTAATGTTTACATTGCATTATAATTTAATACCACCTTTGACTTTCTGCTTTGCAAATATGGTGCTCTCCTGGGTTTAGCAAGAACTCAGTAGTAGCTCTTTTCCATGAAAATAATTAGAGTTAAATCAGTCTTGGAAATGATGCAGCCGTTTGCCAATTATCCAGATTGTCAAATGCATAATTAATAAAACAAAAAGTAGCAAATTAACAGACTTTTTCACTTCAATGTCTTTCATAATTTCAAATGTTTCACCCTAGTCTTTCCATTGTCTATTTCATGTGGTTACTGCTGGCAGAAACACAAAACTCCCCCGTGGCCAACACTGTATCTGGTTTTATTCTCTAGTCATTTTGCTAATTTGTTTAGAGAGTTGCAACTCCCTGGTGGTTAATACCAATCATGCAATCATAGTTATTATTTTACTTATAAATGCATACATTATTCTGGAAGTGCCCGTGGCTTCATTCAGAGTGCATCAATAATATGTGCTGAACCAAGTGCACTGCATTCTGTGACTTAGCTGTATGCTATTAGAAAATACAACTAAAGAAATGGTCAGCAGGTGATAGGCTTTATAAAACAATTGTAATATGTGAATATTTTGTTTATGTTACTTAGCTAGTGACTGGACTGTTTGTATGTAAGCGTGCTACTGCTTTTGAGGTTCCTTTATTGCAGATTCATAAAACCAATTAAATGTTTTAAAAAGAAAAAAATTTAAAAATGGCAACGACAGTACAGGGAAAGTTCTTCCGTTATAAGTGCTCCATGGTTGATCCAGCACTGGATAGACAGAGGTGGATGACTGCTTGAATAGCCTCAAGCCATTATCCATATTCATCGGTCAGCTATCGCCTTCCCATTTTTATGCCATGTAGGTAATTAATACATATGCAGTGAAACCAGTTCTCAGGGAATCTAATGTAGGATGGACTCAAGATCATCTTTTGCTTTCTGAAAACACCCTGAGGTTGCTGCATCTTTTCTCTGGTAAACAGAACTTGCTATGCTTGAAATATGAGGCTGTACGGCACAGCCACTGTTTTCTGGGCTATAAACCCCCCCCCATACACATTGTGCTGAAATTCCTAAGTGAAGAGAAAATTACTATCTAGGTTGCAATCATACAGTAGTTTTTATGAGAGTGGGAGGCAGCAAAGGCAAAGATTCCAATAGTGTTCGCTCATTTCTTTTGTTCTGCAGTTGCTTCTGGTCAAACAGGATCCACAGGTAACTTGAAGCACTACAAACTCCAAAATCTGAAGAGAGGGATGATGGTAGAATGCATGGACCCATCAGGGACAATGCTGCCTCATGTCAGACCAGCAAAAACTGTCTTTCTCCAGCTTTAGGGAGTGTTTTTACCCTTCTTTACGCTAGAATGGCCTTTTCATTCACATCACATTTCTTTGTTAAATTAACAATTCACTGTTGGCAGTTCTTAAAACTGTAAAAATAGATAAACTGGTATTCAGGAAGACCTTAAGTAAATGTCATTGCCGTTTGATATTCTGTTTGAATTTTAGGGCAGGAGAACTTAATGGAGGTTTTTAAGCAGAGCTTAGGTGGCCATCTGCCATGGATGCTTTAGCTGAGATTTCTGCACTGCTAGGGGTTGGGCTAGAGGACCCAGGGTTCCCTTCCAATTCTACAATTCTATGGTTCTGTGAAATCCTGTTGTACTTGGTGTGGTTAACTGCACACAACCTTATGCACTGGCAGCAGAATTTTGGTCATTTAGCATGTATCCCACATGTGATCAAGAGGAGCTGGAAGGAGGCATTCCGGAGGCATGGAAAACGTAAAGTTCAAAAACAAACCCACAGAACACAACAAAAATATCGGGTTTTCCATCTCATGATTTGGAAATTTCAGTACAGTGGTACCTCAGGTTACATACGCTTCAGGTTACATACGCTTCAGGTTACAGACGCCGCTAACCCAGAAATAGTGCTTCAGGTTAATAACTTCGCTTCAGGATGAGAACAGAAATTGTGCTCTGGCGGCGCGGCAGCAGCGGAAGGCCCCACTAGCTAAAGTGGTGCTTCAGGTTAAGAACAGTTTCAGGTTAAGTACGGACCTCCAGAACGAATTAGGTACTTAACCCGAGGTACCACTGTAATATTTATGTCTGGAAAATCGAGGGGGAAAGAAACACAGTTCAATAGAAGGAAATGAAAAATTAACCAAGCATGGCCATTGGTGAAATCCACTGATTGTTGTCCTGCATACATTTGCGCCCTGTTACAAGCAAAAGGCAAGTTGCTCTTTTCCGTCGGTCAAATGCAAAGATAATCATCTAGCTAGGCTTTCGGTTATCATCCTCTCTGTCAACGGTGTACTGTTACCTCAGCCTGCAGCACACAACCAGCTGCTTTTGACAGTTAAGGCTTCGGCAACATAAAGATTCTAAATAGGGATTTGTGCGTTATTCAACAAGTGATTAATTTGTCAGCTTTCAGTACTGGCATTGTAAGGAATCCTCTGTAAAACAAACTATTGGTGATAGGACACAGAATCCTTCTCTCACCCTAGTAATTATGAAACAGAAAGTACATGGATTTGTGTTTGTTTTGCCACCACAACAACACCAGAGATGTGTGTGTGTGCGCGCGCGCGCGCGCAATGTAATCTCACGTAAATGGACTGCCATGACAGAAAAGCAAAGCAAAAAAAGATCGACAATGAAGTCAATTGAATTTAAACTCTCTCTGTGTTTTATTCTTTACTCACCATCTGCTTTTGTGCCTTTTGCTACCTGATCTTTCAAAGAGTGGAACAACACCAGGGAAGAATGGAGAATACAACCAGATCTGAAAAATGTTGTGTTTTCTCATGCAAATCTCCTATCTCAAAGAAAACAACCTAACCAAAGCTAAATATTTATCTCATTGACTTAAATGGAAAATTAATTACATGCTTCAGTACTCCCACTGAAATCATTGGGACAATATTTTTTGGGGGGGATGGCAGGCATATCACACTGGAGTTTGTATGTTTATACTTAGCATTTGCTTACCATTTCAACAGGGAGAGTTGCAATTCTTTTTAATGTATCCCTAAGATTTCAATTTCAAAAGCAACGTCTGAAACTATGCATTTGAAAGGTGAGCTTGAATTCCAGAATATCATAATTGTACAGAAGCTTGCCTCAGCTCTAAAAAGGGATGGCACTATTTAAAGAAATGCTAGTAAATACCAGGTCTCATCATAAGATGGCACCTGCCTATTACAAAAGCAGTACCTGTAGATATGCCACTACAAATGGCTGTATGTCAGATAAGGGATATTTATTATGTGTTTGATCTCATTTAAAGCAGATTAAAATAAAATATGGAGTGCATAAGGAGGCAATTTGCTGAACAGAATAATCAGTGTGATGATAAAGGACAGGGGGAATGCAAATTTAGCATCATATGGCTGACAGAAACCAAACAGCTATCTACTACAAGAGCCACTCTGTACATTAGGTGGCAGCAGACACAAACGTACACTCAATGGGGAATTGCAGCTGGTTATTTGATGAGTGTAAAAATATGAAACACGTGTTTCCGCACACTTCTGTCTCATTCACACGCCACGTTTTGAAGATGTAATATTTTAAAAAACACACACACAATGCTTAGCTATACTTCTGAGCAATGTAATTGTAGGAAACAACTTCTTATTGCATCTATGATGGAGAATGATTCATGCACCAGCCACAAAAAAAAATCACACCGCTCAGTCCAAACCACAGCATGGAAGGAAAGAAAAATTAAACTAGTTAAGCAATTATTCTGTTTAGAAGAACAGTCTTGGCTAAGAGGTTTGGGTGTTCCTGGGTATTCCACCCCGCCTCCCAGTTGTTCATATTGGGTTGCTTATAATTAGGAATTTTATTTACTAATATTTTTTACATGTGGATTTGTTACTGTTATGATTAGTTTCACTCCGGTTTTAATATTGGCCTGAAAGCTGCTTTAAGCTTATGAAAGGGCACAAGGAAACATTAAAAACAAAATAGAGCAAAATATACCCTTAGATTAAATTGCTCTATTGTTCAAGCAGAAAATGCAAAGTACATGCTACAAGGAATGGCAAAAACTTTCTCAAGGGCACTAGCCAATCTGACCTATGCCAAATATAAAGACCAGCCAGATTTTAGAAGAAGAAAATCTCCAGGTATACTGCTTTCAGTTTGCTTCTGTCTGTGGATATACGAAGAAGAGGAGGAGGAGGAGGAGTTTGGATTTGATATCCCGCTTTATCACTACACTAAGGAGTCTCAAAGCGGCTAACAATCTCCTTTCCCTTCCTCCCCCACAACAAACACTCTATGAGGTGAGTGGGGCTGAGAGACTTCAGGGAAGTGTGACTGGCCCAAGGTTACCCAGCAGCTGCATGTGGAGGAGCAGGGAATCGAAGCCGGTTCACCAGATTACGACTCCACTGCTCTTAACCACTACACCACACTGGCTTTCCCCTCCCTTAATATCTCCTCCCTTGATGGTGGGGTGAGTGAGTAAATAAATAAATAAGGCTTGCCATATTTCAAACAATGAAAATCCGGACAGAAAAGTTGTTGAGTTTTTTGCCACAGTTGTTCAGCTTTTTTGGGTTTTGCCCAAAGTTATTGAGCTTTTTGGCAACCCTAAATAAATCCTCTCAGCCTTGAGAGCCCACAGCTGAAATCACAAGACATATCCAGCTCTAGCATTACAGAATGTTGTTGCTGGCATCCATCTGTCTTAGCAGACAATGGAGGAGCACGTCTTTTGGGGCGAGGTCAAACTGCTGAAAGGTTGCAGCACCTGTTGTGGCTGTAGAGACCAATGTGGGAGAGACATGTTTTGTTGCTGCTGAGGCAGATGAAGGCATCTAGTTGTGTTACTGCAGATACACCATGACGTTTCTTCTCTCTGCGCTCCTCCCAGCAGTCATTTCTCCTCTGTTCACTGCTATGGATACATGACTTGACTGCCTGTCTCCAGGCCATAGGTGTCAAGCTTCCCTTTTTTTTGCGGGAAATTCCCTTATTCCAGTGCCGTTTCCCGCTGCTTCCCACTGCTATCCCGGATTGTTAGATACCCCGTAGACTGTCCCCAGGACAGGTGAGGCTGCTGATCCCTTATTTTCGAGGCTGCTGATCCCTTATTTTCAAATCTGAGAGTTGACAGCTATGCTCCAGGCACTGCAGTCGTCTGCAAGGGATACCTACACGGAAGGATTGATGCTGCCAGCCTTCATGTCATGTTTGCAGACATCTCTGTAACACAGAGTTGGTCTGCCAGTTGGCCAGCTCCCCGTAGAGCACATCCTTGGGGATTCTGCCATCTTCCATTAACAGAACTATGGGTTTTAGGTACAACATCATTATATTAGAAATAATTACATGTAAGAAAGATTTCGTGGTAGAATAACATCTCTGATTTCTGATTTCCCCATGACCTTGGAACTAGCCCTATAATAGGATTCCTTGCATATTCCCAAAGAAAGGCAGGGGCATGCTAAGTTAAGCACAAGACCAAGAATCATGTGGTGTTAGTGTTGCTCCTAAACTGAGCCTTCCATGAGTCAGGCAGGTGGTTAAAAAGACCTTAAGGTGAGAGGAAATGATTCAGAACCTGAGAGAGCAGAGAGGAATGAGTTATGAGGGAATCCTCATCATGGGAAGAGTGAGATTCCGCGGCTGCCATCAAATTCTAAGGAAGAGCAGTGAGCAGATATGAGGGGTTGAGGTAATATGAAATGAGTAATTGAAGTTTTGCAAAACTGGGCAGCCATTTAGAAATTCCAGAGGGATAGTCAGGGGTAGTCTGTTCACAGCAAACGCAAGAGTGTCCTGTGGCGCCTTATTGTAATGCAGATGGCAAGAGAAGCCCTAAATGGCAACCATATTAGTGAAAAACAATGCCTGAAATGAATTCACGTACTACTGTTCCCAGCTGGGTTTACTGGCCTTTAATGGGTTGCAGCCAGGATTCAAGCCTAATACTTGGCCTCTCTTAGGACTACAGTCCAAAGTATACTGGTGACAGCAATGTTCTCCCACTGCTTGCACCTTCTGAGATAGTTGAACTAAGGGCTTCATACACTGTTAACTTTGCTCCAGCTTTCTAGGCGCAGGCCTGAGCTTTCCAGGTCTGTGTCTAAGCAGGGTTTTCATGTTTGTTTGTTTGTTTGTTTGTTTGTTTTTGTCACTGCATTTCCCCATGAAAACCCACATTTTATCACTGAATCGGAGCAAACAGTAATCCGTGGAAAGCCCAGCTGCTGTTTGTTCTGATTCAGCAGCAGAATGTAGCTTTTCCTGGGGAAAGTCCAGGGACAAAACAAACCAACCACTCAGACCTGGACCTGGAAAGATCTATGTCTAGAGATGTAGAATGAAAGGAAGTGTGGATGAGCTCCGAATTCTATTATTCTAACTCAGTGAACAATTAGCTCATTTTATTTCTGCAGCTTTAATTTTTTGTTTCTAGCATTGTGCTACACTTTTTGTATTATGCTTTATATTCTATTTTTGTACACAGCTCAGGGTTTTGGTTTTGTTGCTAGATATAAAGCTGTTCATAAATTCTAAAATAAACAAAATAAAATAAGACAGTAGGAGTCTGCCAACCACAGGAAGTAGATTCAGGGTAGCACAAAAAGTCTGCAACTATCAAATATTTACTTTAATGTTATAATTTTTGCCACCTAAGGGATTTTATGCCTCAAAAAACTCAAATTGTATACTGAACATAAAACTGGCCCATTGATTATCTACATAACTCAGAAGTAGCAATAACACAAGTGCAAGCTGCTCAAAAAGAGAAATCAGCTACGTAAATTACAAATTGGGGAGGAATCGGGACCATTTCTTTTTTTAAATAGCATCAAAAGAGTATACAGTACTTAATTTTACAGAAATACTCGGAGCACATTTGCCGAATATTTCAAATGATGCCATCAGTAATAAATGCATATTTCCCCAAGCGGGGGTTGACAGTGCATTTTATTACAAAAATTGTTCCTGGTGAAACACACACCTATCAAGACCCACTTAAAATTAGAATCATATCATCGTACTGGGTTTAGGAAGCATGAGATCCCTTATAAATGAATATATGCACAAAATCTGCCTTTAACTGAAAAGTTAATTAAATCATTCAAGTGCATAAATAAAGTCATTTGCAAGTCTAATGACCCCCTTCAGCCAAAGCTAATTGCAGCTGCAGTGAAGCAAAATACCTGCTACTGGCTTTATGCTATCAAACAGAACAGCTCCTCCTTTGGCATGTTGTAAAGAGCAGCGGCATTGTCCTCTATTAAGGAAGGCTGTTGGTTTTTATTAGATCATTGAGTCATTTAGAGGATCTAAGGATCTGACTGCAATCTAGTATAAAGTTTTTCTCAAATGTCACCTTTATCCTCATGGCATAAGTTTCGTTCTTCACTTAGTCTAGCCACACATCAGCAGCTTAAAATGCAGTGAGGTTGTTTCCTTCCACTTTATTTAAAGCTGGTTTAGCACACGCATAGGAACACGGGAAGCTTCTTATATACCGAGTTAGATCACTGGGTCCATCTAGCTCAGTATTGTCTCTACACAGATTGGCAGAGGCTCTCCAGGGTTTCAGGCAGGAATCTCTCCAAGTCATACCTGGAGATGCCCAGGATTGAACCAGGGACCTTGCAAATCTGACACTCACGGTGGGGTGGGGATGTCTTCATCTGATGCACATGACATGTATGGTTAACCCACTCCTAGAACACCACTACACCTGACCTCCTATTCATGAAGCTGTCATCTGTGTATGTTATCTGCACATGCACGACGGCTCTCAAATGTGCACACCTCAGCATAACTGTGAAGTGAATGTGGCTTATGTCTTCATAGAATAGTAGAATTGTAGAGTTGGAAGGGACCCTGAGGGTCATCTAAATCCAACCCCCTTCAATGCAGGAATATGTAGTTGTCCCATACGGGGATCGAACCTGCAAGCTTGGCATTATCGGCACCATGCTCTAACCAACTGAGCTATCCAGGCTGGTCCAATCAGATCATATGGAAGCACTATTTCTAAACAAGCTGAAGGATAGATATGGATTGTGGCTAAGGTTGTCATGTGTACACAGCTTCAAACATCAGTGGTGGAAGCACACTGGAGCCAGAGTAAACAGGATGTGCACACCACCTTAGAATAGAAATCACAGGGCCAACTGTATTTTTAACAGACACATGCCTTGAGTTAAGAACTGGAAGTTCCTGGTTCAAATTCTGGAGTTCCAGATGCGCCAAGGATCACTGCCAGAGCTTCACATACAAATATCACATTGCTTTTTCCAGCTGAGATGTGCCGTATCATTTATTTGGCTATAGCTTGTCCTTCACTGACTTCTGAAGAAGTGTTTGTTAGGAACCTGACCGTGACTGTTTCCTTTAAAAACAACAAATAACTTAAGGATGGTTAATATAACGTTTTCTTTGCTCTGGCTTTTTTTTACCCAGGAGGTTCAGGGGTGGAATGACAGCCTGCAGCTCCAAGGCATCCCTTGCTGTTAATTTTATTTTCACCAACCAGTAAATTATACCACCAGAACCAGCGCTTAATATAAAGGTCACTAGAGCTCAGCCATGGAACGTATTTTGAATGCAAAGGCTCTGCTCTTCTTGAAACTCTGGAAGACCTCTAGAGCATCCTCTGAGCACAAATTGTTTGCCTTTTACTCACTAGTGAGCAAATAATCAAAACCAGCCCCCCCCCCCCACTCATCTAACGATACCTAGGCAGGCATCTTAGGTTAAAGAGACCTCCCTATAGGAAGGCTTGAGACTGGGCACCTCTCACTTTAAGTTATTTACTGCGCTGGTTTCCTACTACTTTCTGAGCTGAATTCAAGGTGCTGGTGATGATTGATGAAGGGGTGGGAAACCTGTGGTCCTCTAGAGGTTGTTGGACTTCAACTCCCATCACCTCTCACCAATGGCATGTGGGCTGGGGCTCATGGGAGTTGGAGTCCAACAGGGGCCATAAGTTTCCTGCTCTTCACGTAAAATGACTGGGCCATGCATACCTAACAGACTGCTTCCACCTAGTGTATATTCTAGAATATTTTAGGGTGGCTCTTTGCAATGCACCATATATGCAGAACTGTAAGGTTATGTGGAGAGGCATTCTTGGTGGTCCTCTCTAAACCTTAGAATTCTCATTCCACAGAGGCTTGATTTTTGGTGACCAGTGACAGGCATGATAATTCGTAATTTTCTCAAAGAAGCATGGTTAATTTATTAAGTCCAGTTAATTAATTACTATTTGAAAATGCTGTGCCCCCAGTATAATCTAACTTGCAATGTGTTGTGAACATACATTTAAGTAATTATGGACTAGCAGTCATTGTTGGCAAGTGACACTACGCGAATGGTATTTTAATTTACCACATTTGTCATTTGAATGAACATGGCCCATGATTCTGCAGTATTTTCCTTCCAATTTCTAGTCCAAGCCTACTTAGTGGCATTCGAAAGTAACCCAACAGAGTCCAAAAGGTGTTCTTAGTGTCACTTATGAAATTTATAGCTGTGCTGCACTCTTCAGCTTCAGGAAGCTCCTCCAAAGACTTCACTAAAGAATATCCTGATAGCATCAGTAAGAAGGCTGTTCTGCATATGCTCCATCCTCACACATCCCCTGAGACTGAAAGCCAACAAAAGTACCAGCATTCTTTTGCTCTCATTGAAACAATTGAAGCACAAGCAAAACAATAATAAAGACACATGTCTAGGCAGTTAGGCTAGTAATAGGATATAAATCAGCCATTCTGGTCACTGCCTTATCAAAACTCATCTGCAGTAAAACATCAGCTGTTTGCAAGGCAAATATGTACAATATCTGAATCAGCATTCCTCATGGCAAGTATTCCATCGATGTCATTGTCTACTATGTGTCTATTGACTCCACTGTAGAAATTCCCCACCGTCCTAGATTTCCCTTCCCAACCTATTCTCAATTACCGACATTTAACAATGGGGCGGCCACTGATACTATGAGTTACAGCCCTTTATTGAGGTCATCAAGGAATGGAGAGAAGAAAATTCATAGTCTGCCTGGAGCCATAAGGAGGAAGGGACCTCCCCAATAGGCTACTAAACCCGGGGTGGTTTCAGTTTAAAGCACAAAAGGCTGCCGTAATTTCAAGTTAACTTTAGTAAAGGCTGCCTTATTTGCAGACCATTCTAATGACTAGAAAATAGAGTTCCAAAATGTCAACTGGATTCATGGGTGATACCAAGTGTAATATTTATATAAGCAATGCCACTTCTAGACAATGGGTGCTGCTGCTCCATGTTCTGAGTGCTTAGCTAAATTTGTGTATCTTGTTTGGTTGTGGTTCTGCCTTGGGAGAAATTCCTGAAAAGACTGGATCTATATACTAGGTAAAGGTAAAGGACCCCTGACAGTTAAGTCCAGTCGTGAATGACTCTGGGGTTGCGGCGCTCATCTCACTTTACTGGCCGAGGGAGCCGGTGTTTGTCCACAGACAGTTTTTCCGGGTCATGTGGTCAGCATGACTAAGCTGCTTCTGGCTTCTGTGCACAGAAACGCCATTTACTTTCCTGCCAGAGTGGTACCTATTTATCTCCTAGCACTTTGATGTGCTTTCGAACTGCTAGGAGCTGGAGTCAAACCACCCTAGGAGGGCCACAGGTTCACCAACTGCATTTATAACATTTTAACAGAAAGAATAATGCTTCATCTTAATGTCCCGTCTAAGGCAAAATCTTTTGTCTCAAGCTTAAGGTCAATTGTCCTGACGACAAATGCTATATTTCATACAGCCAAGATTTGTGACGTAACCCAAGCAATGACGTAGGGTGAACTTCCAAAGTACCCTTAGATGACCCATCTTTTTTTTTTTTTCTTTAGTACTGGCTACAGGCCAGCTAGCTTTTGACTGAATTTTTATTCGCAAGAATAAACACTGAAAGGATAAACTACTTCCATATTCCAAGCCACATCAGAGAAACCCTTTACACATGAGCAGGAACTCCCTTAAACAGTGCATATGGGTACATCTATCCTCCCCCCCCCCCTTTTAAAAATCTGTTACAGAAATAAAAAGTTGGAATGGGGAAGTTATCTAACTGAAATTATTTCAGTACCAGAAAATAGGTAAGTGGTCTAGTTATCAATGGGGAAGGTTTTTCTTACCATGAAAATATATATTTTTTGTCCTTTCCAAAGGCAATTGCACCACTGCAGTCTCAAAGGAGAAAACTTCAGATTGTTCTTTTGAGGAGGTCTTGACCCCTTCCACGGTACAAGCCCCAGCAAGATGGTCTTGTGTGGCTTCCATCACTCCCTACCCCGAGGCTTGTTGCCAAGGTGATATACAACCAATACAAATATTTCAAGCTACACCAAACCTAGTGGAAGATTACTATCCTTTTGACAAAACCATGGAGCTAGCCACCCACACATAATGGAGGTGAAGCAGACTGCTAAACTCATTGCACATGCGTATATAGTAGAACAGCAAAGTCATGTATGTTAGGAGCAGAATTAAAGTCATGTCAGCAGAGAAAGCAGATGTTTCTTCCTTGGTGAACTTCTGTTCAGTGATGTTCTCAGAGGCATTGCGCACCACTGATATGGTGCTTTCTACAGGAACTGAGAGGCAGTCACTAGGACCTCCTTCTGGAGAAGTCACCACCCCCCTGTCTCCTAGACTGACTGGCATCCAAGCAGCACTCCAAAAAAGAACATTAGAAGAACTGTAGGAAAGAAAATACAGCCAAAAAACACAGAACACCACCCCAGGAGGTGTGCCATGAAATATAAAACAAAAACCAAAAAGTGCCACCCCCACATATAAGCCATAACTGACAAACTCACTAAACGTTATACTAACATATTACACTCCAACAGACAGGTGGACCACAATGCCCTCTGGGATCATCAGCGAACCAAAGTTCACCAGGTAATTAACTTCCTTTTTCACCTGAGTATCCCAGAGGGCACTGCACACCACCGAATGTAGCAGATCAGCAACAGCTTTAGTAGAGTGGGCCAAAAAGTGATCAACCAACCCCCTTTCACAGCAACCCCTTTTGGTGGAGGTATACACTGAAGCCCAAATAGCTACAAATCTCCACCACCAGGAAATTACCCTGAAGAGCAGACAAGGCTGTGGCTCTCCACAAAGAATGAGCAGTCACCCCTTGTGGGGGAGACTTATTTATAGTCAAATATGCCTCAGCAATATGTTGCCTGAGGCACCTAGAAATGGTGGAAGAGATTTGGACTACTCCTGAAAAGATACAAATAGGGATTGAGACTTGCAAAGCTTTGCTGTCCAATTCAAATAGAATTGGAGCGCTCATTGCACATCATGCTTATGCCATCTGATTCTTTTCTTAGTGTCTAGCCAGAAGGAGAAGGAACCTGCCTCAAGTTGTCAGATTGGGCTTGTATGATAGCAGTGAGGCGTTGGCCAGAGGGGGGAAAATATTATTATTAACAGGGAATTCGATTAATCTTAAGAAACAGAAAAGAACTTTAGTAAGGAAAACAATAGAATTTATACTGGGGCACTTTGTGTTTCCTGTTAGAAGCTTGGTCAGGATATAGGCTGTTTCCCTAACAGTTCAACTGGGTCATCACTTCAGGACAAATGGCTTCTTAGTCTTTGGATGATCCAAAACTGTGTTTGCGGACTGTTGTCAGCCCTTGAGTCTTTTCCTTGGGGAGAAGAAGACCCAGAAGGCACCTGCCACTGATGGTGTGGTCTCCAGGACCACTGTCCTTGCGGCTGTCCCTCACCTTCACTGGGGGAACATAACCCTTTTAAATTGAGCTTGATGCCTCATGAGGCTTTGCTGGGTACAGCTACCTGAAATGGTGCCAAAAACCAGGAGAAATCAAGGCCGTTTATGCGACTTCCTGAGAAGTGATTTAGCCCTCAGGCCCGCATGACCTTACAGCATGTGTTAGGGCATGTGTATCCAGGAAAGAACCTGATTACTCTTGGTTGAAGCCTTCGGGATGCTCAGGTCACTTTGCCGCCAAAAAGTGGGAAGCAGAAAACAGAGGCACAGTGCTTGAAGAGCAAGGGATATTCCCTGTAACCTCAGTGTTTGGCTGTGGTCTGCTGTGGTGTGGGTCCCTGCCTTCCTTCCTACATCTCAGTAGGTGAGGATAACTTTTCTCCACCTAACTCCAACTAAAAGCTGACCTTTGGCTTTCCCTAGGGGACAACATAACTACACATCTCAAAAGAGAAAGCCCCTAATGGAGCATACAGGAGCAGGATCTTCTAGAAGGCAGAGTCTCAGATGAGGGGAAGGTTATCCCCTCTTCCACCTAGACATTATTTTATTGTCGTATGACTTTGCCTTCTGAAAAGGAGTTAACCTTTCCCTATATTATGCTCCACTCCTCTGCCGACAGAGAAGGATTTAGTCCCTAAATTTTCAGGTAGGACTGAATGGACCCCTGTCTGAAACCATGGAGATCCATGGATAGTTTGTGTAGGGTAACCAATGATGGACTAAATGGAGGATTTAGTTTCCTATAATCCTAATAGCAAGGTGCAGGAAAAACCACAGGTTTTTTTCTATAGTTTTTTTCCCCTACAGAAGATATCCCAAGGTGCAGGAAATAAAATGTTATGTGGATTTGTTAGCCTATAGTAAAACAGAGAAAATAAGGCTGGATTTTCCTTAAAGCATTGCTAGAAATGGTATTCCCATTTGCAATAATTGTACAAAAACTGAATGCTTTTCAGAATCCTGTGATTGACAATATAATAATATTAAACTTTAATTGCACCACTGCTGAAGTTATTACATGTCCCAGTGGTCTAATGTATGTTGATTTGACAACATGACAAATTCAGACCTGGATCATTGAACACAAAAGCTGCATTAGATTAGAGAAAATATAAGCAACCCCTTGTGAAACGGTTCCAGGAATTCAGTCACAAAGACAGGGATTTAAAATACTTTGCAAGTTAGAACAAACCAAGAACCGATTTTTAAGCAGAGTCATTTTGTTGTAGAGTGCAGCACCAATAGTAAGAAGCTTCTAAAATATTTCAGAATGCCATTCCCAAAATAGCCCACGTGGCTATGGTTTTGCAGTGTGCAGCTGGCACACAGAACAGGGTCTAAAACTGACATTTACCAACATTTCTATAAAACAGAGGTACCATCTGTGTATGGTAAAAAATGTATAATGGTTAATATTGTCCCCACTGATTTAAACACATTACATTGGTGCATGGTACCTCTTCTGCTGTGTCTTACAGTTTTGGATTTTACTTACCCTGGTGCTGTCTGCATACTAAGCAGTTATTTACTGCAGCAAATAAAAGTGTATAAAGCAACCTCAAAAATATTAAAATGATGTTTTTTAAGCACCTTCACTATTGCTATAATGTAATGTGGGGCAGGAACTGAAGCCCTGCTTACAAAAGTCCCAGGTTCAATCCCTGACCCATCTCCTGGTAGGGCTACAACAGAATCCTGCACAAACCTTACAGAGTCACTGTATGTTAGGTTGACAATATTAAGTAGATGTAGGAATGGACAGACTGTATAGGTTGCTTCACATGTTACTAAATCTATGCATGTTTATTCCGAAATTGGATGTGTGTAGGATTATTGCCTAAGCACACTTAACTACCAGGAGTAACTTGCGCTGAATGGGGTTTTACCAAGTAAAGATGCACAGCACTGGGTGATAAGTAAATCAAACCAGTTTAAAACATGAAAGATTTAAACTAAATCAGCAGTAGTCTTCCCAATTTCCAGGTCCAGAATGCTTGGAGACCTATTTAGGAGTTTCTTCTTCAATGAACTCCTGACATGCTCACCCAATGCCCTCAAAACCCAGAGTTCCCTAAATAACCAATTAGCACAACTAATTAATTTTACAAACTCTACTTTTACACATTCATGTGCATGTACCTACCACTCCTTAAATTAGATTGGCTTTCAACCAGCCCTAGAAATTCAGTTCAAATCCATGCTGAATGCATATACTAATAAAGCATATTTCATTCAACTTACTTATTTCCCAGACCAACTTATGCAAAGAGTAACTGCATGTATTAGTATGCAGTATAAAGTGCTACAAGAGAACATTTTATTTTAACTTCTGTTGGCAGAGAAAATGTGGAAAAACCCCAGCCAGAATAGAAACAGAGTTCAAGCCTTTTGCAGTTTCACATACCTGGTTATTATCCCTGCAACACAAACAGTTTTTGACGTCACATATTAGTTCCAGTATGTATTTTGGAAGTTCTCCTGGGCTAGAAGGCAGGTCACTGGGAACACAAGGTAAGTACCCTGCCTCCCCCCAAAAAGAAAAAGCAACAGCGAGAGGTTTTTCTGCAGCCAGATTTTTAAAGGAGGCCAAGCCTCCAAGTGACAGCCCCTATACCTATAACCCGATGGGTGGTGTTATTCCCACTGGTAACAGCATGGCTTTAGATAAAGCAAAACACTCAGCAAAACTGCCCACAGAGAACATTTTGGCAGTTGGTCCTATGCATGACTGCTTGAAAATGATTCAGACAGATTCATCTGTCATGGATGCTTTAGCTGAAATTCCTGCATTGCAGGGGGTTGGACTAGAAGACCCTTGGGTTCCTTCCAGATCTATGATTCTATGATTCAGCTGGTCTTACCTCTTAGTAAGTGTGCTTCGGATTGCTGTTTAGCTCATAGTTACTTAACTCATGTTCAGTGGCTGTGATAATGTTTACTCCATCTGGTCTCACTTCCCCAAAGGTCTACAACCCCAATGCAATTTGATCAGTACAGTCATACCTCGGGTTACAGACACTTCAGGTTGCGTTTTTTTGGGTTATGGACTGCCGAAACCTGGAAGTACCGGAACGGGTTACTTCCTGGTTTCGGTGGTCGTGCATGCGCAAAGTGCTAATTCGCGCTTTGCGCATGCGCAGAAGTGCCAAATGGCAACCCGCGCATGCGCAGACGCACTGCTGCAGGTTGCGGACGCTGAGGGTTGGGAACATTTCTAACTGAATGTAGTTTATCTGGGTAGCAATTAATGGCAAACTATAGATAATTCCCCCACAGATATTCAGGGATGGAGCAACTTCCCCTACCTGAGGTCTGACACCCAAAGGGGAACAGCAGGTGAAGCCCATATGCTACTCTCCCATTTTTGCCCCATCTCTCCACATTTCCTTTGTTTCTTTTCCTTACTTCTTGCCCATAAGAGCGAAATTAATCCAGAACCTTGGCACCCTCCACCATAGGGCCTTAATATGGCTCATTAGTGGATAAAGTGCAGTGGGCTATGCCAACTCCACTATAAGATAATGAGAAATGATTTAGAGTCAGAGAAAGCTAGCAGCAGCAACTACGGTATATCCTAACTCTCCTATTCCCTGCTGCTCCACAATTCCCTACACCTGTACAGTTGAAGTAGAGAAGCAAAAAAAACACTAGGTATAGTGAAATATAAAGAGGAGAGAATCCAGGTCGACACCTGTCTGATGAGACAAAGACAGAGAAGAGCAGTGCTGTTACATTCTGCCTTTCTTTTTCTCCTTTTTCGCTTGTAAGAAAAGAAATCGGCCTGGTTCACACACCATGTTAAAACACAGCTAATGTTTAATCATGTATAACTATGCAAATGAGCAGCATGCTGGTTCAAGCTTCTCAAAAGTCCCCACTTGGTTCCTCCCCCATTTCTGGCCACACTGTGCTAGGAGCAACAAACCACAAACCTTAGATTGTTGTGTAGCTCAAACTCAGGCTTGTGGCTATTTCTCTCTAAACCGGTGTTTCCAAAACTTGGGTTTCCAGCTGTTTCCCAAGTTTGGGAAACACTGCTCAAAACAAACCAGAGCAGCAAGCCAAGGTTTATTTGGGGGAAACAAACCAGAAGTCCATGTTTAGACACCCAAGACTTTTGGTTTGTTGTTCCTGGGATGTGGCTTAGCCAGGAGTTGAGGAGGAACAAAGTAAGAACTTTTAAGCAACATGTTAGTTAGTTGGGGACAAGTGCAGCAATTTGTCAGTTACATAAGGGGAAGTCTTGTTCATCCTGCCAAATGGAAGATATTGGTTGGCATGCAACCAACTTTATTCTGAGTAGACCCATGGAAATGAATGTCTATTATTAACTTGGGGTCTGAGGAAAAGTTAGTTGGTGGTTATGTTTTATGTGCACCAAGTGTATTTTGTCCCCAACCCCATACTCATCCCATCGCTGAGTTACTATTGCCATGTGCCCTCCATTTTGTAGCTGGCTAACAGCTTTGGACAAGTCTGTTGCCCAATGAACAGGCTCTTCAAAAGCAGAAAACGAAGGGCAGGGGACGCACAATACGTGGCCCAGAAATCATCAACACTTTTCACTACAGCCTCTAGGTGTGGAAATGGGTTGTCATTTTTAACAACAACAACAACTTATATACAGTGGTACCTTGGGTTACAGATGCTTCAGGTTACAGACGCTTCAGGTTACAGACTCTGCTAACCCAGAAATATTACCTCAGGTTAAGAACTTTGCTTCAGGATGAGAACAGAAATTGTGCGGCGGCAGCGGGAGGCCCCATTAGCTAAAGTGGTGCTTCAGGTTAAGAACAGTTTCAGGTTAAGAATGGACTTCCGGAACGAATAAAGTTCTTAACCTGAGGTACCACTGTAATGGGCTGGCATTATATCATTTTATTGCCTAGCACGCACTCACTGGCAGAAGCTGAATGTTTGCACTCTCAGTTGAAAAGCTTTATGAAGATTCTGTCTGCAACTTGCA
The DNA here is from genome assembly GCF_964106645.2 of Podarcis pityusensis. Lineage (NCBI taxonomy): Eukaryota > Metazoa > Chordata > Lepidosauria > Squamata > Lacertidae > Podarcis > Podarcis pityusensis. The sequence continues at coordinate 62,619,754 of NC_138031.1, forward strand.
ACTTATTTATACATTCAGGTCATCATGACTTGACATTGTGGTCAAGTGACTGGTGAAGGTCCCTGGATTGAACCTGCCCCTTCCAATGATGGGTTGGCTCAGAACTTTTTTGAAGTATAAGCCGTTTTGAAATTCTTATCTTCAGGCTGGGGAAATTAGTACTTTCCAGCTATGAAGTAGATCATACTTGGCAGCAGGAGAGGTGTAGTGTAACCAGTTTGGTTGCGCTGGGGGCAGAGCCTAGGGGGCGCCACAACTATGATCTAGAATGGAGCATGAGAGGTGGAGGGACACTAACTTTTGGCTTCGCACAGGGCACTGCTAAAATTTGAGACCCCAAGATCTGGCAGCAGCAACTGAAATGAAAGTAAAACGATACATGCACGCACCCTTTTAGGTGTGTGTTGCTGGGCACTAGCACACCTAGAAGTATTAGACATCAGTCTTCAATCTTTAAACAGCTAACTCTACTCAGGCAGCTTTACTGTCTCCAGACAATAAAGAGAAGTTAAGTCTGTCCCAGCCTCTCCTCAAAAGTGACCCACCAGTTTGCCCAGCGAGGATGTATGAAATACCATAGGTTAGGTTCCAGTTTGGGGGTATGCTTGATATTTATTCAAATGCTCCGACTTCATAGCTCATGTAATCATATGGATCCTTTTTGCATGCATACAGGATAGATTATTTGTCTGGTATAAATCAGGATAGTGGCACAGAAGCCAATAGAGCACAAGAGCAAAGGCTCTGCCTCTGGAAGTCTGGGTAGGTTAGGCTTATCATTGCTGAGATGGTTCGGCATGAGTTCATTTGTTTGCTTAAGAGGGTAAGTCAATGAGCAGTCCCAGTCTGCCTAGGCTTGATACAAATACTTCTGCAGTTCATCGTTCAGGATCCCCAAGCATCAAGTCACCCTTTCAGCCTTCCAATTGTCTCACCTGTTTGTTTGTTTGGGTTACAAAAACCTTTTAGCTATTTACGGTGTATTTCTGGTTCAGTAAGCCTACAAAGGTGGTGGCATTAGTTCTGCTGAAAGAAATCCACCACTGAAGTCTTCTTGTGCTCCTTATACAAGGTAATTGCTTGGCTCATTAAAACCAAGAGACTGACAGATGAAAGAGAGATAGATTAGGTGAAGGAGGCCATTCAGGGCTGGGCAGTTTTGGGTTTTCTTTGTGCGCTATAATTATTTCTTCGGGGGGTTTTGACGGAGAGAAAAAATGCCAAACATGAGAAACAAGGGGCGGGTTTGCAAACAAGTTGCATAAACAGATGAATTACCTTAGTAGATCAGACCACTAGCGCACCTCAGCCAACACTCTGTTGTCTTCAACAGTGGCCAGCTCTCAAATCCTCCAAGCTCAAAAAGCTGATTAGGCACCCATGGTTTCACCTGGCAGTCAAATATATACTGCTTCATAACAGTTTTAGCTATTATCTACCATAGAGCCATAATAGCTAAAACTGTTATGAAGCAGTATATATTCGACTATTAGCTATTATCTACCGTTGAGCCAAGGAACGCGGGTGGCGCTGTGGGTAAAACCTCAGCGCCTAGGGCTTGCCGATCGTATGGTCAGCGGTTCGAATCCCCACGGCGGGGTGAGCTCCCATCGTTCGGTCCCAGCTCCTGCCCACCTAGCAGTTCGAAAGCACTCTTAAGTGCAAGTAGATAAATAGGTACCGCTTTATAGCGAGAAGGTAAACGGCGTTTCCGTGTGCTGCGCTGGTGCAGGCTCGCCAGAGCAGCTTCGTCACGCTGGCCACGTGACCCGGAAGTGTCTCCGGACAGCACTGGCCTCCGGCCTCTTAAGCGAGATGGGCGCGCAACCCTAGAGTCGGTCACGACTGGCCCGTATGGGCAGGGGTACCTTTACCTTTACCATAGAGCCAATGACAGATCTGCCATCCATGAATTTGTCTAAACCTTAAAGCTGCCTAAGACACACATCCACCCCACGGGTACTATACTTTGAATTTCATAAGCCTGGGAGTATTGTCCTATTTTTGTCCTCACAAAATCTTCTGAAAAGCAGGTTAGGATGAAGGTGCTTGTGCTCCCTTTCAAAAATTACGCAGCTACATTGGAGGATGATATGATTGCATGTATCTGACTTCAACATGCTAGTAATAATATTTGAAAAATTCCCCTACTTGTAGTACGATGCACATGCAATTGTGATCCCTTACGTAAAGGGTCTCTTTTCAGTCTATATTGCAAATGTTTGTAAATCAGGTACACACAATTCCACTTCCCTCTTGAACTCATGCATATAACATCTGAATGGGGCCAGAATAACTTAATCAAGGTCACTCCATTAACTTCACAGCTTGGTGTTACCTGTGCACATCCTAACACTGGCTTTCTTTTAAAAAAACACACGATTGAATTGATAATGCATGGAAGAAGTCCAGTCCCTCAACTCTTTTTTAAACTGTTCTGCAACTATGAATAGAATGTGGTCCCTAAAAGTATATGAGCCTAACAAATCAAGGCACTTGCCAAATGAAAAGAGTATTGATAGGTAAGACAGAGATTTATGGTGCTGCTTTATGGCAGAAACAAAACCAGGTAGAAGTTGATTCAATCACAGACCAAACCTTATGGAAAAAAGGGTCTAAGCTGATTGCTATATTTCATAGTATAGCTCTGAAACAATATAAAAGTGCCTGTTTGCAAGAATAGGTGTTAATTATAACAGCAGCTACTTAACTTGGCTACCAAATGCACACAATTGTCCTCTAGTTATTATCTGAACACCGTATTTGCTAATTAAAATCATTCAAACCATTTTGCTTTATCTGAACAAAAGGTTAGAGGAAATTCATGGGGGGGGGAGTGTAAGATAGATAGCAATGTTCTTCAAAAGAGGAAACAAATTAAATAACTACCAAGAAGGAAGAGAAGGCACATTGTGTTATAACCCCAGTACTGCCAATTTCTAAGGCCTTGATTATGAATATCTCGAGTGGCAATTAGTTTCTATTAGAAACTTATGCACAAGTAAAAATGTACGAGTATTATATCTGCACATTCAGAATAACAGTCAGCCATTTAAAGACTGGCACTGGCTCCCAGTAACAAGACAAACCTATTTTTAAATCTTTGACAGAGATAAATGTAGATATTTTTGCATCTACTCTGGGAACAGAAACATATTTTAAAACAGAGAAAGAGGAGAAACAATGTTTAACTGCTCCATGCCACTCATCTGAAGACTCGAGCGTGGAGGGAGGCGGAGAGGTCAGGTTGGGGTGGGGACGGGGCCAAGGGGCAGTGGACCCACACCACACTAGACTGATGGGCAGCAGCTGAGGAGGAGCACCAGCGAGGGGGGAGGAAGGAGGGGGTGAGGGAGGGAGAGGAAGCCGCTCTTTGCCCCTTATCTCTATTGTGACTTGTGCCAGGCTGGGCTCCTTGCCAGCCGCACCAACAGCGATGCAACCGCCATCTTGGGCTGGCCAAGCTCAAATATGGGGAAAAAGGCATCCAGTATGAAGTCTGAATTGGGACACTTTTGTCCAAAAACGGGGTGATCCTGTTTTTATAGGGACAGGTGGCAACCCTACCCTTGATAGGCCTTTTCTATCCCCCACCCGCCATTATTTGGGAACTGGTCTTAGCACACCACCACAAACTACCTTAAATGCAAGTGAGCTGTGAAGCACCAAAAGCTATAGCAACTAGCTGAAATCAGCATAGACCCATAATTGTCACAGGTTGAAATGATCATTAGTGCAGCGTTCCACAATGTAAATGAAATGCAAGAAAGGGTGAGGCAAGTCTTCATGAACCTGGATACTATTCAAAAAACAAAACAAAACCCTCAATCAAAATATTTGAATTTCTCTTTGTCTAAACCTGTTCATTTCCAACCTAGGCTATCTTAATCAATCTCTTGATCATTACCTGGGGTATGGGGTGTGCTTCCTCCCAAATTAGGGCTGGGATGATACAGGGCATGTGAAAGCTCAATAAATGTCAAACTGAAGAAATTTAAATACTCATAACCTTAAAAAAATAAAAAGAATATACAAAATGCCTGACATGGCCTTGTTATGTACCGGTAATTTACAACCTCCATCTCTCTCCGCAGTTATTCTAACAGACACTGGTGCAAGGTCTAATTGCATCGCTGAATCACTTGCAGGAAACATTAGCACATATATTAGTTCCCAGATAGTGCAACTGGCTGTACTCCCACAATAAAGTTGGGCCTGAAAATGGACTTCAAGCAATTACGCACGTCAGAAGGCAGAATATAGCACAACACCCTGCCAACCTTTCTTCAGCCCTTGCACAGATGGCAGTAGCCCAACTGCATTGGTTCCTGAAGGAGATGCAAGCAACAGATCTGCACTGTTGCCAACAGTTGTCCTAGCCTGCTGGCTCAGCGCTACAACGTGATCTGGATCCCTTAGGGTGCTCGCAAATTGGTATGAAGCTTAGACATAATCACAGTGGCAGAAGCATTGGTGCATTCATACCTATATTCTCATTGATTTCAAGCAAGTAAGAACATGAAGTCAAAGGATTTAGGTTAATTTAAGTGGTTTGCATGAAGCTTTGTACCTTTTCTCGTCAGCATTTGAACAACCACATCTCCCTGCAGCTTTGGCTTAGCATACCTGCTGTTTCAGTAGACTGTCATGTTTTTTGGGATTTGCAAGCCACCTCATGAATATTTAAGGTAAAAAGGAATTACGGTAAATTACAAGGCGGCTGTAATCCTAAACACGCTTGCCTGAGGTTAAGCCCCACTGATTTTAGTGGGGCTTCCTTCTGAGTAAACATGCTTAATTTGCACTGCAAAATGTTTCGATCTCATTTCCCACCCCACATATTTGTTTGCTGGCATATGCGTTCCTGTTAAGTCACAGGTCACTTTGGAAAGCAGGACAGAGCAAAAAGGGAATTACAGTGGTACCTCGGGTTAAGTACTTAATTCGTTCCGGAGGTCCGTTCTTAACCTGAAACTGTTCTTAACCTGAAGCACCACTTTAGCTAATGGGGCCTCCTGCTGCCACCGCGCTGCCAGAGCACGATTTCTGTTCTCATCCTGAAGCAAAGTTCTTCACCCAAGGTACTATTTCTGGGTTAGCGGAGTCTGTAATCTGAAGCGTATGTAATCTGAAGCGTATGTAACCCGAGGTACCACTGTATATCTCTTCATGGTTTTTTAATACATCCAGAGCTTCTGATTCTGAGTTACAAACACCCATGTCCGTACACATAAAGCTCTGGACGAATGGGCTTCATTCCCAGTGACTTCAATATTTTGAGCAGCTTCATATGAACAGTAGTCAATTGTATGCAGAGCTCCATGTATGGGAACTCTTTGTTCAAATCAGGAGCCTCGGGATCAGGTTGATAATCATAATGCACACAAAGGTAGAGGTCTGTATCCTCCATTTGCCAACCTTAGCCATTCTCCAACCCTACCCACTCCCTGTCAACTCCATCTGGATTGGCTGTGCTTCAGTCTCACAAACTGCATAGTGCCCTCACCACATGCATACAAACCAGACGTGGGGGGGGGGACTCCCCTTCATTCCCACCCCCCTCACCAGTGGCAATGGTGATGACAAGAGGAGGTCTTCCCTGGGCCACCCACTCACTCTGCTCAGGCAGAGCATGATTACATATGTGGCCAGAACAATATAGATCTGTATATTAATATCTACCTACTTCTATATGCAGTATCTTAAGCTGCAATCTTAAGCATACATACTTGTGAGTCTATAAATCACCTTGGGGCCAAGGATTAGAATTTATATAAGTAAAACATTTTTTTACCACAAGTACAATGGAGTAAGATTCAGTGATACTGTCACTGAAAGTCGGGGAAGAAAAAGATAATTCAAAGCAGAAGATGAACATACAGTAAATGAATTGGAAGTGTCCAAAGATGGTGCATGTTTTCTCTATCTTGGCTCAAATGGGAGGACTGCCACTACCCTATCATGACAAAGTTATTAAAGCTGTATGTAGTAGGAACCCAGCTAAGACTCAATGGTGAGAAAAAGTAGCAGGTTGAAGTAGACAGAATATATTAATGAATGTATGCTGCTAATTTAAAAAATAAGCTGACCAATCTTTTGCAACTGATTTCTATCATATATTTTAAATTCCCATAAATGGAATTGTTTAGTTTTTAAAAAAAATAAGATAAGTTTGTAATAGAACATTAGGGAGTCATGGAGACATAAGAGTGGATACTAATGCTGTTGGAAGACAGATAAGGCATAAGGCAAAGGAGAGGGTGGTAACTGAGGGAGACAGTGCCACCAGGTAGGAGAGAAAGAAACTGGGGAACCTGTCCTGGGTCCTTCAGGCATTGTTGGACTCCAACTCCTATCAGCCCCAACTAATATGGTCAGGGATGATGGGAATTCTTGTCCAACAACATCTGGGTAGCTCGCAGGTTTGCCATCCTTGATGTAGGCCATAAACAAAATGAAAATACTCAGGGAGAATAACTCCTTTTCACCTACCTTAATCTCTCTAAGCATAGCACACCCAATGGAAATATGTTTTACTCACTTTCATATAAGTGTGCACCCATCCCATGACTGCCCTGACTTATCACCTAATTTGGAATGTATCCCCTTCCAGCCATGACTAACTCAGTCCAAAGACCTGAATCAGTCTGAACACACATAGCAAACTCTTTGTCTCTTTCTCTGTCATCTGTAGTTTTCTCATTATCTATTCAAGGGATGCAATCCATTGAAACCTATGGTAGTTTCATAGTTGAGCACAAGTGAAACCAGGTTTGAATTCATTGTGAATGGGCTGGTGTTCTTGGTGGTGTCCCTGTAGCCTCCCTCCCCCTTTTGAAGAGTTGCAACTCCAGCAGACTATAATAAATTTCCTAGTTTCTTCTCACTCAAGAGGTGACACCACGAGTAAAGGCATCTGTCTTGAGTTGCAAAATTTCAGCACTATCATTTTGGAGATGCGTGCCTACTAGAAAATTTATTTTGAGATGTGCTTTCTCTAGCTTTGACCCCATTAGTCTGCTATCCTGCTCATTCCCCCTCTACCTCTGGAGTGGCATCAACAAAGGAAAAAAAATAAAATCGTCATTATTCTTCCAGAATTACAGCCCATTATTTTGTAGGGAAGACTTAATCCAGAAATCAAATTCAGGGAGTTCCATCATTTCTTTTTATTTCAGGGGGCAATAGGTCAATTCAGATATAACAACAAATCATGCTTTCCTCTCTTCTGGCTTCCATGCTCACACCTGAGTTTTCTTCTCTGCCTCATGGTTTTCCCTAACCACCCTTCACTGTGACATACAACTTGGCAACTGATAATGAACATAAGATGGGCAAGCCACCTTCAGAGCCTAGTTTGGAAGCAATGGACTTTTTGATGTCATGACAAACTATGGTTTGCAGAAAGCAGGAAATGGGAGAGGCAACACATATTTGAGAAGGGTGAACACAAGCTCATGGGACAGTTTCTGCTCACCAAACCATGGTTTGACATTCTTTCTGAACTAAGCCAATGTATCACGCCCTTAAAAGGAACACATTAATGTCTAATGGTGTGTAAAGCAATGCTAAGCATGCTTACTCTAAGTTCAATAGGATTTATTCCTAGGTAAATGTGCATTGGATTGCAGCCTAACAGGCCAGCCCAATCCGATACATGTATTCTCATGTGTGTTCTGCGTGGCTAAATGTGATTAGCATTGCAGCCTAAATAGATTAAAGTTTCTACTTCTATTGGTTACTTCAGATCAGGGAGTCAGCACCATATATGTTCACACTGTAGGACAATCACATTTAAATTCAAGTGCTATTGATATTTAAGAACATTGTCTACGGGAATTGATGAACCTTCAGTTCAATGTAGAAAAATCTGAACACACCAAAATCATAGCATGGTGCAGATAACTAAACACTAGAGCTGTCTAGGGCAAAATGTTTTGTTGAGGGTGGAGGGAGTTCGGCTTCATACATCCTCTTCCCCCAATTGAGATTAAAGTTATGCTAAGAGTTTATGAACTTTTTACAGATAAATAAATTTCCCCTACAGGTCTTCCTCATTAAGTTCATGAAGAGTTTATGCATATTTGCAACACAAATTATGAAGGCTCCATTTTGTAGGATGATAATATGATCCTAATTAAACTGGCATTCCTTCTGAGATACTCAACATTACTGACGTTCTTAACACACACAAAAATTATTTTTCTTGGCGTCTGTGAATCTGATCCACTGCAGTTCTCACCACAGCAATGCATTCTAGATAATGAGAAAATGAGCATTCTACCAGCTGTTAACATTGTTTTATTGAACAAAGACATGAAAAATCTCACCCACTGCAAAAAGTGCTTTTTTCCCATGAGGCACCACCCCCTGGTCCATTTAATTGTTGAGAATATTATCACGTGTAAGTTAAAGAGAAGCCAAAGCATAATTTCATAAATTGAAAAAAGCAGTTATATTTTGTTAATGAATTCAGATTAGATCTATTTAAAAAATAGTGCTGTTTACATTTATTACCTTTCTTCCAAAGAGGTTAAGTTTGGTACATGGAATATTATGTTCACAACAAACCTGTGATGTTGGCTAGACTAAGAAGTAATGGCTGACCTAAAGGGACTATCAAAGCTGAGTAGGAAATCAAGCCCTGCTCCCCCTGCTCTAACCCTAAAATCCTTTATTCCTCCTCTGCTCTTTCCATTTCATTTGTAAGCAGAGAAAAGTCGTCTCCCCCCCCAAAAAAAATTCAGTAATTCAGATTTTCTCCCTATGAGGTTTTGATATCAAAATTAGTATATGTATATATGAAGCTGCCTTATGTCAATCCATACCATTTGTTTTATTTTAATTCCTTCCAAAGAGTTCTTCAGGGTAGCATATATAGCTCTCCCCTGCCCAGTTTATTATCAGAACATCCCTGGTTAGGCTTAGAGAGAAAGAGAGAAAGTAAGACTCAACGAAGGTTCACCTAGCAAGTTTAATGGCTAAACAGAGACTTGAACTCAAGTCTCCACTGGCACAGCCTAAGACTCTAGCCACATCATTAGTTCATCTTGCCCAGTATTACCTCCACAAACTGGAAGTGCTTCCCTGGAGTCTAAGCAAGGGGTCTTTCCTAGCCCCGCTACCCAAATTCCTTTAGCTGGAGATGTCTGTGATTGAATTTGGGACCTTTCATATGCACATAATATGATCTATGACTGAGCTATGGTCATCCCCTACCATGGAAATGACCGCTCCCTACATCAAATGGGGGGCACCTTTTGTGTGGTCGTGCACAGCCCTCCAGATCCCAGTGCAGCTCCCTGTAGTTCAGGCTAGCGTCACCCTCCCCAGGCTGGATACCTAAAGGTCTCCGCCTACCTCAGCCAATCGCCCAATCCTGCTTGGGGAGGCGTTGCTAGGGGATCAGCCAGGTAAGGGGAGGTACCGCCCTGCCCACACAACAGAAGGTGAATCTTACTTGCGAAGCGCCAGTTGGCTCCAGAGCTTCTCCCACCCTGCCCTCCCTCAGTTAAGTCTTCTTTTGCAGGTTAACCACTTCTCCACAGGTACGCGGGCGCTTCTACGTCATGGTCACTGCTGAAGGGCCGGAAAGGAATTTTCCTGCATTGGCAAGTTTTGCATTTCCCGTAGCAAAACATCACAACTTTGGCGGTGTCAGGCCTTGGGCGGAATCCTTTAGTCTATTTTCCTAAATGAGGGGAGGGCATGAAGCGGTGACCCATGGCCCCCTTGCAGCGGTGATTCCAGGGTTCCCCGTTAAAGAGGTCTTGAGGGGAGGCATTGGCCATATGCTGAGAGGTTGTCATTGCTCTCCCCTGCAACGGCGGCGAAACGGGAGGGGCGGGCTCTCAGCTTGAACATATGTTCTCCAGAGCCAGCCCAATCCTCACACATTCTGGATAACCCTGATGTCTCCCAGATCCCCAGCTGGGGACTGGAAAGGATAAACGCCCAATGCCTGAGCCAAGGTCCCCTCACATCTGAAACTTAATAAAGTTGTGGCCAATTTTAATCCCATAGCACGTTGTCTTGAGTCATTATTCCGCTCGGGGATTGCCTGGGGTTGGGGGGACTCTGCCTGTCCGCGCAATCCCCATTAAAATTTCAATTCATAAGTGTGTTTTATAGGAGAGGGGGAGTACAGGATTCCAGCCAGCCACAGGACCTGGTGGAAATGCATTTTAACTGGATGGTTGATAACACTAACGTCAAGCACTCATAATGATGATGCATCAGTGAGTGATTTGGATGTGAAACTCATAATAAAAAAGGGCAATTGTTTGGCTGCATGGGCTTGTCTATGTTTTGATGTATGGTTCACGCAGCGGTTAGGAACGCAATGCTGCCACACTACAATTGCACACGAGCTCTTCTGGGGAGGGTTCGGCAGAATTTTTGCCTGACAACATTGGGGATTCAGGGAAGGAAACGGTGGGCAAGGCATGGTTGGAAGACCAATACAAACTTCAGAGTGGAGCTGCAGTGAGTACTTCCAAGTTGCACTTTGAGTTCTCCAATGTGCTCCTTCAGTACACATTGTTCTCCTGCATGAGAACATGCGCAAGTTCACCCTCATATATATATTTGTGTCTTTGGAGAAAGGGAAATGAGCTGCCACCAGCAATTGTTATTCACTTTTAACACATACATCTCAACATCTTAGAACTAAATGGTTTTGGGTGCTGATACTTTGACAGCGTCCATCCACTCATAGGATCATTTCACCTCCTCGGGGCTTGCAGAATAATTAGTCACCTGGCCTTTAATTACAATTTCAGCCTTTATTATTATTTATTTTTTAAATCCTTTTTAAATGGCAGTCATTAAAACACACATCAGCACCTCATGCTTTCAATAACTATTGCTCTGTTTTCTTTGATTGGAGGTGTAGCAAAAAATAACAATAATAATGGGTTTCAGAATTCACCATAGTGGTGCACACAGGCTTCTTAAATCCCATTAACTTCAATGAGCTTTAAAACAGACTAACTGCGCAGGGTTGTTCACCATATGACAACATATCTTCTCAGAATCAGGAAAGCAATCATTCTTTAAATATGTATATACAGGTATAAATGCCACGAAACATTATTCCCTAAGCATCCTGTTATTCATCCTTAACTCCTACTAGAATTCTCTACAACTGAACTAGTATGACGCAGATTAAGAAGAAAAATACTGCAGAAAACTGCAATAGCATACCAGAAGAATTTGTTCATAAATTAGTTTACATTCACCTTAGGATACCTCTTGCGGGATTGCACAGTGACTTAAACTTTCCTAGGTATGGAATCTTGTGCAACTAGCAATGCATATTGGAGTTCCTGCCTTTTCTCATTTGTGCTCCAGTTTCGTTCCTGTCTTTGTCTTACAATGTTTATAATATTTGATGAGTGGCCCGGTGATTTGACAGGAGTGCTAAGTAGTTCTGCCACAGAGATCCAAATCAGATAAAACTGTGCTCTAAGTTCTTGAAATTGGCCCTCCATCACAAGCTTCCTGGCTTGGCAAGGGATACTTAAAGGCTGTTTCAGGTCACATTCAGAAGTTACAAGAAATGTTGCTAAAGTTTCTCGTGCATAACAGATAGATGCTTGTTCTCATTCCTAATTCAAACATCCATGTACACCACTTCATACATCATCACAGCTGAGGATATGGCTTACTACCACTGAAAAGTATTGTGTTTAGTGATTTGAAGGTTTGATGGACTGTAATGGTTGCTTTGACCGTGCAAATCAGCCCTTCATCTTGCAGTCATAGTGCAAGTCAGGCCTGGATTGGGAGGGGGCAAAAGGGGGCATGTGGCACATTAGGAGGCAACAAACAGCATCCTACTCCCTCTATTTTTCATACATGCCACTGCCTGAAGAAACACAGAAACAAGACTTTTTGAAATGAGTAGAGGGGACTGACCAGTCAAGCTCCCACTCTGGCTCTCCACAGCTCTTTCGTTCTGCCTCCCAGAGGCCTACTGGAAATACAGTCTCCCTGCTGAAGTGTGGGATGCATGACTAAAGGATTTTGAACAAGAAGGTCACAAGCTCTGTTACTTGCAAGACATGCACTCAAGAAAGTGTTTTGTGTATATGTAGCGTCTTGAGCCTTACGCAAAGTACATTTAGCTCCCTGGGGTTTCAAATATGTGGGGCTTCAAAATCTGGGGGGGGGGGGAACCCTACACAGGGGCAGAATAATAGGGCTTTCACACACTAGGCATGTGGACTAGGCTTCATCTAAGTAGATGAAGACTTGCTTAACTTGATTAAAAGAGTGAAGGAAAATTATTATTGTACTTTAAAACTTTGTTAAGGTGCATCCAAGCAATAAACATAATAATAATAATAATAATAATAATAATAATAATAATTTATTATTTGTACCCCACCCATCTGGCTCGGTTTCCCCAGCCACTCTGGGCGGCTTCCACAGAAACCAAAAATACACTAAAATCACACATTAAAAACTTCCCTGAACAGGGCTGCCTTAAGATGTCTTCTGAATGTCAGGTAGCTGTTTATTGCTTTGACATCTGATGGGAGGGCGTTCCACAGGGCGGGCACCACTACCGAGAAGGCCCTCTGCCTGGTTCCCTGTAGCTTTGCTTCTCACAATGAGGGAACCACCAGAAGGCCCCCGGCGCTGGATCTCAGCGTCCGGGCAGAACAATGGGGGTGGAGACGCTCCTTCAGCGTAAGAGGCTTTCTGTAGGAATCTTTCAGGACATGTTGCTTTCCCCATTTATTTTGGGTTGCAGGTTTGCAAGCTTAGGGAGAGGGGGGCAGCAGTGCAATTTTTTGCCCCCAAGGCAAAATCTGTAGCTCTGAGGCTGTGTGATGTACATTCATATCCCAACTCATCCTAACATTCTGATCACAGGCAAGCTAGGCATTCCTAAATAGACATTTTGCTCCCAGCTAAGTGGGTACAGGATTGCTGCCTAACTACATATGTTTGGGCTTCGTGATCTCTTGTTGTATTTTTCATATCCATTCATTGCTTTTTAAAACTATACTACTTAAAGCAAATGAATTAAATAAATAAAAACACAAGCCAGGCTGTTGAAGTATACCAGGCAGGAAAGAGAAAGGCCCAGCTTGGCTGCTTTGCCCAGGTCCCTTCTATAGCCAAGAGCAAGGGTGATGCAGAGAACAATCTTAGCATCTCTATTAAGTGATATGATTTTGTAATTAACCCACAAAGGGAGATGTGGAGAAGTAGTGCACGTATCTTAGCATACTTCATGCTAGTTCCTGTACAACAAACCTGTCAGATCCCCACACAGGGCAGCTAAATAAAAGGAGAATTCACAATGGATCGATGGATATCTTTGCTTGTTTGCTTAAGGAATTTCATCCAGCACTCAAGTGTCAAAAACAATGTGTACCGCCAGGCATGTCCAAAAGTATGCATGCATTGCTCACCACAGCCAGTGCCCATATACAACCAACAAGATATGTATTGTAATATCTTGATAAGCATGAACAACACGCATCATTATTATTGGAACACTAAAAACAAACAAGCAGAATCACAACGACAATCAGCCATGCTCCTTCTGCACATTTACCAGTATTACATAGCCTTACCTGCTTGCAATGTCTTGTGGAAGTTTACATCAGCAAGACAGGACAGAATCTACAAAACAAAGAATATAATAAACGAGACATTACACATTATAGCATACTGAAAACAGCAAACACATTTCTAGTTTCTATTGAGGCACCACTGGCACAATATAATTTAATAAAACCATTTCAGAGCATAATTGTGGCGTGGAACTAGTATGATCCATTAACAAATCAAAATGAAAAACAAGACAGGAGGTGAGAGTTGATGTTTGGATTTTGAGATGATTTCTATGATAATGCATGAGTAAAAGCAACTTTGGTTTCAAATTCAATAGTCTGAGAACAATAGCAATAATTTGTGCAACTGCCAATGAAGAAACTGGAACATATTTACTGTATGCCAATAGATATAACAAACCAACAAATATCATTCTCAGAATTATTAAAGCCAAAAGGTAATACGAAGTACAGCTTGTTACTTATAATGTTTAATAGCATTTATTCAAGAGATTTGTGTATGTGGGCTTGACAGTCAAAAGCCCTGCAGCAGCCATTGTCTAGCTTTATTCTACAGACAACCACAACTGAAACGTTAAAGACAACAATATCAGGGGAAAAATTTCAACAGCTGTAGATTCTGTGGTGGGAAATGGGAATCACTCAAAATATATTCTAAGAGAAGAAGCAGCTGGCACAAAACATGTTTTGCTAATACAATATTAATGGGGTATTTGCAGTCAGAATTCTACAACCTGAATGGTGTGCACAGCAAGTTGCAACATCTCTGCTAGAATATTTCTGCTGATTTATTAAGAATTCTTTCGTGCTCACATACCAGATTCTTGGATGATGGCTTCAAAAATCAAGCCCTAAGTGTCAGAATCATATAGGTCGGTAAACAGGGAAGGTCTGAAATAATACAGTTAACATCATAGTACATATTCAACCAAGTGAAATGGCAACGTTTGGAAATGATCCCAGGAATCACTGAAGCCAAAAGGTAGCACAGCACTGGAAAAGCATTTTGTTTAGAACACGGGTGGCTAGCCTGAGGGGGCCCAGATGTTGCTGGAACACAGCTCTCATCATCCCTGACCACAGGGCATGTTTGCTGGGGCTGAGATGAGCTGAAGTCCAGCAACACATTGAAAGCCATAGCCAGCCCTGGATTAGAGCAACCTGTGAACTGCCAAGATGAACACAGGATATGAACCATGTGCTCCACTGACTGCTCAACAACCCTCCTATTTTGCAGCCCCAGGTACACAGCTAAGATAAGAATCTGATCAAATCTTGCCATCTGTGTTCAGCTTGGAAGGCGGAGGAAAAGCGGGTTACAAGAGCCTGTTTGATTTCAAAGGGCAGGCTTGACTTAGACCAGAGTTTCCCAGCTGTTTTTGGACTACAATGCCCATCATCCCTGACCACCGGTCCTTCTAGCTATGGATTATGGGAGTTGTAGTAACTTACTGATCACAAAAGTCCTACCGACTACATCTCTTTGAAGAGAGTTCCATAAGGCAAGAACACAAAGCTGTTTTTTACTAGAGGTTTTTTTTTTTTTTGCACATTAGATGGGGCTTTGGCACACACTGTGAAAGGAGCAGGGAACCTGGTCTCTTATAGGGAACTACCAGTCTGATTAAAGATGGGTGCTCCATGTGTTTTGCCTTGCACAATCCTTTTTCATAACCACCAATGTATAATCTCTGAAACCCGGCGGTGAAATATTTGCTCACGAAATGTGAGAATGCCAGAGAGAGCCTGTGTTTACGAGCACCTTTCACCAAGTTCGTGGAATTTTAACCCGTTCAAAGCCCGGCAGAATTACAACAGAGGGGATTCTTGATGTTGCTAAACAAACATCTGTTTCTTCACAGTTGCCCCCATGTTTAACTCATGTCATTTCACTTTCAAGAAACTATTCCTGGCATGCTGGGGAATGCGGTTAAGTCACCTCTGCTAACCAAGTTGTCCAGCCAGTTGCAAGAGCCAATCACTCGTGTGTGTGTGTGTTTTCATAATTTAAAACAACATAGGGTTCCTATTTTTTTTACAGGTGCAAAAAAGAAGAAAATTTGGCAGATACAGCTTTGCATGCAAGTGTGAGAAAAGCTGTACTTACTGAAGCTTCCTGTTCCCTCACAACTATTAAATGCACAGTCTATGCATTTGGAAATATTTGCATCTCCACATATCCACTGTGTTCTAGTTCTGTTTTTTCCAAAATCATAACACATGATCAATATTCCCTGTTCCTGCACCTGTTTAAATGGGAAAGTCATTTTCTGCAGTGCATCTGACCACCACTTGCTTCTATGTATAGTGACAGAGCAACTTTAAAATGCCAACAAGTCTCTTCCCAGTAGCTGCTGTTTAGTGTCCGTATACAAAGCACAGTGGAGAAGAGTGTAATGGCCCCAACCGTCTTACATCAGCATGAGGACAATTGTATCAAAGCTTAATAAAAGAAACACACAAGTCTTTTGACTGCACAGCAAACACCCTATTTATTAGCAGTAGCAGAGCAACACTTGCAACACTGGTGTCATTGCAGCTTACTTGGCTGTTGGTGGGCCAAGGGAGGAGTGAGACTGGAGCTGGGCAGATGCACCAGGTGAGCCAATGCTGGTGCATCTGAGCTGCCCTGACTTCACCGCCTCCAGGAAAGCTATCACAACGTTAGAATCATCAGCATCGGGAGGGCAACCTAACCCTACCGCATTGGCCACTACTGTTTATTAATCAAATGGTGCTCAGCCCTAATTGCAGGAATTCAAATAAAATGTTGCTCACCTTACAGCATGGCTCAGTGAAATGGTTTCAAGATTTTGAGCAAGGTATGATCTCAAACTAAGATTAAGCCATGGTTTAAGATACCGGCTTGTTAAAAAGCTGGTAACTGCAGTTTTCCAGTTTGGATTAAAGGAGAGAAAGGCTACAAAAGCTAAAAAGTATAGCTCAGCTTATTAAGGAAATAATGTCCTGAAGGCACTAAGTGATGCTAGGCAATCCAACCCCATCTGTGATATGGGGATAACAATATTCTCCCTACCTTACTGGGTTGTTGTGAAAATTACTGAGGTATTAAACGTGAAGCACTTTGAACACTTCAATACAAAGCACTTTTATCCCTGCCTGGTCATTTTCAGAATATTCAATTTGTTAGACACTGAAATGTTACTTGCTGTTAGCAGAGAGGCAAATCTGTCAGGGAATATCTCCAGAGGGCATTCTCAAGGTGCTCGCAGGTGGTGTTACTGTTGTTGCTGTACACTGCACTGCTTTGTAGAGCCTCAGGTGAGTAAGCTCAGGGCAGAGGAGGGAGCTTAATCTGCCAAAGTTTGAGCACTCTGGCCTTCAGAGCTACCCTTAGATATTTTGGTGCTGTAGGTGACAATTCTTCCCTACCTCCAGCCACAGTTTCTTATGGCCTAGTGGCCACTTATTTTTGCCCCTTCCATTCCATAGAACATGAAACCTAAATACTTAATTTAGCATTAATCTTGTCGCTTCCAATAGATTGAAAAGGTTTTGGATTTCTGAAACAAGTTCAACATTTCTTCTTGAGCGTAGCATTGATTATGGCTTCCTGAAATCTACCAATCAATTCAAACAGTCAAATTTTTGGGTAGCCACAACCTCTTAACTTTATTATTCCCATACCCTAATGTTGCACAAAAGACCTGTAGTAACAGAGAAAGGTTTTGTGCTAAGAGAGCAAACAATACTGTTTATAATTAAACAGGTACTGAGCAATTTAACTGCAAAAAAAAATTCTCCAATGATGCAGGCCAAATTTATAAATATGGACAACGGACACAAAAACTATCTTTGACTGGCTTGTCTTTCTTTTGGGGACTAGCTCAGATTCCTGCGTGTATAAAAAGAATGTGACTTAACCATTAGCTCTGGTCTGAAAGCAGTATATGTGTGGAAGATATATAGATATAATGCAAGGCTAACAAAGCTGCAATGGACCATTGTAATGCTGAAGCAAAGCCTTCTGCCACAAAACAGTACTGCTGAAAACTACAGCCGTGCACAAAATATAACCCAGCATTCTGTTAATATCATTTGGCATTTGATGATGTGGGATGGCTTAGAGATGTTACCCGTGGTTATTGACCTGGGACCAGATTTACAGCACACTTCCATAGATGTCTAAGATTCACCGAGTAAAATTGGGTTTACTCCCTGGTAAGTGGCAGCCTAAATTGTGTTACCCGTACATTTCTTTTCTCAAAGATTGGTTAGACCTTTTGATCCTGACCCATGGATGAAAACTGAATGGGCTTAGAATATGAGAAGGATGATTTAGAGCAGACACCTTGGGGAAAACATCTGCTTAATAATATGAAAGCCTGTAATTGAATTAGGTTGCTATGGAAGTTCTGAATATTTCTGCCTTGCGAGTTTCTAGATGATGTTGGATTTTTAAGGTGTATTTTGCTGTGCTACAGAACAGCAAATTGGATAAAATGCTCTATTAAGTTTGCAGACCCCTGCCTTAGCACACCAACCTTGTAGCACAAATGGGGTGGTGCAACAGCAGTGATGCACAATCTCCAAATGTGGTACCACCAACAGAAAACTGATTTGTTCATTGTATAGTAGTCCTTGTATTTCTTCAGGAAATATGGGTAACCATGCTGGTCTTGGATTGGGATTTACTAGCTGCTCAACAATTGCTAAAAGTTATTGAAAAGGCCTAACTTTAAAGGTGTTCACAATAGGACAACTTCATGACATGTGATAGAACCACCATAGCAAATTGCAACCTATCTAGCAAGCCGCTAGCTATGTGCTCCCAATTTAACCAGGGTGCAATACCACAAATGAATTACCTGTAATAGTGTTTCCCACCACCTAGCTGAAAGGACGAATTTTAGTTAGAGAAAACATGTTTTTCATTTTAGGCTGACCCACCTTCTTCATAGCTTCAGATTACAAGAAATGTAGCTGGGAAACTCAAACCAGTTCTGCCAATAACTAAAAAGAAAAAAAAAATACATGGGGGGGGCTCTTCCTCTGCAGAATCTTTGGCTAGTGCTAAACCCCATTTTTCCTTTTCCACTAGTTCCAAAACATTTTGTCTGTAATCCTCTGCTAGCCTTACATTCTAGACAGTGTTTGGGTGGGCCTAGTCAGTGACACACTGACTATTGCGCAAAGTAAGTGGTTCAAAATTTTTTTACTTCTGTGATCTGTAAGTGGCAGGTGGGAGTTGAATGCATTCATTTTGAGTCATCCCCACCACCATTCCAATAGGTTGTTGTTGTTTTTCTAATTCAGCTTGCCAAGTAAGCATTTCAATGCCATTTATATAATCAAAATGTAGTTGATTGCCCTTAAATTTGTCTTTAATTGTTTCCTCCAGCGTACGGCTTTGAAGGATTGTTGCAGTAGGTGTTGTAAGAACTGGTAGCCTGTGTAAGAAACCATTCACAAAAAGTTGTGTAATCAGTTCTGCACATGGCAGTACTCTACTTTGAAGCTGCAAATGATACAGATCTTCAAATGATGAATGAACTGGATTGAACCATCTGATACATTCTGCATACATCCATTTCCATTTTTTTTATTCACCACAGATACTTTTTGTGCATTATAATTTCATAAGCAAATAGTAGTGGAAATAATAATGTAACGTAGTAATTTAAGAAGCTATCAGTACTGGACATTACTTAAAAACATGCATCCCATGCTGATCTCTATGTGTTGTGTGTTAAGATCCCCAGGAGCTTCCCAATAAATAAAGACACAATCGACACGGAATTTAGCTTTAGGTTATTGGCATAATTTTGGCCACAACTTTATTGATTACAGATAGTGAGTGGTTTGTTTAGGCATTGGTTCCCAACTAGCTGCACCTGACCTCAGCAGAGCAGCAGTGATGACTGGGGCCCCACCACATCGTCAGTACAGGTAAACATTGTGGGGGCGCAGTGGTCCAGGATCAGACTCAAGCTCACCCCCAAATGCTCCTAGGGACTCTTGCGTGGCCCTACCCCCCGAAAGCGGTTGACAAAAGCATGGCGAATCCCTGGATTCCTTTAACGGAAACCTTTGCGCATTGGAGGGGACAGGTGCTCCAACCCTGCCCCCCTCCAGACCACCTTGAACCAATGCCTAACTGCCAAACCTTACAAAGTTGTGATGATTTGCTATGTGGCAGGTGAAACCCGTGGCACCAGCCAATCAGCCAAATGGGAAAATTCCTACCGGGCCCCTGTCCCAAGAACAGACAACCCACAACAGCATAGCAAGGTCATAGCAAGACCCTAAATATAGGGAGGGTGGGCGGGTGATCTGGTGCACGAAGCGAAAAGAGGAAGCTCTACGCAACGTGCAGTGGTATATAAAGGTCCCTCAGTTAATACACAAAATTCCCCATTGGCCAGATCTGCCCAGCAACTGAGGGACCACCAATCGGGTTGTCGTGACTATCCAACCCACCCACCCACACAGTGAGGTCAGTCCTGATGATCTCACCCAACATGTGCCCTCTGTGAGGAGGACTCGATTTTCCATAATCTCCATGATGTTTTCAACCATGAGATCCATTGTAGGAAGTATATCAGATTATCCTAACTCACTTATGAAGATGGTATTTGATGTTTGTTTTGCTGCAGGACCAAGTTAAAAAGATGTTTTCTTCTACAGTGCGTAATTTAGGTATTAATAGCTTTTTAAAAAGCAACATTTTCAACATAGAATCATAGAATCATAGAATCATAGAGTTGGAAGAGACCACAAGGGCCATCGAGTCCAACCCCCTGCCAAGCAGGAAACACCATCAGAGCACTCCTGACATATGGTTGTCAAGCCTCTGCTTAAAGACCTCCAAAGAAGGAGACTCCACCACACTCCTTGGCAGCAAATTCCACTGTCGAACAGCTCTTACTGTCAGGAACTTCTTCCTAATGTTTAGGTGGAATCTTCTTTCTTGTAGTTTGGATCCATTGCTCCGTGTCCGCTTCTCTGGAGCAGCAGAAAACAACCTTTCTCCCTCCTCTACGTGACATCCTTTTATATATTTGAACATGGCTATCATATCACCCCTTAACCTCCTCTTCTCCAGGCTAAACATGCCCAGCTCCCTTAGCCGTTCCTCATAAGGCATCGTTTCCAGGCCTTTGACCATTTTGGTTGCCCTCCTCTGGACACGTTCCAGTTTGTCAGTGTCCTTCTTGAACTGTGGTGCCCAGAACTGGACACGGTACTCCAGGTGAGGTCTGACCAGAGCAGAATACAGTGGCACTATTACTTCCCTTGATCTAGATGCTATACTCCTATTGATGCAGCCCAGAATTGCATTGGCTTTTTTAGCTGCCGCGTCACACTGTTGGCTCATGTCAAGTTTGTGGTCAACCAAGACTCCTAGATCCTTTTCACATGTACTGCTCTCAAGCCAGGTGTCACCCATCTTGTATTTGTGCCTCTCATTTTTTTTGCCCAAGTGCAATACTTTACATTTCTCCCTGTTAAAATTCATCTTGTTTGTTTTTGCCCAGTTCTCTAATCTGTCAAGGTCGTTTTGAAGTGTGATCCTGTCCTCTGGGGTGTTAGCCACCCCTCCCAGTTTGGTGTCATCTGCAAATTTGATCAGGATGCCCTTGAGTCCATCATCCAAGTCGTTGATAAAGATGTTGAATAAGACCGGGCCCAAGACAGAACCCTGTGGCACCCCACTAGTCACTCTTCTAACATATAAACCACCACTTAAGCTGCAACGCACTTGGAGGGAAGTCCCACTGAATTCAGTAGGGTTTACTTCTGAGTAGACTTCTGTATAGATTGCACTTTATTATCTAAGTCAACTTTGAGAAATCTGTATTGGGGGGAGGCGTCCAAGGTAACTCAAAACTTTCCATAGCTATATGACATTTGCTTGCAATATTGCTTGTTACTGGGTAAGTTCAAGGTGTTGCTGTTAGTATATAAAGCCCTTAACAGCTTGGCAGCAGTTTACTTGAGGGATTGCCTTTCCCAGTAAGTGTCCACTTGGCTGCTTTGATCTGTGGTTGAATAGTCACTGTTACAGGTGCTGCATGATATTAATTAGCATGGCAGCATGCCGACATCAAGCAGGTGCCTTCACTGTGCCCTTTTCAGTGTTTGCTAAAAACATTTTTCTTCAGGCAAGCTTATTTAGATATGTAGAAGCTGAAAGTGGTCTTAATCTGTTTGTAGCTCACTCTTGATTTTAATTATAATAATTTGAATTGCTTTTTAACAAACTGTCTTTTTCAGCAATCTTAATGTTTCTTTTAATTTTTTGCAAACCGCCTTAGAGGTTCTATGTGCAATCATGTGATAGATCAGCTTTGTTAAACAAATAAATATATAGCTGGGAGTAAAAAGTGAAATATTTTGACCCTATGCGTGGCTATTCTCCTGCATACTTTAAAACAGATTGTCCTCGATTCAGTTATGTTGTCTTCATTACAGTTTAATGTGGTAGTAGAGGGTAGGGGGAACGAAAGGGGCAAAGTATAGGGGGTGAAGCTTTATCCTATGCTACATTTCTGTACCAGAAAGAACAGAATATTTAAAACCAATTCCCCCTCCCTGCCTCAGCAGCTGAAACATATTTTCTCTGGAGTCGGTCCTCTTGGTTTTGATGGACTTAATTTTCAAGTAGGCATAGGGTTATTTGAATAGCTATATTAAGATTTAATTTGTATGAGAAAAGTGCCTTTCCTCCAACAGTTTTATAAATGAAACAAGACTGATTCTACCATGAGGAAAACACCTCTTAGGTGGCAAATCGTCAATTATTTAGAATCATAGAATCATAGAGTTGGAAAAGACCACAAGGGCCATCGAGTCCAACCCCCTGCCAAGCAGGAAACACCATCAGAGCACTCCTGACATATGGTTGTCAAGCCTCTGCTTAAAGACCTCCAAAGAAGGAGACTCCACCACACTCTTTGGCAGCAAATTCCACTGTCAAACAGCTCTTACTGTCAGGAAGTTCTTCCTAATGTTTAGGTGGAATCTTCTTTCTTGTAGTTTGGATCCATTGCTCTGTGTCCGCTTCTCTGGAGCAGCAGAAAACAACCTTTCTCCCTCCTCTATGTGACATCCTTTTATATATTTGAACATGGCTATCATATCACCCCTTAACCTCCTCTTCTCCAGGCTAAACATGCCCAGCTCCCTTAGCCGTTCCTCATAAGGCATTGTTTCCAGGCCTTTGACCATTTTGGTTGCCCTCCTCTGGACATGTTCCAGTTTGTCAGTGTCCTTCTTGAACTGTGGTGCCCAGAACTGGACACCAGCGGCGTAGCGTGGGTTGTCAGCACTCGGGGGAAGGCAAGTAATTTGCGCCCCCTAACCCGGGGCAAGGCAAGTAATTTGCGCCCCCTAACCCGGGGCAAGGCAAGTAATTTGCGCCCCCTAACCCGGGGCAAGGCAAGTAATTTGCGCCTCCTAACCCCTAACCTGCCGCTGCTGCCAGCTTCTTCTTGCTGCTGCCTGGGCTGGTCTGGTGTGGTTCTCTCCCGCGCTCAGCGCTGCGCTGGGCGGCCGCTGCACTGTCCCTCCCCCAGATAGTCCCTCGCTCTCTCTCCGCACCGCACGCCTGGCACCCACCCCCTTCACAGTGGGCGGCGACCCAGCGGCTCAGATCGGATTCGCACAGCCAGCACTGCAGTGAGAGAGAGTGAGTGAGCCAGGTAGGAGCAGAGAGCTGCGAGTGCGAGCGAGCACCCCCCAGATGTTGCGCCCGGTGCGGCCGGCCCCCCCTGCACCCCCACGCTACGCCACTGCTGGACACAGTACTCCAGGTGAGGTCTGACCAGAGCAGAATACAGTGGCACTATTACTTCCCTTGATCTAGATGCTATACTCCTATTGATGCAGCCCAGAATTGCATTGGCTTTTTTAGCTGCCGCGTCACACTGTTGGCTCATGTCAAGTTTGTGGTCAACCAAGACTCCTAGATCCTTTTCACATGTACTGCTCTCAAGCCAGGTGTCACCCATCTTGTATTTGTGCCTCTCATTTTTTTTTGCCCAAGTGCAATACTTTACATTTCTTCCTGTTAAAATTCATCTTGTTTGTTTTTGCCCAGTTCTCTAATCTGTCAAGGTCGTTTTGAAGTGTGATCCTGTCCTCTGGGGTGTTAGCCACCCCTCCCAGTTTGGTGTCATCTGCAAATTTGATCAGGATGCCCTTGAGTCCATCATCCAAGTCGTTGATAAAGATGCTGAATAAGACCGGGCCTAAGACAGAACCCTGTGGCACCCCACTAGTCACTCTTCTCCAGGATGAAAAAGAACCATTGATGAGCACCCTTTGGGTTCGGTCAGTCAGCCAGTTACAAATCCACTGAGTGGTAGCATAGTCAAGACCGCATTTTACCAGCTTCTTTACAAGAATATCATGGGGCACCTTGTCAATGCCTTGCTGAAATCAAGGTAGGCTACATCCACTGCGTTCTCTTTATCTACCAGGCTTGTAATTCTGTCAAAAAACGAGATCAGGTTAGTCTGACATGACTTATTATTCAGAAATCCATGCTGACTATTGGTGATCACAGCATTCCTTTCTAGGTGCTCACAGACTGTTTGCTTAATGATCTGCTCCAGAATCTTCCCTGGTATTGATGTCAGACTGATTGGGCGGTAATTATTTGGGTCTTCTCTTTTCCCCTTTTTGAAAATAGGGACAACATTTGCCCTCCTCCAGTCTGCCGGGACTTCGCCTGTTCTCCAGGAATTCTCAAAGATGACTGCCAGTGGTTCTGAGATCACATCTGCCAGTTCTTTTAATACTCTTGGATGCAGTTCATCTGGCCTTGGAGACTTGAATACATCTAAACTAGCCAAGTATTCTTGTACTATCTCCTTAGCTATTCTGGGCTGTGTTTCCTCTGCTGAATCATTTGCTCCAAATTCTTCAGGTCGGGCATTGTTTTCTTTATCAGAGAAGACTGAGGCAAAGAAGGCATTGAGGAGTTCAGCCCTTTCTGTGTCCCCTGTTTGCATTTCACCATCTTCTCCTCTGAGTAACCCCACTGTTTCTTTGTTCTTCCTTTTGCTACGAACATACCGATAAAAGCCTTTTTTGTTGCTTTTAACCTCTCTAGCAAGCCTGAGTTCATCCTGTGCTTTAGCTTTTCTGACTTTGTGTCTACACGTGCTGGCTATTTGTTTGAATTCCTCTTTGGTGCTTTCCCCCCTTTTCCATTTTTTGTACACATCCTTTTTTAATCTTAACTCAGTTAAAAGTTCTTTAGATAGCCACCCTGGCTTCTTTAGGCACCTTCCATGTTTCCGTCTCATTGGTATTGCCTGAAGTTGTGCTTTTACTATCTCCCTCTTAACAAACTCCCAGCCATCATGAACTCCCTTTCCTTTTAGTATTACTGTCCATGGGATCTCACCCAGCGCTTCCCTAAGTATTATGAAGTCGGCTTTCTTAAAGTCAAGAAATTGAGTCCTAGTATGCTTGGCTGCTCCTTTCCGCTGTATAGTAGTTTAGTTTTAGTTTTACTTGTTTTTACCCAAGGGTGTCCTGCTATAATATTCAATCTCAAGCATCAAATCACCTGAGCTAGCTTCGAATGAACACCACACATAGAGTTAGTAATTTGGAGAACTGTTGGCCAATAAATTAATTTTAGCTGATTAATCATCGGGCCTAACTTAATTCAAATCACTTTATTACATTCAGATGTGTTTCATATTACCAAAATCCAAAATAAGTGGAGGAGGATGGGGTTTAGATCCTGGAGTGGGTGTAAGATAATCTACACTGTGTAATAAACAAAAGGTACCACACATTGTTACCTGTCCTTAATATTTTCTGTCTTCATTTCCTAAATAGAACAGCAACCCACAGCCCAATTCCAGACACAAATGTATCCCAACAACTCAGCAGTTTCCCCAATAAGCCAACTTGTTTTGGAGGGGCGATTGTATTACAAGAGCTGCTAGGGTGAGCAGTTTACGGTGCAGCAGATCTCTGAATGAGCCAAGAGATTCCTGGTTTAGCCACTGGCAAATCCCCAGTGCTGGTTTAGCTGAATATACAGTGGTGCCTCGCAAGACGAAATTAATTCGTTCCGCGAGTTTTGTCGTCTTGCGATTTTTTTCGTCTTGCGAAGCACGGTGTCGGGAAAGTTTTGGAAATGCTTCAAAAATCACCAAAGTCTTTAAAAACCTCAAAAAAGGCTACCACACCGCGTTCTATGAGTTGCTCCTCGAAGTCAAGTCGCAACTGTATTAACGGTGTTAAGAAAAAGGAAACAAACTTGCAAGACGTTTCCGTCTTGCGAAGCAAGCCCATAGGGAAAATCGTCTTGAGAAGCAGCTCAAAAAACAAAAAACCCTTTCGTCTAGCGAGTTTTTTGTCTTGCGAGGCATTCGTCTTGCGAGGTACCACTGTACACCTATATAACTTGCTTATCCTATCTCGGCCAGACCTGGCTAATTCAAAGCCGGTGTAAATCCCCCCAAAGGGGTGAGATGTGACCAGGAATGGAGGATTTAAGATGGATATGCAGTCATGTGACCTGCAAAAAATGGTAGTGTGAGTTAAACTATTTTAAAGACTTGATTTCCCTCTGACAGGGTTGGGCCTCCTCAACCAACAGCAGCCTTGCTCCTGAATGGGATTTGGGTCTAACATAACTTTATGCCAGCTTAATTTTCACCATCTTACTTTACACCAGTTTCTTATGCATAATTGCTCCCTTAGGTGATTAATCCTCAATTTAAACTGTTTGCAGCCTTAGAATTTACCAAAATAAAAAGATAATTGTAACATAGCAACAGGTTTTCCTTTTAAAAAAATGTATGCACAACTTGTTTTGGGTTTAAGTCTAAAGTGTTTTTTGAAAAATTCCATTGATGGAGCTAGCCATTAAACACATCCATATATGGCGTTAATATTGGTTTTTCCAGGAACATGACTCAAGATTTTCTTTTTAGATGGGAAAATGCCAGTTGACCTATCTTTGTTTTTGTTATATAAGCCTTTATCAGCCTCATTCTGTGCACGTTTGGAGGAGGAATGGCTACATTCAGCAAAAGGGGGGAAAAATCAGCTATAAAAAGGAACAGCAGATTAACAAGAAAACTATTAATAGTGTCATGACACTGATAATGTCAACCTAGGAGCCAATACCATTAGAGTACATCCATCTCCCCTCACAGAAACAAGAAAAATAAAGATTGTCAAGGATTCACTTTTTCACCATAGTAGTAAACACTTGAGCGCACTATCAATGGCATTTTCTTTATGACTTGGAGGGAAGATTTTGCTGGACTGAGCCAACTGCAATTTAGGAACATCCAGTGCTTTATTTTTTTAAAGTTTAGGGGTACAGTGGTACCTCGGGTTAAGTACTTAATTCGTTCTGGAGGTCTGTTCTTAACCTGAAACTGTTCTTAACCTGAAGCACCACTTTAGCTAATGGGGCCTCCTGCTGCCGCTGGAGCACGATTTCTGTTTTCATCCTGAAGCAAAGTTCATAACCTGAGGTAATATTTCTGGGTTAGCAGAGTCTGTAACCTGAAGCGCATGTAACCTGAAGCATATGTAACCCGAGGTACCACTGTACCCTCATTTTCCTACTCATGTTGAAATACTGCCCCTCAATGAGGCCTAACTTAGATTCACAAAACGTTTAGGGGTGCGTGTCCCCCTGCGTCCCCCCAGAAAGGAAAACCACTGGGAGCATCACAAGAGAATGACACGGGTCACACCGCATCGTAATTTGGATTACTCCAACTTTGTCTGGATAAATTCAGCCCAAATCCTGTCAAACCAGTGTAAAATTGCACCAATAATTTTGCAAGCTAGACACAGCCTCACCTAAACACATCCCAAATCTCACCTGAATTGCAAGAGTTGCATTTGGATTGCTGGCGATGTTGGAGTAATGGAAGAAGGGAATGAAGAGCAGGGGTCAAACTCTGTCAGGTGCAGCTTCTCCCTTCACCACAGCGCTGTGGTGAGGAAAGCCTCTCCTGCTGAAATGGCCCATGAGAGAGTAGAGAGAAAGTTGTCAAGGTCTGGGCCTCCTTTCCTCCCTCAGAAGCTTCTAGTCCCCTGCTAGGCTGCTCACTTGCTTCACCTCATGGAGCATCAACTTCCTGCCTAGGCCTTCCTTTATGCCTTTATGCCCTGAAACCTTTCCCAGACTGCAGGTATAATGGTGAGAAAGGCCGCACCTGTATGAATTCTGACCTTCAAGGGGCTGTGAAAGGAGAAAAAGGAGGGAAAGCAAGAATGCAGAAAAAGAGAGGAGGGAGAACTTGGGGGAGGGTCGTAGCTCAGCGACAGAGCATCTGTTTTGCATGTGGAAGGTTCCGGGTTCAAGTTCCAGCATCTCCGAGTAAGACTGGGAATTCCCTGTCAGAAATTCTGGAGCTGCCAGTCAGAGTAGGCAATGCTGACCTAGAAGGGCCAATGATTAGACTCCGCGTCAGCCAACTTCCTCTGTGCAGCTCCCTGTCACTGGTGACGCGAATGGGTGGGGAGGCAGGCAGTTGTGCGCTGCAGCCCAGCAGACTGTTATTTTTATTTATTTATTTGAGAAAATGTATATTATGCTTACTTGAAAGTAGAGACATCGTAAGCAGTTTACAAAGGACAAGGTCAAATGTTTGTTTAAAATAAAATACTGATAAAAGTGAATGTTAAAAATAAGTTAAATATATATAAAATCAGCCATTTTAAAAGCAATTGTATCTAATACAATTTAAGTATGTTAAAATCACATGCCCAGGTAGGCCTACTGAAAGAAAAAAGTTTTTAACTGAGCACCAGAAACAATACAGCAAAAGCTTCTAATAATCTCTACAGGGTGATTCTGGGTTTTGGATTCCACAGCAAGATAGGGCAAACATGCTGGTTATTTCTATACTTAAATTTGCATATATATATTTGAAGCCCATTTGTTTGTATTTATTTGTTATTTTACAGGTAAGGTCGGTTGCTGAAAAGGAAGAGTGGGGCAATGGTGGAGCTTCCTTCTCCCAAAGGAGGTCACTAAATCCTATACCCAGAGATAGCTAGAGGAACTGTAACCGAAAACCTTTTAAAATTATATTTTTGTAACAATAATAAAAGGGATCTTTTAATTTTTAGAACTAAAAATACTGAATCTTGCACCGTAATTAACGGTAATTAAAGGCACAGGTTAATCAAAGGCTGGGCTGCAACTCTCCGACAGACAGGGACATTGGGAGTTCAATAACATCTTTGCCTTATTGCTCTGGTATAGTTGGAAATACACTAGCCTGGAATTAGGACTGAGCAAGAGAACCCAATAACATTGATTCTGCTGATAATTTGTATTACAGACTGATGTTAAGTACAGACAAAAGGTAGTATCAACCGATAATTTCTATTGGTTTAGAGGAGTGGGGAACCTTTAGCTCTCCAGATGTTGTTAAGACTACAACTCCCATCGTCCCTGACCATTGGCCATGCTATCTGGGACTGATAGGAGTTGTAGTCCAGCAACACCCAAGGTTCCAGCCCTAGTTTAGAAAAAAAAGAAGTGACCTGAAAATAACTCAACACTTCTGTGTTGTGAAAAGTTTGCCTGTTTTTCTACACAAACTGCTGTTAAAGGCATAAGAACATCCCACACTATCCGCCCCACCCACACCCGGGTCATTGCCAAGCCTCCCAATTTTTGACACAGAGCAAAGGATTTGTTATTAAGAGAAGTGAGATATACAATATACAAAATACTGTGTCCCTCAACTCCTGGAATGAATCCTGTAGCGTCTATAATGAAGCTAAATCACCACCTTGTAGCATCTATAATGAAGCTAAATCACCACCATGAAGAAAGTCCAATGCAGTAGTTAAAAATATTTATTTCTTATTTCTTATAGGTTTACCTTAACAGACATAAGGCATTTCCCCTAATTTCATACAGAAATACATAAGACATGCATAGACCAATATGGCCTGTTTCAATGAATATTCAACATGGTAAATATAATGTCAGTTTCATGAATATAAATACAATATATAGATTAAAAAATATGCCACATCATACAAAATTACAATCCAGACATTATTCAGCGAATTGTCTTATAGATAAACCCACTGCTATGAACATCCACTGCTTTTTCGTCTTATTTTTAAGCCACCTGCTGCCATACAGACTTTCATTTCAAGAGATCGCGCCAATGCAGCATCTACCTCTTATTAGGATATTAGTTATCCGCATCTCCACATTACACTAAACGCTGTCAGATCTCCTCTTGCATTGAATGTTCATGCAGTTTATTGTGTTAAGCTAAACTTCATTTCTGCCAAGCTCGTGCACATCAACCCCAAGCTTGCTTATCTGAGGCTGCAATCGTGTACACACTTACCAGGGAGCAAGTCCCATTGAGCTCAATAGGAGTTGCTTCCAAGTTAAGACATAGGATTGCACTGCAAAAGCAGAAAGGCAGTGAGATCTACTTCCCAGGAATCTGTGCCGTCTTTAGGATGGGGCCTGTTAGTTTCTTTCCTTTGTTAGCACAGAGTGTAGAAGACCATTTTTATCCGCAGCCTTGAAAGTTCAGAGCTACAAAATGGCGAGCTACTGGCATTTATGAATGATTAAAAAATAAGAGGTTGTAACAGATGCTTGAAGGTCACACAAAAAAGTTATAACAATACTTTGGCAAGAGTGCAACATAAGAGCATTTGAGGTAGAGTTGTTATGTAGGATGTGTGTCCTGATCAAAGTAGCACAGTCATTTTCCATTTTAATTTAAGTCTAAACGATGCAAGTCTTCTCTTTCAGATCTTGACCTCTTCATTTCTGATCTTCTTGATCCCAAAAGAGCTTGCATTATATGTTAAGAGAAGCCTGCCAAACCAAATAAGATCACTGCTTCAATTTTACCCTCTCTTAAGAAATGGGGCCCAGATTTGCCCTTTCTTCATCTGACAGCCCACCGAGAAAGAAAACCAGTTGAAGGGATGCTTTTTGACCCAACCTATTCAATGGAATTCCAAGAAGATGGCAGTATTTAACTGCTTTGTCATCTGTCCAAAGGGAAGATTTATTTGGGCCCTCCTCTACTTTCAGAGAGTTAATATTTAGAACAACACTCCTTGATCTTTTCCTGGAGTGGAATGTTAAGAAGTCAAAACAGAGCTTCAGCAATGCTTTGTCAGTAATTCGTGATGACTCGAGGATTAGGGTTGGTGATCTTTCCACTAAGACGTCGTCTTCAGGCTTTCCCAAATATTTTGCTTTTGAT
The DNA here is from genome assembly GCF_964106645.2 of Podarcis pityusensis. Classification (NCBI taxonomy): domain Eukaryota; kingdom Metazoa; phylum Chordata; class Lepidosauria; order Squamata; family Lacertidae; genus Podarcis; species Podarcis pityusensis. The sequence continues at coordinate 62,650,565 of NC_138031.1, forward strand.
ATGTTCGGTTATGCTTCATCTGCTTTGGTTTGTGCAGCCTGCTCTTCAGTTTGGCAATATTAAAAGACGCTTTGATACTATTACCAATGGCATCCAACCTGCAGAAACAAGAAACCATTAGATAAATCGAGAGACCATACATTCTGATCTTCCTATTCACATGTAACCCAGATTGTATAGATGCTTGTACATAGCAATTCTGCTCCTTTTTCCTTCCCACCTTTTGAGATGTTAAACGAAACACACATCCACATACTCCTATACCAGGGCTTCCCAAACTTGGGTTTCCAGCTGTTTTTGGACTACAACTCCCATCATCCCTAGCTAGCGGGACTAGTGGTCAGGGGTGATGGGAATTGTAGTCCAAAAGCAGCTGGAGACCCATTTGGGAAAAACCTGTCCTATACTAATTCAAGTTGATTCAATATAACCCTAAAGGTCTGCCATATTTTATGGCAGGGAGCAAAGGGATGGTAGAAGTCTCACCTGCTAAATCCCTGTGTCAGTCCGCTGTTAAAAGCAGCAGCAGTTTCAAAAAGGAAGAATGACAACTAACGCACATTGCACCTCAGTTTTTATTATGAGAATCTGCCTCCATGTACATTAAATGGTGTATATGCAGTATATTTTGGTGTCCATACGTGGAACTCTTTTAGCAGTCATCCACAGCCAGGATTTAATTTATTGTGAGGACTGCATAGGCATGATTTCTCCCCTGAAGAGACTTAGCACTTTGAAGTGCCAAACCCATTTTGGAAGCAGGATATTTACATAAATTTATTAAATGGGATTACTTTCTGCAAGATAATGCTCAACATTAATCACAAAAGTAAGAGATCAATATGCTTCAGGTAAAGTTAAAAGGGGGAGAAAAACACCCTTTAGAGTCACTGCCAGTCTCGTCTGTGAGAAAACTTATTTCAGGCACCATATTTGGTGCTTAATTAGATGCTTGCATATGAGCAAAATACATCTGCCAAGTAGCCTAAAGGCAATTCAACTGAATGCAAATCTATCCGATCCAAGGTCCTGTTCCTAACACTTCCTGGTTTCCATGAAGCAGTCTGTTCCATACAATGAAGAAACTGTGTAGGTAACAGTTGTGGTGCAAAGATTCTACCCCAGCTACCAAAAGGCTTCACTTTCCCCAGATTTTTTACGAGAACTAAACACAGCTTATACCCTCTTGCACAGACATTTCTTTCACTCAACCCTTTCCCCCACAGGGTATCAAATAACAAACTCACCTTCTCATTTTCTTGCTGTTAGCCAGTTGTCTGAACGCACATTTCAATCCAAGCCCTTTGCAACCTCTATCTTTATGAAGATTTCTCCAGCCTTTCTCTGTGGTGGACTGAGTCCTGTTTATATTTTTAAAAGGAAAGAGCAAAAGAGGTGCGGCTATGAGGACATTTGCATGATTTACATATAATGAACAATTACATTTCTTTTTTTACCCTAGCTTTTCTCCATACTTGTCAACACTCCAATATTAACTAGACAAGAGCCTAACAGGTATGCTGGACTAAGAGACCAAACATCACTAATGAGTTTCATGGCTGAATGGAGATTTGAATCTTACAGTATGTGAGTCCAACACTCTATATACCACTCTGGTTCTTTGCCTACACTTAAGCTTTTTTTAAAAAAATTGTGGCCTTTTACACAAACACAGGTTTTACTCATGTATAGTATACTTATTCTAGTACAGTAATACCCGCTTCATCTAGCGTCCATTCTGGCAAACGTCCGCGGCAAACCCGGAAGTACCGGAATGGGTTACTTCCGGGTTTGCCGCTGGTGCATGTGCAGAAGTGCTAAATTGCGCTTCGCACATGCGCAGAAGCACAAACCGCTTCGTGCATATGCGGCACTTTGCCCTGCGTCCTTTTCAGCTAGCGGCCGGAGCTCCGGAACAGATTCCAGTCACAAAACAAGGTACGACTGTATCTAATAAATTGGAACCTAGCACTCAATTCATTATAGCACAGGTGAAAGAGGACAGAACAAACCAAAACGTACCAGTGTTCTTTTCCAGTCTCGCAGAAGCTTGTGCACTTCTTGTCTTTTAGGTTAGCACACTGGCATCTTCCATGTCTTCCAAGAGGTAAATCTTCCAGTGACCGCCTTGATCGGGAAGGACTCCCGAGCCCATATGGCACAATTCGCCTATCGTTGGAGGGAGGGGGGAGAGAGAAGAGGGAGAGAACTGTTTAATTCACTCACAGAAATAAAAGTTAGGAGCGTTGATTTAAAAGGACTCTGGCCACACCAAAGGTTGAAACTCACATTTGCTAATGACTTCTAACACACATTTGCATAGGCTGGTGGAAAAAGCAACACCAGTTTCCATTTTAGCAAATGTTAGTTGCCACAACTGAAACTTGAGGGAACTCATATTTAGGCTGACTTCTAGAGCCACTTTACAAATTTCATTTTCCGGAGCACAATAGTGTGTGACCAAGACAAATTGATGTTTGCAAACGCTGGCATCAAATATGTACACTTGTCAAGGAGGTGTCCCTACTTGAAGACAAAAACCAAGTTTGCTTCTGCACACTGTGCGAAACATGTTAAAATTCAGAATTCAGTGTGCTGTGCGAGATGTGTTAAAATTCAAGATTCGTTATGCATCTTCATCAGCATGCAATGAGCTCTCTCCCAATTCAAAATACAAATAAGTTGCACCATTCATGTCTATTTAGCAATGAAGCCCTCCTTCCAATTATTACACTATTAAGGCAACTAATTAAAATGCTATTGGTGATGTTAGTGCCAGATGGTGGTTTTTAAAGATACATTTCAGCGCCCTTATCAATGGTGCTTTTTAATTATACAACACAATTCTTTGGACAACAGCATTCCTGGCCTTTCTTTGCTAATCTCTAATGGTGATTAACCATGGTCCTTCCACACATTATGCTGAGCCAGCAAGGAGCCACAGAAAGAATTTTTGACTAGATTCTGTCTTAGCGGAATGTGCTAAAGATATTCCTCCCCCTCCCTTCTTGGCTACAATCCAGTAACAAATTTCAGTCTAACGCTGCAAATTATTTTGTTTCTGGGCGAATCAACTCTTTTACCCTACCCCAATGCACACACAATCCCGAAACAAAACAATTTAACTGGCTTTAACTTTTTAGCCATTAAGCAGCCTAGTACAAATTCTTTGCAGAAGAATTTAAAATTTGCTTAGGACCAGAATAGCATGAAAAGCTGGGGATAGTAAGCATGTTTATCCATAAGCAAACCTTGTTTCATATAATGAGCCACTACTCTCTTGGAAGTAAAATGCAACCCTCAGCATTCTTCATGTTACTTCAAGTCTTCTTCTCCTGTCATTAAGAAGCGTCCTAGGATATCCTAGGATGCACCTATAAAGCTACTTAAATCCCACTGGTTTCATGGATTACAGTCGCAACCATTAGGGCTGCAATCCTACACACCTACTTGGGAGTAAGCCCTGTTGGACTTTGAGAGTTACGTCTGAATCCACTAAAGGTACTATTAGTGAAGTGATACTTTCAGAAAGCAATGCCTTGATTTGTACTTTTATTGCACCAACGTGAAATGCTTTGGTGCTTAATTGTGTTTTTAAAATTATGATTTTTTTCAGCTCGCGCTATGCAAAGTCTAAGATACACTTAGCCTTCCGCTGGGTACTAGACTGGTGCTGTGATTATGGCCCAGAGAGAGCACCAGACAGATGAGCTGACGAGGTTACTTTAAAGGAGGAATTAGCAGGCTAATTACGCCACAACCGCAAGCAGCAACCTCGCTGCAATAATAATAAAAAAAAAACCTGCATTAATGGCTTAGTTCCAAGGAGGAGGCAGTACTCACTCGGGAGTGTTGATCCAGATGATGTCCAGGTGGCAGAAATAGACACACTCCTTATCCATCAGGGAAGAACAGGAGCACCGCTTGGACCTGCGCAGCGGCCAGGGGGCGCTCGAAGGCTGCCTTTGGGCGCTCTCGGAGGCGCCGAGCTCCGCGTCTGCAGCAGCTGCAGGAGAGAGAAAGAGCAGCGCTTGAGCAAAAAGGGGAAAGAAGCCACGAGACAGGCAGGCGCTCCTATCGGAGCTTGGCCGGGAGGGAAGGCGCGCTATTCGGAAAGGAGACGGGAGCAGCTGCCATGCCTGCAGGGCGGCTCGCAGGAGACGCTCAGGGCAGCGCAAGGTTTATCAGGGACACGCGGCGATCGTCGTTACCGGGAAACTTTCTCCACGTGGCTGTTAATAAAGACGCAGATTTTTTGATCCGAGCCAGCAGAGGAAGGGGAAATCTATGGGAGACGGAGCGCAAGGGCTTTTAAACCGGAGTGCTTCTGTTTTATGGCGCCATGCAAGCAGCTGATGAGTCTTAAATCCATTTCACACATTGTTGGAGGAACCGCAGAGCCGGAGCGGTGGCTGCCTTGGGGATGCCCTCCGAGGGGGGCCTTAGACCCAGATCATCGCCCCTCCACTCCACTCCACCTCGCTTTCCCTCAACTCCTGATCCTGCGTGACATAGGAACCAACTCCTAGGGGCCGAGGTCCCTTCGCCTCCCCAATAAAGTATTTGAGGGGGTCGCTAGCGCCCGCTCCAGTTGATGGGCATTGCCATTCAAATGCTATGTGCGTGTGGCTTCTTGTGGAGGATCCTGCGGGACAAGGCTTACCTGCCCCCCCCCCAAAAAAATATTTTAAGTTGGCACCTCTGGAAAAATCGTAACCTAGCCTACTGGGAAGCAACCCTTGTATTCAGTGGGGGCTTATTCCCCCGTCTAGGGAGGGTAGCTCGACTCCTTGAATTCATACAATCGCAACGAGCTCCATTAAATAGGCGAATCCAGAGTCCCTGCGCTTACAGTATTCTGAAGATGCGCACTAAGAGGGGAAATGCGATCCTGAGCATCTTTCGAATAATGTGTGTGCAGCGTAGGTATAGGAGGCTAAAACGTAGTCAGAATCAGATCAGGTAAGGCAATATGCGATTTCTAGGCAATGGACGGGCTAGTTGTACCTTTTTATTATTAGGGTTTACTTCCGAGTAGGCATGAGCAGGGTCAGGCCGCTTGTAATTCTCACCGGCGGCGGGGACCCCCCAACTGCTCCGCATGTGGAGTTTGTGGGTGTCTTTAGCGTGCCAAAGTCTGTTCAAAGGAATGGGGTTTTAGGAGCGCTTAGCTCTGCAAAGGAGTGCGGTAAAACCAGGATGCCCTTAGTCCGAAATCCCATCCAGGTTACCTCCCCGGGCTCAACATGTCAATGCAGAATTATTCGTAGAGATTAAACGAGGTCGAGAAAATCCGCTCGAAGGGATGAGACGGGGCATATAAAAGAAAAACCCTTTAAATAATTGAACTTTCCCAACCACAAAACCAGTAGCGGCAGAATGCTCGTTTACTCGGTGTGTGGTGCACATGCCACCAAACATTTATCCGCCATAAGATCGCGTTAACTCTCAGAGGGAGGAATCTGGTTTAAAACCAGCCACTCCGGGTTAACGGCCTTGTGGATCGCAGCCGAGGCGCTCCTTAACACCTTGGTAGCAAGCGAAGCGAAGAAGCCAGCGCTCAGGTAAAAGACTGGAGAGAGTAGCTTCAGACCAGTGGCCTCAGAGCCTTATCACTCTTCCTCGGCTGGACGCAGTCTACCAGCAAAAGTACACTCTTGACCTAGGCACGCTTGCAGTGGGAACTTGGAAAAACGGGAGTGGAGGGAGTAGGAGTAGCATGCACTATCTCCCCCCCCCCCGGGGGGGGGTAAAAAAGAAAGAAAGCGCAGCCGATTCCTCAGCTTACCTGTGTGGCTGATCACAAAGAGCAAGGGAAGGATCAGTCGCGTGTAATCCATTCCGACGACTCTTCTGGTAAACCCAAGGCAAGCGAATGGAACTCCCCCTTTAAACCCCGTTTGCTCCCGCAGCAGGTTGCAGGTAGTAGCCGAGCGACTGTGCTTGCTGGCCAAGGATCCGAGGAGGACGAAAGGACTCCGCAATCCGCTAGGCAGCAGTGAGGCTGTGTCTCCGTGTTGCAGCGAGGCTCCCTGCGAGCTTCTGCCCGCGCTGGCTCTCGGCGGCTCCTTTTATACCGCTCCCCTACAGAGCGGAGTAAACAGCGCTCCTACTTTATTTTATCCCGAGACAATGTTATTGTGTCATTAGTCACCGAGAGGCAACGTGCAGAGCGAGATAAGGGCAGGCTCGGGAGGAAATCGCTGCGAGCTTCTGAGGCAGACGCCGTCTGGCAAGGCAGGGGCAGGGTTGCACAGGAAAATAAATACCCGGAGCAGACCTTTCGGAAAGACCGAAATCCCGCGGGCCAAGGGCGCCTCCAGCGCGCGGCCGCCAGGGGGCGCACCGCCGCGGCCTCTGCTGCGCCTGGGGGGCTTTGGCCCGCTGCCCGTGATTAGAAACGGCAGTGGGATTTCTTTCGGGTCAGGTTTTAAAAGGCGGGAGGGGAGGGAGGCGGCCACGAGAAATCGCCCCCCAATATGTGCAAAAGGCAGCGATGGTTTACTGCCTTCAATTCTGTGCCTGAGTTAGTATTTATTCAGCGGGGGGAGGGGTTTCACTGCGGGGTCCCTCCAGATGTTTCTGGACTCCCATCACCCCTGACCATTGGCCATGCTGGCTGAGGCTGATGGGGGACCAGCAACACCTGGAAGGCCCACCCCTACCCCCTGCTTCATTAAAGGTAAAGGGACCCCTGACCATTAGGTCCAGTCGTGGCTGACTTTGGGGTTGCGGCGCTCCTCTTGCTTTATTGGCCGAGGGAGCCGGTGTACAGCTTCCAGGTCATGTGGCCAGCATGACTAAGCCACTTCTGGTGAACTGGAGCAGCACACGGAAACGCTGTTTACCTTCCCGCCGGAGCGGTACCTATTTATCTACTTGCACTTTGCCGTGCTTTTGAACTGCTAGGTTGGCAGGAGCAGGGACCGAGCAACGGGAGCTCACCCCGTCGCGGGGATTCGAACCGCCGACTTCTGATCAGCAAGTCCTAGGCTCTGTGGTTTAACCCACAGCGCTACCTGCATTCACAGCTTGCACTGCATCCTTGAAATGGGGGGAGGACCTGTGGCCAGTCCTACTACTGTCATGACCAGTGGTCAGAGATTATGGGAGTTGGGCTCATGCAATCTCTGGCAAGCCACAGGTTCCCTGCGTTTTTAGCTCATTTCAAGGCTCCAGGTCTAGGCATTGCAAACGTGCCTGGGAGTATACTGTTGGATAGTGAAATAAGAACTTTTTATGGATAAAAAAAAATCTTCCCAGATCAGACAAAAGCTCCATCCAGTCTGGCGCCCTGTTTTCGTCAGTCGCCAAGCAGCTACCCTTGGAAACTCTCAAGAAGGATACAGAGAGGGAGCTATCTTGTCTTGGCTCCAGCATGTAGCAATCCGAGCGACACGGCCTCTGAGTACAGACGGCAATAGTTCCATTTTTAGCTAGCATGGCAAGGGGTGGGGGTGGGGTCTAATCCCTGTGGATTTGTCTAATCGCCTTTTAGCAACCAACTACACCAGCTACCACCACTGCAGTTTGTCGTCATGAACTCGTAGAATCGCAGAATTGTAAAGTTGGGAGGGACCATGAGGGTCATCTAGACCAACCCCCGGCAATGCAGGAATCTTGTGTCCAACGTGGGGCTCGAACCCACAACCCTGAGATTAAGAGCCTCATGCTCTAACACCGGAGCTATCCCAGATCCATAAACTTAACTATGCCTGGTGTGTGTGGTGTACTTCCTTTTGCTCATTCTACAAGCAATATTTTTGTAAAGAAGGAATGAGATGGAGGTAGCAACTGCCCTGTTTTATATGTGTATTCAAGACCAGAGTGTATTAAATCCAAGGCCTTTATAACAGGTGTGGTTCACCTGTGGCTCTTCAGGTGTTACTGGACTCCAGCTCCCGGCAGCCCCAGCCAGTGGTTTCAACAACCATGGGAGGTGTTGGGAGGATGGGGGGGGGGAGGTTCTCCCAGTTCTGGTATATTGCAATGGGAGGTTTTTTTAATTAATGACAAATCGGCTAAAACATCAGGAAATTCCTGCTGGATCAGAGCAAAGGACCATTTAGCCCAGCATCCCATTTCTCACAGATGCCTGTGCGAAGCCTGCAAACAGGACCCGAGGGCTAAAGCATTCTCCCCACTTGTGAGTCACAGCAAATGGCAATCAGAGGCATTCAGAAGTAGTGCATGGCCAACATTGCTATTAGCCAGTGGTAGCCTTTGTTCCATGATTTTTAAAAAATTATTTCAAAAAGGGGCAACACTTCATGAAACAAGAGTACCTCTAACCTTAATCAGTTTTCTGTGTCATAAGCATGTTTGAACTTGCCAAGTCTGTTGCTTAATGATATGCCATATTTTTTTATGGTGTTTGGGGTTGCTTCCAAGATTTCTTATTTCAGGAAATGCATCTACAATCCAAGTGAATCATCAATGCATTTATTTTCTTTTGGAATGCATTGGGCTTGCTGGAGGAAAGACTGTGCATTGGCAAAGGTATTTTTATTGCACAGCAATGTATGAATATTAGACAAGGAAGGAGAAAAGGCATTTGTGGGTTTTTTATTATTTTGAAATGGGTTACATTTAGATGATTATAAATATTTTGTTTTGAAACTACCAGTGGGTGATGTTGGGGCAATTTGCTAGGGGCTCCAATAGCAGCAATAGAGCCCACTGCCCTTAGACCAAACCTTGAAAGAGGCAGTTAGGCGTTTCCACCAGTTACTACACTATCTACCTCTCTGTATGGCTCTAATTAAATGGCTGCAAGTTCTCTCTGGTTTATCACTGTGGTATTATTCCTCCTCCACTGTCATCCCAGCTTCACATTTATATTATTATGTGATATAATCAGGGCCTTTTTCAACTGAAACTCACCGGAGCTCAGCTCCATCGCCCCTCAGATGGGTGCACTGCCATTCTAAGGGAACGAGGGAAAAGTTTGTAGTTACCTCAATCACCTCTTTTTCTAGAAAAATAGCACTGGATGTTCTGTTACATATTATATGAACTGTGGTGAAGAGAAGGCTTAAACTGCTGCTCCTCACTGACTGTGCCCTCCTACCTTTAATAAAAAGACCCACAAAATGCTTGGGAGGGTTACAATTAGCACTTAACTATAATCCAGTTTCTTACCCTCCTGCCACCTCAGTGCGCTCTCTCTCTCTCTCTCTCTCTGTGTGTATCCTGTAAAGTTACAAGTTCTTGTGAAGCTGGGTTTTTTAAAGTATTGTTTTGATTTGCAAAGTTCTCTACTTCAGCATGCCTAAGGAACCCTCAAAATTTGTAGGGGCCACTACCTTCTTTTCCAATAACCCTGTTTTGCCTCCATAGCAATAGGGCAGGGATGGGAAAGCTCTGACCTGCAAAACTAGTCCACTCCTCTTCATGAGCCTCGCACATCCCCCCCCCCCCAAGTCATGCTTCCACCACCTGACTGGGAAGAAAAGGGAGCAACTTTAATCTTTGTTGCAGACTGGTTTGAGAAAGTTTCGCCCAGGGATGGAAAACCTGTGGCAGCTTCAGGTGTGGTCGGACTCCAGCTCCCACCAGTCCCATCTAGCATGGTTAATGGTTGGGGGCGGGCGGGATGGGATATGTAGTCCTGCAGCATCTGGAGGCTCACAGGTTCCCCACCAGAAGCCTCCGTCGCTTCTAGCTCCTCTCCCACAAGGCCACTGACAACCACCTGCCCCACAGGAAGAAATCCTTCTGACTTATTACATGTTGCTATGGCTGTGTAGGTGTGCATGGTGCATGTTTTAACAAGCTCGGAAGGATTTGTATTCTGAAATACAGGATATAAATAACTGGGGGGTAATAAAATGAATAAAATGATTGTGGGCTGCCCACAATGTTTGGTCACTGGGGGAAATGGGGATACTGGCCTAAAGCGCCCTTTGCTCTGATTCACTGGGGTTCTTCTTTTGATCTTAGCAACTTGAACATAGAGCAATGATAATAGTTTGGCCTGCTAATTCCTGCAGAATCATAGCTGCTGTTAAAGACACAGCAGCAGAGACTGATGGAAAGGCTACAGTCTTAATTACCCCTGAGCATCCCTTACTTTAAAATTGTTATCTGGTTGCCCAAAGATGGCTATTTTCCCCACGCCCAACCCGCTTTTAATGCAGCTACTTCGGTCACCTCCCCGCCCCTTAGCCCTTGCTCCTGTGCTTTGAACAGCAGCCTGACATTGATGGTGTAGTGTAGTGGTTAAGACTGTGAGACTAGGACCTGGGAGACCAGGGTTCAAATCCCTCCTTCAGCCATGAAGCTCACTGAGTGACCCTGGGCGGCTAGCCCACCTCACTCGGTCGTTGCGAGGATAAAACAGGGAGGAAGAAAAATATGAAAGCCACTGGCAGGGGGTGGGATAGAAATGCAATAATAATAATAGCGATAATAAAAGAAAAATTGCATTGGGGGGGGGGGGGCAATGTGTAGGGGAAACGAGGCAAAGAAATCGAAGCTCTCTTGCATGGTGGGCAGAAGCCCAAATCTATTGTGCTCCACTGCCCCCTACTCCCATTTCCAGCTGGAGAGCCAGCTGCTCAAAAGCTTCGGCCATGTGGTCATTCCAAAGTGCCATAGTCTTGTCAGTTTGCATCACTTTCAGGGGGATGCTCACCGTTTGAAAGCCGGGCCGACCCCCCCCCCCCAAAAGTAGGCTGCCGTGGGCCGCTGCCATTTAAAAGCTCAGGCCCTGCAAAGGCAACGGCTGTAATTAGGTACCGAGCTCCGCAGATGTTTGAAGTTGGAAGAATACCCATGTGCGGCCTTGCTCGCGAGGGCGGGCCTGGAGCCCGTGAAGCGACTTCAAAGCCCCGCTAATCCCGCGAGTCTCCTCACGGAGGTGCTGCAAGGAGACAATAGGTGAGAGAGGAGCTTCAATTGGGGGACAATTGGCCGGGGGGGGGGGGAAGGAAAGGACTGACTGACAGAGACCCTAATTATGAGGGGATGAATGTCCCCCTGACTTGAGGGAAAGAAAGAATGAGAGTGGTTTCAAAAATACCGTGTGTATTATTTCGGGCCTTTTCAGGCAAACAAAAGGAGAGCGGGAAGCTCCAGAATTCAAAAGAAACGCAGAGATAGAAAGGGAAACCAAAAGCGAAGGCCCTGCGGGGCTTAGCTGCGTTGCTGCGTTGCACAGAGCGAGCAAAATGGCCACTGTTTCGACAGGGCGGGAGAGGTGTGGAAACAAGGGCTTATTATAGCATGTATGGTTCAGGTTTGGCTTATCCCTCTTGTCACTGTTGTAACTAAGCCTAAGCACAGGCAACTGAAGGAGTCACATGCTTCCCTCCCTCTTTCATTTCACTGTGCTTGTTTTAGATTGTAAACCTGTTGGGGCAGGGACCTGACATACCTGATATTTGGAAGGTGCCATCGTGTGTGTGTGTGTGTGTGTGTGTGTGTGTGTGTATATCATCTCTCCCTCTCTTATACGGGGGATAAAGAAAAAGATAAAAGGGGGGCTCCAACTGGCCTGCTTTCTGCTGTGAAGTGATTGCTGCTAAATTGCAAACTATTGGAAAGGTGCTTATCCAAGGCAGCCCAGGCCTCCTGATCCTCAGGTGTCTTTTTGGTCTGCATGAAACATCTATTTACGAGAGAGTCAAGTTCTTAGGGCCTTATCTATCATTGTATGTCAAGAGCTATTGATGGCTCTATATTAGTATCTTTAAAAATTTGGTACAACTGCTGTCATTCTGTAACCTGTAACCTGCATTTATCGCTCTCCACCTGCACTCCCCCCTCCCGACCACACTCTGTGGAGCTCCTGTGCCTTTTAAGATTGCAGGCTGAAGCAGAAAAGGAGCTGCCGAAACCTTCCTCCATCTCTGTGTTTGCCTCATTAGCTGAATACCTGCTTGTGTCGCAAGTATTTAAAGGATGGGGATTACCAGAGAAAGGTTAGCATCACCAGAACTTAGCCAAATAAATGTGTTTATGGACAGATGGAAGGGGTGGCAGGGAGTTGTGGGGGGGAAGGAAATTGACACTCATTCACTCATATACCATGTTTATCCCATGCCAGTGTGCTGATAAGGCACCATGTTGTTCTGAAGCTATCTGCTCAGCCTTTGAAAACCCCAGATGTAATACTGTGTTTCCTTGCCAGCAAGTATGTTTCTTCCCACGCATGCATTCTTGGGTGATATCTCTTTAATGCTAATTGCATTCCTCCAGGACCACAGACAAAAGGATGATATACCTCTTTGTATAAGAATAGGACTATAGCCTGCAGTATCAGGCCCCTGGCCCACCCAGTCCAACATCCTGTTCTTATAGTGGTCAGTCAGAAGCCTGTGGGAAACCAACAAGGTGAACATGAGCAGAAGAGCCTTCTGCCCTCCGGTGGTTCCAGCAACATTTCAACTGTCCTAAATCTTCCAACATTCAGCTTCATTGGATGCCCTTGAGTCCATGGGCATAGCCAGGATTTATGTTGGGAGGTTTCCCTGAAACCTGTCTTGGTATTTCCCCTCCACGCTCCTTGGCTGTGCTGCCTCTCATGCTTGCTGCAGGAAGCAAAGAACTAGTTCTGCCCCCACAGCAGGAAGATAGGGTAGGGAAGAAAGGAGGCTGGAGAGAGCAGCAGTTCTGCACTGGTAGACCAGCATGCAAGAGCCGCTGTATCTTTTCACATGGCTGTAGAGCAAGGCTGGCTCTCCAGATGTTCCTGGACTATTATTATTCATTATATACCTTTAGGCGCCAGGCAAAAACATTCCTTTTCAACCAGGCCTTGGGCTGATTAACATATACCTCTTTTAAATGTGTTTGTAGGGGGGGGGGTTGTTGGTTTGTGGGTTTTGTTTTGTTTTTGCATTGTAAGGCTGCCTGTCATTATGAGCTCTCTCTTTTTTAGGTCTGTGCCTGCTATTACATTACACCTAGAAAAATCAAAAGATGCTATTCAAGGGACTCTGCTTTAGTGAATACATCAGGCCACACGGTGGCGCTTTGCTCTAAACTTTCATATTAGCAAACAGGGAACGGAGTCAATGCAAGCTAGAATTTGGGAGTGCATCAGCAGCGGTGGGATTTGTTTATAGCACTTTTATTGATGGGATGTGTGGCACTGCCTTCTTGCCTTGCCCATATGTCAGCAGATGATGGGAGAGAAGATCTGATAGGTCCCCGGGTATTTATAGCCAAGGGCTGATATCCAATGTAAAATATATTCAGAGGAGACCCACTGAAATCCAGCAACTTTTGAGAGGTAGTATGGTTCGAGAGTTGGACTAGGACTGCAGAGACCCAGATTTAAATCCCCACTCAGCCATGAAGCTCACAGTGATTTCAGGCCAGTCACTATCCCTCTGGCTGACCATAACACGCAGGGTTGATGTAAAAATGAAAAAGGGAAGAGCTAGTGTATACTGTCGTGAACTCCTTGGAGGAAGGGTGCAATATACGGTAAATGCAATTAATCATAATACTTTAGTGTAAGGCACTTTGGAGAGTGCTAAAGTACATTTAAAAGGCTTGTCACGGGGGATGGTGACATCATCTGACAAGCTGGCAGAATAATCTGCTCACTGAGCCTCCACCTCCTCTTTTAGCAGCAGTTATATGTCTTCTGATTAATCAGTCATTTGCCACAGACCCTGGGAACCTTCTTTAACCCAAACATGCATCTGGGGATTACCTTCTACCATAAAATTGTATGGTGCTAGTGCTGCTGTCAAATTGCACCTTAGATCAGGCTGGGAGCCTGTAGCGGATCCCAACCGACCAGGCTGAAGACCAGTGGATGCCAGGTACAACCCAGTTATTGATGCCATACCAAACAGAAGGGAATGTTTTAAAACAGAAGCTGCCTTACCATGAGTCACCTAGGTTGGTATTATCCGCACTGACCTGCAGCTGCTCGCCGGGATTTCAAACTGGGTTTTTCCCAGCCCTACTTAGAGATGCTAGAGACCTGGGACCTTGCAAAGTAGATGCTCTACAGCTATTTGGCCACAACACATTGTTGCTGGCCACCATGCAGCTAGGTGGGTCACAAATTGCCCAGACCTGCAAGAAGATCCAGGGGACACTGTACTGATGGGACACATCATGAAGAGGATGATCTCCAGTGTCTGTCCATGAGGCAGGGAACGTTCTGTCCCAGAGCTAAATATCATCCAAAACAGACCAGGAATGAGCCCTCCGATTTGTCTGTCTGGTTGATCTTGTGGTAATGGCTTTGCATGGATTCTGGTTTGCTTTTCTCCTGGAGGCCTTTGACCTTCTAATCCCCCTGAAATAATCCTCCCCTTCCCTCTGTCTGTTTGTTTGTTTTTTCACTTCAGTGCATTTTGAAGAAGTTCGCAGTTCCGTCTTGGATAGCCCAAGGTGTTTATAAGCCCCCATTGTGGCTCTTTTGCTCACACTAACTGGTAATGGGCAGGGATCCATAGGGAGCCTGATGGAAGGAAGCAGAGAAGGCTGTTTCTTGCAAAGCCAGCATGTGGTTGAAGTTCTGTACATATGTGGTTTTAAAGGGATTAATTTCCAGTGCTAGTCCTGCTCCGGCAAGTAGTCTAGGAATATTGAACATAGATGTGCAGTGTTCATGTGTCAGATTACAGCAACAGCCCTCCCAAACCCCTAATCTTGTTGAAGATGTTCGTAGACATTGCAGACCCTACAGGTGTATAAACTGGATGGATGCAATTAGGACCCCGTTTGTTTGTTTGTTTGCTGTTTTGCAGAGTCCCTGATTGCATGCTTGGACTGTTTAAAAAGCCTTCTACTGAACATATATAGGGCAGCCTGGGGTCTGCTGTCCTGATCCCAGTCTGCCTCCACCCCTCCAAGCAGTCTTTGTCCTTTTTATTCTTTTTTAGAACACACTTTGAAACTTAAAAAAAAAAGTCCAGAAGGCTTTTTATGATTGTCTGCTAATGCTGACTTGTTTATTTTGGGTGTATGCTGCCTGTTGCCATCTGGTTTGTACTGATTATATTTCATTATCCTAGCTGTCAGCCACTTTATGATTATTATTTTTTTAAAGAGATAAATATGTAAATAAAAAAGCAGGGCTTTGGTCTCTTTGATGCCACACCACCACCACCCCAGAAGCAATTGACCAGTCACAGGGTTCTGGCTGCTCACCGTGCATTCAGTACTGTGTCCCAAACTTGTGGTGCTCCTTCCCAACTGCTATTAGACAGGCACCCTCCATGCTGAACTTCAGGCACACGACTTCAGACCCCATCTGCACTATACATTTAAGGCAGTGTCATACCATTCCAAATAGTCATGGTTTGCCCCAAAGAATCCTGGGAGTTGTAGTACCTTGGTAAGGATGCTGAGAGTTCTTAGGAGACCTCTATTCCCCTCACAGAGCTGGTTTAATAATCCGTTCCTCTTCCCAGGTAACTCCCAGATACCAGGGCAGATTACCACCATATCATCTCATAAAATCCAACAAAATAATTTAAAACAAATGAAAGACTATGCGTCAGACAACAGAGGTTGTCCCACAGAACTCTTTAGCTGTTAAGAACCAGGGTAGAAAGTTGCATCTTAGCAAATGACAGAAACTATTTAACAAGGATGCTTGATGCACCTCTGTGGGGAGAGAATTTCACATTTTGGGAGCTGCAAGAGAGACTGCACTCTCCTCCATGCTGCCGAGTGGAGGAATTACCAGGAAGGCACCCTCTGCCCATCTTGACACCCGAAATGGTCTATAGGGAAGGAGGAGGTCCTTCACAAAGGACCAGACTGATGCAGAAGCTGGGGAAGGCTGGTGGAGTGTGTGTGTGTGGGGGGGGGGGGGGGGAATTCAGTTTTTCTCTCTTTCTCATTTTTCCAGTCTTAAATGTGGTTTTCCACATTGGTTTGTGATGTGTTTTTTAAGTCAGTGAAAATCCATCTACATTTGAGTGTGGATATCTCCTAATATGCACATTTTATATGCAACTTTGCCAGATAGACAGAGTTTTACAAAGTAATTCCCCCTCAATATAACTGGAGAACTGCACTGCAAAAATTTGGGGAAGTGTGGAATTATGAAGGATGGCTGCGTTTCAGTTCATGTCGTTTTGGAAGAGAGCAAATTAAGTAAGTTCACCTTTAAAGGTGACCTGAAGCAAATTTCTCCCCCATCCCTAGTAGATGATTTCTACTATTACCACTAAATTGTGCCACGAAAAACAGACAAAAAGCAACAATGCCACCATATTAACTGGTTTCTCCAAATTTGAGAGAGGGGGAAACGACGCACATGTATTCCAGACTGTATCTCCAGCTTTAGACTTAAACTAATTCTTCTGGCTTGGATGCTTTCTGGAGCTTTGTGTTTTGAAAGTTTTAAAAATAATTCTCTCCCAAATGTTCACATTCAAGCCTGCAACTCCATGAATGAATTTAGAAGGAACCTCTGCTCCCCAAGCAGCTGCTAGTTTCTTGAGTGCTGCAGGGGATCTTATTAAAAAGAGTACATTTACATGAGAGCTGCTACTGCGGTGCTTCTTTAAAGGTTTGCGGGGGAAGAGGTTTGGTTTGTGCTGAGCTTTTTTGAATGACCAATTATTTCAGTGGCTCAGCTCTAAGAATGACTGCCTCTGGATCCAAACCTCTAATGATATTTGAGATCAGCAGATGGGGTCGGGAATATAAGAAACACCAAAGAAACATATACTTTTGATCTCACACCATCTGAATTGATCGGGTCTCATGTTTCTCAAGCCAGTCATGTCTTATTGGTAAAATAAGTTGACCAAAAAAAAAATGAGTTGACAAATTATGAATGGAGAACAAATTCCTAACATATAGGCACGAAGAAGTGAGGAACAAGGGGCTCCCAGCAGGGAGTTAGATGCACAAGGCCTGAATCATAAACTACCACATTTTGCTGTCTGTGGGTTGTATTCAATGTTGCACTAAGTCACTGGTTCTATAAGTGCAGTTTTTCCCGATCCGGAGCATATGTTGGGGGGGGGGGGCACAGGGTGCATCAGTGGGATGGGGTGATGGTCCTATTGCTCTAACATAACTATTTAGGCAGATCCTATGTCCATTAATATTCTAGGATCAAACACCCTTCCGTTTAATACTCCTATCACATTCAAAGTTAAGAATCATCTGGATTTACTTGTGCTTCCAAATGTTAAGAAAATCATAAGCTAAGGATTTGGCCTTCACTTTGGCACTACTAGGATACGTCCTGTTCCACCTCCCAAATTATGCTCCCTTGCAGATTAGGCTCCATGCATGCACACTTTCTGCCCTGCCTTTCCATAGAAAATGCCTAAGAAAATGAAACTGCACAATAAAAAGTTACCAATCAAGATAACAACAAACACAATATGCAATAATACAGCAAAAGCAAGGTAACAACTAGGAGAACAGCAGCTAAAACGTCAAGCTGTTTGCTCAACACAATCCCTCCAGAATTGCAATCTTCCTTTTTATTTGAGGTGTTTCTCCATCTGCCCTGAGGGAGGTCCAGAGGGTGGCAGCACAAAAGTAGGCCTTTTCAGTGGTGGCTCTCTGGTTCTAGAATGCTCTCTTTAGGGAGTCATTGGCTACTGTTAGATGCTAAGCAAAAACATCTCTTTTCAGTCAGGCTTTAGGCCTTTAACTTGGAGAGTTTAGATATTGTGGCTTCTTTTAGTGGACGGGATATGCTAGATTGCTTTTATTTATTAAAAAAATGTTTTTAGCTTTTGCTTTGTTTTAGCAAACTGGTTTAGCATACTGGTTTTAATATTTGTACTATATTGTAAGTCGCTTTACATTTTGTAAAAAGAAGCAACATGCAAGTAAAATTAATAATAAAAACGTTAAGTCATTATGACAAAAGCAGCACCTTCTTGTGATACAAGTGACTTCGTACAAACTAAGGTTACTTATCTCTTTGCAGCAGCGGTGAATCAAACAAGCCTTAACATTTGACCTTCTTGACCAAAACAAACCTTGTATTACAAAATCAAGCTAAGCATGCCTGGCTAATGAACTCATCTCGAGATAGGCTTTTCCTTCCCTGAGTGAACTTTAGGAATGCAGCATCTTTTCCCTTTTTCGCTTCAGAGGGAATCTCTGTGTGAATATTTCTACACTCAGCTGCATCAGAGTTATTCACAACTTGCTGGCCAAACCTTGCTGTCTGCCCCCAGACAGACCCATATTAGTGTAATCCTGGGAAATTAGTGGTGGTTCTTTTTAAAAATCTAAACATCTGGTAAGAGTCCAGAGCATCCAGATAAAAGGCAGTTCCACTGGATTTTTGAAGTTAGATGATTCACACAGGTAGGGGTAGATGAGTTCCTTATTTCTCCAACCTAAAATTTGTTGCTCCACATTTCCAAAGCAATTCCTGATTTTTGAAAGAAACCATCATGAAAAGTAGTCAGCATTTTAGTGCAAATTTCTCCCAGTAAACACGTTTTTAAATGCAGTTTTAACTAATATAGTAATATATCCATTAAAAGGTGATTTTTCACAATTGTAATGCATTTTGTTTGTTATTTACACAAATATATGCATTTTACTGCCCCTAGTCTCTGTATTTTTGTGCACATTGTTTGGCTGGAGAACTACATCACAAAATTGGGAGAAGTGTGGATTTCAAAGGATTGGTTTGAGAAGTGGCTTCTCATTAAAATGCAAGCACAGTCACATTTCTCTACCATCTTTCTTCCTCCTCCCTTACTTTGAAGATGGGGGTTTCCTGCATATTTTAAGCACTGCAAGTAATGCATGACTGCTGGAGCTATGGGAATAGAATTAAGCTAGGGACCAAAGGCTGCATGGATGAAACTAAATCCATGCAAGAGAGAAATTCTTCTGTTTCAATGTTCAACAAGTGCTGGAATGGGTTCACTCCTAAAAAAGAATGATCACACATTGGGGGTACCCTTCGACTGGTCTTAGACCTGCATTTTCAGACCTCAGTTGCAGCCAGGCATCACTTTCTTGCATGTGTGTAATTAGCCTGCATCTTATGGCCTCAACTGTGATGCATTTTTGGTGAAAAGTGTTGCTGCTGTTGCTCTTCATGAAATTTCCAACTTTATTTCACAAAGGCGAGAGGCTGTAACTGCAGTTTCTAGGATAATCAAAGATTAGGCATTAGTGGCAGATTTCCCTTATCATCTTTAGCAATTCACAAAGGTTATGTAATATATGATATAGAAAGACTCCCCCCCCCCCCACCTGCAGTCTACAAATCTATGTGATGACTATTCACTGTCTGCTCCTTCTGGGATAAAAAGTTGGTGGGAGTACATGCTTCCTACTGACTTGCATCGCTGAATGAAATAAAAAGTGCTTTCAAAAAGGAAATACATTCTTATTGTCTAAAATATTCACCTGTGAAAGGCTCTTTGGAAACTACAGGGGGATCTTGAGAAGATTAGCAACTGAAAAAAAAAGGCTGCAGCAACATGGTTTTCATTTGCTCTTGTGAATGAAAAAAGTGAGACACAAAAGCTGTTCTTTTCTTTCTAAACCATATTTTAATTTAATAAAACATGGCTTTATGCTTCTGTTTGACAGCAAACATAAGAAAAATAACACGAAGTTTTTTTCATAGTCACAAATGTAAATATGCTTTCTTGTGACTGGCAGGCTTCAATTAAAAATAGCTTTAATTTTACTTAAAGAACCAGTACCTCGAATATGAAAATTAGGAGACTTATGTCCCTTACAAGAAAAGGAACACTTGTTCCTTGTGAATGTTTTTTTTTTAAAAAAAAAATGGTGGAAAGAAGGAAAAATGCCGCTACTGAAACCACTGCTAATAGACAGTTCATCCATTTTCTAAAGCTTTTAAATAACCTAATGGGGGGGGGGGGCCTCTAAGTGGGAAGTTGATTTTTTCTTGCTGGCTCACTTGCGTGAAGAAGGCACAACTTGAGCAGTGATAAAGTCAGTAAACAAAAATTTTACTGAAATAATTCAATAACACAGATACGGGAGTTTGTTTTTAAGTGTAAAGCTAAAGTCATACACAAGAAAGATGGACAGACCCTTTCCCCAAAACTAATATGGATACAATAAATATGGAGTTGTACATACTCAAATCTGTACACACAAACTTCGCCCCACAGCCATAAAAATTTACATTTAACAGTGCAACATATAATTTAATCATTTATTTCATCCGACGTAAGATTTTTTTATTTATTTTGTTTTACTTACGAAACACAAGTAACTACTTGGTTTTAATATACATATAATATATATATAATTTTGACAATCTGTACAGTATTCTAAACATAAAACTCCAAAAAAAGGCACAATTTTCTATACAACATGTACAAAAATGGCCGGAGCTGACAAGAAACAACAATTATTGGTCAAAAATTCATGATTGCACAAAGATTAGTAATGAGTTTGTGTCAGAAAAAAAATGTGCTTTAAGTAAAAGGGAGGTTTGCAAGAAAACCTGTGTTACTTTAAAAAAAAACGAAAAACAAACACACACACGCACACACACACACACACAACCCAACGTAAAACCAAAAAACCCTAGGTTTCTATTATAAGTCTGTCCTCATCGTCGCTGCTGCCGTCACTAAACTCCACAGTATTTTGCCTCTCGGGCAACCCTTTCCGCCTATGCGCTTGTCTATCTAGAGAGACAGTCCGATGTCTGGGGCAATTGGGTAAAACGTCAGAATTCACCTTCATAGGAGGCTCTGAAGCAGAAGCCTGTTCGACCTGAACAGAATTGATATTGCACTTTGGTTTCGTATGACTCTGTGAGTCAGGCTTTTCAGTGTCCAGTTTACCCGGGCTATCGTGCCGTTGGTACCCGCTTGAAGGATCAGCCTCCAAATGACTTTCAATGCTGTACTGCTGGTCGGCGGGTCCCACCTGAGATGATGTAGCACTGGTGACTGGAGCAGCAGCAGCATCGCCAGCGACACTCGCAGGACCCTGATGTGGAGGAGTTTCGGAGGCCTTGCTACTAGAAGCTGGTGTTTCTGGAATGCCCTGCCCATCTGCAGTCACAGGGCTGACCGAAGGGATTAAAGTCGGCAATGCTATGTTTAATATTTGCAGACCTGGAATGTGCGTCTGAGGGCTTGAGTTGCTCTGAGGGGAAGGGTTTGCAGTCAACACTTGTAGGCCTACGGCATTCAGCGTTAATCCCGAAGGGTGTATTTGCGGAGTGATGTTGGTGTTCGTCAGGCCTAAGATGTTCACCGTCTCCATGCTCAACGACGGAAGAGGCTGCAGGGTTGGTGCGCTCAGGCTCTGGATTCCCGGTACATTGATCTGGCCTATTGGGATGCAAGGAACAACGCTGTTCACTTCAGCAACGCTGAGATGATTTGCAGTGCCGGACATTGCACATGCTGGGTCGCCAAGTGCACTTGTAGTTCTGTGGATCACGCTAACGGCGGGAATAGTGAGCTGTACCGGCCCAGCCTGAATGGGGAGGAAAGTCGAGTATGTGGCCAAGCCAGCAGGTACCACATGGATTCCCCCCACTGGAATCATCCCGTAAGGGGTCTTGGTTTGTTGCTGCGAGTGCAAAGGGAGGTGGCTAAACAGGTGAGTCTGAGGAGGTGCTGATTTCATGATCTGTTGCTGATGCTCCTCGGGCTTTTGCGGTTGCATCTCTGGGAAAGGCGAGGCCATTGAAGGAACAACCGTGGAGGTTTGTGTACTCCGGTCAACGGGTGGAGAAGGAAGTCTTGTAGAAGTTGTGCTCTAGTGTAACAAAAAGAATAATATTTTTAAAGCCATCAATAAGAAGATACAGCCAGTTCAACATTGTCTAGCTTTATTTCTTAAAATGTGAAAGCAGCCAACCACAGGAGAGTTGGGCATCCGCTAAAAAACAATCCTCCCTAAGTGCTGCGGGTTGATTATTTTTGACAGATTCTGCTGGGTGTCCTGTGTTTTAGTTCCATTTGTGGCTCTTCTGCTTTGAACATTTGGGGCATTCTTTGCCCTTGGCAGCCCAGATTGCTTCCTCTATTGGCTAAAGTAGAGCCACCTTTGTTTCAAGTTAAATACAGGAAGGCCCTTCTCTCCCTTCCTCCATCCCAACACAGCTCAAAAACCTCTTCTCTAAAAGAGATAAGTTTGCTAATATTCTACTATTGTTAAAAAAAATTACAAGTCAACCAGAATGTGCTATTTCAGTGCATTTGATTTCCAAAGAGTCACATAGGTCATGCGGCTACTGAGCAGCTTTAAAAGTACTTCTATATGGTATAGTTTTGCACGCTCGTGATTCTTTGCATTGCTAGCTATGACAAAATTCAGACCCTTTCCCCTTCTATTGCTGGCAATGGGGAAGCTCTGTTTCCAAGCATGGGTAAAGCCTGGCTGAATAGTAGTTTCTGAGTATTTATACATATATAGAGATATTTATGTAAAATACACATGGCTATATAGTTCTACAACAAAGTTACATGCAGTCACAGCAGTGTATTTATTGGGAGACTAAATCCCATTAAATTCACTGTGCCAATGGTCCATGGCTAATGCAAAGAATAAATTGAATCGTGCAGCCCATTTTCACTGAAATCCTTCTAGGCCAATGTACTTAACAGACAAGAACACGGGTAGCATTATTTGCCTCCCAGCAATGAACTTGGAAGTGTGTGTGTTAATCTGCTCTACATGAAGCATGTGTGTTACTCTACCAATGGCTACTAGCCATGATGGCTATGTTCTGCCTCCACTGTTGGAGGTGGTATGTCTCTGAATACCAGTTTCTGAGGATCAGCTGTAAGGAGAGCCCTGTTGTGCTCATGTCCTGCTTGTGAGCATCCCATATGGGCATCTGGTTGGGTCTTTTGCAGGGTTTGAGTTAATTCTATACTTTGTGCAATTGGTGTACAGATTACACAAGTGAACTGAATTATCTGCTCACCTTGGAAGTTACTGTCGTAACAGTAGGAGCAACAGCAGAACTTCCCAATGCTTCTTCTGGGTAGTCCACGTACATCTGATGGCATGGAGACTTGGGAACTGTCTCAGAGGACACAGCAGGATCTGTGCTTGTTGCTCTGTCTTGCACATTTCCTTCGTTTGCTTCTCCGGGGACAGCTGTAACCAGTGGCCCTGAGCTCCTGCAGTCCGACTGCACTGTACTAAGTACCGTCATCTTTGTGAGAAGTGCTTTGGGCAGCCCATCCATAGAGTCTGTGTGAACCCCAGCAAAGCAATCTGCAATTCTGATTTCTTCATCAGCGCTTGAGATCTCCTGAGAAACATTTCTAGATGGATGATGTTGTGGGCTGGCTGAAACGGAGGGAGTGGCAGATATAACTGATTCAGCTTGGCTGTCTTCGTCATCATCTTCGTTATCATTGTCGTCGTCATCTGGCCCTTCTGAATCCTCTGCATCAAATCCGGACCGATCATAACCCAGCCGCTGCTTTTCACCTATGAGAGGGCAAAATTAAATGCACACATTTAGAGCCTAGTAATGTTTGAAAATTATAACAAGAGGATGTAGTTTTTTTCATTTCCCAAATTAACTGCATGTTAGTGCTCTTACACCATTAGTCACCCCATTCAGTAGAAGCTCATCTGCTATTAGACCCCTTAAAAAAATAATTAAAAGTGCCCAGCACAAAACCCCTGAACCTAATTGTCTATAATCTGACAGGCTTTGCCAACCTTGGAGAAGCTTCTTTGACTGCAAATTTCATTCATGTCTGCCAAAAGGAAAACAGTCATCTTTTTTCAAATTATTATTTCCTAGTAACAAATTGGAGGGGGGCAGAGAGGAGAGGGCAAAGCCTTGTTTCCCCAGGGACAGACTCTGAGGCCAGGCTGGATCAGACAAACCCACAGTGCCTTGGACTGAGATGGGCTGTTTCCCAAAGTACTGAGCAGGGGTCCAAACTCTGTGGTCTGTGCACACCCCTAACAGGTTTGCACTCGTGCATTTGTGAATATAATTTCTGCACATCATGTTTTAGCTCCCTTATATGCATGAGCTGGAACAAGCCCAAGAAAAGCCCCCTTTCTTGGTCTTCCTCCTCCTGGGTGGTTGGAAAAACTGATCACTTCTGTGGTGATCAGCTTCACTTTCCACAAGCCATGGCCTATCATAATGTATGAATAAGAGATTGTAGTTTACAACAAAAGTCTGGTTGGTTCATATCCCAGCTTCATATCCCATGTTTTTCTATCTTTCTATCTTTTTTTTTGCTGAACTATCTGAAATGTAAATAACTTCTTACAATCTATTGCTGTTAACAGAAAAGTTACTAAGGAAAGCAGACTGAGAACTTTGATCACACAGCAGAAATGCTTTCACACCCGAAGGCCAGGAACTTATAGATTTCAAGTAGGAAAAGAATTAAGCGCAAGTTTCAATGTTTACTTTTCTCCCCTACAACTTTTAAAATTTAAACCTCACTTTACCAAGAAAAAAAGAAACCTCAAACACCTTAATTCAAGCTGTAAGTTTTTATAGTTCCCAGGTACTCAAGCTCATTCTACACAGGAACCACTCACAAATCTATTCTAGTGACTTTTAAGAGACCATAAAATATGGATATGTAAATGATAGGAGTGTTGTACGTTATCTTAAAGGTGATTTTCTACAGGTGTTGCAAATTACAACCCAGAACAAGAAGTTTCATTTAAATTGCTTGTCCTCCACAGTGTAACATGTGACTGCATTCAACTGACAATCAACACATTAAGTACAGCAACATTCTACATGGTTGCTTGAAGAAAACAAGAAGGAATGATAAAATATTTCAATTTGAATTAGCTAGGAGGGAAGTTAAATTACAACAGCTGGGGGGAAAGACACATGGATCCTGCACAATTGAGAAACGGCTACTTATTGCTCACAAACCTAATTCTAAATCATCTGAAATGATGAAATGACCTTTACATATATTGCTGCTTGTATCTGCCATGACAATTCTGAAAATAAGAATAATCCTTTAAATGCAGCACTGTTGGGCAGCAGTAAGTTGTGAAGCTCTCTTCTTGCTGCAGGTGTTTCCACTGATGTCTATAATAAGCTGCTAATAATGGTGTTCGAAGACTTTGAAGCCTTTTCTTCCCTTCCCACTGCCAAAGCAACCCTTACAGCAGAGCTAAAAGCATTCTGCTTAAAATTATCAGCAAAACATTAACGGCTTCTGTTAAGCATTAGCAAAGACTGACAAACACACTTGTGTTCAAGATATGGTACGTATACAAATGGATAAAGCAAATGGTGTAGTACAGTACTCATGTCTCTTACATTTTTCAACTATTTTGATAAAGGTCGCAAAGCTTTATTCTGTATTAAGACTCTTTGCAAACCTCAGTAAATTGTGGCATGCTATTTTTTTAATTTAAAAACCCCATGGAAGTGGAATCAAAACTTTTAAAACACTGTTACCCTCGTTTTATATAGCCATTAAAACATAAAATTACCTACAGAATATCAAAATAAAGGTGTGCAGCTACCAAGAACGATTTCATTCTGTATTGGTAAAAAACACGTCTACTGCAAAACACTTGACTGAACAGCAAAGAGCCATGAACAAGACAAAAGAAGGATCAGGCAATGGAAAAGTAAAAAATGGCAGTCCTATGTTTAGTCCTGATATACCCACCCAAATACAACTGGCTAGTCAAGGAACATCACAAAGCATATTCTCTCCACAACCCCCCGCTCCTTCATTAGTTGGATCTATATTATTTAGACCCAACATAGTGCCCTCCATAAGTTGCTGGTCCCAATCAGCATGGTCAAGATCATGAGCTTATGGATAAGGATAAGGGTTTTATTTATGTTTAGTATAAAGTACACATTTTTAAATAAGGGGCAATGATGACAAACTTCCAGAAGAATAAGTCAAAGAAACTTATTAGGCAGCAGCAGTCACATTAGCACCAGCAACAACGGCATCAATTTTGGACACTTTCCTTTGAGGAGATAGAACTGGACATGGTGTAACGCCCAATTTAGCTGATTGTAAATAAGTTGGTATGCCTTCATATCCTCTAGTATAAAAAACATCTACTGTCATGGAAAGATCTTCTCATCCATTGTTTTAGGTTTTCAAAGCAGGCCTTTTGGAATCTCAGAATGGATACTTTGGCAGCCATGTCTATTCTAGAGACTGGTTTTGGTAATACAGGAGTCTTTTCTTTCATACACATAATTGAATATACCTAACCACTTAAGATTACACTTACTTTTAAAGCCTACTGACCAAATTATTTATTTTGATATTATTATCTTTATTGCATCACAGACTTATACTGACATCTGCTGGGGAAGCCCAGATTGGAAAAACCTAAAAGCCCCTGATTATTAATAGGCTTTGATGTTCACCTTGAAATGATAATAAATAAAGGGCTTGATAACTGCAGAAACTCTTTTTCATAAAAAGGAGTTGTTTGAATGATTCCCTACTGACTGCTCAGTGCAGGTCTGCATTAAACAACCCAAGCCCTTAGTCTCCTCCACCGCTGTCTGAGCACTTGGCAGATACAGATCTCCCTACATAACTGTCTTGGTGGGGAATTGCAGCATACCCCATATCCATAGCATAGGCTATTACTAAAGCTACAAATAAACAGGATTATCTATAGTGGTACCTCTGGTTACAAACTTTATTTGTTCTGGAGGTCCATTCTTAACCTGAAACCGTTCTTAACCTGAGGTACCACTTTAGCTAATGGGGCTTCCTGCTGCCATCGTGCCACCATTTCTGTTCTCATCCTGGGGCAAAGTTCTTAACCCAAGGTACTACTTCCGGGTTAGCAGAGTCTGTAACCCAAGGTGTTTGTAACCCGAGCTACCCCTGTACTGCCAGTTCTCTGCTGCTGCACAAGATTATCTTATAAAGAACAAATAATAAGGATCATATTCTGTTGATTTAGAGCCCATCTTTATACATACATTTTTTTTAAAAAAAACCTGGTCAGAGGGTTTTGTTTAACTGCCGAAGTCCTTTTGTTAATTTATTGCTGCTACCTCTAGATGCCAGTAGCTCCTCCTCCAGTCCTGTACACCCACTGGCAACTATTATAACTTGAACCCCCTTCTCATAATGTCACTGATTGCCTTCCCAAATGCATTTACATGCAAAATACAGCTGCCTTCATATCCTGCCAGCCATATGTTCCCATCATTCAGTTCTCCTCCATTGGCCACATCCTTCCTTCTTGGCCAAAATGCAAGAAAATGGCTGATTCCATACTCCTGTGCTGACAATTTTAGGGGGCGGCGGCAATGTTGAGGTATGATGTAGCAGCAGCTCTTTGAAGGTCAGACCATTTCCCCTAGCTTCCTATCCCTGCAATAAATCTATAAAGGTCTTGTGGACCACAATAGGGACACTAAAAGGGCCTGCTAAGTCTCCTGGGCCTTATGTTTGACAGCTCTGCCCTAAACATTAGGAAATCAGTTTCCCTGATAAGCGCCTTTAAGCCGCGATCCTTAACATACTTACATTGAAGAATGTCAAGTTCTACCAAACAGGACATTCCCCCTCAAAAATGTACATAGGATTGGGGCGTTAATCACCTAATTTAGAGGAACACATAATGAAAACTTGGGCCAGCACTGTGAAAACTGATATCCCTAAGCTGAAGTATGTCACACTGAATGGTTCACCTGGTGTGACAGCATAGTTCAGAAGCCAGCATTCCAAACATAGTAGCCCTGTATTTTGGGCGTAAAGGGCATTCTTTGGATTAGGAGATGAAAGATGCAAGAGTGATTTGGAACATAAAAGGTGAAACTAAGTGGTATTCGCCAATACCCAAATGGTGGCAAATCCAAAAACAAAGAACACCGCCACAATCCACCCAGCCCAGTTGCCATAAATCCCCAATTCATATAGTGCTGAGAAGCCTCATGGAAAATAAATGGAATTGTTAGAAGTGTTGTTAACAGAGCTTCACATAAATGCTCTCCACAAGCTATATTTGGCCCCTTCTGCAAACTGTCTCTGGCAAACTCACATTCAAATTCTGTGCAACCTACCAAGTTTAGAATTAAAGCTATTACACTACACTGCCTTTGGCAGTGAAAATCAGACAACAGAAATCCGAGTGTGTTGGAGACAAGTTGATACGGTTGTTTTAATTTCTATTATGGTTTTAACTGCAGTCTGTTCCAGTCAACTCAATATTTTGCTACTGGGTTAGAACTCAAGAAAGGAGATACTCAAGAGTTTTATGTATCAGTGTATTTTAATAAAGCAAAATTATTAATATTTTCATCCACTATGATGATGAAGTATTGCAGGAAGTCTAAAAGCTTCCAGGATACTTTAAACTATAATTGGCTCAATAAAAATACTGGCAGCAATTCAGAGAATTGCATGTGCAGCAGAATCAGATGGTTGGCTGCAAACAAAGAACTTTGAGAGCAAAAAGCCATTCCATAGCTTACAGTGGGAAAGCTCTAACTATGATCAAGATCCTCATCTTGTCAAATTGTGACCACTGCAAGCCCTCCAATATCTAACACAGCAAACTTGAGAAGGAAGCTAGTATTTTTTGCCTTTAAGGTAGAGGTCTCCTTGCGGAGTCATGAAAGTGCCTAGTGGGATACTTTTCAGAATGCACTGCTTCTATGGTTTGTCCACTTGTTTTAAACTACAGGTATCGTAGTGACACTGTAGCCGAGGAGGAACAGCTGCTTGCACCTGATACCTTGGGATACAACAGTATACATGCACAGGTATTTCCCCCCAAATCTCACAGGAAGTCCCCAAACCATTAAAAAAGATATGGAGAGTTAAACAGCAGTCTCATAGTTCTGTAGCACAACTGTCTACTGCGTCAAGTGGAGCACAATATCGTTTGACATTACCCTCTCTTCTTTCCTCTCTGAGTTCTCCATTTCACACACACACTCCTCCCTCCCAGTTACCTGCTATTGTTGCTGCCTTATTTGTGCTGAACCTCGTAACTGAAGGGCCTATAAATTAATTGTCAAATTACAAAGCATGACTGCTGCCCTATTACTTCTATCAATAAAACAAAGTTCAATTTGCACTGTAAAAAGGTAAAAATTGCTGAGTGCACTAAGAAGTTATGCCAATCGAGAGAACACCTCTCCTACATCTTTAAGAACCGAATTCACATCGATTCATAGTACTCTGCTATTGGCTGCCAAGAAAGACCAAGTACATTAATTTTTTACCCCTTCTACCTCTTTCAAATCACATACACCACTCCACAATAAACCATTTAACACAAATCAGAAAAATACTTTAAAGGCGGGGATATCCCCCCAGAACAGAAGCAAAGCTATCATATATCATACTGACAAAAGCACACACCAAACTAACTATACACTGTACCCATGGTTTGTTCTTGGTTTATTGTCCAGGAGACCTAAACCACAAGCCTGGATTCAGATGACACTAAAGGCATGGCTTATCTCAGCACGGTGCAACAGCAAGACAACTAAGGAGAAACAGAGTGGTCAAAGTCCCCACCCTGGAGGCCTAAACATTTACAAATTGTGCTAAGCCATACCTTGGTTGAAAGTTGGGTTAGAATGCAAACCTAATTTTAATGTCCTTATTTTATTTATTAAATTTCAAAAAGGTCAACAAAATAATGCAGGCCTGAGCATCTTTTATTACAACCATGTAATAATTTTGATGTTCATACCCCATCGTTATGACAATATAATTTATTTGAATGAATTAGAATGCTTTTTTCACAGATAGGAACTGTGCCGTTTATATAACCACCCAAACAAAAATGTGATGCGACATGTATCCTCTTACATACTCTATTCTTCTCCAGCATTCTGGGGATTGTGCCAGTTCTCCAATTAAAATTCAGTGCACAGTAAATCCTACAGAAATCATTGCAGATGAAGAGTGTCTGGTCTACATGAAGTGGAAGAGTAGACCATACAACTCAAGACTTGAGGTGGACAATGCAATTTTTGAATGCTCCCCTAAGAAAGAAAGAAAATCTACTACCTTGGAGATTGAGACTTATCCTTTTTATGCTAGTTCTTTACTAGTAGGGAAGTTAAAAAAAACAACAACAAACCCATAAAGGATAATTCAAAATCAGTATCCCCTCCCTCCTCTCCATCTCCTAAAAGCAAACAAATCTGCAGCCAGAAACAGCTAAGCCCATTCAATTCTGTTAACTGAGAATTCCACCACCTTATTTGGGGCTTGTGAATAAATAAGATAATTATCTGCAAATCTGGCTAATGTATTCCTCTAGAGTTTTACACGGATGTAATCAGACTACTGGCACTAAAAGGCTGAAGCCCAGTATAATGAGCCAATTGATACACATATTCCATAGTGCATAGTCCCTCTAATATGTTGTGGGGACACGATCCATTTGTATCTGCTCCAATAACTGAACAGTAAGTGAAATGCATAGGATCTGTTCAGATGTTAATTCTACTCCCTTCCCTTTGAATCTCTGTACATGGCGACATTATTAAGTGTAGAATATATTGGCTGAATTGAGAGATAATGAACATGAGTTCTGTTGTGATTCAAATGAGATCGGGCTTCAGAGGAATCTCATACACATATATATATGTAGGATCTCCTGGTACCGACACTACAGTATATGTGCATAGGGACTGAGAGGGCAGTGGGATCCCAAATATCTTCTAGAACCTTATCATACAGGGAAAGTTAGTAGGTGAGTGATAACTGATAAGGCCTGTTCTGTGAAAGCAATCTAATAAAAGGTTTGAACAGAGGAAGGGAAATATTTAGTAAAGAAAAGCTAATACATGAAAAGTTCTAAATATAAAAAATTGATTTTTTTTACCGTATTCTTCTACATCTTGATCATCTATTGATCCTACTGAGACTCCCAGATCCATGCATTTTTTGCTATGTGCCTTGGACTTCATATGTTTTGTCAAGTTTCCTTAAAAAAAAACAAACAATGCACATTTTTACCAAAACCACATGACCGTAACATTCAGCATGTCACTCTCTGCAGCCAATGACACTTGGGCCATTATTTATCTATTCTTTTATTTAAAAGGTTAACACAAAGCTTTTACAAAGCTTCCAGAGCAGTCACTATAAACATAGTTTATACACACAAAATATATAATAGCATGTTAAAAATCATAAAATGCATTTGAAAACTTGGGAGAATAAAAAATGGCCTTGGGTTGTATCCAGCTAAGTTATTGTATGGGCAGAACAATTTCCACTCATGTGGTGGAAATTCCCTTCTCTCTCCTCCTCCTGGGTGGCCCTGCAACCCCCAAATGTGTTCTGGGTCCCCCCCCCCCAACCCTCTGGAGCAGATGGGGGAGAGTGCGAGGAGGGGAAGTTCCATTGTGTGAATGGAAGACCTGTTTATGCAATGACTTCGTTGGTTTCAACCCTTTGGCTTTTAAATAAAGTTAATTTAGATTCAGCTCGGCTTTGAAGATGGAACTAAGTGCAGTGGTAGACAACATGTCTTAACACTGAAAGCTATATCAGAGAATGTTGCCTGGTCAAACTATTGTATTCATTCCTAAGAACGATGCATTAACTCTTCTTCTTTAAATGAGGATTTTCAAGATGTAATATAATTTAGGAAAACAAGTTCCAATTTGCATTAATAAATAGCTTCAACAGATGTTCTGCTATTTTCAACAAAAGACAACATTGTAAGAGTCCACAATGATCTAAGAGACAAATAGTGGTAAAATACTTGCTAGGCACGTTCTCTTCTGACATGCTGCTGTTGAATGAACATATACTAAAATGGCAGAAGATGGATGTGGTAAGAACTGATGTAATGGTGTGTCTTGTTTCTCCCATGGATACAAATAGAAGCTCTCAAAGATTTAATATATTTGATATCTTGTTTGGTGACTTAACAATGAATGAAAGTATTGTTCAGAAAGTCAGAAAATGACTTTTGCCCGACGGCTGCAACGTCCATTTTGTTAAGTACATACATAAACATAGTAAGTTTGAGCTTGGACAGAATTTAACCAGGAAGCTGGTAAAGGAAGGCAGCAAAGGCTACATACAAACCATTTTTGTGGCACTTCTCTTTTGGAATAGTTTCATTAGATTCTACTGAGAATGGCAGTGTAATAATTCTAAGAACAAATCTTACAGTGATATGGAATGCATATTAATCTACAATCGTATGAAATGTACAGTTTATATTATATTTATGTTACATATATGCCAATCTTTATTATTAATATTGACATGAGCAAAACGTCATTATGTTGAAGCCCTGATATCTATTTCATCAAAATTAAATCATTTTAATTTATTTTTTAATATTTAGGCTTATAGTTGAGCATATGCACACAAGCATGCCATTAACACCAGTGCCTGCTAAATCTGCTCACACGACAATCCGTGAGTAGAGGCAGAATGATTTAATACTGAGTTCCTAGTATGCAGAAGAGTTGTACAATATTCATGACCTTTTATTTATAAACGTCTTAGTAAGGTCAGTTCAATGAAAACTAAGAAACAAGGTAAACAGTGGCTTTTCCAAGCCTGAAATAATGAGTATGTGACAAATCTAGAATCTAAACCTATTTGCAAAAAAAAGATATCTCAAAACCAGTTCTGAAGGTATGTCTGCTTAGCAGCTGTACATGCTGCCAATTAAAACACAACGTGTCCTTGAAAAAGACAAACTTTTTCTCTTCTGGGACACATCCTTGACCCAACAACTGGTCGTGCAAACTTCACAGTCTTCATTGGCCTCATAACTATCTGGGTACTTGGGCAAGGCATCAGTCAGGAAGGAAAAGGGAAGTCAGTCAAATTCACCCCAGTATGAAACTCAAAGGCGGAAAATGTTAAAATGCCTTCCTGCGGGATGTACTGTATGCATCTACTACCTTCCCTGCAAAAGGGCTTTTGACTGCTCATTCCCCACCCCGTCCTACCTCCCACCTTGCCCAATCTGATCTAATGAAGAGTTCTGGAGAACTTGAAAGCTTGCATTTGGAAGTGTTACATTTTATCTGGCCTAAAAAAGATACTGCCCTTACTCTAGGTTTTGGAATATTTCTTATAAGCCAACCTGGCTCTCCTTTTATTTTTGCAATTTGTTTAAGTTCCCACAGCTTTATTTCATACTTCCAACAGGCTTATTGGAAAAGCAATTCTTAGCAGGTTGAAAAAGAAAATCTGAGTCATGACAAGCTCACTTACCTTTAGTTTTGAAGGAAAAATTGCAATAGTTGCAGTGATAGGGACGGACGTCTGTGTGCGTGCGAATATGTTTCTTCAACATACTGGGCTTTTTACAGCGTATTCCACATTCTTCACATATATATTTTCCTCTTCCTCTCCCACGAACATAGACATATTCTTCATTTGACTTGTATCTAATTTAATCAAAACATACCAAACTATTGCAAACGACAGTACATTACAGGTCAGGACAGGTCGCACACCCTAATTCCCGGACACAGGAACTACCCACCCACAGCACTTCTGTCTTAACAGGATTCAGCCCTTCACAGCCTACAGACCAGGGATCAGCAAACTTTTCCAGCAGGGGGCCGGTCCACTGTCCCTCAGACCTTGTGGGGGGGGGGGGGGCTGGACTATTTTTTGGGGGGGAGGGGGGAATGAATGAATTCCTATGCTCCACAAATAACCCAGAGATGCATTTTAAGTAAAAGCACACATTCTACTCATGTAAAAACACGCTGATTCCCAGACCATCCGTGAGCAGGATTTAGGTGATTGGGCCGGATCCAGCCTCCGGGTCTTAGTTTGCCTACCCATGCTACAGACAGTCCAACACCTTAACAACCTCTTCTGATTCCAATAGAATGGAAAGAGAGAGCCACATATCAATGTTTTGATGTCACCATCTTCCAAATCCCTGGATGGCAGCTCCCAGAGGTTTTATATAGACGTTAACTAGCATAGGTAGCTGAACGGACCCACGTGAAATCACACATTCTAAAAGCCGAGCAACAATATCCTAGTACTAGTTTCTGGTAGAGATCCTGGTAAGAGCAGAAACCACAGTTATAGTTTGCAGGTCCCGTTTTCTAATCACAATGCGTTCCCAGGAAATTGTTGATTAGGTGAGCATTCACATTAGGTGAGCTGACAATCTCCATGATTTCCAATGGAAACATTTCTAATCCATGATCTCTCTCCCCTCCCCCACCATGGTTTCATCCTAAAATGGCTGCAGCCAACCAGCAAAAAAGAGGGGGAAACTTATTTGTCCGATCTCTCCTACTCCCTGATGTGTCTGTTCTCTCTCCCACATCCTTCTCTCTGTGGTTTCTGCTTGAAAATAGTTGCCATTGACCAGTGAAGCACAAACAAGTAAGGAAGGGGGCAAACTCTGGTTGTTTGGATATCTGAATCAGCCATGCATGTAGCGATGTTTGGGCACAATTCTTTATGTTCAGTTAATGGAATGTGCAGATATTGAGTGTTCTGATGGCGGGAGCTGCATGTTCCTCCAACCACCACCTCCAAGTCGGTGCAGAAGAACACCACTGTCAGCACCATCAAAAGCCACTGAGAGGTCGAGAACCAACAGGACGACACACTCTCTGTCTCTGTCTCGAACGAGCTTATAAATCAGGGCAACCAAGGCTCAGACTACAGATGGCAACTTACTCTGTTTTGTTCTAAATCACCTATGGCCTACCAAGCAAGTAGTCATGATCTGGTTTCACCTGGTAAATATTTGTAGGAAATTAGTTGTTCATAACTAAAGCTCTTGATGTTTTGGTTTTCATTTTGGATATTTGACTCCAAGCTCACTAAAAATTCAGTTTGAAGAATTAAGTGTTAAAACACCAGGAGAGAAAAATAGCTATGTGGATGGGAGATTTGACATCACAAGTGCTGAACCAAGGCCAGGGATGGGAGGCAGGGGATACTGTGGAGCAAGTAATTTTGAACATACCAAACCATTATGAGTAGAATCTGGATCATGATCTAATCAGGTTCACATTAACACCTTTTTCTACTGAGCTACCAGGAGATAATGACTTCCATACAAAATATTAATAAAATATTGCATTACTTTTAGGGGGGAATACTTACCCTCCATCAAATATTTTCACTCTTCTTGGCTCACTTTTGGCTAAGGAATTATCATTATCTTGATCAGTGCTTATTTCAGAGTTTTCTTTATTGCTGAATTCCCTTGCTGCCTTTTGTTTAACTAATGCCCGCTGAAAAAAATGTAAATTGTTACATTTCTTATTATAAGCAGATTAAGGTATCTACTAAACTAGTATTGCTAGTGAGTATCTGGCAAAATAGGAGTTGAAGATTACCATTTTCAGGCACAGCTGTTTATGTGTTGACAATACAACTAAGTTTTATTTTTGTGACAATTGCTACACCCAATTCAATATGCTCATTAGAGGGAGAACAGGAAGAGAAAGTAATTACAAAAATGTTTATATGGTTATATACTTGAAAGAACATGTGTTTATGTTTTTGCCCAGAAGTAGCCGTCTGTACATGATTTAGGAGTTACGGGGGGGGGGGGGGGAGATTCCCCAATGCAGTTTTTCAAGCTTATATCTACTGCCAGAGAAAATTAGCATACCAGTCATATAAGAAAGTAAATTATGTTTAATATACTGCATTTAGGCTATACAAATAAAAAAAAACAGTTTGATCTGCAGTTTTCAGTCTGTTTTACAGTTCTAGAGTTTTCAGTCTAGCATCTATCTTGGAACCACTCCCAAGGACACACCCCCTGAACATGCTCAGTTCCAACCCTCCTCAAGAAACACATTTGAATTGGGGCTACTAGGTAGCAACCACATAAAGGTATCTTACAGTCCTTCCCCTTTTGTTTATACTGTCAACATATACTGTAATCTATATATTGGCAGTAAGAATACAGAAGGCAGTGGGAAAAACAGAACAAAAAAATAATAATTTCCTAAATACGAGACATTGGTCTAAACCCACAAATTCCCTTGTTTTTATAAATGCAACCTCTCCCTGGGCTTGGGGATTCTGTCTGAATGGCATAGTGTAACTGGGAGTGTTTCTGGCTCATCCAGATGCTCTATCTCTGAGTGTGTCTCACAGACACACGTGGAACAGTTGTACGATCTGATGCAGAGGCTGTGGACTGGCATAATCAATGTGAAGTCTTGCCCAAGGTCATTATTATCATTCCCTTGGGTGTAAGGGTGCTTTTGAAGGAGTTTGATGGAAAGATTGACAAGCACCACACCACTGCACTCCTGCCTCAATCTGCTGGTCTATTCCTGGCCACTACACATAAACTACATGCTACTCTCTTCAAACAATGCCAGGATGGACTTCATACAACAAATTCAGCACAGCAGAAATTGTGTAGCACTGGTAGTACAACTACCTGCGAGCCCAATAATATTCATCCATCCAGGATAGCCAATGACTCCCTATGCTGATAGTTAGGGTGTTAATATGTGCTCCCCCCCCCCCCCGCAATCCATCCATTAATTATCTTCACCCTCTAAATAACAGAGAATCTTGGTCAGTCACCCGTTTAATCTTTGCGGGATCGATCAGGCATGTGGATAGCAGTTCAATAAGAAAAACAGTTTCAGCAGGCTGAGGTACTGGCTTTGATCTATCTGGCAGTGGAAATCTGCTAAGGGGATCAGCATTACCCAGGGCTTGACCTGGCTTATAGTAGTCCTATGCAGACAACGTCAAGCCCATCTTGGGATTCTAGCAGACAGCACTGGCTTGTTCTCTCCCTGCAGACCCTGAAGAGGTTTATGATCAGATTGTATGACAAAACACCTGCGATCTAGATAGGAATGGGATTTCTTTTCAGCAGAAAACACTGCTAACTCTTTACATTCTAGTTGTGAATAGTTTTCTCCTCCTGCTAAGGCCAGTGACCTTGATGCAAACTAATGGAGTGTTCTGATCCAGTAGGCATTTGGTGGGCTAAAAGTGTTTCTTGAGAAGAATTGGAACCTGTTTAAATCCTCCATGCTCCTTATTCCTTATAATGCCCATAAAGGACCTCCTTTGTCTTGTGATGCTTTGCCATATGAAGTTCTTGATGGTTATTATAATGGATAAGGATCTTGGATGACTTAAATAGATTCCATTTTTGCCTTGTGGCCACTAGGTGGCAACCACATAGTATTCTCCTTGATTGACGCCTCCCCCCCCCCCCCCCACATCATTTCTCTTTGTACTGGACAAACTCTACACTGACAAGCATTTATCAACTGAAAACTAATCCTTATAATCCCTCCGTGACTGTAAAATGGCCAATTATTTGTCATTCAACAAACCTGTTGAAATTAATAGACAAGTAACTTAAATCCATTTATTTCAATGGGTCTAGTCTGAATATCAGTAACACTGGCTATCTCCCCATGGACTTAGCTCTGCATCCAGCATCACAAAATTGTTTATGAGACATCTAGTGACAATGTAGACAAGAAATCCTGGTTTGTTGGATTCAGAAGAATAGGTCATCATGGATTTCCATCTTCTGAACAGATAGCAGAAAGATCACAGGAAGCATAAACCTCAAGTCAATGTAGAGCACAAACTTTTGATGCCTTGCAGTGAATTAGACATTAAGTGCTAACCATACTGTACATGTTGTACATTTCAATGGTATGACTTATACTGATGGGGATAGCTGTGAACATCAACTAGGAACATGCTCTTTTTGCTGCTGCGTAGCTGATGTCACATATGACATCAGGTTTGGGGGAAATGGTCTTGTGCATTAAATTAGGATCCCCATGGGCCTGAGGTTCTCCACTGTTGGACTATACCAACCAATACAGGAAATTTCATGCAGCAATATATAAACTTTAACAACACTACTAAGACTTACACATGGTTTCAGAAAATGAAATATCACAAAAAATGAACTGTTCATGTAAAGCACCAATAATGTTCATTTTTACACCACCTTGTTAAGATTCAAGTAATCAGGGCAAATATTTTTAGGGGTTACATGACCAGGCTGCAAGTGTGTTACGTTGACTTTTTTGGTCAACTATTCCACATCTCAAATAAATTTGTCTTGAGCATCAATAGCTGATAACTTTTCAGGCCAAAACAGAGGTGGTTATATTCCTTTTCTCATCTCTTAAATACTGTGAATGGGACAAAAATTAACTGAACAAATGAAGCCAGGTTTTTTTTTGCTTAACAAGGATTGAAGCAGGTTAAGGACCTTGGTTAAGTGAGGAACTTAATTAATCTTCGCTTCAGCTAACATTGGCTCCAACATATCCAAAACTGCATGAGAAAAGGCTACTTCATTCAGGAGATGATATGTGTGAGCCACTCCTGATCTCTTACTCAAAGATTATGTCTGAACAAGCTCTGTATACAAAATTAAGATTTTGCCCACCCCAAAATTCTCTTCTGCATTCATGGTCCATAGCTATACTTTATAACTGGTTACAATGCTAAAAATTTCCCTGTTTGCATTCTGAAAAACCCTTAAATAGTTGCAATGACAACAGATGCACAGTCTTTAAATGTGCATAGTCAGAAGTAAGATCTGGAAAGCTTCGCTGCTGTTCATACACATCAGACTACCACACTTTTTTTTCTGAGGTAGGGGAAATTTATGTTGGATGTGTACTTGAAAATCTCTCTTTAGAATCTTAAAGACATCTGCTTTTAGTTAGACAAGTTTCTACCCTTTAGGGATGTTGAAAATATCTTACAAATATGAAGCTTTGAAAATGGAAGACAAAAGAATCTTACAATTATTTTTTCGCATCTCTTTATTTCGAAGCTCACATGTTAATATTAACTGATAGCTTCTAGTTTCAGCTGCTTGATATTAGCAGTACCAGTGAAACTTTGTCATCCCAGCTATCTGGAAAACATAGCTAGTGAGAAATTTGGCATGTTCCACCCAAACTTGTAAAAAATATGTTTATCTGATAGTGAAATACAACAAAGGCCCACATTCAAAGATACAGCATATGGCTCTGGCAGAAAAACTGCAGGTAGTTTCTGAAAGAAGGTTTTTCTCCATTTAGAGAAGCTTCAAAACAGCATTTTTTATAGATTTATTTGAAGGAGAGCTTAAATTCTCTTCTTCCATTTTCAGACTTGCACTAGGAAATGAACTAATGACACCCATTATCAATAACTGTGTTTTACTGCTAAGATTCACCAGCTCTTGTACTCTGGTGAACATCTAGCTTTGTGTATGCAGGGCCTGCCCTATTCTTTTCCAAAGTCAAGAAATGCTCCAAGTGTACAATGTGAATTTCCTATTGCATTTGTAGAGCATTTCTATCTAGGCTTCTGGACCTTGTGTGAGGTCTGGTCATTCCTTCAAAATCCCTAAATGGCACATCCTACTACAAGGAAATACATAGTTTTAGATGCTACTCCTCGTGTTGTAAGATCTGCAGGTGAAGTATTAGACTGGGTCAGAAAATAATAAACATAAGCGCAGAAGAGAGGCTTATTCAATGGAAGTTCCACAAGTGACAGATTACATGATGTAAATACAGTTATTGGAATATTAGATATTGGGATGAAGTAAATATAAAAGGATGGATGGGGATCATTGGATGCAGGAATTCCTTCTGTGAGTGCAAGTGAATGAATGCAGAAAGGGATTTCACTGTCCCACTAGTTTTCAAAACCTAAAAATCCAACTTTGGGGGGTTTTTTTAGGATCAGGCAGGGATTTCCATTCATCTATTCTACCAGCTTCAAAATTAATGCCCACATTTCTCTCTAAAATAAATTCTATTCAATAATACTCCCCCCAAAATCTTCTCTCTTTATACAATTTTTCTTCAAGCCAACGCAGTACAGTACTATAATAAGATGTAACCTTCATTAAGCCCCAATAATAAAATATTTTAAAGAAAAGCAGCCCATGCATGCTTTTTGTTGCACAGACTCAAAGCAGAAAGTCAATCTTGTTTTAGCTATATGCACAAAACGCCTATTGCATTTTAGTGCAACTAAAACTTTCCTCTTCTCTGAGGTTCATGTAGCTAAACCTCTTGACCCCAATGAAGTGTTCATACAGAAAACTCCTCTGCAGTTCTGACATGACAGAACACTGCTATTCCTAAAGGATCTCAGTTATGTGTCACTGTGTGTAGGCCTTGCCCTGTGGGGAAATGAGCTGTGAAGAAGTATGAGACACCTTAACATTACATTCCATGAAATTCAATAGAGGAATTTTAAAGAATAATATTAGCTCTTTTGGGAATTTCAAGTGTCCAAACAATATCCAAAAGCTCTTTGCAGAAGCACCTGGCTTTCTGCACAATTTTTAAAATTAGGATATGGCTTTCATGAGATGTGATAAACCTCTAAAATTTTAGCTAGGTAAAGATAGCTCAACATTTATATAGTGATGCAATAAAGCAGTATTAACAATGCACCAACAGAGTTCAACGAGTTTTCCTCCCAAATGCAAATAAGTTACTGTCAGAGCTGCTTCCAGATCCTAGCTCACAGAGGATCACGCTAGCCAGCGATCATTAAATAAAAGTCTTTATTGAGTTACAGTTTCCATTCTCAAGCTGCTGCGTGCAACTCTACGTCTCATGGTTAGATCGGCGAAGCTCCATCTGAGTCTCCGCCCCTTGTACACCAACTTAATATCCTAGCCTTGCTCCACCTTTTCCGCCTGACTGTTCTTCTCTGGGTCCCTCTGCCCCCCGGGGTCTCTTCCTTCCGGGATTCCTCTGACGCTGACGCTGACCCCCCTGACTCTTCTCCCTCCTTTCGGCGGGCTTTAGGACCTGGCTCCCTTTCCGGGCTGCCTACTGCGCCACCTTCCTGTGCATTTGAACTTGGCACGCGCGCCCAACCTTCCACCTTCCGTCTGACCGTTTCTTCGCTCCCCGATGGAGGTGTGGCCACTCCTGACTCGTGCCCTCCCCCCTGTTGTGAGCTGCCCGCGCTTGATCCCTGGCGCCCTTCCTCTTCCCTGCTCTCTGGCGGTGACGCTGGTCCTGATTTCCAACTGCTCCCCTCTGAGTCCCCTCTGGCTCTATCTTCCTGGGGTGTCCCCCTAGGCTCCCCCCTTGCCCTGGCCACTGGTGCTCCTTTCTGTGAATCTTCTGATTCACTGGAAAGACTCGGAGATCTCGGGTCGTCGTCATCACTCATCTTTTCTTCTGCCTCCTCTCCCTCGCTCTCTGTTTCCTCCCTTGCCCTTGCCTCTGCTCCTGAACCCCTGACAGTTACCCTCATTTTAAAGAGCTTATATAAATACTTTAGTATAAACACTTGAATTCCCCCCTCTTAAAATAAATGTTTTATGCATAGTACCTTAAGTAAGTTGTTCTTCCACTTGCTTGAGTAGACCAGTATGTCGGATCTGAAGTTGGTACTTATTGCTAGAGTATAAGATGGTTTTCCAGCTTTCTGTTTTGAATTCAGAAGGGAAAGAGCAAGTTTTGTCGGCAAACCAAGTGGATTGGGATTGTCAGGACTGACAGACCAAGAAGAATAAACTGAAGTCTTTTGGTCATTTTGCAACAGGTGCACAGGCTTCCTTTTTAACAAGTAACACCATGTAAAGTTTGTTGTAGTCTTTAGGCTTGGAAAAGATAATCGCTGTATATCATCCGCATTCACGACGGACAAAGCGGCTCCAGATTTTGTTTGGCTCAAAACACTGGACTGCTTATCATCATTCACTTCTGGGGACATCCTCTCTTGACTGTTATCTGGAACCTTTAGAAAGGAAGTCTGAATATTCAGTGAAATAGATTCAGCTGACTTTCTGACTGCAAACCTTCCAGTTTCAGAGATCGATGGGTTATCATATTCTAAAGGCTCCTTTATGAGTGAAGAAGCCCCACACCGAGCAGATTCAGCTGAACCAGGCAGCAGAAGATCTGGCAAATTACCAGCTCCAGTGCTTTTATCATCTTGATCTAATGAGAAACCTTCAAGGGGCTCAACTGTGCAGATCTGCCGCACTAAGAGTGGCTTTTTTTGCTTGTTAGGTTCGCTAGCCTTTACGGTCAAAGGATGCAGTGACATAGCACCTGTAGTGCAAGCAGCTCCACTTTCATCTTTAACACGCTTCTGGTGTTTTTCCATGGCAATGTCTAAACTATTGGCTGGCGAGAGCATGCGCTTACTTGAGGCTGTGGCTTCCTGCTGAGGGAAAAGTCCACCAACTGGCACTTTCTGAATCATATTTGAGGACCCCAGGGAAGCTGAATTTTTGCTTTCCATCTCACAAATCAGATTTTCAAACACAGATGCTGGCTGCGAACTTGGCAAACACCTCAGATGATCTTTGTGGGATTTTGGCAGCTGAGTTTGATCTTTGACTGTTGGCACTGATGCAGTGTTTATTTGACAGAGAGACTGGTTTACCTGATCCCGTGTTACCAAAATTTGAGGAAGGGGTGCAACAGCAGCCAAACCATACGATGGAATATTACTGTGAATGCGCACAGGGATGAAGGGCGCAACATGATACATCCCACCACTGCAATTATTGGGAGCAGTTCGTTGCAAGGGTGGTGCCACATATTGCTTGGACACTTTGTCGTTCAGTTTAGTATGTATTTCTAATGAAGACCCAGTCTGCTCTGTGCCAGCTGCACCTGGAAGACCTAAAGGATATTGCTTTCCTACGTGCAATGCTTTAACTTGAAGCTGATATTTGGGAGCAAAACAGTCTTCTTGCATACTATGCTGACCAGCAACCATGCTCATGCTTTTCTGAGTTCCAAGTGCTGATCCCTTGAAAGCTGATTGGGAATACTGACTGAGTGAAGCTTGCTGACCAGGATGATGTAAACTAGAGCCTAAAGACCGTTCACTAGAAGGCGGGTTAAGAGAGTTGTTGCTCTTCACTGACTGTGACTCACGCAAAGGCTTGATGTAAGTCTGGGGGTGCTGAGAACTTGAAGACAATTCCTCGGGTTTCCCAGAGCCCTGCAACCTCTGCAAGGACACTGAAGAAATATCTGTTGCAGGACTTATTTGAAAAGAAGTACTTGACATGACATCAGGCTGATTCTTTTCTGGAGCAATATTTAAAGATATTTGTCTCACAAGGGGGCCCCTTCTCCTTTCTAACAAAGGTACATGTCCACTGCCAGAAGTCAGTTTAGAAGTAGATATCTCTAGAAGTGAGGCAGGCCTGGATGGAACTGCACTTCCACAGTCAAATGACTTGCTTCTGTAATCGGCAACTTCCATGGACGGCTGGGTGCAGTTAATTTGTTCAGAAGCAGCACGTCGCATTTCTCTGAAATGAGGACCAGGCACACTAAGCGTATTTGAACTTGTAGGAATTGTAAGAAATTCCAAGGATTTATTTGTAGGCTCTGCTTTGGAAGCACCCTCATTCTTAGATACATCATCTTTATCAAAAGAAGTTGAGAAACTAGATGCACGTGACAAGCTACTCTCCCGACTGAGACTTCTAGAAAGCGTAGATTCAAAGCTCGACTCAGCAGAAGAATGCTCCATTTCAGCCAAGCGAATTCTTTTCTTTTTTGGTGGAAGTTTTTCTGTGGGTAGCTTTGATAAGGTTTCACTACGCTGCGGCCAGTTAAATTTTTCTGTCTTGTCCTGATCACTGCATTGGCTTTCCTGATCTCTATCAGGCTCCTCTGTCACCAGTATTTCAGGAACCTGGATGTTATGCTGGCGAACAAGTCTTAGTGGTTGCATTGGTGCACTCTTTTCATTAGAAGTGACTTGACGTTCATGCAGCTGAACTCTTGAGGCTTCTGCTACTTGAGGACGGTGGGAGGCACTCAGGAGAGAATGCTTCTCCTCTTGAGCTATAATGGTACTCAAGGAATGGAGCTTCACAGCTTTGTTAGCATCCTGAAGGGAAACTGGTGATACCCTTTCAAATGAATCTGATTTTTCAAATGAACTAGGTCTGCTTAAGGAGTTTGTGTGCTGAATTACTGAAATCCCGGCCCCTTGTCTTTTCAGTTCTTTTTTTTCTGGTGCCACTGGAACAGCCTGCTTCTCCCCATGCAACATCATCTTTGGCCCCACAGTCTGCTCTGCGCCATGAGTCTCCAGCTCATCTTGTGCCAGTTTTTGTAGGGAAATACTACGTGAACCTAAAACAGCGGCAGTGTGTTTGGAGACACTGATGGTATTTCCGAGTTTGTTTTGACACTCTGACCCAGCTATGCTCTTTGACAAACTACTACTTGTATCATTTGTCTGTAGTTCATCATCATCATCTCCCACACTTTTCATTTTCCTCCTTTTTCTTATCTGAGATGTCTGCTCCCAGACACCGGTTGAAGTGGCAACTCGATAGTGAAGAATTTGGGGTTGTGTACTGTTCAAGACCGTCTTGTGCTCAGAATCTCGTATAGCTGCCTTGGTTTTTGGTCCATGTAACTCTGAACAATAGAACTTTTTGTGGTTTTCGAAGTTTTCCAGTTTTCTATATCTGTTTCTGCAAGTCTCACACTCAAACATTGTCCCTCGGCCTTGCTGTGACTTTTTTTTATCCATAGTTGACCCTTGTACAAATGATTTGCTTCTTGACATTAAAAATTCACTTGATGTGTTGCATCCATAACTTTCATCTACAGATCGTGTTTGTCCAAAAGTATGCCCTTCACTGACCGAAGAATCTTCGATTGCTGCTTGCCGAACAAGGGTGCGAGGGTGTCCGCCTTGGAGCTGTGGAGTAGCAGGTCCTGGCACAAAGACATCATCATACAAGGAGCCAATTTTATCATCAAAAGACTGACTTCCACGTAGGGGGTGAGGGGGAGGTATTACATTTGTAGGTACAGCTGAATAACTGGTAGTTGGCATAGAATTACTTCTGGTTATAGGTAAACAGTCAAGAGTTGGTACAGACAGCAGAAAAACCTGCTTTGACTTCTCAGTAGGTGTAAAAGGAGACTTTGGTATATCAGAGCTTGAGCTAGTCCTTCTACTCATAGGCTTAAGGTCAAACTGAAATGAGTCTT
This sequence comes from Podarcis pityusensis, assembly GCF_964106645.2. Classification (NCBI taxonomy): domain Eukaryota; kingdom Metazoa; phylum Chordata; class Lepidosauria; order Squamata; family Lacertidae; genus Podarcis; species Podarcis pityusensis. Next base: position 62,695,392 of record NC_138031.1, read on the forward strand.
TAAAAATGTAGGATTTTGGAGAATCAATACTACCTCTTCTTGAAAGGGATGTTCTCCGTGGCTTCACACTATCCAACTGTTTGTCATCCACTACAGCCTCATTATCAGATATTATCTTTGAAATGCGTTCTTCAAGCATTTTTGTGGCCAGAGGTGGTCTCATCTGGCCAGATGAAAGCAAGGTCTTGTCAGCACAAATGGTCTGCACAACAGATGCCACAGTAGTGCTCATTCGTGGCACACAACTTTTACTTGAGTCTTTTTCGGAAGAAGGCAATCCTTTCATAAATGGAGCTGGTGGACTCATGGTCTGATCTGCACTTTCTGAACGTGAAAAGTAGCCTGAATCAGTGCTACCTAAACTTCTGGGGCTCAAGAGACATTTTACTTGCTGATCCTGAGAACAATCTGTCGCCTGCTGTCTTTGTAGTTGCGCATGTATTGCTGTCCCTACAGGGGTCCCAAGCTGTTCCTCGGAAACGCTTGTTTCAGTTTTCTGATGTTGCTTAGCATCAGATTCATTTACCAGCACATGTGTTAAATTTGGTTTCACATTTGTTACTTTCAAGTCCCCTTGTTGTTGTGTTTTAGAAAGTGTAGAGGTGGGATCTGCTACTTTGGGGCTATCTGATCTCAAAGGAGATACGTTAACAGGGCAAACGATCACCTTGGGTAAAGCTGTCCTTGGTTGCACAGATGAGTCCTGAAATGAGGAGTCATCCAGCATATATTCCGGATTTCTTAAAGAAATGGGACTACCTTTGTGCAATGAGTCAGAATTGGAAGGTATTTTCACTACATGCACAGGTTCAATTTCTAATGATCCTTGGTCTTCTTGTCTTTCATCAGCTGTGCCTTCATCATCACTGTCACCACTTTCTTCCACATCTGAATGGATGCTAAGTGCTTTGTCAGATTCATGGGAGAGAAACCCACTAGAATCTGGCTGGAGGACAAGTCCAAGTTTGATAGCATGAGCATGAGACTTCTTGTGCTTATACAGATTGCTTTTGGTCTTAAATGAAAATCCACAAGTCTCACAAGGATATGGTCGTTCTCCTGTGTGGGAGCGGATGTGCTTTAGGAGAACACTGGGCTTGGCACAAGCCCTGTTACAATACTCACAGACATATTTCCCTAGTTTTTTAGGCTTCTGGACTTTTAGAAGGTTACATATTTGTTCTACACCATGGCTGACAACTGAAGCTATCTGGGCTGAGTTGTACAAGGGAGCTATAGATAACTGGGTGGTAGAGCTAGAGGGATGAACTGACAACGGAGATTTTGCTACTAGCTGGTTTTGAGAAAAAGCCTGAGTAACAGAGGATTGGGGGCTCATTATTGAAGAGGTTACTGCTATGCTATATATATTCTGGAGTTTGAGATTTTCCAGGTTCGGCTGTTGCACCAGAGAATTAGTGAAGCTCTGACATGGAGCAATTTGTTGGTTTTGTTGCCCAGCTTTAGCAAGGACTTGCTCTTGTGAGTGATCAACTGAGGGCATCTGTGCTTGTTCACTCTTCCCTGATGTTGCTACATGCACAGTCTGTGAAGTGCAAGGAAGAAATTGAGATCCAGCTACAAATTCTGGCTGCACCAAAGCAGCATGACTTTGGACACTCAGTGTATTGGATGTGAGACAAGAAGAGGCGCTTGCAGTTTTATTTGGTCTCAGTTTTTCTATTTGCATCCCACTGAAAGGGCACTCTTGTGCTAAGGTGTTCAGCTCAGGCTCCATAGCTTTCAGTAAGACATCGAATGCAGTATTTGTACATGAGGATGAATGACTACAATCAACAAAAGTAATACATTCATTATTGTCAGCCTTGGCTGCGCTTGAGCTAGTGGAACCCTTCTTCACCGGTAAGTTTAACTGGGATGAACTGTGGTCTTCTACTGGCCATTTATTCAAGTCCAAGGATTGAGGTAGCAGAGACAATTTGGGGTGCACCGAAGTCTCAGATTTGGACGTTTTAATAGCTACCTCACTGCTAAGCACCCCCTCATTTTGTTTGTTTTGTTTCCCATTCTGCGTTGCCAAACTGTGCACTTCTTTTAGGAGCTCTGAAGTATCAGGAAGGATGTTAGACAATGAAGAAGGCTCTTCTAGTTTTTCTTTAGGCTTTGCCCGAGCTGGAGTTCTCAAAGGCGATTTTGGTATTTTCGTCAGGTGATTCTCAGTTACAATCTTTTTACGTTTCACACCTTTAACTGTGTCCGTGCTCCCTCTTGTAACAGCCTTGGAGATTTCTGTCAAACACAAAGAAATAAAAGTCAAATGGTGATTCTGCAAATATTATCAGCATCATTTACATAGTACTTTCAACATATTAAATGTTACCCAATCTTTACCCACACCTTGTTACCTATTTAATGCCATTCCATTTAGCAATATAGGAACTGAGGCAGAAGATAGTAATTTGCTCGAGAGCACCTAAAGTTCGTGAGTCTGAGCCGAGTTTGAATTTAATACAGCATTTCACTGAACCACACTAGTTTTAAGTACATTCTTAATTTACAGAATTTGCTTCAGAGACCCCTCCCAAACTTATTTCAGTTCTTGTACATATTAATTATATTCCATTTTCATCATGTTTTCATTACCACTATACAAACCATTTGCTCAGTTAACTGCATTAAATATGAATGAAATTCATTAGGATGAATCTTGGTCCAACAATGTTCCCTCCTCATCTTGTCTCTGGGTGTGCTCAAGAGTAACTCCATTAAAACCAATGCTTTTCGCTCACGATTAACTTTATTGATTTCAGTGGGTCTATCTTGAGTGGATAACATAGATACTAGTTCACAGTTTGGACACTCTGGTCCTTGGTCCCCTCCAAAATCTATTATACAGGCCCTAGGGCTGGTGATATATTGATAAGGTTGTTCAAAAAACGGTTTGAAGTCCATATTGTGATATTGGTTTCATAATTTTTGACCTGTCAATATATTGTGAATCCTGAAGTGTGTGGGTGTGGGTGTGAAAAACCGTGAAACCAGCTAATGCCTTTACATAGCTCCATCCTTATTTTGGACATTGTTATATATCACAAAGTTCAGCTGGTGATATATCGTAATGTTGAAAACCGTTCATCTCTACACAGTTCCATCCTTATTTCAGGCATCATGATATATTGATATATCACAATGATTAACTGGTGAAATATTGTGATGTTGAAAACCAGTTATTGTCCAGCCTTAATGGGCCCACCTTCAGCACATGGGACTGTTTCTAAGCTGCTCTATTCAAATGGAATACTTCGTCAACAAGAAATACTACGGCAGAGATGGGGAACCAGTGGTTCTCCAGTGTTGCTGGACTCCCACCATCCTTGATGGCTGTGACTGCTGGGAGCTGGTGTTCAACTATATTTGGAAGGCCACATGTTCTCCATTTCTAAGAGAATACAAAACATAATTCTGCAACCAAGTCTTCATTTGAGTCAGGTGGGGAAGGCAAATATCTAAAAGGCATTCATACTTCTGGCCTCTAGACCTTTAAAAGATTCACTTGAAAACATTTGAATGGAAGAGTTTCTTTTGTTGAGACGTTGTTGTACTCAGCAAAAATCAATGCATTCATGTATTCTTTCTTCATATTTAAGACAGAATTGTCAGAATAGCTTTGAAAGATTAAGTGCTAAATTAAGCACACTCAGTGTGTTTTCTTCTCTATTGTCAAAACAATCCCAGCTCTGCTGGGTCTGGCACCCGTTACTGATTTACTGAGTAGATTTCAGCAGTGAGAGATTTAAAGCATATGCACTTACAAATGTTATGTTTTCTTCACAAATCATCAGCAGAAATTAACTTCTCCATTCAGAGAAGAATTTAAGAGCAATGATCTTGAATTAGAATCCTAAGTCAATGGTATGGAAATGACTAAGACACTGAATTTAGATGGGGGAAAGGCAGCTGGGATTGGATATCAAACAAGTTGCAGGAAGACATGGCCACAGTGAATACAACTGTGGACAACCCAATGCTTCTTCCTCAGGCACAATATGTTTCAGCCTAGAAAACATGTAAAGTTGAGCAATCAAAGGAATGAGGACAGACTGAAGTGGGGCAGCAATATACAGATTCACCCAACAAGAAACAGAATAGGATGAATGAAACCTGACTGAGACAGAAGGAACAACCAGCTTGCTGTAGCCTAGTTACATTGGGGAAACTTGATACCTTTCAAGAATTTATTTTGCTTTTAAAATTAAGCTATGATCTGGGTTAGCAGAAATGGACAACAGTACATATTCATGCTTGGAGAAACCCAGTGATGTATAAAATAAAGGCTTTGATTACCTAGATACCCTTTAAAGTATTAGTTATCTTTATTGGGCCATCACTGTCAATGTGGCACTAAAATAAAGGTATTGCTGTATGTAGAGGTAGCTAAGGCTTATGTAAGTTGTGCCCTACTAAAAGTGCATAATAATATAAGTTATTCTAGGCGATGGATTTTTATTCAGTACTAACAAAATGCTGTAAGTTATATGTATTTGGAGGCAAGGCTTGTATACTGCTGGCAAATCACATTGAACTTCCTTATGCAACCCGTGTCAATGAGAGCCAGGCAATCCAGTGTCAGATACAGAGAGCAGTTTTGTGTTTAAACCTGGTAATAATTTGCAATGTGAAAGACCATAAACTAAGGGCTGATTTCACTTTTTGTGCTCTGGGACATATAACCAAGTATTCAATATATGCTGGCCCTTACAAGATGTTTGGAATCAGGGGAGAATGTGTGTCTTAAATTTAAAAGTCCCAAAGCTGTAGATTGAGCCCTTTCTGGCAGCTGCCTCAAAAGGGTTTATTTGGGTGTATGTGTGTTTTTAAAGAGACATGTATACAATTCAACACTAATAACCTTACGCAGAGACCTCAGGATGGAGGCCTTAGCTTCCTTCCCTTTCAGAGCTCCGCAAAAAATTCCATGACGATCATTTACCAGTAACAGGTTTTTAGGAAACTTGAATGAAAATGGTCAAAATTTAAATTCCAAATCAATGCCCAAGTTTTCAAGACTGGTGGATGCTGATGATGGAAATACAAAATAATCAGTAAGGAACATGGTAGTAACAATATCAACATATTCCAAGCACCTAAAAGTATTCCAAGCAAGTTCAAAATGACGCACATATGGAGAGAACTTTAATCATTATGAAACTAAGTTCTTTCAGTCCATTTAGCAAGAATACTTTGAGGATAAGGTACCGTATTTTTCGCTCTATAGGACGCACTTTTTTCCCTTCAAAAATGAAGGGAAAATGTGTGTGCGTCCTATGGAGCGAAGACGCCATAGCCCCGCGACCCTCTCCCGGCTGGAGAGGTGACGGGCGGCTATGGCAAGAGCCTCAATAGCCGCCCGTCACCTCTCCAGCCGGGAGATGGTCGTGGGGGGCTGCTTTAGCCCCGCGCACGCTCTCCCGGCTGGAGAGGTGACGGGCGGCTATGGCAAGAGCCTCAATAGCCGCCCGTCACCTCTCCAGCCGGGAGATGGTCGTGGGGGGCTGCTTTAGCCCCGCGCACGCTCTCCCGGCTGGAGAGGTGACGGGCGGCTATGGCAAGAGCCTCAATAGCCGCCCGTCACCTCTCCAGCCGGGAGAGGGTCGCGGGGGGCTGCTTTAGCCCTGCGCGCGCTCTCCCGGCTGGAGAGGTGACGGGCGGCTATGGCAGGAGCTTCTATAGCCGCCCGTCACCTCTCCAGCCAGGAGAGGGTCGCGGGGGGCTGCTTTAGCCCTGCGCGCGCTCTCCCGGCTGGAGAGGTGACGGGCGGCTATGGCAGGAGCTTCTATAGCCGCCCGTCACCTCTCCAGCCAGGAGAGGGTCGCGGGGGGCTGCTTTAGCCCTGCGCGCGCTCTCCCGGCTGGAGAGGTGACGGGCGGCTATGGCAGGAGCTTCTATAGCCGCCCGTCACCTCTCCAGCCGGGAGAGCGCACGCAGGCACCCCACGACCCTCTCCCGGCTGCAGAGGTGACGGGCGGCTATTGAGGCTCTTGCCATAGCCGCCCGTCACCTCTCCAGCCGGGAGAGGGTCGCAGGGCTGCTGGAGAGGTGATGGGCGGCTATAGAAGCTCCTGCCATAGCCGCCCGTCACCTCTCCAGCCGGGAGAGGGTCGTGGGGGGCTGCTTTAGCCCCGCGCGCGCTCTCCCGGCTGGAGAGGTGACGGGCGGCTATGGCAAGAGCCTCAATAGCCGCCCGTCACCTCTCCAGCCAGGAGAGGGTCGCGGGGGGCTGCTTTAGCCCTGCGCGCGCTCTCCCGGCTGGAGAGGTGACGGGCGGCTATGGCAGGAGCTTCTATAGCCGCCCGTCACCTCTCCAGCCGGGAGAGCGCGCGCGGGCACCCCGCGACCCTCTCCCGGCTGGAGAGGTGACGGGCGGCTATTGAGGCTCTTGCCATAGCCGCCCGTCACCTCTCCAGCCGGGAGAGCGCGCGCGGGGCTGCTGGAGAGGTGACCGGCGGCTATAGAAGCTCCTGCCATAGCCGCCCGTCACCTCTCCAGCCGGGAGAGCGCGCGTGGGGCTGCTGGAGAGGTGACGGGCGGCTATAGAAGCTCCTACCATAGCCGCCCGTCACCTCTCCAGCCGGGAGAGGGTCGCGGGGGGCTGCTTTAGCCCCGCGCGCGCTCTCCCGGCTGGAGAGGTGACGGGCGGCTATGGCAGGAGCCTCTCTGCTGCGCCTTTCCGCTGCTCCCTGACCTGCTCTTTGGGGCTGGTGGTGGGCTTCCCCCCGCCAGCCCCAAAGAGCAGGTCGAAATGAACCTGAAGCCTGGAGAGCGAGAGGGGTCAGTGCACACCGCCCCCTCTCGCTCTCCAGGCTTCCAAGGTAGCCGCCTGAACGCACCTTAAACGGCACCTTGTTTTAGAGCGGGAAAACAAGAGGGGGAAAGTTCTCCCCCTCTCTGCACAGCGCCTCCTGCCACTTCGCTGAAGGGGCGCTGGGCAGAGAGGGGGAGAAATTTTTTTTCTTGTTCTCACCCCTCTAAAACAAAGTGCGTCCTATTGTCCGGTGCGTCCTATGGTGCGAAAAATACGGTAATAAGATTGCACCATCAACAGCTGCTTAAAATTTAGGGAAGATAAAACTATCACAGTTAGTTATTAGTCATTATAGCTAAGTGAAATCCCCATCTTCTTAGACCTTCTGCTCCTGAACAATTTCTGGTGGACAAGAACAAGGAAGGCATCTGATTGGCTACTGTGGGGAACAGAAGGTCGGACTGGGCTAGTCAACATGGTGCCCTTTAGGTGTTGTTGGACTCACATTCCCATCAGCTGCAGCCAACATGTCCAGTGGTCAGGAATGGCTGGCCACTGCATCTGCAATGTGAGCTGATGATGGTCTTTCATTATTAGTATTATTTGCTTATCATTATTATTATTATGGGATTGCTGGAGAAAGGCTGCAGGAAGAGAAACAGTGGTGTGTTTTACCTTTCTGTGAGTCTTCTGTTTCATTAAGTTCTTTTTGTGCTTCTTCAATTTTGTCTAATGAAAACAAAAAGTAAATCAGAAGAGGGGGAAACATACTTTGATCACAAATGGTTTTAATTTCTTCCCCTCACTTTGTTGAATAAACACTTGTAAAAAACCCACCAAAAAACCCACCACCCTCTTTTTAACATTATTGAACAGTTTGCCCATCCTCATATACAATGCGAACAGTGTTCGTTCGAGGTGTAAGGAAGGCAACCAAAATGATGGATGAACTGGAACAACTACCCAATGAGGAAAGTTTACAAGGCTTAGGGCTTTTTAGCTTATTATTTTTATCATTTATTTTTATTACATTTCTATCTTGATCTCCGCCCCCCGCCCCCCCCCGGGCAAAGGAGTCTGGAGAGACAAAAGCATAGACAAAATGGTAAGTGGGGGGTATTGTGGAAAAAGCAGGTAAGTACATAAATGTGAAGGCCCATAAACAAACCAGGAAAATTGGTTTGCCATCTATCCACCCCCAATTTTTTGGATTATTTTCCAGGCCTTCACATTTCTAGACAGGGGTATGCTTTTCCATCTCTCAAAGTGCATAGTACTTCTTCACACAACACATAGTCAAACTATGGGATTTCCTCCCACAAGGTGTTGTGTTGTGTACCAACTTGGATGGCTTTAAAAGGGAACTAAGACGAGCTCATGGTGGCTACTAGTCATGATGACTATATGTTACTTCCAGTGTCAGAAGCAGTATGCATCTGAATTCCAGCGGCTGTGAAACATGAGGAGGAGAGGGTTATTGTGCAAACAACCTGCCTATGGGCTTCCTGTGAGAAGAGAATGCTGGACTAGATAGGGCTTTGATCTTATCTAGCAGTGCTCTTATGTTCTTAGGGAAAACCATCCTACTCCGAAAGCTTAGGCCATGCAGCCCATTTAAAACTACATTAATATTAATGTCAATTAGTGCAGCCCATTAGTGGCTATGCTTCTGGCTACAAGTGTATGTCTGAAGAAATAGGGCTTAATAATGTATCCATGAAAATACTCAGGCTGTAATAAAAATCCAGAAGGCAGGAGTTTCACGTTAAGGAATAATCACAAAGACTGATGCTATTCAAATACATAATGTGGGTGGGATTATGCGGTGCTTTCAGAGGATGTAAAAGATCAGAATGTGACAAAGGAAAATAGGTGGTTACAAATATATGTAGGGTTCAAGCAGTTTGGGATTTCAATCACTGATACTTAAACTACTGGAGTAAAATCTTCAAAGTCTTAGTCCTGAAAATAAGAGGTGTCAGAAGTTAAGGTTCCTTACATCTGGATTCTACAGGAAAATGTTACCAGATGTCAAAATTGCAAGTAAGATATAAACAGTAGGGAAAAGGAGAAAAACTTTAAAAGTTCTCTTCTGCACATCTTTGAAAATCTAAATGAACATAAGGTTTAAATCAATGCCTCTTTTTCTGAACAAAACAGCGAGAAACTCCTCAAAGAAGTCCCTGTAAATTTACTTGGAAAAGATCAGTAAACGCTAGTATACTTATGATGCCTCAATCACATTTGTTCTGGTATTGCCTGGAGTGACCTCAATATATTAACATACTGATCTAAACCTTCATGCTGGCACAGCATCCCACTTCAGGTTATGGTATCAGCCTCATTGTAAGCACTTTCTGGCTTGATCCAGAACCTCATTTAATAAGAAAGTAATATTCTGACCCATCTGTGTTCACTGAATATTAACTGTCTCTTTCCTGGTTCTGATTATGGCAGAGAACAGATATGATGAAAAGTGGGTTAGAAATAATAGTATCATAGAACTGTAGAGTTGGGAGGGACTCCAAGGGTCATCTAGCCCAACCCCCTGCAATGCAGGAATCTCAACCAAAGCATCCATGAGTGATGGCCTTCCAACCTCTGCTTAAAAACCTCCAATGAAGGAGAGTCCACAACCTCCCAAGGGAGTCCATTCCACTGTAAATAATTAAATATACATACATAAATAAATGGCTACCATTATTTGTTGTGTATGTTTTCTAAGTGCTTCTGTCCCCAAAGGGCTCCCTTTCTCAGTGACTTTTCAGCACTCCTTGCGAAAATATTTAGTTTTAAAGTGCCCTCTTTCCTATTACAATAAAGTGACAGAAGCTTTCTTTTGATCCAAGCCATGGGGTATCTAAATAGTTCAGTGAACGCTTCTGAGGAAACTTTATTATTCCTTATTATTTGATTTTCTAGTTGCCTTACAGTCCCTGTTCTAACTCATCCCCATGACAACCACAGAGACAGGTTGCTATCCTTTTCATATCACCTTACAGAGACCAAAGAAGACTTGTTCAAGGTCATCTACAAAATCCCTGTCTGAGCTGGGATTTGATTCAAGACCAGGCACTTTTGCTGTATATGTGAGTGTTATAATCTCATTTCCACAGTATGTTGACACATATAATTTTTATTATTTTAGATTGTGGTAGATTGCGGTAGTGGGGAAAAGACTGTTGAAGATTTGGATTTAACAATTAAAAAGTTTTATGAAGAGTAAAAACAGACACACAACCTGTAGAGAAGATTATAATTTGGGATAATCAAATCCAGCAAAAGGAAATCATACCTCAAATACTGATATCTACTGTGTTTCAGTATCACTGCAGGTGTGTAGGGCAGACACAATGACAGCATTACATATCTGTTCAAAACTCCTTATACATCACCAATGATTTCTGATGGCAGTCGAGAGCACAACCCATTCCAAAGTGGTCGTCACTTAAAAACAATTAGGGTACGGGGAAGCCATTGTATTGTGATACCCAAAGAGAGCTAATTTTATTGTTATTAAGGAAATTACCTGGCCGCTCAGAGGAAACTTATGCTAAATACCTTCTTGCTAATAAAGAACAAGGTATCATCAGGCCTGTTGCAAAATTCTGTTTTATAGCACCAAGGACAAGACAGGCTGTGGTGACAGTGATGGCCAGCGAATGAGTACTGATTTTAATCACTGGGATACAGATTTTAGCTGAAGGAGTGTTGTTTTTAATGTAAATAAGTTTATAGGGGAATTTTAATTACACCTGCTTCTTCATGCGGATGTGGCATAAGTTGTTGTTGTTGTTGCTGTTAACTTGCTGTCTGGTCTTTGATCGCAATAAAGATTGATTGATTTATTGATTGATCAGGGGTAGGGGACCTTTTTATTGTATTTTAGTGGTTATTGTATTTTAGTGTTTTGTTGGAAGCCGCCCAGAGTGGCTGGAGAAACCCAGCCAGATGGGCGGAGTATAAATAAATAAATTATTATTATTATTATTATTATTATTATTATTATTATTATTATTTCACTCTGAGGGTCACTGTCCCTTCTGTGAAACCTTTTGGGGGCCACATTCTGGTGGGCAGGCATGAACAGCAAGCAGAACAACAAATGTAATTTTTATATATGTACAACAAGCTAGGTTCTACACACTCTCTCTCTCTCCCCTCCATTCAAATAATCAACAAGCATTATCAGAGCTCATTCTAGCCAGGTTATGGGTTACTTCACTTGGCTTGTGAAGGAAGGCCAATGCAGGGTGTGGCCTGGGAAAAGCTCTTTTACTGTTCTTTTGAATAATGTCCAACACTTTGGTACCCTTTACCTGTATGTGTTCTAGGATAAGTATATCAACAGTAGAGCAATAATTTCACTTCACAAGTCTTAATAATGATGCTGCTGTGCTGGTATAGCCTTTGTAAGTGTCATTTTATCTCGGGATCCTTTTGTCAACTTGCGCTGAGGTTTTTATGTTGTATGTCATCTGTCTTTCTCGCAGACCGTCTGCTGCCTAGTTCGTGATTTGCCATATTATGCTTGTGAGTTCAATTTATTTATCTCAGCTGAAAGCATTTAAAATCAACAGGGGGCACATCAGTACAGCTTTCCAGTTTGCTGACATCAGTTTCTGGGTGAACCTCTAAAATGTCAGCACTGTTGAAATTACTTCTGAGTAGCCATTTAGAGGATTGCACCTTCCTTTTTATCCATGTAAGCTCTAGACCTTACATACACCATGATGCTAGTGTTCAAAATTTGAGTTTGTAAGTTTTTTGAGAACGACCTTTGGCAACCTGGCACCTTCCACATCTTTTGGACTACAATCTCCAACAGCCCTAGCCAGCACGGGTTGGTGAAGGCTGTCCTTGTGTTTCCAGCAGATAGAACAAATTACACTAGCAGTAAATAGGAACAGTAAATGAGCAAAACACATACAGTACTTCCAACTTCCAGTGCCCATATCGCCTATGCCAAATTGTAAGGATGACAATTAGCAACAAAAGGTAAGAGATGTATTGGGAACTGCACTTTCAAACTAGCAGACTAATGAGCAAAACAATTAGTCTCTAAATGCTAATTTGTACTGCTAGACAAACATTTGTTATAGTTAAGAACAGAAGCCAAAGAAAAATGTGTCCCTCCTATGTTCCGTATTTCTGCTTGTGACCTTGAATGAACTCAATACCAGAAAACATGTGGACTGCCTACATAAGAGCTAATTTGCTGCTGATAAGCATAATCATTCAGAGAGAATTTGAGAAAAGTGGACTCGAAAACTTGACTGAACTATGAATCGGAAATGTGAAATGTTTTGGTAACATTTTTGTTGTTGAAACAATGACAGATGAAACTACAATTTCTGGGAAAGCTAAACAGCAACATTTAACAAGTAACTAGTCTCATATATACAAGTTATTTAAAGCAACAAAAACAACCTAAGTAGACCATGGGACATAGGCCAGTGACGATGATACCAATGTAACTATGCTGTCAAAAGAACTGGTCTTATATGTGATCTTGGTAACCAGAACAGTAATTGCAACATAAGGGAAAACAGCTCAAAATATTACACTGGACACTTGGTACCACTTACTGTACTCTGGAATAAATCTATAGTGGAGGAAACCATGCATAATCTGAGATTTTGAAAAGGACTAGACGCTCCAGACACTTTTTATTCCTTTATGACACACACACAGCAGAATCATCGTTTTCAAGACGACAACCCTCGTCACAAGCCTGGCAAATGCGGAACTAGACTTGATGATTTGATAAAACTGATAATCTTTACATGCACTTCATATGCAACTACACACTCTACGTGCCTATTTCTTAGTTTTGTTTCTCATCTTTTAATTTCTGTCTGCTGTTATAATAAAATGAAAAAGTTAACGAAAAAGAAAAAAAGATAAATCACTGCTCATTCTCATTGGTTTAGAAATGGAAACTGCAGCATCTCCCTGAAAGACACTGTGTCTGTGTTAATTGTTTTTTAAAATCTGAGGACAAGCAGCCATTGGGCAAACGACATGGTAGCAAAGGTCACTAGTTGAATCATTAGATTAAGACATCCATTTACAGTACACAAGTAGCATTACATAATGGCTTTACTTCTCATTACTGAGAGCAACTCTTATTTGTTTCCCAGAATAGGATTTGTTACTATATTCAGTTCAGTAAGATATTAACTGTGGCAACAAATGTTTTTTATTGATAATTTACTTTAATATTATTTCAATAATATAAACTACTCACAAAACTTCAAGGGGGGGGGGTCCACACATGATAATGTATCAATCTATCTCCTAAATGACAAGTGTTTGAGAATAATGATATCTGGATGATTCCCAGCCTATAATCATGATTCCACTTGAGCTCATAGGAGTTCTAACATTGATTACAGTAGCAATAGGAATGATTCTTTGGTGTTTAAGAATGCACAACCAGGATGTACATCTGTGCGGGTTCCTTCCTGTGCTTACATTTGCTAACTTATTTTTAATTATATAATAAATCCTATTTGTGAAACCACAGGAATGAATTTCTTGGTGACATTGTAGTCTCTCCAAAGCCAGGTTAGCTACCTGCAAAATGTGTAAACCAGCAAAGTAAAAACAAGCAATGTGACTTTTTATACGGAGCAGAAGGTATCAAAATGCACCTACAGAGGTCAGGCAGGCATCTGCACAATTTATGATGGAAAAATTCCTACACGTGTACTGGCATATTAATGATTTTGTTAAGTATACAACCTCTGTTACTAAGATGGTCTCATGTCTCTGTGCTTTGAGACTCAAGAGTCTGGTTGACTCTTGTATTCAATTAGCAAGAAGGCTGTCATGATTTCTGGATTCAAAAGCCTTCTCTGTCCTATTGATAGCAGGTTCATCAGGCCCCACATGGATTGGTAAACTCATTATCTTCTAATTTTTCAGGGTTCTAAGTTCTGCCTTATGTCAAAGGTTCTTCTGAGAAGATGAATAGCAAAAACCTGTCTACCACCTAGGTCTTAAGTATCAACTTTTGGTACCTTAATTCTTGAAGATGTTGTCCTAAGGGAGAAAAGGATGTTGTTTTTAAGAACTGCATTAATAGCCTATCTGAAGGCTTAATTATGTTTTTGATGGTGGAGAAAATTAATTAGTACCTGGATAGTTTCATGGGAAACTGTGTTACAGTTGGCCACGATCACAGTATTATTACATGTTTTGCCCACCTTTCCTCCAGGAGCTCTCAAGGTGGCTTAAATGATTCTCCCCCTCCCCATTTTATCCTCACAACCACTCTGTGAGACAGATTAAGCTGACAGACAGACTGTGAATGGTCTCAAATGACAGCTGAGTGGGGGGGGTGTTTGAATCCTGGACTCTAACCACCACACTAAACTAGATTTGAAATATTTCATACATAATTTTACATAAAAAATAGTCCCAGTTGCTACTGGGTGGCCTTTCAGGTGGAGTTCATTTTCAAACACTAACATGCCATATAAATGTGATATTCATCCATACAGCTTCCCTTTTCCCTTTTCCCTATAGAGAAGACAACTTTGCTTTCTAATCTGAATATATATTATGCAACCTACTTGATAACAATCAAGTGCACAGCACAGACGTATCTTACAATCCTACTAACCCACATTAAAGTTACCTTGAAAACTGGCCCTCAGTTCAATTTTATTAGCATTCAAGAACATACACCAAGCAGTCTCCAACCTTTCACATATGAAAACAGGGGGACTCCTGTATTCAAATGAATGGGGCTAGAGTCTATCAGCCCAGTTTAGGCCAATAGTAGGCTGAACACAAAAGCAGGCCAGAGAAAATCCAGGCTTAAACATGCCAAAATCATCAAGTGGGAACTAAAAGCACAGACAAGCAGGTGGTTCATTTTATTAACAAAAGTTGCAACCCATGTAATTTGGATTTCATTTGTCTCAGTGGAAACATATGTTTGGGCACCATCAGAATTATAAATATACAGTATCTCATAAATGCTTTACAGAATAGCATGGTAGGCATAGTCAGTTCCTTTGTGATGCCTGCTTCCTGGGCTTTAGCTACCATGTGTGTTTATCAGTACAAAAAAACAAAAATGATTTAAAAATCAACAGGCCCTTGGCTTGCTATAGCATCTCCAGGTGAGAAGGGTGGAAAACCACCCTGCCAAAATTAGGCAGAAAGGAGGTCCGAGGACAATTGCATATTGAAGGTGCATCACAGAGAGTCCATCTAGAGCAAGTGGAAAGAGAAGGCCTAATTCTATGAATCTCACTTATGGAATTTCTTAGGGGAAAAGCATATTTCTAAGAGGAAAGTATCAGATTCACTATGATTAAAGTGGCTACCTGGCAAAGCTAAATAGTCCAAATCAAGAATCTGCCAGCTATTCCGTACATGAAATACAAAGGGCACTGACTATTTTGGAGCCTTTTCAGAGGAATGTTTTACTACTTCAGTGTTCTCCCCCCCCCCCCAGGGTAAAACTGTAAATATTTGTGTAAGCTTCCCAGAGCCCTTCAGAATAGCCCTATCAATTAGTCTAAACAAACAGTTGTGTGCACATAAAGCAAGCAAAGGTTTCCATTAATGACATTTACATCTATATCTTCCATCCCAAAATGTTCCAAAGACAGGACAGAGTGAAAGAAAATGGTGCATCAGGCCAATATCTGTAATTTTATTGTTGTTGTTAAGTTATTAACCACCTTAAGTACAGTTTTTGTAGAAAGGCAGAGTATAAGTTGTAACAAATTAAGTTATGAAGGAAGAGAATTACACTGAGTACATTTCCCTATCGTACTATAAACATACATAGAAATGTTATTACTGCATTTGGTCCACCCCAGATAGGTCACTTTGGTGTTGCAAACGCAGCAAAAACCACAGGGGAGGAGGCAGTTATGAGTTACCAGTCTCTGCAGCCACAGTAGGTGATATAATTCTTCAGTGGTTTGACTTCACCCTCGGCGGTATGGTCGTCTCTCAAGACAGACAGATGCCAACAAAAATTTGATGCTAATCTTGGTAATCCAGCAAGGTGTCAGTGGTCTGGTTTGCACATAAACCATTGGTTAATATTGACTTCCGGGTTGGCGCCATCGCCGAATGGCGGACTCCCTCCGAGCTCCGGAGGGAGCCTGCTCGGCAGGGGCTGGGTCCTACCGCACCGGCGATGCGGGGACGCTTAAAAACCACGGCCACGAGGGCCGTGGACATGGAGACTCGGCTGGCACCGTCAGCGCCCTCCCGACTCGTGAAGGAGCCTTTTTAAAGGCTACGGATCGGGTGCCGGGGAGAAGCGTGGTGCTTTGAGTCCTCTGCTATCCCTGCCGAGCGCAGCCGCATGCCATCCGGCGGAGAGCGCTGACTTCTTCCATTGAAAATTCGGACTTTTTAACAACAACCCGTGAGTAATTTGGAAACTGGGTTTAAAAGGAGGGGAAAAAAAGGAATTTCTTTTCGATTTGGACACGAGCGGGGGGGGGATCCAAAAAGGAAGTCAGTCCCCCCCCCTATTGTAAACCTTCTAAGACAAGGACGGGGAAACCAAGGTCCAAAAAGATTTGTATTGCTGATAAAAACTAAGAATTCCACGATGGGAAATTATAAGAACTGTGCTGGAGGACGAATTGAGGGAGAAGAAACGTAACCCCCCCCCCCCCGGGAACCGGGGTGATTGAAGAGAGAGCCTGGTGAAAAGAGTCGGAGATTTTGACAGCTGTCAAAGTAGCTGTCAAAGTCGGAAAGCAGAGAGGATTTTATTATGAGAACTTTGCTGGCTAAATTTGTTACAATTTGCTACAACTTTTTAAAACTTGGATACAAAATGGCGAAAACATGGATAACAATTGGACTTTTGGACTAGAGAAAACAAAGTTACAACAATCCCCCTAGAGGAGTTTCGGGACATTACAAAGATGGTCGTAAGTGGAAAAATACCATTGGAATTTTATAGAACTGGTTATCTTCTGGGAAAGCTGCAAAACGGAAATAATATTTTGTCTACAGGGTGTACAGCTAAAGGAGACAATAGAATTTTCTATTGAAGAAAGGAAGGGACTGAACGCAAGTTTTTGTTCCTGAATAACAATAATTCCTGCAGACTTACTAAGCTTCTGAATTAGAACGTTTCAGCAGCGGAACAAGAGGAAACTGGACTACAATCTGGAAAGAACAATGGGGGGAGCTTTATTAAAGATTTGAAGCTAAGTGTTTTAAAAAAATAATTATGAAAGGAAAAAAACAAAAAAAAAAACCAGCAAGGAGTTGGGGGAAAATAGGCGATTTATGGATTGTAAGAATTCCAGGCGGATAACATGGTTTGGTGGTCAGGGGGAAATTAAACCGGGGACAGAGGGGGAGAACTAAAATCCAAAGGCTTGTCAATTTCTTTTTTTGAACTGGTTTTGTTTCATCTATTATATCTTTTATTTCTTATTTCTGATATTTCTATTATGTGGGGTGTCTTTATTATTAAAAAAAAAAGGGAAATTGTGGAATAAAAATGGGGTGGGCCCTGGGAAAGAAATTTTTGGCTTTTTATTAAGGGTATTGATGAGGAGTGTAGAAATTTTAAATTCGAACAATGGTCTAAACAAATTAAGTTTTTAATCAGAATTGAGAGCTTGTGGAGCCAACAATATGAAACAGGAATATGATAGGGGTGGGGGAAGGGGGGAGTCCCAGAAAGTGGATATATGAAAATAAGGTTCTGAATGTATTTTAACTTTTTACTTTCTGTATTTTTGGTTAATATTATGTATGAACCTCGCCCAGCAAATCAACTATGATTTATTAGCTATGGTTAAGGCTTGCTTGTTAATCAAGGTTTGCTGGTTGATAAATTTCAGTTACAGTTAACCACAGCTTATCATTTTGAGAACGTCCTCCTTACCTATGGCTAAGGAGCTGTCACCACTCAAAAGCAACAAAAGCTGCGATGGAAGAATGGGGAAAAAAATGATTATTATTATTTATTGAATTTATATACCATCCTAAACCAGGAGGTCTCAGGGCGGTTTACAGAACAAATTCAAACCACTCTCAAGGCTTGACTGCTCTTGCTGCCGTTTTTAATATGTGATGTACAACCTGAGGTTTAACTCTGGTTAATATTAACTACGGTTAACATTTACCATGGTGTTGTTATGTGTGAACCAGGCCTGAATCTGCTAGTCACCCAACCCTCATTACTAACAGACAATCGGGAGGAGCTTTCTGGCTTAGCATTACAGTCATGTGGCTACCCCCTAGCCACAATGATAATGATATTTGCTTTAGTCAAATATGCAGGGGTTTCACATCACTGGCCACTACCTATATTTTCAGATGCTTGGTAATTGTAATCTAAACAGAGTATTTAGAATTGCACTTTTAGTGATTTGTCACAGGTTGAGGGGAAACAGATGGGATCAAACAGATGGTGCTTCAAGAATATCTTGAAACTCTCAGACCGTCAAGATGCATAGGTTCTCTATTTTCAGCAAGTGCTCCCCCATTCAAGGGAATACATAACCATAGTAACGAGCCTGCTGACTAGGTACCACCCAAAGCCTGTCTATGCAAGAGTCCACAGAAAAAACCTTATCCCTCTATTCTTCACAATTACTTAAAACCTTGCACAATGAGCCTTTCCTTTTCTCCCCATTCATTCTAACCGGCAAATACGAATTCAAACATATTTTTAAAAGGTCCAAATGTTTGCAAAAAGAACAGAAATTGTTAAGCACAAATTGTAATGGGTGGGGTGGGGAGAACCCTATGGCAATCATCTATTTGTTAAGACTAATGCATTTGGTGCATTAGATTATGCCTTTTGCATATTGTGTTTTGTATTTGAATGTCTAGAGCACACAAAGCCAACATAGTGTCTTCTAGATATGCAACTGACCATGCTAGCTGGGCCAGAGGAGACTTTGGAGTCCAATAATATCTGGAGGGCAACACATTGTCTACCCCCAGGCCTAGGGATTCTTCATGCTTGTTTTAATTCTGTTTCTCCAAACAGGATTTCCTACACCATTGTGCTAGTAAAAAATCAGAAGATTAGCTTCCCCCCGCCACCAGTCATACATAACACACTAACAAAATATGTTCTCTGAAGCCTAAACAGGAGATGGTTCACGTTAACCAGAATATAACTTGGATCTAAATCCAAGTGTAGTGTAGTTATTATAAATTAAGACTTCTCCCATACCTATCGAAGTATCTGAAAAAGTTGTAAACTGCATGTATAACGTGCATGTTTTACTTAAGAGCTAGGATTTAAAGGCTATATTTGTGTACAATACAGGAATTAAAGATGGTATCCAAAACAGACCTGACTGCAGAAACAAAGAAACCTGTACCACCTTAGATTTACCACTAGGAGTCAGCTTTGCACAGGTCAGAATGAGCACCAGGCTCTAATGTACCTAATATATGAAAAATAGTGAATAAGCTAATAGTACTGAGCATTTAATTAGAATTTTTTTGTACACAATTCTGTTGTCTTCCTAGTGCTCTGGAGAGATTATCAGTCTACACCCGACTGAGCTCTCTTTGCCAAGAAAACTCTTAAAGTCCTCATCTGGTAGAATTCATATGCCAATTCAGAAGCAGGTCATGTCCACAACTTAGCTTAAATCTGCTTGAGACAGAATGCACAAAGTTTGCTTTGAGACTAAGTAACTTGCCCAGTCTGGTACAGGAATAGTACTGGGGCAAAACTGGTTGTTTCAGGTGCAGAAAATTCTCTTTGCAGGGAAGAATGGGGGTGCTTAACTCTCCCCCCCCCCCCCCGTCAGGCATTTTCCCAGGTTCTACTTATTCCTGGCATTAGTGCTACAGATTGCTGCTGACCTCACAAACATAGGTACAGAACTTGGGGGAGGGGCAGCATTTGGGAGAAAAAAATGTGGCAGGGATTTTTTTAAAAAAATCCCAACTTTTCTCTGCAATGAGAAAAGACTTTCAAGCTAATGCAGCCTTCCTCAACCTAGGCCCTCCATATGTTTTTGGCCTACGACTCCCATGATCCCTAGCTAGCAGGACCTGTGGTCAGTGATGACGGGAATTGTAGTCTCAAAACATCTGGAGGGCCGAGGTTGAGGAAGCCTGAGCTAATGATTACATGCCCAAACATTGTAATGTGTAGTTTGATTTTGTTACGAATACTGCTGCAGTTCTAATAATTTATTTATTTATTCATTCATTCATTCATTCATTCATACATACATACATACCCCGCCCATCTGGCTGGGTTTCCCCAGCCACTCTGGACGGCTCCCAACAGAATTAAAAGGCGATAAAATATCAAACATTAAAAACTTCCCCAAACAGGGCTGCCTTCAGATGTCTTCTAAAAGACAGATAGTTGTTTATTTCTTTGAAATCTGATGGGAGGGCATTCCATAGGGCAGGCGCCACCATTGAGAAGGCCCTCTGCCTGGTTACCTGTAACCTCACTTCTTGCAGTGAGAGAACTGTCAGAAGACCCTCGGAGCTGGACCTCAGGCTGAATGATGGGGGTGGAAACGCTCCTTCAGGCTGTTTAGGGCTTTAAAGGTCAGCATCAACACTTTGAATTGTGCTCGGAAACGTACTGGGAGCCAAGTTCTTGATGGTTACATTTGACATGATGGCCAGCAAGCTGAACAAAACATTGGACCTATACTAAAACCCCAATATGCTACAAAGGAGAGGTTATTCCTAGGAAGAACACTCTTGTTCCTAAACCCATTTCCATAAGAGTCTCACTAAAGCAGTAAGTTACTTAGCAGCAGCTGTTACATGAGCACACCATGAATGTATGTGTACTAGCTCTAGCAGAATCATGGATGCAAGTACATTATCCCTCTACTGAAAGCATCTCTAGCTCTAACTGCCACCATAAGCATTACCACAGCCTCTGCAGCTCCTCCATCCATGGCTTCAAGGTTTCTCCTTTACAGGGGCTGATGAGCTCTGGCATCATGAACAGATATCAGAACTCCAAACGTGTGCACACATACACAAGCATATATTTATAATGGAACAATAAATATAAAAAACTTTGACACAGGTGGCTGAGCCACCAAGTTTCTGAAGCTGCTCTAACCCTGATCACAGTGAGCCTGAGGAAAAAGGGAAGGAATGTAAACTTTTTTTAAAAAAATGCCAGCAGTGTTATGCTTCTTTACACCCAAAAATAGAAATGTGGAATATCGTCTACTAAGTCTTATGAACACTTTGGGATAATGCATGTGACATCATCACTGATGTTGTCTGACATGCTTTAAAAAATGTCAAGCCTGCTAGAGTTGTTTCTTAGAATGGGTGATTTTATTTACACATGTACAGGCAAAAGTGGGGCTCAAAAGCATGAATGGCAAGTAGTATAGTCCAGGACAACGCAAGATAAACCTAAAATTGTCACAGGCTCTTTTTTTGCTTTTTTTGTTGTTGTTCTTGTTGCTACTTTGCCATTTCTTTCTCAATACCAATGTTCTTTTCTGTATGTACATACAAAATGGTAACACTTCCATGCATCTGATGGGAGTGCACAAAGTGTATGAAGAAGGGGATTCTAGTGCACAAAAGCTTTTGCCACAATCTATTTGTGTTCAACACACCACAAGCCTTTGTTGTTTTAATATGTCATGGAGAATGCCATGCTAGAAATCTTCTCCCTACGAAGCCCAGTGTGTGTAGGGAGTCTTTTCAAATGGGAAATTGCTCAAGAATTCCAAAGTGGTAGTGAGTCTCCCAAGAACTGTACCATGCAATTTCTGTACTCAAAAGTACAGATTGTCTTTTACCATTGGCAGAAATAGGAAAGAGAAGGAATCGTGTTGGCACTGCATTTAATTCCAGGGGTGGAAAAGGTAATATTCTGTTGCAGTTGCCACTGAATTACCCGTGCTTCTAGAAGGCCAAGATGTAGTCACTCCCTAGGCACTCCCTTTGGCTGATTAGGTTCCCATGCCCTTTTAAATGTGTTTGTGGGAAGGGATAGGGAGGTTATTTGTGTGTGTGTGTTTGTTCTTGTTTTTATTATGTATTTTGTGTTTTTATGTTGGGAACCATCCTGAGATCTATGGATGAAGGGTGGCATATAAATTTAATAAACAAATAAATCATAAATAATAGGGTAACAATCACCAAATGGAATGTCTAGTTGCCATTTTGAGGCCAGCTGGCTCAAAAGTTGTATTTTTCAATACAACTGAAATATCCCTGATAAGATTCTAAATGATGTGTTGTTAGTGTGTGAAAACAGGAAAGAGTCAAGGATCCCCAGGCATGCACCTCCAGATGGTGGAAATGTCAGGTGCCATCCTGGCACCCGGGAATCTTCACTTGGTCACAAGTGGCCAATAGCCACGTGCAAAATGTGTCTGGTACCTGGCAATTTTGAACAGTGTCTCAAAGTGATTGAAAATATAGTAATATAAATAAAATAGTTACAAATATAAAAACAGTTAAAACAATTGCATTTATAAATAGACTTTGAAACAACAACAGCACACGCTTAAAATCAATTCAAATCCCAGTTGGGATAAGGATTTTAAGAGGTTTGTTGAATGAAGAATACTTTTAGCATGTGCTGAAAAGGCAATAAAAATGCATGTGTAATATGCATTACGGGGGGGGGGGCGTGTTTCCAAAGGATAGCTGCTGCCACACTAAGGGCCTGATTCCGACATCACACGGAATAGACCTCCTGAATAGGATGGTATTTGCAGAATGCCCTCTCTTGCACAAGGCAGCAATCAGTTGTGTGTGTAAGGGATGAGGTGATCTTTTAGGCAAGATGCTAGTGACAGGAGTATCATTCATCCACTTGTGGAAAGGCTCTCCTGAGAAAACATGCACTTTGACGTTTATATCCTACCTTTCTATTTAAAAAAATTAAACTCAAGGTACTTATCAAACATAGAACTAAAACTAAAAACATTCCTAACAAATGAAACAGGAATTATTGGATAATATAGGTTAGAGGTATATAGGTAATACCTCTATATAGGTATATTGGATAATATAGGTAACCTTAGGGCTTACCCTGTGGTTGCAATGGAGGCAAAGAAATCCTCCTTCTCTGTCACCATAGTACCTGCACAATTTGCCAGCAGAAGCTATTAGTTGTCCTGTGGACTTTGATAATATGATTGACTAGGAGCTCTTCTTCAGGAAGACATCTGCAAAATGTGGGGGTTGCATCCTAATCTCCTGAAAAGGTTCTTTCCCCCTGTAACTGATGAAAATGTAGGTACAGAATGACCAAATTTAACATTCATGGTTACAAAAGGAGTTAAAAGTAATTGGTAGTCCAGTATATGAAATGTGACAATAGAGTGGAAAACAGCTGGCTATGAGAGTAGATTGAAGGTGCCCATAACTTCCAACTCTTGATGGGCATTTTTATGGTCTGGCCCAAACCTGAGTGGAAGACCTCAAGGAAATGCAATTTTCTATTTGATTTCCAGATTACCAAGTAGTAATCTTTCTAATGCAACTTATAAGTGTTACCATTGAAATTTAAGCTTTAGCTGAACAAAACAAATGGCAACAGAATAAAAATACGAAGGGCAACAAAGCCCAAACTGATTGCTAAGCTGAACAGAACAGGATGCCTGCCTCTATTTAACAGTTTATGATGAGTGGGTTGTTGTTGTTTTTACTGTCACTTCATTAGCAGTGTATCTATATAATCAGCAATGTTAATTTGCATAAGCAATATATATTTCATATTAGACTTTTGTATATGTTCACAGCTAAAGCCAAACCATGGCCAAAGAAGATGCCAACTTTATCTGTAACAGTACATATTGGGCTTAAAAAACCCAGTTTATTACAACATATGTCTAAGTCTTTTCATTACTTTTACATCATACAATTTTTTTCACTCTTCTCCTCCAACTCATTCACTGGATTTCTAGCTTCTTTAAAATGGCCTAGAGAATGGCAGGATGACAATATTTGTATGGAACACTAACCAGGCACTTTTTGTTTCTAAACTATAGCAAATAAATTCTCTGTAATTATTTGTTTTTCATTAGGTCATCATGTAGTCTAGGTACAATTTGTTGTTGTTTTTTAATTAAGATGAAGTTCTAATACGTTCTGCTAGAATGCCAGAATTCACAATTTACTATTTGCTACTCAATCTCAATTAGATCTGCAGAACTACCCCTTCAAATATATAACATGGACAAGGGCCTTCTACAAATCCATTAAGCTTCAGAGGAACTTTGGAACTAAATCAGGAGATGTGTCATGCATTGCTTCCTTTCCACAGGAAGTATTTACTGAAATCCTACACTGTCAAAGGTCACTGTCAAACAAACAATTCATTCTTTGCTTTCAGCTGCATAGGCCTGCTGCAGCCAAAAATAATTTTAAGGTCAAGTAACACAATCTTGATTTTGATCCATTTGCCAAATAACTCCCATAACCCTAGCTAATATTCAGTCAAAAATACTTAACAAGAGATGTATTCCAAGAAAAGCTAATATCAGAGAACTGTGTGTCCTTAACAAGGGTTGTAGTAGAGTATCCTGGCTTTGGAAAATGTTATATTTAAAACTTAATCTTCCAAAGGTAACAATATAAAACAGACAAACTGGAGCTGTAAAAAAGGAGCTAGTCAATAAAAATAAAGTGGTGCTATGTTTCATATAACTACAGCACAATATCCCCCATCACATCACTGAAGCAGAACAGTTGGATATTAACCTTTAAATAGCTGGAAAGAATTACACCACCAAGCACCAACCCCCACAGTATTTAAAATGGTAATATTCCTAATACTAGTTTTATACTTGAAAAAGTATCTGCAGAAGAGATAAATCTGATTGTTACTTAAGTAACTTGTTGAATGACAAGTAAAAGCATACATTCTGCTTTTAATACAATTATCTATTAATAATCTCAGTCTCTTTACTGTATCATTCCACCATAAACAAACTGTTCCTTCTCTTCTCTTCCATACTACCTAGATCATGAAATATTGCATAACACAACTGCAATAAATCAAAGAGTTTGTGAGCCACCTTCTTGCTAAGATTCATGGACCTTTGTCAACATTTATTTCATCCTTTTAGAAGTATTGTCTATTAAGATCTTCAATATGGCTGGAGTGGCTGGGCAAAAAGTAAAGCAACTTTGAACATTTATTTATTGTTTATTTATTGTTAGAATCTTATTCATCTTCTTTCCAGCTATAAATACCACCTATTTTACCGAGAGAATTTCAGAAGTCTACACTTGTTACTCTCCCTCGCTATATATTACATATACACACTGCACAAATTCAAGTAACACTTTTGACATGGAGCACTGGAAGGTTTCGTCAGCAAGCAGCATGATACTATTTAAAAAAAAATTAGTACAATGAAGTCCTACTAGTGACTGTTTATATATAGACAGTGGATTAATCTCCACTATGCATTTCACAAAATCACACCTGCGCTGTCTACAATATATCTCAATATTTGTAGTAAGGAAAGCAAAAGCTTTCTATATCCAGGATAAACTGTCTTTCAAAGCTAATATGCTTAACCTGCAGTTTCAATCACACTGGGAAAAGATTGGGCAATTAATTGTCACCAACAGGAACAACAAGGTTATAACTAATGTACAGTAAAATGTGCTCTCAAGATTATTGCCCACCACTCCATACCTTTTTTCATCCGATTGCCACCATTCCATACCATTTTTCATCTGATTGCTATAGGATTAATTTAGTGTTTTGCATTCACTTATATAGCAAATGAAAGTGGTATGAATTTGTCATATGCTTCACAGGTTATACCCAGGAATGCCCAAGCCACAAGATATGAAGAACTGATTTTGATTAACATCAAAACAATTGAAAAACATTCCTAACTAATTTTAGATACATAAGGCCATGGTTCTGTTGTTGTTTCTACTGTTACTATTTCAAGAGATAGCTACTGGAGAAAAAGGTTACAGGGAAATAATTCCTCCAGACTCATAATAATTTTGAAGGCAAGAATTTACTCACGACTGGTGAACTCAGAGCTTTAAAAAGATCTGATTAGCAACAGCTATTCTTGTTCTAATGCCCAGCCAGAGCCCAAGTATATGACTGAAGAATTCAAAAAATGACCAGAAAAACTTACCAAAGCAGACAAAGCCTTCCTCTGTTCCTTCTTCCATTCATGCTACAAATCCCTCAATGACTAGCTCTTGGACTGGCACAACATTTGCTGCACTGAGATAGTGTTTACTAACAGCCTCCACATAAATAGAGATTTATTTCAGGTTACGTGCACTTATATTACAGCATAAAACTTTCACTATAGGCAATTACCAAATGTAGCCTCTTACCAGATTGAAAACAATTAAACTATCATTGTAAAATCTGCAGATTTTAAAGTTTGACCATGTGACAACCAAATCTATAACAAGTACAAGATAGAGGCAATATAGGTGTGTTCTCCTTTTCCTTATACCCACCACAATATTGCAAACTTCTCCATTTTACCCAAGGAATGCAACATTGTTTAAGAGACACCCACCAACACAACAATTCATAATCCTCTCCCTTTTGAAACTAACTCATATGCACGCCTTTATTCCTTTCCCCATATTCTATTACAATAGAGCATTTGAACAGTCACATTACCCAACAGCTGACAGGTCATTCCCCATTATCAGTGCCATAATACACCTGAATTGCCCTGCCACATCTCATGCTATATTCGGAGAGCAATTCTAAGACGTAATCTCTCACAGGCTTAGGGATCCTAGGAATCCTCCCCCGCTATCTCTCCATGGCAACAGTAGCTACAGTAGAGACGGTCCACCTCTTACGCAAGCGAAAGGAATATGAAACACTGCCAAGAGGCCACAAATGCCAGCAGTCAAAACATTACCCTCACCCCTCCCTATTTAATTGTTGCCTTAAAGAAACAGCAGTCTATTTCTTTTTGTTTTCTTCGGAAATGCACACACAAATCTGCATTTGAGCAGAAGGAAGAAAGCATACCAAAAGATACTTGCAAATTAGGGCTGTAAGCACTTTCAAAGTAAATAAACCACGTAAAGAGGAAGAACTCTCCTCCCAAAACGCTTCCAGAAATATACTTCCCATCCTGAAAGAAACACTTGGGTACCAGGCGCTTCAAATCAAATATGTTGTACCCTTTATGTGTGATTATAATATTAATACAATCTACTATAGTGTGTTAAAAGATTTCAAAGCACAAAACCAGAAACTGCATTTATATTTTAACTTGACAGAACAACACCTACTGAATTATTATTTCACTCCAGATGTTGTTGGTCTCCAGCTCCCATCAGCCCCAGTGTGTCCACTGGTCAGGGAGTGGTAGAGAACATCTGGAGAGCAACAGATTTGGAAAGGTTGAACTTGCAGACATCAGATGTTCTCACAAGAATTTGCCTAAAATAGAATGTGGAGTGAGAGGGAAGTCCCAATTCACATTGTAATTTACCTACAAAAGATAGTCTGTTCATTCTCACCTGATGAAAATAAACTGCTCTCATCTGGCCACTCATTATCTGACCATACTTTTCCCTATTAGTCATGAGTATTTCGTTTATTTACCACTTTCATTTTTGTGAGGGTGGAGTTGAAGCAAGGCAGTGAAGCAGAAAGGAACAAAACTGGAAAAAGAGAAGACAAAGTTGTCCAGTGTACAAGATCCTATATTCCCATACTTAAGTTGAAATTCTGGGAGTAAGCCCTATTGACATACTTCTGAATAGACATCAATAGGGCTGTGGGTGCTAACCCAACAAACTGCCATGGTACTGACCCACAATAAAGGCCCTGAGGGACGCGGGTGGCGCTGTGGTCTCAACCACTGAGCCTAGGGCTTGCCGATCGGAAGGTTGGTGGTTCGAATCCCTGCGATGGGGTGAGCTCCTGTTGCTTGGTCCCAGCTCCTGCCAACCTAGCAGTTAGAAATCACATCAAAGTGCAAGTAGATAAATAGGTACCGCTCCAGCGGGAAGGTAAACAGTGTTTCCATGCGCTGCTCTGGTTTCGCCAGAAGCGGCTTAGTCATGTTGGCCACATGACCTGGAAGCTATACGCCAGTAAAGCAAGATGAGCACCACAACCCCCGAGTCGTCTGCGACTTGCCCTAATGGTCAGGGATCCCTTTACCTTTAAGAAATACCTTATATGGCAGAAGTGGGGAAGTGCCGCCTCATCAGCACTAACTGG
The DNA here is from genome assembly GCF_964106645.2 of Podarcis pityusensis. NCBI lineage: Eukaryota > Metazoa > Chordata > Lepidosauria > Squamata > Lacertidae > Podarcis > Podarcis pityusensis. The sequence goes on from NC_138031.1 coordinate 62,723,330, forward strand.
GCCCACCATGTCTCACAATTCAGTTCACAAGACAGTTTTTGACAGGCCACAGGTGCACAAATAGAAACTAAAATTTGAAGAAAACTCATGAAGGTGTTATGCATGTGGAATTGCTTGAATGTGATTTAAATTCATGTGGCCACATGATGCAAGGAGCCTTAAAAATGAAATATTTTTATGGCTTCGGTGCCAGTACTTTCAATATGCTGATGACACTCAGCAATCTCTCTGTGTGTCATCTGATTAACAAATTACATGAAGCTTAATCTAAGATCCTATTCACATTTCCAAGGGCTGATCTATATTATAGTTTACCGCAGAACAGGATGAACATTCCTGGTTCCTCAATAATTGAATTAGTTTCGACTGCAATGGTATGCACTTCCTTGGAGTAAAACCCACTGAATATTTCTAAGTAAACTTGCATAGTCATGAGGTGGCAGTATACCTGAGAAGACATGGCCTGGCCAAACAACTGATTTGGAGAAGAATGTACAGTAATTGGAAGCATGTACACCATAGGTTCAGGTGAGGTCAGACTCAAAAGTCAGCTCTTTGTTCAGAAGTATTTAGCTCCTAAATGCAGTTTCCAGCAGCTGGAAAGATATTAGGATGTCGTGGAAGAAAAGTTTGCATACACCAAACCACAGGCAGACACAACATGAATTAAGCAGGTCAACTATGGCAAGCTGCATTCTACCACAAGTAAGTACATAAATATATATAAAAGAAAAACGCTTGGCTTTCAATCTGCATCCATCTCCCAAACTACATGGATACACAAGCATGCCAAATTTTAACAGAAACCTAGAACACCACAGCAAGTTATGTTTTCCTCCATAAGTGAAAGTACAGTTTTGACACTTTCAAGACAATCCTCAACACACACACATATGTCAACACACACAGAATTTCCTAGAATCCTAGAACTGTAGCATTGGAAGGGACCCTGAGGATCATCTAGTCCTACCCCCTGCAATGCAGGAATATGTAGCTGTGCCAAATGGGGATTAAATCTGCAACTTTGGCATTATCAGCGCCATGCTCTAACCAACCGAGCTTGTATGTTTAACCTAAGCATTAGGGTTTTCTTCTTCAGTTAAGAAAAATAGTTATGACTGCTGTTACTCTTCAAGTTCACATTATTTCACTTCAATACGCCATTTCTTCTGAATTCACCTCTTTCATATTCTGCAGTAAATGCTTAAGCCTCAGTTCTGGGACAATTAAGTTCTTTGATCACTGCCCTCAGTTTAAACACTAAACAGAGGCTTTAAACAAACACCCATCTTTATACACGACTCTCACAGAGATAAGGTTAACACCATTTTAATATCACAAAGGAAGTTAAAGGAATAATTTCCTAACCTGTGCTCCATTTACCCACCTAAACACTTGTTCCTTTTAACTCTGCCAGCTGTTATAATAACACTGTGCTGCATTTCCCCAGTTAGTGGAAAAATATAAAGAAAGCAGACGGGTATTGCAGTGTGGTTCCTGACCAGGAATTGCAACCCTGTGCTATGCTGGATACCAGATTCTCACTCCCTATCTGGCTCTCCTGCTTCAACTGTGCAGCACTTCTACATTTACTCAACCAAGGAGTTGCAAGCCACTACTATGATAGCTTTGGCAATGGGTCTTTCCTTAAAATCTGAACTTGGAGGGATTAAAAAGTCAAAAAGGCTGAAGTGAAAGAATACAACCCCCATAGTACTTCAAACAACACATAAACAAAAGGGCAAGCAGGTACAGTTTACCATAGTATCTGTCAGGTCTGACATAGTATACAGATATCCACAGTATCATCTATTATTATTGCTTTGTTGAAGTCTATCTTAATGAATATTATTGTAAGGTGGAGAAATCCCATTTAGAATATTTTTTCATTGTATTGACAACTTCATGTATTGACACTGACAAGTTTTATCATCACTAAAGTTTATCACCTTATTATCGAAGATTTCAAAGCTCTCACCCACTTCTGAACATAAACTGAAAAGAGTTATGCGCTTCTGTTCAGATGAATGGTCAAATCCATTAACACACTATTTACATTATCATTTATCCCAAACAGAAAGGAAGGTCATTCAACAGGGCCTAATCCTAACAGGCCAGGAACAGATGGTGCCCTCAGAACAGGAAGGCAAAAAAATCCAAACTTCTGTTGCTTCATATTCAGAGCAAAGTTTACTCATGCTGATAGAGTCTGCATACCCTTAACTATATGGGTTGGTAGCCTGCTAAAAAATAAAAAGAAATCAATGTTGGTGTTTTTACTCTACTCCCTTTATTACAAATATTAATGTATTACTGATAAAACCTGCTTTGTTTTATTCTGCTTCTGTTGACAATTCTTGCATTTATTTGTAATAATGTTCTACTTGCAGGCTTTAAAATATTTAATATATAAAGCTTTTATAAAGTTATTTTGAGGCCATGAAACATTGTCTACTCCACACAAAGAACTAAAAGGTTTTGTGATGCAGAATCAGCAAATAAGGCATCTTTTACTGGACCAACATTTGTTTGTTTGAAAAAAATCAGCATAGATACACAGAATTAAATGAACAATTTTAAAGTATGAAAATATACACATTCAGTCTTGCAACTTTTTTGTGCTAGGAAGAATGTTCATTCTGCCTGATGAAGAGTTCTACCCAAAGATCTTTAAATAGTTGGTTGGCCCAAAGCACGATCATTCATACAAATCATGAAGTAAATTAGGTAGAAGGAAGCAAAAAGCAGACCAGGAGGACTGCACATTCAATAGAAGCATATTTATTAAATTAGATTACATATGTTGCCAATGCAAGTCCAAGATTCATAGCAGTTGTAGGAGGTGATGCTTTCATGAATACATAATAGGTTCTAGTCAGTGTATTGCGTTTTTGGATCACAATTCTATGCATTGCTTAATTGAAAGTAAATCCCACAGGAGTTCAATGATGCTGAATCCCAATTTTAATTATAAAGTTCAATGAGATTTACTCCCAGGTAAATGAGACTAAACACTACTGCAATCAGTGGAATTTACTTTGAGTAGACATGCATAGGATAGCACTATCTAAGATAAAATATAGGTATGTCTATAAATTTTAGCATCCCAACAACTCTACATTTTAAAGTAAGTTTTGCCTTGGGCATATACACCTACTTAGCCAAGTCACTCCATACCAAGAGGAACTGTATAATTTTGCTAAATTTCCTTCTCAATTGTTTCCAGCAGCCTTGAAACCATATACTTTTGGTCTTTACATAACTTCTGAGAAGGAAAACAAATTTATCTTTCCTCGCTATAGCATATGATGATTCATTACAATATTACTTTGTCAAAACAGCTGTTTGGTGAAAATGCCTTCCGGTGAATTTTTGCGTTATCTGCCAATATCTTAACCATACTGGAGGTGCTCTTGTAATCTCTTGCCCAAAAGATGGTGTTAAATTTTCTGCCAATGGAGAGCTAGTATGTGGAAACATCAATTTGTCACAAACAAATTGTGGATAAAGAAGAGGAAGCTGTTACAATAGAGATGAATGAGCCAGTCCAGCAGACTTTGACTTTAGGGTTCTTGAACTTCTTCACCATAGCCACACAGCTGTGTCCTAAAATAACCCATAGTTTTCTGCAGATGTCCCAACAGTTGCTGAATATAAGATAGTCATGGGACATTAGAACTATTATTTGGCTCCCAAGATTGAAGCTCAAGAAGATTCTTAAGAATTTGATGGAAAGAAGCAAGGTTTATGAAAGATGAGCCTAGGCTGGAAGCCTGTGCCCCATTCAATCTTGGTGCATGGAATTATCACATATTGGGCCCAATTTTTGATAGTCCCATGTAAATACTGTTTCCGCCTGTTATGCAAATCCTTTCTAAAACAGTCTCTCCCTGCCCCCCACAACCCGTATCTTTTAGACCTTGCTTTTATAACTAAACTTTTACCCCAGAACAGCTGTACAACATTTAAGGAGTCAAGTCAATTGCTTGACAGTGAGGCTGCTGTTGACTTCTAAGAATAATAGTCATAGAATCATAGAACTGCAGAATTGGAAGGGACCCTGAGGATCATCTAGTCCAATCCCCTGCAATGCAGGAATATGCAACTGTCCCATACCGGGATCCAACCTGCAAACTTGGCATTAACAGCACCATGTTCTAACCAACTGAGCTACCCAAGCTAGGAGATATTGCATTTTAGCTATTTCCTTGAAACAGAAGCCCTCAAAAAACAAAAACTTGTTAATAAAGAATATTCAGTTTGTTATTTTTTTTAAAAAACTAATCACAACCTGGTACAAAAGACAAAGTCATACCCAGAAACATCCTTTCAATCTAATATAGACACACTTAGCACTACCAGGAGCAGTTGAAGCTTTAAGATACTGTTCGCTGCTATGAAAGATTTCATGCCTGCAGTACCTAACATTCTATGATTCACAATGACATTAACATTAGGGCTCCCTCAGACTTTCCTTTGAATTAGATGCTGTCAGCATCAGGCATTCCAGAAATCAATGGCTGTAACCACATTTGCAACAAGGAGCTCAACTTCAATGCGTGTATATATATATATATATATATATATATATATAATTACTGAGTACTGTTTTCCCTTTCCCCTCCTACTCTTTACGAAAATAAAAAAGATGGTGCTCCTACTAGTATTTATTTGCAATATTTTAATGCCATTTCTACAGGTAAATCTGTCAAGGCAGTTTAAAAACTAAAAACATAAAACCACTTTATACAGTGGCAGGATAGCACTGCAGTTGGTGTCCAAGGCAATCCCTTCCCTCCAACATAATGATAGGCTTTTCTAAAGGTCAAAAGTAAATAAAAACCTGTCCGGTCAGTTAAGATCTCTACTATACCAACAGTACATAGCAGTGGGGTGCATGAGGGGTCTTTTGAGGGGGGTGAACCTTACCCCCCCCCCGCATCCTAGCTCCCACTGGAGTATCACTCACCCTCTTTAAAAATCAGATCCCACCCTCTACCCACTTCTCTGCCTTACATATAAAAAGGGCAGACTGGTGAACAACCAACCATGTCCACCCCAGAGTCAAATGGAATTTCAGACCCAGCTATAAGACATTTAAATTATTCAGACACAAAATACTTAAGTGTTTGAAAATTCTGGTCCACCGGCTATTAAACATCCCCAAACAGAAATACAGTATACAGAAAGAAAGAATTTGGATTCTTACATTTGTTTTCCATAGTATGGATCCAAGAACAATAATCAGAAGCTGCATGCTTAACACACTAAGCAAGTCTCTTTAAAGAATATATTACATATTTTAAATATTTCATTCTGCATTGGCCATCTTTCCTTCAATCAATACACAGAACTTCCCAAATATTTTAATCGCACCAAGCCTAGCCAATTCTTGGAACATTTGATTTGCTAGCAGCCTATTTTCTTCTAAGTATAACTTTCTACTTGAAAAAAGAACTGTTCCATGCAATAAATCTTAAAATTGACACAGAACTGAACACAACAGCACTGAGCGCAACATTTTCCACAAGCTATACAAATACTTGCTTCTCAAGGCATAAGGCTGGAGACTGTTTCGCAAATTTGGTGACAAAACAAGTTATTGCTTTGCAATGCCCACAGTACTAAGAAATACACTGTAGGTGTGATTGTCTACAATTTTGCCTTTGAAATGAGGCAAGTTACTGCTTCTAGCGTTCCTCAGTCTTTAAGTTAGTTTATATTTCCAGTGTAGTCCACATAGTTGAACAGGTTCCCCATTACTCTTCTGCATCTGGGCTGCCAGAGTTTCAGGTGCTACAAGAGAACACAGTCATGCTACTAAAAACAGCTTTCGGTTTTCACCAACCAGCAGATGTATATGTCTGTGTGACATTATATTTTAATTGGCTGGAAGAAATGCTGCCATAAGTACTGCTCCACTACTTCATCTGGTTGACTAGTAAACACTAGTCTAATTGTGTGCTTTTGTCCTTTCGTCCAAATTTCTTGAAAACGAAAGCAGTGATGGGAAGAGGTCTATTAAATTAAGATTCCAGTAAAGCTCAAGGTACTCCTCCCACTAACTACAGAAATTAGTATGAGTAGCTTCTACCAAATACCCTCAGGCTAAAAGAACAGGAGAAATCAGTGAAACAAGCCTTGCTTTATAAAACAAGAAATACAAATGTAAGACACTCTCAAATTGCACCAAGGTGATAAATATCTAAGCAAGTGCTTTTCATAAATACCCAAGAGAAAGAGTTATCTGGTGTTTCACAGAAGCAACAGATAATGGAAATAAAGACTCTGCAAAGTGCTATGCCAAGCTCCTACAATGATGTAAAATGCAGGCTGATCCTTAAAAGCAGATACAAAACACAAGGAAGATTGGCAAAGGGCTAAAGCTCAGAGATAGAGCACATACATTATTTTCAAAAGATGTCAGGCTTGATTCCTGGCATTTCCAGGTAGGGCTGGGGAAGACCTCTATGAAACCCTGGAGAACAGCTGCTTGTAAGAAACAGTGAGCTAAAAGGACCATTGGTCAGACTTGCTCTAAGGCAGCTTCTATGTTCCTATGATAAGGTTACCAGATTTTTTTCAATGAATCCGGGGACACTTTTCAACTTCAGTAGGAATGATAGGATTTTGTCAGGGGACTGATTTGTAAATCCGGGGACTGTCCCCGGGAAACGGGGACATCTGGTAACCTTATGCTATGAAGCATATTCCAACAGTTTTGCAGATGACTGGTTTGACAGTTTGCAAGTTACACCCTATAAGGGTAGATCACAAAGGTTGATCAGTGACTTCAATGCTATTAAGAGCTGTCTTCCAGAAAGCACATACTAAGTTGAAAAAGTTCACACTCTCAATTTGCATGCATCATAACCACATTGGATATTACATTCATTTTTGTTTGTTTCAAAACATCTGAGTGATGCCGATTTTTCCTCTGCCCTACTTGATTTAGGAATTGTGCTACGGCCTGACTCGCACTGTTTTGCCAACAACCTTTTACTCAAGGTGTTACAAGAGTTACCTACATTTAGATACAAGTCATAATGACATAAACCTTTTGGGTGAATTTATACAGAACTAAATTTGATGATATGTGGCAAAGATACAATATGGAAGCAGCCATTTGCATGGAATGCTTCAAGTCCGACTGTACACAGTAATGTGATGAAATCACAGTCCATATCAATAATAATAATAATAATAATAATAATTACAATAATAATAATATTTTATTATTTATACCCCACTGATTTGGCTGGGATAAACCAGGAGATGACAAGCTGGAGTCTTGCCAGACACCTACAATGTGGCAATGGATTCAGATGAATGGATACCGAAAAAAATCTTATGGTGGCTTCACTATCACTACTGCTTGTCTCTCATTTCTTGACCACCAGTAATCCTGGCCCTAGCCTACAGCTTCCCAGAATGTTGGTGCTTAGTTGCCTCAGGAATCAGCTTTGTTCATATTTCTAGCGTTGAGTTTGGTAAAAATACTGCAGCAGTATGAAGAAAGAAATAGTCTGCTAAGACTGCTGATCGAAAGGATAAAATAAAATAAAATTCAGTACCCATGGCTAACAAAGCCATTCTAAGTACAGGTTTCATGAGTGCCCAAGATGGAGCCAAAAAGAACAGTAGCATATCCTAGCTCATACTCTTACTAACTGAACTTGGGGAAGGATTTGGAAGGAAGAAAAATCTGAAAAGAAGCGACCTGCTTTGTCAACTTGTAAAATGCTTGTTTTCAGATCAAGCTACTACACCGTATAAGGGGGGAAAGTCTGCTCAGGCTCCCAAGAGAGACTTTGCACTTTCCAAATAAAATTAGGTAAAAACTCAGTATTATAGCTCCACATACAGAGTAAATTCAGTACAGTGGTACCTCGGGTTACAGACGTTTCAGGTTACAAACGTTTCAGGTTACAGACTCCGCTAACCCAGAAATAGTACCTCGGGTTAAGAACTTTGCTTCAGGATGAGAACAGAACTCGCGCGGTGGCGGCACAGCAGCAACAGGAGGCTCCTTTAGCTAAAGTGGTGTCTCAGGTTAAGAACAGTTTCAGGTTAAGAACGGACCTCCAAAACGAATTAAGTTCTTAACCCAAGGTACCACTGTATATAACAACAGAAATGGAAAATTTGTGCCATTGTGGAAGTATGCAGAAGCAACCTAATATATTTCTATACCCATTTTGGACATCTGCATGCTGCCCCATAATGTTAATTTATCTGAGTGACTTACAAAAAACAATAAATGGTGTGTGTGCAAGCGTGTGTGTGAGAGAGTGTGCTTTGCAAGAGCTTCCAAGGACAGTTTTTAAGGTTCCAGGAAACTAAACAGTCCCAAAGGGTTCGGTTCAATAAAGGATCTGTGCAATCCATGAGCTTGCCTAACCAAGCTCTGACAAGTTTCCTGATCTAACAGAGCTAAAGCTTAAGCAGCGTCCTTTTCCATAACTCCCTCTCCCAGATCACCCAACCTTCCTACAATTGCATGGACTTGTAGCCAGACACACAAAGAGTCTATAAAGTACTCTGCCTAAATCATGGTTAAGTGAGGTTGAAAACTTGTCCAAGCTTGGTCAGAGCAGTTAAAAAAATCACAGTTTTTCTTGGCTCTTATGGGACTGTTCAAGGACTACAGAGTTCCCAGGTGTCTTTAGAAAATCAATTTTGGGGGGCTTTTGCTCACATGTTCAGAAACTGGACAGGTGTCATGGGGGGATGTTTTTCAACATCAAAACCTAAAATTAAAAACCAAATACAGTTTTGTCTTAGCTCTACTACACAGGATGCAGGCTGGACCTTTCAGTTGCCCAAGGCAGTGATGAAAAATCAGAAGAACTAGGTTAGGCATTAAAGATAGCATTTCTGTAATTCTCCCAAGGCAGCTATGAACAAAGCATGCAAATGAAGTCAGAATCTTTTCAAACACTTTCAAACTGCTCAGCCTTTAAGCAATTAAAGGAAACTATAGAGGCAAGCAACAGCTCTATAAAACCACAAATACACTCATCCTTGATGTGCTTTCTTTGCAGTTCTATTCAGAATCCCATGAGGTGCTGATCTGTCTAAAGTCACCTAGTTATGAAAAACTGCCCACATGAGAACATTTTCAGCTATGCTATCAAAAGAGAGAGACCATCAATTCACAACAAATACATTTTTAAAAAATGGACACAAAATAGATTTATCTAATAAAACCCTAGAGAATGCACTTCTGAAAGTAATTTCCCCTATAAAGTAATCTTAAAAAAAAACCACTAACATGCTTTCCCTTATTTTCTGCCTTTTTTCCAGCATGGCAAAGGGTGGTATCATTGGTCATGCTTTCCTATATTCTGGTACTGTATCTGACCTCCACACTTGATTACCATGGGACTGCAGTTGAAGACTGCCTAGAATCTACAGATGCATTTTGTACTACCTGAGATTGGATTGGCTGTTGGGAACATATATTTAACTTATGCTTAAATAGCTCCACAAGCTCGTTTCAAAGCACTACTGTTTACCCTTAAAGTCCCTAAGCGGCTTGGGATCTACCGTATTTTTCACCCTATAGGACGCACTTTTCCCCCTCCAAAAATGAAGGGGAAATGTGTGTGCGTCCTATGGGGCGAACGCAGGCTTTCACTGAAGCCTGGAGAGCGAGAGGGGTCGGTGCGCACCGACCCCTCTCGCTCTCCAGGCTTCAGGAGAGCCCCAGCGCCAGCCCCACAAGGTTGGGGGACAGAGGGAGGCGGAACGCCGCCATACCGCTGTCTCCCGAAGTGGTTTGGAGGCTGACGGCGGGGAGACCCCGCCGCCAGCCCCGCAAGCTCCGGGGACAGCTGGGAGACGCAGCGCGTCTTCCCGCTGTCCCCGGACCTGATCTGAAGGCGGGCGGCGGGGAGAAGAGCGCTTCTCCCCGCTGCCTGCTCCGCAAGCTCTGGGGACAGCTGGGAGGCGCAGCGCGTCTCCCCGCTGTCCCTGGACCTGATCTCAAGGCGGGCGGCGGGGAGAAGAGCGCTTCTCCCCGCTGCCTGCCCCGCAAGCTCCGGGGACAGCTGGGAGGCGCAGTGCGTCTCCCAGCTGTCCCCGGACCTGATCTCAAGGCGGGTGGCGGGGAGAAGAGCGCTTCTCCCCGCTGCCTGCCCCGCAAGCTCCGGGGACAGCTGGGAGGCGCAGCACGTCTTCCCGCTGTCCCCGGACCTGGTCTGAAGGCGGACTGCGGGGAGAAGAACGCTTCTCCCCGCTGCCGGCCCCACAAGCGCCTGGGGGGGAAATAAAATTTTTTTTCTTTATTTCCCCCCCAAAAAACTTGATGCGTCCTAGGGGCCGGTGCGTCCTATGGGGCGAAAAATACGGTAGGTACCTAAAGGACTGTCTGCTTCTACATCAAGCTGGAGAGGTCCTTCTCTGGGTGCCCTTGTGATCAGGGAGAAAGCCTCTTCGGCTGTGTCATCCCATTTGTGGAACTCTCCCTGGGGAACATCACTCAACACCTACTTTGATGTCTTTTCAGGGCCAGGTACAGATTTTTTTATTTATCTTCCCTGGGCTTTATCACCCAAGGAGTTTATCACTTGGTTCTTTTTACACTACACTTTTGTTTTGTTTTATTGCATTTCTATTATTACTTTGTAAACTACCCTGGACATTTTAAAAATAATAATGGTACAGAAGTCCAATAGGTAAACTTTTGAACCAGAAGACTAAATAGAGCCATACATACAGACATGTAGGCAAACATGAATAGATTGTGGAGAGCTGCTGTGGAACAATGAAATAAATAGGAAAGGATCAGTGTATATTATGGTCATGCTATTCACACAGCAGTTAAGGTAGTGAAGGAATGGTGGCCTGTCAGATGTTTTTGGACAACAACTCCAGTTATTCCTGACCACTAACTATGCTCACTGGGGCTGATGGGAATCCAACAACATCTGGAAGACTGCCACAGGATCCTCATCTATGGGGTAGGGAGCAATTCACCACTGTGAGCAACACTGCCTAAGAAACAGCCAATGAAGAGAATATAATATTATTATGGGAACCCTCACACCCATCCTACATTGCTAGCGTATGTAGCAGTTCATGAATGTACCTTCTAATAAAATGTTCATACCTACAACAATATAAAAACCCCAGAGTACTGTACTCTCCATAAAATCGCAGAAAGTACTCTCCAATAAATCCTCAATACATCTACCATATAATTCCCCTAGATCAGGGATAGCTAACCTGTGTCCCTCCAGGTGTTATGGACTCCAACTTCCATCAGCCCCAGTCAACATCACCAATGGACAGGAATGATGGGAGTTGTAGTCCAACAACATCAGCAGAGCCAAAGGTTAGTCACCCAAGCCATAGATCATGGCTGGAGTATAAATATTTAAATTCTCCAGGTCTCTCCAGATTTTATCTTCCTAGTCTTGTGGGATCTGGAAACCTACTGATGGAAGGAAGAACTGCTACAGCATTGCTTTGTAAGACCAGCATAGTGTCAAAGTGGTTGGCAGATTTTTATCTCCCTAAATAAGGCACAAAAAGGCACACGTGGACCCAAATCTCAGGCTAGGAGGCAAAGAGAAAAGAGAAATCTTGGGAAACCCATCAGCTGGTATGTAAGGGGTCACAACATTGGGAAAAATGCAAAGAGCAAAGTTAAATGAGATTTTCTCCTCCCTTCCCCTCATTCCTCTCTGTTTGCTTTGCTACAAAGTTGCTGTTGCATAAGCTTCTGCAGAAAAGGTCAGGGAAGTTCCACTACTTCAGCTACGAATCATATTCTACAAGGAAGAAAACTGTAATGACTGTGCTTATATGGCAGGCGAAGTTCACCATTTAGAAAGCAGTACTTAAATGAGTCTTGAGAGAGAGAAAACCCAACTAGCATCTCAAAACACGTCAAACAAGTAACATATTAAGGAGAAAACCAAATTGGTCAACTCTTGAGATTCTGGCCCACAACATCTGGCACCACACTGGCTACTCCTGCCCTGAATTTTTGCATATTCCTTCTATCCCTTTGATTTTTAGTATTTGCTGTTTATCAGCATAGTTTTAAACGTGTTCTGGGAACCCACACTTCATTTATAATGGAACAGAATCAACTATTTGATTCAAGAGGAACTAGATGTTTAGAGACAAAATTTGGATAATTTCTCAAAAATGCCAAGAGTCTTTCATTTAGAAAAGGCCCTCCCCCACCTTGCCATCCTAAACTGTCTTTGTTACTATTGCCAATGCTGAGTTTCTAAAGCCTGAGGGAAGGAACACTGATTAGTTATAGTACTGGCTCAAGAGACACATTTGCAGCAGTGTTTACTAGAAACGCAGGATTCAAATTAACATGCAGGTACAAGTCCATGACTGTATCTAGCTGCCTGTTTCTTAAACTGTGAGGTGAGCCTCCCTAAGGACGTATGAGTAGTTGCTAAGCAAAGAAAGAGAATGAGGTAGAAAAAGGAAGAGAATGTGAGAAGCAGATTCCAGAAAATATATAGGGGTGGAGAATAACTGAAATAGATTCTCTGCTAAAAGAACATAATTAGGGGTATAAGGAACTGCATTGCACAGTAGTCTTTCCTCCCCATCAGAATATGCAACTGACTGCCATTGACTGTTCATGATCTCCAGCTCTCCCATCAACTACTGCCTGATTCTTTTCAATGGCAAATTATGGGAACTGAACTTGGGGCCCTCATCATGCTCCATGTCCTTTGCAACTGGTCTAGTTGCCATGGGGGGGGGGGGAGGACGGCAACACTTTTATTATTTTGATAAGCATGAACTAATACACAATTCACATAAGTGACACATTGTTAATAACACATTTTTAACAGAAAATGTTAATACATGTTTAATTTGGTGCTTACAATAAAAATATTGCTACCATACTACAGTATTTAAAACACTCTACTCTTCATTGTTAAACACCTTAAACACCACAATAGATATTGTCTATCCTTAACATATACTTAGAGGCTTCAAAACATACACATTTCAGTAATCCTTGAGTGTCAGCCAGGCGCAAAAAAATGGCACCCAAAGTTTTTGAGGTGCTCGCAAATGGAGAAACTTTAGGAGCAAAATGCGCCTGGTGCCCTGCTAGTTTCTAACCCTGAATGGGGACTAGGATCCTTGCAGGGCAAGCTAGTTAAGAGGTTCAGCCCATGTTAAGACCTGCTGAGATGAATAATACATTTCTTTCCATGGGGAGTCCTTGTTTCAGGGTCCCCTTGATTGAGCGGTCATGTCTTGCTGAATGAAGATGTCTCCTGGCTATCTGAGTCTCTGTGCATTTGCTGGAGTAGCCCCAGTTGTCCCCACAACTAATCTTAAAACCCTTAGCAAGCCCCACAGTAGGCAAAAGATTCCTGCACTGCAGGGAGTTGGACTAGATGACCACTGTGGTCCCTTCCAATTCTATGATTCTATGGTTCAATGGTCCTGATTCTGACCTTTAAATGGAATACACATCAGAGATGTCAGCACTATTTAAATTAGCCCTGACTAGATTTCTATTTTTTGTACTGATGCCCACATTTAGCACCATGAAACTGCCAGTTATGTATACTGGCTATGTATACAAAAAAGGCTTAAGCAAACAAGGCAAAAGAAAAGAAAAAGAAAAAGCATCCTTCATCTCAATGAAGTAAAAGTCAAGAATTTGTTTTGTATCGTTTTGCTATTTGGGTTAAATTCTTTACTTGTGTTGTATCTTATATTTTATTCTGTGAACCATCCTGAGATCTTTTGATGAAGGGCAGTATGATTGATAGATAGACAGATACATACATACATACATACATACATACATACAAACATACACACACACACACTCACACACACACACACACACACTCACTATGTTTTCTCAAGAATTGAGAGATGGCCCTACGGAATCCCATGGCCAATCACAGCTTTCCCACAAGTTGGGGGGTCAAATCTGCAAAGAAAGATTTAAATAGCAACACATGACATTTCCCCTACGTGTGTATGCCAGGGTGTGGGAGAACATCAGCACAGGGACCTATACAAGCACTTTACACAAGCCTATTTTGCACTCTAGAACTTCGTTTGCACTCAGACACAATGACCCAATTAAAAAATGAATTGGCAGACACAGACAATCTAATATGAAATCTAACCCCTTCCTATGGAAATTATAGAATTCTCCATACAGTAATCTTTAGGCCCAGTGCTGCCCTTAAGCTATAGTGTACCTAGGAATATTGCATATATATTTTTTAAAGAACAAACTAGAGAGAAGCTCCATAATCAATTCTGGTTGTTGGAGGTGGGATGATTCTGACAGAGACTGCAACTGGGAAGGGTTAACCCTCCCCTCCCCAGTTAAAGGATAGCAACTATCTGGGGTGCAACACCTTTCCCACATAGCATTTAGGAATGAAAGCTTTATTGCTATGGGGGGGGGGCACAGAGAAGCAGCAAGGAGGGGAGGCTGTGGGACCAGACTGGCAAGCCCCACAGGCTGCATTCAGGCCACTGAAAACCCATCCCTCCCTTAGAAGCTGCTTAAGCAGCAACGCAGCAAACATATGTTTGTTCTGCTGCTGCTAAAAATCATAGCAGCAGACTGTGAGACTGTTGCCCAGAGTTGTTTACAGATAGTTAACCTTTCCTGGAATGACATACATTAGGATATTGCGGATCTACAGTCTGGAACAAACATCATCCTAATGCAAAAGCATATTCTTTCCTCAACTGCAGACAGGCCTTTAAGTGGCACCTCTCCCTTGTGTTCTTTTCAAGGGCTTCCTCTTCATTCCTCTCCTTTCTGAGAAGGTACAAAACAAAAAGCAAGTGTTTGTAGGGTTTTAGATAGCACAGACTTCTTTTGCTCTACCACATTAACACTGGAACTGAAACACTGATTATTTCGGCTTTCCCATTTTGGAATGAGGGCTTTCATTTGCTCCCTACTTTTCTATCCTATATTCCCAATTCAAAACAGGACCACTGTGCTATACTTCTCCAAGCCACCCAACGCAGAGAGTGTCTACTAGTACAAAGTTTTCCTTGAATATTCGGGGTGATCTCAAAATATACATACTTATTGACTCTCTTCAAGAAAATGACTGTTAGAAAGGAACTTGAGGTGCTTTCTTCGAGCCTCAATGAGGCTTTTGGACTCTTGATTTTCCAAGTTTTCATTAAAAAAAACCCCATAAACTATTATTGGTCAGGAAGTTACTTGGGAAATTTAAATTTATTCTCCGAATGTACTTTTTCCAATTCTCAGGGAAAGTGTTACTCATTATTTCTCCAGCTTCACTACCAACAAAGCCTTTACGATTCTCATGAGGCATGAACTGCAAAAAGAAACCACCTTGTTAAAATTTTGCAAATGCTTTTTAACTCTTTCCCCAGTGTTCTTGATTAATAAAACCACTGACTGTTTAATATTATACCTCGTTTCATAACAAAATTTCAGTGGAAAACAGAAGGTCTTTGAGACAAATTGTACGCAGCTTTGGGAGATATACAGCTTATGCAACAAATCCACAAAGAGTCATAGGGCTAGCCTGCATGACTTCAAGCTACCAATCTATTATCGGGGGCACAAGTCCTACAGTGACCACCACGCTTTGCAAAACTGACTCTATACATCATACAAGACACAGGCAGAGATTTTGGGAGATCAACAGCATTACAGGCACAACTGCTTTGACACAACACCTGTAGGGGGGAAAAGATCCTCTCATTTATATAAAATTTTGTTACAGAACCTAAAAGCCTTGAATATTTATTGTGGCATGAAATTTCATAGACTACAGCATCTCTCTAGTTTACAAAAGCTTATGCAATTTTTTTTTTTTTAAAGAGTATTTAGGATGTCAAAATGCTAAGTTGTTTTTGCTGCAAAAGACGAATACAGAAACCCATCTGAAACTCATTTTACAAGTTATTTAGCATTGGAGTTCTGCTAATAAATATTCTCTACCCACTAACTACCGTATTTTTCGCTTTATAAGACGCACTTTTCCCCTCCTAAAAAGTAAGGGGAAACGTGTGTGCGTCTTATGGAGCGAATGCAGGCTGCACAGATTTCGCTGAAGCCAGGAAAGCAAGAGGGATCAATCCCTCTTGCTCTCCTGGCTTCAGGGATAGCCGCTGAAGCCAGGAGAGGCACTTCGCTGGAGAGGCGCTGCACAGCTTTCCCTCAGTGAAGCAGGAGAAATGGAAGGGGCTCCGCTTCTCCTACCGCTTCGCTGAAGGGGCACTGCACACAGAGGGAGAGCTGCGCAGCGCCTCTTCAGCGAAGCAGGAGGAGAAACGGAGCCCCTTCCGTTTCTCCTCCTGCTTTGCTGGAGAGGCACTGAGCAGAGAGGGAGATAATATTTTTTTTCTTGTTCCCCACCTCTAAAACTAGGTGCGTCTTATGGTCGGGTGCATCTTATAGAGCAAAAAATACCTATGAGACTAGCAGCCCCTCCTAAAAGCTGGACCACTGGCCCATTTAAATGTTTCACAGTCCCAGTTGGCCTTGGCATTGTCTTTTGGAGGAAAAGGGATATAGAAATTTAGAAGTTTAGATATAGAAATTTTAAAGGAATGAAGATCTTCAAATCACATGAAGAGTTAACATTAAAGTATCCAGTCCAGGACAACTTGCATAAGCATGGATGTGAGGTAGTGGCTAGGAGCATGAATGATGACTAGAAATACTCATCTTGTGTCTCTGCTCAAACATGCATCCATCAGTGATCTCAGGGAAGCCACTACGCCTCTCAGCTGCAGCACTCCAGGATGACAACGCTGTTATACACGTCAGCAACGTGTTTAACACTCCAGTGATGCCCATGAAGTGCTTGGAGCTCTTGGTAAAATGAATTATACAACCTGTATTTTTTTAAAAACCTGTTCCTGTTTTAGCCCTGCATCTCAGCTCTTTCCTTCCCATTGAGGTGCTATTATTCATTCATAGTGGTGAAAGAGACACCCAGTTCTTCCCAGCCCTTATGTTGCCTCTTCACACACATTCTTCTGGGTCCTGAGATCTGGCCTGAAAAGGCTCTATGAAAACAGTACACACATGTCAATATCTGAAATAAAAATATTGATCCTAACAGGACTAAATATTTCCCTCCAGACTGAAGCACAGATTTTGCAATAGAGCCTAGACCTGATCCATTGCAAGCACAGATGGGGTTGCATCAAGATGTTCTACAGTATGTTCACTCCAAAACTGAAATATGTTTATACTGGAATCAGACTGCCAAAAAGAGCCTCCCTAGCTTTAATATTAAACAACAATATTTTAAAAAGCCCTTGTCTATATAGGCTGCCAGTATACATATATATATATTTCCCCATGTCATGACATTTTTTCAGCTTTTGCAATATACATGTTCTCTTTTAGCTGAGTGTTAACGATGCTAAATAAACGTTAATTTATAGAGGCGAGACTGGCCAAGTAACATGACCAAAAAACCCTGGTATACTGTACTGATCAAATAACGGCCCACTGGCACACCTAATCCTTCGGACGATTTTTGCAACGCACTCCACAGTCCTTCCTTTGGTACACAGTGAAGAGTTCAGCCAGTCCAGGATCAGTATTTTTAGTCTAGGCAGCACCATGCCCACAAAAAGGGGCAGCCTTTTATTTTGTTCGGGGAATAGCACTACCCAGATTACAAGTGGGGCAGCAATCCCTCCTGCTGCTCTTAGTATGGACAGTGCTTCTACCAAACAAAATATGCACTGTAGAGACTTGCACATCATTTCCAGCCTGCCGGACACTAATCACAATGCCACAGATGCTTCTGGGCCACTGCAAATGCTTCCACTCAACCCCAAAGCAGGAAGCACACTGCTTCTCAGAGATGGGAGTACAGTCCCATGCAAAATGACAACACTGCTACCCTGTTCTCTGCCAAAAGGCGCTGAGGAGAACACCAGCACCACCAGCAGGCATCCTGAACAGATTGGCCTTTGTGTATCCAGCCTCCCAGGCCGTAGGTGTACTGTATTAAACTTATAATAACTATACCGGAGAGGTTTGTGCTACAGTGAAATTAAATTCTGAACGACTGCAATGAATTATTCACCAATAATGGGCATATTCACCAACAAATGCATATTATCAATGTTCTGGTGGAAACATAGAATTGTAGGATCTGGAAGGGACGCTGAGGGTCATCTAGTCCAACCCCTTGCAATGCAGGAATCGCAAACCTCAGATGGAGGAGAGTCCACCAGCTCCCGAGAGAGTCTGTTCCAACAGCTCTTACTATCTTAAAGTTCTTCCTGATGTTTAGTCAGAATCTCCTTTCTTGTAACTTGAAGCCCTTGGTTTAGGTCCTACCCTTCAGAACAAGAGAAAACAAGCTTGCTCCATCGCCCATGTGACAGGCCTTGAGATATTTGAAGATGCCAATCATATCTCATCTGTTTCTTCTTTCCCAGGTTAAACATACCCAACTCCCTCAACTGTTCCTGGTAAGGCTTGGTTTCCAGACCCTTGATAATATTTGTTACCCTCTTCTGCACACATTCCAGCTTGTCAATATCCTTCTTACATTGTGGTGCCCAGAACTGGACACAGTATTCCAGCTATGGTTTGACCAAGGCAGAATAGAGCAGGACTATGACTTCCCTTTATTGGGAACACTATATTTCTGTTGATGCAGCCTAGAACAGCATTCACTTTTTCGCTGCAGCATCACACTGCTGACTAAAGTGAAGCTTGAGGCCTACTAAGACCCCTAGATCCTTTTCACATGTACTTGTGGCAAGCCAGTTGTCCCCTATCTTATATTTGTGCACCAGCTTCTTCCTAAGTGTAGAACCTTACATTTGTGCCTACTGAAATTCATTTCATTACTTTGAGCCCAATTCTCTCTCTCTTTTAAAATAAGATTTTATTAAAGCTCTATCAGAATACAATAGGATAAAAAAATCTAATCTAAAGGACTTTTTTATTTATATACTTGATTTAGGGGGGCACCTGCCACCACCATTCCAACTACGCCCATGCATCCTTCTCTAAGTGCTCACAGACTGACTGGTAAATTATCTGTTCTAAGACCTTTCCTGGTATTGATGTCAAGTTCACCAGTTGGTAGTCACCTAGGTCTTCTTTTTTACCCTCTTTGAAGATGCCTCCAGTGTGCAGAGATCTCACTCGCTCTCTAAAAATTCTCAAAGACTGTAGACAGAGGCTCTGAGATTACTTCTGAAAGCTCCTTTAGTACCGTTGGGTGCAGCTCATCAGGCCCTGGAGGTCTGAATTTACTGAAAGTAGCTAGGTGTTCCCTTACCACCTCTCTTCTCCTATCTTTGGCTGCAGCTCCCTCCTTGCCTCGGTTATTCTGTTATCAGCAGGTTGGGCATTGCTTTCCTTTGGCCAAAGACAGAGTCAGTGTAGGTGTTGAGCAAAGATACCACCAAAGAAGGTAGAATTTTAACAGTTTCTCTTAGCTTCTTTCTCAGCAGCCCAAATAGTTACCATTAAATAAATAAATGCAAATCAGTACATACCTATCAAAATGCATACATACAAAAGGACATGACTGGGTTTTTTTAATGCAGATATTGTAACAACACATGCTAAAGTGAGGACTAACTGAAGATAGGATAACTTCCTAATTCCTGAATGACTAAAGCAGCAGGAATTCTCACTTTTACTCTATTTGGTTGGTTGTTAAGTTGCTTTGGGTTGCCCTGGGCAAAAAAAAAAAAAAAAAAGCAGCTGACAAATTTAATCAATCCATCAATCAATTAATAAAATATTTGCATTCTGTCAGATGCAAATAGCATGCAGTAAAAGAGGCAGTCTACTACCTACATGAGGGATACGGGTGGCGCTGTGGATTAAGCCACAGAGCCTAGGACTTGCTGATCAGAAGGTCGTGGTTTGAATCCCTGCGACGGGGTGAGCTCCCGTTGCTCGGTCCCTGCTCCTGCCAACCTAGCAGTTCGAAAGCACGGCAAAGTGCAAGTAGATAAATAGGTACTGCTCCGGCAGGAAGGTAAACGGCGTTTCTGTGCGCTGCTCTGGTTCGCCAGAAGCGGCTTAGTCATGCTGGCCACATGACCCGGAAGCTGTATGCCGGCTCCCTCTGCCAGTAAAGCGAGCTGAGCGTCGCAACCCCAGAGTCGGTCACGACTGGACCTAATGGTCAGGGGTCCCTTTACCTTTACTTTTTACTACTTATATACAACGACTCTTAGAAAAGATGACGGTGCACTGTACACTCAATTTCTAATGTGTTTAATCAGTCAGCACTTTTCATATTCCACTGCTATTTCACTCCATGTTTACGTTTACATCCACATGTATATATGACTGCCAGCTTATGACTACATTTTATGCATCTGATGTCATGGACTCTAGTCCACATAAGCTTGTGCCATAATGAATTTGGTAGTCTTTAAGGTACTGCACTACTCTGTCGTTTTATATTTGACCTTACAGACCAATACACTTAGTCATTTGTTCAGTCTCGGGGATTAGCCGGTACAAGTGCTGTACTTCAGTCAGAACCTTTTAGGCCAGTTAGATTTCATTAACTCAGCAGTTATCTTTAGACCCAAGAAACAGCAAACAAAACAAAAAATACTGCAAGATCTGCAATCATCAATAAGAAGGCTAACAAATACTGGGTTTTGGCTTTAGCAAGAATATTTTGCACAATATCCTATGACGTACAAATGGAAAACCTGAGAAATTTGCTTTCCTTCAGCTCGGCCAGTATTTTCATAGAAAAAAAAAGTAAAACTGCGAATGAAGCGGAAAATGAATTGATGGGGGAAATGACAGCAGAAAATGTTCACTTCTATTTCAAATAAGAATCATTATACAAAAATTTCTTATTAACACTCAAGTATATATTTACAGAACACTCTAAAAGCAATTTATTATTTTGAATAACTGGGTATTTATATAAATTGGTCTAAATGACTGCATACTATAAATGCTATAATGTTTTCATGATTTTAAGACAAAAGGCTTAGGCTATAATCAGGATTATATACCGCATAGAATCTGGAAGAATGTGCAAGAACCTTCTGTTGTAGCAGAATTTACCCTTTCTTAACCTAGCAGTTCGAAAGCACGTCCAAGTGCAAGTAGATAAATAGGTACCACTCCAGCGGGAAGGTAAACGGCCTTTCTGTGCGCTGCTGTGGTTTGCCAGAAGCGGCTTAGTCATGCTGGCCACATGACCCGGAAGTTGTATGCCGGCTCCCTCGACCAATAAAGCGAGATGAGCACCGCAACCCCAGAGTCAGTCACAACTGGACCTAATGGTCAGGGGTCCCTTTACCTTTACCTTTACCCTTAACATTAGCAAGATATAGAATATTATTGTTTTAATTCTGTAAATTGGAATAGAGGCTAAGGGATAGTGATTTGCCTCCAGCTATGCAGACGAGCACCAAAAGCCAGAAACAATGGGCACCTCCAAATTTTACCTGGCAAACAAGATTGCTTCAATAAATGCTTTGGGCTGTAATGGATTTGAAATTTAGCAAATGTAAAGTTAGAATCTAAACTGACACACTTCTGATGAAGACCTTATTGGTGAGTGTAAGATATTCCTATAGGATAAGCAGAAAGATCCCAAAAATATTATAAAATACTTGCATTCAGAAAGGATTTTTAGTATCAGGGAAACTTGTAAACAAGTTTTCTCTAGTACAGTGACTATTTTAGAAGTACTTCGTGCAGCCTTCCTGGTTTTTTTTTATATTATTAGAACAAATGCAAGCTAAAAAACAAAATGTTTAAAAGGCAAAATTAAGAAAAAATAGTGTCCTACTGAAGATTAAAAAATCCAAGTTTATATGTAATCCACTTACATTCCATTTTGCTTATCTGACACACCTTCAATTACATGTTTTCTTGGTCTCCTCCGATTAATATAAAGCATTGCATCCTTGTTCACTTAACAACTTTAGCTCAGCAAAATATGAACTTAAGACCTTTTTTAAAGTGTCAAGTTTACACGTTTGCCACTTTAAAAAGCAATGAAATGCAAGTGCAAAACTCCACTGGGGTAGCATTAAGCGTCAACCTACTAAGTGCCTACGGCTAATATCCTAATCACATTTACTACAGAGTAAGCACCAGAACAATACAGTGGGACTTACTTCTAAGTAAATATAGATTGCATTACACTGAGTTTATGGAATAATGTCTTAATTCGTCAGCTGGTATCATGAAGCATTTGAGACATAAATATAGTATGAGGAACCTAAATGTGACACATAAATATTAATGAAAGCAAAAGCTGTTAACAGAGATCCTAAAAAATCATGCAAATCTGCTTATCAGATCCAGTTATCTCAGTTGATCTTCCACAATACACTGTTCTCAGAGTGGCCAATATAATCAGGATTTGAAAAATCCTAGGTGCCTCAATAGGCAGGTAAACTGGTAATTTGGAAATATTCATTTGACTGTATGCAAGGCATGTAGCTAAAAATGGTACACTTGCTGCCTGTGAAACGGAAATATTTTTCCAGCTCCAAACATAACGTATGTTTTGCAATGTTCCACTAACAGAGCAGACAGTGCCCCACACCCCTGTTCTCTGGCTGACAGTGCTTTTAATCCAAAAGCTAGGAAAAACTGGCCACAAAGACCCTTTCCTTTCCTTTTTTAAAAAAAAGATGGTGCAATATTCATGCCATGTGGCTACAAGTAGGTTCAAAAGCCAAAGAACCACTTCAGTCCCTATTAATATCCCATATGCCCATAATATTTAACTCACAATATATAAGTATATTTCTGAATGGTTCCACCCTAGGGACTTGAGGCAACTTACAGCATATTAACAATACAATAAGGAGTGTGAAGTAAGATAATTAGTTGCCACATAAAACCAGGTTAAAACTACTCCACTGTTAGTTAGGCTCCAATCTTCACATACCAGGCCAAATCAGAAGTTACATCACTTTTAGAAGATGCTTGGATTCAAACTCTAGTAAATGCCCAATTACATTTAAAAGCAAAGTGATTGTAAACTGGGGTTGGAAACCCTTGAGAGTTTTATGTAAGCTGCTGGATCCTGTGAGAATTCAGTGAACCACATCTTCACTTAAAACACATGCCTTGCTGTCCCAAATGGTTACAGATTTCAGCATGGACACCTTGCTGAAAATGTTGCCCAGGTGTTGACAGTATACGGTGCAGTGAAAAATCCTAATATCTGAGTTACAGTTACACGGAGCAGATGGCATGTCCCATCTTTATCTAAGCACAATGTCAAAAATAAGAGATTATACAGTGCATAAACATTACAGTGGCATTAGAGGCACAGAGATTCACAGGTGAAAATGTTTAGAATCAGAGTGCTAATCTCAGTGAACAAATTTGGGCCCAAGTTTATACCAAGAAGATTTGCTCAATTTAATGAATGACAGCCATAGAGCAGCATGGCAGGAATAGCTTTTGAACATTAAAGTGACTGAGAAGGTACAGGGAATGCAACCAGTACAAAACCAAGCTTTGTAGATGATTTTCTTCCATCCTTCAACACGATTTTTCACTGCAGTTACTTAAATCAACTATCCAAAATTAATTTAAGATCACTGGCCCTAATCTGGAGAGCTGTGTGTGTGATGTACCTAAACACTTAACACATGTTCAAGGCTAATCAGCCAGACCAAGAGGAAAAAGGATCTAATTTAGTTCCCCCCATCCAAACAAGGAGCTGTGTCCACTGTCAAAGCTGACAGTACTGAAGATCTGCAACTGCGTGCATGGCTACTAAATCCAGCAATGGGAACTGCATATGTAGCCAATCACTGCTGAATGCAAGGCCAGGAAATCTTATAAAAATCCAGGTGACTTTGGTGGCATGTGTCCTATCATCTTTGACTGTTCCTTCAGCACAGTTTAACTGAAAGCTGGATGGCTTCTGAAAACATCAAAATCTATTTCAAATGCCACAGATGCTTCAAGAAAAACGTTAAGAAAGCTTATACTCAGTAAATGTCAGGCCACATACCTGTTTGGACTTTAGCAGAAACCTGTGACAATTTGGCACTTTAATAATTACACTTTTTTAAAAAAAGAAGTTACATCTTATCACCAAGACCAGAGAAGTGATAAACTATCCCATTATCATCAGTGCAGTGCAGTTAAACAGAACCTACTTCATTAACATGCATGGAAAGTTTCTACCAGTCTCCACAAATTTCAGGCTACTTACAATGAACCAGCCAATAGAAACACAGAAGGACCAAACAGATAAGGGAAAGAGAGAGAATTGGTATTTCAGCTACCTATCATCCATGTGTGTAAAATGCTATGAAACTGAAGCTGGATCTAGGAAAGAGCCCATGTTGAAAGTTTTGAGTCTGTGTGTTTGAAAGAAATGGAATTTGGATGACACTGCTAAAATGTAATTTAAGTTATTTAAGCCCAATGATTTCAATGGGTACACTATGAATATAACTTAGATATCATTCAATGATATTTCTTCCAAATTATTTTAAGTACAATGATCAGTACAGTAAATGCAAGCATTTCTACGCTGCACTTCACCAGGCAATTCACATCAACACAAGAAAAGCAATCTAATTTGTTAGAGTCTATGATGATTTGATTTATTACAGTGGTGCCCCGCAAGACGAATGCCTCGCAAGACGGAAAACCCGCTAGACGAAAGGGTTTTCCGTTTTTGAGTTGCTTCGCAGGACGAATTTCCCTATGGGCTTGCTTCGCAAGACGAAAATGTCTTGCGAGTCTTGAGATTTTTTTTCCGCTCCCCCCCCTTTTTCTAAGCCGCTAATAGCCTTTTAGCAGCTAAGCCGCTAAGCCGCTATGCCTTTAATAGCTGCTAAACCGCTAATAGCGCTAATCCGCTAATCCACTAATAGGGTTGCTTCGCAAGACGAAAAAACCGCTAGACGAAGACACTCGCGGAACGGATTAATTTCGTCTTGCGAGGCACCACTGTATTATTATTTGTGTATTTTTATCTTACCAAAGCAGAACTCTTTTCTTACCTCTCAGATTTCTAGGATTTATTTGTTTTGTTCGAGGCATTCTCATCCAGTCATAGGCGGTTTTCCAGAAGTGGAGAATAGACCGAAAGCAGCTCCATAAACATGCCAATGGGGTCAGTCAATCCACATACTGGGGGGAAAGATGGTAAGATTAGGCAAGGTGATAAGCAGCAGATCTAGAACTATCATATTGATTTAATGAATTTACCATGGGCTGCTATTAATCACATTAGACTGGGTTAAACTTTTTACACACACAAAAGTCACTATTTCATACTCACAAGTTCAGACAGAATATTAGTGGTATGCAAAATCATTTAGAAATATATATCCCAATCAACTACCCCACCCCCCAGTAGCATACAAAGATTTAGAAAAGCCACAAAATGACTAAAAATAGAACTATGGCATTATTCTAGCTTTACCACTTAACATGCTTTATTTATAAATACTAAGTCACCCGCTCAAGTCAGGACCATGGTTTAAAACCACACTTGCAACTTAGCAAATACATTAATCCTGACTTACTAAAATCAATTATTTAGAACAATCCCAAACTGAGTCAACTCTTTTGGTAAGAACTGAAATAGTTCTACTTGTTGCAATTCATAAATAATGTAGTATGTGGATAGGCTAGCCTATTTCCACTGTCATTGAGCTATGCCTTGGCCTTCGAAACTTAACAAATGCAACTATAATTATGCTAAAAATGTAGTAATTCCCTGCTCAATTGGACCAAAGGGTCATCAAATCTAGAATACTCCTTCCACCAGGCATCTGTTTGACAGCTTTTGGAAGCTCCAACAGAGCATGAAGGAAAAGTATTTCTTACAGCATCTAAAATGTTGTCCAAATATTCACTATATAGACCTAATGAGGTATCCAACTCAATCATACAATTTTGTCTGGCTACTGTTTTCCAACATCTCACACACTACCCCAAGACAAGAAGTGCTGACAACCAAACCCAGATATTCATAGATTGCATACCCTATTGAGCTACAGCTTTTCCTTTAAAGTGCACATGCGATAGGTGACAACCTGAGTCTTTTTTCTCTGGCAGGGTCCCTGTGCCTTTAAGAGCTGCAATAAGAAGCAAGAAAAAGGAGAGATGGAGAAAGGTAAATCTGAAGAACAGAATACCCTAGAGATAACAAGCTGACAAATGAAACGAAGTAGGATGAATTCACTATATATAAATTTTGAAAACAAATAATTTGTAATATTTATATACCACTAATGACAAAGTTCTGACCAGTTCACAAAATTTTAAAACATAAAATACAATAGGAAACAAAAATTTATCACAGAATAAAACTAGCAACAGAGAATGACATAAGTACAACAAATGTAAAAAAGCAGAAAAAGAATATTCATGACTGGAAAATGTTTTCATCTGGCACCTAAAAAGGTCATCATGTAAGCACTAGGCAGACCTCTCTGTGGGTGCAAACCCTGAAAAGGCACTCTTTTATAACTTAAGAGCTAAGCAAATATGTGCTTAGAAGCACATTCATTTCTCACTTAATACAAATACTCATTGTTTTGAAGGAATACTACTCTAACCCACACACCCTGTCACAGAAACACAAGAAGAGCCTGCTGGATCAGATGGTCCCTTCTAGTCCACATCCTGCTCTCACAGTGGCTGATGATACCTGTGGAAAGCATGCAAGCTGGACATGAGTGCAACAGCACTTTGCTCACCTGTAATTATAATACAGGTAAAAATACAACAGCAACATATGTTGTGTGTAAAAAAAAAAAAAGTCACAGGATCGCTGCTTTGTGGATTGCTAGGCTCACCCTACTGGTCTTTGGACAGCATGTTACAAAAAGTTAAGAGGGCTCTATTTATGGGTAATAAGTTGAAACAGGAAGATCTCTGAGGAAGACAGAATGTCCTTTTTGTTTTTGTTTTAAATGAATGAGGGCTATAAGCAGTCAACCTGAAAATAATCAAGCAGGATGGCCAATGTCTGCACCTAACAGGCACACGGTCACTAACATCATGCAACATTTATTCATGGAAAGGACTGCAAATATAACATGTATCCGACTCCTTTCTCTTGGATGCTATTCTTTTTAGCTGGATGAACCATTTTTATTAATGCTTAGAATAGTAAAATCTTTGCAAAATGTTTAGAAAACTGGGTTTTGGCCTCCAAATCTACATAATGAACAAACTGAGGGGGAACTCAGTGTCCCTTGTTCCCTGAAACAAATGTTGGGAGGGGCAGCTCCCCAATCATAGTAGTGCAGGGAAGAGAGAGTGGTTTTGCAGCTGGCTGCACAATTCCCAGTCCGAGCAGTATAGTAGAGATTATCCTTTTTCCTCCTCTTGTTGAAGGGGTGAAGAAAAAAGCCCTGGACATGTCAACTGTTCACCTTTTCAATGTTTTCACTGATCAGAATAGTTAAAAGGTGGACCAGTTATTCAATGTTATTTTCCTGGGGCTAGGCTGCACTAAGTTCCCCAAACTCCCTTGATGGGACACATACTCTTTCTCTCTCTGTCCCATTACTCTGTCGACTGAACAAGCCCCCAACCATGGAGACTCCCATTTTGTGTATGGGTAGATCTGTTCCACAGGGGTACTATGTGATGTCAAAAACCTAGAACAAATAGCAATGCCTACAAATTTCAGCTTCCTACTTAACACTCAGTACCACTGGTTAATCAAGCCCAACTACTGGATCACTAGCAATTAATAATAAGAACTGGCATATGTTTGCCTAACAGTAATAATTCAGGGGTGTTTGAATACAACATACAAAAAGCACATTACATAATATTTACACTTTAAAAGTAGTACTTCCGTCGGCCACCAGCAGGATCCTCCTCCCACCTTCTCTTTTCAGACTCTGGGAAAGCATAGCAGGCGCAAGACAAACAATCCTTTTAAATACGAAGAGATCAGGGATCTCTTTTTCCGTATTCATTAGTTGGGGGAGGTCAAAGGGAAGGACGGGAGAGGAAACCCTGCTTTCTTTAACAAGACAGTGTTACGGAAAAGATGGAAATGAGAACGAGAGAGACGCAATGACGGCGGGTAGCCCTGCGAGCAGTACTGTTGCAAAGGGAAAAACATGAATGAATAAAGAAAGAGGGTGGAGCTTGGGAAAACCCCTCTGCAACGCTGCACTGAACAAAGCACATCACACATGCCAGGAGGTGGAGGAGAACGAGTGCAAACCGGGACCGACCCAAGGGAGGGGAGGGATCAAGAATGTCTTCTCACCACAACACAGCAAAGCCCAGGCGCGAAAGCCTACCTTGCAGGATTTGCAAGCGCCAGCGAATACAAACGCACGCAGCCGGGAAAAGGACAGAAGCAAACAGGAGCGTGCACGCAAATGCAAGCAAACACAAACCTCGCCAGCCGGAGCCGCCAAGGCAGGCAGGCTTCTTTCCGGGCCCATCGCTTGCGCCACCCATCCCCCGACTCTCCCCTGCCCCGCAGCGCTCCTTATTAAGGGAGACTTCGTGGTGGGCTGCGTCTGTCCCCGCCGTTGCAAGCAGAAAGGGCTCAGGAGGCGGCTCTCCAGTCTTACAGCGAGGATGTTTGCACAGCGTGCGTGCGCGCCCGGGTCCCTTCTCTTTCTCTCCCCCTACCCCGCCTTCCACCACCCTTCCTGGATCCCCCAGCAAACCTGCTCAGAAGGCAGCCGGAGCTGCTGCTGCTCTTGCTGATGGCGGCGGCGGCGCTGGCGCGAAGGAGCAGCGGCCGCGGCGGCAGCAACAGCAGCAGCTGGGAAGCTCGGCGACCCCTGCGCGGCGGCGGCGGCGTCTGGGATCCTCCTCCACTTGACAACCTCCAACACAAACATGACCCGGCGCTAAACCCCCCTCCCCAGCATCCTCTTCTTCCTCCCCCCCCCCCCCGTCTCTCAGACGCACACACAGTCTTCACCACAACCTGATTCCGCACAGACACAAACACGGCAGCGCCCCCGCCCCCACACGCGCAGGAGGAGCACCGAGATCCCTCTCTCTGAACGCAACTCTGGCCCCAGCCAGCTCCTGAGCATGTCAAGATGGGCCGGCGAGACCCATCCACACCCTCTTCTGATCCGGCGTCAGGTGGCTGCACCGCGGGGCCAGCTCTGCCCTCTCTTTCCTCGGCAGCCCCGGGGCCCTCGCCAAAAGCGGAGCCGTCGAGGAGGGCATTCATTCTTCCCCCCTCCCCACGCCAAGTCCGACACCTTTCCCCCCACCCCCTGTGTGCCAAGCGCCACCGGCTCTCCTCGCACATTTTCACCAACCCCCAACCCCCCGAGCTTCTCCCTCCGCTTTCGAACCTCACAGTCGCCGCGTGCCTCCATTTCCCTCACCACATACACACGTTCAGTAGTGTAACGCGCGTGTCAACTCTGCTCCCGCTATCTACACAGATCACAATCCCTGCACCTCGCTCCCCCTGAGGAACGTTTCAGAAATAAGTCTCTCCACACACGAATACTTTTCCTTTCACTCCACGCAGCGTCGTGCCAGTGCACCCACTAGTGTTTTCCTCCCCTCAGAGACTCCGAATATCCCGCCATTTCGCAAATACTCTACGCGGCCAGGCTTCGGTAGAAAGCCTTCCCCCGCCTCGTTCCCAACCTTCCTCAGGGAACTTGTAATTCCTCTGTGGGGTGCCCTTCGCCCAGCCCCACAGCGCTGACCCCCCAAGGGGGGCTGCCCCCACCTCCCCTCTGACAACGCAAAACCACCACACACCGTCGCCGCCCCCTCGCTTCCATCCTTCGTTTCCCCCAACCCCAAATTACTCAAACCCACCTTCCCAGCCCCCCAATAAACCTCTTCCCCTCCCCCCTCAGAGAAACCCTGAGATGTGAAAGGGGTGTGTGAGAGGGAGTAAGATACTGTTGTGCGGGGGGGGGGGTCACACTTAGGCACCAGGTGAGAAGCAAGTCCCTGATAACAGGGGTCGGGGGGGGAGAGAAGGTGAAGAATGGGGGGGCATATGTGGGGCAGGCACCGTGTTGCGGGCGAAATTAGGGTCTGGGCACCCGAGTTTAAGAGATAAAGGGGAGGAAGGCGGTTGTAGGGACGAACAAGCTGGAGTAGTTGGGGGGTGAGATGTGGGGCGTTGAAGGAAGGGGTCAATGGGCGGGGACGCGCCGGAAGGCGAGGGGGGCTGGGCAGGTCTCTCTGCTGCTGCTTCCCCCTTTTTTCTTTCTTCCTTCCCCCCCCCCGCCCCGTCTCTCCGCGCCCCCCGCCACCCACGTTACAAGGAAGGGAGGGAGGCGAGCGCACGAGCGCCGGCTGCACCTCCGCCCCCCCCCGTGGGGAGGGAGGGAGGGGTGAAGGGAGGGCGAGGAGATAATTGGAAAAGGGGGTTGCTTTACCTTCCCTCACTTTCTATTGCAGGAAGCGGGCCGGGTGACGTCAGCGGGTCTCCCGGGCCCCGCCCCCTTCGCCCTGTCTGCCTCGCCGAGGAGCGAAAGGGGAGGGGCTTGGCGGAGGGAGGGGGAGGGGTCGCCGAGGGGGTTTCCTTGTTTCCTCACTCGGGCGCTTCGAGAAAGGGTAGAACCGAAACTAAAAAGGAAGGAGAAAAGTTTATAACAGGAAGGAGGGGGGAGGGGGGAATTCCTTCTTAGCCCGTCCACTTCCGCAACGCAGAAAGGTTTCAGAAGCTTCTAGCGTTTTCACAGCCGCGCGCCCCGACGCTGAGGGAAGGTCTGGTTAGGAGGGTTGCCAAGCACCTTCTTGGGCTTGCAATGCCCTCTGATCAGGTGTCTTGCGGCACCTTCATATTGATCATTTGGATTAGTATCCCAATTCCCCCCCCCCGAAAGTTTTTATTAATTGGTTCTGGCCGCCCCCACTTCTTTTCAACAGGTATCCCCATAGTCTGCCAGTATTGTTTTAAACGAAGCAAGTGTTTGTACTGAAGATTTCTAAACGATTAAGGCATTAAAAAAAACCCTTAACATGCAAACTAGTTAAAAGAACATAAAGAGTGTTTTGCTTGATCAGATTAAAGCCCACCATTCTCTTTAACAAGAAAGCCCCAGTCCACAACTGTGAACTACAACAGTGGGGAGGGGTGATTGTTTTACATGCATAAAATCTAGCATAGCCTTGAGTTAAAAGCATAGGATTCCATGCTAGATTTTTCAATGGCACAACATGGGGAAGAGCAAAAGATCGGAAATTGTGGAAGCACTGAAACACCAGTGGTAGGTGCCAGCATTGGGTAGCTTCTGCTGTTAACATCAGTTATATCTAGTACACTAAAAATATTGTAACTCACCTTGAATGTTCAAGAAATGAGTGGGATACAAATCAAAATAAGTAATAAGCAAGTATGTCATTTGATGCATTATAAGGAAAGTGTTAGGATACATAGGGGTAGACAGCAGGCTAATCACACAACCCTGTGAGGCACTTATGTTTGAGTTAATGCTCCCACCAGACAGCTGAACCAGGAAAGGATACATTTGTGAAGCTGAGATCAGATCAGGCCAGCAAAGATAGATGCCAAGTTTGTTACCTGTATGGCCTTGGTGGACAGAAATTCAGAATCAAGGTGAATTGTGTCAGACCACAAGACTAACTCCCATGACTCCTGACTGCTGGCCAATAGGAGTTGGAGGGCACCATGTTGGCTAGCCCTGAAAGTGAGAAACTGTGTCACGCAGTACCTAAATGTTTATGCAGGTGACCCCTTTATCTTAAAACATGGAGCAGTCCTGCCTAATGACAATTTTGACACCTGTGCCAAACTGCAGTGTCTACACTGCAAGATTGTCAGGTTCTGAAGTGAGACGCACCTAGACTTTTCTGTTAGATCACTGTTTCCCAAACTTGGTTTTCCAGTTGTTTTGGGACTACGATTTCCATCATCCCTGACCACCAGTCTGCTAGCTAGGGATGGTGGGAGTTGTAGTCCAAAAACAGCTGGAGACCCTAGTTTGGGAAACCCTGTATTGGATCAAGGGCAGGCAATCTGTGGCCCTCCAGATGTAGCTGGACTCCAACTCCCATCAACGCTAGCCAGCAAGGCCAATGGTGACATCTGATGGGTACTTTAGTCCACCCATTTCCAGACGGCCACCGGTTCCCCATTTGTGTGTTCAACCATAGCACTCCGGAATATGAAAAATATTCTGCAAAAGAAAATACTTCCCTTCCAGTTCATGTTGCTATTGTTGAAAGGGGAGGGCGCTTCCACAGACTTTTAATATCCTGCTATTAGTGCCTTCCAATATTTATTCTGCGTCAGCCATATCTTAGAGACAGTAGAGTGGACCATATTCTGTTGCAGATGGTGCTAGCTTCAAATACCACAACAGAGCGAAGTCAGATAAGGCATAATTTCTGCAATTGCCACTGCTTCCCATTGCGACCACCACAACCAAGCCCCTTCACACAGAGCACATGGCATGGCATTGACGTAACCAGAATTTATGTTTGGGGGCGCAGGCCTTTTGTTGGGGGGGGGCAGAACCCTGCTATCTGTGACTCGATTGGTCAGTTAGTTAAGGATTTTTATTTACCTGCTTCAGGGGGTCAGCTGCTGCCCCCTCTGCCTACACCCATGTGGCATGGCACGTTTCCTCCAACCAAAGTCCAGCTGCTCTCCGTGGGTCTCCCTTCCCGGCCGCAGCTAAGCGGGCACAGGATCGTGCCTCGGAGACCCTGACAAGTGTTCCTAAAGTGCACCCACCTCAGTCAGGGAAATAAAGGCTGGAAGCAGTCAAGGCAAAACCTATCCGCGCCTCCCGTCCCGCACCTTTGCCTAGAGATCGGAAAGGGTGGGTGGGGAGGAGGACACAAAACCACCCAGACAAAACTCGACGGGCAAAGTTCTTCCCAAGTAAGCGGAGCCTCCCGCGCAGATGCCCGTCGCACGCCCCCCTGCCGAGGCCCGTCCCTCCAACGCAGCCACACGCGCACCCTCCCATGTATGCACATAGCTGGGGCTGTTGCTGCTGACGCGGAGATCCCGGAGGTTCCTCCTTGTTGCTGCTGGCGGGTCATGCAGGCTGCGTCCCTCCTCCTCCTCCTCCTCCTCGCCGCCGCGCCTCCTCCCCCTCCTGCTTCCTCTTGCCCTCGCTGGGTTTTCCCGTTCGCTCCCAGCCACGCTGAATCCCCTCCTCCTTCCCGTGGCAACAGAGCGAGCAGGCGGCGGCGGCGGCCAGAAATACACACCCCACAATGCAAGAGGGCGCCTCGTGGGTGAGGGCGCGCAAAGCCCGGGGCCCCCACCACCACCCAATCCCCCTCTCGCCCCCCTCCAGCCTCGCCCAGCCCCGGGCCGCGAAACGCAGAAATAAACTCACCCCGGGAACAAAAAAAGAGAAAGGGAAAGTCCGCGCTGGGTCTCGCCGGGGAAGTTTTCACAGAAAACGAGCAAAGCCGAAGGCAGTCCCCTCCGCGCTTGGAAGTGGGCGTGAGAGGAAATACGAAGGGGAGGCGCCTAAGGCTCGCTTTTCTCTCCGGCTCGCTCCTACCCGCGCTTGCTCCCCTTCTTTGGCCCTGGCCGGGGTTTCTTGGCTGCGCTCCTTTGATTGGTTTGCACCCTCGGCTGTTTCTAGGGATGGAGCGAGTCGGGGGGCGTCTGGGGCGGTTTCTGCGGCTTCCTTCCAGGGCAGGAGACGAGGGGAGCAGCAGCGACGAGAAGTCCTTGCTAAGCAGAAAGCATTGTTAATTTTGCCAAGAGAGGATTCCAGCAACGCGTTGCCCCGGGTTTGCAGCCGACTCGGTTGCATGATGCTAACGGTACTAGCACTGTTTTAAGAGTCATCAGATTATATATGTGTGTGTGTAGAAAAAGAGATAGTAAATTAATGCTGGTACATTTCCAAACAAATCTCAAAAATTACTCCTATACAAGGGTTTACATTTCCCCCCTTTTAACTTGCTTAAAATATTATTTTATCCTATCTTTCTGTAAAATGGCCACGGCAGCTAACAGCACCCAAAGCCAATAAAGGGATAATTTATTTCAAACTTTCATTCTGCCCCACCTTCCCACACACAGATTTTGTATAGCATAATGTGATTTATTTGTGCCACCCCAATCTCTGACTGGGCCTAGATTCCAGGGGTTCCAGCTGCTTACCCAGAGTCCGTTGTTTTGGAAATGAGACACAGTGGAGACTGTGTTGTCTTTAGGATACATGGTTTATTTACATATGTATACAACCTGAGTCTACAATGGAGGGGTTCAAAGCATTACACTCCAAGAGGGTCCTGTGTCTCCCAT
Source organism: Podarcis pityusensis (assembly GCF_964106645.2). Taxonomy (NCBI): domain Eukaryota; kingdom Metazoa; phylum Chordata; class Lepidosauria; order Squamata; family Lacertidae; genus Podarcis; species Podarcis pityusensis. The sequence continues at coordinate 62,757,529 of NC_138031.1, forward strand.
TGCTGCAACCTCCAATTCAAGCAGGCAGCTCACATTGTGCTCTGGTTCCCCTCTCCAGCTTGCTGTATTTAACAGACTGCCACTATTTTTCCTCCAGCCCCTGTCATCCTTGACTGTGATCCTAGGGACTACTACTCTCCTGCCAACTCTAAAACTCCACTTCAGAGGCCTTTGTCTTTCTAAATTATTCTAAGTTAAGGGAGGCCCTCTCCCCATTTGCTCTCTGGCACAGAGACCATTACCAGGCTGGCTACTGGCTTGTATTTTAACATGCTAAATCCAGCATCTTGCACCCAGGAATTAGAAGCGGGGTCCAGGCACCCCACATAACACTATACTGTTTTGGGCCAAATGAAATCTTGGTGAATCACTGCCAGTCACTGTAGACCAAGTATTTTTGACCTTTTCCAAGGACCCACTCTTGAACCTAACAAGCATTTCTGAATCTTTCCCCATGTATTTGCATGATGGTAGCACTCCTGTTGCAACCCACCTTGGATCAAGCCACCAGTTAAAGACCAGTCAGTTGTGGACAGTACTGAGCTAGATAGACAAATGGTCCGACTCAGTCTAAGGCAACTTCCTACAGTAACTCGCAGTGATTCCCAGGATTTCAGAAGGTTCTCTCCCACCCCTCTCTAGAGAACTGTGGTTTTTTGCATGTAGAGTGCATGTTTTACAACTGAGCTTCCATGGCCATTCCTGACTAGTTTCTGAGTAGAAATGGTTAGGATTACACTGTAAATTAATTATATATATAGCTATTATAAATAAAATAAAAGATTATCTCTGGTTAATGCATGCATGCTGGTGTTATCTTTAAAACCCTCCACAATTAGGGTCAGTCATCTGAAGGATTCCTTCAGATGAGTCTGTTCCTACATTAAGAACAACTTTGAAATCCCTACTATTGGTTAGGTTGGTTGGTAGGCACAAGAGGCAAGGTCTTTTTTAGTGGTGATCTCCCACTCCACCCCGACTTTGGAATTCCCTCCCTGCTGAATTGTGCTGTCCTCTTCTATATATGCCTAAATGGACCAGCAAAACTCATCTCTTCCAGATTGCTTTTACTTAAAATATTTTAGGTGTTGATTTTTGAAAATGCTTCTGTTTAAAATGGTTTTATGCTAACTTACTGAACTGTTCCTGGTTATGCTTTTGTGTCTGCTCCAATCCTGGGGAAAAACCCATCTTAATTGTACTTTCTCTATATAGGAGTATAGGTTTACCTAGATGGGTAGAATAAAATCTGTCAGTTTCAGACATCCCATAATATCTCAACACTTATTCTCTGGTATTTTGGACTGACTGAATTTTCCTGATACTGTACAATTAAGCAGCCTGTTGCCATCAATAAATGGGCCCAATCACAACCGTAAAGGTCTGTTTTTGTCCCTGCATAGAGAGCCAAGGTCTTGCCTTTGTGCAAGACCCAGCTCAGTGTTTGCATTAATCATACAGGGGCTGCTCTAGTCTTTCCCTCTTGAGCTAAGCCCTTTTCAGGTGCTCCACCTCATGTGATAACCTTTCGCTCGTCACATTACAGTTGGCATGCCTGCAGCCCTCTGCGTGCTCAATCCCAACTTCTGCAGGAGCGAGACCTTTCTACTTACGCAGGCTCCCCTTGCAATTCAGAACCCGTCTTCCAGGGTTCTGAATTGTACAGGGAGCCCCCACAAATAGAACAGGCTTCCTGCTGCAGAGGTTCAGCCCCAATGCATAGAAGGCAGTGAGAGCAGCCCCAGTGACAGGATGGTGGAGCGGCCAGGAAGTATGCTTCTATTCTCATTACGGTAATCAGGCAGGAGGTTGGGTGGGGGAGAATAGGCCTCAATCTAGTCATGCTCTTTTCTGTTTTGTTGGGGAACATTTTATACACTGATAATTGTAAATCTCCAAAGTAAAGAATGAGTTCTACAACATAATTCTGTTTATTCAAGAGGCTCAAGAGATTTCTCAAGGCCTTCACATGAATAAAGTAGATTAGGATTGCTCTAGACATACGATTTGAAAAATACTTCCATTCACATTTTTTGAAGTATTATGGCATTGAGGGTAAGCTTCATCGTGTTAGGCAGCTTTGAGACTGGAGGCGGGGAAAACATGAGGTTACAGCATTTGGAGGTTATCGTTTAGGGGGAAAGACAAGGGGACAGGATAGAGGTGCATATTATTACACATGATGTTGAGAAAGCAGAGCATTGTTGCTGGCATTTGTCGGTCTCGAGAGACAATGGAGTGTGCCTCTGGGGGTGAAGTCAAACTGCTGTGACTTCCCCAGGATGCAAGCCTGGGCAGTGTGTATAGAGGTCCTGGGCTGCCCAGAAGACAAGACCTCATTGAGGTGGTCCAAAGGAAAGCAGAGCAAGACATTTGGCACCAGCTGGGCTGCAGGAGTTGCTGGAATGAGGAACTCCACTTCAGATTTGTGTAGGTTTTATTCCTTAGTCTTTTCTTCTCCTGAAGATATCCTGCAGGGCAGCAGAGGTTTAGAGTCAGTGCAAGGAGCTGCTATCGGGTGCTGCATGAGTGCTCCATCCTTAAGCAGTACTGTATGAAAACACTCACCACCCATAATAATCATAATTTTATTGTTTACACCCCACTCATCTGGTTGGGGTTCCCCCAGCCACTCTTGACCTAAGGATCTTTTAAAATGGAAGTGCAACATTAAAAAGTACACAAGCATTGGAATTCAGGTAGCTGTGTTGCACTTTACTATAACGTCAGAAGCAATATTGAAGACATTCCTATGAAACATAACCACCAGCCATACAGCATTCACAGCCTCAGTGGATGCACTGGATCTCTGAAGGATTGTTTTCCCCCCAGCAACAAATTTAGAGATGTGTGCAACAGGCAGGTTGATTTATAATTAATTTGGCATCTCAGATTAATCTTCTTGATGTCTGCTGGACATCCAGAAAATCAATCTAGGATTTTGAATTAATTATGAAATTAGGTCAGGCTCATTGAATCTCAGGGCTGATTCACACACAAATGTATCATCACTTGATTGCCCGTATCACAGGGAAGGTGGCATCAGCTGATACTCAAACTTCTGTCTGCAGTGTTAGCTTCACAGTGACAAGTGTATGTGGAAGTCACCTCTTGATGTTGCAGTTAGTAAGAGAAGTGTGTATGTGAACTATCTCAGAGATTACATTTGCGTGTGCCCAAGCCTGAAGGCATCTCATCAAAAACTATCTTTACAACACAGACCAACCTACTCTTGACCCCAGTCCCACAGTTTATGGAACATCTGATGCCCTAAGAATGAAGTGGGCCCAAGCATTACATTAAAATATACATTTGTATTCCTTTAATATTAATGGCCTGTTTAAAAAACCCAAGACCTTACACAGCATCATTTTCCCCTGGCGAAATTCAGTCATGTGTGTGGAATTCACATTTCTTGTTTTCCAGTGTTTTATATTTTATCTCTCAGACCACTGATTTCTCAAGGTCTATAAACTAGAATTCCTCTGAACTTTAGCTTTTCTGTTCAAAAGCTCACATTTCTGTCTGTATTCATGCCCATATAGCATCTAACACAACTTACTGTACTTTTTAGCCATGGCATTTGTCTGGCTTTTGTTTGTTCAAGTTACTCAATCGACAGGTTCCTCAGCAGGTTTTGTAGCATTTCAGTGCACTCAGAATGTATCCAGTCCAATCATCCACAGTCCATACCAAAAACATTAGTAAGCTATAGTATTGAGATGATAATGTGTCAGATAGAGGAGAGTTGGGATGCCCAAAGATTGCTATGACAGGAGCAATTTAGATATATTTCCCCCATGAATTTTTTAGAAAAATCATTCTGTGGCATTGGCTTAAAACAGTGTTTTAATGCTATACTTTGCTTTCATCTCTTGACCAGACAAACTCATCAAGTGCCGGAAGATAAAATCATTGAGCAACTCACAGAAAAGCCCCAATCAATTCCATAAAAATCTTGTGACTTCAGTAACCCATCAAGATCAAAATCTGTTTGTCACAGCATTGATTTTTCTTCTGCATGTGAACAAGGACAATGATTTTAAAGCTGTAGCAGGGGCAGGGGGAAAATGGCTAGACTCTTCTACCATATTTGTAATTTTCATTAGTCGGGCACTTAACATAGTTGTGATAATGGAAAACATAAGGCAATTTTTTAGTAAACGCTCCTTGTGAAATGCCAGACATGCAGAGAAAATGTATGTTTCCTGTTACAAAATTAAATGTTAGAAATGAAAAGGTTTGCAGCCTATCTCTCTCAAAGTGAAATGCAGGCCTTAAATGGGTGTCTTGCTGTGGTCTGTCAGAAAGTGGTAATAAGCTGTTTTGAAGGGTTGAGCCTGCATGTTTGTGCCATTTCCCACAGTTTGCGTTATAAAGCTGCTAGCTGGTCTTCAATTAAATAGAGAGGGGGAGTATTAAAGCACCGTACAAGTGTATGATTCCATTTCACACCATCTTTGCATCCCTTTCTCCGTAACTGTTAATTTATTGCAATGATTTAGTACCCTGACAGTTTTACTACACCTAACATTTGTTACTACACCAGTAATACACTAAGCATTGTAACGGACACAGATGAACCCCACCGCCCTTGCCCTTTAGGCTTCTGAATCTGATTCAACGCTCTGCTATGCACACCTTTTATTGCTTTGCATTGTATTTTTAATAATGGCTGATACTCACCTGCAAGCAGAACAGACTGCAAACAGATTGAGGCTTCCCTTTTCTTTCTTCCCTGCCTTTAATCTCCCATGTGATCTCCCAAAACCTGTTCTAGAGGGTTGGGGTGCCTTCTGGAGCAGAAGCAGAAGCCCCATTTCATGAGTGGACTTCCACTCACATCATGTTGGTTATCTCTCATTCTATTTTATACTTTTTGTTTGGGTGAACTGCCTAGACAACATGTTACTGGGCAGCCATACAAATATAGTATGTAAGTAATTTCCTACACACACACAAACACCTTTTTTAAAGTTAGATTGGCTCTCAAGTTCAGTTCTGTTAACAGACAAGCAGTGCCCCTCTTAAGTCAATAGGGGAAATGTGTAATAAACTTTCACCAGTGCCAAACCCACCTCCCCACCTTAGCTACTGAGTTGCAGAAAATTGTGCAGCCACAGCAAAGTGGGCAGTCAAAGAAGCAGGAAGCAATGCCCCACTTTCGATCTACAGTAAACACTCCCTGTAGACTGGCTAGAAATTCCTGAACTAGTTTGGCTACCAGAATACAAGAAGGCTTCCCATAGAAGCCAGGGCCGGCCCATGACATTTTGCTGCCTGAGGCAAAGGACTAGATGGTGATTCCTTGCCCGGTACCCTGCCCACGTATACATTCTATGGGTAGCATCATCCAGCACACCTGTGTGAAGCATGTTCCTTAGGGGGCATGGTCAGAGATGTAGTTAGGGGGCAGGGGGGCACACTGGGTGTCACTCACCCAGGGCGCTTCATTTACTGCGGGGCCTGCAGTGCACCCGAGCCACACGTCTCTCCTGGGAGTGACGCGGTGGCTCAGGCACCTGCAGGCTCCGTGCTGAGCGGGAGGCAGCAGGCGGACTCCATGGGCCCTGCCTTGGGTCGCCTTGCCCAGTGGGTGGCTTGCCCTGCCCCTGGGCACACACACCACCCCAGGCGCCCAAGTGGCTTGCTACACCGCTGGGCATGGTCGTAGCCACGGGGCAGGGGAGGCAGCTGTCCCCCTCCAAATCAATAAATAAAAATGCTTAACTAAAAGTAGAAATAATCAGAATATTTGAAATGTTCTCTGAGGTCACTTAAATGATGGTGCGGCACATTCTAGTGACACAACTGACAACCCAACTGAGCAATGGGCATGGCTTCTGTGAAATGACCAATCGTGTCACAGGTAGCTTGGTTCTGGAAGTTTATCATAGTTTCTGGCATTTTCTCTTAAGAGTGTGCACTTACAGGGCTTGTCTAGAAATGACTGTAAGTTTCTCACAGCCTATTTATACTGCAAAAAACCTGAGACCTCAGCCGATGATATAGTTCAGTTTATTCAAGTTTACAGTTTGGATCAGTGCAGAGCTCATAGCTAATGTTTGTTGTGAACCAGTGTTTTATTTCATTATAGTGTAGTTTCCTGGCTATCATTGGTGTTCTAACTCCAACCATCAGCCTACCTAGGACACACCAATTGTTTTGAAATGGATATAAAAAAGTTGTTCACTGCCTCTCCCAACATAAATCCTGGCTGCACCTATGTTAGGGGGTGCAAGACAGGTTGTGTGGCTCATACAGTTCTATCCTACAAGAGAGGGGGAATGGCTGGGGGACATGGGAGAATCAGGCAGGTGGCTGCTGCCCCTGCCCCACATTACCTGCCGCATGAGGCAGTTGCCTCCCTCTGCCAAATGATATGGTTTACCCTGATAGAAACTGCTAGAATCAATAAAGGGCATGATGTGTTTGTCCACAGACAGCTTTCCAGGTCATGTGGCCAGCATGACTAAACCGCTTCTGGAGCAACGGAACACTGTGGGTTAAAGCATGTTGAGAAATTGAACTCAGCATATAAGATCAATTTACAGAAAAAGTGTTCATAACTTAAGTCCTATGTTTCATTTAGAAGCTGTGAGTAGGAAGTGGAAAAGGAACTACATTTGCCACCCATCCCTTAATTTAAAATCAAATCAAATCAAATGACAGAACAGATTGCATAACAGCAGCAAGCATACCAGACGAGGCAGTAAAATAACCTGAAAATTCCTAGCGGAAATAAAGCAGGTAGAAAATTTAGGAAGTCAAAACTTAAAACCAAAAAATGAGCTAAATTCTCCCCTCGGCTTTACCTTTATGTGTCTCTGAACTAATCACAGTAATGAGCATTAGGAAGCTCATTTTAATGTGTAAGCTGAATCAACCCACCCAAACAGTATCAGAAATATCGAGGAAGAGGAATCTGTGGGCAGGAAGAAAGCAGCATTCTGAGATCAGCTTTGTATGAGAAACAATAGGGTCAAGTAGACGAAACTCTATTTTCTACAAGTGTTTATGTTATGTCACCCTTGTCTTATATATCTGTATGCTTGATTAGAAAGTTCATGTATTTGTAGGGGACTGGTTTGGCTTTTGGAGAAATTCCTGGTGCCCATGATGTTTAAATTGTCTCATGAGCAGACCAATAAAATTTCTGGCATTTTCAACTCTGCTGGTAATGACTATTTTGAATCAGCCAGTAGTCTTTTTATAGAATAAAGACAGGCTAAACAATTTTCCTGCAACAACTCCTGTTGGTACCTAATGCTGAGCAGGAGGAACAAGTTACACTGCCATATCTTCAGCTGAGCCGGAGTTGAGCTGAGCCAAGTCAACTCAGATGAAAATCTGCTGTATTAAGCCACTCATCCCAGTGGATCTTGCCTTGGGATTGCTCCCTGAGCCTCTGAGAAAGCTCCTCTCTGGATACTCATCTTCTGCCACTTGGAAAACACTGAAAATATAGTGAAAAGATGACATGACTACATGCTGGCTTAATAGCTGTCAGTATGTCAAATTACCTTTGATGCCCCTTCTAGGTGTGCTCAGGACAGGAGCACCTGTTACCCAGCCCTCCTTACATTTCCGATCAATGGGATCCTGTGGGGCAGCTTAACCTGTTGGGGCAGAAGTGGCTGTTCCACAGTCATTAATACAACTTTCCACGTGATTGTAACATTTTGTAGAGTTATATTTTGTTTGGGTTTTTTTAGACAGAGAGGAAAGACCTTAACCAACCATTCTGTGTCCTTATTATGTCACATGTATAGAACTGGCATTGCAATGCATGTCCCCTCCCCAGCCTCCAAAATGAATCAATGGTTTTAGAAAATCAAAATCATGAATGCTGATAGGCACTTATGCCTGATTCAAACTCTTCTTTTCCCAATACAGCTAAGTGTTATTGGGTAACAGTAACTTCTACCATGGTTGGATATTTCCGCAAGTGTATGGAAAAGCAGTAGGTCACACAGCAGAGTAAGATGATGTGCAGAGGCTCGGACAGAGGTTGAATATTACGCAACCACAATTTTCCTTATTGTACACCCATAACTGCCAGTTTCATACCATAACTGTAGTAATAACTGTGGTGGAACATAACTGTGGTGGAAAACTCTGTCACAAGAGACCAGGGCCCTGCGGGACTTGACATCTTTCTGCAGGGCCTGCAAGACAGAGCTGTTCCACCAGGCCTTTGGCCAGGGCACAGCCTGACTCCCTCCCTCGGCAATCTTCGCAGAGCTCTGGCCCAATGGTTGCCAGTGGCTTGAATTAATTAATTTTATAATGAATGATTTCAGAGTGTTGTTTGTGCTGTACTTTTGTACTGTTTTATTGTTGTTAGCCGCCCTGAGCCCGGCTTCAGCTGGGGAGGGCGGGATATAAATAAAATTTATTATTATTATTAATGATGTTAGACCACAAGCAATTGCTTTAACTGTGCAATTATGCTCATAACCACGTGAAAATGTTTTACGTTAATAAACTGTTAATTAAAAGCAGCAGAGGGAACTGCAGGATACAACTTACATGAACTCACGAAAATATGTAACCTTTGACAGCTATGTTTCTAGGGCTGCAGCGAATTTTTGCCTAAGACATTTTTCGGGTTGAAAGGGAAGCTTATAGCGGACAGAAAATCTTGTGCACCATGCCCTTTGCTTGCTTGTAGTTTCTCCTAATAGAATACATTTTTAATGTTATGTTTACTAATATATTCAGTTTTAGGCACACTTTCCCCAATATTCTTTTGTGAAACATTGCTTGGCTGGAGAACTACATTGCAGAATTCAGATAAGTGTGAATCCAGAGGGTATGGCTGGATTTCAGGTTCATATTATTTTGGAAAGTGCAGATTTGATAGATTTGGCTTTAAATGGGAATTGAATTGACTTTCTTCTCCATCCCCAGTCATGACAAACTGAAGTCTGTTGATTTCAGTGCGCCTCCTTTGAGTACGACTTTGTCAGATATTGTATTAAAATATTTCCCCATTAACAAGCATGGTGTGTAAATAGTTAAGTGATTTAACAACATGACCGACAAGTAAAGTCTAGAGTTCCATTATGTCATCCGTAGAATATTAATTTCCAGTTTACTCAATTTACATTGGCTATACGGTATATTTGGTTGGAGCTATTACATTTTGTCACTTTAATCATACTGATTTGCCTCTGGTTTCCAAAAAGACATCATTTCTGGAGTATGAAACAATGCAGATCTCAAGCGTAATTTGGATTGGTTTGGAAACCTGGCTGAAAATTAAAATTTAAAAGTGCACGCTGTTTTCCACAGATCATCAAGGATGTTCAAAATTTATCAAAGCCGTTTAGCTACAAATGTGCTTTCCTATAAAATTCTATACCATTGCAAACAGTGTCATCCTAATTGAACGGTGGCAGCCCAAGCTGGAACACAGATGTTAATGGGAGATGGTGGCCAAAAGCAAGAGAAGATAATGTTATCTGTCTCTCTCCCTGGTAACTTGTGATGTACTGAGAGTTTTCCTGCCCCTGTGTTGCTTCATGGTCTGCTGTTTGTGAGAAAGGGAAACTGGGAGTGTGTTGATGTTGGGTGTTTTACTGCATATTGTTGTGGGTGGTGGAAGGGGAGATGAGAAGATGTGGGGCTGATACTTCCTGGTTTCACCTTCAGAATGGCTGTACTCATGCAACTTACAAATGCACACCAGTGAAGGGTGTACAGTAGCAATTCATTAAAACACACAGCTACAAGAATGATGCCAATGTGAAAAACATTAATTAAGTTTAGAAATACGTAGAGTGGATGCAAGTGTTCACTAAACTCCTGGGGAAGTAGATAATTTACATCCACAACCTCAGCCGCATAATAAATCCCCCAATTCAAATCTCTTTAGACTGTGACTCTCAATAGATTTCTAAAAATGTACACTTACGGAGTAAACAGAATGCCTAATGGCTTCCAGCAGCACATCAGATTTGTTACACTTATGGGAGGTCTGGCTATCAAATATTCATGCCTGCAGCTCTTATGCAACACTAGGAACTTTTTCACTTGTGAAATAAATAAAAAAGTTCACCAGATGTAGGAGATAAAGGGATTGTTTTATCTGACATGGATGACCAAGTTTTCTTATGGATTATTAATGTTGGGAAAACTCTGAAGGCATGAGCTAGCAAACATTGCTCTTACAGAAGTCCCCATAATGAGGATGTGAAGACTCCTTGGCAGGTACATAAAGGTAAAGGGACCCCTGACCATTAGTTCCAGTCGCGGACGGCTCTGGGGTTGCAGCGCTCATCTCACTTTCCTGGCTGAGGGAGCCAGCGTACAGCTTCTGGGTCATGTGGCCAGCATGACTAAGCTGCTTCTGGTGAACCAGAGCAGCGCACGACAACGCTGTTTACCTTCCAGCTGGAGCGGTACCTATTTATCTACTTGCACTTCGTGCTTTCTAACTGCTAGGTTGGCAGGAGATGGGACTGGGCAATGGGAGCTCACCTCGTCGCGGGGATTCGAACCGCTGACCTTCTGATCGGAAAGCCCTAGGCTCTGTGGTTTAACCCACAGCGCCACCCACATCTTTTTGGCAGGTACACCCACAGCTATATTCCTAATGCAAACAAACAAAGGTAACAAATAATATCTTTCTAGCTTCATGTAAAATGAAAGACATCAGTAAGTCAGCCGTGCTGTATTTGGCGGCCCTTTTGCTCATGCTGCTAAGAAGAGCCCAATCGCAAGGTCCTGCCCTGATGATGGCTCTACTAAGTAGTGATCCTGGGTAGGGAAACTTCCATTCATGGTCTGACTTCAGGCACAGCTGCCTACGGTCCCTGCCTGCCCCGAACCTCTCACACCTTCCTTCCTGTTATGTAGTGTAGTTTCACCCTGGGCCAACAGGGGGATACTGTATATAGTTTTCACTCAGGTCTGTAGATAGTTTTCACTCAGGTCCGCGTCTGTTATTTTAGGCGGGAACTCTGGGCTGTTGTGGTTACAATGTTGACAGCCGGCTGCCTATAAATACAGGCCGGCTGAGCTGTTCGCAGTTAGTTCTATTCCAGCTTACCATAATAAAGAGCTACTTGAAGAAATCGCTGTGCCGGCTGCTATGTCAACCCACGACCTAACACTGGCGACGAGGATGGGATGGATGGACATCAGAGCACAGCCAGATGCGGCCAGCCTCTGAACTGAGCTGAATCACTGAGCTGAATCACAGAGCGAAATCACTGAGCAAAATCACTGGGCAGAACCAATTCAGAGCTGACTGTTCTGGCTAGAGCACTGTGTTCCATCCATCGCCCTTCACGCCGGCATCGGGATCATGGCTTCACTTGTGCCTCTACCGCTTTTTGCGCCAGCCTCTGAATCATGGGACTCCTACCTCGCTCGGTTCGACTGCTACCTCCAAGCCAACGAGCTGACAGAAGTATCACAGGAGCGGAAGCGGGGCCTATTCCTCAGCCTCTGTGGGCCTGAGGTGTTTGAGACGGCCCGAGCGTTGGTTGCGCCTGAAGCAGTCCAGGCAACACCATGGGACACGATCCAAGAGAAGCTCCGCAACCACTACGCACCAAAGCCGTCCAAGATTGCTGCCCGCCATGTGTTCTACCACCGGAACCAGGCAGAGGGGGAGTCAATCAACAACTACACCACCGCCCTGCGACAGGCTGCCATGCACTGTGAGTTCCGAGACTTAGACGATGCCCTGATGGATCGAATCGTCTGCGGGGTCCGGGACATCCATCTGCAACGGCGCCTCCTAGCCAAGCCAGACCTCACGCTACAGAAAGCCATTGAGGAGGCTGTGGCCTCAGAAGCTGCTGAACGCTCCGCCCAGGAGATCCGCAAGTCCAGCAGCCCGCGTCTTGCTAGGGAGCCAGTTCCGGTGCATCATGAAGAGGCCAGCAGTGAGGAGGCATCCTCCAGTGAAGACGATGACGTGCACCAGACAAAGCGGGAGCGCAGGAAGTTCCAACAGAAGTCCAAGGGCCAACCGGAATGTGCTGGCTGCGGAGGCAACCATTCCCGTGCCAAGTGTCGATTCAGAGACGCCATCTGTAGGAAGTGTTCCAGAAGGGGCCACATCGCTAAGGTCTGCCGCTCGGCTCCGTCTGACACCCCCCCTTCATCGACTCGCAAGTCCAAGTCTTCACTCCAGTCTGCCAAGGAAAGTTGTTTCGCTCTCACCAACTGCCGCTGCCCGTCTGGAACCACGATTGGCCAAACCGACTCGCCTACGCGACGCAAGCTGAACGTCACGGTGCTCATTGAAGGAGCTCCATGTGACATGGAGATCGACACCGGGTCTGCCCTGTCCATCGTGTCATGGAGCACCATCAAAAGACTGGTACCCAGAGTGTCCAAAAGGCAACTCGACTCTCACCGCGTACACCTGAGAGACTACCAGGGAAACGACATTCCCGTGGTAGGCGTTGGCCGGTTCCGGATCGCCTTCAAGGATTTTTCGGGCCTGCTCCGGTTGGTGGTGGTCGAAGGTCAGCGGCCAAGCCTCCTAGGGCTAGACTGGTTTGATGCCCTCGGCCTGGAAGTCACCGGCATCAACTGCATCTCTAACGCAGAGACTGAGGGTCTGGTCAAAGACTTTGCCGAGGTTTTTGACGGCACCTTGGGCCAATATACAGGTACGCCCATCTCCTTTAGCCTTGATCCACAAGTCGCCCCCATCAAGCTAAAGCCACGCCGGGTTCCCTTTGCTCTCAAGGCTAAGGTGGACGAACAACTGGACAAACTGATCGCCCAAGGAGTTTTGGAGCCGGTTGACCATGCAAAGTGGGAAACCCCCATCGTCACGCCTGTCAAGCCAGATGGGTCGGTGAGAATCTGCGCTGACTACAAGTGCACGATCAACAAGGCACTTCAGCAGCACGCTTACCCGGTTCCTGTTGTCCAACACCTGCTGCATTCCCTGGGTGAGGGTAAGGTCTTCGCTAAGCTGGACCTTGCCCAAGCCTATCAACAACTGCCAGTCGATGATGCCACTGCTGAAGCCCAGACGATCGTCACCCACCGGGGGGCTTTCCGTTGCCGCCGGTTGCAGTTCGGGGTGAGTGTGGCTCCTGGCATCTTCCAAAGCCTTATGGAGCGTCTCCTGCAAGGGCTTCCGGGCGTGGTACCATATTTTGATGACGTCTTGGTGTCTGCAGACTCACACCAGCAGCTGTTCGAGCGCCTCCGTGCCGTGCTGACCAGGTTCCAGGAGGCCGGGCTCAAGGTAAAGAGGGACAAGTGCCAGATCGCCGTTCCACAGGTAGAGTTCCTGGGCTATCTTATCGATGCCTCCGGTCTTCATCCAACCACATCCAAGATCCGCGCTATCCAGCAGGCCCCCACCCCAAAGAACAAAACGGAGTTGCAGGCATTCCTGGGGCTGCTGAACTTTTATAACATGTTCCTGCCCCACAAAGCCACAGTGGCTGAGCCTCTTCACCGACTCCTTAGCACTAAGACGCCTTGGGCCTGGGGTCATCGGGAGACGGCGGCCTTCAACGCGGTCAAGGCTCTCCTTTCTTCAGACAGTGTGCTGGTACAGTACAGTGAATCCAGGCCGCTGGTCCTTGCCTGCGACGCCTCACCTTTTGGCATCGGTGCTGTCCTTAGTCACCGTTTTCCAGATGGAAGAGAAGCACCGCTCGCCTACTTTTCCAGGACACTATCTCCGACGGAACGGAATTACAGCCAGCTCGACAAGGAGGCATTGGCACTTGTGGCTGGAGTGAAGAGGTTCCATGAATACCTCTATGGCAGGACTTTTGACCTCATCACTGACCACAAGCCACTCCTGGGCCTCCTCGCCGGTGATCGTCCAACTCCACCGGTCCTCTCACCACGCATGCTGCGATGGACTGTTTTCCTGGCTGCCTACCACTACCGGCTCATCCATCGCCCGGGGAAATCGATGGGCCATGCCGACGCCCTCAGCCGTTGCCCTCTTCCAGCAATTGTGGAAGACCCGGCTCCAGCTTCATCGCTCCTTCTGATTGAGGATCTTCCGGCAGCGCCTGTATCGGCTGCCACTGTGGCCTCCGCATCTGCCCAGGATCGCACCATCAGCCGGGTGCTCAACTGGGTGTGGAGGGGGTGGCCACAAGGGCCTGTTGCATCGGAGTTCCAGCCCTTCGCAACCAGACAACATGAACTCTCAGCTCATCGCGGCTGCCTGCTGTGGGGAGACCGCGTCGTGATTCCCCAGGGACTCCGTCAGCGCGTCCTGGAGGCTCTGCACGTTGGCCACCCGGGAATTGTCAAAATGAAGGCGTTGGCTCGGTGTTACGTCTGGTGGCCTAATATGGACGATGCCATCACTGCCTGGGTGTCCGCCTGTCAAGCGTGCCAGGAGTCGAGGCCTGCACCACCGGCAGCTAAGGGACACACCTGGGAGACGCCAAAGACACCCTGGTCGAGGGTGCATATCGATCTGGCTGGCCCCTTTCACGGCCGGACCTTTATGGTAGTGGTGGACGCCTATTCCAAATGGCTGGAGGTCGCCCTGATGCCCTCCACCACTACCGAAGCTGTCATCCGGGTGCTGCGAGGCCTGTTTGCAACGCATGGGTGTCCTGATGTCCTTGTCTCTGACAACGGACCGCAGTTCACGTCAGGCACGTTTGAGCGGTATCTTTTGGGACTGGGCATCCGCCATGCCCTAACGGCACCCTTTCATCCATCCAGCAACGGGCAAGCGGAAAGAATGGTGCGCTCGACAAAAGAGGCACTGGCGCGCCTGGACCGGGGAGACTGGCATGAGCGGGTCGCCGAATACTTGTTCGTGCAACACATCACCCCTCATGCGGCCACAGGGAGGAGTCCTGCTGAACTGCTTATGGGCCGCCGCCTCAGGTCACCGCTCGACCGGCTACACCCAGACTTTGCCGTGGCTGAACCCCCAGGCTGTGCCAACGCACCACGGTCATTTGTCCCAGGAAACCAGGTCTTTGCCCGGAACTATGTGGGGGACATCCCTTGGGTGCCAGCCACAGTAGTGGGAGTCACTGGACCTCGCTCGTACCAGGTGGCACTCGAAGACGGACGCTTGTGGCGACGGCACATAGACCAGCTTAGGCGCAGGGTTGGGGACTTGGACACTACCGAGGTGCCCCCAACTGCGCTTGCGGCTCCAGAAGAGACACGTACAGATGGCGAGGCCCCACCTACACCTCCCTCGCAAGCTGCCAGCGTGGAGCCGAACCAAGCCGTTTCAGAACAGACTCAGACCACTCCACTTGCGGAGGCTCCACCCACAGCAGCGGATCCAGGGGAGTTGGTTCCAACGCCACCTAGAGTCGCACCACAGCCTCAGCGGGAACTGTGTGGCCCTCCGGACTTGGCTACCAGTCCCCGGCGGTCTGGCAGAGTTTCCAAGCGCCCAACTTATTTAAAGGACTATGTTGTTGGACAGGTATCACTGTTGGTCTAAGTATGGGAAATGTAACCGATATGCTTTTGTGCTTAATTGAACCATTACGCGTAGTGCTGTATATAAGGAAACCATTACGATTGTAACTAACGCCTTATCTCGGTGGGGAGGGGTGTTATGTAGTGTAGTTTCACCCTGGGCCAACAGGGGGATACTGTATATAGTTTTCACTCAGGTCTGTAGATAGTTTTCACTCAGGTCCGCGTCTGTTATTTTAGGCGGGAACTCTGGGCTGTTGTGGTTACAATGTTGACAGCCGGCTGCCTATAAATACAGGCCGGCTGAGCTGTTCGCAGTTAGTTCTATTCCAGCTTACCATAATAAAGAGCTACTTGAAGAAATCGCTGTGCCGGCTGCTATGTCAACCCACGACCTAACACTTCCAAATTGAAATTTTGCATTCCTCCTGCTCAGTGCTATTTTTCTAGAAGAAGGAGTGCCGGAACTCACCATGATCACCTCTTTTGTTCTCTTATAATGGCAATGGTGCCCACCTGAAAGGTGCCGGATCTGAGTTCTGGTGAGCTCTGGCTGAAAAAAAGAAAAGCCCTGCTCCCACTCCATTTGCCAGTTTGGTAAAGGATTACTGGACCTGAGTCTGCAGCTATTTAACTCTGTTGTCCAAAAGAACAAGTCCATCTTCCATAGTGAGTGAAATATACTCGGAGTCGAGAGTGGATTTCATGCTCTTTATTCAGCTCATAGTGGTGAGGAGGAATGGAAGTTCCCCCAGAATGTCTGTTTTATATACATTATTTACACAATGGGCCCCACGTGATTGGCTAATTCCAGGATTCTCCTGTAGGCCAATCAGGTTGCGGATTCACTTCCACCTGGAGCTGGATTGGGTGGCTCCTGTGGACCAATCAGACTGCTGCATTCTGAATCCTATTCTAGGACCAATCAGACTGCTGCATTCTGAATCCTATTGTTCTAGGACCAATCAGACTGCTGCATTTTGGATCCTATTCAACTCAGCACATAACAGTGAGGTTCATAACAACCACCTTATTTCTGGCAAGAAAACGCCTGCAAAGAAAAGCAGGTGGAAATTAAGCAGCAAAATATATCCATCATCTTATTTTCCTACCATTAAATGAAACTTGAGCCTTCCCATAAAAAGAAGTGGCAACTTTCCTAAACCAGCCTCCTGCTGAAGCCATTGCATGAGAGCCATAATGGGGAAGAGGATCGTGCAACAATTTCCACAAAATAGTTAACACTGCAGATCGGTAATCCTTCCATAATCTGAAATATTGGCTCTGTGCCAAACCCTGTGCTTTCATATACCTCTGAGGAAATTATGGCCTTTCAGTTTGTGGAAAAATAGAAAAGCTTTCTTCCCCTCTTTCTTTTCTTTAATAAGTAAAATATCAAGCATTTTGCACAAAGCAAACTAATCACCTAGAAGAGAAGGCAAAGTATGCAAATGAACCTTTCCGCATGGCTGGGCAGGTCTATTCAAGGTACAGTTGGGGACAAGAAGTTGATTTTGCCATAATGTATAACTATCTCATCCTCTCACTTTTCCCACCAATAATTCAACATAAATGATACGGTATCAAAAGCACAAAAATGCATTAATCTGTGCATTAACAAAATAAATCCAGGAAATAGATAAAAAGTAGTACTTTTAAAGGAAATCAGCCCTGAGTGCTCACTGGAAGGACAGATTGTGAAGCTGAGGCTACAATACTTTGGCCACCTCATGAGAAGAGAAGACTCTCTGGAAAAGACCCTGATGCTGGGAAAGATGGAGAGCACAAGGAGAAGGGGACGACAGAGGACAAGATGATTGGACAGTGTTCTCGGAGCTACTAACATGAGTTTGACCAAACTGCGGGAGGCAGTGGAAGACAGGAGTGCCTGGCGTGCTCTGGTCCATGGGGTCACGAAGAGTCGGACACAACTAAATGACTAAACAACAACAAAGTGCTTTTTAAAAACCAGGCAGGATAATATATATACTAGCATTGTCAGGATTTTAAGCCTGAGTTGTAAACATTTGGTTTTACCAATCTGAAATAAAGCTTCAGAACTCCAAAGATGTATATGCATATATGTAAACACACACACACACACACACACACACACACACACCTCTGCAGATTTGAAGTTTTAATTCAGTTTGGTCAAATCAAATGTTCACAATCAGAGCTTTTTTCCATCCAGAACTCACTGGAACTTAGTTCCGGCACCTCTCAGGTGGGTGCCAATGCCATTCTAAGAGAACAAGGGAGGTGTTCATGGTCAGTTCTGGCACCCTTTCCCCCTGAAAAATAGCACTGTTCACAACTCTGGTTACTAGAAATCCTGGCATTGCCTAAAAATGAAGATCTTAAGAAGGAGACCCTTCATTTTTTGTCTAAAGGGTCATGGGTAGGGGAAACCAATGACCCTACAGATGCTGTTGGCCCTCCCATTATCCCCAGCCAGCATGCAATGGCCAGGGATTATGGAGTTGTAATCCGACATCTGGATAGATGGGTTCCTTACCCTGATGCTGCTGAACTACAGCTCCCATCAGCCTCGGCAAACAGGGCCAATGATCTGGGATGATGGAAGTTGTAGTTTGGCAACAACTGGAGGGCCAAAGGTTCCCTACACCTGCTTTAGGTTAATTGAGGCCCTGCAGCATGAAATAAATTAATAAATTTAGATACAAAAAAAATGGAGGAATCCCAAAATGGCTGCATGTAAGGAATGGATTAGTTGACTATGACAAATAGCACACATTAAGCAAAAATGTAAGGTTTGCAAGAAGTGAGTGTGTAAAGAAGAACCTGTTAAAGACTGGATAATTTTTATTCTTGAAAGCAATATCATTTTGATGCTCTAATTGTTTACTCTTTTAAAAAAATATTAGGCATATTTATAGCCAATCCTTCATCAGAGTAGATTTCAGGGCAGAGTATAATCATAGAATCATAGAGTTGGAAGAGACCACAAGGGCCATCGGGTCCAACCCCCTGCCAAGCAGGAAACACCATCAGAGCACTCCTAGAATCATAGAGTTGGAAGAGACCACAAGGGCCATCGAGTCCAACCCCCTGCCAAGCAGGAAACACCATCAGAGCACTCCTGACATATGGTTGTCAAGCCTCTGCTTAAAGACCTCCAAAGAAGGAGACTCCACCACACTCCTTGGCAGCAAATTCCACTGTTGAACAGCTCTTACTGTCAGGAAGTTCTTCCTAATGTTTAGGTGGAATCTTCTTTCTTGTAGTTTGGATCCATTGCTCCGTGTCCGCTTCTCTGGAGCAGCAGAAAACAACCTTTCTCCCTCCTCTATGTGACATCCTTTTATATATTTGAACATGGCTATCATATCACCCCTTAACCTCCTCTTCTCCAGGCTAAACATGCCCAGCTCCCTTAGCCGTTCCTCATAAGGCATTGTTTCCAGGCCTTTGACCATTTTGGTTGCCCTCCTCTGGACACGTTCCAGTTTGTCAGTGTCCTTCTTGAACTGTGGTGCCCAGAACTGGACACAGTACTCCAGGTGAGGTCTGACCAGAGCAGAATACAGTGGCACTATTACTTCCCTTGATCTAGATGCTATACTCCTATTGATGAGGCCCAGAATTGCATTGGCTTTTTTAGCTGCCGCGTCACACTGTTGGCTCATGCCAAGTTTGTGGTCAACCAAGACTCCTAGATCCTTTTCACATGTACCAGGTATCACCCATCTTGTATTTGTGCCTCTCATTTTTTTTGCCCAAGTGCAATACTTTACATTTCTCCCTGTTAAAATTCATCTTGTTTGTTTTGGCCCAGTTCTCTAATCTGTCAAGGTCGTTTTGAAGTGTGATCCTGTCCTCTGGGGTGTTAGTCACCCCTCCCAGTTTGGTGTCATCTGCAAATTTGATCAGGATGCCCTTGAGTCCATCATCCAAACATCCATCATAATGCAGAATATAAAAACTACAAATTACATATTATTAGTTCAAAGCGGATTTTTTTTAAAAAAAGACACCAACAACTCTTTGCAATATATTTAGTTTATAAATACATGCTATTTTCCTGTTACCATTTACATTTTTGAAAAGAAAGAGATTCCTTGGTTGCTAAGTAAAGGCAAACTCTAAGTGGATTCCACCTTTTCCTATATGAATACAAATATGAATATTCATGTATAGGCAGTCTGGTGGGACACAACCAAAAGGATAGTATCAGACTCCTCCAATCAATGTAACTCACATCAAGTGCGTGGTGTGTATCTGACAAAGAATGTTCTAACCTACATTCAGTCATTCATGCATGATTTTTTGCCTTCCTCAAAGTTGGCACATTTGGTGGAAATGCCAATGAAACAGGCCCCACTCACACCAAATATGTAATGAACTGTAGAGATAATAAATGCTGTATATAGTCAAACCAAAGACCATAGTATTCTGGCACAAGGCACATGCAATTTGAATGGGTTGTTAATTTCAGCACTGCATACTTTGGTATCGCTTTGACCATTGTTCAGATCAGCGCAGTTGTGCCTGGTTCTGAAGAAAAAGCAATGGCGAGAATCAAATCACATGCTTTCCTGCGCAACAACTGAAGAGAAATAGTTTCGTCATGATGACTCAGCAGGCTTTCCCGTCCAACATGTTTATTCAGCATTCTTTGATTGCTCCTTTCAGTATATTAAACGACAGAACAGGCATGTATAAACTATTTATTTTGCAAGGAAGGTGGCCTGATTCATATCTCAGTTGTGGCAAAGTACTTGGATTTATGCAGAGCAAACCTATTCTTGAGTTACTGTGGCTGAGGAGGCATAGGTCTTGCCTCCAGTGTAGCACTATGTAAGCTTCTTGTCAGCACAAGGATATCTGCTTGCACAACAGGACTTTCCTCCTCTCTCCTTCCCCAGCGCCACCCCTCAACCCATTCTGGGGTTCCCCCGACCCTCTAAAGGAGGCACATGCAAACTCCGGCCCTCCAGATGTTTGGGACTACAATTCCCATCATCCCTGACTACTGGTCCTGTTAGCTAGGGATGATGGGAATTGTAGTCCCAAACATCTGGAGGGCCGGAGTTTGCCTATGCCTGCTCTAAAGCACATCTGGGAAGGTTGCAGAGGGAAGAGATGGAGGGAAACGCCTGTTGCACAAGCAGGTATCCTTGCACTAATGGGATGAGGGAGTTTCACACTGCTCATAGGCCTTACTGGAAGCCCCAGTATGCTGGTGGAATGCAAGGTATGCTTCTGGCACAAAAGGCATCCAACAGAACACTCCGATTCGCCAGTGGAACACTCTGTCAAATTCCGTCCCATTCCTCTGTCCAATTAAAACCCACTTTGCTGTCTGGGCAGAAGGCTGGGACTTCCCCGCAAATGGCAGAGAGGAACAGGTGTGGGTGGAGGTGAGAACAGAACAGTGACTCAAGAGGGGAAGCACCAGTGGCAGCTTCCTGACACTGTCATCTACTTTCAGGAGGTGTAGACAGAGCAGACATTTCCCAATAAAAATTAATAAAAAATGACCATATTATCTGAGGAGAGGGAGCTGGGATAGCCAGAAATTTATCCTATAATACACTAAACACATCTGTGGGCCTAGACAAAACAATGCAGCTGTCCAGTGGGTTAGACAGCAGTGCAAAACAACATGTGAAAACAATATTTATCAGCATTTGAAAGACAATTGCTACTACAGCTGGCATTACTCTCATACTATTGTAGTGGCTAGAGTGTGACCTTGTGATAAATGCTGCTCTTTGTGTTCTTCCTCCTACCCACAATCACTTAAGAGGCGAAGGCTTCTCCTCCCTTCACTACCAAGGTGACCACTGCGGAAGAGGAATTTGAGCTCAGACACAGGCAGTCCACATTTGGGGCAATGTTTCTAAGTTTACCCATCTCCCCTGCCTTCACTTTGGAGGGGAACGAAGACCACAAGGAGAGGGATCTGGGCCAAAGGGTGTACTGCCTGAGTTAGGTTCTCCTGCCTCCCATGAACACTTCAGAAGGAAGGAGAGGGCTTACCGCATTTTATCTCTGAGGCAGCAGAGATGATTTTGCAGGTCCTTACATTGGCTCAAGTAAGCATTCCCTGATGGTTAAAGTACGGCACTTGTGGGGTGCAGGCCTCATTATATTTTCATTTAATGGTAGCAGGTAGAAATCTTCTTCAACCATTCCTTCATCCTATGTACTAAACAGAAAGGAAGCTATGAATAGGATAAAAACAACAACACTGGGACCCATTTTTCTTTTTTATTTAAGAAAAAGATAGCTGGCATTTTATCATAAAAAATACCAAACAAAATCTCAAAGCAATATACAAAACAGAAACCAGTCTGATGAAAACCTATTTAAACTATATTTTACTGTTCCAAAAGTAAGTGACAGAAGCCCAGGATTATCCCTGTGAGAAAGGTCTTCAACAGGTGCCAAATTCTTCTCTAGAATGCTAGAACCTGTTTAAGCTGTTATTTGTGGTCACACAGGCAGGGCTTTTTTCAACAGGAACTTGCTGGGCACCACTGCCATTCTAAGAGAACAAGGGAGGTGATGTGCGTGGATGACGTCAGCATGCCGAGCAACATGCTGACGTCATGTGCGCACCTTGTGCACAGTGCTCACCCCATGTGCACACGTCGCATGACGTGCTGACGTTAGTCACACGCAGACCGCAGGGCGGGTGCAAGTGACATGGGCACAAGGCGCAGGCTGCGCAATAAGGTAAATATGTTGTGCAGCATGCACATCTGGCTGCTGCAGATTTGGGGGAGCTGGTTGAAAATTTTGGGGAGCCCTTGGCCCCCCGGTCACCCTAGATGGCGCCTATGATCAGGTGCAAAGGAGGAGAAATGATTCCTATCTTCGACACTTGGCTAGAAAATAAAGAGTGCAACAGGTACAGCTTTTTTCACCAGCAAAACATGAATGTAAGAAGAGCCTGCTGGATCAGGCCAGAGGCCCAGCTAGTCTAACATCCTATTCTCATGGTGTTCAACCAGATGCCTGTGGGAAGCACACAAGCAGGACAAGCGGAGCACAACAGCACTCTCCATCCCTGCAATTCTCCACCAAGTTGCACTCGTCAGTGTTTGCCTTTTCTGTACAACTACTAAAAGCTCTGACCCTTGGCCATGCGGGCTGGGGCTAATGGGAACTGGAGTTCAACAACACTTAGAAGGTCACAAGTTCCCTATCCACGTTCTAGAGTGAAAAAGAGGGGGGGGGGACACAGAACAGACAGTAAAAAAAATAAAGCAGGACATTTCCATTTTGCAGGCTGGTGTCAGTGGCTTACTTTGGGCTCTCAAATTTCAGCGGCACCCCGTGCAATGCTAAAATTCAGCCCTCCATGTCCCCCCACTCCATCCTACAGCATCGTGGAGCCCCCTGCAGCGTGGCGCCCAGTGCGGTCGTGCTACCCTAAAAGCGCATCTGCTGGTGTTAACTGTGATCGGAAAATGACTGATAACATGTTAATAATTGGCAAGGGAAAAGTTCAGACTCCTGGGTTCCTGCTCCAGCATATATTTTTGGTGTGCAGTATTTGAGTGATTAAGTAATCCTACACCTCAAACATAAAACGGGGCTATCGGTGCCTAGTCTCACAGAGGTAATCATATTCATGGGATTCATGCATTGTGGCCGTACGGCTACTCAAGCTGAGCGCCAGATACAGACGCTCACGAGGAGTAAGGGCAGAGAGCCAGCGGAAAGCTCTTATTACAAACAGGTGAAACCCAGATTTGTTTCAACATGAGAGGAAACTGAATTCAGCCCAGCAGTAAGTTGTCCCAGTGAACTTTGCTCAAGGTGCAGGAACCAGGGGGAAACACAACACCAGTGGAAATCCCCTCTCACTAAAAGGAATGAAGGCTCTTTAAGTGTTTAACCACAGTGCTGTGTCAGAAAGAGGAATGTCCCAACTTAGCCGAGAGGATCAGCTCCACCCCGCGGTGTGCAGGGAGAATTTCAACCCTAGCTTTGCGAAGCTAGGGACCTCTGTGTGTGAAACCCCGTATCAGGCAGCTTGGCAAACTCCAGAGAGACAGCTTGGGAGACAAACAAATGGCTGCATTTCAGCAGAAGTCACAAACATCTACGAGGGGGATTTTGCGAAAGAAGAGCATGCCTGACAACTTGCTGACACAATCTTAAGAGACACTGTTGAACCAGAACTGTTACAAACAAAACTAAATGCTATGGGTTAGTATCTGAAAGCAAAATAAAATATAATAAATAACCTCATCTCTTTTCTAGGTGCAATTATAGCTACAATGTTTTGGCAAAAGTTTGCCTATCACTGTTAAATGACTGTAAAACTATGAATATTATTATTTTAAGGGCTTTTTAAAAGGCCCTGCACAAAATAATAATATCATGTTTAAAATATGTATTTAATTCTACGGATAGAACACATTACAATAAATGTAAGAGAAAATACTGCAAATACAAGATTTCTAAGGCTAGTATCTCTAAAGCACTTTCAAAGTAATTATTATCTAATAAAAATGGTCTCTTGGAAGCATTTATTGCACAGCACATCATAAATAAACAATTAAATCATAAAACTATGAAATATAATTTTAAAAAGTAGCATTAAGTGGGTGGGTTTCCTTAGAGTATGATTACTGATTAATGTTGGATATCAGCCTTAAATTAGTACTGTGCTAAAAATTATTTGGCGTTGTCCATCAATTAACAAGAAAAGAAATTGATTTTAAAATTATTAAAGGGGAGAGAACATGCTAGTGAAATTTTCATGGGTGGCTGCAGGGAAATGTCACACATACTTCTGAGGTGGCCAAGGGTGTTTGTTTGTTTGTTTCATAAAATTTATACACTGCTTGATTGTAAACAAACAAACAAACAAACTTTAAAGTGGTTTACAAAAAGATAAAACAAAGTCACGAAAAAAAATCACCACTACACTTTAAAACATTCAAAAGCTAAAATACTAAAATGGATTAAAATTACTTCAACTTTCTAAGCATCTGGGTAAAAAGGTAAAGGTAAAGGGACCCCTAACCATTAGGTCCAGTCGTGACCGACTCTGGGGTTGCGGTGCTCATCTCGCTTTATTGGCTGAGGGAGCCAGCATACAGCTTCCGGGTCATGTGGCCAACATGACTAAGCCGCTTCTGGCGAACCAGAGCAGCACACGGAAACGCCGTTTACCTTCCAGCTGGAGCAGTACCTATTTTTCTACTTGCACTTTGACATGCTTTCGAACTGCTAGGTTGGCAAGAATGTTTCTAGCAAGCACCAAAAAGAGTACAGTGAAGACACCTGCTTGATCTCAATAGGCAGGGAGTTCCACAGGTGCCACCACACTAAGCAACTGAGTTCTTATAAATGTAGAACGAGTGTTATGTGACACTAGTAGTGCCAATTCATTCTTTCATTTTGCCAATTGAAGTGGCCAAGTGGACACACGTAGGGTAAGGCAATCCCATAGGTAAACCGGTCCTAAGCTGTTAAGAGCTTTATATGCTAACAGTAACACCCGGTACTTGGCTCAGTAGAAAACTGGCAGCCAATGCAACTCCCCGAGCATAGGTGTTATATGCTGACAGGGCCTCACTCTTGTCAGCAATTGCGCTGCATCATTCTGCACTAACTGTGCCTTCCGGATCAAGCACGAGGGGAGCCCTATTTAGAGCACACTGCAGCAATCCAGTTTTCTAATTGTGGTGGCAAGGCTTTCCTGGTCCTGGAATGACCGTAGCTTCTATCTTTACATCCATTCAAATATGCCGCCATAGGCTGAGTGGGACGCCAGACCAGCTGATTTGCAATGGCTGCAGAAGAAGGAGAAAAGGGAGCAAAAACAAGAGTTCCTGTGGTACTTATAAGGAAGTGACAAAGTCTTACGTGTCTGCAGATGAAGTAGATGTTCTGGCAAAAAAGAAGAAGGTACTGTATTTTAATATGGTTTGGACAGCTAAAGTTTCGAAATGAAGGACTTCTGTGTAAATACTGTCCCTGGATGCCTGTCATTTAAGGACCATACCGTGGTGCCTCGCAAGATGAAATTAATCCGTTCCGCGAGTCTCTTCGTCTTGCAGTTTTTTCGTCTTGCGAAGCACGGCTATTAGCGGCTATTAGCGGCTTGGCGGCTATTAACGGCTTAGCGGCTTAGCAGCTTTAAGAAAAAGGAAACGAACTCGCAAGAACTCGCAAGACGTTTCGTCTTGCGAAGCAAGCCCATAGGGAAATTCGTCTTGCGGAACGACTCAAAAAACACAAAACCCTTTCGTCTAGCGAGTTTTTCGTCTTGCGAGGCATTCATCTTGCGGGGCACCACTGTATTTACATGAGTCTAATGTGCCATTGAATCTAATGCGCACCTCAATTTTCAGAAACTTGAAACCCAAAAAAGTATTTGCTGGCAAATGTAAATGTGCCATTGAATCTAATGCGCACCTTTCACAACATAATTTGGCCAAAAAAGGTGAACAGTAGAATCGAATATATACGGTACTTAACACCCAAACCTAAACAGTCTAGTTTCTCCCCCTCCCATTTTTCCAACAGCATGTTATCAGCTTTCCAATTGCACATACAGTGGTACCTCGGGTTAAGAACTTAATTCGTTCTGGAGGTCCGTTCTTAACCTGAAACTGTTCTTAACCTGAGGCACCACTTTAGCTAATGGGGCCTCCCGCTGCCGTGCAATTTCTGTTCTCATCCTGAAGCAAACTTCTTAACCCGAGGTACTATTTCTGGGTTAGTGGAGTCTGTAACCTGAAGCGTCTGTAACCCGAGGTACCACTGCATCTTTCCTCAATGGCCAAAGGTGGATTTAGGGGAGCATGACCAGTGCTGAGCTGAGAAGGTGCCACAGGGGGCTCTGCAACAATGACTTAGAACGGGAGGCGAGAGGCAATGGGGCATCAAATGTGGGTGTTGCACAGGGCGCCGCTGCAATTTTATAGCCCAAAGCCCACCACTGCAACTGCACACTCAAAAAAACCTGCTTGTGGACTTCCTATGGGTTGGCCACTGTGAGGAGAGGATGCTGGACTAAATGGACCTTTGGTCTGATCCAGCAAGTTATTCTTAGGTTCTTTTTGGTACTCGAAATTTGGCATTGCCACTGTGGTTCAGTATCCTGGATTAGAGCTCTCATTGCACCTGAACCACTGAACAGCTTTCATTAGAAATAAACTAAATGACAGGATGTTGTTCTGAATCCCTGACTCCCACACATTCACTTGTGTCGCTGTGATCATTTCCTGGGGGGGGGGGGGCTGGGGCTGGGAGGAAGCACTTTGGTACAATCCTCTAACCACTTTGAGCATCTTTTGCATGATTTTTAGCTGTGACTCACACACTCCTAAAAGCGCGTGGGGGAGGGGGATGTAATGCAACAGCATGTGTATGTTATTGACTCTATTTTCTTGGCATGAGAATTGCAGGTGAAGAGACTTAATCACCAACTATGGGGGATTCGCATAACAAATTTGCAAAGGAGGAGCGAGCAATCAAATTAAGAAGATTCCCCTTTTCTTTTCTTCACGAGGAACATATTCAGGAGGTTGCTGGCAATGCATTGCTGTTCCATTTTCCCTTCCATAAGTAGGAGAGTGCTCAAATGCTGCAAACCTATTGTTGTTGTTTCAGTTCTGGTCTTCTCAGATCCATTTCCCTTCTTTTTCACCCCCACAATCCTCAGCCTCATTTGCTGATCGTTCCGATTGGCTGTGTGACAACAAGACATGCAATTTTGTCAAGGTCACCACACCACTACACCCAGCATGAGAGCCGGTGGTGGTGCAGTGGTCAGAATATTGGACTAAGACCTGGGAGACCAGGCTTCAAATCCCCACTCGGCTTTGAAACTCACTGGGTGACCTCGGACCAGTCACTCACTCTCAGCCCAATCTACCTCACTGGGTAGCATAAAATGCTGTGAGAATAAAATGGGGAGGGGGAGTACTATATATGCCACCTTGAACTCCTAGGAAGAAATGTAAAAATAAAATAAAATTTTATTTTAAAAATTGTCCATGACACAGAAAGAAAATCACAGCCAACTGCATTTTAACAGCAGTATGAGCAAGCAAGGCTAGGGAAAGTGAGGCCGATGGATAATGGCACCACAAGGATGCGAAGCAGTAGCAGACAAAGGAAACAAAATGAGCAGAACAGTCTTGAAATGATTAATACTTTTCAGCATTTTGTCCAAATGTGCTCCTTCCCAAGCAGCTATCAAAATCAGCGACCTGGCAGACCCATGCCCCAAAACATTTCTGAGTTCCCTTTTGGCTCTGAAGGTTTCACTAGGCATTGCCCACATAACTAAAATATTTGCAGGTCTAGACACTTGTTTTGCTTCTTCTAATGGAAGCAGAAATTTGCTAGATGCCGGAATCAGTGTCAATTGTTGTGCTTTTTCTGCAGTTGTGCAGTATTACAGGATACATACAGTCCTGCCTTTGGCCTACAGGGGAGAAGGAGCAGTACCTGGCAATGCACCTCCGTTCCCATTGATTCACAGATGTTGCCTGGTGGATCTGGTCACAGGTGTGATACAAATTTGCCATGATGTCCAAGTGCTACAAAATGCTCTTCCCTCCTAGCTTCGTTCTTATAGCAAAGAGACTGTTAGGCTATTGCAATCCCGACTTTGTGTTCCATTTGACCAGACAGAATCATCTTTGACTCTTCTGACAGCTTGCCAGTTTCCAGAGAACCACACAAGAGCGAAGACATTGCTGTATTAAGTGACCACACTCGTCGGTCCAATTACAAGCTGGCTGGCAGGTTTAATTTTTCGGCTGTCTCTGACAGGGCCACTTTAAGTTCTTACTGCCTTTGTCGGTTTGCATCACAGAGCTAGCATTGTTTAAATGCAGCACGTTATTTCTGGCCTGTGTGATTCAGAGAGCCCAGCCATTCACACAGAGAAAGCTACAGCATGCGTATGCCACTGCCTCTTATTTTCATGGCATGGGAATTGCCGCTGAAGGGGACTAATCATCAGGTACGGCAGATTTGCTTCATAAATTTGCAAATTAGGAGTAAACGATCAAATAGCTTCTTGCAGCTTTAAATCGCATGGCTCCTGCTGACTTTAAATGGGAGTTTGTGCCATGAAATAATAACGTTCCTACAGTTGTAGAACACCTTTCTGCGGGAAAATAATCAAACAGCGCCGCACGCTTAACTCACCAAGTTGGCAGTCTATATAGGCTTCTGTTTGCCTAAGAAAATAAAATGTCGGGGGAGCCCACGCATAGGCATTTCATATTTGCAGGAGTGAGGGTAGTACCCAGGCTATAAACCACTGGGAACTTAAAACACATAGCTACACTACCACACCCTCCCACATTTCTCTGCTGAAAATAGGGATGTCCTTTTCAATAATAATCATCAATTTATTATTTATACCCCACCCATCTGACTGGGTTGCCTCAGCCACTCTGGACAGCTTCAATATATAAAAACATAATAAAACACAAAACATTTATAAAAAAAAATCCTCTACAGGGCTGCCTTCAGATGTCTTATAAAGGTTGTAGAGTTACTTATCTCCTTGGTTTGGGGGGGGGGTCACATAACTCCATACCCTCCAACATTTCTCTGATGAAAATAAGGATGTCCTAAGGAAAAGCGGGACATTCCTGGATCAATTCAGAAACTGGGACGGCTTCTGTAATTCTGGGACTGTCCCTAGAAAATAAGGACAGCTGGAAGGTCTGCACTACAAACTTAAACTGAGTTAACCGCCATTTTTGTTGTTGTTTAGTCGTTTAGTCGTGTCCGACTCTTCGTGACCCCATGGACCAGAGCATGCCAGGCACTCCTGTCTTCGTTAACTGCCATACTGTCTTATTAATAAACTTTGGTAATTGTAGCTCCATTTGGATAGCTAGAGACTTCTATTAGAGAACTCAGCACCTTCACTGAACAACAGTTCAGGATTCTATAGGGAAACCATTACAGCTAAATTTATAGAAAGCCAATGTAAGTCTGTAGTGTACATATACATACTGTATATGCCCACCAAAAGTCTGTCCCACTTGATGCCTGCCTGATTTACACAAAAAAGAATAGTGCAACAAGTCTGTCGAGCCATGCTGAACCCCACATCCTACTCTCCTTGTCCGCATTCTATTTTCGGCATTTGCATGGAAGTTAATACTTCAGAAACCAGGTACTCATTCACTGCAATTCTCTTGATACAGTCTGCCTTTTATGAGGGCACAGAATATAGTGCACAGTGTATAAAATGAATGGTATAGTGTCCCCATGCTCAGTTTGCATATAGAAAACCCATGTTAACATCTACTCAGCTGTGAAGCTTACTAGGTGACCTTGTGCAAGTTGCTATCTCTCAGTCCAACCCAGCCCACAAGGTGTTTTTGAGGCTGAAATGGGTTTCTATATATTTTGGAGGAAGACTGAAATATAAATGTAATTAATTGTCAGGTAAATTCTACTTCAGGGGTAGATCATTTCAGCTGCAAAAATAAAACACAAAGTGAGGGCCCATTCTGTAGTGATATGTAAAGTAATGCTTAATACAGACTTGCTGAGGAACGTGCAGCTTTTCAGCTGCCACCCAGTGAATCCATAGCCAAGATGAGTTTTGACTGAAGTAATTCTACACTCAGCATTCAGTCCAGTAGGCACTCTAGGTCTCCAATTAATTTATACTTAATAAAATGGGAATTAAAAGCAAAATGCCCCTTTCCAACTGTAATTATAATCACTTCTAATTTGACTGCAGTTATCACTGGCTATATTTTCTCTGGGCATTAACTTCTAAAGCACCTCGCTTTCCCAGATTTCACAACACAGTGGATACAGACAGTTCAAGATGGAAAGGGAAAGCAGCTCAGCAGCCAAGGAAATGCTGTGCAACTGTGGTTCTGGTTCTTGGGAAATCAGTGATGGTCATGCATCCTCTTTGAGGCACCTACTTTTAAGAGTCCAGCTCTTTAGAAGCTGCAAATAAACAGCCAAGTGAACTCAAATTACATTTTTTTAAGTGGGTGGGAGGGGTGAAAACAAAGTCTTGCCAAACACCCCGTGGTTCATTTTCTCCTTGGAGAAAAAGGAGGTGGGGGAAGGGAAGGTGGGAGCAGATTGCCACATAGCTATGAAATTGCTTTAATAGTCTCTGAGGAAACAACTGCAGTAAAAGGGGATTTCCTGGAGGGCCAAAAAGCTTTATAACTTTGGCTCTGTCCAAAGCCTCCTGAGTGGATATGGCTCTCACTTCTTTGCTGCAGCATTACAAACTCACATTCCTATGGGGGCACCTTTGAAAAGTTGGGTTTGAGTAACTGGCCTGAGGCTGGAAGCTCACTTTGCTGCGTTTTGTGAAAATCATGTCACTGAGATGACATTCCTGGAATGTCCTGCCTTGAGTTGACGAATACTGAATCACAACGAAGTTTCCTTTGGTTGCTTGATTTACCCCTGCCTTGCCTGGCACCTGATGTGGAATGGATTCAGATGACCATGTGAGTTAGTGCATCCATAGTTTGTGCATTTGCAAAAACCCTGTTCTCACACTGAGGGTTCTGGAGATGGTTCTTGCCCAGCTTGTAAGTGGCAATCATTTGTTCTGCAATGGCCTGTCCTTCACTGGAAAGTCTGCCTGTAAACTGACCATAACAGTTTACCCTTAAATAAAATACTTAAATGTTTCAGCTCACAAAGGATCTTGCTGTACTTATTACAGAATAGCTGAGACTCTGCATTATTGATGACAGTTATGGGAGCATAGGAGAAAAATAGTGCAGCAAGCACACCAAACAGCCTTATATTATGACCTATCTAGCCCTATGCTGTGTCTACACTGTGACTAACAGTAGAGCTCTAGGGGTTCAGGACTATTTCCCTAGTCCCTCCTGGAACTGAAGCCATGAACTGAACATGGGACCTTCTGCATATGAAGCATGTGCTCTGCTACTGAGCTACATGAATGCATGTACAGTGGTACCTCAGGTTACATACACTTCAGGTTACAGACTCTGCTAACCCAGAAATATTACCTTGGGTTAAGAACTTTGCTTCAGGATGAGAACAGAAATCGTGCAGCAGCAGCAGGAGGCCCCATTAGCTAAAGTGGTGCTTCAGGTTAAGAACAGACCTCCAGAACGAATTAAGTTCTTAACCCGAGGTACCACTGTAAATGCATGGCGACTGGAGTCAAAATGCATCTGCACCCCATTACTCAATTTAACAAGGAATGGGTGGAACCATCTGGTTCTGTTTTGCAAAGTTCTGGTGGGCGGGGAGCAGAATGAGATCATTCCACTCCAATGAAATTCTGGAGTAGACCTTAGAATCAGGACTGACTTGAAATTCACTCTACATAAACTTCTTGCTGCCTGCGTCGATGTCTGACAGAGTGGGGAAAGGTATGTTCTAGCATATTCAGGAGCTATGTTAGACCCTCTCCCATACAACAGCCAGATATATTGGCAAGAGTGTCCCCTTTAGGGTCGCCACTTGCGCATTTGAAAGCAGCCCTGTACTGGGAAGTTTTTAATGTTTGATGTTTTGCTGTGTTTTTATTACGTTGGAAGCCACCCAGAGTGGCTTCTGCAACCCAATAAGATAGATGGGGAATAGGTAATAAATTATTATTATTTATCAAAAAATAAAGAAAATGCATTCTCCACAAAGGATCAGGTCAGGTCAGGGCAGATCAGAAATATCCCAATAAGTTTAACATACATAATTATTAAATTAATATTTACATAAACATATGTATATTTTAAATAAAATAAAGATTATGTTTCTGCCTACCCAAACCATACCTTTACTTTTTTACCTTTTCTGGTTTACATTATATATATTAAAAATCAATATTGCAGCAAACCCTTTTGCCAGTTTGGTAACAAACCAGTGTAAAGTTGTTTGATTTTAAGAGGGTCAGATTAGCTCACAATTTCTACACTTTTTGTAGTACACAAGTGAACTTGTAAGCATTCTTACTTTTCTCTTAAAACGGGTTTGCGCATCTCAGAATTGAACATGAAAGTACAGTAAGACTTACGTACATCAAAGTTTAAGGAGACCCATTTTGTTTTGGCCTTTTGTATTCCTACTGAGCTTCATTCAAAGATTTAAATATATTATCCCCTGCATGGGCACAGCCAAGGGGGGCAGGGAGGGGCAGCTGCCCCCCATCAATAAAAAAAGACACAGCAGACTGAGGTTCTGCTCCCCCCAACAAAAGGCCTGCCCCCCCCCACAAAAATCCAGGCTAAGCCCATGATCCCCTGCGTAGCTTTGCATTGATACAACAGCAGATATAATAAGCGCCACTCATAAACCTTTCCCTATCTAGCTGGAGTGCTTTGATTCCCTTGGCATGCTTATTGCAAAGAACTAACACTGCTAATTCATTAGGTGGCAGTGAAGTTCTTTCTTGCTGCAAGGAATGCTGTGGATAAAAATCTTTTTTACAGGCCTTCCTAGGTCATGTATCTCCGCCCCCAAGTACAATGCAGTTAGGTAATTAGAGCCTTTGGACTTAATAGCCTTATCCGCTCTTCTTAATTTTAGTTGGCAACATGTATTGCATCCTTTCCTTTAAACGGTGGTAAGCCAGCCCTAGTGTGTTCAGAGGCTCTCCTGTTCATTCCCCTAAGGTGAACCCAGAACCTCTGTCCCAAAGTACTGCACTGATGGCACCAATGCACACAAGTTCAATCTAGCACCAGTAACACCCTCTTCTAGCCCTGGATAAGAGTACAGTGGTACCTCAGGTTACATACGCTTCAGGTTACAGACTCTGCTAACCCAGAAATATTACCTCGGGTTAAGAACTTTGCTTCAGGATGAGAACAGAAATCGTGCTCCGGCGGCACGACAGCATAGAATCATAGAACCATAGAGTTGGAAGAGACCACAAGGGCCATCGAGTCCAACCCCCTGCCAAGCAGGAAACACCATCAGAGCACTCCTGACATATGGTTGTCAAGACTCTGCTTAAAGACCTCCAAAGAAGGAGACTCCACCACACTCCTTGGCAGCAAATTCCAATGTCGAACAGCTCTTACTGTCAGGAACTTCTTCCTAATGTTTAGGTGGAATCTTCTTTCTTGTAGTTTGGATCCATTGCTCCGTGTCCGCTTCTCTGGAGCAGCAGAAAACAACCTTTCTCCCTCCTCTACGTGACATCCTTTTATATATTTGAACATGGCTATCATATCACCCCTTAACCTCCTCTTCTCCAGGCTAAACATGCCCAGCTCCCTTAGCCGTTCCTCATAAGGCATCGTTTCCAGGCCTTTGACCATTTTGGTTGCCCTCCTCTGGACACGTTCCAGTTTGTCAGTGTCCTTCTTGAACTGTGGTGCCCAGACCTGGACACAGTACTCCAGGTGAGGTCTGACCAGAGCAGAATACAGTGGCACTATTACTTCCCTTGATCTAGATGCTATACTCCTATTGATGCGGCCCAGAATTGCATTGGCTTTTTTAGCTGCCGCGTCACACTGTTGGCTCATGTCAAGTTTGTGGTCAACCAAGACTCCTAGATCCTTTTCACATGTACTGCTCTCAAGCCAGGTGTCACCCATCTTGTATTTGTGCCTCTCATTTTTTTTGCCCAAGTGCAATACTTTACATTTCTCCCTGTTAAAATTCATCTTGTTTGTTTTGGCCCAGTTCTCTAATCTGTCAAGGTCGTTTTGAAGTGTGATCCTGTCCTCTGGGGTGTTAGCCACCCCTCCCAGTTTGGTGTCATCTGCAAATTTGATCAGGATGCCCTTGAGTCCATCATCCAAGTCGTTGATAAAGATGTTGAATAAGACCGGGCCCAAGACAGAACCCTGTGGCACCCCACTAGTCACTCTTCTCCAGGATGAAGAGGAACCATTGATGAGCACCCTTTGGGTTCGGTCAGTCAGTCAGTTACAAATCCACTGAGTGGTAGCATAGTCAAGACCACATTTTACCAGCTTCTTTACAAGAATATCATGGGGCACCTTGTCAAATGCCTTGCTGAAATCAAGGTAGGCTACATCCACTGCATTCCCTTCATCTACCAAGCAGCACGAGGCTCCATTAGCTAAAGTGGTGCTTCAGGTTAAGAACAGTTTCAGGTTAAGTATGGACCTCCAGAACGAATTAAGTACTTAACCCGAGGTACCACTGTACCTTGCTACAGGGGATATGGTGCCTGATGCATTTTTTTAAAGCCAGAAAATACATGAGTCCAGCTCTGGAAAGGAGCAAAGGGCGCAATCCTAAACCCACTTACATTTGTCTTACTTTTGAGGCAAAAGGCATAGAATTGTGCCAACAGCCTCTACCTTCTCAGCAGTGACACCCACCCTGTGGAACGCCTCCCATCAGATGTCAAGGAGATAAATAACTATACAATTTTAGAAGAAACCTGAAGGCAGCCCTGTATAGGGAAGTTTTAAAAGTTTGATGTTTTATTACACTTTTATATCTGTTGAAAGCTGCCCAGAGTGGCTGAGGCAATCAGAAAATGTCCCAGGGCCAACACAAAGATGCATATATTTGGAATTTCCAAAGGAAATATTTTTGCCATGTTTAATCCACTTTTGAATTTTGGATAGAACAACAGTTTGTCTCTCCCTTCCTTCCAAGGTCTTGGGTACTGATCACAAAACACTAACACACACACACACACACACACACACACACACACACTTGTGGGAGTGAAGTGAATGTATGTTCTATGATTCTATTGGAGGTTCTAATGGCCATTTTCATGGATGCTTTAGCTGAGATTCCTGCATTGCAGGGGGTTGGACTATATGACCCTTGGGTCCCTTCCAACTCTATGATTCTATGTACCTGTAATGCTGGATAACCATGCATTTGATGAAGCGGACTTCTTAGTTTTTGAGGTGTCACACAAGACTTTGTTGTTATAAAAGTTAAAGGGCTTTTGATGCCATTTTAAAGGAAGACACAATGTTAAGCAAAAGGTGCCAAGTACACAGGAAAACTACCGGTAATTACTGGTGCTGCATAATCTTGCATAATACAGTATTGTAAATACGGAGCTTTAAAAGAAGTACTGGTCAGAGATGGGACTGCGGTGGACACAAGGGGCACCAATTTGTCGGAACAGTTGCAGCAGGACACCAGTCTTGCTTCAGGATATGCTTCTGAGAAAGTGAGAGTGCAGGAGAACCATAAAAAAACAGCTATGAGACTTGTAGGCCAATAACAAATAAGATGCTGCATCGCATGACATAAATATTGTTTTTCCTAACCCTTTTCTAGACTTGGTAGTGAGATCCTCAACTGAAGATGCCAGTAACTGAGCTAGAGCTTCAACTGGTCCAGACCCAAGATCTACCTTTGACTCCCGAGCTGCATCACGGGACCCCCTTTCACATTGGATTTATACTTAATACTGGTAGTAATGCATGTTATTAATCCTAAAATAGCAATTCACTGAGCAATATACATAGTGTTAAGTCAGAATTACTACTAAATGAAAACCAGTGCTGCAACGTGGCAGGAGAAAGGCACAAGCATAAGATTGGTCAGAAATATGTATCTTAATAAAAAATAATAATGAAAAATATATGCCTTTCTCCTGCCACATTGAAGCACTTGTGGAAACTGATAAAATGAACATCTCCTCAGAACACATCCTAGTCTAGACACACATGCACTGCCCCTTTGCGGTCTGGTTATCTGAAGCTGGAATCCATTCTTCTTTGGCGATCACTCGTTGCCGAGTAAGATTGTCTTCCATGAAAATGGTCTTCGCAGTGAGTCCGTAAGTGACCATGGATTGCGGAAAAACTGGAAAAGTGGTATTGTACCGACAAAAATAGAGTGGCTTGCCAAATTATTGGAGTACTACAATATATCCAAAACAATGGGAGAAATTGGAAGGATCTCAAAAGAGAAGATAGATAGGGACTGGAAGGTGTTTAAAAAATACTTGCAAAACCATATCAAAAAATCAGAACTCCTATTAGAATAAACAAGTTCCGTTTCAAACACTGAAATACTGAATAAGATGGATAACAATGTGTTATAGAAAAAGAAGTATGAAATTAGGCTAAAGGTGTGTGAAAGAAAGTAATAGAAGTGGAAAGAAATTGCAATTGAGTAGATTGGAAGTCTAACACAAAGGTGGGGTGAGGGGTGGTGGATGGTGATGGGAAAAGGAATTATTTGTGGGAATGAGTGTAAGTATGTTTGAACACTTTTAAGGATTGTATGAAATGTATGTGTCAGGGAACTGACATCGGAGCCAGAGGCGGAGGCTAGGCTCTCAAGCGATGCTGGAGAAGGGACCAGTAGGAGGAGTAGGAGGAGACTTGGAGTCAAACAACTTTTATGCTGGAAAAGATTTAAGAAACGCCCACTGACGGATTCTGCTAGCGACTGAACAGCCATGAAGTGTAGGGCTGTCCAGACAGAAAAGGTTTAACAAGGCAACCTAGCCAGGAGTGGCACCAACTTGCGCACGAGCAACCCCTACGTTTATGACAGTATGTTTGTATGCTTGTATATCTGTAATATATGTGTATTAATGATGAACTATTTTAACAATAATAATAAAAAAAAAATAATAATAGGCTTCCGTAAGCTTCTTCGAAGATATTCAGGATGGTTTGGAGGTCATTGTGCACACACTATGTTGTCATCAGCATACTGAAGCTTTATGATGGAAGTTATGGTAACCTTACTCTTTGCTTTCAGCCCACTTAGATCCTAGTCTACACATTCCTTATAGTGCCCTTTTTTGGTCTGGTTATCCAAAGGTGGAATCCAATATGGTGGCAACAGCTTTGCTCTGACCCACCTAGTATGGGCTTGTGATCCACCTGCAGGTCACAACTCACTTGCTGAAGACCGGTGAAGGGGGCTTGAGCATGAAAAACATACTCTGCCACTAAGAAACAAATAACTTCTCCATCTAGCCCAGGATTGAGTATTGTGACTGGCAGTGATGCATTAGGGTCTCAAGCAGAGCCTTTCAACTAAAGGCCACAGGATGTGTGTGAAAAGCATGTGCACCATAACTGAGCTATAGCCTTTGACCCGTGAAACAAAAATTCATTCCCAAAAACCGACGAAAGAAACTTGTAGGACAAGTTTGCTAAGATCAGGCTCGCTGCTTATTGAGGTCAGCTGAGAAAACAGGATGCTTAAGTGGAGCGCTTGAACAAATGAAGAGTCAGGCTGTTTTAATCAGAAAGAACATGGGAGAATTCAGAATGGCTGAGCAAAATATTGATTTGCTAGCCCTGAACAAGCTTTCTCCTTTGATGATTAATTCAGTGACTAAAAATCTATAAGAACAGCCAGAATTTGCTGGTAGGAAGAAATCTGAAGCATGTGACAAAGAAATCTAGGAATCTTTGAATGCTGCACAGAATGGAATTCTTTGCTGGGAAATTAAGAGAAAATGCAAAAGAAACTTTTTTAAAAGCCAGCCTTATTCCAACATCAAACAGACCACAATTACATGGCCAACAAGCAGGGTAGACAGCTGGCTGCCAAATCAATCTTAAGAACATGCTTAAGAACAACCAAATCTGTTGAAATAAACAGTCAATGTGTCCTAATGTGCAGGCGTGCCAACCTGAATAAAATAGGGGGGGGGGGGCAGATGAGCCCCACCTTGCATAATCGATCAAATTATGCACACCATTTGAATGGCAATGCCCATCAACTTTTGTTTTTGTTTTTTTAATTATTGACTTAAGAAAATTATAGACAGCAAAACGAAGAAGCCTAAATTAACATTGCCTTCTACCGATAATAAATAATAATAACTATTCAAATAACGAAAATACTAAAAATACATTTACTTCCCCTTTTGAACTTCTATTCTGGTTACAATATATTACTATTCTATAAGAATCTATTATATCCTTTGCTGTCCCATATATTATTTTATTTCCCATATTCAACCTAACCCTTCCCTCCTCCCCACTGCTTCCCTTCACCTGTGTGAGATCTTCCCATCATAATATTTCTTTCTAGTTGCTTTAATAAAATAGAGTAACATGAAAACTGTTAGATTATAATTACTTCTTTTGTCCTTACACACTTAACAATTGCCTATTAAGAGTTCTGCTTTAACACCATATTTCTTCATGTATTCCCCTATGCATTCCCATTCTGTATAGAATTTTTGATTGGAGCAGCCCCTGATTGATGCAGTCATTTTTGCCATCTCGGCAAACTCACAAATCTTAACTTGCCATTCTGTCATTTGTGGTACTTTTTCTGATTTCCAATATCTTGCCATAAGTATTCTTGCAGCTGTGGTTATATACAAAAATATATTCCTTTTGTCCTTGGGTGTAGTGATCAGGTGGGATTGCTATGAGGAATTATAACAAATATAGAGTAAGCCATCTGTGTCAGCAATGAAAGCATTGCGTTGACTGGATTTAAACTATTTTGATATGATTCTTGATCAACCCACACCTCTGTATCCCTGTTCCATTTCTCTTTCTTGACTTACACGTACACTGCCAGTTGCTTTGCCAGGCAGGCATCCTGGGTCATCAAAGACAGTGGGCGGTTTCTTTGATGTAGCTTTTCTGATATAGATAGGTAGCCGTGTTGGTCTGCCATAGTCAAAATAAAAAAAATCCTTCCAGTAGCACCTTTAAGACCAACTAAGTTAGTTCTTGGTATGAGCTTTCGTGTGCAAGCACACTTCTTCAGATACACTGTGTATCTGAAGAAGTGTGCTTGCACACGAAAGCTCATACCAAGAACTAACTTAGTTGGTCTTAAAGGTGCTACTGGAAGGATTTTTTTTATCTTTTCTGATATGTTAATCTTAGGATGTAAATCTTAGGGCTAGGACACAGGTCTCACATAAAGGTGATAATGATCGCTGTCCTCCTGGCCATCCTTCTTATCTCGTATATTGCTTGTTGATCACCTCCCGGGGTTGCCAAATGCACTCCTTTGTAGTTCTGTTTTATTTACCCCATGCTTAATTAGTTTTGGTAGTTTAACTTTGTCTCCACGTGGGGTTTGTTGAAATGCTCAGAAGAAATCTGATTGGTTCTTACGAACACTCTGTAAAAAGTTCTTTTGTGAATAAAACGACCTGGGCCAAGGGGTAGAGAGAGAGAGATTATTATACGCACCCTTCCCAGAGTCTTGCTGGTTCAAGCCTCTGTGTGTATTCTTATTAATCAGAGTTCAATCCTTCCTTTACTTTGAGACCGTCTCACTTGGGTATGTCATTTGTTAATAAACTCAATAAGTATGACTCTGGTTTTTTTGAAATAGAGCTCCTGAGGATCTTTTTGATTTCCTCATGTATCTCATTCCAAAATTGTCTTACCACCTTACATCCCCACCACATATGGTATAATGTCCCCACCTCTTTCTTGCACTTCCACCAGAGATTTGGATGCTTTTTGTAAATTTTTGGAGTGGGCTCAAATATTTTACTGGGGGGGGGGGCAAAGGGACCTTGGTCCCTAGGAGTTGACTCCTATGCTAATGTGTGTACAGTACATCCTGTTATTAAAGATAAAGAACATAAGAATAGTCTGCAGAATTACTGAGAAACCAGAAACCAGCAGAGCCATGAAGTACTGAAACGAAATGAAATTGCATGATTGATTGTGGAATCTAATGTTAGAAATAACTCAGCACTGAAATGAAAACATGGGACTCATTCTTGCATGTAAATGCACTGGCTGCATTTAGACCCTATGATGCTTCAATATACATGTGAAGTAAGGGGGGGGGGGGTTGTTCCTCTGAGCATCACTTTACTTCCCCCACCCCTAGCCCCACATTGAACAGCATTTCTCATTGTAATGCCCATTCATCAAATTTGAAGGGCTTCTTTTGGAGCTCCTTGCAACCTTTTAAAAATTATTTTTACCATCCTGGACAATTGGGTGTCATCAGCAAACCTGCCCTTCTCACTGCTCACCCCTAACTCCAGATCATTTATGAGAAAGTTAAAAAGCACCACTTCCCTAATGCAACTCCTTGGAGAAACCCATGTCTTAATATCTCCTTTGCGAGAATTGTCCATTTATCCGTACACTCTGCTTCTTGTTATTTAACCAGTTACTGATCAATAAGAGGGCACTTCCTCTTATTCCACAACTCCTCAGCTTACTCGGAAGTCTTTGGCAAGAGGGCTTTTCGAAAGTCCAAGTACCGTACTGTGTTACTTCATCCACGTGCTTACTAATACCATCAGATGAATCTAAAAAATTGGATTGCAGCACTGCATGGGAAGTGCATTTCATAACAGCATTCTTTGCCTTAGCAGAGAGCAATCCAAACTATGAAAGTTCTATCTTTCATCCGCCCATGATCAGCAGGGAGGGGTGGCAATGCATGCTGGCTTTGCACAGGCTCTATATGCAATACTTATTCTGTGAACCACCCTGCGATCTTATGATAAATTTAAATTTAAATCAATCAATAAACACAATGGTGTGTAGGAGGCTTCCTTTGCCATATTTAAGCAACCACCCGATAACTCCACAGTGATATCTATGAACATACATATCCTTAGCTTATGTTAAGGATGTCTGAGCTATATCTACAAGTTATGGATAAAAAAGATGCTTGACCCTCACATCCAGGAAATTATCATGCTTCTCACAGCACTTCCACATGAGATGAAAAACTGACACTTGTTACGTTCATAGCTCAGCACTAGAAAATCCCTTAAGCTGGGCAGTTGTATAACTAACACTCAAATCTCACTCAAATCTCAAAACCACAGCCTCCATTAGGTGTGTATGGACTTACGAGGTATACAATGCAAACAGTGTTAGAAATTCAGATATATCAGCTAGGCACAAATGCCCCCTTAAGCCAAGGTTACAGTCGCCAAAACATAATGTCTAGTTGCCATTTTTGGGTAAGGCAGCTCTAAAGTCTTATTTTTCAAATGACGTACTGACTGTGATTGATTCTCAGTTAAACATCTGGCTAGTTCAGATGACAACCTTGGGCTAGGTTAAGAACTTTGAGAACGTAAAGAAAAGTCACTTGATCCAAGGTCAGTCCACATATATATTGGCCTATTCCTACTTCTTTTTCTTAATGGCGAATCAGACCATTCATAACATAAGAACATTCTTCACAACTGTGAGTGGGGCAATGGTGTGGCGTGAGTGAAAACAAGATACAACAATTACCGGTAACTAAAGCTCAGGATGCACAGAAAAAGCATTTTGGTTCCTGAAATTCATTCCAACCATGCAGATAAAATATATCTGATAGAATTCTACAGGATGGAGTATTAGTGCGTCAAGACCCAATGATCCCCAGGCATGCACCTCCAGATGGTGGAGATGTCAGGTGCCATCCAGGGTCCTGGGCATCTTCACTTGGTCACAAGTGCAAAATGCGCCTGGCACCTATCTAGTTTTGAACACTGAACACAAAGGCTAACATTTTTTTGGGGGGGGGAGCTCTGATAGGCTGCATGCTCTGTTAGTCCTCTGAAAAAGTCACAAAGCAGTGAATAAATGCCCCTGGCACAGAACGGGCATAGTAGTGATGGCCTGCTTTAGAAAATCTTTGTATCAGTACAATGTGCAACTGATATTATCTGGAGCACTCCTGTTAGCCGTGGGCTGCTTCTCTCCACATCCCCCACTACAACTATATTCCTCTCTGGCCGCAGTGTCTGGAATTTAATGTGATTAGACAAACAAGCGTATAAGCAGCAGCTCAGTTAAAAGGAACACCTAAGCTCCGTTACCCATGACCTTTGTTCCTTCAGCCTGCTCTTTAAGGTTTACACCTGCTTGGCACATTCTGAAAATGTGTTAATATAACATGCCAGCATGGGTGGAGTTCAAGGAGAAAGCTAAGCAAACCAGCCACCAGGCGCCCACATGGAATATTGAGAGTGTTGCTCTGCACATGTTTCCTGGATGCCAACTCGAATAAAATATGGGGGGGGGGAGGCCAGGTAAGCCCCACATAATCACACAGTGCAACAAACACACACACCATTTGAGTGGCAATGCCCATTAACCTTTGGGAGGCCCAGGGCCCTCAAGTACTTATGGGGGGGGGGCAAGTCCTCTGAGTCCCACTGTGTGGCTCACTTTCAGCCCAGCATGCACAAGACCGCAAACCCTGGAAGTGTTTGTGAAAGCCCAAAGCTGCAACAGGTCTGGGCTGCTACTAGCAGACCTCAGGTCTTCATTCACCATATCCAAAAGTGTGCCTAGACCAGTGGCTTTCAACCGGTGTGTGCTGTGGCATCCTGGGGTGCCTTGAATGATGGCCAGGGGTGCCATGGGCAACTCTGGCCTCTGTCCCTCTTTCTTTCCTTCCTTCCCTCCTCCGATGCCTTCTCAAGTCTCCCGAAGGCTTGCACAGCTGTTTGCTGCAGCATCCCTGGCCATAAGCTCTGGCAGGCACCTCTCTTTGGGGCAGGGCTGGGGGGGGGGTGCAGCTCGGAAACTAGGGGCAGCAGCAGGCCAGAGGACTCCCAAGGAAAGGGGAAAGGAGGCTGAGGGAACACTCCACAAAGGAGGGGGTTTGAAAAAGGGTGAGAGTCTGCTAGCTCTGCAGGCAAGGGTTGGCATAACTGGGTTCCTGAGCCCCACAGGGATGCTGCAGAAAGAAAGTTGGTCAAGGGAGCCGGTTGAAAACCTCTGGCCTGGGCTACTGTCGCAACAACAGAGACTCGCGAGGCGGGTGGTTGTTGTTTTAAGCAAAGCACTTCAAAGGAAAACTTCGCCATGCCAGTAAGCCTCCAGCTCCACTCCCATCCTCGAAAACATGCGAAAACTTATGCAACTCGGGCCCTTAATCTCCTCGAGTAATCTCGAGGGAGAGCATATAAATCCAAAGGTCGAAGCCTGGCCTCACGTGAACGAACGGCAGCGGCAAAGGAAAACGGGAAGGGAAG
The DNA here is from genome assembly GCF_964106645.2 of Podarcis pityusensis. Lineage (NCBI taxonomy): Eukaryota > Metazoa > Chordata > Lepidosauria > Squamata > Lacertidae > Podarcis > Podarcis pityusensis. The sequence goes on from NC_138031.1 coordinate 62,800,772, forward strand.
CCAAAACTTCGGCCGCTGCTGCCAATGTGATGCCCGCTGACTAGCTTCCCCGTTCGGCTTCCCGCGGCGGCGAAGGAGGAGCCGCTGCCGGTTCCCCCACCGCGCGCGCCATGAAGGTCTCTTCGCTCTTCCTCTTCCACGGCCTCGCTCTCGCCTGGTACGTGTTCCTCGTCGCCTTCGTCAGCAAGATAGCGACGGGACCTGGCGAGAAGAAACCGGACAACATCCTCGCCTACGGCGGGCCGTGGAAGTTCCTGACCGTCCTCAATCTGGTAAGCGGCGCGCGCGGAAGCCGAGCCAGGCCTTCCCCTCTCGCCTCAGTCTGCTTTCGCTTCCCGCCATCGGCGCTTCAGGAGACCGGCGGCGGTCCAAGGGCAGCTTGCGCCTGCTGAGGGGGTGGGAATCCCCAGGAGGAGGGTCACAGGGGTCCCCACGGCCACGAACCCCCGACCTAGGCTAGAGTTATACGTTTCACTCGCCTGAAGCCCCTTAGCCATCCATTGAAACTAGGGGGCGGGGGGAGAGGGGCGGGTTTGAAATACGTACAGCGCGGGTTGGGGTTGCCACCTGTATAATACAGGATCTTCCCGCATTTCCAAGTGATATGTTATGTACTGTATTTGTTACAGTTTTGACCTGTATTTCAGGTTGGTTTTCTCTCTCTCTCTCTCTCTCTCTCTCTCTCTCTCTCTCTCTCTCTGCCAAGCTGTGGAGTCCTCTGCAAATGCATGCATTTGAAACTGTGTGAAAGATCACCGTATTTAAACTCTGTGTAGCAAAGCAGAGGCAGATTTGCAATTGTGTGTGTGTGTGTGTGTGTGTGTGTGTGCATGCCTGGGTGACAAATTCCAGAGGGGCTGTCCTGTTAGGCTGCAATAGATTGCAATGGGTTGCTCTGAAGTCACTTCAGCACCAGATTGGGGGGGGGGGTCGCCTACCCCCCTGCCCTGCCCTGTATTTTGCCAAAGCAAAGGTGGCAACCCTAGCAGGAAATAATAGAATTGTAGAGTTGGAAGAGATCCCCAGAGTCATCTAGTCCAACCCCTTGTAATGTAGGAATCACAACTGAAGCATCTTGTGATGGATGGCCATCCAACCTCTGCTTAAAAATCTCCAAGGAAGGAGAGGTAATCTGTTCCACGGTGGAACAGCTTTTACTGTCAGAAAGTTCTTCTTGCTGTTTAGTTGGAATCTCCTTTCCTGTAACTTGAATCCATCAGTTTCGGTCCTGGCCTCTGGAGCAGGAGAAAACAAGCTTGCTCCATTTTGCACGCGACAGCCATGTTGGTTACAGCATGGTGCTGGTAATGCCAAGGTTGCAAGTTTGATCCCCGTAGGGCAGTGGTTTTCAACCAGTGTGCCGTGGCACCCTGGGGTGCATGGAAATGGTGGTCAGGGGTTGTTGCGAGCAACACTGGCCTCTGTCCCTCTTTCCATTCCTCCTTCCTCTGATGCCCTCTTGCATCTCTGCCTCCCAAAGGCTTGCATAGCTGTTCGTTGCAACAGCCCTGGCTACAAGCTCCCCAGGCAAATTGTGTCTCTGGGGCTGGCCAGGGGGTGCTACCTGCACAGCCGGGGGGTGGAGTAGATGATCCTCAGGGTCTCTTCCAACTACGATTCTATGTGGGCAGGGAAGCAGAACGCTTTTCCTGCCTGTGGTTTCCCACCAAAAAGACTTTTTTAAAACCACCCCAGTACCTTGCACAAGTTAATTCCAGTGTCAAGAGACCACGGGGGGGGGGGGGTAGCTTTTACTAAGCTGTGGATAGTGTGTAATAGTAGTAATTGTGCAGGAGATGTGTTGAATCCTCCACCCCATACTGCAGTTTAAATTATACACACCCTCCATAATTTCCTAGGGATTCAGAAGCGCACCCGGCTGGGTCTCCCTCTCTCCATGGGTCTTTGGCCATCAGATCTAATTTGCTTCTAAAATCTGTGTTAACTGCTTTTGCTTATGTTCATCCCTTGCTGTGCAGGTGCCTCTGCTTTTCCTGGGCAGTGGTCAGGGATGGTGTCATCATCTGGAGGGCTATAGATTTTCCTCCCCCCCCCCCCAAGTAAAGTTTCAGAGGGGCCACTGCGTTAATCTGTTGGAGCAGGAACAACACTGTCTTGTGGCACCTTAACAGATCAACACTGGAAAAGCAGATTGCTTTCTGTGAAAGCAAATGCCAGAATAAAGCTCTTAGTCTTTCAAGTATCACAAGACTCATTGTTGCGGATTAAAAAACAACAACACTGAAACGCAATGTGTGATATGGTAGGGAGTCCAAAATCTGCTGTTCAAAGGCAGGGGAGATGCAAACTCCAAGACACAGGCATACCTAAGGCAGCTCTTTGTGCCTTGGCCCTTTTTCTGCTGTTGGACTGATCATAAAGTTAGGAAGTCTCTGCTAATGTATACCCTACGCTACTATTTTTCTGCAGTTGAACACTTTGCAATTGACAACTTTTTTTACTTTTTCATACATGCATAAACCATTAAGCCAGATTTGTGACTTAAGCTAAGAGGACAAAAACATATTGTACCCCTTCATGCAGTCCGTGTAGTTTAAGGGTGTTAGGAGTTGTAGCTCTGTGAGGGGTAAACTACAGTTCCTAGCTTTTTAAACGAAGGCATGTACTTTAAATATATGGTGTGAATGTGACTGTCAGTGGAGGCCTACCCATTGGAACACCTTGCTTTATGCTCCGGAACACGATTGGCATAAAGACTAAACTTATCCTCTCTGAAATTTCACGTATAATGTTGTTCCTTCATTTATTTATATTGCGGTCTCTCAATGTAACTTAGAATATTTTATTTCCTTTGTGACCTCTGCTAAGGCTGTGTACATATCACCAGCTTACAATACAGTTGGCCATTTCCCCCCTCAATTCCTATTGAAGCTGGTTTGGCGAACAGCACATCAAAATGCAGTATTTTCTAAGAAATGACAGGATGGAGCTGGATTGTGACTAACATTGTGTGTACACCACTTTCCAAACTAGAAGTGGGATCACACTGGATGCAGAGTAAATGACAGTGTGTACACAGCTTTAGAGTCTGTCTATAGCTGTACTTCAACCTTGCAGATAAGCTATAGTACTCCCTAGAGGTGATTTTTTTTTTAATTAGTGGATCTTTGCACACTGATGCTAACAAAGCTACTTAGTTCTCATAAAACATTATATAAGTCTATTAAACAATACAATGTTAAAGTTTACCACCCAAACTAATTTATTAAAACACTCTCAGTAAATAAGATAGATATAGCTAGTGGCGTTTTCCACAGTGCTGATTCATGGTTCACCCTGAAAACTGCCTTCTTAAGAGTTCATTGAGGTGTGCACAATTAAAAATGGATGAAGATCTTCTCATTAGCTGTAATTAATTTAGGTTCTGCAGGCTGTTTACTTTGGGATCTCCTTGCTGATTGACGCGCTGGTACTAATGAAGCAACTGCGACTTGCTAAGTCCATGTTCCCCTTCAGAGACTTGATCTTTGGCAGCCTGGCCTTTCCTACCTCCATGGTGAGTTTCAAATACACATAATCATCATTATTATGCCACTATTAGAAGACAAGCGCTAGTTACTTTGGAAGGATTGTTCTGAGCCAACCATGCTTTAAGTAATGATAACTCATGAATGATAACACATTATTACTAATGAGAATTCATTAAAGATAGTTCATTATTACTATTATTTTATTGATACTGTAATAGTAGCAGTATATATAAACAGCATATACCGTATAATTGCCTGAAAGACACTTAGTGTGTTATAGAATACAACTGCTTCATGTTTTCAAAAACCAAGCAAGGCAACTGAAACAAAGAAAGAGGGTTTGATTCCTGACATCTCCAGGTAGAGCAGGCAAAGGTCCCATCTGAAATTCTGGAGAGCTGTTGCAGATCATTGCAGACAATATCAACCTAGATGCACTCTGTATCTCTATATCTAACTTCCTATTTTCCCAATGAATATTACCTGCTGCCTTATCAGGGAGTGGGTGGTGCTGTGATCTAAACCACTGACCCTCTTGGGCTTGCTGATCGGAAGGTCAGCAGTTCAAATCTTTGCGACAGGGTGAGCTCCTGTTGCTCTATCCCAGCTTCTGCCAACTTAGCAGTTTGAAAGCATACCAGTGCAATTAGATAAATAGGTACCGCCGTGGCAAGAAGATAAATCACATTTCCGTGCACTCTGGCTTCCATCACGGTGTTCCGTTGCACCAGAAGAGGTTTAGCTGTTCTGGCACATAATCTGGAAATCTGTTTGTGGGCAAATGCCGCCTGAAGCGAGATGAGCGCTGCAACCCATAGTCACCTTTGACTGGATTTAAACATCCAGGGACCCCTTTTTACCTTTTTTTATCTGCCGACTTCCAAAATCCAGATAAGCACCTTAAGGGCCATTTAGCATCTTACAACATGCAACAGAAGGGATATGTGTGGGTGTGTTTATACTCACACTTCTGTTTTCTGCTGCATATTGCCAAAATATGCCTGAACTGAACCTCAGCCTCAGTTAAACACATTTCACTTGAAGCGTCCCATGTTTAGTATGAAAAAATAATTCATGTGTAGCTATGTAGTAGAGTAAGCATCAGACACTAATACTCCACTTTAAACCTGTGAAAATGCAAGCAAGGAAAGTCAGGTAAAATTGAGACAATTTCTTTTGGCGAAAAATGAGCAGAGTGTACTGTTTCCAAAGCCATTTTTTTCTACTCCCGTAGAGGGATCACCAGGTGTGAGGGATCACTAAGTGTAGAGACGGACTTGCTTCTGATTATAAACAATGCATACTATTTTTAGTAGGAGAACATCCTTTCTCAGCTCCTGTGTCCCTGGTTTGCTCTAATGTGGACTCACACTCAGCAGAGAAAACAAGGCCAAGAAAGCACAACTGATGCTGTAATTATTTTTCTTGTGTTGAAATGCACCCATTGAGAAAGCTTTCTCAATAGCTAATATTCACTTTTTCGGCTTAAAGCCTGTTCTTAATGAATGAGGGCGATGTTTGTCGTTAAGCCGCTTGGAGAAGCAGAAGGTAGATCTGATCATCATCAAAGACAGAGACTGTCCTACTGTTAGGCAAAGTGAGGCGACTGCCACAGGCAGCAGTTACAGTGGGACGGAGGCAGCAGCAACAGCCCCCTGGCTGTCCCTCCTACCCCCCTCCCTTCTGTCATTCTCCTCTGTGGAAAGACAGACTTGGGTATGCTATACAGCCTGTCTTGGCCCTTCCAAACTAAGCTGCTGCCTAGTAAAGGACACTATTCCTTCACCAGTGTTGAAATAAGTTTAATTGGCTTCTGTGCACAGAACAGAGATGGGGGAAATCTTGTCCTTCACCTCATGCAGCAAAAAAGTTCAGGCCATTTCTGATAGAAGGGTTGAAATCACAGTTCTCTTTCTCCCCATCTGGTTATTGTTCATACTATAAAGACCTTACTGGCTTTCTCACCCAGTGGAAGGGCCCGTTGCTTGGCAATGGTGTCCATGCTTTGCATCCTTGGCATCTTCAGTATAAAACAGATCCCAGACAGACCAGCTGAAAAAGTGCCACTGTATATGAGGTCTGAATAGTTTTCACTGGGCTTTGTGGATTTTTAGCCCAGAAAGCAGCTCCTGGTGGTCTTCACAGCTTTCCCTCTTTCCCTGCTCATGCCAGTCTTTGCCAAAGATAACAGTTGAAGAACATGGCTTTCCCCAAGGAATCCTGGGAAATTGTAGCTCTGGGAAGGGTATACTACAGCTCTCCTACTTTAAATGCATGTTGCGGAGGTGAGAGAAAAGTAACAAAATTCTTCCCAAATCGAACATTGCAAAGGAGAGAGCATCCCTAGGAAAAGTAATTAGACAACTGCTTGCATAGGTGTTTTTTATTGGCTAGTGTGCTTTTAATGATACAGCACTCTTTGTACCCAAACAGAAGGCAATCAATATGATTTTATAAATGCATAATTATTATTAGTTGTAGTAAACATAATCTGAGCACAGTTCTTGTATTTGCTCTGAATTTCAGGACTTTGGGGAACACTGAAGTTTTCAGGAAGCCTGTCAGTCTAGTGCTGTATATGTGTTAACTGGCTTTGATTACCCAGTGTAGGAAGAGTAACCCTCTGGACTGCTCAGGGGCACTTGATATGGCCAGCAGGCAGAAACCCCTCTCCGCCCTCACACATTCACTGAACATGTGGAGAAAGTCATGTGAAGATTCATGTTGCCTTTTTTTTTGCTACAGGGGGCAACCATTTAAGGTGCATCCAATTGTCATACGGCCGCCAACACATGGATCCTTTTGGGCCCAGAAGAGGGAGGAATGTGGTAGGGGAGTAACAGGGTGGAGAGGGCTTATGCACGCTCTGCCAATGTGCGCAGGGGCCAGGAACAGAACCCCTCACAAAATGGTTGTCGCCTGTACATCACATTTTCCAGGACTAAAAGCTTATGTAGGTTCTGTGGCCCAGAGTTGGTTACAGCACTAAATGATTTCTAAAATAATAAAATACATACTGTTGTGATACTGTTTGAAACCTTGCATAAGTGAATCCCAGCCCCTCATTTCACAACTCATTATTCTGGAGTGCTGTGACAGGAAGAAGCTTGCCACAGTCCTCTATCTGAGAGAAGTGGAAAGTACTTTGTTAGATGCTTGTGTTAGATAAATTCATCACCTTTTTCTTTTAATACTCTGTTTCAGACAGTGTTTACGTTGTTTTGGGCACTATACCTTTATGATCGGGAGCTTGTTTATCCCAAGAGCCTTGATGCCGTCCTTCCTTTATGGCTGAATCATGCTATGGTGAGTAAAATGTAAAGCAACAACAGCAAAATGGAACAAAGGCAATTTGCAATAAATATTCAAACATTGCATGATGGATGCAAGGGAAAGCAGACATGATCCAGCCAATTATGCACTTTTAATTCCTACTGATCTCGGTGGGAGAGTCAATATATACTTAATCTCTCTCATCAAATTTAATAAGATGTGCTTACGGTAACTTTGGCAGGAACATGCCCAGATTCTGCAAATTTTTATTTGTAGCTTCCTTGCTTTCTCTTTAAGCCGAGACAGGCAATGAGCAGGCATGTGAATTGCTAAAGAAAGCCTTAAAGCATAGGGGAAAATATCAGTGAATTGTTGCTTGCCAAGTGTAAGTCAATTGAAAGATGTGAAGTCATTAAACGGGGTGGCAGGATAGGGTGGGGAGAGAGAGACACTTTCTAGGTTACTGCAGTGCATATAAAAGAATGAGAGTGCTGTTGCTGTAAACAGAGTGTTATACAATGCAGAATGTCTGGGAATACAAATGAATGTTTGGTGGTTTTTAGAACGGAGTAAAAGAATCCAAAAAGGTATGTAGCAGGAGCTCTCCAGTCAAGCAGCAAATGTGAGTAGAAACAACAAGCAGCAGTGCAAAAATGATGGCTGGCTGACTCCTGCATCTTACATTTTAAATTTCATTTTTAGCCAAAAACAGAAATGAAAGGAAATGGGGGGGGGGGGAATCTTTACTGCTCTGGGCAAAGATGCTACCAGTAAAATAGAAGCTGTGGGTGTGTGCAGAATTCACGAAATGTCGTCTTGGGAATAGGTGGGTGAAAAAGTTCAGTATGAATCGTAAGAGCCTAAATGAATGAAATAACCATCATACTCAGGACGTTCAAGCTTGATTCTATCAACCTTCCGTAGTGAATGAGGCTACTGGCTCTTACTCAGGACAGTGCTACGAAAAGATCAATATTCCTTGCAGTGACAACCCAAATTCTGCCTTTATCGTCTGCACAAATGGGTTTGTTTGCATCACTCGCTCCTCTGGAATGCTAGTCATGTGGAAGAAGGGCAATGAGTCATAAGAACCAAAACAAATGAAACAGCAATCATATCCAAGACTCAGCCTGGATTCCCTACTCAGTGCCATTATAGGCTACTAACATAGATGGGTGCTACATAAAGACCCATTTTTATGATCTGACCTCTTGACACCCTATAATGTTAGTTTCCTCTAACATTATCCTCACACCAGCAGAGTATGGCATGGTGGGACTGAGCCACTTCCATTGGCACATGTGGAAAATCGGTGCAGGATAGCAGCCACAAGCCTTATGAACCTGTTTAAACAAACAAAACATAAAAAAGTCATAGCTTAAATCTTTTATGTTTCCGAGAAGTTAGAATGAGCCCATTTTTCAGAAGTGATGTGACACTCGCTCAATGGGCAAATCATTCTGCATGAATTATTCAACCTAGGCATGGAGCTAAATGATGGATCCCTTCAGCTAAGATTTGTTCTTTCCGTGCTTCCTAAGAAAACCAGAAATTTCTAAGCGATTCAAGTTCCCTTATGAACAAATCTGTGAAGTTTTGAAGGAGGCAGAAGAGTTAAGAAGAGCTAAGCACCATCACATTGCCCCAAACTTGCCTTACTAGATAACCGCCATGTGCCAGTGCAGGGAGAAGGAAGGCAAAACATATCCCCACGTACACTGGAACTTGATTCAAGAGAACTTGTTCACATCTGTGAATAATCAGTAATATTTGTATGGGGAGGGTTGGGGCAGGGAAAACCTTCAACCTACTGTGATGCTGTCCTTCACTTGCTAACTGTTTACCTACTTCATCTGTAAGAAAAGGAAGTTTCATACCTACCAACACCACCCACCATGCATATCCAGGGATGGGACCAGGCCTCCTCCTGATGCGACATTTGCGTGCCAGAGCCCCATCCCAACAGACATGGGGGGGCGGGCTGTAGAGGCCTCAGCCCCATAGTGCCCCCTAGGGAATGTTGCATGCATTGTAGAATGCCCTGACTGTGAGCGATGATGGTATGGCCCATCAAACCTGGCCAACACTCCATATTAACTGACTGTATGCCACTTCCTAGAATCCTTTGCAGTGTTCAGGGGTTCTATAGCAGACCTGCAGAGACACCACCAGTACAGGCAATTCTATCTGGAAAGCGTTCTCTAAGGGTTGGACATTTGGAACCACTGCCTCAGACAAACGTAGATTCCCCCAAGAAAACCTTTTCCATTCAATATTTATATATACAGTGGTACCTCGGGTTACAGACGCTTCAGGTTACAGACTTTGCTAACCCAGAAATAGTACCTTGGGTTAAGAACTTTGTTTCAGAACAGAACAGAAATCGCACGGCGGCGGCAGGAGGCCCCATTAGCTAAAGTGGTGTATCGGGTTAAGAACAGTTTCAGGTTAAGAACGGACCTCCGGAACGAATAAAGTTCTGAACCCGAGGTACCACTGTAAACTGAAACTGCTAGCATCGTATTATGCCATCTCAGTAAGGGTGGAAAACTAATATGCTTTCCCTCAGAAAGCAAAGCATTTAATTAACTTGTATCAGTAAATAAATCAAAACAAAGTAATACAGAACTCAAAGTAAAAAAAAACTTTCATAAGCAGTCGGAACGTAATACAGTATTTTAAGCAACCCATTCATTAACAGCAAAATCATTACATACAGCTTTTGTTCAAATTAGTGGGTTTGGGGTTTGGTTTTGTTTTTGTTTTTTTAGAGTGTGGGAGGGGGAGGACTGAGAAATAATGCCTTTTCTCCCCTCTCTGTGATAATTGTTTTCCTTTTTCAGTTTCACTTGTTACAAGTGAAGCTGAAAAGAAAACTGTTAATGGAAAATACAAGAATGAGTCACTGTTTCCAGCCATTTTTGCCAACCCTTGGAGATTGGTGTCAATCCAGGCCTAATTATTAAGACTTGCTTTTTAAACAGGTTTTTTAAATTATTTGCTTAAAGAACAAAGCTTGCATTTATTTGAATGAATGCTAGATTAAACAATACATTATAGTGGCAATGAAGTTTAATTGCCTTTAATGACTCATGGTGTGTGGTGTGACTGGAGTCATATTAAAAATTGCTATGAGTAGGGACCACTTTGCCTGAGAAAAAAACAAAATGCATTTAAAGGGCTTTCAACTAGTTTTAAGTTGCAGTATATGGTCCATTACTAATGCCATTGCAGCAGTCCATTGTCTAGTAAAAAGAATTCATTTAGAGAGCTAATTGAAAGCCAGTGGCAAATGGAAAGCTTTGCAATAACTAGTCAATCATGCAGTACTTCTGTGTTTTGCAATAACAGGCAAAACATACGAAGGTTCTAGAAATAGTACAATCGCCAGAGCCAAGTGAACCTAAAAATATAGAGCACGCACTATAGAGCACGCACTATGGAATGACAGGATATTATTATTATTAAAATGCACCATCTATCTATATCTGTACAGTGGAACGTGGTTCTCAAACTTAATCCGTTCTGGAAGTCTGCTCCAAAACCAAAGCATTCCAAAACTAAGGTGTGCTTTCCCATAGAAAGTAATGCAAAACGGATTAATCTGTTCCAGACTTTTAAAAACAACCCCTAAAACAGGAATTTAACATGAATTTTACTATCTAATGAGAGCATTGATCCATAAAATGAAAGCAATAATCATTTTACTGTACTATAAAATAAGTAAGACAGTACTGTAGATGATAAAAAAATAATTTAAAAAAATCTTACTACACCGACGATAGTCATTGTTTGGATGGGGGGCTTTTATCCATTTCCATAGTCACACATTCATTCAGTAGCTGAACTGGGTTCCACACAGTCACAAAAACAAATTAACTGAAAAAGCCTCAAAATCAAAAACGCAAAATAAATAGCAAAAACAAAAGTCCAAACTTAATCTGTTCCGGAAGTCTGTTTGACTTCCGAAATGTTTGAAAACCAAGGCGCAGGTTCTGATTGGTGCAGATGCCTCAGAAACAATAGCTGACAGCTGCATCGGATGTTTGGCTTCTGAAAAACGTTCAAACACCGGAACACACACTTCCAGGTTTTCGGCATTTGGGAACCAAGGCTTTTGAGAACCAAGGTACCACTGCATAAGCTAGTTCCCTAGCCTCTACTATTGGATCATGGTGAGCTTAAGTGAGGCGTACCTTCCTGTTTTCTAGGGGAAGTTACATATGAAGTTGCCTCTAGCTCAGCATTGTTCCATGGGTAGCCAGTGTGATGCCTTCCAAATATTGGACTTCAGCTCCCATCAGCTTCAGCCAGTATGGTCAATGGTCAGGGTTGATGGGAGTTGTAGTCCAGCAACATGTGCCAGGCACCACATTGGTTACCCCTGGTCTACACTAACTGATGGATCTTCAGGGTTTCAGAGGTGTTTCAGTCCTACCTGGAGAAGCTGGGGTTTGAACTTGGGACCTTGTGCATGCAAATCACATGTTCTACCACTGAGCAACGGCCCTTCTTCCTTGTACATGCTGAAAAGGTGAGAGCAAGATACGGCTATAGCAGCAGTGCACGCATTAAAACTCTCTACTGTTGCCTTACCCTAATAGTTCTGAGGCTGGGGTGTGGGTGTGTTAGCTATTCCCCGTCCCTTCCACCTACTGTTACCAAGTTGGCAGCATTGCCAAGGAATGAAGGCACTCAGCATAGGGTATCCTGACTGTCAAAAGCAAGGGTGGTGCAAAAGTCTAGGTTAGACCAGGGGAAAGGGTGTCTCCTTTCCTTGATGCTATGGGACACAGCCTCTGATATCAGGAATTCCTCTGGGAAAGAGCAGAGGTGCTAAAATCCAGGCATCTGCCAGCTTCATGAACCCCATCTCCTTTCTTCCTGAAAAAGACAGGCCCGGAAGTATATAGGACAAAGCAACCCTCTAAAGCAGGGTTTCTCAGACTTGGGTCTCCAGCTGTTTTTGGACCAACTCCCATCTCCTAGCAGGACCAGTGGTCAGGGATGGTGTGGATTGTAGTACAAAAGCAGCTGGAGACCCAAGTTTGGGACACACTGCTCTAAAGGAAGGGATATCCCTTAAAATAAGGCATTGAGAATCAATAGCAGTGTTTTTGTTTTAATCCTCTGGTTGAAAGAACAAAAAGCCCATTGTCTTTGCCCCAGAACGTTACCACATAGAACATTCAGCCAACAGCCAATCAGGACATTGGCTGAAAGACTCGCGTTAGAAAGGCCAGGCCAAAGCTCTGTACACTTTATTGTAAGCAATGGTGAGTTTCATAAATTCAACACGAGTACAATTTTGTGTGACACACTGTATTTTCTTCCCAGCACACTATTATATTACCGTTGTCCCTGATGGACCTCTTGATTACCCCACATCGTTCTCCATCAAAGGGAAAAGGGATCAGCATATTAGTAATTGGGGGTGCTGCCTATGGCTGTTGGTAAGATCTTTGTTTTTTTAATGAAGAAAGTCTCTTTCACATGATGCTTTGGCATCCCTCTGTAACAGGCAGGAAGCCAAGAGGGAATGCCTTCTCTCACCTAGTTATTACATGCAGCCACAAAGTCCTCTGTTGAAAAGACGGTCCTTGCTTAACCCTGCTGAAAGAAATCCCGACTATTCAGCTACAATAGATTCCTGATCAGACTTTAGACAAGCTTTGGAACTGTTGAACAAGTGCATTATACAACCATACATTAGGCCTCGTGAGGGGCCTTTTTAGCCTAATCAGATCCTAAACTTAATGAGATTATTCATGCCGCTTATTGAAATTCCTTTCCCATGCACGAGTTTGCTTGCTGTGATTTGTACTGTCTATTAGTTTGGCTGTTGTGAGCATGGAGCAAGGCCCTTCGAGATTCCCCCAGAAAACTCGCTTTTAAGAAGGTGTCCGTATTCCAGAAGGAATGGAACTTCTGGCCCATAGGTGAAGCTCATCCTAATGCAATGTGGCAGTGTGATCATGGTGGGGGGGTTGAATGTTATCCTCTGAACCTGGATGGAAGGCCTTGAATATTCTTAGCCTCTGCTGGTGCCCAAGCCCTCTGCCATTCAAGTCTGGTGTTGGATCCCAGACAAGAGTATTTAGGGGATGAACTACCTCCTCAGAACTACCTCTTTACCCCCCACCCCTTTACCTAAAATTTACCATGTCAGACGACTTGCATTTATGTTTTTGCTGTTTTCTTTCACTAAATGGTGTTCCCACATAGAGATCTGCATAACAAAACATCTGGCTACCACAGGCAGAAAAAAAGATCTTTTAGGTGTTTGTGTACCTGTGAATAAATGCAGGTGTGTTTAAAAAAACCCAAAAACCAATAATCTCACCCAAGCTATTGGCCCCTTAATGTGTCTTCAAGGGCTAAAAGCAGCTGGGGCAGGGTAATGGCGGCAATTTTGGGAAAGAAACTAGAACACCTTCTGAGCTAGAACCCCATGACTGCATTTCTTCTTCTTCTTCAATGTACAGTTCGAGCAAGCCTTTTAAATGTTTGTCCTAGCTTGTACTTTGGCCCTTAGATGCCACATTCTTCCCAAGGAAACGGCAAGCCCAGCTGGGATGCTATGTTCTAACTTAAGATGTCCAAACTAAAATGCATTCTTTTCTAGGTCTCTGTGGATTTACTCGGTGACTGGGAAGTGGGTGTACCCTCTCTTTGAAAAGCTAAGTGCACCCGGCATAGCTGCCATTTTTGTGGGGAGCGTTTTCCTCACTCTCTTTTGCTACAACACAGGAGAATTCCTCGTCCGCATGATTTGGGGTTAGTCCAGTCTTGTAAACAAATCCTCAAAAGTTACCATTTTTAAAAATTAGTTTGCACATGTTCTTCTCTTATACATTGGTGGCACATCGAAAGGTTAAAAAGGGAAGGGAGGAAAGAAAGAAAATAAATTCCCTTGGCTTCTCTCAGTTCCCTGCCTGGTCACTTGATTCTTATTCCTCACAGTTAAATCAGGGCTAGTAGAACTTGCACATTCACTTGCCAGGCCCTAGTTGTAATTTCCCCCCCATGGGTGGTAGGTGGGTCCAGTGCTATAAATGATAAGAAGACATTGCACTGAGGCTAAAAGCAGAAGTGAACTAGCAAGCAAGGTTAGTAATAAGCAGAAAGCCTATAGTCACCATGCATGCAGGTGCATATGTGAAGGGGCAAGTTTCGGTAATTACCATTTTCAGAGGGAGGCTATCCCTGGTCACATGTTCCTGTATGCATGATAGAGATAAGATGCATGGAACAAACTTCAGTCTTTCGCATGGTCAGTAAATGTGCAAAATCACCCTAAAACTAGATTATTATGGGCCATGTGCTAGGGAGTTAATGGGACCCCCCAACCAACTTGGGGTTGCTGAAGTAGGTGGTCTGTCTCTCAGTTGTGGATAAGATTGCCTGTTCATGGGGGAAGTGAGACCCCCCACACACACACCTTGGTTAGCAGATAATCTTGCTGCAGAGCTACTCTGAAACGGGAGCAAAGGGCACTGCCTCTCCCAGTCTCTTGTGACTCACCAGCAACACTTTCTCCTGCAGCTCACTCTTACTTCTAGTTTGGCAGTGCAGAGAGTGGCTGTTGGCTCCGTTCAGGGGCTAGATTTTGCTCCAGGGCTGTCAGCTGCTGGCCCCGAAGTGAGTTCACTTCTTTTCCCCCAGTATGGAACAAAATCAAGTTGTGTTTGGATTGTTATCATTCATCTCACCAGTAAGCCATTTTTCTTCTTTTGCTTATGCCATTTCACAGGTGACTCCGTAGTAATACTTGACATTTACAAGAAGAAAAGCAAATGAAACTTGGATGATGTCAGAGCGAAACCTAGATGAATTAAGAATGAAGCCAGCGAAGTCGAGCAAGAAGATCTCTCGGTGCGGAACCTTCTCGTATGCTTGTTCAACACTTTGTGTCTTCCAACGAATCTAGATTCTAAAAATAACTGGATTCTGGGGATGGATTTGAGGGTCTCCCTGGGCGGATCCCTTTCAGGATTCCAGAGGATTAATTTGATTCCAGAAAGCTTAAGATGGATCCCCAGGCACGTCAAGCCACAGGTTTGTTGTATGCCAATTAAATAAGTGGTACATACCTTAGGACAGAATCCTCCAAGGCTGCTACAAACTGTCTGGAGTGGATTGCATCAGTCCTATCAATGCGCCTAAACTGCACTGGGAGAGCCACAAGCAGCTCCTGAGGCCTTGGACCTTCACACTTGTGTGTTACATTGTTATGGAAGCTGCAGTCATCACAATGCTGTGCAAATCTAGATGCCTGTTGCATCTCTTCTGGTGGAGACTGGGCCCTTCTCCCCTCTCCTGCAGAGAGAGAGAGATGGGGAAGAGCCTACTTTGAGAGGAGTGCTGCAGACATAGGAGGTTTTTGGCTTGTGAATGACTGCACCAATGTGATCAAGACCCTTGGAAACCCCTGCATAGGAAAGGCTAGACTCTAGGTCCTGGAAGACCTGATTCAGAGCCAATAAATTCAGACTGACAAGGGCTGCCCATCTTTAAATGAATCTTTTGTACTATATCATGAAGACTAACCTAATGGCATCATTTCAGATGATTAAGGAAAAGAATTTACAGTTGCAGATTAAAGAAATGCATAGCATCCGGTGCTCAAGCTCAATGCCATAGGATAAGTATTCATCCTTAATGATCTAAAGAGTGGATCTGCTAAGTGTCCAGTGAAATCAGCATGGCTGCAGCTTGAAATCCGAATTATTAATAGGCATTTACAAAAAACAGTAAAAAAAAGTTAATGAGATTCCTGACATTTACATGGTTTCCTCTTTTGGGTTTTAGATGTGGCACTCCTGAATCAAAATAATGTAATTATGTTTAACATTATGTTAACATGAGGGTTAACACAAATCTCTCTGCCACATTTTCCATTCATTTACTAATCTCACTTGCTAGTTTATTTCTGTTATTAGCCTCGGCGTCTTATTAAGTCTTATAGAACTGGAGCAATTCTTTGAAAAGGTTAATAAAAAAAATAAATGAACATGACCCATCGTTTCCTTCAGTGGTCAGCATTCTCAAGCATAAAAGGCAGTGCCGTTATTTTAATGGTGTGGTGATTGTAGCTTTTTCTTTTTTGGATTAGCATAAATGGGCTTGTCATGGTTGTGCCCAACAAACTGGGCACAACCGTGACCAGGGATGTAAAAAGGGGTACTTTAATGACCTGCAGTTTCTTTCCTGCCTTAGGAATGTGATACCCATCAGAATTTGGGAACAGGCACCTAAAGTCTGTGGCAGCTTTGAAAATGAGACAGACAGACGTAGAGACAGCTGAGAAAATTTTTGCTAGCCTGGAAATTATGGGGAATACACTGTTGCTTCGGAAAATCTGGTGCAGAATCAGCAGTTTAGCTGTCTCTTTTCACAAGTCTGCTTGCTTTCATTAGGCTCTGCTGGTATAATTCCAAATAAACCAAATATGCCGTAAATATCCACTGTGCTCTCTCTCCCCTCCAAAGGAAGTGAAACCATGAAGTGTTGCCCTGTATTTCTCACCTTTTAGGTAAGTGGAGAATACTTAACCATATTGATTTTGTTGTGTGTTTTCTCACCTCATGACAGTAAATATGTAAAAATGCACACACACACACACACAGGACCACAAATTGGCTAAAGTCACTGGGACAATTCAAAAAACATTCAGTATCTCTACTGCAGCAGAAAAGTAGGTGGATCTGAAAACATATTACAAGAGTTTCATCCAGTTCCACAGGATTTCACCAGGAGCGGAAGATCAACCAAAATAGCACAGAAATGCCATAATAACAATAACATCAACACTAATAAAAAATTTAAAAAATCAGAGAAGTACCAAGAAAGTCCAACCACCATTCAGGGGGTTCACATTGTGAATCAGGATATTCTTCAAGAAAAGCTATAGGGTGGGGGAGATCTAATTATAGACCAGTAATATTATCTTCTTTTTTTTAATCAGCCAAACAACAACTAAAGTTAGGATTCAGAATTTGTATCAGTTCTGCACTTCTTTACATTTATTTATAGCTGCATTCTCTCCGCCTAGGTGTGGAACCCCTGTATAAATTAGAAGTTTTTATTGAACAAATGCCCCCCCACTCACACAACCTAGAGCTGGGCATGAATGCTTTCATGATACTTCACTGCTGCCTACAGTATGAAATCTGAGAATTTAAAAAAACTGCTCAGTAAATAAATTAAATTGAAAATGAACAACATAGAAACATAGGAAGTTGCCATGGTCCATCTAGCTTAGTATTTTGTCTACACTGACTGCCAGTGACCTTCCAAGGTTTCAGATAGGACTCTTTCTCTACCTGGAGATGCTAAGGATTGAACCTGCGACCTTTTGCACGAAACGCACTTGCTCTGCTACTGAGCTACAGCCTTGCCTCTTCTTATTACCTGAACCCAGGGCTTTTTTAAAGGTGGTGAAAGAGGAAGCATTGGGGCACCAATTATGGAGGGCAGGTGGACAGGCTCCCTGCTTTTCTCAGTCTATGTAGACTTCTCCTTCTGGAATACCAACATTTCTGGTTACTATGATGTATACAACATGCGCCCACCCAAACAAATGCTCTTAAGAGTGTGGTGCCATTTTGCAATGTACACTTGAACATTGAATATATATTCAAACACAGGCCTTGGATTTTTGTTGAAAAGAGCTTCCCACATTTCTTTGTCCTTCTGCTGAAAAATCAGCAAATGAAGGCCTTCAAAATGTCAGCACAAAATAATTCCGATATAAACAAAATGTATTGGCGTGAATATTATGAAATGAATGCTGGGGGAAGCAGAGTGAGTCCAGCGAAATTATTTGGCATTATTTAGCACCATCTTCTGGTGAAATGATCGTATTGTGGGGTTTTGGTGTGTTTCTTTTAAAGCAGAGACATCCTATTTTGCTCTCAGGCTATTTAAATGCAGATAGCTACTTAGGCCAGGGAAGGGAACCTGTGGCCCTGCTTCTGATGTTCAGCTCAAACTCTGTCCCAGCCAGCATAGCCAATGCTCAGGTGATGGCATCTGAAGACCAACAACATCTGGAGGGGATTAGGTCCCCTTCCAACAGGCTAAAAACGATACAGCCCTAACCTGGTCTGAAAGAAGTAAGTCCTCTTGAATACAGGGCTGGTTTACTTCCAGGTAAATGGGGGAAGGATTACAGCTTTGGACACTTTATACTCCCCTCCATGAATCATATAATCTGAGAGCAGGTAATAGTCACTTAAAATAATAAAGCAGCACATCAAAAAACAAAACAAAAGGGAGAATTTAGAGAGCTGTGCATTAAAAAAACAACAACATGCCTGCTATTGTTTTCAGACAAGGCTGCTGTTAAAAGCAAAGCTTCAACAACAACCGATGGAAAAAGGCTGGATGCATCTTTTCCTTTGGACTGATTGACATGGAAGTAGGGGGTGTGGTGACAGACAGCAGCCAGCAAAATGTCAGAAAAGCCCACCTACCAATGTGCTTCAATGCATCCAGTTGAGCAATACCGATAGAGAAACCAGCAGCTGCTTTCACACACCAGACACCTCTAACAATTTCCCAGCACATAGTGCTTGCTAGAGATTGCTCCACTTCTGGATTATGCTTTATCTTGAGCTCTCCTTCCTCCTCTCCTCTTTCCCTTTTATTTCTCTTCTTCCTGGTCTCCCTACCTTATTTTCTACCCCTTGCTTTCTCCCCTCTCCTCTCCCTGCATCCTTGCAAACACTGAGGGAAGAGGGCCGCATGTTTCTTCTTCATTGGCAATCACTCGTAGCCGAGTAAGATTGTCTTCCATAAACACGGTTTTAACAATGACTCCGTAAGTGACTATGGAGGCCAATTCTGGACCCACACGTCCTTCCACAGTGGGGACATTGGTTCCCGGGCAGGAGCTGATCACGGTGTGGATTTGCCAAGCGTGCCTTCCTCTTAGCATGTTTCTCCCTTGCGTTCTGAGTTCGAGTGTCTTCAAAGTCCATGACACCTTTGGTCAGTGGCGTAGCGTGGGGGGTGCAGGGGGGGCCGGCCGCACCGGGCGCAACATCTGGGGGGGGGGGCGCTCGCACTCACAGATCTCTGCCCCTACCGGGTTAGGGGGCGCAAATTACTTGCCTTGCCCTGGGTGCTGACAACCCACGCTACGCCACTGCCTTTGGTAAAGGCTGTTCTCCAACTGGAACACTCGCATGCCAGTGTTTCCCAGTTGTCGGTGTTTATATTACATTTTTTTAGATTTGCCTTGAGACAGTCTTTAAACCTCTTTTGTTGACCACCAGCATTACACTTTCCATTTTTAAGCTTGGAATAGAGTAGTTGCTTTGGAAGACGATAATCAGGCATCCACACAATATGACCAGTCCAACAAAGTTGATGTTGAAGAATCATTGCTTCAACACTGGTGATCTACAGTGGCATCTACAGGCAAGTCTGACCTCTGCAATAGAGCCTCTGGAGTTTGAATGCTTCCAGACTGTGGGCGCTTCCAGACCGTCACTGTTGCAGGTGGGATTCAGTCCCATGCTGGCAAGTTCAGGTTGTGTAATTATGGCTGATTGTGAAGAACCAACCTTGACCCTGGAATCATCACCCGAGGCCCTTCTTTGTGTGCCTCCTCCACAAAAGGCCTGGAGGGCGGCAACACAAGAAGGGGCCTTTTCTGTGGTGGCTCCCTGCTTGTGGAATGCTCTCCCCAGGGAGACTCACCAGGCACTTTCATTCTAGATCTCAAGGTGCCAGTCTGTATAAGTGCCTGCCATCAGGTGATGACTCCAAAGGCAGCTGATCATTCAGTAAACAAAAAATGCTATTCTTCAAAGAAAAACACTTTTTAAAATACAGCTACATTTATGTAGTCATCATCAGAACAGCCTCAGAAACTAAACAAGACTGCTGTCCCTTTGCAGCCCCAGGAGCTGAAATGCACCTCCTCACCTAATGGCCCTCCACAATAAATCAAGAGCTTTAGCTGATTCATCTACTAAGCAGGGCTTCCCAAACTTGGGTCTTCAGCTGTTTTTGGACTACAACTGCCATCCTCCCTGACCACTGGTCCTGCTAGCAAGGGGTGATGGGAGTTGTAGTCCAAAAACAGCTGGAGACCCAAGTTTGGGAAACACTGGTTGAGACTAAAACCAGACCCGGCCCAATAAGAAACATCTTGGACGTTCACAACAGCTACATATTCTAAACAGCGCTCTGCTGCCAGTAAGTGGAACAATGGCCCTTGTGCCTAGCTCAGAGAGCTGCCAAAACCAATATTTAGTGCTAATGTGTATGCTCCCACTCCTGGCTCAGGGACAGCTCTCGAAAACAAAAGGCTTCTAGAGCTGTGTAGTCCTTTGTATGCCCCCCCCCATCCCATGCATCTTAATCCACACACAAGCCTCTTTTTCAAAACCCTGGTTATAAATATTCACAGAAGCAAGGGGGGTAGGCAGGAGGAACAAGGTGACAATCAAAAATCTGTGAGAAATTTATTATATTTACACACACACACAAACACACACTCATATATATTTAACACAGAGAATGCTCAGCTCACAAAGGCCAATGGAAATGCCTTTATTTGGCCCAAGCAATTCTGATCTTGTGCTCAAGCATATGCAGCCATGGCCCTGCCTGCACAGTCACTTGGCTCTTCATGCTGTGGCCTCCGGGCTGAGATCTGCACATTTAATCCAGGTAAGCCTTAAAGCATTTGTGCTGATTCCAGTATTGTGACCAGGCCATGCAGAATTCCCTGGAGATTCTGGTGGCAGATGGGAAAGATAGGAAGCTGCACTGTCCATTTTCTGACGAGTGGCATAACATGGGTTGGCCACAGGGGTGGTTGCCTCAGGCACAAAATGGTTTGGGGTGCAATTGAAAACAGCTTCTCCATGCGAACCAGGAAGTGACCTCTCCAGACAATGGAACAACTCTTCTTTTATTATCTTTGCGGCTACAGTCTTCTGGGTGACACAGGCACCGTTAGGCAGTTGAATGCACATGCATAGTCCATCTGTTCCCCTCCCTCTCACCCTTACTCCGCACAGCTCCAGGCGCTAGCAACCCACGCTATGCCACTGACTACTTGTCCACCTACTCCAGTATTAGGGGGCAGGCAAGAGACCCACCATTTGCGTTGTATCTGTATGGGTGATGATTTTTTTAAATTAAAAAACTAGGTTGCATCTGGTGTTCGTTCTACTCAGAACAGACGCACTGAAATGAGTTTATGTGGCTAAATAAGTAACAAAGGCCTATGAGTTTCAATGGGCCTGCTCTGTTTGTTGGTGGCAACACATAGGTCTATTTCTGAGTTGCTCTGTGCTCTCTCTGTGTCTGAATTTTGGGCTTTGATACAAATGTCTAGAATTCCCCCACCCCATTGGCCAAAGTGGATGAAAGTACAGAAGACGAGCCCTGTCTGAGTCATTCATTCTTAACCTGAAGGTTCATTTCCACTGGAATGTGCATGGTTGTCCTTCAGATACGTCTCGGTGTGCAAAGCAGCTTCTTCCTGTTTGAAACGGTCACCATCTGCTGTTGTGGAGAAACATTTCCTGCACGTTAGTTCCAACCACCTGAGTTCATGCAGTGCTGCCTGCAAAGCTAAGCAAAGGGGAAATGCTTTTGAGGAAACACATCATACGTCATTCCTAGAACGTAGTGTCATCTGTGATGGAAATGAAGTTCTGGCCACCTGCAGATAAAAGAGTATTCCCTAATTTTTTTAATTTTTTTTTTTTTAAAGAAACCTTCCATTCCACTGCCATCTTTTAAAATCAAGGATGGAGAATGCTGCTGGACTCCCATCAGCCCTAGTCAGCAAGGTCAATAGTGAGGGATGATGGGAGTTGTAGTCCAACATTCAGATGCACCACAGATTCCCTATCCCTGATTTAAATAAAATATGTTTGAGGCTGCAGTCCTATACCTACCTACCTGAGAACAAGTCCCACTGAACACAATAGACTTATTTTTGAACAGACATGTATATTGCAGCAACAGGGGGACCACACACACCCCAACAGCCCAGGGGCACCGACTCCTGGGGGCTGAACCCCATTGAACCCTCTGATATTTGTTAGTGGGGGGCTGAGACCCCTCAATGTTTGTCTAGGTGTCATGCACAAGGTTCCATGGAGGAGGAGAAGCCCCTGGCCCGTGGTGGCGGCAGGAGGAGGAGGAGGAGATGGAGGAGGAGCCACAAGCCATGAAAGCCGAGCTGCTGCGTGACACCCGGACGTCAACATCTGGGCTTCACACACAATGTTGTGACATTGTGCACGGCACCCGGATGTGATGTAATGATGTCATGAACCACTACCAATCTCTTTCCTGAGTCGGCGCACCTACAATAGCTTATGTACTCTCATCTGATGGGTTGTGCACAAACAAGCTGAGGCTTCTCCTACACAGAAGCCGTCACTGCTCTTTCCTCTTCAGCCCCTGCTCTTTCCTCTTCAGCCCCCTCCTACGAGATAGTGGGGTAGGGGATGGGAGGGATTTGATTGGCCCATCCCTCACCTGAACAGACTCCAACACGTCCTGCTCACCCATTTCCAACAGCTCTGACCATTCCTCTTCCCCTTTGCCCTGGCTCCTGCCTCACAGCTGGCACCAAACCCCATAAATAGCTGGCCGCCTCTCCTGGGCCAATTCCCAGGCCTCCTGCCTCTGCCACATGCTCCTCAGAATCACTGCCTCTTAGCCTAACCTACTTCACAGGGTTGTTGTGAGGATTAAATGTGGAGGGGGAGAGCCATGTACACCGCCTCGAGCTCCTTGGACAAAAAGGTAGCCTATAGATGCAACAAATGAAGGATATAAATAAATAAATAAATAAATAAATAAATAAATAAATAAAATGACTCAAGGCCAGAGGAATTATTTTGGTGCCTGAAGCAGAAAACCTCAGAAGTATCTCTTCCTCTCCCAGGAAAAAGACAACAGCAAAATATTAAACAATTAGCAATTTTCTGCCCTTTCGTGACACCCAAAACCAGCCACCTGAGGGAGACACAACACTTGAGTAGTAGCAGGGCTGGACTGGCAAACCTACTTTGCTCAATCATTTTATGTTCCCCCCAAACATTGCAGAATACTGTTTGCAAGAGGATTGCATGGGCAGGATGTGCCTTGGCCCCATATACCTGAAGGAGCGTCTCTACCCCCATCGTTCAGCCTGGACACTGAGGTCCAGCGCCAAGGGCCTTCTGGCAGTTCCCTCACTGAGAGAAGTAAAGCTACAGGGAACCAGGCAGAGGGTCTTCTCGGTAGTGGCGCCCTCCCACCAGATGTCAAGGAAATAAACAACTACCTGAAGCCATCTGAAGGCAGCCCTGGTTAGGGAAGTTTGATGTTTTGTTGCTTTTTTATATATTCTATTGGGAGCTGCCCAGAGTGGCTGGGGAAACCCAGCCAGATGGGCAGGGTATAAATAATAAATTATTATTATTACAATTGCAGGCGCTCTGGTGAGGTAGTGCTATTCACCTGACCGCCATGTTGCTGCTGCTGCTTACCGGGAGATAGCGGGAGAGGCAGCGGTGAGATTGCCTTTGCTGGTGCATTGGCCCACCCTTGGCCTCCATGCTACCCTGCCCCTCCCCTTCTACCTCCCAGGAAGCAGCATCAATGCATCTTGATGGAGGTCCAACCGCCCACTTACTGTGTGCCTGTAACCGTGCAGTCAAACTACTGCCCCTGTGCATTTCAGTTGTTGGGTGTGTAAACACTAGTGCAGACAGTCTGAAGATCAACCGAAACATTCACTGTCTGTTCTCGCAGGGTGCAATTCGGGGACCCGTTTGTTTATTTATTTTTAACCTGGGCCCATCCGCTGAGCAGGTTGGGAGAACAGATTTGCGACCAGAAGGCTACCTTCGCATACTCCTTTGAGGCCAATGTAAATAACGCAAGGCCTAAGCAAAATGGATCTATCTATTCCTCCCCTGCGCCGCCCCCCACCCCCCATAATAAAAGGAGAAGTTCCTGTCATTTTGCTTTGCTTGCCTTGGACCCCAGGTCTTCCATTGTGTTTGGAAAAAATCACAGCATTCCAGCACAAAGAAACAGAAAGCTGCCGAATGCCAGCCAAGTCTTTCAACAATCCTCTGCAAGAGACTTGCTGGCAGAAGTCAACCCAAGGAGCTCCCCCTCTCCCCTCAGGTTTCCTGCCATTGTTATTGCAGAGAGACTGGAATTCCACCTAAATGGATTTGACCCTTTTGCTAAACAGCCAACACATATTTCCCTGATTACTATATTCCCGTTTTACGAAGGGGACACGCTGCGTGTGGAAGAGGAGGAGGCGGAGGCTGGAGGGAGAACCATAACCTTAGTATATTCTTAGACCTGGGCTTTTCCAAACAGGTCATTGTTGTTCTTTCTTCTTTGCATCAGAAGAGCAACAGCTCGCCCATCTGGCCAGGAGGAAAAATTTCAGCCTGCCTCTCAACAGCGGACCATAATGCGGGAGTCCTGTGCATGGTGGAAAATGCAGTGGCCCTCGAAGTTATGATCATTGGCCACAGTCCTGAAAAACAGAAGCACCTGCCCATTGATTTCAAGGGGAGAAAGCTAAGCAATTGCCTACCTACTCTCTGATTTTTTAAAAAGTCAGTAGGAAGTATCCCCCCATTCATATTTGTGTCCTGGCTTTCTTACACCATGGAAACATAGCAGGAATGGATGGACCTGTCAGTTTCAGTTAGTTTCTTATTTTCCCAGCCTTAATTCAGTTCTCCATATTCCAGAGGTTTAAAAAAACAAATCCTCATGAAAATTCATCAGCCTGTCAGTGCAAATTTCTTCTCATAAACACATTCTTGTATGATGTTTTGACTATGATGCACATTTTTGCAAGCAATTTTCCCTAATCGAACACATTTTTGTATGCTATTCTCACTAATATATGCACTTTTGTGCACATTTTCCCCAGTAAAAACACTTTTCATACATATTGTTTGGCCGAAGAACTGCCTTGCAAAATCAGAGATGTGCAAATCTTGACGGATAGCTGTATTTCAGTTCATGTATTCAAGAAGTGCAAATCAAATCAAATTTGGTTTTCATTAAAAAACCAAAATGAGCTTTTCCTCCATCCCAAAACCTGAGGAAGTTGATTCCCAAGCGGTCTCCTGCACTGGTTCAAAAGACTACTTGCTGGAGGTGAAACCACTGCTTTGCCCCCAAACTGAACCCCTCACTGAACCCCCCCCCCAATTAAATGCCATTGCATTATTAAACTGTAGCAGCACTGTTATCTTTGTCAGAAGTGTTGGTTCAAGAATCCAAACAGCTGAAGTTGTAAAGGCATTTCAATATGAGGGAAGTGTTTTAGATTTATGGTATGCTCACCCTCAAACTGGCAATGAGAACCAGAAAACCAACCGAAAGGGTTTTTGTGTGTGTGATAATGCTGATATCCAAGTGAAACAAAATGTAAGGGGTCAACAGCGAGTCATCGCACAGCATGAAAAATTCATTCTGAGGTCGATGACCATTTTCTCCATTTCCAAGGTTATTAGTAGCATGGAGAACACATGTCAGAAAAACTGATGCTGCCAAGTCCCCTTTTTCTTCTTAGCCCTGCTGAAACCAATAAGATTGCAGCGATAAAAATCTGGGCCCTTTAAATAATTTTTTAGAAGCTATTTTCTTGTCCAGCTGGTGGAAGGGATAACGAGGGTCACATCCTTTAGATTCTCTTTTATTTTCCTTTGGTACAGGATGAGTTCAATCAAATGTGAAATATTCAAACATCCCATCCAAGGAATCTGAAGAGCCAACACAATGCACTTTGAGCCAGAAACAATGCCGCGCGTCCGTCTCTCGGGTGCCTCCTCTCTCCACAACAAGCCTCGTTCTGTCTTGGCAGGGCGCACCCTTGCAACTCCCTTGTCAGAATGTCAGATTACATGTCGCTACAGAAATAAAACTTGATTCAGCCAGCCAGATGGTATACTGGCCGCAACAGTCCCATGGTGCAAGCCCTGCCAAGCTAAACTGACAACGAACTTTCTCCTGTCCTCTTTCTCTGTAGTGTGTGCAGTGAAGCTGCCCCTAATGCGTTTGCTCGACCTGGTGAATTTCATGATCAGGTGATGGCTTCCTGCAGATGCCACCAGAAGGTCTCTTCTGCTCAATGGAGCAATTGGGCCTTCAGTTCTGTGGCATCTGCCCTTTGGAATTCCCTCCCCTTGAATAGCAGACTGGCGAAATCTCTGTGGGGCTTTTTTTGGCACCTCTTTCAACAAGACTTTTAAATTGAGATCTTCCCCAGCCTGCCTCTATTGGAATTGTTTTTTTAAAAAAATATTTTTATTTTTTTAATGCTTGTTAGCCACCCTGAACTCCTTTGGAAGAAACGGCAGGATATAAGTTCTGTAAGGAATCCTAATCATTAACCTGTGTGGAAGTAGCTCTTAAATCTGAACGGTCTCCCTCCCCATTTAAGAGCAGGCTAGCTACAATTTTTCTCGTGTTGCTGCGACTGAATTGGTCAGTCTTAGCCTGAGTTTGGAAGGAGCTCTCTTCACCCTTCTCCTCCTGCATCTGCTGCACTCTGTGCATGTGTGAAATTCATCGTTGTCTCCCCGATAGTTCCAAAACCAGGAACATAAGCCTTTCCTCTTGCGTGTCTTGAACCGTGCGTGCATGTGTTTCACTAAAACTTCCAAAAACGAATGCCATTCTTCTTTGCCAGGCACCACACAATGCTTTCCTGAGCAGAAGGGATTTTCTCTCCCCCACTTTTCAGCAGCTTGAATCTCTGAAGGCAGAACAGGATGTCAAGAGGACAAGAACTCAAATGGTGCTGGCTGGTCAGGAGAGGCCATACAAATCAAGAATGCAGCACCCCCCCAACCCCCAGGGAAATTATTTACGCGCCTGGACCATAGGATAAACCAAAGGCCTGGCTTTAAGCAACTGCAACAACAATAGGTCACATTCCAGAAGAGCCAAAAACAAATGCCGCAGCCAAAGAACGAACGAACGGATGAAAATACACTCAAGCATACAGGCAAGCAATCGAGGATCTCTGTCTGGTGATCATGTTTGGCGCAATCCAAGAAATGAAACCTAAACCCCATGCCAGGCCTTCCCAGCAACTGCAGCTTTTCAGTTGCGTGTGGCAAAGGTCCCAGCATGGCTCAGCAATTTGTAGCCTCCACGTGCTCCGCCCAGCAGTGAAGGAGAAAACACAATGTTCAGAAAATCTTTAGCATCCTTGGAAAACCTGGATCACCCACTCTTTGGACTGTTTGTGTTCCTTTGGTCGTGTGATGCCCGTTGAGTATTAATTTCCAAAGGGGAACAAAAATATTTTTGGGTTTGTTCCCATCCTCCAGGGAAGGGAAAGGGCAGAAGCACTTAGAGGTAATTAATGTAAACTTATTTCTCACTTCTGGAGCTGATCTGCGGTATCTCCCTTTTAACATTTCCATCTCTGTTTCTTTTAATGGTTAATCCATAACTTCTGCAGATGCCAGCTTCCTTTCGTTGATTATCTATATGCTTATAATAAACAAAGGCTTGATTCCAAACCAAGCTTTTTCTATTTTCATTATTGCGAAAATTATTGAACACCGCTGCTTCCCTTGAGCATGCAGTCTTGGATGACCTAAATCAGAGAAGGCCTTCTGGACTACAACTCCCATCATCCCTCACTGTTGGCCATGCTGGCTGGTGCTGATGGGAGTTGGAGTCCAACAAGATCGGGAAAACCACAAGTTTCCCTTCCGTAACCTAAATCAACCAGCTGTGCTGATCTTCTCAAAGCCTGTGATTCAAGAATATAATGTGGTTGCCATGTCAAATTGCTGGATAATTATGCCTCAGTATCTTGGAATGCGACTGTAGGACTTGGCTAGAACATAACTTGTCATTTAGGAGGTCAACCTGGACTCCAAAAGACAATCTATATCCTGAAGAAATTGATTGTTCTGGAGGATTTACATGGATCATAGAATCATAGAATTGTATGAAAATATGTTGATGCTGTAATTATCAGCATCACAATTGTAACACCAATCTTGTGTCAGAATTGTGGCATCTTGCCTGATACAACATATTCAAAAGCATCCCATCATTCTATTGATCACCATGGCCCTGATGTAAAAAAATTGTTAAGAATTTCTCTCTTTCACTACCGGGAAAGGAAAATCATTACTAAACACCTGAGCCCTTTGTCCCTTTTTATCTTTATTATTCACTTTCTCAATGGAGGAGAATATTTTCCCAAAATGAAGTGGGTGAGTTCACCATCTACTACACTTGGTGGATAATCAAATCCATTCAGAGTATCGGAAATTCTTCCTGAAGAGCTTTAAGCACTCATTCAGTATTATAAACATATGGCGCAATTGATAAAGCACGTGTGGTTTCCTGCTGCTCTTACACAGGTCATCCAGATGTTAGGGAACAATTGCAGTCATCTGTAGAAATGAAGGAATGAACATTAAAAAATACCCCAAAACTGCGGGGCAATGGCAACATATTTCTGATGCATGAAATTATTATTATTTTCTTGCACGTGGCCACAGAATCTAAAAGGCAGAAAGCAACTCATGTGTGCTTCCCTGAAACATCTGGGCGGTCACTGTAGGAAACAGTATATTAGGCCAGATGGACTTTTGATATGATCCAGGGGAGGTTTGAAAGGAATAGGTGTCACAAACCTGTGCCAATATTATCCAAGACTAGTGCAGGATAGCAACACCATAAGAAAAATACTGTAAAGGTAAGGTAAAGGTACCTCTGACCGTTAGGTCCAGTCGGGGACAACTCTGGGGTTGCGGCGCTCATCTCGCTTTGCTAGCCGAGGGAGCTGGCGTTTGTCCTCAGACAGTTTCTGGATCATGTGGCCAGCATGACTAAGCCACATCTGGTGAACCAGAGCAGCAGACGGAAACGCCGTTTACCTTCCCGCTGGAGTGGTACCTATTTATCTACTTGCACTTTGATGTGCTTTTGAACTGCTAGGTTGGCAGGAGCAGGGACCACACAACAGTTCACCCCGTTGCAGGGATTCGAACCGCTGCCCTTCTGATCGGCAAGCCCTAGGCTCAGTGGTTTAGACCACAGCGCCACCCACGTACGTGTACGATCGTGCAAATAAACCTTCAGCAACCATCTCTCAAGAAAGCTATTCAAATTATTGTTGTTATATGGTGTCTGTTTCTGTGTGTTATATGCTTGCCATGAAAAAAGGATGATCCATTCCAAATCAGATTAAGATCTTTATATGATTAGGCTTTTCTTGTTGATTTCTTTATTCTCTTTCCCCCCATTGTAATGATGATGCAATATGACTGACTGTTTCCCCTTTCTGCCCAATTTCAGTTCCCAGCTTCCCAACAGAGGGATGGATTTCTTGGACCTTCAGTCGTGTGGGTGGGGTATCTGACAAATCACCCCAGGCAAGACTTCTCTTCCACTCCTGGTATTTTGCTTTTATTGGTGAGTTGACCATAACTGACATCTGACTTGCTCCTGCCTGATGGTCAGTGTCTGGGCTGTGAGAGCTTGTGCTTCTGAAGCATCCTTGGCATATGACCAAGCAAGATGGTAAATCCAGCCATATCCCCCATTAAGTAATATGTTTGTGACATGTTAAGATGGAAAGAGAAGGTCAGCTTTCAGTTCTTATTCTATCGTTGTCAGGAAAAGATCAACTAGTTTAACCCGGTCATGACCCATCTCCTGTTTGCAGGAAGTAATTGGACAGATAGTATTACAGGCATTCCTGCTTCCACACAGGTGTTGAGCCAGCTGCTGCTGCTGCTCCCCATCTGGCAAGGGGCTAGCAGACTCAAGTCTGAATCACCCACTACAAAAGTTGTTATACCTTAGGGAAAAAAGTTTGATATTTAATTTTCCTATTAGGACTGCAGCAAGAACTGTGGCTTAGTATTGTGGCCAAATGACACATTATTACATCAGGCAGAGTTAATGGGGTGCCCTCCAGTTGTTGTGGAACAACATCAGTGGTCATGTTGGCTGGGATGATAGGAACTGGAGGCCCACACAGCTTGAGGACACCATGTTGGCTGTCCCTGCATTGAACACAGCCATGTATGGTATATATTTTATCTGTTTCCTTTTTCCATCTGAAAGCAGACTCTGATGTTTGACTCAAAGTTGTCCCTAGCAGCTGATATTCATATCTGGATAACCCTCTTGAGACTGTAGAAGCTCCAGAAAAAAATGCCCATAAAAAACCAGTACATTTAAGAAGAGGGCTCTGGGTTCTTGAACTCCCTTCTGTGCTATGTTTCCTTTCTTTTCTTTCTTTCTTTCTTTCTTTCTTTCTTTCTTTCTTTCTTTCTTATTTATTTATTTTTACACAGGGGAGCTTTCAACAAGGATTGAAATGCTGCAGAAACAGCAGAGCTGTAGTCCACAATATTTCTGATTGTGCAGACTTTGGGTCCCTCAGATGGGAGATTTATTGTGGGTGTATTTGTGACACAATCATACTGTATGAGTGGGGGATTTATTCTGCTTCAGTTTGTTCTGCAATGACGCCCCAATGTCACAACATTATTGCTGCCTGGAGAGGCACCGCAAAAGCAGCACAAAAATAAGCCAGGGCTTACTTTTGTAGTAATAAAAAATTACAGGATTTCAGCAGAAAGTGGAAGGATATGCACAGATTGGAAACAAAGCAGTGTGACCGTACCAAAGCATCTAAAGGCACAAAGTGTATTCAAAGTGGGACTGTGTGTGACCATCCTGCTAGCATTGTGAGCACAAATCATCATGGATAAGCAATAAAAAGGGACATATGGAGAGGTCCTAGCTCTCAATACTGAATTGATGCTTCTCTGGGAGTCCATTGGAAACAAGCCTCAAGTGTGCCATGTCACAAGAGAAAACACCTGGAAAATCACTATTTCTCATTCAGATGGCCTCTGTGGGGGGGGGGGGTTGGGTCCCATTTTTGTTGCACTTTAGTGCAAGAGTACTCCTCAACTGGGGAATAAAGTGATTAACATTAGGGAAGCATTACAGAACTAATAAAGCAGAATGTGTGAACAGTCCAGTATAAATCCACTATGAATACGTTTCTGTAGCACCAGTGATATGTTCCAGAATGCACCTGCAACCCCACCCACACAAAAAAACAACAACATAACAGTGTGAAGGAAGCACACTAGTTTCCAATGGCATCAAATTGGTTTTCAGTGGAAATGAACTAGCTTAACTGGGCATGAGTTGTAACATCAAGCCTCACAGAACAAGGCTTGGGCAATAGCTACCTGTTTGAATACAGAATGTTCTGTGAATCTCATTGTCTTTCTTATCATCATTATTTAAAAAACCACTACATTAATATCCGACTGATGTTCTGAAGTGTGCCACAAAGCCTCATTCAGAGAAATGATCAAGAAAGTACATCTAGATCTTGCATTTTCCAACTACCAGCAAATGTTGTTCTGAAATTGATAGGAAGAATCAGCCCTGTTCTTTTTGTTACTTGACAGCAGCAAGACCTTGCCAAATCGCCCTGGGCTTCCCTTGGAAGTTTCCACAGGAAACTTTAATGATGTTTACCGAACGGATTCTACAGGTCGTTCTGTCCAAAAAGTTAGGAGCAGGACTTCTGCAAGTGCATGTTTTTATCAGAGTCGTAAGGAAATAGGTCAAACTTCCAAATAATTCTTTTTAAAACCATCTGAGAAGAAATGTGAGTGGGAGCAGCAACAGAAAGATGTTGTGTGGAGCACTTCTGTTCTGAATACAGTACTCTATTCCGTTCCTCCTCACCATTTTCCATTCCTCATTCCTCCAAAGACAGCATCCTGCATCCAGTGAGCATGCTCAGTTCTCTGGGGGGTCCCTCTGCTTAGTACCCCCCCCCCCATTTTTGTTCTTCAGCAAACCTGGAGGTTTCTCCAAGCCAGCAGATGCCTCTCATCTAGCATGCAGGCGGTGCTGCGTGGGCTGCATCAGTTTATGCACTAAGAGGAATTAAGAGTTTGCTACTGGTATATATAACCACCCAATTAGATATGATAAAGTGAGATATGGCGATAAGCAGTGCTTTGTTTCTTTAAGAAAAGAAGGTGCCGGTACTCTGGGCAGTTGCCCTGGGTGCAAACTTTTCTCAGGGTCAGGAAAAACAATTACATGCAATTACATGTCTTACTGGAACTTCATTAAGATCTGGCCATGCTTGCTGGGGTTGATGACAGCTGGAGACCAACATCTAGAGGGCACCACACTAGTCCTGTCTAGCATCATCAAGAACTGCTTGGAGGACTTCTGCTGGCTGAGAGGTCAATGGCTCTGAGGAAGAGGACCCCCTCTAGTGGTGCTATACCTGTGGAGGTCCATGCTGGTCAGACCAGGACACTTACAGGTTTTTCACAGGCTGTTAAAGATTTCTATTGGTTCATTACTAATGGAACTTATTAGTCACTTTTACACAGTCTTTTGAGTGAAAAAGGAAGCAGCTGATAAGGGTGGGTGTTCCATCTGTTTCAATGACTCCTCTGGGCTTATTCCATTTTAATATCTGTTAAGAACCTGTTTATAGACTAAAACAGTGGGATGTAAACTGCAAAGCCCTTGAGGTATTTTGAGCAGGTAGGGTTTAATAAGAAAACACGTAAAGAAACAACAGAGTTATCCTAGGTGTGGAGAATAAGAACATATAGCTCAGTTGGTAGAGCATGAGACGCAATCTCAGGGTTGTGGGTTCGAGGCCCACACTGGGCAAAAGATTCCTGCATTGCATGGGGTTGGACTTGGTCCCTTCCAACTATCAGGTCAAAGACCCATCTAGCCTAGAATTCCATTCACACTTGTGGCTCCAAGAAGCTGAGACAGTGGCCACACCCCAGGAGCAGCTTTGACTGGCCAGCTAAATCAGGTGAGGGTAGCCAATGTGTCTCAAACCCTCAGTGAGTTAGGGACTTTCTCTGCATGTGAACACAGGCTCTGGAAGATTGAGCGGATGAAACCAATAGGGTCCAAGAAAGCTGGTCTCGTCAAGAAAGCTGCTGTAGAGGGAAGTGAGGGGCAGGTGGAGCTCTTCAACCTGGGAAGGTAGTCCATCTAGAAGGTAAACTCTGGTCCTAAACCTCCACTGCCTTGAGGGGCATCTTCGGGAGAAGAAAAGGCTAAGGAGTAAACCCTACACAAATCTGGAGTGGAGTCCTTAAGACAGCTTGATGGTGCCTTGTACGACTCCATCCAGCAACTCTTGCAGCTAAGCTGGTGCCAAATATATTGCTCTGCTTTCCTCTGGACTACATCAGCTAGACCGAGGGGTGGGAGGGGGGTCTTGTCATCTGGGCAGACCAGGACCCCCATGCACACTGCCCAGGCTTGTGTCCCAAAGTCACTACAGTGCTGCTAATGCAGCGGTTTGGCTTCATCCTTAGAGGTGCACCCCATTGCCTGTTGAGACAGACGGAGGCTGCCAAGAGCTGGATCAGGCCAGTGGTTCCTTTAATCCAGCATCCTGTTTTCATGGTAGCCAGCCAGGTACCTATGGGAAGCCAGAAAGCAGAACCTGAACACAGCAGCACTTTCCCTACTTGCGATTTGCAGCAGCTGGTATTCAGAGGCATACTGATTCTGACAAGAGAGGTAAAATCTAGTAGGGCTCTTCTGATGAAGACACAAAACTTGTTGAAAAAGATGAATCACATTGTGACCGAATCCTGTAGGAGCACTGTCACTACATAACATGCAAACTATTCAAATAAGCTATGAGATGAATAGAAAGTTCAGTGCCTTGCATTTGATGAAAATGAAGAGGCAAAGTGCACCACCTAGTGACAGATCTCCTACCCTACAGAGCAAAATGCTTAGTTAAACTGATCAGTTGAAGCTAACAGGTCATCATCATTTTTATTATTCAAATTGCCTACCAGGCATGTTATGTACCTTTGTGTAAAACATCTTAATAGTCAAATCAGTTTGTCATCTACACTGATGCTCTACTCAAATGTAGACTCTTCCACATAATTCCAGTAACCACTACTTATGCTACTGGAAAAGGATCCCTACCTGCCAAATTGGCTGTCCAGCCTCTGTTTATGTGCTTTCATTGAAGGAGGGCCCCCACTTCCCACCATAGACTACAGTGGTACCTCTGGTTACGAACACTTCTGGTTACGAACTCCGCTAACCCAGAAGTAGCTGCTCCTTGTTGTGAACTTTGCCCCAGGATGCGAATGGAAATTGAGCGGCAGAGGCGGGCGTGCAGCGGGAGCCCCCATTAGCGAAAGCGCACCTCAGGATAAGAACGGTTTCAGCTTAAGAATGGACCTCCGGAACAAATTAAGTTTGTAACCAGAGGTACCACTGTATTCCGAACAGGAAGAGCTGCTTGACAGTGGGCCTTTATCCCAAAATTTAATCACAGTCTGCTTCTATGCTATTTCCACCCTTTACTTTTAATCTTGCCTTCTGAATAGAGAACAAATCTGCTCCATCTTCTTGTTTTTTCCCTATTTTGAACCACTATCAAATCAGTGCCACTCACAAATGGCCATTTTGTTCCAGAAGTCGATGTAAAACTGGGAATTTGGTCTGTACAATTTTTTTGGAACCATGTGATATATTGAATGAACTCTGCATGGAAAGGAAGAGCCAGTATCTCCAAGAATACCTCTCCCCACTGCGATAATGGTCCTAGATCAGCTAACAATCAAATAATGGACTGGCCAAGACATGGGTTGAGATTTTGTGTCATGGTACCTGCTTTATGGAACATTTCCCTCAGAGCTGAGGCCCTTGCTGGAAACGTTTAGGTAGCAGGCAAAGACTTTTTGGGAAGATGACACAGCCTTTTGTTCTTTTGTATGTGAATTGTCCTTGGCTATTTTTATTATTCATTGCACAGATTATTAAGGTGTAATATGAACTCCCCTTGAGCACCAATTATTAGAACTGTGTTTAAATGAAGTTAAAAGAATTTAATGTGTAATACTATAAGATTTTTCAAGAAAAGCAGCTTTAGGTCACCTGGCACACTATGCATTTAAATTACACACTTCCAAATCCTGGGAACTAGTTTGTTATGGGTGATAGGAACTATACCACTAGAAGGGGTAAATTACTATTCCCAGATTCTTCTGGGGGGTTGATTTAAATGTATGGTGTGCATATTGCTTGGGGGTGGGGTGGGTTCTCCACCCCCCCCCAATCAATTTCAGGGAGTGAGCTTGGGGGGGGTGTTCCATAGTACAAGCGAAGTCCTTGCACAGGGCTTCTGCTGATGGGTCTCCTTGAGTGAATCCTGCCTATCATAATGGAAAATACCAAAGCAGTTCCTTCAAAGTAAAAAAAGGAAACATTTCAATGGAAAACATTTATTGTTCAAGAAGTTATTTACAGGAAATTATTTACATGGTAGTTTGTACAGACTGAGAAATTTAAAAAGCTGCTTTTATAAAAAAATATACATTTACAACATATTATACACAAAAACGTTTTATCCCTTTTTCTTTAGAGCTAAACTATTATATAAAACATGCAATATACGACAACACATTAGGCAGCATATATCTTAAAAGGATAATGAAAACATTACCTTTGTACAATATAATATTCTACAGAATATGAACTTATAATTTAAAAATGGTCCTTCCCATTTCAAGAGTTCTTACCTTTTGGTCTGACTCCACAATTCTCACCTGGGCAAACAAGCATAAAAGCCACATACTGCATGCACTTCAGTACACACCAGCACACCCATTCATTTCAATGAAGGAAACAGCTCCTTCCATTGGATCAGACCCACACTATTTTATCTGTGTTTTACAAATGCAAATGAAGTTTCATTCATGTATGTTTTTCCAGTTGGAGCAGAAGAAAGGGAAACATCCTCATTCATTTCACTATTCCTAGACACACAGATTATTATTTTAACCGTTACCCCAGAAGTCACACTGTTTTTTGTGCGCTCATTTTTTGCCCGGAGGGGCAGGGGGGAGAAACAGGTAAAGCAGATTAGAAGCAGCCTCTTTAGTTGGGCCACATGCTGCAAACAAATTGTAAATGACAAATAGGAATTTCCACGTGTCCTTGAGGCTCTCCATATATACAGCTAACGGACTGATGCTTACTTGACAGAACAATGTCTTAAAGAAATATCACTTCCTTATATCAAAATGTGTTCAGCATAAGTGACCAAGGCTTAAGTATCTTGTGGCATGTACATGTAGCAAATAAAGCACACACACTCCCAATGCCATTTCTACACAGAAGTGATTCAGGGATATAAAACAGCTGTATGTGCAACGTATTTGCCTTCCCCAAACTTACATATTGTTCATTTGTCAACTTGCTAGTGCAAGATGTCAGTTAAATAAAGACTAAGGCTGTGCACACACATTACTGTTTATTCTGCATCAAGTGTGCTCCTACTGCTAGTTTTTGAAGCCACATTGCCCACAATCCTTATCTATCCTGTAGCTGATTAAGCAATGCTGTGCTTTGATACATTTTCCCCAAAACCAGCTTTGATCAGAGTACTTTCCATCAGCTACGGCAGGTGGTCCAGCCATGCCCTTATATGGACAGGGATAGCCTAACTACTATCCTCAATGCTCTGGTAACTTCTAGGTTAGATTACTGCCATGTGTTATACTTGGGACTGCCTCTAATGATGGTTTGGAAACATCAGCTGGTGCAGAATTCAGCGGCCAGGTTGCTCACTATGGCAACATGATTTGAGCATATACCGCCAATCCTGGCCCAACTACACTGGCTGCCAATTAGTTTCCTAGCCCAATTAAAAATGCTGGTTTTGACCTATAAAGCTCAGGACCACAATATCTCAAGGATCACCTCTCCTCTTATGAACCAACCCCAACCCTGCGATTATCATCCAAGGCCCTTCCTTGTGTGCCTCATTCATGAGAGGTCTAGAGGGTAGCAATTCAAGAATGGGCCTTTTCTGCAGTGGCTCCCCACTTGTGGAATGCTGTTCCCTGGGAGGCTTACCTCAGGGGTTTGCAAACTAAGGTCCACAGGCTGGATCTGGCCCACAGACAGTCTGTGGATCAGCGTGGGCCGTGGGGATTCTGTTCATTTTTTTTATGCACCACCATTTTCCCCTGCACATCCCCCCCCCAACAGCTATGGACTTGCCCTGTGGCCCGCCGAGGGCTACCAGGCTATGGCCACCACCCTGCCTGTGGGAGCTCTGGGGAAAGAACGCGAGGAGCCGCCGCCGCACTACAAGCGCACCACCCGGTGAGCTCCAGCCCTGCGGGATGGGCTGGGGGCGCAGTGAAGAGGTGAAACTGGAGGGCAGCTGGGCGTCCCAGACTGGAGGGCCAGCTCCCAGTGGACCTGAGCACAGCCTGCTGTCAGAGGCAGCGCCCGGTGAGAGTCATCGAGGCCAAAGCACCGGGGAAGGGCTCCTGCTTCCCCTTCCTGGGAGAGGGGGAAAGGGCCAGGGGTGCTCAGATCACGGGTCTGGGAAGGTAAGCGCAGTGGCTGGGGAGGAGGACTACTTGCCCCCCTCGCCTCTTTTTCCAGCTCCCCCCCATGCCGCTTCTCTGGCCTGCCACAAGGTCTGGGGGACAGTGGACTGGCCCGCGGCTAAATAAATTTGCCGACGCCTGGCTCACCTGGTACCTTCGTTACATATCTTTAGGCACCAAGCAAAAACATTCCTCTTCTCCCAGGCCTTTGGCTAACTAAACAATCTATGGCCTTTAAAACTTTGGGGGAGTGGGGTTACTGTTTTTGTTTGTTACAATACTTTTTGTGTTTTTATATTGTAAACTGCCCTGTGATTTTCACATGAAGGGAAATACAGAAATTTTATATGAACAAACATTTTTCCTCCATGACTGAATCACTCACTCAGCAGCTTATAATGCACAGAATGGTATTTTCTCCTCACACTGCAAACATTTATTGCAGTTGTGTGTGTGTGGGGGGGGGGGAAATCACTTGATCATTGTGTTGAGCAAGCACATACAGAGCAGGGAGGATTTTAAAGCAGCTTATAACCAGAATGTCATTTCATGTGCGGAGGCTATCTGATTAGCCTATAATTTTCAGTGCCATATGGAATTGAACAGGTGCCTATGATGCACCTGACCAACAATTTCTGGGATCATTTAGAACATCTCAGATAAAGCTACAAGGTTTTCATTCCTTTCTCTCCAAGACAAGCACTTCTCCCCCTATTAGGCAAATTTAAGGGTCTGAGAAGAGAATTGTTCATAAGCATCATGGAGCAAAGTGGCAGATTCATGCTCTTGTAAACGAAAGGGCACAAACTACAGAAGAAAGCCGTATATGAAAACATTTAGTAGCAATTGCCAGACATATGATCCAGAATGCCTTCAGCATTGCCAATGATCACTTTAGAAACATCTTAGCAAAAACTCAAAATAAAAGAGTTGGCCTCAGACAGGTAATGTCCCCATTTCAAACTTCAATAATTTTATATTAACTTAAAATAAGTTTTAACTTTAAACTGTGTTCATCAAACCTATGTGGTGGTTTCTCAAATGTGTCCGGACACTTTTCTCTTACAAATCTTTGAAGTAAATGTACCAATCTGATTTGCATAGAATAAGGAAGAAAACCTGCAGTTTGTTATATGCTGGGAGCTTTCTCCAGCTTGCCCCACATTCTTATATCTCCAGCTTTTGAAGTAGACAGAAAATTAACTATTTCACATATTTTTTGCTTGTTACCTCTTCACTTGTTCACCTTCATTAATCTGAATGGAAGAGGAATGCACTTGCCTCAGGAGCCATACAAAAAGCCATTTTTTTCCAATATTGTGGCCCCTATTCATTGTCTCTGCACCTTCAGTCACAACTGAGTGCTAGTTTGGAAAACCTGGAGTTCTACGAAGCATTTTTTTCAGAACCAGTTTGTGTCTCATGTTTGATCGGGAGCACAAGTACAGAACATGCAGTTTTAAGGCTGCAATCTAGTCAAGCTCATAAGGAAAGAACCATATAGCATTGAGGCTTCAAAATCTCTCAACTACCCACAGTAGCAGTAAACATGAGGCCTGAAGTAGCATCATATTTTTGAGGAGAAGAAGTTGTATGTGCTTGTTGGATCTGGATCCATATTTCTCTTATTTGCTATAGGGCTGAAATCAATGTGTCTACTCTAAGCATGACTAAGTCTGGATGTAACCCATTGTGTGCAATTATGCAAGAATTTGGATAAAATGCTTAAAAACAATGCCTTAAAATATTAGGCTTAAACGTATTTGGGGGGGGGGGGAGGCTTAAGAAAATTGACTTATCCATGCAAATGGATAATAAACTTCAAACATAACTAATTTTAAAAATCCGTTTAATTATACCGAGAGCTGATTGCTTGGTTATTCTACAATACAACAAATATATGCAAGCTTCAAGTAAAAATAAGTTTATCATACTGAAACAAAATATAGCAAAGTGCAAAACTGAAGAGGAAACACTACTGCTTTCCTCAGATTTAATCAAGAAAAATATATTTAAAATGCTATATTACAGATAAATACAATGAATACTTAACCACCTCTTTGGTCCATATGTTCATAAATTAAGCCAACGTAATGTTACCTGTGGTTTTGAATAATGAAAAGTTTTCTAAAATGTCATTGCTAAATATGTTAAGAGATCAGTTCATGAACCTTAAGCTGCCTTAAAAATAAAAAACCTGCAGATTATCTGGAATTAAAAAAAACAACAACGAAATTTTCAACTGCTCTCAAACAGTAATTCAGTTCATGGTCAAATACTGGTATTGCATAAGCTTTACACTGGATTCTTTTTAGAATGCTTCTAAGTAGAATGTTCAATCACTTCCTCAGATAAATTTTTGAATATTGGTGTAGATTTCCTTCATTTCCTGTAGCAGCTGAAGGTATTATTTTAATTCTATTCATACAAAGGGCATTTCACCCTTAAGTAAAGCACACCACTCTAAACTTGCATGAAAGAAGAAACCCACCCTTTTTAGCATATGAAAAAAATGCCCTAGTAACATTACTCCTTACACATTACTTTCAAAACCGAATACAGAATATTGCTATCAGAAACTTTCATTTGTTATTTCATTGTTTTTTTTAAATATAAATTGGTTTTAAAATGCAATAAACAACTAACTCTGCAATCGCTTCAAAATACAAATGTTATGTATTCTATTCAAAGGCATAGTGCCATACTTATCCTTGGCTAAAGCACATCCTTTTAGTATTCATTACCAAACAGAGACTGAAAGAGAAGATTTTATTTACCATTTTTGATAGAAAAAGAGTCATTTTATACATTGATCTACCGTAAAACACAACTCATTAGCTGAGTTCAACGAGTCATGATCCAAGATTGCTTCCTGTTACAAAGCGGTTCTGGGCAGACCCTTTCTAGATGGCCACTCAGAACCTGCTGTATTGTTGCTGCCCAATGAACGTGTTGCAATATTTAACAAAGTGCATATCTAGCCTTTAAGTTATTCCTAACCTAACCTTAATACTGATGGGATTTGTTTCTCATGAAAAGTGTAAGTTTTGTCAGAATGAGGCAACCACAAACAACATAAGAAGCATCTGAGCCTCCAGTACAGAAATACATTTCTTCATATAGCCCTAAAGTCAATCGACTTAGAAATTCATAACTACTTCAGTACTGGGGCCTGAGAAGTGTTTGCTTTGCAGCTTCATTACACCACTACACATAACACTAGACATCAGACAACTTCACATACAACATTCACAACAGTATCACATACAGCATGTTCTGATGCTCAATAAAATATGAAACCAATATGGAGTTTTATAACTCCAAAGGCTTGAAGATACAGTGCTTAATATTTAAGTCAATAAAAATTATAATTAAAAAACACAAACTTTTCTGCATTGACTTGAACTGGGGCAGGTAGCACTAGTGATTTCTCCAAGTTTTTTCCTATTATTCATTTTAACACCACACCACCACAAGCTATCATCAAATGCAAGCTAATGGCAGAGACAAAACAGGAGTAAGTTGACAATGGACTAGAAAATCCCTTCTAACATATACTCAAGGCACTATAAATTAAAATAGCATTTTATACTAGTGTAGGTTTAGAATGTGCCTTGGCATTTAAATTAAATTACCTGAAACAAAGAACAAAATATATCAATGTTTCTTTAAATACCTCCTAGTATTAATGCTATTTCCTTTCCCCTATGACTTTGATTTAGAGTCTTGGGTGAGCACAAAGCTTCCATCTTTTGGTATGGCAAACAAAAGTCTGCAATAACACAACCGTGAAGAAGCTCCAGTTATACATAGGTCCTTGTAGGATAGCAGCCTATCACTACAACTATAAGAATGAAGACATAATAATAATGAATGTCTTAAGTGTTATCTCTAGACCAAAGTAGGCAAAATAGCCTCTAGTGATAATTTATTAGTATATACAACTACAAATTGTGATTTTGCCACAATATTTAGAAAGATTGTGGAACAAAGCACTGTGCTGTCAAAGTGTTATTGCTGCAGTTATGATTTCTGTAGGCATTAACTTCTGCTGTCATGACAACCTGTGGTCATACACCCAGAAGGAAGGTAGAGACATGTACAGACTGCCAATTTTGAACAGAAAACTAAGGGCTAATTCACACATTGCACTCTGAGTGAAGGAATACATAGAATCAAGCCCTACTACCACCTGTATTAGAGCAGCCAAAAGTAGTAGAAAAGGCAATGTCAGCTAAAGTAGTCCTCTCTTACTGCATATGCCTTGTTTTTCCCAAGTTCCCAGCAAAGGGATTCTTGGCTACTGCCACTCTACTTAGAGAAGAGCACCACCAGCAGAGTGACCGAGGTGCTGTTGAAAAAGGTGCAGTGGTTGAGCAGCGACAACATCTAGCAATTTCTGGTAAATGCAGAATTGGGTTCTCCAGCCACTGCCACCTGCACTGGTTTCCAGAAGTAGGGAGCCTGCTCCCTTCTTTCAGCTCCTAATACAGGCATGTTTGTGCATGCTGATTACATGTGCATACTCACTGAAAGGACAGTGTGTGAATCAGCCCAAGGATACAATTAATTCACTCCTTCTCAATACTTACATTTAGATAGTGCCTTGTAGTTTCTCTCTATTCACTTTATAACATGTTACAGTAAAGACATTACAGTCACACCACCGCTGCTGCTCTTGCTAAAACAACACACACAGAACAGGTCTACTGGAAGCTAAGCATATGAAAGTCACATATAATCATCCCCAAATTATCTCAAGGTTGGGAAATAGGAAGA
This sequence comes from Podarcis pityusensis, assembly GCF_964106645.2. Classification (NCBI taxonomy): domain Eukaryota; kingdom Metazoa; phylum Chordata; class Lepidosauria; order Squamata; family Lacertidae; genus Podarcis; species Podarcis pityusensis. The sequence continues at coordinate 62,842,761 of NC_138031.1, forward strand.
TTTTTAATTCTCTCCCTTTTGATACTGATAATCTACTAGAATAAACATTTGTTCAGAATCCTGGCATAATCACATAGAAAAACTGCATTTTTATTTCCCCATCTATCTTTGACTTACTTTAGATTAGACCATACTGTAAACACATACTTTTCAAGACTTGTGGCTCTTCCTGGTCTTAAAATAGCGTTACTGAATGTTTCAACAATCAAAGTCAAAGCAAATATATTTTCGGAATAATGTAGGATTCCTTTTGTAACCTTTTTTAGACATCTGACCCATACAGCCTTTGTTCCAATCCATAACCATGAATTTGGGACATACCATAACTTGATAAAATAGCAAAAGCATAACATAATGTTACTGAAAGGCTGCTTTTAGTGAATGTGACATATCCTAATTAAATCCTTTCATAAGGAGCTCCTATATTGGATCAATCACATTCATGTCCTTACCAGACTGTTGTTTCAGTCACTAAATCCCGGCAATGCTAATAAATTCAATACTCAAGCAGCTTTCTTCTCCACAGGCTTGATAAATTTCTGCACTGAGATGGAGTTAGTTATTACAATAATAAACAAGTGCCTTGTTGGTATACCTGAATTTTTTTTGAACTATGTTTGCTGCACTCAAACACTACACATTTAAATGGTCACACTATCAATATTTTTTAAAAAACAAAAACAAATCAACTTTGCATTTGGCACATTTATGATCCATTCTTCAGAAATGCCCGTGTATTTCCCCCAATACTGTTACGAACAATGATCACATCACCATTTGCCCGATTAGCAGCTTCACAAGGTGCTTTATCTTGCAGCTTCTCCTAAATTGATCACACCTTGCCTGTGACAGAGGCACATTAGGTGCAGTGCAGTAGTGTGTCATTTTTGGACTCTAGAGGGAACTCCTTTCTAAAAGGGCGGAACCTCTAGGTTTGAAGTCTACATACCAAATATTTCTCCTTGCAATTCAAATCCAGCAGCTACTGGAACAACTTCTGGGAAGCTTCACTGCAGACCATTTCCTTTTAGAAACCAAGTTTTCACAGAAGTTTCAAAGTGTAGCAAGAATTCTCGAGAAGGATATAATTAGTGTCAGTACAGTCTGGCCAATTCCAAACACCAGTGCTTGTAAAGGAGCCATGCTTTTTCCAGCAACTCTGAAAATTCCAGCTACTGCTGCACCTAGAGAATCACAAGGAAGGGGAGAAATATGAAGTTACCACAAAAAAACAGTAAAAGGTTTTTATTTTAAGACATTTTAGGACCAAAATTTTCAAATGTTACTTTTTAATTACATTCGGCCTGATCCCGCTAATATTAAGGACTTGTAAGTCCCATTGAACTGAATGGGAGATAAGTATGTTTAACTCTCACATTCAAATTAATGGGTCTTGAAAGCGCTTATCTTTAGCTAGATTGTGTTCAATATTTTGTTGTAAGCCTGACCGGGGGGCTATATAAATGTCACAGATAAATAATAATCAAATAAACCAGTAGTTTACATGTCCTATCCAAATGCTAGTATTTGCAAGGCTGACACACTGTGAAGCTTTAAGTTAAGTCAATAATGTGTTGGACTTTGTTCTTCTCCTTGAACTTTCCTAAGAGAGAACCCACTTCTACAATGAACATTGAGGGTGCAGTATCAATAAATTTATTAAAAAATTGTCCAGTAGCACCTTAGAAACCAACTAAGTTTGCTCTGGGTATAAGTTTGCGTGTGCATGCACACTTCTTTGGATGCATGCACACGAAAACTTATACCCAGAACAAACTTAGTTGGTCTCTAAGGTGCTACTGGACAATTTTTTTATTATTTTGACTGCGTCAGACCAACACAGCTACCTACCTGAATAAATTTATATATACCCTGAACCACCAGAAATAGACATTAATCCCCTTGCAGTGGAGGTAAAACACAGCCATCATGGTTAGTAGCCGTTGATCACAACCTCCTCAAAATTTATTCTAACTAGAGATGGGAATGCCATGGGGGGGGGACCCCAGGAAATTATATATTTTTTTCTCCTGTTTTTTCTTCCAGATGACACTTTGGGTTTGAAGGGGCAAAAAGGAAGAATAACATTTGGTGGGGCAACACCAGAGGGGAAAACTACAGAATATATTTTAATTTTATAGTAAGTGAAATGACAAGGGTGTTTTTCAGTCAACACATGCATGAAAATTTTTATGCAAGGCATTAAAGAATGCTAATTTGTGTATACTGTAGTCATATACCACATTCAAATCCAAGATGTGTTTCTGCACCTAGGGTTCAGTATTTTCAGTGTTGTATAAAGTTACGCTTTGTATTTAAATATGCTGCTATCCTTTAATATTGAGACTAAATGGAAGTTTCTGTCCAAATGACACACAATTGTTTTAGCAAACCAAACAGTGTTTCTGTTTTCAACTCCCTGCACCCTTCCCAAACAGGGGGAAAAACCACACTATTATATATTTGCTTAGTATAAGGTGCAGCTCTAATATTGGGTAAATTTTATGTTTTATTTGTAAAAATGGAATGCCTTTATACTTTCTAGTCTAATTCTTTGTGTGCTTAAAGGTAAAGGTAAAGGTACCCCTGCCCGTATGGGCCAGTCGTGTCTGACTCTAGGGTTGTGCGCCCATCTCACTTAAGAGGCCGGGGGCCAGCGCTGTCCGGAGACACTTCCGGGTCACGTGGCCAGTGTGACGAAGCTGCTCTGATGAGCCAGCACCAGAGCAGCACACGGAAACGCCGTTTACCTTCCCGCTATAAAGCGGTACCTATTTATCTACTTGCACTTAGGGGTGCTTTCGAACTGCTAGGTGGGCAGGAGCTGGGACCGAAAGACGGGAGCTCACCTCGCCGCGGGGATTCGAACTGCCGACCATACGATTGGCAAGTCCTAGGCACTGAGGTTTTACCCACAGTGCCACCTGCGTCCCCATTGTTTGCTTACCAGGGAGTAAAGTCCGGTAAACGTAAACATGCTCTGCAACTGCCATAAATATGCCAAGTTTTACAACGGTAACTAAGTTAAAAATGATGCATTTTATATTGTTTAAAAAGTAAATTAACTTTGTTTGATAATATATTCCAATTTTATCCAACATTCCTCCCCCCTTCAAATGTATGCCTTTTTCTCAAGGTTTCAACATTTCTGGAAATTTTAGATCTTTAATTCTGTCAAACATTAAGCACTCACATAATGTTAGACCATGGTTTGTTTAACAAACCAGGAGCCAACAACAAATTGATCTGCAGATAACCATAATAAAAATTATTTTAAAAAAACAAAAACAAAAAAACAAATCGATCTGCAGATGACCAAACAAACCATGATTTGATTTGTGAAAGCTTTGTTGCTTTCCAGAGGCTCTTGTCTCAAGCCTTTTGTAACTTAATGGGAGTCTGAGCTGGGTGGCCAATCAAATCATAGGTTGAGAAGGATTTAGGTAACACCAAGCCATAGTTAAGACAAACAAAAGATTGTAAGTGAACTTAAGCCATGCCTTAGAACAGAATTAGTTGGCAATAACAAACTATAGTTAACCTCCTAAGTTCAGGGTTCAAAGAATCAAACAAAACATGATTTAAATAAATCACAATTTCATAAACCACAGATTAGCATTATGTGCTAACCCGGACTTAAGTTTCCACAGCTATCTGTTAACAAGCTCCAAACAACATCTGACAGAGGAGTTAAGTGCTGCAGATTTAAAAAGCTTGTTTTAGAATATCACCCTGCCCCACCCTGGGAAGAAGAAGTGACACTACTACTGGGAGGCTGGCTCTGTGGTAGCACCCTGCTTCTCTTCCTCCTAAAACTGAGACATATGAAAAATCATGGCTGCCAGTTTTATATGGCCCTTCCCTCAGCCACTGAACAACCCCAACAGCTGTAAGCCTCACAGAACTCCAGTGTAATGAACCAAAAATCATTTACTACAATAGCTAAAAAATAATCTTCAAAAAGAAGTATTTGAACATTTTAAGACTTACTGGTTATCATAGCTCCAGTTACAGAACCCAGAAATCCAATGCTGACTGCAATGATAGAGATTACTCTCCCTTGTCTATGCCTCTGCAGCATCACAAACATTAAAACTCCTGCAGCACCGTGAACAAAGAGAGAGGAGAAGAGAGCCCAGAGGAAAACCCAGTACCACATTTCTGGAAGAAAGTAATCAAAGAGCAGGTTAACGTTTGAGAAAAAATGATTAAATCAAAGAGAAAAAAATCCTTGCATATTTTGAGGAATTATAAAGAGATACAAAAGCATGCAGACAGAATACTTATTTAATAACTTTATTCTACTTTCTATAATGCTGTCCACTGCCCATTTCTCTGCACACTTAAGGTCCCCCTATTAACAAACTATTTTGAGCAAATATTAAACGCTCCAATTTTTTAATCTATGTTATACTTATAAACAATTTCTGACAGCTAGCCAAAACAAATTACCTTGGAGGGAGCAATAAGTAAATTCTGAAATTCTGAAATTTTACTGGTCGTTCACCTTTAAACATGTCAGCATCTCTAAAAGTAGCAAGTTGCCAAACTAAGGGCTTTTTTCCTGATGTTGCCAAGAATATTTAAGTTACGAATACATTGCTTCCAATTGTTATCAAAGTGGAAACAATATTCAAACCCTGAAGAATGAATGAATGCTACATAGCAGCTATTCAGACCAACTTGAAATTGTGAGGAAATTCCAACAATAGTTTTTATCACTGAATGTCCTAAATAACCAAATTTATCTTTCTAGGACATATTGTACACATGCTGGATAAAAATAGATTTTGTCCTTTAGTGTTAAATACAAATAGCACTGAGAAAAAGTGTCAAAGTTGTGAAACCATGAAAGCTGAAACTAGCTAATTGAGGGAGAACTGATTCTGAAGCAGTGCATGCTCTCAAAAGGAGACAGAATTAGCTGTATAAAAGGCAGAAATCTTTCACCAAAGGAAACAATTCATAAAACTATGTATTGCATCACACAGAGACTTAAGTTAGCCAAAGACTGCTTTAACAAAACTTACTTCAGATCACACAGATAGCTCTCAAATTTAAGTATTATATTATACTGCATGTATCGATTTCTATTCCATTATGAACTGCCCTGAGGTCTGTAGATGAAGGGTGGTCTACAAATAATAATAATAGTTTATACTATGTCTGGTTTATTTAAAAGTAGTCTAAATATATCCCTCATATCTCTTCATTCAAAGAACTTTAAAAAATAAATAATGTAAAACACACCAAACAAAAACAACATATTTGCTGAATGCTTCCTTGGCAATCAGGCAGGGAAACTTTCCGAAAATTTGGTTCCCCACCCCCCTCTTTTAGTTGTTTAGGATACAATTAACTAACAGATAAAATGTAAACTAGCACTAAAATTTTGCAATTATTTCCAAGAGAGAACCATGGAGGGTTAGCTAGAAGTACTGTATATCAAAACTGTTAACAAGTGTTCACCTTTGTGAGCTGGAGCCATAGAAGCTGAAATCCTCAGGTCCCGAGACCCAGTGTGATATAGTGGTCAGAGTTTTGGACTAGGGCCGGTGAGACCAGGATTCAAATATGCAATCAGCCATGAAACTCACTGGGTGACCTTGGGCCAGTCACTGCCTCTCAGCTAACCTACCCCATAGGGTTGTTGGGGGAATTAAATGATGAAGAGGAGAATCATGTACACCACCTTGAACTTCTTGAGAAAAATGCTGGGATACAAATGCAATAAGTAAGTAATGGTGAATCATGAGATTTTAATTTAGAAATTAAATGGTACCCACTGAATCCTTTATAATCCTGACCATGTTGCAGGCTGCTGTGGCTGCAGCATGCACTGCCAGTCTTCATATGTCCAGACTAGTTGATTGGGCAAGAAAATAGAAGACAATTTGTAATAGAGTATTTGCATGTTGACAGCAACAAAGAGCCTTTTGGCATCTTAAAGCTAAAAAAAATTTTAACAAGATTTTGTGAACTAGCATCCACATACCAAATGGAATGGAAAATGAGAGTCAGGATGCAAGTATGTACTAGGGCAAAGAACATGTGAAGTTCATATATATGCTAATGGAATCTAAATTGGCTATAGCCACACAAAATAGATATTAGAACTGTAGTGGAAAGCTCAGTTTGTGTGCCAAGGTAGGAAAACAGGACAATTCATCAAAATAAATTAAAATTGAAGTAAGTATGTTGTGTACCATTTATGAACAGACAATATAATGTTATTTTATTTAACAAAGTGTATACATTGCTTTCTAGATAGAAGACTTCTAAGTAGTTTAAAGAAAAAAACCCAAAACCTTCATTAAAAAATGATAAAGGCAAAAAAAAAAAGTTAACATATGTTTAAAAATATTAATCAAACCAGTAATTTTAAAATAATATACATAATAAAATTACATGTTTGGGTAGGTTTGCTGAAGCAAAAAGTTTTCAGCAGGCACCAAAAACAATAGTGAAATGCCTAATATAAATGAACAGGGAGTTCCAAAGACTATGCACTGCCTGATGTTGTAGTAAGTAGTGTACTGTACCAGTAAAAAAAATGACACATTTTGGTTGTATACACACTTTCACCTGAACACCACATCTAATCCATTGTTTTTTGATCAGGGCCACTGTATTCTGTGAAACAGTACTAGAATCGGGTATCCAATACTTATGTTTGCTAGTTTCCATAAGTGAATCTTCTTTTTACTAAGAAAAATGCTTCAGATATGATTTATTATGCAGGCAAATAAATATCTGTGTCCGATGGAGTGCTGAATAGCTAGATGCATAAAACTTATACAGCACTTTTACTAAGTGCTCAAAGAGCTTCACATAAATTAGATCAGTAATCATCCTAACTGCACAACCAGAAAGACTGGTATGATTACAGATGGGGAGCTCAATCTGAGAATGTAAGAACAGCCCTGCTGGATAAGACCATGAATCACATTACTGTGAGCATCCCAATCAGATGCTTTCAAAAAGCCTACAAAGAGGGAATGAGGGCCACAAGCTTTTCTTCACTGTTTGTGGCAGTCGGAGGCATCCTGCCTCTGAACCCTGAGGTTCCACATTTAAATATCATTGCTCATTGTTGATGGACCTATCCTCCAGAAATCTGCCTAATCCCTTTGGCCAGTGGCCATCAACACATCTTATGGCAGTGAATTTCATGTAATTATGCACTGCATCCATCAATCTACAACTCTAAAGGGTTCCCATTCTGTACACCTTCGACCATGCTATCCACATAGCCTTTTACACTGCAGAATTTAGAAGAGAAAATTGTTTATATGGTTCGCTCTATGAATGTGCAAAGACACTAGGTAAAATCACTTAGGTTTACAGTTTTGGGATTATAGCCAACTCTGTACAAGCTGACTTCTGCTCACACAGAATTCCCCACTCCTTAAATCTGGAACAGATTTTGAGGGTGCACTGGGAGCTGTAGGACAGAAGAGGAAGCCCTACCATGCAGGTTAGAGTTTGTTCTGCTTGTGTAGCAGTGAATGCAATTCTTAGCCTACAACTGTGAAACACTTCTTTTGAAGTCAGTCCCATTTAACAAAATAGGATTTACTTCTGAGTCAACAGAAAAGTCAACTACCAAGCAAGGCTTGGTAGTTACTGTGCAAGGCAGTGTTTCTTTACAAGATAAAGAGCAAATGTTCATGCTCTTATAACTTCATAATTTTAACTGAACAAATTAGCAGTCTGGGTACTTGGAGGGCATGAAATAGGAGCAAAAAATGTAGCTTTTCTAGATGAAGCATAGCAAGAGGAATGTCACCAAATTGACATTAAGCAATTAATGATTAAATCAGCATACATTTTAGTATGAATTAAACAATAGTTGTGAAGAAATATATATTAATATTTTTGATGACACATACAGTGGTACCTCGCAAGACGAATGCCTCGCAAGACGGAAAACTCGCAAAACGAAAGGGTTTTTGGTTTTTTGAGTTGCTTCGCAAGACGATTTTCCCTATGGGCTTGCTTCGCAAGATGGAAACGTCTTGCAAGTTTGTTTCCTTTTCCTTAAAACCGTTAATACAGTTGCGACTTGACTTCGAGGAGCAACTCATAGCACGCGGTGTGGTAGCCTTTTTTGAGGTTTTTGAGGACTTTGGTGATTTTTGAAGCTTTTCCAAAGCTTTTCCGACACCGTGCTTCGCAAAACGAAAAAAACCGCAAGACGAAAAAACTCGCGGAACTAATTAATTTCGTCTTGCGAGGCACCACTGTATATGCACTGGAATCTTAAAACAGGCTTTCACTTGCTGTGTAACAAAACAGGGTGTGCGCATCTTCGAAAGCTATGCTTGTCAACTAGAGTTTAAGTGCTTGTATTAAAAATAATGTATATTTTTACAAAGTCTGTTGCTTCACTAATGGGGGGGGGAGAGAAAGGAAATACATTTTTAAGTGCCCCAAAAGTTTTTAAATTGAGGCAACATTTAGTTGACCTGACAGCATAAGCCCTGTACCTGTTTGGTACGTGGTCCTGCAGGAAATACCCGGATCAGATGTGAACAGCAGCATTTTTTCAAAAAGGCCCAGGGACATCCCAGCAAGGAACATAGGAAGACAGGTGCACAGTCAAGTCCCTTGGGTTATCGGAGCACCTCATAGATCTAAGTCAGAAACTGCAGCTACTCTGACCTCCAGCCTGCGTATTAAGCTCCAACCTAATGCCATCCCTTACTCTCCATTTATGATGCCACGCACGTTTTCACCTGCCCTTTTGAACCAGAAGCCACTTTTACATCCACACGTTCCCGGGTACTATTTTCTCTGCCCTGCTCGAGTGTGTGCGACACCTGGGATGGGAGTGCCTGGAACGTCTCCTCTCCCTCCGACACAGAACACAGGCCGCTTTTCAAACCTCGCCCGCCCCAGCCTCCGAACGCCTCCCCCGCCCGCCCTGCGCCCGGCCGTTACCGGTGAGGTGCCGGAGCGAGGTGCCGTGCGCCCACAGACTCAGCACCTGCTGGACCGACAGGTTGATCATGCTGCTGTCCCCCGCCTCCGCCTTCATCCCCGCCGCGCTGGTGGAGGAGGCGGCGGCCTGGCCGGCTCCGTCGTCGCTGGGCCGCCTCCCGGCGAGTCGCGGCTGGCTCCGCCACCAGTCTCGGAGAAGGCGAGGCCGGGCTCCCGAGTGGACGCTGCGGGCCGAAGGGGCGCGGATGGGGTGGGCTCCCCGCGGCGGGGGAGACATCGAGGACGGCAGAGGGACGAGCCAGGAGGCGGCGGCGGCCCTCGCTCTCCGCTTCTCCAGCGGCGGGACGCGCGGCGAGGCCTCCCTCAGGGCTGGCAGGTGCGGAGAGCCCCGCGGTTTGGGGCCGACGGGAGGAAAGGAGACGGAGGCAGTTGTCGGGCGGCGGCGGCGGCAGCAGCAGCAACGGCCATCACCGCCCCCTTCCGAAGCCGCCTTCTCATGGCCTCCTCAGCTGCGAGGGGAGCGCGAGAGGAGGAGGTACCCGCGCGAGGCGCCAACGGGCAGCAACCGCCTCTTTTTCCCCCCTCACAGGCCGGACGGCCGACCAACGGCTACTCGGCGCGTGCTTGAGCACGAGGCCCCACCTCCAGCCAGCCTCCCCAGCCCGACGGGACACGTGCGCGCGCACGCGCCACCTTCAGCGAAACAGCGCGCGCGAGAGAGACGGCTCCTCCTCTCCCCAACCAGGCGAGTAGGACGCACGCGTACCAGCCAATGAGGGAAAGAGGGCGAACTGACGTTAGTCGGGCGGGGCTATTCGTTATATAGTCAGTTGGGGGCGGGGTTTCGGAGGGGGACAGAGACGCAACCGGTCTCAGGTTTCCTTTCAGGCGCTGTTATCTGTAAGCCGCGGTGTTACCTGTCATCACCGCTCGGAGCAGCCGCCGTTTCCCGTTTTAACATTTCGCCTGCCTGCCGTTTGATTTACCCTGACGCGAATCTCGTCAGGCAGTCAGAGCTCGTGGGGCGGACGGTCGTCTCGCGCGCTGCGTTAACGCTAATGGTGCATTTCTTGCCCCTGCCCCCCCCCTTCCAGTAACTGTCAGGATCTCCTCCTGCTTCCTCACAATCAGCAAATCAAGTTCTCGAATCCATCATCATGAAGCGAACCATTTCGCAGACTGTGATCCTCTTAACACAGCACTTCGTCTCCCAAAGGTCGACCAGCCAGGCAGATGCTGTGAAAATGCGATCTGTGCAATAAGGATGCTGCCTTGTTTGTCCTCAAGTATCCAGCTATCAGATTACACTGCCTGTAATCATGAAGGCTCCATGCGGCTTATCATATCTGATATGGCAAATTGATTAAAATAATTTCTATATGCCTCCTAAAGTTACCATGGCTGCGTCCAACAACCTAGAACAATCTTTAATAAACATAGTACATGTGGCCCAAAGGAGCTTTAAGAGGCTCTTCTATCTCTTTGATTTTTATGTGACCAAAACTCATAGCTTTCAACTTTCAGATTTGAAAATAAGGGATCAGCAGCCTCACCTGTCCCGGGGAGCCTCGAAAATAAGGGATCAGCAGCCTCACCTGTCCTGGGGACAGTCTACGGGATATCTAACAATCCCGGATAGCAGTGGGAAGCAGCGGGAAATGGTGCTGGAATAAGGGAATTTTCTGCAAAAAAAGGGAAGGTTGACATCTATGACAAAACTCTAATAACAGAAAGTAGCCTAAGGGAAAAGTTTGAAGATATCCCCCTTCCATGGTTGCTTGTGTAGGGCCTACTTGGCCTTTTTAGCTAATCCAGGGATCAAGGGCAGTGTGACCCATAAAACTGTTGAGTTTTGAACATTCTATATTAATGAATTCTAAGACCACTAAAAGCACAGTGTTTAGTATTTATAAAATTCTTATGGAAGCATATTTTGGACATGTTTGATGCCTTAAGCTTCTATGGGAACAAAAGTTGGAACAATGATTAGAGTTCACTGTGGGATAAGTCCTCTTTCCACTCACTTTTAGTACAGTACAATATAGAGAAATCTTGCTGAAATTACCACACAGGTGGTACTTGATGCCACTCACATTGTCTTATATAACCCATGGGTTCTTCCTGCTGCGCTGGGGGAAGCTGCCAAGTAGCATGCACAAGTGGGGCTGCAATAGTTAAGTGTTGAATACTCAAGGAAATTGAGGCAATAGTCAAACAGCACATCTTGCAATCCCCAAATCTAGCCCCAATGAATTTTATTGATTGATTGATTGATTGATTGATTGATTGTAAGGATCAGAGTATAAGGAAATGTTCATATGTTGATAGTGGCAAGGCCTACTATTGCAAGGTTTGGGAAATATTTACTAGGAATAGTATTCTACTAGAATAGCACTTGCTAGAATACTGTTATTGTATGGTGTGGGATACAGCTTTATTTTTAAAATGGATGTATAAACTGAGGGTTATATGAGGTCAAAACAAGTTAGATAAGTTTTGCAGTTTGATTTAATTTTGTAGACTACATCAGTAGAAAAGAACATAGGCAAGCCTTGCCACCAGCAGACAAACGAAGTTGGTTGCAGTATTAAACTTATTTCATCCAATATGGTAACTCTGGTTTTGATGAGCCCTGTGTCTCTTCCCATCCTTGTGAAAAAGCATTGTATTGATTGGAGTATGTTTTGTTGTGTACACCTTTAACATTGCTGATTCTAAATATTGTTGGAATTCTTCAAGATTTTCCCCGCTAATTTTACTTTATTTGATTCTTCTGATATATCTAATTTTGCTTTAAAATGAACTATTGTTTATATTATTTTGCTTAGTTTATGTTTAAGACAAAAAAAAAAATATTGTGCCATATGATAAAGCCTAATTTCTTTATTAAAATAATTAAGATAATCCATTAAAATGCTTTAAAGACCATCGGAGTATAAGCATTTATATTTGCCATATCTAAGGAACAATAAAAACTGTTACATCATATGAAAGGCCCAGTAAGGCCTTAGTTAATAGATAAGGTTTTATTGTCCTACAAAATAGTCTGTTGATAGACATGTGTGCTATCAATTTGTCTAGCACTTAAAAAAACAACAACCTTATTAGCTACTGGCTATCTCCACAAGTTGAAGCAAATTAATCATTAAGCAATATTTACTTTTGCTTGCCTGGGAGTTAAGATGGGATAAAAGGTGCAAAATCATGATGAGACTGCTTCTCAATACACCTTTTCACTGATTTTCAAAGCAAATAGACATTATCGACAGAATTTTACAGGCTTACCCAGAATGTTATCTTGCCTGATTGCCAAAGCTAGAGATGCAAGGACAGAAAAATAAATCTAGCTAATATATTTTTGCACTTAGTGCAGATTTGTGATCTGCAATAGCACAGGGCTGATGGTGGCATTTGTAGTGTGCCATGCCCATGCCCATGTGCATTGTGAATGTGTGTGTATAAACATTGTGTAATATCACAGATGAGACCAGTAGTTTGACCCATTTTTTTACAGTGCAATTGACAAGCTTGCATGTGGGTGTGTTGGTTTGCCAGGTGCTATGCAGATTCGCAGGGGCGTAGCCAGAGGGTGTGGCAGGGGGAACTGCTCCCCTAAATCAAGTAAATAGATAAGATTACTTAACTAATTGACCAATTGCAATGCAGATAACTTAGTTCTCCACCCCATAACATAAAGCCCCTCCCCCCAATAAATCCTGGCTATGCCCATGCAGATTAGCTAGGCCAGAACAAAATCCAAGTCTTTCTCCCTGGGTTGAATGAGACTCCAGCAGCTTAAAGTCTTGACAGGCTCTGGAAAAAGCACCAGCAGGGATGGGGAACCTGTGGATGTCCAGATTTTGTTGGACTCCAGCTCCCATCAGCTCCTGCAGCATGGTCAATAATAGGAGTTGTAGACCAATAACATCAGGAGGGATAATGAGAGTTATATAGCAATATATGGAGAGCCACAGGTTCTGCACCACTGTTCTACAGCTGGAATGAGAAAAGAGGCAGTCACTTAAGTGTGTGGCAGGAATAATTCTTACATGGCCAGCTGCTATAGCATGTTAAAGACTATTAGACAGTGCTTGATTAATGGCTTTTGTTTTCAACAGAGGGTAGAAAGTTGAAAAATAGTGCTGCAGCACATTGATTAGGTGTCTCCTACTCTGAGCACTGTGACCCCATAACCCAATACTAAATTCTACTCCCACTGGCAAAAGGGTGACATAGTCAAAGATCCAAATCTGCTTGTCTATAGTTACTGTTATCTCACCTGTGTCCTTTACAGTGCAATATTATGTACCAGCTGGAATGCTTTCATTGCAGCTACCTATACACAGGCATATCATGAAAATATGCCACTGCCAAAGATTTGATACATAGATTTATTTATTTTTTTACCTTTTACAGAGATATGCTGAGATACGAGTTGGGCTCCGAAAATGAAATTCCACTTGACAATGAGGGTTGGAATTCTGCTAGTTTTAAAAGTGAGTAGAAGTGCCACCAATAAGGCGATGGGAAGACAAATCCTGGTAAGTAATAAGAGGTTTAAAATTGAACTACATGCTGAGAAGAAGTATCCTGCGGACTCAGTTAGATTAAGCCATGGTTGGTGCAAAAAGATCTCAGATTGCACTAGAAGTACAGGGACAGAGAAGTATTGTTCTCTACAGTGTAACCTGGAACTTGAAACAGGAACGTCTTACATTGAGAGGGTCATGAAGATGCTCTCTATTAGTCAAGATGCATAATGATCTAGTTTGGAGGCAACAGTACATGAACATACCTCCATGGGGCAGCCAGTGTGACACCTTCCAGGTGTTGCTGGGCTCCAGCACCCATCAGCCTCAGTCATCATTGTCAATGGTCTACAATTGTAGACTTGTAGACCAGTAACATCAGGAGGGCACCAGGTTGACTACCCCTATTTCATGCCCTTGGATGATGGACTCAAGGGCATCCTGATCAAATTTGCAGATGACACCAAACTGGGAGGGGTGGCTAACACCCCAGAGGACAGGATCACACTTCAAAACGACCTTGACAGATTAGAGAACTGGGCAAAAACAAACAAGATGAATTTTAACAGGGAGAAATGTAAAGTATTGCACTTGGGCAAAAAAAATGAGAGGCACAAATACAAGATGGGTGACACCTGGCTTGAGAGCAGTACATGTGAAAAGGATCTAGGAGTCTTGGTTGACCACAAACTTGACATGAGCCAACAGTGTGACGCGGCAGCTAAAAAAGCCAATGCAATTCTGGGCTGCATCAATAGGAGTATAGCATCTAGATCAAGGGAAGTAATAGTGCCACTGTATTCTGCTCTGGTCAGACCTCACCTGGAGTACTGTGTCCAGTTCTGGGCACCTCAGTTCAAGAAGGACACTGACAAACTGGAACGTGTCCAGAGGAGGGCAACCAAAATGGTCAAAGGCCTGGAAACGATGCCTTATGAGGAACGGCTAAGGGAGCTGGGCATGTTTAGCCTGGAGAAGAGGAGGTTAAGGGGTGATATGATAGCCATGTTCAAATATATAAAAGGATGTCACATAGAGGAGGGAGAACGGTTGTTTTCTGCTGCTCCAGAGAAGCGGACACGGAGCAATGGATCCAAACTACAAGAAAGAAGATTCCACCTAAACATTAGGAAGAACTTCCTGACAGTAAGAGCTGTTCGACAGTGGAATTTGCTGCCAAGGAGTGTGGTGGAGTCTCCTTCTTTGGAGGTCTTTAAGCAGAGGCTTGACAACCATATGTCAGGAGTGCTCTGATGGTGTTTCCTGCTTGGCAGGGGATTGGACTCGATGGCCCTTGTGGTCTCTTCCAACTCTATGATTCTATGATTCTATGTATTTTCACTCAGTAGTGAAAAGAAAACATCTGATCTGAAGCAAATGAATAAAGAGTTTGTCAAGGGCAGAGTTAGGCCGTTAATTATCTCTTCTGAGACGCAAACTATAAACAAAGTACTCCCAAACAAAATCAGGGAGAGGGTAAATTGCACTAATTATTCGAACTGGGAATAGATTGTTAAAATGTTTTGACTATATGAAAAATATTCTGCACCAGTCTCTTGATCACTTTAAAGATATGTTATGCAGTCACTTAAAATAAAATAAAAACATCTCCCCTGAAACAGCACATATTACAACAGCACATGTTGTAAATTTTGTATGCTGTTATCAGCAGAGAACAACATCCATGAGGTACCCATACAACTCAGGCAACCATATTCCACACAACAACTTTAATGGGAACAAATGTATAACTCAAGCTCTCATTCATTGCTCCCAAGTGCTAGAGAAGAAGAATGTGGCTCTACCACACTAGTTGTGGAGGGATGAGTAGGTTAGGTAGAGGAGAGGAGAGGAAAGACATTCAGCTTATGTTCTGTAAAATCTTTGTGTTAAACATTTATTGAGCTAGGGGAACCCATTTTGGAAAATTCCTTTGGGTGGCAGAATCCTCTGTCTCTGCAGAACTATGGGAAAGAAACACCTCCAATGCATTAGCAGTGGGGGGAAATAATTCATAGTGATCTTAAGGGTGTCTGGTACCAAAGCATGGGAGGACATTTCCCTTTTCCTAAGAGAATGTTAGAGACCTTTTCCCTCTCTTCCTAAGACTATGTAAACAGTGGGCAATCTCAGGGGAGTTATCTGCTGTCATTATATAGCGTCCCAATATTGTCTCTTCCTTCCCTTAAAAGCAGCCTGCAAAGGAGTTTTCAGTTGGACCTGTGGCACAGTTTAGCACCCCCTGCAAGCGTTGTGGGGTGATTCACGTTGAGGAAGCAACATCAGGGAAAGAGCTAATGCCACCCTTCCATCAGTGCCACCACTGCAAACTAAAAGGGAGGGGGTGAAGGGAGCTTCTAAGGAGATCCAATCCTGGTTCCCTCATGTGACATCTAGTTTTTGGTGCTGGTCTGCTATCATCTGCCTCCTCTTCCATTGGACTTCAGAGACCCTAAAGGAGATGTGAAGGAAATAGCATTCAAAAGGAATCATTGAGGGGTAGAGATACACACTTTATTAAAAAAAGAGTTAGTGTTTCTGTTCCTATGTGCATCCAGAAAGGTGTTTGTTGTGGGATTTCTGCCCATGCATGCAGTGTCCTCATAATGTTGCCTATCTTCCCCCTGGCCCAATTTAATCCAGATTTGCTCTTTCCATGAAAAATTGAGTAAGTTAAAATGACAGCAACCCAGCTACTAAAAACTCATTTGTGATACTTGAATGACCCATTTGCTGTATTAAACTCCAGTTTGGAAGTAACAGGTGACAGTATTTACAAATATACTAGCAGTACCTAATGGAAGCACCTAGGCATTCCTACAGCAGACACCATAGCCACCAGACTTGCATTGAATTCCCAAGGAGAGCTACTGCTCCACAGAGATGTTTCAGCCAACCCACTGCTCTCTCCTAATTCAAAACTGCATGACTCTCAGAACCACACATTTAACTGACACTGAAAGTCAAGCCAAGTTGTTGGTCACACAGTAAATCACATATTGGATACATAACTGTTTTGCTGGCTACAATTGCATTACAATTTTTCTGGCATCAGGTTACAAAATGTTTATTTACCCAGCGATTATGTGACCTCTGTTCAACTTCAGTTTTGTTTTGGTCTTTTGCTGCCTCTCAATCTTATTTTTGTTTAAAGGATATTATGTTGTTTTCACATATATATATATATATATATATATGTAATTTTTAAAAATATTTTTATTAAGTACAAATTAGAAAACATACATATTCACAACAAAAGAAAAAGAAAATACATCTAACCAAGGGAAAAAAAATTAGAGAATATTTTGTCTCTTTTCATATTTACAGTTATTTATACCTCTATAAAATGCTATTCACAATAAAGCAGTGGAATGAAAGATAAGATATCAGAAAAAAGAAAAAAGAACAAAGAAAAAATAAAGAAGTAAAAGAAAAAGATCACAGGTGAAAATTATTAAAAGTGGATAAGTACTCACAATACATAGTCATTTCCCATCTATATTTATATTCAATTGTATAATTTCATCTTGTCCTTATCTACCTTAAATAAAGTGTTTCTTATATTTTTATGACTGGACACTGCACTGGAATCCATTAGATGAGAGGTAGTCTAGAATTGTTTTAAGCAAATAAAATTAAATTGCTTAATCTATTTGAAACCTGTAACAACTACTATTAAGATGAGCAAGGTTTATTGTTGAGCAAGGTTTCTAGGCAACCGTGACATATCCTCCATTGTGACACTGCTGGATGATTTACCAGAGGCCTTTGGTAGGAGTAGGCCTTTGAGGGGAGAGAGAGACAGAGAGAGAGAAGGAGAAAGTGTGTTACAGAGCAAGTTGGGGAGTTAACTCATTAAGGAGTTATTGCATGAGAGCGTTATTATGTAAGTTACAGAGTCATAGTATTAAGAGTGTTGCCATGTTAAAGAGGGAAAGTGATACAGAAAAATATCTTTTGAAATTTAGGTAGGATTTCTTAGTGGTTTCTGTACTCTGGTTCTATAACTATCCATGAAAACTCACAGTCAGATGAGACCATCCTTTTCCTGTCATGGCTGGATTATTTTCAAAACATTTTCCTTGTGACCAGTTTAAATGCTTCAGGTAAATTGGCTTGCCTTGCCTTTTCTTTAGTGGACATACTCGGAACAAGGGCATGTCCATGTTTTGGAGGGGCTTTTGACAAGATGTCCTCAGTGTGTCTAACTCCTTGCTGCTCCACAAGCTGCTAATGACAGGTAATTCATTAAAAAGCTTGAAGCGTTAGGTGCATGAATACACTGCAACCCTTCTCCCTGCTCTGTCTTAAGTTGCCAAAGCTTTGGAACCTCATAAAAAGCAGCATGCCAAGGATGAGTCCTCCAAACTTAGGAGGATTTCTTTTTTCCAAATAAAGAGCTCTGCAAAGATGGAGAAGAAAATCAATTTCTGGCATTGCTACTGAAAGTCCATCTCTTGGCCCGTATGTTTGAGCCCAAACTCTGTGTCGTTTTTGAGTGACCCAGTGCAGTAGGAATGGAAAGGACTGGCTCAGATTCCTCAGGTAAGGAAGTTAATTATGCTGATGGAGAATTGTTGTAAGGGCAACAAGAATCTGCCTAATTGGGCAAGAAGGAGGCATGCCTCTGATTCAAGAAGAGTTCAGAATACTTTCACTTGACTTGCCATGGAAAGAGGCAGAGAACACTTTCCTCGCTGCCTTTGAGGTGAAAGCATGTCACTTAGTTAATGTGGTGCAGGGGTCTCTAATATGAACAATTAGTACATTAAGCACTAAACAAATTGAGGTTACAATCCTATAAGCACATCACTGCTAGTGTACCCAATGACATGTTTCTTCAGGAGTAAGTGAGACTTCTGAGTATACTGTATAAGCACAGGATGGGTCTTCGGTTGCTTGATTTTAAGAGAGCAGTGATAAACTGTGCCATTAGATGGCAGTGTTTTACATTCTATAGTAGTTGCATCTATGCTGAGCTATTTTCTTTTAGAGACCCATAGCTTTCTTGACTTAAAATAGCATCCTTCTTCTGGTATTCATTATATGGAAAATCTCAGCTTTAAAGTCTTTTTCCATCTTTACAGAAAGTACAGGCAAAGATTTGTTCCAAGGGTTTGGGTCTATTTTCCCCCCTTTATGATTGTGTTAATCACTTTAAAATTAATATAGTAAACCTCAGTTCCATGCAAGTACATTATGAAACCTGTTGGCTTTAGCAAGAATGGGGGTCATAGGACTGAGCTAATAAAGTAGGGAGGAAACCCTTGCTTCATACTAATCTGCTTGATAGAGTAGAGGATAAAGGAATGGAGATGGCAACAAAGCATATTCAGATATTTTGGCAATAAATTCTATTGCAATTCCCTGCTGCCATGGAGTTCCTGTTCTCTATAACTTGAATGGTGAAGTGAGTGCTCCTTCAAAGGGAGCAAATGACCAAAACATCCAAATGTATGTGTAAGTTGTGGGAAGATGCTCCTTTCATGCATGCTGTGGGGATTCCAGCTTGCATATGTTGAACCCCCTCCCCTGCCAGTAGATTGCTTTACATGGACAGAATTAAACACCATATGAACATCACTGGTGCACTATTAGAGTGTTGTTGCTGTGCTATAGAGAAAGTCAGAAGTGAGGGAAGGTTCAGCCACAGTTATGTCCTTTTAAGACCCATCTGGATATCTCAGTTGGTTAGAGCGTGGTGCTGATAACACCAAGGTTGCAGGTTTGATCCCTGTATGGGACATCTGCATATTCCTGCATTGCTGGAGATGATCCTCAGGGTCCTTTCCAACTCTACAATTCTCCGATTCTATGATCAATGGAAAGGTAAGAATGTGCTTAAGAGTGCGGGCCGAAACACTTATTAAGAAATAATCTCCATCTCACTATCTCTATCCAGGGTCAGGTAAAAAAATGGGTCAGGTAAAGTACAACAATTAAACTTATAAATACAACAGCCAGTTGTGACAATTTCTGTAAATTTATAGTGACCATATCCAGTCAGTTTACAAGGCCCAAAGCCAGAGTCATAATCAGCACTTTGAATTGTGCCTGGAAACAGACTAGTAGTCAATGAAGCTGTTGTAACATGGGACTTGCATGCTTCCTATAATAAGCCCTGGGCAATAGTCCGGCTGTAGCATTCTTAACTGACTGAATTTTCTGAGCACCCTTCAAAGAGAGCCTCATTTAAAGGACCTTACAAGTGATTTAAAATCCAAACAAGTTATACCTAAGGCATATGTCACTCTGGCCAGCATAAAAGAAAGTTCACCACCTCTTTGTGTCAAATTTGGTCCTGTCCAGTATCCATCAATGACAAT
Organism: Podarcis pityusensis; assembly: GCF_964106645.2. Classification (NCBI taxonomy): domain Eukaryota; kingdom Metazoa; phylum Chordata; class Lepidosauria; order Squamata; family Lacertidae; genus Podarcis; species Podarcis pityusensis. The sequence goes on from NC_138031.1 coordinate 62,862,559, forward strand.
AGTGCCAGCAGGAGCTTTAGGATGATAAATGGGATGAATATCACACCTTTCCAGTCCCCCCCAATATGATTGCTAATCATACCATTAATTCAACTTAAAGTTAAGACCTTAATGTGTTGGCATCCTGAGAGAGCAAGCAAAGCATCAATGATGGTGATACAGAGCTGGATCTCAGTTAATGTTTCTATTTTGAATTTATGTAGGCTGACTTTGAAGCATTCTTAATTTTATTTTAAATTAGTTAATCCTCTGGCCCATTCAGCAGATTTTTAAAACTAGTCTTTTCCCTGATTTCTTCTAGCCTGAGGACAATCAGTGTTTGGCTATTTTCCACATAACATTTTTTCCTGCTATTTCCCTTCCCTAGTTCTCTTAATCCCAGAAATATTAAGTCTAATTCTACCATTGTTGTCACTTCATCTTCCTCCTTTTTTTGCCAAATGCCCACAATCTCTAATATTTATGCTTGGGTTTTAATTTACTGATAGGACAAAAACCTTTTAGAGCTGTACTTAACATTCTTTATTGATTGCAGGCTACTATATGGTTTTAATTTGCATTCCAGGCATTTTTAAAAACAGCTTTAACATGCTCTTGAATTCCTGTCATTCCGTTTTGTTTCTTTTCTACTTGAAGGTGTGATCTAATCTTTTCTGCCTTTGTCCTCCCCAACTAAATGATTGAAGGGGGCACTGTGGAGATGTCTAATTTGGAAGCCCTAGTTAAAGGGCTTGTTTATGTTGTTGATTTAAACCATTGACAAGAAAGCCCCAGGACCAAATTCTGCCAGCAGCTGAAGAGGAAATTGCTGATTTCCCCAAGTACCTCTAATGAAGGAGAAGCCAATATAGTTATCTGGTTCTTTTCATTGTCCACACCCCTCTATGAAAGCACAGAATTTTAAATGTCCCCTATTACATCCCCACTGGAGGTCAAAAAAGCATGACTAGTAAGGTTATTTTGTTATGCAACAAAGCTACATTTACAAAATAATTTAGGGTTCAATTTTAAACTTGTGAGCCATAGATTAAGAGGCCATCGGATTTGGTGGAAGCCCTGCTATGCTGACAGTGGCTCACCTCATATGCATATGTGGCTTCCACATATGCATGAAGGAAGCCTTCAAGCTGGGCATGAGCACATCAGCACCCTGCTCACCACTCTGCCAGATACACCAGAGGAATGAGTAACATACGGTAGAGATGTGGGTGAGACATGGGTGGCATAGAGGAAGGGCATATTTATACCATATCCTAGCAATCATCCAGGACATCCTGGGCAGCTTCCACTGGGCTCTGCTTGCTTAGGCATGGGAGATGATGTTGACATCTGAAGGCTTAAAAAACCTGACAGGGCCTCCCCTTCTAGTGGCTCTGTCTCCTAGAAAGAGCTGTACGCTGTCATGGTCTGGTTCACGGGTAATCAAAGTCCCGGCTGGGGATGTCGGGACCGGGGGCAAGATGGCGGGGTGGGAGCAGGAACGGGACACCAGAAGCTAGGAGTCAGGAAGTCAGGGGTCCGAGGATCAAGAAGCAAGGAGTCAAGGAACCAAACCCAACAAGGCAGGGAACGAGTTGCTGTGGCAAAGAGCCGAAGGGAAATGCTGACCTTATATCCTTCCCAGCTCTTGCCACCAGGTGCTGTGAGTTACCAAACGACTTCCGGGGGCGGCGCGAACGACAATGGCGGTCCTCTTCTGAACGGGAGAGGAGGCTCCGCAGGCAACGGGTCGTCCGCTACGGCGAAGCGGAGACCCACATCGGAAAACCCCAGGCGGCAAGAGCCTGGGGTCTTGAGGCTCGGTGGGCGCCTAGAGCGACCCTCCAAGTGCAGAAGGAACCCCGTAAGGGGCTCCGGAGCACGGAGGGGGGTTGCGGCGCTGTGAGCTGTTTCGCAGCCTGAGGAGCGAAGCCGCGCTGCTGCTGTCGGTGAGCGCTGATCCCTTTTCCTGCTAAATTACGGATCCGGACGAAAAAGCAACTAATTTGTGAGTAAAAGACTGAATCACTTGGAATTTGAGATTTTAAAAGGGAAATTTAAATTGGCTTGAACTTGGCTGTGAGCGGAGAGACGTGGAAGCAGGAAGTCCGTCTTCCGCAGCCATTGAACTTGAAAAAAAGCAATCAGCTGGAGGAGTGGAGGCTGAAAAGAAAGAGACTTTAAGTCTTACAGATCTAAGCATCTATTTGAACTTGCATTTTAAAGTAAAGACTTCAAGTTAAAGATTTGGGATTTTTATTTGTACTTGACTTTCCTCCTCTTATTGGATTACAAATTTAAAGGTGAAACCCAGAGTCAGGAGCTGCCTGAGTACTAAGGGAGCTGTCAGTACTGCAGATTTGGATACAGCATATTGGAACTGGAAACAATCTGAGGGTATTGATACCTTTTAAATTTGAAACATTCTTTTTGGAAATAAATAAGCACTGTCTGCAACAAGGTAACCATTTATAAACTCTGCTAAGTATTTGTATCTGAAGGTTCTTGGACATTAATTTAGACTCTGAAAGATAGATCAAGCTCCCTCTAGAGGACTGGATTATAACAGTGATTTTACATACACTTTTTACTTTCGATTCCCTTGCTGTTTGCTTGCTCTGGACCTTTCCATTCCCATGGGAACAACTCAGTGTGACCTTGACTGATAGATAACGTTGGAATGAGTGGCACAAGAAAAAGAGGGAGAGCTAAACAAACAACTCTAACAACTCTAACCTCAGCCTTACAGACACGCAGATCATCTGTGCCTGCTTTGCCCTCAGAAGTGGAGGGTGAGGGCGAAGCAGAGCAGTTACAATTGGAAGATATGGCCTCAGGAGCATCTGCCTCTATACTAGATAAAATCTTTGAAAAATTGGAAGCTTTGGACAAGAAAGCAGATGCCCAATCAGCAAAGATTGATAAAAATACAGAATGCTTAAACAAATTAACCACACAAGTGACACAGAATGCACAAGCAATTGGACAGCTAACTGAGGCCTCAGCAGAAAATCGGAAATTGACTGAGGACACTAGACAAAGATTTGAAAATTTAGAGCAAGAGGTAAGACCACTCACTAAACAAGTTGGGGAACACCAGATTTATCTCTCGATGATAGAACTGCGAAACCGTGAGAATAACTTAAGGATTAGATCACTACAAGAGGCAGAAGAAGGAAATCTAACTGAGTTTTTGACTAAAGAATTTTCCAAGTTCTGGAACTTGGAAGAAAAGGACTTTAAAATTGTGTCAGCTTTCAGACTTGGAAGATTCATAAAGAAGGAGAGGCCCAGAGACTGTTTGATAACATTGAGATCAAAGGAGGAAAGGGATAAGATTCTGGGATTACACTTTGTAAAATCACTGGAGGTGTTGGACAGAAGAATTGAAATTTATAAAGATATCCCAAGATTACTGCTTGACCTCAGAACCGCCTATTCTGAACTTGTTAAACTACTAAGGAGCAACGCAATTCCATTTAGGTGGGAATTTCCTCAAGGATTATCTTTTACCTTTAGAGGGAGAAAGGTTAAAGTTAGAACACTGGAGGAGAGAGACAAATTCCTGTCTACACACGGAGAGGACCTTCAAAAAAGAATTGAACTACCTGCTGGGCCTGAGGCAACGCCAACACCAACATTAGCACCTGTGGAACCTGAAGTTCCTGAGAAGATACCACCCCTTGAAAAATAACCAGATAATTCAGGATGTCTCTGCAACTGTTGAGCTGGAATATTAATGGCTGTAACATTCCGGAAAAAAGGAAGAAAATATTTCATATATTAAAAAAAGAACAATTGGACATTATTTGTTTACAAGAAACACATGTGACGAGGCTCCACAGAAAAGTGTTAATAAATAAAAGATTGGGCCAGGAATTTGTATCTTCGGACAAAGTTAAGAAGAGAGGCGTAGTGATATATGCAAAAGAGAGCCTGTCACCTAAATTCCTATTTAAAGATGAACATGGAAGAATTTTGGCCATTGAGATACAACATCAAGGAGAGAAATTGCTGATATTAGGAATTTATGCACCAAATGAAGGGAAATCGGAATTTTACAAGAAGTTGCAGGAGACAATGCTGGATTATCTAGACTACAACAACATCATAATGATGGGAGATATGAACGGGGTCGTATCAACTAACATGGACAAGTCACAAAGTCAAAATGTTACAAAAGACGGCAGACTACCTAAAACCTTTTTTGAAATGACTGACAATATGGACTTGATTGACATTTGGAGGACAAAGAACCCACTAGGAAGAGAGGGAACATTCTTTTCTGAAGCCCAACTGACCTGGACAAGAATCGACCAAATATGGATTTCTAGAGGCCTGGCACCTAAGGTCAGAAAAGTGGAAATCTGCCCAAAGACCTGCTCCGACCACAATGCAGTAAAGATGGATATGACACTATTACCAACTGGATCCTTTAGATGGAAGATGAATGACAATTTGTTTAGAGATCAGGAAATTACCAAGAAGGCCCAAAAAGTTTTGAAGGATTATTTTGAGATAAACATGAATAATATGGTGGAAAAAAGAATAATCTGGGACGCAAGTAAAGCTGTAATGAGGGGATTCTTGATACAACAGAATGCAGTGAAGAAAAGAACACAAAATGAGAAAAAAGATAAGATCTTGGATAAAATAAAAGAACTAGAGAAGAAACTAAGAGTGAATCCGAAGTCACAGCCAACTCTGAGAGAAATTAAACTTTATCAAACACAATATTCCAAATTGATAAATCAGGAAATTGAATGGAAGGTTAAATTAATGAAACAAAAAACGTTTGAGTCGGCGAATAAATGTGGAAAACTGCTAGCTTGGCAGTTGAAGAGAAGACAAAGATTAAATACTGTTACAAACTTAGAGGTTGATGGAAAAAACATCCAGAATCCAGTGGACATTAGAAAGTGTTTCCAGAGATATTTCAAAAAATTATATACCCAAGGGCCGCAAGATGATGTTGAGATTAAACAATTTTTGGCAAAAAACGGATTATCTAAATTGTCACAAGAAAATAGGACAATCCTGAATTCTAAAATAACACGACAGGAGATCGAACAAGCTATCCAGAACATGCAACTTGGCAAATCTCCAGGACCAGATGGGCTGACCTCCAAGTACTATAAGACATTGAAAGACTACTTGATACAACCTTTGATGGAGGTCAGCAATGAAATTATGGAGGGGAGGAGGGCACCGGAGTCGTGGAAGGAAGCGTTTATCACATTAATACCAAAGTCGGAAGCTGAAAAGACACAACTTAAGAACTACCGTCCCATCTCTCTCTTAAATGTGGATTACAAAATATTTGCAGACATTTTGGCAAATAGATTTAAAAAAGTTTTAAATGAAGTAATTCATAAGGACCAGGCTGGCTTTCTCCCAGGAAGACATCTGTTTGCTAATACAAGGAACATTATTGACATTTTGGAACTTTTGCAAACAGATATAAATACAAAAGCAGTTTTAATTTTTATAGATGCGGAGAAGGCCTTTGACAATATCTCCTGGAAATTTATGATGGGAAATTTAAAAGAGATGGGAGTGGGACGGGGTTTTGAGAATGGGATTGAGGCGATATATTCAGAACAGAAAGCTAAACTGATAGTTAATAATGTGGTTACGGAAGAGTTTAAAATTGAAAAAGGGACACGACAAGGTTGCCCTATTTCCCCGTTGTTATTTATTTCGGTTCTGGAAGTGCTATTGAACATGATTAGAAGGGACCGGTTGGTGGAAGGAATTCAGGTCGGTCAGAAACAATATAAATTAAAAGCTTTTGCAGATGACCTGGTTTTGACCTTGCAGAAGCCAGAGCCCAGTACGAAAAGAGCATTACAACTGATTAATGATTTTGGTCGGGTGGCTGGATTTAAATTAAATAAACAGAAAACTAAGGTTTTGGGGAAAAACTTGACTAATACAGAGTCAGAACGGTTTCAGAATGAGATGGAACTTAATGTGGTAAAAAAAGTAAAATACCTAGGGGTAAACATAACAGTAAAAAATCTAAGTCTATTTAAGGATAATTATGAAAAATGTTGGACAGAAATTAAGAGAGACTTAGATAGTTGGTCAAAATTGAAACTTTCTTTGTTAGGCCGAATTGCTGCTATCAAGATGAATGTATTGCCAAGGATGTTGTTCTTATTTCAAACACTTCAGGTTTTGGACAAAACGGAGTGCTTTCAGAAGTGGCAGAGAGATATTTCCAAATTTGTCTGGCAGGGCAAAAAGCCCAGAATTAAGTTTAAGATATTAACCGATGCAAAACAAAGAGGGGGCTTTGCCCTGCCAGACTTAAAGTTGTATTACGAAGCCGCAGCGTTTTGCTGGCTAAAAGACTGGCTACTTCTTGAAGACACTGATGTGTTGGATTTGGAAGGGTTTAACAATACCTTTGGATGGCATGCATATTTATGGTATGACAAGGTTAAAGCAAACAAGGCCTTTAAGAACCATATTGTCAGAAAATCATTGTTTAATGTCTGGTCAAAATATAAAGACTTGCTGGAAAATAAAACACCAAGGTGGCTTTCACCTTTGGAAGCCAAGGCCCGAAAAAGACCCAATATGGAGGCTAAATGGCCAAAATATTGGGAAATACTAGAAAAGGATGGAGACAAATGGAAATTGCAGAGTCTAGAGAAAATGAAAGACAAAGTGCGAGATTGGTTACACTACGCTCAGATCAAAGAAGTTTTCAAAAATGATAAGAAATTAGGGTTCCAGGTGGAGAAATCGAAACTAGAAACAGAATTGTTAGAACCAAAGACTAAGGTACTTTCAAGGATGTATAACTTGCTGTTGAAATGGAATACACAAGACGAAACGGTTAAATCGGCTATGATAAGGTGGGCACAGGACATTGGGCATAATATCATGTTTGAGGACTGGGAGAGGTTGTGGAGTAATGGATTGAAATTTACTGCATGTAACGCCCTGAAAGAAAATGTAATGAAAATGATTTATAGATGGTATATGACCCCAGTCAAACTTGCTAAAATTTACCACCTGTCTGATAATAAGTGTTGGAAATGTAAAGAGTGTGAGGGAACGTTCTTCCACCTCTGGTGGACTTGCCCTAAAGTGAAGGCGTTCTGGGAAATGATTTATAATGAACTGAAAAAGGTATTTAAATATACCTTCACTAAGAAACCAGAGGCTTTCCTTTTGGGTATTGTCGGCCAAGGGGTGGCAAAGAAGGACCAGACATTTTTTATGTATGCAACAACAGCAGCAAGGATACTTCTCGCAAAACACTGGAAAACTCAAGATCTACCCACACTGGAAGAATGGCAGATACAACTGATAGACTACATGGAACTGGCTGAAATGACCGGCAGAATCCGTGACCTGGGAGAAGAGAGGATTGAGGAGGATTGGAAGAAATTTAAGAACTATTTACAAAAACATTGTAATTTGAGTGAATGCTAAATAAGATGCTAGACTAAAACAACTGAGCACCACTAAATTTAGAAGTTCTTTAAGAAATTAAGTAAGACTGTGAAAATTTAGCTCCTTTTGAGAATTATATGATTATGAAATATAGAAGGGATATAAGATTTTAAATAAGATGATAAATTGCTGACAAAATGTTTTAACGATGAAAATGGGAGCGGGAGATGTGAGGAAGTCCAAAGAAAATGTGAAAATATGTTAAGATCGATGTTACATTGTTTATTATGTCTATTTTTATTGTAAAATTTAATAAATTGCTTTAAAAAAAAAAAAAAAACGGCCTCACCTGTGCAGCCACGCCTTGCCTCTTCAGAACAAACTTAGGAAGGCCCCAGTCCTGCAAAGTCCTACTGGTCACAGGGCGTGGCTCCTGCACGCACTCCTCACATATGCTGCCTTTAAAGTCACATGTTCTTGCATGGTTATGGAGCTGGGGAAGCTTTTGGGGAGTCATTCTCAGATCTGAGGGTGATGAGAAAGCCACACCATCAGGCTAGGCACTGCGGTGTCAGAGAGTGGCAGCAACTAGTTCAGAATCTGAGTCCACTTCAGGCAAACATTGGGGCCCTATCACTAGGGATATGACAAAAATGTCTTCATGGAAGTCTAATACAAGACTCCTTGAACAGAAGAGAACCAGACAGTCATTTTTTCAGTGAATATATATAGCCAGATTATTACTTTCCTCCCAGCCTTTTATTGCCTGGTCTTCAGACCCACAGACAGGACCACAGACTTTCTGAATAGATTACAAAGGGGAAATGTCTCAGCACTTGCCTTGGTCAGACAGAAGCCTGGAGCAGGGAATGATGTAAACGATTGGTCTCTCCATTCGTGAGGTGTGTATACATTCTATTCAGTTCACCTCATAACTAAAAAAAGAAGCTGACAGATCTGGAACACAAAGAGAAGGAAACAGCCCAGATGTTCTCATTATGGTTACTATTTAGGAGCAAACCATGATATAATGAAGTTCATACCAGCCAACATTTTGCAAATAAAAATAGGGCCAGGCTTGGAAGAAGCATCCCAGTTTTCATAACAAATATCACCCCCTCCACATTATTAAAGGCTCTTCAGTGCCTGATGTACAGTGCATTGGTTTGTTTTGCAATAGCCTATCTTCCACTGTATAGACAGCTCTGAGCCCTTAAGAAACACAATACCATTAGTCCCCTTTGGGTTCTGCCCCTTTCTCCTTGCATTTCACTCCTTCCATCTGCTTGGTGCTTTAATATCCTTGTGCCTATAGGTCCATATATAAGCCTTAAGAAGAGCCCTGCTTGATTAAGTCAAGGGCCCATCTAGGCTAGCATTCTGTTCTCACAGAGGCCAACCAGATGTCCATGGACGCTCACAAGCAGTACCTGAGTGCAACATCTCTCTTCCCACCTGTATTTCCCAGCGGCTGATATTCAGAGATAAGACAAGATCAGAGGCAGATTTAGGGCAGTGCAACTGGTTCTTCTGCACTGGGTGCCAAGCCTAGGGGGCATTGCAGGGCATCACAACTATGAATTGAGCATAACAGAAGGCAAAAGGCACGGGGCTGCTAAATTTTGGCCTCACACAGGGCACAGTTGAAATTTGAAAGACCAAAGTCCACCCATGACAAGATGCATCCTACTATCCACTGGGGCATTTGACCAGGAATTTACCAGGGATAGGGACAAAACTTAGGCTCTCCTACAGATGACCTATTTATTGAATATTCATCCTGATTTACTTGCATGAAGCTTACACAAAGCTTCCGTTACATTGGTTTTGATTTGTTTGCAGCGCTATTATGCAACAATTCATCCTGATTTGTTTGCGTCTTGCTAGTAGTTATTTGTTCATTCCACAGTTCTCGGTGCATTTCCCCATCACTTTCCTAACTGAAAGAAGTATATTTTCAAAGTGGATTTGTTGTCCTAGGGCAAGAGAGCCACTTAATCCACCATAATTGTGGAAACTTAAACTTCCAGTATGCACCTGAATCCTTCCCAGAAAATACTGGTCTGCAGGTGCCATAGGAACAACCCCTGTGAGGAAGGTAGGAACAGTTTGAACCTATGGAAGCAGTATGCATGTAGAGATTTTCTTAAATTATTATTATATTTCTCACATAAATATTACTCTGCCTCCAAACGGAGTTTGGGGAGGTGGGTGTGAGCAAACCATTTATTCAGTAAACTGAATAAAAAGGAAAATAGTATTTTACAAGCTTTGTACTTACTGCATGATACATTTCTGTGCAGTGTTTCTTTCTGCTAAGCTTGCAAAAACTGTGAAACAGTGCAGTGCTGCACTCTTAGGGTTCTATCCAACGAAGTTATACACAGAGTAGACCCACTGAAATTAATGAGTCTAAATTAGGCATGGCCTACTCTGAGTATGACTAGCTTTGGAGAGACACTTTAATATCTAGTGGCCCTTTTTATGACTACTCTCCAAAAAAGGCAGTCAGTTGTAAATTGCTTTAAAGAAACAGGCCTGCTGGATTTGTCAATACTTGGACAGGCATGATATCAATCACAAACTCAGCAGGATACTTTTCAGGCTCTTAAGATTTCTTTAAATTACAAGAGCATTCCATTTACACGCAGCAGCAGACCTTTTAAAGGGCAGGTTTAATAATCCAGGTCAAGCATATTTTATGCCCTCTTAGAAAAAAAAAACGTGTTAGAGTGACTGAGTACCAATATTCAGGGTAGCCATAGATCCTACTTTACAGAGGACAGTGCTGTATTCGAAGGGCTGTCAGAGAAGGAGTCCTTTGTTTGAATGGCTGTTTGGTCCCAAGTCCAGTTTAAAGATAACAAACCATAGTAACTGGGACCTTGAAGTTGCCCATCAAATGTTACCACCTAGATGGCACCCAAGTCACCTGGTCACATTCTTCCCCACTTCTGGTGAGAGGAATTGTAGTTATATTTAAATTAGATCAATTATTTCTGAATTTGCATCTCTACATATACATTAGTATATGCAAGCTTTATGCAATCTGTATCCTCTTTTATTTCCTGTTATTTGATGATGTGTTGAGTAGTCAACAACATAGTGATGCTTGGAATAACCAAGCAGCGTTTAATGACTCCTTCTCCTGACAACTAGACAGAGGCCAGTCTTAGAAAGATATGAGGTTCCTCAAGTGTTCATCTGGAGAATTTCTACACTTGTGTTGCTTGGAGAAAGAGCTGTTGTGCTTGCAGGAACGTCAAGTTATATCCATGATCATAGAATTGTAGAGTTGAAATGAACCCTGAGGGTCATCTAGTTGATCCATTTTGCTCAAATAGGTGAGAGCTCAAGGATGGTCTCTTCATAGGATGAGAGCATTCTCCTCTTTCTCCCATATATCCCAGGACTATGCCAAAGAATGAAACAGTTTCTGGAGAGAAGCACTGCCTGACAATATCAGATTTACTATCTTACATTATAGAGGGGTTGCTGTATTAAATCTTACAGCAAAGACAACAGAGATTCTTATAGTACCTCAAAGGCAATTTGGGTTACCCACGGAAGTTTATGCCACAACAAATCTATTAATATTTAAGTTCTCTCCGGATTGTTTTTTTAAAATATTTTTAGTTAGTTTCTGTTTCATCCTTGTGAAAAAGCCTGAAAATTTGATTGCCGTGTGCAACAGTTGTTCAAACAGTAGCTTGGATCAAAAGCAGCTCTTATTTATTTTGGAAATGTGGCACTGGCATTAATTGCTGTAAGTGAAGTGTTGAGACCAAGAGGGTGGTCCTTGGCTCTTCACGAAGGATGATCCTGACTGCCTAAGTAGAAACAGCGGAAAATGTTTGTACTCTCAGTGGGGTGATGTCAAGCCATCAGTCACTCTCTCAACTGTTAGCAAACAGGGGCCCAGCAGCAGAAAGAACTAATATATAGCAATTCTTATTACTCTTTCAGAACACTCTAATTCATATTACCTCTGGGTTTAATTTTTAACCATTTGACTAAAAAAACCCAAACCATCTCTGCATAGAAATAAGAAAAAGAAGTCGTATTAAAATGTGTGAGCGTGCCAGTTGATTTTCCCTGGTAAGATTTATCAGGAAGGCAGGCTAATGAAAAGCTTAATAGGTTAGATCAGTAGCTCCCAATTAGCTAATTACTGAGGACCCCCCTATTTATGGCTTTCAAAAGCCAAGCCAGTTTTGAAAACGGTAGTTTGATAACTGTATGGTAGTTACCTCTGCAAAGCAATTTTATGAACAAAATGTGAGGTAGCCCCTAATAAGCAAAGAGATTTTAGGTATACCAAAAAAACAGACTAGGGCTGAGCGATATCTGGTTTTCAACATCATGACATATCAGCAGCTAAACATTGCAATATTCTGATACATCACAATGTCTGAAATTGGAGATCAGGTGTGGGTAATGAGGGAAGGAGCAGTCATGGAGATCAGATGGTGGGAAGGAGAAGAAGCAGAGTCATCTCCACTGAATGGTTTGAGTAGGAGGGGATGGGGATGAGGGGTGCTTCAAGCCACTGTCAGCAGGGCAGCCAGCGAAGATGCATGTCCACTGTGGTTGCTGCTTTCCTGCTGACTGAGAAAAGCTGCTCTGCCTCAGTGCCCAGGGGAAGGTAGTGCCACGGTGCCTTGAAGTGAGGGTGATCAGCTGCCCTGTTCTCAGTCAGTGTGAGCAGCACCTCACAATCGGCTGCCCTAGTCTCCCTCAGTGTGAGGGAAGGCAGCTCAGATTAGCCGTGTTATCGCCTTAGATCATTGTGCAATATCGGCGGTGCCTTGAAATCGGCTGCCCTACTCTCCCTCGAGTGAGGAGTGATATATTGCTGTGTATTGCCTGGTCAAAATTGTTACAGCGGTGTGATTTCAAAAACAGATTTTTGCCAATATATTGAAAAATTGCACAGTGCTAAAACAGAGCATAATATTTGTGATATTACCATGCAAAAATGATTTTAAAAATTAGATGGGGGAAGACAAGGGATGGGGCTGCAGACACCTTGAGTGCACTCTGCGGACCCCCAGGAGTCCCCGAACCTCTAATTGGGAACCACTGATTAGATGAAAGGTAGCTGCTGCTTTTCTAGGATCCAAGTTTAAGTAGCACAGGAGGATCAGCCTGATCTGGGCGGCTCTTTATTACTAACAGTGTTCTCTTGCGAGAAGATCTTTTGATGTGCCTTGTTCTATCAAACTCAGTAACCTATTCATATGATACTCTGCAGCTGCTGTAACTTTTTTCTCTCTTTTAAAAACCAAACCACAAGGGTTTTGTTCACATCTCCCCATATAGCTATTTCCCTGAATGGCTAGAGGAGAAGAGAGAGGGTCAGAATCAAAGGCCTCAACTTCAGTTGGTATTAAGTCTGTAAAAGTCGAAAGAGGTTGCATGTAATTAACACCAAAGATGGGCAATGAGGCAAGAACAGTATGCCTTACACTGGTTTTCATCACTGTTCAGGATTGACATTTATGCAATATAGATACAATTAAATGATATTTATAACAGTTCACCAACCATGGGGTTGTCCAAATATTCCTTGGAATCTTTCAGAGAACAAAAGGACAGGTCCCTGTTCTGAGGACTGAATAATCAAAAACTTGTCACAAAAATGGATAAGGGAACAGAAGTAGAGGCACCATGGCTAAGGTGAAGTACAATTATTTCAGTTACACATTTTTAGTTACAGCAGACTGCAGGATTTTGATCTTCCTCATTATTTCCAGTGATATAACTGGCTCTTAAACCAAGAAGAAGTTCTAGGGAGGTTAAATGCCCTACAACCAGACAGAGCCAGAGGTTCGACATCATAGCCCCCCAAATGCTTACCTAACCATGAAGGCTGGGAAGGACAAGGACAATAAGGGAGTTCCTAGCCATGTTTCTCATCTGCTTCCCTAGCTGGTTTAAGGACCTGCTCTATTCCAATTTTCTTGTACTGCCATTGTTGACTAGCTCCAGTCTAGACATTCACACCCTTATGCGCACAGCAGAGCATGGTATTTTGTGTGTTTGTATGCTGAAGGGAAACAAGAAGAATGGCTGTAGATAAGTGGTAGAGCACATGCAAAAAGTCCTTGGTTCAATCCCTAGCATTTCTGGGTTAGATTGGGAAAGACAGTTGTCTGAACCCCTAAAGAGCCACTTCCTGTCAGAAACAAGACTGAGTTACATGGCCCAATGGTTATTTACCTACTGAATTTATATACTTGTTCATAATGGTCATTCCAGTGTATTTTGCAATGCAAATTAAAACAAGAGAAAAAGCCCCAATGATAATGGAATCACACAATTAAAGTCAATATACAAAAAGCACTATTTAAATAACCATTAAAACATCAGAGAGAGATTTATTTTTAGTGATTAAAATACAGTATCTTTCTAATATCTAAAATGCCTAAAAGAATAAAAATGCCTTAAGCGGATGTCTAAAAGATTGTACAGAGCATTCCAAGCAAGCCTCCTTGGGGACAGGATTCCATAGATGAGAAAGCCCTCTGCTTTGCTTTAGTTGTTTGTTTGCAAAAATTTCCATGCTTCCAGCATTAAGAAGAAATATCATGGCAATGAAAAACATAAAACCAACAGTACAAAATACAACTTAATACATTAACATAGCTGGATCACCCCCTCAGGGAAAGCCTCTTTGCACAACTGAGTTTTAAGGCAGATTCCTAAATGCCAATTCTGTAGGTGTCTTCCCTATGTACATAGCTGTCAAGTGTCCCTTATTTGAAGGGACAGTCCCTTATTCCAGTGCCATTTCCCACTGCTGTCCCTTATTTATGGATGTCCCTTAAATGATGTCCCTTAAATTTCAAAGGAAGCAGCTCCTCTCCCTCCCTCCCTGCTGGCCAGGGAGGAGGGAGGCTCCAACTGTGTTTCTCGGCTGTGTTGCTCACCCAATAAGAAGTCTAAGAACGACTGGGGGGGTGGAGCTTGCATGCCTTGTGTGTGGCTAGTTAATGCAAGCTGAGGGGGTTTTTGAATGTTGGACGCCATTTTGTTGCATGTGCTGCTGCAAACTTTGCAGTGCAAAGCCAGGGCGGGGAGCCATCTTAAGTTGAGGCTGCATAGGCCTTGTGGTGCATGTGATTCAGATTCTATTCAGTTGAACCTCTGGTTACAAAGTTGGTTGGGCAGTGTTCTCAAAGCTACCCAGCATGAGTTTGACCAGACTGCAGGAAGACAGGAAGACTGGAGTGCCTGGAACAGGTGAGGCTGCAGGTCCCTTATTTGAGAGCCAGTGTGGTGTAGTGGTTAAGAGCGGTAGTCTTGTAATCTGGGGAACCGGGTTCGCGTCTCCACTCCTCCACATGCAGCTGCTGGGTGACCTTGGGCCAGTCACACTTCTTTGAAGTCTCTCAGCCCCACTCACCTCACAGAGTGTTTGTTGTGGGGGAGGAAGGGAAAGGAGAATGTTAGCTGCTTTGAGACTCCTGAAGGGGAGTGAAAGGCGGGATATCAAATCCAAACTCTTCTTCTTCTTCTTCTTGGCTGCTGGTCCCTTATTTTCAAGGCTGCTGGTCCCTTATTTTCAAATCAGTAAGTTGACAGCTATGCCTATGTACCTTGGAACACTTTCCAAAGGGCAGGTGCCACCACACTAAAAGCACTGGTCTTAATGGACATAAGACAAACCTTGCCACCTGCTTGACCTCAGATGGTGGTGGCAGTCTGAAAAGAGCCACAGTAGAAGATCCTAGTGTTCAGGCAAGTTGATGGAAGAAGGCAGTCCTTGGCTACTGAGTTATGAAGGGTTTTAAAGGTCAAAGCCAGCATCTTGAATTGTAGATAAAAACTAATAGGAGACCAGTGTGGATTTCCAAAATGGTGGTGAGATATGTTCTCAGCATGCTGTCTGAGTCAAACTTCAGGCTGCTTTATTTTGAACTAATTGTAATGTCCAGACTGAATTCAAGGAAAGCCTCATGTACAATGACTTACAGAAGTTAAAGCAGGATGTTACCCAAGTTTGGATCACCATTGCCAGAGTCCGTGTTTGAAAATAGTGAGAATATGAACAAACCACAAATGCTCTCTGTTTAGAATCAGGATTATCAATACATCACCCGTTAATGTAGTGAAGCAAGCCCTAACCAAGTAACTACACCAAGTAATGTGGTCTACATCTGGGATTTGCATCATGGACAGCATCATTCAGCACCTCACAGGAGGAGAAAGCAGGGCACTAGCCTATGTGAAAACAGCCTAAGATGAAAAGGACCATGGAAAACAAGCAAAATGGATAAGTGACAGACAAAACCTTTGCACACCCCTGTCACTGATGTATGCCATCACTAGGGATGGGAAAGAAATTTGATTTAGTTCACATTTAAAGGGGAACCTACCTAATTCACACATTCCAAAACAGGATGAGAACTGAAACACAACCATCCTGCAAAATTCACACAACTCCAGATTTTGCAGTGCAGTACTTCAGTGAAGTTGTGTGTACAAAAATCCATTTACTAAGGTAACGTATGCATAAAGATGCATACATTAGTGACCACAGTACACACAATGCATCATATTAGGGATACATTAGGCAAAATAGCGTACAAAGCTGTGTGTTGCACCCAATAATGCACATGAATTTTCACAAGGACTTTTTGAAAATTTTTCCAACAGATGTGGGAATATAGTGAAATGAACTTAAGACCAGAAGAATGAGAAACTTAAATTGACAGATTCCCCCATCCCCTAGCCATATATAATCATACTGTGGCAGTGCTCGCTCCAGGATTTGGGGGGCCTTCGGACACAATAAATGCTTCCCACAGATTTGAAGAGTTGGGACATGCAAACTTAGGATTCTCTTGGACTGCATATCTGATTTTCTTTGATAGTTTTTACCAAAGTAGAAATGCCACCATAGGGTGGTGATGGTCTTGGGAACTTCACAAAGGCCTTGCCACCCTCTGGAGCTGGTTCTGCTCCTTGAAGTCACATTCTGTATAAATATTACCATGTTTTGTTCAAGATCATAGGCAATGATTAATTATTCTTTGCAAAAAGGAATGTAGAAAGAATGTAGAAAGTCAGACCATTGGTCTAGCTTAGAATTGTCTACACCATTGTTTCCCAAACTTGGGTCTCCAACTGTTTTTGGGCTACAGTTCCCATCATCCCTGACCACTGGTCCTGCTAGCTAGGGATGATGGGAGTTGTAGTCCAAAAACAGCTGGAGACCCAAGTTTGGGAAGCACTAGTCTATACTGACTAGCAGCCCTACCTGAAGATGCGGGAGATTCAATCTGACACCCTCTGCATGCAAAACAGATGCTCTACCACTGAGCCACAGCCCTTCCAAAAGACGGAATTTCCTTTTAATTTTATTTTAAAAATTCTTCTCTTGTTCTTGCACTATTTGGCTATCTCTCAACTGCTTACTGCTGCACAGCATTGGTAGACCTCATGGAACAGATGGAGAGCTGCCTTGAGGTAGGGTTTTTTTTCGGCTGCAAAGTATAACAATTAGGCTCTCATAAAATTAGTGTCTTACTTTTAGGGCTGACACCTGGCCCGCATAATTCACATCAGCTTCTTGAAAAGAGTAATTGGATCAGCCTCTTGATAAAGACATCATCAGGTCCTGCTGAGCCAGAGGCAGCCTCAGTCCATATCCATGCTGCCTTGAAATAAACCGCCAGGCTACATATTATGTATCATAGAGCTACAGCTTCGTAAAGCCTGGGTTTTATAAAAGGGCCAGGCAGGTGTAACCAGACAGATTATGTTCCAGCAACATCAAAGAAAAGAAACATTTATGGAATAACCACAGGCTGCAGACGTTTTCCTGAAGCCCTGTCTTCCTTCAAGGTACTGTGTACAGTGGGCTATCAAATTTCAGTTAAAGATGGTGGGAGGCCAGCTCCCAGTGATGTCACATGGAATTTGGCCTGTGATTTTTTGTTTAATGAACAAGGTGCAGGCCAAAACAGGCAGCATGCGAGATCAATGGCTTCCACTGAGAGCAGCAGCCTCAGCTTTCCTTCTTGCCTCGGCTTAGTAACATCTAGTTGCAGAACATAAGAAAAGGCCTTATACTAGATCAGTCTGTTTATCCATCAAGCTCAATACTATCTACTCTCTGGGTTGTATGTAATTATGTCCCTTGCCTCGATGGAAGACATCTTTGATCCAGTGGAGATTTCCACCTTTGCAACTGAGATGGAAGTTATTTACCGTAAATTTATTCTCCTTCCCTCTGCACCTTCCTGGCCACGTCCCCACTCTTTTCTGAAGGGTCCTCCTGCCCTCTGGAGTACATGGGAGGGGCAGGCTGCAGGGAGAAGGTGGAGTTACCAAAAATGCCGATTTTTGCTCAAAAGAGCATCCACTCAAAGAGCCTGCCATCAGTGTGAGGGACACCATTAGAAGGGCAGTAGCTCTCTAGGGTTTCGGACAGAAGTCTTCCTGAATTGCCAACAGATGCTGCTTTTTTAAAAGACAAACAAACAAACAAACAAACAAACAAACCAAGATGTCTGGGATTTGATTTGGGGTCTTCTACATTCAAAGTGTGTAGTCTAACAACAATACAATGAATAATAATTTATTAGTTATATCCTGGTCTTCTACTAATCGTGCTCACAGAAGCATGGAGCATAATCACAAAACCACATCACAGAATCAATGTAAGTATAACTAACAGAACAATTTCTAAAACCAACCACAAAGAACACACAATAATACAACTGAAACTTAAAAACAACCCAACAATATCAGGCTTAAAAGATGGTATACATTAAAACTGGCAGCAATGACAGTGTTAAAAGCCTTTCAAAACAAAATTGTCCTCAGTTTCTAATGTAAGAGGAAGACCAACGCATTTCAGTTGGGAAATTGTTCTAGAATCATGACCCCACCACTGAAAGGGCCCTGTCTCTTTTCTTATTATCCAAATGTGAAAAAGAGCAAGTCCTCTGACACTGATCTTCATTCCTAGGCAGGTGTATTTGAAAGCAAGTGGCCCTTAGGAAAACTTTGTCCTAAGCCTTTCAAGGGCACTTTGAACTGAACTCAGAATGAAACCATGGGAATTGACACAAGATGGGACATACATTCTGACCTGTAAGCACTGGCGGAGGAAGGGGGGTGCCTCTGCCTGCAAGCACTAATACATTTTGGATAAATTGGAGCCTGTAGACTGGCTTGCAGCCCCATGCAGAATGCACTAATCCTGTCTAAAGATAACTGAAGCAGAAGCTGCTAAAGTCAAGTTTGTGTAGCAACTGAAACTGATTCAAGGCACTCCACACAATCTCCTCCACCTGAGCATCTAGGGAAGTGATGGATCAAGGAATGACCCCCAAACCACATACCTTCTCCTTCAAAGCAACTGCTGTCCTATGCAGAACATGTTGATCCACCTTACCTAGATTGCCAGTTTTCTTGACAAACAGTGTCTCCATCTTGCCTTGTAAACTGTCACCCATACTGATCTGACTCCAGAAAATTGTTTCTCACTTCCACTGCATTCCTGGACCAGTCATTGGGAACAAGAGGAAGATGTGTGTGCCATTGCCTACTTGTGACATCTCATCTAAAACTTCTGGATGACTGCACCCAATAGTTTCATGGAGGTATGAAAAACATGGAAGACAAGGTGAAATCTTGTAGTACCACACAAGCCACAGGTCTACCATTCAGTTATCACTCCTTCTTGGGTGGAAGAAGATGTGTGTGTGTGTGTGTGTGTGTGTGTGTGAAGATGTATCACACAAATTTTTCACCAGACCTTCATGTGTTGCTGCTCTCAGGCAATCATGTAGCCCTAATAACATCTTGTTTGACTCTCAGGCTTCAGCTCAAAAAACAAATATGTTTGCTAATGTTCTGAGTATTTTTCATGCTTGTTGACAACATGAGATGAAAATGCAGAGGCTGTTGATGATATAAAATCTTATGCAAATTCCACATTGGTTTACCAAGGGAGTACTGTATAACAACCTTGTGATAAGAATTGAAGGGCAAACATATTCGAGCATTTCTGTGTGTTTACATTCACTTCTTTACAGATATGCTTGAAATAGCAGGCATAGTTAGGATTCGTCATCAAGTATTTGGAAGGCAAATATTTTCACATTGCCTGAGATGGTCAATCTGATTCTGAGCTGCACCACTTCAAACTAGGTGTGGGTGTGTTTGGCCCATACCATTTTAGAGGACGCTCTATTAGCCCCAAATATCTCCAAAGCAGCCCACTTTGGTTTGGGATTTGTCCAAACCAAATGCATACCCCTGGTTTGAAATGGTACCACTCAAATACAACTTGATCATTCCAGGAGTTTCCTCAATTCTTTTCCCTGATGTCCCCCAAGCACCCAAGAAAAATAAGCTATGTTTCGCATCAGTCTTCCTCAAGATTCTGGCTTCTGATGAGTGGTTTTTCTTGGGGGGCAGGGGGAAGAAAACCTTTTTGAAAAGGAATCAAGGAACAGAGGACATGTAGTTTGGTTCTCAGTGAGAATTTGGTCCAGTATTATTGGCCAGCAAAAAACGACCCTTTGCAATTTCCCTGCAGTACACAGAGAAAAAGCCAATGCAAGGATGGAAAACTTGTGGCTTCCAGCCGGCCTTCAAGACAAATGTTCAAGGGTGATGGAAGTTGAACATTGAAGGCAACAGGTGCCTCACCCCTGCCTGAGTACAGGAGAAGCAAGCAGAAAATGTTCTACAATGTAAATGCTGCTATGAAAGACAGCTATAGTTCAGGATGAACCTACTCATTGTACCAGAAAACTGATGTATCTCAAACACATGATTGCAGGGTGGGAGCGGGTGTTCAACCCTTCATTGCCAAACCATGCACTCACCCAGGCTATGTCTCTGTCTCTCCCAATGCTGAGTTTCTTCTAGTTTTGGAGTCCAGGTGGGAGAACAGTTAAACACACATGTAACCCTAAATATGTATGTCATTCACCAACTTCTGGCTTGTAATGCTGCTTACTTTCGGAGATGTTTGCAAAATAGATAGTTGTACTAGTAAAAGTAAACATCTTTAGAACAATGGAAGTATGCTTTCATTGTAAAATCCTAAGCACACTTAATTAGAAATATTAAGTTACAGGCTTGGAATTTCAAATTGTGTGTAGCGACAGATCCAGAGCTATTTGTGTATATCTTTTCTTACAAGGATGAATCTTAAGGCTTAAGACGCATGCAAGTGTTGATTAAGGCTAGTTGTTCGTGAATCTTTTTCAGTAATCAGGTACTCTTTGAAGACAGGTACTCTGTCTCAGCAATGAAACAGACACAGTACAAGTTACAACCATTCTTTTAAGTACAACTAGCACATTTCTTAAGATACAAAGAAGCCTTTAAAGCTACGCTCTTCCTCTGGAGATTATCATCTATAAACCTGGGCTCATACTTGCATGGTATCTTTACTCTTCCTTTCTTTTCCAAAATTGAAATACCTTGCATTCTGTTTTCTTTGATTCCTTCTTTTCTTCTGTTTGAATGCAGTGGCTAGCAGGCATCTTGCAACTCTTTCCTATAAAAATGTTATGCTGAACTGAGCCCATCATAACATTTACAAAACATAGTGGGTGAATGGTAAGTTTATACTAGGAAAGAGACATGTGACATATGGAGATGACATGGAACACATTTTTTCAGTCCAGTCATTCTTCTGTTTCTGAGAGTTTACCAAGCGTTGCCCACATACTTCCAACCATTTTCTTCGCAATGCTAAGCTGAGAGTCTGAGGAACCTGAATCTGGCTCCCAGTATCACCTCCTGCATTTTCTCTGCACTAGCCTAGCATCACAGCACAGCTCTGACCATGTGTTTAATTCAGAGTTAGTACAGTATAGTTCACTCCATCAGGTCAGGAATTATTTATGGGAGTGAGTATAATGTACGCATTTAAATTTATAGCTTCAAATATGCTGCCTTTAAGTCTTCATGTAAACAAGTGCCAAGAGCAAACAGATGCAAGCATGAAATCCACAAACCTATGTAATCATCAGGATCAAACACAGTGAATTATGTTGTTACTGCGAACAACATGCTCCATCAATCACTGCTGCCTTCAAAGAAACCTTTGCCATGACCTCAACAGAGCACCTGTTCTAGCTCTGACGAGATGAAAAACGGTCATTAGATCCACAGCTATAAACTTCTGTGTACTATTTCCACCCCTGATAAATTCTGACCACATAAAACAATCCAGCCTGTCAAAATGCTAATTAAAGAAATGAATGGAGAGCTCCATATCCTGCCCCTAACACAGCTTTCGTCTCATTCCTGTCGACCCAGTAAAAGTGATGTTAGCACCATAACCTTTCTTTGAAATTATACTTAACACTACATCATCTAATCCACTGTAAGTTACTGCCTTGTGATATTTTAATTAAGAAATAAAACGCAACTATCCACACATGTGCACTAGTATTTTACAGGCAAATATACATTTTGGGCATGACCAGAAATCCCACCTTGCTCAGTCTGGAATTTGCTACATTGAATAAAAGGGGAGACTTCTGCTCCCACTTTCAGATGCGTGGCTCTTCCAGTTTGCATTCCTTAGTGCCACTTTGATTCTCTCCATCCCTGACATATAGAAGGGTTCAAGTGTGTGAAGGAGCAGAGGCGGATTTAGGGGAGTGCAACCGGATTGGTTGCATGAGTGCAGAGCCTCGGGGTGCTGCAGGGGTTGCCACAACTACAGTATTATGTAGAATGGAAAGCAAAAGGCAGGGGTTGCCAAATTTTGGTGTTGCACAGTGCGCCGCTGAAAGTTGAGACCCCAAGGTCCACCACTGGAAGGAGGCATTTTTTAATTCATTTCGTTTATAACATTTATATACTGCCAATCTAACTAGCTTATAAGCTTATAACAATGCAAAATACCACCCAAACACTTGAAAATAAAAACAACACATATACAATAATGCAAGTCATGGATTGATACGTTCAGCCAGCATAAACACAGGAGCAGAACATCAATTTAAAACCAGCAAGGGGAAAAACCTTATGTGACAGCACCTTAAATATCCTGGTACCCAGGGCTTTTTTCAGCTGGAACTCACCAAAACTCAGTTCTGGCACCTCTCAGGTAGGTACCATTGCCATTATAAGAGAACAAGGGAGGTGTTCGTGGTGATTTCCAGCACCTCTTTTTCTAGAGAAATAGCACTGCTGGTACCCCTGTGGATCTGGCAGTGATTGAAGATGACTCCAATTTATCAATCCAGCAGGTGGCAGCAAGCAGCACCTCTGAAAAACTGAGAGTTGCAATACCTGATCCAGCCAACAGGAACTGCAAAGCACAACTCCAGCTGTTGGGATAGCTTGAAGCATGGGTAGGCAAACTAAGGCCCGGGGGCCGGATTTGCCCAATCACCTTCTAAATCCGGCCCACGGACGGTCCAGGGATCAGCATGTTTTTACATGAGTAGAATGTGTGCTTTTATTTAAAATGCATCTCTGGATTATTTGTGGGGCATAGGAATTGGTTCATTCCCCCCCCCATATAGTCCAGCCCCCCCACAAGGTCTGAGGGACAGTGGACTGGCCCCCTGCTGAAAAAGTTTGCTGACCCCTGACTTGAAGCCTCACTTCCTGCTTCAGCAGAGCCTTGGGTTTCTGATGACAGGGTTCCAAAGAAGTTCAAACACTGGGGCTATGCTTAGCATATTAATTGAAATATGAGACTAGTGGAAGCCAGCCTGCTTACTGAAATGAAGTGTAATTTGAGTCAATGATAAAATAAGTTCCATCTCTGATGTAAGTGGTTACGGTAACCAATCAGAAATTATTTAAAAAAATAGTTCCTAATAGGTCTGCGGGAGGCAGTGGAAGACAGGAGGGCCTGGCGTGCTCTGGTCCATGGGGTCACGAAGAGTCGGACACGACTAAACGACTAAACAACAACAATAGGTCTGAACTTCCACAACAATAGCCAGAAGAGTTGGTCATTGTGGAAAAGGGATTCAACTTATAAAGTAGGTTGGATCTAAAACCCCGTTCATTTATTCCCAGCAGAGTTGCAGAATTCCAGATATCTCAGATCATGCTGTTGGCCTGTATCTAATCTAGTGGTAATCTAGTGACCTCTGCTATAGAACCCAGCCTCTTGGATAATGGCGTTGTCCCAAGTGAATCTCCACTCCCCCTCCTCCCACTTCCTCATTCGTTGTCATCATCACCTCCTCTGCAGGTACTGCTAAATGCCCTCTGTTTTCAAACTCTTTGCTCTTTTACTTTTAAGGCTCACTGGGTTCTGGGAGATGGTGGATCTGAAAAGCTTTTTAGTGACAATGTGTCAGCCAGCTGCTGCTCCAGCTCTGCCTGCTCCTCCTCCTCCGATTATTTCCCAACTTTCCCCCCATCTGCCTCTGAGCTATGACCTCCCGCAAACCACTGTTGTAAATCTATACTGTCTTTTTCTTCCTCCTCCCTGGAAGGGTCAAGATGGGGAGGCAGTTTCCACCACTCCCCCTCCTCTTCCCAGCCCCTGACATCACCCCCATCTCTAGTGTCCTTCTCCTCTGCCCAGTCCCTGACAGGCCCTGAGATTAAGAGTCTCATGCTCTACTGACTGAGCTATCAACGGTGAGAGAAATCATATCAGCTTGTACTGTAGAACAAACAGGTGATCTGTCTGAAATGCCAGCTGCAAGGTGACAAGTAACATTCAACAAAGAGACACACCCAGATAGCCCAAGCATGTAAAGCACCATACAGGCAAAAATACAAGAGAGCGACGTTATCTCGTGTTAAGGGGAGCTTCTGCAGTGTTTGCATTCCATATCTTTCTTGATTTTGAAAACAGGCTTGGTTAAGTGCTTGCAAACATTACTTTATAGCAGGGATACCCAGTATGGTGCCTTCCAGATGTTGTTGGACTACAATGCCCATGAGCTTCAACTAGCACAGCCAATGATGTGGGATGATGGGAGTTGGAATCCCACAACGTCTGAAGGGTACCATGTTCGGGGCCCCCACCCCCGCTTTATAGATCATGTCCAATCAGGACAAAACAGCATAACTTTTAGCAGATTCCCTAAAGTGAATTAGGCAATCTGATTTTCACACAGAATGAATGAATGTAAGTCACAGGGCTACTTCTGCAATCTTCTACTTCCCCCAGTCCTGCTTTTTCATGTTCATGATGCACAATTAGAATAACTGATCAGGGCTCAAAGAGTCTGTGAAGATAACACATAATATTATTTGCAAGTAATACATGTTTACAAGAAAACCAATTAGTTGCAGTGCAAGCCATGTATGTAAGTATGTAAGTGCAAGTATGTACTGTGGGGAAAAACTCCCTAAGTGAAATGGGGCTTAAGCACAGGTAGGTGGACATAGGATTGCAGCCTAAATTGTCTTTAAGGTGTCCATGAGCTTCCTAGATGACAATCTCAGTTTTCTTATTATTCCATCATACCCATGCTGAGGGATGCTGCCAAAGAATGTTAGCGCTGCTAGATATTTGTACATACAGTGGTACACAGGTTACAGATGCTTCAAGTTACAGACGCTTCAGGTTACAGACTCCGCTAACCCAGAAATAGTACCTCGAGTTAAGAACTTTGCTTCAGGATGAGAACAGAAATCGTGTGGCGGCGGCAGCAGGAGGCCCCATTAGCTAAAGTGGTGCTTCAGGTTAAGAACAGTTTCAGATTAAGAACGGTCCTCCGGAATGAATTAAGTACTTAACCCGAGGTACCACTGTATTTATCTGGGTTTGTTAAAAAAATAATCTGCCAACTCAACTGTTGCCTGTGTAATAAAAAAGTTAATATGTGACAAAAGATTTGGTGAGGGTTGTTTCTAGAGATGGTTGAGTGTGTGTGCCTCTGTTACCATCCTGCTCTCACACAGTAAAACTAAGCTAAACCAGATGACTTTTTTGGGGAGGTGTACAAACTGACCTCATAAGCCAAAGGGAACTCTCCTCCCAAACTCTCTTTGAGGGAAACAGAAGATGGGACTGACTTTCAGCAGGCACAGCATGGAGACCACACAGGAGGAATGGGCTGCAGACAAATGTTGCTCTGGTTGCACAACTGGCAAACGTGAGATCCTTTGGTACATGTGGAGAGTGCAGAAACAGCTTTGGCTCTGTGGAATGTGAAGCTGTTGGGCAGCCTGTGTTCTCCATGTATACCATATGGTTGTAGATGTCTTCCAGGACCATGGCACTTTCCAAGGAGGCAGGATCCTTTCTAAACAGCATTATAGTCTGTGAACCTGGACCTTGCAGATTATATTCTGCCATACTGTTATCATGCTATACTGCAAATACATTCTCCAAGTTCGGATATCCACACATGAGACGGAGGTCCAAGCGGGCCTGGAGAAGTAGTTAGTCCTGTTGTACTCAGAGATTTTACTCAGAAGTATGTCTCTGACTGGATTTGGTAGGGCTAAGTCCCATGGGTAGAATGTTCCATGTGCTGTCATTTCAGTAGGAATACATAGGATGCTGCAGAAATCATATTTAGGTGTTTAGAAGACTTATATCCCTCTTCATAGCCCCAAGAAACTCTCAAAGTGGCTTACGAAAGACAGTTATAATAAAGATATTCAAGTCTGGTATCCAGAACAGAAATAACAAGGTGTCCCTAGGGTGCCAGGATTATCCGAGTTGACTGGCATCTCCTGTCTTCATCTTTGGTCTTCCATGTCATTGCCCTCTGGGTACTACTGCTGAGTGGGATGAACTCTGGGGCCAGAGAGTGGGTCTGAATAGCTGGAACTCCCTCAGCCCATGATGGAGGTGAATCTTCCATAGCTGGCAGCTGCCAAGCAACAGCTCTCACTGAGAAACAAATCAGAATACTTCAGAAGTGCTGCTCAAGCAATGCAAAGCAAAATAGCTGGAGATGTTAAGATTAGGCCAGTGGCACAGCTGGTGCAACAACATCTTCTCACAGTGGTCAACTAGATGCCTGTTTTGTTTTGTACATGGCTCAGTTTTTTGTGATATATAGTTGTGTTTTGGTTTTATCTGTTTTTTATCCATGTTTTGTGAAATTTTATTGAATGTTGCTGTGTTTTCTCATTTTCGTGTAAGCTGCTTGGAGATTTTTATTTTCTCAAGCAGTACAAAGAAAGAAAGAAAGAAAGAAAGAAAGAAAGAAAGAAAGGAAAGACCAGCCCGTTGTCACCTTCTCCCAGCTCTTTGCAAAGATCTGTGGGACTGGACCCTGGTCAGAAGATTCCCTACCCAAAACATCCAATCAGCGGTTGAGGTGGAACACAAGTTCTGGAATGAACTCTTGGAGGAAGATCAGAAATGTCCCTCTTTCTCTTTCTTAATCTTTTGATAGCTATGGAAAAAGTCTCCCGTTTAGGAATGCCTTGGGAAGCAAATGCTGGCTTGCTATGTGGGTTCCCTTTTTGCAGCTGTCTTGCAATTCTTTTCTAAGTGGATTGGTTTTTATTAGGGTTCGAATGTGAGGAACTACAGATTCCATTATAATCTGCCAGCTCCCTTAAGCGCTGGAGAAGCAGACTAAAAAACACCTTATAATGCAAGTAAATAAACAAGTGCTGAATAGCCTGTTCCAGTTATATTAAAAAACAGCATTTGGGAGACAAGGTTGCAATGTGCTTGTTAATTCCACCTGCATTTAAGGTTTGGTGCTGTTTTACAAACACAGGGTTTGGGGTTCATTTAGCTAACCTAGGAATCCTTGGGTCTGTAAAAAGCACATAGATACAGTACAAACTGTATGGAGGCACACTCATTTCACCCCTCTAGCTCAGTATTGCCTACACTGGTTTCTGACAAGGAGCATTTCCAGCTCCACTGAGAAATGCCGAGGATTGAAGTTCGGACCTTCTGCCAGTGCACTTTGCCCATTCCCCATAGATTTTCTCCATTCTGCAGTTCTGCATTCCCGTGTATAAAAAATAGCAGAGCAAAGCAAGAGCTCCTGCTCCAGCTGTGCACTACAACCAGGTTGTCTACAGGAAGTGGCAACTTCTCCAGCTAAGAAGGATGTTGGCAGCTGCTTTCTGTTTTCAGACACATGTTTAATAACGCACTTGACAAAGTCATCCATAAACAAGGCGAAATGATCAGGGATGATCTGATGCAAAATACTTTCTCCTCCTTCTCTGGTCTTCTGGATCAGCTCTTATAATTTATTTACTATTATGTAGTGCACATGGGACGCGGATGGTGCTGTGTTTCCGTGCGCTGCTCTGGTTCGCCAGAAGCGGCTTAGTCATACTGGCCACATGACCTGCAAGCTGTATGCCGGCTCCCTCGGCCAATAAAACGAGATGAGCGCTGCAACCCCAGAGTCAACCACGACTGGACCTAATGGTCAGGGGTCCCTTTACCTTTACCTTTATGTAGTTCACACTGGAGACTTAATGGAAAGCACAGAGTCTATGTTGATCTTCAAAGGAGGCTTCAGAGAGATGTTGCCTTGATGGGAGAACCTTTTTGTCAATAAATGCTTTTGAGGAAGGTTGTCTTCAGGTGAAACACATGGCGCTGCTTTAGATGTTCACAAGAACTATATTTGGTGAAGACTGATTTTGTAGCACCATTCTGAGTTCCCATCTCTCCCTTCCCTTCCTTCTAACCCATTTGTAGCACATTTGTGGTTTTTCTCAGTCTGGAATTGCTCATCCTAAGCATTCTAGATCAGGGGTCAGCAACCTTTTTCAGCTGTGGGCCAGTCCACCATTCCTCAGACCTTGTGGGGGGGGGCGGACTATATTTTTTTTTTGGGGGGGGAGGGAATGAATGAATTCCTATGCCCCACAAATAACCCAGAGACGCACTTTAAATAAAAGCACACATTCTACTCATGTAAAAACAGAAGGCAGGCCCCACAAATAACCCAGAGATGCATTTTAAATAAAAGCACACATGCTGCTCATGTAAAAACACAAGGCAGGCCCCACAAATAACCCAGAGATGCATTTTAAATAAAAGCACACATTCTGCTCATGTAAAAACACAAGGCAGGCCCCACAAATAACCCAGAGATGCATTTTAAATAAAAAGCACATTCTACTCATGTAAAAACACGCTTGCTGGATTGAGAAGGCAATTGGGGCGCATCCTTAGGTTCTAGATCCTGTTCTAGATCCAGCCATCCACAAGGTTATGGTGTGGTTATTTGGCATGCATTTGAAAACCAACCTCTTGGTTAGGTTATCCATGCCTTTTCCTCCCGGTACAGGTGAATGAAGAAGGAAGTGGTGACTGATCTTGGTATACACCCACCCACATCACTGGGCAGGTGTGAATATAGCCCTCATTGCCAGGACCAACTACATGTGTTTTCAAATGGACATCCTGCAGGGTAATGCAGAATTGACCTGCATTGATTATTTCTGGAATGAAACCAGTTTCTCAAAAAGTTTTTTTCAGGAGCAAAAAATATGCAGAAATATTGTGTGTGGACTACGTAGAAAAAACAAGTACTTCTAGAAGTAATGTATGCAGCCCAAATCCCCATTTTGCTGGGATAACTAGGTGAGAATTTCTTTTCTTTCTTTTTTGGATGAGGGAGAAAATAAAGATGGGTATTCAATACCAGCCAAACAGGATGTTGTAGATTACTATGCTATGAACTTGGATCCTTTCTAGTACAGAGAGGGATTTTTTTAAAGCTATGGTCTGTTTGGAATGTTGAAATTCAGGCAAATGCTAAGGATGCCAGATAGATTCCTGAACTCCCTGAACACTAAGGCTAGCTTAATTGTTTATGAATGTGTGTGCCCCTCAAGATGCTTGATGGTGGATTTGCTCAGCGCTAGTTTAGTCTATATTCTGGCAGATGTCTTTTTTTGGTGGAGGCAGGAATCACTGAAGATGAAATATAATTCTATAATCTTGGATCAAGAATTAGCATTGCAGCAGAAAGCATTATTAACTGACTTTTTTAAAAATGGAAAGAACACAACACAGTATATTGCATGTTGACTACAGCCTGGAAACAAAGAAGCAATATGCAGAAACCACATTCATGCATAAATGTGCATATGCACACACATGTTCATTACAGGACTGCCCTGAAACAGTTGCAGCAACAGAAATGTTTTGCGGGTGGCACCTAAGGTGCAAGGTGGATTTCTCGTGAATTGTGCCCCACATGTTAAAATATCTGAAAAAATATAGTATATAATAATGACAGGGGTCCAGCAATTGGGGGGGGCAGAGAGGGGATCCTTGTTTGCCCCCTGCCCCTCCCTCTGGTGCCACCCATTTCCTGAAATCTAAAAACAGAAATAAGGCTTTTGACTTCAAATCTATATTTAAACATTTGCCGCAACAGCGTCAAACAGACAGAACAGAAACACCCAAACACATTGAGAAGATAGCTCAATTGGTAGAGCATGAGATTCTTAATCCCAGGGCCATGAGTTCGAGCCCCATGTTGGGCAAAAAGATTCCTGCATGGCAGGGCATTGGACTAGATGACCCTCATGGTCTCTTCCAACTTTACAAGTCTATGATCCTTCCATCTGTGCAAGCATTTCTGCATGCCAGATGGGAAGATCCCCACTCCTCGCCTTGTGTGATGTTCTGGGGGTGCTCCTGAACTTGGGGCTTTCCCACCAATATTCTCCACTCCTGTTTCACGTTAGCCAGGATAACAAAATAGAACCTCCATCAACAGAACCAATGCACTTCTGAATATCAGATGCTGGAGAGAGACGAAAGGGCAACATGTTCAGGACCTGCTTGTGCAGGTCTTCATGATCTGCTTGCAAGCATCTAGCTTAGATCTCAGGTGAGCTGGTGAAAAAGAGGGCAGGGCTTCAAGAACTGTGTAGAAGAGGGGACTTCAGTAGGTTTGTACCTTCTCATGCAAGCCAAACCTTCTGAAATCCCATCTTGCACATGACTGTTAAAGCTGTTACAGCCATCCTTTTTACCTGCCCACTCTAGGTGGGACTTTTGGAAGCAGTCCAGCCTGCAACAAAAGTGAAATGTTCCTGTTCAGGGTTCCAGCTAGCTAGCCACACACTTTTCCAGGATACTCCATGCCATTTTCCCTTTCTGCTGGGGCTTCTGCTCCCTTTTCCCTGCAACACTCTGTGGTCTGTGGCCACTTGCTTGCTTGCTTTAGCGATCACTTGTAGCTGAGTAAGATTGTCTTCCATGAATATGTTCTTAACAGAGGCCACTAAGGTTGCTATGGGTCCACCCCACCCACTTTTAGGGTGTTTTACCCATTAATTGTGCTTCCACAAACTCAAGCTTTGAGTTTACCCCAAACTTGGTAATGTGGCTCCCTGCTTGGGCACAAATGCTGCTGCTTTGGCTAAGAAACATGATGGACTGATTTAGCGACCAGGGTTTGGAATGAGTGAACAAATGTCAAAGCACAAGATCCTGCTGAGGACTTTGGCGCCATCCGGCTTCCCCTTTGACTGTCCTGGTTTTTTTCCTTTTCTTCCCACGGGGAGACAACGGAGGGGCATTGATACTGTTGGGCAATCATACAACGTTGGTGTAGTTCCCCTATGATGGAAGGTGAAAGTTCTAAGAAGGAGACCCCGGCAGATTTCCGACAAGCCACTCATTGTGCGAACTGGGATCTGATCTGGAAATAATTAGATGCCCTAGTCAAAGGTTAAACTGTGGAGGTTAAGTTGCTGTACTGCTGGAACACAGTGCCATTTGTGGATACATTTGGAAGATAGTTGGGATAGTAAATAGTGATTCCAAGCAGGTAGGTTGTCCATGGTTTAAAACCAGCTTCCTGAATTTTAAATAGCACCTTCTCATTTATTTTTTAATTCATTTTATTTCAGGGATCACTGGGTACCAGCAGCATCCCTAGGGAGAGGTTAGAGTGCTGGACTTTGGTACTGGGGAGCCATTTGGGGGCACAGCAGAGGAAGGCAGCATTAACCCTTCTCCACAACACACCCACAATGCAATTAGGCTTGGGTGGGGAAATCCCTATTAGATCCAATAGTATTTTCTAAAAGCTTAGACGCATCATAGGAGGCTGTCTTTCAGAGGCTGTGTTACAGAGCCTGGGGCTGGGAAGAAACCCCATTTGGCCATGCCTACTTTTGTTTTGGCCAATCAGTTTGGGGCCCCTAGAAGATTTGTGGGAATGTAGCCCTTGGCTTGAACAAGGCTCCCCAACCTCAACCATAGGGAATCTATTGGAAGTGTTGCACTGGAAGCTGATTTGTCTGCATGCGAAAGAGTAGAGACAGGTACCTTCAGGTTTCCCTAGACTCTCTTTCTGACCTAAAATGTGCTAACTCACCTTTCCTCAGTTGCTAGATACACCTAGGGCTGCTGACCTCATTTCTTGTTTCCTTCTTCATCCTCACCTCAGGAGAGGAGACGACTTTGGGTCTCTCCTACTGAGATGGTTCAAGACATCTCTGCCATTTGAAAGAACTGGGGATCTTTCCTATCCAACTTGCATTTCCTGTACTAATCATAATTTTCTCTCTTCCCACCTCCCAAATTCAGAGTCTCTCTGTGATTATATCCAGGATAACATGTGCTCCTCCAACATGAATTCAGTATTAAGTTCAACTTCTGCTGAGTGTTTTAACACCAACAGGATGGGCATCCATTTTATTTTATTAGCCTCAAAGACCTTCATTACACAATTGTCTTTATGTCTTTACCTCTTCAGAATCTTTAAAAACTGCTGGAACAGTTTGGCCTCCTGTCACTCCAAATGCAGACAAATGGGACTTTGAGGAGGGTGGGGAAATACTCAAGCAGGGGAAAGCTTAACTTGTTCAGTTTTATTATTGTTGATTGTCAAACTATGTTTAGGGGCATTGCAGCCCATTGCCAGCAACCCCAGATATACCACACTGCCAAATGACTGAGGATCTATCATTATCCTGGAATCTTGAATAATGACAAATCCTCAGTCATGTGGCAGTGTGGTGTATGTGGCATTGCTGGCAGTGGACTGCACTGTTCCTAAACATACTTGGACCTAGAAGACAGTAATTGTTCAGTAGCTACCCTCTTGTAAGCTAATGACAAATGATCCCCCGTTCTCATGTTCACCAAGGTATCCATCTTCTGGTTTTATTTCAAATCTCAACATGGTAGCGGTTATATTTTTAGGATTTGTTTTTATGCTTGGTGGTTTGATTTAGGATCACATACCCATGACATTTGAATTGGTGGTATTAAATGTACAAATTGCTTTCCCAAATCTACATGCTTCAGAGGGATGGTTGGTTGTTGTTTCTAAAAAAAATGACAAGCATAGGAGTCCTAAATTGTTTGTGACAACTAATCCTGCATATTGAGTGCTTTGAATTAAAATATGGGCTCTCTAGCAGTTTATCACTTTTGTGATTGAAGAGTGCCATTTAGGTTAAATGTTTGCATGAAGCGACCTTATTAAGCAATCCAGTGTGGTGTAGTGGTTAGAGTGTTGGGGTTTGATGTGGGAGGCCAAGGTTCAAATCCACACTCAGCCATGAAACTCACTGGGTGACCCTGAGCCAGTCACTGCCCCTAAGCCTAACCTAATTTACAGGATTGTTGTGTAGATTAAATGAGGAGAGGAAGAACTACATATGCCACGGTGAGCTCCTTAGAGAAAAAAGTAGGATAAAAATGCAAATACAGTGGTACCTCGGGTTACATACGCTTCAGGTTACATATGCTTCAGGTCACAGGCTCCGCTAACCCAGAAATAGTACCTCGGGTTAATAACTTTGGTTCAGGTTGAGAACAGAAATCGGGCTCCGGTGGCGCAGCAGCAGCGGGAGGCCCCATTAGCTAAAGTGGTGCTTCAGGTTAAGAACAGTTTCAGGTTAAGAACGGACCTCCAGAACAAATTAAGTACATAACCAGAGGTACCACTGTAATAATAAGAAGGGGTGGCAGAGGCATGGTTAGCATCTTGCAGCAAAAGCAACAAAGGAGTCTTGTGGTGTCATAAAGCTTGCAACATTAATTTATTATATATCATCTATAAAACCAGTGCATGTAGCTTATGCACATATAAAATGCACTAGCATCTTATAAGAATATTTATTTTAATTTTTTATTGAATTCCTCCCCTGGGGCAGCAAACAGATAGACACTTTAAAAACAGAAACAAAACAGAAACATTCTAAAACAGATTAAAACTTTCTAAAAACAATGGCAATTAAAAATATTTTAACGCAGTTACCATTAGAAACATACTTCCACCCAACTATCTGGAGGTTGCCAGGAACAGTATTCTTCAGCCAATAAATGCCTGGGTAAACAGAAATGATTAAATAATAAATACAATAGAAATTATAGTAGTAGTAGTAGTAGTAGTAGTACTTCTTAATTATTTGTTTATTGCATTCATATACCACCCTTTTCTCCAAGGAGCTCATAGTAGTGACTGTGGTTCTCCCCGCTCTTCATTTAATCTCTACAACAACTTTGTGAGGTAGGTTAGGATGAGAGTGAGTGACTAGCCCAGTAAACCTAATGGCTGGCTGGGGATTTCAACTGTGGTCTCCCGGGTTCTAGTCCAACACTCTGACCACAACACCACACTGACTATCTGTTTACCTACTTACCTGCCTATCTTATTTTTTAGGTTTTTCAATATAGCAGCATTCATGGCATAATAAGCTTTTTCTATTCACTAGACAGCTTCAGAAGGTACTTTCTTAAAAGCATTCCATAAAAAGCATCACATTTCTTCCTAAACAAAGACCCCCCTGTCCAGGAATTGTTAGTCAATTCTCTTACATAATCTTGCTTGATGTTGCAAGCTCCTTTGAGTACGGTTCACCAAGGGCAAGCAGCATACAAATAGATTTTAACACCCGCCCACACATTCTCCGTCTTCCATTCAAGAAAGCAAGAGGCTCACAGTTCAAGGACACTTTCCTGTTAGGCAAAATGTCTTGAGGAGGGTGCAGAGCAGAGTTGGTTAAGGATGAGACTTGGGGAGAGTCCTAAGGGCCAGATAGAAATCCCTTGAGGGATACACCTGGCCACTGAGATACTCCACCTCAGTTTGGAGGTAGGATCTGAGAGATAGTCATCAGTGGGGTACTTAGCTATCCGCATTTGATGGTTTTACTGCAGGCTCCCTCTCTAGATACCACATGCATTATTTTGCCTGCTTCAAAATGTGGCAAGCCATCCCTGCTGTGCCCCACCGCCCCTGCCCCAGCTTGTTGCTCATTCTGATGACCCAAAGCCCTGAGAGCACCACCATAATCCATTGGTACACAGTGGTACCTCAGTTTTCAAATGTCTCCATTGACGAATGTTTCGGAACTCAAATGCTGTAAACCTAGAAGTAAATGCTTCAGTTTTCAAATGTGCCTCTGAAATCAAACTGGAAACGTGGCTTCCATATTGAGTTTTCCATATTGCAATTTCTGTTTTGAGACTTCTGTTTTGAGTTTTCAGTTTTTGAACCGGAACTCAAACGGTCTTCCGGAACGGATTACGTTCGAAAACCGAGGTACCACTGTAGATGCTCCTAAAACATAATTCTATGTGGTCTCAAACACAATGTGTGGGTCAATCCATCTCCCCTTCCAGCTCTCTTAGGTGGTCAGCTAGCAACTATGGCCTCACCCAGAAGTCTAGCCTGACTAGAAGTAACTATTGATTTGGCCTCCCTGGGTAGAAACATCTCCTTAAACTTTAGTTGTCCGTGGTAGAAGATCTCTCTCCATCACCCCTGCCCACCAGCCACATTTAAGTCCATTGATGGTAGAGCCCTAGTAGAGCCATCAGAGGACTTGCGTTCTGTCTGGTAGTTTCTGGGCAGTAATAATAATTTATTACAATTAAGGTGTTTGCCACTGGTTGCTAGGATCAAATGACAGTAGGGTCAGTAACTGATCTCCAGGCAGATTTGTGGGGCGGATTTGGCCTTTGAAAGAATGGCTTCAGCGTACAACAGAAGAAATTACGGGCTTCCCAGCTTTACAGTGAATATAATACTTTATCTATGGATGCAGTTGCACATGGGTTAATCCCTCTGGGCTATTAAAGGCTAAGCGATCGTTTGAAGGCAGTCAGGTCTCAAGCACACAATGAATTCATGGAAAGCTGCTAGATTCCAGGTGGCTGGTTATTTGATGGGGGAGGGGTGCATTTAAAGGATTACCAAGGATTGCTAGTGGAAAATGTACACTCAGTGGAGTTTCGGAGTTAACAGGGATGTTTATATACACATACCTTCAACTGTTAAGACCCTTCCTATTTGCTTTGAAGAGTTCCTCTCCTGCTGTTTAGAACAGGGGTCTCCAACATGGTGCATGTGGGCACACAGGTACTCACAGAAGCCTTCCTTGGAACCCACAGGGCCCCCTCTACCACCACCAAAACATTCTGTTGTAGGAATAGGCTGTGGCATGTGCTTGGCTGCAGGGTGTCTGTGTGCTGCCCATTTTGCAAGTATGCTCACTGGCCCCCAAAAGGTTGGCAATGTCCCTGGTTTAGAAGCAAAGCAATTTTGTGGAATATGGCACAGAAATGTTTGGGTGAAACCAGGGCATTGTAGGCTGGATACTGGGAATCATTAAGTCACATACACAAAGGGGGGGGGGAGGGATGGCGTTCTAACAGAATCACCTTCATAGGATGGGTAATAAATACTATAAATCAATAAAATAAATAAAATACTCCACTTCTTCAAAAAAGCGGAAGTGTAGCACTAAGGACAGCTACACCTGTGGTGATTGCACCACTTTGCTTTTTCAAACAAACAAAACCAGATTTTCTACAGGCTGAGAAAATATGGAGGAAACACAGGGAAAGCCCAGGAAGGTGGCAGTCGATTGACAGGGCACCCCCTCGTCAGGGTATTGCTATTTTCAGGATGGATTAATTCCCATAGTAGCAAATTCTGGTGGCACAAGTAAAGTTGATTTGATGCTCTGGGGCAGTAAATCTGCTTTCCTCGAAAGGGTGCTTTTTTGCTATAATGGAAAAATTATGGGGAAATGCAATGGAAAGTATGGGATAACAATTGCACCATATAAAACGTCCCTACAAACAAATCAGAATGAATGCCCACTGAATAGCCGAGGCCATCTAAGCCCCCTGAAAACTTTGTGCAAACAAATTGGGGGAATAGTCAATAAACTGGCCCTCTGCAAGTGACCTATGTAGGTGCCCCATAAGAAGTGAATGAATGAAGCATAGCAAATCCAAACTAGATGCTTAATGTGCAAGCACAGTCAGTGAAATTAGCCACTGTTTTTTTTTTCCACCTACCCGCTGACAATCAACACAACTACCTGCAACTTTCATGCCTGTGACAGGAAATGCAAGTAGCAGAACATCATCTCAACATCTAAAAGCAGGAGGAAATAAAACGTCTGTGGTTTCCCTTTTACATTTTTTTAAAAAATAAATGCAACAATCCATTGGCCTCTGAAAATGAAGTGTAAACATTGGTAGATTGAAAGGCTAGATCCCTCTCTGCTTCCACTACTACCCTTATAGTCTCTGTGCAAGCCCTGAGGATCAGTTGTTGGTTGGGGCTTGTAAAGAACTGCTCACTGAACAAAGGATGAACAAGTTAAATCTGTTATGATTGATTAGGCAAGAGATGTGGGTCACAATATAATGGTGGAAGATTGGGAGAGGTTATGGAAGAAAGGGGTTAAGTTCACGGCATGTACTGTATTAAAAGAAAATATTATGAAGATGATGTATAGATGGTACTTAACCCCGGTGAAACTAGCAAAAATCTACCACACTAATGATAATCTATGCTGGAAATGTAAAGAGAAAAAAGGCACTTTTTATCATATGTGGTGGACGTGTCCCAAGGTGAAAGACTTCTGGGAAAATATTTATAACAAATTAATAAATGTATTTTTCAACATTCTTTTTAAGAAACCAGAAGCCTTTCTACTTGGAATAACAGGACTGGAATTCCCCAAGAAGGATGTCAGAATGTTTTTGTATGCCACTACAGCAGCAAGACTTTTATTAGCCAAAAATTGAAAATTGCAAGAAATACTGACAATAGAAGAATGGCAGATGAAGATGATGGACTTTTTAGAGCTGGCTGACCTGACTGGAAGAATCCACGACCAGAAAGAGGAGGAAACACAAGAAGATTGGAAGAAATTTAAAGAATATTTAGTGAGATATTGTAATATAAGATAATTAAGAAATTCCTAGAAGTAACAGATTAGGCTAAGGGATAGAAAAGGATAAATAATAATGATTTTTATGGATTACAATTGGAAGTAAGGAGAAGAAGTCTGTAATGAAAGAGGATATTGATGCTATAAATATGAAATTGGGAACTGCTAAATATGTGTTATGATGAAATTCAGATTGGAAGGTGTTGAGGAAGTCTTTTAGCAATGTAAATATACCAGGGAATAAGAAGAAAAAATTCTTCTTTTATTTTTTGTGTTTTTATTGTTGTTAAGTTTGTATGTTGTGTCAAATGTAATGTTTTTTTTTGTGTGTGTTTATGTCTGTGTGCTATAAGAGAAAACCAATAATTTTTTTTTGGTGGGGGGAAGTAAAGGACTGTTCACTGCGCTATGCTAACCGAAAGAACCATTTGATTGTCACTTGCAAAAAGTCTTTGCGGTGCTTTTAAGCCCCCTTTGGCTCAACTGTAGCTCCCCCACACCTGACATCACATATGGCTTGGCCAAGATGGCCTAGCAGGCCAGATGGGGAGGGTTGGCAAGTCTAATATCAGGAACTGGAGTCAGGTGTAGGTCAGCAATAAACAAATGTGATGTCAGTGAAGTTAACTCTTCATAGAAACCCAAACAGTGCAGGCCAAGTGATCCCAGCAACACTTCCCAGTAGGACTTGCCCCACGAAGGCAGTTGTGACGACTGAAGGTCCCCGCCTTCCCACAGCTGCCTAAGTCCCCTCCTCTTCATGGTTCCCCCCCAAGCATTCAGAGACTGTGTCTGCATGCAGCCAATCTCTTCTCTGCTCTTTTCATTTATTTGCATGTTCTGGGAGTCTGATTGTGACATGAAGGGGAGATTCCCTCCAGCAGCCTGCCTCCACTTAGCCTCTCCCCCCCCCCCCCGCTTCGGCCTCTGAATCAGAACTGCGCTCTGCTACAGCCTCTTTCTGCTCATTAAACCCTGTTGCCTCTGCAGCTTGCCACACCACCTCCTCTCAGTCCTCTCCTTCTTCTCCCTCTGATCACTCATCGTCATCCCACCACCAGTTCCCTGGCTCTGAGGCTTTTTCCCTTGGGGGGTTCCCCAGCTGATGCCTCCCACCACTCCTCTCCATCCAGCCAGTCTATGACATCTAATCAGGTTAGCAGGCAAAGGTTCTCCACCGCTGTAGAGTTTGTGAACCGGTGACTTAAAGCAGCCAAAGTGAGCACATGGCTAGGAAGGAAAGAAATTAATTGGTGAACAATTAACCCCAGCATAAGGGGGGTCTTATCTGTTTTGTTGGTTAATGGTGCAATAGTGAGGTTTGTGAGAGCTTTCGTTTCCTCTCCTTGCAGATCTGCATGTGCAATGACATTGGGAGCAATCTCTCTCCCCCCTCCCCTCTCTCACACACCGGCTATTGCCCTGATCCTGCAACCAAGATCAGTGCATATGAGCCGAATGTAATGGTCACTGGCAATGTGAATACACACACCTATCTCCATAGGGATGCTGATTTTTGTTTAACTGTCTGGATACATCTGTTGATTGATAACAATTTGGATGTGCCTCTACATTCAGGGCCAAGAGTTATTACATGTGACTAGTTGCTCATGGTTATAGCTAGATCAGGGCCCCAGGAATTTTTAAAAAATAATTACGTTGTTATGAAAATGCATAGATAGACTGTTTAGTGGAAGAAAATCTGAAAAAGTAAAGCAAACCAGGGTTAAGTTTAAGACTCTGTAATTATTTTCTCCAGGTTGGTAAAATGTCATCCACTTCTTCCACAACCAAATGCCCTCCAGATGTTTTGAACTCCAGCTCCCATCAGTCTCAGCCAACAGAGCCAATGCTCAGGCGTGATGAAATTGTAGCCCCAAACATCTGCAGGAGCACCAGGTTAGGAAAGGCTGCATTTGACCTTTGGGGTGCACCACCAACCCCTTCCCCTTGTTCATGTCACAACAGTACATAAATTACTTGTACTTCTGCTGTCCTTTGTAAGATTGGGGTGCAGGGCAGCAGGGTGCAGGAAGAGACAGAGATTAAACCACATAATAACATTTGCAGGCACATTGTCCACGGCTGCCAACATCTGAACTGTTGCCTTGATGTGGGATGATCACAATGGAAGGGAATGCAAATCATAACAGTTAATAAGGTGGGGGATTGGTCTTCTTTAGTCCACAAAACTAAATCAATGTTACGTTTTGTTCCCTGCAACTAAACATATATGATAAATGTGCAACTCACATAAATGGAATGCATGGAATCATTGACAGCAGGAAGAGTATAAATCGTTTATACAATATTCCCCGTGATTCATTGTTCTAACAATATACATTCAGCAGAGCATTATGAAGAAAACTCAGAAGTCTCAAAGATGTATTTACAATTCCAATGATTTTTCAAAATATGATTTGTTTTGTGTTTGCTGTTACCTAAGAAAAACTCATTAATGGTGAATAGTTGTTATTCTTTTTGATAGCAGTACATAGAATGTGTGGCTAGTTTTTTAAAAACTAGAACATGTGGCTAGGTTGTCAACCCCCGTCACACTTTATTTTTGGTGGTTATTGGTTTCTAACCCCCAGTGAATTGTGCAACTCTCTAGATCAAATTGAAATGAAACATTACTGTGGCATAAGTTGAGGGTTATTCACTCTCAGTTATTTTTATTACGAAATGTCATTGCTATTTTTAATTATATATGTTGTTGTTCTCATTGCTAGTGACTTTCAGCAATTTTTCATGGCATGGTAACATACAAATAAATCTGATGATGATTGTGAGGACTAGAGAGTTTCATGATGTCAGAGACACCATCGCATCCTGACTTCCCCTTCGAGGCATATTGAAGTTAGAAACAAGTTTCTAACTTATTTCTCCAGGAACTGTTTAAAAAGAAAACTGAGAAGAAGAGCCTTGGGCCACTCAAAAGTGTCTTAGAAACTGAAGCAATCCTTGGCCCACTCTTGTAGGATTATTCACAGAAGGTGGTTATAGTGGTTGAAGTTAAGCTATGCAGTACTTGAGTTACAGGACAGCTATAGAGGCCCTGTCCCCATTCCTTTCATGAAACTTTCATTAGCTACTGCTTTTAGAAGGCATGAATTTGCTAAAATTGTGGGGAGTTTGAGATGGGGTTTGTGGCTACCATTAAAAGTTCTCCTCTGCCCCCCTAAAAAAAATAATAACTCAAAGCACTGGCATCACGTGAGAAAATGTCTTCTCTCGGACTCTGAACTTTGTGGTGAAAGCTTCCTGTTGACTTCTCCTAAACAGGCTGTTCTAAAAGCCCACCCACCCATTTTCTCTTATACATTCTGGGCAAAGACTAACATACATTTCTGAGTAGCATGTGTAGCTTTGGAAAAGATTATAGTTTTGGACACATGTCCCAGCCTTTCTCTCACACAAAAACCAGAGACTGTAAAAAATATAAAAATAAAAAGGGCTATTATTAAGCTGCTGAAGAGGGTAGTTTCAATATATTCAAGCAGCTGGCAGGACATTCTGAGGCAAAGTCCGAAGGAGCCAGCCTTACTGTGGTTATATGGCTTTCTAACTGTTACATAACAATTTAAGTACCTATTTCTTAAACAGATCTCATGGCTGAGTGACCACATTCGAACCAGTGTATTGTTGACAGAGAGAAAGCCAGTAAGCTGCAGTTCTGAGAGAATAATACAGGACGATTTTACTTAGAATGCTGATGTATGCTGCTAATATTTATATCAAGTCATTAATCATATAGGCCTACATTTGTGTGTGTGTGTCTTTGTGGAAATTGCATCTGCTGAGAATACACTCAGCATATTCTTCCTTGGGAAAATGAAGGAGCC
Organism: Podarcis pityusensis; assembly: GCF_964106645.2. Classification (NCBI taxonomy): domain Eukaryota; kingdom Metazoa; phylum Chordata; class Lepidosauria; order Squamata; family Lacertidae; genus Podarcis; species Podarcis pityusensis. The sequence continues at coordinate 62,903,874 of NC_138031.1, forward strand.
ATTATGAATATAAGGGGAGGGAAACATGTTGAGAGATTTTTTAGAAAGGCTAATTTCCTATGACGAACCAGAGGCTCTGTTAAAATATACCCCAGGCTGCTTCCATATGAGGTGGCCACAAGTGGTCTATTTCTGCATGTGACAACCACAGATCCATTTCCTACCTTGTTGGTAGATTTTTTTATTTCCTAGCCTCTGCTTCCTACTCATCACTGTTATGTACTGAAGTTCTCACCCTGGGCCAGCAGGGGGATACTGTAGATAGTTCAGGTCCACATATGCAAATAAGGGATCGAAAGTGACATTCAGTGATTGGATAGTTACAGAAAGTTGTTACAGTTACGTTGTACTGGAGCTCTATATAAGCAGGCTGGCTGAACCCTTCAGTTCAGTTCTGTTCTGACCCGTGAATAAACAAGAGCTGTTTGGAGAATTGTTGTGTCGTCTGATACGTTCACCCACAACTTAACAATCACAACTGGTATACTTGCTATATCAGAGCAGCAGTTACATAGGAGAAACACAAGTTGATGCCTGAATGGGAAAGCTGATCAATGTACAATGGTACCTCAGATTAAGAACTTAATTCGTTCCAGAGGTCCGTTCTTAATCTGAAACTGTTCTTAACCTGAGGTACCACTTTAGCTAGTGGGGCCTCCTGCTGCCGATGTGCTATTTCTGTTCTCATCCTGCAGCAAAGTTCTTAACCCGAGGCATTATTTCTGGGTTAGCAGAGTCTGTAACCTAAAGCGTCTGTAACCCAAGGTACCACTGTACTTGATAAAGCTTTTGTTGTTTTAAGGTAGGCAGGGAGTCTGTCTGAAATATGGAAGTTAAGGCTAGACAGATGGCTAAATCAGCATATGATCCATTGGTAGTATCTAACCTGCCATTCAAATTTAGCACCACGGAGGAAGCCAGAGGAACCCACTGTAGGTCTTCTTCTTCATGTCTGTTTTCACCCTGACTTCTACAACGGGAACAAATGCACTCTATGTGAGGATGGCCAAACCAAGGTCACCGAGAATCATACTTCTAAATCCCTAAATACTCCTAAATTGCCTTAACTACTCTCCTAGTTAGACTCACATCTCTTTCATAAGGCAGGTTTGGGAGGAGACACTCATTTCTACACACAGTAGCCATTGCTATTATTTAACTGGGGAAACATCCAAGGGGAGATTTGGAATGAAAACGTGGCCATGAAAGGCAATAGCGAGGGAAAGCTGAGTGCTCTTTTGGCAAGAAAGTCAGATTTGTACAAGGGTTTTTGCTTTGCTTTGTTGAGCAACACTCGTTTCAGTACATTTAAACCCTCTATTTTGAGAATGGAGGAAAGGCAGTGACTCAACAATGGCATCCTCCAATTGGTTCTGCAAAAATCATGCTCAGACGAGTTATGGTATTCCCTCTTTAATCTACTTATTTGATGGCTTTCCTTCTCTGTACCGAGTGCCTGTATTAGACTAATTCCTTGCTAAATAGAAGCAAAATGAACTCAAGTGACCCCTTTAAATCCAGACGGAGTATTTTAAGAAACTGAATTATTGCTCCTGTGCCACGGGAAGGTAACTGATACATCGTTCAAGCATCCTGAATGTAATGTATTTTGTCTAACCTTTTGTCTGGCCCAAAGTGGATCCAATTCATCATTTTGGATATAACTCATTTGGAGAGAAGGAATAAACTCTCAGGAGATAGGTGAAATGAGATCGCAAGCAAGCCAAGATTTACCAAAAGGATGTTAAAAATAACTCTCATACTGTGTTATGAGCACCTGCATTTAGCGCTCCTCCCATATTAGGTTTAAATTATACTAAGTTAAAACCAGATCACAAAGAAATGTTAGCCAAAAAAAATCTGCCTACTGATTTTATGGGAAATGCTGAAGGCCTCTGTGCTTAATATGGTTTTGTTGTTAAGTTAAATTGGCACAAGGCCAACAGACAGTACTGTATAGTGTTTAAGGAATAACTTCCTGGAAAGAAAAATGTAGATACAGTTTATTTGAGCACCAGCCCTGCCGTTAGGTAGACTTAGGTGGCTGCCGCAAGCAGCTGATTTTGAGAGTTATTAATGGATAGCAAATAGTTACTTGATTGATTTACTTAGGCTGCAATCCAAACTCCCCTTGTGCCAGGCTGAAGGGGCTTTGGACTGGGTGGAGATGCCAGTATATGTGACAGTATTGTTGTTATTGATTTTATTCTTACACACCACCCCAATCTCTTAGTGGTGTGAGATTACAGAGGACCAGGCATTTACCCAGGGTTTGTCTTACCTTTGGAAATGAGACACAGCAGAAACTGTGCTGTCTTGATTATATATTGTTTATTTGCACAGTTTGGACTGTCCTGTTATTTTATTAATAACAGACAGTGAGGAGGAGAGAAGCATGTGGGCTTTTCTGCTTGGGTGCCAAAACAACTTGGCCAGCCTTGGGTGCTATGCAACTTGATTTGGGGTTTGTATGTGTGTGGCATTCACCATTCTGTCTCAGGAAACAAAATGTCCTGGGAACCTCTGAGCAGTGTCAGGAAAATGTAAAGAGCAAGGATGGTACATCATACAGTTTGTACTATCCACAGGGAAAAGGACAAGGAGGCTGGGGGGCCGGCCGCGCTGGTGCGGCTTCAGATTGGCCGCAGGAAGCTCCTGCAGCCAATCTGAAGCCATGGGTGCCTATGGGCGACACCCCTTCCTTCCTGCTGAGGCGGCCACGTATGGCCAAGAGCCGAGTGGGAGGAAGCGGCAGCAGGGGGGAGGCTGCCTCCGCCGCCCAGGCCAGCGGCATGTGCTCTGTGCCCTGTGGACCCCTGGCCGAGGCAGAGGACGACGACGATGCTGCCGAAGATGAGGTGGCGGGGGGGGTCCTTTCAGGAGAGGGTGGGTCCAGCCCCCCACATGGTCTGAGGGACAGTGGACTGGCCCCCTCCTGAAAAAGTTTGCTGACCCCTGCTTTAGGCTTCTGAATACCTCTGGCACTCCGGCCAACATCAAGGACCTTGCTCCTCATTTGAATCATGGGAGGTCAGGATTTGTGGTGGTAGTGATAGCATCACTGTGAACATAAAATCAGGTGGTCTCATTTGGTTAGGAGGCATCTAACATTGGCAGGTTGCTAGCTTTCTTTCTAACGTATCCTACATGGCTTCTAGGAAGATAAAATGAAGAAAATCCCATGGGTTTGTTTGTTTGAATTCCTTTTTTTAAAAAAATAATATTTATTGCTTTTAAACCTTACAAAAGGAAGAAAAGAAAAGAAAAAAGAAAAGAAGAAGAAAAGCAAAAGAGAAAACAATACAATACAATATATAAACAATACAGAACACAACATTAACATTAACACATTAAACAAAACAGAAGCAAAAACAATTCAAAAAACACACATCATACCATCTCAGTATTTCATTCCCTTGTTTCATTGACCTCCTTTCACCTCCCTTTTTGTATTCCATTTCTATTAATTGTTTCAGCAAATCCTTTCCATCTTTCACTATTTTCTGTCATGTAATTATCTTAACATATTTTAACCTTATTTTCCATTAATACTGTAATACTTATTTATGCTTAATTCCTTAAAATATTTCTACTAAAGCCGTATAATTCCCTTCCAACATTTTTCTAACACTCATTAATTTTACATTATTTCCATATATAGATTTTAAACTTTTTCCAATATTCTTCCACCGTCTCTTCTCCCTGGTCTCGGGTTCTGCCAGCCATTTCCGTCAATTCCATATAGCCCATCAACCTGTTTGTTTGAATTCCTTAGTGCAGGGGTGTGGAGCATAATATCCAGGAGCCAAATGCATTTTCTCCCCCAAGCCTCACTATCTGGCCCTTGGGACAGTCCCTAAGCCACACTCCCTCCACCACCATATTCTCAACTGGCCTGGTTCAAACCTCCATTTAAGTATTTTTGCCTGACTGGAATGTATTACTGAACTCTGATGATGCCTCTTGCTTGCATGTATGATGGACAGAGAGGGGAGAATGAGTGATCCCCGTATAAATTCATTACACCAGTTATTCTCCCCTTGTCGTTACAATAGACGTAATGGAAAAATTGCTAATCCATTCACTTGTACTGTATTGTGGGCACATGTTCATGAATGAGCCTGCTTACGTAGCTCAGGAAATCAAGCAAGCGGTTTTCACTACTTTGCCACTTCCGAACACGTTCATCTTTCTGAACTTCCTTTCAAGTGAATTTGAGCAAACTTGCTTGCAGCTAACCTTAGCCTACAGTGCACACAAAGCTTTTGTCTCAGCTCACCACCTCCTGTTGCAGAGACTTTTATTGATCACAGAGTTTTCTCCCCTGATCCAGTTCCTTCAGTGGAGACAGAACATTTTAGAGAGGACAGAAAAAGACCTCCCAAGTCAGATAGGTGCCGTGGCAGAGTGGTATAATGGTTAGATTGAATCTGCATTCTCCAATGAAGTTTACTGGGAAAGATTGTACCTCAGCCTACTATACATCAGTGGCTTGGATCCTGACTAGCCATCTGCAAACAGAAGGTGTCCTTTAATTTACAGGGGAAACACAATGGAGGCTTATCCATTAGAGCAAATGGGGCAGTGCCCCACCACCCTCAGTCTTCCTTCAGCTAACCCTCACCTGCCTGTCTGATGTCATGGACTGGCTGGATGCAGAGAAGTGGTGGGAGGTACCATCTGGGGAACCCCCCAAGGGAAGAAGGCTCAGAGCCAGGGGATTGGTGGTAGAACGAAGATGAATGGTCAGAGGGAGAAGAGGGAGCAGACTGGGAGGAGGTGACAGAAGCTGAAGAGGTAACAGGGTTTAGTGAGCAGGAAGAATATGTGGCAGATAGCAGTCCAGAATCAGAGGCAGAAGTGGAGGCTGGAGAGAAGGGGGTCCAAGAGGAAATATGAGTCCAGCTAGTAAAGAAACCAGGGCATCTCCCCCCTCTGCTGTGACTAGCTCCCTTTCCCCCTGGTCTCCCAGGACCCGAAAAGGTATGAAGAGGGCAGAACAGAGAAAGATAAGGCAACAGAGTCTCAGATTGCTTGGGAAGGACCCGGATAGTGGAGAAAGAGACTTAGGGAACTGTGGGAAGGTGGGGACCTTCAGTCCCCACAACTTCCTCATAGGGGCAAGAGCTACTGGGACAAGTTGCAGTGCTTTCTAGGCCTAGCCTCCTGTCTTGTTCATTTGAATCGAGTTAATTTCATAGATGTCATTTGAGTTATTGCTGGCCTGCCCCTGACACCCATGCCTGACATCTTCCTACTAACAACCAGTCCAGGGGTGGGCGTGGCTTGTCAGCTTCATCTTCCTTAGTCTCAGCATTGCCTCTGTTTAACTCAGAAGGGAGGAGGATGGGGACAAAACCAGCATTATTTGGCCCTATCTCTCACTGGCTCCAGCTCCACCATTCTCAATGGAGATAGGAAGTGTGCATTTACTTTAAACCAGAGTTTTGTTTAGACATTCCGAACAGGCTTAAATCCAGATCCAGTGCCATGAGCTGTAATTCTGCAACAGCCTTTGAAAAGACTGATCCCTGCATTTGCAGAGAGATGCACTATGTGGATTTGAATGGTTTCTTGAGTGGGGGTGGGGGGAGAATCTAGGTTTCAGCCAAAACAGGCAGATGTTCCTTTACCTTCAGCAGGAATATTTCCAAGTTTCAAAATCAGTGATTCCCAGTAATCTACAAATTTGTGGATGCATGTGTGTGTGTAGTAGTAGTCGTAGTAAATGGCATTTAAATGTGTAAATATTTAAGTTTGGAATGGAGATAGGAAATTTTGTTCAAGCAGCTACATTTTTCCTTCAGTTTTTGGAAGTCAGATAGAAAGAAAGGAGGTAGTTGGCTCCTTCCTCCAAATACCAGTCCATTTATCTCTCATGGGAAGCGCAGATTTAGTCTTTTGCATCCAAACAGATGGGCAAAACCTTTGCCAAGCAAACAGTTTTCCTCATTTGCTGGGAACAAGAAAATCAGACACTTTTGTGTGTGTCTGTATGAGTTTTACTATCTATAAAAGAATCTACAAATGCCCCGATGCATTTAACGGCATCAACGATAGATGCAAAGAAATGGACAAACTTGGAAATGATTCATGTTTATATGTAGGCTGACAAAAAAACAACAACCCCAAATTTCATTTGCTTCAGATGTAGCAATCCTAGAACAATTGTTTTCATCTTCTCCATGTCTCGTTTTTAATTCATCATTGTTAGGTCTGCAATGTTTAATTCATTAATTGGTTAGATTAATGCACTGAGCATTTTATGTGGGTAAATTTTGTGTTGAATCAAAAGGCAACCAACAACATCTTCCTTTGATGGTGGTAGCGGGGAACAACTTCTGCAGGCTATCAACATAAGGACATAAGAAGAGCCTGCTGGATCAGGCCAATGTCTCATCAGTGGCAAATCAGATGTCTGTGGGAAACCCACAAAAGGATTCGAGTGCAAGAGCACTCTCCCTTCCTGTGTTTTCCAACTGATATTCAAAAGAATTACTGGCTCCAACTGTGAAAGCATAGCATAGCAATAATGGCTAGTAGCCACTGATAGCCAAATTCCTTCATGAATTTGTTGGATCCTCTTTTAATGTCACCTAGGCTGGTGGCCATCACTGCCTCCTGTGGAAATGAGTTCTATAGTTTAACTCTGCACTGCATGAAGAAGTGCTCTCTTTTATCTGTCCTGAATCTTCCAACATTCAGCTTCAGTGGAGGTCCACGAGGTCTTGTGTTACGAAAGAGGGAAGAAAACTTTTCTCTATCCACATTCTCCATGCCATGCATAATTTTATAAACTATCATATCCAAGAATAACAATAGTATTTGGGGGGCGGGGGAGGGGAAAGGTAGACCTAACTTCTAAAAGCTAAGCTGTTTTATAGACATCTACTGTGTTCTTCTATTAGTCATTCCCATTGAGAAAAAAATGGAAATTACTGGACAAAGTAATAATGAGCAGTAGTGACCACTGGTGAGCTTTTCTCCAGTTCCACACATAATAAATAAACTTAGGTAACTATATTACTTCTTGCAGTCTGGGCACTGTACTACTGTTGATGCAAATTAGAATTGCATTGACTTTTTAATCTGCTGGTTTATGTTTATTTTATGGCCTGATTCTTCCTACCTACCGTATTTTTCGCTCTATAACACGCACCCGACCATAACACGCACATAGTTTTGAGAGGAGGAAAACAAGAAAAAAAATATTCTAAACGAAACAGTGGATGTATGATTTTTGTGGTTCATGCTGTGGCCACAGACATGTGATCTGACGGTGAGTTTGGGGTAGCCCAATGCAAAAATCCTGAGGATCCATGTGGATCCATGCTTTGTAACCATGTTTTTGCACCATTGTGGCCCCAGGCAACAGTGGGTGCGTGATTTTTTTGGTGCAGGCTGTAACCATGGATCCTCTGCTCACGACTGCAGCAGATCCCCCCGTCATCCGTAGGCATTCGCTCCATAACACGCACAGACATTTCCCCTTACTTTCTAGGAGGAAAAAAGTGAGTGTTATGGTGCAAAAAATACGGTAAATACAGAACTTGACATTATCAACTTTGAATTTTTTTTCTTAGTTTGGGCTCAATTCTCCATCCTATCAGGGAGCTGTAGTAGTGAGTTTCCTGCATCATCTCAGGGTTAGACTAGATGACTCTGAAGTTTCCTTCCATCTCTATAAACATGATTATTCTGTGGTCATTATAAACTGCTTGATGTGCTGCTCAGCTTCCCCACTGATAATTAAATGGCTATTTGGCCCATAATTTGGCAGACTTTAAGATGTTAGTAAGGTTTGAGCTAGGATATCATTTGAAGGTGGGAATAAGGAAGCCCCCTCTATAGATTCAACACAAGTTGGTGACTGAGATGACTTGCAACTGGCAGAGAAATTCAGCAGTGAAGTTGGCCGTTGGCTGTGGCAAGAGCAACAGAGCAACAAAGGCAGAGCAAAAGATGTCCATCAGCCATCCCAAGGTCTCAGGCTACAAGAAGATGAAAAGACATAAAGAATTCTGCTTCTGTGATATCTGAGCCAAGGAACCCACCCGTGGGAAATCATATTGGACTCACCAGCAAGAAGAGCTAGCATGATCCCATGCAGAAATGAGACAGCTGTCTGAGCATTCTATATCCAGAAATATTAGGTACTGGGAAAGTTTAAGCCTCTCTTTCAAAAGCTACTGAATGATTTCAGGTCTCCACAAACCAATTTATGTGGTTTTACTTTCTTCTTCTTAAAGAAAGTTTTTAAATTTTTTTTTATTGAGTTTTACATAACCAGTTTGAATTCAAACATTGTACATCAACATCATCATTCAGGATTCCCTGAACCCCTTGACTCTCCTCCGCTCTTCCATGGTTACCATTATCAATCTTTTTTTCAACTGCCTCCCTTATGTTCTCTATTTTTTAAAACAAATAATCTATTTTACCATAGTTCTTCATATATTGCAAGCATTACTCAAATCCTGCCATCTTAAAGAAAGTTTAATTAGGCTAACTGACAATAATACACAGCATAGGCACCAACTCCATGAGGCTGAGGACACCTCAGCACCCCCAAGTTTGTGGGGACGGGGCTGAGCTTCCCCAATATTGAGGGGCCAGGTCTCACCAGGCCACCCCACTGTCACTGCAGGCCTCATGGCCTCCTCCCGAATTGCATGACGAGTCCCCTCAATTTCAGGCAGAACTCAGCACCTCTGATACACAGCACGTGGATAGGATTTGGGCTAGTTTTGAAATGAAAGAAACAGCAACATTTTCCAGCTTTACACCTACAGAAGACCGGACATATCCTCACAGACAAAATTAGGACCCTGCCAGGTCAAGCAGGGCCATAAGCCAGAGGTTGTCCATAATTTTTATAAGATTTCAAGAAATAGCAAAGTTGTTTGCCATTTCAGTCTTTGAGCTTATAGATCAGAGTGCTGTCTTCTTTTTAACACTCTCACTCCTGTATTGACGGATGGCAAACAAAAAATGAGTGCAACAATGTTTTGTTTCTATGCTCATTATAAGTCACACATTGTCACAATATGTAGGGGTAACATTCCCTTGAATTGGCAGCCACACTAGCTGAAGGGAGAAGCCCTTCTTTTAAGATCCTCCCTGCATCTCTGCAAGAATGCTCAGAGAATTTAATCTAAGTTTTGAATGCTTAATTGGCCATGTGGCAAGAAGAAGCTTTTCTTTCTCTGAGTTAACAACTGTATTCCTCTGAACCTTTTGTTTCAGAGGCCAAAGGAACATTTAGAACAAGGAAATCCTGGATAGGAAACTAAATGTCACCATAGGAAAGAGCAGAAAAATCTGCCAAGAAGTCTAAACTGGATTTACTATCATGACTGATAATTGTCAAGAAGATACAAAACTGCACTGCTTACTGCATATTGACCAATTGTAAGTAGGACACCTCGCTTTCAGAGAGCTGGATAAACTATATTTTGTTTAATTTTAATTAATCCCATCAAGGAAATATTCTGTCCCCAAATTACATTCAAAACAAGTTGAAATGCCAGTTAACCTAATCAGGGATTCTGCTTATGGTTCTGAATAAAGTAGTGAAACAGCAATGAAGCAGGCAAAGGCTGCCAATACTGAGCCATTTCTTACTCATAGTTTGGCCACTGTAGGAACACATGATTCGTATTGTACATTCATGATTATTTGGGCTCCGTTGCCATTAAAAGAGAACAAGGGAGGCGTTCATGGTTGGACCCACTATTGGTCTTGTCTGCTCAATCTGCCGGAGCCTGTCTTCACATGCAGGGGAAGTCCCAACATCAATGAGTGTTTGAGACCCATCGGCTACCCTCACCTGGTTTAGCCAGCCAGTCAAATTCATTCCTGAGTTATGACCACTGTCACATGCTGACAGCTTCTAGGAGCCACAAGTAAGAGCTGGGTTCAAGGTGGGGACCAAAGGTGAACAAACTACCCCAAAAGAAGCACAATGTGTGTCCCCCACCCGAGGTACTACCCCTCCCCTAACACCCCATACACCCCAAAAGAAACAGTATTGTCTGTTTTAAAGACTGATCACCTTTTTCATCTCCGTTTTCTCAAAATCCAGCCCAATAGCTAACTGGTTAGGTTGCTTGAAAGTGGGCCAAAGAATAATGCTATTATAATTGCCTGGGCCTTCTCCATAGAAGGGTTTCTACCAGTAATTATCCTGAGGCCTCCTTGTTCTTATTTAAGCATTGCTGCTGTTTCAATGCTTGGAAATAGTTACTGACCAAAAAACATTGACAGAGCTGCATTCCTGGCTCCAGCGCAAACCCCTTTGACTTAGCTGTGGGATTTTGTGTGAATACGACTGGCGTACATGAGCATTTCTAAGCCTCATAATTATATATCATCAGTATTGCATAACATTTGCCCAAATGAGATCATTTTAGCAATTAGGACATCACTGGGGAATGTCTCAGCTAAACTTTTTTGCTCAGCCAACCTTCAGATGAGAGTCAGGTACAACTGGTCCCTTTCAAAGATGTTTGGGAGGAAAGAGACAGAAGTAAAATGCAGTGGCATAGATAGATAGATAGATAGATAGATAGATAGATAGATATGTTGCATTGATGCATCCCTAAGATTGGTGATGTGGACAAAGTTAGCAAATGCTAACCATATATCTGTCTTTTTATGGAAGCAATTCAGATGCATGTCTGACCTACAAGATTCATAGAATCATAGAACTGTAGAGTTGGAAGGGACTCTGAGGGTCATCTAGTCCAACCCCCTGAAATGCAGGAATCGCTTGCCTAACGTAGGCCTCAGATCCATGTCCCTGAGATTAAGAGTCTCATGCTGTACTGACTGAGCTATCATGATTTGGAACAAACATTTTAAGAGACTGCCTATATAAAAAAGCTGAGGTGTGAATTATATAATCTGTGGCCTTTTTTCAATTTGAGAAACATTTATGCTGCTGCTGCTGTTATTATTTTATAATAAAAAATTACACAGCACAATAAAGATAAAATCAATGGTTATGAGAGGGAGAGTTTTAAAAACCAAACGGGAGTCTGCCTGAAAAAAATAAAAGCAAAAGCAAAATAAATTGCATTCAGTATAATTTGAATAATCAAAAAATAATTTAACTAATCTGACTAATTTGTAATCTTGAACACTTGGATTTGGCCATTGGCAACCTCTTCATTATGCTGGAACAGGAATGGAGAGAGAAGGCTTTGTTATACTTCATAACATTCATAGAATCAGAATTGTAGAGCTGAAAGGGATCAGAAATTGTTTTCTGGACATGGACTCATGATAGGGTTCCACTGCAGTTCTAGGAAATGAGAAAGTTGTAGATTCCTCATACAATATTTGGTTCAACTAGTCAATTTGGAACCACTTGCTGGAGAAGCAGTGCGTCTAGAAGAAAGCAGCAGAATCCAACTCTTACCTTGTGAGTGAAATGATCTGGTTTCTGGATCACCTTACATGATAAGGGACCATAGTATTGGATACTATCCAAGAGATTTTGTCGTCTCTTTCCAAAGAAAAAAAGAGAGGCCTCTGTGCACACTTTTAGAGCCTGAAAGCCTGATCTGAAAAGCTGAAAAATGTAATATAAAATATAGCTCAAACACGGCTTGCCTTAAGTCATGTCATTTACATGATGAAAACCTACTATTCTGATGTTATTGGTTTTTGTGTTTTTTTAAAAGAAAATATCTTTTATTGATGTAAAGCAAAAAAAAAAAAAAATTGCAGTAAGAGGCAATTTAATGGAGCCAGGAATTTTATTGAAAGATGCAGATCCCCTGGGCTTGTCTGGAAAATAAGAAACATGTTCAGAGATGATGTGTCCTGCAGGCCTTTGAGATTCACAAGAGAAGGTCTACCAGGAGGTTTGTCTAGACTGAGAGTTAACCTTCTCGTTTGAAATGAGGAAAATAGCACCAGCATTTTGCTTATGAATGCATAAAGTGTCCTGTGTTTGATTAAGGATGTTGGGTGGGTGGGTGTTTTTAGCTCAGCGACACCACAGAGTGTTGTACTGTCAAAGAGGAGTACTGTCAAATATGTACAGAAAATAAACAGGAGATGTAATGCAGCAAATGACCTCTAAACATATGAGAGGGTTTAACAACCCTTGGCGTCTTCTTTCCAGAATCCGAGAAACTTTGATATTTTTTTTAAAAAATACAGTTACGAAGGTTGCAGGCCACCCCCGATCTCTGCCGAGTGGTAGCAAACTTCCAGGGGGTTCCAGATACTTACTCAGGGTCTTGTTTCCATTGGGAATCAAGGTGTAGCGAAGACTGCAGGGTCTTTAAGAAATACCGTTTATTAACACATATTTACACTTGAAGTTTTCAGTGGAGGGAGTGCAGAGTTTACAGCATTTACATTCACATCTCAAGAGGGGCTTGTTCTCCACAGCTGTGCAGCATCAGATTCCAACACATCTCTGTACCTCTGTCCCAGGCTGACTTCAGGCTGACCTCTGACCCTCAGTCCCTGCATGGAGCCTTGGCTCCACCTTTCTCCTTCCCAAGAACCTTTGCAGAAAACAACTTTTCCCCCTCTGTCTGCTGGCACCCCTTATCCAGACCACTGTTTTTTCAAAAGGGCCAATTTTTCCTGTGTGACATCATGCCTCTTGTATCCGCCCCCTCACTGGCAGAGAATCTCTTGCCCTGATGATGGTTTTTACTGATGTGTTAAAGCAGTGGTTCTCAAAAAACTTTCTCTGGGGCACACTTTTCAGAGTAAAAATTTGCTCACACCTAATTTTTAATTGATAAGAAATATGTTGGAAAACAAAAAGAAACAGCTCCTAGCAGTGCTTGATTTATGACATATAATACAGCTGCTTTGTAATAAAATCATGGGACATCTAGAAAGCATCAAACAATGCAGCTACATAGGAACACGAGTCATTCCCAAAATATAATATTGATTGTCCTTGAATCTTCCTGGCACACTTGCCATCCTCTCCTGCCACACCCTCTGAGAACCACTATGCTAATGACTTGCTTCCAGCACCTTTTGTCATTTTTAGTACTGCTGCAGCAGGAAGGTAAGTGCTGTGCTATTGCACCAGAAGTGGTTTAGTCATGCTGGCCGCATGAACTGGAAAGCTGTCTGCAGTGGCGTAGCGTGGGTTGTCAGCACCTGGGGCAAGGCAAGTAATTTGCGCCCCCTAACCTGTGGATTTGCGCCCCCTAACCCGTGGATTTGCGCCCCCTAACCCTAACCCCCAACAGTTGCGCCCGGTGCGGCCGGCCCCCCCTGCACCCCCCACGCTACGCCACAGGCTGTCTGTGAACAAATGCCGTCTCCCTCATCCTGAAAGCGAGATGAGCGCCGCACCCCATAGTCGCCTTTGACTGGACTTAACCATCCAGGGGTCCTTTATCTTTACCTTTACCTATCCCAGGTGAGGCCCTGGCCTGGCATCTTCCCTTCAATACTCCAAATACCAGCTAAATTCTACCCCTTTACTAATTCTAATATTCACTAAGTCCAGCAGTTATGGGTGCCCTTGCACCCCTAAACTCTGTTACTTTAGATCTGTAACAATACTGTTGGAAGATATTTTTCCTCCCTCCCCTGGTTCCCAGATATATTCACTGATCTGGTTTGCATGACTTAGTAAGCCAAACTATGGTTTCCTGGGATTTGGCTTAGCACAGGGAAGAGGTGGGAATAAGGTGTCCTCAGTTCAGTATATATTTAGGCTTAGTTTCAGTAGCAGCAGAGGGCTAGAGGGTTTTCAGAGCAACTGCCCTCCATTACTGTACAATCTCTTCAATAATAAGCATTCCATTTGAATCCAACTTTAGGCAAAGTTTCACCAGCTTTTGGTTTCATTGTTTGCAATATGAACCTCTTTTGCACAGATCGCATACCCTCCAGCATTTCTCCAATGAAAATAGGGACATCCTATTTAATGCTGATGGTGGTGGTGGTAATTTTATTATTTATTCCACTTACTTTATACCCTTTATAGCCTTACTAAAATCAAGATACACTATGTCCACAGCATTTCCCTGATCCACCAAGTTTGCATTTCCATTAAAAAAAAAAATCAGATTGGTCTGGCATGACTTATTTTTGAGAAACCTGTGCTGGGTCTTAGTAATCACAGCATCCTTTTCTGTTGAATACCAGGACCTTCCCTGGTATTGATGTCAAGTTCATCAGTTGGTAGTTACCTGAGTCTTCCTCCCCCTCCCCTTTTTTGAAGATGGGGACAACATTTGCCTGCCTCCAGTCAGTAGTGATCTCAGCTGTTCTTTAAAATAATGCATTTAAAGAAAACAAGTGAGGGTCAGCCAAACAATTTTGTTTTTGTGCTCCTTTGTTCAGCACTTCTTTGTTTACCTGGCTCTGTATGTAATTGTGTGAGTCTTGATAAAATCATACAAACATTTAGCAGGACCACACCTTGCTTGCCTGGTCCCTGAGTAGTTGCTAGCAGCTCCCCCAAACTCTTTCTTCTGCACTTTGGCCTAAATGCCAGGAAACAAACCCAATAGGCAATAAAACACAATGGCAATTATCATTTTTGCAACCTGTTTCTCCCCAAACAAATGCTCTGTAGAAGAAAAGAACTGCTGAAGCCTTTTAATGAACTGTTTGAACAAACAATGGCTGGGGACCAGGTGCTTGATCTAACGGGGATGCAAACTCACCAGGCAGTCTTTGCTGGGTGTTTGTTTCCTCTTGCAATTTGTACAGCTGCAGAGGGAGCAAGGGAGAAACAGGCTCCATCAGGAAGCCCTGGCTGTGGGGTAGAGGAATACTACTGTACGTAGCATCTGGGCCAGAGGTACGGCACCCAAAGCAGCTGCTCAAAAATCCAAATGGTCCCACAAACTTTAAAAGGTTGGTGACCCTCACCCTGTTCATTTCAATGGGATTTCTACTGACCAGGTGCATTGCTAGGTTCTTAAAGGTCACAGGGCACAGTTTGCACACATTGGTGTGAAATTTCTGTATGCTATTATCTATGTATTGATGACTCTGGGAAATTTTGCCGGCGGATGCTGAGGTCTCACCGTGCCCATCTGTCCAATAAGCAAAGTCCAGAAGAATTAAATGGAGGAAAGAGCAGGTCTGCTTCAGAAGACCAAGGGCTCAGGACCCATAAGCCAACACCTAACTATTCCCCAGCTATCAGTGCAGAAAGAATGGGGCTGGTTTGCTCTGTTTCATATCATGAGCATTGTTTTTATTTTGTAAAGGGTTGGAACAAGTTTATAAGTTGAAATAAAATATAAGTGTTAGCAACAGGCCTCTTCATTTTTCTTTTCTCCCTCCCTCTTTTCTCTTCTTGTCAGTAGTACTTCAAAAGAATGTAAGCTCTGGTGCTCTGAAACATTCTCTTGTATGTGTGTTTTATGGATTTTCCACTCTCTGATACTTCTCAGCTGAGATCAGGCCACCTAATAGGTTTTGGGAATTGACAGCATTCTGATGCAAGAAACAGACAGAATAAAGTTCAAAGGAGAAAATATGCTTCTTTGCTGCTTATTCATGTGTTTTTAAAAATAGGATGTCTGCATTGTATAGCATCAGCATGAATAGGATGACCCCGCCTGCTTAATGAATCAGAATGGTGCAAGGTCTTTTTTGGATGAAGTAGGGGAAAGAAGGCTACCTTTTTTGCATTAAAAACATCCATTCGAATACCAGGACCACACAAACACTCTCTCTTCAAAATATCTCAACTTCAAATCAATCAGTAATCAGAACATGGAAACCTCCTGCTTGCATCCCATTCTGGCACTCAGAAGCAAGGCATGCCTTTCTCTATATATGTAACTATATGATTAAGAGAGTCATGGAATCGTGATTTGGCTTTAGGTGATATTTGGTTTTCAGACAGTAGTGGCTAGTCCACTGCAGATGTGCCTGGATGAAGCAGATTATCTAGATCCTGTTTCTGGTTTCAGGCCCTGGAACAGTTTTAACCCTAAAACAGCCTTGGTCACCCTGATTGGTCACCTTTATTGGGAGAGAAACAGGAGGAATGTCATGCTGTTGGTTCTCTGGAATGTCTCAGCAGCTTTTGATACCATTGACCATGGCATCTTTCTGGAACAACTGAGAGTTAGAGGAACTGTATTGCAGTGGTTCCACTTCTACCTGTGGGATGGCTACCACAAAGTCGCCCTAGGGAATGGTTGCTAAGCCCCATGGCTTTGGGGCTGTGAAGTCCTGAAGGGGTCTGTTCTGTCTCCCAAGCTATTCAACTTCTATACGAAACTACTGGGAGCTGTCATCTGGGGGTGTAGAGCACAATGCCATCAGTATATTGATGATGCACAGCTCTATCTCTCCATTCAATCTGAGAGGCCATGAAGATGTTGGACTGGATGGAAGCAGTCAACAAACTGAGACCAAAAAGATGGAGGAGGCACTGTAGGTGTGTGGTGTTGTATCTGGAAAGTAGGTGGATTACCTGCTCTGGGAGAAGTTGTGCTACCCTGGAGTCCCAAGTGGCTTCTGTGGCTAGAAGTGTTTATGCCCAGCTTAGGCTGTTTTGCCAGCCATGACCACCCCCGGAATGGGATAGACTGGCCTCAGTAGCCCATACTCCAGTGAGAGGGTCTGCCCAATGGGCCACGTAGGCTTCCCTTATGTCCTTACATTCTAGATTGGGCAACAGTGCAGAAGTTGGGCATACTGTAGATATTGGAATAGTTAGCAGCACCAGCCTACACAAGTGTATACCTTCTTCCCCTGATGTTGGCTGGATACAAAGGGCACAATTGTGCACTGAGCCTCTGTATGGGAATGTGCAGATTCTGTTCAGCCCTTCAAGTTTGTTTTGAGTGGCTAAGTTAAGCATCCATTCATGGGTGGGTAGGAAAAGCCTGAGGCTACAGATTATCATGATGTTTTCTAATTGGGACCAAGTTAAAATAGATCTAAATCCCTAGCGCAGACAAAATATGCTCTCATACTTAGTGTCGGATAATAATTATGGTTTCTCATAAAAGCTGCTAATGACAGCTTGCTGTTTTGTGACCCAAGGGAGCATCTACTTTGAGCTGTTTCATGCACACTGCCTAAACAGCTCCAAAGAGACCACCACAATGTTGGGCTGTCTCCTGGCACAGGGAAGTTCTTTTGTTCCATCTGCCTACTAGCATTAAAAAAGAAAGAGGAAAGCAAGTAATACGAATGGACAGCCTCCCACCTGCTTTCGGCCAGCCTTCCTCCCTCTCAACCTCTTCCTTTTGTAATGTTTCTCACTTCCTTCAAATCCTTCTTTGGGACAAGTTGTGTGTTACTGGGATAATGTAGCACCCATTTCTGCCCTGGCGTGGCTGGATGGCTCTCAGTTCAGTTTGGTAATGTCTTTAGGAATGAATGGTGTTGATTAGCAACTGATTTGAATGCTGCTCAATCCAAACATGTCATTCCACTTACAGCTTGGCAACAGTGAGATCAAAGCACTCCATCACTTATTTAAGGGAGTGGGTGGCGCTGTGGTCTAAACCACTGAGCCTCTTGGGCTTGCTGATTGGAAGGTTGGCGGTTCGAATCTGCATGATGGGGTGAGCTCCCGTTGCTCTGTTCCAGCTTCTGCCAACCTAGCAGTTCGAAAGCACACCAGTGCAAGTAGATAAATAGATACCACTGTGGCAGGAAGGTAAACGGCGTTTCCGTGCACTCTCGCTTCCATCACGGTGTTCCGTTGCACCAGAAGCGATTTAGTCATGCTGGCCACATGACCCGGAAAGCTATCTGCGGACAAACGCTGGCTTCCTCAGCCTGAAGGGCGAGATGAGCTCTGCAAGCCATAGTCACCTTTGACTGGACATAACCGTCCAGAGATCTTTTACCTTTACCTATTACTTATTTAATAGTATATGCTGCCATCTGATAAAATATCAGGGTGTGATCAATGATAAAGCACCGTTAAAAACAATACAAATAATAATTTTAGTGATTATTTCACCCAGTCTATGTGTCTCCTTTCTCCAGACGCTACGGGAGCCCCTAAAAGGTGGTTTCCATGTGTTTCCGGTATCATATTTCTCAGCTTTCTCCACTTCCCCAAGAAATCAAATGTCTAGGGGCATTGCTACAGTTTTTCACTTCCTTAGGTTGGGAGTGCAATGGAGATGTCATATCTTTTAAATATCTGTTTTAGGAGCATATAAGCAGAACAAAGGGATCTTCTGCAGCAGGCAGAAAAAACACTGAGCCTGAGCCAGATCCCGGAAGCAATGGTGTGGACTTCCACAAATCTCTGGCTTCCAGGCCAATTAAACTCCTTTAACTCCCTCTCTCTCTTTCCCTTCCTCCCTTCCTTCCCTCCCTTCCTCTCTTTGCCCAAATTCTAAGAGTAATCCGGCTACAGCTGACATGCAGTGGTGAAGCTGCATGCTCCTGCACCGGGGGGGGCGGAGAGCAGGCGGGGGCGTGGCTGGCGTGCATCCCAGGGGCATGGCACGCCGCCCGCGGGGGCGTGGTGTGCACCCCGGAGGTGTGGCATGCCACCCGCAGGGGTGTGGCACACGGTGGGGGGGTGCGTGGCGTGTGTCCAGGGGCGGCCACGATGGTATCCCCCTCCCCGATGGTGCCGGGGGTGGTGCGCTCCCCCCACCCCTCCGTTCCTCCGCCAGTGCTGACATGAAATAGCATTTCATATTTGGCTGTTGGCAGCTTCTGTGAATTTTTGTTTATTACCACCTGTCAAAATTTAGATATGCAAGAGATGCTAATAAACCTAAAGTGTATGAATTCCTAATTTCCAACTACATGTAGCAGCTGAATTCACAATGCTGAGCCAGTATATTTCACATTCCACCATTTTGCAAAATGTGATTTCAGCTCTGTGCTGGAGGAAGTGGCCCATCCCTGGAGTACAGATGTGTGAAATAATAATAATAATAATTTATTATTTATACCCCACCCATCTGACTGAGTCTCCCCAGCCACTCTGGGCGGCTCCCAATCGAGTGTTAAAAACAATACAGCATTAAATATTAAAAACTTCCCTAGACAGGGCTGCCTTCAGATGTCTTTTAAAGATAGGATAGCTGCTTATTTCCTTCACAGCTGAAGGGAGGGCGTTCCACAGGGCAGGTGCCACTACGGAGAAGGCCCTCTGCCTTGTTCCCTGTAACCTCACTTCTCGCAATGAGGGAACCGCCAGAAGGCCCTCAGCGCTGGATCTCTGTGTCCGGGCTGAAAGATGGGGGTGGAGACACTCCTTCAGGTATACAGGACTGAGGCCGTTTAGGGCTTTAAAGGTCAGCACCAACATTTGAATTGTGCTCGGAAGCGTACTGGGACCCAATGCAGATCTCTCAGGACCAGTGTTATGTGGTCCCGGCGGCCACTCCCAGTCACCAGTCACCCAGTCACCAGTCTAGCTGCCACATTCTGGATGACCAATGGCTAGGGATGACAGACGCTGTAGTTCAGCCGTGTCTGGAAGTCCCAAGGTTGCCCACACCTGCTGTAGTATTTATTAATGAATGAATGTGAATGTGTTGCAGATTTCCAATGGTTCTCCCGGGGATATCTCATTTTAAAAGTGGTGCCTGATTCAAGTGTTCATGAAACACATGGCCTCTGCCCCAGAAGCCATTTCCCCATGTTAGAAATGCATAGGGTTGCTGATAATAATAATAATAATAATAATAATAATAATAATTGTTATTGTTGTTATTTCTACACCCCGCCCATCTGTTTTAGGACCAGCTTTTTCTGGGTGTAGTCATTTAGCACAATCACTGTACGTAAAATAAGGTTGTAGGAACTAAATTTATAACTGCAATATCACATGTTTTCCCTGCCTTTCTGTTGATTTATTTTCAACTCTATCATTCCAGGAAGCTGTGTGGTGCAATAATCCCAACGTCTGTGGGTGGGGAACCCATAAAATAAATCACCACTACCGTATTTCCATTCTCGAATGGGTGGAGGGTGTTACTATAAATAGGTGGGGGAAAGCAACTTCTCTTATTTCTCACGTCTGTAGGTTTTATTGTCAAGCGATGAGGGGAAAACAATGATGGATATGGAGGACTTTCCTGTGAATAAAATGGAGAGAAAGACGGGGAGAAAAATAAATATAGAGAGAGACTGAACTCTTGAATTAAAACCATGTGATTTCGGCCTTACTTGAATCCACCATTATGGGAGAGCGTTCCAGGCCTATGTGACAGCAAATATATTCAAGAGGGAGCCTTTTAATCCCCTGAAAATATTTGCTCCAACTGCTATGATGGCCTTGGGAAGGCTGCAATGGAAGCATCTCCTATGGCATGGGAGACTGTGATGGGGAATGAATTGAGGGTGTATGTATGCATGTATGTCCCACCCACTGCTGGCTCTAGCCACACCCACTGACATGTGACTCCTGCCTGCCCTTCCATCACTGCATGTGACCCTGGGGGGGGGGATGGTTGCTCACCCCCTCCTATGCAATTCTTCTGAGCCCCTGTGGTTTCTCCCACAAATAAACCCTATAGAGTGGGTGGTGACTGTAGTTCAGACTTCACCACAAGCATCATCAACATTACAAAGAGATAAAAGAACTTAATTATTACTATTACTATTATTTATTAAATTTGTATACCACCCTTCATCCACAGATCTTAGGGTGGTTCACAACATAAAATTACTATATAAAACCCACAAAATGCATAGTACCATTAAGAACAACAAACCAATAATCCCCCCTCCCACAACACATTTAAAAGGGTATCAGATGATAATCAGCCAAAGGTCTAGCTGAAGAGGAACATTTTTGTCTGGCACCTAAAGGCGCCAGGTGAACCTCCCTGGGGAAAGCATTCCACAAACGGGGGGCCACTGCAGAAAACGCCTGCTCTCATACCCTCCAACATTTCACCGATGAAAATAGAGACGTCCCATTCCATAATGATTATTTTACCATTTATACCCCACACATCTTATTAGGTTGCCCCAGTATTCTGGGCAGCTTCCAAAGTATATAAAAACATAATAAAACATTAAACATTTAAAAAACTGGTTTGCCTTCAGACTGCTCGGGGGTTGGATAACTCCATACCCTCCAACATTTCTCCAATGAAAATAGGGGCATTCTAAGGAAATGTATCTTAAGACAGCATCTTAAAAAGCAGAGACATCACCTTGCCAACAAAGGTCCGTATAGTGAAAGCTATGGTTTTCCTAGTAGTGATATATGAAAGTGAGAGCTAGACCATAAAGAAGGCTGATTGCCGAAGAATTGATGCTTTTGAATTATGGTGCTAGAGGTGACTCTTGAGAGTCCCATGGACTGCAAGAAGATCAAACCTATCCATTCTGAAGGAAATCAGCCATGAGTGCTCACTGGAAGGACAGATTGTGAAGCTGAGGCTCGAATACTTTGGCCACCTCATGAGAAGAGGACTCCCTGGAAAAGACCCTGATGTTGGGAAAGATGGAGGGCAGAAGGAGAAGGGGACGACAGAGGACGAGATGGTTGGACAGTGTTCTCGAAGCTACCAGCATGAGTTTGACCAAACTGTGGGAGGCAGTGGAAGACAGGAGTGCCTGGCGTGCTCTGGTCCACGAAGAGTCGGACACGACTAAATGACTAAACTACAACAACAAGGAAATGCGGGACATTCTGGGATCAAATCAGAAACTGGGATGGCTTCTCTAAATTAGGGATGTCCCTGAAAAATAGGGACGCTTGGAGGGTCTGTATTCTTTGTTGCCACCCTCCAGACCTCTTGTGGAGGAGGCACATGAGGAAGGGCTTCAGAGGATGATCTCAGGGTCTGCATAGGTTCACTTTTCTGCTCTGTAATATAAGGAGGGGCATTCTAAAATCCCTAGCAGGTTTCCTATATTCTTTTGCAGAATCCTAGATCAATATTCTTTTCTATGGTGTTTGAAACAAGAATATCAGAACTAAGCAGCCAAGCCTCAGCAGAGAGTCAGAATGGTGTGACCATGTTTGAGCACCAGAAAGGTCATGCTTTCATAGCATCGGTCACTTCCTTTCACAGTACAATATGATTGTGAATGTGAAGGAAAATGTTTATTATCCTGTTGTATATTCCCACCTCTTCCTCTCTCTTTTTCTCTTTGTGTGCTTTTTGAATATAGCATAAAGTAGCAAGGTAGAAAAGCCATAAATTAAAAAAAAGAGAGAGGAAGGGATCTGTTTCCTGCATTGTTAACTTTGAACTATGTGTCTGCTTCATAAAATGAATGTGCATTTCAGAAGCCCTGGGAAAAGGTCAGCAGATACTTCAGGGGTTGAAATGCTTATTTGCACTGAATCACTTTTTGCTGTATGTCGCTGCCTTTTGCTGAAGGGAGAGACAGGAAACTGTCTATATGGAAGATAAGAAAATGGGAATAGGATGGAGCAGGTTACAGAGATTTTAGGGTGCAAAGATTTCTGGAGCTTAAATATTACAGAACGTATTGAGGAAATATTTATAAGCAGGCTAGGAAGGTCAGAAGGTTTAGACTGAAGCTGCAATTTTATACACACTCAATGGGAGCAAGTTCCATTGCATTCTGTGCGACTACCTTTTGAAGTGAACAGGGATAGGATTGCACTGTTTATTTAGAACTTAAAACAATCCACTAAAACACACTAAGCACCATTTTAAAAAAGTTATCACCTACCACATCTAATGAGGCTAAGGAAGGCCTGAGTAGAAATTTACAACATACATAGAAAAGAACTATACACAAATAAAGACACTCACTGGACTTAAATAGATCTCATAATCATTCATTTTGGATTTAAGAACATTGAACAAATATATTACAACAATTGAAGGATGTATATTTAATGAAATTTTGAATAGTATTATTCCATAGTATTAAGTACACATAGAATGTAAACATGACAAATGCGTAAATATAGAGAAACCAGAAGAAGGAGGAAGGGAAGTACAAACTTGTTTAGAGTTAAAGTATTAAGGTTAAAAGGAATAAGGTATGTATTATGTATTATGTATTATGATGTATTATGTATTATGATGGTGAGATTTGTAAAATCTGTAAAACCAATAAAGATCATTAAAAAAAGAAAGGAAGGCCTGAGTAAGCAGGTAAGTTTTTAAAAATTGAAGACATATCAGTTCTGTCAGCGCCTACTGGATTTCCAGGAGGGGACTATACCATAAGGTAGGTGCTGCCACATAGAGAGTAACATCTGTGCTTTTACTATGTATGCTTTTACATAAGGATTTGTGGAATTTGGAAGTACAAGATGCCGGTCAGCAACAAATTTTGTTTTATATGCTGTAATGGCTTACTATGTATTCATAGTATTGTTCTTTATATTTTCTAATTGATGTTGATTTATCATGGATGAATTTGGTGTGGTAATAAATGCTGTCATGTAAATATTAATAACTCCACAATTATGTTTTGTTGAACATAAGTATGCACTTTATCATTATGCACATTACCTATTAATGTAATTTTGAAAAAAATGATTAAAAAAAAATCATAGAAAGGCAGTCTGGATAGTTATCATGACAATTTTATCTCCCTACCTTAATGTTGGGGCCATTTCTGAGACTTCTGTATAAGATAACCTATTTAACAAACAAAAGTTGCCATATATTTGGGGGGGGGGTGAAAGGTGATCCATAATAGTATTTTTTTCTCCATTACAGTAACACAGTAGAGAAAAGGTGGGATATAAAAATAATATGTAATTAAACAACCTGCAGCTAACACTACTATTACTCCTTTTATAACTTTCATCTCATAATGATCAACTTTTTTTTTACTTAAATGGGAGTAAGAGAATTTCATTGTAATAATGACATTGTCTCTCTCTCCCTCCCTCTCTCCCCCCCCCCCCACAATTCATGCAAAAAATTGCAGAATAAGAATTTTTTTGAAGTTCAAAAGTTGCTACGAAAATAATTGCCTCGATGCCGTGAGTCGTGTTCTTGGGCCATAAAAAGAGCTGCAAGGTTCAGCCATTTTGATCCCCTTAATATTTACTGCAGTTGTTTTCAACCAGTGTGCCATGGCACCCTGGGGTGCCTTGAATGATGGTCAGGGGGGACACCCTGGCCTCTGTCCCTCTTTCCTTCCCTCCCTCCTCTGATGCCCTCTTGCATCTCTGCCTCCCAAAGGCTTGCACAGCTGTTTGTTGCAACAGCCCTGACTACAAGCCCCCCAGGCAAATCCTGCCCCTGGGGCTGGATAAGGGGTGCTTGCCAGGTCCCTGTGGGGCAATGTGAGGAGGCACCTCTCTTTGGAGCAGGGGGTGGGCAGCTTAGAGACCAGGGTGTTCGAAAAAGGGTGAGAGGCTGCCAGCTCTGCAGGCAAGGGGAGACATAACTGGGCTCCTGAGCCCCACAGGGGTGCCGCAGAAAGAATGTACAGTGGTACCTCAGGTTACATACGCTTCAGGTTACAGACTCCGCTAACCCAGAAATAGTGCTTCAGGTTAAGAACTTTGCTTCAGGATGAGAACAAAAATCATGCTTTGGTGGCGCGGCAGCAGCAGGAGGCCCCAATAGCTAAAGTGGTGCTTCAGGTTAAGAACAGTTTCAGGTTAAGAACGGACCTCCGGAACGAATTAAGTACTTAACCCGAGGTACCACTGTAGTTGGTCAAGGGAGCCATGGACTCAAAAAAGTTGAAAACTTCTGATTTACTGAAACACTTCGGCAAAGCTGCTTTGATAAATAGTACCACTAGATTCCATGATTGCCTTCCATTGGGGCAGTTCCCAAGGGGCTCTGCCATTAGAGAATGCGAATGAAAAGCCTGCAATGGTGGCATTGTCAAACAAGAAAGCTAAATGAGGTCAGCCAATGAAGCAGCAACAGGGATCCTTTGGAGGATGAGTGATCATCACTAACCATATGAATGGGAAGCAGAGAGAAAAAGACAAGCTTGACCTTTCTGTCAGACCCTGAAGCAGCCATACACACAGAAAAGCATGGTCACCAGAGGAGAAAAAAGTCAGACACCATTGTAACTCCAAGGTCATTAAACACAGACAAACACAAAACAAAAGTGTTTATAAGTATCTCTTCTCTACCAAATGGAAGCAGCACTACAGTAAAGCAAAGATTTACTCAGGGCTGGTCCAAAACATTTTGCTGCCTGAAGTGAAGAAAAGATGGTGCCTCTCCCCCCCCCCCTTCTCATGTACAAAAGCCTGCCAGGCTACAGTTGAATTTTGCTTTGACACTGACAATGAGATGATATCCTCCACCTAGCTTAGGAGGCACAGGCCAGGTGCATGGCACACACAGCTCGGTCAGCTCCTTGCGCCTGAGTATCTGCTGCCTGAGACAGCTGCTTCACCCTGCCTCATGGTAGGACTGGCCCCAGATGTACCATCCCCTCAGGGAGTTTTGGAATCCGAAAGATGTCCTAAATGACATTGCTGTTGCTGTGAAAATGGACCGATACCGGTGGCCACCTATCACATGGAAATAATAGGAGGTGACATCCCTGAGTGGTCTCTATCTGCTAGCACACAACTGTGCTATTGTCATACCATATTAAGTTAAATTTGCAACTCTTGAACCTTCACATATGGCACACCTTTATCTGCCTTCCAGGGCAGACTCAAAGAAACAGGGATAGATCACTCAGTTGGTAGTACATGAGACTCTTAATCTCAGGGTTGTGGGTTCAAGCCCCACATTGGGCAAAATATTCCTGCAACTCTACAATTCTATGATTCTAACAAAAATAAAGGTTTATAACATATCTGTGATTCTGACCCAAAGGCACAAGTAGCATTCAAATACTCATATCAGAGTTAACTGCACTTTTTCAACCTTTGTGACATCTTTCCTTTTCTCTCTGCTTATTTACTAAATCTTCAGCAGCTTGCATGTATTCTTGGTTGAAGAAATTTGGGGTACAGGTTGCAAGTGATATTTTCAGGTATAGTAATCTCTCATTTTACCGGGGGTGGTAGCTCCAAGGGTTATTATGCATATACATGAAAATTGTGTATAATCAGACCCTTGGAGCTGTCCCACAGGTAGCAGGTTAGTGCCAAAAGCTTAAAACGGGTATAGGCAAACTCGGCCCTCCAGATGTTTTGAGACTACAATTCCCATCATCCTTGACCACTGGGCCTGTTAGCTAGGGATGATGGGAGTTGTAGTCCCATAACATCTGGAGGGCCAGGTTTGCCCATCGGCTCTGGAAGGCTAGGGGTGATTGCACAGGATCTCACAGGAACTTGGATTGTTCCATTATGAGATCTCACAAGAGTATCCCAGAGCCTTCCAGAGCTGGTGCTTGCCCAACAAGCAAGTGGGAGATCTTGAAAGTTCTTTTCACACTGAGTAACCCCAAGAGGACTCTGCACAAAAAGAACTTTTCAGCTCTCCTCCCCACCTTGCTTGGAATTTGACTTGAGCAATTTTAGCCAGCTCACCTTAAACTGCATGTGGTTGGAATCATGCAAGTCAAATGTGCTTAAGATGAGGGATTACTGTACAGTGAATATTTGCAGTGGATATTTTCTCAGTCAATCTCCTTACAGTGTAAGGCTTACATTAGGCGTAATAACCTAATCTGGATCAGGAGAACAGCACTAGGTCAGGGCCTTGTGGCTGCTTTTTCTTCAAAATAATAGTGATAGTGTTAGTTACCACTCTTTTAAAAGTGTGATTAATGTAACATGTAGTTGGACCTGAGGATTCTCTATTCAAACCAGAGCCGGGCCTTCCAGAGGGATGACCACTTCAAGCAGCAGATACTGAGGATGTGGAGTGGACAAGGCTATGTGTGCTATATGACCAGCCTGTCTCTGCACTCCCTAAGCTAGCCTGCTGCCCTCAGGTGCAGTGGAGGACACAACTCCATTGTCAGTGTTGAAATAAGACTCAGTTGCTAGTCTGGTCAGCATTTGTGCATGGAATGTGAAGAAGTGCCACCTTGTCCTTTGCCTCAGGCAACAAAATGTCTTGAACTGGCCCAGTGGCGGCTGGAGTCCAATGAGACTGGTAGGGTGGAATGCAGGGAGCTGAAACAGTAGATGGAACCAGAGCCAATAACAGGCAGAGCCAACTAATTCTGGTTTTGTCACCATCCTCCTGCCTGCCAAGTTCTACAAGGGCAACATCAAGACTAAGGAAGAGGACGCTAGCAGACGGTGTTGCCCCTTGTCTGGTTGTAAGATAGTGGGCAGGTGGGGCTGGCTGAGGGCAGACCAAGGTTGGTGGGGCAGTGCCCTGTTCGCTCTAACGGACCACCCTCCAAGAAGAGTTCCCTAGCCCCTCTTGAAGAACTACATTTCCCAGGGCTCCCTGTGGCCAAAGTGAACCTGTGGTATAGATCTATACCTTGTGGTTTTCAGTGATTTTATCCTAAAGGAAATATGCAGAAAGCAGACAGAGCTCCAAGGACAATTAGCTCCTATCACCCCCAGCCAGTGGCCATGGTAGCAGGGGCAGATGGGAGTTGGATTCCAACAATACTTGGAGGGCCCCCAGCTTGGGGAAAGCATGGAATTAAAAAAAATACCATTTGTCTGTGACTTTAAGAAAACGAGATGTGAATGAGTGAGAGACAGATGGTGACATCTTTAAGAGTAAGCTACGTTTCTGCAGTTGCCAATGCAGGAAGGGGGGGCCTTTTTATGCACCATCTCCAGTGAATCTAGATGGTTGGAAATGTTTCAGTGATACTGAAGCTGCAACTTTGACCTGAGGCCTTAAAAAAAAAAAACAGATGGAAACAAACCACAATCTTCTCAGAAAGGCATATTCCAATTAATCCACAGTCATCACACATACAAATGTTTCTCAGAAAACTCTCCCCCTCCCCCCAGTTTCTGATTCTATTTTGGGTTTCAGAAACTCTTTGGGGTTTCTTTTGTGCCTTTTCTCCAAAGTCTGAACTCCTCCACTTTTTCATGCTGTCATTTTACAAAATGCTTAAATCCTTTCTGGGATGGAAAGCTAGAGTCTGGCTCCAGCAGATGTTTTGTTTCCAGATCCATTTAAAACACACACACACACACACACACACACACACCCCTCTACCTCTTTGGGATTCTGATTTTAGCGACTTTTAATGGAATTGTTTCTGTGCTTCTTCCCCTTTGTGATGTTGGATTTTCAGTGTGTGTGTTTCTCTGTGTTACAATCAGTGATACATAATAGCAAGGCTGCCCCTTAAATATTTGCCTGCAAAAATGTGGCCTGTGCTTGAAAAAGTGGTTTGGCACCAAGCAGACATTTCTCAATATCCATTTACCAGATGGATCAACTTGTTCAATGCAACAGAAAAAGTTAGTAAACTGTGTGGAATGCTCTTAAAATACATTGCATTGTTTACTAGATTCCTCATTAACCGTATGTCTTATGGTATTTTATAATAAAGTATTCTTTAAAATATTTTTGTTTTAGTCTGTAATATTTCCTAACAATAACAAAAAGAGCTGTAAATGCATTTCTACAATATCACTATGGAAAAATGTGCTCAAGTGTTTCCATAAATCAAATGTAGCACTTTGGCATTAGCTCTGAGGCAGTAAATTTAGAAAATTAGGACCAGATGAGTTTAAAATAGAAACTTACATAACTTTTCACCGAGATACATTTTTGTATATTTGTGTGTGTGTGTGTGTGTGAGAGAGAGAGAGAGAGAGAGAGAGAGAGAGAATGTGTGTGCTTAGAATTAATCAAATTTTACTTTCACTAAAATATTTTGGAAACTTTCTGAATCCTATTTGATCATTAAGGAGAATCTTCTAGGATTTCTTTGGCCCACCAGCTAACGGGCACCAACACAAAGATCAAATTGTTCAAACTTACGTTAAATCGTTTTATAAGCAAATAATGCATACATTGCCCATCTTTTTCTCGAAGAAAACAAAACAAAGTTCCTGTCGAAAAATTGATTGGTGTTCTGTGGTTTTCAACAGTGGGAGATGGATCTCTGCTACTGAAGTACAGTCCATCTGGAAGTTTGAATCTGAAGCTTTTGAACTTGACTCTGTGGAGTGACACTGCTGTCTCCCTTTCACCTCCATTTTCCTGGAAGCAGCAGCAGAAAGTGCAGACCTAACTGGTTCCCAGAAGAAACAAAACAATCATCCATTTCCTTTCCAACTCATCAGAGCCCACCTATGAAGCAAGGTGAGGTGACCAACCTCAGGCAGCAGAATCCACAAGGATAGCAGATCCCAATCTAGATCTTTATTCCTCCCTTGTTCCTGATGTTCCTCCCAACATTCCTCTGTTTCCAACTAGTCTCTGACACCAACTGCCTCTCTCTTCTGGAATCCTTCCCACAGTTCTATCTAGAGATCTCAGGAATTGAAACTAGGACCTTTGGCACGCAAGGCCTTGTCCTCTGCTACTGAGCTATTGTCCTTCCCGGTGAGCTACGGTGAGCATTGAAGGACAATTCTATCAAATGGTATTAGCCATGAGACTTCCTTGTTCCCAGGTAGAGCACCTCTGAGTACCAGGTGCTGGAGGCAACCACAGGGATGGCCATCACCGTTATCCTCTCCCCATAAACCTCCAGAGGGACCTGGCTGGCAGATATTGGAAGCTTGAATGTGGACTTTGACTGTCTCCCACAAGGCAGGTCTTCTATTCCCATTCTAATTCATTCCTGGTTGTGGGCGTTCACCATTTCTACTTCTTCTTTTTTAACCGTGGGTGTTTCAAAAAAACTCCTCCACCCAAAAGTAGTCAAACAGAGCATGAATTGAGTCTTTTCATGCATTGTTCCACAAGGACTGTATCACAGTAGCCCCATTGTTCTGCCCTTTTAGAAGTTAGATTTCCCAATGATTTGGATGGTGATGGAGGAAATTAGGACGCTCTCCCCAGGGTGGACAAGGGGGAGAGAGTGAAGCCTGGGGAAGGGGCAAGGAAAATAATACATTGGGGGCTGCATCAAAGGTACATGCGACTAAAGAGACACTAAAAAATGCCACATGTTTTTGAGACTATTGCTCCACTTCTGTTATGGGCACAAATATCACTCTTTCTTTTCCTCTGGCACAAGTGGGAGGTTTGACATTCTCAGTTTGACTGCTGGAGCACATCTACAAGGAAGAAGCATTCAGCACAGAAGTCGACAGCAAGTTGGCTTTGTTTCAGAAATGAAAGAATCTTTTAAAGTGTCATTAGAAGCAATAAGCTCCAGCACACCACATCCTCCCATTCCATTCCTCCTGTTCTCTTCCCCACATAGCTCAGATTCCTCCTTGACTCCCAACAACAACGGCTTGTGCCCGAGTGGGCCCAGCAGAGACACTGGACCCGCAGTTTGGGAGATGTCTATCTTCTTGGTTCTGACTGTTCAACTCATACAATGATCTGGAAGAAAGAGGTGCAGGAGAGAATGTACCTTCCACAATGTTGACTGGAAACCACTGTATGTAACATGATCACCCATCTTTCTTATTGTTGTTGGATGTTAGGAATTTGCTTATTTATCCATCTAGAATTAGAGCAGGGAACTATGTGTCACACAACAGCACAAAATAGGAAATTGGGTTTCTTCTACTAGAGCTGATGGTCATTTGGAGGAGCCGGCGTACAGCTTCCGGGTCATGTGGCCAGCATGACTAAGCCCTTCTGGCGAACCAGAGCAGCGCACGGAAACGCCGTATACCTTCCCGCCAGAGCGGTACCTATTTATCTACTTGCACTTTGACGTGCTTTCGAACTGCTAGGTTGGCAGGAGCAGGGACCAAGCTACAGGAGCTCACCCCGTTGCGGGGATTCGAACCGCCGACCTTCTGATCGGCAAGTCCTAGGCTCTGTGGTTTAACCCACAGCGCCACCCGCGTCCTGGGACTCAGCTACACAGCTGCAAATAAAGTGTTTTAAATGTGTTGTAAAGTGCAATATACAAATATGACTCTAGATGGTAAAGTGAGCTATGCAAAATTCAATGTATTTTTCAAAACAGTTTTTTTAAAAGTATTTTTGCAGCGTTTTTTTATATGTATGTAGATTCCACCATGAACTGTCATATTCAAAAGGTTTGTTTTCTGGATCTTAAAACCCTATGGTGTTTAATGAGGCTTATTCCCTAGTAAATTACTTTAGGATTGCAGTGTCAACACACTTTTACCACTTCAGAAGAAAGCCAATATGGCCCCCATCTTGGTTAAAGATCGACCTTAAAATCATGTTTATTGCCATCTACATTCTATGAAGAATATGGTGAGCTGGGTTGTAAATTGCTGCTTTTATGTTTCTGTAATTGTTCTATTTGTTTCTTACCTAATTGTTTCTGCTATATTTGTTTTTTAAAGATATCTCTGTGGCTTTAATTATATTTTGTAAGTCACCTTGGGATACAAGTCAGCATGTAAGAACTCTGAATAAATAAATAAAGGACTGGAAAAATCTCAGATCTCACTATTTGTTAAAGCAGAGATTAGTGGGCATTTCACTTCATTGACCTGACCTCTGAAAACTGTAATCAGTATGCTTAAGCTCACCCCCTTAAAAAAAAACCCAACACAAACCAGGCCTGCTAGCTACACACTTTCCAGTACTTTCCCCTTCCATATATCCTTTTCTATATATAGTTTTACTAAATCAGAGAGTCTAAATTTTCCAAAAGGGACCTGTAACATAATATTGGGCTGTAAACCCATTAACATCTACAAGGTTGTTAAGAAAACCTAAGTAGTTGTATTAGCCACAAATATGCCCTTTATAGAGGTTTGTTTTATTTTGTCATTAATGTTCAAGGATAGCAGTTTCACATTCTCTAATGTCCCTTTCAAACTGTATCCAGTTTCTGACATTTTTAAAGTCTCAGGAAACACTGTAGATCAAAATGACTGTGTTAAGCTGGAGTCCTTTAGACCAGAGGAAAACAAAAATAATTCCAAAGCAACCCCTGAGAGCAATTTGATATTTTCAGCATTGTTGTATTTGACATTGTTGTATGTTGAGCTTTAAATACTGTGAAGTCCCACATTTTAAACACTCTACTTATTATTCAAATTACTTATGTGTTTTGTTGCTAAATGCATAGCTGCAGGTCTGCTGTGACAGCCTTAGAAAAGCTTGGAATAATATAGGATATGAATCCAAATACATAAATGGCAGAGCATTCCAAACCCCCTGATCTATTGTGCTGGAAGGGGCTTGGATGGAATAAATATGTCCCCATGCCCAGTCTTGCCCAGCTCTGCTGGTCTCTGTAAGTGAGAATTTTGCTCTCTTCCTTAAACAAGGACAGAGCAGTATACCCTCCAAGTGTCCCAATTTTCCTAGGACAGTCCTGGAATTACAGAAACCATCCTGGTTTCTGATTTGATCCTGAAATATCCTGGT
The DNA here is from genome assembly GCF_964106645.2 of Podarcis pityusensis. NCBI lineage: Eukaryota > Metazoa > Chordata > Lepidosauria > Squamata > Lacertidae > Podarcis > Podarcis pityusensis. Next base: position 62,936,129 of record NC_138031.1, read on the forward strand.
TTTCCTTTTCCTCCCCTCCTCATTTTTGAAACAAGTGTTTGCTCTATCTGTGTGTGTGAAGGTGCAAAAACGGATTCCTGTTTATACTGAATATAAAGTATCTGCACCAAATGAAGGAAACTGAAGCTGACAAACGAAGCCCTTCCTAAAATTTTGAAGGAAAATGTAACCAATCCACTTTAAATTCTTTAATTGCAATGCTTCAGCAGCCAGCCTTTTTTTAAAAGGAAATGCCTGGAGTGTTTATTCCTTTATTGTAAATGGAGCCTTACACTGTCTACTCATAAGTAAGCCCCACTGCATTCATTGGAGCTTACTCCCAGGTGACTGGGTAAGGACTGTGCAGTCTTACACTGCAATCCTCAGCATTTTTTTTACTCAGAAGTAAATCCCACTGAATTCAATAGTATTTATTATCAGGTATGTTCCTGATCATTCTCACAGTTTCTGTTGTTGTTGTTTCCTGCCTTTTTCCTTGACAGAGACACAAGGCAGCTTACAGCTAAAATTTTATTTCATTCCATTTATCTGTGGAAGGTGTTCTACATTATCCTTTCATTCACAATTTTTTTATTTACAACAGTCTTGTGAGGTGGGTTCAGCAGAGAGGTTGTAATTGTCTCAAGTAACATATATATATATATATATATATATATATATATATATGATCCATATGTGTGCAGCAAGATCAAGCATGGGAGTATTTTCCTGATGCAGAATAGAATGTTCCTATTTTCATCTGAGAAATGTTGGAGGGTATGAGAGCAGTCATAGGAAACTCCCATAATAGCCTAAGTCCATTGCCAACTAGTCACTGAACCATATAAGGACAGTATCCACACAACCACATCACACAGTCTACTTTCTGTAACTTGGAAAGGCTGTCTATTCCAGATTTGTCCTAGACCAAGAGAAGTATATGAGAAGGAGATTTGAACACGAATGGTAATTCTCCCTTGAAGAAAAGCTCTGGAAGGAAGTAGGAATCAGAGTGTAGTGTCCAAAGTGCAGAATGGTTTAATTCTGGTTTGTGAATACATTGATATGGTGCCTATTTATCTGATATCTCCACATAAAATGCTTGGCCAAACAAGTCTGTAATATGGTGTCCAAAGGAAAGCAGATCCTCCAAGTTTCCCTATTTTCCAGTGACAGTCCCAGATTTACATAAGCCGCCCCGGTTTCTGATTTGATCCTAGAATGCCCCGCTCTTTCTGAGGTCGTCCCTATTTTCATCGGAGAAATGTTGGAGGGCATGGAAAAGGGAAGAGCACGCCTAGATAAATAGCTGGTCTTCTCTAGAGCATCTGGAGCTGCCTTTGCCAACCTGATGCCCTCCCAAAGTTTTGGACTACAATTCCTTTCAGCCGCAGCACCCAGCTGTGGTGCAAAGCATTTGGTGGGCACGAGGTTAGCAAAGCCTGCTCTGAAGGCCCAGCCATGTCTGCTGAAATACTTGTACAGCAGGGATGGGGAAACTGTGTCCATGCTGGCTGAATAGCCACTGAAGGGCCACTGGCCCCCCATCCCTGGTGCATAGTAATTGGGTAACACAATACAGCTTACTGTTCGTTTTTATATCACTGGAAGCAATCCCAGTCCATCTGCAGCACTTAGAAATACTGGTGCAGGTCCAAGTTGGTCAGAATAAAAGAAATAAACGTGGAGCTCTCTCACCAGAGGAATGCTTTGAGACTCAGACTGGAGGCTTTTCAGTCCAAATCATTTTGTCTGGCTGGAGTTCCTCCAGTCAAGATAGTGAATGTCTGGCCAGGAATCATCTAAACCTAATAAAGAGGCCCAGTTAAAAAGAACGGCAACAGCGTTTCACTTTTGACTCATCTCTCTCCTGCCCCCACGTGAACCCAGCGGGCTTTTCCGATTTGGCCATGGTTTTATACCACCAGGCATTGGGGTCACTTTAAACCAGTTTGCCTTCCAACACCTAAGCAGCATGTAAATAAGACGTTTTCCCCACGCAAAACAAACCTTTGGCCTTTTTATTTTTGGACTAAGGAGACAATGAGTGGGTGTTATGGGAACATCTTATAAGGAAAAAAGGGGAACAATTAAGGTGTTAATGGGAGAAGAGATCTCGCAACTGAACAGGAAGACTCGCAAGATGCACCTCTGTCCCTCAAAATTATAAAGCCCCCCCCTTTAGTCAAAGTTTGTCTGATTTTTAAAACAAATACTCCATCTTTATTTCAGGCTCTCACCAGTAGACGCAATGTAATGGGCGATACTTTCCGCGTATTTAAATGGTACAGGGTACTAATGAATATTCCTATATCTCTGCAGCGCCCTCTGCTTTTGCTGTCTCAGTGAAACACTTTAGATATATTGTCTTTAACGTTAATAGGATACACCCATAGCTGAAAGCCTTCCATGAAGAGAATGTGCATGCTATACACCATATTATAGCACCATGTTGGTGCAAAATACACATTTACTGCTTTAAAAAAAGCTTTTGGGGGGGAACACAGAAGGCTACTTCATACGGGGTTAGCCTATTTGTCCAACGAACCCAGCCTTGTCTACTCTGAGTGGAAGCAGCACTTCAGGGAAAGGGTCTTTCACATCATCTGCCACTGGATCCTGGAATAGCATGAGACTTTTAATCTCAGGCTCATGGGTTCAAGCCCCATATTGGGCAAAATATTTCTGCATTGCAGGGGGTTGGACTTGATGACCCTTTGTGGACCCTTTCAACTCTACATACTAAGTACATAAAAAGCAAAATTATATGGAATGGGATGTCCCCATTTTAATCGGAGAAATGTTGGAGGGTATGGTACAGCGTGGGTGGTGGTGGGGGGCAGTGTGGCAGAGCACAGTGGCAACTTCCCTAACACCTAGTAGATTATCAGAAATGTATACATAAATCAAAAATATGTGTTGGAAATGTAAAAAGAAAGAAGACACCTTTTTCCATATGTGGTGGCCTTGTAATAAGGCTACAGCTGACTGGGAAATGATATATAATGAACTGAAAAAGATCTTTAAGTTAACATTTGTAAGTGAGTGTCCCATGGGTGGTGGGGTATGGTAGTGTGGCTGAGCACGGTGGCACTTCCTGTTTTGCCTCAAGTGGTGAAATGTGACGTACCACCGCTGACCTCATGATCTGAGAACTTAAACCTGTCAGTTCTGATGAAAGGCAGGCAAGGACCTACAGCCCAGGTGGGGCTCACTAGCTTGGGGAGGAGTTGTCTGATTTCTCAGCTGGAGTAGACTCAAGACAGGTGGGGGTCGCATGCCTCGTCAGTCTCAGAAGGAAAGCCGTCCTGGCCGACAAACGACGATCAAGTGAAATCTTCTATGATATGTTGGGCAATGGATATTGGTCACAATATAGAAATGGAGGCATTGGGACAATTGTGGAATTTGGATGTAAGATTTACAGCATGCTATGAAAGAAGAGAAAATTATATGAAAATGTTGTATAGATGGTGCCTAATACCAGCAGATTGGCAAAAATGTATAAATCAAAATCAATTAAATGTTGGAAATGTAAAGAGAAAGAAGGTGCCTTTTACAGTAACCTTGCAATAAGGTTAAAGCTTACTGGGGAAAAGATGTGCCGGAAATCACCACAAACACCTCCCTTGTTCTCTTAGTATGGCAATGGTGCCCACCTGAGATGTGCCGGAACTGAGTTTTGGGGGGGGGGGGAGCCCTGCTTGTGGCATTGTTTTGCTGGGTGATGCCTCCCTCCATGATCCCTCGTTCCATTTTGTTTCTGCCAGACCAAAGGAAAGGTTGTAGTCTGCCTTTTCCCACCACCAGCTGCTGAAGGCACATTTATGGTATTTTTATTTTTACGATTAAAACATCTGTTTTGCATAGAAATGAATTCGCACAAAAGAGCAGTATTAAAAATAAAAAGTTTCCCTTGCAGGTACAAGCATGGGCGTAGCCAGGATTTTGGTTATGGGGGGTGGGGGGGACAGCCAAAGTTGTTGAGGTTTTCTTGGGAAATCATGGGTAAAAATATCCTGTAAATGGGATATTGTAGGGGGCAGGCTTCTGCTGGGGGTGAATGACAGAACCTCATATAAATGAGTATTTCCAATGCTTTTCTATAATTTTTGTGGATCGGGGGGGGGGCAACTGCCCCCCTGCCCCCCTTGGCTATCCTCATGGATGGCAACACTTTCTGAATGCTCAAAGCCCTTCACGTCCATTATCTCCACAATCCTTGCAACAGTAATGTGCTGAAGGACACTAATGCCGCAAGAGACCTGCTAGTCTGCAGTGAGAAGTGAATTCATTAAAAAGATGTATGGCAGCTCTGGGCCCCTGTGAGTCCAGCACATCCCATCTGTAGAGGTGCTGCCCGCTGTGTGATTTACTGTCTGGTCTTGCTGTCTTCTGATCAGCCTCCACTGGGAGAGGCAGTTCTGCTGTTTACACAAATGATAATTCCTGAGCCAGAAACATAGAGGTATTCAACACGGTGCCCCCATTCCAAAGTTGCTGAACCCCAGTTCCCACCAGGCTCAGCCACCAAGGCCAATGATCAGGGATGATGGGAGCTGTCATCTACAGCAACATCTGGAGGGCCACAGGTTCCAGAGAAGACGATGTCCTGCCTATTAGAATGACTCCACCAACCCAGGCCTGGTCTGCAGATATGAAGGGCAACACGCATCACCCAGGGACCCAAGGGTGAGATGGAGGTCACAAGCCCTGCCTCCAAGGAAGAATTGTGTGGCAAAGGCAGAGCAACCCACCCCCTTCTACTGACCATAGTAGACGCAGAAATAGGAAACTGGGCAGAGGGAACCGGGCAGAGGGCAGAAAGCCCTCCCACCAGATGTCAAAGAGAAGAACAACTACCAGACTTTTAGAAGACATCTGAAGGCAGCCCTGTTTAGGGAAGCTGTTAATGTTTGATGCGTTACTGTGTTTTGATATTTTGTTGGGGGCCGCCCAGAGTGGCTGGGGAGGCCCAACCAGATGTGCGGGGTATATATAATAAATTATTATTATTATATTAAAATAACTTGGTTTCATGGACTGGTTGGATGCAGAGGAATGGTGGGAGGCACCAGCTGGGGAACCACCAGGGGATTTACCACTGGCTGGTTTACTGCTGACACTTAGTGGCAAAAAACTAGTGCCCAGGTTTCTTTCCGCTGCCCCCTCTTCTTCCCAATCCCAGTTCCTTTTGTGTCAAAACTTTTAGATTGTAAGCTTGAGGGCAGAGACCATTGTTTAATAATGTATTGCTAATTGAAAGCTGCCCCGGAAGCTTCACATCTGAAGAGCAGGGTATTTTTATTTATTTTTAATAAACAGATAAAGAAGGCTTCCTGGTCAGGCTGGAATTTTTATGTGGGCAAAGAGGATAGATAGTCTTTCATGCCATGTGACCTGTCTCAGTGACCGCAGAGCTGACCTCTGTCACTCCTACAAGAGGCTGGCCTTTTTCTCTCTTCCAATCAGGATGCAGGGTCAGGAGGGCATGTAAAAAGGCAAAAGGGTGTTGGGAAATGATTTATAATAAATGGAAAAAAATATTTTAAATTACACCCCCCCAAAAAACCCCCAGAGTTCTTTTGTTGGGGATAACCCAGACTAAAATTCCCAGGTGTCAGAAAAGGTTACCGTATTTATGTATGCAACAACTGCGGCCCATGTTTTGTTAGCCCCAAAATGGAAAGTGAGGGAGGTCCCAACTAAAGAGGATTGGCAAATTAAGTGGACAGAATATGCACAACTTGCAGATTTAACATACTGTATAGAATAAGAGAGCAAGAAGATTGGAAAGCATTTATTGAATATCTGGAAAATAACTGTATACAGTTGAAAACGCTGGCAGTATTAAGATAAATGCAGCAGAGTAAATAATTTTTGATGGATGTAAAAGTGGAAAATTGATTTGAATGGTTATAGTAAAATATACAGGGATGCACATGATATGTAAAATGGACCATGGTAAGAGGAGAAGGGAAGTCATTGGTTATTTTAAGGTTTGTAAAATGTTTATTTGAAATTGTAAAACAGAAAATTTAATAAAAATTATTACGTAATGAAGAAAGAAAAAAAGGATGCAGGGTCAGGAGAGTGATTTACACAGGGAACATTGGATGGGCTTCTCAGAAGAATGTCAAAGCTATCTTGTATTTTAAATTTCAGAGGTTTGGTGGGAGCACTGCCTTTACATCAACCCTGGTTGGCAGACCAGACTACTTATCCCAGTTTGTGGTGGTGGACTCCACCGAAGCAGAGAAAGTGTGTAAGAGAGTGAGTGTGACTTGAAGAATCCATATGTTGCTGGACTTCAACTCCCATCACCCCCAGCCAGGGATGATGGGAATTGTAGTCCAACAAGACAGCTATGATTCTTCAATTTACATGTTTTACTGGGTTGTAGATACAGGAATAAGGGTGGCGCTGTGGGTTAAACCACAGAGCCTAGGACTTGCCGATCAGAAGGTCGGCGGTTCGAATACCTGTGACGGGGTGAGCAGTTTGAAAGCATGTCAAAGTGAAAGTAGATAAATAGGTACCGCTTTGGAAGGTAAACGGCGTTTCTGTGCACTGCTCTAGTTCACCAGAAGTGGCTTAGTCCTGCTGGCCACATGACCCGGAAGCTGTACGCCGGCTCCCTCAGCCAAAAAAGCGAGATGAGTGCCGCAACCCCAGAGTCGGCCACGACAGGACCTAATGGTCAGGGGTCCCTTTACCTTTAGTTACATTCAGACAAACACCAGAAAAGTTGCAAATAAAGAGACAAAATCTCATAGGGAACAACAGAAGCAGCAAATAACAGAAGAACCCCTTTTCGTCCTAAATGCCGATTTCACGCAGGGCCTATGGGGGTTCGTGAGAAGTTTTTTAGTGAATCCGGTGTCGGACCTCACTTGGGCTCCCATCTCTTATATTTGAGACATGGGTATAGCCAGGACTTTGGGGGGCACAGGACTTTTGGGGGGCAGAACTGACGTGATTGGTCAGTTAAGTATGTGTATTGTTTCACTTGATTAAGGGAGGGGAGAACAGCTGCCGCAGCTGCTCCCCCCCCCCCTTACCTACGCCCAGGATGCGAGACTATTTTACAAGAAGAACGTTCAGCGCCTTTCCCACGTTTTACTCCGCGCGGGAGCAATGCGTGTTACATGAAGATTTCATTCAGAAGGCGGCGCGTAGGGGGCGTTGCCCTCCTCCGCAGCGCGTCTGGCTCTCTAGCCAATAGCGGGACACTATGCAAATGAGCGCCGCGGTTAGCCTGCGAGCGAGGAAAGCAGCGAGCTCAGAGTCGCTGGCGAAACGCACCTCAGCAGCAGCGTCGCCGCGGCCGGAGCTTGCAGGCGGCTGTTTTCGTTTTCGATTGCAAGCGGCGGTCAATGGAGTGTAAAACCCGCCCGGGCTCGAGGTGGTGGGACTGACTTGTCCAAAAGGGAGCGCCTCTTCCACTCCCTGCCCCAGGCCTGCGAGAATGAAGTACAAGGTAAGAAGATGGGTTGCTTTGAAAAACTTTGCTCGCCCCCTTTTTTTCGTGCGTGGGGCTGGAAACGCGCGTGGGACGGGCAAAAGTTGTGCATGTACTTTTCCTGCTCCGGAAGATGTATTGGCAGAGCGGGGAATGACGCGAGCCTGACCCGCCTCGGTGCTTGGATTCAGGGTCGAGCCAAAGTTAAGGATCTGTCGGGAAACTTTTCCAAACTTCTCCAGCGATGTCTCAGTTGTGTTCAGTAGGTCTCTTGAATTTAAAAGCAAAAACAAAAAGTCGAGTCGAATGAGTGACTGCGTTTAGTCCTTGCTAGCAGCCAGTTTTTATTTTGTATTTTGGAGGGGAGAGTTTTGTTGCGGTTTGAAAACTTCTAACCAGCCTCAACGATGCCTCTGACAAGCTCGATATTTTCTCATCCGCTGTTGATCTGCAAGACAGTTAACGCTGTCTCTTCCTCTAGCTCCTTACTTGTAGAGCAGCCTCGCTCGCTTACTCCAGAGTAAGGCTGCCCTTTCAGGGAGAAAGACCGAAACAGCAGCGCAGCCCTATACATATGTCTACTCGGAAGTAAGACCCATTGAGTTTAGTGGGCCGTCTCCCAGGTGAGTATAGACTGCAGCCTCAAAGTTAATATTTCAAAGTAAATGAGACACTTGAGATTTTATTACCTCCTTTTGAAGCTCTTCGAATCCTTTTTGGGATACAAATATGTGTGGGTACCTTTTTTGGGGGGGTGAAACAATGGGTTAAAAGAAAACTGTTGTGGAGCAATTTAAACCTTTGCCAGCAGAGATATCATTGAATAATAGATAACTGAGAAGAGGATGTCGTTTACAGTCAGTGATAAAAATAATTTTCAGAAAAGGTGTATCAGAGAGTTTTTCTGAGTGACCAAAGCAAGATAGCCTGTTCTTCTTTCCTTCAGAAATCAGGATGAGATCGGGATTATGTTGGCTGGATAGAAAATATTTAGATGTCAGCATAAGGCTTAGCTGTTGACTTGGGCTTGGATTTCTCCCCATTTTGCATGCAAATCTGTGCAGAAGATCTGAAAAGATTTCCTTCCATCACGTAATGGAACATCTCAGTTCCTGTTAAAGAACCAGTTTTAAAAACTTAGTGCAGTGGACCAATGAGATCTGGGTTCAAGTTCCTTCTACTTAACCAATCACCACACTGGCTGCCTGTGGGTCAGTCCCTGTATGTCTGCCTAGTTGTGAGGATAAGAAGGGACTGTCCCCATGTTGTTCACCAGCTTGGACACTTTGAAGGATGAGTGCTTTACAAAATGGGGCAAACAGAGTTTGATGAAATATAAAATTCTAGACCTGTACTTTTAGCAAGAGGGCTCACATGTTGATTTAATGTGATTCCTGCTGCAGAGATGTTACCCATTAATAATACAAAAAAGTGTAGCCATAATCCTGTACATTTCAGTCACTTGGAATGAATTGTTGTCTTGCATTTTTCCCTCTTTCCAGTTTGCTTAGTTTTGAACTAGAGTTCATTCTAGTCGTGTTAAAAACACACATTCGGGCTGTGTTCCTGTGTGCATGCTTACAAGGGAGTAAAGACAGCTGAAATCAGTAGGACTTTACTTGGGAATGTGTGCATTGTACACAATTCTTTAGGTATCTCTGAGCAACAATCTGGACAAGTATTTGGTAGCAGTGACCCCTGTATTCCTTCGTCTCCCATGGGTCTAGGAAAACTCTTTCAAGTTAAACTAGGAAAGAGATTGAACTTTGCAGAGCTCTTTCTAAAGGAATTCTGTTTCAGAGCTTTCGTGATTGGCTCCTTGCAGTCAGTCACAGCTCTATACTGATTAAAAATATGTGTGCTTGGTACAAGAATACCCCGGGGCATCAGATCAGCAAATAGCATCTACTGCAATCTTGTTTTGTTGGACTCAGAGGGGAGGGGGAGGGAAGGAAAGGTTGTTCCTCTGCCAAGAAAAAGGAAACCTGTCAAGGTCAACATGAAACCAAAAGAGTGAAGGAAGTTCTTTACCTTCCAAGTCGAAGTTTGTAACTATTTATAATGTTGTGAGTTAATTTGGCCACAAGTGGTGGTCTTACTATATGGCTGTACAATGCATAGCCCCATGCTAGTCCCAGCCTATGATTATAGCCTCTAGAATGCAAAAATAAATAGGGTAGCAAATAGTCATAATGATAATTCGTGCCTGGAGGTACACTAATTCTTAACTGTAATAGTATACACGAACCTTCTCAGAATTTCCCGCATGCCGCAGGGGAATTTAGGACCAAATCTCATGAATGATGGGCCCAAGCTTAGGATTGCTATAGAAGATTTGGGTTAAACAGTGATAGGCTGTGGCAGAAGATCTTGAAAGGCAACTAAAAACTTGAATTTAGGGCAGTGCTGACAGCAGTTCTTTTCCTGAGAGATGTCTCATAGTGCTAGCCCCAGGATTTGCTCATTCTCTTTCTTTGCAACCAGATTCAGGGCTGGTGGCAGCACCTGGCATAGGTGGGCAGCTGACAGCATCTACCTTGGCTCCCTCCCTTCACTATTATTATTTTTTTAAATGGCCCGCCACTCTGAGCAGTGTCACATGGTTGAATCTGGCCACCATTTTCACTTCCCACAATGCCCCTGACCTAGGATGATAAATTTAAAGGGTGTTTAGGCCTAGCTCTGCTTGAAGCGCTGCATGGCACTGCTAGGAAAGCTTTCCAAGGTTCACAAATGGAGGAGTGAGACCTGGATCAACACCCAGGCAAGTGAGCAGGTGGAATTGTGAACTTGGAGTCTTGGAGATGGCAATTGGGTAGGTAGCAGGTTCTGGTGGTCAGCAGTAGAACATCTGTTGAGGTATGAACCTGGGTAGGGAGTAGATAGTACCAACTCTGGGAGAAAAGGAAGGGGCTTACAAATATTGGCTTCTAAGTAATTTTGGAAGAAATATATTGGCTATTCTTCGTGGCTGCCAGCAATCCTGCCGTTTCCTCAGTTCCCATTGCACGGATGGAAGATACAGGGAGCAAGGAGGAAGGATCTCTGACTTAGTGCTACTCTTTGAAAGCTGTCAGGATCTCAACCAGCCTCAGTTCAGAAATACACCCACTTATAAACAGTGTTTTGAAAGGAAATGTGAGGCCCATGTACCTGCCCAGCTACTGAGATCAAGGAACATTTTGCTGTTGGCTTCAACTGGGTATGGGATACTCTGCCTTAATTGCACCGTAATCCCTTTGGGATTATAAAATCACCTTGACATTTCTGGTTATCCCTTTTTTATCCTTCCCGCACTGCCAAAAGCGACGATCCTGTTTCATATATAGATGCAGTCTCCTTCAAAACACTGAGTGCATGTGAAATGAGTAATTTAATTCAGATGACTGAATGCTGACTGACTGACTGAATACTATGTAATGCTCTTAGATGGAGCAGGGCAGACTTCTTTTGTGCCAGCGAGCAGGCAAACCATAAAATCAGAAGATTTTTGCATCTATAAAACCTTCCTGGTAAACTAGTTTGTTTACATTTCTTAGGGAGTCTGAAGTATTTATTTAAACAGTTTACCCAAGGCTAACATTCTTAAGCTGAAGTCCACAATCATTCACCCTGGAGTAATTCTATAGATTTCACTAATACTACTACAAACTTAAAACAGTTTCTCAAAGTTGATGTAACTTGAAAAACTACTTCCTGTTGCCTTTCTTAAAAGCAAGGCAAACAGTCAGCATCTAATATATTGCTTATTTTATGTCCTGTCATTTATTATTATTATTATTGCTTTTGTTTGCATAACAAAATGAATACCCCTTGTGGTTTAATGGATAGAGAATTGGTTTGGCTGCAAGACTTCAAAGTCTTGCTCAGGTATAGAGCTCATTAGGTTGGTCTGGATCAAATCGCTGGTCATCAAAGTCATGCAACCAATCACTTTCCTCAAATTCATTCTGAATGGCAAAATCTAGACACTTCTCTGAAGCATACATTTTACAGCTTGCAAGAATACACATGTTCCAACAATTTCCCTACATCTTTTTTGATGTCCTGGAGTTGTAATCCTAGAGTTTCCACTGTTGTGTGACATAAATGCCTACTATTTTAATAAACAACTGTTGTTTTCCTAATAACAAAGCTTTGATTTGGCCACTACTTAAAAATAGAAACTTGATAAAATGGATAGTTGGCCTGAGCATGTTACAAAGATTCACCTGCTAGGCAATAAACTGAGTATATTATGCTTTCCAACAAAATCTTGAAACATCATTGATACACAGCAGTATTAATCTCCCCACTCCCATACATTGCACTTCGTGTATAATCTAGTAGACGTTTGAATACTTGTAATGTGGGGGTAGGGAACCCTTTTCAGCCAAAGAGCCACATTCTCTTCTGGACAGCTTTCCAGGGGCCGCATGCCGATGGTGGGTGTTGCCAGAGGCAAAAGTGGATGGAAGAGCAAGCGTAAATTTTACCTCTGTGCAGTAGGGTAGTTTCAATCAATCAATCAATCAATCAATCAATTTTACATCCCGCCCTTCTTCCCAAAGGAGCCCAGTATGTACCCACACCCACCTCTGTATTCTCCATCCAGACAAGGAGGCATGATCAGAGTTCTAGGACACAGTCCAACCAAATTTGGAGAGTATTCTAGGGCCAGGTAGAGAGGCCTGGAAGGATGCAGTTCCCCTTCAGGCCTGAGAGTCTCCACCCATCCTGTAAGGCAGGGGTGGCCAACTCCCAAGAGACTGCAATCTTCTCACAGTTAAAAACTGGCAGTGATCTACCCCATTTTTGGGGGTTCAGGTTGAAGTTGTTGGGAGCCAAAGTTGTTTGGCTTCTTTGGGGGGAGCCAGTGATCTACCACAGATGTCCAGTGATCTACTGATAGATCATGATCTACATGTTGGACGTGCCTGCTGTGAGGCATAATAAGAGTTGGGTACCACAGTTGAGGTTCCCTGGGGGGAAATTTTCCTAGTCGCACCATCGGAGAATGAACTTCCAGGTTTGTTGAGAACCACCTGCCATGTTTGAGCTTCATTCCCAAGAGCATTCCATCCCATTAAAATAACGAGAGCTAGCTCTCTTCCTTCTGTCATGGCAACAAAGGGTCTTTGCTGTAACACCTCAGAGGCCATCACATTGGTTAAGGCCCAAGTTGTCAGAAGCATTGGGAATATATCTGTGCATTTCTCCAAGCCTTTCCCCCATGCCCCTTTGTGTGCCAAAGTCTGATGTGCATAGACCTTGGCAAATAAGTCCTCTCTTCCCTATAATTTTTTCTGATGGGAGTGACTTGTGGGTGGAGGCCCAGGGCAGAAAATTGTAACTTGGGAAGCGGCTCTGAGCTCTGCATTCCGAGAAACAGAGGCAGCCACCAGGACGGGCAGTTGCCAGAAAGTGTCTGGCCAGAGGAGGAAACCAATGAAAGGCAGCAGAGCCTGAGCTTCAATGGCCTGCACACAAATTCCTTTAAATGGCAAACTGGCTGAGGAGAAATGCCTCAGAGGGCCAGTTTATGGGTGTGGCCCCCACATCCCTGACCACAGCTGCTTCTCAGCTTAAACAAAATGGCCTGAACGGCAAATTTCCCACGGGTGTCTATATGCCATTTTAGAAGGATGCCACAATAGAACAACTCTTCTGTTGCCTTAGAGATGCTGGCACAGCTCTACTGGCAATGGCGCGTAACCCATGGGTGTAGCCAGGATTTTTGTTGCGGGGGGAAGAACCTCAGTTAGCCATGTATTTTTATTGACTTGGGGGGACAGCTGCCCTTCCCTTCTCCCTCCCCCCCCCCTTGGCCATGCTCATGGCATAGCCTATGGTAAAGTAATCAGAGAGCACATATAATCTTGCATCCAGAGAGGCTGGAGGGATGTGGTCCATCTTGTGAGGAAGAGTTGGAGAAGTGGGGTAGATTGTAATCTGGAGAAGAGAAGGTTAAGGAGAGACATGATGGCCATCTAATATCTGAAGGGCTGTCATGCAGAAGATGAAGCAGGCTTGCTTTCCCTTGTGGCAGAGGGTAGAACTGAATCCAGCGGGTGTGCGATGGCAAGGAAGCGGATTTCAGCTAAATATTAGGAGAAACCGACAGTAAGAGTTGCTCAGAAGTTGCTAAAGACCCTCAATTTTCAGCAGTCCTCCTAACAACAACAACAACAACAACAACAACAACAACAACAACGATGATGATGTCACTTGAGCTATCTCTTCTTGATTCACCAGTTGCAGGGCAGAAGTAGCTTAGTGTCACTCTATCCTCCAGATTTTACATGGACAGGAACATATGGAAGATGAAATGTGCATGGATCCACTGGTGATCCTGCATACCTTTTTACAGCCCTGTACAAGTGAACTTGGCTCGCCTACCTACAGTTCACTGGGGTTTGCTAGCTATCTGATCATCTGAAGCAAACCTAGGGAAATGGTGGGTAGTTCACAATATGCAAGGCAGGGGTTGGGCATGTGTTGCTGCTGCAGAAAGCTTGAGTTATTGATCATCTATTTTTAGATACTTGGTAGGAAAGGGAGAAAGCTGAGCAAATTGGTCTGCGAGGCCTTCGATTTGGGCTGCAGCAGAGTCGTAAATACAATGTCGGCATGCCAAGGCAAACACAACAGTATCTCTGGGAAGGATTACTGTATTTCTAACCATAAGTGCTTGCTGTCTGTAACCAAGGCAATGAAAGACCTGGAGCATTAAGCTATGTAAAAAAAGGGGTGGTGGCATGTACTTTGCTGACCCAAACCCCGCAGTTGTGTTTATTCCTGAAATTCCCCTCTGAATGTCACGGCACAAAGTGTGGTAAATGAGATCAGTAAAATCTTAATACTAATAAAAGAGATTCCTCTGACTTCACAAGGCATGGGTAACTAGCAGCCTTTAGGCAGCTATAGTCACCCGATACTTTAAAGGCTCTACATATTATTTTGCATTAGCATTGACTCAAAGAGAGGAAAGATAATTAATGACACTCTTGGTCACTGTTTGTAGTCTGTTGTAAATACAGCACGCTATCCGTCTCCTGTTACAGTCTTGCATCCTGATGAAGTGGATGCAAGATGAATGCACTGCATGTTATGGGAAGTCTATTTTAGCATGAGTGAAGAGAACAAATGCAAACGAAAGAGATTCTGTGGGACATTTTAAATTACAATTTCAGGACATCCTCATTTATCTGGATGCCCTGGAGAACAATGAAGGGAGCTTTGTCTAAAAAAGGAGCTATTATTTTCATGAAGGTTACATGAGGAACTGTAGGCACTTTCAACTACACTATTAATGAATTGTTTTTGTTTGAGACGTTCATTTTTTATTTTACATTAAGGCTGCAATCGTGTACATAGGAGTCAGTCTCACTTAACTCAGTAGGACTTCCTTCTGTGTAGGCATGTCTAGAAGTACACTGCCTGAACCAGAAATTACCACTCCATAGCAACTATAGTTCTGTGCATTTTGGCTGCACGTTTTGAAAATGTTTGTTGCTTCCCCCCTTTTGGATTATCAGCTGGCATTATAGTGGAAACTGCCTTTTCTAGTGAGAGTTTTGCTATTTAAACAGATCTGTTTGATTCATTTCAGTCCCAAGGATCTCAGAGAGCAGCTGTACTTTAGCCTCACAATAAAGCAATCACATGAGGCAAATTGGGTAAGAAAGTGATAGGGATTTGCCTTGTCTTCCGAGAGCCTCATTTCAGAGCAAAGATCTGAACTTCGTTCTCTCACACCCAAGCTGGACACTCCAAAGTTATCTGCGTTAATGAGTGTTTCAGGCAGAAGGCAACAGTTGGCATCATCTATATAGCCCTTGAGATGTTTCTTGGCTAGAATTCTCACCACCCCTGACCATTGACCATCTGGCTGGGGCTGATGGGGGTTGGAGTCTGGAGGTCCACACAGGTTCTCCTCCCCTTATCTAGCATGACTTTCTGCATGATTCAGGCTTTGCAAACCCACACCACCTTGTGTAATCTTGTAATAAGCGTTGGCTGTTACATTTTCAGAATTGTGCTAAGAATGGACATATAAACTGACCTAGAACTGGGTAGAATTTGCTACCCAGAAGGACAGTGTTGGTGGCAACAGAGCCAGTGGTGTTTTGCAGAGAATTGTGTTGGTTGCCATCTTAAGACAATGATGCTAACTAAGCTGCCCAGAGACCATGTTTATCTGTCCATGAAACGGGAGACACTGTATGCACTGTATGTGTGGGAACTTTTAAGAACTAAGCAGAACCAGAGTCTCATAATTCTTTGTTCTGATTCATTTTTGAATCCAGCTAAGCGGGAGTGGGAATCTGCTGCTGAATCACAGATTAGCTGGAATTCAGCAATATGTATTGCTCCTTCTGTTAGTCCCCTAGATGTCCCATGTACAGCTAAACACGCTCAGTGAGAGAATTGGAGTGAGTTTCTGCATACCTAGGAGACCCCTGAGATATGCAAGAAAATCTTGGCTTCTTGGGGAGGAAAATACCCCAAGTTCTCGAAAAACTGGTAAGGACCAAGAGCTTACAGAATTGCTGCTGTCGCTGAATGTTGGCAGGAGAAAGCCCTACACAGTCACTTGGGTTTCCTCGTAAAGGGAGGGATGGTTAGGTATTTGTACCTCTGAGCCCAATTCTCTTACAGGATTCAAACAAGATATTTCATGGCTCGAGCAGGCAGGCTTCAGTGGCTGTCGGTGGAGCTGACTCCATGCAGCCAGGTTCCCTGACCCAAGTAAGGAGACCACTGTTCAAAAATATGTGTTTGCATCACTTGCTGGTTCAGTTGTGCAGATGCTCATTCATATACGCAGGGGCCACATATCTGTTCTGCGTTGCTTTCAGTGAGATGCATGTGGATCTCCTTAGTTGGATCAGAGCAAGACAGCAGGGATGGGAGGATATAGATATTAAAGTTTTGGTAAGCCCCACAGTATAAAGAAGATCAGACTTACAAAGTGAAGTATTTAAATGCATCAATGAATTGTTCTGGTAATAAGGAGAGGCTTCTGTTACAGCACAGGTAATCTGCCAATCAGCAGAGAGAACATTATGTGTATCATACAGAACAATTTCTGCCAGTTACAAAAATCTAGATTTATGCGTCCTCTAAGCCAAAATGTGATGTCATTTACCTTGGGCCAGTTTGTCTCTGACAGCTCATACTGTTCTTTTAAAACAACTATTTTCTTTCCGCTTCTTTATTCTGAATAATAGTGGAAATTCTTGTCCATTTTAAAGTGTTTATTCTTTGCCCTAAGGAAAATAATTAAAAATGAGAAGAAACATTTCAGTTGAGAAATATAGTTTCTGTACGGTTGGTGAAAATGACCCAACTTTTTAGTCTCAAAGGGGACAAGGCCAACTCCTGCTGTTTGAAGTTTGTGTTTTTACACCCATTCATTCATTCATTCATTCATACAACCAGGCCGGATTAGTATGCTCCAAAAGAAGGGGAGAACTAAGAATGGATTTAGTCTGCATGAATGTAGCTGGCATATTAAGAGGCCCTTCTTAAGATGTGCCCCATTGACTAGGAAGTTGAAATTTCAGCGGGAAACCCTGTGACATGTACAGAGACAATAGCCTTTGAGGAATGCTTAAAAATCGTGGGAATAAAGTCTTGTTTCCCACTGAATGCCATCTAGCTCTCTTCATTATTATTTTTTTAAGAACCATGGAGAATTGATGTTTAATCTACAGGTTCAAACAAACTGTGTATGTAGAAAAAGTATTTGGCATTGTAATTTGTAATAGTAGAGTCTGGGTTTGTGCCTTCATTGTTACCACCAGCTAATTCTTTATAGAGTTAAAATGACTGTGGAGTTTTCACATATTGCTACTCTTAACAAGACTATACTGAAGGATCCTACTCTCAACCCAGCTCTAGTAGGTGGAGGTTTTCCATTCTAGTTTAAAAGTTGTGTGGAAGCTCCTTCCATTTAAAGTAGTCCAGTCTTAAGTAATTACATTTCACAGGCATAATGGGGATGAGAATGGGCTTCCCTATGGTTTGTTCGGCTTTGGTCTGATCAGACTTCTTTATAGCATTGAGTACTACGATGCCGGATAACATATTTACATGTTAAAAGTTCAGGTCCAAATTATGCCTCCCATCTCTCTTGCACTGTCCAAAGTCCGTTTGGGGGGGCCTAATCCAGTCCACCGGTTGGTTTAATCTGGCCCCTGTGGCGGTTTATTTCCTGGGGTAAAATCCTAAAAAAACCCCAACAACTACAACCCTAAAAAAAGGTCAGTAACTCTGGTCGGCCCTCATGGCCCTTCACTTCATCAAATCTGGCCTCTTTGAAAAAAGTTAGGACACCACTGTTTTAAAGCAATGTATTGGATCCATCATTAGTCATACTTGGAGCAGATCCAAGGTATCTCCTGGTATGCCCCACAGAGGAACTTACGGTCTTCAAATAAAAACATCTTGAAGGTCCCAGGCCACAGAGAGGTTAGGCTGGCCTCAACTAGAGCCAGGGCTTTTTCGGCTGCGGCTCCAACCTGGTGGAACGCTCTGTCACAGGACACAAGGGCCCTGCAGGACTTGACATCTTTCCGCAGGGCCTGAAACACAGAGCTGTTCCACCAGGCCTTTGGCCAGGGCGCAGCCTGACTCCCCCCATTTGGCAATCTTTACAAAACTTTAGTTTATGGTTGCCATCAATTTTGATTTTAATTAATTTTTATAATGTTGCACTATTTTAGTGTTGTTAGCCGCCCTGAGCCCGGCTTCGGCTGGGGAGGGCGGGATATAAATAAAATTTATTATTATTATTATCCATTGAAATTAATGGATATGACTCCTGGTAGATAGAAGTCATGCATCTGAGCCCAGGTAACCACTAACAGTAGCTCTCCTGAAGATTTCATTGATCAGGCAGGGATATAAGAGATCAAGCAGCCCCTGAGATATCACGGACCCAAGTTGGAATTAATACAAAAACCCTGACCCTGCCAACCTGAGCCAAGCTATTGAGTACTGTTATGGAGTAGCTATTGGTTCTCCCACCCCCAATATGTTATGGGAATTTTATTCTAGATTGCTTATGTGGGGAAAAATACAGAGTGTGGGCAGTTTCAACCACAGCAGATTTCAGTGGGTTCTTACCTCTTTTGTTTCTCTCATGCCCACACCCCCCCCCACTCAGCTTTTTGCCTCTTAGCACCCAACAGCCTGTCTCCTTTCACAAGGAATTTCCTGGTTTGCCAAAGGGAATGAAGTTAGCTTTTCCACCACACATGTCTGGGTTTTTGGCATGGTAGTATTTAAATCCTAGTGAGATAATCCTTGCTTTGCTTGGTTCTCTGCCTTCTGCTTCCATCCCTTTGGTTTCGTAGTTTTCCTTCTTTGTGCACAGAAATGATGGTGTGGTCTTTAAAAGGAAGCCCCCTTCCAGTTTAAGAATTATTTTAAAATAGATAGCTCTATAGGAAAAGGGTGAGGGAGGGGGGTTAAATATATATATGACCAAAATCCTCTGACTTTGTAGAGTTTCCAAACACTTGGCTAGTCTGAGCTGGGAGGCAGAGGGTGGGGTCTGTCTCTTTCAAAGGATATGTAAGGGCACGTCACTGCTAATGTTCCACTGGAAAAGAAATGAGCGCCCCATGGAGTTCTGGAAATGTGATATGGTAGCTTGGTTGCCTCTCTCCTGCTTGCGATAACTGCTTCATCTGGAGTTGTACTAATGTGTGTTGCTCCCTGGTCGCTGTCCGTCATGTGCCTTTATGAGCTTACACCTCCTTCACAGCAAGGCTGCATAGAATCAGTCGGCTGGTGATCTCATAAATTCCTCAAGTCTGCAGCAGGATCATCGGCCCTTTGGCACACTAACCTACCTAAGCCAGAGGATAGTGTGCCAAAAGCAAAGCAACAGAGCAGACATCTCCTATCAGCACTTGGTAGCCCAGGTAAAAGCATAGTGTTTTAGATATTACAATATTGTTTCTCTTGTGCCACAACCTTTGGGCATATTCTGATAGGGACCTGGGATTTCTGAGTATGTGTACATTCAGATGTGCGTGAGGATCAGGGTAGAATGTGCTGGTGTGTGTGTGTGTGTGTGAGAGAGAGAGAGAGAGCAGTGTGAGAAAGCAAGCAACAAAAATGAAATCCAACTCCACCCTGAAATCTGTTTTGGGTTTTGTAAAGCTTGTTCACAGGCCTTTTAAATGAATAACAATCCTGTAGGCACACAAACAAGCCAAGAGCCCAACCTTCACCCAGACTAGCACCACTTAGCATGTGTTGTTAATTAATAGACATTGTTCAGAACGAAGATCCTTGGTGAGCGTTCATATGGTCTGCTGGAAGGGACAGCCATAAAATTCCAAGGGAGGAATTCAGCAATGCACTCTTCCGCTCTTCCCATCAGGGCAAACATTTCTGCTTGCCAGGTGGAATGAAGCCCCTCTCCTCTTGCCATGTGCTGTTCTGGGGGTTCTCCTCACCCCCCAGAGGCAATCTGAGCGGGTTGGCACAGGGGGCAAACGGGGGGAGGAGAGGAGAAGCCCCATTGCACTAGTAGAATCCCTTGTATTGACATCCACCAGCATGCTGGCTTAGTTAAATCTGGCCCTGAGTGTTTGCACACGTAACGTCCTGATTCTTTCAGGGTGGTGGCACTTCTTTGCGTGGGCTCCATGTGACAAGCTGCTTGTATGCAGTGCTTCTCTTGTGCTGCCATGGCAAGGTCAACCTTCCCAGTGTGGCTTCTCTTTGGGGGACCAGAGGAGGAGGGATATTCCACGGGCATGGCTTGCCACAGGTGCATCCATGAAATTGCATTTCCAAGTGTGGTAAGCTCCATATTTGAAAGAGGCCAAGGCAGTCTTGCATGGTTTCTCCATCCCATGTGATGGGATAAAGGTGCTGCTACAGGGATTGCCACATTCTGAAGCAAGTGAAGTAATGCCATCTAATGTAAATGGATTGCTTAATATCAGGGTCATGGATTGGAGCCCCACATTGGGCAAAAGATTCCTGCATTGCTAGATGACCGCCATGGTACCTTCCAAGTCTAAAATTCTGTGATTCTGTGAGGTGACCATCTGTAAGAATATTAAGTCTGGAGTCTTACAGGATCAGCAGCAGCAGGCTCTTGTCACCAGTTCCTTCTGCAGTAAAGATACAGAATATCTGAAACCAGAATATCTGTTTGTTTCCTAACTGATCCCCATCTTTTTGCTGCAAAGAGAGTATAAATTAGAGTAAGAGAAAAGGGTTGGCGTGCTTTCGCAGGATCATTCATGAACCCTCAGTCATCCCTGGACTGCATCACAGTCTTGAAGAGTGAGTGAAACATCTGGAACCTAATAAACCTATTGGCTATATGCCTGCCACACCTTTAAAATTAGACTGGCATTGCCTGGTTCATCTTGGAAGTGAATCTGAGTTGCCGTGCCAAAAGAGAAAATGCAACTGGCATGATTTTCCCGCCTAAAGCAAAAGACCTTAATAATCTTTTAAAAAAAGGGGGGGGGAGCATTATGGTTGAGGGTGCATTTTTAAAAAGTTCTATTGTTTGAGGCTGATAAACTTCACCACTGCATATTCAGATCCTCCCGCTTTGTAATGTAGAGTGAAACAAAGGCAGGCAGCTCTCTGGAAGAGTGAATTGAGAGACTTGCTTTTCTCCTGCCCAGGCCAACATTTTTCCACACTCTGCTGCTTCCAGACAACTTGGCAGGGCTAGTGGGCTCAGTGACTGGCAGCCTCTGCCCTGGAGATGCACAGGAATGAAGTGGCCGGGCATTCAGAACTCAGCACCTTCTCATGGCTCCTGCCAAGGCTGGGAAGCCATCACTCTTTATTTGCATTAAAAACACATCATCCAGTTTTTGGGTGGGGGGTGGAATATCTTACTGCCAAATAAAGCACACGGGTGGAATTATTGTTGGCCAAAGTGTTCTGCAAAGAGATCCCTCCGATCTCCCCTCACGAAACTCTTTGAGAACGGTTTGTACTTGATAGGAACGTTTGGCCTTCTGTGATAATGGTTGTGTTTTGCCTGAGGGTTGCAAGAGTAATGACGAACACACTGGTTTCTTAGGTTTGTACTTTGCAAGTGTCTCATAGCTCTAAGTAAAGACACATCAGCAAAGCCTTTTATTGATTATCTTGGTGCAGCTCCTGCAGGCAATTTTAGCTCAGCATGTACATGATCAAAATGCCATCCTGCAACAACATTGAGATTTAGGGCACTGCTCAAACAAGGTGTTTGTTTTGCGCTGTCCACAGATACTGTCTTCATCAAAATGCCATCCCAATCTGCAAATTCAATCTGGATTTACCATTTCCATGGAAAATCCACTGAAGTAAAATGCGGAACTGAGAAATCTGGCTTCAAGGGAGGGGGCAGGAAATTGAGGGACATTTTGATGTGTGCGATATTGTGCGGACAATGTGAAAAACTTTCATGTTTGAGTAGCACTAAATTCACAGTAAACTCTGATGTGGAAGTGAGCTTAATCTCAATACTGTTGTGGCAAACCACTTTCTAGAAGCTGTTTCATTTTCTTTAAATATATAAAAAAATCATCAGGTTGGAAGCCCATCCCATAACCCTCTTGTATAATAACCACCCTGTTTAATATTTCTGTGACTAAGGCAGCTCAAGGAACAATCCTCAACTCCCACAAATGGCAGATGAAGGGGTTCATAGGATCCTGTGGACTTCCTCTCTGTCGACAGAAGGGGAGGTAGGTTAGGTTAAGAGACAGTGACTGGCCTAAGGTCACCTAGTGAGCTTCATGGTTCAGCAGGGATTTGAACCCTGATCTCCCAGTCCAGTGCTTTTAAGCTGCTACCATGATGCTTGCATGAGTTTTTAAAGCGGTCAGAGAGCACCAGAAGAGAACAATGTCTGCATCCTTTAAGCAAACAAACAAAAATCAAAAGACTCTAAAGCCATAATGTTTCTATCTGTGGCGGGATCTGCACAGCTCTGGTTCTCACAGAATCTCCTGCTTTCCACAGATTTGTGACACACAATGCTTCAGTAGTTTTCCTCCTTGACAGTACAATACAATAGGCACTTTATTCCAGGGATGGGGGATGAGGGAAGCGGAAGATAAAAAAGAACCGACACAGAACTGCCTGCCAGATTCCCGACTAGAGATGTCCATTGTCAGCCTCCACAACACTGCATGTGCTTCTCTCTGTTGATACCCTGTCCCTGCTTTATGACTTGGGGCGTTTTTGCCTCCTCCTTTCTGTGTCAAGTCCACGCAAGTTACTAGCTCACAAGGTTTAATGGGCCGGTGGCGCACTGGTGGGAGGAACTCTCTTAACTTATTAAAGCTTTCTTGCTGGCTCACCCAAGAGGTTGTTCTTATTTGCCATGTTGAGAATCAGACCTCAATTCTTCAAGTTCATTAGGGGATACTATGCAACTCATTCTCTCTATGCCTAGCCTACCTCACAGGGTGGTTGTGAGGATGAAATGAGGAGAGAAAACTACATACAGTGGTACCTCGGGTTAAGAACTTAATTCGTTCTGGAGGTCCGTTCTTAACCTGAAACTGTTCTTAACCTGAAGCACCACTTTAGCTAATAGGGTCTCCTGCTGCCGTCGGGCCGCCGGAGCACGATTTCTGTTCTCATCCTGAAGCAAAGTTCTTAACCTGAGGTACTGTTTCTGGGTTAGCGGAGTCTGTAACCTGAAGCGTATGTAACCTGAAGCATATGTGACCCGAGGTACCACTGTGCAGCACTCTGAGGAACTTGGGCAGTGTGTGTGTGTTTAGAAAACAACTGGGTTTTGTGTGGCTGGAATGTCACCATTTTACAAAGCAAAGAGTCATATCTGCTGCTATCGTCACTGGCCCCTAGCAGGTTACTCATGAAAGGACTGCGGCCCTCAGACTGCCAATTCCTTTGGACTTAAAGCCATGCATATGGAGAAAGGGAGGCAAACGGTATTAGAGACAGACCATTCCTTCTGCCTTTAAATTTTTATTATTAATAATAATCTTGGGAAATTAGTCACTTGCTTAAGCTTCTGCTTGAGAGGCTTACATCATCCTTTTTTTGTTTGAGCTCTTACTGCTCCTCCCTCCTTTTTCCTGTTACTGTCTAAACATGAGTGAGATAATTGGATGACCTGTTTAGGGTAGTTTAGAAACGGCTCCTAATAGAAACGAGCAGGCATTTCTCCTTTACTCAGAGGTGATAGTTTCCTTGGTAGCTATAATAATAAACTCTCTGTGTACGTAGGTGGCAGTAGTTGGGGAGGCGGGGGCAGAGAAAGAAAAGTTAATCATTCTGGTATATGATAGCTCAATGTACACAAGTGTACGTGCCTGGGAGCCTTTCCCCCGCCTCCTGCTATGACAAAAAGATTCTGGTGAAAGAATGGATGCTGAAGTTGTTTTCTGATGAATAATTGTTGTCTGGGGGAGAGGCAGACTAAGGGTGCTAGGTTTTTTTGGGTTTTTTGTGGCCAGTTTTGTTAGCCTTTAAAGAAGCCATTGTACACAATCTCATGGTGCTGCATTAGTTATCATCTCTCTGTTTGCTCCATGGCTGCGCACCCACCCACCTACCACTGTCTTGCAATGGACGTCATTCGCCCTGTTTACTTTATGAGGCCGGATGGAATACTCCCTGCGTTCCCACCCCTGCCTCTGCCTGGCCTCTTTTCCTTTGGCATTTTAAAGCTGTCACTTCATATCCTTCTTGAATGTTTCTTTCATCTCCTTGCCCTGATTTTTATTTTAATGAGTAATTAAAAAAAATAGCAGGCTCCTGTTTTTATATAGCTACTTTTGTGGCCTAACAACCCACATCATGGTGTCGTTTCATGGAGGAGTATGCTGGAAGAGAGCTGCAGTGCAGTGGTTAGAGCATCTGCTTTGTGGTCCCCGATTCAATCCTTGGCCTCGCCAGGTAAGGCTGGGAGGACCTGCTGCTGGCCAGTGTCAACAGCACTGATCTAGCTTGAACAGTGCCCTGACTCAGTACACTGGTACCTCAGGTTACAGACGCTTCAGGTTACAGACTCTGCTAACCCAGAAATAGTACCTCGGGTTAAGAACTTTGCTTCAGGATGAGAACAGAAATTGTGCAGCGGCGGCAGCAGCGGGAGGCCCCATTAGCTAAAGTGGTGCTTCAGGTTAAGAACAGTTTCAGGTTAAGAACGGACCTCCGGAACGAATTAAGTTCTTAACCCGAGGTACCACTGTATAAGGCATCTTCCTGTATTGTATATTGTAGCAACCTAAACATCAAAAGAAACAGAGGCTTCAAAGGATGGGAGCCCCACACAGAATGATGCAAAATAACTTGCCATGTGACTGATCAGTGCTAACAGTTCTGAGGAAATGGAGGGAAAGTGTTTTTTTTCCAATAACTGTCACTCTTGTATTTATGTAGCTTGCTTGCCACAGGTATCCAGGAATTCTATGCAGGTGAGTGAGCGGGCAGGATCCCCCATCCCTGACTAGTTGTCTTAGTTTCTATGCGAGCTGCAGATACAGTAAAGTCTTTCTTTATTCATAGCTAGTGAGAAGCTGCAGCAAGGTGGCAGCAAGGGAGCACCCCTACCCCTTCCCATCTCCATCGGTCCACTTTGTAGTCTATTAAAAGGACTAGCAATCCTGCATTTCCATTCTGGCTGCAGAGGAGGGGGCTCTCCCCTACACACTCCATGCCCAACACAGAACTGCACAGCACAGACCACTCGCCTCCTAGCAAGCTAATAACATTTGCAGCCCAGTAACTTGTGGGCTTACTTAAAAAAACTGTTGTAACTTTCTTTATTTACCCCGTTCTTTAGCAGGATAAAAGGCTCCTGGAGCTGTGTACAAGTATAGACAGTCCCTGCCCTCAGGTTTATAATCTAAAATGTATGACAGGCAAGGAAAAAGCAGTGGGGAGGGAGGAGGAAAAGGTAAGCTCAGGTTCCAGTATATATGTTTGCATTAATTTTGAGCATCTTTAACATTTCATGGGAACAGTGGCTCCCAGCTTGTGATGCCTGGTAAACCAGTCCAGCAAAGTGAAGCCATTTTAGCTCACTGGCCAAGTCCTGGTCAAAGGAAAAGAGGGAAGACTCTTATTGATTCCTGTTTATTGGCATTCATGGTTCTTTTTTCCTGGCACCCAAAATTATTACTGACATTTTGTCTTATTCCCCCCCCCCCCCCTTCTGTCTTCGGTGCATTTGTTCTAATTAAAAGCTGGAAACCTGAATGGTTCTGCTTGACTACTCAAACTAAATGTTTGCTTCCTGTTCACCCAGCTGTAAATCAGAGACCTGGCATGTTAGGTTTTGGATAAGTCAAAAGTAGTTAGGCTTGGTGCTTTAACTAGTTGTAGCACCTCCCCATAAAACGCAGGCAGGAGAAAGTGGTGTACTATATATACATCTGGTCGAGGGTAAAACTTTGAAAAAGAGAAAGATTTCAACAGTTGGGTAAGTTTTCAAGTGACAGTTATCATAGAGCAGATCTGTGCTTCGGGTGTGAATTTGGTTGCTACACAGGAGTAAATAGATACCCCTGGCACAGGGGCGGGGAAGCAATTGCCTTCCAAATGATGTTGGACTGAAATTCCCATCTGTTCTAGCCAGCACGGCAGATTGTCAGGGGTCACTCATCTGTGATATCTAGCCCTCCTAGAGAAACAGATTTCCCAGGCTCTGCTCTCACCTGATACCTTCTATGCAATTGGGTGTTCCTTTATCACATATTAATCGTGGCTCATATCTTCCTAGTCCGCCAGTCTTTTTGGAAAGACAGATTTGGCTAAATACATTTTTATCTGCTTATACAGTCCTGTTTAACTCACATGATAGCATCTTTATTTGTTCATATGTGTTTGTCTCAAAGCTGGATATGATCTTTGTTAATTTGTGTTGATTCATTCTTCTGTATTCATTTTGCCTTGTATCCTGTTGATAAACCCAATAACAAAGAATTAGGATTTTTTGGCTGGCAAGCTTCAATTGACCATATTAGTTGAGCTTTTGTTGAGTAGTCCAAGGCGGCCAGTTTTCATTTGTTGAGAGAACATATTTTAATCAGTAGTAGTATGAGTGTAAAGATAAACCAACTTAGTTGTTCTATACTATCTTTGGTTCTGGTTCTTGCAATAGTGAATAAAGCATTTAATCTTGAACATAGCCTCTTACCCTTCTCAAGAAGACACCTGTGTTGATATTTTGGTAATATGCAAATTTATTTAAATGTAGCTATGTTATCAGTGAAAAGTCTGATTAAAATATCTCTTGATTAGCTGACAGCCCTACTTAGAACGTATTTTGTTATTTGTGGTGCTCTCTCAAGCTTTCTCTCCCCTGCCCCATCAAATCAGCATAATTTCACCTTCAAATAAGAATACTTATTAATTAAAGGCAACAGAAATGCAGGTTGTTGGGTTTTTAAAAAATAAATAAATAAATCTATATTTGAGGCTCATACAGTCATACCAGATTGACTTGACTTTATTCAGCATGCTAATCAACCATGTAGTACCTTGTTTTAAGATACATTGAACTTTAAAAAAATTACTTCGCAAATCCACTCCCTGCCCTTGTTTGAATGAGTAAATAATAAATCCTTCTAGTACTGTTAGAAACTAGTACTGATTTGTGTTTGAGGCAGGGAGAGAGAGACCGGAGCTTCATCTTCTGCTGTCAAAGTTTGGCTTTTTCCGAAAAGGAAAACTGCTTTCTTCTTCGTATAAACTGTCTGCTGTTAAAATGACTTTCCAGAAGCCACCAACCATCAGCTTGTTTAGGATGGGCTATAAGCATTCATTGCTATGTCTATGTTTTTTGCACTACGTATACATTTTCCTCAGAGAGAAGAGAGCTCTTGCAATTCATCTATAGCTATCTGGCTCCTCTGGAGCACAGGACTGGGCAGTCTAATGGCTGCCAGCGTGCTTTGCTTAGGACCACGTGAGCCAAGAAGTAAAGCGTTCTGGGCCTTTGTGAAGGCGTCCAAGAATGACAGCCTATACAGCTTGTCTGCTTCCCACTGACTGCCTAGTTTGGCTGACAGCTTCAGTACCGAATGTGCCAGACAGCCATGTATACAGAAAGAAAGAGAGCGAGAGACAGGCAAAGCATGTTTTGTCTGTGAATGGAAACGGCATATTTTAAAAAAGAGGTATGGGTTGGCTCATGTTATGAAGTTGCAGAGCTATATGCAGAGCTGGGGTGCCGCTCTGTAATGGTGGATGCAGAGTTCGGCCCAGTGCTCGCATTACTCTGGTGGGATGGGAACCTTCAGCGGTGCACAGCTCCTTCCTGAGAAGCCTGAGACCATGCAGGGAGAACCCGGTCCAAAGCTCCTCCCCATGGCAGGGTTAACCCATGCTCCTGAAACATGAGGCTGGCATGGACAAGCCACATTGCGGCCCTTTCTGTAGGATCTAGGGGTGTCTCTTAATCCCATGGTGGCTCAGGAAGCAGTGGGGCTGCAGGGCTATCAAGATAATCTTGCTGGGGGCCTTTCAACCTGGGAAGGTAGCCCATCTAGGAGAAGGAAAGCTCTGATCCTAAACCTCCACAGCCTTGCGGGACATCTTTGGAAGAAGAAAAGGCTCAGGAATACAAATCTTGTATGCCCCTTTTCAGCAACTCTGCAGCCAATCTGGTGCCAGATGTATTGCTTTGCTTTACTTCGAACCACATCATCAAGGCCAGGAGGGCATCTTGTTGTCTAGGCAGACCAGGACCTCCATGCACCCTGCCCAGGCTTGTGCCCCAAGGAAGTCACTTTGGTGCTGCTAATGCAGTGGTTTGACTTCATCCCCGGAGGCACACTCCATTGTGTTTCGAGATACAGTGGTACCTCGGGTTACAGACGCTTCAGGTTACAGACTCTGCTAACCCAGAAATAGTACCTCAGGTTGAGAACTTTGCTTCAGGATGAGAACAGAAATCTTACAGCGGCAGCAGGAGGCCCCATTAGCTAAAGTGGTACCTCAGGTTAAGAACAGTTTCAGGTAAAGAACGGACCTCCAGAATGAATTAAGTTCTTAACCCGAGGTACCACTGTAGATGGATGCCAACAATAGCAAGGACCTTAGTTTTGGTTTTGACAGATGAAGCTTTAAATCTCAGCTTGTACAAAGGCTTTCTGGGTAGCCAAGAGAGTGTTGTGTCTCTGCTTCTCTATTCTGCATCTTTACAATTAGGGTGTGTGTGTGTACAGAACCATGGACATACTTTTTTAGTGGCATGTTTTCAAATCTTTAAAACAAACAGAACAAAACTTTTTTAAAAAGAGAGCAGAATTAGTTACATTTTAAAATCATCCAAAAGCCATGTAGAAAGAAAAAGGTTTTAACGGCCCACTTAAAATGAAGCAAAGTGGAAACCACTCCCTAAGGAGAGAGTGGTTTCCCCTTTGCTTCATTTTGCTTCATTCCCAAGGAAAGAGTTCCATAGTTGGAGGAATCACCACAGAAAAGGCCCTGTCCCATCTTCCTCGGCAATTTAGTCTCTCTTGGCAATGAGGCATCAGCAGGTTGTCCAAACAGATGTTAAGCTGCCAGATTTTCCTTTTCCAGGACATTTGCATGCTAACCCTTGCAACAGTCCAGTGAAGTAGTTTTTTAATAGTTTCCATTTTCTAGAAGGCAAACTGAGGTTGAGGCAAAACTGACTGAGCAAGCATTTGAACCTGGGTTTCATTCCAGCATGCTTATCCCTTTTATTGCTATTAAATAACTTAGCAGTTTTGTGCAATATTTACAGCATGCCACATGAAGTAGTAGAGATTTACCTTCCATTTATTCCTTTCAACACATGATTTAACACTTCTCATACTTGAGTTTAAAGGCAGCAAACCTCATTGTTCCCTAGGAAAATTTTCACAAAAGAGGCATACCTTTCTCAAGGTTTTTCAAGACCAGACTGAGGTTGCAGTTTAGCAAATTCAGATTCCTGGTCTCCTTTACAAATGATGAATAGGCGCCATGGCTTAGCTGGTTAAAGTGCCTGTCTAGTAAACAGGAGATCCTGGGTTCGAACCAGCGGTGCCTAGAGAGTTCCTTTCATTACTGGGACGCGGGTGGCACTGTGGGTTAAACCACTGAGCTTAGGGCTTGCCGATCAGAAGGTCGGCGGTTCGAATCCCCACAAAGGGGTGAGCTCCTGTTGCTCGGTCCCAGCTTCTGCCCACCTAGCAGTTCGAAAGCACGTCAAAGTGCAAGTAGATAAATAGGCACCGCTCCGGCGGGAAGGTAAACGGTGTTTCCATGCAGTGCTCTGGTTCGCTAGAAGTGGATTAGTCATGCTGACCACATGACCCGGAAGCTGTATTCTGGCTCCCTCTGCCAGTAAAGTGAGATGAGCGGCGCAATCCCAGAGTCATCTGCGACTGGACCTAACGGTCAGGGGTCCCTTTACCTTTACCTATACACATGATGAAATCCTTGGTTATAAATGTAGAACAGAGATTTTTTGGCCTGCATTTGAACTGGTATTTCAGGACCGGAATCCTAACTCCTAACTTCCAGGGCCCCATCACACCCCCACAGAGGATATAAAAGATTATGTATATTTAGACAAATTGACTCTTACCATAAAGCAGGGATTTTACACCCTAAATCCATGTCTCTCCAGATGTTACTGGACTTCAATTCTCATCAGCCCCAGCCATCATAATCAGGAATGATAGGAGTTGTAGTCTAATGAGGTCTGGAAGCCCAAAGGTTCCCCAGCCTGCCATAAAGAAGCCTATACTCTTATTGTACCCCAACTTCTTTCTCTCTGTTTTTTAAGGATATGAGGCAATTGAAAGTGATGGGGGAGTGAAGGCTGCCATTTTGACTTTTGGCTTCAGGTGTGACAATGTCCATGGCTGCTGTCATTGTGTTTTTAATGCCGCATTTGTGCAATGACCCCCCCTTACTTGCACCAAGCATTCTTACTTCTTTAAAGAACCTGAGTGTGTCTGAGATGGAATATGTTGTGCTGAAGTTCTCTCCTCTGTTTTCTCTGCAGAATCTTATGGCAAGAGCTCTCTACGATAATGTTCCAGAATGTGCAGAGGAGCTGGCTTTCCGCAAAGGAGACATTTTGACCGTGATAGAACAGAACACGGAAGGGCTGGAAGGATGGTGGCTTTGCTCCTTACACGGGCGGCAAGGCATTGTCCCGGGCAACCGTGTGAAACTTCTCATCGGCCCTGTGCAGGAGAGTCCCTCTAACCAAGACATGGCCAATTCGGGATCTGTACACCAACCCTTTAACCAGCCAAAGATCTACCAAGTACCTAGTGCTCATGCTTCTCCTCGGGATCCGGTCTACCAAGTGCCTCCTTCTTACCACAGCCAGGGGATCTACCAGGTACCCACCGGCCATGGTTTTCAGGGCCAAGATGTCTACCAAGTGCCTCCATCTGGGCAAAGGAGTTTTGGCGGAATGGATACCTCCCCTATAAGCAACAAGGTGGGTCAAAAATATCTTGAGGCATTTGTTTCAAAACTGTTTCCTTTGGCTGTTTAGTTTTGGGATAGGGAAGGTACCTGAACGTGGTGGACTTTGACCCTCAAAAAATAGATAAAGCCTCAGTTAGTCTGGTTTTTTTTCCTACCACCAGTGATAATGGGATTATCTATTTTTTATTTATACATTTTCCAACATTATATATATGTCAGCATCGCCCTTGAGCCAGTGCCACCGACTGGACTCATCCACTTCAGCCCCAACTGGGCCAGGCGACCTGGGGTAGCACTTCCAGAGACCACCTTTTGCACAGGAACAGGTCAAAGTGCTGTGGATTCACAACTCAGAGTTGTGAGCACCAGATTCACTCCCGAAGACAGTCGTTGCACAGCAGAGTATAGCAGAGCATAAACTACCGGAGAACAGCTCTGTAGAATAACTACTTTTATTCTATCTACAACTATCATACAAACTATATACAGAGCTAAATGGAGAAGCTGAACTGCACTGAGTGTCTGCAGCTGCTCTTAGCAGCAACCTTATCTATACAGAGATAACACACACTCTCTCTCTAACACTCAGTCTCTCTCTTTGATGCGAGGCTGGAGCGGAATAAGTAGTGAGCAGAAACCGCCCCCCTCATCTCTGGAGAATCAGCAGAGAACATCAGCAGATTCTTGGAATGGGAGGGGTGAAATCTCCTTTTTTTCTACCACCAGTGATGATGAGATTATCTATTTTTTATTTATACATTTTCCAACATTATATATATACATCTTACAATTGCCTTTGATCAACTCATATCTCAAGACTTCCCAGTCCACCCATCCATGGCATCTTATTTGATCCTGCTAGTTGTGCTACATATCCTTTTATTCCATCCAGTTTCATTCTATACTATTCCTAGTTGTTATTAACTGCTGTTCACAAATCAAACCCTACTTGGAGGTTTATTTGACTATTGTACCTCTTTAGATACCCTCCAAAATGTTCCCACTCCTCCCTTATCAGTGTCTCATCTCAATTTACAGATAGGTAGCCGTGTTGGTCAGCCATAGTCAAAATAAAAAAAATCCTTCCAGTAGCACCTTTAAGACCAACTAAGTTAGTTCTTGGTATGAGCTTTCGTGTGCAAGGTATCTGAAGAAGTGTGCTTGCACACGAAAGCTCATACCAAGAACTAACTTAGTTGGTCTTAAAGGTGCTACTGGAAGGATTTTTTTTATTTCATCTCAATTTCTTATGTTTGCTGTCATAGTAACTAACCCCACATACTCTATTATCTGATCTTGCCACTGTTCTTTTGTTGGGATTTCTTTGTCCTTCCATTGTTGTGCATAGATTATTCTAGCCACTGTGGTCGCATAGAAATAGGCAGAGTACCTTCTTGGAGATTTCACCCTTTGTTATACCTAATAAAAAGTTCTCTTTTTTTGGAAAGATAAACCTAAACATCTTTTTAAATTCTGTATAGATTGTCAGCTACTGGTCCTAAGCAAGACAGAAGCTTGAGTCCTACAGACTCAACTCGTTCTATTATCCCCTGTAGATAACAGATAATAGAACGAGTTGAGTCTGTAGGACTCAATCTTCTGTCTTGCTTAGGACCAGTAGCTGAGCCAACTTTTGGTCAGCTTGGATATTTGTCCCTCATTGAAGTGGTCCCATATAGTCCCTGACACCGCATACTAGGAGAAGTTCCTTCTCTTCCATACTGTGACACAAGAAGAATCCAGCACTGATGGATTCTGAGAAAATGGTAAATGAAGAATCCCTGATTGGTTGCTAGTAAGCTTGCAGGCTTTATTTGGCTTATTTATTTGGCTAATCAACTAAAGTTAGAGTTTATTAATTGGTGGTCTCTGGTGAAAGTGTAAAAGCTTTAAGCAACCTAAATTCTTGTGCACGGGGGCTACAAAATGTGATACAGTGGTACCTCGGGTTACATAGGCTTCAGGTTACAGACTCCGCTAACCCAGAAATAGTACCTCAGGTTAAGAACTTTGCTTCAGGATGAGAACAGAAATCGTGCTCCGGCGGTGCAGCGGCAGCAGGAGGCCCCATTAGCTAAAGAGGTGCTTCAGGTTAAGAACAGTTTCAGGTTAAGAACGGACCTCCGGAATGAATTAAGTACTTAACCTGAGGTACCACTGTACTCACCGTTTCTCATGTGGTCACCAATAGACCTCTGTTCTGTTAGGCAGCTTTGTCTATTATTAAAACCATGCAAGTGCCAACATTATGTAAAGGCAGCTTTTTGTTTAATGAGTTTACAGGATGTATTTTAAGAAATGGCGCCAGATGTGACAACAGTGCCCGACAAGGAGAAACAGGAAATCTAGGTAATCTTTGATTTGAAAGGGTGACTCAAATATTAAACCTAGAGCAAATAAAAGTGACACTTGACATCTCTCTGCAGGGTTGCGTGCCCATTGCATGAGTCAAGGCAATTGCTTCTTGAAAGTTAGTGGAAGGCCTGCTCTATAAAAAAAATCCTTTGCATTTCATCTGATATGGAGCAGCTGGAAGGCAGGGCTATCAGTAAATCCTCTGTAATATTTAGAGCTCGTTGCTGAGCCCTTATAAATGTGTCTCGGTGATGTACAGCAGACAGGGATACTCGAGCAGGAAGTGCATGTCTGGAAGGTGCCACGGTTTAATCTTTCATTGCAGTTGATGTTGGCAGGAATTCTGGCTCTTTCCTTTTAAAACTAAAGCTGCGATCCTTCTAGCTTGTCCTCGATTCACGCCCCATTCACTTTAAGGTAATGACAGGCAGATAAGTCTATTTCCAGCCTGTGTCAGTTTTGCATGAGTTCATTCATAAAACTGCTCTCTTATTTTTGCATCCATCTACAATTTTCTTTTAAAAAACATGGGGATCTGCATTATCTTTGGATGCATTTTCCACAAAAGACATATGTTTTCTCCAAAAATATGCATTTGTGTATGCATTTTAACCTGCTTTATGCATTAAAACACACATTTCTATATATGCATTTTGGTGCTTTTTTAAAAAACCCAAGACTGCAAATTCAGAGCAGTGTAAAATCCTGAACGCTAACTGCTTTCTGATCGATGCATTAGTTTGGGAAGTGTGAATCAGGTCAGTTGACTTTTTTAAAAAGCCAAACAAAATTGTTCAGCATCCTCACTTTTAGGTTGCTCTAACTAGCAGGAGCTTGTGTGGACTCTTATTTTCCATTGGGACTCTTTAGGAACATTTTCCTGGTATTCTGATTATTAGTTTTGGTGTGTTCCCCATCCCTTCATAAAGATCAGGTTTTCTAATGGCAGAGAAGGAGTACTAAATGAATTCATTCACATATTACTCGAAAGCAGAATTGCAAAAGCTATTAGTCCAGCTGCCCACCAAGATTTGTAACTGTCTTATATACAGCATTAGCTTTTGGAAAGCTTCCCTGCCCAGTTAGTTGGAGACTAGATACGTGACTGTTTACAAGCTTAGTCTAAAGGG
The DNA here is from genome assembly GCF_964106645.2 of Podarcis pityusensis. Lineage (NCBI taxonomy): Eukaryota > Metazoa > Chordata > Lepidosauria > Squamata > Lacertidae > Podarcis > Podarcis pityusensis. The sequence goes on from NC_138031.1 coordinate 62,970,458, forward strand.
ATGTGCTTTGTTACTGGTTTGAATCCTTCTTGAAAGAAAAGTAGTTTTGGATGGGTGGGATTATGCAAGCAGATGAGATACCACTGAACGTGCTACTGAGATTAGTTCCATCAGACCTGCACAATGTGTAAGCTCTCTGTCAGGTGCTTGATCGGATCCTGAAGCAATTGTCATAGTCATGTCTCACTTCACTCTGGACGCCACTCCACAACAAAATGCCTTCATCTGCCCCAGCTGCAACAAAACATGTCTCTTGCATATTGGTCTCTACAGCCACAGCAGGCGCTGTAACCTTCCAGCAGTTTTTCACCTCCAGAGGTGCACTGCTCCATCTCCCAAGGCAGACAGATGCCAACAATTCCACTCTGCCGTTCAGCTTTCTTAACTCAGCTGTGGCCTGTAGCACCTGTATGCCACAGTCAGCAGCAGAGCATGGTTGCTGTTGCCCAGCCAGGGAAAGTGGCACATATCAGAAGATTGCCCAGATAGGTCAAAGGGAGAGAAATAGATAGTCTGCACAGAGAAGACTAGTGCCTCCAGATGTCTCTTCTTCCATCTCACAGGAGGTACCCAACAGTGAACTTGGAGCTTGCTTGCTTCCTTGATGGGACTCAAAAGCAGAGATAGACTCAAAGAAGGCCAAAAGATGGACCAAGAGACAACCGTTGCAGACTTTGTGGAGCAAGATCCCCTGAATGAAGGGATACTGTTTGATCTGCAAGGATGGCTGCTGTGTGACAGCAATACTGGATCCTTGTAGGCTGAAATGAAGAGCCTGTGACCTTCCATATGTTGCTGGACTCCAACTTCCACCAGTCCCAGTCCAGATGGCCAATGGTCATTGGTGGTGGGAGCTGTGGTCTAACAACGCCTGGAGGACGTAGGCAAGATGAGTCTAAGCACTGATCTCTCACACTGTGAATGGTTCAAAGCCAGGTGGCTTATGAAGTCCTTTGTGCGCTGCTATATGTGGCTGCTGAAATGTGTCCAGTTTAATGAGTTGCAGATTGCTTGATTAGAAATGGTGTAGATAAATTAGGATCTTTATCACAGCGGTTATCTTGGGTGTTGTTCTGTTGCCTATACCACCATTTTCCATGCCTGAAGAACTGGAAATATCCGCTCTAGGGCTTTTGGCATTGAGACAAACTTGGATGGCTCACTAGCAACATCCTTCGACCTCATGCTTTTGCATTGTGTACCTTTGTCTTTGCTTCATGAGCAGTCGCAAAAGGTTATTGCTGTTACGTTTGTTTATTTTAATGTATTTATGTACCTTCAGCGGTAATACCTGGGCAGTTCGCAACAATACGTTACAATGCTGATAAAATAAACACATCAAAATACATCACGATCCACAGTAGACTAGCTCAGCTCTGTATTAACAGCCCTCAAATGCCTGAGTGAACATATGGGTCTTTAGCAAACATTGAAAGCCTGGGTTGAATAATTCTCTGCAGCAACATAGGAGGTGCTGTAGGGAAACTAGCACTGAGTGGTTTAAACAATCAATCACAGGGAATGCTGGGGCTTGCAGCTCTGTGGGAACAGGGGGTCTCCCAGCAGCTCTCAACACTTTTAACCAACTACAGTTCCCAGGATTCTTTGGGGTAACCCATGACTGTTTAAGACTGTATGATATGGCTTTAAATGTACAGTTTTCATCACGTAGATATGTTAGGAGGGGATTACAGGTACAAAGGAAACCAAAGGGGTTGTTGTTGTTGTTGTTGTTGTTGTTGTTGTTGTTGTTGTTTTGCTGCCCAGGCCTCATTGAGGTAGAGTCTACAGCTGTCATGGAACAACGCCAAACCTTGAAGTTTCTTTTAACAGGCTATTAGCAAGGCCAATATGATTACACTTAAGGGAAAAGTTTGCTGTAACTCTAGAGTAGTTAGGAAAAGCTCTGAAAGCAAGAAAGGAAGGGAAACCATCTTCAAACCCATTATGTTGGGCAGTTTTTTTAAAAGGATAATCTTCAATGCTTTCATGTTTTTCTTAAAAAAAAACCTAATTAAAAAAGGATTTTAAAAAAATCTGTTGTGCCTTCCCTCCTCATCTAAACAAGGCAGCCTCTCATCTTAGATCCTCATCCTTAGGAGATCAGTAAAACAATCTTTTAAGTATTTAAGGGAGCTTGGCCTAGTGAACAGTTGAGCTCTAGGTTTCCTTGACGTCTAATGTGATGAATATCTTTCCTTCAACTGGCGGCACCTGTCCCCAGCAGATTAAGTGAACCGCTGTGCCTTCTCTCCCTAATACAGCCCATGCTTACAAGTATTCTGTGTGTCTTGGCAAGGCTTGGGAGTTAAAAATATTCCATCTAACATGATCTCAAAGACCCGTATTAATAGCAGAGGGTCAAAATATCTACAAGGCTTGTGGCTGCCCTGCAAATGGGCAAGTCCAGCCTTCTCGCAGGATTTTTCCATACAATCAGCTCGTAGCAAAAGTGAGTGCTTGTTTATTGATCTGTTGCACACACTACAGATAGTTTTCTTCAAGAGTGTGGCGTCTTGTCTCATTTCCCTAGCACTGGGTGTGTTATAACTTGTACAAAAGAAAGCACAGTCCTTGTCCTATGTAGCATTGCCATGTGGAAATGTAGATGCCTAAATGTCACAGGCCCCTCCAGGACAGTGTTTGAAATTAGCCAGGCGCCAGGTGCGCTTTGCACCACTTTTGACCAAGCGAAGATGCCTGGGCGCCTGACATCTCCACCATCTGGAGGTGCATGCCTGGGGATCATTGGATCTGGACTGTTTTCACACACTAATACCACATCCTGTAGAATTCCATCAGTTATATTTTATCTGCACAATCGGAATGAATTTCAGGAACCAAAATGCTTTTTCTGTGCAGCCTGAACAGGAGCTGTCAACCTTAAGAAAAAGAGATTGGAAGAGGCCAATAGATATGTGGATTGTTCCTGGATCAAGTGACTTTTCTTTTCAAAGTTCTCAAGCTAGCTCAAGGTTGTCATCTGAACTAGCCAGACGTTTAACTGAGAATCAATCACAGTCAGTACGTTGTTTGAAAAATAAGACTTTAGAGTTGTCTTTCCTCAAAATGGCAACTAGACATTCCGTTTTGGTGACTGTAACCTTGGTTTAAGGAGTCCTTTGCTGCCTAGCTTATATATCTGAGTTTCTAACGCTGTTCCAGGGTGGTGGTGATATAGCCTCTCTTAGGATTTAGGAACATAAGGACTCTGCTGGATCAGATACATCTGCCAGTTTCAAATCTTCCGTATCTGGGTAAGGTAATTGAGAGAGTGGTTGCCGAACAGCTTGGTAGGTTTCTGGAGGAAACATTGGCTTTAGATCCATTTCAGTCCGGTTTTCGTCCTGGTTTTGGGACCGAGACGGCTCTGGTTGCCCTAACAGATGATCTCCATAGACAACTGGATCGAGGCGGGTCAGGACTGGTGATCCTTTTAGATTTGTCAGCAGCCTTTGACATGGTCGATCATGACCTTCTGGACCACCGCATTGCAGACGTGGGGATACAGGACATAGCCCGGAACTGGCTGTGCTCTTTTATCTCTGGTCGGGGACAGAGGGTGGCACTAGGGAGGGAAATGTCATCGTGCCACTCCTTGGTGTGTGGAGTGCCGCAGGGCGCAATTCTCTCCCCTATGCTTTTTAACATCTTTATGCGCCCCCTTGCCCAGATTATCTGGAGCTTTGGGCTGGGCTGGGCTGTCACCAATATGTAGATGACACTCAGCTCTATCTGCTGATGGATGGCCACACCAACTCGGCCCCGAACACACTGACCAGATGCTTGGAAGCTGTGTCTCGATAGTTTCGTGGGAGCCGATTGAAACTAAATCCTTCGAAGACAGAGGTCCTATGGCTGGGTCGGGATGGCATGGGGATGAGGGACCAACTCCCTTCTCTTGCGGGGGCCCAATTAGTGCCATTGCCTTCCGTTAAGAGTTTGGGTGTGATCCTTGACGCCTCCCTTTCCATGGAGGCGCAAGTTACAGCAACAGCCAAGGTGACATTTTTCCACCTTCACCGCATCAAGCAGTTGGTCCCTTACCTTTCCCGCCCCGACCTGGCCACAGTGATCCATGCGACGGTCATCTCCAGGCTTGACTACTGTAATTCGCTCTACGCGGGGCTGCCCTTGAAGCTGTCCCAGAAACTCCAGCGGGTGCAGAATGCTGCAGCGAGGCTCCTCACGGGGTCTCTGCCATGGGAGCATATTCACCCAGTGCTTTTCAAGCTGCACTGGCTCCCGGTGGAGTACAGGGTCAGATTTAAGGGGCTGCTTTTGACCTTTAAAGCCCTTCACGGCCTAGGACCCTCGTACCTACGGGACCGCCTCTCCTGATATGCCCCACGGAGAGCCTCAAGGTCCATAAATAGCAACACCCTAGTGGTCCCGGGCCCTAAGGAAGTTAGATTGGCTTCAACCAGTGCCAGGGCCTTTTCAACACTGGCTCCGGCCTGGTGGAACGCTCTGCCTCATGAGACCAGGGTCCTCAGGATCTGATTTCTTTCTGCAGGCCTGTAAGACAGAGTTGTTCCGCCTGGCCTTTGGCTTGGAGCCAATTTGATTCCCTCCCTCCCTCTCTTTCTTTTTTCCTTTCCTTCTCCTCCTCCTCTGATGAGGCTACATTTTAATATTTTAATGTTTCAATATTTTAATGTTGAATTTTAATTTTGTTTTTAAGTTGTAATCATTCAACTTGTTTTTATTATTGCTTGTAAGCCGCTCTGAGCCCGGCCTTGGCTGGGGAGGGCGGGGTATAAATAAAAATTATTATTATTATTATTATTATTATTATTATTACTCTAGCATCCTGTTCTCACAAGGGCCAGCCATATTTCCATAGGAAACGTGCTAAGAAGGCATGCTTGGCAAATCCACACCATGATCAACTGCCGCCCGTTAACCAATGTCCCCACTGTGGAAGGACGTGTGGATCCAGAATTTGCCTCCACAGTTACTTACGGACGACAATCTTACTCAGCTATGAGTGATCACCAAAGAAGAAGTCGTCGTCCATAAGCTGGACCTTAGCACAACACCACTTTCCCTGGAGGCTGGGTGCTTCTGAACGCCTGTTGCTGGAAACTGCAGGAGGGCAGAGTGCTGTTGCACTTCAGTCCTGCATATAGGCTTCCCACAGGCATCTTGTTGGGCCTCTGTGAGAACAGGATGCTGGACTAGTTGGGCCATTGGGCTGATCCAGCAGGCTCCTCTTATATTCCCTGCTTGTGATTCCTGCAACTGGTATACAGAGGCATATGCTGCCTTTGGCTCAGGTAGAACACAATCATAATCACTAGTAACCATCAATGGACTTCCCCATACATGAATTTGTCACTAATCCTCTTTTAGAACCACACAAATCAGTGGTCCTCTCTTTTCTGGATTGCCTACAAAGCAAATGAAATAGAAGCACAACTCTAAAGAAATGTTAATATAGCTATTAACAAATTCTTTATTCAGCTGACACACAATTTATAACTCCGTTATTAAGTGTCCTGTATACAGCACCATCGATGTACATGGTGCTTTTTAATAAAAGTAACAAAAAAAGACAGGCCGTTGCCATGAAGAGCTGGTACTCGTAAGTTTTGATGGGGAAGGAAACAGTGGGAGGCAACGAGAGGAGGAGGGCAAGGTTAAAAAAAAAGGATGCATAAGTGTGAGTACTGATGTGTGAATGAAACAGTAGAATTCTGAGGTGGTAGAATGGATTGTACCAGTTCAGGATGCAGGTGTGTGTGTGTGGGGGGGGGTTTCACAATTCTTAAAAAGTTGACAGAAGGACACAATTAGCAGTACAGGGTGTCAGAACCAGACTAGAACCTTTCTTTCAGCTATGTGGGTTTTTGCTTTTTTAACTAGAAGGGAATAATTTTATATGTGGGGTGGGATTCAGACAGGTCACCCTTCCAGTAGCTAGAAATAATACAGTCCACTTCAAGATCACGATGACGTCATTCAGGTTTCATTTTGGTTGGGGAAAAGAAGTGCAGCTCTTGGGCCTTGGACTGTTGAAAATCTTCTCTTTCATCCACACTTCCTTCTCTTTCCCTCCTCTCTTGCATCCCAGTTCCTGCCAGGACATTTCCAGTTGACAAATCATCTCCTATTTTTCCAAAGGCAGGAGGGAACCTGGTTACTTGTTCACTGTTTTGAACTTGGTTCTAAAATGTTCTCATTTGCTAAGTGACTTCTACAACCCTCTCTCCAGTTTAGCTGACTTCCAACTACCGGTATGTCGCTTAATCTGCAGAGAGAGGAACATGGGAGTTTTTTCACAAAATCAGTTTGTGCCTTCTCCCCAAAGCAGCAGATATCTATGTGGGGGTTTGTGGTTCCAAGAAGCTTTTGAAAGAGGTGCCTACAAAGTGAGCGCTCATCAAGCTGTTTGCAAGCAGCTAATTCCCTCTGTGCAAATACGGTGTGTTTTGCTGCCGCGCAGTTTCCATTAAATAAGCACTGAGCACCATAAACCCCATGCTAACGCAGCAGTTACTGCTGGCAGACATGGTAAGGCAGGTCAAAGAGACGTCTCAAGGCAGGTGATTAGAGTGATGTCATGACTGGGGAATGCTAAGGCCATTGCTGTATCCACTTCTCTTCAGGAACTGAAACACCAGTCTGAAAAGAAATGGTCTCAAATTGACTGACAAAAAATAATGGATGGCTTGAATAAGCCTTTGTTTGAATCCCTTGCTGGAAATGATCCTTTGACTGAATCTCTCATTAGAAACGAGGTTTTCAGTCAGGGTTGTTCGCAGTGCAAAAATTACCTAAGGGGCTGATTCAAACAGTCAGTTTTTCATAGATCTAATCTGCTCTAGACAGTCAAAGCAACTGTCGTTTTTGAAGGGTGCTGGGAGTTGTTGGGAGAGCCTTATTCACCTCACAGAACTACAATTCCTTGGGAAGAGGGATTGACGGTTAAACCGCTCTCTGAATTGAAGTCCTTTGAGGGGAATAGGGGGTCTCTCAGCACCCTTAACAGACTACAGTACCCAAGATTCTTTGGGAGAAGCCATGAATGTTTAAAAACGTTCAGTCATGATCTATAAATTATAGAATAAATAATATCACCCGGGGCAGAAAAAGCACTTCTGCAAATCAGCTCAGCACCAGAGATGTTGTGTTTCTCAAATCAGTCTTGGCCTGAACCACAACAACTTTAATCTTTAGTGAACGTGACGCAGGAAATGCGATGTTGTTGACTCTTTGGCATAGATATATATCACTGTTTCATATGGCATTGTTTGGTACATGGTAATGGTTGCTCTAGAATGAAGTGTAAAGTAACATTGCTGACTTTCTGACATAGTCTTCCAGGAGTGGCTTGGCTTGGCAGGAGGCACAGAGCCACGCCAATAGCCTCCTGGCAGTGGTGCTGCTGTGGTGAGTGGCACCACACCCACTCTGCACAGCCCTAACCACTCTGCTCCCTGCCCTTCCTGGTAAGTGGCACTGCTGCCTGGAGGCTGTTGCTGTGGCTCCATCCCCCTGGATGAGCTGCCCCTATAGTCTTCCACTATTGCTTCATTTACCTTTGATGCTAACTGCTAGAAACAAAAGATTATCCTAACAGCTGTTTCTAGACAAACAGCTGTTAGGATAGTTCTTTGTTCCTAGGCTCTGCAGGATGAAATAGCAAGTTTGCAGGCATGTGCGTGCATGCACACACATTTTTAAAAGGGTACTAACTTAGAATCCCTGCTATGCCAAGTCAATGGGTGGATTTAGCTGACATAATTCAGTGGAGGAGGTAAATTCTCCCCAGAGGCACTAAGTTCTTGATGATGATGATGATGATGATGATGATGCACATTTTAGGGCCAAGACGTGACACCGAAAACAGATTCTGAGACTAAGCCAGCCTTGTATTTAAGCACTCGCCTTGTCACCAATGGTAATGAATTGCATTCAGACCCGTGCACTGTAATCCATGCCAGTGAGTTAATGGGCTGGTGGGAGGGAAATGAGGCACTCCATCCCTTCTCTGTACCCAGCATAGAAACCAAGTAGGTGCCAGTGGAATGTGGCGTTCTCTGTCCCTCCCTTACTAGCACATTAGTGTTGTTGTTTTTAATTCCACATGGAGGGACTTTTGATTAACTTATAATATTGCAAGCTTAGGAACTTTTGTGGGCTCATTAAGCCGTGGCTCATAGTTAAGTCCTGGTCAAACCTAGTACAAATCGATTGTGTAGTCTCCTAAATCCAACACTTCTTATTTTATTATTTGAAATGTGCTTTTGCAAAATGCTGCCCTACCAAGTACTCAAAGCGTAGTCCAGCAATCTGAAAAGCAAACTGAACCATGGTGCCATAAAATGCTCAGATCACATAAACACAGAAAACATGGGGAAAAATTCAGGCAAGCAATTAACAGTTGTCGTTTACACAAAACCTCCATCATAGTCCAGGCCTTTCAGCCTTTGGTAAGCAGAAACAACCCCCCTCCCCTTCTTCATCCAGAGTTGGCAAATGACTCTCACAGTAATGAGTCCATTCACCAGGTCGTTCATGTTCACATGTCCTTCCTTCCAATTAAGCTGCAGTCCCAGTCTCCATTGAGAAGGAAAACAATAACAGCAAGCAAGATGTATTCCAGAAATATTCTCCCTCTGGCTCATTATTGTTTTTATGCTGTGGTTCACATGCTGCTGAAAAAGTCAAAGGCTTTGGTTATGGTGAAAGCAGCTTAGGCTTGTTTGTTCTATATGCACAAGGCATGTTAACATCAAAGGGAGAAAAACATCTGCACTATTTGAAGTTTGGTTGTGAACCATATTTCCCCCCCCCCCATTTGAACACCACTTTTTTTTTTTTTAAGCGCCCTCATTTCACCCTTGGTCGCATAATGCCCCAGTTTCTTGCAGCATGCTTTTCAAACCAAAGTTTATTTTAGAAAAGCAGGCCTCTGAAGAACAACTTGCAGTTTCATTTTAACTATACAGAGGATGCAAAACTGGCTGTGTCTCTAGTGTGGAGGGTATTCTGGTTCAGTCTTCACATTCTAAATTTATCTTACCTCTTTTAACAGAAGGTGAATACACCCTCAGTTGTGGGATATGCTCTAATTTTATGTGTTTGCTTTTTTAATGGTTCAGGGGTTCAGATGCATCAAAGAATACCCTGGTCCACATATCCATATTTTCAAAATTTTCTAGATTACCAAGTCAACGAAGTTCTACTCAAAATAGACCCATTTAAATTAGAAGACCAAAGTTAGTCTATTTCCATGGGCCTATTCTGAGTGTGACTTAACACTGGATATAACTCAGCGTAATTATATCTGGCTCAATCCTATCCACATCTACAGTACTTGGAAGTAAGTCCTAATGAGCTTGCTAGGGCTTTCTACATTTAGGACTGCAGCCATTAGCTACAAGAAAGTAAAAGAAATAATTACAAATAGATGTATCAATTTAGGACAAAATCAAGAGGTAAGGCCTTTTTCTCAGTGTCTCAGATGTTCCAGCTGCCAGTGCTGGTGGTCTTCTTGCTCTCTGGTGCTAGCCTTAGTCTTTACTATGTAGGGGGTAAATGTTTCACTTTGCTACTGAGAGTGGCACTAATCAGCCTCTGGACTTTAATGGCCATGTGAGGCCTGGAAGGTGAGTGGATGCAGAAACATAGCTAGGGGGTGGGGTGTGTGTGCACTGGGCACCACTCACCCAGAGAGTGGCACTTGCAGTGCGCCCAACCCATGCATTTCTCCTGGGCGTGAGATAGTGGCTTGGGCAGCTGCACGCTCCGCGTTGCCCAAAACGGCAGCATGGGACTTGTGTCTGCCCACTGCCTCCCTCTCAGCTGCCCTACAGTTACCTGAACTTCTATTTGTTGTAGTTACAGGTAGGTAGCCGTGTTGGTCTGCCGTAGTCGAAACAAAATAATAATGAAAAATTCCTTCCAGTAGCACCTTAGAGACCAACTAAGTTTGTTATTGGTATGAGCTTTCGTGTGCATGCACACTGTTTCAGTGTATCTGAAGAAGTTTGCATGCACACGAAAGCTCATACCAATAACAAACTTAGCTGGTCTCTAAAGTGCTACTGGAAGGAATTTTGTTTTGTTTCTATTTGTTGTGTTTGAGGTGTTTCATTCACACATCCAAGTCATCACTTGATAACTACAATGTATGTGTGAGTGCTAAATTATCCATTTTATTACCTGGCCAAAGGATTTCTCCTGGACGGAAAGCGAAAGAGGAGTGAACCGTTGTTTTTGCAGTCCTGGTTCTATTGCAGCAGAAAAGTCGTCATCTGTTACTTACCACACATAATGGTTGAGAACAGTCATGTATCTCAGCCATTTGCATTTATATCTGTGGTTATTCATCAGCTTTCAGGCTTTCTCAGAAAACCACTAACTGAAGAGTCCTTCTACCTTGAATATGCAGTAGTAAGAAATGATTCACTGATGTGTGACTGATGATTATTCTAAGGAAAATCCCAGAGTTTTTATAAGATGTCTCTGTGGGAGTAACTGAATGCTTTCATTTTTACACCCAAGCTCTCAGCTGAGCATTAATTGGTTTTTGATCTCGATGGCAGTAGGGATCCATTTTAAAGGAGAATTAAATGGTGACGCTGTTAAAAATACTTCCCTCCCACAACAGCAAAGACTCTCTGTGGCAAAGGAAAGCATTTGGATTTCAGGAGTTAATATGACTATACATCAGCAATCAAAATGGGGGGGGGCACGGTTTACTGTGCTGGCCCCACAAGAAAAGTTCCAAAATACGTATTAAGGAGATACTTAACTTAAAAGCAATCCGTACTATTTCTTTTTCTTTTTTTAACCTAGGGGCAAATAGCACACAATTGATTGGTGGGATGCCTATATTGCAACTGTAAAACAAGTTTGAAATAGGTTGGTTAGTTGGTTGGGAAGTCATCCTGAAATGTACTTCGACGCATGGTTGGACTTCACCCTTGTGGCATCCGTGTGCTCTGGACTTCAGCGACCATCATCCTTGGGCATTGGTCATGCAGGCTGGAACTGATGGGAGTTGTAGTCCATCTGGAAGGCACCAGCTTAGAGAAGGGTGCTACACACTGTGAGCTCTCTCCCCCTTCTGCCCTCCCCGGATTTCACCGACAACCCCACAGCACGGTAATCTGCATCCACCTATAGTTTTGACCAATTTTTGACAAGTTTCATGATGTGTGAAAAACAAGTTGTGGTGAGTTTCTATCTCGCCTAGTCTTACTTGGGGGTTCATTACGCTCATAGGCGATAATTTATGGAAACAATAGTTTTTATTTTGCTTTCAAAGTGTATCAACTTACAATGAAATATATGTTGGATGAGCTGAGATAGCGTTTATCAGAAGAGGTAATTCAGCAAGCCGCATAAGAGGGGCTTCCCCCGCCCACAACACCTCTTTCCCTGAAAGTGACTCACTGCAAAGAGCACAGGCCTTTAGAGGCAGGTTTCTAATCCAGCTCTCCTCATTCAAGAGGACTGCAGAGAGCCCTGCAAAGATCAGGGCCCTGGGCAGGCAGGCAGGCAGCATTGGGAAGAGCTGCTGCCCCAGCTAGGCACCTGTATAAAGCCAGCTCACCTGGGAGAGGGGCCGCCCTGAGGGGCCACACCAAAGGGAGTCATCCCTTTGGGGGTTGGCATTTCAGGGGTGGGGTGGGGGCATGGACCAGCCCCCCTGTGCCAAGTTATTAATTTAATGGGGATGGGGTTTAAACTTGGGGGTGTTTTAAAGTGTTACAACTTGTATTTGTATTTTTAGTTTACCCTTTTACATTAGTTAAGTGTTTAAGTTACAGTGGTACCTCGGGTTAAGAACTTAATTCGTTCTGGAGGTCTTTCTTAACCTGAAGTACCACTTTAGCTAATGGGGCCTCCTGCTGTTGCTGGAGCCCGATTTCTGTTCTCATCCTGAGGTAAAGTTCTTAACCTGAGGTACTATTTCTGGGTTAGCGGAGTCTGTAACCTGAAGCGTATGTAATCTGAAGCGTATGTAACCCGAGGTACCACTGTATTTTGTTTTAAGTGGGGTGGGACAGGGCTGCCTGGAAGTCCACGTATTGCTCTGCCTTCCTTTGGACCACATCAGCAAGGCCGGGGGAGGGGTCTTGTCATCTGGGGAGCCCAGGACTGCCATACACACCGCCCAGGCTTGCGTCCCAGGGAAGTCACTTTGGTGCTGCTAACACAGCGGTTTGATTTCACCCCTGGAGCTGCACTCCAGGGGAGAGAGCCAGTGTGGTGTAGTGGTTAAGAGCGGTAGTCTCATAACCTGGTGAACCAGGTTCGCGTCTCCGCTCCTCCACATGCAGCTGCTGGGTGACCTTGGGCCAGTCACATTTCTTTGAAGTCTCTCAGCCCCACTCACCCCACAGAGTGTTTGTTGTGGGGGAGGAAGGGAAAGGAGAATTTTAGCCGCTTTGAGACTCCTTAGGGTAATGATAAAGCGGGATATCAAATCCAAACTCTTCTTCTCCATTGTTTCTTGAGACAGACAAAGGCCAGCAACTACAGCAGCTCCCCAAGGTCTCGAAAGGCAGAGATCCTTCCATGCTCCACTCTGAGATCTTTTTAACTGAAGATTTGGTGGGGATTGCACCATCTACCTCCGAAGCAACATACAATATTCTCTCTCTCTGAGCTTTGGATTCTTTCATTAAAACAAGCGACTTGCAGGTCATTCTGGTTCCCCATCTGTGCTCATGTTACTTTGCTCAAAGAACAGCATTGATATCTGTAACTAACTAGCTAACACAGGGAGGGGATACTTTGATTCACTATCAACCCAGTTTATATCTTTATTCCCACTTAGAACACTTGATTTTATAGAGCCGGTCATAAAAGCGCTTCATATTTTCATACTAGCGACAGTGCAAATGCAGAGTAGGGGAAATGCATATAACTTCAGGCATGTTACTAATGCGTTGATTCAAAGAATGCATAGAGTCGGGGAAAGCCAACAGGGATATTGTTTGTTCACAGATACACAGTGAATCAACCTTTGTTTGTGTCTGATGTTGAAATATAGCACCACAGGCTGGTTGAGACTGGTTAAGGCAATTGCTTTTTTAACACCAAAGTGAGAGGCAGAGTATCCTGGATTGAAAAAGATAATTACTGTGTCTTATCTAGCCTAGTGACTTACAGCTGTCTTTTGTCAACATTATTTCTGGCTTTTAATGCAAGTTAGAGCATTGTTTCTCTGTAATGTTATCACCTTTATTTAAAACGTGTTCCTATTTTTCTGTCTGAAATATATAGTAGACAAGCCCAGATTGTGCTGATTAGTTATAAAATAATAGAGGGCTCTCCAAATGAAAAGTAGGACTGCATCACACTCTTAGCTATCCATGTCTGTCTGTTTAAATTAGGCGTACATTTTTTAAAAAAAGTCATATGTGAGAAAGTTACACAGCTGTTTGAAAACATAGAGGCTTGGTTGGGTGGTGGGCTTGGCTGCCACTTCCTGTTGAGGTAGCAGCAAGCCTCTTTGGTTTGTTCTGTGTAATGTGTGAAACAGTCCTTGGTGTTCTGTGCAATGAAATTGCTGGGTTGAGACCTCATGTCGATGGAGGACTTTGAACCCGGGACCTTCAAGGAAAGCACAATCTGTGACATGCCCTGTTGAAACATGAATGGCTAATCCGTTGTTGCTGATCTACAGTTCCCATAAGCCCTGGCCAGCATGCCCAATGGTCAGGGAAAACAGGAATTGTAGTTCAGGAACATCTGGAGGGCTGTAGGTTAGCCTCCCCTGTGCAAAAAGAGATATTGGGAAGCAGTGCTAGAAAATGCCTGAGACATTAGAGAGCAACTGCCGGTCAGTTTAGAGCAGTGTTTCTCAAACCTGTGTCTCCAGCTGTTATTGGACTACAAAGCCCATCATCCCTGACCACTGGTCCTGCTAGCTAGGGATGACGGGAGTTGTAGTCCAACAAAAGCTAGAGACACAAGTACTAGATTAGACAGTGCAAGACCAATTGTCTGACTCAGTACAGCATAAGGTCACATCTACACCATCCATTTATAGCACATGGCTTCCCCCAGAGGATCCTGGGAACTGTAGTTTGTTAAGGGTGCTGGGGGTTGTAGTGCTGTGAGGGTTAAACCACAGTTTCCAGGACTCTTGGAGGGAAGTCGTGTGCTTTAATGGTGTGGATGTGACCTAAGGATGCTTCATAACTTTTCAGTTTTAACAGGCATGCTTGCATATGAAAATCTAAAAGCTTGATTTTTGTATGCACTGGCATTGCACATTCACTGAACAGTGTGTATAGTTCTTTAGGGCTTGGCCTATCTAGCACCAACTACCAAGAAAGTAAAGGGAAGGTAATAAAGGCTACCAAACCAAACCAGAATCTAGGTTTCTGCACTTTTAGCATCCGTAGATTCCTTGCTGAGATTTCGTAAGCAGCTTCACTTGCAACATGTTTCCGTGTGGGAGCATTCCTGAAAAGCTGGAGAGAACAGTGGGTTCTTTTGTTAAGGACAATCAGTTTTAATTAGATTCCGTTTGCGAGTTTATTCTCTTCGGAAACTGCTACTCAACAGGAGCAGACTTTGGTAATGGCTGGAAATATAAGAGGCAAAGCTCTCATCTCAAAGTCTTTAATCCGATGCACCTGCCTCTGCCGATCTGACTCGAAGGATGCGGTGGCAGGGGTTGAGGGCACCCTTGTTTGTTCTCTGATCTGACCCCTCTTGTTAAGTCATTGCACACCCACACACCTTTGATCTTTAGATGACCATAAGGAAAAGTAAGGAAACACAATATTTCAAAAGAATCACTTTATCAAGTTGTTTAACAAAAACTCCTGGAGTAAACCGGTCCAAGTAGCTGTTGAAGCATTTCTGGAAAGGGTAAGGCAGTGTGGTGCAGTGGTTTGAGTCTTGGACAGGGACCTGAGAGGTCAGGGTTCAAATCACTACTCAGCCATCAAGCTCACAGCCTCTCTAGCGTAACCTACCTCACTGGGTGGTTGTTGTCACGATAAAATAGGGGAAACAGCATGTATGCCACCTTGAACTCCCCGGAGGGCTGTAATGTAACCATAAATAAATAAAATACCTCTCCAGGATCAGAAATCACTGTGATGTGATAAATGAAGTTGTGTTGGGGCACTGAAGAGAGACAGGTCTATGCCCCTAGTTGCCTCTGATGCTCACTGGCATGTCACCATCGCTCAACCCAAGCGACTTATAATAGTGTCAAACTGAGGACAAGAATGAGAATAGGAACATGCAGTGAACCCTTTTTGCATCTTTACACATAATTCAGCGCCAATTAGTTCAGTGAGGATTACTCCAGGTGAGTGTGCCCTTTCTCCAAACCCTGGTAGGAAAAGGTACCACACACGCCGATACTCTCACATTTCTGGCTTGGTGATGAGATTGAAGAGGGAAGAGAGAAGCAAAAGAGCAACGGAGAAGTACTCAGCCAGGTGAGAAGATTATATATGGCTCTTTCCTGCCCCTGTCAGGGCACAGGGAGCAGGAGTGGCTCTCATTGAGTTCTCTCTAGCAAACTTAACAGGAAAACTCTGTGAGCTTCAGCTCCTATCATGTCCTATCTAGAAAACATGCATTGTTGGTTTGACTAAGATCAGAGAACAAGGCCCTGTCAGTAGTCACAGCTCTGTCCTTCCCCCACTCCCCAAAAGTCCTTTGCGTAGCACATCTGTGCTCCGGGAGAGTAGGAGTAAGCCGGTGCAACTGTGCCATAGGACTCTCTTCCAAGCTGCTCTCTTAATTGTGTTGACTGTTTCTATGTCATGCTCTACATGACAGGTATGCACTGAATATCGGCGTAATGTCGAGTAGCAATGCTTTCTCACTGAGTTAAACGTTATGAGATCCTTGGCAGTTCTGCCTCTTTCTGACAGTGCACAGATGTGTCAGATTCTGGTCTGGTGTGCTGCTGGTGGTGGTATGGGATCCACAGCCATGATTCCTCACTGGGAGTCCATTGTGGGTGGAGGGGGACAACCTAATATACTTGACATAACAGTGGGGCCAGATGTTTCTTCAAATTTCATTTCCAGCTACAGGAACGATGAAAACGGCTTGTCAGTTATTGCTGAAAGACTGCTAGACTAGATGGATTGTTGGTCTGATCCAGGAAGGCAGTTCTTCATATGTTCTTAAATGCTCTCCTGGTTGTTGTTTCCTCCCCTCTCTCTGTTAGGTAATGAATAGGAAGGATTTCTCTCGCTCCCCCTGCCCCTTTTGTGTAAGGAAAAGGGATTTAATGAACCGCAGAGCTGGCTGCTTGACAGGGGACATGCACACTCAGCGTTTTTCTTGGTAAAAGAACACAGAGTTGGCATAGAAAAGACCCAAGTTACCACTATTGCAGGACTAAGGACTCTGACAGACTTCATCTTTGTTCTTTTGATAATGGTGGTTGTTATTATTATTATTATTATTATTATTATTAAATGCATTTCTTTCATAGTGCAGGTTTAACGTATGTTCTTTACTTTTCTTTAACCACTTACCCATGCTCAGTTGTTCTGCGTAGTTGAAATGGTCACAGTGTTTGGCAGTTATCAGCGAGTGTGTCAGGGAGGGAGGGAGAGACTGTGGGTGCACCATCTGGTTCTGTTAATGCGTAAACAAGTAAAAAATTCTGATTTGAGATGTAGGGTTTTCAAGAACCAGATGACCACAGGCATTCTTCTAAGGAAGAGAAAGGATGGGGTATGTGTGGAAATGACAGCCTGCAGTTCATTGACATTTCTCAGGAAGCGCATTCCTGCATACCAGAAACTCGAAGGAAGTGAGGGCAAAGAAGGGGCTGTGAAGGGGGAAAGCATCTTTCCTCCCTCTGCCTACAGTCCCCTTCCTTTGGAGGCTCATTATACTCAATTGCAAGAAAATGTGCTTTTGGGGTTTGTTTTATTTAAATGTATAGATGCTCTGAAGGAGTAGGGAGGGCAAAGTAATTGCTTGAAACTAGACCAAAACGGAACAGATATGAAAACCCCATATTGGCTATCCAGCTCAGCTTATCCCAGCCACCAGACAAATCCAAAGAGAACTTGAAGTGCTTCTGAACCTTCAGCTTTCAACTCCATGTCAATTTCATATGTTCACCAGAGCTGCTTCCACGTGGCTGGAAGCTGCACTGTTCTGGCCCTGTCTGGTAAGAAGGAATTGTGTGGGTTGGGTGAATAATGTGACTCTTTCCCACACCAAGCCCCAGGGAGGAGTAACATTGGCATGGGAAGGAACCAGGACACTTGCCCAACCCACACAACTTCTTCCTATAAGGCTTTTTAAAACAACTCTTTTAACCACTTGGATGAAGTTGTCCTGCAGCTGCATTTACATTTGCCTTATGTTGCATGATTTCTTCTTGTTGCAGCACTTTATTCAATAGAATATATTGTGCACTGCCCTGGAATCAGTTATAAGGATTTTTACAGAAACAAACAAATATACTGGTATTCCTGGAGTACTGTGATCCAGTCCCTGTAAATCATGGATCTGACATGGTTCATCTCCACAAAGGAATCAGTTTTTTTCAGCTGAGGTAACCCCCCGAAAAAGCTGCCTGAATGTGACCTTATTGTATGAAATAGTTGCATGGATGGTACAACCATTAAGGTGCTTTATCTTTATCTTAATGCAGGGCTGCTGAACCTGCTCCTTTCAAAATGCTGTTGGACTCCAACACCCATCAGCCCTTGCCAGCATTGGTCAGGGATGATGATGAGAGTTGTAGTCCAACAACATATGGATATGAAAAACCCAGGTTTTCCATCCTTGCTTTAGGAGATGTGTGAGAGTTGTAGGCATATAAATGTCAAGCCTATATCCAAATCTAGACCTGGGGTGGATCCAGACACATGAAAAACCCCACTATTAATAAGTCAGAAATTAGATCGTTACAACAAAAGAAAAAAACTCTATGGAAAACCACATTTTTAAATTTCCTGCTCTCTAGCACCATCTGGTGTTGCATGCTTATAACACATTCAAATTGCTGTTCCTTTACTAATGTAGCTGAGTCCCTGGAGGGTGTGTGCTTTAGCTCCAGGTCCCTGAAATAAACATCTGGAGTTGGGGCTGAAGCTGACATATGGGCTGGAATCTGCTGAACCTCAGGGTCCCTTCCAATTCTATGAAGTACAGTAGTCCTGGAAAGGGCAGAAGTGCAGGCTCCTAGCACCTGTACCAAGTTCATCACTCCAGAGACTTCACACTGACTGCCAATCCCAGGTATTAATGGTGCACATCCTGGTTCCCTTTTGCCTCTAAAGAGAGCTCAGTACACACCTTCCAGGGTAATTTAACTAGGCTAAGTCTCAGCCTTAGGACCCTGAAGTTAATGGTTCAAACCACCCCAGATTCTCTGTCCATTTGGACTAGGACATAGTAAGTTGCCTTATACCGGGTCAAACCAGTAGTCCATTTTAGCTCAGGAGAAGATGTGTCCATAGGGAGGACGACAAGTTAGTTCTTCCTAAGAAACAAGTACCAATGTTTTTAACGGGGCGAGTGCTGTAATATTTCTTTAGATGTGTACGATTCTTCTCCCTCATGCAAAGTGTGGCTTTGGAGGCACCCGGACAAAAGTCAGTCTGTTTCTTAATCCGTACGTTGCAGGACAAAGAGTCATTAGAGTGATTCTTCATCATTAGAAGTAATTTCAGAAATATGAGATGAGAAAATGTGGTGGGAGAACAAACCAATTCCCCAAACATAGGGATTAGAAACAAACTGCATGCCCTTGAGGGATGAAAATGGTACTAGTGTCTGTGCATCCTGCATTGTGGGCATGGAAAGCAACCACTATCAAATTTAATTTGGCTTTCATACTCTTGATTTACAACAATACTCTGTGCTCGCAACTCCTGTTGATTTCAAGAAAATTCCTTGCACCTCTCAAAATAAATAAATACAGTACAGTGGTACCTCGGGTTAAGAACGTAATTCGTTCTGGAGGTCTGTTTTTAACCTGAAACTGTTCTTAGCCTGAAGCACCACTTTAGCTAATGGGGCCTCCTGCTGCCACTGCACTGCCGCTGCACGATTTCTGTTCTCATCCTGAAGCAAAGTTCTTAACCCGAGGTACTATTTCTGGGTTAGTGGAGTCTGTAACCTAAAGTGTATGTAACCTGAAGCGTATGTAACCTGAGGTCCCACTGTAAAGAAAAAAGTCCTGGGCTGGGATGCAAAATTGTGTCCTTGAGTGGCCCAGGAGCCTGGGTAGCAATGCGTATATTACTATCAGAAGTGCAATATATTTAACGGCATCGCTGAAGTGTGAATGGGTATTTCCTCGTGTCCAAAAGCATCTCTGCACCATCTATCTACATGGTACCTGATCTGGCAAGGAAACTGCATGACGAAGCAAGTTTCCACTTAGGTAGCTCCCTTGTTGGGTTGGGGCAATATGAACAAGTTTCAATTTTTATTGTTTTGGCATTTCTATCCCACCTTTTTCTCTACGGAACTCAAGGTGGTGTACATGGTTTCCCCCTCCCCATTTTATCCTCACAACACCCCTGCAGGGTAGGTGAGGCTGAGAAACGGTGACTGGCCTGCGGTCACCCAGTGAATTTCATGGTCGAGTGAGGATTCGAACCCTGGTTTCCCAGGTTCTAGTCCAACACTCTAACCACTACACCACACTGGCTCAAAACTCTGCATAGGGCTACAGCTCTGCATGTAGTCAACCAGTTGGCAAGTTGCCACCGCCAGCAGATTTTTATGCAGCTAGCTTTGGGCAAATAATAATAATAATAATTAATAATTTATTATTTATACCCACCCATCTGGCTGAGTTTCCCCAGCCACTGTGGGTGGCTCCCAATCAAGTGTTAAAAACAGTACAGCGTTAAATATTAAAAACTTCCCTGAACAGGGCTGCCTTCAGATGTCTTTTAAAGATAGGATAGCTGCTTATTTCCTTCACATCTGAAGGGAGGGTGTTCCACAGGGTGGGCGCCACTACCAAGAAGGCCCTCTGTCTGGTTCCCTGTAACCTCACTTCTTGCAGTGAGGGAACCGCCAGAAGGCCCTCAGCGCTGGATCTCAGTGTCCGGGCTGAACGATGGGGGTGGAGACGCTCCTTCAGGTATACAGGACCGAGGCCGTTTAGGGCTTTAAAGGTCAGCACCAACACTTTGAATTGTGCTCAGAAACGTACTGGGAGCCAATGCAGATCTCTCAGAACCGGTGTTATGTGGTCCTGGCGGCCACTCCCAGTCACCAGTCTAGATGCCGCATTCTGAATTAATTGCAGTTTCCGGGTCACCTTCAAAGGTAGCCCCACGTAGAGCGCGTTGCAGTAGTCCAAGCGGGAGATAACTAGAGCATGCACCACTCTGGTGAGAAATGGAACTATCCCCAGGTGGACAGGCCCATGTGAATGGCAAGCCTTACAGACTAGCTACAGAAGTCATCTATAAATACAAGGGTCCACACAGGCAGTTGGGGGGGCATCCATGTAAAATAGGGGCTGAATTGTTGCCTTCCTCCTCCCATGTTGCAGTACACAAACCATCAGTTGCAGAGGGGAAAATCCAAAACTAGATTTTCAGGAATTTAACATGAAGCCCTGTGTATGTATGTGATTACTTGCGTATGTATATATGTGATCATTTGGCCAGGTTCCAAGAGCAGCACATTTCAGCATTGCTAAGTTTGAGCATTTTCTCCATAGCTCGTATAAGCAGCCTGACGCCAAAGTTTTTGCATTAAAAGAAAGGATTAAAATTTAAGGCTGCCTGGGGAAGAGACTTTTGTTTCTCATTTGCCGTATCTGTTCTCCTAAAGGAAAGGTTTGCAACACCGCGGGGACTTGTTATTTATGTTAAACAGAATCTCTGCAACTTAAAGAGCCCCTGGAGGACAAGTCATAAAATGAGCTCTCCCCCCCCGCCCGCCTTTTATTTTCTTTGAAAAAAGTCATTTTGTTGCAAAGCATTTCTGCCGCAAGTATGCTTAGCATACTTAGTAGGCAGTCTAATAATAAACTCGTCACTGAGAGATCTGGAGTAGATATTTTGCACATTTGTCAATCCTAGGGAAAACATTGCTTTTAAAATGTTTGGGGGCTTAAGGGAGGAAAGAAGGCTGAAACTGCTTTTGGCACTCCTTGGCTGTGTGTATGAACATTTGCAATTGTGATGGCAATTCTAATAATGATAATGATGGTGGTGGTGATGATGATGATGATGATACTATATTTATACCCCACCCATCTGGCTGGGTTTCCCCAACCACTCTGGGCGGCTCCCAACAGATTCAAAACAGAACACACACACACACACACACACACACGGTACACAAATGCATGATATACCGATTTGGGAAGGTCTGCCTTGCTGTTTTCACTTCTGAAGTTGGACCATAGACATGCCTGATGAGCCTGCATAAGTGACAAGTGAAGGTAGCTCTGATCTGGTATGAAGGGCGGTATAGGAATTTATTAAATAAATAAATCTTACAGCCATGTTAGCTGCACTACTTGTGACATCCTTTGCACCTAGCAAAAGGCCAGAGAGAAAATGATGGTGCTTAACAGATTTAAATGAAACACAATTCGTTGGTGGATAATGTGTTTTGCATGCACAAGGTTCCAGGTATGATACCTGTCATCACCAGCTAGAAGGATCAGATAACAGGAAATAAGTTTTCCTGAGATCCTGGAGAGCCAGAGTCAGTGCAGATGATGTTGGACAAATAGCCTGGCCTAGTATAAGGCATCTTCTTGTGTCCCAAATATTTCTTTGTTAAACCCTTCTTTAGTACATCAATATACAGCGAAACCATTCTGCGTAATTGAATTAGATTTCTTGTGAGGGTAGCCATGAGATTTCAGTCATGACAACAAGAAGATATTTGGAAAAGTTGCCACATAATGTGACCATGCATTAAAACAATGCTGTTTGCAAATAAATGTCTTGCCCAGAACTGTAGCTACATGCTGGGGTTTGCTGGCATTTTACCAGAGAAATTAAAAGTAAATTTCATCTTGATTTGCCTTCTTTTAAATTAAGCAGCACTGCTTCCTAACAACACATTCTCAGGCATCTTTTTTGGTTCTGTGTCTGGGCGTTAATAAAAAAAATGTGCAGCTAAATAACATTTATTATTTTGGCAGTATCAGTTTCCTCTATAAAGTTTGTTGATGGCTTTAGTGTTAGTTTTTAAAAGTTGCACTTAACTGCATATTTGCCGGGGACAGTCAGATGTTCATTCCAGATGTAAAGCATTTATTTGTTAACCCAATTTAATCTGAAGCTGGTTTGTAAATTCAGATGAGGAGCTCCTTTATAGCAGGTGAAGAAAAATTAGTGATGTGATCAGAACACCTGGAATTATTATTTTAAAAATAAATATAGATTTCCAGTATACAACAGCAATTACCAAAAAAAGAGGGGAAATGCAAAAACAAAACTCCAACTTACTCCCTCCAGGATGGATCAGTCTATTTAAGAACACCTGGAATTCTTAAAGATCAGCAGCTGGATGCAGAATAAGCTTAACAGGTGTAGAGTTTAGTTCATGTTCCTTGCTGGCATATAGCCATACAACAAGACTCTTCCTTCTTGAGCTCCCCTTGACTCCCCAAGTGGGAGTGGAATGGATTAGCTTGTGATTGAGGCGGGACATTCTAAATATTGCCTTGGATCGAGGAAAGGATCCGTCACAAACACCACAGAGTCCCACAGACTGTAGCTTGCATAGGAAGCTACAACCAGCCATGGCTGTCTGCTGAGTGCACTTATATGACAGCCTCTGAAATCCGTTGCCCGTGTTTCTCATCCATGCATTTTTGTGTGTGTGTGTACTTGAAATATGTAATTCCTGAAGCACCTCATAATCATAGGTATACAATCACTGGACACCCTCTCTCCAAACACTGACTCTGAATTTAAATACAGTCGCCAGTATCATCAGTGTCACTTCAAGCTATCATTGCAGAGTAAAATCCATGGGTGAATGTGGTCTATGTGGCAGATATGCTGGTTGGGTACATCTGATCCACAGCTAATCTCCATGTGGGCATGCAGATTGACCGTATTGCTGGCATCCGCCTGTCACAAGAAACAATGGAATGCTTCTCCAAGGGTGTGTGAAGTCAAATCATGGCATCAGCAGCACCAAAGTGACCTCCCCGGGGCATAAGCCTGGGCAGTGTGTGTGGACGTCTTGGGCTTCCCAGGCGACAAGACTCTGCTATTGGCCTCACTGACGTGGTCCAAAGGAAAGCTGAGCTACCGTATTTTTCGTTCTATAAGACGCACCAGACCACAAGACGCACCTAATTTTTGGAGGAGGAAAACAAGAAAAAAAATATTCTGAATCTCAGAATCCAGAACAGCAAGAGGGATTGCTGCGCAGTGAAAGCAGCAATCCCTCTTGCTCTTTTGGCTTCTGTGATAGCTGCGCAGCCTGCATTCACTCCATAAGATGCACACACATTTCCCCTTACTTTTTAGGAGGGAAAAAGTGAGTCTTATAGAGCAAAAAATACGGTATACATTTGGCACCAGCTTGGCTGCAGGAGTTGCCAGAAGGAGGCGTACAAGGCAGCATCCAACCATCTTAGGGAACTTCACTTTGGATTTGTGCAGGGTTTACTCCTTAGCCCTGTATTCTCCCAAAGATATCCCACAAGGCTGTGGAGGTTTAGGATCAGAGTTTTCATTCTCCCAGATGGGCTTCCTTCCCAGATTGACTAGTAGCAGATAAATAAAGCATCCATCTCTCTCTCTCTCTCTCTCTCTCTCTCTCTCTCTCTGTGTGTGTGTGTGTGTGAGAGAGAGAGAGAGAGAGAGAGAGAGAGAGCTCTCACACATTAGGCTGGCAGATAGATAGACAGATAGATAGATAGATAGATACAGTGCTTTTTTCTGGGGGGGTGCAGAGGGACACAAACCCCTAAACATTTTGTGAATTTAAGTTTGGCCTCATTGAGGGGCAATATTTCAATATGAGTAGGAAAATGAGAGTACCCCTAAACATTTTTTAGAAAAAAAGCACTGCATGATAGATAGATAGACAGACACACACACACACACACTCACACAGGATTAAAGTTGTTATGAGCTATCTTAGGTATCCTTTTTTTTTTTACTCTCAAAATAACGATGGTTTGGGTTTTCCCCCTGGTAAAACTGCCATCAACTAGTGAAATGAATGTTTGTATAGAGACTCTTAACATGGCTGACCTGTGCCTGGCCAAGTGCCTCAGTATTTATGTTTTCCTGTCTTTCTCTTTGAACCCATAGGTAGTAACTCCAGTCAGGTCAGGACAAGGTTATGTTTATGAGTTCCCTACCAAATACCAGAAGGATACCTATGACATCCCACCGATTCGTCCTCTCCAAGGGGTAAGTACCAATAAAGCTGTCAATGGCCGTTGAAATTAATCTGCATCTGAGGTCTTGGCATTTTATCTATTTCCTAAGTGTGGATCAGGTTTACTCATTCCAGACTTTTTTTTTTTTTTAAAAAATAAATCTCTGACCAGATTGCCTTTCCCACTCTCTAGATGGCCACAGAGTTTAATGAATGCACTGCATGTGGCTCAAAAATAGAAAATCTGCATCTGTTTTCTAAGGGAATAATCTATTCAAGTGGTCACACAGAATACCTGAAAGCAGAAAGCAGTCTGTTGTGTGTGTTTTTCCAAATGCTGTTTCTCAGTTCAAATGTCCCCCCCCCCCCCATATAAGAAATATTGGTCCCTTGAATATAAGTACAAATAGCTTAGCTGGACTTGCATACTATAAGAAAATAGAGCATACTTGCCTGTGTAGGTTAGGGTTTGTTAGCTTGTTTTTACTCTGAGGTTATCCTGGCACAAAGACTGTGTCTCCCAGCATGCCCTGGGGCATCTCAGTGGGTTCTGAATAGCTCAGTAGGTTAGAACGTGGTGCTGATGATGCCAAGGTCGCAGGTTCAATCCCCACATGGGACAGCTGCATATTCCTGCATTGCAGGGCGTTGGACGAGATGATCCTCAGGGTCCCCTCCCATTTTGCACAGGGACTTGTGTATAGTTTCCAATGTAACAAGTACCCCTTGAAATTGATTTGTGCTCCAGGCAGCAGCCTACTTGTTATATGATGGAGCCCTGCCTTTCTACTGGTTGGTGTCCTGCTTAGACATTTCAGAAAGTCTTGCTGATCTCCTTTGCTTCGTGCCATGTTATATTGGGACTGGCAAAGAATGAAAGCATGGCTGTCATGTGTTAGGGGAACCCGCACGAGTGCAAAATATCTGAGCAAGGAATTGCTCATTTCTGTCATGCATGTAGAAGTTCCTCACTGGCTAGGAGTTCAGCAACATGGACCTTCCCCATGTTGTTGGTGGAGCAATCTTTGCAAAGAGCAAGCATCCAAGAGAGAATGGAGAAATACCCAACTCAGCCCTTCCTGCTCCACATCTTAAGGTCCAGGGGGACTGTAAATGGCACACATATGTGCTGATCTCAGTGGAACAGAGCAGGGAGGGATAGTAGGGCGGGAGAGTTAATTCACACCTCATGAAAATTGTTAGGGATTAGGCATCAATTACCATCAGCAGCTGCGTTCATACTTCAGTGGAGAAGGAGCAGGGCGGCCGCTCTGAGATAAATCACAAGTGTCAAAGCTGCAGGAGGATCGAGCCCCGTGTCAGAAGCCTTTTCCTGTAGATCGCTTTCCTACGGTCATAGTCAATTTATTGCTACAGCACACTTTCCACAAATGCACATATGCTTAAAGCAAAAATTAAGCAGACTACAGTAATAATAGTACACAAGCACAATGTTAGAATATTATTATTATTATTAATATTATTAATTATTATTATCAGTGCTATTTTTGTAGAAAAAGAGGTGCCGGAACTCACCATGAACTCCTCCCTTGTTCTCTTAGAATGGCAATAGCGCTCACCTGAGAGCTGCCAGAACTGAGTTCCGGCAAGTTCCAGCTGAAAAAAAGCCCTGATGATTACTATCACACTTATACCCCATCTTTATTCCAAGGTGATCAAGGTGGCATATGTGGTTCATCCCCACTCCCCATTTGACCCTGTGAGGTAGGCCAGGCTGAGAAGCAGTGACTGGCCCAAGGTCTTCCAGCGAGCTTCAGAGACGATTGGTTGATTGGAACCCTGGTCTTCCAGGTTATTGTCAGACATTTTCACTGCTGTGCTACAGAGGATGGAAGCTGATGTTGGAATTTGGACACAAGGTGTTTCCCAGGAGGGGGCAGATATCACGGGGTACGGGTATATAGTCTGAGGCTGCTCCTCAATGCCAGGTTGTCAGCTGAATCCTAGGTGGCCTCAGCAGTGCAGGGTACCTAGGCCTCATTTACCAGCTACAGCTGTTTCTGGACTTAGATAAGCCGGGTGCGGTGATTTATGCTCTTAATAACCTGCAATTGGACTGCTGGAATGTTCCCTACATGGGGCTACTCCATCTTCTTAGCCACCCAAATCAAGCGGCATAGTACCAAGGTGGGTCAAGTTATTTGGGGGCAAGATAAAAGGAGATATACCGTATTTTTCGCCCTATAGGACGCACTTTTTCCCCTCCAAAAATGAAGGGGAAATCTGTGTGCGTCCTATGGGGCGAATGCAGGCTTTCGCTGAAGCGTGGAGAGCGAGAGGGGTCAGTGTGCACCGACCCCTCTCACTCTCCACGCTTCAGGAAGCTATCAGCAAGCCTGGGGAGCCTGCTGGAGTTCCCGCAGGGCTCCCTAGGCTGCGGATAGCAACCTGCTGCCCGGAGCGCGGGGCGCGTTGAAGCAGAGCGCCCCGCGCTTCGGGCAGATATCTGTAGCTGGGGGGGGGAGGAATAAAATTTTCCCCCTTTATTTCCCCCCCAAAAAACTAGGTACGTCCTATGGGTTGGTGCGTCCTATAGGGCGAAAAATATATATATCCCAAGTGTCTCTCCCTGGCAGTAAAATATATAATAATAAATTAAATCACTAACCATTTATGGCCCTTTCATCACCACCCAAAATCAGCTGCCCAAGGCGACCTGCCTAACGGTTAAGGCCAGCCCTGCTAATGTACAAATTAAAATTTAACAAGCCACTGGAGCTCAAATGTTAAATTGCGGGTCTTCTAACAAAATACGCAGCTTGTCATGAAAGTGGGCCTCCTTCCTGAAGGACTGGAAAGTAGCCAAGGTAACCTCAATTAAAAGGGGGGGAGGGGGATCCAAAGGGAAGCTGAACAATTAACGACTCGTTATGTAAGCCTTTGCTGGCTTTACAAGGGGCGTAGGGAAAGTCATGGAGGGTAGTTTTAATGGCCATTGATAGACCCAACAGTGTAATCCTGTACATGTCTACTCAGAAGTAAGTCCCTTTGGTTCAGTGTAAGTTGACACAGGATATCAGCCTAAATGGAACTTCGTGTTCAGGAGCTGTATGCCACTGAATAGCAGTAGTTGGGCAGCGAGCCCAGGGCAATTGCCGTCATGTCTTGTTTGGGGGGTCTCTCCGATGGGCAACTAATCCCAAGTTTCCAAATCCTTTTGAAAGCAGGATCCTAGCTTAGACAGTGAGGGTTGATCAGTGGGGGCTCATCTTATGTCCATGTTCTGAAATTTCTCTCATACACATTTCTCTTCTACTGATCTGGAATCTGTCAAAACAATTCCAAATTCTACTAAAACCACATTTGATAGTGATCGTGATAAGTTAGTTGGACTCAATGGTCTGACTTGGGAGTTAATCCAGCCACTCAGTGGGTAACCTTGGACCACTTGTTACTTATTAACTTGATCCTACCTCACAAGGTTGTTGTGAAGAGTGAAGAGACCACATAAGCCGCCATGAGCTCCTGGAGAAAAGTTGGGATACAGATGTCATGAATAAATAAATATGACCCCAGTCCTTCAGAAATATCTTTCCAAAATACGTTCGTTCTTTTCCAAAACTGGAAAACCGGTCCTTTAGAAAAGCATGAAAGTGGTCTGGAGATGTCTTTGCATGTCGCCATTGTTGTTTGTTGTTCTTTAAACCCTAAGCAACAGCAAGTAAAACCCCAAACCTCATCCTGTTTGTTACAGAAGTAATTCCCAAGCAAAGGGGCAGTGGGGTTAGATGGATTTGAAATGGCTGTGGGTCCCTATGGTGCTTTCCTCTGTTTGTGTTAACGCGACTCTTCTCTCCTAAGATTTACGACGTCCCCCCTGCATCATTTAAAGGTCCCGCACACACCGCCCAGATGGGGAACGTGGAACCTCAAGGGGTCTACGATGTGCCTCCTGCAAAAGGCGTAAGTCTATTCCTCCTCCATTGAAAGCAAACGTGTAATTTCATGCCGTGTCGAAGGCATGTTTGAACAAAAAAAGTACATTTTGCATTTTACAGAAGAAGCAGGGAGTGCTTTGAACTCTCTAGCCCTTTCAACATTCCCCTCAAGCTTGCAGCTCGCTTATTTATTTAAAATTGTGATAAAGATAAACTTCGGAGTGTAATTACTAGCTTTACGTAAGGCATTCTTGTAATTAGAGTTTTGAAAAATCAACACTCGTGCAGCGGGCTGATTTGGATCTTTTCTGCTTCACCTGAGAGGAGTTCATCCGTGTTGCTTCATTGGCTTCCCAGTTGCTTTGTTGGTTTCTCTGGGGCTCTGACTGCCTGGTGCGCCCGTCCCCGTGGAAGTTTCCCATCAGGGCACACATTCGCACACAACCTGTTTATGCGGTATTCCCTTCTGCAAGATGCCGCATAACAGGCTTTGCCACAGAGCGCCAGAGTCATCCCAAGCTACATTTTTTTTTTTTTGGAGACATGGTGGGTCTCTTGGCCATTCCCGAACTTCCTTCCTGTTGGTGCTGCTGCTTTGGGGAGCGCAAACATCAGCTAAAAACACAATATAGTGCTTAACACAGCTACCGATAAACCATCTGGGTAAGGTGGGTTACTTTCCATGGCGGCACCAATCTTCCCTGGGTACTGAGGAGCAATTAAATCATGTGTCTGGCCCAACCTGGTGTTACTGAGCTGTGACCATGCTGATCCAGAGATCGCAAGACCATAGCTGAGCATGCATTCACCTTCTCTGGAAGCCAGTGCAAGCACTTATGTTGACCTGCCTCAGTGTCTTAGATGTCTTCACGAATTAATCACAGGCCTCACGGTATGGAGGCCATGCCTTTTTGCAGCTCATGGCTTTTTCCCACTTTCGTGTTCCAGATCTACTCAGTCCCACCTTTGGGGTGCAGAGACGCCGCAGATCCCAGGGAGCGCTCGCCCGACTCAGCCTCTTGCGTGAAGCATGATGCGAGGCCAGAAGGTGTGTACGACGTCCCACCTCCCATGGCCAAAGGAGCTGCAAAGGAAACCGGGCAGAAATGCGTTTGCAGCCTGCCTGCCCCTTCCGACCTCCCTCCACACCAGCAAGGCCTGTACGATGTCCCAGTGAGCCACCAAACCCCCTTTGCTGGGCAGCAGATAGCTCCCCAGATGGACGTCTATGACACCCCCAGAGGAGTCCCATTCCCCGGACAGCTCTTGGGATTTGGGGATGGTGAAACCAAAGAGGGTGTGTACGATGTGCCTCCGCAGGTGACACAGGACACTAAAAGGCTGCAGGACGTGACGGATGGCATGAACAGGCTGTCCTTTTCTAGTACAGGGAGCACCAGGAGCAACATGTCCACATCTTCCACAACGTCAAAAGAATCGTCCTTTTCAGCCACCCCAGAGAAGGACAAGAGATTAGCGCTGGATCCCGACGCAGCCATAGAGAGACTCTACAGGCATCAGAGCACGGTAGAGACCACTGTCTCCAGCTTAATGGCCTTCGTCAACTCCGACTGGCGGTCTTACGAGTACATGGAGAAGCACATCAACAAGATCCACGCGGCCGTCGAGAAGGTGGAGCAGTCCCTGGTTGACTACCTTCATTTTGCCAAAGGAGCTGCGGCCAACGCGTCCTTCCTCTCTGAGCTCAGCCTCTACAACAAGCTGAGGAGGGAGCTGCAGAGGCTGGAAGATTCGCACCAGATTTTAACCCAGACTAGCCACGACCTCAGCAGCTGCAGCTGGTCCTTGAACGTCCTGGCTGTCAACAAGGTCCAGAACAAATGCGACGATCTGGACCGCTTTGTGATGGTGGCGAGGACGATCCCGGACGATGCTAAGCAGCTCACCACCAGCATCAGCCTCAACGCCGAGGTGCTCTTCAAGCAAGGGCAGAGTGGCTCTTACTTGAAGAATGCGTCGGAGATTGCAGATTATGTATATGACAGCCCTCAGGCCCAGACGCTGCGCCCTGGAGACAAGAGCCAGGGCCATTCTGCTTCTTTGTCACCCCTCCTTTCCAAAGACCAGCATTGCCAGTGCAGCAGCAGCAGCGATGGCTCGGAGAAGAGCTGGATGGATGACTACGACTACGTGCACTTGCAGGTGGGTCCTGCTTCGCTGGATTAAGCCAGGTTTGGGGAAGGGCCGTAGCTCAGTGGAAGAGCACCTGTTTTCCATGCCAAAGGTCCCAGGTTCCAGTATCTCCTAGTAGGGTTAGGAGAGACCCCTGCCTGAGATCCTGGTGGGCTGCTGCCAGTGGTCTGACAGCAGGTTCCTGGGCTCAGCATCCTGCTTTCAGTAGGGACAAATGCTTTTGGGAAGCGGCTGACAAGCAGGGCAGGAAGGCAACAGCCCACCTCTGTGCTTTGTCTCCCAGGAACTGCTGTTCCGAGCTATACTGCCATGAAACATGGATGTTCCTTTGAACTAGAATGAATATTAGCAATAATGGATATCTGTTGGCCCATTTTCCATGAATCCATTTAAATTTCCCTTTAAAGCCAGCAATAATAATAATTTATTATTTATACCCCATCCATCTGGCTGGGTTTCCCAACAGAATATTAAAAATACGATAAAACATCAACCATTAAAAACTTCCCTAAACAGGGCTGCCTTCAGATGTTTTCTAAAAGTCAGATAGTTGTTTCCTTGACATCTGATGGGAGGGTGTTCCACAGGGCAGGTGCCACCACCAAGAAGGCCCTCTGCCTGGTTCCCTGTAACCTCACTTCTCACAGTGAGGGAACCACCAGAAGGCCCTCGGCGCTGGACTTCAGTGTCCGGGCTGAACAATAGAGGTGGAGATGCTCCTTCAGTTATACTGGGCCGAGGCTATTTAGTGGCCATCATCATAGGTCAGGAGTAGGAGAGCAATGATTCACATGGCATCAGTGAAGTTAACTCTTTATTCAAGGAAACACGGTTGGCCCAGAAGGCCAGGCCTAATGAGCAAAGCAGCTCGTCCCGCTAGATCAGGGGTCGGCAAGGTTTACCTCACCTGGGCCGGTTCACTCCAGCGGAGATCTCTCCATGGGCTGGATCGTGCGTGTGCGCGATTTCTGGCACTGTGGAAACGAGTCCCCATGCCACACTGTGCCGGTTTAGTGCAGCGTGCGGAGACTCGCCAAGCGGGCGGCTCGTGGGCCGGTTAAACGACCCCTTTGGGCCTCTTGTGGCCCATGGGCCTTAGGTTGCCGACCCCTGCGGTAGATATTGCCCCTACGAGCCAGTTGTGGAGCCTGAAGGTCCCCACCTTCCCACTGTTGTCTAAGTCTCCTCCCCCCCACCCCACCCCCGGTCCTTTCCAAGCAATCTGAGACTCCATTGCTATGCTAGTCCTTGCTCCTCCCTCTTCGGGCCTCTTCTGGTTCTGGCTTCAAGTGCTGCAGGGGAAGGTGGAAATCCCTCACACTGGCACCCATTTTCTGGACAGCAGCTCACCCCAGGGTATGATGTCTCAGTAGTAGGCTGTTTGCCCCATCTCCTACCAATGGCTACTAGTCACGGTGGCTGTGTTCTGCCTCTGAATGACAGTTGGTAGGAATCGCATGGGGGGAAGAATGCTGTCGCTCTTATTGGGATCATTTCACATGGTGAGCTCTCTCTGTTCTTGTATCCCTTCCTTCTCCTCAATGATAACAACTGGAGCGAGAACATAATGAAATACCTGCTGTGCAACAGCTACGCTCCTGGCTGGTTGTCATCTCAAGAGATGCATATGCGTGACATGGCATTCTTTGTTTTGTTTCTTAAATGTTATCCAATCAGGGGAAGGAGGAGTTTGAAAGGCAACAGAAAGAGCTTCTAGAGAAGGAAAATATCATCAAGCAGAGCAAGATGCAGCTGGAGCATCACCAGGTAAGAGTTTGTGGAAGCGCCAAAAACAGCAAAAGAGGAAAAGTCACAAAATGCCACTGAATGGAGAATTTACTGTCTCTTTAAACCACGTGGCCAGCTGGCAGGGGGCAGGAGAAGCTGTCCTCTTTTCAGAACACACATTTCTTTATTATTTTATTAAGCATGCAAAATGTACTAAGCCCCTGAAAGCACATTAAAAGCATGGCATCTCTTCCCACAGGCTTAATAGACAAAGCACAAAACGTGTGCTTTTTGCACTCCTCCGGTTTCGCCCAAGCTTGCTGCTACTCTTGTTTTCCTGTTACCCTATTTTGTCCTCCATCCTGTTGGCACTTAAAGAGCTTGCTATTAGAGGGAACGGCACTTTGAAATAACGTGGCATTGACTCTGCTGTTTCCTTTTCAGCTGAATCAGTTCCAGTGGCTGGAACAAGAAATCACGAAGCCCGTGGAAAACGACATCTCGAAATGGAAGCCGCCTCAAGGCCTTCACCCTGTGAACAACCCAATGGCCTCCCAGGAAAGGCAGCTGCTTTTGTTTTTTGCGGACCAGTGTGAGACTCACTTCATCTCCCTTTTAAACGCCATTGATGCATTCTTCAGCTGCATTAGTGCTGCGCAGCCACCGCGGATCTTTGTTGCGCATAGCAAGTTCGTCATCTTAAGTGCTCACAAGCTGGTGTTCATTGGGGACACCCTCACTAGGCAGTTGACCACTCAGGAAATACGCAACAGTATAATGAACTCCAGCAACCAGCTTTGCGAATTGCTTAAATGCATCGTCATGTCCACCAAGGTGGCTGCCCTGAATTATCCCAGCACAGCATCCTTGCAAGACATGGTGGACCGGGTGACAGAACTCTCCCATTATGCGCAGTCATTCAAACGCTCTTTGGTACATATGGCATCTTACTGAGGCACACAAAATGGACAGAATCCAATGCAGAATAATGCCTAAAAAAAATAAAAGAACTGGAAATGTTTTCTATATTATGTACAAAAATGAAACTTGATCATTTAATTTTATTTTTTTCTAGAAGTTTTATACTAAATATTTTAAATTCATTTTATGGATTAGAAATTATAAAGGGTTTCGGCAATCTCAGCCTGTTTCTTTTATCATTTTAAATACAGTATACATATATAAATATAAAGTGATACTCTGCATGTATGTATATGTTGCAACATTCCATAAAGTTCATTAAGTAAGCACCTTAACAAAAGCATCCGTCAGTTTTATGGTGTATATGTGGCCTGGGTTTTTCAGGATATCCATGAACCGGATACTGTTTTTGCCTCTTGGGGGCTATAGTGTATATTGTATTTTATTGTAGCCTAATTATGTCTTGGCATAGGTTGCTACTAAATAAACGATGCCCTCTTACACTGAAGTCCTGCACATTTCTTTGGAAGCAAAACTCATTTCTCTTTGCCAAGCTATGAAATTCACTCCCACAAGAGGCAGTGATGGCCACAACTTGGAATGGCATTAAAATAAGATTATTAGACTAATTCAAGGAGGATAAGACATTCTGTGGTTACTATCCATGATTGACTACATTGTGGCTCCACTGTCAGAGGGAGTGTGCCTCTGAATACAAGATACAGTGGTACCTCTGGTTACGAACTTAATTCGTTCCGGAGGTCCGTCCTTAACCTGAAACAGTTCTTAACCTGAAGCACCACTTTAGCTAATGGGGCCTCCCCCTGCTGCCGCTGCGCAATCTCTGTTCTCATCCTGAGGTAAGGTTCTTCTCAAGGTACTACTTCTGGGTTAGCGGAGTCTGTAACCCGAGGTACCACTGTGTTTGTAACCCGAGGTACCACTGTACTGCAAACCACAGAAGGGGAGAGTGCAGTTGTGCTCAAGCCCTGTTTGCTGGTTTCTCATAGGCATCTTGTTGACCTGACAAAAGGATGCTGGACTAGATGGGCCATTGGCCTCATTCTTTGAAATGAACAGGCACAGGACAACAGGACAGCAGCCTTAAGTGCTGTCTTGTGAGTGGTATGAATTGTTTCTTTTATAAGAAACAAGCAATTAGCAATACAGGCAGGATGGGTGGGTGGTGAAAATATCATGTCCTCAGAGACAAGACTCTCTTGTGTCCTACCTCTGTTTAATGTAGTTCCTCAAAACTGGACAAGTTTTATGTGTCTGTCATTCACTTGCATTTGCAAACTGTTAACAGTTGCTAAATTGCTGTGGTTCTTATGTAGCCTCGGGGGTACTTGTTCAGAATGCCAATGGATGCCTCTGATACATGGAGATAAGTTTTTTTTAGCTGTATAACATTGCACTAAATTGCAGAGCAGTTCAAAGGTGTTCAGCAATGCAGCTGTCTCGCCACATCAAAGCTTACCTGTGCTATACAGTTCCCTGGGCAATGATGACTAAACAAAACTAAATGCATGGCAATTCTTGCCCTTGCAAGATGTCTTTCTGCACGTGCATAAATTCCTCTGGATTGGAACCACAATGTAGTTCAGATAAAGAACCTCAACCTTCCATATTTACCCGTAAAATACAGGTCTCTCACAAAAATGCAGCTCTGGTGCTGCATAAACAGCTATAGCCGCGTGATCAAATGACAGCTTTGGATGTTACAGGAATGCCACCAAAAAGCTATAGAAATGTCTTGTGCACATTCCTAGTGCAAGTGTTCTTTTTAGATGTAGCAAAGAAATGTGTTTGGCCACATGCACAAATCATTCAACTGGTACTTTGTTGTTTAGTCGTTTAGTCGTGTCCGACTCTTCGTGACCCCATGGACCAGAGCACGCCAGGCACTCCTGTCTTCCACGGCCTCCTGCAGTTTGGTCAAACTCACGCTGGTAGCTTCAAGAACACTGTCCAACCATCTCATCCTCCGTCGTCCCCTTCTCCTAGTGCCCTCAATCTTTCCCAACATCAGGGTCTTTTCCAGGGAGTCCTCTTCTCATGACATGAGGTGGCCAGAGTATTGGAGCCTCAGCTTCAGGATCTGTCCTTCCAGTGAACACTCAGGGTTGATTTCCTTAAGAATGGTTAGGTTTGATCTTCTTGCAGTCCATGGGACTCTCAAGAGTCTCCTCCAGCACCATAATTCAAAAGCATCAATTCTTCGGCGATCAGCTGCCTTTATGGTCCAGCTCTCACTTCCATACAAGAACTTGCCATAGTTTGCTGTGGTACTAGTGTTTCCATTAATATCCAAAGAGACACATTGTGGGATGGGGTTAAACAACTGGGAACCACAAAGTAAGTGCTTAAAGGAATACTAAGCAAGGCCAGAAACTGTGATCAGCCTGTAATATGTAGCGTCTGGCATTATATACAATGCAAACATATACCAGCCATAATCCAGTGGTATATGTTGCATACAGGAGAACCTGGATTCAGTTCCCAGTATCTACTGTTATAGGTTCTCAGATAGAGATGCTAGAATTTTGTCTGAGACTCTGGACCACTGCTTACATCAAAGTGCTAGGCTAGGTGGTCTACTGGCCATATGGCACAAGGCAAGTTCTTATATCTGGAGGAGAACACCAGACTTTTTTGTAAAGTTTTTTTTAAAACTATTTCATTTTCTAATGTACAATTTATAATGAACAATTATAACGACAGAGAAAATTAAAAGATGGGGGGGGGGGGGGAAACCATACAATGGACACTTAAGAGTGAGTAGTTGCATGAGTTTAAATAACAAAGCCCATCTTAAAAATGGTGGTTCCATTGTGTATGTCATGCCAAATCACATAAAAAGTATCTGGAGGTTCTAGTCCTTGTTGAAATATCAAATTATGCATCATTTTCTCTATTAAAGCTATATTCCAGAGTGAGTGCTACCAAGCGTCCAGTGTAATATTTTGGGCTGTTTTCCGCTGAGCTGCAGTTACTCTTTGTGCTGCCAAGGTCAAATATAAGACCAATTCTTTTGAACCATGTGAGACTTTTTGATAAGGCAATCGTGTAGCATGTCCTGACTCAGATCTCTTGTTAATGAAAAGGGAGAGAGAGAGGGAGATGGTTGCTGTAACTAGCTTGTTTCACACAAACTCACCTCTTGCAATCGCAGATGCCATATAACTGTGGAGTCAGTAGCAGTGAGGATTAAAGGACAGGTGTACAGGCCATGGCCCATCATGATTGAAAGCTGCCTGGCTTTCTGTGTCTGTTGCTCTATGATCACTTCAGCTAAGCGATCCCGCAAGTCTGCAATATTCTTGCACCGCCTGCCTAGCCAGCAGGTTGCCGTTGGCTAAACGTTATTTACAATCCGGTGATAGCTAGTCTACTTAAAATAAGGTCTTTCCTGCACACAGCATGCTTGGTATTATCACAGTCTGTGTTTTTACATGCTTCTCTTAAATACCCAAGAAACAACTGCTCTTCTTTATCATGCTTCAACAATTAACACCAACAGAGAGCATTTATTTGACTACCTTCCTTGAACTAAGAATGACTGATGGGGGCCATGAAAGCATTTTTTTGCTGCTGCTCTGCACTTCTGTAACTTCTCTCCTTTCCCAGAAGATTACAGGTTGGCAGAAAATGCTACCTGACAATCCCAGCATCTCTCTCTCTCTCTCTCTCTCTCTCTCTCTCTCTCTCTCTCTCTCTTGTTTCAGGAAAAGCAAGCTGCTAGCCCTTATGTTAGGGAACACAGGCTTGAAAGTACTTGTACAATTGCTAATGAAAACCTCCAAAGCCCCAACCGAGTCCTTTTCTGTTTTTTTTCTACTAGTCAGATGGCAGGACTTGCCCTTCTCCAATGACTAGGAACAGTATGATAAGCAGTTCTTTCTTTCTAGAAAAATAGGTGCCGGTACTCACCATGAAGTTGTTACAGTAAATGCCACACTTTTTAACAACAAAAAGAGGTGCCAGTACTGCATATCCTTGAATACCCCCTGAAACACCCCCCCCCCCCCCGCTGATGATAAGGATGTAATCCTATATCCAGCTACCTGGAAGAAAATCCTGCTGAAGTTAATGGAATTTTCTTCTGAGTAGACATGTAAAAGAATGCCCTGCAAATAATGCAAAAGGAGCAAAGGATTAACACAGGTCCCAGCTCTGTTTTCAGGTGACAGACAAGCTGGTATTGGTTGTTTTTTACCAAATCTTAGTTCATTTTATGTGGCATAGTTTTTTACCTGAATTTAACGGGGGCGAAATTACTTTGGGGACCTTGAGATATGGGCTTTAAATACCAAATATGTTAATAGAACAGCATGCCCTCTTTGGAAGTATCTTGGAGAGCAGGAAGCAATTGAACATGGAGGGACATGATGTATTTTGAGCGGTCGTAGATATTGCTTTCCTAGGACCTTGATCTCGCGCATTAATGCTGAGGGAGCTTGAGATCCCCAGAAATAGCACCAGGCCTTAACATTGCATCTGGCATAAGTATTTAGAACTGCTCAGCTAAAGGAGATGGGCTCATCTCCTGTTACCAGTAGAAACATTTTAAAAAGAAAAAGGAAAAAAATCTAAATTCAAGTCTGTTGGAGGCATTTCTGGGTTTTTTTCTTCATGAATGTGCCCTTTCAGAACTTTGTGGTTCATGATTTGTTCTTTGTGCATGGTGTATGTCCAACATAACAATGTTGTAAACTGCAATATATGAAGGGCGTGATCCAGCAAACACTACCTGCAAAGTAAGCGCCTTTGAAATTTTAATGGGATTTTAAGCATTCAGCTGCTTGCCAGTTTCATCAATTTCAAGGTTGTGCTTTATTGTCTCATTTGAAGGACATATGAAGCCCAAGTCCTGTGGGAGTGCATTGCTTCCCATTGACTTCTGTGCAGAGAACTTTCCATATGCACGGATATCCCCCTTTGTACATGTCGAATTTTCCTTGTTCAGAGAAGCTTCTCACATTGGCCTCTGGACTTGCAGCCTGCACTTGCTTCAGAGCACCACCAGCAGCCATGGTCTCTCTTGTGCAGATGTGGAGGTATAGGTAGTCTCTGGCCATGATCTACAGTTGCACATGTGCAAAACTCCCAGTCAGAGCGCCAGAAATGTTCAGAGCCTCTTTCACCCTCCATAAATTGTGGTAGGAAAGCCCTCTTCCATGGCCCACATTGCTCACTGCTGGAGTTCTCAAGTGATGCCTATATAAGGCAAATAAATTTCCTTTTGCATTTGTTACCGTGTAGAATAAAAATCACCATGTATACAAAGAATGCTTTTAAAACAAAACTTTTGTGTTGACCAGTTTTATTGTCGTCTCCCATTTTGTACAATGTGTTTTCTCCAGATGGGGATCAGTCGTCCAAAAGAATAGCTACGTACTGTTTTGTTTTCCTTTAGCTGGTATTATCAATAGATGCAGTGCTTTTAAAACAATGTTAGTTGAAAAAAGCAGATCCCTGGCCCAAGGAGCACAGAAATGTAAAAGCCCTGCTAAATCAGACCAAAGTTCCATCTAGTTCTCCCCAGATTCCTATGGGAAGCCTGCAAGGAGGACAGAAGCACCACTTTACTCTTTCCATCTGTGATTCCCAGCAGATGATACCCAGAGGCATGTTACCTCTGACACTGAATGTCATGCATGCCCATCATGGCTAAGCAGCCACCAGTAGTGCAACAACTATTGGTCACCAGGTGGAGGTTAACATAACTCTGCATTGAAACGTGCATCCAGTTAGCTCAATACAGTGGTACCTCGGGTTACATACGCTTCAGGTTACAGACTCCGCTAACCCAGAAATAGTACCTCGGGTTAAGAACTTTGCTTCCGGATGAGAACAGAAATCGTGCAGCAGCGGCGCGGCGGCAGCAGGAGGCCCCATTAGCTAAAGTGGTGCTTCAGGTTAAGAACAGTTTCAGGTTAAGAACAGACCTCCAGAACAAATTAAGTTCGTAACCAGAGGTACCACTGTACTCCGTACTTCTGCTTTTGGCTCTCCTTCGCTAGATGAGAATAACCCAAATTTCAATAGAGTGTGAGGCACCAAAGGGGGGGGGGGGGAGTTAGAGGAAGCAGTAACGGGAGATATGTAAGTAAGTTTAGCTATACAAATTTCCAGGGATCCTTTCAATGATTATCCAGTTTCCTGAGGGTAGATAAATGGGAAAATTACATTAAAATAGAGGTTAGTACTTAGGGTTGCCCAACCAATTTGGGCAAAGCTGAGAAAAGCTCAACAACTTTGGCCAAAAAAGTTAAAAAGCTCAACAACTTTTGTGTTTGGATTTTCACTTTTTGAAATATGGCAACCCTATTAGTACTGAAAGTTTCCTATTCATCAGAGTCTCCCAAGATTGAGCATATTCAACTATTCTG
This sequence comes from Podarcis pityusensis, assembly GCF_964106645.2. Lineage (NCBI taxonomy): Eukaryota > Metazoa > Chordata > Lepidosauria > Squamata > Lacertidae > Podarcis > Podarcis pityusensis. The sequence continues at coordinate 63,009,861 of NC_138031.1, forward strand.
TGTGTATTCACATCATGCAAGCACAGAATATGGAACTTGATGCAGAAGTAATCCTTTCAAAAGTCTGAGCTTTCCTCTCTTTGTTAAAGACAAAAAGAACTTCAAGGACTTAAGGTTGCAGAGGCAGACATGAATGTTTGGCTCATGCCTAGTGAAATTACAGACACCAATGAAAAGGTGACTTGAGCAGGCTTCAAAGCTCAGGGTTCAAGTGACCTGCGGTTGTGCCTTACCCTGCACCATATAAATGATGCAAAAATCAATGAAAACTTGCTTAGTTTAATCAGGACTCTGACTCCAACTCTTCATACTCACAGCCCAGCATAATACGAAAAGCTGCACAGTAGTCTTGTGGAGCTTGGAAGCAAATTTTGCAAGGAAGCAAATCTCCTATCTTCTGCCGCCCTTAACTTTCCTGAGCTTTTAAAGGTCCAGAATCTGGACTGCAGCATCTTTACTTGCTGAGAAAGTTCCCTAGGCAGTAACTTTCCCCCATTGTTCTTCTGTAGCAAAGCTTCCTTGCAAATATACTTCTACACGGTCAGCTTTAACCTGCAGTCTGAAGCAGATTTGTCTATGTCACAGTCATTTTTAGCAATGTGTCGTAAGCCAGGCACATCCTTTGTTAGGAAACTACAGCTGATACATTGCCATGGGGACAATATAGTTAGCTAATTGCTTCCTAGTAGAGGATCATTTTTGGAACTCCCTGAATAGGGGGGAAAAACAATCGGAGAACGGGGCTGACTTTCTTCCCAGTTAAGGATGATGTAATCTAGGCCTATGTGAAAAATGAACAAAAGGACAGAATTCAGTTTTGAGAGTTCCCTGTGAAGAGAGATTGACGATTAGACCACTCTGAGAAATGTACCAACTACTCTCAGCACCCTTAACAAGCTATAGCTCCCGGGATGACTGTGGTATCATAGTACTTCCAATGCATGGTGTGAATGCTTACCTTCCAACATTTCTCCAGTGAAAATAGGGACGTCTGTTCTATAATAATAATTTTACTATTTATACCCCACCCATCTGACTGGGTTGCCCTAGTTACTCTGGAGGCTTCCAACATATATAAAATAATAATAAAATATTAAACATTTAAAACTTCTCTACACAGGGATGCCTTCAGATGGCTTGAGGGTTCGGATAACTCCTTCCGCTCCAACATTCTCCGATGAAAATAGGGACATCCTAAGGAAAAGTGGGACATATAGGGATTGAATCAGAAACTGGCACGGCTTCTGAAAATCCGGGGCAGTCCCTGGAAAATAGGAATACTTGGGGGGTCTGCAAACGTGGTCCAAGTCTGGGTAAGTTCTGTGCTCCTGTAACTTCTCACTACTCGCAGAAGTGAGATGGGAATAAGTTCAAAGGCAACTGGCCTCCTTTAAACACTGAAGCACCTGAGATCCCTGGCTGGGCCATATAGCTCCCTAACACACAATCTACTTGGACCCAGAGCATAATAACTCAGGGAGGGAGGAGCCCTGAAATGACTTTTCTTGGTGAAATAGAAAGGCCGCAGGGAACCAAATGAGTCAAAGGGCTGGCTCCACAGTCTGGGAGGGGCTGTGTTTTATTTCTTAGATGTAGGTCAATGCCAAAGCTTCAGGCATCAGCTTCGGGTTTTTGGAAACTGACACCAGATGCTAGATGCCACTGGTGTGCCAAACCCTGCAAAAGTTTAGAAATGCCTAGGCAGAACAATAACAATTGTGAGCATGTGGGCAGCTATGATGGGCTTTGCATTCCCCCCTCCCCCCAGTCCTTTCAGAACTGCCAAGTGTCCCTATTTTCCTAGGCATGTCCCTGATTTAGGGAAGCCGTCCTGGTTTCTGATTTGAACCCAGAACATCCCACTTTTCCTTAAAAGGTAAAGGTAAAGGGACCCCTGTCCATTAGGTCCAGTCGTGGCCAACTCTGGGGTTGCGGCGCTCATCTCGCTTTATTGGCCAAGGGAGCTGGCATACAACTTCTGGGTCATGTGGCCAGCATGACTAAGCCACTTCTGGCGAACCAGAGCAAACGCCGTTTACCTTCCCGCCGGAGCGGTACCTATTTATCTACTTGCACTTTGATGTGCTTTTGAACTGCTAGGTTGGCAGGAGCTGGGACCAAGCAATGGGAGCTCACCCCGTCATGGGGATTCAAACAGCCGACCTTCTGATTGGCAAGTCCTAGGCTCTGTGGTTTAACCCACAGTGCCACCCGTGTTCCTTAGGATGTCCCTATTTTCATTGGAGAAATTTTGGAGGGTATGGAATTATCCGACCCCCGAACCATCGAAAGGCAATCCTGTATAGGGAAGTTTTAAAAAAAAAGTTTAATGTTTTATTATGTTTTTATATATGTTGGAAGCTGCCCAGAGTGTTTGGGGCAACCCAGTAAGATGTGTGGCATATAAACAGTAAAATTATCGTTATGGAATGGGACGTCCCTATTTTCATCGAGGAAATGTTGGAGGGTATGGTTCCTTTAGACATCATTTTATTAACTGGACTCAACTCAAGATTGTTTACTGTGTCGGAGAATGAATGCAGTCATCAGAAGGCTCCCAGTCAGCCATTTCTGTTTAATGTTTTAGCAGCAAAGCATTAAAAACATTTTTGTCCACACCCCCACTCCAAAAAAGCAACATAGAGCAATCCCTGTGAAAAGCTTGCATTTGATGCTCTGTAAAAGGGGGTCAGGAATGATGTTGTTGCAGCTTGTGGGTTCTGGATAATCTATCCTGGGCTCTTTTCCGAGTCAAAGTTAAAAATCTCTGCCTCCAGCTATGTGGAAATGGAAAAACCCAGGAGGATGAGTGGATAGGGACATGAAAGAGAGAGGTGGATTTTCACCGTCTTTTCATCCGAAGAGACATTGCTTCTTTTTTTGAAAGATGATAAAATTCCTGAGGGCAGTCTGCACACAAATGCTTTTATCTTTCAGGCAGATTTGAGCAGGCTATCAATAGCTGTAATTAATGTGCCTTCAGACAGGAATTAAAAATAACCTTTGTGCTTTGTGCTGTACTGGCTTTTAAAGGAAACAGGGCGACCTTCCTGAAAACAAATAGCCTGCTTGCACTACATTGCAGAGCAGAATTCTCAAAGTCCTTTGCTGTAATGGAGCTTACATTAGGCATTCCACTTTTCAGAACCACACGCTCTCTGTTGAACAGCTTTTTAGCCTTTTTCAGGCATGGCGTTGGCCGTTGGTGCCATTGTAGCAGGAAGCCAGCTGCAACCTAACAGATGCAGCTTCTTCTTCTTCTTCTTCTTCTTCTTCTTCTTCTTCTTCTTCTTCTTCTTCTTCTGTATCTCCATTTCAAGGAGCTTGTTAGGGAGGTTTTATTTATAACATTTACCATCTCACCTGCCTAAGGTAGCACCTGTTGTGTCCCCCCCCCACATGTCATATTATCCTCACAACAAACCTGTAAAGTAGGCTAGGCTGAGAAAGGGAGAATGACTGTCCTAATATTGTTCAGGACGCTTTGTGGCTGAGCAGTGATTCGAACATGGATCTCACGGGTTTCAGTCCTTGCATCTAACTGCCATTATTGGCATCTATCTGTCTCGAGAGACAATTGAGTGTGCCTCCGGGGGTTTATGGCAACCCTAAAATATACACACTTCAAAATGTTGTGGTACATTTGGGGAGTCAAGAACCACGTTGCAAAATATGAAGATGGATGAAATGCAAAGGATAATAACATTCCAAGCTGCTCCAGAGGCACAGATCAGGTCAGTTTGCACCGGAATCCACAGAAAATAAAATTCGTCTAGCATCCCTATGCCTGAATTACACTGTGCATTTTTGAGAGGCAAACTCAAGTTACCTACATGTGGGCTATGGTAAGGAAAACATTATTGGACAGAGCTAGTGGGCCATGCCAAGAAAAACAGCAGGACCTACTGTCATTTTGAGGGTTTAAAACGATCCCTTCTAGAAGTTTCTCCACTGAAGTAATCATTAGATGCATGCTGATTTTATTACAATGTAAACCACTTCACATGGCTCAGAGCTGTGGGATGGCTCAATGTCCAGCTCAAGCTAAAAATAATATTTCCTTAGGCTAACATTTGCAACACATTTTCCCCAGTTCAGTATAATGTCGCCTTATATACTTTTAAAAAAATATTTTAAAAAATACTTGTTTTAAACTTGTGGGTGAATGGGGAAGTGATCAGGAATAGAGTACTGTGGATTTCTGTTTCTGATAGGGAACTTCACCAGTCATACTTAAGTAGCTCAAAAGCTTGCCTATATCCACAAAAAGGTTGGCTCAACAGAATAAAGTATTATCTGTCAGATGGGTTGTATTTTCTGGTACCAGCAGAGCAGCAAACATTTGTGCCAATGCTGTACACCCTACAGCAGTATCTCTCAACAAGCCAGAAGACAGAGACAGTGTTAGAAACCGAGATATGAAAGCTAGGAGCTAAATGGCACCTTAAACCTAGGTTATGGGCACAACAATGGAATGTCTAGGCGCACTTTTTTATGAGAAGAATACAAAGATGAAAATGAATGAACTTGCAGCTAAAATATTATGCTCATTTTTCACACGGTCTAGTCCTTCCCCTGCCCACCCCACCTAATATTCTTAAGAGGGTCTCTTCTCCAGTCTTCAGAGAGTAGCTGGGAGTGGGGAGGCAGAAAAAGGTCTTCCTTTCCTTCCACTCTTCAGTTTTATTCTGAAATATTAGGCGCAGTATTGCGCCCAGAGCTCAGAAACTGCTCATGCTAATGAAATTCCCTGTCGCAAAATGCACCTAGATCAATGTGAGTTTCGAACACTGGATGAAGAAGGAAGAATGGAGGAAGGTCTCCCTCCTCTGAGCAGAAAGGGACAAAGGAGACGTTGAAGGAAATTAAAAGGTGAGGAAAAGCTGGTATTAATTATCAAATTTTTTAAAATTATAAACAACCAGGAAATAGAATGGAATGAGAAAAGAGGGAGTGCAGTATTTTTAGCTTGGTCCCTCATGCATCTACTTGTGTAACTTTCTATTAACAATGCACCACAGCAGACTGAAATATTTTGGTTATCAGCTTCATCAGTGAACTAAAAGGCATCAGAAAGCTCCCTGTCCTCATGTACAGAAACAGGACAGTCTGGAATCTCTCATCATTTATATCTGCACTACAAGCAACGATGTACACTTCAAAGCCCTTCTTCAACTTTTTCCAGTTGTTAGCCACATTGCCTTGAAGCACAGGCTTCCCTGGAGAGTGGAATTATCCAAACTTAGCTTTCCTTCATGCTTTCCATGCTTTAAAGCTCTGTGTCCAATTGCCCCCTCCTTTTTCTTTTTCTTTTTCTTTTTGCTCCGGAGCTTTCCCCACAGAAGTCCACTCTTTAAAGCTGAATCAGAGCAAATGGCAATCCATGGAAACTCCATGGATTGCTGTTTGCTCTGATTGGTTACGTCAATCCTGCTTCTGTTTACCACCATTGTGTGACAAGTGGGCCTCACTCCTTTTCAGCCACCTCAACTGGGCCCTGAGGGTAGAAAGTTTGAGAGCCTCTCATACAGGGACAAGGAACAGCAGGTGTGTTCTAGAACACCATGCCCTCCAACATTTCTCCAATGAAAATAGGGATGTCTTATTCTATTATTATTATTATTATTATTATTATTATTATTATTATTATCCCACTCATCTGACTGGGTTGCCCCAGCCAATCTGAGTGGCTTTCAACATATAGTATGTTAAAGCATAATAAAACATTAAACATGAAAAAACCTTCTCTGTACAGGGCTGCTTTCAGTTGGCTTCTAAAGGTTGTACAATTGCTTATCGCCATGGCTTGGGGGTGACATAACTCCATACCTTTCAACATTTCTCCAATGAAAATAGGGATGTCCTAAGGAAATGTGGAAACATTCTGGGATCAAATCAGAAACTGGGATGGCTTCTGTAAATCCAGAACTGTCCCTGGAAAATAGGGACACTTGGAGGTCTGGAACACTCTCTTCCTGAGATACAGGGAACCAGGCAGAGGGCCTTCTCGGTAGTGGCGCCCTCCCTGTGGAACGCCTTCCCACCAGATGTCAAAGAGAACAACAACTACCAGACTTTTAGAAGACACCTGAAGGCAGCCCTGTTTAGGGAAGATTTTAATGTTTGATGTATCACAGTATTTTAATATTCTTTTGGAAGCCGCCCAGAGTGGCTGGGGAAGCCCAGCCAGATGGGCGCGGTATAAATAATAAATTATTATTATTATTATTATTATTATTATTATTATTATTATTTGCATGCTGAGATTGAGGGAAAGAGACAGGAGAATGGAAGGCTGGCCACACATTTAAAAACTAGGGAGAGAGAGAGAAGAGTAGAAATAGCTTCCAGGCACAGTGGATATCTGCGTGAAGAATGTGCGTCAATGGTTCGTAACTCAGAGACCCGCAAAGCAGTGATTATTTAGTTGAGGAGGACATTGGTTGTGGTTGATGGGCCTCAGGCAATTGTGCTACCCCAGATATCACATGAAAGAAGGGCACTTGTTATAAAACACCCTCCTGGATCTTTTAGTTCTCTGTGATCTATAAGCTACTCACATGTTGCATTGTTTTCACACCAGGGAACTTTCGAATAAGAAATAAACACACTCATGATCTAAAGCGATGCGACCACGAGGCACAAGGAATATAAGGCATTGCAAGCAACCTGACGTAAGGCTTATGCAAGGTCCTGTCTACAGGGGAGCGGCGGAGAGCATGGAATTTTTAAGTTGGGGTGATGACCGTTAAAACGGCTTTTCCTGAGGCTGTTTTACCAAAGTCTCCTCTGTTCAGATAACATGGTTGGGGAGAGAGTAAAGAGTCCTGTAGGCTGGATACTTTATTTGGGCTGTGTCTTTCCTCCTGATCTAAGAACCTCAAGGCAGTGGATAATAAATATCTGTCTGAAACAACTTGAGCTTTCATTAAATGAATAAAACCATTCCATTATAAATTCCGTTCCCTTTTTTGGGGGGTATAATATGGGGCTGGGGAACCTAGACCAGGGTTTCCTAAACTTGGGTCCCCAGCTGTTTTTGGACTACAACTCCCACCATCCATAGCTAGCAGAACCAGTGGTCAGGGATGATGGGAACTGTAGTCCAAAATCAGCAGCAAACCCAAGTTTGGGAAACCCTGCTCTAGATGTTGGCTGGGGAGCCAGTGGCCCATCAGACCTAGCTGGTGATGAGAATTGTAGTCCAATCAGGACAGCTCTGGTCTAATCACTGTGACAAAGAACACAGTGACTTGGCTAACCTCTGTGAGCAGGAATGGGGCTTTCTTGTTTCTCCCTTCCTGGCATAGCCCCTTGCCTCCTATAGGAGGCTGCTTCCGAAGGTTGGGAGACCCTGTGGGAAAGCATGGGATGTAGGCCGAAGGGTTTCAGCATAAAGAGAGAAAATCTGTAAAGTCAGCCATCTTGAATCCAAGCTGAAGCACTGGGGACTTAAGCTACATTTTCATCTTCCTTCCCCCTTCTTTTTTTTAAACCTGATCCAGTTTACCGCTGCACACCTGCACACCTCATCTGGGCTGCAGGAAGACTGCACCACTTCTGGAAATGAGTGTTTATCTCAACCTGAGTTTGTACTGAACAGTAGTACCTCGGGTTAAATACTTAATTCGTTCCGGAGGTCCGTTCTTAACCTGAAACTGTTCTTAACCTGAAGCACCACTTTAGCTAATGGGGCCTCCCGCTGCTGCCGTGCTGCCAGAGCATGATTTCTGTTCTCATCCTGAAGCAAAGTTCTTAACCCGAGGTAATATTTCTGGGTTAGCGGAGTCTGTAACCTGAAGCGTATGTAACCTGAAGTGTATGTAACCCGAGGTACCACTGTATATGGTGGGTGTGAAGGGAAGTGCAGCAATAATCTTGGTGTCAATACAGTGCAATACAGTACATGTTGTTCTGGGGCAATTCACTCCTCCCAGTGGCCTCCTCTTGACTACTATTATTTGCTAACTTGGGGCAGCTGTTATGGAGGGGACACTTCTTCCTGTTAGTTTCGATAGGCTGCATGTGGTCAACATAAACTCAATTTTAAAAGTGTTGGAAAGCAGAATCATAGAAGTGTAGTGTTGAAAGGGACCCTGAGGGTCATCTAATCCAACTTCCTGCAATGCAGGAATCTCAACTAAAGCATCCATGGCAGATGGACATCTAACCTCCTAGGAAGTAGAATCCACCACCTCCCAAGGGAGGCCGTTCCACTGTCCAACAGCTCTTACAATCAGAAAATTCTTTCTGATGTTTAGTTGGAATCTCCTTTCTTGTAACTTGAAGCCATTGGTTCGGGTCCTACCCTCCAGAGCAGGAGAAAACAAGATTGCACTGTCTTCCATGTATATTTGAAGATGACTATCATATCTCCTTTCAGTCTCCTCTTTACCAGGCCAAACATACCCAGCTCCCTCAACCGTTCCTCACACAACTTGGTTTCCAGACCCTTCATCATCTTGGTTGCCCTCCTCTGCACACATTCCAGCTTGTCAATATCCTTCTTAAACTGTGGTGCCCAGAACGAAACGCACGACTCCAGGTGGGGTCTGACCAAGGCAGAATAGAGTGGTGCTATTATTTCCCTTGATCTTGACACAACCTGCTGAAACAGGCCAGCATCCTCTTCTTCCAGCGGCTAACCAAGTTCTTATGTGATGTTCTGAGTGCAATTACCAAGTGGTCTTCGGAAGCTTACTGCTCCCAAAATAATAACAGCATGGCATGAGGGTGTACAACTTTCTAAGTCCTGCAACGTCCTTGGGGATGATGTTCTCTATTGCAGGAGCAGCTGGAAAAGAGTTGCTGCTCCGACTCAAATAAATGCACTCCTTTGACCACAGCAGTCAAGCAATCGCCTCCTCAGCATCCTAAGTAACCAAAGGCCTTGTGAGGAAGAGAACACGAGGCTCACATCATCATTTGTCCTGTCAGCCAAATTGAGATATGACATGCCTATTATTAGTACAGGGCTTGTTTGTTCTTTAAATAGATGGCTGCTGTTCCGTTTATTCATTTTCATGCTTTAAAAAACCGGGCATGTTTCAGAACTGGCTTCAGCCACCACACTGTTGCTAAATTGGTTGAGAGGTGCCATCTTGTGGTGAGCCAACACAGAAAGCATGGTCTTTTAATTTGTAGTGATTTTGCTAGCAGGATCCTGTCGCAGGAAGCCCCCCAGTCATGTTATACATTGTGTGGGCATTCCTCTTCCCTTAGAAAATGATGTGAATCTATCAAGGTGCTTTCTGAAAAAAATTGGCTGAGCAGGACGCTCTAAAGCTACCTTAAACTTTGCTTCACACAAAAGCCAGTTACTCCTTAATCCCTTCTTTACTGATGTCTCAGAATAATCCCATGCCATCTACTTAGAAGTACGGTAACTCCTATTGAATACAGGACTGCAGCCTAAAATACAGAACCCCCATCTGTTGAGTGTCAGGAATGGCAGTCAGGAGCAGGTTGGCAATAAATCACACAACATCAGTGAAGTTAACTCTTTATTCAAGGAAACACGGTCGGCCCAGAAGGCCAGGCCTAGGGAGCATAGCAACTTGTCCCGATAGATCTTGTCCCTATGAGGCAGTTGGTAGGGACTGAAGGTCTCCACCTTCCCACCGCTGTCTAAGTGTCCTCCTCCTCCAGGTCCTTCCCAAGCAATCTGAGACTGTCGCCTGCCTTTGTTCCTCCCTCTTCATAACTCTTCTGCTTCTGGGAGACCAGAGGAAAGAGGAGCTTGTCGCAGCAGGAGGGGAAAGACACCTATGACTCTTCACCAGCCTGCCTCATCTCTGCCTCTGTCCCTCCCTCCTCTCCAGCCTCTGCTTCTGTCTCTGCTTCTGGGCTTCTCTCTATCACAGATTCTGCCCACTCACTAAATCCAGTTATTTCTTCAACTTCCAACACCTCCTCCCCCCACTTGTGGTTGTCCACCAATCCCTTGGCTCTGAGCCTTCTTCCCTTGGGGGCTCCCTAGCTGGCGCCTCTCGCCACTTCTCTGAATCCAGCCAGTCCTTGAAACTGAAATAATTCCAGACTCAATTTAAACCTAATTTGTTCCAATTTTAAGAAGGCTTCTATCAACAGATGATTTTGTTGCGGTCTGAATTTCATAGTATTTTCCCAGCTAAACTTTGGAACATAAATTAGCAGATAATCAAACAGCAGCCTTCTCCCTCCCCCTTTTTATTAAAGCAGAAGCTTCAGTATCTATGTACATCATCGAAGTAATCCCCCTAGTAAATGTCAGGGCTTGCTAATATTAAATAATTACTGTATTTATTGCTGCCTTGATTTTTTTAGATAAGGCTTGAGAAAGCATGAAATTAATAACACAAAGTTGAAAAGAGCTGTCTACAGCCAGTCATCAGGTCATTTATATAATTTCCCCTTTATTGCTTCAGGCTGTGTTTGAATTGCTATGTGGGGAGCTATTGGTGCTGACTGCAAGCTTGCAGGTTGCTGATTATCCGAGGTGCCCTCTTCTGATTTGGCTATTATACAGTAGGAACAGACAGATTTGCCCATTTCCAACCTGTGTCAGTTTGGCAGGCCATTCTGCCAAATCTTTTCAGTAATGATTAAAAAATGTACCGACAAAATTATGTGGGGGAAGTTATTTGTTGAAATAAAAGCAGTTACTGGACAAAACACTTTCAGATATCCAGAGCTGGTGCTGCTGAATCCTTTCACAGGAGATAACACCCCGAGTGCAAATCCGTAGTAAGGTCTCTCTTAGTGGCAGCCTGGCTCATAATGAGATATGGGAAGAAAAGGGGGGGGGAGCTTCTTTGAACAAACCGGTGTAATAAATTAGGGCGAATAATGCTTGTGGGGGAAAACGACTAATAAAATAAAGTTAGCACAATGTATGAAGCATAAAGGCTCTTTTGCAACTGACTGGTGCAGGTTTATTATGACTGAAAATGAAAATAAAGGATTTCCCTCACATTCTAAAACTTTTAGGTTAGCATGAGCTGCAGGGTAGGAACTTACCGTACATTATTTTGGATGTGTTGCCTAAACTCCATCTTCTGGGTTAGAGTGGGATATTTTATGTATGATATTGTTATATGTTGCAAGAATCTTTTTTTTTTTTTTTAAACCATTTATCACAAAATACGCATGTAGAATGTCATCCTGTTTAGCATTGTAGGAAAAACAATTGTTGTGGCCTCTCCTGGCCTGAGGGTGCCCGGCCAGAGTTATTCATGCTCCTGTTACATGAGGGTTAGATTACCGCAATGTGTTGCTTGTGGGACTGCCATTTAACTCCAAGACATTCCTTTGGTCCAAATACAGTGGTACCTTGGGTTACATACGCTTCAGGTTACATACGCTTCAGGTTACAGACTCCGCTAACCCAGAAATAGTGCCTCGGGTTAAGAACTTTGCTTCAGGATGAGAACAGAAATTGTGCCCTGGTGGCGTGGCAGCAGCAGGAGGCCCCATGAGCTAAAGTGGTGCTTCAGGTTAAGAACAGTTTCAGGTTAAGAACAGACCTCCAGAACGAATTAAGTACGTAACCAGAGGTACTACTGTAATGCCAGGCTCCCAGCCTCACCGCCACTGCCTGGCTGTCAGAAAGCCTTGCTGATCCACTTGTCCACCACCCAGAGACCTACCAGTAAATCCCAATCTACCTTCTGCCTACCCCGGCTCCAAACCTTTGGAAGCGGGCACGCCATAAATGAATCGGTGTACCAAAAAAATCCAGATGCAAAACGTTTGGGCACCCATCTCAAGCTGGGTTGTTTACATTTTATTTGTCAAGTTACTGGTGGAGTCAGTTTTAAGTTAAGAAATAATAATTAAAAAAGAGAAAATAGTTAGCATGATGGAGTCAGAACACACAAAAACATTTGGTACAGTATACATATTTAACCAATGAGCACAGGAAGCCTCATGTGTTGTTACTGCGGCCATCTATGTATAACGCTGGCCATGACTGATGTTGGAACATCTGCAGGTGTAAACTAATTCACTGCGAATGTCACCGGGAGCGGCAAAACTACTTATCAGCTGTGATGCAGTGAACGGCATATCCCAGAGATGACTGCAACAGCAGTGCTGTGAATGAACGATTCAGAATGTGTTATTTTACAAAGCTACCTAGTGTTTCCACAATGTGACACCCACTAGTTGCACCGCAGTAGAGACAAAGGAGCATTTTGTAAGCAAACGGATCTTAAATGCAATCTTCATGGGGGGGGAGGAATAATATCTACTATTATTTCTGTTTATGTCTGCATGCTGAGTGGTTACCCAACTCATCTGCAGAAGTCGTAAGGATGTCGGCAGCTAGTGGGTCAAACTACTGAATGCCATATTCATTAAAATGGTTGCAATACTAACAGAGGAAGCGACAAACATAAAACTCTCAACTCCCTTGCACGTATTAAAATTCCATAATCTTTGAAGAAAAGATGAGCAACAGCTAAAATGGGTTTTCTTAAACGGGTCAGATGAAATAGCTTGAATTTTAGGTGAAACGGGGGACAAAGAGCAGGTTTGTTTGTTTTTTAAGGCAAAATTCCCAACTGCAAGACACGTGTCACAACTGGACACTACGTGCAAAGTGACACGCACAACGCCACTCTTGTAAGTGGCAAGCTATATAGAGAGCCCATGCCCCTATCTCCTACGAAGCACTTTCACATAGTCACTTGCCAATGCTTGCATAGGCCAAAAGCTGCAACCCTCTGTCGTTATTATTGAGTAAGCAGCAGTGAGAACAGCGGTAAATTTCCAAGTAAACCTGCACGGAATTTCACTGGGTCTCACATAACTTCCACAAGCCTTGGTGGCGCAACGTGCTCTAAGGTTCTGAAGAAAACCCTTTATCTGCTAAAGGTGCACCATGTCAATCCACTCCACGTAACTCAGCTGCACCACGTCAATCCACTCCAGCTAGCCTTTGTGGCTAGAACCTGCCTCCACTTCTTACGTGACTGAGTCAACTCATACTCACTGATCAGTTTAAAGAGTACCTGCAGTTAGGTAACCTTTCTATTAGTCTTTGGGCAAGTCCAAGCCCTGGTGCAGGTTTGTGAATGATAACGTTGTTGTTGTTTGTACTAAATGCAAGCTTGCATTAAGGAGAAACAGATTGGATCTGCTTGAGGTTGCCCACTTTGACGCCAGAGAAGCATTTTGGCCTGCCCCTACTCAACTACCTCAGTCCACTGTCACTGAAAGCTCTTCAGTCTCTGCTTTGGGGCTGTTTGTGGGCCTGGGAGAATCTAGAGGTCATCGCCACCTGCTCTTTACGGCATGAGTCAATGGAGAGTCATATCTCCCCACCAATGCTTCCATTAAGAAAGGAATACTTCCAGCTCAGGGGAACAGCCCTCCTCCTCCAACCAGACTTCCAGGGATCTTCCCTTGGCCTTTTGGGGGGCTCTGACTGACATCACAATTCATTCGAGAACCTTTTAGCACAGGCTGGGGAACCTTGGACCGTCCAGACATTATTGGATGCCAGCTCCCATCAAGCCCAGCACAGCCAATGATCAAGGGTGATGGTAGCCCACCAACATCTGGAGGGCTGAAGGTTCTCCATCTCTGTTTTTGCAGGAAATGCTCATGAACTCAGTACACAGCTAACGTGCGTAGCATTTCAACCAAACTCTTCACCACAGCCAAGGTTGACTGGGATGCAGGAGGGGGCTCAGCGGGAAGAGTACTCGGCCTGTAACTGATTGGATAATCCAAAAGGCGGAAGCTACTTGGTGTGGACCAAGCATGTGATGTGCAAACACAGCTAGAAGAGTGCTACATTGTCGGCAGGTGCAGTGCTACTGGTATGAAACAGACTGGGGTAGCATCATTGCTTAGGGGATAGCGTTCTCCATTTTCCAAAATGTCAGGAGGAAATGATGACAGGTGTCCTGCTCAAGAAGCAGTGAGCTGGACAAGGGATACCAATCTAGCCAGAAGGGCACCGTGTCAACAAGCTTTCCCTGAGCCCTCTGTGTCACACTGTTGAATGCTACATTGAAGGAAAATCTAGGCAGGCATTAAGTCCTCATCAACTCCGAGTCCCTGTGCTTCTTTGCTTTGAAGGCGAGGTCATTACAGCCCTGTACGGCCACAATTTTGCCCACTCCTGAAACTGCCCGGTGGATGATCCATTCCTTGGTTCAGAGGGAACAGATAACAAGCGCTAGCCTTCCAGACATGCAGCTATGGTACGGACATTTCACCAAGCTGCAGGAGGCGTGTCTGGTGCTCTTTGAATGAAATGTATCTTAGCTTCCTCCCTAAGTGAAGCCTTTTCAGAATATCTATTACAGAGAAAAACAAGAGCCATTAGAAACAGGATAAAAACTTCAAACAGGGGTCACCAACGTGGCACCCACAGGCCTTTCCAGGAGCTGCTCTGCTTGCCTCCACTGAAGTCTTGAAGGAAGCATTTTACAGGAGCCAATAGAATAGGTTACAGTAGGGGCATGGTTACATTACACGGGAGTGCGGTGCTCATGAGAGTTTCACAAATTTGAAAATGTCTGGTGAACCCTGAAAATCAGCAGGTGCAACACAGAGTCTAATGGGAGGCAGGGAACAATCGGTCATTGGCTTTCATGGACAAATAAGTTTTGAGCTGCATTTTTTTTAAAGCTGATATCATCCAGTGGACTGTTGTTATATAAATCTGGTAAGGCAACCATTTGTGGGACGGATTGGGAGGGGGGAGAAAATGAGGCAGATTAGTCTGAAAACAACTGGCATTATTTAATTTCAAGTATTTCTTCCCACCACATCCACCTTAAAGAAGCCAGTTGCAGAAATCTTTTTTGATACGCCAAGGTTTTCATTTGCAACGTCTTCAGATTTAAGAGTGTCGTTTTTTTACGTGTACAGACCCAGGTTTGCTGTCGTGAAGTACATGAAACAGGCCTGTACTGCCATGTTCATTACATGCTCCAATAGCTATTAATTAAAAACAGAACAGAGAGGAGTTTCCAAGAAAATAAAATAAGAGCAGGGCAACCACTTCAGAGGGTGGGAAGATAGGAGCCATTGGTGGGTTTATGAATATTGTCATCTTCAAATTGCTTTTTGCTTTTCCAAAGGGTGTACACAGGTAACTAGACAAGGAACAAACAAAAACCCCAAACAAACAAGGCTCTTGACCCAAATGTTAAAGGAGGTCACTCAAGGTTGCTGTTCAAGATGAGGAGTCTATAGATAAGAGTCTTCAGGAGGGCTTGATTTCAGCTGCTATCAAGCATTAAGACACTTTTCCGTAGTCAATGATGAGCAAAACTGCAAGGAGTTGAACAAGAAGAAAGTCAAACCAACTCAACAAGACACATCCTGGAGTTGAAGGAAAAGTCAGCCATGAGCATCCGGGGGGGGGGGGGGCATCATCATCTCTTACCTACCACTGGTTCAAAGTCAGTATCAGTTATCTTCTACTACAGTTACAGGTGCTAGTTTTATGAATTTAGCAATACTGAAAGCAGTGTCAATCAAGTGGGGGCTCCCTTTGCCCGAAGGCAAAGCAGACGCATTTGCTAAACTGATCATTTGTTTGAGGAACAAAAGATGCAAAGGTCCCAGTCATACAATTTAGCAATAGGACGAGACTATGGTTAAAAAGCTGCCCCCCAGAGGTTTGTCTGTAACTTGTTTCAACTGAATTTTGGTGCAAAGGATGCAAAAAAAGAAGAAGCTTACTTCAAACTAATTAGTTAGTGCCTTAAAAAAAAAGACATTCCATGAAAGGTTTGTAACAGATACTCCTGTCCTCTCTCTATTATGGAAATAAGAAAGGATGTGACGACACATACACACTCCTGCACAAGCCTGATGAGCTCTTAAGATTAAAAGCAAAGCAGAGCAAGGAACTGCTGTGCATTGAAACTAAAATGCTGTGTTTCATTGCCCTCTTATGTTTAAGTCAGTTGTCAACACCTCCGCATGAGGCTAACAGCGAATTTAGCCTATGGACAGAGGCATGCTTTTAGGTCACTGACCAAAGCAGAACACCCTTGTGAAGTGGATAAGGCTCAAGTAAAGACACACTTCCTCTTTGCAAGACGTAGAAATGAAGGGTCGCAAGAGATGCCACCTGCGATGAGTTGCAGTCCTACACAAAAGCAGTCAGTAACCATTTTCAGCTTTGGGAAGCTCATCCACAGATTCACGCTGGGCCTAACCACTGAGGAACAGACCCAGGAGTGGCACTCCCGGCCGACTCTTCGCCAGAGCAGGGAGGAGCCATTTCTGCTCCGCTCTCCCTGTTTCTCTTCAGTCCCATCTTGCTCTCCATTAAAATCTCGCCGGAACCTCTTCCGAAGCAGTGCATAGTTAAATTCCAGGAGTAAAGGAATTCACAAATCCTTGGCCGTCCTCGTTCGGCGTATCAGCAGCACCAAACTACTAAGCCACAGAAGAGTCGCCGGCTGCCCATCTCTTGAGGATTGCCCAGGAAGTTCCAATTAAGTTGCTTCTTCAGCAGGTGCCCTTCGCTGCCGGGCAGATCTCCTCTGTGGAGCGGCTGGCACATCCTGCTCTGCTTCAGGCTCAACCACGGCATTATCCCCTTGTTGAGATCCTGTGTCTCCTATCAGCTCTCGTAAGAACCGGAACTGTGACAGGAAGAGGTGCCAGACAACGTACCAACCTACAGAAGGTGCCAGGAAAGGAAAAAAAAGTTGATGTTGTGAACATCTACATAGAAAAACAAGAAGAGGCTGTGCCAGGGCAACTAAACACACACAAACACACTGCCCCATACATGAACAGATGTTGTGCGTGTAGATGTTTATGTTACCTTTGGCAGACACAGAAAGCTTAAGTGCCAGTGTGATGTAGCTGCTAGACTGTCGGGCTGTGACAGTGAAGATCGAGGTTGAAGTCCTCACTCCACACATCATCATCACAACCATTATTGTTTTATATACCGCTTAATCAGCAAAGTGGCTTCTAAGCGGTTTCCAAGTATAAAAGACAATTACAAAATATTAACATGTTTTAATTGAAAATACACAATAAATACACACAATTCCATCAAAACATCGAACATTTTAAACATGCAATATTTTAATAAACATTTTAAACCTGCACATTTAAAATGCGCAGTAAAACAAGCCTGTTAAAACGGAATAACAATTAAAGCAGGAGGTTGGAGTCAAGAGATGGGGGCATGCTTGTCAACACTGATATGTCTCCAAGTGCCAGTAGGATGATAAAACTTCAGAGGCAGTGCTATTTTCCTAGAAAAGGAGGTGCCGGAAATCACTGTGAACAACTCCTTTGTTCTCTTATAATGGCAATGGCACCCAACTGAGAGGTGCCGGAACTGAGTTCCTGTAAGTTCCCCTGGGGGGAGCCCTGTTGCCCTGTTCAGAGGACCGTTGTAAGGATAAAATGCAGAGATGGGAAGATGTGTGCTGCCTTCAGCTCCCTGGAGGAAAGGCAAAACAACCTATCTAACTGTTGAGAATCAGCGTGGTATAGTGGTTAGAGTGTCAAACTAGGGCCACGGAGACCAGAAAGTTGTATAAATCCAGACTGTAAAATCCAGAGATTTCAAGTCAATGATGAAAGAAACTGAAAGGCAGATTGTCAAAAAGGACAGCCGTACTGCCAAAGCAAACATAGCGACAGTAAAAGCGAGCAACCTTGAATAATAATAATAATAATAATAATAATAATAATTTATTATTTATACCCCGCCCATCTGGCTGAGTTTCCCCAGACACTCTGGGCGGCTCCCAATCAAATGTTAAAAACAGTACAGCATTAAATATTAAAAACTTCCCTGAACAGGGCTGCCTTCAGATGTCTTTTAAAGATAGGATAGCTGCTTATTTCCTTTACATCTGAAGGGAGGGTGTTTCACAGGGTGGGCGCCACTACCGAGAAGGCCCTCTGTCTGGTTCCCTGTAACCTCACTTCTCGCAATGAGGGAACCCCCAGAAGGCCCTCGGCGCTGGATCTCAGTGTCCGGGCTGAATGATGGGGGTGGAGACGCTCCTTCAGGTATACAGGAGGCTGGTTGTTAAAGGCTTTCAGGTGATCCTGCACCTGCCGGCTACACGCTCACATCAATTTTTGTGGTTTTACAATCCCTTGTTTTCCTCTATCCAGTTACACCTCCCGGTTGCTGTGTTTTTTTTTAAAAAAAATCTATGCCACAGATCACTTTTCCGCAGGAAGCAAATACACAATTGTCACAAGACACCACCTAATGTTCAAAGCCTTTGGTGGTTTGGTGGAAAGAAGTCCCTTTTACCCAACACCCAAATGCTGAAAGAGTTAAGCTCGAGCATGTCACCTGGAAAAGCAGCAAAGCAAAAGTAAACAAAACCCAGCATCTTTTAAAAGCATCTGCCAAATTCCTACAGGGACACAAGCAGCTGCTTTCGGTTATTGGCAATGAAATAATCTGGAACACCTCATCTCAGCATCTGAGGATAAGCAGCTGTATCGATCTCAGTCACAGCAGGACCAGAGCGACACAAGGAGAGGTGCTTGAACACAACTCCCTTGACAAGTCTGTGTTCTATTCCTAGAATCAAAGATCTGGGAAGAACCTTGCAGGAGGAGCGATGTCCCCACCACCTCTCAAGGCAGGCCGTTTCATTGGCAAACAGCTCTTGCCACTAGGTAGTTACCACCTGGTGGAAACTCTAGCTCACATGGCCCTTAAATGTAAAATGTATGATGATCTCCGCCAACAATTTCTAGACCATCTATGTATTCCAACATGGAAACCAGAGATGGAGGTTATGCGCTTCTTATTACAGGGGAGAGACCAGGAGCTCAACAAGACAGTAGCTAAGTTCCTCTATTTGATTTTTTTGTCGCCGAAGTACGCTACAGGATCCTGCCCTTGCTGGAAACCCACAGAGATGAGGCGGATTGTTCGCCTCTTCTGCCCTTTGGTGGGTGACTGTGCCGTTGGGGGGGGGGGCGCGATGAGATTGCACTGGCCTATCTATTCTGAATGTATTCTGAATGTTATTATGTGATGCCAATAAAGGTTACTTGACTTGACTTGACTTGGTAGTTACACCTAATGTTTGGCCGAGATCAGTTACCCTGTAACATCCACCCACCGGTTCTAGCCCTGCCCTGTGGAGTAACAGGGAACAAGCCATCTTCTGTGTGTGGCAGCCTTTCAGATATTTGAAGGCCGCTCCCAGTTCCAGCCCAAGACATTCTGCTCCCTGCCCATATTCTTTAGCAACATGAATTTAAATTTAAATTTCCCAACGTCCTCAAGCTTTTGTTTGCCATCAATGAAGGCCTTCAGTGAATACAGAAAAGGTCAGGAAATTACATTCCATGCATAATACATACTATACTAGGAGAAAATTGGAAAAGATTTCCAGTTTCAGGTATCTGCAATATAGATTTTCCCCCAAACTTGATGCCATGTTCAAAATGCTTCTTTTGGAAGCGACTCTAAAACATCTAGGATTTGCATTAAAAGGAGAAAATTTCATCTATCACTTGTGTAGATGTCGCAAAAGCTGCACTTGGCAATTTTCTACCCAACTCTTGCTGTGAGAGGAATCTTGCAACTTACGTGGGGGTTACTTTATGGGGATCGCACCTAAAGCCAAAATTGTATATGGTCAAAACCCATCGGCTGCAATGGTAGGTGGGATTGCCAAAGTCATTTTTCCTGGAACCTCGCCCCCTTTATTATTTATTTATATCGCCATGTATGTAAAGCTGAATGCGCACAAATAAATGCATGTAAGTTGCATGCTTACTGTATTTAACAGGTGTTTGTACACAAGCTGTGTGTCTCCATGAATTGTGAGAGTATCAGAATGTGGTGGGGAATCTCCTGTCAAGAAGGGAACCCCTTCCCCGTTCCATATAAAGCCATCTGGACACTTACTTAACAATAGCTACAGGATAGCATCCTTCAATGCACCAGAGGCAGCCATGTCATTCTGTCTAATGATAAGGATCCAGCTCCAACTGCTATCGTATCACCCCTTAAGTGTCTTGGAAGTCAAAACATGCACAGCTTTTTCAGCCACTTATTTGCCTCCCCCCAATTTTATAAACCATGCCTCCATTTCAAAAAAACGCTGCATATGTATGAATTTAACATCTACAGCTGTAAAGTTTGTTCTAAGAAAAAGTGCTTTCAATTTGACCCACATGGGTATTGAAAGAAAAACATTCATGGCAATTTAGTCATCCAGGCCAAAATCTTGCAAGTGTCTTATTTTAATGCACCAGGTGTTGTGGCTTCATTGCAAATGTAAAAACCCTGCAGGGTTCACTAACTTCTGTCATTGTCACATACCATCACCAGCGATAAGGCAGGGGGAAGGGAGCAGTGGTGCCTAGGGGTTGTGAAGGATCCATATTTCTGGATCAAGGAGCTTGGAACTGCAAGAAAGCTGTTGGTTCAGCAATGAATGTCCAGATCAAATGGCTCTTTGCTGGCAGCGTGGCAATCTGCTGGGCACTGCTCCCCTTTCTCCTCCTTTTAGGAGACCTCAGCTTTCAGCTGGGCAGGACTGAACCCCAACAATAGGCTCATGACGAGCTTACGCGACGCTTGCTGAGTCCTAAAAGACTGCAGAATGTGACACCCTTCTAAGCTTCGTAAGTCTTGGTTCAGCACTTGGTTCAACATTCCTTTCATTTTTATGAAGAGCTGCCTTATACCAGATCAGGCTGTCCATCTAGCCAAGGACTGTCTAACCCCGAGGGCCCCATCCGCACTATCCATTTAAAGCAGCACCATACCACCTTAAACAGCCACGGCTTCTCCCAAAGAATCCTGGGAAGTGTAGTTTATTAAGGGTGCTGGGAATTCTTAGGAGGCCTCTAAGTGCAACAATTCCCAGAATTCCATGGGAAGAACGGCCACCTATTAAAACCACCCTGAGAACAGGGGTCTCCAAACAACTCTCTAGCAACCTTAAGGAACTACAGCTCCCAGGATTCATTGGGAGAAGTCATGGCTACTTAAGGTGGTATAATATTGCTTTAAATGTGTAGAACAGCAGGACAGCAGCTTCCCGCATTAACTGCTACCTGATCCTTTTAACCAGAGGTGCCAGCAACTGTGCCCCCCCCCAGTGGTGCACATGCTCATCCCACTATCACCCCCGCCAGGCAATTTTCTTCCTGTGCTTTGGCCAGTTGCAAAACTTGTAGGATTAGAGATAAAACAGGGCAAAAATAAATGGATGCCAGCTATCATAGCACCTGCGGCTGTCTTAAAAACCACCAACTGCTTCCATTCAAGCCCAAAGCTCTTAAGGGTTAAAAAACTACACACCATCATTCAGATAACAGACTCTTCTTAACTTCATTCCTGGCTATTTTTGGAAGCTGGACGATGATTCCTTATTGCTGCTGTTTTGGGACTATAAGCTACTGCCTGGACACCAAGATAGACTCCATCTAGCAAACTTCCACGCCACCAAAGTCCTTTTTATCAGTTTGGTCTTTTGAAAAGAAATCTAGATAATCAACTCTGGTGACATCTTACAATCTCAGTTGGAATTATATTTTTAGTAAGTGTTTAGGTTTTCATCTTTTCTTGAGTAAAAAAGGGAAAGGGGACCATATTCTTTCCTCCACTCACCTGCTTCACCACAAATCCAGGGTGTGTGTGTGTGTCCTAACACACCCACACAATTAGAACAACAGGTTTAACGTGAATCCATTTAAGGGCCTCTTGTCTGAGTATTCACCCCTAATAAGTGTGTGGCTTGTTTATTTTTATGTCTGTCACTTATATTTATATCCTGCCTTTTTTCTAAGGAGCTCAAGGAAGCATATGTTGTTCTCCCCTTCTGTTTTATTATTAGAACAACCACCCTGTGAGGTAGGTAAGGATGAGGGTCAATGGCTGGCCCAAAGAACACCCAGCGACCTTCCTGGCTGGGTGGGAATTTGAACCCACATCCCCCCAGGCTTATTGCAGCACTTGTGGCTTTCTAGTTGGACCACAATGAAGATGATAATTTAGCATCATTCCCAAAATCAAAGCGGCCAAAGAAAGGCTGGGGAAATCATTATTGTTTCATGCTATTGCACCTTTCTCTTCTTTCCTTTTTTTCCCACCACAGGAAAGGGAACGGAGAGAGAGGAGAAAAGCAAGACACTTCTGGTTACTGGAAGACAGATCAATAGAAAGTACTCACCGCAAAGCACTAGCAGCAGAAAGCAAGCAAGGGCGGCCACGACGACCAACAAGGACAGGCCAATGCTTTGCCACATTTTCGCAACTAAGAGCTGGGGCTTTGCTCTTCACGGTTCCCTTGGGTTAACTGCGGGAAAGACGACGAGAAGGAGAGAGGCGACAGCAACATCGCTGCCCGCCAGGAGTGGGGAATCCACCGCGACAAGCAAACGGATGGGCTGGAGCGCGCTTGCCCCCTTTCCCGAGGGCTTCGCGCTGGCAATCAAGAGGCAGGGAGTTCCGCAGGGCGAGGGTTCCAGGAGACCCGGAGATCGAAGGGTGGAACAGGGGAAATAAATGAAGCCCAAACTACACGGATTAAAAATTAGTCAGGGTAAGGGGCTCCCAGGGCTTTGCGGGGTTAAGAAAGCAAGAGGAGCGGCTGCACCGGTGGTCCCGAAAGCGAGACGTGAGGCTGAGAGTGGGCAGAGCGCTATTTCCTCCCGGCCCGGAGGCTGAGAGGCGGCAGCTCCATCGCTCCTTCCGCGGGGGGAGCAAGGGCGCCAACACCGTCGCCCCCCTCCACCAGCCGCAGAGTGGTTTCTCCCCCTCCCTGAAAACACCCCCGGCAGCCGCAACAAAAAAAAAAGAGCCGGGAGAAGGAGGGAGGGAGCTCAGCCTCCCATCACCCGGACATGGCTGTCTCTCTCTTTTCTCCTGACTCTTTAGCGAAGGCATCATGGGAAGTGTGGTTTTAACGTAGAGGTGAGAGCCCTGGCGGCGCACGGAAGAAAGAGAGTGACTGGGACTTCGATTCCCATCGGGCCTTGCGGGTGAAGGCCCGCCTTCCCCGCGCTTGGCGCAAGTTGATTGAAAGACGCGGGGGCGGTAGAGAATTGTCATAGATCCAAATCAGGGCAGTGGTTTTCTAAATCAGGGCAGTGGTTCTCCAAATCGCTTCGGATGGCTGTGGAGAGCCTTTTAGATATAAAAAATTTGAACTTTCACATACACACACATTTAAAACCACTTATTCTTTCTTCCATGTCTGCAACCTGGCTAGAAGAGCAAGGGGCTCCGGTGTTTAAATGTACACAGTATCTTTGCAAGGGAGGAGGATGGGAGGAAAATCAGAAAACAATGCCCCCTGTTAACTTGGTTGGCCACAGACCCCAGTGTCCACCCAGGTTGAATATCTTCATGCAAAAATTAAACTCACTGGGTTACAAACACAGCTTTATTAATCGTGAAACGATAGCATGGAATTTGAGAGGGTTGATGAATACTTTTAAAAGCATTGTATGTAAGAATGAATATACTGTATCACAAACATAAATGCCACTAAGAAGCATACCAAATACAAAAATTGGACAGAGTGCTCCTTCTTATTAGGGCTGCCAACTTACTAAAACCATGCTTAAAATTGAGTTGTTTTGGATATGGTTCTTTTCTTGGATCTTAATTATTGGTTTTGGTAGATTTTATGTACTACATTATTCTAAAGCGGTTAGTCACACACACTGATGAATTAAAGCAGATTAGTAGAGATTAAATCCTGCCGCCTTGGCTGTGCAAACCTGTTCCCTCCTGAGAACAAGGCACATAGCCAAGGCAGGATTAAAATCCGTAGTTCCGCCGACCAGCTGATGTCACTAGTGACATCAGCTGATGGGCAGGTGAGCGTGGTTTGAGGGAAATAGTCTCATGGGCCTAACTGGATCCTCTGGCAGACCAAGATTGGCCCAAGAACCAGGATTTCCCTACCCCTGAGTAAAAGCATCAAATAGTAGGAGTGGTATTATAGGTCTGGCAAATACCTGAATAAACAGGTATGCTTTCAGTTGTCAGTGGAAACAAGCCATAATTGGGACCCACCTGATCTCCATGGGGAGATCATTCCCAAACTAGGCACCACCGTGGAGAATTAGGCAAGAGTAGGGTTGCCATATTTCAAAAAGTAAAATTCCTGACACTTGCAAAGTTGTTGAGCTTTCGTTGACTTGATCCCATTTTGTTCAATACATGAAGTGTTATCCTCATTAGGCATGTGTAATATAAATGAGTAAACATGAACATTTAAAAAAACTATCGGGACTTAAACTGCCAATGCTATACTCACCAACCTGTAAGTCCCACTGAACACAATGGGGTTTACTTCATAGATATAGACATATGTATGTATCATTTATTTTATTTTATTTGGCTGCTGAAAGAGCTCAGTCGGTAGAGCATTAGACTCTTAATCTCAGGGTTGTGGGTTTGAGCCCCATGTTGGGCAAAAAATTATTGCAGTGTAGGGGGTTAGACTAGGTGACCCTCATGGTCCCTTCCAACTCTGTGTCCCACCTTTCTCCTAGTACAGGACACAAGGTGGCACACAGCATGAATTAAAACAAATCCAGCTACAAACACACAATCAATAGAAATATTTTGAAAAGCACAATTAAATAAGTAACCGTTATATTAAAGACAGCACTAGAAAAAAAACTTAAAACTAGTTAAAAGCACATGAAGAATAAGAAAGTAAGTACAACATCCACCCTCAGAAGACCTAGCCACAACAGCCAGTTGGCGGCCAAATACCTATCTCAAGAAATAAGTGTCTGCCACTGAAAGGAAAACAAATCCCATGTATCTGTTTAGGAACACACTGCACATGACAGTGAAATGCAACAGACAGCAGGAGGCATACATAACAGAAGGCAAATATGGCTATAATCGTTATGATAATATAAAATGGATAAGAAGGCAGCTGTTAATCCACTCCAACACACTGAATAGACGGGGTCAGGTTCAGTCAACAGCCTCCAATGATTCATTGCCAGGGTAGCTAAGGACAGCAGCAACCTTGTTTCTGATTAATGATTTTCCACGGACCAGTTGTTGTCCTTAACCTCAGTGCTTTGTGTTTGTTTAGTATATAATGTGGCAGCAGGATCTAGCAAACTCTTTGTGACCTGACGTTTTCATTTCTATGCCTTGAGGAAGGCAACAAGAATTCACGTTATGTGATATTTGCAGTTTGGCTTCTGTCCATTTCTGACACAGCAGCAAAGCGCTAGGTCCTCTCTCTTAAAATAATATTCGCTGCTGTGTGCACCCCAGTCTCTGAGTAGTGGGAAAATTCAGGGGTGCCAGCACATTCCTCACATTTGGTTTCCTTGGAATAAAGGGGACCAGAGATTGTAACACATGCTTTTACTTACACATACATCCAGGCTGAGTATAAGTTGGAAGGTCTCACAGCATTAACATTCCAACAAATCTTGCTCTCCGATTGGGTTTCTAGGAGGAGAGGCAAAAGCCATGGCTTTTGTTTTGGTACAGAGAGCAAGTCAGGCCTTTACGTCTTCCCAGCTACGTCTTCCCAGAGCAGACCAGTCTGGTCCTTGGCCTATTGTTCTCTTACATCTCCTATACCTTGGTCTACAGCCAGGTGAGGGAGTTAAGACCCGCCTCATTTTCTGGAAGTGACACTAAGCTTGTTGTTTCTATGGCAGCACACCCTGTACTTGGACAACTCTTTTTGTTATGTAAAAAAGAGTCTTAACAGGCTTGTATAGGGCCATTAGCTTAACAAAGAGACTGTCTTAAATGCAATACTTTTTTTTCTAAAACATATATCTTACATTACATTCTTTTATTATTCTCATTCCTTTGCTTATACAGTGGAACCTTGGTTTTTTGAGTGTCTTGGAAGCTGAACGATTCAGAACCCGAACGACAAAAACCCGAAAGTGAATGCTTCCATTTTCAAACACGCCTCAGAATTTGAATGGCTTCCAAGGCGCATTTCTCCATTTTCTAAATGGAATTTGCCAACCGCCCATTGCGTATTGGTTGTTGAATGTTTCGGAAGTCGAACGGTTTTCCGGAACAGATTACGTTCGACAACTGAGGTACTACTATATTTCAAGTCCTGCCTATGATTTCATTTAACTATAGTATTTTCTAAAATAGTCTGAGAAGGGTCTCCATTCTTCCACAAGCAGTTTGTCTCTTTGGTCTCTTATTTTTGCTCTCAATTTTGCCATCTCCACATAGTTCAATAGTTTTAAAGTCCATTCCTCTTGTGTTGAAACTTCTTCTTTCCATTTCCGCACATACAGAATTCTGGCTGCAGTGATAGCATTTTGTTGTTGTTGTTTAGTCATTTAGTCATGTCCGACTCTTTGTGACCCCATGGACCAGAGCACGCCAGGCACTCCTGTCTTCCACTGCCTCCTTCAGTTTGGTCAAACTCATGCTGGTAGCTTCGAGAACACTGTCCAACCATCTCGTCCTCTGTCATCCCCTTC
Organism: Podarcis pityusensis; assembly: GCF_964106645.2. NCBI lineage: Eukaryota > Metazoa > Chordata > Lepidosauria > Squamata > Lacertidae > Podarcis > Podarcis pityusensis. Next base: position 63,036,279 of record NC_138031.1, read on the forward strand.
TCCTTTATACATTTTCAAAATCAGCTTTTCTTTACCTTCTAACAGTCTTCATTCAGTTTCACATCTTTGTTCTATAAAGCCAAATATCCTATATTTCTTAAATAGTCCATTTACTTGGTGATGTTGAAGCCATCGTGTCACCCAAACACTTCTTGTTTTTCCCCATTCACCACCATCTCCAGTAAACCTTAATATATCCCTGAATGTACCCCATTCTGCTTCCAGCGTTTTATTCCATTTTCATGACTTTCCCCTAACTTTTAATTTCCCTAACATGATATTTGAACTTTCTGGGCAATGCATTTCTATCAAGAATCAAATCCACTCTCTTGCTGAATTCTCCCCCTGGCATGGGAGCTGTGAGAATTCTGTAGGGTTCCTGAAACATGCATGGCATATGTTGGAAGAATCCAAATTGCTGGAACTCAGCCAGGGGCAGGGATGCTGTGGCCTTCCAGATGTTCCTGGACTACAAAGGCCATCATCCTTAACCAGTGGCCACGCTGGATAGAGGTGGTGGAAGTTGGTGCCCAACAACATCTGGAGGGAAAGAGCTTTTCACCTAAACATTGACTCAAGAAGGAGAGTGTTATAATTCAAAAGCCCACTAAGGGGCGGCATAGACTCATCAACATTCAACCAAGAAGTTCTAAGTGGCTGAACAGAGCTTGCAGCTTGCAGAGGTACCTTGGGATACCCTCAAGGTGGGATGTTACTCGGTAACTAAATACAGGTTCATTAACAACACAATGCAGGTTCATCAAGTTGCCTCAGCTATGGCCCTTTCGTGGTTTGTCTAGGACAATTTGCTTAAGCAGAACGTCTAAGGTGGTCTGATTACTTCTTCTGCATTTGCTTTTTCTGTTACTTTTTGCTTCTTTTTTTGTCTTGATTTTGATTTACTCATTATTTGCTTTACTATGCATTCACAGTGAGCTTTCGTAAAGGTATACATTGCATTAGTGATGTGCAGTCTTGCCCTCGGGTATCCTCTCCTGCAAAAGAAGTGCTCAACGTTCTTGCACAGAATTTCGGATGAAGCAGAGGTCAAACTAGGACAGAGGTTACACATGAACGGTTTGATAAATAAGCAATTAAAGTAGGCTCAATGGAAAGCTGCTTATTTTCAACAGTATAGCAACCCGCATAATTTATGTCATGTGTTCATGCTGGCATGAAAATCATGTGAACGAGCGCCAAAAACCATATCTATAAATCTGTCCTGAGATTGTGCATTGTCTCTAGAACTTGTCCATGTAGATCAGCCTGGGAACAACAGCTTGCAGGTTATTATTTTATTTTTCAGTGGCACCACCCTGACTCCTTATGAGCTTTCCCCCTTTCTAGAGATGGCTGATGTTAAGGTTGGGGTGCCTCCCTTCCATAGGTGCACATGGGGAATCAAGGATGGTTGGACACCAGTTTTGCATAGGCACCTTATGGGTATATCAATCCAGAAGTCTGTAAAAATGACAAGGCACCCTCCAAACCACTGTCCGCAAGAGTTCAGTCAAATGGAGGGCTGTAAGTACTACGTTGTTGCTGCAGCACAAGTTGTTGCCAGTTTGCACTTTGCACAGTTCCACAAGCCAACCACCACACCTACACACAGTGCCACAGCAGTTGCCCTCTGGTCCCTTGGAAACACATGCATGAGGACCAGTGTGTGTTTCTTAAGCACTCCAATAGTGGTAGTTAATTCTGTCACACCCATGTGCCCCAAGGACCAGCATGTTTGGCAGAGGACCAGCTCTCCATAATAAGGTGACTGCTTACATAAGGGAGCTTCTGTGTCAGAGAAGGTGTCCAGAGTATGTGTTCAGTGGCGCTGGACCTCCTCCAGAGTCCGGCACCAACTGGCAGAAGATTAAAAAAAAAAAGTAAAGAGGCACAGGAAATATACAGTAGACAGAGAAAGTAGACTGCATTCCTAGACCACCAGGAATGGGTACCTTTCTTTCGCAATAAAATGAATTAAAATGGGCAGTTATAAGCTGAATGTACAGTGGTACCTCAGGTTACATACGCTTCAGGTTACATACGCTTCAGGTTACAGACTCTGCTAACCCAGAAATAATGCCTAGGTTAAGAACTTTGCTTCAGGATGAGAACAGAAATCGTGCTCCAGCGGCGCAGCGGCAGCAGGAGGCCCCATTAGCTAAAGTGGTGCTTCAGGTTAAGAACAGTTTCAGGTTAAGTACGGACCTCCGGAACGAATTAAGTACTTAACCCGAGGTACCACTGTATATGTATTAGTTCAATTATGCATTTAAGCACCAAACCTGAAAAAATAAATAAATAATGAACTGGAAGATGAAATTAGAGGAAGGTTCCACCAGAAATAGAACAGCAGAGAAACCAAAAAGGCAAATGAGGGGCAGAGGGGTGAGGCCTTGTGATGAAGGTATGCATAATGCCAAATAGGTGGAATTTTGAGAAGGGCAAAAGAGAGATAACCGAAGAACTTTGATATGGCAGGTGCATGCTGCCAGGCAAATTACCATGTACAGTGGAACCTCGGGTTACAGACGCTTCAGGTTACAGACGCTTCAGGTTACAGACTCTGCTAACCCAGAAATAGTACTTCAGGTTAAGAACTTTGCTTCAGGATGAGAACAGAAATTGGGCGGCGGCGGCAGCGTGGCAGCAGGAGGAGGCTCTATTAGCTAAAGTGGTACCACAGGTTAAGAAAAGTTTCAGGTTAAGAACGGACCTCCAGAACAAATTAAGTTCTTAACCTGAGGTACCACTGTAATCAGTTCTGGAAAAAATTCTGCATTACTGCCAGTTAGTTGAAAGATGGATTTTGACGGTGTGGCTGAGATCTTGGTCCTTTCCCCCCCAGTACAATGATACATCAGGTTACAGACGCTTCAGGTTACAGACGCTTCAGTTTACAGACTCTGCTAACCCAGAAATAGTACTTCGGCTTAAGAACTTTGCTTCAGGATGAGAACAGAAACCGCGTAGCGGTGGCACAACGGCAGTGGGAGGCCCCATTAGCTAAAGTGGTACCTCAGGTTCAGAACCGTTTCAGGTTAAGAACAGACCTCCTGGACGAATTAAGTTCTTAACCCAAGGTACCACTGTAGTGATTTTGTAGAAGAAAAATCTTTGGGGGAAAGGAAACTGAACAGACAACAGCAGCAGAACAAAAAACTACCAAACTGCCCAATATCTGAAAGGAAAGTTTCCTTAGCAAGCAAGGAAGTGAATCCTGTGTTAGCACTGCATCTAAAAGCAAGACCAAATAAAAGCTGGCAGCAATCGAAAGGCAGAGGTGGAGTACAACAAAAATCAATATGACTACCCCGTTAGGGCCCTGATGGAAACCCATCTGTGTCAATCTGATACAAGCACACAGTTTAAAAGTCATGCCCAGAAAACTGAAGGGAAGATTGCCTTATCCTCTGCCTGGCAAGCGGTGGTAGATAAGCACTTCTCTGATCAAGCAACATTCACACTAACTCTTAACAGGAAAACTGCACTTTAAACTCCCAACAACCCCCCTCCCAATTGCTCTGTCATGAAAAGCTGCATGGTATTTGGATCACTAATTATCCCCCACAATCACATGCAAACCAGAACATTAACCAACCATTTCATGGCATCATATCCTTCCCAATAACACATGCATACCTCAAGGAAACAACATTTAACTAATATTGAGATGAACAGAAAACCTATTGGGAGGTGGAGAGGTGAAAGAGAGATAGAGAGAGAGTTCATAGGTTATTGTGTGCTTGGGGAGCAGAGGTTTTTCTGTAGACACAGATAATTTTTTTCCTGACACACAGACAGTTATAGTTATTATGCCGAGTTACACCAAAAAACAAAACATAGTACAGACCATCATGCAAAATGTAAGAAGCCTGCACAGCCCCATGTTGGGTGTTCACACAGATGCATGGATAACATTAGCCGTCTGTTTCAACACTTTTCCATTCCAGAAATCTACCAAAGAGCTTTTAGTAAACAAAAACGAAGAGAAAACTGGCCAGTTTTCTAAGACGTGCTTCCTTGCAGCAGAAAAAAATTCATCTGGGTGGGAATGCTTCTCTCCCAAGGTGGCTTGAAGGTATGGAATTATTTGGAGAAAGAAATACAGTGATTGCACTACTTAGAGCAGCAATACCAGCCAGGACTGGAGGGGGTGCAGTATGTAACACAAATCTGATTGATTAGTTGTTGTTGCTGTTGTTGTTGTTGTTATCATCAAATTTCTAAATTACATAACAATCCCACAATATGTAACTGTAGATTTAAGATCTCTTCTTCTATGTCCTGCTCTGCATGCTGTGTTCCATTTATCACCAGTTTTGTTTGTTTCTCACACTCCGACCTCCACACCTTCTGCCAGCTTGTTCCAATGTCTGGAACAGGTTGCCTTTAATAGGCAAATATCCTCCTTGGAAATCCCTTCCTAACATCCACTGCACAGTTTCACCTGGACTCTTGCATTGGTTAGAAGCCACTTTACACTGGGGTCTCTTCCAACTGTACAAATCTATGATTTTATGGGGCACAAATTCCCATGAACAAACCTCAGTGTGAAGAACAACGCCTGGTGGACATCACACGATGCCTTGGTTAAAAATTGGGAATATGAAGCTTGCCTTAAGGGTACCCTTGCTCACTTTGTTTCTGGAGAGCTATTCAGAAAAGTGTCTCAAAAAATGAGCCCATTTATGGCTCCTTCCTAGCAATCTTAAGTGACAGAAGTTTACAAGTTAAAGTCTTTGGGATTTATTTTAATCTTTCTAAACTGCTCCTTATTACTGGAGCTTGTTTGCAGAGATGATGTCTGGTCAAGTTATTAACCTAAGAAATGAAATACATAGGTTTTGCATATCCCAGCTTCGGGCATTGCAGATTTGGTGCATTTTTTAAAAAACTGCTGGCTCCAAATAATTGGGAGCTTTATAATTATCTTTGTACTTTAATCTTTGGTGATGTAAGCAGGCCCTTTGCTGTCATGAAAAAAGGAGATAAAGACAGTGGGAGGAAAGTCCACATGAAAGGCAAATAGATGCTTCCAACCGGTATTGATGCAAGGTGAGGGTAAAGGTAAAGGACCCCTGGGAGGTTAAGTCCCGTCAAAGGCAACTATGGGGTGCGGAACTCATCACTTTTAGGCCGAGGGAGCTAGCGTTTGTCCACAGACAGCTTTCCAGGTCATGTGGCCAGCATGACTTAACTGCTTCTGGCGCTACGGAACACCGTGACAGAAACCAGAGCACATGGAAACATTGTTTACCTTCATGCCACAGCAGTACCTGTTTATCAACTTGCACTGGCATGCTTTCGAACTGCTAGGTTGGCAGGAGCTGGGACAGAGCTATGGGAGCTCACTCCGTTGCCGGGATTTGAACCGCCGGCCTTCTGACCAGCAAGCCCAAGAGAGCTCAGTGGTTTGACCATGGTCACTGCATACATGGAGCTGTCCAACACCAGATGCAATATAGAGACTTAGAGCTGCAGACAAGGAACTCTGTTTTTCTGAGTTGCCACCATCATTTTATCTAAAGTGAAATTTGTACCATATGTGGAAGCTTTTGAGTGGCTAACTGTGGAGGTAGATCAGAGACAGCCATGGTGGCACCCTCAGATGTTTGGACTGCAACTTCCATTATCCATGAACACCAAGTTGCTTACCCCTTAGATAGGTAGCCTGTGATAAATCCAGCACCCCAGGTAGTCTACTAGATTTACTGGATTTGACCTGATATTCTCAAGATTCTATTATGATCACCCAGCTACATTATCCAGTGCTAGGTCTCTGGCTAGGTTTTAGTAACATTCAGCAATTGATAGTGAACAAGGTGAGGCAGCAAAGATCGTACACATTGGGTCTGGTATTTTGCTTTTCTATAATCCAGCCATACAGGCCATGTGGACAGCAGCCTTGGACCTTGCTTTGCTGAGGTGTGCTCAGTTTTATCAGAAATGAGATAAAACCTTACCCTTCATGTTCAGAGAAACACAGCAGAAATTCCTAAAATGACCACTGGCAGTAACAAAGCTCCCTTGAAGGTACTAAGGAAGGTTTCTACTTAGACATGGCCATACAATCTGCTAAAGAGAGATTCCAACAGCTACAACAATATATACAGTATCAACAACAAATCTACTGAAGATGCACTTAAGGCCTGCAAGAATTTGGGAAAATAATTGATGCATTATGGAAACAAATATATTGATGCTGAAGATCTGTGCTGTGAACTTATAGCAATAGCTCGAAGACTTCCAAAGTCTTTGCCGCCAAAAGGAATACTTCTCTTCGTACTACAACAAAAACTCCTGGATAACGTGCCTAACGTTTCTGTTGATCTAAGCATCCTTCCCACACTTTCAGTGTCAGTGGCAAGCGGTGAACACAGTTTCTCAAAACTCAAACTTTTACAAACTTACATATGCTCAACAATGTTGCAAAAGAAACTGGTTGGCTTGGCAACTATATCCATGAAAAATGCCCAAGCATCAGCACTCGACTTGAAGGAAGCAGTGGCAAAATTTGCAAAGGAAAAAGCATATGCTAAGCGAGATTTGGATGTGCCTGAAATTGAAACTTAAATTTTAACACCACAATTGACAAGATTATTCAAAATGATTTGTATGCTAAAACATTTTCTTTTGTATTTGAGAAGCTAATCAAAGATCGTTGTATTATTTATTGCAATTTAAAATAAATTTAGCAGAGCCAAGTTTGGTGCTTTTCATTTTTTTCTGCAAGACGTCTGTTTTTGAAAATTGAAGTGAGTAATTTAGGATGTGTTTGTGCAAGAAGTTAGCCTTGCCTGGGGTAGAAAAGAGTCTCGTACCAGTTCTGCTTCTGTGCCTCAGTGGTACAGTACCAAAAGTTCCCTTTACACAGTACAAGTTGCATTACTTTGAAAAGGCCAAATATTCCTACTGAAGTAATAATCTTAGGTAACTGTCTGAAGGTAGAAATAAGCCCCATTGCAGACACCTCCATACTGGAGCCTTTTTGCAGTTCTGCAAGATTTCTTTATTTTTAAAAATTACATTAATATCAAGGAGGTCATGCGGTTCACAGTTCTCCCTCCACTATTTTATCCTAACAACAACCCTGTGAGGCAGGTTAGGATGCTAATGGACCCTAGGTGAGCTTCATGGCAGCACATCCTCTCTCCCTCCCCCCAGGTTTGCTGGTGCAAACGGGTGTGGAAGGCGAGGACCGTGCGTAACTCCTGCGATTATACCACCACGTGCACAAATCGCCGTGAACACGCAATGGAAAGCACGTCTGAAGGGGCCCTAAGTTCCATGGCGCTTACTTCCAGGTACCCACAGGAGTTGCAGACGAGGGACCATCGAAGCTACTGCTTGCTTGCTGTTGCAACTTTCTCTTTAATACTGAATTGTCTATCTATTGATCGATCGATCGATCGCAGTTTGTACCCCACTTTTTTCTCCAAGGAGCTCAAGGTGCACGGCTCTCCCTCTCCTCCTTTACTACAATACGGCGGGGTCGTTTAGGCTAAGAGAAGATAACCCAAGTGAGCTTCATGGCAGAGAAGGGATTCAAACTCTGGTCTCCCAGGTGCCTAACCCTGCTCTCTAACCACGGCACCACGGTTAGGGAATCTATTGCAACGTTCCAGATCTGCAACTGGAGGTCGCTAAACTCGCAGCCCCTGCAAGAGAAACGGGCTGGCTGGCAGCCTTGCAGCAGCCCCGGAGCCAAGTGGGCCAAAGGAGCCCCGCGGAGGGGTTGCAAAGATCAAAGGCACCCGCGAAAAGCAGGCGCCGCCGGCTCCCTTCCCCATGCAAACCCACTGGCTGGCGCGCGCAAGCTGAGCTCCCGGCTCGCGCTGGAAGAAGAGGAGGGGGAGGAGGAGCCGCCTTTGGCCCCGCCCCCTCTCTGAAGTCACCCCCGCAGCCCCTCGCCTTTCGCGCGAGGCCGGGGGGCGGGGCAGGCGCGCGGAGCATGGGGAGGCCGGAGCTGGCCTTAAGCTGCAGAGCGAGAGGCGGAGGCGGAGAGAGCGGGAAGCCCAGCACGCCCGGCCGGGGAAGGAGCCGCTACTCGCTGGAGCGCTTGCCGAGCTGACGGAGAGCCGGGATACCCTGGACAGCGCCTCTCCGCGCCGCCGCCTCCTCGCCTTGCCGAGCGCGCCCCGCCGCCTTCCCGCCCAGAGACCCCCTTCGGCGGCGGCAACATGGTGAGTGAGGGAGTGAAGGGACCAGCCTATTTCTGGCGCGCCCGGAGCGGACAGCCGCGTTTCTCCCGCCGGGAGACGCTAAATCCCTCCGAGGAGGAGGAGGAGGAGGAGGAGAGCGCTCTCTCTCTCGCGCGCGCGCGCGCTCTCCCTCTCGCTCTTCAGCCATGAGGGCTGAGAAAGAAGGCAGGAGACCCCACGGACAAGAGCCGGGCTCTCTCCTCACAGGCGCCCACAGCAGCGCCTTTCCCACCCCAACACCTGCCACAGCCGTGCGCCCTCGCCCTCGCGCGCGCCATTCATGCTTTCCTCGTAGACGCTCAGCAAGCCAAGGATACACACGCAGCACCTCTCTCTCTCTCTGCCCACGTACACACACGCAGGTGCACACATGCCCTTCATTCTCGTTCACACATGCTTCCCTGCCCTCAAACACACACCCCTCCTCCTTATTCCTCTGCCTCATCCCCTCATTTTCTCCCACATCATTACCCGCAGGCACTTTTTCTCACACCTGTACATGACATGCTGCCTCACGCTCCTATACCCCATTTTTCTCTCTCTCGTGCCCACTTTATCCTTTGTCTCATATCTAGCGCAATGCCATCACTTTTTTTTTAGACCTTGAGCCTTTCCCTTGCACACAAATGCTTGTTCTCTGCAAGACAATGCACCTCGCGCAACATATGCACTGCATTTTCTTGATATGCACACTGTTCTTGTTAGCACACCCACACAGCCCTTGCACAGGCAAACACCATCCATTTCTCTCACTGTATCTCATATATATAGCGCGCTCTCTCTCTCTCTCTCTGTCTATAGGCAACAACTGCTGTGCCCACATTACTTTATCCTCTCTTCCCCGCCCACACCTGACCTCCCCAACTAATGTTTCCTCACACACAGACAGACAGATGTTCTTATCTGCATACAGGTGTTTGATTCTCAACACATACAGATTCACAGTTGTTCATTTGTTGCTCTCAGACCCATTAACAAAAGCACACTGAGGACCTCAGGGAAACCATATTTTACATACTGGTTTCACCAACAGAAGACACTGAGCTCCCTCCTTCCCCTCCTTTTCTGCCCCACAGCTTATTTTTTCAAAATGCATCCTATGAAGAATCAGGGTGCAGTTTTGGGTTGCTCTCTGTATATGAAGAGCTCCTCTACTCATGCACACACTTGCTTCCTATATGGTGCAATCTTATACAAGTCTACTTGGAAGTAAGTGCCATTAAGTTCAATAGGGCTTACTCTCTGATAAAGGGGTTTATAGGATTGCAGGCTTAATCAGCTGCCCTTGCAGATCTTCTGTCTTTGTGCACACTTGAACAGAAAACATTCATGGTGCCGCTATAGTAAGGGTTAAAAGAAGAAGAAACTTTCCTTTTACCTAACTCTGTTGTAGAAATGGGTGAAGCAGTTAGTTTATACCACTCCATTGTTACAAACTGGTCCTAACATCAGCTTAGGCAAGCCTTGAAGAACTCCAGGAGGAATCCTTGGCTGCCAATAGTACTTCCAAATTACTCCTTCCCCACCTACTCTAGTAGTATGCAAATTAAAGATGAAAGGCCAGTTTAAAGGGACATAAAAAACCAAAGTAGACATGCAGGTTCCTAAAAAAACCCCACCATACATTGTGGGGCCATATTTTTATTGGAATCAATCAAAATATCACAACAGCTCCACACTTTTGTGATGTTTTCGTTGATCCCAATAAAAGTATTGCCCAACAGATTTTGCACTTTAAAAGGCAGCACTCTGCTCCTTCCTTCCTACTGCAGATCCAAGTTATTTAGAAAATCCTAGGAAATTCAGATCTAGCTACTAGCTTTGGGAACAAATCCATCTGAATGTAACAAATGCATGTTAGAGTATTAGCATTCCAGCTTCACCACCATTACCCTTATTCAGTCGGGTTCTTCATGACCATATTTGGATTAGGTCTTTTATGTGAGTGTTCAGATTGTATATGTATTCTTTTGCGGCAAAATTAAATACTCATGTTAGGATAACAGCTCAGGGAATGTTTTCAGCCTGTAAGACAAAACGAGGACAATGACATATATATTTTTGGTCAAAATTTGGGTCTTACTGTGTGAAAAGCCCTTAGTTACTATCTGGAAGGTCGGTTACCAGACCAAAGGACCATTGTAGCCAGATGACAGGTATGTAGCCATTCACCTCTGACAGTAACAAAGCTAAAATGGGATTTGTCTCCCCCCCCCCATCTATCTAAAAGAACACTAAGCTGTACATAATGAGAAAGAAATAATAAGTATTCCAAGACCTACAATACCTATTCTTGACAATTAGCTGAAATCCATGTTAATGAATGTTGTAACAGTTTACAGTCATATCACAGAAAAACTGCAATAAGAATGGAAGGAGAAAGGGTGTGTTTGTGATAAAATTCCAGTTGTATATAGCTTTATCCCTAATAGATTTCATGCCTTTCATAGAATGACATGAAACAAGAACCAGATAAGCTTTGGAAACCCCTTAAAGGTTATTGTATACATTTCTCACTGTGCCAATTCCAAGAAACAAACCCAGTTCTGCACTGTTGATAGCTTTAAAAAGGTACTCACCTGGGTTCAAATCTTTCTTAACTAAGGCAGGTTTTACAAGTGGGGAGCTAACAGATGAATGAAAAATGCAATCTTATTGGGTGACTTTTGTGCGTGTAATTTTTTTATTTAAAAAACCCTGCCAAGCTTACAGCTTTTGAAATGGAATTTGAAATGTAAGAGCATGAAATGTAAGGGTGATCCACAAAGGGGATTGGAAGCCTCATGTTAGCTGGGCCTATCAGTCATCTCAATGAATATACAGATGAGAAAACGAAGGTTCAAGGTGGCTCAGTAGCTAACCCAATTATCAGTAATGTGTTCGTGTGTGTTTGTAGTTACACCATTGAGCCTGTGTCCCAGAGGATCACAAGGACTGCACTAATGATAAGATGAAGTTAATGATGTATGATATAATGAACAACCTAGTGCACATCAACTGGGAATCAGGTCACATATAGGTGCTACTGAGTTTTTATTCTAACACCAAACCTGAAACTTTTGGCTTGCACCAGTTACTCTGAACTCTCCATACACCCAAGTAGTTTTTGGGAAATTAGATTTTGGACAGCATAAATATATTCCATACTTGTGATTTATCCTGGCAGTGTTTTATGTGTTTTGTAGAATCATAGAGTTGGAAGGTAATATGTGCCATTCTCCTGCCCATGGAGGGAACTCGCTGCATCCAAAGCATATTCAGAAATGGCAGCATGGCTTTTTGTTTGCAGTTGGTTTTTTAAGTCAGTAACTTATTGGAGAAAATTAGTGCAGGGAATGAGATGGACACACTTTTTACACAGAGACATGTGTAGTTGAACTACAATGAAATGACAAAGGAGACTCTTAGTGATCACAGTTATGTGATGGAAAGCAGCTTCCCATCTAGTTCTACAAGCTTCCCATCAAGTTCTACAAACCTGGAAACACATATAAAAACAAATTCTCTTGTCCATCTTACATGCTGATCATAAACTCATCATTTGGAAGCAAGTACAATTCGCTGAAATGGCAGTGATGCCCAAGGTCAAGGTGCCAGTATCTGTGTTTTATTTGGGAAATCGTTAGTTTGAAAGTTGCATACAGTTTCTGTAGTAAGCATGTATTATTACACTGTATCTTTTGATATAGCCATGCAAAGTATTTGTGAGAATCGGGATACAACGTTTCGCCCCACTCAAGCCTGAGAATCATTTTGAAGACATCAGGGTGTTTGTTTGTTTGTTTTGTTTTGCTGTTTGTGGAATATACTTCCCATATTAACCAGCGCTCTCAGCCTCAGTTGCATGCTTATTCTGAGCCATGAGCCTGATTTCCCCCAGGATCTCCAGTTAAAACTGGATCATCTCAAGTAGACATGCATGGAAATACATTGGAAAGCCACTACCAGTAAGAAGAGACCCTGCTGAGCCAGATGGACCAGTAGAGGCAATGGAGCAGATTTTGGAATTACTGGGGAGCTACAGCGGGGAGAAGAGAGAATAGGCAGGAGAATCTCCATTTATGCAAACTGATTTTTTTGTTGTGCAGGCAGGCTGACACCATTGGATGTCACCCCATATACTAGACTTCAGGAACCACCAATGTTTTCTGCAGCAGTTGCAAACTGTGGAACACCCCAGACATGCCATGAGCATTGCCTGTCAAAAGTGAATGATGATAACTATCGGTTTGTCTAGTGACAAAGGACCAATTCACACCACAAGTTTCCTCACCCCCACTGTGCAGAGATTCTTCACAGCTACATAGGATGGGGTGGCCAGATGTGGCCCTCCAGGGGTCCCTGTCTGGCTTTCAGGATTGTCCCCAGGATACACGCAAGCCAGACACCCGATTGGCTCTGTTTCATGCCTTCCCTGAGTGCCTCTGCCTTGCTGGAATGTGACCTTGAACTGTGACAATGCCTCTTGCTTGCCTGGATAGAGAGAGGGTGGAGAAGCCTCTTAATTTTGTGTGCTTTTGCCTGCTGCATAAAGGTAAGAGTTGCATCCATTGCTCTGGCCCTGCTCACCACTGGCACGAGCATTGTGCATGAAGGAATACAACCCCCACACTGAAAAATGCTCCCCGCCCCAACATAGGAACCTACCTTATACAAAGTCAAGCCATTCAACCATTTAGCTCAGTATTATCAACAGTAACTAGTAATGAGTCTGTAAGGTTTCAGGTAGGCATTTTCCCCAGCCTTATCTGGAGATGCCAGGGATTGAACCTGGGACCTTTTGCATGCAAAGCAAATGCTATACCACTGAGCTACAGTCCTTCCTTTATGAACATACTGCCCTACAGCTAGAGCTTCATGTTATCTGGAATCTTCATGGAGTTCGGTTCCTTCAGCAAGTGTCATAAACCAATGTCCTCTTTGCAACCATATAACAACTTTTTTTTCTCTTTTCTTTTGGTCTGGCATAATACCTGGAGGTGTGGGATAAATGATTTGTGGAGGCCTAAAGCTTAGTTTGTGGGGGCACGCTCCCAGCTCCTTTTTATTTTGCAGATACATTGGCAAGATGAGAGCCTAGAGCCCTTGACAGTGTAGTGTGCCAAAATTAGGCACTGAACTGGATGTGACACTGGGGTGTATAAAAAAGGACAACCTCCTGGAGATGTGGGTATATCATCTGGTGTTGTCAAGCATTAAATAACGTTACAACAAACGAACAAACAAACAAACAACCCAACACCCAACCATTTTGATTGCAGAGAATTATTGTGCATCTCAAGAGGACCATCCCTGGTCTTGGAGATATATGATTAGGGAAAGTACAAAGCTTTTTTAGTGGTGCAGTGGTACCTCAGGTTACAGACGCTTCAGGTTACCGACTCTGCTAACCCAGAAATAGTACCTCGGGTTAAGAACTTTGCTTCAGGATGAGAACAGAAATCATGCAGCAGCAGCGGGAGGCTCCATTAGCTAAAGTGGTACCTCAGGTTAAGAACAGTTTCAGGTTAAGAACGGACTTCTAGAATGAATTAAGTTCTTAACCCGAGGTACCCACTGTACAAGTGTGTTCCTCATTACCACTGATTATGCAGATACTTCAGTTCCTCATTACCACTAATTATGCAGCTCTGTTTCAACCCTTCATGGGAACTAGGAATAAGGAACTGGGAACTACTAACCAACATCAGCCTTATTCCTGATGAAAAGTTATGGAGAACATGACGGTTTGCTCGATATTTTGTGACACTTTGATTGGTTCCAATAAAGGTATTACCCTACCCTGCCCTGATTTCCCCCCACCTATGGATCTGGATCAATGATATGGAGACATCAACATTCATGATACTTTGCAAGAGGACAGGTCCCTCCCCAAGGAGCATTCAGTCTAAAATTCAACACAGGAAAAGGCAACAGAAGAAGGGGAGAGGAGTGAAGGCAGGGGTGAACAGGAGCAGAATGTGCAATTATTTCAGTTATACGTACTTAGGATTAGTTATAGGCTTAGGTTCTTATTTTGGAAAATCATACAACTTGTGCCAGGGGCTTGTGCTTCACTTAAATAAATAAGTGTTGCTAAATTGTGGATTACAGCACTATATTGAACTATCTGGCAAAGGCTTCAGGTATTTGATTTTTCACTGACGTTTTCCCCTGTAAAAAGAATGTCTCTGCATTGATTTGCAGCCAGCACGATCCAGTGGATTATTGGTCTTTGATCTAGGAGATTTGGGTCCAAGTTCCACTTCCTCCTCAGCTGGTTGACTTGAGATAAAATTTGTTGACTTCAACTTCCCCATCACCAAAATGGGAATAACAGAATTCCATTGGATGGGGATAGTTGCTAGCGTGATGAAGCATGGAAAGCTTTGTGCAACATCAGTGATTAAATTTATAAAAGGGGGGGGGAAGCAATCTTGCATTCTCTGTTACCTGTTCCTTCCCTTACCCACCCCTTTCAACAGTCTTCACTGGGCTAGTTTTTTTTAAAATTTATACAATAGCCTATGTAATTGTACTTGCAAATCTAGGCTTAAGTAACCTAACTGGGGCCCACTTAGTTTTAATTTAAGAGAGGGTTATTTTCCAGTATTCATTTCATCCACTCAAGTGGCACTGAGTATCTGATCTTCAGCTTCCACTGCCTTCCTCACACATGCATTCTTCCCAGCCAGTATTAAGAAAAAAGAATCCCCGGCAATCTCTGCTGCAAACTCTGAACAGAGTCCTTCCAAAAAGCATCATACTGGCAGCGAGTGAATTACTGGCACAAACCTCCAAAAGGGGGTGGGGAAAATACTGTTTCAAGGAATTGGCATTCTTTTCATCAGAGTACAAGTTCCAAATAATGGCATCCACACCACATTTGCTTTCCAGTTACTTGTTATGTAATGGCTTGCTTTGGTTAGTTGTGTAGGAAGTCGAATAAATTATATTGCGACAGTGTCTTTAATAAGCATTTGCTGGTACAAAGGGACATTTTATTTAGCTCTGTTCTGAGCCAGGGGTGGTAGTTTAGAGGTTGGAAAAGACAGCCAGGTATAATTCTGACTGCGTTTACTCCACTACAACACCACTGATTTTACTAGAATTGTAACCTTGGGCAGTAGCTCACAATTCATGAATTAAAGTCAATAGGACATCTATGTGAAATTTTGGACCTCTAATGCTTACTGACATTTAAATTTTTAACATTCACTCTCACAACTAATTATTTCAGAGTGATTCCATTAAAGTTGACAGAGCTCCTCCTCAGACACATAAAAGGAGTCTTGATAGATGTGCGTCTTAATGCATGACACATCGATGGAAGACCATAACATGGTGTCAGAAGTCATGTTGTAAATTTACAGATTCCTAACCAGACAAGGAAAATGACACTGTTCCCTGCACCAGAAGTCTTCAACTCTAATAATCCTGCACCCTGGAAGAAATAGAAGAAAATATTTGCTTGCTTTTGCCTGGCCTCAGAGGAATAGTGCACATAAAGCTCATCGCTTTATGTTATGGGGAAAGAAGCCAACAATGGCTGCTATTCATGTAAACTTTTCTCAGAGCAAACCAATTGGATTCAACTGGTTGATTTCAGTGGGTATAGTCTGAGTATGGCTAACATTGAATATCGCCCAATGTTTGCAATTCCTTTATCTTTGTTGAAGAGGGCAACAAGCACAACCATAACCAGATTAGATGCCTATTTCACTCCCAAGAGGAATGTAGCTTATGAGAAGTCTGCTGTCGAAGACTAGTCAAATCCTTGAGTCATTTGTTAGGGCTTTGTCTGAACAAGACTGAGCTTACTGTTAAAAAACATAAGAGTGCTGGTAGAGATAGATTGGTGGCTGTAATTCTAGAAAAGGTCTCTCCAATCTTTTGTCCTCCATCAGTTATGAACCACAGTTCCCACCATTCCTGACTATGGGCCATGCTTGATGGGGCCGGTGGGTACTGTAGAAGTGGTATTACCCAATTGGGACTGGTAGGGGAGAAGGCAGGGATGCCAACTGTAGGAAGAATTGGAGCCAATTGCAAGCAAAACCAACTAATGCTAGTTTTGTCTCCATCCTCCTCCCTGTTGAGTTCCACAAGAGCAACATCAAGACTGAGGAAGGGCAAGTGGACAGCCAGTGCCACACACCCCCCCCCCCGGGCTGGTTGTGAGAAGGTGGGGGCTGGCTGAAGGCAGAGTGAGGTTGGTGGGGCACTGCCCCGTTCACTCCAATGCACCAGTCTCCACTGCGCTGTAGACCCAAACATCTGGAAAGCACTAGGCTGGGGAAGGCTTTTCTGCAGAAAGGGTTCCTGAAAGAATGTAGCTAATAGAAGACTCAGTCCTTCACCAAGCCATGGGGATAAGCAAGGGAATCAGAGTATATCAAAAACCCAGAGCAGGATAGGAAAGATAACTTTGGAGCAACTTGGAGAAGGTAACCTTTACTCCATAAAACATGAGAAGAAGAGGTGGTAATTTTGAAAAAGAGTAGATTCATACTCGCGGGTGGCGCTGTGGTAAAACCACAGAGCCTAGGACTTGCCGATCAGAAGGTCGGCGGTTCGAATCCCCACAACGGGGTGAGCTCCCGTTGTTCGGTCCCTGCTCCTGCCAACCTAGTAGTTCGAAAGCACGTCAAAGTGCAAGTAGATAAATAGGTACCGCTCCAGCGGGAAGGTAAACAGCATTTCTGTGTGCTGCTCTGGTTCGCCAGAAGCGGCTTAGTCATGCTGGCCACATGACCCGGAAGCTGTCTGTGGACAAACGCCGGCTCCCTCGGCCTATAGAGCGAGATGAGCGTGCAACCCCAGAGTCGGTCACGACTGGACCTAATGGTCAGGGGTCCCTTTACATTTACCTTTAGATTCATACTGGAAGTCCAAGAAAAAGCAATCCTGCCATTTAAAAAGTGTTCTGCAACACAAAGATACCCTTTCAAACAGCATGCACGAGTTGTGGAAGAATTCACAGAGGAGTTTGCCCCAGTGATGGGAGTGTACATTTCAGGATGTGCTCCCAAATACGCTATTTTGCTGTGTTCAAAAGTGACCGTAGTAGTGGATGTCTTATTTTTCTTAGGTTCCATATTTTGTAAAGACAGTAACCCTTCCTGAAGAATATATTTGGGACAATCATTGTTCCAAAAGTGATTTATGAGCTGATGGGACAGCAGTTTAAGAGGGATGACCTACAGAAGATTCCAGAGCACCCCACCCCTTATTTACATAAAGCAGAAACCATTTTACACAGGTGTCACTTTTTTATGCTTTACAACACAAACAAGCTACAAAGAGAAGCAGATTTTGTTCACTGAGTATGCAATAGTCATAACCTGGATAATCTCAGTCATGGAGAAGCTCCAAGTATGAGACTACAGAAGACAGTAGGGGGTGGGGGCGGAGATATGTTTGGGGACACTGGTCTACATAAAGGAGATCCTGTGGACATTGCTTTAACCAAACCATATAAGATACAAGCACCCTGAAAGGTAGAAGTGGAGCTGGGACAGATGAAGGAGCATAACATAATGAAGGAGATTATGTTAAGTTTTCAGGAAGCATCCCTCCCAAGCAGTGTGGAAGGTTACTGTTGGAATTGGGGATGTGGAAGCTAATGTGCGCACGCAGTGCTTAATGCATGGCCTTCTGGTTTCTGAAGCACTTGACTTATTTGAAATATGACATCTTAGCCAAATGTTTAAATGAGTAAGCAGGGGGATAATTGCATTTCCATCTAGAGCAAGCTCTTTAAGGTGGCAATACTGCACAGTACAGTAAAGGGGATGTGTGGTAGAAAATCCTTTCTGACCCTGCCTGGCAGCAAAAGGAGGAGGAGCCCCTGGTACATTAATCCCAGTCTTGGGGACACCGTGTTACATTGCAGGCAGCTGGGACAGCAACCAAGAAACCTCCTTCTTAAACATAGAGCCGCCTTTGTCTCAAGGCTAGACAGGGAGCTGTTGTAAAACTGAAGGCATTCTCTGCCTCTCTCTCTTTCTATTTAAAAAGTTCAATTGCTGAACTAGCATAGATATCCTGTGCACAAGCTGTGCACCCAGTGTCTGAAATGTGTTAAAATGAAAGATGTGAAAAAGATCCTCAATGGGATAAAATTACTCCCACCCCTTTTTCATTCTCCTGCAGTAATCCAAAATGTGTTTCAAATAGCAAGATAATCTCAGTTTATCAATGGCATAAATAACACTAACTCATTCTTATGCCTCTGTTCAACAGAAAGCTATCAAAATTGGTACCATCACCATTTGTAATTAACAGAAATGTATGGACAGTATGACTTTGACATACTTGTTCAAAACTTTTTCTATACAGTGGTACCTCGGGTTAAGTACTTAATTCGTTCTGGAGGTCTGTTCTTAACCTGAAACTGTTCTTAACCTGAAGCACCACTTTAGCTAATGAGGCCTCCTGGTGCCACCGCACCGCCGGAGCACGATTTCTGTTCTCATCCTGAAACAAAGTTCTTAACCCGAGGTACTATTTCTGGGTTAGCTGAGTCTGTAACCTGAAGCGTATGTAACCTGAAGCGTATGTAACCTGAGGTACCACTGTAATTTTTTTGGCAATGTCTAACTAATAAAACACATGCATTATTTATGTAGCATTTTAGAGTGTTGAAATGCACCTATGCATTCTTCCGGTAATCCTTACAGAAACCATACAAGAGAGGACAATATCATCATCATCATCATCATTATCATCATCTCCCTATTGCAGATGTAAGATGGTGGGTGACATGTGACATATAGGGGCTTGCTTAAGCCTCGATCACTTAATGAGTGTGTGACTGAGAAAAGATTTCAGCTAAACACTTCCTGGATCATGGCCCGTACGCGTAAGCCCTAGAGTGCACCATCCCTATTCAGACATCGATCTGTGTACAAATGAATGTGTGGAGTGAGAGATTTGGGGTCCCATGCTGGCCAACAAGTCTCATCATGTGCACATAATCTATACCAGTGTACAGAATTTTGATCCCCTGCTCTGTTGTAGATCTTGCCTGCTTTCCTCTCTTCTCTTCGACCTCCTCCTTCTGCACTTCCTTTTCCCTTTTAAACATTTTCAAAAATTTATTTATCATAAGCATATGTACACATAACCAAACAAACGGAACCATATATGGAGCATAGTCAGCATAAGAAACAAAGAGATGTAGTTACATACAGTGGTACCTCAGGTTAATTACTTAATTCATTCCGGAGGGCCGTTCTTAACCTGAAACTGTTCTTAACCTGAAGCACCACTTTAGCTAATGGGGCCTCCTGCTGCCACCGCACTGCCAGAGCACAATTTCTGTTCTCATCCTGAAGCAAAGTTCTTAACCTGAAGCACTATTTCTGGGTTAGCGGAGTCTGTAACCTGAAGCGTATGTAACCTGAAGCGTATGTAACCCGAGGTACCACTGTATTGCTGTTTTGATTTCCCGTTTAGAGGACCATTTCTGCCTTTGTTCCTGCAGCATTTGTAAACAAAGTATTCACTTTTACTAAAGTGTGCTGAGTTGCATCACTATCTAGAGTGATATATTTAATGAATGAAGTATGCGTGTATGATTAAAGTGTTTTATATTTTGTTGCAAATGGTTGTGTCCCTCTCGATATTGCATATAATGAGAGGCAGGATATGAACCTTATAAATAAAATAAAATAATAAATAATAGATGTGGCCATTAGGCTGCAGTTCTTGAAAGTAAGTCCCACTGAACTCCACAGGGCTTACTTCCAAGTAGACACACATAGGCTTGCATGGTTAAAGAGCAGACTTTCCTAAGGTCCAAATCCAGTTAATCTGATTAGCGATGTTTACCGCTCCTAAATGGATAATTACCCTGCATCACATTGACTGGATTATTTTTCTCATACTCCCCCCCCCCCCCGCTCCTTTTCAGTTTTCATAAAATGGAAACATTTTAAAGCATTGCTTCTACCATTAGCCAACTCAGTGTTGTCATTCAGCCCGGCTGCTTAGAAATACTTGGTTACACTTGTATGAGTAAATATAGACTGCAATGGAAAGTGTAGAAATTGATACTAATTTAGATAAGCATACCTGATCTGCTATTAAATTTGAATGCATGGAACTGAACCTGAGCAGTAAAAGTTAGCAAACTATTTTCCATCTGTAAAGATTGCCAGGTCTGTTGAAGCTGCTCAGGCAACCCTCTAACCACAAGATAGTCACAGTATGCGGAATCCAGTATGTGGAAGCCGAGTGCAGTGTAAATCTATGACCAAGCATGGGATTTATTTATATTACAGCACACATTGGGATGCTTACCTCTAACCCAAACCCACCGATGCTTCCCCAAACATGCTGAAAGCTGAATACTGTGTGTGGTAATACCTCACTACAGACTGGCAGTCGCCACAAGCATCCATGCCAAGTGTATGTGCTGAAGTTCCCAGATGCCTGCTGGTTGTGTGAATGTGTCCTGGCTGTAGCATAATAGCTCTTGTTGTTTGTGCCAGAGATTTTACATTCAGTTGCACTATTAGCTAGGAGATACGCCAAAGGCACCATAATTTCCTAAACATCCAGTGCCTAAACATACGCACTAATGTGCATTTGTCTGTGTCAGCAACATAACATGCACCAGCCTACTCTTTTAATATTTTGTTATGCTAGCTGCACAGATGTATGCATACATGATTTCCTTGCAAAACTGATACGAAATCAAAATCCATAAAACCATCCGAAAAGCAACTAGCAATCAATTGACTGCTCAGTTTTTCTGATTGTCAGGTAATTGTAAAATATTCTAAGAATGATGCTGTGTCGATGTGGGTCAATTAATTTTTGCTTAATTATGGTTCCATTTGTCAGTAAGGGCAACATGTCTCGTAGCCTGCAGCACTCGGGGATAAACCTAGCAGCACAGCAAGACTTCTCCCACACTGGCCCGCTGCTATAACTGTAGGAATCACCAAACAAGATCACAAGCAGTCTTCGGGGACAAAGGTCATTGCCTAGTGGATGGAACAGAGCCAGGGAATTATTTTCAGCCTAAGGGCTTTGCTCCCTCATAGGCAGGGCTTGCCCAAACATTTCATCACCTGAGGCAAACCACAAAACAGTGCCCCCCCCCCTTCCCACCAGGGATGAATGGGTGAGGGAAGATGTTCATCAGGAACAAGGGGCAATAAAGATTTACAATGGAACCTGCTGCCCTTGTGAATCCTGCCACCCGAGGCAATCACCTCAGCTTGCCTCATGGGTGGGCTGGCCCTGGTTGTAGGCAGTTTTTCAGGGGCTTCTTTCTTGAGACTGGTGGGCAGGGCCTGAGGGAAAAGTAACCAGAGCAATTAATGCAACCTTTCCTTGTATAGTAGGCTGCACTGCAGTCACACCAAAGCCAGAGGTTTCTATATGCACATTCCTCCAGCCAGGCAAGCAAGAAGCACATTATTACAATTAAGCAATGTCTTCCAGTCGTGCAAGAGCACTCAGGGAGGTTGTTGAGCAGGGAGGTGGTATGTGGCCTGGAGAGAATCTTGAGGATCAGAGAGGACTGCTGTTTGGCCCCTAGGTCTACACTCCTGGTGTAGATCATGGGGCTAGGATGAGGAAGACCCAGTTCCAAATTTCTCCCTAAACATGAAGCTCATTAGGTGACGCTATATAAAACCATGTTTATGGAAGACAATCTTACTTGGCTACGAGTGATCGCCAAAGGAGAAGAAGACGATAGAAATATATGCCTTACAAATAGCTGGAGATAAATCTTTACTTGTCATGCTGGCCCCAGTTGAACAACAAGTATTATTTACATATGCATTCATGAATGGAATGCATTTCTCTCCCTTGAGCTCAAGAGAGGATTTAGTCCTTTTTTGCTTTCAAAACTCCTTCATAGCAATGCATAAGTTATTCACCCATTAACTTGCCTGTCCTCACAGTGTCCTCCAGACAGCATCCCCACAATTCTCACTTTCACAGTTAAAGATAGAACTAACAAAATAAACTGCCAACTGCCACCTCTTTTCGCCAATACCGTTTTTGTGTGTGTGTGAAATACATTTACGCTACAAATACACTACAAATAACTAACAGTGCTGAGTGCGTCACACACATTCCCTGCCTAAGAAGAGGGCAATTTGTGAAGATGAACGGCAACTATGCATGCTGGGCTAAGCTCCTTGCAGAAAAGGCAGGGTGAAAGTTTGTTAAAATAATGTATTCTATTTTAAAACCCATTATTTCATGGTAGCAGCCATCTAACTTGTTTTTTGTAGCTAGCGTAAGCCTCAAACTTGTTGGTAGATTTCTTTGATGTTGCACTCAAGTAGAAAGCCAACATTTTAAATTCTAAGAATAAACAATAGAAGTGATTTATTTATTTACTATACACATTTACTTATTATACAAATTTATAGCTTGGTTCATAAGATAATATTCAGCCGTGAACAACATAAAATCTCATGAAACAATATTTGTTCAATATGTAAAATACAATTCAGTGAGAAAACAATACATGTAATTTTAACTATGCACTGTGTGAAGAAGTACCATAATTCCTTTTATTTATCTGGAACCTTCCAACATTCCATTTCATGGGATGCCCACAATTTCACGTGTTTTGAGAGAGGGAGAAACACCTTTCTCTATCCACTTTCCCCAGGCCATGCATCAGTTGCAAATTTCTGTCATGTCACCCTTTCTCTCAATGGAAAAAGTCAAAAATTATGGAACCTTTCCTCACAGCAAAGTCACTCCATCTCCTTGATCATTTTGGTTGCCTGTTTCTGAATCTTTTCCAACGCTGCAATATCCATTTTGAGGTGAGGTGAGCTAAAACCAACCTCCCCCAGTCCGATGCCTTTCAGGCGTTAAGACCAGTGGCGAAGCTGCATGCTCTGGCACCGGGGTGGAGAGCAGGCAGAGGCGTGGTTGGCGCCCGTCCCGGGGGGCATGGCACGTCACCTGCGGGGGCGTGGCATGCGTCCTGAGGTGTGTGGCATGCTGCCCATGGGGGTGTGGCATGCATCCCGGGCGTGTGACGTGCCACCCACGGGGGCATGGCATGTGTCCTGGGGGCATGACACACTGCTTGTGGGGGCTTGGCGCCCAGCGCTGTGGGGGAACGTCCACCAAGCATGTCCGGGGGGGCGGGCGCAATGGTAGTCCCCTCCCCGATGGTGTTGGGGGCGGTGCGCTCCCCCCGCCCCCCATTCCTCCGCCAGTGGTTAAGACTCCCATCAGCCTCAGCCCGCATGTCTGCAGCTGATGAAAATTACAGTCCAAAACATCTGGAGGGCACCAGATTGGGGAAGAAGGATTCTTCAGATACTCTCCCCAGATAAATCTTCCTTAATTACAAATTAAGCTGATGTTCCACTATGAAGTAGGTAGAATAGAATAGGATTACTTTTAAATGGATTGCACTAATCTCCTTTCCGGGCCAGGCTCATTTTGCAGCATTAAGAGCAGGGAGATTCCAGAGCTGCAAACATCATATTTTCTTAATTTGGCCAGATTTTGTGTGTGATACATATGTTTGCAACACTTCATTATAACAGGGTTGTTTTCTTTTTTAAAAAAGACAGTAAAATAACTATGGAATGTGTGCTAGACAATCGTCTAATAAATACTAGGATCATAGAATTGTAGAGTTCGCAGGGGTTCCCAGAGTCATCCAGTCCAACCCCTTGCAATGCAGGAATTCTGCACACAGACACACTGACCACAGAGATGACTTACTTAGTATAAAGGGTACACACAAACTCCTTTTTGTGTTTTTATTTATTTTGAAGGAAAGGCTTTAGTGCTGGGACTTTGGGCTCAAAGATACCAGCGTGTTTGCCGTTTCTTCTTTGCTAAAATATTTTGATCAATGTCACTTCATTTCAGTCTTTCCAGTTAGAGATGGTGTATGGAATGCTTTTTGTGAAATACCTGGTATCTGTGGATATCCCCTCAGTGCCACCTTCCACTCAAGGTTCCCAGGTGCATTCCTACCATTAATAAAACACTGGATTAGGATATTCTACTAGTTGATTCATAAGTTTCACCATCTGAGCAGGAACAAGAGTCAGCAAAACTAAGCAAATATGCACTAAAGGAAAAGAACGAACGAGCATTTTTGTTTTTGTTTTTCTCAAACTTGCAATTAATGTATTTTTCGCTCTATAGGACGCACTTTTCCCCCTCCAAAAATGAAGGGGAAATGTGTGTGTGTCCTGTGGAGCGAATGCAGGCTCCTTGGCTTCAGCAATAGCAACACGAAGCCTCCAAAGCGAGGCTTTGTGTTGCTTTCGCTAAAGCCTGGAGAGCGAGAGGGGTCGGTGCACACCAGCAGAGAGGGAGAGCTGCGCAGCGCCCCTTCAGCGAAGCGGGAGGAGAAATGGAAGGGGCTCTGTTTCTCCTGCCGCTTCGCTGAAGGGGCGCTGAGCAGAGAGGGGGAGAATTTTTTTCCCCTTGTTCTCCCCCTCTAAAACAAGGTGTGTCCTATGGTCGGGTGCATCCTATAGAGCGAAAAATACAGTAAATTCCAGATTTGGAAGCAGAATAGAATTAGGATGCAAATATGCACTCTTAATAGCAGGCATACAGTGGAAATAAGCTTATAGACTCACTTGCTTTTGGGTTTCTTTCTCCCAAACAGGTCCAGGGATGGTCAGTATCCATAGAAGTCTATCCTTTCACACTCAGCAAGAAGGCTGGCCACAAGTTCCCAATTTACAAAATTGCAATGCGGAGAATGTTAGCCGCTCTGCCTTACTCTGAAGCAATATTATAGTAATAGGCATATTAGGCTATTAATCTAGTGGACCTTGCCCCATTTTGGTTAGAAGAACACTATTCAGTGTGGGATTTTAATTTATTCCTCTTGACTCAGATCAGTTCTCTTTAAAATCCACTGTGCTTTGCAAAAACACGGTTGAAAGTTTGGAAATGGGTTATACAAGAAAGGGTTAATGGAGCCAGAAGTAATCTGTCAAAGTTAACAAGTACCTCCTTTGTTAGAGAGATTGGCAGATTGCTCACAATAGCAGGATCTTCTTGAGTCTTCTGAAAGGCTAGGACAGTGATGGTGAACCTTTCAGAGACCGAGTGCCCAAACTGCAACCCAAAACCCACTTATTTATTGCAAAGTGCCAACACGGCAATTTAACCTGTATATCTCATTTTTTTCTGTGTGTTTCACGTTTCTTCTTTATGACTGCTGTTGTAATAAATAATAATTCATAAAAGTTATTGCATTACATTCTTCATTAAATTATCCTTCCATTGATATATAATTTTATGGTATAACTCAGCGCTTTTTTCTAAAAAAATGTTGAGGGGTACAGTGGTATCTCGGGTTAAGAACTTAATTCATTCTGGAGGTTCATTCTTAACCTGAAACGGTTCTTAACCTGAGGTACCACTTTAGCTAAAGGGGCCTCCCACTGCCACTGCGCTGCCGCCATGCGATTTCTGTTCTCATTCTGAAGCAAAGTTCTTAACCCGAGGTACTATTTCTGCGTTAGCGGAGTCTGTAACCTGAAGCGTCTGTAGCCTGGAACGTCTGTAACCCAAGGTACCACTGTACTCTCATTTTGACCCAAGAAAATCACCACGGGGGTGGGGTGGGGATAAATACAGTTCAAATTGGGAAATATAAATACAATTCAAATTGGGAAAAATAAATACAGTGGTACCTCAGTTTTCGAACAGCTTAGTTCTCAAACTGCTTGGAACCTGAATACTTCAAACCCGGAAATGAGTGCTCCGGTTTTGAAACTTTTTTCAGAAGCCAAATGTCCTCTGTTCTGAGTATAACTTCCATTTTGAGTGCCACACTTCCGTTACATGAGCAGGCAAGGCATATCGCTGCCACCCCCTCCCCAGCCTGCTCCTGCATGCAGGCAAGTAGGCATGGGATTGGGCTGCTCTGCTAGGCAGCATTGCTGCTTGCATGGGAACAGGAGCTGGATCGGGGCTGCTCAGCTGGGGAGATGCAGGCTCCATCACACTTTCCATTGAGGGGTTCATGACTGCACTCCCCTCAAGGGAGAAGTTTAAAGAAGCCCCACCTCCACATCAGATCCCCTGCAACCCTGTGAAGGCAGCCAGGCTGAATAGTTGCTGGGGTTGGGGAAGGTGGAGGAAGCCCCTGCACCATCTGAAGGCAGCCAGGCGCGCCTCAGCTGAGCTGCCCGATGCCACTCCTACTTGGGTGCAAGCAGGAGTGGAGGTGGGAATCTCTCAGCACGAAGCCTCCACTCCATTTCTGAGAGATCCCTGCCTCCCCTCCTGCTTGCACGCAAGCCCTCTTCTCCCCCTCCTCCCCCCCCCCAGCACAGGAGCTACAGCCCTGCACACATGCCCACAGAGAGGCCTCTGAGTGCCCTTTCTGGCACACATGCCATAGGTTTGACACCACTGGGCTAGGAGATACCTGAAACAGGGCCTGACTTTCTCCCCCAACTCCTAGGTAAAGATTATGTCATCTATGTCTGTATATAGGAAAACACAGACCACAGTTTTGGAGTGTGGAAGAAGTTACAGGAGGAGCCTTCACACGTTACATTCAACAACTGTGTAGTCCGTGTGCCTCCGTACACAATAGTCCAGGTGTACAGTGGTACCTTGGGTTACAAACGCTTCAGGTTACAGACTCCGCTAACCCAGAAGTAGTACCTTGGGTTAAGAACTTTACCTCAGGATGAGAACAGAAATCGCGTGGCGGCGGAGGCAGCGGGAAGCCCCATTAGCTAAAGGGGTACCTCAGGTTAAGTACAGTTTCAGGTTAAGAATGGACCTACGGAACGAATTAAGTCTTAACCAGAGGTACCACTGTACAAATCAAGAAGTGTTACACTCTTGTAAATGTGTAGAAACAGGTTGTGTTCAGTGTAACCCTAGAAAAAGCTGTGTTTGGGGGCTCGGTAAGCTAACAGCATTTAGGGCGCCATCTCTGTCTGGGGAAATGGATTTGGCCCTCTGTTTGATTGCTTAAGCTGGGGCTCAACCTGCACATTTCTAATTAAACGCAAATATTAGAAAACTCCATAAGCCTCCAAAGTAAAATTAGACCTGGGCAGCAAGCAGGCATCAGGTGAAACAATGAGGGAACAGCAGTGAGGAATTGAAGGATAAATCTCCTTGTGAACAGCCTGCCCTCCCTAAGTTAACCTGCTCCCTGCCCCCCTGGGTGATAGATGAAGTCAGATTCAGCTGCCAGCCTGGTCAGCATTTTTCTGTGGAATGGGGTGGTGCCACTATATTGTTCCTCAGCTCGGACAACTAAATTTCTTGGGCTGGTCCTATCTCCCAACATTGCTGTTCTATTAGTGATATGGCCATTAGGGTTTAATTACACCAATTTGTGTGTAACATGTAAATTTGCCATCATGCACAGCAGATGGACAAAAGGAGTCAGACAGCAGAGTTGGGGAGTATTTCAAGAGAAAAGACACACATCCTACTTATTCGAGCTCTGACACATCATATCTTCACTTTGTTGTATTCTACTTAAATAGCATAACTGAATATGGTTCCCTTTTGGGTTCAGGGAGAGTTGAGAAACAGAATTATCTGCACTGTGTAAAAACCTAGACAGAAAGTGGTTAGCTTTTTTAAAAAAAAGTTTAAGAAAAGCTTTTAGAGTACAAACAAAGTGAGAAGTACTGAATAGCTTGATCTTAATTGCATGTGACACATTTTGAGTTAGAAAAGCAAACTTAAAAAAAACCCACATCCTTCTTACGTGATCCTGTCTCTTTTTTCTCCCCTCATATCTCAGGAGATATTATATGCTCAGTCATGTGGGAAATAGTTCTGTTGTTACATAACTTTTCCTTCCAATGTGTATAAAATAAAAACTCCATATAGTAAGTCTTCATCTCTGAGATTGAGGAAATGACCTGAGTATGACACATCTCCCTGCACCTTACTTATACTAAGATTAATGTTTTCAGTTCTCTGAGAGCTGGTCTAGATGGAGGAGGGAACTTTTCAGAGAGATTTTGCCATGGTGGAATACTGCCAGATCATATAACGCTGGTTCACACATGCACACCTGTCATTTGATGACTGTGCCATCAAGTGATAACTTGCATGTGTGTGTGAATAGACCATCATGGATCTGAAGCCATACCACATATAGAACATTATTGTGATCCTGTGTCACTTTAAATGCAGCATTTTCAGATGGAGTCAGTTCACACATTCAGCATCAGCTGCATCAAGTGTTGCTGGGTAATCAAATAATGGGAAATAAAGTAATAATTCATAAGATAGCTGCAATCCTTACAGCAACATCACAAAATGAATCAAAATTGGTAGTCCCCATATTGTAGAAAGGCTGAGACAGAGAGAGCAGCTTGTCTAAGGGCACCTAATGAGTTCATGGAAAGGTGAGAAATGAGCTGGGGACTTCCTTCTTTGCATCTCAGTCTCTTCTCTGCTGTGCAATGCCAAGTAGCTTAGTATTGCAGTCACAGCAATTACACTAAATTCAACAAGTTCACTCATTAACAAGGACTGAAGGGAAAGCAGCAGTTGTATAGATTTCGTTCACACCAAAAAAAAACCCAAAAAAACAAAAAAAAAAAAAGCTTGATGGAAAATAATTTCATGTGGTTAATGTGCACAGCAAGTGAAAATAGCATTTTTACAGGAAAGCCTCTTAGATGCAGAAGTTTTTCTTCCCAACGAATTCCCCTTTTGTATTTCCCAACCTTCATCCACCAGTACCAATAAACCAACATGTCCCTCATATGTATTAAAATTCAGCCTTGGGCAGAGATTTGTCCACTGGCATTAGAATTCATGTTAATAGTGATATTGTTCCTATTTTGTGTAAATACCACTTATGTTACCTAATAATAAATTCAAGCTTTTGTGCTTTGATTTTACATTTGTTATAAGCCACATAGAGATGAACAAAATATTGTTACATTTCTAAAATGTCATGTTAAAACTTTGGACAATGGGATCTCTGTGAAACAGAAGCAGTAAGAGAAGGCTAAAGTTGAGGTTCTCTGTTTTCTCACACTCCATGCTTCCTGACTCAGCTCCTCATCTGAAACTATTTTTTGTTGAAACCAGCTAGCCTTGTGAACACAGTTCCCTGATAAGTTTTAGTATGATAGACATATTTGGAAATTTGTATTTATCACATTTGCACCTTACATTTCTAGGTGTACATTTAAAATGTTTTAATAGTAATGTAGGGCAGCTGCAGGCAAATGTTTCAACTCAAACTATTTGAAGATATATTCTTATGGATATAGGTTAAATCATCTTAAGGTTAAAGGTAAAGGACCCCTGGATGGTTAAGTCCAGTCAAAGGTGACTATGGGGTTGCTGCACTCATCTTGCTTTCAGGCCAAGGGAGCTGGCGTTTGTCCACAGACAGCTTTTCAGGTCATGTGGCCAGCATAACTAAATCGCTTCTGGCACAACAGAACACCATGACGGAAACCAGAGTGCACAGAAATGCCGCTTACCTTCCTGCCACAGTGGTACCTATTTACCTACTTGCACGGGCGTGCTTTCAAACTGCTAGGTAGGCAGGAGCTGGGACAGAGCAACAGGAGCTCACCCTGTTGTGTGGATTTGAACTGCCAACCTTCTGATCGTCAAGCCCAAGAGGCTTCAGTGGTGCCACCCGCATCCCAAATCAACTTAATAGAGCAAGTGAAAATATAGTTTTGATTGAAATGATTTCTCTTTTTCTGTTAAATCAGTAGCACTTTTGTAGAATCGGACTGGTATTTCCAACCAGATAATAGTATTAAAAAGGAGTCTCAAATTAACTATTTAGAATACAAACAGTGCATTCTGATATACAGGCTGCCCTGGGACCAATGGCATGTATACTTTGTAATGATGATTAACAGCCAAACCATGAGCTGAATGGCAGTACAATTAAATAAGAAAACTAGAAAACATACATTGGTCTCCAAATGCAACAAACCATGCCACAATCACTATACCTTTCAAAGGTACTTTAATGCTTTCCCATCTTTCAACTGAACGTATCTTCAACAGCATCTTTGGGGCATCTATCCTGCCTTTGCTTTTGTGCATGCAGATTTCACTAAACAATGCAAACTGTGTAAGTAGATCCTCTGCAGAATATGGTCTTCCCTAAAGAGTGTTTGAAGAATGCATTGATCCTATTGATACCTGTAGCTGGCAGAATTTGCACAGAAGCTTACTATGCTGACAACCCTTGTGGAAGAAGCCTGCCACTTATAACATGTTACTGCAGTACATTAAGTGCATAGGGTTGTGTCCTCCATACAGGTGGTTTCAGTAGTAGCCGAAAGGCCTGTAGGATAATGTATTAGGAGATCGTCTCAAGCTTTGCCCCCATCCTCTCGTGCTCTGTCTATTCTGTGTTCATTTTTGTGCTGTTGCATAATCATTTCGCAAATCGCTGCAGCACCTCGTTGGCTTATCTTGGTTTGTAGTATCAACATGACATTGGTGCAATGTCCTGGGTCAACTCCTGTTATGAACCACTTGTTTGCTTTTATTGATTTGCCCCCCACCCCCTCCTAACTTGTAATTTTCAGTTGCCAGCCACAGCAGATCCTGCATCTGAGCTTACATGGTGACTTGCCCGTTCAAACCCTCCATAGTGTCAGCCTGTGTTGGCAGATACTTTTGAGGCTCTTTTGCAGAAAAGAATCTCTGCCAGTCTCATCTGACCTCAGAAAAGGCAACTCCTAGCAACTAGCAAAAGAACATTTCAATCTCTCAGGATATTTTGCTGCTCGCCTAAAAGTTGCCATTCTCCTATAAAGGAATTTCAGAGGGAGACTCTGAAAGTGTGAAATAGCTGAATTATAACAGTTTGATTCTATTCATTTGGACTTGAATAGAGACAATTGCTTCCTGCTTTTACTTAGGAATGATAAGGTTATTGTGGAATCACCAGATACTGCTTTTGTGGTCATTGGGATTATTGCTCATTGGGGAGCAGTAATCAATTAAGCTTAAATAAAAAAAATCCTTCCAGTAGCACCTTTAAGACCAACTAAGTTAGTTCTTGGTATGAGCTTTCATGTGCAAGCACACTTCTTCAGTTGGTCTTAAAGGTGCTACTGGAAGGATTTTTTTTATTTTGACTATGGCAGACCAACACGGCTACCTATCTGCAATTAAGCTTATTCAGAGTAGACCCACTAACATGACTAAGTTACGTCTATTAATTTCAGTGGCTCTACTCTGAGTCTTCCTTGGAGCTTTAATTCTCACAAATAGTACCTTTTGCATTTCACTGCCACAACCTCACTGTTTACAATTCCTCCCCTCTGTACTAGTGGATCCATATATGCCTGTCAACTGAGGTTAGCACTTCATGCATAAAATGGAGAAGTTTCTAGATCGGTTTGTGCCATAATAAATCTGTTAGTCTTTAAAGTGCTTCAAGTCTCTTTGTTGTTTACCGCCAATCTTACGTTTGCATTAAGATCCTATGAAGAAGATCTCTTTTGGATCAGCCCAAGGATCCATCTTGTCCAACATTATTTTTCCAAAAATGACCACCCAGATGAAGAAATGCAGAAAGGCAACCTCTCCCTGTTGTTTGCTGCTAGTATTAGATACCCAGATGTATGTTGGTACTCCACGTGGAGGTCAATTTAGCTGTCGTGGCTGTAAAAAGGTAAAGGTAAAGGACCCCTGACCGTAGGTCCAGTCGCAAACGATTCTGGTGTTGCGGCACTCATCTTGCTTTACTGGCCGAGGGAGCCGGTGTTTGTCTGCAGACAGTTTTTCTGGGTCATGCGGCCAACATGACTAAGCGGCTTCTGGCGCAACAGAACACCGAAACCAGAGCAGCGCATGGAAACGCCATTTACCTTCCTGCCAGAGCGGTACCTATTTATCTACTTGCACTGCTGTGCTTTTGAACTGCTAGGTTGGCAGGAGCTGGGACAGAGCAACGGGAGCTCACCCTCTCGCGGGGATTTGAACCGCCAACCTTCTGATCAGCAAGCCCAAGAGATTGTACATCTCTGTAAATGAGGACATAACAAACCTGACCCTTGTTTCCTTCTGCTTTCTTTTTAGGAACATCTGAAGGCATTTGACCATGAAGTAAATGAGTTTGTGGACTATATGTTTGGAGCTAGAGGTAGGTGTTCCTTTCATGGTGCTACCAGGCTCTCCTCACCTGCACCAGCTCTGCTGGAGGGTCATTATAATATGTGTACCATGGTGATTAAAGAAAACTGGGAGATAAATGCATTTAGTTCAAAAAGAATATATAGCTGGTTCTGATAACTCCTAGTGGAATGTATAACAGGCAGCATATCTCATTTATTTACTCCCAGGGAATTCTTTTACATGACACTTCACACGCTTATAAGCTTTTTAAAATATATATATATATATATATATATATATATATATATATATATCACCCTCTTATTTCCTCATGTAATATTTTAGTTAAAGATTTGGAAGGTAGCCCTTAGTTTAAAGAAGATAGTGACACTTTTTGCTCTCCAAATTGCCAGTGCTTAAAAAAAAATCTTTCTGTTCAGAAATGCAGCTGGAGCAATTGTTCATTGTGGCTAATAAAAATCACTTGTTATAGCTCCCAAGGGACTTAAAGGTACTTAAGTCTAATGAATTCTACCTGTGCCAATTTGTTCATTTGATGAAAGGGGAAGCTTGCTTCACAGGAAGAAACCAGTGTTTCCAGTGAAAGCAAGTTGATGTGAATGACTTTTACCTGGTCATAGGAGGATACAATTGTGAAAACATTTGCTTTGTTGGCTACAACAAAAAGGGAAACTGCCAGGATTTAGTAGAACCATCAGGATTTCATTGTGGGAAGAGGAAACTACGTATTTCATATCCAGCCATTGACTAGTCCAGCTATTGACTAGGTAAGCACAGAGGGAGCATTGTGCTGTGTTGAATTTTGAGATAATTTGTGTTCTTGCTGCTTTTTAGGCAACTTAAAGAGCTTAAACAGAATATGGTGTGAAGCTAGAAACGTGAATAGGCAAAATGCTTTGTTGGGTGAGGATAAAAGTCTATTTCAACTGTAGCATTGTGTTTTAAATAGTGGCAATTCAGATGCCCCTGAGAAGCGGGGTTTGGAAGCAATAGCCCTTTGGTCTTCTTTGTCCTTATCATCTGGTGCAGAGAGGGATACCTCTGCAGATCACAGGGTTCTGTTTTGATACACTTTCTTAAAGTACAGGGTCTTGGTTTGCAACACACTTGCCTCTGTTTCCTCCTCTTACTTTTAAATAGGCTAGTGTCAAATGTGTAAAAAAATCATAGCGGATGTTTTGTTGTTGTTTGTTTCAAAAGGGTGCTTCCTTATGGGTGCTTTTACCTGGAGCTGTTACCTAGCAGGTTCAGAAGTGTAACAAGTGATCGTTGCAGCATTGCAGTCAATACGTCACAGCCACAGCAAGGACGGTATTATCCAAGTTGATTGCTAGTATAGTTTGTTGGCTTTGCACAAATAGTCACCCATATCGGGAGACTTTGAGGTAGTTATGCTTGGCATTCATCAAGGCCCGATAAACAAAAGGAAAATGCAGCATGGATAGCGGGAAGGGATGAGTCACCTTTAAAAAAAATAAATCCCTAGTCATCGACAGCTTCACTTGTGCAAAAGCTTCAGGTCAGCTACCTTAAGAAAGCGCCAAAGGCATTTAGTTGATAATGTAAGGACTTATAGCTTTACAAGGAAACGCATAAAGATTCAGGTGTGAAAGTCCAAGCTTAGAATAGAAATGAACTGATGCTTTGCCACAGCTACCCAGGGTGTGTGCAATCGACAATATTTGTGGTTTGGGGACAATAAATAATGGGGATCAGATACTGGCCAGGTGACTCTGTAATAATAATTATTAAGCAGAGCCCCACTTGCTATGGTCAAATAAGGTATGATCTTATTTTTCTGGTTCTAAGCTTCCTTCTTGTTCTCTTAGAGTAACTTCTAACTTAGGCATGGCCAAACGTGGCCTTCCAGATGTTTTGGGACTACAACTCCCATCATCCCTGGCTAACAGGACCAGTGGTCAGGGGTGGTGGGAATTGTAGTCCCAAAACATCTGGAGGGCCAAGTTTGGCCATGCCTGTTCTAACTGAATCATCATACACAGGTGTTAACTCTTGCTTTGATTTGTGAAGCTTATTGGTTTGTTATCTTTTGTTGTACCAATAACCTTTCAATTATTTTTATTTATTTATTTCCCGCCCTTCACCCTAAGTTCCAAGGGTGGGTCACAGCATTAAAAGACAACATTAAAAACAATGTAAAACTATGGGCATAAAAATAAGGTGGGTCTTACCATTCACCTGTGAATAGTTTGACTGAAATTGACAGCACTTCATTAGGCCTTAACCTGCCTACTGGAAGGCATAACTGCCAGTTTAGGACATACTTATGTTTGCATCCAGGAACGATGAATGCCTCTTATGGTTCTTAAGCTATTCTGGTTCTGGACAGTGTACTGCTGTGTGAAAAAAGACATTGTAGAAGGTGACTTCTTCTAACAAATGGTAATAATGATTAAAAAAAATCAAAGGCTTATATTCTAAGCATTATACAATCTGATCGTTTATTGGGGTTTCGGTAATGTGCAAATATATTGGATGACATCCAGTGATGTCTGCCCACCTCCACAGCAGAAATCTGCTTGTGCATTCTCTCTTTCCCCCCCTCCAACTCCCTTTTGTGCCCCCAAACTCTGCTCTGGATAGTCCTTCAGCCCTCTGGAGCAGATTTTGGGGGCACATGGGTTCTGTAGGGGGTTGAGAAGCGAGAGAAGCCCTGTTGCACAAAAAGACACTTGCTTGTGCTATTTCAGTTCTCACCCATTAAATTTAACTGAATAATCAGCTGTTATTTATTAAAAATTGTATGTACCACCCTTCATCCATAGATGTCAGGACGGTTCACAACATAAAAGTACTAGGGGCAGGGGACATAATAAAAACAAGAGCAAGAACAAACTAAAAACCCCACATTATAAGAGCATCCTAGGAGAAGGTTGTAAAGACTGGAGGGTGGGTATTACTGGGAGACTGAAAAGGTGTTGGTCGCCCATTGAATGACTGTATTGAATAAGAAATATTTATATGTGCATTTATATGAGGCTTTTTGCTTTGCTTTGTTTCTTCAGATCCCAGGGTCAGAGGATGGCTCATGCTGGATTCTTACTTGCCCACTTTTTCCCTCACTGTTGCGTATCTTCTCTTCATATGGCTGGGTACCACATTTATGAAGAACAGGCCTGCTCTGTCACTCAGGGGTCTTCTCATTGTATATAACCTTGGAGTCACCATGCTTTCGTTTTACATGCTTATAGAGGTGAGTCTTTTCAGCGTTGGCCCAGTTTTGTTGTTGGTCTCCGAGTTGAACAGATTGGGCAGTTTGATAAAATTGCTTTCCACAGGTCATATTTTCTGAGAATCCTAGTGTTTTACTTTCTATATTTTGCTCTTTATTTTCACCAGTATCACATGGCTCACCTGCCTGAGCCATCCAGACATGCACAGTTTGAATCATTCCTTGCTCTACATTCAGGGTGCATCTATTGCTCCTGCTTCCATAGTTGATCTTCTGTGATCTCAGTGATCTTATAGAAGCTTTATTGAAACATATGTGCAAGGACTGGACTAGGTGACATTCTGGTGACTTCTAGAAATGAGTCTGTAATGGACTATATTTTGAAGAAGCATGAACATAAGAGGTGCCTAACATTACCATTTTTTAGTCATTTGTTTTACAAAAGAGAGGAAAAGAGGGAGGATCTGAAGCACTATCGCCGAAGGGCACACATTATACACAAATTATGTACAAAACAAGCCCCAGTGGACACTTTTCTGCACTGGGAGAAGCTCATTTTGAGCAGAGGGGCCATGCATAACTTTTTTTCTCCACACTGCAAAACAAAAGCAAAAACAAACCCACACAATGCTTTCTTCCTCCCTGCATTCCAAGCATTTAAATTTGACTCTGGCAGGCAGGGTGGGGGGTGGAATCTAGAACCTCTCCCCAGGCTGAGAGTCATTACCGTATATTAGGTAACACATGGCCAGAGTAATAATATCTTCCTGTTTAGCTAAGGCTGCAGTCTGAACCCCATTTACTGGTGGAGTAAGACACAATGAATTCAATAAGGCTTACATTTGAGTAGTCAGGGTTAGGACTGCGCTGAACATCTGTGCTGGTGGTAGTGTTTTTAACAGGTCAACCACTAGTCCAGTTAAACTGTGATGGTTGCCTTCAGAACATGTGGGAAGTGGCAGTTCTCATATGAAAACCCATGACCGCATGAGGAGGATCAGGAGTCTCCTTTCCAGAAATCCCATTATTCAGGTTGCCAGAGACAAATACCTCTGACTCAGGTGTGCCACTGGATGCCAAGATGTTGCAAATCCTTCAGGCAGCTTCTGAACATATAAAGGCAGGCCAGTGAATGTGAGCGACTACATGTTTATTGTGTAGCTCCATTTGGTTTTTTCAGGCGCCCCCCTCACTTCTTGGCGTGGGACTGTTTGCCCATGTTTGACAGTCACCACATTGTCAGTATTGGAGCATCAACCCTATTTTGGATATTTACTGTAGCATATACAGTAACTTCCGCTGTGTTCAAGTATTTGAGGTCTCTGGCAGTGGCGTAGCGTGGGGGGTGCAGGGGGGGCCGGCCGCACCGGGCGCAACATCTGGGGGGGGGGCGCTCGCACTCGCAGCTCTCTGCCCCTACCTGGCTCACTCACTCTCTCTCACTGCAGTGCTGGCTGTGCGAATCCGACCTGAGCCACTGGGTCACCGCCCACTGTGGAGGGGGTGGGTGCCAGGCGTGCGGTGCGGAGAGAGAGCGAGGAACTATCTGGGGGAGGGACAGTGCAGCAGCTGCCCATCGCAGCGCTGAGCGCGGGAGAGAACCACACCAGACCAGCCCAGGCAGCAGCAAGAAGAAGCTGGCAGCGGTGGCAGGTTAGGGGTTAGGGGGCGCAAATTACTTGCCTTGCCCCGGGTTAGGGGGCACAAATTCCTTGCCTTGCCCCGGGTGCTGACAACCCACGCTACACCGCTGGTCTCTGGGGCACGCTAGCTGCAGTCTTTAAGTACGGGCTGCATTATATCTCAGCAGCCCATCTAAAACCACGGATTAAACAGTGGCTCTTCGAAGATCATCTAAAAATAGGCAACCTACATAGAAAGCAGGGCTTCAGTGAAGCAGGAACTCTGGAGTGCTGGGTTTTCTCTAACTTCCTGAACAAAGAGAAATGCAGGGCCTTGTCTCTCTCCCCACCCTCCACCTCCAGCTTTTGCTTGCAGGATCTGTTCTGGTTCTTTCCATGGATCCCTCCTAATCCATCTGAAAAGAAGCAGACTTCACCTCTTAGCCAAAACCCAAGGCTTTGGTTTCAATAAACCCTTTGCTTATGCTAAACAGAAGAGTCTTGCCTCATCCTCAGGTTCTAAGGCAATTCCTACAAGCATCCAAGCTTAGTACATAACAGGAATAGAGCTGGCAGGGAAACCCCAATAGCCTATACCAAACCTTTCTTGGGTCCTCAGCCAGCTCAGATCACACCTGCAGTGCATGGTGTAATAAACCAACATCTGTCCTTATTCCCTTATGGGGAACACAAGAGGCCTTAGAGTCCTTTGTAGGTTCTCCAGAGGCCAACCAGAGAATTTTGAGAAGCAAAGCAGCTCGTAAGCCTGATCTGTTGCAACAGGGTGCTCCCCTCACACGCAGGAAAGGAGAAGGACACTGAGCAAAGGTGTGCCTGCCCTTATATAGACATTTTAAATTGCCCGCCCTGGAGTCCAAGACCACCCCCAGAAACCTCATACCTACATCACAGAAAGGGCAGTCTACAACAGAAATCTGAGTGCGTTGTTTATCTCCTGTCTAGCAGACCTGTTAATGGTCACTTGATTGGATACCCTGGGGAGCCTGGCCAGTCTTTTGTAATGACAAATACTTCGTTCCTGAGCCAGGTCACAGGCTCATCCTATTCATACACAGACATACCCGTAAGACAGGATTTGTGAAGGAAAAGACAATGGGGAGGCTTTTCCATTTTCCTTCAACCTTGCAGAGAAAACATTTGGTCAGTTTGGGAGTCAAAATGGTTTCAGGGCTGTTTTCCTGTGCTGCTTCAGACATGTGGTTTATATATTTATGTACGTGTTTGCTTGGTACATTTATGAACATTTATTATATAAGACCTTATTTTTTATTTCAATGGCCTCCAGTGTGGTTGCATGTGGAGCTTCATTTACATATGCAGACACACTCCCATCAAATTCAGAGAGCTGTGAAGCAGTTGCACATGAGGGTGTTTGTATTCATATGCGGTACTTGAGTTGTATGCTTGGACTGTTGTCATGGAGTTCTTGCCGGGTTGCAGTGGCTATTTTGGGCCTGTTCACTTTGCTTGAACTTCTCCTTCAGATAACTTTGCCAGGTCTTCTTTCAAGCCACCCAGTAAAAGTATATATACTGCCATCTTCAGCATAGTTTCACTTCCCCATGTCAATATTCGGAAGTGACTTCAAATTAAGGGTGTTTTCTTTCCCATATTCCCACATATATTCAAACAGGCAGGATAATTATGCTTAGAACAAAGCTGCCATTGTGAGCAGAGTCTATTTATACTTGAATTGTCAAACAGAGGCCATTTACTCATATTACAATGGAGATTTGTTCATTAGGTTATACGAGTGGAGGTAATTTGTCCCCTAAAATTAAATATCAGGATGTTTTGCTGTTGTGCAGAATTTTGCAGTATTTCATTATTCAGGAACTAATGACAAAACATAACTATACATCATGATAGCTGAGATAACATGCTACAAATATGCTTATAAAAATTATTATTATTTGTACCCTGCCCATCTGACTGGGTTTCCACAGCCACTCTGGGTGGCTTCCAACATACATAAAAACGTAATAAAACATTAAACATTTAAAAAGCTTCCCTATACAGAGCTGCCTTCAGGAAATAATAATAATCATTTATTATGGATTGTGTGCTACAACTTATGAAGGGATGTTGTCACAAAACAAAACGCTGTTCTACCATTGAAGGGGTGTTAAGATAGCTTTTTAGAAACAGACAAATGTTTAAGACTGGACACTTAAGATGCAGCCATGAATGTACTTTTCTGGTGATTTAAAAACTAAGGTCTAAAGCTGTCATTCAGATATCACTTGCTCCTGCAGCACTGGGCTACAGTGGTACCTCGGGTTAAGTACTTAATTCATTCCGGAGGTCCGTTCTTAACCTGAAACTGTTCTTAACCTGAAGCACCACTTTAGCTAATGGGGCTTCCTGCTGCTGCCATGCTGCCGGAGCATGATTTCTGTTCTCATCCTGAAGCAAAGTTCTTAACCAGAGGTACTATTTCTGGGTTAGCGGAGTCTGTAACCTGAAGCGTATGTAACCTGAAGCGTATGTAACCCGAGGTACCACTGTATAGGTATTCTGGGTACCTGGCAGGATCACAAGATCACCCACACGGTCACAACTAAGAAATTTAGACTGGGATGGTTGAAATTAGGATGCAGGGAAAGAGTGGAAAGAAAGACTGATGGGAAGGCAAGCAGAGAATGAGGCAAGAGAACCAGCCACACAGGTAAGGGCAGAAGGTAGCCTCTAATCTGTAAGCATTTGTATCCTGTCCAGCTTCGGAATGCACAGTGGCAAGTTCGATGCACTTCTGGGGGAACAGGGAGCTTTAGTTTCCTTTCACTCTCTGAATTAGCCAACCAGTATAGCTTGAAGTTTGGCAGATTCTTAATAAACTGCATGCTGAATCAGCGCAGGTATGCAGCCTTGCGTTAGATGATGGGAAATAAATATTACTGACTCAGAGTCACACTCTCTCCAACCGCTTGCAAAAGACATAACTTGTGCAGTGTTCTAGGGCTGTGGTTATGTTTGCAATAGTTCCTATGGTGAATTTTGCAGGTGGCCTGCCCTACTTCGTTAGTGTCTCTGGTTTTAGTGGGGAATAAGTAGCTTGCACCTCTTTGTGGTATGCAAAAGCAATTTGCCCTAATAAAAAGGGGTAACACTCAGACAATTCAGAAGTGAAGACTTGCTTGTCTATTTAACCCTCTCAAATAAATTCTGATGCAGTACATTCCATACTGCAGCCTTTGCCAGCTGGGCACCGACCAGGTGTTTTGGACTACACTTCTTTCAACCCCCAATCCAAAACCTCTGGAGAGTATCAGCCATCAAGTTGGCAAAGGCTTCCTTACAGCCACAGAAGACGCATCCCTAGCATAGAGGAAACTGGTGGAATGTAACAAATGGGGAGAGAGCAGGTGTTTCTTTGTAGAATTAGTAGGATTGTAGCTTTATCAGGCCCTTAAATGGGACCTCCTAGCTCTGTTTTGAAGACAAAGTCCCCAGCCTTCTTGCCTGCCTTCGTGACCTCACACCACCCTGCAAGCGAGTGAAATGATATGCAGGCTGCTCTAATGAATAAGAAATCTATGCTCCTTCAGTTTCCATCAAATATATTTGTCGGTATGCAGTGGTCACGTTACTCTTCCCATCTGCCTCTCCTGCACTCAGCTAGGTGCAAGCCACTGCTCTCCGGATTATTCTGACTGCAGACATGTGACATTTCAGAGTTAAAGGGACTGTGTTTGATAATGACCGATTTCATTAACTCCCTGGATTGGCAGAGTAAAGGTATAATTCCTAAAAAAATTGCTGCAGTCCAGTCCACCCTCAGCTCGATTTCAGTGTTTCCACATCTGCAGTGCTGAGTGGATCCTTTTGACTTGTCATCTTCTAAGTTGGAACATCAGTGAGTTACTTTTGTAAAGAAAACAGGGTTGTTTGCCTTTCAACTCTTGAAACAGAAGTCTTGGGGTTTTCCCAGACACTGGGGGGGGGGGGACAACCTATTCACCCTCCCACTATGCTCTGAGCAGGCAGTATTTAGAATAAACTAAATGTTAGATTTAAAAAATAAAATAAAATAATGCCTACAGCAATACAAGGTGATGATGAAGGGCAAAAGAGATAGAGTTGTTGAAGGTCGCCGCTTTGTTTTATTAAGTGAAAGTTTCTCAAATGTGTTAGCACGTAGTGTGCCTTTGAGTAAGGATATCTGTCTTCTGCTTCCAAAGAGAGGACAAGTGAAAAGCTGCTCAGGCAAATAGCCAGCGTAAGGAATTACTAATGGGCAATATCAGTTTCAGCTCTGGCAGCAGAGTAAGTGCAGTGCTCAGTTATGTTTGTCATGCTATTACCAACTGGAGTTCACCAATTGCACTGTTGTGGAAAGTGATGAGAGTTGGAAATGAGTTGCAAGCCCTTGGCAATTAGTAACTGGCATTGAGCTTTGCAATTAGCATCAAGAACCTGGCTTTCAAGAGCCCTGCAGGCCTTAAAAAAAGGAATACAGTACCTTGCTTTAGTAAAGCATGGTTTGGCAGCGCACACCTATACATGCACACCTATACATGGGAAGTCCCATTCTTTCCAATGGGGCTTACTCCCAGGTAAGTATGTGCAGGATTGCTGCCAGTAAGGCATCTATACATACATGCATCCTTAAAAGAAGGATGCTATGGTTAAAAGGGCTCTGTTGGCTTTCTTAGCAGTAATG
This sequence comes from Podarcis pityusensis, assembly GCF_964106645.2. Taxonomy (NCBI): domain Eukaryota; kingdom Metazoa; phylum Chordata; class Lepidosauria; order Squamata; family Lacertidae; genus Podarcis; species Podarcis pityusensis. The sequence continues at coordinate 63,078,054 of NC_138031.1, forward strand.
GCAGCAGGGGTACTGCAGCAGCAGAATAAAACCAATCTTTAGAACAGGTATGAGGAAACCTCAGCCCCTGGTGGGACTGAATTCAGTCATTTGAGTCTATCTAGCTAATGCTTCTTCCTTGCCTGGATGGAAGCTAGAGAGGGGTGTCTCAGTGTGTGCATAGGTGAGCCTGCTATGCCAAGGTAAAATTTACATCTGTTGCTCCGCTTTCTTTTCACTTTGACCCCACCTTCCACTAGCATATGCCCCGTCCCGGGTGACAACTCCTAGGGGCCTTGGTCCCTTTCCTGCCCCCCGTAAAATATTTGAGAGGGCCAGGCCCTGCCAAAGCTGATGGAAATTGCCATTCAATTGGTGTCATAGCTGTCAACTTTCAGATTTGAAAATAAGGGATCAGCAGCCTCACCTGTCCCGGGGACAGTCTACGGGATGTCTAACAATCCGGGATGGCAATGGGAAGCAGTGGGAAACGGCGCTGAATAAGGGAATTTCCCGCAAAAAAAGGGAAGGTTGACAGCTATGATTGCTGTGTGTGCGCTGCATCTTGTGATTGATTATGTGGGTTGGGGCTTACCTGCCCCCCTGTTTTATTCAAGTTGGCACCCCTGCCCCCCACCGTCCCCAAAGGTTGCCCAGAAAGGAATGTGACCCAAGTGGAATCTAGACACATATAAAAAAAGCTGTGAAAATGCTTTTTTTTAAAAACCGTTTTGAAAAATATATTGAATTTGCCGTATCTCGCCATCACCAGCTAGTGTCACATTTGTATAATGCACCTTACAACACACCTAAAACATTTATTTGCAGCTGCATAGCTGAGTCCCTTCAGTCTGGAAAAAGGTTCCTCACCCCCTACTTCAGAGGCCAGTATTTAGAATTTCATCCATAATGTTATAAAATGCCAATGAAGAAGTTTCAGAAGTCGTGTAGTGGCTGGAGACACATATTTCCCTTTTCTTTTTTCTAGACAGTTAAATGTGAGGTGACAGAGAGCTTCTTACGCTGCAGGCATTCACCATTTTGTGCCTCATTCCCATTGAAACTGATTTGCAGGGGGGTATTTTGCATTAAACGTGCATTCAACATTTCCACCACTTCTGCTCCAATCTAGTCCCGCTCTTTGAATTGTAAGCATGTTTTTTTCCAGTTTTTCTGGGCAGGCAAAGGAAATGAGTGGCAACACTGTGGGCAACAATGGCTCTGTCACAGAAATATAGGGAGAGTCAATGGTTATGCAAGCTGTCTTAAAAAAAAAAAAAGAACCCTGCAACATGTTTGTAAAGAACTACTACGATTCCACCAAGGAGGAAGGGGTTCATGCCTGTCTTTCATACCTTCTTCAGCTCCTTTAATAATTATTGCTTGTCTTTTAGAGGAATGCCCATTTTCTTCTGAGCTTACAAAGCTGAACTTACAAAGCAATATTGCTTTTTCTAATCCTGCATACTGCACATGTAAACATACTTCCTTAGGGATCAGGTTAACACATGCAAAGTAGTTCTTCATGTAAGGGGGGGAATCAAGAGTGCAGAGGCAGTTTTCCCCACATTGGGCCCTGACATGAAAGCTGTGACAGGGTCCTATAGTTCTTCCTCCTCCCCAAAACCTACTAAGCTTTTTTCTAGCTTTGGGAAGGAGCAGGGAGGGCTCTAGGACCCTGCCCGAGCCCTCACACCTCCTTCCCAAAGTCCAAACAGCAGAAGGCCTGGAGGGGGGGCACCAAATTTTGGCCTAGCTCAGGGCACCATAGTACCAAAGGCTGCCCCTGGAGACTGGGATGATTCCTGAATGCAGGTAGACACATTCAGTCTGCTGTTACATGCAGGAATCTCTAGATCAGCACCATTATTTTGAGTGATGGGTGAAATGCTTAATACGAATAGTTTGAAACATTGCTTGTAGGTCGAAGGTTGGATTAGATCTGAGCAGAGCTCATAGTGGTGATTACCCCCCCCAAACTGAAAATTCAGACTTAGTTACCTTTAATTAACCAATGGGACTTCAGTAATGAAGAAGTCATCTCATTGATTTCCTTGGGATCTAAGACTGACTTAGTCTGACTCAGACACAAAGTAGATATTTATTTAGGGTGTTAGTTTAGTAGTGAGACTACGTTTGAAATTTTTGAAGATACCTGCCATTTTGTTCCTGGTGATTTTTGTTGTTGTTCTTTCATGATTTTAAATTCCCCTCCCATACTTATAATTTTGCACATCTTTATTTATGAGAACAGGGGTTTAAATTTGTTACCATGCGTAAAGCTGAAAGCTGTTTACCCTTCAAAACCCCACATGCTTGCAGTGATTAATAATTATTAACAATGGGAAATTCTATTCGGAGTAACAGAATCTGTTTTCTTCTTCTCCAGCTAATTCTTGCCACTTGGGAAGGAGGTTATAACTTACAATGTCAAAACCTGACCAGTGCAGGAGAAGCCGACATCCGGGTAAGAAACAAAAAGCAACCCAAGAACTGAAAGGTGGCTGTGAGGCTGGAAGGAGTCATATTCCAAAATATCTTGAAGGCACCAGGCTGGCAAAGACTAGGCTAGCCTCACCTTAATGTCTCCCAGTTCTTTCTTAGGCTGTATTCATGTATACACACTTAGCTTAGGGGCAAGTCCCACTGAACTCAATTGGGCTTCCTTCTGGATAGGTATATAGAGGACTGCACCATTGCCACATTTCTATACCTTGGTAGAATTTTTTTTTAAATGCATTTATCATTCTATGGCTAATCTTTAACTCTGTCTTTTAAATTTTGTCCATTGGGGTGGGTTTGTTTGTTTGTTTGAGGCTGTTTTTTCACATGACGATCTCTTTGGTGTACAGCTTACGCTGGTGCTTTTTAATGGGAAAATTCAAGCAAGCATTTCCTAAAAATAGTTTTTCAAAAGGAAAAAGCTTACAACCTTCTGCAGCTAAAAGAGGCTATTCCACCCCCCTTCAAAATTAAGAAAATGCTTCCTACCTCTCCATGTATCTCTTCTCATGCTGCGCCTTCTTCAGCAGCTGTCTGGATTCAGCCAGGACCCAATTCTAGAAAAGAAGCTATGTTTTTCTTCTCTTTCCCTTTTTGCACTATTTACATGCCTGGTAGCGAAAGCTGGAATCGGAGAGTAGCCATAAAGAAACTGCCTATCAAACTTGTATGTGTATGTGGGTCTGTGTATATCTCTCTCTGTATACTCTTTATATCTTTAATCTTAGAGTTCTAAGTGAGACAAGAAAAAGAACTGGCACGAAAGGTATTCTTCTAACTGCAATTGCCGATTTCACTTCCCTCTGAACTTTCCTCCCAAAAGCCTTGGTGCTGAATTCACATTAGATGCTTTTACTCTTGGCTTGCTGTTTCTGCTCCTCCAGATTCAAAGGCACTATTCACATGCATAGAATCATAGAATTGTAGAGTTGGAAGGGACCCCCAAGAGTCATCTAGTCCAGCCCCCCCCCTTAGCAATGCAGGAATCTCAGCTAGATCACACGTGAGAGATGGTTGTCCAACCTCTGCTTAAAAACCTCCAAGGTTTTTCACCTCCAAACCTGCCTATTTCCAGACTCAAGAATTGGCATTGAAGACAACGCTCCTGGGTTGAGCCTGTGTGCGTCTTGACGCAAACCAAGTTGTAGGAGAGGGGTAGGGAATTACTTTATAAGAAGAAAGGGAGTACAGTTGTTGGGGTAGGCGGCGTGGGGAAGCATTTTTATGAAGATTAGTTGGAGGGGAAATGAGGCAGGGGGAGCTAGGCATAGACTGTTGCATAGACAGGAACAGAGCCATAGGTCAGTGGGTAGCACATCTGCTAGGCATGCAGAAGAACCCTGCTCCAGTCCCCAGCATCTTCAGGCAATGCCTGGAGACTTCAGCCTGAGACCCCCGAGAGCCACCACCAGTTAGTGTAACTAACATTGAGCTAAAGCAGGGCTCCCCAAACTTGGATCTCCAGCTGTTTTTGGACTACAGCTCCCATCGTCCCTAGCTAGCAAAAACTAGTGGTCAGGGATGATGGGAATTGTAGTCCAGAAACAACGGGAGACCCAAATTTGGGAAACCCTGAGCTAGAGGAACCCACAAGTCTGGTTCAGTAAAGGTAGCTTCCTATGGATTTTCTAGCAACAAGTGGCGTCAGGGCTGGCCCTAACGTTAGGTGAAGTGCTTGTTTCCGGCAGCAAATGATCACCCTCCCTGCTGCTTCCCATCCTCCCCCAATTCAGCTTCATTGAGGGCAGAGTGCAGGAGTGCAGCTGGTGGTGATGAGGCTGGTGGTATCTCTGTACCTTCCCCTGGTGTTGCTGGTGGCAATGCTATGACTGTATTGTGGTGGAGCTGCGGCTGTAGGCTCAGACTGCTGGTCTGGGTGGCGCAAGCACTGAGGAGCCATCTCTGCTGATCTTCTGCCCACTGCGTTTCGGGGAAGTGTCTGTGACCTGTGCTGTTTCCCCTCCAAAAGTTGAGCAACTAGCTCAGTTGAAGTTAAGGTGACCCAGATGAAAGGCAGTGTTTGGCATAGCAAGGGCTCTCCTTAAAACAAAAAACAAATGAACCACCCTCTCTGATGTTTGCTTGCCTGCCTGTGCTTTTAACATATCAGTACTTGGTCCCCAGGCAGTTGGCTTAACTGAATTATGCACTCAGGGCACAGCTAAACTCTGGAATTTGGTACCTAGAAGAAGTGATGGTGCTTCTAGATGGATGCTTATTGTGCAAATACATGCAGGGTTGTTGTCCCTGCTCCCCTCCCCCAGCATTCAAATGAGTGAATGCAAAGGACGGTCCCTATTATCTCCAATGAAATCTTAAGAGTGGACAGTGTTGGACTAGAACTTGGAAGACAGAAGTTCAAATTCCCACTCAGCCATGGGTAACCTTGGGCTAGTCAATGACTCTTAGTCTTAATCATATGTGCCAAGTTATGCTTGACGTTGGGGAGCTTTGTCACGTGCACGTGATGTCACAAGTGCAGCACACACGTGTGACATCACAAGTGTCAGGAGGAGGCCTCGAGGCTGACAGGGCCTCCATCACCATAGAGAGGCCCAACATCACTACATGGAGGCCTAGCGGGGCCCTCTGCCACTGCAGGGAGGCCTGACAAGGCCTGCAGCAGCCAAGACCCTCAATATTGGGAGGGGAAGGGCTCAGCCCCGTCCCCACATATTTCAGGGGGGCTCAGGTATCCTCAGCCCCATAGAGTTGGCACCTATGGCCTTAGCTCCCTCATGAGACTGTTGAGAGGATAAAATGGGGAAGGGGAGAACCTTGAGCTCCTCAGAGGAAAGGTGGAATATAAAATCAATTAAATGCCATAGTAGAGATTTAATGTACTTATAGCTCTCCTTTCTCCCAAGCTGGGATTCAAGGAGATATGCCACCTGTCAAAATATGGTACACGGCACTCTTGTACCACAGAAACTTAGTCTGGCAGAACAGGGAGAGAGTAAGTAAATAAATACTGCACAAACAATTTGCCCCAACATAAGGGAGCCTCTGATTATAGCAAGCACGTTCTTTGTAAGCTGAGAACATTGTATTTACTCCCACCGTGTGTAAGAATTTCTCCACAGTCAATGGCATGCAGGGCCATATGTAAATGCCTCGCACAATTTACTTGTTCTGCTCAATTCATTATCCATTATTGGAGCCTGATACCCTGTTGCAAAGCCCACCATGAATTGCATAGTTCTGAAGCTAGATCGTGATTCTGAGGAGTAATTTGGAAGCCTTGCTGAGAAAATGCAAAGGAGAGAGGGCATTAATAAACAACAGCTGCTCAGGGACTCAGTATTGCATACTAAGCAGGTTCCTTTTCTAAGACAGGAATTGTAGTTGCTCAGAATTAAATCCCACTGGAATCTACGAGGATTACTTCCAATGGCTTGTGTTTAAGACTACCTCTAGGAACGAAGTCTGAATCTGTTGCACTCTCTGGGCTTGTGCACACTGCTCTTTCCAGACATGGTCCATGCTTAAAAGCTCTGTGTTTGGGAACCCTTTTGTTTGCTCTTTAAAACCCCCTCTTTGAAGCTCAATTGGAGTGAACAGCAACCCGCAGAAAACCTGAATTGATGTTTGCTGTGATTGAGCACTAAAATGTGAATTTTCATGGAGAAAACGCCAAGGCAAAAAGCAAAGCTAGGACACAGAGCTTTTAAGTGCAGACCTGTGCCTGTAAAGAGTAAGCCCCATGGAATACGGGGGGAGAGGGGGCTTGCATCTGCATAGGACCAGGCAGCACCCAATTTTGGATTACTGTAAGCCACATATGGGAAATCTGAGGCAGTCCAGATGTCGATGGACTACAACTCCTCTCAGCCAATGGCCAGGGATGGTGGAAGTGGAAGCCCAACAACAGTTTGAGAAGGGCAGGTTCATCGCCCCTGTTTTAAGCCATAGGAAAATATCTTAAATCTGAGTTTTGCCTGACTAAAGGATTATTCAAGGATAGCAGAACATGTTCCTCCAAGAAGAGAGATATTAATTCATCTGTCTTGTTCCTGCAGGTGGCCAAGGTGTTGTGGTGGTATTACTTCTCCAAAGTCATTGAATTTGCTGACACGATGTTCTTTGTTCTGCGGAAGAAAAACAGTCAGATTACTTTCCTTCACGTTTATCATCACGCCACTATGTTTAACATCTGGTGGTGTGTCATGAACTGGATACCTTGCGGACAAAGTTAGTATTCGGAGACGCGGACTTAAAATGTAACCAAGCAACATACCTAGAGTACCTTTATATATGATAGATCTAACAGCAGATCTATGCAGTCCTGCCATTTGGGGGAAAGTGGAGGTGAATCTCATTTAGTAAACGAACAAAATGTTGAGTAAGCTGTCAGGCACACTCTCTGTCTGAAGTAAACACACAGCAGCAACTCAGTTGCCATTTTGTTTTTTTGAAATGTTCTGCTGCATTTAGTATATTGTAGAATCTACCTCAGACACCTCCTGTATCCTGCAGATGATGTGATGGATTAAAGTGTGCAGAACAGCTAGAATACTGCAGCACATTCCTTGAGATCACTAGTTCAAATCTTACATGCATACCATCCCGATCTTGGGTTGTGAGCATTGCGCAGAAGCCCCTGCTTCTTCCTTTTTGAGTCTCTTTTGTGCAAAGAGAAATACTGAGGATGCAATAATTTTCTGTAGTCCTCTGGCACAGCAAAGGTTGGAGGGGACTCATAGATATATTTTCCCCTTGTAGTGAGGTGAAGTAAAGGAAATGACTCTGAGCTAATTAGCCACGGGTGGCGCTGTGGGTTAAACCATAGAGCCTAGGACTTGCCGATCAGAAGGTCAGCGATTCGAATCCCCGTGAGGGGGTGAGCTCCCATTGCTCGGTCCCTGCTCCTGCCAACCTAGCAGTTCAAAAGCACGTCAAAGTGCAAGTAGATAAATAGGTACCACTCTGGCAGGAAGGTAAACGGCGTTTCCGTGCACTGCTTTGGTTTGCCAGAAGCAGCTTAGTCATGCTGGCCACATGACCCGGAAGCTGTATTCTGGCTCCCTCGGCCAATAAAGCGAGATGAGTGCTGCAGCCCCAGAGTTGGTCACGACTGGACCTAATGGTCAGGGGTCCCTTTACCTTTACCTATTAACACAGGAACCGGTTGCAGTTTTCAAAGGATAGAGCAAGGGTGAGAAACTTTTCTTTTTTTAAAAGAAAAATATTTTTCATTTTTGAAAATAACATTTTTTCTTTTTATATATACATATCTAATCCAAATTTTTATTAATTAACTTCCCCCTGCCCCCCTGGTTTCCATCCCCCCCTTTTATTCTCCTTGCATATAATTATACTGGGGTGAGAAACTTTTCAAAGGCTAGAGCAAGGTGCTATCTTCCCCATCCCCACAGATCAAGTTTGACAGGTGGGGCAGTCTATCTGTCAATCATTTGACATCCGAATGACATCAGATTGCATGTTTTTGCCTGCAGTTTGGAATTGAACCATGCTAGCAAATACACAGCCTGCAAAGCCTGACTAATCGCCAGTGCTTGTAGAGAACTATGCACAGAACTTTGCAGGCACCACTTGCTTAGTGGTGCTTGCAAATCCCCTTTCGGTGCAGCCACATCTCTATGGCCTCAGGTGTAGGGTTAGGCTCATCCCACACCTGACGCCATAGAGATACGGCTTCACTATCGCCTCCCCAGTCCAGCGCCCCAAACCAGCTGCCTGGACTATCTGTCCCTTCAAGCAGCTTCAGCCACCCCAGCAGCAGTTGTGAGCCAACTCACCACCAGAACCAGAACCACTTGAACAAGGTTAGAAAGAAACCCATATAGGCTACAAGAAGGAAAAAGGCATTAACTCACGGAACCGTCATTATGTAACACTCCCATGGCATGGTAATAGAGGCTCTGAGCTCAGCCGCCAAAGGAAACTCTGCCAGTTCTTTACATTGCCAGTGAACCATAGTATTGATTCTCAGAAGCAAAGTCTTAACAATGTGTTCAATTCAATCACAGGTTTCTTTGGACCCACCTTGAACAGTTTTATCCACGTCCTCATGTACTCCTACTATGGACTGTCCGTCATTCCATCCATGCGCAAGTATCTATGGTGGAAGAAATACCTCACTCAGGCACAACTGGTACGCTTACAACATTTTGTTGCTTGTACTGACCATAGTTCTGAAAATAAATATATAAATCCTGTAGCAAGGTCAAGCTAGCAATGAGCCAGTTTGCAATGGAATACGAAGTTGAGGGTGGGGAAGCTTTTAGTTCTTCAAGGCAGATTACCGTATTTTTCGTTCTATAGGGCGCACCGGCCCATAGGACGCACCTCGTTTTTTTGGGGGGGAAATGAATAAAAAAAATTATCCCCCCCCCACCGCGGCTGCCGCCCCAAGCCTTGTATACACCTGCAAGAAGCACGGGGCACCCTCCGGAGGGCTCCGCGTGCTTCGGGCTGCAGGCTACCGCCCCAAGCCTCGCGCGCTCGGCGGGACCTCCCGCCGGGCGCGCGAGGCTTGCAGACACTTGCCCGAAGCACGGGGAGCCCTCCGGAGGGCTCCCCGTGCTTCGGGCGACAAGCTGCCGCCCCAAGCCTCGCGCGCTCGGCGGGACCTCCTGCCGGGCGCGCAAGGCTTGCGGACACTCGCCGGGGCTGCAGGCTGCTGCCTGCAAGCCTTGTGAGCCCGCGGGAACTCCCACCGGGCTTGCAAGGCTTGCGGATAGCTTCCTGAAGCCTGGAGAGCGAGAGGGGTCGGTGCGCACCGATGCCTCTCGCTCTCCAGGCTTCAGCGAAAGCCTGCATTCGCCCCATAGGACGCACACACATTTCCCCTTCATTTTTGGAGGGGAAAAAGTGCGTCCTATGGAGCGAAAAATACGGTATGTTCCTTCTTTTTCCACTATCCAGGGACACTAGCACAATGGCAAGGAGCCACAGCCCCATCCCAGCTTCCAAACATGTATATGAACATCTGCATCATGCATTACACATTCACGCTGCATGTGGGAATCAGTGTGATGTAGTGGGTTTGTCTGCAGCACAAATCTTCTAAGATGTGTATGCCTAATTCTACATAGAATCAGGCTTGGGGCCATCTCAGTGTAGCTGCTCCACCAGGAGAACCATGAAGAGACCTTATGTTTTGGAAGAAGGGAGCAAGGAACACACAGCCAGGCAATGAGTTGCTCAAGGCCAATATTTGGGAGAAGTGTGATGGAAGTAAATCAATTTGAAAAGCCACAAGGATCTTATAAGAACTGGGGTTTTTTGTGGGTGGGGTGGGGGAATATGCTATACAGGAGCAATACCAAGTGCTGGCAGGAACAGAAGTGGCCCCAGTGTAATTGTAGTTGATCCCTCTACTCATTGACACTGCCCCATGTTTTAGTGTGAGCCTTGCCTAGGTTCAATTTCGAAGGACAACCTGTGTGGCACAGATGCAAGTCACATTCCAGATATAACTGGCCATTGCACTTGTTCATCCTGCCCACTATGCAACATTGTAATAGCCAGAGCTGCTCTGTGCTGAGACGATATATGGGCATGTTCTTTGATGTGCTCTTGAGGGATAGTGTTATGCCCGTCACATCGACGCTGTTGCAATTTGGAGCACGGCTGCTCCATGCTCCTGTCTTGACTTGTAGAAAACTCATGCATTAAGTGACACTTCATCACCCAGAGAGTTTCCAGGCTGGTGCCATCAGACATCACAGCTCTCCTGCCCTAAGCAGGATCCTTGTGGCAAACTATTCAAGATATTTAGGCCAAGTGAACAGAATATGTAAGAACCCCTAAAACATTAATGGCCTTTTTTTTTTTTTGGGTGTTGCCACAAGCGTCAACAGGTATGAGTAGTAAACACTGCCGCTATGGTGTCAAGGTGCGACCTGTAACTTTCTGAACAGAATTGATGTGGAGTTACCCTGGCTTTTCTCTCCAGTGAAACAGCCATTCCAAAGGGAAACTGCCATTTTTTAAACATTCATTAACAACCTGGATATTAAATGTAGGTGAACGGCGGTAGAGCAGAACTTGTAGATTGACAACACAACCATCATCCATGAGAAAGGGGTATGAATTTCACCTGGGGAAGGCCTAATCCTGAAAATGATGGGCATTGATGTTTCTTTCTTCAACAGATCCAGTTTTTGCTCACGATTACACACACGCTCAGTGCAGTTATGAAGCCATGTGGATTTCCATTTGGTTGCCTCATCTTCCAGTCTTCATACATGGCCACACTGGTCATTCTGTTTGTTAACTTCTATGTTCAGGTAAGTTGAAAAGAAAAAGGATAGCTGCATATGCTTAATGAAAGTGTCTTGAAACTTGGCATTCCTAGCTTTAACGGTGTCAAGCTTGGTTTCCGCCCCATGCTGGTTTTTAAAACAAACTTTAAGTATCTTCCTCAAATTGCTCATTGAGTTGAACTTGAAGAGGGGGCACTGAGGTGAAGGAAGCAGTCATGCCGTCAGCAATTATGCAACATCCACTGCAGTGTGATATAATGTTTCTTATTGGCGTGTCCAATTCTGCAATGTTAAGAGCCTTTGTTGCAAGGCTCCTTGCCGGTATTCAGTTCCCGTGAAACGTGGGGGAAAGGAAACGTGACAGCAAAATCAAACCGAACCTTCACTTATAATGAAAAGATAGATGTCCACTAGTGTGTCCACCAATTCAGCAGAATCCAGCAAACTCTATACTACAAAGCTTCAGCAAGTAGGCAGCAAATACAGGCAAAAATTATGCTTCAATGGCTACAGTGGAGTCCTAATGGAAAATGATGGGCAGGCCAAGTTAGGAATGTGCATTTGTCATCCACATCAAAAGAAAATAATCTGGCCGCTTCACCCAACTGAGGCCCAACTGAGCTTCGCAGTGCAGGTTCATCTGCTGCATATGTAGAAGCTGTTTCTGTGGGCAGACCTTTCTTGGTGAAGCAGGGCTGAAATATTTAATCCAGTATTATCTTTATTATTAGATTTACATCCCACCTTCCCTCCAAGAGCTGAAGGTAACATGGGTTCTCCTTCCAATTTCCCCCCTCCCAGGTTGTGCTAGGGGACAGTGACTCTTCCCCCCCCCCCCCCCCCGCTCGAAGGACACCAAGTGAGCATCATGGGCTCAGAGGGGATTTGAACCCTGGTCTCCCACATCTTGGTCCAGCACTCTAGCCAAGGCATCCCCAAACTCGGTCCTCCAGATGTTTTGGGACTACAGTTCCCATCATTCCTGACCACTGGTCCTGTTAGCTAGGGATGATGGGAGTCGTAGTCCCAAAACATCTGGAGGGCCGAGTTTGGGGATGCCTGCTCTAGCCACTACACTACAGTGGCTCTTATCCCTTCTCCAGGTGCAGAATGGGCCAGAATCAAGGGGAACATTAGTTCCAGCGACAGATTCTTAAGCGAGAGAGCACAAGCACCTTTTCCACATCACTTTTCTGTGCAATAAACTTGCTTTGCTATTAACTTGTTTCACATGCTCCACTTTTTTCTTTTTCAAGGCTGTTCTTCTGCTAAGAGTTACAGCGTTCTTCTTGTACTCAAAGTTACACTATATTATTTGCTTATTTTATTATCTAAATTCTTTGCGATGGTAGCACATTCAGTGCTGCTTGTAAGAGCAGCGCTGTTCACATTTCAGCAAATCTAGCGCTCGAGTGCTTACCCTGCATTTTCAAAAAAAGAAGGTGGCAAAGCACATCCCTCCCCTGCCTACAGTAATTTCACGAACATTATACAGAGGTCTCCCAATTAAGTATCTATGTGCCTATTTATTTATTTTTTAAAAAGAAGAACAGCAGCATAGCTAACCCCTTTTATCCTATACATACAAGGTTGGAATTTTATGCTCTTGTGTCACAGAGAAATAGCACACCAATGACAGAATGAAACTACTGTGACATACTCTATTCAACCTTTGTAATAATAATAATAAATAATAATAATAATAATAAATATTATATATAATATATTATTATTTATACCCCACCCATCTGGCTGAGTTTCCCCAGCGACTCTGGGCGGTTTCCAATCAAGTGTTAAAAACAATACAGCATTAAATATTAAAAACTTCCCTGAACAGGGCTGCCTTCAGATGTCTTTTCAAGATAAGATAGCTGCTTATTTCCTTCACATCTGAAGGGAGGGCGTTCCACAGGGCGGGCGCCACTACCGAGAAGGCCCTCTGTCTGGTTCCCTGTAACCTCACTTCTCGCAATGAGGGAACTGTCAGAAGGCCCTCGGCACTGGATCTCAGTGTGGGAAAGGATCAAATGAAAGGACTTTCCTGTGAAATCTTGCACAGCAATGCTTAAATGGGAAAAGAAACTGGAGCAACAGCCTGGGGTGGGGAAACACTACAAAACAGCTCTAAATTTATTGCATAGTGCAGCTCAGCAGTTCTTCCTGCAGTCAGGTGTAGATAAAATCACTTCTAGATGAAATAGATCTACATCTAAGATTGTTTGTAGGTGTTCTTCTCCGTAACAGTTGGCTGGGTGGTCAGCAGCATCTCTGTAGCTTGCTGAGGGGGGTGAGGCTGCTGGAAACACAGTGGCTGAGCCAATGCAATGTGGCCTTTGATGGGTTTGCACTGCACCACCACCCCTCCACCTCTTCCTCCCAGTAAGCCACAGCAAGGCTGATGATAAGGTCAGTGGCGGGCAGTCGGGCAACTACTGCTGCCTTGCTGACCTCTAGTGGTTTTGCTGATCCATTGCTTTTTAGCCCTCTATAAAGGATGTCTTTTGAGTTTGTTTAGGTAACTTATAAGGAAGAGGTTTTGTTAAAAGAGAGTTGAATTTCTCCAGCATGATACCATGTATTTCAAACAAATGCATCTGCCATGAGTTTCTCTGTGTAAGTCCAGGAGCACATTTCTGTTCTTCTCAACTGTCAATCCGTTTTCTGGGCTTCCGGAAGAGATTTCTCTGTGGATAATGAATGCATTTTCTCCCTAGGTGTGACATGTTAAGTGCAAACAGAGAAAAAACAAATCTACTCCATTCTGTTGAGTATAATATTCTACAGCCAGCACCAGTATGTTATAGCAGTTGCCGTAACACCAGCTTGATGAAGGCTAGTATTCAATTGGGGTTGCGTCAGTTGTTAGTCCTGTTCAGGGTAGACTCATTAATGGCTCAGGTCCATTGATTTCAACAGGTCTACTTGATGTGAACCTTAGTTGGATACAGCCCCAAGTATGTTTATTTTGTGAGGAGAGATGATAGTACATTAGACAAAAGCCTTTGGAAAAAATACTGGATAAGGAGGCACTATCAGTAGTGGAAACTGTTAAAACAGAAGTCATGCTGTTGTATGCTTTTTAACTGCAGGAAAAAGAACTTTGGCTATGGCTAAAAACATTCAGATCTACTTAGAAGAGGCTGGCCCTAATTTTGATTACTTCTGTTTTTCCTTCCAGACATATCGGAAAAGACCTTCAAGAACCAATACAAAAGAGGCCTCTCTAGTAACAGAAGTCAAGAACGGGTTCCATAAAGACTACATAATGGCAGCTAATGGTGCTCTGAACAAAAAAGCACAATAAGAAATATATTTTATTATACTGTAGTGTACAAAATCCTTCCTCTTTTTTTTTTGCTAAAGCCCCCCCAAAACACGAGTTGACCAGGCAGTTGTGCACAGCTTTAGTATGAGATTTGACTCTGTTTCCTTAACGTTTAGCAATTTTTACTCCCTTGTTTAACTCACGATTGATGACTTGTTTTTAACAACGTAGTTTCAAGTGTTTTGATAAATACCTCCATCGAAACGGTGAGGACATGCTGTCTCTTTCACCCAGCCAAAACAAAGCCACATTTTGTAAATTTTAATCATGGGCAGAATGCCTGACAAGAGTTGTTCCTTGGGATGATGGTTTGGGGTGGTGGTGCTTTGAACAAAATCCTACCTATTGAAACCAGCTGCAGGTTCACAGGTATTAGTTGTGCAGACATACAGAGTATATAATCTCTGTTTTAGGAAGAAGTGTGTGTTTTAGTATGGTTGCATGGTGACACTAAATTTGTTTCCCCCTTGGATTCCAGGAAAAAAAGTGACTTGTATACTAAAAACTTTGTTATTATCTTCATGGGGATAAAGAGAGGTAGGAGGATTACTCCTATTCCAAGTTCTAGCAAGAGGCAGTGTAAGGTGCTCCAGAATTTCCTCCAACTTCACGTGCCAACTAAGAACACCTGAACTGCATTGTCCACCCTGAAACCATCCAAATGCTGGTGTACCTGCTGCCACCCTTTAAAAATGTGCTGCAACAGGTATACCAGCTGCAGATCACCTTGCAGAAAATGTGTTGGGGCATAACCCGTTATGATAAGCAGCGATCGGTCACCTGACAGAGCCGACTGCAACCTTGCTATTGTCTTTTCCCCCTTCATAATGCTTCCTTGGCTAACCAAGAAAGGTATGGTTTATATCCAACCCCCCCGGTTTTAAATCTGTGTGACTGCAGAATACAAGTTCACTAGATGCACCATAATATGCTTCCTATGAAGCAATAAGGTGGAAACCAGGAAGAGGGGCTTGTTTACAGGCAGGCATCATCATTACTGCAGCACAAAAGTGCACAGCTGATAAGACTTTTAAGGCAACCCTATACAGGTTTGCTGAGAAATAAATCCTACCCATTTCAATGGGACTTAGTGTTCTGCGTGAGGGATTGCAGCCTCAGAGTTTTAGCATTTAAATATGACAAGTCGGATCACTTGCACCACCAGCAGCCCCTGTTCTGAAAGCTGAACCCCTACTTCATGAGCTTTGCACCTTCTTAATTTCTTGCTGTGGGTCCACAAAGCCCACATGCTTGAGCTACCTTCTCCGACATTTAAGTGCTTCTCTCTCTACTCTATTCTAGCAGCCACCATACCTGTTTTAGGTGTGGTCTGTTACCAGCGGATTAAGCCTGTTTGCCACTCGGATGCTATGGCCTACCGTTACAGTGGTAAGAAGCTAGATTCTGCCACACATAAGTGTCATCAAAGCATACAGTCCCCTTTCAAACAGTTTTATATTGTGGGACACTTAACATTTGCTGCTGATGGACATTGGTAGTGACAGAGCTTGGTTTAATGCAGCTTTTATTCCCAGTATGAACCTAAGAAATTCCGCCTACCAAGCAGCTGCTTGATTCTGTACTATGACAAAACATCAGCAGGAGGAAGCAGCACTGCAGCTCAGCCTTGCTGCCTGCAGTTGGCGTAAGAAAAACACTTTACCATTCCACACATCCATTATTTCATTCCCATGTTGGCCACCCCTCTCCCAGTTGGTGCAAGCAAGACTGGCCACCTTAGACAATTTGGCACCCTAACTTTGTACGACTGATGGCTCCAAATGTAATCAGCACACATTAAAACCTGGAGGCAGAAGTGTTGGGAAAAGGAAAAAATAGTTGTGTCTGGAGTCCAGGTGCAGGACACAACAGAATCCCAAAAGCTCAGCATTAGCACAAGGACTATGACCCTGAGCATGTTTACTTGCAATTGATTCTCACTTAAATCAGTAGGACTTACTCTGGGGAGAAAAAAAAGCTTTGCTAGAAGACCGGGGGGGGGGGGGGGCGCAGCAAATATATGCACCATGCCTTTATGAAGGTGAACTGTTGCCACTGATGGGTAAAAACAGTATCACATTGGGTGTAAGAAAATAAGATTCATCAAAGCACCCTAAACATTTGATTCTTAGAAACCATCAACCTTTAGGAATTCAAGTGGAAGCCAGGAAGCAATGACAATTTCCCCCTCTAGAGGGTAGTACACACAGCACTACATGAAACCAAATGACCACTTGAGTGTTGCCAGAAAGATCCTTGAAGTGACTAATTCCTTGCCTCTATTTTACTCAAATAAAATCCACTTGAATTTAGAGTTCTGGCATAGAAATTCTCACCAGCATTCCATAATGCCTGAAGCAATCCCCCATCTGTGTGAGGAGCAACCTACAGATATGTAACCTGCTGAAGCCGTGATGGGCGCTTGATTCCTTCATCTCCGGGAGACATGGTTCCACTTGACTTCCAACACTTGATGACTGCTGAAAACAACTCTTGGAACAAACAGGTGTTTGAATTTTAACCTGAGACAGACACACTTTTAATCCAAACAGAGCCCAAAAACCTTTGCATCGGGATGTGAAATTCATCCAAAAATGACAAGCCATTCCGAGGAGCTCTCAGATCTCCTGGTATTTGTTAGTTCAGGTATGAGAGTTTACTGTGCAGCGAACATTCAGCAGGGGTGGCTAACCATTGCTGGTGTTGCTGAAGCCCCAACTCCCATCCAACTTGGCCAAGCTGGCAGGCACTGGAGGCTGTTGGTAGTGTTAGCAACTGCAAACCTCACCCCTGGGTTTAAAGGGTTTTTGTTCCATTTTTTAAGGATGTGCTGGGGGGGGGCAGGGAAGGGGAGGAACATTGCCTTACTCAATCTTTCAAAGGGCTGAAAAATACACTGTAGATTTAAAACCACTTGATAAAATCGTAATCAGGTACATGTCTGAATACGCAAAAACTAGTAACATGCTGCTATTCTGAACAACCATCAGGATAACAACTTCTGAAATTATTTTCCTGTATCAGTGTTTGCCGTTGAAAATAAAACACGTTTTACAGTCAATGCGTTTTGCGGTCTTCTGTTCTTGCTATGTGACAGTGCAATAGCTTGGAATATGAAAATACCCAAGATTTGGCATAACGGGGGTGGGGTAAGGGTGTTAATTGTTTTTTGCAGCACAAAGTTGGGGGGGTGGGGAGGAGCCACATTCTATCACCCATTACATGCCCTATTATATTCCCATTATATCCTGCCTCTACCCATATAAACTGACCCAAACTCTTGTGCTCATCATCTGAGGCCCCTCTTCATGTGTCCCCTCCCCAAGAGGTCTGGAGTGTGGCAATACGAGAATGGGCCTTTTCTGTAGTGGCTCCCTGTTAGTGGAGGAGGTTCGTCTGGTACCTTCATTAAATATCTTTAGGTGCCAGGCGAAAACATTCCTCTTCAACCAGGCCTTTTGTTGATTAATATTCTACAGCCTTTTAAATGTGTTTGTGGGAGAGGGGGTTATTATTTTGATTATTTCTGCTTTAACTATTTGTGCTTTAACCTTGTATTTTTATCTTGTGAACCGTCTTGAGATCTTGCAATGAAGGGCTGTATATAAATCTAATAAATAAAATAAAATAAGTAATTTGGAAACTGCACTCTGTCAGGTAGAAGTGCAAGACAACTCATACCCATTTCCTTCTGAGGTGCTGATTAAATGTGAAGTCATAACCCCCCCCTTAGTTGTTTTCTACCCATGTTGCCAGTATTATTAAAACCTGGCAGTTACTGCTATTAAGAACTGTGCTGCCCTATCTTCTGTGCTACACAAATCCCTTTCATGGGCACTTGAGGCAGGCAAAACTGAGCTGCAATTTGGGCCACACCAAACACTGCTAGATGGAATCACTTGTGTCCAACAGACCACACTCTTCAAATACATTTTTAAATCTGTTAGTCCCTTAGACAAGTCAAGCAAGAGGTAAATCATAATAAAATAATAAAAAGAGTTTTCATCCAATAAGAAATTGGGGGGCGGGGACACTCAAACAATTGCTTCTTGTTAGGAGAAGGTTATCTTTAATTTGTGTTTACAAGATTTCTAACACAATTGGCTGCATATAAAATATAAATGACAGATAAGGATGGGAAGGAATGATATCAACTGAAATATCAGCTACGCTATGCATTTCACAAATTGTTGGCACCAGAAACCCCTCAACACTACCCCCTTGTGGGAAAGAGAGAGAGCAAAACTCATTTAAGCATCGAGTACATGTTAACAGACAACTGTTTATAGTTATGGACTGAAGGCATTTATCCAGCATATTTTAAGAAATGATTCAGACACGTCAGCATTGATCAGAGCTCTTCGGGTCAGCTTAAATTAATTTTAATCAGTCGGAGGCAATGACAGAAGTCTTGCTTCTCTCCTCATGATCTTCTGCTTCCTCAAACTGGGGGGGGGGGGGGGAGAAAAAAAGCATGCAAAATCTGTTAGTGCTTTACAGCACAGTCCTTACCTATATTCACCGAGTACTACTCAGAGGAGACCAACTGAAATAAATGAACCTATGGCTTGTTAACTTCAATAGGTCTACTCTGAGTCCCACTGCCACTGATTACAATGTATGAAATGTATTTTCATACATTTGGGACCAACACATCACAGGAACAGATAAAAGCCCTTATGACTGTGGGAAGCCTCGTTCTACAAAAAATGACCGCGGCAAACCCTTTATGGAAAGGGATAAGGAAATAGTAGTACTCTCAAACTTACACCCAACCCATTAACTACACCAGGACTAAACCTTGGTTACAGGCTGCGATCAGTCTGAAGCCAAGCTTCAGATGGCATGCTAAAGCAAGCCACAGTTTATACCAAAGCTGCCGCCACCTCCTCTCAGGGAGCCTGTGGATTTGTCTCAAGGCATGGTTTGGCTCAGAGATGTACTGACTATAAATGAAGGTGTTAAACAGTTAGATAAAGAACTGCCATCTTGCCTGCTCAATAAGAGCCTTTGCTTCTCCTTGTAGTTCCTAAGACTCACACCTGCTGTTCAGTATGCAATGTGTGGCAATCTGCCCAGCGACAGCCCTTACCTTTCCATTTGGGGCTGAGTCCTCCAGGTTCTTTGCTGCTCCCGCCAGCTCTGAATCCATGGACTGCATCCTATGAAAGAAACCAAAATGGGTATAGTTGAATTTGGTGCAGCTAAAGTTACTGCTCATGCTCCCCCAAGCTGCAGTCAAAACCCAGGGTGAAGGCCGAAGTGAGGAGGAAGGAAGGAAGGAAGGAAGGAAGGAAGGAAGGAAGGAAGGAAGGAAAGAAAGAAAGAAAGAAAGAAAGAAAGAAAGAAAGAAAGAAAGAAAGAAAGAGGGGGGGGAAACAGCTCATGATGCTGCCTGGTGACGTTGATTGCCAATAGTATTAAGGCAGCTCTTCGTATGACGACAGCTGTAGCCTGGGATGGGCAACCCTGACATCTAAGACAGTGACGGGCTGTTGAACGCTGCACCCACTACATAAAGTGGCCCAAACATTTCAGCCTGATGGACCCTAAACTTCCTCTCTGGTGGAGTCTCCTTTCCCAACAGTTTATCCATGAATGCAAGGATGAGATCCTCAACAGTGGCCACATGGATTTTGGAGATCAGGGAAGGTTTAACCTTCTCCTCCTGCCACAAAGTCCTAACCATGAAAGAAACAGGGATGGGGACGGAACTACAGAACTAACCCCTACACAAACCTCAATCCAAACAGGGTGGTGGTGTGTGTACCATGGCTATTACTTTTAAAAAGAAAGAAAACGACACCCCAAACCACATGCACAAGCAAAACTAAAGATGCATTTCATGTAAGACGCAACTTGGCCCTTAACATCACCATTATTATTCCTCTTTTATACATTTTTTTAAAATAAAAACAGGAGCCAAGAAGCCGAGATTCGGAAAATGTTCTGTGGATTACTGGTTCTGCATGGGTTGGTTCTTTTTTTTGTTTAATGTCATTATATTATTTTTCATAAATGGCTTTTGAAATTGTGGCGACGGATAAGGAAATTGACATTTACATTTTACACACAGGTTGTGCTGTAGGCTTGTTGCAGGAGGGGCATTCAGCTTCCCCAAACTTACAATTTATTGCGGCTTTGAGAATTGCCAGGGGGAATCCAATGTCCCTGGCAGCAGAAGCACATCTTTGTTCAAATAAAATAATCTGGAAAAGCATGAGCAGATATACACCCACCCACTCACTCCCTCCAGGGTGGCTGTGTGAAAAGAAAAGTACAGTAGAAGGAACACCCAGTCAACTGGGCTTGATTCTTCCAGCTGTGCCATTTGGAGACACCATCAGTGATGTAGAGATGCATGCGCTAAAGTACCTAGAAGATAGCAAGCCCAACAGACGGAGGAAAACAGTGCACAATTTTTTAAGCGGTGCACATTGGACAGACAGCAAGATGATAAATACCTCTGCATTTGACGAATACAAAAATTGTTCATTTTGCTGTTGAGTTTGCTGGATTGCTTAGTCCAAAATTCCTGAAACAAACGTTCTCAGCGTGAGTCGTTAAATCAATCCACAGACAACAAATAAAATGGAAAAGAAATACACACACCAAAGTATCCTTCTCAAGGTTTGAAAGAAACCGAGTTCTCTTCTCGAGATTGGCAAGTTCCTGGGTAACTGTCTTGTGGAAGTGTTCCAGTTCATTCAGCCTGTTGCAGACAAACATAAGTCATTTTACCGCTTCAGGAAAGCAGCATTTGACACTCATCTCACTAATGAGAATTGACAGAGCTGGGGGGAAAGATGCAAACACAACATGGAAAACAGTATAAGGAGAACCAATCTACTACATCAGGCAGCTGGCTTGCAGCTAGGTCCTTTGACATTGTGACTTCCTGATGGACACCTCTTGGGCTGGACTAGTAAAGCAAGCCTAATAAAATGCAAGACACAAGCTGGAAAACAGTTTTCATTGACTGAGATAAGGGAGGAAGCAGCTTAGATAACAATGCTCCCAAGCCTGCTTCATTAGTCCTAGGAAAACCTCTGTACCAAAAGAATAGACATCTTCACTTCAGTGAACAACACTGTACAGCAGTCTCTTCTTGCAACCCTCCTGCATTTGAACCAATAACAAGTCACATGCATGATAAGACTTGAGGCTTTTGACAGCAATTACTGCAGAAGAGATGCCACACAGTTATTTGATGGATGCCACGTACCGGCCCTGATGAATCTGATTCAATAATGCCAAAATATGCCGTTCAGACGTCCTCAGAACGTTTTGGGTATAAATCGCCATCCTCTTGTACCTAGACTAGTCACAATGCCAGCAAATTAGAATGGGGAAAATACTTGGAGCAGGTGAAGATACATGTTGAAATATTCATGCCAGTCTGTAAGCAACCCGTGGTGCACTTAAAATAAGCATGATGTTGCAAATTATTAGTTACCCAAAACGTTTTCTTCAATACGTGTGTGAAGCTTTCAAACGCAGCAATGACCTCCGAATCGCCAGCTCCTTCCTCAAGTGTTTTGGAGAAAAATACGTCTTCCTCTAACTCTTCTAAATTATGGCCTGCAAGAAAGACACACCACACACACACACACACACACACACACACACACACACACACTATATAAGAACTTTGTGTATGCTCAGTATCTTGGGGAAATCACTACTAAACTGCAGCATTTTTTAAAGGAATACTCTGGAAGCATTACAATGTGTTTTGCTGTCCTGGGCTTCTTTAGGAGGAAGGGCAAGATATAAATTTAGTTAATTAACTCTCTCTCTCTCTCTCTCTCTCTCTCACACACACACACACACACACACACAGAGCAAAACTACACGGCACATCAAATCTAGCTTGGCCACCTTTCCAGAGAGCAACTGATAATAAAAGCCAATCACAGAGTACATTAAAAAAGCCTCCGCATCAATGGCTGCTAGAAGCCAGAGTTACTATAAAAACAAAGGAGAAACCTCTGCAGTGGAATGTTCTGGAAAACACAGGTAGATCTTCACTGTCAACAAAACACAGGAAGTAGGGGAATTAGGAAATGTGAAAGGAATTCAATTCAGTACAGCTGCAGCAAAGGCTTGCTGGTTTCTGTTTCAAAGTAGTCACCTTCCCGAGTCTCCTCTTCCATCTCCGGGGAGTTGAAGAGTTTTCTTGGTACAAAAGGAATGGTAGGGGAGCACTCATCCCTGGGCTGCCTCCTGGTGAGCTTTGAGCGCTTTCCACTGGTACCAGCTGACAAATCTAGCAAAGACAGAATCCCAAACCCATTTCTTTGTTGCTGGAGGTTCTTATAAGGCTTTGCATGCTGACAGATGAATGCTAACATGCATTCTCCTTGAATTAAGTCCCAAGGGACTTCAGTGAAACTTCTCTGTTAAAGCAAACTTAGGTCCATACCACGATGAGATTCCAAACTTTCACCACCTGGAAGCGTCTCCACCCCCATCCTTCAGCCCGGACACTGAGGTCCACCTCTGAAGGTCTTCTGGCGGTTCCCTCACTGCGAGAAGTGAAGTTACAGGGAACCAGGCAGAGGGCCTTCTTGGTAGTGGCACCCATCCTGTGGAACGTCCTCCCACCAGATGTCAAAGAAATAAACAACTATCCGACTTTTAGAAGACATCTGAAGGCAGCCCTGTTTAGGAAAGTTTTTAATGTTTGTAGTTTTATTCTGTTTTTAGTGTTCTGTTGGGAGCTGCCCAGAGTGGCTGAGGAAACCCAGCCAGATGGGTCGGGTATAAATAATAAATTATTATTATTATTATTATTTGCCTTGCAATAGTGGTGGCTGCTCATATCCCTGGGCTCAGGATACTGTAAATGAGGGGGTTGGGGGTTGGAGACCCTTCCTCTTTACCTGAAAACTTCCGCTTGGATTTGGAGACTTCATCTTCCATGGGCAGAGTACTAGAAGCAGCTTCATGTTTCTAAGAAGAGCAAAAGCAAGACAATACGGCAACTGCAGTATGTAATTAAAAAAAGGCATATGCTATCCCCATACAGTCGTACCTTGGACGTCAAACGTTTGACTTCCAAAGCTCCTGCAGCCAATAGGAAGCCGCAGAAGCTCCGTTGGACGTTCAGCTTCCAAAAATAGTTTGCAAACCAGAACACTCACTTCTGGGTTTGCGGCATTCGGGAGCCAAAACGTTTGAGAACTAAGCTGTTCGAAAACCAAGGTACGACTGTATTACAACTGGGAATTACAAAGTAAGAAATAGCGCAAAGCAGTGAGAAACTTATTTTCATTTGCCACAGCACAACCCATTTGGGGACATGGGTGTCTTCTTCAGGAGCAATCTGAAATCTTTTTTCAAATTCTGCAGCTTGTCCGCATATTGCTTATCTGGCAAATAGTGCTACCATGATGCCAGGAAGACAGCAGCAGCCATTCATGTTGTTCCAGCTACCCTACAGAATTGAATGAAGTTTAAGATCGCTCCCAAAGAAGAAAGCTGTGTTTCGAAACATGCTGAGCCGCAGTAAATCTGTCTGGCGAGCACTTCTGAGATCAAGTTTCTTTTTGCATTCTTTCTGGTTTCTGTGGCTCCCTGTTTGTCGGTTTGCAAATAACAAGTGCAGCGTTTCTGTTTCCACACACACACACTTTTATCTATATTTCATGTGCAAACAGGTGAAATACCACAAATACATCACCCACACATCCGGGAACTGTACCTTGCTTGCTCCAGCTTCTGAGCTATTGGGCAAAAAGTGACTCGGCAAAGTGTCGTCCGCCATTTCCAAGTCATCTAAAAAAGAAGCAATTAATCTGTGAGATGCATCTGCAGGTCCTTGATGTCCACAGAATCTCGCCAAAACACAATAGCATGAAAGCGTCAATGAGAAGTGCTGCTCCATCTACCTAGAAGTCTGTATATTTGGACAGACAAGCCACTACCCAAAGGTTCCCCCACATTCAGTCACATTTTGCTGTGACCACAGCCTCCCAAACCACAGATGAGGTGACAAACCTTTAACCACGCAGAACTTTGCACTACGGGGGGGGGGGGGGGAGAATAATCACAGAACCGTAGAGTTAAAAGGTATGACAAGGCTTAACTAGTCTAACCCCCTCTGCAATGCAGGAATCTTTTCGCTCAATGTGGGGCTCGAACCCACAAACCAGAGATTGAAAGTCAGGGTTCAACTGAGCAAGGGGGGACTTGTAGGATGGAATGTTGTTTCCCCCACAACTGAATAAAACAATACAATAATAGGAAACTAGCATGCCAAGACGGTTAGACTACAACTCTTCTCCTTGACATGCTATTTACTATCTGCAGGGATTTTATTTTATTTTTGTATGGAGAAAGTATTCCACCTTTGAAGGTGACTCAGAAACTACAACTAATCCAGGATGTGGCTGCTAGACTGGGGACTGGAAGTGGCCACTGGGACCCTATAACACCGGTCTTAAAGGATCTATATTGGCTCCCAGTACGTTTCCAAGCACAATTCAAAGTGTTGGTGCTGACCTTTAAAGCCCTAAATGGCCTTGCGAGAAGCAAAGTTACAGGGAACCAGGCAGAGGGCCTTCTCGGTAGTGGCGCCCGCCCTGTGGAACTCCCTCCCTTCAGATGTCAAGGAAATAAACAACTATCTGACTTTTAGAAGACATCTGAAGGCAGCCCTGTTTAGAGACATTTTTCATGTTTGATGTTTTATCATGTTTTTAGAATTCTGTTGGGAGCCGCCCAGAGTGGGGCAGTCCAGTCAAATGGGTGGCATACAAATATTATTGTTGTTGTTCCACTGTGTAAAGCCCCAAGTGGTACAGTCCAGACATAGGCTTGCCAGCTCATCTGTTCTGACAAACAGGCCTTAGAAACAGATTTTAGGATTGTGCTATGCAGATGAAGGAGGAGGTACAATTCTTAGTGACTGGGGGTTGCCACGGCATGGGCTTTCCCCATTGTTGAGAGACTTCCAAGTGCATTCAAGTGAATACAGACCCCCTTCAGTCATTACCACTCCACACTCAGCAGCATCCCTAGGGACTAGCCAGGTTGGCCCCTGCCAAGGGCCCAAGCCCGGGGGGGAGGGGTGCAAGAAGAAAGGCAAAGAGAGCTGGTGGTTGCCAAGGGAAAGAGTGGGTGCCAATATAACTCCTTGCCAAGGACACAAGGGAGCCTAGCTACATCTCTGTCCACATTCAGAACTTAGTACAGTGCGATCGCAATTTACGCTGATTTTACTTACACAAGCACATGTTTACGCACTTGGCTGAAAAATAAATGAATGAAAAGGGGGTGGGAAAGTGGGGGAGGGATGTTGGAAGGGGCCATTCAAGATTCTGCAGGAGTCTCCAGAGCCCGGTAAATCAAGGCGGAGGGCTTAAAAAGCTCTTTCTGCACTGGGGTTTTCTGCATTTGCCTCGCTTTCCAGGCTCTGGGGAACTCCACAGAGATTTCGTGGGATCTCAGACGGCCCCACGAGATCTTGTGGGAGCCTCCCAAGACCTTGCAGAGCTCATACGTGACCTCGCCAGAGCCCAGTAAGCAAGATGGAGGGCTTAAAAACTCATTGTTTTGGCCTGAGGGCAAAGGCCTGCTCAGCATACTGGCTTCAGTCAGGTAGGGATGGTTGCACGGGGGCAGTCCTGGAAGCTGTCCTGACTTAATTCAATTTTGCTGTAATGCACAAACCCCCAGAACGTGACCCCCCACAAGTTGCGATGACACTGCAATGCCTGCTGAGGACTCAGCTCTCAGTCAAGGCAAGAACTACTAAGAGAGGATATAGAGTGAAGCTTATGCTTTCCAGAGATCCACTGGCTTATCTTTTCCTCTCAAAACAAAAGCCTGGGAATCGCAGAGATATGTGGTATATTAGGAGGAACCACCTACTGTGTCTAACATGCGATATAGGGGTTGAGGAAACCATTGGTGGCTGCATTGCAGCAAAGTCATTCAGCTCTGGGCTTGGCTCCATCCTTTGCTCCCCCCTTGGTGAACTCCCCACCTGGAAGAGAAGGCAAAGGCATCAAGTCTACTATGGAAGAAAGGTCTAGCAGCAGAGTAGTGAATGTGCAACCCAGGCTCTTAAGAAACAAAAGTTATCTACCCGTGTAGCTCATGAAACATACTCTACTGGGAAGGTCACAGAGCTCACTAGTGGAGCAGATACTTTTTATGCAAAAGGTTCCAGATTCACCATCATCTATAGGGCTGGGATTGATTCCCTTCAAACTCTAGAGAGATAATCTGCTTAAACAATATTGAGTGAGGCAGACCCATAGAATAAAGGCAGCTTCTGCAGTAGTAAGAAAGAAATCAAGTTACCGTAAATCTCACTGTGAGAAAGTGTTTTGCAATCTCTCGTTTCATATTGTCACTGGGATATATGGTTGAGTTATAGACTTGTGACTGAGACTCTTTGCTATCACTTTAAGTTTGATTAAAATTCAGCCATATTATTTCTAAGAATCGGAAATGGCACATGAAGATTTTCTTATGTAAGCAGATCTAGATGATTCAGAAATGTTAGGCTTTCTGACACTGCAAGAGCCTGGTCTCAAAATATATATATAAATATTAGAATTGAGCTTTTCCTTACCTTCTTTCCATGGTGATCGCTGCCACTACTTGGAGAAGACAATGGCAATACTAAGTGAGGGAGGGGCAGACAAAAGGTATTCATTAAGAACAGCGGAAACACAAGATAGCTTTTCTAATCTGCTAAAGTTAAAAAACTAGAAATAATACTTATGAATGGCTCTTGCCGATTGAGTAAGGCTTCATATACAGTGGTACCTCAGGTTACATACGCTTCAGGTTACAGACTCCGCTAACCCAGAAATAGTACCTCGGGTTAAGAACTTTGCTTCAGGATGAGAACAGAAATTGGGCTCCAGCAGTGTGGCGGCAGCAGGAAGCCCCATTAGCTAAAGTGGTGCTTCAGGTTAAGAACAGTTTCAGGTTAAGAGCGGACCTCCGGAACGAATTAAGTACTTAACCTGTATTTCAATAACTGAAGAACCTCAGCATTCTTGGGTAATTTCAGAGATAGTGTTAGATTAAAAGTGGTTGACCTTTGTGAGAGATAAGCAAAACAAAAAAACAAAACAAACAAAAAAAACCCACATGGACAAGCAAAGGATGTTACTTCATTTTGCAGCACACAAAATATATAAACCACTCAGCTAGTTTGAAATATACATTTACTTCAAGGTAGTTATATGCTTTGCTGCCTCGGCAAAAGAGAACTTAAAATGCAGCAACCCAGCCTCACATCAATCCACAAGGCACATTGCGCCACCATCATGTGACTGCAACTCCACGGCAGCAGACACATCTCTTCGCATGCACACGTATAACACCGGCTACTGAACTTTCACTAGCTATCACCACCATGCTCTATAGATGCTCTAGTTAGCCCAGTATCTTTCTTCAGAAAGGAAAAACTTGGACGTTTGCAAATGAGACGGGCATCTACCAGCCAGGCAGGATACTAAAAAAAGAGGGCCGTAGCTCAGTGGTGAGTGCACCTGCTTTGCATGTAGAAGGTCTGAAATATACTCGGAGTAAAGAGTGGATTTCATGCTCTTTATTCAGCTCATAGTGGTGAGGAGGAATGAAAGTTCCGCCAAAGTATCTGCTTTATATACATTATTTACACAATGGGCTGCACGTGATTGGCTAATTCCGGAATTCTCCTGTAGGCCAATCAGGTTGTAGATTCACTTCCATCTGGAGCTGGGTTGGGTGGCTCCTGCAGACCAATCATACTGCTGCATTGTTCTAGGACCAATCAGACTGCTGCATTCTGAATCCTATTGTTCTCGGACCAATCAGACTGCTGCATTTTGGATCCTAGTCAACTCAGTACATAACAAGGTCCCAGACTTAAAGCCCTAAAATGTAGAACATCTTGAGCTAGATTATTGAGCTGTTTCATTATTATTTGCTGATGTTTAATTTTACTGTTTACTATTAGTTTCTGATGGATTGTTGAATGTTGCTTTGATATAAGTTGTTTATTTTAAAGTTACTGTGACTTTTAAAATCTTGCATCAGGTTGTTACTGTTCGATGTTTTATTATGTTTGTACATGTGTTGGAAGCTGCCCAGAGTGGCTGGAGCAACCCAGCCAGATAGGCAGGGTATAAATAAAATAATTCTTACTATTATTTTCAATGGCCTGGCTAGCTCTAAGGCATCTTCCTATTTCTGCGCGTCATATGGCTCAGCCAGTATAGAGCAAGAGACTCTGGGCAAAAGATTCCTGCATTGCAGGGGGTTCGACTAGATGACCCTCGTGGTCCCTTCCAACTCTACAATTCTACGATCAACTCTCTATATAGATGCATGCTCTGTAAAGCCTAATGGAAGCAGCTTATTTAAGAAACCATGGCTTCAGAAGTTTCCTTGATTGGGCAGCCCTGTTCCATACCCCAAAATTGATTGGATAGCCCTGTTCCACCCACCCCAAAATGCAACAGTCCTTTATAACCAAAAAAAGAGGAAATAGACCAGTCTCCCCACTCCAACCCCCTAACACTAACTAGAACGTGAACTACCAATCCACATACTGTCGCATTTATACACACTCTCAAGTCACACTTTGCATTCTTCCTGCTTTTCTTAATAATACAGTTATTTTAGCCACACCCAGACAGGGAATAATATGAAGCCTAGAGAGCCACAATTATCTGTCCTTACAGGCTCTGGCTATAGCCCCATCCACATTTACTTGGGTGCAAGTCCTGCTGAACTTTTCAGGGCTCATTTCCAAACCAAAACAGAATCTGGCTACATCTCTCATTTAGCCTGCATCAGGTGGCTAATTCAAAATTGTGCTGTATACCCCATTTTCACCTTTTAACTTGCTCCTGACCCTCTTCTTTTTCCGAGTATAGTCTGCGGATTTTGACACCAGCTTTTTCTGAGAGTCAAGGACCCAGCTTTTCTCACTCTCACTGTTGCTTGGAGTTTCTTGGTTGCTCTCTGAAGGGAGATTATTCCTGTAGCTGGCAGACTTGTAAAAAAAGAGGTGAAGAGAGAAGTTAGTTCAATCTACCAATCTTTTGCAATAAAGAATGGGGATGTCACATCCAAACATTTAAAGTAAATATTGCATTCATACAATAAAGAATGGGGATGTCACATCAAAACATTTTAAATGCATAAATCATCTCAAAATCAACATTAAACACAGAACTAGCTTTAAAAAAAAAGTTATGCCAGCGACTCTAGTTTCAGACACAGTGTTTCACAATACAGGGTGGAGGGGGGACCTTTCCAAGCAGAGGGCCTTCTCGGTGGTGGCGCCCGCCCTGTGGAACGCCCTCCCACCAGATGTCAAGGAAATAAACAACTATCTGACTTTTAGAAGACATCTGAAGGCAGCCCTGTATAGGGACGTTTTTAATGTTTGAAGTTTTATTCTGTTTTTAATATATTGTTGGGAGCCACCCAGAGTGGCTGGGAAGGCCCAGCCAGATGATGATGATGATAAATTATTCCAACTCAGAAGCCAAGTAAGTGCTCAAAAAGCCCCACGGCTGATCACACATTTCAAGTACTACTATTTCTTTCTGGATGCCTGACAACTATGTCCCATCCATTTCTGATATCCCTATTCCCATGAAGACTTAAGAATGGGCCTTGTTACCAGTCTTCTCTTAGACTTGCTCTGTTCAAGGTCTCCTTTGCTGGAACTCCTGTGCACAACACAAAAATCAGGATATTAAAGAGATGGCAGAAGAGGCTTCCAAAGGATTTAGGACGACTCTACAGAGTCCTGAGTTACACATGCTTAGATATTGAAGTCCTAGAAGTCTCCCAAGCTCAGCTCCCGCCCACACTTCCCTGCTAATTACAGCAACTTTACCTTCAAGCGTTAAAATATCCTGGTTGAGAGCCAGAAAGGGGGAAGGGGTGGCCAACGCCACAGCCTTAGATATGATTCTGTGCTCCCAAGCAATTTTTTCCCCTGCCCCCTGTATGCCTACAAGACACCTTTGACTGTGGCAGTGCCAAGCAAAAATAAAGAGAAAACCAAGAAGGCAGTCCAGTGCTGAGTGGGTGGAGAGGTTTGTCCTCTCCCATCATCAAAACAAGCATCCCCACCTCAGCTGATCGGCACACTTCTAAGTGGAAAAGGTGAGCTGCAGGATCTTTATGTATGAGGAGGTATGCACGTGAATGTGTGAGGTTGCGACACCCACTTTGGGCTGCCTGTGATGGCCAAGGGGAAAAGTGGCCCTCAGGTTAGAGCAGTGCTTCCCAAACTTGGGTCTCCAGCTGGTTTTGGACTACAACTCCCATCAACCCTAGTTAAGAAGACCAATGGCCAGGGATGATGGAGGCTGTAGTCTGAAAGCAGCTGGAGACCCAAGTTTGGGAAACACTAGGTTAGAGCATCAGACTGGGATTCCCAGATTCACATCCTTGGGTTAGCCATGAAGCTCACTGGAAGACCTTGGGCCAGCCACTTGATCTGCATAATCTAATATTTTTATAAACTTATGATTTTATATGGGCTTGAAGCCACCCAGAGTGGCTGAGGAAACAGAGCCAGATGGGTGGGGTATAATATAATATAATATAATATAATATAATATAATATAATATAATATAATATAAATATAATAATAGGATACCCCTACTTTAATCGGATATTATGTTGCTGTTGTTGTTGTTACTATTACCTCCCAGGGTTGACCCAAACAAGCAGAATTCATTAAGCGGCAGCAGTGGTGGGTTGTAAGGGGTGGAGCCACATTCTTGGCCAGCAGGCCATAAAATCACAACACAAGCAAAATTTAATTCAGTCATGACAACACAGCGTTGGCTCTCACCCCAGAACCCTTTCCCATAATTTCAATGATCAAGAGCTCCTCAAGTAAGCAAAGGCTTACTACTCAGTGGAAGATTCCACACTGCTCAAATTGGATCACAACTAAAATACTCTTAAGTGTTTCAATCCCCACTCATTCCATTTCTCAGGCAGCATCTCTCTGATTTTACTTCTCATTTCCAGCATCTCATCTGGATATACTTTCATAATTAAATCTGTGTAACAGCCCCAAGATAATTTTAGTGCAAGATTCCAACTATACCTGGGTAAAGCAGCCTTCTGGACAAATACTTTTTGCTTCATTTCAGAGACCTGAAAACAAAGTGAACTGAAAATACATTCAAGGTGTTTTGAGGGTTTGGTTTTTTAGAAATGAAAAACACTCCCAACCCCAGCACAATAATTCTACTAGGCCCTGTAGTGATCTCACCAAATTTCCTCCAAGGCTGCGTTTGAAGTCTCAGCTATGAATTCATTTCTAATTTACTACTGCCAGCAAGTAGTAAACCTGGGGCACAAAATCTTTCTCTTTAAAAAAACAACAACCAAATTCAGGGTGTCTGAGAAACACCACTAACTACAGTACTAGGTGTGTGGGGAAGGTGGAAGAGAAGGGCACAATTTATATTAACTATTCACGATATAATTTGTTCACCAAAAACTCTGTTCAAAATATTTCTCCAACTTAAGTGTCTCACCATCTCATGTGTGGCAGGATCAGACGTGTATTCAAATTCGTACGCATCCTTCCTGCAAAGTGAACATTTCCAGATAAACAGAACTTTTTACTCCTGTGAAAATAACCTAAAAGCAGGATGCATTTTCAAAGTCGCTATGAAAATTCAAAGATGGGCGGCTCAACGGAGCTGCAGCCATAGCTTTCCAAATCAATGGCTGAACTCAGCTACCCCCTACACCACCTCCAGCATGATGGCCTCTTAGGACAACAAGAAGCTGCATATTGGACAGACTATTAGTCCAGGCTTGATTTTGATTGACCAGAAGTGGTTCTCCAGGATTTCTGGTGGAAGATTTCCAAAGCATCTGCTGTCTAGTTTGTTTTAATTGGAAGCGTCAAGGGTTCAACCTGGAATTGTCTGCTTGCAAGGCATGGGCTCTCCCACTTCCTGCCCTTATGATTCTCGATGGACTGACATTTCTTGGGCTACATTTTTACATGGTCAACACCAGATTTAGGGTGGTGTGGGCGGACCGCCCACATAGGATGCCAAGCTGAGAGGGTGCAAAATTGAGACAATCCATAACTGAGAAGATCCATTTGTTTGTGCCAGATTTTGGCCTCCCTTAGGGCACTATATTAGCAAAGATTACCAAAGTCCACCCCAGTCACATAGGGATTTATACCAATTTAGTGCTTCTTGGTATCATTCATACCAGGCCATGGCAGATTCCTGGGGGTTTCTCTGATGTGCAAAATACTTCTTCTCGCTTCACAGAGAATGAATATGGATAGTCTGTCACCATGAGAAATGAACATGAAAAATCACTTCATGAAACGTATTAAAAAAGTTAAGGTAACCTCTGATCCTTAGGAGCTACTTTAAAAATATTATACTTCTGCCATGAACAGAGTATTGTGGATGTTTGAAACAGAATTACTTGCCCTTAATCAGTGGATAAGATGTTAACTTAAAATATTCACCTCGTCTGTTTAAAACAGGGGTCGGCAAAGTTTTTGTGGCTTGGGCCGGTTCATGGTCCCGCAGATGCCACAGTGGGCCGGAGTGTGTGTGCGCACACACGTAAACGCTATTTCCCTCACTCCTTCTGGCGCAGAGGTGGCATGTGCAGCTTCCCATTGGCTGCAGGAGCTTCCTGCAGCCAATGGGAAGCCGGCCAGCGTCGCGGAAGGCGGTCCCTGCTCTGCTCTGCGCTGGTTTAGCACAGTGCATGGGAGCCGACCGAGCGGGCGGCAGGGGTCCATGGGCCGAATAAATGACCCCCATGGGCTGCTTGTGGCCCATGGGCCTTAGGCTGTCAACCCCTGGTTTAAAACATACCAAACAAAACTTTCTTACTTTGCCTCTGTGATCTGTCTGGCTGAACTTCTGACGGCATTTGTCTTCTCCAGCAGAGCATCCTGGAAAGGAAACATGGAGAGTCAGATAATCACAGATTCAAGAATGGGAACCTAGTCTGCTTTGTTTTAATTAGAAGTGGGTATAATGAAACAACAGCAATTACCTCACACCGGTAAAGGTAAGTCTCTTGGGTTACTTTTTAGAAAAAAGAATACTACCGAGCAAAGTAGGACCAGTTATCAAAGGGAATAACAGTGTTTTAACTGTCAGAAATCCATTATATACAATTTCTTCCATTCCAGCCCACTGCACATTTACATACAGTGCTAAGCCCCGCCCCCTGGCAAACCTGTCAAAAGGTGAGGTGCAAGTCCCTTAAATAAGTAAAAAAATCAATAAGCTAATCAAGTGAAACAGAACACAAGCAAAGAATTAAAACCTTTGGAACCTGCTAAGAAAACCAAGTTTAAAAATGCAAGTTACCTTCACTAAATCCGTACTGTTGCAACTGGGTGAAAGCGTTAAATCCACGTCTACGGGAAATGCTTGTATACCTTGCAGATGGGATTCGCCTTCAATGCCTGGCTCACTAAAAGCAGCAGAAAGAATGACAGGCAAGAATTATATGCCAGAGCTGTCATCCCAAGGCCAACAGAACCAAATAGCATCTGTGGAAAGTTCGCTTAAATGTCAGTCCTAACACAAGTTTGCTGGGAAGGAAGCTCAGCCAGTTTCAGTGGGATTTTTCTCTGAAGTAAAGATACTTAGGTCCAATGTTATTGACTTCCAAATAGGGCAACACACAAATGTACATTCTTTTTTATTACAACCCCCGTGAAGTAGGTTAGCTGAGGGAGAGTGACCATGCTAAGATGCCTTGTAATTTTTCCTGTACAAAGCACAAGTTTAAAAAAATTGGCCCCCCCATGACACTTTCTATATAAACTGATGAAGCTGCAAAGCAGTCAGATGGACCATCAGACAACTGAACATTCCACAATAAAACTGTCTTTTAATAGAGATCTCTACAGCTGCACTTACACAGCCCTATCCTTTCGTCTCTGTGGAGAGGCATTCGGTGCACTTGTCTTCAATGGTGGAGGAGTTTTCAAAGCATTTGTTCCAGAAACTGCACCTACATCACCAGAAGCTTTCAATTGAAAAAGGGAGAGAAAACTAAATCAGCAGAGTTTATAAACATTAAAATGCCATGCAAGGCTAGAAACCCAACCCTAAATTCATTCACTTTCTGAACAAGTCCTACTGGTTTAAATAATAAGTAATCATACACAGGCTGCAGTCTTAACCTCATTTATCTGGGAGCAAGCCCCATTGAATTAAGCGGGACTTGCTTCTGAGTAGACATGGTTAGGATTGATGCCTTGGAACAGGAAACAGCAAGAACCATTCTGACCTTGACTGTCATTTTGTTTTCCTGTCAGTTGACTCTCTCTAGTTGCAGTGGCATCTGAAGGAGCAATGGTTTTCTGCTAGAAAGAGAGGGGTGGTGGATGAGCGTCAACAGAGTACATTTATAAACGTCTGTTTGGGAGATGTAAGAAAATAGATATTTACACCAGTTAGAAATGTATTTTTCCAGGCTAGAGATGGAAACAGGCTTTTAAGCAGACTTGCCTTTGGGCAAAATCAGGGAAGTCCTACATAACAAGATTTTCTTCTTCTTTCAGGTGATGAATAACTAATACAAGGGATGCGGGTGGCGCTGTGGGTTAAACCACAGAGCCTAGGACTTGCCGATCAGAAGGTCGGCGGTTCGAATCCCCTGCTCGGTCCCTGCTCCTGCCAACCTAGCAGTTTGAAAGCATGTCAAAGTGCAAGTAGATAAATAGGTACCACTCCGGCAGAAAGGTAAACGGCGTTTCCGTGCACTCCTCTGGTT
Source organism: Podarcis pityusensis (assembly GCF_964106645.2). Classification (NCBI taxonomy): domain Eukaryota; kingdom Metazoa; phylum Chordata; class Lepidosauria; order Squamata; family Lacertidae; genus Podarcis; species Podarcis pityusensis. The sequence goes on from NC_138031.1 coordinate 63,112,864, forward strand.
TGCCAGAAGTGGCTTAGTCATGCTGGCCACATGACCCGGAAGCTGTACGCCGGCTCCCTCAGCCAATAAAACGAGATGAGCGCCGCAACCCCAGAGTCGGTCACGACTGGACCTAATGGTCAAGGGTCCCTTTACCCTTTACCTTTAATTATTATTAACTATTACAGTGGACGCTCGGGTTGCGAATATGATCCATGCTGGATGCACGTTCGCAACCCGCAGCAGCGCGTCTGCGCACGCACAGGTTGCGATTCGGTGCTTCTGCACATGCCCGACCGCCGAAACCCAGAAGTAACCCGTTCCGGTACTTCCGGGTTCTGGTGGTCCATAAACCGAAAAAACGCAACCTGAAGCATCTGTAACCCAAGGTATGACTGTACTACTACTACTATTTGTACCTCGCCCATCTGACTGGGTTGCTCCGGCTACTCTGGGTGGCTTCCAACATATTTAAAAACATAATCAAACATTAAAAACTTCCTGTCACAGGGCTGCTTTCAGATCTCTTAGGAAAACTGTGTCATTGTTTATCTCCTTGATATCTGACAGGAGAGCGTTCCCCAGAGCGGGAGCCACTACCAAGAAGGCCCTCTGCCTGGTTCCCTATAACTTCCCTTCTCACAGTGAAGGAACTGTCAGAAGGCCCTCAGAACTGGACGATGGGGGTAGAGACATTCCTTCATATATACAGGGCCAAACAATGATGTGCGGTAGCATTTGTATAGACTTACTGGGAAAGCTATCCAGGATAAACAAATATTATACTGCTAGCAGGTTCATACCTGGCTTTGCTCAGGAATTCTAAGAAAACCCCCAAAAATCAGCACTGTTTTGAAAGGTTCGGGCCATAGACTTGTTTCAAAATGGCTCCCACTGTATCCAAACATAGATGAAAACCTGTTCCTTGATCTCAGGAACCATCATGCAAAATTGAGGCATACAAATGCATATCAAACAAACAACTTTCCAAAATATATAGTGAATTAATTATCAAGATCCTCCTCCCTCCCCCATCTGTCCCAACAAATCCTGTTGGGGGTTTTATTTGCCACCCTCTTTGCAGCAATGTACTTTTTTGGGAACTTTTAAAGTAACTCTTCAAACAGTAACACTCCAACCCCATTTAGCTCACCTTGCTTCAGCTAGTGCAGTGCTTCTTCTGACACACAGCAACTTTTCCCAACACCTTCTTTATTTTCTCAGTTCCTACCATTTTACCTCTCTCGTTCATATATGGCTGCTGAGTTGACAATTTTATAGCAGCTGTCAACTGAGGACATTATGAGGGTTGGGGATACTGGATTTTGATGGGTAGTTCATAGAACGGAATAACAGAATTGTAGAGTTGGAAGAGACCATGAGGGTCATCTAAGTCCAACCTTCTGCAATGCAGGAACCTTTCTGCCCAACAAGGAGCTCAAACCCACAACCCTGAGATTAAGAGTCTCATGCTCTACTGACTGAGCTATGATGTCACATGGCTCTATGTAATTTTGTATTCACTTGTGTTCAGCAGCAAAGGAAAGAACAGAAAGCTGGGCACCCAGCAACTGCAACAACCCCATCTGGCAAATGTTGTCCCCAAATATGCTCACGGATGTAGCTGCAACTGACAGTAATGTTGAAACGTTCAGTAAGGAATCTGAACCCTCAAGATCTTTTCCACTCTCCACATGTCTGCTTACCACTGTAAAAAAATGAAAATAAAAAAATCAGCAGTATAGACAAATTTTCTAGGCCAAACATGGGCATGCTGTTGCCTAAGGGTGCAAATGCATTTTATTCCACACACCCCAATACTTCCAGAAGCTGCCTCATTTTACCATCCTTCCAGAGTTCCCATTTTAAAATTCATCTTTCTTTCCCCCAGCTTTTAAAAACGTTTCCCTCTTTCTATGCAGTTTCAGAACTATCAGAAGGAGCCTCATTTAATTTGATACAATATAAACTTTTTCATAATTGAATGGTTTGGTCGGGAAAAAAGCCTCAACCCCAGGTGTCTACCATTTATATGAAGTGTAATGCATATATGTGTGTGTATTCTACATTCTATGTCACACTATAGTCTCAAACAGTGCTTTTTTCCCCAGAAAAAAGGTGCCAGAATGCACTTTCCCCAGCAGACCCACCCCAGAGCTCAAAGAGGATAATCTTCGGGCTCTGGGTGTCTCCTCGCCAGCCAGAGGCTTGTTGAGGCTATTCAGCTGAGGGGAGGGGAGGCTTCCATTCTGTATAGAAAAAAAGCCTGGTCACAAATGATTAATTTCACTTGCTTTCCAGTACTGTAGCTGTATTAGTTAGTTGTAGTAAGGAAGAAAAATACTTGACATGAACCCCACCAAACTCAGAATAGACTTGAACGAGGCTCTAAAAAGGCAGCTATGGTGAAAACCAGGCATAGGCAAACTCTGGCCCTCCAGATGTTTGGTACTACAATTCCCATCATCCCTGACCATGGGTCCTGTTAGCTAGGGATGGTGGGAATTATAGTCCCAAACATCTGGAAGGCCGGAGTTTGCCTATGCCTGGTGAAAACTAAAGGAAGGAGGCATTTGTTCCAGATTAAGACTTTTTTCCTCCATGATTAGCTCTGGTGCCACCCATACAGCCCCTGATGTAAACATACTCAGGATGTAAACAGAAGAGACATGAAGTCTCCAACCACACACATAGACCCCTCACTTCTGGCCCCTCTTTGCCATGGTCCATCTTGACTTGTCAATGACTTCTTTATTGAGAAAACCGGCTCAGTTGGGCATGTTCAGTTGAGATGCTTCGGATGCACAAACTATTTCTCTCATCAGAAACATTTGCACAAGCCATGTGTTTAAAAAAACACCCTTGACCCCAATACCCTGGAAGAGAGATGGCTCTTACTGCAAATGAAGCGTGGCGCCAAGACCAAGGGAAAGCCCATCCCAAATCTCAATTTACCCTTTGTTTAATTCTCCCAGTGAAGATAGGGAGGCATAACTCTAAAAAGGAATGCTTCTGGAATGCCAGCTGTGGAAAGGCGAAGAGGCAGCAATCCAACCCTGTCTTCTCAATCTCAGTGAACTCCGGTCGTGGAAAAAAAACAAGGGCTGAATAAAAACAAGGGCTGTATTCTGTATGTGTTTATATCAATAAGTGTGTGTGTGTAATATTAAAAAGAATAACAATGTTTCCACACTCAAGTCACCTGAAGCAATAGCCAAGAGAGTGCAAGGAAGAAGCACACAACAGTTGTGAAATTAAACCAACACAAAAGGCGGAAAGGCCTAGAAAGAGTCTTTTTTTTGGCTAAAATTGCTGCTCTTGTACAGATGGGGATCTTTATATACAGGATATGGCAAAAGGTAAGATTGAGGATATTACATACATGGCTGAGACCAGTTAATAGACTATCAGTAAATTTACAGGCTGCCCTCCAGTACAAAACTCCTCAGGGTGATCAGCAACAACAAAGAAAGCATTCAGTACAAATCACAGAAGCAACAGCCACAGTAAAATTCAGTAAATCTGTAAGACACACATAATTGACCGGCTATTATAAAACATGCTGATTGCCTGAGCAAATAAAGATGACTTTGCACAGCACCAAAAAAGTAATCACAGTTGGCACCAGGCAATTCTCACTGGGATGCATCTGGAATTCCAACCACAAGATGCCACAAGGAAGAGCCTCCTCTCCTTGGGTACCAGTTATCTAGAATCAAATGGCCGGAGGACCCAGAAAGACTACAATTAAGCATCACATCTGACTTGGATACTAATATTGGTGCATTCAAAAGACACTCACCTATTGTACTTTGCTGTGGCTGATCTCCACTGCAGTTATCATCATCTTGGTCAAGCACTATCTGTCCAATTAAGTTATTGGAAAAGCAGAGTTTAATCCAGGAAAAGCACTCGCTCATGGATAAAAGTTGTAGGAAATGAAAAAATGCCTGCCAAGTTCAGAATCTGCAGCTTTCCAGTCTTGAATTTTGTTGATATTATTAAGCAACCAGCCAATGCTTTATAACATGAGGCAAATGGAGCAGGTATTAGTTGTGCTTATTTAACAAATGACCTAAGCACTTGGCTATTATACTAACGTCCATAAAGAGAACCAACATGACACACAAAATTCAAGACCACAGAAGGGTTCTGAACAAAGGTCAAATGAAGGGAGGGGGAGAAATACTTGCCATCACTTTATCCTTTCCCATTACATTGAAGAGCTGTGTCAACACATCAAACTGGCTATCAAAGTGAATTTGTATCTTTTTTACTTCTTTTTTGTTGATGGCCGTGGGATCCTTCAAGACCATTTTAAGAATCTTTTCTCCCCCTTCCTCTTTAGAAAAAAAGAAAAATGCATGTTTTCTAGAAGATGCCAACACTTTGTTCAAACAGCATAAATAAGGCACCACAAAGGCAGACCACAAAAACAATTGCAGCTGCAATAATGGTTTAACCTTTCTCCAAACCCAAGAAAACCTCATGGTGTTTTCATATCTGCTATCTTCTCCCTACATGTCAAAAGTTACCATTATTTGCCTATGGCAAGATGGCCGCTCCTGTCATCTACACAGAGTGGGATAACTAGGGAGAGCAGAGCAAGAAAATTCCAGGAAAAGGCTCTCTTGAATCTGAAGCCACTCATGTTTCCCCACAAAACACTTTAAGAATCTAAAACACTCTTCCTGCTTCACATCTGGATTCATACAGCAAGTCTATTTCCTGTCAACAGTAACTAAGATTTCTCTCCATTTGCACAAGCTCAGTTTACACACACGTTTCCTTTGAGTGTATGAAGAGTCTCACCTGTAAGACGATAGCTACTAACTGCTTCCTTTGCCAACCTCACCGACTCCCAGAGACCACCCTGAAAGGATATTTGAAGTAAAATTGTGTCCGTTATTTTAGTACAGCTAAGAGCAGCCAAGGGCAAAGGGGCTCAGTATCTTTTTCTTTTCTTTTTACCTCAAGGCTGTCCACATAGAAAGTAATGCTCTCACTTCCAAAATTGAAGTCAATCCAAAACTCCTTTAGTTTGTCATCAGCTGGTTTCTGTAACTTGGAAAGAAATGGGAAACTTTTCTGCTTGTTTTCAGAAAGAAAGGAAAAACTCGATAACCTGTGGACTTCAGTACATAAAAGCTTAAGCCACATTTGTCGTAAGACACTGATGTTTTTGCTGCAACTAACTTGGATACCCCTCTACAAATTGTAAATAGCTTGCTTAATGGTTTAGGGAACAGAAAAAACAAGCCACACACGTTACAAAGCCATGACTGTCCCCCTCTCCCTTGCATGAGTACTGCTTTGACCACCATGGGGGTCCCAACACCAACTGGCAGGGGTAGTGGCTAAGCCTTCCTTTCTCCATCTCTCCCAAAACATCTCCCCCAAAGGTGGCTTGCAAGAGAAACGAGGCCACTTAGCCTTTGCTGCACATGGACAGCTGCAGTGTAAAATGAAGGTTTTCCCAAGTTAGCCAGCTTTAATATAGTTAAAGAGTTAGCTGCTTAGAATAAAAAAGGCACTGACAATTCAGCAAATAGTTTTTTTCTGATTTCAAGCAGGATCAAGGACTCTTTTCTTGTGGTCTTTTGTGAGATAGAAGGGAGAGCCTCCTGTAGATTCTAGGTCCCTGGAAAAATGAGAAGTCTAAAAATACTCAGGGAGCCTCTAAGAGGACAGGAAGCTTCTAGCTTCAGAAGTCTGCCCTCCCACTTGTAGACAGCAATCAAGACAACAATGGAGGTGGCATGCTGCTCCCCACCACCTCCCTCTCATGTATTTACATTGCTCAGATGCAAAACACCTGAAGAAGGCCATAGGAGCCCTATTAAGCATTATCGAGCTTCATGCAATATCACAGCGATTTTTAAGCATTACCATGTTCGTATCAGCAACAGCAGCTTTGCATGGAACTGAGTAAACCCTGCAAAAGAACAAATTCGCCACTAGAATATCGGTCTCAAATACAATCTGCTCCGACCCCTGCTTCCCCCATCTCATAGCTATGGAAATAGCTCGTCTCCCTCAAAACTTCCTCTTTCTCTACTTTCTCCCCTCTCCCTCCCCACCTCGACCCCACCCCACATTATCTACAACAAAAAATGTCTCAAAATGACTGTCATTGATTTGTATGAAGGATGCTTAAAACACAGACACCGAATGTACTTTTGTTACCTATGAAAAATCTTTCAATAATAATAATAATAATAATAATAATAATAATAAAAAATGCCTTTCGCAACGTTTTTATTTAAAGCAGACAATGCTAAGTACAGCCCAAACAGGTAGAAAATGCCCGACAAGCAGCGCTGGCAAGCCTGAGCATGGAAATGGATGAGTACAAACATGTCGCAGATGTGTAACCGTATGCATGCCAGGGGGTAGTCAATTTGGTGTCCTACAAAAATGTTACTGGACTAAGACTGCTGCCACCCCTGACCACAGGGCATGCTGGTTGGGGCTGATGGGACCTGAAATCTAACAATATACAGTGGTACCTCCGGTTAAGAACTTAATTCGTTCCGGAGGTCCGTTCTTAATCTGAAACTGTTCTTAACCTGAGGTACCACTTTAGCTAATGGGGCCTCCCGCTGCCGCCGCGCCATTTCTGTTCCCATCCTGAGGTAAAGTTCTTAACCTGAGGTACTACTTCTGGGTTAGCAGAGTCTGTAACCTGAAGCATTTGTAACCCGAGGTACCACTGTATGGAGGGTGACCCATTGACTCCCTGTGGTCTACGTGCCCATGCTGTTCTCTCACAGCATCAGAAGCCGCTTAATGTACAATTGCAGTGGCAGGCCTCCAAGTTAGCAATGACCTACAGCAAGACTGAACATGAGAGGTGGTGATTGAGCCTAAGCTAGCCCATCTGTTTGGAGAACTTCAACGCAGGTCAGCACCAGCTCACGTCAACACCATCTGCCATGGCAAACAAGGTGGGCCCGCATCTCTTCCCATGCCCCATCAGCAATTCACACTTCATTAAGTAAAGTCCTTTCCTTTCCACACTACTACCAAGGCAATCATATCAGCGTATCAAGTGAAAGAGGTTGCCAATATGGATACTTCCTGAGCCTGAGTTTCACTGGGGGACAACACTAGAATGGGAAGCAGACATGCACACATGACTTCCAGCTTCTGACGTGGCCACATAGCCCTTTCCATGCCGCTGGGGAAACACCCAGCAGATTTCGACAACAATGGAATCAGGGCAAAAAAATATTGAAAAACAAATGAATAAACCATCTCCCATCTCCTCTGAAAGAAAGTTTGCCCTTTCAAGATGTTTAGAAGCTTGGGCAAAGGGAGACTTGTATGTTGGGAAGCAGGCATAACTCATAAGTAAATTTATTTCTCATCTATGGCCTTAGCCTACTGTCAAATTTCAGAAATCATTCCAAGCATGTCAAATGCGCTACTTAATGTGAAAATGCCATTCAATAGCCTGAATATTCATCGTTGTTTTAAAAAAACAGAGTCCTCTAAGTTAACAGGACAGCAGTTGCTTAGAGTGTGGTGCTGATAACGCCAAGGTTGTAGGTTCGATCCCTGTATGGGAGGGATGCATATTTCAGCATTGCAGGGAGTTGGACTAGATCAGCCTTTCTCAACCTGTGGGTCCCCAGATGTTGAACTACAACTCCCATCACCCCTAGCTAGCAAGGCCAGAGCTCAGGGATGATGGGAGTTGTAGTCCAACAACATCTGGGGACCCACAGGTTGAGAACCGCTGGACTAGATTATCCCAGGCTCCCTTCCATCTCTGCAATTCTATGATTCTGAGTATTAAGACCTTACTTTCCAAAATGCCCAATACTGAAACCATGAAATAATATTTCAACATAATTAGCTAAACCCCATTATTGGCAGGGCCAGCTTCAAAGATGACTTCCCCCACTAAGCTGACCCAATATTTGTACATGACTAAGCCCTGTACTTTTGGGCTCAACTGGATAAGCCTTCCACAGGAAAATTCCACTCCCAAAGTCTCCTCCATGTGTGCATGAGCGAGAGCAACTGAAAAACTCACCATCCAGATTGTCTCTCATTTAAGTATCAAGGTGACAGCATGCTGATTCTTAGCTCTGTAACTTTTGAAGCTTTTAAGACCAACTCAGCAAACTGCCATCCATTCTGACATGATCTGTAGCGCTACATCTTTCTATCTCCATGCTTTCAGTGCTCAAGACTGGTGTAGTTCTGCAACATAACTTCACATGCCTAGACACTGGAGTTTATGCATTACCGGCCTGAACGGGAGAACTTGGGCTCCTAGTAAGCTTGCCTCAGCAGCACCTCAGAAGAGACATGCCTACATTGAGTGGGGAGGAAAGAGTCTGGGGCGCCCAGTTACTTCTGTGGATAAGCCCAGAAATAGAGTCGGTAAACAAAACCGGCAAAAGCCTGTGATAAATCAGTGCTCAAACTCTCTTGGGTGAGCATGTTTGTGGCAAGTCCTTACCTTCTTTTATCCCCAAGTCTTTCATTCAATTTGTTAAGAAATAACCTGGAATCCTTCAAGAGGGGGAAAAGGGAAAGCAGAATGTGACGATTATTTTCAAAAATTGTTCCAACGCCAATTCCATTTTTTAAAAAAATAAACATTGCATGCTCTTCCCAGTGGCACATAAGCCACCGTACAAATGCAAAATGAGTTCAGAAGGCCTGAGTATCACAAATCAATCAGCTTCAGAGTTGTTTTAAAGACAACCAGCGATGCTTGATTTTCTTCACTGAGAATGCACCGTTAGCAGATTACATCCATTAATTCAGTGAAAAGGGAGAGAAACCAGTTGCTATACTCTTTCACAAAAAAAATTCCGCTGTTGCTATACATTTGAAGATTAGCAAAAACAAGAAGCTGAAAAAACAAAAGCCCTTACTGTCTCAAAATCTCTTTCTTTGATTTCTCTAAAAGCCTTAGCAAGGTATTGATCTTCAAACCAGTTGTGAACAAGATCGTCTCTCAGCTTTTTCAACATTATCCTGAACAGGGCTTCCACAATAGCAATCTGGATGTCATAGTCTGCACAAAGAAAAGAGTTACTGAAAACAATATATTCAGCATCCCATATGCAAAGTATCTTACCAAGTGATGAAAAACTTCCTTCCATCCTTCCTTGCACTACAAGTTTAGATCAAGAACTATTCCGCTTTATATTCAGCCTTTGCCCAAGTCCATTATTCCAATATTTCAAAAGGCAGCGTGCTTTCCCTCCCTCCTTCCCTCCTGGGAAGTTTGATGCTATTGCTACACTATTTATCTTGCTAAAGGGAAATGTGATTTATTACTACAGTCTTATGACTTTTGCATTTCCGAGAATAGTCAAATATTCATGTGCAACCATTACAGGTTCATTGGCTATGACTCAACAAAGGTTTGCCACTTTTGTCCCATAAAAAACCATGGGAATTAGAACTAGTGCCACTAATGCACCTAATTTAATTCTACTGCTAGGGAAGAGATCTCACCTTTCCAAAGAACCTCTTGCTTAAAATGGTATTCATATCAAAATACTTGTTTGCACATAGCATTTCTGAAGAAGAGCTGCTTCAGATTAATTCTTGTTCTTTAGAGACAGCAGTTTAACCCTTGCCTAGTCAGTATTCCCTTAACATTTTAACACAATACAGGAATAAGAAGAAGAATGGGGTGTATCAGATATTAGAGCAACTAGTGAGGGCAGGGAAGCTACAGCAATCTCACCCTAGCATTCCCTGGGACTAATCAGGCCTACCAGGTCTTTGCATTTGGCCCATGAGCTGGTTTTGCCCGCCTGGCATCATCTATGCCGTTAGATGTGAGGCAGGTAAAAGTGCTTTGTAAGTCCTGATGACCAGCTGATCAGCTGAGTGGGCAAAAACTGGTAACGACATTTCACTGGGACATCAGGTGACATGTGGTTCACTCAGTTCTTAAGCAGCAGCTTAGTTTTACAGCTAACATCAGTTGAAAAGTACCACTCTACACAGGAGTTTCCGTATTCTTGGATTTTAGCATCAGATGTCTAAGGCCTCGTCAAAACAGGTACCTGGACTTTTCCCAGCCCCAACCAAGATGCTAAGTTTTTCTTACCACCAACATCCAGAATTGCTTTTGCAAGTTCTTTCCTGAAACGACATAACCCATTAATGAGCTTTAAGCCAGAGAGAGAGAGAGAGAGAGAGAGAGAGAGAGAGAGAGAAACAATTGGGGATTAAATATTTAGACATAAGGTATGAACAGTCAAAACCGAGAAACAAAACATGCATAACAGGAGTGGACTGAAAGGGAACTTTTGCCAAGACTGTCCAATTTAATCTTTATGAAGCAACGTGGCAGTTTAGGGCCACAGCAACCAAATGCCTTTCTCCCTCATATTCAAATGCACGATTCATAAAAGTAAGTTCTTCACTTGAACAGTCATATGGATCTTCAACCACAGGCACAGTGCTGCGGTATACAAAAACTGAAATTGTCTCCATATGTTTCCCAGTAACGCTGTGAAAACTGGACTAGTTGGGCCATAGGCCTGGTCCAATAGACTAGTCTTATGTTCTTAGGTAGCCAGTGGTGGGTTTGGGCTAGTCGAGTCAGGGATAATGGGAGTTGTAGTCCAAAAACAGCTGCAGGACCACATAGGCTAGCCACACTGCACTAATGCAAGACATTATTGGATGCAAATATCTCCTCATTTACTTCAGCAAAAATTCAAACTTTCTGTTAAGTAGATCCAATAAGAAATTCTGGAAAAGAAGAGGGGAAAGATTCCTTCCTAGCACCTAACAGAGCACAGAAGACACACAAGGATTAAGTCCACATGTTACAAAGATGCTTACATGAGCAGACACATCTCTTCAGACCCGGCAAACTTCTTTTTCTCCTCTTTTCCAGTGTTATCCAGCAGAGTGTTTAAGGTTCTCAAAGCCTTTGATACAGGAAGTGTAAGAAATGTAGGAAGACAAGAATAAGTAACTAACGACTTTGTTTTACTTCCTAGAAATCATTCCACACATTCCTTGTTTGAAACTGACCTCCTGTCGCAGGAAACAGCTCACATGAGAATCAGCAGCTAGATGTCCCAAATATGGTATGAAAGACTCCAGCAACTGCTTTTTCCCTGTAACAGAGAAATTTGGAGAGAAACACACATTTGTTACCAGTTAGGCAGCAAGACCTCTAAGTTTCAAAGCAGTGCCACAGTCTCTCTTATTGGAATAGCAATCTTCCCAAATCAGTGTGACCTGCTTTTTGTAATATTGTACAAGAGGTTTGCTTTTCACTCCCTCATTGTAGAAGTTTAAATACCTACTGCATTTTTATTAGAGCTGTACACAGATTGGATCATTTTTAGCTGATCAATAATTTGCTTTTTAGTCAATTAAATATATTTGTGCATTACTGAAGTGTGTGAGAGTTTCGCAGTATGGAAGACAACAGAAGGAAAATCCATTTCTAGTGTGTCCCCTATTCCAATTCCTTACTACAGCAAAGCATCAGAAACAGACAACAGTATCCTAATCTCTCAGTCTGATTAACTGGAGGGGACCCACTAGAATGATCTAAACAGTGGTTCCCAATTGGTGGTCCTCAGACACCAGGGGGTCCGTGGCACCATTCACATAACAAAAACTACCACAGAGATATAAAAATTTTCCAAATTAGGGGGTCCATGGCTTTTGAAAAACAGGGGCTCCTCAGTACTTAGCTAATTGGGGACCACTGATCCAAAGTATTAATTGGTTGTCTAATTCAGTCTAAATAAACCTGGCAGCCTCACTTCTTTTGTTTACTCCTATGCTCCACAAGGACTCAAAACAATTTAGAAAGACAGCTCAACAAAAACATTGCATGTTTATACAGTAGTAAATCTCAATGTGTTCCATTGGATTTACTCCTGGAGAGGTATTGTAGTCACAAATTATATGCATTTAACAGCCATAAATTCTCTCTACTTCAAACCGCCATTTCTTTTTTAAAAATGTAATTTTTGTATTTGTCTTTTGTCATGTTGCCTTGGGACTGCTCTGATAATAAATCAACATCAGACACTTAAAGGTATTCAGCGACTGACCTTCAGCGTTGCTTTTGCCAATAATCTGAAAGCAAGATGTTGTGGGGATGGGAAGAGAAACAGAATAGATATAACTCAAAGGTAATACCTTATTGGCATGCATCAAAATGTAGCACATTCAAAATACTGCCCAGTTTATAAAACTTACACACCAGCACTAATATATCACAGCATTGTAAAGTGCTTAACCATAATACCGGCCAGGTTCAAACAGAACAAGTTTCCGCTCCTCAACACTGAGTTTTATTTCAAATTCAGAGTCGTCCTGAATTATTATCATTGTCATTCATGCAGTGCATTTCAACCATGTACAGATTTTCACACGCATTTTCTACATTCCCATTTTTCCATGCAGGTATTGTAAAAAATACTACGTGGTACGATGACAAGTTAGGGCCAACTGCTATGTACTTTGAACAACATAGCTTCCAGCAAAAATTGCATGGTTGGGTCTTCACAGGAAAATCTGAAGCAGCATCCCACATTTGTCCCACAGGTGTCATGGATGCTGGCCTCACTAGCATTGTCACCCCGTGGCGCTGGCGTGGGTACTTGCTACAATGCAGATGAACCATATGGGAAGTGAACATAATGTTCCTGCAGGCACATGGGGCACTGAAAGCTCAGAAGCAACTTCCATTGTCCAGTTTGTCACGGGGAGCATTTATCAAAATCAGCCTCAGCTTGCACAACCACACCTCCAACATTTCTCCAGTAAAGAAAGGGACATCGTATTCCATAAATAAATAATAATAATATTTATACCCCGCACGTCTGATGGGGTTACCCCAGCCACTCTGGGCAACTTCCAACGTATATAGAAACATAAATAAACATTTTTTTAAAAGTCCCTATACATACAGATGCCTTCTAAAGGTTGTATAGTTACTTATCTCTTTGGCTTGGGGGTGGTGGTGACAAAACTCCATACCCTCCAACATTTCTCTGATTAAAATAAGGACATCTTAAGGAAAAGTGGGACAATCTGGGATTAAATCAGAAACTGGTACGGCTTCTGTAAATCTAGGACTGTCCCTGGAAAACAAGAACACTTGGAGGGTCTGCACAACATCCACATGCATCTTTGCATCTTAAATGGCTCAAAGGATGGCTTTCCACATTACCATGATGTCCTAGTATTGAACAAAGCTGCATCCATACAGTCCATTATAAACATACAAGGAAAGCATTAGCTTACCGCTGAGCTGGGGAACTTGTTCCTCCAGATGTTGTTGGACTACAGCTCCCATCATCCCTGACCTCTGGCCATGCTGGTTGGGACTCATGGGAGTTGGAGTCTGACAAATTCCGGCAGGCCACAGGCTCCCCCATCCCTACATCCACGTGGTAAAAGGTCAGGTCCAAAAAGCACTTTTTCAAAATAAAGGTCACAAATGGGCATGGCTACAGGGAAAAGGGAGATTTGTGGGGTTCATAACCAGCCGCTTTGTGGTGCACAAATATGGTTGCCAAAAGGCCGCAACCCAGCACGTTTGTCTCTGTGCACTTACCAAGGCAGTGTCAAAGAAGTCTTCAACAAGGTGGACCAAGAATGTACTTTCACTTGGTTCTATCAGGCTCAGAAATTCTCTGGTTCTTTCAAACCAAATGACCATGTAAAACAAGACACACACAAGCAAAGTCAAAGGAATGTCTCAAAGCTAGTTTTCTACTTACAGAAATGCAGCTAGGAGAAAGACGACAATTACATGTGTATGGAGACCCACAAGTGTTTTTATTATACAGGGAGGGTTGAAGAGTAAGATAAAAGCTGCCCATGGATATTGCCTGCCCATCTTATGTGGGCTATTCCCAATTTATGAAACCAATTTCTTCTTTCAATGAAATAACACAAATCTTCACAGAACCATGCCTAGCTGCATAAAACAAAAAAGGAAGATTGTCATCCTTGTCCACAAGTAACAAAATGAGGTCAAACAAACTGACTGCAAAAAAATTAAATGGTTTGGGGTTTTTTTGGCGGGGTGGGGGTGGGGAGATAATCAATCCGCAATGGAAAGGAGGGCAATTTAGAAGTTTGGTTTGGTCAGCTTTTGGCTAAGAACACCAGTTCTTAGAATAAGGAAATTTCTGTTTCATGGAGCATTAGTATGGTTTATACACAGCAGAGCACTTAAACAGCCATTCATGTATAGGGTTACTTATCTTTGCTATCAATCCCTCCTGAAGAAGCAAATTTACACCATCTCGAGGATCACTTCTACAATACTGCTGAATGCACTTCAACAATAGGGATACATTTGTGAACTCATTTTTGTCCAGTTCCTAGGATGGAGGGAAATCCCGCATTACTGCATAAACAAGCAATTCAATGGACTGAATTTTAAGAGATTAACAGTGCAGTCCTATAAATGTCTACGCAGAAGCGAGCCTCATTGAGTTCAATGGGGCTTACTCTTCAGAAAGAAGCTACAGAATTGCAGCTGAAACAATGGAGCTTTTTCCTACTTGCCTTTTTTAGAACTTTGTCCAGTTGGTTTAATAGTTGCTTGCTGTACTTCTGAGGATAAATATCATTCCCTTGGATTATTTCTTTTATTTTCTGAAATCCTTTTCCCTTGAAGGCATCACTCAGTAATGACTCTAGCTAGAATAAAACATGCACAAACAACTTTTTGAATAGCCTCTCAATTATGGACAGATTATGGTAGCTTTCCCACCATTGATCTAGCCACTTCCTGGTCCATACCAACTTTGAAAACAGAGTGAGAAATTCAACATAGCGCTATGGAAATGGCTCCATCCCCACTCTTCTCTCCCCACACTCTTCTCTGACTCTTCTCCTGAAACACACACAAGCCAATTTGGAAGAATGTGAGGGGAGGACAATGGTAGAAATCTTGTGTGAGCTTCTGCTAGTGGGGCTCATTTGGCCCTCAATATGCTGAAAAGATGAGTGTCTCTAAAACAAAGACAATTGATTTTAAGGTGACTGAACAATGTTGTGCACATGGTGATATTTACATAGTATTCAGATCTGTCCGGCATGTCACCATCATTTTCTCTACTCTCTTCTTCCTATACGTGAGGGGGACACACACACAATCATTTCAAACATACAAATTTTGATTAGAAATATCTACCCAGAGCTCAAATGGTGGGCAGAAATGGCAGGGGAGCCCTTAATGGAAGCTCACTCGCCCAGCTGCTCATACTCTCCAATTTTGCCCACTAGGCCCCCACCCCAAGACCATTAGGAAAGGTAGAGGAGATGGCCCTCTCCCCAGTGCCTCCCCACCCAGTACTTATGTTGATCACTGCAAGAAAGACTGGAGATGTCCTCAAAGAGCATCAGTAAACTTGTGCCGGAATTGTTTTTAAGTAAACATAAGAAAAGAAAGATTGGGACGTGGGTGGCGCTGTGGGTTAAACCACAGAGCCTAGGACTTGCCGATCAAAAGGTCGGCGGTTCGAATCCCCACAAAGGGGTGAGCTCCCGTTGCTCGGTCCCTGCTCCTGCCAACCTAGCAGTTCAAAAGCACAGCAAAGTGCAAGTAGATAAATAGGTACTGCTCTGGCGGGAAGGTAAACGGCGTTTCCGTGCGCTGCTCTGGTTTCCCAGAAGCAGCTTAGTCATGCTGGCCACATGACCCGGAAGCTGTGCACCGGCTCCCTCAGCCAATAAAGCGAGATGAGCGCCACAACCCCAGAGTCGGTCACGACTGGACCCAATGGTCAGGGGTCCCTTTACCTATGAAAAGAAAGCCCAGAAACAGGACCAGAGCACAGGAGCTCTCTCCCCTCCTCTGATTTCCAGCAGCTGGTGTTCAGAAGCAGCTCCTCCTCCTGCAGGGTATTTCATCTGCTATAAGCCACTCCTGGTAGTATTTGATTAAAAGATGGGGCATAGATTTTCAATGTGTCCTCAGCCAAAAAAATATATCACCACCCATTTGCAGCCAAGAAAAAGTCAGCCAAAATCCCAGAAAAAAAGACCTTTGAGGCTCATTGGGTAACCCCCACCTTGAGCGTTTTGCAAGGTGACCCTATGCATCTCCAAGGGGTTAATCTCAGGTCATGCCTAATCAGACGCATGTGTACTTGAGAAGGATCCCCCCCCCGGGGAGGGCCCATGGGGCACACTCTCCAAACAAAAGCCCACAACAGGTTTGCCACCCCAACTATGCTGGAGAACCAGTCTTTACACCAGTCAACAGAGCCCCTCCCGCGGGCCTGCAAGCGGCCGACCGACCTGATCCTGCATGGCCGGCTCCAAATCCTCCAGGAAAGAGTGGCGCGCGCGCGCCAAGCGCGGCCTTAATAAGCGTTCGGGCAGCGTCTGACGCGCGTTCCACGCGCAGCTGATGCTGCCACCTGCGCCCAAGGGCGTGAATTAAGGGTGGCTGAGCGCGCTCGGAGCCCGATCCACTCCCCCCCCCCACTGCGTCGGAGGGGTTACTTTAAGAGGCGATTTCCTGAAAGGAAAGCTATGCATCCCTTCCTAGTAGGCATTGATTCCGGGGGTGCAGGGGGGATTTTATTCCCTGCTGCTGCGCATATGTCCCTAGGATTGGTTTATCAATTATGCGTTTAGGATGGGGACATTATTTTGTAAGTAGGAGGAACGAGAAGAGATGGAGTTCCGCGTCCCGGTTGCAATCCGGTGCGCCTTATAAACCCCGCGGAGAGGAAGTCTTACTTCTGTCCCCGACTTAAAAGGGAGAGGAAGGAAGTGGGATCGTTGAGTCCCGAAAGATTTGTGCGCTTTTCATTCTGCCTGGAAGACGAGCCTATAGAGCTTGACTATCGAGTGGATTTAAAGGGTCACTTGGTGGAGGTGTTGCAAACGCAGAAGGGATTTTGCAGTACGTTTACGCAGACCTACTGGATTTAATGACGCTCCTAAGCGAAGGCGTGCCTATATACGATTGAAGCCCAAATATTTTCTGTATCCAAGGCAGATTAAAATCTCCAATCACAAAGGAAAATTGGAATTTCATACTCCCTTGAGGGCACCACTACCAAGAACGCAGTTTATAGGGCAAGTCTAGACTTGTCTGCTCAAAGGGAAGTTCCATTGTGTTGGAGACCTTAGGATCCTGCCAAAAACCGGATTTTTCGCCCATTATAGCCATCTTGTGAGCTTTAGGTTTAGCAACCTAAAGGTTTAGCTTTAGGTTTAGCTTTAGGTTTAGCAATACCCGTTTACCTTGGAGCAAACTACAGTGAAGTATAGGACTGCTCTTTTACAGAGTAGCTATAATGGATGGTATTCAACTAAGTTTTAGGCATGTTCATTAACGAGTCTACTCTGACTCTTGAGTAAAACTTACTTGAATACCAACCGGCGCATGTAAAACGGTGTTGTGGATGCGTCATGACCAGTTCAACAGGTGCCACTTATTTAGTTTTGCTTCACAATAACTATGGAGGTTAACATTAAACAAACAATAATCTATGCCTTAAAAGATGTTTAGGAACATATTTCAGAAAACACGCCTCCAGGGTCATTATTTTATTCATGCTTTAAACAGACAGACAGATGGAAAAGCGGCCAATGAAATAAAAACATACATTCATAAATCGGGTCTAGCATGATGATAAATCCTGGTCACAAAAGATTGAAAGAATGTAACGCAAAGCGAGGGAAGTAAAGACAAAGGAAGAACATTGTCAATATGATTCTCGTTCCAGTAATCCGCAAATAAAATAACTGGCGTTTTATTATTTTTATTGGAGAACAAAAATCTAAAAAGTTTCGCGTCATATATTTGCCAAACGGTCGAGGGGAGGCGATTTCTTTTATTATCGGCCACAACAAAATAGATCCTAGCAGTGCATAATTTTAGAACAAACTCTGTCGCAACTATTACGCAGAGTTTATTTAGAATGCTTGTTTCGGGAACAAAAATAAAATATATATATAGAAGGCAGAATATACCCCGTGATATATTTTATTAACAGAATGATCCTTTTCCAAGAGGTTTGTCCTAGGCAGAACCAAGTCCGCTGATTGTACGCAGCCGCGTCTTCTGCTTTTGAGAATGCGCGGTAGAGGAATACTGGGCGCGTTTTTTCCCCTTGGAAGTAGATCCCATTTTCTTCATTGGGACTCACTCCCTAGCAAGTGTGTTCGGGGATCGAGATTGCGGCGGAATAAATGCGTTATTAATTTCAGCCCTGCAGGTTTGCTAAAATACCCCAGAAACTTGTAAAGTGTTTAGGGTATTTTAGCAAATCTGGAGGGCTGAAATTAATAACGCCTACGCTACCTGCCACGTAAATGTGCATCGGATACGATCGCAGCCAGTGTCCTGCACAATGCTGAGCATCAAACGCTGACTTTATTTAACGTGTCTCCTCAAAGGTAAGACCCACTGAGTTCTATGAGATTTACTCCCAGGTAACTGTGTATTGGATCGTCGTTTTACGTGCCAGAGAGCTGGCTTAAATGTCTTCAGGATGGTATCGGCGAATAAAACCCAAAATCGAAAGTAAAAAAAGAGAAGGCAGGAAAGTATTCAGTGTGCTCAAGAGTCTAGGTTTTTGTATCTTAGAACAGAGCAAAGATTTAAAAACTGTGAACCAACTAACATCATAGGAAAAATGCAAAATCGTTATGAAACAATACTTTTCGTTGTCAGCGTACGGAAATGGCTCCCCTCTCCCTACCTGGCTGCCGCCATCGGTGTGATGGAATTTTGTCACATTGCAGAATTAACATTAGAAGATTAAAGAGAGCTTGCCTCGAATCGTTGCAAAGGATATCAAACAACAACTTTGCAGAGCCTTTCGGTTTTCCACCACTGGATATGAGAGAACCAACATGGTGTATGGTCTAATTCACTTTCTAATTCAGGCTGTAGTCCTTTCTGCACTTACCTGACTGGGAGTAAGTCCCATGGAATTCAATAGGACTTACTTCTAAGCAGACATGGTTCGGATTGTACTTGGTCACTTCCAACTCCAGCTGCCTTCGTTGTAGTTGTTAAGCTCCTTTGTATCTAACCATTTCAGGGACAGTGAATAATAGAATTGTAGAGTTGGAAGGGACCTCAAGGAAGCGACCTCGTCTGGGCCAACCCCATGCAATGCAGGAATCTCAGCTAAAGAATCCCAGACAGATGGCCAGCCAACCTCGGTTTAAAAACATCCAATTAATATCTCCTGTAGTTCAGCTTTTGCTCAACCTGGTGCCCTTCAGATGTTTTGGACCGCAACTCCCATCAGCACCCAAAACATCTGGCGTTCTAGTCCAAAACATCTGGAGGGCGCCAGGTTGGCAAGCCTAAGCACTACTTAGATAACTATACACCCTCTTGGAGTTGAGCGCGCAGCTGGGTAAAAATCCACTCAGCGCTGGAAATCCATTCAGAAGTTTTGAGCCGACGCTGAAGCTCAACGCGGTTTTGTGGAGCGCAATTTGGAAGCTGTTTTTGGCCGAAGAGAGTGCTAAAATGCCGAAATGCGTAATGATAATCATCATAAATTATAAGTTGTTGTTGTAGTAGTAGTTACTGAACTGCAGTCAGGCGAACAGACTTCTTCTGAGTAAGCGGATTTCGCATTGCAGGCTCCCATTCAGAGGACACCTTTGCTGGCTTGGGGATCGGCACCCTATTGAGGGGCTTGGTTTTTTTTGTTTTTTGTTTTGTTTAATTAATTTGTGTGTGTGCGGGGCGGAGAATACTGGATTCCTGAGCCTTCAGCTCCGGGGCTGAAGGAGAAGGAGGAGTCTCCCTCCCTCCCTCCCCCACGTGCTTTTAACACCTCGGAGGACAGCTATGTGGGAGGGTGAAGGTCGGGGACAAAAAAGATCCCCTTCCCGGAGTGAGCAGCAGATCAGAAGCGGAGCTCGAGAGGGTAAGGGCAACAGCGGGTTCATTTCAGCACCACAAGAGACGGACAGCGGCAAGGCGAGGACGCCGCTGTTTAAGGCAGGTTGTGCAACACCCTTGATTCCCTCTCCTGTCCTGTCCTGTCTCTCATCCTCACCTTCATCCCTTTCAGTTTGTTCTCTTTTGCCATCACTGTAGAGCAGCCTTTCTCAACCTGTGGGTCCCCATATGTTGATGGACTACAACTCCCATCACCCCTAGCTAGCAAGGTCAGAGCTCAGGGATGATGGAAGTTGTAGTCCAACAACATCTGGGGACCCACAGGTTGAGAACCGCTGTGTAGAGACATGGGCACCTTACCAAGGTTATTGTGTTTTAGTGTTTTGTTGGAAGCCGCCCAGAGTGGCTGGGGAAACCCAACCAGATGGGCGGGGTATAAATAATAAATAATAATAATAATAATAATAATTTTTATTTTTATTATTATTACAAAGGGAGGTGCTGGGGTATTTATTTATGTCTGCCTCTCCTCCAAGGAGCCCAGGGCTGCTCACATGATTTCTCCCACCCACTGCAAATAGCAGTCCTGTGAGGTAGGCCAGTCTGATAAATAGAAACTGGCCCAGGGGCATTCAAGTAGCTTCGTGGCTGAGTAGGGATTTGGAGACTGCAGCCCTTTAACCACCACTCCACAGCAGCTGCTGAGGACTGTTGGGCCATGGGTGAGAATGGTGAACTGGGAGCAGAAATCATCTATATCAACTCCTACATCAACCATGAACTCACTGCCTGGCCTTAGGAATTGCATGATTCTCTTATATTCCCCTCCCCTCCTCTTAGCTGGGGCACGAGGATCACCTTACTCCATAGATGCCTGCTCAACCACTTGGATATGTGGGACTTGCAAGGATTTCCATCCTTCAGTTTGGCAGCACCTCCCTGCCCATTGTCCTTAGCCAAGCACCTTCTCTACCACTGCTAAACTCTTCTTTATTTAAGCAAGCCTACCCAGATGTCTAAATATGATGTGTATTTTAATAGGACATTTTAGTTTGTAGTGGTTTTTTTAACTGCTGATTTTATTTTGGAAAAAAGAAGGCTAATTTTAACATCTGCCTTTAATGCACATTTTATATGTTAGGTAAACAGCTTAGAGGTTTACCTCTAACAGAATATTATATATATATATATTCTGGTAAATAAAAAATAAAGTAAATATAAGGTAATTCTGGCCTTCTTTACATCTTAAGGTTAATCTTTATCTCCAGATTAATCTTTACCTTTTGCTGTATCTTTTTTGTTATATTATTTACCTAGATCCATGGTTAACATGTCAAAGGACTCGGACTACACCTGCTCCTATGGGATGAAGTTAACCTGGGATATCAATGATCCCAAGTTACCACAGGTACAGTTCAAGGAGGGAGGTTTGGAAGAAACCTACGCGAATGAATTTGTGGGCTAGTTTTCTAAGGCTGCAAAACACACTTGAAAGCCTTACTGAGCCTTACTGAGCTCATTGGGGCTTTTTCTTGAGTTGGTGTGTATAGGATGGCCCTGTACACCTCAACAAAGCACACCCCAAACTACACTGTATCTTTATAGGATGCTCCTGCAACAGCAAACAAGCAATAATGGTATGATGGCTGATCTATAGGCAATTGCTAGGAGTGGTGCAGAGATGTTTCTGTTCTTGTTCTCCCTCTTACTTTGTAGATCCAGCTGGATATTTGCTCCAGAAGAAGAGAAGGGGAGCAAAGCACCCCTGAAAATTAAAAACAGGAGAGGACTACAAAATGATATTGTATATGTGTGTGCTTGTGCCAGTGGAATTATATTAGCAGCTCATTTCTATTTAAAAATATTCTCCACTGAAGCACATTTTTTTTGGGGGGGAAATACATAGCTTGAATAATAAAGCCCATAGAGGAAAATTGTATTGTTCATCGCCAATAAAGTCACAAGGAAGGAAACTGCATTAGCTGCTTGAGCCTGTGACATTTGCACAATTACAAGCCCACAATTATAAATCTAACTGATTTCAATGGAATATGGAATGTGCAGACTTGCAGCATTAATTTGGGATCTAAGTGTGGAGCTGAACTGGACATGGATGCCTTTTGGGAAGTTGCTGTCATGGTGGATCTTCACATGTGCATTTGAGCCGCTGCTTGCATTATTTTGTTAATACATTTTGTGTGTGTGTGTGTGTGTGTGTGTGTGTGTGTGTAGAAATGATAAAGGCCCAGATTGGTTTTCACCTTAATGAGATGCTTTGCTAATATAGCCTCCATCCGTTCCTCTTTCTTTCATCCCTTTGCCGCTGATGCAGGAACCCAAGCACTTTGATTCCTTCCAGGAGTGGCCTGACGGCTATTTGCGGCTCATCTACTCCAACGAGGATAAAAATGCACAGCGCCACCTCAGCGGGTGGGCCATGCGCAACACCAACAACCACAACTGCCAGATCCTCAAGAAGTCCTGCCTCGGTGTAGTGGCATGTGCCGGGGACTGCACCCTGTTGGATGGGACCAAGCTGCAGCTCCGGCCTGCCATATGCGACAAGGCTCGCCAAAAGCAGCAAAGTGAGAGAATTGTGATGGGGGAATCCACCCAACGGCTGTTGCATCTTGCTCTGATTTGGGAGCCATAGGGGACTTTTGTGGAGTTTACAGCAGGCAGTTCAGTCGAATGGCATCCTCAGGGAGGTACACCTGGCATCCATGCTATAACATTATCGATGCCAGGTTAAAGTCTCCTTATTTACAGAGGCATTTTAGATGGTGGCATTTTTAGCTGGTTGGACAGCTTCATTCCTCTTAATTTTATTGTGCTGGTTTTTCTTATAACATTTCTGGCATTTTAAATTTCTTTGTGTATCGCTTTGGAATCTGTTTTTGGATGAAAGGTGGTTTATGTAAAAAGTCAAGGAAAATCTGTCCAGGAGATTTCAAGCCTCAACACAGCTCCGTTAAATATTTTCTCAGTGTTTTTAAAAGTACAGTCGTGCCTTGGAAGTCGAATGGAATCCATTCTGGAAGTCCATTCGACTTCCAAAAAGTTCGGAAGCCAAAGCACAGCTTCTGATTGGCTGCAGGAAACTCCTGCAACCAATCGGAAGCCCTGGAACGTCCGGCTTCCCAAAAAAGTTCAAAAACTGGAACACTCACTTCCGGTTTTTGATCGTTCGGGAGCCAAAACATTTGGCAACTAAGCCGTTGGAGATCCAAGGTACAACTGTAGAGTCCTCTTAGAGAATATTGTTTTGGCACTCATGGGATGATGTTTTGAAGTGATCCTGTAACTGCAAACCATTTTTGTATTTAAAAATTACCCTGGAATTTCCATCACTTTCCAAGGAATGTATCTGAGGAATTCAAGGA
This sequence comes from Podarcis pityusensis, assembly GCF_964106645.2. Taxonomy (NCBI): domain Eukaryota; kingdom Metazoa; phylum Chordata; class Lepidosauria; order Squamata; family Lacertidae; genus Podarcis; species Podarcis pityusensis. Next base: position 63,136,090 of record NC_138031.1, read on the forward strand.
AGACCCAACAATAATCTTGAATCTGTAACAACCAATAGGAATCAAATATCTGCTTTCAATACCATCCCTAGAAAAACTGCAGGCATAACTGTTCCAGGTGTAATTTTTCTTTCTGCATTGTACTTATAGGCTCACTTTTGTCTCATGGATGTCAAAAATCATGTTGTAAGCATCCTGCAAATGCCAAAGATATCTGAGCCAGCTCTAGGAGTCCTACCTTTCATTCTGGCAACTGAGAGCACTTGCAATTAATAGGGTTTCAAACATCTTTAAACCAAAGTCCCCATTGTTATTATACACCATCCTACTAATGTATTTCTGTGCAAAGTAAATTTACAATCGTGTCATTCCACCCTGCCTGTAGGACTTCCCCTTCTGGGTTGTTGGGGGAAAGTAGGCAATACTGCTGGAGTGGCACGTGCTGACACACAATGAACCAATGGGAAGCTCCTGGAATGCTACAGAGGGGAGGAGTTGGTGGTGGGTTCAATTTTGGAGAGTACATAAAATGTGGAAGGCTATCAGATTCATAAATCATTTTAAGTTACAAGCAACATCAGTTCTGAAGAGATTTGTACTTTAGAGGTTCTAAGTTAATAATTCCACCATTTATCAAATCTACTTCAAAAATAATTCTGCCTGGAGATTTTAATACAGAATGATTGAATCTGACTTCCCTTCTGTTCATCACTTTAACCTATTATCCTTCACAGAAAAACTTTGTCCAAACTGCAATTCAGCACTTGAATTAATTCCTTGCCGGGGGCACAGTGGCTACCCAGTAACTAACTTCTGGAGACATGAAGGCAAGGCAATATTTTTCCAGGTAAAATATAAATAGTGCTTTTGGATTTTGAGCAGCTTGTGTTTTTTTCCTCTTCAGTGATTTGGAATTTGTGGATGGAAAATCCGTGATCATATTTGTGCACCACATAGAAGGAATTCATACTGGAATTGCTTGTGATAATCACCTGTACTCACCCTTTTTATTTTTTTTAGTGCTTTTGAATGAAATTAATTATGTTGCACTCACTGAGGGTCTGCAACAATAGCCTGGCAGTGATAAGATGGCAGGACTTGTAATTTTGGTTGTTTGATATATTGAATATTGACATAATTCCAAAGCCATTGATTTAGAGTTCCAAAAACATGGTGGCTGGAATCCAATTAATTATATGAACAATTTATGCCCCAAGGACTTTGAAGCTAAATTGTCGCCCCAAGGTTTCATGGCAAACTTTTTTGAAATGGAAGGACATTTCAAAGAGTTTGTCATCATATGGCACGATGGGTATGCCTCAACTCTTTGGCATGTTCCAAAGCAGCTCTCTGGATCCTATGTTTGATCCAGCATTCACTACTTATTTCATTTATTTATTCATTCTCAATATTTATAGACCACTTTTTACCATGAATGGTCTCAAAGCAGTTTACAAATCAATCAATAGAACAATGCACTAATCAAATAATATGGTGTTTAAATCAATAGAAGCCACATAGGCCTAATACAACTTACTTAAAATGCCTGCTGGGATGCAAAGCTCTTCCTCAGGTGCCTGCGGCTCAACAGAGGGGTGTCTGATCTCAGCTCGGTACTACAGAGTTAGACCTGAATGCACAAGTCCTGGTGAAAATAAGCTGTCCATCTGAGCCAGGGGAGACTACCAACACTCACTTTCATCAGTTTCTCTGGTTCGTTTCAATGAGGCTTGCACAACAAAAGTTGACTTCATTTTTTATAAATGATACAAACTTCAATCCACAGATGTTAGCAAAACTCCAGACAGATTAAAAAAGCAATTTTTTGTTACAAGGTCAGACTTATAAATGTTCCTGACCATGGCTTTCAACAGAAGAAAATGACCTTCATATCATATTAAACTGGTTATAAGATCACTCCAAATTAACTAGTTTATGGATGGGTTGGAATGTCTCTATGCTCATATGTTTCCTGTAACTAAGAACATTGTTCACGTGTCCGTATTTCTCCAGGCCAAGGGAATACATGATCACCCTAGACCAGAGAGTAAATCAGAAACAGAGATCAGAAGAAGTGCCCTTAAAAAGCAAACACCACCTTCTCATTCATCTCAGAAAAAAAGACTTCTGGATTTTCAGGTAACTATAAGGTTGTAGAACCACAGAGAGCTTTGTGGCAACTTAAAGACTATAACAAATTTATCCAGGCATAAGTGTTTGCGAGTTGCAGTGCGTGGGGATAGACAGGTAGTTACCCAGCCACTATGTCCTTCTGCTTCACTCCTCACCTTTGGCAAAGCAGGGAAGTGGGGTGTGTGTGTGTGTGTGTGTCCAGCGCTAGCAAGAGAAGCAATATCTGTTGTAAGGGCTGGGGAGTTGTCTAATATGCGGGGGCGAGGAGCAATGCTAGTGTGGAGGCAGTGATGCTGGAATATCACATAATAATTTATGAAGTAGGAGGTGCAGATAGCCCACTTCAAAATCAGTACAATTTCACTTTAATCCCATCAGTGGGTTGCTGCTGCATACACCCACAGCAAAAGACCTATCTGGAAATGCCCTAGGCTTGAAATAAACCAATAAATAAACCAATACAGTGGTACCTCAGGTTAAGTACTTAATTCATTCTGGAGGTCTGAACTTAACCTGAAACTGTTCTTAACCTGAAGCACCACTTTAGCTAAAGGGGCCTCCTGCTGCTGCCACGCCGCTGGAGCACAATTTCTGTTCTCATCCTGAAGCAAAGTTCTTAACCAGAGGTACTATTTCTGGGTTAGCGGAGTCTGTAACCTGAAGCGTATGTAACCTGAAGCATCTGTAACCCGAGGTACCACTGTAAAATGAAAATTATCCAGCAAATGTTTATGGTGATTCCAAGATGTGTACAGAGCATCAGCACTAGTTCCAGGTGTTTCTGATATCAATTAGCCATTTGAAGCCATCATCTGATGCTTCATTTGAAAAACTTGAGCAAAATTAATTTGAACCACAACTGGCAACAACTGAAATAGCCATTTGCCATATTTCATGGGCGCATGCAGCCATTTCTCCTGAAGTCTTTTTATTTATCTTCTCATCAGACAGGAATGTGTTTTGAGAACAGCAGTCACTTTCATTATATTCATCATCTGGGATGTGAAGAAGGATCAGAAAAAATCAACATAATTACAGATACCGGCTTTCCACTCCTAGCTCAGCCTCACCATTTATTTCAAAATATAGAACCTTACAACATTACCTACGATGCAGCCAGCTTTCAAGAGGATGTGTTATCACCACTTCAGAAGCGTCCGAGCCCCAAAATCTATACATCTAAACCAACTTGTGGCTATGAATGCTCATTTCCTGGTTACATCAATTCCAGTCTGTATACATTTCACAAAGATCCAATGGATATTCCAGGGGATGCTGACCATGTTGTGTTGAATGGACTTCAGTACCATGTAAATTCACTAGATGCCCATGAAAAGAACTTTGATGGCACCCATAAACATCATGGACTAAAACAGGCCTTAGCTGAAACTAACTACGGAGAAAGGATTGGCGATGAATCGAGTCAAGTCAATGTTAACCATCCCCATTACAGTGAAGAATATGCTTGCAGATATAGCAGTCATTCTTCTTTGGAAGGTCATCCTTTGCAAACTGTTATAACCACAACTACCAAGATGTTCCTTGAAGCCTACAAGCCTCCTGTGGCAAAGTATGGCGACAGTTTATATGATCCAAAAGATCTTATGAGTTGTTCCTTGGCAGAAAGCATTTCAGGGAATGTCTGTCGAGAGATAAGCCTTCAAGACCACTGGGGAATGGGCAAACCAAATGAGATTGGTGAGCATTTTCTGACAATTGATAAGGAGGAGCATATAGCATCAGTGAATGAATGCCAGGATAGTACTGATGCAGGAAAAGTTTATACTGGATATGAAGGACAAACGTTCCAATTTGAGAATACTGAATACTAAGCCTCAGGTGTGGCAAGATTTGTGTACACACACAGAGAGAGAGAGAGAGAAGATAAGGGTTTTTTGTTTTTTAAAACCAATAGATTATAAAATATTTTGTGGGAAATCTGTTGGCTTTGGGAGATTTGATCAACACTGTGGCTCATGTTATTCATTCTAAACATACACATTAAAGTCACAATGTAGAAACCACACAGCAGTTAAGTCATGGCTAGGTTAAAGGGTGATGCAATGTCAGTCATACCAGAGGTCCACTGAAATCTGAAAATGACTTCATTGGATATCATCTGAAGATCTGCATGAATTTAAGATGTATACAATACATACACTACCAGAATTATATAGGCTCAAAATGCTGTTGTAAACTTTGGTATTTTACTCAAAGGTGCTCCAGCTTAAAGTATTGTGAGTGCAGATCACTGAGAACATCAGCTGTGCATGCTCAATGGAAACACATGTGAACCTCTATTCTTTTTAATCTGTCATGCATATGATAAATTATCAGTATGTGTGTGCCCTTTGTAATCATATTATTTCACATTAGCTCCTTGTGTGGTTATGGTTAGGTTTTGAAGTAAGGATGGGAAACCGATATGGCTCTTCAGATGTTGCTGGACTTTAAATTCCATCATCCCCAACCAGCAGGGACAATGGTCTGTGTTTATGGGAGACAAAGTCCAACAAAATCTGGAGGACCACATGCCTGTTGAAAGCACCTATTCAGTCTTTATGGCAGCATAAAATGCTATCATAAAGATCATAAAATGCTATCAATTGAGAGCCAGTGTGGTATAGTGGTTAAGAGTGGTAGACTTGTAATCTGGTGAACCCTGGTTCAATTCCCTACTCTTCCACATGCAGCTGCTGGGTGACCTTGGGCCAGTCACACTTCTCTGAAGTCTCTCAGCCCCACTCACCTCACAGAGTGTTTGTTGTGGGGGAGGAAGGGAAAGGAGAATGTTAGCTGCTTTGAGACTCCTTCGGGTAGTGATAAATCCAAACTCCTCCTCCTCTTCTTCTTCTATCAAAATGTGACTCTTTAAAGGCTGAAAAAACCATCAACTACGGTAACAAGTAATAAACAAAATCACCTTCAAAAATCAATTTATTAAGCTATTATGTCAAACATTAATTTGAAGACATAAGATGGAAATCAAACAATTTTATTTATTTTAGTTATTGCATTTTTATACAGCCCTTCATCCCAATACATGATGATATTTTATGAACTTGAATCAGTTTTATTTAAGTTTTTTTTATCACTTCCAACCCTACAATTCTCTGATTTGAAGCACACATCACTATAATTTTCATGGAACAGAATTTGTGTTCCTGGAGGGCTGAATTTCACTGCAGCAACAACAATGCTGGAGAACTATATTTTACTGCAACAACAAATATTCCAATCAGTTTTGTCAATGAAAGCTACAAAATGAAACTAACATAAAGAACAGACATAAAGAACATCCCTCATTCACTGGACGGGCTGGAAAGCTCAGTTAGCTAGTGTGGTGCTTATAATGCCATGGTTGCAGGTTTAATCCCTTATAGGACAGCTGTGTGTTCCTTCCCCCCCCCCCAATAAATTTTATTTGATTTTTCATTAAGCATACATATATTCATATAATACACATATAAATTACATATTTGTCTTAGGCCTTAGGCCAAGCCTCGGACTTCCCTCCATTCCTTTGGTAAGTATCAAATAAAATCTCTTATCTCGTATTCTATATACTGCTTGTCTGCCACACGCTGTAAGAGTTATTCCAACCCTACCAGTGTCTTTAAAGATTTACAATTATTTCTTATATACATCAAATATTTACTCCAGTTTTCTTGAAACTTCTGATCGTCCTGGTCTCTTAATTTTCCTGATAGTCTAGCCAGCTCAGCATAGTTCATCATTTTAACCTGCCAATCCATTATATTGGGTATTACATCCGTTTTCCAATTCTGAGCTAGCATATTTCTAGCTGCCGTCGTGGCGTATAAAAAAAGATTTTTATCTTTTTTTTCAATTTCCTTACCAATCAATCCCAGTAGGAAAGCTTCAGGCTTTTTTGGAAAAGTATATTTAATTTTTTTTTTTTTAAGTTTGTTATAAATTAATTCCCAAAAGCCCTTCACTTTACTACAGGTCCACCACATGTGGTAGAGGTCACCCTCCACCTCTCCACCTCTCCACATTTCCAGCATTTCTTATTTTTTGTTCTATATATCCTTGCCAATTTCACCGGCATGAGATACCACCTATAAATCATTTTCCATAGGTTCTCCTTTAATGCCGTACAAGCCGTGAATTTCATATTTACATTCCATAGTTCCTGCCACGCTTCAAATTCAATATTATGTCCAAAATCGATAGCCCATTTGATCATGGCTTCCTTTACCTCTTCGTCTTTTGTATACCAATCCAATAATAAATCATACATTTTAGATAGCATTTTATTTTTACCTTCTACAGTATCGATATTGAACTTAGATTTCTTATCCTCAAATCCCAGTTTCCTTTTATCTTCTTTTAACAAATCATTAACTTGGTGGTACTGTACAACAGCTGCGTGTTCCTGCATTGCACAGGGCTGGACTCAGGGTCCCTTCAAACTTTACAATTCTATGATTAGACAATTAAGCAGAATGGCGAAAGGAAGCTTGCAAGGCTTGTAATATCCATTTCAATAGCCTGTGGTCCTCCAGATGTTGCTGTACTCTCTCCCATCAGCCCCAGCCAATATGGCCAGTGATCTGGGATTACAGGAGTTATAGTCCAACAACACGCAGAGTCTCATAGGATCCCCAGCACTTTTTAAAAGCACCTTTTCATGAATCAATAAAACAGAAACAGTGATAGTGGAACTATTTTAAGACATATACAAGTGCCATCTAGATCTCCAGGTTGTGTAAGGTTAGCTCACACGACCATATTTCTCATAAGGAAGCTTGGTTGCAGGAAAACCATTCTTCTTGATCCATACAGTGCTCATGAATGGGAAGCCAGTTTAGCAGGTGAGATCAAAACAGTAAAATGAATTTGGGCTCATTTTCGTGCATCATGAAGTATGGCACGGACAGAGTCTTTCTTTGCAGAGTGCCTGAAAATATTTACCTGTTGATTCTCTATGGGTTGCCATTTCCCTACAACAAATACCTTTTACAAGATCTACTGATCCAGAGTGGTTAGCATCTCGGCAGCAAGTCAGACTTGGACTGGAGAGACTGGGGCTCAAATCCTCACTTGCCATAAAGCTCACTGGGCCTATTACACCATCCCTGAGCCTATATCACAGGGGTAATTGTAAGGATAACATGGGATTGCACTCATGCATGTGTCACCCTGAGGTCATTGCAGGAAAGGTTGGAATAGAAACTGAGAAAAATAATACAGCATATTGATCTCATCCGTACCACATTCACAACAGACAGATTCTCAGAGCAGCCTTTGTCCTTCATGTATTTGTTGAGAGCTTGTTTTCTTTGCTGTTTATTTCCCCTTCTAATTAATACAGCTAATTGCATTATCAGAATTATTCAGTAGCAGCTGCTATGTAGTTAAGAGGCTCCTAAAATAAAATTAAACATCTTCAATTGTGTCTCGTTTTTATGTGGTAGCCCAAATCAGTTTGAAACCGTTTTTAAAGGACATGGTTTAGTGCTATGGAAGTGGGCACTGGAATGCAGTCTAATGTTCCTTGCTTTGTGGAATCTGCACTGCTATTGCAACCGTTATTTCTCAGCTAGAAGCAATCGTGAAGACAGTAAAGAACTTGGCCCGTGTTGACTATGACATTGCTAGTCCTCCCCACCACTTGCATGTGGCCCTCAGAAGGTTACCCCGGAGGTGATGTGGCCCTCAGCCTAAAGAAGGCCCCTTCCCTTACCCTTGAGCTAAGAGCACTAGACTAGGAGAGACCCAGGTTCAAATTCTCCCTCAGACATCAAAGTTCACTAGGTGACCTTGGGCTAGTCACACAGTCTAGCCAATTTGTCATGAGGCTGAAGGGAAGGGGGCAGAACCACATGCAGCTCCTGGAGTTCCTTAGAGGAAATGTGGGATACCGAATAAATTCAAACTAAACAACGTATTTTATTTATTGACTTGGTTGGGGAATATGCCTGAAGTCCATTTCAAAAAGTTATATTCAGTTAAAATAGGAGCCAACTTGGGTGCCCCATAATGTGAACACGGTGAAGTGTAAAATGAGTCAGGCAGCAGGTGCATTTGGATGTTGTGTTTCCAGCTTCTTTCGTAAAAATGCAAACTGTGTTGCTCTTCATGGATCTTTTAGCTCTTGCCTATTATCTTTCGTTTCATTTCCTGGTTCACAGCAAGAGCAAGGAACGCTGCTGCTGTTATGTCTGTGGGGCAAAATGACGTGCTAACTGATCGGCACATGTTGTTCATCCCATTGCTTTGGGAAACATTGGCAGGTTGTTCTTCTAACGTCAAACTGACCTATTATCTATGAAACCTAAGAACTGCTATCAAAGAACAACATCAAAAAGCAACTGTGTGATAGATAACCCATGAAGAGCAACACAGGCATGTGCAGTAAACATGATCACACAAGCTCAAATACACCAACATCATATTTATTTATTCTTAATGCTAAGCTTGCTAAAGAACTACTGCCCAATGCCTTTGCTACTTAAAGATTAAGCATCAATAGTAATTCTTCTTGTCAGAGACTGGCTATTATAGATCTGATGGTGGAGTACATGATATCGTTAAGCGTGTTTAGTATCTTTGAAACTAAGGCACATGGTTGATAGAAATATATTTATAATTATTGCTGCTGCCTGAAGGGCTCAAAAAGTAGGAGACAGCCATACAAGTATTTATTTCACTGTTGTCACTTGCAAGCTGTGACTGGCCAGTGTTTCCCTGTATCATCAGATGCCCCATGTTTCAGTTTTTCCTATTCAGAAGTGCTTTCAAATATGAAAAATGTGACATATGATGTGGCACAACAAAATGCAAAAAAGGAAAAGAATGCAATAGAAACAAGAGAAATATGAATGTAATTTTAATCTACAATGAGACTGCCTATAGAGATGTTAGTAAAGTTCTGACAAAAAAGAAGTATTAGTTAAAATGTGGTATGTGTGTGAGGGGGGCGGGGAGAGAGAGAGGATGGTGGTGGAAGGAAAGGAAAGACCTTTAAAGCTGAAATTCTACACCCACTGAAAATATGTCTTGAGTAGCCATATATTAGGGTTGTGCCATAAAAAGGTTACTTTATGGGAAATCCCAATTTCAATAGACAGGGATTCCATTCCATATCCATTCATATTTGGATTAACAAAACAAATATAATTTCTTCTGTCAGGACAGGATATGCATCTACATTCTGCATACACTTTAATCCAAGGAAACCCAGATTCAAATCCCTACTCAGCCATGAAGCTCACTAGGTGACTTTGGGTCAGGCACACACTCACAACCTAACCTACCTCATAGGGTTGTTGTGGTAATAAAATGGGGAAGGGTGGAAAAATATGGATGCCACCTTAAGCTCAAGAGGCAATGGAGTGCACCTCCAGGGGTGACGTCAAATTGTTGTGTTAGCAGAACCGTAGTGACCTCCATGGGGCACAAGCCTGGGAAGTGTATGGAGGTCCCAGGCTGCCCAGACGACAAGACTCTCCTTCTCTCGGCCTCACTGATATGGTCCAAAGGAAAGCAGAGCAATACTTTTGGCACCAGTTTGGCTGCGGCAGTTACTGGAAGGAGGCGTACAAGGTGACATCCACCCGTCTTAGAGACTCCACTCTGGATTTGTTTACTCCTTAGCCTTTTCTTCTCACAAAGATATCCTGCAAAAATGAGGCATAAATGCAATAATGCATAGTTATAAATGCAATAAAGCAAAACATAAGGTGAAACAACACTAGCAGTACTGAATCTGTAGCACAATAGCTTGAGATGGTATTGAAGCATAAACACTGAGCCAGCTCCTGGTATCAAATGACTGAACCTATCTAAGAATCAGTGGCTGCAGGGTAAGATAAGACTTTGAAAATGCTTGTTTCCTAGGAATTATTAGCTTGTTGATGTACAGAGCGGTAAAGCTTGCTATTTTTATCCAGAGATAGAAAGCAGTCTGATTTCTGATTGAAATCTTTGTGTATGGAAGATACTGTATTTTGTTAGTGATATTTAACCAGCAATGTGTTTTTAGCCATTTGAACTCTAAATAGCTAATTTTTAAGCTTTTCCTCCTTGTTTAAATTGCTCATTAAACCAGGAATTAATGGTTACCACATTTAATGTAAACAATAGCAGTAGGACTCCATGCCTAATTTGGTTTATGGCACTAGTTTTAAGACTTCTTTTGAACATCTTTTCAACGGCAAGATCTATTGTTTTCAACAGTTTATCCTCTGGATTCCAGAAAACTGACTCTGTTACCCTGACTTTCCAGTTGACTTGCTGTAGAATCAATTTGTCTGTCAACATAAGCCTATATCTGCAGCAAAGAAGCTGATCAGGTTTACAGTTGGATGCAAAAATAAAAGTAAGTCAAGTGAATTTTCACTTCTAATCTGCTGTACAGAGAGGACGCAGGAGTGGCTTCGCTTCAGCCAAGGCACGTTACCTGCTTTGTTTTCCCACCCCTGCAGCCCCCCCCGAACTCCTAAACTGTACAAGGAAGCTGCCATCTGTGCAAGCACAACCAACAGCTTGTGTTTTTAAATCAGATGGAAGCTAGTTTGAGGGGAAATGCACCAATAAACAGAAGGATCCTGTGGTTTGTGGCTAATGCTGTGTGCACTTGGCTTCAGGTACCCAAAAGCTGTGGGTGGTACTGTGGATTAAACCTCAGAGCCTAGGACTTGCCAATCAGAAGGTCGGCGGTTCAAATCCCCATGATGGGGTGAGCTCCCGTTGCTCGGTCCCTGCTCCTGCCCACCTAGCAGTTCTAAAGCACATCAAAGTGCAAGTAGATAAATAGGTACCGCTCTGGCAGGAAGGTAAACGGCTTTTCTGTGTGCTGCTCTGGTTTGCCAGAAGCGGCTTAATCATGCTGGCCACATGACCCGGAAGCTGTACGCCGGCTTCCTCAGCCAATAAAGCAAGATGAGCGCTGCAACCCCAGAGTCGGTCACAACTGGACCTAATGGTCAGGGGTCCCTTTACCTTTTTACCCAAAAGCTGGAGTACACTTGAGCCAAAGCAAAAGGGGAATGTGTACACAGCCTCACACGTCATCCATATAAATACACAGAGTAGTAGTAGACACATCCTTTTGGAATGAAAGTTGAGTCCTGCCGGATCAGGCCAGCAGCCAACCTAGTCCATCTTCCTGTCCTTAGTGACCAACCAGATGCCTGTGGGGAAACCACAAACAACACATGTGCGCTGCAAGAAAGCCCTCCCCACCTGTGGTTTCCAGACCCTCCAAGTGTCCCTATTTTCCAGGGGCAGACCCCAATTTACAGAAGCTGCCCAGGTTTCTGATTTGGTCTCAGAATATCCCGCTTTTCCTTAAGATGTCCCTATTTTCATCGGAGAAATGTTGCAGGGCATGGTAGGACATCCTTATTTTCACTGGAGAAATGAGTTAACCGATCCCTCAAGCCATCTGAAGGCAGCTCTGTACTGTATAAGGAAGTCTTTTTTTAAAAAAAGTTTTTTGTTTTATGTTTTTATATATGTTGGAAGCTATCCAGAGTGGCAGGGGCAATCTAGTCAAATGGACGGGATATTCTTATTCTTATTATTACAGTCAAACCTCGGTTGTTGAACGTAATCCATTCCGGAAGACAGTTTGACTTGCAAAATGTTTGACAACTGAAAACTGAAAGTGGAAGCCTCAATACAGAAGCTGCATAGCACGTTCGGCTTCCGGAAATCGTTTGAAAACCCGAGCAGTTACTTCCATGTTTTCAGAGTTCAGGAGCAAAAACATGCCAAAATGGAGGCGTTTGGGAACCGAGGTTTGACTGTATTATGAAATAGGACGTCCCTATTTTCATCAGAAAAATGTTGGAGGGTATGCGTTTCCAACAACTGATATTCAGAAGCATTGCTGCCTCCCAGGGTGAGGGTCCAGAGAACAGCCATCGTGGCTATCGGAGGGGGACACTGAACAGTGTAGGGCATAGGGGGTGTCGTTTTAGGGGTGAAACTTATTTTTTGCACATTTCTTTAGCGAGGGGTTTCTGGGTGTGAGGAATTCAAATCTGCTACGATATTACTTTAGCAACGGGACATTTTGCTTGGTAAATCTACGTTTGATTTTTTTAAAAAAGCACATAAATTGCTCTTGGAAAACCAAATAATTTTAATTTCATTTTCTGAAAATGTCAGGTAATGCTAACTAATAATAATAAAAAAATAAAATCAATATATAATAAAACTGCAAGTACTTGGCAATCATTTCTATGCCACGTTACACACATTTTACTTAGCAAGCAAAACTAGATCGTATTAACTTAGTCCAAACGTGTTTTGAATTCCCAAGTTCATATTACTGTACAACTTTTTAACACCCCTCATTTTTTGGAATCCGAAAGATGAAATATTCAGCACGACGCTCCTGCGCAAGCGCGCAAAGGACCGTCCCCTCGATTCTACAAGCAGGTGCGCGCGCACTTTCTCTCTTCTTGAAGAGGCCACTTTTTTTTTTTTTTATTTAATTCGCCGGCGCGTGCGCGCATAATCAACAAGTCGAACGCGCGCGCGCGACCTTCTCGCCTTTCTACGGCTCGGAGGCTTAAGTGGGAAGCGTCATCGCCGCCGCCGCCGCCGCCGCCGCAGCTGCCACGCGCGCGCAGCTTGCGTCCGCCCCGCCCTCCCGAGTTGCTGGGCCGGCCGTTCTCGAACCGTCACTCAAGTCAGCGCCCAGCCAATCAGGATCAACGACGCGAAGCTCGAGCGCTACCCCGCCACCACTTCTCGTTCCTACGGCCCTCCTCCTCCTCAACTGCTCTTAGGCCCGCCCGCTCCGCCTGCGTGCCTCGAGAGCTGGCGCCGGCGATTCGTGTTGCCTAGGAGACGGGTCGCCGCCGCCGCCGCTTGCTGCTTGACGCTGCCGCCGCCGGCTCTAGACCCCTGGCCGGGTTTAGAGTCGAGGGAGCTGCTGGTGGTTCGGAGGTTGGGATGAGGCGGCCAAGGGAGGAAGGAGGAGGACCCGGAGGGGGCGGCCCCGGAGCTTCCGCAGGCGGCCAGCAGCTCAGCGGTGAGTGAGGCGGCAGGGAGGGCGGATTAAGGAGGGTGACGAGGCGGGCAGGCAAAGAAAAAAGCCTTTAACACCCCCCCCCCCCGCGCGCGCGCTCTTATTCTGGAGCAGCCCCGTTTGAAGCATTGCAGGGGGTTGGTCTAGATGACCGTGGGAACCCCCTTCCAACTCTACGGTTCCATGATTCTTGTGACTTGGGATTTTACTTCCCAGGCTCCCGTTAACTTTGGGCGGGACTTCAGAGTTCAGGCGCGATCTAGCCAAAGCTATAAGGGGCCTTTAGAATCGCGTCGATTTCAGTGGGAAGCAGCTTAAAATGGGATCTCAAGCACTGGAGCGACTTTGCGCTTTTCGTTTATGTATCTCACTTTTTCCTCCCAGGGGCTCGCATCACTTATTTTATCCACGCAGGGAGGGGTGGGTAAGCCTGAAAGGAGGTGGGCAACCCACTGAGTTTCAGAGCTGTATGCGGGTTTGAATCTGGGCCTCCTCCCAGGATCTAATATTACTTTCTTCCACTGTGTTACAGTGGCTCTTAACAGTACTTAATCTGGGTACCTAATGAGACGTGGGTTGAAATTTCCAAGAATGACGGTGCAGTCCGAAACGTGTACTACCCAGAAGGAGATCTGGTGGATGTAATGGGAGTTGTAAGATGGTAGAATAATAGTATTGTAGAGTTGGAAGAGAGCATGAAGAACGCCCTGCAATGCAGGAATCTTTCACCCAACACGGGGCTTGAACCCACAGCCCTGAGATTAAGAGTCTCATGCTCTATAGACTGAGCTATCCCAACTCAACTATGTATTTCTTTAAAATCTCTAGCTACCCTATCTACTGGTAAGACTGGAGGGCCACAAGGGGACCATGGTAGGGAAACACTGATCTACAGTATGTCATCAAATCCCCCCCTCCAAAAAAAAGGAGCAACTGTGTAGGTTTTGCTTGACCAATCACAGCTGTCACCTTCCTCATACAAAATGAGATATTTTCTATTCACTTGTGATAACAGGATTGTTGCAGAGTTAGATAGAACTATTGGTGGGAGGCTGTGGGCTGAAATTGACAGATTCCATGGTGGGAGGATTGGTTTTGCCTTCAAGAAGCTGATCAAAACGAAGATCAACCACAATCTGCCAAACATCATTTATAAGCTTTTTCATATGGGAAAAGAAATATTTTAAAATTGCTATGAGCTGGAGATTCAGAAATCTAAAATTTTCAATTAGCCTAAGATAATGGCTGCAACCCTAAATATATGTTGAGCTTGTCAATCTGAAGCAGAGAAATTCTACATTGATTCCAATAGGTAGGCTTAATGCTGCACTTGATAGTACTGTATTTTTTAATGTTCCCTCCACTGAAACCGCTTATAAACATTTTCAAGTAAATACAATTAAGAGCAGATTATAATAAAGTGGGTGAAATTATTGAATGCATATTTTTTCTAGGTGTGCTGAACGAAACGTAGAAGGGTAGGGACAGCGTCTTCTCTTAACCAAGGGGGTGATGACAGATGTACAAATGCCAAGAAGAGAAGAGTTCAAATAGTGTTCTTTATTCACAGAATGAAGGGTGCAGTTTCCACTTGAATAAAAATATGTGAAACTACCTTGTTTACTACCTTGACTACCACTTGTCACTGTTTAGCAACAGCAGCAGTTTGTCTTGTAAAAGTAAACACGGAAAGGAAACTAAAGTAAAATGAAATCTCTTCAAATATATGAGTATGCATTAATCCCCCCTGCCATGCATTTAAACACCACCTGTTTCCTATTGCCAATGGAGCAAGAGTTTTGCCTGTGGCAGCTACCTTTCTGAACATTTTCTGAATTTTCTGTCAATTTTTGTTACTGCATTTTTAAACAAAATAATAATAATGAACTGTACAGTCACTGCTAGTTCTCACGAAGCCAGTGACAAAATTGTTTGCAAGGTGAGCCTGATCTGGGCTTTTATTGCTTAGCATTCATGAGGTTTACCTTTTATCTTTATCTGTGAGAAGTTTTCTGGAAGGTGATCAGTGTGACCAGCTTTTCGATTAAAAAAATGTGAAGCAGTATTCTAAACAAGACACTAATGTCAACTGATATTTTCTTGTTTCTTTATTTCCAGTGCAGGGACCCAATGGTGCAACTGTTAGCTATCAGCACTACTATGTTTCTGATTTCCCCTAGCTCCTTTGTGACGCTGCTGTTCAGTGCAACATGCTTGCTTTGAGCACAGAAGGGATTTTCCTTCCCACAGCACAAGATCTAAGGTGGTTTACATAATCCCGCACAGTAGCACACCTGTGGTTTTCATAAAAGTATGGCAGAGTTGAATGGCTTTGCCATACTTGGCTGCTGGAGTAGGCAACTTGTGACACTCAACCTAATTTTATGGGCCTTCTGCGAGGAACCAGTTCATGCCCTCTGCAAGTGTTGATGGAGAGTACGCTGTCATTGTCCCAATTAGTGCCTCTTCATTTGCTCAGTCAAGCAAATGAAGTCTAAAGATCCCGAAGTTCCAAATATTTGGGCAAAATTCACATCCTCTCTCATTCTCCCATTTTGCCAATGTTTCTGTTCTTCTTTTCTAAGCTTTCCTATATATGATGTCTTCACAAAGCCCTAAAATAACAATAGGCTTTTTGATCTGGCTGTCATGCCCTGATTTTAAACAGTGAATGTTACTGAAAATAATGGCATTTTGTTGTGAGCTAGTATGTTACATAGTCCTATATTCCCTGACCTGAGGGTGAGCCGCATTGAACTTAGTGGGGTTTATTTCTTACGTAGACGTATTTCTTACGTGGTTAGGATTGCAGTAGCCGATTGATAAACCAATGTCCCATAGTAGTCCTCTTGGTTCAGAATAATCACTTCAGCAAGTAACTGGAAAGGTGATATAAGCATCTTCTGTTGTTGCTGCTAATGACTTTAATTACCTGAAGGATGGCACATTTCCACAGATGGTTTTTTAGAATGTGTGTGTTTTACTGGCAGTGACTGTGGTTAGTCAACACTGATTACTTAGGCTTTAGTTCTACCAGTTGTACTATTTTATTTTTAGAATAGCATTTTTACAGGCAGTGTCATCAACTTTGACGTGCTTTTTGCCCACTAAGTATGGCTTCTGTTTTTGAAAAGTTTATAGTTATCCATCTCTAGGAAACAAATGTATGTGCATCAGAGCTTCTGCAGGCTCTGTTTCAGTTGTGATGCTTTCTCTATAAGGTTACGCCTTAACATAAAGAGGGCATTTCTGGTAACTATCTTTTTACTGAAATTTGTCTTGAAAGGATGGCAATTAGTCAATCACTGAATTACTTTGATTCATACATAACTAGCTATCTCTCTGTGCAATTTTTCTGGTACTGCTAGGCACATTTGCCTTATGACAACTTGACCTTTATCTGTCCTCTGCTTTAATCCTCCCTTGATCCTCCTTGAGGAGATTATTGGCAGCATGTCTTGAACAATGAGGAACAATCTGTTGTTTACAATAGCATTTTTTCTCCATCTCCCTTGGGAAACTCCCAGGGGAATGTGATATACACTTGTCTCCAAGTTCTGCGTAAGAGTCAGAAGTACGCTGTGGGGCCTGCATATAATGCTCTATGTGCCTGATCAAATTGTCCTTAAGAATAATGGTTTTAAAAATCGTATTAAGAAGTGGGTGGAATGTGCAATAAACAGAAGGGCTTCATTTGCTTATTCCTGCACCACCATCCTATTCTCTCCTTACATACTTCCTCTGAAAGCTCTGTTATGCAATTAAATCATACCAACAGCTGTGAAATGCTGCAAAACCATTTAATTTACTTCACATATATTTTTGTCCTTCAGTTCCATCGTCTAAAACTTGGCTACCCAGTTAATTCCATTTTAATTCCATTTGACACAATTGTCTCCTTTGTAGCCTTCAAACATAGCTAGGTGACAGCTTCACAGGCTTCCGGTTTTTCACTTTATTATTATTATTATTATTATTTATTATTTATTATTATTATTATTTATCAGACAACACATAAAGTATCCTTTTGGGGGGTTCTATATTTGCTTCGTCTGTTTCAGCACCACCAGAGAATCTCTTTTCATACAAGCAGTAGCCTGGTCACTGAAGATCCTCTTGTGTGCTTTAGGAATTTTTCTTCACCGTATTGTTTGGATCATTCCTTGTAAAAGCATTCACTGTAGCATATGTGCTGCTATAGCATCTCAGTTTGGGAACTACTCTGACATGCCTAATAGAATCATGTTTTGGAGCTTTCTTTACCTCTATGAGAGCTAGAAACCTGTATTTAATAATTAAATTGTAGAGTATTAGAATTGTAGCTGGTGTTGTGGCAGTCTAGAAATGAAAACTTTGATCACTTTGGTGACATCCTGCACAATCCTATGGCACAATTAAGTCCCACTAATTAAGTATATGATGATAGTAAGTCCCACAAAATTAAGTAGTGTTTACTTTCTAGTACCGTAAGTGGGTTTAGGTATGGTCTAAAGCAACAATCCTCTACACACTTACCTGGGAGTAAGTTCCATTAAACTCAGTAGGACTTAGAGGACTTAGTTGTGAGTAAACATGAATAGGATTGCACTGCTAATATCTCAACCTATATGTTGGCTTGAAATAATATGTTGTATAATTAATTAGCAATCATGATTATTAATAGTCAGAATCTGCAGTGTCATTTCACTTGATTCTACTGTAGTATTAGCCCTTCTTGCTCTCTTTTTTTTATTCTAGAGGGAATTTTCCCACTTTGCAAGAAAGCTAGTCTGGCATTCTGCTTGGATTTAGCTCAAATCTACTTTGCATGTTTAGTTTTTAAATATAAAATGTTTTAGTTTGCTTGTTGCGTGATAGTAACATGCTTTTCCACAGAATACTTAAACAAAATATCTGTTTCTATTAAGGACTCTTGTAAGAATGGCAGAATTATTCCCTTCACTACGACGTTATTTCTGGATAGTGTGGTTATAATACTGGAAAAGAAGACTGATGACTTAAGCAAGTACTCGCCCGTGTAACAGCAACATTCTCAAAATTCCCGGCTTGAAAAAGAAGCAGTTTTAGCATTTTTAAGGATTTGGCTAACCTGTTTTTACAAAATGAATCGCTACACAACCATGAAGCAACTTGGGGATGGAACATATGGCAGTGTACTGATGGGGAAGAGCAATGAATCAGGGGAGCTTGTGGCCATCAAAAGGTACGTGCCATTAAATCTTCATGCATGACAGTGCAATGTTACACATGTCTACTCAGAAGTAGGCCCCATTGAGGTCAGTGGGAATTAGTTCCAAGTAGGAAGGAGTCAGCATATGATGTTGGTTGCTGTTAGTGAAACATTAACAAAATATTAGGTCCAGTTGTGACCGACTCTGGGGTTGCAGCGCTCATCTCTCTTTATTGGCCGAGGGGGCCGGCGTACAGCTTCCGGGTCATGTGGCCAGCATGACTAAGCCGCTTCTGGCGAACCAGAGCAGTGCACGGAAACGCCATTTACCTTTCCGCCGGAGCGGTACCTATTTATCTACTTGCACTTTGATGTGCTTTCAAACTGCTAGGTTGGCAGGAGCAGGGACCGAGCAACGGGAGCTCACCCCATCACGGGGATTCAAACCGCCGACCTGTTTCGGCAAGTCCTAGGCTCTGTGGTTTAACCCACAGCACCACCCGCGTCCCTTAACAAAATATAAATAACAACAAATATGTAAATGATTGAAGCCTCATTCTGGATGCTCTTTAAGCAGTAGTAGAAATCACATGTAATTCCCCCCCCCCTGTTGGTTTGTGCTTTGTGAGCCACCTAATTTTTCTCCCACTTTGCCTTCTGAAATGGCCTTTTACCTTTTGCTGGGCTGCTGCTTCTGGCTAGCTGAACTGCATCATTGGGACCCTTTCTGTGCTGCTTTATTTTAAGTTATGCTGATTGGAATAAGCCGTTATGGAGTGTACACTGCCCATTCATTTCTTACCTTTTTCAAATTCTGTTCAGTAGCTTGCATTGAAATTGCTGCCAAGACTTTTTAATTTTTAATTTGTTCTGATATTAAGTAGAGCAGGTTGTAACTTCCGAATCGGGAAATAATATTTCAGTGCTCTGTATAATCTACTCTACTTTCTATCTTCTTTGTGTGTTTCACTTTTTACCTAATAAGCATGGGTTCCTTGTGACTTTTATTTCAGAATGAAAAGAAAGTTCTACTCTTGGGATGAATGTATGAATCTTAGAGAAGTCAAGGTAATGCTCATATTTACTAAATAACTGTTTAGGCCTGTGTTGGAACCAATGACATCATCATAATTAGTTTCTCTGATGTATTGCAGTCTCTGAAAAAACTTAATCATGCCAATGTGATAAAGCTGAAAGAAGTTATTCGAGAAAATGACCATCTTTATTTCGTGTTTGAATATATGAAGGAAAATCTCTATCAGCTAATGAAAGACAGGTATGTCCACTTTTAAAACTTTGCTTAGATCTGGTTTGCTTTTTTTCTAGAACTCTGTTCACAGTTCTCAGTACAGCACCGAAAGGTGATTATTACAATATCAAAGGGAAAATGTTCATGTTTCACATATCTAAGAATCTGACCTAGTTGGTATACAGCAGATCTACTGAGCATTTGAATATTATTGCAAGCTAAGGTATCTTAAGCAGGTCAATTATTTTCCTCTGAGAAGAGCCTTTTTGTGACTCAATTTTAATTGGGTGCTTTTTTATTTGTCTTGGAAGGGAGCCTTGTTTATGTGGCACAACAGAAACCGAGAACCTTGTGTGTTACCTTTTTGACATCCTCGGCATCCTATCTGTATGTCAGTCTGAAACAAGTTTCTCTTGCAATTTCTGATGGAGAAAGAAAACTAGTGAACTCTTCAGAAGATTTACTTTGTTAGCCAGAAAGTGTCAGACTGTTATTTAAGAGTTGTACTCAACACTGCAGTAAGAGAACATTTTTTCAGTCCAAGGATTTCTCCTTGCACAATAGAATGTTCTGTCCCCTCCTCCTCTTATGTGCCCCCTAAATCTGTTCTGGGAGTTCCTGAACCCCCCCGAGAAGATTTTGGAACAGAGTGGGGTATGCATGGGGAGGGGGGAAGTCCCATAGTGCTAATCCATGCACTAGTGCACATATTTAATTGAATACTGTCATTAGTCAGCAACATGTTGGGGATTATCTAAACCTTGTGTTGCTTTTGTTGAGTTGCATGTCATAAATTGCCATCAAGAAGTACAGATTAATCAGTTCACCTATTTATCGCTTTAGCTGGTGTAATATAGATTCTGTTATACTATTTAATATTTATTTAAAGCCATATTTTGTATTCGGTTGTGCTCTATGGTCAATATTAAATTAAAGGAAATTGAATTTTTAACCCAGCAGCTTTCAAATGAAGTGGTCATCAAAGCCATAGGATCATTTGGGAGGACCAGCAGAGCGGCAAGGTTGCAGCTTTCTGCCCTGCTCATCAGACCCATCTTCCAGTCTCCAATACTGCCAGACATCCATCCATGTGTTTGAAGAGTGCATAAAACACAGTGCGCATAGGTACAATTTGCATGATTTCCAAATTGTTCATGGATATTGACTGCACTGTTCAAGCCTACACATACTGCTTTTTATGCACATACGCTCCATTCAGATGTTAGTGCATATATGTGGGTGTCTGGCAGAACTGGTATACCGGAACATACCTGGGAGGGGGGGGGATGTAAGCTTGCTCTCATATCGCCCCTAGAGAAGATCAGTGAGAAGATTGCTAGAGTTCAAAATTGTTTACACGTAGGAAGAGTTGCAGAAAAGTTTAGAATAATTGTGAACATCAGTCATTGTGATTTTATATTCTTATATTTTATATTGTTGGGCATCCTTAAGAAAAGTTGCAGTGTGAATTCACTAGAAAAAGTAAATGAAAACTGAATGCCATTTTGGATGGTTAAATCAAGGCTGTTCACTTTATGTGTTGATTTACTGCATTTATATAAGGCTGCTGCATTTTAAAATGAGATTTTCTGCTTCATAAGCAGAAAAAGCTTTAATGTTACAAAAATCTGCTGACATTGTCAATTTGTTTCCTCTCAGAAATAAGTTGTTCCCTGAGTCTGTCATCAGGAACATTATGTACCAGATATTACAAGGGTTAGCTTTCATCCATAAACACGGTAAGACACTTCACTATTCTTGCTTTATCTGAGTAAAGTAAATGTACAGTGATAAGCATTTGTAACTTGGGGGGAAATGCTTCATGATTTGTTAAAGTAAGATTGGTGTATATTATTACTGTTATGCAGTGTCAGTGGATCAAAAGGAGAAGGAACCTTCTGATTGATACATAATTCAGATGGTCCTCTGAAACAAAGCTACAGCTGTGTATTTGTCACTACACAATAGTTGGCAATTTCCCACTCACCCACCCAAAGAGTGTTATGTTTAAATCCTTTGCTCTATCTTCAGTTTTCAAGGCAATATTAATTTTACCTCAAGTTGAATCTATCCAACCATTGGACCTCAAGCAGAAGGCCCTGTAGCAATAAAAATAAATATCTAGGACTGCTCCATATGTTAGGCCAGTGATGTACTGAGACAGACACATGGTTGTCATGGTGACTATGAAGCTCCAGGCCAGCCCCAGGACTTCATGGCCACAGTGAAGCTGTTTAGTAGTGGGATCGATGGTACACTAATAAGATCCCTGTTCTGTCACAGGGAAGAAAGTATCAAATCAGGTGCCCAGGTGCACTGGCTTCCCTGAAAGAAAGACTGCAATTTTTTTGGCTGATGTCCCCTTCCAGCCCACCAGCCTGTGCTGGTTCTGTACAAAATGCTCAGGTAGACAGAGCTGGTTCAAGGTAGATCCACCCAGGTTTTCTGAATACATTGCACGTTAACCCCCTCATCCAAAATGAAATCATGGATGGTGGTAATTTTATTATTGGCTGATGCGTTCATCGGCAGCACCACTTGGGGAGCAGTGGGAGGCAAATTGGCACGGTCATTCAAACTGTGATGGTTGAGAGATGGTCCAGATTCAGCCACTTCTCAGCTGGCCTGACCATGCTTCAGACAATGACCCTGGTTATTGAGGTGCTCTGACCATGCCCCCAAAGCACATTCTCCTAAGCACATAATTCAAGTTGACTTTATATTTGGGTTCTGCATGGTCTTTGGATAAGCTTGACCCAGTAACAAAGTGCATGTATATAAAAAGCAGGGCTGCTGAACTCTCTCAGCTTCAGCTACCCATGGACATCGGTCAGGGATGATGGGTGTTGTAGTCTAGCAGCATCTGACAGGCAACAGGTTTCCCATCCCTGCACTGAAGCAATCTGAACCATTAAAAACTTTATACCAATGTATGATCCAGCACAATGTTAACACTGAGTAGTACATATGAGTAGGTAAAATTACGATTCAGTACCTTAAAATAGTAGGAAGCGGTAAAGTGCAAGTATCACAGATAGATTTGCTCTGGCCGTTAAAATGCAGATGCCACAGGCAGACCTTTTAACACCCCACCACCACCATTTTTGGGACTGCAGGATTTTGCCCTAGTTTAAAAGCAGATGGTTCATCATTCTTTAATTAAAATTCTTTAATTAGTTGCCATAATTACTAGGTGCCAGCTGCTACAGGTCAGAATGTTCTCTGTATTTAATTTGATGAACAGATTTTTAAAAAAAATAAGAAATGATAAACTAGTTTAGAATTAATTCAAGAGAGATTACTTTTATTTTCCACTTGAATTCCATGCCCAAGTTCCATATTTCAGGTAGTTGTTGATACTGTGGTTTGTTTGTTTGTTTGTTTGTTTGTTTGTTATATCTTTGTCCATATTCACATTTACAGGATTTTTCCACCGGGATATGAAACCTGAAAATCTTCTCTGTATGGGTCCTGAACTTGTTAAAATAGCTGACTTTGGACTGGCTAGAGAACTTAGATCTCAGCCTCCATATACTGATTATGTTTCTACCAGATGGTAAGTATGGCTGCATTTGTAACCCCACTTTATCTGGGAGTAAACCCCACTGAATTCAACATAAATTGCTTCTGAATAGACATGGTTAGGACTGTGTTGTTATTCAGCATGACCTTCACTTACCTTTTGCATCTCTGCATGAATGTATTCAATTATTTCTCTTCACCATCACAGGTACCGTGCACCTGAGGTTTTACTGCGATCCTCTGTTTATAGTTCTCCTATCGATATATGGGCTGTTGGCAGCATAATGGCTGAACTATACACACTAAGACCACTTTTTCCAGGAACAAGTGAAGTTGATGAAATCTTCAAAATTTGCCAGGTGTTAGGCACTCCAAAGAAGGTAAGCTACTTTGAGAATATGTAATGGCTTGGATGCTAAGTTAAATTAAGCAAGTTCACAAACAGAAAGTTTGTCATCTCTTCCCTGCCGCCATACCTCTGCAGTGGGTTATGAGGAGGCTCCTGAGCAATGTGAAATAGGGGCGATGATTTATTATTCCTATTGTTTAACAGTGGTATACTGCTGAAAGGAATCAAGCTGGGTAACCAGCAGTGTTTTTGGATAGAAGGAATGTGAGCTCCATTTAATTTTGTACTGAAAACAAATTTCTGGGTTCATAATTCTCTAATTTTAAATGTGCAGGCAACTCCCCATTTGTGTGTGATCAGCAAGCACGTGACCACTGACACATGTGCTGTTTTTGGCACCACAAGGGGACACACACTGTGCCTCGGAACACCCACCCGCCCTGCGTAAATGGGGAGTTTCCTGTATGTCTTTTACACTAGGCTCCCATTGGTGGATCTCAGATTTCTAATAAAAAAGAAAGTAGATTCCGCAAGCCTGAAATCTGCCCACTCCTGGTCTAGAAGAGTTCATTCCCCCCCCCCCAGCTTTTTTTAAAAAATGAAACCTCTTCTTATCTGATGTTTCATGACTGCTGTTGTATGCCTTTTTCTCAGAATGATTGGCCAGAAGGATACCAACTTGCCACTGCAATGAATTTTCGCTTCCCTCAATGTGTCTCCCTAAACTTGAAGACTCTCATTCCAAATGCCAGTAATGAGGCAATACAGCTTATGTGTGAAATGCTGAACTGGGATCCAAAGAAACGACCTACAGCAAGTCAGGTATGTCATTTGCAAAATAGGTTTGTTTTTTTAAATTATCATGAGTAATTGGACCACTGCTCATATCAGCACCAGCTGGCATGGCCAGTAGTTAGGGACTGTGGGAAATAAAGTCAGCAACATCTAATTCCCTATCGCAGTTTAAAGTTTAAAGAAAGTAGCACTCCAATAGAAAGTCTGGGGCTTCTAAATTCATTTTTGAAAGTCATGCTACAAACTCTTTCCTTCTATGGAAATCAGATAGTCACCAGTAAGGAGCAGGTCATTCTTAGTGGTGGCTCCATCTTTCTGGACTGATACCTTCCAAGAGGCATCTTCATATCCTTCCTTCCTGGCCTTCAAGTAAGATTTAACCTGTAGATCAAAAGGAAAGAGGGGGAGCAATTGACCTCAGGTGGTTGCTCAGTGCTATACCTGGCTTTGGTGTTTTATTCAGTATTGGGTTGATTTTGCTTCCTATTTTTATGGCATTGTGAACAGTAAAGGTGGGAATAAAACAAAGTTGATAAAATCCATAAAAGGTTATTTCAAGCGTACAAAGCACATCTCATATGTTACTTTAATAATACCACCCCTGTGACGTATACTAGTAATACTATTCCCACGTTGTAAAGGAATTGTGAAATTGTTGCTTTACCAGGGCCTGTTGAACTTAAGGTTAATATGACATTTGAATTGGGAATGTCCTGCCTTGGACTTCTGACTGCTACACCAGTTTCTCCATTTTGCATGCAGTTAAAATTCCTCCTTGGCTGCTCTGTCCTGTGCATGATATTGTCCATGCCACAAAACTTGCTTCTATAAGATTTTGCTTAAGGAGAACTGTTTTATCAGCCGTACGCTAGAATGATTGTAGACATTTTATCTGCATTCTAGTTATCAGCATTCTCTCTTTCTTCAGGCATTGAAGTATCCTTACTTTCAAGTGGGCCAAGTTTTAGGACCCCCTCCACAATATTTGGATCAGAAACAGTCTCATCCCAAATCAATTCAAGCAGCAGATCCAAAGCCGTCTCTATCCAAGCTGGACCCTGTATCAAAATTAGAACCCGTATCTAAGCCAGAATCTCAGTCTTCACCAGATGCCCTTGATAAGTTTCAGCTGCAGTGTGTATCAAAGAATAGCCAGCAGCCCCTCCAGGCAATTCAGTTGCCACAGAATGCAGCCAATCATCAACCATCAAAGCAGCAGCAGCAATCATTCCTTCCAGCCATCAATAAAAATTCGACACCAGTAAGTTGCTGTCAAGTGGCTATTTACCTATGAACAAGTCAAAAGTACTAAGTAATTACTCTGAAGTCCTGTTTTACATTCGTATTAATTCAATAGGGTTGCATAATCTGCAGCATTCTGTGTAAATTTTGACTTGGTGTTTTATTCTGAAATCCATTCTTTACAAAGCCACTTTCCACTTGTACCCATGCCACTCCTTTCCCTCAAGCAAACTACTAGAGATTTCTCTGATGTCTCCTGTTTCTCTCTCCATGGTGCTTACTTCTTTCCTTACCCTGTAGCATGTACACTCTCTGCACACCAGATTTACTCTAGTTTTGCAGTCAGAACTCCTACAAACCAAGAAATACTTCCAACCACTTTCCAATTTAGGATAGTAATGTACAGGTAGCAAGATGTTTCAGAAATAATATAGCCTTTTTGTGTGTGTGTACTTGAAACAGAAGCAGATAGCCATAGGACCGTCAAATGGCGCAGTAGGCCTAAAAAACTGTCGGCGCCGATGGGGCCAGACTATGTTACAGGCGATGGATAGCTGGGACAATTTGGATGACTCTGAATTTGGGATTTCGTATTCTAAGAAGCCTACCATCACCATGTTAAGTGAAAAGAAAACAAAGGAATCTCTTTTTAGGTAAGGCATTATATTTTGTCCTGTTTTCCCTCCTAGTTTATAATTTGTATGTGTGGGAGCAGGGAAGCAATCTGCAATATTTGCCGTCTGAAGACCAAAAACAGGATGAGTTGTTTCTCTAGAGCAGCCTTTCTCAACCTGTGGGTCCCCAGATGTTCTTGAACTACAACTCCCATCACCCCTAGCTAGCAAGGCCAGAGCTCAGGAATGATGGGAGTTGTAGTCCAACAACATCTGGGGACCCACAGGTTGAGAACCGCTCCTCTAGAGCTTTTGGCCCAGTGGGCCTGATACTTATTCCCCACCCACCCCCACAGGCGAACATTGACAGATGGGCAGGGCCACTTGTTAATCATCTGATGTCATGTTGACATCAGGTAACTCATAGGTGGGCAGTCCCATCCACCTTTCAATGTTGACCCACAGGGTGGGCGAGGCAGCACCCAGCATGCTTGAACCCTCTACCCCTTAGCTGGTGGACAGGTGGTTGTAGCTTGGGGAATATGTCCCATTGGGACCACCCCCACCCCCCAGAGCTTTACCACCCCAAGTCTGGAGAGTCTCCTATACAAAAGCAGCAAAATACACAAAGGCAGGCTGGACCTATCCACACACATTGCAATCATTGCCTGTGGGGTTAGTGTGGAATTATGGTCAGTGTATCTCTTTGCATCACAATGAGGGTTGTTTTTCCCCAGAAGTGCTTCATTTTTTAACTGTTCCCACACAGCTTCCTGACATTCTTGCCTAAACTTTTTCAGTACATTGGTACCTCTGGTTACGTACTTAATTCGTTCCGGAGGTCTGTTCTTAACCTGAAACTGTTCTTAACCTGAAACACCACTTTCGCTAATGGGGCCTCCTGCTGCTGCCGCACCACTGCGGCACGATTTCTGTTCTCATCCTGAAGCAAAGTTCTTAACCCGAGGTACTATTTCTGGGTTAGTGGAGTCTGTAACCTGAAGTGTATGTAACCTGAGGTACCACTGTATAGGCTCTGCATGGAATCCGCATTCTAGGTCTGCTTCAACTCTGCACTGAATGTGAAAATGCAGCATCCCTACGATGCTGGAAAACACTGTTGTTTTGGATCAAGAGTTAATTTGTGTCATGGGTTATCTTCACTTTCAGTGTTCCTGGGTGTATGTCCCCCAGATCTGGCCAATCAGGAGAAAACAAAGTTCTGAAGAGAAATGACTCTGGAATATCAACGACTTCAGCAAAACAGTACTACTTAAAACAGTCAAGATACCTACCTGGTAAGGAGGCAGTTCTTTAATGCTTTTGATTACATTGGTTGGGGGGGGGGGGTTGTGCCTTTTCTTCTGCTAGTATACATAGGTCAGAGGAATAAGTGGGCAAAAAGAGGGGGGAATCCAGGAGCTAGAACAAACTTTATTTCAAGAGGCACAGTTTTCAGTGAAAGGTGTTGCAAAGCACATTGTGACTTCAGCGCTCTTGTTAGGTTATGCCCTGAATTGGCAACCATATATTAACTGTTATCATTATTATTTTTCTAAGGTGTAAACCCTAAGAATGTCTCCTCAGGAGCAGCCAGTAAAGAAGGATCCCACGGTAACTGGAATAATTCCTTGTTTTCAAAACCGATGGCACCAATTGGAGGACTGTCTTTCAGCAGAGTCAGTGCAGGTAATTAATGTAATGGATAGTTAAAAATCTCTGTGTACCCCCCTGTCTCATATATTTGATAGATTTTGTAAAATTTATTTACTATGTTATTTTTGTGATGGTTTTCAAGCAGCGTGTGTTTTCAGTGTTCTATTTGTAATTCTGCTATCAATGTGCAGAGCAGCAGGTATGCAGCCTGAGACGGTCATTGTCCATTTGTATCAGTGTTGCACTACATAGTGCTGAACATGGCTGTGTCAAATGCCTCTTGTCGGAATGTGTTTTGTGGTATTCATAAGCGTCCAGATGCATGTCTGTGTATGAGGGGTTCTCAGTCGAGGAAGGGAATTGGGACATGTATGGGGCAAGTATATGCTAAGTATAATGCTGAAACACAGCCTGGGAAGTTTTCATATTTATCCTGTGTTAATTTACAAGTAAATTGACCTCCATCATTCCTCTGTTGGTTTCAAACAATATTAAAGAGCTTATCAAAAGAAAGCAAATTACTTCAAAATTAAAACTGTAGATCTGACTAATCTCAAAACATTTTAAGTTATTGAAAGCAGCATAACCTAAGTTCTAGTCTATTTCTATGTAGACAACATTTTTCAGGTTGAGCTTTTTTTTTTAACAGCTATGATTACAGTTCCATGGCAGTTTATTTCAAACCCTTGCATAATACCCTAAATATCAAGATAATCAGAAATCTCAAATAAATAAGACTGCTTATTTTGTGTTACAATGACATTGTGCATATTGTGAAATTGGAGGGTCCGGGTTTTCTGGTAAGTAATGTTCTGTTCTGTTCTTCAAACCACTCACTTTATCTGTTTGCAGCACATGGAATAAAGCTCGTATTGCTATGACCCTACGTGGGGCTAGATTTGCTTTATTTTTCTGGGTTTGTATTAAACCTTTGCATGATCATACAGGGCAGACAAAAATATATATGAAAATATTATAAATATCCTGTATGGGCTTTAGAGGCAGGTAAATCAGCTTTACTCAGTGTCTTCTTTAACCTATTTGAAGTACTCTTCCGTTAGCAAATAATAGTAATTACTTTTACTGTATTGATGATTATTAGCTGACTGCACATACGAAGGCTGCAGTCCTATGCACACTTATGTGAGAATTGGTCTACGGGGCTTAATTCTGAGGAGACATGCATAGGATTGTCCTGTAACCTTTTCGTACAAGAAAAATACACTATGCATTTAAATACAGATTTGTTAGAATTCTGTAATATTCTCTTTCTAGGATTAATAAAGGTAATTTGGTATTTCAGTATCCTATTCCTTCATTATGCTTATGATCATAACCACTCGCAATTACCTTTTGCTTTGCTTGTTTGATTCTTGGTAATAAGTACTCACTGGTCTAGCTCCTGTTTTAGAGATGAATCTTTCAACATTTACAGAACTGATACAGCATCCTAGAGGCTCACTCACACATGCTGTATTCCAGATTGCTTTTTTATTTTTATTTTTTTGTGTGTCTTCCATTAGTTTCATCCATTCATTCTGTTTGCCTAAGGTATTTATTTTCATCCTTTTCTTTTCCTCCATCTGTTTTACTGCCTCCTCTGAAGAAGAAAACTTAATTAAACCAATTGAAAAACTGTCATGCAAAGAAAGAGTGAATGAAAAATTAGAGGACCCAAAAGGTAATTCCTGGCAATTACGTTTGGCAGTGCTTAATCTTTTGCAGGTTTTGGGTTTTTTTTCATATTCAAATCATATTTATTTATTTGCTTTTGAAAAGGCATTAATTGTATCATTTGAGCCGTAGTATTTTAGTTTGACATATGTCATGGCTTTAGCTCAGCATCTCCAACGTGCACAGAGGATCTTGTGTGTGCAGAAGCTTCCTTGTTCACTTTTATGATCCAAGAGATCGTAAGAGGCTCTTGGATTTGGAAGATTCCACAGGGCCATCTGGTCAAACATGTCTGCCAAAAAATGAATCAACCGCCATCAATCCATCCAGTCTCTGGATCACTGTGTGTCACAGGCACAGAGAAGATTCTTCAAGGCTAACTAGGTCCAGATAATTCAGGGAAGCAATCTAAGCCAGATTTGTTGGGCAGCAATAGGAGGTATTTGCACATATTTAGATTATTCCAAGGATATGGAAGACAGAAGTAGGACCTTTTGAACACTGAGTAGAATCAGGATTTGTTCACTGTCATGAAGGGTGTGTCTTTTCCCTCAGCTGAAAAGGGAGTTATACTTAGAAAAATCTTTACGGAGCAATCCTGTGTGTGTACAATAGGGCATACACTCAGGTACATACACACAGAATTGCTGCCTTACAGTGAAATCATATACATGTATATTTAGAAGTAAATGTAGCTTACCCCTGGTAAATGTGTATAGAATTAGAGATGGTACTCATGGAGCGTAAACAATATGTTCCAAAGTGAACTTTGTCCCCTTTTACTTTGTATCAAGCATTATAGATCAAGTACAAACTATAACTGTTGGGATTAGGTTTTTAAAGACCTAAGAAACCGTACATATCCTGTGTGACTCTCCAACACATTTGAGCAAAGGTCTCCGGAGTTATTTGAAAAAGTTTTAATTTACTTCTACTTGCTTTCTCTTTGTTTGTTTGTTATTTACAATGGACTTAGTGTTTTGAAAACTAGGAATAATGATGCTGATATTGTTTATGTCTCTTTTTATTGTGTTTCTTTCTGTATCCTATTGTGTTTTGTTGTATAAACAAGATGAAAATATGCAGAAGAAAATGCCAATAATAATTTCCTGGGACTAGGGCTGCATTCCAGTGAATATTTGTGACTGAGATGGTGATTCTTTTGTTGAATTTGCAAAGGGTGCAATCCACTACAAATGCATGGGAAATGTGCAAAAGTTTCCTGATTGTGTAAACAGACTCGCTTAAGTATGAGAGGCTTGAAGGAGTCCTCTAATTTCCTGTTGGTTTGTTTAAATTTGCTAGGCACAAATGGGTGTGTAACTTTATGCCATTCATTTTAATACAGTGGTACCTTGGGTTAAGAACTTAAATCGTTTTGGAGGTCCGTTCTTAACCTGAAACTGTTCTTAACCCGGGGTACCACTTTAGCTAATGGGGCCTCATGCCGCCGGAGCACGATTTCTGTTCTCATCCTGAAGCAAAGTTCTTAACCCGAGGTACTATTTCTGGGTTAGCGGAGTCTCTAACCTGAAGTGTCTGTAACCTGAGGTACCACTGTAATGTGGCAGAGCTGTCTGAATCATGCTTACAGTGGCATGCTATGTTTCTTTCTGTAGGTCTTCCCATGCCAGAAGGTTGGGGCTGAGGTACTGAAGCACTTACTTTGAGTAGAGAGATTTGTATGTGCATACAAACATAATAATTACAAAGTGTAGCATACCCGATTCTGGTTCCCATCAGGTTTCCAGTTCCATCACTTTAGTGTGTAATCAGCTGGTGGGTTTCTCTGGCATACTGTGTATCTTTTCAAACATCTGAATGGTTCCAACTGCTGCTTCAAATGATGATTGCTCTTTTTTGCATGAGGGAGGATTTTAAGCAGAGGCTGGATGGCCATCTGTAATGGATGCTTTGGCTGAGATGACCCTCAGGGTCCCTTAAATGTAAAGGGGCCCCTGACCATTAGGTCCAGTCATGGCCGACTCTGGGGTTGCGGCGCTCATCTCGCTTTATTGGCTGAGGGTGCCAGCATACAGCTTCCAGGTCATGTGGCCAGCATGACAAGGTTCCTTCCAACTCTACAATTCTATGATTCTCAGAATATTGCGTAATTTACAGTAGTACGGCTTGCATCCCACTCTGGATGATACCATTGCAGAGAGTACACAGTTCCCTCTGTATCCACTTCCAAACCATCTGTAGGCCTGGGAGGCCATATAAGCATGAGGATGAACACAACCACCTGTGAATGACAGTGCTTGGAAGAGGTAAGGATTCCCCTTTCCTAATCTTTCCGTATTTGTAGGCTTGGATATTTTCTAATTTTTCTAATTTCTAATATTTTCTAATATTTTCTAATATTTTCTAATATTTTCTAATTTTCTTCTTCTTGTTGCAGCTTTTCCTCTTACCTTCACTGACAGTCTTTTTCTCTTTTGTATTTCTAACTAGATTCCAGAGATGGAGGCATTCCATGTTTCATGCATTTCCACATGGCTTGCAAAAGGTTCAGCTGCTTTCTTTTGAACTCTCTGCTTTGCCTTCTGCAGTAAGGATTCAAAGGAGCCAATTGTGATGGGGAACACAATTGAGGTTACCTTAAAAAAAAGTTTCCGAAATAAAACTGGTAAAACAATTTTTCTTGGGTTTTGGTTAATTAGTCATCCTCTTCTCTTTCCCCCCTTCCCAACACTTAGATCTGCAGGGTATCCCGGCAGGCTGTCCACATGCCCCCACTTTCAAATATACCTAATGAAGCGCATATGTTTAAGAATGCAAATCTGCATGCATTCCATGTTCTGTTGAAAACTTACACCTTTGATTATAACTCCCTCACCCCAACACAGCCAGGAATACACAGAGCAGAGCTTGTTTTCTTCTGCTCTGGAGGGTAGGACCTGAACCAATGGCTTCAAGTTACAAGAAAGGAGATTCCGACTAAAGGTCAGGAAGAACTTTCAGACAGTGAGAGCTGTTTGAAAGTGGAATGGACTTCCACAAGAGGTGGTGGACTCTCCTTCCTTTGAGGTTTTTAAGCAGAGGTTGATTGGCCATCTGACAGATATAAGCAGCAATGAAGAATATTGATACAAATTTAGATAAAGCCGATGAACACCCATATTTTCATTGTTTTGATATTTGTTTTCAATATTTGCTCATTATTTTCTAGTTACAAAAAAAATGCCCAATACTGGAAACAACCCATAGAAATCTGGGTAAATAATATTTGGAACGTAGCTCTATCGGGACACCTTACTCGTCATAGAAGGGTAATTAAAGGCACTTCAAAGATAGACACTTTTGGTGAGACTTGGCTTCCATTCTTTTCCTTTATAAATGAGACAAAATATACTTTTATTCCACCCACAAGACAAGAATCTCTGTGGAGAGGATACTTGAATTGACAGTGCCCAAGTAAACGTATTGCTTGTGTACTGCATATGAAACTGAATAAGAATGTACCTCTGTATAAGTTACTGTATTTATATGTTGTTCTTGTATTTACATGAAAACCAATAAAAATCATTTGGATTTTTTTTAAAAAGTGTATAAAATGCTTGACAATTTCTTCGGGGCAGTGCCTTTGGGTTTTGACCTAGGGGTAAAGACCTGTTGCAGCAGAATTAAATAAATAAATGGACGCCTTGCTGGTTATCATTGTTCTTGCCTGTTTATTTAAGATAACTAAAGTCCTACCTAGGACAAGCTACATTTCCATGATATTAGCCAATAGTGTTGTGCTTAACGACTTCCACCCAGTATTTTATTTCTCTGGCTTTCTTCAGGTGCATTTGACCCCTAATACTGGATTGGAAAAGTCAACTTTTCTATCAGCGGAGGGTTAATGATAATTCATTCTGAGACTGCATAGATAAATCGGTTCCTCTGGTGCAGATACTGTTGTTCCAGAGAGGTCTTGGATGCATACATGGGGCTAGAGAACGACAGTAAAAACAACCGTGTGCATTAATCTCCCTGAAAACGTCTCTGATCAAGAGTACAGTGTTTGGGCAAGGTGCACCACTAGAAGTGTGGTGCTGGCATTAGGACTCCAGTGGGCGTCATTGGAGACTGAATTTCTTAGAACCAAGACTGTACAGTGGAACCTTAGTTCTCAGACGACTTAGTTCACGAACAAATTGGCTCCCAAAGGCCAAAAACCCGGAAGTACCATAAGTGTTCCAGTTTTGGAATGTTTTTCGGAAGCTGATTGTCTAATGCAATGCCGCTTGCCTCAAAACTATAGATAGTACTATTTCTTGTCAGTATGATTGTATTTTTAGTTGTATGCACACTGACACTGAAGAATAAACCAGTAAGGCCTGGAGAGAAGAAAGCTGGATTTGGTGCACTCACTAATCATTGGGGTTTTTGTGTTGAACAACTTTCTGTCACAGCATTTCTACTGTATTGTGGTTTGCCTGCACTTTATGTAAGACATAATGCTTGCATCTAATTCTGCTGATAATTCTTTGTACCAGTTTTGTATGTACCAGTCTATCTGGGGATACTTATGACACACAGGGAACTTCTCCCTTGCATCTAAGTTTCTAGGCAAGAAGAATATACTAAGTTGTAACAGTGAACACATCTTTGAATACCTCTGAATGACTAGTACAGTCCTAAAATGATCCTTCAGATCTTTGGAAGAATGTGCTAGGTGCTTGAAACCCCACCCCCTGGTTTATTTATTTTTTTAACTTTGTTCCTTTCCACAGGAAATCCTGGCTTTGTAGGAGCTGCTTACAGTACCACTGGATATATTCCTTCCTTTCACAAAAAGGAGGTTGGTTCAGCTGGTCAAAGGATACAACTAGCACCTCTTGGTCCATCAGCGACTGGTAAGATTGCATTATTGTCTTATCTATAGTGAAACAAACCATCACGTGTTTCTGAAGTCTCTATCTCTTGGGCTTTCTGTAAGGATCTGGGCCAGATCACTATGGCTGTCCTTAAGTTTTTTCTCAAGACTAGACCCATTGAAATTAATGAACACGACTATGCTCCATTAATTTCAGTAGGTCTATTCTGAGTAACACTTAATTAAATACCACCCATAATGTATCATGTCTGAAACATTAGACTGGTCTTGCAAAGGTTTTAATTTTGAGTGTGTGATGAGGTGTGTTTTTGTTTTTTAGTTGTCTTGATTTTATAATTTTATATCTTATTTTGTATCTAAATTGTTTTCTTTGTTGTAAGACACAAATATAACTTTGTTACTGAGTAGCGTAAACACCACCCATAACTAACTGAACTGAACTACAGTGATAAAACTGTTCTCAAGCATAAGTTTGCCCATTTTCATATTAAAACTTCACTTCAGCTTGGCATATTTAGTTTTGATTCCTATTGGCAATTATTTAAAGTTCACATCTATCTCATTATGTAGGAGCTAGCAAAAAAAAAAAAAAGCTTTTTAGTTGTTATTATAGGGTATTGCACCACAAATGACATCTATCTTGTTAACAGTAAATTCCACAACTGCCACTGAGCATTAACATTGGCTTTCTGTTTAAAAACGTTATAGGGTGTTTGTTTTTTTGTACAGCAGTTAAAGATTTGGCTCCATATTAAAGTGTGGCTAAAAATGTATTACTTTATGGTCTGTGATAAGTCATACACACCTGAAACCCCTTTGCCAAAGAACCATTGATTAATTGGAGAGTATTTTTTAAAGCACCATAAAAGCAAGAATCAGAAGTTCACGAAGTTCCTTGATTAAGTGCCCAGTAATAGATGTGCAGACTACAGCACTTAAGACTAAATGAAACTTCACCCTGGGGTTGCCAAGTCTTCAGCCGGACCCTGTAGCTGTTGATTTTTAAAAGCAGGGTGAAATGCAGGGAATTGGCAGGTGAAACTTTTCATGGTGTGGAGATAAAATGCATCCTTTGCCAATTGCCGTTGATCAAATCACAACCTATAGAGGTGAATTGAACAGTTGGCAACCTGTTACTTCACCTTCCAGGACCGCATGGCCACTATACCTTTTAAAAGTAATGAATATTCTATAGATACCGGACACACATTTTATGTTATACTCTTCAGAATTACATTCATGATGCCGGTGTATTTTTATTTTGACAAAGGCTTAAGTTTACAAAGGAGTAAGTTGGGAATAGTTGGCGCTCCCATGTTTCGGAAGGTGATCTAGAACTGTGTGTGTTTTACTGACTCGCTATTTGCAGGTGGCTCGTTATCTCCACCTGGATATAAGGGCTGTGGAAGTGGCTTTTTAGAGAGAGAAAGCGGACCCAGGGTGTGGGCAGAGCAGTCTTGAGGTAGGAAACTTAGGTACTGCCATAGTGGGTGAAAAGGTCCCACTTCCTTATTCTGCTTGGGCCTTGATAGTTGCAACAAGGAAAAAAACACCATTTAAAACCACAAACATCGAAGGTAGAGTGAGAGATGGGTATCCCAACTCACTACAGATCTAGTGTGTGAGGCACATCGATTTCTGTAGCCCTTATTCCACAAAACGTGCTGTCTGGCTAGTGCCATATCTAGTCACCTTTTAACTGTCTCCACATAATGGATTTGTCTCTAGTCATTTACATACATGGACTAGAAGTTGTTGGTTGCTTGTTGGAGAAAACTATTCCTTGACTCCGCAACCTTTAGGAATGCAGTTACCAGTGGGAATCCTTGCCCCATAACTAGGGTTGCTGGTTTCCCTCCTGCCCACCAGCTTTTTTTTCCCTGAAAGAGAGATCAGTTCTATAATGGCTCCCTGGTGTTCACAAATACCAACAGCTACAGTTTCCCCATTAAATCATCATGGTATGGAAAACATGGCGCCCTGAATTTCTGCCCATCGTGCAGCTATTAATTGAACAGAAACTCTGTCAGGAAAAAGCTGGAGATCTTTTTCTGTAACACCCAGAGGGAAAGACTTAACTATTCTATTGTATTCTAGCTTTCTCCTCCCACTTTGAACAGCAAACATGTTTATTTTTCTTGTCATGTTCTCACCTTTTTCTCACTTCATTTATTTTGCCTGTCAGAGCTTCCTACTATCTGTGACACAAAGAAAGGTAAAATTAGGAAGCTGTGTGATAAATAAATTGTTTTGAACTGATGGTGATGTAATGAGGAGCATGAATAAAGCAGTGTATCCAGCATACCCTATTGATAAACGTTTATGGGTTTGAATCTCCTGGCTCATGGAAAGCACATCTAGGCAAATGCTGGCTGAAATGTGCAGAGTGGATCACCTTCATTATATGCAGTTGCACGGGTGCCAACTTGAAAATGATATTGATATTAAGCCCCTCCCTGCATAATTGACAAAAGACAAAAGATTCAACACACACCATTTGAATGGCAATGCCCATCAACTTGGGGGGGCCTGGGCCCCGCAAATATTTTAGGGGGGGCAAAGGGACATCCCCTCATGGCTCCTATGTGCAGTTGTCTTTCAGTGCCACAAGTGATGAGTGCAAATTGCCACAGAACGAACTTTATTCTCTCACAAGATTTGTATACCACTTGATTATAATCAGTGCTTTTTTCTAGAAAGATAGGTGTCGGTCCGCACCATGAAGTTGTTACAGTAAGTGCCACACTTTTTAACAACAACAAAAAGAGGTGCCGGTACTGCGAGTTCCCCCCTGGGGGGGAAGCGCTGATTATAATAAAACCTCAAAAGCACTTGCTGAATCTGAGCATATCTCTGGCAACATCGCTTTTCTCTCCTATCCCTGGAGTCCCTGCCAATAGTATGTGGGATGATGGATTGGAAATGTCAGAGAATGACAAACTGAGACTTTTCTAATCTTTTGGAGTTGAGTGCCAATGTTTGCACTTCTTAATGAATAAGCAAACAAAGCAATGCTTACCTACCTCAAGCTGAAAGACATCTGAAGGCAGCCCTGTTTAGGGAAGCTTTTAATATCTAAGGACCATTGTATTTTAATATTTTGTTGGAAGCTGCCCAGAGTAGCTGGGGAAACCCAGCCAGATGGGCGGGGTATAAATAATAAATTATTATTATCATTATTATGCTGGTCTGTGTGGGTGATATTCAGAAGAACAGGGTGGCAGTTCTCTGCAGTGCAAGTGAATTCAGTCTGGAGTTCTCTTATCTTCTGGGAGGCTTTGGTTTAGGGAGGTCCAGAGATTGTTTACCTTGCTCCATGGTTGGGTACCATTCTCAGCAATATCACCTCTCCTGTCTGATATAAATGAGGGTTGCCTAGGGCTGTGCATCTAGTTTTTATTTTATTTCGTGCAGTGCTGAACTTCTTTAGGCGGGAAAGGTTAGGCATCATTCCCATACACACTTACTGGGAAGTAATCTCAATTGAATGCAGTTGGACTTGAATATATCAAACTTCTTGGAAAGAGTAAAGAATGGAGAAGCTAAGGAAAACAAGTTTAATAGCCACAGTGAAGAAAACACTCATTAAGATTTTGAGAAGTGCTTTTGTTAGTCCAGTTGGTATGTTTGAAGCATGATTTAAAGTTAGCTTAGAAGTGAATCCTATATCTGCATTTATATGTTTTGGTTGTGTGGACAGGTATATGCTTGTTTAATAAGGCGGGTGGGGTAATATGACAGTTTAAAAACTTGTATATGGCAATATTTAGTAAGTTGATGCTATTAAAGGTTTGTTTCCATAGCATTTGAATGAGTTGTGTATGTTTATTCATGCTCTTTATAGAGATGTGTTTTGTAGGTTCATAGGTATTTAGGTGCTTGTGAGTGATAGCAAAAAGTAAGTATGTTCTATAATTTAAGGTATTGCTGGATGACAAGGTCCAGACATTCCCATTGGTAGCAGTTACGATACAGGCCAGTGTTTGAAATTTGCCAGGTGCCAGGTGCATTTTGCACCTGGCTATTGGCCACTTGCAACCAAGTGAAGATGCCTGGGTGCCAGGATGGTGCCTTATGTCTCCGCCATCTGGAGGTGCATGCCTGGGGATCCTTGGATCTTGACTGTTTTCACACACTAGCAACACATCCTATAGAATTCTATCCATTATATTTTATCTGCACAATCAAAATGAATTTCAGGAACCAAAAAGTTGTATTGAAAAATGTGATTTTCAAGCTGTCTGCCTCCAAAAGGGCAACTAGGCATTCTGTTTTGGCAACTGTAACCCTGGTTTAAGGAGCCATTTGGCACCTAGCTTATATATATCTGAGTTTCTAACACTGATACAGCCAGCCAAACTATCCAAGGATGAAATAGCTTACCTTGAGGCTGCTTTGTTGTCTGTCCTTGTACTGCTGTAGAACTCTGTGGTTTTGGCATAGGTGATTAGTTGTGTGGCTTTGGTAGCAACATATATGCCATTACATCAGCAAAAAGTGAAAATAAACACCCTTCTTTCCCTTCCCTGCTCGTTACCAATGTGTGCTATTACAGCTAGAGTATATTTCCCCCTTTTGTGTGAATAGTAATATTCAGTATCGTGTACTATAAACTTATTAAAATAAAAAACCAATTACTCTGTTTAACACAGAGAGAGAAGTAAAGTTTTAGCCACTGGATTCTGGCTTATATTGACTTTTGTGTTTTTTAATTCAGAATATGCAGAATATGCTTGGAAAACGAAAGCTGCTCGTTCTCAGTTACCAGGGCCGACATACAACCCAGCAGCGAAAGGCATGAACATTTTAACTCGCCCACCTCCAGTGCAACCCATCCATGGAAGGACCGACTGGGTGGCCAAATATGGCGGGCATCGATAGGAGGGCTTGCTCCCACTATGTATGCTTTACTGTGACTGTTATACACTTCCCTTCATTTACTTCCGGGACGCTTTAAAGCACGTTTCTACTAATAGAATATCAATTCTGGAAAGAACCGAGAGCCTGTATTTTATTACCTTTAGGGGGAAAAAATAATAATAAATACATTTTACTTAGAAAGCGTTCTTCAAAATAGTGTCTCTAAGGTAGGGTTGTTGTTGTTTAATTTTGTTTACATTACAAAGTATTCTATAAAGTATATTGCCAAAACTAATGAGTATTTCAACTCTTTCTAGGTAAGTTTTTATTGGATCCCTTTGATGTTTCCTTTTAAAAATGTTTTTAAATGACATAAAAAAGCAAATGCACATGTTTACCATTGAGAAACTGTGAGTCATTTCTATGCGGAGAACAGCAGATGTGCAAAATGTAGGGTAAAGGGTGACTTTCAAATGGATGTTGCTTCCAGAACATTTACAGATAAAATCAGATTTGAACAATGAAAGTCATAATGATTGCTGGAGAATAATCTTCTATTGCATTGTCTAGCTAGCATCAAAGGGTCCATTTGACTTTGTTTTGGATTGCTCTATGTCCTTAACTACCTTTTTGTTTGCAGAGAGTGAATCCATACATCAGGGGTGAGGAAGCTGCAGCCTTTGAGATGTTGCTGGACTCGCAACTTCCATCATCCTGGCCAACAACATCTAGAGGGCCACAGATTTCCCACCTCGGCCATCCGTAGTCACCAAGCCCATGAAAATAAGTGTTTTACAAAGGTGACACATCCCCAAGAGCCCATTTCATGTTGTATTATGCAAGCATGGGACCCCTCCTTGCATGTGGATCCTGCAGAAGTATTGTGAAGGCTGTAAACCTTGTAAACTATTTAACTAGTGACCAATGTATACAGCTTGTCTCTGGATCTGACTTACAAGTGAGTAGGGAAGAGATTCATCTGTACAGCATTTTTGCCCTAATCCCCAGACAGTTATGTGCAAATGTGTACTGGATACAAGTATGTGGTGGTTGTTACCTTTGCATTACACTGCAATGAAAGAAGCCTTTCATTGCACAAAAGATGTGTGAACAGGAGCACTGGAACCCTAAGGAGCCCCTGGATTGAGGTGAAAGTTTTCTTGGAGATCATTTGCAAGTTTAATCCTGTGATTGAGAAATACAGCCTGTGGATGGTGTTGAAGCCTGGTTTCCTACCCAGTAGGCTTAGCATAATTGCCAAGCCAGGAAATAGATGGGTATTTTAATTGTAATTACTGACTGAAGACCTTTAATCTTTGTGTTCTGCAGGCAACTTTTATCCCCACCTTTATGGAACCAGAGTTCTGGTGTTTTGTCACAAATTGTCTGCAGGAAGTCTAGGCCACTGTGGGTTTTTGTGGGGTTTTTTTTTTACTCTTCACTAACTTTGTTGAATCAGAAATTTTAGTTAGTCCCACTTACTGTAGTGCCTTCGCCTGGTAACCAAAGCTGAACAACTATAGAATTTCCTACCGGTTCCTGAAGCGTGTTTATCGTTGAAATCTCATACTTGTAGCATATAGCTGCATTATCTGGCCAGGGACACATTTATGACCTCCTTTCCTCCTTTTGGATGCCATAAAGTACACAGTGGCCCCAAACCTATGTGCTATTTCAGTATATTTCTGTTTTTAGTAGATTTGCTAATATACTAGACAACAGAGATACAAACTGTGGAGAGATATATAAGGTCTGCTGCTTTAACTGCTAAATGTTATGATATGTAATGTATTAAACCTGACAATCCAAAGTTTAAAAAATAGCATGTATTGTATTGTATATTTTTAACTTGTAAAATGTTAGAGTTATTTGCAGGCTAACAAGTATTTTTATGTGTTTTTTAATGTACAGTTTTGTTGTAGAGTATTTATTGGTTGATTTGAGGCTTGAATTAGGATTTAAGCTTTAACTCACTTGAACACATTTTCATAATTTGAATAGTTTACTGATGTGTTAAGTGTGTTTTAACATGAAAACCTTGAATTAACTAGTAGCAAAAAGGGGCAAGTGATTATATTAATTCAGTAGTTTATCTAAGCTGCTGCTATGCAGGCAATATTATGTTCCTATGTGGAGTTGCAGGAACATCAGACTAATACTGTACTAGTTCCCTCATGTTAAGTGGGGTTTCAGTCTTTCCAGGTTTACGCAGTTTCACTGAAATGCTATATTGTAGGTATCCGTCTACAGGTTTGTATGTTAGTAAAAAGCAAGGAACCTGCCTTTCTGACTGGGGTGTTTTCAGCTGAAAATCATTTTCTTTTATAATAAAGTTAACTTCTCAGATACACAAGACTATAATAGTCTTCCATTAGAACACACACACACGAGAGTCTTAACTTTAGGCTGAAGCTATACATTTACAGGGAACCTGTTCCATCCCTGTAATGAACTGTTCTGTTTTGTACCTAGACATAATTCTTATGTATGTTTTCCCCCTAGGTAGGGCTAGGATGGAAACATGAAATTGACCTCAACCCACAGGGTAAATGATGTTATGGAGAGAGGGGGCATTGTGGCAGTGTCCTTTAGAACGTGTGATTTCATGCTTAGTTTCTGGGAAATGGTACAGCAGGGGTGTCAACTTGAATAAAATATATGGGGGCCCAGGTAAGCCCCGCCCGACATAATTGATCACATGACACAATGCACACACACCATGTGAATGGCAAAGCCCATCAGCTTTGGGGAATGTCCCCCTCAAATATTTTTTTTGTGGGGGCCAAAGCCCCCACAGCCCCTAGGAGTTGGCTCCTATGCTAACAGGGGTGCATGACTTCAAAGTTGAGGTGTTGGTTGCGGCAGGAAATTTTGAAAACTTAGAAAGTGTCATTGTGATAACGTAATTTCCGGACTGCTTGTGTTTATGGTGTGATTAAAATTGCCTGAGTCAGACAAAGGAAGAAGCAGCTCTCCTGCTACTTCAGCAGCAAGGGGTCATGAAGCCATTTAGGACTGTACTTTATCTGCTTTTAGGGTCTTTCTGGACCATTATAAAAACAGTACCCTGCCCCGCTCTGCTTCAGTGGCTGCAAGGCAGTGCTATCCTCATGCAATATTGAGGGAATGTATTCATTCCATTCAACTGCTATGGATATATCACAGCACCCACATAATCACTGGATCAGTACCATAGTCTCTTTAAAGGCAATTAACCATCAACAAATATCTGTGTAAGCATTTACCGTATTTTTCGTCCCATAGGACGCTCTGTCCCATAGGACGCACCTACTTTTTGGGGGGGGGAATAAAGGGAAAAAAATTCCCTTTATTTCCCCCCCCAAACCAGATCGGGGAACAGTGGGATGGCGGCGCTGCGCCTCCCCGCTGTCCCCCGAGCTTGTGGGGCTGGCCGATGTCTGCCCGGCGCAAGGGGCGCTCTGCTTCAGGGTGCCCCACGCGCCGGGCGGCAGGCTGCAGACACCTGCGCGGAGCACGGGGCGTCCTCCGAAGGGCGCTCCGTGCTCCGCGCTGCAGGCTGCTGCCCGCAAGCCTTACGCGCCCGGGGGGGGAGTCCCCCCCGGTGCACAAGGCTTGCCGACACCTGCGCGAAGCACGGGGCGTCCTCCGAAGGGCGCCCCGTGCTCCGCGCTGCAGGCTGCCGCCCGCAAGCCTTGCGCGCCCGGGGGAACTCCCCCCGGGTGCGCAAGGCTTGTGGATAGCTTCCTGGAGCCTGGAGAGCGAGAGGTGTCGGTGCGCACCAACGCCTCTCGCTCTCCAGGCTTCAGCGAAAGCCTGCATTTGCCCCATAGGACGCAAACACATTTCCCCTTCATTTTTGGAGGGGAAAAAGTGCGTCCTATAGGGCGAAAAATACGGTAGTATCTTTACCTGAATAGTATATTTTCAGGTACTGCTGACCAAGGGCAGCCAGCAAGTAAAACACACCCATACACACAGAGACGCACAAAACAAAATCTGCCTTCCACCCTGAAAGGTACCTAGAACTAATTGTTTTTTATTATTGGATAAATGGTTTATTTACTACTATCTTTAAAAAACAAAACCCTCAACAACAGATTTAGCAAACTTTCACCTGATTTTTAAAATATATATTATTTGTAGACACTTAAACAAAATTAGTCACCTTGATAGTAGCCCTGTAAGTACAGATACAAATTTATACTAAGAAGTCCCTCTATGCAGCATCAAAAATTTCAGTTTTTCAAGACAGAGAAGTGAAATACGATACAAGTTAAGGAAATATTTATGATAGATAACACAGCAGCAGCAGTGGTTATCACTGCCACTTTTTCCCCATTCACAATCTTCAAGTGCACAGGGCTATGGGAAGAAATGTGTACATTTTTTAATTAAAAAAGTGTGATGTGGAAGCTGTAATTTTGTAGCTATGACACTTTAGAATTGTGCAAAAGGAGCCAATAGAGATAATATGCTGGTCTGCTTCTGTAGTTAAGTATCTTCTCCAGATGCTAACAATATTTTTAAAAGTCAAAAACTTCAGCTGTTTTTATGTGGCTTGAAAGCTGTCTTCAGGTACTTTATTTGCTTTTTATCTGTTGCACGCTTATGGCTGGAGGGGTTTTTCCATCAGCTGTAGTCCAAGTTTTCCCACCATCAACAGACTGTTTAAATTCAAACACAAACCAACATTTCAGTAAACAGCACAGTACCATAATCTAAATGTTTCACTGTAGTTTACGATAATGACGAGTCCATGTTATGACTGTGTTAACTATATCTTACAGGTACCCACATTCCATTAAACCAAATAATAGTTCATGGCAGGAAAGATGGAGAAGGAAAATGGAATTTTGTACCTGGCACCAGCAATTAACCCCGCAGGCATGAATTTCCTGGAGTTATAAAACCTCATTCCCATCAC
Source organism: Podarcis pityusensis (assembly GCF_964106645.2). NCBI lineage: Eukaryota > Metazoa > Chordata > Lepidosauria > Squamata > Lacertidae > Podarcis > Podarcis pityusensis. The sequence continues at coordinate 63,180,075 of NC_138031.1, forward strand.
ACCGGTTAAGGTTCCAGAAGCAACTAATGGGGGGAAATCACAAGAATTAAGGAGGATACATTAGTCCACATTACATGTAAAGCTTAATGCAAGCCAAAGCTTCATTCAAATGTTACATTTACATCCTGCATTTTGTTCAGTGGAGCTGAAGCTTGGATGCATAAGGTTCCCAGGTGCTTCCCCCATGCAGACCTAGACCTTTCTAGCCTCTGCCAAATTGTTACATCCTGTGCCTTAAGACAAGGGGTGTCCTCTGAGCACACCCAGCTCCAGTGAAGACAAGCGTTGGGAAGTTTAGTTCTTTAGTGGCAACTATTACATCAGCTCCTAAATTGCAGTAATTATATGCACCGCTCCTGCTAAATAGCTAGCTGGGCACCTCCCTCTTCAGACTTGTGCTGCAACCTGGACCGTTGAAGCAACAGCACAACGACGCCCCTTCCAGCTTAGTTAATCCCCCTCATCTGATGTAGTGCACATAAGCAACTGGTGACTTCTGCACGGCAGCTCCAGCTGCTGCTGCCACTTTAAGCCCCTCCTTGTCCTTGGAGATAGCACATCTCTGCCTGCTTTCCTTCTCTCTCTGACCACCTGGACTCCTCCTCTTCTCCCAACTCTGCTTCATGGGTGACACAGAACCTGACAAATCCCCTTTCCACTGTCCACCCCTTGGACTTCTGCCTGGATCCAGGGGTAGCCAGCCCTCTGCAGGACACTTTAAAATAGAGGTTGGGACTGCCAACCTAGGAATCCCCTGATACCATAAGAAGGGTCAGCAAACTTTTTCAGCAGGGGGCCAGTCCACTGTCCCTCAGACCTTGTGGGGTGCTGAACTATTTTTTTTTAAAGAACGAATTCCTATGTCCCACAAATAACCTAAAGATGCATTTAAAATAAAAGCACACATTCTACTCATGTAAAAATACTCTGATTACCGGACCGTCCGCAGGCCGGATTGAGAAGACGATTGGACCGGATTTGGCCGCTGGGCCTTAGTTTGCCTACCCATACCATAAGACATGAGGTCACGTTTAGACCACAGCCCGAGCCTGCATAATTCCTTACATCAAACCCCCAAATTCTGCAATTTCTGGTTCCATGTTGTGTTTCATTGCTAGAATTTGAATGTAAAGGTAAAGGGACCCCTGATCATTAGGTCCAGTCGTGGCCGACACTGGGGTTGCGGCGCGCATCTCGCTTTATGGCCAAGGGAGCCAGTGTACAGCTTCCGGGTCATGTGGCCAGCATGACTAAGCCGCTTCTGGCGAACCAGAGCAGCGCACGGAAACACCGTTTACCTTCCCGCTGGAGCGGTACCTATTTACCTACTTGCACTTTAACGTGCTTTTGAACTGCTAGGTTGGCAGGAGCAGGGACCGAGCAACGGGAGCTCACCCTGTCGCGGGGATTCGAACCGCCGACCTTCTGATTGGCAAGTCCTAGGTTTAACCCACAGCGCCACCCGCGTCCCTTAGAATTTGAATGTAGGCTGCCACTATTATAAAAATGGGGAAAGGACATCAAGCAGCAGTGGTACGGGGGGAGGCTGGCTGGCCATGCCATATCCCATTTCCTTTGCAGCAAATGGGAACTTGGCAAGCAACAATGGCTGACTGTGAGTTTGTGATTTGGGAAGGAAGAGATTGCAGAAGAAGGAATCACATTGGGTGGGCTTTGGTTGTTGTTTTGGTCAAATAAATCTAAATAAAATACTTACTCAGAGAAAGCCAAACATTCTTTGGATCCTGAGACTGCTGGTAAGCACCCACGCCTGCTAAACCACCAAACAAGAGACCAGCAGCGAGAGAAGGAACGCTACCTAGAGTAAAAGAACAAGAGGGTTGTGGAAGGCCAATGAGTAGTATGGGCCTCAGCAGCAAAACTCCCTTGGATTTCTTCAGCATTGAAAGGCTTACTAAAGTGAGGGAGGACACAAATGCAAATGAACAGGGGCTGGCCATTCAGTTTCTGTCTGACTTTTTTACTTCACTGCATGTCACAAGACAAAATAATACTACCGTTAAAACTGGAATCCTAAAAGAGAATAAAAACAGCACATAATAAATTAATTTAAAGTGGCTCAAATTACTAGCAACAGGCCCCTTTTCAAGGCAAGCTAGCCAACAGCAATTAAAACTCATCTAGCCCCTGAAAGGCTCCTGGAACAGAAAAATAATTTGTCGACAAGGAAGAACAGAGGCGGCCTAATGAGGTCCTCTGGGAAGCGAGTTCCATTATTAAATCTACAAACCAGTATTTCTTTTTGAGAAAAGACAATGAAAGGACATTACATCTTGTGGGTGCCGAGTCCATAGTTAACCTTATTTGGAAAAACTAACGAACCGTTAACCAGATGGTCCCAGGGAAGAAAACACATGCTTAATTTTTTAAAGTACAATTAAAAAACACATGACATGCTCATGCTGCTTTTAAAATAATAATTGAAATAATGATTTTAATGTGCTGTGAATATATGATTTTGTCTGTCCTGAATCTCTCAACATTTGGTGATAATGGGGATGAAGTGAGTTCTGAGTTTTGTGATTTATTTATTTGCTCCCGCAACAAATCAATGTGGACTACGAATCATGGAAGAAAGCAAACTGCAGCATGTTATATTCCAAAATGCAGGCATTGCTATATTGCTGATAGCTATCCCTGAATGTTTGGCACAATGAGGACCACATGCCTTTATTGCCATATACCAAGTGCGTACTAAAAATTATTGTACCAGCAAAGGCTACGAAGCACAAATATCCATGTCATAATACTGAATGAAGGATGGAGAAAACAGAAAAAGGGTCTGACTTCTTAATACTATACCTGCTTTTGCATAGCCAATTACTCCTCCTGAAGCAACCAGTGCTGCATAACCGTAGCCAAGCCAGTCCGTACTCATTCTGGAACATAAAGATGAAAATGCAATGTTCAAATATTTTCAGCTGAGCTGATGGTGAAGGATTTCATGGCTATTAAAATTGGAGGCTGCAATGCCTAATTCATTCATCCAAACTTATTAAAGACATTATATCTGAGCTTTCGCACAAAGTAAAAAAACGCTTTTGGAGTGGAACATAATGGAATGTTAGCACCCATTTCTGTGTTAATTGCTTCCAGGAAAAAAAGATGTTTGCAACCCCCATTAGCCCAGAAAATCTCAGGCGTAAAGTGATGAAATGTGGGGCAGAATACCAGCATGCATTTCTCCCCCACTGTTTTCATGGGGGAACCATAGCAGAACAGAAACATGTATGTGCGGAAAGAGTGGGGGAGTAATTATGCTGTCCAATGACATTTGTTGTTGTGTCATGCCACGCCTATTTGCGAATGAAATTTAATGTGACCTGCCAGTATGTTGATCCAAAAGCCACAGTTCCAGAATGCGACAGGTACCATGAATGATGTATTAGCAAATGGGACAGAAGTGCTAGCCTTATAATCAGGAAAACCAACGCAAGATTTCCCAGGTCTAAATGCACTGTAAACATACCCTTATTTAGCATGCATTGGGGTATTGCATGCACAGTCGCACAAGAGGCAAGCTTTGGGGCTACAGACCCGTCTTCTTGCAAGGGGCAGCAGAAGGTAACTCAGAACAAAAATTACCTCTCTCCTTCCTCTGGCTTTCATCTCACCTGTTTGTTTATTAGGGGCACGCAGTTCCACTTCCCAAGGTCTCGTGGTTCTTTTACAGCAATACGTCCTTATCTTAATGCTTCTCCTCTATTGGAGGTGATGTTGTGCAGAGGAGGCTGAAGGGGGGGGGGGGGCAAGGGCAACAGGATAAAAAGGTACACATTCCATGCCCTGAAATGTTTGCATATACCTGTTTTACACTTGGATTTCACTTGCAAATTTAAGAACTACCAAGTATCACCATGACATGTCAACAAGGCATGTCAACAAGGCCAGTGCAGTGCAAATATGGCAGCAGGAGTATTGGCTTGGCTCCACCGGTGCATTTGCACTGCACTGATCTCGCCACCATCGCTGCTCCTCTCCTCTCCCCCTTTCTGTCCAGGTATGCAGCCGTGATGCAGCCAGAGAGAGGTCAGGTGAGTGTCCTACCATGGTAGCATCCCTACCATGCCATCCCCTACTGGTGATGATGCCTAAATCAGAGAATTGGAGGGTGCCTGGTGGCCTGCTTAGTTCAATTCAGAGGGCTTCCTAGCCTCTGCTTCAAGACCTCCAGGAAGGGAGACTCCACCATTACCTCTTTGCAGTCAGTTCCATTGTAAGACAGATCTTACCATGTTAGGGAAAGTGACCTTCCCAACACAACACTTTGACACAGCAGAACACAGATTTGTTGAGGCAAGAGCTCTGTTTCGATGTCCTTGGAAGAAGGTGGGTGGGAACAAAATGGTACCAATGAATGAGTCCCACCACAGGGGAAGTGAAGGTCATGAAACAACAGTAGCTTATCTACCCCTGACTACAGTTCATAAATCTGCAGGGGAAATCCAAGTCTAAAAAAGCACACATCCATCTACAGTGGTACCTTGGGTTACATACGCTTCAGGTTACATATGCTTCAGGTTACAGACTCCGCTAACCCAGAAATAGTGCTTCAGGTTAAGAACTTTGCTTCCAGATGAGAACAGAAATCGTGCTCCAGCGGTACAGCAGCAGTGGGAGTCCCCATTAGCTAAAGTGGTGCTTCAGGTTAAGAACAGTTTCAGGTTAAGAACAGACCTCCGGAACGAATTAAGTACTTAACTCGAGGTACCACTGTATTTTAAATTAAAATTTTATGTCAGGGGAAAGGCACCAGAGGGGACCACCACACAGCAAGAAAGGAGCTAATAATCAGAGTTGGAAGAGACCCCGAGGGTCATCTAATCTAACCCCCTGCAATGCATGAACCTTTTGCCCAATGTGGGACTCGAACCCACGATCCTTGAGATTTCATGCTCTACAGACTGAGCTATCTCCTTAATTCATTCTGGGTGGGTTGACCATTCTTCTTGTTGCAGTCTAGAATCCCTGCAGTCACATTTAAAATATACGAAGGTGACAAGCATGACTATTCTGTGTTAAGTAATCCAGAAAAAGGTACTCTTGCTTCAAGATGCAAAAAGAACCAGTGGCTTCAAGTTTACAAGAAAGGAGATTCCGACTAAACATCAGGAAAAACTTTCTGATAACAAGAGCTGTTTGACAGTGGAAGGGACACCCTTGGGAGGTTGTGAACTCTCCTTCCTTGGAGGTTTTAAAGCAGATGTTTGTTGGTCATCTTGTCATGGATGCTTTAGCTGAGAATCCTGCATTGCCGGGGGTTGGACTAGATGACCCTTGGGGTCCCTTCCAACGCTACAATTCTATGATTCTAAGCGCTTTTATGGGTCAGAACCAGCAAATAGGTGCAAGGACCTCAGCAAAACAGCTGGCATTAGGTGAACCACCAGAAAGTGCCTTGAAACAAGTTGTGTGGCAGGGGGGAAGCTAACCCCTTCCACACCCTGCTGCGCCTGTTGAACATCCACCTGCCGTGCTGCTGTTCAGGGGCTCTGAGCCTCCACCAGCCTCTAGAACAGGCATATGCAAACTCGGCCCTCCAGATGTTTTAGGACTACAACTCCCATCATCCCTAGCTAACGGGACCAGTGGTCAGAGATGATGGAAATTGTAGTCTCAAAACATCTGGAGGGCCGAGTTTGCCTATGCCTGATCTGGAGTCTAAAACAATGTAGCACCCAGTAAGGAAACAGAGAGCAACTGTATCCCGGCGGCGGCAGAACTGTAACTCGCGGCCTTTAGATGGGCTAATAATAAACAGGCCGGGCAATGGGAGGAGACCGGCTGAGTCTAGCCGGCGGCACAACCTCCGCGATGATCGGGTGCTTCCTGCAAGCGAGGGCAGCGTGCCCAAAGCAGCAAGGTGCCCCGATGCACCTGAAAAGTAGGGTATCTCTTTCCCCCATATAGGAAGCAAATCCACCACTTTGGCTTGATCGCCCCACATTTGCACCAACCAGGCAGCCATAGACCATTGCAATGGGGCGGAATGTGGGCGGAATCCATAGTTCCTACTCCTCCAACGCCAAATTGTAACTCAGAGGGAAGATGCAGCAAAGGCAAAAGATTCCCCCCTGCTGCAACGGAGCGCACAGCGCAGCGCCCCAGACTGACCTTCTTCCTCCAAGGGCGCACAGCGTGAGGATTGCCTAGGACGCTCCCCCTCCCCCACTGACGGCGAGCTACTCGGTCTCCCAGAGGCCCCTCCGCTGCGGGAGCGCGCAAGCGTGGACAACCAGCAGCACGCCCGAAGTTTCCGTGCTCGAGAGCGAGGGACGAGCGGCACTTTGCCCGGAGTTCACGAGCTGTCAGTGCGGTGATTCTCTTGCTTAGCCGCCGTCCCTTGTTGTTGTTGTTTGGAGATGTACGTGCGTAACGCCATGAGCATAAGAAGCTGTTTTATACTGAATCCTGGTTCAGATTTGATTCCTGAATTGCAGGGGGTTGGACTAGATGACCCTCGGGCTCCCTTCCAGCTCTACAATTCTATGAATCAGGCCACCTACTTCAGTATTGTCTACACTGAGCGGCAATGGCTCTCCAGGTATATTTTTTTTGGGGGGGTGGCAAAGTTATTGAGATTTTTTTTTTAGTTTTGCCCAAAGTTATTGAACTTTTTGGGTGTTGTTGGTTTTTTTGCAAAATCTCCAAAAATAAAATAAAATTGAAGTTTTTAAGCTATTCTTAAATAAATTCTGCAAAATCTACACTTCCGACATGGGTTGCAATGCTTCCAGATTTCCCCAGACTTTTCTGTTTGTTTGTTTGTTTTTAAAGTGATTTCTGCCCAGACACTGTTTGCGATGGCCAAATCCCAGTTATGGCAGCCCTATACCTAGTCCTGGGATGTTCTGCATGCAAGGCAGATTACCTACTACTGAGCTATGGCCCTTTCCCATAGGAATGGTATTCAACTATGTCCAAGCAGATGTGCTTGCGGATGGGAGGTGATGGTTCTCTCATATATATATATATATATATATATATATATATAAAAATTTAGAATATAGGAAGCAAACATGCAATCAATTACAATTCCTATTACCAGGGGAAATGTTATATCTGAGGGCTGATCTTGTGAAACAACCACTAATAATATATGACGGCAGTTGTTTGGGGGTTTGTGCAGGCCATCAAAATGTGTTTGTCTAATTCTCTGAGATAGAGAGAGAACTGGGATTGCAGGTCCAGGATACTTTATGGTGAAGTTTGAAATCATTTTAGCGAACACCCCCACCGCGCACAGTCATTTGCAACTCATCGGCCAATAGGAAGGGCTTTTGAAGCTGGGTTTCATTCTTTCTTTACCTTTGCACACACCATCTGCAGAGACTGCTTTGAATACCAGGGTTCAGTTCTCTATAAATTTCAATGGAATGTTAAGAATGTTTCAGAGCATATGCAGAGAGCACGCTTTTCACCACAGCCACCTCTAATGAACTGGCGTTTATCTTCTTGGGTTTTAATGGCATTGGAAGGCCAAGGGATGAAGCTTCTCAATTCAAAAGCAATTTCAGCCTCGCCCCACTTATCTTGTTTCCACAAAACAAATTACAACTGCAAACTGAGGACCTTTAACTAAATGCAACTAGATATGCATGCGTGGGAATCTCAAACTCTCCTCATAAACTCGGAGCCATGAAAAAACAATCCTTTGTTTGCAGATTATAAAAGGATAGGAGGAAATTGCTTTTCAGTGCCAGAATAAGCTCCTCTGCCTTTAACTCCTTAATATCAAATAATTATTTGAGTAGAGCGAGCTAAAATATTTGGGGTTTTTGAGAGCACAGTCCTAAACTTACCTTTTTAGAAGTAAGCCCCCAATGTGCTCCATGGGACTTGGGCCTAAGTAACTGTATAGAATTGCCACCTAAGACCTGGTTGGCACATAACACTTAGCCAAACCATGACTTAGCATGAACCAGCAAATGTGTGCACTCCCAGAGAGATCACAGCACTCCTCCAGAGATCCTTCTGTTGCCCTGCTATGCAGTAGTAAGCCATGGTTTAGCTTAAAGATGTGAAGGCCTGGGGGGCGGGGGACAGATTTTAAAAAGAAAAAAAGTCTGGTTTTGTTGCTTTCTGCAAAATCGATGTAGGTGGAAGTAGATGTCAATGAGGGATTGAAGTTATGGCACATCATTGAATGTACAATCCCAGGGACACAGGTGGTGCTGTGGTCTAAACCACCAAGCCTCTTGGGCTTGCCAATTGGAAGGTTGGTGGTTTGAATCCCCGTGACGGGGTGAGCTCCCGTTGCTTTGTCTCAGCTCCTGCCAACCTGGCAGTTCGAAAGCACATCAGTGCAAGTAGATAAATAGGTACCGCTGTGGCGGGAAGGTAAAAAGCATTTCTGTGCACTCTGGTGTCCATCATGGTGTTCCGTTGTGCCAGAAGCAGTTTAGTCATGCTGGCCACATGACCCAGAAAGCTGTATGTGGACAAATGCCCGCTTCCTCAACCTGAAAGTGAGATGAGTCCTGCAACCCTATAGTCACCTTTGACTGGACTTAACCATCCAGGGGTTCTTTTCCTTTTACCTTTTTACCTAAGTGTACAATGTCTAAAGGCATTCCATGGAACCTTAACTGACATATTTGCCTTCAGGTGGGTGTAGCTTGAGCATGAGTTATTTATTATCTTGTGAAATATTATACAGGGCACTCATTACTCATGTATGTTCTACAACACAATCAAAATAAAGGCACACCCACGGTTACAGAAACAATGCCTAAAACTTGTAGCTATGACACTTACAAGTCAAAGGAAAAAAAACAGTTCAATGTGCACAAATACTTGGTTGGGAAAGTATCTCAATTCCAGAATGTAATCATCATAAAAGGCTACCATTCAGCAACATGGGAGTTGTCTTGGGGTGTCTCACAGGGTTCAATCTTATCCCCCTGTGTCATTTCTCATCTATATCAGTGGTTCCCAATTAGCTAATTACTGAGGGCCCCCTATTTTTCAAAAGCCAAGCCACGGACCCCATACTTTTGAAAATTTTGATAACTCTATGGCAATTACCTCTACAAAGCAATTTTTTGAACAAAATGTGGGGTAGCCCCTAATAAGCAAAGGATTTTAAGTATGCTAAAAATGAACAAAAAGACCATAAAATTTGTGATATTGCCATGCAAATATGACAAAAAATGGGGGGGGGGGAGGCAAGGGGTGGGGCCGTGGACCTCCAGGAGCTGATGGCACCCTGCTCTTTCTCTGTTCCATCTGAATCAGGAGAGGTGGTTGAGGTGTTAGATCCATGCATGGAGGCAGTGATAGATTGGATGCAGATCCCTTTTGGACGGAGATGATCTGGCCACTGTACTCCATGCTCCAGTTACTTTCAGGTTGGATTATTACTACAACATGCTGTAAAGGGGACTGCCCTCGAAGACGACTTGGAGATATCAGTTGGTTGAGAAATGCAGCAGCCAAATTAACAGCTAGGGCTCCATTTAGATCTCGTATCACCACTGTTTTAAAACAGCTGCATCGGTTATAGGTTTGTTCCTGGGCCCAGTTCAAGGTGATTAAGTTGGTGTTTAAAGCCCTAAATGAATCGGGCCTCAAATATATGGAAGACTGCCTCCTTCCCTACAGCATCCCTCTAGGATGCTGAGACAGGCAGCGGAGGCCCTCTTGGTACTTCCTCCATCCTCAGAGGCTCAGGGTGCTGGTGGCAGCAGCCTGGCAGAAGGCATTCTCAGGGGCAGCTATCACAGAAACACACCCAGGACTCCAAAGCAAAGTGGATCTTTTGTGCTCTGAGGAATCCTTTGGGGCTTCATGGTGTTAGATGGAGAATAAACAAAGGGGCAACATATTTCGCAGGTGTTGAAAAGATACGGCAGCTCTGCCAGCATAGTTTGAAACATTGTTCACAGGAAAGTTTCACAAAGGTTTTTGCTTTTTGAAAGAGGGCAACCCTAGCTTTTCAAGCAAAGTATCGTAGCCATACGACCTGCAGCTTGTAATAGTGCACGGGCGTTTTGCTTGCAGTCAGCATCTACTTTACCTGTTGTGCCTCTTTGCAGAAAAGATTGGGTGCAAACTGCATGAAATACCATTAAGGTCGGTGGAGGTTACGATGCTCAGCACCTTTTCAACTGGCTTTTGTCACAGTGGGTTGTTTTGTAGCAGTTATCAGATTTCACAAGATAAATGTCATACCCCGCCTGTCAGCTCTGTGTCCCCATATTTCCTCCAAGATTCCAGGCTGCTGTAAAGGGATACATCACCTTTATATTCACAACAACACTGTGAGGTGGATTAGGCTGAGAAACAGTGACTGCCTCGAGGTTGCCCAGTAAGCCTTTGTGGATACGGATAGACCTATCACTAGGCAGAGTGAGGCAAGAGAAAGAGTAGAAAGGCAGCAAATGGATAGTTTGCTTATTTCCGTAGATCAAGCTGTTGTTAGAATAGAATTTATTATTTATACCCCGCCCATCTGGCTGGGTTTCCCCAGCCACTCTGGGCGGCTTCCAACAAAGTATTAAAATACAGTGGTCTAAAAAATACAAATAATAATAATAATAATAATAATAATAATAATAATAATAACAACAACAGTGGTCTGTTAGACATTAAAAGCTTCCCTAAAGAGGGCTGCCTTCAGATGTCTTCTAAAAGTCTGGTAGTTTTTGTTCTCTTTGACATCTGGTGGGAGGGCGTTCCACAGGGCGGGTGCCACTACCGAGAAGGCCCTCTGCCTGGTTCCCTGTAACTTGGCTTCTTGCAGTGAGGGAGCTGCCAGAAGGCCCTCGGTGCTGGACCTCAGTGTCTGGGCAGAATGATGGGAGTGGAGACACTCCTTCAGGTATACTGGACCGAGGTTGTTTAGGGCTTTAAAGGTCAGCACCAACACTTTGAATTGTGCTCGGAAGCGTACTGGGAGCCAATGTAGGTCTTTCAAAACCAATGTTATGTGGTCTCGGCAGCCGCTCCCAGTCACCAGTCTAGCTGCCGCATTCTGGATTAGTTGTAGTTTCCGGGTCACCTTCAAAGGTAGCCCCACGTAGAGCGCATTGCAGTAATCCAAGCAAAAGATAACCAGAGCATGCACCACTCTGGTGAGACAGTCCGCGGGCAGATAGGGTCTCAGCGTGCATACCAGATGGAGCTAGTTAGACACAGCTACTGAGGTAGAATTAGCAGCAGCCCTACTGTGAACCACCCCGTGGCACGCCCTAATCACATATGTGTGAAAGTGTGTGTTGTGTGTACTATGTGTGGACAATTGTCACGGGCTGGTTGGATGCAAAGGCATGGTGGGAGGAACCAGGTTGGGAAACCAACCAAGGGAAGAAGGCTTAGAGTCTGGGGAGTGGGATGAGACAACAATGAGTGGTCAGAGGGAGAAGACTGGAAAGAGTAGGTGTCGGAAGCGGAAGGGCTTGGTGAGCTGTGAGTCTGTGGCAGAAAGAAGTCAAGAATCAGAAGCTGAAGCTGGCGACTGGGATGAGGAAGGTCAAGAGACAGAGATGAGTAAGGCTGGTGGAGAGTCACAGGTGTCTCCCTTCCTGACTCCTTGTGACAAGCTCCTCCTGCCCATCTGCCAGAATCAGGAGAGGCATGAAAAAGACGAAGAGATTGGCGGCACGCAGGCACAGTCTCCGATTGTTTGGAAAACACCCTGGAGAGGAGGTAACATAGACAGCTGTGGGGAGGCAGGGACCTTAATCTCAGCAACTGATTTCATGGAGTAAGACCCACAGGGAATGAGCTGCTGTGCTCATTATACCTGACCTTCAGCCAAGTCTGTGGAGATCATGTTTTTGTTAATAAAGAGTTTAGTCCAACATTGAATGGTGTGATTTTACTCACCAGCACACTCTGGGACAACAGGGCACACAATAATCTGAAGTGGCTTTCCAACAGCTACTTAAGTGGTGGCATGAAATTAACCCTGGTCACATCTAGACCATGCATTGAAAACACAATGTTTTCCCCAAAGAATCCTGGGAAATGTAGTTTGTTAAGGGTGCTAGGGATGGTAGCTCTGTGAGGGGTAAACTACAGGTCCCTGGATTCTTTGTAGATAGCCTTGTATTTTAAATGTATGGAGCTGATTTGATCAGTGTATTATTTTAAAGGGAGGGTGTTGTATGAAGCTGTTGTTAATATTATTATTACATATGAACTCTTCACAAAGATCAGAACTGTGTCAGGAAAAGGTCAGGGAACTATATAACTATATAAATGCAACTCTATAAATATAAATGACAACAATAATTTATTATTTATACCCTGCCCATCTGGCTTGGTTTCCTCAACCACTCTGGGCGGCTTCCAGCAGAACATTAAAATACAATAAATGCAACTGAACAAACAAGTAATTAACGGATTTAAAAGAGTGCGGGGAAGGAAGTTCATGTTTCTTCTAGTAATCCGTTATCATGGAATGCATCTGAATAACTTGTTTTATTAATTTCCATTGCACACACACACACACACACACACACACACACACACACACACTTCCCTAGAATGAAGTATACAAAACAGGGGAAAGATTGGTTGGAGAATGATGCCTACCCACTCTGCCTGTATGTATTTGTACCGATTATAGTGATATGTGTGAGGAAAGAGGTCGTTTTAACAGTTCTGAACTGACCATGTAATTCTCCCACCCCACCCCATGAATTCTCATTGCCTGTTTAGGTTGCGATCCTAAGGAAAGGCACCTGTAGCCTTTGCAGATAGAAGATCAGCCTTGCAGAAGTCAACGGGACTCCAAAGCTGCAATCCTGAACACACCAACTTTGAAGTAATTTCCATTGAGCAAAGTGTGGCTGGCTCTTGAGTAACCTGCACAGATTCAAGCTGCAATCCTAACCTTGCTCACTAGGAAGAAAGCTTTGCTGAACTGAGAGGGTTTGTAATTCTAACTAAACAGGTTTTATGATTTAGCCGTGCATTGTTATTTTTTCATTTAATTTCCTGCTCACTCACCCAAAAGGCTCATAGAGCAGCTTAGAAATGCCAATGAGAAGACATGCCCTCAGTTTTAAAACTGTTGATGGAAACTCATGAACTTTTCGCTGTTCAAAAGGCAAATGATGCAAAACAATATCGGTGTCTCTATTTTACACTTCCTTGTTATCAGATATCGTTTTTGCCTAGACAGAACTTATAGGAGTAAACAAGCCAGTGTGGAAAATACGCAGTTGATAATCCTTTTTTTTTTTTATGGTGAACAACTGCTTGACTTCCAGTTGCAGCTTTGATTTTTAATGGGTCTGCTGTGCCTTTTAAGAACAGCTTGATGCACACAAATTAGGCAGCAGAATCTGTTTCCACTACTTTTAATTTTATTTTAAGCATGCTATGAAAAGATTCGCCTCTACATTTCTGACCTTGAGAAAGGTCAAAAGTAGCTGCAATGCGCACATCCACAAGAAGGGGGGGGGGTTTGGTCAAAGGTCAGTTCTAGTTCATATGTTTCTCTGTACATTTTATTTATTTAAAAGGATGACAGGAACACCTGGGAGTATCTCATTTGTATGATGTGCATTTCAGCCTTCATTCTATAGCTTAGCAACACTGCTTAGCATCCCTTGTAATGCAGTTAATGGGTTAATTCTTCGTAAGTCAGCAGATACAACTCAATCACCCATAATGCACCTGCAGGCACCTCACAACTCTCTTTATGTGTGTTATTGGGCAGATTTGGCAAGTAACTTCATGTATACAAGGGCAACATACTGTGTGGGTTGTGGGAGGAGATTGCAGGAATTGTTGAAGGCTTTCTGTTGGGGTTGTGGATTCAAGTTCAGATTTTTCGAAGAGATCATCTGAGGAAGAAGTTGGGATATTGCCAGACTTCAGAACTTGAAACCTCTTATCTGTTGCAGAGCTTTGCAAGCCAATGAACTAAGGACTTGGCTGTGGACTAACAGAGCAAGGACGTTGAAGCAAAGAACCCTCTCTGGGCTCAGAAAGAGATGACTGCTTGTAACAACTGCTCCTGAGGGATTATGCTCCTTCTGAAGGAGCAGGCACATAGCTTGGGACTACTTCTGGAACCTTTGCTTAAGGTTCAGGTGGCCTCAGTGGCCACCAGCTTCATCTAGTGGTCCAGCTGCATCCCTATCTTGACAGATAGCCTAACTACTGTTTGTCTATGCACTGGTAACCTTGTGTGTATGTTGGTGATAACCTAGTAAAGACAACTCTGCTAAATCGCTGTTTTCTGTGACTGAGATTCCACAAGGTATACACCCAACATTCTTGATATGCAGCACTTAGCAAACAGCCCAGTCTGCTATTTGTTTGTTTGATCCAGCGCCGAAGGCCTTCTGGCGGTTCCCTCATTGCGAGAAATGAGGTGACAGGGAACCAGGCAGAGGGCCTTCTCGGTAGTGGCACCTGCCCTGTGGAACACCCTCCCATCAGATGTCAAGGAAATAAACAACTATCTGACACCTCCCATGCGCATTTGTGTACACACATACACAGGCTGGGATTCTCAATGGTGTCCCCTGGAGGCTTCACCTGGGACAAAAAAAAACCTGGCTAGATACAGCTCTGGCTTAACTTTATCAGAATGCAATAGTGCTTAGGCTCATTTCCTCTGACTAAAGCAGTCTCATTTCTCCCAAGCAACAGTTCCTTGCCACAAAGAGAGTTGGGCCTAATGAACTAGGTCCTGGACACCACTGATAGCCCCTTTCTTTTTTATTTCTGGGATCAATTAACAGTCAAGCCGAATGTGGCAAGTGTAAACATGCAACTGGTCCAATAGAAACATTTCCCCTCCCATCTCTGAGTTTCTATTTCACTCTCCTACTTAACCCTCTGGGGGCTGTGATTCAGACTTCCTACACTACCCTGCCATACATGCAATACTTCCTGGGTTAAAGAGGGGTTGGGTGTGGGGTTCTCCTTCAACTGAGAGAACCCTGGAGGTCCAGGAACCAGGTTTCTAAATTGCTGGCAGAGGTCAATTCAGTATGAAGTACAATGCTTGCGTGTAGGACAGCAGAAGCTGGCACAAGATGCCCAGCTAACGAAATGTAAGCTTGAAATCTGAAGTCACTGTCTTTCTCTTGGTTAATACAAACCAGTTCCCAAAGTATTAATAAATAATACCTGAGTGTTTTTTTCTGGGCAGGGCGAATAACCCTGTTCCAAAATCTTTAAAATATCAAGGAAGTTCAGCTAATATATTGATTGCCCTGAAATCTTGTTTCAGCCTTAGTGCAAAGGTATTCAAAGTGTTATAAAACTGGCTCGTATTGAGTATCCTGAAGAAGCACAGCTTCAAGGTGCGATGAATGGTCCATCCATGATTGTTTCTGTTTCTGGCTTTCCATGATTGTTTCTGGCTTTGCATGATTGTTTCTGTTCACTAACTTAAAAGCTATCTTTTCCTATAGGTACCAACTTGGTTCCACCGGTATCTCACTCTGATTGAGTGTTCTCTCCCTAACACTCAACTCCAGACACTCCACGGTTGGTGGGTATGTTTCCAGTTCAAACTTGTTAGCAAAAAGGCTTTTGGATTTCAGCAGCCACTTCAGATCACCAGTTCCATAGATACAAATGGCTCTGACATAACGACCTGCCAAGGAATAGGGGGAGAAAAAAATAATCACACACAAAAACTTTTCTTCTTTTTTTGTGGACAAGACAGGAAGGGCCTGGAATGCATGCCTGTGCCCAAGACCTTAAGTTGGTCAGACCACTCCTGTGTCCAGTTCTGGCTGCCACAATTTAGGGAGGATACTGACAGGCTGGAATGTGTGCAGAGGAGGGCAACCAAGATGATTAAGGGTGCGGAAACCAAGCCTTATGAGGAAAGGTTGAGGGAGTTGGGTATGTTTAGCCTGGAAAAGAGGAGACTGAAAGGAGATATGATAGCCATCTTCAGTATCTAAAGGGCTGTCACGTGAAAGATGGGGAAAGCTTGTTTTCTCATCGTCTGGAGGCTAGGACTCGAACCAATGACTTCAAGTTACAAGGAAGGAAATTCCAACTAAATACAGTGGTACCTCGGGTTACATACGCTTCAGGTTACAGACACTTCAGGTTACAGACTCCACTAACCCAGAAATAGTACCTTGGGTTATGAACTTAGCTTCAGGATGAGAACAGAAATCATGCTCCGGTGGCACAGCAGCAGCGGGAGGCCCCATTAGCTAAAGTGGTGCTTCAGGTTAAGAACAGTTTCAGGTTAAGAACAGACCTCTGGAATGAATTAAGTTTTAACCCGAGGTACCACTGTATCAGGAAGAACTTTCTGACAGTAAGAGTTGTTTGACAGTGAAACAGAATCCCAGGTGGTGGACTCTCCTTCCTTTAATGTTTTTAAGGAGAGGCTGGGTGGTCATCAGCCATGTATGATTTAGTTGAGATTCCTGCATTGTAGGGGGTTGAGATGACCTCGGGGTCCTTTCCAACTCTACAGTTCTATGATTCTGTGTGTGTAATTGTAATTCTATGATTGTATGATTCTATGTGTGTAAATATTTTATGTAATTTCCAGGCATTTTAACATATTACTAAAAAGGGGGGGGGCGCTAGTGGAGCATTCTCAGTGTATCAACAATGGAAACATTTAATGTGACCACATAGTAACGAGAGCTGTGTTGCAAGAGGGAAATCTCTGCTGTGTAGCAAAACCACATTCCCGTCTTTGTTTTCCTTTCAGATTCAAGGAGATGAGTGCTACATGGCTGGATGAGCAAAGTACACAGAGCTACAGAGAAATAAACAAAAGAGCAATAAAGAAAGGAAGCAGAAATAGGCGACTGCCCTGTCTGGAATCAAAGGGAGGCAGTTTGCTTAAGGTGTTACGTTCAGGAGGGGTGGAATGACCACACCCTGGATCCCTGTCCCCAAGCAGCCCCCTTCCCTCCACATTGGCTGGTGGCTCCATCTCTAGCGGCTGCGCAAAATGACAATGCACCACTACTGAGGGAAGGGAGTAGCAGGCAGTTCCCTTTCCAGGAAAATTCTGGCTGCTGCACCTCTAAGCCTGTTCAGTATCACTATGGCTGCAGTTCAAAACCATTGTTTTGTGTGCCTTCCCTTCTATTTTTTTTCTAGCTCCTCTTCTTTTCTTTTCTATTTTGTCAATAGTTTTCTGCTCATTACATCTTTGTTTTCCTCCTGTTTCTTGCTCCTGTTCTTTACTCCTTCCTTCCTTCCGCTCAATATGTCACCCTTTCTGCCTCCTACTCTTCCCTTTCCTCCACCTCTGTGCATCTGATTTTTCTTCTCCTTTTCTTTTTCTTCGCAGTCCCAACTCCCACGGATTTGTTCCCAGATATAGTCAACTGAGCAAGGGTGTGCTTGTGTACGTGAGACAGCCGAGCGGTCTTATGTAGGTCTACTAAAAACAAAGTCCCATTTTACCCTATCACCTTACTAACTGGATCTTTATCTTTCCAACTTTATGGATGTTAACAATGGTTTTGGAAAAAAATCAGTGGGGAGAATCAAGCTTCCCGCGGTTGACTGAAACAAAATGCCAAAACCATGTGCTCTTTACCGTGACATCCTCCATGTTTAGTTTCATCATTGCTCCACTTGACAGCTCTCAGGTCACCTTCCCATCTACCATCTGGCATGGAGCCAGGGACACCTGTTTGTTGAAGAGAGGACACAAGAGAAAGATAAGTCTTATTATTAAAATGAGGTGATTCACTCTTGAAGAAGTGAACACTGTTGTGCCACCCTGTTGGAGATCCTCATTCATCTCAGTTTCCTCAAAGGGAAAGGTTTCTATTTGGAAGCCTCTGGCTTTTGCCCCAGCCAGCTTGTGTTAAAAACAACACACATATCCTGATCACTAAAAGTTATTTCCAAAATCTCCAGCTGTACAAATAGTTCCTGCATCACAAAGGGAGGTATGGTTTTCCTGTCGACCTGTGAACCCTGCAGTAAAACAAAGTCGAATGTCCATGCACAAGAACGAGCCTGGAGGAAATACTATCTCCGGTCAGTCTGCATGTGCTGCTTATGATACGTCCTGCAAATGCCATGAGGAATGTTTGTGTTCTTGGACCCAATGCCAACTTTTGGAAGAAATGCTGAGTCAACAGAACTGGTTGCACTGCACACAGGCATGAATGGAGTACAGCAAAGGTGAAATTTGTGGCATCTACTTCATTTTTACTATGGCCCAAAGTCCACCAATCAGAGACGGTGCAAAATAGCAGCTGCAGAACAATGCAAAACGGTGCTTTTGGAGCATGGGAGCCTTACCTACTGTAGCCCAAATTCTCCAGGTGTATATATGTATTGAGTTACTACAGATTAAAGATTCTAAGCACAAACCTCTAAAACTACCCCACAGGGTTGCACTAAGATATGGTAAAAGGGAACCAATGAATATGAATATGTTATAGGTCAGGCTTCCTCAACTTCGGCCCTCCAGATGGTTTTGGCCTACAACTCCCATGATCCCTAGCTAGCAGGACCAGTGGTCAGGGATGATGGGAATTGTAGTCTCAAAACATCTGGAGGGCCAAGGTTGAGGAAGCCTGTTATAGGTGAACAACACAGAGGGAAAGATTCAGCAAATGAGTCTTGCTAAGAGAAACCCACACAAGGACTTCTAGTAACGCAGAGCTGCTTACCCCTGTCCTTGTGCCCCCAAAATTGGTTCAGTAGGTTGGTGGGAGAACCGCCCTAAAAAAAACAGTGCAAGGGGGAGACAAGAGATGGGGGACCCTTCCACATGGCAAACTGAAATGTTTGCACTGGTGGAACAATGGCCATAGCAGAGGCAGATTTTGATCTTTCAAATTTCAGCAGTGCCCTGTGTGGGCCCAAAATCCAGCACCCTCCACTTCTCATCTTCTGTTTTGCTCAATTCGCTATGTTATAGTTGCAATGTCCTGCAGCACCCCCTAGGCTTGACGCCCAGGGCAGGGGAACCAGTCACTCTGCCCTAAATGCACTGCTAGCCATATAATGATGTTGAATTCCTCCCAGAGAGTTTTGTTTTTTAACTTGCACATCTTACTTCCTGTTGTTAAGCAACTGGGAGTCAGAAAGCCGTGGCTATCTACTACAGATCACACAAACATCTACCAGCAGATTCTGATCTGCTTGTTTGTCCATCTCTGGGGTAGAGGGAAAGCACTAATGTAACAGTAGAAACGGCATGCATAAGATTATTTACAACGCAACAGCAGCATCAACGCACAACATTCTGCAACAAACCTGCAACAGCAAACTATGTTCAATAAATGTCACTTACTCTCAACTCCGTATTTCCACTTCCTTCCTATGGTAGAAGCAGATGGGCTTCTTTCCTGATTCTCAGTGTCAGCGGATCACAATAACAATTCCCAGCGTATTGCAAGGACACTGCTTAGCAGCCAAGCTTCCAAATACCATATATATATATATATATATAATATATATATATATATATATACTGAACTGATTCTTAGATGATATTCTGAATCACCCAATGAAACTGAATCTCATTAAAAATGGTAAGTAACTCCAAGGTTCTTGGGGGCAACAAATCCCTACAACAAACCTTAACTTGGTGGCATTCTGGTGCTTGTAGCATTAATCGCCACAGTCAATGGAAGAGCAATAGCCTACTGAGTTTGGAAGACTGGCATTGTGGGGCCAGTTTTCAAGCAAGAGGGATAAAAAAGAAGAATCCCAGGTTATTAGCTGGTCTATCAACCTGCATGCAAAGCTGCATGAAGGGCCCCTGAGCAGAGTGTCTCCAGCAAGTCACCCCACCGCACTGGGTTTAATGCTAGGCTGGGGAGCCTGTGGCCTCCCAGATGTCGCTAGGTTGCAACTCTCATCATCCCCAATCACTGGCCCTGCAGGGTGCTGCAGCTGATGGAAGTTTGGAGTCCAGCAACCAAGATCTGGAAGGCCACAGATTCCTCAAGTCTGCTTTGCTGATGGAAGGTTGCCTGGAAGCAGCCGTCACTTTGGCACTGCCTTGGCAAATGTGGGTGCAAAGAGTGGCAGAAGGAAAGGACAGAAATGTTCCTTCTGCGTACTTCCTTCAGTCAACTTAGCTTAGGATCAAAGCCTTGTTTTGGATGATTCCACATTGGCTGTGAGTCCTGGAAGACCTTGCCTCCCTGCCTTACTCCAGCTACAAATGCTAAGGCTGCTGAAGAGGCCACAGAGACCATCTTCTTGGCTATCTTACTATGATTTATCTTGGAACTGTTCAATTTAGTTGTGTGGTTTTTGATGTGTTTTATTTATTGTTTCTCTCAACTTTTGTAATTCTGGTTTCTTTTTCATGTTGTAAGCTGCCTTGAGCATGGTTTTAACTATGGAAATGCATCCAAAAAAAATGATGTGCGTATGTATGTATATTTATTGTTCATGAGGCTTTTTCTGGAGCTTGTGTATAGGAAACTGCTGGAGGCCAAGAAAAATATGGGAACCTTATCTTGGATCAAAGTCACTGCAGATAAAATAATAATAGCAGCAGTCCAATGGAATTTTGGGGGGTTTTCAGGTGAGCACTACTTGGGACATCCCACAAACTATAATCCTCAGGCCAGCTTCTTTGGAAATCTCATCATGGTGAAACCAATTTTATGCTATCTTAAACCTGTGTTGGATTCACTTCTGGCATCCAAACACTTTGTTCCCCACCCCTACCCCAAGGTTATGCCTAAGATCCTTGGTTCCTTTACTTTGGCTCATTTGCCCCCAGGAAATGGATGAAAGGACATGTAAATATCTGGACATTTCGTTGTTGTTCAGGTTTCACTCTTGAAGATTATGAAATAGCTGGGAGCAATGGAAAGGGCGAAACAGAAGCTCTCAAGAGGGCTGACCTGTCTTTCCAGCCAGTGTAGCTTTCACAAGATCCAAGGAGGTGGGTTATCTTTTCTTTTTTTGCCAGAGGGTATAATTTGAAAGATAGCTGAAACATTACTTTACCCCAGGTGACAAGTATGAGCACTTTGCACTGCTCCTAACAAAGGAGTGCCCTCAGGGGAGGTTTTAAGGTCAGGAAAAGTAGCTGGGGAAGAAAATGGCTGGGCTCTTAGAAAATGAATTACACACAAGCAGCAAGTATTGCGATACATCAAAGCTGTTGTGTGCTTTAGCCAGGGTGGTTGTGCTACTTTACCAGACTGCTCATCATGGGCATTCCTAGAAGGATTGGTTGGCTGATCATAGAATCATAGAGCTGCGGAGTTGGAAGGGACCACGTGGGTCATCTCGTCCAACCCCCTGCAATGCAGGATTTTTTTTGCCCAAGATAGGGCTCAAACCCACGACCCTGAGATTAGGAGTCTCATGTTCTGCAGACTGCCAGGGATGGGGACTGATGGTCCCCTGGATGCTCCTGGGCCCCCTACTCCCATCATCTTTGACCATTGGCTGCACTGAAGGGCTACAGCTTCCCCATCTCTGCTTTGTGCTGATGCTCAGCTTCTCTGCCTCTCCACAGTCCTGTTTCCAAAGGGATAGTGGTGTTGCTCCACTGCAGCAAAAAATGACAAATTTGTAATGGCACAAGCCTTTGTGTGTCAGAGTCCAGTTTGTCAAGTGTTGCTGGACTAAAGCTCCTATAGCCCTTGGTCATTGGCCATGCTAGCTGGGTCTCATGGGAGATGGAATTTAACAACGTCAGAAAAGCAACATGTTCCATGCCACAAACCCATGGAACAGCCTGATCTGTGAGGTCTCAGAACGTTCATAGCAGACCTTTTAGTCCAACCAACAGATTTATGGGATAATTCTGCACCTTTCGAAAGCTTCAGCACCCAGTACGGTAATCATGCAGTTCCACCATGAAGGCCATTGTTGATATTCTTCAGCAATGCACACTGTTAAATGGTGGAACTCACTCCCACAGGGGGCAATGAAGGCCACCAACTTGGTTGACTTAGAAAATCAGACAAATTCATGGAGGATAAGACTATCAGTGGCTACTAGCCATGATGATCACGTTGCACCTCCACTATCAGAAGCAGTATACCACTGAATATCAGTTGCTGGGGGCTGAGGGTAAGGAGGGTAAGTCTTGTGCTCAGGTTCTGCTTACGTGCTTCCCACAAGCATTTAGTTGACCACTACAAGAACAGAACCAGTTCGGCCATTGTTCTGATCCAGTAGAGGTTCTTATGTTCTTATGTTCCAAGACCATCAGCTGGCCAGAGCACCTACAGAAGTTTCTTGGCAAAATACAGTATTTCTTCTGCAGGAATCTCCTGTACTGGGTTATATCCAAGACATACACAGAGTAGACCCACTAAAATGAATGGATTTAAATCACATGCAATTAACTTAAGATTATTGATTTCATTAGGTCAGCTATGGGTGTGGGCGAGTCAGATATATCCCTTTGAGTTATCAGAAATGCATTAAGACACTGACATCTAATAACCTTCTTTATGTACTGGAGGTGGGTTCCCCTCTTTCAAGTTCTATTATATTTCTTTGGAAAATAGTTTGCGAATTCAAATTGCACACACACACACACACACACACACGTGAACAGAGTTTCTGCAATTTTATGTCTTTTGGGAAGCAACGTTAATAAGAGAAACCAGAGATCTGAAAGGAAGAAAAGGTAAGGGCACTGAGAATTCCCTCTGTGCCAAATGTTCCTGTGTCTAGGATGCATGGACAATAATAGCAACCACCCTGCTCCACAGGCCCAATTCACCTGCCTGGTCTTGTTAGAGGAGGCAACTAACTAGCTATTACCATACCTTCAGGGAGCTGGTATGGCCACTGTGTAGCACCCAACCAAAAGAGCAAAGGTGGCAGGCTGTCAGATGAAGAAAACATCTTTCTTAGAGGAAAAGCAAAAACTGGGAGGGGGGGAGTGGGCCACAATAAGATTCAATAAATAAGAAAAGGGGGGGAAATTGGGGGGTGGGAATGAGGGTCTGTAGAAAATGGTGGAATGGCCAACCACATTTGCATCTTCATGTAGCATCTCACAACCGACACATTTTATGTCTAAAGCTTACTCACTATATAACCTACAAGTGGGGAGGGGGGAGTGTATATATTACTGGGGTTTGGACTAGATGACCCTCATGATCCCTTCCAACTCTACAATTCTATGGATAGACTTCCGGGTTGGCGCCTCCAGGCAATGGCGGAGTTCCTCCGATTGGGAGGAATTTGCTCCTCGGAAATTAGGGTCTGACCGCCACGGCGAAGGCGGAGACCCACTGAAATCACAGGCGGGAGAAGCCTGTGAACTTGGGATTCGGCTGGCACCCTTTGCGCCTCCCCTACTCGCGGGGAAACCCTGATTTGGGGATCCGGAGCGAAGTGGGGTGAGTGGCGCGGTGCTTCGAATTGACTGCTTCTTTCACGGAGTGAAGCCGCATCGCTGTTGCTGGAGAGCGCTGACTTTTTCCTGTGGACAATTGGATTTTAAACAACTACCCATGAGTAGAACGGAAAATTAGATCCTTAAATTCATTAATTTGGCATCGAAACAGGAAGGTTCTAAACAGGAAGTTCGCCTTCCTTTTTTGTAAACAGATCGAAGCAAAGAAGTTGCAAGTTAAAGCCTTGGAAAGTTTATTTTTGTAAAGGATTAAATCTCCATCGGTTAAACCCCCCTTGGAAGCAGGAGAAGAGGGGGGGAATTTTGGACCTAGTGAGTCTGCAGGAGAGAGTGAAAAACCAAATTACCACTGCTCCAAACCTGGAAACGGGCTGCCAGAAAGAGTGACGTTTTTGGACAGCTAGCAATAAGAGAAATATATTGTTTCCATTGTACTCATCTGCATTTAAAAAGTAGGAAAACAAACTATCTTTATAGTTTAAACTGTGTTTGAAAGGATTGATACAAGTGGAGACTGTTTCCCTCTAGAGGGAGCTTTTGAAACAGTTACAAGAGTGGAGCTGGGGTTTTTCCAGTTGCAAGATAAGAACTGTGTGAAATAGAGATCGACCTTGGACTTTAAGAATGTTGACAGAAGGAGCCTTAGTGACTGTATTATGTAAGATAAGCTATTCGTTGGAACAGCTCCACAAGAAGACGGACACTATGAATACCAAACTTGAGAACTTGGGACAAAAAGTGACTAATTTGGAACAAAAAGTGACCATTAATACAGAAATTGTTCAGGATTTGACACAGGAACCTACCTTGACAGGACAAACTGGGGAGAAGATGAAGGAGAATGTTGGTGTTGTTAAACCTAAAATAATACAAGTGGAAGCCCCAGTTTTACAGAGGCAAACTGAGGACTATAAGTGGAGGCCATTTATGAATGACTATAGAAAAAGTCAGAATTTGAAGATTGGAGCCCTGTTTGGATTGAAGAAGGAAGGTTGGATAAACTCTTTCATGCAGAGATTTACTGACCTTTGGGTCCTGAATCTGGGTCAGGAGGTGATTGGAGTTGTGGGAGCCTTTGGATCTGGGGGAGCCTTGAAACATGATTTGAGATATTGTATGGACACTGGTTTTAGCTGTGGAGAGTTGGTTGTTCTGCCGAGAGGGAATGGGGGCATGGTTGGGTTGGCCCCCCCCCCAAGACCTGCGCTTCAGCACCCTCAGCATCAAAGAATATGAAGAAAAACTGCAGAAGGGACTTGGAAAAGATTTAAGAGCCTCGGACAGAAGATCTCCAGGTTGATGAACTATATGGAATGGACGGAAATGACGGGCAGAATCCGAGACCAGGGAGAAGAGATGGTGCTAGAAGATTGGGAAAGTTTAAAGTTTATATATAGAAATATTGTAAATTTAATGAGTGTTATAAAATTGTTGGAATGAAATTTTATGGCTTTAGCAGAAATGTTATAAGGAGTTAGGTATAAATAAGTATTTCAGTATTAATGGAAAATAAGGTACAAAATATGTTAAGATATTCATAATGATAAAAATAGAGAAAGATGGAAAGGAATTGCTGAAACAAGTAATAGAAGTGGAATACAAAAAGGGAGGTGAGAGGAGGTCGATGAAATAAGGGAATGAAAGATAAGAGTAATGAAATGGTATGATATATGTTTTTAAATTGTTGTTCTTTTGCTTTGTTTAGTTTAGTCTGTTAAGGTTGTGTTTTGTATTGTTTATTGTATTGTATTGTATTGTATTTTCTTTCTCTTTTTTTCCTTCTCTGCTCTATTTTGTCTTTTTCTTTCGCCTATTTTCTTCTTTCTTCTTTTCTTGTAAGTTTTAAAAGCAATAAAGATTATTTAAAAAAAAAAACCCTCTACAATTCTATGATTCTATAAGTCAAAGGAAAGTGTGATTTACTATCTGGTTCAGTACCCAAAGATAAACTCTACTGAGAATGTAGCATGAAGCCAGCATAGAGGCATGGCAGGCACTGCAAATGAAGCTAGGAAGCCTCTGAGTGGAGTTTCCCTTTGAAGCAAGATTTGGGAGAGTGCCTCACATTCTGTGGGACACCCCAAATCACTGCAGCTACTGCAATGAAATGCATCACAAACCAGAGGACCATAATGAATATATACTGCACATGTTCTTCTGACCGCAGGGGGTAACCAAGGGAGACAACATTGAAAATATTCTGACGTTGTTAAAATATGTTAAGCCTAACACAATATCAGGCTTATTTGTTTATCTTTTCCATAATCAACATGCTTGGAGTCCAAGTTTGCATGCCTGCTCTGAGCCCTAGGTCCTGCCATCAAGCACATATACCATTATATCATTTCTCGATTTCATCTCTTAACGCAATGTTTCATAGAGCTTTGTCAGTTGCTAGGAACATCACAGCCAATTCATTTGCTACAAACTTGTCATGGAATTAAGGTTTTCAATTGCCAAAAGGAACAGATTCACTTTTTCAATGGTAAAATCACATGAACCACATATTTTAACTTGGTTTTGTGTGATAAAGTGATTCCTTTTGTCTGCCCTGTATCTTCCAACTCTTAGCTTCATTTGATGCAACCCAAGTTATTGCGTTATGAAAGATGGAGAAAATAAGTTTATCTGCTTTCTCCACATTCCACATAATTTTACACATCTCTATCATGCCACCCTCTGCTTACTCATGGTTTTCTCCTCCTAAGCTTAACCTTTCCTCTGAAGGAGATGCACCAGGGAAGCCCAAAAATGGAAAATGTGGAGGCAACAGTTCATCGTCATTGTAAGTTACCCAGCAACTGGTTTTCAGAAGCATGAAGGCTCTAACATTTAGGTGGCAATACCGAACTCAATGAAGCTTACTTCTAAATAGATAGGCATATTGCTGCACTGTTAGTTTTCATGTTAACAGCCACTGGCAGGCATTCCAGACATACCTGTGGTGCTGTTAATCACAGCCAGCTCAGATCCCATAAGTTCATATGGAAAGCTGTGTGTTGTTGCCCCAGATATGCATCATTTTACACCTACTTACATTCACTTTCATTTCCCCTTTTCTCACCTGCAGGCTTAGATTTGGTGAGATTCTTTTGGAGCACTTTTACCTCCTTGAGTTTCATCCTGGCTACCTCACTGCTTACCCTCAATTCCAGATCATGCACAAATAAATTACATTAAATAGCCCCAGGACAAGATTATTGGGAAACTTCACTACTTCCTTCTTTCTGATACATCTGTCCATCTATAAGAAAGAGGCATTGTCCTCTCATCCTGCTTCTGCCACGCTGGGCAGGACTTTGAACTAAGTTCCACTAAAGTCTGCTGGGTATATGCTGTTATTATTACAGAGCTCAATAATATTGTGTCGTGTGTAATCAGCCCTTAACAGTGGAGCCTGTATCCAGGCAATTATTCCCTGCGCCACTGGGAACAATGTGATTTATTGTTGAACTGGAAAAGGTGGGAAATGTGTCCTTGAAAAATAAAAGCAAGGTGGAAAGCTGTACAGGGTTTTGCTCTGTGGTTTGGACAGCTCACAGTTGGAGTTCTGAGAGATGCAGTGAATTATTTCCCACGCTAAAGAGGCTCCATCTGGAAATGCTCTTAGCAAGCAAGTCCTGTCTACAGGACAAAAGAGAACACGCGCCCCTTGGGAGACCAGAAAGCACCCAAATCAGAAACTGCCAGATGCCATTAACGTACCTGGTATCCTGTTGAGTGTCACCCAGTAATGTTCATCCGGACTGTAGGTGTCCTTGGACCATTCCAGCAAATCGAGGGCCCGTTTGTCCTGGAAAAGGAACTCCACAAACGGCCTGGTGAGGGCAATGTAGGCAGAGCCAAAGTAAATTGTCAGATTGTGGGGCGCAGGTGATTTGAGGGTACCAGTCCTTTTCATGTAAGAGAACTCTCTGTCTATGTGCTCCTTGTAAACGTACTTGGTCCTTACGGTGATCGGCTCAGGAGGGAGGATGCCGGGGGTGATGTTCTTCCCTTTGAAGCTTTTCAGGTGGCGGACGACTTCCCTGTTGGTTTTCAACGGGAAGTCTTGGCCGCACATGTTGAGCACATACTTCCAGCGGACCTCGGAGCGCAGCAAGTCCTTCATGCAGTTCAGGTCGGCCTGGAGACGCGAGATCCCCGCGTAAATGACCGGCTCGGCTTTGGACACGAGGAAGGCGTTGGGGAAGCAGCCCACCAGCCTCTCCACGCTCTGCTTGTAGTCGCCCGACACCTTCTCGTCCACGTGGACGCAGTACAAGTTCTGGGGCGCGTAAAGCGCGCGGAAGACTCTTTCGAACGTGGCGAACTCTTTGTGGAGGGTGATGACGTAGGCGAGCGGGAAGGCGACCTCTTCCTCCGAGAGGGCTCGCGTGACGTAGTGACTGCCCTCCACGTACTCGGCGCAGTCGGGCGACTGCCCGAAGGGCGTGCGCAGGTGGTTGCCCCACACGAACGCCTTCTCCTCAGCGGCCAGGGCGCCGCAAGCCCCGCGGAGGAAGTCGCCTTCTCTCCGAGGCTGGGGCTGCTGCCGGGGCTGTTGACCCCGCGGCCGCCGGGCCTCCTCCTTGGGACCCGGAGGGCCGGGCTGGCCGCGGAGGAAAACCAGCAACGCCGTCAGGCTGCTGAGGGCGAGGGCTACCAGAAGGTAGGAGAGCCTGCGAGGCAGCATTGTGGCGCGCGACGCCCAAGCCGCCAGGCGCAGCGCGCCTTTCCCCCCGCCGACCGCCTCAGGAAGGAGCTCCCGCCGGCTGCAGCCCTGCTGCGCGCGAGGCATGCGGCTCCTCAGCTGGGCGCCGCCGCGCTGCATGGGGCTTCTTCCCACATGCCCACGGCTAGCGAGGTCGCCAAGGCAGGGCTTTTGTGTTCGCTGTGCCTGTTGCTAAGCAAGACGCCGGGCTGCCTCTTCCTAGCGGCCGCAATGGAAGCAGGCTGAGCGTTCCCTCAAGAGCGCAGAGGCGCGAGAGCTTCTCCTTTGCCGCCTCTTCTTTGCGCGCGCTCCTCGCCGGACTCCTCGCCGGCTCTTCTTTGGTAGCCCTTTGGTTCAGCGGCTCAGCCCCGCCTTCGGGGAACGGGCTTCTTCTTTGCTCCCGGCCGTGTGATTGGCTGCTGGCGCAGCGGCTTCCCCGCCCACCTGTCGGTTTTGGGCCCGAATCCTCCGGGCGCGCGTGGAGCAGGTTTGGGGCGCCCGACCCGCTTAGCATGTGAAAGGGAAACCCTCAGGGTGAAGGAGGGAGAAGAAGGCCTGCAAGCCAAGGCGAACATATTGGGAAACAAGAGCTGAACAGCAACCCAGGGTCTTCTTTCCATTGAGCAAGCCACGTTTACACGAATAATTTTTTTCATTTCCCCCTCTTTTTTATTATAAATTTTATTGACTACAAGAAAGAATATCAAATAAGAAAAGAAATACGAAACAAATTTCATACACATACACATACACATAAACATAGTTATTTATACATCTATAAAGCAATATTCAGAAAGAAAGAGGGGTAGGGAAAAAAGAATAAACGAAGAAAGAAAAAAGGAATAAAAGAAGAAAGAAAAATTAAAGATGGAAATTTAGAAAATAGAAAAGTGTTCACCATAAACAGCAGTTTCAGATCTATACTTGCATATGGCTATATATTTCCATCTTGCAAGATATCAGCCTTAATTAAAATGTTTTAAAAGACTTCCACCGTTTACGCCACACGTCTTTTATACTTCAGTCACCATAACCTCTGTTCTTCATATCCACGTTTACACAAATATAAACAAATACCTCAAAGAGGCTTGTGGCACCTTGAAGACTAACAGATGACAGTCATGGACCAGTCGTGAGATGCATCAGGTGCTTTCTCTTCAGTTGGTAGGCCTATGTACCATGGAAGGCATCAAATTTTGCCATATGGCATTGGACATCCCTCCGTCTTCTGCAGAAATGCACTGAGACTGGCTACTTCTCTGCAAGTTGTTGAATGGGTACTTGTATATGAAGTGTCAAGGGCTTTGTCACCCTGAGCAACAAGGGTGGTTCTGGTATAACAGAATGGGAGGGGAGTTAAGATCTCCCCAGAGGCTAAGACAGCTTGTCCCCACGCCCCTATCAAACTCAGCTCACATGCACACACACAGACACAAGCAGCATGAGTCAAGAGTTTAGGGACATGAGGGACCAGTGGCGTAGCAGTGGCTGCTGGCACCCCGGGCAGGGCAAGTGTGGTGCCCCCCGGTAGACTAGGCAGCCCAGTGGTGCTGCCACCACCTCTCCTCCTATCCTGCTCCCAGGTCAAGCCTGATGGACTCTCCTTCATTGGAGTTTTTAAAGCAGAGCCTAGATGGTCCCCTATTATGCATTTCTTGTATCAGCAGGATATTGGAGTAATGGGTTCCCCATCATAGCCCACTGTATTTTGGAAGAAATGTCAATATCTATTAATAACCTATTGAAAAGATAAATTAAATAAGATAGCTTAGTGATAAAAAGGACATATCTTCACTTTGACTTGTGCCTCAAATGCATAATCAAAATTCTAAAGTGATTTTTTTTAGTGTTGTCCTTCTAGTACACACTAGTATAAAACACAGGTCTTAAGGCTGAAATCTTACAGATATGAATAGCCAGCATAGGAAATTAACACCCCATGTACAGGCTTTGAGGATTGTGAAAGACTAGAGCTATTTTTTAATGGATTTACTGTTAACATGAGCTATACATACTTCCTGGTTAGGACAATACCTAGTTATCCAAAGTCCAAATTTACCTAAGGTGGGGAAGAAAACTAATAAAACCGGTGTGTGACATGTTGTACTCAGCTTGCAAAATGATTTTTCTTAAATACAGGTGTCTTTTTATTTATATGTTACTATTTGAACGTTAGTATATAATGTATATAATAAAATGTAGGGAAACATGAACAGAGGAAAATTTCCAGTGTTAACAATGACTCCTTCTAGGTCAGAGGTATCTAATGTGGTGCCCATCAGATGTTGCAGCAATACAACTTGCATCTTCCCTGATCATTGACCGTATTGACTGGGGTTGATGGAACTTTGTGGCAAAAGAAATCCAAACTTCACATTTATGCCTATGGGGCTTGAACAGGCATTGACCAGCTAAGAAAGAGATGGACAGCTGAATTAAAGTATGGAGTAACTTTGGGGGGGGGGGTTGTATTCTGTGTGTTAGGAATGAAGAGGAAATTATTTGAAAATAAAACTGTTGGTACAAATCTGGGGTGTGGCTACACCTGGAATGATGTGTTCAGTTCTGGTTGCCAGACCTCAAAAATAATGTTGTGAGCTGGGGGTGGGGTGTGTGGTTAGTCTAGTCTGCATGGTGCCTGAGGCCTTTCTAGTTCCTGGGGTAAAATCCAGCGAGGGTTAAATCTAATAGAGGGTTCCATTGTTGAACTAGCCAGGTAAGCTTCTTAGTGAGATAATGGCTTAAATAGTGTTTTTAGCATAACAGAGGAAGTGGCTCTGTGCCAGAGGGCAGGTGGGTGGGGGGTCCCTCCATCACCTGGCTGGTAGTGAGAAAGACAAAAGTCACAGGTAGGGGTGTGTGAGTGAGTGAGAGATGGGTTATAAACAGGCAAAAGTGAGAGAATGAGAGCCATGCTTGATTTCTGCTTGAATCCAAGGCTGTGACTATGGGAGAAGCAAGACCTCTTGGGGTGTTAACGCTGTGGGTCCCCCCAAATTAGCCCCAGGTTGTATATATGTGTAAATAATCCTTATATAATTAAGACGCCATGGCATCTGCTGTCCTTCCAAGGAAACTGAACCCTGGGTGAGCACTTGGAAACCCTGGAATATCTCATTTGCCCAGGACTGAGCTAGACTGGTAAAGAAAAAGCGATTCATATGCTTTGTATGTGCAGTATAACATTGTGCCCACAGATGGCAACGTGGAATCCCACTTTTCCTCTACCTGTTTTCCCTGTTTAAGTAACTACTAGCTTGGTTCAGGTTTCCTCTTCCTGCTTTTCATGAACCTGACAGGTCAGTCTTGGTGTTTTTTTCAACATCTTTTGGGGAAGCAAACTAGTTTCTGAGTGTGCTGCAGACTTAATTCTTATTGATTGTACACCTTTGTGTTAAAAGGTAGAATTTGGCTGTGCCCTGAGGAGAGGTTTTTGCTTATTAATTTCCATGTTTGCACAACCTTTTGAATGGTGGAGGAACAAGCTGGCCAAGCACTAGAAGCTAGTGGCAATTTCAAAATTTTGCAACAATTGAAAAATTGTGTAAATAGGAGGAGAGGGGAAGGAGGGGGAGGGAGGGAGAGAGAGAACACACACACACACACACACACACACACACACACACACACACACACTGGTGTGAGAGTAAGTAGCAGCACCAGAAAAAAAATTTTTTGCAGGAGGAGCAGGTTATATTTCTCGGTGGGTACGAAAGAAAAGTAACAGTAGATGTTAATGACAGGAGTTCAGAAATGGGGAGGCGAGTGAGGAAGTGAGCTCCTTTGGCAGCGGTGGCAGTGGGGGTGGGGGAATGGGACAATTGCCCCACCTGCCCCCTCTAGTCCCATCTATGGTTGAGGGTTTATAAAATCCCTGCTATCTCAAATCACAACAGCATTCTCACACACCATCCGGAGGGAGTTTCCATTGGTTCTGCACTAAAAAAAAAAATTAAAATTGTTCTGGTATGCATATACAGTGGTACCTCGGGTTAAGTACTTAATTCGTTCCGGAGGTCCGTTCTTAACCTGAAACTGTTCTTAACCTGAAGCACCACTTTAGCTAATGGGGCCTCCTGCTGCTGCTGTGCCGCCGGAGCACGATTTCTGTTCTCATCCTGAAGCAACGTTCTTAACCCGAGGTACTATTTCTAGGTTAGTGGAGTCTGTAACCTGAAGCGTCTGTAACCTGAGGTACCACTGTATTGATAAAAGTGCCACAGGTGCCGGCACAAACTGGCTGCCGTGGGCAGCAAAGGAAGAAGTGCTAGTATGCTGCAGTGGACTCTTTGTCTCTCTCACACACAAAAACCCTGGTTTGGCATCACAGAATGGAACCATGCATGTAGAGTACAGTGGTACCTCGGGTTAAGTACTTAATTTGTTCCGGAGGTCCGTTCTTAACCTGAAACTGTTCTTAACCTGAAGCACCACTTTAGCTAATGGGGCCTCCCGCTGCCACTGCGCTGCTGCTGCACGGTTTCTGTTCTTATCCTGAAGCAAAGTTTTTAACCTGAGGTAATATTTCTGGGTTAACGGAGTCTGTAACCTGAAGCGTCTGTAACCTGAAGCGTATGTAACCCGAGGTACCACTGTAGTTGAGTAGATTCATGCAAAGAAAAACCCACCATGCACTGGCGGAGGAAGAGGAGTGCGGGGGGAGCACACTGCCCCTGGCAGCGCTGGGCGCCACTCCCCGAAGGCGCATGCCAGGGCCCTGTGGGCGGTGCTCCACGCCTCCAGGACACCTGTCACACCCCTGTGGCGGTGCAGCACACCCCTGGGACGCATGCCAGCCCCACCCCCGCCTGCTCTCCACCACCCCACCCCCCGGTGCTGGAGCATAAAGCTCTGCCACTGCCGCCATTTTGAAACAAGGATATGCAACCCTCCATGCCCTTTCTATCCAGCCTTGAAATGCTCTCCCTGGGGCACACATGTCTGCTGCCCAAGTCACACTGCTCCCCAGTCCTCTTTGCCTAGTTTGAATTGTGATGGTGCCTCTTGCTAGCTTTTAGAGGTGTGTACATGTGTAGGAACCTCTGACTTTTATGTGGCTGGAATTTATTGTACAAAGGTAAGAGTCACACCTGTTGCTCTGCCCACTTTTTGCTACTGGCTCCATGCAGTTTTCTCTCTGGCTCTGCCCACCCCTGGCATTCCCTCCAAGCCCACCCCATGTTGCCTGTGAGAGAATGTCACCCTAGAGCTGAAGAAGCAAAGCCTTATATTTGGGAAGGGGGAAACCAGGTAGCAGATGGCAAAGGTCTCCCACAATGTAAGAATTTATTTATATGTATATATCCTGGTTTTTAGCTCTAAAAACAACAGCAACAACAGCCACAAATCGAAGCAGTGCTCAAGGCAGCTCACAATATTCTTATTGGCAGCTCAGAAAGAAAAGAAAAATTCATAAGATGCAATATTAAATTATTATAGCAGCAATCACAATATACCAATATCCACGTGACCAGTATAATAAAAACTGAGATTTAAAAAACCTGAGAGAATTTAAAAAACCTGAAACATAAAAAGGGCCATAATGATGCTCCATACAAACCTCTCTGGGGAGATTATTGCTCAGCAAGGATGCCACTGGTGAAAACAAAATGCACAATATTTCAGCATAAACACAACTGCAGTCCTGCACACTCCAGGGAGTATACATATGTCCCATTGAATACAATGGGGCTCACTTTCCTCCCTAAGAAAGCATCCTTGGCATCCCCTCAACAACTTCAGAACTTAATGTAGTGGAATGGGGACCAGTGACACTTCTTTTGGAGAAAGCTTTAAGGTGATATAAGGTGATATAAATATTTGCTGATATGGCACTACTTTTGCTGATATGGCATTACTTTAAAGTTCATTGCTTTAAATGCTATTAAAATTTGTGTTAATATTTGGCATATCTACATTGCAAATTTAAACTGGTCTGAAAGTGAATTAGTGAATCACCTCTTGGACTTGCTGATCGGAAGGTTGGCGGTTCGAATCCCCGCGACGGGGTGAGCTCCCGTTTCTCAGTCCCAGCTCCTGCCAACATAGCAGTTCGAAAGCACGTCAAAGTGCAAGTAGATAAATAGGTACCGCTCTGGCGGGAAGGTAAATGGCGTTTCCGTGCGCTGCTGTGGTTTTGGTGTTCCGTGGTGCCAGAATTGGCTTAGTTATGCTGGCCACATGACCTGGAAAAACTGTCTGTGGACAAACACTGGCTCCCTCGGCCTATAAAGTGAGATGAGCCTCACAACCCCAGAGTTTTCTGTGACTGGACTTAACTGTCAGGGGTCCTTTACTTTTTTTTTTACACTGCAAATTTAAACTGGTCTGAAAGTGAATTAGTGGGTTCTGATAATGACTTATATTGCTTGATAAGTGTGTTTATAAACCATGAACTTGTTCAAAGAACTATCACGGTGGTATGCACTAAAAGTATTAAAATGTCACAAAATTATAAAATAAAATGCGGAACAAATTACTAACACTGAAGCAAATTCATTCTCGAAAAACACCTAGTGAAACAGAAGCATTTCCAGGAGGGGATGAAATATCAAAGTTGTTGATTCTGTGTCCCACCCCCCAAAAAACCCCTCATTTCCATACAATTGCAATTCACAGTTTCAAGCCTAGAATCACAATTACTGCAGAGAACTGAAGTTATTGTAAATCTGTGGCATGGGCACAGCCTTATTACAGTGCAATTTTTAAGGCAGAGAATTATGGTATCTTGCATCTCCTATCCGAAATTACCCTTTTGGCTACCCAACTCTTGTACTGAATCCGGAAGTTGACCTTTGTGTAAAATAAAATGACTCTGGCAGCAATATTGTTTGTCTGGCAAGCCCGTAAGTCTGTGACAAGTCAACCTTTCAGTCATCGTTTTATTTCAAAGCCAAATATATAACCAAGATTGATTTGATTTGTCCAAACATTCTTAACATTCACACCCACATGATTCATCAATTTATTCATTCAGCCTTCATTGGCATAATTTAGACAATAAAATCATAAATGAGAAAGAAAGAAAAAGAACTCTATAAAACAAATTATTCTTAAAGGAGGTGGCAATAACTTAAAGGAGGGTTGATTGTGTTGCTCTGCATTATGTTTAACTTAAATATTAAACTTCTTAAATCTAACCCAAAAGCTGAATAAATAATAGTTAATCCTAATGCTAAGGATAAGGAAGGCATGAGTAACTACTACCTTCCCTAATGCTCAGTTTGAGGTCATGTTCTGCCTCTTGGCTGCTAGTCATTTAAAATACTGTGCTGTCAAATACGAGGAAATGTTGGCACAGAGAGAACACACTTAGTGTGATTTTGACCTTTTTGACTATTTATTTATTTCTTATTCACAGGCATAGAAATATTGCCTTCCTAGTTTATCTTATACAGCAGCCATTTTTTAAAAAACATTTATGAAATATAATATTAATTGAGTTCAGGAAGGAGGAGGTTGCTATAAATAAGCTGTTGTGACTTCTGACTGTGTACGTGTCTGTACACCACTGAATAAACTGGTTGCCCAAGCCCACACATTAATTTGGTTGAACTTTCTCACCCTTCCAATCGGCAAGCCCTAGGCTCTGTGGTTTAGACCACAGTGCCACCCAGTGGCGTAGCTTGGGGGTGCAGGGGGGGCCGGCCGCACGCAACATCTGGGGGTTAGGGTTAGGGGGCGCAAATCCACGGGTTAGGGGGCGCAAATTACTTGCCTTGCCCCGGGTGCTGACAACCCACGCTACGCCACTGGTGCCACCCATGTCCCCGGCCATAGGTAGCACCTTGGAAAGTGGTAAGCGGAAGCTCACCATACGTCACATGCAGGCATCTGATACAATAGAAGAAGCCTGCAATCTTATTCTGAACACACTTGAGTCAGGAGGAGCACTGAAAACTAACACTGATGCATAGGAAACTGTAATTATAATACATGCATAATTAGATTATTGGTCCACTTAGATTAATAATAATAATAATACTGAAAATTCTGTTGCCAAAAAAGAATCCCACATTGACCAATCCCTAACTGCAGATCAACCCAGCCACGCACCAAGCAGGACTTTGGAGAACACAGGGATCTTTGCTGGTGAATACCGAACACTCTACCATGGGCATATCTGGGGCGGGAGGGGGGCAGGAAGGGGCAGCTGCTCCCCTGTAATCAAAAAAATCAATAAAAATACATAGCTGACTGAGGTTCTGCCCCCCCACAAAAGGCCTGCCCCCCCAACAAAAATCCTGGCTATGCCCATGCACTCTTTTCTATCTACTGACCAAGGTAGCTACCCGCCTCTGATGGATTCTACCAGGCAACCGTAAACCACACAAAAGACTCGAGTTTCATACATTGCAAAGCATTTATATTACTGTAGGCTTTTCATCAAGTGATCTTGGGTTGACAATGCAACATTCAGTGCGAGACCAGGTGTGGAAGGGGTCCAAACGCAAATGAGATTTATAGCAATGTTGTTCAGATGCCCATGCTTGGACGAATTCAAGATTTAAATTGTTTTAAAAAGGAAGTAGCATATCCATCTGCAACGTTATCATCAATAGTCAGGAAGTAACTTAAAAAAAAAAAAAAAGTGAAACAAGATATGAGAGTTTTGGCATGAAAGTACTCATACCGGCAGCAACAATTCATCTCGAGAACCCTGCTATTTTGCCCCCATGGGCAGGAAAGCAGTTAATCACCCCACCCTGGCTGCAACCAGCTTAACCAGCCCCTCCCTTCCTGTTGCATCTCCCTAGGAGACTGCATTGCAACACTTCAGCTGGGAAGCACTGTCCCACCATTCCATTGCCTTATTCTTGATGAGTTCAGATTAAAAACAACAAACAGGAAAACACACACACACATGCCTTATAAAGGTAATATAGCATTCAGATGCAAAAAGTGGTAATAAGACAAGCCAGAAAAGCAGGCATCTCCCCTCACTCCATGATTTGATTGCTACATTCCACACTCCTGATATAAAACAAACATCAATTTGTTAACCTTAATAAGCAGCAACAAAAATAAAAACATGCTCTCACCATGTGCAGTTTTACATTTTAAACTGACATAACTCATTAAAAAAACGCAGATCTGAGTCTTTCCAGTGCTGCCATGGTGCAAAAACTTAGGTCTGAGTAATAAATCCTTATAGATTAATAGAACTGTAGAGTTGGAAGGGACCACAAGAGTCCTCTAGTCTAGCCCCTTCAATGCAGAACTTTTTTGCCCAACATGGGGCTCGAACCCACAACCCTAAGATCAAGAGTCTCATGCTCTACCAAGTGAGCTAGCCAGCCATCCCACTCACTTGTGGATTGGAATAATTTTTACAAGGGATCTCTTCAAAGTCGTCATTCAATAACAGACCATATCTGTGTCCACAGTTCTATTCTGTTATTTGTCGGTGACTTTATTGTTATGCTAGGTGAGAATCAAGGAGATCCATGAGGATCTGTGCCTTGGCTCAGTGGTGTTGTGGTGCTGGCAGGCACAGGATGAGCACCGAAGCACTAAAGTGGATGAGTCCAGTTGGTGGCACTGGCTCAAGGGCGATGCTGACACGGGATCTGTTTCTCTTTTTACTCTGCAGTCTACCAATGTAAATTTTAATCTGATGGTAGTTTGGAGGAGGTACCGTATGTAAAACCAAGAGGATCCGTTTTTTATTCTGCTAGGTTCGACTTTTACCCAGGGCCATGGAAAAGCAAAAAATGTGTGTGTGCTTTCTCTGCATGTGCAGAATGACAAGGTGGGGAGGGGTGGTGCCCACAGTACTTTCTCAAATTTCCAAACGGGTCCAAAGACATTAGTGACTCCACATGGCAAGACAGACACTTATACTGACATGCTTCTTCTGTCCAATGCATTTGGAGGCCGGGGCCCGGGGGGACAGAAGCTGTGCTTGCTCCATATGATGAGAAAAATGCAGAGAGTCCTGTTTTAATGGGGCACCCCTATACGTTACCTGGAGGTAGATTATGAAAGACATGAAAACACCCTCTCCAAATCAAAGAGGAAATGTTGATTACCGAGTGCGATAGGGAAGAAGCTATGGGTGGCATTTTGGATTTTGCAAATGTAAGGAAGCGTGACGAAGATGGTATCTGTAATGTCCAAAGGTTGTACAAAGAGTCACATAACAGTGATAAGAGTGGTGGCACTGTACCTTCAGCTGAGGTTGCCACCATGTTGCAATCAGTTATCAAATCAGGAATGGGCTGTTACCACCAATACAGCTCTAGATCAAGTCGTTGAGTTGGATTCAACTAAATAGTTGAGGTAGTGGGAGCCAATGCAACAAGTCCTGCTAGTGCAACAGGGTTTCCCCCCTTCTCCCCAGCACCCCTGAGCTCCTCAGATTGGCTCTAGTGGGGCTGGGAGAGCCCATAGAACAGGGAGGAAGAGAGGGGAGATGGTTCCATCAGGCAAGCAGAAATGACATTGAATTCAACCATTAGGTTTACTCCACCTAAAAATTCCCCAAAAGGCATATGTGACCTTTATACTTCTACTTGTCTATTCCATGAAACTGTTAGGATATTTCCGTTCCACCTTAAAAGGGAGCAGGCTTTGTGCTTAATACAGCTTTTTTGTACGGGGTTTTGGGGGAGGAGCTGTATATGCTTCCACCTGATGGAATGCAGGTACAGAAGGGAATGGTCTGTAAACTGCGGAAATCCTTATATGGTCTCAAGCAGAGTGCCAGGTGTTGGAACACAAAGCTCACTGAGACATTGCTTTCTCTAGGTTTTCACCAGGGCAAAGCTGATCCATGTGTGTTTGTCAAGGAGGAGGGGCAAAACAAACTGTATTGTTTATTTTTTGTTGATGATCTTCTGATGTTTTGGAAGAATCAGGCTTTGTACCAAAGCACCCTAGCTCAGCTGAAGGAGCACTTTGACATGAAGGATCTTGGTGAGGTATCCAACTATCTTTCTCTGCAGGTGGAGAGGGACCAAGCAGGTAATTTTCTGGTACACCAAACACAGAAAATTGCTGATATATTAACCAGGTTGAATTTGGTTGATGCAAACCCAGCAGACACACCGATGGTGACAGGTTACCAGGTAGATAGTACTGCTGAAGCGTTTTCTGACACTACGCTGTACAGATGCATTCTAGACAAGTTGAATTTCATTGCTAGATGCTCAAGACCTGACATAGCTGTAAGCACTAACCTGCTTAGCAGACATGCCAACAATCCTGCTGTTCAGGATTGGAAAGCTCTGAAGTGCATAGCCCGCTATTTGAAAGGGACTATGCACTACAGGCTGAGGTTCACCAGTCAGAAGACTGGAGGTCTTGAAATCTTTGCAGATGCAAGTTTTGGAAGTGACACCATGGATGGTACAAGCACTTCTGGAGTATGCTACATGTACAACCACTGTCTGTTTGACTGGCTGTGCAAGAAGCAGACGACAGTGAGCCTAAGTTCCTGTGAAGCAGAACTCAATGCTCTGTCATTTTCACTCATGGATTGTGAATGGTTGATGCAACTGTTTAAGGACATCAGAGTTGCTGTGAAATGTCCTATACAAGTGTATCAAGACAATAGATCCTGTTTGGCTTTGCTGAACTCAGAGAGTTGCAAGCAAAGAACCAAGTACTTGCAGATTACGGTAAGTTACATCGTGCAAGAGAGTGTATTCAGAAAGGACTCATTCAGGTGTCCTACATGCCAGGAAATGAAATTCCTGCTGATCTGTTGTCTAAGGTTGTTAACAGAGAACAACTTAAGGTTTATGTACAGAAGTTGCAATTGGGTTGAACCACAGGTACTACAGGTTACACGGAAAGGGGGAGGATGTTAGGATATTTCCGTTCCACCTTAAAAGGGAGCAGGCTTTGTGAGTCATCAATGCTGAATAAACTTGTAAATAATGCTCTCCTGCATGCATCTTTCGCTGTGCATTATCTGCTGATAGAGCGTGCATCGGCTCTGGAATGTGGCAGGCTATTTCTGGAGCTCGTGTCGCTAATTGCTGATAATGCGTGTCTACGGGAGATCGATGGACGTCCGGAGGCGGCTTGGGGGCCATGATGGACTTTGTCTCCCTGGCAGTATCCCAACAGAAACGTCTACTTGTCTATGCCAGGTGTTCAACCAGACAACACCTTTCATGGCTATCCCTCTTACTTTACCAAGGGTGCTTCCAGATATCACTACTTTCAGGTGGGAATCAATCACATACTTAGAAATCCAGGTTGCACCATTACAGTCAGTTGGAGGTCTTGTGTAACAACCCAGTTCCTGAAAAGATTGGACTACACACACACACACACACACAGAGAGAGGAAAATGTACTGGAAAGTGTGCTTTGATGCAACACAAATCAGGGTGAATGCTTATTAAATAGCCAGCTTCATCTAATCTCTCTGCAAACACATCAGGATGCATAATCAATAAACATTTCCCAAATTCCCATTTGCTTTTCTTTCTTTTCTAATCAATTGTTGTTTCAAAGTTGTTGCTTCAGTTTTCAATTTAGTACAACTCCAGGCTGTATCTCTAATAGCTACGTTGGAGAGAGTGAGTTGTTGCACATTCTCACAGCCCCATCCCTGTTTTCTCACAACTTTACACAATCTCTTAATTCACATGCCTCCTTTTCTTCTGTTCCACACCACTTAACAGCCTGAGCCCACAATTTCTTCCCTAGGGTCACTTCCAGACTGTCACTGTTTTGTGGGTGGGATGAAAATGCATACCTGTAAATTCAGGTTGCCCAGTTAAAGTAGATCAGGTGCTCCTGAACAGCAAACCCTCTCTCTCTCTCCTCCTGCCCCGTAGACTGTTTGTGGTTAAGAAAGTGACAGGAAAATGCCCTGGTGGAAAGTGTGGGACGGGTAGGCAAACTAAGGCCCGGGGGCTGGATGCGGCCCAATCGCCTTCTAAATCCAGCCCACGGACAGTCCGGGAATCAGCATATTTTTACATGAGTAGGATGTGTCTTTTATTTAAAATGCATCTCTGGGTTATTTGTGGGGCATAGGAATTCGTTCATTTGTTCCCCAAAAATATAATCCGGCCCACCACATGGTCTGAGGGACAGTGGACCGGCCCATGGCTGAAAAAGGTTGCTGAACCCTGGTGTGGGATAACAACTTCTTGAAGTGGCATCCCTTAACCTCCTTGCAAACAAATCAGACTGAATTCTCCATAAACAAACAACACAAGCCCTTCCCTCTTACCATCCTGATACCCATCTCTTCCCCATCTATTGCATTTCCCTAGATTGAAGAAGTTAAGCATGATACGGGCTGCAGGGAACTCATCTTGCAAAATGATTTTTCTTAAATACAGGTGTCTTTTTATTTATATGTTACTATTTGAACGTTAGTATATAATGTATATAATAAAATGTAGGGAAACACGAACAGAGGAAATTTTCCAGCGTTAACAATGACTCCTTCTAGGTCAGAGGTATCTAATGCGGTGCCCATCAGATGTTGCGGCAATACAACTTGCATCTTCCCTGATCATTGACCGTATTGACTGGGGTTGATGGAACTTTGTGGCAAAAGAAATCCAAACGTCACATTTATGCCTACGGGGCTTGAACAGGCATTGACCAGCTAAGAAAGAGATGGACAGCTGAATTAAAGTATGGAGTAACTTGGGGGGGGGATTGTATTCTGTGTGTTAGGATTGAAGAGGAAATGATTTGAAAATAAAACTGTTGGTACAAATCTGGGCTGTGGCTACACCTGGAATGATATCTTCAATTCTGGTTGCCAGACCTCAAAAATAATGTTGTGAGCTGGAGGTGGGGTGTGTGGTTAGTCTAGTCTGCATGATGCCTGAGGCCTTTCTAGTTCCTGGGGTAAAATCCAGCGAAATGACCATGCAGTAAGGCTGGGACTCCCTCCATGCAGACTGAAGGTGTAAATATTAAAGCTATGACAGTCTCCGTCATGTCTCAATTCTCCAAAGGACCACAGACCCTGGGTGAGTGCCTGGAACCCCATAAACTCTTGCCACCGCTCGGCAGGGGAGGGGCACCTGACATTTGTAACACTATTATTATTACCACTGTTATTATCAACAACAGAACAACTTTTTGAAGGAAAAGGAGCATACCTGGCAGCCTGTTGAGTGTCACCCAGAAATGTTCGTCTGGACTGTAGGTATCTTTAGACCATTCAAGGAGATCAAGAGACCTCGGGTCGTTGAGGATGAAGTCTGCAAATTCCCTTGAAAGTGCAATGTAAGCAGTGCCGAAATAGATGGTCAGGTTGTGCGGAGGTGGTGATTTCCACAGAAAAGTCCCCAGCATGAAGGAAAAGATGCTGTAAACCTGTTCTCGGTAGATGTATTTTGTCCTCTTGAGAATATGATGTGGAGGCAACACCCCAGGAGTGATGTTCTGCCCTTTGAACCCTTTCAGGTACCGAACTATCTCCTTGTTGGTTCTCAAGGGGAAATCTTGCCCACAAGCGTTGAGAAGGTATTTCCAGGGCACTTTGGATTTTACAAGATCCTTCATGCAGTTCAGATCAGCCTGGAGCCTCGATACCCCAGCATAAACCACCAGCTCCAATTTTGAAGCGAGGAAAGCATTGGGGAAACAGCCTAGCAATTGCTCCACCTTTCTCTTAAATGCATGGGTGGCCTTCTTGTCCACGTGAACACAGTAGACATTTTGGGGCATATATATGGCCCTAAAGAGCCTCTCAAAAGTATCAAACTCTTTGTGCAGGGTTATCACGTAGGCTAAAGGAAAGGCAGCTTCTTCCGCAGAGAGGGGTCTGGTAATGTAGTGGCTTTGGGTCACGTAATCACTGCAGTTGGGTTCCCCAAAGGATGTCTTTAGCATCTTTCGGGGTGAGAAGTGCTTTTTTCCTTCAGTAATAGCTTTGCAAGTTTCTGCTAAGAACGAGGTGGCCGACTGGTTGAATCTCCTTGGGATGTTTTCATCCGATAGTCTTGAGGTGTAGAATAGGATGGAGAGGAAAACCGCAAAGATGAAAAGAGTCAGAATGGGACGCATTTGTGAATTCATGGCCATTGCTGAAATTCTGGGTAAAACAAAGAAGATACACAGCATTAAAGTTGGTGGTTTTAAAAATAGGAAAAAAGGAGAAATGGGTCCCCAAATTAATGTTTGGTCTAAAGGTGCAGTAAAAGATTACAGTGGTGCCTCGCAAGACGAAATTAATTCGTTCCGCGAGGTTTTTTGTCTAGCGAATTTTTCGTCTTGCGAAGCACGAAATCCCATAGGAATGCATTGAAATTCAATTAATGCGTTCCTATGGTCAAAAAAAGTGCAAACAAAGCCAAATTTGGTACAACAAGAGTTTATTAAGTGCTCTTTAAAGTCACACATACTGTAAAGAGCATTTCAAAAATTGAAGGAACAATAAATTAAGTTTCTAAACATGACAGAAAAACATTTAAAAATCAAC
The DNA here is from genome assembly GCF_964106645.2 of Podarcis pityusensis. Classification (NCBI taxonomy): domain Eukaryota; kingdom Metazoa; phylum Chordata; class Lepidosauria; order Squamata; family Lacertidae; genus Podarcis; species Podarcis pityusensis. The sequence goes on from NC_138031.1 coordinate 63,223,472, forward strand.
AAAGTGTACAGTACATTTTCTAAGACTCTGGGGGACAACTCGAAGAAGGTTCCTCTTCCACTCTTTGCTTCTTGCTGAAGAACCCCCTCCTCAACTGTTCCCCCAGCCACCCACCACACAGAAATTCAAATCCAGAATTTTTTTTTAAAAACAGCAGAGTGGCCCAATGGTCACAGAAAATCATAAAAATGCAGAAAAAAACACACAAGCTTCCAGATTCTTGCAAACCCCTCCCCAACACCAAGTCCTTGAATTCCAAACACCCCAACCCAAAATCCAAAACCCCCCCAAAAAGTTTTAAAAGTTTAACTTATCAAATGGCTGCAAAAGAAGTTTTGGAAAAGCTTCAAAAATCACCAAAGTCTTCAAAAACCTCAAAAAAGGCTACCACACCGCGTTCTATGAGTTGCTCCTCGAAGTCAAGTCGCAACTGTATTAACGGTGTTAAGAAAAAGGAAACAAACTTGCAAGACGTTTTCGTTTTTCGTCTTGCGAAGCAAGCCCATAGGGAAATTCGTCTTGCGAAGCAGCTAAAAAAACGCAAAACCCTTTCGTCTAGCGAGTTTTTCGTCTTGCGAGGCATTCGTCTTGCGGGGCACCACTGTAAATATTACTGATACCATACATCTAAAGCATAGTTAAAGGATGTAAATCACACACAGAGAGAAAACAATAATGGGAATTGTAGTTTACCCCTCACATAGCTATAATTCCCATCACCCTCAATAAACTACAGTTCCCATTATTGTTTTTTTGGGGGGTGGGGAGGGAGTCATGTGCTTGAAATGTATGGCGTATACACATTCATAGACTTACAGTGCAATCCTAACCTGTGTTCTCAGAAGTAAGTCCCACTGAATTCAGTGGGGCTTCTCCCAGGCAAGGTGAGACCACCTCAACTTCGGCTAAAGAAACCACAAATGCCACCTGGGTGGTTACTTAGATGGGCTATCAACGCCTTTTGTCACCGGCTTGGCTTATCCCTGGCTAGCTACCTGCTCCTAAACTGAATGCAATAGCACTTGGCTTAGTTTTAACAAACCAGACTTTCCTTACTTCGTGAATTCATGAGTTTGCTCAAATTCTAGCTCTTTACCGACTCTAGAGATTATGGCGAGTCCGCCCCTCTCCCAAAGGGGAGATATACAGATATACGTAACAAGATATACAGTTTGTTCTGGGAAATCAAGCCCTGATACAGCCCTCTCTATTTGCCCTCAATTCTTTGTGCTGACCCCCACCATCAACAAACAGAGTAGCTGATCCAGCAGTTTGCACACTTGCTTGTTTAGCTGCAAACCTGAGCACAGAGCGTATATTTCAACCTGTTTTTTACAAACGTTCCACTGAGACTTGCCACTGATTCCCCACTGAGTCACCAAAAGAGCCATACATAGCTGAGTAAGTCACTTTTTACACCAAGAATCCAAAGCTGCAGCACAGGACAAGGGCACATGAAGGCGGGGGTGGGGGGAGATTCTCATGGGTCCATGCTGTTGTATTTGAGTGAATGGGTGGCATGCGTGCAGGGCTGGTTTTAGGACCAATTGACCCTAAATTTCCCTGGGGTGCTAGGCTTGGGGGGTGCGCGCACACACATGCTGTGTAGGCTATCTACTTACATATCTAGTCAACAGTTGAAACAAATAATACAAACAGTTAATCTGATCCTAGCCTGATTTTTTTTTATTTATCATAAATCATGTCTGCAAATCATGCATCCCAGTCATGAACTGGAAAGCAAATGCATGTTTTAAAAAGAGGCTCTTCAAAAGTTAAAACTTTGAAGAAAGGTGTCAAAGCCTTTCCTTGCCTGAGGTGACATTTGGTCTAGGACATGGGTAGGCAAACTAAGGCCCGGGGGCCAGATCCAGCCCAATCGCCTTCTAAATCCAGCCCATGGACAGTCCAGGAATCAGCATGTTTTTACATGAGTAGAATGTGTCCTTTTATTTAAAATGCTTCTCTGGGTTATTTGTGGGGCATAGGAATTTGTTCATCCCCCCCCCAAAAAAATAGTCCAGCCCCCTACAAGGTCTGAGGGACAGTGGACCAGCCCCCTGCTGAAAAAGTTTGCTGACCCCTGGTCTAGGACCAGCCTGTCAGCACTTGTTGGTTGGTTGGTTGTATGAAAGTGAGTCTGTGGAATTGGAAAAGATGGTCAGAAGTAAGCACTTACCATCCGGAGAGCCAGTCATGGAGCAGAGTGACCAGCAGAAAAGGACCCTTGAGCAGGCCTAGCCCCTTTCAGGTATTTGGTGAGGGGAGAGTAAGTTATTTGTCAACAGAGTAGTGGTGATTGGAATGCCGCATCCCAAACTGGAACAGAAAGCAAGAGGGAGGGAGGGAGCGCAGAAGAGCAGGGTGGAGAGAAAAACAGGATACCAAGCTAGAGGAGCTGGAAGAACCAGCTAATGGGACAGAACTGGAATCTTTGCCTGCTCTCTTCCCCTCTTGGCGGTTAGTATGGTTCTAATCAACCTGAAGAGATGGGCTCCAACCTGCCCACTTATTTAATTCATGAGCTGTGCAAGATTCCCAGGTTTTTGACTGCCTAGCTAATATCTGATTATATATTGTGAAACCACTTTTTCCCACACTCCCACGGAGAATAGAGAAATCATATCTCCCAAAAGAAGGGCAGTTCTCTTCAGCTTTATTGGTTGCTTGTTTCCTCCCCTCCCCTCCCCTTCTAAAACAGTGCCCCACATTCTCTTCCTCTGACACAACTCAGAAATACCCTCCCTATTTACCCTCCCTCCTGGCTATATACATTTGAAAAGGAGTTTTTAAAAAATGGTTTCTTTGGTTGTGCAGGTTCTGTCTGAACATTATTATTTGCATCTGTGCTCTTTTGCTGACCAAGCTATGCTTGTAGACGCTATGGCGATGAAGTTGTTCCTTGGGCAATATCCAATTCTGCAGCTTTGCTGGCGCAACAGACTTCTGTGTGCTCAAAGAAGCTCCCTCTCCAGCCCCCCCTGCATGCTCTCAGATCACTTCTGCAGGGTTGGGGGGACCCTCCAGAGCAGATTTTGGGGGCACACAAGGAGAGGAAAAGGAACATAGCTGATGCAGCATGAGATAGTTCCTTATTTGCATGGAAGTTCAAAGCAACAGAAAACGTTACAAAGAATTATTTATTTATCCCTAATGCCATTGACAGGAGTATAATGGTATGGGGTTGCTCGTGCGTAAGTTGCCGCCTCTCCTGGCTATGTTGCCTTGTTAAACCTTTCTGTCTGGACAGCCCTTCAAATCGTGGCTGCCTCAGTCGCTAGCAGAATCCGTCAGTGGGCGTTTCTTAAACCTTTTCCAACATAAAAGTTGTTTGACACCCAGTCTCCTCCTACTTTCTCTGCGCAGAAGTCTTCTGCGCAGGGAGGGCGTGGGTAGCGGAGGACCAGTGCTCTCCCCGCTGGTGTCCGGTGAAGAGTCTGGGAGCCCTCTCGCCGATTCCCCCATCTGCCCCTCCTTATTCCTGGTGTTGCACTGAATTGCTTCCCCATCTGCTGAGCTGCCCCTCTCCCTGCTGGGCCCTTCTCCAGCATCATTAGAGAGCCTTCCCTCCACCTCTAGCTCCGATGTCAGTTCCCTGACAAGGAGGGACGCAGGTAGTGCTGTGGGTTAAACCACAGAGCCTAGGACTTGCTGATCAGAAGGTCAGCAGTTCGAATCCCCGCAATGGGATGAGCTCCTGTTACTCGGTCCCTGCGCCTGCCAACCTAGCAGTTTGAAAGCACGTCAAAGTGCAAGTAGATAAATAGGTACCACTCTGGCGGGAAGATAAACGGCATTTCCGTGCACTGCTCTGGTTCACCAGAAGCGGCTTAGTCATGCTGGCCACATGACCCAGAAGCTGTACGCCGGCTCCCTCGGCCAATAAAGTGAGATGAGCCAGAGTCGGCCACAAGTGGACCTAATGGTCAGGTGTCCCTTTAATGCCATTGACTGGCTGGATGCACGAATGGTGAGAGGCACCAGTTGGGGAACCCACAAGGGAAGAAGGCTAAGAGCCAGAGGATTTGTAGTGGGACAACGATGAGTGGTCGGGTGGGGGGGGGGAGGGAGAAGACTGGGAGGAGGAGGAGATGTCAGAAGCTGAATAGATAATAGGTTAGTGGACAAGAAGGGTCTGTGACACAGTAGCATAGGTAGGGGGCAAGAGGGCAGGGTGCCCCCGGTGGCACTTACCTTTAGGGATGGCATGCCTAAGCCCAAGGTGATGCATAAGTCCAGATGCCCCAGAGCTTTGCAGTGTGGCCTGGGGCTGGGCTCTCAGAGCGCCAGCTGCCAGAGGGTGGCTGAGAAGGACACAACTGGCAGGCACTCGCCCTGCGAGCGGCGCTGGGCCTGCAGTGTGCCCTAGCCACAGCATCTGCCCTGTGCTGGTCATATAGGTCATTCATGCCAACTGTAAAGATTGCCCTGCAGTCAGTCTGCCCCTTTATTAGATATCTGGATCAGTATTGTATACTATTTTACATGACATGTTTCCTAGTCAATCCTCGTGGATAAGTAAGATAATGGACTATGCAGAACTGGCAAAACAAACAGCAAAATTTAGAGAATCTGATGCGTGTTTTATGGAAGAATGGGTGCCTTTTTTGGACTATTTACTGCAAGGAATATTACAGTATGGTGAACGCGCAAGCAGGATTTGAGCTATGAGCAACAGAAGTAATTAGATTATAATACTGTGGCTATGATTTGAAGATAGGATGCAGCAGAAGGAGAGAAACAACAACTCCATGGGGAAAGGGGTGGGAAGTCGACAAAAACAAGAGAAAAGACTGCATATGTTAAAAATGTTGAAACTTAATAAAATATAATTTGAAATAATCATAATCATGATTGGACTGTTACATTTTTGTTCAAGAGCTAGATTCATGCAAATTTGTGAGGTGCACAGAATCCTAGCATTTGATCCTAGAGTTGGAAGGAATTTTAGAGGTCTTCCTGACCAATTCCTCCCCCCTGCAAGGATCAATGGCTAGAGATAGCTGGTCTAAAGATAGACCTGACAGCTAGTCTCCCAGCTTCTGCTTAAATGCTTCTAGCAAAGGAGCGCTCACCATGTCCTGAAGTAGTTTGTTCTACAGCTGAAACACTCTCTTAAGTCAGTAACCAGACAAGATCCTCTTTGCCACTATTTCTTATAATCTGAATTTTACAGGGGCAGTGCTTGTCCATGCATTTAAATTCTGCTATGCACACAACATTTCTGAAGGAAATACCCCCTCCCCCATAAAATCTCAGATTATATCCCCTCTTTATTTGCTCTTACTTTCAATGCACTCTCCCTCTGGAGAACAATGCCCACTTACTGGCTGGCATTTATTTCCATGCAATCAACTTCAGCAACTGTTGGCTAAGGGTCCTCAAATGAGGCAACAAGGAAAGGAATGGAAGAAAAATAGAAGCCTGCCTGATGACAAGACAAAAAGCTCCACAGACTCTGGATTATTTTTTTTTTTAAGCAACAATTTTCCAAACCAGTGGGAGGGAAATAGAGCTTGAAGTATCATCTTGGCTCATTAAAACATAAGCAAAATGTCCAGATATCAGCATTCAATATATATTTCTAGCAAAAAAAAGCAAATGATGTGTTCACTGCCATCTTACACCTCTCCAAGGGCAGATGGCCCAGCCAGTTCGTTATCTAGCAAGTGGCAGAATATCAAATCGCCCATAAACTTACATCAGCCATCCAGCATTTTTGCTTGGAGATTCTTAAGGCCAACTCAGGTTTCGAACAAGCTCCATAGCCAACTCAGGTTCCTGCCCTGCCAGTTTGCTGAACTGCATTCTCTGTCTCTCCCTCTCCCTCTCCCTCTCTCTCTTTCTCTTTCTCTGTTTGAATGCAGCTGGCTTTGTTGCAACAGAGATGTGAGCTAAGCAAAAAACAAAATAAAAAAGTAAAAAAGCACTTGTATAAACAAGCGCCATCTGATGCCACTGTGCTAAGCAGACTGAATCATCCATCATATATACATACACATCAACTGGAGTTTTCAAGGCAGTAGGGGAAATGCAGTATAATTAAAACAATTATAACCAGGAGCTGAAGCTGTTCTCATCCAACAAACCTAAGAATATATGGCATGAAGTGGAATCAGCTGGACCATGGCATTTGACACATGCCAAACGGAGAACATGTTTTATGATGATATTTTATAATAGGGTTTTGTAATAGGGATGCGTACCAGGGTTGTGTCACTGAGTAAAGTTGTTTTCCCAGCAATAGACAGCACTGCAATTAGGCCATCAGGTGCCCATGTTGCTGTTTCCTCCTGCACCTCACAAGTTTTTCTGCTCAGCATCCATTCTGGACTTTTCTCTTGTCAGAAATGCTGTGAGTCCAAACATGGTACATTATGGGAACTGCTCGCTAGGGCAAATAAATTTTCTGTGTCAGAAAGCTCCAGCTGTGTCAGAGCTTCAGTACAGCCAGACCACACAAAGGGGTAGTGAAGGTGCTCAATTATTCTTTGCAAAACATAATATCACATGGAAATCAAAGAACTGCACTTTAGTTCCCTACTCTAGGTGGTTTCTTCGTCTTCTTTGATTTTTCTACTTTTGAACAATGCCTCCCTGCTTGGCAGACAGGAATCATAGAAGACTCTGCAGCATATGCTAGGCTCTAGCTTGTCCTCATTTCGGAGGGGTGTGAAGAAAACACTTTCCTGCAAGAAAGAATGAGTAGCAGCTGACATGAGAAAGAAAGCTAGTCTATTGCAAACATAGCAAAAATCTCTTCCCCATTGAACCATCAAATCCTGTGATCAAAAGAAGGGTGTTTTCAATCTCTTGATCCTTGCAGGCTTTTGGGGGGCTAAATCTGTTCAAGAAATGGATTAATCATTTGATGGGCAGACCTTCCTGTAATTCCATTGAAGTCAACTAAACTGGGATCATCTTATTAAAAGCAAACAAAGGAAAATAACTCTCCCGAACTTGTTAGCATCAAGTAACAAATCTTCTCATGGGCAAGGTGTAAATTGGGGGAACACAATATCTTAAGAACTCTGCTAGTTATGGCTTGCATTTGTGTTAAAGAACTGCAGCAGTTGCTTTTGGAGCTTTCCAAATTATAGGTTGAGATCTGCTGTAGCACCTGCTATTATGTTGCCTAGCACTCTCTAAGATTGTTCTCTGGCTGTTTCCTTCCACTGACAGTCAGCGATGTGAGCAGAACCATGGGAGTCAAAGGCACCCAGTGTATCAGGTGACCATAGGAGGCTTGAAATAGACTGTTTAGTCCCCAGGGCATAGAAGATCTTGAATAAGAAAAGGGAGAAATTGTGTGGGATAAATTCAGAACATGCCAAGTTTTGCGTTGCACAGAGTTCTTTGTCATACATACATACAGAAAATAATTTAATGTACAGTGATACCTCAGTTGTCAAATGTAATCCATTCTGGAAGACCGTTCGACTTCTGAAACATTTAACAACCGAGGTGTGGCTTCTGTTTGGTTGCAAGAGCTTCTTGCACTCAGCGGAAGCTGTGTTAGATGTTCAAGTTCCAAGGAACGTTCGAAAATGGAAGCATTAACTTCCGGGTTTTTGGCATTCGAGAACTGAAACGTTCGACAACGTGGGTGTTCGGGAACCGAGGTTCCACTGTACTGTACTACAAACATTTGCATGTGCCCACATTAGCAGAAGTTGGATATCTATCTTTCTGCATCTATATCTATAGCTACATCAGTTGTCAGTTTGGAATGTCTTGTTTTCTATGGAAGGACTAGAGAAAGCTTTCCTTTCAGGAAGAAGTGGTTACATTTGGACACCATGCCTATGCTTTGAGTTTTGATAAAATGTGAAACATTTACATCGGAGGTTTCCAAACTTATTTGGCCTACCACTCCCTTTTCAGAAAATAAATAAATAAATAACTCAGCCCCCCCCCCATCGAAATCTACCTTCTTTAAGCAAACAAACAGAAGGATGCCGTGACAAATTTGCATTCTTTTATGTATCTTTATTTCTACCTACATCTTACAACATTGTAAAGAAATATGTTGTTGTAAATATGACACCTTGAAGCTTGAAATTGTAAAATTATTTCTTAAAATCCATGGGGCGAACCAGAGTGAAGCCTGCTGCTTCAGTCGGATCTGCCCCCGTGTTGGGACTGGGGCTGCAGCCAGCCTGCCATTGGACAAATAGGCAGACAAGCTGCAATCCAATTCCCAAGTCTGGGTGAAACTGGGAATTCTGTGATTCTATGATTTGTAGGGCTCGATATCAGTGGCAAAATTTCCAGCGACGTTCGTCTATTGCAGCAAAACCTCAGAAAACCTAAGTTTATTTATTTCTATATCCTGTTCTCCTTCTAACGTACTCGGAGCATCAGAAAACATAAATCAAGGAGCAGTCATCATCAAATATATATCATACAAATGATCAGTTCATTAAAAGCAACAAAATGAGCAGCAATTAATTCTTGTAGGACCCTGAATACGAACAAAATTTTTATGGCATAAGCTTTCATGGACCGGAGTCCACTTTCTCAGATGCACCTCTTCTTCTGAACTTTTTCTTTTTTAAATAAGGGAATACCACCTTGTGAACTTTTCAATGCAAGGATATAATTCAAAGCTCTCTCTGTATGGAAAAAAAGAAACCCAAGCAATTGCAACAGTGAGATAACAGATCATGGTGAATCCAGGAGGAATATATATGGTTTACTACCAGCAGATGGTAGTGTTGGCTCATTTTCCCCACGCCTGGTTCAGAAAGGGTAAGCCAGTGTTACTAGAGAAAGAACGAGAAATTGTACAATTAATTTTCAATAAAAATCATGCTTTCATGCTGCACTGTAAAACACACTAACTGTGGAAGGAAGGAGGCATCTCAACCTTCAAAGAAACATGTAGTAACTTCCCAAGTGCGTCTCCGCTTGAGAAAAAGGAACTGTAGGGAAACAAATACATACCGGGCTTTTTGACTTTCATTTACCCCAATGGTGGGGAAACCTTTTCAATGCAAGGGCTGCATTGGGGCAACATTATGGGGACAGCATGCTGGTGCTAAGTGAGGCCAGGTGAGAAAATGTACAGTAAGTGACATTTCCAGCTGTACAAAAGGCCAGAGGTTTACACACACACACACACACACACACACACACCCTTCCTTCTCCAGCCTTCTTCTGGGCATAGCTGTCAACTGTCCCTTATTTGGCGGGACAGTCCCTTATCCCAGCGCCATGTCCCGCTGCTGTCCCGGACTGATAAAGTCCCTTAAATTTCCCGGGTTTCAAAAGAAGCAGCTCCTCCCCCTCCCTCCTTGCCGGCCAGGGAGGAGGGAGGCTCCAAATGTGTTGAGGCGCGTGCCCATGCGCAATCCGGGAGCTTGGCGGCGGTGTGACATGTCGGAGAGAGACCCTCTGCTGCCCCCTCTCTTTTACAAGAGGTGAGCGCAGCTCCCTGCCACGTGACCTCGCCTCTGCCCAGACAGGGTCTCTATCTTCTCTGCTCCCATCCCCGTCCAGTTTCTGGGCTGCGGGCGACTCAAGCCCCACCCACTTGGCTGGGGCCTCACGCCGGCTCTGCTGCTCTCCCCTCGGCTTCCCGTCTCGTGCTGGCGGCTCTGGCGAGCTGGGAAGGTCAAGTGCAATATTGCATAGATTTGCAAAAAAGAAGAAAGAAAAAAAAAGACAAGCAGCGCAAGCGGGGCCAGAGTGGGCAGCAGGGTGCAAAGGGTGGGAGGTAGGTAGCAAGCTGTTGTCTCCTCTTCTTCCTTCTCTTCCTCCGCTCGGCTCTTCTTCCTCCTTTCTTCTAGGCACGCCGTAGGGCTTGCTCGGTGTCTGTGTTTTTTGGGGCTGCGGCAGTTCATTCACGGCCGTCGCTCTCCGCGATTGCTTTTGGGGCGGGGGCTGAGGCTTGGAAACACTTCCCCCCTGCCCCCAATCACATCTCCCGCCCGGCTTGCTTGTTGTGCTACACTTTTTGCGCTCCTGGCATCTGCCCTTCTTGTCATCCACCGCGGTTGGGGGGAAAAGAAAAGTGGAGACTGCGTGGAGGTGGGGATGACTGATATATATTTATGTGCTTTAAAATGAAATGAGAGCAGGCTTCCACGCAAAAGGTTAAACCTGCCACTTTCCCTCCACACACAAAGCGCAACTTTGGCAAGGAGGAGTAGCAGAACTGTTGCTATTAGGTGAGCCCAGAATAGCAGCAAATAAAATCTGCTCATATATCAGCGACTGATAAAACTTGTCAACCAGTTCTTCCATAGTCTTCCTAAATTATAAAGCTCCAAAATACAGGCCAAAAGAGAGTAGGTCTGGGAAGAGTGAGGCATACAATGGGCCGGCTGCCTCGGCCAATAAAGCGAGATGAGCGCCGCAACCCCAGAGTCGGCCACAACTAGACCTAATGGTCAGGGATCCCTTTACCTTTTACTCATGCCACCCTCCCCAAACTAGCCCTGTGCTCCTTTGCAAGGCTGGGATCTGATCCGATCCCAATCTCTTGACAGAACCAACCTGGCCAACCCAGATTCGCTTCGGCTCATAAGGCTTGGTTTCCAGACCCAATATCATATTGGCTGACCTTCTCAGCACACATTCCAGCTTGTCCATATCCTTCTTAAACTGTGGTGCTCAGAACTGGACAAAGGACTCCAGGTGTGGCCTGACCAAGGGAGAATAGGGTACTGTCAGGGGTTCAGGGACAGAGGCACAGGGTAGGCAGGAGATGGAGAGCGATGGGGATGAATCCCAGGACAGCGAGGAAGAGGATGACAATGACTCTAGAGATTCCATGAGTCTTTCCAGCGAATCAGAGGATTCCCAGAAGGGGGCGCCGGTGGTCAAGGCCAGGGGAGCCCCAGGGGGGACTTGTCAGGAGCAGGGGGCCAGCGGGGGATCCCAAAGTGGCAGCTGGGCGTCAGGACCAGCCTCCCCGCCAGAGTGCAGCGAAGGGGGTGGAGGTTCCAGTGTATCAGGGGAGGCGGCTCCGGCAGTAGAGAAAGGAGGGAGGTCGGAGCAAGCCACCCTCCCGGAAGGGGAGGGGAGTAGTGAAGGGAGTAGCGTAGCTGTCAAAAGGAAAGTTAGAGGTTGGGGGCGCGCGCCAAGTTCAAATGTAGAGGCGAGCGGAAGTACAGGGAGCCCGGAGGAGGGGCCAGGTCCCAAAGCCCGCAGGAGGGGGCAAGAGCAGTCTGATTCCGCGTCGGAGGAATCCAGGAGGGGCGAAACCCCAGCGGGCAGAAAGACCCTGCGGAAAAGGAAAGAGAGAAAGAGGTGGAGCAGCGCAAGCCTCTTAAACTGGTGCAGGGCGGGGACAGATTCAGAAGGGACTTCAGCGGTCTAAGCCTAGCAGACGTAGGGCTGCGCGCCTCGGATCTGAAGCAAACAATGAACTGCAATAAACACTTTTGTATATAAGAAAAGAAAGGCGTTGGTCTTTTGTGAGCTGAGACTTGAGGCAGCCCTGACAGGTACTATTACTTCCCTTGATCTGGACACTGTACTTCTGTTGATGCAGCCTAGAATTACATTATCATTTTTTACTGCTGCATCAGCCTGTTGAAGCATATTAAGCTTCTGGTCTACTAATACCCTATATCCTTTTCATAATGCACTGTTGTCAAGCCAACACTTCCTGGGGTTGCCACCCTCAGTGAAATCTGGCAAAATCTCTCCTGCTCCCCGCCCCCCTCGCTTCCTCGGTGGGTAAAGCAACCCAATCTTGCCTCTCCGAAGCATCTGGTCACCACCCCCAATCCCTCTCTTCTCTCCTCCTCACCTAGTCAAGCGCCGTCCATTGCACGTCTCTTCTCTCCTGCTGGTCACACCGCTGGCCCTGTTGGGATTCACAGGATGCTGTGTAAGTAAGTCTGCAGGCTTCAGTTTGCTAGATTATACAACAGGCTGATGCAATACTCTCTGTGGAGGTGCTGGCTGTCACCAGTTTAAAAGGGAAGCCTGTCCAATAGTAATTGTGGTGGTGTAGAGGAGTGTCTTCTTTTTGCCTCAAGGTGCAGCCACGTACTCTGTCTGATTATATGAACTGCTTCTGTAGATATTTGTATATATATATTCAGCTCACAATAATAAATACTGCACTAAAGAACCTGGGACTCTGAGCATTCTGCTAAAAGCACCGCGAGGTATTTGCGACAGGCCCCGCTGACTTGCTCCCACCGCAGGGGGCACAGCTCGCCTCCGCCTCCCTCCCTCTCCTCTCTCTCTCTCTCTCTCTCTCTCTGCCCGTGTGCCACACAGCCAGAGAGGTCGGGCTCTGTGCAGAAGAGCAGTGAGACTGCCCAATGGTGCAGCGGTGGAGGTGCCAAACACCTTCTTGCTGCTGGTGCTGTGGCCATCACCGAGCATGCTGTGCCTCTGGCTGCTGCTGGGGCGGCTGCTGCTGCTGCTGGTACTTGGGGATGCCCAAGGAGAGTGACAGGTGGGTGGGGCGGCTGCTTGGAGGGCAAGAGCGGTGGCCCAGTGTGTGAGGGAAGGGCCTGTCCTGCACCTCCTCAGCTTGGCTTTCCCATTCTCTGGGAAAAATCAGGGGACATTAATTAAATTCTGGGGACATTCTGGGGATGGATTTTGTCCAGGGACAGATTGGTGAATCTGGGGACTGTGCCCGGGAACCAGGGACATCTGGTAAGCCTAACTCTACCTGCCTCCTGCCACTGCTGTAAAGGAAAAGCTAAGCCATGCTACTTCCTGGCAACCAAGCAATTATTTTTTAATCATGTTCTTCGTGTTGTTATTTCAGCATACTTGTGAAAAGAATGCCAGTTGATACCTGCCCGTCAAGTACAAACTGTGACACACACAGTGCCAGTTGCTCTTGCCATTTTGCAAGGATGCGATTGACAAAAAAAAAATTCTCTAGCCTTAAACAGGACTAGACACATGAGGGCGCCAAAAGCTTAGGAAAAGATTTAGAGTTTCTCCATGCTCCTTTTATGGTGGCGTCTCCTCAAAATCAATTCACGGTGCACACAGAATGTATCAGAAATGAAAAAAGGCAGTATTAGTAGAAATGATTCTCCCCCCCCCCCAATTTTTTTTATTGATTTCCACAAAATTATAAACAAATACATATAACAAACAAACATAAATCATAACCTTATTAAAAATTACACTTATTAACATTGTTAAGTGACTTCCTCACTTCCCCTTGGTTGAATTTCAATGCATTTCCTTTTAATGGTTTACCAAATTTTATAAGAACTGTGATTAATGGAAATGATTCTTAGTCATGTTGACAAACATGTTGCATGAGACACATTAACGTGTCTCCATACCTTGGGGGGAGGGATTAACAATAAATTATTTTTCATATAGTTGTTGCTTGCTTGGTAGTGACCCTGCAATCATCACTTGAGCCTCTTCCACAAGAGGTTCAGAGGGTGGCAACACAAGAACGGGCCTTTTCTGCAGTGGCTCCCTGTTTGTGGAATGTTCTCTCCCCAGAGATGCTCACCTGGCACCTTCATAACATATCTTTAAGTGCCAGGTGAAAACATCTCTCTACAACCAGGCCTTGGGCTGATGATCATTATATGGTCTTTTAAATGTGTTTGGGGGCGGGACAAGTTATTGGTTTGTTTTTCTTTTATTATGTAATTTGTGTCCTCCTTTTTGTATTTTTATGTTGTTTACAGAAAAACATTTCACAGTGGGACCAAACATAATGCAAAATGATGATCATGATACATGAAATAAAGTAATTAAACAATAAAATGGAAACAAACTATTCCCTTTTTTGTACTTGACTTTCTTTTTAAAACTGTCTGCTCTGAAAACGGGCAGCGTTGAAAATGTTTCATGAAAACAGGATTGTACTGTAAATCTTAATGAAGTCTTAATTTTGATCCATAGTGAGTTGTGCAGTCCTGCTTTCTATTCAGAGGTAGGTGCCACTGAGCTCAATGGAGCTAACTTCCTTAAAAAATTGCATAGGATTGTGTGGCCAGTTAAGTTGAAATATTCGTGCTTTAACTGGTTAGTTCCTATTGATCCCATAAATATATTGTTCTGGGCTATGGATTACACTGTTTGAAAAGTATATTTTCAAAATAGTGCAGGGTTTCACGCCCAAGCACACACACAAAAATCTGCATTATTTTTAACCATTTTCCATGAATTAATGATATAGAAATTGCATTTGAAAGTTATTGAAGATGAGTGAAAATTTTAGCAACATTCTCATGGGTGGAGTGCAGGGTTTTGCTTTGTTTATCTTACTTTCAAGGTGAGCCAAAGAACATTTGTGAGGGTCTTCTCTTTCATTTTACATATCTTTTCTCTGGTGGTCTGCACTCTGCAGCCTTCCTGGGTGCTCATCTTTCCTGCAAACCCCATGACATCCTCCAGTGGGCTTTCCTGTTAGCACTGGGAGGTTGCCTACTCTTCACTGATAGCTGCTTGTTCTTACTTTGTTAAACATAACCTTTAAAGGCATCAGTGTGGTTTTCTTTTTTTAAAAGGTCAAAGGAAATACTTCCCTTAAAACAAAATCAGCAGACACACCAATCCTAGGTATTCAGTAGCCATGGCTCCCATGCTTCAGTTAAGCCAGAAACATTATAAAGCAGGTCATCCTGTGGGCCTTTTTCGTATCAGGAAGTGGAGCAAGCCAAGGAGGCTGCAGAGTTATTGTTGGCATCTGTCTGTCTCAGGAGACAATGGAGTGCACCTCTGGGGGGTGAAGCCAAACTGCTGGAGAATCACAGCGCCTGCTGTGGCTGCAGAGACCGGTAACTCATAACTACTGCCTCCCGCGTTGCTTTTGCTGCTTTAGCAGCACCAAGGTGACCTTTCCAGGGTGCAAGCATGGGCTGTGTGTATGGAGGTCTTGGGCTGCTGAGGCAACAAGACCCCTCTCTCTGCTTCACTGATGTGGCAAAGCAATATAGTGGGCACCAGCTTGGCTGCAGGAGTTGTTGGAAGGAGGCGTATAAGATGCTGTAGAAATATTTAGTGGAAAGAAAAACACATACACCATCCATGGACACTTGGCAATGATAAAGTACACTAAACCCTGTGCCCTCCAAAAGTTCTGAAGAAATTCTAATAAGACCTGAGAATGAGGAAGAAATTTGCCATTATTATTAGTAAATAAATTTATTTCCCACCTTTCTCCCAAGCTGGAATGCAGGTGGGATGGGGGTTAGCTTCACTGTGTTCTAATGTAAATAAGGCATTCATGTCCAACACCAGCTAAAGTCAGGGACCCTTCAGGATATGGCAGTAGGCAACTCCTTTCTGCTCTGATAAAAACAGATTTTTCAGAAGCTGAGCTCTATGCATTGATTCAGAATCCCATTGAACTAAATGGGAGCTGCCTGAGAGGATAGTGAGGCTCTTTCGTGTCAATCAAGCTTGCCCAGGAAAACTTCCTGGCAGGTTGTGCTCTTGTGTAAAGGTAAAGGTAAAGGGACCCCTGACCATTAGGTCCAGTCGTGGCCGACTCTGGGGTTGCGGCGTTCATCTAGCTTTATTGGCTGAGGGAGCCGGTGTACAGCTTCCGGGTCATGTGGCCAGCATGACTAAGCCGCTTCTGGTGAACCAGAGCAGCACACGGAAATGCCGTTTACCTTCCTGCCGGAGCGGTACCTATTTATCTACTTGCACTTTGACGTGCTTTCGAACTGCTAGGTTGGCAGGAGCAGGGACTGAGCAACAGGAGCTCACCCCATCGCAGGGATTCGAACCGCCGACCTTCTGATCGGCAAGTCCTAGGCTCTGTGGTTTAACCCACAGCGCCACCCACATCCCTCTTGTGTAGTTCCTCTTAATTTCACCGATGTCTGCACAGATGAGAACTCTGGTAGATCATGCCCAGAGACTACTAAGCTTCAGGACTCAACGTTGAAGTGTTTTGATCTGAGTTCTTTAAAGATTTGAGCAATGAAACCAAAATGGAGTTTTTACCTGATGCATGTTATTGTTTGTAAGCAGCTTATATGAAATATGTGGCATTAGTCTGTGATTTAAACGTACACCTACCCACCATTGTCTTGTTGGATATCTGGGCAATGATCAGAAAGATTATGTTCAATGCTAAAGGTTTCATAACTACAAAAAAATCAGCCTTTTGAAAACATGACTGGAAACTGACGATTGAAGATTGCAATGTCCTGAACAATATTAATCTCCCCCTACCCCTCCTTCCCCAAAGCCTTAAAAGATAATTTTAACAGGAAACTTACAAAGCGGTGTTCTTTAATCTACACCAGATTGCTGCAGCTGCAATTAATTTTACCTCTGGGATTAAGTTCTTAACCATTGTCCTAATGCAAGTCTGCATCTTCCAGCAGACCCTGGCATACTAAAAATAAGCAAGTAGAGTAGAGAGACAAGGATCCTGGTGCTTTCCAGATGTTGCTGGACTCCAACTCCCATCAGCCCCAGCCAGCATCGCCAATGGTCAGGGATCATTGGAGCTGTACAACTTCCCTACAGAATTTAGGGCAATGCAGGCAGTTCCCCTGCACAGGGTGCTAAGCTGGTGTGTGCGCACACAAAATAATACTAATTAGAAGATCCATTAAAAAGCAATAATAATAATTTATTTCTTATACCTCACCTATCTGACTGGGTTGCCCCAGCCACTCTGGGTGGCTTCCAACAAAAGCACACCATCAAACATTAAAAACTTCCCGAAAGAGGGCTGCCTTCAGATGTCTACGAAAACTTATACAGTTGTTCAACTCTTTGACATCTACCGAGAGGGTGTTCCACAGGGTGGATGCAGCCACTGAAAAGGCCTTCTGCCTGGTTCCCTGTAATTTCACTTCTCACAGAGAGGGAACCACCAGAAGGCCCTCAGAGCTGGGCTTCAGTATCCGGTCTGAGCAACTGGGATAGAGATGCTCCTTCAGGCAACTGTACCAAAAGGAATTATTTTTAGCAACAAAGCTGGGGCATGGAGGGCAACAGTTGTATCTTCTGCCTTGAATGATGAGAAAGCCTTGGGAAGTATACCTGTCTGAAAATAAATGAAAGGTGAGGGAGAGGATGTTGGTGTATGTGGAATGAGGGGAGGAGCCAAGAAGTTATATAAAGCAAGGTTACAAGATTGAAATGATGTCCAAAGTTTGCATGTTCCCAAAGTAAATGATATCAAAATTATTGTAAACCTGCAGCAACCCCTAAGAACAATGGATTCCAGGCTTTGTTCTAAGGAATCCCTGGGATTCTTGGGAAGCTTATTGAAGCTTCTTGTGATGTGATGATCGGTAATGAGTCAAACAAGATGTCCTCAGTGGCAGATGGCTTGCTTATAGCTGTCAATCTTCCCCAAGCAACGTTCAGCCCCCAGGAAGCCTTAGGTATATTGCAGGTTCATCCTCGTTTCATGCAACAGTGCAGACCAGCAGATCTGTATGGGGACAAAGGAACACAGGAACTCAGCCTTATTATACAGAGTCAGACTGGTGGACCCTCTAACTCAGTACTGCCCATGCCATCTAGCAGTGGCTTTCTGGTGTTTCAGGCAAGGAATATTTGCCAGCCCTACATGGAGATGCCAGCGATTGATCCTTGAGGAACACCTCAAGGCACACCTATTCATCCAGACCTTTGGGCGGTATGAGTATATGGCTGGGTCATCTAAATTGCTCTTATTGTTTGCTGTACTGACATGAGGATCTGTAAATTCCTGGTTTTACCTACATGTGATGGTTTTATGGGTGGTATTTTTATTGTTTTATTAATATATTGTGAACTCTCCAGTTATTTTGTTGTGAACGGTCATAATTGGATGGTCAATAAACAAACCCAATGAATAAAAATAAATAGTACTTTCTTTCCTTTTTTTTTTTTTACTAGAACCCCCAAATCTCCCAGGCATGGACAGGTTCAATTACTCAAACTGCAGAATTCTGAGCCCAGGAATTTGTTTTTGAGTGCCAGAACTGAATAGCACATTGTCCTTCCTTACAGAAACCGAGTCCTGTTTCCTTCCCTTCCTCTGCTCTCAGCTTCTTTTCATTTTGGCAGTATAGAGTGATCCATCCATAGGGAAGCACGGTCAGCGGCAACTCTCAATACAATACCAGGCTCTGTGTGACTTTAGTCATTTTCTGTCTCTGTGTTTCCACCGCTGAATCCTACTAGTTGGGAAAGAAGGGAGTGGAGATGTGTCATTCTGGCCAGCTATTGCTGTTGACAAGACAACAGAAGGTTGGGGGGTGGAGTGGGTTGTATCACAGCATCTGAGCTAAGTCCTTGTCAACATTACACCAGTCTGAGCAGCTAGGATCCATAAAGGGTACACAATTGTTGTTCACTACTACCTCATATCTTGCCAATCACTGTCCAGAGGGGTCAATCAAGGGTTTCAGTTACGGAAAAGATTGCCTCCAGATGTTGTTAGATACCAGCTGTCAGAGATGATAACTGTAGCCAAACAATATCTGGAAGGCCACAGGTTCCCCATCCCTGATTGAAGAGAATTTGGGGGGGGGGGACCTCTGTAGAACCTTCCACTGATTTTATAGACATTAAGTCTATTGTTGTGAACAATTTAAAAACACAAGAATCTTGCTGATTCAGGCCAAAGGTTCATCAAGTTTTGGCATCCTCTTTCCTATAGTAACCAACCAGATACTTCCAAGAAGACCACAATTTGTGCAGGAAGTCAGCAATCCTCCCTCTGCCTAGTCATACCAAGGGCACAAGGCCCCCCAAGTGTACAAAACAGTGATTGTTTGATCTGCACTGATGACAGCTATACAACTTAATGCAGAAGAAAATATCATCAACAAATGGTTTAATATAGGATTCAGCTACATTAGTAAAAAAAAACCAACACCCAGCGTTTTGAATGCATTATAAACATGCAACACCAGATAGTGCTGGAGAGCAAAAAAAAAAGTTATCTGCAATTTTCCATAGTGTTTCCCCCCCCCCCTTTCTTATAATGATTTAATTTCTGACTTATTTATAGCTGGTTTTTCCTGTGTGTAGATCCACCCATAGTCTTCTTTTCCCATTTTGTATGGAATTTAATCCAGAATGAGCTTTGAATCATGCCATAAATTTTGCCCCAAGGCTCCTACTGAAAACTTTATATTCATCCAAGCACTGCTGTGGAAATTCCTGTTTAATGCTTTTAACTTCTTTGTCTGTCTCAGGAGGTAGGATGGTCTGTCTGAATTTGTGTAATTCCAAAACCTCAAAGTGGCGTCAAGCTAAGGAACGGCTTACCTTGGGTGTAAGAAACGACGAGTTACAGTACTGTGTGTTAGGTGAGAATCTCAGGAGTGACCCAACAGCCCTAAGGAACAATACAATCACTGTCATAATATGGACCTTTGTGGTACGAAAGATCAGCCAAGTTTCAGATCCCTTGTCCCAAGGCAAAACATCTACAAAACTTTATTACTACATCCCAGACCCTGATCTAAAGGCTTGCTGAAATCTGCTGAATGACTCACTGGGTAAAATTAAGCACACATGTAAATTTTAGCAGGATTGAGTCTTATTGTCTGACTCTACAATGGAGGTTTTGTCTGAATAATGTCTTCAGGATCCAGCCATTAATGAGCAGCATTTGAGAGGACAAGCAGCCAAAGAGAAATGCCTAAAGGGCTCCACACTTTAAATGGGGGATTTGTCTATCTCCCCCCCCCCCAAAAAAAACCAGAATCACATTTTTGCAGTCGGCTTTAAGATAATAATCACTTTGTATGTCCTGAAACCTACCATCAGCTGTTGATGCAGGACAAAATAAAGATGTGCTTAGGAAAATAAGTTAAATATGTGTATGTACGTTAACTGCAAAGGCTCCAAATTGGCAACCCTATTCTAGGGCACAAATACATTTTGAAGGTCTCCAGAGTGGCCCTGGTCCAACACAAAGTTAAGCACACTTAAGCTGTTGACATCAAAGGGTTTAATTGCATTTGAGACTGTGTTGGTTTGTGACCAGTTGTTATGAAGGGAATCAATGGGATTCCCTCAATGTTCTTTTTATGCCTTACCACAGCCAAACTTCTCCTTTTAATACTCCATTATAAAAATCATGGAGAAGTCCAGGTAAAAAGAACCTTCTGTTTTAGAAATGAAGGCAAGTCTTTCTGTTTTGATGTGCAGCCTATAACAAGTTTTCATGGGACATTTTCAATGCCGCCTCCTGAATCTACCTTGAATGTGGAGTGCATTCCACTTTGGAAATTATTTCTAGGACAAGTAAGTAAATCTGGATGTACACATAGATCTTATGCCAGCATTTATACAACAAGGGTTTCTGTCTGCCAGTTGTTTAATGATGGCGAAAACAAAATTACTCCCATTCTCTTAAAAAAGAAAAAGAAAAAAGAGCCTCTCCCTTGGCAGCTTGCTGGTGATAGCTAGATGTATTTACTTAACATTATGAAGGAGTAGAAAAACTGCTTAGCTGAAAGTGATTTCTGATGGTGCTTGACGCAGACACACAGTCAGTGAGAAGAAGCAAGTGTCCCTCTTCCTGGCCTTATTCAATTTATTCAGAGAAGTAAAAGGACTTTACATTCAGTAGTATCGTCCAACAATAATGCAAGAGATAATCTAAAGATTATATGAAGATTTGCCCCTTTGTGGTGCGTTTCATTCTTCTGACTGGATTAAAGACTTGTTAGGTAAACATTTTACCTGCTAAAGAATGTGTGTGTGGTGGTGAGGAATCAACAAATCACACTATGTGGATGGAAGACTTTTGTTCTCAGGTTCTGCTTCCAGGCTTTCCATGGACATCTGTGGATGCTGAACTAGATAGGACTTGGGGCTGATCCAGCAGAGCTTTCCTTATGTTCTTAAAGACTGGACTGCAGCCACGTGTATGCCACTCATCAGTAACCTGATAAATCACTGTGACACAAATCCATGCAAATAAAATTGCTCAATGACTCCCATGTGAACTTGCTTCCATTGAGGTATGGTTGCTGCAGTGATAGGAAGCTCTGTCTGAATGTTTGATCTGTGGTGACTCATATATACATGGTGATCAATGCTTCATGATGCCATTGTTGTGTAATGAACTCACATAAACCCCACTGAAAGTAGCCTTTTAAGGATTCATATATTCTTGGTGGGTTGGTGAACGCCATGATTGTGAAACATGCCAGCAGATAACCCAATGTTTGACATTTTGCATAACTTTATAAAATCACCTCTTTCTTCAAGGAAAAGTAAGAGCTTAAGTTTAGATCTTGACTCTCACTTTTGTTTAGACTTTTCTCTTATTTTAATTTTAGTAAGAAGAAAGTTGATTAGGGCTGACAAGTCAAGATGAATCTTCTTCTACCTTTAAGAATGGAACAGGACAGAGTTCCACCAGAGGCAGTTTTTCCTGTTACTGATGGTAGAATTCTTACATTTCTGCAGCTGGTAAAATTACAGGACCCTACTCAGTTTATGGACTTAGGAACCGATATAGTTCAGTGCTGTGCATTGTCTACTCAGAAGTAAGTACCACGGCGATCAATGGGACTCACATCCAGGTAAACACATATAGCTTTGATCTCATGGTATCAGGGCAAATTCTAGCTCTGCTGATACCTGGATTGATAATGTTGCTGAAACAATACTCAACCTTCCTAAAAACATATCTCTTTGTCTAAACATTGAACTTGAACTTTCTCACCTGGCTTGGGATAGAGAGAACAGAGTGTCACTCCACTTCCTGTTTCTACTCATAGCTGCTTCCTGGAATTCACACCTCTATCAACACCATTTGATATATCTGTAGTTATACTTTAGACTTGCTGGTAACTTAACTTTACTGTTTTATTCAGCTACAGTATTTTCATGCTACACAGCTTTCTAATAACAAAATTACGCAGGGGGGAAGCTACCCCAAAAGAGTAAATACATCCTAAGTCATCACTGTGCTAGTGTAACAAATCTAACAAAATATGAATATTAAATATTGAAGTTATAGGTAACTCTTATGACTGAAGTCCACCCCTTCAACTATCAAACTCCTTTGTCTAGCACATCAGCACAATTATGTTTCTTTCATAACATCGCTGATAGTTGGATTACATGGTGCTGTTCCCAAATTTTCCTAATTGTGTCTAGTTTGTTGGGCGAGGGGCTGGTATTCTTCCAGCCTTAACAAACACAATTCCTACTATTGTTGTAATGCATCGTATATTTGCACCCTGTATAGACATGACAATCTCTCGTCAGTGTAATTTAAGAGACACATAGTGGTAACTATCTGAACGATGAAATGGGGAAATGTTTTGTGCTTCATGGCTGTGGTGATGGCAATCTTTTTACTGTCACGACAGTAAGATAAGATCACTCGGGAGCAGTGAGTGATTTGAATCTTGCAGTGTCTGCTGCCCACTCAGAAGTCAAACAAAGGTTATTATTTGATGCACAAATAAGCCGAGTGAATCCAGCTGGGCAGGCTCTTCTCCAATCATGGAGCTGTACATTTCCACCCACTGCATCACAGGCTAATTGGTGCTCCTCCTTGGACTCAGTAACCTTGCTCCTCCATGCCACTATACTCCTGTCCTCTGAAACTGCTGAATGGCGGGGTTTCAGGGAGGCCGCTCTGACATGCCTGGGCAGTGTGTCATCCTCAGCTCCTTCCCCTGAATACAAACCTTTTGCCAGCTCTTCCTCTCCTGTAGGTCTGCGCTACCATGGCATCCCAGCAGTGACATATGCATGGCTTCAGTCACAAGAGGTTTCGTGCATTGCGCAAGCCTAACCAAAGTCCTACTGAAGTCAATGGGCACTCGCTCCCATGTAAGTTGGGGTTAGCCTTAGTTGGCACTGGAAAACTGGAGCCTTGTAGAGAGAAACCAATGCTGCTCCCTGTAATGAAACTTTGGACCTCATATTGACCATGCTGGGAAACTGGTTAGAGCATGATGCTGATAACACCAAGGTTGCAGGCTTGATCCCCATATGGGACAGCTGTTTATTCCTGCATTGCAGGGGGATGGACTAGATCAGAGTTCCCCAAACTTGGGCCTCCAGCTGTTTTGGACTACAACCCCATCATCCCTGACCACTGGTCCTGCTAGCTAAGGATGATGGGAGTTGTAGTCCAAAAACAGATGGGGGCCAAAGTTTGGGGAACCCTGAAGTAGATGATCGTCTGGGTCCTTTCCAGTTCTACAATTCTATAATTTTATGACTTGGGAATCTAAGGCCATCTTCTGAATTGAATATGGGTGGAAGGACCAGACAGTTTGGCTCTGAGCACTGATATGCTCCTGCACAAGCCCTGTCACACCTAAAGCCCCTTCTGCCAAATGGGAACAACAAGAGAGACTTTGTTAGAGTTCAGCCTGCTGTTCACACTGGAAGAAAGTGGTTAAAGAAAGCTTTGCCGGGGTGCAAAACAAAAATGAGCTTGCAAAATAAAGTGTTGGGGGGTGTCTTTGGGATTGGAAACTATGCTGTGGTTCTCATGGAAAATCCTGGAGGCAGATTGAGGCTTGGTCTACGCTTGCAATAGAAGCACCACTTCAGAGAGTTTAACATGTTTAAGACAGCTTTAAAAGTTTTTTAAAGGATGTATCCACCAGCATGCTAGCACAATGTCAGACAAAAAATGTGCCGAATGTATTGCAGTTGCAGGAACAGCACTCCAGCAATTTAGATAGGAAGAGAGAAATGCTGGGCATAAGGATATTAGATTCACTTACTTCATTCCCAGCTAAAAAACAGACTGGACCAGGGTGCAGATGGAGCAATCATATCACACTCTTGCAAATGTGCTTAAGTGGCAGTGAGGATATTTATCTCCTGCCCATCCTCTGATGAGCTCATCATGGTGTTCGTTGAATTCATTTAAACTTCACAGTAAGCCTTCCTAATAAATACTGTGCACTATGGGTGCCCAAGGTCACCCACTGAACTTCATAGGTGAGCAAGGATTTGGAATAATAATAATAATAATAATAATAATTTATTTCTACCCCACCCATCTGGCTGGGTTTCCCCAGCCACTCTGGGGATATGCTTTCCTGTACATACAGGGCTGAATTATTCATTCCAGGCTTGAAAACCAAACCAAACCCATCAACTATGTTGGATGGACCCCAATCTTCATACCTGTCGGGGGGACTGCAAAACAAAAGGACCATCATGGTTGCTCGGCTGCTTTCCACTTGGTGGGAGACAAAGAGGGCAGGCCTGCAGCTTTAAAATACCTTCCATGCCCCATTTTGACTCAACTTGGGGTGGTGGACAGAAGGTTGTTTTCCCCAAGCCAACAACAATACATTGGAGATGTTCTCTGCTTTCACAGTATTCCTCCCAGAAGTTGTTTAAAAAGGACAGGGCAGTGGTGGACCTTGAGGGCTCAAATTTCAGTGGCACCCTATGCAACTCCAAAATTCAGTGCCCTGCTGCCTCTCGCACACTCCATTCTAAATAACAGTTGTGGCATCCTCTGCAGCTTCCCAGAGGCTCTGCGCCCAGTGCACCCAAACTAGTTGTGCTCCCCTAAATCTGCCTCTGGATAGGGAACAAATGGGTCTCTAAATGTTGGACTCCAACTCCCATCAACCCCAGCCAGCATGGCTAATGGTCACGGGTGATGGGATCTGTAGTCCAGCAACACCTGCAGGGTCACAGGTTCCCAACCCCTGTTTTGGGGGGCAGGGGAGGGGAGTCATTCGAATGGAAAGGAGGCTTCTGGAATTCTGCTGCTCCAAGCAGAGAAAGTCTTTAGGGCGGCGCCTTCACGTTCCGGAGGCGCTAGGGGAGGAAGCTGACAAAAGTTCTCAGGGCAAAGGAATTCAAACAGCCCCACCCGGAAAATCAGGTCCTGATCAAAGGAGGAGAGGAAGGCAAAGGTGCCTCGGCGCTTGCCAGCAGCTACATTTCGTCAAATAGAGCAGGAACCCAGAGAAATGCAACGTTTTTAAGGGCAGATGGATGGCTCAGTAGCAGACACCAAAGGCGAGCGCCCCAGTCAATCCTAGGAAGCGATTTCGTTCCTGTTAACAGCACTGAGACTGAACCGACTGCAGTCTAATCGCTCCGTTTTTTGTTTTTTTAAATGCCTATCAATGGGCGCGAAGAATCGCAGCTTTAAAGGTTGAGTCCTTTTATAACAGTTATAAACGCGCGCACAAGATCTGGCACCAGAAGCAAAGCTAAACCCACAATTTATGCCTCTTCTCAATCCCCCCCCCCGCGTCTCTCCCTGCCCCCTTAAAGTTCTTTCTCATCTTTACAGTGGTCACCCTCAGGGCAACACTATGTGGGGAGGAGGCACGGTTATGCCCATTTAACCGATGGGGACAGTGGCTGCCAACATTGCCGGAAGTGTCGCCAGCCACAACCGGATGCGCGATTCTCCCTCTTCTTCGGAAGGTGGCGCTGTCGCGTTCCAAGGATGCCTTGCTGGAAGGGGGAAGGGAAACTCAGGCCTGGGTTTCCCAGAATCCCGGATCCAGAGGTTGCCTGCGTATCTTGCCTTTCTTGGAGGAAGAAATGAGCCGATGCTTTCGCAGCCTCTGGATATTTTGGACTACGACACACACCAGCCCCACCCAGCACCGTGGGGATTGTATACACTGTGCTGTAATCCAAAATATCTGGAGGGCACCAGGTTTTGGGAGGCTAATTCAGCTGCAGTTCGGCACCTGACCTAAGGAGAGATTGTCCAATCCCGGCTGGCAACCGCCCAACAAATCCTACCGCAGGAGACTCCTTCTGAGTTGCTTTGCAGGTGGATTCCAGAGATCGGAAGCGAAGAAGTGTGGAAAGCAAACAAATGCTTGGAAGGCGAACGTTTGTCAAGTCCCTTGACGGCTATTGGCTGACACAGATACCAGGAAGGAACCCGCGGGGAGGATTCGCTTGTTTGCCTAGAAAACGTTCCTTTAAACTAAAGCCGCTGTCTTAGACACCTAGTGGAAGCACACGTTTAGGGTTTTTGGTTTTGTTTTGTAATGTGGCAATCCATCTCAATATTGTTGCATGCAGGCGAGGATCGCTTTGTATAGGTGTTAAAAACTCCGTGCCTGGAATCCTTCTGCCTGAGTTTTCTGTGCACAAGGAGATTTGCAACTGCATATTCCCGCACTGCGTGTTCTGAGAATATCATTCGCCAGTCTTTCACCTGCAGTCTGAAATGATCTATGCTCCAATAACACTTTTTACTGGGCGATGCGCTTTTTGTCTCGACCACGCTTCCCCATCTGGTGCCCTCCAGGTAGTTTGGACTCCGCTTACCATCATACTTGGATCCCGCTGGCTGGGGCAGATACGAGCTGGGATCCAAAATCTGTAGAGCACCAGGTTGGGGAAACCTGACTTTGAACACACCTGGCGTGCCTTTGCGGACCCTTAAGTAAGACTTGGTGCACTGGTCGTGCTTCATCGAGGAAGCCTAACTTTTTAAAAATTCAAATGTAGATTAATTTTGTGACTGGGTTTAATTGAGGCTTCTGCTAACTGAAAGCACGTTATGTGCTGATAGTCTTTTTGCCAAGAGTACATTTCCACATCCAAAAAACGTTGGCGGTAGCTTTCTAAATGATGCGGGGGAGGGGGAGGGTTGCGTTTCACTCGAGAGAAATTGATCTCGTAACCTACTTGCCAAATGCCACCTGTGCTGTCAAAATACTCATTTCAATATCTTTGCTGATCTTTGAAAGTAAGATAAGAGCACCCCAATAATATGCCCTTACTTGAAGTAAGTCACACTATAAGTCCAAAGGTGCACTCTCAGGTAAACGTGCCGACGACTGCAAGTGCACAGCCGGAGCTTACACAGAGGTAAACTGCAAGGGAGTGAGTCCCATTGAACACAGTGGGAATTATTTCCGAGTAAACCTAAATAGGGATCGGGCTGCCAGGTGTTGATCTTTGTATAGGAAACAGGGCGTGGGTGGTGTTATGGTCTAAACCACTGAGCCTCGTGGGATTGCTGATCGGAACGTCCGGTTGCTCTATTCCAGCTTCTGCCAACCTAGCAGTTCAAAAGCACACCAGTGCAAGGAGATAAATAGGTAGCGCTGCGGTGGGAAGGTAAACGATGTTTCCTTGCTCTCTGGCCTCTGTCACAGTCCTCCGTGCGCCAGTAGCGGTTTAGCCATGGTGGCCACATGGCCCGGAAAGCTGTCTGTGGACAAACGCTGGCTCCCTCGGCCTGAAAAGCGAGATGAGCGCCACACCCCATAGTCGCCTTTGACTGGACTTAACCGTCCAGGGATCCTTTACCTTTTTTACCTTACCATTGTATAGGATTAGGAAGCATGGCTGCAAGCATCTGCAAACCTCCCTGGGTAACCCTATCAAACAGTGGCGAATAAACATGCGTACAAGCTTGGAAACAGTTCCGATTTCAAATCAATTGAATCTACTTCGGCCAATAGGTGCGTTTAGCATGCGCATCCGGCCTGAAGAGCTGAATAAAGTTACACTGCAGTCCTTGAAAATGATCAGTCTGTTGCAATCAGATTTAAACAATCGCTTTTCTCAAGATAAATTGCTCGAAATCCGCGGCTGGTTACAATACCAGTTCCATTTACCCTAATGGGGATTTCTTCTAAATCCAGTTCTAGAGCCACTGAGTTGAGGATCGAGTTTGTAATTCATCTGGAATTACAATGCCACTCCTACACACAAGAGGGACGGGCTTTAAGTTCTTCATTCGTGGTTGCAGATGATCAGCTTGAACACGGTAGAAAAAAGATCCAGGTTTCCCCAAACTTTCATGGGGAAAAGCTGTTTTTCGAAGTTGTCAGAAAGCGAAACTTCCAAAACTCTCTGCTCTTTTTGGTGAAATCCGCGTGGGATGTTCTTCTGTGGAGTGGATGCAAAGCTCTTACTACAACTAGACTAAAGTGTCCAGGTGAACAACATAAGAGGGTTCCTTGCACCTTTAAGGGCTGTGCAGTGGAAGCGGCGTCACCCGACCACCTAAGACAAAAACAAAATCCCCACTGAGTTGTTTTTTTAACACACCCTTGGGTCCGACCTAGAGAAGGGAGTCGTCCTTAAGTCTCATTGAGAAGAATGGGAGTTGCTTGTGCATTCACATATAAATGCCAACGTCTTATTTGAGGCTGACTCCCCCCGCAACCCTATGCATGTTTACTCACAAATAGTAAGTCCTAAGAGGTTTCCTCCGCCTGGTAAGAGTCCATAAGGCTGCGAGCCTCCGATTATCTAAGGGGGGGACTAAATTTGCAATCCTATCCATTGACTTGAAGCAAGTCCTCCTACCGAACTCAGTGAGACTTACTTTTGGGGAGACGTATAGCTACCTCGGCCAATAAAGCGAGATGAGTGCCGCAACCCCAGAGTCAGCCACGACTGGACCTAATGTTTATACCTTTATAGGATTGCGCGCTAACTTGTCAGGAAATCTCTCCGCTTTGGCGACCCCTAGTGGATAAGGTGAACGTCGGTCAACATCTCCTGCTTCAACCAAGCAGTGAAACTCCTTGGTGGGGGGGGCAGCAGGCTAGTTCTTCTGTGAGTGCCTTACCCTACCTATTAGTCAGCACTAAGGCTAAATCCGACCCCAAAAACTCTGGCCTGCATAAAGGTTCCGCCCTGGAACACGCAAACGCTGCAAACCCACTGCACATTTACGAAGTCTGTGTTCACACGGTACGTTTAAAGCATTGTTCTAAGCACGTTCTTTCCCTCAAAGAATTCTGGGCTCTGCAGTTCGTTAAGGGTTGCGAGGATTTGTAACTCTGTGAGGAGCAGACTGCGGAGCCCAGAAATCTCTGGGGGTGGGGGTGGGGGAGATAATGTGCTTTAAATGTATAGTACACAGACTAAGAATAACTACTATTCACTGCAACTGGAGGTGCCGAAGACTGAACGTGTTCTAGGGTCCCTGCCCTCTTATTTACCCAGGAGTAATTGCGTTATTTCCAATGGCAGTTACGTCTAAGAAAACCAGCGTAAATATCGGAATCCTAGATTGCATAATTTATGTTAGCACCTCAAACAAGTAGAGCCTGACACCCACGTCAGTGGGTGCAGCGTTTGCCCTTTTCTAGGGTTGTAATCCACCCCAAAGCATGGTTTTGGAGTAACTCTAGTAGAACACTTACAGCCGGGTTTCAGGGAGATCTCACCGGAGTAAAAGGCTTGCAGAGCAACATTCGTGCCCGATAAACGTCACGGGCTGGAAGGTTGCGCGGGACGCAAAGCGAAGCGCTCGTTGAATCCCATTGACTTCAATGGACGCTTCACATTCCAGTTAAAATCAAAGGGACTTCAAGGTGGTTTGCTTTGAATGCATAGCTTGAGTCTTTTCGGATTTGTTTTTTTATGATTGTGTATTTAAAACGTTTTTAAAAAATTTCCTGAGGGGGAAAAAGCAACACTCATACAAAACACTTGGGAAAGTGTGTTAAAGACAGGAAAACCCAAGTATAACATGGATTGCATTTTAACATGGTATATAATTTCGCTCTGTTTACTAACACTGACCTACCTCTCAGGGTTGTCTTGAGGGTGACAGCATAATTCACGAGGGTTACTCTAAATGTACATATTATTTATAACTAATGCTCAGATTATATGTTAAAGATAAGTAAACAAAAAACTGGATAAGAGAGGGTTCATATACAATACATAGAAGCCTCTTTCCCACTGTAATGTGAAAACCCGGAGGGGCGGGGCGGGGTGTGTATACACACATATATAAATGCAACACACACACACACACACGTACGTATATCTATGGACAATTAGTCCTGCCTGAAGGCGTATCAGTCTCCCTTATAAGCAAAAAACCGAGGCTTGTTTACTTCCGAGTAAATATGTTTAGGATCGAGCCGTCACCCACTGGTCTTCAGCTCCGCATTGCCTCCAGGTAAGTGGGTTTGTCGCTATAGCGAGGGCAGTAATGTGAGCAACAACCCGTCCTCTCTATCTAGCGCTCAAATTCCACATCCAACCTCATTCAGTTTAGACTTTAACATGTTCCGAGATCCAGATCCGGTTGCTTGTCTGGATTGCTCGTGACCCAGAACTTTTTTTTTAAAAAAACACCCCTTTCCTCCACCCCCAAATTCATCACGTGAAGTGAACGGACAGGGCCACGATCTCTATCCAAAAGGCAACTCCGGAGGTAAACCCTGCCCTGAGAATCTTTGCGCAGAAGCAGCGCTGAGTCCAATGGGGTTCACCTCAATCCCCTTCGCTTTCTACGGAGGCGTATTTGAGCCTCCCCCGCTGCAACCCGTGGACGTTTCACGATGGAAAACAGTGGGAATTCCCAGCTGAACTTCTAGCCCATTTATAAGGATCCTTGTTGAACAGGGAAGTTCTTTATGGAAAGTATTATTGCCGTCCCTCTGATTTTTGAGGGTGATCATTCCGCAACAAAAGGCTAAGGAGTGGACGCTTCTATAAACTGCCTCAAACACTTCCCTATATGCGCAATCTTATACAACTCTACCCCGAAGAAACTCAATGGGAGTTCAAGGGGCTTCCAGATAAATGGATATAGGATTGTAGATAATGTCTTTCCTTCTAATGTCTTTTCTTATTTTGGGGGGAGAGAAGAAAATTACTCAGCAGACAATGGATTTATTGAGGGAGGGCATCTTGCTCCACGGACAGCCTTTGCCAATATTCAAATACGTTTTAAGTCACAGATGAAGCTGCATTTTGAAGTGTGTCCTCTGGTTTCCTCGCCTCGGTCCCTCTCCCTGCACAAGTATTTATACGGTTTTACCTCCAGGGCGGATTAAACTTTTGACAGGACGGATAAGTGGTGATTTCGCCTCCTTTGATGCCGGGATTGCTGTGTAAACAGAAGGAAAATCTCAGGCTGATAATGGCCATGCCTCCGCAGCAACTTGCGAAAGCTTACAGAACAATCCTCCCGCTCCAATTGCGCCGCAGGGGAGGGGGAAGAAACGCCGCCGCCCCCTCCGCGCGCGCACTTTGAAAGGATCCACAGAAGAAAGAATCTCTGGACAGGGGGTGAGGACCCAGTGCTGGGTTAGTTGTATTTGTTGGCGGATGTAAACCAAAATACTGGGGATTAAACCAGTTTTAATCCCTTGCCCCCCATTGGGCTTTAGTTTAACGGAGTTAGATCAGGCTGCCTGGAAGGTCGAAGTCCACGCCTGTTGGCTGCCGCGACTCCACTTCCGGACAACTGGTTATCTGTTTAGGATCGGGCGCAACGTTCTCTTCTGCGGGGATGGCAGTTCTTAGCCAGTTTCTAGGTAGCAAATGAGAGGGTGCGAGAGAAATAAAATTATACGTTATAATCTCACCGGGTTTTTGGATTAAACGCACAATTCATGGGTCAAGGATATGGGGCCTGATCATAGGCCGCCGCTTGGACCACTTTTCCGAAAAGGTTGTGGCCTTTTACGGTCCTATTATGCAGGTTTCCTCTGGAATAAGTCCCAGTAGAGTCAAAGGTACTTACTCCCAAGTAGCAGCCTTAACAACAACGACAACAGAACCATAAACCAAAGGAGGAGCTGGTAGGCGATATAGTAGTTTTTGCCAATATATTGCGGGTGACGTGGAGGACTCAGACTTCATACAGTGTACTGGGGCCATACAACCCCCTGACACCCTTGTGTTCACATGTATGTTACATGAGTGGGAACCAGCGGTTTCAGAGCTGCAACCTGGGAAAAGATCAATGAAATCCGAGGAGATTTAGGCAGGCACGACGACCCAGCCAGCCAACTATTTTTATGTCTTCTTGATTTCGAAGAGAGGCAGTGAATCCCCCAGCTGAAGCCAAAGAGATCTAAAACAGTTCATTGTTGGGTGGATCGTGTCCTTTCTCCTTTCAGTTATATCTGTATAAGTATCAAGATTAGATTTTGGCTAGTCTGCACTGAGTACTGTGGAAGAAACCTACTGAACGCAGCAGTTTAATTTTGCTCAATTAATTTTGCTACGAGGCAAGCCCTCCCCTCGAGGCTTACAATCTCCAAGGTGCAAAAGTGTAGGTTCCTTTGAGGTGTCACCTTCAACCTCCTTTCCACTGCCAAAGAGGCGCGTTTATGGTTCTTTCCCAGATCCTTGCTAACTTTCCCCCGCCCTCCTCTTTTTTTTTTTTTTTTTGGCCCAGGGTAGAATCCCACCTTTGAGAGCGGGAGAGAATTTAATGCATTGTCTCTACCTTGCCGGCTGTTACAGTCCGACGACCTAAACGTATCTAACCTCGTGTAATGCGGATCGCGTGTTTCCCGGTTCACTCTAACTGCAGCCACAAACTGCAGCAGGTCGCCCCGAGGCGCTGGGACTGGGATGAAGTCGAATAGTTTCTGCATGGGCGGGGCTAGGCTGAGAAATTCCTGGGACCCTCCATCTACGATGGTCCGCGCGATTCCCCGGGAGATTGGATTCAATCCACACAGCCT
Source organism: Podarcis pityusensis (assembly GCF_964106645.2). Taxonomy (NCBI): domain Eukaryota; kingdom Metazoa; phylum Chordata; class Lepidosauria; order Squamata; family Lacertidae; genus Podarcis; species Podarcis pityusensis. Next base: position 63,255,784 of record NC_138031.1, read on the forward strand.
AAGGGTATTTTCTGCCTCGGACCCCCATCCTAAGACTAGCTTGGAAATGATGTCCTGTTGAATTGATCTTGGCGCCGATCCAGGTGAAGTTATTGACGACTCGGTTTCCATGGAGCAAACTGCATCCAGGGCTGCAATACGCATTTACCTCCGAGTAAATCCCTTTGGATTCAGTGGGACTTCCTTCGGGATAGATAGGCATAGGATTGAATCTGGCTTCAGCAGGAATAGGGAGCAAGACTAGGACCAGTATGTTGTTCTGACGACGATCACCCAAAGTCCAACATTAGCCCAGATTCGTGGTCCCCCACGTAACTGGGGGAAGCCGCAGCGCCTAGCACTATTCTTGGCTCTAAATGTATGTTAAACAGTAGCTGCGCGACTCACACGGACTAGCGCCTCAGTCACATTTATTTGCTTGGGGCAGATTTGCGCTTAGCTTAGCCCACATACTTCAGGGCTGTGAGGTTTTGTTGTATTTTTGTAAATGCAACCGTGAGGTCTACCAATCGGAACAGGGTGCAAAATAGTGACTCAGTTAACAAGTAAGTAAAGATGTGCCTCTAAGAAGACGAGGAGCTAAAGAATGTGTGATCAGTACCAGAATCAAGCTCTTAAGTCATCTGACATTAAATAAGTCAGTCAGTCCACTCCTGCTCCCCCCACCCCATAAACGCCCTTCCCCTAGCAAACTAATTTTGCTGCTCTTGGGATTTGGAAACCCTTGCTGATCTAAATCATCCAGAGATCCACCAGTAGATCCCAAACTACCTTTTGCTCATCCTGACGAGAAGCAAGATAAGAGGGTCATAACATTCTAAGAATGCAGAGAAAACTTTTTCCTACTTGTCCCATATACTCAAATGCAACTGATTGGCCGTCAGTTGCAGACTAATGAGATTGCCGCACACCAGAAACTCGTCCGTGTGTAGGCTGCGATCCTATGCCCACAGATTTGGCAGTAAGACTCGCTGAGCTCAAAGGGTCGCTAGATGTGGCGATAGCCGCTGGTTTAGACGGCTAAAAAAAGAGATGTGTATGGGGGGGGGTGTCTATCGCGGGGTTTTCCAAACGGAATGATAACTCAGTGGAAGCTCCACTAATATCTTGCTGGGAATCAGCAAGGAAAGGTTGCCAGTTTCCTGTTCTAACAGGCAGAAACTGGAAAAGTGGAATATCGGGTGAGTTTCATACATTCTTGAATCAAATTTCCATTGCTTGCAATAGGAATTTATAATCCAAGCAATTGGTTGGTGGTTCACAAGGACCCTACTGCATCCCAGTAAAGGGTCTGAAGTCCCCGCTATTATTATTTTTTAGCAGATGCCCAAAATAGAACACTACGGGGGTCGGAGCCGACTTGCACCCACAACTATTATTATTATTAATATTAATATTTATACCCCGCCCATCTGGCTGGGTTTCCCCAGCCACTCTGGTCAGCCTTCCTCCGTTGGGAAAAAGTTCCTAACGACTCTCACCTGTTGCAGGGCCCTCTGAACAGCCTACCCTTCAGCGGGGTAAACCTGTTCGCGATATTTCTGTACCTCGGGAGAAATCGGGCAGACCCGGACGCTTCTTTTCCGATTAAACGGCGTCCTCTCGCCCTCCTCCAAGGGTTTAGAGCCGCTTAATATAACTTTTTTTATAGGACGGACCAGGTGCAGAGGGAAAATGTGATGCCACAGAGATTCGCACATGGGACCGGATCTAATCGGAGATCTAATCCGTTTCCTTTCCTGCTCGTTGATTTTAAAGGCTTGCCAGTGGGCGCTGGTGGGACTGAGACTCACAAGGGATTTCGGCCGGAGACCTTTGAAACCAGCAATCCTAATGGAGAATTGGTCAGGGGGGGAATCGGTGAGCTGGATTCATTCAGAGCATAGCTTGGTTCTGAGCCCTCCTGGCGTTCAAAGCACCTTGATGAAGATGATGGTGGTGATAGTCATAAGTGGCTGTTTCGTTGCAAATATCTGGCTGGGGCCCGGATTTCTACTTCCCAGCCCGCCCTGCCCCCTCCGCAGGGATAGAAATCTCGTAATTGCTAATCGGATGAACTCTTTGCCCTTCGGGAAAATAAAGGACGCTCCCTTAAAATAAAATTTAAAAATCGCTTAGCTACCTGAACCCCACTTTAGGGCACGTGCAAAACCTCCCTCCTTTGGGGAAAGGGATCGTTTCCCAAGAAGAAAGAATCCCCTTGAGAAAAACTTGTGTAAAAACTAGGGCCCCGATCCGCAACCCAACGCAACTGATGTGGTTCTGGTGACTTAAAGGGTCTCTCATTCCCTGCTTAAATTGGGGTTGTTTTGAGCAGCAGTGGTACAGTTAGGGCGCTGTGGGCTTTGATTCGTGGTCCCGCGAGGAGGGGAGGGCGCGAGTTCCCTTTTTAGACAGGTGAGGTGTATTGCTTCAAAATGTGAGAAGCCGGACCTGTTGCCTTTGGGAAGCTCTCCTGCTCCTTCTGCTGGTTTTGGTGGGGCCTGGATTTCCGTCCCAAGGTCGTGCGCCCTGAAGGCATCACTGGTGAATAGGATCCAAAGAGGGTCTACGACCCCGATCAAGCTAGAGGGCACTTTAGTCTCCTTGACTCGGAGGAGGCAGATCCATAAATCTGTTAAGCAGAAGCAGCAAGGTTTACGCCTGCTAGGTTGCATTGCTTTCGAGAAGAGTATTCAGGATCAAAGCGCGCCTTCAGTCAAATCCTACATACATGGCTAGCTCTCTCTCTAATGCCTTTCTTTCTTTCTTTCTTTCTTTCTTTCTTTCTTTCTTTCTCTTTCTTTCTTTCTTTCTTTCTTTCTTTCTTTCTTTCTTTCTCCCTCCCTCCCTCCCTCCCTCCCTCCCTCCCTCTCTGATGTTTCACTCTTGCTGAAACTCAGAAAACGAGACCATGCAACTGTTCCCCATAATTCTGAAATTGACCAAAGTCTCTCTGTCTACCCAGAGAGAATCACCTCGCGGCTATGCAGGTTCTTTCCCGTCCTTCTTTCCAGGTATTTAGGGAGAGGGCAGAATCTACAGACGCCACTGACCCTAAACTTTTTACGGAGCTACTCTAGAGTAAAACTTATTTCCTAGCCAAAGCGGGCGCCCATCTGGTCGGAGATCCGGCTCATCGCATCAAGACCAGAGCTGAAAAGGAGAAAGGAGAGTGACTCTCTTTTTATTACCACATTTCCCTTTCCACCTACAAAGTTTCGTCTGCACAGTTCCGCGCAGATCTCTCGTCGGATACTTGCACACAATGGCGTCACAGGAAATGCGGCTCCCCCCTTTTTTTAAACTCTCGGGAAAAGAAGGCTTTGAAAACTCCTAGACCTTGTCTTAAGATTTCTTATTTATTTATTTTGTGGGAGGAAGTTTAACATTTTGTGGAAAGTCTCTGAAAGTTGGTAAAAGGAAAACTACAGTTTGCGGTGATCTGCTCTGGCTCTGCTGCTCGCTCGCCGTAATTAGGTGAAAAATATCCTTTCATACATTTAAGCAGACCCAGCTCCTTCTGGAACAATAGTGGAAGCCCCTTGTTCATTATGGGAAAGTGAAGTCAGACGCGTTTGAAAAGACCCCGAACACTTAAACCCTTAAAAGATGCCGCTTTTAGTTGTCTTATACCCCATTCCCTTATCACTCCAACAGCTGCACTGTTTCGGTAAACAGAGACTGTGCAGAATTTAACAACTCGATCCACAATTTGAATTAAACCCATGAACGGCGACGATTTAACAGAATCGTGTAGCAACTGGAACCCGCAATTCTTCCGCGTACGCAGCACTGCTTTTACTGCCTCCCGCGCCCCAGGCTTAGTTTTCCAAAAAGTCTTAACTGTCTTGCTAACGGATACCGAACACATTTTAAAACAATCCCCGCTTTATTTGAACGCGAGAGATCCGGTGTATATCATCTCTGCTGCTGCTCTGGCCCTCAACTCGTCCTACAGCCCCGGCTATTTTGCGCCGAAGCCGATTGAGTTCCAATCCGGACTCGACGGGCGCTTCTGCGCAAGTGGGTCGTCTTGGCAAAGAGCCGTTGAAAGGATGCCGCGCAGACAGAGCCGCGCGGCCCGCCATCAGAGCCAGCGGACGGGGAATCCTCGCCAGTCATGTCTCAAAGCCGGGGCAAAGAAGGGGTGTTCTGGAGAGCAATTGCCCTCTGTTGGAAGGGGGGGGGGGTTGCTTGTCCCAGCAGACAGCCTCTCTCTAGCGAAGTCTTTATTTTCCCCGAGCAACAGGAGACCTAAAGCACCCAAATCTGCAACTGAACCCCTGTGGCAGCTGCTTTTTCGGCACACAACTCCTCGTCTCTCCTTATGTCGGTTGTTGCCCCCCTCCCTCCCCCCACCCCAGCTCAAAATCAGGTTGCCCAGCAGCGCCGGCTCCACGCTCCGGATCTCTGGGGCTCGCGGGAGTTAGTTGCCGGTCTCCATCTCTCTCGCTCTCCTTTTTCTTCGCCCACCCACCAATATACACCCAATTTCACTCCCCTGGCTTTTCTCCACACTGCAGGAAAGCCAGACAATAGGAGGAGAGTGGGGGCGAGGGAAGAAAGGCGACGAGAGGGGAAAGAGGAATCCCAGCAGCTCCTCTGACTCCCTGCTGTTTTGATCCCCTCCAGGAGGAGATCAGGACGGCTCCCCGGAGGTGGGAAGTCAAGAAACTCCGCTCCAGAGAGCTGCTGTTTGCTATAAATCCATCATCCGCGGAGACAGGTTGCGAGCTCTGGAAGGGAGCTGGTCGAAATGCATTCCTGCGCCAGTGCGCAGGCGCGGGCAGGCAGCACCCTGCCTTTTTTTTTTGACCAGGTGAGCTCCTCAGGCAGGTAAAAGAAGGCTTTGCCTAAAGAGATCGCAGGAGAGGCAGGCGGGCAGATCACTCCTTCCATGACCGGCAGGGACCTTGTGATAGGCAGCCCGGAGCCAGAATGTCACTCCTTGCGAAAATGGGAGACTGGCAGGTAACGCGATTTCTCTTCTCTTCTCTCCACCCCCGCCCGCCTTTGCTTTTCTTCCTCGTTTTGTCTGGGGGTTAAGGATAGGGAAAACTAGGAGGCTCGGATCCAGACCCAACAGACGAAGAGCGACTTGGGGTTCCTCTCTCGGGGCATTTTGGGGAGGGCAAGCCACCTAATAAGGACAATTCACAGCGCGTAAAATTGTTTGCGTAAAGGAGACCTTTGATGGCCGCTCAACAGGTGGGGGAAGAGAGCCCACCGAGCAACAAACGGCGCCACGGGCTTCCTTGTCCACGACAATCGCCCCCAGCAACATTTCGAAAGAAACTTGCCGCGTGATCGCTGTTGGTGTTAAACCACCACTGATCTGGCAAACCGGTGGTGGAGTTCTCCTGTAAACTGGTTCTCTTTATGTTGGTCGCCGAAAACTGGTTTGTGTGAAAGGTTTTTTAAAAGGTTTTAACAGACCCAGCCTAAGTTTTGCAGGAGTTCCAACTCTTTAAAGTGCTCCAATTCTGAGCACTTTCAAAGGCGAACGCTGCTCCGCGCTAGACTAGGCCTCGCAAGCGTTTACTGGGTGAAAGGTAGGGGCCTTCTTTTCCAAAGGGAATAAGGGTTGGGAAACTCTCCCTCTCCGCGTCGAACTTCCATGCTCAACCTGTGGCCGAACTTGCGCCGCTTCCTTGTGGCTCGCGCCTTTTTTTTCCGATTTCAGGCCCCGCAAACAGGGAAAAGTGAACTCGGTGCGCCATTGAAACCGGTGGCTTTTGCTCTTCGGGTAAACGATCCCGAGGAAGTTAAAATTCAGCTCTTGCCTTCAGTTCTTTTTATTCCGAATGGTTTTTCAGTACCCCAGTTATCCCTTGGGAACGACCGTAAACGGGGACCCCATTGACTTCACTGGAAAGGTTTACCAGAAGCTAAACTCTCTCCAACTGAAGATCTCCCGGGACTTAAGAGTGCTTAACTTTGGCTGAATCATGGAGAGCAATCCTATATCTTTAAGGCATTTGCTGGGGGGGGGGGCACACACCTGACATTTGTTTGAATGGAGCATAATTTACCTATAAGAAACCTGATCCTAAGCACACTTCCGTGGAAAATGTGTTCAAATGAGGCTGGATAAAAGTTAAGGTTTTTTGTTTTGTTTTCCTATTTTGTCCCTATTTAACAGAATGGCATTGGCTTAAGTACAGCTATGCAGATATTGATCGGGTCGCAAATAGTGTATGTATAGTATTCTGAGCCTAACCCCCTCGGACTGATTCCTCCCTCCCCCCCCCCCCGCGAGACGGGTAGCCATCCAAGTAGATCTTATTCCGGACTAGTCCCAGTTTCATCTTAATCATGCTTTCCCCATAGCGCTGTACAAACACTACAAACAGTATGGAGATTGTCACAAAAGGTGTGGGCTTTGCAGCACCCCTTCCCCACTAATTCTAAGGAAGGAAGCGCCACTGATTTCAGCTCAAGGGGACAGAAGACCCCAAGCGATTGATTAAGACCCCGCGTTTTCCTTACATTCCCAGGGCCGGCCATTCTTTCCACTTACTCCCAAGTAGTCGCCTGTGGCTCTGAAGTCAACTGGGACTCATCCAGCCGCTATCAGGCGGGCAACAGAAGGAAGGCGCTGCGAGGGAGAGGGAGGGGAAGGCGACGCGGCGCCTTGAGGCCCTTCGCTCGCAAATCTTTATAGATACGCGCGTGTGAGTGCGCGCGCGAGTGTGTGTGCTTAGGTCGGTTTTCTGCAGCCACCTGGTGAACTACTACCACTAGCTTCGGTTCCTGCGAGGGCTTGAAGCCCTGTCCGGGAATGCAATTCCCCGAGTCTTGCAAAAGCTGCACGCCTCTAGCTCTCTGTTGGGTTTCGCAACCGCCGAAGTCTTCGGCGGGAGGGAGCACCCAAAGCTTTGCGAAGTTCCCACACGGCTGTGCCGCCAAGGAGGCCGGTTGGACGGATTCCCTCTCTCTCCGGCAGCGGAAGAGAGGAGAGGAGCGGAGAAAGAGAGAGAGAGAGAGAGAGAGAGATCCACCCCCTTCCCGTGCGTCCGTGCAACCCGCAGTAGTATTGAGTTGTGTGTGTGTGTGTGTGTTGGGGGGGGGGGGGGAATCTTCCACTCCCGCTAGAGCCTGGGAGCCCAGTGGCGCAATCGCCGCTGGAAGGCGCAGGGCCGCGCGCGCGCACACACATTGATCTGCCACCGAGCGCCCTGGCGTCAAGGCAATGGGCGTTTTAGACGGACCCTGGACTCCTGTGTATCGGAGGGGTGAGAGGAAGGGAGACAGCGCCTTACCCGGAGTGGCCTCTCTCTCGCCACCTCCCCACAGCTCCCTTGGAAGTGGACCATCAACGGACAGTGCACCGACTCTTTTATTCCTAGGAAGAGCCCAGAGGTGGCGAGGGAGCCAGCCAGGCGCGGTGGTCCTGCAGAATCCGAAAAAGGGGGCTCACCGTTTTGTGGCCGTCCAGAATCTCTGGGGAAACCCGCCGTTTCTTGGATCGTCCAAAATCTCTGCCGCCTTGGCGTTGACTTGTAGATTTTTTTCCTCTCTCAAAAAAAAGAAAAGAAAATCCCTTACCATCCCGATCTACAAGCTGCTTAAGCCGGAACAAACCTGAGTCGATGCCAAATTCTAAATTCTCCAGTGGGCCTTAATCCAATTTCAACCGGTTTAACTGGCTTGGGTTCTCCTTTTGGGGGAACTTCAGAGTCTCCCAGACAGGCGAATCGCAGTGCGTTTCCCGTGCAAAGGATGCCTCTGCCTCCTTGGACCTGTAGATCTCGCTGTGGTTCAACAATAGGAGCGCATCGCGGAAGGTTGGTTCTATTCAGGAGGCTGGTCTCGAATTGCAGCTCTAGGTGGCCTCTTTATCCAGACACGTACAGACCCCAATGAGAATGTACGCATGCCGGTATCTGAATCCGCCAAATGCGACGATTCGCTTGTAAAAGGGCCGGCAGCACACCTGCCTAGACACCTGGTGTCTTTTGATCCTGACCTGCAAAGCTGGGAGAGTAGGAAAGATGTTGCTTCTTTGTCTCAGGAAGCACGGTTTCTAGTAAAAGACAGAGGAGGACCCCAACCTGAGCGATCCGAAATGAATCCGGATTAAAAATCAAAAACAGTGTCAGCCAAGGCAAAAAATAAATGAAAACCCAGTCCGAAGGGATCTATTATGAAACAGTGTGTTTGAGCTATACAAAGCAAATATAAGAAAGGAATCGGGTGTGCTGGAGAGGAAGGGGGCGCAGGCGTTCCCATTAGAGCTCAAGGTTGCAGTCCTCACTATATTTAGAGGCAAGTTCACATATGCACCTACCTGTCTGTCCCTGGTGTCAGTGCTGATTAAAACAGCAATTCCGGGACCCTGGTCGAAGCAGTCAGGATGCTCTGCAGCCTGCTGTTTAAACCTGAATGCTGCGGGGACAGAGTGCTGTTGAGAGAAAAACACTCTGCACATGCTTATGAGGCACTTTCCTTTCTAGTATGACTTCACATGCTCCAGCATTCGCCCTCGGGTTCCGAAAAGTGAGAGCAGGCAGAAGCCTTAGGGTGAGAGTAACGGGAACTGAAGCTGGATCTCGCAGCTCCCAGTTTAAGCTCAGGTGGCATTGACTCCGGTGGTACAACTGATTCTCCCTCACATCCTCCATCCGACCCTAAACACTGCAGTCTTCCGGAAGTAAATCTTATTGCCTGTCTGTACTCGTCTGAATGTGGTCTGCTTAGGATCACAGCGCAAAATAGCCTGCGGGCTAAGCGTTTGTGCCTTTCTTCAAGTGGCTGAGAGAAGGGTTTGCATGGGGTTCAAACAGGTAGAGTAGGAGACCACTCCCCACCCACCCCACCCCCAACTTCCTACACTGTCCACTGTCTCTGCCCTCTGATCGGTTCCTAATACTGTACTTCAGTGGTACCCTCACAGGGCAAGATTGGGGGTGGCAGAAGAATTCAGGACTCCACTCAGCAGAACGAGTTGATGGGCCTCCAAATGCGTCAGGGCACATCTTGAAGTAACGATATATCCCCCCACACACACCAAGTCCATTAACTCCGAAGTCTACAATTCCCCGAACTGCACCGCCGCCTTTCTTGGCCACAGCTCTCCTCGATTTCTGCCGAATTTCTGCCGAAATAATTGCGCTCAGGATCCCACGCTTGGACAATACTGGCGCAGTCTAGGATTATTCGCACGAATGTATCTTTCAGCCCAAGCGTCGCTTGTCCTTAGACGCAAAGAAAACCACACAAAACCATAATAGACTCTCGGTTGTCCCCACGGCGGGGCGGGGAGGGGGAGAGATGTTAAAAACCCCAGGAAGTGGGCGTTGTTGTTTTCGTCCCCTAAAAAGGAGCTGCTGGTTCAAATCTGGTCCTTACGATGTAGGGGGGAGAATAGGCCTCAGTTTGGCGAAACAAAACCCAAATCAGAAAAGGAAGGATGGAGTGCTTTGCTGGGAACTCCTAAACGCAGTAGTGTCCTTAAGTCAAAGAACTGCAACCCTATGGAAAGGAATCCTATCGACCTCGGTGGGATAGGACTCACTTCTGGGTAAACACGAACAGGACAGGGCTGCGCGGGTAAAACCTTATCACAATCGGGAGTAAACTAGCGCCCCGCCCCGCACACTTGTAAAAGTGCATAGGATCGGGTTGCACATTGAGATCCGTTCGCGCCCATGGGAATGTTCCTTTTGACAGCTTTGCATGTAAAACTGCATCTAGTTTAAAGTTTAAAAGTTATTTAAAGGGGGGAGAAAGGGAGAGGCAGAGAGCAATTAGATAGCAAAAGTAAGAACAGACGGATGTGAGAACGAAAAAGTAAATGGACTCAACGTAGAAGATCGCAAGAATAGTGACTTTAAAAACACACATACGCCCCTCCATCACAATAAACCCCTCCCCTCCTCTGTCTCACCTCCCTCCCTCTCGCCTGCAAAGAGTCCTGCTGTTTAAAAGTAGCTTAGCCCAACCCAGCCCAAACGCGACGGTGGCGGGCGTTTTCTCGGCTACCTGAGTCCATTCGCGCGCAGGTTGCTGCGCAGCGGAGCAATTGGCCTATTGTTGCTATGCTAATGAGGCGATTAGGCTGTTGGTGAAAAGACTCGCTTGGAAAGAAAAAAGGGAAAAGTTTCGACCATTAGAGGGAGATCTCCGAGCGGGCACGGGAGATCTCCTCCTCCTGCTGCTCTTCCTCCTCCTCCTCCTCCTCCTCCTCCTGCTCAAGCACTCCAGCGGGCGCGCTTTGCATGCCAGAGGAGAGCGCAAGGCAGGCAGGCAGGGCAAAAGAGCCTCTTCTCTCTCTTTCTCCTTCTCTCTCTCTCTCTCTCTCTCTCTCCCTCCCTCCCTCTTTCTCTTTCTGACTCTGTCTGTATCTGTCTCTCTCGTTCTCTCGCCACGCCAATCCATGAAAATGCTTTGGAAACTGACGGATAATATCAAATATGAGGAATGTGAGGTAAGCGCTTTCCCGCGGCTGGGGCACACATCAGAGAGGATCTCCCGGTCCCCCGTCCTCCAATCCGTCCAGCCTTCCCCACTCCCGCTCCACCTAACAAACAAACAGAAAACCCAGCTGTTTGGGGGAAGCACCTTGCAACAGCTAGCGATGCCGTTGGAAGACCAACTTCTGCGCTAGGCGACCGAGCAGACTTCGCAGCTGGAGAGAGGGCGTCTGTGGTGGGTTTATACCTGGGTGCCAGGTGGAGGAGGCTACGCGTTGAGGAAGGAAGGGGGTGCTTAGGCAGGGTGGGGGTGGGAGAATCGACCTCCTCGGCCCAAGGAGACCAGAAGGAGATAGGAAGCGGGTGGGGTGGGAGGAGGAAGCCCAGGCAGATCTCTCCACCAGTGCTGAAACAGTTATTGAGGAGAGGAGGGGGAGAAGATGGAATGGATGAGTAAAACGAATGAATGAGGACGAGCGAAACGACCCTTCTGAGTCAGCAGAAGGAGCCCCAAGATGTCCTAAAGAGGTCTGCCCCGATAGAGGTCTTTTTGAGCTACAAGTTCTGCTGAGGCGCACTGAGCGACTTTTTTCTCTGGTTTGGACCGTTGTCACTTCCGCGTCAGATCTTGCTGGCTGCTCTTCTCCTCGCTCTCCTCAGCCAGTTGGTGAGGGTTTTAAGTACTTGCTGGGCTTTTAAGAGCACGCCTTTCAAACTCCAAAAGCCTCCTCGAAGGCTATTGGGAGATGCTCCTCGCACAGGTAGTGTGGAGGAGAGACAGAAGCAGACCAGGGGTGCCTTCTGCGCGCGGTGGCAGAGAAGATGCTTACTCGTTCCTTCGCTTTACAAGACTCTTGATATTTATTAGAGGTATATAAAATGTAACTAGAGATGATGTTGGAGGTAGATGGAGGAGACGGAGAGATGCATATATGTGATGTCTGATGTTGATTATTATTTTTTGAAAGCCAGAGAGATAGGTGCATAGACAGGCACAGATGGATAGGTTAAACCGCTAGGGTGACCTCAAGGATGCTTTTCAAATAAACGCATCTCAGAGTGGTTGTGTACAAGAGCTGTACTGTTGAATACTTTAAAATATTTGTTTCCCTGGTGGGATTTGGTGCTTCAAAACTCTGTTTTGCAAGTCTTTCTTTTCTATCTCAATCCAACGGTTTGGTGAGCAACACATTATTTCTCTCTGCGCGCACACACAAACACACACAAATACACGCACACTTCCTTAATTCTGTGCACAGAATAGAATCTGACAAGCGCCAGCCTGGAAGATTAATTAAGAAAACAAATGTGGGTTGGTGCTGAGATTTATGGCTCCTTTGGAGAGGCGAGCCTGTCTACAAATGTCAGAAACTGAGAGAAGGCGGCATGCAGATCTCATTCTCACTTTCTCTAAAGATGTGTGGTTCTCTCCCTCTTTTTCACCCACCCGTCCAGAAAAAAGCCGTTTTAGGACGAAAGCCTTTCGCTTCTCAGTGTCGAAGCGAAGTGCACGTGCGGTTGTGGATATGCTTGGAAATGGCTTGTGTTGCTTCACATGGAGCTGATAAACAAACCAATCCAGTGGTGAGGCTTCCAGAGCAGGCGAGGGTGGTGTGTTTGGAGAGCTGTGAGTGCTTAGGCGCGATTTTCTTCTGTTAAGAGAATGTATCGCTACGGTTAGGGCGGTGGCACAACGCTTGAAGCTGACTAGCAGCTCTTGAAATGGACTAGCAACGCAATCCTAGACGTGCGCGAAATCCTAGACATGCATGGAAGTAAAATGGGGTTTGCTCCCAGGTCACTCGGTGCAGAATTGCAGCTTATGGCTGCAGTGACACCCGCCCACTTACGCAGAAGTAAATCCCATTGATCCTAGTGGGATTCACTTCAGGTAAACATACATAATGTACTGAGTGCTCCAGAGTTCGGAGGAGATGGGCTTGATTTCAACTTTATTTCTAAAGTCTGTCTGTGTGCGGCAGCAGCTTCTGGAACGCGGTAGTGCTCTCCAGCTGGACTGAACTTGCTTCGGCGTTTGCTTAATGCGCTTGGCTTCGGATGGCGCCCCAAATCGCCCATGCAGCAATTTGGAGACATAAGCAATCGTAAGAGAGGGTGTTTCGGCGGTGAAGCTACAGTTCTCCTGCTTTTCTCTATATGGAAATAGAAAGTCGGGAGGTAACAGGCTTACAAAAGCTGAAGGTGCATGCTTCTCTCCCCGCCCCCCCCCCCTTATCCTTCTCCACTCGGCGAGGTGCGCTCTCAGGGAGTTTTGCAGGGACATGCTCGGTCGGCGGCAGAGCGCCTGTTGTTATGATAAGTCGGCAGCAGCAGCAGGAAAAGTGAAGCATGCCTGTCACCTCCCAGGATTCACTGGCTGCGAGTTGCCCAGCCAGTTGAGCGGGTTGGGCCGAGCCTGGGAGCCCCAGCTTGTCCGGGCCAGCCAAGCGCCAGTCGCCTCCCTTTTTCTTTCCCTCCCCTCCCCCCCGACAGTCTTCACCACCCCTTTTCCACGATCCTCAGCCCCAAAGGGGGAAAAAAAGGGCTCCGCGGGGTTCCCGAGATAGCTCCGCCGCCCCGATTCCGGTCCCCTCCGCCGCCACAACCTCTGGGAGAACGGAGCTCCGAAAGGGCGGCGGAGATTCCACGCGCGGAGCAGGGAGGGCCCTTCCCCTCCAGCCCGGGGCTCCGGCGAGGCCCTGTTGCTGCCGCCGCCGCCTCGGGCCCTCGAGCCATGGACGTGACGCAGCAGGACGCCGCCGGAGCCGAGCCGCCAGGCCCAGGAGAACCGGGGCAGCTGAAAGGAGGCGGCGGCGCCGAGGCGGGCTCCTCCGAGAGCGGCTCCTCGCGGAGCAAGAGGGCAGCTGGAGACGCGCAGCTCTTGGCGCTGCCCTTCGACGGCGCGGCCTTCGCCCAGCCTCCGCCGCCCGAGGTGCGCCCTTCTTCGCTTCCCTGCCGCCCCAGGACCTTGCCTGGGCCTTAGCCGGCCTCCCTCGCTCCTTCCACGATTGCCCCACCGGGCCCAGGTCTCCTCTTCCCCTGCCTCCTCGCTGCGCTCCTCGTCGGGCCGTCTCTTCCCTCTCGCATCTTCCTTGTTCACTGCCTTCCTGCCTTCCCCTCTCAGTCTCTTTCTCTCTCTCCCCCCCCCCCGAGATTCCCCTGCTGCCCCCTCCCCAAGTTCACCCCAAGCCCCGGAACCCACCCGGGACCTTTTCCCCGGCCTGCCGCTTCTTTCCTTCCCTTTCCCACGCGCGCTGCCCGCTCCCTCCCTCTCTACTTACCCCTCTGCCCTTCCTTCTCCTATCCACTGGCCTTTCTTCTCTCTCTCTCTCCCCCCCCCCCCCGCCTGCCTGCCTGCTCCCACCCTCTTGCTTCTGCCTGGCTCTCTCTCTCTCTCTCTCTCTCTTCACTTCTTCATGCCCTACAACCTTTTAAAATGTTGCCCCTTTCCTGTGATTCGTCAGACGCGGCGGCGGCGGCGGCATGGCTCTCTCTCTCCCTCTCCCTCCCCCCCTCCCCTCGCTCTCTTTTTGTCTCTCCCTCTCTCTCGGTCCTCTCCCCCCCCTTCTCTCGCTCCCCCTCCCCCCTCTGATTAGATACACTGATTCTTCATTCAATGGACGTCATTTAGAACAGCCTCTGCCTTGAGTTGCTTCCTCGCTTCACGCTCGATTTCCAGCCATTCTTCCCTTATTAAGTATTCGTGTAATATTAACAGTCATGAATATCTGCTATTAGGACTCTCGAGGAAAGCGAGCCGCAGATCTCTCCCTCCCTCCTTCTCTCTTTTTCTCTCTCTCTCTCTCTTATTAGGAGCTCACGTGAAGCAGTCGGAGCGGGAGGGGGAGAGAGAGAGAGAGAGAGAGGTGTGTGGGGGCAACGCACCACACACGCACACACGGATTAAGGAACACACACACACACACACACACACACACACACACACAACTTTGCACCGCAATAGCACCGCCGGATCCGGCTCTCCCTCGCCTTTTTTTCGCCGCTGCAGATCGCCGGGCGTTTGGGTCAAGTTCTGATGGATTTGAGTCGCGCCGCGTCCCCAGTGCTGCTCGCGGACCAGCCTGGGCGTTGGGCACTCGGTGTAGTCACAGTCTAGACCTGGGCTTCTTCTCCTCCTTTTGTGCGTGTGTGTGAGTGTGTGAGAGAGGAGAGGAGAGGGCTAGGGAGAGCGCGCTGCTCGCGTGCGGGAGAGGCAGAGAGCAAGAGACGCAGGCAGCGCGAGAGAGCCCGACAGCCAGAGCTAAAAAGAGCCGACTTTTCTCTGCCTTTTTGTTTTTCTCCTGTGCCCTGACTTGGTCCCCCCGAATCCGCGCAGATGTTAGTTCACAGTTTCTCAGCGATGGTGAGTGGCTTTCTTAGCATTCTCTATCGGGGGCTGGCGGGGTGGCGGGGTGGGTTGGTCTTGCTTGTGCCTTTTCTCAGTCTTGCTTATATGTGTGCGTGTTTCACATCCTGCCAGGGTCTGTCTGTCCTCTGTGTCTTTCCTCCTTTTTTATTTTTTTATTTCGAGAATACAAAAAAAACCCCAACTTCTTTATTATTGCGTTGGCTGCTGCAAGTTAACTACAGAAATCCTCGTTTCCGCTTCCATGCCCGTCTATTGTGTTGGTGTTTTTGTCCTGTTCTGTCCCTTCCCGTTTTCCCGGCTGGATTTCACATCTTTTCCGCTCCTCTCTTTTTCCCGGGGATCATCACGCTCCTTGAGAGATTGAAGTCGAAGGCATTTAACGACATCTTTCTTATAATTCCCAACTGCCGCCCTCGCCCGTCCCCCCCCCTCCTTTCCATTTCTGTGGCTGTTAATTTCCTTTAGTCGTACCTGTGGGCTATAATTTCATAACCTTCCAAGTCCCAATTGCACGCCGGCAAAACCATTTACATTTTCGTTCCTCTTTCCCCACGCGCTTTATTTTTATTTTTGTTTTCTAGTTATTCGCCTTAATTTTTGGACATTTCATTATTTTATGAAGAATGTGTGTGCATATGCAATATATGTATGTATGTATGTATAGTGTGTGTGTGATATTTTATATTATATCACAGTTCCAACTAACAAAGCAGCACATTTTTTATGAGTCGTCAATCTTTTTTCTTTCTGCAAATGACTTATCCAAACCCACATTTTGATCATATTTATGGACGCGCTTTGAAGGAATAGCAGCTCTTTTGGGTGACGTTGCCCTGGGAATGCGACGACGATACAGGTCCGCTTCTGCACCATTTACAGTCGTTCCCATTTAAAAGTTCCAGGCAGATGAGAGTCTTTTTCGTAAATGGTGTGGGAACGCTTTGGATGGGTGGGGGTGGGGAGAAAGATAGGCTGAATTTTCGAATGACAAAAAAACCAAATCCCCTCTAAGATTTTCCCCGCCCTCGGATCTGCCGTCAGCGTACGGATTTGGTTGGTTTTTCTATTTATGATTTTCCTTTTGTTGTAAGGAATTTCAACGCCTTTCCGTTTGTAAGATGCTTGGAACCAAATGTTTGCAAATCGCATCCTTTGTGTGTGTGCGTTGGGTGTATAATGGGGGGGTGTGCGAGGCCTTCAAACCGTCCTGATTTTGATCTCCTCTCTCTTTCTCTCCCCCTCTTTTTCCTCGTTCCCCAGGACCGTCACGATGGCACCAGCAACGGGACAGCCCGCCTACCCCAGTTGGGGAGCGTGGGCCAGTCGCCCTACACCAGCGCCCCACCGCTCTCCCACACCCCCAACGCTGACTTCCAGCCCCCCTACTTCCCGCCGCCGTACCAGCCCATCTACCCTCAGTCCCAAGACCCCTATTCCCACGTTAACGACCCCTATAGCTTGAACCCTCTTCACGCCCAGCCCCAACCCCAACACCCAGGCTGGCCGGGACAGAGACAGAACCAGGAAACGGGGCTTTTGCACACCCACCGAGGACTTCCGCACCAGCTCTCCGGCTTGGATCCGCGAAGGGATTACCGGCGGCATGAAGATCTATTGCACGGACCTCATGGCTTGAGCTCAGGACTAGGAGACATCCCCATTCATTCGATACCTCACTCTTTAGAAGACGTACCGGTAAGGAGAACTCCGCGCCTGTATCCTCGCGGCGGCTGACACCAGCAATGCCTCGTTCTCCGGCCTGCGATGCGCACATCCCGCGCGCCCTCGGGCTGGTGGATGGGACTTGCGCTGGGCGCATCCAGCCAAATGACCGCAGAGAAAGGCAGCGAGGCGATGGTGTCTCTCCATCCGTTGGCAACCGGACGGCTTTAATCGCGCCAGCGTCTCCCCTGCAAAAAATAGAGTAATAGTAGTAATACCCAGCACACATTAATAGTTGTTTGCATCTGTCCCTACCACTGCATTGATGGGGAGTTGAGAGGGAGACGCACCAGGAGAGAAATAATTCAGCCAAAATCATCCTTGACGGTTTTTTCCCCATGCCCAATGACAATGAGTGGGAACTATAGGGAAGGCCGTGCAGTAATAATAATAATAATAATAATAATAATAGTAGTAGTAGTAGTAGTAGTAGTAATAGTAGTAGTAGTAGTAGTAGTAGAATTAATGTGATCCTCGGGCCTTGCCATCGGTAGGATCCTAGATGTCTTGGGAAAGCAATCAGTCGACCTAAACATGCCTAAGGCTTCATGCATTTCTCGGTCGGGAGAAGAAAGGGAGCCTGCAAAATGAATTGGAAATCAACACCAAACCATTAAAAACAAAACAAAAAACCCCACGTAATTCCGGACTGAAGAATTGGCATAGTCTGAAGTGGTTAGCGAGGCGGATGGAAGAAAGAGAATGCATTATTTTTGGGTGTGTTTTTTAAAATGAATGTCGTTTATTCGTTGGGGGGTGAGGAGGAACTAGTAGCTAACAACAGATAAGTAATCATATTCTGACCAATATCTTTTAGTACCCTGAATATCTGCTGCCCACTCTCTGGAGTTGGGCTCTCTTAATCGTTGGGGAAGATTTCTCACGAAGCCCGGCGTTCGGGTCTCGGCCCCTTTGCAAGCGAAGAGGGCCATTGTCCGCGGGGAAGCACCTTACGTGCTTGTCTCCAAAGGGGAACCCCTTGCCTTCTGGCTCCCCGGCTGAAAAGAGTATTTGAGTAGGCCAGTAATATTATGCAAGGCTCATTATACCAGGCAAAAAGCATTTGCGGGGGAGGGGGAGGGCTGGGGCTGGTGGCTGGTAGAAGCAGCTCCTGGTATCTGGATGTGATTTTTGCTGTTGTTGCTAAAACGCCACCCCAAATTACAGGATCAAATATTATAACAATATGTCCACTGACAGTTTAATGATTTACAGTTTCATGTTGCAAGGATAATGTTCCGATGGGTTCACCTATTTGGGGGTCATTTTGGAAGCCTTTTATTCCTTCCCGGTTTAGTAAATCATACTTGGAGGTGGTGTTGAATAGGGGATTTCGTGACATCCCGCCCTCCCTACGAAACCGATTCTTACCTTCAGTTGTTTTGCAACAAACGCATGCATTCCCGTGTGTGGGAATTTAGGGAACGGTTGGGGATGAAAAGAACAGAACAATACGCAAAGCACGTTTGGGACAGGCTGCGGTTCTTAAAAATACTTCTCTGTATGGAAACGCCTTTTAAATGGCCGGGATCTACTTTCAAGCGAAAGGAGTACAGTTGAAACCAATGGGACTTCCCAACACATGTCAAGATGTAAACGATTTTGAAGCTAGCAGCTGGGGTTTCGGTTCTTGCAAGGAACATGAGCTAAAATATATTCCTCTTTCGGAATTTCGTTTTGGTTCAAAGTGTATTGCAAAGCGCAAATTGCATTTGAATGATAAATACATCCCATTTTATTCCCTGCTCTGGCAAGAGATGACTTATCGCTGGCATGTTTTCAGAAAAATCAGTTGCCAGCTAGTTTAAATTCCCACTCCTCACGCCCGCCCTTAAACTGAGCCGGATCCACAACCCAGTTAAGCAGGAGCACCTTGCTTTGAGTTGTGGTTCCATTAAGCAGAGAAAAGTGGCATGAAACTGCTTTGGCAATTGAACACACACACAGAGAGAGAGAGAGAGAGAGAGAGAGAGAGAGAGAGATCGCTTGTGGGGTTGGTTGTGAATTCTTTTATCAAGAAATGTGGGTCACAGAAAAAGGGTCGTTTTCAGTGTCCCCGTTGCTGCCGCAGTTAACCTTTCCTAGGAGCGGCTCCTCGGTTCTGAAGACATGCTAAGTCGAGGGCGAGAATTATTTAAGCATAAATATCTCGGCGGGATTTTAAAACCTAACAGTCGGTGGCTTGCGTGGACTCCATATAGGTAGAGGAATCAGACAAATAAAAACGTTACGCCCCACTACATTTACTTTATGGGTTTGGGGCCTCCTGCTTGAAGGGATCATATTTCCCTATATAGTTAAAAAAAAAAAAAAGACCCCCAAAGAAAACTGCAGCGTTAGTCATTTCTGAACATTTCTCAATTTAATTATGCTCAAATCCAGAAGCACTTTAGGCAAGTTACAAATGAGAGCATTGAGTACAATAAAACCCGTAATAAAGCAACTTCGTACCATCCACCCGGAATCATTGAGATCAGGCACAATTAACAGGAGCATAAATCCAAGGCAGAATGGAAAATGTTAGGCTCGGTATTATTGCTGGACAGAGACAGAGAAGGAAGGGGGAAAAGGGGGTTTGGGGGTATCTCTGCGCGCCTGTCTTTTGAACGGCGGCCGGTCGCCTGCAATTTTTGCAACGCGGCCGCGAAATGTTCTATATCTCAGCAGCGCTAGTGCTAATTTGTAAACACAGACAGACACATTAGATAGACTGTCAGGTTGGGAATTAGAAAACATGATTTTCATTTTACTTTCTAATCACGTTTCGAAGTCGAGGGCGCGCCTCGCGGGCACGCGGGCACACACGCGCGCGCAAATCCATCTGTAGGAGAATTAAAAAGGCATCAGCCGAATCTGCTAGTGGACAATAGAGCCGCGAGCGAGGCTTCATGTTCTTGGGTTATTCAGCTAATATAAAGCTGGCTTCCTTTCCCCTCCAGTTCGTTTCCCCCTAAAAAATCTCCTCACCTCTGTGCCTCCTTCCCAAACGGATTATTCTGCTTCTTCTCCCTGGTTTCCATTGTATTTCCCCCTCTGTTCTCTGTGCCCAGTGGTGGTACAAAATTACCATTCTGAAATCTCCAAATCACTTTTAATCACTTTTTTTTTTAATACTGCAAGACTAAGACACGAGTCCTGTGCACATTTCCTGGGGACACAATTGCAACTTACTTCCGAGTAAACATGCATAAGATTCCGTTGCGTGGCTGCAAATAGACGCCCATATTTGTAGCCAGCGGGTGTTACTTGCGAGTAAATATGTTCAGCGTCCCCCTGCACAGGCTGCAATCGAGTGCATGCGTTTTTTGGAAGTAAGTTGTACTGAAACCGATGCGGCTTTACTGTCGAGTAAACGTAGTGAAAAGATTGAGCTATTAATTGTAAGATTCCAACAGCCCAGCCAAATGCCCCATCCCGATTAGACCTGGGGGCTGTGGTTAAAATATTGTTTTCCCCCTTTTGTTAAATCCCTGCACGATAATGCATCGAAATGAAACATTTCCGCACTGCATATATATCTATATCTGTTTGTGTGTTTTGGATCCAAGTACCGTAAGGCAGAAATATCAGAAAAAGAAAGAAAGAAAGAGAGAGAAAGAAAGAAAGAAAGAAAGAAAGAGAGAGAAGCAGCTTCGTAACATGTTTCTTTTGGTATGTTTAAATATTCACATCCTTGCGTATCCCTTTTGTTGCAGCACGTAGAGGACCCGGGTATTAACATCCCAGATCAAACTGTAATTAAGAAAGGTAAGCCATTTCCTTTAACATTCCAGGCATGTCCTCACAAGCTCGGTGCTGTTGCGGAGAGAACTTGATAAAGCCATTGTTCCCCTCCCCTCCTCACCCCCTTCCATGTAATTCACAACAGGCTTTTGAAAGTGGACAACGACATGGACAGTCCTGGTTGCAAACCACCTTTCACGCGAGCCCAAACGCGCCGTGATTTTTGTATGTGTGCGATTATATTATCTCTCTCGAACGGATCCAGGTTTTAATTCTTCCTAATAATCCCATTCGCGGTTAGGAACTGACTTCGAATTTCTACAGTGAAATTGTCTCTCGTGACCAGAACCCCGCACCAACCCTTTCCAGACCCTAGTCTCTCTGTCTCTCCCCCCCCCCAACCCCCACGGCGGACTTCAGGTTTATGAGATTGTTCTGAATTGTTTATATCAGTAGCAAGCGAGCTAAGGATATGGGAAGGGGGCTTTGGTGTCGTCTCCGCGGCGGTGGCTTCCGCTTGTTTCTGGAATAGTGCCTCCCGGGTTGTTGTTGGTGCTACTGGTTCTTAATGGTGTGCTGTCGTTGGGTGTCTAGAAGACAGAGTGCTCTCATTCCCAGCCCCTTTCAAATGACTTTGCAAGGGGGTTGATGGGCTTGGGCTTTCCTTTCTTGGTTTCTCAGTGTTGGCAAGGGAGCGAAACGATGGGCTCCCCTTTTGGGTACTGCTCGGAAGACGGCTGTTGGAGAGAGTGAAGCTCTCTCCGGGTTGAGCGCTTGGCTGTTATTCGCTGGGAAAGGGGCGCGTGTTTGCCTTTGCTCTAGCGGAGTGTCTGGGTATTTTAGGCACCGCCAGGGTCTGATGCTCTACAAAGCTTTGGAAACCTCAGCACTGCCACAGTGAAAGCTAAAGTTTCACCCCCCCCACCCCCCTCAATCTGGGGAGCTTTTGTCACGTCAAATTAGATGTGCAAGGAATAAATCTTAAAGAGATGCTCTTTCCGAGTCGACATGATAATTGGCTCTTTTATTAGTAATCTCAAGAGTTCGTTTAACTCCTATTGTCTCTATTAGCCTCCCCAGAGCTATTAATGTCACAAGTGATCTATCCAAAACCTAGATATCCCCCCCTCCTCGCTCCACCCTTTAACATTTGGATTAGGCCCACTAAAGTGAGGATGTGAAACGGGGGTGGGATTGGGAACGAGGGGAAGAAGCAGATGATGACAAAAGAGTAAATATTTATAGTGTAACCGGCCTGGAACGTGAGCACAGCGCCCATCGCATGCAAAGGCGGCTGCCCTTATTTTTTCACTTATGCTTAGCCAAGTTGGGAAACGAAAAATAAGGCTTGCTGAGTTTTGTGCTGGTCCTGGATATCTCCTAACAAAGCCCTAGATCTTTCTGTCTCTTAAGGGGAAAGATATGAAGGCGGCAGCAGGGAGGTGGTTTGTTTTTGTTTTCTTCCCATTTTGAGAAGCAGCTCTTTAAGGATCTAGGAAGTTTCTGTTTTCCTATTTTGTTTTGGCTGCGCGCTTCTTCTTCTTTTAAACAAAGCGCTCCACTGTCATGTTCTTTTGACGATAGAAACCGCCTCCCTTGTTTCACGCTTCCCAGTGTGAAAAGTTGCACGCAGAGGGGCTGCGACACTCGGCCCAGTTTATTTGAAACACTTGGAGACAGTGTGTGTTGGGGAAGCGGGGAGGCTACTCTAGAACAATGGCACGCTTAGATGTTCCAGAACCGGCTAAGGTGCATTGTTTGAACGTCTCCCTTTTATCTCTAAAAGGATGAATGTAACATCTCTCTGTGTGTGTGATATAGCGAGTACGGTAAGTGTTCATCAGGCTACCAGCTTGAGAACATTAATTTGGCTCCAAGTTCCAGCGAGATCCATAGGACTTAGATGCCCCTGGAACCGTTTAGCAGATGAGAGGCAATGCCCCGTAAGCTCCGCCCCCTCCTCACCGCTTGACACAACCCCCGCTTCTGATTGGCCTTTCCCCCGAAGGGGGCGGGCGGAGAACAAACCAGCCCAGACGCTCGCCTTGTCGGTGTCCCTGCCTCATGCCAGCTCCTTTAAAGAAGCTTAATTCAGTTCAAGGCATAGTCAATATACATCGGGATGCATCAGGCTTTTAAGCCAGAGATTGCGAGCCCCTTGAGCTTTCACCTCCCCACCCTCCCCACAATGTCTCCCCGCCCCCAGAAACAAAACAAAACAAAACGTGGCGTGCTCTGTAAATAACATCTTGGGTTGAGTCAGGTGGTGCAGCTGCTTGTTTGCCTGTTTATTCGGTGGCATTTCAGAACAGGCGGCGGAGTCTGGGCTTTCAGGCCTTCGTGTCGTCGTCCCCCATTCCCTCTCTCTCCTCGCATAGGAGCCAATAAAATATCCGAGATGGGCCTGGTCATTCAAATGGTGTGCATGTGCCGTGTCCTGTGATCGATTATGTGGGGGGTGGGGCTAACCTGCCCCCGCTCCCCCGAGTATTTTATTCGAGTTGGCACTCCTGCCTCCTGTGCGGGAAGGAAGGGAGAAAACGGCTTCTCTCAGCCTTCGGCCTTCAAAGTAAAAAAAAAGCGAGGGGGTAGGAGGAAGTGGTGCTTGGAGCTGGGGGGGGGGGAGAAAGAAAGAAGCAGCCGCCAGTCAGCCGCCCCCGGGGTTTTCCAGCGTCCCTTGGCGCGGAGGACAGTGCCTGAGGGGGCTCCGCTTCTTGCCCGCCATAGTGGTCGACCAAGCGCCCCCCTCCTCTTCATCCCTGTCGTCTTCCATCTGCCGCCACCTTTCCTGGCTTGTTGTTGTCGTCTTCTTCCCCGCCCCCCCCCTACCATGAAGTTTATCCCGAGGCAGCCCCTCCCCCCTCAGGCTGCTGGCAGCTGCTAATCCCCTCAGCATTTGTGCACTAACGCGGCTCTCCCTCCCCTCGCCCTCCCCTCTTCCTCTCCTACCCAACCCGCTCCCCCTTCCCGGACTCTGCAGGCCCCGTGTCCCTGTCCAAGTCTAACGCCAACGCCGTCTCCTCCATCCCCATCAACAAGGACACGCTCTTCGGCGGCGTGGTGAACCCCAACGAAGTCTTCTGCTCGGTGCCCGGGCGCCTGTCCCTCCTCAGCTCCACCTCCAAGTACAAGGTCACGGTGGCGGAAGTGCAGAGGCGCCTGTCCCCGCCGGAGTGCCTCAACGCGTCTCTGCTGGGCGGAGTGCTTCGGAGGTGAGGCAGCCCGAGTCGCGGGAAACGAGGCAGGGTGGCGGGGCGGGATCTCTTTTTGGAGGGAAGGGAGCCGATTGGAAGGGACCGTGCGCGCGACTTGAGGTGGTAGCGCCCCGTCCAATCACTTGCTCGCCAAAGGGCGCCACTGTCCACAGTTCTGCCAGTGCTTAATTCCCAAGCCCCGAGGCACCATTGTTCAGTGTGCATCCTCCTAGGCTAGAAACCTAGGCAGATCCTCCACGGTGCCTTGGGTTAGTCAGAAGGGAAGGGGAAACTGCTCTTGCTTGTGTTGTCAGTGATGCTCCACACTCTGCAGGGTCACATTCAAGAAGAGACCAGAGCAGGTGCTGCCAACCTGGTCGTTTTAAGCCAAGATCCACAATTATTTCAATAAAATAATCGAAATAAATATTTATTTATTTTTTTAAAATTGTCCAGTAGCACCTTAGGCTTAGAGACCAACTAAGTTTGTTCTGGGTATAAGCTTTCAAACAAACTTGGTCTCTAAGGTGCTACTGGACAATTTTTAAAATCTAAATTTTTATTTTGATTGCGTCAGACCCTCACTGCTACCTACCTGAAACAGTAAAAGCATGTCAGCCTAGTCTGCCTTCATGGCCTATGGCTTCATTTCAGGATAAGCTAAGTATCCTTCATAATAAGGATACTTTGTAACAGATTTTTGGAGGGAAATGTATTATTTATCTTTCACCTGTTTATTTCCCTCCTTTCTTCCAATATGGAACCCAAGCTAGCATATATGTGGTTCCCAGGCAGTCTCTCCATCCAGCCACTAACCAGACCCAGACTTGTGTAGTTTCATCAAGGTGGTGGCCTCACCTGACTTCTGACAATTGCAGACCTGATATTACTCACGTGTTAAGTGGTTTTGTTCTCGCCTCAGTGCAATCGCAAAGCCCCGTGCCTCTTGTGTTAATATTTGTTCTGGGTCCACAATTGTAAAAAGTTATCCCTTTTGTGTGGATATGTTGTTACATGGGGCACGAGAAGGCAGTAGTTAACCTCAGAACACACCAGATCTGCAGAATATTTTGAGATCAGAATCTTAGCTCAGTAGTGACCTGAGTGTCTTTAATGGGAGGACATCACTTGCTTTCAAGCCGTTGAACCTGGAAAATGTGTTGAGCAAGTAACTATTCTTCAGCCTTAGTTTGGGGCCTTGAAAAACAGCAACACCCCTCTGCAAAATGAACCACCCATCTCACAGGGTTGTTAATAATGAGATCACATTACACAGCATCTTGTAAACTGCAGATAGAAAAGTGCTTCCTGAAAGTGCAGAGATGACCTTAAATATGAAAAAGCATCTATTATATCTGCTGTTATCATTGTGGTTGTTGTTGTATGTAGCATGTGCCACAATCACACATCACTGCCACACAACGCCAATGCATCCAGTCAGCAGCCTCAGGAAGGAACACTGTCCGCTTCTTGAAAGCTTACACACACCAGCTGAGGGCACTGCCAGCATTGCTTTGCTGAGTAATGCTGCAACAAGCGAGTAATGCTAAGCTACAATACAATAAGGAATATTAAAAAGATTTGATCCAAGTTGCCGGCTACAGGGATACGATGAAGTATTTTCTTTTAAAAAGAAAACCACACCTGAACAGGGACAAAATAGCAGGTATCATTCCAACTTCATATTTTGAGCAAACTGAGTGCAGTTTCCATAATGGAAGACAAATGAACACACTTAGCAATTGTGAATTAGGCTAGTTAACAATGCAAGGAGGGTTGGCTTAAGCAAGTCCCCACTGGATTGCAAATGTGTGAAAGCACTAATAGTGGTTATGACTTTGGTCCAGACCATGATAAGGTAAGGGCCACCTGGTGCCTGTTTATGGTTTGCAGTAGACACTGTGAGAACGTAAAGGGCTTAATTTTAGCTGTTCTATCTCCATGGTTATTTCAGACACAAGGAAATATTTCAGGGCATTTCCCTGTTTTGCATTTAATTGTCCCTTTCATATCATGCCTTCCACACCTAGCATTTCCTGAAATGGAACGCCACTATATCATTTATAATAAGGATTTGTAAAATAGCTTTGAAGGAAAATATTTGAAAGAGTTGCAATACGAACTGCTAGATATTAGTCATGTGTTAAGTGTTGTTGTTGTTTTTTTCAACGTGTGGAACAGGGCGAAATCAAAAAATGGAGGGAGATCTTTGAGAGAAAAACTGGACAAAATAGGATTAAATTTGCCAGCCGGGAGACGTAAGGCTGCTAATGTTACCCTGCTGACATCACTAGTGGAAGGTAAGTGATGGCTTTGGATTTGGCGAGGAGAAGGGCATTCTTTGGGAAATGTGTATTTTTATCGTTTGTTTTTACCACTGAACAAAACCAGAACCTTTTGGAGGCCTGTGCTGAAATGTTTATGGGCATTGTTTAATTTAAATCATTATGTCTGAGGAAAATGCTCATTTTGACCTTTTTGCTTTGTACTTTTTCAAAAGGTGAATTGAAGCTGTCAGCCCAGTCCAGAATCCATTTATGTCTAAATATAATTTGAAGCCGGCTCTGTTGAAATCTGGGCTTAAATCCCTGTAATGTGGTTAGGATCTGGGTTGCCAGGCCTCAGTGAAGTGAAGGAAACTAAGTTGGTTATAAATTCTGAAAGTTCAGTTTAACTGGGTTGTTCACTTGCATTAAAAAAAGTAGGGCTGAAAATATTAATTAAGCATAATTAATGAATTAATTTATTAATCACTGATTGACATGGTGGATTTTAATTGGATTTTCATCAGTGCAGTCCCCAGTGAAAGGGGCATGGTAGTGATGTGTACAATCATTGTACACATCTTAATTCAGACAACAGGGACTGGGGGTTGTGATGGTTTTATAAACAGCATATGACTTAGCTGAACTTCTTAGTCAAAAGAAGTTTATTTTCGGGAGAAGTGAAACTTAGTGTTTATTAATTAACTGATTAATTGTGCTACTATAGATTACTGGATTCCAATTCACCAGTCAGTATGGGTAGAACTTTTTGTTTTAAATTGATATGTAAAACTGCAATCCAGTTGCATTTAAACCTGTTTAGGTCATTCACATCAATTGAATGAAGGCTGCTCTCCAAATAGACTTCTCTCTAAATATGTTATAAATAAATTAACAGATCTTAATGACAGTACCATCCTATGAATGTCTACTCAGAAGTAAAATACATTGAGTTCAATGAGACATACCGTACTCCTGGTTTGATTGCAGCCTAAATGTGTTTAGGATCTGGATGTAAATTTGTTAAAAGCCAAATATGTTAACTTAAGTGCATTGTAGGTCTGTATGTAATCTTCAAATCAGGTTGAATTCAAACATTCCTGTTTTGCTAGTTTGTGAATCCAGATGACAATCAGGCACAAATAATACTCATTGCAATACTGAGAGAAAAGTGTATTACTGTTGAAGCCTGTGGTTCTGTTCTGTTAGTTCTGCAGAAATGAATGGGCCTAAATAAGTTCAAAATGACTCTTAATTGTGCAAGAGCTTTGTGTGTAAAATGAGACCCATGCTGCTTTGCTGCTTATATGAGTAGATGCTTGCAGAAAGGACATTATAATGAATTCAAAATGTTAATATGTTGCAATAATTGTTGACCACTTCCAATCTCAAAAAGTCCCATCACCAGTGAATGCCTTATAAATGTAACAAATATAAAGCTGGACAGACTACTTATTTATTAAAGTTTATATTCAACCTTTCTTCCAAAGAAGTCAAAGTGGCTTATCTGTTTTCCCCAGCCTCATTTTATCTTCAGAAAAACCCTGTGAGATCGAGCCAACCTTTCTCAAACTTAGGCCCCCAGATGTTCTTGAACTACAACTCCCATCATGCTGGCTAGGAATGATGGGAGTTGTAGTCTGACAACATCTGGGGACCTGAGGTTGAGAAAGGCTGGGTAAGGTCACCCCGTGAGCTTTATGAGTGAGAGGGAAATTGATCTAGGGTCTCATTGGACCTAGTCCAGCAATCAAACCCCTGTACCACAACAGCTCCAATACATATATCAGGGGTAGTACTAGACTACCAGTAACATCTTGGCCTTTTAATCTGTGGGATGTGATTGCTGTTCAGGATTAAATAGTGTATTAAAAGTGTTCTAGCCTCTCACATTCTATATGAACGGCCTACGTTGAAAGAGTGCATGGCAACGTTACGCTTTGCTAGGAAGACCCCGACTTTGCCAGTTGCTGCACCAAGACTACCACCACACCAACAAATTCCTGCCTCAAACAAATTTTCCAATTTCTGTGAAGTTGGGTAGAAAAAAGAAACTTGTTTAGAAATTAGGCCAGACCCTTCTTCGTTTTCATTCGGCAGTTTATTAATGTGCTGCATTGATGCAGTCTAACAGGTCTATCTGAGCTGACCATCTTTCAGTGCAGATCTCCAGCCTTCCCCCTTTCATTCTCAGTTCATCACTAGGCAGCTTTAAATGCTAGGTGCTGCAGCCACCCGAAAATAAGTAAGCCTCTGCTGCTTCAAACTGCATACCAGTAAATAATTTAAGTTGTTCTGACATCTGCATTTGAGAAATGTGTGACCATTACTTCCTGAATCAGTTTTGGAATCCTTGACCTAAGTCATGATTTAATGGTGTCCTGAAAGCTTCGCAGCCAGGCACTGAACTCCTCCTTTGTTCCCAATTGCTGCATATTATGGGGGGAACCTTCTTTGATATCTTTTCCAATTGTAAAAAGGGGGAGGAAGGACATACTATTCTAACATTAATGAGAGTGCAAGGGCTAGGAAGCTTCATTTAGTCAAATGCCTTATAATGTGGAAAGAAACATATTGGTCCAGCTTTAAGTGGGGTTAGTTTGCCACAGCTGTTGACACAAGGAAGTTGATATGGGGTTGATACTCATGCAACCTTTCTTCTCCAGTGTTTAATTCTCGAGGTCTTTAACCCCGATTTCAATAACTGTAGAGTGTTTTTTAAGCTTTTCTGGACCCCTGGTTAGTTTTGGTTTTGCTTAGAAATAGCCTAATAGTTTTCTTTGCTTTGTGGCCTGCTTTAAAAAATATTGAACGGTTCAAAGATGTAAAGCTGGAGTATTTTAAGAATGCCAGCCACAACTGAAAGAGTATCAAGGAGATTTTCATTTGTCGTTTGTAACTAAAGTATATTTACATGGCATAAGTAACTGATGCGTAACCAAGCAAAGCAAAACAAAGTTTACAAGCAGCTGAAGGGGAAAAAAGAATTCAATGTATACTGAAGAAAATAATAAAATGGGAAACATGCAAAAAGAATTGGCAGCGGCAACTGGCCACTGCTAATGCTATTGCGATGTTAAGTAATATGTAAAAGGTTTAATAGGATCTATTTGCTGACCTCATACTTTTCTTTATAAAGGTTTTATAAAAAATAACAATTGGCTAGGGTTTGATCCACTTATATTAGAGCAAAAACAAAGGAGTAAAGGCTAATGCTCAGATAAACTGATAATAGTGGGCAATTTTTTTCCCTTTGAGAGATAATATACAGTTGTTTTGGCTGTGAGTCCCTGTGCGATGAGGCAGTTTCTAAAGTACTGTTATTGTTTATGATCCGCTCCATTTTATGGAAACAAGCTCACTGGACTGAGGCTTTGAAGCTCTAATTGGCGCATGCGTTCTTCCGGACCTAAAGCTAATGGCAGGAAGCCCTGCAGTAAAAACCAACTGGTTCAGGAAATTAAAACCAAAGATTTGAAAATCAACAAAACAGACAGACTCAGCAGAATGACCCTAAAATTCTTATGGTTAATCGTTTGAAGGGAGGGGGGAAGGGAAGGGTGGATAATTATATGCGATCAAGTTAAATTTTAAACACTTAACTGTTTAATGCAATCCATTTAGGGGAGCTCTAGAATTAATGGTGATCAATAATCAATATTAATCTCTAGTATGTGATAAGAAATAAGAAGAATTAGCATAGTTTAAACATATGCTTTTGCCCAGGCATGCATATATATTTTTTCTTCCTGTATATAAGGCGTGAATGGATCTCCTTAAGTGTACAAACACAAGCTCACTATTCACTTTGCAGAAAATAAGTATTTCAGATAAAATTTGTGTATTTTAAAATAAAATATATTGTGGTATGATTTAACACTGAAAGAGTTTAGTGCATTAATAAGCAGTTTAACCAAGGTGTTTATTAATCACAGTCCCCTCCCACAGCAAATATTAACAAACTTTAATATGATCTGTTGCCTGTGGAGAGACAGTGTTCAGTGTTAATGTTCATTATGTAAACAATGCCCATTGCTTGATTTTAAAACAAGGTTTTAAAAAGCTGTGTTCTCCTAGTGCAGCTAATGAGGAACTGATCATTTCCTGCAGGAAATGCTTACAAAATATTCCTTGCACTGAAATCTTACATTTATAACAATCAGGTGTTTTGATTAATCCTACACCAGGGTTTTCATAGTACTTTCTTTAAACCAGCTTTTTTTTTTACTTACAAATTATACATTTGCAGATTTTTTAGTAGTTTGGGGTCTTCATTGTCTGGAGTGTATGGTAAAAGTCCAAAGGTGCAATTATACACCTAGGGAAGTCAACTAGAAAGCTCCCA
Organism: Podarcis pityusensis; assembly: GCF_964106645.2. NCBI lineage: Eukaryota > Metazoa > Chordata > Lepidosauria > Squamata > Lacertidae > Podarcis > Podarcis pityusensis. Next base: position 63,285,798 of record NC_138031.1, read on the forward strand.
TTGATTGTAATGGAGTGGGCTAGCTGCTCAACCATGTTAGCAAGTTCTCCTTCTCAGCCCTGCTTGAGCTTTGTGTATTGATTAGCTTTGTCTTCCCACTCCACCTACCCCTCATTTCAGGAGAAGCTGTTCATCTAGCAAGAGATTTTGGTTATGTCTGTGAAACAGAATTTCCTGCCAAAGCAGTAGCTGAATTTCTCAACCGACAACATTCCGATCCAAATGAGCAAGTCACAAGAAAAAACATGCTTCTAGCTACAAAGTAAGACATTTACCTTTGTGGAGTATCAGTGAGCTGTAAGGAAGGCTTTCCATTGCTTGCTTGCTTGTTCTGATATTGTGTGATTATTAGCTTTCACATTTATTAATTGTGGGTGGTAGCTTTCACCATGCATACAAGATTTGCATTGTATAATTAACTTTATAAAACATGCATTCATTCAAGAATATATTATTACTGTCCAAACCAAGTTGGTGTAGATGACTGAGAAGGATGCTTCCACCCCCCACCCCGGGAGATTGTGATATCTGCAAAATGATGGTTAGATCTGAGCTTATAAATTCAAAGAGGAAGGATATTCCATTTTTTTAGCAATGAAGTAAAAATAGCTCATTAAGTCTGTAAGCCTGTGCACACTTACCTTGAACAAGCCCCACTGAACACAGTGGGACTTATTCCCAAGTAAACATACATAGGATATCAGAATTCTGTGTTCACTTACTTGGGAGTAAATAGGATTGATCTCAGTGGAACTTGAAATACCCCAAACACGTGTAAGATCAGACAGACTGCATACTAGATCTTAAAAACTGGCAACATTTTCCTACCCTTTCCCCACAAGTTTGTCCATTAACTTGAAGACATAATTGAACCTGCAAACTGCAAAAATGCCAGTGGGGGTTATTTTAGCAGAAGGATATGTGTTTGTAAGTCTAGTGGATAAGAAAACCAACTAGACTTCCAGGTTGGGTGGGGTGGGGGAGGAAGAGAGAGAAGCCCCGGCTGTTGTGCATGATGTGTTTGCTGGAAATTAAAAGCCTTGTTTAGCACTCCTTAATTACCGGTGGCGATGTCACCAAAGGGCACTGCGCCAGAGGGCACCCACCAGCTGAAGTTGGAGGTACTTTATGCCTGGGAGATATTTAACGCTGGCCTTTAGAGAGCCAAGTGTTTCAATATGCCACTTATTTTTCTGCTGTATTCTCCCCCCCCCCCAAACAATTGGCTCAGATACTGTTCTGAATGTGAGTTCTGCTCAAGACCCTCCACGTTTCACCTCCAGGGAAAGTAGCTCTTACTTCTGTCAAAGGGGAAGTCCTTGGGTTGATAAGCCTAGCAGGACCCCATCTCTTTAAAATCTTACTAGGGTGTAAGTGTTATTGCAATCTCTTCAACTTACTTCCAACAAATAATGGCTTTTAATATCACGCTGTAAGCTAACTGCTGACTTGAATTTGGGTATGGTGTTTTTTAAAATGGTTGAAAGGGATGTATTTTGTGTGTGTGTGTGGAGAGGAACATGTAGAGAGGAAGTGAAAGAGAAATTGTGTAGTGAAGGGGTGTTCCTGTGTGGTTTCTGCTGTATTTAGCGTGTGTATGAAGATGCACATCTCTTTATGAAAGTGAGGAGTTGTGTTAAAGGGAGAGAGACCTGTATTGTGTGTGTGAGAGAGAGGTCTTGTGTGTCTGAAGTCAACCTGAGTGCCTGCAAGCGGAGGAATAAATGCTAGATAGGTTACACCTGATAGTTGTAGGGGAGTAGGGTTGAGATTACTTTATTTATTAATAGCATTTGTATGGTGCTTTTGTAAGGTTTTGTGGGTGGCTCAGCAAGATTATTGAGACAGTGTGTTCTTGACAATGTTGTTGTTGTTAGTTAAAGTAAACAGGAACCAAATATTGTTCTTAGAAGGAAATAAAGGCACAGCCCCCTCCTTCAGGCAAACTGCCTAGGAGACTAGCAGAAACACAAAGGAAAGGTGGCCGAGAATGTGTGTGTTGCAGACAAAAAAAGAGGTTTCTTCAGTTTAAAAATGCATAGATGTGTTAGAAAGCAGAAAGGAAAATATTGCTCCTGGAAAAGAAATGTGCACATAGAGGGGTGTGTGTGTGTGTGTGTGTGTGTGTGTGTGTGTGTGTGTGTGTTTGTGTCCGCTGATCTCTGAAGGCATTGACTCCTTGGCTTGGCTGCTTGCTGACAAGGCTGGCTCATTTTCCTCCTCTTCTCCTTCTCTCTGCTCCATTTGTGCTGCAGACAGATCTGCAAGGAGTTCACCGACCTGCTGGCTCAGGACCGATCTCCTCTGGGGAACTCTCGGCCCACCCCCATCCTGGAGCCGGGAATCCAGAGCTGCCTGACCCATTTCAACCTCATCTCGCACGGCTTTGGCAGCCCTGCTGTGTGCGCTGCAGTCACTGCCCTGCAGAACTATCTCACCGAGGCGCTCAAGGCCATGGACAAAATGTACCTCAGCAACAACCCGAACAGCCACACAGACAACAGCACCAAAAGCGGCGACAAAGAGGAGAAGCACAGAAAATGAGGATTTTTTTGCTTCTCCAACCCCCCCTGCCCAACCAGCCAGCCTGGCTCTCTCTGCATTTTCCTTTCAGTCTCTCCCTCCTTCCCTCATCAGCCCCAAGGCTACAGCAGCAGAAGCCCAGAGATCTTCTACCCCACATAGTAGGACTGGAAACCCATGGCCCTCCCCGCCCCCAATCTCCTCCCTCCTTTTCTCCCTCTTGCACTCCCCAGTTCATTCTCAGTTGCTGCCCAGTCTGGAGCCTAGGAAGATGAACAAGGCGATGGAGCCAGCCTAGGATTTTTTATTTTTTATTTCTGGTCGACTCAGTTTGTGTGGACTTTCCATTTTTTTTAAAAAAAAAGCAAAAACAAACAAAAACGATGAAAAATTAAAAAAAAACAAATAGAACTTTTTTCTAAAAAAAAAGAAAAGACAAAGTGTGAGTGAGAGAGAGAACTAAAACAAACAATTAATAAACAATTAAGTAAATGTGGAGAAAACAAATGAGTTTCATCGGACTGAATCACCATCTTCCCTTACATAAACTTCCGTTTAAGATTGTAGCCATATTTAAAAGAGAGAGAGCGAGAGAGAGACAAAAAGGATGATGATGACATTTTATCAGTATTGTGAATAAACTTGAACACAAACCACATGCAGTTCCATGTCATGTCTTCAGTTGTAGAACTTTTCTCCTGCCCAAGGTAAAGCGACCAATTTGAACTTTCTTATGGTAACACCAACCCACAGTTGTTCTATAAGGGGATCAGTGTTCATGTATGTATATATTTATTTATGTGTAATTTAATGGGAATTGTAAATATGGTGAGTCTGTTTGAAACTTTTTTTTTTTTATTTATCTGGTGATCTCGTTTGCCTCTTGTTTAGTGGGTTTTTAAATCTTTCCCCCTCCTTAGTTCCATCACTGTGGTTCATGGTTACTTATTTAGAAATCAAAAAAAAGGGAGGGGGAAGCTTTTTTGGAGGGAGGGGGTGGAATTTTTCTGGGATTCATCACTTCAGCCCTGTTGTAGCATGTTTTTTAAAAGGAAACAATAAAGCAGCTAAACAAATAAAATAATCTGGATTTAAAAAATATATATTATTAGTATGACCTTTAGTTTCTAATGGATAAAAGCGGGAAAGGACCCCTAACCACCACCTGAAATGATGTTCAGTCTTCTTCAGGACAGATTTTTTTCAAGTATTAGTAGTTTCTAACAATCCCTTATGTGTTGTGGCTTAAAAAGAAGGAAAACAAATAAACAAAAAGTTTATATCCCGTGTTCTTCTACTGAAAGCATCATCAGAGCAATAAATTGATATTGTCTATTCAGATAAAGGATTTAGGGATCTTCTCCCCCCCCCCTTCATTTTGAGTTGTTTTTTTGATTCAAAGAACTTCCATACATTTGGGACCACCTGGTATCCTCTATTTCCACCAGCCATATTGGAAGCAGTTATAGTTGTATTGTATTGAGTTGTGCTGGCAGTAGTTTCCATGCCTGTCAATGTATCATAGTCCTTTGTTGCCCAGATAAATAAATATTTGATACGCTTTATGTCGATTTTTTTTTATTCAGTGGCTGTCTTTACCCAGGCGTATTTTTGTTCTTGGCAGTATTTTTTATTCAGTATGGTTACAGTAATTGAGTTTAACTCTCCCTTGACAATTGCTCCTTGCAATAAGCAGCTGAACCCATTGTTTCCCTCAAGTATAATAAAAACTTACTTTCAAGTTGGAGTTCAGAGCAGGGTATCATTTAGATATTCCACCGAGTCTGTATTCAGACAAATTACACAATAAAACACAATGTACTCTTTTGGATAAAAAAAATGTACTGTTAAAGAAATGGCATACTTTTCTTTAACTGAAAGGTACTTTTATTTTTTAAAAAATAAAGTTTTATTTTATTTATTTGATCTTTAGGTTTTTATTCCTGCTTCATAATTAAGGATCAGTATTACTTATCATAAATGTCCAACATAATCTTAATTTGCATTGCCTTTTAATCTCTATTAGCCAGTTGGGGAGGAAGGGGAAAGCATATACCTGGTTAAGGATAATTGCAAGTGTACACATGCAAATGCTTGCACACAACTTTTAAATAATTGATTTAATGTGTGACTATAGTATATAATGGTATAAAGGTATACTGAAGCAATACTTATTGTTCATATTTGATAATAATTGTGTTTCAGTTTATATATATCTATCTATCTGATGTACATATTTATTCATAGATTTCGGCATTTTTTTTATTGTTTTGGATGAGGGAGGATGTGAAAAGTGTGGCATCCCAGCAATAAATGTTCCAAATTATTATCAGTGCAAATTAAATATTGGATATAGAATATTCTCATATTGTGCAGATCCCGGCTCCAGTCAGAATAGGTATTCAGTGGAAACAGATACTTGCTTGTTTTTAACCAACTTAAATGGTCTCAGAATGTAGAATTGTGGAAAAAACGCAGTTAGCCTCATTGTTTCAGCTTCATTGTGGTGTTTTGTGGTGCAGGGTTGCCAATGCAAAGGTGGCTTTGATAGAAGTGGAGGTGGAGGGCCCCTCCAGGGCTGTCCTTAAGATGTTCTCCATGTGGTAACTCTGAAAAAAAACAAAACAGCAAAACAATTTGCTTACAGTGCTTATTTGGAATGCTAAACCTGAAGCGTCTGAGTGAGCAAAACATTGTGAAACTTAACTCCCAGTGCAATCTGGTTGGCTCCATCTTGTATTTTGTTAAGCGTTGCAAAATAGGTGAATGTGTGATGGTATTTATGAGGCAACTTTGCACTGTGTGTTTTTGGAGGCTTTATATTTCTCAGGCAGAATTGAGAGAGGTTAGCAAGCTTGATACATGTCTCAATGTATCTTCAAAGAGAATTGGGCCTGCTGCTTCTGTGATTTTCCTGTTGGTAGGTGGGTGAGGCCAAATGCATAAGATAAAGCACAAGATGTTCCATTCTCCCAGTTTGGTAATCTCATTAGGGAAGGCAGTAGAAAACCAGTGTGGTCAAGCAGAGGAAGGAGAGCTGGTGAAATTGAAATGCTATTTTTACAGCGACAGACTGTTGGTGAAATGGGTGTGTGTGTGTGTGTGTGTGAGAGAGAGAGAGAGAGAGAGAGAGAGAGAGATCTTCTGCATGTAAAGATGGCATCATTTTGAAAATGCTTATTCATTTTTCCTCCCCAAGATACATTGGTTAACTGTAAAGTGGATGTAACAAAATAATGAGGTGAATGAACCCTAACTGTACGCGCAGCCTTGACATAAATGAAATGCACAGCGTTGTAGCAGGTGAATTGAAGCATTGTCTATCTGGGCTGTTTTTGTTGGCTGCATCACAGATTGTGTGGGGGATCCTAACCTCAGGCACAATGGCATTCATAAACAGCAATGCACACACTGCTGCTCTTTCTCCAGCTATGCATAAATACTCATTTTTAAATGAGTAAAAACAATCTTATTAAATACCATTCATTCATATCTGGTTTTACAGATGCTTGTTACTTTTCTTTTTTTTAAAAGTCTGCCTAATCGTTTTAGGCTGTAGCTGGGCAATGTATAAAAACAGACTTAATCTTGAAACACAAGGAGGTCCTAATAATTTTAAGGATGTGGCTATAAAATACAATTTAATAAATTAAATGCAACGAATAATATTGCATATTTGATACACTGCAAACAACTATTTTAAGATGTTTTCATGATTGTGGCCTTGTAACATTATACAAAGTCAGTGTAAGGAATGACTAACATTTATACATAGCCCAGATATAATATTAAAAGGTGTATTATATATAATTAACCGATTGATTTTAGACTTCTATATTTTTAAGACTACAATCTAGGCCTAGTGAAATCAATTAGAGATTTGCCATTGCATTCTATGCCCCCCCCACAACCCAATGTTAAGTACCTTTACTTCAAAGTAAAGTCAATTGAAATCAGTGGGTCTACTTTGAAGTAAGTGAACATTATAACTGCTAATTGATGGTTTTCTTGAGATTTACTATTGATATATGCTGACTTCCATTGCACTCAAAATAAGCTGAATAAGCTTGAAATGTATTTTCAGTGCAGTGTCGCTGTTTAGATCCTTACTTGAACATAATCTCATTCATTTGCATTTTCAGTGGAAGTAACCTACTTAGAACTATGGTGTTGATTATTAGTAAGGTACCCTCACTATTTCACTTTGGAGAAATTGAATGAAATTACTGAATAATTTCTATCCTACTATTATTTCATTTTGTTTACGATTTTTAAAAAACAACAACAAAGGGAACTGGTAACTTTTGCGTGCAAAATTAATGGAAATGCTGCTCATTGAAGTTTGGGGCTCATCTGCTGTGACCAAAGTGCAGTTACCAAATCGTGCTAATTACTTTCACATTCTTTTTTTTTGGGGGGGGCGGTATTTTACACATTGTAATCAATCATTGTTTCAGCCTTTCAAATTCTAGGCCATGCTTTTAGCTGCTAACCCTAAAATGTTTTTTTTCTTTGCTCTTTAGATTAACTGAAATTAGGATGAATGGTTAAATGTTAATGAGTTATAGCTCAGTTCCTTCATGCTATGCTAATTTATGCATTTTTAAAAATGTAGCACAATGCTTCTTCGAGTTGAATGGTTACCACCCTCCTCTGTAATAAATCATCATCTATCCCTCCTCCCTTCCAACCTCCAAAATCGAATATTAATATAATTTGAGATTTAACTGGTGGAACAGCCATCAGGACAGCAATGCCCCGCAGCTGAAATAATATTTAAAATAGAAAAGATTTGACATTTGATAAGTCAGTGGCTTGAAATACCCAGTTGTACTTAGCTAATTCAGTCCTTAACCTCTGGTTTCAAATAAATCAATTACAGTCGATTCCACTTCAGTTCAGAAGTGCAGGAGGTTTTGAGTTAATTGAATACATTTTATTCACTTGCTAGGAATATTCATTTATCCAAATCCTTAAATATAAAGGAGATTTCTTTGATTGCCCATGTTAAATCTAAGTGCATAATCAGATCAAGCCTTTGCTTGTTTGCTTGGAATCGCTGTAAATTCCATAATGGGTATATTTCGTTTTCTCTCTAACACACACACATACATACACAGGCAAGCTACGATTTCGCTGAGTTCGACTTAAAACAACTATGATGCTAGATCACAGAATGTGGATTAATTTTCATTGAAACCGGCTGAACCTACTCTTAAGTAAATGTGCTTCGGGCTGAAGTTCCAAAACATGTATAGGATGAAGTAGAAAATGTGCTTGATTCTTCAGTATGTCATTCGTTAGCTGGGTTGCCACTTAACTCGCTGTCAAAACCAAGATGAGGATAATGTATATCTCACGAATATACTCTGCCAAAATAAAGAAGTGCCATCGCAAAATCCATAGCCCCTCTCAACTTTGGAGTATTAACGCCCGAAGGCTTTTTGCCATTAACGAAGGTCTGATGAACTCGGTGAGACTTCTGGGCGCGCAGGTACAGGATTGGACTGTAAGGATACAATCCTATCTGAAGACGGTGGGATTTTCTTCCAGATCAGCATACATAGGATTGGGCTGCACGGTCGCAATTCAGCTCTTCCTTGAAGCCAAAGAAACTGAATGAATGAATGAATCCCATTGATTTTAACGGAGGAAAACGCAGCCTAAATAAACAGCTGAATATGCATGTTTCGAGGGAGTTTTTAGAAGAAAACCAGGAACCCTGTTTTAGCAGCTCGGCTAATGGAGTTAAAGAGGCGGGAAACGATTGTTGCCTTGAAAGACCTCCCTTTCGTCACTTCATTCGTTAGTGCTGAGCGTTGCATCTCTCTCCACGTACAATTTAGACAACTGCCAGCTTCACTACTAGAATCATGGAATCATATAGCTGGAAGGGAACTACGAGGGCCATCTAGTCCAACCCCCTCTGCAATGCAGGAATTTTTTTGCCCAACTTGGGCCTCGAACCCACTGCCCTGAGATTAAGAGTCTCATGCTCTATTGAGCTACAAGCGGAGGCATTTGCGCAGCACTGCTTGATCGCTCATCCATTATGTGACTGGTATTTACAACAAGCCTGCGAGGTAGGTCCGTTATTTTTGTATCGCCATATTACAGCCAAAGGAGTCAAGGCTGCGAGATAACCATTTGTCCAAGGCTTATCTAGTGAATAAGTCGAGATTTGGACCACAGGCTTCTGCCGCAGCTCTCCATTAGCCTCCTCATAAGAAACGCAGTTTGCAGCAGCAACAACATCTGGCTAGATCGCCCATACAGACAAAGCAGCCCACGCGTCGGGCTTACGAATCCATCACACTATCAACTCGTTTGCACGCTTTTCTACTGGCCGGGGCCCCGGCTGATCTCTTCCTCTGTATGGATCTCATCACCTCCATCTCTTCGCGCCGTCATCCGCCCAGCCAGCCCTGCTCTTTCGGGATGGAAGGGGCCTCCGCGACGAAGCGTCATTATCCATCACTCCCGCTTGCCTAACGTGTCCAAAGAATAATCAGGTTAGACAAGTGCTGGAAAACCAACATCTGCTCCCCTTCCCACCCCCAGTTAAAGCCCCTTCCCCTTTATCTGCCCATTATAGGGGGAGAAGCCGGCGAGTCTTGGGCGCAGGGGTCAGGGCCATAAAGCAGAAACAGATCGTTAGATCACGACTTTGGGGGGGGGGGGAGCGCCGGGCATGACAAAGGACTTTCCATCATCATCGCCGCTGCTGCTGGAGTTGCGACTGGAAGCGAAGAGGTTCGGGATTATTAATCGCCCCCCCTTCTCTCTCTCTCTCGCTCCCCCCCCAAAAAACCAGCACCCTTCCACCATTCAGAGGTGAGATGTTTCTCGCTGCAGAATAGTCTCCATCCCATTCCCTCGCACCTGATTTCTTACTACAAGCTAGAGGAGGAGGAGGAGTAGAAGGACCGAGAGGAGGACTTCTTGATCGTTTCCGTGAGTCACGCTCGGTGGCTCCCGTTTAAAGAATGGAAAACAGCCCCCCTTGAAAGAGAAGACTGGACCGTGTGCTTGTGTGTGTGTGTGTTTCCCACTGGCACGCCTAAAATTCTAGGAGAAGCGAACGGCTATTCTGACTCAACCTCGCTTCACCCGAATTAGCTGCTCTTTTGAACGTTCAGAAATGCTCCGGAAATCCCTCCGAGGAACAAACATTCCCCCCCGCTCCATCTCATTTCCCCAGAACGATGGGATCCAGATCCCAGTCCTCATTCGTGCTTTTGAACACTGAACCACCAGGCACGTCAGTTATTTCGAATAAACGAATCCGGAGTCAGATAGCTTACGTGGGGGGGGGGGGGCGACAAGAATCCTGGAATCGGTTTGCACAGGATTTGCCCAGCCGTTTTTGGAGAAAGGTGCACGAAGCTGTGTATAAACAACGTGATTTGTTTCGCGAAGCCAGCGAAACCAGCAAGTTCGAAACAGTGTTTCTTCTCCGTACGCAGTAAATTAAATAATGTTGCTTATTTCATTCCCGCCGCACCCCTCGTACCCCCGGGAGCCTCCAGTCCTAACTATGGGTGCAATTACACACCCCACGGTCGACTTAAACCGGAGCTGGACTCGCTTTGAGCCTCTTCTGTTATTCCCAGGGCTGCAACCCACTGAGCTCAGTGCGACTTCCTTCAGAGTAAAAATGCGCCAGGATCAGTGGTGCATGTCGTTTTCGGTTCGAAATTTCGATTTCACAAGTCTATGGATCCAGCCAAACACCCCTCCCTCCCTTAATATGCTGGGGCTAACAATCTTGCCCGCACCCCTCTCGAAATAGGTCCCCTGTGATGCAGAATGGTTGGGTTGGGGGTGGGGTCAATGCCATAAACTCTCTGCGCACAACAAGATTAGATCGCAGCATCTCTGGCAGGTTAGTCTATTTTTAGTGGTCGGCGTGCCTCGTGGCCCAGATTGCTTTCGCTCCATAGATTATGTCAAAGCACTCTGCCCTCCATCCTAGGGTACCGCTGCTCAGCGGCACAGCTCACCTTCTTGATGCAGGAATTCCCAGAGCCTGTCCTTAACATCTTCAATTCAAAGGACAGGGTGGTGCCGTTGAGCCTCGCCTGAGACGCTGGAGAATTGCAGCCAGTTCAAGTAGGCTATGCATAACAGCCTGACTTGCGACAAGGTAGGCGAATGTCGTGAAGGATTTGGGTCGCCGGATTCAGTCTTTAGTGAAATCTACTGTCGGACAGAGAGGGTGCAGCAGGTGCAGCATGGACCAGCTCATGCCCGAAGGTCAAATAAAGACCCAACACCATTCGCACCTAAGGAAACAGGACTTTTTACATGGTCCAAGCCTATTTCATTCTCTTTGTGCTGCATCTAAAAGAAGAAAACCATCAGCACGCTTAATTTTGAACAGGAAATGGCCTTTATAGAACCTTTTCTTTAATGTCTCGGAGAAAAACAAGGTCTGGAAAATAGCCGGGCTGTAGATACTTTTAGAAACGTGTTTGATTTATTTAATCATAAGCCCTAGAAGAAGGAAGAACTTCAGAGATCCCCTACTTAGAACTACAGAATCTCTGAAAATTTTCTTAGACTGCACTCTGCATTACCTCAAACCTTACATTACATTAAGATTATTTTTAAAAGTTTTTTTTAAAATAGATTTTTCATTGTATACAAAGAGTGAAATAAACTTAATATGTATGTTTAAAAAATTATATTTTGGGGGGAAAACCCCACCCGCCAAACTTAAATCATCGTGATACTTACATTTGTAAACTATTGTTCTAATAAGGATGCACAGGAACTTTGGATATCTTACTTTTATTCCAAGCAATCAAGTACAGGAGAAAGATTTCTCAAAGATGAACTCAATGAGTTCAATGAGACCGAATCCCTAGTTACATCTTTAACGTGAGCAGCAATCCAGCCAAAACGAAGTCCTAGAAAACCTTATTGATTTTAATGGAAGTGTTAAATTTCTGCCATTGAAATCAGTGGGACTGGAAGGGACTGCCACCCTATTATACACATTTACCTGAGGGATTCTGGGTAGACATGCATAGGATTGCACTGAAAGTGGTTAACTTCAGCTGGATCCTACCCTTTCTTTGTTGTTGACCTCTTTTTATTATCGCAGCAGACACTCATTAATTCTGGAAGGTTGCGCCTTAACAAATCTTCCTGGGTCAGGTTACCTCGACCACACTTTAACCACTCTGTATTCATCGCAGCTGTTTGAAATAGCACAACCCAGCCTAAATTAAGCACCTTAAAAAAATGTGAAGAAAGCCAATGCAATATAGGTGCTTTCTTGTGCCTCTGGACTTTGATTCTACATATTTCAGCTTTTCCTTCCGGGCTGTAACGCAGCTGGAAGAGGAATGGAGGAGAACGCACTACGTCTATAACCATAACTGGGCATCATATTCGTCAATTTTAACCCTGTCTTCCATATACAACCCTAAAGAGGATTAGAGCACTGTTGCAAAACACTACCAGCTGGCAATTATTTCGGGGATAATCTCACGGAGGTCTTGTAGAAGACATGGGAGTATTCTCTGGGATTAGTTTCCACAGGTGATTCCAAGCAGACGATCGAGGGTTTCCTACTGTAACTTCGATGGCAATTTATCCGGATCCCGCCCTCGCTCTCTGGGTACTCTTGGAATGTTATCCAGAGCAAGGAGATTTCCTGCAGTGTTTTTGGTCTAGTAGTATACAGGTTGTCGGGCTATTTATTATTTCGCTCTGCCCAGGGAAAACAGACTTGATTTGGGACTTGAATGAAAATAACATACAATTAGGGAAAATTGATCTGCACTAGGTTCAGAAAAGTGTTATCTGTACCCAGGACGCATGCATTTGTTCATTTCCTAGTTTGTAGACACTTGGCTCCTCAAGGAGGAGAAAGAGGAGAGATAATTTCAACAAGCACTTCCTGCCCAGGCATTCAGAAGTTTTTGACACCCCCCGCAATTAATTGTTCACACTCATGGATAATTTATCAAGTATATACATCGCCCAACAGGACTGGGCAGTTTTTAGGAGAGGCAGCGTGGAGCAGTGGTTAGAGTGTTCAAAACTGCACTCGGCCATGAAGCTCACTCACTGGGTGACCTTGGTCCAGGTCATAGTCTCTCCGCCTAACCTACCCCCCAGGGTTAAAACGAGGAGTTTGAGAGCAATGCACGCAGACTTGAACTCCTGGAAGATAAATAAAATAAAAAGTATTAGTAGTAATTATTAAATATTATTACTTATTATCGTTATCACCACCAGTATAAGTAGCATTGTCACTGTTGTTGTTATGGCTGGGTTTTTTTGTTAGTCCTATTACTTTCAGTGGAATTCGTTTCTTGGGCATCCTCCTTGATTTTTTTATGTTCAACATCCTAATGGAATATGGAATTATTGCTTTATTTGAGACAATCGGTTTATTTTAAAGTTATGTTTTTATTATGACTTTTTTGTATTGGATCAGATTGTTATTCGGGGTCTGATATTTGGTGTCTATTTAGTTGTTTCTTCAGCTTGTAAACCGCCTTGTGTTTAGTAATATCGAAAGGCGGTATACAAATTAAAAGTGAAATGAAACTGGAGCTTTGACCGCAGCTGAACCTGGAAAACACTAGCCTGTATTGAGTTAAACGAACGTCGGTTTTGACCCCTGAATCTAACCGTATCTTTTTTGAAGGTGTCTTCTCTGATCTCGACTTCCCACACAGTACAAGATATTTTCTTAGCAGATCCCTCGTGGGAGATACTTGAATAGCCGACACCCTAAAGGAGACAAGGAGTGGCCGGTTTACGCGAGGACTCGCATCATTCGCTGACTGGGCCGCGAACGCAGCGAGAACTTTCAACTTTCCTATGTGCTTCGACAGGGCCTCCTGCAAAGGTGCAGAAATCCGGAGGGGAGCCTTCGAGGGCGAATCAGCCTGCTGCCTTAAAAATTAACGCAGGCAGGAAGAGGACGGTGGGAGAGAGGAGATGCTCCAAATAACCCGTTTCTTCCACCTGGTGGATCTGCAAAATGAACAGCCCGAAGGTGACCCAAGAGAGAAGAGCCCTTTGGAGAGTCTTGGTGACTGACGCCCTTCCAGAATGTGGCTTCTTTTGCACAATACTGCCAAAGGATTTTTGAAAGCTCACTTGCGCACAGAAACCAAATCTCAGGGAAACATCCCCAAAGAATAAGTCAAACGAACCAACTCACTGAAAGACAGGAGGGGAGTGGCACGTGCGTGCGTTTTGCCCTAGCGACATACAACCTGCAAAAGAGACGCTTGCAAATCCAGTGTGCGCTTTATCTGAGTGAGGAAATGCGGTCAAGCACAACACAAGCTAGAACTGATCTGCTTCTGAATATGGGCAAGATTTTTGGTTGTTGATGCTGCTGGAGAACCAGATCTGGGCAGGAAGGAGCCCAGCAAAGACTTGTCCCCGATCCTTCCATTTAGGGCCGGCTTCTGGGGAATGAGATTTGGAGACCGGCTGCTTATTTGTTCCCATTGTCATTTTCAGGGCGATGTTCACCTCTGGCCCCTCTTTCCCTTTCCCTTCGGCGGGGGCTGCGAGCGCGCTTGCCTGGTCCAGGTTCAGCCTTTTCTCTCCCTCTCCTTCTCTCTCTCTCCTTTCCCGGCGCTCATTCTCTAAAGCCAGCCAGGGGGAGAGTCGCCCCAGGCCAAACATATGCTTCTTTCCATAGCACTAATCCACCTTTAGCGTGGAGGAATAATTGCTCGAGTGGCCATGGATTCTGGGCGCTTTTGTCCCTCGCTGGCTCCCATCCGCTTGGCACACGCCATTTCAATCAAATTCTTTCTCTAATACTGTCTGCTTTTATCAAATCCCAGCCTCGGCAAATGAGGAGAGAACACTGGAGAGGAATTGGGGGTGGGGGGGGGGAGAGAGAGATACAGAGAAGAAAAGAGAAGGAAAAACCACACAGCCACACAGAGGCGAAATCCAGGGGCATCCTGCTAACATGTCATGGGGACCACAGCAGGGTGAAGAAGGCGATTTATGGCAGCTTCAGCCTCAAACAAAATGGATCTCTCTCTCAATAAAATCCACCAAAAAACCGAGCCCTTCTCAGGAGCACAAGGTTATCAGCCCTTCCGAAGAGGGACACAAACACACAGCATCTTTTATTCCACTCACTGCAAGATCTATAACCCAATTACACAGAAGTCCTCTCATTTGGTCCCATTGATCATCAATGCCACTTGGGAGTGGGGGGGGGGAGGTAATCTCTCCCACCTTCCATGATTCAGAACATATGTGATTATGCCTTTCTTCTGTAGGAGCAGCTATATCTCTGGCTGGTTGCTTTTTTTTAAAGAGATATGAAATGTAACTCCAGCAAAATGCTCTTAAAATGCACAGGACTTGAGATAGGCCAGATTGGGTAGGATGCAGCTGAAGGTATCTAAGACGGGGGTCTTCCTGCGAATCTTGCATCTCCCACCCCAGCTGGAAAATCTCTCTCTCTGTGAAAATCCTAAAGTGCCACCCCTGTTCACAAAGCACCCATTGTTATGAAACAGTTAAATGGCCCTGCGTTCTACTTAAGTATGTGAATGGGATACGACATTTTCTGTAAGAAAAAAAATAGGGCGAATCGCTTGATTTGTGCTTACAGCATTGCTATGGGGTATTATGTGATATAAAAAGGAAGGTTTCAAGAAAGGCTCTTAAAGCACTGTGAAGTGGACACTACATCCAAGAGTGAACTCTTAACTCTCTTGCTCAGAACTGTGCATCTCTCTGCTGAAATCTCTTGTGCCCTGTGCCTACTGAAATCTGAAATGACTCCCTGCCGCCAGTGACAGAGAAGTGGGAAGAAATTGCCTTGGGTATCTGCTTAGAATGATGACATAGTAACTGAGAAGGAAGCCTGCTTAGAATGACGACACAATCCATTGCATGTAGAGTGTTTGGGTTCAAAATTATTCCATCAAGGTAACTAACACTGCATTCCCTTATACGTCTACTCCCACTGAGCTCAGTGGGACCTGCTCCTAAGTAAGTGGGTACAGGGCTGCAGCTTTAAATAGTTTTCTGTCTAACATCCAAATACTTTCAATATACTAGCACAAGTACATACTGCTAGCAAGGACACATACTTCTTTAACTGGTTGCTTTCAATGTTCCATTTTCTGCTTCATAGAAAATCAGGTTCTGGGTGGTAGGAAAAAAAAAAGCTAAAGGGACCCCTGACCATTAGGTCCAGTCGTGACCGACTCTTGGGTTGCGCGCTCATCTTGCTCTATAGGCCGAGGGAGCCGGCGTTTGTCCGCAGACAGCTTCCGGGTCATGTGGCCAGCATGACTAAGCCGCTTCTGGTGAACCAGAGCAGCACACAGAAACACCGTTTACCTTCCCGCCGGAGCGGTACCTATTTATCTACTTGCACTTTGACGTGCTTTCGAACTGCTAGGTGGGCAGGAGCAGGGACCGAACAACGGGAGCTCACCCCGTCGCGGGGATTCGAACCGCCGACCTTCTGATTGGCAAGTCCTAGGCTCTGTGGTTTAACCCACAGCGCCACCCGCATCCCCTAAGGGTAGCCTAAGGGTTCCCCTATGGTAGAAGGGGAAAACCTTCTACCATAAAACTTACATCCTCAGTGCATTAGGTGTAAGCTGAATTCCATCTATTTCGATTAAAGTTGTATTTATGACATTGGTAGTCCTTTCTTGCAAAAAAACTCAAGGTAGGAAACATAGTCATCATCGCCTATTTTGTCCATCATCACCTATTTTGGTTAGGATAAGAGACAGTGACAGACCCAGTGGGGATTGGAACCTGTCTTCAACACCATGACCACTCCACTAGTCTGGCACTTTTGTTAAAATATACACTAGGTTGAAGACCAGGTCTTTAGTTCACAAAGTTATGAAGAACAGAAATGCTTGCAGCTGGACCTAGGACTATAGGCTATGATCTGAGCATCGCAGGCCTAGTTCCTACAAACAGCAGGTGAGGTGGTAAATCTGTGCCTGGGATCTGCCTTTCATAACTGTAGGTAACTGCTCACATGAGGGAAGGTTTGCATACAAGATTACCCCTATGCATAGAAATCTATTGTGGCTAGATTAGATATCACATCTCCCTGATTCTACCTTTTCTACTGCAGGGGATTTTCATGCACCATTCAGTTGTGTACCCCTGCAATTTGAAACGGTACTGACCAGACACAGGGTAGGGTTTGTAGGGATAAGTCCTTACTTGATTCTGTGTGCTTGTTTGTTTAAATACGATAATAAACCACCCTTCATCCAAAAATCTATTTCAGGGTAGTATGCAAAGGCATATAAAACCTACAAAAATGCAGTAAAAGGAAGAGGAATAAAACCATTCAGCTAGCATTATCTTGCTCTGAGTTCCTCATCTTATCTGCTGTGGACCAAGAAAGATTTGAGTTGATTTTCTGTTCTCTTCTCAGTGCCTGATGTTTGCTTTAGCATTGCTAAAATATTTGAAGGGCAAAGGGAGTTTTACCCTTTGATTTCTCCAAGACTCCTGCAGCTCAGTCTAAGTGTTGTCCTTTGGAGAAAACAAAGCAAGTCACACCAATGCCAGAATTTGTTTTTACAGCCTTCTGTGAGTGACTTCATGTTCATTTGCATGGCAAATTTTGTCACATGGTCAAGAAAGAAAGAAAGAAAGAAAACCCCAAAATAAGCTTCCCCAAGTCCCTTTAATAATGGATTTACTGGGTTAGCTCTTCTCCTCCTCCTCCCCCCCCCAAAAAAAACCCATCCAGGCTATTTTGGGGAAAGCCTATTACTTTGCCCTGTGAACTCAGTCCTAAATCCATTAATTTGTGTATAATCCTGTCCTCAGGCTTCTGGTGGGGGGCGGGGGGAACAGAACTCAGGAGCCAATCCAGCTAGTTTCAATTTTATATCACATCTTTATATAGACACTCTCTGGGTTTCCCTTGCTCTGTTTTCAGCCCTTACACATTTCCTACTTTTTATTCGAGGTATTTTTATTTATTTGTCCCACTCTTCAATTGACAAAGCTCCTAAAGCAGCTTTCATACATCCAAAAAAATCTTTAACAATCAATTCAGCAATCAAACCCAGAAAAGAATCGTGATATCAAGCAGCATTAAAATCAAGAAGAGGGTGGTGGCAGTAGTGACGATTTCTAGCATAAAATGCATATTGTATTAGAAGTTTGGGGTAAAATAATAATAAAAAAGTTTTCACCAGTTACTGAAAATAAAATAAAGATGGCACCAGGTGACTCTCTTAGGGAAGGGAGTTCCATAAATGGAGTGCTACAACTGAAAAGGTTAGGTTGGGCTACATGTTACTCATGGACTAAGGATGGAGAACCCATGTTGTCCTCCAAATAATGTTGGACTGTAGCGCCTATCATTCTTGAGCACTGACCATGCTACCTAAGGTTCATGGGAGATGGAGTTCAACAGTGTTTCTGTCTCACCTGGAGGGTCTCAGGTTCCCTATCCCTGTCGCACTCTCTCCCACTCTAGGAATGTTGGTGACCGGCTGGCATAGGAGTGGAAAGTGAGATACCAGAGATGGGGCATGGCAAAATTTTGCAGAATCCATGAACAGAAAGCACAAAGAACCCTGAGTGAAAAACATGATCTAGACAGGGGTTGGCAGACTTCGGGCTTGTTGAATCTACTTTGCTTTTTACTTAGAACCTCAAGATCTATTATCCTGTGCTAACTGCAAAAGAACAGCTTAATTTAATAGTTATAATTTTAAAAAACAGGATGCCTCATTCTGAGCCTAGGAATTTATTTTCAAGACCATAAATGTTGTTGTTGTTGTTGTTTAGTAGTTTGGTCGTGTCCGACTCTTCGTGACCCCATGGACCAGAGCACGCCAGGCACTCCTGTCTTCCACACCATAAATGTACTGAGAGGATAATCCGTTCACAGAAAAATCCACTCTCTGGTCAGCTTTCTTTTTTTCAGCAGCCTAATGGGGAGAAGCCATTTTGTGGTTGCTGTTGTTAAATAATTTAGAAACCTTTGTTGATCTGCTGCAAAGAATCCAGAGCTCTACCAGGAGATCAGAATCTATCTGCCCACCCCTAGTCTAGAGAGAGAACAAGTGGTCCCTGAGAGGCCAGGTGTAGCAAATTGGATGACAGGAGACAAGCACCACTCAGCTATCTGTTAACCGCACCCTAAAGAGGAGACATTCAGATTAAAAATGGCAAGATTTTACTTAACAAAGAATGGATCATGCTGCATAGCATAACAGCATTTTAGATTACTTTGAATTACGAGAATACATTGTATATTATTAATTTGAATTCCAGTAATTTATTATTACAATACATCACTTCAGCCTTCTATTTTGCACACATGATATTACTTCCTTCTCGAACGCATGGTACAACTACAGTACAGATCACCAACAAATGTATATGGTTTTATAAACAAAAGTAACAACAGGGAACCATGGGATATAAACAGAATCATAGTGCTGGAAGTGATCTTGGAGGTAAACGAGACCGAACCGCTGTTCAATGCAGTATTTCTAATGCAGGATAAATATTGACTTGACTTCCAAAAGTGAAATTTAGATGATCAGTGAACAAACTGCTCAGCAACAGGATCCAAAACTCACCCATGGAGCCAACGTTCCATTAAATGCTAATGATGCTATCATACCATCTGGGCATATGTGTGTACAAATAATGGCATTCAAATGCTAGGCATCCTCTGAAGTCAGACTGTGTTCTTCCCTCCTAACATCTACTTGGGTGTGTTCTGTTGCTGGCTTGAAGTGGTACCATCAGGACAGGACTTTGGGAAAGATGTCCAGAGCCCACTAGGCAGAATGCTCTGGGAGGGCACAGCAAGACTGCTAACCACATACCGATGTACATAGTACCTTTTTCTTCTTTTTTCTTTGGTGATCACTCATAGCCAAATGAGAGAGTCTTTAAAGCTCTTTGTTGACCACCAACATTACACTTTCCATTTTAAAGTTCGGAATAGAGTAGCTGCTTTGATGTTGATGTTGATGTACCATCTAAAGAGGAGCACCCACTTGCCTGCATCATTAAGTCTTCTGTCCCCAAATTTTCACTGATTAAGCCCAGAATCTAAATTACCTAACTGCATCACTGTCTGGCTAAACTATTGCTTCTTTCTGAGCTCCATCTCAAGATGATCTTCAGGATCATCCCCTAGGAATGATTCGGTGCCCTCTTCTTGTATCTCAGTTTCTGAGAGCAGCCTTGGATGCCTCCAGGAAGTATTTAGAAGAATATCCAGATCCTGGAGGCCTGCTGTGGCCTGTATGGTGCAAGTCACACCCTTTCTGACCTCTACATGACTCCACAGGGATGACCACATATGCATAAACCATGCAGGCTGCAGCAGGCACTAAGGCTTTTTAGCCCTTACACGTCCCAGTAATATCACAGGCACATCAGGGCATTGAAAGCACTGGGTAGTCCTAGCATGTCAGGGATCCTGACAGGCTGTGCTATATAAACATTTTGCTTTGCCATTCACTCCCATGGAATAATCCCCCATAAGAATCTGATGGCAGGAATTGTTTTCAGCAGAGATTAGTGAACCCACTTGGAGAATTCTGTATAACAATGCAGAATTATCAGAGTGGGTTTCACTAATCTCTGCTAAAAAGTGCCAGTGCTGCACGTCTCAGGAGAAGATTTCTGGGCCCAACCAATACTTCAGGCCTTTGCTTTTCCTGACTGATAAGAAAGTGGCCTCACCAATATAGCTCTGGTAATTTGGACAGGAGAGGAACACAGGAGGCGCTGTGGTCTAAACCACTGAGCCTAGGGCTTGCCGATCAGAAGGTTGACGGTTCGAATCCCCACCACGGGGTGAGCTCCCGTTGCTCGGTCCCTGCTCCTGCCAACCTAGCAGTTTGAAAGCATGTCAAAGTGCAAGTAGATAAATAGGTACCGCTCCGATGGGAAGGTAAATGGCGTTTCCGTCCCCTGCTCTGGTTTCACCAGAAGCAGCTTAGTCATGCTGGCCACATGACCTGGAAGCTGTCTGAGGACAAATGCCGGCTCCCTCGGCCTATAGAGCGAGATGAGCGCCGCAACCCCAGAGTCGTCCGCGACTGGACCTAACGGTCAGGGGTTCCTTTACCTTTAATTTGGACAGGAAGAATTCTCCTCTCACTATTGGGGGGATAGGCATATCCTGTCCTAGAAATAAAGGCCTACCAGTATGCTAGACATGGCAGAAGGTGCCCTGAATTGCCCATACATAAGAGATCATGATCATGCAGTGATGGTGATAGTGATTTTGCAAGATGATCTGTCTAACTGCTGCCCTTATTGCCTATGTGTAAAACAAGCCCAACACTCAAGTAGCTGTCGGTGCCAGCTTGAACTGGACTCAAACAACCTCACAGAATCATAGAATTGTAAGCAGCAATAATATTGTACAAAATTAATGGACTATGCAGAATTGGACAAAATGACAGGAAGGATTTGAAACCTGCGGGACCAGAGATTTACAGAAGATTGGAAGAAATATATGAATTATTTGAAGAGCAACTGTAACCAACAAATTACACTAGTATGATGACAAGAAGCTGTGTAAGGAAAAATGTATGAAACATTGCAAATTAGAGAAAAAATAGGGATATTAGTTATGAATTAAATGTAATTGAAGAAGTGAGGAATGTGTATTTAGAGATTAGATTGGAAAATTCTCAGATGAGATTGATGGAAGTCAAAAAATTGTCTAAGATGTCAAAATATGTTTAATTACTGTTGAAAACGATATGTGAAAATTAAAAAAAATATACAAAAAAAGAATCGTAGAGTCCGGAGGTAACTGAGGGTCATCTAGTCCAACCCCTGCAATGCAGGAATTTCAACTAGATTACACATGACAGATGGCCACTCAACCTCTGCTTAAAAACCTCTGCTGCCTCTCATGGGACTTTGTTCCACCGTTGAACAGCTTTTACTGTCAGAAAGTTCTTCCTGATGTTTGGTTGCAATCTCCTTTTTTAGGATTTTGCCTTGGCCTGCAGAAACAGGATGGGAGGTTATCAAGTATCTAGCAGGCCACAATACATTGCTGGTGGACAGAATTTGGCTTGGTGGGCCTTAGCATAGATAGATGCCAACTTTTATCAAAGCATTGCTCCTGTGCTCTCAACAAGTGCATAGCAAGCTGAAAGATAACAACAGCTCTTTTCTCTAGTCCACATGAAATGGTGTAGAAAGCTTCTCTGGCTTGATTTATTCCCATTTTGTAACTGTTAAAGTCTAGAGGAGCACAGCCAAGAACAAAGTTGGCAGTCTTGTTAGTATATCTTTCCTGTGTTATTACGGCCCATTTTCACTAAAATGAGGTCTTTTCCTATGGCTGTTAAGAAAACCCTACTTTAAAAAAAACCCCTCCTCTAGGTTTAAATGTAACCACAACTCCCACACAAGCTGCCTTATGAAAACCAGACTTTTCTATGAAAAGAGTCTTCTGGCAGCAATTAGTCTGGCTTTCTTTAACAAAAATCTTTGTAATGTCATTCAGAATGGAGGGGGTGGGGAAATCTCCAGGATAATTTTGATTATCCAGTGTTTGGTGGGTCTTTTTTTCTTTTCTTTTAAGAAAAACAAAATAAAAAAATGCTAACATGCTATTTTTGAACTGGAAAAGACTTTAATTTTCCCATTGACTGGGAACCTGCTGAAATATCTCCATGAAGACATTATTTCAATGAGAGCAAGCTTGTTCGTTTAATATGGGAGGAATGGCGTTAAAAGGCATTAACATACATACACAGCCCCCAAAGTATTTCATGTGGTTTACCAAAGCCATTTAGCCTAACCCTGACTGTATTGAATAAATGGAAAAGAGGCATAATTATAGAACATCTGAGCTGAAAAGACTTCTAGTGGCAAACACATCTGAACATTGTAGCTTTTCAGATAGCTTTATGGCACTTCCCTTTGTGGAGAAGTGCATGATGGGGTGGGGGAAGAAGAGAATACAAATTCCTTTCTTGTTTTTAATCAGCGGGTAGCTTCTCCTAAAGTAAAGAAAACCCATTCAACACAATCTTATCTCTAGTTACATATGACGAGTAAGGTTGCCAACCCTCTACCTGCATCATGGTAGCTGCGTCTTCACCAAAGGTGTGAGATTCGAGAACTGGCAAGTGTGTGGGATATCCAGAAAGAGCAGTCAAGTCCAACATTTCCTGTTTGCTAGAATGGGCACTCAGAGGAATGTGGGTCCAACAGGGAGGACTTCCTGTCAAACTCATATAAAAGGTTGGTAACATCGCCATCTCTCTCTTACTCTCGTGCCTCTTCATCTGCTTCCTGCGATCTCATCTCTCATGCCTCCTCCATAACAAAGGATGTAGGCCCATGTTCTAAGTCTGAGACTTAGGTAAAGGTAAAGGGACCCCTGAGCATGACTAAGCCGCTTCTGGCGAACCAGAGCAGCGCACGGAAACGCCATTTACCTTCCCGCCGGAGCGGTACCTATTTATCTACTTGCACTTTGACGTGCTTTCGAACTGCTAAGCTTGCCTCCAGATTGCTACTGAATGTGAACTGTGAGTAAAGCTATTCCTATATGGACAAATAGTATCCCCTGCTAAGTGCTGTGGCTCAAGCTGCTCTGAGAGGCACAGTTTTGGGGGCCAGTTGACATTTTCCCAACCCTAACAACTAATCACCTAATACATTTATCATGCCTTAGATTGTGTGGTAGATCCTCAACAACATGAAAGGGCACATTTAGCCAGTTCCATGACTTACTTGATCATGATGTGGATGTGAAAGTGTGAGGATACCTGCATCCACATTGCATGGATGTGTGGAAGCACAGCAGATATTTCTTGCTGGATCACAGTGTCCCTTACTACTACAACAACTCCTCCTCCTCCTCCATTTCTCTATTCTCACCCTCCAGGATAGTGGAGGCTCCAGATCCTGTATTTGTCACCCCATTAACCTTGCTTGCCAAGAAGATTAACTCAGCCACTGGCAGCTGGGGTTAAGTAGTTTATTCCTCTTCCAATAAACCCTCCTGCCTAAGGGTCCTCAGTCCCTGTGTTGACTGACTAGCACTTCTGAGTGGTGTGATGACTATTAGGGGGAATAGAACTCATCCTACTGCAGGGATGGGTAATATCTGGCCTTCCAGATGTTGTTGGACAACAATTCCGACCACCCCTAACCATTTGCCATGCTGGCCGATGGTGTTGCATTCCAACCCAACAACGCCTGCAAGCACACCCCCCCCCCCAGTTCTACAGCCAGTTGGGTGTGGTTAAAGTGTTGGGCTAGGAACTGAGAGACCAGCCATGAAGCTCATTGGTGACTTTGAGGTGGAGAAATGGTGACTGGCCTACAGTGTTGTTGTGAGCATAAAACGGAGATTGGGAGAACCATACCTTGAGCTCCCTGGAGAAAAGGTGCGATATGAATGTAACAATAAAAGGACAAATATGTAATAAAATTTGATCAGATATGATGTCTCTTCTGGACTAAGATCAGAGGAGAGCTGCAATCTCGCCTGATATACCAATATTAGGAGAACAGAGGTCTTTCTGAAGTTGTGGCCTTGTGCTAGACCTCAGAACCCAAAATGGAAACACCAACTCCAGCTCCAGAACTTTGGGTCTCTTCCACTCCCCACCCTGGTTTCCCCCTTCCTTGCTGTAGGTTATCTCTGGGGGTTTTCCTAGTATGCTTCCATGGCCAAGCTGGGTGCATCAGCAGAACAATTTGGTCTCCTGTTCCTTGCCTTTGTCCCTGTCTATTCTTAGCCACCAGTGGAGTAAAGCCAGATGAGTTGTTAGCCTAGCTATGTCTCTTTTGGCATGGTCAGGAAAGAATCAGAACTAAGAAAAGGATAGAGGGACAGATATAGTCTTGGCTTTGAGCCATTGTTTGGATGGCAGGGCTATGACACATTTACTACCTGTACACTCTCACCTTTCTTCCATCATTCTTCTATGGTTCCCAGGCAGTTACCCATCCAGGCACTGACCCCACCCAGACTTGCTGGGTGGTCTCCTGTGTCTTCACATCAGGACATAGCTGAACACTGATTTACCTACATCTCATAGCACGGATGAGGAACATGTAAGCCTCCAGATGTTGTTGATCAGACTCCAGCTCACATGATCCCTGCTCACATGATCCATGCTCAGGGATGATGGGAATTGTAGTCTAAGAACATATGGAACACACATATCTCTTTTATGACTAGACTTGCCAGTTTTTCCTTCCTGGCCTTGCTTCTGTACCATCAACACCAGGCTGACATACAGCATTTAGCAGGCAGAGCTTTCCCCATTTATTTATTGCCATGGGAGGAAAAGATTCTGATTCTTGTGTTTGTCATGTCAGGCTACTTAACAGGCACTGAAGCAGCGGGGGGGGGGGGAGGGAGAGGGGTGGAAAACTTTGGCTTTTTTTTTTTTTACTCTGCCTTGTGTTCTTGTGAGAAAAGATCTCTGCACTCCACTGGTGTGGGTTGGCTGAGCTGTTTGAATTCATGACTAAGAATGCAACCCTAACAGAAATGTCCTATTGAATTCAGTGGGGCTTGTTTCTGAGTAGACGTATGGAGCAGAGGTGGGAAAGCTTTTGCAGCCTGAGGATCACATTGCCCTTCTGGGCAATCTTGGGGCGGGGGCACATACAAGTGGTTGCAGCAATGAATGCAAATTTTGTGGGATATTTATCACAATCAAATCAACAATTCATGTTTTGCTAGATAGGCATATTATTGGGGCTGAAGCTCATAGAGTCTTCCTGTGGTACTTACTATGGAGGACTGTGAGATCACTTCCCTCTTGTGCCCTGATAGGAAGAGGCATAGTATATACTACTTCCTGCTTGGGCACATCCTCTTTTCCATCATGTCTGCAACATGAGAGCACCTGTAACTCCAGCTCAGGCTCCATTTTTAAGATAGACTTTAGTATGTGTTATTAACTAAATTAGCATTTTAAGCCTGCCTACTTCAAGCTGCTGTATCTGCTATTCTTGAAGACATAGACTGAACGAGTAAGTGTTATTTCTACCTTTTCTCAAAACTGTGTGTGATTATTATTTCAAGGGGGAGAAAAGGGGCATAATGCCAGGAAAATCTAGTCTGCCTTAAAGCTTCCTGGATTATTATACTAAAAGGCTAAAACAAGCCTATCCAAACTTCCCTTTAAACTGCAAAGGGATGGCACTCTGCTGAACTCACTAACCTGAAGAAGGAAGGATAATATCTAATAAATACCATATATTAGATCTCCTAGTATCAAGTCAAATCCCAACAAATTTTACTTTGTACAGTAGGCTTGGTTTCTACAGCACATACTCCTCTCTATCCTCCATTACCAAGGACACATCCCAGCCAAGCACAAACTCTCAGGAGGATGTGAAGCAACATCAGAGAGGGGTGTGGCCTGTGGAAAGTCCCAAGGGCCAGGTAACAGAGGCCTGGAGGGCCACATTTGCCTCCAGGGCCTGGGGTATAGGATTGCACTATAAGGCTCTGTGATAGGAAGATGACCAAAGGAAGCACAAGCCTTGTCAACTTCTGGTTTCTCAAGAGCCGCTAGCCAGAGCCTAGACTGCTACTCTCTCTCTCTCACACACACACACGTCCTAAAAAGAGCGCTCCTGTCTCTAGAAGCAGAAGTGGTCCTGCTGGAGAGAAGCTATCCTTTCTCATTTCACGCCAGAGCTGAACCTTGCTTAAAAGATGCTCTCAGGTCCTCGGGGCGCGCAATAACCGCTGGGTGGGTGGGGATCTTTGACTCCGCCGAGGAGGGTGCTGGGACCCCTTTCTCTTTCTCCAGACAGCCTAGAGGAGCAAGCAGCTCCCCTCTCTCCTCGCCGATTCGGAGCCTGCCTCCCCATCTCTGCGATGAAGACGGGCGCGCGCGCTTCATCGCCTGCGATCCAGCGCGCACACAAAGAGAAGTAAGCAAGGAAACCACCAGCAGCAAAGCTCACCGCCCCCGCCCCCTTCCAATTCCGTTTACCCGTTTTGGCTCGGGCTCAAGAGCAACAAAACCTGCAAAGAAAGTGATTTTTCTTTCGGTTCCCTCGGGGTTCCGTTGCGTGCTAAAAAACGAAAAAGGAAAGCATATTAAGATTTCAGATCTTGGCTTTAATTAGGCGAGCGACAAGTCTTCCTGGCCCAGAAACACACACCGCAGCGAGCTCGTAATAACCCGCTTAATTGCGAGGGGCGAGAGGCAACGTCATCCTTTGGAAGCAGGCGCGAGTCACCGCCCGGGTCTGCCGGCAGAGCGCAGCGCTCTCCCCGCCTCCTTCACCTGGGAAGGATCCCTGGGCAAAGAGTGTCATAGCAGCTGAGGAAGCACAAACTTGGGAATCCCCCCGCCCCATCCCTCAGTTCCTCCTCCAATCGCAGGTAGCAGAGATCCTGGCTTGAGGCTGCCCCTCTCTGCCACAGTAGACTGTGGAAGAAGCGCAACTGGACTCAGTTGGAGTGGCTCCCGAGTAAGCACAGCTTGGGAGTTAGCGTCTGGATCCAGGGTTGGGATCCTCTGCTGCACGCTTACTCGGGAGTCAAGCGAAGTCGAAGTCAGTGGGGCTGACTTCGGAGTAACCACTCAGAAGCTCGCGTGACTCGTTTGAGATCCTGACTTTCCTGAACGAACAGCGGGACCTGAATCCAGATCTTTGCCTATTTACCCTGAAGTCAGTATTTTGCTCCCCGGGGACCCCCGATTACAGCTCTCTGCCTACAGCAAAGGATGCAAAGAGCTGGGCGTTTTGGTCCAGCCATTCGCGTGGTGTTAACCGTAGAAGATCTCTGTGTGTTCTGCAAGCTGCCAACCCTGATGAGCGAAAGCCGCCTTCCGCTGAGTGGGATTTACTTCCCAGTAGACATGCGTCTGAACTGAGCTCCGAATCGATTAGATTTCACTCGGTTTAACAGTCTAGCTAGGATCCCAAGGAGTCGGTTCCGGGGAAGTAAATTATTAAGAAATTATTAAGGCTGTCGATTTTGTCCCACGATAGGGCTTCTGTATCTTTCAGCGCTTGCATGCTTGGGAAAGCGTTTTGACAGAAGGAAAACGAAATCTGAAGGCCTCAGCCACTGACCTGGGAGTAAACCACTTTGAAGCCAATGGGGCATTCTCCTGAGTAGATGTGTTTAGGGTTGCATATCACTGCTCTGTATTGCAGATGCACAGTCGCTTTGCTCAGGCCCGTTTCCTGGAAGCCAGTTCCCATTAACATCCATTGGGCTTACTTTCGAGTAAACATGCTTGGGCTGAGAGGACAAGCGATTTTACTAGAAAGTAAATCCCACAGAAGTCAACGTGCAGGAGGGCTGGAAGAGTAAAAGTCCACAGCAGGCCAAGGCTTACTCTAGAGCAATCCAGTTTAAATCAAGGGGGCTATCCTCGAAGAAAGGAAGGTGATTTGCATTTAGGATTTGCTGTGCGGGTAATCTGAAATTCAAATATTTTGCCTGGAATTCCTGGTGAATGCGACAGTCTGCGAGATAATTCACAGTCCAGTGTTAAACGACTCCGACAAATCTGCTCTAAACTTCGGCTGCTATTGAAGTACACACACACACACGTGAACCATTTGTTCTCTAAGCTGTAAATGGCTCTACATTTGAAAGCCTTCTTGAAAATAAAGAGACAAATGAGAAAATGTCTATAAGGGTGTATCGCAGGGTATGTGAGGGAGATGGGTGTTTGATAAATAAATAAATAGGTATCCTTTGAAACGAGTGTTTAATGTTCACACAAAATGAGACACGTGTCGACGAGTCAGTTCTTCCATCCTACCCGGAAACGAAGTTAAGATGTCCATCCTTGGAGTCACAGCATACATTGAAATCGCACATCCACGAATTCAGAGAATTGTAGCTTTGTTAAGGGCGCTGGGAATTGTAGCTCTGTGAGGGATAAAAGCCCCCAGGATTCGGGCGCAGGGTCTATGTGTGAGTTAATTGTATGGTGTGTACTTAGCCCATTTTTTAAAACCCCTGTCCGTAACAATGGACGATCAGATTCTAAGGAAGACAGGATAAGTACTCTTGTACATTTAATTTCGAATAAAAAGAAGAAAACCCATTTTTTCCTCCTCCTCCTCGTTCCGGCATGATTATCTGCACTCGCCAAGATCTCATGTTCCACACGACTAATAAAATTAACAATTCCCGTCATGCATCTGAACCCTAAACCCGTTTCCCATTAGGGTTGACAGCTCTCCCCCGCTCCCGCCTTAATCGCTCCTCTGCTTTGAAGACCTTCAGCACGGGAGACTTCTCGAGGCCTGAGGAGGTAGCGAGTAGAAAAGCTTCCCCTGTAGGCCCATGTGAGAAATGCCGAGGGGCAAGTGCCTTAATGGCCACTCGACTTCCTTGGCTTTCAGTTCTGTCCGAAAACCTATTTCTTCATCTGACACCCCCCGCCCCGCCTTCTCCCCCCAAAAGCCCAGGGCTGAGAGCAATGCCAGACACACCACAAAGACATCAACACTTTTCATTTTGTATTTATTTAGGACCTTGGGCCAGGCAATATCTCTCGGCCCAACCTCCCTCACAGGGTTGTTGGGACTGAGTAAGCTGTGGAGAGGGGGAGAGAACCACGCAGGGCGCCTTGAGCTCCTTGCAGGAAACTTGGGATGTAAATGATGAAATAAACGAATGGAACTTCTTTCTGATTGCAGTAAGGCTGTATCGTCTGAAATCCTGCAGAGCCTACTGCCACTTCGTGTAGATAATACTGAACCTGATACATCAACTGTGTTGTTGTTAATTTTATTTGTACCCCGCCCATCTGAATGGGTTCCCCCAGCCACTCTGGGCCGTTTCCAACGTATATAAAGCAGTTTCCTGCGATCCTACCTCGAGATAGAATTTTCACATATATAATGGCCCGGATGTAACTGGGCAGCGGGACAAAGCGTCTTTTGCGGACTTGAAACAGGGCGACAAAGGTGCCAAGCAGGACAGTGTCTTTAAAGTGCTTTTAAATAACTGGCAAAGAAGTTGTGGGCCAAGGCTGCTTGTCCCATCAGGAGGACCTTTCAGAATTCTCTCTCCTGCTCATTTCTTTAAAAAGGAGCTCAGCTTTCCTTTCCAGCTGGTCGTCTTTATTTGAAAGGGAAGATCCATTTTAAAAACAAACAAAATAAATAAATTTTGTGTGCCTTTTGTGGGGGCGGGGGCGGGCGGAGGTCTGTTTCTCTGATCTGTCGTGGCGAAGAAACAACCGAGGTTGGGGTGGGGGATGTCGGGGGCGGGGGCTGGGCGAGGAGGGAAGAGGCTCCTAATGTGTCGCTCAATTAATAAACATGGCAATTTCACACCCACAAGAGAAGGCCATTATCCCCTCCCCGGCGCTTATCGGCTCCATCACAAAAAGGGTCACGGCGCAGCTGTGGCAATCCCCGGCGCTATTATGTAGGAGGCTGGCGGGAACCCGCTTGCCATCCCCAGTTCATACCTTCAGGCAAAGTTTGGCTGCGGGCGCAGCCGGTGCCACCTCGTGATAAAGGACTTACTCACCGTGGAAGGGAAAAGGGAGAAGAAATAATCGCGTTGCGCGCACACACGCACGCCTAGAAATAAATAAATGCATGCAGCCTCATCCCCCTCGCTTCCTTTTGTGGCTCCCCGCCGCCCCAAATGTCTCTTGATCTCCAGGACATTTTTATTTTATTTTATTTTTTGGAGCTGGGAGATTTCGCTCCCAGAGAAGTCCCCTTAATCTCTTAAAAACATCGCGCGTTAAATGAGCCTCGCGCCTCGTTTCACCTCTGGGTGATTTACTTAAAGCGTTGGTGGCGACCAGAGACTGGGGTCTCCTGAAAGACAAAACGCCGGCTAGGGGGTCGAGAGGGGCTGGGGAAAGAGGGGAGGGTTCGGGTTCTCGTAGGGAGAAGAGAACAGAGTCTGATCCGAAGCACGCATGTGCGAGAAGGAAGGTCCCGTGTGGACAGCAAAGCGGGCTGACTTCCCTCTGAGGAAGAGTAGTGTATATGTGTGTTTAGCAGGGTGTTGGAAAAGTGCTTAGGGCATCTTGGGGACAGAAGGGTTAAAAAGAGAGAGGGAGATGCATTTGGTGAAGTGAGTTTCAGATACCCCACAAAAAACCAACAACACAAAATCTGAGTTTTCTACGGACCTGGAGAGGATTCTGTCGTTATTAGTTACGACAGTTTAAAGTAGCAGAGCTCTGTTTCTCAGTGGGTCCAGAGAGTTCTTCCAGGTGTGACCTTCGCGAGGGAAGATACTATGTCGGCCTTCGCCAAGGGGCTGATGGGAGTTGTGGTCCCAAAGGAGGGCTTCCCCTCCTTTCCGAAGCTTCGATGACGACATCCATTTGAACCCGTGCTCACCCCTGAAGCCGATTTAAGAGGTTTTGAGCACATGCAAAGTGCGCTTTCCTTCCTGCTCAGTGACGGATACAACAGACTATTCCCAGAAAAACTGGAAGACTTGAGGAATCACCAGTTAGCAGCTCCCAGGAAAACCCTCACCACCATTCACTTAGAAGTGTTAAGTACCATTGATTTCAATGCAATCTTGAACTGATTCATAGACACCTTTGATCCTGCGAAGTCAGGATGTTGACTCAGGGTATCCCTGTGCTCAGTTAAGGTCCTTGGGAATGTTAGCATTGCTTGGCATTTGGAGTTAAAACGTTCAGCAGAACTTGAACTTAAGACTGCATCCCTGTTGGAGGAGGACACTTCACACTGAGACTCTGAGTTGAGGAAATATGAGAAAGCTCCATTTATTACAGGAAATGCATGCTTGATAAAAAATAATAATGATCCATTGTTTTCTCCCTAAGGTGGAGATGCCTTCAACCATAGTTACTCCTGCATCTCAGCAGGAGAGACACAAAAGATGTCTCCTTTCTCAATGTGAGGATGAAGTAGGAAGTAGGAAATGAGAGTAGATAGAATGGTTCTCAACCTGTGGGTCCCCAGATGTTGTTGGACTAAAACTTCCATCATCCCTGACCACTGGTCATGCTGGCTAGAATGATGGGAGTTGTAGTCCAACAACATCTGGGGACCCACAGGTTGAGAACCACTGTTTAGCATCTACATAGAGTTGTTGTTTAAAACAGAGACCTATGGTTTGCTTTTGGTTTTTTGGTCATGACCTTTCTTAGTTGCCTTGAGTAAACCATCCCATTTCCATCTGTTGACACCATGGCTATTGATGATCTACATGTAGCAGGGTGACTTGGATGGTGACCAGTGTTATTTTTCTAGAAAAAGAGGTGCTGGAGCTCACCACAAACTTTTCCCTTGTTCTCTTAGAATGGCAATGGCACCCACGTGAGCTCTGGATGAAAAAAAGCCCTGATGATGACTAAGGTTGAGTTTACAGGTGTACGTTGCTCGTGGGAAAGCGGACCACCACTTAAACACCCTGGATAAAGTGTTCATATCATTCTAATGGAACAACCCCCCCCCCAACAGATAACTTTCCCCTGCAAATCACTGGGCATCGGGGACACTGAGTGTCCTGCACCCATGTGTGAATCTGTTTTTGTCTGCAAAAACATCTGATGAACCCAAAAGCTGGCCTAAATGATCAGTCATAAATTGGAGGCTCAAACCTTGATGATTTTTGTCCTTTCCAGGTTCACGCAAGTGAGTTATCCCATTTTAGAAGAGGAAACAGGATCTTGGGGGATGGTGCATATATCCACGTGAACAGGGTGCTTCTGTTGCCGAATCTGAAATCTGAATTACCCAGGCCTTTGGTTAATTAAACAATCTATGGCCTTTTAAATTGTGTGTGTGTGGGAGGGGAGGGAAATTATTGTTTTTGTTTGTTACTATGCTATGTCTTTCTGTGCTTTTACATTGTAAAGCACCCTGTGGCCCTCTGATGAAGGGCAGGATAGAAATTTAATAAAGAAATAAAGCTTGCAGTGAGAGAAAAGTTTGTGGGAAAGAGAGAGCACACAATCCATGGTTTGAGAAGTAATGTAGCTCGTTCCTTACTTTGTGTGGCTGCAATAGTTACTTAAATGCTCCACCTTTCTGGCCTCTGTTGCCCTGGAGAAACCTACTTATCCATCTGACGTGTAAAAGGATCATGTCCAGCCTTGCTGAGGCACGAATATGAATGATTTATACTGAAACACTACTTCATTTCAACCCTCTTTTCTCCAAATGATGATGATGTGCACACCTGTGTTTTGGGAAGGGAAGCAGAACATCAGAAGTGGGATCTGCGACAAAATGTTGCAGAGTGGAGAGAGCGCTTGTTCAAGGTACCAGCCAACCAAGCCCTCTTTAAATCACCCCCGACAACACTCAGCCTTTGGTGCTGTTGCATCATGCCTGCCTACTGAGCATGCTCAGTCCTTATAAGGCTATTTTGGACTCGCCCTCGAAAAAGAAAAGCGCAAGTCCTTTCTTTCGTCCATAGAATTGTTCCGAGGCCAGACTTACCAGCGGAAAATGGAACAATTTTCTCTGCAGACAATTCAATCGACTCATTCAGGATGTGAATAAATAGGGCACAGTGAACCATAGCAAATAACTCGATCCAGAATTCAGAGTCAGCTCACTTCCTGCACAGCCCTGTTTAATTCAATTTTCTTGAACGACTAATCGGAAGTTTGTAGACATAACAACGTGCCTCACGAAGGATTCCCTCAAACAGGCTCATTCATTCATTCAGTGACTGGGGATGTCGGAGATAGCTCAGTCGGTAGAGCATGAGGCTCTTAATCTCAGGGTCGTGGGTTCGAAGGCACACGTTGGGCATTGCATGGGGTTGGACTAGATGTCCCTCGGAGCCCCTTCCAACTCGAAAGTTCTGTGATTCCAAAGCTGCAGTCGTAGCTCCCCTGAATTCAGCAGGGTAGACGTGGCGAGGATTGGGCTGTAAATTTGCAAGCTGCTTTACCGAGCGCCTGTTGAAACTCTTTGGCAAACGCTCGCACGCAAATGTGTGTTTTACAATTTCTAAAACAGCATCTCAACTGCTCGCCCTCGGCGCGCGCACCCCCCCCAAAAGTGTCCGTGTTAGACATTTGGAGCTTCTGCAGAGAGCGAGAGAGCAGCAAACCCCCCTCCCCAAAGCGTAATTACATTTTTAGAAAACAAACACTAATTAGGCGTTTCAAGCGGTCTAACAGTAAACGGAGCCCAACAGGCGTACTTGGAAAGAAGCTTCCGCTGGGCAGAAAAAGAGAGGGGGGAAAAAAGAGAGAGAGAGACTGAGAAACTGACTCAGCATTTTCCCAAACTGTTCCCAAATTATTATCGCATCGGTTTTCTATAGCGCACGTTCCGGCGCGCTCCTGTTATTGGCTTTTAAATTAAAACAGATCTTTCTGAGCGTGGCCATATTAGAGAGGTTTCCCTGGGTAAAAAAAAAGAAGGAAAGAAAGAAAAAATCCGATGACTGTAACGAGAAAATATTGCATAAACCCTTGCTTCCTATTTATATGCAAAACAGAGGAGCCAGAGAGAAAGAGACGCGCTCCCGGGCTCGCTCTTTTTCTCTTCTCCCCTCCCTGCTCCACGGTGATTTAGCAGCCAGAGGGAGGGAGGTTTCGTCCCTTGCATGTTAATTTCTCCAGCACCTGTCACCTGGAGAAGTTGCGCGTCCACACGCCCCGGGGCGTGGAACTTCACACCGGGCCGCATTTATTGTGCCAACGATCGGGGCTGACATCAC
The DNA here is from genome assembly GCF_964106645.2 of Podarcis pityusensis. Taxonomy (NCBI): domain Eukaryota; kingdom Metazoa; phylum Chordata; class Lepidosauria; order Squamata; family Lacertidae; genus Podarcis; species Podarcis pityusensis. Next base: position 63,319,972 of record NC_138031.1, read on the forward strand.
GCCTCTTTCTCTGCCTCTTCCCCTTGAACAAACATCCAGGAACACAAGGATAATCCAGACTCGCTGTCCTCTGGATCATGAGATGGCAACATAATGCAAATGTTTATTCAAAGATAACAAGTTTGAAAAGAAAAGAAAGAAAACCTATCCTGCCGAGTACAGCGCTGGTGCACTCTGGTCCTAGGCACATTTACTCGGAGGTAAATCCCACTGTGTTCAATGGGACTTGCTCTCAGGTAAGAGTGCTGTAGAATTTTAGGTTTAAAAGAAAGTTGCCATCACCCTATTTGGGTAGGCTTTTGTTCTATTCCATAGCTGATACGGATTATTTAATGGACAATGAGGATGATGACTATGTTTGTACCCCGCCCATCTGACTGGGTTGCCCCAGCCACTCTGGGTGGCTTGCAGCAAAAACATTAAACATTAAAAACTTCCCAATAGAGGGCTGCCTTCAGGTGTGTACCATAGTTCTAGTTACAGGTACGTAGCCGTGTTGGTCGGCCGTAGTCAAAACAAAATAATAAAAAAATTTCCTTCCAGTAGCACCTTAGAGACCAACTAAGTCTGTTATTGGTATGAGCGTTCATGGGCGTGCATGGTCTCCAAGGTGCTACTGGAAGGAATTTTTTTATTATTTTGTTCAGATGTATAGGTATTTATCTCCTTGACAACTGATGGGAGGGTGTTCCACAGGGCGGGCACCACTACCAAGAAGGCCCTCTGCCTGGTTCCCTGTAGCTTCACCCCTCACAGTGAGGGAACCCACAGAAGGCCCTCTGAGCTGGACCTCAGTGTGCCGGCTGGATGGTGGGGTGGAGATGCTCCTTCAGGTATACTGGGCTGAGGCCGTTTAGGACTTTAAAGGTCAGCACCGGCACTTTGAATTGTGCTCAGAAACGTACTGGGAGCAGGTGTAGATTCTTTAGGACCCGTGTTATAGTCTCTGAGTCACCTTCAAAGGTAGCCCCACGTAGAGCACATTGCAGTAGTCCAAGTGGGAGATCACCAGAGCATGCACCACTCTGGTGAGAGTTCCTTGTCAAAATACTCTCATGCTTGGTATGAGAAGTTGGACCACACTGCCTTAAAGGGAAGTCATGTCTCAGTGGAGGCATTGATGTGGTGAGTCTTGCCCAGAGACAAGACCTTGCAAGTTGCCCTGACACCATCAAACAGTGCCCCCTCCCAAGATGCTGTTGAACACCAACCCCCCCTCATCCCTGACCATCGGCCATGATGGCTGGGGCTGTTGGGAGCTGGGAATTCAATGGCATCTGAAGGGTCACAGATTCTCCATGTGGCCTATAGAACCTTAGATCTCTTCTTCTTTGAATCAAGCTCAATACCATGGAGCAGCAATAGACCAAAGTCCTAAAGGAGCAAAATTGTAATTGACAAACATAGGGATCCTGGCTTGGGAAAGGAGTGCAACATTTCACTCACAGCAAATGTGGTGTTTTGGTTGCCATTGTTTGGTGGAAATACCTCTTCAGTCCTTACCCTTATTTTTTGTGTGTGTGTGTGCGTGTGTACAGTGGTACCTCAGGTTACATACGCTTCAGGTTACATATGCTTCAGGTTACAGACTCTGCTAACCCAGAAATAGTACCTCTGGTTAAGAACTTTGCTTCAGGATGAGAACAGAAATCATGCTCTGGCGGCGCAGCGGCAGCAGGAGGCCCCATTAGCTAAAGTGGTGCTTCAGGTTAAGAACGGACCTCCGGAACGAATTAAGTACTTAACCTGAGGTACCACTGTGTGTGTGTGTGTGTGTGTGTGTGTGTATAAAACCAATGGACTTATTTGCATTGTGATCTATGACTGAAGGTTTTCAAGTGAGGGCTCTTCATCAGCTTGCTAGGTTTGAAAACAAACATGATTGATTTGGGGCAGGAAACTCCAGACCAAAGTGACAAGGAAAGCTTTTAAAGATTTGGGAATGCCTTTTGGCTTTCAAGAAGAGAGCGCCAGGGGCTTTGGAGCTTTCATCCCCATTGGCCTCCGAGGTGGGCAACCCAATAGGGAAAGATACTTTCCCAGCCCTGCCCGGCGAAGCGTTTTGTAAGCATCAAAGGGAAGGTGAGCACTAATCCGAAAATGACCACTTTTTAAAAGCTCCTCAGATGGTTGCAAACTCATGGCTACAGCAGCAGAACTCAAGTCAGACTCCCCTTCTTTCTTTTCCTTTCCTCTCCCCCTTCACCACAACAAATTCCACTTAATGTCATAATAACACTTACGAAGCAAGGGCGAGCAAGGGCTCTCACACTGGTTTTTCTGCATTCTTGAGTCTAATTAACGAGGCAGAAAAGAGGGCAAGATGGTTTGGGTCAAAATCGGTATCGGAGTCACCTTGTATCAGGCTGTGGGGCCTATAATTACCAGATTAGAATCCTGAATCTGTAGCTTCCCCCTCCTTACCTTTTTGCCTTCCTTAAATTCTGAAGAAAGAAGCAACCCAGACTCCCACCCCCTGCAGATGGCCAGACAATATAGGCTCCAGCTCTCCTTCAACCCAGAATGCAGTGAAGGACACAATGGCCAGCAACACCACTGTGTTTGCTTCAGAAAGGAGGGCAAGGTGCAGAAGACAGACAAGTGTGGAAGAAAGGCAGTGCCAAGCCCTCTAACGTGAAGTGGGGTAAATGGTACACAAGATAGGTCAAGAGCGTTGCTTTATAACCAGGGTTGTCCGCTTTTTACTGGTCCTGCACCTGTGGCTTCTTTCCTTACAATTTTTACCATGCCGGAAACAACAACAACAACCTAAACCCACTTAACTTCTGGGTTTCATGCTTCTGTTAAAGGTGGTGTCTGTTAAAATAAATAAATAAATAACCAAAACAAAGGTAGCAAGTCTACACCTTCCTTCACCCTCCACTTGGTATATACAAAGCATATTATATAACTTGCAAAAACACTTTGTTGAAATCTCTTTCTGGATTCCCGTGAGTGCATTTATTTTATTATACACAGTCCTGTATCAGGAAGCTTTTAATGTCTGGTGTATCGTGTGTTCTTTATATTCTGTTGGAAGCCAACCCAGTTGGATGGGCAGGGGACAAGTTGTCGTTGTTGTTGTTAAATCTGGCCTTCACCTGAAGGTCCCAGGGCTGAGAATGCATAAATACTTCAACCACAAGTTAACAATATAAAACTGAGCAGAATACATATACATTGCCAATAAAAATGAAATAAAAATCACTGCAAAATCGCAAGATCCAAAATCAAAAGACCTCAGTTGCAAGGCAAAAACATTATCCATCCTCACTGCATCTGTCCCTCTTGCAAAGACCTGGGATCTTCATTTGCTGATGAAATAAGAATAGTGTCTGGGCATGACACGCCTCAGAGGGGAGATCATTCATAGGCTCAGAGGCATTTCCATTCCAGTTTCCCATGTGACAGAAATGGGACCAGTATGGATGGCACTTGTCGGCTTGTTTCCCCGCCTTTGCTTTCCTGTATTGGCTACAGTGTGCATTTAGTTGATATGACTGTCTTCTGTTTGGGATAAGCAATATCCACATGGGAACAGAGTGAGATTGGTTTCCAATGTCAGTGTGAAACGCCTTTGGCACTTGGGGTCGTGACTTCAGATCCAAGCTTTGAGCATAAATCTGGGGCCATGTTTTTTGGTGTGTCTTTTGAAATATATGCATGCTGTCTCGGAATCTATATGGTATTCAAACGATAAGAGAATTTTATTTTGAAGAGAAGGTGCATGACCTCTGCAACGGCTTCTAAGGGTTTGCCCTACCTGCAACTTTTCCCCATCTCCCTTTCAAGACAGAGATTTATTTTAAAAAGTCTAGGCTGCCTTCTATCTATCATCTATCTATATCTATCTATCATCTATCTATCTATCATCTATCTATCTATCATCTATCGATCTATCTATCTATCTATCTATCTATCTATCTATCTATCTATCATCTATCTATCTATCTATCATCTATCTATCTATCTATCATCTATCTATCATCTATCTATCTATCTATCTATCTATCTATCTATCTATCATCTATCTATCTATCTATCTATCTATCATCTATCTAGCTATCTATTATCTATCTATCTATCTATCTATCTATCTATCTATCATCTATCTATCTATCTATCATCTATCTATCATCTATCTATCATCTATCTATCTATCTATCTATCTATCTATCTATCTATCTATCTATTATCTATCTATCATCTATCTATCATCTATCTATCTATCTATCTATCTATCTATCATCTCTCTATCATCTATCTATCTATCTATCTATCTATCTATCTATCATCTATCTATCATCATCTATCTATCTAAAAAGCACCCGGGGCACTGTGTGTTATAGCTATAAGACCCTCAACAAATACACCCGAGTCTTACAAAATTAACCTGAGAAAGAGCTTTGGGCAAATCCTTGGCTGTTCATCTCAGTTGCCTATCTATAAAATATGAATAATAAAAATAATAATATCAAGGCCCGCTAAGATAATTTTGCCAGCCTGGGAAAGACAATAGACATTGGCAGCTCTTTATGTCCTGATCTCTACCTGCATCTCAGGAGGATTGCTAAGCTCTGCCACTGCCACCATCCCTTTGCAGAAAAAGGAAAGTGAGGGAAGAGATGTCCACAACATTTTTTTTGGCTTCACAGTTGTAGCTTTCAGAGCTCAAGCTAACTTGCCACCAATAATTTGACTGAGGAATGGCAAGTATATGGTAGCCAACACAAGCACTCTCAGATGCTTTGTAGACATGGTCAACATCTAGCTGTCTCCAATAGATGACCTGAAAAGTATTTAGTATGTATTGTTCTAATTTCATCTATTCGTTTAACCTGAAAGTGGGAACATGGTGCCCTCCAAATGTTGCAGGACTACAACTCCCATCATCCCTAATCAGTGACCACAATGCTGACTGGAGTCCAACAGCATCTGAAGAGCATCAAGTTGGAGTCCCTTCACTGAATCAATCTCAAAATGATCCTTTGAACAGTTAACAAAACCCAAAGCTATTGTTCTTTCCTGATTCCAAAAACCTGAATGTCAAATGCTGGGGTCAAATTCTGATGTAAAGAAATCTGAATTGCACACCTTAAAAACATTCATCCAATTTTGAACATTCATCATGTTTTGTTCGACCGCTGCAGTGACCACTCCTGTGTTTGCACTTCTCCAGCGTCATAGTCTTCTTTCTCAGTAGAAGTAGGAGAAAGCCCACTGGAGTCATGCAGTTGGTCTCACTAGGGACACAAGCCCCAGAAACCACCCCCATTTTTCTGTGCTGTTGCAAGTCCATGCTATATAGGCACTTGAAATTATAAATGAAACAAGAGACATAATTGACACAGTTGCACAATGTAACAAGACATTCAGCTCCTATTTACAAAATTTGTTGACACATTTTCGTTCATGGCTTCTTGCACTCTTTTGAAATGCTTTGGGAAATGATATCATCAGCACCCCCTATAGGCCAATTCCAACCCAAAAAATTTAAATGAAGTGACTTTTTCTTCTCTTTCCACAACACAGTATGTGTGAGGACTGGTGCTGGCATTGCAATCTCTGAACATGCATTTGAAGGCAAAGGTAAATGCTCATCAAAAAGGCTGCCTGAAATGCAGTTCTTTGTCACTTTGGTCATCTGCACATCTGACCAACATTTGACAGATCTTAAAGTGTCTTACTAGAGAAATACACTGCCTGTTATTAGATTATGGAAATGCTCTGCTCTCTCTGAGGGAACTACATGATATCCTGGTCTTTGCATTGCTCCAGGTAAAGAATCTCAGGAGGAGTTCTTAGTCTGAGACTTTGGAGAGCTATTTCCAATCAGAATAGATGGCTCCAGGCTAGGTGAACTGGTGGTCTGACTCAAGAGAAAGCAGCTTCTGTGCCTTCCAGGGAAATGACTGAGGACAGGCTGCTGGCACACCAAAGGACATTGGCGAAGACGAACTCGGTGACTGGCAGTGCAATCCTATGCATGCTAACTCAAAAGTATGGCCCAGTGAATTCATTGGGACCTGTAAGTGTGTGTGTGTGTGTGTGTGTGTGTGTGTGTGTGTATGTAACCAACATGATCTCCTCCAGATGACTCCCACCTTCAATAACATTTGGTCATGCTGGCCATAGGATGTTAGGAGTCCCAACAATATCCAGAGTCCCCAAAACCACACCAGCTACCCCTGGTGTTAAGGGCTGTAGTCCTTGGGTTGTATCCAGCAAAGTCAACCTGAGTGCAGAACGCCTTATGTGAGCACAACGAGAGTTCTCCTCCCTCTCCTCCTTCGAATAACCCCAAATCTGCTCCATCACCATGCAGAACAGAATTGGTTGCAATGCAGCCAGGGTGTGAGACGGAGAAGTAGAGGAAGATCCATTTCACTCACAAAAGATGTTCCCAACAAGTTGGTTGGATAAAACCAGTTGGCGACATGCTTCTACAACAAACAGAGACTTCAGAGGGATATGGAGTCCACCAATTGCTAACCGAATTTTTTCAGGTTTGTACACCAACATAAGAGGTCAAGTCAGGATCTAGTGAGCGAAAAGGCCTATAAAAATCCAAAGGTTTACCTATTGGTTCTAGAAATATTTATGTGCTAGACATGTAATGCAAAATAAAATTTAACAGGTTGGTTATGAGCAATAGCTTATTTTGACACAGTAACAGCAATGATGTACCCTTGGGCTGATCTTCAGCACAGAGGGCTCCTCTGTTATTATCCACCCCGACGCGATTTCGTGAGTAAAAATGCAATGCATAAATGTTAAAGGTCTAGCTTGGTAACATATTAGTCATAGGAGTGCTTCAGATTACTTAGTTACACTCAGTTTCCACCACTCGCTACCATAAAGGGGTGTGTGATGAGGACCACACAGAAGAGTTGTCCAAAAGACTCTGGATGAACTCCAGAAGTGAAAGATTCATTAGTATGCATTTCTGCCTTTGTAACTGCTCCTTCTTATCGGGAATCTTCTAAAGGGGCAGTCAGAGAACAAAAAAGAGCAACCTACAATTACGAGGGAATGTGCCCTGGGCTGCTGAAAAAGCCCTCAAGCTAGTCCACTGGAAAGAAAGAAAGAAAGAAAGAAAGATCAGATGTAAAGACACACTTTCTACAGGCTCTTTGGGTGACACAGGAAAAGACCTGAACATCCCCTTCGCGCCTCCTTAAACAGAACATTTGAATGCTTGCATATGGTGTTTGCAAAAAACAAAACTGGTGGTATGTGCATTGCCCAAACATGGCTTTTCATTCAATCACCAAAATGAAGAAGTGCTGGAGAAGGACTTTGCGTCACTTGTCCTAAGCAGGTCTTAGGGTTAGTCGTGGCTCCAAGTGGTGGAGGCAGGGGACCATCAATCCTTGAAGTTAGATTTAGTTTGGCTGTGTATGTGTGTGTGCAACTTTACCAAGTGCTGCATCCAGTGAAGTGCTACTCAGAACAGACCCATAGAAATTAATAGGTGCAAGTTACTTGTGTTTAGCATTGGAAGATTCAGGACAGATGGAAGAAAGCGCTTCTCCACACGGCATGTAGCAAAGCGGCAGAATTTGCTCCCAGAGGCAGCAGCGGTGATGGCCACCAACTGGTATGGATCTGAAAGAGGATTAGACAAAATAGTAAGGCTATCAAGGGTTACTAGTCATGATGTTTATGTTTTGCCTCCACTGTCAGAAGTGGCATGACTCTGAGCAACAGTTCTGTAAACAGAAAGAGAGTACTGCTTGCGGGCTGCCCAGAAGCATCTGGCTGGTCCTGTTGAAAACAGGATGCTGGACTTATAGCTCAGTTGGCAGAGCATGAGACTCTTAATCTTAGGCGTGCGGGTCTGAGCCCCGCATTGGGCAATATATTTATGCATTGCATGGGGCTGGACTAGATGACCCTCGTGGTCCTTTCCAACTCTACAATTCTATGATTCTGTGACTAGTTCTTATTAATTTTAATGGGTCGATTACAAGCATGACTAATGTGGGATGCAAACCTGAGAGATCTGCTTTGTAGATGGTTGCTCATAGGGGTCCTACAGAAAAATGGCTAGGCTTGTTTATATGACATTTACAGAGATGACTCAAGGCCACTTGTATTTATATTACATTTATGTCCCTTCTTTCCTCCAAGTTGCTCAAGGTGGCAATCCCCTTCATCATTTTATCCTCACAATGACCATGCAAGTAGTGGTGGTCTTTGGGCTTTCAAATTTCAGGGGCACCCTGTGTGATGCTAAAATTTGGCGCCCCCCACCTCTCACACGCCATTCTACACCACTGTAGAAGAGAGCCTAGTGCAGCCCTCCTGGTTGCAATACACCAAAACTGCTTCTGCTGCAAGGTAGGTTAGGCTGAGTGACCATGAATGGTCCAAGGTCACCTAGTAAGCTTCATGGCTGAATGGGGATTTGAACCCTGGCATCCTAAGTCCTAGTCATGTGATGTCTCTCATCTTAACAATGGAAGTATGAATGGCCTCCATTGTGTCTGGGGTGATATGGAAGTTCTAATAATACTCAATGTAGGGTGCAATGCACTCAGTTAAAACCAATTACTTCAAAGCGGGGGTGGTGGTGGTGGCCCAGTGGCAAATTTTACCCCTCGATAGAAAACCAGCAAAGCTGTCGATGAATTCTAATAGGTCTGTTGCTCCCACCCACAGCAGCCATTCATGGCTTCTCCACAGGCGCCTGCTCTTCCAGCGATAAATGCTTCATAAATACAAACATAAATCAACACTCAGGCCACTCATGGAGAGAAGACCACCATCTTTTTTAGCTGCTCTTGATGTGACTCCTCCTGAATGTTTTTGGTCCTGTGGACACCTCTGTCTCTTGTCTCTGTACTTCTGTGCCCACAATACGCCCCCTTCTCTCCCGAGAACGAAGGAAATTCCCCTCTCTCCTCATGTGGATATTTTAGATCACATTTTGCCTTCGGCAGCAACCAAGTGACCACAGATGAAGTCCGTGGGGCTGTGTAGAAGTAATAGAGAGCTATGTTTAAATCGTCATTAAAAATGCCACCTCCAAGAGGCGCTTCCCCTTCCCATGTTGTTGCAGGACCCCTCTCAGAATGAATAGCAGGAATGGACAGAGCAGGTCCCTCGGTGAATATTGCATTCTGGGTAAGCCATCAGCATGAGTGCAATGCCAGTGCTGGCAACTGTTAACTTGTGGTTTAGCTATTTTAAAGGCTATAAAAACTGTTGTTCACCGCTACTATGAATAGGGAAGAGTGTTATTTTGCTGTTCTCTTTAAAATGGGGGATTAAGGCCATTATGGAGGAAGACTGCTGGGGATATTCACTCATGAGATAGTCTGTGTGGATAAGAGACAATGTAGATAGAGAATTAGGTCTGGCTATGGGTACACACAGATTGACACAACCTACCTATATGCTGTGCTTTCTGTGGCTCCACCAGGTGTAGAACAAGCATGGAGCCATCTATTGGGCACTGGGTTCAGCCTCTACAGAATCTCAGTTTCTGTCTCCCTGCCCCCCCAAAGGTTATTTCTTGTCTTTATGAGTCACAAGGCTTATGACTGTGGAGAAAGGCTTGAAAAAGTGTGAGAAACAACTGATGAAATCTCAGAAATGAGATGTGGGTCTGATTAAGACTTCCGGCAGTTACGGGATAGAGCTTTAGCACTCTGACAAACTCCTTGCCCTTTCCAGTAATTAGAAGAAACAGTTATGCAATTGGGCTTAAACCGAATACATTATATAGGTTGCAGAGTCCAGCTGTCCTTTGCACAGTGTTTGAGTTATTTTGGTGCAGAAATTTGATCTGCTCAACACCTACCCACCCACCCACCCACAGAGAGAGAGCGACTGAGAGAGAGTCAGAGACTGGGATAAACATAGTCCTTACTATTATGGTGCTTTTTTTCAGCCAGAACTCACCAGAACTCAGTTCTGGCACCTCTCAGGTGGTTGCCATTGCCATTCTATGAGAATGAGGGAGGAGATTATGGTGAGTTTCATCACCTCTTTTTCTAGAAAAATAGTACTGTTCCTATACCATAAAATACAAGCTGATTTGCCACATATAATTTAGCCTTGGTCTTCTATCTGTAAAATGGAATGAACTCAATGATGCAAGTGATCAGGAAAACATGGGTAAAGAGCACTGGAAAAATGTTTTTTCCACATTCACCGATAGGCTTCAAGTACCAACTGGGACTCAACATGATGGGAATCACAGTGAAATGTATAACTCACTGATTTTGGGGCAAAGGCATTTCTTACATTTCCTGCAAACCTTCATGACTTCATTTATTTATGCAACGCATTTCGACCCCAGCTTTCAGGTCATATTACCATCACAAGACAAATTACAGGTTGTTGTTTTTAAACGTATAAAACTCATAAATGTATATTGCTGATGCTATCAATGTAGGTATAGGAATGTGCCCTGTTCATTCCTGCACACTTTCGTCACTGACATTAGCCTGCTTCACAGGTTGTTGTGAGGCCTTTCCAATTAAAAAATCAGGTTGCAAAGGGCTCTGCCGTGAGAAGGAAAGTCGACGGTAGCTGACCTGAAGACACAGACATGGTTCCTGACTGTATGGGACACATGAGAGATATTTGGATGTGTTCTTTGCTTTGTCCCTGGCTAGTAAGTTTACAGATCCAAGAATTTGGGGGAACTCAAATATGTCTTTTAGGACCTTTTTTGGGGGGGCTTTTTTTTGAGAGACTAGTATGGTGCTTGGAGATAACCCAACAATGGCAGAGAGCTGTGCAACCACACACACAGCACCTACAAAACAACGTGCAGTGATTGATCTGAGATTGCCAGCAATGCTTAAACGTAAGGAGAATATAAGAGCCACTGGAGGAGGCCATGGGAACAGGAAAAGGCTATTTTAATCCCACCTTCCTGCTTTTTCATCCCGCTCCCTCCTTCTCCAGTAACAAATCAAGGTGTCTGTTGAACTCATTTGTGCGCTTTGCATCCACTGTGCCTTTGTAATTTATTCCATATGCTTATTACCCTTTGTGTGGAGGAACAGCTCTGTCCACACAGCCGATTCGCCTAATATTTGGTGGCACTTCCCTTCCAGCTCCAGGTTTCAAATGAGTGCAAGCTGTATTGGATCCTGCTATAATCAAGGCTAGGAGCTGGAATGGCGGTTACCTGTAGCCTCTCGTTCCTTTTTCAGCAATATAGGGCTGGGTTGGTCGTGGGGTCAAGCACTTCCACATCTTGTCAAGAGTTAAATTCGTGGCTAAATCTGTCTCAAAAGGATCAAATGGGACGTGAACACTTCATCGTGGATGCTAAATTGTGAATTCATCTGGTGAGTTTGGCCAGGCTTGTAGCCAAAATAAGGTCACTGAGAAAGAAGAAGGGGGTTATCCGGAGGTTTTTGGGGTGCAATGGGATTTTGTCTCCCTCCCATCTCCCTGTGACTCCTCCAAATCTGCTCTGGAGAGTTGGGGAAACCCCCAGAACACATGGGGGGTATGTGGGGAGAAGAGAGAAAACCCTGTTGCACAGAAAGAAGTCCTTGCATGAATGGGATACATCCCATTGTGTTGGATTGTTGTTGCTGTACTTATTACTATTATTATTTATTACCCTTCCATCACCACAAGGTCCCAGGGTGGGTCACAACAATGTAAAATACAACATTAAAAAGAGTTTAAAACAAATTATAACCACACATCAAAATTAGATGTGTTTTCAAGCGAAATAAATGGGTCATGACTGATGGGTCCCATTTATTTCAATGGGTCCTAAGTTTAACTAACTTAGTCTGGATCTTAGTATGTGCTATCAGAATGATTAGATTTGCTTCATTCTGGTGCCAAAGAAAGGAGTTTTCTTTTTTAAAAAATCTTTTGAACCAGCTGGTCAGATAATTTTTTTAAGGGCATAGTCTAGTTTCACTATACACTGTGCTACACTGTGAGAAATTTGATAGTATGCCCCTTAAAAAGATATGGATAGGAGACAAGGTATTTGTGTACACACACACACACACACACACACACACACACACACGGGTTTCCTTTTTTTTCTTTTTTAAAGTGTTCCTGCTTTCCATTGTAACAGGTACTGATTGCACCATGTTTGGTTAGGTAGTAAAAATAGTAATAATTCCACAACAGGATTAGATTTTGATGGCACAACACTTGAATCCTGAGGCAAATGATTTGTCCAAGCTTAATATGAAGTACTTAGGATATACTGTTTGATGTAAACACTCGTTCTAATAAAATGGTGCCTGAGGTACAGGTCTTCAGCTTGTAATATCCTATTTGTGTTGGCCTGTACATGGTGCGATTCAAAGCGTTTCTTATGATAATAGAAGATATGTGATTTTTTAAAAATAAAAAAATTAAAATTAAGTGCAAAGGTGATTCATAGGGTTACCAAAAGCATTACAGCACAAGGCTCTTGAAGCTGTAATAGCTGCATAGAAGAGGGACTGTGAGCAGCTGCTTCTTTCTCAACCCCTCCAGAAACAAGACATGACCAAATTTCCTCTCCTGTGCAACTATAAGTTGGCTTTTGCCAACTAGGTGGCTTCCAGATGTTCTGTACTACAACTCCCATCAGTCCCAGAGCGCCAGGGACCAGTTTGGCAAAGGCTGACAGGAACGATAGGTGGCACCAGCGAGAGGGGCAAAAGGACAAAAGCCCCCCACACTGCGGTCCCTTGTGGTCAGTTGAAGGAAAGGTACTTTCCACATACAAATGATCACTGAATCATAAACTGGACATTAAAGTCCGAGGGGTGTTTGCTTGAAAGTTTAACGTCCATCAAAATAAATGACTTCACTTCAGAGAAAAAAGGTTTTGAGATGGGAGTGGCAGATGTAAAATACAGTGGTACCTCGGGTTACATACGCTTCAGGTTACATACGCTTCAGGTTACAGACATCCGCTAACCCAGAAATAGTACCTCGGGTTAAGAATTTTGCTTCAGGATGAGAACAGAAATCGTGCTCCGGCAGCACAGCAGCAGCAGGAGGCCCCATTAGCTAAAGTGGTGCTTCAGGTTAAGAACAGTTTCAGGTTAAGAACGGACCTCCGGAACGAATTAAGTACTTAACCCGAGGTACCACTGTATACTGTTGTTTCTCTTTCTGAAATTGAACATGTGGGGCAATGCTCAAATCCCTAGAACCACGCTTTGCCTTTTCTATGGGTTCTCCAATATTTTTTGTCTGGCTCCACCCGTGACAGGAGTATGCTAAATTCTTGTTGCAGCTGATCAGTTAAGGCCTAGCTATTAGATCCAGTTGATAGAATAATAAGAAACAACTGGTAGAGCTCAAAGTGAATCTATCTCAGGGAAGTAAAGTGAAGGTGAGTAAACACTGTACACTTTTTAAAAAAAAAACCTGAACTTGCAGGGCTGTGGATTTGCCTAGTAATTTTTTGTAATGTGTAGAGAGATTCCCCCAATTCACGAGGGAACATTCAAACATGCAATGCCTACCCTCTTCCACTCACAGTATAAAATGGAACATGCCAGGGAAATTATTAAAAATTACATTTATACCCCATCTTTCCTGTAAAGAGCTCAAAGTGACATACATGTTTCTTAGAATCATAGAACGGTAGAGTTGGAAGGGACCCCAAGGGTCATCTAGTCCAACCCCCTGCAATGCAGGAATCTCAGCTAAAGCATCCATGACAGAGGGCATCCAACCTCTGCTTAAAAACCTCAATGGAAGGAGAGTCCATAACCTTCTGAGAAAGACCGTTCCACTGTCAAACAGCTCCTCACACATACACACTTTATCCTCACAACCCTTTGAGGTAGGCCAGGATGAGACACTGACGTCTAAGGTCACCCAGTGAACTTCATGGTGGATCAGGGCTTGAACCCTGCTTTCTCAGGTCCTAGGCTGACACTACACCACACCCATGAGCACAGCCAAGGGGGGCAGCTGCCCCCCTAAATCAAGTAAATAATAATTAAAAAAAACTTAACTAAAAGTAGAAATAATCAGAATATTTGAAATTGAAAGGCTTACTTCTGTTGGATGATGTGGCACATTCTAGCGACACAACTGGCATTCTAGCGACACAACTGGCAAACCTACTGAGCAATAGGCATGGCTTCCACAAACTGAACAATCGTGTCACAGGTAGCTCGGTTCTGGAACAGGACAAGTGGGTGTCCTGTCCCCCCCCAAAAATCTTGGGTATGCCAATGGCTACACCGGCTACGATTCAGCTCATGGTAGCATCAAACCCTTGTACTGACCGGCCCAACAGTGAAATCCTATCTATGTCTCCCCCACCGAGTTGAAAGGGGCTTGTTCCCACTCAAGTGTACACACGATTGTATCCTAACAGCGCTGCAGATTTGCTTCTGAGTAAACAGTCGTAGGATTGTGCTGTTAAGTTAACCATTAGATAATTAGCTGTTGTTGCCCTTGTACCACCCCCTGGTTCAGCTGCACTAATTAGGGAACTATAAATAGTGTTATGTGCACTTCAGGAAGGTATATGATTAAGGCCGCTAAGGATTATTTCAAATGGTTAAGAAATTTATAATCTTGAGGAGCAGGAAGGAAGGAAGGAAATCAGACCCATTTGGGCTGAGGCTCTTCTTCCCCCCATATCTGCTTCTGGTTTGAGCTGAAAATGCGAGCATCAGATAAAAATAACAAGGCGCTCGGTAGAGGACAGATCGCTGTGCTTCTCCTTTGCCGGAGGCTGCACATGCCCAGTGAGGGCTTCAGTGGTAAAGAAGAGCCAGGCAGCATTCCCCAGCAGAAGGAGGCTGGAGTGAAGGAAGGCCTGTGTTTGATGTATGAGCTTTGGCTTGCCATTGTGAGTCACCCCAGCACTAGCTGCAGGCAAAACAAAAATCTTTTGTGATTAATTAGAAAAACTGGACAATTATGAATTGACTGCACACAACCAGTCTAGAGCAATATAAATAGTAATGAAGTTGGCTCCATGTCTGCGCCGAACACATTGTGCGTTTATGAGAGATCACAAAAAAAGAGGAAGGGGGAGGGAAGGAAGAAGGGAAGGGAATAATAAAAAGCGCTCCCATTTAGGCACTGTCAGTTTAAATAACATAATTTCAGCTCTCTGACTCTTTGTTTGTTTCATTTTTTTTAAAGGGGGGGTGGAGAAAGAAAAGAAATCCAGGATTAGATTTGAAATGATAAAACCGACTTTTCGCTGTCTTTTCTCAAAGCCTGGTTGTTCTCTTGATGTCTGCCCTAACAATATGCTTCATTTCAGCGACCATCCAAAACGATTACAGCAGGAATGAATGAATGAGTCTAGTTGTGTGCTGCTTGTGGGATGCGCTTAAGTCTTGTTCCTTTGTGTTATGTCTGTGGCTTTTTGCAAGGCAGCGAGCGCCGGCATAAGGAGCAGACACAAGGAATCCTGCGGTGGGTTTGGAAGGAAGGAATGGAAGCAGCAATGTCGGAGAGCCAGGTGGTCCACAGTGGCCTGCGTAGGGTGGAAAATGTGGGTTCAAATTTCAGTGCACCTGCAAATTCACAAGGCGGCCTTTCCACACAATTAGAAAAAGCAGAGATGGTGGAGGCAGTTGGCATTCTTGGGCAGCTGATGGGGCCCTGCTCTTTTGGCATGGCCCACCAGAGATGCTTGCCTACAAACTGTGTCTGAGCAACCCCCCCTTTTTTTGCTCCAGATCTTTCCCCAGGAAAACCCTCTCTTTAATGATGAATCAGCGCAAGCATCAATCCAAGGAAAGCCCAAATTGACATTTGCTCTGGTTGAACGCTAAAGAGGGGTTTTTGCAGGGAAAGTATGGGGGCAAAAAACAAAAATGCTCAGACAAGGAGCTTTTTAAAGCACAGATCTGTTTCTGGAAAGAGTGGGGCAAAAAGTAGGCATGGATAAGCCCAAAGAGGATTCCTTGTGCAATCCTCCTGCATGGCCCAGTCTAGCAATGATGACATGGTATTCAATCCACATCTAATAAATGCAGGTGGAAACAGCTGTGCTGCTGTTTACCACCTGCCTTATCTGGAAACAGGACTGGTCCTCCCACTAGGTAAAATGAAGTGAAAACTTCAGGTAGCAGATGCTGGGGGGGGGGGGGGGAGGCAACAAGATTTTTGGATGGCAGGGCTGAATATGACCATTCTCACCCTCCCATGAAACAAAACCAAGCTGACTTGGTAGGGGGTCTTTAATTTTGGCAGACAGGTCAAACTTTTATTCACAGTGAATCTTTTGCATGGTGGGGGGATTAACATTTTTGTTCATTTTTCATTTGGATCTATGCCTTGCCCTATGCTGGTCAATGGAGAGACCGCCAATGGGTCTCCAAAAATCCATGGGGGTGGTGTGGGGAGAGGCCTACCTTCCCAACAATGACCCTTGTGCTAGCAAGGTAATTGCTCAGAGAGTAAAATTTTTCCCACCCCAGTTTTTCCTGGAGCTTTCCTATCACATCCTTCCCATATGCAAATCAACCGAGAGATCCCTTTCTCCCAGGAGAGAAGGTTGCATTTCCAAAAATCCATGGGACAGGCTCCACCCCCCCCCAACCCTTGGGGTAAAAGGGTCCTTGATTGGGAGGGGTTGGATATTTCTCCCACCTGAAACTCTCCTGGACACTCATGCTCTTCCCCATTTCCCTCCAACTGGTACCCACGACAGCTATCATTATGCAGTTTGCAGGTTTCCTCCCCTTAAAAGAAGTTACCATGCCTCCAAGTTCTTATGACATTTTTGTGCCTGAAACGGAAGGTCAGAAGGATCCACCCTCCCCCACAAACACAACACCTGGGGCTTGTTTCCTAATGACACAAGAGACAGGTAAATGGTGACCCTTGCTGTGGTGTTTGGGTAAACACGTGGGGAGGGGTGTGTATGCAAGCAAGCCTGAGTGCAAGGGCTTCGCTTGTGACCTTGATGTGTTGGGTTCAAAGGTCTGAAGGGCAATTCTAACCGTGTTCAGCTCAACCTACAAAGATCAGAAGTTGAGTGGCCAGCACAGGGACTTTAGGGGAGCAGAGGGTGTCCCAACCCTATCACTGCAGCCAACTCCCCATTTGTGCGCATTGAAGGCATGTGCAACTGCGCATGCGTGCATCACCACGAACCCAGAAGTGGCACAAAAACAGTAAAAATGGCACAAAAATAGCATCTAACCCAGGCACCCCCAAACTTGGCCCTCCAGATGTTTTGGGACTACAATTCCCATCATCCCTGACCACTGGTCCTGTTAGCTAGGGATGATGGGAGTTGTAGTTCCAAAACATATGTAGGGCTGAGTTTGGGGATGCCTGATCTAACTACCCCACAAGCCTTTGCAAGTGTAATCTCAGGAGCCTTTGCACCAACCTTTGAGACCTGTGGAGCAAGGAGGTTTGGAGGCAGCAATTGTGATGGAGTTTGGTGGATTTTTGTTTTTTTAAAGGGTTTTGCAAGGTTTTTCAGAGGTTTAGAGGATGTTCGCAGGCTTTTTCAATGATGTTTCCAATATATGCAATTTCACTTAATTGAGCGGTGCCTCCAAACATATCCCCAGTGTAAATGGGGAGTTGCCTGTACTTTAAAATCCACATGTATCACAGAGCTGTCCTCCTTCTAGATTAACCAGCTCCAAACAAATGGTTCTTGCTGCTTCATAGTAAGGATAGCTCTGACCCATGTTGCTGTTTGCAAACTTAAAAATAAGACCTGAACTCCTGAGCGCATTCCTTAGCTGGCCATAAACAAGTCATCAGATAGGGCTTTTGTGTGCAGCTAAATTGTCTCAACAACAAGCATGGCAGTGGTGTGACGAACAACAAAGGGAATCCAGCCACAGAGCCACCTCTGAGGTGTCCTTCAGACACCACCAGCCTCCTTGTGATTAACTGTGCTTATCTCCTCTGTAGCCATGCGCTTCTCTCTCTCTGTGGTCACATTGTTTTCTATTATTATTCAAGCACAGCAGCTCCAGTGGTGAACCCCTTGACCATTCAGTCAGTGGAGTCGCTGCTGCTGCTGCTAATTAAAAGTTCCCAACCTCTCGCCCGAAGGCCAGGCCAGAGCCAGTCAGAGAGGAGCCAGGTCCAAGCTGTTCAGGGACCAATCGATCAGCTGATTAACCCTTATTACTGATTGGTCAGAGCTGATTGCATCTCAGTAAAGAAATCTTCTCTAGCCGCCAGGCATGGAGGGGAGCTATACATTCAGTATTAGGCAAAGGAGGCTGCCTCTGTTCTCAGTGTCTGCTGCATACAGAATCCACTGGAGGAGAGGTGTTTTGTTTTTCAAAAAGGCCAGTGGAAAGCTTTTTCTCTCCCCCTCCTTTAGAGGTTTATTTTCACAAGCTTGTCTTTCCGAAATGTCTTCACCCCACCTCAACATCTGACTGTAGGAGAGAACCTTTATCAAGACTTTGAAAATGACTGGAGAAACACCTTGGGGTATTTTTTGTTTTCAGATACTAAAATAACAAGAAGGGGGAAAGTGTCCAATATGGCTCTGCCTACCTATCAGGAATAACCATTCCCACATCCATAGTTTGCAAATATTTAATGCTCTTTTTTATTACAGGAGATGAGTTTCTCATTCACTCAAACACTCCCACCCTTATTATGGAGGTGTTTTCTATCATGATGGAGTCCTTTATTCTCTTTGTTTCCTCTCTCTGTCGTTCAGAGACAATTAGCATGCACTTTTATACCGGCTCTCCTTAAAGACTGAAAAAAGGCCACTTTGGATAAATCTGACTCTAGCTCTAATGGATTGCAAGGCCAAAACAAGAGGACAACTTCTATATTTTTTTTAAATGTACACCACCCTTGAAGGATTTGCAGTAGTTTCAGCCATGATTGTTTTGCCCTTCAATCAATTCATAATGTACTTGTGATTTCTCTGTGTAGTTAAAGCATAGCCATTCACCACACACACATGCGTGCGCATGCACACCCACCCACCACGGGTACCTATTATGATACTAGGAAAACAATATTTTTGAGGTGTGCATGTTGCAAACAACGTTTTAGAGTCTCACAATATCCACTGGAAATAATGTGCACATTTGCTCTTAAATCTCAGTAACTGAATAGTATGGCAATACAAATAAGATCATGAGTATTTTTGTTTCTATTTCCTTCTGTATTTTAAGAGAATAATATAAAATATCAACAGCAAAATTGATACAGTGGTACTTCGGGTTACATACGCTTCTGGTTACATACGCTTCAGGTTACACACTCTGCTAACCCAGAAATAGTACCTCGGGTTAAGAACGTTGCTTCAGGATGAAAACAGAAATTGCGCGGCAGCAGCAGGAGGCCCCATTAGCTAAAGTGGTGCTTCAGGTTAAGAACAGTTTCAGATTAAGGACGGACCTCTGGAATGAATTAAGTACTTAACCCGAGGTACCACTGTATTTTCATGACTTTTGCCCTGAATATCCAAATCTGAATAGCGTCCAAAGTGGGAGACACTGACATTATTTAAATATTTTAGTCCCTCTCCAAACCACCCTTCATCACCCAAGATCCCCGGGTGGTTTACAACAATTACAGTAAAACAGTGAAATATCCCATATCCCATATTAAATCTAATTTAAATCCCAAACAATAATAAATACAGTTGACAGATGACTCCTGGGTGCATTTTTAAATAGCACTGAAAGCCAGAGAGCGATGGCACTGCACACACTTCCAAGGGGATTCCACAAATGAAATGCTGTCACAGCAAAGGCCCTCTCTTTTGTCATGACATAGCAAGGCTACCCATATTGCCAGACTCTTGCAGATCTCAGGTCCTGGGCAAGATGATTATCTATCTATCTATCTATCTATCTATCTATCTATCTCTCTATCATCTATCTATCTATTATCTATCTATCTATCTATCTATCTATCTATCTATCATCTTCTATCTATATCTATCTATCATCTATCTATCTATCTATCATCTATCATCTATCATCTATCATCTATCTATCTATATCTATCTATCTATCTATCTATCTATCTATCTATCTATCTATCTATCATCTATCTTTCTAGCTATATCTATAATCTATCTATCTATCTATCTATCTATCTATCATCTATCTATCTATCTATCTATCATCTATCTATCTATCTATCATCTATCTATCTATCTATCTATCTATCTATCTATCTATCTATCATCTATCTATCTATCTATCATCTATCTATCTATCTATCTATCTATCTATCTATCTATCATCTATCTTTCTAGCTATATCTATAATCTATCTATCTATCTATCTATCTATCTATCTATCTATCTATCTATCATCTATCTATCTATCTATCTATCATCTATCTATCTATCTATCTATCTATCTATCATCTATCTATCTATCTATCTATCTATCTATCTATCTATCTATCATCTATCTATCTATCTATCTATCTATCTATATCTATCTATCATCTATCTATCTATCTATCTATCATCTATCTATCTATCTATCTATCTATCTATCTATCTATCATCTATCTACATTTCAATTCTATACCACTTTATATTTTTAAGGGGAAAAAAATCTCAGAGCAGTTTACAGCATTCCCAACTTCTCTCACCACCAAGGAAATATAACAGGTGAATAGTAAGAGAACCCACACAAGTGACGCTAACACAAAACCCCACACATACACTAAGCAAAAGAATAGAAGCATTACCACCCCCCTCTTTACCCCTCTTTTCTTCCTAATCTAACACTGTATGCAACACCAATGTCTTGCAACAAATGAAACTGATCTGTAGAAAACGCAACTTGAAAAAAGAGACAATGCACGCATTTTTGTAAACTAAGAAACTTTTTTTTTTTAACAAAACATTTTACAACATATCAAAATATCAAACGAAACAATTCACAATAAGACATTACTGAAGATAGTCAAATATAAAGCATACATTAAGAGCAACACAATTAACAGGAAACCAAAATATTATCTACAGGATTTCGAAATAAAGCATTATGAAAGAGGTCAGCTACAGAATGCAATTTAATGCAGCAAAGTTAAACAAAAATTATCTCAAACTTTTCAAAAGGAAATATTACTAAAGAAATTCAGATATAAAACACACATTTAAAACAACATACTTAACAATAGAATAAACATATCATCATAGACCTAGAACACTACTGTTGCTGCCAAGCCTGTCAATTTTGGTTCATGGTGGGTGGTGGGTGTTTGTGTATTCACATTTTTGCAAGCAAACTTGAGATTGAAGCATGGTTCCTTTCCATTTATTTCAGCTGTTTAAGCACATCTCACTACTTTCATAAAGGAACAAGCATCCCCATATTCCTTTTTTTCTGTACATTATCTTGCCAAGCAATGTGAGTGTGTTTTCCTTGGAATTTGCAATTATGGCTCTTTAGTCATTTTCTTGGACTGCGTATTGGACTTTGCATTCTCAGACCTTTGCGGTTCATATTGCTTTGATTGCAGACATTCTCTGTCCTTAAGTACACTATGGTCCACAATTAATTTGGTCTCAATGTGCAGAGGATCTTTAGGGAAGCAAGGGTTGGATTTGATAACTTGCTTGTCACTGAAAGACAAGATGACTTGGTCCATCTTGGCAAACAGTGCATCAGGATGATGGTCGGATAGTGGCCACATGTTGATTATTCTGCAAGCATCCAAAGAAATCGCCCACACCATCCCTCCACTCATCTGAATACAAACACAGAATTTGCCTAGGAGATGTTCTGTGGAAGGCTAAATATATATTAAGTTTATGTTACCTCAAAATGTTCAAGGTCATAGTCCTTCAGTGCGGCACAACTGCTTTACAGTAAACCACAACATTTCATCACAATGCACTTTTGAAATGGTATTTTTAAGTATTTTTACGCTCCCCCGGTTGTTTTAGTAGCTTAACCTTTTGACTCCATGTCCTCTCAGGACTTTTAAGCTGAAACACAAAAACAGAAAGCACAAAGCAAAAATAAAGCTGCACAATGATAATAAAATAAAAGCTCGAATGACCATGTTTGGAAATGTTAAACCACAATTTAAAGAAAATTATGTCAACAGTGTAATCCTCTACATATTTACTCAGAGGTAACCCCCTCTTCAGTTAGTATGTATAGGATTGCAGCCTAAACTCTCTATTAAATTGTATAGAAGTGCTAACTTAATGTATATAATTTAATAGAGAGTTTAGGTGGGTCTTTCCTTGAGAAATGCTTGCATGCCACATTTATGGATGTCTAAGCTCTTTGTGGAAAAAGCAGGATATACGTATAAATAGGTAAGGTAAAGGTAAAGGACCCCTGGGCGGTTAAGTCCAGTCAAGGCGACTATGGGGTTGTGGTGCTCATCGTGCTTTCAGACCAAGGGAGCCGGTGTTTGCCCACAGACAGCTTTGCAGGTCATGTGGCCAGCATGACTAAACCGCTTCTGGCACACAGAACACCATGACGGAAACCAGAGCACACGGAAATGCTGTTTACCTTCCTGCCGCAGTGGTACCTATTTATCTACTTGCACTGGTGTGCTTTTGAACTGCTAGGTTGGCAGGAGCTGGGACAGAATAACGGGAGACCACCCCATTGTGGAATTTGAACTGCCGACCTTCTGATCGGCAAGCCCAGGAGGCTCAGTGGATTAGACCACAGCGCCACCCGCATCCCTACAGGTATAAATAGTAACTGCATAACACCAGAGTTTCCCATTGCTCTTTATATCGGTCCTTGAGGTTTTTGTTAAATATGATTAGAAAGGAGCAAGAGGTTAAAGGTATACAAGTGGGAGCTAAACAGTACAAACTGAAAGCATTTGCTGATGACTTAGTATTGACTTTACAGGAGCCAGAATCTAGTACTAAAAGGGTATTGGAACTGATTCAAGAATTCGGACAGGTAGCAGGTTTTAAGTTGAACAAGATGAAAACTAAGGTTTTAGAGAAAAACTTAACTGTGAATGAGAGAGAGAAGTTTCAGGAGGAGACAGGACTAACATTGGTTAAGAAAGTGAAATATTTAGGGGTTAACATGACTGCTAAAAATGTGAACTTTATTTAAGGACAATTATGAAAAAATGTTGGATTGAAGTGAAAAAAGGATTTTAGAAAAGGATTTATATGGACAAATTTGAAGTTATCATTGTTAGGCCGAATCGCTGTGATAAAAATGAATGTGCTGCCAAAGATGTTGTTTTTGTTTCAAACATTGCAAATTTTGGATAAGATGGACTGTTTCAAGAAGTGGCAGAAAGATATTTCCAGATTTGTCTGGCAGGGCAAGAAGCCTTGAATAAAATTTAAGATACTAACTGATGCCAAAGAAAGAGGCGGATTTGCCCTGCCAGACCTTAAACTTTATTATGAATCAGCTGCTTTTTGCTGGCTGAAAAGAATGGCTGCTTCTTGAAAATATGGACGTGTTGGATCTAGGAGGTTTCAATAATGTATTCGGCTGGCATGCATACTTGTGGTACGATAAAGTAAAAGCACATAAAGCGTTTAAAAATCATATTGTCACAAAAGCATTGTTTAATGTCTGGATAAGATACAGTGGTACCCCGCAAGACGAACGCCTCGCGAGACGAAAAACTCGCAAAACGAAAGGTTTTTTTCGTTTTCGAGTTGCCTCGCAAGACGAATTTCCCTATGGGCTTGCTTCGCAAAACGAAGCTTGCCCCGGGGACAGCGGGTCTTCTCTTTTGAAGCAAGGGGCGGCGGGGAGAAGCGATCTTCTCCCCGCAGCCCCAGGTCCGGGGACAGCGGGAAGCGCTTCCCGCTGCCCCCGGACCTCTTTTGAAGCAAGGGGCTGCGGGGAGATCGCTTCTCCCCACCGCCCCTTGCTTCAAAAGAGGTCCGGGGACAGCGATCTCCCCGCAGCCCCTTGCTTCAAAAGAGGTCTGGGGGCAGCGGGAAGCACTTCCCGCTGCCCCCAGACCTCTTTTGAAGCAAGGGGCGGTGGGGAGATCGCGATCTCACCGCAGCCCCTTGCTTCAAAAGAGGTCCGGGGGCAGCGGGAAGCGCAGCGCTTCTTCCCCGCTGCCCCCGGACCTCTTTTGAAGCAAGGGGCTGCGGGGAGATCGCTTCTCCCGCTGTTCCGAAGCGGGGCGGGGGGCGGGAACACCTGCCCCAGCCGCCCCACTTCGGAACGTTGTTCCGAAGCGGGGCGGGGGGGGGCGGGAACACCTGCCCCAGCCGCCCCACTTCGGAACGCTGTTCCGAAGCGGGGCGGGGGGCGGGAACACCTTCTGAAGGCGGGCGGGGGGCGAAAGTCTTTGTCCCCCCTGCCCGCCTTCCCAGGGGCTTTTAAATCGCCCCGGACAGCGGAGAAGTCCTCCGCTGTCCCGGGGCGATTTTAAAATGCCGCCCGCCAGCATTTTAAGATCGCCCGGACAGCGGAGAAGTCCTCCGCTGTCCCGGGGTTTTTTAAAATGCTGGGGGTGGGAAGAAAAGCCCTTGTCCCCCCCCCCCCCAGCCTTCAGAAGAGGTCTGGGGACAGACTGTCCCCGGACCTGGTCTGAAGGCGGTTTCCCTAGGAACGCATTAATTGATTTTCAATGCATTCCTATGGGAAACCGTGCATCGCAAGACGAAAAACTCGCAAGACGAAGAGACTTGCGGAACGAATTAATTTCGTCTTGCGAGGCACCACTGTATAAGGATTTGTTAGAAAAGAAAACCCCAAGATGGTTGTCACCAATGGAAGCGAAGGCACAGAAAAAACTCAATATGGAGGCCAAATGGCTGAAATATTGGGAAATTCTGGAACAAGATGGAGACAGATTAAAATTGCAGAGCTTTGAAAAATTGAAAAACAGAGTGCCAGATTGGCTCCATTATTATCAAATAATGGAGGCATACAGTCTGGACAAAAAAGTTGGTTTCCAGGTGGAAAAATCAAAATTGGAAACAGAATTGTTAGATCCAAAAATTAAGAATTTGTCAAGAATGTATAACTTGCTGTTGAAATGGAACACTCAGGATGAAATGGTGAAATCAGCTATGATTAAATGGGCACAAGATGTTGGACATAACATAATGATGGCTGACTGGGAACAGTTATGGACCACAGGTATGAAATTTACGGCATGTAATGTCCTAAGAGAAAATTTAATGAAAATGATTTATAGGTGGTACATGACACTAGTCAAGCTTGCAAAAATTTATCATTTGCCCGACAATAAATGTTGGAAATGTAATGAGACTGAAGGTACATTTTTTCACCTTTGGTGGACATGCCCAAAGATTAAGACATTCTGGGAGATGATCTATAACGAAATGAAAAAGGTATTTAAATATACCTTTCTGAAGAAACCAGAGGCCTTTCTCCTGGGCATGGTCGGCCAATTGGTGTCAAAGAAGGATAGAACTTTTTTTATGTATGCAACAAGAGCAGCAAGAATACTCATCGCGAAGTATTGGAAGACACAAGATTCACCCACCCGGGAAGAATGGCAGATGAAGTTGATGGACTATATGGAATTGGCGGAAATGACTGGCAGAATCCGAGACCAGGGAGAAGAGTCGGTGGAAGAAGACTGGAAAAAGTTTAAAGACTATTTACAGAAATATTGTAAAATTAATGAATGTTAGAAAAATGTTGGAATGAAGTTATATGGGTTTAGTAGAAATGTTATAAGGAATTAAGTACAAATAGATTACTAGAGTATTAAAGGGAAAAATAAGGTTAGAATCTGTTAAGATAATTAAAGGATAGAAAGCAGAGGAAGATGGAAAGGAATTGCTGAAACAATTAATAGAAGTGGAATACAAAAAGGGAGGTGTGAGGAGGTCACTGAAATAAGTGAATGAAAGATAAGATATTGAAACTATTTGATGTGTTTTAAACTGTTTTTGTTTTGTTTTGTTAGTTTAATGCCTTTAATGTGTTAGTGTTATGTAGTGTTTTTGTATTGTATTGTATTTGTAGTGTCTAAATTGTTGGAAAAGTAATAAATATAATTTTTTTAAAAAAACAAAAAAGCAGAGTTTCCCTTACTAAAGTCGACTTCTAGGACTCAGTTACATTTGTAAAAATAAAGCGCTTTATATGCGCTATAACACTGTGACACTAGACAGCGCTATGGAGTCCCGTCTTTCATCAACATGATTTTCCTTTATGAAGATTACAACGCATTTAACCAAAACGCTTCTTCAATGTGTGTATAGATCCAGCCCTAAACTGCCTAGAGAGCTTTTGGTATAGCAATATTGAAAGCAAAAGAAAATGTAATAAATAAATAAATACACTTAATATAAGAGATACTGCAATGGGAAAGTGTAATTATATGGCTTGAACACTAGGTTGCTCAGCTTCCTAGCTGATTTACCCACAAAGCCTTTCCTGACACTATGTAATACCTGTTCATTTTACACACACACACACAATCAGATTACTAAAAAAGACACTGTAAATGGCTAGCACCTGCCCCATCCTTACCCTGACCATCCTTTAGTCATGTGATGTGATGTCTTCTCCATATATGGTCTTTAACAATTGTACCACAAGGCAATCAGGTAACTCACTTCCTGGCTCAGAGGAGATCCAGTACTGTAAAACACACACACACACACACACCACCACCACCACCACCACCACCACCAACAACAACACCCAAGTTGTTCAATAGTTTTGCAGGATAACTCTTCTGAACTGGCTTCCTGCTTTAAAAGGCAACATTGTAGGTATTTGACATTCCCGAAGTATTACTTCTTCTGATGCATTATTTTCCTGGAATATAGCTCTGCAGCCACTGGAAGGTCATTTATCTATAACTCCAAAAATTAGTTTGATAATAAAAACAAAATTCCCAAACCCTCCACTTTTGGCCTAAAAAACCCTGCACACTGGTGATCTTAATAAAAGATTGCTATATAAAATGACAGCGGTGACAGATAGAGGTTTTTGAGGAATCTCCCCAGTCTTAAATAATCTGAGAATATAGACGTCTGCCTTCTTTTTGTTTTTGCATTACCGGGCCTTGCCATGTTTTATCCCAACATCAAAATAAAAAAATCCTTCCAGTAGCACCTTTAAGACCAACTAAGTTAGTTCTTGGTATGAGCTTTCGTGTGCAAGCACACTTCTTCAGATACACTGAAACAGAAGTTGCCAGATCCTTCTATATAGTGAGAAGGTGGGGAGGGGTATTACTCAGAAGGGTGGTGGGAATGGGAGATTGGCAGATAGCTGAGATGAGCCTGCTGACGACTCTTAACGACTGTAATAGGTCTTACAGGAAAAGGCAAGGGTGAGAAGGTGAGAAATGGCTTAGTCATGTATAATGGGATAAGAATCCAATGTCTTTGTTCAAACCAGGTCTCTCCATGGTTTTAAGTTTGGTAATGAGTTGCAATTCAGCAGCTTCTCTTTCCAGTTCTATTTCTTATCCCATTATACATGACTAAGCCATTTCTCACCTTCTCACCCTTGCCTTTTCCTGTAAGACCTATTACAGTCGTTAAGAGTCGTCAGCAGGCTCATCTCAGCTATCTGCCAATCTCCCATTCCCACCACCCTTCTGAGTAATACCCCTCCCCACCTTCTCACTATATAGAAGGATCTGGCAACTTCTGTTTCAGTGTATCTGAAGAAGTGTGCTTGCACACGAAAGCTCATACCAAGAACTAACTTAGTTGGTCTTAAAGGTGCTACTGGAAGGATTTTTTTATTTTGACTATGGCAGACCAACACGGCTACCTATCTGTAACTTATCCCAACATGTGGATCTTGAGAGCATTGTTTAGAAAACAATGCACTCTCAGGTTGCGACCCACTACCTGTTAGCTAGTCAGGAAGTACATGGTGAGCCTGCTGTGATTTACAATGTGTTAATACATTCCTGTTTGATGTGTTATGTAACTTCTTGCTTCTCTGAAGAAGTAAGCCACACACAAATTTAGTAAGCAACTAATAGGAAGAAACCTCTCCCTATTTTTTTAAATTTAAAAATTATATTTAAAATTTAAATATTATATCCTGTCTTCTTCTAATAATAATAATAATAAATTTTATTTATATCCCGCCCTCCCCAGCCGTAGCCAGGCTCAGGGCGGCTAACAACAATAAAATAGTACAACACTACAACACAACACAACACTCTAAAATCACTCATTATAAAATTAATTCAAATCAAACCAATGGCAACCACTGGGCCAGAGCTCCACGAAGATTGCCGAAGGAGGGAGTCAGGCTGTGCCCTGGCCAAAGGCCTGGTAGAACAGCTCTGTTTTGCAGGCCCTGCGGAAAGATGTCAAGTCCCGCAGGGCCCTGGTCTCTTGTGACAGAGTGTTCCACCAGATTGGAGCCACAGCCGAGAAAGCCCTGGCTCTAGTTGAGGCCAGCCTAACTTCTCTGTGGCCTGGGACCTTCAAGATGTTTTTATTTGAAGACCGTAAGTTTCTCTGTGGGACATACCAGGAGAGGCGGTCCCGTAGGTACGAGGGTCCTAGGCCATATAGCTGGAAACACAGACTCTCAAGGTGGCTCAAGTAGGATTAAACTGCACAATAAAATCAATAATAAAAAAACAGTTAAAACAACGGTCAAAGCCAATGGAATAAAATCACTTCCTGACAACAATAAATCCAACAAACATTTTATGCTGTAAGGGCATGTCTCAACAAAAAGGGCATAAGCTGCTTGGGGGAAATTGCAAAAAAAGTTGGCTTAGCTAATATTCTTAGGCAGTGACGCTTCATGTTAAATTGCTGTTTTAGGGTTTTTTTAGAAGTCTGGAACGGATTAATCCATTTTGCATTACTTTCTATGGGAAAGTGCTCCTTGGTTTTGGAACACTTTGGTTTTGGAACAGACTTCCGGAATGGATTAAGTTTGAGAACCAAGGTACCACTGTATATAGAAATGAGCAAACCAGTGATATTGTAGGGAGCAGGCTAGCAGGCGGGGCCCATTACTTACATCATAGGAGCCTACACAACACAAAACACTGTTGCTGTATGTAGGTTTTTTTAAAATTTGTTCTTTATCTTATATTTTGGAAATGTACAACCTGGTTTTTCCCTTTAATATTTTTGGGGGTCCCCAGGAGAGTGGGGCCCTAAGCTATAGCTTGTTTAGCTTACATATAAATCTGGCACTTTTCATGCATCAGAATAAACTGTGAATGTTTAAGTGTAAAATACGGCTATGGCTTTCAATGCAAGCTACATTTAACAACTGTATATTGATTCTTCTCCCTACCCCCCCCCCCCCGTAATTTCATTTCCATCAACATTTCTGGTGTCTTAATTAGCAACCTTTTAAAGAGAGATTTAACATTCCCGCTGTCAAAGGATTTAACTGAAGGACACAGCTAGGTGGAGAGACAGCAAAGGGGGGAAAAGACATTGGTACCCTTCCAAATTGTATTATGAGAGGATGCTATTCACACAGATTCGAAGTGTAGGTGCTAACCCCTTTCCCAGGAACTGTTGGAAGTATTGGAAAAATTTTGCCCAGTCAAGTTCTGGGGAAAATGATTGCAAAGGCGGTGACAGTTCAACTTTAGGCATGGTTGGAGGAAATGGGTTATAGAGACCCTTTTCAACTTGGATTTGGTATTGGGACTGCCTTGGTCACGCTGACCTTTGTGGAAAAAGAGTCCGGGGAGTGCAGCCCTGTTGGTTCTCCTTGACTTTTCAGCAGCTTTTCATACCATTGACCATGGTGTCCTCCTGAGAGGAGCTCTGTGGGTTGAGAGTTGCAGGCAATGTGTTGCCTCCCCGCCCAGACCTTTGGGATAGGAGCTGCACAGCTGAATATGAATTGCTTGCTTTGATTATTTAATGTTGACGAATTAACGTTGATTTTAAGAACCTCCTTTTGGGTTTCATTGCTACTTCTTACCGTCATGTTTTAAGGATGCATGTAGTCCTGCCCTGAGACCTTTTGGTGGAGGGCGGGTTAGCAGTATTGTAATTAAAATAAAATAAACTCTTCTCCTCAGGCAGCCAAACCTCTGGCCCTTGATGCCATCTAGCACCCGGGGCAAAAGTATCTAAATCCCCTTCCTGGAAGGAGCAAATGGAATGATAAATATGACAACTGACAATTTGACGGACCCAGATCTGGTATCTGAGGGGACTGCCACACACTCTCTTAAGCTAGGGCCACCTTTACAGCTGAGGCAGAATGATGCCCTCGCAATTCAGCAGGTGACAGGACGCCGCAGAATTTCCAGTGGCCTTGTTGCCCTGTAACGGGAAGGACTGTTTACCCCTGTGTTCCTTATTAAGCCGAAGTATTTTATTTAATGAGCATGACTCATGCAAGGTGTTCCCATAAATCATCAGCTGGTTTACAAACTCAATAACTAGGCTTCCTGCTATAACTAGGCCGTGCACACCTTAAATTATTAACACGCCAGGGCCCTCAAGGCAGATCTTTGATGATGATGATATAAACACTGTTAAGGACAAGGTGCTCTCTCAGCAAAAGATTATTGACTCTAATTACCATTTACCATGGTGTTGGGGGGAAAGAGAGAGAGAGAGAGAAGAGAAAGACAATAAACCAAAGCAGAATTTCACTCTGGGATTTAATTTCACAATGCATTTTTTTAAACACATACACACACACACACGAAACCATCCACCAAAACTTTTGTCAGTTTGCTTGTTTGTTTGTTTTGTTGCTGCTGTGGCTCTATGATAGACCGTAGCTGGCAACACTTGAAAGGCAGACAGTTGTTAAGAAGAAAAAACAAACCCTGAAAGGAAAACCCCACGCAGCATGAGAGAACGTTCTGTTGATGCTATATACGTTCTTTGAAATGGATGGAAAAAGGCCAGAGGGAACAGAAAAGATGATAATATACTGGAAAGAATCCCAGCTTTAATTGTTTTCATGTATGTAATGTAATAAAAAAAAGGTTAGCGCACTAATGTGCTTGACTACAGTCAAACCTGAACTGCAGGTCGGCTTCTCTTCCCCCCCTTTTTATTATGAAAGTGGGTGGAGGGCTCCTATTATATGCTTCATTTTTTATTTTTGGACTGCTCCCTCATTATTAGGATGCTGGAAGTAAGAGTGCAGAAGTCAAAATTCAATCAGAATTACACAGCAGCTTTGCTTTCCATTCTGTTCAGGTAAGAACAACCAAAGCAGGCCGCCTTTGCCGTGCATCCTCCATATCCTTATGTTCCAGCTTCTGGCTTAGAGAAGAGGCATAGCAAATGAGGCAATTGTAAGAGTCAGTGCGCATGGCCATAAAACTGGAACCAGTCATTGATGAGTAGCCCTACAGAGTCCCAGGGGACTACTCATGGGTAGATAGCTTTATGGCTGAAGCCTCCTCCTGGATTAAAAGGAAAACCAACCTTCCTACTTTAAGAAGGCAGAAACCTTCTTCATGCCAGTGTCTGCCCGTCGCTTGGTCTGCCTTTAAATTTTAAAGTGTGTTTGTGCGTGTGTGTGTGTTCTGAGAGAACTAATAATATCTCATGTGTGATATGTAATGATTGCAGAGGTTTATTTATGCAGCAGCTTTGGGGTAAAGACAGGCCAGCGTGCAGCATCTGGTCAATTCAAGAACCTTCCAAGACCAGAGATGTTTGTGCAGAGATGAGCAGTTGTTGCTCCATTTGCAGAGAGGGATCTGGATGACGTTCCCAGAGTGGCATTGTTTACCATCCATTCCTTTCAGATAATAAACAACATGTGAAACAAGGCCTGGTACCCTAACAAACCTACCGCAGATGCTCGCTTGTATTGTCCATAGACAGGGGTCTATTGAGCTCACCATGCTGAAGCACTGATAAGCTATGCTAAGAATGAAACAAGTTTTGTGGGATTGGATACTGCTTTTTCATAGGGGAGTGCCTTATGATGCTTGCACACATGTGTTCCATTTCAGCACCAGATGTTGGTCCATGCTGCCAGATATTATCCTGTCTGCTTTGGTGCAATGCAGGTATAAATGGATGGTCATTTGGTTTGGATTCATCATAATATTTATACAGCACTTCCTGAAGTGTTCATAGCACATCACATACATATCTTCAGCAATGCTTACAAGAACCTATTTTTAGAAACAGGTAAAAATAGAAATGGCAAACCAACAGAGAAGACACTTTCAAGGCAGAATAAATGCTAGAGTGGTGTGTTGGCTGCTTCAAGGGTATTCTCACTCTGAAACAAAGTGGATCTTGCCCAAAATGACCTGAAGTGGGCTGGTCCCAAAGCTTTAGACTCAGTTTGGAGCTTTGGAGGGTGGTTCTATTATATTTGGAGGGTGGTTGAGTATATATTATACCCAACTGGATACATGTTGGACCCCACAAGCTCTCCATAAAAAAGCATCAGAGCGGTGTGTGTTGTTTTGTGACTGAAAGCTCTAGCTTCCTATCAGGGAATGATTTTACTAGAGATCTCCTGTTAAAGGAGGGACAATGTTGTCTCAACATTTTCATGGCTTTTTGTGACTGCGAAGGCAGTACCAGCATTCAGAGGAAGGGCCTCCATTTTGAAAAAATACCCTGATATTAAATGCTCCCCTTGCACTATATTTTGGGATGTGCACAAGTGGTACACAGGATGTGGGTGGCGTTGTGATCTAATCCACTGAGCCTCTTGCGCTTGCTGATCGGAAAGTTGGCGGTTCAAATCCCCATGACAGGGTGAGCTCCCGTTGCTCTGTCTCAGCTCCTGCCAACCTAGCAGTTCGAAAGCACGTCAATGTACATAAGTAGATAAATAGGTACCATTGCGGTGGGAAGGTAAATGTGCTTTGGTTTCCATCACGGTGTTCTGTTGTAGCAGAAGCAGTTTAGTCATGCTGGCCACATGACCCGGAAAGCTGTCTGTGGACAAACGCTGGCTCCCTTGGCCTGAAAGTGAAATGAGCGCTGCAACTCCATAGTCGCCTTTGACTGGCTTAACTGTCCAGGGGTCCTTTACCTTTTTATTTTTATTTTTACAAGTGCTACAGTGTACACTTCCATATATTTTCTCAATCAAGTGTCGGGTCATCTGCTTAATCAAGGATGAAGCACATTTATTTATTTTGATTTCTTACCTGCCCTTCACCAAAAGATTCAAGGGCTGGTTACAAGAATAAAATATACAATTATAAAACAATCACAAGCCATAAAACAAGTGTGAGAACAATTAAAAACAATTCCATACATAAAAACCATTTGAGAACCGTTCCACAGATAATAACAGTTAAAAATAGTTCCAGTAGAGATGCAGACTAGGATTAAGGTCTCCACGGAAGAGGCTTGTTGGAAGAGGAAGGTCTTGAGTAGGTGCTGAAAAGGCAACAGAGACAGCGCCTGTCTAATATGTGATTTTTGGGAATTCCATAGGTGCCACCAGACTAAAGGCCCTGAGTCCTATGCTGCACAGTACAGACCTTCTAGAGGTGCTATATCAGTTGGGTATACAAGAAGTGAGGTGATCTTTTCAGTACCAAAGGGTAGAATCTAAGGCCATCATTCCAGCAACGCAATCTCAATCCCACATGTCTTCCCAGCAATTCTTCCGGACATGATTCAGCAGGACATACAGCAGCTATGGCAGCAATTGACTGGGAAAACAGCATGGGGAGTTGGAATGAAAGATCCCCTTCCCTGATTCTGCTGCTCTGGTCAAAATCAGAGTACCCCAAACCTGCTTTAAAAAACGTTGGGGCAACCAGTCACAGATCTTCTGCATCGTGTCTGCTTTGGACCACAAAACCAGACCCTCCAAGTGTCCCTATTTTCCAGGAGCAGTCCTGGATTTACAGAAGCTGTCCTGGTTTCTGATTTGATCCCGGAATGTCCTGCTTTTCCTTAGGACGTCCATATTTTCATTGGAGAAATGTTGGAGGGGATGTCTCTATTTTCACCGGAAATATGTTGGAGGGCATGCAAAACGGGATGACGGAAGGGCATGTCCTGCATCCTGCTAGCATCTTCCTTTTGAACGGATGTCATCTTTTTAAACGCAGCATGTGAGTGTAGCTAGAGCTCCACTTGCTCCATGTGACAAAAGAGATAAGTGGCTTGATGCATGATACCAAGAAACAAGGCAGCTTTTAAGCTTGTGTGCCTGTCATTTGGATGTAAAAAAGGCTACTCGTACCTACGCAGAGAAAAATGAGTTTAATATAATGCTTCCATGCTCTGCAGGGCTTGTTGTCCAAACTGTACCTGGAAGATTTACATGAGTAACTCCTTTTGATATTATCAGAAATTATGAAACTGTATATGCCGCACATCAAGGCAGTGGGGGGTGGGCGCATTCTGTTATATAGATGGAAAGTATGTGGCTGAGTGCACATGTGCGCACAAATGCACTTGGGCACAAAAACCAGAAGGCCCAATAATGCCAAACTGCACCCCCTCCCCACCGAAAAAAGCCCTTAACAACTCATATTAATGAAATGTTACAGTTAAGATTTTAATCACAGACAAGTCGGAAAATTCTGAGTTCCCATAGCAACCTTAATCCTGTTTCCTTTTGTCTCTGCATTACCATAGGATCATTTTGTTTCTGTGCACATGGGGGAAAACAAAGTACTTCACCAATTATAGAGACCCAATCCTTATATCCTTAAAATATGCATCTTGGGTTTATATGATGTTGCTATTTGTTACTGAGTCAAATCCTGGCTCTGTTAGAGTGATTGGCAACACTCCTGTTGAATTCCTTAGTGCTGAGAGGTGACTGGTGTTTTTTTAAAAAAATATATATAAATAGTTATTGTTATTATTACCCAAATACACATATATTTATTTTTAGCCTACTATATTTTGAATAAATGCATTCCAAATGTGATTATACTTGTCCATGCAAAGTCTACGTCTATAAGCAACCTGTTCATAAATTGCAAGTGTAGTCATATCTTAAATCCATTGATTAAATGGAGCAGTGCACTTATCTTTCCAGGGTATTAGTATCAGTCTTTCGGCTATAGTAAGGGCACAAAGAAGATATTTGTTATCAGTAAAATCAACTTGATATGCAGATTTTAAGAAATGATGGGAATAAGGAATTGGAGGCTCCTATCTTCTTAGACAATGGGAAAGTGTTTTAGCTTCTGTAGAAAAGGTGTTAATGGACCTTAAATGGAAAATATTATTGAGAATTTATTGGACTCCACTACGATTGTATAGAAAAGGACTGTCTAAGACAGCATTTTGTTGGAAAAGTAGTAAGGATTCTTTAAAACACTTTTTGGGGGGGGCAATATCTTACACGTATTAAGTTTTAGGAGAAAGTAGTGGATTATATAAACATGACTGTGCAGGAAAAAAATAAAAATTTCAGAGGAAAATATGACTTTGATTCACAACTGGACCATGTGAATAGATTCTTCAAAAGCTGACTCTGGTGTATAGACAAGAACCTAATGAGCACAGGATAAGGTACTGGGGAGCATCATGATATCTTACATTGCTAGCATAGGTTTAAGCACATGTACTTAATGTTGGGCAACAGAAACTTTGTGTCTTTCACTGATGTGCTGTCCATCTAGAGTATGAGAGACATCTCAGGGAATGTGAGAGGACCCACATTTGTTTGCACTCAGAAATCTTTGCCACACCAGCTGGAGAGGGGACTTGCAGCACAATCCAGTGCATGTCTGCTCAGGAGTAAGGGCCATTGAGCTCAATGGAGCTGACTCCCAGGTAAGCGGCTATAGAATTGCAGCCTAAGAGCCAGCTTACGGAAAGACCAAAGAGCTCTTTCTTCCAACACCTTTCTCTCCCCGCAACCTCACAATGCCCACGATGGCCATGTCTCATACCAGATGTAACTGATTTGTGGATAGGACTCCATGAACTGAAAACAGAGATGCTATATGTTACCCATTAAATTATTTCAATAAAAACAATTAAAAAAAGAAGGACCAAAAAGTGCTTCACATTTATTGATTATTTATATCCCACATTCCACTCTCAAGCCTTCAGAGCAGCTTACAAACAAGAAAACCAATTAACAACAAGAGCCAGTGTTTAAAAAATTCTACATAACAGCTTGGAATAAAATGACAACAAGCAGAAGCAGTAGCAACAACCTTTTATGCATATGCATGGGAAAATGAAAACCATTTTTATTTGGCTCTTAAAATATACTACCTTTAGTGCCAAACCATCATTTCTGTAAACAGGGTGCTACCACAAAAAGGCCCTTTCCCAAGGCAACCAACTGCCCATCTGCTGAAGCACAGAGCCTCAGACTACCAGCTTATGAAACAGTGAGGTTTACATGGGAGAAGGAGATCATAAGGGATGAGCATGATTTGGTGGTAGAGGACATGCTTTGGACTGGGTGGGAGAGCCTATGTCCCTCTTGATGTTGTCAGGCTCTAGCTCCCATCAGCCCCAGGTAGCATGGTCAACAAAGAGCATTATGGGAATTGAGGTCCAGCAGTATTTGGAAGGCCATGTGTTTCCCACCTCTGCTTTATAGGTAATCGGTGGAGTATCTAAATAATGGGGGGGGGGGGGGGGAGCTAGGAAAGTCCACTCCTGAAGCCATGGGCATTACTGGGGTTTTAAGTTCACTGCTGATGTATTTCAAAGTCACAGTCAGCTCTTGCAAGCAGCTGTTAGGATTTTGTTCAGTATCATTGAGCAGAAATCAGGACATGTGCTAAATTGGCTGTTGCATTTAAAAACTGGCCTACCTGTATTCAAATCATTGTGCTTTCCCTTTGCCAAAGGGGCACCTACTTAGGATTCTCCTGTGTTTGTTTTATATTAAGCAGACTTTATTGCTCAGCTAAATTACAATGCAAGAGCCCCTCTTCTTACTGACAAGCACAGTAGTGTAAATGATTTAATTTACTAGCTGAAGCATGAGTCTACATATTATTGTACTGATCAGTCATTGCATACTAAAATCACTCATCCTTAATGTAATGATTTTGTATCCCTACAGAGAATCTGAATCATCAGAAAGTCATTAGATACAGTAAAAATATGAAAATCACTATTGCACAGCAGTAAACACTATTAACTGTTAGTTAAAACAGCATTTAATTTAGTCATGCAACATTTTACACATTTCCTTACTCTACTTGGTGCACGAGCGATTGTGGCTAAGATCAAGCTGATAATGCTCCAAAGAAACAATGAGAAAAGGGGGAAATTAACAAAAAGAAAAGAGAAGGGGGGAGAATGGGAAGACAAGTAATTTGATTTTGGGTGCGAAGTGGAGCAATGTGACATGATTATATCGCCTCATCAACTACCTTTTAAAGGATTTAATACCAGGAAATAATACTAGATAGTGGTTTAGGATTAATTGATATAGTGATTGGGATTATAAGCAATACCAATGTGGATTTTTGTCACACTTTAAAGATGAACAGATTTATTGTCGCATAAACGGCCTCAGCCCTGTATGCCCGAAGGAGCATCTCCACCCCCATCGTTCAGCCCAGACACTGAGGTCCAGCTCCAAGGGCATTCTGATGGTTCCCTCACTGTGAGGTTACAGGGAGCCAGGCAGAGGGCCTTCTCAGTAGTGGCACCCACCTTGTGGAACACCCTCCCACCAGATGTCAAGGAAATAAACAACTATCTCACTTTTAGAAGACATCTGAAGGCAGCCCTGTTTTTAATGTTTGATGTTTTATTGTGTTTTTAATATTTTTATTGTGTTTTTAATATTCTGTTGGAAGCTGCCCAGAGTGGCTTGGGAGGCCCAGCCAGATGGGCAGAGTATAAGTAATAAATTACTACTACTACTACTACTACTACTACTACTACTACTCCTCACTGCTTCAAATCTATTGTATTCTCAGTACTGTACGTGTGCATGCACGCAGAGAATATGTAAACATGCATAGAAAATGCAAATGGTGGCACCAGTGGCCTGCAATGTAAGAGTGAAGATCCCCCTTCGTGTGTTTCTGCCCCTCCCCACCCCTCCCCCACCCTTGTACCCACCTCCAAAGTCCATATACTGAGCATAGTTGTCTATTTAGGGCAAGGCTGGTCCAAGACATTTTGCTGCCTAAGGCAAAAGACAAAATGGCGCGCACCCACACACCCATTCCACATACAGCAGCGAATCCTACTTCAGTACTAGCAACAGGGCACCATACTGACCTTGAAGGAGGAGGGCAGGGGGCAGGTGTATGACACACAAAGCTCTTTTCTCCAGCAAAGAAGGTATGGTCAGGCAGCTCAGCAAAAGAAGGCGATCACCTTAGGCAGTTGGTTTTGTGTGCCATGGTGAGTTATGATTGCACGCTTGCTTGTCAGGTAAGGAGAGAGGTGCTTGTGGGATTGTCTGCCTCAGGTATTGTCCCCTGGGAAGCTTTGGGTACTATGCCTCATGGCTAACAGAGGGGCAGGGCACTTGCTGTTGTATCTCAGGAAGCAAAATGTCTTGAGCCAGCTCTGTGGTAATAAACAAAAAGCGAGGGGAGGAATAGAAGAGGCAACAGATAGCATGGGCTCTTGGTCAGTCATTTATTTGTTAAAAACAAAGATCTGCACAGAAAACCTTTAAGAAATCCATTAAGCAAATACAAAATTTCAGCAGGGAGGATGAGAGGGTTAGCAAAGGAAGATGGAGACCCTTGGTTGCCTGATGTCATGGTAGAGAAGGAGAAGAAGAAGAAGAAGAAGAAGAAGAAGAAGAAGAAGAAGAAGAAGAAGAGGAGGAGGAGGAGGAGGAGGAGGAGGAGTTTGGATTTGATATCCCGCTTTGTCACTACCCTAAGGAGTCTCAAAGCGGCTAACAATCTCCTTTCCCTTCCTCCCCCACAACAAACACTCTGTGAGGTGAGAGAGGCTGAGAGACTTCAAAGAAGTGTGACTAGCCCAAGGTCACCCAGCAGCTGCATGTGGAGGAGCGGGGAATCGAACCCAGTTCACCAGATTATGAGTCTACCGCTCTTAACCACTACACCACACTGAGAGAGGCTGAGTACACTCCTTACATATAACGGGCACTGCTTGCCCCAAAGTATCCTGGGAATTGTAGTTTACCCCTCATGGAGCTACAACTCCCAGCACCCACAACAAACTACAGTTCCCAGGAGTCTTTCTGCAGGGAGGAGGGATGTCCTTTAAACGTATGGTGCATAAGCAGCCAGGGGCACCAAAGAACATTCTTGTGGAACCAAAATGGCAGCTGGTTTCATGAACACACCCACCAGCCTCACATTAAAAAGAGAACTGGAGCGTAAAAAAAAGAAGAGAGCATTAATAAAGAAGAGTGTAATTCCCCCCACCCAAAGAACTGTTTAAGCCTCAGCCTCCCCCCCCCCATTTTCTATTGCATCTCTATAGGAACTCAGTCTATAAGAGCAATGTAAACACTTGCAATCGTGAACTTCCTAGGATGCATGTGCTATCAAAGAGGGAGGTGTTAATTGCTGTACTAATTACAACATGATTGCTTTGCACTTGTTTTGCACTTGCAGGTGATTAAATTTTTAGCGAAGCATATTACTTGGCACGGTTAGCACAGTTAACACATTTCTCTCTCTCTCTCTCTTATGCTTTGGGAGAAGTCCTGCACTGCAGCCCCTTGGCTGGCTACAATGTGGTGTTGTGCTTGGAACAAGCCTCTGTTTAGTCTGT
This sequence comes from Podarcis pityusensis, assembly GCF_964106645.2. Lineage (NCBI taxonomy): Eukaryota > Metazoa > Chordata > Lepidosauria > Squamata > Lacertidae > Podarcis > Podarcis pityusensis. The sequence continues at coordinate 63,359,435 of NC_138031.1, forward strand.
CGGCAGCGATGCCACAGCCTTTCCCGCCTGCTCGGGAAAGAGCAGCAGCCTATTAGAATCACACTCAGCATGACGGCGCTGTCCAGATGTGAACACAGAACCCACGGAGGTATTAGCTAAAAATTAGGCAAGGCTGTTGGTGCCACTTGCCCAGATTTTCATTTAAAAACCATGCCAGCTCAAGCCAGTCAAGGCAGCCGCTGTCGGAGGGTTTTGCGGGAAGGTAGAGAAATGACAGCAACTTCCGTGTGATTTATTTCTGCCGCACAGCCTGCGCTCCCAGCGGAACCGGAGCGCAGGAAATGTGCATCTGTTCCATCGGCAGACTTGTAGAATTCTGATCGGCGGCGGCAGTGGCAGCGGCAGCTCTGCGCTAATGGCACAGGCTCTGGCTGAGCATGCGAAAGCCAAAGAGCAGGCCATGGGTAAAATGCCCTGCCCTGTGAAGTGTACTTAAAGTCCCATCCCAACTGCTGCCGCTCTGTTGATCTTCCATGCTGCACTTCCGCCTTATGGCTCTTAGCTTTGCTGTGTCACTGCTTTTCCCACACCATGCCTGGTGAATTGGGTCGAAAAGAGAGACTTGACCAAGCCACGCAGCAGTGGTGTAGCGTGGGATGCTGGTGCCCGGGGCCATGCAGAGGGGATGGGCAGGTGGGTGAGAGGGAAATGGAAGGAGTACATACAGTGGTGCCTCGGGTTAAGTACTTAATTCGTTCTGGAGGTCCGTTCTTAAGCTGAAACTGTTCTTAACCTGAAGCACCACTTTAGCTAATGGGGCCTCCTGCTGCTGCCATGCTACCGGAGCACAATTTCTGTTCTCATGCTGAAGCAAAGTTCTTAACCCAAGGTACTATTTCTGGGTTAGCGGAGTCTGTAACCTGAAGTGTATGTAACCTGAAGCATATGTAACCCGAGGTACCACTGTATATGCATTCAACTGCTAGACAGCATCCGCGTCACCTAGGAGATTGCAGTCAGAGATAAAGAGTTATTCCGTTGTCTGGAGAGGTAACTTCCTGGTTCTCATGGAGAAGCTGTTTTCAACAGAGCCCAGCGATGGAAGTGTGCTGCTGTATTGAGGCAGCACCAGGTGTCAACATTTTTGTGCCTCTAACAATCTTGTGCCCGGGGAGACTGTCCCTGTGGCTCCCCTACGCTATGCCACTGCCATGCAGTGAGCCTGCGGCAGAGGGGCGAAAGGCTTGAACCCAAGCCCCCCACATCCAACAGCAATCACAGGAGGCGAAGAATGTTGTTGTGCTTGGATCCTGCTAACTGTGTTCCCACAGACATCTGTTTGGCCCCTGTGAGGACAGGATGCTGGACTAGATGGGCCATTGGCCTGATCCAGCAGGCTATTATGCTCTTAAGTACACCTCACTACCCACTGAGTAACTCTTTTCAATGGAATTGGAAGACACATCTCTACCTCTACTGGCACAGAAGCAATGATGTTGGTAAACAATGGCAAAATAGCTACTTGCACACATTTGCATACATGTGTGGCTTACTTTGCACTGGATCTGGATGCTGCCGTTAGTGAGACCCGGTCAGCACCTCTGCTCAGAGACCTGCAAAGGCTTCTGATTTGCTACTGGGCCAACTTCATTCATTCATTCATTCATTCATTTTATTTGTTTTCCACTTTTCCACATGCACACATGAAAACCATGCTCAAAGCAGCTTACAACAAGCAAACACTGCAAAAAAACAAAATAACATAGCAAAATAACATAGTAACAGCAAAGCAATAGCTTAGTAGCAATTTCACAACCTAGCAAAACAATAGCAAATATAGTAAGTAACAAGCAAAAAGCCACATTTCAGTGCTACAAATATATCAAGATCGCTTAAACAACATACAACACCCAATAGCAAAAATAACAAGGGAGCTTCACCATTTCACCTTAGTCCTAGAAACACCCCTCCAGCTTCTTTTAAGTTCAGAGTGCTACTATTAATATATAAGGCCCCTAACAGCTTGGGACCAGTTTACTAGCTGGGTCATTTTACTCCATAAATCCCCACTCAACTGCTTCAATCTGCGGAACTGGCACTCCTCCATTTGTGTGGGAGCACCCATGGGCGTAGCCAAGGGAGAGTGGAGGAGGGGCATTTGCCCCCCCATCCTCAATTTTTTTTGAAAAGCATTAAAAATACTCAGTGAACTGAGGTTCTGTCCACCCTCCCAGCAGGAGTCTCCCCCCTTTAATGTCTTCTTTGGGGGGGATTTTTACCTGTGAACTCCCCCCAAAAGCTCAAGCCTACTGAGACATTGTTGACACATGCTTTTAATTGGGTTTTTAGTTTATTGTCAATTATTTTATTTTATTGGAATGTTTTAAATAGGTGTTTATTCTTTTTTGTAAACTGCCTTTGTGGTTGTTCTTTTTTCTTTTTCTTTTTTGACAACCAAGGGGTATATAAATCTTGCGAAACAGAAATAAATAGATAAATAAAAAAATAGTGGGGCACACCATAGAGGAAGTATATCACGTGCTTTCCCCTGTGTCGAAAGGTGGGGAAGATTACCATATATGCAATCCTATCACCTTTGCTGCTCAGTTTTGGTGTTGGACATTAGCATCACATTCTCCCATACCCTTTTTGGAGAATTGCTATGGTACCTATGGTGTAAAATGGGGACTGTGGTTGAGGCGGTTGCAAGGCCAGCCAACGAGGGCTTATCTGAGCTAAGGGCAGAAACAGATTTGTAGTCCAGCACCTCCACATGCCACTCGCTCTACAGTATGAGACAGAATGAGACTTCCATTGGCAGAGATCTGTGGATAGTTTTTCTCCCGCCTCCAGCATGAAAACATTCAGCTGCAATAGAAGCTTTGCACATTGTTATGCTGCAGTAGCGTTGCCATCCTCTGACTTGCCAGTTTCCATCTCTAAATACTTGCAGACATTGGGCCCTCTAAATGTTGAAGAGAAGGGTGATGCATATTAATTTGTCCAATGGCGATTGCAGAGTTCAAACTTGAGTACTTAAAAGCAAAACACCCCTGTCACACACACAACTCCAAATAACAAAATTGCACTTCTTTGGTGCTGCCTAATAATTGTTCACATATGGCTGTTCACATAATCAGAGGGTGAACAGGTCTGTGCAGAATAAAAATGACAACCGGAATATGTTTTGTGCAAAGCTGGAAATTTGGCATTAACCTTTCAGGACACTGACAAGTTGGTCTTTAATGTTTCCTGAATCCTCTGGCCCATGGATAGTAGCACTTTGGCTCCCGTCTGCCCATAAGACTCTACGGGATGGAGCAGGGAAACATTTGGATGAATGACTTAAATAAAGAGCTATTAAAGAATTCCAGCCACTTAATTTTTTAACCCCCTCCATTTTTCAAGATTTTCATCATAAAATGGCAAAAGGAAACATTTGTTGGCACCTGTCTGTTTACAAACTGAGGGCCTCATAATCTCACACGCCTCTATCATCCCAATTGGCGTGTGCATGCTAACCAGAATTAGGTTCTCACTCGATTGGGTGGGTCAGGATGCTAGAGCTGTTCTCTTTTCCTAGTTTATCTAGCATTACAGTGGTACCTCGGGTTACAGACGCTTCAGGTTACAGACGCTTCAGGTTACAGACTCCGCTATCCCAGAAATAGTACCTCAGGTTAAGAACTTTGCTTCAGGATGAGAACAGAAATTGCGCGGCAGCAGCGGGAGGCCCCATTAGCTAAAGTGGTGTCTCAGGTTAAGAACAGTTTCAGGTTAAAAACGGACCTCCAGAACGAATTAAGTTCTTTACCTGAGGTACCACTGTATTTCATTTATAGCTCACTTTTCCTCAAGGAGCACAAGGTGGGGTACATGGTTCCCCCCTCCCCATTTCATCCTTGCCACAACCCGGTGTGGCTGAGAGACAGTGACTGGTCTCTCAGGGAGCTTTGTGGCTGGGGGGGGGGGAGGGATTTGAGCCCTCCACTCCCAGGTTCTAATCCAGCACTTTTAAAACCACTATACCCAAATTTTCATGCTACTGTGAAGGGATGGGTTGAAAACACATCAACAAGCAAGGATCTCTCCTGTGGCTTTATTGCTGATGTTATTGTGATTGACAAGTACATCTTTATTGAAAGGGATTCATAGAATCATAGAATTGTAGAGTTGGAAGGGACCTGAGAATCATCTAGTTGAACCCTGTGCAATGCAGCAATATGCACCTACCCCACATGGGGATCAAACCTGCAACTTTTGGAATTATCAGTACCCTACTATAACTAACTGAACTATCCATGGGTGAGTTTCTGCTGTTCTCCCCCTGAGATTTTGAGGCCTTAGGTCTTTAGTTTGCCCATTAGTAAATATAGTCTTGGTCCTCAGTGTCAAAGGTATCTGTCTGTCTGTCTGTTTCTCTCTCTCTCTCTCTCTCTCTCTCTCTCTCTCTCTCTCTCGTTAGGGGTGCAGGCTTCTGCTGGGGGGGGGCAGAACCTCAGTTAACTGAGTATTTTTAATGTTTTTAAATACTTTTTTTTTAGGATTCAGGAGGGGTGACTACTCCCATGCCTCCCTTGGCTACGTGTGTGTATGTATGTGAATACATATATACATTTGTATGTATGCAGAGAGAGAGAGAGAGAGAGAGAGAGAGAGAGAGAGAGAGAAAGAGAGAGGGAGATACATAGATATATATGTGTGGTTGGTTTCCAAAGGCATATAGCTATTGGTTTGCTTACTATACATGAAATGATTGCCGGTTTTGACTGGCAGGTTTCATTATCTTTAATTTCATTAAGAGCAATATCTGCTAAAAGGGCCACTGATTGGTTTAATTTCCCCCCTTCTTTTTGCCTAATGGATTCAATTATTCCTGCTGCAAAAAGCATGGCATCTTTCAGATGAAAACTTCATATTCCAGGCCATTAGTCACTGTCGGGCACTGGCCCCCTTTGTGCTTTTCACTGCAGATGTCATAACAGAGTGGAGATGAACCGGCAGCTCTCGTGCTTCCCAATAAATTAATGTGCGGCAGCGTAATCCATATCCCAAGTGATAAAGTTAACAACAGTTTGTAAGCCTGTCACATAAGCTAAACAATTCAGATGAATATTCTGTCCCTGGCAACCTCCTATTGTGTGGGAGGGTAAAAACTCTTCCTAGGCTGAACAGTTATTAATGCATTTTAAAAGATACAGCAAAATGTCACAGGGAAGGCTCAATTAATTCATTCTCTCCTTTCAATTCACTGGCTTGGCTTCTTCGTTTTTCCTCTTTTTTGTGGGAGAAAGGAACCTGCTCTCTCTTCTCTGCGCAGGCCATGCGCCGGTTCTCTCAGTTCATACATCATTTCCTCGGCCATTTTGCCACACACTTCCTCCCTGGTGTTCCAGCTGGGTCGAAGCTCTGCTCAGCTGCCAGCCGTTCAGGGAGGCTCTTCCGCTGCCGACTCCGGGGTCACCCACCTGCGAGTCTCCCACACTCCACAGCATGTGGCTGTTGCTGCAACGAGGCAGCCAGGGCTTGGCAAAGGCTGATCCAAATTGGCTTGGCTGGGTTGCAAAATCCCAGGCTTCCACTGATGAGATAGCCACTCGTTTCTTAAAGAGGCAAAGGAAATTCTTAAAGAGGCATTTAGGAAAACAACAGCAGCAACACATGGCCCATGTGATCGGATGCTGCGTGGTAGAGGGAAACAGAGGGAAATATTCTGGGATTGAGGAGGATGAAGTTGCAGGGGTCATATTAGCTATATTTATATTGTTCACGAGGGTTGAGAGGGGAATACTGCAGACAGCACGGTGGAGGGTTGGTTCAAGAGGGCAGAGAAAAATTTGATGCCTGAAGGTTCATAGTGATGCTCTGTTGAAATCAATGCTGCAGTGCCACTTTACACCTCACATTCCTTTCACAATGCAGTTCCTGTTGCATGATGGAACTGTGGCTTTTCGACCATTAAATTTCATTCAAACCAGTGGCCATGGCATTGGACACACCACTACTGCACTGCCACCCCTTCAACGCATGCTTGCTTCTGTTCCCCCAAGAAAACTGCAGGATAGAACTGCATGCCAGGATGATGCCCGAAACTTCATCCCTTCCCTCCTGTGATTTTTTAGGTTAAGGCAGTGGTGGCCAAACTCAGCCCTCCAGACGTTTTGGTACTACAATTCCCATCATCCCTAACCACTGGTTCTGTTAGCTAGGGATGATGGGAGTTGTAGTCTCAAAACATCTGGAGGGCTGAGTTTGGCCACCACTGGGGTAAGGGATCTGCCAATGGACCCCCCCCCCCGAAACTGAATAACATGGAGATGAGGACTAAACTTGCACTATATTGCATAGGTTTCTGGAAATGGCTTTTACATCACGTTGAAAATCCTCCCTCCTCCATATCTGTGTTTTATTGTTATACTTTTACACCTATTTTATTCACCATACCCATCATTTTTATTGTATTCTGTAGGTGCTTATGCCAATAAACTTTTAATTTAAAAAAAAATCAAATATAATGTGTAAATTAGCAGTTAGGGAAATGTTGGGGAAATGGAACGAACTGTTGTGTGGATGCCAACTCCTAGGGGCTGAGGCAGTTTTGGCCCCTCATTTTTTTTTTGAGGGGCTCAATATTCAGAGGATGTTGTGTGCGCGATGTCAGGATGTCACACAATGTTGTGTTGCCCCCCCAATCCTCTGGAGAAGCTGCAACTACCTAATTCAGGCCCAAACCTGTCAATAGGCAGAGTGAGGCTGCCTCCTCAGGCTGCAGATTTTGGGTGTCACCATCAAGGGCAGCAAGTTGTTAATTAACGAATGCGTTATTGATGTATTTTTACTGCTAGAGAGAGGGAAGAGATGCTTGTGGGATTTTCTGCCTCAGATGACAAAACAACTTGGCTGGCCTTGGGTGCTAGGTCGCATCTTGACCATGTGATGCTCTGCTGCAGGCAGCAAAATGTCTTGGGCTGTCCCTGAGCTGGTGGCCTTCATGGATTTTTACAGTTGTAAATACAGTAGGGTTATTACCTTCTAGGATTTTAATTATCCTCTTGCACCAATGTAAAAATCCATCAAATAACATGGAAGAACGTATTCAACGTCAACAGCCCTGCAGATTACATCCTTTTAAAACCCGAGTCAGGAGATTACATCCGTGTCTTACACATACACAACTTGGAAGGAAGTCCATTTGATTTTACTTGACTGGGAGCTACATCTATAGTGGTACCTCGGGTTACGGATGCTTCAGGTTACAGACGCTTCAGGTTACAGACTCCGCTAACCCAGAAATAGTACCTTGGGTTAAGAACTTTGCTTCAGGATGAGAACAGAAATCATGCTCCAGCGGTGCGCCGGCAGTGGGAGGCCCCATTAGCTAAAGTGGTACTTCAGGTTAAGAACAGTTTCAGGTTAAGAATGGACCTCCGGAACGAATTAAGTTCTTAACCAGAGGTACCACTGTACATAGGTATGAAGCTACAGAATCTTGATAAAAAAAGACTTTCTCTGATTCCACTTTAGATAGAATAAATCAGAAATAATTTCTAATCAAATCAATTGGGCTTACCAAGAATGGCTCTAAGAATGGAATCCTTCAGAGGGTACTTAAATCCTTTCGATTTCAATGGGAATTAAACAGTCAGCGCGCAAAATAAAAACCAGTCTCCTTAGATTTATTTTTTGAAGTATTGCTGTCTTTTTTTGACCCCCCCCCAAATAAGATCATTAGTTATTTAAAAACTGAAGCAACGGAGCCCTCTCACTTGCCTATATACTGCACAGCCTCCTTCTTTCTGAACCAGCCCACCCCTTGTTTACACATGATTTGTCCTGATAATGTAACTCCATATACAAAGCCTTGATAGAATACGCCACTCTTCACAGTCTAGCAGTTCTCCCTCTTTAAATAATGGCAACGTAGACTCCTGGGTTTAAATGTTTAAAACACACTCCCCCCCCCCAACCGAACACACACGGCTTGCATACTGTGCAGCGACTTGTCAAATGCGAACGCCGACCAAAACCATGGTTACCAAGCATAGAACTATCTTATTTTTACTTACACAACCAGTAAAACAGCTGGAGGCTGAAAGTCATGAGCAGGCATTAAATGTATTACTACATCTTAACCAAGCAGCGGGGGTGTGTGTGTGTGCACTTTGCTTCTGGAGCTAGGCAAGAGGGAAAGTTCCAGGGGTCGGACGGAATGATGCATCCCCTTTTAGCAGGCTGTTTGGGCCAGGCCTGAAGGACTTGGGACTCTACGGATGTTGTGCTTCAGAGCCCACCTATCTCAGCCAGCACAGTCAATGGTCAGGGGTGATTATACATAGCTGTAGTCCTGCAACATATGCAGGAGGTGGGCAGTCCTGACTTAGGCTAACCTAATGCCCACCAAAAGCTTTTGCTTAGAATAAGGGAGGGCCTTCTCGGTAGTGGCACCCTCCCTGTGGAATGTCCTCCCATCAGATGTTAAGGAAATGAACAACTATCTGACCTTTAGAAAACATCTGAAGGCAGCGCTGTATCGGAAGGTTTTTAATGTTTGAGGTTATACTGGGTTTTTATATGTACTGTAAGCAGCTCACAGATGGGCAGGGTATTAAGAATAAGAATAAGGCGGCATTCTGTCTCCCTGAAAGCAAATGCTACACAAGACACTCAAGAGCAAAGGAGAGGACTTAGCATCACAGCAGGAATCCATGGGGCAGATTCCCTCCCATATGCATGCTATTTTTCAACGTGAGGCAGATAATCCCATAAGACCCTCTCCACCCCCAGGAAGTAAAAACACAACCCACAAATTTAATAATTAACAATTGTCTGCCCTTTCATGACACCAAAAATCTGCCGCCTGAGGAGGCTCTCTCACTATATCTAATGGTAGGGCTGGCCTAGTAGTTTGCCCCACAGTCTTCTGTTCTGCTCTACCCCTGCCACTTTGCCAAGCCTCTTCCTTTAGAATAGTTTAAGAGGGATGAAGGTGGTAATCTTTTCTGCTCATATTCTGTGATATTCTGGGTTAAATGACAAATCAGCATAGCCCAAATTAAATGCCTATTTCCCCCCACCCCACATCATTTTCTCGGTGACGGTGCTGGTGCTGGGTAGAAGTGCAAACTTTTGTCTCCTAGAGCAAAATTGCACTTGTTGCTACGCACCAGCATAGTGGCTTTGTGATGATCCTTGCCATGAGTAGTGCAGTTGTTCAGGTGAGTTTGCACAACACACAAAGATGTTTAGAGTGAATGAGACCTATGTAAAAAAACAAAAAAACAAAAAGCAAAAACCCCCACAAAAAACCCCACTGAAATTCCAGCCGCTTTGGAATGTACGAAGCTCAGTTGTCACTTTTTGTACCAAGTTCTCTTTTAGCTGCTGCTGGAAGGCGGAGGGTGCAGAGAAAAATGTAACTGCTAATCAAAATGACTCTGGATTGTTCCTGAAATCTCAAGATAACTGACAAACAGAAGCATTCACTCTGCACCTGATCAATATGACTCCAATATCCGGTCAGGTGCCGCAGGTGTAGAGTGAAAGCCGTCAGCACTTTTCGAATCGGGCAGAAGAAGTTGCATTTCCTTCTCACATGGTGTATCATCTATACGTACCTGTGTGCTTCCTTTATGTCAATGAGGGGCTTGTACACAGGCATAGCTAAGTGATAGGATTCTTTGAATCAAGAGCCTAAAGAATGCAGCTATTATATATGGGGCATCTTTTCTTTATCTCCCATTATTCCCTCCACAACACAAAGAAGAATGCTGGGCTCTAATGGGACATACCTCGATGTTAAAATACTGAACTCTGGCTCTAGGGATCTTAATGGGAAGCCAGTTTGTTAGTCCACCAGCTGTTTATGATGGTCCAGCAATGTGTTCTTCCTGGCTGTTAAGGAATACCTTCTCTCTCTCTCCTCTGTTTCCTATCCTGTATCTGCCAGTTTCTCCTGATCTAACTTCTATTCAGGAACTGCCTTTTTCTGTCTGTGGCAAGACTAGTACAGAATGTCCCAAAGCTATCTTTGTGGATATATTCTTGAGGTGTGGTATCTGTTTAGGGAAGCTTTTAATGTTTAATAGATTATTGTATTTTAATATTCTCTTGGAAGCCGCCCAAAGTGGCTGGGGAAACCCAGCCAGATGGGCGGGGTATAAATAATATATTATTATTATTAAGCCACTCCCAACATAAGGAGGGGGGGGTTTGCGGGCTCACGCCCCCGTCTACATCCTCGCGGGGCTGGCTGCAGCCCCGCGGGACTCAGGGATTCCCAGGTCTCATCAATATTCATCAGCTGCTCCACCAGCCAATCGGCTGGCAGCGGGGGCGGGCTTACTAGGGGGCATTTAAGGTCGGGGCAGCCCGCCCCTTTTCTTTCCTTGCAGCAGCTGCGGTTTCCCACCCACCCACGCTCTAGGTTTGCATTTGGACTTTGCTATGGGCTTCAGCTGGTTGCCGCAAAGGGCCTGGCAGGAGTTTTTCCATTTGGCTAATAGGCTGTATTTTGGAAGCCACTTGGTTTTTTCGCCTACCTCGTAGCAAAACGTCACAACACCTTTGGTTTTGGCAGTTAGGCATTGGCAGGGGTATTATGATGCAAAGGAGTTGGGGGGAGGAACGTCATCACCTCCCCCAAAATGTTGAAGGGTAGTTCGTTAAAGGACTCCGGGGGGCGTCCCCTCGTCCGAAACCTATGGAGGCTAGGGCCTAAAGCGCGCTCCCGAGCAGTAACCCCTCGGGGAGCGCCTAGGGATGTGCATCTCGGGGGCTCCGCCTGTTGGTGCTTAACCCTTCCCGGTTTTATACCGGTTAGTCTGATAGGGCCAATGCCTAAAAGCCAATACCGCTCTTACCTGTAATCAATAAAGTTGTGGCCATTTTTCACCCATTAACCTTAATTCTGGTGTCCGGTGTCTTTATTTATTCCATCTGTGGGAGGGGGCGGGAATCGCCACACAATTATTATTATTATTATTATTATTATTACAGGTCCAGGTTGGTGACCTTCAAACATATAATCATGGCATAACCATGACATTAACCATTATGCCCTAGGTGTATTGCTCATACTAATTTTTCTTGTCAAAGTCCATTGACTGGGACCAAGGACTTGACCATACCTGGGTTTGTGTTTTTTTGTGACAGTCTTCTGAGAAGCCATGTGCTGCCCCCACCTTTAAACAGACAGAGGGCTTTTTCAGAAGTGGTGCCCACCCTGTTGAATTGCCTCCCATTAAATGTCAAGGAGATGAGTAACTATATAACTTTAGACGACATCTGAAGGCAGCCTTGTATAGGGAAGCTTTTTAATGTTTAACAGTTTATTATGTTTTTATATATGTTGGAAGCCACCCAGAGTGGCTGAGGCAACCCAGTCAGATGGGTGGGGTACTACTACTACAGTACCACTACTACTACTACTAATAAAAGAAAGGGTAAGTTCAAGCTGAAGCTTTGCTGTTCCATGAGCCTCTGAAGGTTCCAATGTTCCAGAAAAATGGGTCTGTAGGCTCAAGGCAGACCTCAAAATGATTTCCTGCAGACCACCTCACGCTGTAGTAGTTTCTTTTTCTATTACAGTTGCTCAACATAATCTAGTATCAAGAATGCATTTACTTGACACAGCCTCTGACTGGACATGGTACCATTTATATTACATGCACAAGAGGTGGTTGGAATAGAGAGGAAGACCAGGAGTCCCCATGTCATTTGAGAACTTCATGTCATGTTGCTGAAACAGCATTCAGGCCACTTCAGGGACGGCTGAATCTGACCTTGCCACTTCTAAAGTAAATGGGTTAAGATCACGTGCTGCTAAAGTAGTAGCAAATCTAGTGGAAGGGCACTTGGCATGATCATGACAAGTGATGTTAAGAATACAGTTAGGGCACAGGGCTCTGTGCATCTTCTAGTTTTTCACTTGCCACACTGCACCTCAGGCTGATCACAGTGAAAGCAGTCCATAATGACTGCATGTGTATAGAACAGGAAGAGAGGCTCGTTATAATTAAGTGACAAATGTAACATTCAAGTCTTTATAATTATGGTACATGATTAAGGTAAAGTTTGTGTTTGCATAACACCTGTATTCCTAGCCACACTAGGGATTTGAACAGGAGAGTTGCCTAATTCAAGACAAACAGGATTTACAGCTTGAATAAATCGGAGTTTGTGGTAGGTCTTTTAAGGGACTTATATATCACTTCTTGATCTGGGATAGCCCACCTCTTCCAATTCTGCAGAAGTTGATTAATACAACCTTTCCCCCCCTCAGTCTCTCTGTTCTTTGCTATAACAACATACTGTTTATTAGGGGAAATGTTTTCATAGGGAAGATAGCATCTGGAAGATAAATGTCCGCTTGCAGTGGAGGGTAATTGTAAGCTTTGGAAAAACTAGTTTTCTGCTTTATAAGGCAGTGTCACATCACCTAAACGGCTGAAGCAAATGCAGTATGTCTGTCTTATGTACTATACACCCCCCCACCACAATATGGGTACCATTTTCAAACATTTATCATCCTCTGACGGATTTAGTTCCTGTGTTTTTCGAAAGGTCATAGATTTACAGAAAAATAAGAGCAAGGCCAGAACCTGCACCTGTGTTCAAGGAATAATACCCCAAGCCCAAGACATCTCTCATTTTAGAAATTGCATAGGGAAAGGGAAAGCTGTGAGTATAATTGCAGCAGGAGATAATGGACCAGGGAAATGCCCTTCGCTGTTCTGAGATTCGATCCAACTTGGGTTGCATCATGTGCAGCCCTTGGACTTCAGTTCCCAACAACTAGCCTTTAAAAAATGGCTAAAACCCCTAAATTCTAGCACAGAAATAACCTGAGTTTATTTGATTACCTGGTTGAACACTATCTGCGCACCTTGAAATAATTCTGTAGCTCCAGGCTCTGATCATTTCTAGACTGGAATCCACTCTAAGTATATGCCAGACATACTAATCACATTATGCCTCATATTATCACATTATGTTCTAGTGCCGGAAGTGCTTTATTGCACTCATTTTATATTTATTTATCGTGTCCAGAGAACTCCCCCCAGGTGTTTAGAAGAAGTTCAATGGGCCCAAGCACCAGAATAATTCTAGCTAATTCCAGTTTTGGCCAGCATCCCAAGTCCTTTGCAAGATCGGAAGAACTCCCTATCTTTTATTTCCTATTCATGGGGACAATGGGGGTGGAGATGCTCCTTCAGATATACCGTGCTCCCAAACACTAGTCGCAGTTAGAATCCCAGCTTTTGTATCCTGTGCTTATCAAGGATTGTGGGACATATTCAAGCTCAGCCCCACTTATAACTCATTGCAGTAGTCTAACCAGGACATACCTTGTCTAAATAATTGACTCCATTTCCATTAATTTTAATAGCTTTTTTGGATACCTTTTACTATACACCCACCCACCCACCCATTCAAGTTTACACTGTTTTATTAAATACAAATAATAACTAGCCTGGGGAGATGGACGTTCGTTCACTGCAGCAGACCTTTGAAAGCTGTTTGACAACCTGCCAGCTGAAGAATCTCTCCTAGCTTGTCTTAAGAGCCTTCTAAATCTCTTCCTCAATAGCCTGCAGACATAGCGAAAGTATGCCTGCAAAACAAGAAAGAGTCCTTTCCCCACCTATTTCACTGCTTTTGTGTGCACAAGTGAAGGCTGGTCCATTAGTGCAAATGACGCACTTCCCCACCGATCTGGACCTGCTCTCAGTCAGCCCTCACTTACAACCAACCAGAAGGTGGTTGACTCTGGATCCACCCACTTGCTGATCTCTGTGCCATATGTTCTTCCAGTCCCAAAGGGTGCCAGTCACCATTGTTCAGAAGGGCAGATGCTAATCTACCTAGTTATGCTTGAGATGAAAGGGAAGCAGGGCTGGGTCTACAAAGGGACATCTTTATGCTCACACGTAGACACCTTTTTAGATGCCCATGTTCAACCCATGGACCTCAAGGGGTTGTCCCAGAGTGCGACTTTAGGAGTGGGACAGGGAGGCACAGTACTGCTCTCCTTTTATCAGTATGTGGAGGGGGCTTTGCTAGCAGGTTTGTGCTGTGGATTGAGTGTTAGGTGGGGAAGATAGTCTATATATCCTTTAATATTTTTTTGCTTTGTTTCTCATCGAACTTTTTTCTAAAAAAGCTGCCTAAAAGGTTTCCACTCTCTCAATCTCCCACTCCACAGAAGTACAACAGATCCTTGAAAATGAGAGAATTGTCCCTCAGTAAGGTAAAAGAACCCCTGGACAGTTAAGTCCAGTCAAAGGTGACCAGGAGGTGTGATGCTCATCTTGTTTTACAGGCCAAGGGAGCCAGCATTTGTTCACAGACAGCTTTCCGGGTCATGTGGTTAGCATGACTAAACTGCTTCTGGTGTAACAGGACACCGTGACAAGTGCCAGAGTGTATCGTTTACATTCCCTTCCACAGCAGTACCTATTTATGTACTTGCACTGGTCTGCTTTGAAACTACAGTGGTACCTTGGGTTAAGTACTTAATTCGTTCCGGAGGTCCATTCTTAACCTGAAACTGTTCTTAACCTGAAGCACCACTTTAGCTAATGGGGCCTCATGCTGCTGCTGCGCCGCTGGAGCATGATTTCTGTTTTCATCCTGAAGCAAAGTTCTTAACCTGAAGCACTATTTCTGGGTTAGCGGAGTCTATAACCTGAAGTGTATGTAACCTGAAGCATATGTAACCGAGGTGCCACTGTACTAGGTTGGCAGAAGCTGGGACAGAGCAACGGGAGCTCACCACTGTTGAGCAAATTCGAACAACCAACCTTCCAATTGGCAAGCCCAAGAGGCTCAGTGGTTTAGACCACAGCGCCACCTGTGCCCCCTCAGTAGAGCCTGCTAACTGTTCTTTGCAACCAGAAAAGGCTCCCACTTAAGCATTTGCATAGACTCATCGCCACGACAGAATTGTTGGGTTGCACTTCCTTGTCAAAACTGAACACACATTTTTTTAAAGCACCCATTTGTTTGATGGTTGAAACTTTTTTTTTTGCAGGAGTGGAGAGAGACCGATCATGCAAACAACTTAACCTAATGTCAATGAAGGGAAACTGTTGAAGTTTTTTAAAAGTAAAAAAGCCTAGAATAATAACGCAATCTGTTTGGGGCTATGAAAGTTCACAATGCAGGAACAATTTTTGCTACTGAAACTGAATAACACTCTTGTTTGTTGTCTATTGAGCATTACTCAGGTCAAACGAAAACCAACATTCAAATCCAGGATCAAAAGCCTTCTACACACCAGTGGTTCAATTGTGAGTTCTGCCAATAAAATCATGGGTCAATTCACTATCATATTTTGATAACAGTGTGAGGTAAAGGAACAGTGAATGAATGGAGAAACATATTCAGCTGATGAGGAGAAAGGAAAAATAAGTCCTGTGTCTTCCTTGGACATGTGAAAACTGTTTATGAACAGCTGCAATATAACCACACCAGAACAAGAATACAGAAAACCACAGAAATCATATTAAGTTTAAGGAACAGAGTAAAATGTGGCCTAGGGCAGTTACTTAGATGGCATGGGGTGGGGGGAGATTAATTCCTCAAACACTATTTTATAAAATATGTATATGAACATACATGTATGTAACATAGAAGATAACTGATGTACATGCTACTTTATCAGCATAAAGCAAAAACAAACCCCAAGGATTGTCTTCAACTAGCATTTACTAAGAGCAGATCCATTAATTAGGTCCATGAATCTCAATGCATCTACTTTGAGTTAGAGTTATTTGCATACAATCTTATGTCCTTATCCCTAAAGAGCAAATGCAGTTGCGCACACTTAGATGTCATTGCAGTTGAGGACGAAGTTTTAATGAACTTAAATGAATTGTCGTAACAGTCAGTTTCCTTGTGTACTTAGAAGAAATTTGATTTGTTTGCTGAAAGGCACCCTTGTGGAAATGTGTATGTGTCATACAAGTGACTTAGGGGTGGCCGTTGTAAGCTACATTGCAGCAGGAATGTAGCTAGCTCCATCAAAGGACGTATACAACAGCCTACAAATGTAGCTCATTCAATACTAATAAAATCTCTCCCGCCACCTTTGTGTTATATGGCAGAGACAATATTGATCCTGAGACTCACTCAATGATGCAAAAATATGAAGGATTTCACTTTTATTTCACAGGTTTCTGTTAGAACCCAATCATTCAATCTTCAAGGAACACAGGCCTAATAGAGAACATTGTGCAATTTAAAAACTTGGCTGCTTTTCTACAGAAAAGAGGGCAAGATAAGAGTCCACTTTTCTTTCTGTTCCTTTGACATTGACCAAAAGCTGTAGGATAGAAGCTTTCTATAAACAAAGAATGAAATTTACATTGCAAATCCTGACTCCAGGAACTCAGCTGGCTTTGCCCTCTCAGACTGGCCCTACCCTGTTTACCAGATTGTTTTCTTCTGTCTTGCTTCCCACAATAATAGTGCTGGAAACAACATGAATATGACTGCTTATTTATCTTTGATCTTGCTAACCCAAGCACTCCTAATGAGCTATTGTCTATTGTCGTTTCTTCCCAGTCTAAATTCCACTATTGCTACATGCCTTTGTATTAGCAGTGGGGAGAGCCAGCTTCAAATCCCCACTCAGTTGTGAAACTTAGTAGGTGATTTAGGCCAGTCAGTCACCAACTCTCAACCTAATCTACTTTCCAGGGTTGTTGGGAGGATAAAATGAGGAGAGGGGGAACTATGCATGCCACTGTGAGCTGCTGCAAGGAATGGTAGTGTAGAAATCTAATTGATAATAAAGTCATTCATACATACATATGTCATCAATAATAATAATAATAATAATAATAATAATAATAATAATAATTTATTACTGTCAGAGACCAGCTTGGTATGTTATCATTGCCCAACAGCATGGAAACTTCCTTCCAAATAAGCTTTTTCCAAGTATCCCTCCTTTCCCTTCCTTCCTTCCTTCCTTCCTTCCTTCCTTCCTTCCTTCCTTCCTTTCTCTCTCTCTCTCTCTCTCTCTCTCCCTTTAAACAGGTCTAAAGGCTCATCCACACTAATCTTTTGCCCCACACTTTCTAGGCACAGGTCTGCACTTTAAAGCTCCTTGTCTGAGTGCTCCCCCCACCTGCTTTCCCAGGAAAACTCGCTTGCTGAATTTGAAAAAATTGCAATTCTGGTTTTCCAAGGATTGCCATTTGCTCCAATCCAGCAGCAAAGAGTGGGTTTTCACAAGGAAAGTGCTGAAGCATAAAATAAAAAGTGCTCAGGCACGGAGCTTTAAATTGCTGATCAGTGCCTAGAAACGTCACACAAAAGGAAGTCTGGGTGAGCCCCAATAAATACACCTTGTTTCATCAAAAGAAAACTCATCCATCTGTATCTCAGGTTTCTACGATTTCACCAGGCATTTCCAATACACTTTCTAGATAAATATGGGCAGCAACAGGGACTAGAAACTTCTATCATTTTTCTCAAAGAAGTTGAGATTTTCAGGTGCTGAAGCTTGTACTCAGTGCTGTGTTTTTCTTCTTCTTTGCTTGTACAGAATTGAAGAATATACACAGTCCTGAGTTTAATTACACTCTTCCACGGTCTTTTCAGTGACAATTCAGATGATGAAACTTTCCAGGAAGACCCTTTCCAGTGCCATTTGTGCACAGAAAAAGTTCTTTATTACAAATGAGGGTTTTAATTGTAAGCTTGGCTAGATAGGATGTAATTTAAAGCCATTTAGAATGGCTCAGCCTTCAAAGCAAGCACAAGATTATTTAATTAGTCATGCAAGCCACTGAATGTTACACATAAGACAAAACAACTAAAGTATTTATTACTTTTAGAGCTACGTTAAACCCCGCTTGAGCTAAATTTTCAATAAAGTGCATTGAGTGTTTAAGCACATTTTCTTTTTTAATGTGCAAATGCTCGGTAAATTTTATTTGGAAGCCCTGAAATTTCAAAATAAGAAGTCTTGCCTGACAGGCAACGAGGTCCAAAATTCATCAGCTCTCTAGCTATGTGGCAGGCTGCACTAGTATTATGCCTTCTAAATAAAAGGGTTACTTGGCATAGTTTCAACTTCCTTCACAAGAGGATGTGATCCCCACCGGATGCTGTTCTTTGATGTTGGTACTGTATTGTATTCAATCCCATTCTGCTCTGAGTTATGTTTCCCATCTTGCTAGTTTTAAAGGCCTGTGTATACAGTCAGCTAATTGTACTTCAAGTTGCAAGTGGATAGTTGACCAGTGGGACTGGCAGGGCAGAAGGCAAGGAGGCCAACAGTAGACTGACCCAAGAGACATTGCCTGGCAGCGCCACCTAAATCTGGCTTTGTCTCCATCCTCTTCCCTGATGAGTTCTACAGGGACAATTCTGAGACTAAAGAGGAGGAATCTGGCAGACAGTGCCATCCCCTTGACTGGAAGTAAATAAACAGGTGAGAGAGGGGCTGAGGGCAGAGTTGGTGGGCCAGACAGCAGAGACTCTTACTTGAGAGTAAGAGAAGGGACTTAGCTAAAGCAGCTGACAATGGGGGGTGTTGTTGTTTAGTCGTTTAGTCGTGTCCGACTCTTTGTGACCCCATGGACAAGAGCACGCCAGGCACTCCTGTCTTCCACTGCCTCCCGCAGTTTGGTCAAACTCATGCTGGTAGCTTCGACAACACTGTCGTCCATCTCGTCCTCTGTCGTCCCCTTCTCCTTGTGCCCTCCTTCTTTCCCAACATCAGGGTCTTTTCCAGGGAGTCTTCTCTTCTCATGAGGTGGCCAAAGTATTGGAGCCTTAGCTTCAGGATCTGTCCTTCCAGTGAGCACTCAGGGCTGATTTCCTTCAGAATGGATAGGTTTGATCTTCTTGCAGTCCATGGGACTCTCAGGAGTTTCCTCCAGCACCATAATTCAAAAAGCATCAATTCTTTGGCGATCAGCCTTCTTTATGGTCCAGCTCTCACTTCCATACATCACTACAGGGAAAACCATAGCTTTTACTATATGGACCTTTGTTGGCAAGGTGATGTCTCTGCTTTTTAAGATGCTGTCTAGGTTTGTCATTGCTTTTCTCCCAAGAAGCAGGCATCTTTTAATTTTGTGGCTGCTGTCACCATCTGCAGTGGGCAAAAGCTAACTCAATTCCAGAGCTCCTACAAACAGGATGGAGGAGTTAATTGAGCCAGGACCAAGGCCAGAATCCTAAAGTTCAAGATCAGGCCACAAAGTACATACCATACAACAGCAGTGAAGTTCTCACACCTACCCGGCAAGCGTTATAGGCAAGAAGGAACACCCATTTTCCTTGTGACAATTAGCCTCAGAAGAATATATAGTCTGCAGGTGCCCTGTCCATTGGGGTGAGTGCATCTGTACCCACCAGCAGAGGCACTTCGTGGCCCTGGAAGGTAACACCAGATCTACCACCTCCTCTGAATCCTGTTCAGCCACCAGGCTCTGAGCATTCCCCAGCCTTGGACAGTGCTCCTTCCCCCACAGGAGTTTGACTTGTGCATCAATACTGTATCTGTGATATCCTGAATCAGACCTGGTTATATAGGGTGATAGTCAGCTAAGTTTCCTTAGAGCAGACCTGAGTTGACTAGCATGCTTGGGGTCCATCCGCTTCTCCCCTCTCACTCCCATTAGATGCTCAAGCTCTGCTGTGAAGGCTGCAGCCCCACACCCACTTACCTGGGAGCAAGCGCCAACAAACTCAGTGGGACTTCCTTTTGTATGGTTTGGTGGAAAAAATCCTTCTGAGTAGAGGACAAAAGGCATATAACACAGCTATTGTATTCGTTTGGCACAGTGCTGTGCCATCTGTCTATTGTTAAGGTTGCCAACAGAAAGGGAGCTATAAAAAATACTTTTTATGCCTCATATATAACCTGCCCATAATTTATCCATTGTTTAAAAGTCATACAGTTTTAAATTTGCCTCGTTGGCTACTTTTATATTACCTGGGATTTCCCCTTGATGCTTTCTGCTTTTCATTCATGTATTGCCTCCGACTCCTCCCACACACACACAGGTATTTCCCAAGCAGGTTTTTATTAAACAATGTGAGACATTTTCATTAGCCTCCTTTTATGAACAAAATGCCCGATGGGCATTAAATTGGATTCTTTGTGAAACTGTGTGAAGATGGTACCAGTTTCTTAAACGCTTTGAAGCAACAAGGTGGTTGGTGACTTTCATTTTTTTCTGCAAAGGCACCAGAGTAAGCAAAGGAACTTATAAAACAGTAGCCAGTCTGCAGTGCAAAATAATAATAGTAATAAATGTATCACCACAAAAAGAGGAGATCAATTTGCACACAATTTATATGCATCCAATTTGTATGCAAATTCAGAAAAAAATGCTATAATTTAAATAGAAATACATCTAGTTGCAGTGGGGAAGACATTAGGTGATCTGTGTTTGGTCTGCTGATCAGGTGCTGATAACTATTGATGAGGAACTTCCAGACTCCTCATGATCTTCCTTTTTATGGTTCCTTATCTTTAAATTAGGGACGTGGGTGGCGCTGTCGGTTAAACCACAGAGCCTAGGGCTTGCTGATCAGAAGGTCGGCGGTTCGAATCCCCACAATGGGGTGAGCTCCTGTTGCTTGGTTCCTGCTCCTGCCAACCTAGCAGTTCGAAAGCACACCAGTTAAAGTAGATAAATAGGTACTGCTCCGGTGGGAAGGTAAACGGTGTATTTCCATGTGCTGCTCTGGTTCTCCAGAAGTGGCTTAGTCATGCTGGCCACATGCCCTGGAAGCTGTACGCCAGCTCCCTCAGCCAATAAAGCGAGATGAGCGCCGCAACCCCAGAGTCTTCCGCGACTGGACCTAATGGTCAGGGGTCCCTTTACCTTTACCTATCTTTAAACTAGACTTCCACTCTACAGCCCCAAAGAGCACACCTTTGAACAGAGGTCCGTCCTCTGACAGGCCTTCAAAATAGATTTTTTGATTGACTTGCCTAAGATCCAGGACAAAGCATTGCCTTTTGGACCCCCACCCCAGATGTCAATTCTGCCTTTGAAATCCCGGTAAAGTCTGGGAAAATCCGGACAAATGGCAGCCCTAGAATAGAGGGTTGTCTTCTGTAAAGAAGGAAACACAGCCACACACTTACAGGAAAAAGTTTGTTTTGAGCATTTCAAATGTCTACATGGAAAAATACTCTGAGAAACTGGTGAGAGAATTTGAAATCAGATGCTGTAGACTTAACTATTGTGCAATAGCTGGAGAATTTGAAAATCCAAAGAAGAATATTAGGGTTTTTAAATGTGAAAATCACTGGACTTCTCCAGGTACATAATAATATAATAATTTAATATCCCCTACAAGCATACTTGCTTACTAGGGCTTTTTGATGAACATGCCATTTGTATTTGTTATTGTGGGATATATCCAGCCTCTTATAAACTTTGTGTTTCTATAGAAATAATTTAGAAACATTTACCATTTTTGGAACCTAAGTTATACTGCCTGTCTTTTCTTGCTGCTGTATGGAAGAGCATACGAATCTGACCTTTGAAGAATTTTGTAAGTAAACCATTTTTATCTTACCAAATGTGTGGTCTCTTTCTAAGCTGAGAGAAGTGGGAAACTTGGAAGTGATTTAGAAGGGAATATTTTAAAGCCTATATTTCCATGCTTTGCTTTGCTACATGCTTTGTGATCTCTGCTGGGATTCTCTTACCAAAAATTCTTGCCCCAAACCTGGATCTAGGCATCTGGGAAATTCTCCTTTTATTCTACCATATCTGGTATTTCTTTTTCTTTTTTACCAAATTACAAAAACCAACCGCTATGGTATTTAGATAATGACTGACTTTGAGGGGATTGACATTAAGGAAAGGAAAAAAGGCTTTCTGTGTAGTTATCCTATGCCAAGGAGATTTGCCTGGCCTATTTTATTTCCTTTCAGAAGCTTGAGAAGACATGCAGCACAATCCTATCATATTCATTCAGAATTAAGTCCCACAATGTTCAATGGGACTTGCTCCCTAGTAAGTCTTCAAAGGATTGTAGCCTGAACTCATTTTCACTGTTTTTTTCTAGTTACTGATATTGGTTTCGCAGCTCTGAATTCTGCTGCTACTTCTGGTTCATTTAGTTAATTTAGATCCCCGCACAACATGCTTCCTTTTTAAAAAACATATTCAAAACTAATTCAAAGGTTGCATATAATCCAAAAGTTAATATTGTAGAATCCCACCATTCAATAAAATTGTTTGAGGATGTCCTCCTTTTTATCTATTGTAACGTCAGTTCAGTTACTAAGGTGCATTTAAAGTTGTAACTGTTTATTATCCATTACAGAAACAATGTCACTCTGTACATGAAGGTAATGCAACAGACCTTCAAACCACACCACAAACTCCTCTGGAAAGGAGATTACCATTCATTGTAGGGCTCATCAACACTTAACCTTTGCTCCTAGGCACAGGTCTGGGCTTCCCAGGTCTGCATCTGAGTGCCTTCCTTCTGCCCCAGTGGTATGCACTTTACCACTGAATTGGAGCAATCAGCAAGCCATGGAAAACCCAAATTTTACTGGGGAAAGTGGCTTGCCCCCCGCCCCGGACTGATGCATGGACTGTGAACAGGGCTCTCTTAATCATATCTAGCTCCATGATGCAAAGATCCCTCCAGCGCTCCCCCCCCTTTCCCAGAGTTGCCGACCTTTTTTAGGGAGGACGGCACTGCCAGTGACGTGCCCAGCTTTGCGGGGCTGGAGGAGGCCGGCAGTGGCTGGAGGGCAGCTCCTCTGGTGGGCAAGAGGTGGAGGCTGGATGCAACGGCTCCTGGCTCAGCTGGTTGCTTCATGCCGTGGTGGCCATGACAGGTGGAGGCTCTGGGCGTGGCGCTTTTTTGGCGCGGCATGGCGGAAGCGGGTGAGGGTGGCGAGTTGATGCCGGGAGGCGCCTCATCCAGCCTCCGCCTCTTCCCTAGCGCCCTCCAGAACTTGGCACCCTGGCGGCCTGCACCACTAGCCTCTATGGGTAAGATGCCCCTGACTGTGAAAAGTAAGTGTGTGAGAGCCCAAAGTCTGAGAAACACATTGAACATGCAGAACTTCATGTATGGTTCTTTGGATCTTTGCCATGGTATGTATTTTTATTTATCATAAAGACTTGCTGTATGTCTCTGTCTCTTTAAAACCTTTCCATTCCCCTCTGATCAAAATATATGATGAAAACAAACACTTTCTAAGTTGTACGTCTGCCATCCCCATATAGACCAGCTCTGTTAAGGAGATCTATAAGATGGATGCTTTCTGTGCCCACATTCACCACCGATGCCTATCAAAACGTGCTTTCAAAATGAGATGTTGAAAATACCTATGTTTGTTTGGATTTATACATGCCGCAGAACCCAGTAGCCTACAATATGTCCTTTGTGCCATATCACCCATAGATGCATGATTTCTAGGTTTTAGCACCAAGAGCTCTTTGAGGAGAAAATGAAAGCATCACATAAGAGGCAGGGTGGTGGTGGTTGTTGTTGTTCTTAAATTATTTTAAAATAATTTCTTTGGTATGCTGGGTATAACAAAATTTTTACACACAGTATCTGACTGTGAGTTCACCTGTCCCAATAATGCACGAATAAACACCAGGGAATTTACTTAACAATATTGATGTATATGTTAAGTTTATATCATCAGTTCATCTATGTAGCCCACAGTCACAGGTACGTACCTGAGATCTACAGATACAGTATGTGATGCTTGTGTGGAGAATTGTACATTATTTGGTGACTGGTAAGACAGTTTGCTATGCCAGAGTTACAGAGAGGAGTCCTTCTTGCCCTTACCTTTCAGTGCCGGGAGGTGATAGTGGACATGTGGGATGTTCCTGGCAGCAACATGCAAACATATGGGGGGGGGGGTGTCTCTGAAAATTATTTTAATATTTGGGCAGCCTCACCTGGAAGAAGGCAGTCTTTTTGCAGAGATGAGACCTACAGAGGGGGCAGTAGCTTTGCTTTGAGATGTTCCCAGGTTCATTTTCAGGCATATCCCATCAAAAGACCAAGTTATCTTGTCAATCAGAGGCGACAATACTGTGTTAGAGGCACAGCTAGTCTAACCTGGGTGACAGTAAACTTCCTATGCTGGACAGGCCAACATCTGAGACAGTTACTCTTATGTGTGCAGCAATGTGTGGATATTGTGGGACGCGGGTGGCATTGTGGGTTAAACCACAGAGCCTAGGACTTCCCGATCAGAAGGTCGGCAGTTTGAATCCCTGCGACGGGGTGATCTCCCGTTGCTCGGTCCCTGTTCCTGCCAACCTAGCAGTTCAAAAGCATGCAGTGCAAGTAGATAAATAGGTACTGCTCCAGCAGGAAGGTAAATGGCATTTCCGTGCGCTGCTCTGGTTCGCCAGAAGCGGCTTAGTCATGCTGGCCACATGACCCGGAAGCTGTACGCCAGCTCCCTCAGCCAGTAAAGCGAGATGAGCACCGCAACCCCGGAGTTGTTCGCAACTGTTCAGGGGTTCCTTTAGCTTTATGCAGCAATGTGTGGATATTGTTCAGCACCATCAGTTACCATTATCTATTGTATTGTAGCAATCTTTTTTTTTTTTTTTAAAGTTCATGTTTAGTTATAGAGCAGGGGTGGGGGACTTTTGACCCTCCAGGTGTTTTTGGACTACACCACCGATCATCTCTGATTGTGGGGCACACTGGCTGGAGCTGATGGGAGGTTTAGTCTAACAACATCTGGAGAGCCACACGTTATAGAGGCTCATTCCTCAATATGGAGTTTTTTCATCCCTTTCATCCTTTAATGGAGAGCTTACCTTTAAATTTTTTTATTATTGGGGCCTATAGCTGGCACAGAAAGCAAATAAAACCGTAGTGACTCTACAAAGCATGCCTGAGACATGATGATGATGATGATGGAGCCCTCCCTTTGCATTAAAATACTTCTGTTCTGACGAGGACCACAGTGTAATGGTGGTTGCAGTCATACTATTTCAGTGGAAAAGCTTACCTGTCATTTGGCTTCACGGGAGAACTTGAAACCTGTTATTTATGTCATGGTAAAACATGAATAATATATAGGTGTCAACACGTAGTTCTTTTGGATAAGGGGAGCTATATATATATTCAAATAAAGAATGCCTTTTCAGCATTCAAAAGAGTCACTTTCTTTAATGGAAGCACACACATGCGCTAAGTTTTGAATACCTTAAAAATGTATCTAATTGAATGGAGAAAGCATGTGCCCAGCTTTTTATAGAAGCTGGAATTGGAAAAAGGCCTCCCTCCCCTCTGCTTTTGCATTCTCTAGACTCACTTTAAATTATAAATAGCACAGTACCCCCTCAAAGAACCTCCGGAAAACAGTAGAAAACAAACCATTAAAGGGTATCCAGAGGGGGCTTGTACCAATCAATGTGATTTAAGGGAAGTTTAGAATAAAGTAAATGCTCTCATATATCCCGGTGATCAAGAAATAATACACAGCCCTCAGAACTAATAGGAGGCAGTAATTCAATCAAAATGCTTGTGTTCACTTCATAAACCTCTCAAAACATGGTGCAAGCAGATTAGGAATGGCATCGAAGCTTTAGCAGTATTATTATCAATATAAAATTATTTGTTTCCCAAGGCAGTGAATGCACTTGTTGTGCTATGCCAGTACCAAGTGTGACAAAATTTGGTCTCTTGCCCTCCATCATGCTTAGGTAATAAGGCACATCTTTTCTAATACCCAAGAGTTCTTGATTACGGTAAGTCCTGCCTGACAGGAAGGTATTAAGTCCAGTCTAGTAGGAAGGCAAATAAATCCTAGTGATGCTTTTTACCATATATATAGCCACTTCCCAGATCCTAAAAAATGACAGGCATTCCTCCCCACACCACAGTTCCCCTAAAAGTGTTAACAGACTACTGACAACTCCTAGGCCTCAAGGGTGGGTAGGAAAATCCTTTAAAAATGGGGTGTTGCCACGCTGTTCTTTGTCCTGCACTGACCATCAGAAAACCTGCAACTGTCAATTTCTGTTGCTTTACTCATGAGGAGCCCAGAAGCTTGTTTGTAAACAGCAAGAGAGACTTGAGCTAAAGAGCTCCTTTTCGTTTCAATATTCTGCTATGTCCATTTGTCTTCTTCCTTTCCTTTTAAAAAATACCTAATAAATGTTACATAATAAGACAGTTGGTTTTTGTGTGCATTGTTTCCAGCTCACAGAGCTGGTGTCAAAACCTGCACGAGCCTGTGCTACAGAGGTATAAGAAGGGACCTGACAAAAGAAATAGCCAGTTTCTCTGATCTCCGGGAGAAACATGATGGGTGCTGGCTCTGCTCCCCTTGCAAGCTGAATGGGAGCTTCATACTTGAGAATAACTGTGAAGTGATCACAGCTAGAGGTGTTAGGAAGAAGAAAGTAAGTTTTTGGAGGGAAACATTAGTGAAGGGCATCTCTCTAGTTCAACATAAAATGGCATTTCATGTTTCTCCTGCATCTGCTCACAAATACCCACAGATGAAAATTGTAAACAAATGCAAATAGCAACTGCCCAGAAATAAAAGGAACTGCTTATCCCTAAAAGAGAATACAAAATAAACATGGGATACTTTGTTAGATTGTCTCAACCTCAGCTTGGGATTTGGCTGGTTATTTCATGGATGTAAAATGATGGCTGAACCTAATTTAAAGCATGGTTCTGGAGAAAAACACAATGCTTTATTGAAAAGTTATGCATCACATGAGTCATTGTTAAGAGTCAACAGGAGGCTCCAAATCACCTCCTCCATAGCCAGGCTTTCCTCTCCTCAGGAATTTATGGTCAAACTCTTAAGACTCAACCAGTGACCATACTGTCAGTTGCTTGATTTGGAGAAACAAGAGCTGCATACATAGCTCTCTGAGGTAAACTCTCTTTACCTCAGGGATACCAGCTTGACAGCCAACTCCACAGACTGACAAGCAGTGTATTAAAAAACAAACTTTTCCACTAGGAAGGCCCTGCTTGCACATCACCTATCTGAGGCTTTAATCTTTTGAGGGGCCAGCTAATATATTGTACAGCAAGGATGGGGACCCTGAGGTCCTTCAGATTGTGTTGGACTCCATAAGAATTCAAGAAGGGCTTGCTGGATTAGGCCAATGGCCCATCTAGTCCAGCATCCTGTTCTCACAGTGGCCAACCAGATGCTTGTGGGAAGCAGGACTTCTACCCTCCTATGGTTTCTAGAAACTAGTATTCAGGAGCTCTGCCATATGGTGGCACAAAAAGTCACCTCCTGGTGAAAAAGCTGTGTTTGTGAGCCTATTATTATTATTATTATTATTATTATTATTATTATTTAGTTGCTTGCTACCTGAGGTTCTCTAAGTGACTTACAACACATTTAAAGAAAATTAATATAAATACTACACTATACCATAAAAAGAAATCAACCCCCATAATAATCGCAGGAAACTTTGGCAGTATACTAGTGGCGAAACAATATACAGTGGTACCTCAGGTTAAGTACTTAATTCGTTCCGGAGGTCTGTTCTTAACCTGAAAATGTTCTTAACCTGAAGCACCACTTTAGCTAATGGGGCCTCCTGCTGCTGCCGCACCACAAGAGCACGATTTCTGTTCTCATCCTAAAGCAAAGTTCTTAACCTGAAGCACTATTTCTGGGTTAGCGGAGTCTGTAACCTGAAGCGTTTGTAACCTGAAGCGTATGTAACCCGAGGTACCACTGTAATATCAGCCTGTCAAAGGGCCTAGAGGAAAAGGTAAGGGCGCCAAAAAGATTTCAGTGAAGGTTCCAGACAGACCTAACTGGGGAGAGCATTCCTCACATGGGGAGCCACAACTGAAAAGGCCCTCTCCCTTGTCACCACTCTCAGGCTTCCTCAAAGAGGGTCCTGGAGAAGGTTTTGCAAAATAAGATCTATGTGTTTAGGAAGATTTGTATTGGGAAAGGCATTTCAGAAGTTATTGGGGTCCTGAGTTTCTTTTTTTCCAAGTACAAGGTGCTGGAGAAATAGCAATGTTTTGACAAATACAGAAGCTTGAATAGATCTAGATGAGACCAAAGGAAAGCAAGTAAATGACACAGCCCCTGTCCCCAGTCAAGATCAGGTCAAGGTAGACACCCACATTTCCAAAGCAATAAAACAAAACAAAAAAGTGGCCAGCATTTCAACCCACAGGATGGCTGGTGACAATGGATCATTTTATCGTCAAGAGATGGGCTAATTGAGAAATACATTTAACTGCTGGAAATAAGATCATTATAGAGAACGTCATCATGCGCATGATATTTTGGAAGAAGTCAGGAAATAAAAGTGCAGCTGAAAGCACAATGTATGGTGGGCTGCACATATGCATTTGTCCTTGTGCACATTCAGAAACAATTATGTGTTTTGCATGATAGTCTCATCTTATGTATATTTTGTTACCTTCTAGAAACTAAATATATTTTCTTGCTCCAGATGTGATGCTTCAGGCATTTCAGGGAACAACCCCTGAATGTTTTGAAAAGGATAGCATTTGTGCTGAATTCTGTATATTCAATTTCCCAAACACTTCCTTACACTGATAGGCAACCTAAATAGTGTGCATTTAAAGTTGTAACTGTTTATTATCCATTACAGAAACGTTGTCATCCGATCACACGCATACACACACCTCTCCAAAGAACCAAAATTCTAAGTAGGGGATGACTGCGAAGACAGCAGCAGTGTATTTACTCACATGTTCCCACTCTAATACAGAATTCAGTCACAAAGAAATCATCAGTAACTCCATCCACATCTAAGATTATCAGGGAGAGAATGAAAAGCAGCCATTTTAACACTTTTGTTCCCCATGAGTGCAATCTGCAAAACTGAAGTGCTTTGAATTCCCAAAGCTCCTGTAAAATTCCCTGGCATCTCTAGGTGAGGCTGGGAATATCTCCTGCCTGAAATCTGGAGAGCTGCTGGCAATAAGTGAAGATAAGGCTGAGCTAGGAGGACCAGTGGTCTGAGGAAAGGATGAGGAAGCTTCTTACATTCCTAATGACATGTTTAATAGTGCAGCCCCATGCACAGAAATAAGCCCCATGTGAAATGCATTGCTGCCTAAATCTTTCCCTAAATCTTTCCCTTTAAAATCCATGCTGGGGTCCTTAGCTTTGGCTGGACTGTGTCAAATAGCTTTGGCTGGACATGTGTCCCGTCCCCTCAATACCTAGATTACAGATCCAAGAGAAAGCAATTCATCATCTGAAACATAAATGCAAAACTTGAAAGCTGTAAACATTCAGTGCTCTTCTAATACATACTGTCCTTGGACTATAGTTTGATGTCCTAGTCGAGAGTCTCTATAGATCAATTCCTTCAGCACTTGACAACACAGTCAGTTGCTTTGCCCCCCCCCCCAACAATCTCTCTGGGTGATAGCGTTGCATATTCTCCTCCAAGGAGCCTTTATTTCATGGTTCGTTTGACTTGGCTTTCCCTGATTTTCTGCTAATGACTTTAAATATTGTGCACAGTCCTCTGGGCCTTCATTTGACTAAACTTCACAAAACTTTCACGCTGAACTCCTGAGGATCCTTTCAATACACACTCTGGATGGTGACTTTCGTCTTCAAACTTTTCTCTTCAGTCAGCTTTGAGGCATATTGGAAAAATTCTTCTGTGAACTCACTGATTATGATTAGCCATTTTCTCATGTTTGGAGATCACTTAGGATTATTTTGTTTTTATTCTTTTGCAACTTCTACAAACCCATCATGATTAATCTTCTGCTAACCCAGAAGCTCACCCCATATTCAAGAAAAGAAAACATATTCAATCCATAGCTCAGTGGGAGAGAATCTGCTTTGCATGCAAAAGATTCTACCTTCAACCAGTTTTATTGGGAATCTTTAGTAAAAGGACAGGAAAAGATCTGGGCCTGAGACCTTGAAGAGTCACTGGTACTACTTAGTACACAGAACTCAGTTATATTGATCACTGGCCAGAGGTGGTAAAACACATTATGTTTGTGCTTCACAAGAATCTCATACCCTCCAATATTTCTCCAATGAAAATAGGGCCATCCTAAAGAAAAGCGGGAGATTACGGGATCAAATCAGAAACTGGGACAGCTTCTGTAAATCCAGGACTGTCCCTAGAAAATAGGGATATTTGGAGGGTCTGTAATCTAAGCTTTGCTTATCTAGATTTATGTATGCTTTCCTTTCCTGTTTTGCCTTCTGTCTCTTCCACATTCGCAAAAGGAAAGGAAAGGAAAGGAAAGGAAAGGAAAGGAAAGGGGGAGGCATGAAATGTAAAGCACATTCCAATAAAAAGAGCTCATTCTCTTACCCACAGATAACAAACTGACCCAGTCCCAGGGCTCTGGACATTTTATTGTTACCAAAGCTAAATCACACACACGCAAGCAGTATTCTCAATACAGACACAGTTGTGAAGCTAGCAGGCCATTAACTTTTGCTCAAGAAGGATGAAGTTCCACCAGGGAGCTGCTTGAGCTGTGATGGAAACAGAGGTCTCCCCCAGAAAGTTGAGCTAAGAGCTGATATTCCTTGCCATTTTTGGGAGGCAGACAGGTTTGGGCATGCGTTGGAGCTGGCTGCTACTGCTTTATGAACAGAACAGCTTGCAATGAAAAGCTGTCATTTTTTCTCAGGGTGTGTAGAACCAGTTAAACTAGTACATCATACCATAGAACCAGTATCTATCACAGAAGCAGCTGTGATGTATTGGCACTTAAAGACCTTTGATTTCAGCCTAAGGGAGTGGTGAAGGAATTAACAGTTGTGTAGCTGTAAAAACAAAACAAAACAAAACAAAACAAAACAAAACAAAACAAAACAAAACACAAAACAAAACAAAACAAAACAAAACAAAAACATAGATTTAATATATATATTTATATGTTTTGGCAATTTGTAGTTATAAGTGGAGACCCACATAAAATGCTGTTGATTGTGTGTTTCTGTGTATACCTTCTAAACTCCCTTTTTTACTTTTAAGGACACACACTCACAAGCAATACTCATATGAACATGCTTCTCAGACATGCCACTCACATGCCAGTGTCATAAACACACATTTCCACACATGCTTGACCAACACTGCGCTAGAGCTGCCTGCTCTCTTCTCTGCTGAACTCATTCCCACCAACGCTACACTGCGCCATCTGTTCCTTGGCAATTCGAAGAGGCAGTTTTAAAAGTAGTTCTGTGCAGTTGGAATGTTTATAGCCGTCCTATAACACAGCGACATGAGCCAGTGACTATTCATTCAACGAAAGCTGAAGCTCTCATATAAGCAATAGGGATGGGGATTTCAATGACTGCAATCCGCATTTACCCCAGGTTTCTATAACATTTTGTCAAGTTTATCTAATATTTGGGTGCAAATCGACAAGACCACTGCATTTCTGCAAATCTATCTAAACAGTATTTTATAGCACAACCCTGTTCATGTTTTCTCAGAAGTTAACCACACTGAATTTAATGGAATTTATTCTCAGCTAAGTGTGTACAGGATTGTGGTTTTTGTTTGATTTCTCATTTCTTTGAGCATGGTTCTCTAAAATATTTCTCCAAGCTAGCTTTTGCTTCGTAACTGAGTTGCTTGAAATTTGTCCACTGTGATCTTTGGATTATTTCTGCCTTTTATTCCTTTTTGTCTCTGCCCCCCCCCCCCCATTGTGGCAATAGACTAAAATTCTTGATACCATTCTGATTTTAAACGACCATTTAATTCCTTCCATTCTTCTGGCACTCATCATTCTTGCTTCCGCTAATAAAGATTTTTAAAAATAAAATACCTTTGTCTGAGAGGTCCTGGCCCTCTTCATCTTCCTAAAGTCCTAAATGCTTCTTCAGATAAAGCAGGGCACTTGTTGAAAACATTCTTGTTTAGACAAGCCTACCCAGATATTTAGAAAGTAGAAGTAATTTTAATCTGTTTTAGTATTTCAATGTTTGTATGTTTTGTTGTGAATTTTTCATGATTTTCTTGTTTTGTCTTTTGGTGACTTGCTTTGAGGGGTGTTTTTGTTTTTTTACGATCAAGCGGTGTCTAAATTTTATGAATATATATATATATTTTAAAAAAGACACAAGGGCTGAAATTGTATGGAAGCCTTACTCTGCACATGAATAGCTTAAGCACTTCTGTAAGAGAGTTGGTTGTGGCCACGCCATTCTATAAACATCAAAATGCCTATTTTGAGGTTACGCCTCACCACAGAAAACATGTTCTGAGGCAGAGACACCAGCTTGGGCCCAAGCTGGGGGGAGGGGGGAACAGACAGTGTCGTGTCACTCACACGACGTCATGTGCGCATCTGTGATGTCACATGAGCGATGGAGCCTGCCACTGATGCTGCACCACGTTTGGCTTGGCCTCCTCAGCACCCCTCAATAGCGGGGTGTGTGTGTGTGTGTGTGTGTGTGTGCTAAACAATATGGAGGAGGCTGAAGACACCTCAGCCCTAAGGAGTTGGCACCTATGTTCTGAGTCCCCACTGAGGTAAATTACGGTTAAATGGAAACCCTGAATGAGGGATTCTAAAATAGGCATATTCACATATGAAAGGAAAGGGCTTTGAATGCAAATTCTCTCCCTATGGTACAGAACGTGGATGGGGCCCTCCAGATGTTGTTGGATTCCAGTTCCCATTATCCCCCATAGCCAGCATATCCAATAGTCAGAGATGAAGGGAGCTATAAACTGGCAACATTTGGAAGACCATAAGTTCCTCACTCTTGCTTTAGAAGTGTATCAGGGTGTCTCAGTCTAATTTACCTCACAGATCTGATGCGACTATGGATGGGCGTGACCATGTACCCCGATTTGAACTCATTGGAGGAAAGGGAGGATGTTACTGTGATAATAAATAAAATAAAATGAATACATGGGCCCCTTTCATTTAATAAGAAAATGTCTTCATACTTAAAGAAAAGAAAAGGGGGAAAAGCTGAAGAAGCATTAGACTGCTGACCTATGAGATGTTTTAATACCCATTAATATTTCATCATTGTTATGCTGAAGAAATACTGAGGGAAAAGATTTTTTTTTTTAGTAATAAAAAAAGCTCACCATATTCTTATCATTCTGCCTGTGGGCATAATGCTCTAGCAAAAATCTTTCATGGGAGAGATAATTACAAGACAACGGTAGAGAAATTTGTGTTATAGCGTACATGAATGCTCTGGTGTGTTGGCCTGTCTGCTCTTGGCAGCACTGGGGTTGACTTGGTTTTCACAATTACATTTCCTTCTGGGGAACAGGAAGAGGAGGTGGTGTTCTGTTAAAGTCGCTCATATTTTACACCCCTGAACAAGGGGAATTGAGAACGCTTGAGAAGCTTTCAAACTCAGATGTTCCCCCACCTCTCTCTATTCACACAAATATTATACACACATAGCTGTGTGTGTGGCTCAAAGTACTTTAGATACTTACACAATAGACAGAAAATTGTTTTTTTTTTTTAATAATATTTATTGAGATTTCAAAAGAAAACAAAAAAACAAAAAACAAAAATTACACAAAGACAAAAAATAGGAAATACAAAAACTTACACACAATAAGAAAAAGATACAAAAGTAAAAAAATTAAAAATATGAAAAAGTAAGAAATACAGAAGAAAAATAATAATAGAGAAGAAAAAACATTAGACCTCCTCCTCCTCCCTTCCTTTGTATTCTAGTTATTAATTATCCCAGCAAATCCTTTCCATTTTTCTATTATATAATAGATCTTACAATTTAAAATTTAAATCTTAATTATACCAACTTCTTATATTCATAATGTTCTTTCATGATCCTTCTATTATAAAATAAACTTTAAAATTTAAAACTTAGATCTTGACTTTACCCACTTCTTATATTCCTAATGTTCTGTCATAATTCTTTGTACATTTTTGCTAAAGCCCGGTAAATTCTTCCAACATTTTCCTATCATTCATTTTTCTCTCATTCTATCATTCATCAGCTTTATAAAACATTCTATTAATTAAAAAAACAAACAAAAAAAAAAACCGAAAAAAGAGAAAGAAGCATATAATCAAGTCCAATCTTAATCCAACGCCCCTTCCTCCTGGTTTCGGGATTTGTCAGTCCTTATTCATCAAACTAACCCGGTGACCTTATGTCCGAGGCCCTCAAGTCACTTCCATGGCCCTTCCGCAGCTTTTCTTCATATTTGTGGCTGTAGTCACTTGCTCGTAGTAGCTCCAACTTAATAGTGCTTTTAACCCTTCTCATCAGATCAGATCCTTTTCCCTGTTCATCGCTGCATTCCATATAGTATTTAAGAGCATACTTCAAGGGCCCCCCGAATTTGAGGACCCCCACATTTCCAAACATATCGCAGCCTGTTACTGAATTTAAAAAGTCCAAATATCCCAACATAGGGGGGTCAATCCAGCCCCCCATTTCCAAACCACACTGAACTTTCCCTTCCCATATCTGATTTTTCCCAAATTCCATTATCAAGTCTGAAGGATCAAGCTCCTGTTGAGACTGTTCTGTCAGGCCACACTCCTGATTTAATGCCACAAACCCCTGTTCTGTCAAAACACACTCCTGGTTTGAATCCTGGATAGACTCCACATCTATTCCCACAGTTTGATCAACGCCTTCCACTGCCAGTCCGAGATTTCCAGTCGACTTGGCCATCTGGTTCACCTTATCATGTAGTTCTTCCAGTAGAATATTTGTTTCTTTGAGCAGGCAAACCACAACTTCTGAAAACATTGTTGCACTCTCCCACGGTTCTTTATAACAACTGTCAAGTCCTTGGCATTTAGTTACAGTTTCTAAAGCTCCCCCTAGGGGGAAAACTTATATTTGTTTCTGATACATTTCCATGTTACTTAAAATCCTTTATCCTTATATATTCGTTTAAAATGCGAAAGGGAACAATAGAGTCACAAAAGTTCTCTTCTTTTAACCATCTGACACACACAGATACCTTGATTTGTTCACGTCAGTCCTGACTTCCCCGCTCCAGGATCAGGACGAAAATAACTTCCTTTTACTGCTTCAAATAGTCCAAAAAAATATTCCCAATTTAAAATGTTGGATTCCACTCTTTTGAGAGCAATTTTCAAAGCTCTAGTACAATTTGACTTTGCTTTGTTATATTTACAAAAGAATGGAAGGGTGACTTCCTGTTTAGCCCTTACCGCTCCGTACCAAATTCAATCAATTTTTCTTTCTTTTTTTTTTTATAGTCCAATTCTGCCCTTTTCACTAATCTTCCTTTAGTATCCCAATTTGTCCAAATTCTGGGTACTCACGGATATTTGTTTTAAAGTCCGAATTGTCCAGGAAAAAAGGCAGCGCTCTCCGGCAACAGCTATGCGGCTTCACTCCACAAAAGAAGCAGACGACTCACAGCACAGCGCCTTCACTTCCCCGCTCTGTTCCGGAGCCCGTTGCCGGGTTCCTTTGCAGACCGGGGGGGCGCAAACAGTGCCCGCCGAGTCCCAGGGTCACAGGCTTCACCCGCCTGTGGTTTGAAGGGTCCCCGCTGCGCCGAAGCGGTTTTAGACCCGATTTCTGTGGAGCGATCTCCCTCTGGGTTAGAGGGATTCCGCCATTGCCGTTGGCGCCACCTCCGGAAGTCCCTCACTAGACAGAAAATTGAAAATTGGTACATGTGCAATTCTGCTGCAAATTTTACCTCATAAATATTGTCCATCTAAGCTGGACATGTCACAGGAAATGGAGGCACTGGATTTTGCCCTGCACATATTTTAACAATATTAAGACTGGAGGAGGACAAGAATGTTTTCTGTGCCAGCAAAGATAATTGATTTATTGGAAAATTATCTCTTCTATTCAAAGCATGTGCAGTGCATACAAAAAATGAACCACCAACAAGTTAGATATAATTACCTGTCCATGTCATTAAGCAAGTGTCTATACCTGCAAAATTCCTCAGGGGTGCATATTTCCCTCTGACTTCTCAATGAAAACCCTGGTTCTTGCTTTGCTCATCTCCCCCACCTTAACTATCACATCCTCCTTCTCTCTGGCCTTCTGTTGTCATTGTAGCCCTTGGCCAGTATATATTTATTTCAGGAATCAGGGACGGAGAACCTTTGGTCCCCCAGGTTTGACTACCAGGTTTGACTGTTTGGTGGGGTTATTGTTTTTGTTTGTTACTATGGCATTCATTTCTGTGCTTTTTATATTGTAAACCGTACTGTGATCCTCTGAAATTTAATAAAAGCTTGCATGTGATTTCGCAATGTTTTGGTTGAGGAAAGAAAGGCATTGCTTTAGCATGGATTTTTGAAGTCCAAATTATTCTCTCCATTTTCAGGGGCTCACTACTGTGCATGGTGCATTACAAGGTCCAGCTACGTGAGATGCAGGGAATGCTGTAGGATGATAGGACTCCTGAGCGAGAAGCGCTTTCATTCTCTGCCCCACCCTGGTTCAGTTTTGCAGTGCTGCCAAGTTGCATGCCTTGCGCAGGATTGCAAAAGTGGACCAGGCCCTATTGCTCCCAGGTTTTCCCAGCAGTGCCCAATGTCCATGAAAATGTCAGAACTACCTTTCAAAAATTGCACCCTAGTTTACTGTACACTCAACAAACATTGAGTGCTTAGCACAGTACCCCCTTCAGGTTGGCACCCAGGGAGAGGGTTTGGTTTATCCATCCTTAAGGCTGGCTCAGTGGAGGAGATTTAGAAGGCTTTTGAAAACTCCCTTTTTCAAATTAGTTATTTCATTGCAGGGACTGTTTTGCTTCACCTTGTTGCTGAGATCTTCCTTAAGGTGTGGAATGGAAAGGATGGCAATGGAGAGAGAAAAAAGCAGAGAGGAGACAAGATTTCAAGTGTCTTGTTGATTGGAGTGGAAAGGAGGGCATGGATGTCACAGTTCCTGCAGCTGAATTACTGGTGGGGAATCTACCCATAAGAGTAAGGGAAAGGAATGGAGTCTGTGCATGTGTGTGTGTGTGTGTATGTAGCACTACAGCTAATTTGAACATCAACAAATCAGTCAAATGATTTTTGGCTAATGTTTAACATTGTTTCTTACTTGGGAAATGCCTAAGCTCCCAGCAGGCATTTATTTTAGATCTGTTGATCAACCCAGAAAATCTGGAAAACAAGGATGTTTTATATGTGGAGTATGTGTCTGTGTCACTGTGTAGTAGACACAGCATCACCACCATTAAGGGAAAAAGTCCCCACCCTTTCATTCTATTCAAAAGGAAGGCCTGTGAGGACTAGAAAAAAGAGGATACTGTCTCTTTATGAATACTAATAAGGAAATCAAGGGGGGGACGAATGGCACTTCAAGTTTCATCTTTCCATTTCCTAGAGGCGCAGACTCTGCGAGTTGTCACCTTGGTGTATTCAGTGCCTCTTGAAGCACTAGACTCCTCCAGAGAGAATGTCAGCCCCAGCCCAGGGCAGTTTTGACAAACAGAGTATATATTGATACATGATAAAGTATGCTAGAAATCACCCCAGCGCTAAAGGCTACTATAGTTTTAATATCATCATTTGAATTAACAAGCATTCTGTGGAGAAATAATGAGCTTTCATTATTCAGAACATCATCCTTACCGGGGGAACTCAGAAACCATTAGCTCTTGAGAACTTAATGAAAAGATGATAAAGAATGTTTTTTAGATAAAAGTTTGAACGGGCGCACTTGGTAACTGAAGTAAAATATTAATGTTTCTTTGGATGATGAATTGGCGTTGCGGAGCTCCGGTGTTTCCGAGGGAAAGGTGGTGCACGCAGGTGTTTTTGGACTGTCTCACACCTGCATGGGAACCCCAGCAGAAGCGGCTGAAGGCTTGTCAGTAACTTGTCAGTGAAAGCTGCATGTGAAGCTTAGAAATCTCCGGGATAGATGCCCTGGAAAGACATGCTGCATATTCAGTAATGTATCTAATTATTCATACTAGTAGCAGTTCTGGGGGTGGGGTGGGGAATGGCGATAGCGGGCCTTCAGGGTGTGAAAAATTACACAAGCCACATTCAGAACAAACAGTTTACTTCAGTTTAACATTATTTTATACCTGTATTGGTCTGTACCCACCGTAAAGCTCAGTTCGTAATAGTGCGGCCCCTAAGCAACAATTCCTTGGTTCCCCTCTCCATATCACCTCAGTCCCTCACGAATCATATTGTTCTAATGACTGAGTTGACAGCGAGAGATAGGACATAAGCACTGCCATAAAAAATAATATAATCACAAATTCAAGGGGACCTATAGGGGCCTAACCTATAGAGGAGAGGTGGTTGTTGTTGTTGTTGTTTTAAAAGCATATACCACTGCATAGCCCCAGTAATGTAAACATTAGGTTCGGGAGAGGAGTTAAATCAAATAACGGGGGCAACTTCTGCATTGCTAAAAAGAGAGAGGGCAAAAGTGGACACAGATCAGCACAATTCTAGAAATAATCTATATGATTTAAATTGAAATACAACACATTGCTCCACAGTAGGGTGAAACTGTGGAAAAAACTCAACGTAGCACTAAGCAGATCGCTCTGTCAGTGCAAACATTTCTGCTTGCCTGATGGAACAATCTGCCTTTTCCTCCCCCTGAGTGCTGTCCTGGGTGTTCTCCTGACCACCCTCCTCCATGTCAGTTTGGGGGGCAAGGGGGAAGAAAGGTGGGGGAAACTCTGCTGCACTAGCAAAAGCCCTTGCATGTCTTTCCGCTGGTGGAGCTTGGTAGTTGAACCTCCTTGTGGCTTGTGTGCCAGCTTAGTCTGCTCTCCAAGTGT
Organism: Podarcis pityusensis; assembly: GCF_964106645.2. Taxonomy (NCBI): domain Eukaryota; kingdom Metazoa; phylum Chordata; class Lepidosauria; order Squamata; family Lacertidae; genus Podarcis; species Podarcis pityusensis. The sequence goes on from NC_138031.1 coordinate 63,398,122, forward strand.
TGGTGGGCAACATCAAGACCCCTGCTTTTCCTTCTTAAGAGTCTTCCTCTTAAAACTGGACAGACTGAGTAGCCCTTTGAACAGATGATTGTCCTTTGTGAAGGAGTTCACATGGCCATCGTATGGGCATGATGAAATGCAGAAACTACTTCCAGAAAGTTGTGAACTGGAGATAATAAAGACAAGCCTGCAGAACAGGCACAGTATTTTGGATTTATTTTTTTTGCAAAGTGCATCACATTCTGAGCTTTAGAACACTGGCCTTCAACTGGGGGATCGGGACCCACTTAGTGGGACATGGCCTGATCCAATGTGGGTCTCAACAGGAGCACTACCACCATGCATATAAATGGCAAAAGATTAAGAAAGGGGTTCCCAAATGCACGTTTGGGTTAAAAGTGGGTCCTGGGTCTTAAAAGGTTGAAGATACCTGATTTAGAATATCTTGAAAGTTGCAACAAAACATGAAGGGAGAGCACTGCTAATTCCTAAAGAGGAGCATCCCTGTGCCCTGTTTGTTGGTGCAAATAGATGAGCAATTTTTGCTGTTCTTTCCCCAGCATAGCTCTCTCTGTCACAGAGACAATGGCTGCTTGCACTTTAGTAAGCGGTGTCCAGAATAAACTTTGAGATCACCCTTTACATTTTCACATAGCACAATCTTCCTCCTTGAGGAAAAAACACTCTCTCACATTGCCCATAATATAGGGTTGCCATCTATCTGTGTGGAACTCGCTGAAATGTCTGGGAAAATCCAGACGTATGGCAGACAATGTTGGCAGTGTAGATTTTGGCAAATTTCATTAAAAATAGCTCAAAATCTTTGGTCAAAAAAAGAAAAAAAAAAGAGAAAGCTCCACAACTTTTGTGTCAGGGGCGAATGGAGCTAATCGCAAACTAGCAGCAAAATGTTCTCTCTGTAATGATCACAATCCAATACAGAGTCAATAGATTTGCCTTTGAATGTGAATTGAATCAAATTCCACCCCCCCCCAGTCAATAATAAAGGTAAGATCCATGTTGCTCTGCGAACGAAATAAAAATGCCATTCAAAAATGATGGATCCTGAAGTTTCGCTCAGAAAGCATTGAAATATTTTGGCTGGGTTGGTGTACTTTTGGAAATTCTCTATGGGTGGCTAGCGACGTTTCTGCAATAAAACACACACACACCTAAAACGTCACGCAATAAAGGTAGGAAAAATATATATAAAAGTCTGGATGTTATTGGGTGTGAAGCTCTTAAAGGACTACTGTTCGCAAGGGGTATAAAAGATCACTGGATTTGAATGTATGCACCCCACTAAGATGTGTTAGTCTTGCTGTTGGCTTCCTTTAACCATTACAATTTGCTTTTTTCAGTTGTTTAATTCCTGATACTTATATGCACAGAGGGATTGCAAGCCGTTTCCACCTGTGGACAATTGGAGCAGGCAGTTTGTCCCAGGGAGAGAACCCAGAGGGGTTGCGTGCACTCCAAACCCCTCTTCCCGCCTGACGCTTTCCACTTTGCTGTGGAAGATTTATTACATTTATTTTCAGTGGCAAACTTGAAAGTGGGCAGGTGAAAGGCGGGGGGAGGGGAGAGAAGGAGGAATAAACTACCACAATAAACAGTCTAAAGACAACAGTGTTTGCATATAGCAGATGCATTTAGGTAAATGCGGTTACCTCGAGAGGTGTTATCTTCTGGGGAGCCTTATCATAATTTTGTTTTAAACTCAAACAGCTGTTGTTTAACTACCACAGACCACAATTTATCTACAGCTTGAGGCCATAAAGGTAGCTTTATTACACACATTGCTTTTCCCTCCTCCTCCAATTTGGTTTAATTTCAGTATGTCAGACATCAAAATGCTATATACAATTTGCATATTACAGAGATGTCGTGCCTCAGATTCCCATACCCGGCTAAATGGGAGAGTTGATTCACAACAGGCCTGCTCTCTCGTTTGATGAATATGGAAGCTCTTCTGCCAAGTGCACTGTATGCTCAATGTACTCTGTATGGCGCTACCATTGGGGTTTGTCTGGTGGCTGCAGCTGGTGCAGAATGCAGTGGCCAAGTTGCTTGATAGGTGTCAGAGACTGGACAGAGGACAAATGGTGGAGACCGCCTCCCCATCCTGACCCTTCCAGGGAGGAGGAAGAGGAAGACAGTATAGATTTACAACAAGGGTTTGAGGAAGGTTGCTAGGAAATCATGGGAGAGCCAGAACAACACCCAGCTGACATGTTGTCATTAGAAAGCCTTCCAGACCCTCCATCTCCCAGAACTTGGAGAGCCTTAAAAGTAGGAGAGCAAAGAGCTCAAAGACAGAGGGCATGTAGCAGCGCCCATAGAGGAAACGATGAGAATGACGAATGAGGAAGTGGGAGAGATGGGCTGGGTGGAGATTCACTTAGGACAATGCCATTATTCAAGAGGCTGGGTTCTATAGCCTCTCTCTGTAAAGATTGAAATAAAAAAGGATGGTAAGAAACTTTCCTTGTCATTATACTTTCCTGGGCAACCAGCTGGGAGCCGCTGACAGCATCCTGACAATAAGGGCAAACTACCACCAGCATAGAACACCTTGCTTATGGGATTTTTAGGGGCTGCCAATCTGCTACTATCACTGCAGATGGTGACAGCAGTCACGAAATTAAAAGACGCCTGCTCCTTGGGAGAAAGGCAATGGCAAACCTAGACAGCATCTTAAAAAGCAGAGACATCACCTTGCCATCAAAGGTCCGTATAGTTAAAGCCATGGTTTTCCCAGTAGTGATGTATGGAAGTGAGAGCTGGACCATAAAGAAGGCTGATCGCTGAAGAATTGATGCTTTTGAATTATGGTGCTGGAGGAGACTCCTGAGAGTCCCATGGACTGAAAGAAGATCAAACCTATCCATTCTTAAGGAAATCAGCCCTGGGTGCTCACTGGAAGGACAGATCGTGAAACTGAGGCTCCAATACTTTGGCCACCTTATGAGAAGAGAAGACTCCCTGGAAAAGACCCTGATGTTGGGAAAGATGGAGGGCACAAGAAGAAGGGGACGCCAGAGGACGAGATGGTTGGACAGTGTTCTCGAAGCTACAAACATGAGTCTGACCAAACTGTGGGAGGCAGTGGAAGATAGGAGTGCCTGGCGTGCTCTGGTCCATGGGGTCACGAAGAGTCGGACACGACTAAACGACTAAACAACAACAATCTGCTACTTGGCCAAGTTCAAGACGTTGGCACAAACAGCCCTATACAGGTTACCTGAGAGACCACCTTATCCCTTGCACACCCTGTAGATTGCTGCGGTCTGCCTGAGAGTGTCTCTTGCAAGTTTCAAAGACTCCAGAAGCTCGGAGAAGGGCTTTTGGTATGGCTGCCCTGGTTTTGTGGAAAAGTGCTCCTGTGGAGATATGACAGGTGCCCCCCTATCTGCACTTTCTGGAAACAATTGTTGTCATCTTTGTTCCAACAGGCTTTCACAGCTGGATAAATGGGTCTTTGCCACGAGTGTATATTTTGTATGTTTTTAGTTTTGTTTTAAATAAACCTGCTTTTACTTCTTTTTCTCTTGCACATTGCCTTGAGATGATTGTATAGAAGGTGATTAATAAATTAGTATTTATTAATATAACTTCAGTTCTTCAGAGAACAAGAAGTGTTGGTTTTTCCTAGAGATATACAGTCGAATCAGAGCTCCTGCAGCCAGTTCTTTGGAACAGATCCCTGGAGCATATATATATGCTCCATATATATGGGGTGGGAACTGGATACACCCCCACCCACTGCACACAGACTAGCATCACAGATACTATATAAGTGGTCCTTAGTTTCACTGGAATAAGTGGGCAGAACAGGATGAAGGATTTCAGTTTAAAAAGAAATTGATGTGCATCCCCCCCCCCAAAAAAAAGTGAGAGAAAAGAATGGCACTGATTCTTAATGTGGAACTATTTGTTTAAGGTATAACTCATCACATTTGCTCACCTGCTTCATTCAGCTTGAAGTGGGAATTTTAAGACTGTTTATATTTCGGTGTCGCAGGAACAAGACCCCTTTGTTGCACTGTTATCTTAAGGGTGGACTACATGAACCTGTTGGCACTAATCAAAAGGAATCATACCATAACTCAATTACTAATTGACCTTTCCAACTCCAACATCCATCACGTAACACGAGACAGCCGGCTTGAGCTGCTCTGCGAGAGCATGTAACAAACTGCCCAGCGAGAGGAAGCTCACTTTAAAAAGAAGAAAATAATGAAACACACCCATCTCCCCAACGTGGCATGCTCAGAGCCATCAACCTAATTTCATCTCTCTGACACTTAGCACTTATAGAAAGGCAGGTGTGGCCAGACAAGACAGGAGGAAATTAGTGCAAGGTTTTCTTTACATGAACAGGCTAGCCCCGCGGTGACGACTTTACGACTTGCCTGTTTGAATATGGTACCTGCCCTACGGCTGGTTAATTCGAGCACAAAGGACTACATCAGATATGGTCCCTGCAGTCCTCCCTTAACTGGCCCTTTGGACTCTGCCCAGGCCATAAAGCCACCCTAGACCACATTTCTCTCTGACCCTGCTCCACTCTCTTGACTGCTTTGGGACATTCTTGTCATGGACTGGTTGGACGCAGAGGAATGATGGGAGGAACCATCTGGGGGAACCAGCAAGGGAAGAAGGCTCAGAGCCTGGAGAGTAGTGATGGGACAATGATGAGTCAGAGAGAGAAGAGGAAGAAGACTGGGAGGAGAAGGTGTTGGAAGCTGAAGAGGGCTTAGTGAGCTGGGAGAATCTGTGGCAGAGAGATGTCTAGAATCGGAGGCAGAAGCTGAAGCAGGGAAGGAGGGAGGCCAGGAGAAAGAGAGAAGTCCAGCTGGTGAAGAGGCATGGGTGTCTCCCCCTCCTCCTGTGACACGCTCCCTTCCCCCAGTCTCCCAGAACCAGAGGGGGGCTGAAACAGGCAGAGCAGTGGCGGGCTTCATGCAGGCACAGTCTCTGATTGCTTGGAAAAAGCCCTGTAAGTAAACTTGACAAATGAAAGTGGATTGACTAACCACTTACCCCTCAGGCTCAGTGTTACACTTCTGTAAAATAGGAATATTAACCAATTGCCTTTGAACTAGCCTTTCTGCATCTCTTTTGGGTGATTTTGGAGTTTTGTGTTATGTAGGAACTCAGATGCCGATTTGCACTTTTATATGCAATCTGTTCCAGGCTGATGGGGTGCAGGACTTAAATTGGATCCCACCCAAGCCACCATCTGGTTCTTCCCCTACTGGTGGAGCTCAGAGTGAAAACAAAGTAGATCCCGTAAGCCTGAAGTCAGAGGCCCGAGGCTGGGTCTTTTTCAAAGGCATTTGCAGGCTGGGCTGTGGAGTTGGTTTGTCTCAGGAAGGCTGAGGAGTTTATTGAGCTATTCCGACCTGCTGAATCTGGAATGTTGGTGGTGATGGAGAGAAATCATTAGTATTTTACCTTATTTAATATGGAAATCATGTCAAAGGTAAATGTCAGGAGGCTACAAAATTACCCTCCTTATCTCCCATACATTTATCAGTTGATAAATGGAAAGACAGTGCTGCCAAAATAACTGTGAATGAATAATTTATAAAATGACTGATGCTTCGTGTATATTGTTTCAGGCAGGAAACAGTAGGACATCAATAATCAAAAGGAGCCGGATTAATTTAGCAGAATTCTGCAGCTAATATTTTTATCTAAATGCTACAGTCGTGGACCTCCATCGTCAGGAAATCCCTCCCTTGGCCACTTGCTGCCGGATTCAAAGCCCACACAAGTCAATGGGAGGCTTTGCATTTGCTACAGTTGGTTTTTATTGCAGACCCTTTGACAAGGCTGGAGTTTTTCTTTGTGCATTTCTGATGTCCATATTTGTACACTGAGTACAGGTACGTGCAGCGGTGCTGGGGGCAAGCCTGTTCCTTAACCTCGCGTTATCCTTTACACTGGCTTCAGTGTGTTCCCATCACTGGTTTTTGAAATCACACACACATACACAATGTTAGCCACAATCCAAAAGTGTCCTGCAGTTTCTTGTGAAATTGCGTCTCCCGCAAGTCAGCTTCAGTCTGACTTGAGAACTGTAGCCTTGTGTGCATTTGAAAGCTGATCTTTCTTTCTGGAGTGATGGTGATCCTACACGTCTGATGTCAGTGTGCAGAAGAAGCCCCTTCCCCTCTCCACCCACCACTACTTGCCAGTAAAAACGTTTGCCCCTTAAAATAAAATGGGGGGGGGCCCTCCGTGACAGAATTCAGGACACATTATGCTTTTAAAAAGGCACAGTGAGGGAAAGCAATGTATGTGTGCAAGCATGAGAGAGACAGTCCAATGGCAAGATCAGGAGAGAAATGGAGGTTTACAGGTACAGTTTACATCTGCCTGGACTGAGGTCTTGGGGGAAGGAAAGTTCATTTAATTTGACTGTCAAAGGAGGGGTTAAAATGCTAAGAAGGAATTTTAAACATCTTCAACTCTGTGTTGTGCTCACTCAGGCCACATCAGGACCTGTGGACAAATTTTAAATAGCCATGGTTCCTCACCCCCCCCCTGATTCCTGGGAAATGTAGTTTACCCTTCACAGAGCTACAATTCCCAGCACCCTTAACAAACTACCCTTCCCACGACTTCCGGAGGCGGCGCGAAACGGCAATGGCGGTCCTCTTCGGTCTCTGAAGAGGGGCTCCGCAGAAAAGGGTCGTCCGCTGCGGCACAGCGGTGACCCATCAAGAAAAACCACGGGCAGAGTGAGCCCGTGGCCGTGGGACTCGGCGGGCACCAGGAGCGACCCCAAAAACGAAGAAGGAACCCCGTAAGGGGCTCCGGAAACGTGGAAGGGGGAGCGGTGCTGTGAGTTCATCGCTCTTTCTGCGGGAGCGAAGCCGCGCGGCTGCTGCTGATGAGCGCCGACCTTTCTTCTTGAAACATCAGGCTCTAAAGTACCTACTCGTGAGTAAGGATCAAATATTTTGGGACTAAAAGCTTTAAATTTGGCTGAAAGCGGGAGACGTTAAACAGGAAGTCCGTCTTCCGGCAGTGCTTTAAAGATCAAAGGCAAAGATTTTAACAAGCGGGAAGCAGCTTTAAAAGATTAAAAATTTGGGACTATCGTGTTGACAGAATTGGCTTTTAAAAAGAAGGAGTAAAGACTTTTATTTTTAAGTGTTTTGGATCTCAAATGGGACTTTCCTCCCCTTTATGGATTACAAAGAATTAAGAACCAAATCTCGGACTGACAGGAGAAAAAGAGAGCTGTCATTGCGGAAACTGTATTTAAAATAGAGACTGTTGCAGTGGAGTGATACTGGCAAGATACAATTAAAGAAACTGTTATTTGCACCTTTTATCTGAGACTTTGTGACAGCTTGGGAAGTGCTCTGTAAGTTAAAAAAGTTTATGAAGGACTTTTGGTAAATTTGACTGTTTGGGGCTGCAGGGACTTTAATGGCGGATAAACTTCTTTCCTTTTTATGAACTACAGTAATACTCCCCCTAGTGGAGTTTTGGAATTACAAGTGCCTGGGAACAAATTTTATTTTGACTATCTGCTGCTTTGTTATTTACACTCTGGAACTACCCTTCCCATGGGACAATATATAATTTGACCTTGACTCATAGACAGGTGTGGAATGAGTGGCCAACCGAAAACAAGATCTGCTAAAACGAAAGCAAGACAAGCCCAACTTGTGCAAACAACTTTGACTACTCAGTCACGTAGATCATCTGTCCCAGCTGTTTTGGGAATACAAGAAAAAGAAACTGCACAGCCTGCACCAGAGGATATGGCGGAGGGAGGATCGGATACCTTCTTAAAACAAATGCTAGAACAATTTGCAATATTGAATAAGAAGGTAGATGACCAATCGGCAAAAATAGACCAAGCCACATCCTCTATTACTAAACTGTCTGACCAAGTTGCACAACATACACAAGTTATTGGGAATCTTAAGGAAGCAACTGTGGAAAATCGGAGACTGGCTGAAGCAGCCAATGAAAAAGCAGAACAAGCAAATCAAAAAGTTGAGGCTATAAAAGGGGAGGTATGGCCATTACACAAGCATATTAGTGACCAACAGGCCTACCTGTCTATGGTGGAATTGAGAAACCGGGAAAATAATCTGAGAATAAGAGCTATTCCAGAGCTTGAACAGGAAGATTTAATTGGTTATCTGACAGCAGAATTTTCTAAGTTCTGGGGTATAGAAGAGGACAAAGATTTCAAGATCACAACTGCGTTTAGATTGGGAAGAGTCGTGAGGAGGGATAAGCCCAGAGACTGTTTGATTATTTTGAGATCCAAGCAGGAGAGAGATAAAATACTAGGCCTCCACTTTAAGAAGTCACTTGATATCCAAGGAAAAAGAGCAGAATTTTATAGAGATATCCCTAAACAACTTTTGGATCTCAGAGCTACATATACAGACCTAGCAAGACTACTGAGAGGAAACGCGATTCCGTATAGGTGGGAGTTCCCCCAAGGTTTATCTTTTAATTTTAAAGGAAAGAAAATTAAGATCAAAACACCAGAAGATAACCAGAAGTTCCTGCACGACCACGGAGAAGACCTTCAGAAGGGAGCAGTAGCCTCTTGGCCACCGCCACTGCCTGGAATAACACCGATACCTACACCCTCGGGTCCAGAAGAAAAAGAAGACACCCCACTATAGGAACAACAGATTGATTCAGGATGTCTCTGCAGCTGTACAGTTGGAATATAAATGGCGGCAATTCCCCGGAAAAAAGACGAAAGATTTTTCATATTTTGAAAAAAGAACAATTGGATATTATTTGCTTGCAGGAAACGCATGTGACTAGACTCCACAGGAAGGTGCTAATTAACAAAAGATTAGGCCAAGAATTTATTTCATCAGACAGAGTTAAAAAAAGAGGAGTGGTAATCTACGCAAAGGAGAACTTGTCACCGAAATTTTTATTTAAAGATGAGCAAGGAAGAATTTTGGCAATTGAAATACAAACACAGGGAGAAAAATTTTTGATTTTAGGAATATATGCACCAAATGAGGGGAAATCGGAATTTTACAAGAAGCTGCACGAGATAATGCTGGACTATCTGGACTATACCAACATCATAATGATGGGTGATATGAATGGGGTGGTCTCTACTCACATGGATAAGTCACAAAATCAAAATTTAACTAAAGACGGCAGACTACCTAAAACTTTTTTTGAACTAACTGACAATATGGACCTGATTGATATATGGAGGACAAGGAATCCCCTGGGTAAAGAAGGAACATTCTTTTCTGAGGCCCACCTATCATGGACAAGAATCGACCAAATATGGACAACTAGAGGACTGGCACCTAAGATCAGAAAAGTGGAAATCTGTCCAAAGACTTGCTCCGACCATAATGCTTTGAAAGTGGAATTGAGACTTACTCCAACCGGTTCTTTCAGATGGAAAATGAATGACACCCTACTAAGAGATCAGGAGATTGTGAAGAAGGCCCAAAAAACTTTAAAGGACTATTTTGAAATTAATTTGAACACTTCGGTGGAAAAGAGAACAATCTGGGACGCAAGTAAAGCTGTAATGAGGGGGTTTCTGATTCAACAGAATACAATTAAGAAAAAACTTTGGAATGGAAAAAAAGACAAGATATTAGAGAAGATAAGAGAAGGAGAGAAAAAATTGAGATTAAAACCAAAATCAAAAGAGGTTTTAAGAGAAATCAAATTCCACCAAGCTCAATATGCGAAATTGATAAACCAAGAAGTGGAATGGAAAATTAAACAAATGAAACAAAGATCATTTGAATCGGCAAATAAATGTGGAAAACTGCTAGCATGGCAGTTGAAGAAGAGACAAAAACTGAACTTTGTCACTAATCTAGAGGTGGAAGGCAGAAACATTCAGAAACCAGAAGAAATTAGAAAGTGTTTCCAGAAATATTTCAAAAAACTTTATACACAAGGGCCTCAAGAAGTGTCTGAGATAGATAAATTTTTAAAAGCAAATGGTTTACCAAAACTATCTCAGGAGAAGAGGACAATCCTGAATTATAGAATAACACAACAGGAAATTGAGGGTGCCATTCAGAATATGCAACTAGGCAAGTCTCCAGGCCCAGATGGACTTACCTCCAAGTACTACAAGACATTAAAAGACTACTTGATACAACCGTTAATGGAGGTTTGTAACCAGATTATGGAGGGGAGGAGGGCACCGGAAACGTGGAAAGAAGCCTTCATCACATTGATACCTAAACTGGAAACTGAAAAGACTCAACTTAAGAACTACCGGCCCATCTCACTCCTAAATGTGGATTACAAAATTTTTGCTGACATTTTGGCAAGTAGACTTAAAAAAATACTTAATGAAGTAATTCACAAGGACCAGGCAGGCTTTCTCCCAGGGAGACATTTGTTTGATAATACCAGGAACATTGTTGATATTTTGGAACTTTTACAAACTAATATCAATACGAAAGCTGTGTTAATTTTTATTGACGCGGAGAAGGCCTTTGATAACATTTCTTGGATGTTTATGAAGAGAAACCTGGAAGGGATGGGAGTGGGGCGGGGGTTTGAAAATGGAATAGAAGCAATCTATTCTGAGCAAAAAGCTAAACTGATAGTGAACAATGTGGTGACAGAGGAGTTCAAAATTGAAAAAGGGACACGACAAGGGTGCCCACTATCCCCTCTTTTATTTATTTCAGTCCTGGAGGTGTTACTGAACATGATTAGGGAGGACCGGTCGATACAAGGAGTACAGGTCGGAGCGAAACAATATAAACTGAAAGCTTTTGCAGATGATTTGGTTTTAACATTACAGGAGCCAGAATCTAGTACAAAAAGAGTATTAGAACTGATTTATGAGTTTGGTCGGGTGGCGGGATTTAAGTTGAATAAGCAAAAAACCAAGGTTTTGGGAAAAAACTTGACATCTTCGGAAATAGATGGGTTTCAGAAGGAAACAGAACTAAGTGTGGTAAAAAAAGTGAAATACCTAGGGGTCCACTTGTCAGCTAAAAATTTGAATTTATTTAAAGACAATTATGAAAAATGCTGGTTGGAAATCAAAAAAGATTTGGAAATCTGGTCAAGATTGAAACTTTCCTTGTTGGGCCGAATTGCAGCTATAAAGATGAATGTATTGCCGAAAATGTTATTTTTGTTTCAGACCCTACAGATTGTGGACAGAGTGGAATGTTTTGGAAAGTGGCAGAAGGATATATCCAAGTTTGTTTGGCAGGGCAAAAAGCCCCGGATAAAGTTTAAAATATTAACTGATTCGAAAGAAAGAGGGGGGTTTGCCCTGCCGGACCTGAGATTATATTATGAAGCTGCAGCCTTCTGCTGGATGAAAGATTGGTTATTACTTGAGAACACTGATGTCCTAGATCTGGAAGGGTTTGACAATGCTTTTGGTTGGCATGCATATTTGTGGTACGACAAGGTAAAGGTTCATAAAATGTTCAAAAATCATATTGTTAGAAAATCAATATTTATGGTCTGGATAAAATACAAGGACTTATTAGAAGGTAAGACTCCGAGGTGGCTCTCACCAGCAGAGGCCAAGGCCCGGAAAAAACCTAATATGGAGGTTGGTTGGCCGAAATATGGGGAAATTATAGAAAAAGTAGGAGAAACTTGGAGACTGCAGAGTTATGAAAAATTAAGGAATAAGGTGCAAAATTGGCTTCACTACGCTCAAATTCAAGAGGTTTTTAAGTTGGACAAAAAAATAGGTTTCCAGGTGGAAAAATCGAAACTAGAGACAGAATTGTTGGAACCAAAGACCAAGGTACTTTCGAGAATGTATAACTTGCTGCTTAAATGGAACACTCAGGATGAGACAGTCAAATCAGCCATGATAAAATGGGCTCAGGACATTGGGTACAACATTATGTTTGAGGACTGGGAAAGGTTATGGACCACTGGTATGAAATTCACGGCATGTAATGCCTTGAAAGAGAATATTATGAAAATGATATACAGGTGGTACATGACCCCAGTCAAGCTTGCTAAGATATATCATTTGTCTGATAATAAATGTTGGAAATGTAAGGAGGCTGAAGGGACATTCTTTCACCTCTGGTGGACTTGTCCAAAAGTGAAGGCCTTCTGGGAAATGATATATAATGAGTTAAAGAAGGTGTTTAAGTACACCTTTCCCAAGAAACCAGAGGCCTTTCTATTGGGCATTGTCGGCCAGAAGGTGTTAAATAAGGATAGAACCTTTTTTATGTATGCAACTACAGCAGCAAGGATTCTCATCGCAAAATACTGGAAGACCCAAGATTTACCCACACTGGAAGAGTGGCAGACGCAATTGATGGACTACATGGAATTGGCCGAGATGACTGCCAGGATCCGAGATTTGGGAGAAGAAGCAATAGAGGAGGATTGGAAAAAATTTAAAGATTATTTACAAAAATTTTATAAGTTATATGAATGTTAAGAATTCGCATGATTAGGGAAATTCAGCTCCAACAATAAGATTAAGGTATGGGAAACTAAGTTATATAAAGGAAGGACTAATGTTTAAAAGAATATTATATATGTTATTAGTGTAAATTGAAAATAAGTATTTTAAACGTAAACCACAAGTATTTGAAAGAACAAAAGAATGTACGAAATAAGGTTATAATTTGCTGAAAAAATTTATTGTAAAGAACGCACGGTGAGGGAGACGTGGGGAAGTCCGGTTGGTTATGAAAAAATGCTCTGAAAGGATGATTTTTTTTTCTTTTTCTTTTTCTTTTCTGTTATTTCTTTGTATAACTGACTTTGTATTTCTATTTGGAAAAAAAGCAATAAAAAATATTTGAAAAAAACACAAAAAAACCCACAAACTACCCTTCCCACAATTCCTTGTGTGCACACTTTAATTGTATGGGATATGTGCAGCTCCCATCGTCCCTCATCTATGGCCATACCTCTCCTAACCTATGACAGTTGATGCTCTAAAATCTTCCCAAGATTCTGAAAAGGGAATTAAATAACAGGAACAGCTTAGCATTATCTAATACCACCTCTCTTTCTTTCAGTATAAATAACTCCCCTTCTTCCTTTTCAGACCCAGGATAAATCTCAGGTTCAGAGTGACGCCTCCAGTCAAATCTTCCTTTCCCCCTCCAGTCTTCCACATATACTCTTTTTGCTTATGACCCATCACCATGCCTGTTTTTCTTTTCCGGAGACGTGAATTCATAAGTAGAGCACACAATGAATTAACTGATGAGTTCCACTGTTCTTTGTTGCTGAACTAAGCACTTCCAAAATAACACTCCAAAATCCCAGCTACAGAAAGCCATCCCTCTTTCTTTCAAGAATCTACATTTAGGTATATAATTTTTTGGGGGGGGAGGAAGGGATGGAGAAATAATAATAAAAAATCTTATAAGGAATATTCACGCTTCTTTGATGTCAATGAGTCAGTCTTTATTTTTATTTTTTTTTAAATTCTCTTCAAAATCTTGTAGTCAAATAATTTAGACATTCCTTACATTGACTTCCATTGTATATATATATAAAAAATGGAAATCAAGAGAGAGTTCTGTAAATACATTTAATCTGTCAAGCAGCTTAAAATTCAGTACTGGGAAAATAAAGTAGGGAGACGCTTGTTCTTCAGATAAAATGCTAAGCAGGAGAGACAGTCCCCCTCGGTTTTCTTCCCACATCTTTCTCTGGTGTTTCTCTCCACCCTGTTCCCCCCCCCCCTTATTGATATTGCTGTGCTTTTTGATCTCTGCAGTTTCTTTGTTTTGGCTTCCCAGGTACCAAGGGAGAATGGCTAGCAGTGAGTTCTCTTTCAGCTTTTCCTGCTCTGAAAGCCCCTCTGGCTTAGCCAGCTGGATCACACTGAATTAGTCAAGTACTTCATTATCTCCCTTCTCTGCACATTTTGCTCCAGGTAACAAAATGCCCAAACAAGAGAGCCAGTGCCTTCTGCCACACTGTCTGCGAAGTTACATTGTTGTGGCCAATTCTGCATTATCAGCCTCGTGCTCTGGGAGGGCATCACTTTCCATCCCTCGCCTGCAGTCCTCCCCGATATCCATTTAGTCACAGCAGTTAGCTAACCATGTAGCTGTTGATAACATAGCACGGGGTGCTGGCATATCCAGACACACACACCGCCCTGCTCTCCAAGCCCTTAGGATGTCTGGGATTTCTCTTTGCAGCGAAGGGCCTACAGTAGGAACAGGGACTAGCTGGGAGAGCCAGACCAATTACATTGTTGGGGTAGATGCGGCTGCTATGTGAGAATTGGTCTTGTTAGCAGGCCAGCAGGATGGAAGTTTTGCAGCAGGGCTTTGCGCTTTTTGCTGCAGTGAAGCACCACTAAGCAGTTAACTAGGTCAGGTACAGCGAGCCGCTGCTTGAAATCGCCTTCCTGACTAGTGAAGCTTTTGTCCAGCTGGTATTTTTAATTTTTGTTTGAAAAAAATTCCCCTCCTTTCGCTGAATGAACGCCATCGTGTTAAGCTTCTCTCCTTCGTTCACATTCTTCAAGACTGCAGTTTTTCAGTGGCCACTGCTGCCTCTTGTATTTTTCGAACCACATGTTTCCTCTTGCTCCTTCTTCCCTCTACTGAATGCCTTTCTTACAGTGACCTTTTAAGTTACGCTACAAACCACCTTTCTCTCCTGTGATGGGTAAGGTGGATGGCAGTGAAATCCCATGGAAGAAGAGAACAGAACAGATCCACTTCTGTTGACTTCTTTGGTTATCTGGGCTGTGGGGGAAAGAGGCTATCGGTCACATTATCTAGGCTAAAAATATGTGTGAACAGCAATATATTAAAGACACCTAGCAAGAGAGGGTCAGAGCTCAGAAGTAGACTGCATGCTCTGCATGCAGAAGGCCAGGTTCAGTTTCTGCAGATTGCCCACTTAGCACATTGCCAAAAGCAGAGGACAGAGAGATTTGCATAAAATCTGCATAAGCTGATTTATATGGATAGATTCAGAATTAGATAGCTATAATTTAAATAGGAATACAATCTATCTCCCCCATACTGGGGAGGACTGTGACAAAGTGACCTGTACTAGGCCTCCCTCCATGTGCTAATGGGCTAATGTGTGGATGGCCATCTGTTCCGGGATGTTTTAGCTGAGATTCCTGCATCGCAGGAGGTAGGACTTGGGGTCCCTTCCAACTCCACAATTCTATCATTCTAACTGACCATGGATGGGCAAATTCCAGACCCCTGTTCTCTCTTCTTACCATTCTTTTCTATAAATCATACTTTGAACTGGATCACTGAAATAAACTTGGAGTCAAGTGTGCATTTCATGCTTTTTATTCAGCTCATAGTAGCAAGGAATGGAACTTCCCCCGAAATGTCTGCTTTATATACATTATTTACACAATGGGTCCCACGTGATTGGCTAGTTCCGGATTCTCCTGTAGGCCAATCAGGCTGCGGATTCACTTCCACCTGAAGTTGGATTGGGTGGCTCCTGCGGACCAATCAGACTGCTGCCTTCTGGATCCTATTGTTTTAGGACCAATCAGACTGCTGCATTCTGAATCCTATTGTTCTAGGACCAATCAGACTGCTGCAATTTGGATCCTATTCAACTCAGTACATAACAATCACTTTTTGTAAAGTAGCACCCCCCCAAACAAACCCCCAAATCCTAACATCTCCTGTTCAATCGATCAATAGCAGATGATGTGGAAGACCTCTACTGAGATCCAGGAGATCCATTGCCAGTCAGAGTACAGTGGTGCCTCGCAAGACGAAATTAATTCGTTCCGCGAGTTTTGTCGTCTTGCGATTTTTTTCGTCTTGCGAAGCACGGTGTCGGGAAAGTTTTGGAAAAGCTTCAAAAATCACCAAAGTCTTTAAAAACCTCAAAAAAGGCTACCACACCGCGTTCTATGAGTTGCTCCTCGAAGTCAAGTCGCAACTGTATTAACGGTGTTAAGAAAAAGGAAACAAACTTGCAAGACGTTTCCGTCTTGCGAAGCAAGCCCATAGTGAAAATCGTCTTGCGAAGCAGCTCAAAAAACAAAAAAAACCTTTCGTCTAGCGAGTTTTTTGTCTTGCGAGGCATTCGTCTTGCGAGGTACCACTGTACTGAGCTAGATGGACGCAGACTCTGATCTAGTAGCTTCCTGCGCTCTTATGGGGGTGGAGGAAAAAGTATTTGCATGTTGGGAGTGAAGGGAGCAAAATTATTTTCTGTCAATGCACTGAAACCTGAAGCCATTCAATGCAATGCGATTGTCTCTAGTTTCAGGACAATGCAGAAGGAAATACTGTATATAAGAAAAACCATGGCTTAGACGTTGTATGTTTTAGGGATCCATTTTAATTGATTTTAGCTACTGTTTGTTTTTTGAACACTTTCTTAGGAATCCCTGTGATTAAGTGGTATATAAATAGCTCAAATCATTATCAAATAATAACATAATTAGTTTATGGAATTCATGGCCTGAATGTCCACTTATATAGCTGGTGTCAAACTCACCTTAGCTATGTGGGGTAGGTCTACCATGTTAATTAGAAATGCAGCCTCCGTGATACAGTGGATTGGAACCACAGTGGTGGAAGGAACCTCAAAGGTCATTTAGTTCAGCCTGCTGCAGGAAACCTACAATGACTGCATTTCTGATAGGTTCCCATCCAGTCTCTGCTTAAAGAATACATTTTCAAGAGGATAGTCTTATTATCTGGTTATAAAACTGCAGTGAAGGATAGCAAGGACAGTAGGACCCATCTGTTAGGGCCAAATGAGATGTGACATTCAGTGCATCTCTGCATGTAACATGCAGGTTTTAAAATATGCAAATAGAATCATCTGGAAGAGTTGCATTTTGATAATTAGCAAGACCACAGCAGGCAATCTAGTTTTGTTTGGCCCTTGGTGATCATAGAATCATAGAATCATAGAGTTGGAAGAGACCACAAGGGCCATCGAGTCCAACCCCCTGCCAAGCAGGAAAATGATGATGGGAAGGTATGAATCAGGGATTTTCAGGTTCACACTTCAGTCTCTAAACTTCTACATAACATTAACTCTCACTATAAATTAAGGGTTGTATCCAAGGGTTGTCCACACTTCAACTTGCCCTGTGCCTAAAAAGCATAGGCCTGAGAGGTTTTCCATTGGTCCCCCCAGTGCCTGATTTATGTATAGGCTAAGTAGGCTGAAGCCTAGGACCTCGAAATCTAGGGGGCCTCACCAGCCTGCCCATTCCCCAGCAGGCAACCTCCCCTCTCCCAAAATTGCAAACCCAAGCCATCATGCAAGGGCACGGCAACTCAGGCTCAGCAACTATGAGACTTGGGGCTAGCCAGTGGGGCCAAATTTGAAGAAGTGGGGCTCAACTTTAGTGTTTTTTTTTGGTTGGGTCCCAGTTCACAGCTAAAGTCTGCAAAATCTTATAGATATAAATAAAATCCATCTAGATTGCCCTTAGGAGTGGCCCACAGGGCTCAATTTGGCCAAATTGTTCCAATTGCCTTAAGGTCAGCCCTGATGAGACTGTGCAGCGGTTGGACTGACAAGCCCTGCACCTTCTAGGTCCCTGGTGTCACTATTCAGAGTACAGACTCAAGGACTTGTTAATAAAGGGGGGCACTTATTGGAAATCAGTTTTGTCACCTCTCTGCCCCCCCAGACCCTGGGATGATGAGCCCAGCCACCTTTTATTCACAGTTGCATAAGCATTACACTACAACATGGCCATAAACATGTACGTTCAACCGCTGAAATACACACCCAATATGTAGCAATGGAGATTTATGTTACTGCTTTATGAATGAACACTGTGTTTTATTAATGGACTCTTTATTTTTGGAATTACCTAAGAGCCACCAATAGGGAGCTCTAGAATCTGACAGCAAACCAATCGGGTACTACCAAACAGTGACCCCTATTGCTGAAAGCAGGTAACCAGCAGGAAACACTTCAGCTCAGCCTTTGCACTGTTGACTGAACACCCCTGCTCTGCAGATAATGGAGAAAGCTCATAAATTGTATCCCTTCTGGCATCCTGGCCAATTCTATTACGCTGGTGTAAACCCTGTTGCACCCAGAGCCCAGAATAGCAGCAAATAAAATCCGCTCATATGTCAGTGACCGATAAGACTTGGCAGCCAGTTCTTCCAAAGTCTTCCTAAATTATAAAGCTCCAAAATACAGGCCAAAAGAGAGCAGGTCTGGGAAGAGCGAGGCATACAATGGGCACCACCAGTGAAAAAGCCCTGCTCCACATAGCTCCTGCCCTGTCATTTGATAAGGTGCCCACTTGCCCTCCTTCTTGACATGGAATGCTCTCTATTGGAGTCTCCAGGTCCAATATAAAGACCATATGAAGGGACTTTGAAGTTTCCAACAGCTATTAATCAAGCAAGCAAGCACACAGGTCACCTTTGTCACAGAACGCCTATGTCCTGGCCAGGCCTGCACCCAGTCTTGTTTTTGTACAATCTTGTTTGTTCTCAGTAACCAAAATTATATTATCAACATATACAAGTAGAAAAGTTGTTTTCTTTCATTTGCAAGGAATCGTACAAAACAAAGTGGCACTAATAAAGAAAAGTTCCATGTTGGCAACAGAAAGCAAACTAAAAACGCTTTTGGAGTTCATCAGAACTATCCAGCAATATCAAGTTATAGGAAAACTGGTGCTATTAACAGTAACCCTTGTAGTTGGTTAATTGATTTGGCAACTTTCATGCACATGACATCTGATGCTAATTCCTCCCGCAAAGAGTTAAATGATAACATATCAGAGGCAGCTACAGTTTAAAATGGAAAAAAAATATCTGTGAAAGGAAGAGGAGCAGGTTTGCTCAAGTGTGTTGCAGGTAGAAATACTGTTTGTAATGAAGTGAGAGCTGTAGTAGCTCAAATTAACAAATAGGAAAGGTTTGAGAATTTACATGCTAGATTAAAATTGATGAATTCATTGAGAAGGGGATTGTAAGAAAAACACTGGGGCCTAATTTGATTAATAGAGTGCCTGGTATCTGGTGGGCAATGTTCTCCTTTATTTCCACACTGTGGCTGCAGACCAAATTACCTATCAGGAGAGCTATGAGATTCAGGTGAGGGTCAGATGCCTTGTCAATCCCAGCAGGTATATAACAGGAGGACCCGGCCCGTCCAACTTTCCCAATTCATCTCTGAATTCATTTACCACAGCCACAAAATTCAAAAGTGATTTCTGAAGCTTGCTTGAATTTTACCTATACTGCCAGAAAGAAATTTGGGGAAGATAATAAAAATTAACGCATGCAAGAAGGAAATGGATTGGAACTGTGAACGATTTCTTCTTGCGCAAATGTTCTCTACACTAACTTTATGGTGGCGTTAAACAAACCCATTGTGGGCAGCTGGTTAAAGAGGGAGTTTGTTAATTTCACATAACCTACTTGTTAATTGCTTTCATCCCTGGTCAGTTGGTTTCTGCACTCTGAACCCTAAAGATAGCTCCGAATGGATGTGTTTGGGGAGTGAGAGGTAATTAATGCAAGCAGGCAGCCATGGCTGCAACACAGAGGTTAAGGAGGAGAGAAAGGCCTGCGCTGTGCAGGCCCTCTCTGGAACTGTGCAGGCGACCTCCCTGTTGCTGATATCGCCTTCCTCTCTTTGTGCCCTTCTGCCATAACTTTGCAGGCTTCAGGGAAAGCCAAATCAGGGCTGTCCCACCAGCCCTCTGGCACATAATGTTGATCAGTAGATAAAACTTCCTAGGCAGCCATGGAGCAGCAGCAGCAGCAGCAGCAGCAGCAGCAGGAACAAGTGAGCTTCCCACACAAAGCCCAACAGCTACACTGAGTTTACTAAATGCCTTCTTGCCTGCCACCACCTCATCCAGCTCCCTGAAGGATCTTGTTGTTGCTTGATTACGGTGGCTGCCTTTCCCATGGCCTTTTTTCCTCCATTCATTTTTTTGAAAACTGAGCTTCTTCCAAAAGATTTCCCTAATGACAAGGTATGCTGAGTTGAGCATTGCATTGCATTACAGACAGCAGAAGGAGGAATATAGGGGGAGGTGATCACAGCAATACACACTGCCTCTGTTATTACCTTAAAGTCAGACAGTGAGGTGTTCCCATTTTCTCAGGTGTCTGTACACACACACACACACACACACACACACACGTAGTTGGAAACCCAGCCTCTGACCACCTCCAGGATGAATGGCACCAAGGGGCAGGGAGAATGGGAAGCTACTCATTCATTTTACAAGCTGCCATGCTTTGATTTACTCCAGACCCAAAACAGAATAAAGCCAAACAGCTGACCTGCGAGTTATTTAAAACTGTGAGCCTAACACTGAATCAAGGGGAGCATGAGACAACATGTGGAAATGTTGTCTGACAATTGGCAATGCTTTGAAGTCTTTTAGACAACTGTCTGTTTATTATTTTGAATTGGCCCACACCATTTCCATCGTCTGCTCCCTATGCCCATGAGAAGCTGGAACTGAGGTCCCTCTCTCCATCTCTACTTTCATGAGAAGGCAGATGCTGGTGGAAGAAGAGATCTGTTTTGCAGGATGAGATTTCAGCCCCTGTTTAGTTTCCTCATAGCAAGGGTGGCTAACCCATGGCACTCTAGATGCTGTTGGACTCTCCCATCAGCCCTACTAGGGTTGCCATATTTCAAATCCAGGCAGAAAAGTTGTCAAGCTTTTTTTAAATGGGAAATTGGCAAAAACAACACTGCCAACATGGACAGTGAATCACCCTGGGATCTTTGAATGAAGGGCAGTATACAAATTTTAATAATAATAATCAACTGGAAGGCCACAAGTTTGCCCCCTATGCCTTGTAGAAATGCTAGAGGGAAGCTTGATGGTGATTTTGGATGCTATACTGGCACTTTTTTATTTGTTTCATGTATACGGCTTGAAATGTCTGAATGGTGGTGGAAACTAGAAGCCTTTCCTCCTTCTGTAGCCTACCATCCTAGTTATGTAGCCCTGGGTTGCATAGCAAGTGTTAAAGCACTGAATATGCTGGCAGTGAATATCCTTTTGTGGACTAGGTTAAGGTTACCAGATTTTTTTCAATGAATCCGGGGACACTTTTCAACTTCAGCTGAAGAGGATGGATTTTGTCAGGGGACTGATTTGTAAATCCGGGGACTGTCCCCGGGAAACGGGGACGTCTGGTAACCTTAGACTAGGCTCACAAGGTTCTGGAGCTTTCCAGGTGAAAGGTTCACAGGTCAGTGGTGGGTGGGGTGGAGAACCAGAGGTGCATTTATATATTGGCAGAATTAGAGTGGATGAGTTAAAGGAATAAATTAATCGAGGCAAATAAGAAGTGCTTATTTGGATTTCTCTTCTTCAGAGGATGCTAGCAGCCCTGAGAACGAACAACCCTGAAACCAGGCATGCTTTATTCTTTGCCATGCAAGGGTGCTTCTTTTTTCATCAGCTTTTGGCCTAATGAAATTGAGTTTGAATTTTGTCAGGGTGCAACAGATAGACATGGGACTTAACGAAAACAATTGCAGAAAGCTAGGAAGTGGAAGTAAGGTTGAAGGCACCTGATATCCGGGATGAAATAGCCCCTGAATATCTGGTGAAAGATCTCTTGAGCATTTAGCACGTGCTCAGCTCTGCTGGAGCTTAAAACTTGTAAGCTATAAGGAAAGGGCGGGGGGGGGGGGACTTTGTGCAGCTATCACTTACCAAAACAGCCTTTTTGTCTTAGCTACCGGTAATCATTGACCACTAACTAGGTTTTCTTCGCAATCACTCCTATAGATGTATTCTCTTTTAATTACTGCATTAAAATATACAGCCACGTGGATAAGATCAGGGTTTGTTCTTTTTTAAAAAAGAACAATTGGATCTAACAATGATGGTGAGGGGAAGAAACCTCCAAAAAAGGAGCCAGAGTATATTGAAGAAAATATACTGTATATTTGGGGTGTTTATTTAGCCTTGATCTTACTAAAAGTAGACCCATTGGGTTATGTCCAACTCATCTTTACTGAGAGCAGACCCATTGAAATTACTGACCATGACAAATTTAGTTCCATTAATTTCAATAGGTCTACTATGAATTGAAGTTAGTTGGGCAGGCCGGGTCTTCCTGTTTTATACCTGCTGGGATTGACAAGGCATCTGACCCTCACCTGAATCTCATAGCTCTCTTGACAGGTGATTTGGTCTGCAGCCCCAGTGTGGAAATAAAGGAGGAAATTGCCCACGAGATATCAGGCAGTCTGTTATTCAAATTAGGCCCCAGTGTTTTTCTTACAATCCCCTTCTCAATGAATTCATCAATTTTAATCTAGCATGTAAATTCTCAAACCTTTCTTATTTGTTAATTCAAGCAACTACTGCTCTCACAAGTCCTAGAGTCTGCACTCTGAATAGTGACACCAGGGACCTAGAAGGTGCAGGGCCTGTCAGTTCAACCCCTGCACAGTCTCATCAGGGCTGACCTTAAGGCAATTGTAACAATTGTGCCAAACTGGGCCCCGCGAGCCGCTCCTAAGGGGCCTCCCGCACCAGGGCATTCTAGATGGATTTTATCTATATCTATAAGATTTTGCAGACTTTGGCTGTGAACTGGGACCCAACAAAAAAACAACTAAAGCTGGGCCCCACTTCTTCAAATTTGGCCCCACTGGCTAGCCCTGAGTCTCATAGTTGCTGGGCCCTTGCATGATGGCTTGGGTTTGCAATTTTGAGAGAGGGGAGACTGCGGCACTGGGGAGATGGCAGGCTGGTGAGGCCCCCTAGATTTAGAGGTCCTAGGCTCTCTACAGCTATTTCTGCCGAATAGTAGAATGTGGCGTCTGTGGTGGGGGGCAGTGGGCGGGTCTCATTTCTAGGACATAGAGCTCTTCCCCTTCATGCAATTGTAATTTTTATTGCCGAAACAGGGGTAAAGTCAGTGGCCACTTGTCAGTTTGGCTCTGATTCAACCTGTGTTAACCTGAGAAGGCAAAACATGAGATAGGATCATCTGCAGTTCTTTCCCCTCCAGAGGTTTACAAAAGGGGTGGGGAAGCTGTGGTCCTAAAGATACGGTTGGACTCCAACTCCCATCAGTCCCAGTCAGCATGGCCAATGGTCTGGGATGATGGGAGTTGTAGTATGGCACCATCTGGAGGGCCACAGGCAACCTCACTCCTGTTTCAAAGACTGCTTTCTTAGGCACACATGGAAAGCAAATCTCATATATGACAGCGGGACTTACTTCTGAGTAAACAGTCAAACAATCTCTCTGCACACATTTTTAATAGTGTTTTTATAACAATATGAAAGTTATAATTAAGCATACACACATTCAAAAGCCAAATTTAAATATATTAAACTTGACACACCTGATACTTCCAGTTATACATATGGGAACCACGCACTGAAGTATTACATTATTTGTGAAGGCTCATGAAATGCATTCTGGATGAGCTGGCAATGGTAAGATTCTCCATAGGTGCAACTCAGCATTGGCTCACTGCTGAAAAAGAGCTGCATTTATCCATGCCAGTAAAAGAAGAAGAAGAAAAAACACACACATTCAAATACCCAGTCCCATAATTCTTGTGCTCCAAATGTCAATTATGAAATTAATCTGGCTGGTGTTCACAAAAGCAGTACTACTAATTGTGGGCTCTGCAGGCAGCAGAAATCTCATAGCCTCAACCATAATGTATTACATAACATTTGCTTACTTAGAATATAATCACCCTATCAATTTCCCTGGAAATTTGTTCTGTGTCATTTCCCCCCACTCGTGTCATCAATACAGACTTGACAGTGCAGCTGTAAACAAAACAACAATATTAATACATATCCATAACTAAGTAGGAAGAAAGCAACAGTGTGGGGTCTTTACAGGGCGATTCTGCATGCGTCTTCTCAGAAGTAAGCCCTACTGAATTCAATGGGACTTACTGCCAGGCGAGTGGTGTATCGGAGTGCAACTTTAATGCGCTGCATTTTGAGATTTCAGATAGCATGCAGCTTTCAAACCATCACTTTGTCTCTTTTGACTGCTGTTCCAGACATACTTTCCCACCCACCCACCCACCCACCCACCCACCCAGAAACAGAGGCCACGAGAGCTATTCAGACCTTTCTTCCAACTAGCTCAGTCTGTGCCAGCCTTTTCCAACCAGGTGCTCTGCAGACAAACGCGGTGCTATGAAACTCCCTGACAACTACTGTGAAAGTCGTTGTGAAGTACCTCGGCATCATCTTTGAGAGGCCTTGGCTTGGCTCCACACATAGTTAACGTCTTTCCTGTTAGACACAGAAGAACAGAAGGAAAAGAAACACAGAACGCATTGTCTGTCTTATTATCATTACAAGGAAAACACCCGGCAAGGCAGAGCGACTATGTGTGTGCAGGTGTGTGAGGAGGGGGCATGTTTCCAAGGAGGCATGTACGTTGACACATTGCACCCTCCATGTGGCCTACCTGTTGATGAAGTGGTAGAGCATCTCCTTCTCATGCTAAATTGAAGGTCACAGGTTCAGTTCCTAGCATCTTCGGGTCGGGCTGGGAATATACCTTGTCTGAAATTCTGGGGAGCCACTACCAGAATGGCAGAGGACAATACTGAGCTTGCTGGACCAATGGTCTGACTTGATGTAAATCAGCTTCCTGTTATCATGTGTGAGCAGGGCTTCACAACGTCACCTACTGCAGTTGTAATTCCAAGAGCCAGTGTGGTGTGGTGTAGTGGTTAAGAGCGGTAGATTCGTAATCTGGTGAACTGGGTTCGCATCTCCGCTCTTCCACATGCAGCTGCTGGGTGACCTTGGGCTAGTCACACTTCTCTGAAGTCCCTCAGCCCCACTCACCTCACAGAGTGTTTGTTGTGGGGGAGGAAGGGAAAGGAGATTGTTAGCCGCTTTGAGACTCCTTCGGGTAGTGACAAAGCGGGATATCAAATCCAAACTTTTCTTCTTCTTCTTCTTCTTCTTCTTCTTCTTCTTCTTCTTCTTCTTCTTCTTCTTGTGAAAGCACAGGCATTCACAAATACGGGATTACATAAAGCGGTCAGTGAAGTGGGAGTGGAGGCTAGGCCTGAGCCCAGAAGCAGTTTAGGAATTCCTGCGTTTACAATATCGCTATCAGCTGGTGGATGCTGAGCTTAGAACTTGTGCACCTACAGACTTTCCCTTCTGTAGAAAGTGCACCACAGTCTCTGCTGCCCCTCATTCCAAGGAAACAGAACCATGGGACCCCTGGAATTTTGCACTGCTCGGAGATTGGGGTACAGTGCAACAGAAGATGGCAAGAAAAAAGTGCACTGGAGCTCTTTGGATGGGAGTCACTAGCTTACATCCAGTCCTAGAAAGGCCTGGTTCTCTCTACTTCTAGGAGGGCTTTTGACCCAGCAGAAGTCTCCACTAAGGAAAGAAAAAGGCATACATCCCCCCCCATTTCCCCTTCCTCCTACAGCCCCACCCATGCCACCTTCCACCCTGTCTGGACGGCTGGCCAATTCTCTAGCGCCAATATTTGGGGTAGGTTCTGGATCCTGCAGGAGGAACCAGCTGCTAGTGGAGGCACCTGCTGCTTCACAATCTTTCCCTGAGTGCAAAGGCACCAACTGGATTTCATCCCAAGTGTACAAAAAACTATTTGGAGAGGGAGGAATTGCAATGCACTTTCAACATATAATAATGGGTCACTTTTGTGTGTTTGGTGAAATCCCTTTTTATGTGCTGTTTCCTCTACCCCATAGTTGCTCATGATGTGAGGAGCCAGCTTTTCCCTCCAGCTTTTCCTATTCATATTCCTCCCCCCCCCCCCCAATTTGGCTTCCAAAACCCATTGTATCCCATAGAAAAAAGAACTAAAGCATACACACATGCCAAAAAGTCTCTTTTGGCAGATGAGAGAGGTCGGGGGCTTTTTGTGGAATCCTCTTTACTTCTTCCAGAATAATTTTCTTCTGCAGATTTTTTTTTTTTGCCTTTGTGTTTAAAAGAAAAGGGAAAAAAGCCGTTGTGTGTTTAGACTGAATGACATCCTTGTTGTACCCCCAGCAATGAAGACGTTTGGCTCACCTTCATGTAATTTATTCCCTTAGATTTGCTGAAGAGAGTTCATTAACTTGGTGTGTTTCTTAAATTTTATTTTAAGAATACACTCAGGTCAGACTTCGTCGTATGTCAAGGTTTTGCTTATTTTTATGTATATAAGAAGAGGCTTCTGAAAACCCATAGCTTCAATGTATTGCTAAATAGAGGGATCCAGCGCTGTATTAAAAAACAGGAAAAGAATCCCTGAGCAATCTGAACATTTCCTGCTCCTTAATTTGAGACACTCAGAAGGTCGCGAACAGGAAACACAAAAGAAAATGTAAAGTTTATGCTCACAAGGAAAAGCAAACCCTTTTGATTTCCTTTGGGAGAAGTGTGTGGATATGCAGAAGTCAACTGAAGTCTTGCCATTTATGTAAGTTCCCTGTTTCATTCATGTAGGCTCCGTGTCCCTGTGGTGGCTTTGGGGTGAGCAACCAGCTGGCCCCCCAATTTTGAGGGCCCCCCTTCAAATCCTGCCTGCCTCCTTTACAGTCAGCTGGTCTCAGTCTGCCTTGTCTTTAACTCAGCAGAATTATAGGAAAGCAAGGTCTCCCCCACCTACAAAAACACAGGCAGAGACTTTCATTCCTTAAGTCAAGCCCACCCACATCGGAAGTACATTAGTTCCTTACTTGGGAGCTGTGCTTATTCCTTTCCCCCTACATATGCCCAGTTCACTCAGAACATCGGACGACAGCCATTTTGTTTTAGTAAGAGGGGGAAGAATAGATCCACAATTTCATGGGTATCGTTTAACAATGAAATCTCAGCAGAGTGGACAAGATAGGTTCTTTTAACCCAGGGTCAAAACTAGGCTTTATTCCACCTGGGTCAAAGACCCAGTTTGGCACCCTCCCCACAATTTTTCACACACACACACACACACACACACACACGCTGGGAGCCTCACTGGTACCCCTCTGGTGGCTTCAACTGGGGCAAGAAACCCAGCTAGTCCACCCTCCCATACCTATGGCTTTGCTTTAACCTTCTCCTTTCGACAAGTGAATAAACAGGGAGAGGTAGTAAGATGGGCAGGGTAATAATAATAATAATAATAATAATAATAATAATAGAATAGGATGTCCCTATTTTCACTGGAGAAATGTTGGAGGGTATGCCATCTGGACCCTTCTCAGGCAAAAGTGTTTTTTGTTCATACTGGCCTCATAAGCTTACTGGCTATGGCTAGAATACCCCCCCCCCTGCAAAAAGCAGATTTTTTTTTTGCGACAAGAAAAGTGATGGAAAAGTACAGTGGAAAGTGAAGGGTAATGACCGCTTGACACTGACATTGTATAAGGTCTGTGCAAATTTTGGAAAAACAAATCAGGGTGATTTCTCAACATACATTTCATCTGGAATTGACCTCCAACTGTATTTCTGAGGCACTGTATCCCCATAAGAGATTATGAGTGACATGCCACTCAGTTTTGCTCTAGAATATTTGCAGACAAATGGGATAATGCACTTATTTTCATACCACATTATAATTTATGAGCCAGTCTGTTTCCTTAATTTTTCCCCCCCTGTGAGAGCAGCTTTCTCTAGGATAAACAGGCTCTTGTTTGCTAACAGTCCAGGACTTTAAAACATAATCCTCTATTTGTTATGGTGCTATATTTAAATGAGGGAATATTACAATGCCACACACGGAGGATTACAGCTATGAAGCAGCTGCCCTATTTTTTTTATACTCTTCCATGCAACTCTTCTTAAAAACTCATTTTTCAAAAAATTAATTATACTAATTTTGAAACCAATCCGTTGGGTTTGATGATACATCTAGCCCTATTTCCTCCAGTACCCTTTGGGTTGGACCTTACATTTGGAACATAACAAGCTGCCTTCAATGGACCTTTGGTGTGACCCAGTATATCTCAGTGTCGCCTACAGTGCTGACTGCAGGAAAGGAGCACCTGTCAATTTCCGTTTCTCTCAGTTTCTCATTTTTCTGACCTTAAGCTCAGTTCTCTACATTTCCAGTTTGCAATCCTTTTCTAAAGTCCTTGTGAAAATCCAGCAGCATTTTACAGCACATTTCTCCCAACGTTTACATATTTCTATGTAATTTTGCTGCTCCACAACTTCCTCAGGTGCTTCTGCGTGTTCTTGAATCCAGGCCTGAAGCCAGACTGAAATGTCATCCTGAGCCATGGTAGGCAGCTACACTTCTGGGAGCTGCGGTGGATTCTTACGCAATGTAATAAATAACAACAACAACAACAATAATATTTATACCCCACCCATCTGACTGGGTTTCGCCAGCCACTCTGGGCGGCTTCCAACTGAATATTAAAAACAATACAGTGGTACCTCAGGTTACATATGCTTCAGGTTACATCTGCTAATCCAGAAATAGTGCTTCAGGTTAAGAACTTCGCTTCAGAATGAGAACAGAAATCGTGCTCCGGCGGTGCGCCGGCAGTGGGAGGCCCCTTTAGCTAAAGTGGTTAAGAACAGTTTCAGGTTAAGAATGGACCTCCGGAACGTATTAAGTACTTAACCCGAGGTACCACTGTACAGCGTCAGACATTAAAAACTTCCCTAAACAGGGCCGTCTTCAGTTGTCTTTTAAAAGTAAAATAGTTGTTTATTGCCTTGACATCTGCTGGGAGGGCGTTCCACAGGGCGGGCACCACTACCCTCTTCCTGCTTCCCTGTAACCTCACTTCTCTCAGCAAGGGAACTGGACCTCAGTGTCCGGGCTGGACGATGCTGGTGGAGATGCTCCTTCAGGTATACAGGACCGAGGCTGTTTAGGGCTTTAAATATCAGCACCAACACTTTGAATTGTGCTTGGAAATGTACTGGGAGCCAATGAAGATCTTTCAGGACCGGTGTTATATTGTCTCAGCGGCCACTCCCAGTCACCAGTCTAGCTGCCGCATTCTGGATTAATTGCAGTTTCCGAGTCACCTTCAAATGTAGCATCCCTCTTGGGAATTGCAGGAACACCAGAATGGTGGCTTCCTAACTTTGTGGATTTGCCCTTTGGTAAATTCAGACCAAATTAATTTACCAAATTCTGGTGCTGGAGGAGACTCTTGAGAGTCCCATGGACTGCAATAAGATCAAACCTATCCATTCTGAAGGAAATCAGCCCTGAGGGCTCACTGGAAGGACAGATCCTGAAGCTGAGGCTCCAATACTTTGGCCACCTCATGAGAAGAGAAGACTCCTGGAAAAGACCCTGATGTTGGGAAAGATGGAGGGCACCAGGAGAAAGGGATGACAGAGGACGAGATGGTTGGACAGTGTTCTCGAAGCTATCAGCATGAGTTTGACCAAACTGCGGGAGGCAGTGGAAGACAGGAGTGCCTGGTGTGTTCTGGTCCATGGGGTCACGAAGAGTCGGACATGACTAAACGACTAAACAACAACAAATTTAGACCAAATAAAGCAGGTGGACAGGGAGGTTTCTTCTCAACCACTAGCCTCTCCTGCGATGCCAGACCCACCGAAAGCTGGCCATGGAAGCTGGGCGCTGCCTCTAGCCTTGTCAAGAGCTGATTTATTTTCAAACCTTTTTTCTTTCAGTCCTCTGAAAACGACGACTTTTGAGGTCACTTAGTGGCTTCTAGTTGTTCATCTTGTTGTTGAAAGAAATGGAAAAATTGTGGAGCGCTTCCTCCATTGAGTAATGTTGCTTAGTTAATGGGTGGGGAAGAGGAAAGACTATAAGGGGACTCCCCTGTTAATGTGAACTCTTGCCGTTTTATGGTGGTTGCACCCTGTATAGTTAAGGCTGAAGCAGCTGTACCCATTACATACTCCTATTTCAGGGGTTTATGACTCAGCTGTAAAAATCTGCTCCAGGCTAAAAGGTAACTGACAGGGTGTTACCCTTGGTGTAGTTAAATCAGCAACAAGAACCAAAATGGCAAAAAGAAGACCTCCTGCTCATTTCCGAAAGCTCCCACAGACAATTTAAACCAACCTCATGTTCCATTAGTTGATTACATCTCCTATCTGTAACCTGACCGAGGAGAAGTGATAAATCGTGTATTTCAGAACAGGTTATAGGAAAAGAGTAATTTTTTTTAGCACGAAACAGTCATTTTGGTTTTACCGACATGCAAGAACACTGAATGTACATTTTACCAGTATCCATTGAAATAACTTGAGTTGGCATATGCTCTTTGTCTCCGATTTGCAATACACATAGACCTCCATACATATTATTGTTCCTTAGGCCTGTATTGCTTACTTGCCCATATAAATTCACAAGCCCCATTGGCACAGAATTGTGCGTGCTATCACAAGGGTCTGTGTGCAAGGATGTCATTGCTACTATTCCTAAAACCTTGTTGTGTGCCAAATAATGTGCTGCTGGTTGCATAAAACCACAACTTTGAGAGTGGAGTTTTAGGTGTGGATTTGTTCAGACAGACCAGCTTCCCCCAACCTGTTGGCCTCCCTCCAGTTATTGTTGATGTACAACTCCCATTGTCCCTGACCATTAGCAGTGCTGGAGCTACACATTTTGCTATAAGGGGCATATGTCTGCACTGCTGCTGCCCTCTCCCTGATTTATTTATTTATTTATTTATTTGTGTGTGTATGTTTGTGTGTGTGTATACGTGCAAACACACACACACAACAATGTTGCCAAAAATATTTTTCTTGATTTGCATGACTGATTCATGTACCTAAAGGATAACATTCTTCATTAAGTATTTTCCACAAGTATACAGGTTTTGTGTTAACTGGGGCCACAGTCCTATACTTGCTTCCTGTTTGTAAGTACAACTGAACTTCCTGGGTTTACTTCTAAGTAGACATGGCTACTTAGGGACGCGGGTGGCACTGTGGGTTAAACCACAGAGCCTAGGACTTGCCGATCAGAAGGTTGGCAGATTGAATTCCCGCAACGGGGTGGGCTCCCGTTGCTCAAGTCCCTGCTCCTGCTAATCTAGCAGTTCGAAAGTATGTAAAAATGCAAGTAGATAAATAGGTACCGCTCCGGCAGGAAGGTAAATGGCATTTCCGTGCGCTGCTCTGGTTCGCCAGAAGCGACTTAGTCATGCTGGCCACATAACCCGGAAGCTGTACGCCGGCTCTCTCGGCCAGTAAAGCGAGATGAGTGCCACAACCCCAGAGTCGTTCACGACTGGACTTATCGGTCAGGGGTCCCTTTACCTTTACCTTTAAATATGGCTAGGACTCCACTGCACATAAAAGAGAGGGAGGGAAAGATGATATGGTGAAAGGTCAAAATACTCTTGACTTTCTGTCTTTTATTCTAGGTTCCCTTACTCAACACATGGAAATTTTTGGAGAACGGAAGGCAGAAGCAGAAGGTGAAAAAACTAAAATCGCAATTAAAGCTCAAGTCTGGAAATAAATGACAAGTGTTACAGTGCCACAGAAGATTATTCAGGTTCTCAAGCAATTGGGACTGGAGAGGGAGGCAATAGAAACAGGTTTAAAAC
This sequence comes from Podarcis pityusensis, assembly GCF_964106645.2. Lineage (NCBI taxonomy): Eukaryota > Metazoa > Chordata > Lepidosauria > Squamata > Lacertidae > Podarcis > Podarcis pityusensis. The sequence goes on from NC_138031.1 coordinate 63,429,568, forward strand.
AACCACCACCACCAAGGACAAAAGAGCAAACCTACTGATAAGATCTAAAGAGCAAGGGGTGGGTTATAAAAATAGATGCAGAAAAACCTGTGCATTTAAGTGTTTTGAATAATGCAAGAAGATCTCAGAAAGAAATCCCGGCAGAAGTGATCCGTTCAGGCAGGCTGCTTCACTAAAGTGTGAGAGCAGTGAAGGAAGGGGATTGAGCTGCAGACGTTGCTAGGGTCACATGCAACCTCTGATTTTCTAGGCCCTCACACCCTCATGAAGTGGCGGAGATGGGGCAGGGCTGGAAGCTTAACCCCTTCCTCAGCCTCGCAGCTCATAGGGGACCTCATTGGCCAATCCCTGTTGCGACCTGTTGCTCTTGCGTTGCCCACTGCAACTTTGACTCAGTGCAAACCCCTCTTTGAATCAGCATTTCCCACCCTCTCTAAACATGACCCTTTCAATGTGGAGTTGGAGACTGGACACGACACTTCAGGTGGTCATGTGGATTCCCCCCCCAACTGCCCTCTCCACTTCCATTGCCCGCCATGTAACCCCAATGACTTGAGTTGCCGCTACAACCACCACTGCCTTCCCATCCCCACTGAGCTCGTAATATCCCACCACCTGCAGACTTGGCACCAAGTGGCTGAGCCAAGAACAGCTGACAAGTGGTAGGAGTGGGCCTTGCTCAAGTCTTCTGATGGAACCATTTCTCCCTCCTACCACACTTGTGGCAGCAGCAGTGGTGACGGAGGAAGAGAAATAATGATTCCTCCCTCTGCTGCCACTGCTGCCAAGGTAAGTGACAGTCTATGTTTCAAAATGTCACTTAGCTCAGTACCAGCAGTAGCAGCAGAGGGGAGGGCAAAGGGTAGAATACTTCTGCACTCTGGGTGTAGCTCCTCTTTTGAAGCTCTGCTGGATTTTCAAGCCTCCCCATGCCTTGCAAAGCCCACCCCATGGTGATCCTTCCAACCTGCAAACCAGAGACTCAAAGGATCAGCGTCAGGTGACATTGCTTGCTTTGTACCCTTCTCTCTTCCTCTCTTGCACGTGCTCTTCAAGTGGTGACCTGGAAGGGTTCACCACTCAGCTGGTCCAGGCAATTGCAGGGCAGGGAAGCAGGTCTCCTGCCCTTCTTCTCTCCACAGCTGCAGGAGGCATTGCCACTCAGTACCCCCTCTCTTCCTCCTGGGTAGGATGCTGTTTGCAACACCCCCACCCCCACCCAGGGCACATACCCTTGCTCTTGCCTTTCCCTCAGTCGGTGGGTTACTACACCCAGGGGCCGCCTCAGCCTCCCATGACCAAGCCAGTAGTGGAGCAGCTGTAAGTGATGGCCCAGCTGAAGGCAACAAGGTAATCCCTGCATCTGGAGCCGGGGCAGGCTCAGGCCCCCCAGCTGGTGTTTGTTGCAGGGGAACCTGTGCAGACTGGGACTCTTCAGGATCAGGCCCCTGACTTCGTTCAGACTATGCCTGAGGCAAAGGATCCAGTGCAGACTGAGATTCCTCTGGTTCCGAGTCCGAGTCCCAGGCCATCACAGTTGTAATATCTGGATGCTACATGTTGAAGAAATCTGATTGAGACCACCCATAGCAAAATATAGTAGTTGGATGGATTCAAAGAGTCCACCTATTATGCACATAGCTTTCTTTGTCTGCCATGCCATTTCTGCATAAAATTATGTGGGATGTAACGTCACTGTAGCTGTCAAGTACAACATTTTCTGTTTGCCCAGAGTGTTGCTCCAGCCAGGAGGACTTCCTGTCACACCTGTCTGGAGCATCCTCCCCCTGCATATTACCAGGTAGATGGGCATGACCCTGGGAGGCCCCATAAAAGGGCTGGTCATGCAGCCATCTTTCTCTTGATGCTCTTCTCTCTCTTGACTCTTTCTGATGCATCTGTTGCTGTCTGCTGGCTTTCAGCCAGCAGCACATGGGCTCATTCCCCACATGGGATGAACCCACATTCTCTTCTGCTACTACAAGTTAAAGCCTGCCTTCAGGATCATACTGTGAACTGAATGTAAGTAACCTTCTTATTACTTTTAAGAGAAGACTGTCTTTATTCTTTTTAAGAGGGAATTAAAGGGGAATTTACTAGGAACAATCCAATCCGGACAATATTTAATCAATATATTTAATCAATATATCCTCTCCTACTATCCACAACATTCCCACAATTCGCATGTAAATGAAAACATGTCTCACTTTATGAAAGCAAAGACAAAACAAGGGAGTAGATTGATCATTTGAAAGGTTGTGGTAAGTCCATTCCATTGTTTCATGTACCTGACCAACACATTGCATACTGATTATATTTGTAGAACCCCTGTTCATTTCAACAGTGACCAGTTTTTTAAATTGCCAAGTTCAATTTGAAGAGGAGCAGTTTGTTATGTTCCTGAAAGCTTCTGATACAAGGTTGGACCATAGGATTGGTCTGTTCACTCAGTTCTGTTCAGTCGTGACTAAATTTTTGTTGTATTGTGTTCTTTGTCCAAAATCACCAAGGGAAGAAATTTGAGCACGGTCTCCTCATGTTATTGTGCATATATGAGGCAACATGAAAGCCCACTGGGATTTATGAGACCGGGAAGTAGGTTGCTATCATAATTTTTAAGAACTGTTGAATGCAGATTCTTAGAAGTCATTATGATGATAGCAGGTTTAGATTACATGTAAACCACAACTCTTGCCAAGCCATTGCTTAAATCATAAGTGCTGACCATATTATGCTCCCAGCAATTTTAGCAAATACAAAAATGTTTAGATCAAGATTACATTTTCAAATTGTTGTCAATTTAAAGAATGTGGGTATATAAATCAGACTGAAAATAGCCAACATTTTTTTTTTTGCTACTGAACCCAGAGGATGAATCTAATGAAGCAAACAATTGGCTACGTGTTGTGACTGGGGAAAGATTACACAGCAAATGGATATTCCCTATAAGAAGAAAATATTATTATAATGTACACATTAAACAGATATGTAATATCCATTGTGTCTGCTTTCTGAAAATCAAATTCCTCGCAGAACCCTGAAACTCATATAGATAAAATATACTGGTTTGAACTTAAATGCAATATTTCGTGATTAGATTATCATTTTTACAGCTCAGGTAGGATGATGTAGGAGTGAACTCAACCCAGTTAATGACCATAAATAATGACAGCATTATTCCTTTGTCTTGTCCTTTGCACACACTAATGTGCTCTGACAGCTAGCTTTGCTCTTTTATTAACTCTCTGTCAGCTGTAATCAGTTACGGTGAAGTAAGGCAGCAAAATTTACATGTGCCAAGTCTCACCATTTCTTTCAGAAATATTCCAGACTTCATCCTACACTTTGTTGGGAAGGAGATTGTGGGTGGAGGGCGGGAGGAGGGAAGAGATGGGTTGATATTGGGCGGATGGAGTGCTTAGTAGCTTGCAAAAGCTGGCTTGTTGCATACTGAATTTCAGAAAGAAAACACATGTAATAGAAATCTAATTAATGTATTTGTCTTAGAGAAGAATGCATATGCAGCTGTGCTCACCTACATCTATGGCAGTGGTTTTCAACCAGTGTGCCGTGGCACCCTGGGGTGCCTTGAATGATGGTCAGGGGTGCTGCGGGAAACACTGGCCTCTGTCCCTCTTTCCTTTCCTCACTTCCTTTGATGCCCTCTTGCATCACTGCCTCCCAAAGGCTTGCATAGCTGTTTGCGGCAGCAGCTCTGGCTACAAGCTCCCCAGGCGAATGGTGCCTCTGGGGCTGGCCAGGGAGTGCTTCCCAGGCCCCTGTGGGGCAGTCTGAGGAGGCACTTCTCTTTGGGGCAGGGGGGGGGCAGCTCAGAGACCGGGGCAGCAGCTGTGGCTGCCCGGAGGACTCCCAAGGCGAAAAGAGAGGGGAGAAGAGAGGAGGCTGAGGGAACACTCCACAAGGGAGGGTGTTTGAAAATGGGTGAGGGGCTGCCGGCTCTGCAGGCAATGGGAGACATAACTGGGCTCCTGAGCACCACAGGGGTGCCACAGAAAGAATGGGTCATGGGAGCCGTGGACCAAACAGGTTGAAAACTTCTGATCTATGGAAATCTCTCCTTCCTCCTTGGAGTACTGTTTTCTTGTAGGATTTTTGTTTTCAAAGTGTACGTTGTTGAAACGTTCAACACAGCTAGGTCCAATGAGATATAATGCCCCATGATTGGCGCTCCTGATATTTTGTTGCTGTCTTCCAAAAAGCAGCTGTGTGGTGCGCTTGTGTGAGAATAATGACTTGAACTGAGGACATGCATGTGAGTCAGAACATTCTGCAGAGGCCTTGGTGTGCTAATATTCTGTGATATTCTGTAATATGCAGCTTCTGCAAAAACAAACACAGTAACCAACCCGATGTGAAGCTCTACTATTAAAAGTCTGCAGATTAGTATTTGTAATGAAGAACCACCCCCCAGAGAAGAGACATCAGTGCTAATTAATGAATTATGAACCTCGCAGTTTTAAAACTAATTTTTGTGACACCTATTTCTGCTGGTAAGAAGAACATTTCCATCAACAGATCCTGTCAGGAGGCACTAATTAAAGCTGCTCCTTCTCTTAACTGTGTTTTAAGACAACAGCTCTTTTAAAAAATGGTTATAACAGCCAGGATTTTATTTAGATTCTCAGCGCAGTCCAATTTGCATAAATTCTAATAAAGCATTATTAAAATCTATTAACACTTGTCTATGGCAATTAATTTTAGGTTTGCTAGTTTGACTGACTGTGTTTCATGGCAGCCAAGATAAAGATGCATGGAAGACTAGCTCAGAATGCAGTGTAATTTCAGGAAGAGGAAGAATTCAGACCAACAGCATTTTAAGAAGGTCTTAAACTGTATAAAGGAAGAATAAATGCAGCCTGAGCTTCCAGTAGAAAATTCTTGACTCTTTATGGAGGGGAGATTCAATCCAGGCTCCCGTCAGATGTTTATTTTACAATGTTTATATGATATATAAACCTAGTGAACATTATGATATTTCATTACCAAAACCCCAGCACACTATCCCCTGGAGAAAATAGCGTTTTTAAACTAATATTGATTATTTAGTACAAACTGCAAAGATCATAACTTATAATGGAGGAAAAAAACCACCAGGGAAAGATTTAAAATTTTATTTTTATTTATAGGTTCTGGCAGGTTTCTTGGGAGTTGGTCAGTATTCCAGTAAAAATTAATTCATGAAAGTCTGTTTATTTACTACAGGGTAGCCAAGCTTTCTTTATTTATACAAATTACTGCAGAGAAAAAAAACCAAGGAGAGAAAGTTATACTCCCCTTCTGACTTTGATAATCTTTTATCCCTTTCCTCGCTGTGGTTCAAATAGCATGCTCAGCAGAGCAGGCAAAGCTTGAAGGCACAAGACGAGGGTCCCACTCAGTGGCAGGAACAGGACTCCCATCAAATGCAGCAGGGCTAGACTGCCACATTTTGAACTAAGTGAAGTAGGACAACTGCCATGTAAAGGCTGGAGTGTGAGAGTTATGGGGAGACCAACCATTACGTCCAGAATCTAAAATTACTCAGCTGGGCAGAGCCTTGGCCAAACATTTAGTAGCCCAAAGTACTTGATGGACTATGCAGAAATGGTGAAACTGACTGCTAAAATAAGAGGACCAAATGATGACTATTTTCATAGAAGAATGGAGGCCACTGGTAGACTATCTGTCAAATTATCGTTCTTATATGAAATCACATGCAGGATTTGAGATATGAGCAATGGAAGAATGTAGAGAATGGATGGGGGGGGGGCTTAGAAAATAAATGTAGATGTATTTTAATGCAGCTATTGAGGGGGAATAAAAAAAAAAAATAGGGCAGGAGGGATGGGAAGCCAAGAAGAAAATGTGTAATGACAACAACAACAATGAATATGATTGGAGTTACGAAATAATTTGGAAGATTTAATAAAAATCATTACAGAAAAAATAATAATAGCCCAAAGTGACCACTCAGCTGAACTGGATGTTGTCAGTTGGGTGATGTGAGGAGAAGGTGTCTCAGTCATGATGTGCAGAGCACTGCTCTCGCCTACTGAGCACTGTCAGCACCTGACCTTCAGAAATAAAATGGAAGTGAGCAGCAAGCTGTGGAACTAAGGGCCAATGGCACCATGTGGCCTGCTCATTCATAGGGTCTGGCGATGGCTCAGGGAACCCACTAATATGATTGTCTAGGCCATTTTGCGTATGTTTAGCCTAAGCCCACAATAGGGTCACCACATGCAAAGGAGATGGCTTCAAGACCTTCATTATGTAAATGTGTAGAAATGGGAATTTTAGGCAGTGCAGTTTCTGTACTCACCCTGTGTAACAGCCACATTTGTGAACATTCCCTTTCCTACACAAATATAAGCTCAAAGAGTCCGTTGACTTCTGATTATCATAATGCAGGACATTGTCTCTTGAGCAACCTACTACTATTCTGCCTGCAGTTGCCGGGTCCAGATCTCTAGAGAACTCATGCCAGTTTGCAGTTATTTTGCTAGTCTTGGAAAGGCTTCATGATGAGAGGAACCCTGCCTTAGAGAGCTTGCTTGCCTGTTCTGCTTGACAACCAATATCAGCCTCTGAAAATGCCAGTAAACTTCAGAGGCAGCCTCACACATAGGAGGTTTTCCCGTTGCTTAACACCCAACCTGGAAATGCTTCACCTTCTAACTTTCTGCTAGTTTTTGTTTCAGCAAGCTTTCCCAGCTGGCTATGACTCTGGTGTTCATCTGCATTGCTTTAAAACTGACTTTATGTTGCTTTTATTGTGTGGTTGTAAATTGTCTTGGAATTTGCATGCAAGGCAATTCATAAATCAATAAAACAAACAAATAAAATAGTGAGCCTGAATGAGGGCCAAATCACATTTGCTGTGCTACTTCCCATACTAAAGTGCCCATTAAAACCCTCCGTCTTAGGCTCAAATCCCATGCAGGTAAGAACTTTGAGGCCTGTTGAAATTGCCAGGACTTGCTTTCAAGTAAACATGCGTGTGACTGGATTTCAAGACTAAAAGACTTTACAACCCTCATCTGGTGAGGAGCACAACAAAGCCTCTCACTTAGGCTGTCCACATCTCACAAAAGAAAGTGTCCATGGGTTTTTATTCCACCCAGATGGCGCTTGTTGTTGAGCAGCGCAAGAAGCTGAAATCCCCTTTACTGCACACCTCTGAAACTAGGTACAAGAGCTTAGCTGTCCCTTGCAATTGGTCGCTCTGTTCTTGTTAAGATATCACCTAAACCCTGCAAGTGGGGGCGCAGGTGGCGCTGTGGGTTAAACCACAGAGCCTAGGACTTGCCGATCAGAAGGTCAGCGGTTCGAATCCCCGCGACGGGGTGAGCTCCCATTGCTCAGTCCCTGCTCCTGCCAACCTAGCAGTTCAAAAGCACATCAAAGTGCAAGTAGATAAATAGGTACCGCTCTGGCGGGAAGGTAAACAGCATTTCCGTGCACTGTTCTGGTTTGCCAGAAGAGGCTTAGTCATGCTGGCCCCATGACCCGGAAGCTGTACGCCGGCTCCCTCGGCCAATAAAGCGAGATGAGCGCCGCAACCCCAGAGTTGGCCACGACTGGACCCAATGGTCAGGGGTCCCTTTACCTTTACCTAAACCCTGCAAGTATTACCCCAGCCCTGCAAAGACCCATCTTTCTACCCCGTTCTATTCATTTGAAAAGTCAGTTTTATGAGTAGGCTGAGCTTGTAAATGCAATTTAAAAATGCATGGAATGTTCCCCTTGTTCTTACTTGCCTGGCGTTGTTATAAGAAACAGATGGAAAGCAATATGCCACCTTTTGCCACTTCCCAAATGAAGCCAGAGTGCAGCAGCAAAAGGTGAGTTCAACACTTACCTGTTTTAAACCAGCCGTTCTGTGCGACACAGCCAGGAAAAGATGTGGCGTGTGTGTATGTGTAAACATAAAAGGTTAAAATGGCATCCCCATTGATGGGTTGTTAAGGGGACACTTTGCCTCCCAATGTGTCCTCTACCAGGGAGATCTCTCGTTAAATGATAATAGAGTTAAATGGAGCAGCATTAGGAGCTGGTCCTGAAAGAGATACTGAGAGCCTCCAGGGAGAGGTTGAGAATACACTGTTAAGCTATTTGCTGCTGAAGAGCATTTTGGAGCACTGGAAATTGTCCCTGTAGACAATGTGCGAAGCTACACATGTGGTGTAGTTATCCAAGTGATAAATTGCATTTATCATGTACTTTTGATCGACTCACCTGCATCTTGCCCATTAATCTATATGCGACGGGAGTATATTTTTAATGCAGCCTCAGAGGGATTGTGGTTTCAGATAAACAAGAAAATGCCTCCGAGATGTCAGATTCTTTTCTTGTGTTGTGGATATATATATATATATATATATATATATATATATTCGTCTATCCACATTAATACGGTCAGAGGTTTGTTAGGAAAATGTGAAGCATAATAAGAGGAAGAAATGGATGCACTCTGCATTCTTCATTCATTTCTCTAGGAAGCTGGAAATAAGGGCCTGAATTCATGAAATGTGTCTGACAAGTGGCACCTTATTTAAGATTAGGACAATAAAAAGAGACTCCTTTTACCGTTCAAAGGGCAGTCAAATCTTGGTCCTGGCTTTGTCATCCCGCCCCCCCCCCCCCTGCATGAAAAGGAAGTGTAGAATGGAATTCTGCAATGGGACTGGGGGAGTTTTCCATGTGAAAAAAAATTGTTTATTATATTTTTGTTCCTCTTCCCCACCCCCCCCCACCGCAGCTCAAGGTGGCCTACATGATCTCTCCTCCCCTATTCCATTTTATCCCCCAAATAACTCTGTGAGGTAAGTTCGGCTGCAAGTCAGCGAGCTTCACGTGGGGATATGAACGCAGGTCTCCCTAGTCCTTGTTTGACTACACGCTCTTGGTTAAATTGGGGAAAGCCATTTCATTGACTGAAAAGGCACAGACTAAATCTCAGCAAAGTGAATGAGGGCTGCATGGGTGTGCGTTGTCATTTAGGGAAGATAGGTAGTTGCCTGACACTGGGCCAGAAAGCTGATCCATCTAGTATTATCTGCTCTGACTGGCAGTGGCTCTCCAGGGTTTTAGGCAGGAGTCGCCGCCAGCTCTATCCAGAGGCCCCGAGGATTGAACCTGTATGCAAAGTATAAGCTACAGCCACTTCTCATTCAGAAGGGTGGGAGGCAGCTGCCTTCACCACCCCCTTGGTTTAGATCATAACTATTATTATTATAGGACTTGCCGATCAGAAGGTCGGCGGTTTGACTCCCCGCGATGGGGTGAGCTCCTGTTGTTCGTCCCTGCTCCTGCCAACCTAGCAGTTCGAAAGCACGTCAAAGTGCAAGTAGATAAATAGGTCCCACTCAGGCGGGAAGGTAAACGGCATTTCCATGCACTGCTCTGGTTCGCCAGAAGCGGCTTAGTCATGCTGGCCACATGACCCGGAAGCTGTACGCCGGCTCCCTCGGCCAATAAAGCGAGATGAGCGCCGCAACCCCAGAGTTGGTCACGACTGGACCTAATGGTCAGGGGTCCCTTTACCTTATTATTATTAAAATTTGTATACCACTCTTCACTGTAGATCTCAGGGCAGTTCACAACATAAAAATACAACAGAATAAGCACAAAGCATATAATAAAAATAAGAGCAGAACCAAACAAATAATCCCCTCCCTCCCACAAATCATTTAAAAAGGTACTGGATTTTAATGAGCCAAAGGCTTGGTTGAAGAGGAACATTTTCACCTGCTGCCGAAAGGTGTATAATGAAGGTGCCGGCATGTTGAATAAACATGTCTATATAGCCTTTCACTTCCCTCTGGTTATTATTTTACTTTTCCTCCCACAACAACTCTTCTTTCATGCAGATTTTTGGCCCCCTTTGAGCCCTCTTCCAATAGGCACTACACGAGTTTATTATTATTTATTTTAGGTGTGAGAGAGGGGAGAGAAAGAGGTCTCAAAATGTGTTTTCTATATGTAAGGACTAGCACCTTGCCATTCTGATGCAAGGCAGCTAATGGAAGCGTTGCGAAAAGCAGCCAGGAAAGCACAACACATTAAAGCAATCGATTAAAATACCTCAGCTGTATGAAAAGGCAAAGTTCTGACCTTGCATGGCCTTGCCTTTCCCACAGATCAACAGGGACATCTCATGGGTTTCTCCCTTTCCTCCTCCTTTCGCACAGTTCACAACAGTCAATGGAGACATGCGCAACAGTGTCTGGGCCATTTTAATACACGGCTGGCTAACCTGGAGCCTGTATCCAACACCCCAATGTTTGTGTATGTGTGCCTCCAAGACACCCCGACTCCAATTCCCCCCACCCCTTTTAAAGGAGTAACTATTTTCTATTTGCTTGTCTTCCACACACACTTTGGGATTTTTGTGTGTGGGGTGTCTAAAACAGTTCCAGTTCCCATATCCGGGACTTCTATTAAGAGGCCCCTTTGCTCCCTCTTGTCACCATGGCCAGAAGGTCTTAGAGCTCAGGAAGTGATGTTTCCCTTCCTGTTTCCCAATACCTCCTGGCAATGGCAATGCCACAGAGGGGGAAAACACTCCTTTCAAAGTTAGAAGAAAGCTTCCTTCCCCCTTCTCCACTTTGTTTCAGCACTGGTGTAGGAGGAAAGCGTCCTACTCTATTGTTGCTTGGTTGGCCGGAGGGGCTTCTCTCTGAATGTGAGTATATGACTCTCTGCCTAACAGTGGCATGCAGTGAAATTTTCCATAAGGGAACATTTCGGGCCAGAGACACCAGCATGTGAGGGTGATGGGCAGGGGGTGACGCTGTGATGTCCTGACATCGCCCACGTGAGCCTTGTGCCTCCCTCCCTAAGCCAGGCAGAAGCTTCCTTGGCTTTGGGAAGGAGGTGCTAGACTTTAATACTTTAATACTCTAATTTGTCGGGAACATTTAGGGAACTAGTCTAGTACCCCTAGTCCACTGACCACACACCACTGCTGCCTAAATATGTGTGCACTGTCTCCGTGTCTGTGTGCCTGAATGTATATATTTGTGGTGAATGTGTGTTGTGTATATGGGTTATGTGTAGAGCTGCGAGTGTGTGCAAAGAACCAAAGCCCACTAAATGTGTTGGGGGGGCAGGTGGTGGTGGTACCTAAGAGGTAGAGCACCAGTCTCAATCCCAGGTAGAGCCCTGTCTGAAACTTTGGAGAGGTACTTGCCAACCACTGTAGACAATATTGACCCAGTTGGTCTGACTTGGGGCAGCTTCTTAAGTGTGTGGCACTGCAAACTCTCAATGAACAGCAAAGCAGCAAATGCTAGAGACAGACTATAGTTTTAAGGACAGTTGAAGGTGCTATGATCACCATACACTGACCCGTCTTGCTTTCTTCCCTAACAGATTTTTAAAGCACTGCAAAAGGTTGTGAACATAGATGATGACAGCACGATGAATGCATGTACCACTTCTCTCTTATAAACATATCTTCAGCATGTTGGGAGGAGAGAACTCCCTCCAGCCAAGAAAGAAAGAAAGAAAGAAAGAAAGAAAGAAAGAAAGAAAGAACAGAAACTGCAGCAGATGACCTGTTGTTTGGATGTACCATTCTGGAAGCTGCTAAACTTTGCACATTTGACTGTAAGGAGTCTTAGCTGCCTTGCACTTGGTGGGAAGAAGACTGCTCAGGGGGGAAAAGCGGAAACAATGTTACTGAGCAGTCCAACAAAATCATGTAGTGAATATTCCTGCCAGGCATCTTTATTTACACTTGTCTTTTCCATCTATAATTATTTTTTAAGTTTTCTTCCCTTTTGGCTCCAGTTAGTTATCACCTTGTTCTATATTCTGCAGCTGTCAAGTTTGTTAAGCTTGCAACTGAGGCAACTGCACCTTAAGAAAGTGCTGAGGTAAGCTTTTCTCTTTCTCTCTTTTGTAGTTTAAAAGTGTTTTTTTAAAAAACCAACAACATGCATTTCCCTTTTGAAATCTTCCCCGTGCTTTGATAAAACTGAAGAAGATGTGCATATTATAGGTGGCATTTTTTTCTCCTTTTGGTGCATCCACCAAAAGCCCATCAGCTCAACTGCTGTTTAAATAAATAAATAAATAAATAAATAAATAAATAAATAAGGAGCAGCAATAATATTGGGTTGTATCCAAGTAAATTCCAGCTCAGAATAGACCCACTGAAATGTACTTATTTATTCATCTCACAAGACCTATATACCATCTGATTGTAATAAAAAGTATAAAACAGTAAGATTATCAGTATATTAAAACCCCATATAAGAATAATTTTTAAAAAAACACAAATTAGATAAAAAACCAGATTAAAATATATGTCAGCATTCTAAATGTCTGGACAGATTTGCCTAAACTAAAATGTTTTTTAGCAGGTGCTGGAAAAAGTACAGTGAAGGTGCCTGCCTGACGTCAGTAGGCAAGGAATCTCAACTTGTGGATTTCTTACAAATACGGAACAAGTATTGTATGACACATTTGTGTATGTAAAAGTGCCAGTTTTGTAGATGGGAGCAGTGGAAAGTGGGCATATATGGGGTAAGACAATGTCGCAAGTAAATGGAACTAAGTTAGTTATGCCCCTTAATTTTAGTGGGTCTTTGAGTAGGTCTAACATTCAGTAGTGGTCGGTGAGCTGACTGAGCTCACCTGACCTCACGTTGGCCCATTGCTGCTGCTTCCTGGGAAGTGGAAGGAAGAGGTTGGCATGATGCAAGTGTATCCATGGGAGCACTGGATTGGATCCACCAGTGCAGTTCCACCTGGCCACTGTTGCAGTCCCCTTCCCCTCCGAATCCCAGTAAGCAGCAGCAATGTGGGCAGTGAAAGGTCAGGTGAGTCCTGCTGCTTGCTGCTGCTGTCTTTGGATACAACCCACTGTCTTTAGAACCTTCACAATGCTATCTACAAAAAGGGAACTAGGATCGATACATTGCAGTATAATACATTTCAAAACAAGCAAGATTAAAAAGCGGTAAGCAAAAAATAAAATCTGACAAAATAATAATTTTAAAATCAGAGAGGGATGTGTGACGTTCTCAAGGGAGGTAGTTCCAAATATGGGGGTGGGATGTACATTCCAGCTTTGGACTTTAAATAGTCATTGGAAACTGCCCTGGAGTAAATGTTCATGAAGGGTGGTTTAGAAATGCCTTAAGTAAAATCAATTAAAACGTTTCCAGCAGAACCCGGGGAGAAGGTGCAGGTCAAAAACAAATTTGTGAAACACCCTTATTGCACTCAGAAAAGGTTCCACTCAACATGTGTTTTCGGGAAAGTAAATCAGCAATGAATGATGACAAAGCAACAGAAGTGAGCTCCCCCGCTGATGAGTATTGACAGTAGCTGCTGCTGACAGCTTTTGGCTGTTTCCAACCAACATGTTTCTTTCCCTCAGCCTCCATTGTCATGGGGAATAGGGCTATGCCAAACTGTTCGGCAGAGACAAGTGTAATGGCAAGTATTTGTTGTCTCGGTCTCTCTTGATTTGAAAAGGTTTTGACTGAAAGCATGCCTGGAGACTTAAGGCTAAGATTCCTCTCTGTGTTGCAGGCCCCTTAAATGAAGAATTTATATATCTACAAGCTTCTTTGCTCAGGAAAAAAATATCACAGCGTTTTTTGGAGGAACATTTATTCTGAATGTAATTTTAGTTACATTACTTAACCAACTTTGCAGGGCTGTCCCTACCTTTAGGTAGAGTGCTGCAACTACCCCAGGCAGCAAATCTGGGAAGAGCAGCAGGGCAACCTCCCAGCTGTTCCTCCTGAGCCTCCTGGTTGTGTTGTTCTGTGTGTCCCCCAAAACTAACCTACTATTCTCTGGTGTGGTGGAGGACACTTTTCTGCTGCCATTGTTAGACAAGATTCAACAGTCAGTCCATTCAGCTTCTGCATGTGGAATGGAGAGGGGAACCATATTGTCTGTTGCCTCAGGCAACAAAATATCTTAGGCTGGACCTGCTACCTTGGTCATGTTCAAATGGCATCTGCATGCACTCACAGCTGAGCATTCTTGTTTTCCTAACTTGGAGAGCAGGAACACCCAAGAAAAAGACAGACACCTCTTCTCTACCCTAGTAGGGTGTGGCCAGACATGCAATTTGCCCAGCCTATGCTAATCCCAGTTGTTCACGTTAACCATATGGATTGGCAGAGCATCAGAACAGTAGGAAGCACTCTCCTTTTATGTGGCCTCTAATCGTATGTAATAAGCCACCAAAGTCCACATTGGTCTCAATGAGTCTGTACTAGCCTCACTGAGATGGATGGTGCTGTTCCAGGGTCAACTGCTGCATGATCCAGTTGATATAGTAATTCCTGTGTTGGACAAGGCCTAGCACCTAACTACTTCAGCAAGTTGTGAATTAGATGCCTTTTTAATGCTCATAAGAAGACCATTCTTGAAGCAGTCATCTCCTCTTCTTGTCTCCATCACCTTCTACCCAACATGGAGATTACCGTATATTATTAAAAAGGCTCGTAAAATGGAGAGACTCTCTGTAGCATTGCATAGAGACACTGCAGTAAAGTTAGTTCCCACTTATGAGGAATGTGGAATCTGCCTCATATTGCGTCACACCGTTGGTCCAGATAGCTCAGAATGGTCTCCACTGACTGGCAACAGCTCTCCAGAGTTTTAAGCATCTTTCCTAGCACTACCTGGAGATACTTAGGATCGAAACTGGGACCTTCTGTGTGCAAAGCAGCTGCTGCTGTGGAGCTGCCGCCCTTCCCTCATACAGCCAGGACTAGCTCCAGTGCTTAAAAGCCAGAAGTGGAGAACAAATCTCAACAGAACAAAGAGCTAGGTGCAGAATGCACACACTGCTAGCGTTATTTGCTAGTACAAATCCCATGAAAATACTTCAGAGTCGACATGCCCTAAAAATGCTAACAAAGCCCCATGAATGGAACACTGAAATTTCATGTTCACACATTGGTAATGTGACTTTCCTCTGGGATTTGCGACTGAACTGCCAGGCAACACTTTCAAAACCTATTATGTGGTAATGGCGAAACTGCTTGATATCTCCAAAAGCTAGTCAGATTTGTCATGTTTACCTTGCACTTGAATAATAGTTAGTGTGTAATTTTTTAAAATTTTTCTAGAGAGTGTGGCTACTTCTTGTTGTTTCAACCCCCATCCCCCGTGTAGCTGGCATTGCTGCATTTTCTGCATTTCACTGCTTACCTTACTAATAGCTTTATTTGTGTACAGATTCTGATTACAGAATCTACTTTAAAAGTCTACATTAAAAAAGCAGAGCCAATTTAAATGGAAAACAAGAAATGAGCTGTCGTCACTTTCTTCCGCTAATAGGGTCAGCTGTGGTGGGTGGAATTTACATATTACTGCTGTGATAACAGAGATCCTGGCATGCGAGAGTGACAGTTTGGTTGGGGAAGGGAGGCTGAGCTAGAGGGCAAGGATATAGGCCTTCCTGAAACATCAGGTTCCCTCATTGCAAGAAGTGAGGTTACAGGGAATCAGGCAGAGGGCCTTCTTGGTGGTGGTGCCCGCCTTGTGCAACAGCCTCCCATCAGATGACAAAGAGATAACCAATTATACAACCTTCTGTAGACACCTGAATGCAGCCCTGTGTCAAGAAGCTTTTAATGTTTGATGTTTCGTGTGTTCCTTTATACTCTGTTGGAAGCCACCCAGTGTGACTGGGGCAGCCCCATCAGATGGGCCTCATCAATAGGAGTATAGCATCTAGATCAAGGGAAGTAATAGTGCCACTGTATTCTGCTCTGGTCAGACCTCACCTGGAGTACTGTGTCCAGTTCTGGGCACCACAGTTCAAGAAGGACACTGACAAACTGGAACGTGTCCAGAGGAGGGCAACCAAAATGGTCAAAGGCCTGGAAGCGATGCCTTATGAGGAACGGCTAAGGGAGCTGGGCATGTTTAGCCTGGAGAAGAGGAGGTTAAGGGGTGATATGATAGCCATGTTCAAATATATAAAAGGATGTCACAAAGAGGAGGGAGAAAGGTTGTTTTCTGCTGCTCCAGAGAAGCGGACACGGAGCAATGGATCCAAACTACAAGAAAGAAGATTCCACCTAAACATTAGGAAGAACTTCCTGACAGTAAGAGCTGTTCGACAGTGGAATTTGCTGCCAAGGAGTGTGGTGGAGTCTCCTTCTTTGGAGGTCTTTAAGCAGAGGCTTGACAACCATATGTCAGGAGTGCTCTGATGGTGTTTCCTGCTTGGCAGGGGGTTGGACTCGATGGCCCTTGTGGTCTCTTCCAACTCTATGATTCTATGATTCTATGTATGATGATGATGATGATGATGATGATGATGACGACGATTTGGCATATGATTTGAAATCCTGGAAACTAGGGGCCCAAGCCCAGTCTATATGACACATCTGACAACATGGTGATTACAGAAGAGAAGCTGAATTGATCTAGAATAGTGTGCAAAACAGAAATAATGTATGCTTGTGCATGCATGCATGCACTGGCGGAGGAAGAGGAGTGCGGGGGGAGCTCACCACCCCCGGCAGCGTGATCCCAGTAGGGTGCCATCGCGGCTGCCCCCCTGCCCGTGCTGGGCACCATGCCCCTGCAGGCAGTGTGCCCTGCCCCAGGACACGCGCCACGCCTCTGTGGGCGGCGCCCCACACATGCATGAAGCTCCGACACTGCATGCATGAGAATCACGACTGTCTGTCTGTTTGGGTGCAATTGTCAAACCGGCCAATTTAAAATGGATGATAGCCCCCCCCAAGACCCCCTGCCCCCAAAGTTTTCCTTGTCCATTCTGTACAGTATGATTCTGAATCAATATGTCAGAGCTGAAGGGGATTTAGTGTATTATAATGTGAAATATTATTTGCATTTATTCATCACTTACTATGCTTTAATCTCAGAGGGACTTACAATCGTAAAAACAGAGTGCAAAGTTTAAAAGTGAAGATTCTCAATGTACCTGGAGAGGAAATTCCACACTTAGGGGCTGCTCTCTCCCGGCCCACAAATTCTCAAGCGTCTGAAGGGAAGGGAATTACTGAGAGGGCCTCCTCTGCTGACCTTAAGGCCCAAGAGGGTTTGTAGGAAAGAAGGTGGTCTTTTGGATATTGGAAGCCTGAATCTTTTAGGGCTTTGGCCCCTAAATTGAGCATCTTGAATTGGGCCCGGAAACAAACAGGCTACCAGTGCAACAGTTTTAAAACAGGGCTTATGTGAGAACTAAATGGGACTCCAGTCTGTAATCTGGCTGCTGCATTTTGGACCAATTGAAATTTCTGTCCTCAAGGGCAGCCCCACATAGAGCACATCGCAGTAATCCAGCGTGGAAGTTACTAGAGCATGGAGTTCATTTGCCAGGTCATTTCTGTCCAAAAGGGGCCACAATTGGTGAACCAGTTGTTGCTGGAAAAAGGCAATTATTTGCCTCAGATGCCACCTGAGCCTCCAATGACAGTGCTGAATCCAGGAGCAGCCCTGGATTTGCTACTTCTAAGGGACTGCAGCCCCATCCAAAACAGGCTGCCTCCCCACTTCCCAGAGGTGACAATTCAGGACACTTAACACATCTGCCTTTTCAGAGTTCAGCTTCAGTTTATTGGCCAATGTCCAGCCCATCACTGCCTCCAAGTACCAGTCAACACCTCTCTGGAGAGAGCATTCCATCTCAGGTTGCCTCCTTCTGCACCTGCCATGGGCCTAAGATGATGGGCACAGGCTCTGGGTAGGCTCATGTGCAGAGAGGCAGTCCATAAGATATTGGAGCACGGAAGCACAAAAACCTTTCTAAATCGTGACAGCAAAAAATCCAGATACTGTTTGTCATGAACTGGCAGGGCAGCAGGGACGAGGATCCCAATGAGGGGCGTAGCTAGGACTGGGAGACACCAGGGCAAGCTGGGGATGGGGATGGAGATGTGGGTGTAAGAAGCACGTATGGGGTGAGCAGATGGGGGTCAGTGCACAGGAACCAGAGCAACAGGACCCATTTTCAGATCCAGAGGGGCCCCTATCTCCCCAAACACGGTGGAAGGAGCAGCAGGAGAGGCACTCTAGGAGTCTGAGGCAGGCAAGGGCCCACAGCTCAGCTCCCTAGCTGGCCAGGTGGGGCTCGCTAGCTCTGGGAGGAGGTGTGTGATTTCTCAGCTGGAGCAGGTGAGGGTCACATGCCTCATCAAGCCCAGATGCTGCAATCAGCACACAAAGTACAAAAGGGAAGCAGAGCTGAGGTGCTGTGTCTGCTCAACTGCTCACATTGAGGGATCTCAGTTTAGATAAGGACCTTGAAAAGACTTTGGACTTGTGGATTGACCCTAGACTGTGTTTCTCGATTGTCCATCTTTTGGACTTGGCATACAGACTTGCTACGAGGTAGGTCACGGGTTCAGGACACTATTCTGTAAAGTAATAATGAGTTCCCATAAGTGTTATGTGTTTGGTTCTGTTTCGCCCATGGAAGAGGGGTCTTGTACTCCAATGGCTTCGTATTGTTTACATTGGCTGGCAGTGTCCAGGATTTCGAGGAGGGAGTCTCTCCTAGCCCTATCTGGGGACGCTGGGGATTGAAGCTAGAACCTTCTGGATGCAAAGCAGATGTTCTACCACTGAGCCAAGACCTTTTCCTGGTTAGTGACTGAACACATGCTCTGCATGTAGAAGGTCCTAGGTTCCACCCCTGGCTTCTTGACTAAGGCTGGAAAAAAGATTCCTGTCTGAAACCCTGGGGGAGCCACTGCCTGTTGGTGTGTAAGCAAGACGGACCAGTGGTCTGCCTTCGTATAAGGCAGCTTTTGGTGCTCCTATATGTCAATAGCCCTCCAAAAGTAAACATTACACTCATACACTCTTCCAGTTGTCGAATTGGAGGAGACCCCGAGGAATCCTCTGCCCAACATGGGGCTTGGCCTTGAGGTTAAGGGCCCCATGACTGAGCCATCCCAGGAAATGCTACTGGCAGGAATGGGAGGCTAGATCTTCTGCTGAGAAAGATAGCTAATAAAAACCATAGCTTCATTTGGGCATAGGTTATTTGTTGTTCTTTTTTGCTAAGATTCTCAAGACCACACATTTGTGACAGGATGTGCAAACAACTCCCAGTGACTATTTATAATAAGATGCTGAATGACTAACGTCTCTAAACCACCAACTTTTCCAAGAGAGGGGAGGAACTCTTCATATCTTAATGCAAATCTTTATCACATCATGCACTTTGCTGCTTTTATTGTACTGTTATCCTACTACTGTATAAATATCAGCTTTCACACTGCATTTGCCAGACCATGTATCAAAACGTTTGCTTATCTATCAGATATAGATTAGACTTGAATGTATGAACAGCTCAGTTTTGAGGCTCACTAAACTCGGGCATTGCAGCAAGCAATTCCCACACTTCTTTGTTTCTGAGTGTATCATTGAGGCGGAAAAATATGGTTTCTCCCTTTATTTCTGAGATTGTATGCAATTTAGTGTGATGCTTAAAGAACACTTGGTGGAGCAAGTAATAAATTCTTCTTCCCCTTGTCACTGTTGTGGTGCAAGCAAATACAGCAGATCTGTACATACTTGGAAATGATCCCCGTTGAGTTCAGTGAGACTTATTCCCAAGTTAGGCCCCATCTGCACTATATATTTGAAGCAGTATTACCCCACTATAAGCAGCCATGTATTCCCCCAAAGAATCCTGGGAACTGTAGATTGTTAATGGTGCTGAGAGTTATTAGGAATCCTCTAGTCTTCTCACAAGGGACGTGGGTGGTGCTGTGGTCTAAACCACAGCAGCTTAGTCATGCTGGCCACATGACCCGGAAGCTGTACGTTGGTTCCCTCGGCCAATAAAGCGAGATGAGTGCCGCAACCCTAGAGTCATCCGCGACTGGACTTAACTGTCAGGGGCCCTTTTACCTTTACCTTTAGTCTTCTCACAGAGCTACACCTCCCAGAGTTCCCTGGGAAGAGGGATTGGTTGCTCAACTACTTTTGGAATTGTAGCACAATGGGTCAACTCTGAGTAAAACTCAGTTGAATAGGTAAAGGTAAAGGACCTCTGGACAGTTACGGTAAGCTCAGTCAAAGGTGACTATGGGATGCGGTGCTCATCTCACTCACAGGGAGCTGGCGTTTGTCTTCAGACAGCTTTCCAGGTCATGTGGCCAGCATGCCTAATCCACTACTGGCACACAGAGGACTATGATGAGTGCCAGAGTGCATGGAATCACCGTTTACCTTCCTGCTGCAGCGGTACCTATTTATCCAGTTGCACGGGCATGCTTTCGAACTGCTATGTTGGCAGGATCTGGGATGGAGCAACCCTGTCGTGCGGATTTGAACCACCAGCCTTCTGATCAGCAGGCCCAAGAGGCTTAGACCACAGCGCCACCAGTGTCCTCAGTTCAATGCTACCTATTGAACCTTAGTGTGTGGTATATAATACCACTGCATGTGGTATTATGTTATTGAAGGATCACCCTATGGATTTGAACCTGCACATTCTCCAAGTGTCCCTATTTTTCAGGGACAGTCCCAGATTTACAGAAGCCATCCCAGTTTCTGATATGATCCTGGAATGTCCCACTTTTCCTTACTTAGGACACCCTTATTTTCATTGGAGAAATGTTGGAGGGTATGGTAGGATGTTAAAACATTAGTTTTATTATGTTTTTATATATGTTGGAAGCCCCCTAGAGTAAGCTGGAGCAACCCAGTCAGATGGGTGGGGTATAAATAATAAAATTATTATTATTATTGTGGAATAGGATGTCCCTTTTTTCCTTGGAGAAATGTTGGAGGGTATGAACCTGGTACCCTTCTGCATGCAGACCTGAGATCCCAATGGTACCGCCAAATGTTTGATTGCTTATTGAAGCTCCAACGGTATCACTGCATTTTTGTGCAACAGCCCAATGGAAAGGGCTCTGACAGCCCTACCTGAAACTTTAATCAAATGCAGCTTTTTATTTGATATTATTGTCATTCTGGCATTTGCTGCACTCTGAGCAGCAGTGAGCTGAGAGGCTACAGAACAGTAGTCAGAATTTCAGATACGGTCAAAGTAATACTAATGGCTGTAGCAGATTTCCTCAGCTCGAGCTAAGAAGGGATGACTGCTCGGAGCCAGATTTTTGAAAGCCCATCTCAGCTGCATGAGATGGAAAAGCAGCCTCTGTGACATATTGATAGCTCTGGATGACAGACGTGATATTTATTGCCAAGGACAGCAAAATTTATATATGTATTAAAACAAATGCAGACACTGGAGAACGATTGAAAGCCGTGACAGGAAGTGCCAGAGAACAAATTTCTGCATGGAAAGGTTGCCCCAGGAAGTGACTTCAGTGAAATCCTGTTTTATCTGTTTTGATCTGAGGGCGATCTATGAGGACACTGGAGGAATTAATTTTGGAAGTGTCATTCCTTTGCTTCCTGGCCAAGGTTTCCAAAACTTTTAAAGGCAATGTCAGAACGACCTGATTGGAATGTACATAGTTATTCAGGCATTGTAAGGTCCCTTTATCCCAAATAGTGACTCTAATGGGGGGGGGGAGATATGGATCCCCCCTATTTGTACTAATTTTCACCAAGAAGTAAAAATTGGAGAGAAAAAAATGTGAATCAGTAGATTTGCTGCACTATAAATGGGTAGCTGTATTCTAAGATTTCATTTACCAAACAGCTGTAAGATTTGTATTTTTGGTTTTCCAGCCAAAAACAAATGAAAATGAAAACAAATGGATGTGATCTTTAAATTTAAATGCTTTCAGAGGATCATTAATAAATTCGTCACTCATGAATGGCAGACTTGTTTCAATAAGAGGAAAGAGGTGTTGATTGAAATGTGGAGCCACACTCCTGCATTTGTTTCTACAACACAATAATTTTAGCCCAGTGGTTTTCCAGTGGTATTCTGGAGAAGTTTGGGTTTCCTGGGATGCTTGGTCATCTTGCCCCCATCACCTAGACTCTCCTGCAGTGCATGTTCTAGGGCAGTAATCTTCAATCTTTTCAGATCCTGGCCCCACTTTTAACTCTGTGTTGGGTGACCCATTTCTTAATCTTTTTACCACATATCCTGTTGTGACTTGCTAGCGGGTCTCGGCCCATCAGTTGAAGACCAGTGTTCTAGGGCATTCTCTTGGTTCACAAAGTGCTGTGCTGAGACCCAGGACCAGACCTGCCATTAGGCAGAGTAGTGTGGCTTGGGGTAGAGTAGATGCTGGTAGATCTGGGAGTGGTGAATGACACATTGGAGGAAAGAGCTTTGTGGGGCCCATGGCCTGTAGCTGTGGCTCCTAAAGTAGCCTGCTATCCTTAGATGTGGAGGAAGACAGGGCCAACTTCATCATGTCGATGTAATATTCAAATGCCGGCTCAGTTAGCTTCTGCAAATGATCATAGCATCGTAGAGTTGGAAGGGACTCTGAAGTTCATCTAGTCCAACCCCCTGAAATGCAGGAATCTCAGCCATAGCATCCATGGCATATGGAGTGTGCTGTCCTCCAATGGAGTGTGTCGCCTACAATGCTACCCAGAATCCTCCACAACAAACATATAATAATAATAATTTATTATTTGTACCCCGCCCATCTGGCTGGGTTTCCCCAGCCACTCTGGGCAGCTTCCAACAAAGATTAAAAATACATTAAAATGTCACACATTAAAAACTTCCCTGAACAGGGCTGCCTTCAGATGTCTGCTAAATGTCAGGTAGTTGTTTATCTCTTTGACATCTGATGGGAGGGCATTCCACAGGGTGGGTGCCACTGCCGAGAAGGCCCTCTGCCTGGTTCCCTGTAGTTTTGCTTTTCGCAGTGAGGGAACTGCCAGAAGGCCCTCGGCGCTGGACCTCGGCGTCTGGGCAGAACGATGGAGGTGGAGACGCTCCTTCAGGTATACTGGGCCGAGGCCGTTTAGGGCTTTAAAGGTCAACACCAACACTTTGAATTGTGCCTGGAAACGTACTGGGAGCCAATGTAGGTCTTTCAAGACCGGTGTTATGTGGTCTCTGCTCCCTTGGCAAGACAGGACAATGTGGAATGGGTTTCTTGAAGCTAGAAAGCAACTTGGGTATTACACACCTCTTCTTTTGGCTTACTGCATAGCTACTCTTTGTCAGCAGGGCTATTTTGCTATTTCCCCTTGTTTTCCTTTTCTAAAATGAACTCCCATTTGACTTGTAATATGCATACTTATTTGTTGCAGCCATTAAAGTGTATGCTGCATAGCATGCATAGCATTTGTCACAAATGCATAGTATTGGTCACATGCCTTGTGGGTGGTGGTGGTAGAGGAGTTAGGGGCAGAACAGGGGAGGTTCAAAGTGCTGTGCTTCTTTTTTACGTACGGCATACAGTACTTTATGGGCAATCCAATGAAAAATTTATTAAAAGTATCTACACACACACACACACACACACACACACACTAAAGCTCTTATTGTTCAACTTTTGGCATACACTCAAAAGGCAGATATTAAAAGGTGCTGTATACAACCAAGTGATTATATCTATGTCCATTGTGTTTGAATTATCAGCAATTGCTAGTGGTAATATTTCTGTTTTATTATACAGTTATAGCACCACTTCCCCTATTGGTATCCATGATATTCCAGGCTCAGGATATCAACGACATTTGGATGTGTATGCCAGCTGGCATTGAACCCTTCATCATTAGTAAATGAGCCTCATCCAAAAGCCCATGTTCAGTTTCGTAATGTCAGTGCACAGATGATGATGATGCATGGGTGACCAGGAATGGCAACGTACAACAGACTTACTGAGTCAGGAAAATGAGATGTCATCACATCCGTAGGAGTTTTCAAGGAATACAGCATCATGTATGTCAAGTAATTGAAGCTGGAGTTTAGAGCAGAGGATTTTATACAGAGGCAATACATACAGTTTAATTACAAATGTTGCAGTGAAATCCAGGTTGATCCTGTTTCTCCCAAATGAGTTGACCACAATTTTCAGCTTGGCGTGGCCTGAAAGCTTGAGGAATGTATTTCCAGTAATTGCCAAGCCACTCCATTGTTCCTGTGTATGCATAAACACCAGGCTGTGATCATAGTGGTCATGCTTGAGTTGCCATCTGATATTCACTTCTGCTATAAGAATTGACTAATCTGGTTCATGGTGACGGAAAATTTCCATTTATTCTGTTAGCCTTTTGTTGACTTCAGTGCCCTCATGCAGCTCCAGCTAGAATGTGAAAACAAAACCAACCTGTTAAGAGCTCTGGACACACAAATCACCACGCCTCTCCTTACACAGCAGGAAATCTTGATGTCGTCACCATCACTGCCTAGACTGTTGGTCAGGTTCAAGAGTGAAGCTGGTTTCTACAAAGCATTTGCCAAACAGAATATACCACATTTTTCCGTGTATAAGATGCCCCCTATTTGGGGGGACTACAAATTAAGAAAATGGGAGGAGATTGCCCAGAGTTGATCTCCTTTAGCGGAGGATTGCCCAGAGCTTGGAGGGGGGGGAGGGGAGCAAGTGGCCCAGAGTTGTTGAGCTTTTTTAGGGGGGGTTGCCGAAAATTGCTCACCTACCTGGTCTACGCTGCCACTTGTGCACGTCGCAAAAACCACTCACCCAATTGCCCAAGCGACAGCCAATCAACACCAGCCCTTGACACAGCCACCAATAATGCACCAAATCGCCGCAACCAATCCCACATCCCCCCTATGCACTATCCATGTATAAGATGACCCACAGTTTTTAACACAATTTAAAAATAAAAAATCCTCATCTTATACACGGAAAAGTTCGGTATAGTGAAAATACCATCTAGAGTCCCCACTTAAAATAAACTTTAAAAGCTTGTCCTGGGAGGCAATATGCATTACCAGCAGTGCATAATCCCTCCCCCAACACTTCTCTGATGAAAATAGGGGTGTCCTACCATACCCTTCAACATTTATTTGATTAAAATAGGGACACCTTAAGGAAAAGTGGGACATTCCGGGATCATATCAGAATGGCTTTCATAAATCTGGGACTGTCCCTAGAAAATAGGTAGACTTGGAGGTTCTGGCAGTTTGTAAGGTTTGGATGGCCATTGGAGTCCCAAATCATAGATGATGTGCTAGAGCACGGGTAGGCAAACTAAGGCCCAGGGGCCGGATCCGGCCCAATCGCCTTCTCAATCCGGCCCACGGACAGTCCAGGAATCAGCATGTTTTTACATGAGTAGAATGTGTCCTTTTATTTAAAATGCATCTCTGGGTTATTTGTGGGGCCTGCCTGGTGTTTTTACATGAGTAGAACATGTGCTTTTATTTAAAATGCATCTCTAGGTTATTTGTGGGGCATAGAAATTCGTTCATTTTCCCCCAAAATATAGTCTGGCCCCCCACAAGATCTGAGGGACAGTGGAGCGGCCCCCTGCTGAAAAAGTTTGCTGACCCCTGTGCTAGAGTGGCTAGTAAATTAGTAACCTAGTGCTAGTAAATTGCTTGCTCAAATCTTGCCTGAGTCACAATGTATTTATTAGATGACTTTAGGCCCCAATGCTGCATCTAATCTAATTTCCTCCCTCTAGTTTTGTTAAGGTTGCTGGCTCTGTGAGGGGTAAACTACAATTCCCAGGATTATTTGGGGGAAGTTGTTTAAGTGGTGGAGATGACCTGAAAGCTTCCTTGGACCCCTCATTATCTGGGGATAGACACAGGCAGTACAACCCTATTAATTCTCCTGGACATCCCAGTGGCTTTTCTTTTGATACTCTCAAACTATCCATCTGGCCTGCCTTGGCAGGATGAGAATCAGGGATGCTGTTTAGAACAATGTTTCCTATTTACAGTTGTATATTATCAAACAGATCCTTGCAAGCATGCCCCATTATTCCATGCTAGTCTCCATTTTCTATTTTGTGAAAATTTTCTTCCTTTTTTAACCTAGCGTACTAATAGTAATTTAATGTGTCTGAGCTGTGGAAAGCTGTTACAACAGTTTCACAGGCTATTGCATATTTTCCCCCTTCCCTATTTACAGATAAAAATAGAACAAAAATTGTTGATTGTAAGTGCAATGCATTATTCCGCTATCACATCCCCAATGTCAATAAACAGAACTTGTATAATTCTCATTGTCTAAATCATTATCCCTTTTAGATCTGCAATTGAACTGGTCTTCATTATTTTCCTTTCTTCTCCCTTGGAATCATGAATTAAATTGGCTAATATTTCAAGTAGTTGAAGCATATGGTAGCAACGCTTGAGGTTTTAGAATTCAGTTATGTCAACTATGGTATAGTGAAAGAGGTTTCTCTAAGCTATTATTTAGAAAACATTTCAAACATTTGCTTACATATTAACCATCTCAGAATCTCCTAATCAGTGCAACTATTGATCCGTAATACTTACAGAGCATGCATAGATTGACATGCCTAGAAAATATCTGCATGATTATCAGTGAGGAAAATTAGATGCCTATGAATGTGTCATTGGGTCAGAGTTACTCAATATACCTATGGATGTGCCATTCATCTAGAGATATTTAAGGGGCAGTCTTACCTCTTGGAAGGAGAGAAGCACTAAGAGAAGAGGAAGAGCAGCCCTTGCTTCTGTTAACACTCATAGCCCAAAATATTTTGCTGTTTTGAGGTAAAGGACAAGATGGCACCCTCCTCAGTTCCATATACAGAAATGAATTGGATTGGCAGTTTAAACGCTGGTGACGGGATGTTGGCCTCCACTTTACCTGAGAAGAGCAAGCTAGCCACCACTTTCTGACCTCCAGCACCCGCCACCTGAGGCAGCTGTCTCAGTCTGCCTAATGGCAGGGCTGGACCTAGGAAGAATAATTGTTTAACCACGCTGGGAATTGTAGCTCTGTAAGGGGAATAGGGGTCTCATAATAACTCCTAGCTCCCATAACGAGCTACAGTTCCCCAAATTCTTTGCGGGAAACCATAACTGTTTAATATGGTATCATACTGCTTTAAATGTGTGGTATGAATGTGGTCTTAGCTGAATACCTTCCTTTGGCTGTGACCCTATACCCTCTTATTCTGGAGCAGAGTCCATGGGAATCAGTAGGACTTACTTCTGAGTTGGCATGTACTGGATTGTTTTGTCGGGGTATTTTTTAAAACTGAACCCATATGAATATTGCCTCAGTTTGAAATGCAACAAATTATATGAAATGGGGTAAGAGTTGGGAGTCAATACTCTTTTGTATTTTAAATAGAATTGAGAGAGGCTATCGTTAAAGGAGTGGGAGCTCACACAGATTGAATCTTATACCCCTAGAAAATAAGCAAAATGGCTGATTTGTCCTACTGCCTAAGATTATATAGTAGTAAATGCATTACTTTATTACTTCAAATAGAAAGGGGCTTAATGTTGTCTTGCTGAACTGCTGGCTCAAAGCAAATAGTAACACAAAAGTAGAGATTAGATTGTGGCACCCAGAACAAAGTTTATTTTTCTCCTCATTAGTGAGATTCCTGTGAATTTTCACTGAAAAATCAAACAGACAGTTTTAGTTAAGCCGTATTAAACATAACAGAGAAAAATAGGGAAATAGTGAGATGAGAATCCTGCCCATTTCCTTTTTTCCTTCCCCCTTTCTTCGTGTGTGCATGTCTGTTTTCAAATCTAGATATGTTTTACGGCAGGCAAGGGACAAGTTGTTTTAAAGCTCAACCAATGAAGAAGTCTTCCTAGAGTCAAGCTCTCATTCCAAATGCAGAGAAAGCAATTTCCATGCATGTTATCAAAAATGTGTTAAATGAACTAACATTGATATAACTTAAAGCAATTAGGAGCATGCTAATAACAATAAGGAAGCTTCAGCTGTAAATAATTACACTTGCCTCAAGGCTATTCTTTAATTCTTGGGTTGCTGAATCTATAAGCAATAATCAAACTGCAAAGCCAGTTGCATCGCTGATTTTGGGACAAGAGAGGGAGCAGGGAGGTTTGCTCATAATTTTATTAAATTTATAAATACATGTTTCCACCCTGTGCTGACACTGATGGTAATTTTGACCTTCAGGAGCGGTGGCCTGGGAGGCTAACAGCCAGCGTGTACTTCCATCGATCTGGCTTAGAGGCACCCAGCAGTTACAGAGCTGTGTTTTTTCATAAGCACAAAAGCTGTTCTCATCAGTGTGTGTGTGTGTGTGTATGAGAGAGAGAGAGAGAGAGAGAGAGAGAGAGAGAGGGAGGGAGGGAGAGAGAGAGAGAGAGAGAGAGAGAGAATGTGATGTAATATAAGAAGGGGGTTGCTGCTGTGACTCAATAAACAGGGACATTAAGAGGAAATGCTATAATTGCTGCTACCCACAATCTTGTTAATGAGTAATGTACAGTTTGGCCCCCATGCAATTGTGGCTAAATTGTTTGTACAATTTATTCAAGATGTCACAACTAACACTGAACAAAATGAAGTATTGTAATTGCAGCTATTACAGCCAGGATTAAGATTTCTTTAATTAGAATTAAGAAAATGGAGATAAGGGCCTTGGAATTGTTGGGTTGACAGCGTTAGTGTGGACGAAGTTGGTGGGTGGGAATGAAAGCAGCTTTATTTGGTAAAAGGAAGAAGGGGTCTTGTTCTTCCCTTTGATGTTTTAGGGCAAAACCACACACCTTGTGGAAAACCAGGGTTCAAGTCCTCACTCGGTCATGAAGCTCACTTGGGCTAACCTTGGGCCAGTTATTGCCTCTCAGTTTAACTTACCTCACAGAGTGGTTGTGAGGATTAAACGAGGAGGCAGCGAACCAGGAGTTCCTTGGACAAAAAAGTAGGATACAAATGCAACGAACAAACAAATAAAGCCTCCACAGCTTTTCTTATTTAGAAGAAGGAGGAGGAGGAGGAGGAGGAGGAGTTTGGATTTGATATCCCACTTTATCACCACCCGAAGGAGTCTCAAAGCAGCTAATATTCTCCTTTCCCTTCCTCCCCCACAACAAACACTCTGTGAGGTCAGTGGGGCTGAGAGAATTCAGAGAAGTGTGACTAGCCCAAGGTCACCCAGCAGCTGCATGTGGAGGAGCGGAGACGCGAACCCGGTTCACCAGATTACGAGTCTACCGCTCTTAACCACTACACCACACATTTAAACAGGGTTTTCCCCACCCCTGCATTTGGTCTGAGTGGTGGTGCTGGGGTAGGAATTGTTTAGCCTTTTCCTCTGTGCCGTCTCCCTGATCTAAATGACCCCTGAAGCTTTTATATTGGCTGACTCACCCCCACCACACCCTGCAGGTATTAGGTAAACTATTGGGGGAACTATAGTCTGGATCACAACTCCCACCATCCCTAGCTAGCAGGGCCAGTGGTCATGGACGATGGGAATTGTAGTCCAAAAACAGCTGGAGACTCAAATTTGGGAACCCCTGGCTTAGATGAAGAAGACGGTATACAGTGGTAGCTCGGGTTAAAAACACCTCGGGTTACAAACACTTTGGGTTACAAACACTTTGGGTTACAAACTCTGCTAACCCGGAAGTAGTACCTCGGGTTAAGAACTTTACCTCAGGATGAGAACAGAAATCACGCGCCGGCAGCGGGGCAGCAGCAGGAGGCCCCATTAGCTAAAGTGGTACCTCAGGTTAAGAACGGTTTCAGGTTAAGAACGGACCTCCAGAACGAATTAAGTTCATAACCAGAGGTACCACTGTAGTAAACATAATTCTGGGCATGGGTGCCAACTCCCTGGCTCCCTGGGTGCCTGAGCACCCACAAAATTCCCCATGAAGGGGCCGGGTACCCACAAATTTCAGTGCCAGAGCCATGCACACTGCATGGCACCCACAGCCCCGAGGCCAAGCTGGCACTCCTGATTCTGGGCCATCTATGACTGTTGCTATGGTATAAAAGGTAAAGGGACCCCTGACCGTTAGGTTCAGTCGTGACCGACTCTGGGGTTGTGGCGCTCATCTCGCTTTATTGGCCGAGGGAGCCGGCATACAGCTTCCGGGTCATGTGACCAGCGTGACTAAGCCACTTCTGGCGAACCAGAGCAGAGCACGGAAACACCGCTGCGGGGATTCAAACCGCCAACCTTCTGATTGGTAAGCCCTAGGCTCTGTGATTTACACCACAGCGCCACCCGCGTCCCCTTGTTGTTATGGTATATTTACATGCAAAAGCCAGGGAGATCCAATCATCCATGCCAGCAATTTTTTAGGAAAATCCACGTGTTAGGTAAAATTGTGCATAAAAATGAAAGTAGCATATGAAAATGCCCTGGGAGTCAGGAGGTGATGCTTTTAAAAAGAAAGAAAAAAGGTGGCTACCACACTGCCCTCTTCTTGCTTTGTTTTTCATTTGTGTTTACATGACTGGCCTGAAGAATCTATTGCCTCTCTTCTGCTATCTGGCACATGTTATTGGAAAAGATATTGTTTTGCTGCTGTTAAGCAATTAATTTTGAAGCTGAATGAAAATTAGAAAGTCAGAGACCCCAAAATTAACCCTCCAGAACTTTTTAAGCCCAAAGTTCAAAAGGGGGAGTTGGGAACCTATAGTCCTGCATCTTTTGTTGGACTCCAAGTCCCATTAGCCCCACCCTGCTTGGCTGATTAGGCACAATGGGAATTGTATTCCAGCAACATCTTGAGGGTCACAGGTTCCACACCCCTAACCATGCCTGCCTAATACATTCAAAATTGCTGAGCGCAGGTGGAAATAGGGTAAAGCTCCATACCAGCGGAGAAATATTTTAAACTGCGCCTCTCAGACAAGACTCACTTGCTAATCTAATTTGGAGCAGTTTCCTGCCAAATCAATACGTGCCTTCTGACAAATATTATTAAATATCTGTTTGATATACCTATTTACAACTAGGGATAATAATTTCACTGCTGCGAGATTGTAAATGCACAAACCAAACAACACTGAAGGAGGGGGGAGCGTCTGCTGATGGGTTCCTTCACTCCCGGCATCTGTGTGCCAAAGTTGGAAGACTAAGATGAAGAACATAATTAAGGAAACATATGAAGGCTAGCACGGGGTTTGAGATTAATTAGCTGTGCGTCAATAATCTCATCAATATCCGATTAACAAATGACACATTGCCCAATGAAACATATTGATTCATTCACACTCCACACTGTTAATAAATTGAAGCTGCTTTGCTAAATGAGAGAGCTGACAAAATAATAACTTCCTAAAACTTTCCCTGTTATTTGTACTTAAAAATATAAAGTTAGCCTGAAGTAAACAGAATTTAGCAGCCCTGTCAATTAGTCTTTACAGCTCCTTAATGGAAAGGAAGTGATTTTATCTCTTGGGCTAATATTATCATCACAAATGTAACGAGTGGAAATGTCAAAATTATAATGTGGGGATTCCTGGATTTCTGATCCTTGGTTATGTATTCTTTATGAGTGGATTAAAATTAGAAGAATGCAAAGCTATTTTTGTTTAAATTGATGCAATACACTTGTTAGGCAGACAGGGGCTTTTTAATGCAGTCCACATAGTATAGGATAGAAGGAACCATTCCTTAAAAAAGTTAAGCCCTCTTGGTTAGGAATGGGAAGCCCCCAGCCCTAATTAGACCCATCAGGCCATTTTGGCCAAGCCATGCCCACCTGCCATTTGCCCGATGAAAGTAAGAGCTGTTTGACAGCAGAATGGAGGTTGTGGACTCTTCTTCCTTGGAGGTTTTTAAGCAGAGGTTGGGGGGCCAGCTGTCATGGATGCTTTAGCTGAAATTCCTGAACTGCAGGGGGTTGGACTAGATGACCCTTGATTCCCTTCCAGCTCTACAATTCTAGGATTCTAAGTTTCTCAGCAGTTGGTAACCAGCCCTGAGAGACAATTGTTCACACTGTCCTGCCGATGGTGACCTGCTCCCTTTGGCAGACTGCTTTCTCCAGTGCTATTTGAAATGGAAGACTCAGCAGTTTGGTCCATCTGCATTTTGCATTTAACTAACTCTCATTAGCTTTTTAGGGTCCTGTGATATGCTGAATAACTGGGAACACCTAATGATTTTATTACCCGTCTTAATATTTAGAGTTCCCAGTAGAGTCATGTAGGGTTCTTAATGGAACCATTATTTACGGGATTAAAATCTCCTGGCAAATTCCTTTCCTTCCACCTCTGAACTCCAATTAGTACACATTCAAAACCCTCGCTTGGAAGAAAAAGAGCTTTATATACTGTTCAACATTTATTGATGCTTTATGTAACGTGGCTTTAAAAAGTGTGCAATAAAATAAAAATAACACCGTTTAGCACTTTCTACCCTGGCTGATTTTGCAAAAGCTTCACTCTTTCATCCAAGCAGCCTTCTATAGGATTAATGCTTTCTAATAATTATGTCAGGGACCAAAATAAGGGTAGGTACTGTCTCAACATTTGCTACTAATAAACTTCTGCCTGGTACTACTTGATCCTGGACAGCTGCACTGACGAAGCCTCGGCTTTTTCTTTTTCACATTTTTGGCTTAGCAAAAGCATTTCTCAGCCAGAAGCCTTGGGAACCAGAATGTTGCATTCAGGGGCAACATTAAACCATGGTTTAACATTGTAGGAATATGCCTAAGCCACAACACCCACCCAACACGCCTCCCTCCCATCTGTAATGGCCACAAGGAGATTGGAAGATTTCACTTCCATTTAAGATCAACAACAGTTTAGTGTGTCATCTGAACACTAAACCGTGTTTAATCTTAACTATGATTAGTGAAAGCTGGTAGACTACAATTCCCATCATCCATGACCGCTGGTCTTGCTAGCTAGGGATCATGGGAGTTGTAGGCCAAAACCTTCTGGAGGGCCGAGTTTGAGAAAGCCTGCCTTACTGCCAGCACTACCATTTTTAGTTTTCCTTCTAGCTACATACCCCCCCACACATTTGTCCAATGAAAATAGGGGTGTCCTATTCCATAATAATAAAAATTAAAATATTTATACCCCACCCATCTGACTTGGTTGCCCCAGCCACTCTGGGTGGCTTCCAACGTATATAAAAACATTAAACATTTAAAAAACTTCCCTCTACAGGGTTGCCTACAGATGTCTTCTAAAGTTACTTATCTTATTGGCTTGGGAGTCACAACACTCCATACCCTTCAACATTTCTTCGATGGAAATAGGGACATCCTAAGGGAAAGCAGAACATTCCAGGATCAAATCAGAAACGGGGACAGCTTCTGTAAATCCGGAGCTGTCCCTGGAAAATGGGAACACTTGAAGGGTATGCAAATTGTAGAAAAGCAATGCTTCAGCAGCACTAAAGAGACCAACTGACGGATGCAACCAAATTTTCAGCCATTTGTTCTGGTTTGATAATGTCTGGCTCTATCAACCCACAGTGCAAATCTCCTCAAAATCACCCTTGTGATGACTTTACTGTAATGTGAGAATTGACATTTCCTTTTGTGTATGGTTTTCACTTGTATTTATTTTGTTCATTTTGGGACTTTATTTGCTCTTGTTCTGAAGCATCAATGGCTAAACTTTCACACTCTCTATCCTACATGCTGGGTGTTATTTGCACCCCACAGCCTTTTGAGTGTTGTTGACTCATTCTCAGCCAAGATGGCTGACTTTGTGGGTGAGTGCCTGTCACAGTTCACCTAGGTGCAAATCCTTGGAGATCCTGAGTGCTAAATGCTGAATTGAAGTCATTAGGCACTTTGGGTGTTCCTCACCTGTAAGGTTTTGGCTTTTCACAACCTTTTGGCCAATTGCTGTTTAATCAGACGGGGAGACCTCAGAGATTTTTGCTAGAGAGAACATATAACTGAAGTACACACTTCTGCAGGAACAACTCAGTCAACAGCACAGTTACTGACATGAGTCGCAATATTTTGAAAGCAGTTAACAAGGGCAAGGACACACATTTGCCTTTAGGGAATTGTCCTCAGAAAACCAGCAGCAAGAAAACCTAATTAGAAATGTTGTGGGGCGGGGGAGAGAGAAAATACTGCTGTTATTAAAACTCCACACAGCAATTCCTGGAGAAAGAGAGAACTTTGTGAGCTTCAGCTGGTGAGTTGCATTTCCTATCAGTTACCCAATAAAATTCCCACAAATAACGCCAGGGTAAGTATGGAGACTTACAGGTAATTCACTCCATGGTGAACTGGGGTTTGGGCTGGGTGTTCAAGCTGTGAATCATGACTCAGAGGCCCAAATCCTGAAATGTTCTGTGATTAGACGTCCTGTATTGAATCAGAACACATGAGCTCAGAATCCTTAGTCCAGACTCAAGCTCAAGCAAACACAGATCACTGAATACATAACAATACCCAGCTCTACATGTCTTTTGAATGAGTGAAGGCGGTGAAGGTCCTGTGTGAGTGCCTGGAGGTGGTTGGAGGATGGATGGCGGCTAACTGATTGAAGTTGGATCTTGACAAGACAGAAGTACTGTTTTGGGGGGACAGAGGGTGTGTTTGTGTGGAGGACTCCCTGGTCCTGAATGGGGTAACTGTGCCCCGGAAGGACCAGGTGTGCAGCCTGGGAGTCATTTTTGACTCACAGTTGTCAATGGAGGCGCAGGTCAATTCTGTGCCCAGGGCAGCTGTCTACCAGCTCCATCTGGTACCCAGATCCATTGCTACATACCCAGTTTTCTTTTTTTCATTTATTTTTGACTCATGTTTATTATGCCTCCACTTGGTTCATATGCAACAGTAATGAGGGGCCAGTTCTGACAACCCCTGTGCTCATGGCCAACTGCCCAGATTACCCTACAGTTGTGGAGCACAGGTCCTCCGAATTCATTGCAATGTCAACCGTTGGTCAATTCACATTGGACAGAATTCTGGTAGCATGATCTATTTTGCCCCACATATGGTGCAATGTGGACTGGAAACAGCTCACCACAGCAACGCAATTGTCATGCGAATTCCCCCTAGCCATACTCAGTAGAAATGGACTGATATGGCACAGAGGTGACCTTCAGGTCCTGCTTTCAGGTTTTCCATAGCTACAGTGGTACCTCGGGTTACAGACGTTTCAGGTTACAGACTCCGCTAATCCAGAAATATTACCTCGGGCTAAGAACTTTGCTTCAGGATGAGAACAGAAATTGTGCAGAGGCAGTAGGAGGCCCCATTAGCTAAAGTGGTACCTCAGGTTAAGAACAGTTTCAGGTTAAGAATGGACCTCCAGAATGAATTAAGTTCTTAACCCGAGGTACCACTGTATTTGATTGGCCAATGTGAGAACAGGTGGGTGGATGAGATGGGCCAATAGCTAAATCCAGCAGGCTCTTCTAATGCGCTTAGAGGGCGAAGTTTGATATGGGAAGCCTTCCTAATTTAGGGCATAAGAATTGCCTTGGTAGGCCAGATCAGTCGAATACAGCAACCTGCATACAGGACATGATAGTTGTGACGATCTGGTAGTCAAGAGATATACTGCCTGTATTCATGTGTATTCAGTTGAACTGCCTATATACTAATATTGTTTTCAGGTCTTCTAGTGTTCCCCAAATTGCACCAACCGCACACAAGAAGCAGGTTTCAGCAGAACCAAGGTACTTCTGATGTTTGCAGAAGTACAAAAATAAAAATAAAAATCTGGTGTGGTGGTGGTGGTTTGGAAACTCAGCACAGAAATCCTCAGAAATAGTTCAATGAGGGCTGAGCATGCTAAATGGATCCAGAATGCTGACTGATTCTGGAACATAGGAGCCAACCCTTCGCTGCCCCCAATAAAATATTTGAGGATACCCCCCCCTCAACATTGATGGGCATTGCCATTCAAATGGTGCGTGTGTGCTGCATCGTATGATTGATTGTGCAGGATGGGGCTTACCTAGCCCCCCCCCCAATATTATATTCTATTTATCACCCCTGTTCTGGAAGAGGGTGGCAGAGATGGAAGGCCAGTAGGGAACGGAAATGCAATAGAGTATCATCAATGGGAGAGCTCCACACAATCTGGGTTCTACTTGTCAAGGCAAATCCATAGACTGGCCCAACTTGATTTTCTCTATTCTTTTTTCAGATCATATAGTCTAAAAGTGGTTCCCCCTTCCCCCATTTAGGTTTATTCCATGCATATCATTGCAGTTGCTCCCCTCCCCCTTTGTTGAGCACATGCAAAGGGAGAGCAAACATTTTGTTGTGGTTGTTGTCAGAACGCTTTCCACCATCTGTCACTGTTGTTTCTGGGTGTGTAACTGATGTGCCTCCCCCTAATCCCTTTTTCGAGTACAGTATGTTCTGTGTTATAAAAACTCCAGTAAATAATTCATGTAAAAAAACAACAACACCTCTGTAAATATTGTCAAACTGCAGAATAAATGATTTACTAAAAGGTCTCTTGGCTGAGCACAACAGCTTTATTATTATTACTTGTTCTGCAAAGCAATCCCTATCCCCCCTTCCATCCTTCTTTCCCCCCCCAAAAATGTCTCAGTTGGGTAAATGCAATTGTTAAAAACCACTTAGGTATATTTGAATCGACATAAATAATGAAAGAATCCTTTACAATATTACTAATTAAGCCATCTGGATGCTAGATTAAGAGTTGAGCCAAAGGTGCAATCGTTCTCCTCCCTTGAACTGAAAGGCCAAATCCTCTTGGGATGTAAAATAGTCATGTTTTGATGTTTTCAGTGGGGTTTTACAGAGGTTTGAGGACTGGGGCCTTTGCTTAGAGTATTGAAGCTAAATATAAGACTAAAAGGCTCAATCATACATCCAGATCAGGTTGATTGGAGCGCTGTAGGATTTGATGTAGTCCACTCACCACCTAGATGATGCCACCAGGTTGCAATGCATTGTGGGCTCATCCAACCTTGCATGCTCTGGGGCTGCAGTCAGGGTCTGCAACAGGCCTTTGGGGCCAGCACACTTCTTCATAGTCACAGGTTCTCATGCACACCCACCCCCCATCCTGGTGTACATGTGTGTCCCTAGGGGATGAAAAAAGTCCTGTGCTGTCTCTACAATTCCTATGGGTTTGCCACCCTTACCTGTAGGCCATATAGATATATTATTGTTTGTATTTCAACTTAGCCTTTCTCCCTTCCTCTAAAATTCCATGCAGTTGCTTTTTCCAGGCTTCCCACTGTGACTGTTAGTGCATGCTGCCTTTTCCTTCTCTAGCATAGAAAAGGAAC
Source organism: Podarcis pityusensis (assembly GCF_964106645.2). Classification (NCBI taxonomy): domain Eukaryota; kingdom Metazoa; phylum Chordata; class Lepidosauria; order Squamata; family Lacertidae; genus Podarcis; species Podarcis pityusensis. The sequence goes on from NC_138031.1 coordinate 63,466,594, forward strand.
GAAAGGTTGGCTTTTCTACTCTCTGGCTTGTGTGGTGACACTCGGAATGTTCTTAGACTGAACTATGCTGATGGAGCGGGTTGGGATTCAGTGGATGATTCTATCCACTGGTTTTCACCAGCCTTTGCTGCTATCACAGAAAATACTCTACATTAGTGGCCATGGGAGCCACATCTTAGGGGCTGTGGGGGCTTTGTGTTAGATTTCTGTTATGCCACTGTGCAGTTTTTGGAGTCACAAGACTCTGTTGACATTCCAGACTGTTGGAAGTCTCACAGGAGACGGGAGATGGATGCTGATGTTACTGGTTTCCTGTTTCATTGTCCTGTTGTTCTCTGTCTCTCACAGAGAGCAGATGCATATTCTTTTCTGTCCTGCGTAGTTAGAAATAAATGTAGCAATGTAGCACATATTTCTGGCTCTTCTGCTGCTGTTTGGGTACTCTGTGTAATGGGAGCGTGCCTGAAGCCTCATTAAAGGCTTAGGTCGTTAATCACCATCAGAGATGTCGATGAATTCCGAAGATACGATGAGGAGGAGAGCCATTACGGAGGGGCCACTAGGGGTGCATCGGAAGATGGCTGACAATAACATCTCTCCGACCCACAGGCGGTAATTAGGAGGCTGTGATGGGAGTAAATAGCCTCCCTACCCCCCCAAGGTTGTGGGGGGGCTGCCCTTGCCTGCTGTGCCCTATACCACCCCTGAATCTGTGGGGATGGGGGCACTAGGCAGAATGCCCTCCTGTGGATCTCGGTGCTCCTGGACGCTGTCTCTGATCCGCGCCGCTAGCTGCAAGAACTTCAAAAGGAACAATTAGGAAGAAGAGAATGCACATATTTCAAGGAAGGAGGGGGAGTAAAGACTGCTAACTGAAGAGTTCTCTGATAAACAAGACGAGTCGGAGGAACAAGAATCAATCATGAGAAGATATGCCAAGACTCGGTATGGCAAAGGGACTGGATGGGGGAGGGGGAAAAAACTTTCCTTTCTTTCCTCTATGTGATTAAACAAGAATTCCGCCCCCCCCTCACAAGTCAGAAATGCCGTTTTAATGACTTAAGCTGTGGGTTTATGACTGTGTGGAGATAAATTTTCTAACCAAAGCATGTTTTAAGAAGAGTGTGGAAAGTTTAAGAGCTTTGGAATGACGCAGTTAAAAATACCGTCGCCATATTGGCAAGCTCTGTCGGAGGACTTGAGTCTGGGAGGAGGAAAAGAGCTGTTTTTATATTGTGGGTGAGACTCCTCAGTGGGACTTAAGAACGACAGATCCTGAGATTAATGATGGAAAGAGCGATGTTATTTATGAAAGTGATGATATATGGAAACCATCTCGATATGAGGATTGGACGAACGGAAAAATCCACACAGGATATAATTGGTGTTTATCTGCTTAAGGAGATTATCAGAAGAGATCATAAATAAAAAATAAAAAATATACGAATAAGATGAGATGTGGAAACAGCAAGAATAAGACTGGATAGAATTATGAACTTTATTTGGACTGATTTGGATATGAACGCAGTAGCAAGAAGATGATCGGAATCCCCCTTCAGAACTTGAAATATGGGTCCCCTCAACAAAAATTTAAAATTCGGCTTTGTAATTTGGAATTTATGTGATGTGATTTGATTTGATTGGTCGGTTAATAAAAATTAATTAAAAAGAAAAGAGAGGAGGAGAGCCATTACAGCTTGGTCGTACGGAAGCTCTGACACTTTGGCCCCCACAATAAAATATTTGATGGGCATTCCCATTCAAATGGTGTGTGTGCATTGTGTCATGCAATCAATTATGCAAGGTGGGGCTTACCTGGGTCCCCACATTATTTTATTCAAGTTGGCACTCTGTTAGTGGCCGTGCTCTCACCAACAACAACCAGAGCAGAGCCTCGAAAAAAGGGTGTTACCTAAGGTAGAGCAGGGATAGCCATTGCACACTGAGCCAGCTGAGTCCCTAATCTGGAGCTGATGTAGAAAAATGTGGTGGGTGGAGGGACCTATTCCCTTTCTACCTTGGTTGGCATGAGATGGCAGGGCTTCCGATGCTGCAGTTGCTTTGCCACTCACCACCTTCCCAGCTCCTGGTAGGACTGTTCTGCCCTTTTCTGATGCAGGAAAATGTTAAGTAGGTGGATTTTCCAAGTGAGAGGCAGCAGAAATGCTACCCTATGATTTGCCTGATGCAACCAGACAATGCAATGATCAAGTGCATGAAGCAATGTCACAGTATTGAGCTTGCAAATATTATGATTTATGTGGAAATATATTACTCTGTGTTAAATAACTTATTAACATGCATATTTCAAAAGCTCATAGTCTGTTGTTGGATAAGTTGCAAGAAGAATGATTTGTTGTGTTGGTTAGCCTTAGGGTTGGTCATGTGTCAGAGCAGAAATTATGGTTTTGTCATGGTAAAAAAAAAAAGAGCATAAAATTTTATGAAGTCATAAGAGTCATAATTTTTGTTCCAAAGAGTTATGGCTCTGTTAAAATTACTGCCTTCAGAAATTTAGTATATATTAGCTAAACAAATACTTTATAATAACATACCACGAATCACAACTGTATTCACACTTACAGCTTATTCCTAAACAAGGAAACTACCACACTTGTTGTGTGAACATATCTACTCATTGACAATCCACAGCAGTTTTTACATTCCTATAGCATCCTGGACTGTACCACAGCAGGTAGGATATACACACCTTTTTATTTTTTTAAAAATACAATAAGCCCTCAACTTAGGTACCTTTAACTTGCACATTTTCAGCTTGTCGATAAATAAAAAAATAAAAATGAGGCAGAAAGGGGGCAGCAATCTAGGAAAAATGACTTTGGCATTTCTGTCCGCCATTGTACCCAATTGTTTACACAATTCTGGCTTAAGGCGCAATCCCTCAAACATAACCCCTGCATAGGTTGTGGGCTTAGTGTACCCTTAGCACACAGATAAACCAAGTATGGCAAAATGAATGGGTAAGCCTGTTCCTCCCTGCAGGGGTGGCCCATCCTGTTTCGCCACCTGAGGCAAAATGGCAAGGTGCTGCCCTCATTCCTGCCCCCCACCAAAGTCTTCTTTTACTGGAATTCCCAATGAAAGCTGTCACTGCCGCTGCTGCTGCTTCTCCTAGCGCAGGCTTCCTCAAACTCGGCCCTCCAGATGTTTTGAGGCTACAATTCCCATCATCCCTGACCACTGGTCCTGCTAGCTAGGGATCATGGTAGGCCAAAAACTTCTGGAGGGCCGAGTTTGAGGAAGCCTGTCCTAGCGTCTCGGGCAGTGGCAGGTGGTTCCTACAGGGGCACCACCCCATGGGATTCCACCATCCAAAGTGGTTGCTTCAGTCTGCTTCATGGGCAGGCTGGCCCCATCCTCCCTGACAAGGTGTTTTTCTATATGCAGAGAGCGCATTTCAAGTAACAGCTTTTAAATATTCAACCCTCCCACATAAATAAAAATAGAGTGGCAGTCCATCTGCAGACACTCTTGGAGGAAACTGATTATCTTGACCCATTTCAGGTCTAGACCTGGTTTTTGAATGGAATTGGCCTTGCTCGCACCTTCAGAAAAGGGACATGGAGGAGTACAACCTTATTGCATGATCTCCCAACAGCTTTTGATACCATAGACCACGGTGTCCTCCCGGATTGTCTGTTAGTTGAGTGTTGGTGGCGCTGTGTTGCCGTGGTTCTGCTCCTACCTGTTCACAGAAGAGCACTGGTTATGTGTCTGCCACCAGGCATTTGTGGCATGCTGGAGGGCACCATTTTATCCCTAGTGCTGCTCAATGTCTATGTGAAGCCTCTGGGAACAGTCTTCAGGACATCTGCATGCTGACGACACCCAGCTCTATTGCTCCATAACGTCTTAGTCAGGAGAGGCTGTGACTGTTTTGATCTGATGCTTGGATGCAGAGGTGGGCTGGACGAGGGCCAACAAACTTGAGATTTCATCCTGGTATGACAAACTCTGTGGGTGAGCAGTTCATCCCTTGATGACAGCAGCTTCAAGTGAGGATCTGGGCACATGTGAGCAGGCTATCACAGTGATTACATTGACGACAGAACTTCAAGTCTTCTCACATTGTCACAAACTATTTTTCAGTGGAGTCTGTTCACACACTATGCAGCTTCCGATGTTGCTGAACTACAATCCCAGCAGCCTCAGCAAGCATGGCCAATGGCCGGGGATGCTGGGAGTTGTAGTTCACATCTAGAGGGCCACTTGGTGTACAGTTGCAGAATGATAAGAAATGAAGAGATGATTCTGGCAGCCCCCCCCCCCCCTTCTCAGGCCTCATCAGCACCCAGCCATACTGGGGTCTGCAGTAGGAGAGATATACAAAGAGATAGCAGGGCCTTCAGTTTGCTCTGTTTTGTAATTTACCCTTTTTGTTATAACTCCTCTAAAAAGACAGGTGGGTACATCTTCTCCAGCTGACACATCATCTAGAGGTTAGATGGATTATTTAAAAAAAAACAAAACAACCCAAGACATTCTCATTGGTGGCATCCTGTCTGTGCATTGCCCTCCCTAGAGATGTTTGCCTGACGCCTTCATTGATTTATTCAATTTATTAGGGGTGTGCACCAGCTACAAGAACTGGTGGCACTAGTAGTGGGACAGGAGTAGAAGTGGGTTAGGCAAGAATCTTCTGGATCCCAAGACAGCTCCCAGAGAAGGGTCCAAGTTGGTCCTCTGATGCAGCAAAAAATGTGCATTTCACTGCTCACCATCTTCTACCTTGTGTGAGTGGCAGAGCTTCTAATACAGCAATGACTCTACCATTCCTTTTTTAAAAAAATATTTTTTATTAATTTTCCATTTAAACATATAATGTATAATCACATCATTATTATCCACTTTAATTCTTTGGCTCTTTAGAGCCTGTCAGCTTCCTTCCCTCCCACCTCTCGGCTTACAAAAGTAACCTTTATATTGCAACATTTTATTTATTTTCTAATTCTAATATGACTCATTACAAAATACCTCAAAATTTAAATAAACGAAAGGTAAAAATTTTCTCATTACAAGTCTTCAGATAACCCTACTAGTGTTGTTAATTGCTTACAGTGGTCTTTCAAATATTGTGTAAATTTACTCCAGTCTTTTTAGAGTACTTGATTGTGCTGGTTTTGGATTTTTCCCGCCAGCTTCTCCAGTTCCGCAAAGTCCATCATTTTCATCTGCCACTCTTCTTTCGTTGGTACTTCTTGTTGTTTCCATTTTTGGGCTAAAAGGGTTCTTGTCGCTGTTGTTGCATACATGAACAGTCTTTTATCTTTTTTTTGGTATCTCTTCACCTACTATACCCAGGAAAAAGGCTTCTCGTTTTTTTAACAAGTGTTTTTAAACATTTTCTTTAACTCATTATATATCATTTCCCAGAAAGCCTTTACCTCTTTACAAGTCCACCATATATGGTAAAAGATACCTAATGACTCTACCATTCCATTCCGCCATGTTGCCAGAATTATTAGTACTATATAAATGTGCACACATACTGTATACAAGTATGTGTAGTCATGTCTGTGTATTGTACAAAAAAATAGAGTGAGAAATCCCACAGGGATTAGTTATATAACCACCAACATAATTTCTCACCTAGGTGGAATTTCAATCCACTTTCAGGGGATTCCCCACATGACCTTGTCAAGTACCTAAATTGCACCTGTATCACACCACATGCTATAGCTATAAGTGATATAATTTAGAATGGCCCATGCCAAGTCCATTTCATCCCATGTCACACTTAACATTAAATTGCCATTTTTCTTTGTTATCACCTCCCTGGTTTCTAAAGAAGCAACAAAATATGATTTTAGTATTGCTGGGTTAAGTTTTGTAAGGGACACAGCTGGGGAAGATTTTCAGCGCACACACACACACACACACAAACGAAAAAATCCTGTCATCGTAAGTTGAAGTTTGACCTTTCTCTTTGGAATTTTCTTGATGAGGCAACAGTGGCAACAATGTTCTTCCCTGAGGTAAATTTCCCACTTCAGCATAGAGCATTAAAGAGGTATGTGTGGAGTAAAGTAATGTGTGTGGGTCTGAGCGCTGTGCCAAAGTTATTGCTGCATTTGGTTACTGCTGTTGTGTAATTAACTCTCTGACTCAGATAAATCTTTCCCCATGAGAGAAAGTCATATAGGGCAACTCCCGTAGTCAGTGTGACTGCAAAGGTGTGCCTCCCATATTGCACACCTGCTACTCATCAGTTAACAGCTGATAAAATCTGCCCTGTTCTCTCCGCACCAGAGTGAAGTGGTGAAGCATCCTTCTGTCACCGCATGTTCATCATACCAGGTCGATGGATGCTCAGGGGGAAAAAAAAAGGTTTATCAGCTTGGTTATCAGCTGCCTTTAGCATATTGTGCAAGTGTCTTCCTGGGGAGAAAGAATATATATATATATATATATATATATATGAGAGCCCCACAAGACAATAGCTTTATAACTAACTTAACCTGTTGGTCTTGACCCAGTTATATTTGTAAGGCATTTTTAAAAAATGGTGGCTAGTTTCCCCCCCTCAAAGAAGAACAGGAGAGTGCTGTTGTGCTCACATTCCACTTGTGGGCTTCCTATAGATATTTGGCTGACCACTGGGAGAATCAAATGCTTGGTCCGTGGTATGAATGCAGCAGGTCTCTTCCTTTTACACACTCAGTGGCCTATGGGAGGGACTTAGAAAAGTGAATAATGGAGACTTAGAAAAGTGAATAATGGAGATTCCATATGCCCTGACTTGCTACACAAGTATCTTAATCCTGACCGCTTCTTAATCTTAGTTTGTTTTAAATATTTCCTGACCTCTCAAGTATTACACTTCCAGCATAGGTTAGAATACTGACCATCACTATCTCAGCTGGTATACAGTATAGCCTTCGTTTTAGTACAGTTTTCCTATGCTATCAAAAATTTAGAGCATAGGCTACAAACTGGAAGTCTGGGGTTCAAATTTCAGCACCTGAGTGATTTGAGACAAGCTTCAATTGCTTAGGCTCAGAATCAGTTCTGCAATATAGTAAGATCACAGGTTCTTTCTTTCTAAGATTTCAGGACCAAAAACAAATGCATAAAACCAGTTCATGCAACATATAGAGATACACGATATTTCAACAAGCAACAAAACAAAAAGCAGGCTAAAAACAGAGAGCTAAAGAAAAAAAATAGCTCTGGCTAAAATCTCACCTAAAATGCATGGTCAAATAGTCTTAACCTGGTGTCAAAACAACTGTTAACTTGAGAGCTTTTATTTCTATTCATTTTAATGTGGATGTTTTATTTGTAAGCGTTATTTGAACTCAAACCGATCTGGTGGCATAGGAATGCTTTAATAAATAGATACATTTTGTAAGGTCTACTGGCCTAAGAATTTATTTAATTTTTCAGTTTCCTGGAGATGTGTATACCTCCAAATGCTCCCTCAGTCGATCTGTCTCCCGGACTCCTAATTTTAATCACCTCTCAAAAGTGAGTACATCTCAGAACATATTTGGGGGCTTGTCTGTGATGGAGTCCCCTCTTTCTCCCTGATCAACAGAGGTTTGTTGCTTCAGGGAGCATGTACTCTTCCTCACAGCAAATGAGCAATGGCCACAGTGCCTCTCGGTTTATAAGCAGAACTGGCTTCTCTTCAGAGGTCTGCTGCTTTTTAAGTGACAAGGGCTTGCCCATCTATTCATATGGTTTTAGCCATGAAACTAGTTTACTTCTGAAGAAATGTTGTTGTGAGCTACTAGGCTAAATTGAAACCTGAGACAAATGAGACTTCTCATAGTGACAGAGGTTACTCTCACCTGTGGCAGACACCAAAGATGCTGTCCTGAAAGTAGCTTCCGCGTCACGATTGCTATAGAGACCAAAACAGGGATAAAGTTTCAAAAAGGAGTCAGTAGCCACGGCTCAGGTAAGGTCTTCTATTGATTCTTTAAAAGCATTAAAAACTGGGTTATGAATGCTAGACCTTAAGAAAGCAAACAAACAAAAAACAAAACCCTGGATGTTGCTTTCAGTGAATATGATACTTTTAATTTATTTTATGTGCAAAAACCAATATGTGAACTTGCTGGAATTGAATATTTCAAATGCAGGTTGAAAGCTTTTCTATATCGGTACACTCAATTAACTGAGGAAGAGTGTCTGTCATAAAACTGTTTCACATCCTCCTTTCAGTTCAGCAAAGGTTTTCTAATGCAACAGAGGTGATAATTGACTGACAGAATGAATTGTGACGTCTTAGTCAAATGTTGTGGTTTCTTAAAGGATGGTTCTGTATTGATCACCGTGTTTTGCAGAAAGGCCATCGTCGGTACTGTTTAGAAAACAAAATTGACAGGCCTCAGTCAGCATGATCCATGCCTCTACATAAAACAAGTTTCCCTTCCCTTCCCTTGACTTATCCTCAAATGGAATGGAAATAAATGCTAAAGGTTTTCCTTTGCTACAGTTGTTTTCATGAATTTGCAAAGAGGGAAAAAATAGATAAATTGATTATTAAGTGTTTCTCAGCTATTGCTCAAGGGGACATTAAGCTTGATAAAAGTCCTTGGTTTCTGTTCCTCAGCTGGGCTCAATGTTCATCTGGGTATAGTTGGAAGTGTCAGGACTGCATTGCAGCTCTTGGGCCTAAGGCTAGAATTGCACACCTGCCAACTGCTTTGAACAATCAGCAACCCATTTTACATATGCTTAAAAAAAAGCAAAGGGGAGAGGAAGAGGAAAGTTGTAGCAGAGATGAGTTTTCATCAGAATCTTACTGATAGAGGGCCATCTAAACTAGAAGGAAATCAGTTGGCGTGAAAGGATTGCAAAAGCTTAAAGAGTAGAGGGCTTTACATATCTGAGGTCAGAGCCTCCGTAGAATGTCGGGATTCTTCATTTTATGGTTAAACCACAAGTTGTGAGCAGTTCCTTGATTCTGCTGAGGATCTCAGTTGTATAATGTAGCTACGGAGGCTGCAGTTTCAAGTGGAAGAGTTATATGGGTGGGGGAGCAGACCGTCCAAGTGTCCCTATTTTCCAGGGATGTCTCTGATTTAGAGAAGGCATCCCCCGGTTTCTGATTTGATCCTGGCATGCCCCACTTTTTCTTAGGATGTCCTTATTTTCATTGGAGAAATATTGGAGGGTATGGAGTTATCTGACCCCAAGCCGTCTGAAGCCGTCTGTATAGGGAAGTTTTTTTAAATGTTTAATGTTTTGCTATGTTTTCATCTATGTTGGAAGCCACCCAAAGTGGCTGGGGTGACCCAGTAAGATGTGTGGGGTATAAATTATCATTATGGACTGGGACGTCCCTATTTTCGTCAGAGAAATGTTGGAGGGTATGGGGGAGAGGGGATTGTTGACTCTTTCCTCTTACCCTGGTTTCCTACTGAAAATTGCCCTCAAGCTGTCTCTCACCTATTTGGGATATTAGGGATATGTGGCCAGAACATTTTCAACCATGGCACATGCTCTCTCGATCTTTTCCCCCAGCATGCTCACTTTCGTAAATACATTTAAAAAAACGTGAAATGGTGGGAGACATGTGCAAGTTCCCCCCCCCCAGGCTAAAATCCACTGTGAGTTGATATGCATTTTTTGTATTGGTTTTATGACATTGCATTTTTAGTCTACCTGGTTTCAAGGGTTTTGCATCACTTTTGAAAAAATCTGTGATAAAATGTTTAAAACAAATGTTTTTAAGGCAACTTGTGGCCAGTATAACACAGTGCAAAGTTAGGCACAGGAAGTATTACAGTAGCTCTTCTGTACCTTGCTATAACTCATTATACTCCTGTGTGATTCCCCCACCCCCAATGTATGAATATTCTGTTAATTACTGCAAAAGCTGTTGTGGTTAACACAGTTCTGAAGTGGGGTGTGTCATGTGTGTCATTTGCTGTCGTTGTTATGCATGATAATAAAGGGTGACTTAAAACTATAGATTTGCATAGGAAGCGATTGCTTATCAGATTGTACCTGGTGAGTCTGACATTAATGCACCCACCCATACTTTAGTCACCTTCCTTGTGAACTGTGCACTCTCCTTTATCCTAAAGTTCATCTTTGTGACTATGACAGTTTAGCTGGCTAACTTCCAGAAATGATTCATCACCTGTTACCTCTTAGGACTGTATCAGTGGTGGTATATTTGTTCATAATAATTTCCTGTTCTCCCTACTCAGATGGCATGGGAATGATTAGATGTTGGAGCAGACAAATTTGCAATCCACCTATCTTGTTTCTGATCTTAGCATCTGAACTGCAGAAAATCTCCAGGGGTAAAGATGGTGTGAAACAAGGAAGCATAAATGTTTTCATCTCTTAAAAAAAACAACCATGTTGCTATTACAGGTTTTCAGACTGTTTGTTTTTTGTGTAATGCAGGGGTGGGGAATCTGTGGCTTTCTAAATGCTGGACTCCCATCAGCCACCATGGCCAACGATCAGGGGTGATGGAAGTTGTAGCCTATCTCAGATTCCCCATCTCTGATGGAGAGTATTAGAATTCCTATGTCCGATGTGTAGTGTCTACTGTCTTTGAGCTATGGATGGACAAATCCATCCATCTTGGTTTCTTAGTATTTCATTTCCCCTAGTCTTGAATTCCCTGCTGTAGGCCACCAGCCACCAAGTGGCACGAGCAGCAATTGTGCGAAGCCCACCTGCTTATGCCACTAAGTCAGGACAGAACTCCCTCCTGCCTCTGCCATGCATTACTGTGGATTGTTCTCCATCTCAGTAGATTAGAAGCAAAACCAGACCAAGACAGGTGGAGTAGGAAGAACTTTACTGCAGTGCTACTTTGTACCTTGGCACAGTTGCTGTAAAGGTTGGCCTCTAGTGCCATGGACATTATATACATAAAAACCAAGCGATTGGGAAAACTGATAGGTGGGAGTTTGTGTGAACCACAATGCAGTGATAAAACTATATTGCTGAAACTCTTATGAACTGAAACTACTTTGTTTCATAGAGTCTCATGTAGGGTTCATACCCATAGGCGAGTCATATCCTGCCTTACAGCGCCTGTGGTCTCTGGAAAACTGCATCATGGCTCTGATGGTGAAATACACTGATAATTTAGGTCAGTGATTATGTATTGCCCAGTACAATATTCTTGCCAACCACAGAAATATTTTTTAATGTTGGGGTAGTAGTTAAGAGAGAGTAAGTCAAAACCATCATGAATAAAACTCACAATTCACTTGTCATTCCTGAAATTTCGCTTTTGGATTCTATTTTTAAAAAAAATCTAATATGGACAAATAGAAATGTGATGTAATAGCATTTCCACGATTACAAATGTATTCATCTACACTGTAGAATCTACTGGGTCTTAAATGTAGCAGCCTTCAGAGAGGGTTTACTTAGCGCAGGTATGGGCAAAAGAGACCCTGCATATAGATTGTGTTATGCTGACCAGAACACTTTCATTGGTCTACATATATACTGAGGCTACAATCCTACATATACTTACCAGTAAGTGTGAATGTAGGGACTTGCTTTCTTCATGCACAGAACTAGGCTGTGTGTGATTTGAACTAGTTTGAAAGTGTCATAACTGTTACAATTCTTACTGAGTGCTGTAATTATATGGAGATTCTGTAAATGGCCTGTTAGGAATCTCTCTCCATTAAGGAACTAAAATAGCCCGGGCTCTTTGGTGACAGGGCAGCAGAGTTATGACAATTAAATCACTTAAAATTTATTGTATAGATAAGCTTTAAGATTCCTGAGTTATGCAGCTTCCATTTCTTCAAAGCAACTGAGCAGCTTTTGTATAAGGCTTTGAAAATATGGCAGTGTCTCTTAACCAAGACTTGATTCTCCTTTGTGCCCACTTTCAAGTGTCCTTGTGGTGTCTTCAGACATCTAGTAATGTTCTGCCCCTGTAGTTCTGCTGTCTTGGGGGCAGGGAGGTAGGTTTCCCCCCTTCCCCCTCCGACTGGCATGTTAAGTGTGCCCCAGAGCTGAGTGCCTGGAAGTGTGAAAGGAAATAAGTGCTTTTAACAGGCACAATCTGATTTGTCTCCGTCAAGCTCTGGAGAATAAGCAGCAGGTGAACATAGGCAGTTCTTCCAAACCATGATATTTAACCCACCTGCCTCTATTGTCTCGCAGTGCAAAAAAAGCTGTTTGTTATATGGGTGAATAAGGCACAGAATGTAAATCTCTCACATATGTGACGCATGTTTTCCCCATGTCTTGTCTTGGACCTTTATATTAGTGAACCTTTGCATTTTAGTCAGTAATCTTTATTTAAGAATATTACTTTATAGATGATGTTTCTGGAGTTACACACTTTTGCAGTAAAAAGATAAATGTCGAAAGGCCAAATTTTGATGTATCAGAACAGTTAAAATACTTTGATTTCTTTTGAATTAAACACTAACATTACTTGTCATATAAATGCTGGATTAAAAAGGGTTGTATGTATTAAAAAAAATTCACAGGAGCATCAGAAGGTACCCTACACCAAATCAGACTGTTGCTTCATTTATCTCAATAGGATGAGTAGCATTTCCCAGGGTTTGAGACAGCCTTTCTTGACCCCACCAGGAGATGCTGAGGATTGAACCTGAGATCACAAACACATGCTTTACATTGAGCAATGGCTTTTCCCTTATGAGAGAGTTGCATGACACAAATAGTCTGCACCACACCTTGAGAGACCCAAATTATATCCAAATGGTACCTACATTACAGTAATATAAGTTTTCAACCATATGCAAAAGTAATACAGTGGTACCTCGGGTTACATACGCTTCAGGTTACATATGGTTCAGGTTACAGACTCCTCTAACCCAGAAATAGTGATTCAGGTTAAGAACTTTGCTTCAGGATGAGAACAGAAATCGTGTTCCAGCGGTGCGGCGGCAGCAGGAGGCCCCATTAGCTAAAGTGGTGCTTCAGGTTAAGAACAGTTTCAGGTTAAGTATGGACCTCCGGAACGAATTATGTACTTAACCTGAGGTACCACTGTAATAGCAATAAATACCACAACAGTAAAACCAGGGCTTTTCCCCCAAGGGGAACTCACAGGAACTCAGTTCTGGCATCTCTCAGGTGGGTGCCATTGCCATTCTTAGAGAACAAGGGAGGTGTTCATAGTGAGTTCTGGCACATCTTTTTCTAGAAAAAGTAAAACACCCATCTCGAATAATCTTTTTCAGATTTCTGTCGATGAAAGGTAAAATCTTTGTTCACATGATGAGGTTTCCATGCCCCGTCCACCTGGCCAGTAGCAAGCAGACTGCTGAATCAGTGCAGCACTGCCAGTTTAAGGTCATTGCAGAGGCATTTTGTATCGCAGGCTAGAACTATGGAGAACCTGCAACAGCGGCAGCAGTGAAGGAAACTATGCTGTGACTTCATAAGCCAAGGTTTGAATGAGGGTCTGTGAGAAGACTTGGTTTTAACCATGGTTTACAAACTCTGGTTAACATGAACTCTGGTTAACGGTAACTATGGCTTAGTGCTACATGCAAATGAGATTAAACTCTAATGCTTGGGGTGGGAAAAAGAGTTTATCAGATTCTAGCTTGGAGTATTGCTGCGAACTTAAATTAGTACGATACATGTACTACTGGATGTAATTTGGGTCTCTGTATTAGTAGTGCTTTAGGGAATGGTGCAGGCAAAGTTAAGCTCTTAATGTCCAATAGTTTCATAATTACTCATACATTTCTATCCAAAGCAATGGTTTTTAAAAGGGATTCACTTTGGCTGGATCGTGCCCAAACTCTTTGCAATACATTTTCTGAGGATCACATTGCTATGTTATTTAACATGCGGCACATGTTATATGCAAGTATTCTTTTACTTACCACAGTGTAATATGTTTTTTTGCAGGCTGGAGGGAAATGTGCCATCTTGGGTCAGGACAGGAATACTATCCCCCCCCCCCCGCAATTTCTTCCCTTCTCTCACCAAGCCTGTATAACTTGTAAAAATAAAAGTTTTCCGCAGCCCTTTATGTGTTACACAGAGCAAGAGAATGGTGCAGGCTCCCATTGTCTTTCTCGGTTTTCAGGTCACCTTTAAGGGAAATCAAATTTTTAAGAAAGTGACTAACCTAAGCTTTCAGCTAAACCTAGAGGCAAATCAGTAACTTGATATGGAAATGTCATTCTGTTGCGTGTTCAGGAGAGTGAAGTGAGAGAATTAATCCACCCACCCTCAGTCAGGCATCCATCTGGAATGCAATATTCCAATTGCTATCCATTAAGATTTTGCTAAGGAAGACTACATCAGTGGGATGGGAACTTCAAGGGCATTTTAAGCTACATGCACAACATTATACTTTTCTTGGGGCTACACTGCAAGAAAATATATGAGAAAGGGGCTAGAGTTATCGGGGATTTCACTAAGACCTATTAAGATAATTGCTTGTAATCGGTTTTAACAAAACTTTTCTGAATGACAAAAATTCAGGGATGACAACTAGTAAGACTTTTGAAGCACGGGGAAAGTATTTTACAACAAGATAGAGACAACTTTTTTAAAAAATGTATGTACATATATTTATCCTGAATTTGGATCAATACAGTGACAGTAAACATCCATACCTTTTCCTTGTGCTGGTATCGCTTGGCATGTTTTACATCAGGTTTCTTGACAGGTTTGCAGAGTACACAATAAATGCACAGGAAGAGTGAGATCACTTCCTCTGAGATTCCTGACCCCCAACCTCAATGTCTTCACTGATACTGGGACTATGCATATATAGTTTGGCCCTGCATAGGCCCTCTCTGTGCAGTTGGGAATCCTGCATGTTACAGTACCTTCAGAATCTGTGCACCCACAGTTTGTGTGGCTGTGGGCTCTGGGCACACAGAGCAAAGAAGCACTATGGGGTGGGACAGCATGTGCAACCCCACATTCCCTTTCCTGAGTTCATTGTGCAGTGCCTTTTAAACACATGAAAAGGGATGCAATGGTGCCCAACAAATGTATCAGACTATCTGCAGAACATCCCAATGATCTTATGTAAGGAGATCAGCAGTAGTGGCTGGTGAGGCAGTCCGGGGGATGGACGGACAGGCTTTGTTATTCTCCCAGGTTCCCAACACAGTAAGTTGTGTGCTTTACCAAGAGGGAGATGGGTGGGATGAGGGGTGGGGAACTTGGCGTGTGGCATGGCAACAGGAGTGTCAGATTTACTCTGCTGCCATGTGCCATGCTGCTCTGAACTCCCTGTACCTCATCCCTCTTCTCTCCCTTGTGGTAACTCTGTGACCTGCTGTGTTAGGAAGTAGGGAGACCAAAGGAACCTACACTGCCTTACTGGTCATTCCTGGAGACAGGAAGATATGATGACGAAATGGCAAGCACATAGCCTACTGTTCTTCTGCTAAAATTTAAGTGAGTTGTGGAGTTGTGAAAATAGATGATTTGAAAACAGACTTTTAAGTGCTTCCCCATCACTTATATTTTAATTAGAGATGCTCTCAAAATCCAGAAGTAACTGGATTCCTCTTGTAGACTCTTGGATCCAGCCTTGCAAATCTGGGCAAGACTTCTAAGGGTAGTCTAGCTAAGGTCTGGTGTAATGACACACTGATGTAGTAATACACATGCTGGGACCTTGGACCAGAAATAATCTGGACCTAGAAGATTTGTTCTGGACCAGAATTGAATTCCTTCACTAATCGTGACGCATTTGTATTATGTTGTATTCAACATTTGTTGAATGTTCTCATGCCTCTTGTACCATTTTATTCTGCTAGACATCTGATGTCTGTCACTGGAACTGAAAGCAAAATGTGGATGCAGTACTCACAAACAGTTTGAACTCTGTAGTGAGTAGGACAGTGGGTGCCTTTTATGGTCAGCAATAGTGGCCTGGTGAGTGACTGCATGAAACTTGTTTTCCTTCAATTTTGGCCTTGTTACTCACCGTACTCAAGTTCTTTGCTTCCATCCATCCATCCATGGCGTGGGGTAGGGAGGAAGAACAAGCCTTATTCAGTCTGGAATGAAGACTGATACACACACGTGTAGATATATAACCTATTGTCACTGCATTCCTCATTTGGAGACAGGCTGCTGAATTTATGAACTGCTTCCATTTTATAGCTTTGGGTCTGGTGATACAAAAATTCTACATTTGACTTTTGATGGCTATTTTGCATGCATAGCTCATCACCACTAGCTCTATACTCAGGTTCTTTTTACTGCTGGACAGAGTTTCCAGAACATTCTACACCAGAATCAAAGGATTGTATTCTTTATTTATAGCATACATAAGCACATGTTAAGTGTGCAAATACTTGCGCAAATGTTTTTGGACTATAAGTCCTATCATCCCTGACCACTGGCCCAGCTCGCTGGGGCTGATGGGAGTTGTAGGCTAAAACATCTGGTAGGCAAAAGTTGCCTGAATTTTCCTCTTTCAAGGAACTGTTCCAACATCTTTTTTTCCTGCTGACAATTTTCTCCTTGGACATTGCAAGGGATTTTTCAGCCTGTTCCAGGGCACATAGTCAGTTTTTGTGAAGTACTGTTCCAAAACCTGTTGAACCTCACTGTTTCCATTACTGAGAGGATACCTAGAAGACATATAGCCAGTGATTTCTCTCTCTCTAGAAAAATAGGTGCCTGGTACTCATGATGAACTTGTTACAGTAAATGTCACACTTTTTAACCAAAAAAAGAGAGGTGCCGTACTCACCATGAAGTTGTTACAGAAACTCCCACACTTTTTAACAACAAAAAAAGAGGTGCTGGTACTGCGTAGCCTTGATTACCCCCTGAAAAAAAGCATTACATATAACACTCCCCTATGGCTGCCATTGTAACAGTAGGGGAGCTTTCAATCAGGGGAACTTATCTCCTGATCCTCTTATTGAGGAACCCCCAATAGGTTTCGGGGGAACCCTGGAATTCCATTGAACACCATTTGAAAATAGCTTATCTTTATTAAATGAGGAAGAGAGAGAAAGAACTAATCAGACTGAAAGTCTTATTTTAATTTTAGTGACAAAAGTTGGTCTTGTGGTTTTGAGTGGCCTGTATATCTGCTTTAAGAGAGGCAGAAAGAAAATTAAGATGAGAACCACATCAAGTATTCTTTTTGTCTCCCTTGGATCAAGCCCCATAATATTGCAGACTTCAACTTATCCCATAAACATTCCACAAAGCTGAATAAAATCAATAATCCCCTTCTTCCTTTTATTAACAGTATATCAAATTCCTTCCCATTTTATTTCACCAAACCCACCTGCCAGTTCCATTTTCATTTCTCCTAAAGATGCTTCTTTCATATTGCGTAGAGTTATGAATTCTTTGTGTAGAAAAGTCTACCCAACTGACTTACTGATTTGGATTTATGGCAGTGTCCCCTTATCTTTAGGCATATTTTGTATTGCAAAAGTTGATTAATGCAGCAGACCAGTCATGCCTTTACAATGGGTCCAGTCTACACAGAAACTTTCATATTGGATTAGGCTACTTTATGCATTCACAGGAGTATTTAACCTCCTGGGATTTCTCTTGTGGGCAACTTCCTTTCTGAGCCTACATAATTGATCAGTAGATTAAACTTCATTATTTTCAGCCATTTCCCATTATTTTTGATGTCTTGGGATTTCAAAGAAGTGACTGGCAATAGGCTCTTCCAGATTAGTCCCATTATCACGGAACTTTATCACGCTGTCTAAATTTTGAAAAACAAAACTAAATCCTATTTACTTAAGTTGTGTTACCTCTGAGTAAACAGCATGCTTTGCAGTTAGAAGATTTTGTGCCTTTTTTTTGTAAAGGAAGAAATTGTTTGTTGTGTAAATGAAGAGACGCCTAAATTGCGGCAGACAGTGGGTGAAATTATGCAACAGGAACAACATATACCGGTTGTTTAGGATGTTAAAACCAAAGAGCAGATTCTTGAGGATTCTGTGAGTTAAGTTGTTCTGATTAGCTTTGTTCACTGTAAACACCAGGATTGATTTGATGAAAACGATGACAAAGTTTTGCTTTCGTTTGGCTCCCGACACAAAGCTCATCTTGTGCAGCTGAATGACAAATGCTTAAAAGCAAAGAGCAGAATGCCAGTACATTATAAAAAAAAAAACCCCAAAAAACTAGCTCAGGCAAGACTCTGCCCCATGAAAGAGCAGTGGTGGAATAATAAAGAAGCTGAGATATAGGCAGCTATTGATGGGAAGGATATGAAGTCATCCATTTGCAGGGGGGGTGGTGTGGACCGGCGTTAATTTCTCCAAGGCAATAGGGCACAAGAGGAGCATGAGGTGTAGCAGTGACACACACACACAGGTCAAAATACATTCTCTGAGAATATTCAAATGAAAATGTTAATATGGATACAGATATCTAGAAATAAAGTTGTGTTTTTTTAAAGAAATCCAGTAATAAGAAAATCCGAGGTTGTGTAACCCTCCAAATAGTCACACAAGAGAGTAGCCATAGTCTTCTTTCCCACATCAAAATGAAGCCCCTTTCCTCCTTGTTCAGAGCAATTTTGTTCAGAGACTTCTCACCCTGTGGTTGCTCTACACCAGGCATAGGCAAACTCAGCCCTCCAGATGTTTTGGGACTACAATTCCCATCATCCCTGACCGCTGGTCCTGTTAGCTAGGGATGGTGGGAGTTGTAGTCCCCAAACATCTGGAGGGCCGAGTTTGCCTATGCCTGCTCTACACATAGCAAGTACAGGAGCTACTGGTGTGGACTGCAAACATGGCACAGAAAAACATTGCCTCTGACTTACTCTCCCAGTTTCTTCACTGAATTGAAGAATTCAGTGGCAGGGAGCTGCCTTATATTGAGTCACTCTACCTTAGTCTTATCTACACCATGGTGACTTCCAGATGTTGCTTGACTACAACTCCCATCACCCCTGACCATTAGTCCTGCTACGTGGGGTGATGGAAGCTGGAGTCCAACATTTGAAAGGTGCCATGTTGGCTGCTCCTGGTCTGCAGCAACAGGCAAATGCTCTCGAGGGTTTCAGAGATAAGGCGTTCCCTGCCTTACCTGGGGATTCCAGGGTTAACATGTGACCTTTTGCATGCATACCTCTGTCATTATACCTCTCCCCAAATACTATGGTATTAAAAATGCTCCTCAGACAGCATAGATTAGAGCAGTGATTTCCCAATGTTGGCATTTTTCCAGAAATGTAATTTTCGGCTGGAGGTTTGAGAGGGCAACCATCTTTTGATATATTGCTTTGCTGGGGCAGGCTTTTGTAGCCAACATCCTGAAGAATAGAGTTTCATATACTTGTATACCAATAGGCAAATTGGCCAGTTTAGGTTTCTCACAGTTTCTCCTTTTTCCAGTCTTAAATTCAATTCTCCGCATTTCCACGAGTCTGCATTAAAAAAACACACACCTTATCCTGAAATTTCATAAGCATTTTAGAATAAATTTCCTCTTTTTTGCCTAATTTACATTTTTGGCCAGACACAATTTACTTTTGTATGTACGTTTATGCACATTTTACCTGAGTTTTTTTTCCTTGTACCCATTACTTGACTAAAGAACTACTTTGCAAAATTCAGAAAAGTGTGAATTCTGAAGGATGGTTTTTGGTGGTCGTATTGTTTCAGAAAGGGCAAATTAGGTTGGTCCATCTTTAAATATCTCTCCCATCCTTAATCAAGGTTATATATCAACATTTCCACAAGTATTTGCTTATGGGCAAGTAGCATGTATTGCTCCAGATTTCAGTGGGAATTCTGAATTCTGACTCAAGTGGGGGACCCCTGTCTTTTCAGTTGCAGTTTGTCATAACGGGAGAAAGCAACATCTAGCAAATTGCTGCTACCCACAGGAGGCACTTGGCTAATTTCAATTATGCCCCAGATGACTGTAATGTTTTATGTTTCCTTCCAGTGAGAATGGATGGAAATAATTGCAGTATAAGATGTTTCAGTTATATGTATCCAGGCTTTCTCAATTAATTAAACATTATAATGTAAAGTGGACTTTTCCCCCTGCTAACAGTAACTGTGTATGAAATTGCCAGATGCCTTTTATGGTTCTAATTAGTGCCATGCAAAAACTGCCACAGCAGCATGTGGACAGCGCCATTAGGAAACCCAGTTTACTTGTGGGCTCCCGGTGCTGATGGCAGGACCCCAGCCATTTCCCTCCCCTGGCCATTCAGTGCGTGCAGCAGCCAAATGCAAACTAGTCATTGCAATGTGTGTGTATTGATATATACAGTCAATGTCAACTAGGATATAGAGTAAAATAACTGGGAGTAATGAGAATGTATAAACAAATAGTCTATGTTGTTTCATACTGACACATATATGACACTAATCCAGGAGCCAATGCCAGAGGCAAGGGGAGTATGTTATGAACTACTTGAGGTATTCCTTCTGGGACTGCTCATATGGTATGATTTCTGTCTCATTGCTTTCAGACAGACTGATCTATTACCAACAGTAGCTGTGTTTGTGGAGGTAGATGTGGAAAGAGGAGACCAGTGCAGAAGATTAAGCTTCTCCTACCAGGATTCCCCCCCCCCCCTTCAGATTTGTTTAATTGAAGGCCATTATGAAATAGGAGAATAAAGTATTGGTGTGTTGCACAAAATTTGGTAACCCAGAGAGAGATCAAGATATCTCAATTGCTCTTTAAAAAATATACTGTCCAGCAGCAATATGATTTTAATGCCTTCATCCTAAACTTTCAGTTGTGAATTGTAAAATGTATGATTTCAGACTTCTAGCCATACTTAGAAGTTGAATCTTAATTACATTATGATAATTATATTTGATTTCAAGTCTGTTTGGACAAGATCTAGTTAATTTTCCATATTTTTTAAACAACAACAACAAATGCATAAAATAATATATGAATAACATGTTTCAAGATGTGAAATTCTAATTACTGCATATGTGCATGGGAAATCCATGTTGTTGTTTTTTAACAGTTCCTTTTCCTCCTGGATTTTTATAGTTCTGGATTATATTCATGGTGTCTTCCAGTTTTAGATGTGAGCCTGACTTTATGTTCCAGATATGGAGCAGACTCACTGGTAGCCTTAGGCAAGTCACCATTTCTCAGAGTTGGTTCCTCATCTTTTAAATTGCATTGAGAATGATCTGAAAAGATGAATGAGAAAAAGGCTGAAAACTTTGTGCAGTAATAATAATAATAAGGAAGTTATATTTACACTTTTGCTATTAATAACAGTAGAAAACTACTCTCAATTCCTTTGCTAGTTCCATTTGCAATTTCAACAACATACAAATTCTAAGTAGAAAATCCATGACTGAGACTGCATCCATACAAATGAATTATCTGAATATTGTATTCCCCCCCCTGCAATCTGAGGGAAACATTTGAACTGTTGAGAGAATGAGAAATGGGGAGAGGGGGAGCCAAGGTATAATTCCAGTGCACTTGTACATTGTACCCATGGTTTGCACAATGTGCTCATTTTGTCCAATTTTTATTCTAGCACAGCCTTTCCCCATCCTGGGTACACTCCAGATATTCTGAACCACTACTCCCAGCATCACTAGCCAGCCTGGCTATGGTCAGGGATGCTGGAGTTGTAGCCCAACAATTTCCAAGAAACCTGGATTGAGGAAGGGTGCTCTAGTACATAGTTTATACATTCCTGTTTACCAAATCGGCAGTGGCGAAGATACTGAACGATGTATCACGAAGTTCCCAATTTAAACCTTCCCTCCGCCATGAACTCACAACTTAATCTGCCTCAGTCCTCCTTCCCCACATCTGCAGCATGGGGGAATAATATTGCCTTACCTAACAGGGCTGTTGTAATATATCAAATGAATGCATGTGAACACTTGTAAGTGCCATATAGATGTTTGCTATTATTGTGCTATCCAGCTGTCATACTTGGAGTAGACTTATTGAAATCCATGAAGATAGGAACTATGCCAATTAGTTGCATATATACTACTACTACTACTACTAACCAATATAATATATAGCCCAAAAATCACCATTCTCCTAATGATTTGCAGTGTCATATTGAAGTTAGCACTTCTGAGAAGCTTTGCAATTGCTGTCCATGTGGCACAGCCTCTCTGTTGTTTCAAACTGCCACCGATTGATTAGTTTGCATCATGCACCAGTCTTGGGTCTCATCAGGAGTGTAGCAAGGGCACCTTCAGACAGTCTGTTTATTGAACATTCATTCTGATTTATTTGCACACAGGTTATTCAGCACCTGCTGTTCCTTGAGCATCCACCCTGATCTGTTTGTGCAGAGATTATGGCTTCTTGTCAATCGTTACCCTACACTTTCTAACACATTCCCCATCACTTTCCTTACTGCAAACAGTCTACATTTTGGGAGGAAATAGTTTTGTTGTGCAAGAACTCTAGAATGCTTTAATCCACTTTAATCATGCAAACCTTAATTTGCCGGAGGAATGTCGTGGATCGCTGTCCCAAAGTTGTTTCCCACTCAAAATTGCTGTCTTGGTCTGTTGATAGTCATTCATCCACATGCATGTTATATTCACAGTCATAGCACTGTGTGGGACAGCACTGCAGGAGGTATGGAGCAGGCATAGGCAAACTCGGCCCTCCAGATGTTTTGGGACTACGACTCTCATCATTCCTGACTACTGGTCCTGTTAGCTAGGGATGATGATGATGATGATGATATATTATTTATACCCCGCCCATCTGGCTGGGTTTCCCCAGCCACTCTGGGTGGCTTCCAGCAGAATATTAAAATAGAACAGTCTATTAATGGGAGTTGTAAACCCAAAACATCTGGAGGGCTGAGTTTGCCTATGCCTGGTATGGAGAGTAGTGTGGGCGTTTGGGGTGGGGTGGGGGTGGAATCCAAGAGCCAAAGCAGCAGGGCAACTTTGAGTCTTAACTAAGAATGCACAATGACCAGGCCTAAATTATGGCTACCACTGCATGTGCATCTGCTCTGGGGGATTTTTACTCTTCTCTCCACCCTCAAAAAAAACGGGGGAGGGGGAAGCATGCTACTTCTTATGGCAAATCATAAATACATTTTCTTTAAGTCCCCTAAGTTTTACTATATTTTATTCTGTTTTTATTCTGAAATGCTATTGGCCTGTGACAATTGGCCAAGTTACAGGGAACCAGGCAGAGGGCATTCTTGGTAGTGGCGCCCTCCCTGTGGAACGCCCTCCCACCAGATGTCAAAGAGAACAACAACTACCAGACTTTTAGAAGACATCTAAAGGCAGCCCCGTTTAGGGAAGCTTTTAATGTTTGATGTATTACAGTATTTTAATATTTTTTTGGAAGCCACCCAGAGTGGCTGGGGAAGCCCAGCCAGATGGGCGGGGTATAAATAATAAATTATTATTATTAATAATAATAGCAAATCCATTCCATGAGGGAATAGCTTTCCAAGGAACACAAGCCCAAAGCACCATTGCATTTGCAGAACTAGTTGTGAAGCACTTTGCCTCTTGGTTTCTGTGTTTCCAGAACATCCAGTGCACACCATATGCTGAAAATCCACTTTCTAATGGTAATGCAAGTGGATGCCACTTGCTGTGCCTGTCAATGTTGCCACATATTCCTTGGTATTCCCTATCGTGCCAACTTTCACTCTTGCTTAACTATTCCCCTCCTGATGAGATTGTGCCCCCACCCCAAGAACCAAGAAATGGCACTATCTCAGCTACAGCTTTGTTAGGACTGCTTGGAAGAAAGACACCCTCCCCCCCCCCCATCCCTAGTATTGTTGCTGCCTTTGGCGATATCTTTCTGAAGTATTCTCTGCAAACAGAACTGCTTAACTTAAATTAGGACGAGGTCAAATGTGTGCAAGCTGAATGATCATTTATTTATCTAGGCTTTTTTGGTGTATGTTTTCTCTTGCAGGCAGAAGGACTTCTTTGTTTCTGTTTGTGCATCTCTGAGCAGGGGGGAAAGCCATGGATAAGGAGGTAAGTGATTTCATTTCGGGGGGATATTTAAGATAATGTTGCTCCGTAATATTTTTTTGCTTCATAATATTATTCATAAGAGTGACAGGGAGGAAGCAGGCAGGCAGGCAGTTCCCCTTTTTCTGTTACTGACAAGTGAAGGGGATGATTAACGAGAGTTGTAGACAATGTACTAGTAATAGAGAGAGGGGGGCCCATAGAAGTTAAACAAAAGTGCCTTCAAGAATTTAGAGTATTCCCAGGGATCTATAGTAGAACCTCATTGTGCCTGTCTACTGTTTCTATTTTTGATTAGATTTATAAACACAGCACCACATATTTTCATGTGGCTTTGTAGCCCAGGGGCAGAACGAGATTGACTGCACTGAAACTGTGAGGCTTGTGAATTTCGGGCAAGGGACGGAGTGAAATAAGTAGTGTAATTGTTTTTGTGGAGTGACCGTGGGACCTCCTCTGTTCTGAATTACACATGGTTCAACCCTTTGACCTAACCAACCTCGGCAAAGCCTGGTAGATCTCCTAAAGCTGTGCTGAAAGGTCCTATCAGTGACATGTTGGAACATTATCTGTCATGCGAGATGTGTGCCAACAACCATATTAAACTACATTAATTACTACCGAGGCCCACATTTGTGACAGTCTCAACTTCGCTTACCCCCATCGTCATGTTGCTTATTGTTCAAAAAGGACGTACAAATGGGCTGTTTGTTGAATCGGAATACGGCGACAGTGTTTTATTTTAAATTGCACTTTTGGAGAACATTCATACTGGTTGTGCCCTTGTTCTTTTACACCAGTGATGATTTTTGTGATGGGGTGGGGGAGGGGGAAGAAAAATGTCAGTAATAGGTTAAAGAACTCTCAGGATAAGAACAGCAGTAGCATAGAAAGAGTTACATATTCTATTGCTTGCATTTTTTGTGCATCAGAAGTTTGGTGTGTTTTTTAAAGTGAGAAAATGGTATAATAATTTTACAATGAACATGCTAATTCATTATGACTGTTTCTTTAAAAGTTTTTTTATGCCAGTTTCCTTAGAACACAGTGTCAAGAACTCAGTTTAATTACTTAGAATATTCATTGTGTCTGATAATTTATATACGTACGTGAATGTGTGTACCCACATCCTAGCAGGGCAATGCATTAAAGATATCCAGCGTAAGTATATAAGGTGAAAACCTTAGCTTGAAATAGGTTTAATTTGGCCAAGTAATTTTATGATGAAGCTTAATTGTTTAACACTACACTGTATACAGGAATGTATAGGTCAGCTAAATCTAGGCATATATGTATTATATTCTGTGCTATGGGACCACAAACATTTTTTAAAAAGGATTTAGCTGTGGCTCTTTTGTCATACAAACTTTTTTTTAACAAAACTGATGTTGCCTTTTATTTTCCGCTTGAGATGGTGCTAGCAAGTCAGCTGCAAAAAAGAAAACAGCAAAACTACATTTGACCCCACCAAGTGTCATTCTCATTAGCAGTAAACCATTTGCTCTTCTTAAAGCAGGCAGGTGCAAATTGCAAGCTGTTTCACTCTGGCTGTTATTCCTTAAATAGATGGAGTAATAAGGCGAGGATTGGCAGGTTGGTGGGAGGTTCTGTCCCCACCTGCATACAGGAAAGTCTTAATACTGTTGGACCAGGAAAATGCAGGAATTAAAATACAGCAGTTGATGTACCGATACAATTGAGCTGGTTTAACAGAAGGGATATGCGCGGCGTTGTAAGATATTGTCCATATTTATCTAGGGTGAGTTCTGGAAGCAGAGCTCTGTTTTATGTTTAAAGGCGAAAGCTCTCACTGAAGTGAATGAAAACAGAAGCCAACATACCTGTTCCTGTTTACCATCATTACACTCCTTAGAGCATTTCAGGCACTATTAAGTTCCTGGAATCCTACCAGATTGACAATATATTTTCCAGCTACCACAACTCTCTTGGCTGTATTCAGACAAGATCCCAAAGGCGAGGAAGACTGTGGGGCTGGGGGAGGAGGAGGAGGAGGGAGTCTACGGATGAATCTGCTGAGCTAGTTTGCTGATGCTTCAAACAGTTGTTCATTTTAAGGACACCTCATTTAATTTCATGGAAGAGACACAGCATGCCAGCCTGTGTCTCAATCTAAGGTATGCATTTCCTAAAAGGAACTAAAACTCTGTCATTCCAAAGGCACTCTTCTTTTTGACTCCTAGCCTGCATAGGGACTGCTGTCTGGAAGTGGTAACTTTAACTTTAACTCTAAGCCTGCTGATGAGGTCTGTCTGTATGATCTTCGCCAAGCAGATAAGGGTAGGGAGACAGCTCAGAGCACAACTTGTTTACAGCGGGACAGGAGAAAACAGCAAGACGCAAATGTGGGCTGACGTTTTCATGAAGCACAATGGGTTGATCACAGATTCAATCTGACTGCCCTGAACTGAGCGATGATCCGTACAGTATGCAAAATTCACTTTCTGGCTGGTCTGTGCCCACCAGCTTCGCAGCAGCTTTTGCAGAACCCCTGAGCCATGGCTTTGAGTGGAACCAGAACTGAACACGGCTTTGTTGTACCCAATTCCTTCTGACAACAATCACATTCTTTTAAAAACTTCATAGGTTTTAGTTGTCACTGGTTATAAATGAGGATTGTTGTTGTTGCTGCTGCTGCTGCTGCTGCTGCTGCAGCTGCAATACTGGCTGTGTTCGCACATAGACATTATTACCGTGTTCCAGAATCAGTTTTACGAAAGCATTCCATTCGTTTCAGTGACACAAGATCCCCAACAGAAATAACATTGGGTTGCTTTCTTTGCTGATTAAACTGTGCAGAGACGGCCTCGTCCTTCGAAAGGATTTCTCTCTCCTTTTTAAAAAACAATTTCTAAGTCATCATCACATTCAACTTATGAGTATTTAACACAGTGAGTGGGAAAGATGTCAGAGTGTCCCCTTAAAAATATGCGCTGTTAATTTAAGGAGGGAGAAAATGGAAATCATCATTACATTTAAAAAAGACTTGAAAAGCGTCATACAGCTGCATTAGACCTATAAGACCCAGAGAAATGGGTCACTGAGTCAACATCCTCTCTGCAGCAAGCACATGCACGTGTTTTTGTGTGTGCTTTTTTAAAGGATAATTTTTTTAATTGTTGAATCAAATTGCTGGGAGGGGGCAAGAGTAATATCAAGCCCTCTGCTTCTCCTGCCACCATATTTCTCTTCCTTCTTCCCACCAGATGTAAAATCCACAGTATACTACAAGCAAAGAGCAGAAGAAAACAAAAGTGTTCCACACCAAACAGATAGTTTCAGGTGATTCAGTCAGCAGTGCAAATTTTAAAAAAGGAAAGCGTGGGAAGATTTCACCAAATATTCTTGAAGGTGAGATGAAATTCTGAAATAGAACTCCCTGCAACTTTAATTTAGATTTCTTCAACATGAACACTGCCACCAATTCCCTTGGAATGCCATTAAATCTTCCTAGTAGCTTACAGAATTGGCTTAGGTTTGAGATTGACACGAACACCGAGGATCAAACCAACTGTTAACTAAGATTGTTTGTTAAGGAGCTATTTTGTACATAAGGAAATGCTGATATGTACATTGGGGTCTTAGATAGATAGACAGACAGATAATTTATTACGGTCAAAGACCAGCTCGCATTGGGATCTTAAGTGTGCTTGATTAGCCATTCCAAAGACTCAAGAGATACTGTTGAAGACACCAGGTTCCAAGTGGCTTTTGCAACAAGCTGTATCCCAAATTCACTCATTACCTAGTCCAGCCATTGGATACATTCTGCCTCTGCCACACAAGCTCAACTGGTTATATTTCTAGATGCTTGGATAGTTCAGTTGATTTTTAAAACCTGCTTATCTAACCTCCTTCTGGCAAGACCTTTGCACAGAACCTTTGCACACAATCACTGGCTCTTTTCTTTCGAGCTTCACCAGCTAAGTACAGTTTTTTTTAAAAAAATAAAATTATTGTTACAAAATTGTACACACATAGATGATAAAATATGACATGACTAACAAAAAATGGGTCACTAGGGGTGTAGAAAAGTACCAAACATATTATTTCATAGTACATAACGATGAGGTGGTTACAGTAAACCAGTAAAATGAATTCTTCAATAAATCAACTTGGAAAACAGAGTAATAAGAGAGAGCCAATGAGTAGCGCCTGCTTTTCTACACCACATTGCAATATTTGTTGTATTCCTCATCCATGTGTTGTTACATTTGTATATTTAATAAAAACATACCATACAGTGTAAAAAAAATCTTTTCCCCCCTTTTCCCTTGCCATCTTCAATTTTTGCGACAGCTTTCCCCTTATGGCCGTTTACCAGAATATATTATACCAGTGATCCATATTCATTAACCACAAGGTTTTTCCAAGCTCTGGCCATTACCTTTCTAGCTGCTGTTGATGAATATGTTATTAATTCCTTACTTCTTAATTGGTCCATGTCTGAAGTATATAAATTAAGGCTAACCCCAGAGTTTTGGGGGTTGTCCGAGCTGTAATCTGAGATACCTCTTTAAAAACTTCCTTCCAAAATTGTTCAACTTGAAGACATTCCCAGCACATATGTTGGTATGTACCTATAATTTGGCATCCTCTCCAACATAACAGAGAGCTTTTGGGTTTTCTATAAGATAAGCACCTTGGTGCTAAATACCACTCCTGCACAATTTTTAGTAAACAATTCCTAGTAGTTGCTGAGATTTATATGGTGCTTTTGTCCATACATTGTTCCATTTATCCTCTTCAATGTTTCTATCCCAATTTAATTCCCACCAGCTTTTTATATGACAGTCTGGGGGCTAAAACTTTTGCCTATTTCCCCCCATGATCTAGTGCCCCACCAAGCTCATTCTGCCCTCGGCAGCCCCCACCTGCCTCCCTTCTTTCTTATATCCAGTTTAAAGGATGGCACTGGCTGCCAGCAAATGGAGCTAAGCTAGTTGGCTCTGCCTTTCATTTGTTGTAGCGCCATCTACTGTTGGTCTTCCAGCCTTCTTCCCTACCAGTCACAATCAGCACCAGCCCCTGTTAATCCTGCTCCTCCAGTGCCTGAGGCCTATTCCATTGTCCCAGCAGCAGCTATTAATTCCTTTTAAAACAACAACAACCCAGATACCTTATTTATGTGTCTCCTACATGGCACTGAATTTGTCTCTTCCTGGTTGCTTCACCTCTGGAGAACGTCTCAGCCTTTGAGGAAGCTCAAATGCCAATGATATTTAAAAGTCTCATGCTGTAAATCTAGGCTAATGTTCAGTGTGATATGTAAGGCATTAAGAATGCAAGTCAAGTATCAGTATTAGTTAATTGTATTTGAATAGTTCTTTATGACAGATCATAACTGTGAAATGCAATGAAACAGTCTATTTGTATAAAAATTAGCAGTATCCTGAACTTTTATTTTTTTAAAGCAGGGATTTAAAGCCATGTAAACAAAATTTGGCAACTGAAGCTGATTTAAGACATTAAATGCCACAAGGTTAATGACACCCCCAAAGCATTTGGAAATATTAATCTTTCTTTTTCTTTCTTTCTTTCTTTCTTTCTTTCTTTCTTTCTTTGGAATGACTAAAATAATCAGAGAAGCCAACTATTTTTCTCTGTCTCTTATTTGCTTTATTGAATACTTATTTAGTGTTCATTAAAGAAAATGTGTGTCTTAACCTGCCTGTCCTATAATTTACTATCACTTGGATTATAGTTTAATTATTTTGACAGAGTATTATTTGTGACTATGACATACATCATTTTATGCTTTCTCTCTCTACCATTCAGAGAGAAAGACAGAAAATGATAAATGATAATAAATATTTTAATTGTTCCATTCATGGCGGCAATTTTGAGGATGCATAGGATGTCATTTTGTCACAATCTGGCATTGAAAAATAAGCACTGCACTGAAAAGTATAATAGCCCTAGCAGTTTGTGAGTTTAACTTTTCTATTTAGTTACAAACATCATACAATTTATTCTGGAGTGAACTCATGAAATTTGTAATGTGTCTGTGGAGTGGACAGTTTGCAAAGCCTGTCTACATAAAATAGATCATTGGTGGGGAGATGGAGGGGAAGGGTCTGTTGGCAGCTCTTGGGTAAGAAAACCTCCATGGATCCTCTTTCCTGAATGTGCCACCCTCTACCTTACTGCTGTTGATGCTGCCCATTTGTTTTCTCTCTTCCTCTTGTCCCAAGCTGCCCAGAAAATGAGGGCAGGGAGCTCTTAGCTGCTGCCTGACAGGGGCAGGAGTCAGGAGCATGTCAACAATAAATCACATGAGTAAGTGAAGTTAACTCTTTATTAGAAGAAACAAGGGCAGCTCAGACCTAATGGACATAGCAACTCTTCTCGGTTGATCTTGCTTCTATGAGCCAGTTGTGGAGACTAAATGTTCCTCTCTTCTCACAGCTGCCCAAGTCTCCTCCCCCAGGTACTTCCTAAGCAATCTGAGACTGGACCAGTGCACTTGTCTATGTTCCTCCTCCTTCATACCACTTCTGGTTCTGGGAGACCAGTAGGAAGGGGAGCTTGTCGCAGCAGGAGGGGGAGATGCCCTGGCTTCTTCATTTGCTTGACACATCTTTGCTTCTTGCCCCCCCCCCCCGCTTCCGCTTCTGATTCTGATTCTGGACTTCTCTGCCATGGAATCTTCCTGCTCACTAAACCCTGTTATCTCTTTAGCTTCCAACACTTCCTTCTCAGTCTTCTCTCTCTTCTGCCTCTGACCACTCATTGTCATCCCACCGCCAATCCCTGGGCTCTGAGCCTTCTTCCCTTGGGTGTTCCCCAGCTGTAGCCTCCCACCATCCCGCTGCGTCCAACCAGTCCATGACATCGCCCCTCCATCTCCTTGCTCCCATCTAGCAAAGATGGCAGGGAAGCAAGCAACATCAGCAAGGAGCAGGAAGAAGACCAGAGAGCTCATTGGGCTGACAGTGGACTCTCTGTTGAGACATGGGTCTTGGCAGGTGCCTGAAGCTGCCCACCCCTGATGCTGGCCTTTAGTTTGTTGGATAAATATGAAATTTCCAACTTGCTACCATCTATGATTGCCACCTTTAAGCTAGTAAATTATCCATGCAGCTCAGTGAATCAAGATAAGGAGGACCAATGGAATCTCTTTACACCTTCCTTCTTTCCTTATAAGGTACTAGCAGCTTTGTACTCAGTATTGCTCAAGAAGTCTAAGAAACAGAGAATCAGTGCAGTTTTGAAAGGCTCATTCCACCATCGAAATGATTCGAAATGGGGATGATGGGGCTTGTACTGTGGCCAACATATTTTCCAGCTGATGGAGAAGTTTGAGATGACTCCTGTGTCTGACAGAATCTCTCAGCTCCCACCTTGGGGAGAGGAAGATGGCATAGAAGAGGACTGGGTGAGCAAGAGATTCGAGACACCTCACTCCTGCTTTCAGCTCACCACTAGTTGGAACGCACATTCTCTGCTCACTACACAAATGCCTTAAAATGCAGTGAACATGTGTCCAAACCACTTCCAGCGCTCTATAGAATTGATGACAATTTTTGCTCTGAGTGTTGACCTGCTACTGCCATTCTGAACACCTATAAAGCCCTTCAGAATGTTCAAAATGAATCACATACATTACCCCAGCAATCTGTGCAAGAACTCTATAAGGTAGGCCAGTAACATTATCCCTATATTTTCAGGTTGAGACATGGTGGTTGGCTGAAAGTTCTCAAGTGAATTCTTTGGTTCAGGACTATTCTTCAGGGTAGCCCACTTTTGTACTCACATACTTATTATTTAGAAAGTTTTGCACGCATACGTTTGCCCCAGCTTTTGAAACTTTGTCCTGAAACAATTTAAGTTTGTGTATTTAATGCATGATTTAAGATGAAGCTAGCTTTTGGGCTCCAAGTACTAGTGATGACAGCAAGCCCATTTGCTTAAACTCAGATTTTCCTCCAGTCATATATTAAGCAGAGGTGGGGGTACACTCTTGAGAGCAAAAATGATACAGAGGTGAATGTTCCTGCACCCCCTGCCCTTGGGATTGCATGTGTGTATTGAATAGTCCCTAGACAGATGGGTGACTATAAATGATGAAAGCCAAACAAACTCATCCATCCTCACAGCTTCTCTCTAAGACACTTTCCTTCCAGCTGGGCTCACTTTTGATAGTGGAGAGCAGCAGGGCTGGTGGTTGAGAAAGAGAAATGGCATTAAGGGATACACTGTGCAGAAGTCAGCCACGAGCAGAGGGAGGCTTGCCCATTCTCATCTGCACACTGTTTTACATGCCATTGGAGCTGCTTCTAAGTACAGTTTGAGCATTTGCAATAAATCTGGTTCTCTAGATAAGTCTTGTCCTCTGGTTTTTCATTGTTTGGGGTAAAGTATCCAAAAAACCAGCATTTTGGGTGCTTTTTCTTTTGCTAATTTTTACAAACACTGTGAGGACACAAGTGATAACCATCTTTGGCACTGGCAACAGGAATCTGAAGAAATAAAAATGCATTTACCATTATAAGCAACAGTTGATGCTGTTTCCCCCCTATACCCAGTTCAGTTCACCGAATAGTGAATCCAAGGTCAAGTTTTCCTTTGATGAAGAGTCTTTGTCTTAATTATAATACAAAATAATACAAAAGGAAGTATTTTAATGTGACCTTCATTTGGCATTTGTCTTAACTTTCCTTCTCCTGTTTTTATTTAATTCTTCCACTCTGTTGTTCAATTAGTGTTTGACCCCTTAGCGGAGATGTAAATTAAATGACATTTCAATGCCATCCCATATTTAAAATACTGTGTTAGTTGTGGATCATAAAGGGTAATCTTCGTTCTTAAGCTAATTTATTCATTTAACAATTTCCCTCCAGAAGTTCCAGCAGAAGGCTCTGAAACAAACTAAGCAGAAGAAATCCAAGTCGGCTGAATTTCTGATGGGTGAGCCTTGCTTGATGAGTTATTGCTCATAATTTGTGTAAGGATTAATTAACTAATTACAGACAAATGGCTGTGGGCAAAATTTTGCTCTTGCTTGTCAGGGTGCAATTTGTAATTATTTTAATCATTTATTCTCCCCCCCTCCTTTTTATATAAAGAGTTAATTTTAACCTAATTCTGTTTTGGTGCCGTTTGATGCTGATAACTCTCAAGTCTTTCAGTAAAAGGAATTATTAGAAGGAATTTTCTGCTTGTCACTGTTTTGGGCGCTCCTCTGACCTTGCTGCTTCTCCCCCCCCCCCCTTGCTTCCCAATAGGAAAAGACGGGAGAGTTGCAGCAGAAGGCATTGCAAATCCAGCTTTTAACATCAGCAGCACAGATCTTTCAGCATATCAGGCTTCAGAGGAGGAAGTTATTAGACGTGACAAGCCGGGTAGCACCCTTGCAGCTCACCAACAAAAACTCAGGCTGCAAGCCCAAGCTGAACCAAGAGGTGAGCTTTCACTCTTGATCACCATCAGATTGAGTGACAGTGGTTATGCTCTTGATCTAACCTGTGCATTCCATGGTGTGTATGAGACATTCCATCCTGATGCATTCCAATAGAAACCTGGGATGCTAAAACTGGGAGGGCAAAATGATTGCTGAAAACATCTGACATATACACGTTTGAAGATCTTTCTTCCCTCTCCTCCTTTTATATTCACATCCTGTTCATAATTATTAGGGAAATGCATGGTGATCAGTGCCAGAATAAGCTTCATTGAAAAGTGCCCTCTTCTGTCTTGCCTTAATATTTATGTTGCGTTAAAACTAAGACAGCACTGAATTCAAGAATGCTGGCTCCAAGATTAGAGGGAAGGCTTTTTCATTAGGCAACAACCACGTATAATCCTTTCCCAGCTATCACCTGAATGCTGTCTGTCAACCAATATTTCCCCCTTAATTTATTCTGTTCTTTTTACCTGTGTGTCTACAAAAGCTTATCACCTCTCATCTACTATAGTAATAGAAAGCCAATGATCTTTTTTTCAATTACAGTCATACCTTGTGTTATGTTTGCTTCATGTTGTGGCTTTTCAGGTTACGAACACGGCAAAGCCGGAAGGGTTTACTTCCGGGTTTGCCGTGCGTGTGCATGCAGAAGCAATCTGCGCACTATGTGCAGAAGCACTCTACCGTGCTTTGCACATGTGCACTAGTGGCGCTCTACTTATGGACTTTTCAGGGTGGGATCACATCCGAAGGTAGAGGTACCACTGTATAGTTTACTAAGTTTCAATATTTTTAACATATACAATCAAAACACCGTTTCATCATTTCTCTTATTTTTATCAACTTCCCACCCCATTTTCCATGGAGTTTTTGCTTCTCCCCTTCTGCTGCACTCTTATCTATTAAATCATAACCACAGTGTTATAATCCAAGAAAGCCAACAATCTTTTGCTGTTGTGACAACAGTGACTTCTCCTTTAGTATGAGGCCCTTGCATTTAAGTTTCCAAGTTTCATGCTTAGCATTGTCCTACCTCTGTAATTTCGGCTTGCCATACGTCAGGAAAATTCCTGACATGTCCTGGTTCCTGGGTGTAAAAATGGCGTCATGGGGAAATTTTGCTGGAATGGCAATATGTCAGGGAAAACCCAGATGTATGGCAATGCAAGGAAAAAGCAGCGGAAACAGCTCAAAAACCTTAAAATCACTATTTTGGGGGTAGGTTTCTCCCCCAAAAGCTCAGCATTTTGTGTTTTCCCCTAAAAAAAAACCTCAACAACTTTGCGGGTGTCAGGAATTTTACTTTTTGAAATAAGGCAACCCTACTGTTATTGCCATATTGTTTGCTTGTTCATTTCTTTAGTCTTACCTTCTTCTGTTAAAGAACAGCTTGCATAGGGTTCACAGGTGGTCTCCATCCTGGTACTGATCAAACCCAGACCCACTTAGCAGCAGCACAGTGGCTGGGTCACCTGCCCTTAGGCCAAGGGTGGGAAACCTGTGGCCGCCCAGGTGTTGCTGGACTTCATTTCCCATCATCCCTAGTCAGCAGGCCATCTGTCAAAGCTGATGGGAGTCCAACCAGACCCAGAGGGCCACGAGTTTCCCCTATCTCTGCTTCCAGCCATGCTCTGAATTTCAGCATGCCCGATGAGATTTGTGAATTAATATGTCCATTTCATAGGGAGAACCACCTGGAAAAAGTTGCATAATAGCATTGAATTGACAGGTACTATATTCCACCCCACCTCCCGCACGTTTCCTGATTTGACTTGCATTCTAAGAATTAATTTGTTTTGAAATGATGTATTTTTAAAACTAGAAAAATTCCCATGGAGAAGCAGAGCACTAGAAATTGTTAGTTTATCCAGTTCTGCATAGTCCATTAATTTCTTGAAAGACCCACATTGGCTCCCAGTACGTTTCCGAGCACAATTCAAAGTGTTGGTGCTGACCTTTAAATCCCTAAACGGCCTCAGTCCAGTATACCTGAAGGAGCGTCTCCACCCCCATCGTTATGCCCGGACGCTGAGGTCCAGCGCCGAGGGCCTTCTGGCGGTTCCCTCATTGCGAGAAGCAAAGCTACAGGGAACCAGGCAGAGGGCCTTCTCGGTAGTGGCGCCCACCCTGTGGAACGCCCTTCCAGCAGATGTCAAAGCGATAAACAACAACCTGACGTTCAGAAGACATCTTAAGGCAGCCCTGTTCAGGGAAGTTTTTAACGTGTGATATTTTACTGTATTTTTGGTTTCTATGGAACCCGCCCAGAGTGGCTGGGGAGGCCCAGCCAGATGGGCGGGGTATAAATAATAAATTATTATTATTATTATTATTATTATTATTATTATTATTATTTCATCCTCCATTCTTCAATCGTCGGTAACTCTTCTTGTTTCCATTTTTGGGCCAATAATATTCTTGCTGCTGTTATTGCATATAAAAAGAGCTTACATTCCTTGCTATTTATATCACTCCCTACAATGCCTAGTAAAAATGTTTCTGGTTTCTTTACAAATGTATATTTCAACATTTTTTAATCTCATTATATATCATCTCCCAGAAGTTTTTCACCTTTTTACATTCCCACCACATATGGTAAAATGTTCCCTCTTTTTCTTTACATTTCCAACATTTATTATACAGGTACTATATTCTACCCCACCTCCCTCACGTTTTGATTTGACTTGCATTCTAAGAATTAATTTGTTTTGAAATGATGTATTTTTAAAACTAGAAAAATTCCCACGTGGAAGCAGAGCACTAGAAAATGGACAAGTAGACCCAATGCAATTTTTGCTTCCGGGGGGAGCAGTGATTGAGTGAGAGTGGAGGTGAGGTACCAAGTACATTGCTGGTGCCAAACATATTGCTCTGCTTTCCTTTGAACCACATCAGCGAGGATGAGAGGGGGAGGATCTCGTTGTCTGGGCAGCCCAGGACCTCCACACACACTGCCCAGGCCTGGGGCCCGGGCAGGTCACTTTGGTGCTGCTAATGCAGCAGTTTGTCTTCAGCCCTGGAGGTGCAATCCATTGTCTCTCAAGACAGACGGATTCCAGCAACAATTCCTGGGGAAGCCTATGTTCAGTTGTAGTCTTAGCCATTGCACCTCTATCATCTTCTCTGCTGAGTGAGAGAAGCCGTCCCAGTTTCTGATTTGATCCCGGAATGTCCCACTTTCCCTTAGGACATCCCTATTTTCATTGGAGAAATGTATGCAAGGGTATGGAGTTATCCGACCTCTGAGCTGCCTGAAGGCAATCCTGTGTAGGGAAGGTTTTAAAAAAATGTTTTTATATATGTTGGAAGCCGCCCAGAGTGGCTGGGGCAACCCAGTAAGATGTGTGGAGTATAAACAGTAAAATTATTGTTATGGAATGGGACGTTCCTATTTTCATTGGAGAAATGTTGGAAGGTATGACATCCACAGGGATGTGGGTGGCGCTGTGGGTTAAACCACAGAGCCTAGGACTTGCTGATCAGAAGGTTGGTGGTTCGAATCCCCAAAACAGGGTGAGCTCCCGTTGCTCGGTCCCTGCTCCTGCCAACCTAGCAGTTCAAAAGCACGTCAAAGTGCAAGTAGATAAATAGGTACCGCTCTGGTGGGAAGGTAAATGGCATTTCTGTGCGCTGCTCTGGTTTGCCAGAAGCAGCTTAGTCATGCTGGCCACATGACCTGGAAGCTGTACGCTGGCTCCCTCGGCCAATAAAGCGAGATGAGCGCCGCAACCCCAGAGTCGGCCATGACTGGACCTAATGGTCAGAGGTCCCTTTACCTTTATCTATGATATCCACACACACCCCATCAATATGATACTGTGTTACAGTCAGCCCCCCCCCCCGTCCCCAGTTCTGGCACCTCTCAGGTGGGCACCATTGCCATTATAAGAGAACAAGGGAGGTGTTCGTGGTGAGTTCCGGCACCTCTTTTTCTAGAAAAATAGCACCGGTTACAGGGATTCCTTGCCCTTAAGCATGTCTCAGGTTCTGTCTGGTTCCTTATGGATTGAAATTCCAATAGTTAAAACGGCTGAATCGAAACCGCATTATTGAATGGTGCTTATTAACAGGCTCAGTTCACACCAGCAAGTGTTTTCTGAGCCATTCAACACACAGCATTTCCCCAGGAAAGCCAGCAGGTCTCACACTGGCACAATGCCCTCTGCTGCCTGCAGTAAAAAAGAATTGCCAACAAAACGACACTGTGCGTGCAGCATCACATGTGCAAACAGGAGCAGATGCAGTCAGTTTTCCAAGGAGAGGAAAGGGAGGGGAGAAGCAGGGATAGGGAAGGAACGTTCAAACCATCCTAGACAGACGGGAATTGAATCTGCTTAATGCTCATGAACATTATCCGGGACCTGTCAGCAGTGACAGTTTTAAAGCAGAGCTAAATGTGGAGATAGGCACATAGCACTGAGACAGTACCACTCCCAGTTGCATCTGGGGACTAACCTGTCTAAAAGCTGCCTCACACCACGAAATATACTCGGAGTTGAGTGTGGATTTCATGCTCTTTATTCAGCTCATAGTAGTGAGGAATGAATGTTCCCTCCAAAATATCTGCTTTATATACATTATTTACACAATGGGCCGCATGTGATTGGCTAATTCCGGGATTCTCCTGTAGCCAATCAGGCTGCGGATTCACTTCCACCTGGAGCTGGATTGGGTGGCTCCTGCGGACCAATCATACTGCTGCATTGTTCTAGGACCAATCAGACTGCTGCATTCTGAATCCTATTGTTCTAGGACCAATCAGACTGCTGCATTTTGGATCCTATTGTTCTAGGACCAATCAGACTGCTGCCTTTTGTTTCCTATTCAGCTCAGTACATAACACACCAGAATCTGCCTGCATCTGGAAAACCAGCAGGCCAGGTAAAAGGTGAGGTGCAAAGCCTTCTTCCGCCTGATACACAAGCCTTCCAAGCAGAGGAATTATGAGGCATTAGGTGCATTCAACAAAGTGATTTCCCTCCTTGCACAAATTCATTGCTCGATTCCCAGGTTATATGAGGGAAGTCAGTTAGCCTTTGCACACCTACAAACACTGGATGTTGGGTGCATAAGCCCTCTCAAATGTTATGGCCATGCATGGATGTCCAATGGGACAGGCATGCCTAGTGTGCAAGGGGAGCCAACGTGGTGTGGTGCTTATAGCGTTGGGCTGGGAGACCAGAGTTCAAATCTCTACTTGGCCATGAAGGTCACCAGGTGACTTTGGGTCAGTCACTGTCTCTCAGCCTAACCTACCTTGCAGGGATGTTGTGCGCATTAAATAAGGAGGGCCAGAACCATATACATCACCTTGAGCTCCTTGGAGAGAAAGGGGGGATGTAAATACAATAAATAAGCAAATAAATAAATTGGATCAATTGGTATCTGGATTGGAATGTGGTTATTGTTATGCTTCTCCCAACACAATAGAATGGTCTTCTTCTTCTTCTTCTTCTTCTTCTTCTTCTTCTTCTTCTTCTTCTTCTTCTTCCACTAGATTTTTAAATGAGATAAAAACCACAATCTGGTTAACTCTTGCAGAACTTAAATCTTATATGCTTAAAACTTGATGAATTTCCATGCACCTACTCCCCTATGGAAGGAGGATCTTTGCTAGATCAGTGTGTGAGCTGATTGGACTAACTACAGTAAGGCATCAGTCCTAACCCCACTTACCTGGAGTAAACCCTATTGAATTAGGGATTGCTGGATTTTCCTGTAAGATGGAAAGCCGTCTTGGAAATATTATTGATGAAAGCAACTCCTGCCTTTCATGGAAATTGTCTTAAGAAGTTTTCACAGTCTTTCTCGACAGCTTGCTCCATGCAAACTGAAAAGCTTAGCTTGTTGATCCTTAGACCTTGTCAAGTAACACCAGAGAAAACTAGCCCTGTTTCATGTATTCAGCCATCATGTGAGAGGAGATAGCATATCCAAGAAGAAGCAGTTTATATAATTTTTCCTAAATAAATCAACTCAGAAGACCGTTATAAAACTTTTAAATTTCTTCTCAATCACAAAGGGTTTTTAACAGAACCCAGAACAAACTGCTTAGTTTTTTTTAAGCACATTTTAGGTTGAGGCTCTGGTTTTCTTTCTTCCGAGCCAACGAGAAGTACAGGAAGCGCCAAATAGCTCAGGTCTAAATCAAAGAAAATGTTTGCAAGTGTTCCTAAAGCTGCTTCTGTGTAATGTTAATGCTGTATTAGCATTTAGCTTAACTGCCTGATTGTATGTGTTGTGTAAAGAAGCAGAACACAAATTTCTCAGTGGACCTCTTCATTTGCATGTTATATGCTTTCGCATATTTCCAAAAGCAAGTGAGTAATTAGTTCCCAATCTATTCATGAATTCACATAATTAGCAAAATGCTTTTGGTGCTTGCTTAATAGAGATGTTAGTGTATTTAAAAATTTTAAGGAAACAAACAACAAATCAAAATGGCTTCATTTGCTGAGCCATTTCTTGGGTTCCATAGTATTTCCTTAAAGAAAGTGGACCTTTGGCAATCAACATATAGTTGTTTGTTTGCTTTTTTAATGTAGGTATTGAAGCCAAGCCTTTCTAGGAACTGCATAAAGTGTCTGGTCTGAAAGCTGTCCTCTCTCAACCCAAATGCATATGGTTATCTTATGGTTACTCAGCAAGAAGGCAAAGGTGCTTTGCACATACTCCAAGAGTTTTTCCCCCCTCCACATGTTGGAGGAGAAAAAGAGGTTCTGGAGCTGAGCAACTAACTGCTCTAATAAAACCATCTGACAAACAGTTTAAAGCTTCCCTAAAATGTGTGGTGCCCAGGAGTCTTCTCAGTCCCTGCCTGAAACACAACCCCAAGTCATATACCTAAGTCATACCTGTGAGGTATGAGTGTCACCAAAAATGGCTTTCTCCATTATCAAGGCTCCAAGTTTCAATTGATAAAAGCAAGCAGTGCTCATAGGAGCTTCCTAGTTAAATGGTTGCTTCCCAAGTCAACACCCTCCTGTTCCCCCTTAACACAGTGTTGCTGGTGTTGATATAACTATCCCAAACATAAACTAAATCAATAAACGCTGGGTAATGCACGCTAAAATGTATTCTGCTTTACTTTATTTCATTTATCCCCTTATACCAAAAGTCTCATGGTGACTTACAATAAAACAAACACTACAAATCAAATGCAACAGATGTTTTTAAAATATATATTATGTCAACAGTAGCTAAAACACTCCAATGATCGTATAAGAATTCTCAATATATTAATCAAATCTATGTCTGGCTAGCTACCAGAATAACCAGAAACTGACATAGGAAGATGCCTTACTCTGAGTGAGACCCATTGGTTCATCTACCTCAGAATTGTCTACACTGATTGACAGGGGCTCTCCAGGGAGGGAGAGACAGGGAGTCTCTCTCAACCCTTCTTTGAGATGTTGGGGATTGAACTTGCGACCTTCTGTATGCCAAGCGGATGTTCTGTCACTGAGCCCATGACTCAGTAGAATAATGCAAGAAGAGTGATGAAGACTTTCTTTGAATTTCAGTGAGACAAGACACGAGGTTTTGTCTAATTTTGCATTGCATCTAATATCTTGTGAGAAAGCACATAACTGATGTTGAGTATGGATTCTGCTGCCCATTGCATTCCAGTACAACCAATGAAATGATTTAGAAGCCCTTGAATGTATAAATAGACATACTGCACATGGATCTGGTGAGATGTGCTCAGGAGCAATTTTCCAGATGAACATGTGGTGCTGGATAAGGAAGAGGAAGTGCAAAAGAATGGTACTCACATGGTTCTTGGTGCTGAACAAAGAAACCCAATGCTATTGCCTATATTTCATTTTAATTCAGATTGTTACTTAAAAAAAAAACCACTATAGGTTAAAAAGCATACTATAGTTCAACATGATTGGCTGAGGATGTATCCTAGGCCTGCTTCTTATGCAGCATTTGCAAGTCCATGTATAGGGATGGAGAACTCGTCCATAGATATGCATTCACCATTTTCTCTTTTAACACCCAAGTGAATTATTCTGCCAACCTCTGAAAAAGAGCATGTTCTCACAGTGCTTTGTGCTAGAGGAAAACAATTACACTGAATAAGGTAGACTAGCTCTGTTATTGCGGTACATAAGACTTTGATTACATACTGCCAAGATTCATACCAGCCTAGTAGTTGTTGACAGATAAAGTAACAAAAATGAAACTCATTTATTTTTTCTTTATTGAGACCTCAAGGTAAAGCAAATTTTCAGGTCTTGTACTTACTGCATGGAAAGAACAGAGCCTGACAGTCAAAGTGTGCTGGTCCAGAAATCTAAATTAAACCTAGTTTCATATCAGAGTTTCATTTAGTCTCTGAAAAGGAGCTGCTGCCTGGATTACTTTTTTTTTTTTTAAAAAAAAGATCTAAAACAAATATACTGTGGATTGCTGCAGTATGCCTTGGATATGTTATCCCTGTCACATGTTTGATTCTTGGAATCCCCCACCCCCTTAAAAATATAATTGCAGTGTGGTGTATTTTGGGGGCGTTTTCTGCAAAGCAATGCATGTATTCGTGACAACAACACACAAAAATGTGGTATTTTAGAGGAAGTTGCTTTGCATAAATATTTATTAGGCAAATTTGCTTTACAAACATTGTGCGTATAAGGAAATATGAACACTAAACTCTTCCATGAGGATTTATTTATTTACTTAAAGATTGCAAACTGATGTGGAAATGTGGAGAACTGAATTTAAGATTGGAAAAATTAGAAATGGAGGGCAACCTACATCAGATTTGACCATCCCTGTTCTACAGGAATGGGGGTTCCTGCATGGATGTCAGCACTGAAAGCTGCTAGGAGTTTAGTACAAATATGACCTGTCACAATCCCTTCTTAATGGCCAGTATCCCTGTGTACCAGTGGTGGCCCCTCTCCGTGACTGGATCAGGTGCAGCTCTCCACTTGCGCCACTAAAAACCCCTCTGGGCACAAGGAGCCCTCTTGCAGGACTAGAGCATGGAAGCCCATAAAGAGAATATTGTGTGCCAGCAGCTGTATTTCCTTTTATCAATTTCATTACTTCCTGCAGCACTTTGTATGGCTAGCTATGGAAATTGAAACTGCTAAATGAGTATTTTTATTTCATCAAAACCATTCTGCGGATGCTGAGCCCAAGTTAATACAATTGCTGTTCAGATTAATGAGGCAGCGTTTGCAACATCTCCTCTGTAATTAAACACTTCCATGGCTGGCAATAGCATTAAAGATGCACCAGATGTTGAAAGCTCAGTGGTGAAACTTAAAACTGTTAAAATTGAAGGGGGTCACCTGTGAAACACAATCTCCTTAACAGTCACTTTCAGAGCCCATCTCAAGAATAATTTTGGTTTAGGATTAGGTTTTAGGTAGCTTGCTTGTTTCTTTCTTTCTTTTTATCAACCTATCATCTACATTTGAGAATTTTCTCATTAGGTTCTGAGCAAAAGTAACATAAACTGAACTTGTTTCCAAAATTACCTTTTCTGACCTTTCCCTAGATGATAATTATGAAACCAGTCAGCTTAGAAGACTTGTTTTTTAAGAAATCTTATAAAGTAGTAGCAGAAATGTCCCTCTTGTGTGCCGGTGTCAAATTTCAAAATTAACATTTTGGTTCATGTGCTTCTAATAATCACTGACCCTTACTTCATGTACTTTCCACAGGAAATGAATGCAGCAGAAATTACTTTGACCCTCTGATGGATGAGGAAATAAACCCAAGGCAGTGTGGGATGGAGGTCAGCAAAGAAGGTGAGGTGGAATTAAGTATGTAATTTTTGTGTCAGAATATTCTTTCCCATTCATGGAAATGAGGTGACAAAGATCACAAATTCGGTTCCATTTAAATATCCAGCTTACAATTTAAATTATAAGTATTAGCCGCTCTAAATGTGATGGAAAGCCTTGGTAGTCTTTGATGAAGGACAGTGTGTTAGCGGGCAGATACAAGCAACTCAATGTGGCCTGGCATTCTGCTTACAGGTTGTGTTTAAAACTGAGTTTCATGAGTGCAGGTATAGAGTGGAAAAACACCCACCTAAGCATATGAGTTAATTAAAAAATGTTTAAAATACCCGGTCAAGACTAGCATAGCAAATTGTATAATTTCTGCAGGCCTGGCTTTGAATAACGCTACTGCAGAACTAAATTATTTTGACTGTGTGGGTTCACAATCAGGATTTTGTTGAGAAAAGACAACAATCAAGTATTTTCCTAGATTTTAAATCTCACGATGGGGGATGTTATGTAGAACAGGTAGAATAAGTGTCTTAATTGTTCTCTTTTGGAAATTTCCTTTTGTAATCCAGGTTTGGTTAGATACATTAAAATAAAAATGGGGTCTTTTTTAAAAAAAGACAACCGTGTGAATGAGAGACAAATATGATCACACAGGGGAAGTACAGGAAAGACACCTAGAAAGCAAGCACAACTTACCGTACATCATCTTAAATTAAACTGGCATAAAATATGCCAAATCCAAACTCCATTCAGTAGCAGGGATACTGTCGGCTGAAATGACCTAAACCTGCCAGAGGGAAAACAAGCCTTTAGCATCCTTTTGCCAGTGTAATTTCAGCTAGGTTGCCAGGTCACATGACTCAGCAGAATGTAGTTAGGATCCAGTATAAGTCCTGCCCCGACCAATCACTGACCAATCACTCCCCAAGAATGCCCATTTTCCAGTGTGTGTTCTGCCATTCCTGGGATAAGGTAGTTACGCTGGGCTGGGGTTGAGGGCTTATACTGGTGTAGCCTGGCTGACCTAGGAAACTGCTGGTTGAGCCAAAGATCTGCCACATCCTAACTTGTTCATTCTGGAGGATCTAGGGTTGGATTGTACCACTAGATTGAATTGCTACCTATATGAGGAAAGCCGAAAGAAA
Organism: Podarcis pityusensis; assembly: GCF_964106645.2. NCBI lineage: Eukaryota > Metazoa > Chordata > Lepidosauria > Squamata > Lacertidae > Podarcis > Podarcis pityusensis. The sequence goes on from NC_138031.1 coordinate 63,510,815, forward strand.
ATCTCTTCCCATTCCAAACTCAATAACTCACTTCTACGGTCAACCAAACGACACACAATTAAGATGGATAATGCAAAAAGTGGGTGTGAAACATATGGACTTCCATCATTGACTGTCTTGTTGGAGGCCCACCCTTGTTATAGAGGTACTACTTCTTGATTTCTACCAGTTGCTGCCCTTATACAATAGTTTGCAGCAAGAGATCCTTCCTTCAGCACACCCCAAACTTCCATGTTGCCAGTCTTCAAATCCATCAGTCAATGATGTGCCTGTTAACTTATATGCAGACACACAAGCACACAGTATTTCCGTTCCTTGGGCATATAATAAAGGGTGATGTGAAACAGAAGGAACAAAATGGCCAGTGTTTCCAAGTTGACATGCAGAGGCTAAGGCCAATTTGTTCTTGTGAACAGGTTCCACGTGACCTTTCCTTGCTATTCCAAGACACAATTTAATTATCAATTTAAATCCAGCTGAACCATATCTCTACCAGCTTAACAGAGAGCAAGAAATGCCACCCTAAAGATGTTCAGAACTTGCCTTTATAAACCTCCAAAGGCAGGAATTTCCCTTGTTGTGGTATAACTCAAGGCCACCACTGTATGTGCCCTTGATATCTGAATGTGACAGATGGACCTTTGAAAGCCATGATCTTCCTTCGCAGTGAAGCAAGCCATATGGTTCAAAGGTCTGCCAGTCTATCTTGCCATAAAATGTGCAAATACACAGAGACTTAATACAATAAACACCCTAAATCTTCCAGGAATGTTATCAAAGACCCATTCAAATATTATTAACTTTGTGTCCACAGCCTGTTGGAATGGGAGACTGAACAACGTAAGATGAATATTAAACATTTCCTTGGGTTGTTATGTGGAACAGACAAAAGCCCTTAGAAAAGTCCGTCCAATTTGTTCCTTTTGTTTGACTTAATATATTAGGTCTCCCTGTGTCTCGGGGAGCCATAGCTAAATGGCTGTCTTTTTGAATTTCTCTTACCATGTCTCTGGCACAACTGTCACTTGAAAGCCATGTGGAAGTCCAATTTACTAAGGGTATGCCAGCCACGGCAAGCAGCCCCAGGTTGGTTAAGATCTACAGAACCACAGCACAAGACTGAGCTTTTCTTTATTCCAGACATAATTACTTTGATCAGCATGAGACCACAGATTGGAAAAGAGAGCTTTGCATAAGATGTGTCCAGAAGACACAGTTTTATTTTTGAAAAGCCCAATTTATGATACATGTTTCCTCCTTCCATCACCCCTGCTACTCTTCTCCCTCCCCTTCTCCTTCTTTCACTTCTCTCCCTCTGGAAGTTTAAACATGTGAAAAGATATACAAGGGGTGGTTTAGCCTTTTTAACCTTGGATCTTTCTTTTTAAAACGTATCCTTTGCTCATAACCCATTTATACATTGCACTGTTTCTGGGATGTAGCAATCAAAAAGTCAAATGGGAATCGCCCAGGGAGTCAAGTCCATAGCAGATCTTACTCTCAGAAGTGGAGAGGCCAGCCTATGCATCTCCACCCAGTTCTGCCCAAGAAAGGAAATGGCAAGATGACCAGATGAAGAAGCCCCTCATATCAGGGGAAGCCAATCTGGAGCTGTCCGGGTGTTGTTCCACTGGATGGCATTAAACCCTGCTGGCATGGCCAATAATTGAAGATGATGGTTGCCCAGCAACATTGGGAGAGCACCACATTGGTTACCCTTACCTTATACCTAACATTTATAAAACACCCACATCTGGCTTGCTTTTGGGTCTGATCAACTAGTAAACCTGACCCTGTCACCTCCACCTTACTCCCAGCTGTGCAGGAGCTTGGTCTTATGATCATGATGATGATGATAATAAGAATTTTATTATTTATACCCCGCCCATCTGGCTGGGTTGCCTAAGCCACTCTGGGTGGCTTCCAACACATATAAAAACATAATAAAAGATTAAAAACATTAAAAACTTCCTGATACAAGGCTGCCTTCAGATGTCTTCTAAAGGTTGTGTAGCTTTTAATCTCCTTGACATCTGATGGGAGGGCATTCCACAGGGAGGGTGCCACTACTGAGAAGGCCTTCTACCTGGTTCCCTGTAACTTCTTCTCGCAGTGAGGGAACTGAGAGAAGGCCCTCAGTGCTGGATCTCAGTGTCCGGGCTGAACAATGGGGGTGGAGATGCTCCTTCAGGTATACAGGCTGTTTAGGGCTTTAAAGGTCAGCGCCAAAACTTGAAATGTACTTGGAAATGTACTGCGACCCAGTGTAGATCCTCTAGGACTGGTGTTATATGGTCCCAGCGGCCACTCCAAGTCACCAGTTTAGTTGCCACATTCTGGATTAGCTGTAGTTTCTGAGTCAACTTCAAAAGTAGCCCCACACAGAGTGCATTGCAGTAGTCCAAGCTGGTCTGAGAGAGAAAAGGTTTTCTGTGACTTTAAATGCTCTGCTTCTTAAGGGATTACTGATTCCTGCCCTACTCCATCTCCCAGCAATAGACTGTTATTGAGAGCTGGCCATTCTGTCTCACTTCCAATATTGCTGTTGCCCTTCCCAGCCATGTGGAAGTTGCTGGTGTCCAGGAGAGTTGTTAAAGGTGTAACTCTAGCTACACTTACAAGGGAACAAGCTCCACTGAACACAGTGAGACTTAAATCTCAGAAACCACTCATAAGCTTGCACTCTAAATGCTTATTATGTGCCATGTTATATCCCCACTTAAAGAGTTTTTGAAATTATCCAGACTTATCTGACCTCCATTACTTCTCTTGTTTTAGTGCCTGTGAAGTTGGATGAGAAACTCCTCTATGACAAACTGATGACTCTTCTAGATGAAGAGAATAGAATTCTGGTGTCACATGGTAAACGTCTTTCATTCACATATTTGAACTGTGTTTGCTTTTTGGCTCATTTATGTATAATAAAGGACTAAGAGTTGGTTCACAACTTCCCAACCGTCATTTAGTTTCTCTTGCTGATGTAGGAAGAAGTTATGGTCCTACAGATGTTGCAGACCTTTAACTCCCACTAGTCCTGCCTGTTGACCATGGTGGCTGGAGCTGAAGGGAGCTAAAGTCCGAAAAGATCTGGAGGGCCACAGGCTCCCCATCTTTACTCTGTCCAACTGCATTTGATACCTGAGAGGTGAAGTGTGAATGGTCCCTGCCAAAAAGAACTGTGTGCTTGAGATACTCCAAAAATTTGGTCTGTGGTGGTCCATCTTCAACAGCAAATAATGTCTTGCTGTTGTAGTCAACAAGAAATGAACATATGTGTGTGAGACCAAGCCCTATGACTAGGTGAATTTTCATGATTTCTACATAGAAATCATTAATGATACATAGGTCACAAAATAATTGCAAGCAGGCACATGAATCCATATTTACAAGCTATCCAACAAATGCATCAGGCCCCTAAACCATACTGAAAACTTAGACAATGTAATGCTGCGTTAAAGCCAAAGGCCAAGCAATTTTTTGTGTGTTTTGCCAGCCTCTTAATTTTGCACTCTCAGACAATTTCCTGTTTTAAAAAATCATAAAATGGTAGTCATTGCTGCCACCACTCAAAATTATCACTTAATACTGAATATTTAATATTTTATTTCTGCCCTCCAGGCATCTGTCCTATATTACCAGTATATCCATTTACCAATCGTGTATAGCACAAAATAATGTTCAAAGTACAAGCCTATACATGTGCAATCAAAAGTAAATTTCACTGGGTTCAGTGGAAATTACTCCCAGGTAAGGGGCTATGGGACAACAGTCTTAAGTGCATAGGCAGTTACAGAGTGTATACATTTGGAGGAAAATTAGTGCAGCAGACAAAACTGGTTTATTCACGGGAACACTTGGAATTCAAAATATATCAGATTAAAAATCTCCATAACCCATGGTGGTAGGGTTTCAGCACAGCTTTGGTACTCAGAAATTGCTGAACAATGTTAACTGGGCAAAAGTTAAAATGTATGTAAGATGTAGATATTGGAGTCAGTTCTGTGTCTGAACGTATGGAAGGCAAAAATGTAGATGTGATGTTTTCCCACAAAGGGGGGGGGGAGGGAGTAGACAAATCTAAAAACATGGATTTCTCTTCATGTAACCCATATGAAGTAAGATGTGAACAAACTGGTTGCTGTCATCTTTTAGTGATCCTAATATGGGAAAATGAGCAAAAGAATCCTCTTGATTATTTGTGACAAACTTCTGTAAGTATCAGAACAAAAGTCATGGTATGATTTGCAGAAGAGTATGTAGTGTTGTAATCCAAAAGTCCTGCAAAATGCAAGCATATGCTTGTAACAGTCAGAAGAATCAAAATATATTAATGCTGGGAGGAAACAAGACTATTTTGTTTCATTTCTACTTTTGCTATTGCCCAAAAGGACTTCAATTTTTGCCTATTGTTTTGGTCCAAGCACAGGACCTTAATGACCTTGCAGACAAGAATTCTGCATCAGCCTGCATTTAAAGGTGAACCAAGTAAGAAATACGAGGGTAAAGTGTGCATATAAAGTTATCTATTGGTGAAAACAGTGATTTTTTCCTAACAAAATGTTTAGAGGTACTCTCATTATCCTACTCATATTGAAATATTGCCCCTCAATGAGGCCAAACTTAGATTCACAAAATGTTTATGGGTATGTCTACCCCTGCGTTCCCCCCCCTCAAAAAAAGCACTGGGTGAAAATAACATACCGAAACAAATTCTGTTAGGGGGAATTGTATACAAAAATGTGTATGTTGATGTGGAATGCAGAGAGTCAAATTTAAGATTGGGAAAAAAGAGAAACTGAGAGAAACTGAAATTGACAGATTCACTCATCCATCGCTGAAAGGCATGCTGAAACTTCATTGTTCCACTCCACATGTTTATGTGCCCTTTTCTTAAGAGTCTTTGCTGGTTGCTTGGAAGTTTGAGTCAAATGACTGTGCCAGACATGATACTAATGAGTCAACGCGGCAAGGCGTTACCATTCTTTTTGCTGCACCACTGTATACATCCTTAACATTCCTACAGCGACATTTTAGAATCAAACTTGTTTTGTCGTGTATTGCAGCTTGTTGGATCTGAACAGTATCTCAGAACTATAAATTGCAAGAGAGAGAATTTCTCCCGGTAAAAAGAATCTGCTGCATTCTTTCTTTTTCTAGAAAAACCAGATGAAGACACTTTAGATTCTGCGTGGCCTGCTGGCTTTACCAAGACAAGTGGACTTTGTGAGGAAGGCGACGAGGAAGAGACTCGCCCTTACATTGAGCAGTTTGAGAAGAGTGTTCAGGATGAGATTATTCTCCTTGACAACTTTCCACGGAAACAGGTGAGTGTCAAGTACCAACACCCTTAGGGAGAGTACACCCAATGGGCTCTTAAACATGTTCTGTGGCAATGGGAAAATGAGCATCTTTTGGCGGAGAACCAAGGAGGATGGGCTGGATGAGAGCCAATAAACTGAAACAGACAGAAAAGACAGAGATGCTGTTTGCAGGAGATTCTCCCCTGGAAGAATCAGGTTGGGATCATGGAACTGCTCTGGACAGGAAAAGCATGGAGGAATGGGGCACCCAGTTATGGTGGTCATGGCTAGGGGAAAGTCTGACAAAGATGGGTCATGTAGCAGAGGGAGAAGGGGAGAGGTGAGGTCATAGCAACGAAGCCAACTCACCATTCCCACCGTTGTGTCCTCTCTGCTGCCTCACTCCTCTCTCCCTCTTGGTTACTGGCAGTGGCTTCCCCATTTCGAAGCCAGTTAAGCAACACTGCTTGGCAGGGGGTTGGACTCGATGGCCCTTGTGGTCTCTTCCAACTCTATGATTCTATGATTCTAACACTCTTCCATTTTTCTCTTGCCCTACCAGCTGCTACTGAGAGGGGCTGCTTTATCAATGAACAAGGGCTCTGTGAGTTATACAATTCTGAGCTCCAAGAGAGGTGTGGTTATTAAGGGTTTAGGTGATTGCAATGTTTAACTGATGCATTTAAAATTTTTACACTGTAATACTGCATGCTTTAAAGATGTTTATATCGTTTTATCGCTTGATGCTTGCCATCCTGCGCTCCTTTAGGAGGAAAGGAGAGAGGAAAATTTAATAATAAGTAAAATAAAATAAACAAATGTCTATAATTGTGAGTTGCCTGGGGGACCTTGTATAGGCATCACATAAAATCATATAACAACAACAGAACAACAATATAATAATAAGGTTGTGAAGATAAAATTCTGTCCCTTAAATATATCACTAAAAGTCTTTAAACTTTTCAAGAGCATCATCATGTTATGAAAAATAATAATCCTGATACTGCGGTACACAGTCTAACAAATACATAGAAGCAATAAATTCTCTGTCTAATGCCTTTTTATGTCATGAGATATATGCGGGTTTGATTTTTTTAAAAAATGCAGCCGTCAGTAAAAGCTAATTTTTACCACAAAGTCCCATGCCGTAGCCTATCACAATAGGCATTTGAATGTTTATGAAGTCTCATCTGTAACCATTGAATACCTTTCCTTAACTGGCAAGGGAGGGTTTGAATCCACATGTAATAGAACATATAGAATTTAATTAGCTCTTAATAGTCGCAAGTGGAAGAGATAATTATTTAATTGGGTTTTTACCTTTTTATGGTAGTCTTAATTGATTTGTCACTTGCCTTCAGGTACTGACTCAAAGGTATTACGTTACTTAACATGATACCTTGGGGGTTTCCACCTCCTACCCCAATTGTCTGTAATCTTCTCCACTTGGACAAAGCACTACCACTTAAAATAGAAAGATATGCAAAGATAGAACAATCTAAAAATAAGCTAGTGGTAAAATATATAGTGCTCTGGTTTTTGACACCAGAGATGCATAATGTTAGCGCCTTTATCTCTCCCTGAACCAAACAATTTTGCCTCTACAGTAGTATTCAAAGATCCTCAAACTCTTTTATATTCAGATAATCAGATAGTCAGGCAGATATATCCTCTGTGTTTTGTTTTGTAGTTTTGGGAAGATCCTGTATTCCACCAGCCCTTTGATGTAGTTTTCTCTCTGAATTCATTTTCAAAACCCTGCCTTTTTATTCACAAAATATCATACAAATAAAACAGACATAAATAAACATCAACAAATATGTATTTATGTGAAAAATAATACTTCTAATTATGCTTTCATGCCATTAATGAGTTTGACATCATGATTTGACAGTGTAGTTATTGAGAAGTTCTGTTCAATTCAATGAGATTTAAGCCTAGGAATGTTTGCAACCTAAGAGTACACTCTAATCCTAATTACCTGGGTTTAAGCCATAGAATTGCCTAATGTCTGAGTAGACATGGTCTAAGGTATCCACCATTTTCCTGTCCATTTTGGTTTCACTCAGAGCTTATCTACACTTCCTCTTATCATAGAATAAAAGAATTGTAGAGTTGTAGAGTTGGAAAGGACCCTAAGAGTCATCTAATCCACATGCAATGCAGGAATCTCAACAACAACAAACAACAACAACAACAACAACTTATTAAATTTGTATACCGCCCTGTACCCTCAGGTCTAAGGGCAGTTCACAGGATAAAATCATGATATAAAAACACAGAATACATAATCAAAATAAAAACAAGAACAACCCAATAACATTCTCCAGGACAGATGGCCATCCAATCTCTACTTAAAAACCTCCAATGAAGGAGAGTCCACAGCCTTGTCCTGCTGCTCTCTCCAAGGAAAGACCACTCTTTAGTGTTCAAGCAGGCAAAATGACAATTCAGGTTTTCTGTGGATTGATCCTTGCTCTGATAAAGAGTGGGTTTTCCCTGGCAAAGGAGTAGGGCAAGCAGAAAACCACTTTTTATTGTGAATTTATTAAAAAAGAATTAGAATAAAGAGGGGGGACCCATCAGCTCACATTAATAATAATAAAATGGTCATCAGCACATACATCTTAGTTTCCACTTATGGCTTGATATATTCTTGCCAAATGTCCAAACCAAGTTGAGTTTATAAAAAGTACATTAAAATGTAGCAAGGGTTCTACATTTTAAGGAGGTGGTGAGTGTATTCACCAAGTGTATTCACCAAGAGTAAATTCTCTTGGTGACCACAAAGGCTCACAAAATCCATTTCTGTTATCCTTTCATTAACCCCCCATACTACAGGAATATAATTTCAACATACACAAACATCCTCAGATATCAAGGGTTTCACCAATTTAAAATTAATACGGACAACAGCTTCAGACCACAAAGAAAAAAATAACTGCATATGCTCACATCTTATGCCTCAGCAGTCATTTTCAACATCATATCTCCAGCATCTATCTGTATTAGACAATGCCTTCCTATAAAGACATTGCAGAGTTCAATATGCAGTACCCAAAGCATGCTTTTATTAATATTAATGCTGTTAATATTACTATATGGAAGACATGAAGATTTCCTCAGAAAGTTTCCTCCTAAGTGTTGACGAGCAACATAACAATGATTATTCTACATGTACAGAATATCAGCCATATATATATATATATATATATATATATAGCCATATGCAGCCATACACAGTCTGCATGTTGTATTCTAGTGAATATTCTGACTACATAAATTGCTTTCTCATGAGGGAAATATTAGTGTTTTTAAACTACTTGCATCTTCTTTATCTTGTCCAACCCTGAAATGATCAGTGTTATATTACAATTTACATAACTGAATTTGGGATTAGTTGAAGAGAAGTGATAGAAATGTGTACATGCTGATTTTCTTTTTCTGAAGAAGGAAGTGTTGTTGTTTTTGTGTAAATCATTAAGATCATGCAATAGCTATACTATATGTACCACAAAGATTCCATTGAAATTAATGGAAGGTTGTTCCCAGGGCAAATAGCAGCTGTGGGGGTTTAATCAGGATAACGGTACATATACAGTAAGGGTTAAATGTGCCAGTCTCACTTCTGGTCCACCCACCCTGCCCTAGTCACAGTTACTATTTCAGTTAAGAGCTAGACACATTAACTGCACTCACACAATTAGCATAATGTCCAATTTGGGTGTGTAAGAAAACTGTACCAAAGATATGCATATTATAGGTGGAAGGTAAGATAGTCTTTTAACATTATATCCTTGTCTTTATGAAAATGTGCAAAAAATTGGTTATACTAAAAAGATATGCTTATTAGAATTCTAAAAGTTCAAATGTTCTTTTGTATAGGGTTTAAAACATAAAGGCATTTTCCAGTACACAGAGGAGTTCAGAAGGAGGCTTCCCAAAATCTTTCGAAGGTATGTATTAGTAACAGAAGTCTTTACTCCTTCCATTGCTTTCTACCTGGGAATCCTACTATATACACCAGTGCTATTAACGTAAAGCCTTTGCTAGCAACTGTCAAGTATAGGAGTTCCTCTCTCTGTTCTGGTAGCTCAACGATAAGAATTAACAAAGCATTTGGTAGATTTATAGTCCTTTTATTACAGCATTATGTTGCAAGCACAAACAGGCAACCCTTCGCAAGGATATCAGTTGCTTATTCTGACTCCTCCCCACTTCTGCAGCAAGAAGCGTGCCAATGGGAAGTTCCTCCCCCCTGTGTCTCCTTTGTTCTGTGACATGCTTGGACCTCCAAGTTCAGGGGAAGGGAGGGGGTTCTCCCCCACTCTCTATTGATGTATCATCCAGCTGCTCCCTCCCTTCTGGTTGCTTAGCTACTATCTCATAGCTGGGTGGCTCCTCTCTCAACTGAGCAGCTTCTGTTTCTGCCTGTCTCTCTGCTTCTGGAAATGCTGGAAGCAGGGGTGGGCGGGTGAATATTCCCCCTCCTCTTCCATTAGGAGCTGATCTCCCTGTGATTGCATTCCCCAATCTTCCGATCCAGACCAGCCCCTGACATCAACTTTAGTATTTAACTTTTGTTAAAAATTGAGTGTGGTTGACCATGGCTTAAACCATGAGAAACTGTAATACTGGTTTCTATGGGCCCTGGTGCAGGTCAGTAACGCTTGGTGTGGTGGGGCAGAGCTGTGGGGCCCACCTCCCATCTCTGGGTGACACTGCAGCTTGTCTGGATGGGGATGGGACCATGGCGAGGCTGAAGCTGTGTTGGGGTTCCACAGACACATTGCCAGAACCAATCAAACACTCCCACTGGTCCATCCATGCAGTCTCAGGGCAGTCTTGACTCCAACACAGCCTTGCCCCATCTCCATCCTGATTATTTGCTGTGTAACTGGTACCAGGATTGTGGCTGTACTGGTATAGGGACGGCTGCTGATACAGTGGTACCTCGGGTTAAGTACTTAAATCGTTCCAGAGGTCCGTTCTTAACCTGAAACTGTTCTTAACCTGAAGCACCACTTTAGCCAATGGGGCCTCCTGCTGCGCTGCACCATCGGAGCAGGATTTCTGTTCTCATCCTGAAGCAAAGTTCTTAACTGAGAGCCAGTGTGGTGTAGTGGTTAAGAGCGGTAGATTCGTAATCTGGGGAACCGGGTTCGTGTCTCCGCTCCTCCACATGCAGCTGCTGGGTGACCTTGGGCTAGTCACACTTCTTTGAAGTCTCTCAGCCCCACTCACCTCACAGAGTGTTTGTTGTGGGGGAGGAAGGGAAAGGAGAATGTTAGCCGCTTTGAGACTCCTTCGGGTAGTGATAAAGCGGGATATCAAATCCAAACTCTTCTTCTTCGTCTTCTTCTTCTTCTTCTTCTTCTTCTTCTTCTTCTTCTTCTTCACCCGAGGAACTATTTCTGGGTCAGCGGAGTCTGTAACCTGAAGCGTATGTAACCCAACATACCACTGTACTGAGGAATATAGAAGGTGTGACATGGCTTGCTTCTTTGAAAGATTAGGGTTTTCATTATTAAACATACCACTTGCTTTAGGGGTTTTGTTCTGTATTACCATGTCAAAAGCCTCATCTTTCCCACCTAAACTAGCATGCTACAGTATACTCATCTCTCTCCTGTACTTGCGGTGCTTAATGAATTGGAGAGCACAATCCAATTAGGAATAGGACAAGGTTTCTTAGGGTAAGGAATTACTCTCCAGATGATTCTGTGATTGTGAATTCAGCTAGAACAACATAGCAGCAGCAGCGCCTCATTTAGAGACACCTAAATGGCTGGGTACATTTTTTGCATTCCTTATAGGCCTTAGATACTTTTGTGTTCAAAATTAGAAAAAGTCTTCTACTATGTTTCAGAACAGTAGGTAACGTCACCTCCTTTATCTAGTCTGTCTTCCCCATAATTGTTGTAAGTTGCTTTGGGTTACCTTGGACAAGATAGAGCAACTTAACAAAACAATTAATAGCAATGGTTGCCTTTTTATATAAAATAAGCAGTCTAGTACCACAGAGCTGGATAGGTTTCTTTGCTCTTTACCAGAGAGATGAGTGGAAGACCATCTGTATTCCTGGGCTGTCTCCTCCTTTATTTTTGCCACTCAGTGCTCTAGCATGGTGTTCTTAGCTGTGCAAATAGTACTATAGTGACACCTACTGATGAGAAAGCCAGTTCTGCAACTTAGTTAATCCTCAGCAAACAAAAAGTGGGGAGGCAAATATTGAAATCCAAATCTGCATCATCATAATCCTCACTTAACCTACAGCTGAAAGATAACCAGGTATGTGGCCCTGTAATCTCCATTGTCTTTCCAATAATAGAATTGGCAAAATTTGAGAAGATAGCCAAAATGTATTACTACGGCAATTCAAAATGCGTATGTGGTTTCATTGGTAGGAAAAGAGGCTAAATTGATTGCTACTCACCAGAATTCAACTTCTGGCTATGTGAAAGAAAAAGGAGAAAAATGTTGCACCCCTAAAAGAGATCAAACAGTGTAATGAAAACTGTTTACCTTCATAATTGTGTATTAGCTGCTAATAAAGGCAATAGATACAGTAGTTTAAAAGTAATAAAATCCACAACAAAGTGTATTTAATTTTAAATTGAATTGCAAGCAAATGGGTGTCCTAATGAACCCCTGTGTCAATGTAGCTCTAACCAAATTAAGTGAAATAATTTCCATCATGAGGAAACTAAATAAGTACAAAGTTTCAAACAGACCATTCTTTCTAGGAAAAGAGATTTTCGCTTTTAAATAGTAAAGTTCACAATACAAGTTGACTCAATTCCACTTTTAGGGCAAATTAGGTTAAGCTTTGTCTAACCTTCAGGTCACGCGAGAAAGGGATGCCAAAAAATCCTGAGGTGTTTATTTAGGACTGTGTTTCCCATACTCCTGATGGCTGAAGCATTTTCTCTCTCCATCCCCTGCAATTAAAATTTGAGGCACACTTTACTATTATATTTGTAAATGCTTACTTTTAGAGTATGTACTTGTGATATACCAGGCAGCTTCTTCTGAGGTCATGCTTCATCTAACCTAGAGGTTAGATTACTGCAATATATTAAACGTGAGGCTGCCTCTGAAGACAATTAGGAAACTTCAGCTGGTACAGAATTCAGCCGCCAGGTTGCTCATTGGGGTAAGGCAATTTGAGCATATTATGCTAAACCTGGCCCAACTACACTGGCTGCCAATTAGTTTCCAAGCCCAGTTAAAAGTGCTGGTTTTGATCTATAAAGCTTTAAATGGTTCAGGACCACAATCCCTCAAGGACTGCCTCACCTCATATGAACTGACCCAGACCCTGCGATAATCATCTGAAGCCCTTCTTCATATGCTCTTTCTGTGAAAGATGGAGGGTGGCAACATGAGAATGGGGCTTTTCTGTCTGACGCCTTCATTATACATCTTTAGCAAAAACTTTCCTCTACAACTAGACCACAGACTGATTTTAGGAACACAGATACTTTGTTTATCTTGTGCCAGCTTTAGGGAAGCTTTTTAGTTGAGTCAGTGTGCAGAAAAAAAGGCTGCAAAATCTCCCCTTGTTCATTGGAGATGATTCACACAATCATTTTAAAATAAATAAATAAAGGCAGCCCTTCTTGGTCAAACTAGGTTGAGTGTGAGGCTTTACAATCTTCCAAGTAACTGGATATAGGAATATATATTGTAGGTTTGCAGGTGACAGGTTTCCAGCAAGAGTTTGGATGAGAAATGGTCTGAAACTGGACACAGTCATCTCTTTATAAATAGCAGACTATACTCTTGCTCTCTCTCTCTCTGTCTAAAAGGTGATGTCCTTCCCCTTGTGGGAATGTTGTGGGCAACAGGAGAAGATATATTGATTAATATTATCCTTCCTAACTCACGCTAGCAAGTTTCTTCACACAGCAGAGTGCATTCCCTCTTTTACACAGCAAGAAAGCTGATTGCAGACTCGTGTGAGTCTCTCAAGACTCCTGGTAAGACCCCTTGAACCCCCCCTAAAAGAATAAAGACACAATAGTCTTATTCATAAGTAACAAAAAGTAGTTTTACTCGCGATCAGGCAGAGCACAGTGTGATCCCTGAAGGCAGGCTTTAGGCTTAAAGTTACAAATATGTACAAACAGGTTTACCCCATATGGGAGATAACCAGTGCAGTCCAAGTGAAGCAGGAAGCAGGTAGGATGAAAAAGAAGGCAGGTGGCTATGTGACTTGGCTTTTACCAGGTCTGGAAAGGTCACGCCCACCTACTAGTCACATGCAAAAGGAAGGATGCTCCAGCCAGGTGTAACAGGAACTGGATGGACCAACATTCCCCATGCATGTTCACTCTAGGCAAACACGAAATGTTGTACTTGACTGCTCCAGATGATTACATCCCACACCCCTCTTGTTTGATCTTGGTGACTGATATCCAGAGGTAAACAGCTCCAGAACATGGAGGGTTCATTTCAGAATCCTTTCAAATATTCTTAACCTCCTCTTCTAAGCCCCCTCCTCCACCACCACCATACATCAAGTATCTATGACGTGAGAAGAATTGCTTCATAGTTTGAAGCTACTTCTTCTCAACAGAAGTGGATGGTCACACTCTAGTTTGGCCATGAAGATAGCTGTCCTGTTTCTACGCACATGTGGGTGGTATCTCCATTCATGCTGTGCTGTTGTTCTAGCACCAGTTCACTGGTAGCTTCTCTTTCCAAGTTGTGATGTTGCCATAGCACCAGTTCACTGGTGGTTTCTCTGTCCATGCTCTGCTGTCGCTCCAGCACCAATTTCCTGCTCTGTCTGGTGTACAAGCCCATTTTGGCGCCCTGGGTCCTATGAGCGAAACCTCATGGCCATGGGCCAGTAAATATATGCTTAAAGTGCTTCCTGGATTGTGGCCCATTGTGTTTTTGGCACCAGTCTAGACTGACAAATGGAAGTTGTGTCATTACCACAGTTATCCCATTTTATTTCTTCTCCACTTGTCAAAAGCTAAATATCCATCTGCCCTGAGCAGCAATACTCCCTTCACTGTTGCGTTCTTTGTAACGTATTTAAGGAATGCATTAAAATGCATGTAGGTTTTAAGGGTCAACACTTTCTTTAATTTATGCATTTTATTAAATTTCCTACCCTCACTTTCCCTTTGCCGCTGAAGCATGGAAGAAAGTCGGGTGTTGAAAGCAACACCGTATGAAGGGACTGCAGCCAAGTCTAGTAACCTTGCAGGACTGAATAATGGATCTAATGGAGCAGCAGGTCTTTGCTGGGAGGTGAGTCGTGTGTGTGTGTGTGTGTGTGTGTGTGTGTGTGTGCTCTTTTTCCTAATGTAAATTGCAAACTGACTAGATCAATTATATTGACTCCCTCCTATGAAATCCCTTCCCTTCCCATTTTTTAAAAATAAACGTATTAGTTTTTCATCAGGCTTAAACGTATGCATCCCAGCAGATGCAACTGTATGCTTAAATGGAATGTCTAAAAGCATTAACGATGAATCATTTGGGCAAGGCTGGAGTTCTTCAAAACACTTCCTCGGCACTGGCCAAGCAAAGTCTTTCTGGGGGAGATGAGGGGAGGCGGCGTTGCCACCATGTAAATGAGACAAGCTTGAGATATGATGAATCTCCTATCTCCTTTTCCTACTCAACTGACACTCGCTTTGAGGGAAGGTTGTAAATGCAAGAGAGATTGTGGTATAATTCCTCAGACTGGCGTTTTTGCCCCCCAGTCACTATTCGATTATCTTCCAAATTGCTGTGTTTCAGAGAGATAAAGATTTTTTATGGCTTGCTGACTTGAAACAACTAGGAGAGCCAGAAAGAGAGAAGGCTAACTGGCCATGCATAGTAATTCCATTGGTAAATGACAAAATCTTTGTTTGTATGACATTTCCAAAATTACTACAGAAGATGAATCTGAAATATAAAATGTCACATTTGGCATGCAAAACTATCAAAATATATTTCAGTATAAAATTCATAGAGGCGTTTAATTTAGAATGTGTTTAATAACTCAGACTGCCTGCATCAGTAATCCTGCCTTGAGGTTTTAGAAAGATTGTCTTATTTCTTCATTCACATGATGTTAATTTTTCTCGTGTGTGTGTGTGTGTGTGTGTGTATTTATATATATAGCAAAAATATTAAGGTTAAATCTCCATTGTTAATTAATTTTTTTTCTCATTTAAATGAAAATAATTGTCATTCAGATTAGTTTGTTAAGTACAGTTTGTGTTGAGAAAAACAAAACAAAAAACCCAGAAGAGGTTTAACTGCTTCAAGTGTTTATTTAACTGCTTAATTTAAACTCCACAAGCTTTCTATCTATATGGAAATATGTTGTCTCTTCCAATATAAATCCAAGGTCGGATTAAAAAAAAAAAGGGGAGGGAGATTATTGGTCACTGTGGGCTTGGATCATGAGGCTTTGAAACACTTTGGCAAGCGAAGCATATTAAAATAATATGCTGCGTACTGTGAGGCACCTTCTCTCACAATTGGTTGCTTTACCTTGAGATGTGCAAGGAAACGCTCTAAATCACTACTGTGGTGATTTGTGGTGCAGTCCTAACCCCAGATGCTACCCAGTGAACTTAATAGTGGGGCCGCTGCCTCATCCATAGCCTCACTGAGCCTCCTGGTCAGGAGAGTTCATGTGCAGAAGGCAGATTGCTGCACCTGCCATTGTACTTGGTTGCCACCATGTGATGGCATAAGGCCAGCTCAGGATCCAATGGGTCCTGGATTGGCCCAGGCCCTCCCCTTCTTCCTCTTGAATGTCCGGCATGAAGGCATGCAGCAGGTTGCAGAGAAACTACTGGAGGCACACCTGCCTGCCGCCTATTCAAAGGGAATGCAGTGTGTGAGAAATTCAATGTGACCACAGGGCTTTCTTGCAACTCCCTCCACTTCTAGCCATCATGGCTGTAGAACAAATTGTGAAAAGCAGCCAGCAGTATGCCCTCATGTCAGGAAAAGCGTGCTGTTGCCCATTGCTTGTGGGTAGTAGAGAAATGCAGATGTGTTGGTATCATTTCACTTTCCCCCAACTGCATGTTATCAGGGAGGGGTGGCACAGTGGTGTACAAACCTGACCCCATAACACAAACCCGGGGCCATAATCAACTCGCAGATCCCCTGCAAGATTATGGTGCCTCTTTACCCAACTCTTTAATTTCAGGATCAGTGAAATGATTGTGTAAGAGACAGGTCAACATCGTTTCCTTTTAGGAGATGGAATTTGTAGTTCTACAGAAAAACACCACGGTGTATGAATGGTCCAAAGCGGTGAACGAGGAGATACAACAAATCATCTAGAATACCTAACTTGTGAAGGCAGAGTTTGCTGACTGTTCAAATGCTCAGAAGAAGATGTGGTGGCTTCAAGTAGGGAGGGCTTGAACTTGCACACACAAGTCTTCGACATCCCTTCATGCACTGGGCACATGCATTTGAATCCCCCAGAAGATCTGAAGGGCATTCATAAGCATGTGCAGCTCATTGCTCATATAAAACCTGGTGAGGCCATGGGAAGAGCAGGCACGGCTTTGACTGGAACCAGATCGCTTTCCATTACGTGCTCTTACTATTGCAAGCCAAGTGTGTTCCTCTTCTATTTTCTCCCCGCTAACACCCATCTATTCTTCCATTAGATTGACTGGTCTCAAAAACCTCAGCCCATTCAGATCCAGCTGAAATGCTTACGTGGTGTTAAAGACAAAGTGCCACAAGGCAGCTACGTTCTCAAGGTTTCCCTCCGCGGACAGCTTGGTGGTAAAGTGCTTGACTGGTCTAAAGCAGAGGGCCAGCAGTGGGCTGGAACCACACTGCCCGTCAGACACCATGGGAACTTCTATGATGTGGAGATCTGTTTTGACCAAAGTATACAAACAGTAAGCAAAGTTTCTTCAATCTTCTTCTCTTTTGCTTTGATGGTTGAGCATTTAGAAAAGAAAACACACACTCAGTGATTTCTCCTTTGGGCTACATATACGTACAGTGGTACCTCAGGTTACAGACGCTTCAGGTTACAGACTCCGCTAACCTAGAAATATTACCTTGGGTTTAGAACTTTGCTTCAGGATGAGAACAGAAATCGTGCTCCAGCGACGCAGCAGCAGCAGGAGGCCCCATTAGCTTCAGGTTAAGAACAGTTTCAGGTTAAGAACAGACCTCCAGAACGAATTAAGTTCTTAACCCGAGGTACCACTGTATATTGAATACATTCCTTTATGTTCCTGTTAAAGGTACAGTTTAGGTACGTGCAGGCTCATCTTTCCTGCCCCATCCACCCCAATGCAACCTCCTCCACTCATTTGAAAAATGCCAAATGATATAATGTACTATATCATGCAGCATTGTCAGCCGAGTTTAGATTTAGTCTGCATTTTTCTTATCTATGCAGCTTGTCAGCTATGTAATTCGATTTGGGTAAAGTAGCTTTAGAATAATAAATGAACGAGTGGGTGTATATAAACACATGAATGCTCAAATCCTTGTCTGAGTTTTGAGCTTCATTGACCCCCATTTGCTAAAAAAGCAGCATTTGGATTATTTTGGAATAAGCCCAAGCACACTTGAGGCTCTGTTTTGCGACTGAAGTGTACATAGATATTCCGATCCCCGTTGCATGCTGCGTGGGGCAGAATTGTTATGTGTCATTTGCTCCGGCGGCATTGAGACAAATGTCTGCAACTGGTTGAATCATTTGATTTGGAAGAAATTTGTCTGATAAGCATGAGCTTCCTCACTGCTCCTGAATGATTTTGATTCCTGCGGAAAGAGCCTTGTGCGATTGCTGTGGTATTTAAAGCCATATACAGTGCTTTAGTGAATAAATTAATGGCTAGGGAATATGTGACCCTCCAGATGTTGTTGGACTACAACTTCTATCATGCCTGACCATTGTCCCTGATGTTGTAGTCCAACAACATCTGGAAGGTCAGTGGTTCCTCACATCTGGAATAACCTTTGCTCGTTGGTTGATTGGAGAGGAATGCAGAACAGAACAGCCACAGTGAGCTGATGCATTGATACATTTTATGATTTTATACTATAAGACCTGTACCCATCCTTTGAAGGATTAATGACATTTACTCACACGTCCTGTCAGATATGAAGGACACATGCATGCATCTTCCATTGCATTGCATTTTAAAATGCATGCAAGCAGTGATCAGGTCCGGATTGGGCCCTGCATATCTTTTGAATGGAAATATGCTGGAAACATGCACACAATGGTTCCACTCATACTTCATAATATTTATGTCCAGTGCTATTTTTCTAGAAAAAGAGGTGCCAGTGGCAGTGGCAGTGGCACCCATGTGAGACGTGCTGGAACTGAGTTCCAGCGAGTTCCAGGCTGAAAAAAAGTGCTGTTATGTCTACAGTGGTACCTTGGGTTACAGACGCTTCAGGTTACAGACTCTGCTAACCCAGAAATAGTACCTCAGGTTAAGAACTTTGCTTCAGGATGAGAACAGAAATCACACGGCGGCAGCGGGAGGCCCCATTAGCTAAAGTGGTACCTCAGGTTAAGAACAGTTTCAGGTTAAGAACGGACCCCCAGAATGAATTAAGTTCTTAACCCAAGGTACCACTGCATTTTATGGAAAAGGTCAAGGGATATACTGACTTCATGCCTTGATTTTGGGCTTCCCATAGGCTGGGGATAGCCAACCCTTTTGGGCCAGTGGGCAAATTGAATTTTTGAGAAAGTGCCAGGGATACCAGTCATAAAATGGCTGCCGGGAGGTGGGGATTTAACAAAGATGGCTGCCACATCTAAAAGAGCAATAAAAGTCAAGGCCACAGAATGGTACAGGCATGACTAACACATCCATGGGGAAAAGGCACCTATAACAGCGACTCTTGCACTCACTTATAGAAAAAAAAACCTCCTCTGTTTAGGATGGAGTGAGGGTGTCCAGTCAAGGCCTGGCCTGATATATCTATATATCACCCAGGACCAGTATGAGGAGCAGACGGCAATGTCAGCTTTACTCAGCGGTATATCGCTGGTGAAACCACCACTGCTCCTGAGTCCCTCTGCTAGTGACTTCCTCCAGCGAACGTTGCTGGCAGAGGGACTCAGGAGTGGTGGCAGTTTCACCAGGGATATATCACTGAGTGAAACCCCATCCCACTCTGCCCTCATACTGCGTAGAGGGAGGAAAAAGCTGCATCAACGAGACACCGATATAGCTTGTTCCTCCCTCTGCATCTTTAAACTGCTTGACTGAGGACTGTGTGGTTGCTGCTCCCATCAGCTGAGCAGTTAAAGGATCCCCCAGCACTGGGGATGGCTCTGCCGGGGATGGGGAGTCCTCTCACACCCCAGTAGAGCCGTACAAACAAGCTGCATTGTCCCAGCCTACTAGGCACTGGGGTGAAACTGCCTCAGCTCCCATGGTGAGAGATGCGGTAATTTAGCCTTGAAAAAGCTCAATATGGAGGTCAATTGGCCGAAATATTGGGAAATTTTGGAACAAGATGGAGACAGATTGAAATTGCAGAGTTTTGAAAAACTAAAAAACAAAGTGCGAGACTGGCTTCATTATTATCAGATAATGGAGGCATACAATTTGGATAAGAAAATCGGCTTCCAGGTGGAAAAATCAAAATTAGAAACAGAATTGTTAGAACCCAAAACTAAAATTTTGTCAAAGATGTATAACTTGCTGTTGAAATGGAACACTCAGGATGAAACGGTGAAATCTGCTATGATTAAATGGGCACAAGACGTTGGACATAATATTATGTTTGCTGACTGGGAACAGTTGTGGACCACAGGTATGAAATTTACGGCATGTAATGCCTTAAGAGAAAATATTATGAAAATGATATACAGGTGGTACATAACCCCAGTCAAGCTTGCAAAAATCTACCATTTGCCTGATAATAAATGTTGGAAATGTAAAGAAACTGAAGGTACATTTTTTCACCTTTGGTGGACGTGCCCAAAGATTAAGGCTTTCTGGGAGATGATATATAATGAACTAAAAAAGGTATTTAAATATACCTTCTTGAAGAAACCAGAGGCCTTTCTCCTGGGCATAGTCGGCCAATCGGTGTTAAAAAAGGACAGAACTTTCTTTATGTATGCTACAACAGCAGCAAGAATACTCATTGCAAAGTATTGGAAGACACAAGATCTACCCACACTGGAGGAATGGCAGATGAAAATGATGGACTACATGGAATTGGCGGAAATGACTGGCAGAATCCGTGACCAGGGAGAAGAGTCGATGGAAGAAGATTGGAAAAAATTCAAAGACTATTTACAGAAATATTGTAAAATTAATGAATGTTAGAATGATGTTGGATTGAAGTTAAGGGGTTTCTAGCTGTACAGGCCAAAAGAATATGGAAAAATTGGTTTTAATATGTAAAATCTAAAATTTAAAGTTATATTATATCAAGATTAAAGATTAGGATTAAAAAGGAGGGAAAGGAATTGTTGGATTAACATATTTAATTAGAATACAAAAGAGGGAGGTAAGAGGAGGTCCGGGAAACAAGTAAATGTAAAAGAAGTGAGGAAAAGATGAAATTGTTTTTAATTGTTTTTTCTTTTTTTACTTTGTATTTTTTCTTTTTATTGTTAATTCTTTCTTTATTAATGTGGTTTTTTTCTTGTGAAACTTTAATAAATATTATTTTTTTAAAAAAAGAGATGCGGTAATTTCACCTGGTGCCTTGCAGGCTGAGGCCAATGAAGCTTGTTTTTTCAACATCGCTGTATATCGCCAGACCGCGATGTTTGGCTGGTGGTATACCGCGATGTTGAAAGATGATATTGCCCAGCCCTAGTCCAGTCCTAGCATCCAATAAAATGTGGGGAAGTTTCAGGGTGTATGTTCAGTACAGTGATACTTTGGATTACATACGCTTCAGGTTACATACGCTTCAGGTTACATACGCTTCAGGTTACAGACTCAGCTAACCCAGAAATAGTACCTCGGGTTAAGAACTTTGCTTCAGGATGAGAACAGAAATTGCATGGTGGTGGCGTGGTGGCAGAGGGAGGCCCAATTAGCTAAAGTGGTGCTTCAGGTTAAGAACAGTTTCAGGTTAAGAACGGACCTCCGGAATGAATTACCGTATTTTCCGCCCTATAGGAAGCACCGCCCCATAAGGCGCACCTAGTTTTTTGGGGGGGAAATAAAGGGGAAAAAAATTACTTTCCCCCCAGGCGCGGGGCTGGGGAGGGGGAAGCCCAAGCTTCCCCCGACCCCAGCCCCCAGAACACGCAACTCTCCGCAAGCCGTGGGAGCCCAGCGCCGGGCTCCCGCGCCTTGTGGAGAGCTGCGTGAAGCCTGGGCGCATTGAGCTCAGCGCGCCCAGACTTTGGCATGCAGGCAACTCTCTGCAAGCCGCAGGAGCCCAGCGCGGGCTCCCACGGCTTGCGGAGATCTGCGCGAAACCTGGAGAGCAAGAGGGGTCGGTGCGCACTGACCCCTCTCGCTCTCCAGGCTTCAGCGAAAGCCTGCATTCGCCCCATAGGACGCACACACATTTCCCCTCCATTTTTTGAGGGGAAAAAGTGCATCCTATGGGGCGAAAAATACGGTAAGTACTTAACCTGAGGTACCACTATATAGGATAGACTGAATGAGTGCAAAAAGAAACCGAGCAGGAAGAGCAAACAGTCCCACATCTACGACCTTTTGAGGTCATTTCCTCAAACCTTTCCCGGGTGCTAGAGGAGATGCTGCTAGGGATATTGGTACCCAAACATTTCCAAAGCGGGATTCTCAGAGCACTATTACCTGGTGGTAAGACCGACTGGAATGAATAGGATAGTCTTATGATCATAATTTGCTCTTTTGGCCTCATTGTAATAACAGTTTTATAGCTTTAGTGCATGTAAATTTTGTTTTCATCATTTCCCTGTCAAAAGTATTGTATTCTTTCTATTTATTTATTTACGTTTATAGACCGCAGTGTTTGGTGCAATCTACACTAGGCAGTTTGTGTATCCTGAAAACACAATGCAATTCAAAACAAATCTAGACAACTTAAACTACAGCAGCACACAATTATTTAAAAAAGAAAGGCCAGTTAAAAATAAATAAAACAGCAGTATAGATCCCAGCTGCTAAAAAAGAGAGCTATACATTCTAAAACAGCTCTCTAATTTAGGCTCATCAAATAAAGGTCTAAATTAGGAAAAGCAGCTTAAAATAAATAGGTTTTAAAAAACCGCTTAAAGATTTTGCTGAGTTTTGCTCTTCCTGAGCCTTTTTGCTGTGCTTCAGATGTGTAATCTTTACCTGTGTGATTTCTCTGCTTTTTCAACTTTTGCTGAAATAATTAAATTACGGTAAAAGAGTGGATTCCTCTACACACTGTTTGTGTAGGATAGCAAAACTATTGTGCATTTTGTAGCTATGATCCCTATAAAATAGTGGGGTTGGGGCCACTTGGCTTGGTGTTTCAGCTGTGAGCAAAATGCACCCTATGTATGTTCAGAAGCAATTTCCTCTCTGAAAGGTTCCAGGGAAGACTAGTTCGCTATCGTAGATATCCCTGGTTTGGTAGATATGCCTGGTAGAGACCCCATTAAGCTAAGATTATTCGGTGGGTAATGGAGGTTAGGGACGCGGGTGGCGCTGTGGGTAAAACCTCAGTGCCTAGAACTTGCCGATCGTATGGTCGGCGGTTCGAATCCCCGCGGCGGGGTGAGCTCCCGTCTTTCGGTCCCAGCTCCTGCCCACCTTGCAGTTTGAAAGCACCCCTAAGTGCAAGTAGATAAATAGGTACCGCTTTATAGCGGGAAGGTAAATGGCATTTCCGTGTGCTGCGCTGGTGCTGGCTCACCAGAGCAGCTTCGTCACGCTGGCCATGTGACCCGGAAGTGTCTCCGGACAGCGCTGGCCCCCGGCCTCTTAAGTGAGATGGGCGCACAACCCTAGAGTCGGACACGACTGCCCCGTACGGGCAGGGGTACCTTTTTAATGGAGGCTAAGAGAGCCTATGAGCATCCAATCTGCTTTGGGGAATAAATACTAGGGATAAAGGAATCTGTCAACTGTGATTTTTCTGTTTCTATTTTTTTCAGTCTTAAGTTCAGTTCTCCACATTTCCAGATCAGTTTCATAAATGTGTGTGTGTCCTTATAAAAGTTCAGCAGTATTTTAGTGTGCATTTCTTCACATCCAGCCATTTTTTTTGCAATTTTGCCTAATATGCACAATTTTTGCAATTTCTCCTAACATGATGAACATTTGTATGTTACTTTAGTTAACTTGTGTATTTTATGCATACATGTATTTTATGCGGAGACCATTTTGTGCATGTCCAATTGGTAAAGGTAAAGGTAAAGGTAAAGGTAAAGGGACCCCTGACCATTAGGTCCAGTCGTGGCCGACTCTGGGGTTGCAGCGCTCATTTGCTTTATTGGGCAAGGGAGCCGGCATACAGCTTCCGGGTCATGTGGCCAGCATGACTAAGCCACTTCTGGCGAACCAGAGCAGCACACGGAAACGCCGTTTACCTTCCCACCAGAGTGGTTCCTATTTATCTGCTTGAACTTTGACATGCTTTCGAACTGCTAGGTTGGCAGGAGCAGGGACCAAACAACGGGAGCTCACTCCGTCGCGGGGATTCAAACTGCCCACCTTCTGATCGGCAAATCCTAGGCTCTGTGGTTTAACCCACAGTGCCACCTGTGTTTCTTTTATGTCCAATTGGTGCAAGACCACTAATGCATGTACTCTTTTGGCCCCGGGAGGTTTTAAAAATGGGGGGAGTAACAGGATGTTGCGGGCTTATGTGCACTCCACCGATATGCTTGGGGGCCAGGAATGCAACCCTGTGCAAACAGGGAGTTCCTTATAGCTTCATGTTTTTGTACACTTTTTCCCCATTGGAGGAATGCATTGCTAAATTTGAAAAAGTGTGGCTCTCCAAGGACAGCTGTATTTTGGTTCATGTATTGTTTTCAGAAGTACAAATTAGGCAAGTTCACATTAAAATGTGAACTAAACTGAATTTCTCATCCATCTCTTATATTCAGATTTATTTATTTAAAATTTATATACTGCCCTTCATCCAAAATCAACCTACACCTCCCCCTCCTTTTACTAAATCACAACAATAAAGGAACTTCAGGGAAAACATTCATGTGACAAAGAATCTCATACTTTGACTCTTAAATAGCAAATTCTTTGGGACAAGGACGTACCTTTTGCCTGTGCCGTTCTGTAATGAGCCCTCAAAATTGATCGTGCCGTATAGATAAGAAATAAAAATAAAGCATAAAAGCAATCCTTAGACTAGAAAGGAGACATGGGTAGTCTGTACCTAAAGGTAGATGTGTGTATATTCCAAAATGTATTTGGGATGCCTGTTCTTGGTGGATTAAAGTTGGTTTCCAGTTTAAAATCATATTGCCAAGTTACGATTGACCCTTAGAAATGAAGTTCACATGAGCAAATTGGAGTTTAGTTTTTCCCTTCTTTGAAATGTTGTCCAGCAAGTGCAGAAAGACTGAGATAGGTGAAATGCAGTGCTTGTTCCTTGGGATTTGTTACAGGAGAAAATACCAGACAGCTAATGTGAAGGGTAGAGTTTTGTTTTCATTGGCTATAATGCAGAAACTGGGGTACAAGACAAATAAGGTGAAAAATAAAACATGCATGCCTGATGTTGAAAGACAGCATGCTTGTAACTAATACATTAGAGATATTGTTCCAGAGCGCTGCATCCTTCCAAAAATAATAGTTCTCTCATGTCGACAAAGTTAGTGTCGGCATGGGTTACCTGCTGTATACAGAAAGTGCTGGTCATGTAAGCTAGAACTGCCTGGGGGCTAGTCTGACTTGAACGTCCGACCTTTCCCCCAAAATATTTTTTGTTCATTAATCAGTGCTTCTTGCCTAAGCTTGTTAGTTTCCTTTCCTTCTCCCTCTCCCTTTCACCATCCCCTTGGCTTAAATTGTCAGGTTCTCTTAACTCTTGAGTGATAGCAGCGAGGTTTTGTTTGAATGGCTTCCTGTAATCCTCTACAAAGGCATGACGGTTGGCTGTCTTTAAAGTAAAATGTCGGGTGTACATACATGTATGTACATACATAGAGCATAAGTGGGATGGGAGGAAAACTTGATTTGTAGTTGATCGCGAAAGCTTGCAAGGGAGGATCAGTTGGATTGGGAACTTGGGGGGCAACTGTGGTGGTGTAAGCTTCACGGGAGTGGGAGGATCAGAATTCAGTTTCTTCTCCCATGTGATTAATGCTTTTGAACCCGTGTGAATTCCTTCTGTGGTTTTATATGGCCACACAAGGGACTCAGCTACAGTAGTCAAGAAACAGCATTTTGGATGCAACGCCAGATGGCGCAAGAGAGCAAAATAAAATTATAAGTGATTTTCCATAGCGTTTTTCCTTCTGTTTTAACGATTTAATTTCTGACTTATTTATTTATGTTTTCCCCCTGTGTGTAGATCCACCCAAGGTGTGCATGCCTGTGATGAATCGTTGTGGCAATTCACTTCCTGGGAGGGGGTTTATGGGGGGAATCATGGGGGAAGGGGGAAGCGAGAGACTGTTCTCATATGGTTTTGGATCTCATGCTAATGGAAAGAGATTAAAAAAAAATCCAATGGAAGAGGGTGTGTCCCCCAATTCCAGTCATACTTACCATACAGCATTATAGCTCTTTCATAGGTTGATGTTCTGTGGTTTACCATACCCATTCATCCTTTCTCAAACTTAGCAAAAGTATGTATAAAAAAAGTTCCCAGACAGCTATGAACATAGCAACAACTACCCAACAGTAGATACCCATGACAACTACTCCAAAATGTACAGTTGTCTAAAATCAGGCATAGGCAAACTCAGCCCTCCAGATGTTTTGAGACTACAGTTCCCATCATCTCTGACCACTGGTCCTGTTAGCTAGAGATGATGGGAGTTGTAGTCCCAAAACATCTGGAGGGCCGAGTTTGCCTATGCCTGAGTTTAAAAAAGCAGAAGTGATTGCTATTCTTTTGGGAGCTTGTTTTAGCTATTCCAGGGTCTAGCTTGGAAGTGGTAATGTCACAAAAGAGCCTGATAATTGGCCATAGTCTAGTAAATGGAAATCCAATTGAATGCACTGTTGCATACTGTGAAGTCAGTTAAATTAACAATATATATATCCATATATATATGTTGTGGTTTTGGTTCATAAGCAGCACAGCTTTACTAATAATGCAGGGCACTGTTATTAGACTTGTTTGGATTGATTGTCATAAACTAAACAAATCTGAGATATATTTATTCGTTCTGAATTATGGGCCAAACATTTGGTTTGATACCAAGAAGTGAAAGTGATGATTATGCTTGTTAGTTAACTGACTGCTCTTTTTTTTGGGGGGGGGGGTGGTAGTGTATATTTACTGATTCATAAAAGTTCTTAGTCACCTGTCCTAAAAATAGCCCAAGAAGGTATACATTTTTCAAATAAAAAAATCCAATATCCAATATATAGCCAATGCAAATGCAAAATAACAATAAAACACATGTTATTGGTAATATTGTATTTGGTGTAGTGGATAGGTGGCAAATTCGATAATACACACCATGGTCCGTAATATACATCAAGGTGCCAGTTTTTTGATAGCTTATTTTTGGGCCAAGAAGAATAGAAGGTGTATCACAGACAATGGCAGCTGTCCATTGCTGTCTTCTCTTTGAAAACCTATAACATGTTCACAGCACAGGCCATTTCATATGCCTATAAAGTTCACAGCCACTGATGGGAAGGGATTTATATATCTTTAGATTTTTAAAAAGTATATCACCAGAGTTAATATTAATGTGCCAATATGGCAAGGTAGCAGTGCTCTAAGTGTAGCAGTGCACCATTTTTGCTTTACTTAAGGGAAATCCAGGGTGAATAAAACGGCAACTTTTCAAACATGACATTTAATCCATGCATGTAAATCAAACTGTGGGAGGAATCTATTATTCATTATTAAAAGGGCACCATATTTTTATTATACTGAAAATGAAACCCAAATGCTGTGAAAAATTTAGTGGCTTCTCTTGAAGTTTCAAGACACTTATCATCCGGTCATTGAGCTGGTGCTGGCACTCATTTTAAATTATAGCTACCAAAAGAATAAAGTTTTTGGCCTAGGAAGGAGTTGGAGAGAAGCCTGATCAATTTCACTGCAAAAGGTAAATTTATTTTTTTGAATGGAAGGCTCTTTAAATCCATATCACGGTACAGGTCCTCGGTTATGCTCAGAATTAGATCAGTATGAGAAATATAGTTCAAATCCATGTCATTATTAGTCACACCCACAATTTGCCCCCGAAGTACTCTGTGAAAGCTACATATATCAGAAACCGATTAACATGACCCAAGGTATTAATTCTTAAAATATGATGAGACCAACATTTCCTGAGCCTCTATTTTCTCTATGTCAGCATCTAACTAGGAGCTAAGATGCTTTTAATAGCAGCACAATGAAGTCTTATTAGTTAAGCTAGAGGTTTTTTAGTATTATTATTCATATTCCAGCACTATACTCTAACACAGCTTACACAATACGGGTGAAGGAAATGTTTAGTGCAACTGAAAAGAAGAGTTTGAAATGGAAAGAAAAGATAGGAAGGACTTTTAAAAGTCAGAAATACTTAGGCTGCAGCCCTAGACTCACTTACCTTGGAGTAAGCCCCATTAAACTCAGAGGGATTTACCTCTGAGTAGACATGCATAGGATTGTGTTGTAAAGACTGCTTTTCTCCTGAATATAACAATTTGTGGGTGGAGTGATGAGCAGTTTCACATTTTGTTCTGGTGAAGTACAATATTACTCCTGACAGACGAATTTATTTAGGAAATCTATAAAATTACATGAAGCAAAAATATTTACCTCTACTTCAAGCTTTGGTTTTTTTCAATATTCAGAATGTCATGAGTATTAAGTAGAATTCGGTTCTCCCTTTTGCATTTTCTTTAGTGTCAAAAAATGACTCTAGTTTTTGGCAGGAAATTCAGGTCTCAGGAAAACGTTGCCCCCACTTACCCTCAGTGATGTCACATGGCCAAAGCAGACATCACATAGTGTTGTGATGTCATTCTTCTCATTATTCATCCCCTCTCTCAGATTCTAATCGTTAGCAGCAGGTACAAAGCATCTGAAGAACATAATAACTTACAATAACTAGCCTCTTTGACCAAATATACCTAAGCCAGAGAACAAATTTATCAATAATAATCTGTTCACTGCATAACCTCTGAATAGGTGGGACCATTCATATCACTAATCCAAGAAATAGCAGCCAAAGAAATATAGAAGTAGATGATTAAAAGACCTGAGTTCTCAACCTTTGAGAGATCTTCAAACTTTTAACATATTGCATATGTAACTCATGCTCTAGTTAGAAATAAAAACATGCTTTGATCTTTGTTCTTTTCCCACTTGTTCCTGTCTCCTCCTTTCCAGTGAGGCCAGGCTAGCACCTAGATATAAAAGTTCAGGAGAAACCGAGGCCAGTGATATGAAGGCCATAATGCAGTCAGGGTTAACAATAGCCATGCCTTGCAATGCTACTCCCTGCTGGTCATAGAAGAGAGACAAAAATATTGGCAGCAGATGTTTTGAGGGCAAGGCAATTGCCACCAGATGTGGAGGCTAAAGCACACAGGATGCAACAATTATTTTCCTTTATCTAAAAAAGACAAGGGGTTATATTTTTATGGTGCTCTTGTCCATTTCCATTGCCCTGCCTGTGAGATTACAACAAATTCTGCTTCAATGACCTAATACTTTGTGAGACTAAAGCAGAAGCAATGTTGGGACCTATGAGGCATGTGTCCCTGCTGCTGAGAAGAGGGTTGGTTCTTATGCCATGATGGTCTTGAGAATGTTTCTGCACCTGCAGCTGTGTCAGAGTTGAACTAGATGTGACGTGGGAGAGTCTTCTGCAACAAGGGAGGGTTGTACTGTTGAAGTAAGGGCAGCGAAATTGTAGCTAAGAAGCTCAAATCATATATACGATGGACACCCTTCTTTGGAAATCAAACCAATGTCCAGACTTTAACATTCAAAAATTTACTTGCAGATGAATTGATGAATTGAAACATAATATTTACAGTCAATATTTATTTGACCAAACTGTGGGAGGCAGTGGAAGACAGGAGTGCCTGGCGTGCTCTGGTCCATGGGGTCATGAAGAGTTGGAAACGACTAAACAACAACAAACAACAATTGACAGTCATATGCTTACCCAAGGGTGGGCTTACAGTCTCTTCTTCTAACCTCAAAACTTCCAAACAACTGTATTTTCCTCCCTTTTCAGAGCTCATCACTCAGTCTTCTGTATCTCAGTTAGGCCACGCCTTGCAGCTCCTATGAGAGTTCCACTTTCACCTTCTCCTGCAGTTTTGCTCTTTCTTCCAAGCAGAGGTGAAGCACTCCAACACTCCATTCCACTTAGCAGTGTTCACAGTGGATTATAAAACACAGCCATCTTGCTTCACATAAAATGGAGTCTCTCCTTCACTAGATACGTCTCAAATGACCAACGTTAGTGAGTCAGATGAGAACTACTAGAGAACTCTCTGGGATTCAGTTTGGGATTACCATACTGAATATGTACCTCAGTCAGTTTTGTGTGTAGAAGGTCTCAGATTTCATCACTGGTGCCTGAAGAAAGCACTGGGAAGGCCCTTACCTAAAACCTTGGACAACTGCCACACAAGCTTTCCTTCCATCCTATATGCATAGATATATTTAGTGAATTGAATTCATGTTTGATTTCACCCATGCTTACTTCTTCTTTTTCCTTTGCCTTTTTCTTCCATTTAAGTCTTATTCTTTAGCACTCCCCTCATGCAATAAGGTCTGGACAGAACTTTGTTTAATAATCCCTTAGTGCTATGTTCATGGAAATTATAGCTACCTCATCTTGTTTGTTTGCGTTCGTTTGCACTTGACTTACAAAGAATATGGTCCCACAAAGATGATTTTTAGAGGCATTAAAATGAAGATTTTATTGACAAGGAACAATTGGCCACAAATTCAGTAATATTGAAATTTGATTGTATTGTTATGCTATATAGTTTTGGGACTTGGTAGATGCTGATCTAATTGTATGGCAGATGTTCAAAAAAATCACATCATTATGTGTGCTGGGGCTTTGTCATTTTGGGACTGTAAAAATAATGGGCTTTGTGCAGTACTCTCTGAAGTTCAGCTCCTTGGGGGTGGGGGAGAAAGAAAACAAAGAAAAAAAGTATAGATTTATCTCTCTTTTAGCCACAAAAACCCAAGAGCAAGTTGGACTTCTTAGTGGCACACTTTATAGAAAAATCCCCAAACTGAACCTGCTAATTTGAAATATTCAAATAGACCTCATTCTCTCTCTCTTGAGCATTTCCATGTTGTAATGCAGTGGCATATGGGGAAGTAAAATATATTATGACAACAAAATTAATATAAAGCTGTTGATTTTGGAAATAGTATCAAGAGATGATTCTTAGCTCAATATCTTTTAATTCAATTAAACGCAGCGCTATTCGGTACAACGCAAGGAAGGAATTGCATGTCTTTATTCTCAGTTGCTGGTGCATAATTTGAGGAGACTTTTGAACATGAATAAATGGAGCATAAACTGGGATTTGGGGTTAAAAAGAATACTTCTGACTAATTTAATCCAGGTTTCTGTAACTACATAGGAGAAATTAGTAAAACAGACAAGAAAGATGAACTAGGGGAGGGATGATAGTTCTGAGTGGTGGAGCATGTGCTTAGAATTAGCCCACTATCTCTCCTTATCTCCTTCCCTTACTCCCAGAAATATAAGTAAATACCTTTGCTAACTTTATTTGAGAAGAGGGAATGTGCAATCCATTCCTCCATTGAAATCAACGAAGAAGCACATGCCGAGTTTAAATGGAACTTGTTGCACGCATGAGTCTGGGACCCAAGTAGCCAAATGCCTTGATAAGGGGCATATTTTGTCAGTAATTTGATAACTAATGTTTTTAACTTCCCCATGGGTTATTTATTGAAAAATGGTAAATCTGGTTTAAATGAAACTCGATCCTGTCAATGGCTTAGGAGCAGCTGCTACAGGGTTATGGCATTGTTCAGCGGGTGCTTCTGTTTCATCTTAAGCGTTCACAAACCATTCATGTAAAGTAAGCCTATACACAGGAGTGACACTGTGTATATGCTTTGAAAAGAAAGGAACCTTGAAATGTTGTTCTCCCCTGTTATCAGTGCTTAGTTGCATTTTTTTTTCAGCTGAAGCAATGCAAGTATAACCATTTGATTATCTGAAAATGCTGTTTCTGCTGCTCTGTCAAATGGCTGGAATCCAAAGCTCAATGAGGGAGCTTCAATGTGTAAGGCGTACCTAGGGGTTGGGTAGATTAGCCTCCGCCAAGGGTGCAGACCTGAGGGTGGTCGGGGGGGGGACGGACGGACAAAAATTGTGCTTCTCCACTCTGGCTTGAAGCGGCTAGGAGCCTGTCTGCAATCTCCTTGGGCCACTCCTCTGCTGTTCTGGGTGCCAACATCTCCTTGCCAAGGGCACAAGGGAGCCTAGTGACAGAAGCAAGCCAGCAGTACAGTGGTACCTCTGGATACGAACTTAATTTGTTCCGGGGGTCCGTTCTTACCCCGAAACATTCACATCCAGAGGCGCCTGTTATGCACATGCACGCGCGGCGGTAGCCCACTTCTGAGCATGCGGCGGAAACCTTTCCATTACTTCCGGGTTTGCCGTGTGCGTAGCCCGAAGCATTCGTATCCAGAGGTGTTCGCAACTAGAGGTACCACTGTAATCAAACTAAGCACATTGGATTTAACTCTTTATTAGCACCCCCCCAAATCTGCACAGGAGTGTCAGGCCTAAGAAGTACAGCAGCTCACCTCTGGCAGGTCTGGCCTCCATAGTGCAGTTGCTGAGAGTAAACGTCCCCACCTCCCCACAGAAATCTACGTACCTGTCTCTCCAGGGTTTCCCCCAAGCAATCTGAGACTGCTCCTGCATGAAGCTCACCTCTTCCACCCTCTGCATGCCTCTTCTGATTCTGGGAGACTAAGGAGGAGAGGAGCTTGTCACAGCAGGACAGGGAGACACACATGCTTCTTCACCAGCCAGACTCATCTCTGCCTTTTGCCCCCCCCTCCTTCTGATTCTGGATTACCCCTTGCCACAGGCTTCCCACGCTCACTAAGCCCTGTTACCTCCTCAGGTTCCAACACATCTGCTTCTCAGTCTCCTTCCTCTGACCACTCATTGTCATCCCACCACCAGAAGGCTCTGAGCCTTCTTCCCTTGGGGGTTCCCCTGCTGGTTCCTCCCACTATTCCTCTGCATCCAACCAGTCCATGATACCTAGGTACACCTCTGTCAATGTGCTGTAGCTTAGTGGTAGCACACCTGTTTTGCATGCAGGGGGCCCTAGATTCAATCCCCCACACCTTCAATGTTACCATTCTGAAGCCCCGGAGAACTGCTGTCAGTCAGTGTAGACATTATTGAGCTAGAACAGGCTACCTCAACCTCGCCTCTCCAGATGTTTTGACCTAAAACTCCCATGATCTCTAGCTAACAGGACCAGTGGTCAGGGGTGATGGGAATTTTAGTTTCAAACATCTAGAGGGCCGAGGTTGAGGAAGCCTGCGCTAGATGGACCCAGATGACTGGGTGTAAGACAGCTTCTTTTTTCAATGCCATTAAGCCACACACTTCCATGCCCCTTGCATATGTGGACAGTTTCTTGAAAGGGAAGGCAACAAGCAGCTCCTGCTTGCACCAAGCACTTTGAAGCTGCTCTTTTAGGTTCTTTTGAGTGAAAGAGGCAGGGGGAAGGGAAGAGAAGCAACATACTGTGCCATTTAGAGGTGAAACAAAATGTCTGTTCATCAGTATTGCTATCCAATGATTTCTGATAACTGTCCTGTCAATATTTTTAGACATTTCTGCAATATCCACAATTGAAAACATTCAGAAATAATGAATAATTATACCAAGAACAAACTTAGTTGGTCTCTAAGGACCTTTTTAATTTTTTAAAATATATTTCATTCAGAAATAAAATAGAATTAAAACGGTCTAATGATGGCCCCTTCCAAAGAACCTGCTGATTGAAAATTCATCCTGATTTGTTTACAGGGAAGCTGGGTGATGCTAGCTGTTTAGTGAGCATCCATCTCAATTCGTCCGTGGGCAGTTAGACAATGTTGTGTTCAGCAAGTGTTACCCTACACTTTTCAGTGCAGTTTCCCATCACTTATGGCAAAAATCTGAATCTTTTTTTGGGGGAAGTGGGTTTGTTACACAAGAGCTCCCAATCAACTCAAATTGCACGGCCTGAATTTACTGGCATCTGATGGAATCCTACCTGGAAACAGCATCCGTTTGAAAGCTCCTAGAGAATGTTTTCAGGATTTGCTTCAGAAGAGCGTGCTTACATTTACCCTCTCAGATTTATGCCTGCTATTATCTGACGTTGTTTGCAAAACCTTTCTTAAACTATCTTGGCATTCTTCCAAATAGGCATATCGTTGATCCTTCCTCTTTCCAATAGGAGGTTCCAGCCAGAAAGGATGGGACGCCTGGAGAGATACTTCTCTTTGAACTCTTTCTCCTTCGTGGGACCAATACTTGCATTGACCGAGTTGTGGGCTGGGGAGCATTTCCTTTGTGTAATAATAATTTGGACACAGTGGATGGGAAGTTTAAATGTCCTTTCCTCAGAGGCCACTACAACTCTAAAATTGATAGGTTCCAAAAAATTGAAAAATGGATTTCTTCTGACTTGGATCACTGGCTGTGTAACCTCTATTTCCAGGTTGGTAGGAAACAACATTTGTAATCTGCATCCACCCTTACAGCAACTCTATCTACCTATTTGTTATAATATAGCTTTAATGTTATTTTAAGGTTGAAAAGCAACATTCATGTGAAACAGTTTCCTTCTTACAGCAATGATGGAAGGGATATGCTTTAGCAGTGCACCTTGAGGGAAGCCCATCTTTCTCAGCCTTTACACCAGGGGCAGGCAACTTGCTCAGAAACCAAAGCCCTGTTGAAAATATGTTGTGGCTACATTAGGCTGTAATGCAGTATTTAAAACTGTAAGACTTGAAAATTGCTTTCATACTTGAACTTCAAAGTCAGTTTTAAAGGACCCATCGAGGCTTGTGGCTGTGGGGGAATAATTGGATCGTTGGATTCGCAAATTGACGGACAGTTGTGTCTTTAAATTATTGCACTGCACACTGAGAGCATTTAGAACAGGAATTATGTGAATTAAGAAGAAACTAATGACTGGCGGACCCCTGCAGTGGGCGTTTCCACAGAATTGTAGATCAACCTTTTTGATTGAAAGTTTGAGAATATTAGAAGAATAATTTTGCATATGGCTGACCTATTCATATAACAGGGTTTTCTCTTATCAGATAATTAAACTACCGCGGTATTCAGATGAGCAGAACAAATATGAGGCAGCCCTACAGCTCTCTTCAGACCTTGCATATTCAAGCATTGCTGAGAAGGATAGAGTCTTGAAGAAGGAAACAACAGGCGGACTACAAGATAATGGACTAAAAAGTTCATGCCTACCACATTGCCATTCAATATGTTCTTTTGCCTCACTTCAAGGTTAGATACTCTTTGTTTTTTGTTTTTAAATAAATCAACATCCCTCAGGAAACAGGAAACATATCAGGTATCCTTTATTGTGAGGGACACTTCACCTTGGTTTTCATATTTTAAAAATTGTCTTCCACCACCAGTTAATGTTGGGTGTTAGAAAGTTTGACTGACTCCAGCTTTTCACTTATTTAGTGCTCAGAGAGTAAGGAAGCCATGGATAATTGTCTGCACTATAAAGGCAGTTATAATTCAGTCTTTCCTTTTCCATGGATAGCTCCTCAGCCATGCAAAGAAGGGCACCACATCTGTGGTGGTAGAAAGCACCATTTTCAGTTGAGTGACAAGCTCCATCCAAGTGGTAAGATGATCAAGGATGGGAATGGGGAACCTGATGTCCTTTAGATGGTCCAACTACCACCAACCCAGCCAGTGCAGGCAGTGGCTGGTGAAAGTTCTATGCCAGCAACATCTGGAGAGCACCAGATTCCCTTTCTTGATTGAGGTCCGCCTTCCCCAACCTGGTTCCTTCCAGGGACTACAACTTCCCTTAGCCTCCACCAGCATGGTCAATGGTCAGGGATGATGGGAGTTGTAGTCCGAAACATCTGGAGGACATCAGGTTGGGGAAATCATTGGATATGGAGGCCATGATGTGTCATGGATTTGAGAGGGTGGGGGGAATTGCCACCATAAAATACCCAAAGTCAGTTTCAGTAGGCATCAGGGTCTTTCTGCTTTATTATGTCTACATTAGCCCATAAATGCCCTAGTTTTGAAACTCATGTACTTATGCTGTATGATATTTGTTTAAGTGTCAGCTCTCAACCTCCCATCTGCCAGACTCTGAATGCTCATGCTCAGAGTGTACTCCAAGCACACCAGGAACAAGACAGTGCTAGTCGGAAATGAGGTTGTGTGTGTGAGAGAGGGGCTTCTTGCTGTTTTCTACTCTAACCCAGGAGCTGGCTTTCAAAGACCTTTAATCAGTATATTTTCCCAGTTAGATATATAATCCTTCCCTGAAAGTACATGTGCATGTATTGCATATGTCATGCTACGCCGTGTAAATGTGCAGATATAGATGCATCGCACTGTAAGATAATTCTGCGACTGACATCCATGTGCAGTTGTGCATAACAAAAGGTAAGATGTGCTGAACGCCGAAGCCTTACACCCCCCCAGCTTACAACCACTGAAACAACAGAAATCCTCCAGAATAATTTTCTTTATCATTTGTATTTATTTATTTACTTGGAGCCTTCTTTAAAGATATTATTAGCTGTTAATATCTCCCTGTGGGTTTGTTTTCTAATATATATCAGTGCCGTGCTACAGTATGCTGTTTCTGCTGGTGATATGTTGCTAAGAGATTTAATAATGGGCAAACAAACACAACATGTGGTAATCCATTTCAAATTAAAAGTTTATTAAACACCAGCTTGATGACTTTCTGGCTATTTACAATTAAAGGAGCAAACCTTAGGGAACTGGGGCCCACATGACGAAATGTACAGCGTTGCCATTTCCAACAGAACAAATGCATTTATGATCTGCAGCAAGCTGTTGCCCATTGATAGATCTTACAAATACTGTCTTTAATCTACTAGGACACATCATAAAACTTTGCTAATGCTGAGATGCAAGTCAGAAAATGTAAGAAAAGTCTCTTGCAAATGAGGAGGGTGCTTATAGTCTTTAACAAGATTCTCTGAGGTGTTAGAACAGTCCATTTCTTTTTTTCTAAAAAAGTTTAGGGGTACTCTCATTTTCCTACTCATATTGAAATACTGCCCCTCAATGAGGCCAAACTTAGATTCATAAAATGTTTAGGGGTATGCATGTCCCTGCATCCCCCCAGAAAAAAAGCACTGGAACAGTCTTATAAGAGACTAATCACTATATAATTTGCTTCATAATGTTGGCAGAAAACATATTTTGATACCTACGTAATCTTATTTTTATGCTGCCTTTCCACAGTTCAAACCATGCTCAAGGTGGCTTACAATGTGAAAAAAGTACATAACAAAATAGTCATAAACAATAAATAAAACATCAGAAAGCGATCACGTTTAAAGAGAAGTGAAGCAGATCATTCAGAAAAATGATTTTAAAAAAAACCACAACCAGGGTAATGTTTAATGTAAGGAGTGGGGTGGTGATTATTCATTTCTTATCAAGACACAACACAATCTGAAGGCAGCCTTTTTGTGAAATTCAACATAGGCCCCAGACTAGATTCTAATAGCAGGTGTCTTAGTTGTGAAAAAGACATTGACAGCTCATTCACACTTGAAAGTTGGCAGTGGGGTGTGTGTGTGTGGAGAGAGATTCTATTGCTGAAAAGTAATGTGGTGTTTTGCAAGGAGGAAGATGTTCGAATAATCCACTTTGCGTGTGTTCTCAAGTCTGAGCACCTTTTGATCTCTGATTCAAATTCCGTCAGGTGATGCATTTATCATAACATGAGTAACGCCACTGTCAGATGCATCTCCCTGTTGTTCTTTCCTGTTGAAATCTGAAAGCATGTCTATCCAATTAAACTGCAAGCAAGTAGCAGGGAAAATAGAGAACCAACACAAAAGCAAGGAGGTGATTTAGCAGAAGCTGATTTCTCTCACCTCGTGTTTAATAAACTAACAGACACAAATCCAGCCTAACAATTTATGCTGGAGAAATATATGTCATTAGGTTGAGTGTGACATGTGTAGAAAATAGGAGCGGACACAGTTTTGGTCAGTTTCTGTTTGGTACAGCTTCTCTCTCTCTTTTTTTTCAGTCTGAGGGGTTATGAACACTTACCTTTTGCTCTGTACTTTTTATTTCCTGGTCCCTTTTTCTCTCCCTTGCTACTTTGAAGCAAACATCAATTTAGGTTTTCTGCAGCGGGTTTTCATGGGGAAAGCGGTGGTGCAACCCCCCCCCCTCCAAAAGCGTTTGGAACTGGACCTGTAAACCCCAGATGTGTGCCTAGAAATGAGGGATGTAAGGGTGGATGAATTCAGCTCTCCACGTTTCTGCAGCAATTTGCAGATTTTAGTGATTAAAATCCTCAGGAATTTCCCTCCAGCCTTTTAGTGCAAATTTCTCCCAATAAACACATTTTTGCATACAGTTTTGACTAATGTGCACATTTTATAAGCAGTTTCTCCCAATTTAATCAATCGGTTATTTTCACTGATGTCTAATATTTGCATTTTTGTAAATGTTGCTCAGTTGGAGAACTGTATTGCAAAATTTGGATAAGTCTGAATTACTAGTCATTATGCTGCATATGGCAAGTGTAGAAGGTAAGAGTCGACCAGTTTGTGAATTTCAGTTTCTTCCAGGTTCTCATTTTTCTAATCTGAAACTCAGTGTGCCACATTTCTGCATCAGTTTGCAATATCTGTCAGCATTTTACTGCACATTTCTACTAATATACAAATTTTCAATGCAATTTTCATGCAAGAATGCATATAATCTAGTACACATTATTGGACACATTTTTTTTGGATGGAGAACCACATCACACCGTTGGGAGACATGCTAATTTCAAAGGCTATCTGTGTTGTGGGTTCGCATATTGCTTGAGGATGCATGTATTAGGTAGATGTGTCCTTAAACGCAGGTTGAACCTAATTTCCCTCCCATCCCTTGCTTTTTTTGTTGCAAGGACCTGCTAATGTGGAAGTTCTGTCATTTTAAAATGATAATAGAAACAAAACAATAACGGTAATTTTTTTTAAAAAATTGTTTATACCCCACCCATCTAGTTTGGTTTCCTCAGCCACTCTGTGTGGTTTCTAGCACATATAAAACATAATAAAACATTAAACGTTAAAAACCTCCCTATACAGGGCTGCCTTTCAATGTCTTCTAAAGGTTATTTAGTTCCTCATCTCCTTGACATCTGATGGGAGGGTGTTCCACAGGGTGGGTGCCACTACTGAGAAGGCCCTCTGGCTGGTTCTCTGTAACCTCACTTCTCCCAGTGAAGGCCCTCGGAGCCATAGCTGTCAACTTTTCCCTTTTCTTGCAAGGAATCCTATTTGGAATAAGGGAATTTCCCTTAAAAAAAGGGAAACATTGACAGCTATGCTCGGAGCTGGACTTCGGTGTCCAGGCTGGAATGTGTCTTGGAGTTCAGAACTGACAGAAATAGACTGGTAACATTTGTTATTGTGCAGAAATACCATCATGCATGCTGAAAATGGGAGAAGGAAGTGGAAGGTGTGAGAGGAGTGACTATGGGAAAGGGAAGACAAACACAGCAGAGATAAAACCTTCCATCAAGCTCCGCCCACGAAGATCCATGATTGGGGGGGAGGATGGAAACTATGGAAGCTAATCACATACACAGAAACACTGGATCTGAACAACCCTTTTGTGGGATAAAGCCCCCATGTGGAAACTTCCTATGACATGTCATTGTTTTTTGAGCAAACAAACCAGCCAAAGTGTTCCATTTTAAGGGAAGCACATGCTTCCCATTGCAAATTAAAACAATGCATTCACATCCATGTGTACACACAGCTCTTTCGCTTTAGCTGGACCACGCCATGGCTCATCTTTCTCTGGTGTTGTCGCTTTTAATATACCCCATTTGGTTTCAGTGAACAACGTTCTCATCTACTGGAGGGGTAGTAAAAAGCTTTAAACAGTTGCGCAGGTCTTTTATGGTAAATTTGTTTTGACAGAGCTGTTTTGCAAGGGCCTGGCCCATCCCGAAGTGATGGTGGCTGACAGTGCTTTGCTGTTCTCGGAGCGAGGAAACATGTGGAAGGAATTGTTCTTTTACATTTCACAGCTTGTTATTTCCTCCGCAGGGCAACCTTTGACCTCTCCGAGAGATTCTGACACCCATAAGGGAAGTATTCCCACTGTTGAAAAGGAAGTGGGAAAGCAGTTTAATGGTGCAGAAGGTTGGGAACGGTGCGTGTCAAAAGAAACTCGGACGAAAAGAAAGGACCAGCTCTTGAAATGTTTCCAGCAGGTCAGAGCTTTTATCGCTCCGGATAATTTGCTAACACTTTGAAAATAGATTTGCTTTGCATATGTCTTTCGATTACGAAAACACACATCTCCGCACCCCCAACGATACCGTCTGTCAATTATTTCACTAGGCAGGCGAAGCCACGGACAAGTTTAAATCAAATGTGAAGGATCAAACAGAGCCCTGCAGAAAAGGTACAGAAAAGACGTGCCACTCTCTAAAACACACGTTTGTGTGTGTGTGTGTGTGTGTGTGTGTGTGTGTCTAGGCTCAATGTGTTTGCAATTACAAGGTGTGTGTGGAGTGTACTGACAACATCAGATTAGAGGTGGTGTTTCTACGACATTTTTACACCCCTTTGCATTTTATTTGGCGGTTTATATTTGCAGATCATGATGTCTCCCGCTCTCCCCTTTCTCTCCTCACACCACTATTATTAGCAGCATCTCTTTGCTAACAGAGGTCTCCTTCCCCAAATGGCTTGCCTTATTCATGATCTTAAAATCATTTTGCAGCTCAGATGAATGGAATAAACTCTCATCTTCCAGCAGCCATGAGAAAATACTTTTTCAAACTATTGTGCTGTTTCTGTGTGTGTGGATCAGAACACAAATTT
Organism: Podarcis pityusensis; assembly: GCF_964106645.2. Taxonomy (NCBI): domain Eukaryota; kingdom Metazoa; phylum Chordata; class Lepidosauria; order Squamata; family Lacertidae; genus Podarcis; species Podarcis pityusensis. Next base: position 63,551,308 of record NC_138031.1, read on the forward strand.
GCAGGTCCATCCCTTTAGGCCTGTACTTATGAGGAGTGGTCTGAGGGCTTCCTTCTGCTAACCTTTTACAGCTGCTTAGAGCAGCTAATTCTTCCTCTGTGGCTTAAAAAAATATATGCTCCCAGGAAGTGACACTCCACATTATGATGTATGGTTACTTCCAGGGAACTTTTTTTTTTTTAAGTTTCTTTTAATTGTGCAACCATGGTGGATTTACTAGCGATTCCAAGTAGCTGTAAAATGTAGAAAGAAAGAAAGAAAGAAAGAAAGAAAGAAAGAAAGAAAGGCACAACTCAGACCTCCTTGTAATTTTTTTGGGAAGTAAGTGAGTGAGGGAAATAAGGGTAAAACCCAGTGGCTTTTTGAGGATCCTGCCCAAAAAAACAATTCACCCACAAATGGAACAAGACAGAGCTGGTTTTATGCACATACAGTGGTACCTCAGGTTAAGTACTTAATTCGTTCCAGAGGTCTGTTCTTAACCTGAAACTGTTCTTAACCTGAAGCTCCACTTTAGCTAATGGGGCCTCCTGCCGCCACCGCACAATTTCTGTTCTCACCCCGAAGCAAAGTTCTTAACCCGAGGTACTATTTCTGGGTTAGCGGAGTCTGTAACCTGAAGCGTATGTAACCTGAAGCGTATGTAACCCAAGGTACCACTGTACGTGAAATTAGCATGGGACTGAAATAGGTTGACAACTGATCCACTCCATACTCCACTGAGCCACCAGACATGGCTTGTGGGCTTCGTTCAGGACGTTGGGTCACACTGCTGGTTCTGGAATGGATCTCGTGTTCAAAGGGAGCTAAGAGGGGAGTGTGAAACTTGTATCAGCTGGAAAGGCCCTAGGAGAGATGACATTTATGCTCCCTAGCTGACTTATGAAGCAATTGCTGTGGCAATGCAGCAGGCTTTTCCTTATTCCACTTCCCATTCTATACAACTTCAAGGGGCCTATGGCTTCCAGCATGCAGCATGCTTCTCTGTGTCTGCTGTATATATAGGATGTAAACGTAATTACTTGATAAAACGCCAGAAGCTGCTCCTATCAATAATTCCTTATAGGCAGTGTTTCAAAGGGGTCAGTGACATTTGCTGAAATAAAGGAGTTTGCGCTCTCCATTTCCCCATGCCTAGATAGATTGTGCATGGGTAGGGTCTTGGGTTCGGGCAGATAATATCATTTTATTTATGTCGCGAAAGAAATTGGTGTCTTGTCATTTCAGTTGCTCTAGCCTGTTTTCTAGAAACTGTTCTCTAATAAGAGCCTGGTGTACACATCACATAACAAAATCCCCACCACAGGAAACAACCCCAGCAGCAGCAGCAACTATTATTGTTATTATTTTAAAATGTGTGTGTCACCTTGAGCTCCTAGGCGAATTGCAACATACAAAATAGGAAATACAATAAAAACAATCCATAAACAAAATTAAATAAGAACACCAGTGGTTCGTCTGGTGCCTTCATTATATATTTCTAGGTGCCAGGCGAAAAAGTTCTTCAACCAGGTCTTTGGCTGATTAATATTCTACAGCCTTTTACATGTGTCTGTGGGAAGGGGGGGGTATTGTTTTGCTGTTTTGTTTTACTTATTTACTTGTTTTTATCCTGTATTTTATTCTGTGAACTGCCCTGAGATCTTATATAAATCTAATAAATCATAATAATTATACATTTCCCCATCCAAATTACAACGCCAAGAAGCAACATTTAAAAACTGTCAGCAGAGGAAAAGTGTTAACTCCAAAGCCCTTAAAAAGTGTCACTGTTAAAACTAATGAAACTGCTAAAAAACCCAAAAAGACTAAGGTGGGGGAGACTTTGCTTGGTGCCAAAAAACTGCCACAGAAGGCACCAGGTGAGCTTCTCTGGGGAGAGCATTATGTAGTCAGGGAGCCACCACTGAAAAGGTCCTTTTCCCTCATTGCCACCCTCCACTCTTCCAATAGAGGAGGCCTCCTACGAAGGGCCTCTGTATATGATCTTGATATCTAAGTAGGCTTATATGGGAAGAGGCATTCTTTCAGGTACTGGGGTCCTGAAGCTGCGTTAGGCTCTATAGGTTAATGTTAGCACCTGGAATTTGGCCTGGAAATGTACTGGCCCTCAGGGCATGCAAGGACAGGTGTGGTAGGTTGTGAATGCCTGGTCTTTGGTAGTATATATGTAGCCAGATTCTGCAACTGCTGAACTTTCTGGACCACCTTCGAAGGCAACCTCACATATAAAACATTGCAGTAATCCAGACAGGAGGTTTCCAGAACATAGTTTACTGATGCTAGGATAACCCCAGCCAGATAGGGATGTACCTGGGGCTCCAGATTAAGGTGGCAAAGTGAATTCCATGCAACATAGGCCACTTTTGCCTCCAGGGACAATGGTGGATGTAGTTCCAAACTTGATCCTCCAGGGTGAGTGCAACCCTCTCTAGATCCGATCTGGACCAAGGGAACCATCCACAAGCAGCATCTTCATCTTGTTTGGCTTTGGCCTCAGCTTGCTGGCGCTCAACCAGTCCATTTCTGTAGACAGGCACCTGCCTTAGAACATCCACCACTGTATCTGATGAAGAAAAAGAGGGAGAAATAGAGTTGTGTGTCATCCACATATTGATGACAGCATGCTTCAAACTCCAGATGTCCCCACCCAGCAGGTTCTTGTGGATATTAAATAGGATGGAGAATAAGATTGTCCTCGTGGAACCCCAAGGGACCAAACATAAATCCCCGGCACCATTTTCTGGGGCCAACTGTTCAGGTAAGAATGGAGCCACCATAAAGCAGTGCCCCAACTCCCAACTCCCAACTTGGATAGCTGTTCTAGAAGGATACCATGGGTCAGTTGTATCAAAAGACACTGAGATGTCCAGGAGAACCAATAAAGTGTCACTCCCTTGTCTCCCATCATACCTCAAGATGCAGTCCCTTAGCTGCATTCTGGAATGTATTCAGAGGACTGTACCATGCCCTTTTACCTGATAATCTGAAATCTGCTTTTAATCTAGTAAAATCAGTGGGTTTAAGAAAATGCAGGAGGCCAAAGAATGTAATGATTTTGGAGCTGACTTACTAAAATAATTACAGCAAAGTGGCAATGTTGGATCTTTTCCCCCCATTGTTTTTCTAAGAAAGCAGAAATATTTATGTTTGGGTATGGTTTATAATTGTCCCTAGACTTGTCAGTGGGATTTTCATTTTAATTACAATTTCTAGTGCAGCTGTTCTACTCCTTCCATCATCTCATAGTTGATAGGGCATCTAATTAGCACTTTATAGCATTTTGCGGTCAATTATAAAATGTTATAAAAAAGAGAGAATGCAGTTTAGCAGAGATGAAATGTGCAATTCTCGTTTTTGTTTTCATGGGGCTAATTTGCTGAGTAGTAGTGTGTATATGAGAGGGAATTTTTACATAGAATTTTATAAGCCACATTTCCTCTCTAGCAACTATGAAAAACTCCTATGATAAAAAAAAGTAGTCTGGAGCCGTTAGATGTCTTTCTGATTGCTGGCCCTATTAAAATCTTCTTAAAGTAATAGATAGGTTTAATTCCTCAAGCCAAAGAAAAATTATAGCATCTTAAGTATTTTCCACATTTATTATACTGATGTGCCTGTAGAAAGAACAGAAAGAAAAATCTAAGAAAGAAGCAAAATCTCTTGTATTGCAAGTTTTAAATGTACCAAGCTAAGGTTTACTTAATTAGAACCTCCAGGCAATAAAGGAAGCCTTTTTTAAATTCTGTGAATCTTAATATGCTAAATAATGCAAAGCTTCAACTCTTCAAGCATGAGACACACATCTGGCCGCTTAACATTTAAATTACGTGGGGGGGGGGGGGAGGGGAAGAGAAATCCCTTCCACTTCTGAGGTAATTTTCTTGAAGAAAAGAATGGGAAATGTATTACAACAAAATTTAATTTCATTTCAGATTTTCATTGTGTTTAATTGCACAGCATTTTTTTTTAGAGCATCTCTCTTTTTTATTTATGACACATTTTCTTTTCTCCTCCTGTAATTTTTTTATTGATCTTTAATTTAAGCAGCTCCTCACAGTTTATGGCTGCTGAAGAAGTACATTGTGTTTTACCAGGAAATCTATCTAGAGTTAAAAGTAATGAGCTCAGTGATACAGAAAATAAAGGGAAGAATACAAGCTCAAAAAAACCCTCCACCAACCAAAGCACAACCGCCCACAGGAAAATCATTCAGCAACAGTATATTCAATTTGTTTTCCTCTCCAACGTCTCACTCAGGCATACCAATCCTTTCTTTCCCTTTCCCCCCTTCATCTCCAGGCTCTCTGTATTTTGTTGAAACTCATATGAGAAATTTAGGGTTACTCAATGAATATGGATCAAACCACCCTATCATGCTGGTGCCACAAATACATTTAAAAAAAAACATGTATTTGTGGTTGGGAGAGTGATGGAGAAAACACAATGAAAAGTTTGGGATGAACAAATGATTAAAGGGAAGATGTACAACAGCCACTGCAAAACAAATCAGGATGAATTCAGATCAATGCTGGTTGTCATATAATGTCCCTGCAAACAAATGAGAATGAATGTTCAGTAAAGACCATAGTCTAACCTTCACACAAGCATTGTGCAAGCAAATCAGATTATTTATTTATTGCATTTGTACCCCACCTTTTCCTCAAAAGAGCTCAAGGTGGCATACATGGAGTGGCTGGGGCAACAAATATTATTTTTGTCCTCCTCAGTGAATCCCCACAGCTACCCTGTGAGGTAGGTTAGACTGAGAGACAGTAAGTGGCCAAAGGTCACCCAATGAGCTTCATGTCAAGTGGAGATTTGAACCCTGGTTTCCCAGGTCCTAGTCCAACACTCTAACCAGTACACCACACTGGCTCAATAAATAGGTCATCTGGAACCGTGGTCCCTCCCTCCCTCCCTCCCTCCCTCTATTCTGTTGCTAGAGAGGCAGAAGCACACAGCAGTGGTTACTAACCATGGAAGCTATGGTCTACCTCACTGTCCGAGACATTATGCCATTGGCCTGATGCAGCAGACTCGTCTTAGGTTCTTAAGTTCTCTAAGACCTAGCTTTTTAATTAATATTTTACAGACTGGCCTAATTTTCTTTGAAGAAGGAAGGAAGTGTTATGGTGGCACAACAGCACAGGTGATGGAGAGGTTTCCCTCCTGTCAGCTGCCGCCACCACCAGTGTAGTCCAGCAATGGTTGCTCAGTTTCTAAAACAGGAAAAACAAAGCAGGGGAAAGGAAACTCTCAAACAAAAAGGCCCCTTTCCAGGTTATGACCTGTAGGTTTGCCTTTAAGAACTTGGGAGCCTCCTTTAGAAGTCTTTATTGAGGTAACCTGATGGTGAACAGTAATGGTGGGTGACTACTAGGCCTTTTCTGTTGTGTGGTCTCAATTATGGAAAACTCTCCTCAAGGAAGCTCACCCACCCAAGATGTTTCACGACCTAAGGCAAACCAGTAACTGGCACCCCCCTTCCAAATCAAGGTGTTGGTGCCTGTTACCCATCCAATGATTCTGTCACCTGAGGCAATAAATCAATAAATATGACACAGTGGAAATATGGCAATAATAGATTAAATGACTAACAATTGGCCATCCTTTCACGATACCCATGATACTCAGATGTGCACTAAGAGCTGCTTATGATGTGCACTGAAAGCATCTGCCTAGTGCTGGATTTACGTATAAGCTAAACAAGGTATAGCTTGGGGCCCCACTCCCTTGGGGCCCCCAAAAAATGTAAAGAAAAAAAGACTGGAAATACATGAATAAAAAGATCATTTTAAGTTAGAGCTTAATAATTATTTCACTATTAATATACTTCTTAATTGTATCTCACGATGTCAGGGAACTGCCATCGGAAGGAAGGGAAGTGAAAGGGCTCACACAGGTTGGGAGAGACTCAGCAGCTGAAGAGGGAACCAGTAGGGGGAGAGGAGCTGAGCTGAGGGAAAGGGAGCTGGAGGGATGGCTCAGAGACACTTCCAGCGAAAACAGTGGGGAGGTTTCAGGACCTCCTGTAGGGACACCCACTCCTCGCCGGAAACTGTCACGCAGAGAGTCCAGAAGACGTGTTTCCGTTAAGGAGCTTTTATGTTGGAAGCGATTCCGAAAGCAACCACTGTCGGAATCTGCCAGCGACTGACGGAGCCATGTTTAAGGGGCTCCGTTACAGACAGAGGTTTGCAAACTTGACCAAACTCTGAGGGACTAGGATTTTACACACAAGCAGCTCATCGTCCCATCACAGCATTCCGACAGTCTTCGTGAGCAGCTTGTGCAGGAGAAGGCATCATGAGCAACCCAGCCGGAACCGGAGAAGCAGGAGCTGGAGCGGGTCCAAGCCTGGAAGAAAGGTACCGGGTGTTGGAGGTCCAGCTAGCGCTGCAGACGGCGAGGCTTGAGGAGAGGAGGGCTCAGGATGCAGACAAAAAGGGGAAAGACACCCAGCTCGTCAGAAAGGTACCAGGATTGGTGCAGAAGTTTGGGGGGGAGCCCAAAGACTATCATGGCTTTCGGACAGAGATGCAATATGCCCTCAATCTGCAGTTTGATGAATTCCCTGACGAGGAATCACGAGTGGCTTTCGTGATTGGGCATCTTGAAAAGGGGGCGAGAGACTGGGTTAGACCCCTGATGGCAGCGAATAGTGACGTCCTAAAGGACACGATGAAGTTCTTTCGCGCCATGGATCTGATGTTTTCCAGCGATATTGAACAGGGAGTGGTCCGCAGACAGTTAATGGCTTGCAAACAGGGGAGCCGATCTGTCCGTGAGTACTGGACTGAGTTCACCATGTTGATCCATAAATTGGGGTGGGATCTATCGGCGGAACCCATTCAAATGCTCTTTGAAGAAGGGCTTTCTTCGGCTGTGAAAGACGAACTTTCCCGGGCGCCCAGGGCGGAGTCTATGGACCAGCTGACCAAATCAGCGCTGACCATAGGAGCGCGCCAGGAGGCGAGAGCATTGGAGAGGCGGGAAGGGAAGGGGGAACGTTGGAAGGAGTTCCGCATTCCAGACATTCCAGAGCCAACTTTCCCGCCGGCAGAGCCGATGGAAATCGGAACAGCGCGCGCGCGCGCAGTTTCAAAGCCCAGTGAGGGGGGAAAGAAGGAGGGAAAAGGCGCCCGGAAATGCTATCTCTGCCAACAGCCAGGTCACTTTGCCAGAGTCTGCCCCCAGAGGAAGGAATGGCAAGGGATGGTAGGAGCTGTGGAGGGAAGAGAGGAAGAAATACCGAAGCAAGTAAAAGCCAACGCCTGGCTGCCACCGTCGGGGCACAGCAGCCAGGCCAAAGAGCAGTGAAAGTGCCCACGCCAGAACCTCCTAAACCCGCCCTAGTGATAGAAGTGGCGCTAGAGCTGCCAAACGGACACCCTCTAAAGATAAAGGCGCTGTTGGACTCAGGCAGCTCCTGCAATTTCATGAGCAAAGAGTTTGCAGCTGAACACCAGATACAGACGATCCCTTTAAGCAACCCCCTGCAGGTGACCACGATCGATGGCAGGGAGCTGTTGGGAGGAGAAGTCAGCTTGCAGACCGTCCCAATGATAATGAAGGTGGCAAGGCACACCGAACTGATAGCGTTTAATGTGGCCACCTTGGGAGGAGCTCCCATTATATTGGGGATGAGCTGGCTAGCGTTACATGATCCGCTGGTGGGCTGGCATCAGAGAGTGGTTTCTTTTGGTTCAGCACATTGCTTAGAACACTGCAAAGAGGGAAAGGGTTTGGCAGGGGCCCAAGCCACCCTAGCAGGGACTGAAGTAACGGAGAACGTGAAGGTACCACGACAATACGCAGATCTCCGCGACGTCTTCAGCGAAAGGGAAGCTGACCAACTACCCCCGCATAGACCCTTTGACTGTCAAATCAATTTACTCCCTGGGGCACAGCTCCCTGTAGGCAAGCTGTACGCCATGTCAGACAGAGAGATGCAGGAGCTAAGAGAGTTCATTGACAAGAACCTGAAGAGAGGGTTCATCAGAGAGTCCAGGGCGGTGGGGGGCAGCCCAGTGTTTTTTGTGGATAAAAAAAACACGAACAAGCCGAGGCTTGTGTGTGACTTCAGGGCCTTAAATGCAGTGTCAGAACCAGTGGCTTTCCCTATGCCCAGGATTGACGACATTTTGACAAGGGTCAGGAAGGGAAAGATTTTTACTAAACTGGACCTAAGGGGGGCGTACAACCTGATACGAATAAGGAAGGGGGATGAATGGAAAACCACCATGTTCACCCCTTTGGGGGCATTTGAATATTTAGTTATGCCCTTCGGCCTACAAGGAGGCTCCGCGTGCTTTCAATCGTTTATGAACCACGTCCTGGGGCCTTTGCTTTACAAGAATTGTGTGGCCTTCTTAGACGACGTGTTGGTGTATTCTGAGAATGAGGAGCAGCATGTGAGAGACGTCAGAGAAGTGTTGAGCAGGCTGCAAGCCAACCAGCTGTGGGTGAAACTGGAGAAGTGTCAGTTTCATACCAAGGAGGTGGAATTCCTGGGGTATCGCCTGTCAGACAAGGGATTGGCCATGGATCCCGGCAAGGTCCAGGCGGTGCTGGAATGGAAAACACCCAAAACAAGGAAGGATGTGCAGAGGTTCCTAGGATTTGGGAACTTCTATCGTAAGTTCATCCGAAACTTTGCCCACCTGACGGCGCCCATTACGGACTGTCTCAGCAGTAAGAAGAAGTTCGTTTGGACTGAGGAGGCGGAGCGAGCATTTGAGGAACTAAAAAGGGCCTTCGCCTCGGAACAACAACTCCTGCATGTGGATTTACAAAAACCGATGAGAGTGGAAACTGACGCATCAGACAGAGCTATTGGGGCGGTGCTTCTGCAGCCAGGGAAGGAGGAGTCAGAGTGGAGACCGTGTGCCTTTTTTTCGCGAAAGCTGAACAAATCCGAGAGGAACTACACGGTGTATGACCGAGAACTACTAGCCATTCATGAGGCGTTCCGGAGATGGAGGCACCTGCTAATTGGCGCACAACATAAGGTGCAAGTGTGCACTGACCACAAGAACCTAGAGTATTGGAGGACGGCACGAGTGCTCAACCAACGGCAAGTGAGATGGGCCCAGGAGTTCTCCAAATTTAACTTTGAGATTTGTTACGTGCCAGGCCCAGAGAACATTAGGGCGGACGCTCTCTCACGCAAACCTGAATATTTGGAGGGGGAGGGAGCACCCGAAGAGAGACATGTCATTCCAGAGGACCGCTGGGTGTGTGGGGCGGCATTGGTGGGACAAAGAGAACTGGTAGAGGAAACAGAGAATGATGAATACGCCCAGAATAAGCTCAGAGGTCTTAGGGGTGAGGGAGAGGAACCAGGGGGTTTCGAGGAAAGAAATGGAGCTTTGTATTACAAAGGGGCACTGTATATCCCTGAAGGAGACTTAAGGGGGAGGGTACTCAAGCAGTTGCACGACAGCCCCACGGCGGGGCATTTTGGACAACACAAAACCATGTGGTTGGTCACCAGGGAATTTTGGTGGCCTAAGGTGAGGGAAGATGTACGGGAGTATGTAAGAGGGTGTGAGCAATGCCAGCGAGCCAAAGGGGAGAGGCGGGCACCGGCGGGGCTATTAGAACCCTTACCAACCCCAGAACGACCTTGGGAGGCAGTGTCGATAGATTTTATGACTGATCTGCCGAAGTCCAAGGGGAAAACAGCCATCATGGTGGTGGTAGACCTACTAACAAAGATGTGCCACTTTGTAGCCTGCTCGCATGCAGTCACGGCGGAAGAGACAGCGAAGTTATTTGTAGAACACATTTTTAGGTTGCACGGGGTGCCATTGAGGGTGGTCTCAGACCGAGGAAAACAATTTACTTCCAGGTTCTGGAGGAAGCTCATGAGCTTACTGCAGGTGGAGGTCAACTTTTCGACTGCCCGGCACCCTGAAACCAACGGGCAGGCGGAAAGAGCAAACGGGGTCCTCCAGCAATACCTGAGGTGTTATGTCAATGACAGAGAGAATGACTGGGTAGAAAAGTTGGCGCTGGCGGAATTTGCCTACAACAATGCCGAGAATGTGTCCACAGGGATGAGCCCCTTCTTGGCTAATTATGGGTGTCATCCCAGGGCTTTCCCAGGGGGAGAAGGGGAGAGATGGGGTGTCCCGGCAGCCGAGCATTTTGTAGAAGAAATGGAAGCAATCCATCGTCAGCTCCAACTCAACTTAGAAAGGGCGAAGGAAGAATACAAGAGGCAGGCAGACAAGAACCGAAGGGAAGGTGAAACCATAAGGGTGGGAGATAGGGTGTGGCTGTCAACCCAAGGGTTGCCGTTCAAAGGAGGTTGTAAGAAATTAAGACCCAGGAGATTGGGTCCCTTTGAGGTCATTCAACAGGTCAACCCAGTGGCTTTCAGGCTCCGGTTACCCAACCACATGAAGCTGCACCCAGTATTTCACAGGTCGTTACTGTCACCGTATGAGGGGGGACGAGAAGGGATGGCCACTCGGGGACCGGTCATAGAAGAAAGGGAATGCAGCAGCCATGTGGCAGAAATCCTCGACGCCAGATGGAAGGGGGATCAGGTGGAGTATTTGGTAGCGTGGGAAGGAGAACCGGAGTCAGAAAACACTTGGGTAATGGCAGAAGATATCAATGACGAGGTATTGATAGAAACGTTCCATCAAAGGTTCCCAAGGAAACCTCAGCCTGTGGAGAGGTTCCGGAGGGAATACTTTGGGACCACCGATGAGGAGGAGGAGTTGGAAGGATTCTCGGAATCGGAAGGGGAAGGGGAGATGGACTCTGAGGAGGAGGAGTACTTCGAGACCAGGAACCGCAACAGGTGGAGAGAAGTGTTCGGGACATCGGAAGATGAAGGAAGTTCATTCCGGGGTTTTGCCTCCTCACCGCCCGTAGAGGAGGGGGCGAGAGGGGATGAAGGGGGCCCTGGAGGGGAGGTGGATGTCAGGGAACTGCCATCGGAAGGAAGGGAAGTGAAAGGGCTCACACAGGTTGGGAGAGACTCAGCAGCTGAAGAGGGAACCAGTAGGGGGAGAGGAGCTGAGCTGAGGGAAAGGGAGCTGGAGGGATGGCTCAGAGACACTTCCAGCGAAAACAGTGGGGAGGTTTCAGGACCTCCTGTAGGGACACCCACTCCTCGCCGGAAACTGTCACGCAGAGAGTCCAGAAGACGTGTTTCCGTTAAGGAGCTTTTATGTTGGAAGCGATTCCGAAAGCAACCACTGTCGGAATCTGCCAGCGACTGACGGAGCCATGTTTAAGGGGCTCCGTTACAGACAGAGGTTTGCAAACTTGACCAAACTCTGAGGGACTAGGATTTTACACACAAGCAGCTCATCGTCCCATCACACACGATTAATATACTTCTTAATTGTATTTCAGTTCAACAATTACTTTGATAAAATACATATTTTGTTATGTGCAAATGGCTTTAGATACCTATTAGGTCCATAAATTACCATATAGCATATATTCAACACAAAAAACAGTACAATTTGTTGCCGACAAAGGACAACTGGACATATAGAGGGTCCCATTACCTTCAGTAGCTTAGGGCCTCATCAAATCCGGCCCTGCATCTGCCCTGGGTTCGGTGGGGTAAGGAGAGGGCTAGCCTGCACAGCCTTGCCATTCCCCTCATGTGTACTTTGAATGCATGAGAGGGGAGTTATCTGAGTTCCACTTATTCATCATCAGCAATGTCATGGGCACCAGAAACAAAACAGAAGAGAAACAAAACAGAACAGACACATGAATTTTACTACTGGAATTTGGGTCCCTTGCTAACCCTATGCCTTTGAATAAGTATTTCATGCAACCGTTGGTTAAGTGCTGCATGTTTCTTCCCAAAACAAACAACCAGCAAACAAACAAGCAAGCAAGCAAGCACATAATTTTGATGGGTTTAATACCTGAATCTGTTTTCTTGCATTTGTTTCAACTCATGGACATCAGGCGATAGTAGGCCACTGTGCCTGTATTTTTGTTGTTGTTGTTACTAGTTTCAGTTTGTGAACATTATAAGCAAGTTACTGAGATTTATACAGGCGGCATACTTGAGGCTGAAGATATAAATCTTAAATTATTTAAAATTTGCTAATATGATTATGGAAACAAGTATATTTTCAGTCATTTGAATTACATGTTTGTTGTAATGCTTAGGAAATGAGCCATATCCAATCAACTCAGGTTCATCTGATAAGAATTGTGATCTGGTCCCAGTGAAGGAAGCTCATGGTATATATAGCAAGGTAAGGATCTATATATCTATCTATCTATCTCTATCTATCATCTATCTATCTATCTATCTATCTATCATCTATCTATCTATCTATCTATCTATCTATCTATCTATCTATCATCTATCTATATTCTATCTAATCTACAATTGCCTTATAAATTGCAGTTATTTCAAAAGGCATCCTGGACTTGCAGTGGAGGGGTTTTTTTGTGTGCATCTGGAGGAAAACTGCTGACATTTTGTGAACTCAGCAATGCCAGTAAAACTTTTTTTATGGCTCAGAACACACCTTTCCCCCGCTCTGCCAAAGACTTTGGCTAAATAAATCCCTTAACAGCTCACCAATACCTGTCAATCTTTGAAGTGGTAATTAGCTGGTTATTTTCTTTGCTGAACTTTTATGGTTTATTGGGTATTCTCACTTCTGTTTCTACCTGCTCCCTTCAAAAGGGTGTTTGGGTTTTAGAGTCCATCATATGATGATCGTGAAACTGAGCAATTCTCTTCTGGAAAAGGACCAACCCATCAAAAACCATTTTAAAATTCTTTTACTTTTTGCATCCCCCCCCAAAAAAAATATCGCTGGAATTTCATCACTAAACAAATACTTGTAGGCATGGTTTTCCTCCTCCTCCTCTTCTTTGGCAATCACTCATAGTCAAGTAAGATTGTCTTCCATAAACATGGTCTTAACAGTGAGTCTGTACATGACTCTGGAGGCCAATCCTGGATCCACATGTCCTTCCGCAGTGGGGACATAGGTTTCCGGGTGAGAGCTGATCACGGTGAGGGTTTCCAAAATGTGCCTTCCTCTTAGCTCATTTCTCCTTTTCACCCTGAGTTCATGCTTCTTTCAAGTCTGTAGGCATAGTAAGGTAAAGGTAAAGGGACCCCTGACCATTAGGTCCAGTCGTGGCCGACTCTGGGGTTGCGGCGCTCATCTTGCTTTATTGGCTGAGGGAGCTGGTGTACAGCTTCCGGGTCATGTGGCCAGCATGACTAAGCTGTTTCTGGTGAACCAGCACAGCGCACGGAAATGCCGTTTACCTTCCTGCTGGAGCGGTGCCTATTTATCTACTTGCACTTTGATGTGCTTTTGAACTGCTAGGTTGGCAGTAGCAGGGACCGAGCAACAGGAGCTCACCCCATTGCAGGGATTCGAACCGCCAACCTTCTGATCAGCAAGTCCTAGCTTTGTGGTTTAACCCACAGCATCATGGTACCAAACACCTAATATTTAATATGCTACCAGATCAAACACAAGGTACTAGGGATGACCTGTAAAGTCCTATAAAGCTTGGGAAGTTAATATTTGAAGGGCTATCTTCATAAGAACATAAGACTGTCATGCTGGATCAAGTCAACAGCCCATTTTGTCCAAATCTTGAGAAGCCTCCATGCAGACCCTGATAAAAACGCCCCCTTCTTCTCTATTAGGAAAGTTCCATCCAATACAAGTCTCAAACCAACCTATTGCTTGTACGAGCAATAAACCCATTATTTATGATAAAGCAGTATTATTTCATAGTTCCAGAGCAATAGTTGTAAGTGGATGCATACTACATTATTTTTCTTCTGTTAGCTGCTCCAGGAATATGATTGAAGGGTGGTATAAACTTGAAATGAATTAATAAGTTGGTCTAAGTTAACTTATTAAATTTGGATTGTTTATATTGGCATTTGTTAGATACCTCCAGCATTTGGAGAGAAAGCTTCATAAATAAGTATGCACATAGCTAAGCAGTTAAGTGGTGTTTATTTCAATGGGGTTTAAGTGCACCTCATTTTCCCTCTGAGTCATGTCCACTGTACTTTTAAAACAAAACCCAGAAAACAAAAGCACCCTTGCTGGAGGAAAATGTAAGAAGTTACATTTGGAGAAGGAGAGATGTTCAGAGCCTTCTAAGGGACTTCCATGCCTCAGCCTAATTACTGCTATTTTTGTTCTTCTGATGTTTTGTTGGCCTAAAGAGCAATACAGTGACATCTTATTTGATGTTGTTCAGAGCATTGCGCTATGTGTAATTAAGTTATTAACGTATTGTTATTAAAGGGCACAAAGTGCTTATGCCCATGCGATCATTGTGAGAAAGTAAAAGCTTCCTGGAGCCACACCCTCATGCCTTTGACATAAGATCTGGTTCTGAGTCATGTGCATGATCAAACACAACCCAGTGAAGTTCACGTATAATCCGTTTTAATGCCTTTTCGCTTTGCATCTTGAACGCTGTAATTCTGACTCATAAGCTTGCAGAGAGTGTGTCAACGCTTTGCTCAGGCAACTAGTTTTGAAATCTCAGACTTCTTGTAGACCGGCATGTGCAACACCATGCTGCATTCAGATGACTTTGCCAAAACCTCTGATTGCCGCAGGCTCGCACGCTCCCTCCCATAGGCGCCAACTCCCTGGGGCCCTGGATGCCTGAGCACCCACAAAATTCCCCATGAAGGGGCCGGGCACCCACAAAATTTCAGTGCTAGGGCCATGCACGCTGCACCCATGACCGACCCTGGGCACCCACAGTTGCGATACCAAGTTGGCACTCCTGCTCCCTCTTCCCCTCCCCTCTTCCTCTGTCTACAAGGGAAGATACAGGATGAGGTACATCCACTTCTAACCAGAGGCAAACCATAGTTTGCTGTTGCATCTGAACGTAGTAATCTATGGCTCACCAAAACTGTCGGATTATCATGAGAATTTGTTGTTGTTTTTGTTGTTTAGTCATGTCCGACTCTTCATGACCCCATGGACCAGAGCACGCCAGAATTAGGATGTGTCATTAACTAGAAGTCCTGTTTTCCTTGTATGTGGATGATATCCCATTCAAGAGGCAAAAAGGGGCAGTAGTAACTTGGTATACCTAAAACAGGAGTGAGGCTACAAAACCAAGAGTACCTGACAGAGGATCCCACTTTCCTATTTACATACCGTCCAGCAGTGGTAGCTTGCATGGGCGTAGCCAGAATTCGGGGGGGGGGGGGCAGGACTTTTTTCGGGGGGGGCAAACTGATGTGATTGGTCAGTTAAGTATTTCTATTGTTCTACTTGATCTAAGGGGGGCAGCTGCCCCCCTTTAGCTCTTCCCATGGTAGGTTGCGGTGGTGGGGGGAGGCCTTGGCTTGCTTCAAGTTGTGACAATGCTGTGTTTGTTAGGGCAGAGATGGGGTGAGTTGGGATGGGGGCAGCCCCACAGGTGCACCTGCAAGGGTGCCTCTCCCTAACCAAAGCTCCTCTGGCCTCACCTCTGCCTCACCCCATCCACATGGCAGGAAATGCAGCACCGCTGCTGCTGAGAGAACATGACTGCCTCCATTCCCTGCTCCCAAATGAGCCACCACTGTTGTCTAGAACCAGTCCCCAAACATTGCTGGACTACAGCTCCAAGCAACCCTGAGCATTGCCCATGCTGGCTGGGGGATGATGGTCTTGCAGTTCAAGAATATTAAGACATTATTAACCAACTCCAGGGTTGCAGGTGGTTGCGCTGTGGCCTAGATCAATGCCTAATTGTCTCAGCAATTATGTTATATGCCAGTCGTTTCGCAGAGAAAAATCAAGTTTCATCACTGTGCAAAGCCACTTTGTAACCTATCTGCTCTAAAGATAGATTGCCCGGGATGAACATTTAGGGTTTTATTCCCCATTTCTTAAGCCAATCCTTGGACCAAGTGACAAATTGGGTGCCCTTACAAAGACAAAGATGAAAGTGTGTGAGTCAATGCTAACCAAATTCCTTTGCTATTTGTGTCTTAAAACAGTGGTGCTGCACTGCAGAGTTCGCTAGATTATTTCAAATATATAAAGCAGTTCCCAAACAAGGCCGTTCAAACAGGAGTTGTAAAATCTCTAGTGCATTGTTTTGGCCACTTAATCTCCCTTATTTATGACTGTTATTTTTAGACGAGCCAGAATGATCCGAGCAACGTGTGTGGCCAAGGAAGTCCTGGGATCGGACTAGATGAACCAGCTTTCCGTGTAACATCTTATCTGGAGGAGTTAGAGAAACACAGATTTTCCGTATGGTGAGCAAACTGATTTTTCAGTTTGTTTTTGGTTTACTCCTACAGAACTATGCAAAACATGTTGTCTCCCCCCCCTCTTTAGGTCAGGGTGGGGCGGGGGCAATAGAAGCAAAACTATCTAAGGAAACATGACAGTTGAAATAAGTGGTGATTTAGTACTGGGGCTGTTCATTATTTCTGGAATCAGAAAATACATTTCATTTCTTCTGTTGCTGGAAGTGATGCCGTTTGAATCAGCCATAAAAATGAGTTCCTGGCCATTTGTGGTTATTAAAGACCCCTGGGCATTTATTTTTAAAAGAGTAGCTGCACAAGTAGCTGCTCTAACCACAAGATTCTTGCCAAATCCTTTTTTTATATTCTGCCAGCCTTAGTGCTTTGCCTGGAGTTTTCAGTTAGACAAAACATGCTGCCTCCCCTCTCTATCTCTCTCGCCCCCTTTCCTCCTGGCATCAGAGTGCCTGTTCCACCTTATGAGAAGCATCTTACAAGAACTCCTAGTCTCTTCAAAGCTAACAATTTGTGCAGAAACATTTCCTAGACACTTTTTTTTTTTAAGAGAGAGAGTGAAAGAGAGGAAAGGACCACTCTGAGTAGGTGATGACATGCGTAATAATGCCTGCGTAATAAGGCATGCATATCTATTTCCCCAACCCAAGCCCACGTTGCAAATTTCAAAACAGAAGTGACTGAAGTGGCAAAATGCTGCCTGCCCCTTTTTCTGCCTGATTTATTAGACATGAGGTACATGCTCGCCTTGGCAGTTATGATTTCAAACAATCCCCACTGGCCCCATGTGGAGCACTTAAGAGCACAATTAAGACTATTGCTTTCGGAATCTGATTATGAAATGATGAGCGGGCAGGAAGAAGTTTAATAAGGAAGTAGGAGTGGGCGAATCTGTCAATTCCTATTTCTCGTTTTGTTCCAATCTTGAATTCAGATCTCCACATTTCTACATCATTTGTGATTTTTATCGTAAAAAGATTCTGCAGTATTTTAGTGCAAATTTCTCTTGATATACATAATTTCCCTAATATTTATTTATTTATTTATTTAGGCAAATCTGTTTCCCCTGATAGAATGCATTTTTATAGACATGACTTGCCTGGAAAACTGCATTGCAAAATTCGGTGTGAATGTCAAAGGATGGCTTTGTTTCAGTTTGCGCATTGAAAGTGCTAATTATGTACCTTCACCTTTAAATTCGAATTGAATCAAATCTCTGTTCCATCCCTTATAAGAAAGGATTGATCTTTGCAAATAATATTTGTTTGATAAACAAATATTATTATTTCTTATTTATGTGATTCACCCTGCCCTGCCCAGCTCTACCCCTCTCTTACTTGCTCTACCCTAAAATCCCACTGCTTGTCTATTGACTACTGGCCCACCTTAGATTCACCAGCTGCCAGGAAGGTTGCTATCAAATAAAAAAATGGGAACTCTACTCAGTGGCCCACCCATAGCCTGCCCCAGCTGAGTGACTTCTTGAGTTGTCACTCAGAGCTGTTGTTTGTAGAGTAGGAAGTTTCCAGTTCTAGCCCTAGCGGAAAAGCAGGGACCAGTGGCTTTGTGGGGAGGGAATGATAGCTTAGTGACAGAGCAGTGCGCGTGTCACATGTGGAAAGCTCCAGGTTTGGTCCCTGGCATCTCCAGTTACCAAAAGTTTGAGCAGCATGTGATAGCCAAATGATTCTCTGTCAAAGACCTTGGGGAGCTACTGCCATCCAGAGTAGATATTGATGGGCTATATCAGGGTTCCTCAAACTTGGCTTTCCAGTTTTTTTTTGGACTACAACTCCCATCATCCCTAGCTAGCAGGACCAGTGGTCAAGGATGATGGGAACTGTAGTGCAATAACATCTCTGCACTCTAGAGGCAGAGGCTTAGCAAATTGATGTGTTGCTCTACAAAAATTCTATGCAATGCTGGGTAGCAATGAGATCAACAAAGGGTATGCTCTAAGCTGTCTATTGTTTATCTTCTTCATTTCTCTGCTCCCGCACTATCTCCCCAACTTGTCTCTGAAGGGCTGCTCCCTTTCTCTGATCCCAGACCTTCCTCTACTAGTTCTTTAACAATATATTATGTTAGATGATTAGAGACAAAAATAAAAATAAAAAATAATGGGGCTCTGGGTCTAGGAGCTTTTTAGGTTTCCATAAACATCAGAGTTTTAGATACTCTGAGATGCAATCTGAGCAATTTCCTTGATCTTTTACTGGAGCTGGTAAATCATTTATTGGGGTAGCCTTTTTACAAAATCCTGCTTTAAAAAAAAACCCCATAAAGTCTATTTATCATAAAATGCTGTACTACCAGCCATCTTCAAAGTGATACATGTACTGCATTAATTATCAGCTAACAATGGCCTTGAAAATGGTTTGGGCTTTTTCAGTATCCTGGCGCCCCATTATCTTTGCCTTGTAAAAAAATAAAATTGAAAATAACATAAAATTGGAATACAGGAGCCAAGAAGTGTGTATTTTAAGACAGGATTTTCCTGAAACTTTTTTTTTAAGTGATTGCAAAAACTACTACTCTTATCACTGCCAATATTTGTCTCCATAATGCTATAATTCATAGCATACTTCAATAATATGTGAAGCCCTAAGTGGACAAGCCTTGAAATCTTTATAAAATGAGTCTGCAAACCCCAAAGGACATACAGGGCCCAATCTATTGCTCACTTACTTCAGGGGCACATTGAGCTGGATCTGAAGATGAGCTCAGTGGAGTTTAGGGCCGGTACAGCCATGAGGTAGGTGAAGCAACCACCTTGGGTGGCAGGAACCACAGGGGCAGCAGATTCCGGTGTAGATATTTACTCCCCCCTTGTTCCTGGTGTCATTCTTCACACCCCTTTTTGTTCCTAACAGTGAGGAGGGGCACCATTTTGTGGTTTGCCTCAGGTACCAAAATGTCTTGGGCTGCCCCTGGTGGAGTTCTACTTGCAGAGAAGAAGGTCCCTCTGCAGCCCCCTGAAAAAGTGCACCAGATGACTGAGGAACTTTCCAGAACAGTGCAGGAGGTGGCTGTGGACAGTGGCAGAGGAAGGGGGTGCGGGGGGTGCGGGTCGCCCCGGGTGTCATCACTGAGGGGGGTGACAAAATGACAAAAATATGAGTTAAAAAAAATAATTGGGCTCACGAAACTTTTTAGTTCAGTCAACAAACATAACGAAACGTGGCTGGCATTGGGCGCCACACCACGGGGGGCGGCAGTTACCTCAGGGCCTGCAATGTACCTGAGCCACACGTCTCTCCTGGGAGTGACGTAGTGGCTTGGGCACCTGCAGGTTCCGCGCTCCCTGAAATGGCAGTGTGGGACTTGAGTCTGCCCTCCGCCTCTCCAGCTGCCCTACAGCTGAGGAAGAGGCGGCGGAGAGGCTCCATGCAGTGTGCCCCGCCCCTGGCTGCAGGATGCATGGGCCGCACCTGGCACCCAAGTGTCTAGCTATGCCGCTGGCTGTGGAGGAGGCTGCAGGGGAGTGGGGAACTAGTGGAAATTGCTGAACTATCCCTATCCTCCAGTGCGGAACCTCTGCTGGGTTCCAGTTCCCTCCATGAGCAGGAGCCCTTATGCTCATGTGGGGGACAAGAGTCTTTGGTGCCCAGAAAGCATTTCATTTGATGACTGCAGAAAACTCTCACCACCTCAGTTTTTTTCCCTAGCAGAAACTCAATTCTTTCCCCATTCTTAGTGATTACAGTATAGAAAGGTAAAAATACAGTTCAGCTATGATTGTCCCCTATATTTTCCCAGATTTTGAATTTTGTTCAGTTGTGTTTCTCTTGTATGCTGCCTGTGGCCAATGGGAATTGTCAGCTTGCAGCTCTGTAGCAGATTGTGGGGGCAGCAAAACTTACCTGACCTCCCATCACTGGTGCAAGAGGGCAGGGAGGTCTGCACAGTGCAAATGCATATATGGCACCTCCTACAGCAAATAGAAGGGGAAGAAATGTAGGCAGTGAGAGATTTTACTTTCTTGGGCTCCATGATCACTGCAGATGGTGACAGCAGTCACGAAATTAAAAGACGCCTGCTTCTTGGGAGAAAAGCAATGACAAACCTAGACAGCATCTTAAAAAGCAGAGACATCACCTTGCCAACAAAGGTCCGTATAGTAAAAGCCATGGTTTTCCCAGTAGTGATGTATAGAAGTGAGAGCTGGACCATAAAGAAGGCTGATCGCCGAAGAATTGATGCTTTTGAATTATGGTGCTGGAGGAGACTCTTGAGAGTCCCATGGACTGCAAGAAGATCAAACCTATCCATTCTTAAGGAAATCAGCCCTGAGTGCTCACTGGAAGGACAGATCCTGAAGCTGAGGCTCCAGTACTTTGGCCACCTCATGAGAAGAGAAGACTCCCTGGAAGAGACCCTGATGTTGGGAAAGATGGAGGGCGCAAGGAGAAGGGGACGACAGAGGACGAGATGGTTGGACAGTGTTCTCGAAGCTACAAACATGAGTTTGACCAAACTGCGGGAGGCAGTGGAAGACAGGAGCGCCTGGTGTGCTCTGGTCCATGGGGTCACAAAGAGTTGGACGTGACTAAATGACTAAACAACAAGATGGGGGCATTTGCACTGTGCCAACCTTGCTGCAGTCTTACCCCTCTCCCTCTCAATAAGCCACAGTGACGTTAGTGATGGTTAGCTCTGCCGACTGCTACTGCCACAACCTCCAGAGGGGTGCCAGGTTGGGGAGGCTGGATTAGCCACTGTCAGTGACGCAGTTCCATTAAACCATAATGTACTCGGCAGTGTATGAAATCAGTCTTAAAACTGGCACTGAAATCACAGTGCTTAAAAACCATCAGGTTTATTTCCACCTGCTTCCCATAGGGGACACATGAATCTGAGAGCTTGAAGGAAAGCAAGAGTTAATTGTAAGCGCTGCAGTGCCGTGGTGACATTGTTTTTAACAAAAACAATAAACTTTCATTTTTTATAACACACAAGTGATTTGACATTGAAATAAATGCAGATGCTTCTTTGCACAGTGTATTCCCTGTTGTGCTTTCTTAAACACCTTCACATATGGTTTGCCTCATTCTTGTGAAACTGCTTGTTGTTTATGTCATACAAACAGAACAGATTGATTTTACACTGAGTACCTAAGTAGGGAGCAGAATGAATTATCCATTGGAAGCAAATGATTGCCTGTGTGTTCAAAATATTTGAAATTAATCTTGGCTGCTTGAAAAAAAAATTCTTAGGATTCTCCCCGAGATCTATTTTACATTTTATTTAGGCTATGTAATGTTTTGTTTTCTTCTTTAAAAGGGGGAAAGTTTCAGTATTTCAGCTTCACTTCTGGCCAAATTGTTACCATTTCTACAGATGTCCGAATCGTAGGTAAAACTGCCTGAACAAGAATAAGCAGTCAGATTTAGTTTTGGTCTTGTGTAAATGTCTGTAAAGCATGTCACACTCTTAAAGAACCCCTTTTCCTGACTGTACCTTTGACTCCCATACAAAATTCATTCATTTTTTCATTCATTCACTTATAACAAATTCTTCCCTTGCCTTAACTTTGCTCCTCACCTCTGTATGCGTGTAAACTTTATAGATGATCTCATACACAGGATAATAAATTAAGGTAGTTTTGTCAGCTTAGGTTTGTAGGATAGTGATAATGGTGATGATCACTTTTTCCCCTGGCATGCATACCTAAATTTTCGTTTCCAGAAAGTGCCTACATAGGACATGTGCCCTGTTCCTTATCTGCTTTATGAAGCTCTCACATGTAAAACACATTTTGATAAAAGAGCTTTTTTTAAAGAGAAAAAAGGGTGGAAAATAGTGTTTCCCATTGAAAAGGGCCTTATACCACAACTCCTTTCTGCCCTTAACATTCCACAAACAAATGGGATTTTTTTGTTTTTGTTTACACCAGTTAATGAAGATATTCATGTCTATTGGAGTATGTTATTCAGACAGAGGTGCCTAAACTAGGTTCATAACATTATGAACCTGGTTTAGTTTATGAGTTGAGTTTCTGCCATATGAACCTGGTTTATGCGCCTCTTTTTAAATAATACACCTCAATGGACTTGTATATTCTCCTTCCTCTCCTTCTCCTTCTCCTTCTCCTTCAATAAACAGATAAGGGACACCCCCATGTATTCCATTGAAATGAATACTCTGAGTAGAGGTGGTCTTGGGAAGAACACAATCAAACTCAGTCTGAGTTTCTTACCAAGGCAGTTGGGGAGATGAGGATTGAGATGACAAAAATTTATAGAACTGACTGTCTGTAATCCAACATTACACAACAGATAAGGTTTCAGATATCTTGCAACTGGGAGAGATGGAGGGAGAGTGATTCTGCTGTGCAGATGCCATATATATAATTTATATGATGAAAGGACACATTTACCAAAGTGAAAGGAGATCCACAATTTTCAAATGGAACTAAGTGCCATAATTATTGTTCATGCTTCTTGCTTTAATATGTACACAAAGCATACTGGGAAATAACTTGGTACCTAAAACTTTCTGCAATTCATTCTTCACCTTGGTGGCTACCCCCCATTCAAATTTTAACAAAGAAATATATACACTGAGTCAACCTCAAACCACAGTTGAAGTATTGGTGAACATTCTCCAGAGCTACCTAGACTCTCATTCCATTTCCGCTATGGACATTCTTAGGGGCCCTGGGTATGGGGAAGGTAATTATTCAGCCATCGCTTTGAGACCCTATGGATTTAAGGGGAGGGTTGTTCCTCAAGTGCATCTATGTGACCATGGAATAAGGAGCTGGCTTAGAGATGGTAGTGTCTGTCCTTAGTTTGCCCCAAATGCACAGTCTGTCTTGCCAGTATGACAACAGATCATTTTGTTTACCAAAGCTAGTTCTCTGCAGTTTGTTCATGAATAACTATCCAAATCCAATGACTTGAAGGTTGACTTCACTCTCAGATCCACCAGTTAGCCACATCCCTTAGTGGTACACAGCATGACCAATGGCAGATCAAGCCTGTAGGAAGCTGCCATATACCAAGTCAGACCATTGGTCCACCTAGTGCAGTATAGTCTACACGACTGGTGGCAGCTCTCCAGGGTTTCAGGCAGTGTCCTCACAAAGCCCTACCTGAAGATGCTGGGGATTGAACCTGGGACCTTCATGCAAAGCAGATGCTCTACCACTGAGCTATGGCCCTTCGCCAATTTTCTGAAGTCAGTGGATGGGACTGTAACCATCTTTAGGTGCATGGGATGGGATTAGACCTCACAAGTCCCATGCAAGTAAGTGAATCGTTGTAATGAATAAATTGTTGCGTATCATCCTCAGCTTTTCATCCCCAAATTGGCAACAACTATCTGTTTCAAAGGCCCGCTGAGAGGATGGTTGACATGAGGGTTGTGATGCATTTCATGTGAAACCAAATAAGTGATGCAAATAAACAATAAGGAACAAGAAAAATCATGTTAAGCCCAACATTTCCCTTTTAAGAGAACTACAAAACAAAAGTGCTGTAAGGAGCTTCTGGCTCTTATTAAGGGGTACAAGATTAAGCTACAGCACTGCAAATATTTGGGGAATATTAATTTGCATGTGAGTCAGAGTTGTAGCTCAGAGTCTATTCATTATGAAGAAATCCCATTTACTGTAATAGGATTATTCCAGAGGATATGCTAGTACCTGTAGAATCATGGAACAACAGAGATGAAAGAGGCTTCAAAGTCATTTATTCCAGCTTGAGGGAGGTTTCTATTAGTACAAACATTCCTATCGGTTCAATATCATCCAGATGTTCTGTAATGTCCCATTTCACCCAGGTTAGTATGAGCTGTAAGAAGAGAGACCACAAGGAGCATGGGACTGATATCACCGCTCGACAGCAGATCACACAGTTTGTATGCAGATGGCTCCTGGCATCTCTATTCAAAAAGAACACAGGTAGTAGAATTGGCCAGGCTGTCCACATGAGATCTTGGAGACCTGCAGAGAAGACAGCTAGATGAACCAATGGCCTGATTCAGTATAAGGGAATTTCAGATATTCATGAATTTTAGAAGTGCCTCCAGGACAAGTGTCTTAGAATTCACTTCCCACCAACCACCCAGACAATAGCCAATGGTCAGTTCAAGCAAGCAAGCAAACATTCACATGCTACAATGGAAGGTGAGAAGATCCCCAGAATCATCAAAGAGAACCCTTCTTCATCTTTAATATGGCAGTGTGTTGGCAAAGAATAGGGACCCATCAAGCTGTGCTCCCCCACCTCCCCTTGTGATGCAGCTGCCAGTTAACCAGAAGGTTGGTGGTTCGAGCCCACCCAGGGACAGCTGTGGACAGGATTCCTACATTGCAGGGTGTTGGACCAGAGGACCCCTGGGGTAGGGATCCAGCTCTACCATTCTATGATTCTAAGGGATGTGCTTTTGTACATTATCATTAGTACATCCCATACAACACCATCAGCACTCAGAGCCATCTAAATAATCCTGCAGGATCAAGAAACACCTTAGGGGCTTCTAGCTTATATTGGTTGTACACCATCCCTACAGGATGATGGGCATTTCCTGAGACCAGTTGCTCCGGGCTGTGGGTCCTGTGGGCTGGATATGGAACATCTACCTGATCAGAACTGTGGACCCTCAGGAGGGGAGGGGCTTCCCTACAATCCTTAATTGTGTGTCATGGGTAAAGGGGCAATAATGTATCATGTCCCTCACCCTGGGCAGGGGGATTGGCTCTTGAAGTGCAGGTCAACGGATTTCCTTGACATTAGCTACCCATCCCACATTGTTATTTCCCCCTCTGCAGAGTCTTGCAATTCCTAAATGTGCCCCAAGTTCAACCCATACCTCACTCCTTTTGTCTTTATTTCCAGTTCTGGTCCAAAACTGATCTTGGAACATCTGACTACTTGGGGTTAGCAGGGAGCAGGAAATGTTGTTGTTGTTTTTGGTCTTTGCAGATCTTCCTGAAATGGCTCTGGCAGGCAGAAGAGAAACTGGGAAGAGGGAAAGAGGATAGGCAAATGGGTTATATGTACAGGATGTGTTTAAAGGCCTGCTTGTTCAATTGTGAATAAAACTATACTTTATCTGTCTCTTGATTTAACAGGAAGCCCTGCAAACTGGGAATTTGCAGCAGTTGTTCACGAATGTTACAGAGGTGTGAATTACATTCTCTAGCTGAGCTTTAAAGAGACGAGGGAGCGCGCTGGTGTGATTTAGGCAGGCGGCCGGTCAGGGGGCGGAGGAGGCTCCTAGTGCTCATTCCTAGATCTTGCCCACTTTTGATTTTTAGTTTTCCACTGAGGTATAATGATTGAAAACACTCTGTGCAGTTTGCTTTTGCAGGATTTAGCTTGGCCACGTGAGAGACAAAATCCTCTGGTTCAATCATCCTTGCTTGCAGCATGCCTGAGTGCTGTTTTTTAAAAGTTATTTTTTCTCTGAGAAACAGCCGCTTCCCCCTTTAACTTTTCAATCAAAGTGTAAAAAACTAATGTCTCCCTATCAGATATACTGTACATGGTGGAGTATTTTTTTATAGAGCTTTAAATTAGCCTCTGATGTTTATCCTAGGCATTGCTTGCCTGTAAAGCCAGTCCCCTTTGAAATTCCCTTTACATTAAGGAAGTGCAAGCACCTTGAGCAGCTATGTATACCATATGAGATGGAGATGGTTCCCTAATTTTATTTGTTTTGGCCCTCAACTCAAAATGTACTGTCTGAGTGTTCTGTTGTGTTTTGACACTGTTGTTTTTTTTCTGATTGAAGTGCCCAGATTCAAAATCTTCTAATTTGAAGAAGCATACTACCAAATGGCTTAAAAAAACCAAAACCTTTTAATACAGACTAAGAAAATAGGATGTTTGTATTGCAGTACAGTGGTACCTCGGGTTACAGATGCTTCAGGTTACAGGTGCTTCAGGTTACAGACTCCGCTAACCCAGGAATAGTACCTCGGGTTGAGAACTTTGCTTCAGGATGACAACAGAAATCGCATGGCGGCAGCACAGTGGCAGCGGGAGGCCCCATTAGCTAAAGTGGTACCTCAGGTTAAGAACAGTTTCAGGTTAAGAATGGACCCTCAGAACGAATTAAGTTCTTAACCCGAGGTACCACTGTAATGACACTGGACAGAAACTAAAAGGAACTAGATGATAAAGTTCAAGTGTGGACCCTGAGACATTGACCAAGTCCACACATAATGCTAAGCCATGTTTTATTAAACTATGGTTTATTAAACATTATGTGCTAACCTTGCCAATGCAGCTTGACTATAGCTTGTTTACTGCCCTCAAACGGAAGCCATGGTTTGTTCAGAGACGGATTTAGAGCAGCACGACTGGTTCTGCTGACCTGAGCACAAAACCTAGGGGGTGCCGCAGGGCAAAACAACTATGACGTAGTGAATTGAGCAGAACAGAAAGCAAGAGGCTGGATGA
The DNA here is from genome assembly GCF_964106645.2 of Podarcis pityusensis. Classification (NCBI taxonomy): domain Eukaryota; kingdom Metazoa; phylum Chordata; class Lepidosauria; order Squamata; family Lacertidae; genus Podarcis; species Podarcis pityusensis. The sequence goes on from NC_138031.1 coordinate 63,577,990, forward strand.
GGGGGCCAAACTTTGGCCTCACACAGGGTGCTGCTGAAATTTGAAAGACCAACGTTCGTCCCTGGTTTGTTGTTGGCTAGTGAACCTTGACTTGACTTAACTATTGCATGTTGTTATGTGTGAACTCAGCGCCTTTCCTTAACCATAGTTTGTTTCTCTACCCAATCCCAGATGCATTCAGGCTTCCTCTTCCCCTTTCCCACCACACAGTCCACTACTGTTAGGAAGGCTCCTTATGAATATGGTTAAAATAGGCAAAGGTTTCCTGTGTAGGTCTTGACTAATCTGAACAAAACCAAGAAACACAGCTTAAAATCATGGGGACAGGGAGATGAGGAAAGGGAAGGGAATTAGGTAAAGCTGAAAATGTTTGGCTCCTGCAGCAATTCAGAGGGTTGGAGCATCTGGGGGGGTGGGGAGAGTAGAGGTGGAGCTGTCCAGTGAATACAAAACCCAAGGGAATGAACAAAGTGGAGACCAAAGGTCACAGCTATAGGGGAAAGACTTTCTGGTGGGCATGATATATAATACAGAAGATGATCTCATTAAGGACAGGGCTGGGAAAAGTGGGCATTACCTGAAAAAGGATTCAGGTGATGAGTTGCACTTGTTCTACCCCACCCTTCGAGTGCATTCACGTTACTCAGGGCAGCTTACGGTGATTAAAATCTAAGCAATCCCACAAAAGGAATACAGCAGCAGCTTAAAAATAGAAACCGGCTCAGCAGGTAAAAGCATTTTAAAATGTGCTGTCCACTTGATGGAGTTTCAGATGTGAATTTTGGCTCCTTTGCAGATGGATCCTATGATTCAGTGCTCCAGGGGGAAGACACATCCCAGAAATGACTCTGGGAGTCGTAAGGGAGATAGTTATTGAATATCGGTTAAAAGTGTTGAACATGGGACTGGAGGATCAGGTTTATACAACAGCCCATCCCCACTGCTACCTATGCAAAGCCTATGCACAACACCCATTCCATTTCTTGCTTGAGATGCTCATACAGAATCTTTGCCTATGAGGTGCATGGTACCCACATGAGACCTGACATTTCCTCAATTCATCCCACCCGTTTATGGAAGAACATTACTTTCAACTAAGAATGCATATTTATTCTTTTTTTCTTAACCTCTGCTTCAGTGCATTCATGACAAGATCGTATGGGTATGTAGCTGCGTTTTAACAGTTTTTTAATTTCAGTTGTTGCTTGAAGCACTGTGCTGGAAATTAGACACTTTTAGTACTTCAATTATTGTTGATTTATTCCTCGTTCTTGTAGATACAGTGAATGTAGTTACTCAAGGAAGGTTATCTAATTTTGAATGCCAAGCACCAAATCTCAGTGTACATCTTGGCAACAGCAAGAAAGACTTATTGACTTGAAATTTGTCATGCCAGCATGAGTGCCTTGTAGCATTTTCATTTACTGCTTTGCATTAAATGGGAGAAGACAGGAAAGAAAAAAAGCCATTTCTTTTCCAGTCTGACGCTGGACTTATCCGGGGTGCTAAATTATGTCAAGTCTTGGTTCCCAACTGGTGACCTTTGCTGAGCCCTATCTCGCCTGAGGTGAGCAGGATCTCAAGGGATCTTTCTTGAGGTGAATATGATATTTCTCTTTGTCTTTTACTTTACCTCCTTGGGTTAAATGGATTTGAATTTAGCTCAAGTTCAAGCCTCCCAAAAAAGAAAGCAGCTTGTTTTTCACTCTGAATTAGTTCACAGAAGTTTGCATTACACTAAAGGACACCCATCCTTTGGCACATGATTGCATACATAACCATCACTCCCAGTGCAGTTCCTATGTAGCTGCAGCTTCCTGTCACTCAGCTGTCATAAAGAGCTCTGGGCTTGGGCAGGTCCATGCTACGAACTGTCCAGCTGTGTGACGTAGCCTGCCTAAATAGTTTCCCCCAATCCTAGTTTCTGTATGTCCTTTTCTTCCCCATCCTATCTCCAGGTCACAGAGGACTGATTCAAAATATTACACTAAACGGTGATATGTGTGTCAGGATGGATGAATCCCCCAATTTTGGATTCTCTCAATTTCCTCTATTCCCCCAGTCCTTTCCACATCAGTTTGAGATTTACTCTCCCCCCTTTAAGTCCTCATGAAAATTAATCAGCAAATTTCTCATGATAAACATAAGCTTGTATGCAATTCCTCCCAACATAGTGTATTTTTTAATGTTCTTTTCACCAATATATGCATTTCTACGCACACTTTGCCCTAGTATATGCATTTTTTTGGTACACACATCTTGGCTGGAGGACTGCGTTGCAAAATTAAGAGAAGCGCAGCTTTTGAAAGATGGATGTGTTTTTGCCCACACATTGTTTTAGTCCACATTCACACTGCACATTTAAAGCACTATGATACCACTTTAAACAGTCATGGCCTTCCCTCAAAGAATTCTGGGAGCTGCCGTTTGTTAAGCATGGTGAGAGTTTTTAGGAGACCCCCACATTCCCCTCACATTGACCATTAAACCACTATTGGAATTGCAGCTCTGTAAGGGAATTGTGGCATCTCTTAACAACTCTCAGAACGCTTAACCAACTGCAGCTCCCATAATTCTTTGAGGGAAGCTATGACAGTTTAAAGTGGTATGATAGTGCTTTAAATGTACATTCATACCTTGGGTTACGAACGCTGCGGGTTGTGCGTTTTTGGGTTGCAGACTGTGCCGAACCTGGAAGTACCGGAATGGGTTACTTCTGGGTTTTGGCGCTCGTGCATGTGCAGAACCACAAAACGACATCATGTGCATGTGCAGAAGCATCGAATTGCGTCATGCACATGCACTGCGGGTTACGAATGCTGTGGGTTGAGAACGTGCCTCCCGCACGGATCATGTTCACAACCCAAGGTATGACTGTATCGTGTGAATGCGGTGTCAGAAAATGTGAATTAGAAAGGGCTGCCTCTGAATGTGAACTGGAACAATTTCCCCCTCATCCTCATATATGTGGCAGAAAAATATATGTGCACATGTACCAAGCCACCTAAATGAACATCTCTCATTTGAGGGACATTTATTGCTCTCATCATCCTGAACATATTCCAATGTCTGTTTCCTAGCAGCGCATTTGTTTTCAATGACCTACCAAAAAGCATCCTACAGCTTTGCTAAATCATCCCCCAACCTCCAAATCTGGCTTCTTTGTATATGCCACATGTTTTTCATTAGCTTTTTTACTGTTTCCCCCTTCCCTTTCTGTAATAGCTGACACAAATTTTTCAATTGCCTGGGAAACAACAGCAACAACAACAACCCTGTAAGCTGTTGCAGGACACTATTAATAGGTTTGCCTCCAACTGAATTATATATGGGTGGCATGGCACATGTTTAGTCTTTCATCCTTATCTGTTTGATCATTACTTCCAATCTGCTGTGTGAGAAATGTGACTGGCATGTTGTCTGGAGTAAATAGATGCTGCAGGTTGAGATCATTTATGCATGGCTTGAATTTTGATGAAATTTTATACTGCCTTCTGGGCTAAATATTTAACCTAAGCAATTGTCCCAATAATTTGGATGAATCAAGCCTTTTGAGATGGAAATTTTACCTTTCATTATCTCCCGTGCTGTTTACTATAAAACCTTCTGTGAGTGATAGGGAGCAAATTAAAAAAAAACACCACCTAAATTTGTTTTGGGTACTTTCCTCTCTCTTTTAGTTCTATGAGTTATGAAAAATGAAGTCAAGCGGAAGTATGGAATGGAAGGCTGCTCACTGATTCCTGTTGAAACAGAGGTCTCCAGCTGTTTTTGACTACAACTCCCATCGTCCCTAGCTAGCACAACCAGTGGGAATTGTAGTTCAAAACAGCTGAAGACCCAAGTTTTGGAAACCCTGCTCTACGTGAAACATTCCCCACAAGGAAAAGCAGGCTAGAACATTTTGTCCTGACGTGCTTGCTTTCTGTTTGCAAGGGTGTTGGTTAGTGGGAGAACATTAGAATGTTATAATCCCCAGCCTGAAGTAGGGTCTCATTTCCACTTCATTCTGCTTCATGTACAGACCCAACCTAAGAGAATGGTGCTCCTGTCCTACACCAAATGAATTTGACCCAGAACACTCTCCCATGGCTATATATTGCAGAGAAAACTAGGAAACAAACAGACTCTTGTGTCCACCATTCCCAAATGCCTTAGTGACGATGCTCTGATAGGTTTCTGGTGGATATTAAATCCCTGAAGAAACATTTTTTGAAAACCGCTGTCTTAAATGGGATTTCAATGTCCATTGCAATTCTTATCTGATCCATCCTCATGGTAACCCTGTGAGATAGTTCATTATCTGCCCCATTCTCTTGCCGAAGAAGTCAAGGACAGGCCTGGATCTGAGCCACAGTTTCCCATGCTTTCTCTCAGCAACACTCTGTCAATTATGCTCTCTTTTCCAAGCTGTTCTCTACATTTATGCAAGCTCACAATTGGTTCTGCATGCAAATTGGGATTTACATAAGAAGCAAAGCCCCTTTTACATGTGTCGACACACAAAATATCAGACACAGACGTGCATGCAGGTCATTGATTTTTTCACCTACCATTCACTGCTAGAAATGCTTTTTGGAATACGTGGGCATAGTTGCTTTGCTATTTAATTAATTGGCAGTGTGTCTGCTTCTTTCCTTTCCTTTCTTTTTTTTTAATAGGAAGTCTTTACGCCAGAAGCAATGTTTGAGATACTGGGAACATAAGCAATTAGCAAATTATGGTATGTTTAAATGAAAATAGTTTCCTGGCCTAGTACAATGAAGAAGGCTTGCAGCCATGTTGTTTCTTCATTAAACAAAATGACAAGGTAGCAATAAGTATCTCCTATAGTATAGACAAAATTAATGACACAGCAATCATATGATAAATCATCGCAGTTGGTGTGTTCTGCAGCAGAAAAACACAGTTTTGTGTTCCCATCACACAACCACATATTGAATTTCACAGCAGGTGTGAAGCAAATCAATGTCGGCATTGACTACAATTAGAGTGACTTTTCTTTTTTAAAGCATTACTAAAAGGAATCCTAAAAGATTCCTTTTATGAGTGTGGGGTTGGGGGGGGGGGGAGAAATACATTCACTATACAATATTTTTTTAAAAAAACTTTTTCATTTCTCACCACTTTATGGAATAGGCAGTGCTCCTTGCTTATTCTGGTATTCTTATTTATTCATTCATTCCGGGGACACTTTTATTAGGAAAAAATGTGGAGCAGTTGCTCCAGGCAGCAGATTCCAAAAGGGACGCAATTCTCCTGCCGCAACTTCTCCCATTTTAAAAATGAGCAGAAGCCTGGGGAGGGTTTTATTTCGGCTTTTCACTTCTGGTATTATTGTTGTTGTTATTGCAGGCAACTCCCCATTTGCAAGGGGGTGGCCTTCCTGGCCCCCACACATCAACAGAACATGCATAAACCTACCCCACCCCATTACGCCCCCAACCACTTCCATAAACCCCAGCCCCATTCTGCCCCATTTTCCGGTTACTTCAGGGTCTGCGGTGATGAGCGTGTCTGTGGTCGTCAATCGGATGCACGTAAAATGGTCTCTGCTTGTATTAGTAATAGTAAAAAAAAAGATAAAGGACCCCTGGATGGTTAAGTCCAGTCAAAGGCGACTATGTGCTAACCTTTTTGCTGCCCCTCCCTCTCTGTCCAAAAGCAGTGATTCTGGCGTGGTGCTTAGATTTCCATCCTCCACTATGTGCAAGTTTGGTATTAATCAGTGCTCGTAAGATTAACTTTCCTTTATATTTGTTAACTGTGATTATTCTGAGGGAGACAGCATGCCCAATCGATCATTAGTCATTTTTAGGATACTGTTCTGCCGGACTCTTTCTCCCTGTGTGAATTTTTATGTCCATTAAAACATGTCTATATGTAACTTTATTGTTTCTGACACCTAAATGTGTAGAATTTATTCTTATGAGCTGGAAGCGGTCGTTCAGCTCTGACATTTTAAGTATGACAATAATCCAAGTAATTGTCACTCATTCACTTAACTGGAGACATGTTTACTTCCTGAGAGAACTAATTAGAGTACAGTGTTACTATCTTTTAATTGCAAAAAGTGTTTGCTTTTGTTTTCAGTTTTGCATTATGCCACTGTTCTTCACAGCTCACGAACCTTAAAGAATCTTTTCGTAAATGACACTCTACTGCCACCTTCTTTGTCCCTAGAACTCTTTGATATCTGGTGGAATCTCAGTATTCAAACATCGTTCATCCAATTAGCTGAGCTTCCTCTGTTTGCCAGCTAGTCTGAGATGTTTGAAAAATTCAGTCTTTCCGAATTCTTATATGAAATGACCTCATCTGCACTGCTTGCATTAAACTGTGGATCAGAACTTCAACATCCACTGGATGTCACACTTCTCCAAATGTTGTGATGCAATTGTTGTCAGTTTAAATATATCAAAATATGCATTTAAGTAAAAATGATGAGAGAAAAACACACATTTAGATGATATTGTGGGAGAAAACAAATATAAATACATATTTTTGAGGATTTTTTAAAATATAAAATGGCTGAATAATGAAGACCAGAATTTTGAGTAAAAGGATGCAAAAAGTGATATTGACTAGAAATAGGTACACAGTATCCACTCATCCCAGATCTAGTCTCACTGCAACATCACTCTGTGGAAGCAGTATCATAGCTCTCCTAGACAGTATCCAATGTATACTTACTCAGTAAATCCCATTAAACTTTTCTAAGTAAATAGCACAGGCTGCTGAAATTCCTGATGTTTGATACATTGCTCACACCCAATGCAGGTTTTTGGGGTTTGTTTTTTTCTGTTGGTCTTAATATGTTTTAGTGATGTGCCACTCAAATTATTATTTTTTTGCATCCTGAAACAGAGTCTTTCATAAATCATTCAATGGGACTATGACTATTAGAGTCCAGAACTGTAGAAATAATGACACTTTGTTTATTACCACATTTTTTGGTTCCATCCTTCTTTCAAGGGAACAGTAGTGTTTAAGTCCTAAATGACTTAGGCCCCAAATACCTGAAATACTTCCTTACTTTCAGACCCCCTTGCGTATTAAGATAGGCAGAGGGGCTCTGTTGGTAGTTCCTACAGCCTCAGAAGCTTGGTGTGTGTGTGTGTGTGTGTGTGTGTGTGTGTGTGCGCGCAATCCAGGGCTAGGTGAAGATGAGGTGGGCCCCTGCCAGGAGCACAGGCAAGGGGGGGGGCACAAAATTGGCTAAGAATATGTCTATAAATAAAAATATCAAGTGAAGTGCATGAGGAATTGAATGGGTGGAGGGGGGTTGGAGGAGAGGCAGAAAGAGCTCATTTGTTCATGGTTAGGGGGTGCAATCTGGACGGTTCTGCCAGGGGTGCAAGATCACCTAGAGACAGCTACAGCTCTGATGCAATCTGGGAGAGTGGCAGCCTGTAAATTGTGGAACACCCTCCCTACAGAGGTGTGTCTGGCATCTTCATCACACAGTTTTCAGCAAATACAGAAGGCACAGCTCTTTACCCTGGCTTTTGACACTTTTAAGATTTACACTTTTAGGTTCCACCTTATATCAGTGATTGTACGTTGTTCTAAATTGTTTTAACATTGTGTTTTAATTGTTGTCACAATTAACCTGGGACCTTAGGTTGAAGGTAAATAAGAATCATGGTAATACCCTGGATTTTCCCCAAAACTGCTGTGTGGTCGAGCTAGTGAGAGGCCCAAAGTTATCCAATGAGCTTTGTAGTTGAGGAGGGATTTGAAACCGAGTCTCTACAGATCCAGTTCAATTCTCTGTCCACTGCATGGAACTGGTTGCTGGAAGCTGTTGAATCTGCCCCTTGCAGGAACCTCTTGACAATACATGCTCCTTGAAAGCATTTCATGAGAATGCAAACACACTGCTGAAATGCAAGATTAATATCTCGTAATCAGGCTCGGTTCTCCAACCTCAAGGAAGGTATTTTCCCAAACAAACTATGAGAGCAGCCGGCATTTATTTCACTGAAACTTGTGTGGGTGTACTGCTTGAAGAGATGGGCTGCTGGAGTGATTATTTTTACAGCCCTCTAACTCACTCTACACTTCCTCCCTACTATTAAGAGGTCAGCAATTTGGAGACAATATGAAAAGCACATGAAAAGATTCCAGGAAGCATAAATGGGTTTGCTTCAGTTTCTGTGGAACAAGCCCTTTAAAATAAAAAAAAGAGCACGAGTAACTCGATTAAAGGCAATTGGCACATCAAAGCATGGAAGATACAGTGAATACACTATTAAACATCATGAATTAAGTTTTCTTTGTATCATTATGCATATCTAAGCTGCTTGGCTCTAGCTAATTCAATAAGGAGTCAAATGTCCTGATTTCGTTCCAAAAGCGGCCAGCGAACCATCGCTAGGATAGATCCTAATGCACTAACAGGGCAATGCAATCCTATGCATGTTTATTCAGACATAAAGCCCACAGTGATTAATGGGCTTTACCACCTAGTAAGTTTCTTTAGGACTAGAGTATTACTGATTTTTAATATATAACTTTAAAGAGGAGGAAATAGGAGTGCTGGCTTCCCGTACCTGGCACCCTCCAAGATGTTACTGGATTGTGGCTCCATCTGCCCTCCTGACCATTAGCCATGCGGTCTAGACCTGATGGCAACTGGAGTTGCGGATGGAGGAAGCAGTCAGTTTCTCTCAGTTTCTCATTTTTTCCAGATTTAAGTTCAATCCTCTACATTTGCAGATCAGTTTGCGGATCATTTTAAAGAAGGTCTCATGAAAATGAATTAGCATTTTACTGCGAATTTCTCCTAAGATGCACGTTTACCCCTAATATAATACATTTCAGGTTCATGAATATATGCGTATTTATGCATACTTTCCCTTAGTATAACCTTTATTTGGTGCACATTACTGACTGGAGAACTGCATTACAAAATATTTTTTTTTAAATAATATTTTAAATTAAATTTTCAAATTTTACCAATTCTTTAGAAATACAATCCGAACAAATCTCTCATATCTGTTGACCCTTCCAAGGCGCTCTTTTATTCCCTTATAAAGCTGCTATGTTACTTACATTTTATCCATTACAGTTGTACCTTGGTTCCCAAATGCCTTGGTACTCAAACAACTTGGAACCCAAACATGGCAAACCCAGAAGTAAGTGTTCCGGTTTGCGAACTTTCTTCGGAAGCCAAACGTGTTTTGAGTGTTATGCTGAGGTCTGTCTGTTTTTGCTATGTGTTTTGCGGTTTTGTTTTTGCAGCTCTTTTCATTTTGTTTTTGTGACTATGTAACCCAGTTCAGTCACTGATTGACTGATTGATTGTGTGAATGATTGAATTGATTGATTGTGTGAATGCAGTACCTTGTTTATTGCTTTCATTTTATGGATCTCATTAGATAGTAAAATTCATGTTATATTGCTGATTTAGGGGCTGTTTTTAAAAGTCTGGAACAGATTAATCCATTTTGCATTACTTTCTATGGGAAAGCGCGCCTTGGTTTTGGAACGCTTTGGTTTTGAAACGGACTTCCGGAACGGATTAAGTTTGAGAACCAAGGTACCACTGTATAGACATTAATTCTAAATTATTAAACTATAAATTCTCATTTCTTGCTATACTTCAAATCCTGCATACGTTTTAACATAACCATGATATTTTTTTTCAATTATTCCACAAAATATTTCCATTCTTCAAGAATTTTTTTCTCGTTTTGTTCTCTAATTTTTACAGTTAGTCCAGTTATCTCAGCATACACCATCGTGCATTACAAAATTCAAAGAAGTGCCAATTTCAAGCGGGAGCTGTGCTTTCGTTTGAGTATTGTTTCAAAAGGCACAAATTTAGGCAGTTTCAGCTTTAAATGCAAACTGAATTGCATCTCTCTGCCCATTTCTAGTTAGGAGTCCAAAGGCATCTGCAGAGCAGGAGGTTGGGAAAGGCTCCATCGGTGTATCATAATTCATAGGATTCATTCAACAGTTCTTGCCTTATTTTCCTGCAATGATTGTTCTTAGGGCAATCTGAGCCTATTCTTTCCAGGTCCCTCCACTTTCCTTCTTTGCGCTGGGAAATTTGGTGTCGCATTTGACCTCCAATAAATGCCACGAGGAACTCTTGACATGTGCAGTGGTACATTTCATGACCCCCACATACAGAAGGATGTATAAATCACCAAGGGAGTGTCCCCCCTCTTTCCTCTGTATTTCTTCTTCCACTTCAAGAATGTGCTGAATCAAAAGCTCTGCAAGGAAAGAAAAAGTGTTCTATAGCTTTGCTGAATGAAAATGGAATGTATATTGACAGCAAAATAAAAATAAAATATGGTGCCCTTCCTTTTTTTAAAAAAGGAATGCATTTTAGAAAGAAAGAAAAAAGGCTCTGGGAACCAAGTCTGAAGGGCAAGGGCAAAAAGTTTTTGTAAGCTCCTTAGAATCACATTCATAGCTGAGTTTCCCTTTCATTATTTTCTTTTTGAAAGTAATATTTCAAAAAACAAATAAACTCAAAAACCTTCCTCTTTTATAGGAAATTATAGCCCAGTTTGCATGATGGTGTCTTAACAAATAGATATAAGAAATATCAACTCCAATATTAATAATATTACTTAATTTGTACTATTTTAGAGTGTCATCTACATGGTCACATGTAGATGATTAATACAAGACTGCTGTATACCATAACCATAAAATATTTCCATGAAATAATGAACAGATTGATATTTCTTGCATTTGCCGCTGCTACAATATGATAACATTTCCAGAAGATACAAGAGAATGTTCCCATAATCTGCCTATGTGCTTCCAGGCCAAATTCAAGGAGTCGATGTTTGAAGTCAAATCCAGTTGAGTTCAACAAACTAGCACTTAATGTGATTATAGACTAGACTGTAGGGGACTTGCTCTTTGCCACACACCAATCAGAACTTGGCTTCAGGAAATCATTTCAGGTAAAGAGGTGATTGCATCTAATGCCAGATGTCCTGTCTGGGCAGGAAGATCTGAATTGAATAAATGTTTTCCTAGATTGGTCATTGATGCCAAGGTCATATAAATGCAGTTAGAGGCACTAAAATGGAAATGGGGAATTTTTGAACTACATTTCCCATCACCCCTGACCAGCCAAAGGTGATGATTGGGATTAGAATTCAGCAACATCTGGAAGGCAAATGATTCTATATATCTTTCGAAGGGAGAATACAACAAGTGGGATCTGCAACAAACTATTGCAGTTAGGGGTGGGGGAGAGATTTGATTCAGTTCACATTTAAGGTCAAATTTATGAAAGCCACACTTTCCAGCCCAAAAACACAGCCATCCTTTGAAATTATCTGAATTTTGTGATGCAGTTCCCCAATGAACCAGTGTTTACAAAAATTCACATTCTAGCTAAAATGAACATATTAATGAAAACAGCATACCCAAATGTGTTATGTCGGGAGCAATTGCTTGCAAAAATACGTACAATAGCCGAAACACAAAAATGCATTTATTAGGGGAAATTTGCACTGAAACACTGATGAATTTTCATGGGTGGGTGGGGGTTTAAGAATAAAATTTGCAAATTGCTGTAGAAATGTGGAGAATCGAATTTAAGACTGAAAAAATGAGAAACTGGTAGAACCAAAATGGGCAGATCCTTTCATCCCTCAGCCACCTGAATTCGCTAATGAAACAAGCAGGAACTGCAATCAAATGTTGCATTCTGGAGTACTAGGGGTCAGGATTCCAGCCACTCCTTTCTGTCCTCCCTCCGCTGAATTTTCTGTTTTTTTCCACCATTACATGGCCATTGTGTATATTCAGTTCAGAGTCAGCTGTTTAGGAGGGACCCCCAATAGATTTCTCCAAATCCTTTTTGTTCTTTGCAAATCGTGGGCTTCCTCCAAGGGCACTGATACCTCCCTCTTGTGTACTGAGGTGGCATTCTGGCTACATGATCGAAAAGGTCTCATAGTCTGAGAACTGGAAACAGAGGAAATGGTGATGCTATTCGTTTCTAAACTACCTGGGTAATATTGTATTGAAGCACAGGACAAAGTTCTGGGCTTTGAGGCTTTGTTTGTAAGGAAGCAACTCCCCAAGAGCAGTCAAGCAAGCTTGTGCATTGTCTGAATACCATAAATACAGCCAGTATCTATTGTGTCATATCACAAGCAAACAAAAAGAACATTGCATAAAGGCTTACACAGTTTCCTCCCTCTTCGCCTTTAATGCAGGAGACCTGATTTCTGTAAACAACCCCCTAAAGGTACTCTCTACCAATCACAACCCACTGCAAAATAGATAAGGTTCTCATTATGTATCCACCATGTCTTGATCGTAATTTCTATCATGGGTGACATTCTGGTCCAGTTCTATCAGGTACATTCTGTGTGAGTCCTTTAGAATACTGTGATAAAACCCTGCTGAATATAGGATCATTTTGCCTTAGGGAAAGAGAGAGAGAGAGAGATTGTGTGTCAAAGTGCGCACAGTTCAAGGTGGATTTCTCATCAGATTTTGCAGTGCTGGGACATGTTAAAAAGATTTTTTTAAAAAAAACCAGAGTGGTTCAAAAGGAATTAAATCTAGTTTTCAATGGCTGGATTTTCTTCAGAGCCATCAGCCCAAATTACACTCTGAAAGAGTTGACTAACTACAATAGCTCACTATAAAATGGAGAAGAAAAACTTAACGCTGGCATTCCATGATGCATTTTAGAGTAGTGAAATTTTTCCAAGCCCATTTATCTTACCAATTGAACTTTCCCCCCTAAAGAGATACATTGAAAAGAGTTTTAAGAATAACAAAATCTGTCATTATTTAACTTATTCTTAATAACATTTGTATCTCCTCTGATAGAGGCTCCCTCTTTACTTATTGAATACTTCTTAATAAAATAGCACTATTGTCTCCATTTTGAGAGACACGTCACAAGAAACATGGATAAGATTTGCATTTAAAAGCTTGCACAATTTGCTCAAATAAATTATTCCCCCTGAAGATTTGTTTCTCCCACCTACCAACAGCAAAATACTATGTTGAGCATGGGTGAAACCAGTCTTAATGTATCTGACAATGGTTAGAGTTCAATACAAATAGAACATAACGCCGTGGACTCTAGGTTCTTTGACATTTCTCCAGTATTAGAACACCAAATTATTTAAATGTACTTGGAAATGTGCCTGGTTTTGATTTCAAGGCTGCTAATTAGGCAGAACCAAACTCACTGAGTATTCTGTTCCAATATTTAATTGCATTCACTATTTTTATTTTATTTTACAAACTTTACAATCTAAACTTTACGCTTAAAAATGAGAGCTGCTGTAGCATAGTGGCCTGGAAAGTGAGCTAAGAAATGCCAGTTCAAATCTTTTATCAGCCACCAACTCATGGGGTGACTTGAAGCAAGTCAGTTTCTCAGCCTTAGCCCCTCAGTTGCAACAGAGTATTGACAATTGTGACCTATCTGATAAGGTTGTTGCGAGAATTTATCTGAGATAATATTTATCTGTTTGCTTGTTTTATTATCTGTTAAAGGAATATATATGCTGCCTTTCATTTCAAGAAGAAATACCACAAACACATAAAAGCAAACAGCAAAATAGCAAGTAAAACTGAATTAGGGGCTGCCACACAAACTGCAGCATGATGGCATCCTTACAGTTTTATTATATAGTAAGCTATATTAAAAATGCTGTGGAAATATATGCAGTCTCCAGAGTTGGAAGCAATCTTTCAACAGCCGTCTCTTAAGTTCCAGATAGGATAGCAGAGAGATAATTCTTTAGTAGGTGAGCAGCCTGCTGCATATCCACAATTCAGGAGAACTTATTGAAGAACCTAGGCAGAAACTACCAAAAAGAACATAGGAGGCAGGGGATAAGATTACTCTACACAAGCAATGTGGCTATATTACAGTAGAAAGGGGAATGTCGACAGTAGCGAGACTTGCTAACTTCAGTGGGTTCTTCTGCCTTTGTTGTCACGTAAATAAAATAAGTATTTTATTTATTTGGTTAAATTTTTAAAAACATTTATTCAAAAGTTACAATAGAGCATTCTCAATGAATATATCCCCACATATGTATTTTTAAAAATGGTTTCTTTTTCCATCTCTGGAAGTTAACAAAGGTGACCAGAATTCTGGCTATCATGGCCTAGCTAGCTATCCCAGTGATGTTTTCTTCACAGAATTGCTCTACTTTTGCTGTAAAGTTCCAACTAATACTGAGGGGATCTTTCATGACAAGCAATTCCAGAGTCTCTTCCCCGGTGCCCTGCAAGCAAAGATGTGCTTTTCCTTCACGTTGCAGCTGGTGTTTGAGTGAATAATCATTTCAGGATTTCAAACAGTATTTAGTCTGGAGGAAGATGGAAATTCCCCCCCTCTAGATAAAGCAAATGTCCTTGGGGGGATAGTCTGTGTCAAGGTAGGGAAGGTACAACATACCATATTCAAGGGATTCTCAGAGCAGAAGCAAGTCTGCTTATTGTTGTTCTTTCCCCTTCTTTTCTACAGAATGTTTCGCCGTAATTTTTTTAAAAAATGAAAACGGGGAAATTCTGTAGATGGTTTACCCCCCTAGGATATTTCATTTTGTGTGTGTCTGGTTGCCTTAAATTGGAAATGTGTTTATTGCTTTGTTGCATCTACAAGCCTCTTTCCTAGTACTCGGTACTACTTTAATTCCCTAAATAATATGTTTACCATTAGAGGTGTTTCCTGATCAAGGTCAAAACCATCTGGCCACTTAAGTGCGTTGCATCCAACCTTCTTGCATCCAATATCTGGTGGACTCAGTCTTAAAGAGAATTCAAAGAAACAAAAAAGGAGAGAATTTTAAATGGATTCTATAGCTGGTGAGTTTTTGTGCTGTGTGCGTGCACACACATACGCACATTGATACATGGTTCACTGCATCCTACAGCATTCAAACATGGGTGCAAATGTTTCAGTCTGCCATCTTTATTCAAAATGACACTCAACACCAAAACATCAAAGAAGACAGTCACCTTCACCTCATGCTGAGTCGGGTGGCAATATTTCAAGAGGCGTTCAGGTTGGTGCAGTTGCGACTCATCACACCAAATTCGGCAACGGTGTCTTCAGGGCCATCCAAATTGGAGCAGGCTGGCCCCATGATGCCAAATTTAGTGAAGGCCTTCCAAATGGTGTAACAATATCTTCAGTGGCTTCCAGATCAGAACACATTGGACCTGGTGTGCCAAAAGTCATGCCAAAGTCACATTTTGGTCTGCCATCTTTATTCAAAATGGCACCCATGATTCAAACACTCCCACCGCAGAAACCCTTGTGCTAATTTTGGCAACAATATCTTAAGAGGCAGCTGAATCTATCAAAAATGGAAAAAGCACTTTCTGAAATATATAGTAGAAGGTTTTCTCCAAAGTTGGTAGGGAAATATATTTTTATTTAGACAGGCCTTCAGATCAGTCCATAAGCTGATTTGAAAACGTGTTGCAATTGGTTTCTACTGCCTGTTTTATTGTTTTCAATTATGCTTTACCTGACTTGTTTTTATTATTTTTTTACTTGCATTTTTATTGCTTTTTGAGGGAACTCCCTGGGAGGGTATGCTGACGGACTGCTGGGTGCTGAAAACTGCCCTTTCCACCTGTACAGGCCTGCCTGCTAAGACAGAAAATCACTTGTTCTCTAGGGAAGGGAAAGAAAATTGGTTCAGTTTGCATTTTAATGAGAACCTACCTAATTTGCACTTCCGCCCAAAAATTCATGAACAATGGCTTTTAATTCAGTCTATGACTGATTTCATCACTGTTCTATGAAAATCAAGAGAGTTGTCAGCCATCACTATTATCTCATGTATGTTTCATGGACATCAATAAACTTCTAGCTTCTCCAGTCTTTCATTTTAGAAAAGGTGGGTAAAGAAGAGCTAGCATCATATAATAATAATAATAATAATAATAATAATTTATTATTTATACCCCGCCCATCTGGCTGGGTTTCCCCAGCCACTCTGGGCGGCTTCCAAAAGAATATTAAAATACTATGTTACATCAAACATTAAAAGCTTCCCTAAACAGGGCTGCCTTCGGATGTCTTCTAAAAGTCTGGTAGTTGTTGCCTGCCATTGCACCTTGGAGATGTTTCAGCTACAAAAAATAAATAAAAAATCTCCATTTTAGGTCCACAGGTGCAAGCATCCCTCCCCCACCATGTTCTCAGTTGTTCCTGTATAATTCTACTTTAAGATAATTGAGTTGTCCAAGTGTAACTGAGGGCAGAATTTCTCCTTCAGGATCTTTAACAGAGTTGATGAAATATGAGCTAGAAATAACACAGCTTGAGTTTTAGATTCCATGCTGAGTTTACATGCCTAGCATTTAGGGCGGGGTGGGGGGGGAGATATATACTCATAAATTGAGAAAATGCACTCTGGAACTCATTGGGATTCGGTATATATTGTGCTCCGTGATATCAGTTTTACAGGCAATGTCCCCCCCCCCCCAGTCCATTTGCACTTGAAGCATTATTTGGTGGCTTGACTCTTCTGTTTTTCAGCTCAGCTTGATTTGCATTCTAACAGGGCATCTTTAGGGTCAAATCCTTCAGCATTCTTCAAGTCAACAGATGTAAGCCTTTTTAAGAAATTGGGCATAGTCCATGTCATAGCAGTCTCTAGGTCATAATCAGCAATCTGCCTTGGGCAACTAAGGAATCATGCATTCCTGATACCCAGCAGCAGTTCAGGAGTCTAACCACAGTGCTCTGGATCAAATGCAGTTTCCCAACACTTCTCAAAGACAATTCCATACACAATACATTACAGCAAAGAGGGACGCGGGTGGTGCTGTGGTCTAAACCACTGAGCCTCTTGGGCTTGCCGATCGGAAGGTTGGTGGTTCAAATCCCTGCAACAGAGTGAGCTCCCGTTGCTCTGTCCCAGCTCCTGCCAACCTAGCAGTTCGAAAGCACGTCAAAGTGCAAGTAGATAAATAGGTACCACTGTGGCAGGAAGGTAAACGGCGTTTCCATGAGCTCTGGCTTTCATCACATTGTTCTGTTGCACCAGAAGTGGTTTAGTCATGCTGGCCACATGACCCAGAAAGCTGTCTGCGGACAAACACCAGCTCCCTTGGCCTGAAAGTGAGATGAGCGTAGCAACCCCATAGTCGCCTTTGACTAGACTTACCCATCCAGGTATCCTTCACCTTTACCTTTTACATGCAACTAAGGCATGCTGTGGCAGATATGACATATCAAGGGATGGACAAAGTACCCACAGCAGCCTAAGCCATGCAAAGGCACCCCAGCCACAATGGCCACCTACACCTATACCTGTTACCACCTTGCTTCATCCAGGTAAACAGCAGTGACCCCATTATCAAGAGGATGAGTCTGGGCTACTTCTATGTGCACTTAGAGGTCTCCTCTCCCTGCATCTGGTGCTTCCCTTTAACTCACCCACCTCCTTCCTCTAACATCTGACAGCTGCTGTTCTCTGGCCCATCCAGTGGTGGTGCAGGATCAGTTCCTCTCCTGACCAGCCAGCATGCACTGGTGATGCTCTCTCAGGTCAGCCATAGCTCGGCTACTTGATGGGAGTGGTGCTCATTTTCCAAGCTTGCGTTGGCAGTATTCACCCCTGTGATACGTGAGAAGCCCTCTGTTACAAAGTCAGAAGGGACAGAGCACACCATTGTTCCTTCTTTTTAGAGAGAAAGATTTGTGCATGTCAAGAAATTGGGTTAAATAAATAGGGATCAGTGTGCAGAAAGCACTGGTTATTGCGTGTCTTCATAGGATACTTTTAAAAACAGTAACAGCAGCAGCAGCAGCAATCCCCACATGCTTCAATAGCAAGACCTTTAGGCTTTTTGAATGTTCAAAGTACAGCACCAATATAAAAATAATGCTACAAGTGTGTTGACATCCTCCTTGGCAGCCTGAGCTGCTTAGTCATTTTAATCAATGGAGATATGCACAACAGTTAGAAGTTTCCAAAGGTCAAAGAAGCGACTGTCTTTTCAGCTTTGAATCAGCAAAGATTTTCCAGTTTCTTGCAGACATAATGCCAAGCTTGCATCTGTGCGCCTGCCTTTTTTCTTTGCTTTGAAGAAGCAGAGTAATTAACTAAAGGGCAGATCACACCACATTGAGCAGTAAATGATTGCACAGTGCAACTTCCTTTCTGCTTTCTCTCTCCTATGACAGCCAGTTTCAGAGCAGCTCTCAGGCTGGTTTATATATAAAAATGGGCCAATGAGCATCATAGAACCATTAAACACTTAACTCATTGATTGTGAAACAAAAATCTATACAATAGCGCTGGCACAATTATTCCCTTCTGAAATGGGCCTTGTTGCTAATACAGAGAACAAATAAGCTATGTAATTAAAGAGATCCTGAACTCTTCCAAAAGGTTTTTTTTTGTATGTGTGCTTTTGCATCATTATCAGCATTAATTAATTTGTTTCGGGGTTTTAAAACTGTGGTGGCTTAATTTTTAACCAACGGCAAATTTTGTTGTGAGAGTGCCACTTAAAACCTTTAAAAGATCAAACAACAGCTGACTAGCCAAAGCTTCCCAATGTTATCTCTCGTTTTATGATGAACAATCTTCTATCGACTGCTTTTTATAAGTGCCCTTTTATAACTGGCTTGCATTGGTGAAATCCTCATTCATTTATTTTATTACTACCATTAATTATAATTTTGAATGTTAGTTTTGTAGGCATGAAGCTCTATATGCATTGATGGGGCCTCCAGCTCCCCTCTTCAACAGCAAGCAGCATGGCTCTCCTGATCTCCCTCCATCTGCATTGCTGCTGCACACCACGAAAGAACAAGCTGTATGGGCAAAGTGGCAGTGAGGTCAGCATGATGCAAGTGCATCAACAGGAACACCAGATTGGCTCTTTCAGCACACTTGCCCCATGCAACCTTGCTGCCACCTCTCCTTCTCCTTCTCTGTCCCAGTCTACAGCAGCATTGCAGTCAGATGGAGGTCAGGTGAGCAGCATAGCCTCATCATACCAGTTCCTCTTCCTCTTGATGGTTTCCTTCTGTCCTTCTGCATACTGCTAAGTGTCACACAATGCATTTTCAGGCCTTGATGGTTTGGTTATCCTTGGCAGCCTCTTTTGTCAGTCGCCTAAGAACAGGCAAAGGGCATCTCAGATGTAGAGTTTACCTTCCATGTAGGCGAGACCCTTGACACCTCTCTTTCTGTAATTAGCAACTCCTTGTTCTGTTCTGTGCCCTAAATACAATTGAGCAGACTACTTCAAATACAAAGGAGTGTTGGGTTGTCAAATAGGCAGAGTTGGCACTGGCCTATGGGCCCCATGCCATGTAGGGGCTCCACAACAACAGATCAAAATAATAATGATTTGATACTGAAAGAAAATTACAATTAAGCTTTCTTAGTTCAGTGTTATCTCACTAGAGTGCGTGCACAAGCCCACCTCACCCACTTCCAAGATTTCGACTGCCTAGGGACCTCCACAGGGTTTAATCCAGCACTGATACAAAGTATATAAGGCATTGACAAACAATGTGCACATTCATATTTATGGTAAGAGTCCATTGTGTTTGACTATGTTCATTGCATTGTCTTTCCTATCTCTGCCATTGCAGCTGCCATCCTGCGGTTGAAACCAGAGTGTCCACAAGCATCACAAAGCACCTCTACTTTGGTGTATATGCCATCATTTCTGAACTTGGAAGGGGACACTGGTATTCCTGGGATCTGTGGTCTATTATGCTGCTAGTAGTTTTGCTCTGGTTTGCCCGACTGTATCTTCATTATTTCAGCCAGTGGGTCTTACTTCATGCTATTTCAGTTCCTGTCACAAAGTAAGTATGGAAATGAAGTTACGTTTTGGAAAACATAGCACTATGCTACATAATGTCACAAAAAAAGAAGCACAATAATGTTTGCATCACCTTTGGGTCTATAGACAACCAGCCACTTACTTACTTACTTCTCATTCATTTGGTTAATTGTGAAGATTGGAATGGTGGTGTGGACTATCTGTGAAAGCTGACAGCAGATATATCTTATAGGTATCTCATTCAGTCTCTGTCTTCTTCCCATGCTACTGAAAGGAAGACTAGCCAATAGGCAAAGAGCTTAAAACCAACCCCTTATGGTCTGTTCTGAAACACACATTCAGGCAGCAAATCCTATACTTGATGTTTTGATATCTTTCACAGTTCTGGATTTTTTCTCCCTTTGGTCATGACTTTTGGTAAGTGTCATGACCTTGGGGCCAGACTCTCCTAATTAAGGGGATGAGACCAGGTATTTGGAATAAGAATGGGAATTGCCTTCTGGTCCAGCCCTAGGTGTACAAGCAAAAGTACTAGTACCTCTCCAGCCTGAGGAAGTCCTCTGACTCCATCTTAGAAGAGCTAGTGGAACCACAGTCTCCCCCACTATGCCAGAATCAATGACTGCTAAAGTAGCTGGGTCCCTTTAGTTCCTTTCATGGAAGATGAATCTGACTACTGAGATAAAAGCTGCAGCTCCTACTTAAAGTTCAGTTTGACTATGACTGCTGCTGAAGCAGTATTTCAACTCTGCAGCCTAAGACTTGCATGGAGCTGTCCAGGGTTTCCACTGAAACCTTGCCTTGCAGGGTCACAACATATCACTGCTCAAAACAGAACAATAGGACCACAGCTCCCATAGATCAGAATGTCTTCATGTCAAGGCTTGGGAGATAAATTTACTCACTCTGCTAAGAGAGGGGTGAAAGACGTGCCTTCTGAAAGAGCACTAGATACCTACATGGCCCCCACTGATTTCCAGGACATTTTTTCTGAGTGTGCCTTAAGAGGCATGTGTGTGTGTTAAAAAACCCCCACCCAAATTCTGTTCAGTTATGATTGCATAACAAATCCAGAGTTGTATCGGTGTTCCTCCACCTATAGGAGGTTCTTTGTTCCTGAGGATGCATGGAGTGAAAACACAGAGATGTGATTTCTGCAACATTCCCATTCTCCTGTGTCACTTTCAATGTCATTCTGAAGCTTCCCCAGCCCTCATAAGCAGATAAGAGGCCTGCAGAGGGAGAAATCACATTCCCCTTCCACTCTGCTGGATCAAAGCAACCTTTCATCACTGGAGAGGCACAATGAGATACATCTTTCGGCTGCTTTCTTATTAAAATGCACAACATGAATAATTGTGTAAGTGATGTATACCCATCAAGTAGGATAACCTACCTGTCTCTCGAACCCTCTGCTCCCTCTTTTATTTCTAGATTCCAGTTCTATCCTCATACAGTGGATTTGTGCTACCAGAACTCTTTGGTACGCACTAGTGAAGAGTTGGCCATGATTGTGGTGGGACCTTTGACCTTGAACACAGTGATGCTTCTTATGGTTCTGATGAGATGGGGCTGTCAGCTGTTGTTTGGCTCATTCCCTTCTTACTTGTCAAAGCTGATCATTGCTTGGGGACTGTGGACAATGCTAGACCCTTTGGCAGTGTTTGTAGTGGATGCCTTCCTGGGGGTAAGTCACTTAAAATAACTTTGATATGAGTCCTTGATGTAAAAGTTTGTTTTCTTCAATGACTCATCAAATGATATGAAATTCCACCCCTGGCGACAGCATACAAAAGTCGTCTTCTTTTCCCCCAAAAAATAAAAAATTAGAAAATTTTATGTTATTAATCACAGTTTTGATGGTAAGACACATGATCTCCCTTCTCCCCACTGCTCCCCAATAAATAAAACTAAAGCCAAAAACATAGATTTAAAATTTTTTTTAAAGTGAAATGCTCCGACGATTGCAGCAACCTTAGAGATGACGGCAATATCACAGGAAAGCTAAGGAATATTTTTAAAGAAATGAACTAAAAATAATGTAGTATAACTTCTGTCTCCCAACCCCCTCCCCCAAAGCAATAGCTGCATGGCATAAAATGTGTAGAAAAAATGTGGGGGTTTTTGTTTTTAATAAAAACTTTGACAGTTGTGATGCCAAACCTTTGCTCTCATTCATGTCTACAACTTTTTCAGGCATTATATTGGTACTGCCTTTTTGCAAGTGGGGAAGTAAGGTTCTATGCACAATGCCACTGGATGGTTGTATGGAGAGCCCGGTTGTGCTATTTCTCCCCTCTCTTTTAAGGGAGAAGGAGCATACAAGTGGGCACTAATTGCATGAGGCTGTGGGTGCATCTGCTCCTTACCTTTGGTCTCTTACCTTTCCTGCTCCAACCTGACCACAGTGATCCATGCAACGGTCACCTCCAGGCTTGACTACTGTAATTCGCTCTACGTGGGGCTGCCCTTGAAGCTGTCCCAGAAACTCCAGCGGGTACAGAATGCTGCAGCGATGCTCCTCACGGGGTCTCTGCCCTGGGAGCATATTCATCCAGTGCTTTTCCAGCTGCACTGGCTCCCGGTGGAGTACAGGGTCAGATTTAATGTGCTGGTTTTGACCTTTAAAGCCCTTCATGGCCTAGGACCCTCGTACCTACGGGACCGCCTCTCCCGGTATGCCCCACGGAGACCCACAAGGTCCATCAATAGCAACACCCTAGTGGTCCCAGGCCCTAAGGAAGTTAGATTAGCTTCAACCAGAGCCAGGGTCTTTTCGACACTGGCTCCGGCCTGGTGGAACGCTCTGCCTCATGAGACCAGGGCCCTGCAGGATCTGATTTCTTTCCGCAAGGCCTGTAAGACAGAGTTGTTCCACCTGGCCTTTGGCTTGGAGCCAATTTGATTCCCTCCCCCTCTTTCTTTTTTCTTTTTTCCTTTCTCCTCCTGTGATGAGGCTGCATTTTAATATTTTAATGTTTCAATATTTTAATCTTGTTTTTAAGTTGTATTCATTCAACTTGTTTTTATTATTGCTTGTTAGCCACCCTGAGCCCAGCCTTGGCTGGGGAGGGTGGGGTATAAATAAAAATTATTATTATTATTATTATGCAAAAAGGAGGCGCTCCCAAGGCAATCTGTGAACTGAAGCAAAAGTAGCCCTTTCCAATGCTTTCAGGAGGAAGAGAATTGGCGAGTGGAATGGACTAAGCTTGGATGGTTTTAGCCCTAATTCACACATTATTCATGTGCAAAGCACTGACAGTTTCAAGCTGCATCAAGGCTGCTCTTTTCACATGCACAACCATTGTTGCCCTAGGCACTGGTGCCCTTTCGGGATCGGTATGGTGGAAGGCAAGGAGACCAACGGTAGGCGGAGGCAGCTAATTCTAGTTTGGTCCCCATCCTCCTCCTCCCTGCTCAGTTTTAAAAGGGCAACCCTGAGACTAAGAAGGAGGAAGCTGACTTGTAGTCTCACCCCCTAGTCTAGTTTTAAGTAAGAAGGCAGGCAGGTGGAGGCTGGCTTCTTCTTTGGCACATGATTGGAACATCTAACCATGGCTATTTTTGAATATCGGCTGGCACAAAGGAGTTTGCACGCACCAGCAGCTACTCAAAGGGCAGAACTAGCACAGTAGTTTGGGGTCAGGGGTGGGATGTGAGCGCAGCCCTGCTCCAACTTGAAACTGGGTGTATTCTGCATGCAGGTAATGTATGAATAGTGCTTTCAGGATAGGCAAGGAATCAGAAACAAAAATTTGTTTTAACTTCTTTTTTTGGGGTGGTCAGATTTCCCCCAGGACTCTCAGCTCAGCTTGCCAGTTCCCTCCCTCCACTAACTGCCTGAGGTCTGTGGTAGAGCCTTAGCAATGTGCATCTTAAACCAGGCTGTCAGGACAGAGCAGCAGCATCCTATACCCTGGGAATCAGGTTTAGCTAGCAGATTCTTGAACTGCTAAGACTTACACATGTTGGTAACAAGCGCCATCAAAAAACCCCAAAACATTCTTTGCCAAATTAATGGGGAAATACTGGGCCGCATCTTTTCAAATTGCTGTTGATGTCAACAGGCCAGGTTTCGCCCTATAGATATTGTATTTGCTCGAACATGCATTAAACACTTAGCAGTACATCAGAGCCCCTGTTTCTGGTTAAAGAAAATGATGAGATGAATTTGGATAAATTGCCATCCTCTGCAGCAAGTTCAGGGAGAAACAGATCTGAGCATTGAATGTCTGTGACCACTTCTAATTTGACTTTGATAAGAGAAGTTCTGAAAAATACATCGAGCTCTGCGCTGAAAGTTTCCAGTATTTTCCACCAAAACTACCCGCACAAGGAACGCATTTGACTGAATGCCACGCAAAAGGGGCATATCCCATTTCAGAATGAAACCGAATCCCTTACATGTGTTTTCCATATTTGTACTTGCAATTTTGCTTCCCGCCGTTGGCATTCATTCAGCTGCTATTTCAGATTTACTTGCCAATCAATTTATTTTAGATCAAGCATTTTAAAATGTTATGTTGTGGTAATGTGACATGAGTTATTTTAATGATCTAATATCTTTTTTAAAAATTCTAAGTGGACTTAGCGCTTATGAAAGTTGACAGATTGATAGCCCTGGAAAATAGGGACCCATGTTGACTCACTTTCATTTTTAAAAAAATATTATTAAAGGGGAAAGTACAGATCACTTGACAGTGCACTTAAAAAACAAAACAAAGAAAAGCAATGACATGTGATAATAAACAGTATGAAGCAGAAAGTGCAAATATCTGAGGTTCTGTTTCCTCCATAAATAATTAGGCGCCAATGTGATTATATAATATTGCTTGGCTTTATTCTGTATATTCTGTTTTATAGATTATGTTGGAAAGCATTCTGGGACTGTTATGTAAAATCAAGGGTGGCCCAGAAATAATAAAATAAAGAGAATGATTGGTTTTGAAAATGCAGGCCCTCCAAACAGGGCCAAGGCAAAACTTGGCAGGTCAGGAATACACCTAAGATAGAATCCAGTGATTCAGAGGCTGAGCCTGACAGAATCTGAACTGGCTTTTTAGGAGGAGTGGGGCAAAAGTTCTCAAATCAATACAGTGGTACCTCTGGATGCGAACGGGATCTGTTCCGGAGCCCTGTTCACTTCATGAGCAGAACGCAACCCGCGTTTGCGCATCTGTGCGTGCGCGGGTCATGATTCGCCGTGTCTGTGCATGCGCGTGACATCATTCTGAGCATCAGTGCATGCGCAAGCGGTGAAACCCGGAAGTAACCCATTCCTTTACTTCCGGGTCACCGCGGGATGCAACCTGAAAAGATTCAACCTGAAGCAAATATAACAAGAGGTATGACTGTATTTGCAGTGGTTAAAGAGAGGGTGAAATTGCTCCCCCCCCCATTTTTGTATGTTTGTAGTGTGATTTGTGACACTCTCCCAGGAGTGTCTCTCCCCAGGTGGGGTGGAGCTGCAGTAACAGCCTCCCAGCAAGGGTGTCACTGCTTCTTACAGGGAGGGGGAGGCGCAAGCTCAGGGTGCACTTCTGGAGCCAACTGTGTACTCCTGCCCATGCACCTGGACACACCTGCAAGCCACTCCTGCAGTCACTGCAACTCCTTTGGCCTCCATTTGGCTGGTATTGACATTTCCCCTCCTGAGTGCCATGCAGCGATGCTACATCACATCGGCGTGTCATTCTGGGGGTATTCAGGGACAGTGGAATGGCACATGCCAGCAAAACGAGGCTAAAAGACGGCTGGTGGGGGGTCACTGCCTGACCACACTGAAAATCACTGAAAGGGCCCTTCTTTTCATGGTCTGTAAAGTGGCCCACAGGGTTGAGATGGGGTTGTTTTGGCCTTTGGGCCATTGTATTGGTTTTCAGACAGAATATAGTTTCTTTTCAAGTCAGACCATTGAAACACTGAGTGGTCGAGCTCATAGCAATTGCACAACTTCCCAGTCCTAAATATGGACAACTCCTCCAGCAACAGGTGAGAGAAACCACCTACCACAGTGTTATGTCGCTTTAGTGGTTGCTGTCAAACTTTAACTATCCCTGTGAACCACCATGCACAATGAAGTAGAAATGATAACACCACCATTACCATTGGTTGGTTGGTTGGTTGATTGATTGATTGACTGACCTTCTTACTATGCGCTCTCTCTCTCTCTCTCTCTCTCTCTCTCTCTCTCTCTCTCTCTCTGTGTGTGTGTGTTTCTCAGCGTCTTCACTATGCTCCAGGCAAACCCATAGCTGACTGTGCGAAGATGTACTGGCTTTTTTTAAGAATAGAAGAATCTGGCATTCTGGGCATATTGATTACCCTACTGCTTTACACAATGCTGTTTCTCATTTCATCTACATCCCTGTACCTGTATTTAATGAGGTAAGCTCTCCTTCCTTTTTCACTATTTCAAAATGTAAG
Source organism: Podarcis pityusensis (assembly GCF_964106645.2). Taxonomy (NCBI): domain Eukaryota; kingdom Metazoa; phylum Chordata; class Lepidosauria; order Squamata; family Lacertidae; genus Podarcis; species Podarcis pityusensis. The sequence goes on from NC_138031.1 coordinate 63,604,210, forward strand.
ATTCTTCCCTCTGTACCCAAATGGCCTGCCATGATTTCATCAAACAAAAGGCCACAAGATGCCGGATTTGGTGTAGCAAATGTACCGAGAGAGAGAGAGCTTCTTAAACTTGCTTTAAGATCAAATTCAGGCCTGTAAACAGCTATTTACCTGGAGTGAGTAAGAATAACAACCACAATGTGCTTTTCCCTCCTGCCCCATTTCAGGCTACTGATGGCCTGGAGGAGGGCTGTGAAACATGTTGTGGACTAATACTTTTTGGGGACTATCCAAACCCCAGCCATCAGCCAGCTGGGGCAGAAGGTGGGGGCCAGGATAATTGCTGAACCAGCTTGGAACTGGGGTAGCAGTCAGGCCCACTGACATCATGCAATGGTACGGGGACTAATTCAATATCCAGTAGACCTCTACCCAATTCCAGAATGCCACATTTCATGATCCTGCTAGCAGCACTTCCACCTGTCTGCACATTTAGTAGACAGAAGGGGAAACTCTGCACTAGCTCTTCCCAATCCACCTCTCCTCCACCTCGGTGCATGGGGGTAGGTTGGATTTATAGACTGCTGGACACAGAACTGGGTTGTACCTGCTAAGTCACATTCAGAGTAGACTCACTGAAATCAACTGACTAGTTGCATCCACTGATTTCAGGGGATCTTCTCTGTGTATGACTCAACTGGATACAACCCTTTGTCCATTTGTATGCATGAAATGCAAACAGAGCCCAGGTAGCGAATCAACCGTGATCCAGTTGTAAACCAACGGGCATAATATCAGTGCAATTGATGAGTAAGGCCTGTTCGCCAAAGCTTGCGGCAAGTGATTTGGTGCCTAGATTTTGCTCATAAATAACAGTCCTAAGTTGTCTTTAGAATGCTAATCCACTCTATTAGGTTCCCATTGACCTGAACTTCCTTTTTTAAGGTGGGTGTGGAACTGTGCATGGTTTAACATTACATGAATGTTTCTCTCTCTTTCTCTTCATTGAAAGTAGAAGTAGGATGGGGAGAATCAAGAGTGGAACCCTTGCACAGATATCAACACAAATGTGTGTTGTAGCTAAACAATATGGATATATGCTTTTTCAGACTGGCAAATTAGATTGCTAGAGATGGATAGTTTGCACACAAGTAAATCATTTCTGTCTGTATATTATCAGAAGCACCATTGCATCAAGCGGGGCGGGCGGAGGGAATATGCAATTTAAAACCCTGCAAAGGGAATTCAAATCTTCTACATTCCTGCAAGCTGTACACAAGTCCAATGTACTGGTAGTCTAGTTAATTAGTTTTTGAGATGTTAATGCCTTCTTAATCATTGACTTAATAGTTTCGAATGGCTTCATAAGTTTTAGCTGCTGTCGTTTATTACTCAGGAAAATTAATTTAAATTAAAACATTTGTAAGGCAGATTTTTATGAGAATATTATGAACATCTTCATTGTCTGGGGAACAGGTGTGGGATCATCAAAGATTCTTTCCCTTCTGGATCAATCTTTGCATAATGTTTTACAATAAAGGGAAAGAGGTACTTCATTGGGACAATGCATCTTTTAAAATTCTTCATAACAAAATAATAAACCAAAGCATGCATGACAAAACTGGTTACATTACAGAAGCTTTCCCAAGCATTTCGCTCCGTGGAAGATACAAAGCACACAATATAATTATACCTGGATTTTTAAAAAGAAACACTTTTGTTTTATTGTGCACAGAAATGTCTATTGATAAATGCATTTCTGAGTGGCTACGGAAGTATCTTGTTGCACATTAAGATATTTAGGCTTAATGTGCACATAGACATTTTTGTATGCATCAACTTTGCATCTTTTACCCATTTACACTTCAACACAAATCTCACTGAAATGCTTTTTATACATGAAATTAACTCAGGACTTGCAAACTTTACCTGTTTTGGATGGCAAATAACCAACTGTGGAACTGATCCGTCAAAACTACTTCTGTTGATTATTTACCAGATTTGCCTCCCACAGGCTAGAATGAAGCTGATAATTAAGGCTGCAATCCTATGTATAGTTCCTCAGGAGAAAGTTCCATTGAACTCAATGGAAATTACATCCAAGTATCTATATACAAAATTGTGCCGTAAGATAATTAGAACAAAGCCAAGATCCTTCCAAGAGTTTAGTTCCTCTACAGGTCTAGCTAACCTTGACAAAGGTTAGTTGCAAATCAATTAGAATATCAAGGATCAAATGGAGGACAATGAAAGACATATGCAGATATGGTTCAACCTAATGAAAAGGGTTCAACATTTCTGCTTCCAACCATAATGATGTGAGTGATTGAATGAATGAATGAATACATATATCTGCCTGACTTAGGAACTTTAGTCAGGTTTCCCCACTCCAGTTATCAGGGAATGGGGATCCAGTTCGCTGCATGACTTATTGACTCTCCTTACAACTAGAAAAATAACAAAATTTTTCAAATTTGGCATTTGCATAATTTTGACGTGATTCATTTCACAGAGATGATAGGCTTTAGCTAAAGATGGCATCAGGCAGAACCCACTGGGGAGAGCATTCACCAATCTGGGAGCCACAACTAAAAAGGCTCCCTGGGAGATTTTGTGAGTTATCATCCCAGTCCTTGCCAGAGACAGACAGGACTCATCACCATCATAAGCTTCATGAGTGGTTTTGTTGGTCATACATTTTTTAAAAATTGAATTTAAATAAAAGGAATGAGAAAAATAATAATATTGGAGCTAGGTATTTATCTTCTTTTGTTTGATGTGGTTCCGACTTCAGCGTACCTGTTTAAACTATAATACTTCATTGTGATATTGCTTCCTTATTTTCTTTTTTATTTGTCTAGATTTTAGCAGTATAACTTTTACAGTAATGAAGGGTTCTTTTTTCTGCATTTCAGGATGCACAATGAAGGCTGGTTAATGGATATATTCAAAAGGATTCAGAGTGATGAGGCAACTTTATTTGTTCCATTTGACTTGGAAATCTCCAACCAAGAGTTGAGCTACATTGTGAAAAAGGCAGAACAGTGGAGAGGAATCAATGGTGAAAAACGAAAAGTGAGTAGAATAATATACCATCAGAGCTTTGCAGCATGTTGGTTCAGGGGTATCTTTAACTTCTTTTTTCATTAAAAGTTGATTCATCTTTGAATGATATAGGGATGTTTGAGGAATTCATTTGTTAATTCTGGTATGAACTGACCCGATCCACATACCGTATTTACTCGAATGTAATGCACATCTTTCTTGGCCAAACTACATCGCAAAAATTAGGATGCACATTAGATTTGATGGTGCCAGCAAATACTTTTTTGGTTTCAAGGTTTTGAAAGTTGAAGTGCACATTAGATTTGATGGCATATTAGATTTGCATAAATACAGTAGTATATCCTGAAAGTTCAGAAACTGGGTTTATAAATTAGTCAGTGAAATATCCAGTATTAAGACCAACGGCATTAAAAGGCATGATGAGGACAAGCTAACCACTGAACTGACTCTGAGATCTGGTCAGGGAGAATCACCTAAAGGCATTTATCAGGAATCAGGACATGGGAGAGGAAAATTGCTCAAGGAGGCCACTTCATAGTCCACTTACTATAGATCAACACACACTTACCTGGTAGTAAGTCTAACTCACCTCAGTTGGACTTTTATCGGAGATGCACTGGGCCACAATGTTAAAGTAGTTAAGTGAACCTGCGAAAGGTTTCAGTTTTCAGGAAATCCCCCAAACATGTAGACCAGCCCAGAAATTTGTTGGTGGGTTAGGTGGGACAGTGGCATTTCCATTATTTGGCTGGTTAATATGGAGGCAGTAGGAGTGAAAAACTAGTAAATGTGGGGATTCTGTCTAATAAAATAGCACTGCAGCTAAAAGGATGCAAAGTCTGTAAAGCTTTAACTGAGAAAGATCAGCAGTTTGTATAAATATATGGCCTCACTTGTCACTGCTATAAACATCTGGTGCTGTTCTAATTATTTTCCAGTTTCTTTCTCAATGAGAGTTTTGACCCTGGAAAACATAATAAAAAGGTGAATGTGTCAATTGAACAAGCAGATACTGTACACTTAGCCGTTTGTGAAGTCATTAGTGCCTGAAATTCTCCTTTGTGAATTTGGGTGCTTAATATTCTCTGGATGCTCTCCCAATGCTCAAATATTCGGCGAATATTTTAGTATTTGGAATTTGAAGTCCATTGATATCTGGTTTAAATGTTTAATATCTGACCATCAACATTTGTAGAAATCAGCATTTGTCAGTATTTAGCACTTGGTATGTAACAGGAGATTGTGGTAGTTTTCAAACTTTCTACCTTCAGGGGGAATTTTATCTTTAGGAAATGCTTTCCCCACATATTTGCCTGACAAAGGACTTTAACCTCTTTCAGAATAAACTCAGTATGCACTCAGTTCACCATAAGAGCTTTCTAGGAAAGATCTAGGAGATTACAGGAGATTTCAAGGATGTCCATATTTTTAAGAGAGGAGCAAAATGAAGCCAGGAAATTCAAGCCCAGTCAGCCAACTTCAGTTTAGATCACAATACAACCACTGGGTTGCACCCAACTATGGATGTTCATTAATTTCAATGGATCTACTCTGAGTAGGACCAGCATTAGCTACAGTTCAGCATCTGTCATCTGAAGGGCAACAAAATCCCCAATAAGAACCATCTTCTCTTATTAAACCAATCATATGAAACCTTATTTCTGCTTTGTATGTAATGATAGTTCTGTGAGTGGTATATATTAGTGATGGGCAAACTTACCTTGTCACAATCCAAATGCCTGCAAAGAAGGCATCATGACTTCCAGGACTCACAACCAAGATGGAAATTTGAAAGAAATTCTGTTAGAAAATCCATCTCAGATGAACTTTCCCCAGAACAGAGCACAGCTCTGGAACCTTCTCTAGTCTGAAGGACGAATCTATTTACATTGGATTATTTCTTATCCTTATCTGCTTGCTTCTGATTTTTATTCTCTAGATTTAAAAAAATTGCCTTGTAACGGCATACTTTAAAATATGCTTAATTTCCTTTTATTAAACTGATAAATGCAGCAGTCGAGGATACATTTACAGTATAATGAGAATTTAAGGCTTTTCTATTTCATAATTTTTACATTGTTCAGACAAGCAATTTGTCATTGGCAGAAAGACAGCCATACCATAATTTTCAAAAGTATTTTTAGCCATCCATTAAATAGGAAAAAAGGTCACTTTCTGTAGTCAAGAATCACTCTATTAAAGTAATTTGCCAACATGCAAATGTTGTCACATTCCCATCATTAAGTATTTATCAAAAGGGTTTTTTTTAATTTTTAAGAGAATATATATTAATAAATGGGCAGCTAGCAGCTGGAACTGGAAGTCATATTTTGCAACTCTAATGTTTTTTACATCCTTAATTAGATAGCATAAGGTTGATATGATTAGGTCAGGATGAAGTGTTTTTCATTAAACCAAATTTTAGAAGTTGTATTCATGATTCACCCTTGCAATTAAATAATGGGACAATGAATTTTATATCATTGATCTAATTATTCCCACATGGAAATGTATACATTTAATCAATGTGTGCCTTAGGACCTTCATTAGCAACAATGGGATAATAATATTTTGAAGTACATAGATTGCATGTCTACAAATGTATTTGTGTTCTAATTGTTGGTGAATGAGGTGAATATCGAATGGGATTTCAGTTCGAGACCAAATTCATTTACACTGTAATTGTCCTCATGCCTACTCAGATGTAAGTCCCACTGATTCAATGGAACTTAGTCCCAGGTAAGTGTCTGTAGGATTGCAGTCTCACTGTGATGCATATCATGGAGTAACCCTAAACATATATGACCTTCATTTGTCAGCATGCCTGAACCGTGGCATTTAATTCCCCATTCATACATCTTCATGTCACATGAAAAGTAGCTAGGTTGTCTACCAGTTCCCAAGGCTGTTACAGGTATCGACACCTTGAACAGTGATGGGGAAGCTGTGACCCTCTTAATGTTTTTGTTGTTTAGTTGTTTAGTCATGTCCGACTCTTCGTGACCCCATGGACCAGAGCATGCCAGGCACTCCTGTCTTCCACTGCCTCCTGCAGTTTGGTCAAACTCATGTTTGTAGCTTCGAGAACACTGTCCAACCATCTCGTCCTCTGTCGTCCCCTTCTCCTTGTGCCCTCCATCTTTCCAAACATCAGGGTCTTTTCCGGGGAGTCTTCTCTTCTCATGAGGTGGCCAAAGTATTGGAGCCTCAGTTTCAGGATCTGTCCTTCCAGTGAGCACTCAGGGCTGATTTCCTTCAGAATGGATAGGTTTGATCTTCTTGCAGTCCATGGGACTCTCAAGAATCTCCTTCAGCACCATAATTCAAAAGCATCCCATTATCCCAAAATACTGGCAAAGTTGGCTGGGGCTGATAAGTGTTGAAGTCCAGCAACATTTGGACTGCCACTGCTGCATACTTGGACAGAGAAGGGAAGGACTGAGGCAGTGGTGCAGTCAGGGTGCTGCAAATGCACTGGTGGCGTCAATCCAGTGCTCCTGCTGGCATGTTTGCACCATGCCAAACCTTGCTGCCATCTTGACTTCTCCCCGTCTCCATTCTCATATGCAGTTGCACCTTGGCTGAAGGGAAGTCAGGCAAGAGCATGCGGCTGGATCCTAAGCACTTTTGTTGGAACTGAATCTCATTTGTTTCCATGGAGTTCCTAGTAAGTCTTATCATATAATTTTCTTGGGAGTAACTTTGTCCAATGAAAACAATGAGATGAACCTGAAAATATCAGTGCCTCAATTCAAAGCATAAGCTCTTCATGTATGCAGAATTTCCAACTCAGTTTCTTTGAGATCCTTGAACGATATGGCTTGAACGTTGCCTCCTCAAAGTTAACAGGACAATTGCTCCTGGAAATGAGACTGATTCATGAGACTAGGGCTAATTTTCTAATTCTAAAATGATATTATAGCAAACCATAAAAAATTAGCCGGCAGTAATTTTTTTGAAAAGAAAATATATTTGTAATTAGCTTGAACACACAAAATTACTTGGGGGCCTATTATCGACACAATTTTTGGCACTTTACACTAATTTGCATTTATTACTCTCAGGCCAACTTGTTAATATGTTAATAAATAAGTCATTAATATATGTTATTTAATTGCCACCTATTTATTCCTCCTCCATAATGCATTAATTACCTGTTAATAGTTAAGGGCAAAATCCTTGCATTGGAAAGGATCTAATGTTGCCTTCCATCATTCAGTTGCAAGAGATATCCTTGTGATAATCAAGTCCAATAAATTCAATATGGCTTTTCAAGGATTTGGAGAACTTAATAAATGGGTCCTCCAAATCTATGTTGGGCATGTTCCATGCAAGTATCCAGACAGGGTACTAATTTTTCTATTGCATTTTTTTCTCTTTTGCTGCCAATGGTGCACTCCAGCTTTTGTTTAAGAGAGGGAGGGAGGGAGGGAGGGAGGGAGGGAGAGAGAGAGCACACCAGGCTCCTATCCGTGATATTTGCAGAGAAAAACCGAAACCCTAAAAATAAAGAATGCAATGCTTTGCCAAGTGCAGTCAATCTTTATTTATGGATTTCACCACTTTGCAAAAAGAAATTAGAAAAGGAATGCCATCACAACTGAATAAAGTATTACAAATAATTTAGAATCAAAAATTAAAGCTATGCAAAAATAATGTACAGCAAAAAATATTACCCTTTTTAAAAAAATAAATCATTTGGTTATTTTCATTTAATTTTTGCAGCAGTGTAGGAAATGTATTTGCTGAATATGCAACCTTATAGAAAAACCATATGATTTTCTTGTTAGCTGTGTCAGCATCGCCCTAGAGCCAGTGCACCAACTGGACTCTTGCACCTCAACCCCGACTGGGCTAGGCGAGCTGGGTAGCACCGCCAGAGACCTCCTTTTCCCACAGGAACAGGTCACAGTGCTGTGGACTCACAGCTTAGAGCTGAGAGCACCGGATTCACTGTCTCAATAATACAGTCGTTGCGCAGCAGAGTTTTGCAGAGTCTTGCAGAGTATAAACCACTCGGAGAGCAGCTCTGTAGAATATCTTCCTTTTATTCTATAACTACAACTATGATACAAAGCTATATACAGAGCTGAATATTCTAAGCATAAATCAATGCTACACTGAGAGTCTGCAGCTGCTCTTAGCAGCAATCTTATCTCTAGGATCTCCAACACTCTCACTCTCTCCGATACACTGACTGACTGACTCTCTCTCTCTCTCACACACAGATATGTTGCTGGGCAGAATAAGTAGATAGGCAGGACACGCCTCCTTCTCTCTGGAGAGTCAGCAGAGACCATCAGGAGATGATCAGGAGATTCTTGTGTATGGGAGGGGTGAAATCTCCTCAAGCTGAACTAGATGGTTTCCCTTTTCAATCATGGGACATAGGCGTGGGGCAAAGGCAGTTTGATCCAAGCAAAGCAACGAAAGTCACACACCAGCATGGTGCCGGGCACAGTGTAGAGAAGGGTTTGCCCTTTGAGTTCCCTCAAGCATGCTGCCATCTTTGCTATATAAACAGTGACACTCACCCCTTAAAAGTAAGGAAAGGGGGGGGGGGCGAGGAAAAGAAAATGAAAACCATGATTATAAACAATCAGCCACTAATATTAGCTTTCATTTCCCTGTGGCCCAGTAATCAGAAAAAGTGAATATCTTTAAGAGGTGGGAGAGTAGCTTTGAGTGGCACCTGGAATTAACTAGACCGGTGTGGCAAAGATCTCTGCCATTAAATTCTTGGTTCAAAATCTACAAACACTTCTCCTTTTTTTTACATCTGTGTATAAGGGAAAATAGAGATTAGGAGAAGAAAATTAAATGCAGGCTGGACAAAAAACAAGATTCATTTGCCCATAAAACATGTTAGGAAGTTTAAAAAACATTTTAACAGATGTGCACACACAAAGGACTACTTTAATCAATTATCATAATGAAGAATGAATGTTGCCCACCAGTAACCTAATGGAAACAGTCTTGCAGAATGCAGCTGCTGTTTGACTCTGCACAGTCCTATGTTGGTGGCATGATTTCCTATTTTATGAATAATAAGGAAGGGAACAGAATAAAACATGGCTTAAAAATGGGTATATAAAATACTCCAAGCCATTGATTCCTGCATACCCAGATCAGATGATTGCATGGTAGTATGTCAGTGGAAGAAAAATAAATATGAGTGTGTGTGTGTGTGTGTGTGTGTGTGTCAGCAAGCAACAGCTCTCAGGAGCTGCTCACAGCATCCTTCACTTTGCCACATGATATCCAATACAATGCGCAGCCGTTCCACACTACAAACTCTGGCAAAATGAAATGTCATGGTGAAACAGAACGGGGTTTTGTTTAGGGGGAAAAAAATTGTGAACTTGATGTCGATGGAGATATTTTCATTGCTTGCCATTCATTTAAATTTAAGGAAAACTATGAAAATGTCAGGAACATTTAGGTTTCTAAAATTTGCTGGTGATCCTTGAAAAAAAAAAAGATACTTGAAAATCCATAATGAGCACATTAATTATGTAGAAGCAGTGATGCAGAAGAACCTAATTAATTGTCGTCTTGTCAGCCTTCTGATTCCCATACCTGGAAGGGAGGTGTTAATTTCCACAATACTTAGGCATATATGCAAACTGTTTCACCAGAGCACTTTGAGTGGTGGCAAAGGAGAAACGCACTCTTCTGTCATTTTCTCTCTCCTCTGCAGTAATTAATGGGACGTTCTGTTGACATGAGCTAATAGCTTTTGATCAGGGCCTGCCTGTCTGTTGGGCAAATGAAAGATTTGTTCCAGTGGTGGAGGCAGCAAGCATACCTGGGAAAACATTTAGCCATTGCCAGTGCTGATGCCAAAGGCAGCCAAGCCCAAAGAAGGGGAGACCCATTGATTGCATCTACTGGTCAACAATTATATGCTAAATTGGTCCCCTCCCCCATTTCTGGATTAGAAGGTGAGGCCTGGTGCTGCAGGACTTTGCGAAATGGGGTGCAGATGCATACTCAGATCAAGGTGATAAAAGGATAGGGCCCTGGTGGGACATGGATTTAGAGAAAAATGGGAAGGGGGCAATATATGCTACTGAAGGATGAATAGGTATGAAAGAAAACATTAGTGCAAAGTTACAACAGGAACAGCATGCCAGTAAACTACTCAGTGACAGGCTTCAGGGAATCCGATCCCTCCTTGTAATGAGTATGGGTTGCTCGTGCGTAAGTTGCCGCCTCTCCTGGCTTTGTTGCCTTGTTAAACCTTTCAGTCTGGGCAGCCCTTCACTTTGTGGCTGCCTCAGTCGCTAGCAGAATCCGTCAGTGGGCGTTTCTTAAATCTTTTCCAACATAAAAGTTGTTTGACACCCAGTCTCCTCCTACTCTCTCTGCGTGGAAGTCTTGTCTTCTGCGCAGGGAGGGCGTGGGTAGCGGAGGACCCGTGCTCTCCCCTCTGGTGTCCGGTGAAGAGTCCTGGAGCCCTCTCGCCGATTCCCCCATCTGCCCCCCTTTATCCCTGGTGTTGCGCTGATTTGCTTCCCCATCTGCGGAGCTGCCTCTCTCCCTGCTGGGCCCTTCTCCAGCATCATTTGAGAGCCTTCCCTCCGCCTCTAGCTCCGATGTCAGTTCCCTGACACTCCTACAGTAGGAAGTCGATAACAAGAAGAGTTCTTACCAAGTCCTTTATTCAATATTCACAGATAGAGGCTTTGGAAAGTGCCTCTCCATTGCAGTAATGGCGTTGCTCTGAGTAATCTCCTCCACCACTTGGCTGCGTAAGGCCCTTTGTCTGTTTGCTTTCTGCTCTCTCACTGGTCCTAGAAGAAGGGAGGGGTCTGGAATGCTTTCTAATGATAACGTGTCAGCCAGCAGTTCTGGCTCTGCTGCTTCCCCCTCCTCTCTTTCCATTATCTCCCAGCTTTGTCCTTTTTCTGTCTCAGAGTCATGACCTTCTGCAAACCACCGTTGTAATTATACTGTCCTCCTCTTCTTAGGAAGGTTCAGGAGGAGGGGGTGGCGGCCTCCACCATTCCTCTTCAGTCCAGTCCCTGACACACAGGATGATTCACCTATTTGGGCTGCATGAGGTGTGACTTGTACCCAGTGGCTACTCATTCCATTCCATTTCTCAAAGTTGAATTAGATATGTATGACAGAAGGAAACCTGAGGAAGATGACATGCATAGAAACACGACATACTAAAGGTTTTGATCATGCCCCCTTCATGCTGGAATATAAGGGTTCAGGCGATCCCTGAGGTATCCCAGAGCTAAGTTGTTCAGGGCTTTGTAAATCAATACAGGACCCTTGAACCTGGCTTGGTAGCAGATGGGCCGCCAGTGCAGCTGTTTTGGTGTCTCATATTCTTGATCAGAAACTCCCATTGGCAATCTGGTTTCAGCATTCTGCACCAGCTGGAGCTTCCAAACCAAGCCAAAGGGCAGCTCCACATAGAGTGTGTTACAGATATCTAGCCTCAAGGTAACCAATGCATGGACTACAGCACTACAGCAGGGCTGGCCCAAGACATTTTAGCACCTGAGGTGAACCACAAAATGGCACCCCCTCCATGCCAAAGAAGAAGGAATGAGTGAAGTTCTGCATCAGGCATAAGGGAGCAATAAAGATTGACATCAGAATCTGCTGCCGTTGTGGCTCCTGGTGCCTGAAGCAGTTGTCTCACCTTGACTCATGAGTGGGCCAGCCTTGGACTACAGTCAGGCTATCCCTGTCTAGGAATGGTCATAGTTGGCAAACCAGACAAAGCTGGTAAAAGGCACTCCTGGCCATAGAGGACATTTGGGCCCCTATTGATAAAGTATCCAGGAGTGCCCCCAAACTATGCCCTTGCTGCTTCAAAGGGAGTGCAACCAGAACAGGTGACTTGCCAATTTCCCAAACATGCGAACAACCACCTACTCAAAGAGCCTCGATCTCCCCAGGATTAAAACACAGTTTATTGGACCTCAACCAGTCCACCACTGCATCCAGGCACCAGTTCTCATAGGTCATGATTTTGATTTTGAGTATCTTCTTCACGATGAGCTACTGTTCTTCCCAGGCTTTAAGATGTGCTAATAAAGTCCTGCTCTGAATTTCAGTGCTTACTGACTTTAGGTTGATTTATTATTATCATTATTTTTTAAATAATTTTATTAAGTACAAATTAAAAAAACATACATATTCACAGCAAAAGAAAATACAAAAGAAAGAGAAAATACATCTAACCAAGGAAAAACAATTAGAGAAAGTTTTGTCTCTTTTCATATTTACAGTTATTTATACCTCTATAAAATGCTGTTTACAATAAAGCAGTGAAATGAAAGATAAGCTATCAGGGGGAAAGAAAAAAAAGAACAAAGAAAGAATAAAGAAGTGAAAGAAAAAGATCATTTTAGGTTGATTTAAAAAATGAACAGGCCTTTTAGTGTGTGAGCTCCAGAATGATGGAATTCCCTTCTCCCATAGTGTTGGATAGCATGCTCTTTTTCTTTTTCTTTTTCTTTTTCTTTTTCCTTCCTTGTTTAAGAAAGGAAAACACATATGTTTAGGCTGTGGGTGTGCAAGCACCCAACAGCTTGACCTGAGAGTGAATCCAGCCTTTCATGTGCTTTGAAAGTTAAGATAGCTGTACCAGCAGGACGATTCTGCCAGCATATTTTCCTACTGGGATTTATGGAGTGGGGATGAAGTAGAAGAATCACTATGATCCCTAGTGGTAAAAGATGTTGCCAGCATCACCACACTAATAGCATCTTCTTCACTTTCCAGAATATTGAATGGGAAGGAGAGATGCCTGCTTGCTTCTCCATCATAAGCTCTAAGACACATTCCCCCCCCCCCCCCGTTGGGAATGGGATGGGATGGGATATAAAGGTCAGTGGAAGCGAAGGGTTGCACAAGTGGAAGTGAAGTAGGGAGCCCACTCAAAATAAACTACACATGTCTTGATTCTGCTCAAAAGAATTACAGCAAGGCTGCTCAAATTAGTTTAGGCACACTTTTGGAAAAACATACCCCTTTTATATTTATGTCTAGCCTTTGTGAGCTTGAGTTGTTAGTGTTAATTATTGTGGATTTCAGCACTGCTATCCTAATAGCTTTTCTGAACTGTTTAGCCACCTTGAGAACCGTTGGTTGAATGGTGGTCTAGAAATAAATAAATGGGTTTCTGGTCTTGTATGAAGACCACTTGTGATCATGGGCAAACTTTGAAAATCTGCATTGAAAAACATTTACTCACAATTCTTCTTTAGTCACAATTTTTTCAGGTGTGCCTGCCATCAGATGCTTGGAAGAAATAGCTCAATGAAAATCAGGGTTTTGCTGCTTGTTGTCAAGGCTTTAGAAAACAATCCATTGCATCTGCTCTCAGGGTGGGGCACTGAACACATTTCATCCAATATCATCTTACTTACATTAATATTTGATTCATAGGCATCCTGTCCACAGAGATTAATTAGCAAGCAGGTCTGAAGTGTGCAAGTGAAAATATGATAATTAGTTTTCTGACAATGCTAACATTTCAACACTTCAGATTGCGTGATGGTTTTGCATTTGAGGAAAGCAAGCAAATCCCTCCCCAAGCAGACTTCTGTTGGTTTGACATATACAGTGGTACCTCGGTTTACCAACTTAATCCATTCTGGAAGTCTGTTCTTAAACCGAAACTGTTCTTAAACCAAGGTGCACTTTCCCTAATGAGGCCTCCCACTGCCAGTGCCCTTCCACCGTTCGGATTCCATTCTTAGACTGAGGTAAAGTTTACAAACTTGGACACTACTTCCGGTTTTGCGGAGTTTGTAAACCGAATTCTTCGTAAACAGGTCTGTTCTTAAACTGAGGTACCACTGTATACATGGAGGCTCAGCCTGGCAGGGACACCTCCTAGGCAAGCCCCATTGAAGAAGAAAAAATGCTCCTCAGTAATTGTGCTCATAGTCAATAATAACTTTCTTAGCTCTAATAATGTTCTTCTTTAAGGCTGCAACCCTGTGCATATCTACATGGGAATAATACCACTGAACATGGTGAGACTTACTTCCAAGTAAACTTGCTTAGGGATCATGTAATATTATAATTCCGTATATTATTTTCTCTCCTTTCTGTACTAATCTCCAGTAAACAGGGAAATCCCTCAGGATATTTTCTGTTTTAAACAAAATATTGCTGGAACTTTAGAATCTAAGTATAAAAATAGCTAGTCTCCCACTTTTAATAGATGCAACTTTTGGAATTGATTGTTCTTGCAACTGAAAAGCCAGTCCAGGGTCCATTAGGTCAATGGTTCAAGTATTACATCATGGACTATTATAATTTCATATATTACATTGTTTCCTTTCTGTGTGACAAAACCACCAATGAACAATTATTAAACCCCTTAGGATATTTTGTTCCTATTTGTTTTACCAATGTTTTAAACACTTTGGAATCCTTATATAAAGATAGCTAATGCATATGTGTTTCTGCACATGCCAATCTATCATAAAGAATGCTTGGAATCATGCCTTGCCTGCCTTTTCAGAACCTGAGTTGGTAACAGAACAACCAGAATCTCTTAAATTCGATCAAAGACCCAAAGAGAAGCATATCGTGGGTCTTAAGAATTCCACCACGTTCTTTGAAAGACAGCTGGTACTAGAACCACTTGTTATTTATTTCCATTAATGAATCACATCCTGTAAATCTCAAAGTGATACACACACAAATGTTCAAATGCAATTCAGATAAATTTGAGATTAAAAAATCTCGCTAAAGGCTTGATGAAAAAGAAGGTACTCAATAGTTGTCAAAAAGGCAATCTAGATGGAACTTATTTGATCTGTAATGGGAGGGAGTTCCAAAGGTACGATTCCTACAGGCTTTCTGAAAAGTTGCTACCTGAAAGAGTGTGGTGTTTAGCTGAACCATTAGAAACAAGATCGTAAAAAGAGGAATATTTAGCTCCCTCTGAGTTATAGCTATTTCCTGATGAGGTTGAGGACAACTGTTCATCTCCTTTAAAATGTTTCTGGCCATAATACAGGATGGCATCATAAATAGATTGAGCAAGCTGCAAAGTAAATTATTTGAGAGTTTGGAACAGGCAACTCTAAAATCCAGTGAATCCCAAATTCTTGAATTTAAACAGATTTAGGGCCGTTGAAGTAAATCAGAATGCATACTAGCATTCCAGGCAAATGGGGTTATGGATTGGGCTGTCAGAAGCTTTGGAAAATATTAGCCATGTACAAAGTAGCATTAGTGATATACACAGCAGCATTTAACTGAATGATCTGGAGCACATTCTAAGTTTTCAGATAGCTAGATGTTTTCAATAAACAGAAATGCTGATTACCTGAGATGGGAGACATAGAGAAGGATGGGCGGCAAAAGCCAAATTCAGATAATGATTAGACATCCAAGATCGAGATTTGCATAAAAGTATAATTTGTAGAAAAGTGAAATATTCATTTGAAGTGAAAGGCATGAGGAATTCTGTTTGTTTGCAAAAATAAAGACAGCTCCAGGAATGTGTATTGTCCATAAAAATGAGTGAATTTGTCAGTTTCAATTGCTCTAAGTTTTTCATTTTTTCTAATCTTAAATTCAGTTCTCCACATTTCACAGTTTGTGATTTTTTAAGAGTTCTCATTTTTTAAAAATGTGTGAATTTCTTTTAATGCACACATTTTATATGCAATTTTACATACACACACACAGCAATTTCACCTGATATAATGCATCTCTGTTATTTTCACCAATGTATGCATTTTTAATGGATATCTTACTCTGGAATATGCATTTTTCACCTATTACTTGGATCAACAGCTGCTTTGCAAAATTTGGAGAAGTGCGGATTTCAAAGGAGAACTGTCTTTCTGTTTACATAATGTTTCAGAAAGTATGAATTAGGCAGTTTGGCCCTTAAATGCAAATTAAATCCCCCATCCCACTTTGATTTCCACTCCTTCATTATAGTCCTTCATTCAAAGATGAGAGTATGAAGCAAAAAGAGAGGGTCACTTTGTAATAATGAAAAGTCACATTAGGATTTTAGCTTCCAGTTTCAACCTTATCTTTTAGCCTGCTTAACCATTGCATTAGACTGCATTTGTTCTTTTGACAATTTCACCGTGACAATATTTCAGAGGAAGTTACCTGGGTAAGCAAGCTCCCATATTTGTATTGAAACAAGCAAGGAGAATACACAGTGTAAGATCTCATTCAGGAGCATTATTCAGATTAGTGACTACATTCCACGCGCCTTGCCTTGCAGCTGTCCAAAGGGTTAGGTGGGCTTAACATGAGTCTGCAGGTTTTGTCTGTGGTCTGGTTTTAATGAACCTTGAAAAAGTTGCCTGAGGTTGGTAGGTCCCCTGACAAATATTAAACAGCTGGAATAAACAAGCTGTTCTACTCGAATGCATAAAACACCCCACATTTTGTTCTGCAAGAAAAATAAAACAAGCAAAGGGGTGATAGACTTTATTCTGACAGGCTTGGCAGCAAATTCAAAGTAGAACTCCTGCCTTTCCAGGGCAGGAAAACTTTCACTCAAAGCTCATCAGCTTCATTTAAATGAATGAATGAATTGAATTGGTACCATTCACCTTTAATTTACCTTGTTCCTAGACAGTTTAATAAAGGCATTAGACTATGGCAAATGGAGTGCAGTTCTGTGTAGGTTGCCTCAGAAGTAAGTCCATTGTGTTTAATGAGGCTTCCTCCTTAGCTAAGTGTGCCTAGACTGGCAGCCTTAGCCTGCAACCCTGAACATTATTAAGAACCCCTGACCATTAGGTCCAGTTGTGGCTGACTCTGGGGTTGCGGCGCTCATCTCGCTTTATTGGCCAAGGGAGCCGGTGTACAGCTTCCAGGTCATGTGGCCAGCATGACTAAGCCGCTTCTGGCGAACCAGAGCAGCGCACGGAAACGCCGTTTGCCTTCCCACTGGAGCGGTACCTATTTATCTACTTGCACTTTGACGTGCTTTCAAACTGCTAGGTTGGCAGGAGCAGGGACCGAGCAATGGAAGCTCACCCCGTCGCAGGGATTTGAACCGCCGACCTTCTGATTGGCAAGTCCTAGGCTCTGTGGTTTAACCCACAGCGCCACCCGCGTCCTGAACATTATTAATAGAGAGTAAATCCCGCTGGGTTCTGTGGGATTCACTTCGGTACAAACATGCCATCTAGTTCAATGTCATCTAGTCCAACCCCCTGCGATGCAGGCATCTCAGCTAAAGCAGCCATGACAGATGACCATCCAACCTCTGCTTAAAAACCTCCAGGGAAGGAGAATCCACAATCTCCTGAGGAAGACCGATCCACTGTCAAACTCTTACTGCCCTTACTGTCGGAAAGTTCTTCATGAGGTTTAGTTGGAATCTCCTTTCTTGTAACTTGAAGCCTCTGGTTCCAGTCCTACCCCCCAGAGCAGGAGAAATCAAGCTTGCTCCAACTTCCATAGGACAGCCCTGCAAATGAGATTTGGTGAGCTTAATGGAAGGCCTTAGAGTTGATTCGGGAACTGTGGGCCACCCGCTTTCTTCTTGTCCAGGCTGTTAAATGCTTGTAGTCAACTGGTTACATCTGGATTCTACCACAGTTCCAAAACTGGGTAAGGAATGTGTATATATCAGGCATCCCCAAACTCAGCCCTCCAGTTGTTTTGGGACTACAACTCCCACCATCCCTTGCTAACAGGACCAGTGGTCAAGGATGATGGGAACTGTAGTTCCAAAACAGCTAGGGGGCTGAGTTTGGGGATGCCTGGTATACATTATATGTGTGTATGTATGTACCTGTTACCTTTATATTGTGCCATTTCTCCAAAGAGCTCAAGGCAGAATACATTCTGCCTTCGCCTTCTCATCTTATTCCCCAAAACAACCCTATAAAGTTGGTCAGGCTGAGGTCCAAGGCCTTTCCAGCCTTCGCATTCTAACCACTATGCCAAACTTGCTGCCACAAAAAGCTTTATGAGAAGGAATGGAAAGAACCATTTCGGAAACAATTGTGTGAATCAGATATGCATGAACATTGTCCCGCACATGTGATGCCAGTGTCTGAGAAGACAAAATGGTGAAGCTGAGGGGGAGATGCAAGTGGAAGCCTTTTTCTCCCCCCCCCCAAAAAAAAACGGTTTCCTTGAGCTTTGGGTCCTCAGTTTGTTCCTATCTGTTCCCTCGATTCCCCCCTATTATCTGCCACAATACAGCCCCCTTCCTGAACACATGCCATCGATCAAGGGTCTTGTTAGCAAGCCCAGCAACTAGTGCGGTGTGCATACTTGTAAATTACCCCAGGAGTTAATTAAGGCCTAGTTTCCCCATCACTGTAGCCTCCACAGCACTTGAGCCCATGTAGTTTGTGAATGTTTTGTATAAGAGTCTCAAACAATTAACACTTGAAGTTATGCCTTTTGCCTTCTTTAGCTCCGCGGCTATGGTTCGGTTCTCCAGTGGATGCCCAGATGCAAACGTTAACAGTTACATTGGATTATGTTACTAGCATCACACCTAGGGGTGAAAGACCCTCATAAATCCTCACTCCTGCAAGCCTGAGATTGATTAAAAGGATCTGTCTTGAAGTGATTTTCAGTTCCTTCCTGAATTTGCTAGCCCCTTTCCAAAATCAAGCCAACGTACCAACAACCGCTTTAATAGGACACCTCGGATAAACGGTACAAGCAGGAGAAGCTGTGCATGAATAATGATCTGCTAAAAGAATATTATTCAAATTCATGCAACTGGGAAGGAAAGATATTCATCAGTAAGAGTTTAAAAAAACTTTGCTTTTATGACCCCTATCACTGCAACATATCTAATGGCATTTTTGCTTGCCAAAGCTGACACTAATTTGTTTGTACCAATTGCAGGTAATGTACAGACCAAGGAAATAAGCATGTATACAGGCAACTCCTGGTTTAGACATGACTGGCTGATATGCTAACACACACACGTGCATGGTGCCAAACCTCAAAGTGACCCCCAAAGTCATTAAAACACCACTAAGTCATCACTGAAAGGGTGGGATGGGGGCAGAACAGAGGTGGGGTGGAACGCTTTTCATGGGCTGTGCCAACAGGCACAGGGTCTAGAATGTAAGGTAATGGGACCCCTGATCATTAGGTCCAGTCGTGACCGACTCTGGGGTTGCAGCACTCATCTCGCTTTATTGACCGAGGGAGCCGGCATACAGCTTCCGGGTCATGTGGCCAGCATGACTAAGCCACTTCTGGCGACCAGAGCAGCACATGGAAACGCCGTTTACCTTCCCGCCGGAGCAGTACCTATTTATCTACTTGCACTTTGATGTGCTTTTGAACTGCTAGGTTGGCAAGAGCAGGGACTGAGCAACAGGAGCTCACCCTGTTGCAGGGATTCGAACCGCTAACCTTCTGATCAGCAAGTCCTAGGCTCTGTGGTTTAACCCACAGCGCTACCCACGTCCCATGGTGGAGAACGTAACCCCTGTGCAAAACAAGGATCGCCTGTATTTGTTGTCATTGGTGCAGCTAGGGCTATTTTAGCCATGCTATGGCCCCTGCCATACCTGTGTGGGACAGGTAAATATTCAACTAGGCCAAAGCAGATTTGCAGGCACTAGGTTGTCAGGGATTGCAAGGTGCCATGCAGCTATTGAGCCCTGAAGATCAGATGATCATCCATGTGGGCAGAAACAGCTCACCTGCCATCATTGTGACAGCAGGTGATTGACAGATGGAGGCTTTATATTAGATGCTTATTTAAGAATGGTTATTTTTAGAAGTGTCCTTTGATTTCATATATTTTAACATACAGAAACTTTGAGTTAGAAGTGAAAACTGCAATCAAGGAAAAAACTGGTACTGACTAAAAGAAATAGCTTCAAAACAGAGAGCCTGGTGAGCAAGACAATTTGAAGGAATTCCATTTTGCTTTTGAGAGGGTTATATATCTCACAGAACATTGATCCACAGGCAAAAGGTCCACGCCTTCCCTCGCATTGCAGTTGATCTCCCACATTTTAATTAATCCTGCAAAATGAAATTGCTCTTTTCTACAGGAATTGGCTGCTGTTCTTCCTTCTTTTTCTAATCTCCCCCTCTTTATGTTCAAAGCCAGGTGTCCAAATAGCATGGCCAAGGAAAGACCTGTGATGAATCAGCTCTGAAAACCGCAAGATGACACATTGCGAGGCCATTTCCCCCCAATAGCTAGCACCCACAATGTCCTGACATTGATTGAACCATTGTAGCTGAGTTCAGGCAGTAGAGCCGCTGGGTTGATAATGATTTCGATGGAGAGCAGAGGCACAAAGACATGTATTTGGATTCAGTTGCCCTCTGAATTCTTGTTGTTGGTTGCTGTTGCTGTTCATCTCCAATTTTTCAAATGAATTGTAAACGTTACCCATTGGATAAATACTGTCCCGCCATAGCGTGTCCAAAGTTTGTGAATCTTGATTAAGAAAGAATTAAGAAAGAATGCTCAAAAGAGGCATAGGCAAACTCAGGCCTCCAGATGTTTTGGGACTACAACTCCCATCATCCCTAACTAACAGGACCAGTGGTCAGGGATGATGGGAGTTGTAGTCCCAAAACATCTGGAAGGCCGAGTTTGCCTATGCCTGCTCCAAAATTACATTGTAATGATGAGTGGTGGAGGCACACACCTGGCAGTGGTGTCACTGCTGCCTAGCAGAATGGGGATGGACAAGTCAAAACAGCATTACCTGTTAGGAAGCAGCCTTACACTATATCAGTTTATTGTCCATCTAGCGTAATATTGTCTTCTCCAACTGGCAGCAGCTCTCCGGGGTCTTAGCAAAGACCTTTCCTATTGCCTCCTACCTGATCCTTTTGAGCTGTAGATGTCTCCTTCATAATCCACCCCTAATTTCCCAGGATCGACCTGAGTTATTCAGCTCTTCTTTCTGCATTCACTTCCAGTGCTTGAACCGCAGACTTAGAATGCAAACCAGCATTGCTCGCCTTTTGAGTCGAGAGGGAGGGGTGCAGTGTGATGGGCACCTGCCGAGCTAAGGATTGGAGATGAATAGAGCCCATATTGATTTGGGTATAATGGAGTGTATAAGAAAAATGGACCAGTTTTGTCTCAGGTATTTTCCTGGGGTATTAAATTGGTGGATTAGTTGCAAACAGCAGTCCTGATAAAGTCTCCTGTCCATATTGATGGTTGGGCCTTTCTATTAAAATGACACATAAATAACCTATTATGTCCCCCACCCTCGGAAATTCAAATGCACCTGTCAACTTGATAAAGTGCTTGCCTGGAGGGAAGCATTGTTTACATTTTCACTCCATTCTTCCAAAAAAAATAAAAATAAATTAAAAATGGGGTAGATTCTAATTATTTTTCCTACTGTAAATTAATGCTGACTATGATGCTTAGCAACTCTCTTTATTGTTATATCTTTGGGAAAGTTACATAATAGAACTGATCCATCACGTATTATGCAACAAGCATTTTATGACAGGCTTCCTTGGGATCTTATTTTGCCACTCTTCATAAATAATCACTTTTGTTTCCTTCTTCTCCAGCAGCTGGAGGAGACTCTGTTGGCTGGTGGCTCAGAATGGGTTTTGTTTGCAGTGGGAAATGGAATTCACAGACATTTACCAGCCAGTGATCTTTTGCTGTCTTGTATAGAGTCATTACTGAAAGTGCACTCCACTAATAAAGGGCATTGCTCTAACAGGCAGTTGGTTAGAATAATGCTAGAACAGTTATGTGTGTGTGTTTCCCTGCAAATCAAGCATATTGAATACAGAGATAACATTTTCTCCCCTCCAGCGTATATTGGAGATAGCAGTTGCAAAGTGGATAAAGCAGTTTAGACTCAGAAAGCACAAACAGACTCACCTCATTCACAAAACCTAAAGGTACTCTTGCGGCAAATTTTGCTGTCTGTATTAGCACAAAGGGGCATATTACTTAGCAGGCTAAAAGGAAGTCAGGGTCTTCACAAAAGGATATTCCGTACCCTCCAACATTTCTCCAATGAAAATAGGGATTTCCTATATTATTATTATTATTATTATTATTATTATTAATTATTATTATTATTTAATTAATTAATTACCCTACCCATCTGACTAGGTTGCCCCAGCCACTCTGGGGGGCTTCCAACACATATAAAAACATAATTAAACATTAAACATTTTTTAAAACATTTCTCTACACAGGGCTGCTTTCAGATGTCTTCTAAAAGTTGCATAGTTACTTATCTCCTTGGCTTGGAGTCGCATCCATACTCTCCAGCATGAAAATAGGGACATCCTACCATACCCTCCATTTCCCCCCCGATGAAAATAGGGATGTCCTAAGGAAAAGTGAGACATTCCAAGATCAAATCAGAAACTGAGACAGCTTCTGTAATTCAGGGACCGTCCCTGCAAAATAAGGACACTTGGAGGGTCTAATATTCCTGGTTTATGGATAAGGACACTTGGAGGGTCTAATATTCCTGGTTTCCAATGCAGGAATCATGGTTTCTTAATAGCCTGAAAATCTTACTACTTGGTTTTTTAGAATGTGGCATTGATCAAAGCTGGTAGGGCAGGGAAATATTTGGGCTCAGTGTGAATTTGGACACAGGTCAAGTCCTGCCTAAAATTTTTTTTTTTTAGAGTTCTTTGAGAGTGTATGGATAAGGGTGAGCCCATCAACATGGTGTACTTAGACTTTCAGAAAGGTTTTGAGACAATCTCCCACCCAATATTTGTGAGTAACCTTAGCAGTCACTGGATAAGGGGAGAGGGTAAGTGGTAAAAGAATGAGAAACAGTGTAGGAATAAAAGGACAGTTCTAACAGCGCAGTGGTTTAAGAAGTGGGATTCCTCAAGGATCACTTTTAGAAATCGTACTTTTTAACTTGTTCATAAATAACCTGGTGTTGGGGTGGAGGGGTGAGCAATGAAGTGGGATGTAGGAAAATTCAGGACAGACAAAAGGAAATGTTTCTTCACACAGCACATAGTTAAAGAACGGAACTGAGTACACAGATTGCAAAAGCTCATTTGCCCTGCATCACGCACCACCCACATTTCATAATTTTAGGCCCTCATTAGTGACGTTGTACTTCTGATCCTTGGGAATGTGACTGAAACTTTTAAAGTTACGAATAAATAAATATTATCAAATAAGCACACATTTTTATTTGCCTATGGCTAAACTTGAGAGCTTGGAACCTGCAGAGAAATTTCCTGCAGAAAAATTGTGCCGTTTCTCAGATATATGTGTGCTGTTTGCGTGAGTA
The DNA here is from genome assembly GCF_964106645.2 of Podarcis pityusensis. NCBI lineage: Eukaryota > Metazoa > Chordata > Lepidosauria > Squamata > Lacertidae > Podarcis > Podarcis pityusensis. The sequence continues at coordinate 63,627,480 of NC_138031.1, forward strand.
CCTATCTGTAGTGAGTGGAAGGGATTCAAACACTGAACTCTTGCTTGGGTTTGATAAAGGTATCTGGCAATACACGATTTATTTATTTCACACAGGGAAATGTTTTCCCTGCCCTTCAGATAAGTTCCCAAGGTGACTAAGCCAAGCGAATCCAGAATATGTCGCATCAGGAAGCTCATTTGCTCAAAGCCACCATGCTCTGCTTTTTATGCTTCACTTCCAGTTCTTGAATGTTTTTCAGAAGCCAAACATCCAACGCAGTTTCCGCTTGAGTGCGGGAAGCTCCTGCAGCCAATCAGAAGCTGCGCCTTGGTTTTCGAGCAGTTTTGGGAGTCGAACGGACTCCTGGAATGGATTAAATTCGAGAACCAAGATTCCACTGTAAGTGGATCTTGGCTTTGAGACCAAGTGAAGCAACAATGGAGAAGGGGCGTGTGGCCAGAGAACACTATTCTGCCACCATTTGGTAGCTTTCCCTTGTTTTAAACCTTGATCGAACACCTTGGTTTAAAAGGTCATATGGTGCGTGTGGAAATTTCAGGTGGTCTGGAAAGAATCTAGTAAACTAGGACAAAGAGCACTTGAAGGCTTCCCACCAAAACTCTCTCTTGGAATGGACAAGGGAACCCACTTTCTACTCTGCCATAGGAGCTTCTGAAACTGCTAAATGCTCTCCTGTATTTAGCATGCATGGAAATGAAATCTCCCAATCTTTTATGTACAGTGGTACCTCAGGTTAAGTACTTAATTCGTTCTGGAGGGCCGTTCTTAACCTGAAACTGTTCTTAACCTGAAGCACCACTTTAGCTAATGAGGCCTCCTGCTGCTGCCGCACTGCCAGAGCACGATTTCTGTTCTCATCCTGAAGCAAAGTTCTTAACCCAAGGTAATATTTCTGGGTTAGCGGAGTCTATAACCTGAAGCGTATGCAATCTGAGGTACCACTGTATTCCCTAAATGACTGCCCCCCCCCATCATGAAGGAAACAATGACAACCAAAATGTTGTTGGTGTGGGAAAATGCATCACATTTGGGAGCTGAAATTTAAATCCATGTGAGGCTTGCTAAAGAATGTGGGCAGGTTGACATTTACGATCCTTTCTCTCACCTCTTCCCTCACAAATTGGCACAGAGCTGAGAAGAGAAGATTTGCACTAGAAAGCCCCATTCGAGTGTTATCTTGGTGTTCATTCCTTGTAATATTTTGCAATTATAACAACTTAAATCAACTGCAAGTGCATTCACATCAGGCTTAATTTCAGGCTGAACTGCTGCAGAGCAATTAAGCATCATGCTTCTGTTTTAATTAAACAACCCTGTGAAATATTCAGCGTTTTGAACCTGTTCTGGCCTGCCTCTTATCACCGAATTATTGCCCTTAATTTGTTTTTCTGCTGAAAGATGGATTTCACTTTAGGATTACGGGATGCTGTACTGTCATTTTGTGGTCTCTTGTCAGCTCTTGTGAATCTAGATCATAGCTGTCTTCAGTGCCTCTGACATGTCCTATATGCACTGTCTCTTGACTAGTCTGTCTCAGCAGATTTATGAAGCCACATTTGGCCTATGAGGAGATGAATGGACGTTTTTGATTAACTTCACGACAGAGATTTCAGATGACAGCAGAGTCTTCTGCTTGGCACTTACTTCAAGTTATTCAGGGCACATTAGAGATAAAGCATTCTACTCCTTAACAGATATGCATTCTGAATTATTCAATACTGAATGGACATATCAGTTTAAAGATATTCCGAAAGACACATTTCTCAGTTTACAGTGGATTTCATACTCCTGTTTAGAAAAGGAAGGTTGTTTGAAATGAATAGTTGTGCCCTTTCTGGGAAATAAATATTTTCTTCTTCTTCCTACCTATTCTGCATTCTGCAGCCGCAAGGATATTCACAATGTAAGCCTATGCAGTTCTGCAAAGTAAATCCTATTGAGTTCAATGGGGCTTGCTCTTATGCAGGAATGTGTGGGATCTCAACCTATGGGCTACACAGTTAAAGCAGTACCATACTACTTAAAACAATCATGGCTTCTCCCAAAGAATCAATCCGCTTCTGGTGAGGGAACTGGTGAGGAAATGTGGCCTGAGGAGAGGAAGCATTGTTGGGAAGGGGGTGTGACTTGGGGAGAGTCACATGTGACAGATAGATAGGCCATAGGGTCTTGTATTTGGCCCTCATGCCTGAGGCTCCCTACCCCTCCTCTAGGCAAACTACTCTTACCCTTCCATCTCCAATATAGGGATAATACCTGTCAGGGGTTCAGGGACAGAGGCACAGGGTAGGCAGGAGATGGAGAGCGATGGGGATGAATCCCAGGACAGCGAGGAAGAGGATGACAATGACTCAAGAGATTCCATGAGTCTTTCCAGCGAATCAGAGGATTCCCAGAAGGGGGCGCCGGTGGTCAAGGCCAGGGGAGCCCCAGGGGGGACGTGTCAGGAGCAGGGGGCCAGCGGGGGATCCCAAAGTGGCAGCTGGGCGTCAGGACCAGCCTCCCCGCCAGAGTGCAGCGAAGGGGGTGGAGGTTTCAGTGTATCAGGGGAAGCAGCTCCGGCAGCAGAGAAGGGAGGGAGGTCGGAGCAAGCCACCCTCCCGGAAGGGGAGGGGAGTAGTGAAGGGAGTAGTGTATCTGTTAAAAGGAAGGTTAGAGGTTGGGCGCGCGCGCCAAGTTCAAATGTAGAGGCGCGCGGAAGTACAGGGAGCCCGGAGGAGGGGCCAGGTCCCAAAGCCCGCAGGAGGGGGCAAGAGCAGTCTGGGGATTCCGCGTCAGAGGAATCCAGGAGGGGCGAAACCCCAGCGGGCAGGAAGACCCTGCGGAAAAGGAAAGAGAGAAAGAGGTGGAGCAGCGCAAGCCTCTTAAACTGGTGCAGGGGAGGGACGGATTCAGAGGGGACTTCAGCGGTCTAAGCGTAACAGACGTAGGGCTGCGCGCCTCGGATCTGAAGCAAACAATGAACTGCAATAAACACTTTTGTATATAAGAAGAGATAGGCGTTGGTCTTTTGTGAGCTGAGACTTGAGGCAGCCCTGACAATACCGTATTGGCCCAAATAGAAGCTGCACCTGAATATAAGCCACACCTTTAAAATTGGAGGGGGAAAGAGAAAAAAAGAAAAAAATACCCGAATATAAGCCACTCCAATTCTTACTGCTCCTGGCTGCATACTGGGGGGGGGGGGGGAGCCGCGCTGTGTTGCTGGGGGCCTTTCCCCTTCCTTGCTCTCTCCCTTCCCAGCCTTGGGGGAGAGGATGGGGGAACTACACACGGGGCTGCCACTGCTTTGCCATGCTCCTGTTGCTGTTTGCCCCATGCTCCTGGTAGCATACCGTAAGGTCGCGAATATAAGCCACACTTTAACTTTTCATGGTTGGAATGTGGGGAAAAAGTGAGACTTATATTCAGGCCAATATGGCAATACTAGGTTGCTTCCGAGGGTTGTTGTAAAGAGAGCAACAACAGAATGCTCAGTAATATCATTAAATATAACTGAGTGTGCAAAATGGATATCCCAAAATGCACTTCAAGTGAAATGTATATTTAGAAACCGGAGCTTCAAGGTTATATTTTTAACCACAATTTCCAGGAATCTGAAACATTATCACTAACAGATTTGTATGCATCATGTCTTCAAAATCCAGCTATCAGAGCAAAGTGGGCAATTTTCGTTCTTATGCTTGGTACTTTGAGAAATAAAGTTTGGCAGCCTTAGAAACTGAGATCCTGCAAGTTTTCTGATTACTCATATGCAAAGCTGATTATGAGATTTACAGCTTTGCTAAAATTATCACATTTCAATTCCCTGCTGTAATGTATTTCAGCATTAAAACACAGCTAGGCAACTTGTATTAACTTCAAAAATAAAGAAATAAAGAAATAAATAAGATGCCTGACTCCAGTCAATCTATAATGTTTGCTAATGTCGTATATCACATTTATTTATTTGCCTTGACAGGCATGTATACTTTGCAATTTCAAGTATAATGAATATGATTAATTTTGCCTGTGGAATATCTTTTGTAGGATGAATCTTATTGATCCCAAGTTTCTTTTAAAAATTAAGTTAATTTGAATAAGGTAAAGTAGCTGAATAGGGACCAAGCTCATGGCAGAAATGAAATAACCATATGATCTCTCCTTCACTAGGTCATTGTCTGTGATTATATCTGGAAAGACCATGCCAATAAATCTGATGTCTCCAGTACTGGCCTCCAGCTCCCAAATGAAATCTTGAAATCTATCGGAAGCTCAGGAGCGGTCACTGTTCATGTATCTATATACACAGTTCATCTTGGGGGCTTCCAAGAACTGTACAGGCACTTCCTTAGACTGCCTAGTGGTGCTATTGTAGAGGTAAGTCCCAACATTCTGGTTTTTAATGTGATGTAATTGTTACAGCCAAATGACCATAGGCCACTGTACAGTGTATTCAGGATCATTCTATACTGGTCACTTGATAGCATTCTACACAAATCAGTCTCCGTAGTAAATAATTCATATACCGCCCTATACCCGGAGCTCTGAGGGCGGTTCACAGAATAAAATCAAGATATAAAACCAGAAAAAAACATATTAAAAATAAATGTTAGGGCACCTTTTGGAGCAGATCTGGGAGAAAGAGAATTGTTGCTGTGTTAGGAGAAATATGGTCATCTTCTGATTGATGTCGCTCATTGTGTGTTTGTGCTCCTACCACACATATAGTAAGAAAGTTGTCTATTCATTATTATTTTCTATTTATCGTCTGCGTGAACAATTTCAGTTTGGGATTAGGATGGAGCAATGTGTTCCGTGGGGAAATGTGTTCTTTTGAGGGGGCATCTGAATTCTGGGAGAAAGAGGGAGGGAAGAGGTGAGGAATATATAGTGGTGTGTGCTTGAGAAAAGGGGGGAGGGATGAGGGAGGAAGCTGCATGCATGTGCTGGAAAGAAGTTGCAAACCCAGTTTCCCATGGATAGGCAGTGGCCTTCTGGGGTTTTAGCCTCTCTCAGCATTGAAGCAAGCACTTTCTGCATGCAAAATTGCCACCTCCCTAAAAACAAGTCATTGTTTCATTCATAGTTCTTCCTTTTTAAATTGTCCTTTGAGTTTTAGCATTTTAAATGCATTCAGAAGCCATGCACAGAGCATTTAATACTGGTGATACATTGTGATAACACAAATATGGCGATTTTTGTTTTGTTATTATCTTGGCTTCTGCTGCCTTCAGTTGATTTCTTATTAAGAGGGCAACGATAAGCCACTTTTAACTCAAGACGAAATCAGTTTCTTATTAAAGGGTAAGTAAAGCTTAATGTTGCACAGAAACTTTTTTCTTTCTTTTTTTGGGACAGCCTGCTTTTTATCTGGTTTTTAAAAAAGCAAAACAAAACCACCCTTAAGATTGAATCACTCTAAACACAGAGAAGATGAAAGGGAGATCTTCCCTACCTTCCACAATTGCTTGAAATGAAGCAAGCGGTAATAAGATCAGACAGTCTGGGTAACTAGCCTATTACTTCATGAAGCCGTTTACATCCATCCATATGCTGCACATGATGCTTAAGCTCTTGTGTCTGCCTTGGAAAGTGAATAAAATCATCTAGGCTTATTTGGAATGCAAGATCAGATACGGTATGCTGAGTGACACTTAAAAAGAATGAAGCGGTAACTGTAGCTTATTTTCCGAAACAATCTTGACACTAATGCTAAATTATAGCTTGGAATCATCTAGCATTTTTACCTTTATGAGGAAAGGCTTTTTACATATTTAACATAATTCTAGGGAAAATATACTGGCATTATGTATAAAGATATGTATACTGTAACCAAAGGGCATGTATATTCCCCAGTAGAACACTTTCCGCAATGTTATTGCCATTTGGTGTCATTTCCTAACAAATATAAAATACGATCAGTAAACAAACTAGACTTTAGATTTAAGCTGACAGCTGTTCCTTCAGAAGCAATATTCAGATATTTAATCTAAGGAACACCGAATGTGTTGTGGCTGTTTGAGAAAACTGTACTTTTATAAAAATGAAGGGCTGCACAGTTTGGCGCATTGTTCTTGGAACTGGTAAGGACATATCAAACAGCTCTCAAATCGCTTACACATTTGTGGCTGGTGAGTGCTTCCTGGGGAAATAAACAGATTACCTAATGCTTTATTTTGAAAGCAATTCACTGTATTTAGATTTGAACTCTTACTCCGAGTACCACGAATGAGATAACCCATGAACAAGGCCATTGATTATACTGAAATGTTGTACGTAGTGAAAGCAAGCCCAAATGTGTTGGTGGTTACGTTTGCTCACATGCAGTGGAGCCCCAAGTTAAATGCTTTCTGCACCAGAAGACTGCACATTCATGGGAGGGAGGGAGGACTTCTACTGCAATCCAAATCAGAGAACATCAGGGATGATTCGACAGCCTAATGCAGGAGCTAATTGACCCTTACTTGGATCAATTCATTGACATATGAATGGCTGAAATCTTCACAGAGAGGATACCCTGAACAATTTCAAGGCATAAATGCAAATGATATGTAAGTCTGTAAGTCATAAATGAAGAGCTGTGGACCCAGTAAAGAAAAGGTGAGGCATCACCTTCTGATGAAAGTCAGATGACATTGAAGATGGCCACAAGTATGCACTAGCTGTGATATTCAGGGATGGCCACACATCTGTATTTTGGGGCTTGTAGCATTTCTGATCAAGATGGATGACCCTTGCTCCGAAAAGCATGGTCAAAATTAAATTAAAGCGTTCAAGAAAGCTTAGATACATGGTGTCACTTTCAGTAGACGCTAGTCTGCAGTATTTTTTTTTAATGCCTGAATCACCAAGGTGCCACGAACTGCTTCAGGGGTCCCTGCTTCAACTCACGCAGCCATATACAGAGGGAGTGTGTGTTCACTTTACCTCAGACAAGACAAAATCCTTCTGATGCACTCTACTTCTGCTCGGCATTCAGGATTCACTCCAACCAAATGCACACACCTAATTTAAATCAGCTCCAAATCTCTGGGACTAGAGATCTATGAAGGGACTAGGCCTCTCCAATAGACTATTATTCACATCCCAATCATCCACTGACATTGTTGTGGTTAAACCAGGGCTGACTTATAATGATGAATTATGAAGTCTCTCATTCACAGTGATGCAGAGAGCAGAAAGGTGAGACACATACACCTTTTAGCAAGGAAGTTGTAGTATTTGTTTTAAAAATTCAGATGATGTCTCACGTAGGGTTTCACCTCCCTGTCTCCTCCCTGGTACTGTGGGAAAGGGTTTGATATGTAGAAACAACTGGACTAAAGACATGTCTGCATGGCAATTTTGAAGACAGGTGGGATGCTCATCTAATAGTAATCCAAATCGCTGAAGCCTCTTTTGGCTTAAACTATACTGTGCTTCATGGGCACTACCTAGGGAAGACTGGGGGGGGCAAGGACCCCCCCCCCCAAAAAAAAAATTCAAGGAGTTGGATGGGCCCCCTCAAAATTCTGTGGCGGCCATGCACACACAGAACATGGTGGTACTCAATTCACATGCGTATGCCGCAGGGCTTGCACACAACACATGCTGACTTCACACGGTCCCGGCACCCTTGATTGTGGAGGCAAGGTGGCATGCTTGCTGTTGTTTCTAGCTGTTTGGAACAGTTCCTAGCTGTCAAATAAGAAAGCAAACCTTTTAAAAAGTTAGTCCTTGGTACCTTCTTATGAGGTGGCATAAGGGCTGCCTTTTAAAAATGTATGCCTTCTTGCTTCAGGCCTGGCTGCTATCAGACAACCTGGCCACCACCACAACCAGCAAACAAGTGTTCAACGTGACCCCAAAATTGATGGGGCGGAGTCATGTGTCGTCCCTCCCAGAGAGGTTGTTGGAGGAAAACAAAACAGGCTGCCCACTTGGTTTTGGTGACACAATGTGTTGTGACATCTGTTCATTTGGAACAACTTGAAATGTAGCTGATTCTTGTACACTTTGTGCATTTTCCAACATGTGTGCATGCAAGTTAACATATGCAAAAGTAACTGCTACATTTATTTTTCTACTTAAAACTTCTGCTCTAATGTTTATATTTGGGAAATACAAAATGGATGCACTTCTGAAGCGATTTCATTCCATTTGATAAATGGCTCCTGAGTGAGGAGGAGCCTCGACTTGCTATGTCTGTTCCAGAAAGCAAACATAAATTGTGATAGTAAAAATCAATGTGCCAGGTTATTTAATTCCAAATGGGCCTTTTGCGGATGAGGAGAAAACTTTGCTTAGACTTTGTGGTTCATTCCAAGTTTGCTCCAGCATATTTCCACAATCCACATTCTTAATGTTTAAATGCTTCAAATATTTATTTAGCATATCTTATTGCTGATTCAAGTTTGTTTTTGTTTTTTTTAGAAAAAGCAAAAAAAAAAGTCAAAGATAATTACCAAGGCAATATTAGCTCAGCTTACCTAAACAAAAATATAACCTTTTCAAAAAGTACCTTGCAGCTACATAGATTGACAAAAACACATCAATTATAATTTTTACTCACTTTTATAATTACACTATGAAGTGAACTTTTGGGCGAAGTTGATTAATTAAAAGGTTACTGCCATTGAGTCACTTTCAGAAGCAATGACTTGGCCTTTAATTAATTCAGTATTGAGACTATGTATATGTTTGTTTATATTTGTATACATGCTACAGTTTATTATATCCAAATTTGTTAACAGCTTATAAAATGTGAAGTGATTACTATTATTATAGTTCTTAGCATTTAACATGTGAGTTATATATAATTATTAAGTTAATTAAATTAAATATAATTAGTAAGTAATATATAATTATGAATTTTGAAGATCAGTCTCTGCATGAATAATTTTTTTGACACCAATTGATTTCAATGCAGCATTAAGTACAAGCTTATTCTCATTTAATTTTTTTAAAGAGATGTGGTAGAGTTTGTGAATTTGCTGAATCTATTAAGAGATCTAGCCCATGTCACCAACTCCAACACAGTTTGTTCATTTCTTCCATCAGAATGGTGCATTCACCTTAATTGCTCATTGTCTTATATGTCCAGTCTCTACACCTGTTTGACCATCCATGAAAGATCACTCCCGTTTGCTTATCTTTATATAGGTAATGAGGACACCAATTGTGTTTGTCTTGACATACCCCATCAGTCACTCTCCAGCAAAGCCTGTAGCCCTAAATGATCCTTGATGTAGATTCTAGGTGATCCTAGATGCAGCATGACAATGGGTCACGACAATATTATTCTATATTTGAATCACTCATCTGCAATATTTTTCCTACATCCAGTGTATTCCCAAAGCCAGTAGCTTCCCCCCTTTATTTCGTATACTTTTCTTACTCACTTCCCAACAGTATCCTACAGAAAGAAAATAGCTGAGCATGAGAAATGCAGTTCTATTCTACTATATTTATTTCTTAGAGCTGAAGCAAAACCTAGGTGGATTCACCTTTCATGTGGAATTAAGTCTTCATTTGCCACTGTACATGTTATTAGTGACTCTCTCTGTACGCACACTCCCTCTATAGTGTTTTGGCAGGGCTGTTAAAAAAATTGCTACAAAACACAGGAGCGGAATTCAACCATGAAACCCAAATTGTACATTAGAAGGGAATCTGGGTTATTGCCATGACAGTACCAAATTTCACACACAAAAGAGCTGCTAATCTGTAATTTAAACAAATAAATAAACTGTGCCCAGAGTCTGCTTACTTTTGTTTCTTTTGACTTGATATCGCACTGGACTGTGCCACAACCAATGAGCCTGCACACTGTATTTTTCAGGCATTTGGTGACATTAGTGGAATAAATTTCATACGCAATGAAGGGGGTGCATTCGTTCCGGAGCACATAAGTGAAACAGATAATGCACTGGGAATTTCTTCTGAGAACAAGCTAAGGGAAAGAAGAAAAGAATACAGGTATTACTTTCAGTGACTGCCGCTCTCTTGTAAACATGGAACAGAGTGCATCAAAAGCGATAGCGCTGAGCAAAAGCCCTCTGTAAGAAAAGTCCTCCTCCTGTTTTGACAAACTATCTGGTTTATGAACAAAAGCATCTACAGCCCTGTCATTCATGGTGGCCACAGTGGAAGGGGAGGAGGGCCGGATGATGGGTCCAATCCAGACCTGATGACTTTGAGGTTGGCTTAGCATCCAGTGGTGGCTTTAAGTCCATGGCCAGGGAACATATGTGAAATTTGTAAACACCATGACCAAGGCTGGATTATGTGGAATATACTGTATTCTGCAGAACACAGGAAGTTGCCTTATATAGAGTCAGACCAGTGGTCCTTCTAACTCGGTATCTAGCAGGGCTCTCCAGGTTCCAGACAGGTCTTTCTTGGAGATACAATGGATCAAACTTGGGGCTGCAAAACAAGTATTCTACCACTGGCTATGACCCTCCTAGAGTAAGACTCCAGCTAAACTGACCTCCTGCACTAGCTGTGATATATGAGAGCACCTCCATTGCAAAACATGTCAATTCAGCTACCTGTGATTTATAGCATTCTCCAAAGATGGAGCCTACAGTCTCTTCATTTTTTAAGGATCTACAACAGATATGTGAGGGTCTGAGATAAATGAGATAAATGGAATTGTAATACAGAGTTGGAACTTTATTCACAGTACTACACAGGGACCTTGTAGCTCCTCTAGTACAACACCCTAATCAATGTAGAATCTTACAGCGGTCCATGGCATATAGATGTCCATCTTAGGGATAAGGAAGCAATTCAGTTCAGCTCACATTTTATAGTGAATTTACCTAATCTGCACTTTCCCAAACAGCTATCATCTGAAATTTGCACTTCTCAATATTTGCGTGCACCTCTCCAGTCAAAAAACATGTAGGAGATGCATATTTTCCAAGCGTTTTCCCCAACCTAATGTATTTTTTCCCTACGTTATTTTCACTAATGTATGCATTTTAATGTGCACGGATGTGTTAAATATGGGGAAAACGCTTACAAAATGGGCCTATTAGGCAAATTGCACGCAAAAACGTGTCTGTTAGGAAATGTGCACTAAAATACTTACGATCTTTTGTAAGGACTTTTTAAAAACCGATGTGGAAATGTTGCAAGTGGAATTCAGTTGGAAAAATGAGAAACAGAGAAGCTAAAATGGGCCAACTGGCCTGACCGTAGTGTACTCACTCCTTAAATGCTTCCAGCAAAGCAGCACCCACTCTTGCCAGTCCAGCAGGGAATTATGTGAAGGGTGTCTGTACACTCCACAAACACGGAGCCAAAACAACTGGAAATTATAGGGTAAATTTTACTAGTGAAAATGTTAAAAGAACTGTAAATTGGTGGGACAATGGTGGTTGGCAACTGTTATGGTCTAAACAACTCATTTCCTTTTCATTTTTAGGTGAACCTGTTGTCTTCAGTAGCTAATTAATCAAGAAGAGCGCTGCAAATGCATCTTGATTCATATGACAATCTTCATCGCAGTCTACTAATACTTTTTTTATTTACTGTGTACATTTATTATTGTATTGTATGATGCAGAAGGTAGTGCCCTCCAAACTTGTGACTGACTGCAGTCCAGATTTGGAGTGCTTTCTTATTGTGTTTTTATTGCAAGGGCTTTTCCCCTATTTTAGAATTCATTATATTGACCCTTGGAACCACAGAATGTACTTCAAATTTATTTCAGGGTTTTCCACAATGTACATGGGGAGCTGTTAAGCCTCAAAACACATGACAGCATGGTTTGGTTCTGAAAAGTAAGCATGCAAGCAAACAAATGTGGCAACTGCCAGGAAATCTTCCCAGATCCTCAGTAATAGGAGTAAGCTGATTATTTTGCCCAGAAAAAGAAATAGAAGGGAATAATGTGAAAATGTCTGTGAACTTGTATTTTGGCAAAACATTTCAATGTTTGCTTTAAGAACTTGACCTTGGAGGTTATTTTAAAAAGCATTGCATTTTGGATTTAGTTGCTGGATTTTAACTTAAACTTAACCAATATAAGCACCCACCTGTGGGCTACACCACAGAGCCTAGGACTTGTCAATCAGAAGGTCGGCGGTTCGAATCCCTGCGACAGGGTGAGCTCCCGTTGTTCGGTCCCAGCTCCTGCCAACCCAGCAGTTCGAAAGCACAAAGTGCAAGTAGATAAATAGGTACCGCTCCAGCAGGAAGGTAAACGGTGTTTCCGTGTGCTGCTCTGGTTCGCCAGAAGCAGCTTAGTCATGCTGGCCACATGACCTGGAAGCTGTCTGCGGACAAACGCAAGCTCCCTCGGCCAATAAAGCGAGATGAGCACTGCAACCACAGAGTCGGTCACAACTGGACCTGATGGTCAGGAGTCCTTTTACCTTTACCTTTTAGATGAGACTGAGCTAGATGGTTCTCTGGTCTGACTTCCTAGGGCCCTACTGCATGAGTGAATTCCCTCTCCAACCCCTGCAGCTGCCCCCCTTAGTATGCCCCCCCAAAAGTGGGAAGTGAGTATGGTACATCTGTGAACCCAAGAACGATGAGTTCTTCCAAAAGTTACTTAAATTCCTCTGCAGCTTGACCATTCTTCTTCTCCCCTCACATGATAAAAGAAGCATCGCTGTATCCTAAGGTACTGTCAGCCATGGGATTTGGACACCTACAAATGTCGGGTGTTGGAGGCACAAGTCCAGAGTGATGGGTAAGGAGCCTGGAGACAGATGCTGAGTAGATTAGCAGGAGTCTTAGGCGGGGCTTGGAAAGTCATGGTCTTGGTGAGTCATGGTTTGGCTTTCTAGGATGTGCGAAGCAGGTTGGAGAGAGACTGGAAAACACTCAACAAAGCTGAAAAGTGGAGGGCTTGGAAAGTGTATGGAGAACATCATGGACAAGGTTGTTGCCCAAGTAATGACCCAGGTCAGATCAAGTCAGGGAGGAATCAAGTGGCTGCCTAGATGAGTACAGCTATATCAGAGCATGGTAGGATAATCCAAATGTTCCAGCTTTTCCAGGGGGCGTGTCCCATGCGACTGGCACAAACACAAATCAGAAAGCTCCTTCGTCTAGTCCCTGTTGCTCCTGGGAAAAAGGAGCTCAATTCAGTGGGAAGAAAGGGCATTCGGATCATTGGAAGAATCTTTTAAATGGGAGCAGGGACCTCCCCCAAATCCTTGGAATGACTGTTTCATAGTGAACACAATCCAGAGATTCATCAAGTCCTTACCTTACCCTATTAATTCCCATGAATGAGTAAAAATTACAAACCACACTTTGTAGTTTTGCAGTATTTTTTTTTTTTTTTTGGGGGGGGAGCGTATCTAGTTCAACTCATACAGATTTGAATATAGATTTAGTTCTGTGTTATTGTTTCCTAAATCCTGCATGAATCCCATGGAGGTGAGGTGGTGGTGGGGAGTCACTGATAAGATACGAACAAAATAGAATTTGGCTCGTAACTTGTACAGATTGTATTCTCCTCTGTAGTTATTAGCAACCTCATCCATATCACTTAGTTATAGTCACATAGTAATTGCCTGCCTATGGTGGCATTCCTTTTTACAATTTCCTCCTGTATAACTGAATATATGTAGTCATTACTGAAAAGTGTAAATAAAGAACCCTTTTAGTGCCATAGTTTCCCTAGGTACCCACTGTGCTCTTATTGTCTACAACATACTCCCGCATCTGTAGTTCTGGTCTATTATAGGATAAAGTCATAAGTATGAATTAAAAATTAAAATGCTTGTTGTAGACTGGAGAGCAAGGTCTATTAAAACATTTCCAGGAGAAAAGCTCCCACTGCACCTAGATGGATGGCAGTGAGCACCAGTTAAAGCAAGTGGATGAAAAATTAGAGATTTTCATCATTCGGTTAAATATAGTGCTAAGTGGTATGTGCTAGCATTAAAAGCAAATTACTTACCACTTCACCAATCACAGCATGGGAGCGTTCTATTGGAAGCAGTATTTTTCAGGAATGCTAAGGCATTGGTTTTATTAAATAAATCAGCTGGTTACACTGATGGAGCGAGCTGAAGGAGTAGCAGGATGAAAAAGATGTATGTGGATTATAATCTAAGAGGGAGAGAGGGAAGGAGAAGGAAATACCTAATTAATTGGTACTCAGCCAATTAAGTGTCATTATACCTATTTCACTCTCAGCAACGCAACCCCTAGACACCAACAATGGTGTGTAATGTTTACCTTTTTGTGTTTTCATCAAGAGTTTTGATATTGTGCTTGATCTGCAAGTCCCAAACCACACATTTTTTGTTTAGCATTCTATTTAGATGCGATCCACACATCCGTGAGCACAATTGTAATTTATGAGCAGGTGGCTGAGGAAGAAGATCATCATCTGTGTGCTCACCAAATATGAGGTCAGCATGATCAGCATTGACAGCAAATATCAACTTTGGAGCTAGGGAGAGGGCAAAATAGAGTCTGGTTTGAGTCCTCCCCCACTCTAAGCCCACCCAAAATTGACCGGGCACAGACAAAACTGACACAGCCAGCCGTCTACTAGTAGGAGATGTACTCACAAACCTGATCCAGTAAGGCAGGGATACCATTTCAACAAAGGAGCGCAAGATTTCAAGCAGGGTTGAAAGGCTGACTCATACAAAAGGAAGCTATATTCACTAGGACTGTGCCTCAGATTGTCTGAATCCTGAACCTCATAGGACTAGTTTGGTGGGATCTCAGCTTGGGCCAAGTTGGGTTGCCTAGAGTGAACTTGGACTGTCAGGGAGTAAGGTGTCAGGTGGGAAGACTTCATTTCTTGTTTTGCCAGTGCACAGGGCACACACTGGAGAAACAGATCCCAGCAGGATTGAATCCTCTGCTTACCAGCTGATTAGGGCTAAAAAAGGGCTAATTAAATATTAATCCCACCCCCAAATTGATTCAGGGCCAGATCCAGGCTGTCAGGTGTTCCTCGGGGGAGGGGGGGGTGCAGGGCTGTGCATATTCCTAATATTTAATTACCATTTTGCATGGTGGAATTTTAACCACCCCAAACTGCCATACTTCTTAAGCCAGGTTTGTGTGGGTCCATTCTCCATCGCTACCAGGCTTTATCCCAGGCTACCAGGCTACCAGGCTCCATCCCTACCAGGGTGCTCCAACCCTCTTAGGAGCAATGCTCAACACACACACACACACACACACACACACCACCACCATCACCATCACCATCACCATCACCATCACCATCACCATCACCATCACCATCACCATCACCATCACCATCACCATCACATATCTGTCTGTGTCTGTCTAAAGCTTCTCAGAAGAATGCTCTCTCTCAGTGTGTGAGACCAAGAATCCAGTATGGGGCTGTGTGGATAGGAGCTGTTTTTTTCTCAATGCAACAGAGGTAGGAAGTGTTACAAGCATCTCTCATATCAGTTAATAGTTGACATCCAGTCTGCAATTGTTTTGGGGTTGCCTGAATTTAAGATTTTTCTCATATATATATATATATATAATATATAGAGAGAGAGAGAGTTCTGCAATCCTTGGGGTTCCTACAAGTCTGCTGATCTGTGGATGGTACTATTTCAATCACATATGAATCCATGCTCAGAGAATGTAGTTGCTTTTCATATATAAAAGTGTATATGGGAAAGATTCCATGGGGTAGACATTTTATACAACACTGCTTTAGACAACCATGTATATAGGAAGGGAGAAAATTGTATTTGTTATTTTTATTACCATGTAGTGTAGCCATTCCTCGTCCTTCCTTCCTTCCTTCCTTTCTTTCTTTCTTTCTTTCTTTCTTTCTTTCTTTCTTTCTTTCTCGAAGACTCATGTCTGGTTATGCCAATCCTGTGACTTACACTAATAGGAAATAATGACACAAGGCTGACTTAACAAGACATAATAGGCTACCTTAAAAGATCGTTCAGTAGGAATGTGCACAAACCTGGCTACTTGTTAAGGAAGCATTTGATGTCCCTTTCCTGCATTGTCTTAACTACTGTCGTACTCGTGCACATAGCTGCTTCTTACGTGGAAAGGATGATAGAGCTATTCTAGCCATTTCTCACACAACCTAAGAAGATCAAAAACAGATTTCTGACCATTTGCAGGATGTTAACACTTGCAACCAGAGAACTTTTTGTTCTGAGGGAACAGATACCAAGTACTTTTTTTAAAAAACACACACACAACTCAATCAATACTATTATTATTATAGTAAAATTATTACCCTCCCCCTTACCAGCAGGTCCTAGACTGGGTTACAACAACTTAAAATTAGAAAGGAGTTAAGACATTGATGCTTCTCAGAGCGGCTTACAACAATGAAAATACAATTTGGTGAAAAAACACTATAAAACCTGGTAATGTTATGCCTCCTATTATGCAAGGATTCCCCAACTGCAAATGGTCCAGGACAGAAATGGGGAACCCCAGACCCTGTAGGACAACCTTAGTTCTCTTCAGACCCTCTATATCCTTCTGGACCAGTGGTGGCTGGTGTCCATTGGGACAGAAGGTAAGGAGACCAACAGTAGATGGAGGCAGAGCTAATAAGACGCAGAGCCACCTTCTGACTGGTAGGAAGAAAGAAGGTGGGCAGGTGAGGGCTATCTGAGAGTGGGTTGAGGTTTGTGAGCCCTAATGGCCTCCACTGCTTTGGACTTTCCACAGGCCAGAGGCGGTTTTAGAGTGTTTGGATTTGATATCCCGCCTTTCACTCCCCTTAAGGAGTCTCAAAGTGGCTAACAATCTCCTTTCCCTTCCTCCCCACAACAAACACTCTATGAAGTAAGTGAGGCTGAGAGACTTCAGAGAAGTGTGACTAGCCCAAGGTCACCCAGCAGCTGCATGTGAAGGAGTGGGGAAGCGAACCCGGTTCACCGGATTACAAGTCCACCGCTCTTAACCACTACACCACGCTGGTTTTAGGGTTGCATTACCGGTTTGTTTTGGCTTCACTGGTGCCATGCTGCAGGGGACGCCACAACAATGCTGTAGAACAGAGTACAAGAGGCAGGGGTGCAAATTTTAGCCCAAAGTCCACCACTGCAAAGGTCACCTACCTTCTTGAGCCACAACAATGCTGTAGAACAGAGTACAAGAGGCAGGGGTGCCAAATTTTAGCCCAAAGTCCACCACTGCAAAGGTCACCTACCTTCTTGAGCCACACCTGCTTTGCATACCTGCTCACTACCCACCCCTCCACCCTACATGTCCTCACAGTAGGAATGCCTGAAGAGGACTAAGGTTGTCCGTTAACAGGTACCTTGCGAATCTTCACCTGGCGCTTTATTAATGAGTATTTCATTGAGCTTTTATGAAGCCTGAGGAGGAAAATGGCTTTTGTGGAAATCTTCAAACTAGACCAGGAGCACCAGATGAGGGACTGCGTTGTCTGGTACAACATGATTGAATTTAAATTCATTCTCCTAGTACTGAAATGGGAGCTTGTGTGTCATTAGGTTGTTACAATGGTAATAGTTTGGATTTCCTTTTATCGTCTTTATGGGGATGACACAGATTTATTTTCCCTCATCTGCAAACTCAGTTGTGCAATTTCAAAACTGACATGGCGCTTATCAGAAGTTAATAATTGGCTAGCACAAACCATTTGTTTGATAACACGGAACTGTTCGTTTTGGGTTTCGAGAAGCTAATAGGCACAGCTCTTTCTCTGACATTTGATTTTAATGGTTGTATTGTTGCTCCTGTCTCTGCAGTTAAACGTCTTGGTTGTTTTGCTTGACTCCAGGTTTTCTCTAAAGAAACACAATTTTAACTCCTCGGCTGCTGACACAGTGCATTGCCGTTGTAATTCGCTCATGTGATGTTCTGTTAAATATTCCCAGCATAGAAAAACATTGATTTGCGATTCCAGATCAATGGCATGGGAAACCATTCAAGCCACTGGGAAACAATTCAAGGGATCCTGTATAATTCATGACACAATGCTATGTAGCCAGTCATAACTGACTGTGTGATGATGTCATTCAGAGCAAGGAATAACAATTTAATATACTTTTTTTAAAAAAAAAGTTGAAAAAGAAATATATTATTTTTCAGAACTGCCCAAACTGTTAAAAAAAATAGTGGGATTTTCTTGGTTCAGTCCCAGTGATAACCAGGGCTATTTTTCCAGGGCTGGAACTCACCACGAACACCTCCCTTGTTCTCTTATAATGTCAGTGGCACCCACCTGAGAGGTGCTGGAACTGAGTGCTGGTGAATTCCGGCAGTGTGTCGGAAGAGATGGAAGCAGACCCAGCTTAGCTGAAGTTTTTATTTCCTGTATTAATGATGTATCAAAAGGTGAGACAAGAATCAGTAAAAGAATACATCTTCCATTCAATGATACAGAATTTATATACATCCACAGGGCAGCTTCTCACATCTTACACTGCACTCTTATAAAGGTCTACTCGGTGGTAAATTTCATTCAGTTCAACAGATGAACAGGTTAAATATGAAAAGGACTGCAGCCTAAATTCCAGCTATTAAAGGCTGTGGGCTCTGCATTTATTTCAAATATTTCATTCCACTGAAAGCTATTGTTAGTCGTGTTCTTCCTTCACACACTTTTGTTTCATTGCTCAAGTCATCTTTGCGCAACAGCTTGCTCTTTTCTCTCTCTCGCCAAACAAGACTTTCCTTTGCAGAATGCTCACCTCGTCATAAATGGCCATAGAGCAATTATGCATAATATGCTGCTAGCTGCAAGATACTAAACCTGATTAAACAATAATAATTCAGTGCAATGTACCATTTTCTGACATCCAAGTTAATGTGCATAAGGCAGACAAACCATTGTTCTGTTGTAATGTTTTAGACCACGACTGACAGCAATTTATACAGAAACAGGCAACTGAAATAGGGCAAACGGATAATAGTAAAGAGAGATTAGTTTAGGATGGACATTAAGGGATTGTCTTGTCCCTATATAAACAAAAAAATTAATATAATTCTGTTGCCACTTCCTTTCTGCATATTTATTGGCTCAGCTTTGGAGTCTTCCAAGTGGAAAAACGTTCTAATAATCTTTCTCCTTCTTTGAAAGTAATTAAGACTGAATAAATAGTGTTCTATATTTACCACTATGCAGTTAAACATGCTTACGATCATGCCAAGCGAATTAGTTAAGGCTTCAGTGTTTTATGGCTACCATTTTGTTCACAATTGGAGTGTTCCACTCCCGCAATGTCTCCTGATGAGAAGGCCATCCTAATCTTGGGTTAATCCCCTATGCTGTTTTATTTTGAGACTGAGAGAAAATTCCAGTAAGAAGCAATCAAACAGCAATTTGGATTATAATTTCCTTTTCCACATTTTAGAGAAAAAAGGACACAGTACTTGCTTTTGCCACTCTCTCTTTCCCTTAAATTGGATTTTATTATTGTTTAACGCATTTCTAACCCACCCTATTGCTTTCGCAAGGCAGTTTACAGATTATATAAATATAAAAAACACTGAAACCATCAAAACACAATTGACACCATTTTCAGTAAAATGCAATTTCAAAGTGAAAATAACAGCAGCAAGATTAAAAGCCAGCACTGGGGGTCCGAATAAAATATGAAATACAATTGAAAATTGAAAACTTCCAGCATATTTTCCCCCAGCACAGATAAGGACTAAAAGAAGAAGAAGAAGTTACAAAAATTATTTTAAAACCTACCAATAAAAAGGCATGTTGATTGCTCCACCCACTTTTGTCTCTGTCCCCACCCACTGTGGGTAGGTGGGTCCCGGAAGGTTCTCCCGCTTTGCAATAGAACATAAAATCAATCTGGGCATTCTGAATAGGATTTAAATTAGCACATGAGATGGGGAAAGTATGTATGAGTCCTTTAGCTCTGCACCTCCCTCCCTGTCAGGCTCCCCCATGTGTTCCAGAGTGAGTATCTGAAGTGGGGGGAAAACTTCAAGTACTCATGGAAGTGCCCACATATCTTGGAACGTTGATTTTCCAGGGTTTCAAAAATGTGCAGGCATCTCCATTAGACAAAGAGGTATTCCTTTGTAGCCAATAGGTCTGCAACATGCAGAGGTCAACAGTGATGAGGATGGGGTAAGCAGAACTAGCGTGCTCATGCACACTCCTCACTCATCACATGTAGCTTTAAGCCCTATTCAGAATACCTAAACTGGGCTACAGGTTCTCTCTCTCTCTCTCTCTCTCTCTCACACACACACACACACCAGTGTACCATTTGAGAGGCAGCTGCTCAGGATGGGTGAGAAATCTGATTTAGTTCACATTTAAAGGCAAATCTATAAAAATTGCAGTTTCCAAAACAATGGGAGAGCTGAAACACAGCTGCAGTACTCCAACCACAACCAGTGTTTACAAAAATGCATCTATGAGGTATAAGCGTGTGAAAAAATGAACGTATTTGTGAAAATACAGGCCGTTAAGAGAAATTGCTTGCGAAAATTTGCACATTAGTCAAAATGGCATACACAAATGTCCCTATTAGGAGGAGTTTGCACTAAAATGCTAAAGAATGTTCACGTTTTAATCCGCAAAGTGCTGAAGAAATGTAGAGAGCTGAATTTGAGATTGGAAAAAATGAGAAACTGAAAAAAATGAAACTGACAGATTCTTCCATCCCTACTAGCTGCAAACGATTTTGAGGACTGTACTTATATTATCAGCGTGTTTTCGCACACCTGTTTATCACATTCACACTTTATCAGAAGTATAATGTGCCTTTAGAGTCTTTATACACATTTTATGGTCACCATGGAGACCCCTGAAAATTACTGTTCTCATCCTGATCATTAATGCAGGTTTTGCCACATCATACTGGGTCTTCCCTCATTGGTGTGCCTAAATCAAGAGACAATTGACAATAATTATTGGTGGAAATCCCAAGATAATAACCAGATATGATTTGCTTATTTGAAAAGACATGATGTCAGATATTATCAGTGCTGGAAAACCACTTATGGTAGTGCTGGAGAGAGTCCTATTATGTCATGTCTTTGGAAATCCATATGGACCTTTTAAAATTCATTGGTTTATCAATGCCATGTATATTGTCTCTGTACCAGTTTGCTGATTTTGCTACATACACAAAAAGCTTATATTATAGAAAAATGATTAACTCCGTGAGTAATCGCCAGCTACAGGTAAATAATGCAGATGGATAGCTTCATTAAGGAATCAACATGGGGTCATTAGAAGGTTCTGGTCTCTGCCCCCGATCTTATAGAAAATGTAGTTCTCTAAGCCACCATTGTGAAGGGGCGATAAAATATCACAAGTAGACTCACATTAAGCTGGATAATATGCAGGCTGCTTGATTTGTATTGAATATGTGTCTGGTGGCTGAAACCCACTGTAATGAACTTGCCCACAAATCACAGCTTAATGGGAATCTACTTATACATATTGCTTAATTAAAAGTTGTGAGCTTATTAACATGTGTCTTTGGCACTGAGCTTTGGGGATGTAATCTCTGTGCAAATAAGACTAGGTTGTAAAAGTTTTATAGATTGACAATGATATTAAATTCCACACCCCAATAAGCCGTTATTTTCCCAAAGAACGGTTCAAAATCTGTAATGTACACAGTTCCAGTGTGTTGGTTGACTAGTTTCTGTAGTACGTAGGACCCAGGGTCATGTATGACTCAGAAATCAACGTTACCCAGTTTTGCTGCACCTTTGCTTGGTACTCAGGCTGCAATCCTATCCCTGCTTCCCTGAGAGTAAGGTCCATTGAACACAGTAGGACCTACTTCTGAGTAAGGATTTATAGGATTGCTCTGCTCTTGTCTATTACTTTACACTGCATTTGGTAATTCTGCTGGAACTCTCATCGTAGTATCCACTAGTAGCAACAGCAGTGAGCATTTTCAGAAAACCTTATTTTCCCAAGTTTATAACAAAACTTAAAATGGATGGGGGGGTGAATATATGTGTTTTCAAGTCTCACACTGCTTTTACGGGTTATGAAGACATAATTTCGGTTTTCCTTTGCGTGGGAGGGGAGTATAAACAGAAACAGTTGGCTCCAGAGGACACTGAATGATGATTTAGTCTTCATTGAAACCCATGGGACAAGTTAGTCCCATTCCTACAAGTGGTAGTCAAGTCATGATCAAGGTGTCTGCCCTTCCAGGTAAGTAGTTATGTCCACCAACTTGAATGGGTTAAAAGAGGTTTAGGTGAATTGATGGGCAGCCAGGCTATCAATGGCTACTGCTAGCCACAATGGCTATGCATTGCCTCCAGCATCGGAGGCAAGATGCCTCTGAATATCAGTTGCTTGGAACCACAAGTGGTCGTTGCACTCAGGTCCTGCTTGCAGGCTTCTCGTAGGTATCTGATTGGTCACTGTGAGAACAGGATGGTGGACAAGATAAATCTTTCACCTGATCCAGCAGGGCTCTTCTTATGATCTTATGACTTAAATAAGTTTTGTCTTATTTAAAGACTAAAGGGTGACTAGCTTCCTCTGGATCCACTCCTTTCTATCAGGACAATTTGGAATGACTCATATTTGGGCAACAGATTGGTTTCAGCAGATGTTACAATTTTACAGATGTGGTTCAAACACTTTGTACTCTTGAGATTGATGTTTCCAGTGGCTGTGTCAATTAAGGAATTCCATCTCTTCGAAGCTCTCCAGAGTCCACGCCGAAGCATCTTTTGAAAGAACAGTATGGCCTTACTGTTTCTATTGGCATTGCAAAATCTGGGTGAGATCAGTGGCTGCTTGAATTTACAGGACAATTCTAATTCGGTTAATTTCACTGCACACAGGTTGTACATTGGCAATAAAGGTTTTATTTATTTATTTATTTATTTATTTATTTATTATTATTATTACATTTACACAGAAGTAAGCCTCGTTGAGCTCAATTCTGAAATGCGAACTTTCTAGAAACTACAGCCATAACCTGCTTATATGTTACTCTGACGCTATTTTAATGGATTTATCTTGCTCTTTTTCATTTGTGATCCACCATAAGCCTCATGAACATGTGATACTCCTAAGGAGTGACAAAGCAGCCCTCTTGCTTTTCATGGGCATGGTATTTCTTCAGCTGTTTCCCCTTGTTGGGCGTAAAGCATATTATGGGCCAATATGGGGAACCTGATGCTGGGGAACTCAACTCTCATCAGCTCCAGAGAGCATGACCAGGAATGATGTAACATCTGGAGGGCCACTGGCTGCCCATCCCAGGGAGCTGATACAGCCACCCACTCCTACTCTTTGGAACTCACCCTGCATGTAGGAGTGAAACCAACAGGAGGATACCATGGTAATAGTATCAAATGCCACTGAGACATCCAAGAGAATCAACAGGATTGCTTGCACATGCACACACACACACACACACACACACACACACATCGTTATCTAGAAGCACGTCGTCTATCAGGGCAAACAAGGCCCAGTCTTTGTGCAATCTACCTTTCCCATTTCTTTTAACATCTATAGATCACACTTCTTCTCAAATATTTAGTGCAAAACACCCAATGGTCCCATTTTAAGTGAGACATCCTGGAATCAGAAGCCAATAATGGCTTCTGTTTGCATCCTGGAATGTCCCGTTTTTTGGTCCGGCGCTCTGGTGCGAGTCCTCACAGCAAAGCACCGGATGAAAAGATGCTCATTCTGGCATGAGTCAGTCTCTGCTGACATCCCAATTTTGGGTGCAAAAATATTGGAGGGTATGTTAGTGTGCTTTTAAAACCAAAGGGGTGGGGGAGATGTAGTTTACAGAGATGTAGGAAGCTGAGTAAAAATATCACTGATAGCTTGAGAAAGAAAGAAAGAAAGAAAGAAAGAAAGAAAGAAAGAGAAAGAAATTGTCCTTAATATTTTTCTTTTGTTTTAACTTTGAAGGTTGCGGCTTGTCATTCCTTTTCCAGCATCTCCCATCCTTGCAGCAGCTGGATTCATTCTTAAGATGGGAGCTTCTTTAGCCAGACAGATGTAGCACTCATCAGAAGTTAATTTGCAGGGATATTCACATATGCAAATCATGTCACAATCCTGAAATGCAACCACGTAATGAGTGGAAAATATTATACCCATAAATCATACGACCACAATCAACAACATTTCCATTGAGCCAGGAGAAATTTGACAGTCTTTATAACTTCTGCCGCTTTTAGCCAGTGAAAACCTCTGCGTTTTTGGAGGCTGTGTTACACTGGTGAGCTTAAAAAAACTCCTCAAGTCTGGCATAATGAGTCCTCAAGTGCATTATAACTTACCAGTAATTACATTTCAACATTTCTGCTTTCAGCAGTTGCTGTTTTATTCATAAACATTTAAACACTGCATCAGGTATAAAATAAGAACGTTGGCAACAACAAGGCTTAATTTCATTAACTATTAGGTAAACTCTGTCTTGCTTCTTCAAATAATCCTTGGTTTGAATGCTAAAGATGTAATGAACTTCACGGTTCATAGCATCTGACATTGCTTAATTAATGGGTGCATTTATAGTACATAGGCCTTGGTAATTGATTTATATGCATGATTTGCCCATACAGCTGTTAGTTCCTGTAGGAAAGTCATAATTCAAATGTAGACATATTTTCTAGATATGAGGAAGACAGACAACAACAACAGCAACCAAGTACTTTCAACCTGACAAACTCCTTTCAAAAGCATGCTAGACAATTAATAGCATAGAGAAACAGTGACTATCATGGGGGGAGGGGAAAACCATCTGAATCATCCATGTACTGGTTTTAAGTTACTGCAGAAAATTCATCTCAAATAGAAGCCGTTTCATCATTGAAGCAAAGATAATTCGCTTTATAGAGCCAAAATTATACTGAGACCATTAGCACCCACAGCACAGATAAATATAACCCGAATCCCAATTACTTATATCGAATGTGGGTCACAAAAATTAAATTTATTTATCTATCACAGTTATTTATTTATTAAATTTGTATACTGCCCTTCATCCAAAGATCAGAAGGCAGTTCGCAACATTTAAATTTAGTGATAGGCCAAAGGATCCCCAAGCCAAGTTAAAACTAACACCTCAAAATGTAACTTGCATGTGCACATCCATTTTTCAACACTTGATTCAGTGATTCAGTATCAGAAGGAAATGACGCCATGGATATGAAAAAAACGAACCAAAGACACCAGTTAAATCAACAGTAAGTATGTTAGTTCCTGAAAGGCAACCCATGAAATTTAAGCTGTGGATTGCACACCGTTCAGGGAATTCAATAGATCCTACCGGTTACATGTTTGAAATCCCAAATTGTGTGTGTGTTGAAAAGTTGATTCCTAAAAATAATGGGAATCAGAGTGGGAGGAGGTCATCTGTGACTTTTTTTTAAAAAAAAGGATGGAGAAGAAAAACAGCTGCTTCTGGATTAACCATTATGGCTGAGCTAATACTACACAGTTCCTGGTTCTTTCTATGTTCTACCTAGTAATCACTTGCTGGATAACAACAAGCAATTGCATGAGACATAATCCCTTCACAGAACCTTTTCCTCTCCTCAGACACCTGACACTGTTAAACTTATTTTGAAGCTGCTTAAAGGAAGCATTCGCTAGTTGGGGGCTAGAGGAATCAGCTATCAAAGCACTTACAACACAGACAGTTTGATGGCATTCACAATGTTGGTTCAGTTTCCTGATGCTCCCAGGCAGTACTTAAGCCTTTCCCTTGCTAACGCCTTTGCTTGCTACAGCTGCGTTTTGAATGCTTTCATTAATCAGTCTGTTAGCAACAATAAATTGTCACCTTCCATACTTTCATGAGAGCTTCTGCATTGAACTCTCCCTGGGAGATACAGCATGGTAAAGGAGACAGTCTGTGGATAGTATTTCCATTACAAGATACAGTCTGGTTCCTGTCTTGTTTTCTTCATGTGTGGGTGTAATGGTTCTAGGGGTTGCTCGTGCGTAAGCCGGTGCTTATCTCCCCGGCTGGGTGCAAACACCTGGCTGGGTTGCCTAAGTGAACCTTTTCTGTCCGGACAGCCACTCACCCGTGGCTGACTCAATTGCTGGCAGAATCCGTCAGTGGGCGTTTCTTAAACTTCTTCCAGCAAAGAAGCTCTTTGACGCCTAGTCTCCTCCTACTCTCTCTGCATGAAAGCCTTCTGCGCAAGGAGGGCATGGGCAGCGGAGGACCCCTACTCTCCCCACTGGTCCCAGGCAAGGAGTCATGGGACCGCCTCGCCGCTTCCCCCATCTGCCCCCCTTCTCCACTGGTGCTACGCTGATTCTCTTCCCCAGAAGATGGGCTGCTCCTCCCGATCCCTGGACGCTCTCTGGAATCCCTCTGGCTTTTGCTCTCTCCCTCCGGCACTGATGGCAGTTCCCTGACAGTGGGTCTACCACACATGCTCTTTCTGCTGATAGTAAATTGTCCACAAGTTATCTGACTCCTTCAGTTCTAGGGGAGGGCCATGGCTCAGTGTTAGAGAGAAGACTTTTCCAGGCATCTCCAAGTAAACTGGGAAATATGATTGTCTGAAACCCCGGAGAGCCATTGCCACTCAGTGTAGGCAAAGCTGAGGTAAATGGTCTCACCACAAGGCCGCTTCCTATCTTCCTATTGTGCGGGGAGTAAATCAAAAATAAATGAATGAAGAATTCCCTTGGGCAGCAACATTCCATCACTCTCAGAGAGAACTGTCCAGAAAAAAACAACATGGCTGCTCCCAAACAAACACTTGCTCTGCTCTAGCCTTGGCCAAGCTGGTACCCTCCAGATGTTCCCACTAGCCTCAGCCAGCAGAGCAATGGGAGTTGTGGTCCATTGACATCTGGAGGGCACCAGCTTGGTGTACTCTATTCAAAGCACTTATGAGGGAAAAATTAACCCACGGAGATATTGTTAAGCAAATACTCCTAATTAGGTTTTGCTTACAGTGATATGGATCTGTATTCTCCAATTCTCAATGACTTTATACTTGTCCTTCCTCACAAAGGCAGGACACCCTTTATGAAATATTTCATTTCAGGCCCCTTTATATTTTCGGGCTGCTCTTCTGTCCCCAAAACAATTTATAGCCAGTGATGACCAGAAATGTCTTCATCTTCTTCTTCTTTGTCTGTTTAAATCTCTCTTCTAACTTTACACCTTCCCTCTGCCCTTAATGGATGAGAAGTTATGAAAGTGTCTCTGTGTTTGGGGGGAATCTGGTTCTATTCTTTTGTTCCCTTCATAGCTGAAATAAATTTAATTGCTTTGGACCCATGGGGCAAGGTGGGCAACAAACACTGAAATTGTCCTGTTTCGTTTCCATTTCCCAAGCGTTTGTGTTGTGCCTTCTTTACAGAGCAGCCGTTCTGGCATTTTCCTTTGGGATCCTCCACATTGTCATTCAGGGCTTCTGCATCAAGTAAACTGGTTTCTAGGGAAGAATTCTTCTGCCCTGTAAAGGAATTACAGCTAATTCTGTATACAGCATATTTAAAAACTATTAAAAGGCAATCATATTAGTAATCCTACAGATGATTAAAAAGCCATTTTCTAACATTCTTACTGGAGGGTCCCTTAAAAAAATTAATTGCAGCAATCAGTCACAGCTACCTTTTGCTTATTTGTTGTGTCATTCGTATACTCTGAGTACAAGTCGCAGGATGCTCTCTCACAAATTTTTGGAATGTATGCATGTGACTGTTTCAAAGAATAAGGAAAACGTCTTAGAATTAAATAGTATTGAATAATTGTTTATTGTTCTGCTCTTTTTATAATAATTCACTCCAGAGGTTTTCAACCTTTTTGAGTCCACGGCTCCCTTGACCAACTACATTCTTTCTGTGACACCCCTGTGGGGCTCAGGAGCCCAGTTATGTCTCCCCTTGCCTGCAGAGCTGGCAGTCTCTCACCCATCTTCAAACAACCTCCTTTGTGGTGTGTTCCCTCAGCCTCCTCTCCTCTTCCCTCTCCTTGGGAGTCCTCTGGGCAGCCACTGCTACTGCCCCAATCTATGAGATGCCCTGCCCCCCACCCCAAAGAGAGGTGCCTCGCAGAGGAACCATTCACCTGGGAAGCTTATAGCCAGGGGTGCT
Organism: Podarcis pityusensis; assembly: GCF_964106645.2. NCBI lineage: Eukaryota > Metazoa > Chordata > Lepidosauria > Squamata > Lacertidae > Podarcis > Podarcis pityusensis. The sequence continues at coordinate 63,655,456 of NC_138031.1, forward strand.
GCAACAAACAGCTGTGCAAGCCTTTGGGAGGCAGAGATGTGTGATAGGGCATCAGAGGAGGAAAGAGAGACAGAGGCCAATGTTGCCCGCAGCACCCCTGACCTTCATTCAAGGCACCCCAGGGTGCCATGACACACTGATTGAAAGCCACTGATTTCCTCCATTTGTGATTCTATTGCTTGCTTTTCATTTTTTGGATTTCTGAGCCAGTCTAGGAACACATGGGTTTGAAAATGTGTGTGTGTGTGTGTGTGTGTGTGTGTGTGCCTTTACCAAAGGTGTCATGGGCTTTGAAGACACACGAACTCAGGACACAAGGGAGAAACATGCTAAGAGGAAGGCACACTTGGCAAATCCACACCGTAATCAACTCCCACCTGGGAACCAATGTCCCCACTGTGGAAGGATGTGTGGGTCCAGAATTGGCCTCCTCAGTCACTCACGGACTCATTGTTAAAACCATGTTTATGGAAGACAATCTTACTCAGCTACGAGTAATCGCCAAAGAAGAAGAAGAAGTGTGTGTGTGTGTGTGTGTGTGAGAGAGAGAGAGAGAGAGAGAGGGGCATTAATGAAGTTGAACATTTACCTGAAAGTTAGGTAGCTCCAAAAAGTCAAACTTAGAAATGAAAAGCACACAGAATAATATCAGCGGTATTAATTTACATATAAAATCTCCAAATCTGACCTTTAAAAAATTAATTCATTTGAATTTTGAACTTTAAGAACTTTGTTTTGCCCTTCCATAATGAGGGGTTTTAGAATACAAAACAAATTGGTTTTTTTGTTACAGTATTTTATGTACATTTGCTCTGAGCCGCTCTGAATATGACTGTTGAAGACGAGGTTTGCAGCAGAAGCAGCAGTCCATCAGGAGCTGTGATCCACAGGAACTCTATAAAGTCGGCTCAAAACAAATCATCTTTGAAACATCAGCCTACAGTTAGATATTTTATACAGCGCTGTCTATGATAATAGAACAAATGAATTTAAGCTGCCAGGTGAATTCTGAGGACTGCATGTAACCTTGCGAGGGACTGTGCAGAACAATTAAACAAGAACTTGCTTAGCAAAACAAGCAAATAAGACTGCATTTCCTTAGATCTAAGGAAGATTCCCACACCCTCCTGTTCTAGGTGTGGGATCTCGAGCAGAGATTCTCAACTTCTGCATTCTGTGCTTTGTCCAGGCCCCAATCGTCAACAGAGAAGAATGCAACTTACAGATGGCCAAGAGATTTTCATGGGACTAGAATTCATGGCCTGAGTTCATTGATGGTGGCCTAGGAAGAAAATAAGAGACAGATTAGCTGTAGTCCTTTATCTTTCTGGAAAGCACTTGAGATAGCAGTGTGGTAAGATACCCATGCACTCTGATCCAACAGGAGGAAAACCCTGAAAATCACTACTCAGGCTCTACAGAGGAACATGCAGCGTCCCCGTTAGAATCTCTGCCACAGTGCACTCCACACCCATACAACTCTTCTAGGCGTGGGAGGATTGAATCTAGAAAATTATGCATCTAAGGAAACCTCCAAATCTGTTCTGGAGGGCTGGGGGAGCCTGCTAAAATCTTTATCCCAGCTGGTACCTCCCTCGAATTTGGAATGATTTTATGCATGTGCCTTTGTTGTTTTGAACCATTTTTGTTTAGAATTGTTTTTAGGTCTATAAATGCTTAGTCAGAGATTCCGACTAAACGTCAGGAAGAACTTCTGATAGTAAGAACTGTTTGACAGTGCAATAAATTTCAAACTGTTTGACAGTGCAACAAACCTTGGGAGGTTGCGGGATCTCCTTTCTCTGAGGTTTTTAAAGCAGAGGATGGGTGGCCATTTGTCATGGATGCTTTAGCTGAGATTCCTACATTACAGGAGATAGGACTAGTTGACCCTTGGGGTCCCTTCCAACTCTACAATTCTATGAGTCTATGATATATGCAATTGCCTCCACTCTTTTCATATATGCAACTGTTTTATATATGTGATTATGCTGTAAATTGCTTCAGGATGCCCCATGAGCACAAAAATGAAATTCATCATCATCATCATCATCATGAGTTTGGCCTCTTTGGTGTGTTTTTTTTTTTTTTTTTAAAGCACCAGATAAGTTTCTCTTACCAAGTCCAGAAGACTTCCTTAACCTTAAAAAGGTATCAATTCAAGCTAGGCATTGCATGCTATGCTCCCATGCACTGGCCAGCCTTGTTTCTGCATACAAGAATTCTGTAGGTATCTGCTGAAGTTTTGAGTGATCATGTATAATGGAAACAATAGCCCTGGCCCTCCTATGATTTCATTTCCCAAGCTAGATAATTTTACCCCTCCTCCTCCTCCTCTCCTGTGTTATTCCTAAAGAAGAGGCATGCCCTTGATAATCACATCACAAATATGAAACCATGATTGCTACAATTAAAGTAAAACACAGAAAGAGAGAAATGAGTAACGAAACAGCAATAACATGCCGAGCAAATGGTATTTATCCAGTCGAAGAGCTCCCACGTATCTGAGAAGGAGCAGAAGACTGTAATGAGAAGTCTAGTGCTAAACATCACATAGAGTTGAGTTTTTGCCATTACAGTAGCAATGTTATTACGGCTTTATTTTTTAATTTCAAACATGAACATATTTCTCAATCTTTTCTAAAAATGACCTTTGGGAATAACAGAAGTCTAGCAATTTTCTTATTTATCGTGCTGCATCAGCTTATGCTTCCAATTAAGAAGAAACTATATTGGAGAATGTGAGGAAGCTCTTCCAAGGCACCTTGTTTAGATGCCTTATTAAAGTCTCTAGAAAGGAGAAAATCAAAAGCTCGGGCCATGATATGACTTGCGGTGCTATCGCTGGAGTATAAGTACCAGGGCCTTCCATTTGATAAAACAACTTTGTGTTGTGTTTTCCCAGGCAACTTGACTTCCTTTGGTTCTGCTTTTGAATTTGATGTCTCGGTCAACATTTAAGGCTAGCATCCTTGAGAGCTCCCAGATAGCAGATGGGAGCTTGTTAATGTAGCAACAGCAAGGAAAGGTGAACACGACTAGTTAAAAATTTGCAGCCAAGTACTAAGACTGCAACAGGGATTCACTCCTTCAGCCTGAATATCACCATGCCTATCAGTTAGAGGTAGATGAACTTAACTGATTTCAGTTTATCCTTTTTCTAATCTTAAGTTTGGTCCACCATGTATCTACATCAGTTTGCCTTTTTTTTTATAAAAAAAAAGTCCTTGTGAAAATTCATTAACATTTTTGTGCCCAACTTACTTATTTTTGAATGCAAGTTTCCCCTAATCAATAAAATTGTGTATATTATTTTCACTATATGCTTTCTTAGGCATGCTTTCTCCTAATACATGCATCTTTGGCTGGGGAACTGTATTGCAAAATTCAGAGAAGTGCATGTTTTGGGGAGTGCAATGAGGTAAGTTTGCATTAAAGGGTGAAATGAGGCAAAATTCTCCTCCAACCCTACTGTTAGCTAACAGTGAGGAATCTCAGACAACTGGTTCAGTTACAGTATCAGTTGTGTTCAGTTCAGTATCCTGCTTCTTCTCATTGGCTCTAAGCATCTGAGCTCACTGTCATTTGTCTTCTTGAAGATACCTTTCCTGTCCATGTGTTCACTTACCTAGGAGTAAGTCTCACTGAATCCAGTGGGACTTATTTCACAGCAGACATGGATAGAATTGCATGGTTAGATAATTCTGGGGCTGTGATAATCACACACACAAAATTGTAGAGAATATGACTTGCCATTGTGAAAAAGAGGATGTTGGATTTAGATGGGCCTAAATCTGGCAAGACTCTTCTTATATTCCTAATATTTTGAGAACATTATGAACAGCGGTCTTCTTTTTCAAGGATGCATGTGGACAAGCAACTGAAAAACATCAGAAATAGTATCAGAAATATGGTCTCTGATGAGAAAAATGCCATATTTCTGCTCATTTGTGGTTGCAGATCCATAAGATGCCCTTGAGATCTACTGAGTTCATTGTGATTTCAGGCAAATTCCCTGGAAGGAAAGCAAACAAACAAAACCCGAAGTTAGGTCCTCCACTGTTGCTTTGCTAATGTGTGTTGAAACCTAATGGTTAAGTTTTGTTAACCCCACAGTGTACCCATTAAAAAGTTCTTGTGCGTCGATTTTTTTTGCAAGGCTCTTCTAAGCCAAATCTGGTTCCAAAATAATACTTTCTGAAGCGGAGACCTTAGCCCTTCCTTGCTGCTCCTGCACCCCTATATCAAAGCAATCATGGCAAATGAAATTATAAGTAGCCCTCTTAAGTATCATGGCACCAGCAGGGCCTGCGAATATTGGAATGAATCTGACCTTTTACATACTAATGTTCCATAGCTGCTAATAATAAAAAAAGTTTTTTCCCAGAGATGGGAGCTGAAGAAATATTACTAATACTTTAGAAAGATGTATGTTTTCTGCCTGCAATGAAACAAGAAAGGTCAAATTCACTCATCTCTTTTTTTTATTGTCTAACTTCTCACCCCTTTGTTGTACTAATGAAATTTAAGATATCCTTCATGATATAACTGTGAGAAGAAAAGGGGGGGGGACCTAAATTACCTTCATCTGGCTTCATTCCAGTATGCTATAAATGAGGTAATTGTCCTTGACTATAAAATCTGCATTTTCAAGACTTAATTGCTATCATTACATCTTTTTGTAATTCTATTAATTTAACTGAATGGAGCGTTTGGTTTTATGGTTAAAATTTGCATTAAGGCATTGTACATCTAAATAGAATTTTAATATTTGCATCAAAACCTCGGTACAGTTATCCCTCAGGATCTACATAATTTCCAAAGAATAAAATAGCAAGCAGGAGTACTTTAGGTCAACAAACTGGTTTTCTTAGGTGAATATTAATAGAATTTGCTATTACTGGCAGCATGCAGTCATGTGATAAATGTTTTTGTGTTGGTTCCGAGAAATCGTTTGAGCATACCATTCTGGGCTTTTTCTTTTTCTTTTTTTAAAGGGCATAATAATTAGCGGAAAATGCATTACAGAAGCTGATCTCAGAATTGGGTTGTTGCTTATTTTCCTGCTTAAATTTCAACATATATATAAACGATGCTTCAAAGAAGCCACTGGATTCTGTTTAGGAGGTTCATAGCGCTCAGAAGTAGCCAGGAAGATGAAAATACCATAGCAAACGAGAAGGGTGTTATTTTGTGCTCACCTGCTAGTCAATCCCTGGCTCATTCTGCAAGCTACAAATATAATTCAAGGCTTGTTATTTTCTGTATCTATTATGGAAATGTTTCCCTCATGCTCTTGAATACCCTCTTGGCCATTGCAAAAACATGTGGCTTTTTTCTTAATTGACTTTTCTTTGAATGTGGAACCTTTCTGCAAGATTAACCAAAGTACATTGATGCAGTAAATGCCAGATAATCTTTCACCCAAGCAGCTCCACACTTCTTGCCAACATAAACTTTCCAGGCAAAGAATTGCCCTCCATTTCTTGTGTAGCAACATTAAGTGGCTAAATTTCACTTGGCCGAACCTGTGTACGATAAGACTGCGAGATATAGTCGTATTTAGTTGTGCTTTAGAACATGGATTCCTGCCCTGTAAACCAAAATGATTAAAAGGAATAATGAGGATTCTGCTATTGTGGGAGGGGGGGATATAATCCCAGATATATAATTTATGAACTCTCCTCTCAAGTTGGGATCAACAGGTGAATGCTTTATGCTAGATTCCTCACCTTGTGAAGTAAAATTGTTGAAGCTATTTTCTGTTTTAGTGCTGCTGTTTAGACCTGTTCCATCATTATCTGCTACCCAGAAGGCAGTCACAACTTGTTTTGAATCAAAATGCCATTAATGGATAGCGTTCACATTTTCTCAGTCCTTTGGGGATGCCCCTCCATCTCCTGCTTTTTATTTTAAGGTTAGGGTTTAGATTTGTTTAATGTAATTTGTGTATTCATAAACTGCCTTAAGCCCAATAGAAATGGAAACTTTCTTTTTTTTGTAAATAAATACAAATAACTGTATCTGAAAAGCAAAGTAGTCTATATACTAATACAAAAAATGTGATCATACTGGATCACTTCAACTAACGAATTTCCAAGAAATAAACAAAAATAAAAATGTATGTGCTGCAATCTAGGAAGAAATAAGAATAAGTGTGTCTTGTTGAAATAACAGAGGGTGGGAATAATATGTTTATGATCACACCCATTTACTTAATTAAACTGGAATAGACACCACTTCCTGGTTCAGTACTCATCATCATTAAAGCAGATTAAAATTCCAACCTCACACATTAAACTGTCCATTTGTCTATCACTTTTTCTTGTAGGGGTATGCGTACTAAGAAGCCTTTTCCTGTGCGTACACCTCCCTAGGTGCATGCTGGAATCAGTGAGAGTTTAATTTGCCCCACAGAATATTTATGAAGAATCTATAACATCATAACAGCTTGTTTGGGTGTTGCCAGACTTGTCATTGCTCCACATTTCAGCCAAGGATACGCTGCCATCAGTCTTTTCTCTTAAATTGTATTACCGTATTTTTCTGTGTATAACACGCCCCCATGTATAAGACACCCCCTAATTTTGGGAATGCAAAATTAAGATAATTGGGGGGATTGCCCAGAGTTGAGCTTTTTTTGGGGGGGTGACCCAGAGTTAGGGGGGATTGCCAAAAATCGCTCACCCGCAAGAAAGATCGAAATGCCGCTAGCATGCGTCACAAAAGGCACCTATCCGCTGTCCCCTCACCAACAAAAGCAGCAAATCGGCTGCCCAATTGCCAAAGCGACAGCCAATCAGCACCAGCCATTGCCGCAGCCACCAATAACGATCTCCAACTCACGGCAGCAACCAATCCCACGTCCTCACAATGCACTATCCATGTATAAGATGCCCCCTCCCTTTTAACATTATTTTTTACTTAAAAAACCCCCTAGTATTATACATGGAAAAGTACAGTATTTTTGTTACGGCAGCTCAAAGACACAATATTTTAAGCACAAGCAATCTGAAAGATGATTCTGTTTTTAAATAACTACATTAAACCATCTCACCCAATAGCCAAAGGCCTGATGAGAGAGGGATGATTTTGCATCCTTTCAACACTGGATCCTTTAAAGTTCAAGAAGCTTAAGAAGCCTCCACAGGGTTGTTGCAAGTAAATATTACAGGCTATACCACAAGCATCTGTGTATCAAACAGAACCAAGACATTTTTCACTCAAGGCGGATTTTTCAGTTGTATTTGAATTATTTCTCACAATTTCCTTCGTTCGTGGACAGACCCTGCTCCATCTCTTCTCAACCTGAGTGATCCTTTTCTGTGTGTGGTGGGAGCATAGTTCTCAACGAATGTGTTAACCTGAGTGGTTTGAGATGTGTAACCTTTCAAAAATACTAGAAAATGTGTTTGCAGCTATCCAGAGTGACAAAGCATAGCTCGCATAACATAACGGCCCTCCAGAAATCTGAGCCTAGGTGTTGAAAAAGTGAAGGCATAATAGCTCTCACTGGAAATGTTATTTCTTTTGGTTACTTGTTCCGTACCAAAATCAACCACTGAAGCTTTGAGAACAAAGTGGGGGTTTTTTACTTTTAAAATATACCCTTATCTGAGAGTTTTGTTGCTTAAATATGTTAATGTGACATATAAATCTGTGTGGGTTCCTGGGCTCCTTTGGGAGAAAGGGTTGGATATAAATAAACTTTAAATAAACAGAACTGACAGTTTTCTTGCTTAAATGTATTAATATTTTACATTTCAACTTTTTTTGCAGGTAGCTTCTCAAGCCCTTGAAATTACTTATGAATGGCCTGTAGTAATCTGCTACAGGAGCCAACCAAAGCTTTCATTTCTTGCCTGTCAAAGTCAGAGAGCTATGAAAAGATGAGCCAAATCAGATATTGAATGCTCTTATCCTAGCTTCATTTTAGTAAAATACAATAAAGAAGCATGGGTTCATATTCCTTGTCTTAGGTCTACGTTCCAAGGTCTTTGAATTGCTTCACATCCCAAGTGGCATTTCTATGTTGTCCTTTAAATGCATTTTTCCTGTTTGCAGTTGTTCACTCCTCTGCCTCCCCCTCCCTGTGCCTCTATCCTCCCCAATTCTAGGGCATCCTCTTCTCTGTTTAGTGATTAAAAGGCAATAAAAGATCATGGTCCAAAGATTCTAAAGAGCAAACACGAGCGTCACATATTTCTACTCCTGCCACTTCTGAGGGTTATTTCAGATGGAAGCTTAATATTTCAAATTGTCTGTTGGCAACAGGTTCTTGCTGTGTTTTAAGCCTGTCGGGTTTTCACTGGAAAGGAAAGGAAAACTCCAGACTCAATGCAAAAATACCCCCCCCCCCAAGATCTTACTTTGATGTCAGTAAGGTCAGGTGAATGCTGCGAAAAGTCTGCATGCGTGAGCATCCTGCACTAAGCACCTGTCTGGAAACAGCCCGAGTCTCGTGTAAAGGCAGAGAGCCAAAGTGGACATCTCCTTATGGAAATGTACACACCCTCCCATATGGAGACAGAATATGTGCATGCGCGCGCGCGCACACACACACACACACTCACCCTTTGGCATGGAAATATGCAGGCTCACATGAAGGCACCCAGTGATAGCAGAAGAGAAAGCACAAGTGCCAAGCTGGAGATGATGTCTGGAATGGAGAGTCCTTCACCCCTCTGGTAGCATCAAAGGCAAGAATAGCAAGCAGTTTGTATGTTTATAGTCCTTTTTAGTCAGTCATCCGGTTGCATGACAAGAATCCATGTCTCTGTACAAAGAGGGACGTTGGCTACTCTGAAACCCACCCTCTTCTGTTCCCAACATCCTGAGTGCCAACAGGAAGTCCCAGGAGTCCCACCCCTCTGCCTTCTCTGATCTAGGATGAGGAGGGACCGATGGGCCTGTGGAGATGGAGGATCCCCCAAACTCTCTAGGGAGGTCTCTGCCAAATGCACTCTCACCTCCCCTTCCTCCTCCACTATCTCGTAGCTAGACAATTCTTCCTCGAATGGTATAGTATCTCTCTCTCTCTTTCCTCCTGAAACTGCTGTAGGCAAGGGGGGACAAAACTTCCCCTTCCCCCTCCCCTTTGGATGACTCTGTTGATTCTGCTTCTCTCAGTTTTCCAAACTTGAGTTCAGCAGGCCACATGTCTGCATCAGTTTGTGATTTTAAAGCAAAGTTCTCATGCAAATGTGCCAGCATGTTAGTGTACGTTTCTCTTATTATACACGTTATGCCATTTTGCCTAATATATGCTTTTTATGCACACTTGTTCTCTGATATATCCATTTTTGTACACGTACCATATTTTTCGCTCCAAAAGACACACCAGAACATAAGGCGCACCTAGTTTTGGGAGGAGGAAAACAAGAAAAAATTATTTTGAATCCCAGAAGCCAGAACAGCAAGAGGGATCTGGCTTCTGGGATACCGTGTGGCTGTTCTGGCTTCTGGGATAACCGCGCCAAGCCTCTTCAGGGCAGCGGGATGAAGGCTCCCCCTGCCCAAAGAGGCTGCGCAGGGCTAAGGCAGAAACTAGGACGGCACGTCACTGAAGGGGCACTGCGCAGTTCTCTCTCTCTGCACAGCGCCTCTCCTTCGCAGGACAGGCGCTGCGCAGAGAGGGAGAGCTGCACAGCACCTCTTCAGCGAAGCAGGAGGAGGAACAGAAGAGGTTCCGTTCCTCCTCCTGCTTCGTTGAAGGGGCGCTGCGCAGCTCTACCTCTCTGCGCAGCGCCATTCGCTCCATAAGACGCACTCACATTTCCCCTTACTTTTTAGGAGGAAAAAAGTGCGTCTAATGGAGCAGAAAATACAGTATTTTGGCTGGAGAACTACATCGCAAAATTTGGATTTTAAAGGATAGCTGTGTTTCATTTTGTGTATTGTGTGCATTAGAGAGGAAATGCAAATCAAGCAGATTTATCCACCACCCCAGCTTTGAGTCAGTTCTACTTTCTCTGTTGTAATGTTTGAAGCAACTCTCAGTGTGCAAGGATTTAGGCGTCTGTAGCCTGCCAGTTTAACAAGGTAGAATTGTGGAATCTTTTGAAAAACTTGAATACCGTTGACTATCCACTATGCTACTGAGGAACAATGAAGTGAGACAGACACCAATGTAATGCAAAACATCTGTCAGGTTTAAGAAGACAGTCTCCGTTCAGATGGTATCTTCAGAAAGACATATAAACATGGTGGACTTTGGTATGCAAAAGTGATGAAATGCAATGTAACAACAATCGCTGCTCTTTGTTTAGAGTTCATGTCAGATTTGACATGACTATGAGCAAAATAAATCGGGCTTCCTCGCCTCCTTGCAGATGTTAAGTGTGCGATCAAATGCAGAAAGCAAGAAAATTGCTTCCAAATCTCATCGCACCACAGGAGTAGGAAATCACAAAGTAGCTAGAGCAAAATGTTGATGTTAACTGGCATATATTTTGTTACGAGCGACATGGTTTAAATGCATATCCACTATATTATGTTAGCGTTCCTCTCCATGACTGGAACTTTGGATGACTGAAATCATGTGGTAAGCGCACATTGTGTGAGAAGCTCCCACTTCATGTCTCTACCTCACTGAGAGGGCTGATGAGATAATGTTCTACATCATCTGCACCCACCACATGATTTCAGTCATCCAAATGTTACACGGAAGGTGCCAGAACTAGCCAGCAATTTTGCTCTTGTTATATAACGATAGCCCCTGCAATGCCAATTTGAAAGGGCAACAAGGGGACTACTTTATTCTAGGTGGCCAAATACTAAGATTTGAGGAGAAATTCGATCCAGTTCTCATCTACAGTGGTACCTCGGGTTAAGAACTTAATTCTGGAGGTCCGTTCTTAACCTGAAACTGTTCTTAACCTGAAGCACCACTTTAGCTAATGGGGCCTCCTGCTGCCGCCGTGCCACTGGGGCACGATTTCTGTTCTCATCCTGAAGCAAAGTTCTTAACCTGAGGTAATATTTCTGGGTTAGCGGAGTCTGTAACCTGAAGCGTATGTAACCTGAAGCGTATGTAACCCGAGGTACCACTGTATAGGCAAACACACCAAATTTGCACTTTCAGAAGCAATATGCAAAACAAAACAAAACTAATCTTTGAAATTCAGATTGTCATCTAGTTTTCCAGCTAAGAAATGTGTATAAAAGGACATATACTAGGGTCAAAGTTTAGGGTGGTATTCAGTTTTTTAAAATGTGCAGGCAGAATGGCTTCCACTTGTACAACAGGACTTCTTGTCCCCCTCTACCCCCTGTGCATCCCCTAAGAAAGTGAGCTCTGCTGTGCGACAACACAACCTCTTTTTTTGGCAATTTGAGTCACTACATTTCCTCAACTCATCCTTGTTATACCTTTACCAAGCCCTATTGTTTTGATCTACTTCAGTTGCATTCCCATGGGGCAGAGTGTGGGCTCCATGGCTCTGTGGGGGCTTTGTTCTTTTCCTCCTTTTCTGTGGCCATCTCTCTACTGAGAATGCATACCAGAAAAGGAATGGAATGGGAGTATTTATAACCCGGAAAGCTTTTTGTCTCCAGAGACTAAAACAGCAATAATCTCTCTGGCACTCTGGGTGGACTCTTTTCTACCTCCGTGGGCCCAGGATCTCTGGGTAGCCTTCACAGACCATTGTAGGCCCACCAGCTCACGGTTTCATGGAAGATGAAATAATGGCAGAAGCACTGCATTTCAGCTTCCAGGCAACCTCACGTTCCTCAGCTGTTTTAGTGCCTTCTCTGTAAGTCTGTTGGATGAAGTATCTCTGCCAACTGAGTTTCATGGGCTATAAGAGTTGAACTGTACACTATACAGGAGAACGTGATTCTACAGAATGGAGGGTGGAGGTTTGGTATTGGTATTTGGTATTGGAGAATGGAGGTTTGCTATTGTTCCGCTCTTGCTACTGGAACACTCACAGCTGCTTGATTGTGGCAGCTGCCACTATTTCCATTCCAATCCTCGTATATAATCATCTTTATCATTTCCCACCTCCTCATTGCATAGTCATTATTGTGCATGAAATAGCTGTTTTTATTGTACTGGTGGTGTTTTTTTGTTTTTGCAACAGTTTAAAAGTATCACATTCTGCCATACAAGCTAAAATGGAGCTGTGGTTCAGCACCTGCAGATGAGTTCATTTCAAATTCAAATTTCAGATTTATTTATTTTTAAAGGACAAAACTGAAATGCTTTTACTTGTTTGTTTACTGTTGTTGTTGTTGTTGTTACTAAGGTCAGTGTTTGTATATCACCCTTTTTCTTAAGGGAACCAGAGTCAGTCTGCAAAACAAAACAACATACCACCATTTACAACTGCTTTGAGGTCTTTACCCACTTTGAGGTCTTTTCTTACAATCAAGCAGTATATAAATATTATGAAATAAGCAATAAATAAATACAACAATTGTAAAATCATCTACAAAAAAAGTAAACCAGTATAGTGCACCAGAACATTACCAAATGTTCTGGACTCAAATCAAATTTATCTCCCTGCAGGCCATGTTCATAAATAGGTCTTCCACTGACACCTAAAAGTGAACAACGGTGAGGGGGGTGGACCATAATTCCATGCTGACTAAAAAGATTGTTCAAATTATTATATCTATATCTATATCTATATCTATATCTATATCTATATCTATATCTATATCATCTATATCTATATCTGTCTATATATCTATAAGTATCTTCATCTTTCTGTCTATGCATTACTATATTTATAACTGTATTCATCATAAATTAAGGGGACAAAATCCCCCACAAAGAGTCCAATAGGGAAATAGAGCATTGTGGAATGTTGAGTGCCAATAGGAAAGGAAAAATGGAAAACACATGCTGAGATGTTTAGAACCCTGAACATGACCGCTTCTGTTAGAAAAAGAATACACTTGCAAGATTTTGTGGCAGATCTCCTAAGTATGGCTTTGTTGGTTCCAGGGGTGCCAACTTGAATAAAATATTTTGTGTTTAACGGTTCTGAATCATGCTGTCTCCTTCAGAGTCTGCTGAATCATAAATGCAAATCCACAGACATCGGGGCCAGCTATCATTTCACTCCTATACACCTTAAAAGTCCACAGTTGCCTTCTGCTTCTAGCCAGCACACAGATCCTCTACTAAAAGAGAATTAATAAATAATTATGCTTTAAAATTGAATATTGTGAGAAAGTTGGTTTAGTTACTATTCCCCGCCTCCACTGGCCTCTGTTTAGTGCTGATCAATTCCCCTAATTCTCCCACTGCCATAAACTACACTCCTTGGCGCTGTATTTTTTGAAAGGAAACTGCTTACAATAGCCATTTACAACTGTATTCTCTTTAATTAGTCAGCGCTATGCTGCAGGCGCAGCTCCATTTGCTTTCAAGATTTGAGAATGTTAATAGTACAGTAGATCATTTTAATTATTATTGGGTTAATGCTGTGTCTCAAAGACCACCGCATGCAAACCCCATGGAAATGGCCTGAAGTGACCCAAAGGTTGTGTTGTATCGTAAAAGCTATAGTCCCGTTGCTTCAGTTTAAGGTTTACCTTCTTCAAATGTTACTATCTGCTTTCTCCCCGTAGACCCCAAAATAAAGAGACAAGGCAATTCCGTGGAGTTAACAGAGGGCCACAACTTTATTGAAGGCAGCTCTTGTATTTGTGAATGGAATAATTAATCCATTTATTTTAAATCTCAGTGCCCCAATGAAGGGAAAGAATGGGAGGCATGAACTACTTACTATACAGCTCATTCAGAAACACCAGCACAAAAAGCAATTTCACCTTGGCTCAGAAGTGAGGATCAGATCAACCCCAGTTCCTCTTAACCACACCTTCTAGGGTCTCCTGAGTTAGTCATGTCTTTTTTTCCAGCCCCTTTAGCAATTGGGGGGTGGGGCAAGAGTTAAAGAACAGACTTCTAGGGAGTCCCATTCCCCCACTAGTCCTGGATAACTAATTTAAAGAACCAGTCCCACCATTTAATGATGCCTCAAGGTGTTCATTGAAATCTCCTCTACCATCTTTTACCTCCGGTAATCTTGTCACTAGCGGCCAATCTGAGTTACATTTGTGATTTCATAACTGCTTGCCATGCCCCAACACCATGTGAAACATGTCTCCCGCCCACCACAAAGCTTCCTGAATTTCCCACAATGCCTCAGAGTGACGCTTTGCCAGTGGCACTCCAGTACATTGTAGGAAGTGTAAATGGCAACTCAGAGCTCATTTAAGCGATGCTGTTGCCTAATACCTCCATTCACCACCAGCTTGGCCCCCTGCAGAGAAGAAGGCTCAGCCAAGGGCATTATGAAGATGGTTCTGGTGCTAGACCTGACTTAAAGCATTTTCAGTGTCACAGTCCAGGTCAAGCCTGCAGCTTCTTCTCTTTTTCACCAGTTGTGTGTAGAGGTCCCCAAGACACCCCCCAATAAAACACAAGTGACACATTATTTTTGTTCAAGGTTTTTGGCATAATTTTGGCCACAACTTTATTAAATTGCAAGCAATGTGAGTGGTTGCTGAGGCATTGGTTGTGACTATCTGACCCCGCACGGGGACAGTCTGACATTCGCACGCCTGCGAAGTCAGAAAAGGGTAAGACACCCGAGAAGAGAGACGGGACTGGGAACCATGCCTCACCTCTCCCCAAATGCTCCCAGGGGCTCTTGCGCAGACCTAGCCCCTTGACAGGGTTCGGACAAAAGCATGGAGAGCCCCTGGGTTCCTTTAATGGAAAACCTTTGCAGCAGCAGCACTTTTGGAGGGGCAGGCACAGCCAAATCCATACCCCTCCACCAACCAATTCCCAAACCAATGCCTAACCGCAACCTTACAAGTTGTGACGATTTGCTACGCGGTAGGCAAAAACCAAATGGCACCAGCCAGTCAGCCAAATGGACAAAATTCCTACTGAGCCCCTGCCCCAAAAGCAGACAACCCCATGACAGGCATAGCAAGGTCAAGCGAACAGCCTAAAATAGGGAGGGAGGGCGGGTGATCCGATGCACACAGCGAAAAGAGGAAGCTCAACACTGCCTGCAGGGCATTTAAAGACTAGGGCTGTCAATCAAAAAATGGCAACATATAATTCTCCCCAGCAACAGCCAGCCCTATGCTAATGGTGGCCAAACTCTTTCCCGCCCAGCAACAGCGGGGTGTCTTGCTAGCCCCCACCGCAACACCTGCTCTCCATGAAGGAGAACAAGCTATATAGGTTTAGGGCACATTCTGCAGTTTGTATTGCTGGAGTCGCATTTTAAGCCCTCACTTCCAATTCTTTCCCACCACCCCACATGAGCTCCCAGCGTTTATCCAGTACTTTCAAGCGTCCACATCACTTCCTGTATATTATCTCAGGCCTCCTTGCAACAACCCCATAATATATTTCACTATGATGGCCCCCCCAACAGTTGATGGGAGAACTAAGACTAAAAAGAGATCAAAAGGCCACCAACGTGCCTTTGTGAGATTTGAACTGCGAACTTTCTCACATACAACTTGCAAGGTTAGCTGCGTTGGCTCTCAAAATGGCATGGGTTGCAAAAAAATTAATTTTATTCCGCAGAATTCTTTTTAAAAATGAAGGATTTCCCTCTGTCTGTGCCTTCGGTCAATGCAGAAACTTGAATCAATGAAACCATAAAAGGATGTCAATGTGTGAGAGAAGGGAGAAATTGATGACAGTCTGAGCAAAAGTTATATATTTTTTACTCCCTTTGGTGATGAGTGGGGGCTGAGGGGAAAGGGGAGTGTTGTACAGCCATTCTGCTCAGCTCTAGGCTCATTAGTATCCAGCAAGTTTCTCCTCTAAATGACAAAGAGTTTCACTGTCACCAAAGAGAAATTGCTGCTGACCTTAGACCCCTTTTTGGAAAGTAAAATAATGGAGCGCAGGAGCAGGGTTTGATATTTGACCGAATCCTACACAATTATCATGCATGTGTATATAATAAAATTAATTCTGTGTCTCTGCCTTGTAGCCTGGGGCAAGCGACGTACAATCAGTTTTGTATGTATAATAGATCACAGAGTTGTTCATGAATAATACAAATGCACTGAGCAGATACTGGTGAGTGAGGATGTTTGTCTTTGCTTGGAATCGAAGTGAACATGTAATATTGTGATAATATATATTTGATGAATTCAGGTCTGACTTGCCTTTGCCATAGCCTGCTAATTCCTCGACAAGGGTTGCCACAATAATTGAGTTTCCAATAACATTATGATTATTTCCACATGATAATTTAATTGTGGATATTTTTTTAATATTGTAATATTGTAGATTTGTGATTATTATGCATTTGCATGCAGATCTTGGTGGTGACTCGGAGAACATCCCTACATTTATAACTTAATTTCCCATATTATTGCATATATTTTGGGGGGACAAACTCATTAATGCATACTAAAAAAAGAGAGGTCTTTTTCGTCATTCTGCTTTTATTATAAATGTCTGAAATCCTTGCTCATTTTTTAGACTAGACTGTCGTTAAGTAAACAAAAGGCAATCCTAATTCGTTGTTGGATTTGTTTAATGTAATAATGTAATTATCAAACATTGCAGATTTGTCTAATGTAATTGGGAGGCAATCAGGCACAAAATTTTTCTTTATAGGAAACCAAACTTATGAGCCACCAACTTTATGCTGTGTGCGTTTTGTTTCCTCTGTGTGCAAACTCCTTCCTCACTAAGGCCCATTCAAAACCATTTAAGATAATCAAATTCCTATGCCAGGTATAGAGACCAAGAGCTACGTATCTGATAAGGCAAATGGATGGAAAGGTAACATTATGGGGCAACATTTAAATCTGAGACCGTGCAGCACTTAATAATTGGGCTCATGTCTATTGGTCTATCAGCCAGAGATTACTTTGAAGCACTGAGAGCAACTTGTTCACAAATGATGGAGGACCCAACATTTTCAGGCAGGTTTTGCCAGCCAGTTCATTTCCATATGTACAATCTAATCCTCCCCACCACCCAGAGTCCTCACATCTTTGACTTTGCTGCCCCTTTGGATCCCAATCCCACTACTGCCCCCTTCCAAAGAGAGCCAGTGTGGTGTAGTGATTAAGAGCGGTAGACTCGTAATCTGGGGAACCGGATTCGCGTCTCCGCTCCTCCACATGCAGCTGCTGGGTGACCTTGGGCTAGTCACACTTCTTGGAAGTCAAATCCAAACTCCTCTTCTTCTTGTCTTACCCATCCGTCCCCTTACTCCTCTCCTCTACAGTCTCTCTTCCTTACATGCATGTTTTTCCCCACAGCATCCCTTTCTCTTTAATCCCGCCTTTCATGAACTCAGTGCCTTCACTACCTTTCTGTCCTCTACCTTTCTGTCCTCTGCATTTACTTCTCGTCCTTCTCTCAGGGTAGTGCCAGGGCTGCTGTCCTTCTAGAAACAGTGCTACAGCATCGTGCACTAGAAAAAGCTCAGGCATGGTGCCGATAATGCCAAGGCTGCTGATTCAGTCCCCATCCTGGCCACTTGCATATTCCTGCATTGCAGGGGCTTGGATAGATGAACTTTGGGGTCAATTCTACAATTTTATAATTCCAGGATTCTCTGAATTATGCTATCATTATCACTTTCAACCAGGGATGGTCTCCACTTAATGGTACCTCTTCCTGGTGAAACATTGTCTCTGCTATAGTCCGGGCTCATCCTAAACCCTTGGGCAATGCCATGTCTGCTGATAATGTAGAGGTAAGCTTGTCCCCACCATGTTTGGAAGAAGTGTGCACATCTCTCCTCCAGGATCAAGGGGTAGCATTTTTCCTTGGCTGCTCTGCAGCCAATAACTGGGAGCACTGCATTACCCTATTCAAGGGTTATGCCACCGGACAACTGCAGCTTCTTTGGGCAAGCCCAACCGCATGCTCTTGAGCAACATGGGATTAGCCAGTTGCCCTTGAGGGGGCTGAGTAGGATTATTAGTTTTTGGGGCCCCTGGATTAGCCAATTTTTCACCTGCTCCATACATCTATGGATTTGGGGTACATAATGTGGGCCTATTTTTAATATGTCATATGTAATGTTTAATATATTATTTTAATATCATAGAATCATAGAGTTGGAAGAGACTACAAGGGCCATCGAGTCCAACCCCCTGCCAAGCAGGAAACACCATCAGAGCACTCCTGACATATGGTTGTCAAGCCTCTGCTTAAAGACCTCCAAAGAAGGAGACTCCACCACACTCCTTGGCAGCAAATTCCACTGTCGAACAGCTCTTACTGTCAGGAAGTTCTTCCTAATGTTTAGGTGGAATCTTCTTTCTTGTAGTTTGGATCTATTGCTCCGTGCCCGCTTCTCTGGAGCAGCAGAAAACAACCTTTCTCCCTCCTCTATGTGACATCCTTTTATATATTTGAACATGGCTATCATATCACCCCTTAACCTCCTCTTCTCCAGGCTAAACATGCCCAGCTCCCTTAATATCGTTGAAGTCAGAAATGTGCTTGGCCCTACTTCTTCCAGTTCTCTTCTCTTAGGCTGCTGCTTCCTTCATGCATCAAAACAGATGGACAATAGAGTTCTGTTCAGCAACAAGCACGCTGAAGAGACTTTTCTGAGGAGAAACTCTTGTGCGCTTGCCCTTTCAAGTGTACTTGGCAAAACCCTCTCCATTTTCATCACCCACAAAGGATATGGAGAATTGTGGAAGGCTATTTTCCCTTATCCCTGAATTTCCCCTTTGAGGAGATTTGAAAGGGTGCTCTAAAACCCCTCCAAAAAACCCCTTGTTAATATGTGTAGGCAGTTCCCTTCCCTTTTCCCCTTCCACACTGCATGACTGCCAGCCCAGATATGAAAAGCTGCTGAAGACATTTGAGTTACAGGTGTTCTGTAAGTACAAGCAGATCTGACATTAAACCTTCTTGAGTTTTTTTTTAAGGTTAGCTAACCCACTTGCTTCAGGACACAGGAAATGCATATGGGCAAAGATGCTCCCTCAGTGACATGCAGCAGTGGAGTGTGAGGTGGCCAATGGCTCTCAGATAGTGAACTTTGGCGTAAGAATAGAGGTATTCTAAGCATGACTGGACCTGTTTCGATATGTGACATTTTGGAGGGTGCACCATGTCCTCCAGCTACCCTGCCTCTTGGCTCCCCGTCTTCAGGTGTCTTCAGGCTATCTAGCCTTCAACCTCCTTTCCTGACCAGCAACAGCCCTACCTTGCCTGTTGTTTCCAACAGCTTACAGTTCTGCCTGGCTTGGATCATGTGTAAGGAATTCTCACCAACCAGGCTTGTATTTATCAGCAGTATTGGTAGTAGTATTACTTCTGAAAACAATACTCTGAGCGGGAGGGATATTGTGATATCACATCAACTTAATGGGATTCCAGTTTGGAGAGGTAAAACCCAATATTAAGACTTGTAAGGCTACCTCCCTTCACTGTAGATTCACTTCTATTTAGGTTGCTTCATCAGTGCTAGATCAAACACAAGGGGTAAATTCAACTGTGCTCCAGAAATGTACAAGTATTTTCTCCTTCCAGACAAGAGCAAAACAAGAGTTCTGCCCCCTATGTTCCCATGTTTGTTTGGTAAGATGAAATTTGAATATATTGACAATGTCATACATCGTGATGCCACTGGAAGGAGTAACCATACTGGTGATATTTGGGAGGAAATAATTCAAATGTTATTACAGATCCTTGCCCAGTGAAAGAGTTTGGTGGGGGGGAATCCTTTCCCATTCCTTGCTAAGAGCAGAACATATTAATAAAGGAGGGGAAGGAGAGAGCGGGAGAGAGAGAGCAGGGGGAGAGGGAGAGAGCAAGACTATTTCCATTAGCTCAAGTGGGATTTCCACCCACTTTTTTTTCTAAAGCAACAGTCTCCTATTCAGCAAATTGCTTTTGTCACCAAGAGTCATTGCATTAGCTCTTTGGGATATGGCAATTTGGGGATGGGGTCAGCTGTTCAAAGGGGAAAAGAAGGTCAAAAATTTCACTAGGCCAGCACAACCGCCTTGTGTGAGTCTAATGACTTATTTGGATCCCAGTCAATACATCTTATATGTCTTTAAAGTAACTCTAGGGGGCTGGGTGTGTCCCTCTCTGGCCAACAGAACCCTTTTATTTTGGCAGTAGGGACAATCCCTTAGGAAAGAACCTGTTTGTGCTTATAGATCATTCTTGCTGGATTGGGACTTGCGTAGACATTTTAATACATACGGCAAAACCGCTGAAAGCATGAAACACAATTTAATTCAAGAGCTAACTTAACAAACAAACAAACAAACAAACAAACAAACAAACTGCCCAATCAGCAGTCCTGTTGAAGAAAATAACACTACTGAAGACGTAAGTGATTTCAATTTTTTTTTAAATCGGCAAAACAAAACAACATAGCTGCTCCTGCAGAAAGGATGATTTACACCCTAGAACAATCTTCTGTTCCTCATGGATTGTTCTTCCAGATTTGATCCCACACATGCAAAAGGATAGTGCACTGGGAAGATGGAAAGCCCATTCCCACATATCTGAGGGAAGGTAGCCCATTTAGGAGAAAGAAAACTGTTCCACTGCCTTGCAGGACATCTTCAGGAAGGCTAAGGAGTATACCCTATACAAATCCAAAATGGGGTCCCTAAGATGTTTGGGTGGCATCTTGTATGCCTCCTTCTGGCAACTCCTACAGCCAAGCTAGTGCCAAACATATTGCTCCGCTTTCCTTTGGACCACATCAGCAAGGCCAAGGTCTTGCTATCTGAGCAACCCAGAACCTCCATACCCACTGCCCAGGTTTGCCCACTGGGAGGTCACTTTAGTGCTGCTAACACAGCAGTGTGACTTCACCCCTGGAGGTGCACTCCACTATCTTTCAAGACAGATGGATGCCAATAATGGAGAGCCTGTGTGGTGTAGTGGTTAAGAGTGGTGGCCTCGTAATCTGGTGAACCAGGTTTGCTTCCCCACTCCTCCACATGCAGCTGCTGGGTGACCTTGGGCCAGTCACACTTCTATGAAGTCTCTCAGCCTCACTCACCTCACAGAGTGTTTGTTGTGGTGGAGGCAGAGAATGGAGTTTGTTAACCACTTTGAGACTCCTTAAGGGGAGTGAAAGGTGGGATATCAAGTCTAAACTCTTCCTCTTCTTCTTCTTCTTCTTCTTCTTCTTCTTCTTCTTCTTCTTCTAATATTTTCTGACTGCCTTTCCTTATGTGGCCAACTCAATACCATCTGCACACAACAAGAAGGCATCAGCCAGCTTGGGGGAACATAGGGTTGCCTCCAACTAACCTTGATGAGAAATCTGGTTGGGCCAGTTCAGACATATGCTGGGCTACCTGCGTATGATGGCCCACAGCTGAACTTGCCAGCCAGATCAAAGCCATTTTGAGTTTCTATGGAGACAGCATTTGAGTTGGCACTTCGATATGAGAATGCAACAAATTCTTATAGTGGTAATGGCTAAAAAAAGAAAAAAGAATAAAGTCACTCACCAGCACAGGAATCTGGAGCCATTGCTTAGGGACCACCAATGTGCAGGCATTGGGTGACATAAAATGTACCTTCATCTAAGTCTGACTCAGCGGTAAGACAGTTCCAAGCATTCCCAGTGTTCACGTGGGTAATACAACATGTTTGAGCCAGATCCAAGTGGTAGTTATGTGTATGTGTTTGAAGAGTGTTTAACATTTGAAGTTTCTTGTCAATTTGTTGGGAAATTCCCAAATGAAAACACGGGGTTCCTTGAAAAGCAACAACAATGGTAGCCTCTCTGTTGTGTATCCCCATTGTCTATCAGGGACGGAGGAGAAATTTTTCATTTAAAGATGAATCTGTGAAAATTGCATTTTATGAAACATAGCCGTCCTTTGAAGCTCATATGTCTCTGAATTTTGCAATGCAGGTGGCCAACCAAGTAATAGATGCAAAGATGCATATAACAGGGTAACATGTGTATTTTTATAGTGAGAATAATGTACAAAACATGTTATGTTAGGCAGATATTGTATGCAAAATGTATATATTAGGCAAAATTGCTTACAAAAATGTGTATATTAGGAGAAATTTGCACCTTAAAGTCTTTGAATTTTCAAGAGCAAACTGATGTGAAAATGTGGAGAAATGAAGATTGAAATAAAAATAAGAAACTGAGCAAAACAATTTGGCATATTTGTCCATCACAGATAGGACAGAAGGTAGATCATGATCGATTGATAGATCACTGGGTGATTTGCAGTAGATCAACAATTGTTTAACAATGACAACAACAAGACTTTCCCCACCTAAAGTAGGGTGCTGAAATGTAGAGAGCAAACCTGGACTATTTTGTGGAAGGACCAGGAGCCCGTTTCAGTGCTGATGTTGAAAATGACTCCCTAGGCTCAAAGGCACGCTGTCCTTTAATTCTTATGGTGTGTCCTTTGCACTAGGCTCTGATTCAGGTTCTTGGGTTTCTTGCAAAAAACGAAGTAGATCCGACAAACCTGATGTCTGTCCACTTCTGCGTTATAGTATTATGCTAGAGAAATAAGCAGACAAAAACAAAACACCCCAACCACATAAAATGAATGGCACAGCTCTGGAGCTGTGTCTCTAATTACTGGTTATCAATCATTGTCAGTTAATTATCATTAAAGCTGCTTTTTAAAACATTTCCCTCCTGAGAGCCAGGCATTTTGTGACCTTCACTTGATTTTTTTTTTAAAATAAAAAACCCTAGTTCCTTTCGTTGCTCTGTTTGGAATTTGTGTGTGAAGAAGAGAGAGGGAGACAGGGAGACATCAGACGATGCTGGTCCTTTAAACCAGCAATTGCAATGAGAAGCATTACGACTTCCAGTACAAAATATTCACTTCACAGAATAACATTGATATGTTCAGTTGCTTCTTTGAACGAAGCCTCTCTCTGATCATCTTTGGCAACTGAAGGCAGTCAGAAGTTTTAAGGGGCACATTTTTTGCGGGGGCCGGTTGCCCTGCCTAGAAGGAGCACTGGAGATTTGTATGGAAGAGCACCCACACATACAGGGCTCGTGTCTAAAGCTACATCACAGCTTTCGTAAGCATACAGTATGCAACACTTGCTGCTCTAGTGCTTCACCAGTCTGCTGCTAAATTCAAGGCTTCTATCATCTTTGCTGGGACGCGGGTGGCGCTGTGGGTTAAACCACGGAGCCTAGGACTTGCTGATCAGAAGTTGGTGGTTTAAATCCCCGCGACGGAGTGAGCTCCCGTTGCTCGGTCCCTGCTCCTGCCAACCTAGCAGTTCGAAAGCACTGTCAAAGTGCAAGTAGATAAATAGGTACCGCTCCAGCGGGAAGGTAAACGGCGTTTCCGTGCGCTGCTCTGCTTCGCATGAGTGGCTTAGTCATGCTGGCCACATGACCCGGAAGCTGTATGCCGGCTCCCTCGGCCAATAAAGCGAGATGAGCGCCGCAACCCCAGAGTCGGCCACGACTGGACTTAATGGTCAGGGGTCCCTTTACCTTTACTTTATCATCTTTGCTAGTTATGTTTCCCTCCAGCTCCACCACTCTCAAAGGCAGGCTAGTAGCTGCCAGTCATTAAAAGTTGGTAACCAAAGCACCTTCAGCTATCAGTCATATAAAAGTCTAGAGGTGGTTATGTTTTTGATTGATACCTCACAAAACTGCTGTAGGTTCAAAGGCGCTTTAACCACATCCAGAGAGGTGACAGTCTGCAAGTGCAAGGTCACTTTCTGTCCCTCCATCATCCAAAAATGTACAGCCAGTTTCATCACAAATTCTTACATGGAGAGGGGGATTGTGAGGCCATAAGTAGAGCAGAATGGGAAGTGTATAGCTAAATTGACTGAGATCTTCCTTTGAGGTGGAAATACTACTACTACTACTACTACTACTACTAATTTATTCTTTTTACCCCACCCAGCCAGTCTGGGCGGCTTCCAACAAAATATTAAAATACAGTAATGCATCAAACAGTAAAAGCTTCCCTAAACAGGGCTGTCTTCAGATGTCTTCTAAAAGTCTGGTAGTTGTTGTTCTCTTTGACATCTGGTGGGAGGGCGTTCCACAGAGTGGGTGCCACTACAGAGAAGGCCCTCTGCCTGGTTCCCTGTAACTTGGCTTCTCACAGTGAGGGAACCGCCAGAGGGCCCAGAGGGTAAAATGATGGGGGTGGAGACGCTCCTTCAGGTAATATTATTATTATTGCTGCCTCCAACTGCGGAGGCAGAGCATAGCCACCATGGCTTCGATAGTCCTCCATTTTTAAACCATGGTTGGTGGCCATCACTGCCTCCTGTGGGACCAGGTTCCATGCTTTATGCATTGCATGAAGAAGGAATCTCTATGCTGAGTTATCCCCCTCTTTTTAAAAAACTGGATCACTTAAGTTGCATCATGACACCATCACGTATCCATAGATTCCCCACCATCTTCACCCCAGACAATTTCTTTCCCAGCAGAGAAAAATGTATATAATGACATCATACTCGCAAGTTACTAAACTAGCAAAAGGCACAACCAGCCCACAATAAAAAAGGATAACTCATCTTTCCCCCCCCCCCTTTTTTTTTAAAAAAGGCAGCTAAGGAGAAAACCAACCCTACTTCTCATTTACATATGGTGACATTTTACAGAAATATTGTAACATTAGCAGTGGCGTAATGAAATTCTGCCTATCAGCCATGGAAGGAATAATGTTACTGTAAAGGTAACCTGTTCGCAGTTTGTTATCAAGAAAATATTCATGCCAGGAAGCATACATTTTGGAAGGAGCATTAAGACTGTGCCTGTGTGTGTATGTGTTTCCCCCTTCTCCTTTTAATTCCGCCCCCCCCCCGGGCTATCCATCTTCCCCTACAGATTTACTGCATGATCACTCCTTTTACATGCTAATTATGTGCAGGTCTGGTGAATTTGTTAGTGGTGACACTTCAGAGACCCTGTGGGACTGCAACTCATTATGTAGCAATGTCCAGATATATCAGATATTATTAGCTGTCATTAATCTGCTGTGGAAACATAGAGCGCTCAACCTGAGAGGGACCAGGAAATAGAGTACAAATGAAGTCTGGTGTGGCCCTGGCTCCCGAAAGGTCAAAGGGCAAAGCAGTGGGAGGGAGAGGCAGAGCCCTTTAAAGATCCCTTTGTGATCTAGCCTTATCAAAGAAAACCTCCAGGGAAATCCATAGAAGCACCGCTTAAGGAGGTGATGGGTGGAAATCTGTGGAGATCTGTAAAGAAATGCTGACAAAAAGATCATAGGGGCACAGGCTGCTGGGAACTTAGTTATGCATACTTGCTTGTTTGGCTTTTTTAATTCTGTCAATTTGGGGCATTAGTCAGTTAAACTACTATGCTAGCCATTGACTTTTAGCTGTGCAATGCAGCTTCCCTGTCCTCTCCTCTCCCTGTGTGTCCCCACACCTCCCCTAAATCTGCTCCAGAGGGTCGGGGAAAACCCCAAAGCAAATTTAGGGGGCACAGGGGGTTGCACGGGAAGAGGAGAGGGTGGGAAAGTTACATTGCACAGCTAAAAGTCACTGCACTAGTGGAACTGTTAAGGCAAATACCACCCTTTATCTGTTTTGTATTGATAATTCTTTTACTGTTTTATGTGATATATATATATATATATATATATATATATATATATATATATATTTCAGATCGACTCTTCGTCATGTCCAAAGTAAAAGCAGGGTATAATACTCAAAACACAGTCATGTCAAAACAATCACAAGAAGCCTCTTGACGACAAGAGCAGGGGAAACAGACACACTTAAAATGGATGGAAAATTGGGAGTAAATAAATGTGAATGATTATTACAAAGTAAAAGGCAAAAAG
This sequence comes from Podarcis pityusensis, assembly GCF_964106645.2. NCBI lineage: Eukaryota > Metazoa > Chordata > Lepidosauria > Squamata > Lacertidae > Podarcis > Podarcis pityusensis. Next base: position 63,681,256 of record NC_138031.1, read on the forward strand.
AAACCCAATTGTAAACATCATCTTTAAAGCACAGAATAGGATGCAGCTTCCAGTCAAAAAGGTAACTAAAACAAATGCCCTGTCAATGCTATTGTAACAGTAAGCTATTCACAGTTTATCTCTGTTGTCTTTGTGTTTATGTATTTAGAGGTGATAAGGTGGCATGGTAACCCAGAGTTAAGACACAGTTCAAAGGTCTGCTTCCAGGCCTTTATTCAGAATTATATTGGGCAGTGATTCTTCAGTATTTCAAGGAGAGCGTATCTTATGGTGCTAATTGTAGATTCCTGGGATCTTCTGCATGCAAACCAGTTGCCCTCTTCAGTCCTTCTTGCATTTGCCCAAGGGCTACATGGCTCTCCAGAACTGATCCATTCACTTTGTTATGGTCAAGGAAAGCTTGTCCGATCAGCTTCGTAGAATGTGGCCAAACACCCCAACACACCAAGTAGGCTTTCGACACGAGCTGCTAATAAAAATGCTCACAGATGTTGGGAATTACCCTATTCTCTGAGACTTCTTTTTCAGCCTGAAAATAATCTAAGCAACCTTTTGGCATGGGTATCTGGCACATTAATTAAGCCGGGTTCTCCTCCCACCTCAGACCTTGTGTTGAAACTTTGATTAACCACTCCTGCATTTAACAACTACAGCCATTAGGTAAGCATGTCTGCCTCGCAGGTGTGCAGTCCCTCAGTTGCTATGCTCAAAATTCTGGCATTAATCAAAGCTAATGTCGCCCGCCGATGCCAGAACACATGCCCATCTTCAATCACGAGCAATGGGGGAAAGCAATTCTGCCGTGATGTATTACTGATTTTCTACAGCATGATGCTGAATTGCAGAATCTGGAGTTTAGGATATAATCCAGCCCCTTTGCATTTGGGTGTACGTGTGTGTTGTTTTCCTGGTGGCATGAAACCAAATAAATGTCCTTTCTACAAGGACTGGCAGTATTCCTTTTGCCATGGAATATTTGCAGGATTAATTTGAAAAATAAACATTCCCCAGTTCAATGCCACAATGCACATTTTCGCACTTGGACAACTCACATTTTTATATATCTCAATTCCAGGGGGGAAATAAACTAAGGCAGCAACAATATACATACGTATTTTGGAGTAACCTCAGCCTCAGCTGGGCAAAGTGATACTTGCTTTCTTGGTTTAATAAAATGATTTGTAGAATACTGTTGAGCTATTGCTCTGAAATGGAACGAGTAAAGATTGGTGATTAGATTGATCACAAGATCTTGGTATCTGGAGGCATATAAATAAACAATATGAGACCCCAAAAAATCATACTGTGTACTATGCTACATTATTGAGATTGAATCACATCCAATGTTAGTCCTACTCAGAGAAGACCCATTGAAATAAATGGCCATAACGAACGTAGATGCACTAATTTGAATGGGTCTACTGTGAGCAGAACTGTTGGATACAGCTAGGGACGGAAGGCTCTCCATTTTGATTCTCTCGGTTTCTCATTTTTCCAATCTTCAATTCAGTTCTCCACATTTCTGCAGCAATTTGCTTGGGGGGCGGGATCCTCATGAAATTTCTCCAGCATTTTAGTGCTAATTTCTCCTAGTGAGCAGCACCTTTGACTAATGTGCACATTTCTGTAGGCAAGTCATCCTAATATAACACATTTTTTGTATGTTATTTTCTCTTACATACTCACAAAGCTCAGATAAAGGTGGAAGCTTCCGTTTTCCAGCCGAAGCACTCTTACTATAAGATGTAAGCCACCTTGGCTTTATTTGGCGTTTAAATGTTGAAAAATAAATCAACAAATCAAAGCCACTGGTTCCTAAGCCTTTTCATTCCCACAGAAGTAAAAGCATCAAGGATTCTGATCATATTTGCTGGATTCCCTTCCCTTCTGGATGTAGTATGAATAAGCGAGCACTGGCAATTTCTGCTCCCATTTCTGGTTTCACTCGACTTCTCCAACATCCCTACTCATACACGTGTAGAGACAGCTTGTATTTGCATTTAGCATAATGTGTGAACTTGCCTACAATCATTGTGGGGGTTTCTCTCCATGCTTTGAATCCTGTTGTGAGTGGCAGGAAGAAATTCACAGATTGCTCCAAACCAAGTTTCTCTCTCTTTTTTTACTTTACTGAATTTTCAGCGCTCCCCACCCTCAAAGGAAGTGGGAACGAGTGAGGCTGCCAACAGCTCCACATCCCTGTGACCTAAACACCAAACATCAGTGGCTCATTATGAGTAATTCTAGGTGTTGTTTATGCATTGATGAAGCCTTGGCCTCCTCACTCTTTCCTTTGGAAAGCTGACAGAAATCAGGCCAATTGAGTAATTGCTATAATGCTCTTTCCCCTCATGAAATCGGCACTGAATCTTCCTTTGTTGGCACCACCGTCTTATATACAGAGTTTTCCTAATGCCAAGTGAGTTGCATTTTGCCAGCATCTTCGAGTGGAAGCACGAGGCTGGGTGCAGGAAGAGGAGGGAAACAAAATGTTGTATTAATTGAATGCACACACACACCATACTGAAAGAAGCCTAATTGGAATGGCTGCACTCCCTACTAAATATTCAAAACTTTCAATCTCGTCAAAGTAATGGAATAAAGCTAACTTTACATTTGCCTCTCTGTCCACCCCCCTTTCAAGCACACTTTAGCTTTATCCTCACCTACTACTTTCCAAGCCAGTGAATTGTAAAAGTCCCCTGATGTAGCCATGCAAAACATCAACCTTTACTTCAACGCCATCTTCATCCTCTGGTGCATGAAATTAAATGGCTACTGAAGTTAAGTGAGGAATGAATCAGGCTCAGTAGGATGTAGGAAATGTAAGTCCAAGAAGGGGGGTGTCTGTGTGTGTGTGTGAACACACACTGAAGGAAAAATTTCCTTCACAAGCCCTTTCAGAAAATGATAAAGGGTTGGGCAGTTATGAGCTAAAGGTAAAGGTAAAGGGACCCCTGGCCATTAGGTCCAGTCGTGACTGACTCTGGGGTTGCGCGCTCATCTCGCTCTATAGGCCAAGGGAGCCGGCGTTTGTCCACAGAGAAACGTATTTATCTACTTGCACTTTGACGTGCTTTCGAACTGCTAGGTTGGCAGGAGCAGGGACCGAGCAATGGGAGCTCACCCCGTCGCGGGGATTCGAACTGCCAACCTTCTGATCGACAAGGCCTAGGCTCTGTGGTTTAACTCACAGCTCCACCCGTGTCCCTAGTTATGAGCTACATATGCTTTTATAAATTATAACTATTTTAAGGGGATATTCTACTTACAAGTAACCCTCGTGGGTTGGGAAATATCCACCACAAGCAAGAACTTGCACATGAATTGCAGTGAGAGATAGAAGTCACTGGTGGTATTCCATATAACTAAGTTAGGGCTATTAATTTCAGTGGTCCTACTCTGAGCAAAACTTAACTGAACAGTAGTTCAGTGTGAGAACAGGGCTGGCCCACCCATGAGGCAAGAGGTGGCAAGATCCACAAGGGTAGAATATCCCAGCATAGATCTTTATTCCGGTTTGCCGCACGTGTCAAAATGTCTTGGGCCGGCCCTGTTTGAGTGTCACAGAGAGTTGGGAAGTTTAGAATTAAGTTACAGAAAATGCCCACAATGTTTAAGTTTGATCTTGTTTTTGTTGTTTCACCCCAAGACCCCAAAGTTCCTTCCTGCCATCCATCCTCTCTATTCCTTCCTAAATTGGTAATCCTAAATAAATAAATAAGTTGAATACAGTGAAACCACCAGAGACAACAAACTATTTTTATTATAACATATGCCTCCTATCTAATGTAATTAGAAGTTTCTATACGAACTGGTAAAATAGAGTAAATATTTTAAAAATATAGTAAATATCTTAAGACGTTTCCACATAACCATGTTCGTTTTCCACATGTCTCAATAAACCCTAACTGGTTATCAGAACAGATGAGGACAAATGATATTAGGACAAGATTTCAAATCTGATTAGGCTAGACCTGGAATGATTTATTCCTTTTTTCCTTTTTTTGTGTGTCTGTGATTTCATTATAATAACCAGAAGGCAGGGAGGAGCCTTTGGCAAGGGGTTTCAAAGGCATTTCTCTTATGCACATAAAATAAATGTTTATGCTAATTCAGAAATTGGTCCGCACCTATAATTTCTTTCTATAACCAAGACAAAGCTTTGGGCAAAATTTCCAACAGAATCAGTTTTGGCTGCAGAGTTGTGGTTTCAATAAAAAGTCATAAAAAGAATTTCCATGCGTAATTTTTTTATAGAGGAGTATCTGAAGGCAAGTTGCATGTAAGATTACGGGCAGATTTTAAGTCTATGCTAAAAAGGCTCCATTGCAAGAAAAAAAAGTATAGCTAAAAGCAATAAACAATCACAAGGGCAAATATATTTGTATGGCTTCTATAACAATGACCCCCACACCTGTGACTGGCCATTTTGTCCTCCTGAATGGCTTGCCAGCACAGTTAGGGGAGGCACCACTGGAAAGCTAAAAGGGGAGAGATGGGAATGAATTGTATTTTGGGAAGGCGCAACATTTCAACTTGGAGATTGGTTACCAAATGTCCTTCATGTACCTAAGAACTGTCTAGGAAGGGACCTTGTTTTGTTTTGTTCTGTGCAGGGATAGGGGGTATGTAGTTTGCCTTTAAAGCTGAATTTAAATTCAATTCCAAAGCAGTTTAAGGACAGAAACACAGCCATCCTTCAAAATCCACACTATATCCAAATGTTGCAATGCCCTTCTCCAACCCACCAATGATTAGAGAAATGCATAGATTAAGGGGGAGTGTGCGTAAAAGTGAATGTACTTGTGAAGATAACATAGAAAAATGCATTGTATTGGGAGAAATTGCTTGAAAAAATGCGTACATTGCTCGGACACAAAAAGATTAGGAGAAATTTGCACAAAAATGCTGAAAATTTTCCATGTGCTTTTTAATTATTATTATTATTATTATTATTATTATTATTATTATTATTATTATTATTATGTTATTTATTTATACCCCACCCATCTGGTACAAATTCCAGCAAAAACGTGGAGAACCAAATTTAAGATGGAACACATTGACAAATTGCGAAAGCAAAAATTCACAGATCCTTCCATCCTTGAAAACGCAATTATCTTTCCAACATAAGCATCTGTTACAGAAGTACCCACAACTAATCACAGATCCATTTGCATGTCTCCCAACCAAGGGCAAATAATGCCATATTGGATAGATCTTGAAGTATGGGAAGAATAATCAACGCAGCCATATTTTCAGCAGCTCTTTATTGTATGTTTCCTGCCTTGGACCTTTGGGAGGAAGGGTGGGATATAAATATAATAAATAGATTAACAGATAATGTGCCAGCTACAAAGGGAGCACTCCTATTGCAAGAGCCTCTGAGCCAAGTGGGTTAGGATCCGGGGGGATCTCTGGATGAGCCAGAAGATTCCTGATGCAGCCGGACTGTGGCAGCTTAATTCCCTCATCCTTGGTTCAGCGTCATATAATGCTGGCATATCTCCACTGTCCCAGAGTCAAGAAGAAGAAGAAACGTTTGGATTTGATATCCCACTTTATCACTACCCAAAGGAGTCTCAAAGCAGCTAACATTCTCCTTTCCCTTCCTCCCCCACAACAAACACTCTGTGAGGTGAGTAGGGCTGAGAGACTTCAAAGAAGTGTGACTAGCCCAAGGTCACCCAGCAGCTGCATGTGGAGGAGCAGGGAATCGAACCCAGTTCACCAGATTACGAGTCCACCACTCTTAACCACTACACCACACTGGCTCACCCACAGCTCTAAAGTTGGTGCCAAGCCTTGACAATGGGGCATTTCTTGGTGCTGTAAATCCAGCGCTATTTCAAAGGGTTTCCCCCTGCTAGGCTTAGGCTGGCCCTGCCGGCAGTAACCTCATGCTGAAAGGAATTTAGATCTGGTGTAACTTTTATGCTGGTTTAAGTTATGTTGCCTTGCTTTATGCCACGTTCTTGTCTATAGGTCTAATCCCTAAGTGATGGTACAGAACATCAGGAAGCATGAACACATTTTCAAAGGATTGGGACCAACAAAAACAACAACCCCTCATTATGCAAGCAATCAACTGTCTTCAGCTCATGTTTCTTTCCTCACACATTTCCAACAAGTGACGTCCATTTTGCTAACATGGCCACTACCGAAGAACTATAGCTGAAGAGAACTGAAGGGAAGTGAGGAAGGAATCAGGAGCCTGAAAGAAAAATACAAATGAAATACAGACATGAGGGTCCCAAGAGATGGGCCAACTATGAGCATATATCCATACACATTAGCACAATTTGGTAAACGCCCACTAGTTAGAAATAAATATATTTTAAAAGCTAATTCACAGGGGACACCAAATATTTTTGTTCTCTGTTTAAGTTAGAGCTGTGTATTCCATTACAGATCAGGGCCTGAACCAAACTGCTTGCAGAAGCAAAGGCTCCAAGCCATTCATGAAGTGGTTTGAACTGTCAGATACCCTTTGCAAAGCCCAAATGAGTGCTTAGCAAAAGCATTTTAATCTTAAACATTGTTATCTAAGCTGACACTTACCATACTTTGCTGAGCAAAAAAATGGCTTTCTAAAATTTTCCACACAATTTATGGGTAGCTGTTCTGCTGAAGAGGGAAGAGTGATGAAATTATTCAGCAGTTTTTCCCCTCAGAAAACTCTCTTCTGGGTAGTTTTAGATCATTTAATGTTGACCGAAACACTTATGGTTATTTCACATTGCGGACAAAGGAAGCAGTAGGTTAAGAGAGGAGGACTGGAAGTAAGAGAGTCAAAGCCTATTGGTTTCCTCAACAATTTTGAAAAAATACGAAATGTGAAATGAAATGGATTTATTAAAACCACATGGGCAGCTGCACTTGCATCTCAAGAAGTGGAGGCTGCGCACCTGCGTATTAATTAGGGTTGTGCACTAGTCAGTGGGTTGTGCACTAGGGTTGTGCACTAATTAGGGTTGTGCACTAGACTCAGCTGAGTCATAAGTCCAGAACTGAATTGGACCTATATGGGGTGGGGGGAGATCCGGCCATCATTCAAGTTGGAGGGGGGAAGCCCCAGGTCACTGGAGGTCAGGTTAGATGACTAGAAGGAGAGACAGGCATTAGGCACAAAACCACAAAAAGGTTGGAAGGGACCCACCTGACCAGCTGCATCTTCTGGGGAGAAGGTAGGAAGTCCTGCCCAGTCTCTCCTTTTTCTTGCCTGATTCCACATCTCCTGAATGTGGTCTTCCCAATCCAGGGGCCTCGTCTCAGGACCCCATGGTGAATCAGCAGGGGTTGTGCCTCTGCACAGCCCTATCAATTACTTGCTTACGCTGTTTGATCTGATGGACACTTTTTTCTGAATGTCCTCTCTTTTGAACCAATACTTAAATTATTCACTTTCCTTTTACATATCCAATGAGGCAGATGCTCCATTTACAGTTTGTTCTTTCCTAAGACATTTCAGAGCTTTGGGCCATTGCTTTCCTTAATCTTCTATTTGAATAGTTGTAATGACTTTGGTGGCAGGAAAATAGGAATCAGTGACTACATTTATCTTAAATAACTGTTATCACTTTTCTTGATGATCCTGGAATGTTCCAATACTGTGTGATCCCCTTAATGTAATCTGTATAGACAAGACTTCAGTTGTCATTTTGTCTGAGAAAAGATCACAGCCCTTTTGGATTATATGAAGTGAGAACACAGCTTGTCAAAGGGAAGAAAGCAAATATCACTTTGAAGAGACTTAAAAATAAGATGTCTCTAACTGAAACTGACAAAACAAAAAGATGTCTGTCCTGTTAACCATTTCAGTCCTAAAAAAACCAAAACTCTAAGGTTTCCTGTCAAAGAAACATGTGGTCACTATGATCCATTTGTGGGCACACCCCAGAGAATGAATTGAGACACAACTGTTTGAGTGAACTAGGGCAACAATTTATTAGCTACTTATAAAACGATCTACAACTAAACACAACTGGGCTGAATATTTTTTTACTCCCAACATAACTAGCTTCTAAGTAGGGTAAGCCATCCAGGCTCCTGCATCTGGGAAAATTGGTCAGTACCTCAGAGGCCATATGTTTAGAGGTGTTGTGAGAGGCCTTTCTGATCTACTCCTTTCCTCAGGTCCCACGAGGAACCTATACCCTACCTCGCCCCTGGATCCCATTGACCTGAAACACAAAAATTTCCCATCACTTCCATGTGCACACCAGATCTTTACATATCACTGTCTTTCTCTGCCCAACCCTGCCCATAGCAACCAAACAAAGTCTATTTGTAGTGGCAGCCTGGCCTTTAGCTGCCAGTAACAAGTTTTGCCATCCAGCCACACAGAGTAGAGAAATTATTAGAGTCAATTCTATGTTCAGGCAAAGATATATATACTCAACCCTAAAGCTGCCATGAGTGCCATATTTCAGGGAGGGGGCACCACAAAAATGGGGAGAGTGGGCTGCAGGAGTTGAGTAGCACAGGCCTTTCTAGTCCTGCCTCCTCAACCCAACTCTGGCATAACATGCATCCTCGCACCAAATTGTCATACCTTTCCACGCTCTGGAGATGCTCAGAAATTTGCCTTTGACCTCACTATGGCAGGCAGCAGAGGACTCACTTTTATATTTATTTTAATTGGGTAAAAATCTGATTTTTTTAATAGACATGTGAGATAAACCAGGATTTCCTAAACTTGGGTCTGCAGCTGCTTTGGCACGACAGTTCTCACCATCCCTGACCACTGGTCCTTCTAGCTAGGGATGATGGAAGTTGTAGTCCAAAAACAGCTGGAAACTCAGATTTGGAAACCCTGAAATAAAACACTATAAAGCAAGCTGAGTTTCCACGTTTTAAAAAGTGCTGCTTTAATTAAAGAGATTATGCACTTATTCTGAAAACCCAATCCTCTCAATGAGTATGAGCAACTGGACAATTATTCAGCATTCCATGTTATTCCAGTTCCATATTATTCCACAAATGCCACATCTCTGTTTCTTAAATTCCAAAGAATAATATGGAAGGGTCAGAGCTTAGGCTTACAGCTTCTGATCTCCATACAGAGGGCCCTGGGCTCAATCTTCAGCACCTCCAGGTAAGGTAGAGTTAGAAAAGCTACCTTGCCTGAAACCCTGGAGAGCCACGGCAGCCAACATGGCAATATTGAGCTATGAGTCTTCCTAGGTTCCTCTGTTGAGCTTAAATAAGAAGGTGTAGGCTTTTGCCTTATGTTTGCCTTATTAAGTCAGTGACAGCAACTTGCCAGACACATTTAGGACAGCCAAGTGGATCTGATCCAGAACTCTGCCAGTGATCTGATATGCACATGGATCTCCGGAGTGTGTAGGGTTCCCTGTTATTTTCAGTGACAGAAGCAGCAGCGTAAGTGCCTCTCTTTGTAGAGCAGAGCCATACATTTCAGGAAAGTCTGAACATGAAGAATTGCTGTTTAGCTCCTAAACATGAAACTCAGGATCAGGGTACCTGTCTCCTATCAATACCCTGCTATGAGGAACGGAGTTTTCTGAATGTATAGTTGGAGGACAATTAAAATGCCAGAGATACTAATAGAAGTTAATGGATGGAAGTCACCCAATCTCCTAGTCAATGCCCTTAATTCAATGTTATTCCTTTAACAAACTGTGCTGTCTGTTCTCATTAAATTGTTCAATTTGGCACAGGCAAGTTACAGTGCCCTTGAAACCATGCAAGGAGTGCTTTTCATATGCCACATGACAGTAGCTACATTAAGAGGTTTTGCTTTTTTTTTTGGCATAATGGAATTGCTGTTAGTACCTTTCCTTCTGATGTTCCTTCCTGCCTTCAAAAGTCCTGTAGTCTTGTTATTTTAGCTTCCCCCCCCCCTTGAATACAATATCAGAAGTGTGTGTGTGTGTTTGCGTGAAGACAATCAATTTTGTTCTGTTTCAAAATATCTGAATCTTTGGCATGGTGTCTTTTGGATGACACAAATGAGACCTCTTTATTTGAACACCGTGGACAAAATAAATGTATTATGCCTAGATTCCAAATCACAAAACTCAGGTGTTCTCAGAGTTCACGTTCTCTTTTTCTCTCCCACTTAATTCTAATGTCTCTCCTCCACAATTCTTCCCATTTATATGACAACACAAGTGAGGTAAGTGCTGCTGTGCTCATGTCCTCCTTGTCCTCCTCCCATTGGCACTTGGTTGTCTATTTTTACTGACTAAGATGCTGGGCTAGATGAGCCTTTGATCTGATCTTGAGTTCTGAGGTTTGGGAATGAACAAGTTTCCTAAAGTTTCACATTTTGTTCAGAAACAGGTTGCAACTATGGTTAGAAGTGAAATGCAATTCTCTTAGCATTTAAAGGTGAAGCTGCTTAATTCTCACTTCCTGAGCAATTGTTGTTGTTTAGTCGTTTAGTCGTGTCCGACTCTTCGTGACCCCATGGACCAGAGCACGCCAGGCACTCCTGTCTTCCACTGCCTCACGCAGTTTGGTCAAACTCATGCTGGTAGCTTTGAGAACACTGTCCAACCATCTCGTCCTCTGGCGTCCCCTTCTCCTTGTGCCCTCCATCTTTCCCAACATCAGGGTCTTTTCCAGGGAGTCTTCTCTTCTCATGAGGTGGCCAAAGTATTGGAGCCTCAGCTTCACGATCTGTCCTTCCAATGAGCACTCAGGGCTGATTTCCTTAAGAATGGAGAGGTTTGATCTTCTTGCAGTCCATGGGACTCTCAAGATTCTCCTCCAGCACCATAATTCAAAAGCATCAATTCTTCGGTGATCAGCCTTCCTTATGGTCCAGCTCTCACTTCCATACATCACTGCTGGGAAAACCATAGCTTTAACTATACGGACCTTTGTTGGCAAGGTGATGTCTCTGCGCGGAAACCTAAACTCAGTTGCCCTTCAAGAGTCATAGTTCTCCAAATTTTGCAAAACAGTTCCACAGCCATATGGTGGGGTGAAAAATGTGAGCCCCTACACCCACCTCAAAAAGGTAGGGAAAGTATGTCAAGAAGCAGCAAGAGGAATAAATGGACAATAAAAATATAAAAACACACAATGTAGGGTAGATATTTTTCTGCATGGTTCAAATGTGCTGATTTTGAGACAGATATTGAAATTGAAGACCATTCAATTATATAATTACTAAATACAATTCTTGTTATGAGATACACTGTATGAAACAGGAGGACACCAAGTAATTCAAGTGTCATTGACTACTTTCTGCTGAAAGGGCGATTCCAGTTTAGCTACAAAATCTTTCAACTGCAGTACAGTTTCCTTGTGGACCAGAGGAAAAAAATCTCATTTACTTTGGGAAAGACGCTACACACTAAAAGTAGCAAGCCATGCAGCTTTGAGAGGCAATCTACTCTGGGCATTCTCCATAATAATGAATGTATATCATTCTCTAATTAGCCCCATTAAAATAATTAGAGATTCCCATGTCATCTTCATCAAAGGCAGCATTTGAAATAAGAAGAGAGAAAGAAAGAGAGCCCACACAAGTGACCTGAGTAGTTTGGGGGCTCGTGATACCACAGGAAGGGTGGGAATGTCACTCATGATGAAGATTACTTATCATCATTTGATCAAGATTGATTTCCATAGCATTATGTGGTTTTCTTTGATCACCTTTGCCTGGTTATTAATGCACCTTCTTTAACAGCCGGCAGGTTGGGAAAGGTGAGAAATGTTCCTCTTGGGTGGGGTTTGATAATAATTTCCCTGCACCAAAAAAGCTGCTTGCAATAGAATGTTTTTCTTAAAAAACATCAGTTGCAGCCAATATGCATGTAATAGATGCTAGGTTAAGCAAATGGTTTTAGGCCCCAGGGGCCAAATGTTTTCCTCTGGACATCTCTGTGTGGCCCTTGAGACTGTCCCCAGGCCATGCTTCTGCCTTCTCCAGGACTTCTCTGCTCCTTCTGGGTTGCTTTTGTCTGGCTGGAATGTATTCTTGAACCTTAATAATGCGTCTTGCTTGCTCGCTTGGATGGGTGGATGGATGGATGGAAGGAAGGAAGGAAGGGTGTGTTTGTAGCAATCCTTGGCTCTTCTGTGACTAGATATAGCCTGCTGGAAAGGTAAGAGCTCCATACTTTTGCTCCTGCCTCAACCAACCACCAGCACACAACCCCTAGAGTAAATGGCCCTTTCGGCTGAAGAAACACCACAATGCATTTGCTCGTGATGAAGACAGTTGATCAGGACCGAGTTTTCTATGCTAGCTATGTTGAAATGAGTCCCACTACTTCTAGTAGCTATGAAAGTCGATTAAGAATCAGGAGATCATTGTTTCAAATCTATTTTCTGTCCTGAGGCAGAAAATAAGGTAGCCTGAGGCAAACCTACTTCCTCATCAACCTACCCTACAAGGCCACTACCACCACTTTTTCCAAATACAAAAGTCTATCCTCCTAAGTGTGCGGTGAAAGAATGGAGAGAGGGTCACTAGACCAAGACCAAGTAAAGTGGTCTTGGCAAGCTCCTTATTTCACACGGTTTATATTTTATTTCACAAATTCATAGAGGTAAGGCCTCTCATGGAAGTATACGGAAAATGGGGGGGGGTGTGGGGGTTCCAAATTGAATTGCGTAGGCTTTACAAAAGCAGTGCATCACACCCTCCAAACTATTAATGTGCAATCAAGAATCAAAGGAGGAAACCAATAGAGCATGCCTGTCACCAGTTGTCATTTTGATGATCAATTCACACCTCCAGCACAATAAGATCAACCCTGCAAGTGCACTAATGACCCCCAATCCCTAAAATGGCCAGAGGATTAGGAGAAGGATAATGTGTTGTAAAGGTGCTAATGAAAAGGAGGGTGGATGATGTGGAGGGAGATGGTCTTGTTTCCCGGGAGGTGGCTACGGTCAGGGTGAAATGAAACTTCTTGCCTTGTTACTCCAATGAGTCCTGGCTCCCAGTTGTTACTTGTCTTCAATACAAATTGCCTTTGATGCTGTCGTTTCAGTTGGGTTAATGTTGGCAAGCCAACAGAGCAAAGGAAAAGCACTAGGCAGTGCGCACACTGTTGTGCAAGTATATGGCCGATACTATGCTATTAAGTGTCTCTTTTTGGTCTTTTCCTTCTCCATGTAGCAGACCCCTATAGGGATTCTGCACATTCTGTACATTCGTCAAGAGTGGATCCTGTAAATGATAGCCTGTTTCTGCACATGGGCCATTGTTTTCTGAATGTGTAAAATTGTGTAATTGTGTAAAAAGTTTCAAAAGCACTGGCTGCTTTCAACCAGCCTTTCACATAGGGACACTGTTTCAGCAGTTTCTCCTGCAGCACGATGCTATTGAGAGCCAACATTTGCTGTGAAACTCTCCCCTCTGTTGTTGTTGTTTAGTTGTTTAATCGTGCCCGACTCTTTGTGACCCCATGGACCAGAGCACGCCAGGCACTCCTGTCTTCCACTGCCTCCCACAGTTTGGTCAAACTCATGTTGGTAGCTGCAAGAACACTATCCAACCATCTCATCCTCTGTCGTCCCCTTCTCCTTGTGCCCTCCATCTTTCCCAACATCAGGGTCTTTCCAGGGAGTCCTCTCTTCTCATGAGGTGGCCAAAGTACTGGAGCCTCCCCTCTGTACATCTCTTAATTCTGTATGAAGTGTAGAAACCTCACCTGCTTCCCCAACACACACACACAAATCCCTTTCACCTCCTTTCTTGATATCACGGTAGAAAATATATGGAGTAATTTTTTTCTGTGTTGCTGAAGTCTGTTCAGATTTCAATTATCCTGTTGTAACGTCAGTGAAAAGTCACTAAGAATGTCTGAACTGGATGTACCTTAAGACACTGGCATCCATTTTCTACATTAAAGGGTTTCTCCAATGCATCACACACACACACACACACACACACACACACAGGAAGTCTGCTTTATGCATCTCTTTGAGTCCTAAAACATTGGCTTGTTCTCTGTCACGCTTGCCAGATTGCTGAGCAAAGTTAGGACGAGCACTGTTGTCTCTGAGGTCACCTTGCTATTAAGACTTCAAATAGCAGAGCGCTAATGTATGCACACATGCAGAGACTACTTTAACCCTCCGCATCACACTGCCACTAAATCGATTCATTGGCTTCTAATAAAACAACACAAAACTGGAGAGCTGCTCCCCCTCCCACCCGTCCAGCTGCAATGGGGTGGAGCGGGAACATATGCCTGCATGAAGAAAGGGGTGGAGAGGGGAGGGCAAGGAACTCTCTCGAGTGACCAAACAAAGCAGAAGAAAAATGTCTTTGGCAAGGCATGGAATGACTTAAGCACTCCATTGTATTGGCTATGAATGAGCCATCATTGTACATGCCCAGTGCGAGGGGATGCTCTGTGTCCTTGATTAGCCACCTGATTAACCAGATTACATGGGGGAAGCCATGAAGGTAAATAAGGCCAGCCTTCTGTCACTTCCTCCCTCGGGCAAGGAAAACAAGGTGCCTGGAGCCTGCCCCATTGTCACCAGCTGAAAGAGGGACAAAGCTCAGCATAAACGCTGCAGTTGCAAATGACAATAAGTCTCAGGCGGGGAGCCCGCTTGCCTCAAATAGCGTGAAAATCTCTATCTGGTCAGCCCCACAGCAGCGTACGAAAACCTTTTTGCCAAAAAGGGCCCTGTACCCTCTCCTTGCTTCACTGTTGTTATTGTGTTGTTGTTGAAGGCACAGATCAAGGCCTGCACGGTGAACTATGCTCACTGAGAGTACAGGCCGAGACATATCTGCCTTTGAGTCTGTCAACATATTAACCTCGTTTCTGCCATTTTTCTCCGTCAGTCGGTTTCCCCTGGCTTTGAATCTTGCTCTTGGAGACAAATTATCTTTCACAGCTAATTGGTTTATAAACAACCCACCAACCGTACACTGACTTGACTAAAAGTGTTTTCTTTTCTTTTTTTAAAGTGTTCCATGAAGAGAAGTCTTTGTCATAGGCTAACCCAGCACGCCAAATGGCAATAGTAGACTGGATTCTAAGGTGCAAAAAGTCATTCTGTGAATGGAAGGGCCTTTGTTCAAAAGGAGACTCCCCCTAATGTTGAGAATAGTAATTTAATCCACTGAAATTGTAAATGGGTGTATGCATTATTATGTGTTTAAATATAATTGGTTGGTAACTGAATTCTAGAGAGTTCTCTAGTAGTTTTCATGTGATTGGCTAATGGTCAAATGGGAGGTATCTAGTGAGGGAGAGACTCTATTTTATGTGATGCAAGATTACTGTGTTTTATAATCCACTGTGAATACTGCTAAATGGAATAGAGTGTCGGAGTGCTTCTCCTGCTTGGAAGAAAGAGAGCAAAACTGAAGGAGAAGATGAAAGTGGAAATCTCTCATAGGAGCTGCAAGGTTTGGCCTAATTGAGATACAGAAGGCTGAGTGTTGAGCTCAGGAAAGAGAGGAAAATACAGTTATTTGGAAATTAGAAGTTTGTGAATATTAAAGTCTGGACATTGGATTAATTTCTTAAGAAGAATGTCATTCTCTCATATATATATTCATGTGTTTGTGTGTGTGTGTGTGTGTGTGTGTGTGATTTGAGCTTCCAAGCAGCATTTTTGCTACCCTAACTTCAATGCCTAAGACCAAATATGGCCCTCTAGGCATCTCTGTACAGCCCTCAGATCTTTCCCTCTCCTCAGGATACACACCAAACCAGTCCTGTTCCACATCCTCCTCCAGTCTTTTTGCCTGGTTAGAAGGTATCTTTGAACACATGTCTCTTGCTTGCCTGGATGGAGGGTATGGAGGGAGGGATGCAGGAACACACCTGAATTTTGCATAGTTGGAATGTAGGCAGAGGTAACAGTCGCAGCTATTGCTCTAGCCAATTCTTACACCTGGCCCATGAGGGAATATAGGGAAAAATCAACTAATGGTGGCTTACAATAAAAATAGAACAAAATACGGTAGAACTTACCTCTGTTCCAGTTTGCACTTTCCAAAACATATCACAAATTGAAACATAGCTAGCCTTCATGCACGTATCTGAATTTTGTAATGCAGTTCTCCAGCCAAACGGTGTTTCCAAAAATGACTATATTATGGGAAAGAGTGCAAAAATGGGAATATATTAGTGAAAAAATAAAAATAAAAATGCATTATATTAAGGGAAATGGCTTGGAAAAGGCGTACATTAGACAAAACTGCATTGAAAATTGTACTTATTTGGAGAAATTTGTCCTAAAATGCTGGTGAATTTTCATGAGGATTTTATTTTTTATTTTATTTCTTAAAAAGGGGGAATTGCTGTGGTGGTAATGTAGAGAACTGACTTTAAAATTGGAGAAATGAGAAGCTGAGAGAACCAAAATTGACAGATCCTTCCGTCCCTAGCTGCTGCTTAAGTTTTTCATTGCCTTGCAGCTATTGGACACAACAGAGCATCTTTCCAGGCCAAGCATTGACAACCTTGGCATAGCTGTTGATGCTATAGCTCTGGAAAGTTTCATCTATGAAAAAGATGCTTTGCCACCCCACAGGTTGCCTGTTAAATCTGTATTGTCAGGAATGCTCTAAGTAATACTAAAGCTGACACGGTGCAAGCAAAGAGCTGACAGCTTCACTCCAGTTACAGCTGATTAAAGGCTGCTAAGGCCTGAGGGCCTGTCTCGAAAAGAAGAGGACCAGGCAGAATTCTGCCAGAGCACTTCCAGCTTGCATATTTTACCTAGGATGATGTGGAAGAGCTCCAGGTGCTACACTGGGTAATCACCTGTATAGCCACCCTTGGAACAAATGAACAGGGAGGCACAAATGAGGCTTCCAAAATGCTCATTAAAACCAATTGTTTTCGCACAAAATGTAAAATAACAATAACAATAATAGGAATCTGCTTACAAATCGAATGGCATTTATTGGAGATTAAGATCATTTCACAATTAAAACTAAACTTATGAAATGCACACCTTCCAACACAATATGAGAATTGAAAGATAGCTATCTTTCATAATTCACACTTCTATTATTATTATTATTATTATTATTATTATTATTATTATATTCTTTGTACCCTGCCACTCTAGCCAGCTTCCAACATATACAAAAACATAATAAAACAGGATGCAGTTCTCCAACTAATGTTAATAAAAATGCATAGATTAGGAGAAAGTGTGCAAAAATGAATATATTAATGGAAATAACATTAAAAATGCAAGATATGGGATGAAATTGCTTGCAAATATGTGCACATTTATTGAAGCCACATACAACATTTTGTTGATTAGGAGCGATTTGAACTAAAATGCTAAAGGATTTTCATGAGGATTTTGGGAGGGGGGTTTAAAAAAATGATGATGGTGATTATGATGATAATTGGAAATTGCTGCAGAGATCTGAGTTCAAGATGGGAAAGATGAGAAACTGAGGGAGCAGAAACTGACTTATCCTTTCATCCTTAGTAATGAACAATAACGTGTTTGAAACCAAAGAGCAAGAGCATATGAACACTTCACTCTTCAATGCAAGGCATTCAAGCAAAAGGAAAATGACAGCATCTGTGAAAGAATATGCTATACGCACAATTCTGTGTATTGGAGTCATTTGTGCATCACTAAAAATGTTAGGATTTGGTAAATAGGAATTCTGTGTGACAACTTTGCTTATCAATATGAGAATATTGTTTGAACAATATGAGAAAAGGTGAGGTGTAATATTTTAGATATCAATAAATAAACACATGGAGTCCTTTTCCTGACTGCTCAGCTGAGCTTGCTCCCAGGTATGTGTATGTATCATTGTGGTCTAATTATATATTTCGCCTTTCTTCCAAGGAATTGGGGCACCACTACCCCATTTTATCCTCTCAACAAACCTGTTGAAATCTATTAGGTTAAGAGGTAGTCACTGGCCCAAGTTCACTCAAGAGTCCTAGTCTGACATTCTAACCCAGACTTTCCCAACCCAGGGCCCCTGTGATGCAAATAGGCTCACAACCTCTATGGGCACAAGACACCATAGTCAATGGTCAGAGATGGTGGGAGTCATGGGCCAACAGCATGTGGAGATCCCCAAATTGGGGAAGTGTAGCAGGCATCCCTAAGTCTTAAACTACCCTGGCCATTACTAGTGGGGACGCGGGTGGCGCTGAGGGTTAAACCACAGAGCCTAGGACTTGCCGATCAGAAGGTTGGCAGTTCAAATCCCTGCAACAGGGTGAGCTCCCGTTGCTCGGTCCCTGCTTCTGCCAACCCAACAGTTTGAAAGCACATCAAAGTGCAAGTAGATAAATACGTACCGCTCCAGTGGGAAGGTAAACGGCGTTTCCATGCACTGCTCTGGTTCGCCAGAAGCGGCTTAGTCATGCTGGCCACACGACCTAGAAGCTGTACGCCGGCTCCCTTGGCCAATAAAGTGAGATGAGTGCCGCAACCCCAGAGTCGGCCATGACTGGACCTAATGGTCAGGGGTCCCTTTTAGCAGGCATCCCTAAGTCTTAAACTACCCTGGCCCTTGCTAGTGTGGGCCAATGAGGAAGAAAAAGTTAACTCAAGTGACTAGATGATTAAGAAAACCAACTATATTGGTACTCAATGTCTGTTTTCTGAAGGACCCTTCTTTCCTTGACAGCGTTTTTATGATAAGCCTGAGATTTATTTTTCTGCATCTTTACTGACAAAAAGTTGCTGTTCCCAATTCACACAATCTCTCCTGGGTTTTGGGTATGTCTAATTCACACATGGATATTTGATTTTGGAAAATCCCTGTGAAGTGACCTGCCCATGAATGCTAGATGTGAACTTCAAGAGCACAAGCCAATGATGGTGGCATCTATGTACTTTTGGATAACTTCCAAATGTCAGAATCCATTTCTCCACATTGACCCCAACATCATTGTTGTCCTTTCAAATGGACTACAGGCCAGATTTAACCAACCCATTTGACTAGCGAAAGTGGTGCCAACTTGAATAAAATATTGGGGGGTACAACAGGTTAGTTCCAACCTGCATAACAGATCACATGACGTGGCACACACCAATTGAATGGCAATGGCCATCTACCTGGGGGATGGGACACCTCAAATATTTTATTGGAGGAACAAAGGGACCTCAACCCCTAGGCATTGGCTCCTATGACTATCAGGATCCAGCACAAGGACTCCTGTTAGTGGAAATAGGGCTTTCTCCCCCCTGACCTGCATGCCCCCAGTCCACTCTAGAACAAGAGTGGCCAATTTCCAGGAGACTGCGATCTACTCACAGAGTTAAAAACTAGAAGTAATCTACCCCCGTTTTATTGGGGTTCAGGTCAAAGTTGCAGAGCTTTTTGTGAGAGGGGAAGTGCCCCGTTTTATTGGGATACAGGGAGGAAAGTTTCGGTTTTGGGGGGTCTGGGGAAAAAATAAAGGGGGAAGGGGATTAGTTGCTCACCAAAAGATCACTGTGGAAGCAATCTGACACACAGCAAAAACTCCGTTTTCTGTTTCAGAGATCAGGAGAAAATGCAGGGAGGGGAGAGGGGCCAGAGCCGGGTGCTCTTAGGCAAAAACAAAGGAAAAGGAGCCCGCGATCAACCTGTTGGACACCCCTGCTCTAGAAGATCAGGATCAGAATAACCCTCAGAACAGTATTGGATGGGGGAAGAGAATAGACAAGCAGAAATTCACCATTGCACATAATAGATTATCCACTGTTACATCTAAACAGCAGTCTGTGCAGGCATGCAAACTTGGGTAATAAATTACCACAGTTATTTTTAAGAAACTTTCCTGAAATAATTAAAGTTTTTCCCCCCATTAATGTAACCAGGAGCTTTCCATTAAACTACACAGGCACAGTTCTCGTCTCCTAAATTTCAGTTCTAGTTTATTAGTGCCAGAGGGCAGATTTTCAAAACTACTGATTAAAACGAGAGTGAGAATATTTTGGCTTAGCACTAATACTTTTGAAAACATTTACCGAAATAGTAACTTGTGGGTTGAAATCAAGAACTTAAAACAGGAGTATAGCACGTCAAAAGGAGAAAATGTCTGTGGTGCCTCTGTGTTGAGTAATCCAACGCTATGTGTTTAAAATGTTGCTCCGAAGCTTTGTATAAAAGGTGATTTCTTTTTTAATTAATCTTAGATAATGCTGCCCTAGCCACTTTGATTTACATAATTGGAAATCAGACTTTGAAACACCCTTGAGGAACACTTACCAGATATGCAGCTACCTGCAAATGAAAAGTGTAAAGCGGGTGAGGATGGGCGGAGGATTAAAAACTTGCTCTTCCTTTGGAAAATCCTTCAGTGACTAACCAAGTTTTTGTATTTTACTCAAGCCAATCAACAAGACGTTTTATAATCCCTGTACCCACATCTAGACTGCAAAAGCAAACAATTCAATGTAGAATTCCACACCAGATTATAACACTAGAAGCAATGGAAAGACAGACTTCTAATATCTGGCTGGGATAAAAACAAAAATGTGTAGTCATCTGCAAGGAGTTTGCACTAGTCCAATATAATTTTTGACTTGTTCTCTTTGTCCCCCATGATATATTGATAGGTATATATTTGGAAAAAGAAGCTTAAATCTCCCTTGAAGCCATGGAAATAGATATGGGTGTACATATATGTACATATATGTGTGTACATATATATCTGAATGTGCATGTGTATACACACACACACACACACTTATAATTTACGTGCAAAGTACTTCTTGCACAGCAATTATGGAAAGGTAGTATAAAAATAAATTGCCCTGACCCATGCAGAAGATTATCGACATATATGGTGATGTGCCCAGTGCTACTGTATAATGATTTTTTTAATCAAAGGAAAGAGAGAATGATCAAAGGTGCAACGCTATAGTCCAGGCATGGGGAATATTTTGGCACGTCAGACATAGCAGCCAACTTCTAGGGTCCGTGGGGGCTTTGCTCCCCCAATAAAATATTTGAGGTGGCGGGCCCCCCCCCCAGTTGATGGGCACTGCCATTCAAATGGTGTGTGTGTACTGTGTCATGTGATCGATTATGTGGGGTGGGGCACAATATTTTATTAATGTTGGTACCCCTGTCTCCAGATGTTGCTGAACTACAAACTTCACCATCTCCAGCAAGCATGGCCACAGGCAAGGTTCTGCAGCATTTGATGAGTCAAAGCTTCCCTATGCCTGCTGCATTCAGTGACTCTGGCTGAGGGGCTATTGGACACAGGAAGCCCTCCTCCCAATACTGGCAGAATGTGAGATACACTGCTGGTTAGATCTGCTGGTGCAATTGTGCAGCTACATTGGCCCATTTCAGCTAGTGAAGAAGCCGAAATGGAGTGAGATGTGGGTAAGACAGTTGAGGAGCAAAATACTTAAGCCAAACTTTATTCACATTGTGACACTGAGGTGTCCCCCAACAGCTGCAGGACTTCTACCAACCTAGTACAGTGGTACCTCGGGTTAAGTACTTAATTCGTTCCGGAGGTCCGTTCTTAACCTGAAACTGTTCTTAACCTGAAGCACCACTTTAGCTAATGGGGCCTCCTGCTGCCGCTGCACCGCCAGAGCACGATTTCTGTTCTCATCCTGAAGCAAAGTTCTTAACCCAAGGTACTATTTCTGGGTTAGCGGAGTCTGTAACCTGAAGCGTAGGTAACCTGAGGTACCACTGTAGATGGAAGAAGAAGAAGAAGAAGAAGAAGAAGAAGAAGAAGAAGAATCACTGTTCTCTATTGCTTTGCATCCTACTGTAAAGAACAGATAAATAGAATTGATACATAGCCCAACTGAATGAAATTAAGCAAATTTGTCAGATTAAGACTGCAATGTTAAACACACTTGCTAGGCAGTAAGCCCCATTGAACACAGTGGGTTTACTTCTAAGTAAACATGCACAGAATTGTGCTGCATGAGATGAAAGGCAACACAAAGAGGATTCTTCAGTAGAATTTCAAGCTTTTATTGAATTTTGGAGTATTAAGCATAGCATTATACTTGGTTTTCAATATAGCAAATGTTGACTTTTATTCATTTATTTTGGAGTTCAAGTCATTACAGTGGGGATGGTCCCTGTAGGACCAATTTTGTAAGTTGTTGCTTTGGTGAATCATGGGATCAGGCTATTTGTGAGGTGAGAAGGACTGCGGTAAAAGCATATACAAAAAGTTTCACATTCAGCCCCCTTTCCTTTCTAAAACGGTGGTCAATTGCAAATGACACTCTTCCATTGGAAGACGTACACTATTTGAAGCACTGTTTCCCCCAAGTCCAAGGTAAAGATATTGAATCATAAGATTTCCCCAGAGTGGCTGGGGAAACCCAGCCAGATGGGTGGGGTACAAATAATAAAATTATTATTAAATTATTATTATTAAGAAGCAGATCAATAGCCTTATAGCTGCCCAGCAACAGCTGCTTACCTAGACAGCAGATCCAGCAGGTAATCAACTGGTCACAGTCACCCCACTATCCTGAGATGCATTTTTCTATTTAAATTACAGCATTCACTCCTCTCCCCCCAAAATTGTGCAGGCATGGCCAAACATGGCCCTCTAGATATTTTGGGACTACAACTCCCATCATCCCTAGCTAACAGGACCAGTGGTCAGGGATGATGGGAATTGTAGTCCCAAAACATCTGGAAGGCCACGTTTGGCCATGCCTGAGTTCTAGTGTATGCAAATTTTGGGAGCACTAGACTAGATGGTCTGAAGTGCAAGGCAATTTCCTAGGAAATTAGTAGGAACGATTCAATATGATTAAGGTTTCCATCCTATACCAACTTTCCTGGGAGCAAGCCCCATTGAACTGAATGGAATCTACTTTTGAGTAGGCATGTATAGCACAGCACTGCAAGTGTAGTTTTTCATGGGTGATTAATTGAACAAGAATGCTTCCTCCATTCAAGAACAGATCAAGAGTGGTTCAGCCATTCAAGAGCATTCATGAAATAAGAACACTCCCTCTCTCCTCCCCCCATGCCTGAGTTCACATGGTATGTTTGGCAGTAGCTTGGCACACATTTACTTTTCTACTCGTCTCCTTTGCCTATAATCTAGATTTATGGTACGTCTACCCTTTTCCTTCATCTGCAAGGTCCTGGGACATTCAGGTAGCCAATCTGCCCTTAAAATATGTCTCTGAGGAAATGGTGCTAATTAGTATTGGAATTTACAGCCTTCCATTTTATTGACTTGTCCTACTTTCTTCAATAATTAAGGAATGAGTAAAGTAATGAGCTATGTTAGTCAGTCATGCTGTTCAATTAAACAGCAAATCAATTATTGAAAATAGTTTTGGACAGTTCTTATGTTGTCATGATGTGTTTGACAGTGTGTAGGTCTGCCTATTATTTTATACGGCTGGATTCATCCCCGACGTGTCAGAAAGAGCCAATGCATCTCCCATCTCTTGAGCCTGCCAGTTCCTTTTAATGTCTGCATATAACAAGGAAAGCCACACATAAAATCAAAGCTTAAAATACTTCTGATTATTTCAAATGATCACTGAAAGCAGGCCTATCCAACTTGTGGGCCGCCACACCACCTGTGCTGTGGGCTGCTTGATAACTGCCATGTTTTTTGCAGAACTTGATTTATGGAAGGGAAAGGAGTGCCCTTAGGAGAATTCACAACTCTCACTACTCTCTGACTTGCCCCAATTTCAGCTTCATCATCTTCTCCAAACAGTGGCTAAGAGGACTGTAGCAGGAAATTAGGAGACTGGGGCTTCTCTACCATCTTATAATAAAACACTGGTCCCTGGTTTTATTTCTTTATATTCCACCTTTTTCTCCAAGGATCTAAAAGTTCTTTCCCTCCTCATTTAATTCTGACAACAACACTGCAAGTTAGGTTAGGCTGAGAGGCAGTGACTGGCCCAAGCTCACCCAGTGAGCTTCATTGCTGGGGGGAGGGATTTGAACCCTGAGTTCCCAGGTCCAACAGTCTAACCACTACACCACCATACATAATCTGCACTCAGTTTGATGAGTCGCAAGCTATGTAGCCCCAAATTTGAATGCCTCCATGCAGTATGACCTATGGGGTATATAACTGGTCCATGGGGTCACGAAGAGTCGGACACGACTAAACGACTAAACAACAACAACAACAACAACAACAACAACATATAACTGGCTGGTCGTCTTCTTCTTTCCCCTTCTCTTCCTCTTTCAATTCATCACCATCATCATCACCATCATATTTCAAGAGGATTTATAGGAAGAGAGTCAGTAGAACACATGAATTCTACAAATGGATCCCCATCATGCCAGAAGAAATGTCTACAGCAAAAGGGGGAAAGGAGTTTGCTGCATCTAGTTTGGCTGGATTTGGCGAAGTGGCCAGCGTCTCAGTTCTGAATGGCTTTGTTGAGTACATTCCTAAACACACTGGAGATTACTTCTGAGTAAACACATTCAGAATTGCTCTGCTCAGAAATGCTTTAGGATTTTTTAAAATTCAGTCAGCAGGAAGGGACCTGCCAACTAAGCCTGTAATGGCCCTAAGGTCACCCATTGAGTTTTATAGCTGCAAAGAGATTTGAACCCCACCCTCTCAAGTTTTGTGTTTTAACTATTACACCACACTAGCCCTTCTTCTTAATTAAACTAAAGTTGGAGCTCATAGAGAAAGACATTCAAATCCGTATGCATCTCTGACATCCACATGTCTAGATTTTAAGAATTAGTGGGGTCAGGATGTCTCTCCATAGCTGCAACATTAATGGGCAGTTGCATATACTTCTGTGTATTGATTCCTGTGATTATGGGCAACTGTATTAGAACTCATGCATGTGAGCCCAGATGGCCACTGGAGAGCAAATATCAATATCAATTTTATTGAGATCGCCTAGTCCTTGCCCACAAAAAAATATTTTAATGCAGGGAATTAGAAACATAAAGGAACATATGAATAAAGAAAATGACTGTAGAAACATTTAATAATTCCAGATGCATGCCAAGGTACTTGGACATCTGGTAGTGTGGCTTTTGCACTTTGCCAGTTAAAGCCAAAGAAACAAACCAAAATTAAAATGATACTATATAAGATAAGAGGGTTGGCTGATGACAGTGGAAGATCTTCCCCAGGCTGGGTCTTACTGAGTTTTGCAGATACCTTTAGTTAGATGCCTTGGCCTGGCTCCCACATTTGTGAAGATTCATCCAGACAGAACCTTCTGCCATGGTGCATGACCATTGGAGGTCATGAGGAGGTGCTGTGCCCATCTACAACATGACGGTGATGTGAATTAGAAACACTCTGAGCATGAATCAGAACAAGGCCTAGAACTGGGTGCAGAACACAAAGATCACTTTAAGACAGGAGTAGCCCATGGGGTGCCCTCCAGATGTGATGAGACTACAACTCCCATCATTCCTGTCCATTGACCATGCTGGCTAGGAATGATGGGCATTGTAGTCCAACAACATCTGGAGGGCACCATCTTGACTACCCCAGACTTATGGTATTTGCTAGTGGATCCCATGAAAAAAGGCCACAACTAGTTGCAAGCTTGTCCTTACTTAGACACCTAATTCATGTCTTCACAAGCTCATTGTCATGTGGAATATAAAATGGGAATTGGGCTTCTAAGACACACAGCAGGAAATCCCATTGTAGGTGTTCCACAGCTTAGGAATGCCAGTCACTTCTTTCAAATCAGAACGAATGAGACATGCCGTTGCTACACAAACAGCAAGCCAAAACAAATCAAAGACAATTCAGAAAAGAAAGGCAACATCCCGTTTTGATTTCCAAACAGTTCTAATTCAGCATTTGTGCTCTTAGCGGAGCATATGCAAAGAATGCAAACATGCCCATATGAATTAAATTACAATTTACATATGAATTACATTAGAAATACGAGCCACACTAAAGAGATAATTAGTGTTATCCTGGGTTACATGAAGGCTAGTAAAATTAAATAAGAACAATTTCAAAGCCATGTTTGGTTTTGCCTTTTCAACAAAGCTGGTTTAATCAGGGATAATGGATGAAAAATACACTACATATAAAAACGATGAGCAACATATTGTAGAGTATTAAATGCTGTTGCTGAGATAGCCATCATATCTATGTGTGAGAGAAAAAGGGAATGTAAGTAGAGCGGTTAATGTTCATAACAACCGACCATTGTGCACATTCATCAGGCCTCATGGAGAATGCAGACAGAGTCATTTCATGAATTGTGCACATTTCTTGGGCAATATACATAATCCCCAAGAGCACTTGGAGAATGTTCATAAAGCAACTGAATTTTGTAGGTTGACTAAATAAGATTTAAAGGAGCATTAATTTGTGATTCAAGCTGACCAGAAGAGCAACAAAATGGGTTAAACTACAAACAGGAAGCTTTTGATTAGCAATGGAGAGGCCTTTGCTTCATGGTGTTTACTTGTGAATAGACTTTATTGCAAGATCTTGGCTGTGTGTGTGTGTGTGTGTGTGTGTGTGTGTCAAAACAAAGGGGAAGAGGGCAGGAGATCTGTACCACCGGACATCCACGGTTCCCTTTCAGCAGTGGCAGTGGCAGCAGCAGCGGCAGTCAGCAGCCCGGAGCCAGCCTGGTAGAGCAGTTGGCTCTGGCTAGCTTCAGGAGCTGCTCGCTGCTCGCTGCCATGGCGCCCGCCATTTTTCCTCACCAGAACACATATGATGTGTTGCGCACAAGACACATCATATGGGGACTTCTGACGAGGAAAAATGGCGGGCCCCATAGCAGCGAGCAGCTCCTGAAGCCAGCTATAGCCAACTGTACTACCAGTCTGGCTCTGGGCTGCTGAGGCTGCGGCTGCCATGTTTCCCAGGGACAGATTTGCAAATCTGGGGACTGTCCCAGGGAACCGGGGACATCTGATAACCCTACTCTAGAAAAAGAAGCAACATAGGCTCCTCCCATGAAAATGCTACAGACTTTCATTATGTGAATTCTGTCCCTCTGCCTTTATCTTTCAAATTTTTAGCAGCAATCTGCTGGGCAGAACCAGTCCAATTTTGCTGCCCAGGGTGATGGTGGAAATGGCGTTCCCACCCAATCCCATATAGATAAGCCGATTGACTAGCAGTCAAATCTCACTTCAGTACTGGCAATGAGGCAATACATTTGAGGGCATCCTTGCTGTTGAAACAAAGGGAATCTAAGGAAATCCCCGAAGGTTAAGAAAAAATGGGAAAATTCAGCTATTTTTCCAATGCGTATGAGGTAATAGCTGGGCTTTTCCCAGCCCTCAGGGAATTTCCATAAATCTTAACAATTTTTTTTTTGTTTTCCTCTAAATCTTTGTTGTTTGACCCAGATAGCTTTACCACCTGACCTCAAAAATACCCGATCCCCACCCCCGGTGTCATTGAGTGGCAACTGTACCTGAGAAAGATACCCGGTGACATAGGAATTATGTTTCTCTTCCATCACCTTCACACCAGCATATGTTAATTTCTCCAGGTATGTGTACGTTTAAATTTAAATGGTCTCTGGCTAAATTTTATCTCCTGTAAATTTTATTTTGTCTACTTCACATTTTTCTCTTGGGTTGTTTCATATAGTTCATGTTTTAATCATAAGCTGCCTTGAGGGTCTTTGATAGAAAGACAAGAAATAAATACCTTTGTAAGTAAATAAGAATTTACACGTTACTACAGTCTGACAGGAAACCATTAAACTGGGGAAGAGGAACCTGTTGTCCTCCAGAGGTCATTGAACTACAACTCCCATAATCCCTTCGGCCATGTTGGCTGGGGCTGATTGGAATTAGAGTCCAACAATATCCAGTAATGTCCCCATTCCTGCCTTAAACAGACAAATGGAATGAGCACCTCATTGAGAGCACACCCTGAGTTGCCACCCATGGTTTGAGCCTTGCACCCTGAGCCTTGCACCCTTGTTGGCCTGTTTCTTTGGCCATAACTGCCAGGGGCCCAGAAAACAGTTTCTTGGAGTCAGCCATACTGAGAGCAACGTTTAAATGCCACCCACCTGAAGGCAGCATACCTGTATGACACAGCCTCAGCCAGCTTTTCTGCAGAGCTATGGTTTATGAGCGCCCAGGCTAATGAGTTAAAACTCTGGTGACCATAAAACTGAAATATAATTGTGACATTAAAGATGCCTATATTCGAACTTAATTATTAATTAATTTAATGAGAGGAATAGGAGGGTGGTATAAAACTGCTAATTAAACGGCTCTGTAAAACTGCAGACAGCAGAGGATTTACCCAATGATGAATCCCACAACAGCATTTCAGCTATATCAATATTCTGCTAATATACTGTATGCAAGAGGTCCTTGGTAATATGCTGCTCACAATTAAACCAATCGGGCAGGCATCTAGAGCGAATGAAAATGAAGGGCACAAAAAATCCCCAATGACATCTGCCTTGAAGACTTTCCCAATGCCCCCCCCCCCCCCCCCCGGTTTGCAGCATTTGCTGAAATTGGTTAAATAAAGTTTGAAGTGCAAGGTTTTATTTTATTGTGTTTTATTTTATAATGAACACAACCTTGCCCTTGCAGATGTAAATGCATTGACAGATGTACCCAACATAGACCTTACTGCTTTTTAGCATCAGTATTCCTACACACACACACACATACACAAACACACACATCAGTGCTGTTGTAGACACACGGCAACACACGGCAACAGAGACGGTAAGTGCCTGTGCTTAAAATATTGCTCACATGGGATATCTGCTCATAGTAGCTGTGCAACATGGGCGTTGCGAACTCGCACAAGATCACAGCTCCCCCTTCAGTGAAGAGAAGACTAACAAGTTGCAACACTTTTCACAGAAGAGAACAGAAACAGTAATGCTGTGTGAGATTCAGGCTGCATACACACCACATATTTAAAGCGCGTGCGCGTGTGCACACACACACACAGAATCCTGGCTACTGCAGTTTGCTAAGGGTGCTGAAAATTGCAGCTCTCTGAAGGGTAAACTAAGATCCCATTATCCTATCATCTTTTCTCCACCACCTCCATCTCTATCCCCTTTATAAGTCAATGGAGGCATCTCCACTGTTTCCCCAAAATCCACTGGGGTGGGGTTGCTGCATTTACACCAACACCAATTACCCTGTTGTACCCACTCCAAAGTGTTAAAGTCTACCATTATGGCAGAACCACATAAGCTATCATTCTGAAAATTGGTGGGCTTCATACCCTCAGATGGGGTGACCATGCTTACAAATTGCATCCATTTCTTGCAGAAAAGCCCCCCTGGGATTAATCTGCCTCTGATTTGGCAGGTTCAATCTACCTTGGAGGCACTCCCCTGCCTGCAAAGTTCAACCACTTTGGCCAAAAGTTATAGCCATCTTTTTGCTTCCTCATTAGAGTGAATGGGGAATATTGCATACAAAGCAGTTCTGAACCTGGAGCAGAGATTGAAGTGGTGAGAGCACAAAGTGATTCAGAAACAGATTGGATTTTTTAAAAATGCACAGATATAAGGCGAACCTTGTGGCCTATGCAATCTCTTAATATAGACATTGATTTCCGAGCTGATGGCTGTACATACCCCACCTTCGGGTACTAAACACCTGAGTGAACAGGAACATTTTCAGATGGTAATAGGGAACAAGACACATCTCACCAGGGAGGGAGTTCCATAATTCCTACCTCCTCAGGTATTTTATTTAAGGGTTGTGCCTAGCAAGGGCATGAGTTAACAGGTGAGAGGAAGAGGGCTCCCATTCTGCAGCTCTCAGCCAAGGGTGAACAGTTGGAGAGTGGGATGGCAGGGACACAGAATGATGGCCAAATAATGTCTGAAACTGTCCAAGGGAGACAACGGATGTGCAGGGCTAGTTCCTTGGATGGCTGCTCTTAGGTGGATACTGGATAGGGGTAGCATTTTGGGATGGTGTGGGGTATCTGGGTCAGAATTCTGGAGCCTCTGCCCCACTGAGGATAGGAAAAGGAACAACAACTGGGATATAATTGTTAATGATATGGTTGTATTTAATATACAGTAGTACTTTGGGTTAAGAACTTAATTCTTTCTGGGAGTCCATTCTTAACCTGAAACTGTTCTTAACCTGAGGTACCACTTTAGCTAATGGGGCCTCCCACTGCCACCGTGCCGCCGTTGTGCGATTTCTGTTCTCATCATGAAGCAAAGTTCTTAAACCAAGGTACTATTTTTGGGTTAGTGGAGCCTGTAACCTGAAGCGTCTGTAACCTGAAGCATCTGTAACTCGAGGTACCACTATATAATTTTAGTATCTTGTAGTTCATCTTTTATATTGTGTTCTGTATTTTATACTGTATTGTTTTTGTATAGCGTATTTTTGTATTGTGAGCTACTCTGAGTATTATTGCAACAGGAAAGCACAGTGTGAATATAAAATCGAACCTTTGAAATGTAATCAAGTGTTATCTTGACAAGTTTGAGAAAGGTGCCATGACATAAAGAGAAATGTGAAATCCTGGATATCACTCAGTTTCAATCCACAAAGTATTCAAAGGGTTACAGATCAGGGGTTGTATCCAATGTACCACTAAGTAACTTGTTCCATCGGTGCAAGAATCCATGCACAAGGGAACCTGTCCCCTCCTCCCCCTGTGCATCTGCTAAAACCATCCTGGGGTAGCCCCAGTCCCTCAGAGCAGATGTGGTGCTCCAGGTTGTGGAAATGTTGTAGATACTAGGAGAGGATATATTGATTTAATAGTATCCTTCCTAACTCACGCTTGTGAGTCAGCAGCAGAGTGCATTCCCCAATATAGCAGAAAGCTAGTTGGTAGATTTGTTTGAATCTCTTTACTTAAGCAATCCAATCTGGTTTTGCAATCCACACTGAGAGCCAGTGTGGTGTAGTGGTTAAGAGTGGTAGACTCGTAATCTGGTGAACCAGGTTTGCGTCTCCGCTCCTCCACATGCAGCTGCTGGGTGACCTTGGGCTAGTCACACTTCTCTGAAGTCTTTCGGCCCCACTCACCTCACAGAGTGTTTGTTGTGGGGGAGGGAGGGAAAGGAGAATGTTAGCCGCTTTGAGACTCCTTAGGGTAGTGATAAAGCGGGATATCAAATCCAAACTCCTCTTCTTCTTCTTCTTCTTCTTCTTTTGTCTAGATTGGGTTTTGTTCCTGGTAAGTCCCCTTTTATCCCTCCTAAAAAGAATAAAGACACAACCATCTTCTTTTAAAAGTATAACATTCAGTTCGCAGTTGGATCCCTGATGGCAGGCTTTAGCTTAGAGTTACAGTAGAGGGTTTGAGTTCATCCCACATGGGAATGAGCCCATGTTCTGGTGGCTGAGAGCCAGCAGACAGCAAAGTACATCAGTATCAGGAGAGGATGGCCTCAAGAGTGAAGAAGGCTGCATAACCAGACCCTTTTATGGGGTCTCCCAGGGTCATGCCCACCTACCTGGTCACATGCAGGGGGAGGAAGCGCCAGACCAGGTGTGACAGGAAGTCCTCCTGGCTGTGGAGTAACATGCCCTTGCATGTGCACTCTGGGCAAACAGGAAGTGTTGTACTTGATTGCTTATGTTACATCCCACACGGGCGGGTGGGCATGGAAGTACATGGAAATTCCAAGTGTAAATGCTTGTGCAGGCCAGTTGATATCAGGATTTGGAATAACTAAATTCCTTAAACATCACTATTAAGTTTCTGGTTCCTACATCATGCAGCCCGCTTTCATGAGTTGATGCCCTTCTGTAGCTTTAGGATCAACTCAGAGGTATGGTGAAACAATGGGATGCGGGTGGCGCTGTGGTCTAAACCACTGAGCCTCTTGGGCTTGCCGATCAGAAGGTCGGCGGTCCGAATCCCCGCGATGGAGTGAGCTCCCGTTGCTCTGTCCCAGCTCCTGCCAACCTAGCAGTTCAAAAGCATGCCAGTACAAGTAAATAAATAGGTACCACTGTGGTGGGAAGGTAAACGGCATTTCCGTGCGCTCTGGTTTCCGTCACAGTGTCCTGTTGCGCCAGAAGCAGTTTAGTCATGCTGGCCACATGACCTGGAAAGCTGTCTGTGGACAAACACCAGCTCCCTTGGCCTGAAAGCGAGATGAGCGCCGCAGCCCCATAGTTGCTTTTGACTGGACTTGACCGCCCAGGGGTCCTTTACTCTTTTACCTTTACCTATGGCGAAACAGAGCAAAAAATCCCCCCTGAGATTAAATGCAAGCAATCATTTCCGTTTGTGATGGTTGAGTTTTATTTACTTTTAATTTTAGCATCTGCTTTTTGATAAGCTTCCAACAACATGCTCCAAGCGTGTGTGACATTTCACTGCAGCAGCAGGGAGCTCTTGCCCCTCATTATATAGATGAATGTATGCTTGGGGGACAACATCACTATTTAACCTAATTTAGATGAAAATGTCAAAACAATGTATTCAGAAGACTACTTCACCTGAACTGTAGTGAAGTCTTAGTGACCATCAGAGATTTGAAGAAAAAAGGAAGGAGACTTTTCTAAGAGGAGACGACAATCAGAATATACCCACTGAGAAAAATCACATTGCTTCCAATCTCCATTGGCCGCCAACATTTCACTACCACTCAGGTGAAGTGCCCTTGCCAATAAATTCCTTTGACATCCTCAACTAAATGAGGAGAACATTCCAACAAATCATAAGAAAAAGCCTCTGTGGTTCACCTAGCTATTAAGGACCGTTGCTTTCTGTACATACGCAATTGCTTAATCTGGCAATTATTAGGGCTGAGATGAACATGCCAAATTCCTCCTTCCTCAAAATATTTATTTATTTATTGTGAAGGACAATTGTTAATCAATCCATACTCAGATAATGGAAGCAACTGGATTTGGGCGGGGGTTTTTTGGTCTTTAGTTTTGTCCCACAGCAGTTTTGTGCCATTTTTTAAATTCCATCTTGCTGAGTTCCTCAGAAAAGATCAGATACATCTACAGAATCATTTAGGTACCCAGAAATATATACTTAGGATGTGAAGCACAAAGTGGGAACTTCCACACTTAAGGGATTTCAGTAAAGGATTTGCACTAAGCATTTTTTTCTTGGAGCTTCCTGTTAGTTCGCTATCTGTAATAATATATATTGGAAATATTACAAAATGTCACATTAATATTTAAGTTCATTAAAAAGAATAAACAAATCACTGTTCCATTTCATACAGAATCCAGTGTCTGCTCCACATATTAAACTACTTGCAGGAAGTAGTAGCTCACATAATTTTGGCTATTATGAATCAGCCCCGGAATTATTCCCCAAACAAATATTTTCATCTTGAACTAAATGTTCAAATTATGGATATGCAGAGAGTGGGATGAAATCTGTTCCACATTTGAGCTCTTGTGTTCTTCATTATTCCACATTTTGGGAGTTACTGCTCCCAACCAGAGTCCAGAGATTGGGAAGCATACTTCTGCGTCTCATGTTTGGAAACTACCCAACAAACCATAACAAATATTTGCCCTGATCTGGTGATGATTTGAGACTATAGGAGCTCCGCAGCTGCCCCAAAGGCAAGTGCTTCTCCACATAGTGGGACAATTAAGTGGCAAGTATACTCACATATGAAGGAGCTCTAGTGTGCGTTGGGCTCTAGATCAGAAACAGAGCCTGGAAAGTTTATTGTCAGAAGGAACTAGCTAGAGTTCAAGTTCAGCGTGTCCAAAAAGGAACTAACTCCAATTCACATTAATTCCTTTAAAAAACAAAGATTCACATTTGGTCCATATCCAATTCAAGTTCATCCATTGATCCTTGGCTATATATAGAGAGAGAGAGTGCTTTTTTCCTTAAAAAATGTTTAGGGGTACTCTCATTTTCCTACTCATATTGAAATACTGCCCCTCAATGCGGCCAAACTTAGATTCACAAAATGGTTTGGGGTATGTGTATCCCTGCGTCCCCCCAGAAAAAAGCACTGCATATATATAGAAATAAAATAAATCAGAATACTACAACTGCTGTGCTGAAAAAAAAAATGTACTTAAGGAAACTAAGGGAAAAAATCAGCCTCAATGGAATGTGAATTGTTCGATTATTTCCCCCATCAATGCAAAGAGTTTTTTAAAAACCCATGAATTTGAAAATGAACTAGAAATTGTTTAAAATTCTATACCAAAATGAATTCACCTTTCACCCAGCAATTATGACAACTACTTTCAGTTTGTTAACCTGCACTAGTTCAGTTCGGGTCCTGGATCAAAGCAATGTTGTATTTCTGAAAATGACAAAAGGTTGAGCTTTGCAATGCTGAGATAACCTTTATTTCAAGACTTTCATTTATAAACACTGCCATTCTTTAAGAGCTTCTGTCTTCTAATTAATCACGACAGGAAATACAGAAATAAACACAGCCCAAGAAAGGAATAAAAGGAAAGAAAGTAATCCGAGAAAATGGATGTGTCATTTTATCCTTCCTTCAGAGTTGCAGTCCCCTGCCCCCGCTGCCCATTCCTTCTAATCAGATCTGCTTAATTTTTGTTTACAAAGATTTGACTCACTTAGCTTGAGAACTTCTCTTACACCAAAGACAGGAAGACGGCCATCCCTTCATCCAAATCTATCGCATGCAGAATAGCAAATGGATTTCAGCTACTAAAGCAAACTGCCATGACCTTTGTGGATATTTTGCTGCAGGGAACATTAGCAGATCATTCAGAATGATGTCACCAAGGAAGGTTTTTAGTCTGGTATCCCTTCATGCTTGGCATGTGCTTGGAAAAAAATACAATGTGAGGCTTTTCGTCTGTTCAAAGTCACAAACAGCACGGGCACTATAAATAGCAAGTGTGTCAGTGTTTCTTCTCCCTGAAACTCCAAAAAGTGTTAATCTTTTCCTTGGACTGTCATCTCTGATTTATTTCTAAAGGGAACTAAGATAAAGAAAACTGCTAGACATGTTGACATTGTTCTATGCCAAGCTATATAACTAAAGTAATTGCTTTTCCATGAGTTCTGCGGGGCCTCCTCATGAATAGGAACAGAACAAAACCAATACCAGAAAGCATCATTAGAAAGTTTTCTAATGTTGTCCACAGTGAATGCTGTTTCAGTGAATGGTGTTACCTAATACTAGGCATTTCCTTCCAAGTGAGGTCACTAATATATAATAATATATAATAATAATAATTTATTATTTATACCCCACCCATCTGGCTGGGTTTCCCCAGCCACTCTGGGCAGCTTCCACTGAATATTAAAAACAATACAGCATCAGACATTAAAATCTTCCCTAAACAGGGTTGCCTTCAGATGTCTTTAAAAAATAGAATAGCTGCTTATTACCTTGACATCTGCTGGGAGGGAATTCCACAGGGCGGGCGCCACTTCCGAGAAGGCCCTCTGCCTGGTTCCCTGTAACCTCACTTCTCGCAGCAAGGGAATCGCCAGAAGGCCATTGGCGCTGGACCTGTGTCTGGGCTGGATGATGGGGGTGGAGTCGCTCCTTCAGGTAGACAGGACTGAGGCCATTTAGGGCTTTTAAGGTCAGCACCAACTCTTTGAATTGTGCTCGGAAACATACAGGGAGCCAATGCAGATGTCTCAGGACTGGTGTTATATGGTCCCGGCAGCCGCTCCCAGTCACCAGTCTAGCTGCCGCATTCTGGATTAATTGCAGTTTCCATGTCACCTTCAAAGGTAGCACCACGTAGAGCGCATTGCAGTAGTCCAAGCGGGAGATAACTAGAGCATGCACCACTTTGGCAAGACAGTCTGCAGGCAGGTAGGGTGCATGTACCCAGACTAGTACAATTCAGATCCAACATTTGAATCTCCGAATGAGGTGGATCGGACAACACCTTTATCTAGTGCTGCTATGAAGGGTAGGGTTGGGGAAAGACAACGGGTGTTCCAGAAAAACGAATAAATTTGCAACCACCTTAACCAGAAAAATTGGCAGGGGTTGGGGAGGTGGGTGTTGTAATTTCACATTTGAGGTGGTGTCCCCACCATACATTTCTTTCCCGCTGTTTAAAATTTAGCATTGGTGGTATATCAATCAAAAAAAGCTGCAGTTCCATAATGGAACAGGCACTGCAGTGTAAAAGGGACTTTAACCAGGAAAACTAACAAAATAATCCCCATGCAGGGGTGTTGACTTGGGCCCCAGATGTTGGGTACCCAGTGGCAGCCACAATGTAACATGACATCTTTCAGTTTCTACTGGAAGTCATGTTGGAGGAAGGAAAGGGCCTTGGACGTCCCTTCTGAGGCCTCACAGGACTTCAGAGGTCACATCCAATGTCTCATGACACCTTAAACATGACTTCCGGTTTCTACTGGAAGTCATGTCAGATGCCTGGCAGGAAGAAACCGGAAGTCGTGTCGGAGCCCTGCAGTGTGGCTGCCCAAGACACCCAGGGCCCCCTATAGTTGGTGCCAGGATCCCCATGTCCAAATGCAGCCCTAGTGTGTTACATCATAAATAAAAACAAGGCAAAAAGCCTTTTCTGCCTTTTTCTTCCTCTTCCTCTTATTCTTTGACTAATTGGTAACAAAGCGTGTTCTCCATCACGGAGAGCACGTGTTGCAGTTGGGGATTCTAAGACACCTTGCTGTTTCTGGGAAGATGGTTTGGCCAACTCGTAAGCAGGGGCGGGCTGTTACTGGGGAAAATTACATGTTGCCATTTAGTGATTGACAGCCCTATTTGTTAAATACAAGGCATGCAGCAACGGACGTCCTCTTTCGCTGCGTGCTTCGGATCACCCGCCCTCCCTTCCCTAATGTTAGGCTGTTTGCTTGACCTTGCTATTGCCTGTCATGGGGTCGTCTGCTTTGGGGCAGGGGCCCGGTAGGAATTTTGCCATTTGGCTGATTAGTGTGTGCCACTTGGTTTTCGCCTACCGCGTAGCAAATCGTCACAACTTGTAAGGTTTGCGGTTAGGCATTGGTCTGGAATTGGTTGCTGGGGGGGTATGGATTCGGCTGTGCCTGCCCCCCAAAATGCTGCTGCTGGTGGAGGGGTATGGATTCGGCTGTGCCTGCCCCTCCAAAATGCTGCTGCTGCTGCTGCTGAAGGGTTTTACCGTTAAAGGAACCCAGGGGCTCCCCCATGCTTTTGTCCGAAACCCCCTGGCAAGGGGCTAGGGCCACGCAAGCCCCTGGGAGCATGCTGGGGAGACGTGAGGCATGGTTCCCAGTCCCGTCTCTCTCCCCAGGTGACTTACCCTTCCTGACTTTGCGAGGGGTGCGAATGTCAGAGCTGTCCCTGTGCGGGGGCAGTTAGTGCTACCAATGCCTAAGCAACCACTCACATTGCTGTATTTGAATAAAGTCGTGGCCAAAATTATGCCAAAAAATTTAAACAAAAATTAAGTGTCAATTGTGTTTTCCTTTGGGGTGTATTGGGGACCTCGACACGCAAACACCCTTATATCTTAAAGGTAAAGGTAAAGGGACCCCTGACTGTTAGGTCCAGTCGCAGATGACTCCGGGGTTGCGGCATTCATCTCACTTTACTTGCCGAGGGAGCCGACATTTGTCCGCCGACAGCTTCCGGGTCATGTGGCCAGCATGACCAAGCCGCTTCTGGCGAACCAGAGCAGCGCACGGAAATGCTGCTTACCTTCCCGCCAGAGTGGTACCTATTTATCTACTTGCACTTTGAGGTGCTTCCGAACTGCTAGGTTGGCAGGAGCAGGGACCGAGCAACGGAAGCTCACCCTGTCACAGGGATTCGAACCGCCATACAGAATTGAGAGGATGAATACTGTCCTATATTTTTTAAGGTCACTTTTCCTCCCAAGTACCGCAGTTCCTTGCTCTCTCCTCCCATATTTACTCCCTACGCCTGCTGGTTTGGGGGGTCACAAATACATTTTAAAGTCAAGGAAAGCATAGTGTGTTGAATTGTAATAATAATGATAGTAAAACACAGCTCTCTCTCTTTTTTTTGCATTGCCTATTTTTTCTGTGTTTTTTAGCCTCTTCAATGTAGCTACTGGCTTAATGAATCCCTTTTCTAAAAAGAAAGCCCCTGTGCCTATGAGATTATCACTGTAAAATTTGTCATTCTCCTTGTGCTTAAAGTACATGATTAAAGCAGTGGCCCCGCTGAGGGAAATGATTCTAGCTCACAACTAGAAAGGATCAATCCGTGTTTGCTGAAGTCAGACTGGTTTAGTAGACACTGCTGTTCTGGGACGCTGCCAGACCCCTAAGAAATGTGCATGAGCTTTGAAACTCCAAGCTAGTCTTGCACAGAGCACAGCAAGGGCCCCAGAAAAGGCTTATCAACCTCTAATGTACCTTTTAAAGATGCAACAGCTGTGCAGAAAATATAGAGCAAATACATATGCACAATATACAGAGCAAATACTTATTACAAATTGCTCTATTCCAATGTTGGAAGAGAGCAGGGTGGTTTTTATTTTGGTTACTGGGCAATGGCATTCATGGCAGAATTAAACAAAGGGCTGTAATGGTTGACACTGTAATGGTTGACGCTCTTCTCCAACAAACATCTGAAGCAAACAAATGAATCTCCTTCATCAAGACATGGAATAGAAAGTGGAGAATGCCCCATTTTGTGCTTGAAAATATCTCCATGTATAGGGTTGCCATATTTCAAAAAATTGAAAATCCGAACAGAAAAGGATCTCTCTCTTAAATTCCAGCTCTAGAAATGTTAAATAGCACAGAGATTTGGATTTACTTTTCCAAAGCCCAGGCAACTCACAGTCTTCCATAACCTGGGGAACTATCTCTTAGAAAACAAGGATTAATAACAATGTAGTATAACAAATGGGGATGATTTGAATGAGAAATTCCAGAGAATTGCCTTTTAAAACCAATGAAGCCAAATGTCACAAACTATAAAGAATTTTATTTGGGAAATAAAAGGAGCAGAGTGAAGGAAGGGAAAGGGAAGTCAAAGAAGCCACACACCGAGAGACTTGCAAATTAAAGCGAAAAGTCAATCAAACTTTATGTAATTGCATCAATGCGTATGACCTGGGTTTCAGCGAATGGGCAGAGTCCCACACAGAAAAGAAGCTTATATCTTGATTTATTGATTGATTGACTGATTGATTGATTGCCTTTATATGTCATCTTTCTGCCAAGGCACCCACAGTGGTTTACAATGTTAAAGCAAACAAACTATTAAAAAGGCAAAGTTGGACAGGGCAAGGGGAGGGGTTGAACGGATGCTGGTGTAATGTGAAGAAATGGGTTAAATTACACAATGCTTTTGCTCACTTCTTGAAGAGTATGTCCCCCATGTCTGGATGTGCTGAGATGAGGGTGCCAAGTGCACTGGGTTACTATAACAACTCCAGCGAGGTTGAAGGTATGACTTGCTGACTTATTCACCCTCCCATTGGTTCAGGAAATACGTCTGTGTGTAGAGATGGATATAATGGTCTTCAGCTGTGGTGTCCTGAACTGGACACAGTATACCACGTGTGGTCTGACCAACGTGAGTGTGAAACCCAGAACATCTGCCTGTTCAGGAGCTCCACAGAAGTGCCAAATTGCAGACACTCAAGAGGCACTGTTCACTTAATAGAGGTTTCGTTACAGGTACTCAAAGCAAACAGAGGTTTTTCTCTCAAGCAGGTGCATTACAACCCCCTGAGATATACAATGAAGAGCAGTAGTGTTTTTTTCTGGGGGGGGGGAATGGTGGGGGAACTCACCACAAAGTTTGCCAATTTGTTTATTTATGGTGGGCCCAGTCACAGTGCCACACCCCCCGCACTGGGCAGTGGCTCAATATAAGTTATAATTAATAAAGTGGGAGCGGGTGGCGCTGTGGTCTAAACCATGGAGCCTCTTGGGCTTGCAGATCAGAAGGTTGGCAGTTCGATTTTGCGCGACGGGGTGAGCTCCTGTTGCTCTGTCCCAGCTCCTGCCAACCTAGCAATTCAAAAGCACACCAGTGCAAGTAGATAAACAGGTACCACTGCAGCGGGAAGGTAAACGATGTTTCTGTGTGCTGTGGCACTCACCACAGTGTCCTGTCACACCAGAATCAGTTTAGTCATGCCGGCCACATGACCCAATAAGCTGCCTGTGGACAAATGCCAGCTCCCTCGGCCTGAAAGCAGAAATGAGCGCTGCACCCCATAGTCACCTTTGACTGGACTTAACCATCCAGGGGTCCTTTATCTTTACCTATGATTAATAAACTAAAGCAGACAATGGTCTGGATTAGAAATGACCACAGTTTTATTGTTCACAGATATAGATGGAATTTTGGCTCAGGCATTAGGTGTATATCCGATTCCAGCCCTGCCAGACAAAAAAATATTATTTAATTTTAAAAAGGTAAGGGAACCCAGTTCTCCTCAGTTCCTGCTCAACCCCCCCCCCCAAGAGCAGTTTCTGTGTGAGTAGTAAACAGATCTTTAAGCTATTGCCATTAGAGTCCAGTGCCAGGGAATGACTGAACTATATAATGATACTATCCACATAGTTGATTTTAACACTCAGTTTCTCAGCTGTCTCTCAGGCCATTTCCCATAAATTCTGCATTCTGTAACTATCAGTGGAATGGTTCAGAAGTGCCAGTCAACTGATTACATCTGCCATACAGTGGAGGGCAGACGCACTGACTGATTTTATGTTTTGGTAATTATGCTGCAAACTTTTAATGGGGCAGGGGGTTGCAGGCTGTTCATGTGGTTCTCTGTGCAAGTTAAGCAGTTTTACAACAACAACAACAACAACAACAACAACAACAACAACCCCTGGTTATCCCCACAGGTTATGCTGGAGCAGTAAAAACTACTTTTATTTCGTATTTTATTATGTATTTTGTGCTTTGATTGTTTTTATTGTGTATTTTGTGCTTTGTATACTGTAACTTTGTGTTGTGAGCCGCTCTGAGACTGACTGGTATAGGGCGGTATACACATTTTAATAATAATAATAGCAGCTGCTTTACACAAACAACCTGCAACATGGAGCTGGTGCCTTCTTCATGTGCTTCCAATCTGCAACCATGATGCTGCTCACATGCACCATTTGCCCCTAATTAGGGTGTGATATCCATAGGGGCCCATTCACACATGCAAGCAATCAAGTGATGAAAATGCATGTCTGAACCAGTCCTTGCCTTATGTAGCAGTGCTGAATCTCTGACATAGATGTAAGACTGGGCTGGGCAGAACAGGGCTTCTGCTCCTTTAATGGTTTTAAAGAAGAAATGTCAACGTGTGTAGCTTGTCACACTACCTATACCTGTTGACATTGTCTCATCTGAATGAATACCTGGAAGTCTTCTTCTTCTTCTTCAGCGATCACTTGTAGCCAAGTAAGATTGTCTTCCATGAACACAGTTTTAACTGTGAATCCATAAGTGACTGTGGAGGCCAATTCTGTATCCACACATCTTTCCACAGTGGGGACATAGGTTTCCAGGTGGGAGTTGATTATGGTGTGGATTTGCCAAGCATGCCTTCCTCTTAGCACGTTTCTCATTATCATCCTGAGTTCAAGCATCTTCAAAGTCCATGGAACCTTTGGTAAAGGCTATTCTCCAATTGAGTGCTTGCAGGCCAGTGTTTCCCAATTGTTGGTGTTTATACTACATTTTTAAACATTTGCCTTGAGAGAGTCTTTAAACCTCTTTTGTTGACCACCAGCATTGCACTTTCCATTTTTAAGTTTGAAATAGAGTAGTAACTTTGGAAGACGATAATCAGGCATCTGCACAACATGACCAGTCCAACGAAGGAAGTAAGACCTAATTGTCAGATACATGTTCAATAAGACTGGTAGATTTCATATTACACCAATTTTGAGAGAGTTGTTAGGGACTTCATATTTGCATCTGGGTTCAGCTCAAAACCCTGACATTGACATTTATAGCCCTAAATGACTTGGGTCCTGGATACCTGAAATATCATCTACTCCCATGCAAACTAGTGTAGTAGGTCTTTTAAACCATTCCACCACCCTCGGCAGTTTTGTTGGGCACTGGTGTGCAAGAAGGCCTTCTCTGTGGTGGCACCCAGGCGTTAGAACTCCCTGCCTCTACATGTGCATCTTGTGTCAACACTGGATATGTGTCAAAGACATGCTGAGGCATGCCTTTTTATCTAAAACCAGTGCTAACAGCATGACAGGAAATGAAGCCGCCATCGGGGGTAGCTAGAGAAGAAACAATTTTCAAAACAAAATTTTAGTTTCTTCTCCCATTAGATCCACAAAATGTTTAGGGATATGTGTATCCCTGCGTACCCCCAGAAAAAAGCACTGCCTAAAACTCTGAGAAATTCTTGATTTACCCACCTATGTAAACATAATAGTCTGTGATTTTGATTACAGTCATACCTTGGTTGATGAACGGAAACTGTTCTGCAAGTCCGTTCGACTTCCGAAAATGTTCGAAAATCAAGATGTGGCTTCTGATTGGCTGCAGGAGCTTCCTGCACTCAATTGGAAGCCACAGAAGTTCAGGTTCCAAAGAACGTTTGCAAACCGGAACACTCACTTTTGGGTTTGCGACGTTTGGGAGCCTAAATGTTCGAGTCTCAAGACGTTCATCAACCAAGGTACGACTGTATTTGAATTCTTTGAGGCTACTTTTCCCAATTAATAAACTTTTGTTTGCTTGTTATTTTGCAACCTGCCCTGGGTAATATATGTATGTGATCAACAAACACACACATGACAGCTTGCTTGTGTGAATGGACCACCACAGATATCGCATCGCATGCATGAACCAACTCTTGGCAATTTCCCCCTGAAAACATTGCTTATATTTCTGAGTAAGTATAGCTTGGATCATGCTGCTAAGCTCCAGTTTCCCTCTAATATATTGCAGCATTAATTTTGGCTGGTGGCTTCGTGTCACTCTGTGCTTTACGGAACCATCCTGAGTACATTAATCCCACATAAAAAATAAATGACTTCTATGAGAAAGCACTTTTATAGTCGGGTGTGTTAGTACTAGCAGCTGGAGCGTGAAACAGTCAGAATACTTGTGTGCCAACTTTGCATAAACAAACCGTTTCTCGATGCTTCCGCTAATATTATTTGGCTTCTGAGTTCTTGCCAGTTGCGTGTTCAATGGCACTGATGCTCAGCTTAGTGAAGGCTCTTTCACTATGAAAGAAGTGGGGCTGGGGTGGGGGGGGGGAGAGCTAAACTGTTTAGGGATAGATACACCTTTTATACTTCCCAACATCAGGAAATAAAGGAACGGAACAAAGCAGCAATTACAAAGGTTCCTCTCACCTAAGACACAGGCACTTCACTTTCGATCCTTGGCAAACAAAATATTAAAAGCCGAACAGTTTTTTTTTAAAAAGTCAGATATATATAAAAAGATCTTCCCATTTTCTCCCACCCACCCCCAAACATATAACATTCACCCCTAATGTATTTTCTGAAAGCCGCCCAAGTAAAACTATTTATTTTAACTAAAGTAA
This sequence comes from Podarcis pityusensis, assembly GCF_964106645.2. Classification (NCBI taxonomy): domain Eukaryota; kingdom Metazoa; phylum Chordata; class Lepidosauria; order Squamata; family Lacertidae; genus Podarcis; species Podarcis pityusensis. The sequence continues at coordinate 63,724,523 of NC_138031.1, forward strand.
TCAAGATTAATGTCAGCAGTTATGACACACGCTGTTTGCTAAAGAACACATAGAACAATTGCTCAAGGCAAGCTTCATTAAGAAATCAGATAAAATTAGTAAAACTGATTATATTTCAAAACTCAGCAGCGGCAGCAGCAGCGGCAGCTCAAATTGCCATTCAGGAGGCTCCAATTAACACAATTGGTCTTGTTCACAATCAGCTTTTGTAATCTCATTAGCCTATTATATTTTAATCATTGGGATAACTGCACAACCAAACTTAACTCTCCTTTTGGTGCTTTTGCACTGATGGAAAAAGAGTGAAACACACAATGTGGACAGGGTTTTCTCTTTTTCTTTTTCAGAAAATGATGTGATCAGGAGGCGACCTGGTTTACATATTATTGCCATGCGTGCAGAAGCCCCGGTCCAGGACTCTGGGTGTGGCAGGACTCCACTAACAGCAGGCATCTAATTTGGCACTAATTGAGGAGGGATTCATTGGATGGCTGACACTGCAGCAGCAGCAGCTGAATTAGAGATACGGTTTGGGAAGACAAGAAAGCAACGTGCACTCCATAGACACGCAGACATACACCTATGCAGTGCCACTGCACGGTACAAAGCCTTGTTGCGGAGGTATTGTCCCTTGTTATAACACAAAGCTTTGTGTCCTTTAGATATCTGGCAGTCTGCAGTACCTTATGGTACCCGTGTTTCCTTGATATTGAGCACCGCTTGCTGCAATGAGATTATGTTCTATTGATGGGAACTGGGGTGTAACGTAGCCATCCACAGAAAGCAATAGGTTGTCCTATTTTCCCGCTGCAAAACACTATGTATTTTTATGAACTGCCTCTATCTTGCACACCAGGAATGCTTCTGTGGCTAAAGCTATAATAGGATTTTCCTAAATGATATAGAAATACAAATATCCTGACGGAGCATTTCGCTGCCTCTCTCCCTCTCTCCATTTATTTAAGCAAGGCAGGATTTTCCTCCCATCTTTTGAAAGGCCGTTTTCAATTTCCTATTTTCCCTTATGAGCACTTCCTGCAAAGGTGTCAATATGCACTAATTGTGTTCTGCTTGGCTCACCGGCAAATCAAAGCAGCAAAGAGAGTAGGCCAATATGCATTCAAATCCCTTTACTTGCCGGCATCAATCTCAGCTGGAAAGGAGACGCAAAAGCAAATATCTATATGCTGGGAAAATCAGGATTTCTTCCTGTGACCTCAAACAGAACTAATGTATTTGTTTGAGGTTGGGTTGTTTTTTTTAAAACTTTCTGAAATGATTGTAATGCAGCTTCTTGCAGCCAATATCCTGGGAGTATTTTGCTTCAGAGAACATAACAAGAAATAATACCACAATACAAGCAGAAGAGTAGATATTATAATCACATTAGGAGGTTGCTCAAGCAGACCTTGCTAGCACCAAAGCAAATCCAGCAGTTCAGTTAGGCCAAAGAGCAGAAAATATGCTCACTGATACTCTACATCTCAAACCATAGCAAATCAGAACCAATAATTCAGCTATTTAATAGGGGAAGAGCAACAGTCCAGGTCAATCTCTCTCTCTCTCTCTCTCTCTCTGTGTGTGTGTGTGTGTGTGTGTAGTGGTGTAAAGTTCACCCATCAAAACACCCTTCTCTGATCATGTTGGATGGGTTGCATGTCTCCATCCCCTCCGTGCATTTGGGTCACAGCTTTTCCCACATGCATATTTGTCCATTGGCAGATCTCTGCATTTCTGTATTTTGTATAGTACCAATGTGGTACATTCTGGTTTTTGAGATGCAGGGAAACAATTTCAAGTTTTTGCTCAATCCTGAAGCCAGAAGCAGATCAAGGACTGGGGGCCCCTTGTTGAAGGCTACCGTCTTTAACTCCCACCCGCCCAAAAATGCAGCGGCTCCAGAAGTTCCATTGTTCCAGAGCATTGTGGGTAAAAGAAAAAAGCATGGTGGCTGCCATATTTTTGTGGCCGTACGTGGCCATTTTTTACCCACAATGCCCCAGAATGGCTGGATTTTTAAGACACTGAATTTTGAGAAAACTAAGATAGTAGACATAACCATGGCAGCCTGACGAAGCAGCTCCGGCTGGTGTCAATGTCCGTGGCATACCTCACTACTGGCAGTGGTTCCTGAAGCTATCTGATAATGCCAGCTGGTGGTGCCTAGTCTACACAAATATGGAAGAGCAGATATCCCCCGTTCCATGCCTTTATTTTCCATGAATTTGTTTGGCTCTGCATTCCTGAATCCTAGCTTAATTTGGAAAAGGTCTAAACATTGCTAAAATCATATCTGGACTTGCAGTTCACTCAGCTTTGTGTCAGCTTTCTGAAGCGATGAACTCTTACAGATTGCTTCAGGGCCACAGCCAGCGACATAGCAATTCGTTCAATTAATGTGAATATCCTGCTCACTTTTTACTGAGGTGCATGTGCACATTGGGTGTGTATGGGGCAGAGGAACAGCCGCTCCTCCAGTCATAAGTATACCCAATTGGTTGATGCATTTTCCATCAAACCAGCTTCTATCCAATTTGAAAACCTAAGTCACATTAACTTCTCAGTTGAGGTGCGGTGTGTACATTTGAAGAATGAGCTTGCTGCGTTTCAAGGTGCAAATGTGTACATAGCTTAACTGTTAGACACTGACACATCTAGTGTAAGGCCGGAGACTGAGTTTACCTGTTTCCCTTTATATATGGCAACAAGTGGTATAGAACTGTAGAGTTGGAAGTGGACCATCTGTAATGCAGGATTCTCAACTAGATCATACATGACAGATGGCCATCCAGTGGCGGAGGAAGGGGACCATAGCTGACAGCCTTCCCTTTTTTTGCGGGAAATCCCCTTATTCCAGTGCCGTTTCCCGCTGCTTCCCGCTGCTATCCTGGATTGTTAGATATCCCGTAGACTGTCCCTGGGACAGGTGAGGCTGCTGATCCCTTATTTTCAAATCTGAAAGTTGACAGCTATGAAGGGGACACGGGGGGGTGCAGTCTGCTCCGGGTGTCATCACTGAGGGGGCGTGACAAAATTAGTTTTTTAAAAATTGGGCTCACGAAACTTTTTAGGAGTGACGTGGTGGCTTAGGCGCCTACAGGGTCTGCACAACCTGAAACAGCAGCGTAGGACTTGTGCTTGCCTACTGCCTCTCCCTCAGCCGCCCTACAGCTGAGGGGGAGGCGGTGGAAAGGCTCCAAGCGTCGAAGAGGCTCGCCCTGCCCCCATGGGTGGATCACCCTGCCCCTGGCTGCAGGACACTCCCTCACACCAGGTACCCGAGCGGCTAGCTACTCCTATGTGGCCATCCAACCTCTGCTTAATAGTCTCCAAGGAACGAGAGTCTACCACCTCTCATGGTAGGGCCAGTGTGGTGTAGTGGTTAAGAGCGGTGGACTTGTAATCTGGTGAACCGGGTTCGGTTCCCCGCTCCTCCACATGCAGCTGCTGGGTGAACTTGGGCTAGTCACACTTCTCTGAAGTCTCTCAGCCTCACTCACCTCACAGAGTGTTTGTTGTGGGGGAGGAAGGGAAAGGAGAATGTTAGCCGCTTTGAGACTCCTTCAGGTAGTGATAAAGCGGGATATCAAATCCAAACTCTTCTTCAAACTCTTCTTGTGGGAGCGTGTTCCACTGTCGAACAGCTCTTAACATCAAAAACAGCAGCAGAAACAAAGTTGCCAAACCATCTGGTAATTACATCCTCCAGTCAAGTTGGGAACCTGCTTTAGAGTACACCTAGCTAACTGGTTATTTCAGCTTTGTCTTTCAGAGTTATTTCAGCTTTGTCTTTCAGAGTTAGAAATCTTTTCTAATCTCACCTACATGCTGCTAAATCTACATCAATTTGGTCTTAAGGTTTCCCAAGGGACGTTTGAAGATCCTGGCAAGAGTTTTCCATTCCCCCGCTCTCCCCATTGTGCTTCCCTAAGTGGCAGCGTCCTCTGAATTTACATTTTGTAAAATCACCAGCAGATTATCCTCAAAAAGATCAGACAATACATATCATAGGGGAACAAGCAGCGGCAGTGGGGGCAAACCAGCACACCTTCGGATCCCATGGCCCCAGTCCTAGCATTCAGCTGGTGTTCCCCAGTTAAGCACCATCAATAGTAATACCTAATAGCATTCTCTAAGCTCAGCCAGGGAAAGAAAATGGGGTTGTTATCTATCAAAGCACATTTTAGTTTTTGACAAGTAAAAAGCAGCATGGGGAATGCAGCAAGGCTGCAATGAAAGCCTAAAAGAAAACTCATATAACATCTGGTGTCATTTATCCCCTGTTGGCCTTTCATAGTGCGATATGATGAGCTTGTTCTGATTTAAGATCAGATGATCTGGTTTGGAAGAGGGGAGAAAGTGTGGCGGGTGGTGGCGGAGGGGGGGGGAGAGGGATGCAGTCAGTCTGGCAGCAAATGGGGGATACAAAATCTGCTCAAATAATTGGAAACACGACAGATTTTCCTTAACCGATGCCAGTGGCGTCTTACTTTATCCATCTCTCTCAGCTGAATTTGTTAAGTGCATTATCTTATTGGTTTTAAAGTTTTCATCTCACTTATTTGCAGGGGGAAAACGTGAACAAATCAGTCATGATGGATTGCCTAATTTTCCTGGGCTGAATAAACCCAGTTTTATAAGACTGTTGATTCCTGGGTTATTAGTTAATAGAAACATTTATCAATTTCTATACCACCACCCTTTCTCTCTCACACACACAAACCTCACAAAAATACTACACACACACACACACACAACCAAACAACGCAAAATCAATGATTGCATTAGAAACCTTCCTTTAGTTTTCCACATAATAATCAGCATTGGATATTCTTATGGGTAATTGCATCGTTCTAGGGAGGCTTGAATAAAATTGGTTTCTCCTTCCTTCTTTTGTTATCCCCCCCCCCTTTCCTGTACAAATACAAAACCCAGTCAAAGTGAAAGGATATCATTAGATCAGCAATTACACAGAATGGCCTTTGATCAGGACAGGGTGGGGGGCACAGGAAGGGAAAGACCACTTCCTACCTAGCAAGAATGGTGCTAGTGTGTCTATTACTAGTTACTTGAACTGAATGAGGTGTTAGACCTTGTAACCCTAGCTGTTATTGATACTGAACACAGAACAATTAGAATTGTTTACTAATTCAGAGGCGGGGGGAGACTTTGGAGTGGGGCATGTGCGATTGATAGCCTTTCTTTTAATTGGTTTGGCCAAATTCCTTACATTTCTGTTGGGTGACCCCTTGTAATGGGACTTGTAATGGGAAATGATGCAAGACCTCTCCTAAAGGTGACACCTTCTCTACACAGTGCATACAACTTATTAAGATGTCTGTCTTACTGTGGTTTATATATATTTTCCATCTCTCTCTCTCTCTCTCTCTCTCTCTCTCTCTCTCTCTCTCACACACACACACACACACACACAGAGTGGGTAATGCTGTGGTCTAAACCACTGAGCCTCTTGGGCTTACTGATCAGAAGGTCGGTGGTTCGAATCCCCTTGATGAAGTGAGCTCCCATTGCTCTGTCCTAGCTTCTGCCAACCTAGAAGTTCGAAAGCATGCCAATGCAAGTAGATAAACAGATACCGCTGTGATGGGAAGGTAGACGGCGTTTCCATGCAGTCTGGTTTCTGTAATGGTATTCCATTATGCCAGAAGCAGTTTAGACATGCTGGCCATATGACCCGAAAAGCTGTCTGTGAACAAACGGCGGCTCCCTCAGCCTGAAAGCAAGATGAGCGCCACAACCCCATAGTCGCCTTTGACTGGGCTTAACGTCCAGGTTACCTTTTTCCTGCAAACCCTGACCTTTCTTCTCACTAAAACATGCATGCCGATCTAAAAATAGAGAGGGATGGAGAGAAGTGAAACACTTGGAACAAAAGGGAGGAGGGAATAAACCAAAGGGCAATAATTTCAGGGCACACAAGATGAAGGAAACGGGCAATGAATGAAGAAAGAGAACAGGGACAGGGAGTATAATATTTGTTAACGTCAGGAGGAAAAGTGAAGGTGTAAATCTCCACCAGAGTTGAGCAAAGTTGTCTGTGTATTGGGTCTTGAATATTTCAAGTTCAGGATATGCCAAGATCTGTTTGATACATGATGACACGACTGATATCAACAGAACCACAATGGAGGCCATTTCAGACAAACCACTTATCACACAACTTTCTCTCACATGACAGCCTTCATGTGGCCCCTTGCGCAGCAGGTTGCAACTCTGAGCTGGGTCTCACTAGCCGATGAACAACAAGTATACTTATCATAAAGGATGCAAAAGTTATGGTCCACCAGACTGAACACACCCATACCTGTGACTCAGAAACAACAAAGAGGGTTCTGGCATCCTACAGAGTAACAGATATACTGTGGTAAATATGGACAAATTAGTCTATTTTTAGTCTGAATCACTTTTGCTTATGTTCACCCATAAGTCACTTCCATCTGCTTATGCATTAATCAGTGTTTGTTTTAATCCTTTGAAAAACATTCATTGAAATATATATTTAAATACATATTTTTAAACACGCTGGGTGTTAGAGTAAAACTATTGAAATCAATGTGTCTACTCTAAATTGAATACCACACATTTTGTCCCCAAATTGAACTCTCTCAAAAGCACACTTTAAAGTGTATATTGAGGTATATTTTTCAGTCCACAACTGCATTTGGGACGTACGAAAGAAGCATATTATAGTCTGTAAGTTCATCTGGGCAGAAGCAGCTCTTGGGCACTCATTATGCTAGCTTCTTGAGAGGTGGGTCTCTGTTGCTTACCAGGAGGGGAAATAGAGGGGAGGGGTGACAGGGAGGTCAGTATGGTGCAAACACGCCAGCAGGAGTGTCAGGCTGGCTCTGCTGGTGTGTTTGCACTGCACCTATCTCTTGACAAGCAGCTCACCTGCCAGGAAGCTAGCATTGCATCTCTGCCCCATACTGTGAATTGCTTCTGAGTCTGGCAGGTGCAAATCAAATCAGTGTATCCTGGAATTCACAAAAGTACAATTCTGCAAGTACCTTTTATTATCACATAAACTGTTGTGGATTAGACTCCACTTCATCAGGTGCTCCTCAGGTGGCAGATGTGTATGTACACATGTGTATTTGCTGTGTGGGTATGTATGCATGCACACACTAACTTGGTGCACATGCACAGGCTAAGAAACTATGATCTTTATTCCAAAATGCTAAGGAGGTTAAAAATTCTTTCTGAAAACTAAGTGGGCTGGACAAAATTAGAAAGAGTCCCCGTCTTCAGTTAGAGAAGGAAATAGGCACCGTAGGAGTCTCATTCAAACAAGTCTCAGTGCTTTACCAACAGAATTATAATGCTGTTTTTATGTGATTTGTAATCCATATTATTTTCTAGGTATTATACTGGAGTATTGTATTTTCCTTCCTCTTTCTTCAAAGTTTATATTATTTTTCTGCAGGAAAATGAAAGAATAATTTTATGTATCATTAGACCAATCAAGTCATTTCCATTACAACAGTGGATCTGCAATCTTTGTCTGATCGTACTTTACACCACCCCACCCCGTTCCACAGGGTTGCTAAAGTGAAAATCTGAACCTAAATTGGATTAACAAATTACAAGGTACAGGGAGGGGAAAAGGTAATAAGTGAGGTCAAATGGCAATGAAACAAGGGGGGGGCGAATATCATACTGGCATGCAGTTGTTACAGAACACCTGGACTTCATAAGCAGCTATTTGTAGAGTTGTTTGTGTGAAGAGCCCATTCACACTCACCCAGAGACCACTTTGAAAAACGCTGCAGAAGATTCTGATTTTCTCTCTGTCCTTAATCATGAACTTAGTGTTTATCCATTGTCAAGCATTTATCTCACTCTTCTGGCATAGAAGCCTTCCTGGTGGTAGAAAGGGCTGCTTTGCCCTGTGATGTAATAGGTGTGCGCACAAACACACACACACACACACACACACACACACACACACACCCTTCAGTAAAATCTGAGAACAACCTGAGGGTATGCAAGAATGGTCCTGAAAAATTTCAGTAGGATCCTAGGGATATGGGGAAATTAGATTCAACTTGCACTTAAAGGCGAGCCCACCTAATTCACTCTTTCTGAAACACATCTGCTCTTTGAAATCTGCAGTTCTCCAAATTTTGCCGGGCAGCTTTCCAGACAAGTAATGTGTTCAGAATTAATATATTGGGGTAAAGTGTGCATAAATTGTATATATTAGTGAGAATAATATTAAAAAATGTGGTATATTAAGGAAAATTGCTTTACAAGAATGTGTATATGAGGAAAAAATTGCACCCCAATACAGTACTGGTGGATTTCAAGAGAACTGCTCTCTCTCTCTCTCTCGGAAACGGATGTGGAAATGTGAAGAACTGAATTTAAGGCTGGATCTAGACACATCAAAAAATGTTTCAGGAAAATGAGTTGTAAACCTCATAATGGGAAATCACGTTGCCGAAAGATGGAATTCTACAGCGCCATCTGGTGTCACAGTGTTACAATGCATTTAAAATGCTTTTTTTAAAAAACAACAACAACTAAAAAACTAATGTAGCCAGGTCCCTAGGAAAAGGATAAACTGAGAGAAACCAGAATTGACAGATCTGTCCACATGCCTAGACATTCTTTAAAATTCCTCAAATGTTTTCTTCTGGAAGAAACTCCCAACTTTGCAACATATTTTTTAATGGGACAAGGACTTTTCAGATTTGTTGGAGTGAGAGATGCAAAAATATCACCTTTCCTGCAAGTAAGAAGTTATGGCAACAGAATTTAAGAAGATCTTCATTGTCACCCTAATCTAGCAAAAGTTTATCCTAATTATGCCCAACTAAAAGCAGACGGTCTTGAGTAAGCTATGGACAATTTGTTTTTATTGGTTTCAGTGGGATTCAACCACGAGTAAACTTTATTTGGTGATGGGTAAGAAATTAAGTTTGTGTTTTAATGAGAGTCTACTTTTTTGCACTTCTCAAAACAATGTGCAAACAGAAACACAGTAGTTCTTCAAATGATTGTGAAGAATTTTGCAATGGAGCATAGGCTCTCTAGTCATTCATGGAACCTCAGCAAGAATGGCTTATGGTCAGGGATGAGAGGAGTTGTAGTCCAGCAACTTCTGGAAGGTCTCAGGTTATCCACCCCTGGTTCATAAGGAAAGTGGATATGAGGTGATATGTACATATGTAAATTATGAGAATAATTTCGCAGCCACGAAATTAAAAGACGCCTGCTTCTTGGGAGAAAAGCAATGACAAACCTAGACAGCATCTTAAAAAGTAGAGACATCACCTTGCCAACAAAGGTCCGTATAGTAAAAGCTATGGTTTTCCCTGTAGTGATGTATGGAAGTGAGAGCTGGACCATAAAGAAGGCTGATCGCCGAAGAATTGATGCTTTTGAATTATGGTGCTGGAGGAGACTCTTGAGAGTCCCATGGACTGCAAGAAGATCAAACCTATCCATTCTTAAGGAAATCAGCCCTGAGTGCTCACTGGAAGGACAGATCCTGAAGCTGAGGCTCCAATACTTTGGCCACCTCATGAGAAGAGAAGACTCCCTGGAAAAGACCCTGATGTTGGGAAATAAAGGGCACAAGGAGAAGGGGACGACAGAGGATGAGATGGTTGGATAGTGTTCTGGAAGCTACCAGCATGTGTTTGATCAAACTGCGGGAGGCAGTGGAAGACAGACGTGCCTGGCATGCTCTGGTCCATGGGGTCACAAAGAGTCGGACACGACTAAACGACTAAACAACAACAACAAATTATGAGAGAAACATCACGATGGCAAAACAACTTAACCGAGCAGCTCCTTCATGATCTCAAGATTTGCAAGTTACAGAAAAGAATCTCCATTGACTCTTAAAAGATATGCAATCTTTTAGCAGACACAATCCATCATGGAAATACAACTGATTTTATCGTTAATGATTATTTATTTTATTTACACTTGTTAACAAATAACTGCATTGACATTGTTTATGGGAATCTTTTGGCTTTCGTGTTCGGAAATGAATAGAATTTGCATTAAATTTTGGATTTATCTGCAAAGCAATACATTCTACAGCCTAACTGTTTTCGTTTGGACTTCATTTTAAGAAAAACCACTAAATGGGCCTAAATGCTGTGATGTGAAATGTTGAGGGCAGCTTGTGTTTAAAATGACCTGAACACCACATGGATGTTGCTTCCACACACAAAATGGCTACCCATACACAATGATGTCCAGTGGCCATTTGATGTGGCGGCCACACCTGGATAACCATGAAAAGCTCCCCTGATTAGCCACAATTCAGGAATCACAAGCATGTCCATAACTCATTTCTTGCTCTTTGCAGTGCTTTCGTAAGTTCCAGGTAAATGACTTTAACCTCAGTTTCAACAAGATATTTCCTTCAGAACAAAAATGAAGGGAGCTTAAAAAAAATAAAAAAAATCTTTATGCAAGTAGACTTTGCTGTTGAATCTTATCTTTTGTTAGTTCAAAGGTTTCTGAAGATATAAATTCTTCTCAACTGCCCTGAGGTGGTGGGAATGTAAATTGAATACTTTACAATTTGTAGACTGTTCCTGCAGTAATGTGCATCTCCTCCGTGAGCGAGTGTTTGGGGATTTTTCAATTACTGCAGTCGGAAAACTCTGAGATATTCTTTAGGGCAGAAAAAGCTCCTTCTCAAAGTTGAGTCACTGATGTTCAAATTAGCTGCCAAAGGCACTATAATGATCTGTGCTCCAGATTTTACTAAACAGGGGGAGGGGGGATTGGCCTATTTCATCACAGGAAGGAGGGACCTTTTCCACCATCACTGAAACTATCCTAACCTTTAGCTTCTATTTCAGAAGAATGAGATAAATTACCATCAATACATAAGACACTGGTCAGGTCCATGATTAAGGGCATAAATAGATGTTTTGAAACAGAGGAGGTTGTCACCAAACCACGTCAAATTCCTCTGTCTTTGAAACGTCTAGTATACCTGAAGGAGCGTCTCCACCCCCATTGTTCAGCCCAGACACTGAGATCCAGCACTGAGGGCCTTCTGGCGGTTCCCTCGCTGAGAGAAGTGAGGTTACAGGGAACCAGGCAGAGGGCCTTCTTGGTAGTGGCGCCCACCCTGTGGAATGCCCTCCCTTCAGATGTGAAGGAAATAAGCAGCTAACTTATCTTTAAAAGACATCTGAAGGCAGCCCTGTTTAGGGAAGTTTTCAATATTTAATGCTGCATTGTTTTTAACACTTGATTGGGAGCCGTCCAGAGTGGCTGGGGAAACACAGCCAGATTGGGGGGGGGGGTAAAAATAAATAAATTATTATTATTATTACTACAATGCTGGTACTTACCTTTATGCAATGGCATCACTGCACAATGCATCTTGTTGCCCTAGTCCACATCACCAGGGCATGTGGCATAATGATGTCAGGAGGACACAAAGTAATAAATAAATAAGTTGTATTGCATATTATGTAGTGGCAGAGGAGAACCTAACAAGGCTGCCATTTTTGCAGTGGCCCTGTGACTTCCCTATGACATAGTTCCTGTCTTAAAAATACAAGAGGAAATGCTAGCATAACAGAGCCGTCTCATGTTAGGCCACCAGGTTTCAGCAACCAGACACTACTGTTCACAACAAGCCATGAGCTCACTGGGTGAATAATATGTCGTAAAAGGTAGTAGTTCTGAAATTATGCCGAACACAGCGTCATTTTCTTTAAAATGCTACGATCAAGTGGAATGCACAGAAGACTATGAGAGCGATCAGAAATAATGCCAGCTGCTACAGTTTAATGCTTTTAAACCAGTGCAATTGAAATCTTATTGCTTACATTTGAGGATTGAGGTCAATAGCCAATATAATTTAATAGCTAATGAATTTCCAATAAGCAGAAGACCTCGGTGATTCATAAATACAGTTAAAGCCACATTCTCTGAACTTTAGTTATCAAAAATGCCTACTTCTCTTGCATCTTCATGTGATTCTCACAGGTAGAACAAATATGGATAAATATGAATGTTCTTGGTGGAGTCACTGAAGATGCCAAGCATAAGAACCTAACAAAAGCCCTGCAGGATCAGACCAGCATCTCGTATCCCCAGGTGGCTAACCAGATGTTTCTGGGAACCTCCACGATGATGATGAGTACAATAGCCCCTTTTCAGCATTTTTGTCCAATTATGCTGTCTCTGATTCAGGAGGTAGCATGCAACCATCATGCCTAGTAGTCATTGGTAGCCTTTTCCTTTATTTATATGATTTCCTATGAATTTATCTGATCTCCTTTTAGAGCCATCTAAGCTGGTGTCCATCTCCAAGTTCTGTGGTCAGCAAATTCCATAGTATAACTTGCACTGCCTGAGCACTTCCTTTCATTTGTCCAGAAACTCCTATCATTCAGCTCAGTGGCACCCATATCAGAAGGGAACACTAAAATCTTATTAAGAGTGGGCCAATAATACAGGAGCTGGAGAGCTGGGGAAAATTTCAAAAGGCACCTCATCAAGACATAGGGACGGAGCCAATTTGCAACCAAATACAGTGGTACCTTGGTAGTTGAACAGCTTGGCTCCTGAACAAATTGGCTCCTGAACGCTGCAAGTGTTCCGGTTTGCGAACGTTTTTTTGGAAGCCGAACGTCCAATGGGGCTTCCAATTGTGTGGATGAAGCTCCTACAGCCAATCAGAAGCCATGCCTTGGTTTTCAAACCATTTGGGGACTTGAACGGACTCCCAGAATGGGTTAAATTCGAGAACCAATGTACCACTGTACAAATACATTGGAGGATCTGTTTGGTCTTCGGCTCATTATCCATTTAATTGCTACAGGCACCAATGGGGATAAGCGAAAGAGAAGCAAAGAGGCAGCACTGTGCTGAGAACTGAATACTACAGAGAGCAGTCGGGTTTCACAATATGGAACCTTCAGTCTTTGAAATCACTTTAAGCAATTCGCTAGAACGTTTTGAATGACTTAAGAACATCACTATCAGTTATTGTGGTTTATGCAGGATGATATGATTAGAGTTACCCGGAGTACCATCATGTAATATTAGCACAATTTATTCAAGGCACCCATTTGTAGATCAGTTGTTGGATGAGTAGCACATGTGAAAGATGCCAAACATTTGACAAGAAGTGATTAATCAAAGGGCATTTCCATACCTATAACTAAGTGTGCATTGTCCACAGTGATGCACACACTACAAGTGTTGGGTACCAGACCAAAGGTCTGCATACTTTGCTTTCAAGTGTGATACTCCATTCACCTCAGCCAATAGTACAGAAGGCAGAGCTAAGTACTATGTCTGACATGGTGTCCTCCAAACAAGATGTCTCTTGTCATCTTCCTTCTCTCTCACCTAGCCCTATTGCAATATGTAGTTCACTTGTTTCCTAATGTAATTTCATCACTTTTTCTAGATCCCAGTCACCCAACTGATGTAAGGGATCCATCTGAAAGCACATTGCACTTTAGTGCTGGTCTCATCAGCACCCTACTTTACGGTGCATAGATTGCCTTGTGGCAACACAGTGTGTGTACTTTCTTGTTCAGCACAGATAGCGCATACTTTACACTCCAGTTTGGACGCAGGTTTGTTTTTGCATGGCAATTTCATGTGCGTATGGATGCTAAGGCAGCTCTTGAATCCATAGTAACAGCGAAAATGTCTCACTAGATTTACACCTGCAAACAAATACAGTCTCTGCATTATCCATTTCTGATGATACTAGGCCAAGAGATTAAAATCCTGGTAAAGTACGTAAAAAAAATAGTAATAATCCTGAGTAACAATTCTAGTTATAGGTGGCAACAAAGAAAACATCTCTCCACAATGGTTAATTGATATCTGATTTCAATCTTTTTCTTGTGGTTTTTACTGTACGGTTTAATGTGCTTTGGTTGTAACCCACTTTGATATATTTTTATGAAATAGCAGTATAAAAATATGTTTATGAATGAATAAATAGAAATTTGTACTGCTACTGCTCCCTGGCACCTGCCTTCTGAATCCATCACATGACTTTGCCTAATGGTAGGGCCGGCAAAAAAATAAGTGGAGGATGGGCTGGTTGGGTGGGGTAAAAGTTGAAGTCATGAGTCAGAAGAGATGTGAGAATAGAGGGTGAACTGGGTGTAAGCTTGTGGAAAGGGCTGATGTGAGAGGTGGAAGATTCAACAATGCAACAATATCTTAATGGGAATATGCATTTTTATTTTTATTTCTATCCCCCAAGCCTTTGTGCTGCCACAGACTTTACATCGAAATAAGATGACAATTACAAAAACTCCTGGTGTTTGAATAATGTTTTCAAACCTTCAAAGTGCCTTCAATATCTACTGCGACATTCAAAGCGCATTCATCATCACATTGCAACCCATAACAACAGCCCTTTAAAGTAGGAGAGTGAGTTTCAGTTCCTGCATTATGCGGATGGAGGTGGGGGACTCAGAGACTTAGGGCTAACCAAAGGTGACAGATGAGGTTCAAACTGAGCTCTTCTTCCTTCCTGGCTCCTGGCCACGATGTTATACCAGCACCCATAAATAAATGAGGCAACGGTCCAAAATGTGGTGCTCTGTGTAATTTCCCCTTTCTGGTGTGTTTCTTTCCTCGTATCGAGAATTATTTAGTCACAGGCATTACCTGCCTTAATCCAGGACAGGATTAGGCCACTTTGATCATGCATTACTTTCCTACCGTGCAGGCACCAATTTTTGTTAACACTGAGCAGTCAAGATTACCGAAGTGCTGAGTTACCCGGTTTCCTGTGCCTGTCAGTATTTCTCCTTGCCAGCTCCTTGCTTCGCAAAGATGACATAAGCAGTAGCCCTGGCAACCATCCCGGGGTTCTGGAGCTCGGTTCCAGCTGAAAGCCAATTGCAGTCACCCTGCATATTTCCAGTGTATATCAGACAGACATAGGCTCGGCTTTAATCTAGTTAGCACCAATGAGGCAGTTTTCAAACGTTTCGGCAAATCGAATCATCCCTAAGGACCACAAGTTAGAGGAGCAGGGGAGGGGTGGGGGAAGCGGGGTGGGAAAGGATAACCATCTAAGGTAGCATTAAAGGCAATCGCTCTGGTGTGTGTTTCTCTTTACCTGACTGTCAGCAAGCCTGTTTTGCTAACACACTCCCTTCTTTCTTTCCCTCCCAGCAAGCTCCTCCCGCCTCTCTGCTCTCTGAGCATAGCCAGCAATGGACAGCGACAAATGGAACAGCTCATCTATCTGAGGAAAGAAGCCTCTTTGATGGTTCCCCAGTGGATGTAATTGTGCTCATTACTGCCCATTTACATTTCATCACTCGATTATCACAAATGCCTCATTACTGTTGATAAGGGTTTGCCATCGAGCTGCTTGCTAACTATTTATTTCGGAGCCGCCACTGTCATCAGGCAGGCCCCGTTGGCAGAGCGTGGGGGTGGAGGATGGAAGGGGGGGTGAGGAAAGGGGGGAGGTGAAAAGGGGTCTCCGATCAGATTTTATGAAAGGCTGTGATTTAAATCGATATTTAATAAAGTGGCTCTGCCACGTAACGCAAGCAA
This sequence comes from Podarcis pityusensis, assembly GCF_964106645.2. Classification (NCBI taxonomy): domain Eukaryota; kingdom Metazoa; phylum Chordata; class Lepidosauria; order Squamata; family Lacertidae; genus Podarcis; species Podarcis pityusensis. Next base: position 63,740,078 of record NC_138031.1, read on the forward strand.
TTCCCCCGTGCGGGCCTTTATCATGAACGTGAGGGGTCCCCACACCGCTTGCTCGCATAACTCAATTGGGCTTTGTGCACCAGGCTGGCACCTGTGTCTGTGAGCACGGCACCTCAGAGGTAATAGGTTTATGAGCGAATGAACAGAGCTGAGGGGGCCTAAATGGATTAACTAGGTGTTTGCAAGCCTGGCGATGAATACATCAGGAGGAGGATTGTAAATAAATCTAGCCCGTTTAAGCAGAGGACAATATGGAGTGTAGGCAGACACCACGCATGTCCTGAGCCTCACAGGGGCAAAACACCGCTTGGCTCTGGCCATTTAAGCCCACCCAATATACTGGGAGAAGTTATAAGGCCAGCAAGGCCTAAGAAGCGTGTAGGTGCCAGGTAGCATGGGGGCTGGCTGCCACTGCTTTTGTCACTGCTGAACGAAGGGGGGAAGAGACGGGGAGGGGGACTATCAGCAGCGGATGACGTGGTGGAGTGGCAGGACTTACATACCAGGCCTCCAACAACTGAGTTGTTTACTGGGAGGGAGAGGGGGAGGGGTGAGGTGGCAGGGAGGTCAGCATGGAGGAAATGCCCCAGCAGGAGTTCTGCAGGTGGATTTGCACCATGCCAACCTCCCCACATTCCCACTGCTCCCCCTCCTGGTGAGCAGCAGCAACGCAGCAGCCAGGAAGTCAGGGAAGTGCTACCACCCCAGCATGCCATTTGCTCCTGGGGACAATGTGCCCCAAATTATGGCTGGTCTGCGTGTTTCTTGCAAAGGAGTTCCATCCCTATAAAGGCAACGTGTCAAGAGATATGAGCACACAAAAGGGTTGTCCAAAGGTCAGAGGGAAAGCCAAAGATATGGCAGTTCCCAAATGGGCTTAAAGGGCTGGATGCTGACAATGGGTACTAGGTGCAATGTAACACACACACACACACACACACACACACAATTACCAGGTCAGTTGTGTAACCATGAGGTCTCAAGCAAAGCTTGATAAATATATATGTGCTACACTTTAGTTACGGCATGCACCTGATCATAACTATATTTAAAACACTTTTTCTGACAAGCTTATAAATATTTTTACCATCAACAGTACCCTTCTTCCTGAGCTGTTAGCTTTCTATGCAAGGAACACGTATTTATGACAACCATCACAGTTGTCTTATCTCTGACTCAACACATCACTGACCCACAGTGGGTAGGGTGGCACTCGATCTGACTTTTGCAACAGAGTGGGCAGGAGATGGTATGGAATTTTTTTTTGGGGGGGGGGGGAGGTGTGATAAGCCCATTGTCACAGTCAGACCATTTCCTGGTGAGATTTGAAATGATGGTGACAGTAACCTCCTGCAGGAACAATTAAGCCTTGGAGACGAATGAGATCTGAAGGATTCCAGAATGCTCTGGAGGGTTTCCAGATTGACAGGGCTGGTGGTCCTGATGAGGCCCTGATCTCATTATGGGATGATGCGATGGAATGGCCCATAGACCCAATCACTCCTAAATGCCCTCTGCAGCACTGCAGAGCTCAGGAAGCCCCTCAACCCGGTTCCCTAGGGAGCGTTTGGCGATGAATCAGGTTGAATGATGGCTAGTGCATAAGTGGCACAAGCCGGATTATTATAATAGGATGTGTGATCTTAGAAGCACGATTTGTCATTACTGCAGCTTGTAACCTGGCTTGTGTATAACAGTGCAGAAAAGCAGCATGCAAATTAGAAATGAATAGTTGCAAAGTGAATGTGATCAAACACAGGAGGGAGCACATAATTGTGCTGAAATCATCATCATCATCATCATCATCATCATCCTTATACCCCGCCCATCTTAAGCGGCTTCCAACAAAAAACAAAGAGGGCTGGAATAAAACATTAAAAGCTTCCCGAAACAGGACTGCCTTCAGCTGCCTACACAAATGTATATAGCTGTTTAACTCTTTGGCAGTGAAGGAAGGAGGAGAGGCATATATACATTTTCTTCCACCGCACCTTCACAGAAGCGCCCATCAGCACTTTTCAGTGTTGTGATAGGTCTATTGAAATCTAGCTTGGGTGGAGGTATGCCACAAAGTTTGCCAGCCTGCTGTAAAATATCTGCAAAGCAGTTTGGGAATAAAACTGCTCAGGAAAGCTCAGATACTGCAGCTGATGCCCACTGTCTAGATTTGGGTTCTATACATGGGGTCAGTTTCACATGCTGAGGTGTGAGGATGCAGACAAGGTGCTTGTGACTGGCGGCCCCTTTCCCCAGCTTCAGCTTTTCTGGAAAAATATAGCCCAGCTGCAGTTATTTGGATGCAGTAAAGCTTGAGATTTTATTGTCGCAGTTCAGTGTATGTAGGGCAGCCCTTGAAGACAGAGTATCCCACTCTTCATGCTGGTTTAATGTTTAGTTGCACTGTATTTTGTATATTTTATTATCAGGGGAGTTTGTTATTAGTGGAAATTAGTGCCTTGTAGAGGAAGTGGGGTGTCATATTTCAAATAAGATAAAAATAACGACCATGTGGAAATAGCAGGAAGCACAAAATGCAGTCACTTGGCTTTTCAGCTGAGTGTCTGGCCAGTCACATCACTCTGGTTCGTACAAAATTCCACAAGGCCTCTTACCTGCCTGCAGTAAATGTCTATTGCAATTAACTCAAAACAGCCAAATCAAAACTCAGACATGTCGTAAGCCAGAGGTGGCCAACTCCCAAGAGACGGAGATTTACTCGCAGAGTTAAAAACTGGCAGTGATCTACCCCTTGGGAGTTCAGGTCAAACTTGTTGAGCTTCTTTTGATGGGCTGCAGGGCTAAAATGTTTACCTTTTTGGGGGGGAGCCGAAGTTCTTGGGCTTCTTTGGGGGGAGCCAGTGATCTACCACAGATGTCCAGGGATCTACTGGTAGATCACGATCTACCTGTTGGACGTGCCTGTCGTAAGCTATTCAAATTAAGGGCATGTTGAAGTAGGCAAAAAGATGGTTGGGGGTGCCAGAGGCCACTTGAGGTGCACCTAAAAAAAATTATCCTACTCGGCCCCCAAAGGCACAGTGTCCCAAGGGCATGATGCTCCAAGATGAGGTCTTGGGAAGCAACATAGCCTTTTATATCACACAGTTGTCCCCATGCTGATTGGTCCAAGCAAACTCCGGGTTCTTCCCCTCCCACCAGAGCCATCAGGTGGAGAAAATTCAGAGGAACAGTAACAGTGCGTTCTTCTAAGGAGCCCAGTTCTTGTTCACTTCATGCTGTCTTCTGATCAAAAGGACTGAAAAAACTGTTGCCTGTGCACTGTAACTGGATTTCTGTAACCCCGAGCAATTCTGCATTTGGACTGCAGTGGCTATTTGTGGCTGATTATCGCGTCTCTTATGGAAATATTTCCCAACTTCAATAGTCTTTAGCAATCATGTTTGCCCTGATGCTGCACATTTGAGACTGAGCAAACCTGTGTTTTAACATACCAAGGAAGTAGCAGTGTGATTTGTTTCCTCTTAATGCTCTTTCTAATGCCGCGTGTGCAGTGCTGAAATCTGTACTCAAGATGTATAGGGAAATTACATCAGATTTATTTACAGGGAGTCGTTTATGTTGAACTAGCAGGTTTCTAGTGTGTCAGCAATTCTCCGTTGCATTTGTTTGTTCCTGGGATATCAGGCAAAGAGTACAACCCTATTAAACCTGTACATTACATTTTGCAGAATGGCAATGCCTTCGTTGTTGTTGTTGTTCGGCAAAATGAAAAAGGGAGAGAAAATCCTTTACCACTAAACATTCCCAATGGCAAGGTGTAAGTGGGCAGTCAGCGCTAGAGACAAAACAAGTTCTTGTTTGACTTCTTACATCACTTTCCATCTCAAATCAATTGTGCATCTTCCATGATTATATGTTGTTGTTGTTTAGTCGTGTCCGACTTTTCGTGACCCCATGGACCAGAGCATGCTAGGCCCTCCTGTCTTCCACTGCCTCCCACAGTTTGGCCAAACTCATGCTGGTAGCTTCGAGAACACTGTCCAACCATCTCGTCCTCTGTCATCCCCTTCTCCTTGTGCCCTCCATCTTTCCCAACATCAGGGTGTTTTCCAGGGAGTCTTCTCTTCTCATGAGGTGGCCAAAGTATTGGAGCCTCAGCTTCAGGATCTGTCCTTCCAGTGAGCACTCAGGGCTGATTTCCTTAAGAATGGAGAGGTTTGATCTTCTCGCAGTCCAAGGGACTCTCAGGAGTCTCCTCCAACACCGTAATTCAAAAGCATCAATTCTTCGGTGATCAGCCTTCTTTATGGTCCAGCTCTCACTTCCATACATCACTACTGGGAAAACCATAGCTTTAACTATACGGACCTTTGCTGGCAAGGTGATGTCTCTGCTTTTTAAGATGCTATCTAGGTTTGTCATTGCTTTCCTCCCAAGAATCAGGCATCTTTTAATTTCGTGACCGCTGTCACCAACTGCAATGATCATGGAGCCCAAGAAAGTAAAAACTCTCACTGCCTCCATTTCTTCCCCTTCTATATGTAGTGCAACATAATAATGGGTTTCCTCCCCTCTGAACCACCCGGCTGAATATTTGCCCCCATCCTAATCATTCTTAACTAGGAAAAGAATAAGAAATGGCAGTTACCAGCCCAAAGCCAGGTGCAAGGAAGGCTGTCTGATAGTCTCCCAACATCAGCAGCGGGGACTTATTGTGCCACAATGTGTGGTGTAGTTTGCAGCTGACCACCATTTAAAGTTTTCCATCGTGCTCCAATAAGGCTTCTTCCCAGGGTATTGTGGGAAATATAAAATGGCTGGTGGCTCACAGCTGCCCACAACAAAGGAGGAATGGATGGCAGCAGATGTTGGGGTGGGGCTTGCCGTGTTCAGCCGATGGAGAGTCACAAGAATGGGGGAGATGGAGGGGGTGTCGTAAAAATAAATATCTCAAGTGTCAAACACTAGGATGAAGAGGTGTATCTTCAGCAGATTACAAAGCCTTTGCAACGAGAGTGCTAGATGCACCTCCATGGAAAGGAAGTTCCACAACTTAGGGGCTGCCAGTGGCACAGAGAACACCCTCTAGGTAGACGGATGTAGCATTTGCCCGTTCTTTTGAAAAATGTCTGTACAGGGGGAGAGAAAGAGTTAATAGGTAGACCAATAGAAAAGCCAGAGGCGGAGCCTACCTGTTTATAAAAGGGCTTAGCCCAAGGTTTAGACAGTGAGTTAGTTAGTTGGTTAGTTGGGAAAAGGCAGTTGGGAAAGCGGTTGGCAAACAGATGGAAATAGAGAGACAGTTAGTGCAGTTGGTTCCTGTGTGAGGGGAGATAGAAGAGTTAGAGACAGAATAAAATAAGACTAAGAGGGAAAGGGGTAACAGTGTTTTGAATGCATTTGAAGTTTATTTGTGTTTGCAATAAACTACAATCTTCATTGTTAACTTAAGAACCTGACTGAGGCTAAGTGATTTACCGGGGAGGACCTGGTTGGTGGCAGCAGATTAGTGGTGTACGGGTCAATAGTCCGTGAGACGACCGGGGGCTCCGTACGAATGCCTCAACGGCCATCCTCCAAGCTTTTGAAAGCAGTGGAACATTCTATCTTAATGCTGGAGAGGGTTTGCAGGGAAGGAAATAGTATTTCAGATGTCTGGGACCTAAGTCATCCAGTGCTTTAGACAGCTACCCCAAATATCTGAAAGACTTCCCCCTAGCAAATAAAAGGGAATGCACTTTTCATGTGCAAAGGGGGACAGTTAAAAAGTTTTGTTTTCATGTTCATTTTTTTATTTATTTTTACGATTACAGCTGAGGCTGAGAGCTCTGTATCACTCCAATGGGAACACATGTTCAAAATGTAATATTTGGGAGGAGAGGGGAGAACTGTGGAAAATACGAAGGCAGACCTCACTCCCCCACTGACCCCCGCCAACATTTCATCAGACTTGCAGTACAATCTTATGCACATCTATTCTGAGTTCAATGGGTTCAACTCCATAATAGTATGGCATGACTTGGCAGCCTGTGATGGATCAGGGGAAGGAGGAAGAGGAAGAGGAAGAGGAAGAGGAAGAAGAAAGAGCAAATGGGGCGCAGGAAGTCTGGCACCCAGAGATGGAGGAGAGAGGTCCTCCCCTTGTGACTCTGGGTGTCGGAGACGGAGCTGCTGGCTCTCTCCTCCACCTTTCTGGTACAGCACCGATCCTCACTAGGGAGGGGAGAGGACTTCAAGCAGCCACAGAGAAGGGCTGAGTAAGAGGATGGCAGACCTATTCTTGTAGCTGACATCCAAGCACCATCTTTGTAGATGGAACCAGATGCATAAATTCAGATCAGGCAGACGTGTGCATGCAGCAGACATCTAGGGTGAGTGAGTCCTGAGTGAGCCTGCTCCACCACACCTCTAAAAGTGTGTATTTTGAATACTTTGAATAATCTTTATATACACAATTGTCAGACAGAGAACTGGAAGCTCTTCTCATTCCTTTTCCTTATCTCTCATTTTATTTTTATTTTCTATGACTTCTAATTTTTGGTTTTTTTATCCCTGCTAACTGTATGGTTTTTGTTTTGTTTTGGAGTTAATGACACAGGAAGGTGATGAGTATAAGATGAAGGGCCTGCGTGAAGGGGCAGGGTAGGGTGAATCTCCCCAGGTGTGAGGCTGAGGGAAGAGGGGAAAGCTCCCAGGTGAGAGCTGGGAGGGCTCACACTCCTTTGCATGGAAGAAGGGTTAAGATACAACCTTAACAGAGAACTTTGTATCTCCTTCTCCTTCTCCCTCTCCTTCTCCCTCTCCCTCTCCTTCTCTCTTCTTTTATATCTTCCCTCTCTCTCTTGTTTTTATTTAGATCGGTTTGGCTTTTATTGTATTCTATGCAGAAAACTTCCAATAAAAAAAATAGATTATAAAAGCTTGGTGGGATGACGCGTCAACTGCCGATACATCTCTGTAGCTTCTCTTCAGTTATGAGCCTCTTGGTTTGTTCCTCTACATTGGGATCTTGATTTCTGGACCCTGTTCTTGCTTGCTGAGACTGTACCGCTACCAGCCTGATTGAAGACATCTCCCTTACTTGCAAGAAAGAGTTGCCATCATTGTGTTAGGGCAGGGAGCCTCCATGAGGCTGAAGCCACCATTTCACATGGTTTCATATTGCTTTCTTTTTTATTAAAAAACTTGCATCTCATTATTCTCATGTCTGAAAAAGAGTGGGTTGGAATTATCTAGGCTTAAAATAACCATGTGTTTTTGGTATTATCCGTGCCAATTGTTGAAGCCATTTGGAATCTTAAACCCCGTATGGAATAAATAGTTGTGTCAACATGGAGATGTCTTGCCAACATATATGCTGTGAATTGTATGTGTTAACATGATAATTGCTTCCATACATAGGAGTAGTTGAGCCAAAGCAGCAGAATATGAGAAAAGAAACCTGCAGGGAGACCAAGCTCTGTTAACATTGGAAGCCGTCTTATACCGAGTCAGACCACCATTGCTCCACCTGGCACAGTGATCTCCACACACTGACCGGCAGTGGTTTCGGACAGGAGACATTTCCCTTCCTAAATGGAGATGTCGGGGATTGAACCCTCCTGCATACCAAGCAGATGTTCTACCACTGAGCTGCAGCTTATTTTGCCAATGCTCGGGATGGAAAGATAAATAATAGGAAATAAGACTCACTGCCTTTTAACACACTCTGCAATGTGTGCAAGGCAATGGGGGCTGGTCTGCTAGGATGATTGAGACATTGCCCCACCAACCTCAGCCTGTCCTCAGCCAGTCCCCGCCTCCCTGTCGCCTTAGGTCAATCAGGGGGTGGCTCTGGCTCCACCTACTGCTGATCTCCCTACCTTCCTCTCAATGGGCACCAGCCACTACTGGTGTACACAGAATCGAGGCTTCTCACAAAGCTATTCAGGCCAAAGCTCTACAGCTTTTCTCCTGCATGACCTTTCTAAAGTTGCTGGTGTATATCATCGCCTGCAAGTCACCATTTACCTCCTGCAGCAGCAAAAATTATTTATACAAAATGTTCTCCCAGCATCGCAGAGCATCATTCCTACGAGCATTCTGGTTTTCCTTTTTAAAGGGATGGCTGGCAATGCTGCTGAACTCGAGAGTGGTGGCTTGCTGAGCTACAAAGGGAGGAAGAAAAGCCAAGGGAGCTGCTGATATCTCCTTGTTTCTCTGTGATTCTGATCATGGCATCACTCAGCTACCTGTGTGAAGGAGTAGCATCAAGAGATTCTGCTAATTGATGGTGAACAATTGATGTTTCGTGCCCACTAATACTCCATCACAATAAGCAATATTTGAAAATTCGAGTGGCACTGAAGCCATAACAAATGCCAAGGTAGTGGCCAAAAGGAACAATTCATGTGAATCAAATATGTAAGGTGAAAGAAATAGTTTTAGGCTTTAGATCTGACTTAAATACCTGCTACTGAAGCTCTTGGAAATTAAAACTGCCACCTTGCACTGCACGCCAACTTTTGTCCACTATGCGTCCCTTATGAGAGAAACTAACCCTTTGAGACTGTCCTGGAAATTTCTACCACCAGTGAAACTGGTGGAAATATACTGAAACAACACAGCTTATGGGTTGCTTTTAGAAACCCGTGTGAGATGTAGCAGGTGAGATATTCCTTAGACCCCAAGAAGCTGTTTTGCTTTATAGGTCAAACCAGCACTTTGCGTTGCACTCGGAAAATGTTACGTTCTTTACTGTTTGTGTTGTTTCTTTTGGAGGACTGACATGTCTCATATTCTTGACTACTTGCGGTGTGTCTTTAGGATGGCAAACAAAGATGAAAACCACCAAAAAAGCCAACCCACTCTCTGTTCCAGGTTCTAAGTTTCATTCCAGTTTCATTTGGGTCAGGTTTCCTGCCAGTGTACCTTAGCTCCAGTGATGCATCTGAGGAATTCTCTGCCACTGGGCAACACTTTATGCTAAGCCAGGGGTCAGCAAACTTTTTCAGCCATGGGCCAGTCCACCGTCCCTCAGACCATGTGGTGGACCGGACTATATTTTTTTTGGGGGGGGGGGAAATGAACAAATTCCTATGCCCCACAAATAACCCAGATATGCATTTTAAATAAAAGGACACATTCTACTCATGTAAAACATGCTGATTCCCAGACCGCCTGCGGGCTGGATTTAGAAGGTGATTGGGCCGCATCTGGCCCACGGGCCTTAGGTTGCCTACCCCTGTGCTAAGCAGTAGCCAGAAGGTGACAGTGAGTGACAAATAATAATCTTTAGCAATGAGATGAGAACAGCAGTGGGTGAAGGACTGGTGCAGGAGAATTGAAGCCTTAGAAACAAGAGTTACAAATCACTAGGGCATTTAATTTTTAAAAATCCTATATTTTTCACACACTGCATTTTTAAAAACATAGCTAAAAGGTAGAGGTGTTTACAAATACATCCAGTGGGTGTATTTTGTGACACGTTGATCTGTGCAAAAAATAATAATGGTGACCAGTCTACACCTGACAGTCAAAATGTTATATAAATTACAGAGGGTGACACAACTTCTTTTCCTGACTTTCCCTTTTTATGGCAATCATGGCCAAGCGATGTACTTTAAGAGGTAATTCTTTTCACCAAATCATGATGCCTGGTTTAGAAGTCTATTTAGCAACACAAACAGACCGTTTCTTACAGATGGTAAAGCTGCCTAATAAAAATTGGCAAAACCTAGAGGTGAAAGCTTCAGAGGTATGAATCACAGGAATTATATCCTTAATCCAAAGAGAGATGTAATATTGAAAGCTGGACTCTTTCCCTCTTACAAGCTCAAATTCTCCCTCTTTATGAATGAAATAGATGGATAAATTTGATAAGGGTCACTAATGGCTAACAAAACCTGTTCCAGATAGCAGAACTGACTTGCAGGCTGTCATCAGCCATTCTGAGAGCTCTAATTTTGATTGCCCTTTTCTCAAACTTTCCCAGCTCTACAATATCCTTTTTGCGGTGAGCCAACCAGAACTGGACACAGCATTCCAAATGTGGTTGCACCATAGATTTGTATAGTGGCATTATGATATCAGCAGTTTTCAATTCCTTCCCTAATGATTGTTCCTTAGGCACCTGATCATTGGCTGTCCCTGAATTAATCCTTTGCTGACATCAGCACATTCAGTCCCCACTCTCCTCCAGAGGGAATCAAGAGTATTTGTCACCATGCAGAATTCGGCCCATTCCTGGAGCCATCTTAAGAGCTGTCCTGATGCCAGCTCTATGTTTTATTGATTTGAGGAATGAGTGAAAATGAGAACAGTAACTGTAAGGTTGAAACGGCAAAGGAACAAACCTAGCGAGTAAGAGAATCACTTCCCCATTGTCCCGTTAGAGCAACAGAACAAATATTGCAGGAAGTATGGAACGTTTCTTCCTGGGCTAGTTTCTGCTTGATATGTTTACTAGCAAGAGTACCAAAAATATGGCCCCCTAAGTGTTCCTTATAGTACCCCACTGTGGTACCTCTGTTCCAAAGCCAGTCATAATCAAATCAATCAATCCAATATACACAAGCCTTTTTTCCTTCACACATCATCCCAAAGTGCCTCACAGAACAGAACAAAAACATAAACTATAAAATAAATTATACCCAGCACTGTAAATAGGCTATAATGTGAGAGGAACAAAGAGAATCTCAGTGTAATAAGAAAGGCAAAACTCTGAGTCCAACTCAAACCCCAAACTACTGAATGGCAAACAATTCATATCCTAATTTGAAATTGGCTTTGAAATTGGTTCAGGTTAGGCGACGGACCGTGGTTTCAAATATTTATTTATGAATGTTCCACCCCATTTTTTTTTAAAAGGAATGGGCTTGAACTGTACTGTTTTTTGTTCATGGAATCCAATATACCTTTGCAAATATGCTTTTGTTATGGAATACTAATGCAATAGTTAGAGGTAACAAATAATGAATTGGTTTTAAATTCAAGCCAGAAAAACAGAAGTGTGCATGTTCAAAGTGTTTGCAATTACTGCAGCATAATGTGGACAGATAAATGTTGTGTTGTGCTGAAATTTCTTTTTCCATACTTGAACTCAGGTCTCTAGGATTCTTGTGCTGTTGCAAACAATCCCCAGGAGACTGGCTAAAAAAGCATAGCCATGACATCATTCATTTCTGAAATTAGGCCCCTCAACAAGAACCATTTGAACACAGTTGGTGTAGTCTTGTTAACTACGACAGATGCATGTTCATATATAGTAAAGGTAAAGGGACCCCTGACCATTAGGTCCAGTCGTGACCGACTCTGGGGTTGCGGCACTCATCTCACTTTACTGGCCGAGGGAGCCGGCGTACAGCTTCTGGGTCGTGGCCAGCATGACTAAGCTGCTTCTGACGAACCAGAGCAGCGCATGGAAACTCCGTTTACCTTCCCGCCGGAGCGGTACCTATTTATCTACTTGCACTTTGACGTGCTTTTGAACTGCTAGGTTGGCAGGAGCAGGGACCGAGCAACGGGAGCTCACCCTGCCGCGGGGATTCGAACTGCCGACCTTCTGATTGGCAAGTCCTAGGCTCTGTGGTTTAACCCACAGTGCCATCTTCGTCCCCCATGTTCATATATAAGTTCATTCTAATAATAATGATAATAATGATGATGATGATGATATTTATACCCCGCCCATCTGGCTGGGTTTCCCCAGCCACACTGGGAGGGTTCCAACAAAAGATTAAAAATACATTAAAACATCAGTCATCAAAACTTCCCTAAACAGGGCTGCCTTCAGATGTCTTCTAAAAGTCAAATAGTTGTTTATTTCCTTGACATCTGATGGGAGGGCGTTCCACAGGGTGGGCGCCACTGCCGAGAAGGCCCTCTGCCTGGTTCCCTGCAACCTCATTTCTTGCAGCAAGGGAATTGCCAGAAGGCCCTTGGCGCTGGATGAATGGATTGTGTACAAGGATCCAAAGTGATTTATTTATTAAAACGTTTATTTCCCGCCCTTCTTCCAAAAGGGGTCAGGGTGGCAAAATGATAAAGAGCTTCTGCATGTAGGAGGGCACCTCACTGCATGAAATGTTAGGCAGGTCACAGGCCAAAAACCACTCCCACAATGCATCTGTGGAAAGCATGCACCACAGCAATCAGCTCTGTGTTTCCTCTGTGTTGAGAAAAACTGTGTTGCAATATATGGGACTCTTTTAGTCATGCTGACTTAACATCCCCATCAACTTCCACAGGCCACAGTTTCCAGCCTGCATCTTCCTGCCAGCTCCCACATCCATTTGAAATGCAGCGTTGTCCAACATTTTAATGGAGCAATCTGGCAGTGAAAGAAAGCACAGACTCAAAGCCATCAACTAAACAAAAAACAGAGATATACACAAAGGGAAGAAAGAAAGCAAACATGTCTATGACTGAATAAAGAGCCAAACTTCTGATAGGTCTTACAATCCACAAGCTGGTGCCAACCATCCCTGGGCAGAAAATTAGCCAACGGGAAATTCAAAACGTTGAAAGTCTTCCACATTGCCGCTCCTCCGTGCCCAGAAAGCAGAACTAATATAAACAACAAACATCATCACCCCAGTCCACCATTTGGATTCTAAAGTATTAATAAGCATGCCTGTCTAGTTTCATTCATATATATATATATATATCTCCTATGTTTCCACAGCAATAACCATGCATTTATTACTGTCCTCCAATGATTGACGTGGCTGAGTTCATTCTGAAAGTTTGGAAATATTCTGCAATATGTGCTGTGACGTTAGGCTTTCAGTTCACCAGATGTATATTTCTGTGGCCGGGCCAAAAGTGGCTTGCACATTTGTAGCCATAAGCCTTATGGCTTAGAAAGCTCCCGACTGTTCTTTGCAAGGGAGGCTTGCTAACAGTGCCAATCAGTTTAGCAAGCCTCCAGCGATCAGCTATGCTATACAGAGTTCTCCATCAGGGCGGGGCTTGCTGGAAGTGCCGGCATCTCTTTGCATCGCTGGTGATGCAATGGATCGTCCTTTGGAGGTGCAGCTTAAGCTACGCCCACCAAGGAATTCTGTTTTGTTTTGGCTCACCGTTGTGACATCAGGTGGTTGGCAAGTGGGAGGCTTCTCTGACCTGTCAGAGAGGCCTGCCATAAGGGCTAGTGAGCTTCAGGTCAAAAAATGAAAAATAACATCCTAAAAATTATGAAGCTGACCAAAATAGGTTAAGGAGTCTAAGGTCACATCCACACCATACATTTATCCCTCTTTAATGGGCATGGCTTCCCCCAAAGAATCCTGGGTCAATAAAGCAAACTTTAAAATATCACCTCTTTGAATTTTACTAATATGCTCTCTAAACAGATGCGGCATATATACGCTTGTCAGAAATGCTGCTTTAAGACTCATGAGCACCACGACCCACTTTCCAGACTGACCTTGAGGCTGATTTGTACAGTGGTACCTCAGGTTAAGAACTTAATTCATTCTGGAGGTCCGTTCTTAACCTGAAACTGTTCTTAACCTGAGGTACCACTTTAGCTAATGGGGGCCTCCCACTGCTGCTGCACCGCCACTGCGCGATTTCTGTTCTCATCCTGAAGCAAAGTTCTTAACCCGAGGTACTATTTCTGGGTTAGCGGAGTCTGTAACCCTGAAGCGCCTGTAACCTGAAGCGCCTGTAACCTGAATCGTCTGTAACCCGAGGTACCACTGTACTTGCATTTGAAAGCCCTTTGTGCAAGAGTTAACTTTCACAAGTGATGTTCATGGACTTCTAAGATTATATTGTCTGAACCAAGGCTGCAATCCTCTGCACTCTTAGCAGGGAGAGAATGTCTCAGTGGGGCATGTTTCTTGCACTGTAGGCCCCTGAGACGGCTTTCACCAACTCCTTTCCCCTCCCACCAGATGTTGTGAGACTACAACTCCCATCATCCTTCTCCACTGGCCGTGCCTGCTGGGGCTAATGGGACTTGCAGTCCAAAACAATCTGGGCTGGGGAAGGCTGCCCAAAGTGCCTGTCTGTCAGGGTAGAAACAGGCTAGCTCCTCTATGAAACAAATTATTCAGTACCAGAGAGTGAGACAGAACAGAGAAGAAAAGCGCAGAAGGGAGATTCAATGCCAGCCGTACTCTGGCATGCTGACAGCTTCCTTTATTTGGCATCTCGTAGCATTGTTGTACATGGGGTGTAACCTTCAACCCATTTGCAGAAGAGATCTTATCTCTGCCTTTGGCTCTTTCAGTAGAGGACTCTCCCTTCCTGCCTGGTGGATCTCCCAGGGGCTGTCAGAGATGGCTCTGGCTGGAAACAGATGGACACAGGTGGTACCACCAGCTGCAAGCGCTTCGGCTCCTGTTGGCTCTGCTTATTAGAACACACACTGTATATTTAATACATTGTGCCTCATTGTGCTGAGGCTGGCAAAGTTGGAGAGGGAGGCGAGAGTTATTTTGGTGCTATGGTCTGCTTTCCTGTGAAGGAAAGGGAAGATAAGGGCTTCTCCTTGTTAGGAGTAATTAGAAGCCGGGAATCAGGGCGGAAATGTGGTTGTTCAGGCTGGGGAGGGGGAGACACACAAGCCAGCTGCCCTTAATTACAGCAAAGTCACATTTTGGGCCCTAGGACGTAGCTAGGTCCAATCTTTGTCACAGAACACTGAGTGCTGCGGAGTAAAACTTCAAGGTGGAAAGTTAAGGGGCTGCATTTTTTGCTTCAGTGATACGGGAAATGAGCTGAAACTCTCCCCACATCCTCAGCAGTCCCAAAACAGAATCGCATTTGGAGATCTGAGGGTGATAAGGCAGCTAGCTTGATTCTGCTCTGTGATTCTTCAGTGGTGAGGCGGGTGGGAGAATGTGCCTTCTTGGACCTGGAAATGGGGACTGTCTGAAAAGAAGACATTTCCAGGTGCTTTTGTACTGATTGATGGGGCTGGGAGTCAACAGGGCAACTCTTGCCTTCTGAAGCTTGCTGTGGGAGTCCCAACTCTTTCCCACCCCTCTTTCTCTTTTCTCCAAGTCTCCTGCATGAGAGGAGACACACAGCCCTCTCCTTTCCTTCTTGTTAAAGGATTTGCCTTTATTTAATTGGTCCCATGTACAAATTGCTTCCCATAACATAAAAGGTAAAGGTAAAGGTACCCTTGACCATTAGTTCCAGTCGCGGACGACTCTGGGGTTGTGCACTCATCTCACGCTATAGGCCAAGGGAACCGGTGTTTGTCTGCAGACAGCTTCCGGGTCATGTGGCCAGCATGACTAAACTGCTTCTGGCGAACCAGAGCAGCGCACGGAAACGCCATTTACCTTCCTGCCGGAGTGGTACCTATTTATCTACTTGCACTTTGACGTGCTTTCAAACTGCTAGGTGGGCAGGAGCAGGGACCGAGCAACAGAGCTCACTCCGTCGCAGGGATTCGAACCGCCAGCCTTCTGATCAGCAAGTCCTAGGCTCTGTGGTTTAGACTACAGCACCACCTGTGTCCCTTCCCATAACATACCTCAAAGCAATTTCACAGCAAAAAAAACCCCTGTGGCTTAGTAAGGCTGGTTTAGGCAAAAATGTAGAACTGCTTCTTCATTGGTTTAGGAATGGCCACATGCTTCACTTCAAGAATGGCAGAGCAAGTGTTAATGAGCTTATGGGATAGGATGGGTTTGTTGCATTTGGGGCCTCATCTTTGTACCACCACAGAAGCTACTACAACACCTGAAATTCCCATCATGCTCCAGTCTGAGTTCTTCCTCCTACCTTGGTTCTCCCATTTCTTACAACAAGGATGGGGAGACTGTAGCACTCCTGGATTGTAACTCCCATCATCCCTGACCATTGGCCATGGGGCTGAGGCCATTTGGACTGCAGCAACATCTGGAGCGCCACAAGCTGCCCATCGCCATTGAATGAGTAGGGATGTCAGAGAATTCTGACAAAAATGGAAAGCTCTTGCAGTAGAGAAGTCTACCCTTGCTGGTAGAGTCTGTGAAATAGGTCAGATTGTTCCAGACTGATTAGTTGAGAAGACCAGTTGAGAAGACCAAAGCTGGCTATCCCTGATGTACACTCATACATAAACTACAAACTGTTTGTGTACTAATTTGCATGTACTTTATCGTCAACTAAATACTACCCCCCAAGCTATGAAAATACTATTACCCAGTTATTAACCAAAACCTCAGTGATCATGATTGAAATATACTCAGAGTCGCAAAGTGATTTCATGCTCTTTATTCAGCTCATAGTGGTGAGGAGGAATGAATAAATGTCCCCTCACAGTATCTGCTTATATACATTATTTACACAATGGGCTGCACATGATTGGCTAATTCTGGAATTCTACTGTAAGCCAATCAGGTTGTGGATTCACTTCTATCTGGAGCAGGATTGGGTGGTTCCTGCCAACCAATCATACTGCTGCATTGTTCTAGGACCAATCAGACTGCTGCATTCTGAATCCTATTGTTCTAGGACCAATCAGACTGCTGCCTTTTGGATCCTATTGTTCTAGGACCAATCAGACTGCTACAGTTTGGATCCTATTCAACTCAGTACATAACACCCCTCCCCTCTAAGTTCCAGTCCTGCCCGGGAGGTCGCATTCATAGTCCTCAAGGTATGCCGGCGGCCTACGTGTGCGTTGTGGCCTGGGGTGTTCCCTGGTCCGGGCTCCGGGTTCTGGCTCGTGTTCCAAGGATGCTGGCTGTGATGCGGCTGTTTGGTCTGGTGCAACCGGCTCGCTCAGTCGTGGTTCTGGTTCCGGTGTCCTTTCGGCCTCACGGGTCCTCTCTGTATTTACTGATTCTGCCTCTCCTGCTGGCCCCTCCTGCTCTATGGGCCTCACTGCCCCGCTGTTCCCTTGGGACTCCTCTGACCTGTCCTCCTCCTGGTTTTCTCCCGGGAATCGTCGCCGTATCTGGTCGCAGTGGCGGCGCCAGCATTGCCCCCCATCCGTTAGCACCTCGTACGACACGGGGCCAGTGACCCTGGTGATTGTGGCGGGTACCCATGCTGGGCCTGCCCCAAAATTCTTTGCGTACACTGGGTCCTGGGCCTCGAAGGTCCGGGGGTTCCTGCCTTCCCCCACCACTATCTCATCCTGAGCTCTATCGGGGTGAAGGCGGTCCAATCTGATTGCAAGGCGCCGACCCATTAGTAGTTCAGCGGGGCTCCGGCCAGTCGTTGAGCTGGGGGTGCTATGCTGTGCTAGAAGGAATGTGGCAAGGCGGTACTCCCAGTCCCCTTGCGTCATGCGGCGAAGGGTGTCCTTGGTGGTCCGCACCATGCGTTCTGCTTGGCCATTGGTGGCAGGGTGGAACGGCGCTGAACGGATGTGGCGGATGGCGTTCTGCGCTGTGAAGGTTTGGAATTCTCCTGACGTAAATGCAGTCCCGTTGTCTGAGACGAGAGTGTCAGGGAGCCCGTGGGTTGCAAACAGCCTGCGTAGTACCCGGATGGCTGCGGACGTGGAAGTGGACGGTACCAGTGCGACTTCCAGCCATTTGGTGTAGGAGTCCACCACTATGAAGAATGTTTTCCCCTGAAAGGGGCCAGCGAAATCCACATGCAGGCGTGACCATGGTGCTCGGGCGGACTCCCAGGACTGGACTGGGGCCCTTGGGGGATCTGGGCGGGATTCTTGGCAGGCCTGGCAGTGTTTGACCCAGGCCTCTATCTCTCCATCGATCCCCGGCCACCACACATAACTCCTGGCAAGGGCCTTCATTCTTACTACCCCTGGATGTGTCTCGTGTAGGGCTGTGAGGACCCTTTTGCAGAGGGGCTGGGGAACAACGACTCTGCTTCCCCATAACAGGCACCCCTTGTGGGCCGACAGTTCATGTTTGCGGGTTGTGTAGCCGGCGAATTCTGGCCCGGGGCTGCTGCTGGGCCATCCCCTCCACACCCAGTCCAGGACCCGGGAGATGACCCTATCTTTCTTGGAATGGTGTGCAACTTCTTGTGCCTGAATGGGGCGGTCGGGAAGCAGCTCCAGGCTCATAACCTCTTGTGCGGGTGCGGGGTCAGGGCCTGTTTCCGGTAGTGGTAGCCTGCTGAGGGCGTCCGCATGGCCCATCGCCTTCCCAGGTCGGTGAATCAGTGCATACTGGTAGCTGGCAAGGAAAATTG
The DNA here is from genome assembly GCF_964106645.2 of Podarcis pityusensis. NCBI lineage: Eukaryota > Metazoa > Chordata > Lepidosauria > Squamata > Lacertidae > Podarcis > Podarcis pityusensis. The sequence goes on from NC_138031.1 coordinate 63,758,138, forward strand.
ACCACCTGAGGACGCGAGGAGACAGCACTTGGGGGGTCTGCTTTTCGGGGGCAAACAAGCCAAGCAACGGCTTGTGGTCAGTCACCACGGTGAAGGGCCGCCCGTACAAGAAATCATGGAATTTTTTTTACTCCCTTTACGATTGCCAGACCCTCCTTGTCGATTTGCGAGTAGTTCCGCTCGGTTGTGTTGAGTGTCTGGGAAAAGTACGCCACCGGTACCTCTCTTCCATCCGGGAGTTGGTGCCCCAGGACAGCTCCAATGCCATAGGGTGAGGCGTCGCATGCTAGCACCACCGGCAGCCTCTCGTCGAAGTGTGCCAAGACCGAGTTTGAGACAAGCAAGTCCTTGACTGCCTGGAATGCGGCCTCCTGGCGCTGGCCCCACACCCAAGGGGCCCGCTTGTCCAGGAGTCTGTGTAGGGGCTCCGCTACCGCCGCCTTGTGGGGAAGGAAGGAATGGTAAAAGTTCAATAGCCCCAAGAAGGCCTGAAGTTCAGTCTTGCTCTTGGGCGCTGGGGCATCACAAATGGCCCGTACCTTGTCCCCAGTCGGGTGGACCCCTTCTGCGTCCACCATAAATCCCAGAAAGTCCACCTGAGGCACTCCTAGTAGACATTTTTCCCGCTTCACCTTGAGACCCGCCGTCTGGAAACGGTGGAGAACGGTGCGGAGGCGGTCCTCAAACTCCTCTGGTGTGGGGCCGGCAATCAACACATCATCGAAGAAGGGGGTGACGCCAGGAATCCCTTTAAGGAGAGAGTCCATTATATTCTGGAATATGCCTGGTGCCACGCTGACACCGAATTGCAGCCGCTTTACCCTGAACGCTCCTCTGTGCGTCACAATCGTCTGTGCCTCTGCTGTGGCCTCATCTACTGGCAGCTGTTGATATGCTTGGGCCAAGTCCAGCTTGCCAAAAATTTTCGACCCAGCCAGGGTGGCAAGGACATGGCTGACCACTGGCACTGGGTATGCGTGGGCCGTGAGGGCCTTGTTTATGGTACATTTGTAGTCTGCGCAGATGCGGACCGAACCATTAGGCTTGACGGGTGTGACGATTGGGGTTTCCCAGGGAGCATTAGGCACCGGCTCCAGCACTCCTTGCTCTACGAGTCGGTCCAATTCCTCGTCTATACGGGGTTTCAAGGCGAACGGGACCCGGCGGGCCTTGAGCCTGACCGGTCGTACTGCGGGGTCAAGCTGTAGCGCAATGGGGGGGCCCGTATACTGTCCCAATTTCCCATCGAAAACCCCTGGAAATTCCTTGCATATGGCGTCCACGTCCACTTGTAAGCTAGTGTGGTTCACCCCGGTGACAGCTAGCCCCAGTGGTCCAAACCATGCCAATCCCAGTAAGCTAATGTAGGGGCCCTTGACCACAAGCAAGTCCAGTTGCCGCGTCCGCCCTCGGTATTGCACCCTGAAGGTCCCCACCCCCATTGTGGGGACCTTACGTTTCTGGAAGTCCCGGAGGGTGAATGGGGCCGGCCTGAGTTTGGGACCCCCAGTGGGACACAGTTTCCTTAAGGTCCTTGCCGAGATTATGGATAGAGTTGAACCCGTGTCAAGCTCCATGCGGCATGGGGCCCCCTCTATCTGTACCTCTACATAAATTTTCTCTACGTTGGGGTGGGGCAACTGGTATACCTGGAAGTCCGTGAGCTCCGTCGAGTTGCCTTGGTGCGTTGGGCCCCGGGACCTGGGGCTCTTGGATTGGTCATCTGATGCCTGGTGTCGGGTGGGCCGAGCCCGACACACCCGGGCGATGTGTCCCGATTTTCTGCACTGCCTGCACTCTGCGTTGCGGAAACGGCAGGTCCTCCTCTCGTGACTCTCCCCGCAGCTTGCGCAGTTCCCTCCTTCTCGTCGAGGCAGCTGTGGTCTGTGCGCTGCTTGAGTGCGCTGCTGTACTCGGTGCACCTCCTCCCTGTCGGATCCTGAGTCGTCGGTGAGGTCTTCATGGTGGACCCTCGGTTGGGATGGCAGGCTCGGCCGTGCCTCTTGGGTCGACCTCTCGGCAGCTTCTGTTGCCAGGGCCTCCTCCAGAGCGACCTGGAACGTTAGGTCCTTCTTAGCGTAGAGGCGCCGTTGCAGCTTCTCATCCTTCAGGCCACCGACGAGGCGGTCACGAAGCATGTTCTCCAGCTCTGAGAAGTTGCAGAACCGGGCGGCTTGGCGGAGAGAGGTCACAAACCCAGTTATGGTTTCCCCAGGGGCTTGCCGCTTTGCGTAGAAGGCATTTCGACGAGCCACCACTGAGGGCTGCGGCGAAAAGTGCCCCTTCAGCTGTTCCATTATTGTTTTGTATGGAACAGTAGCGACGTCTTCAGGCGCAAGGAGAGCCCGGGCGATTTCAAACGTCTCCTCTCCGCAGACGCTGAAGAATATCGCCCTCTTCTTGGCGTCTTCTTCGTCGGTGACCCCTTTGGCTTCTAGGAGGAAGGTGAAACGGGAGGCGTACGCTTCCCAGTCTCCAGATGCTGGGTTGAATGGCGAGAAGCTGCTGTTGGCTGCCATTCTGAGTTCCTTGTGCCCCGGAGCTGAAGCCTGGATACACGGTGCGAGGCAGCGGTGCGGCAGTTGGCGGTGCTGCGGTGCTGTGTGTGGCAGTCAGCTCAGCGGGATCCCACCTTCGTCGCCAGTGAAATATACTCAGAGTCGCAAAGTGATTTCATGCTCTTTATTCAGCTCATAGTGGTGAGGAGGAATGAATAAATGTCCCCTCACAGTATCTGCTTTATATACATTATTTACACAATGGGCTGCACATGATTGGCTAATTCTGGAATTCTACTGTAAGCCAATCAGGTTGTGGATTCACTTCTATCTGGAGCAGGATTGGGTGGTTCCTGCCAACCAATCATACTGCTGCATTGTTCTAGGACCAATCAGACTGCTGCATTCTGAATCCTATTGTTCTAGGACCAATCAGACTGCTGCCTTTTGGATCCTATTGTTCTAGGACCAATCAGACTGCTACAGTTTGGATCCTATTCAACTCAGTACATAACAATGATCAACTACTTATTTTATCATCTGTAGGTCAGATACAGGTTATAGAAAAAGAAAAGTGATAAACTTAGAACTGTACATTCAAATTGTTGGGTCAAATAATCTTTAGGCTGGCATTCCCCAGCTGATGGAAATTGTAGTTCCAAAACATATGAAGGGCACCATTTTGGGGAAGGTTCTGTAGGCTGAAGGTTTCCAATGAGACAGTTAACATTTCCTGAAATTAAACCAAGTCGTTCTGCAGCACACAGCTTGATTACTAGATGTAATCAAAGACAGGCCTGCTGTTTTGGACCAGCTTTTTCCAGTCGGCATAAAAACTGTTGTTACCCATTCTAACTTTGCCTTGTTTTCATCTGTTTCACAGGCTTAAAAAAGAAAGAAAGCTCATCATCAAGAGAAGGGGGGAAGGCAACATTTACTGTGGACCTAGCTTCATGTCATGAACTTTGGAATAGAGAGATGTAGATTTTTTGCTCAACAATTTTGGTGGAGCTCAACAACTTTGTGGGTATCAGGAATTTTACTTTTTGAAATATGGCAACCCTAATATAGACAAATCAGTCTCTTTCTGGTCTGTGTCACTCATGAGTTCTGCTGTGTTCTGTTCCCACGTTCATCTCTTAAATCTGCATGTAAATGCATGTTTAAATACACACTTGTGAATAATAATTTATGAATGTATTTTCTCCCAAAATATCCATTTCTACATTTCTTTTGATACTTTAAAAAATTTCTATGTCAGAATATTCAGCAAATGCAACATCTGATGGGTAACTAAGTTCTAGTTCTACATATTCGTCTGAGAGGTACAGACCAGGTCCGCTTGCATCAGAATCTGCAAAGTTCTAATTTCTCAAGCATCCCTAGTAATATCAGGGGTTAACTATACCATGCAAAACTGACTCAGATTTTAATCTGATACAGAGATGAGGGACTGTAATGCTCACCTCTTCTTTTGAAATGAGCATTATGAGCCTCCAAAGGTTGGATCTAATGTCAGATACAACAAACTTTGCAGGCACTGCTAATAACAATCAAGAGTGTGGAGCAATCAGATCTTCTACATGCATGTATGAACCAGCCCTTCATTTTGCTATTAACAGATCTTCTCTTAGGGAGAACAGCATGTCTAGTCATTCTGGTTTTACCGTCTTCCACAAGTCCATGGGAATAAGCACACTTGAAAACGCAGAGTTTTTACATTTATGAGAAGATACAAAATCTCAATTTATTTTCCCTTCTCCCCCCACCCTTCAACTAAAGAAACAGCTTTGTCAGTTGATTCTCAAGATAATTGTGGTGCGATTGCAAAGCACCTTCTAGCTTGGCACGGCTCTGGAGCGTGCTCCGTGAGTTAGATTAGTATGCTTCCATGGTTGTTTGCTGGCTGCTAGGGCAATTATCTCACTTTAATTTAGGTCACTAATGATATTATAAGCTGGTTTGATGATAATGTAATTTCTTTTGATGTTGTTGTTACTAGATCTGCCAGTGGGTTTTGGTTTTCGATACCATCCTCCGAAGGAATGGAAGCAAGATGAAAGGGTGAAAAGAGGAGGGGGGAAGTCAGTTCCATTCCGTGCTTCTCTGTTACAGTGGTACCTCGGGTTAAGTACTTAATTCGTTCCGGAGGTCCCTTCTTAACCTGAAACTGTTCTTAACCTGAAGCACCACTTTAGCTAATGGGGCCTCCCACTGCTGCTGCGCCACCACGCCGCCGGAGCCCGATTTCTGTTCTTATACTGAAGCAAAGTTCTTAACCTGGGTTAGCGGAGTGTGTAACCTGAAGCGTATGTAACCCGAGGTACCACTGCATTTGGAAGGGGTGACTATTTTGGAGCAGAATACTGACCAGACCCTCCAAGTGTCCCCATTTTCCAGGGACAGTTCCGGATTTACAGAAGCCGTCCTGGTTTCCAGTCTGATCCTAGAATGTCCCACTTTTCCTTAGGACGTCCCTATTTTCATCAGAGAAATGTTGGAGGGTATGTCCTGTTGCCAACAGGATTTCTACCTTGTGACTGTGCTTATCAGTCAGAACGACCACTGAAATCTGGGAGATCGGACGGCAAGTCTCGATTTCCTGTTGGGTTTGAAATCATTCCCAACAAGCTATGACAACAACCAGGCCTTCACTTCAACTTCCTTTACAAAGGTTGAAGTCTAATTTATAAGATAGATCATTCACATCAGTGATTCTGTCTTTGACATTTTTTTCAGCAGCAGCTGGTGTCTGAGAGTCTTGTATGATACTCCACGCACATTCCTGTTAACATACACAAGTGCCAAATACCCCCTTTTTAATATAAATTGTTTTCAGCTTAATATATAGCAGGGCTGTAAGCTTTCAGAAGTTCACTAGGTTGGTTTGCAGCATGACCCTGTCCATCTTTATGCAGAAGTAAGTCTCCCTATTTTCAGTGGGGCTTACATTCTAGAATGTATGCCCAGGATGACAGCCCAAATTTACTAATTGGTGGCATCCAAATTTCAGTCAGAGAGTTAAAGGCATGTTTCTTTTTTTATACTTATTTGGTTCCACAGCTACATATGACCAACAAGATATTTGAATAAGATATCCTTCCTTTTATTTAACAATGTTTTGCGACTTTCATCAGCAATCCTGTGCTGGATACTGTACACAGTTTTCTGAAATGTGGGCTTTTCGTGGATTTCTACAGATTTCCACCACCATCCCATTTTTCGTAGGGCAGGATGTGGTTCAATCCCACTGAATATGGATCTGGGGAAAGAATTTTAATTTTCAACAAAAAGTAGAGAAACGTCTTCTCAGATGCTAACATTGAAACATCTGAACTCTGAAGTGAGGGAAACTGGGTTACTAAAATAGATAAACAGCACAAGCAGAGCAATTCTAATGCCTGATTGGCTGTACGGAAGCAGTGGTTCTGACCTTCCTCCTGACTCTGCTGGGCTCGACCAATGAGGGGCCTCCACCTCAGAGGTTCTTACTGCACAGAAGCCAGTGCAAAGCCCTAAACTAAGGCATTAGGGAGATATGGACTGGATATGGAGGTGCTGGAGCTAGGCTGGGCAAGGATCCATTGGATCCTAAATACGGATGTAAGGAGGAAGCATATTCTGTTCCACCCAGTATTAGTTGCATGTGGCACTGCTTCTCTTCCACTGCATTTCATCTTCTGCCAAAAAACTACATTATTTGTCTCACTGCCCAGTGTTGTGAAATTATGTAAACTACGTAATTATGTAATTTACATAATGAATTCTGTTGTCACTGTATTATTCCACCCCATTCATTTCAGTGCAAAGGAAACACAATGCAAATGGGTGTGTGTTTGTAATCAATTATATATTGCTTGCAGACTGAAAGCAACAACAGCGAATGCCAATAGTATTTTCTGAGTTGATTTGTATACCAGACATGGGATGAATAAGTGAATGTTGGCAATTCCCGTTTCCATTTTCACTGGAATTCTCTGGCATCCCCAGTGCTTTCCATGATTCTATGATGAGATGGACCTGGAAGATCCTGTTAGAGAAGAAAGCGCAGGTGCTTCCTCTCCCCCTCCCTGTGACCTTCTGTGGTGGGTGAGATCCACAAGTGCCACTATACTTGTGGATCTCTGGACCGGACTGCTGGTATTTAGATTTCTTTTTGTTGTAGCTTGGGTGACTAATAAGCATTTTTAGCCATTAAATGGAGAATGTCTGTGGGATGCACATAATGTCCTTTTCTTCATCTCTCCCTCCCTCTCCCCGATTTGAGTGGTTCCGAGGTGATGGATGATTGGGCTTTGGAATACTTGATAAATGGCTTGATTATTTTAACAATTAAATATGTAATGAATATTTGGAAAGGTTCCACACAATTCTCATTTTCAGCATGGTTAAATATGGGCTTGCATAATTAATTTTCAAGAATGAGAAAGAAAAGTGGAGGAACGGTGAACAGATACGGGATATTTTATTAAATGCCATTCATGGGAAACTCATTAATATACACAGTGAGGGTAATAATAATCTCACATAGATGTGAGGGCAACGGTGGTTATTTGCTTGTCAAACCATTCAGCTCAGCTAGATGGTTCCATAATGTAATGTCTATGTGAAGTCCCACAAATCGAATGCTTTGTGCACATTCTGAAAGATGTAATGAAAAACTTAAGCTGAGGACAATAAAGGGTAGAGTTTTAATTGTTCTGGTTGAAAGAAGGATATATTTTTCTATGTAGGAAAGGAATATTGTAGGTTATGAGATCATTTCATATCTTTTGAATTTGGGGACATATTATAGACTAGGTTTCAGATGGAAAAACTGCCAAAGAGTTTCAGACTTTGTGTAATTTGTATTAGTTTCTCATTTGGATCAGTTTCTCACTTTTCCAATCCTAAATTCAGTTCTCCACATTGCCAGAGCAGTTTGTGGGTTGTTTCTTTAAATAAATAATAATAAACCCTCATGAAAATTTCTTAGCATTTCAATGTGAATTTCTTCTAATATACACATTTTTGTATGCACTCTTAACTAATATGCACATTTTGCAAGCAATTTCCCCTAATATAATGCATTTTGTATGTCATTTTAACCAATATGTGCCATTTTATGTCCTCCCCTTCCCCCAACACATGCATGTTTGGTTGAACAACTGCATTGCAAAAACTGAAAATGTCACAAAAATTGCAAATTTCAAGGACAATTGTGTTTCTGATGACATATCTGTCTGAGAAGTGTAATTTTGGTAGTTTCTCATGAAAACAAAGCAAACAAAACCAAATTCCTCCCCATCCCTAATTGGCATACACTTGACTAAAAAACAACAACAACCTCTGTCTGGAAAATGCATATTTCAACAACAAAAAATAGATCAGCACTACTCAGAAGAAAAGTCCCACTAATCTTACTCTCCTATTAAAGATATCACTTGTTTATATCTTCCTCGGAATGTGGGATGAAGAGAGAGGGAAGGGGGTGGGATTTGCCTGCGCAGTCCTGCTGTCCTGCATCCCCTTGCCCATATTTGGTGGAAGGTGTGAAATAGCCTGTGTGCATGCAAACTGCAGGCATGTATTCTGCAGCGCTATGAACAGAACCCATTCCACAGACTAAGCCTTTGCATGTTCAGTTTGTACACATAACACTTTTCTATCACATGTGTGTGAGGGGGGGTGCAATCCCACCTGTGTTGGCATGTTTAGAGAAATGTGTGAAAAGAGCTTAAGTGTACACAGGAGTGCAGATGTCCAAAGTGACAATAACCGCTAGGATGTAATGACTTGGAAAAGCTGCATCTCTCCTAGTGGAAGATATACGCCAAGGAATCAATGGAAAGGAGGTATTCTTTTCAAAATAAGATGCTCATATTTAACTTTCCTTTCTATCCATAGCTTCCTAAATCCTCAGAGGATTTAGAAATCACTCAAGTCTCCTTCTTAAGTCCTTTCTGAATCTCTCTAAGAAACAGAAAAGGCCTAAAAAAAATAAATAAATCCCTATTCAAGCTTATGTTTCCGTTTCTACAGAATAATAATAAGGAATATCAGCAGAAACGTTTAAGGAGGCAAAGATCTTCTGCTCTCTTTGCCAAGTAACGAGCAACAACCCCTGGCGCAGTAAACCTAAGGAAGCATCCACATAATCGCCTGGGATTTACAAACGTTGTGAATGTCCTGTCCTGAAGACACTTTCTATAATGCATCTTCATGTAAAGTCTTGACAGCAAATGAGGGTCAAACTAGATGTTACATTAATTGCATCATTGCATCTAATATGTAGGGTCGCTGCGGCTTTCTTTTCTTTTTAAACAGCTTCAGCTAGGAGGATGTTTAATGACAGGGATTGCAGCAATGTGGAGGGGACGAATTTAACCACTTCCTCCTCTGCTGCAGCCTTTCGGAAAACCCCTCATTTGTTTTGGTGTCGATGTAGGTAGCACCTTCAAATGAGTGGTTTTCATCAGAATGCAAGCAGAGTAGGAAATGGATTAATTCCAATAACTGCAGCCACCCTCCCTCTGAATGCAATGTACTCCCCCCCCCCCAAAAAAACCCCTACTTATTAAATGTAAAGATGCACTTAGTATCATGTCTAATTTGGCTCTGTTAACTATTCTATGCATCAGGCCCTTTCAGTAGCACCTCTGAAATTTGTTTTTGTTTTTTTGGTCATTTGACACGAGGGATGAGGGACTTTGGGTCCACCAGATGTTGTTGGACTCCAACTCCTATAAGTCCTAGCTAACAGGGCTAATGGTCAGGGATGATGAGAAGCCTAGTTCAGCGACCACAGGCAAGACCAACCCAAGACATTTTGGCACCTGAGGCAAGCCACAAAATGGCACTCACACATCCCACTCAGGAAGAAGTGAAGCTCTACATTGGGAACAAGGATGTGCATGTGAGGGGGGCAACAAATCAACCTCATGTTGTTGTTTAGTCATTTAGTCGTGTCCAACTCTTCGTGACCCCATGGACCAGAGCACGCCAGGCACTCCTGTCTTCCACTGCCTCCCGCAGTTTGGTCAGACTCATGTTTGTAGCTTCAAGAACACTGTCCAACCATCTCATCCTCTGTCGTCCCCTTCTCCTTGTGCCCTCCATCTTTCCCAACATCAGGGTCTTTTCCAAGGAGTCTTCTCTTCTCATGAGGTGGCCAAAGTATTGGAGCCTCAGCTTCACGATCTGTCCTTCCAGTGAGCACTCAGGGCTGATTTCCTTAAGAATGGATAGGTTTGATCTTCTTGCAGTCCATGGGACTCTCAAGAGTCTCCTCCAGCACCATAATTCAAAAGCATCAATTCTTCAGCGATCAGCCTTCTTTATGTTCCAGCTCCCACTTCCATACATCACTACTGGGAAAACCATAGCTTTAACTATACGGACCTTTGTTGGCAAGGTGATGTCTCTGCTTTTTAAGATGCTGTCTAGGTTTGTCATAGCTTTTCTCCCAAGAATCAACCTCATAGTTTTTATTAAAGGATTTTCCGAGTTAACAAGGACACGTACAACATTTCTGTTTTCAATTCATAGAGTCCTTTCGACAGGTCAGTTGAAGTGAGAATGACAGGCTGTCATGGGGGGCTGTTCTGAATCACACCAGGCAAATGCAGATCCCCCCGCCCCCCCAATTCCTCCTTAAGGGTGGGAAGAGAACAGCAGCACCTGTAGAGGCAGCATTGTGGGGACTGCCAAGGAGGCAGTAGATCTGTCCCCCAAGGATCACTCTGCAACCATTGCTGCCACCACAGCAACGGGTGATTCATTCCTTAGAGGTCGGATCAGCTACGCTGGAGATCCTACCACCCAAAGTGATCGCCTGATGGGTGGGCAGGACCTGAAAACACATCCTCACTCTTATTTTACATGCATCTGTAATACCACCACTCTAATTAGGACCAGAGAAAGCATAAGTCCTTATATTAAAGGTAAAGGTAAAGGGACCCCTGACCATTAGGTCCAGTCGTGACCGACTCTGGGGTTGCGGCGCTCATCTCACTTTATTGGCCGAGGGAGCCGGTGTACAGCTTCCGGGTCATGTGGCCAGCATGACTAAGCCGCTTCTGGCGAACCAGAGCAGCGCACGGAAACGCCGTTTACTTTCCTGCCGGAGCGGTACCTATTTATCTACTTGCACTTTGACGTGATTTTGAACTGCTAGGTTGGCAGGAGCAGGGACCAAGCAACGGGAGCTCACCCTGTTGTGGGGATTCGAACCACCGACCTTCTGATCGACAAGTCCTAGGCTCTGTGGTTTAGCCCACAGTGCCACCCGTGTCCCAAGTCCTTATATTAGTCATATGTAAAACCAGAATAAGTTTATATGAGCCAATAAAATATAGCTTTGACATAGACAGTTATTAGCTTGTCCAGACCTAAGCTGTAGCATTTGTCTTGGCTACTCCTAAATCAGGGTTATGGCTTCAGGTTCTTGCCCTAAGGAGCAGATGCTTTAGCCTAACCTAACTTAAAATACTGGAAAGCTACAGAATGAATTCCATCTCTGGATGAGCTTCCCTGGCTAATTATTAGCGACCATAAACTCTGTTTTTTTATGTTGGATGAAGGGCCAACACATATATAGGAAACTGAGATCACATCCATGCTACCCAGAATGAAAAAGTACACCACAGCAGAGTGTCTACTGACATACTCCCAGATTACTCAAATATGTGAGCCAAGCCACACCCTGCGGGTTTTCATCTACATATAATCCACATATTATCACAAAATTTGACTAGAAGACAGCTAAAAACTGAAGAAAAGGTCCAACTTGCCCTCTATCTTGGGCATAACAGTTATGAGTTTTCTTTAATTATGAATATAATTATAATGGATTGTTTTGCATCTTACCGCGGAAGACGGTCCTTTCAGATCTGCATGGAGATGAGTCCTGTAGCAAAAAGCAAGGCAAAACCCCACATGGACGTTAGAGGTCCTGCGGTGCACCTACCTGTTCCATACAGAAACAGAATTTGGCCATGCTGGGCTGTCAATCTGTTACCTTTATGGTCCCTTCCACTCGCCGTGCACACACTTCAGAGAATAAACTATTTGAAACAGAAGGTGAGGCCTTAAATATTAAACATGGAGGGGGAGAAATCATGTGGGGAAAGCTGTCTGCAACTTTGCTGAAGCTATACTGCATGCTACTTTAAAGGAGAGGGTAGGGAGAGTCTCATTGGAAGCAACTTTCCCTGTGCATGGAATATGTTTGAAGAATCTTGAAATCTTGCTAGTGTAGGCTAAGCTTGTGATTTTCATTCTCTCTCTCCCTCTCTTTTAAAAAAAAGAATGCAAGTGTCCAACATTGACATAAGGAGAACTGACCCATAAAGTAATTAGAGGAAGAATTTGCCCTTTCCTCCACCTTTCCATCTCAAAGCCAGAAGAAAATGAAAGGTGAGCTTTGTTTACTTCCTGATCTATCTAATTTCTGTAACAAGGACCATCCCAGACTCCCCAGTTTTGCCACAGCTGCTAGAAGCCCAACTCATGAGACTGCCCCAGGCACCGCAGCACCTTCTCAGGACGGCTTGGCCCTAATGGATTAGCTTTTCCCTGCACAGGTGGCGGATTAAACTTTTTACACTTATTACGAGGGCACTGGTGTCAGAAGCAGTGGAAACAGAGGCCAGTGCTCCCTTCTCGGATTTCTTTCCACATGGATGCTTTGGTAGCTGCCTCATTTAGTCCTGCTGCAGTAAGAAACGCGGGCCTATGCTGGTCCTCAGGAAGGATGTCAGGAGCATTGGAAGCTGCCATTGGCCCATTTTGCTCAGTATAGTATTGTCTACACTGACTGGTAGCAGCTCTCCAGGGGTTCAGGGAGGAAACTCCTAGCTGGGAGATGCTGGGAAGTGAACATGGGACCTTCTTCAAGCAAAGTAGATAATCTACCACTATTTTCTTCTCTATTTGGAGTTTGATACTTCAATAGATTGTCATTCTTCAAGGAGGCAGTGATGACAGTGAAGCTGTTCTTAATTACTCAGTCCTCGGAATAAGGCGGAATATCAGTCAAAATAGATTAACTTAGCTGTAGAGTACATGATTTGTTTGCAAGTGGTTTGAGGTTCAACCTCTGGCAATCCCAGTTTAAAGGATTCAGTAGTGGGGGAAAGCTTCTGCTCTGGAGTGCTGCTGTCAAACAAAATAGATGGATAAACAGCCTGGGCTGGTATAAGGCAGTTTCTTCTATTCCTAAATCTCCACACCTCCATGAGTTGATCTTTCAGTTCATGGATAGAACTGAGGAGTCACCCCTACACTAACGTGGTCACCAAATGCTTCCACCGTTAGCTAGGGATGTAACCAGGCATCACTTTTTGGCCTGTCCCATGTTTGTCACATGCAGCATTGTTTCCATTCTGCTGCAGTTTGTCTTCCTTTAAAAATGACATGATTTGTCCAGCTCTCCACTGTGGAGAAAATACATAGCTTATGTAATTTATGTCACTAATTGACTACATTACACTGTCATTTACTCTCTGCCTTGTGGGACATCTTAGGAGGCTTAGGAGTAAACTCTACACAAATCCAAAGTGGAGTCCCTAAGACAGTTGGATGGTGTCTTGTACGCCTCCTTCCAGCAACTCCTGCAGCCAAGCTGGCGCCCAATGCATTGCTCTGCTTTCCTTTGGTCCACATCAGCGAGGCTGAGAGTGGGGTCTTGTCATCTGGGCAGCCCATTATCTCCATGCCTGGAGAGGTCACTTTGGTGCTGCTAATGCAGCAAAAACAAGACAGATGGCAGCAGTTACAAGTTACCAGTCTCTGCAGCCACAACAGGCGCTGTGATTCTCCAGCGGTTTGACTTCACTCACCAGAGGCACACTCCAATGTCTCTCGAGACAGATCAGTGCCAGCAACAACATCATTGTGTTTTTCTGCCTCATTCACTTCAGTGTGAAGGAAACACAATGCAAAAGGGTAGTACTGTTTGTGGAATGAAAGCAAGGAAAACTGTGCATACTGATCACATTCAGTGGATCGGGATGAATAAGTGAATATTCACAGTTTCTTCTCCTGTTTCCATCTTCACTAGAACTCTCTGACATGCCTGTCATTAGCTGTAGCAGTTGAATACAGTGTCAGGTGTGTCAGAACCTTTGGTTCTATTGTTTTTCTATTTCTCTAGTGAAATGATTCATGGAATCAGAGGACACTAAGTTCTCAAAGAAGTCATAGTATTGAATACATATCAACCCACGATTTTGTCAGTAATTAACAGTTTTTGTACCCGTGCGGTGCTTTCTGGCTTCCATCATGCTTACTTGTGCTTTAAACTGAGGCAGAAATATAAGAACAAGTAAGATAAATCCAATTATCCAGATAATGTAGTTTCATATTAAGGCAATCCAAAATATACACCCCTCCTATTCATATGCATATCAGATTATTCCAGTGTTCACCAAGCCACTCTAATACATAAAGTTTTGCTATTAAAATGAAAACCATGAAGCTTTCTGAATCTCCCTGGCTAAACTTGTCCCATAAACTAATTAAAGCCTTGCTTCCATCTGTACACTTCATGTTGTATGTTCCCTTATGACAGATATTTGCAATATCTTTCCTATTAACATTCAAAAATATTCATCTTCAATAATTAAAGTATAAATTAAAAATAATTCCTCATCTTGCTTAACTATGCAGAGGGTAATAAAGCAGAATGTCCAATTCACAGGCCTTTTTTTCTTATTTATACTTTATTAAAGTTTTTCTTTACATGTATTTTAATGATTGCTGATTCAGCCCTTATTAACGCAGAGCAGTGCATTATGGGTCCCTTATGGTGAGAATGACAAGCTGCAGGAAAGTCTAAGTAGGAAAGCTGTCTTCTCTTCCAGGTCGGAGGATGAAATTAAGGAGACCACAACAGGCAGAGCCACAAAGAGGGGGTCACTGCTGGATCAGGCCCAGAGCCAACAGGGGGCTCAGACTCTGAGCTTCCATTTTAAAAAAAGTAAGTCTCCAACATTTTTGGAATGAAAGCTATGAAGCAAAATGTGGAGGCAAACTTCAAATCAATTGTTTTCTGAGATATATGAGCCTGCTTCCAACTTTCAGAGATTTTAGCCAATGAATGGGCAGAGCTGTGATCAATGAGAAATTTAGAGTTGCATAAGACCAAATGAAGACACATAAATGACCCATAAATTGAAGGTGAAACTTTCTGGTTCATCCTGAAGTTGGTTTTCTTCTTGGTGCCTGTGTCACTCTTCATTTCCCCCCAGATTCAGACAATGAAGAGGGATTGCCTGGTCCATTTTGAAGCTGTTTTTAGTCTTCCTAGTACAGAAGCTATTGTTGCCCAGACAAAATAATGAAAAAACTTGGAGCAGTATTCAACTACATTGTTGCTCTAGACGACAATGCTCTCTAGCACAATGGGTCTATTCCCCTCTCCCCACTGCAACCCTCCTGCAAACCTCCTGCCCCCTCTCCTAATTTGCTTTGCGGGGTCAGGAGAACCCCCAGAACAGCACACAGCGGGCGGAGAAGAAGGGAGATTTTTCCTTCACCAAAGCAGGAAAGCTTGTGCTGACAGAACAATCTCCTTAGTGCTACATCTCTGGAGGAGAACCTGTGGCCCTCCAGATGTGGTTGGACTTCAGCTCCCATATATCTCTGATCACTGACCATGTCAGTGTACTAAGTTTTGTACCAAGTGTACTTTTTGACTCCATAACTGTATAATAGTTAGAGCATGGTGCTGATAATGCCAAGGTTGCACGTTCAATCCCCTATGGGACAGCTGCATATTCCTGCCTTGCAGGGGGTTGGACTAGATGACGCTCACGGTCCCTTCCAACTCTACAAAAAAGGTGCAAATTAGGTTGGTTCTTTAAAAATGTGGATTGAGCAAAATTCTCCTTCAGGCTCAAATGGGATGGCTTTCATTCCCAATGCAGTAAAAAGGGAGCCTTCAAACAAACAAGGGGTCTGGTGTTATTTCATCAGTGAATCCATAGTTGCAGAAAGTGTGTGTTCTCCTCAGCATGTGGAAACTCTCCCATCATATCAGAGGAAAGAATCCTGAAGATTTCCTTCTAACATGGAATCCTTTCCTGACTTATACCATGCAAACAAATAACGTATTTGCTCGTAATTCTCAAAATGTAGTTCTGCGCGGTAAAAGAATACCCAACTTTTTAATCTACAGTAGAGATGCTTGACACATCGGGGCAGATGCTGAGTTAGTAATATAGAGACACAGCATTGGAAAATTAGACGCTGAAGCGTATTTCAGAACAATCTAAAATACAGTAATGGGTTTATTTAAATGTAGCCTCTGTTTATTTTTGATTTTACATTACATTGTTATTGTAAATTGTTCTGCGAATGGAAATGAATCAAAATATAATTATGGAAAAGAGAAAAGGCAATCTTTGCTCATCTTGTGAAAGATGCCATGAGTCTGACACAAGTTGTTTAGAACTCACAACAGCTGCACCTAGATCACTCATCTGCCCTGAGTTACTAATGCAAGGCTGAACTGAGTCAGATTGCCCAAATAGCAGAAATGAGCTTGATCAAAAAGCCAGTGGAACATCTCCCTTTCTTTTTATTAGCTTTTGGGCAGGGCCTTATTGCGATGCAAATGTACAGATAAATATTTTTGACTAGATCTCATAGTCTGTTCTGCCAAGTGTGTGGCATATGCTCCTTCCACATTTAGCATATTCTATTGTCCATAGCAAATGAAAACAAAACGATACCTTGAGGATTAAAATTATGCACTACACTTTCCTGGAGCGGTGTGATATTTAACTTGCGTAATCTACCACGATGTTTTTGAGTTTCATGCTACTTTGTTGATTTTGTACACCAGGGGTGGGAAACCTTTGGGGATTGAGGGGGCAGTTTGATGCTGATGAAAAGCTGTTGGGAAATTCCAGTAGCGGGAAGTGGCAGACCATAAAGTGGGTGAGGCCAGACTGGCACACAATCATATATCTATGACACAAACATGCATGTGCGTGCAGACACAAAGCCTTTTCATGTGGCAATACTGGCCTATCTTTAATTTTTAATAATGCCACTCAAGTGTCACCTTCCATTTTCTTCATGGGTGGTTTTTTTCTCTGCAAAGCACACTCCTTTATCTCTGGAAAAATAGAAGTACAGTCGTACCTTGGATCCCAAACGCCTTGGTACTTGGACGTTTTGGCTCCTGAACACCGCAAAGTGATTGTTCCGGTTTGCAAACATTCTTTGGAACCCAAACATCCGATGGAGCTTCCGCGGCTTCTGATTGGCTGCAGGAGCTTCCTGCAGCCAATCAGAAGACGCGCTTTGGTTTCTGAACATTTTCAAAGTTGAACGGACTTCTGGAACAGATTCTCTTCGACTTCCAAGGTACTTGGTCCTGAGCTTGTTCCTGCAGGAAGGATATTCCTGACTAAAGCAGGTTGCATGCATATACAGGTGTGGATATATATGCACCCTAAGTTTTCTTTTTAATCACATGTACCATTTCTGCTTATGTTAATTTAGTTTGTCTAAATAACTTCAATGTTTTTTAGAACTTTCAAAAAAGTAGCTGTGCTTGGTATACATTTGCTTGTGTAAACTCTGGCTTGCTGCAGCTGGGAGCCTATTTGAAATTCAAAGCCATATGCATTCATTGACTCAGATTGCCATATTTCCCATGCTATTGTTATCTACTTTGGCACGTAGCTGCACTGCAGTATGTCAATTTCTAGTCAATTTGTTGTCATTGTCACGAGAGCTTGAAGGTTTCGGTGACATCTCCAAAGCTGATTAATTGATCTTCATCAGGTGGAAGCTTAAATGAACACTGTTCTCATTAGAAGTGGATTGCTGTTTCTTTTTCAGTGTTACCCACAAGTAGCAAAGCCTATGGAGACGGGCTTGCAGGGGTTTTGTTTGTGTGTCAATACCCACTGTCCTCTTCTGGCTTCACAGCTGAGGCCACATCTGCACCAAACATTTAAAGTGCCCTTGTACCATTTTAGCAACCTTAATACCATTTTTAGGTGACCCCTGTTCCCTGGGAATTGGACTTGATTGTTTAACCACTCTGAGAAGTGTAGCTCTGTAAGAGGAATAGGGGTCTCCTAATAACTCTCAGTAGGGACGCGGGTGGCACTGTGGGTTAAACCACAGAGCCTAGGACTTGCCGATCAGAAGGTCGGCAGTTCAAATCCCCGCAACGGGGTGAGCTCCCGTTGCTCGGTCCCTGCTCCTGCGAACCTAGCAGTTTGAAAGCACGTCAAAGTGCAAGTAGATAAATAGGTATCGCTCCGGCAGGAAGGTAAACGGTGTTTCTGTGTCCTGCTCTGGTTCGCAACATGACCCAGAAGCTGTACGCCAGGCCCCTTGGCCAATAAAGCGAGATGAGCGCCGCAACCCCAGAGTCCGTCACGACTGGACCTAATGGTCAGGGGCCCCATAACCTTTAATAACTCTCAGTGCCCTTAACAAACTACAGTTCCCAGGATTCTTTGCAGGAAGCCATGACTATTTGAAGTGGTATGATACTGCGTAGTGCAGATGGGGTCTGGAACATTTGTGTGGTGAGGAAAACTGCACCTGTCTCATTTCTATTTGTTATGTAGCTCTTAGTCGCATCTAATGGTGCTCCAACCCTGTAGATCAGGCATAGGCAAACTTGGCCCTCCAGATGTTTTGGGACTACAATTCCTATCATCCCTGATCACTGGTCCTGTTAACTGCTGTAGATCTTGAACAGTACAAAAACGAAAAACGAAAAACTGGTGGGATTATGACCCAGGAAGTCTCGATTATAATTTGTTTCATGTGTCTACAATTTATGGAGCAACTGCTAAAACTTTAGCCACTACAATTGGCCAGATTGCTGCCAAAACTCTGGTAGGAAGGGGGCTCTTGATGTTAATGTTTACATTCAGCCCAGGAGAACCGAAGTCTGAAGCAAATTTCTTCCCTGATCTTGCTATGCTTAATGACTTCCTCTCCCCGATTACTGAGGAAATCATTAGAAGTAGAAAGTGTGCAAATCTTTCATCGTGCCTTTTTAAACACAAGGGAGGTCACCCAGTGGTAAGTTGAGAAAAGATCAGTTGTTCCAAAGTTTTCGTAAGACTTATTATCCTACAATTACTTCCATATCGCTGGACTTGACTTCCTACATTCATCCTCCAGCAGGCATGTAGCCGGGATGCATGCTCCTCCAGGAAACTTCACAAAGATGTGGAGATTTTCACAAACCTGTCAACTGGAGGAGGAAAGACTTGGTTTGTAAAGAACAAATCAGCACCAGAATTCTAGAGAGCCAGTATGGAATAGAGAGTAAAGTGTCAGGCTTGGTGGACTCATATTCAAATCCCCAAGATCATTGGATGGTCTTACATCATTCACCTTATATCAGCTAAACCTACCTCTCAAGTGTGTTGTGCGATAAAAAGTGGGAAAGAGAACCGCATGTGCTGCCTTGAACTCCTTGGGTGAAGGGTAGGATATAAAAATATAACACCAAGAAGTTTAAAGGCATATTTCATTCAATGATGAGCTTCTCCTCATTCCATTTCCCATCCCCATTTGATTCATGTTCTGTATAATTTGGGACTTGTGCACAGAGTTAATGCATGCAATAATTATAATTCTCCCTTACTGCATTATATTTAAAGGTGTAAGCTTCTCAATCTGCCTCCTTTAGGCAAATTACCCCTGAGAGAGCTTCTACATTACAGATGGAGTGAGTGTGATCCCATTAATTGAGCCAGGAAAGAGAGCATTTGAATCGCAGACTCCAGAGCATAGCAAAAACCCTTATCTCATTAAAAGAGGAGCTAAAGAGACTTTCCTATAGGGCCGCAACCTTGGCTGTCCCTTTGAACAGCATGCTGAGTCAGAAAGGTGAGTGATGAATAGATTTATCTGCCTCTTGAGGCATTTGGGTGGAGTTCCTTTGAGAACACCTACCTGGCTGTACTCGCCACCCGGGTGGAATCTTCCCCACAGAAGCAGATACTCAAGAAGGCATCTGGGACAGCCATAGAAAATGAACCTGGAAGAAGATAACCGTTCCATAAGCTATCGATGTAGGTTTAAATGATTCAGATCGCCAAGTTAATCTTGTAAAATGCCCAGGTTTCTTTTTGTTGTAGAGGTGTCATGTAACACAGGGGTGGGCAACCTATGTGGTCCTCCAGATGTCGTTGGATTCAAACTCCCAGGGGTGGTGGGTTTTGTTGCAGTCCAAATTCTGGGCCAAAGATTCCTCATCACTGAACCAAAACACTACCTTTTCAGCATCAGGTTATGGTTATTCAGTGAACCACTGCCAGTTGCAGGCATGCCATCTATGCAGGGCCACATAGGAACTATGGAACATCACACACACACACACACACACACACACACACACCAGGTCGCTGCAGTGTGGGGCAGAACCCGGCATGCCTAGCCTGTTGATAAGTGGGTGTCTGTTGTGATGTCTGTGGGGTGGGGGGAACCCTCAGAAATTCTGCTGTTTTTCCCCTCGTATAGCTCTTTTGGTATCCTTTGGTGTTCTGCTTCAGGCTCAGGACTGCAATATCTCAAGGACCGTCTCTTTCCATATGAACCTACCCGGATCCTGAGATCATCTTCTGAGGCCCTTCTTGGAGGCCTCCTCCGCATGAGTTCAAAAGGGTGGAAACAAGAGAACAGGGCTTCTCTGCAGTGGCTCCCTGTCTGTGGAATGCTCTCCCCAGGGAAGTTCGCCTGGCACCTTCATTATACAGCTTTGTTGGTGTTTAGTCGTGTCTGACTCTTTGTGACCCCATGGACCAGATCACGCCAGGCACACCTGTCTTCCACTGCCTCCTGCAGTTTGGTCAAACTCATGCTGGTAGCTTCGAGAACACTGTCCAACCATCTCGTCCTCTGTCGTCCCCTTCTCCTTGTGGCCTCCATCTTTCCCAACATCAGGGTGTTTTCCAGGGAGTCTTCTCTTCTCATGAGGTGGCCAAAGTATTGGAGCCTCAGCTTCAGGATCTGTCCTTCCAGTGAGCACTCAGGGCTGATTTCCTTAAGAATGGAGAGGTTTGATCTTCTTGCAGTCCATGGGACTCTCAAGAGTCTCCTCCAACACCATAATTCAAAATTATACAGCTTTAGGCGCCAGGCAAAAACATTCCTTTTTAACCAGCCCTTTGGTTCACCAGATTGACATCCAAGAAGAAGAAGAAGAAGAAGAAGAAGAAGAAGAAGAAGAAGAAGAAGAAGAAGAAGAGTTTGGATTTGATATCCCGCCTTTCACTCCCTTTAAGGAGTCTCAAAGTGGCTAACATTCTCCTTTCCCTTCCTCCCCCACAACAAACACTCTGTGAGGTGAGTGGGGCTGACAGACTTCAAAGAAGTGTGACTGGCCCAAGGTCACCCAGCAGCTGCATGTGGAGGAGCGGAGATGCGAACCCAGTTCCCCAGATTGCGAGACTACCGCTCTTAACCACTACACCACACTGGCTCTCTTTTATACCCTTTTAAAATATGGCTCTTGGGGGAGGGTGTTATTGGGTTATTGTTTTTATTTTGATTTAATATATTGCGATCTTTTCTGTGAACTGCCCTGAGACCTCTGGGTATAGGGCGGTATATAAATTCAATAAATAATAATAATAATTGAGGAGGAACTCCCAATTCAATTTAATAAATAATAATAATAATAATTGAGGAGGAACTCCCAATTCAACTTTAAATTGCTGCTGATAGTCTGTGCTTCATAGACTTCACTGTTCGATATTGCAGGAGAAAGTCAGTGCTGACCTCTTGAGGGATCCTTGGCAGGAGTTCGGTTCCTCCTCCACCATCCATTTCTGGGGTATAGCACACACACAAGCAAGTATTATTGAAGACAGCATCCTCTCCCCTTGGCATGCACAGAGGGTGTTAAGGTGCACATTGAGGCTCTAACTGAGGTGGCCTGATCCCAAAGCTTCACAACTTCGTAGGACAGGGGGGCTAATGCCAGAGCCCCAGCTCACACCTTGACACTCCAATGCATCTGTCCCACACTTCCATTCAGACTGCCTTGCAGAAGACCGGCTTCCATTTGGAGGTAGTCCTAACACCTCCAAAGTGGGCCCTTTGGTCCAGTAGCTGGAGAGGGTCCAAAGTGGAGCCACACCCCTAGTAAACAGAGAATTCTAGTTGCTGGGTGCTGGAAACATCAGAAACTTCTGTAGGGTATTGTAATATATTTCAATTCAATATATTTGAATTTACAATATTTGAATTTACAATATTATTATTGTAAGAAAGTGATAAATAATAGACAGGGTTGACTCACTAGCAATGAATCCTACAACAGGTGACCCTGGCTATCCTGGAAAACAAATCCATTCCTATAGTCCTGTCAGGAACGATGCACTACAAAAGATGTTCTTGGCAGCAATATTGTCTGTTTCCTTTCTTCTCCCAGGCTACATATGAAGTCTTTCCTCTGCTCTCCTCCTCCCTCTTGCCATCTTCCGCTCAGCGTGGCTCCCATGCATCCCCCTTTTTGGTGGTGATACATGCTGTATTCAACACCGTTGGAGGCTGAGAGTCCTCAGCATGAGACAGATAAACAGTGTTTTTGTCAAATTTCCTAGACTGACGTACTGTAAAGCCAAATCAATGTGTATTTGAAATGGGAGCTGATCAACTTGGCTGCGGCAAGCTCTGAACAAAGATAGGAAAGTGGAAAGCAGATGAATTAGTACAGCGTGCAAAGGCTTTTAGAGAGATTTCTGTGTGTTTGTGGAAGTGGGGAAAAGATGGGGTTGCTCTGGGCAGGGATGGGATTGCATAGATTTTAATTGAACATACAATGCTCTGTACAATGGTAAAAAGCAAGAATGTTTTGATTGCCATTGAACTACCAAGGAAAAGAAGCTAAGTGCTAAATAAATACACCCAGACACTTTGTGGCAAGGGGGGAAAAATGAAGGCAAAGGTTTCACACTGAATTAACTGGGATTGGTCTATGAAATTACTGAAAAATTGCACTCAAATGGAAAAGAATTAAATATTATAATGAGAAATTAATTAGATTGCATTTGTCATGGGCATGGAAAGCAAAGTCACCAATATTTGAAATGAAGCAATTTTATGAAAGAAAAGAGTGGAATGAGCATACGCATAAATAGATTTTTTTTTTTAATACACCTGATAATTTCTAACTCGAATTTGCTTCTAACAGATTAGAAACTGGTATGACAGTCATTATATTTGTGATGGCAGCCACAAGGTGAAATCCTGAAAACAGTAGCCATGCATGTAGCCTGGCAATATCCCCATGGCAAGGAAAGTGGCATCTATTCTGTGGTAATCAGAGAGGCTAAAGCACTATCAAATTCTCAGGCGTGTGCCCTCCTTTGGGGGCAGACCTCAATATTTTGTTTATTTACTTATTGCATTTATGGCCCACCAGTTCCTTCAAGGAGTAATAATAATAATAATAATAATAATAATAATAATAATAATTTTTATTTGTACTCTGCCCTCCCCAGCCAAAGCCGAAGGCTCAGACTGGCTAACATCATACAAATAACACAGTATACATAAAAACAGGCCTCAATTAATTAAAATACATCTTAAGATTAATTCAGACAAATTAAAATCTGGACAAATGGCAGTTATCAGGTTAATATTGAGAGCGGTTACTACTTGCCAGGACCCACTGTTTTCACTGATCATATAGGGACCTGTGAACAAGGTGGGAGGCCTCCTTCATGCTTGTTCTTATACAAAGGAAAATAGGTCAAACTGCTCCCTGGTCAAAGGTGTACGTACACTGTTTATTCCATCCTCATTTAATTCCACAACAACCCTGGGAGGTAGGTTAGGTGGAGGGGCAATGGCTGTCCTAGAGTCACCCAGTGAAAGCTTCAAAGCCCAGTGGGGATTCGAACCCTGGTCTCCCAGGTCCTAGGTCCAACATTCCAACCACTACACCACGCTGGTTCTCACATATTTTCTAACATAAAAGAATTGAGAGGAATGAACTACGCATTACAGAGATTGGAGTGGTGGTGGCGGCTCCAGATGAAAGCCCACAGAAAGGGATGGCCAAAGCTGACATCCCTGACCTCTTCTCCCCACACAGCCTCCCCACTTCAGCCCCACAAAAACCGCTCTCCTGGGAGCTGGGTGGATTCTGCTAACTAGGGAGGACTCCGGCGCAGGAGATCCCTCTCCCCCCTCAGTTATTCATGCCTCAGCCCACCCCTATTAAGCAGGGTCTCCTGCAGTAGCAGCCAGTGGGGTGGCATTGCTAACCTGACTTCCCAATGCCAGGAGTCATCCCCTGACACTTTTCCCCTAGGGTGTACATGCTCCCCTCCACCAGGAGGCTCTCACTCTGAGACAGACACCTTGGCATTGTTGCCCATACCAGGGCTGGAGAGACCTCATGCAAAATCCCCACTAAACCATGAAGCCAACTGGGTCACCTTGAACCATTCACTTTAATAAAATTGTAGAGTTGGAAGGGGCCCCAGGGGTTTTCTAAGCCAACCCTCTGCGATGCAGGAATCTCAGCTAAAGCATCCATGACAGATGGCCATCCAACCTCTGCTTAAAAACCTCCAAGAAAGGTTCACCTGCCTTCCGAGGCAGTCTGTTTCACTGCTGAATAGCTCTTACTGTCAGAAAGCTTTTCCTGATGTTTAGTTGGAATCTTACTTCTTGTAACTTAAAGCCATCGGTTCCAGAGCAGGAGAAAGCAAGCTTGTTCCCTCTTCCATATGACAGTCCTTGAGATGGTTGAAGATGGCTATCATATCTCCTCTCAGTCTCCTCTTCTTCAGGCTAAATATACCCAGCTCTGCAACTGCTTTTCATA
Organism: Podarcis pityusensis; assembly: GCF_964106645.2. Lineage (NCBI taxonomy): Eukaryota > Metazoa > Chordata > Lepidosauria > Squamata > Lacertidae > Podarcis > Podarcis pityusensis. Next base: position 63,782,447 of record NC_138031.1, read on the forward strand.
AGGCTTAGTTTCCAAACCCTTGATCATCTTGGTTGCCCTCCTCTGCACACGTTCCAGCTTGTCAACATCCTTCTTAAATTGTGGTGCCCAGAACTGGACACAGTATTCTACGTGTGGTCTGGCCAAGGCAAAATAAAGTGGTTCTATTAGTTCCCTTGATCTGGACACTCTGCTTCTGTTGTTGTTGATTCTTTCATTCAGCCTAACCTACCTCACAGGGTTGCTGTGCCCAACAGACATCACAGGATTGTTGTCAGGATAAAATTGAATTGGGTAAGCATGAAGTTCACCTGCAGATCCTTAGAAGAAGGGCAGAATATTTTGTTGTTGTTGTTTAGTCGTTTAGTCGTGTCCGACTCTTCGTGACCCCATGGACCAGAGCACGCCAGGCACTCCTGTCTTCCACTGCCTCCCGCAGTTTGGTCAGACTCATGTTTGTAGCTTTGAGAACACTGTCCAACCATCTCGTCCTCTGTCGTTCCCTTCTCCTTGTGCCCTCAATCTTTCCCAACATCAGGGTCTTTTCCAGGGAGTCTTCTCTTCTCATGAGGTGGCCAAAGTATTGGAGCCTCAGCTTCACGATCTGTCCTTCCAGTGAGCACTCAGGGCTGATTTCCTTAAGAATGGATACGTTTGATCTTCGGAGACCTCTTCGGAGGTCTGTACTTAACCTAAAACTGTTTTTAACCTGAAGCACCACTTTAGCCTATGGGGCCTCCTACTGCTGCCGCGCCACCGGAGCACGATTTCTGTTCTCATCCTGAAACAAAGTTCTTAATCTGAAGCACTATTTCTGGGTTAGCGGAGTCTGTAACTTGAAGCGTATGTAACCCGAGGTACCACTGTATATATCTACTTATCAATGTTTCAGCTATGGTTTGCAATCATACCATTATATTACATCACCATTATAATTTGAGGACATTATTTGGACCATGCTTAAAAGAAGAAGATATTAGAAGCCACAGTGATCCTCATACAGAAAAAAAACAGAAGATGAATCATTTGCAATGGAAGCCATTAATCAGGAGAACTCAATCAAGTTGTTTTGCTGTTGCTACTCACAAAGTGTTGGCCATGGAGATGGAATCTGTCCCGCCCCAATAAACTTGTCATACCTCCTTCAACTGTGAATCTTTTTTTAAAAAAAGAAAGAAAAACAAAAGGCATAACATTTTACCTATCAGAAAAGAGAAAAGACAACCTATGATTATTTCATGACTTAAAAGGATCAGTGGGCTTCCACCAATCTCTATAAGCAAGGAGATCAAAGTGACAATGAGATTACAGGTACCACTTGAAGGAAGTTATAAGGTGCTGCTGTTGGCTGTTATTTCTGTCTCACCCCTGGAGTCCTATTTACAGTTTTGTCTTTCAAAGTGATAGCTTGGTATAAAACCATTGTTTGTTTTCAAGGCATGCTCTTTCTTCCCAAAACAAACGGTTTAGTACCTTGCATTGCAGACATCAATTGCTCTAAGATCATTTTAATCTCATGTGCTGTGAACCTTTGAGTTGGTTTTAACAATTACTAACTAGGCTAATTTGTATGGCAACAATTTAGAAGCAAGGTACAAGAAAAATAGAACACCCAAGCTTTGCCTGTTGATGGGTTAAAAAAAAAAAGCACCACAGAAGCAATTTTAAAAGTTCACATTTGCCTAATCTATAAAACTAATTTATGACTGTGGAAGTAGGAGAAACAAAGGTTAACAATTAATGGCCTGAGTTATTTAAAAATGACTGAGGTAGGCAGATTTTCCTCCCATTTTGATGACTTTTCACATGCAAATGCTGGCTGCATTGTGCAGGAGTTTACAAAAAAAGTAATCTATGCAGATGTAGCATTCCTTGCCCTGCACCAGAGGGATGGAAATGTGGTTCCTTTGGAAACATTTTTTTAAAAATAATAAAAATAAATCCAGTATGATAAATCCTTTAACATAGCATGTCTGCTTAAGATTTTGCAATCTTCAGCAGAATGACCTAATTGACTTCATACTGGGCATTGCAACTTGATTCTCTATGAATTCCGAATCACATTAAGAGGGACGTGAAATGAGGATCCTGCTTTGTGAAACTTTTAAACCTGTCATAAAAATATATATACCCACTGTTTCAGCTATCTTTGGGGGGTACAGTTGAATATGTTTTTAAGCCTTCAAGTGAGTGCCATGTGCCAGTTTAAAGACCAACAGAAACCAACTCCACCTCTTGATAAAATTCTGAGTAAAGTTGTGTGTCTGGAGGAAGTGGGGAAATAATCATAGAGAGCATTGTTCGGCATGAAAAAGATTTTTTGTTTTTGTGACATACGGCTTGTCTTTCAGCAGAAACTTCATCTCTCAGCCCCTACATTTTGTCTCCACCACATAAAGTGGTTGTGTGGATGGTGTCACTGTGTATGTTATTCACTAGTTGGCATTAGACTTAGTTGTATCTGCGTGAAGTCAGAAGTTTCCTGTTCTTGTGGGAAGGAAACAATGAAGTTCTCGTCTTCTACCCTGACTGGTGTGTCCTCTGAGTCTTCTGTGACAATGGAAACAGAAGGAAGTGGTACATTTCTTCTCCCATTTTTCACCCTGTATTAGCCTGCTAGCTGATACAGTGGTACCTTGGTTCTCAGACACCTTGGTACTCAAAACAACTTGGAATCCAAGCATTGCAAACGTGGAAGTAAGTGTTCCAGTTTGCAAACCTTTTTTGGAAGCTGAACATGCTCCGTTTTGAGTGTTACACTTCCGTTTTGAATGTTACACTCCCTGTTTAAGTGCCACACTTCTGTTTTCAGTGCCACACTTCCATTTTGAGTGTTGCACTGAGGTCTGTCTGTTTTTGCTATTTATTTAGCATTTTTGTTTTTGCAGCGCTTTTTTGTTTTGTTTTTGTGACTGTGTGGAACCCAGTTCAGCTACTGATTGATTGATTGGTTGTGTACTGCAGTACATTGTTTATTGATTTCATTTTTATAGATCAGTGGTCTCGTTAGATAATAAAATTCATGTTATATTGCCATTTTAGGGGTTGTTTTTAAAAGTCTGGAACGGATTAGTCCATTTTGCATTACTTTCAATGGGAAAGCGTGCCTTGGTTTTGGAACGTTTTGGTTTTGGAACAGACTTCCAGAATGGATTAAGTTTGAGAGCCAAGGTACCACTGTACTGATCACTAGTGTACGTATAACAACATAGTTTTACTATAATCTGCTTTTTTACACTGCCCAGCGTTTTGCATTGAAAAACCAAGAGTCTTGTGGGATAAGCTTTCACAGGCCTTCTTTATGCATGAGGCCTTCCAAATAACAAAACGTTACTTGCTTTTAATGGATATTTTAAAAGGAGTACAATATTGATTATCACTGTATCTCAGAGATAGTGTGGGATGGTGTGAGTGAGGGGTGGGGAGTGGAATGAAGAATGCTGTATTTCCCACAGACTCTGGTATGATCTTATACAAGTGATAACAGAGAAGAGTGTGCACGTTGATTCTGTGAAGATCACTGAATCAAGCTAGAGTTAATTAATCTTATCAATCATCTCAGAATAATCAAATTAACAAAAAAGTAGTCTGATTCCAGACACAGCAGCTGCATTTTATCACATGAACAAATGGTTTTTCCTTCATATTTTAAATGACTGAAATTTGAAAAATAGATTTGTTAACATCATAAAGGGCAGCAAATGTTATTAAAAAAAGTGGTTGGTTAACTTGTCACTGTTCTGTCCCGAAACCTGGCATAATACATACAGTGTGGTATTGATATAAATTGTGTCTTTTTTAGAGAAGGCCAGCATAACGATTCCCTGGGAAAGATTCATTACTGAAAACCCTAAAGTAATTTTCATTTTTCTCCTCCCTCCACAAGATTTGATCTTGTGTACAGCTAAGCGTGTCTATATATGCCGTATTACTGTGAGATCTGTATTACTCAGAGATCATAAAAAATGTGCCATTTTTCATAATACAGAATGGAGACTTTATAAACCCCAAGTATGAAAGACTTTAAATTGTATTGAAGCTACTGGAAACATTCAATGTGAAGTCAGTCTTCTGGTCTGATTAAAGGGCTAGACATCTGGCCTGTAGCTGACATGAGATGGAATCTTCTAACCCATTTGTGGCAGTCTGGAAAAAGTCCAAACAACTTCCTTGAGACACCTCCAAAGCAAGTGGTGTAAGGCTTATACCAGAAGCTTTTGGGAATATGTGTGAGTCTACACACATAGAATATCTTAATTGCCCAGATGCATTCATCATTTTCATCTGTTGAAGTCAATCACAGTGAATTGTTTTCTAAGGGCACTCCAGTCACAGAAAGGGCTTTAAAACCTGTGAATCTATGCAAGTCAATGGAGAGATCTCTATTCTATCCCCAAATATCCATGCTAGAAGCAACAATGTGTTTGTGTGTGGGGATATTTAAAAGAATATTATTTGTGGTGTGGAAGCTTGTTTATTTTAAGCAAAAGCAATATTTTTATTTTATAGGTCAACAGGGTAATCTCATGCGGTGAGTTCAATTGGACTTTCACTCTGGTAAACATGCATAGGATTTAGGGATGTGTCAATCTGTCGGTTTTGATTTCCCTCCATTTCTCATTTTTGCTATTCTTAAGTTCAGTTCTCCACATCAGTTAACAAACTGTTAAAGAAAAAAAAGAACCCTCATCGGAATTTTAGCACTAATTTATTTTAATATGCACATTTTTGTATGCAGTTTTGACAAATATACACAATTTTGCAAATAAATTTCACCTTACATAATGCAATTTTGCATGTTATTTTCACTAATATGTGCATTTCTATGCACACTTTACCTTAGTATATGCATTTTGTACACATTGCTTGGCTGAAAAACCACACTGCAAAATTTGGAGAAGTGCAAATTTGGAAGTATGGCTCTGTTTCAGTTTGTGTATTGTTTCAGGAAGTGCAAATCAGATAGGCTTCCCTCTAAATGCAAACCAAATTAATTTCTTTCTGCCATCCCTAAAAGAATGGCAGACTTAATGTTATATACCTTCCTTGGATTCTATGTAAAATATTTATTAACTTGACTATATGATTAATATTACTTTTCTACTCCTCTGTTTTAATTTGAACATAAATGATATGTATAAAAATCAATTGGACAACGGTAGAAATCAATGCATATAATAGTGTGTAGTGTTAAAATTAATTGACTCAACTTACCCAAAGTGAATTTGGACGCCAAAGCATTTTGCCTAATGTTTTCCTACAATGTAATTTTCTGGATTTGCAGCAAATGATCACATAACCAAAAGATTATAAAACGACGAGGCATAACAGACAAGTGACAAAACTTTGGCACAAAGCCTTTCCCCACTGCAATCCAATTTAAAGCCTAAAATAAAATCAAGATTATATGTAAAGTGATTAAAAGCAAACGTTAAGTAATACAGTGGGATGTCTCGCTATTTCAAAAGCACATGCCATAAAATTAGAAAGGAACACTAATGCATTCATAAACACTAACCCCTTAATCCAGAGTGGGACATGCTTGCGCATAAATTAAATGCCACAGTTATCAGGATCTAGTCGAAGCAGGAAATGTGTGCTATTCAACTTTAATGGCAGCTTCAGACTGAAGAAGCTAGTATCCAGCCTGTTCTTAGTGTTTCCCTTCTGGAAAGTGTTGCACTGCTGTAAGAATGTTCTATACATATTTGTCAGGTCAGGTGTGGCTTCCCCACAACGGCACTGTCAGTGCACTGAACCTAATCCCCAGCTTTCATGAACATCTCTGCGATCCATGGGAGAGCTGTTGGGAGATCGGTCTACGTTGCTGACTTGCTGCATGTAGAACAAAACTGCAGTATGAGCTATACGAAACATAACCTAGCAGGAGCCTTAGACCTGTGCCTAAATATAGTCCTCCAGGCCAATCTCAGAACTCTCTCCAGACTACCCAAATCCCTCCCCTGGCTACAACCCTCACCAGGCCTGGTCCAAACTCTCCTCAAGTCACTTTCCTATCTGGAATTCAGTAAGATGGGAATCCTCCAAGGACAACACCTGGCCAATGGGCCTTTCCCATTCTTGGTCCTGAGAGCCAAGATTAAATTCACTTATTTTTCTCCAGCTATGGATGTGTTCAAACATCATGCTCTGGGGGAACTCTTCCAAAAGTTATCTCGTTGCACCATTTGTGTTTTGGAAGTGTCTTGCCTAATACGAAGAACTTAAAACAAGGATAAAAATAAGGGGCAATTTTCATTTTCAATATTTTTTTTTAAAAAAGCACACCAATAAATAAAATTAATGTAATTACAGCCTACTGTAGTGAGAAGGGTTTGTTTGCTCTAATCTACATAATGCAATAAAAATGTGCTTTCCCTAAATGCGTCCCAGCTGCAAACAATCACAAAGAAGAAAGAAAGTAAATCAACACTTACGATCTAGTAAAGAAAGAAATATTCCAATGTTTTATCTGGAACGAAAATGAAAACAGCTAACAGATATCAATAGCCAAAATGAACAAATAAAATAAAATTTGGTCTTCTCATGTGGTTATTACATATCTTAGCTAAAACTCCAGAATCCAAATATTAACATATCTAGTCGATGGAGACCAATGTTGTCAAAGGAACAATGTCGTTCTGTTGGTTATCCTGGGGTGCATTTGCAGTTTTAAAGTAATGGCTTTAGATTACCACATAAATTACATTCAATCACCGTCAAGTCACATCCAGTCTGTAGTTTTTTATTCTAACATTACGCAAAACTGGGGGAATGGGAAGTGTCATAACAGGGCAGGTCTTGCTCATCAGAGCAAACCAGTCAGGCAGATAGCATAATTTTTACCTTACACAATCCTGTCCCTCTCCAGTGTGTTGACCAACTTTAAATTAGTATGGACAAGAACATCCTATCCTCACACAATTTTAGGGTAAGGGCCTCAATAGCAGAAATAGCATACTCCATCCTTGTCTTAAGTGCCAGGTCAAGTAGTTCCCTAAAGCTTTCCAGGACTGCAAAATCAATAAAATCTGTTATCTGTGCCTAGGTGTTCCATGCAGTGTTAAAATAGATAAAGCCAATCTTAAGGGCAGCAATGGACAGTATAGTGACCTCCTTCCAGCTAAGTCGCTGCAGCAGACGAGGATAAAGAGAGGAAGCGGTGCAGCAGTGGCAAGATCAGTGCAGTGCAAACAGGCTGGCAGGAATGCTGCATTTGCTCTGCTGGCACGTATGCACCATGCCAGCATGTCCCTTCCCCTCTCCATCCCAGTTTGCTGCAGAGACTCAACCAGATGGTGGTCAAGTGAGTGGGACAGCCTCACTGCAACATGTGCTGCTGTTTAATAAGGGGCATCATCCCAACTCCTCAAATGGCAAACAAAATTACACTCGTTTATCTTCTCTCTCACACACACAAAAGAATAAACCCCAAATACCTACACCTCCCCTCATCAGAAGGAGGGTAGGGAATTCCCAACATAGAACTATACTACATTGCCAACCAAGTGTGCCACATAATCCCATACATTCTAGAAGACGATACAAAACAATGGGTACACCTGGAGAGAGGCATAATTGAAAATATATCCACCACAGCATACCCATTCCTCCCAAACAAACTAAGGGAAATCCCCACAACACTATACAGGTTCACACAGACCATGCTTAAAGCATAGAAGGAAGAAACAGGCAAACTGTCCCCAACCCCATGCCGACCAACCCCCCTGGCTCACCACTCATTCTTCCACCACGCAGCACAAAACATCCAGATAAAAACCTGGCAAGGCAAAGGCTTATACCGCCTAGCAGACTTCTACCAAAATAACAAATCCACATTGACACAAGAATTCCAAGGCAAACTAGGAGACACCCAAATGCCCTGGCTAACACACCATCAATCACATGCCTTCTCAAACAATCCAGTAGTAAAAGCAGCAGCAACTAGGCCCTTGACAACCTTTGAAAACCTCCCCCTAACAACAAAGGGACATGGCAAGGGGATGGTATCCACAATATACAAAATACTGCTCCAAAATACCACAAACCCCCTCAATGTAATCAAAAAATAATGGGAGGACGACAAAGGCTATGAAATTAACCTCACCCAATGGACTAGAATGTAGTCTAAACCTCTCTTTAAATCCATCTCAGCTAAATGTAAAGAACTCACCCTGAAACTCACTTACAGATGGTACCTAACACCATGGAAACTAGTGCTGATATGCCTAGGAGCCTCACCAAAATACTGGAGAGGCTGCACCACCACAGGCACATACCTCCACATGTAGTGGGAATGTCCCCAAAGCCAACTCTTATGGACATCAGTCATATAAGAAATATGCAAAATAACTAAGCAGGTATTAGAAGTCATCCCAGCACTGGCTCTACTGAACATCTTCCAAGATAATGTTGCCCACTCACATTATAAAGAGTTGGTGAGGCAGAGAAGGAAGGGCCCAGAGGAAGCAGGAAGCAGTGAGGAGCTAGCTTTGTGAAAACAGAAGAGGGTTATGGCCCTTGAGATTCATAGAATCTTAGAGTTGGAAGGGGCCCAAAGGTCATCTCGTCGAACCCCCTGCAATTTGGGAATCTCAGCTAAAGCATCCATGACAGATGGCTGCTTCTCCAAAATAGAGACCCCTATATCCACACCAAACTCTTAGTTTCAATTTGCTGCTTCTGCTTACCATTGCTTGCTCTTTTCCACTTGTAAAGTCTGTCATAACCTTTATCATAGTTGTGTGTCAGGATTAGGTCACAGTTGTTGAAAGTGGAAAGTTGAAACTGAAGGCCACTCAGTCAAGAAGTCCACAGTGTACTTGATACTTGCTAACCTGTCTAGTTTGCTAGCCACCAACCCATATTTACATCTTTGCATGTGCTGCTAAAGTTCTGAATAGGATGCTGGGATGTGAAGTGACTTGAAGCAACTTGCACCTGAGTGAACTCTTCAGGGAGGTCGGGTTCTTGCTAATTTGAGCTTTTTCAGTAAGTGGTGACCTTGCCCCACCAAACTGGGAAGAACAGGGTTGGACATTCCTCAAAGAGAATGTTCCAACTTGTTTGGATGAAATCAGCCTCCTGATCTTTTCTTTCTTTAAAAAAATTAATAAATAGGAAGAAAGTGAAAAGGAATCCTCAACCAGCTGGAATCTTAATTAAATATCAGTGTATCAAAACAGGAACGATGCAATTTTGTCTGATAGAATTCTGAATTTAGAAGCAGGGTGTGTGTTAAAGGCAGTTATTATTATCAATCATCGCTTCTTTAGAGTGCTGCAGCTGAAAGTTTTATGCCACATAAACTTGTTGGCTCTTGCTGAGCAATACAGCCAGATCTAAGCAACGTCACTCCGTGAATATAAAAATGTTCCTGTAATTTTCTTTTTCTGTTTCAAGCGAGGACATTTAGCGATGCAACATTGCTTCCCGGCTTCATTTTATAAACGTCTGCTGGTTAAATCTCAGAAGGCCTAGCATGCAGATAATTAACCATTCATATCTAATTGACTTAAATATTAACGTTTTCTGGATGGAGGAAACATGTGAAAAGGTTAAATGGCTTGTTGAAGGTCAAAGAAGGATGGAATGGTAGCAAAGAAAAAAGAGAAGAAAAGAAAAAAGCTGATGACAGCTCAGTAATCTCCAGCCCTACTCTACTGAAGAGCTGCACTCTGATGCTTTAGGTTTGCAAAATAAGGGACTTGGTGAGAGAAGATAATTTCATACCATTTTTAGTGTCCTGTACAACCTCACTGCCTAAATCAGGACTAGGCTCATGCACCAAGTGCGGCCCCACAAGCCTTTCCACCTGGCCCTCAGAACTCTCAGGCCACACACCACCTTACTTCATACCCTAAGTGCTTTTGAATCATGACAGTGCCTCTTCTTAGTTTGGATGAAGGCTAGCACAGGGTGTGTCAGCATCTGTAGAAACCTGCCTACTGCACAAAGGTAACATGAAATTAATATCCATTGCTCCATCCAGTGCGGCTTCTGGTCCCCCACCCCGAGATATGGACCTTGCTCTGAGAAAGATGCCACAGCCCTGCACTAAAATGCTAAATTCAGTACTAAAATGCTAAATTCAGTAGAAACACTTTGTAGGGGGCAAATAAGATTAAGTACTGTGAAAGTTCAGACGGCACAAATGGAATGTGATCTTCGACCTGAAGCACATTTCCAGAGGGGGAGAAACACCTCAAGAATCTGTATACACACATTAAGGGGGAATGGATACTATACCAGTAAGGATGGAGGGGAGTAGGAATTCAATGAAGTTTTCCATTTACAGGTGAACCTTCCTAATTTACATGTATCTGAATTTTGCAACACAGTTCTCTAGCCAAGCAATAGTGTATGCTATGATTAAATGTGCATTGAAATGCATATATATTAGGGAAAATAACATACCAAACTGAATCATATTAGGGAATATGGCTTTGCAAAAATGTGTACAGTTTTCAAAGCAAAATTTGTATATTAGAAGAAATTTGCACTGAAATGCTGTTGAATTTCCATGTGGACTTTAAAAAAAAGAAAGAATTGCAAACTGATGTGGAAATGTGGAGATCTGAACTTATGAGGGGGGAAATGAGCAACCGAAATTGGCAGATTTATCCATCCCTATTTATGAGACCTATTAAACAGATGATGACACTGGAGTGTGATTAAATTACATCCAGTACTCCTATTACTAACACTGCCATAGGTGCCAACTCCCTGGGACCCTGGGTTCCCGAGCACCCATAAAATTTCCCATGAAGGGGCCAGGCACCCACAAATTTCAGTGCCAGGGCCAAGTACACTGCCCTGGGCACCCACAGTTGTGGGACCAAGTTAAAAGTAAACTAAAGAGCAGAATAATGAGCTTCCACAGAGATGATCACATATTATTTTGTACTTCTTAAGTGGATCGCTGATCAACAGCATAGAACTTCCTTTTATATGCAGTGTTGCTTTTCAATTGGTGGTTTTTCATAGTGGCCTGGTTCTCCTAGATAGGCAATCACAGCCACTTTGCTCCTTAGCCAGTTGTGCTGAGATCCACAGTTGTTACCATTTGTGTCTGTCTGGTAAGGACTGCTGGTTTTTTTAAAGGGTTTCCAGAGGCTTAGAGGCTTTTTCAAGGGCCGTTCCCAATATAAACAATTTCACATAAAGGGAACGTAACCCCCGTGTAAATGGGGAGTTGCCTGTATATGTCACTGTGCAACAGCTCCCTTCCTCCTCTCCATTAGAAAGCTGGATATTATTGAATACATATCTAAGATGGTCTAAAGGAGCAATTGGTTCCCTCCCTTCAGGGTGTACCCTGATATATGTACCCTGTTCATGATAAAACAGCAATAAACCGATCAAACATACAATAGTTACTAATATGTAATCTCACTGTATACAAGTTGTACAAGTGACAATAAAGTATTTCAATTGCCCATATCAATACATTGCAGCAGATAATTAGCCTTTATGTAACTAGGACGACATTCTCACTAGAAGAAGGTCACTCACTCATGTTTGACCACAGCCATGCTCCTGATTCCCTGGAATGAAACCGTTATTTTGCCAGCTGCTTCTGAACCTATCTGATCTTGCATCTCATTCAAGGCCTTTGATTGAAAAGATGCTATCACCTTTAATGTTGCACTCTCTGCAGAAAGCAAGAGTACAGAGTCAGGCTCCGTTCCTGAGGTTTTTGATTTGTTTTTGTTTTTTAAGAAAGCTGGTTTAATTTAGCCTTTTAAAATTAAACCACATTTTGGATTAAACCAGCACATGCATTAGCGAGTGCTTCATGAGATTCTGTTTATAAATGTCTTGGTGACACAATCTAAATTAGTTTGTTTCTATTGGAAGAGCCCTTTATGCAGAAGCAGTTGCCATGTCCTACATGGACAGCATCATTCTGCTGAGCCCAAGAAGCTTTGAATCCCTTTTGAACTATTATTATTTTGAATTTTTGAAGTCTATTATTTGATCACATGTTAAAGGAATTCAGAATATTTATTCTGAAATCAAAATAGAAACTGAGAGTATTTTATATCAGCTTGCCAAAGCAAATAACTTATCCTAAAAACCAAGGGTTTTCATTTTCACTTTACTAAAATTACATTGGTACAATGCATCTCTAGGCCCCATGTTCTAGACAATTATTTGGGGATGGGAAGAATGAAAATGGCTTCAAGTGTGGGAAGGCCATAGCTCAGTAGTAGAACATCTGCCCCAAATCTGCTCCTGGGTTTTATCCCTGGCAACTCCAGGTGGGGATGGGGTGCCAATCATTATAGATAGATCAAAGGTTTGACTCGATATAAGGCAACTTCTGAAGTTCTAATCACATGGTAGAATTATCACATCTGCTGATATGTGACAAAACAGAGAGGCAACTCCAATAACACAGGGTTGTTTTATATGTGAACAAGAATGCCTTTCTAGAAGACTGTGGCCAGGGTTCAGGACTCACCTTGACATGCCCAGCTGTATGGTCTTACCCGTGTAAACTCAGTTGAAAGAGTCTTACTACATTAGTAAAGCAACAGTGACTTGAATGCACTATAGACATGCAAGACCAGATGGCATCAGAGAGCAGGAAATTTCAAAATGTGTTTTTCCATAGAGATTTTTTCTTTTGTTAAAACATTATATTTTTTTACTTATTTATAGCATTTCCCCCCGTGTTTAGATCCACCCTTAATCTCAGTAAATGTGTAGAGAATGGCACCCTAAGGCACTTTTGTATACTTAGGTGGTACTCTCAATCCTTCCCTTCCAGCTACACTGCCTAGTCCAATATTCTGTGCCACTCTAGAGGGTTCCCTTATCCTCAAAAGAGTGTTTGATTGGACACATACCATACTTTTCCGTTTTTTACTAAAAAAGAATGTTAAAGGGGGGGTAGTCTTATACACGGGGGCAATCCCCCCCATTATTTTAATTTTGAACACGGGGGCGTGTTATACACGGAAAAATACGGTATATGTGACACAGTAGTTGGAATGAGAAGCCTGAAGCAACACAGTTTGTAAGCAGAAGGACATATACATCACTTTAGAATATGGATCCTAGCCTGGAATCCTAGCCTAGTTGGACTAGCTAGAAGGCATTTTCCTGGGAGGACTTCCATTGTGGTTGAATCACATATCCAATAGTTAACCAACGATCTGGATTCTTGTGAAATGCCTTGCATTATATTTCTCAGTGTGTGCAAGATACTTTTGCACTCTCGAAAGGACAGTGTGCTGTGATTGATTATGTGCATGTTATAGACAAGCAGGTTAGCATTGCCCTCCCCTTGAAAAAACCCCGCTCACTTTTGTGCATCAATGGCTTAAACTCGCCATGTTAGCATGTAGAGAGATAGAAGTAGACATGTCTCGTGATTCCCTAGGGATAGCTTAGCAAGCTCTTCATTGACAGATGCCAAGAAGGCAATGTAACAGTAGCAAAGGCAGTTTGACTTGATGCTAGGGTTTTTTGTTTTTTGAAAAGTTTGCGTTTACTGATTAACCTGGCCTCCATGCCTCAACTGGAAGAGCTGTATTAACAACACAGTCACAAGAAACTTAGTTACAGTTCACAAATGCACACACACTAGGGATGAGGGGGTTAATTTAAATTTAGTTCACATTTAAAGGAACTGACCTCATTTACTCTTTCCTAAACAATATGCAAACTGAAGCACAGTCATCCTTCGAAATTCACTTTTCTCTGAATTTTGCAATGCACATCTCCAGCCAAGTAATGTGAACAAAATGCATATACTACAGCGAACTGTGCATACAGATATTTGTGTGTGTGCATAAGTGAAAATAACATGGAAAAATGAATTCTATTAGGGGAAATTGCTTCGCAAACATGTGTATCCGAAGTAACATTGCATACAAGCTTGTGTACATGAGAAGAAATTTGTACTAAAATACTGGCGAATTTTCGCAGACAATTATTATTATTTTATTTTATTTTTATTACAAAGAAAGAGAAGCAGAAGAAAAGAAACCTATCAGCTCACACTGTGTATGACTATATAGAAGGATCTGGCAACTTCTGTTTCAGTGTATCTGAAGAAGTGTGCTTGCACACGAAAGCTCATACCAAGAACTAACTTAGTTGGTCTTAAAGGTGCTACTGGAAGGATTTTTTTATTTTGACTGTGTATGCAATTCACCACCAATACATCCACCCACATTTAAACATTTGAATCGACATAAGCCAACAAAACATCCAGATAAGTACCCAAACGAAACTGATTTTTATAAGAAGCGTGATCAAATTCAACGAGGACTTTTTGTGAAAGATCACAAAGCACTGAACTGGGCATAAATTAGAAATTGGGAGTACTTGAAGTTGACGTATTCATCCAATACACACACAGACAAACATTTTAAGAACGAAAGCAAAATGACAACCGGTGGATATGGCATGATGTTGTAAGCTGAGAATGAAGACAAGTTCCAGAATGTGGGGGGGGGGGGGCAAAACAAAACACAACAGAAATCCCATAAGCACCACAGTTAGCTTACCGCCATATGCCCGGACCAAAGAAAAAAGAAAGAGAGAAACGCCAGCAGCAGTGGTGAGCCTAGGGAGACCTTGTGTCATTAGCCCCTAACCCAGCAGCAGAAGAAACTCATTTAGCCCCACGCTGGACCTTCATTAAGACAGACCTGAACCAGACTGTTGCTGTGATTTTGGCACTGCTATCGCACGCCTCACTATTGGGGACGCAGCCATATCTCACCTCAGCAGGGATGCCTGGATCGGACGTTCTTTTCATTGACAGATGCCAAGATGCAGGCGCAGTTAACAGTAGCAGAGGCAGCTTGACTTTACACTGCCTTTTTTATGTTGGCATATAGTAGTGCTAACTGCTAAGCCTTTATGAGAAGATGGGGGGTTTTGTGTGTGTGTGTTTTTAAATACTTTGGCTTCTGCAAACCACTGTGCAAAGAAAAACACAAGGCATTTGCAAAAGCTATCATTTAAAGCTACAACAAATAACGAACAACCCCAAAAGCTGCTGTTGACAATCATTAATTCAAACCTCAGGACTTTAATAAAAAATCAATGAAGCAAGAGATATCAATATATTCTAAGCGCAAACCCAAGAGTTCAGCCTCCCCCTACTCCCAACCCCATAAATGGGGGAAAGGACACTTTTAAAAAAAGGTATGAAGAGAACAAGCCATCACAAAGAAGACACACAATTTCCCCCCAAGAAAATAATTAATTAGAACATTTAAGTGAGTTATATAGAGAAATGCACATCTTTAAAAATTGGATTTTGGATTGATGTTTGCTTAAAATCTGTAATGGCTCCGTCAAGAAGACAGAATGAAAAATAAGAGCAAATAATCAAGATGGCAAGGTGTTGCTGTTGTTGTTTTTTAAAAAAGAGAAAACAAAAAACCTTTGCCTTTGCAAAGGGAGTATTCATGAGTACTGTTCAAATTCTTCCCACTGTATACTTCATTACAAAGCATCTGCTGTGAAAAGACTGTGGCTCCCCACCCCCACCCCACCGCTCTCTCTGATTCATACCTAGCAGCTGTCAATCCTGCCTTCCTAACCTCCAGGCCTAACTATTCTAATGTGCAGCGTTGATTTTGAAGACTGTTGAGAAGCTGCACTTATTGCAAACTAAAGCAGAGGTGAGCTACTGGGCATACAAAGCAGCGTATTATGACTGCTCCGGAATCTGTCTGCACTGGCTTTTCCCCTAACCTTCCAGGTATACGTAGTTCAAGCTACTGTTCCAGTTTGCAGCCAGAAAAAGATTTGGGCCCCACCTGCCTTTAGGGATTGTTTGTTGCTTTTGTGTTGTTGGTATTGTGGCAATGGTAAGAATGCATTCAAGCACCCAGTGATATGGGGAATCAGATTCTAAGGAAGGCATTCCTCTCCTTAAACCAGGGGTCAGCAAACCATTTCAGCAGGGGGCCAGTCCACTGTCCCTCAGACTTTGTGGGGGGCTGGACTATATTTTCCAAAAAAATAATAATGAATGAATTCCTATAACCCACAAATAACCCAGAGATGCATTTTAAATAAAAGGACACATTCTACTCATGTAAAAACATGCTGATTCCCAGACCGTCCGCGGGCCGGATTTAGAAGGCAAATGGGCCAGATTCGGCTCCTGGGCCTTAGTTTGCCTACCCAGGCCCTAAACATATCAGTATCCAGCACTTCTCCCACTATAACTGGGGGTTGTATCTCACACTGGTCCTACACAGAACAGAACAGAACCATTGAAATTAATGGACATGACTAGGCCTGCCTTACTCCCAGATTTCCCCGGACATTACCGGGATCTCAAAGGTGGAATTGAAGTATGGCAACCCTAGACATGACTCACTTGGGTCCATTAATTTCAGTGAGTAGGCTCTGAGTATGACTAATGTTATAGGTAAAGGTAAAGGGACCCCTGACCATTAGGTCCAGTCATGGCCGACTCTGGGGTTGCGGTGCTCATCTCACTTTATTGGCCAAGGGAGCTAGCGTACAGCTTCCGGGTCATGTGGCCCGCATGACTAAGCCGCTTCTGGTGAACCAGAGCAGCGCACGGAAACGCCATTTACCTTCCCGCCAGAGCGGTACCTATTTATCTACTTGCACTTGATGTGCTTTCGAACTGCTAGGTTGGCAGGAGGACTAATGTTATATACAACCCTATATCCTCACCTGATAATGTAAGGAATGTGTGTTCCTTTTTCCCAACAACCCTTTTTCCTAATTAAAGTTCAGGCTGAGCCAAAATGGCCCCCTGCCATCAGTGAGTCAGGTGGCAGATAAAATGAGGGTAAAATGAAGGTGAAGGTGAATTCTCTCTGTAATCATTTCCTTCCCAGATGCATCTGGGAATACACTGCTGACATAGCATTGGTCCCAGATAATTTTTGGCGAAAGAAAATGGTGACTGCCATTTTCACCATATAGCCCTGTCTCCAGGGAAAATGGCAGCCATTGGAAATGTTTCTCCTTGCCAGTATTATGAAGCTGACGCCCACAGCAAAAGAAAAGAGGAAGAGAGAGGAGCAGTTTTACTTTCCTTTCAGTGCCATTAACTTCCACTCCTGGAACTTCAGCCACAAAGTTCTCTGCGGATCATCATTTTTGCACATCACAGTAATGAAGGCCAGTCTTCGCTCATATGTGCATTAGCAATCCTAAACTGGCCTGTGCAAAGTCCTATTGTGTTCAATAGGGATCACTTCCAGGAAAGTGGGTATAGGATTGCAGCTGGGAACACCTGTGGCGATCACACAGGGTCCCCGGACGTTTCACCATCTATTGATCCCTGTGCCACCACTTTATTTCTCTCTGCCACCACCCAGACCCTACCTGGTACAATGCTGAGTCCAGTCAGGGTTAAATTGGAACATAAACTTTTGTTTATTTATTGCAGTTTAACAAGCGTGTGGTTTCATAAATGGTATCGGTCAATTACAATCATGGGGTGCCTATCCAGACCTATAACTTCCGCTACCTGCTCTCACTCACTAAACCACCTCTCAGATATTTACTTGTCTTCCTAGCCCCTAACTATTCCTGTCTCAGCTTATTTCGCTACACTAACTCAACCTACCCACAAACTCTATCCCAATTCACTCCCACTCCAACCAACCTCCCAACGAACTCTTCCCTTTGCGCCTCCCAGAACAGATATGACATGACGTCTCCACACTCAGAGTTTGCTCTCCCCGCTTCATTTCAGGGCCTACACTTGCGTGGGATGACGGGATACCATGACACAGTGCTGGTCCCAAGGTATCTCCTGAAGGCTTGATGCTTTGCCAAAACTAAGCAAGTTAAGCAGGCCTGGTCAGTGCCTTCATGGGAGACTCCTAGGAATCAAATGTACCTTGCCATGGGTTCCATGATGGAAGAAAGGGGGGGTTAAATATAAAACATTTTTTAAAACTCACAACACACATCTTGTAGTATGTTACCAGAAAAGATAGGAGGCAGAGGTGCAGGGTGCCTATTTTAGGCAGCATCCATATATACAATGGTACCTTGGGTTAAGAAATTAATTTGTTCCGGAGGACCGTTCTTAACCTGAAACTGTTCTTAACCTGAGGTACCACTTTAGCTAATGGGGGCTCCCGCTGCTGCCATGCCGCTGCCACGTGATTTCTGTTTTCATCCTGAAGCAAAGTTCTTAACCTGAGGTACTATTTCTGGGTTAGCGGAGTCTGTAACCTGAAGCATCTGTAACCTGAGATACCACTGTAGAACCATAGAATTTTAGAATTGGAAGGGACCCCAAGGGTCATCCAGTCCACCTCCTGCAATGCAGGGATCTCAGCTAAAGTATCCATGACAGATGGCCACTCAACCTCTGCTTAAAAAGCTCCTGAGGGAGACCATTCCACTGTCAAACAGCTCCTACCATCGGAAAGTTCTTCATGAGGTTTTGTTGGACTCTCCTTTCTTGTAACTTGAAACCATTGGTTCCAGTCCTACCCCCCCCCCCAGAGCAGGAGAAAACAAGCTTGCTCTATCTTCCATGGGACAGCCCTTGAGATATTTGAAGATGCCTATCATATCTCATCTCAGTCTCCTCTTTTCCATCTCCTGTCACATCTAGTTCCAGTCTCAAATGTCCCATTGGAAAAATAATGTTTTTTTATAAATAAATAAACAAACGCACAGCAGCAATGCAGAGTCTGATTCTTCTTATTCTCCTCCTCCTCCAAAAATAAGAGTTATACAATGATAACAAAGTGAAACCAAGATATGGAGAAGCTCCTTGAGTTGCAAGGAGCAGTGTCCCAACATTTTGTCGGTTTAGAAACCAGAGCTCACAATCTGGCAGTATATTCTCTCTTGAAGGAGGCTTAGAAACCATGCGAGAGTATTCTTACAAGATTTTTGTGTACAAGCTGAGCCAGTGTACCAGGTGAGCTGTGTTGAAGCGCCACCTACTGAAGCATTGCTACATTGCCCTTGTCCCCCGCAATGACAAGCTCTTCTGGAATTAGTTATATCACCAACTCAATCTGGTTAAACTGGAATGGACATTGCAAATGAATTGTTGTGTCGAGAAGCAGAGATTTCTGTCTACGGGCCCCTCACTCCCATTGCAGATGATGTTGCATTGGCTAGTGTTCTTGTGAATATATATATATATAATCTCATATAAGGGGATCTGGAGGATGAAGCAGCAATGATAGTGTAATTTACAGAAGAGACATCACCGCATTATGGGGTGGAAGGGGGGGGGCGGGAGGATAAACTAGCCCTTAATTCTAATTGCTTCCATTTGCCCTCTGTCTTGATTTAGAATAAAATAGCTTTAAGTGAATGTGTCCTGACCACAGGAAGGAACAACGTTAAACATTTTAATTATACAGGGAGTAAAAACAAAGCCAAAGCAAAACAATGAAAAACAAAATGTAAAGAAAGAAAAAGCTAATTGATGGAACATTAACATAAGCATTTAATGTAACCAATCTGGTTTGCAGAACAAGGAGAAGAGGAACGCAGAGCAATCAGAGCACATGGCCGTCTAAGAGGGTAGGAAACCATTAACCAAGCCATTTAAAGAAAATACCATCTTTTTTGTGCATTCTGCTCACCCCAGAATATCCACCAGGCTTACAAAGGAATAAAGGGAGGAAGAGAGAGAGAGAGAGAGAAATTTATTATCAAGCTGATAAATACCACTTTTCATTTTCCCTATTCAAACCAAGTCACATGAGAATTGAGTAATGTTGTATGCCATAAATGCAATTTTTTGAGCAATCTGTAATTGCCCTGGGCCTTCGCCTGACATAAAAGAGCCACATTTATGCAACGTGAGCTCCATATGGGCATTCCCAATTTTGCACAGAAGTGCTCAGCCTGAGAAATCCTAAAGCCCTGTCTGTGTGGGTAGCACAAATGACTTCTGCAAAGGCCTGGTCCAAATGGATATCGACACGCCAACATGAATATGCACCAACCACATTCTGAGAATGCCAATACAGTAAGGTCTGACTAGAGATTTCCATATTTAAAGCCAAATGGAACACTCAGAGTTGCCATTGGATTCATCTTGCTCTGTTTGAAGTATCATTTTGTCTTATATCTCTTCATTACATGCCTCAACATGAATGTGGTTCCCAGGTTTATGAACTCAGTGAATCTTGGGTAAGACTAACTGGGAGCTCCAGTGCAAAGGGATTGGTGTATTTTTTTCAGCTGGAGAACCTATTGTTGTTCACATGCCACACGTGTAAGATTAGCACACCTGAAAGCTGCGAAATATGAGCAAACTGAGATTCATTCAGGGAACTCGCTGCAGTTGGTAGTGTTGAGATGGACACAGTTCAGAACATCCTTTGCCAACCTGTTTCCCCCTGCCAGATGTTTTGGACCACAAAGCCCATCATCCCCAATCAGCACAGCTCTACTAGCTTGGGTGGATGTGCATGATAGTCCAAAACATCTGAAGGGCACCAGCTTGGCGACCCCTGGCCCAGAACAACCAATGCAAAAATCAAATGAACGTATTCTGAGTCAGACTGAGTCTCATCCCAAATCAGAATACGCCTTATTCTGAGGTCACACCATACATTTAAAGTGCTATGTACCACTTTAAACAGTATTGGCTCCCCCCCCCCAAAAAAAAATTCTGGGAACTTCTTTTGGTTGAGTTGTTAAGGAGGACTGTATTCTCCCATAATTACATTTCCCAGAGTTCCCTATGAAGAGGGAACATTCAGGGATTTCCATGCAGGGCACCTTCACATTTTGATCCATTTGAAACAAAGGAAAAATCTGTATCTTTTTCGTTTTCTGCCAGAATTTGATAGCTGCAATGGTTCTCCTGCAAGGCCAGACTCTACCATTTTAGGGGATGTACAATAAAAATCACGGGGTAGAAAAAAGGACTGGACTGGAAGAAAGTCACCCTCCAAGCAATGACTCAGTTACCGCAAGGGTCATTGGCGGGTGGGATTATCCCCTCATGGGTTTCTGGGAATACTGCCTATACTCCTTCAGAAAAAGAGAAAGTGCCAGTTTAGATCTGGCTACAATTAATCCAGAATGCAGCAACTAGACTGGTGATTGGGAACTGCCACCGAGACCATATAACACTGGTCCTGAAAGACCTACATTGGCTCCCAGTACATTTCCGAGCACAATTCAAAGTGTTGGTGCTGACCTTTAAAGCCCTAAACGGCCTCAGCCCAGTATACCTGAAGGAGTGTCTTCACCCCCATTGTTCTGCCTGACACTGAGGTGCAGCGCCAAGGGCCTTCTGGCGGTTCCCTCACTGCGAGAAGCAAAGCTACAGGGAACCAGGCACAGGGCCTTCTCGGTAGTAGCGCCCACCCTGTAGAAAACCCTCTCTCCAGATGTCAAAGAGATAAACAACTACCTGACATTTAGAAGACATCCAAAGGCAGCCCTGTTTAGGGAAGTTTTCAATGCGTGACATTTTAATGTATTTTTAATCTTTGTTGGAGGCCGCCCAGAGTGGCTGGGGAAACCCATCCAGATGGGTGGGGTACAAATAATAAATTATTATTATTATAGATTAGGTTAGTGGTTCTTCTGCACAGGGCGTTGAGCCAAGGGGGTGCAAAACCATCACCATCAAACCTATATTTATACAGGTACCTACTCAAAGTTAGGGGGTGTCAAATCTTGTTTCCTGAAAGAGAGCACACCATTGAGCTGCAAAGGGAAAGAGATCATGGCAAAATAGCCAGGAAAGACTGGGATAGGGGAAATGTCACCTACAGTAAACACTCTAATACCCTGAGGGTCATTGGTGAGAGTTAGCCTTCTGACCCTGCCATGGAAATTTGGAGATACAATGGAGGTCTCTGTCCATTGACTTGCGTAAGGAAATCATAGAGAGGATGGGGGGAAAGCCCTGTTGCTCAAGTGGAAATTCTTGAGCAGGACTTCCACTGTTGGCGTTCCTGGTGTGCATCCTGCCCATTGTATTTTTTTGCACACGTAATCCAAATGCAAGATTGTAAGCATCGGTTATCATGCCAGATGTCAAGGTCCAAACCTGTTTAGATGGGTGTGGCTGTAATGCAGTCAGTACACTTATTTCCTAAAGCCAACAGCTCTGAAACTGGAATCTTCTGTGCTGTAGCTACAGTTTTGCCCCTCTGCTCAGAGGCTCTTTGGGTGTATCTATTGGGCAGGGGTGGAGTGAGTGGACCTTCGCTGACCTACATTACCTCTTTGAGTAAGAACTGGTCCTCACCAGAAGTGACTTCACCAGGTGGGGTGGATGCTACGCTAGCTTCTCAGCAGGTGGGTTGCTGCTGCTGGCCAGGAGAGAGGGCAGGGAAGGGTGAGGTGGCAGGGAGGTCAATGCAATGCAGATGCAAACAGAGAGAGGGGTGTTAGTGGCGGAGAAAGGGAGGTATGGTTGGGGCGGTCCAGTGTGGTGTAGTGGTTAAGAGCGGTAGACTCGTAATCTGGGGAACCGGGTTCGCGTCTCCGCTCCTCCACATGCGGCTGCTGGGTGACCTTGGCTAGTCACACATCTTTGAAGTCTCTCAGCCCCACTCACCTCACAGAGTGTTGTGGGGAAGGAAGGGAAATGAGAATGTTAGCCGCTTTGAGACTCCTTCAGGTAGTGATAAAGCGGGATATCAAATCCAAACTCCTCCTCCTCCTCCTCCTCATCTTCTTCTTCTTCTTCTTCTTCTTCTTCTTCATCATCCTGAGGTGTGTGTGTCAAAATCCCCCCGGGCGTATTGCCACCACACTGATAGGGACACCCATAGGGATGGGACGTGCAGCGCCCATAAGGACAGGGCACACTGTGGGGCCTCAGCTGCCTTATAGTTGGGGGGGAGGCAGCAGGCAGACAGTGGGTTGGGGCATATGGTGTCCATAGGGATGGGCAGCCCCGCCCCTGGGTGCGCCACCCCAGGTGCCCCAGAGGCTTCCTCCGCCGGGGGGGTGCATTCAGATTTGGGCATTGTGTTAGTTCTCATGTTTACGATGCGAGCACTTCTGTCCTGGTTTCTGTTGGGGCTTCTTGAACCACAGGCCGCCATCTCACGGTCACCTCAGTGGGTCTGGTGTGACACAACAGT
Organism: Podarcis pityusensis; assembly: GCF_964106645.2. Classification (NCBI taxonomy): domain Eukaryota; kingdom Metazoa; phylum Chordata; class Lepidosauria; order Squamata; family Lacertidae; genus Podarcis; species Podarcis pityusensis. The sequence goes on from NC_138031.1 coordinate 63,805,486, forward strand.
GGCTGTCATCAGGCACACCACCACCCTTTCTGCGCAAATGTGTTTCTGATCTTCCGCCCATGAAAATGGCAGGGAAGAACTGCATGCTGGAATACCACCCCAAATTTTGTCATATATGGCAGGATCCATGAAAACAGCAGGAACCTTTCTGTGCAAAAAATCCCATGATTTTCTGAGTCAACAGAGTGGCAAGCAGATTCCCCCCCACCCCACCCTGGAAGCAATTAACACAGAAAAGACCACTAAACTTCTACGAGATTCTCCTAAATTTCCAGAAGTGGCTTTTATCAGAAATTATCAGGTATGGAAACGTCAAGAAATGGAATCAAGTGCTATCTGAATGGGGGTGGGGCATGAATGTTGCTTTAATATGAACCTTTCTTTTTCTATTGGATGATAGGTTTGGGGAATCGATTAAAAATGTGGCATGGGACCCAAAATCACTAATGGGTTCTCTCAAATAAAAAGTAAATATTTCAGTGCCTTTAAACCACTGCTTTTATTAACATTTCCTTCTTTCCAATTTCCTAATAAAAATAGTTTAATTTGTATACTCTTCAGGATGTAATGAGGACCTGCCACAAACGGTTCTAATTTAATGTTTTTCTGGAGTTCATTTATGGAAATCTGGAAGGATTTTGAGTGGCTTGTCAGAGCAAATAAAGGTACATCTTAAATGAAATTTGGCAGTTAACATCACCCCAGCTTGCCTGAATGGCATGATTTACAGTAACTGGATAAAAGCTCCAAAAGATCCTCTCTCTCTCTCTCTCTCTCTCTCTCTCTCTCTCTCTCTCTCTCTTCTCTCGTGTGTGTGTATTTGCTGTCATTTAGCTTTCCTGTAGACCCATTAAATGAAACTCATTTATCAAAACCAAACCTTGATTATGCTGGATCTTAGAAATGGAGCTCAATAAAGTCAACACTGATCAGAGAGGTTAAAAATACTGTCCTTGGGATACCTCAAAATCAAGGGGACCTACAGGTTTTTAGTCCCTTATGAGCGTTTCTAAATCATTCATTTCTAAGTCATTCATCTTACCCTTTTTTTTTGGGGGGGGGGATGATAAATTGATTCAGAAGTACCAGTGCACAATTAGTTTCCCAGAGAAAATTCCTAATTATGAGTAAAACATTAATTCATCAAAAAAGCATGCACCACAGGTCATGAAATCAGCTCTACAAGCAAGACCTCTAATGTATCCACCAGGAACACCAGGTTTCTCATTTAGGTGAATGGTGGAAGGGAACAAATTGGCATGGACAGTCAGATTAGATTCTTCCATTTATATTCAGGCAAAGTTGTGCATATGGGTGAAGTGTATGAGCCATTTATTTTTCATGCAAGTATCTTAATACTGAATAAGAAAACCTTGATTATGCTGGGATGGGGAACCAGTCCATGCTGAACCCGCTGAAAGCACAGGCTCAGGGAAGCTATAACACCCACTCCCTCATTATTATTACTACTATTATTAATAATAAGACACCATTGTTATCAGGAAGAAGGAAGGAATCATAATTTTGGAGGGAAACATTCAGATAGGGTGAAGCTAGGTCTTTTGGGTGGGGGGCAGCTCTTTTTAGCTATCCGTGGCCACCATTTTCTGTTGGCACCCACTGCACTTTTATCAATATATGATTTCTGGCACCTCACTTAAAAAAAAAAAATTTAAAAAAATTATTTCCAAGCAAGCAAGATGAATTATCAGAATTCAAGAGCACATTCCAGGCTTTCATAAAAACACCCCTCACAGATCCTACCTTGAGTACTTTTGCCTGGCTGAAGTGTATCCTTTAAGACGGACCATTCGCCCCACATACATATAAAAAAAGGATGTGAAAATGCTTTTTTAAGAAACATTTTGAAAAATACATTGAATTTGTCATAGCACACTATCGCCATCTAGTGTCACATTTGTATATTGCCTTTTACGACACACTTAAAACTTTTTATTTGCAGCTGTATAGCTGAGACCCTAGTTGCCTAGCTGGAGCTTAGAGAGGGACATATGAATGTGTGTAGAAACAAGCCTAATCTACAGTGGTAGAATAGCCCCACCCACCACTGGCATGTGGCTCTTGGAAATATGGCCCTCAAGCTGAGTAAGGTTCTTCAGCCCTGCAATACATGAAAAACACAGCAGAGACCAACATGTTAGCCAATGATGCAGGAATATTTTATTGAAGTGGTATTTCACTGGCTCATACCTTTTGCCTTTAAGTGCATCTCATTTATCTTGGCTCAGAAGTTTTATTTGACATCTAAATCAGAACTAGAAAGCTGTCAGGTTATCTCATAATCCTTTTATTCCTTGCTGTTATGACTTAAGGTAGTTGCTTTAACAAATATACTCTTTACTAGTGGGACCGACAACATTTTGTGCCCACTGAGCACACTCAGCCCTCCAAGGGATGCGTGTTGTTGTTTTTTTGTTTTGTTGTTGTTGTTGTTGAGCAATCCAGCTTAGGGTTTTTTCTAAAGTCCCCCCCCCCCCTTGTAAACCCTGCCTCCTCCAGCTCCCCATGTTCCTCTTCTGTGTGGGTGGTGTCATTGTGGCTACATAAGGAACAGCATTCAGAAAATTGTAATCATTATTATTATGCAAGAGGATCTTCAGAAGCACAGGTTTCATTTAAAACCAATGCCAGAAAAGAAAGTTAGTACAATCCTATAGAAGTCTGTCCAGAATTGGGTTCAGTGGGCTTTACTACCATGTAAGTAGGTGTAGGATTGCAGCCTTCGTTCAGAGACAGTGAATGTATTCAGTGCTACTTCTGCTCAGAAGAGACTCACTGACATAAATGGAGCTAAGTTAGCCATAGCCATTAACATCAGTGGGTCTACTTTGAGTAGGGCTAGCACTGGGTACAGCCCAGTGTGTGACAGCCACACAATTTGTGACTGGTTATTTCCATAACAACACGTCAGTTTCACTCTTCATCTCACCACCTGGTAGCAACATGTCAATTTCACCCTTCCTCACCTCAACAAGTGGAGCCCTTACAGACAGATATGAAGATTCTTCACCCCAGCAGCTCCTGAAATCAGTCTGTTCCCCGTCCCCCCGCTTTATGGCTGCGAAGTAGAAAACTGCTTTGTGATGAATGGTTCATGTACCTGAAGACCAAGCAAAAACGAATGAACAAAACTACAGTGGTACCTCGGGTTGAGAACTTAATTTGTTCTGGAGGTCCGTTCTTAACCTGAAACTGTTCTTAACCTGAGGTACCACTTTAGCTAATGGGGCCTCCCACTGCCGCTGCCATGATTTCTGTTCTCATCCTGAAGCAAAATTCTTAACTTGAGGTACTATTTCTGGGTTAGTGGAGTCTGTAACCTGAAGTGTCTGTAACCTGAAGCGTCTGTAACCCGAGGTACCACTGTACAGATCCTGAATACATCTATATGTGAGTAGGTCGGCTACACATTTTCTGAGATCTAGCAACTATTGTGAATGTATCTGCAGCACTGCCTTAATGCAAACACTGCTCTGGAGATCCCCCCCCCCTTCCATATATTTCCTATTTCCTTATTAAGAAAAAGTAGGAAATATGGTAGCTCCTCCAACCCAAAGTTTTGTTTTCTTCAATGAGCATATAGATAGCAGAGAGCAGAGATGGGAAACCTGTGGCCCTCCAGGTATTCTCAAAATATGCCTCCCATCATCCCTGATCTTTGGCCATGTTGGCTGGGGCTGATGGAAGCCCAACAACTTCTAGAAGTCCATAGCTTCCCCATTCCTGACACAAATGTTAGGCATTATTATGACATCATGAGTTAAGGGCTAATTGGTATATTTGAACTGTGTACGTTGAACAAAACTGATATGCTCCTTTTTTTGTGAGTCAGCATAACATAGTTATGTGTCTCAGTTCAAATCTATGTTGAACCATGAAACTCGCTACTCAGGTCAATGACTTTGGATGACTCACTCAGGCTGCAAGTCTATATAAATTTATCTTGGACTAAACCTTGCTGAACTTACTGTATGTCTAAGTAGAAAGGGTAAGATTTTACAGAAAGGTACAGTCCTATACAAATTAACCTGAGAATAAGCCCCACTGAACTCAGTGAGACATGAATTGGAGTAAACAGATACATGTAAGGTTGCAATCCTGCACCTGCATACTTGGACGTCTCAAGTCTCTCAGGAGCTTCTAGGCTCAGATTTCACTGTCACTCTCAGTCACTGTCATTCTCAGCCACCTGAAACTATTGTTTTGGGGACATCTACATGCACACTGCTCTACAGTCTTTGGAGAATAAAAATGTAACAATAAATAACAATGAGCCTGGCAGATTCAAATTACCGTTTGTGGATATGTCAACCATTTGCCGCCATCTTTTATTTTCAGGTTGTTAGCCATCAATTTTGGGGGGGAAAGTAACTTGACTCACCTTGGGGGAATGAAAATCTTGACATATGAACTTAGAAATCACGAGAGCGGGATTAATTTTATTTGCTTGCTTCAAAACATCTCCGCTGAGCACAGAAACAATTCAGCCCGAAAACCATAGGGGTGAGATGATAAAATGAGAGATAAATGTGCTTCAAATAGACAATAATGGCTAACACACTGTACGTGTTGCAGCACACATATCTTTGGACGAAAACACTTTTTCACTTTAACACTTAACCCAAGTGCATTCTTTTATTTTAAAAAATGAAAGGCAAATCTGATTGGCTGTTCTTCAGACACCGAGATGATTTCTAACGCAGATAGATCGGCACCCTGCCTGGAACACTGGAACTGCGAGGCCACCCTGTAGATTCCAGGCAGTGGGTCTCCCAAGCAGCCTGCGAAGAGTTTGTTCCCGTGTCGACTTAAAGATCTTATTTCCGTCACACTCTCTCCCCATTTCCATGCGCTTTTCTTACTTCCACTTTCTTGTAATGATATTCACCTCCTGCGCACACATTGGAAACAATCCTTAGATCACCATATCATTTTAGTCTACAGATTAGCTTTTCCCCTCTCTGAGCACCGCGTGTCAGGAGGTGTTAATAATGGTGCAAAAGCAATAGCAGTATTTCCATAGGCTGACCTTCTCTTCTGGAGCCCCATTTTCTGTAAGTTCTATTTCAGTTTAATGGCTAGGAGAACAGTCGGCGATGAAGCCATTCCGACGCATAAATTATTCACAAAAAGAGAGGAGGTGAAGCATGGGGGGGGGGATTTCAGTCCCCACGGTTTCTAAAGTCATTGTCTCATTCAAGAGTCAAAGCGGGGCATTCAACTAAGTTTGACTCAGAGTAAACCAAGCCCATTGAAATTAAGTAACCTAACTTAGGGCTCATGAACACTTCCTCTTGGCCCGCTGCTTTCCCCTGGGGAAAACTGCTCTTTAGCACTCAATCAGAGCAAACAGCAGTTCAGGTTTTTTTCTGGATTGACGTTTCACTTTGATTTAGTGCTAAAGAGTGGGTTTTCCCTGGGAAAGGAGCAGGACAAGGGAAAAACACTTGGACCCATGTTTTCTAGGAAAGAGAAAAGTGTGGGCAAGCCCTTAGTTGTATTTGTTAATTTCAGTGGGTCTGTTCTGAGTAAACCCCAGCTGAATACCATTCAATATGGTACTGCAACTACTACTACTACTAATAACAATAAAGCACTTCATATGGAGCAGTTTGATTTCTTTGTAATTTGCTTTTGTTTCGATGGCTATTGGGCTAAAAATATTACTGCAGACATTAAAACGAAATAAGAAAGTTTTGTCAATCTTCAGCTACTGGAATTTTCTGTATTCACCTAAGCAGCCTTATCAATTGAAGCATGTGCAAGGACTTCTGCTTGCACAATGAGGCTTCCCGTCTCCTTCCTCTGGCTTGGGGAAGGGTTGGGAGAACTACCAGAAGAATGCACAGCTGGAGGCAAGGGAGAATTATTTCCTTGTCTACATGTTTCCTTCTTTTTCCTATAGGGGGATAAAATTCTTCCTGCCCTGTGCCATTCCAGCCTACATGCAGAGAATTGCATATTGGCCATAGGCTTACATTACAGAAGGTGATTCTCAGTTTCAAGGAGTGTCCAATGACCATTCTCTGTCCAAGTCCTATCTAAAGATAAAGAAGGGAGAATAGCAGGGACCTTGAAGCTGCCCATTGACAGCTCCTGGACTCCAGACTGAGCAAGCACACAGATCCTTGCATCACTGCCTCCCCTGCTATGGCGAGCTGTATGGTATTTAAATTATAGTAATTATTTCTAAATTTGCATGTATAAAATCAAGATTAGGAAATGCAAATTTTATGTCAATCTGTGCCCCACCCTTTTCCTATTTTGGATGATGCATAGCTCTGTGAGGAGTAAACTACAGTTTCCATGATTATTTTAGAGAAGTGATGCTCTTTAAACGTATGGTTTACTCATACCAAAGACTCCGAAATCAGTAGCACAGTGTATAAAGAAAAGGCGGACTGTAACAATTGAGTCTTCAAGACATGGTTCTAGGCCAGTGCTGAACTCAACCTTTCATGGTTCCATAAGAAAAGAGTTCTGCAACCACAGTGCCACCACCGAGTAGGCTCCATCCCATGTGCTTGCCAGCCTAACTGACAGCAGTTTGACAGCAATGCCTCGGCCCAGTATACCTGAAGGAGCGTCTCCACTCCCATCGTTCTGCCAAGGTCCAGCACCGAGGGCCTTCTGGCAGTTCCCTCCCTGCAAGTAGCAAAGCTACAGGGAACCAGGCAGAGGGCCTTCTCGGTAGTGGTGCCCGCCCTGTGGAATGCCCTCCCATCAGATGTCAAAGAGATAAACAACTACCTGACATTTAGAAGACATCCGAAGGCACCCCTGTTTAGGGAAGTTTTTAATGTGTGACATTTTAATGTATTTTAATTGTTGTTGGAAGCTGCCCAGAGTGGCTGGGGAAACCCAGCCAAATGGACAGGGTACAAATAAATTATTGATGTTGTTATTGTTGAACCCTACTTGTCTAAAGTGAAATAAATTGCTCTTTACACTCTGTGTTCTCACAGAGAAATAGGTTTCTGTTTGTGTGGGGGGGGGGGGGTTTGAACCTCAACCTGAAAACTGCTTTCCTGAAACCATCCTAGGAAGATTCCCCCCCCCCCCCCCATTCATCCATTTAATGAAAGATTCAACTAACTGCCTCCAGCATCTTTGTCCTGGAGACTTCCTTTGGCTCCATGAATTTGCCTGAAGTCTTGAGATGACGCCAACCTTCTCCTGATCTCCATTGTCTTCCTGGTGTGCTATTTTCCTTGCATTATGGGACGCTTCCTCCAAACATTGCATTTTAAACAATGAATGCCAGCCAAAATAGGCAAAATCTCTGAAAATCTCACTGTTCACGCTCAGATTAACTAACATTACCCTTTACACCGCAAAGTCATATGTTCTTTATTTTATGAGGAATTGCATGTGCTGCGATATCAGGAAGACTTGTTTTAATGATTAATATCATTGCACTGGTATAGTGCAGGACAAAGAGCCCTCCAACTATGTAGCTGTATATTGGAGGTGCCCCATGGCACCTTGGCAGAAAGTACATCCCAGATTCTCCAGCATTTCTGCTAAAGAAACCAAGGCAACAAGGCTGGGAGAGATCTCTGCCTGAGACCACGGACCAAGAGTATGGGCAACATCTTCATATTTAATATATAGAATGCCTATTCTCCCCCTCCCCCCATCTTGTGTACTTCACAAAGCATAAATAAAAGAGATCAAGAGTGATGGGTGTATTCACTATGGACAACAATGCACCTCACATTCTACTTTCAACTAACATCTGTCTTTAGCCAAAGGCGTTTGATATAAACAGAAATGATAATGAATGATATTCAAGCTGACAACTCAATCTTTGATATTGGCACCACTATTTTAGATTTCTTTGAAGGCCCACAAGACTCAGAATTGGTTATGCTGCCTGCTCCAACTGCAAGATCTAAACAACCTGTCAAAACCTACCTCCTTCTCCTCCTTCTCAGGATGAAAAGGTCTTTGGTTCCCCTGGTCACACACACAAGTAATCTATTATTTGTTCATCTTCTGCCCAAGCCTGCTCTAGAACAGAGTATGAAGAATTGTTCACAGCAAATAATTTTTAAAAAAGGTTTTGTATGAATGAATAAAAACTTTTAAAGGCAGGTATGAAATTTAATCTACCTAGCACATGTTTCACATCTAAAAAAAAAAAAAAAAATACATTTCAAATAACAAATGGTGGGAAAGTTTGGTCTCAGTTTTTTGCAGAATGAGTCTTAGCCTTGTGCCTTACCTGATTGCTGTTTTAACATGCTGTACCCATGTCTACCACTTAGGTTGGAGACTGAGAAATTTTCCAGCCTATGGAATTCTCTTGCGGGGAACCTTCTGGGAGATATTTGTTAGTGGTGAGTAGGTCCAGAGGCAAACGTGGGCAGGACAAAGCATGTGACACTTATCATTTATAGTAGGCTATATTCCAGTCACACAAAGGCCAAAGGTGACTGGGATGTAGTCATACACCAAAGGTGGCCCGACCCATTTCACCACCTGAGATGAAACAGAAATGTACCACCCCCTGCCCCCACCACATTTGCCACTGCTGGAATGCAGCCCCTCTCAGTGAACTCAGCAAGAAGGAAGCATTCTGCAAGCCCTTGCTGCTTGTTTTCTCTGCCCTAGGGGCAGGGAAATCGAGTGGCAACATTGTGTGGGAAAGCCCCCCTCTCGCTGAAACTCAGCAAGAGTGGAGGGTGTTCCAGTGGTGGTAGAGATGGTGGGATGGGCAGGGCACCATCTCTTGCACTTCTGGCACCTGAGGCAGCTGCTTCTCCCTGCCTAATGGGTGGGCCAGCTTACACACACACACACACACACACACACACACACACACACCTCTTCATCCTTCATCTAAGCTGGCAAGATGCATAATTCACAGATGCATTCCAGACACTCAGAAAGACTTATGGAGGGCAAAGAGCAGGACCAAAGATTGTGGTTTGACCCAAGAAGAGTCTTGAGGGCCAGATAATTAGACCTGAAGGACTACATTCAATCTTTTGACCTAAGGTTCCTAATGCTACCATGGTGAATAGGAAATCAACCATTTATATACTGAGCCAATCCCAAACCAATGTTGGCTGAGTGGGAGTACAGAAAACTTCCCAGTCTACCATCTAATGCCTAGTACCTTCTTTCCCAGTAGTGTTTCTGTTTCAGCTAAATTTTAAACCATAAAAGACCACGAGCCGTTTTATTGGTTTGTTTCTTTATAAGGCATTTCTAAGCCACCTAGTATTTGGGAAGTCTCTTGAGTGGTAGGCAAAACCACAACATTAAAACCATGCAGTGTCATTAAAGACAGAGATACAACATAAAAGCCAGTGAAGCAGTTATTATAAAGACAGGATCCAATCTTATGGGTCAGGGAAAGCATGGGTAGAAAGATACGTGTCTACTAGACTTCAGAATTAACTTATGGTTCACACGGAGCAAGACCATGGGTTGGGTTCTACATAGGCCTACCACTAACAGAAAGTTCTGCCCATTCGTGCAGGGAACTGCAATACATTGCAGTTGGCTCCCTACATTGGCTCCCAGTACGTTTCCGAGCACAATTCAAAGTGCCTCGGCCCAGTATACCTGAAGGAGCGTCTTCACCCCCATCGTTCTGCCCAGATGCTGAGGTTCAGCGCCAAGGGCCTTCTGGTGGTTCCCTCATTGAGAGAAGCAAAGCTACAGGGAACCAGGCAGAGGGCCTTCTTGGTAGTGGCACCCACCCTGTGGAACGCCCTCCCATCAGATGTCAAAGAGATAAACAACTACCTGACATTCAGAAGACATCTTAAGGCAGCCCTGTTCAGGGAAGTTTTTAATGTGTGACATCTTTTTTGGTCTTTGTGGAAGCCGCCCAGAGTGGCTGGGGAAACTTCTTCTTCTTCTTCTTCTTCTTCTTCTTCTTCTTCTTCTTCTTCTTATACAGTGGAAGCTTCTGCTTGAAGGTATGAAGGAGGCCATTTTTGTCCATTCCTCCTTTGGTCCATTTGCACCACCACTGCTCCAGAAGGTGCCACAACCACCCAGAACAAATTTCCAGAGGGCTGCATCAGGAAGAAGGGATTGTTCAAAATCAACTCAGCTCCCCTGCCTGCCTCCACTTCCTCCAGTGGGAGACCACAGGAACTCGATCCAAGCCATGATGAGCAGATCTTAAAGAACAGAGCTGGCTTCAAGGCACAGATTGGGCAGAGAAGGTGGAGGTGCATACCTAAGCTATGCAGGGACTCAGCCATTCGAGAAAGCATTCGTTTGCTGTATCCTAGTCTACATTTATTCAAAATCCACACTCACTCACCCAGACAGATTTCCAGAACACTGCTGCTTGCGGAGGTATATTTCCAAACTGTGCAAGCTCTAAGTCAATTCGGACAGGCCATATTTTGAACGAAGTGATGGGTTCCCTTTCGGCTTTTTGCCTGCATTTCTGTGCATAACCAAATGCAAGTTATAATTTGTGAAGAGTCCCAGAATAGTAAATGCAGTTCATGTCTGGGCACTTACTGGCTCCTGCACTTTGAAATGTAATTGAACAGGAACAAGTACAAGTGCAATTGAATATGTAGGCTAGAGGCACTAAGCTGCAGCCTCAAAGAGGTCATGCTGAAATGAATTTTTAAAAAGGGACTATAAAATTGCATCTAAGATAGATGGGATGCAAAAGCAATATTTAAATGAAATTGTTATGGATATAAGTCACTTGCCAAGTATTCTAGCCCATTCCCAACATAAAATATGTTTTTGCTTCATATATAAAACATTGTTATTATTCACATCTTATGTCATGTTAACGTATTATAACTTAAATGTTTAATGTATATATTAAAATCCGGTGTCATCATTAACATAGTTGATGAATCTCCTTGAAGGAAAAGAGACTGGGCAAGACATGCCGAGAGACAGATAATTTTTACAATTAGAATTAAAAATATGTGACTTTGAGTGTGAGATGCGTTTTTCAAAAGTTCCACACTTCCTATCTTATTCTCTCCCCCCCCCCCACTTTCTTTCACTGCAACCTGAGTGCCATTTGTTTCCTCTTAAACGACATTTCAAATATTTTGCCATAAACATAAATCACATCTCTTTTTGAGAAGGCAAATGACAAACTAAATTTCAGGACTGATTCCTGTATTCCTATGTGCTGCCCGGGACCAAAGAGATGAGCAGTTGCTTTATAGATTGTATCTGAAGGATAAACAAAGAGAGGCACTTGGAAATAGAAGATACGGCAGTTGAAACTGACATGCTACCTCATCACTGATGAATGTCATTCGCAGCCATGTATCCCTTCTCTCTGTGCATGAGCCGCATATCTCATTTCACCAGTTTCATGGTGAAACAGCTTGCAAGTTCAGTAACACTCACCCTCTTTTGCAAATAAAATAGTGTTACATTTTAACCTTCATCTCTGCTTCTTGCTTAATTGAGTGCTTGTTTCCCAACAACTGTAGGGACAGCCTTTCCAACCTAGTGCTGCCCTGGCAATGAGTCAATCTTGACTTATCTCAGTTTCTCATCTTTTCAATCTACAGTTTAGTTCTCCACATTCCCGGTTTGCATTTAAAAAATAAAAAAAAAGTTCTCATGACAATTAACCAGCATTAATAAACACATTTTTTTGTATGCAATGTTCACTTAATATGTTACTTTTTGTATGTTATTTTCATCAGTATATTAAGATATTCAATTCTATCCACATTTCCTCCTTAATATATGCATTAGTGGAGTGGAATATTGTAGTTTTGAAGGATAGCTGAATTTTGGGTTGTGTGGGAAGTTTGTAATTAAATATTTTTTCCGTGTTGTAAGCTGCTTTGAGCATGGTTTGAGCATATGGAAAGGCAGAATACGAATGTATGTATGTATGTATGTATGTATGTATGTAAAAAGTGTATTTTAAAACCCTATCGACTCTTTGCTAAAAGTCTGGAAATATTGGAAGGAAAAACTGATGCTCGGCATTTCTCCACTGATCCCCATTAAGGGTTATCCAGATTTCCACCCAAAAGACAAATAGTGTGGATTGGTTAACTTTAAAAAAACAGGGCTTCAAGAATCTGATGAGAATTCCCAACCCGTACAAAGAGACACATGGAGAAAGCAAGTTCAAAATACAAATACTGTATAGTGTGGCTTTATTTATTATATAAATGTATGGTGTGCCTATATTTATTATATAAATGTATTATATAAATGTACAGCTAGGTACATTCATTAGACAAGATCATGGTGAGAGGCCAGGGAGTGGGACTTAACTGAATTTGCAAGGCCAGGTCTGGAAAGAAGGCATCATTTTCTCATCCTGGATTAAAATACAACTATCCCGACACCCAGAGCAGCTCCTGCAGTTCCAGCTGACTTGCCTCGCTCCAGCTGCTCTGCTCTGCTCCTCTCTCCTATAGTTATTCTGAGCATCCTGGACTGGGTTTAACAGATGGCGTGAGGTCCATGGGATGAGCCGCTGAAATGGCCAGCTAGGACTGCCAGCCAAAAACTTTTAAAATTACCAATCGTCACAAAAATGTGCATCGAGAAGAGAGAGAAAACATTCCTACGGACGACAGTGCCAGCATATAAAGTAAGAAATAAATTAAAGGATTACCAAAAGCTACTATGAATGAGAAGCTGCCAGGCATGCTTGTAATGTTGGATGATCACAATAAAACTTATTTTCATATGCACTAATGCAATCATATCCGTTGGCGACTTTTTGGTACATGATACAAGGCCGTCTAACGTTGGTTTAGCCAGCTTGTTTATAAAGTTCAACTGGAATGTGCTTTTCTTATTTCCCTGGTAGCATTTTCCAGTCATAGCATTTGCATTTTAACAATCAACCGGATTTCCTTGATATCACAAGGAGCAGCTGAAAGCAACCTGCTAAAGCAGAAAGTTGCAAATGTTAGCTGGACTGAAGATTTTAAAATTGGCTTTTTGAACCATCCATTGTGCAGGTAGAGGCGAAACAAAACCCTTCCAAAGATTATGTGAGAGGAAGACATTTCTCTGAAATTTTTGGAAGGGAGGTGCTACATACTTCACTTAATCTTATAAGATAGCCAAAGTTTTTTTTAACTTAAAAAAAAGCCCTGTGATGCTCACAGGGAAATATTCTAGCCCATAGTTCAAATACTTAGACCCCCAATTTTTTCAATTGGTATTTGGTTGCAAAGTCCTAATTGACTTTTCACATTGACTGACTTTTTCAAAAAATATATCAGTCTTTGAAGTGTTAAGATTGTCATTTTTTATATTAAAAGTATAGTATTGTTTCATCTAATGGTTGAAAGTATGGATCTGTCACAGGTGGTGGGGCAAGTAAATTTAAAATATTACTGCATTATGGATTAAAAACATTGCATCACAATCTTATATCCTATATCATCTCCTGAACATCTGATGGGAGGGCGTTCCACAGGGCTGGCGCCACCACCGATAAGGCCCTCTGTTTGGTTCCCTGTAACATCACTTCTCACAGTGTGGGAACCGCCAGAATTTCCTCGGTGCTGGATCCCATCTTTATCATATCAGTATATTTGAAAGAACCAGAATAAAAGGAAGGAACTGATGGTAGTAAGGCTGATGCTTTCACAGAATGAGAAAGCAAGCACACATCACATTCTGTTTGAAAATGGTTAAGTATTGATATATGGTAAGTTCTCTGAAACCAATTAAGAAAGACATAGGTGGGGAAACTTGGGTTGCGAAGGCCTCATATAATGCTTTCTCTTTTACCATGTGAAAGAGGAGGCTGTTACGTGAGTCACTTTTAGTCGCAGATCTGCCACAGCACCTCTAGTTTACCTTAGTACAGAGCTCCTTGAATCATTAAACATCAAATATAATGTAAGTAAATTGGATGCATCCCTCTCACCAATTGTGACTATCAGCCGAGCTGAAATATTTCCATTATGAGCTGTTGTGGACAGTAAACCTCTCTCAATTTCATTCCACCCTGGAATGAAAATATGCCTTTGTACCTCGCAGCACAGGCTGATATTTCCCATTGTGGCATGAGATGTCAGGTTCCGCCAATCATGTCAGTTGATGTGATGGGATGGGATTTAATGTGAAGGGTCTGATGCTCTGCTGAATGTGTTGTGTCACTGTTGTGTCAGTGCACTGTGTTCCTTACAAAGTACCGCGGAAGAAACCAGGATTCTTGGGACAAGAACAATTGTATATTTTTGACACGGGAAAAGTGCAGCCGGAATCATGACGTGTGTAAGATGTTAAAATATATTATTCTTGCAGAAAGAATATTGTTGGCAAATTTGAGAACATTTGAGAACATGTAGTTGGGTACCCCCTCCACTCGCAAAGCTTAGCAACACCAGGAAGCATCTCTCTCTTAGCAAAACGAACGTGTGATGAATGATCACCATGAGGATGCTGAAAAGCATGGAAAACCCATTCTTGAGTTTTCCCCCTTTCCCACAACATTTAAGCACTGCATATATCCTCTCTTCTCTTCACATCAATGGCTATCACTGGCAGAGTTGGGCAAATGCAAGCAACTGAAGTTATGGAGATAATTTATTGTGGGATTTCCATTTTCAGTGGCCCTATGTTGAACATCTAGTTCTGCTCTGAGAGTCACTTTTGTAAACAACAACAACGGTTATTGCTTTTTCAGAAGAAAGATCAGATAGACAACAAACCTTTAACAAAGCAATGTAACATTCACTCTCCCCTTCAGGAACAGCTTGTTGTCATCTCCAGTTATGTGAGTCTACAGACCAGGAGTGGGAACCTTTCTCAGCCCAAGGGTGCATTCCTCATGAGAGGCTTTCTGGGGGCCAAATGTCAGTGATCACTGGGGGCAGAGGTAAAAGTGGGTGGAGCAGCAGATGTAACTCTTACCCTTGTGCTGTAGGAGACATTCCAGCCATGTAATAGGCTTCCTCAACCTTGGCCTTCCAGATGTTTTGAGACTACAATTCCCATCATCCCTGACCACTGGCCCTGCTAGCTAGGTATCATGGGAGTTGTAGGCCAAAAACATCTGGAGGGGCGAGGTTGAGGAAGCCTGGTCTAGAGGTTTCTCTCCATCTAGGGAAGCAAGAGACATCACAATTCAGGGACAAAATTCAGCTACAAAAAGCACTTAAGAATAGCCTGGGGAAGGGGCATTGCATTGGGAGATTCTTGAGACCCAGATAGAGAGGCCTGGAGAAGCTCATTTTGTCCCAGGTCTGCTGCAAACCCATCACATAGTTACACAAAACATTGTTCCAGTTGGTTCCATTGGTCCAGCAAACAAGCTTGTCCAGATATAGACACGAGTGCCTGGAGGTCTTCTGTTGTTGCCCTGTGTGTCTCAGCCACCCTGGGTCTGGAAGTGAGATCTGGTCACATCAGATATCGTAGCCTTCAGTGGGGAAAAGGAGGGTGCAAGAGAGGGGTACACTCTGACACCAGCAGATAAAGGGGGAGATTACTTCTCCTATGATGTCCTTCATCGATGAATCTAAATACTTCTCTGGGGTGTAACTGAAACTTCTCAAGGTAGCACTGGGCTTCCAGGTGTAAGGATGTTTGGGAGAACCTGAGATGACACAACTTTTTTAAACAAGTAAAAAAGTTTATTAAGGTGGGAAAATGGGGAGGATTAAGAAAAAGATATCCAGCCAGTTCCCCAATGATGCAAAATAAAGTTGATTAAAACACCACCCACTTCCCCTGAGTTCTCCTTACCAGACTGTTACTCTCAAGTAGCTGCCTTTTATTCTTTGTTTGACTCTCTGCCAGCTTTTCCTTATCATGCTGAGATCCACCTTGATCTGCTTGCCTTCAGGCTCACTACCGTTTTTATATCATTTGTCTATCTGCCTGCTGCCAACCGCATGCCCTGCCCCTCTGGTTAGAGGCTCTGTGAAGTTTGGAGCTTTTTCATTTTCCTGCCCTCAGACAAGAGATCTGCCATTTTTCACATCCACAATGGTGTTGTACTGCCCTTCCCTCTGAGCCCCAGGGCAGATCAGGCATCACAAGATAACCCTATACTCTCCAAACAAGCAGACAAGAAAGATTTGCATTGCCATATCATTCACAAAATTGCTTAAAACAAGGTCCATCCAAGCAGTCCATGAAAGCAAAACCTAATTCCTTCACATCCTGTCTAAAACAGAACCAGATCTGAACAAAACTGTCATTGTCTCTCTGTCTATTCCTTGCTTTAACTTGAGGTGTAAGTTCTTCTAGCAGAGCGTGTTGCCAGATTTTGGCATCACGTTGATCCATTGTCAGGTTATCAATATCCTTCCAATATGTGCTGATAAGTAGTCTCACAGCTTACCAAATGAAAATGTATTCTTATTGTTGTTTTTAGCATCCTTTTGAAACAAAGGTAGTGGAGCAAAACATGAAGCACATAGTATATCCTGGGATCTGCAACACATAAGACAGTAAGAAATGAAATTATCATGGCACAGGTGTCATGGGGCTGATCTGAAGGCACATTAGGCAGAAACATTTCTGAAACAGGTCTCAACTTGGCTAGTGTCTGAATGGGAAAGCAACTGGAAACTCTAATACTGCAAATTCCTTGAATGAAGGGTGGGAGAACATATAAATGACAGTGTCATCATAGTGCACATTATTCACTTAGAATGCAAAACACCAAATGCTTGTGGGCATGGATTTTCTAGAGTGTGATGTATTAAGGAATGCCTTTCTCCAAATTCACATGGATGCATGAATAGTGCAAAAATGGTGTATCATGGGGGGTGAAGAGAACCAGCAAAATCCCACTTTTGCATGCAGCATGGAATGAGTGTGTGTGTGTGTGTGTGTGGACAGGAAGGATGGGATTCATGCATCACTAGATGTAATACCAAACCAGTGGGACCCTTGAATGAGAAGGCGTGTCATGAGGAAGATTACATTTTTAAAGGGCTCGTTTCCAAATGCAAACCAGCTGCTCTTTTAACTTGGCATGATCAAGCATACAGGATTGTTTGAAGGCAGCAGATTGCGAACCAGCCTGTACATGCATTTAGTCCATGGCAACTTCTGCAGTCATGGTGGTTGTTGCTATTTATGCATGGAAAACAGTCTTGCTTAGTGAGTCTCCTTGATTTATGAGATGGAAGTAGATGCAAAGGGCAGAGTATTACTGGTGTTTTTATGTTAATCTCCTTAGGTTGCGTGGGAGTAAATTAGCAGTTCTCCCAGGCCACGTATTTGTGGGAGCCGCAATTGTAAATCCAAGTATGCCTTCACTGCTGCAATCCTATGCACACTCGGGGGTAAAACGCATTTCAAGAGGAGCATGCAGTCTACTCCAAGTCAGTACATGGGATTTCGAAATCAGTGCTGCTCTTCCTGAAACACCCATGTGCAAAACTCCACATTTCCATACATAAGAGTCATTAATTCAGAACTGTGCTTGTAGTAATAATTGCAGGCTTGCAATTTAGCATTTTAGGTGGGGCAAGGTTTCATAATTAAGAATAATGAAGTGAAATTAAGAAAACTGCCTGTTAGCCAGATTGTCAAGAACAGCTTCCTGGCAAAGAAAATCTATCAGGTCATAACACAGCCTTCTAAGGGAAATATCTGAAGCAATAGGGATGTGCAAAGACTGCTATAAGAGAAGGGAAACAGTCCATTTATTCCAGTATTCCGTTACTGGCCAATTGTTTATGACTTATAAATAGCTCACATCATTTGATATCTGCAACATCAGGTGAAGGGAACTACAATTCTTTCCAGCTGAGAGATTGACACAACCATCCATAATGCTCTGGGCCTGGGAAGCCAGGTGATGTGAGGGGGCCAATTGGACTGGGACAAGTTCCCTCAGAACTACTTACTTCCCTCCTGAGGCAACCTGCTTGGCCTGTCCTGTGTGCTGCCATCTAATGGCCTCTCCAGCCCTGTCTGGAGCATACATGCTAAGGTACACACTTGTCTGGAAAGCCTTATACAGAGCTAGAAAATGGCAACAAAAGCGATCAAGGGATTGGAGTAATTGCCCTGTGAAGAAAGGCTACAACCTTCTGAGGCTTTCTAGTTTAGAAAAAATGGCAAGTAACAGCGGACATGATAGAGATGCATGAGATTATGTGTGGGTAGGCCTATCCTGTTATGTCACAAAGATAACCCCCCAGTAAAGACATCTGAGAAGTCAGCAGAGTTGTTTGAATGACCATTAAAACCAGCAACTTCCATTTGATAGTCATGTTGGAGAGAATTCTGAAAGGAAAAGTAGTATAACATCCACTTCTTTTAGAAATAATAAAAAAAAGTCTTATTTAAGTATCAATTCTGCTCTGGAGAATAATTTAGGCACTTCTTGTAAATGGCATTCTAGCAACAACAACAAAAAAGGATTGGATCTGGCAGATCCTCTGTGAGTTATGGAAGCTCTCTTTGCTGGTGTTAAATAATGGTAACCTCTCTTTCCAGGGGAATTTTTAGATGTTGTTAAGCATCTGCTACAGTTCATTGAGATGGACAGTCTCTACTGAAGAGAGCCAGAGCCTGTTGTAATTTAATTCTGCATTTGAAAACTCAGTGGGCTGATTCACACTTTGCATGACATATGTGTTTCCTTTTTTATTTATTGTGTGTGCAGGTGTCCATCTGCAATATTTGAAGGGGAGATGTGTACTACATATCTGCAAATAAATCATGTTATGCTGAGCTGTCCCATGGGGTAATGTGCTATCCGGTGATGTAACACTCCGCTGTGAATAAAAATACAATTCTGTTTTGAACTTCCACAAGGTTCAAAAGAGTCCAAAGTCTCTTTGGAGCTTTCATTCTTTCATGCTTCCCCCCCACCCTTCATCTCTTCATAGCTTTTGTTCTTCCCAAATTCCCATTCCTCTTTCCTCCCTTTCATACTACAGTGGTACCTTGGGTTACATATGCTTCAGGTTACAGACGCTTCAGGTTACAGACTCCGCTAACCCAGAAATAGTATCCTGGGTTAAGAACTTTGCTTCAGGATGAGAACAGAAATTGTGCTCCAGCGGCGTGGCAGCAGCAGGAGGCCCTATTAGCTAAAGTGGTGCTTCAGGTTAAGAACAGTTTCAGGTTAAGAACGGACCTCGGGAACGAATTAAGTACTTAACTCGAGGTACCACTGTATCTCTCATCACTCATCCTTTGCTAAGCTGCCTTCCCGGCTTCCATGCTCTGCCCTCAGTGCAAAGAAAGGATGGATCATACCCTTGGCTAGCCAAGATTACGGAAATAACTTCTGTTGCATTTAGGAAGCAACACAGAATTCAGAACACATTGTACTCACCAGTCTTTTTGGCTCTTTAGTTTCCCTTGAAATTCTTCGCATTTTGCCTAAGGAAGGGGTTTTGCAGGGATGGGGCCCGCATGGCCCTACAGAAACTCCAGCAAGCATGGTTTTTTGGGGTGGGAGGGATAACTCAGTAGGAGAGGACATACTTGTAATGCAAAAGATCTCTTGTTTAATTCCCAGCTGGGGAACTTCCCTTTCTAAAACCCTGGATGCCTTTTAGTGTCAACAATACTAGCTAGATAGAGCATCTAAGGAATGTGCAGGAGTTTCCTTCCTCCAGGAACTTAACTAATCTTCAAAAGCAGCTGGCCATGGTGGGGCTGAGACATCACACTTGCGCCCTGCAGGTGGGTTGTGGCTGCTTACTGGAAGACGAAGGGTGAGGCAGGGTGGTGCAAATGCATCAACAGAGCCAATCTGTCAGTCCTGCCAGTATGTTTGCACCATGCTTACCCTTCTTGATAAACAAGAGTGATCCACCTACCAGGAAACTAGGATAGCCATCCTCCCTGCCAACAAGGCACTTTTGCTCACGTTCAAGAAGTGCTTTTGGTTTAACTCCAAATTCTTTCCATGCTTCAACTGAAGAGGAACTCCCACATTAATTTTAAATGGTACTTTAGGGGAATTTTTGGTAGTGGCTTTGGTCAAAAATTATACAATTTTGTAGGCTAGCTGACTGAAGAAGCATCTTTATAGACTGTTTTGTAACAATGTATGGTTTTATTTTATTTATTGGAATCATGACAATCCCACCTTTCACTTATTCCACATCCTCCTTCCCGACCCAAGTTATATATCTTACACTTGCAGAGATAAATATGAAAGTGTCCTGGCAAAATATATAAACTGGTAGAAGTGGGTGAAAAGAAACCAAGAATCATTCCACCTGACACACCCAATATTATAATTTCCACTAGCACCCATCTATTTTATTTTATTTTATTTGAGATTTTTCTCCTTAGAGGTGGTCTGCTCCCGAATACAGACATTAGAGAACAAATGTCACTTGTTCAACCAAAGACGTTTGGCTTCTGTCACGTTAATGAAAGTGATATAGAAATTACATTAATTATCTGCAACTCAAACTAAAAATATCTCTTTCTCTCTGGTTCTTTATATATTTTCTGATGGGGCCCTTGCTGCCAAGTCTGCATGAGAACCCTTTTTTCCCTTAAAGCCACAGAAATAAATTCTAAGAATGAAGAGTGACTGTTGGCTTTTTTTTTTTTTTTTTTTACTTTTTTGCCTTTTGATGATGAAAATGAAATGTAAGCATCTTTTGAAACAGTTCTTATTGGATCAATATTATATTAAGGACATACTCGCTGAAAACAGAGTTGTGCTCTTTTCTTTTTCAAAAAAAAGAAAAAAAGAAAAATCCTGCTAATGATGAAAACAAATGAGCAAGATTTATCTTTTTGACAAGTCATGTGGGTGTGAATCCTTAATTAGCATATAACAGGTTTAGACTCTCATTTCCCCCATAGGGCGTGGGAATGACTTAAAGTAGAAAATCCCAGTTCCATAATCAGCAAGGAAAGCCAAGAATGTTATTTTAAAATGAATCTATAATGGTGGAGATAGCAATCTCCCTGCTCGTCAAGGTTGGGTTTTTGTTTTGTTTTTTCATTTTGTTTTTTAAAAGCAAGTCATTCCATCTCCCCAAAACTCAGTGACCGCGCTTTGATGACAAGCCAGATGGCAGTAGTTCCTCACACCCAGTGCCAAGGCGCCTGATTGGAGCTGCAATTTACCTTCCGTGGTGAAGCACAGGGCTGGAGCATACCACAGCTGCGAATTTGGCTGCCTCTAGTAGGTATATGTGTGTGCACAGTTGGTTCCTTCCCAATTTGGATTCAGCAGGTAAGAGGCTGCGTCGGTACCCAGCAATTATAAAATTGGCATGCCCTGGATTGTTTACTCACAGTAATATTCCTACTGGACTTTATTAAAACACCATCTGTCGTGGAACGCTGCAGACAAAGAATCAAAACCAGAAACATGTCTTGAACGGGAGATGGGAAGCAATGCATACTTGTGGCAACCCTGGCGCAAGCTCAGGTTAATGGTTTTTGAAAGAAAACCATTCCCAGCCAGCCAGCCCAATTCTCCTTGAAATGCAGCTTTAGAAGGAGGAGAAGTGGCCGGAGTTGGGGAGGAGAAAGAGAGCTTACATTTTTCTTAATGGATTTCCCTGCTCTTGTGGTACCAGCTAGAAAAAGAAAACGAAAACTATGGTCAGGCATCAAGCTGTTTTGTCTTGCGTTGTGAGTCATTCTGGAAAAGGAGGTAAATGAGAGGCTGTGGATGGGCAGAATCCAGCTACAAAATTAAACAGGGAATGATTTAAGGCAAAGCCATCCGATGAAATGGCGTTCAGCACCACAGCAGAGTTCTGAATATTTAATATATAAGGTGACGAAAGACAGTTCCAATAAATATTAATAATTATTATAAATGCCATCAGGGCTGGTAAAAGGGGGCTAGATTTAGATAGATAGATAGATAGATAGATAGATAGATAGATAGATAGATAGATAGACAGATACTTCTCTTGCCCCACATTTCTGCTGCTGGTTTTTTTTAAGCCAGTAGCCAGTTATCAGAAGTGGTCAAGCATTCTTTATTTTGTTACTTTTTATTTTTGGTACACTGCAACTACAATTTTAAAAAATGAATCAGATAGCACTCTAATAAAATGCAAAATGAATAATTAAATATGCAGATGCAAGGAATAGTGAGACTTGGGCTCGGGCACATTTTTTTCAGTTTGCCAAAAAGGTAGCTGTCAGCTTAGGAATCACACGTGAGGAGTGTGCATGCCCACATGTAAACAAGACCCAAATCATGCTGTTTAAGATTAAATCTGAGATAAAGGGAGTGCAGTGTGAGCCAAGAGCAACCCCTGGGAGAAAAATCTAAGTGCACTAAAATGCCTGGGTTGCTTACGAACCGGTGCACTGAGATCTCTCTGTGCCGAATGAGAAAGATAGTCTATTTGGGAGACCCATGGGGGAAATGAACACCAATATACAGAGTCACTAGTCTCTAATTTGCTCTTTAAATCCAGACACTGCGCTCAGACTCTTTGTGTACAAGGGCACTCCAATGTCTGCAACCCATGGGATATTTGCTTTCTCCGGGTGCAAAAACTGGCCAATTTTGAGGCTGGAGGAACAAATAGACATTTTACTTTCATACAGTAGGCACGTTTCTACACACTCACACATCCACGCTTCATGCGAGAAGCATGATCAGAGTCCAAGGACATGTTCTAGACAGGCAAAAACACTCAGGAAGGGTAAGAAGTGAGGGTTGGGTTTGGCTATGGCCTGGGGAAAGTAGATGTGACTGAGAAGGGGGGGTGTGATGGGAAGAGACCAAAGTGCCAGGTAGAGAGGTTAAGTATTAGGCCCCTAGCCCCTAGTGTCCCCTAGTGCCTTTTTTAAGGGAAATTCTCTTATTCTGAATAGGATTCCTCGCAAGAAAAAGGAAAAGTTGAAAGCTAGGCCCTAGCCTGAGATTCCCAGCCCCTGCACTATAAGATAACATTTACGCTTGTTATTGCACCATTCATGGCACCTTCACCAGTCTGAGGCCCTTGCTTCCCTTGCTCATGTCAAAAATTGCTATCTTACTGGTACCATTGGCCTCCTCCCCGCAGGAGACATGGAGGCAGCCATTGCATAATCAGCTTTTCACCTTCCTGGATGAAAGAAAACCTCAGGAAGGGCCCAACAACGCTGCCTACTGTTCTACAGCAGAATGGTTTTCGTGATCCCGAAGTCCATTAGGAATTTAAATGAGGCAGCTAATTATGAGAACTAAGCATCCTTCCCACCCTCTGCATTTGCACTGCACCGAAACACCCTCCTCAAAGGAAGAGTGCCAAAATATTTTCACAACCATCAAGATCCCTGCTGGTCTCGTGTTGCAACTGCGCGGATGCCTCTGGCACAAGTGTCATTTCATAGCCTACCTGTGCCTTGGCACGCACTCAGAATGGCCTCTCACACTGTGCAAGGCAAACAGGCTCAAGCTGTATAACATCTGTGCCAGCACTTCGGCATCCTTATAAATCATTTCACAGCTCTTACTGGGGCAACAAGGAGGGAAACGCTGGCATATAAATGTAAATCATTTATATTTCCTCTGGAACGGAATAATAATGGGGCTTATTTGCCAGCTCTGCATTGTTCCAGGAAGCGGGTTAATGGGAGCATTGGTCTTATGGCTTCTGAAAGGGGAGTGGGGAAAGTGGATTTGCTGAAGCCATGCAAAAGTGATTAGAATAATTAGTAGCACTTCTGACAGTAGGATTCGTGTTCTGTGCGGCCGCATTGCGTAGTTGGTCTGAGATCTACCTTACTGCAGGGAGTAATGCCTTTCCTTCACCTCATGGTATGTTTGAAATAAGAAAAGAAGCCTCGACTCAACATCCATCTCCCCAACAAGCTCATCAGTGTACAGAAGCTGGTGCTATTCATCTACAAAAATGGAGGTGTTAAATGACAAGTTGATAGCCGGCAACAGGGAAACACTTTTGCAGAAATACTTTGGGGCTTATCTTTGACTTGGACCTGAGCATCGGGTCCCACTTAAGTGATGATCTGAGTTCTGCCTCACACACTGCACCCAAGATGCTGACACAAGTTGTGCCTTGGAAATTGACTTAGAAGGATAGGTGAATCAGGAGCACAACTCACAGAAGCACTCATTGTGGACCCTGGCACTGAGCTAGCACCCAGTAAACAGAAACTATTTAAATCTAAGACTAAAGACTAAGACTAAAACTAAAACTAAGATCCTACCCCAAGCCAGGACCCTCAGGAGCAGCAGTCCCCATGTCATAGCTGTCAACTTTTCCATTCTCTTGCAAGGAATCCTATTCGGAATAAGGGAATTTCCCTTAAAAAATGGAAAAGTTGACAGCTATGCCCCATGTTGGACATACTGTACTGAGGAACCAGCATCCTTGCCCTCAAAGACCTCACAGGTCAAACTGTTCACCACAGCAGAGTGTCCAGCTCCAATTAATGGAGTTGCACTGACAACCAAGTGGCTATTCATTTAAATATTCCCATTCTCTAGCAAAAGATTTGGGCTTGGAAGACCAAGTCAGGAATTATACAGTTTACATCCAGTATGCATTAGGACAAATTGTTTTCCCCATGGGACCTGTTTGGAGAGACCTGTCCAGGGTTCTGAAAGACCTGCCACTGACCATTCTTACTTTCCAATTCCAGTTCTTGGCATTTTGATTTACTGCCCATTCTCTGCCTTTCAGCATCTGCTCTTGCTATCTCTACCAGATGACTGCATGGCCTTCACACTTGTTGGAACAGGGCAACTGTGCACTTAAAAATGTAATGTATGAACGCAACAAATGTGAGTTTGCAAACACATGTCAAGTTCATAACTTTGCTCTTTCATAAAGCCTTGGGAGAATTAGTTGGTTTTATATTTTAAATCCTGAGCAGGATCCAGCCAAAGCTAAGCCCTTTGAAGGGCCACTCACTTTGATGGGAGCTATTTTAATGCATTAGCTTAACTCTCCTATTGGAATCAATTACATTTTGAAATACTGTTGATATTGTATGTTGTATTGTTAGCTCTCCAGTGCTCCAATCTGGAGGAAGATCTGGGTATTATTATTATTATTATTATTATTTAATAAATATAGCAGACTTCAAAGAATTCAGCTTGGGCAGAAACATGATTATTTCATTGCACATTTCGATGGTTTTATTGTGATTTTAAGGAAGAGTCGTTTCATTTTGTTATTTTTTACATTCATATCCCACTTTTCTTCCATCACAGAGTACAAGACAGTGTGCATGTAGGTCCCATATGGTCTTCCCTCCAGAATCCGGATTAGACCCAGGCCTGCTGAGCTTCAGCAAGGTAACAGTCTTGTGTACCTCTTCTAAAAGGCTTGCATAGAAGAGCTGGCGATGCACTACATTGGCCCTGTAGAGGGATGAAAAGATACTTTCAACTTTGACTTCACTTATATCTTATGTCAAGCAACTGGAGAAATCACTTGTTCTTGGGATTTAATCTGGGAAATTTTTAAAACATGCCTACAGAAGTAATGAATAGTAATTTATCTAGCAATTTATCTGTAATTTCATTAATAATAGTCTTGCACTTGGATATGTCTGTACTTGAATATCCATATTTGGCTCAAAGACAAACATTTATGTAAC
The DNA here is from genome assembly GCF_964106645.2 of Podarcis pityusensis. Classification (NCBI taxonomy): domain Eukaryota; kingdom Metazoa; phylum Chordata; class Lepidosauria; order Squamata; family Lacertidae; genus Podarcis; species Podarcis pityusensis. The sequence continues at coordinate 63,830,977 of NC_138031.1, forward strand.
CCTCTATGATCCTGAAGTTTTGAAATATTTATTTACCAACTGTGGATTTCATCACACAGCCACATACAACCTTGAGCCAACTAGACATAACATTTTTGATGTGGTTTGGCCTTCTTTCTTTCTTATTTTTTTATCAGGATTTGTATCCTGCTTAATCATCCATAACCTCATCATGGCTTGGCAGATTATCTTAACAAATTCAGTTGATGTGGATGTGATCAGACTGGCAGGAATTTAAATGTTGTGCACTCTGTAATGCAAAGACACTCTGCTGTTTAATCTGGGAATCCGTATCTGTGTGTATATGCTATCATTGCCTACACACTGCCTACACAGGATTACTATATGTCCGGAATAATGTCCGGGGTGGTGGTGGGAAATTGGCAAAATGTCTGTGATTCCCCCATAAAGCTTAACAACTTTTGTGCCCAAAATTTTACTTCTTGAAATACACACCAACATTGCTCCTACAAGCAATAGACCAATGTGTGCACAGTGACTGAGAAACCAATATCCTGTTCCTGAAGTAGGAATTATCCTGCATGATATCTACAATATTTACAACACTTATGCTGTTACTATTCCCCTCCAATTCAATTCTGTCCTCCTGCAGAGGTTGGTCTGCATGCATGTGTAGTCTACGATACGATACGATAATCTTTATTGTCGTTGTCCCATACAGAACAACAAAATTGAAAAAATCTACATCAGACATTCAAACACCAACAAGCCTGCTATCCCAGCTATACCAGCCTGGTTAACCTCCTAAAAACTCTGATACCCCATAATTAAATACAATATACTTCCATAGAGACTACCTTACACTGCATTTAAAACCAAAATCACATTTGGATAAAAACTGTTTCTCAGGCAGCTAGTCCTAGTCTTTATAACCCTGTACCTTCTTCCAGTAGGCAGAAGCTGAAAGAGATCATTTCCGGGGTGTGCACTATCCTGCACTATCTCTGCAACTTTCTTATGACACCTGGAAGCATAGATTTGATCCAAGGTGGGAAGAGTGCACCCAGTTATTTTCTCCACAGTCTTTACAACCCTGGACAGCATTGTTTTTTCCCTGACCGTGCAGCTCCCAAACCACACACACAGACCATAAGTTAATACACTCTCAACAGTACTAATTATATGCTCCTCATTAATGCTAGGAATAACAGCAACTGCAGGGACCTATATAAGCCCCACCAAGGACCAGCCAGTAGCATGCACAATTATATTGTAAAACATCTGCACCGCTGGCTCTTGCAAGCAGCGTCTCATTTTGGGTGACTCACACAGGCTCAGGCTTGAAACGATATTGCCACCTTCTTCACCCACATCTGAAGGTTAAGTCACGTTCCTGGATTCAAATTATACTTTCCAAAGCAAGCCCTGCTTTTTGCCCTGCTGCACTGAAGTCTTTCCCTGTCTTCCAGGATAGCGAGAGCTTAGAGAAATAAAATGCAGTTGACCTGGCCATGCCTTGAGTGTTGGGCATGCCTGCTTGGCACCCTTCTTTACCAGGGTTCCCTCAGGAAGCTGAGCAATTTTCCTCCTCTCTGGCGCGTGGCTTAGATGACTTATCTATTGCTTGGGGACAAATTGGCCACCTCCACTCTGCTGAGCACCACCCTGCCTTCTCACCCGGTGCAAGGGGAATGAAACCTATTCAAATCAATGATGTTACCTGCAGAAAAACCATTGCATCTAAGAAGATTAATCTACACCTGCCAAGGCTGCCATCCGGTACATGCTTACTTGGAAATATTCCCACTGAACACCATGGGGCTAAAACATGCATAAAATTACCACCCACCTACCCCCAAAAAGATAAGAACAGTCTTGCAGCCTAGGCCAGATTTTCAGTCCAATCCAGAAACTGAGCCAATCCCACTTGGTTTTACCCATTCCTGGAATGTACCACTTCAGATTGCAGCTTGGTGATTGCCGTTTTCTCATTTACCTTCAAATGTAGCATGAAATTGTGAAATCTAACCCACAGAATCTATGATTCAGGGCTCTTCTTGACATGCTAGCTTTCCTATGACAGTTTTGACCCCACTGCAGCTCTGGGTATGCCTCCTTCCATCTCCACTGACTTGTTTTCCCTGATTATTTTATTAAATGGTATTTTTTTTAATGATATGGAGAAAACAAAGAGGTGCACTCAGGGATTCCCATGGGAAGAGGGATTACTATTGCCCCTCTCCATCCGGCCTCTGGCGTTCACACTGAAAAATGGCATCCCATTTAAATTTTCCCATGAAATGAAGCAATGGAGAATGAAACCCGGTCCTTTTTTTTTTTACATAAACCTGCCCTCCAAAACTGCATTTTTCCCTCTCTGCGTTCTAATTCTGTGTCATGCTCTAACATGATAGACTATGTGTGCGAAACATCTCCAGATGTTACTGAACTGAAAGTCCCACCAGCCCCACCAAGCACGGCCAGTGGCCAAATGCGCTGGGAGTTGTAGTTCAGCAATATCTGAGCCAAAGTTCCCCCCACACTTGTGTTAGAATGTTGAGGACAGGATGTGAGAAAGGGGGGAGGAAAATGGGAAGGGGTGTGTCTGTGAAACCACATGCTGTTGGCTCAGTGTGGGTTACACCGCAGGACAAATTTGATGTATCCTCATTTTAATATGAAGATGAAGTAAAAAGCATAAGTGGTAAAATCATTCCTTTGCAGTCTACAGCATTACAGAGACAGATACACAATTTCCAGATGCACAATTCTACTCCTCGGTTTCCATCCAGATGGGGAATTCTCTGACGCTGATGATTCCATGCTGCAACTATTTCTTTAATCTCCATCCCAAACTCTGCCCATCTTTGATATTGACCAGATTTAGCAGCATTATAGAAATTCATTACACCCTCTGAGCAGACACAAATAGCTGTAATAATACATAAGGTGCCGAGGCGGACAAGTCTTGGCATTTAAGTAGAATTTATCTCTCTTATCGGGGACATAGTGCTGAGATTCAGAAAGGGAGCCAATCCCCTTTGCATGCAATTACACCAGAAAGTGCAAAACAAACAAATAAAGGGCCATCTACATTGCACAAACACTGAATCTTCGATGACGGGAAGGGTTATCTGTACAGCTTTTTATGGGTGACATCCCTCAATAGAGAGATCCCTCGTGGAGATTTTAAAAAAAGAAGTGGAGAGAGTGTGTGATCCTCATCACACTAGTGAACTTGTTTGCAAGATTGGAAGAGGGGGAGAAGCAGGGGGAAAGTGATAATAGACTTCTTTGTCATCAAAGGGTAAAGAAATGTGACAATCTAGAAACTGGTTTTAGGGCCCCATCTGCTAAACCAGAGAGAAATCAAGATTTTACAGTTCTATAAATATTTTAGTGTATGCCATCATTTATGAACTCTGGCAGCTATCATAAAATCTCTCTGACTTTTGTTACAACTGCATATAAGGCCAGAAAATTGCATCTCATGGTAAAACATAAAAACCTAAGTAAAAGCACCATTCCTTCCAGTATATTCTAAAAATATACAACCTCCCTGTCAGTACATGGCAGGGTAGTTACCATCCCAAGATGCCTGTTTCTCTCCCGTTTTCCTTTATCTGATCCTGCCCTGGTCTTTACAAACCTTTTTGTATCCTTTTATGTTCCATAAATAGCGGCCATCACAACAGAGCAGCCAAAATAGCTTTTACAGTGTCACAACATAGCTGTAAGTAAGAGACACTTAGGTGATGAGAATGCTGCAGATATATACAGGGGGAGAAAAAATAAATGTACACTGACCTTTTGCCTAATTACCTTTGATATGATTTTTATCCTTCGGTGGAAAACTTATTTAGCACACTAGGGTTGTGGGGACGAGACTAGCCTCGGAGAAGATTCTCAGGACTGTAATCACCGAGGAGTGAAGAACCCAAGGCCGTAAGAGAGGAAAAATAAGGGATGAAATATATTCTAAGATTAACACCCCACCCCCACCGCATTAGCCTATAACATGCCTAACTCTGACTGAGGTTTATATGCTTTCCCAAATGGTCTGATCATCACACACCATTGGGAATTATAGGCCTAGGCAATAATTTGAAAAAAGCCAATCTCTACATAAATTATATTCTTGTACTATGAGAGGTTGTATTTATTCATGTAACCCAACCAATGTCTTCTCTGAAGTAAATCTCGCTGAGTTTAATGAGACTGCCTCCCGTGTAAAGGTGTACAGGATTAAAACCTAAAAAGTCTGCAGTGTTAAGTCTATAGCAGGCACCCCCAAACTCGGCCCTCCAGCTGTTTTGGGACTACAGCTCCCATCATCCTTAGCTAACAGGACCAGTGGTCAGGGATGGTGGGAACTGTAGTCCTAAAACAACTGGAGGGCCAAGTTTGGGGATGCCTGATCTATAGCTTCTCCCATTCTTAGGCCTGGGGCAGATAACTGGCTTTTAAGCATTACAGATAATCTGTATCTACCGATATACAAACACACATTTTCTAAATGGGAAAGCAGGTAACAGATAAGTCATATGATGTACTATCCTATTATCCAATCACAGTTCAGTAGCAGCTCACAAACTTGTAAAGCATCCAATAACATACATTCAGTTCCTACTAGCACTTTATTTAAACATTGATGTAGCCCTGGTAGTTGTTGTTTGGCACCAACATGTGTCAAGGTAATAGAGGCTATCAAAAAGCAGGTGGCAATTGCAAAATATCACACATTAGCTTTCCAAATTTTGAATATTATTATTTATTACATTTAAGGATCACTTCACATGATGCAATTTACAATGTATTCACAGCATACTGAGTGAACAATTAAGTAGATTTAGATAGATGATAGGTAGATAGATTAGATAGATAGATAGATAGATAGATGATAGATAGATAGATATAGATAGATATATATATGTAAATATATATGAAATACAAAAAATAAACCATTCTAATGCATTGCAAAATAATAATGATAATAATTTAACAGCTTAAAATTAAACAGGAGAGAATAACGCTTAACACAGAAATAAAAAAAGTAGTTTACAAAACATCCACTCATTCCAGATGATGCATCTATTTCCAATACTTTTCTAGACCACTTTTCATTTAACACAACCTCAAAGCAATTTTACAGCAAAACAATAAATCATAACAATACAGCAAAATACATCAAGGTCACAGCATATATGCTGGTGAAAAACTGGCATCAATGGTCTGGGAATGGCCAAGCAAAAATATGTGGGTTTAGTAGGTAGAAGAAACATGCCACCATTGATGTCTGCTATGTTGCAGGGGAGAGTTCATGCTATCAGGTGAGGGCCACCCTGTCAATATGGAGTTCTGCAGCTCATGGGATGGCCAGCAGGAGATGTAAAAGGAAGCTGTGGTCAGGATATCCAAAGAGCAGGCAACACGGGAGGAAGAGAAACTTACTTGATGGCAGGAGGTTCTGATGAGCCCATGCACATTTTCAAGGCATGAGTGGAGATACAGGGCTCTGTGGCTTAGGCCTGCCCCTGCCAGCAAGGCAGCCTCCTGTAGCATCCTCCTGGCGCATCCATACATTTGACTCATGTCATTAGAAGATGTAAGCAAATATTGGCATGTGTACATAACTGCTTCTCCATTCCATTGAGATCCTGATTTGGCCAGGATTGCCCCTGACAGCTACTTTTGCTTGAACAATCCTGGCATCCTGGGGACAGAGAGCAGTCATGCACAGTCTCTAGCACACTAGATAGGGCAGCCCTCTGACTTGTGGCCCATTAGGCTATAGTTCATCAGACAGTTGTATCATGCATCTGATACACACTTCTGAGCAGCAGCCTAAGAGCACAGTTCATTGAGTGCTATTTCTACACAAGTTGCACTGAAATGCGATGGCATGGATCTGCAAGGCAGTGGACCTTGTCCATTCCCATTTATTTCCTTTTTTCAATGAAGGAGTGTCAGGTTGGGGGACGGGTTAAAAGGCAGCATGCTAACATCATTGCATTAAAATCATAATTGCTTTGTGTGTTATTCCTCACTTATTAATGTGCCTGTTTGACAGTATCTCTAATAAACCCCTCTCTATCTCTAATGAGTTTAGTCCACAGAGGGTATCTTTCAGCCTCAACAAGCCACCAAGCAATTTAGGTCTGTTGGCAATTTCTGCTTAAGGTAGGTCACAAACTGGAACAAAAATTAACGCTGTCCATAATGATGGTACTTGTTCAAGCAGCTTGGGGGTCACACACAAGCTTCTTTGCATCACAAAGTCTTCAAATTCTTGGAAGTCAATGCAGAATGTTCCTAAGAAGCACAGAAGAGAGGCTCAGATTGAATGGAACCCTCATTTGATGTCATGTCCCAACACAAAACTGAACTAGACTGACTGCAGAAAATTTACACCAGAATCAGGAGTACTTCCCTCAGGCCAGGGGTGAGGAAACTGTAGCCTCTTGTATATTGCAAGGCCACATCTCTCATCATCCTTGACCACTGACTGTGCTGGCTGAAGTGGATGGGAGTTGGAGTCCAACAACCTTCTGAGGTCCACAGGTTCTCCTTACCTGCCTTAGGCCCAAACTCAGTGCCAGCTTTGCACACAAACAAAGTAAACTATGGTTTAGGGTCTCAGATTACAACAGGTCTTTTTAAAAATCCCTGCTCCTCTAAATTTCAAATGTGGCATAATTGGTTAAAACTAATTAAAGGAAATGGGGACTCTAAAACAAACATTATTGTTTAGATATGACCAAAGTATGCTTAATGGTTGTGTTTATCTGTTCATAAATAACCTTAATTTACCTTAAAAATATACAGTGGTACCTCGGGTTACATACACTTCAGGTTACATACGCTTCAGGTTACAGACTCCGCTAACCCAGAAATAGTACCTCGGGCTAAGAACTTTGCTTCAGGATGAGAACAGAAATCGTGCTCCGCAGCAGCAGCAGGAGGCCCCATTAGCTAAAGTGGTGCTTCAGGTTAAGAACAGTTTCAGGTTAAGAATGGACCTCCAGAACGAATTAAGTACTTAACCCGAGGTATCCCTGTATATCATTAGGCCAGATGTCCATAAATTGCGAAACAGTGGCAGGCGAGGTTTGATGTTTACACATTTTGGGGATAACGCTACAAGGCCTCTTAAATTTGGCACAGTTTCGGACCTCAGCACATCTTAATCCCTCCCTTCCAGACTACATTTTACAGGCAAATGTGTGTGAGCTGCTGACCTGTGTTCCTCTTCCCCACATCATCACAGGAATGCAGGTGGGGGGGGTGTATGACATTGTTATTGCTTTAATACTTTCTTACTCCCATATATGGCAACCAATGAAAGAGAGGGGAGAGAAATCCTATCATGGTGTTATAACGTGTCTCTTTTTTTAACTACACATTTACTGGGGAGATGCTTTCTAACAGCTGAGTTTTATATTTGGGCTTTCATTTTAGGGTATTTTGATTATATTTTTTGGTACCCGGTTATGCCCTGGTCACATCTTTTTAACTGCCAAAAATAAAAGAAGTATACACTTTTTAAAAGATACAAAGGCACTGTGTCATATTATCTGGAGGCATCTATCCATCAAAAGAACATTGAAGTCCATCAATGATTCATCTTCACAAGAAGCACTCTGACAATGGAGGCAACCACTGTTTCTCAAACTTTGGTCCCCAGCTGTTTTTGGACTACAACTCCCATCATCCCTGTCCATAGGTCCTGCTAGCTTGGGATGGTGGGAGTTGTAGTCCAACAACAGCTGGGGACCCAAGTTTGAGAAACACTGACTTAACCAAAAATTGCAGAATGTCTGTTCAGAAGTAAGTCCAAGTGAGTTAGAATTACTGAATCGGAACAACATCAATCCATAGAAAAACCAATTGACATTTGTTCTGATTCATTTGTAAGCAGCAGATTTTCCCAGGGGAAAGTGGTGAGACAGGTGGAAGTGCTCTTAGTCATCTTTTTGGTGCCAGATTGAGACATTTTTGCTTCGGGGTATTTTAAAGGTGAACCTAACTAATTTGCTGTTTCCAAAAACAACACATGAAGTGAACCACAGCCATCCATCAAAATTCGCAGTTCTCTGAATTTTGCAATACAGCTCTCCAGCCAAGCAATGGGTGCAAAAATTCATATCCTAGAGTAAAGTTTGCATAGGATGAAAATATTAGTGAAAAGAACATAGAAAAATGCATTAGATTATGGGACTTTTTTTGGGAAAGTGTGATATTAGGGGAAATTATCACTAAGCTGTGGATAAATGTTCACAATTTTTTTTTTTAATGGGAACTGTTATGGAAATTTGGAGAAATAAACTTAAGATTGGAAAAAAGAGAAACTGAGAAAAACCAAAACTAACAGATCCACCCATGTCTACTGAGCTGGTACCTACATGGGAGAATACCTGAGAAGGAATCCCACTGAATATTAGCACTGGCAATACATATGACTGAGCAGAATTCTCTCTTGTGTTACCTGCAGGCTAGAAAAAACTTCTCCTGCCGAATTCCAGCCTGTCGCGCAGCTTCAACGAAAGAAAAACTTGACAATACATCCTGTAAGTTAAAACACTTTCATTGTTGAGCCCTTGAAGGGACACTTAACAGAACAGCAAAACAAGCCTCGGACATCATTGGATTGTAATGGTAATGACTTATACGTAACCACTGGCATAAACATGTCCCAGAGACTGGTAGAATCACGTTGTGCAGTTATCTAAAGCAGAAAACAAAGCAGCCTATGGAACGAGTTGCTTTTCTCGAATAGCATTTTCTTTCTTTCTTTTTTTACTTTCACCACACGCAGTCAAGTCTTTTCGAACGATCAAAAAGATGTTGACACTTTCCAAACGCACTGCTATTAAAATATTTTGTCACTACTTCAGTACATCAAATGATGCAATGCCTAAGCTCCCCAGACAATGCACAGAACATTAGAGAATTAGCTTAACATTCTGACAACCTTGCGATTTTATTTAAACAAGTTCTTCCCTCCCAATTCCCTACGGAGGCGCGATTGTGTCTTTCTGTTGATTGTAGTGGACATATCACAGATTCCTAACAACTTTCCCAATGGACCACCCACAACATCCTTTGTACAGTGCTACCACTGCTGGCCCTATTCAACACCCCCTACGTTCTACTTTATTTTCTTTCTTTCTCTCTCTTTAAAAAAAAATGCTAACACTGTCTTCAGATCAGCAGAGACTTTAGCCTGCCATCTGTGCCTTCGTGATGCAGTGCATCCTAACCAATTATTCCCAATGTGCTTTGGAGTAAACAAAATGTCGACCATAATAACAAAGAAGATTTAAAAGTAAAACAGCCCTGGAGAACTTTTGATGAGAGTTGGTTAGAAGGCCAGCTCCAATTAGACCTCAGTATTGGGGGAAAACATTGTGAAGTAATGGATCATGTAGAGCCAAACTACATGTTACAATGCAGCCATGTGCAACATGTCTTAACTACAAAGCATGTTAAAAGGTAAAGGGACCCCTGACCATTAGGTCCAGTCATGGCCGACTCTGGGGTTGCAGCGCTCATCTCGCTTCACTGGCCGAGGGAGCAGGCGTACAGCTTCTGGGTCATGTGGCCAGCATGACTAAGCCACTTCTGGTGAACCAGAGCAGCACACGGAAACGCCGTTTACCTTCCCGCCAGAGTGGTACCTATTTATCTACTTGCACTTTGACGGGCTTTTGAACTGCTAGGTTGGCAGGAGCAGGGACCGAGCAATGGGAGCTCACCCTGTCACAGGAATTCGAACTGCCAACCTTCTGATTGGCAAGCCCTAGGCTCTGTGGTTTAACCTACAGTGCCACCCGTGTTCCACAAAGCATGTTAGGCAAGTGCAAATTTACATGCACTAGGAAAGTGTTCTGGGAGCGAGGGTTAGCTGCTTAGGTGAGTGCTGCAATTTCTAGGGGACAGTAGTAGCTTTGAGAGTGTCCACTCACTCCTCAAGTTCTCCATTGCAAAGTGTCTTCTGATGAGATGCTTTACAGTGGAGAAATGGACACCAGCCTTATATTACCTGCCATTGCATTGTGCCATATGCTGCCAGTGCTTTAAGATCAGCATCGGAGACCCTCATTGGTGGCCTACCTTTAAGATGGGTTTGATTGGCAGGGCTTTTCCAGTGGTGGCCCTTGTCTTATGGAACTCCTTCCCAAGAGATGCACGGTTAGCCACTCCAGTTGTAGCAGTAAAAACAAAAACAAAAACCCTACCCATTTCAATTAACTGATGTATCTTTTGGACATGCTATTGTATTTGAATTTTTTATACAGCTATTTCAGCGGTTTATTGCAATGATTTTAGAAATGGTTTTATATTGCTTGGTCTAACATAAGACTGGTTCTGTGGTTTTGGAATTGTGAGAGTTTTATTAGGATAGTGCCTTTTACAGTTGCATTGTTGTTTGCCGCCTTGGGTGGTCACAGTTCAGAGAGGCAACTTATTAATATTTAAGAGAGATTAATAAATTGTTTGGTCAGGACCAAAAACAGCAAACTCACATATTCTTCCCCTCCACTCTGTCCTAGAAGTTCCAGTGAAGCAAAACTTCCCTGTCCTTCCATGACTGGAGTGGAACTCAAAAATCCACATATTTAATCAGGGACTCGGTTGTAGAAAACACAATTTCAGGTTGTCCACAGAAAGACCCAAGTACATAGGGAGCTTGCATGGACAGTCAGAGACACAGAGCAACATTGGGGGGGGGGGGGGGTTCCTAGGACTAAGGTGAAACTGTGATGCTCCCTGCTATTTTTGCTAATGGGTGCTGCATGCTCTTTAAGTAATCTTGTTATATTTATAGCATCAAAATGTGGTTTTTGTTGTTTTGTTGTGTTATTATGAAATTGTTTTTGTAGTGTTTGTTTGAAATGCATCCATTTCTTCGTTCTAAGCTACTTTGAACATGTGTGTGTGTGTGTGTGTGTGTGTGTGTGTGTGTTAGCAGCATACAAATAAAATGGATGGATGAATGAATGGATGAATGAATGATTTCCCAACAGGTAGGTCACTATTGCTTGTCAGTAAGGAGGGCAGGAGATAGCAGGCAGGTTGGTGCAGTGCATATGCACCAGCAGAGTCCATTAGGTGTTTCCACCATTGAGTTTTCACTGCACCAGTCTCCCTGCCATTTTGAACAGTAACTGATGGCATGGTGAGGTGCTAACTGTAACCTGCTCTTCAATCAGTCATGTTGCCGTTGCTCACCAGGAGGAGGAGGGGGAGGGACAAAGTGGTGGCAAGGTCTGCATGGTGCCAACGCACCAGTGGTTAGTACTGGATTTGTTCCGCTGGTGTGTTTGCACAAACCAACCTCCCTGCCTCCGCCTCCTAGTAAGCATCAGCAGTGTGACTGATCAAAGGTCAAGTGAGCCGCAGTTTCACCAAACTACACTGTCTGCTACCACAGGTGAACAAATGGTGATGGTTGACTTATTTCAATTTAGTGAAGTCAGAGATCTCTCAGTCAATAGCAACAGGCATTTCCAAGTCTTTCTTTACCTCAGGTTTTGTTCTTTTGCCTCAGTCTGATTCTGGGAGTAGAATGGCAAAACAACTATTTTCTCGCAATTTCTGTGCTTTAGTTGGATATCTCATGGGTTTCTCCAGAAGAATTTGCCAGACTGGGTCCAAATGATGAAGTGAGATATATCCACTTTGGTGAATATCCCCCAGAAGCAGAAACAGGTCACCTGATACCTGTTAGGCAATCCAAGGACAAGGTGTGCAACTTTTCTGGTTTGTGCCTTCTACAAATGAAAAACAACTTAGATTTGGTGATTCTGAGGGAGATAAATATGGTAATTTACATTGTAATTATTCAAAGCCAGCATTGACTTTGAAAACAAATATATAGATATTATCCGCATCTTGCCCCTCCCATTTGTTCATAAGTTATTACTGATTTCAAATGTTACTGGGTTCTCTCTCCATCTCTCTAGGATATGGATCCCTTATAGGCTATTTTCAAATAAGAGCTTTTCCCATGTGTTCACAGCGACGGTGAATGACTGGAAGGCAACAACAGAGTTTTGAAATAGCAACGGCCTCAGTTTCTACTACAGCTCATTTAGGGCTCCTGAGAATTCAGAAAAGCTTTAAAAAATAAAAAAGGCTCCTTTTTGTTACATGATATCAATTAGGCGTTTAATAGTTACAATGGGAGGCGACTTTCCAATGGAATTTTTAACACAGTGGAAACAAATTACCTCTGAGATGCTTATCATTCATAATCCTGGCGGTAATGAAAACAAAGTCATGGCAGAGCACGCATCTTGTCCAGAGCTCTGGCCACCAACTAGAAACGGACCGCAAGGCAGCTCTGGTTTGAGTCAAAGGAGGCCTGGCTGGCTTGCCTCTGACAGCAATAGGAAACCCCATGGGAAAGCAGAGCGCCTGCAAAGGAATGCTGGCTGAGGACAACGCATCGGACAGATGTTGTTTTGAAGTGGGTATCTCAGCGCTTTGATTCATCTCAGAAGGGACTTATACAAAGGGCTGGTTCATGCACTCTCTTGGCTGTGGATCTTGCTTCACATGGTGGAGGAGCAGACAGGCACATGCTCTCTTTCTCTCTCTCTTTCCACCATGCAATAAGGTAGCGTGTAATGTAAGCACTCCTTGCATAGAGAAGCACTGACATGTATGCACATTCAGCATGTAGCATGGGTTGCTGGAGCCCGGGGCAGTGCAGGTGTTGCACCCCTGGTGGACTGGGCAGTGCTCAGTCCCTTCAAGAGCCAGCATCTAATCAAGGGAGCCTTTCCTTTCAAACTAGCCCCAACCTGGGAGCAGAGATAAGGCAGAGAAACACAAAGCCATGGGACCACCTTGTGGTCTCCTGCACGTGGCTACAATAGGGCTTCCCCATGTTTCTCTTCCTCTCAGCTAGCCCAGGGATGGGGCATGCACCGCCATCCCTTCGCCGGCCAGAGGAGGAGGCACTGCTTCCACTGCAGTCATAAAGGCCTGGCCCAGATATGACTTGCTTCCCTGAGGCTCCAGCCTCAAGGCGGGAGCCTGTTGTGGGGGCACCTGGTTGCACCCCCTCATAAATTTGCTCCTGGGGCCATGGCCCTCTGACCTCTCCATGCTACACCACTGACATTTAGAAAGTAAGAAGAGCCTGCTGGATCAGACCAGTGGCCCATCTGGCCATGGTCTCACATGCTGCCTATGGGAAGCCCCCAAGCAGAACCAGAATGCAATAGCACTCTTCTCTCCTGTGGTTTGCAGCAACTGGAAGCATACTGCCTTTCCTGTGGGCATCTAGTTGACCACTGTGGTAACAGACTTTCAGGCCAGGTGGGTCTTTCCACCATCCATCCAAGACCAGTAGTTTTGGGGAAGGAATTATGGATTTAGGTTGGGATTAATAAGGAAATAAATATGGACAGTATCCAACAATGAGCTTCTGTGATCACAACATGGAAGTCAACTCCTAGGGGCTGAGATCCCTTCAGCCCTCCTATTAAATATTTGAGGAGGCTGACCCCCCATTGATGGAAGTTGCCATTCAAATGGTGTGTGCGTGCTGTGTCTTGTGGTGGATTATGCGGGGGGGGGGTGTTACATGGTTCCTCCAATATTTTATTCCAGTTGGCACCCCGGGATCACCAGGACTTCTGCTTCCACAATCACAATTCCCCTCCCTCTCCTCTGCCCATGTGCCCCCCATGCCCTCCCCCAAACTGTTCAGGGGTGGAAACCCATTACAGATTTGTGTGTGTGCGCGCGCACAGCACTTGCACTTCATGGCATACTGCCCTAAGTAACCCTTGATTACCATTGGCCAGCATATATTTACAATTGGTGGAAGCAACTGAGGCTCTTGCATACCCATAATGCAACAAAGGAGGCTGCATTCGGAAGCATGAGAAGATCTGGCCCTGAAGAGCAGTGTAACAGCAGCCCTTGGGAAGCAGAACTGGGCCACCAAAGAACAGCTGCCAAAGAATAAATAACACTGACTTCTACCATGACTGAGTCCAAACTGTGGTGGAAGGGCACTAGTTTTGGCTTTGCATGCATGTTGAAACCAGTGGTGATTATTGGTCCTGGTAGGGCAGCATGTAGGGAGCCAAACAGTAGGTGGCACCAGAGCCAATTCTAGTCCCCATCTCTCTCCTTGCTGAGCTGTACAAGGGCAACACTGACACCCAGGAAAAGGAAGCTGACAGTGGACTGCTACCCAATGGACAGGATGCAAGTAAAAAGACAGGTAGGTGAGACCAGGCTGAGGTTGGGGGGGGGGGGTGCCTCATTCCCTCTAAGGGACCATCCTCTTCTGGTGGAAACCCTCATGCTTAATCTTATGAGATGCTGATTCAATAGGGGGGGAATAAGGCTGCAAATTGGAAATGAAAGGAGGCAACTGTACTTGCATGGCGAGGCCCCAGGCCCCACAGTCCCCCCCCCCCCGAAATAAACACACAGACATGAATATGTTGGGTTTATGGGATAAAATAGGCCACAACTTTATTGATTATAGATGTGAGCGGTTGGGCTTAGGCATTTGGGTGAAGCCAGACTATATCCTGCCTATCTGCAGGAAGTCTGTAAAGGGTCAACCACCGACAGGGGGAGCCCTGTGATATAGCCCTATGATATAGGGTCATGGCATGGCCCTAGCCCACGCCCAGGCTTCGGACAGGAACCACACCCCTGGATTCCCTTAACGGGATACCCTTAACGAGGAGGGGCAGGCGGAGGCAACAACCTCCCCTCCCATAAACAAGGCTTACCCACTGCCTAAGGCTGCAACTTGGAAATGAAAGGGGGCAACTGTACTTAAGTCAAAGGGACTGTACTTAAAGGGATTGTGGCAGATGAAGGCAATTTATTATTTAGTGGATTGAAGGCACAATTGAAATTTTTTTGATAACATAGGATCAGATTATCAGTCTAACAACAACAACAACATTTATACCCCGCCCATCTGGCTCAGTTTCCCCAGCCACTCTGGGCAGCTTCCAGCACATATGAAAACTCAATAAAACATCAGACATTAAAAAAAAAAAAACTTCCTGATACAGGGCTGCCTATAGACATCTTCTAAAAGTTGTGAATAATAATTTTGTTATTTATATTATTTACTATGCAAATAAAGTCAGACCAAATGCTGCCCAATAACAGTTTAAATCCCTGTCTTTTAAAGCTGACTAATCTGTTTTGGAAGGATTGTTTTAAAACACCCACAATGCTCTATGGTGGTGTACATATGTATGGGTTATTGTGATCCCCAGACTTCTCCCCCCAAGTGGTTCTCACAAGGCTTCCTGATCCCTGTTAATGAGAAAGGAGAAGGCCCAGGGAACAAAGGAAGGACATAAGCTTCTCCCCAGCCACTCCACTTTTTGCTCATTTGATGTGGTGGGGCAACTAAATGAAGGATCAGGCCTGTGAATGGTTGAGGAATTAAGCACAGTAGGGTTTGACTGTTGCTAGCTTCCTCGAAGCGTCCCTGTTAATGTTGCCTTTGGGCCGAAAGACCACAAATAAAGGTCAGAATTCTCCATTAACTTGGTTTTGATGTCCTCATTTCCCTCCACTCCACCCCAGCGCTCTCCTTCTTAATAGCTTCTTTTATTTTCCAAGCACTACATGGTCAGCTCATCGATTAGCGGTCCCATACAAAGCGGCCTAATGACGGGTCATCCTTAATGAGAAAAGTGGCTGCTCTTGAAGTGGCGCAACTTGGGCCAGCTTCCCCACTGAGTGCCGGCATGTCATGCTTAGCCTCGCCTTTCGAGTGCAAGAGCCCATGGAAAATCGACAGCGAACAACAGCCGGGCGCCCCTGAACAGAATGTACCATGTGCGTGGCTATTTAGTGCTGTGAAAGAGAGAGCACTTCCACAATTGGGAGCGAACATAAGGAGTCCTTCAGAGGAGAAAAGGGGCCTTGGCAAATTTATAGACTCCCCTGAAAGCAAGCGATTACAGATCATTATCCAATTGAGACAGATTGATGGGACGGGGTCAAAGTAATATCGCAGAGCTCGCTGAAGGGACAATGCCTGCCTGTCAGTGGTGTCCGGGAACAGAGAGAGAAAGGAAGTCGCCACACACAGAGAGCAGAGGCTGAAACTTGTCCCGAAAGGCTGATTATACATCACTGAGCCTTGTGATACTATCAAATAAAAATTGCACGATTGGTATCATTGGGTTAAAATCATGGTTGGTAGCAAAAATTCGAGATAGGTAGCATGTGTGTGTGTGTGTGTGTGTGTGTGTGTGTGTGGAGGGAGAGAGAGAGACAGAGACAGAGAGAGAGAGAGAATCAGGTCCATCTAATTCACACATCCTAAACAAAATGTGAACCAAAATCCACTTGTCCTTCAAAATTCACATGCCTTCAAGTTTTGTGCTGGAGTTCTCCAGCCAAAAATACTAACTGCACAAAAATGTGTACATTAGGAGCAAAAAACATAGTATTTATATATAATAGAAAATGCATTTTATCAGTGGGAATTGTTTGCGTGTGTGTGTGTGAGAGAGAGAGAGAGGTCTGAGTCTAAGAAACAGCACCTCTGTGTTTCATAAGATTAAGGAGATTACTTGTAAAGTGGAAGTGAGCACTAATTAAAATCTTGAGCAACCAGCCAGCCAGTCAAAGGGGCTGTAAGTTTAGCTATTCTCTGCTGGAGAGAAACATCAAGAAGCTTACTGCCCACTTCACCATTTATCAGCCACATATCATAGGCAACTGCTGATACGATGTGGCGAATGGCCACAGCTAAGGAAGGGAAGATCTCTCGATTTCAGTTTTTTTCATTTTTTCATTTTATAAAATTCTAACATATTAAGTTTTATAAACAAGAGCAGTAACACATTACAGGTAAGTTACAATAGAATTATTGCAAGGCCTTGAGCACAGTGTAAAGTCACCACCAGGACTCATTTTTCCAATCTTAAGTTCACTTTTCCACATTTCCACATCAATTTGCATTTCCTAAAAAAATAGCCCTCCTTAAAATTCAGCAGCATTTTAATGTGAATTTTTCCTAATATACGCATTTTTGCAAAGCGGTTTTTCTTAGTATAGTGCATTTTGCCTTTAAATACAAGCTGATATGCCTTTAAATATCTCCATTTTGCACTTGAGAGAGAACATTCTGTGACAGTAACCTTTATCTTTATTGTTCTAAATAAACATAGTCTCATCAGTCATCGTATTGTGACAGCCATAAAGGCTTCACAGGGCATTTTATTAGTTTGTTAGATAAACTTAATTTTTTCCAAAAAAAAAAAAAAGAGAAGAAACCTCTCAAATGAATTGCAACCAGCTTTCAGAATAACAAATACATTGTTTACAGTGAAATTAACTCCATCTGACATCCACAGCCACCATATGTAAAACACCCATTATTTGTCCTATCCCTTTGAAAATCATTTTATTGGAATGTATCAGTTAAACTAAAACACATGACCTCCCTTCTTGTGCCATGAAAGAAACCACTGAAGAGAAATTATTTTTCTTTAAAAAAAAAAATCTCCATTCATACAGGACCTCTGTGAAAGGATTTTTATCGGTGACTCTGTAATGGCAAGTGTTATCACATGCATCCTGCTCCATTAGCTGCCTGGCTTTGGAAGAGTTTGGTCAACATTCAGGAATTTACTTGATGAAAGGCTGGCCTATGAAAGTGCCACCGGCTTTGAGAGCTGCGGGAGTCGCGCTTCCTAACTTCCTGCATTAGCGTCACAAATGACGCAGTGCCATGCGCTCATGTGATGGAACACACATTGCAAACTTGGATTGTTGTTACATCCAGGAAAAGATACTATCCATAGCAAAACTTAGGTGAAACCTAGCCTATCTATCATCTCTCTCTCTCTCTCTCTCTCTCTCATCTATCATCTATAATTATTGTTGTTGTTGTTGTTGTTATTGTTATTATTATTGTTGTTGTTGTTTAGTCGTTTAGTCGTGTCCGACTCTTTGTGACCCCCCCCCCCCCCATGTACCAGAGCACGCCAGGCACTCCTGTCTTCCACTGCCTCCCGCAGTTTGGTCAGACTCATGTTTGTGGCTTCGAGAACAATTATTATTATTATTATTAATTATTATTTATACCCCGCCCATCTGGCTGGGTTTCCCCAGCCACTCTGGGTGGCTTCCAACAGAATATTAAAATACAATAACCTATTAAACATTAAAAGCTTCCCTAAACAGGGCTGCCTTCAGATGTCTTCTAAAAGTCTGGTAGTTGTTGTTCTCTTTGACATCTGGTGGGAAGGCGTTCCACAGGGCGGGTGCCACTACCGAGAAGGCCCTCTGCCTGGTTCCCTGTAACCTCACTTCTCGCAGTGAGGGAACCGCCAGAAGGCCCTTGGCACTGGACCTCGGTGTCTGGGCAGAACGATGGGGGTGGAGACGCTCCTTCAGGTATATTGGACCAAGGCCGTTTAGGGCTTTAAAGGTCAGCACCAACACTTTGAATTGTGCTCTGAAACGTACTGGGAGCCAGTGTAGGACTTTCAAGACGGGTGTTATATCTATCTATCTATCTTAATACAATTACAATCTTATACACGTTTACCTTAGAGTAAGCCTCAGAGACCACAATGAGATTTACTTCTGAGTAAATGTGCACTGGGTTGTGCTTTGAAACTCTGAAGAGAAGGATAGCGCATCAGCACTAGGGAAGATAAGCTGAGCATCTAGAGAAACAAGGCAACTGAGCAGCAGCGACCCAAGTCAATAGCTTTATAGGACCAATTGGGATCCTACTGGCCACTTCTATCACCTGACTGCTGTTGACCTGGCATGTACAATAGCATCTTCTCCTTATCACCAATGATGGTGTGGCATTGAACAACAACAGGGAACATCCACCACATTGGCCCATCAACAGTGTTAAAGTAAGATCCAACCGCCTGTCTGGTCATAGAATGGGAGAGAGAGAACACAATCATATCCTTTGCTTCAGGCAGAGAAATGTCTTGGGTTGGCTCTGATCCATGAAAAGCACTTCTTGTAAGCTCTCATTTCGGTCTTGGATGTGACTCCCTAATTCCAATTGCAAAACAGAGTTGGACCAGCCCTTCTGCCTTAAGGCCGAGTAATCTTGTACTTATTGCTCCTTGGTAACATTCAAGGGCAAGGTGGCTCACTTTGTGATCCAGTGCACCAGTCATGTATGGTACCACGCCAAGGGATCGATCCAACTTTCTGGTTTTGCTGCTCGTTGGGTTGACTGGGATGTTTATGGAATCATGAAGTCAGGGAAGCTCCCGTTAGACAGCAGGGCCGCCACCAAGCCAGAGCTCCTCTGACCTAACACACATATACCCAAAAGACTCATATGAAAACAAAGAGTGGTTTAGGGCAGAGAAGCAGAGGACAAGAGCAGAGTGAATCAGAAAATTTAATTCCCCCCACTTCCAATCCACCAAACTCTAAATCCAAATGCACAACTATATGTCTGGGTCATCTTCAGATCTGATTACTGCTAAGAGCCACAACACAGAAGTCAATCTATGAGGAAAAGCATACTAAAGATATCTACCATATTATACGCAGAGAATGTTTCCATCCAAATGAAGTAGAAGCCTCTGTAACATGTGCTTAAGACATCTCATGAATAGCTTATGACATTATATTAATAATATTAAATTTAACACTAGAATAAAACAGCAGCCAGGGAAGAATTCCAGCTAAGTAATTCTCCAGGCTCCAAGAGCTGAGGTTTATTTCTTTTTTAATTGTGTTTTTGTTTTCCAAACTGATTACCTACTTAATTCCTAAAAATAATTACACTTACTGTCTTTGATCTGTAGTAAATGGCTAAATAATACCTCCCTGCAGGCAGAGAAGGTGCCAGCTTCTTCCAGAGGAATTGTGGTTAGACCCGGGTTCCTTTCTTTGCATTCACACCAATTACACTGCTGTCTGTAGTGTCTGTGATCTTCATGTGTGTGAGAGGGTGATACAAATTTTGCAAGAGGAAAAATAATATTCAATAACTATAGCTTTCTGGAGCTCTCCATAGTACAATAACTTTTTCTAGTGTGGTTTTGAGCCCATCCATTCATGACACTTATCCAATTGTGCTTAACCAACTGATTGATCAACTTAAGACATAGCTATGAAGTTTGTTTACCCATATAAAATGTATACAGTGGTACCTCAGGTTACATACGCTTCAGGTTACAGACTCCGCTAACCCAAAAATAGTACCTCGGATTAATAACTTTGCTTCAGTATGAGAACAGAAATCGTGCTCCAGCAGAGCGGCGGCAGCGGGAGGCCCCATTAGATAAAGTGGTGCTTCAGGTTAAGAACAGACCTCCGGAACAAATTAAGTACTTAACCTGAGGTACCACTGTACAGTTTAAAGTGTTGGTTGTATTGGGGTAAGATTGCTCAGAATTCTCTGTTAGATTTTTCTACCTCTGGTCACTGAACTACAGATCCCAGAGATCCCTCAGAAGAAATAATAATAATAATAATAATAATAATAATAATAATCTGGAACAATTATGAAACCAGTTGGGGTTTGTGGAACAGAAGTACCCTCACTGATGGGAGAAGGAAGACACAATACTGCCAGAAGTAGCTGGGATGTCAACAACATAACCCAAGTTATTTTGCAGTGAGCAAAACCTCAGGTTAAAAACCACAGAATTACCCTCACAGGGCCTGGCTGTACAAGAGCACAACCATGGGCTTAGATCTCACTAGGTGAACTACAATTTCCATAATCCATGACCATCAGCCAGGGCTGAAAGGAGCTGGAGTCCAACATGTAGAGGACCACAGGTTCTCCTACTCCTGCAGCAAGGCAAACTAGTGCTGAGCCCTTTTGGTTTGAGGTTGAGTGTCCCAACCACTGGTGGCACCATTCACCAGCCTGTTTAGTGAAACACACCATCCTCCAAGTAATGTCTATTAGATTCCCTATTCAGAGGTGGTCTCAGGGCAGCACAGCCAGTTTTCCCCCACAGGGTGCAGGGACCAAGACAGGGGGCGCCTTCCTGCCTCCCCAAAGCTCCTTGAGCACTGGGCTTTGGGAAGGAGGTGTGAGGGCTCTGACAGGATCCTAGAGGAACAAAGCCTGCTTAGTGCTTGCCCAGCTTTGGGAATGAGGAAGAAGGGTTCTAGGACACTGCCAGATGAGCCTTGTGCCTCCTTCTCTAACCCTGGCACTGCCGTTACGCAGCTTTAGGAAGGCACCATGAGGCCTGTGCAGGCCTGTAAAATTTTGGCCTTGCACAGGGTGCCATATTAGCAAGGTCCGCCCTGCCTTATTACTACTTCATGGGGTGTCATCCCCTCCAAATTGGGGAAGAGGGGACACAGAAGAAAAAGGAGAAGGGAGGGGAAGGTGTGTTGGTTAATGAATCATAAAACACGATGTTTTATTGATGTGAAAAGAAGAAGATGCACTTTTTTCTTAGTAAGGCCTCCAGAAATCCAGAATCAATGGTTTGGAACTTTTGTTTGAATTGAGCCTTGAGAAGGCGCCGTTGTGATTTGCATGCTAGTAAACACCTTACAATTTTCCCCCCTGTTAACAGAATGGATTTAACTGCTAATTAAAACTAGTCTGTAAGCACTATGGAAAATTAATTAAACCATTTAGCAGAGAGATGCAAATGAGGCTCAGCTGCTGCTTGGACATTAGTGCAGGAAGAGTCACACTCCTGTTCATTAGCAAGTCCTGTCATTTTCCAATAGTGCATGGTATGGATCAGTAACTGGCAGCCCCTGGGCCAAATCCGGGCCTGTGCTGCCTGCTTCCCCACCCCCCCACCCCAACCAACACGTCTCAGTTCCAACCCAAAGTGAAATAAAGATGTGGAGGACTTTAAAGAGTGGTTGTGATATGAGATTGCTTCAAAGCATCCTTATTCCCTACTCAAGGAGGTCCAATAATAATGATGATGATGATGATGATGATGATGATGATGAAGGATGTACCAGTAGATGGGAAGCCTAAGAAAGGCTCTGTGTGGTAAAAAAAAGTAAGGGGAAGTAGAAAATTTGCACATCTCCCACATAGTAGGTTGGTAACAGGAAAGATTCTCAAGTTCACCCTTTGAACATAGCACCAAAGCATAAAAAGTAGGAAACTTCAGCTGGTTCACAAAGGAGACGCCAGCTTATTGGTGGGTGAGAGTTCATGGAAGTGCTTTGCTCATTTCCAGGTGCTGATTTTGACAAGTGTTGGCCAACCTTAGAAATGCTTGAGGAATTATTTCTGAATTCTCATACAAAAGGAGATATAAGCATCTGCTCCCAAGGGTCCCCCAACTCTTTGGAGCAGATCTTGAAGGTGTGTGAGGGGGTTGTAGGCGAGAGGAGAAGCGAAGGATGGTCTGTGGAAGTCTGCTGCATGAGTGGAACAGCAGTGTTGGAAACACACTTTAAAAAAATAATAATGAGAAGCAGGTTAAGGCACCTGGCCTTAATTTCTGCACCATGTAAGCAGCAAACATGTTCGATGGTCTCACATATTGTAGTCACTTCCAACATAACCTCATGGCACCCACATTTTCCTTTGGTTTTTGAGCCCCCTTTTTCCCCACGAATGGCAGCCTTTGAATTGCATCTCTCCCTTTTCAGGTTCTCCACAAGGATTCTACCATGCACCGAAATCCACATATGTTGACACGGTGTTACTTTTCACCATGTGATAACAATCTATTCTGATAAAAAAAATTGCAGTGTTGCAATGGGAATATTTATAAACTGCAGGAGTTCCCCCCAATTTTCAGTCTTCACTAAGACAAAGAGGAGACATGAGAACAATTTGAAGCCTCACCCACATGCTATGTGTTTCATTAATCCACTTCATTGCCAAAATAAGTTTTAAGAAACCTCAGGTTAATGATAGGCCCAGGCTTGTCTATTTCCCATAAAATAGCACTTTGGTAGATAGGATCATGCATGGAGTGGCATAATGTATGGAATTATACTACTCATTGCATTACAACAGGAGTACAGTCAGGGAAGGGCAGAATGTGTACTTATTTCTCTAGCCAGTCTTTCCCTTTTCCAAATTACACTCCGGGCAGCTTTTCTCCTCACAGGATAATCCATAGGAGGTCGTGCACCTCTCTCTCTTTCAAGCCAAGAAAGCAACCTCTTCCCACAATGAGGCATTAACCAACTCCCTGGACTCACCCAATCAACATTTTTCAACTAGCTTTAATTTTTTTAAATAAAAAAAATCATTTTTATTTGATTTTACAAATACAAAATTACGACAAACCAAATGCATATCCCATATATAGAGATTGTTCTGAATCTCACAACTTCCCCCCACCCCCTCTGTGGGTCTTATTCTCAACATTTATAACTGCATATTATTGCATAATCTGTATTTTATATTGATCCATATAATCCATGGTATTTGTTACATTACAAGTGAGATTAAAACCCTGCTAATGTTTCCGTCTGCTTGCAGTGGTCTCCTAAATAACTTACAAATTTCCCCATTATTTTTTTCAAAGTTTTTGTCTTCTTGGTTCCTGAGTTTTCCAGTCAGCTTTGCCATTTCAGCACAGTCCGTCAGCTTAACCTGCCATTCCTCTCTGGTAGGGGCTTTATCTTATTTCCATCTCTTTTTCAACTAGCTTTAAGACTCAAACTGGCTAAGGGTTGAGAAAGCAAGCAGCAGTCCACACTCATTCAAGCACTTCATCTACTGTACATCCTCAGCCCTCAGTAACTAAGACTCACTCCAAACAACATGGCCAGATGGAGCTCTGCTGAAGCTGTGCCAACTGTGACATCAAATTCAGAGTGAAAACAAGTGACTTTATCCTCCAAAGGCAATTTTTTCACAGTGGGCCTCAGAGTGTGTTGATACTCCTGGCTGTGACCCTTGACCACTCTGAAGAGCTCTTCTGGGCAGCTACAAAAGTGGCAAAGACATAAGCTTACTTATGTATACATGAAGGAGCGTCTCCACCCCCATCATCCAGCCCAGACACTGAGGTCCAGCGCTGAGGGCCTTCTGGCTGTTCCCTTGCTGCGAGAAGTGAGGTTACAGGGAACCAGGCAGAGGGCCTTCTCAGTAGTGGCGCCTGCCCTGTGAAATGCCCTCACAGCAGATGTCAAGGCAATAAACAGCTATTTTACTTTTAAAAGCAACTGATGGTGGCCCTGTTTAGGGAAGTTTTTAATGTCTGATGCTGTATTGTTTTTAATATTCAGTTGGAAGCCGCCCAGAGTGGCTGGGGAATCCCAGCCAGATGGGCGGGGTATAAATAATAAATCATTATCACAGTGGTACCTCGGGTTACATACGCTTCAGGTTACATACGCTTCAGGTTACAGACTCCGCTAACCCAGAAATAGTGCTTCAGGTTAAGAACTTTGCTTCAGGATGAGAACAGAAATCGTGCTCTGGCAGCGCTGTGGCAGCAGGAAGCCCCATTAGCTAAAGTGGTGCTTCAGGTTAAGAACAGTTTCAGGTTAAGTACGGACCTCTGGAATGAATTAAGTACTTAACTCGAGGTACCACTGTATATTATTATTATCATTACTATCCCTGCCACGGGGTAGTGTATTTATTACCTTGTACCACTTGCACACTAGCTGGCTTCATTGTCAATCGCTCTGGGAACACAGAGGACCACATCAGTCTCATCTGCACTGGAGAGCCATCTTGAAGCAATCACATCAGTGGTCCTTCCCATCTTACCATTCTGTAACAAGACCAGGCACTTGATAGGAGCACTAGCCATGCCAAATCCCTCAGAGGAAGTCTGGGCCTCGATCTAGACACATCAAAGAAACGTTTCATTTCAAAGTGTTGTAAATTTAAACAAGGAAAACAGGTAGAGAAAAACGGGACTCCACATCGCCATCCAGTGGGGCACAATGTTATATCGCACGTACAACACATATAATTTGCTTTTTCTTTATCAGTCTAGCTGAGCCCTGGGATACCTTGCTTTAATCCCATTCTGCAACCATGGAATCCACTTTGGTTTATTTTGATTGTGTGTGTTCCTTTTTGTCCTCAGTCTCTAACTGTGCCTGCCTGATGCCCCTCTTTCCTTTTCTTTCCTTAAAAAAACCCCATCTTTTCCCTTTCAAAGCGCTGCTAATGCAACACATCTCAGGCCAGGATGTGATGTGACCTCCTTGTAGGTCATGACCCACTAGCTGGAGACAAATGATATAAATTTAGCATCTTGTCTTGCACTGCAAGAAATGAGTTGTACCGAAGAAGAGAACTACCAAAGAAGGCAGGCATAATATGCTCTCTATCCCGGTGATATAGAACAGTCGAGTAGCAAAATTAGCAGGAATGGTCTTCTTGCTCAAATATTGCTGATGCTCACAAGAGAGATTCAGGTTGCAATTGGATCCATCTCTATAGCAGTCCAATATGCTGTTATAATTCCAGGGTTTTTTTTACTACAGAGAACGAATCGAAGTAGTTGCATGACAACAAAAGTTTGAATGTAAACCAGGCATTTGTAGATACCTTCATTCATTCTCTCTCTCTCTCTCTCTCTCTCTCTCTCTGTGTGTGTGTGTGTGTGTGTGTGTGCATTGCTGCCGTTCAAAAAAGCACCAACTTCATGAATATAATTTGGACCTGCTCACTTGGTCCTCGGACCCTTGTAACACAGCTTACCCTCCAACGTTTGTCCGATGAAAATAGGGACGTCCCATTCCATAATGATATTTTTGCTATTTATACCCCACACATCTTACTGGGTTGCCCCAGCTACTCTGCGCAGCTCCTAACATGTATAAAAACTTAATAAAACATTAAACATTAATAAAAAAGAATTCCCTATACAGGATTGTGTTCAGATGGCTCTGGGGTTGGATAACTCCATACCCTCCAACATTTTTCCAATGAAAAGTAGGACATTACGGGATCAAATCAGAAAGTGGAATGGCTTCCCTAAATAAGGGACATCCCTGGAAAATAGGAACATTTGGAGGGTCTCATACAGGATGCAGGTATTCTTTGGGAACACTTTCGAGCATTATGTTAATAATTTATCATTACAACCATTAACACAGCATTATAAGCTCTAGAGGCCTGTCGCCAATTCTTTGGCAGGTAAATGCTAATGCACACATCTCTTCTCCTCTCCCATCTGCCAGCAACAGACCTAATATATGCCCAGTCTCTCTTTCTCTCCCATCTTTTTCTAGCACACAATACCACACTGGTTCCTTTTGGACTGCAAATGTCTCTGGATGTGGTGAGTCTATCATTCTAGGCTCAAAAACATACCAGTATGCATACGTGTGTATGTGTCAGGATAAAAAATTTTTTAGAAATGCGTAGAAATATTTGCGGCTTTATAAATATGGATTTAAATATGAATTTTCATTTGGATTTTTAACCCACGGATTAATGCAGAAAAATGCAGGTGCAGATCTCTCACTTTGTTGTGAGCCTCTAATACTGGGTATCAGACCCTTAAGAGAAACATGATCATGTGCTTGAAGTGGACGGTACTCCGATCCAGGGGGCAGAATATTGCACTTCAACCCCATCCAAGCTATGGGCTTCTTAAATTGTCTTGGATAAGGTGGCTGCTGAGCCTCCATTTTCCCCATCTGTGAAATGGACATGATGGCACAAGTAAGTGTGAATTAAATTGCCAGAGCAAGCTAAGTATGAAAATAAGGAGGAGATAATCCCAGATGAGGAAGAGATCATTAAAGAGGTTCATTCATTCAGAATGAACACATAGGAAAGTGACCCTGATCAGAAATCAGGTCCATTTTTCCTTCCCCAGTTGCTGCCAAGGAGGAATTCCAAGTGCAAAGAAAACCCCAGGGCATATCGTTTCCAGAGCTCAGGTGCCCTAGGAAAATTTTGTTTCCCATGGTCTGGGAGCCTGGCATTGCAGCACCAGGAAGGGAGGGTGACAAGTTCCGCCATCCCCATTTACAATCCAAAACAGAGAATAATTTTAAGGGTATACGGTGCACATTTTTGGAGCAAAGCACAGCACAGCATTAAAAAGGCTGGACAATTTTGCAATCAAAACCAGGTAATTGCAGTGGCGTCTCTATCTGTGGGCACGTCTGTCTGTCACCTCTGTCTGTAACTAATCTCTTTCTGTTTGGTGTGCTTGTCTGTCACTTCACCACCTCTCCCATCTTCCCTTGCCAGCTTCCCTCTCTCTCACACGCTGCTTTTTCACCTCTCTCCAATGCTGTCATCCATCTTTCTCTCACGGCTTTCTCACCTGTGTCACTCAACTCCCTCACCCCTTCCCTGATGCACTTGCTTCTTGTCGACATTTTTTTCCACCATGAGTGAAATGCAAGATAAGGAAGCAGAACATCAAAATCCATAAATAAAGCCAAGGAAACACAAATAAAAAGAATTGCGTAATACCCGAGTACAAGATGTGCACATACCTATGAGGAACATGATGTACATCTGTGTGTAGGATCAGATATATGTCTCTTTTTAAAGCTCAGGAGTGGCAGCCTCTTTTAAAGTTCAGTTCTACACAGATCCTGTAAAGCAAGAATTGTCTTAGACTCTCCTATACAACTTCGCAAAGAGCAGGTTAAAACAGCACTGAAGATGAAGAACAAAAACGCTTTACCTTGTAACCAACCACAGAAATGGAAAAACAGGATCCCATCGAATAGACTCGACACGAACCAAAGTAATTACAGAGTTGGTGCTCTCTTTACTAAACATCGAGTAGTGAGTTTATGAAGCAATAAAATGATTGCACCTAGTTAGAACTGGGAAGACTCGTTGATTCCCTTCATACGGCATCAGGCACATGTGGTTTTGCGGCCGGCGTGTTTTGCTTGACCCGAAGCCAACTTCAAGGAAGCCATCGGATGAGACTGCCAGTCACAACAATTGTTTCCAATGACTCAACAATTCCACAGCAGAATCTTTTCAAGCTGTTTGCAACATGGAAACAACAAAAAAGGAAAGGGAGAGGACCACATAGCTCAATAATGGAAGCCACTTGGTACAATGCTACTATCAACTACCATATAATTTGGGGGTTGCCTAATAATAATAATAATAATAATAATAATAATTGTACCCAACCCACTTGACTGCTTTGCCCCAGCCACACTGGGCGGCTTCCAGCCTATACAAAAAACACAATAAAACATTAAACATTAAAAACCTCTCTATACAGGGCTGCCTTCAGATGTCTTCTAAAGATTATACAGTTACGTATCTCCTTGACATCTGATGGGAGGGCATTCCACAGGGTGGGAGCCACTACTGAGAAGGCCCTGTATAATAATCTCTGTGTGAATCTTGGATCCGTATAGAGTTTCTCTGTACAGTTCTTTTGCTCAGCATCCTAACATTCAACATACAGTAAAAAAAACTTCACATTTACACCATTGCCTTACAAAACATTGATTTGAATCATCCATTTTGCAAATAGTGAAAACTATAGATTTCCACCTGCAGCTGATCACACTCCCCCACCCCCAATAATAACATAACCCTTTCCAATCCCTGCTGCTCCCACCATGCCCTTGGGGACCCAGCATAATTCCCTTGACTTACTGGTGGGCTAAACAGCTGGGCCAGGACAGAAAATGTAGAAATGCTGAAGGAATTTGATATTGGCAAGATCAGGACATAATATCATGAATAACGTGAAGAATATGAAATGAAATAAAAATAAATTGAAACAAAAAACTTGCAGATCAGAACCACAGTGGTACCTCGGGTTACAGACACTTCAGGTTACAGACGCTTCAGGTTACAGACGCTTCAGTTTACAGACTCCACTAACCCAGAAATAGTACCTCAAGTTAAGAACTTTGCTTCAGGATGAGAACAGAAATCGTGTGGCGGCGGCGCGGCAACAGCGGGAGGCCCCATTAGCTAAAGTGGTGTCTCAGGTTAAGAACAGTTTCAGGTTAAGAACAGACCTCCAGAACGAATTAAGTTCTTAACCCGAGTTACCACTGTATGGGATCTTCCATTTCTCCAAATGATGTGACGCAGTTCTCTGTAATCCAAATGTATCCTAATATGAATTTCAATTGAGAGAGAAATTGCACAATTAAATATATATATTAAACTGTTATGGGTTTCCTATCAGATTTCTGTGAGTGGAACTATCAGTCTGGCTTCCCTAATGACAAGGTAGCCCTGCAGACGCTCTTGGACTAAAACTCCCATCAGTGTAGTCAGTAGGGCCAATGATCAGGGATGATGGGAGTTGGATTCCATCAGCATCTGAATGGTATCGGAATATCTGGCCAGTGTCTTAAGACATGACAAGAGTGTTGATAGTCCTTGCTGTTTTGCTGATGTGTTTTCATGGGGACTAAGAAAGCTAAATAAAAGTCAGAAAATATTACTCATCCAGAGTCTCATTAGTCAGGGACAAGGGCAAGGTGTAAATAACAATATACTGCCATACACTGATAAACACTGTGTGAAAAAATCAGTTGACTGCAATGTGAGCCAGAGCAAGAGACTAGGTTTGGATTTGTTGGCAGCTGTCTAAACAACAGACAAAATGACAATTTGAGATTGCTCCATATTTATGCACTCAGTTCTGTAAGATTTTTTTCGTGCCACCACTCCTTTCTTAATAATTGTGCTGTACATCTTATCATCTGCCTTCAACAGTGCCTGGCAGTCTGTCTCTCTTTGTTATATCTCACCTGTAGATCAACATGCTTTTAACCTCACCATGTTTCCACTGGTACATATCCACCCCTTCCGGATTATAGGCAATGGTCACCGCCTTGCATGTTGGAGATTTTTTTTAAAAAAGTGATCTCCACTGTCATTGGCTTGTGGGCATTTTAGTCCTACTCCAAGTGGACCCATCAAAAATAATGAACATAGTTAATGCTAGTAGGTCCCTGCTCCTGCCAACCTAGCAGTTCGAAAGCACGTCAAAGTGCAAGTAGATAAATAGGTAGGAAGGTAAATCTGGCAGGAAGGTAAACGGCATTTCCATGCGCTGCTCTGGTTCTCCAGAAGTGGCTTAGTCATGCTGGCCACATGACCTGGAAGCTGTATGCCGGCTCCCTCGGCCAATAAAGCAAGATGAGCGCCACAACCCCAGAGTCAGCCACGACTGGACCTAATGGTCAGGGGTCCCTTTACCTTTACCTTTTATTACTTTCAGTGGGTTGAGCCTCATGCTCTCCCACATTATCATACATGAGGGCAAATGTGTTTGTAATATCCATTTCTCACATTAAAGATTGCTGCTTTAGGGAGCCAGGGAAAGTCAACGTGGTGCAAAGGCTGGTAGGCTGCAAATGTATTGGCAGGAGAACCAGGTTGGTTCCGTCTGAGCTCTGAGCTCCGCCTCCCTTTCGCCCCTCCCCTTCCTGGTATACAACAGCACCCCACCTGCTGGGAAGGTGGCATAGCAGCTCTGCCCCACCAGGGAATCTGCTTTCACCTGCCTGGCACCAGGGACTGCTATGTGTGAGCAAATGCATTTGGAATGGCAGTCTCAGCCATTTAAATGCGGCTTTCATTGCTGAGTTTCTGGCATCCAAATGGGATAATTTGTGTGAGTTCCATGTTGCTCAGAGTTTCCATTAGTAGTTAAAGATGCTCTACATGCCAGATTTCTTTTGCCTTGAGCCAGTTGCTGTATGGAACTGCAAAGAAGAAAAAATCGTTTGGAGTTTATGATTGCCGTAATGCCGTAAAACTTGAGCCAGGGCACATCTACCCGGCTTGGTCCACCCAAGGAGAATTTTTGTTGCTGATTCCATAGCTGAATGGTGTGCGCCGTCATTAAATTTCACCAGGGAATGTCTTCTATAACCACACACTGGCACACAAATGTCAGCTGTGGGTATTTTGCCACTGGTACTTCTGCGACTTAGCAATAATTCATATGAGCGCATACTGATGTGCTGGAAGTATTTTAAGTTAAAACACTTTGGGTGATGAATAATTATTTAAAAAGAAGATATCAAATCCAGTGTGGCATCTACAAAATTGCACAGGTAAAAAAACAACAATCCCTCAATGTGTGCGCAACTACTTACTATAATAATAATAATTTATTATTTCTACCCCACCGATCTGGCTGGGTTTCCCCAGCTGCTCTGGGCGGCTTCCAATAGAAGGTTACATCAGTCGTTAAAAACTTCCCTAAACAGGGCTGCCTTCAGATGTCTTCTAAATGTCATATAGTTGTTTATTTCTTTGACATCTGATGAGAGGGCATTCCACCGGGCGGGCGCCACTACCGAGAAGGCCCTCTGCCTGGTCCCCTGTAACTTCGCTTCTCGCAGTGAGGGAACCGCCAGAAGGCCCTCAGCGCTGGACCTCAGTGTCCAGGTTGGACGATGGGGGTGGAGACGCTCCTTCAGGTATATAGCACCAACACTTTGAATTGTGCTCAGAAATGTACTGGGAGCCAAAGCAGATCTCTCAGGACTATACTGCAGTCATTCAAACAATTTTGCTGTGCTCGATTACTTTACAGGACTGATGTGAACTAAAAGCTGTAACTGTACCGTCACTAAGACTTTTTATTATATGCAGTATCCCCTGTTATCGGAGTAGGTTTCTGTTACGTTTCCAAGCGAGGACACATTCGGCAGTCAGTTGATTATTTTTCTCCCGAGAAGGAGAGAAAAGTGCCTCTCGTTTGCTGCCATTCACTGAGTCCCCTGGAGACACGGTGTTATGGTCAGGCACACATCTCAGAAAGCTTCTTCAGCAGTATTGCAATGGCATTTGAATTCTTACAAAACTAAGCAATTCGAGGAAAAGCCAAGCTGCTGGCAAAACTAATAAGCCAGCACTCCACACCTGAGTAAGCAGCATTGTTTCTTAGCCCAACAACAAACCAGGTTTTCCCTGTTGCTAGACACACTGCGGAGCACCAGGAGTGCAAAAAGCAGGTGTCCCCAGCATGGAAAAATGGATGTATCTGTGCATGTGTGTGCAATCATTCAACATGGTGGTCCTGATGGTGCCGTCACAATGTATCAAGTTCCAATGTATCAAATACAAGGTGACAATCTGCCAGCGGTCTACCCAACTTACAATCTAGTTTACATAGTTTAGTTGCTGAGCAAAGTTCTGGGCGTATGAATGTTTAGAAAACGGCTACTCCTTGCAGCCTCACACATGGTCTTTTGGATAGTCTGCCCATAGCATGATCTACTTCTGATTGGGAATGGACTGATCTGTCCATCTCAGTCAAGTGTGGCAACTCCAGGGGGCAGAGGTGTCATCAGCTCCCTCAATACAGTCATACCTCAGGTTACAGATGCTTCAGGTTTCGTTTTTTCAGGTTACGGACGCGCCGATACCCGGAAGTACCAGAAGGGGTTACTTCCGGGTTTCAGCGGTTGTGCATGCACAGAAGCACCTAATCGCAACCCGCGCATGCGCAGACGTGGCACTGCGGGTTGCAAACGCTGTGGGTTGTGAACATGCCTCCCGCACGGATCACGTTCGCAACCCAAGTGCCCAGTGCATTCCTTAGCAGGAGTCTCAGCACCCTGAATATTGAGAGGGCAGAGGAGGCCCAACCACCAAGCCGAGCGCAGTGCAGCATCAACAGAAGGCTGTGCCCGCCTGTGCAGTGTCAGGAGACACTGTGGGGACCAGCGCAGCCTAGTGCGAGGTTGCACACAACCTGCACAGCAACTCCAGACACCACACAGACTGTTGCAGCCTTCCACTAGACCACACCGGTCTGGCCTGCATGCCACTGGACGATGTGTCACAGATGTGCGACAAGCGCCGGCCTCACCAATCTTGGGGTCTGCAATCTCAGTTCTCTTGTTTTCTCGGTTTCACAATTTGAAATTCAGTTCTCCACACTTCTGCAGCCATTTGGGTGTGTGTGTGATTAAAAACTGGTCAGTATCTTGGTGCAAAGCACATTTTTGCATGCCTTTCTGAGTAAGGTACATATTCTTGCAAGTCATTTCCTCATACATTTTTGTAGGTGTGTTATTTTCACTACGTTTGTTTTTAATGCTCATTTCCCCCAAAGATATGCATTTTTTCTCAACATAATATCCTTGGAGAACAGTACCGCAAAATTTGGAGAAGTGCAAATTTTGAAGGATGCCTGTATTTTGGTATGCATATTGATTCAGAAAATGCAAATTTGGCAGGTCCCTCTTGAAATGTGAACTGAATCAAATTTCTGCCCCACCACTAGCCACCCGCATCCAACTACAGCCTGATTGGTTTAACATAATGTTTTATGATGCTTTTGGGGGTTTTTTGTTTGTTGATTTTATCCTTATATCTTGTACTCTGCTTGCTTATTATATATATATATATAAGTATAGATCAGTGTTTCCCAAACGTGGGTCTCTAGCTGTTTTTGAACTACAAATCCCATCATCCCTGACCACTGGTTTTGCTAGCGAGGGATGATGGGAACCGTAGTCCAAAAACAGCTGGAGACCCCAGTTTGGGAAACTCTGGTATAGATAATAAATTTGTAAACGAATGGAATAAAAAAATGAGTGAGTGGTGCCAGGGATTGCAGCTGAGCAACAACATATGTGCTCTATTACTGAGCTACGATATGAACTTCTCTGTGAGGTGAGTTAGCCACCAGGGCTTTGAAATCCAAAGCCTAACAGGTGAGCTTGCCTAAAATTTCTAGCAAAACCTTGGACAAGTGTGTGATTTCCCAAAGTTCATACGATATGCCTCAAATTTCTTACTGCACATGTGAGCTGGGAAAACTCTGAACTCGGTGTCCTTCAAGGAAAGGACTAGAGTGGTTTTCCAGGGCTCCTCTCTGCCGAGATGACAGTGATAAATATTGTTCCTGGAGGATAAGGCAGCAGGGGGAATTGAGCTCCAGAAATTTGTTGTCTGTCCTTTGCCATGTTGAACGACAACAAATGACATTAAGTCTCCAAAACTGAAGCGGAGGAGAAAAATCACCAGGGCATAAAGTAAGAAACATAATGAGTAAACAAGTCGTCATTCATTTACATTCAAGAAAACCTAGCAAAATTCCTCTACTGCCAGGAGAGGTTTAGTACAGCATGTTTTCCTTCTTCTTCCTGAATCAGAGCAGGGCTATTTAAATCCCAAAGGGGCTGAAAATGTAAATAAGGTAAAGTGAGCCTTTAAATGATCAGTGCACACATTGCTGTACCTACAGCATTTTGGGTTGCTATGCTGACTCAAAGCAGCTGCCAGTTCCCCCTGCAATTCCCAGCGACTTGCTAACTGATCTGCAAGTCCCCAAAGTGCGTTATCTTTAATGTGCCTCTAATTTTGCTACAAGCCTGGTATTTATAGCATCTTTATTTATTTACAGCTAATTAAGCTGTAAAAATAAATTCTGATTTTTTTTAAAAAAAAAGCTTTTTTAAAAAAAAGGTACATGCAAAACTATTATTGATGAGTTAAGAAATTCCCAGCAAAGAGCACACATTTCCATGTTTTGCAACATGTAAACAAAGCTCCCCAGCCCCATATTATTATATCTAATTAGACTTGGAAATCTGTGACAATTATAATTATTCGTTTGCACAAATAGCTTACAGTGTGTCTCGTTTTTGTTTTTGAATTCCCCGTTAAAGCGAAAGATGGCAAACGTGAGGAGGGGGTTGGAAAGAGATTATAAATGCTGAATGAAACTGTGCTACACGTACAGTTTTTGTTTTTGCAAAGCTAATCAGCCATTGCTGCAGAGATGAAAAATAATTTAACAGCGAAGTATAATATACTTAGCAGGTGGCAATCTATCCAGAATTTCATCATGAAAATGAAAGGCATCATTTTCTGTGTGTGTATCCTACTTCCCTTCCAAAAAACATACTACAAAAATCTTGAATGTGTTTTCTCTGCTAGTAAAAATGTCAATTTTCAAAACAACAAAGAAGAGTCTGCCACCACCATCATGAGAATAGCTATCAACTTTTCCCCTTTCTTGTGAGGAATCCTATTCGGAATAAGGGAATTTCCCTTTAAAAAAGGGAGCTATGATCATGAGCAGAGGTTCTACCCTTTGAAACAGGGCTTCTTTTCAATGCAAAAATACATGGAGCTTCATACTTGGGCAAAACTTCAACTCATAGCAGCATCTGTTGCCGATGGGCCTGTTGAATTGGAGCCACTCCCGTATCTAAAATTTATGTCACCCAAGGCTGTATTTCAGATCTTTCTCATATCTCAGGGAGTCGAGTGTGGGTGGGTGGCATCGATTCAGGCTCCTCTTTGCATGCCCACACAAAAGAATATGTTTATGCTGTTGAAATCTGCTCAGGTGAATGAGATAAGGGAAGGTCAGGGAAAGGAGTCGGAAATCCATGGAGTCTGCTGGCTGCAAGAAAATAAAGCATGTACAGTGGTACCTCAGGTTAAGAACTTAATTCATTCCGGAGGTCTGTTCTTAACCTGTAATTGTTCTTAACCTGAAGCACCACTTTAGCTAATGGGGCCTCCCGCGGCCGCTGGGCCGCCAGAGCACGATTTCTGTTCTCATCCTGAAGCAAAGTTCTTAACCCGTGGTACTATTTCTGGGTTAGCGGAGTCTGTAACCTGAAGCGTATGTAACTTGAAGCGTACGTAACCCGAGGTACCACTGTAGAAGGTTATCAAAGTTAGGAAATGCAAAATAGGCTGCAACCAGACTGGAGGGTAAGCAATGGAAGCTGAAATGGGGAGGATTGGCATCTGGTAATGGTAGGGCTCAGGGGCGCCAGCTCCCGGGGGCCGAGCCCCTTTTTGCCACCCACTTTTTGGGGTAAGGTCTGCCCCCCCATCCAAATAACATGGAGGCAAAGCATGGAGCCAAGCATGGCATGGCTCCAATGGCTGATTCCTTTTCTTTTTCCTCCTGCCCTCGAGGGAAAGGAGAGTTGAAGCAGCCTCACTGGTGGTGGCCCCAGGAGGAGGCGGAGCAAGAGCCACCCACCATTGAAGCTACACAGCTGCTGCATTCGGCTCTGCCCCAGGCTCCTCCCAATGTCGGGACATTGATGTCATGCATGATGTCATGTGTGTGACGTTGGCCTTTGCAAGATGGCGCCTCTGGTAAGTGTGGGGCAGGCCCAAGACATTTTCCTGCCCCTAATGTTGGTAATCACCTCTGAGAGGCAAAACCCAGGACCACTTGGAGGACTACAGAAGATGCTGAGGAATCACAGGCAGATACGTGCGATTAGAGAGGTGAGAGCCAGTGTGGTGTTGTGGTTAAGAGTGGTAGACTCGTAATCTGGTGAACTGGGTTCGATTCCCCTGTCCTCCACATGCAGCTGCTGGGTGACCTTGGGCTAGTCACACTTCTCTGAAGTCTCTCAGCCCCACTCACCTCACAGAGTGTTTGTTGTGGGGGAGGAAGGGAAAGAAGATTGTGACTACTTAGGGTAGTGATAAAGTGGGATATCAAATCCAAACTCTTCTTCTTCTGTGGGCATTTTGCAAAGAATCTGAGGACACCTCAGCCACAGTTCTATGACTGCATGCTACTTTATGGGTCCTCAGAAAAAATGGCACTCCTAAGGGAGCCACCTGGGTTGCTGCACGGTTGAGCTGGCCCTGGGGCCGAAGCCTGGGGGAAGTGGATACTTCCCCTAGGCCCAGAGGAGACTGGATCACAGTCAAAACCCATTACCAGAGGCAGGGACAGGATGCATGCTCAGGGGTCATGCATGAAGATGTTTCTGCAAACTTTTTTCTCTGGACCTCCAAGGGATGTCCAGGTATTGTAACGGTTTGTGAGATTCCCAAGAGTCAGTCGGAAGCAGTGTTGGAATTGAATATGTAACATTCTGGACTGTGAGCTGCTGGGCCAGGCTGTCTTCTAAAAATGAAGGCAACAGAAAGAAGATGATTGTACAGAAAACTCTTGGACTCATAGGTTGATGACAGAGAGGAGTGTGCCTGCCACTTTATGTGACATGCTCACTCAAGAACTGCAGTTCCGAAAGCTCCTACCATCATTCCTCATGCACTTTAGCTGACAGCTGCTGGGAGGGACCAGTGCAATCACATATCCACCAACATTTTGTACAGTGAAAACAGGGATGTCCTATTCCATAATAATAATATTAACAATAATTTTATTATTTATACCCTGCCCATCTGACTGGGCTGCCCCACCTACTCTGGATGGCTTCCAACATATATAAAAACACAATAAAACATTAAACATTTTTTTAAAAAACACTTCTCTATACAAGACTCAATATGTGAATGGACTCCATTGCAAAATATGGCATCTGATGTGACATGGGAAGATATGTGATGTTGGCTCTATGATGGCTCATTGGTGTGAGCAAGTTAACATATGATGCTGCAGTCATTGCAGATCTGCCCTAAGTGTTATTTAGTGATACTTTAGCTTACTCATTTGATGAGTCAATATTAAAGATTTATTTCCTAAGAGCCAATATTTATTTTAAGTAAAGGTAAAGGTAAAGGGACCCCTGACCGTTAGGTCCAGTCACGGACGACTCTGGGGTTGCGGCGCTCACCTCGCTTTACTGGCCAAGGGAGCTGGCGTACAGTGGCCTGCATGACTAAGCTGCTTTTGGTGAACCAGAGCAGCACACGGAAATGCTGTTTACCTTCCCGCCGGAGCGGTACCTATTTATCTACTTGCACTTTGATGTGCTTTCGAACTGCTAGGTTGGCAGGAGCAGGGACCGAGCAACAGGAGCTCACCCCGTCGTGGGGATTCGAACCGCCGACCTTCTGATCGGCAAGCCCAAGAGGCTCAGTGGTTTAGACCACAGCGCCACCCTGCCTTATTTTAAGTAGTAACTTTTTTTAAAAAAAAGTAAGAGAAGAATGTGCATTATTGTTTTGTTTTCGGTGACACGTTCTTTCACAGAGTCTGGCAAAGTTCTGAGCAGCGAAAGAACCGCAACTTACCTATGAAAACGCAGTGGTATAATTCACAAGGAAGTGTACAATTTCTCTGGTTTGAAGTTTGAAAACAAAACAAAACAGTGATTTGTCATGTTTCATATTTCCAAAGCAGTATGTGGTTTGCGTCTTGGGCAGAGTGTAGAAGTAAAATGTCACATTGTTTATTTCCGTGCCGTTTACTTATCTCAAAAATAGCACAGGGTTTTCGCAAGGATCAGATCTGTCTTTAATAACAGTCAGAGGCATTCCTTTGCTGGGCACTGGTGTTTTTACACTGGCCATGTGATCTGGAAAGAAAGGAAGTTAAATCCCTTTTGACAATTTTGTCATAACCAGGGGGAAAAAGTCATCTGAAACAGCAGCCTTGTTTCCTAATAAAATAAAGAAATTCATTTTTATGATTTCAGTCATATGCCAACTTTTTTTAAAAGGCACCATTAGATGAAAAGGAAAGATAGAGACAGACAAAAAGCATCTAAGAATATGATCATAAGCTTTCACTTAGAGACATGAGGAAAACCAGCTTGCTTATGTCAGCAACTCAGCCTTACCTCCCCAACCCCACCTTCATTGTCAAATGTGTGATCAAAGCACCGTCCTATCTAAAAAGCAAGCTGAACAGTCAAAAGTTTTCCCCACTATTACAGACCTGTAAGGCCCAATTTAAAAGAATAAGGACCTAATACCTTGACTGATAAAAATCTTAGCACGTCAGCAAGAATTTCTGCTTCACATATACTTCTGCTCAGCTTTTAATTTTCAAAGCAAATATTGGTAATCAGTAAATCCTGTTGTTGTTGTTTTTAAAGAAAAATCAAGATAAAACTAAAATGGTGACATCACCAACATTTAATCTTCATTCATGAAAATATCCTTTTTATTCCCTTTCAGTTCTACTTGCTGCTGCTCATTGACAGATTCTGTTAACTGTTAATATCATTTCTACAATTTTTGTAGAAAGACTGGGTTGGGTTTCTCTTGTCCGTAATATTACAACCAGGCTCTGAAACACAGGCAGGATAACATGATATTTTTTAAATAGCAAAATCCCAAGATGCTATGGGGCATGAGTTTCCAGTGGATGTGTCACATGACAAACTATCAACATCAACCTAACTGGAATGGCTTCCTCCCTCAAAGAATTCTGGGAATTCTAGTTTCATGAGAGTGTTGATCATTCTCTGTTAGGCTTCTTGGAGTTCTCAGTGGAGCCAGAATGACTATTAAACCAATCTTAACTGTGTGATCCATAGCAATGGTGTTGCTTTTGTTTTGTTATTTGCTAAGGCTGCTCGCAAGAGGTTCCTCTCCCCCATGGATCCTCATGCCATTTATCGCCAGCAATGCATTCTGTAGACTTGGTCTAGCCTCATTCCTATAGTTACCACCGAGCTTGTACACAGGCATCTTCAGTGATGGCATCTTCCAAGCAGTTCCACTGGACTTTCCAGGTCTTCTTATGCTTGCCTTGGAGAGGAGTCAAAGTGGTGTCCACACCACACACATCACCACTGCTGGTGCTTTCTTCCTAGCAGAGGAAAATAGTGTGGTTGTGCATCCATTCTGTGCCAGCTCAGAAACCCTGCTGTAATGTTTCTCAATTTTTTGAGGTGGTATTCAGCTCTAACAGTCATGCCAGCACAACAATATTTAGCTCCGCAGTGTAACTTTGCTACCCTCTTCTCCCCCAGTATACACTCCAACAGTCCCTATTTCAGTGGGACATTCCTGGAATTACAGAAGCTATATCGGCTTCTGGTTTGAGCCTGCAATATCGCAGGGATGAGCCAGCGCTTGCAGCTGGTGCTGGCATTTGCAGTGGTGCCACTGACTTGGGTAAGAGCGCAGCAACCAAAGATGCACGTATTTTGGTGTCGTGCGGGTCCGCAGGCTTGCGAGAGAGTACAGAACCAAAAGACACATGTATTTTAGTGTCGTGCTCTCAGATCCTGATTTTTGTCTGGGTAATGTTGACGGTTATGCCACTGTGCCCTCTAAATCTGCTCTGGGATGCTGGGGGAGACCTCAGAACAGATTTAGGAATGCAAAGAAGTTGCATGGGGAAAAAAGAGCCATTGCACTAGTGTCCCTGTTTAGATGATATAGTCCATAATTATTATTTTTTTATATTTATACACTGCTTCATAGCCAATCTAAGTTTCTGGCCTTTTTTTGAATTTTTAAATGATTGTGTGTGTTGTTTTTTAAAAAATAATAATAAATATATCAACACACACCCCTTGCTGGGTTTCCCCGGACATTTTGCCAATTTGCTGAAAATCTGCACAGATACCATTTCCCTGCCCAATTCCCGGACGTTTGGCAGCCCTATGATCGCACAACTGGTACTCCATAAGATATTCCATTATAACTAAGTATCTAGTCCATATGGCTGAGGACGTATGTCATCAATACAAAAAACTGAGGTGGAGGAAGGAATTTCTGGTGGTCAGGGTGTGACTTTTCAGTTCAGAGCTTATTGCCTCATAGTGACTAGCAGTACATAAATAAGGCTATAGGTTCTGTACACACAAGCTGGGAACAAGCTCCATTCAACACAGCAGGATTTTCTTCTGAGTAAATGAAGCATAATTTTTACAGGTTGCAGAACAAGATCTCTGATACAGAAAGCACAACTAAATTAATTCCCAGGAGTTTATGCCTCTTAAAAACTGTAAAAGTTACTTTGTGCGGGGGAGAGGGGAATGAGTGCCAGACTTAAAAAGAGCTACTACTGGAAAATTAAATAGGTTCTCAGGCTACCTAATCATAATAGTCTTTCAAATATGGAATAACTGAGGGGGAAATTTGTATGTGAGAATATTAGTTATTTCACCCGCTAGGAACAGCATTCCAATGGAAGCCTTCTGCTCTCCCACTGAGAAAAAAAATTAGGCAAGATGCCTTTGCTTACTTTTCTAATCACACTGAGCAAGGCTCAACACACACACACACACACACACACACACACACACACACACACACAAGATAAATGCCATAAATACAGCTTCAGCCATATTAATAGTGTTTGGAACTTGTTTAATTGTTCATGGAGCAA
Organism: Podarcis pityusensis; assembly: GCF_964106645.2. NCBI lineage: Eukaryota > Metazoa > Chordata > Lepidosauria > Squamata > Lacertidae > Podarcis > Podarcis pityusensis. Next base: position 63,871,815 of record NC_138031.1, read on the forward strand.
AATATTGGAAGCAAAATGCACGGCACAACAGGAAGATTGTGTGAGCTTGGAGTCTTTTTTAAACTTTGCCATATAATCCAAATACTTTGGAAATCTCTGCAGGGGTGATCCTGTTCCCATATGTCACCTCCCCAAGGTTTTGCTGATGTGGGCACCCTTTTTTTTCAGGCAGGACTGGCTCACTGATGAAGCAAGGTGAGGCTGCAGCCTTAGGCAGCAGGATCCACAGGGGCAGCAAATCTTGACGTAGATCTTTATTCTCCCTTCATTCCAGATGTCAATCTTCACTTCCTTCCTTCTTCCCTGGGAGGGAGAAAGGCAGATATTTTGTGGTTCGCCTCAGGTGCCAAAAAGTCCTAGGCTGGTGCTGTTTTCAGGGATTATCCTTCATAACACGGGGAAAACATAAGATGGGAAGTCCTGTTGCATGGATCTAATGCAAAGGTGGATCCTTGAGTCCTGCTGCTGCCGAAGCCTGCCTGGGGTAGTGGCCAACCATGATTCTTCAGAAGTCAACTTATTTCTGAGTAAATATGCTCAGCATCCAATTCAGTTTAATATGAAAGGATGCTGGTTCCAGCAGCAAAGTCCTTATATTCATACATCACTCCATCTATATTTAAGGGTTCTGGTAATGATTGGCTGAGCTGCTGTGATGCTCAGAGGGTTCACCATCCATCTTCTGTGAAGCAGGACAGTTGGGGTGGATCTACAAAGAGGAAAAAAATGCTACAAATAAGTCAAAAATTAAATCATTATAACAAAAGAAGAAAAACACTGTAAAATTGCAAAGAATTATTTTTTGTTCTCTAGCACCGTCTGGAGTTGCATGTTTATAACACATTCAAAGCTCTGTTTTTGGAGTACACTGGTACCTTGGTTCTCGAATGTAATCTGTTCCAGAATTCCGTTTGACTTCCGAAACGTTTGAAAACCAAGGCACGGCTTCCAATTGGCTCAGGCGCCCTGGAAATAATAGCCGACAACTGCATTGGACGTTCAGCTTCTTCTTCTTTTTTTTAAAAGATATTTATTAGAGTTTAAGTATTACAAAAAAAGAAAAAAGAAAAAAAGAAATACAAGCAATAAACAATTACAAAACCTCAAAAACAAAAGGAAATACAATAATACAAAACATCAACAGTACATCAAAACATTAAAAAAGAAAAAAAACCATAAACATTTAAAAAACACACACCTTTTAAAAAAAAAGAAGAATAAAAAAGAACAAAAAAGAACAAAAAAGAAAGACCCCATATTTTCATATCCTTATCTTTCATTTGCTTATTTCCTCGACTTCCTCACACCTCCTTTTTTGTATTCTAGTTCAATTGATTGTTCCAGCAAGTCCTTTCCCTCTTTCTCAAATTTAGTTCCATAATTTATCTTAACGCAATTTAACCTTAAGTTTAACCTTTACCCATTGTCAGTCTATTCATACTTAATTCTTTATAACATTTCAACTAAAGTCGTATAACTTCTTTCCAGCATCCTTCTAACATTCATTAATTTTACAATGTTTCTATAAATATACTTTAAATTTTTTCCAATCTTCTTCCACCGACTCTTCTCCCTGGTCTCGGATTCTGCCAGTCATTTCCGCCAGTTCCATGTAATCCATCAGCTTCATCTGCCATTCTTCCTTGGTAGGTAGATCTTGTGTCTTCCAGAGCTTTGCGATAAGTATTCTTGCTGCTGTTGTGGCGTACATGAAAAAAATTCTGTCCTTCTTTGGCACCAATTGGCCTACAATGCCCAGGAGAAAGGCCTCTGGTTTCTTTAGAAAGGTGTATTTAAATACCTTTTTCATTTCATTATAAATCATCTCCCAGAGTGCCTTAATCCTTGGGCATGTCCACCAAAGGTGAAAGAATGTACCTTCAGTTTCATTACATTTCCAACATTTATTATCGGGCAAATGGTAAATTTTTGCAAGCTTGACTGGTGTTATGTACCACCTGTAAATCATTTTCATTAAATTCTCTTTTAAGGCATTACATGCCGTAAACTTCATACCAGTGGTCCATAACTGTTCCCAGTCAGCCATCATAATATTATATCCAACATCTTGTGCCCATTTAATCATAGCAGATTTCACCATTTCATCTTGAGTATTCCATTTCAACAGCAAGTTATACATTCTTGACAGATTCTTAACTTTAGGGTCTAACAATTCTGTTTCCAGCTTTGATTTTTCCACCTGGAAGCCTAGTTTTTTGTCCGAGTTATATGCCTCCATTATTTGGTAATAATGGAGCCAATCTCGTACTCTGTTTTTTAATTTTTCAAAGCTCTGCAGTTTTAATCTGTCACCCTCTTGTTCCAAAATTTCCCAATACTTCGGCCATTTGGCCTCCATATTGAGTTTTTTCTGAGCCTTTGCTTCCATTGATGACAGCCATCTTGGGGTTTTATTTTCTAACAAATCCTTATATCTTATCCAGACATTAAACAATGCTTTTCTTACAATATGGTTTTTGAACGCTTTGTGTGCTTTAACCTTATCATACCACAAATATGCATGCCGACCAAATACATTATTGAAACCTTCCAAATCCAAAACATCCGTGTTTTCAAGAAGCATCCATTCTCTCAGCCAACAAAAAGCGGCTGATTCATAATAAAGTTTTAAGTCTGGCAGGGCAAAGCCACCTCTTTCTTTAGCATCAGTTAATATCTTAAATTTTATACGAGGCTTCTTGCGACGTTCAGCTTCCAAAAAAGTTTGAAAACCAGAACACACAATTCTGGGTTTTTGGCATTTGGGAGTACCAAGGTGTTCAAGAACCAAGGTTCCACTGTAATGTAGCTGAGTCCTCAGTCATATAGAGTGGGATTCAGTGTTGCATTATCCCAATCATTCTGTCTGCACAAGCTCCCATGTTCTGGGGGCTTCTCCTGACTCCCCCCCCCATCAATTTTGGGGTACACGGAAGAAGGAAAGGAGGGGGAAGCCCCATTGTGCAAGCAGAAGTCCTTGCATGGGGCTTCCACTGGGGCAGGTTAGGTGAATCCCAATCCGAGAGGGCCCCGGAAGATAGGAAATTTTAAGAAGAATTTTAAGAAGCAGTGAGCCCAGAGACAAGGTGGCCAAGGCAATGGGTCAGAGCAAGCAGCTGACCGATATATGGCAGAAGCTAGTCTGTTGAGAGTGAATGGGACACTGTGCCACCAACTCCTCCTTTGTCTCAGTGCGGCCCTTGTAGAACTCAGCCGGGAGGAATATGGTAGCAAAAGTAGAATTAATTGGCTCTGCCTGGCCTTGGCTCTGGCTGTACCTGTTGTTGGGAGTAATTGCATTCTGCCCTATTAGTCCCAGCCAATGCTGGTGATGTACATCATCTTGAGGAAACAGCAGGTAGGAAGAACAGAGGACAGAGGAAGAAACATGCAAACTGGGAACTAGAGAGCTTGAAGAGTTGCAGAGAAGGTACAATACTTTCTCTCACCTATTTCTGCTACTATCCCTCCAGCACTGTGGGCATTAAGGGTGCAATGGGGATCTCTCTCTTTTTTTTAAGGAGAGGTATGGGATACTGAATATTATGCATTAAATTGAATTTACACTAAACCTTTTGTTTTCAGGTCTTACTAAATTATAATATGCATTTTAAAAAATGCTGACATGTTTGTTGCTGGAACACTTTCCTCTCATCGATGAGAATTTCCACCTTCCCATTCCTCCCGATGAGAAATTCCATGTGTCTCAAAAGCTTGTGTACACCGCTTACCGTATTTTTCCGTGTATAAGACGCCCCTGTGTATAAGACACCCGCTATTTTTTGGGACTCAAAATTAAGAAAATGCACTGTGCGCTACCTGTGTATAAGATGACCTCTTATTTTAAAAATTTAGGAAAAAATATAGTCTTAAACATGGAAAAATACAGTAATTCTTAAAATGAAGGGTGCTTGGATCCAATCCTCTGATGAGAAAGCCTTGCTCCCTATCCCTAGATGTGAGAGAACAGCTGTTAACTCATTTTAGCAAAGGAAGGCACTCTGTGCGCACTCAAGAAACACCACAGTTGCTACCATTTAATGTATTTAAAGACAATACATTGCTTCTCTTTTATTCTCCAGAATCTGCACGCAGCGTTTAAGGCCAAAGACAATAACCTCCTCCAGCTTACTCCTTATGAGCGAAATAGACCCCATGCAAACTGAAAAGCCCAAACCCCTGACGACTATACCCATCACACAAGAGTTTGACAGATGTTGCTAAACGGGATAATGCAAACAGTCTGCCCTTTCAGACCAATCCACATCAATCTGAGGTAATGGTTTAAATGCTGTAAATATCCATTTGATACTTTTACCATAGTATAAACAATTTTTAACCATTCTCATATACTTATGAGGTTTCCAAAAGACCATGAGGATTTATTTACTTCCTGTAAAACAACAGGAATTCTTAATCCTGTCAACAGATTACAGAACTGTTTTCTCTTTGGAGGTTGGGTGGAGGGGGGAGGTGGAGGGAGAGAGTTCTTTGTGAAATGCTGCCATCTATAGGTGCTTTGGCAATTTAGCAGGCTCATAGGATACAGAGGTATCCGATGGCTACCTCACAACACAGTTTAATAAATGAGACTATTCTTGATCAATAAAAAGAAATATGAATCGCAGTCTTGGCTGGAAGAGAGATGTCATAAACAACATGCTGATATCAAGATTCGAGCTGTGCTCAACTTGTGTTTGACAAATGTGTCACAAACATTTTTCCAAGCCCACAAAAATGCCTTCTCCTTTATTTATCTACTTGGAAGGAAAAAAAGAACTTTTTCAGCACTCCTGGTGGAAATATTTGCTCTGTTCCTACTTGTATTCAGTGACACATCATCACATAAACTCAATATGGTCGGGACTGTGATGGCATCCTACTTATTCACTGCATTCTTGTAATTGGGTGGGATGACCCATGTGACTAGTCCAGGAAAAAGTTTGGGTGCATAGCCTGTATGATCTCCAACTAAATTCTACTCAAAGTAGACCAGAATTAATGGACCTAAATTAATCCTGCCCATTAGTTTCAATGCATCTGCTCTGACCTACAATCCTTAAGTGATTCTCAGTGGTGGTGGAGATATTTGCACCTCTGAAATCTAGGTTCTTCCTCCCCCCCCCCAAAAAAAAAGTTGAAATTGAGGTTCACCCAGGGCTATACTAGTTGAGACTGCTGAATAAATGAAGGAGGTGAGTGTCCTTGTTATTTAAAGCAGCATTTGATGAGAGGCCTTATTTCTTTGAGGTCTGTAGCTACTAGCATAGTACAATTAACTCTTTTAAAAGTAAGAAGAACTCATGTAAGGTCCTGCTTTCTGGGTCGTTTTTTCCTCCTAATCAGCAGCCCTAATGAGAAAGTCATTCTAACCTCCCACTACTTAAGATCATTCTGCCTAGGAGTCCATCATGTGCTCAGCTCCACTAGCAGAATGCTGAGCAAGCAGTTTCTATGTAAACAATCATTTTGCTTATTTTATCTTTAATTTCAAAGCAAATGTTCTAAATTAACACCCTTAAAACCTTCAAACCCCATAGTTTATAGGAGAGGGTCTTCTCTTCAAAGAGAGGGTCTTCTTAGTGGTGGCACCCAACTTGTGAACTGGTTCATCTGACGCTGCTCTTTCAGCTCCAGGGAAAGAGTGAAATCCAGCATTCTGTTCTGCTCATAAAAGAGCTGCTCCTCTAGTGGAGGTATCTGCTTATGTAAAAAGGGGGGTGATGTGATTTTCTTTGATTTTCCCCATGCTGTTCTGGAGGCTCCGACAAATCTGTAAACAGTTATTTAGATGGTGCAGAGAATTATAGCAGGCAGATTGAAAATCATCTGACCTTCTCTTGTGTTGGTAGCTCAAAAACCATTACAGTGGTACCTCAGGTTAAGAACTTAATTCGTTCTTAACCTGAAACGGTTCTTAACCTGAGGTACCACTTTAGCTTTTGGGGCCTTCCGCTGTTGCCACGCCACAGCCGCACGATTTCTGTTCTCGTCCTGAAGCAAAGTTCTTAACCCAAGGTACTATTTTTGGGTTAGCAGAGTCTGTAACCTGAAGCGTCTGTAACCTGAGGTACCACTGTATACAAGTAGAATAACTTCTTTGGATTTCTTCGCTTTTATATTTTCTCGATGCGTTAGAAGCAATTTCACCCAGTTCGCAGTTTTATACTGCTTTTATTATTTTGTAACTTTTTGCTTATAATTATTAGTTTTGTTTTGTTATTTATATTTTAATTGTTTTATTCTTTTTATAAGCCCACCTGGGAATATTATTGAAGGCTGGTGTAAAAATACTTACAATACATAAAATTAACAGTGGGGGGGGAGAGTGTTCCGAGGGCATTACCCATTAAAATTAGGTATCTAAAATACAATTTAGCACAAGTGAAATGACAGTACATTAATTCAGCCACACAGCACTTAAAATTCAAAGAACAGGGTGGAATAAAACACACAGTGCTACCGTTGGGTTGAAGGGTTTAAAAAGGACCCAAGACAATTTTGAAAGGTTCCTAAATCACATCACTATAGGCACCAGGAAAATATCCTGCCCTAATCCCTCATGATCTCTGTGATAGAGAGGAGGCTATGGCCCAGGTGAGGTGGAGAAAGGTAGGCTTCGGGTTCCAGGGCTGATGTGCTGTTATGGCAAGTCCAGGGCCTTGGGAGGGGTCAGAAGTGCTGGTTCAGAGCTGAGTAGCTGCATTTGAATACCATAGGCAGCAATCCTGTAGCTGAGATAGAAGGAACAAGCTGCCTCAGCATGGAGCAACTTATTAATCTGATCTAAAGGGTCAATACTAAAGCTTTGCCCTTTGAGTGATGCATCTGGTGCCTTTTTATACAGTTGCTGGCCTCTTCTGGGCAACTGAGTTTTGAGTTGTGGGGGATCATTTGGGGAATGTTCCTTAGAACTTTCCCAGTCCTCCAAGGTAAAAGGTAAAGGTAAAGGGACCCCTGACCATTAGGTCCAGTCGCGGACGACACTGGGGTTGCGGCGCTCATCTCGCTTTATTGGCCGAGGGAGCCTCGGCCAATAAAGCTTCCGGGTCATGTGGCCAGCATGACTAAGGCGCTTCTGGCGAACTAGAGCAGCGCACGGAAACACCGTTTACCTTTCTGCCGGAGCGGTACCTAATTATCTACTTGCACTTTGACATGCCTCTAAGGTGTCTGATGTCAAATGTTTGGCATTCAGTGGGGAATCTGGTAGAGGTATTTGGGTAGGATCCATCTGTTCCTCAGAGAAGAGGAGGAGGAGGAGGAGGAGGAGGAGGAGGAGGAGGAGGAGGAGAAGAAGAAGAAGAAGAAGAAGAAGAAGAAGAAGAAGAAGAAGAAGAAGAAAGAAGAAGAAGAAAGAAGAAGAAGTTACTCTTTGAATCCTCTGTACAGTGCCAGAACTTCAAATGAAGCCTGACCCCAATAAAATAACACCTTAGCTAAACTAAAAAAAAGAGAGGGTGGAGACACATTGGGAAAGAAATATTGAAAAGTAGGTCAGATTATATTTTGGACAAAAATCCTGAAACTGCATTCTCACTCTTAGCACTTGGAAAGGGAATGACACCTTAAATTTATTAACAGTAAAGGTAAAGACCCCTGACAGTTAAGTCCAGTTGCGAACGACTCTGGGGTTGTGGTGCTCATCTCGCTTTAGTTAATGGTAAATCATAGAATCATAGACTTTTAGAGTTGGAAGGGACCACAAGGGTTATCTTGTCCCAATTTATACCCCGCCCATCTGGCTGGGTTTCTCCAGCCACTCTGGGCGGCTCCCAATAGAATATTAAAAACACGATAAATACATCAAACATTAAAAACTTCCCTAAACAGGGCTGCCTTCAGAGCTACTACTGCTTGAGGATTCTGCCTCCAATGCCCTCTGGTCCAGAGCCATAACACTATCCTAGGGATACTGGTCAAAAGACCAGACACAAACAATGAAAATGTCCTATCTCCTGCTGTTGCCACCTCAGAAGGTGGGGGCATACAGACTCTCAGACTCTCAGATGAGAACCTTAACGGGCTAGTATGGGAAAAGTTGGTCTCACCAATCTTCCAGATTAGCAGTGGAAAGGTGTATGTTGTGCCTTGCTATTATGCTCCCACATGCAGCTGCCCACTTTGTGCTAACAGCATCAACTGAAGCATCTGCCATGTACACCGCATTAGGAATTGCACATGGACCAGCAGGAAGAAGCCCAGAGGTGTAACATTTTTTCCAACAAAAAGTTCTCTTTAGGTGAAACTGTAACCAACTCTTTCATACAGAGCCTATATACTAGTCAAAGTTAAAAATCTATATTTAAAGGACTTCTGGGTTAGCGCCTCTGGCAATGGCGCATTTCCTCTGATCGGGAGGAATCCGCTCCGTGAGAATTAGGGTCTAGACCGCCGCGGCGAGGTGGAGATCCAAAGAATTAGGTATAAATAAGACTTAAGTTTTAAGCGTTAGGGTTTTTTATTTTATTTTTTTAAATGATATTTATTGAGAATTTTAAGATTACAAAGAAAAAAGAAGGAAAAAACAAGAGAAAGAGAAAAAGAAAGAAAAAAAGTAGATAAAAGTAACAATTAAATAATACAAATCAGTAAAAACCAAAATCAAAAAGAAAAAACAAAACACACAATACATCAAAAGCAAAAAGCAAAAATAAACAAAAAAATTAAAAACAGATCCAATGTTCCCAGATCCTTAACTGTCATTACCTTATTTCATCGACCTCCTCACACCTCCCTTTTTTGTATTCTAGTTGTTAATTATCTCAGCAAATCCTTTCCATCTTTCACAATATTCTGTCATTAAATTACCTTAATCTATTTTAACCTTATCTTACCATAAAAAACCCTAAAACTTAAAACTTAAATCTTATTTATACCAAATTCTCTTAACCATAACATATTCTTACATAATTCTTTTTAACATTTCTGCTAAAGCCAAATAATTTCATTCCAACATTTTTCTAATACTCATTAATTTTACGATAAATTTCCGATCGCAAAGTCTGGTCCCACGATCTTAATCTATTGCAGCTGCAAAGCTCCCCAGTTCGGTTTTAATAACAGTTTCGCAAGCTCCCTCTAGGGGAAACAATTTCTATTTGTATCCTTTTTTTTTTTATAAGCAGATCTAGCAACAAAGTTTTCCTTTTTCAGATATTTTGTCAATATTTTGTTCCTTTTAAATGCGAAGGGGAACAATGGAATCAATATGTTTCTCTTCTTTTAACTATCTGTCAAAAACGTTTGTCCATAGTCAATGAACTTCCCCAGAACGTCTGTCCTGACACCCCGCTCCCAGGTTCAAGACGGTGGAAAATTGCCTTTCTTTACTCTCTCTTCTGCAGGTTTAAACAGTCTAAAAAAGGTTCCCCCCTCTTCTCCTGCTTCCAAGGGGGGTTCAGTAATTTTAAATGATGAAAATTTGATCCTTTACAGATGACTTTCTAAACTCTAGCTTGCCGTGTCTTTGCTTCAATCTATCTACAAAAGCGGAAGGCGGACTTCCTGTTTAGACCTTCCTGCTTCAGTACCAAATTAAAAAAAAATTCTTAATCCAATTTTCCGTTCTACTCATGGGCAGTTGTTTAAAATCCAATTGTCCACAGGAAAAAGTCAGCGCTCTCCGGCAACAGCAATGCGGCTTCACTCCGTGAAAGAAGCAGTCGATTCAAAGCACCGCGCCACTCACCCCACGTCGCTCCGGATCCCTGAAACCGGGCAAAGGTGCCAGCCGAATCCCACGTCCACAGGCTTCTCCCGCCTGTGGTTTTTAATGGGTCTCCGCCTCGCCGTGGCGGTTCAGACCCTGTTTTCCACGGAGCGGATTCCTCCCGATCGGAGGAAATCCGCCATTGCCAGAGGCGCCAACCCGGAAGTTTTAGCTTTAGGGTTTTTTTATGGTAAGATAAGGTTAAAATAGATTATTGTAATTTAATGACAGAATATTGTGGAAGATGGAAAGGATTTGCTGAGATAATTAATAACTAGAATACAAAAAAGGGAGGTGTGAGGAGGTCAATGAAATAAGTTAATGAAAGTTAAGGATTTGGGAATATTGGATTTGTTTTTAAATTTTCTGTTTATTTTTGCTTTTTGACTTTGATGTATTATATGTTTTGTTTTTTCTTTTTGACTTTGGTTTTTATTGATTTGTATTGTTTAAATGCTATTTTTGTCTATTTGTTTCTTTCTTCTTCTTTTTATCTTGTTTCTTCATTCTTTTTTCTCTGCAATTTTAAATTCTCAATAAATATCATTTTTTAAAAAAAAATCTATATTTAAAAAAGAACGATTCAATAATATGATGGATAAAACAATTGGGAAGTTACTCTCATATGTGGTGGTGATGTCCTTCAGCACAGAAATACCGGGAAATGATTCCAAAATTAATATTGCGTTATGAAAACAGGATAAGATCCCTTGCTACTGTTGTTAAATTATACATCTCAATCAGTAAACAGAGAATATAGGTAATTGATTTCTTATATGGTAGTAGCAGCAAGATTGTTGTTTATTGAAAATAATGGAAACCTCAAAGCTTACTGGGGAGCAGTGGTTATATAAACAAGCTTTGGAAACTAACTCTGATGTCAATATTAACATATTACTTAATATCAAAAGAAACAGGATATGTATGGAACAGATTTCTAGATGCTTTCCATTTATTTGGTATTGCCAAAAAAAAGTGTTGCCTCCTGAAAATTCAATATGGTTTTGATATATATTTTTCTTTCTGTTATATATTAATGTGAATATATCTGACTTTTTTCTTTAACAATCATTCAAAGAATACACTGTGTTAATCCTGAAATGTTTAACACGGCTTTCATAAATTGTAGCTTTAGCTTAACCCTATTTTTCTGTTCCTTTTAACTTTCTAGAGACAATGATGTAATGACACTGTAACTATAACTAAAAATATTGTGATAAGTTGTAAAAAAATAATAATAAAGTAGGCAGTTTAAAATTGCTCTGCTGCCAACCCTAAGGACATGCCCTTTCCTGAATTACTCCCTTTTGTTTCGAGAGTGGGCCTAATCTGATTGAGACACAGTTTCCTTCTGCTTGTGACCCTCTTCAGACCAATGCGCAAAGCAGCATCACCCTTCACAAGTCCTGCTTTGTCTGTCTCCAGCCACAAAATCAGACTACATCCAGCATTACGAATTAAGATTCCCCAACTTGTAGTTTTTCCTTGTAGACATTCAGTGACCAGCAGGAAAAGAACATGACCAATTCTACTTCAACCCCCACTGACTGAAAATTGAGTTCCTTAATGTGAAAACTGGGATAAAAACAACCCAACAGCAGTAGCGTGCGCACACAAAAACCCAAAGCAGAAAACCCCATGAAAACCAGAAACAACATCAGAAAACAAACGTTCAGACAAGGCCATTTTGACCTATTGCTTCAACAGGATGGTGGCATTTACTTGACCATCCCCAGCACTGCTGCTGTACCAGGAGGAAAAGGAACAAGGTGGCAGAGAGGTCACATCATGAAAGCATGCTAAAATGGGAGCAGGGGAATGGTTCGCCAGCGTGTTTGCACCACAATGACTTTACCACCACCTAATCCCCCCCTCCAGTAAACTGCAGTGACACCAATGACAGATCAGGTAAGTACTGTCTGCCATTACTGGCAATGATGGCTTGATCGCCCATGGCAGTGTATTTTATAGTCTAAGGACTGCTCCTGAGAGGTTGTATGCTTCTGAATTCCAATTTCTGGGGGGAAATGCAATGATTTCCAATTTATACTGTATATTTGCTGTATACAGTGCTTATGATACTACATATAACATACAGTAGGCCCTCGGGTTACATTACTCCAGAGTAATGTAAACTTTGGGTTGCGAAAGTGGCAAACTCAGAAGTATTTTTTCGGGTTTCATCATTTGTGCATGCGCAGAAACATTCTGCGCACTGTACACGTGCACAGCAGTGCCTCTGGATACGGATTTTTCAGGGTGCGCAAGGACCCCTGGAATGAATTAAATTCAAATCCAGAGGGTCCACTGTATACTATATGTCTATGTGTAATATATGATAAATATCTTATAAAATGCATTTTGAAAAATGTATTTTATGTTTTTTATTCAAAGAGCTATATCGCAAAATTCGGAGATGAGCAAACTCCAAAGGATAACTGTATTCCAATCCACGTATTAGTTTTGAGTTAGGTGGGCTCACTTAAGAATGCAGACAAAATGGAAATCTCACACATGCCTCAGTGCCAGCCTTTCACAGCCTAATTGCAAGTACGCACCTTAGTCCATTGCTCTCCCATTGCATGTTGGCTCAGCCCTCTGTGTTGCCTGCAACAGCGACATTGGGGGTGGACAGGCAGGGATCAGAGAGGAGAGGAAGGTTATACAGTGATGGAAATATGGCTACAGTTTCATTGGCATAATCCTGGTTTAATTCCTTCCTGCAGTATGAGAAAAAAATAATACAAATCAAGGGGAAGCAATGTATATTCACCTAGCATCGAGGACATGGAAAGTGACAGCATTAAGCATTTAAAGCATGTTAATAGAAAGTGACTACAATATAGTCTTTGGCAACTGTGGCTTTTGCTGATGCTATAACACACGCTGACAGCAAATATCAATTCTAGGTAAATCCAATTAAGCCCAGAAGCAAAACAGCTGGATTAGCAGTTCCCTGCATAAATTATTTTTTCTCCTTCCATTTACTTTCCCCCTTTTTTGCAAATGAGCCTTTCAACATGGAATAAAAAACCCCGGCTATCATTTTCTCCATTGCTTATTAATTGTGGGTCTAAAATAATACACTCCCACAGATACAAAAGCTCTAGGACTGTTTTGCATTGCTTTTGATATGGTTAAACTATCTAGCTGTCCCTCAAAAAATATGTGTGCAGGTTCCTTGAGATGAGGTCATCTGGATTATATTACCTGCAAAATTCTCCATCTTCTCTTTCCAGATATTTATTTATTTTAGAAAAGTATAGGTTGCCTATGAAGGCGGCCTAAAAATATATTTGATTAAAAAAATATAAAATGATTTAAAAAACAACAGCATATGAAACAATCCAGTTGCAAAACTAAAAATGTCAACAGTTAAAAGGCTTTTTGTAAAGTGCTTATGGAAACAAAACATTTATCAGGTCAATTTAAAAATTAGCCAAAGTAGAGCCAAACTTACTTCCTTTGGAAGTGAGTTCCAAAGATATGGAGCCACTACAGCCTGAGGAACTTGAAGGCAAGCCTGCAAGCAGGTCTTTGGAGGTCAGTCTTAAGACTGAGACTGGTGGGTATTATTGCAGAAATTCCATCAAGTAGGAACACAGGAAACTGCCTTATACTGAATCAGACCATTGGTCCATCTACCTCAGTATTGCTTCCACAGACTGGCACTGGTTTTCCAGAGCTTCAACCGGGATCTTTCCCAGGAATCAAAGCTAGGATGTTCTGCATGCAAACTGGATGCTCTACCACTGGGTTTAGGACCATTCCCCATATAATCTGGTTCCAGTCAGCTTGGTCCCAAACAGACATTAGAGGTCCAAGCCAGTCAGTGTAACTAGTATAGTATCAGTGGAATCTGTTCTGAATGCCTGACCCCCACAAACATTGTCGTGGCTGCATCATTGGATGGATGGATGGACGGACGGACAGACACATGCAACATTCAAGTCCCATCAGCACAAGGATTTTTCCTCTCCTCCTTCTGCCTCCACACACTCTGCACCCTCCCCAGATCTATTCCGGAGGATTAGGAGAACCCTTGGGACAGATTTAAGGGGCACGTGGTGTGAGGAGAGGGAAAGAATCTTCCAGTGTGCAAGCAGAAATCCTTGCACTGATGGAGCAATCTTGGAGCCCTACATTGGATAGCTCCATCAATAAATGACACTCTCTAGGCCAGCTTCTGAGTCCAGATGAATTTTCTCAATGGTTTCTTGTAAGATGTTAATAATGAACATGAGGCTGAGGATGAGGTAGAGGCATAAGTGCAGCAATAAATGTGCACTTATGGTCACATTTAAGATGGCAAAAAGGAGTGGCCCAGAAGAGGGCATTCTCCGTGGCAGCTTAAGATGTGAAACTCCGTGCCCACAGAAGTGCATCTGGAACCATCCACGAGTGGGCAGTTTGGTGAGAACCACCCCTTCTTCCTTCAGGTTTCTTCTGAAAATCATTTTGTTTAGACAGGCCTTGGGACTCTCCTACAGGCAAATATGCATTGGAATCCTTAGACATAAAGGTAAAGGGACCCCTGACCATTAGGTCCAGTCGTGGCCGACTCTGGGGTTGCGCACTCATCTCGCTTTATTGGCCGAGGGAGCCGGCGTACAGATTCCGGGTCATGTGGTCAGCATGACTAAGCCGCTTCTGGCAAACCAGAGCAGACATACTTGGCATAAAAAAATTGGTATTATACAGTAAATGCCTACTTTTACATCCTGACATATCCTGTGTTGGTTTGTGGCTTCAAGATAACTATACCAGGGGCTTTACATTCCACAGGTACACTTACCCGATTGGCCTCAGTATGTATCAGCCATTGATACTGTAGAAGAATTTGAATGCACACAGTTAAGCAGCCATTTAAGTAGTATATCTGTTTCTTAGTGCAGGAAATGACCTTAAGTGGCCGCACACACTGCCATGATTTCATTACCATTGATTTGCATGTGTTCCACTGTCAAGTCAGAAAGGAAGCAATGCAAAAATGTGCTTGATAACAGACTCCAATTTATTTCTAATGGCTACAACGTGCCCCTGAAAAACAGCTACAGCCAGCATAATATAGCTGGATCCTTAATTTAATTATTTATACCTGCAATGTGCACTGAATCTCAAAGCAAGAAACTGAGAGCTGCATTAGCTGTGGGGAAGTTTTGCAGAAAGTCGAAAAGGAGATTGTGTGTGTTTGTGTGCATGCACACACACACACACACACACACACACAAGAAATAAAGCTTGTGTTCAGATGTAATGCTAAAACATAGTTTGATATTAAGAAAACAAGTAGGCAACGGCCTTCACTGTATATAGATATGAATTTATTAGTGTAGTTTTTGTTTCATTTAAAACTATAGTTTGTGATTGCCTGTAAACCAGGCACTTGGAACTATAATTCGTCTGTTCAGATGAAATAGTTTGTTTGCCACAGACCAGGATTAAACATTTCTAATCTCTGTATACAGGGAGTAGTATACAAGCCTAAAGTAATGACACCATACCATAAACATTATTGTGCTATTTTCCTAGAAAAAGAGGTGCCAGAACTCACCACAAACACCTCCCTTGTTGTCTTAGAATGGCAATGGCACACAGCTGAGTTCCGGCTGGGGAGGGAGGGGGAAAGCCCCACATAAATGGCAGACATTTGTTTTTTCTCTTTGGGTGTCACTGCTAAAGAAGACATTCATAAAATTGACGGATGCTGTGGGAAAAGATACAACCATGTAAGGCCTCCACTGCCATTGTAACATTTCCCTTCTGGCGTTGTTCGCACACTTCTTTCTAACACACCTTGACCTATCTGCGACTGCTCCTCAATGTTCTTATGGTCGCTCTTCTTCTCCACTCATGGAAATGGCTTTGTTTTAGAAGAGATTGGATTTGATATCCCGCTTATCACTACCCGAAAGAGTCTCAAAGCGGCTAACATTCTCCTTTCCCTTCCTCCCCCACAACAAACACTCTGGTGGGGTGAGTGGGGCTGAGAGACTTCAGAGAAGTGTGACTAGCCAAGGTCACCCAGCAGCTGCATGTGGAGGAGCGGGGAATCGAACCCGGTTCACCAGATTATGAGTCCACTGCTCTTAACCACTACACCACACTGTTTTAGACAAGAGAAGAACATTGCAGGGCTGATATGTGCCTCACCATTTCAGAACTGCTTTGTTTAAATTCGCTGAGTTAAATCCAGTGCCATAGGATTCTGGGAGCAGAGTTTTCAGAAAGAGTAATATATCTGAAAGAGACAGATGGTTAAAAGCTTTGTTAAACATACATAGGCAGTGTCATTTGTTTTGGATATGATGACATTTAACAGCCGTTTTTGCGGCAATCATCAAGAGAGAGAGCTTCCATTTTCCTCCTCCGTCATTACCTACATGAAAGTGGCCTAGAAGATTGCCCACTTGTATATCACCATAATGGGCCAATCCCTTTTAATCACTATGCCAGCGTACCAAGTCACACCATAGTGCTTGGAAAATCCATATGTTAAATGGCACACTCAGATATAGAGCTGTTTCTTTCCACCCTCCCTCCGATGATGGGTTGCAAAGACCTAGAGATATTTAAATGTTTCTTTCTCAGATATATGTGGGAGAGAACCCGGACTGAAATCCTTCCAAGCAGTGGACTATACTGAGTTAGATGGAAGAATGGTCTGACTCAGCATAATGCAGCTTTCCATCTTCCTGCCCTCTATGCATGGCAAATTGGAACATTCCAAGTGAAAGCACCATTCTTAAACCACCGATTCATTGAGGGCCTCCTTTGTTGAAAAAAAAAAGTGGGAGTGAATAGATCAGGCATCCCCAAACTCGGCCCTCCAGCTGTTTTGGGACTACAACTCCCATCATCCCTTGCTAACAGGACCTGTGGTCAGGGATGGTGGGAACTGTAGTCCCAAAACAGCTGGAGGGCCGAGTTTGGGGATGCCTGGAATAGACCTTTGTTTCTCCTCCATATTGGGATAGGAAGAAGGAAGGAAGGAAGGAAGGAAGGAAGGAAGGAAGGAAGGAAGGAAAAGAAAGAAAGAAAGAAAGAAAGAAAGAAAGAAAGAAAGAAAGAAAGAAAGAAGTTTCAGGGAGAGGCAACTACAACCATTCAATACGATTCACTCTTTCTTGATCCATATTACAAGGGCACATTGTAGGAAAACCTCTAGAAATATTATAAATAAATGCATGAGACGTTTAACTTATTACTAAATGAAACAATACGAGCAGGAAATATACTTACATTATACACGTACACACATTAGATAATGAATACTAATGAATGCTATGAGTGATTGCATTTATTTATAGCACATGGGGAATTTAAAATTAAATTGAAGTCACTAATTCTCACTTCCCTAAGCTGTGAAAGCAGTAATTCTCACAAAATAACCCCAGATCTCACTTCGGTTCTATCAGAGGTTTCATTATTAATTGTAATTGTGAAGAGTTACAGAGTATTTACTAATGTACTATGATGGATTCTCTCACAAATAATTTCAGCTAAACAGTCATTGCTATACACTGTAAAATATAACAACCAGGTGGCACGTGTGAAGTGTCATCGCTGTATCATTTATTTGTGAAGTTCTAACATCTATGTATTAACCGCTAAAAATTAATTAACAGCTAGTTTATTGCACACTCTTCACAAATATTTTAATATTCGTATCAATTTACATATTAACTTAGGTTTGGGATATGACTTATTGACCAGCCAAATTGTGTAATTAATTCAGTGCACCAGTAATTAAAAAAAAATAGCATTGCTACACAATCTCCGTTAATTGTTGTTGTTTTTAATGGATTTAAGGTGAACATGACATTGAAGTTCCACAGAGTTTTGCTACTTATAGAAGTGGAAGTGCAAATGTGATCTATTGGCTTCTACATAAAGGAGGAGATGAAAAGTAGGGTTCTTTTCAATCTTATCCTATCCTTCTTCTTTTTTTAAGCTTACTGCAGCTGTTGAGCTCCTGTGAGTTATCAATGGTGTCTCCCAAAAATTTTACACATCACTTGGGAAGACAGGTGAACTAATGCCAGTGTACTGGAATAAGCAAAGATCACCAGTGTTGAAGCAATGATTCTTCAACATCAACTTTGTTGGACTGCTCATGTTGTGTGGATGCCTGATTATTGTCTTCCAAAGCAACTACTCTATTCCGAACTTAAAAATGGAAAGTGTAATGGTGGTCAACAAAAGAGCTTTAAAGACTGTCTCAAGGCAAATTTTTAAAAATGTAGTATAAACACCAGCAATTGGGAAACACTTGCCTGTGAGCGCTCGAATTGGAGAACAGCCTTTACCAAAGGTGTCATGGGCTTTGAAGACACTCGAACTCAGGACGCAAGGGAGAAGCATGCTAAGAGGAAGGCACACTTCGCATATCCACACCGTGATCAACTGCCGCCCGGTAACCAATGTCCCCACTGTGGAAGGACGTGTGGATCCAGAATTGGCCTCCACAGTCACCTACGGACTCATTGTTAAAACCGTGTTTATGGAAGACAATCTTACTCGGCCACGGGTGATCGCCAAAGAAGAGGAACTCTATGGTTATATAACAGACTTGCAATGAGCAGAGAAGATTCCTGCATCAAGCAGGAGAGATGGACCAGAAGCTGTCCAACACCTGCTGCTGCTCTATGTGTCAAAATACATTAAGCTCAACATGGGGTAGCTTCCCCCAAAAATAAAAAAGGCATCCCAGTGCTGAGTTCTCTCTCACTCTTACCATAACATGTATTTATGTATTTATATCCTCATGTATTTCCATACCTGTGGATGATGAGGCAATGATGTGCAGTGAGGAAAGGGGAAATTGCAATGTGATGTTGTCTCAATGTGAGGAAATGCCACATGCCATGTTATGGAATTCAGCATGAAGATGTAATTTGCAGTGGCAGCTCCATCTCAAGCATGAGATGTTCTACCACCTGGGTAGACAGCATGGCTATAGAACGTGGTTCCTTGTATGCAAGGAGCTCCACAAAGGGTGATTTTAAAACACAGTGGTTGACTATAGGAATATAGGAGGGGAAAATGTGTACACTTGGAAACATTGGCAGCATTAAGATAAATTCAACAGTGTAAAGAGGTTTTGATGGAAGTAATAATGGAATACTGAATGGTTTAGTTTATATAAAATATGCAGGAATTTATGCTATGCAAAACAAAACATGGAAAGAGAAGAAGGGAAGTCATTGATATTTTAAGGTTGTCTAAATGAACATTCTAAATTGTAAAACAGAAAATTTTATTATATACTCTCTCAGTCTCTCTCTCTTTCTCTCTCTCTCTCTCTCTCTCAATATAGGAAGCTTCTTCAAATTATGTTCTACAGCCCATTGCCAGCTGTGACTGACAGCAGCTGTCAAGGTTTTTAAGCAGAGGTCTTCCCTTTTCCCTGCTACCTGATCCACTTCAACTGCAGGTGCCAGAGACCCAAGACCCTCTGCATGAAATGAATGTGCTCAAGCATTGATCTGTGGCCCCTCCGCACTTCTTGGAGGACCACCAGGTTACTAGAAACTAGGGATGATGAGCAATGCAAGGCAATAGACCACATCAGAGTAGAGCTTCATTACCAAGATGTGGAATGCAGATACAGATCTGCTAGCTCAAGCATAGGCAAACTCGGCCCTCCAGAAGTTTTGGGACTACAACTCCCATCATCCCTAGCTAACAGGACCAGTGGTCAGGGATGATGGAAGTTGTAGTCCCAAAACAGCTGGAGGGCCAAGTTTGCCTATGCCTGTGCTAGATTGTCCTCTTATATATATATACATAAAGTTTCAGAACCGATGGTAGAAATAACCTCTGTGTTCCGTATAAGATAACTATTATTGCAGATAAAATTTACCTGCTTTATATAGCTTGGCAACTTTGCCAAGTTATATTTTTAAAGGAATTTTAAAGATTTTTAAAAGAAAACTTGCAGCCTTTCCCCCCAAAAGGTATTGGGAAGACATCTTGGTTCTTAAAAACAAAAGGGACTGTCTTACATTCTACGCCTGCTCCAGTTCGTAAGAGTTCCCCACTGAATGCTATGGCTATTTTGAATTGTTTGTTAAATATGCATATACCAGTTGGGGCAGCCTTTGCTTTCCATCCATATTTATCCTTGTGCATTCTTTTTTCATGTCTCTGTGCCAAGAAATCTGGTTAGTGAAAATGCCAGAATCTTTGATTTGATTTTATTTGATTTCATTAGGGACCGTCAGCCGAGCTGCTTAAGTGCCTGACTACTGTTTGCAGTTAAACATTCATTAGGGAATCCCCAGTGGGTTCATTTGTTTCGCTGAGGTCCAATTACAGTGCCACAAATGCAGTTTTTGCAGCAATTAGCTGATTTTTCCTGTTTACGTTCTGTCTCTTTAGGAAGAGGACTAGTTTGTAGGGGTCAGATTTTTAATTAGGCGCAATTTAGGGCCAATAAGAAAACTGATCATTTAGTAAATGGATGTGGTGGTCTTAAAGCTCAGAGGTAAATAACACAACAAGGACACTAGGAGCATGCCCTCCTATGGTGTGGTATTCAAAACCCTATAACACTGGGGACAGATTACAAAATAACCTGATGTCACAGATTATTTTTAGGTGCACAGGACACCAACGCTGTTTCTCAAAGAGGCAAGAGGAAACAGCAGCAAAATACAAGGAGGAAGAAGTTAGCGGTTCACATATTTTATGTACATCTTCAACGTGGTTGCAAAATTAAATATATCATTGCTGATTTGCTGAGTAGCCAGAGGCCAAAGATATCACTGAGCTTACTGTGTGCACACTTAAATCCCAAAGGGTTTCCATCATCAACAAAGGGTATAGGGAGATGCACACCCACATTTACTTTAAAAAAAAACAAAACCTGAAGCTATAATCCCCTGCACTCTTAATTAAGAGTAGGGATGAGGGAGAAATTAGCTTCAGTTTGCAATTAAAGATACCAAATTTACATTTTCTGAAACAACATATGAACTGAAAAGCAGCCTTCAGAAAAATTTTCTGAATTTTGCAATGCCATTCTGCAGCCAAGTAGCACATACCAAAAAACTGAGAAGCTATGCTCTGGTAAAGTGTGCATATAAATTCACATATTAGTGAAAAATGCATTATTTTAGGAGAAATCGTTTGGCGGGAATGCATACGTTGGGCAGAATTGCATATGAAAACATGTTCAGAAGGAAAACTTCACCCAAAATTGTAGATGAATTTTCATGAGGACTTAAAAATAAATAAATCACATAGTGATGTAGAAATGTGAAGAACTGAAGACTAAAATAACTGAGAGAAACCAAAATGGACAGATTCACCCACCTCTACTTAAGAGTAGATGCTATGATTATGAGGGACTTGGAGCCTCTGCAACTTGCCACATTTTTCTTCTCTTCCCATTTGTGGACCCGCCCTGATCACATATCATTGGCTACTGGCAACGGTGTGTAGCAATTCCTAGCACAATGATATTACATGATACATTTTAGATTTTACAAGGGGTAGAAAAAGAGAACGGTAATGGTGCTGTTTCTCTCATAATGTGTAGTTTTACTCTCAGTAAAGGTTACCTCTGAATAGGCTCAGGCTGCCAGATATCCCTTCTCAAGCAGAGAAATCAGTGACAAAACTCCCACTGACTTCAGAATTTCCTTCAAGAATTTGCCAGGCAATCTTTATGAAGCCAAATTTTCATGTTCCCTTTTCAACAGTAAATCACCAAGTTTCTCTCTCTCTTCAAATTTCAAAATACAATGGGGAAGTTATATAAAGAAGATACATAGTTGTCAAAAATGCTGCCTTGTTTCATATAATGCAGTTGAATTCATATTATATGAATAGCCTCTGTAAATATTTCAGATTTAGTGGGCTTTGTCCTCATTGGTTTCATTAGGTTCTTACAAAGCTCAAACAAAGGAAGATACTGAAATAAAGTTAAGCTATGCTCTTAGCCAGTCCTGTCTCCATGTCTGGATACCGTTTGGCAATTGACTGCAAGGTCAAAGGTTGTTAAAAATGCAGTGACCCTCTGACCTTCCATTCCCATTTCCTGCAGGAGAACAACCTTTCATCCAACTACAAGTCTCTTAAGAAACATTTGTTGTGATTTCATGTCTGAACTCTAGGATCAATGAGATGGGAAGGTGGGGGTGATGCTTGGGATATATTTTTTACAGAGGCTTGAAATCCTTCTCTCCTGGAGCATGTGTTTGCTTTTATAGTTCTGTTTCATTTACCAAAATATGCTACCGCACGAATGTACGACAGCTTAATTTATGGTTAGCAAGATGCAATTCCATGATAAAAATAGGAATTGTGTATGGAAATTGCTAAGTGGTCTGATCTGACATTGCCACTTACCGTAGTGTAGTGCCAGTAGTGTAAGCAGAGGCTGGTACTGCTGCATCTGAAGTAACCTCCTAAAATAGATACATTTGGCAGAGAAATCATACAACACAGTAGAATCCTGCTGCTAAGTGACTCCAGAAAATGATCTTATTAGGAACTGAGCTTTACATTTTCAGGACAGTAATTAAATATTAAGTTTTGAAGTCATTCTAAAATGTCATTCATAAAGCATATGGCATCAGATAACAAAAAACGCTAATGCTAAAGAATCAACTTTCAGAATGACATCAGTAACCTAAAAATAAATATTATGTGTCCTTTATATTGCATAGCAATTTATCAGGGCAGATCTCTTCAATTCTACTTGTGACAACAAGGGCCCCAAACTTTCCTAATGTCCAAATTAGATTTAAATTTTCCATTAGGGTGTGTTTGGAATTATCAACTGGATGCCCCAACTCTGCAGGTCAGAGGAACATGGGCAGGTGGATATGCACCCTGATCTGAGAAAAAGCTTAGATGTGATTGGATGTGCATTGTCTTTCATAAGCCAGGAGAGCTGGATGAAAAGGATGCAAAGAGCAGCACTGAAACTGACAAACACCTAACCATTAGCCACAGTTAAGATCAGGGAGGATTTTGGCTTGCCCTGCATTTCTGAGCCAACTTTCCCATGTTGGCCCACTCAAACCCATGTGTGGACTGGAACATAGATCTCTGGGCCCCTACTGCGCTTACAAGGTGGTCTCATTCTTATGCATTCAGTTCCATCATATTTTCCCACCATAGTCACATTTATTTAGGTGAACAAACAAGGCCACCCCAAAGGGCTGTGGTCAGAGCCCCACATACCATAAATCCACCACTGGGTACTATCAGTGGGTGCATTTCGCTCAATAATTGGCCGTGATGAGACTCTGCGCATTGTTCATGCATCTGTGAATCAGCCTTACTAAATTTCACTTCAAGGAATATTGAATCATCTCACTGTTTTACAAGTACATTTGTTGAAGCGGGCCTTCAGCTGGAATAATGCTTTCGTGGCATCTTTGAAAACGAGCTGTGCAGGTTTACTGCAGCTGAAGAGTTAATGTGGTGTTAATGAGGCTGGAGGACAGGAAAAAAAACCTACCTTTTTAAAGCTGTAAAATCAGCCTTATTTATAATCTTTGGCTTGTAACTAAAAGATAATAGTTTTCATTTGCAACCAGATAAAGAAAATCTTTGTAGTGTAAAATGGTTCTCATAAACTAGAAGGAGATTAAAGGTAAGTCTGTATAAGGAAAACATCTATCAGTAAAACAAAGAAACTGGGTTTTTATTTTTTAAAGTCTAGAATTATTTATTTAACCATTGACATAGTTCTGGGTCCGCTACAAAAGTGCCTCATCTCTCTTGGTTCTTGCTGCCATGGAGTGGCATGGCTGATCTCAGCTGAGGGAATTTTATTACATGTTTATAGCTGGTTCTGATTATATTTCAGCTGCTTCACTCTGAAACAACTGCTCACACAGAGCACTAATAGTTCACAATCAAACCCATTTGCGAAACTTAAGTTTTGTGACAAAATCAGAGGTGCTTTATGATCTAAAAGGCAGAATGAGATGATGAAATACTGATAGTTTAAAGTGTTTACTCCTCATTTTCCCGAGAATGCTTTGGCTTTTAAATGTAAGCACATTGACATGGGAATAAGTCACACGGAAATCCACAAGATGTGCTTTCTCAGTCGGCACACTTTGGCTCAAACTGTGCAACAGCCATACAAATTTAGATAAGCAGAACTGGTTGTGTTGTGGAGAAAGTTGTTGGGTACTCCGCTCCACAGCCCAGCTCTGATGAAAGGGATTTCAATCCGTCAATACTGCTTATGCAACAATAAAAGTTAGACTTTAGAGACCTTAAACGGTCCAGCTTTCTAATAAACATCTGAAAAAAGACAACCAGGCAAGTGATAAGCAACAGGAATCACAATCCTATTAGAAAGGAGGGAGAACCAGCTTTGGGTTTTAATTAACCAAAATCAGTCTTGGATTCCTTTGCTGTGGCAGGTTCCATTTTAAGTCCAAATTCCTTCATACACCTGCCATGATGTGCTTACTTCATGTACTTCATAGCTTAAACACGTGGGTGGGGGGCAGTGTTACCCTACAGCCAGCCAGCTCCCCCAACAGAGTCTTGGTAGGTTTCTCAAGTCTGCCCTTTTGAAGATCATCAACACGCTTCCCTTGTGTAGAAGTCAGAACCTCTAATCTCTTCCTGACACGCTGGGCCAAATCCTCTCAAGCAAATGTTGAGTCAGTCAAGTCCCTTTGGCTTTCAGCGTTTAAGGAGATTTACACCACATGAGGGTCTGGCCTCAATTAGATTGCATTGCCTTCCAGCACTTTCTGAAATTTTAGCTAATGAGTTGAAGGCTCCTTGAGTTTCGGGAACAGCTGGAGAATACCCCCCATCCCCGTGGCCTTACTTCTTGGCAGGCAAGGATGGCTCCGAGTAGCACTCAGGAGTTTAACACGCAAAGGCAGAGAAGCGTTCTCGGCATGGGGTGTTGCTGCTGTGCTGGGAACCAACTCCCAGCCTTAATTCTGATGGTATGGAAAGGAGCACATTAGGAGTGTATCTCAGTGCTCCTGCTTTCCTTTTTGGCAAGCTCTGCTACTCAAAGCCAGCAGGTGTTTAATGCTATTAAATTTATGGGTAGCAAAAGCTGTTGAATGTCTGGGTAGCAAATTAGCAGAAAAGAAGTGGTACATGCCTAGACATTTATTTGGAAATCTGTAGAAGTGCATTAGTAAGTTTGAGGAGAATAGGCTTAACCATGCTCAAAGTTTTTTTTTGGGGGGGGTGTTGGTTTTTTGTTTTTTTAAGTAAGGCACCTATGATTTAGAAATTATTTGGTTTTGGGGCAAGAATAGAGATCCAGCGTACATTAAACCAAAAACTCTCTTTCCACATCTACTTCTGTCCTGGGAAGCCAAACCATACTCTTCACTCCACTGTCTCTCTCTCAAAAAATAAATAAAGACCACCTTATCATTAAGAGGTAACTGATTCTATACTTGTTCCTCTTCATCTAATATCTGGATTGCTCGCCCTGCCAAGCCCATACATTTTCTTGATCAAGAAGCCACATCTGGTGTACTCATGTAGTTCCATAACAGTGAAATCCAGAATTAAATGCCACAAATAAGTATTGTACAAGGCATGGTTCAATTTTATGGCCAGTTTGATGTTATGGATTTGCTCAGCAGGGTTGCCTATACTGGCCAAAAAAGAAGGGGAAAGAACCAAGCTAGTTGCCCGCCCTGTTTCTGTGCCTTTGATAGAAGTTAGCTATGCAGAAACCAGCAGACAAGCTTTTCATAGCGAGGAGCTAAACATTATCACCTACTAATTGTGTGGATCAAAGTGGTCAGATGGCACAGGAGTTGGCAAGTCTATATAATAGTGAAAGAAAGAAGATTCTTTCCGAATATTCCCCTGCACAGTAGTACGATACTTGAAACAGTCCTTGAGAGAAGAACTTCTCTGACTGAAGACATCAGAAAATGCTAACAAGGTTTTAAGTGGTTGAATTTCAGAAGCACTCATTAATTTCTTTTGGCTAGGGTTTCTTGACCAAGGACCTGTGCTTTTAACAACACAGACATACAACAAACGTTGTATGTCTTCATCATAGATGTGGAATGAAGGGCAAACAACAAATGGCAGCTATAATCTTTGCTAGTATTCAAGTATTTCCATTGGGGGAAAGCAAATTGGATAACTAATCTATCCAAGACTTTAATATTAGACCAAAGATGGGGCATTATAGAAATAACGAATGGCGCTTAATTAAGCCAGCCTTGCACAACCAATGACTTACCAGGCCAAAAGCATCTGCCTAGACAGCCACAGTGGCCCACCAGGTGTTTGCCAATCTCATCAACCTTCTCTAGGTTGTAACCAGGTGATATTACAAGCTCCTTGTGGGCTCCAAATAGATGACTGGTTGTTGTGTTTGGCTTGGTGGAATCATAAACTGAGCAAATAAGGACTAATCCAGGAGCAGCCAACTAGGGATGCTCCAATGTTGTAGACTCCCATTTCCACCATCCCTGGCCATTGGCCATGATGACTTTTAAGCTGCAGTTGTCTCACAAAATGAGTTGTGAAACTTTCCTTTGTTCTTTTGAAGCACCCAAATACAGTAACTCTCATTTACAAGGATTCCCGCACACTGGGACAAAACAATCACTGCAATCTAACCAACGGCTAAAATGCTTGATATTTTTAATACCTTCTACTGCAATACCAGGTAAAAAAGAGTGCACAGTAGAGAGAAATAAATGGAAAGACTTTGAAGCAAAGCGACATAATGCAAACAGGTTGCAGTTGCCTGAAATTCTAGTTCTGAAATCGATTCATAAGGCAATCTAAGAAATCAATGAGATCCTGCTGAAGTAAGGGAATGCAAACCTCTTTTTTTGCATCCCCAGTTGCTGCCATTCAACCATTTTTAATCTAGAAAAATAGCTAAGTATTTGCAGGAATGAATTGGCCTCCATGTCCATTGCTTCCATTTCCTCTGCTCTTTCTATGCCACCTGCACTTTTTGGCAAAGGATGGTGGCCAAATATAGCCAATATATGTATATCAACATTCCTCACCAACAGCCCCTGAACCTGTCTTTGCAGCTGGATCATAAAATGCCAGCACATAGCATAATGGGGCTGGGTGTTGTTGTTGTTTTAATTCAGAGTTTTACTTTGCAATGGTCTTGGTTATGAAGAAAGTGAAGGCTAAAATTACCTGGCAATAAATAACGCTTTGGGCCCTGCACACAATTTTCATTAGTGGGCTTGGGTGCCCAATTATCCTTACCATAATAAGGTTCAAACTGCGGCTTACTCCGTCATGAAATTCCACAAGACAGAGACTACAGCCAAGTCTTAGGTCTTGAAATTCTTGGCACCTGATCCCAAGACAGGCCTTTGAAAGTACCAGCCAGACACCTTTCTCCAACGTAGCGCATGGAGAGACAAATCATTGGTTGACATGCACATTTAATATGTTACATTTTACTTATGTTATCAGTGGGATGTGTTGGGAGGCAGCTCATACATTACATAAAATCATCCTCTCTTGGTTGGGGGTTGCCAGACATCTCAGATCCCCTCCTCTTAGGTTCCTCAGTGACAAGCTGACAATATAGCCAGCAGATGAGGACGAAGAGATGACTTCGGGCCCTTTCGTCAGCACTGCCTTTGGTTGACCCACAGCATAATCAATCTGCATCCAGCCATTTAACAAGTGGCAGGAGCAAAATGAGTGACAGTCAAGCCTTGATGATGAGCTCAAGCCTTGATGAAGAGCTCAGGAGGCCAATCCACTCTGCCGCTGGCAGAAGGCGGGATCAGAGGCCACAACACCCTTATCACTGGCAGGGCCATCGTTTTAGGATTTCAGGGTGGTGGTAGGAAAGTAAGAGTCACAAGAATGCTCAGTTGTCCTGTTCTGTGGGCCCTGCTGGCATCAGTAGGTGCTGGCTGTTTATTAAAACAGATTTTCCTTTTAATAAATATAAAAATGGGATATATAGAAGATAACATAAATATAGCTTTCCGTGCTCACCAAAGTTTGTCTGGAATTTTGCAGGAATCTGTGACCTTATGTGAGCAGCCCACTTTCACAACCATTGAAATTAGCATATCAGCAATTAAATATAATGTAAGAAGTAGTGTTTAGCCAGAGTTTTGAAAAACATGGATAGGAGAATTCTGTGTGTGTGTGTGTGTGTGTGTGAGAGAGAGAGAGAGAGAGAGAGAGAGAGAGAGATTCCCCCGAGGCTATTTCATTTCAGAGATATCCACTGGCTGTGTTCTTTGGCCATTTCTATTTCCAGTTGCGTTTAAATATCACCCAGATGAGTGTTTGCTTTGATAAGGCTGTTCAACAGTTGGGAGTCTTACCTACTTCCCAAATCCTACTCAAGATCACACATATGGCACTGGGACTATTATTTCTGTGGCCTCTCTCAACGTATACTTGCCAGCTTAAGCTGTGAACATTCAGAAATCATTAGCGAGGTGTGTGCGTTTAAAAGTGGGTTTCTTTGTTTTTTTGTTATGTCCTTAGGGTAGGAAAGTCAAGACTAAATCATGAAAATAAAATGTGTTTTATTCAGTTATAACATGATGCTCTCTATTCTGCGTACTTATGCCCTCGTAAGTTTCTGAATTTGATCTTGGGGAGGGAGTTACGTCTTGCTTTTACAAAGCAACCACAACATATCCCTATCTGCACATGGAAACCTGGAACACCAGGGAGAAGAGTTCAGACCAGTTCAATGCAGCTAGAAAACTTGGCGCTTGTTTTCCCATACAATTTCCTTTCATGATGATAATCTTCCAGTGGGTTGATTTGAAGGCACCACCTCATTAGGGAGAGAAAGTAGTTCTGGAGTTCCCCAGGCTCCTGAATCACATGCTTTTTAACTATTTTATTACCTCTTCAGCATATCAGTCACTGCCAATTGTAATTAAAATTGTTTTCTTGGTAATGCATACATAGCTTTGTGTTCAGTTCTCTTTTCAGCTATCTATGCTCTGTTTTTCAGATGCCACTGAACAGTGACAGTGATTAGGGATGGGCGGGAAATTTCCTGAAACCATACGTGAACCAACCACAACAATGCATTCAAATTTGCACACCTCTGAATTTATGATGCAGTTCTCCAGCCAAATAATGTGCATAAAATGTGCAAATTAAAGTGCATATAAAAAGGCATTGCATTAGTGAAAATAATGTTTTAAAAGGCATTGTAAGGGGAAATTGCTTGCAAAAATGTGTATATCAGGCAGAATTGTATACAAAAGATGTGTATATTAGGAGAAAATTGCACTGCAATGCTGATGAATTTTCAAGATGACTTAAAATACCGGTAAATCAAAAACCATTGCAGAAATGTGGAGAATGAAATTAAGATTGAAACATTGAGAAAGCAAAATTGACAGATTCATCCATCCCTAATGAAGGTCCATAATAATTATTCCTGTCCTCACATTATGGCCAGATGGAGACACACGGAAGCAGGCCCTCTGCTGAACTATATACTCTGAGGCTCCACATATCTCAAAAACCGGTCTGACTGCATCACATTCACACAGAGATGCAGACGCACAAATCCTTGCAGAAGCTACATCCGATTGAATGGGGGAAGCTATGAAGCACTACATCCTCAGTTCTGGCTCCTTACTGAAGTGAAGACTAAGGCCAATGGATTGCCAGAAATTAGACAGCCAGTTCTTTGCTTAGCCTCTTCAGCATCCACTTAAAATATTTGCTTCCCAGTAGCACAGAGATACAGCCACATGGACAGAATGACCATTTGTTTTCATATGAAAAAAAAACAAGCAAAGGTTGTGTCGGATTCAGATTGTAATCACTATTGCCATGTAACAAAATGGAATGCATTTGCATACGTAGCAGACCAGCCAATCATACAAGTCATGCATATTCAGGAGCTTGTTCAGTAATTCAGCAATCGGTGGCAACTGATCTTCCATTTCTGAAGTAAAGTTTATGAATAAGGTAAAAGTAAAGGGACCCCTGACCATTAGGTCCAGTCGTTAGGTCTGACTCTGGGGTTGCGGCACTCATCTCGCTTTATTGGCCAAGGGAGCCGGCGTACAGCCAGCATGTGGCCAGCATGACTAAGCCGCTTCTGGTGAACCAGAGCAGCGCACGGAAACGCCGTTTACCTTCCCGCCGGAGCGGTACCTATTTATCTACTTGCACTTTGACGTGCTTTCAAACTGCTAGGTTGGCAGGAGCTGGGACCAAGCAACGGGAGCTCACCCCATCGCGGGGATTCGAACCGCCGACCTTCTGATCTGCAAGTCCTAGGCTCTGTCGTTTAACCCGCAGCGCCACTCGCGTCCCTCAAGTTTATGAATAGCCAGTACTTTTTTCTTTAAAGCATATATCATCCTGGCTTCTAGACATATTGGAATCACTGGCGGAGGAATGGGGGATGGGGGGAGTGCATCGCCCCCGGCACCATCGGAGAGGGGGGGTACCATCGTGGCCACCCCCTGGACACGTTCTGCGCACCCCCCCACTGCCCTGGGCACCACACCCCCAGGACACACGCCACACCCCTGCGGGCAGTGGGCCATGCCCCTGGGACACGCACCAGCCACGCCCCTGCCTGCTCTCCACCCCCAGTGCCAGAGCATGCAGCTTTGCCACTGATTGGAATGTTCCTTGTGGGTTGAACATATTGTGATGATACGTTGATGATGTTCAAGCACTTTGAGAAAATATTCTTGTCCAGATTAGATGACATGTCTGCTCATAGTGTAGTGAGGGACAGTGAACAAACCTGTCTTCCTCACCAATGCACCAGGCTGTCTTTGCTTCCTCCATCTCTGTGCAGGAACAATAGCATCTGTATACGACCCATGCGATTAAAGCCTTCATACCACATCTGGACAAATTCTTTTGTAGCATATAATCCAGTGCTTTTTTTCTGGGGGGACGCAGGGGGACGCATACCCCTAAACATTTTGTGAATCTAAGTTTGGCCTCATTGAGGGACAGTAGTTCAATATGAGTAGGAAAATGAGAGTGCCCCTAAACTTTTTTTTAAAAAAAGAAAAAAAGCACTGATATAATCTCTGCAATTCTGGTATACATGTGTAGACCACATGTTGTAGGGAGGGAAAGGTAGTGCAGAGGTATGTTATAACATAGGACTTTGTACGTTCTGAGCTTGCTAGCCTTTTTGTTTTTGTTTTTTACAAATCCACTCTACAGCAACATAGTAGATCAGGAATCAGGCCTACTGTTCTTTATCTTGTGATGAGGTGAAATCCATCATTTTCTTCAAGTGGTGGCATTTCAAAGGACATCGATTTTTTGATATTTTTTAAAAGCAAGCTAAGCAATCCAAAGACTCAGCTTCTCAAGGATGTTAACTCTGTAACTTCATGAAAAGCATACAAAATGAAGAGGTTGGCATTATATACAAACAATGACCATTGACTAATATGGAACATGTTGTGTGAAGCACCCCTGAATCAGATGGTAACCCACCTGAGAGATGAGCAAAATATCCACATGGCTTGTGGACACACATATAAGCATTGGATCCAAGCAAGAAATTTGAAGGAAGAGGAATTATATACTTGGCTCATCTGACAGCAAAAAAAGTGTCTATGGTTAATTAGCCATTTAACTGCCATCACAGGCATAGAAAAATGTAGCTGCTTCACTGTTCTCTAAAAATATATATTTGCTGGAAATATATAATGTCTTTGCTAAGACACAAGACAGGTGATGCCTTCATAAATTATACTCCAGTGTAGGTATTTTTTCCCAGTTTTCCATGATGGTTGGCATATGCTGGAAATTGTATTCCTTTCTTAATCCCTGGATTTTACCTATAGCCCACATGCAAGTGATGCACATTAGTCAATTAATAGGCTGTTAAATGACAACAGTTCCAGGCAATTTAATTATTGTTGGTAAAATACAAAATGAATTATTGCTTGCCAGTAACTAATTTCGGCTCCTTTCCTTGGAACAGATTAACTTTGAACATAATGACTCCTTTCTTGCAAATACAAATGCTGAATCATTTATTAGCGGGACTATGGAAGAGCATGCCATGCAAATGTTGGACCTTGACCCCAATGCTTTCATAAATGCATAACGTATATCAGCACTTAGGATATGATCCTATCTCCTGGATAGCAGCTGTGGAGCTCGATGGACTGGTGAAGCCAACACTGCGTCCACAGCCCTGGGAAGGTCAGGGAAGTAAATGCCCATTTGTTGTACCAGCTCCCAAGCTGGCATAGCAAAGAGGCCTGGATTGGGTCCATTGCTATCGTGTGACAGCAGCAGGCCCAGCTCAGGATCCAGCAGTTACTAGCTGGCTCTGCTCCCAACTATTCCCCACTCCTGAAGCACCCTACTTTGGGGTTTTCTGCTGGCTACCATCAGTGGCAATATCATAGAATCATAGAATCATAGAGTTGGAAGAGACCACAAGGGCCATCGAGTCCAACCCCCTGCCAAGCAGGAAGCAATAGCACCAGCCACAGCTTCCACCCACTATTTGAGTAGAGTCATTGAGGCACCTCTCACTGACCAAGATTCCCCACCAATGGCAGATCTCCTCTAGCAGCCAAGTTTGGAAGGCTGGGATGTCTCTCCCCACTGGAGAGCCAGTGTGGTGTAGTGGTTAAGAGCGGTAGTCTCGTAATCTAGGGAACCGGGTTCGCGTCTCCGCTCCTCCACATGCAGCTGCTGGGTGACCTTGGGCTAGTCACACTTCTTTGAAGTCTCTCAGCCCCACTCACCTCACAGAGTGTTTGTTGTGGGGGAGGAAGGGAAAGGAGAATGTTAGCTGCTTTGAGACTCCTTAAAGGGAGTGAAAGGCGGGATATCAAATCCAAATCCAGTCCATCCAAACCCTCTCCAGCACAGAGGGTTGGGGTTTGATTGCTTCAAAAACTGATTATTTTTGGTCCTCCTGCTTTTTCTGCTGATGAGACCCTGAACCTCTGCCCCACTGCCCTGCCCAATGTCAAACTGGGCAAAAAGGGTGATTTGTCTTATGCGCATACTGCAAGATGCTGCTTTGAGCTTCCTGGAGTATAGATGGCCCACTCGTAATCTAGTAGCAAACCATCTCCACATTTGATTGTCAAAGATGTCAACTGTTTGATAATGAAATGCATCTTGCCAAGACACAGTGTCTGTCTGAGTCCAGGGATTAATCTACTTTCATCCTGTGAACCCTCATCTTCCCCAGCCTCTGGCACATCTACCATTCGCCTTTTGAATTAGCTATTAGTAAAGGAGACTTTCTGAATGCTTTCCAAGGCAACGTCTGCCTTCCATTTTCCAACTCATAATGAAGATTTACAGTTTAGTTATCTATTGTGAATAATTAGTTTCCCAGAAATTGCTTGGGTAACATTTAAGGTGACATGGGTTCACCATTCTGTTCTCATTCCATAATTCAGAGTTTTATATTGTAGCTCCCCTTATGACAAACCCTATTAACCAAAACCTTCCAGGCCTTACTGAAAATGTCAGGCTACACACACACACACAGCAGATAAGAATCGTCATTTTGCAGCGCTGGCACATAGTTGCTGACTCAAGATCTGGCAGCGCACTGCATTTCCAAAGCCATCATTCATCAGCTAAGAGAAGAAACAATCAATTGCCATGGCAGTAGGAGAAGAAAAAGGAAGCACATTGCGACTTGTTTCCAGTTGGCTCCATTCAATAGATGGAAGCCATTTTCACATTCACTGTAATAGAAGCACAATACACACAAATATGGGTTAATGGGGACATGAGTGGCTAGAGTGCTGGGTTTGGATGTGGGAGGCCTCTTCTTGATGTCACCATTCAGCCACAAAGGTCAGTGACTTGTTCACAGTAGAGTTGCCAATCTAGCAAGTCACTATGTTATGGCAGGGGGGAGACAGACCTTAGGGAGTTCAATGCAATCACATTTTTTGCTTGGGTATAATTACAGCTTTTTTTCTTGATTAAATATAGAACTTGAAAAACAGGTTGCCTGTGTCTAATAATCGTATCTACACACAATGTGTTAGCCTGTTTTTCAGCACAAAAACCTGAAGTCTAGTAGCACTATAAACACTGACATACTTGTTATAAGATAAGCTTTTGTGTATAGAGCCCATTTCATCATTTGATGCAACATTTGATGAAATTCTTTCAGAACTTATGTCATAATAAGCTTCTTTGTCTTTAAGTTGCTACAAGACTCCTCAGAGTTTTCAGAGTGGACATGAAATGCAGACCTGGTTCAGATCTAACATTCCTTATACTCCTTATTTGAAGGAATAACCAACAGGGGGTCCTACAGATGTTGCCGAACTCCAGCTCCCATCAGCTCCAGTCAGCATGGCCAATGGTCAGGGATTATGGTAGTTGTAGTCCATCAACATGTGGAAGACACAACACTGGCTACCTCTGCACTAAACTGTGGTTTTGTGTCATGTCCATGAGCTTTTATCTCAAGCCTTCCTCCTCCTTTCTCTGGTCTAGCTGTTATCAGCGGATCATAAGCATGCACTTCTAATTTAAATTAACCACAGTTGTTGATTTCTTCTGATTCAGGAAGTGTGTTTTGTTTTTTTACTAAGGTTTCTCTGAACTAACCAAGATCAGAAGCTGTTGTTTGATCCGGACTTGTTTTGACTAACCATTGTTTAAATGAACCACGGTTTGTCCTGGTTCAGACAAAATGACAAACTGCAGTTAGTTTGAAATGGAAGCTTTCATTCACACAGGATTGTGCAGAAAACAGTCTACTACAGTTTAGTATCACATCCGAATTCTCCAACTCATTCAACACAGTGGTCAGCACCAGGGAACCTTTTCTCCCCCGAGGGACATGGGGGAAATTGTTCTGAGTCTGCATGCCAGCACTGGGTGGAGCCAGCACCAAAAGTGAGTGGGGCCAAGGATAGCCCACACAGCCACACATCAATTCACATACACACATGCATGTATTCTATTCATGCATTCTTTTGCTTGAACATGAACAGGCAGCTATCAGGAATGAGCCAGCTCCGAGCGAAGGTTTGCAGCCAACTGCTGAAAGCAGCCAGGAACAGAGAAGTGTTGATGTCAGTCAGACAGGGGAGAGCCGAAGTGTGCAGCTGCCAGCTCTTCCTGACCTTTACGGGCCGGCTGATGAGGCAGTGGCTGAGAGCAGGCTGGACCACAGCCAAAGCTCTCCAGAAGCTCAGATAGGTGTGAACAGACACAGGGAGAGTCAATCAGAAACGGAAGGGGTTGGAGATGATCCAATCAGTCCAAGTGTGCTGGTCCAGAGGGTTAACCATGCAGTGAGGTCCGAGTCCAGTCCGAGGTTGAGGGTGCGATATGGAGGCTGTCCGTCAAAGCTGAAGCTAGGTCCAAGGCAGGGAGTCGGGTGAGGTCAGGAGCTCTGGCAGAAGAGCAGGACAGGGTGCAGGCAGGAACAGGCTACCAACAATGTTGCTCCCACAACCTGGGGCTGGGGCTGGCTGGCTTTTATCTGCCCCAAGGCATAGGGCGGCCCCGGTCCACAGGTGACTTGCCTCTCCTGGCCTGGAGGCGAGCACTCCTCCTGCGGGAACTTAGTTCCCTCCACCTTTCTGCCCTGAGCCTCTGCAGCTCAGGAGAGGCTGGAGGGTTACCAGGCCCAGAGGCAACCTCAGCTTCCCCTGACAGGGCTGAGAGTGGAGCACCTGCAGGCAATGGGTCCTCCATCACCACAGAAGCCAGAGCAGACTCAGCTGGTGCCTGCACCTGAGGATCCAGCACAGGTGAGGACCCTTCAGGCTCATGCCCCAGCCCCGGCTCAGCTGGTTCTGGAGGCGGGGACTCCTGTGCAGGCTGGGATTCCTCAGGTTCAGCCTCCGAGTCCAAATCCCAGGCCATCACACCAAGGAGTTGGCGGGAGGGCTTCTAGACAGGAAGCAAAACAAAAGACGTAAGGTGCGAAAGTTCAATATATTCTGTAGTCACAGGAAGCAGTCTTCAGAAGGGTCATCTTGAGTGATAATGCTGGCAGCTGCATTAGAGCTGTCCGAAGCTATCTGTTTGTTTTTGCAATAAATCCTCACCTACGCTTACTGTGTTATCAAGCTGGGAACTTGGACTCCGGACAGCAGCACAAAATTACTTCCCACCCCAGATCCTTTGCCTTCAATGAATCTGTTCCTCCTCCATGAACATCCTTTTGCCCTTATAACAACCTTTAGAAGATGTTTAATGGCTTGTTTTATTTTGTCTTTCCAGGCATTCCAGGAGCTGGGAGGCTATGCTGAAGACCCTTGCCGCTGGTGCTGTTTCCTTGTAGAGAGCTTTTCCCACCCTTGGGCTTATATTGTTTTATTTTGTCTTTGGAATTGTAAGCCTAAGGGTGGGGTCAGCTGGGGGGGGGGGAGCAGGAGGAGGAGCAAGGCTCTTTGATGCTGGCTCTTATCTGCCACACTTCCTTAAATACTTGGAAGGAAAAAGTGTGGGTGACCGAACTGCTGCGTCAGAGAGCTTTGTAACATGGCAAGTAGTTATGTGATACTCCTCTTTCCCCAAAAAAGAAAGTTTATAAACCAAAACAGTCAGCCATCTAGTAAGCAAGTGGCAGGGCCCAAGAAGAGGTGGTGGAGGAAGGCTGGTTTGGGGCAGAGTTAAGCAGAGGGGCAAGGTAGAGCAAGCTAGATATGGGGAAGTATGGGGAAGTTTTGTGGGGAAAGCAAAAAGTTTTGTTTAAGAATGGTGGAATTTTTTAAGGTGGGGCATTTCCATGCCTCCTCACAGGCAACAAAAAAACATTGTTCTGAAGTTCTAAGAGGGTAATTAATGAGCCAGGTCTATTGGGAAAGAAAACTCCCGACCTTTCTTACAGGAAAATTTAGCGGTGATAACTGCCACTTGCCAGATAGCACAAGTGATTAAGGCCCAACGCTGCTTTGTTTTTAATCAGTTCCTTAATCAGTCTGCCCAGCGTGAACTGGTTTGACTCAACAGACTGAGTGGCAACACATTTCAAACCAGAGCAGAGTAATAATAATAAAAAATCGTACCAATAAATCACGGGAAAGCGATACCACAATTCCTTTTATTTACCCCTTTGCTTCTATCAAAGCAAGTTAACCTCGGTTCTCTTCCATTCATCTTTTTGTTGTTATTGCTAGGAAATTTAGCATTTAGCTCTCAATGTTTCGCATGATGAATTATTAAAAATCTTTAACTCCTGGACAACCTTTGAGAGGTAGAGGTTTTTTTCCCCCCTAAAAAATTATCCCTGCTTTTTGCTGTGAGGAGAGGCAGCTAATGAAAAATGGCCTGGAATTATTGTGAAACAATTGTCTGTAGTGTAATCAACTCTGTTTTTGCCCTCCAACTACACTAGGATATAATGATACATGTATCATTAAGCAGCTGCTATGGATGCCTGAGGAAACTGGTAGAGATCTGTACCTATTGTTTTCCTTTCTCTTTCCCCTGCCCCCACTCCTTCTCTTCTGTTATATTCTCTTCGTTCACTCCCCATTGCACTCTTCAACAGCCATTTGCGGACAAAGGTTGTTCTATATTACACTTGCACACACAGTTTTGGTCCGCTTTTGCCCTTGGTTAAAATGTGGCAATGCCCAATGCTGGGGAAAGCACAAGACCTGTATTCTGAAGGCCAGCTTAATGCTTAATGAAGCTGTTCATGTTGTAAGATGGAGGGATGGGAGGGGGCAAGGGATTTTTTAAAAATTTTTTTAGGGTTTCAGTTTTTAACAGAGGGCAAGGGAAAGTGTGCGACTAACGTTTAATTAGAAAGGATTTGCAATAAAACAATTGTTTGTCTAATGCGGCATAATGAAATGGGGGTGGTGGCCTAATTCTGGTACATGAGATTTCTTCTGCATGCGTAGTTTTTGGTTATCAAGTGATTTTTATACCTAGCCCAAGGCAACATGTGCATAGAAGATCTCGTACTGGCACTCGGAAATGCTCTCTAGAGGTAACTATATCTTCGTCTACGTTCTGCTCAATGGCTATTAACAACAGCATTAGCAACAGCAACAGTAGTCATAAGTAGAAATTCAGCACCACCCAACTTTCTTAATGCAGAGCTAAACAGAAAAATGTCCTACGTTACAAAAAGAAACCCAGCTAATTCTCACCATCACTGAGAAGCCACCACACTAACTCAGCTTTGGAGTCTTGGAATGAATTGTCTCTATTCCTCAAGGATTATTCCTATTTTACGTGCCTCTGGCAAGATATTGTCCCAATTTTGCCTTGGGGAGATGTTGCAGAAGTTTTTGTAAATATTACTATTGTGCAATGCACATACGCATTACAAGCTACAGTTCTACAGGTTTTGGCCTGTGGCCTAAATTTCTCAGCAAAGGGCGTGTGCCTCTTTCTTGACATGCATATGCATATAAAGGAACTCACAGAAACACACAATAACCTTATATGCACACCCAAAGGGCAGCCATACATCCTATTAGGGAGAAAATAGTCCCCTGTTTGAAGGAGCTGTCCAGCCCAAGGCCAGTTTAAAAAGAAAGAGGGGAACTGCATTAATATCAACTGCCCCTGGCATCTGCTGCTGGTGGTCTTGCACTGGTAAATAAGATTCAAAGGGGTTATAAACAAATTTACAGCAATTAACTTGTTAATGGTTTGGACTTAAATAACTGCACATGCTACCAAATCAGTATAGGTGCCATTTGAGGTACTGGAAGAAATGTACAATAGCTTTTAGTTACTGAAACCAGTGTATTGTTTTGTTTTGTTTTGTTTTCAGGAGGTACTCAAGGGGATGTAGTACCGGCACCTCTGTTGTGTAGCATTTACTGTAACAACTTCATGGTGAGTATCAGCAGTGATTTTTCTAGGGGGGTGGGAACAACTGACTAAAATGTAAGTTGAAAATTGTTAAGAGTAAAGCCCAAGTTCCTTCTTCTTGATTATAACACCCCACAATTAAAAAAAATCAAGTGTGCCCTCAGCCTTACCAATTAAAATTTGGCTCTGCTGGTTATAATTGGCTGTAATATCCAAGGCAACACGATGACCAAATACAATGATACGATATCAATACACACTCTTTATATAATATGAAATATATGAAATCACATAAACAGACTGAAAGTCTTTGAAGACTATGAAAGTCTCTGAAAGAAGCAATGTATCAGATTCTTATCTGGTGAAAACAGGCCATAAAGCTTTGTTTATGGCGTCCAACGCTGCCAAAGTAGTTCGCAAACAGATGTTGTGGACAGTGATTCTGGATATGCCCACCGTTTCATGGAATTCTTCTTCAGCACAGCAGAAGGATACAGAAATGCTTCATAAACCCATCTATATGGTTAATGTGGAGCAGTGGTCATAAAGTTATGTAGTCACTGTAGGTTATAATTGGCAGCTACATTTAAGTAACTAAAGTTACGGTGGACAAGTCCGCTGATTTAATCTTCCAGCCACATAGTATTCACAGCACCTTGCAGATGAACCAAACTGGGAAGGAAAACACACACCTTTCATCACTGACAAATTATTTTAAAAAAGAGAAATTGTATCTAAATCAAGCAAGGCAAAAGACTCAATCAAACTCAGAACAGAAAGCGCAGGCTTTTGTGTTCTCCCCATAATCGATAAATGCAGTGGGATGCCTAACTTGGAAGTGCATATTAATCTTTCACTCAGCCTTGGCGTCTCGCTTGCAGCTGGAATTATTCATCGAGCAGAGTATATCGGAGAGATTTGTTTCCATTGCATCACACATCCCATGTACAGCTAAGTACAAAATCAACTTCTGTTTAACAAAGTGAGCTAACAGTGTGAAGCCTCTCCTCTATACCCTGGAACCCTTTTTAAGAACACTGGGAACAGCTGCCGCATGCCAGCATAAGAAAACAGTCGTTGGAAATTTAGTTTGTAGTGAAGTCATGCAGGTTAGACAAGGCTAACAAATGACCACAAAAATTAGGTCACAAGGAAAAACCCACCAGACTCCTGTCTGAGCAGTTCAGTAAATAAACGTCTGGCTGAAAGTCTTCTGTTGTCTCTGCCCGACTTCTGTGCAATAGGGTCTGTGTCGCAGTTTACGATGACAATGCAACTAGCTTCTTTGCAGGTAATGGAATGAATCTCTATTGTTAGCCAATATGAGTGGAGGGAGGAAGCCATGAGCTAAGAGAGGAAGCCTGGAAGGAGCTGGGATCCTATGTCTGGGTTCAAAGGGGCCCCAGGGACACTGGCAGCATGGAAATCTGCTGGAGGGGTCCTTCATCCCTTGGCCCACATCCAAGGAGACCCCGGGTTCCATGTTTGAGCAAATCTGAACCTTGACACCTTCCTACCCTGGTGTTTCTGCCCATGGAAGTGAGAAGAAGTTGTGCTATTTGTCTGCTCTATGTAGTTCCTTCCCATAAAAAATAAGAATATAGGCATTACTGGAGCAACATAGGATCCAGTAATAGCTCTCACCCTGTTCCAGTTGTGTACGAGTGAGCCCCAAAATAGGTGCATAGCGTTACTAAGTAATGTTGGGTTATCAGAAATGCACACCAGGACTTTCTGAATGGCAAGCTTGGGGAAGTACCTATTTTACATCTGTTGAAAGGAAGCTCCCTTTATCTCTGTTATGAAAGCATTCTGTGCTTTCATAAATCTCCTTCATGGAATCCATCAAGACCACAGTATTCCCTGAAGCTACCCAGCCTTGGTTTGCCTATACCTATTCTATGATCTCACCAACTTTTCTCCAACTCATCCTCGCTAATTATTTACTTTAACGTGTCTATTTTGATGGATTGGTGTGTGTGTGTTTAATATAGTCTTGGCCTCCATACTGACTCCATCCTGGTCTGGTCCCTTTCGGGACAGACTGCATCCGATAACAACCCATGGGAGATATATGTGAGACCCTTGGTGGCAAGGTACCACTGCTGAGTGGGGGCCAAAAATACAGTCCACATTGTGCATGTATCGTAGTCTGTCCAGACACAAGCTTACAAGGTTTACACTTGCACAGGCCCTTCTCCGTGTCTCTCCACCACCACCCACCACCCATAGAAATGGTCGGTGATTGGTAATGTTAGTTAGAAAATGCACAAATGGGCTGCACCTAACCAAATGCTTAGCAAATCCATTAAGTGAAAATATTGAGGGAGTGGCTTTAAGTTTAAGCAGAAAAATAGAGGAAGGGACTACTACCACACCCACACACACACACCCACACACACCCAATTCCATCTGCTTTTTGTTCATGTTCCACTCGTGCAATTGGCTTTTCCCTTGCAAGGTGAAGAGTAGCCAGGAGCTATTTCAACAAAAACAAGAAATTGCTAGAGGGAAAAGATCTAGGCTTGTGGTCGCCTTCCCCCCACCGGCCCGACCCACATCATTCTTCTACTTAAACATTAAGCCGCTTGAGGCTGCTTTTCATTTTTAAAAGTGAGGAGAAAGTCGCACACCACAGTGAAACATCTAATGTCAACTTAAGCCAATTACAATAATGGATAATTTTGGCAATCTGGTTTCAGAGGAAGATGGCAAAATATGGTTTTATTTTCGTGGTTCTCTTAACACTGTTACAAAAAGTTCTCATTATCTGTGTCACATTATCTGCCCCCCGCACACCCCTTCCATTAGTCTCTCGGAAAACTTCATTTATTCAATCAATGGCCTTGTTGCCATGGAAGGCAAACAGGAGGTTCCACTGATGATAACTTGATTTCCTTTTGCATCTGAAGTGGGCAAAGGGGGGAAGATGGACTAAATGAAATCCCATCCATCTTAATGAAATACAATTATATTCTCCTTATTAATCATTTAAAAATCAATATGTCTCCTCTTAGTGAACCTCGCCAGAATTTGTCATTCCATGCCAGGCCTCAATACATCTTCTCCTGTAGTGATTTTTATAAGTTCAGTCACCTGTGTCCTAGAGTAAATAACTGGGTTTCTTTATGCCATGGAGAGCAGGCAAAACATTCTCTCTCTCTCTCTCTCTCTCTCTCACACACACACACACACACACACAGAGAGAGAGAGAGAGAGAGTACTAATGGAGTAAGGGAGATAATAAAGATGGCCAATACGCTTCAAATTGTCAAAAATGGCTTACCCCCCCCTTGTATATAATTTTGTAAATTACTTTTAAAAAAACAAACAAACAGTGAATTGTCAGGTAACACATTCATTAAATATCATATTGGTGACATTTGTCAATTAAAAAGAAAAGCGGGAGAGAGGCCTTGCATTGTGTTGTACGCTTAATCAATCAAGCTACGGTGCAAAAGGCACATACCGGAATGTGCACAAAATGCATATATTAGTGAAAATAAGATACAAAAATGTATTATATTAAATTGCTTTGAAAAAAATTGCAAATGAAAATGTGTGTGAGAGATTTATATGAAATGAATTGTGAATAATTTTGATGAGGATTTATTCTTTTTACTAAAAAAACTAATATAAAAACGTAGAGAATTGAACTAATATTTGAGAAAATGAGAAACTGGGAGAAACCAAAATGAACAGATTTGTCTACCCCTAGTTTCAGGAGTGGGCATGAGGTTGAGGAAGGCCAAGCTAGATCATGTACCAGAACTTTTTTTCTGGGGTGTAAAACTAGGCACTGAAACTGTGGTGAGGTGGGGGAGGGGGGAGAGAACAACTCCAGGGAAGTGAAAGGATTCTCTGAAGAGGATCAACCCTCTTTCCACTGATGGTCCCTTATGTGTGACACACACACACACACACACACACACACACACCCTTGCATTTCACATTGTAGGAAAGGAGATTCCGACTAGACATACAGAAAAAACTTTCTGACAGTAAGAGCTGTTCAGCAGTGGAACAATCTCCCTCAGGAAGTTGTAGACTCTCCTTCCTTGGAGGTTTTTAAGCAGAGGTTGGAGGTCCATCTGTTGGATGGCCAGGTAGAATGTGTGCAAAGGAGGGCAACCAAGACGATCAAGGGTTTGAAAATCAAGCCTTATGAGGAGCG
The DNA here is from genome assembly GCF_964106645.2 of Podarcis pityusensis. Taxonomy (NCBI): domain Eukaryota; kingdom Metazoa; phylum Chordata; class Lepidosauria; order Squamata; family Lacertidae; genus Podarcis; species Podarcis pityusensis. The sequence goes on from NC_138031.1 coordinate 63,914,426, forward strand.
GTTGCAGGAGCTGGGTATATTTAGCCTGGAAAAGAGGAGACTTAAAGGAGATATGATAGCCATCTTCAACTATCTCAAGGGCTGTCACATGGAAGAGGGAACAAGCTTATTTTCTCCTGCTCTGGAGGGTAGAACTCGAACCGACAGCTTCAAGTTACAAGAAAGAAGATCAGGAAAACCTTTCTGATAGTAAGAGCTGTTCAACAGCGAAACAGACTCTTTCAGAAAGTAGGTGAACCTTCCTTGGAAGTTTTTAAGCAGAGGTTGGATGGCTATCTGCCATGGATGCTTTAGCTGGGATTCCTGCATTGCAGGGAGTTGGAAGGGATCCAAGGGTTATCTAATCCAACTCTATGATTCTGTGATTTCCTGTTCGCTTAACAAAACTGGATTTAGGATCACGCGTTTTCCAAAGTAATGTCTAGATTGGCGACTCGGTTCCAAACTGATTTACCATATGGGATGTGTTGGGAAAGACTTCTCTTTGAAGAAAATCCTTTGGGGCAAGTTACACAGTTCTTTGGATCCTAGTCTAGATTTTTCTGGCATACAAACCTCAAATCACACCACTGGGCCTCTGCACTGCATCACCTTACATTAATATCCTCTTCAGGCAAGGAATATACGGTAACTATCAAGGTCATATGAAAGCACTAACACAAGCCTCTTCTATTGCTTCCAGTATATTCACATAATCGATACCTGCCAAGACAATTACACTCTTCAAAGAGTTTGAACTAGGAGATGGTCCTCCCCCCTCCTTAAAACTGGTTTAAAAAGAAAAGGGAACATCATCATCATCATCATCACCATCGCCATCATACATTTATTATTTATACCTCGCCCATCTGGCTTGGTTTTCCTAGCCACTCTGGGCGGCTTACGGCACATATAAAAATTTGTAAAACATCAGACATTAAAAGTTTCCCGATACAGTATTACCAGCCAATTAAAAACATTTTAGTTGATTAATCATTTCCCCTTTTAACCAATTACTCAAATTTTCTATCAAATTATTTGTTCATGCTAGCAAAGCCCTGCAACAAAAAGTTGCAGTGTAGAATGTTTCTGTTCAAGGTTCCAGCCACTACATTCCCTCCACCTTCAGCCTACTTTTCTTCACAGCCACAACCCCTCCCCCCATGAAACACCAGTCATTCAGCATTCCTTGCCCAGTGAACATGCTCAGCCCATATTGGGCTGTTTTCTCCAATATGAGGGTTTTTTTAATGGGGTGAGGTCAGGTAGAGAGAATGGCTGTGTAAACACATTTCCGCCCATCCCAGCCGCATTAAATTGTTTAGTTTTTCAACTGATGTCTATGGACAGCTCTCTTCTCACTCCCCAGGGACATTTAAAGTCGTTTTCTCAGTGTTAACCAGATGTCCATGGGGCTAGTGATGATATTGGCATAAGCCCTGGTGGTCCTCCCAAGCTATGTAGTTGCCACCGTGTTGAGGGGTGATGTAATCTTTGAATGTGATGTCTATTTTTGTTTCTGCATGTTGTACATTACCCTAGGGTCCTTTGGGTTTCTGCATATTGTACATTACCCTAGGGTCCTTTGGGTGGAAAGGCTATCTAGAAATTTCCCACTGAGTTCCCCCGCCTCAAGACCCATTTAGGTGTCCACCTGTGGGCTTAGAGTGGCAGAGGCCTCCATGCAAATTCCCCTATGCCCCAGGCTGGTGGGCTCCTCTGTGGGTGGTTTGCATGCTTAACGTGAAGATCTGCCAAGGGTTTTGAAGCATGTTGGGTTGAGCACACTTAGAAACCTCCCCACAATCAGAAACACTGCCTCACAAGACGTTGTTAAGTGCATTAAACTGAACACACTTAGAACACACTCCACAGACCTTCTGACTAATTGCATAAATGCCTAAATAGAAGCTTACATGCCTGAGCATATTGGAGGTAGAACTCTCATGCTCACCCCTGCCTGTGTCTCTGTTGTTTAAGACCTCAGATGTTCAGACATTTGCCTGAACACCCCCTCAGCCTCTCAACATTCCTTCCTTAGAGTACTATTGGGCTGTTCTGTGGCTCTCACCTTTTAGGGTTTCCTCTATTGCAGATATTTTGAACTTATGCACCACATGGTTACTTCGAGTCTGTCAATATATCTCTGTTGTATGTGGATTGCTTTTTTCCCCTTTCTGTCCAGGTTTGGCCATACAAGCATGAGCACAGGAAGACTCAAATCAGTATTAGTATACCACAGTTTTCCTAATCCATATAATAACATTTTTGAGATATGAAAGGAAGCATGAAATAACTTACAATTTATCAGGAAAGAAAGAAAAATAAGGTACCACTCATGGTCAGAAGGAAATGCAATCTAGTCACATTTCCCATTTATTCCTTTATTCTAAACACCAAAACCAAAATAGCCTCAAAAATCAGCTACGCTATAGAGCATGTGTTCCCTTAACTCACAGTCCCACCAATTAAACTTGGACACCACTGATTTATCAACTAAACCTTTAGTTGATCAACCGAGTAAACCAATTAAAGCCTGCAACCTTAAAGACAGAAAAAAATTACATTCCTTTAACCCATACTAAAAGCCCCCATGCAATCTCTTCCCCCCAAATTTGTCCACTCTTATGATCCTTGTTTTATAAAGGAAATGAAATTTGTCACGCACCATACATCATCCATACTGTGGTGCAACGTCCCATCTGTGTGTCAAGTACAAAACAAAAGCATTTTGTGAAAAATTGCTAAAGTAGTAATGATTTTTGTCCTCAACTCTTTGTTTTGCCTTTCAATAAAGAAGGCGACAAGTGCCACAAATGATGTATAGTTGTTTAGGCACAAACCCTAGTAACGCAGTGCATAACCAAAACCATGTTTCACAGCCGAGAAACTATAGTTTACTGCCCCTGTGGCTCTGATGAGAATGTGATGTTCCACAGTTTATAAATGCTTGGAGGTCAATACATGATTTACCCCAGCCTGTTCATCCAATGAGCAGGAGGTCCAAAAATATATCATACTATTAGACAGCCCATTGGAAGCTTGGCTGAGCCCCCCAGTGATGGAAAATGTTCTATGGTAGCCTCTCTGTCAGCTGAAGATGAGATAATTAGATCCAGGTAATACATTGAAGTCCCGTCAGGGAGCAGGACAGCAAACATGTCATCTTTATGGGTCTTCCTTGTTCTCCACAGCAACGCTGGACTGCGATAGTAAAAATTGTGAAAGATGCATCAGTGCAGCACAATAAACACAACAGTGGGGTAATCAACCTATCATCTTTCTACCCTGCTCATCACCTAAGAGACCCAGTCGACGTCCTGTACAAAAAGCAAAAAACAAGCAAACAGAAAGCACTGAGTTTATGTCAGTTTTATGTGCTCTGGGATATTGTGACATGAGCCTAAAATTTTGCTAAATTTTTCAGCAGCTTGTGGACATATAGGCTGTAGCTATACGCTAGGCTTCTGTGGTTAAAAAAAAGCATGTGATTCCATGGGGCTGGTTCACCCAGCCATGCTCATCACTTTAAGACAGCGGCATGTAGTTGGGACTTGCTTGTGTGTATGTGCTCTTACAGCTAAAGCACCACATTGAAAACTCCCATGTCGCTCCGATGCATTGTGTTTCAGTGGAGTTAGTCATCAACACTCCTCTAGTTCTTGCTGAAACCTGTGTTGTGGTTCCACCATTTTACATTACAGGTAGTGCCTCTCTCACACACAAAAGTCTGAAAACTAGATGTCAGTGGCATAGTTCTTACCTAGTCATTGTCAGGAGCTCGTCCTACTCTCGAGTAGGACCCTGGCGAGACACATGCCTGACTGGCATGTTCTGTCCCTCGTGGTCGATCGTTCGGGAGCTTCAAAAGCTTTCTTCTGCCCGAACATCACAGCAACCGATGCCAACAGACATTGGCACACTTAGGGATCCACAGAGTCTTTGCAGCTTGTGTAACAGACCTCAGCAACTCAGCATTTTGGCTAATCTACTTTATTTTCAATAACCCTTCACCCCAGATAGAAATAAGATCGTTGCGTTTTTACTAATCACAAGCAGGAATTCAAGAACTGTGTGGGATGGATTATAACAGGAGAGAGGATTGGTGAACGGTGAGAAAGAGGAAAATTTTTATGACGCAGTTAAAAAATGGCGTCTCGCCAAGACAGGCTTGCCGGAGAAAGAAGGACAGGGGGAGGAGAATCAGGATCATTCGAAAGAGAAGGAATGTGGGAACGCAAGCTTGACCTGACAGAGCCCCCTGATTCATTTGATTTATTTGGCAAGCCTGAGAAAAGTAAAGGACAGACCGAAGATTAATTTTTTTTTTATGGAAGCGTTGAACAGAGGCTGTCCCTGAGCGATATGATCTTTGGAGAGTACAAAACCCACACAGAGGATGCCTGTTTTCAATCTGCTTGTGAAAATTATCAGAGATCACAAAGAAAGGAATATACGATAACAACAAGAAGAGAAAGAAAGTAATAAAGGACTATCCGGATTGAACTGGATAGAACTGTCTAATTAAAGCAGTAATATAAGTGATGTTTGGAGTCGTTCGGAGTTTTGGACTCGTGCGGAGCTTGATGTATGGGTACCCCCAACAAAATTTAAAATTTGGCTGTATAATTTGGAACTAATGTGATTTGGATAATGTGATGTGATTGGCTTGTTAATAATTATTTTTTTAAAAAAAAATCTACTTTATTTACATAGAAACACACACGGAGCACTGCAACATGGCTCCCTCTCTCTCTAGCATCAGACAGCAAAGAGAAAGGACAAAGGACAATAGTCCCACTTCATGGAACACAGTAACACAAACATCCTGTTTCCGTCACTTCCCACTTTGTGGAGTCAAAACATACATCATCATGTGATAGACAAAAATCCCATGACTGCAATCATGGAGCAGGAATTCTAACAGTCATACCCCAACTCCTGGTTTTTGATGTTGATGCATCTCCCCCATCGTTGCTGGGGTTTTTTTGGGGGGGGGGGGTTCATATGATAAAAGGCATTCCCAGTTCAATTATATGAGGTGCAAAATGAATTGGGGTGGGGACCACAATATGAGAGAATGTATTGAATTATTGGGCAAAGGAAAAATTATTCTTAAAAACATGCACTTAAAAATGAGAACACTTTAAAATACTGAGGAAGGCCTATTATAATATTATTAGACAACACGGATGTGGCAAAAATAAAAAAAATGAGAAGAAGTAGCAAAGAACTGCTTTCTGCACATCTGATTCTTCCATAAAGCACATTAAATAGAAATAAATAGTAATTCCTTTTCAGCAGAAGCAATGTCTTCCTTTGAAAAAGAAACACTACATCTTAATATATATCTCAAAAATGTATTGAATACTAATCTAGTTTTCCTGTTATTCTAGAACTGCCTTTAATGTGATTGCTTAAGATTATATCTCAGTACTGCTTTGTTCATTTTCCTTATATATTTTACTGTAAGGTATTGTCTAGCATTAGTACTAGTCACACAAATTTAATTATATCTCAGATGGAGAACAAATCTTATTCCCTACTATCATGGAAGATTTACATGCGTAGGTTTTGCATATAGTACTGAAACAAGGCATCTGCTCAAGCAATTCACTTGGAAAGATGCAAGACAATGGGACATCAGAGTAATAAAAGCTGTAGGAATGGAGTTGGACTGTGATACTTAAAGTTCTGTCCTCCTTACAGCCTTCCTTATACTGATTCTACAACCAATTTAATGTCTACGGTTTCATCCTCATTCCTTCATTTGTCCTATGTCTATCCAGAGTAAACATCTCATTCCTACCTATCTGAGTCTACCTGACTGGCATCATTTTTTATTTTTCTGTCCTGGGATCTTCAGATGAAGGGTGGTATATTAATACTACTACTACAGTGGTACCTCGGGTTACAGATGCTTCAGGTTACAGACGCTTCAGGTTACAGACTCCACTAACCCAGAAATAGTACCTCGGGTTAAGAACTTTGCTTCAGGATGAGAACAGAAATCATTCTCTGGCAGCGCAGCAGCAGCAGGAGGCCCCATTAGCTAAAGTGGTACCTCAGGTTAAGAACAGTTTCAGGTTAAGAACAGACCTCCAGAACGAATTAAGTTCTTAACCTGAGGTACCACTGTAATAATAATACTAATAACAATAATAATATTAAATAAGTCTCTCTTGGAATCCTCTATAAAGTAGCAGAATTTCAAATGAGCCTGACCCCAATAAAATAACACCTTAGCTAAACTTTAAAAAGAGAGAGAATGGAGGCACATTGGGAGAGAAATATTGAAAAGTAGGTCAGATTATATTTGGGACAAAAATCCCGAAACTACATTCTCACTCTTAGCACTTGGAAAGGGAATGGCACCCTAAATGTATTAGGTAAAGGTAAAGGGACCCCTGACCATTAGGTCCAGTCGTGAATGACTCTGAGGTTGCGGCGCTCATCTCGCTTTATTGGCCGAGGGAGCCGGCGTACAGCATCCGGGTCATGTGGCCAGCATGACTAAGCCGCTTCTGGCAAACCAGAGCAGCGCACGGAAATGCCGTTTACCTTCCCACCGGAACGGTACCTATTGCACGGTACCTACTTGCACTTTGACATGCTTTCAAACTACTAGGTTAGCAGGAGCAGGGACCAAGCAACAGGAGTTCACCCCGTCACAGGGATTCCAACCGCCAACCTTCTGATCAGCAAGCCCTAGGCTCTGTGGTTAAATCACAGAATCATAGACTTTTAGAGTTGGAAGGGACCACTAAGGTTATCTAGTCCCAACCCCTTGCAATGCTGCAATTTTTCACCCAGTGTGGGGCTTGAACCCATGACCTTGAGACTAAGAGTTTCATGCTCTACTGACAGAGTTAAATAAATTTAACCACAGAGCACCACAAAGCATCACTTTCATGTCTGTTACCTACAAATTAGATCCAGTCCTGCCTTCTATAACTATGCCTAGGAACCAATTCCTAGAGAAGAGACGTGACCCTGTTGTTTCTCCTTGACTTGTCTGTGACTTTCGATACTGGAGCAGCTATCCGAGTTAGGAGTGGGTGGCACTGCTTTGCTGTGTTGTTCAAGTCCTACTTGGGTGGTCACTTACAGAGGGTGATGCTTGGGGACTGCTCTTCAGCCCTGTGGAGACTTCAATATGGGGTTCCTTGGGGTTTAGTTTTATCCCCCTATGCTAGTTAATATCTACATGAAACCACTAAGTGGGGTTATCTGGAGTTTTGGAGTCTGTTGTCAGCAAGATGCTGACGGCACACAGCTCTACTTCTCCTTTACATCCGTGGATGTTCTGGACCATTATCTTGCCTCAGTAATGGACTAGATGAGAGCCAGCAAGCTGAAGCTCAATCCAGATAAGACTGATGGGAGGTTGCCGGCTGTTGATGGGGTTACACTCCCTCTGAAGGAGGCCACGTAACATGGGGTTACTTCTGGATCCTTTGCTGTTGCTTGAGACTCAGATGGCCTCAGTGGCACACAGAGTCTTCCATCAGCTTCAGCTGGTGGCCCAGCTGCACCCCTGTGTGGACAAGGATAGCCTAACTTGTGTCATCTATGCTTTGGTAACATCTAGGTTAGACTACCGCAGTGCATTATATATACATAGTGCTGCCTCCACATGAGGTCCAGAGGGCGGCAACACGAGAATGGGCCTTTGGGGTGTAACTCTTGTCTTAAAATGTGGATAAACATATAGTAAATAATCTTGTCTCTGAATTATCCTCGTTACATTTATCTTGACAGAAGGATGTGCTGGAAAGTTATCATGTGCCAGTGTGGGGGAGCCAGTGTGGTGTAGTTGTTAAGAGTGGTAGATTTGTAATCTTGTGAACTGGGTTCGCATCTCCGCTCCTCCACATGCAGCTGCTGGGTGACCTTGGGCTAGTCACACTTCTCTGAAGTCTCTTAGCCCCACTCACCTCACAGAGTGTTTGTTGTGGGGGAGGAAGGGAAAGGAGAATGTTAGCCGCTTCGAGACTCCTTAGGGTAGTGATAAAGCAGGATATCAAATCCAAACTCCTCCTCCTCCTCCTCCTCCTCCTCCTCCTCCTCCTCCTCGTCTTCTTCTTCTCCTTCTCCTGAAGATGTCCCACAGTTACACTGCAACTACATAACAAATCTGTAAGCACCTCCATATATCAGAAACCTACTGAGTGCTACACATGCCTACGTGCTTCAGCTTCGACCGTGGGGCCAGCTCCTAGGGGCTGAGGTCCCTTTGCCCCCCCCCAAATATTTTTGGGTGCCAGCCCCCCCCCCCCCCGGTTGATAGGCATTGCAAATTCAAATAGTTTTTGTGTGCCTCATCTTGGAATCGATTATGCAGGGCGGGGCTTCCCTGGGTCCCCTTCCCCCAATATTTAATTGAAGTTGGCACTTCTGGCTTTGACCTAGAATACATAACAAAATCCATTGCCTGCTGTGTGGGTGGAGAACCTTAGACCCAGCTGTCAAATGAAGCTCACTAGGACTCTCCATTTCCAGTGTGAAACTGCTGAATTAATACTTAACAAGGAGTTCAGTTCCATCTCCTGTGACTTGAATCTAGATATTATATTATTATCATCATCATCATCACACTACAGATGTCAGTTAAATTTCCGAAAGCCAGGATGTATGTATTTTTAATCAACATTGCCTTGTGAATGGTCACTATTTTAATTTCACATTTAAGCTTTAACACAGTTATGAGATCTGTCAACTAAATAGGCTTTAGTCCGTTTTTAGTCCAATGCAGCTTGTTTGTTAATCTTCAAAGCGCCACAGCACTCTTTGTCATCGCAACAGACTAACATGCCTATCCCTCTGGAAATCTTTGGTTGATGTCACTGGTACCATCCAGTCAGGCACAAGTGACAGGTAAACGACAGCCATCTTACACAGAGCAAAGGAATGTGCTGACACTCACCTGAAAGGTGTGGTGCCCGTTTCAGCACCAAGAGAGAAACAGGAGAGATGTATCCTGAGCCACAACCAAAGGTTTCTGGGGTGTGCTAATTTCTCACAAGAAGAAGAATAATCGGTGCACAGCTTGACTCCCAAGAATCTTTCAGCCATGTGAAATCGCGATATCCTTGCCCCCTTTGTTCTTATTAGAAAGATCTAAAGGAGGCCATTTCCTAGTATTATCCCTTTTTTCTTACATGAAGTTAACATATTTAGCCCTGTTTTGGGTGCTTTTCTTTCTTTCTTTTCAAGGTTGATACTTTAGAAGAGTGTATATACTGTATTCATGTTACCATATATGTCTCAATATATTTTTTTTTAAGGAAAGAGGGAAGGAAAGGAGGGGGGGTGAAATCATTCTGTTTCAAATAATGAGCATGTGCACCTTTTTGCCTCAGGCCTTCATACACAATTTAGCCAGAAAGCCAGGGCAGATCATGATTTAGCTTTTGACATCTCCTGCCTTCAGGCCAGTAGAGACTAATACAGATTTCTGACTCTGAGCACACCACAGGAAAAAAAAAGTGAGGGAGAGAGGCCTTTTATTGACTAAATGATAAAGAGGTTTGTAATGATAAATAACAGTCATTTTATTGTGGAATTCCCCAGAAAAGATGCATTTTCAGTATCCGAAGAAGTCGACGAGCCAACACTGGTTCCCCGTGGATCTGAACCTGCTAAGCTCCAAGTCCTCCTGTGCAAAAATGAAGGTCGCAAATTGCATAAGACCCACCCTATTAAAACTGCATAAGCACAATACATAATCATGGCTCTATCCAGGCCGGCTGGAACTGAGAGGATTAGCTGAAGGCAGAGTCTGGCCTTGCATTCCCTCTCAGGCTGTGTGTCTGACACAGTCAGCGGTGCATCGTCGGCACCCGGACTGGACGAGCCTTTTTCTTTCTTTCTGCCAGCTTTGATCGATAGTTTAATTGTAGACTTTGGGAGCAATAATGGATAATTCAGCCTGAACCATCCTTTATGAGCCACGTTGTCAAGGATGGAGCTTTCAAAATTAAACAAGAGTTGGGTAATATTATTACATTTGTACAGCTCACATACAGTTAAAATCCACTTACAAATACTGTCTTGACAACTCATGGAGTTCAATAAACATTGGCTGAGGTAGGTTGAGAGGTGCGAAGGGAAACAAGAGGAAAGAATTGGCGCCGATTGCAATATTTTTTCTGGGAGGCCTTACATTTACCTCAGGACTAGTAAAAACAGCAATATATATCTGAACTAAACAAGAATGGCAAGGTGAGGGGAGACTCGGTAAATAACTAGTATTCTGTAGCCAGGCGTAGTTATACACACACATAGTCTATGGAGACTATAGATATTAGTTATCATTATGAATGCCCTTCTCCTCCTCCAGTGATTGGAGGAAATATGAAGTCAGTTTGGCAAAAGGACATACCTGGTAAAGTCTAGAGATTTCATGAGCAGTATGCTGATGGAAGTGGGCTAGGGAGATGAACACCCAGGATTTTGAGGGCTTTAGAGGCTCTGAACTACACATATCAGTTCAAAACAACCGGCCATCAAATATTTGGCTGGAAGTCTCTGGTGCTTGTGTCTTTTCTGCACATGTACATTGCCATGCACTTCATAGAACCAGTGAAACAAACTCGGCATTACTTGGCACCAGGGTTTCATATTGTATCAGTGAAAACTATTATGGTACAACAAGATGCTGGAAAACAACATGCAAATTAAATGAAACCATGGTGAAATGCACATGAGAAGTACAGAGTGATTTGCTGGTCCAGTCTTTTTTTTTAATGGCATTTATATCCCACCTTTTTCTCAAAGGAGTCCAGCATCCTTTTTCTCAAAGGATACATTAAACCATGCAGTAAAAACCATATAAAATTTAAAATCAGAGGTCAACCAACTAGTATTTTAATGGCCAGCGAAAGCTTGGGGGCATAGAAAAGTTTTCAACAGGGCTTTAAAGGTTAAAGCAGAAGGTGTCTGCTGACTTTCTATTGGTAGAGCATTCCACAGGCAATAGCACTAAATGATATATAGCAGTAACGGTATCATATATCACTTAACAATAGCAAAAAACCAGGTCACCTTGGACACTAAGGGCGGATCTACACTCACAGTTTATAACGTAAAGAAAGGGTTAAAGAATAGTTTTCAAAACAGAGGGACAAATGACACATTGCTCTTAACGTTCTTAGTGCATTATTAAAATGTGGCGCCAGAGGACACTACAGAGCAATCAGAAACCAGATAGACAGCAGAGAAACAGCAAGAGAGAACGTTTCCTGTTTTGACGTTTTAGAACGGTATTTCTAATATCGTTTTAATAACGCTTAAAAGGTCAGCCTAAGTTAAGTCTCTGATCCATTTGTTGATGCTGCCAATGCTTATCTTGCTTCTCAACAATTAATTCCATATCTGTTGGTTGCTGCTCATCTAGCGATCTCTCAAGAGTGGAAGGACGCAACTTGTTATTCTGTGGTTCTATGGTTTTAAAAAGTCATGTTCGTTGCTATTTCTGAAAAACCGACTCATAAAAATACATGCTACATTTTTTTTTGTACCAGGTTAAGAGGCTTTTATTTGCCCAGGCTTTCTAAAACATTTTTATGGCCTCTTGTTGTCCTTAATAGTTTTGGGTTGTAGCCGACTGCTCTCTACTCAGAGAACAACTGAAATTAATTGGCTTAAGTTGCTCATGTCTATTAATTTCATTGGAATTCATTAATTTCATTCTACTCTGAGTATACCAAACCCCTTGCGCCTTTCCGTTTTATTGTTGTTTGAAGGAATCACTTTATTACAATAAAATGTTTTTCACTGTTGTTGCACGCCATCCAGGCATCTGTTGGATGAAGGGTGGTTTAGAAATGTTTAAAATAAATATATAAAAGAAACGGAAATTTTTGAGAGTTGCCTGTTAAAATAAACAGCAATGTTGTGAAGTGTTTTATATCTCAAGCTGTATAGTGTTCTTAAGAACCATCCAATATTGCTGCCATAACTTTTGTTATGAAGGAGCAATTATATGGAACTCTCTCTCCATAGAAATGAAGTGGAACTTCTGTTTGGCCTAGAAACCACTATGAGTGGCACATACTTCAATCCACTAAATTGTATCCTGTTGCCATAAGTCATTAACCTGTGCCTTGCATCACTGAAGGAAGTGGTCCTGTCCATGGTATCCTATTTAATAATGCTAAGTTCTGTTGGTCGCTTTTCCTCCGATGCCTGAGAATTAGATTAAGAGAAGAATATAGTGTTGGATTAAAATCATCATAAGCCACAACAAGCAAGGTCCTGTCCTTTCACATTCATTTTATGATAAACTGATAGGCTTACATGATACAAATTCACACTGAGAGAAAGCCTTGGGCAACTTAGCACCCTAGGGATATCGACACCGATATATAGATACAGTGGTACCTCAAGTTAAGAACTTAATTCGTTCTGGAGGTCCGTTCTTAACCTGAAACTGTTCTTAACCTGAGGTACCACTTTAGCTAATGGGGCCTCCCGCTACCGCCATGCCGCCACCATGCAATTTCTGTCCTCATCCTGAAGCAAAGTTCTTAACCCGAGGTACTATTTCTGGGTTAGCAGAGTCTGTAACCTGAAGCGTCTGTAACCTGAGGTACCACTGTATATGCAAAGCATTATGGTACTTCCCTTTAAATATGGCTTCTATAGCAGAAGTTGAATCAAAAAGCACACAAGTTCATTATCATGGAGAGGTGGTAGTATTTTCAATATTATGTCTGAAAAAGCTCAATGAAGTAAGAATAGTTGCTTAAGCACTACCTCTGGGCAACACATGCAATGATATCTCCCAATGTATGTCCTTACAGGGTGATCCATGCATGTACGCTCAACACTTGATGACAAAAGTGTCAACTGGCGAATGGCATGTATAAAATAAGAGGCATCCCATCTCAAACACCACAGATAGAACTTGCACCTCAAACACACCACTTTTTTTTCCATAGATTCAGTCCGCCTCATTCAGCCGTCATTCATCAAGACCGAACAGCACCTTATCATGGTGTGAGAAAATTAAGATCTTCTGAAAAGTTATCAGAGATCTTCTAAGGATGTAGCCTGCAACTAAATCCAGTTTCAATGTTACTAGGTCATATTGGCTAGCACACAAAGGAAGATTTTTGGTATTCCAGTTATGGGTAGCAACTTGGATAATGGTAGCAAAATCCTGGAGAAGCATTCATCTTTCCCAAATTGCCCAGTGGTTCCTCAGCAGTGTGGGACCTCATGGTCATGAACTTCCCTTCACTTGTCAGCTTCTACATCAATGGTGTCCATAGTGTAGGACTTGTGGCTAGAAGGCTGCATGGAACTCCCAATATATTTCGATGTACCTCTCCGGCATTGTAGATCCACTCTTGCTTGTAACTGCTTCTTCTTTTCCATGTAAGAGGCAGCGAAAGAGAAATGGGGAAAGCTATGCAATCCTGCAAATTCCACCCACTTTTGCTTCTGGTATTTCCCACCGGTGGCCTGTAGCCCCTAACAGATCATCTCACAGGAATATGGTGTTTGTCAGGAGGAGGGGGAAAAGCTTTTCCACTCCTGCAAGATGCATTGGCCCTATCTCCTAATAAGCCGTGGACCTTGGACATGGCTTCTGGGTCTTGTACCTTGCAAGGAACTGGAAGTGATGTTGAAGGTCGTGTGGGACCCAGGACGCCAGTTTAAATGCTCTGTGAGGCCTCAGATGGTACCTCCGGGACCTTGGAGGCCTTGGAAGTGTCATCCTAGGCCTCACAGGGCATCCGACGCCACTTCTGGGGGTGACATAACATAACATCATGATGTCACATTACGTCATTGCCACTGAGCACCCATGATCTGGGGCCCAAGTCAGCACCCCTGTACTTAATGGTATTGGTAAGGGGGGTTTTAAAATAAATGTTTAGGCCATACTTTCCCAGTGACTAAGGACTCGTTCATCCTCAATATTATGCCCATTTTATGACTGATTTGGATAAGGCCTACCAAAATATACTTTACAAATCACACACACACACACACCCCAGCTACAATGCTTTACGTGTTCACCTAACATGCAAAGTGTAAATGTGACAAATGCATTGGTGTATCATGCAAGTTCACTTGCGCTTAGATTGTGTGGTTCCCTTAACACTCAGTGGGATCCGGCATTTGCTGCAGTATCGTGCACAAAATGGGCTTCAGTGAATTTATGGTACAGTAGGTGATTTCATCTTAGGCTAAGACAGTTATTATAACCGCTCTAAATGTAGATAGGCAGCTCTGTATTTTTTTTTTGGCTCCACAAACAGACCAAAACCTATAGCCAGATGCAGGCTCTGGCATGTAAGTATTAAAGAAGAAGGTGAAAGTTGTCTCACGTAGCTCCTATGGCTCATCTTCCTGGGCTGCTGAGCCACAGACTGTGTGAACTGAGGGAAACCTACTCAGAGTATTCCTACCACAAGCACAAATTTTGCTCACTGGGATTAGCATCTGTACCTCTCTCCGCCCCTGACCTTTGCACTTTGCTTGATAGCAAGCTGATTGATTTTTCAAGTTGATTTCCTTCCTAGGGTATTTCACTCTGGACTAATTTCATTTTGCTAAATCCGATAAGAGATTAAAAACCACACACATTTTTGGTAGAGATAATGCATTCACATGGGCACCCAGCCATCAAGTTCAGAAAGAGGGGGTGGGGAGGAGAGCGAACGGCTTTATTGCAAGCGCTTGAGATTCCTGTTTGTAACATAACTTCTTGGCAGATGCTTCTTAATTGATATGCACATTTCCAAGGTCACTTTTAACAGCACAACGACTTTCTCTTTCTACTCCATTTTCAAATTCATGCGCTTCCCCAATGTTGATATCTATGAAAACAAACCTGTTCTGTTTTGAAGGCTAGGGACACAAATCAGCCTAGCTCTTTAAACACTGCAAGGAAAACAATATTGCAAGTTCTTGCAGAGTCAGGGCCGGCTTACCCATAGGCACTAGGGGTGCGGGGCACCGGGTGCCGGGCTCTCAGGGGCGCCAGGCCGAGAGTCCGGGGCCAAGATTTGGAGTCTGGGGATTGAAGAGCCAGGCCAGCCGACAGCCGCTCCCGAGCGGAGCAGAGCCCGTCGGAGCACCACAGGCTTTTCTGCTGTGGGCACTGAGGCAGCCGGCTGGCTCTGCCTCCTGCATGCCTGGAATTGGCAGGCCATCGAGAGGCCCGGCCAGCATACACATGCTGATCACACAAGACGCACAGTTTCCCTCCCAAGCCTTTGCAGGAAATGCTCTCCTCCCGCAGTGGCATGGGAGAGAGTTGTGCACCTGCCACCCATCTGGCTGGAGGGCACGCAGCTTCCCTCCCAAGCCTCTGTGGAGATTGCTCTCCTCCCTCCACCTGCAGTGGCATGGGAGAGAGTTGCGTGCCCCCCCAAAGCTCAACAACTTTGGCCTGCCCCCCCCCAAAATTGGGGGTGCTGGGCAGTTTTTTGCACCCGGGCACCGCATATGCTAAAGACGGCCCTGCGCAGAGTGCAGGCCAAAGCCAGTGTAGTGCAGCGGTTAAAATGCAAGACTATGACTTGAGACACCCAGGTACAAATCTCTACTGAGTCAGCCATGAACCTCACTGTGTGGCTTTAAGTCAGCAACAGTCTCTCAACCTACATCACAGGCTTGTTGTAAGGATGAAATAAGGTGTATAGGCCACCTTGAGCTTCTTGGAGGGAGGCTGGCACTGCCATGAGACAAGCTTAGACACTGATCTCAGGCAACAGGCACAGGTGGGCAGCACCTGCCAGCCCTGCTGCTACCACCGCTGCTTCCCACCCACCAAGACTCTGCACCTCTGTCTCCCACTCCTCTCTGCCTCACTCCAAGGAAGGGACAAAAGCATCCTTCTTCCAAGTGAGGCATTCTGGGTAACAGATCTGAGAAAGTGCAGGTAGTGTTGTGGTTAGAAATGCTGCTTAGTAGCTTTTCACTACATTTTAAAAAGACGTCTAACTGCTGCCTGGCCACCATACTAAGAATGCCTCACTAACACAGCAGTATATGAAGGAGGGGAGACGACAGGAGAAGGAAAAGTGGGGGTCAGCAGTGGTAGACGCAAAGGAAGATGAGGGGTGATGGTGAGGCAACGGAGCTGCCAGAGCTCTTTCACCAGCCTTGCCTCCTTGTAGTCCATAATTATCAAATGCACATTTACTCGGAGGGAGGGAGTTAGGGGAGGGGTAGTACCTCTGGTGGTGGACATCCTTCTGAGGTAGTTTGTCCACCTTTGGTCCCCACCCTGCACTCAGCTCTCACCTGTGGCTCGTAGAAGCTGTCAGCATACAATAGTTGCCACGTCCCTGGAACAGCTTTGGCTGGCCAGCTAAAGCAGGTGAGGGCAGCTGATGGGTCTCAAACCCTCAGTGAATTAGGGACTTCCCCTGCACGTGAAGACAGGCTCCAGTGGACGAGACCAATAGTGGGTCCAGTGGTCAAGAAGGCAGCTACTTCACAAGCTGTAGAGGGAAGTGAGGGGCAGATGGAGCTCGTCAACCTGGGAAGGTAGCTCATCCAGAACGAAAACTCTGATCTTGAACCTCCGTTGCTTTGTAGGACGTCTTTGGGAGAAGAAAGGGCTAAGGAGTAAAGTTCCTAGGGTAAGTTCCTAAGACGGTTGGATGGCACCTTGTACATGTGATGGCCTGGGAATCTGATTCAGAGGCTGAACCTGAGGAATCCCAGCCCGCACAGGAGTCCCCACCTCCAGGGCCGGCTGAGCCGGGGCTGGAGCTTGAACCTGAAGGGCCCTCACCTGTGCCGGATCCTCAGGAGCAGACAGCAGCTGAATCTGCTCTGGCTCCGGAGGTGATCGAGGACCCATTGCCTGCAAGTGCTCCTCTCCCAGCCCTGTCAGGGGAAGGTGAGGTTGCCTCTGGGTCCAGTAACCCTCTAGCCTCTCCTGAGTTGCAGAGGCTCAGGGCAGAGAGGCGGAGGGAACTAAGTTCTCGCAGGAGGATTGCTCGCCTCCAGGCCAGGAGAGGCGAGTCACCTGTGGACCGGGGCCACCCTATGCCTCAGAGGAGATAAAGGCCAGCCCGCCCAGTCCCAGGTTGCGGGAGCAACATCGTTGGTTACCTGTTCCTGCCGGCACCCTGTCCTGCTTTCTGCCAGAGTTCCTGACCATGCCCGACTCCCTGCCTTGGACCGGACATGGACCACGCCGCACGGTAACCCCCCCGGGACCAGAACAGTGCACCTCCTTCCAACAACTTCTGCAGCTGGTGCCAAACATATTGCTCTGCTTTCCTTTGGACCACGTCCGCAAGACTAACAGTGGGGTCTTGTTGTCTAGGCAGCCCAGGACTTCCATACACACTAACCAGGCTTGTGCCCTGGGTAGATCACTTCAGTGCTGCTAACACAAGTGGTTTGACTTCATCCCTGGAGGCACACTCCATTTTCTTTTGAGACAGACTGATGCCAACATTTACTCAGAATCCATCTTTAGTCTCAACTTGATACATGTTTTTCCTCATCACCACCATAAATCCCAAGACCAAAAGGTAGTATTATCCATCAATGTAAAGTAAATACAAAGAAATATGATTTATTTTAAGATTGCCCTGGGGGCCTAGTCTTTATTCTGGGTAAGTTCATGTGGCATAGTGTTGTCGTTAACTGCATCCCATAAATAGCTCTGGTTTCACCAAGCTTTGGTATGTGAAACCAGAAAGATTACTCCTGAGGGATTGTTGTCTTACCTGGTTATATATTATTAACAATTCCTTTATTTATAAATAAATATTTGTGTACTACTATACCATAAAAATATATCAAAACACCTTAGAGCAATTAAAGCATAAAAACATAAAGCATAAAGAGAACTTATACCCATGGCTGCTTTTAAACAAAACTGAAAGATAATGCGAGAGCCTATGGTGGCTCTTCAAGTCTTGTATAGCTCTGCTCTGACAACATGCAAAAATGTACTTGGTGAAACTTCACCTATCACTCTATCTCCCAGCCTAGAAATGTTCCACCTGTTACATGTCTGCTTATCAAGCTGTTTTTAAGGCAAAGGAGATGGGTCAGTAAAAGAGTTGGCAGCCCTAAGCTTTCAGCCGAATCTTGATAGGGTACAAGTTTTTTCAGGAACATAGACAAGGAAGGTTTTCCCAGGAGGAGACTGTGATTTAAGGAACCATTGAGGAGAAAGGATGTGTGTGCTAACAGCATCTTAAGGCTCTAAAAAGGCAACATCTATTTGCTAGGGTTTTTTCTCTCTGTAAAATTGGAAATTCTACTCATTTAAGGGCTCCAGGGATTCTCCCACAAACAGAACTGGCAACTTCACTTCCTTAAGGAACACAAACACAGCAGGGTACAAGAATGGAGAAATAAGAACAAAACCAAGTTACAGAATTACAGGGCCATCAGCCGGTTTTGTTTTGTTTTTAACAGCCCCAGTTCTTCCGCTTTTAACACTAGCTCTGAGCAAATGGCCTCTCCATATCCTTCACCCTATTGGTGGGCAGAAAATTTTGAAAGGTCAATTTTGCCATATTTTTTTCAGGATAAGATATTCTCTAACACTTTCCATGGGGCAGGGCTCACCATTCAGTACAACATCGTCTTTCTTTTTTCCATTGTTGTTGTGTTGTTGTTGCTGCAAGAGGCAGCAGAGACCATTCCGGTGGCAGCCTGACTGCCATTTTGCATCCTCCATAACACCCTGGGCCTAACATTGGTCTGGGGCATTGTGGATAGAAATGGCGGCCACCACACAAAAAAAGGAAATATTGAAATAAAGTTCTGCAAAGTGGCTAGCCACAGCCCAGCAGAATTGCCCATCCATTACACACAAAAGGTCCCAATTTAGCCTTTGGCATCTCCAAGCAGATCAGAAACTGGTTCCTGTCTGAATTCCAGGGAAGCAGCTGCTCATCAATGTAGACAATACTGAACTACATGGACTAATACTTTAACTCAGTATAAGGCAGCTTCCTATATAGTGGGCCACGAAAATAATCACTACTTAAAACCCCATATGCATGAACCAGAACTTACAAAGTAAGGCAAAGTTAGAATCCAACAGGAGCAATATCGTGGAAGAGGCAACGTAAGCAGAAACCCACGTGGAGACTGCACAGCAACAGCAGGGATATGGCTTGTTAGACAGGTGAAAGGGCAGGCCATAACTACAAAACTGATAGGCTGCCTAATCAAAATTCAGGATAAACCTGGCCAATCCAGCTAAGTCAGGTGTAGATGGTTAACAAGCTCAGAGAAGGTCATCGTGGAGCAGGCTAGGTCTCAGCCCTGGCCACTAGATAGCTCCCTGTGGACTGCCTGTGCCCTCAAGGCTAACTGTTGCCAGTTTTATTTTTAAGCCTCCGCCAAACCCTCTGCCTCTCCAAACAAAGAAGAGATTCCCTGCTCTGTTAGTCATAAGAAATGTTATCTACATGCTCTTTTGGCAGGTATGATCTCCAAGCTCATCTTCAACCGACAGCAAACGATTGGTTGAGGAAAAGCTTGAACTCACTAAAATCAGTGTTAATCTTGCCATTAAACTCAGTTGGGCAAGGTATCACCCAAGGGGGATTAAAAATATTTATTTTTTTAGAGATGAATAAGCAGAATTCATAGACACACAGAAGCCTAGTATGGAAACAAGGGAGCCTCTGAGGACCAGTTTTCATAAATAATTACCTCATGACACTAGTTTTGTAACTGGCAGTTCTCTGTTACTATCTGTAAATAAGCGGTATTTCTTAAGGTCATTGTTTTATAGCTCATGAAAGGTTTTCATAAGGTGCACATTCCATGCGCCTTTCCATTTAATTGCATGGGTCACTGAATTAAATAAAATAGGGTTTCTGGTTTGAAGCGAGGGGTGGGTGGGAAAGGGGAGAAGGAAAAGATTCTTATTTCTTTCCATTACTCAAGAAAATTATTACAGCCCAGCTCACCAAACACAAATTGCAGGCTTTATTGGTGTGTTCTGTGGCTACTTCAGTAAACCACAAAGTGTTTACATGTGCGGCACGCATACACTTTGGGTTTTTAATAGCTGGTTGACAAGAGATTAAAGGCAGAAATATGGCATTTTATTAAAGCAAACATATCAGCATGCCTACCATGATAAAATGGTCTAGTTTTCTTCAGACACAAAAGTTTCTGTTGAGTGATACCTTTGAAATTCCTTGAGGGCACCCTATTATTCACTTCCCTCAGCAGAGAGCAGCTGCAAATGGCCTCCAATTTTCAAAGAGTATTGCCTGGTCATTCTTTACTGTCAAAATGAAGAAGAGCATAAAAGTTAAGTCAATAAAGTAATATGAAATGCTTAATATAAAAATTCAAGAATGAATGATTAACCATTAAAAACTTACAGTAGCTATTTCAGCCTAGGAAAAAAAAATTAACATTTCCCCTGAAACCTATTAACACTCCTTGTAAACAATATTCTTTCTTGAAATATATGGCTTTCCCCCCATTCTCTCTCCGTACCCTTGGCATTTTTCTTACATCCACTTTCCCACCACAGATATGCACTTGAATTCCTCAGGAGAAGGGCCTCGGAGCCCCCTTGCTTTCATGAACTGGAAAAAGGGGGAAAGGGAAGGGTGGGGGAGAAGCCTTCCCCCCCCCCCCTTTTGGGGACTAATAATACACTTTCAGGCTTCCTAAACCTTCCATAACAATCATACTACCTGTTGTAGCTTCTGGCACACTCCTGTATATACAAGTGTTGCATCAAGTGTTTTCTTGCTCTAAACTATTTTATTACAAGATGAAAATGCCTGATGTCATGCACTCTTGAAAGAAAGAAAGAAAGAAAGAAAGAAAGAAAGAAAGAAAGAAAGAGAATTATCTTTCTAGGAAGTAAGTTTTAGGCAAAGTTTTATATGAATGTTTTCATTTAAATTATGTACAGCTCAACTATGCATTGTATGTTCTACTTCACAGCAATCTTTACACCAATAAGGGATTTGGTGGCTGGTATGCTATGCACCTTTACTTAGTACTAGAGTAAGTCCAGATTAACTCAGTGGGACCCCGGCTTCTGAGTAAACATAGACATATAATATCTCGAATATGGCAGTTTGCTTTGGCTACCTGTCTCAGCTTTTAGGGTACAGCAAAACACCACAAAGCCACATAAATTATAATTGCTATTACATATGCGTCTGCATCATTTTTTTGTTGTATTGTTTGGCTTTTGAAGTGTGCCAACCCCACAAATATTTATCCCACAATTTCCCCCCTCCCTTCTAGGGTTAATTTGAGGAGAAGACAAGACTCGCCCTCCCAGTGAGTTGTATCCAATCCTACTCAGATTAGACCCATTAAAATTAATGGGGATAATTTAAGTTCATTCATTTCGGTGGTTCTAATCCAAATAGAATGTAGGCCCTATCTGCACTATACATTTTTAAAGGCTGTTGCTTTAGCTCTCCTGTGCTCAGCCAACCATTCACTCGTCCCCTCTGGGCAGGGCTAGCACCTTCACACACCTCTCTGCTCCCAGGGATGCTTAGAGGCAGGTGAGCATGACATATCCCTGCCAGAAATGGCTTTTGGAGGGGCAGCTGGACAGTCCTTCCAAATCAAGGGGTTCCTTGCTTACTTTATGCCCCTCCCATGTGGAAAGATCCACCACAGACCTTTCTTTCTGACCATTTCAATGCTCATTGCATCCACAAAAATAATAACTTCTCACATGTGGATGATACATTTCTCTGAGCAGGAGTGCGACAGGCAACAGGAGAAGCTTTTAGCTGATTTCAGCTGATTACTGGCTCTGATATACAGTAGATATAACTTTTTTCATATTCATGTCTTGTTATACTCGTTCAAATGGGGAAAAAACACACATAGGGTGGGGTTGGTGGGTGAAAAACTACCTAAGTTGCCTTCCCAAAACAATATATGAACAGAAACGCAGCCATCGTTTTCTGAATTTTGCAATTCAGTTTTTTTAAGCATGTACATGTGGGAAATGAATACATTACAGGAAAGTGGGCAGAAAATGCATATATTAGTGAAATCAACATATAAAATGCACAATGTTTGGGGAAATTGCTTGCAAAATGTGCATATTGTGTACACAAAGGATGGCTATTCGTAAGTACTTTTTTAAAAATGCAAACTGATGGCAAAATGTGGCAAGCTGAACTAGGGAAAATGAGAAACTGAGGTAAAATGAAATAGGGCATCAGACCAATGAGAAGCCTCATTGTATTCTCTCTTCTTCTAGGGCTGGTAGTAGAGTCTGTCCAGGGTTAGGACAGAGGAGCCGCAGTTAGTTCAACAGACCAATATCAAATACTCAATTAAAAGTTTCCATTGGTGAAATGGGATAATATAGTTCGCTATGAGAAGACTGGGTCAACAGGATGCTATCAGAAGGTCTTCTAGTAATCCTTAACAAGGCTTGTATGTTGATTACCTTTCTGAAGATGTTTGCCTTCAAAAATTAGATTGTTTAGGTGAAATTAAATTTAGCCCAACAATGCTTCCATTTGTACCCACGTTATGCTAGAGGTAGGCTACAATTGATTCTCCATTACCACAACTAAATTACATCTGGCTACAGTTTAACAACAGGCTGGTTCCTGTCTAGAGGTAAATGCAGCAGTCACCTCATAATACAGCAATGATACAGCAAAACATTTTTGGCTTGTTTGTTTACATGCGCAGAACTTTCCTCAGCACTGGACTTATTCATGGGATAGGCCTTACTCATGCAGACATCCATGAACATACTGCACACTCCAGTCGGTGCCCTGGGAAAGCAGTGGTCTTATCCTTTCCCTTCCCATTAAAAGATGGGCTCTCACACCCTTTAGATCAGATCTTGAGCAGAGAATTTTTAGAGCCAGTTACAAATCAGACTGCCTTCTATGGACATGCCAGCTGAGACAGCAATAAACCACCATGTGTTGTGAATAAGACAACCATACAAAAAACAACTGGAGTTGCAATTGCTGCAACTAAAATACATACAGGCTGTAACTGACACAATTTTCTATGAAATAGTGCTGCACCCAATTTTCTTGATATTCAGCTTTTTATGCCAAAGTTTCCGTTTCCAAGGCTGTGAAATAGTCTAGCAAAAAACAAAAAACATACACACTTTCACCATTTCTGCCCCAGATTTGCCACTATCTCCGTACCATTTTTGTTTTAATTTCAGGAACATTGCTCACACCTCTCTCTCAGTCTCGCTGATGTGAGCTGATCTGCATAAATGCCTGACTTTGAGCAACAATTGCAGAATTAAAAGCCTTTATAAGCCTGTTGCTATGTGCCAAGGCACAATAAAACTTTTAAAGCCCCAGTGCTGCACACTAGTGTACAGAAATGCTTAGATTTAAATAAAATAAAAAACTTGAAATCATTCTGCAAGCATTTTTATGCTGAATGCCACCCTGAGGAAAGAAAAAGCCAACGATTGAGGCTGTTTTTTGAAGGGCACAAAATTTAGCAAAATTCAGCCTTCCTGGTTCAGCTCATTTCTACAATGAAACTTTGCTATTTGTTAATAATAATAATAATGTTGTTATTATTTATACCCCACCCATCTGACTTGGTTGCCCAAGCCACTCTTTGTTGCCTGGTTGGAATTTTTTTCCCTGAAGTTTTATTATGCTTACATGCATTCTGGTTTTAGGATTAATTACAAAGGCTTTGGCTGCTCATGATCAAAGCGGTGGTGGTGGTGGTGATAATGACCCTGAAGGCCCCTTTCAATCTCCGAATCTTACGGAGTCCCGATCACAATTTTCCATTTCATACTTAAGTGTTATATAAAGGTAACAGTCATAAAAATCCACAATTTTGGAATGTGATTTATTTTATATGGACTTAGTGTTATATATGTTAAAAGGCACAATTGCTTCCAGGTGCTTTAGGCTACCTGGTTACCAAGAGGTCATGGTACTAGTTAAAAAGTAAGTCACACTCTCTTTTCAAGCTACTGTGTGTTACATAGCACAATGTGGCGCGCGCGCGCGCACACACACACACACACACACACACACCTTTTAGAATTCCTGGGGAACACCAGTTCAGACAGAGGAGCAGCTTTAGCAAATGTCAAGATCTCACAAAAGTAAGCAAGGCTGAGGCAGAGCAAAGGTTAGCACCTGTACCAGAAAAGTCATAACACGGGCCCTGGCAACGGGTGAGGGAAAGGATTAATGGGGGGAGAAATAGGCTGTCATCAAGCCGAAGAGCAGAAGTGACCCTAATAGCTCTAACCTCAAGACACCTCTCGAGATTTCGTTCATTCACGACATTGCTAGACATGTTAATCAGCAGCCGATCCCGCAAAGGGACACCTCTTTTTCAGGCCTGGGTTTATGTCATTAAAAATGGTGGACATGATACCATTTTGCACTTTCTTTCTTTCAGATGTGTTTATGACAGGCAGCAGTGCTGCTGACAGAATGAAGGCATGAGGATGTATCTTTAAATGGCTCATTCCGTCACAATAGATTGTAAAGAGCTGGGAGGGAGGGGGGCAGGAAGTCAGACAAGGAGGTACGCCCACAAAACATTTTCCATTCCAAAGGTGGCTACATCTTGGATGAAATAAGCAGGAAGGCAGGAATCGCATGACACCTGAACTTATTGTTGCCCTTCCAACAGTGTGGCATCTGAAACCAGTCATAGTAGAAAGAGGGAATCACAGAATCGTAGGATTGTAGAGTTGGAAGGGGACCTGGAGGAACATCTGGTCCAATCTCTTTGCAAACTCCAATTTGGGAGATTTGGGGAGTGAGGTTATTACCCCTCTACTACTATCCGTACCAGGTTGCTCAACCATTGCTACTGTGTCCTTTCTTCTAGCAGATCAAGATAATAGCAAACAGTGCAAAAAAAAAAAAAAAAAAATTAGCAGGGCAATTAGAATAAGATACAGTGGTACCTCAGGTTACGTACACTTCAGGTTACATATGCTTCAGGTTATAGACTCCACTAACCCAGAAATAGTACCTCAGGTTAAGAACTTTGCTTCACGATGAGAACAGAAATCGTGCTCCAGCGGCGCGGCAGCAGCAGGAGGCCCCATTAGCTAAAGTGGTGCTTCAGGTTAAGAATAGTTTCAGGTTAAGAACGGACCTCCAGAATGAATTAAGCACTTAACCCGAGGTACCACTGTCTATTATTTGATTATTGATGTAAACCTCCAGAATGCATTTTGTATAATTAAGTTTTTACCTCTATTTTCATTTTATTTTATTGCTACGGCTAGTGGCTGATGCAAATAAAGATTCTTCTGATTCATTCTGTCCCATAAGGGGATCAAACCTGCAATGTTGGCATTGTCAGCACCATGCTCTAACCATTCTAGCATAGGAAGGCATACACTCCTTCTCTTATAGGTACTGCAAATGCAGTCCATATAGACACGTAAACTGGTTTAGATTAATTTGCTGGGAGTAGCAGTAATATGAAGTGATCAGAGGCAGATTTAGGGCAGCACAACCGGTTCCGCTGCACTGGGTGCTGAACCTAGGGGGCATCACAACTGTGACACTGTGAAATGAGCAGAATGGAAGGCGGGAGGCATCAAATGCTGGCCTTGCACGGGGTGCTACTGAAATTTGAAAGACCAAAGTCCTGAAGTGATACAGTGTCTAGTGCAAGGAGAGAACATGCAAAACTCTGCCACTAAAATAAGGTTACCAGACGTCCCTGTTTCCTGGGGACAGTCCCCGGATTTACAAATCAGTCCCCATACAAAATCAGTTGAAGTTGAAAAGTGTCCCCGGATTCATTGAAAACAATCTGGTAACTTTATACTAAAAGATTAAATGAAACAAGAAAAGGGAAGCAAGGCGATATGTATTGGGTTGGGCCCAGAAGTAGTTAATTGGAATAAATGGAACAAGTTGAAATATATGGAACAAATAAAAAATATTCCTTCTAGTAGCACCTTAAAGACCAACTAAGTTAGTTCTTGGTATGAGCTTTCGTGTGCATGCACACGAAAGCTCATACCAAGAACTAACTTAGTTGGTCTTTAAGGTGCTACTAGAAGGAATATTTTTTATTTTGACTATGGCAGACCAACACGGCTACCTATCTGTAACTGGATATATGGAACAAGTTAGTCAAGACTGGACTAATCTCTAATTAATTTCAATCGTAGCTTTCAACTATCTTTCCAAGCCATTGTGTCCCATGTTACTGTCAACCATCTTCAGGAGCACAAAAGTTGGGGCTGCTTTTCATGAACTCTCAGTGGCTCAAGAAAGTGCTAATCTCTTCCTCCTAATAGGGTGAGTGACATCTTGGTCGTTCATTGACCCATTGTATTGCACTTCTGATCTCAGAAATCATAAGTGAAAACCATGGCCAAGCTCAGTAGTCCCTGAATTCTTTCAAGACAGCTCAGCAATCTGCAAAGTGCGAGTTAGAATAAGTTATTACAAGAGGCTTCCTAGAGTGGCTGTTTTAAATCAAGTGCTGTCAAATAATTTTTAACTTTCTTTGATCTGCGCTCCATCTCAGCTTTACCTTGCTGACCTATATATAGCATAGCCTCTCTTAGCTTTCCACACCTTTTTTATTCCCTGCCTATAAACTTTTATTTCCCCCTTTTTATCATATACGTGTTAGAATATAAAAAGAGAGCCGTTCCTAGTTTGGATCCTCCGGAAGATTATATATAAAACCCGTAAGTGTGTTAGCAACCTAGAAAGAAATGAGAAAGAGACAGGAAGGTAAATAATCGCGCAAGAGACAAAAATATGATGTTCGGGACTGGGAAAGTATTATCCCTCGGGTGGTTTATGGCTTATAAGAGACACATCTGAGGAACTTGGTATCAGATGCCTTCTTACAATATCTTTTATAGGAGTAATGACTATAATTTTAAAGGCTAGGAAGGAAAGGACTCTGAACAAAGACTTGCGGGTGGGTGAAGAAGGAACTTTAATGAAGACAAATGTATGTAAGAAAGAAAGGCACAGCAGGAGAGTAAAACCAAAAGAGGACAGGTGGAAAATTAAGACTCAGCATCAACTCAGACTGTAGATATTAATGCAGAAATGCATTAGTGTGCCAGTCAATTAAAGAATCAAGTTAAAATCTGGGCAGGTGGCAATTATCAGGTTGGAATTGAGAGTGGTTAATACTTGCCAGGACCAACTGTTTCCACTGATCATGCAAAGAACTGTGAGTGGGTTGGAGGCATCCTTCGGGCTTGTTTTATACAAAGGAAAGTAAGTCAAACTGCATCCTGCCCAAAGGCCTGACAGAACAGCTCCGTCTTGCAGGCACTGCGGAAAGATGTCAAATCCCGCAAGGCCCTGATCTCTTGTGGGAGAGCATTCTACCAGGCCGGGGCCACGGCCGAAAAGGCCCTGGCTCTAGTCAAGGCCAGTCTAATTTCCCTGGGACCCGTGATCTTCAAGGTGTTGTTGTTGTTAGCAGACTGTAAGGTCCTCCGTGGGGCATACCAGAAGAAGCAGTCCCATAGGTATGGCGTTTCTGTGCGCTCTGGTTTCCATCACGGTGTCCTGTTGCACCAGAAGCAGTTTAGTCATGCTGGCCACATGACCCGCAAAGCTGTCTGTGGACAAACACCAGCTCCCTCGGCCTGAATGCGAAAGGAGCGTCACAACCCCATAGTTGCCTTTGACTGGACTTAACCATCCAGGGGTTAAGGGTTGTGTTTTTTTAATTGCATTGACTCTTATGTAGGTGTATGTAGGGTGGCACCTGGAAAATGTGCTTTGCTGATTTGCCATATGAAAATATATTAGTAATATAGTATATAATCATAGTCTATAATGATAAAATTCTATCATCACAATTACCATCGGTGTATTACCCCTTCGCTGATAATACCAAGCTCTCCTTTTTAACTGGTGGCTATAATATCCAAGTCCGCAGGCTTTTGTGTAAGCAGAAAAGTGCAGGTAGCAAGGGATCTGTGCTCTCAGTGCAATTCTTTTTCATCTTGCAGATTTGATTCCCTAAGACTTGTCTTATGAAAGGCAAATTTGCAGTTATCATTGAAGCAATGAAGAGGCTATTATTCATCCTTGCACTGCTGAAAACTGAACAGTCTGGTCTGAAGCTACCTGGGATTTCTATTTTGCTTCCCATACTTCTCTCTTTAGGCATTCAAATTGACAAATGCTCTTGTATATAGTTTTTAAACCCTGTCCATATCTAATGCATCAGCATCTTGTTATGGAGCCTTTGATTTCATTGTTTGCAAGGCTACTATATCAGCAGTGTGGAATTGCCAAGGCACTAAGAAGCCCAATTTTTCTTTAATTTCTCGGGAAATTGACAGCTTTATGAACTGTCTCTTTACCTATGCCTCATAAACATGTCAGGCTGTAGGAAGCCATTCTAATTAAATCCCAGGAGAACTGCAAAGGAAGATTAGAGCTTCCTGGCAGATTATTAAAAAAACAGTTGTTCATATATACACAAGTATCTGTACTGGAACCTAACATTTGATAAAACAGCCACAGAATTAACCCCACTGGCAATTCCAGATGACACCTATAAAAAAGAAAATCTCAGGGGAAAATATGCTAACCATAACTTTTGAGTGGTGTTTTGTATCTTCCAAACTGAATATCGATTCGGGGGGAAGGCACCCCCAAAAAACCCTTCCCAAATACAATTAATTCAAATTAAGATCTAGGAGTTTCACCTTTTACCCTTGATTACAAGAACCTGATACAAAATGAGGTATGAATATGTCTTCAAGGTTTACCCTGGAATTAACGCAGTCAATAGATTCAAGTTACAAGAGATTCCAAAGAAGACCTTTCTAACAATAAGAGCTGTTTGACAGTGGAACAGTCTCCCTTGGGAGGTTGTGGACTCTCCTTCCTTGGAGGTTTGTAAGCAGAGGTTGGATGGTCATCTGTCATGGATGCTTTAGCTGAGATTCCTGCATTCCAAGAGGTTGAACTAGGAGTCCCTGAGGTCCCTTCCAACCCTACCATTCTATGACTCTAATATTATCGGGGGAATAGTTCGCCTGGTAAAACATGGTAACAAGGAAACTTATAGGCCAGTAATATGTTTCAAATTCTGCTTGATATTTAGGAGACCGAGCATCCAACCATGTGGCTTTATAAGGGTTCGGTGGAAAATAATAGATATGAGCTTAACAGACAAATATTGATGTAGTGGACTGGCCTCCCTTTAGAGTTGATCATAAGAGTCATGAAGAGGAAGAGGAAGTGCAATGGCTAAAGGTACAGATGTACAATGTAGGTACAATGAAGAAGAAGAAGAGTTTGGATTTGATATCCCGCCTTTCACTCCCTTTAAGGAGTCTCAAAGCGGCTAACATTCTCCTTTCCCTTCCTCCCCCACAACAAACACTCTGTGAGGTGAGTGGGGCTGAGAGACTTCAAAGAAGTGTGACTGGCCCAAGGTCACCCAGCAGCTGCATGTGGAGGAGCGGAGACGCGAACCCGGTTCCCCAGATTACGAGACTACCGCTCTTAACCACTACACCACACTGGCAATGCAGTCATTGTGATTTTATTTTATTTTATTTTTATAAATTTTTAATTAAGTTTTCCACAATTATAACAAATATCGCCTAATAAACTAACAAACAAAAACAGAAACAAAAAACAACAAAATACATCAAAGAAGAAAACAATACACAAATAAACAATAAAAACAAACATAGTTCTTTAAAGATCCAACCTTATAAACATATTATTGACTTCCCCTAGTCCCTCCCTTCTGAGTTTCCTTGTATCTGGATGTAACAGCTTTCCAATATCATTATTAAGCAAAATATTTCCAATTGTCATCTAACTTATTCACTTTTCTTACTGTTGTAAATCCCATTTATTAAATTAAATTCTAATTTGATCCTAAGCCAATTTGGTACTTTCAAGTAATTTCTAACCTTTTATATTACAATATTTATTCAAATGGTCCTTAAATTTCTACCAATCTTCTTGGTATTCCTCTTCTTTCTGGTCGCGGATTCTTCCAGTCAGGTCAGCTAGCTCCGAGAAGTCCATCATCTTCATCTGCCAATCTTCCACTGTTGGTATTTCTTGTGTTTTCCAATTCTTGGCTATTAAAATTTGAGCAGCCGTTGCAGCTTACAAACATAACCTAACATCTTTCTTGGGCAGTTCCAAACCTGTTATTCCAAGAAGAAAGGCCTCTGGTTTCTTGATAAATGTCTATATCAATATTTTTTTCAATTCATTATGAATCTTCTCCCAGAAGTCTTTCACCTTGGGACAGGTCCACCACATATGGAAAAAGGTACCTTCTTTTTCTTTACATTTCCAACAAAGATCATCACTATTATGATAAATCTTAGCTAATTTTACAGGGGTTAAGTACCACATTGTTGTTGGGTGTAAGCTATTGAAAGGACCACTGAAATCCCAAAGCCAGGATACACATTTGGGGTGACCATGTGCCCTGCTTTACAAAAGACAGCCCTCTATTGGAAGAGCTGTCAAAGGACACTTCTCCATTTGCAGGTATCCTCTAAGCCTAGGGATGTCTGGTCCCAAGCCACAAGAAGGAAAAACAGGCCCTTGGCACTGCCCATCAGACCCGGACAGCAGACTGAACCTGTCTGGTCACAGTCTTCCTCGCTATGGTAAGATGTATTGTATTTCTATTTAAATTAGAGAGATTGTTTCTATATGTGTGTATGAAAATGCTATGCAGGTCTCTTACTTATTTGTCATCTTTTTCAGTTAGGCATTTTCTCTGTTTTGGTGAAGTGCAAGCAGCCACTTGATGCACACTTTAAAATGAGTGTGTTTGGTGACACAAAGCAGGTACATCCTTTGCCCTCTTAAATAGAGCCTTCCCATTGCTATGCAGTTCCTCAAATAATTGAATTATTGGGCAACTACAGTCCTAGTTACAAAGAAGTATTCATTAGGCAGAACGGCCCACTCTGTAATTATTTGCTGGCCTGCCGAATGTATTCGTTCACTTTTTGAAGAATTTTGTCAACAGTCACTATATAACAGAAGTGACTTTAGCAGTAATTTTGCTCTTGCACACTGCTTCTCTGTGTCTGGGAATCTAACCAACTTTCCACTGAAGAAGACTTCCTGAAGACTCCAAAAGAAGCAGATCTAATAAAACAAAAAGAAGACTCCAAAAGAAGCAGATCTAATAAAACATATAAGCTTATCTCTTTTATTGCTCTTTTCTAGTGCCTTAATATATTCATGTTTTAGCAAAAACAGAATCCCCTTGTCTCATTTGTGCTTTATCCATGAAATCAGAATCTAAAAAAATAAATAAAAACGTGCTGAGTTGCTTGATATGCAAATCTACGTTTAAAAGACCATCTGGGTTTACTAGCTTTATCGCAAGATGTTGACTGGCAGAAGTGACTAGGAGTGTATAATTTGAAAGCACACTGGACAGTCATATTGTTGTGCTGCAGTAAAGTCACTGGCTTTTATCATTTTCACTTATGGCCATGAAGTGTAAGGGAGGGTAGGCATACGCCATTCATCATAAAACAGCCTGGCCTTGTAATTTGTACTGGGAAAACAATGGTTCATTTGCCACAACCAAGGAAAACCTATATACTGTGTTGCCAGTCTGTGTGAAGGCTATTAGGAGTGCCAAACCAGATGGCAAAAAAATGTCACAGTGATGATCTGCTACTAGCCACCCAAGTTCTCATGCCAGACATCAGTTGAAAACGAAGAGTGTACAGACCAAAGCCCACCAGGAAAAGTCTAGATGTCAAAGGGCAGACAGCAGGAAGTCGTGATTGTTCCTTGCCAGTGACAGAAAAGCTGTCTGTTCATTCACCAGCTCTCCCTCTCAGGCCAGCTGTGAGGAGTGGATCCTGTGATCTCAGTCCCCACCACCACCCAGAGAGAGAGGTGGGCACTTTTCCATGGATGCCTTGTTCACCTTTGGGCTCTGGGTGAGCAAGCAGATGATGCCTCATAGGAAGAGCCACATGGGCCACAGTGCACTGAAGGAGGCTTCCAAGGTCATTTCATGCATAAACACTTCCCAGGTAGCCAGAATTCATGGTTGCTCCCATTAAAATGTATACTACTACTACTACTACTACTACTACTAATAATAATAATAATAATTTATTATTTATACCCCACCCATCTGGCTGGGTTTCCCCAGCCACTCTGGGCAGCTCCCAACAGAACTAAAACTACCCTAAACAGGGCTGCCTTCAGATGTCTTCTAAAAGTCAGATAGTTGTTTATTTCCTTGACATCTCATGGGAGGGCGTTCCACAGGGCGGGCGCCACTACCAAGAAGGCCCTCTGCCTGGTTCCCTGCAACCTCACTTCTCACAGGGAGGGAATCACCAGAAGGCCCTCAGAGCTGGACCTCCTTGTTTGGCTGCAAACAAAGGTAAAATGGCCTTAAGGAAGAAGAAGAAGAAGCAGTGTTTGGATTTGATATCCCGCTTTATCACCACCCTAAGGAGTCTCAAAGCGGCTAACAATCTCCTTTCCCCTCCTCCCCCACAACAAACACTCTGTGAGGTGAGTGGGGCTGAGAGACTTCAAAGAAGTGTGACTGGCCCAAGGTCACCCAGCAGCAGCATGTGGAGGAGCGGAGATTCACCAGATTACGAGTCTACCGCTCTTAACCACTACACCACACTGGCTCTCCTCTTGAATATTCTTAAAGTAGAACAGCTCAATGGAACATGGTGGGGGTGGGGGAGTCTGGGTTGGGCTGCTTGCCTGAAGCCGTTCATTTTTATTTTTAAGGAGAGTAGACTTGTCACCTCCACAGCTGTCCAAGCCCCTCTTCCTGCATGGAACCACCAGCTGCAATGCTTTCCCCACCCTGATCTCTTTTCCAGAATAATGTAAGGATGTGTAATACACATTATATACACAATCTCGGGGGGAGGGAAGGGCAGAGGTGTTTGTCTGAAAAGAAAGATAATTAAAATTCATAGGATAAGCCAGTAATGGGGGAGTTAGGGTTTCAATGTGAACTCACCTGATTCACTCTTCCCCAAACAATATCCAAACTGAAAACACAGCTTTCCATCTCCAAATTGCGTGATGTAGTTCTCCAGCCAAATGATGTGTATATTATACGTATGTATGTATGTATGTATGGGAAGTGTCCTTAAAAATCTATTTCTTAGTGAAAATAAAATATAAAATGCATTATATTATGGGAAACTGCTTGCAAAAATGTATATGTCAGATAAAATTGCATGTTAAGATCTGCACATTAGGAGAAATTTGCACTAAATACTGATTAATTTTTACTTCCAAAAAAAAATCTCAAACCGATTCAAACATGTGGAGAATGGGAGACAGGGAAAATAGAGAAATGAGAGGAACCAAAACTGACAAATCCATCCATCCCTAGGAAAATGTTATGAGTATTCATACTCTTAAATACTTCTAGTGCCATTAGGGCACCATTTGTGCCTTAAATCAAAGTGTGTCTATAGTGGTGGGGTCAGTTACAGGGAAATGAAAAATAAACAGTTCAGTTGAGCACCTTTTTCAGAGCAGCTTAACTCCAGTCTCATTCATTCATATAAATATTCTTATTAACACCTGCAGTAAGCCCAAATTTCCTGACAGAGTTTTTGCACGCAAAAATCTCCACTCACCCTTGCCACAGTGTGAATGTTATAAAAGTGAACAAGGATGCTACTGGTTTAGAATTTAAAGATTTTTTTATTAAAATAAACACCCTTCCATTCACCTTAGCTAGAAGAAACCAGGATCATATTATTAAAAGGAATTTCTGTACCTATAGACAGTACATATGTATGAAACCAATTCATTTTTATTTTAAAGCAGGCCTGCCTGTTTGTCATGTGCATCACAGACAGTAATAAAACTGACAGCTAAATAAGGACAAATGGCCTAAATGCTGACATAAACTAGAACTTGGCTCTTTCACCTTGCATGACAGAATCACAAGTTCTGCTCTTCCCTGAAGTTAAACGTGATGCTCTCTTGTATCAAACGGCTGGCACCTTTTTCTCTACGGGACTTTCAGTCACAGCAGCCCCAAATGTAATTTGAGTTAATATATGAAGCGTGTTTGGTAAACGGATACTTATTGCCTGCAAGATAAATAGTCAAAATATATCAAATCTTGCCATGTTTTGAGGAGATGACATTATGGTTGTTTAGCGGGATCGCGGGAATGAAATGAATATACCACTTCTCTCTTTCTTTTTTTAAAAAAAGAATTTGTCTGGCCCTTAGGAACGCACGATCTCACTGAAAATAAAAGGACAACAAACTTCTTTGGATTTATACAAGTTAGGGCAAAGTCCCATGCTCAATTTATGCCAGCCGGAACACCTTAGGAATTGGCTTTAAGCAATGTGCTATGGTTTTCCCAGTAGTGATATATGGAAGTGAGAGCTGGACCATAAAGAAGGCTGATCGCCAAAGAATTGATGCTTTTGAATTATGGTGCTGGAGGAGACTCTTGAGAGTACTGCTACTCCTGCAAGAAGATCAAACCTCTCCATTCTTAAGGAAATCAGCCCTGAGCGCTCACTGGAAGGACAGATCGTGAAGCAGAGGCTCCAATACTTTGGCCACCTCATGAGAAGAGAAGACTCCCTGGAAAAGACCCTGATGTTGGGAAAGATGGAGGGCACAAGGAGAAGGGGACGACAGAGGACAAGATGATTGGATAGTGTTCTCGAAGCTACCAGCATGAGTTTGACCAAACTGCAGGAGGCAGTGGAAGACAGGAGTGCCTGGCTTGCTCTGGTCCATGGGGTCACGAAGAGTCAGACACAACTAAACAACAACAACAATGTTGACTGGTGCCCATCGACACAGGTGGGGAGGAGAGCAAGGGACCCAACAGCAGGTGGAACCAGAACCATTGAAAGGTGGACTAATTCTAGTTTTGTGTGAGGACCCAAATGCAAAGCACACACCCCCCCTCCCGTCTCCGAAAATGTGCCTGGGGCCAACACCCCGGCAGCCTCCCTCACGCTTACGCCCCTGGAAGAAGGCAGAGGGTGGTGGTAGTGCGAGTGCAGGAGGCACACAGCGGAGAAGAAGGTCAGATCTGCCACCTTTCCCAGCTCCCTGGAGCCTGCCACCTTGTGGACCAGCCGTGGACCTAACTGCACCACTGCCCCTGCGTTAGCAGATCTTGGTAATATGCCACCACCGATTACATTGCGCTGGCAGAAGGTCATGCCAGGATATTTCCACTGGCAAGAGGTGGAAAATAATGTTGAGGAACACAGTAGGGAGGAGCAGTCCCAGTGTGAATTCTGTACTCCCCCAGACTCCACACATGGCCCCCACATCAGATGCACTAGCAGAAGCTTGTTGTGGGGCCTGCTAAGAGCAGATTGAGGCTCGGGGGACGCTGCCCCATTCTCCCTAATAGCCTACTTTCCACCAGGGGTGTCAACTTGAGTAAAATACTGTGGAGGCCCAGGTAAGCCCCGCCCCACATCATTGATTACATGACGCAGTGTGCATGCACCATTTGAACCTTGCGGGGGTCCGGCCCCATTACATATTTTTTTGTGCTGAAGCCTCCACGGCCCCTAGGAGTTGGCTCCTATGTTCGCCACTGCCCAGCAGGTGTTATTTGACACAGGTAGTACATTGGGGGGCAAAATAGAGTGGGAGAGGGACAACTTTTAGTGGGAAAATAGCAATGCTTCCCCCTCTCTCTGGTCTCTGTATGGATCAAAGTGACCCCCATGGCTGCCTTTTGTAAAAGAAAGAGCTGTCACTTGTGAACAAATATTGTGAAGCTGGGGGTGGGAGCAGAAATCATGCTTCTTGACTTGGATCTACTTTGTTTTTTATTTTTTTACTAGAACTCTGAGACATAAAGTTAGAATTGAATAATGAGGTGTATCTGTGTGCATTCTAAACACATGTTTATTTTCAGGACCAGAACTGAGCTGAGGTCACAGTCCTTTTGCACAAAACTAGACCCCTGTGGTTAGCTTCCTTCATTGCAGCAACCTAATTTAAGTGGGGGGAGTTGTTGCTATTGATAAAACAATTGGGAGTCAGAACCCCTTGCCGATTTGCTGCCACTCACCCAGAAAGATCTCCCAGTTGATCTCAATGTACCTCTTGCTGCGTACCCCTTCTTTAAAGTGTGTGAGAGAAATTTATTGTATTTCTTCACAGATTTAGAAACCACTTCGCAACAACAACGAAAGCTGCCGTACAATAAGATAAAACAAGATAAAATGCAAAAGATTAGAGCCAATAAACTAAAAATCAAAAAATCATTTCTTCTGTCATACCATTC
Organism: Podarcis pityusensis; assembly: GCF_964106645.2. Lineage (NCBI taxonomy): Eukaryota > Metazoa > Chordata > Lepidosauria > Squamata > Lacertidae > Podarcis > Podarcis pityusensis. The sequence goes on from NC_138031.1 coordinate 63,950,630, forward strand.
ATATTCCAAAAAATGACTAGATCACACATTTCAGGGAAAGCCTAAAAGGGCCACTCTCTCTCCTCCAGTAGTACTTAGTAGGCAAGGACAATACACCCTCCCTCCCTGCGTATGCTAGCCAATGAAGAGGATACCTCTGAAGATGGTGACGTTGTGTCATTGCTCATGAACTATTTCCAGGGAGACTTGGGGATAAGACACAAGCTGGTACAGTGGTACCTCGGGTTACAGACGCTTCAGGTTACAGACTCCACTAACCCAGAAATTGTACCTCGGGTTAAGAACTTTACCTCAGGATGGGAACAGAAATTGCGCGGTGGCAGCGGGAGGCCCCATTAGCTAAAGTGGTACCTCAGGTTAAGAACTGTTTCAGGTTAAGAACGGACCTCCAGAACAAATTAAGTTCTTAACATGAGGTACCCCTGTATTAGGCACTGTGATGTCTTGTAGTGCATAATTTGAACCATGTAGGTTCTGGTGTGTAGAAGGTTATACTAAAGCTGAACGAATCCTGAAGCTTTTCGAATTTTCTCCGAATTTCTTCGCTGAATGACTGCATGGCATGGGTTACTTAGGGTTCGGTCTTTGTGTTTGTGTGTGAGAGAAATGAAGGCTGCTGTTACAAGGCAGCCTTTCCCGAGGCATTGAGAGATGCTAAGGTTCAGTGGCATCTTGCATAGCTCTGAATTCACAGAGCAATTGCGGAACTCCTAAGTTCTCCTTTAAATAGTTCTCTGGCAAGCTGCCCAATCCTAACCATGGGTCCTTGGATGCAATTTCAGTGGATTTCAATGGGCTTTCCCTAGTATGCTTAGGAGGACTGCAGCCTTTGTTTCAGGGGCAGGGGGAAAGAGCACTTGTTAAACAATACTGGGGGTTGCCCATCTTTAGGGAGAAGGAGGCTGGCTGCGACTAATGGCTTACTTAATAAATGCTTGCAAGTCAAAATCTATTTTTATTCGGCTTGTTTCCTGTGAGAGGGGAAGCGGGCGGGTTTGTAATCCACACTCTCACACTGCCATCTTCTGGCTAAGGATTCCTCTTCAGCAGCTGCGTCTCGGTGTCAGCGGGCAAGAACGGTGCCTTCCCCTGCCTTGTTTTGACAGACAGGATGCTCAGGCTGTCGCACCTTGTTCAAATAACTTGTGTTCTCCTTTCCCAAATCCCCGGCTTCTCTGCTAATAAAGATGGATAGTTCTAAGGCGAGGCTGAGCCAAATTCAATATGCCTATTTTGTAATGTCATATGAAATGCATAAGGAACAAGCCACGTTGCTTTGACCTCGTGTAAAAAGCAGGGCGGGAAAGGGAAAGGAAAACAAAGTTACTGTTGTGGCTTTGAAATGAGCAGAGTCGCCTAATAACATCCAGAAGGAGGAAAATCATTTCTGCACAGCTGGCTAAGGGTTATGGCCGAGATGTGAGAATCGTGAAATAACCTCCCCCCACCCCCCAAAAAATATCCTTTTGCCGCCAACTGCACCTGATTAAAATAGTGTGGCACTAGCATTTTATATCTAACTCTAATACAGCTTGGCAGTTCCTACCGAGTTTAAGTAAATAAATGGTCGTGCAAGGATCATTTTCAGTTCACTGTCAAATATGGCCTGAAATTGTATTTATTTTCAAAAGACAACTATTGATCCATGGCGGCCATTCCGTTATGACTTGTACTTCCTCAAATGCCTCTTAGATCATTTTCACGAGTCTGTATGCCTTCCTCCGTGGGTTACATCACTTGGCCCACTGCCAGTCTCGCAAGGTTTGCCTTTAACCCTTCGGCCGCTACTCAGGCCACAGTGTAATCTTGCAGTGTCACCTTAATGGCAGCAATTTTTCACTTGAATCAATAGAATGTCACCTGAAACATCCAGAAGCACATTCCAGTGCTGACCTGCACCTTGTACGGTCATTTATACTATCTGCCTAATGTACTCATAGGAGCAGAGAGATTCCCTCTCTCTCTCTCTCTCTCTCTCTCTCACACACACACACACACACACACGATACACAGTTTATACATGTCACATAGATGGGTTTTGGAAAAAGAAAGGCTACCACCTTCTTCATAAATGCATTCCGCTTTTTTTGTATATATATATATATTGTTGTTGTTGTTTAGTCGTTAAGTCGTGTCCGACACTTCGTGACGCCATGGACCAGAGCACGCCAGGCACTCCTGTCTTCTTTGTATATATTACCCCCCGCTAAAGGAGATATTGGTTTGATTATGTGGTACTGATCTAGAACACTGGCCAGCTTTGTGAAATTTTTGTCACCTGAGGATTTAGGAAAAAACTATGGGAGATCATATATATATATATATATATATTATATATATATATATATAGTTTTTTAACATAGCATTTTCAACAATTACTAAACATACTTTTATATCTTAAACAATTTTTTGACTTCCATCAGTCACATTTGAAAATTTTCCAATCTTTTTCACTTAATTTACATTTCTTACTTTCACTATTACATTCAAATATCATCGCTAATATCTCTCTTCTTTCTCTTCTTTGAAAGATTTCATATATTCCTCCTTACAAAACTTCTTGTAGTCCTGCTAGCGTAATTTGTTGATTACAGTTGCTCTTCAAATAGTTCGTATATTTATTCCAATCTTCTGTAAATCTCTGGTCCCGCAGGTTTCGAGTCCTTCCTGTCATTTTGTCCAATTCTGCGTAGTCCATTAATTTTGTCTGCCATTCTTCTGGGAGATCTTATCATGGGAAACGTGGGGAGGGAGGTGTGTGTTTTATTTCATTTACCAGATCATCTAAATATATTTTCTTGCAAATCAGTTTTTTTAATAAAAAAAAAACCAGAATCAGACTTTGAAGCTATTCTAAATAATAGTTCTTTGCTTTCCCTATATGTTTGAAAATTCTGAAGAGCCATGAAATGCTAACGGACTTGGACAACCCAAATTCCCATAAAAGAGAATACAATATTTTTGCCTATATACCAGGGCAAGATCCAGGTTTGCATAAGCAGAGCCCTGTCGGATCAGGTCAAAGGTACGTCCAGCATCCTGTTCCCCGAGTGGCCCACAATATGCTTAAGGCAAGCCTGCAAGCATCATATGAGTGCATGATCCAATTGTGCTCCCCGGCCACTGGTATTCAGATGCACAACTGAACACAGAGGCTCTCTCAGTTCAGTGAAAATAAGCATCCCCACTGTACAGCAGGTAGTCCCAGCTCCTCTCTCCAATCCCTCTGTCCTATTATTATAGTCCCATTTCAGCAGACAAGTGGGATCACCGGCAAACAGCAGAAAGGAAAAGGAGAGGACAGCTGTGGCACAGAGAAGGAAGCAGAAATTGTGTGGGTGAGGCCAGGACTGAAGAGGCGGTCCTGGCAATACCAAACGCTTTGCAGCTGGTTGATGGTGCAATCTGGTTGAAAACATGCACCTGCAGATACAAATTTAGCAAAAACAAGATAGGTATTCAAAGTGGTCAGCTCAGGAACAGTACAAAGGTATGCTGTATATTCCACCTCACTGACATTTCTGTAACCAAAAGGTATTGATCTATAAACTCCTAACAGTGTAATATTTGCAAGCTTGACACCACATGTTACTTACAAGACATGTGGTGCTAACATTTTAAGGTGGGAAATTTTATCTGCATGGCTGTTTTTAGCTGTAGCCAGCAGATCATACAATAGGGGCCTCACCACCACCATTTGTGTGATATATCAGCTAAGAGAGAGAGAGAGCAATCAGTCAAGAAGGCTTATGATCTAACTGGAATATTAGTTCTACATGCATAGTAAGACCTTGTTCTCACTGATACAGAATACTGATGTCAAGTTCAGTAGCCAATGGAGTTATATGGGAGAAAAATGCATAGGAGAATTGGAAGAATTTGACTTTTGGTTTCAGGTACACTAATGAAAAAGGGACGCGGGTGGCGCTGTGGGTTAAACCACAGAGCCTAGGACTTGCCAATCAGAAGGTTGGTGGTTCGAATCCCCATGACGGGGTGAGCTCCCGTCGCACGGTCCCAGCTCCTGCCAACCTAGCAGTTCGAAAGCACGTCAAAGTGCAAGTAGATAAATAGTTACCGTTCCGGCGGGAAGGTAAACAGCATTTCCGTGCGCTGCTCTGGTTCACCAGAAGTGGCTTCGTCATGCTGGCCACATGACCCGGAAGTTGTACTCCAGTTCCCTCGGCCAATAAAGCGAGATGAGCACCGCAACCCCAGAGTCGGCCACGACTGGACCTAATGGTCAGGGGTCCCTTTACCTTTACCTTTACACTAATGAAAATCTTGAACTAGCATTTAAATGTTGGCTCAGCATTACAGCCGATGTAAATAGCTAAAACAGGATCTATACATTTTCATAACAAGAGCCATACTGAAATGAGAGCAGAGTAGAGTTGCTCTTTTTCAAAACGCAGGCACAAAAAGAGAAAGAAGACATTTGGATGTTTCGCTCCACTTGGGAAAATGAAACAGCCACAAAGGTCAACTCAAGGCACTCTACACATGATCTGAAATAGCACGCATGCTAGTTTTTTAAGCTTACAGAGTGGGATTTTAGCTAATGACCCCAAATATTGAGAGAATGGGATAAAAAGAACTACTTCACACACAGAGGCAGGGAGGGATTCAAGTGTAGCATGTGGATGTGCAGAATTAAGTGATTGGTTCTTGGGCTCCAGGCCATTGTTTCAAGTTTCTGAAAGTACATTTCGTTTTCAAAGTTTGTGAAGGAGACCTTTAGGATATGTTGGAAACTTAAATGTTACCACAGAAGGAGGTAAAAGGAAGATAACTTGGGATTTCCACTTATGGCCTTTACTGTGTGGAGTTGAAATGACTGAGAGTGACTTAAAATGCATTAATTCTCCACTCCCCACAAAAAGGCTCTTGGAAATACTTTAAGCTTCCCTCAAAATTCCCCAAATGCCTTTGCTCAAGCAGAAGCCTCCATATTCACCTATGAACATCGCCTGAGGTGAAATTCAGCACATCCAAGGAAGGTTCTCCGCTTATTATTCTGAAACGGCTCCTTTGCCCTCTGCAGATGTCAGGAAAGCAGAAACTCAGTTGGCAAATCTTTACCAGGCAGGCATTTGCCAGGACCAAAAGTTGGCAGTCGTAGAATTGAGACATAAGATATTTTATCACGCTTACTAATGCCACAATATTTAAATGATTGACAACTGGTTTTTTTGTGACGGCCCTGTGTTAATGATGTAATGATCATATCTGTACCTTTCTGTATTTCATTTCCTTTTGATGCCATTGTTTGTTTGTACAAATGCATAGATATGTCCTGAATTTTGACTCCAAAATGCCTGATGATGTATGTATAATTGCCTCCTCATCCCAAATGGAACACTCTTGATTGATTGTAGAAATACAGTGTGTAGTAGAGGAAAAATGGACATAGGTGGTTGAATGATACAGGTTTAGTGTGCATATAAATATTAAGTGTGCATTATTTTAATTTTCTCTTTCAGTGCTGTTTGAAAGAACATATGCAGGATATACATACTTGGTAATTTCCTTCACTCTGCAGGAAACGTCAGCAACAAGCATTTTTGTCAGCCTTCCAAGAAGGGAACAATATAATCATTCACTGACAAGAGGGACTGTTCCTGCATATGATCTCTGCCTTTGGGCTTCAGGACGATGCCTTTTTAGTGGTATTCATGCAGAGCTTTGCTGCAATTAGGTGCCTAATTTGCAGGACCTTTCAATTATAATATGCAGTGGTCACTGAACAGGATATTCAGCCATTGTCTTGTTATGTCTTATTTATAGGAAGAAGCCATTTAAAAAAACAGGGTGGAACAGGTTACTCAAAAGTGGACTGATCAGTTATATTCTCATACTATAGATATAAAAATATATTGCAACAAATGCTGCACATCAACATCAAGGGTGGGAAATACAACAAGGAAGGTGTGAATGCCCTTTTTGAATGAAAGATCTAATCCCTTGCTTTGTGTATGGATAACATGGAATGGAACTAAATATGCTCCAACACTTTGAAGCCAAAATCTTTCTGGTTTTTTTATCACAGCAGCCATTTTGGTTGTTGTGATTTTGCACCACAATTACCGCCCCCCCCCAAAAAAAAAACCTTTTCTGGGTACGGTGCGAAGTAACACGCATATTGGGGTGCCACACAAAATCACAGTCCTGAAAAAATGCATTTTGGGCAGCGCGGCAGGGGGTGGAATTGCATGTGAATTCATGCAAGATCCTGGCAACCAAAATTGCCACCATTCTCTCATGATAAACAACAATCGGGATGTCCCAGTTTGTCTGGCACACTTGTGTGGTATGGAACTAATGCTAAAGTATCTCCAACAAAATTAGTGTCCGCCATCATAAAGACTCTCCTCCTGCAAGAGAGGGGAGTGGTTGTGGTCGGGAGCCGGACTCCGCCTCAAGCAGGGGGCGTTAGCCCCCTGCCTCCCACTCACCTGGCTGGCCTACGCCCACGGGCAGGCACCCAACCAGGTGCTTGCGAGGGGGCATGTTTAGCAGCCCAAATTGCTGCGGCACCAGCCTTCCGGCCTCACTTTTCGTCGTCCTGTCACGAGTCACCCACCCTCCACTCCCTTAGAGCTCAGGGTCTCAGTTTTCTTTTGGCCTTGCTATGGACCTTAGGTTGGTCGCCCTGGTTGTCCGGGGGGCCTGGTAGGAATTTTTCCATTTGGCATTAGGCTTTTTGGTTTTTTCGCCTACCTCGTAGCAATCGTCACAACTTTCATGGTATTGGTGGGTAGGTTAGGCATTGGAATAATGTGTTGTGGTGTGTCGAAGGGCTAGGTGTGGCCATCGCCTATGCCTTCAATTTTTGGGTATTCCGTTAAAGGAATCTGGCGGTCGTGTATTCTGTCCGATGCCTGCTTGGCGGGAGGCCATGGCATGACCCTCGGTGACATCAGGGGAGAGCTTATAGTTGGATTAGCATCAACAGGCTCTACCTACTGGTGAATAAACCCCCCTGTTTTAGACTCACCCCTCTCTGAGGGGGTGGAGTCAGCTGACGTAATCCAATGCCTAAGCCAATACCTTTTCACTTGCTGTAATCAATAAAGTTGTGGCCTTTTCTTGCCCATTAACCTTATATCACGTGTCCTCGTGTTTTCATTCCACTACGCGGGGATCGGGTCCTCGAACCACAACAGAAATTGCTATCAATTTTTGGGTTCCTCTCTTGTATACAGAGAGGGGAAGGGGGGAGAGAGAGAGAGAAATTGTAATTGTGGCACCTTCCCTTTGGAATACTGTGCCAAAGGAATACAGTGGGACCTCGGGTTACATACGCTTCAGGTTACAGACTCCGCTAACCCAGAAATAGTACCTTGGGTTAAGAACTTTGCTTCAGGAAATCATGCTCCGGCGGCGTGGCAGCAGCAGGAGGCCCCATTAGCTAAAGTGGTGCTTCAGGTTAAGAACAGTTTCAGGTTAAGAACGGACCTCCGGAACGAATTAAGTACTTAACCTGAGGTACCACTGTAGTGGGCTTGCCTGTTTTCCAGTTTACAAAAATATATGAGTTTTGTTGCCAACTTGGTTTGTAAAAATTGCCAATTTATTCTCTGTTTCTATTCAGATGACATCATTTGAATTAGTTGTCAATTAGTATGGCTGTTTATATGACATCTGTGTCATTTGAGATTCGTTTCCTTTAAAATAGCTGTTTCAGGAAACCTCTGGCCTGGGAGCCAAATGAGGCCCTCCAGAGATCACCATCTGGCCCTTGAACCTCTCCTTGGGACATGCCGCCTCCTTGGTTTCTCTCTCCCCTGGCCACACCCCTGACCAGCTGAAATGTGTCATTGAATTCTGATCATGCCTGAATTGAAGACACTCTCTCTCTCTCTCTCTCTCTCTCTCTCTCTCTCTCTCTGTATGTGTGTGTTGTGTGTGTAGAAGCTAGCCCAGGCTTCCTCAAACTTGTCCCTCCAGATGTTTTGAGACTACAATTCCCATCATTCCTGACCACTGGTCCTGCTAGCTGGGGCTCATGGGAGTTGTAGGCCAAAAACATTTGGAGGGCTGAGTTTGAGGAAGCCTGAACTAGCCTAATGAAAAATGGTAGCATTTATATTTATATGTATTTATATAACATTTATATGTGTTGCCTTCCCCACTTTTGGCTTTTATCCCTCTCAACAGTGGTATGTGCCCCCTTGATGATTGCCCAGACGCAACACTCAGTCTGAAAGGGGTTCCCCAGCCATGCTTCTAAGTTGGAAAGGTTACTCTGAAATGTTATAAATGAATGGTGGCGAAGGCCTGGGCTAAGAGACGTCAAATTTGGTACCTTGTAAGCTTTCTCTGGAGGGGCAGTGAAAGATGGATCAGTGACAGACTAGAACTGGTAAAACTCAAAATCCCCATTCAAATGCCCATGGACACCCTGTTATTTATCAGCTAACCTACCTCACTCACAGGGTTGCTGTGATGATAAAATGGAGGAGAGAGAAGAACAGCACACTCCTCGGTGGGAAGGTGAGGTAAAAATACATTAAATACTTTTAAGTTGTGGGTGAACATATCAGACGACACAGCGATTCTTCAAACAGCTCTTGTTTATTCAAAGGCCAGGACAGAACTGAACTGAAGGGTTCAGTCAGCCTGCTTATATAGAGCTCCAGTACAATGTAACTGTAACAATTTTCTAAAACTATCCAATCACTGAACGTCACTTTCGATCCCTTATTTGCATAACTATCTACAGTATTCCCCTGCTGGCCCAGGGTGAGAACTTCAGTACATAACAAATACTTCCAAGTGAGCACTGAGAAGTTGGGAAGAATGTGGCAGGGGCAATACTGGGGAGAAGCTACAGCCAGGTAGAAGCAACTTTGTGAGTAAGATTGTAGGTTTAGCTCCTAGAACACATTTTCCAGGTTCTGCCTGAAGTTGTATGCACAGATTCTGAAAAAGAGTGCCTGATTTGAATCCAACTTAGCTCGATTTCGGAAGCAGGAAAGAAAGAAGAACTTTGCACCCCGAAACCCAGCACACGGGAAGTCACTCAAAATGTATAATTGGCTGTATAATTGATCTATATTTGGATGGTAATGGTAATTTGATATTGATAAAATGTGGCTGTTATTGGATTTTAATAATTGAAAATTAATAAGTATTATTATTATTATTTTTTAAAAGGAATCCATCCTAGCTCAGTCAACACAGCCACCAGGTTAGCCTTTAACTCTTGCCTGACTTTGGTCAAATTTTCCTTCCCTCTGAGGAAGTTTAAATCCAATGTAGAAAAGCTGTTTATTAGATATTTTGCAAACAATTACATTGGATCAATTTCTAGTTATTGTTTTGTTATGCTTTTAAAATAAAGCAGAGGGTGTTTCTTTCTTTCTTTTATTTTACAACCAGATTTCATCAGAGGAAATAACAATGCATTTATAATTTTTGAACATGAATGCTTCTGCTTTCATATTCTCATTGAACTCTCCCCCCTCAAAAAAAAAAAAACCAAAACAGATTTTGTGCATGAGTGTATTTATGTTGCATTGATTTCTGAATAAGCTGCTAAGGTGAGGTGTGATCAGTTATACAGACAGGCTCACCACACTTTCTTAAATCAGAACTATCCCTGGAGGCTTTCAGCATTTCTCAGTATCATTATCATTCATCTTTATAGACCCAAAGCCTAAAATTACAGCACAGTTTTGTGTTTATCTGCACAAGGTAGCAAGGACCCTAGGCCTAAAGGGCCTTACTTTAAAGGCCAATGATGTCAGTATCTACTATGAGTATGATATAATGAAATCCTCAAATCAGCTGTACTTCCAAAACAAAGATTTCACTGAAAAATGTGTATTGTGATATCTCGGGAACATAGGAGTCCTATTCAGGTATTCTTTCTCTTGCACACACATTCATGTGATACTATCATACAGGGGTAGAGAGTGGGGTGAGGCTGTTGGCCCCCATCTCCTCTATCCCCATTGCTGACATTATCACCTTCCACAGGCTGGACTTCCAGGGTTCAAAACTGCACAGAGCCCCACCCCCAGGAATGGAACATGGTCCTTGCTCCAGACATTATCCCTCCAGCCAATAGATGTCTGCAGGAAGGGAAAGAGCGTTGTGGTGGAAGGGGATGGACCATTCCTCTCACACAATGTATTAGCTGGGTGCAGAGGAATGGTGGAAGGAACCAGCTGGGGAACCCCCAATGGAAGAAGGTTCAGAGCATGGGGATTGGTGGTGGGATGATGATGAATGGTCAAAGGGAGAAGACAGAGAAGACCGGGAGAAGGAGGTGTCAGAAGCTGAAGCAGTAACAGGGCTTAGTGAGCTGGGAGAGTCTGTGGCAGGGAGAAGTACAGAACATAGCTATCAACTTTTCCCTTTTTTAAAGGGATATTCCCTTATTCTGAATAGGATTCCTCACAAGAAAAGGGAAAAGTTGACAGCTATGGTCCAGAATCAGAAGCAGGAGAGGGAGGCCAAGAAGCAGAGATGAATCAGGCTCGTGAAGAATCACAAGTGTCTCTCCCTCCTGCTACAACAAGCTCCACTCTCCCCTTGTCTTCCAGAACCAGAAGAGGCATGAAAAGGGCAGAGGAAAGGTTGGCTTCACAGAGACACAGTATTTGATTGCTTGGGGAAAGTTCTAGAGAGGTGGGAACTTAGACGGCTGTGGGGAGGGGTGGATTTCAGTTTCAGCAACTGACATTTAGATGTCTTTGAAACATAAGGAAGTCCTTACACTGAAAGTCAGACAATTAGTCTACCTAGTTCAGTATTGTCTACACTGAATGGCAACAGATCTCCAGGGTTTCAGATAACAGTTTTTTCCAGCCCTCCCAAGAGATCCTGGGGATTGAATCTGGGACCTTTTGCATGCTGATCAAATGGTCTGCCACTGAGCTATGGCCTTTCTCTGTTAGTATTTTATTAGAAGAGGGTGTGCTGTTGTTCTATGCATTTAATACCTGCAAAAATTAAGCACGGTGCAGCTGATATTAGGAGGATCTATTTGACAAAGGGCCAAGAGTAAATATACAAAAAAACTGAAAAGCAGAGTAAGTATACGTAGCAAAACAAACATGTCAAAAGTTCTTGCATGGAAATCATTCATTTCCCAAGGAATAAGAAACATGTTTAGTGGCAGCAGAATTTTGACAACTCTATCAATCCAAGTATAAGTTTATCATTGTTGTTTTTTAATGCCGAATGTGAAAACATGACACTTCAAAGAATAAGCCCTATTTTGTTGCTACTCTGCCAGAAACTATTTAAAGTGGGGCGGCAAGAGAGAGGGAGAAGCAGAAGTGACAAAAGGGATCTTCCAAACCATAAATAATATTCTTGCTGTCATGCTTGTGTCCTTAGTCCTGAAATCAATTTACAAAACAATTGGTCAGGGCACCCTGGGAATACAGAATCGTTCACTATTAGCCTTTGTGTGATTACTTAGTAGTGTAATTGAAAACATAACCATTTTCTCTTGCTAGTTTTCTATTGCCAGGAGATTACATCATGAATGGCACAACACATTTCCAAGGGAAGCTCTATCAATGTCATGCTGGCTGGTGATAAACAATTGGGGGGGGGGGGGACTGCCAAAGCAAAACACCAAAGACTCCATGGTCATCATCTTCTTGAGAAGAATGCAATGCCACAATGCCTACAGAGATAAAATCATAAGTAAAAAAAAACCCCCCCACACACCCTGGGAGGTAATTTGTTTAAACAAATAAAGGAGGCTTCATAAAGACATTAACTGGTTTAAAAGAATTGCATTCATATGATATGTCTAATACAGTGGTACCTCAGGCTACAGACGCTTCAGGTTACAGACTCCACTAACCCAGAAATAGTACCTCAGGTTAAGAACTTTGCTTCAGGATGAGACCAGAAATTGCGCGGCGGCAGTGGGAGGCCCCATTGGCTACAGTGGTACCTCAGGTTAAGAACAGACCTCCAAAACGAATTAAGTTGTTAACCTGAGGTACCACTGTATCCAAAATGCTTCATATGTTGCAGCAACCCTGTAAATCAGCCTGATCCCCTCTAGAAGTTTTGGACTACAACTGTCATGCACCCCAGCCAACACAACTGATGGAAGTCATTGTCCAAAATATCTGGAGGGCACCTGCGCTAGGGAAGGCTACTGTTCAACATGACCTATAAGGAAGGTAGGTTGCTGCTGAAAGGTTATTTGGCCAAAGGTGTTGAACAATCTGAAGTCAAGCTTCTGAGAGATGGGTGTAGGAGTATAGGAATCCCCAGACCAGAGACCATCAGCCAGCTACCTTCATCAGAAAGAAGTAATAATAATGATGATAATTTTATTATTTGTACCCAGCTCATCTGGCTATGTTTCCCCAGCCACTCTGGGTGGCTTACAGAATATATAAAACATAATAAAGCATCAAACATTAAAAACTCCCCAATACATGGCTGCCTTCAGATGTCTTCTAAAGTTGTATAGTTCTATATCTCCTTGATATCTGAAGGAAGGCTGTTCCACAGGGAGGGTGCCACTACTGAGAAAGCCCTCTGGTAAAAGTAGTTACATAAACTTACCTGAGATGGGCTCTCAACTCACACACCCAAAGCATGCCTATTTCTTCCTCTTCATGCTCCTGCTTACTTAGATATTTACACACTTAGGCCCTCACATGTACTGATGGTTCTATAGCCTGTGGGAAGTGTGCATGGGCACCTGGGAGATGGATTTAAATACACCTCTGATATACAAATCTTATTTACCTGGATCAAGTAATTCTATTCACTTTGCTTCCATCTATGGTGGCTGCTTAAACATCACTGCAAAACAGGAAATGCATCACTGAAAAAGCAGAAGAAGGAGAACATGTACTTGCATTAAAAATTGCATATCCAATGCAAATGCATAGAAGCAAATTTAGAAATAATAGAAATACCATACCCGCCACCTGCCGCCAAGTGACCTGTGTGCCTGCATAGTCTGCAGTCCAGGTGCTTTTGTGTTGATGAACAAACTCAAGTCCTCTCCTCTGCTTTCTTATGGTTCATTATCTTCTAACTGGATCTGGATCTTCAACCTTTAACAACTTTTCTAGCAGAGGATCATCCCTTGTAGAGTAGGACACAGAGCCACTCTACTTCTGACAGGAGCATTGCATACCCTCATGGTGAAAGCTGCAGGTGCCCACTGGGTCTATTGTAAAACAATAGCTCAGGCATCTGCCACATAAGATGATGGTGAACTCACACAAACAAAGATCGCAACACATTTTTCAAATTAAGTGTTCCATAACATAAAATGTTTCAGCAGTAGTTCTGACTGAAAATAATTCACAGATCTGTACAAACATAGGTTATAATTTCTTTTTGTTTTGTTTTGTTTTTTTCTCTTGTTCTTTCTCCTTGAAAGGGAAATCTTTTATTACCAGATTTTTTATATATATAAAAAAAACTTATTTGCTTTCCAGATGCCTTTTATAGAGTTTCCTTAAGTGTTTTCAAAATATCAAATGATCAGAACAAACGAGATTATCTCCTCCTAAGTTGTCCAGGTGACCTACCGTATAAAGGGCTATTTTCTGCCTATAGTCCTGTTTTCACTGTGGAAAGCTATGTCAGTCCCATTAAAATACTTTTAATCTATTCGGTTTGTGATAGCTGAAGTGCCGGAGCCTTCTGGGCTTTGTAATATAATAGCACCCCCTTTATCACATTCATTGGTTTATTGGAACCAGCTTGTACAGATGATTTAGTTTATCATGGTGAGGCCACTACCACAGGGCTCAGAAGGCTCAGTTTGGGGACTCTTCTGTCATTTTTTTAATGGTTGAGAGTTTGGGAGCAGAAGGCTGCTTGCCTTTTCCTGCTTTTTTATTTGTTTTGGGTTTTTTTTATTTGTTTAGTAAAGGAGGGTTTGCTTGATTGCATTCTGATACAAATTCTGCACATGATCTGCTAATCTCTGGGTCAACTCAGGCATTCTTAAGCCCTTTATGCAGAGGGAACACTCCATATTTGTTGGACTGCAGTTCCCACCATCCCTCACAGGCTGGGACTGATGGGAATTGGAGTTCCCACAGCATGCAGGTTGGAGACTTTTAGTCCAGTGCGTCCCTCATGAATGCAGCATCAACCCATGAATTCACATCAACACATTTGTGCTCACATAAATATATGTCAGGAAATGATGCATTTTCACCTGGCTGGGCCAGGTCCACACATCTCCATCAATACAGACACCTCAGGTGAGGAGGGTTCCAGAGCATCTGAGCCACCTCTCATAATGCGCAAATAGTTCCAGGGACATTTCACACCACAAGTCTCCTCTTCAGTCAAACTACCATTAGGTTCAATGGCTTTTGTTTACTGTCTGCGATTCACCTGACTCTCAAACTACCAGCTTAATGAAATTAATGGGATCACTCCCATCTCAGATGTTTACACTATGGAGCAATCACCAGATCACTAAAGCCAATATTCCACAAAGCAGGACCGCGTCATGGTGAAAGAAAGATAGGAGAAGATGTAGAGGAAACAAAATAAGTATGGGACTACTGGTTTTGAGAACTCTTAGTAGAAGCTCACAGATTGACTACAGTTGTCCTGACATAAGAAGAACATAGATTCCCTGCTAAATGAGAGCTGAGGTTTAGGAGCTGGTCAGAATCTGATTGGTTTGTAAAGGAGAAAAGATGTAGGAAGGATTGTATTATTTCCCTTCAAAAAGTTCATTAATTTGGAGCAGGATGTTGCACTATAAATCTTATACGGAGCTATATAAATAAATACAAGTAAAGATGAATTGCTCATGAACCAAAACATTAGAGAGGAAATCCAAAAGCTAACGGTGTTAAAATAAATCATTTCAACAAGTGTTCGTACAAATGAAAATATAACTCATTGCAGTGTTACCAAGATATATGTTACGGCTGACGCAGTCTCTTCTGTATAAGTGCATAAGTTGTTTGTTGTCTCACATAGTTTAATATTTAAATTCATGTTATATTCAAGTTTGCTTGATCTGTTATATCAAGGGGATGCAAACCAAGTTGGACTATGTCAACTTTTGGAAGCCTTGTGTAATGTGGACAAATTTGTGTTGGTGACATATTGGTAACTGAATCTACCAAATGGATTACTGTAGCCAACTCCAGCTTTATGTAAATCCAGATTCACAGAAGGAAAAAGACAAGTACATAATTCCACTTGACCACATAGCCTCAAGGATGGAAATTAGATTTGGCTAGTCCTACACAACAGAGCTATCAGATGAACTGGTGAAACATACCATAAGAAATCAGATACATCAGCCTGAAGTGAATTACAGCTGGTTTGCCAAATACTATAAATACCGATTTGTTGACTTAAAAAAATTATCCTTGCCAGTTACCCAATTGTGGGAAATTACAGAAGAATGCTAGCTCATGGCTCACATACCGAAGTGCTATACTTCCAAGTTAAAGCATATGGAAATTATTATGGTTTCAAGCCATAATATCCATTTTTGTCCCTAATCTGCAAACCACAGAATATCCTATAATATAATATTCTTTTTAAAGAAGTAATTGCTGAAGACACCAACACTTCTAATGTATCATTTCCGATAATTAGTATGTAGTTATCCAATGTAAATGCTACAAATGCTACAAATACCCCACACATATAAACACTCTGTTATGCACTGCCACCTTCAGGGTTCTTTGTGACTTATATGAAGAAGCTGCCTCTATAGTCACTGTCAGTATCATGGCTATAAGGTGCCAAAGACTCAGGGTGATTGCTCCTTGAAACCAATACAAAACCAGCTTGGCGTAATGACCAACAGGACAATCCTATTACTCGGAAGTAAAACCCATTGTTTGCAGTGGAGCTTAGTCCCAGATATAGTGCGTGCAGAACTGCCGCCTAAGAAACCGAGTTGCCAGCCAGGAAGTCCGCCATTTAAATCTTGTCTTAACCAACCATGAACTCACGCAGAGCAAACCATTATGGCTAAGCCTCAGCCCCCAATCTACCACATGGGAAAGATGGAAGCCTGAGACAAGTCTTGAACCGGTGATCAGAGCGATAGATGGGAATTCAGACTTTACACCAAAGAACCCAGCAAAGAAGGGAGCTGCCAGCAGACCAGCTACACAAGCAAGGTAGTTGGTGTCCATTGGGACTGGTAGGGCAGAAGGCAGAAAGACCAACGGTAAATGGGACCAGAACCAATGACAGGCAAAGCCACCTTGTAACTGGTTGTAAATAAGGATGCAGGCAGTTGGGGACAGGGTGAGGTTGGTGGAGCACCCTAATGGGACCAGCCTCCCATGGAAACTCATTTTCATTGATAGACCCCAAATGGTCAGATTATACTCCCTGGCACCTTTAAAAGCTATCAGATTGATCAGGCTATCAGGCTTCACGGTGATACTTGATATCGCTGTCTAAAGACCCAGCTCCACACAGCACTCTGGGCTGTCCAGGAAGTGGATCTGACACATTGAAAGAAATGCCGAGATGCCCTATATGAAGTGCTCTGAACATCCTAACATGATATATAACTGTGACGTGTTACTCAGCTGGGAGCCAAGCTCAGGCGGCTCCATGAAGAAGGCGTTCCATCTAAATTCAGATAATCACCAGAGGAGCCTCGTATTCTGCTACTGTCATCTTCCTCCACTGGCAACTTTCTTGGTATAGGTTGAAAATTAAGAGTGGCAAAAATTGATCAGTTGCTTAAGCCAAAATAAATTAATGATAAATTTGAAAAATGGAAAGGAACGGGCAAAATTTGCTTTTTAGTCATTTTTTGATACATGTAGTTTAAAAAAATGCAACTGGCTGATGCCAGCTTAGGAGAGGCACATAATTTAAAACAACGAGTCACTTTTTGATTGCTTGGAAACATAAGGCAGATTTAACTTTTAAATGCGCAATCCTAACCATGTCTACTCAGAAGCAAGTCCCATTGAATTCAGTGGGGCTTACTACATGGTCAGTGGGGTGAGGGTTGCAAATGTGTCTATAACCCCCAACCTCACGTGCCATTAATGAACTCATTTAGCTCTTATTGGGTTACATCTCTGCTGAAAATGTTGCTAGCTTTGTCCTCAACGCTTTCCACAATTACTGTTGCTGTGCCTACGTTCTAGATGATCATCTCTGAAATGAGCAGTCATCTCTCTGCTGCTTCCAACAGCCTCAGCAAGAAGATCTCATCCCCGTGAAGCTGATGAGCATTGTTTCCACTAACTTCAATGGGTTTTGGATCATGCCCTCAAGCTCCAAGCTATTTAAAGGGGGCTTTTGGCTGCCGGCCAAGGTGAAAATGACTGGGTAAATAAATCGCTAAGGGGTACTAGGGATTGTGAGCTGACAGGGCTGTGCATAAGGATCCCCCCAGATTCCCAATGGCAAGAGACTCGCCTTACAGTATAATTGTATAGTGTCTGGCACTCAATCAAAAAGCGAAAATGCAGTTCATTATAAGTTGCTTTTTATTGTAGCTGCGCTATTATGCCTCGTTAAAGTGTCTGACTTTTCATCTCAATTGAAGCAAAAGCTTTATCGCCAGCTGAAATACTCAGCTAATGCAGGTTAAAATTCCTTCTCTCTTTTAACGCTCTTGAGGTTTAACTCTAATGTGGTCTGTTATTACTTTTCAGAAGGGAAATGAATTGTGATGTCTCAGAGAAAGTGTATCGCCTACGATCACTTGATGTATCAAATCAGCGCTTAAACAGAGACAATAGCACTTCATGAATAAGGAACGCCACCCCAGTTGAGGCATTCTGCATTCGCTTAAATGAAGAGATGTCAGAAAGATAATCATTGTTCATTATGGATTATTGTGGGTTTTATGTGTGTTTGCGAAAGAGCGGGAGGGCGGAAAAGGCATAAAGATGGGCATCAGAGAAGGAGTAATTGAGTTTCAATTTGAGATACCTTCCAGATCTATTATTCTGAACTTTTCATGTGTTCAAAATCATCAGATACTTAAAAGTAAGCAGCTTACCCAGTGGTTTTAATATGATACTAGGGCAGGGATGGGGAATGTGTGGACTTCCAGATGTTGTTGGACTCCAACTTTTCTCAGCCCCAACCATCTTGGCCAACAGCAACATTGGGAGAGCCACAAGTTCTCCGCCCATTATCAGGACTCCTTAGAAGCTGATTAGGTTTTTCTCTGTTAGAATGCAAGGTCCAGTGTGGTGTAGTGGTTAGAGTGGCTGGGAAGAGCCAGGTTCAAATCCCCACAACCATGAAGCTCAGTACTCACGGGGTTGCTGTAAGGATAAAATAAGTGAGGGGAGAATCCTGAGCTCCTCAAAATGTAATAAATGTAATAAATAAATACACAAATAGTGGTCAAGCTTCCCTGAAAGACAGATTGCCAACCTGTCTCTGCAGTGGTGTGTCAGGTTCTTCTAGAGCAGTGCTTCCCAAACTTGGGTCTCCAGCTGTTTTTAGACTACATTTCACATCATCCCTGACCACTGGTCTTGCTAGCTAGGGATGGTGGGAGTTGTAGTCCAAAAACAGCTGGAGACCCAAGTTTGGGGAACACTGTTCTGGAGCATGGGTAGGAAACCATTGGCTCTCCAGATGCTGCTGGACAACAGCTCCCATCATCCCTGAATGTTGGCCATACTAGCAGGGGCTAATAGGCATTGGACTCCAATAACTTCTGGAGTGTCAGAGGTTACCCAACTAGGTTTTACTCAGAGTAGATCCACTGAAATAAATAAAAATGAACACATGATGTCTATTAACCTTAAGACATCTGACCTGGGTAAAACTTAGTTGAATATCATCCATTGCCTAGCACTTCTCAGAACAAAATGTCTGCCTTAGAGCTATCCATGGTCCTGCAGACTTGTCCAAGGGATGCTTTGTGTTGATACCTGCGCACCTGGTACTTTGTCCTGATCCCCTGGCCTACCTGGGAGCCAAACACTGTGCCAAGACCAAGTTCAAAATCCAAGGGTCAATCAGCACCCACAAAGTCCATAGTCTGAGATCAAAAGTCAGGAAACAAGGTTCAGTGTCAATCCAAGTCCAAAGTCAGGATGCAGTCCAGCATCAAGCCTGAAATAGAAACCCACGGAGGTCCAGGAGTGTCCAGGATGAGGTCCCTCAACATGGGCAATTGAGCAGACACAGCACCTTAGTACTACCTACACCAACCTCTCCTTTCCCATCCCCAGTCAGGATCCTCTTCCTCCTCCCTGAAGTCCTGCCAGTTCATGACATACTTGCTCTTTCTAGCCCTGCCTCTGGCCACTAGTTTCTACTGCCTGCTACCTTCTGCCCCTTTGTTAGACTCCTTGCTGTCCCCAGCAGATGTTATATCACACCTCCAGACCGCAGGTAGCCAAGATTATACCAATGCCCCATGTGAACTGAGTGTGCACCACCAGAAAGGAAAGCTTTACAGGTTTCTATTCTTTGTCCATTATAACTATTCACACAATCACAATGTCCTGATCTTGATTTCAATGCTAAACGATGCTTACTGAATGACACTAGTACATCCCTTCTAATCCTTATGGGGTCTGAAAGTGGTCCCATTAGAAACCTCACATTTTTAGCGAGATTGTGGAATTAATAGTTGCCCCACAACACAGCACACCTGGATTGCTGACAGTAACACTACATTCATGGCTTTGGTCGATGATCAATGGCTAGAAAGTAGCAGAAAAAACTGTTTCCTTTTGGAACTATTATCATTTTGGCAGTTTTCCCTACCATTGATAATGCGACATGAAAGAAGACAGACAGCTAGGTACTATTCTTGGGTGGTTCCGATCATTCCCAGCAGGGAGGCTGCTCTGCTCTTGAAGACTGTGACTGGGTCATATCAGTGAGACTCAATGGAGGAAGGTCAAAAGGAACACATTGCATCACCACCCCAACATCTGTTCCATAGTTTCCCAGATTTCAGTGAGTTATTTTTAACCTATAAAGACCCAAAGATTCAAGCCCTTCATTCCTTAGAAGCTACCGCTCTCTTCCCTGTGATTTTCAAGGAAACAGTTCACACATTTGAATAGTAATATGAATGCATCTTTGAATCAAGACTAAGCAAGGGAAGAAAGGAAATAAGAGAATGTGAATTCTCCAGAAGGGGTGGGTGGGGATATTTATAGTGGGAAAGAAGTTGCACCCAGGTATATTTGCCTTAATTCTTCATTATTTTGAGAAATGTGTCAAGTTACCTAATTTGGGGGAAGGATCCAAGAAAATCTTGCCCTAGTAACTTGTGATATATGCTTTCTCAGCAAACTATATAGAACAGCAAAACAGAAACTCTGAAACTAGGTCATCCTTCACAGTCATTCTTCAGTGAATTAATTTTAGTGCTTTAAGCTGATGTTAAAACATACTTCTTTCTAACATGAGAAGAAAGATTTTGTTTCTGTCCTTTGATAGGGCTGCCAAGCAAGTGTAACTGATACATCGCAACAGCTGAACTCTCTGACCTCAAATAACACAGGTTCCGATGTTTTGAGAACTATGGCTTCTCTATTAGACAGGTGAAAACATCAAAAATAAGATCAGGGTGGAAGTATCTGGCGTCACGTTCTGGAATCTGGGGGACATGACATTAAATTTGTTTAATTCAGCTATAGTTTAATATTTATATCCCACTTTTCTATTTAATAAAAACCGCACTCAGCAAAACTAGAAAAATACAATAAGACTGAGAAAAGAAAGTTTAAAAATAACATATCAATAATAACAATCAAACAGCAGCAATTAAAACATTAAGAGCAGATATAATTAAAAGTTTAAAATAGCAGCTCATACATTATTATTATTATTATTATTATTATTATTATTATTAAAAAATAGCAGCTCATAAATCCTTTTAAAATGTAAAGATGGACAAAGACAGAACCCTGTAGATCACACCAGGAAGGAATTCCACAATTTCTCTACCATCACCAAGAAGGTCCATCTACTCCCACAGGTAGACAGGATAGAGAACAGGGGCTTCAAGCTTGGTTGTAACAAACCTCTGTTTTATGTATTTATTTTATTATGCCTTTCAGGATTAGAAGCTTCCAAAGCAGCTTGCAAGTACAGTCATAGAATCATAGAATCATAGAGTTGGAAGAGACCACAAGGGCCATCGAGTCCAACCCCCTGCCAAGCAGGAAACACCATCAGAGCACTCCTGACATATGGTTGTCAAGCCTCTGCTTAAAGACCTCCAAAGAAGGAGACTCCACCACACTCCTTGGCAGCAAATTCCACTGTCGAACAGCTCTTACTGTCAGGAAGTTCTTCCTCATGTTTAGGTGGAATCTTCTTTCTTGTAGTTTGGATCCATTGCTCCGTGTCCGCTTCTCTGGAGCAGCAGAAAACAACCTTTCTCCCTCCTCTATGTGACATCCTTTTATATATTTGAACATGGCTATCATATCACCCCTTAACCTCCTCTTCTCCAGGCTAAACATGCCCAGCTCCCTTAGCCGCTCCTCATAAGGCATCGTTTCCAGGCCAAAGTACCAGTCGTACTTTGGAAGTCAAACAGAATCCGTTCCAGAAGTCCATTCAACTTCCAAAATGTTCGGAAACCGAAGCATGGCTTCTAATTGGCTGCAGAAAGCTCCTGCAGCCAATCGGAAGCCTCAGAAGCACCGTCAGATGTTCAAGTTCCAAAGAACATTCACAAACCAGAACGCTCACTTCTGAGTTTGCGGCATTCGGGAGTCAAAAAGTCCTAGTACCAAGGCATTCAGGATCCAAGGTACGACTGTATCATCAAAATTCACCATCAAAAGCTGCGATTTAAAAACCAAAACATAAAGAGCCATCAGGATCCTACCTATGTGGCGTCTGGCTCTGTGAAGGAAGGGACTGCCCAACTGGAGCAGATTCCTGTTGTTATCTTTGCCTGCCTCGCTTCTTTCTCCTTGAATCTGTCTCACAGGGCAGCTACTGGCAGAGAGCCCTGTCCATCAGTTGAGCTCTGAGGTCTTATTTGCCTGTGTGTCTAATTTCTTAAATATTTCACAATTTATTAGGGAAGGAAGTCCCAGGCTTCAGGGGTCATGATCTTCAAGGTTTTGCTTCTAGTCATGACCGTCCTCACCTGACACAGGGCTCGGAGGGGCAAACAGTGCCTGTTGGCTAGATCTCAGCTATCAAGTGGCTTGTATGGAGACAGGAATACTCTTGGAAGTCCCAGGACTGTAACACTGCAACACCATGTTGGGCGACCAACACAGAAACTGTATTATCATGGAATCTTTATGTTATTGCCATTGATTCTAATTGCCTGTATGGAATTGTGTTCCTGACTTGCTGCCCAAATGCAATTGAGATAAACAAAGAGCTGGCAACTCATTACAACCCAACATCTTTTTGGAAGAGAGTCAGACAGCGCAATGGGCCCATCATGCCAGCAACCATCCTATGCCAGCATAATGTAAGCACAGCTTAATCAGGACCCTATGAACTTGCAGCAGAAAAGTTGAGAAGGAAAAGACAGCACTGCGGAAAAGAGACAACACAGCAACGTTCATAGTCGCCCTTCAGCCATCCATAGAAAGAAATCAATGAATCACAGAGCAGCATGCTAACCACACACCCCAACACATCAGTCAGGTGCTGAAGGAGCAAATACATGTGTGGCAACAGTGAATCACCCACATGTCACTCTGTATCTTGGGTGAGGAACCTTAGGCGCAGGGGCCAAATTCAGCTCTCTATGCCTCTCTGTCTGGCCCTTGGAACTCTCTAGGCTACAACGCACCTCTAGCAACACAACTGGATGCCTTCATCTGCCTCAGCTGCAACAAAGCATGTCTCTCCCGTATCGGTCTCTATAGCCACAGCAAGCTCTATATACAGCAAGCGCTGTAACTTTCCAACAGTTTGACTTCACCACCAAAGGCGCACTCCTCCATTGTCTCCTGATACAGAAGTATGCCAGAAGATACCACTTTGGCTTCCCCCAAAGAATCCTGGGAGCTGTACTTTGTTAAGAGTGCTGAGAATTGTTGTTGGAGATCCCTGTTCCCATCCCAGAGCTACAATACTCAGAGTGGTTTAACAACCAATCTCTTTTCACAGGGAACTTTGGGAACTGAGGGCAGATGGTGCTGGTAAATATGCTTCTGTATATGAACAATACAGTGGTACCTCGGGTTACATACGCTTCAGGTTACAGACTCCACTAACCCAGAAATATTACCTCAGGTTAAGAACTTTGCTTCAGGATAAGAACAGAAATCGCGCAGCGGCAGTGCAGTGGCAGCAGGAGGCCCCATTAGCTAAAGTGGTGCTTCAGGTTAAGAACAGTTTCATGTTAAAAACAGACCTCCAGAACGAATTACGTTCTTAACCTGAGGTACCACTGTAGTGGCATCTAATGGAGCCCAAATGTAGGAGGGGAATCTTCCTCAAGTCACAAACACACTCCAACACATGCATGTTAAGAAGGATGGGGACACTGGCTAAGTAAATTGGGAGGGAGGGTTGGATAAATCACACACACGCACCTTTGTTGCTTGTTTAAGGCAGCTGTAAGTGGGTTAATATAAGAGAAAGCCAAGGTATAGCAAGGTTATCATCTTAAACAGATTTAACGCAAAGCTTATAATCAGCAGGACACTTGGAAACACAAATAGCCTTGAAGGGATAATTGCTGTTTGGAAGTCAAGTTGTGTAAAACACGTTTCCTCCTGTGTTAATGCTTCGAGTTGTTTGATTGCACCTAGTATGTGTAAACACCACAAAATTACAGAATCGTCACCCTTCCTGGTTTAGCCTCTGTTTGTTGTAACAGCTACATAGCATTCTTAAGGGGTTTTCTTGCCTCCTTCCTTTGGTCTGTCTTCATGCAGGTAAAAGCTGATAGGACTAATGTAATTGAGAGAGGGTGAAGAAGCAAGCAGCTAGCAAAATCACTGCCAATATTTTTTCCCCCCTTCAATATCAGACGCCAATAGTGTTGGCACCTACTAGTCATTTCCTAAGCAGTCGGTCCAAATTTATCATCAAAGGATGGAGCTAGGCATGCAGATTGCACACATATCCCCCTCAAAGGAGAAGCTTGCCAACCTAGATAACTTCACAGTAGCACTTTCTTTTAAAATGCAGATCAAATGAAAGGAAGGGAGGGGATGGAATCCACCAACCAAAGAAACACTGTATCTTATTACAGTATTTAAAAAAAAAAAGTCGCAAAGCTGTATTTCTCTTTTTTATTGTCAGCGATATCTGTAATAATAATATACAGGATACATCTATTTTGTTTCTGCCTACTTGCAAACTAAATCGAGTTACAGTAAAAGTTCAGAACTAATACACCCTACTTCAAAATTTCATCGGTTTCAACACCACCAATAGCCTTCTTCAGAAATGGCTCGTGCACATACAGCATGCAGAAGAGGCTGTTGGGTCATGCTGCCTGCCCCTGACACCCATGCGCTCAGTGTGGGTGTTTGCAAATGAAAAGCATGGACACATTGCTGCAAGACTGAGAACCCTCTTCATGTAGGGTTTCCAGTCGTGTGAAAGCATATTCACATAGTTGATGTGCCTATGCCCATCTTTTACAGATGTGGGCATTGGAGGCAGGGCAAGGAGAGATGAGCAATTCCATGGCCAGGGCAAGGCATGCAGCTCCACAGGCTCTTCAGAGCATAGAGACTGGGTGGTTGCCAATCGTCATGGGTTTGTATGCAACTTGTACAATAAATACATATTTATTTAGTCGTGAATTTGGTTGGTTGATAGCTCAGTTGGTAGAGCTTGAGACTCTTAACCTCAGGGTCGTGAGTTTGAGCCCCATGTTGGGCAAAAAGATTCCTGCATTGCAGGGGGTTGGACCCCGTAGTCCCTTCCAAGTCTATGATTCTAGGATTCCATGCCTGGTGGATGTGGTGTAAATTTAACTTATAGTTGTAGTGGTTTCTCTCCACCCCAATTGTTCTATTATGTATATTTTTCGTGCTGCATGCCACTCTGGGATTGATTTTAATGGAGAACAGATTGTAAATAGAATGAGGGGTCCATTATTTCCCATGAAACCATTCTAGAGCTGACCACACATTCAGCATCTTCCACAGTCCCTTGACAATTCCAAATTTAACTTGTCCCAAGACACGGAAGATCTGGATCAATGCAATGCAGTTTGGAATAACTTTGAGAGTATATAGTGCACTGTTTTAGGGATTACATGTTTGCGCTTGCATGTGTGGACATGCGTGTGAAATGAGACAGCCATGCATTCAGTTAGACTCTGTATCCAGAGCAAGGTAAAGTCAATCACCAACATGTCTAGGTAAATAAGTGCTTTCTTTGGTTAGGTATGTTACCTATGGAGAGACTGATCTATCTACAGGTCCTAAATTCAGACCAGTGTGAAGCAGTCAGAAGCATTCCAGGATTATCCAGTTTGTGATTTATGTAGATATGCCAGATTCACACATGGGGAAGCTCTGTCCAGAAACCAGCAGTTGTTTTGTATTCACAGAGTCAACAAACACCACTATTGCCTCATTACGTGAACCATCTTTTGAGCACCACAACACACACGTAACTAGCTGTAAAGTAACATAACATGCTATGTAAACCCTTTTTGCAAGAAGCACCAATAGAATCAACCAGCTGCAAGTTTTCGGCTGTTCCAAAAATGTTCATGGAAAAGTGTGACTAGTTTTGACGCAACTCCAGTTTGTAACCCTGGGCCCACATCCGTTGATATACCGTCGATATCAGTTGGCTGGAGTGGAAATGTCAATTAAAGCCAATTCTCTCTTGCTCTTCCTTTTCTATGAGATTAGCGGGATTTTAAAGAAGGATGGAGAGAAAAACTGCCCAGCAAGTTCCATGGAATCAGTCCCTCTTGAGGTTAGTCATCTGCTAGCAAGTTTGAACCAGTTGACAGGTTTTTAAATTATGAACTCCTTTGGGTCACATTACTTAATTATAAAGTACATTCAGGGATATGCACATGGGTCTTTTATGGTAAATGATATGACTGTCTTAAAAACTCATTAATATGTCATTAACCAAGCAGACATTTACTAATTAAACAATTAGCTCTTTTCTCGTATTCCTTTGTTCCTCCCATAGATACTCAGTTATAGAGATCATTAGTTTAGGGCTTCTGATTTTTTCCCCCCTACAACAAAACCATACATTTGTCAGCTCAAAATTGGATATTTGTAGTGAATATGTATATATTCGTCAAATGTAGCTGATAGTCATGATCTGCATTCTAATACATAACATTCTGATCGTGTACATTTTATAGGTACCCATCTCAAGGTAAATTCCAAATTCAGTAGTAAGACAATACTGTCACTAAGCCAACCAAAATGTTACAAAATAGTGAGCAAGCTTTCAAGTTCAATCACTCTTCATCGATCTGGGTGCAACAGGAAGTGGGAGAGAGAGAAAAAGCTGGGTTTTATTGGAATTTGGTATATATAGTAGCAAAGTGCAGAAATATAATCTGGTAAACTTGCTGGTTGAAAGAATAAACTTCAGATTTTTTTACTCCTGGCAAACAAAGCCATTCTGAGTACAGGCTTATACTGTATGTGGTTATCATGGAGTCATGGAGTTAATAAAAAGGAAGGTTCGACACTAATTGAAAAAGAAGCAGGAAAGAAGTAAAGTCTGGGAGAAAAAAATCTATAGGTAGTTACTTAAGAAGGAATCGGCAATGGAAGAATGGTTTACCTTTTTGTCTATCGCCCCCTCTGGTTCAGATAACTTATTACAAGCATTGTTGCATTGCTCCCAGCAGGTTTCAGGTTATATTGAGGGATGCTGGGGGTGAAAAAGCACACAATGGCCGATCCCTCATGTTTGGAAAATATCATTCTAGCATATGACTCTTGAGTTTTGAGCCCTGACAACTGAGAGCTGAAACACACTTTTTTTAAAAAAAAAGGAAAAGGTGTAGGCCTTTCCAGTTGGACACTTGCAGTTGCCTGTCTGACAATATGGAATGATAATGATGAATGACACCATGCTGTAAATATGTCAAAAGTGCTTCACTTGACTGAAATGGCTTTATGCACTCCATTTCTCCAGAGTATTGTTAAGTTGATTTGTGTCCATTTCACCTGCATTTTCACAAAGATGAATCAATTTAACGTAAATTAAAAGAAGCTGAATTATATCAATTAAAGCAAATGATGTAATCTGGAAGAAAAAACCTCAATGAAGGCACATTAATTAATGCGAATTAAATCATTATGCAAATCCAAGCTACGGAGGGGTTAAGTTGTTAATGCCTGAAAGAGGTGATGTGTAAAGAGGGAGGGGAGCCAGTGTGGTTTCTCAACATTTTCAGGTTTGAAGGCTCCAGTATGAGAACGGCAGCTGTGGTGAGGCCTGGTTCAACCAGCTCCACAGTTTTCAACTAATTTATCCGTTGTGCAACTGACAGGAACTGGCAATCCACTCCAGAGAGCCCAGGCCAGTAGGGGTGGGGTCCACATTTCCCTTCAGACTTTTATACAGATGTAAGCGTGTTGTCTTTTCCACTCATGTTTCTCTCAGCGGTTACTTCACGGTCACATAACTCCTCCATCTTGATGGAACTCACACGGACCAGTGCTATTCCAGGCCAGCCCTATTGCTAGGCAGAGTGAGTCAGCTGCCTTGGGCATCAGAATCTTGACTGTCACGAAAAGGATGAAAACCATTAGTTCTTTAATGTACATGTTTCTTGCCAGGGAGGAAGAGAGGCATGTGGGATTTTCTACCTCAGATGCACAAAGTAACTTAGCGGGCCTTTGACATTCTACACCTTGACTTGGCAGCACATAAGGGGGTACTCTTTGTTTCTCTGCCTCATACACTAAAATGTTGTGGGGTGGCCCCCGAGCTATGTGCCCCTGCTTGCTCAGGCTCACGAAACCTTTTGTCAAATGATGTTGAGAACATTACAGCATTATAGTCCCTCCAGATTAATTCATGCTTTCATGCAGCAGGTTTCCACACACTGCTCCACTTAATGTCTACATCGGAAGTGTTTTTTGGATCAGGCAAGTGATGTCATGAATTCCCACCCCAAAATCACTCAGAGGACAGCCAGCACCAGCATCGGAAACAATTTTATCAGTCGCCAAGAAATAAAGAAACAGAACTTCCAGTTTCCATCAGATTATGCAAATATTCAAAAACAACTTGAAAATGCAAAACCCCACCTTTGTCTCAGTCCTTTGTTTCCAGGAGAAAAAATCAAGACAAAGAAGCAATTCTCCAGCTGAAGCCCCTAAGCTGAGCACAAGCAAGGAGAGCCACTGTCCAAGGTTTGGCACTGCAACTCATCGCATATCCACCAGCAGAATCTTCAGTTTTCTTCTCTCATGCATATGTGTGCATGTGTGTGATTATATTCACCTGCAAAAATGATTGAACGCACACACCCCGTTCCAATAAAGCAAAATTTCAATATGCAGAAATCAAAGGCTAGAAAGTGATCGTTATGAATCACTGTATGAAGTTATACTCCAAAGGAACGCACTGTATTATTTTATTTTATTTTTGTCTTTGATACTCAAAGGATTGTTAAATAATTTTACTCACTGTGTTTTCTGATGATAAATTACGCTTGATGATATTTGATGTGTTTTAGCTGGATTCTAATACGACGATTCAAAGAATAATTATCAAGGATAACAGACAAGGATGTATGGCAGAAGACTTTTCAAGTGGGGAGAGGAAGAGAGAGGGAGAGGGAGAGGATTCCCAAAGTCCTCTCTGGGCAGGACAAACACTCATGGAGCAACAAACATGATGCTTACCTTTGTATATTAGGCTACATTCCAGACAAGACAAAACCCAGAGGTTTCTACACAGAGAGAGAACTCTCCATCTATCTGTGCAAGAAAAAGGAGTTATTCACAATCCGAGGATACACTCCAGCACACGAAGGCACACAAGGAGAGCAAAGAGCAGGATCAATGAACAGTTTGTGGCCTAGGACGAAGGGGGTGTGGTCTTGGGAGAAGAGGGTGTGGCCTTAGGAGAGTCCTGAGAGCCAAGTATAAGGTAAAGGACCCCTGATCATTAGGTCCAGTCATGACCGACTCTGGGGTTGCAGTGCTCATCTCGCTTTACTGGCCAAGGGAGCCGGCGTACAGCTTCCGGGTCATGTGGCCAGCATGACTAAGCCGCTTCTGGCGAACAACAGCAGCGCACGGAAATGCCGTTTACCTTCCCGCCAGAGCGGTACCTATTTATCTGCTTGCACTTTGACGTGCTTTTGAACTGCTAGGTTGGCAGGAGCAGGGACCGAGCAACGGGAGCTCACCCCGTCGTGGGGATTCGAACCACCGACCTTCTGATCAGCAAGCCCTAGGCTCAGTGGTTTAACCCACAGCACCACCCATAGAGAGCCTAAATTTAGCCCATGGTCTGGAGGTTCCCTAGCCATGTTCTGTACAAAAGATAAGCACAAACTGTTCCTCCACTGTATGTTCTTAGACTGAAATTGCACACATCTTTTTATGTTTTCGTCCGCATAATATAGGGTCGCTATACAGCCGTAATTTGCCGGACATAGCCAGAATACTGCAGTCGGAAGCAGTGTCCAGACAGAAATACCAGGAAAATCTGGACAAAACTAAAGCTCAACAATTTTGGGGGGCCCCAACAAAAGCTCAACAACTTTGATGTCTAGATCTTCATTTTTTGAAATATGGCAACCCTAACATAATATAAACATAAAGATAGTATAGCTGTTTATTAAGACTGTAGGCTTTAATTGGTATGCAGAGCATTCTGTCAGTACTCCCTGGTAAATTGCAGCCTTAATTGGTAGATGAATCAATTGAAACTCAACCGTGGAACAACATCTTAATCAATGAGTCTGCACTTCATGGGCACATTTGTGGTTTGCGGGGTTTTGTGGGCTTTTTTTTAAAAAAAGCTATATTGGCTTTGGTGAGCTACTATCACAGGAACTGAAAAAAGTAAACATTAATCATGACATTTCATTTAACAAGTGGCAGGTTTTGTTTTATGAATTTCCGTTTAGGTCCCACTTCTTTCAATATCCACCCAAATCTCCTATACTGAGTTTTGCAGGATATCCTTATTTTTAAATAAATAAATTAAATATTCCTTCATTTATTAAAAAGAGGGGGGGAATCAATCAAATTTATCAAGAACAATATTAATCATTAAATAACACTAAGATGTGCAAAGGTATTAACTCCTAATAATCCCATAATCCATTGTGGATTCCTCCACTGCAAGAATCAATTTGTCTCTGAGGAAAAACCACTGAACTCTCATTTGCCCAATTTGTGCATCCCAGTAAACCATAGTTAATGGTTTAGGATGAACACACCAATCTGGTATACTTTGCTCTTCTCTGGTGGTGTACAAGAGAAACAAATCATGACCCCTGCCTTAGCACTATGTTCAGACTTGAAACTCTTTGCTTCAAACATATTCCTTGTTCAGAGATACTTTTCCATACCATTTCCCCTCCCCAGCCACACTTCCTCTCCTTAGGCTGTGCCCTTCACAGGCCCTGATTTGTATCCTCCTTGAATGGTTTTGCCTGGCCGGAATGTTGTCCTTGAACTCTGATAATGCTTCCTGCCTGCCTTCATGGAGGATAAAAGAAAGCGTGGTTGGTTAGCTGTAAAACCTAACCTTTTATACAAAGGTAAATGTTACATTTGGTGCACCATCTGCTTTCACCTCTGGCCAGCACATCACAGCACATGAATCCCAAAAGGTTAGACCAGAAGAGAATGCAAACCTCGGACTAAAGAACATTTCCACCTCTGGTTTTTCAACGGTTTTCAAATCTGCATTCCAGGTGAAGCTTACAACAGTCCAGAGGTCCTCACACTGCAGATGATGCAGGGATTCTGGCTTATTGCATCTGCCTGGAGAGAGTGTAGCAGAGGCCCTTCTTTGAGTTGGTGATAGACAGATAAACTTTATTTGTATTAGCCAACGGCCATAGCAACATAAAACAAACAATATATACAATTAAAAAGACAACAATGAGTAAAAAGGACAATCAAATGATCAAGATTATTGTTCAGATAGTGGCCTTTAATTTCACTGCACCCTCGATAAACCTAGCAACCTTTGCTGTTGTCTGATCATTTTGATCTGATAAAAGAAAGAACAATGTGGCCACAGATGGGCGGCCTGGGATGGTAAGTAAGAGTGGGGTGATGATCTCATTCCTCAGATCTTTATAAAGGGGACAGGACAGGAGAACATGGGCCACTGTTTCCAGATTGCCATCTCCACAGGGGCAGAGTCGTTTCTCAGTTGGAATCTTTTGGTTGTTGTTGTTGTTGTTGTTGTTGTTTAGTCGTTTAGCCGTGTCTGACTCTTCGTGACCCCATGGACCAGAGCACGCCAGGCACTCCTGTCTTCCACTACCTCCCACAGTTTGGTCAAACTCATGCTGGTAGCTTCGAGAACCATCGAAGTTCGATGTCCACCCATCTCGTCCTCTGTCGTCCCCTTCTCTTTGTGCCCTCCATCTTTCCCAACATCTTTTCCAGGGAGTCTTCTCTTCTCATGAGGTGGCCAAAGTACTGGAGCCTCAGCTTCAAGATCTGTCCTTCCAGTGAGCACTCAGGGCTGATTTCCTTAAGAATAGATAGGTTTGATCTTCTTGCAGTCCATGGGACTCTCAAGAGTCTCCTCCAACACCATAATTCAAAAGCATCAATTCTTCGGCGATCAGCCTTCTTTATGGTCCAGCTCTCACTTCCATACCTCACTACTGGGAAAACCATAGCTTTAACTATACGGACCTTTGTTGGCAAGGTGATGGCTCTGCTTTTTAAGATGCTGTCTAGGTTTGTCATTGCTTTTCTCCCAAGAAGCAGGCATCTTTTAATCTTTTGGTATCTGCCCTCAAGTATGGCAGAGGGCATCACATCCAATCTGGCCAGTGTGAAGGCACGTCTGTATTTTGGGATGGGTAATTTATAGAAATATGGTGCCAGGGAATCAAACTGAGAAGGGAGGAAAAAGCATACCAAGGAGAGAGTTTCTTTATAATGGCCAGGTTGTTCTGTTGCTCTAAGTCCTTCAGACATTGTCCAGTTCTTGAGTTGGTGACTTCCTGGCTCACAGATCACTCCTTTGGCCCTTCCATTACACTAGCTCTAGGGTCTTAAGGCTGTGCTGGTTGCATGAAAGGACAATGCCCCACCTCTGCAACGTGAAGAAAATGGACGAGCAAAGTGGTACTTGCGTGAGAAACATTTTCATACAGGAAAGATCAATCCCCCCTCCACTGTCTGAAGAGAAAATTAATTACTGCAGTTGGCAGAGGATAAATGCTTTCCATTTACAGAGTTGTGTAATTATAGCAGCTGCAGAGTCAAAAACTAGCTGCTAACTTTGAACCTGCACCTCAACGTGACATATCTTCCTTGCGTTTAGTTCTGCCACTTGTGTGCGTGTTGAAAGTTTTCTCGTTGTGTCTTCATAATTATACCTTGGTTCAGAAATAATCACCGGCTCCCGTTGCATACGTGAAACCTTATCATCTGGTTAGCAAAAGGTATGCTGCATGATCTTTGAAGTGTTGAAATCCC
Organism: Podarcis pityusensis; assembly: GCF_964106645.2. Classification (NCBI taxonomy): domain Eukaryota; kingdom Metazoa; phylum Chordata; class Lepidosauria; order Squamata; family Lacertidae; genus Podarcis; species Podarcis pityusensis. The sequence goes on from NC_138031.1 coordinate 63,983,152, forward strand.
CACAGTAGAAAATTTATTAGGAGAAAGTGGTGTTATGGCAACACAGTTAATTCTGCCACAACATGCCGAATTAACGACACTTTTTGGAATTAAGAATTCAAAGAAGAGTTCAAAAGGAGCCCAAGTTATTGTGTGTCAAACAATGAAGTACAACCTTTGGGTAAAGTCTAAGCACAAACTATTTTAAAGAGGAATTTCAGCTGGCCATAAGATTAGATCCTTCGAGAAGAAATAGTTAAGGAAAAGGGGAGAGTTCGTTGGGCAGTTTTCCCAGTCAGCAAAGGAGGTTTGGGTAATGTGTGTACAGAGAATTCTCTTCCCTTTTTGAAGCCAAGAGGAAAGTTTTAATCTCATCTTTAACTTTAATCCTTTAAAATATGTAAGAGATTTAGAACTGAACAGGGTAAACTTGGCAGAAGATCCTAGTTATGAAAGTAAGGTGATTTCTTTCAACTGCTGGTTGCCAAGGGAGTTCAAAGCTTGCCACCTAAACTATCTATCAGTTCCAGATATGAGCTTCCTGCAATGTAATCTTTCCACATTTTCCTCTGTTGATCAAAAATATTTGGAGAAGTCAAGCTCCAGATGCAAATGAGTGAGACAATGTCTTTTAAAAAAAAATCCTCTACACACAAACACACGCACACTTCAAATGTGAAGAAACGTTTTAAACAATTAAATTTTATTTTTGATGATATCATACTACTGTGGTGCTTGTTTTTTAAATGATGTATACTTGGGGGGGGGGGACCCTTTAAGGAGGGGACAAACCATGTGGCATGACAAGAAGGGGCACAATTTTAGGTGGAGGGTGCAAATATGTTCCAATAGTGGTGTATGATTCAAAAGCCAGCTTTCGTCTTAAACTGCAAAAAAGTGACACATTGAGAACATTTGTAGGGGGGTCATTATACCTCACAATAACTAAACGTAAGTATGGTTAGAAATCCCCTTCAGACTTCTCTACTGAGCATGCAAAGTTCAGAAGAAGAGGAACCAGCAGACACGAATGCCCTCTACTCCACTTGAAGAACACTATAGGTGCTTCTGAGAAATCATAAGATGTGGGTCTTGAAACACAGGATGGGAAACTCCCCCCACCCCCTCCGCTGCCTAAATGCATCCCTGAGAAATAGCCAAACCCTCAGGGTTTTAATTTAATGAAAAACACAGTGCTATGTACATAATTTTTTGAGTGTTGACACAGTCACTTCAGGATTTGAAAGAGCCATTTTGGTCACATCCATGCTATATATTTAAAGCACTGTTATGCCACTTTAACAGTCATTACTTCCCCCAAAGAATGCTGGGAGCTATAGTTTGTTATCAGTGCAGAGGGTTGTGAGGGGAGATCCTTATTCCCCTCACAGAGCAACAATTCCCAGAGTGATTGTTAAACCGCCCTGGGAATTGTAGTTCTGTGAAGGGAATAGGGATCTCCTAACAACTCTCAATGCTCTTACCAAACTGCAGGTCCCAGGAATCTTTGGAGAAAGCCATGACAGGTAAAGTGTTGCAAGACTGCTTTAAATATATAGTGTAGATGTGGTCTTAAGTGAAAAGAAGCAATCTGGGGGCCACATTTACCCTGCTATAGATTCAATCATTTCAATTAAATTGTTCTGGGACTGAACAAAGGCATTACAATTCATGGCTTATGCGAGTAATATTTCTTCAATTAGCATTAAAAATGGGGTTTCAGCTATTTCAACACAAATGTTTTAAATCATTCAGTTCTATTAGGAAAACCAATTCAGGAAACCAGAGCAGCTGAGTCTGAATTGTACTTAGGCGTCTGTTCATTCCCAAGTTTGCTGCTCAGATCTTGAAATGTACATACAATATGGCTGGAAATATGGCTTGCTTGTTAATTCAGAGAACTCAGTTCCTTCTCGGTCTTCTTGAAGATAATGTTTTAGAAGATGTGGAGAGTCATACATGCAGAGATGAACAACTTGCGACTCTTCTAAAAATGCTGATTACATATATAGATCTATAAATATATCTATATCATATGCAGATCTAGGGATGCCATCATTCTTAATGTCCATGATTGCATAGCATTCAACTGTCCCGATTCAAGCGGGACATTCCAGAATTACAGAAGCCAATCCCAGCTTCTGATTGGATACCAGAATGTCCCATGGGGGTTTTTTGGTCCAGCGCTCTGGCGCATGTCAGGGTGCCAGAACAAAAGCTGATTTTGGTCCCCAGGTTGTTGGAGGCTATGTGATTGTTCTTATGATGCAAACACTCCACAGGCCTGATGCCTGGGCCTTGATCGGAGCCTCTGCATTCAGCACTCAAGGCTACATGCACAACTCCTGTCATTACACTGAGACCCATGCAAACATCACCACAGACAAAGGTAAAGGACCCCCGGACGGGTAAATCCAGTAAAAGGCGACTATGGAGTTGCGGCGCTCATCTCGCTTTCAGGTTGAGGGAGCCGGCATTTGTCCACAGACAGCTTTCCAGGTCATGTGACCAGCATGCCTAAACCGCTTCTGGTGCAATGGAACACCATGCCGGAAACCAGAGCACACAGAAATGCCATTTACCTTCCCACCACAAGGATACCTATTTATCTACTTGCACTGGTGTGCTTTTGAATTGCTAGGTTGGCAGTTCCAAGGTTTCTTGGAACCTAGGTTGCTAGGTTCCAAGAAACCTGGATTTAGCCTTTAAGCCTCTGTGTATGTGTTTTATTTCATTATTGCAACACATGCCCGAAGTGTTCTGTATTACCCACTACTAAACACTGAGGCATGTCGTCGTGCTATGAACCGCAGCAAATATTCATCTGGTACTCTTATGCTGAGATCCTCTGGAGTGCTAAGAAGAGGTTTTTATACTCAGGATACATGTTTGTTGGATGTTGAATTATTATTATTATTATTATTATTATTATTATTAAACAGTTCAAGCTCGCAAAGGGTAAGATGGGAATGTCACACTCACTTGGATTCAAGTCATCCTCATGCTGCAAATATAACACTCTGCAGGTCTCAAAGAGAGACTCATTCTCCATTTTTTCACAAGTTCCAAAAATGTCTCATTTGGAGCAGGGGTAATGAAAGCACAGCTGAACCTATGCAGCTATACCAAAAAGGCTATGAAAAGAAACGTTTTAAAACTCACAATGCAAATTCTTATTGACTTCAGATTTCAGCTCTACAGCGCCACCTGGTGTCACATTGTTATATAACACATTTATAGCGTCATAAATCGCTGTGTAGATGAGTCCCATGACAATTTTAAGTATAGATCTGCCTTCTTTGCAGTCTGAAGTGGCAATGTGTGTTAGAAAGACACATGCACACAACATCATCCTCACTGAAAGTCAATGTATTGTTGGCACAAGCTGCATATTCCAGGCAAATGCATTGAATAAAACCTCCAGTGTTGTTTTGCTTTGTGGTGTTTGTTTGTTTGTTTGTTTGTTTTTGTTTACTGAAAAGCTGCCTGTGGGTGCTATCATTCTGACTGGAGGGGCAGCATGTGGAAGGGGTAGACTAACTGTTTCTCTGTAGCCCATTGATGGTTGTTATTTCCCCTGCTCAAACTCCCAGATGTTCCCCCCCCCCTCAGCAGTGCTCCTGAAATGCATATTATTTACAAGGGTAGATATGCACTTGGTCTCCGACTGGATTCTAATGAGATCTGCCTGCACACAGCATATTCCATGAGGCATTTTCAGCTCTTTAAAACCAGGCATTTCAGCACCTGAAAAACTGGCTCCATGGAGGCCCAGCAGCTGTGAAAATGGTATTTACCTCACACAACATCTTGTGTCGCAGTCTCCCGCTCACAAACACACACAGGCAACTGCTGGGACCATCTAGTGGCTGCAGGAAGCTTTTGTAAGAATGTAGGCATAATCCTAAAAGCTGCCCCAGAGCTAAGATTACGGTGAAATGTATGCAGCACCTTAGAAGATGCTGACGTTCTTGAATTTCTCGTCCTTTTCAGAACAGGGGGGAAATAAAATCTTGAAATCAAGTCTTGCCAGGTACCAGGTATATTTGCTTATCTCAAGCGCTTATCCATTAATGCCATGGGCTCTCGATCCAAAGGGCTGTGGGGTAAGCTTTGAGTCTCTGTGGCCTCATGTCTTTCCACAAGAACCGTAAACCATGGGGAAGGCCTGCGAGCTCACATCACAGCATGCACAAAGATCCCAGGCAGGGCTGGGATTGTCCTCTGCCAGAAGCCCTGGAGAACCACGGCTGGTTCCAATGATGCTGAACTAGATGGACTAATAGCCAGACTCGGTGTAGAGCAGCTGCCCAACCAGGTGAGACTGCAGCAGGGCATTCACAACAGAGAGATGGAAGGTTGCTGCGATACCACATGGGAATTTTAGCTCTCTGAAGAGAACAGGGGTCTCCTAAGAGATCTCAGCACCTTTAATAAACTACAGTCCCTGGGGTTCTTTGTTGGAAGCAATGACTGTTCAAAGTAATTTTATACAACTCAGTATACCTGAAGGAGCACCTCCACCCCCATCGTTCTGCCTGGACACTGAGGTTCACTTCCAAGGGTCTTCTAGTGATTCCGTCACTGCAAGAAGCGAAGTTACAGGGAACCAGGCAGAGGGCCTTCTCGGTAGTGGCGCCCACCCTGTGGAACGCCTTCCCGCCAGATGTCAAGGAAATAAACAATCTGATTTTTAGAAGACATCTGAAGGCAGCCCTGTTTAGGGAAGTTTTTAATGTTTGATGTTTTAGCGTGTTTTTAATATTCTGTTGGGAACTGCCTAATAATAATAATAATATTGGTAGTGCACCTGGAGCCTGAGCCTTACCACCACCCATAAAGAGCAAAACTATTTGCTCTGGCTATCAGTAGTTCTCCCAGCTAGAGAGGTCTAGATTGTTACCTGTTTTTGTTGTTGATGATGATGTTTTTAATCATGACGTTATAGATGCTGAGGACTGAAGCTAGTGCCCTTGGCATGCAACTCTCAATGAGGTATGGCCTCTTTCCTCTTACAAGGACACTGCATGGGGAGTTTTGTCACAAAGCCAAGATACCCAACAAGACAGCCACCACCACTGTGGATAGCTCAGTCGGTAGAGCACAAGACTCTTAATCTCAGGGTTGTGGGGTCAAGCCCCAAGTTGGACGAAAGATTCCCGCATTGCAGGGGGTTGGACTAGATGTCCCTCATGGTCCTTTCCAACTCTGCGACTCTGTGGTTCTATGATTCACTTTGGCGAACAACTCACTGGAGTTCTTTCCAGATGTGAGAGATGTGCCCAGCCTCCCGTAGGAAATGTCACTAGGCTTAACAAAAATCATTTGCTCTTTCAAAATTCCTCAGATGTTTCTCTCAGTCTGGAACGTTCAAATTTGCGGGTGCAGCTGGGGGAATCACTTTAGGTGAAATTTGGCGACAGCCCTAATATAAACTCATTGCACAGAAGCCAGTTCCAATTAAGTTGATGGCGGAACATCCACTGATTATATCAGGAGGCAGACAAGCCAGCTATTCTGTGTTGTTGCTTATAAGCACTGCCCTTCTGCAGCCATTTGGAGAAAGGAGGGCATTGCTCCAGAAAAAATAAATGCCTTTGAAATCCATCTCGCCATCCCCAGCCTTGACATTATTGCCTTCCCTCATCAAACTCATCTGTGAGGTAATCTGTTTCCATGCCCTTCTAGAGTCTTTCGCCCATCCTTTATCCACAGTAAACAGCCTGAAACTTTAATAGGCTGCAGGACTTTTTATCTCCTGCTCATTCTATGCATTTCTGGACAAAACTTTCTCTGCTTGTTTTATGGTCTAACACCAAGGTGTTTTGAAAACACGATTGTGGAAAGCCGGGAAGCCATCAGCCTTTAAGCCACATTATATGCATATGAGAACCTAATGCTATTTAAACCACAGTTAAAATCACAGCCTTTCAAACAGCAAAGCCATCTATTAAAAACATTGCCCCAGGCAATGTCGTGAGGTTTAGACTAGCTTTTTTTGCATGATCGTGTAAGGGACAAGCAAAGTTGGGTCATCAAAACGAATGCATTTCATTCCTTTTATCGCATGTGGGATCACACGTTCTTCGTTTGCTTGTTTTTTTTAAAAAAAAAACCTTTTGCAGGCAAAATATTCTCTCAGTGTCTTATTTTATAATGGAAGTCCATATAGCACAGCAACTTTGGAGGCTGTGGGGCGGAGGGTGGGGGAGAGAAGGGAATGCTGCACGGAAGACAGAACAGCAAGTAAGATATTGTGATTAATTTGATAGACTTCCAGTAGGAAGTATTTAGTTTATCGGCACATAGTAAATGAATATTAAAATATGCATGCCCCGAGGCTGTCAATGAAACTAGATAACAGCTGTTGGTCTAAAATGTGGTTTCATTATGCAGAGATTGGAATAAGCTTGTAATTATGAATTAAAGCTAGATCAGTTTTGGGAGGGAAAGAAAGGAAGGAAGAAAAATACGAAGATAGGAAGAACGCTTGTTTAAATCCATTGCATTTGGAACAAGTTTGTTGCTGCTGAAATGCCGCCGCCATCAACTCAAATGAATATATAGCAGTAACAGGCATCTTTAGACTCAACTTTTATACCGGACTATTAAGGACATGTTCTGAGGAGTCCTACAGAGGTCAATGAAACTTATGGAACAATCTGTGCAAGTGGAGGGGTTTGGATGCTCCAGAGGTTTTCTTCCGTCCAGCTCTGCTGAGGAGAGAGGGCTTCACCACCACAAAGGCCCTGCTGCGCTTGTGGGCAGCACAGTCTGTTGACAGGCTATAGCTGGCCCTCATATCAGGAGAGGTGGCAGTAGCCAAGACTCTGCTGTAGCCTAAGCTGGTCAAGTAGCCAGAGCTGGACCTGGTTCAGGCGTCTCTGCTGCACCAGCTGCCTCCCTTCCACCCTGGTCAATGCAAGTGTCAGGGTCTTGGCTTGTGGCAGTAGCTCCACTCCTGTGTTCAGACCTGCTTCTTCTGATCAGGAGCTAGGATCCCTCCCTTGCTCTCTAGTATGTGTGCTTAGGACTACAACAGTCAAGAGCAGAAGCATAAAGGCTACACCACCAGCCCAGGACTTACATTTTTTTTAGCTCATAGCAGACCCTCCAAGTGTCCATATTTTTTCCAGGGACAGACCTGGATTTATAGAAATCAGCCTGGTTTCTGATTTGATCCTGGAATGTCCCACTTTTCTTTAGGACATTCCTATTTTCTCCTATTGGAGATGTATGGAGGATATGGAGGTTGAATCTAGACACATATTTTTTTTAAAAAAAAAAACTCTGTGAAAATGCTTTTTAAAAAAACATTTTAAAATATATATTGAATTTGCCATTAAGCTCACCATCGCCGTCTAGTGTCTCATTTGTATAAGGCACTTAAAACGCACTTAAAACGTTATATTTGCAGCTGCATAGCTGAGTCTGGAGTTATGTGACCCCTAGCCAAGGAGGTAAGTAACTATACAACCTTTAGAAAATATCTGCAGGCAGGCCTGTATAGAGAAGTTTTTTAATGCTTAATGTTCTATTATGTTGGAAGCTGTCCAGAGTGGCTGGGGCAACCCAGTCAGACGAGTGCGGTATAAATAATAAAATTATTATTATTATTCTCCATTTTCATCGGAGAAATGCTGGAGAGTATGCCATAGATTGTCAGATTACACTGAGGTTTGTACAGTGGAGGAGGAAGCAGAGTCGCACAACCTATTTTGCTCTCTTTGCACAATTCGCAAGAACATAGAACCAATAAGCTGGATTGGTGGAGGCTGGTGAGACCTCTGGGTATAGGGCGATATATAAATTCAATTTAAAAAAGAGAGTAAATTTTCCTCTAGGGGATGTAGAAAACAATAGGATGCAGGCAACTCCCCATTTATGCAGGCGTTGCATTCCGAGGTACCACGCATATCCAGGGGCACACGCTTAAGCTTTGCCCACCCTGTTCTGCTCCTTTGTGCCCCATTCCGTTTCTCCACCCAAAATATTCCCACTCATCCTCAACATGCTGCTTTTGATCTAGATTGATTCTACATCCTACATCCCACAAAAGTAGGTGTGGTTCTTTGATATGGGTCTGAAAGCCCTCCCCTTGGTTAGGTTAGGCTTCCATCCCTGCCCCCCCCCCAGGGGAATGAAGAAGGAAGTGGTGATACACCTGCCTACAATGTCATTGCGCAGGTGCAGACACATACACACCCCGCCATTGCCAGGACCATTGACATCTATTTACAAATGGATATGTGGCAAGGTAATGCAGACTCAGTGTGCTAAGAACTTTTATTTTCAGAATGAAACCAGTTCCCCAAGTAGCGCTTTTCATGGGCAATAGATTGACTGTTGCGTTGACTAAAAAAGGTAAAGGACCCCTGACAGTTAAGTCCAGTCGCAATCGACTCTGGGATTGTGGTGCTCATCTCGCTTTACTGGCCGAGGGAGCCAACGTTTGTCCGCAGGCAGTTTTTCCAGGTCATGTGGCCAGCATGACTAAGCTGCTTCTGGCAAAACCAGAGCAGCGCATGGAAACGCCGTTTACCTTCCCGCTGGAGCGGTACCTATTTATCTACTTGCACTTTGACGTGCTTTCGAACTGCTAGGTGGGCAGGAGCAGGGACCAACAACAGGAGCTCGCCCCATCGTGGGGATTCGAACCGCCGACCTTCTGATCGGCAAGCCCAGTGCTCAGTGGTTTACACCACAGCGCCACCCACGTCCCGTTGCGTTGACTACGCAGCGGGCAAAAGCAAGTAAAAATGTTGTGTGTGTGCAGCCATAGGGCTTAAAAGGCATGGAACTGGGAGGCAAACTGGAGAGGCTTTAAGGAGAAGCAAAGATTCAGCCGTGCCCCAGGCACAACCAAGGAGTTTTAAGGAGGACCACATGACAGATTACTTACATTCCCTTCCTCCTCTCTTTTTAAGGGGCTTCTGGGAAGGTGGAACCAGGAAAATCAAGTCGCCTAACTTGAGCTGGAACTCAAGTAGCCTAAGGTGGAGAAGGCTGGAACTGAAGAGATTTTCCTGAGGGAGTAGACCTATCTTCGACTTTCCCCATAGATATTTTATGTGACTTTTCTCATGGATATTTCCCCCTATAAATATTTTCTGAGTCTTACATCCAACTCCAAGCTTATTGCCAAAGTAGAGAGCACTCAGACGAACTTTTAAATTCATTCTTTCATTTGCAAAGGATCTAGATAGATGATAGATAGTTAGACAGAAATAGAAATAGATATTGTATTATTATATCGCTTCTGCAAATGTATGAACCGTATGTGAAAGCAGACAAGTTGATCTTTACTGATAAACACAATCAATTAGCGATTTTTTTTTCTTCGGGACTGGAAAGTTTGCTCTATTGGATTGTTCTTTCCAAATGATTGTTTGATTAAGTTTTCTGCAACAGAAAGGAAATACAGTGACGGGGAATTAAATTACGGAAAAGTTAGTAAATCTTCACAAGTATTTTACAAAATACCACTCTTTACTTAATAAAGGGCACGCAACATATTTTAAGATTTCCGCATTCATTCGACAAAGCTATGGTGTTTGTAATTGGGTATATAAAGTCATTCGTCTTCTAGCGCCGTCTTTTAGCTGAGCGAGCCCCAAAGCATCGTCCATTCTGCTGCTGCTGAGATCTGATCAGCATCTTTATAGTTTATCAGCCTTGGGGTTCAATTTTGTTTTGGATGCTTTTATAAATGAGCACAATCACTGGTGAATCTGTTCTTTCCAGATTGCAAAGAGAAAAATTGTGAGAGGAACTTTAGTAGATTACTGTGTCAGTGAGGATAAAGTACAAGCGCAAGGCATCAAAAGTCGTATTACAGATTATTCTAGTGGATGTACATTTTCAGTTTTTATTTCACTAAAATTAGATGATTTGCCTTAGTTATTATTGTTTTTGAAGCTATACTCTCTCCCCAGGCTAGGTGTATGATCAATGCACTATTCAGAAAAATCAATTGTTTCCAAAGCACCATTTATTTAAAAGAGTGGGTGGGGGGAGAAAGGAGGGGGAAACAGGAGCAATACATAGCAATATGAAGTTGATTTTGGGATTTTTAAAATCTTGTTAGAAGGAGAATCTTATAGTAAAGGCATTCAGATGGCCCAGAAGCTGCCCAATAGTATGGAATTCTTTGTGCTTTGCATGGTGCATTGTGGATTCTTGTACTGGAATGTGGGTTCAAATACTCATTGTGTCACAAAACTGGTTGGCTGGCCCAGTGGCGTAGCGTGGGTTGTCAGCACCCGGGGCAAGGCAAGTAATTTGCGCCCCCTAACCCGTGGATTTTAGCAGGGGGAAGAGAGCTGCGAGTGCGAGCGTGCGCCCCCCCAGATGTTGCGCCCGGTGCGGCCGGCCCCCCCCCTGCACCCCCCACACTACGCCACTGGGCTGGCTTTGCAGCAGCTGCTATTATGCGTACTCCAGCACACAGATCTGGCTTGGTCAATCCCAAGTTGTGCAAGTCTTGCTTAGACATAAGATGAAAAATAACTGGGGGAGGAGCCAAAAATCTGCCATTTGGAGGGGAAGGGGGTTCTATAATAAATGAACTGTTAAGCAAGGTCAACTGGCCTCTCTAAATAAGCTCATGCATTCCGTTTCCACCAGTCTCCATACTTTACTTGCCTTCCACCTCCACTTCTTATTGTCTATGCACCTTTCCATGACCATGAAGAACAGTGTACTTGCCAGAGAATCCAATCCCCCCCAGGGTAGGCTGCCAGGAATAGATAGCCAAGGAAAGTTCTTACCAATGTCTTTTATTCAATATTCACAGAGAGAGGCTTAGAGTAATGCCATTGCTCCAAGTAATCTCCACCCCACCCTCAGTCGTCAGTTTACGGTGGCCACTTAGGGCCATTTGTCTCAGAGTCCTTTGCTCTCCTGCTTTCAATGCTTGCCGGGTTCTGGGAGAATGGGGGTCTGGGATGCTTTCTAGTGATAACATGTCAGCCAGCTACTCCAGCTCTGCCTCCCCCTCCTCCTTCTTCATTACTCATCAACTTTGCCCTTTGCCCCTCATCGACCTCTGAACTATGACCTCCCACAAACCACTGTTGTAAATCTATACTGTCTTCCACTTCTCTGGAAGGTTCAGGCTGGGGAGGCGGTCTCCACCGTTCCTCCTCTGTCCAGTCCCTGACAGTACTTCAGGAAAGGAGCAGGGCGAGATGATAGGGGTGTCGAGAACAGAATGAGAGCTGTGGTCCTGATAACTATCCACAGTGGCACATGATAACTTTCCAGCACATCCTTCTGTCAAGATACATGTAACGAGGATAATTCAGAGACAAGATTATTTATTATATGTTTATCCACATTTTAAGACAAGAGTTAGACCCCAAAGCGGCTTAGTTCATGGGTCTCCCCCTTGCTTGTGCTTACACAGGTAACTGTGGTTAGAGCTCTTCCTGGTAAGGAAAGAGGGGAAATAATCCACCTCTAGCTACTGGATCTCTGGGCAACAGTAATGCCAGGCTGACTCTTTCCCTTGCAACAATATTCTTGCTAAGAGTGAGATTTACAGAAGCAGTCCCAATTTCTGATTTGATCCCAGAATGTCTCGCTTTCCCTTAGGATGTCCCTATTTTTATCGAAAAATGTTGGAGGGTACAGAGTTATGTGACCCCCGAGCCAAGGAGATAAATAATTATACAACCTTTAGAAGACATCTGAAGGTGCCCTGTATACAGAATGTTTTTAAATGTTTAATGTTTTGTTATGTTTTTATATGTGTTGGAAGCTGCCTAGAGTGGCTGAGGCAACCCAGTCAGATGGGTGGGGTATATATAAATAAAAGTTGCTGTTGTTGTTGTTGTTGTTGTTGTTGAATAGGATATCCCTATTTTCATCAGAGAAATGTTGGAGGGTATGCTTGGTGCTCCTATAGTCAAAAGCATCCCTGCATTGTAACCTAAGGGCAACTTCACCCATAGGTCCTTAACACCTTTCTAGAAAATAAAGAGAGGTAATCTGTATTGTTTCTGCTCCCCACCTCACCCCAAAAAGCCTTCCTCTTGAACAACAACAGTTGTGAGCAGTCTGGAAGTTATACTTTGATTATTACTCAGTACAGTGGTACCTCAGGTTAAGAACTTAATTCGTTCTGGAGGTCTGTTCTTAACCTGAATTTGTTCTTAACCTGAGGTACCACTTTAGCTAATGGGGCCTCCCGCTGCTGCCGGCCGTACTGCCACAACGCAATTTCTGTTCTCATCCTGAAGCTCTTAACCCAAGGTACTATTTCTGGGTTAGCGGAGTCTGTAACCTGAAGCATCTGTAACCTGAAGTGTCTGTAACCCGAGGTACTACTGTATTAAGTACAAGAAAAGCTTCAAAGAAATACTGAGGTATTTTTGACCAGCAGTTTGGAAAAAAACAAGTTTTACTTGAGCCAGCTAGTTAAGCTCTGTTTGCATCTGACCCTTTAGAAACAACTTTGCTTCCCTTGTCATCGTTGCAGACTGATATGTGTGTATCTAGCATTATTGCCATGTTTCCCTGGTTCTCAGACACAAAGAGAGGGTGGAAATACAACTCAGAGCCCCCACTCCAAAGCAGGATGTGAAACTTCTGCAAAGGGTTCCTTTTTAATTGGCTACGGTCACGCTATCCAAATAGGAAGAAGTCTGCTACACATTATGCATTTCCCCCCTAGTCCCAAGAAATTAATTACATTTTGAAGCCATTCCCACTGGTGTGTGTGTGTTTTCCCCCTCTTGGTTTGGGAGATTTGACTTTTTAAAAAATATGTCCAAACAATGGCGTGGAAAGTCGATTTCCATGGGAAATGTTCAGAAAACCCCATCCCCATCCTACCTGAGGGTTTTTGTTCTTTCATGCCATTGTAAATGGGCAATTTGCAGAGCAAACCAGGAAGGGATTCCTATTGAGATCCCTATTGAAGTAAGTTCCATAAAACTAGGGCATCCCTGGGTGTAGAGCTAAGCCTTATCAAGATTCAGATGAAGTTAAACACTTCTAATTCCTGCTTATTTCAATGGAAGAGAATGGAGAAGACATTTAATGCTCCCATTGAAAGCAGCCTTGAGAAACTGTGCTGTTAGGCAGAGGAGGTTGCTTAACACTCCCCAATCTGGCCATTTTCCCATGCAGTATTGCTGCCTTCAGCTGCCCCCTCTCCCCGTGCATGGGAGAAAAAATACTGGAAGAAAGCTGGTGGAGAAAGTGATGTGTAGGGGTTAGAATGACAAATTGGCATCCTTCTTCCCTTGGTGAAGGTTCAGAGCCTGGGTTCTGGTGCTGGGACAACCATGAGTGGTCAGAGGGAGAAGACTGGGAGGAGGAGATGTCGGAAGCTGAAGAGGTAACAGGGTTTAATGAGCAGGAAGGAAGCTGTGGCAGAAAGCGGTTCAGAATCAGAGGCAGAAGCGAAGGCCAAGAGGTAGAGATGAGTCAGGCTCACTGCCAGATTTATATATAGGCTAAGTAGGCTGAAACCTAGGGCCTCTAAATCTAGGGGGCCTCGCCAGCCAGCCCACTCCCCAGTGCCGCAGTCTCCCCTCTCCCAAAATTGCAAACCCAAGACTTCATGCAAGGGCAGGGCAACTCAGGCCCAGCAACTATGAGACTCAGGGCTAGCCAGTGGGACTCTGTTGGCACAAAGGTCACATTCCTGCTACTGCCCGCTGCTCCCTTCTCTCTGAGGCATTCTGTTTCCTCCGCCTTTCTGCCTGCTTGATCCACCCTTGTCAGTGAGGGAACGTCTATGACAGGTGGCAACAGAAAGCAAACTAAAAATGCTTTTGCAGTTCATCAAAACTATCCAGCAATATCAAGTTATAGGGAAACTGGTGCTGTTAACACTAATCCTTTTAGTTGGTTACAGTGATACCTCGGGTTACATACGCTTCAGGTTACATACGCTTCAGGTTACAGACTCCGCTAACCCAGAAATAGTGCTTCAGGATGAGAACAGAAATCGTACTCTGGCGGCGCGGCAGCAGCAGGAGGCCCCATTAGCTAAAGTGATGCTTCAGGTTAAGAACAGTTTCAGGTTAAGTACAGACCTCCAGAACGAATTAAGTACTTAACCTGAGGTACCACTGAAATTGGTTTGGCAACTTCAATATATAACTCTGAAACTGATTCCCTGAGGAATAGCCCCACTGATTCTGAGTGACCAGTTTCAGTCTGGCTGGCAGACAGCAGTCTTAAACACTCTTCAGAAACTGGGCCTTGCTCCCCAAACCCTCATAACTATGGGCCTGGGCCAAGCTAGATCCGTGGTTAGGCAAAGAATCATGGACATAGAGAGACAACAGGACTGTACAAGGGTCCCTGATTATAAAATAATAGAAAACGGGAGATTCGTAGCCGCTCCAGCAACATATCTCTATTTCCTCACATCCAGAAACGCATGAAGGGCTTTCACTCTTGCTAGAAGCTTGGCCTTGCCCTCACCGGTTCTGGAAGGCTCCTATGGAAGAGTCCCGTATGCACAGAGACTTTGCGCCTGCCCATTAGGGGAAATAGGAAGCCCCAAACATATATTTTTAGATGTCCTTTTTAAGTTGAGATTTGTAGAGACTTTGCTGAAGAGGCTCACCAATCTTTCAGACAAGTCTAAACTTAATTCTCTCCTCTTAGGCAAAGATCACAAGACGACCTGGATGGTAGCCCGATTCTGCGTCCAGATTTGTAGACACAGATCGTCCTCTAGAATAAAATAGCTTACTAGGGAAATGCTGAAGTCGCCCTTTGGGTTGCCTCAGGGTCAATTTTTTATGGTAGCCCAAATCTCAGTTGGATGGGTGTATGTATATATCTCAATTTTAACTCATTAGCTATTGCTGCAATCTGCTCCGATTGTATATTTTATCTTTGTGAACGCTGTTTTTATTGTGTTATGTTATTTGAGCTGGTCTTTGACCGTAATAAATTATCTATCTATCTATGGTTCGGCAACTTCCATGCACATAATGTGTGATGCTTAGGGCTTGCCAATTGGAAGGTCAGCGGTTCGAATCCCCACGATGGGGTGAGCTCCTGTTGCTCGGTCCCAGCTCCTGCCAACCTAGCAGTTTGAAAGCACATCAAAGTGCAAGTAGATAAATAGGTACCACTCTGGCGGGAAGGTAAACGGCATTTCCATGCGCCGCTCTGGTTTGCCAGAAGCGGCTTAGTCATGCTGGCCACATGACCCAGAAGCTGTACGCCAGCTCCCTCTGGCCAATAAAGCGAGATGAGCGCTGCAACCCCAGAGTCGGCCACAACTGGACCTAATTGCCGGCCACATGACCTGGAAAAACTGTCTGCGGACAAACGTTGACTCCCTCAGCCAGTAAAGCGAGATGAGCGCCACAACCCCAGAGTCGTTCATGACTGGACTTAACTGCCAGAGGTCTTTTAACCTTTACCTTTTTACAGTTGCAAATGGCAACAAAATATCTGTGAAAGAATGGGTGTCAATTGGTCCCTAGGGTCTCTCTCTCTCTCTCCAACATCCCAAAGTGCATAGGGACACAAGCAGCTTTTACAACATACCAGAGAAGGCTTTCTTAAGAAGGGGATAGTGTCATAATGAAGTCCAGCTTCCCAATGTAAGAAGTTTGAAGGTGCACAAAGCCCTGCAGATCCATGCAGTAAGGATGGGTGGCTCTTCCAGTTTCAGTTCTCTGATTCTCCATTTTCTTAACTTCGGTTATCTACATTTCTTCAGCAACTTGAAATTTTGTAAAAAAAAATCCTTGTGAGCATTTAGTGCAAATTTCTCTTAACAAACAAATTTTGTATTTAATTTTACCTAATACACACATTTTTGCAAAGCAGTTAGTCTCACTATAGCACATTTTCACATGCTTTCTTCACTAGTACATGCACATTTCACACTACTATGTGAACTTTTGCACACTTTACTTGGCTGAAGAGCTGCATTGCAAAATTCAGAGAAATGCAAATTTGAAATGCTTATGTTTCAATTCACTTATTGCTTCAGAAAGCACAAGTTTTGGTAGGTTCACCTTTGAATGTGAACTTAGTAGAATTTCTCCCCAACTCCCTAACATGCAGGGATCTGTATTCTGCTTGCCACTCCTCCTGGAAAACTAAAGAATATAATTGGTGCACAAAAGGATGGTTAGAACACCTATTGTTTTGACTAAATTTGTATTTTGGAAAATCTGGGGCTGCTGCAGACATCAAGACATTAATTCATTATTTAGCTGTCACAACATGGAGAGAGTGAGAAAGAAATGCTAGAGAGCTTGAAGGTTTGACATGCTTGCAAAATGGTCACATTTGGAAATTTCAGTTACAAGATTACTTGTGAGATTAAACTTTTAGATGTGTGTCTGTGTGTGTGTGTGAGAGAGAGAGAGAGAGAGAGTTTTTTTTTTGCAGGAATGCTATGTGTCCCATAACTAATCTTGTTCCATCACCTCCCGAATGGAAATTTTTTAATTTTTATCACAGAAAACTTCAAGAGCAAGAAGGCTCTCTCAAGACTACCTGGAGAATCATTTATTTAATTTTTTTAAAAAAAAATTGATGGGCTCAGGTGATACAAGCGATATCCTGGGAAAAGTAATGCCATAAAATCACTTCATCGTAGATGCTTTGAGAGGTGGTTTGGGACAGAAATGCTCCTTTTTCAATGCCTTAATGATAAATGAGACTGTCAATAAGGCCTATACAACCTTATTAGGAAGGGGTGTGATGGGCTCAAATATATGAGTTTCTTATACGGAAGGATTTGAGTATTCACATTACAGTGGAGGAGGTGACACCTCTAAGAAGTGGATTGATTCTGGCAATCTATTCAAGTACCAACAAATACCTTTATTATTGCCATAGCATTGCCATAGAAACAAACTAATGTGATAGAAGCTATCCCTAACCTATTGTCAAGACCATCAGATGATTTGTAACTGGCTCTGACATAGACATCTAGCTGTCAGTCACTGTGAAATGTGATGAGCTAGTTTAGACACTGTTGCTGATTCCTATCATTGGGTCAAGCAGTTATTATCGAAATGTTAAATTAGCAAGTTTGCAAATCTGCCAGACCCTTCCTGAAAGAACTGTTATGGATTTGGAAAGATGTAAATAGGTTGTAAAACACAAGGCATAAGCCAACCAATCTGTTCTCAAACAGCAGGGTGGGGAGTCTGGCCCCATCCAGCCAAGTCCTACCAGGAAAGAGTAGAAAACAACATCAATTTATTTTTTATAAAATAAAAACTTCCACCTTTCAGTTGTTCTGAAACTATACAGAAAGAGGAGGGAAGTAATACCTGAAGGAGTGTTTCCACCCCCATCATTCAGCCCAGACACTGAGGTCCAGTTTCAAGGGCCTTCTGGCAGTTCCCTCCCTGCAAGAAGTGAGGTTACAGGGAACCAGGTAGAGGGCCTTCTTGGTAGTGGCGCCCGCCCTGTGGAACGCTCTCCCATCAGATGTCAGGGAAATAAACAACTATCTGACTTTTAGAAGACATCTGAAGGCAGCCCTGTTTAGGGAAGTTTTTAATGTTTGATGTGTTTTTAATATTCTGTTTGGAGTCACCCAGAGTGGCTGGGAAAACCTAGCCAGATGGGTGGGGTATAAATAATAACAATAAATTATTATTATTATTATTATTATTATTATTATTAGTCAGTTTTGGAAAGAAAAAAAACCCCATAATTATTAATTGTTCATATACCCTGCTCTTGCTCCTGCCAGGGCAGTTATACAATATTAAAACACTATACATGTATCATAAATCAGTAATTAAAATTCTCAACAGATGAATAGCACTCTTCCAAAAAAAATACAGTGAAGAAGAAACTGTTAAAATGTGCAACCTAAATGCCATGAGATCAGATAGAAGGCCACAATGATGCTCTCTCATAGTGGTTCTGTAGGCAAGAATGGAAGCACTGAAACACAGTGCATCCAACCCAACTCCAGAAGGACACCATGATCAATAGTATCAAATGATGTCAGGAGGTTGAGTAGAATCAACAGGATAGCATTCCCAAGGCCTTTCCTCATGAAGGTCATCAACAAGGGCAACCCAAGCTGTTCCAGTGCTGTCCCCAGGTGGCATGTCAGATTATAATGCCAGCTGGAAGAAACTACTGCCAAGCTCAGTAGACTCCTCAGCTAAACCAAAAAATAACCAGCATTTCAATTCAGACTGAAATGGGTCTAGATAATCTGCTTTATCCAGGAATGCCTGCAGTTGACCAACCACTAAACTCTTGACCACATTGCCCGCCAAAAGAGATTAAATTCATGCTGTTAATATCCCTCCAAGTTCTCCGTTTCTTTGAATTGAAAAAGCTGAATGGTTACCATTTTAAAATAGAAGAAAAGGAATGAGTGTCTGATTCCTAGGGCTCCTGCAAATGTACACATCATTTTAAGAGTTAATGGGTTTTTCTCTCTCACACACACACACACACATAAATGAAATATTATTTGTATCCCAGGAAATCAGAAAAGGGAAAGCCCATTTTAACGCCATCTCTAAAGTGTCAAAAACATGCTGAGAGCAATTCCTTGTTAAAAATTTAAGTCCTGAGAAAACAAAAGACTCAAACATGCAAAACATTTCTAGCATCACAGTGGAGAGGGGAGGGAACCCTACAATGTATTAGACAGGGTTTGGGCTTCATTTTAAATATAGAGGGGAAAATACAAATGTTGGCCATAGTTATTAGAAAAGGCTAATCAGTCAAATCCATGAGCCAGAAAAGCCAGGCTGTGATTTTAAACAGGGTTTAAGTCCTGCTGATGTATACTGAGCTGGTACAAAAAAGGAACAAGGAAAGGAAAAATCCTGATTGCAGTACAGTGGAACCTTGGTTTTCAAACGTAATCCATTCCAGAAGACTGTTCGACTTCTGAAAGGTTCAAAAACCGAGGCAGAAAGGGCGTTCTGCAAATTTACAGGGAAAATTGAGAAAAATACAGTGGTACCTCAGCGGAAGCCATTCAATTTCCGAGGCACATTGAAAATGGGAACATTTACTTCAGGGTTTTCGGCATCTGAGTTCCAAAGCATTCATCAACGGAGACATTCGAAAACCGAGGTCCCACTGTATCTTCCTAATACAGAGCCGCTGTATTAGGCTGCTCTGTTTTTCAAGGTTCCTATTTTGGTATCTGCAGAAGTGGAAGAAAGCACAGAATGGCACATGATGGACTGATGTGGGCTAAATATAGGTGCAAGGTGAAGCCACTATAAGCTTTTCTTCTAATAAAACGTTCCCATTCTCAAGAAGTGCAAACGTGCTTCTTCAGCCCAAACATGCTTTCGGGAATCAACATTTTTAGAAATGGTATATTTGTGTGGTGGTAGAGCTGCTGTAAAAACCTACCTTAGGTCAGGCTGTCACCCTGTTGTGGGTCCTGACTGATGCTGGGTGGATAGTGGGCCGAGAATTAGACAAGACTAGGGAAGACCCAAGTTCAAATCCTCATTTAGTTGTCAAGTTCCCCGGGTGGCCTTGGGAAAGTCACTCTCTGTTGTCCTAACCAGACTCCGTAGAGTTACTGTGAGGGTAAAACAGAATGATGTAATACACAGCATTCTCTGAAGTCTCTCAGCCCCACTCACCTCACAGAGTGTTTGTTGTGGGGGAGGAAGGGAAGGAGAATGTTAGCCGCTTTGAGACTCCTTCGGGTAGTGATAAAGTGGGATATCAAATCCAAACTCTTCTACTCTTCTTAGGGGCAGAGGCGCCAGCTTGTAAGGGCAATGGGGGGAGCAACATCATGTGTGGGACAACCTGACGTCACGTATGTGAGCATCCCACCTCCCTCCCAAAGCTGGGCAGAAGCATCCTTGGTCTTAGGAAGGAGGTGCTACACTTAAATACCTTAATACTCTAATTTACAGTGAACATTTAGGGGGGCCCTAGTCCACTGACCACACACTACCGCTCCTTCCCTATTTCTGTTCAGGTAAACAAAGAATATTTGCTTGGTCTGCTCACACAGGTCTCAGCCGCTTCTAAATCCAAGGGTGGGGAACCTCAGATATCCCTGTGTGGCCTGCTGTCGAATGGTAAAAGTCACATTAATTGTTCCACCATTTTTGCCTTTGGTCACTTCCGCCCCTGGAATGCAGCCCCTGGAAGGTTGCCTATGAAGAAAGCCTAAGAAAGTGAAATATACTCAGAGTCGCAAAGTGATTTCATGCTCTTTATTCAGCTCATAGTGGTGAGGAGGAATGAATGCAAGTCCCCTCAAAGTATCTGCTTTATATACATTATTTACACAATGGGCTGCACATAATTGGCTAATTCCGGAATTCTACTGTAAGCCAATCTGGTTGTGGATTCACTTCTATCTGGAGCATGATTGGGTGGATCCTGCCAACCAATCATACTGCTGCACTGTTCTAGGACCAATCAGACTGCTGCATTCTGAATCCTATTGTTCTAGGACCAATCAGACTGCTGCAGTTTGGATCCTATTCAACTCAGTACATAACACCCCTCTCCTCTAAGTTCCAGTCCTGCCCGGGAGGTCGTATTCATAGTCCTCAAGGTACGCCGGCGGCCTACGTGTGCGTTGCGGCCTGGGGTGTTCCCTGGTCCGGGGTTCAGGTTCTGGCTCGTGTTCCAAGGATGCTGGCTGTGATGGGGCTGTTTGGTCTGGCGCAATTGGCTCGCTCAGTCGTGGTTCTGGTTCCGGTGTCCTTTCGGCCTCGCGGGTCCTCTCTGTATTTACTGATTCTGCCTCTCCTGCTGGCCCCTCCTGCTCTATGGGCCTCACTGCCCCTCTGTTCCCTTGGGACTCTTCTGACCTTTCCTCCTCCTGGTTTTCTCCCGGGAATTGTCGCCGTATCTGGTCGCAGTGGCGGCACCAGCATTGCCCCCCATCCGTTAGCACCTCGTACGACACGGGGCCAGTGACCCTGGTGACTGTGGCGGGTACCCATGCTGGGCCTGCCCCAAAATTCTTTGCGTACACTGGGTCCTGGGCCTCGAAGGTCCGGGGGTTCCTACCTTCCCCCACCACTACCTCATCCTGAGCTCTATCGGGGTGAAGGCGGTCCAATCTGATTGCAAGGCGCCGACCCATTAGTAGTTCAGCGGGGCTCCGGCCAGTTGTTGAGTTGGGGGTGCTGTGCTGTGCTAGAAGGAATGTGGCAAGGCGGTACTCCCAATCCCCTTGCGTCATGCGGCGAAGGGTGTCCTTGGTGGTCCGCACCATGCATTCTGCTTGGTCATTGGTGGCAGGGTGGAATGGTGCCGAACGGATATGGTGGATGGCGTTCTGCGCTGTGAAGGTTTGGAATTCTCCTGACGTAAATGCAGTCGGGTTGTCTGAGACGAGAGTGTCAGGGAGCCCGTGGGTTGCAAACAGCCTGCGTAGTACCCGGATGGCTGCAGACGTAGAAGTGGACAGTACCAGTGCGACTTCCAGCCATTTGGTGTAGGAGTCCACCACTATGAAGAATGTTTTCCCCTGAAAGGGGCCAGTGAAGTCCACATGCAGGCGTGACCATGGTGCTCGGGCGGACTCCCAGGACCGGACTGGGGCCCTTGGGGGATCTGGGCGGGATTCTTGGCAGGCCTGGCAGTGTTTGACCCAGGCCTCTATCTCTCCGTCGATTCCTGGCCACCACACATAACTCCTGGCAAGGGCCTTCATTCTTACTACCCCTAGGTGTGTCTCGTGTAGGGCTGTGAGGACCCTTTTGCAGAGGGGCTGGGGAACAACGACCCTGCTTCCCCATAACAGGCACCCCTTGTGGGCCAACAGTTCATGTTTGCGGGTTGTGTAGCCGGCGAATTCTGGCCCGGGGCTGCTGCTGGGCCATCCCCTCCACACCCAGTCCAGGACCCGGGAGATGACCCTATCTTTCTTGGAATGGTGTGCAACTTCTTGTGCCTGAATGGGGCGGTCGGGAAGCAGCTCCAGGCTCATAGCCTCTTGTGCAGGTGCTGGGTCGGGGCCTGTTTCTGGTAGTGGTAGACTGCTGAGGGCGTCCACATGGCCCATCGCCTTCCCAGGGCGGTGAATCAGTGCATACTGGTAGCTGGCAAGGAAAATTGACCACCTGAGGACGCGAGGAGACAGCACTTGGGGGGGTCTGCTTTTCGGGGGCAAACAAGCCAAGCAACGGCTTGTGGTCAGTCACCACAGTGAAGGGCCGCCCATACAAGAAATCATGGAATTTTTTTACTCCCTTCACGATTGCCAGACCCTCCTTGTCGATTTGCGAGTAGTTCCGCTCGGTTGCGTTGAGTGTCTGGGAAAATTATGCCACCGGTACCTCTCTTCCATCCAGGAGTTGGTGTCCCAGGACAGCGCCAATGCCATAGGGCGAGGCGTCGCATGCTAGCACCACCGGCAGCCTCTCGTCGAAGTGTGCCAAGACCGAGTTTGAGACCAGCAAGTCCTTGACTGCCTGGAATGTGGCCTCCTGGCGCTGGCCCCACACCCAAGGGGCCCCGCTTGTCCAGGAGTCTGTGTAGGGGCTCCGCTACCACCGCCTTGTGAGGAAGGAAGGAATGGTAAAAGTTCAATAGTCCCAAGAAGGCCTGAAGTTCAGTCTTGCTCTTGGGCGCTGGGGCATCACAAATGGCCCGTACCTTGACCACCATAAATCCCAGAAAGTCCACCTGAGGCACTCCTAGTAGACATTTTTCCCGCTCCACCTTGAGACCCGCCGTCTGGAAACGGTACAGAACGGTGCGGAGGCGGTCCTCAAATTCCTCTGGTGTGGGCCCAGCAATCAACACATCATCGAAGAAGGGGGTGACGCCAGGAATCCCTTTGAGGAGAGAGTCCATTAGATTCTGGAATATGCCTGGTGCCACACTGACACCGAATTGCAGCCGCTTTACCCTGAACGCTCCTCTGTGTGTCACAATCATATGTGCCTCTGCTGTGGCCTCATCTACTGGCAGCTGTTGATATGCTTGGGCCAAGTCCAGTTTGCCAAAACTTTTCGACCCAGCCAGGGTGGCAAGGACATGGCTGACCACTAGCACTGGGTATGCATGGGCCGTGAAGGCCTTGTTTATGGTACATTTGTAGTCTGCGCAGATGCGGACCGAACCATTAGGCTTGACAGGTGTGACGATTGGGGTTTCCCAGGGGGCATTAGGCACCGGCTCCAGCACTCCTTGCTCCACGAGTCGGTCCAATTCCTCGTCTATACGGGGTTTCAGGGCGAACGGGACCCGGCGGGCCTTGAGCCTGACCGGTTGTACTGTGGGGTCAAGCTGTAGAGCAATGGGGGGGGCATATACAGTCCCAATTTCCCATCGAAAACCCCTGGAAATTCCTTGCATATGGCGTCCACGTCCACTTGTAAGCTAATGTGGTTCACTCCGGTGACGGCTAGCCCCAGTGGTCCAAACCATGCCAATCCCAGTAAGCTAATGTAGGGGCCCTTGACCACAAGCAAGTCCAGTTGCCGCGTCCGCCCACGGTATTGCACCCTGAAGGTCCCCCCATTGTGGGGACCTTACGTTTCTGGAAGTCCCAGAGGGTGAATGGGGCCGGCCTGAGTTTGTGACCCCCAGTAGGACACAGTTTCCTTAAGGTCCTTGCCGAG
The DNA here is from genome assembly GCF_964106645.2 of Podarcis pityusensis. Classification (NCBI taxonomy): domain Eukaryota; kingdom Metazoa; phylum Chordata; class Lepidosauria; order Squamata; family Lacertidae; genus Podarcis; species Podarcis pityusensis. The sequence goes on from NC_138031.1 coordinate 64,006,674, forward strand.
ATTATGGATAGAGTTGAACCCGTGTCAAGCTCCATGCGGCACGGGGCCCCCTCTATCTGTACCTCTACATAAATTTTCTCTACGTTGGGGTGGGGCAACTGGTATACCTGGAAGTCCGTGAGCTCCGTCGAGTTGCCTTGGTGCGTTGGGCCCCGGGACCTGGGGCTCTTGGATTGGTCATCTGATGCCTGGCATCAGGTGGGCCGAGCCCGACACACCCGGGCGATGTGTCCCGATTTTCTGCACTGCCTGCACTCTGCGTTGCAGAAACGGCAGGTCCTCCTCTCGTGACTTTCCCCGCAGCTTGCGCAGTTCGCTCCTTCTCGTCGAGGCAGCTGTGGTATGTGTGCTGCTTGAGTGCGCTGCTGTACTCGGTGCACCTCCTCCCTGTTGGATCCTGAGTCGTCGGTGAGGTCTTCGTGGTGGACCCTCAGTTGGGACGGCAGGCTCGGCTGTGCCTCTTGCGTCGACCTCTCGGCAGCTTCCGTTGCCAGGGCCTCCTCCAGAGTGACCTGGAACGTTAGGCCCTTCTTAGCGTAGAGGCGTTGTTGCAGCTTCTCATCCTTCAGGCCACCGACGAGGCGGTCACGAAGCATGTTCTCCAGCTCTGAGAAGTTGCAGAACCGGGCGGCTTGGCGGAGAGAGGTCACAAACCCAGCTATGGTTTCCCCAGGGGCTTGCCGCTTTGCGTAGAAGGCATTTCGACGAGCCACCACTGAGGGCCGCAGCGAAAGTGCCCCTTCAGCTGTTCCATTATTGCTTTGTATGGAACAGTGGCGATGTCTTCAGGCACAAGGAGAGCCCGGGCGATTTCAAACGTCTCCTCTCCGCAGACGCTGAAGAATATCGCCCTCTTCTTGGCGTCTTATTCGTCGGTGACCCCTTTGGCTTCTAGGATGAAGGTGAAACGGGAGGCATATGCTTCCCAGTCTCCAGATGCTGGGTTGAACGGCGAGAAGCTGCTGTCGGTTGCCATTCTGAGTTCCTTGTGTCCCGGAGCTGAAGCCTGGATACACGGTGCGAGGCAGCGGTGCGGCAGGTGGCGGTGCTGCGGTGCTGTGTGTGGCAGTCAGCTCAGCGGGATCCCATCCTCGTCGCCAGTGAAATATACTCAGTCGCAAAGTGATTTCATGCTCTTTATTCAGCTCATAGTGGTGAGGAGGAATGAATGCAAGTCCCCTCAAAGTATCTGCTTTATATACATTATTTACACAATGGGCTGCACATGATTGGCTAATTCCGGAATTCTACTGTAAGCCAATCAGGTTGTGGATTCACTTCTATCTGGAGCATGATTGGGTGGATCCTGCCAACCAATCATACTGCTGCATTGTTCTAGGACCAATCAGATTGCTGCATTCTGAATCCTATTGTTCTAGGACCAATCAGACTGCTGCCTTTTTGGATCCTATTGTTCTAGGACCAATCAGACTGCTGCAGTTTGGATCCTATTGTTCTAGGACCAATCAGACTGCTGCAGTTTGGATCCTATTCAACTCAGTACATAACAGAAAGATTCCCCGCCCCTGTTTTAAACCTAGATAAAAGTGACTGAAGCTCCCGTCCTCCCAAAATTATTGCAAAAAAGCAGTGTACAACCAAGAGCAATGTACCAGATTATCCATGGCCCGCTTTGTGCATCTTGCCAATCTTCTCTTGTTCAGCCTAAAGCACCGAAAGGGTTACTCTATCGTTCCCTGGTCTGCATTTTCGCGGTGGTCTCTCTCCTCCCAAAATGTATTTAGAGGGACTGCACTGCTTGCTGCCAGGTGCACAATGTCCTTAAGCAATGTTAGATCACTAACAACTGCAAATGGTTTGTGGTGATCTCTTTCTTGGCCAAGTTTAAGGAGAAGCATTACAGGGGAAATGGGGCGATTCTGGTTTGCATTTCAGTGTTTGGGTTACTCATGTTTCCGAAATACCGCACAAAAGTCACAGGAATTACAGCTGAACTCCACTTAAAAGACTGTATGGTGCATTTGCCTTCAGTGAATTCCATCTCCTGTTATAATAGGTCAGGCTGCTCAATACACACACACACAACCTACTGAGCCCTAGCATTTGTGATCCATTGCCATTTTTGTATGGCTGCTCCTAAATAACCCCAGAAGAGGCAAGTCACCTATATAAACCAAGGAGGTTATTTGAAAAATACAGCTGAAAAAGAATTAAAGATAGCTGTGGATAAATTGTTAACAGTCCAGTCCAGTCCATAATTCGCAAAAAAAATTGATAACTTGGATTGATTGTTACAACAGACTTCGAGGGTCCTCAACTGGTTTAAATCATGCTATTGTAGCTTAACAAGTTTTTGAATTAAGCTCTAAAGACACAAAATGATGATGAGCCGGAAGATGAGAGGATGGGGTTTTTTTTTAAGTGTTTACTGCTCTATGAAAAACTGTAAAAAGCATCTGATCCTGTCCAAAATCCATGCTCCAAATATGGAAACGAATGTACAAAAAAAAAGATAGAAAGAAATGGAGGACAAATCTACAGCTTGGTTAAGCAACAATGCTACAATTAATTAAGTTGCTGGGATCAAAGTAGAGTCAAGAAGTCGGTCAGTGTGATCCCTTGTACATAATTGCCAGAAAATAGGGAACTTGGTACTGTCATTTACTGTTGCTGTAATTATGGTTTCTGTCACCACGAATGCCCCTCCAGTTGATGACCACTCTAGGCATGTTTTTGATACACTCCATCTTTGAAACCGTTGGTGTTGTTGTTTAAATGCTGGGGCACCAGAGAAGATGGCTACCTTGTCAAAAGCCCACTGCCACTGAAAAATCAGCAACCTTTTAAGCTCAATAATTTTTGAATCCAGGATGAATTCTTCTGTGTTCCATGTTGGGAAAATGGCTTTCAAAGGCTATTACAATTTCCAGAGCAGTTTAGCAGTCAATCTCTCTTTCCAGCTAACTCTGGGAATTGCAGCTCTATGAGGGGAATAGAGGTCTCCTAACAAATCTCAGCACCCTTAGCAAACTACAGTTCCTAGGATTATTTGATGGAAGCCACAAGTGACTGTTTAAAGTGGTGTGAAACTGCTTAGAAAATGAGTTAGCTTGTTAGGATATAGACTTCTCTCTAAACCTTTGGGGGATCCCTCTTGGATATTATGTTTTTTGTGCCCTCCCCCTCTTTTCTTTTGAAACAGTCCCAAGCACAAGAACATTCAAAAAATGATAACAATTAAGTAATTTTCATAGTTTCACTAGTTTTCTCCCTCACACACACAAAAAAATCTCAATAAAAATCAATATTATGATTTAAATAATTGAAGATTTTCTCAAATGTATGAATGCAATAGGCAAAGGGAACATTTGTGTAATAGAAATGGTTAGCTGTATAACAATAAGAGGCATATTTTACATTGCTTCATTAAACCTTGCCTCAGGTGTGTTCAGCTACTCGAGGTGAGTATTAATGGAGCAATAAAAAAAACCCGGGGCACCTTAGTGCTAAAATGCTATGGCTATGTAAGTTTAAATTAATTTTTTAAAATAGCTTTTAAAAACAATTTCCCATCATATTTAATATCTCTCTGCTACTGAAGATCCTGAACAGAAAAATGAAAAGAACTAAGGAGGGGAAATAGTAGAATCACTTGTGTCTTTTTAGAGTATATTTCAGTAAAATCCAGTCTCCTCCTCCTCATTCAAAAGACTTTCAGACAGGGGTTTATGGTGGAATCATTGCTGGTCATGCACAAAGGTGAAAATGCGGACAAAAAGATTGAAGAGCTTTTTTTTGACAAAAGTGTTGAGCTTTTCTTTTCGGGGGGGGGGGGATAAAAAAAGAGAGAAATTCCTTCCCCAGCCCTGAATCCCGGCTATGTCCAGGAAATTCCAGATATAAAGGTAAGGACAGATCCTGAAGCTGAGACTCCAATACTTTGGCCACCTCATGAGAAGAGAAGACTCCCTGGAAAAGACCCTGATGTTGGGAAAGATAGAGGGCACAAGGAGAAGGGGACGACAGAGGACGAGATGGTTGGACAGTGTTCTCGAAGCTACCAACATGAGTTTGACCAAACTGCGAGAGGCAGTGGAAGACAGGAGTGCCTGGCGTGCTCTGGTCCATGGGGTCATGAAGAGTCGGACACGACTAAACGACTAAACAACAACAAAAGGGACCCCTGGCCATTAGGTCCACTCTGGGGCTGCAGTGCTCATCTCGCTTTACTGGCCGAGGGAGCTGGCGTACAGCTTCCAGATCATGTGGCCAGCATGACTAAGCCGCTTCCGGTGAACCAGAGCAGCGCACGGAAACTCCATTTACCTTCCCGCTGGAGCAGTACCTATTTATCTACTTGCACTTTGACATGCTTTCGAACTGCTAGGTTGGCAGGAGCTGGGACCAAGCAACAGGAGCTCACCCCATCACGGGGATTCGAACCACCGACCTTCTGATCGGCAAGTCCTAGGCTCTGTGGTTTAACCCACCGCACCACCCGCGTCCCCAATTCCAGATATATGGCAGCCCTAATGAAGATACCAGCATGTGCTTTTTTAAAACATTCAAGTTGGATTTCCTCTTTCCATGGAAAAGCTGTTAAGCAAGAATGACCTGGTCAGCAATGGTGTGGAAGATCGCCAGCACCTTTTTGTGTGAGAGCCATTTAACACATGTAGGGTGATATTTCGGTGAGTGACCTCTACCGCCATGTGTCTTTTTCCATCTGCTCCTTACCTGAGCACAGCCCATTTTGTCTCCTGCAGTGTGCCCATTTCTACCAATCACCACGTACTGCACGTGATAGGAATACCTCTGCTAAACCCAGGTGAGCTGCTGGCAACACTGAATTATGTTGGCATGATCAGGCCTTGCATAAGGGAGCTTTCTACAGGATTGTGGAGCAGAAATGAGCAGGCTTCAGGATTGCAGATCTGTTTGTTTTTCACTAGAACACCAAGGACCACCCTGTTATGTACTGAAGTTCTCACCCTGGGCCAGCAGGGGAATACAGTAGATAGTTCAGGTCCACATATGCAAATAAAGGATGGAAAGTGGCGTTCAGTGATTGGATAGTTACAGAAAATGGTTACTGTTGCGTTCTAGTGGAGCTCTATATAAGCAGGCTGGCTGAACCCTTCAGTTCAGTTCTGTTCTTGCCTGTGAATAAACAAGAGCTGTTTGAAGAATCGCTGTGTCGTCTGATATGTTCACCCACAACTTAACACACCCACCAGAGCCAGGTTCAATGTAGGGTCCTCAGGCAGCCCAAGCAATTGCCTAGTGTTCTCCATTATTTAAATACAGTGGTGCCTCGCAAGACGAAAAGAATCCGTTCCGCGTCTTGCGGGTTTTTTCGTCTTGCGAAGCAAGCCCATTAGAGGTTTAGCGGCTTAGCGCTACAGTATTAGCAGCTTAGCCGGCTAAAAGATCAGCTGATAAGCGGCTTAACGATCAGCTGATAAGCGGCTTAGCATCAGCTGTTAAGCGGCTTAAAGATCAGCTGATAAGCGGCTTAGCATCAGCTGTTAAGCGGTTTAGCGGCTTGGGAAAAGGGGGGGGAGGAAAAAAACCCCGCAGGAACTCGCAAGACATTTTCGTCTTGCGAAGCAAGCACATAGGAAATTCGTTTTGCGAAGCACCTCCAAAGCGGAAAACCCTTTCGTCTAGCGGGTTTTCCGTCTTGCGAGGCATTCGTCTTGCGGGGCACCACTGTAGTGTGATGAGCTTCCCATGCAGAGACAAATCTACACCTCTGTCTTACTATAAATCAGGAATTTGAAAAGCCTAATTTAAGTGAAAGTGAGGTTTTTTTTGTTGTTGTTGCTATTATTAAAACTGGGGTGCAGAAACCCCTGCCAATATACTGCAAATCACTGAGCAAATCTATAGGTTCCCATCTACCTTCCACTCATCTATGTTATGAATACCTGAAACTCAAGTACATACAGGAATTTTTACTGGGACATTTGCATTTACAGACTGGCAGTCATAGAAATTGTGGAGGGCAGTGATGAATGGGGAATTTTGTGCATACATGTGTATATGAATACACAAACACAGGATTGATTACAACTACTGGTTTGTTGCAGCAGAAAACTTGTCCCGAACAGATTAAAAATTTGCTAACGAGTTTCTATAAAATGTTTTGGGAGTCACATCTACTTCAGCAGCAATGTCTTTTTAAATCTGTGCCACGTGTGTATGCAATAAGACTTTTTTTTTTGAAAATCGCCTTCAAGATCTCTCCAAAAAGAAGAAGAAAATTTGGTCTAACCAGGGGCAGGTAACAGAAAATAAGCACAGTTAGAGGAGAAAGAGGGACTACATACCCCAGCCAGTATGGTCAGGGATGATGGGAGCTGCAGAAGATTGTTTTATTTTATTGAAGTTATTGTAAAGAATGAAGTTTCTGCACCTTAAATAGATGTGTAGAAAAAAGAACTTCAGTGGTACAGCTTGCTCTTTGCACAACTCTCAGGAGCGCGGTGACCCTGTTCTCTTTTCTTCTTTCTAGCCTAATTGCTTTTAACCTTTTAAGCCACTTCGTGTGTTCACAGACAGAGAAGCAATATGCAAACCCAGACACAGCCATCCTACGAAATTTGCACTTCCCTGAATTTTGCAATGTAATTCTTGGAACAAGTAATGTGCACAAAAATGTATACACTAGGGTCAATTATCATTTGAAATGTCTCTATTTAGAGCAACCCAGTGATTTCTGGGTTAATTATATCAGAATGAAATATGCCAGCACTCCTGGTTTCTGCCTCCTAGCTTTTACTGCCATGTCCCATAAAGCGATCCCATGAAGCGCTGTATTTCTGATGCAACCACTTGAATTCGCATTAGATTTATCTCATCCTATAAAAGCACAATTCATTAAGCAGTCTGATAAAACTGGTCTGTTTAAACTAAGACAACTTTATCACAGTCGTTTCAATTATTTAACAGCACTTTCTTAAATAAGTGCTTAAGACTTTCTTTTGACAAGCATGCCTCTCAGTTGCTTCAGCTGGTATTTTAAAGAATGAGGAAGGCACGATCTGCGAAAATATCCACGTTACCAGTGATGGATGGTTTCAAAACATTGTTTCCTAGCTTTAACCTTCCAACACTTGCATAAACATTTTGCTGGGGGTCAAGTAGACACCAATTAATTTGTAGCTTATAAATTGTCTGCTTTAAAAATGAAGAACTCTATATCGGTTAGGGTTCAGCACAAATGTTCACTTCTATTCCACTGAGTTTTTGCAAGGCGTGAAATAATTCTGCTTCATCAAAAGTCCAGAGTTGATCACATAAGTGGAAGTAGCTCTTTTAATTAACCTGTGACTCCACAAGAAGATCTAGGATGGCTAAACCTTTGCACATATGCCCAATGATCATCTGACAAGACAAGGGAACTGTGGTGGCTGGGAGACAGAACACTCTTGCCAATGGTTTGAACTGATTGTGTGCTGAGGAATCCTGAAATTAAGTTGAGGCCCACAAGTCTCCCATTCCTGCTTCAAAAATGGCTACTGCGTTGTGAAATGTGTGTCTGCATTATGTCTGGAACATTTTGATTCCCCCATCTCTTAGGAACACAAGATGAATCCTGCCAGTTTAGGCCAATAGTCCAGCATCTAATTTCAACAGAATGACCAACCTGATGCTTCTAAGATTCTGATTTAAACCTTTCTGGAAATATTAAATTCTGAAGAGGAGGGGACAGCTTATTCTCATTGGGCTAATCGTCGCACATGCCAACCAACCCCCTCAGGTTTTATACTAGAACCTGCCTCTCTGTGTGAGCACCTGTTTACCTTTCAAATAACATTGTTTCCTGCACAGAAAGGAGATGTATAAATAGAGCTAACTAGAAAGAAAGACTATTTATGTCCCATTGTTTATGCATACCATTTGTGCGCCATCAGTGAGTGATATACAGCCTTTGAGAAAGAAATGGATTTATTGTCATGGCAGCCTGGGCCACTTGTGTGGTATAAATATACATACTGTTAAATATACAGCAGCACACATGCACAAATATATATATATATATATATATATATATATATAGGCAGTAAGTCTTAGTTATATGAGAACTAAGGGGAAGACAGTGCCTTCTGGCTTAACTGGGAAAAAGTAATTTCTATAATGAATGGTTTGTATCCTTAATACCTTAGACCAAAGCAGTTATGCAGAAGTTTTGTAAAAGAAACTGGGACAGTGGTCATATCATTAGCAAGGGAATGCAGACCCCCAAACAAATGAGCGTTATATAGTCCAGCATACAATGAAGGCACACAATTGTTGCTTTAAAAAACAACAACGTACCACACCATTTTCAATGCTCATCAGTAGCCCAAGAAAAGAAGAAAAGAACCACAACAAAACAGCCATTAGTTTTTATTGATGATAACGAGATATGCTTCCGTTAGTAATCCTAAGCTTGCCCTGCAATGCTAATGTTTATTATTACACTTTGTAGCTTTAGGCTGCTGAAAGCCTCGTATGTCTTAGCCCTTATATCATCATTTTAAAAAGATTAATCTTTAGACAATGATCTCCAAATACCATTAATCTTGGTCTCGGACTTGTTTGTTGTTCTTGCACAGTAATCACAAGAGTGTTTGGGGTGGGGGGAGGCTGCCCCACAGGAGATGGAGACAAAGGGCCACTTTCAGTGCTGACTGACTTCAAACTTGGTATCTGGGAGACCGAGGCAAAGTGGGTAGAAAATCATGTCTCCAAGTCTCTCTATTTTTGAACGACAGTCCCAGATTTACAGAAGCCATCCCGGCTTCTGATTTGATCCCGGAATGTCCGGCTTTTCCTTAGGACACCCCTATTTTCATCCGATAAATATTCAGTAGGATGTCTCTGTTTTCATTGGAGTAATGTTGGAGGGTATGGAATAGGATGTCCCTATTTTCATTGGAGAAATGTTGGAGGGTGTGGAAATCAAGGATCACGGGACCCACTCAATGGGTTGGAAAGTTATCTCTAGAGGCAGCTTGAAATGTGAACTCTCTGCTATGCAGAAGCTGGTTCCACATCGTGAAGCAGTCCCGATTGTGGCACATGGATGTTAATATTATTATTTATTAAATTTGTATACCGCCCTATATCCGCAGGCCTCAGGACGGTTTCAACATAAAACCCACAATATAAAAACACAAAAAATGAAAACAAAAACAACCCAATAAACACCCTCCCCCACACATTTCAAAAGGGCATCGGATGTCAATCAGCCAAAGGCCTGATTGAAGAGGAACATTTTTACCTGGCACCTAAAAGTGTATGATGAAGGCACCCGCCGAACCTCCCTCAGGAGAGCTTTCCACAAATGAGGGGCTCCTGCAGAAAAGGCTCATTCTCATGTTGCCACCATCTCCTGGAGGAGGCACACCAAGAAGGGCCTCAGAAGGTGACCTCAGGGTCTGGGTAGGTTCCTATGGAAAGAGGTGGTCCTTGAAGTACTGCAGTCCTGAGATGGATGTACAGTCATACCTCATGTTACGTTTGCTTCATGCTAGGCTCTTTCAGGTTATGTCCCACGGCGACCTGGAAGTACCAGAAAGGGTTACTTCCGGGTTTTGCCACTCGCACATGCGCAGAAGAGCAAAATGTCACGCACATGCACAGAAGCGCCGAATCATAACCCATGCGTGCGCAGACACGCCGCTGCAGGTTGCGCTCTTTTCATGTTGCAAACGGGCCTCTGGAACAGATCCCATTTGCAACCAGAGGTACCACTGTATACTAGTGTCTACCTCGTTGGTTTAAGCAACAGTAACAGTCAGCAGGGTGCAGGGTGATGTCATTGCACACCTGACTCCCCAGCACAAAGGTTGCTGCCGTATTCCAGATGGAGGAGGTAAAGCAGTGGGGAGATCTGTGCGGTACAGACACAGCAGCAGCAGCAGAACCAATCAGACGTTCCTGCTGGGATGCCTGAACCAGCCTCCCCACTGCTTCCACCTTCCCCCTCCATTACCAGCAGCAACCTCCACAATTGGGATGCCCGGCAAACAGCAAAACCCTGCTCTGCCCTGCCAGCTATTACAGACACGATCTGGTGATCTTGATAGGTTCTCAATGGAAGTACAATAAGTTTGTAAGTCAAATCTAGTATGTTTGTAATTCTCTAATGGCTTTGATCCAAGAAACTTCAATGTTTCCATAATTCAAGTTGAGGTTGACTAAGTCTAAGAGATCATTTGTGTTTTCTGCACCTGTATGTGCAGCTTGTATGGGTGAAGGGGGAAGATGCTTGCAAGCCTAGCATTATGAGGGAGTCTGGGGCTTTTCGATACCATTTCCTTCTTTCTCTTGACTTCTTTAAAACGGTTAGGGCCTCTCTGAAAGGCTCAAATGAGCAGTTCCTGTCACATGCTTCAAAATGGAGACAGAAAGATGTCCTTGGAAAGGGAGTTCATGTAGTGAACTATTTCCAGAGCTGATTGTGGGAGGGGGAGAAGAAGGCTACCCCCATGTGAAGATGTGTGGAGGGGGAATCCTCTTGTTTCTCACAAAGCCCCTGGAAACACCCATTTCCAAGGACATTTTCCAGCCCTGTGTTGAACGGAGCCACACTTCCTAGCCTTTCAAAGCAGCTCTTTCCTTTACAACTAGTGGCAGACAAACTAACCCTGTCATAACTGGCAATTTGCTCACCATGTTATAGATCTAGCGTTACACATTTGGGCATGAGTTCCCTGTTCATACAATGTTTTGAACCAAGGGTCCTTAGCCATGTTCTTCTTTTTATAATCCTGCTGCTGTTATTTTTCAAAAACAAAAACAAAAACAATTATTTATATATTTATTTAGACTTTCTGCCTCTACAAGAAGCACACAATGACGCACACACAGGACGAGATTCGTTTAAAACAAACAAGCAAATAACTAACTACAATAAAAACCAATTGCAAACATCCCATAATTAAAAACAGATAAAGTATATTAAATATGTACAGCCTAGGGCTTTACTTTCATAATGAATCGAGGAAGGCATGGGTGGGGCTTAAAAGACCTTCATTTGGATTTATTTATTTTTTAAAATCTCAAATATGAAAACTATGAAGGCTCCAATCTGAATGGGTTGCTGTCCCTTGCTTATCATACTGTCTAATTTAATCTGATTAGGGAGCAATCTTGTGCACATTTACCTGTGAGTAATAGGACTTGAATCTGAGTAGATATGCACAGAATTGCACTGTTGAAGGATTTCCTTTATAGGATAAATCCATGGTTATAATTTTAAACATGCTGAGATGGAAACAACACAGCAATATTTTAAGTTTCACATAACTTCTTTTTCTTTAAATGAGAGTGAATGCGCTCTCCAGTAGGCATGAAAGGATCTGTCCATTTCAGTTCTCTCAAGTTCTCATTTTTCCAGCCTTACATTCACTTCTCATTTCTGCAGCAAGTTGAGAATTTCCTTTTGGAAAAAAAAAAATCACATGAAAACTCTTCCGCATTTTAGTGCAAATTTCTCCTAATAAACACATTTCCATATGCAGTTTGATTAGCGTACACATTTCTGTAAGTAATTTCTCCTAATATAATGCTTTAAGATTGTTTTTACTAAAATATTCACTTTTATGCACACTTTTGCGTAATATATCTTTTTTTATGGTTACATAATATATCTTTATATCATTGGTTGTCTGGAGAACTGCATCACAAATTTCAGATAAGTCTGCATTGCAAAGGATGATGGTGTTTCAGGTCTCGGATTGTTTTGCAAAGTGTGAATTTGAAGAATTTGACTTCAAATGCTAACTGAACCCAATTTATCCCCCATCCCCACCCTCCAATGCAATTTCCATACGATGCTAACAAGCATTAGGAGGGAACTAGATTGGGACCTTGACCATAAAAGATGTGTCCTTAAAAATTTGTTAGAAATATAACTGTATGGCTAGATAGAAAAATGTAGCTGGAAGACGGAATGCAAATCCTGTTCAGTCCAGGAACTACTTGTTTGTAAACCTTGACTGCAGTGAGCTCTATCTGATTAAACGGCAGAAGAGTTTATCGCTCTGTTCCATTTCCTGGAGATACTCAAGGATGCTTGCATCTTACAGTTAAAACCTGCACAGGCTCTTGAATGATAATTGCCGTCTGGCCTACTTTAAGACAGCATTCATTGTTTCTTTGCTTTTCGTTGTTTCTTTGCATCCCATCCAATTTTTAAAAAATTGTTCAAAACTCCAAGTTGCGCTAATGAACACATTTCAGAACACCTATTCACCTGAATTCTCCATTCCCCGACAGCCATTTGCCACTTCTACAGGTGCAGCAGCATTCCAGTCCTTACCTAGAACTGGAAGTCCATGCACATCACCGATAATGACATGGAATGGTCCAGAATTGTCCTGCATCCGCAGGCTACTTGTGCCTCAGTTTTTTGTGTATCTTTGACCCAGGCAAATATCAGTGTGTATTTCATCACATGTGGCTTAAAGAATATGGAGAAGTGCAGCAATTACTCTTCATTTTACTCCGTAAAGTAGCAAATTCTACATTAAAGAGATGTCAGTGGTCTAATCATTTTAACAACCTAATTCAAGCTAATATAAAATGGACTAAGTCTATAAGCACAGAGTTTTTATGAGGGCACAGCTCTGTAAGGAGCCTCTGTAATAATCTGATGCTCACTTCTGGAGGGTTTAATTTGAGCAAGCACTCCGTTCCAAAACCCAGGAACTCAGCTTTGGAATCTAGACCAGGAACTCAGAAAGTAATACGAAGAAACAGTGGAATCCTAAAATCACGACTACTCAGAAGTTAAGTGCGGTTTAATGGGGTTAGAGTAAAGCCTAGAGGAGTTTATCTGAGCATATTAAAAAAATGGTTATCAGAAAGTTGGCTGATAACCATTTGAATGTGGTTATCTGCCATCTTTCTTCCCAATGAATCACTACTGCTTGCGTATACTTTAAGAAAATGTCTATTACGGGGTAAAACCATGCCAGTCTGGTGCATAGCTGTCAACTTTTCCCTTTTCTTGAGAGGAATCCTATTCAGAATAAGGGAATTTCCCTTTAAAAAAGGGAAAAGTTGACAGCTATGGTCTGGCGTTTTTAATGGCCAGGCTATCAGGTACCAACTGTACCCATCACCTTAAAAAAAGAAAATAAATGTCTTGGAACTCCCCACATATATCCAACTTCTGCGAATGTACAGCTCTTGCTGCAAATTTTTGTTTTTATTTTTAGACCCTGTTATAACACTTCTAAACTGTGCAAGCAATGACTTTGGCAAGAAGTAATCGTGATATTAAATTTTATTGAAATTTCCCCGGCTCTGATTTGTGTATGAGCTCCCACTCCAAGTTCCCACGAAGCTGTAAAACGTTTAAAATACTGTCTGTGCAAATGCAAAATTTATGAATTCACACATCTCTGGTTGATTTATGTGAAATAATAATGCACTATTTAATGCTTAAACATGGCTAGGAGCAATGCTAGGCTATCAAGATGTACAATGGAATAATAGATTTATAAGACGGATAACCTTCCTGCCTAGAGAAGCTTGTTTAAAGGTGTTGTACAGATATATTAAACTATATGTAATTTTATACTAACTTAATGCTGTAGGCCTATACTGGAAGCAGTAAAAGATTACTGCCACGGCATTTGCAATAATAAAATGAGCTGGCTATCCAACATAACGGCGTCTGAGGAGTAAAAACAAAACAAAAACGGGGGGGAAAGACCCGGAAAAAGTTGTTTTATGATTGCAAACTTTTTGCTTGCTCCTGTCTAACATCTTAATGGCTGTCCATATGATCGTGTAAAGACTCTTTGTCATAAGCTATGATTGAATTTAACAAATTTTGTTTCTGCCTTGTTCCTTGCAGGGTCAAATTCTATCTTCTTTCCGCCAGTACCCCTCAGGTTTCTTCTTGAAATGAATGGGACTACATCTGGGAGTTGATGGTTCTCAAGAGAAGCAAAGCTATCAGAATCTGACTTTTATACTGAGCAGCAGGGTGAGTGTCAAAAATCAGAATGAATTGTTGGCAGGCTAATGCAGTTCACATACTGGTGAAATCCATGCAGCTGCCGGGCTTCTGGGTAGACTGGAGCTGCCTTCACTCCCAGGTAAGGAATGGAAGAAGCCATCATTTTTCCACTCTGTCTGATATATGACTCATGGTCCCTTCTAATTCTACAATTCTGTGATTCTGCTGACATGCAACATTGTTCCAGTTCCGCTGCAGCACGTCTTCTGCCAAAAAAAGGCATTACTCATCTCACTGTCCACTGTGGCAAAATTAAATACCCTACTTTTCCATCTATAAGACGCCCCCATGTATTTTAAAAATTAATTATTCTTATTTTTCTTACCTGCAGTGATTATAGTCATTGTTTGGATGGGGGGCTTTTATCCATTTCCGCAGTCACACAATAAATCAGTCAGTAGCTGAACTGGGTTCCACACAGTCACAAAAACAAATTAACCGAAAAAGCTTCAAAAACAAAAATGCAAAATAAATAGCAAGAACGAAAGCACCAAACTTCATCTTAATCCCTTTGACTTCCGAAATCTTTGAAAACCAAGGCACAGCTTCTGATTGGTGCCGGCGCTCCGGAAACAATAGCCGACAGCTGCATTGGACGTTTGGCTTCTGGAAAACATTCAAAAACCGGAACACATACTTCTAGGTTTTTGGTGTTTGGGAACCAAGGTGTTTGAGTACCAAGGCTTTTGAGAACCAAGGTACCACTGAATGAGACAGTTACACAGGCATTTTTACTGCCAATGTTTTCTAGGAAAAGAATAATAAAAGAAATAAATGAGTTGTATTCAGATTGTGATCCCTTTCCCCCCGGTTGAGTACGATAGGATCCAGCCTGGGTGCCCGAATCACTGGATTTGCCCAAAGAAAGAATCCTGGTCTCACTTACCTGGAGCAAGGAGTTTTGCACAATTTTAACAGTGATCAGAGAAAGAAGTGGTGTACTGTTGTTGTTGTTGTCTACTTAACCCTTCCAAAAAGTGATTTTATTCCCTCTTACATAAATAAAAAAACTGCTGAACTTTCTGAGAAAATGTTCCGTTAGGGTGTGACTAAGAATGTATAGTTTCAGAAGCCCAAAGGGAATTTTGCAAAGTTACGAGCAATTGAACATTGAAACATTTCCACTGCAAGTAATTGTTCGCTTGAAAAACATGCAGATAATTAAACACGCTCAGTACGACATTTTGAAATTATCATCATATTGAGTGCAATATTCTATTTCTCCCTTTTAAAGATTACAATCTACCATTTTTTGTGGGGCGAGCTGACGTCGCGCGGCCCCAGGCCCCCTCAAGCAGAGGGGCAAGGTGTGGCTGCCATGGTCTCAAATACATTATTTAAAGAAGGTATTTAGAGCGCAAATGGGCAGAAGTTAGATTGGGATCAACTTATAGATCTATGGGTGATGTACAGTCAATTGGCAAAGGTTTCTGCAATGGTTTAACAATAGCATCAAAATTATTTTCCCCACGTGAAATGAAGAAAGCTAACTGGGATTGGACTTCTGTGTGAAAGCTAATTTCAGTTCACCTGGCTGTGGTTGATATATCATAGGGCTGTAGTAAAATGAAAACAAAGAGGAAGTCTGCCAACCTCCACTTTAGAGCATTGCCTGATTCGGTTCAAAATCAAAGTGAAAGCTGCACATACTGTGATTTTTAAGAATCTGGGACCTGCCGAGCTGGATCAGACCGATAAATAATTCATCCAGCCCAGCTCCCAGCCTCTGATGGCAGCTGGCTGGATACCCTGAGGAAAGCCATAAGTAGAGCAAGATGTCAATGACCATTCTGCATTGTTTGTCAGAAGCATCTGGTAAACAGAAGTATTCTGTTTCTGAACACAGGGGTTCTGTTTTGACATTTCACAGCCAGTCACCATTAATAAAACTATTATCTACAATACTGTTTAAATGCTGGTCGTCATCACAACATCCTGTGGTAGTGTATTTCACAGGTTAGTTATGCATCACGGGAATAATGAATTGTACAGTGCCCATGGACTAGAACAGGGTTTCCCAAGCTTGGGTCTCCAGTGGTTTTTCGACTACAAAACCCATCATCCCCAGCTAGCAGGCATGATGAGAATTGTAGTCCCAAAGCAGCTGGAGAGAGACCCAAGTCTGGGAAACCCTGGACTCAAAAAGAAATAAAAATATTCTGGCGTTACTTTGAGATACCACCAAAATCAGAACAAGCATTTTGCCTCCTATGCACATGACAGAATAAAAGACCTTCTGTATTTCCCAGAGTTGCTATCCGCTGAACATCTTCACTGAACAGGATGAAGAGTATATTCTTGGCTGTTCCTCTTAAGGTATTATATGTTGGAATATTGCAACCCGTATTGCACAATACGTTCCAAAATCTCTGTGTTCAAGAATGCCTGGTAGTAATTTATACTTGCTAAGGAATTAAGCTATGTATCCGGAAGTCTCTTGTTTAAAACAAGGGTGATCCAACTTTTAGAGACTATCAACCAACTTCCATCTGGTAGGCTGCCTCATAAGCTAGATTTTTTTGGTGACAGTGGGAGCCCTGAACAACACTGGATAGTGGGTCACCTTTTAAATTACCCATAGCACTGCTCTGGGGCATTGTGGGAAAACGCAACTGGGGCCTGGTGTTCATCAAAGCATTGGAACTCCAGGAAACTACTTGTTTATATGAGGGCCCGGAGTTGAGCCTCCATGGTTGCTCAAGGATACTGTGTGGTGATCAGGCTTGGTTTGAATGTTGCCCTTGCCATTAACCCAACAGCTGGCCTTGAGCAAGCCATTTTCTCTCTGCCTCACTCACTTCCTCCTTCACAGCGTGCAAAAAAGAACGCCGATTTACCTTGCAGGGCTGTTATAAGGCTTGCAACCAGAGAAGGTGTAAAAAGCCACACTTGCAACACTTGAAATGTGTTGTTTAAATGCTTGTTGTTATTTCAGTCTGATCCTTGGTGTCTTGTTTTCCTTACTAGGGGGTGTTCAGGCATCACACCATAAGAGATAAGGAGGAATAGGAGAACTAACTATTCTTTCCACACTCCTAGTATTGTGATAGGCAGTGAATGTGGTCTCACGCTCTCCTCAATTTCTAGAAGAAATCCAGTAAAGGGAAGAGTATGGAAAAGTGAGAATGAACAGGAAGCTCTCACCTGTGGCTCCTAGAAGGTGTCAGCATGCGACAGCAGACACACCCCAGGAAACGGCTTCGACTGACCAGCTAAACCAGGTGAGGGTAGCCAATGGGTCTTCCCATCAAGTTAGGGACTTCCCCCGAATGTGAAAACAGTCTCCAGCAGATTGAGTGATGAGGCCAACAGTGCGTCCAACGTGGTTTCTACACATACTGTAGAGGGAAGAGGGGGGCAAATTGGGCTTGTCAACCTGGGAAGGGAGCCCATCTAGTAGGAAAACTCTGGTCCTAAGCCTCTGCTGCTTTGCAGCCATACTTATTTGTAAGAAACGCTCCGTTCAGGAGTAAACCCCAAGGAAAGGGCTTGTGGGCCATCTTTGGTGGAAGAGAAGGCTAAGGAGTAAGCATGACACAAATCTGGAGTGGAGTCCTTAAGACAGTTGGATGGTGTCTTGTACGCCTCCTTCTGGCAACTCCTGCAGCCAAGCTGGTGCTTTCTTTTGGACCACATCAGTGAGGCCAAGAAGGGGGTCTTGTCATCTGGGCAGACCACGACCTCCATATACACTGCCCAAGCTTGTACCCCAGGGAGTTCACTTTGGGGCTGCTACCACAGCAAAAACAATGCAGGAGGTAACAGTTATGAGTTTCCAGTCTCTGTAGCCACAGCAGGTGCTTTGATTCTCCAGTGGTTTGACTCTACCCCCAGAGGCACACTTCATTGCCTCATGACAGAGACGGATGCCATCATAAATGCCCTTTGGTCCTCAAGGGAGAATTCATAGTTTTGGAAGAATGCTAGAAATGCAAAAGCAGTTATTCTTTGAGAAAGGCATACAAAAGATAGGGTTATTATTGTATTCTTAAATTAGAAATGTATGTCCCACTTTTCTTCATAAACTTAAAGCAGCTTATTAAACAAGCATTCACAAAATCACAGAATATATAAAACACATCAGATAGATAGATGATTGATAGATATCCAAATTATGAAAAAGAATGACCTAACCATTTTAGGCCAATAATGTGCACATAATCTATATCTACTTGCAGAGAGCTTGCAGGGCAGCAGCTGAAGAAGGAGCAAAAAGGGTTTTCTTGTGCGTGTGTTTCTTTGTGGCTGATTAGCTGCTCTCCCTGTGCAAAGGTCAGAGGGGGCAGGGTTTCTGTTGAGGCAGGTGATTAGCTGTGGGAGGAGCTTATCAGAGCTTGCAGGGCAGCGGCGCACGCAGTTTGATCCACCTTTTAGATTTAGGGGAGCTAGTCTCAAACGTTTGTTGGGGAAGACTTAGGGGTTTTTTGGGGGGGAGTTATTTGTCCTGTCTTCACGCTTTTTATGATGGAGGACTGCTGTAGCCACCCCCAACAACACGTTCTTAAGATGGAGGGGGAGGGAACAGCTGCAGTCGCCTGCGGTTCCTGCGCAGTGTTTGCCATCTTGCCAAAGGTTGCAGGCAGCTTTACCGGCAGCAATTGCATGTTGATTGCCCTCTTAGAAGACAAAGTCCAGCAACTGGAGGAACGTGTAGCTACGCTCCAAAGAATTAGGGAGCTGGAGCTCTTCTTGGAAGCAACAGAGCACACCGTCTCCACCAAGGAGGAGACAGGGGACTCCCCTGAGAAGGAGGCTAGTTCACCAACACAGGAGCCAGATATATGGAGAAACGTGACTCAAAGAAGTAGGAGGCCCAGGGTTCGCTCTGATTGTTTAGAAATACACAATCGCTTTGAGGTCCTCCCCCCTAGCATGGAAGACGAAGAGCAGACTCCATTTGAGGATCTCTCCCTCATTACAGTCGATCAGGTATATGAAGACGAGCAGGAAAGTCAGTCCTCAGGGAATGTGCAGGCGACCTTGGAACGGACAGCTCACGGAAGAACCCCGACCAAACCTAAGAGGAGGCGTGTAGTGGTGATAGGGGATTCCCTACTGAGGGGAACAGAAGCAGTGATCTGTGGGCCTGACAAGATGTCTCGGGAAGTGTGCTGTCTCCCCGGGGCTAAGATCCAAGATGTAACTGAACGACTGCAAGGAATCATAAAACCCACTGACAAATACCCCCTCCTCTTGGTTCATGTGGGAACCAATGACACTGCAAGCAATAGCCTCCAGAAGATCAAAAGAGACTATGAGGCTCTGGGCAGGAAATTGAAGCAATTAAATGCACAAATTGTCATCTCATCTGTCCTCCCAGTTGAACGACATGGCCCAGGGAGAGAGGGAAAAATAGTGGAAGTGAACAGCTGGCTTCGCAAATGGTGTAAACAGGAACGGTTTGGATTCTTAGATCACGGACTGCAGTTTCTTGAAGATGGACTTCTGGCAAGCGATGGGCTGCACCTCACAACGGTTGGGAGAAATGTTTTTGCCAAAAATCTCAGAAACCTCATCAGGAGGGCTTTAAACTGACTAATGTGGGGGAGGGAGACAGTGTTCATGAAGGTAGGAGTCTATCAATTGATGAAGATGATCATCCAAATGTCATAGACCAAATGGAGCAAACAGCACGCAGACCTAGTGGTGGGAGGATGTCTGTACACTAATGCCTAGTGGTGGGAGGATGTCTGTACACTTCAATGTCTGTACACTAATGCGCAAAGCATGGGAAATAAACAAGATGAGCTTGATCTCTTGGTACAGCAAACTAAATATGACATTTAGTCGCCATGCGACGGTCACCTCCAGACTGGATTATTGTAACTCGCTCTACGTGGGGCTGCCCTTGAGACTGACCCAGAAACTCCAGCGGGTGCAGAATGCTGCAGCGAGACTCCTTACGAGGTCTTCGCTGCGAGATCACATTCACCCGGTGCTATACCAGCTGCACTGGCTCCCGGTGGAGTACAGGATCAGGTTTAAGGTGCTGGTTTTAACCTTTAAAGCCCTATACGGCCTAGGACCCTCGTACCTACGGGACCGCCTCTCCTGGTATGCCCCACAGAGAAACTTACGGTCTTCGAATAAAAACATCTTGAAGGTCCCAGGCCACAGAGAAGTTAGGCTGGCCTCAACTAGAGCCAGGGCTTTTTCGGCTGTGGCTCCGATCTGGTGGAACACTCTGTCACAAGAGACCAGGGCCCTGCGGGACTTGACATCTTTCCGCAGGGCCTGCAAGACAGAGCTGTTCCACCAGGCCTTTGGCCAGGGCACAGCCTGACTCCCTCCCTCGGCAATCTTCGCGGAGCTCTGGCTCAATGGTTGCCAGTGGCTTGAATTAATTAATTTTATAACGAATGATTTTAGACTGTTGTTTATGCTGTACTTTTGTACTGTTTTATTGTTGTTAGCCGCCCTGAGCCCGGCTTCGGCTGGGGAGGGCGGGATATAAATAAAATTTATTATTATTATTATTATTATTATCACTGAAACCTGGTAGGATACGTCCCACGATTGGAATGTAATAATGGAGGGATACAATCTATTTCAGAGAAACAGACCAGACAAGAAAGGAGGAGGAGTGGCGTTATATGTCAGGGATGTGTATACCTGTGAAGAGATCCAAGATTTAGAACCTCAAAGCCAAAGTGAGAGCATTTGGGTCAAAATTAAGGGAGAGAAGAATAACAGTGACCTCATTGTGGGAGTTTACTATAGATCCCCAAGCCAAACGGAGGACATAGATGATGCCTTCCTGGAACAGATGGCCAAGCATGCAAAAGGAAGGGAGATAGTAGTAATGGGGGACTTCAATTACCCGGATATTTGTTGGATGTCAAACTCAGCCAAGAGCATAAGGTCAAACAGATTCCTCAGTGGCCTTGCAGGCAACTTCATTGTCCAGAAAGTGGGAGAAGCAACAAGAGGAACAGCCATTTTAGATCTGGTCCTAACCAATGTTGATGACCTGGTTAGTGGGGTGGAAGTGGAAGGATCATTAGGCGCGAGTGATCATGCTCTTCTGAAGTTTACTATACAGCGGAAAGGAGCAGCCAAGCATACTAGGACTCAATTTCTTGACTTTAAAAAAGCCGACTTCATAAAACTTAGGGAAGTGCTGGGTGAGATCCCATGGACAGTAATACTAAAAGGAAAGGGAGTTCATGATGGCTGGGAGTTTGTTAAGAGGGAGATAGTAAAAGCACAACTTCAGGCAATACCAATGAGACGGAAACATGGAAGGTGCCTAAAGAAGCCAGGGTGGCTATCTAAAGAACTTTTAACTGAGTTAAGATTAAAAAAGGATGTGTACAAAAAATGGAAAAGGGGGGAAACCACCAAAGAGGAATTCAAACAAATAGCCAGCACGTATAGACACAAAGTCAGAAAAGCTAAAGCACAGAATGAACTCAGGCTTGCTAGAGAGGTTAAAAGCAACAAAAAAGGCTTTTATGGGTATGTTCGTAGCAAAAGGAAGAACAAAGAAACAGTGGGGTCACTCAGAGGAGAAGATGGTGAAATGCAAACAGGGGACACAGAAAGGGCTGAACTCCTCAATGCCTTCTTTGCCTCAGTCTTCTCCAATAAAGAAAACAATGCCCGACCTGAAGAATTTGGAGCAAATGATTCAGCAGAGGAAACACAGCCCAGAATAACTAAGGAGATAGTACAAGAATACTTGGCTAGTTTAGATGTATTCAAGTCTCCAGGGCCAGATGAACTGCATCCAAGAGTATTAAAAGAACTGGCAGATGTGATCTCAGAACCACTGGCAGTCATCTTTGAGAATTCCTGGAGAACAGGCGAAGTCCCAGCAGACTGGAGGAGGGCGAATGTTGTCCCTATTTTCAAAAAGGGGGAAAGAGAGGACCCAAATAATTACCGCCCAGTCAGTCTGACATCAATACCAGGGAAGATTCTGGAGCAGATCATTAAGCAAACAGTCTGTGAGCACCTAGAAAGGAATGCTGTGATCACCAATAGTCAGCATGGATTTCTGAAAAATAAGTCATGTCAGACTAACCTGATCTCGTTTTTTGACCGAATTACAAGCCTGGTAGATGAAGGGAACGCAGTGGATGTAGCCTACCTTGATTTCAGCAAGGCATTTGACAAGGTGCCCCATGATATTCTTGTAAATAAGCTGGTAAAATGCGGTCTTGACTATGCTACCACTCAGTGGATTTGTAACTGGCTGACTGACCGAACCCAAAGGGTGCTCATCAATGGTTCCTCTTCATCCTGGAGAAGAGTGACTAGTGGGGTGCCCCAGGGTTCTGTCTTGGGCCCGGTCTTATTCAACATCTTTATCAACGACTTGGATGATGGACTCAAGGGCATCCTGATCAAATTTGCAGATGACACCAAACTGGGAGGGGTGGCTAACACCCCAGAGGACAGGATCACACTTCAAAACGACCTTGACAGATTAGAGAACTGGGCCAAAACAAACAAGATGAACTTTAACAGGGAGAAATGTAAAGTATTGCACTTGGGCAAAAAAAATGAGAGGCACAAATACAAGATGGGTGACACCTGGCTTGAGAGCAGTACATGTGAAAAGGATCTAGGAGTCTTGGTTGACCACAAACTTGACATGAGCCAACAGTGTGACGCGGCAGCTAAAAAAGCCAATGCAATTCTCGGCTGCATCAATAGGAGTATAGCATCTAGATCAAGGGAAGTAATAGTGCCACTGTATTCTGCTCTGGTCAGACCTCACCTGGAGTACTGTGTCCAGTTCTGGGCACCACAGTTCAAGAAGGACACTGACAAACTGGAACGTGTCCAGAGGAGGGCAACCAAAATGGTCAAAGGCCTGGAAACGATGCCTTATGAGGAACGGCTAAGGGAGCTGGGCATGTTTAGCCTGGAGAAGAGGAGGTTAAGGGGTGATATGATAGCCATGTTCAAATATATAAAAGGATGTCACATAGAGGAGGGAGAAAGGTTGTTTTCTGCTGCTTCAGAGAAGTGGACACGGAGCAATGGATCCAAACTACAAGAAAGAAGATTCCACCTAAACATTAGGAAGAACTTCCTGACAGTAAGAGCTGTTCGACAGTGGAATTTGCTGCCAAGGAGTGTGGTGGAGTCTCCTTCTTTGGAGGTCTTTAAGCAGAGGCTTGACAACCATACGTCAGGAGTGCTCTGATGGTGTTTCCTGCTTGGCAGGGGGTTGGACTCGATGGCCCTTGTGGTCTCTTCCAACTCTATGATTCTATGATTCTATGATTCTACTTTAAATGCAATCGTTATAAATACAGGAAATTCATCACACTTTGATTGTGTAAACTTTTAATTTCCATACCAACAGCTCAAATATGGGTTGCCATATGTCCTCTTTTTCCAGGACACATCCTCTTCTTCATGGGTATGTAAAATGAGAGTCATGATAAGCAATCCATAGCTAAAAGTAGAAGTCGGCAAATGTGTCCTCTTTTTTGCTCTTCAAAATATGGCAACCCTAATTTCCTTATGCATTCCTACTCAGAATTAACTCCCATTAAATTCAGCAAAACTTATTCCCTTAGAATTGCAGCCTAAAACAGAATTTGGATGAGGATTTTTAGAATGAATTTTCTTTTTAACTATAATAATTGGGTTTTACCAGCCATTTTACTGCTCATTTTCCTCGCTTTGAGAGATGCTTAATTTGTATTGCAGGAGCTGTTTATCTCAGTTCATTGTCTTGAAAAATATTTGTATCCTCTGCACACCACATTTAACTGTTGGTTCCCTTCCTAGATTGAGTGAGATAGAATAGAAGAAATCACAGTACTTGTTGGGGGCCCTTTTATTTACATCTCTCTGTCTGCCTGGTGTCATCTCCAAGACTTTTGTGTGGTGATTATGAGATCTTCCCCTCAGGGAAACTCACCTGGCACCAACTTTGCTGTCATATTGGTGCCAAGTGAAAACTCCCCTCCCCTCTGCACCTCAGGCTTTCAATTACAGTTGTCTGGTGAAGGTTTTCGTTCTTTTTTTATCATGTGAGTTTTACTATATTTTCTACCACTTTTGTAAGCTGCCTCAGGAACTCATTTGAAGTGCAGGATAAAAATCCCTGTAAAAATAAATACATGATGATTGTGGTAATTTGGGGGATCCAGTCCTTCGGCACTTTTGACCTGGAATAAGTGGGGCATGCAAACCAAGAACCCTTTCTCCATTGTGTCATGTTTATGGAAGACAATCTTGGCTATGAGTGATCACCAAAGAAGAAGAAGAAGAAGAAGATCTATAGACCCTCCTCCTCCTTTCTGTCCCTCAGACGCAAACTTAGGATGTGGTCTTCTTGTTGCTGTTTAGTCATTTAGTCGTGTCTGACTCTTCGTGACCCCATGGACCAGAGCACGCCAGGCACTTCTGTCTTCCATTGCCTTCCGCAGTTTGGTCAAACTCGTGTGGCCTTCAGCGAGATACTATTTTCTCCACCCCAGGGCCAAATCTGCACGCCATTTTGTTTTGTTTGGGACTGTTATGCAAAAGCAGCCTGCAATCAAGTGGTTAGAAAATGAAGTGCTTCGTTCTTAGTATAACTGGAACATTGCCTTCCACGACCTCCTGTTGGGCTTTCTCAGCTTAGCTGGAGATACAGTGAGATAAGTCTCTCTCCCCAGCTTAGCCAGAACTCAGCCCTCGGAAATTAAGCCATCAGAATTTATGCCAGAGTATAACCCCTGAAAGGGATGTTTCAGGGGTGTGGTGGAGTAGGGCAAGGGAAGAAACTGACACATATTCCAAACCCCCTTTCAGCTCAGTCACATTATCTAGCAATCCTGCAGAACGGGCAGTGTAAGTCAATTTCCTCCTGAGGTAACTTAAGCTGTTGTGATTTAAGTTAGGATTGATCTAGTAAAAGTGTTGCAAGGCTTTCCACTTGTACACACATACTCTGAGCACAGGTAGAGGTTGTCTCTCTGTACATGCACAAGTGTTTGTGCAAAGGAGCATACACAGTTGTTTTGTATGGCTTGGCTGGGGTGTGCACAGGTACATAGACCACACAGTTGTTGAACGTTGCATGTGTAACTGTATCACGGTACAGCTCAGCTGTCTAAGCACACAAATCATACAGCCGTTGGCTATTACGTGTGAGCATCCTTTTTTGAAAGCTGGCACTACTCACTGGTGCATCCAGTGCTTTTTTTCTGGAGGGACGCATACCCCTAAACATTTTGTGAAACTAAGTTTGGCCTAATTGAGGGGCAGTATTTCAATATGAGTAGGAAAATGAGAGTACAGTGGACTCTCGGGTTGCGAACGTGGTCCGTGCGGGATGCACGTCCGCAACCCGCAGTGTCCGCAACCCACAGCGGCGCACCTGCGCACGTGTGGGTTGTGATTCGGCACTTCTGCGCATGCGCAAAGTGCGATTTAGCGCTTCTGTGCATGTGTGACTGCCAAAACCCAGAAGTAACCCGTTTCAGTACTTCAGGGTTTCACTGGTCTGCAACCCAAAAAAACGCAACCTGAAGCGTCTGTAACCCAAGGTATGACTGTACCCCCTAAACATTTTTTTTAGGGGGGGGGAGCACTGGGCGCATCCCTTGCAAAAGCAAAATGCCTTTGGCTGGCATTGCTCACACTTTGCTGTGGTGCATGTAGATTTTGGGGGTAGGTAAGCACATATTAGTTGCTTAAAATGCAGCAAGTTCATCCCCCCCCCCCCGCCCCCGCATTTCAGGTCGCATAATTACTCTGCTGTACACACCAGAGAGAGAGTCTTCGCTTGATGCACATTGCCTGATTGTTTTCCTGCGCCTGCAATCACCGGAAACTGGATTATGGCTAATATCATGTGTACTAGGCTTCTAATGCAAGCACTGGAGCCATAGCAAACGGTGATGTGTACACAACCTTTAATTCCTTATAATTGTTGTCAGTGTAGATGTGTCCTTTGCCTGGGAAACACAAATCCCAGTTTAAACATCACCTATTAGAGCGGCCCAGCTAAGAGTTTGTAATGTTGAGCCGAAATTCAAAGACCTGTCCAAGTTGCAAAAACCTGTAGATGTCGATGTAGTGGAGGTGCCTCCCTCTTCTGGTCGAAGCTGGAAAAGGCTGCCATCTTCTCTACGGCTGAGGAAATCTGAAAGCACTTTCAAAGAACATAATTTTCCTCAAGGAATCCTGGGCACTATAGTTGGCTTGCTTGCTTGCTTGCTTGCTTACAAATAAAGTTTTATTGATTTCCAATATATAACAATTACAAAAAAAGAGAGAAAAAGACACAAAATCAAAATCCCTACTCCCCTGCTCTCCACTCCACGATGGATCTACCTAGTTAAGTTTGCCAAAGTCCAATCTGCCAATTAGTGCTTTATAACAAAGGTCAGATATTGTAGTTTGTAGTTGGCACTGTAGTTTGTTAAAGGTTGTTTGGAATTGTAACTCTGTGAGGGGTAAACTGTTAAGTTGTGGGCGAACATATCAGACGACAGTGATCCTTCCAAAGCAGCTCTTTATTTGTAAGCTGGAACAGAACTGAACTGAGGAGCTCAGTCAGCCTGCTTATATAGAGCTCCAGAACAATGTAACTGTTGCCATTTCCTAAAACTATCCAATCACTGAACATCACTTTCGTTCCTTCATTTGCATACAAACTATCCAATCACTGAACGTCACTTTCGATCCTTCATTTGCATACAAACTATCCAATCACTGAACGTCACTTTCGATCCTTCATTTGCATAACTATCTACAGTATCCCCCTGCTGGCCCAGGGTGAGAACTTCAGTACATAACATAAACTATGGTGCCCAGAATTTTCTGACAGAAGGAGTGTGCTTCGGATGAATTTAAAGCTATAGGACACAGCCTTAGTTTATATAAAGTCAACTGAACAAACACAAATCCAATCCATTTCCCCATTCTGATGGGAATTGTTTTATTTTATTTTATTGAGGGAAACCTCACCCAACTTCTGCAGCAGCCTATTCACCTATGCTCCTACCACTATTCACAGTATTAACCAGCATTCCAGCTCTACTTGAAATAAGCCTGGGGAAAGAAGATAAGAGACTGAAGCATTCTAGCACAAGAACAGAGGACCAAGAACCACTGGAAGTTTGCCCACCCACTCCTATTTCCCAGAAAGAACAGCATGGCAAGCAGGTGTGACAGCTTGGTCCTGCGACCGTGGGTGCCTGGGGCCGTGTGTGCCTAGGACCGTGCGTGCCATGCAGCATGCATGGCCCTGGCACTGAAATTTGTATGTGCCCGGCCCCTTTGTGGGGAATTTTGTGGGTGCTCAGGCACCCAGGGCCCCAGGTAGTTGGCACCTATGATAGCAAGGGAGAGATCAACCTGGCTCCAGCTGTCAGCCAAAGAAGGAGCAGCTGCAGGGAGTTTGCTTCCTACTCTTTCTCCCTGCCTGAACTTCTAGTTGCCCTGGGACTACAGAAGCAAGGGGAAAGCACATTCCGGCTCTATCCACTGGCCAAGAGAACAATAGCCACCAGCTGCTAGTCAAACAATAACTCCTGCTCATGACTTGGTACTTCATACTGGCCTTGAACAACTGCTCTTTCTCCTCTGCGTATCCCCTCCCTTTCCTTTCTGTGTCTTGACTTTTTAATTTGTAAGCTTAATGACAGAACCATTCTCTCTCTCTCTCTCTCTCTCTCTCTCTCTCTCTCTCTTTCATGCTCTCTTTTTATTATGCATGGGAGCCACTATTGGGAGACAATAATGGTCTGAAAAGCAGGATAAAAATATAGGAAGCAAGCAGATAAATAGTGCACAGCTGGGCCAGAGATGCTAAAGCAATAGTGTCACTCACCTCGAACCGACATCCCTAGCCTACGAGCCAGAAACACAGCTATACATCTGTGAGACTTCAAAGTATGTCCATCACATTTTTCATTTGACGTGTGTACAGTCTGTGCATCTGTACACAAACAGCTGAGCAGTTGTAACGATTACAATGTTAATCACAAGTAATGTTCAAGAAGTGTGTAGTCTATGCACCCTGGGTCCAGCAGGGCTTCCCAGTATGGCACCTCTGTGCACCACTACCTCAAATGGCATTCACAAAACATCACAGTAAACAATTCCTCAAAAATTCCAATGCATGGGAGATTTTTTTTTTGCTGCTCCTCCTCATTTCCTGTTTGTATGGGGATCAGCCTCTCCTACACTGAACACACGCACAACCCTTAAACATATCCACATTTCACTGGATACCAAAGTTGGGCACCCACTCTCTTCCTTTCTGAAGTGAGAAGTGCAAAGAACATCTCAATATGAGCGAGCATGGACAACTCATGCGAAGAGTCACCCTTTTCTGGATAACTATATTCCAGATTGAACAGAGGGAGATCAGCAACACTGCACAGAAAGGATGTATGCAATGTATATGCTGACATTGGAAACTGGACCAAAATAAAGCCTAGATCTGATTAGGTTTTCATATTAATTAGTATTAATTATGTTACAGAAATCATCATTCAGTTTGGGTACCTAAATTAAAAATTAAGATACCATGAAAACTGTCTTTACAGTAGTATCTCAGGTTAAGAACTTAATTTGTTCTGGAGGTCCGTTCTTAACCTGAAACTGTTCTTAACCTGAGGTACCACTTTAGCTAATGGTGCCTCCCGCTGCCGCCGCGCGATTTCTGTTCTCATCCTGAAGCAAAGTTCTTAACCCGAGGTGCTATTTCTGGGTTAGCAGAGTCTGTAACCTGAAGCATATGTAACCCGAGGTACCACTGTATTACTGTTATTATTATTTCATACAATTTATACGTCACTTTGTTCCTTTAAAAACAACAACACATCCGCAAAGTGGTTTACATATATACTAAATGCTGAGTATTTGGAGTTTAAGGGTGGAGAGAAAGCGAAATGAAGAATTCTAGAAACAGAAGCATGCCGCAGGTCTCACTTGTACAAAACGATTTAAAACGTGAATTGGATTAACATATGATACATACCCCTTATGTCTATTTCTAAGGCATGTTAAAGCAGTCACTCAGCTTCCTTTCATAACCATTTCTGTGGGAGACCTGGAGGTACACATCCTAAAGGAAATGAACTGTTTTGACTTTTCCGTTTGCAGATGGGGCAAGAAACACCAGCACCCTCCCTCTCCTCCAAAGTCATATTAAAATGATCTATTGTGTTCCTTAGGAGATTTCATTTCACCATCTTTTTAACCTTATCAGCAAGACACTAGAAGAAAGGATGTGCGCAGGGCAATTTTCTCGGTACACCATATCTATACCTCAGAGTTATCCAGATCAGAGGCATTTACTGAAAACTATGATGTGTTGTTATGGAACTTCAAAATACACTGCATCAATGATTTGTGACTGGATAGAACAGCGGTAGCTGCACTTTGCAACAAAGTGCATTTTTGTAGGACTGGTGGTGATGCAAGAGACACAGATAGTAGCTGACAGAAATCCTGTGTCCATGTTTTAAGATAACAGATCTTAGAGGAGCTGTAAGGCTGGTGGAGCTGTAAGGTTATTATGCCAAACAAACAAACAAAACATTACAGTTTGATTACACTTTCTGAGTTTCATCAGGTTCGTACTGGTAACGCAACCATTTTAAATGTGTCTGATTGACACATGAGTGCCAACGTGCAGGTCCTTTTTGACCCGGAAGAGGGAGGAATGGGGGCAGGATGGGGGTTGGCTTATGAACGCCCCACCGATGCAGGTCTTGACTCAGAACGCAACCCCCACGGAAATGGGGAGTTGTCTGTAGTCCCTTGCATATGTTTCTGGCTGAGAGTTGTCCTGCACTATGAGTTTTCTTGTAGGGATATTTCACCGTAAATTTTTGGAAGAAGGTTGCTGCAGCTGCCAATCTGCTAGTCAGAAGCATTCTCTGAAGACACGCTTTCAGCCCTAATAGTAGTAGTAGTAGTAGTAGTAATAACTGTACCCCATCCATCCGACTGGGTTGCCCCAGCCACTCTGTGTGGCTTCCAGGATATATAAAAACATAATAAAACATTAAACCTTTTTTTTTTTTTAGTTAATATTTATTAAAGTTT
Source organism: Podarcis pityusensis (assembly GCF_964106645.2). NCBI lineage: Eukaryota > Metazoa > Chordata > Lepidosauria > Squamata > Lacertidae > Podarcis > Podarcis pityusensis. The sequence continues at coordinate 64,036,678 of NC_138031.1, forward strand.
CACAGAAAAGGAATCACATTAATAAAAAAGAAAAATTTAAAAATAAAAAGTAAAATACACAATACAAAATACAAAAAGGAAAAAGAAAAAAACAATTAAAAACAATTCCGTCTTTTCATAACTTCTTTTACATTTACTTGTTTTCCGGACCTCCTCATACCCCCCTCTTTTGTATTCCAATTCAGTTTGTTAGTCCAGCAATTTCTTTCCCTCCTTTTTAGTCCCAATCCTTAATCCTAATATATTATAACATTAAGTTTTTACCTATTAAAAACCAATTTTTCCATTCGTTTAACCTTTTTAATCCTAATCCTTAATCTTGATATATTTATAACTTTAAAACCTGTACAGCTAGAAGCCACTTAACTTCAATCCAACATCACTCTAACATTCATTAATTTTGCAATATTTCTGTAAATAATCTTTAAATTTCTTCCAATCTTCTTCCACCAACTCTTCTCCCTGGTCACGGATTCTGCCAGTCATTTCCGCCAATTCCATGTAGTCCATCATTTTCATCTGCCATTCCTCCAGTGTGGGTAGCTCTTGTGTCTTCCAATACTTTGCGATGAGTATTCTTGCTGCTGTTGTAGCATACATAAAAAAAGTTCTATCCTTTTTTAACACCAATTGGCCAACTATACCCAGGAGAAAGGCCTCTGGTTTCTTCAAGAAGGTATATTTAAATACCTTTTTTAATTCATTATATATCATCTCCCAGAAAGCCTTAATCTTTGGGCACGTCCACCAAAGGTGAAAAAATGTACCTTCAGTTCCTTTACATTTCCAACATTTATTATCAGGCAAATGGTAGATTTTTGCAAGCTTGACTGGTGTTATGTACCACCTGTATATCATTTTCATAATATTCTCTCTTAGGTCATTACATGCCGTAAACTTCATACCTGTGGTCCATAACTGTTCCCAGTCAGCGAACATGATGTTATGTCCAACATCTTGTGCCCATTTAATCATAGCAGATTTCACCGTTTCATCCTGAGTATTCCATTTCAGCAGCAAGTTATACATTCTTGACAAATTCTTAGTTTTGGGTTCTAACAGTTCTGTTTCTAATTTTGATTTTTCCACCTGGAAGCCAATTTTCTTATCCAATAAAACATTAAACCTTAAAGAGCTCCCCTATACAGGGCTGCCTTCCTAAACGTTATATAATTACTCATCTCCTTAACATCTGATGGGAGGGCGCCACTACCGAGAAGGCTCTCTGCCTGGCTCCCTGTATCTTCCCTTCTTGTAGTGTGGAAACCATCAGAAGGCCCTCAGTGCTGGATCTCAGTGTCCTGGCTGAACGATGGGGGTGGAGACGCTCCTTCAGGTATACTGGGCCGAGGCCTTTTAGGGCTTTGAAGGTGAGCAACAACACTTTGAATTGTCCTCGGGGAAATACTGGGAGTCAATGTAGGTATTTCAGGAGCAGTGTTATATGGTCTTGACGGCTGCTCCCGTTCACCAGTCTCCCTGCCAATTCTGTATTAGTTGTAATTTCCGAGTCACCTTCAAAGGTAGCCCCGCATAGAGTGCAATGCAGTAGTCCAAGTAGTACTGGGAGCCAAGTGGAACATGTATTTGTTTTCCTTTCTGTTCTGCCTGGTGACCCCTTTTGTGACACTTTAAGCCTTTAACAGCCACCTGAGCTATTCCAGTTAAACGGCTCATGACCACAATTCCTCAAGGACCGCTTCTCCCCATATAAATCAACCCAGACCCTGCGAGCATCATCAGAGGCCCTTCTTCGTGTGCCTCCTCCATGAGAGGTTTTGGAGAGTGGCAACATGAGAACAGACCTTTTCTGCAGCGGCTCCCCATTTGTGGAATGCTCTCCCCAGGGAGGTTTGCCTGGCACCTTCATTAAACATCTTTAGGCACCAAGCAAAAACGTTCCTCTTCAACTGGACCTTTGGCTGATTGATATTCTACAAACCTTTTAAATGTGTTGGGGGGTTTTATTTTTTTGTTCTGCTTTGTTTTATTCTGACTATTTATTTATGCTTTTATCCTGTATTTTTTTTTCTTTGGAACTGAGATATTTGGATGATGTTTAGTATAGAAATTTAATAAATAAATTTTTTTAAAAAATATCTAAAAAGTGAGGAGCTCCAAAACTGCCCAGCCTACCCGCTCAATTAGCTCTGTCCTAAGGTATACTGGCCCCTTCATGGATCACTGCCTTGCCGTGGCGAAGGGGCTTGAAGAACTCAGAGAAGCTATGAACTATGCCGAGCAGGGCACCCAAGATGAACAGGTCATAGTGGAGAGTTTTGACCAAACGTGATCCACCTGGAGTAGGAACCGGCAAGCCACTCCAGTATCCCTGCCAAGAAAACTCCATGGACAAAGACAACAGGCATATAAAAGTTATGACGCTGGAAGATGAGCCCCTCAGGTCGGAAGGTGTCCAACATGCTACTGGGGAAGAGCGGAGGACAAGTACAAGTAGATCCAGAGCTGATGAAGCGGCTGGGCCAAAGCCGAAAGGACGCTCAGTTGTGGATATGCATGGAAGCGAAAGGAAAGTCCAATGCTGTAAAGAAAAATATTGCATAGGAACCTGGAATGTAAGAACCATGAACCTGGGTAAGTTGGATGTGGTCAAAAATGAGATGGCAAGAATAAATATTGACATCCTGGGCATCAGTGAGCTAAAATGGACGGGAATGGGCGAATTCAGTTCGGATGACTATCATATCTACTACTGTGGGCAAGAAATCCGTAAAAGAAATGGAGTGGCCCTCATAGTCAACAAAAGAGTGGCGAAAGCTGTACTGGGATGCAGTCTCAAAAATGATAGAATGATCTCGATACGAATCCAAGGCAGACCTTTTAACATCACAGTAATCCAAGTTTATGCACCAACTACTGGTGCTGAAGAAACTGAAATTGACCAATTCTATGAAGACTTACAAGACCTTATAGAAGTGACACCAAAGAAGGATGTTCTTCTCATTATAGGGGATTGGAATGCTAAAGTAGGGAATCAAGAGATAAAAGGAACAACTGGCAAGTTTGGCCTTGGAGATCAAAATGAAGCAGGGCAAAGGCTAATAGAGTTCTGTCAAGCGAACAAGCTGGTCATCACAAACACGCTTTTCCAACAACACAAGAGACGACTCTACACATGGACATCACCAGACGGGCAACATCGAAATCAGATTGATTATATTCTCTGCAGCCAAAGATGGAGAAGCTCTATACAGTCAGCAAAAACAAGACCTGGAGCTGACTGTGGCTCAGATCATCAGCTTCTTATAGCAAAATTCAAGCTTAAACTGAAGAAAGTAGGAAAAACCACTGGGCCGGTAAGATACAATCTAAATCAAATCCCTTATGAATACACAGTGGAAGTGAGGAACAGGTTTAAGGATTTAGATTTGCTGGACAGAGTGCCTGAAGAACTATGGGTGGAGGCTCGCAACATTATACAGGAGGCAGCAACTAAAACCATCCCAATGGAAAAGAAATGCAAGAAAGCAAAGTGGCTGTCCAACGAGGCCTTACAAATAGCGGGGGAGAGAAGGCAAGCAAAATGCAAGGGAGATAGTGAAAGATACAGGAAATTGAATGCAGATTTCCAAAGAATAGCAAGGAGAGACAAGAAGGCCTTCTTAAACGAGCAATGCAAAGAAATAGAGGAAAACAACAGAATGGGAAGAACCAGAGATCTGTTCAAGAAAATCGGAAATATGAAAGGAACATTTCGTACAAAGATTACCATAATAAAGGACAAAAGTGGTAAAGACCTAACTGAAGCAGAAGACATCAATAAGAGGTGGCAAGAATACACAGAGGAATTATACCAGAAAGATATGGATGTCTCGTACACCCCAGGTAGTGGGGTTGCTGACCTTGAGCCAGACATCCTGGAGAGTGAAGTCAAATGGGCCTTAGAAAGCACTGCAAATAACAAGGCCAGTGGAAGTGATGGTATTCCAGCTGAACTATTTAAAATTTTAAAAGATGATGCTGTTAAGGTGCTACACTCAATATGCCAGCAAGTTTGGAAAACTCAGCAGTGGCCAGAGGATTGGAGAAGATCAGTCTACATCCCAATCCCAAAGAAGGGCAGTGCCAAAGAATGCTCCAACTACCGCACAATTTCACTCATTTCACATGCTAGCAAGGTTATGCTTAAAATTCTACAAGGAAGGCTCAAGCAGTATGTGGACCGAGAACTCCCAGAAGTGCAAGCTGGATTTAGAAGAGGCAGAGGAACCAGAGACCAAATTGCAAACATGCGCTGGATTATGGAGAAAGCTAGAGAGTTCCAGAAAGACATCTACTTCTGCTTCATTGACTATGCAAAAGCCTTTGACTGTGTCGACCACAGCAAACTATGGCAAGTTCTTAAAGAAATGGGAGTGCCTGATCACCTCATCTGTCTCCTGAGAAATCTCTATGTGGGACAAGAAGCTACAGTTAGAACTGGATATGGAACAACTGATTGGTTCAAAATTGGGAAAGGAGTACGGCAAGGCTGTATATTGTCTCCCTGCTTATTTAACTTATATGCAGAATTCATCATGCGAAAGGCTGGGCTGGATGAATCCCAAGCCGGAATTAAGATCGACGGAAGAAATATCAACAACCTCAGATATGCAGATGACACAACCTTGATGGCAGAAAGTGAAGAGGAATTAAAGAAACTTTTAATGAGGGTGAAAGAGCAGAGCGCAAAATATGGTCTGAAGCTTAACATCAAAAAAACGAAGATCATGGCCACTGGGCCCATCACCTCCTGGCAAATAGAAGGGGAAGAAATGGAGGCAGTGAGAGATTTTACTTTCTTGGGCTCCATGATCACTGCAGATGGTGACAGCAGTCACGAAATTAAAAGACGCCTGCTCCTTGGGAGAAAGGCGATGGCAAACCTAGACAACATCTTAAAAAGCAGAGACATCACCTTGCCAACAAAGGTCCGTATAGTAAAAGCCATGGTTTTCCCAGTAGTGATGTATGGAAGTGAGAGCTGGACCATAAAGAAGGCTGATCGCCGAAGAATTGATGCTTTTGAATTATGGTGCTGGAGGAGACTCTTGAGAGTCCCATGGACTGCAAGAAGATCAAACCTCTCCATTCTTAAGGAAATCAGCCCTGAGTGCTCACTGGAAGGACAGATCCTGAAGCTGAGGCTCCAATACTTTGGCCACCTCATGAGAAGAGAAGACTCCCTGGAAAAGACCCTGATGTTGGGAAAGATGGAGGGCACAAGGAGAAGGGGACGACAGAGAATGAGATGGTTGGATGGTGTTCTTGAAGCTACCAGCATGAGTTTGATCAAACTGCGGGAGGCAGTGGAGGACAGAAGTGCCTGGCGTGCTCTGGTCCATGGGGTCACGAAGAGTCGGACACGACTAAACGACTAAACAACAACAACAACAAGGTATACTGGAAGGGACGTGGGTGGCGCTGTGGGTTAAACCACAGAGCCTAGGACTTGCTGATCAGAAGGTCAGTGGTTCGAATCCCCGCAACGGGGTGAGCTCCATTGCTCAGTCCCTGCTCCTGCCAACCTAGCAGTTCAAAAGCACGTCAAAGTGCAAGTAGATAAATAGGTACCGCTCTGGCGGGAAGGTAAACGGCGTTTTCGTGCACTGCTCTGGTTCGCCAGAAGCGGCTTAGTCATGCTGGCCACATGACCCGGAAGCTGTATGCCGGCTCCCTGAGCCAATAAAGCGAGATGAGCACCACAACCCCAGAGTTGGCCACGACTGGACCTAATGGTCAGGGGTCCCTTTACCTTTACCTTTAAGGTACACTGGCAGCACATCCCAACATTTAAAGCACATCCAACACACATTTGAAGCCCAGGACCCTCTTCCAAAGAACCCTGGGAACTGCAGTTAGTTAAGGGTATTATGAACTGTAGGTCTGTGGGGAAGGGAACTACAATTCCCAGGATCAATTGGGGGTAAATCATAGGCTTTAAATGTGTGTTGAATGCACTTCAGATTAGCCCTAAACCTGTGATGTGTGTATTCAAGCTGCCCCAGTCCTTGCTAGCTAGCCCACCTCCAACATTGCCCCTTCTCTACATTTTTCAGTCTAGGCACCTCTTAATCACTTTTCTATGGGCACCAACAGGGGCAAATCCTGCAATGCCTGTTTTTTTGTACCAACACTGTCTCAGAGTAGAGGTTCACTGTGCCTCCTTTTGTGCGGTAGTTGTGTGCGCACACGTTGTTTTTAAGAGCACACTATTTTTGGCAAGGGCTTTTTCCTCGTTCCCCTTTGTCAAAAGATATTGGATATTGGCACAATGCAAAATCCAAATGAGGAGCCACCACTGGCCAAATAACAAAGGGCTACTGTGCTTGGGAGGTGCAATGAATATCTGTCATCATTGCTTAAAGAAATGTGCTCAAGCCCTAAGGACAACTCTAGCTTTTGCCGCAAGCGAAGCAAGTCTCGGAATCTGGTGAAGCGATGATATGGTAAAAAGATGCATTTGTTTCCCTTCCCTGAAGGCGTGCTGAATTTTTACGGACATTTATCTGACCACTAGGCTGTGTGAGAGAGAGAAGGCGGGAGGTGGGCACAGTACAGGAAGGTGGAGTTATGAAGGGAAGGATTTCAGAGCAGCATAGTCACTGAGCACTCAGTTAAGTCTTTGCCATTTTTTGATACGAGCAGCGAGGTATTAAAATGCCCCCACAGAGAACTACGAGAGGGGTGGCGAGTGATTCAAACTCTTCTATATTTGTACAGTAGACAAATTATTGGACAGTTCTGCTTTATTGCTGACATTCTGCTTTAGCTGAGGGTAACAAGGCTGCTGTTAAGACATAAAGTCTTACAGCTTTGCCGTATCCAAGAGGTCCTCCCTTCCAGTTCTACGATTCTGTGGGGGGGAAAGGCCTCCGTGGCTGACTGACATTAAATTTGGTGTCCTATGAAGAAACATTCCCTTGCTTTGTGTTATGGCTCTCCTTTTCTCATACCTACAGAATGCCAAGAGCTTTCAAAATGCATTACCATGCAAATATCTTGGGTCCCTTTACTACACATTTATATTGCAGGGTAATCAATAAATTATTATTTCAATATTTATTGGAATCCCAGAATAAGAAAGAAGACAGATTACACAAATCCATCTCGGTTGATTAATGGCTGCTCCAGCAACAGGCATACACTGATGGAGTGGGTCAGTATGCAGACTATATTACTGAATATTTCAGCTGGGTTGTAAATATAGTATCTGTTTCTCTTAGGGACTGTCACACTGAGTGCAGTATAAAAGGCTATAAATTTCAACAGATTAATTAACTCTTTGGTTACTGGGGCTGTGTGTCACCTATCCTGGCACCTAATAAAAAATCCTTTAATGCCACGACATAAAGAAGGGCCTCTTTGGAAATGAGTTATTAACAGCATTTTGTGAATAGATGGAGAAATTGTAGCCCAGCCATTTAAGTGTCATAAAGTGCAGCGAGGGCTGCTAGAGGCCTCAGAGGGATGCCAAGCAATACCATAACAATCAAATCTGAGATGGAAGAGGGATTGAGCTGTCCACTCAGAATTTTTATATTGTCAAAGAGCAGCGAGGAAATAATGTGATCAAGAAGTGAATTAACCTTGTGTGTGGAAGGAAAGGGGATGATCTGATGGAAAAGGCAGTAAAGTAAAAATCACTCCATAATGTCGACATTGCAAGCTGGCCATCAGGGGCTCCTAATGTCTGCAGGCTCTCGGAGAACAGATCCAATCCTCTAAGTACCATAAACCTATTACCTACATTAGGTGGTAATTGGAATCCATTTATTCATGCTTTTTAAGTTCTTAAGGGGTCCTGCTGTTGTACACCCGTAACACATTAATTTCAACAAACAGTTTATCTTTTTTTTAGAAGAAGGAAAAAAACCTTGAAAAGACCGCGGTAGGCATTCTATGGGGGACAATTAATACTCCATGATGAATGAAAGAATTATGTACAGAATAAAAATGTGAATTCATTAGCCTATCATACCAGAGGATTTAATCCAGGTTTGTAGGCAACATTGCTCTCCATGTCCACCTCTCCTGGCAATAAATCCTAAAGGGCCATTACTGTGATTTATTTGATAAATCTTTATTTGAGAGCTGTATCAGGAGGAACAGTGTTCACAACTCAACCCCGTGACACGGAATCAGTTTTGGCGCTTCTGCAAAACAAGTAGGATGAAGCCAAACTTGATAAACAAATAAGAAGATGCATTCAGATGTCAGCTCATTAATACTTATTTATGTATGAAATTTCTTACTCTTCCTTTACCGTAATGTCCCAAGGCAGGTTACAACCACGACATGCACAACTAGAAAACAATTCTGACCATAAAACAAGGTAAAAGCAATAAAGAAATCAGTTCCATGTATAAAACAATTCAAATCAATTGCATATATAAAAACAGTTAAAACAGGTCCAATACAGATGCAGGCTGGGATAAAGATCTCCACTTAAAAGCTTTGTTGGAAACGGACGGTCTTGAGTTGCCAAAAGGCAACAGAGACAGGACTTGTCTAATGGGAGGGAATCCCCAAAGGGGAGGTACAACCATGCAAAAGTCCCGATTCATATGCCATATGGAACGGACCTCCCGATAACATGCTATCTATCTGCAGGAGGCCCTATTCTGCAGAGCACAGTGATCAGTTGGATATCTAAAGGATGACACAATATTTTAGGTAAAGAATCTTTTAGGTGTGCCCAAGCTGTATAGGGCTTTGTACACAGGTGACAGCACCTTGAACTGAGCTTGGTATCTAACTGGCAGTCCTATCCCTGTATCGTATGGAATGGTCTTTCTCATCGGATGGTATCGGCAAGAGGCCCTCTCCTGCAGAGCACAGTATATCACACAGAGTGCGTACAACTCTAACATGTTGAGTCCCCAAACCAGGGTACGAGTATTCCCGGCCGTGCTCCTGTAGAGGTCATGTGACCCACGCGAGATCATGTAGCCCAAAAGATACACTTTCTTCAGGGCCATACATTTTGGGGTACCATGCGAGATCGCTGCCCCGAAAAAATGTGCTTTTGGGGGAGGCCAGATCTTGGTGCAAAACTGTGCAAGATCATAACACCCAAAATGGCTGGTTACTGCCAGCTGGACTTAACTGTTATTCCCAAGCATGCTGCCTTTCACATTTATAGCATGGATCCCAGCTGGTTGGACAAATGAGTCAGGCTGTACACGCAGAGATACCTTTAAAGCACATTTTGCACCTCAAAGAATTCTGGGCATGGTAGTTAGGCATTACTGGGAATTAGGTGAACTAGTGTCCAGAATACTTTCAGAGAAAAAATGGGGTTCAAATGTGAAGTCCAGAGGAGAAATGACCGCTGGGAGGAGCGAAGAGAAAAGAAAGGCCATGGTACACCTGCAACAGCACAAGCAGACGCCTTCATCTGCCCCTGCTGCAACAAAACATGTCTCTCCTTTATCAGTCTCTACAGCCACAGCAGGCGCTGTAACCTTCCAACAGTTTGACTTCACTTCCAAAGGTACACTTTGCCATTGTCTCCCAAGACAGACGGATGCCAGCTGTTCAAGAGTATGGAGTAAAGTGAGAGCGGTTAAAGAAAATAAATGAGTGATTTTCCTAAGGTCTGTATGATGGTTTGGTGACCATAGTCAACAGATGATCCTAGCTAGTCAATAAATTTACATAGCAGAGCCCCCACTGACAAATGTGGAACTTGGGATATATTTCTGAAACCAACATCAGGTGAAGGTGAACGGAAGCAAAAGCATGTTCAAAGCTATTTATTTTATGCCAGGAGTTCCAGAAAGGTGGGGGAGGCTGGCATGCAGGAAATAGGAATTTGACTGGGTCACCTCCTACACGAATACACTATGACACCTCCCTTAGCTGATGGAATAATTCTTGAGAGGTGAAAACCTGAGGAGTTACTTTTCTTCCTGATAGATTGCTTTTGGAATTATGAGGGAAAGAGACTTGGTTGATGGTGGGGCGAAAGAGCCTATGGCACATAATGATTTCTTCAAAGGAGATTATGAATATTATCAGCTGTCCTATCAAATCAGAACCGATATAGCATCATCATTCCCAAGTTCTTTATTCACTTTCAAATATGTTTGTTGTTGTTGTTTAGTCGTTTAGTCGTGTCCGACTCTTTGTGACCCCATGGACCAGAGCACGCCAGGCACTCCTGTCTTCCACTGCCCCCGCAATTTGGTCAAACTCATGCTGGTAGCTTCGAGAACACTATCCAACCATCTTGTCCTCTGTCGTCCCTTCTCCTTGTGCCCTCCATCTTTCCCAACATCGGGGTCTTTTCCAGGGAGTCTTCTCTTCTCATGAGGTGGCTAAAGTATTGGGGCCTCAGCTTCACAATCTGTCCTTCCAGTGAGCACTCAGGGCTGATTTCCTTAAGAATGGATAGGTTTGATCTTCTTGCAGTCCATGGGACTCTCAAGAGTCTCCTCCAGCACCATCAAATATGTTTATCACCCACCAAACCAGACCTTGACTTTCATATTGTCACATAACATCTTTTTTATACTATCTACTTCCCACCTGTTCTGGAGCATCCAAGGACAAGAGAGTCACTCATAATCCTATTGTATATTTGTTTTCTGTCCTAGAAATGTTTACTTCCTGTTCAGTCTCTGCAAAATAGCTAGATCCAGAAACATCAGACTTTTGCAGGGTTTCAGTTACACCTCATATTGCAAACTTTGGCTTACATTCAGAGAATCCCATTCTTCATTGTTTGAAAACAAACAAGACTCTGCCTGGAGGGTGCAGACATAGACACCCATGAAAGCGAAGACTCGACTGCTAATAGCTTTATCTAGTTCTTCTACTGAAGAGCCAGAGAATGGACTGAATGCTTAGTTTAGTTCCATTTCCAACATGGAATACACAAATGGGTGACATGCTAGGAATCTCAACTATACATCTTGAAGCTCGCTGAAGGAAGGGTAATGTGGCAAATGTAGAGTCTGAATCCAGAGAAAGTTATTTCTTCTTTCTCTTCCAAGTATGCCATCAATTCCACTAACTCCCAGCCCATTCAATGCTATGCCATTTTCAAGCTGCACATAACTTTGAATTTGCAGCATAGAATCACAGAATTACAGAATTGTAGAGTTGGAAGGGACCCTGAGAGTCATCTAGTCCATCCCTCTGCAATGCAGGAATCTCAACATACGGTCCCCTGCCCAAATTGAAACCATACTGCACCCCAGAGCTGTGGGATGCAGGGGACATAATTGGAATAATTGTACAACAGGACTTATTTCTTAATGCATACGCTTGCCCTGTAAGATGGCGCTTCAAATTCAGTGTAATGGTTTCTCCAGTTGTTAATCAGGGTTGCACAGTGATTGAACAAATCATATAAATTCACTTATTTGGCTCCGTTTGTGGAATGCTCTCCAGAGGGAGGTTTACCTGGCGCCATCATTATACACCTTTAGGTCCCAGGTGACCTTCAACCAGGCCTTTGACCAATTGACATCTGTTGCCCTTTTAAATATGCTGTGGGAGGGAGGGGACTATAGGTTTGGCTTTGTTTTTATTATGTATTTTGTGCTTTTTACGGTGTAATTGTATGCTGCAAACTGCCCTGAGATCCACCAATGAAGGGTGGCCTGCAAATTTAATAAATAAAACGAATAATAATAAACAATGATTTGTCCAGAATGACAAGTGACCTGGATGAAAAGTTCAAAAGTACGAATGATATAAAACCACCGACTGCCCCTTACTTTATCCAGAATGGCAAGTGACCTGAAAGGCATCCCAGGAGAAAGAAATGAGCCCGGGTTAAACAAGACTTACTCCCAGGTCAGGAGGCACAGGAGCCAGGGTTGGGCAACCTGCATAGGTGGAAAGCTATTCTGAAAAGTTTCTTCTGTGATGTGCAATGCATTTCAGTCCCAGCAGCAACCAACACAAACCATTTAGCCCCAGGGACATTAATAATAATAATAATAATAATAGAATCCTAGAGTTGGAAGGGACCACAAGGACCATCTAGTCCAATCCTCTGCAATGAAGGAAAATTTTGCCCAATTTGGGGCTTAAATTATGAGTCTCATACTCTACCAACTGAGCTAGGCTGAATTGTTGTTGTTGTTGTTGTTTATACCTCGCCCATGTGGCTGGGTTTCCCTAGCCACTCTGGGCAGTTTACAACACATAAAAAATCGTAAAAACTTTTTTTTTTGTTAGCCCCAAAAATGGAAAACAAGCTGACAGAAAATGCAACTTAAGCTTGCAGACTTACCATATAGAATAAGAAAACAATAAGAACATACATTCAGAGAAGAAATAATTGTGTACACCTGAAAACGTTGGCAGCATTAAGCTAAATCCAAGTGTAAATTAGTTTTGATGGATACAGTAATGGAATATTGAATGGTTTGGTTTTTGTACAGTATGCAGGGATTTATGATATGCAAAAAGAACCATGGAAAGAGAAGGGAAATCACTGATAATTTAAGGATGTTAAAATGAGCATTTTAAAATGTAAAACAGAAAATTTAATAAAAATTATTTTTATGCATGTGTGTTTGTGTGTAGTAAAATATGAGGCATTAAAAAATTGAAGAAGAAGCCTAGACAACAAGGTGGTGGAGAAAGATGAGGGGAAGCATGCCCAGAGCATGCTTGGATCCCTGGAAAGATCTCTAGCTCGATGCGCGCTGCAGGGTCGACGTGGCTCGCGCCTGCCCCGCCCGCACAAGGCAGAGGCAGCGCCAGCGCCGCCAGCTCCCGCTTTGAAAGGCCGCTTCCAAGCCGCGGCGAGCGGCGCCAGGCGGAGCCGCAAGAGCGCCGAGCAACCAACCCGACGCTCGATGAGCTCGGCGCTCCCCGCCATTTTGGCCGCTTGAGGGGGAGCGGCGGCGGCGGCGGCGGGGGCCGGAGCGACGGTGTCCGGCTGCTTGCGCTCCTCTTCCCCGCCGCGGCCCCATCCAGCCCGCCTCTGCGGGTTCAGGTACTGGCATGGGCGCGGGGGGAGGAGGCGGCGGCGTGGGGGGGAGGGAGGAAGGGCCGCTTCCGGGAGGGCATCTCCCGAAGTTGGGCGGGGAAGGGAAGGCTGAGCCACGCCTGGCTGGGGGGGGGGCGGGTGGTCCGCGGCTGTTTCTTCTTGCGGCTTCCTCCACCCTCGGCTGCCCTACAATCACAGAAGGGACCTCCAAGGGTCATCTAGTCCAACCCCCCTGCGATCCTTCCCACCGCCGACCCTGGGTGGCCTCGAGCCACCAACCTTCTGCTTTAATAGCCAGAGGCTTTCCTCCCTTTCCACACCTTTTATTTGCAAACAACATTTGTTTTTAACCATTTTAAAACATTGCATTTTTAGGCTTCAGCTCTGAAAGAAACAGAAGCGATTTCTCTCTTTATTTAAAAAGTGTGAATCGCGTTTATTTTGTTTGCTTGAAGGTGTAAAAGGATTTAGCATTGCATTTTCAGGCTTATGCTCCGAAGGAAACGGAAACAAAACGGGTCTTGCTTTGGCGCGGCTCCTCTCCCTCCCTGCAGTCCTGTTTCCCATGGAGAGATTTGGAAAGGGGGAGAAGGGCAGGAAGGGTGGGTGGCTTCAGTCTGGAGATGGTTTCGCCAGCTGCTACCTCTGTGAACCTTCCCTTTCGGACTTAAAGGGAGGTTGGCTGATCAGGAATTCTAGGTTAGTGTTGGGGTTAGGAAAGTAGAATCATAAAATTGTTGAGTTGGAAGGGATCCCTAGGGTCATCTAGTCCAACCCCCAGGTGTGCTCAAGCTATCAACCTGGCAAACAGGTGCACTGACCCATAAGTAGCTTACGCTCAGAGTAACTTGCGCAAAATGGCTTTGGGCTGCCCCTTCTATTGGGAAGAGTTGAGGAAGCTGCTTTCAGTTGCCTTAATGAAAAGGTAGCAAACTGGTTTGTGATTTGTTGTTGTGTTCTTACTGTCTGAGTGGGAAAGTGATGGTCATGATCATCATCATCATTATTATTATTATTATTGCCTTGGCACCAAAATAACTTGGCTGGCTGTGCAAGGTTGGCCGTGGAGACACCATTTGCCGCTTTGCCTCAGGCAGCAAAATGTCTTGGGCCAGTTCTGCAGCCACTTCTGAAACCAGGGTGCATATTGCCTTCTATGCAATACTTAACATTTCCTGTTTCATAATTTCATGACAGAAATTCATTCCCTTCCCAAAGCTGGTGCAAGGAGAGGAAACTGGAAAGCGCATAAAAGATGGTGTTTTTCTCCTGTGGATTGAGAAGACCAAGAGCACCACCCCTTGCCTGTCTGCATGGCAGCGGCAAGGCAAACCAACTAGTTTTTTTAAAATTTTGTGAGGGGTGGAGAGACCGTTGGGCGGCTCTGTCCTCCACCTGTCTGGCACATGGCAGCAATGTCCTCTCTGCAAAAGTGGAGTGGGTTCCTGGGCTCCATCCTTCAGCCACCCATTCAGGTGTGCCTTTTTTATTTCTGAAAGGGTTGGGGGAGAATGGGACTTTCATTCCCTCACCCTTGCTGTATGGCAGCTGCAGGAGGCAAGGCCAGATGTCAAAGGAGAAGTGGGCTAGTCAGAGTGGATTGGGGTGGTGCGGTGGGCAGGAGAGCAGCAGGTAGCACCAATAAGCTTCTCTTTCTTTGAAAAGATGGGATGCAAAGCAGCGGCAGATACACTTACAAGTCACTGTTGTTGCGTAACTGGGTTTGCACCACCGCCAGCTGATTCTGAATGGGCCACACACATTTTGCGGGTTGAAGAAGTGGGGAGGAAAACAACCTGTTTCCTTCCAGTTATTTTCCTGCCTCCTTCCACCCATACATTTGCCCTGAAATTTCTACCTGAAATCACAGTGCCAAAGCAAGATTGGAGCAAAAAAGGGGGGGGAGGGGGGATGCGGAGATAAGAGGAAAGCAGTTTGCTCCTTTGCAAAGTGTGTGTGACCCACCATATTAGTGTTGGAGGAATGAAATGCCTCTGATCTCCCTGGGACACCCCCCCCCCCGCATTCACATGAAGTCATGGTTTTGCATTGCATGACCTGTGAACCAGTCCATTGTGCCTTTTAACAACACTGTAACAGAATGAAATATGCCCACTGCTACATATTATTGTTGGGAAAAGGCACATTCTTTTTGGCTGTTAAAGCAAGGAATTGTGTTGTGGTTGATGTGTTTGGCAATCCTAGAGCCATTTCTGCCTCGCCACAGTATAGCCACACCAGATTGAGACATTCCTGTAACAATGGAAGGACAATAAGAACTATGTGTGTATAAAACTCTTAATTTGATGGTGGAGGATATTTTGGTGAAAACATTCGTTCCAAATTACCTTTAATTGAACATGCATATTCAAGATTTGCTTGCAGCTCAATCCTAGACACTAAGAAATGACCTGCGAGATTGAGTTCTATGAGAATTACTTTCAAATAAGTAAGAATTGTAGCCCAGTATTGATTTCTTTGCCCTTCTGCACTTTACACCACCCATTTGTACTTACATTTACATTCTTACCAACGACTGTTATATGTATATGGGAAAACATTGGGACAATAAGTTTTATGTTGCCACTGAGCTGCATGCCTCTCTGTTTTCTTTAGAATGTTTTTTTTTTAAAATCAAAACATTTTCTTGCCACTTTTCTGGGCAAATGCCCATCCAAAACAGCTTACGACAAAAGCAACAAAAGACAAAAAGAAACAATATTTTAAAAAAACCTGCTGAAATTGTATCTCTGTTTAAACATGTTTCACCTGTTGCTGAGAGACAGAACACAGAGTATACAAAGAGCTAGCATCCTCTTCATAGAATCTTAAAATTGTAAAGTTGGAAGGGACCCCCTTCAGTGCAGGAATCTCAGTTAAAGCATCCATGACATATGGCCATCCAACCTCTGCTTAAAAATCTCCAGCAAAAGAGAGTACACCAACTGCCGAAGAAGTCCATTCCACTGTCAAACAGCTCTTACTGTCTTCTTGATGTTTAGTCAGAATCTCCTTTTTTGTAACTTGAATCCATTGGTTTGGGTCCTACCCTCTGGAGCAGGAGAAAACAAGTTTGATCCACCTTCCATGACGGCCCTTTAGATATCTGATGCAGCAGCAGCAAAAAAAGCTAATGCTATTCTAGGCTGCATCAACAGAACTATAGCGTCCAGATAAAGGGAAGCAACAGCGCCACTCTATTCTGCCATGGTCAGACCACATCTGGAATACTGTGTCCAATTCTGGACACCACAATTTTAAGAAGGACGTTGACAAGTTGGAATGTGTGTGACCAAGGAGGGTGACCGAGACGTGTTGTCAACAGGTGGTGCAGAGTTTGTGCAGAGTCCCTGCCACAGAAGTGATTTGTGGTCAACTCTCACAGGGAAAAGTGTTCATTCCTATGCCAGACACCTTTTCCATAATAAATTAGTTGACCCTTCTCGGGCAAGGGTCATCGGTCAGTGGTAGAGCACCTGCTTTGCTTGCAAAAGGGCCCAGATTACATTTCTAGATAGGACTGGAAGAGAACCCTTTCTGAAACCCTGAAAACCTGCTGCCAGTGTAGACATTGCCAAGCTAGATGTACCAACGGTCTGACTCAATGTAAGGCAACTTCGTATGTTCCTATCACACACATCTCCAAACATGTATTCTCTACTTTTTATAAAAAATATGTGATCAGACTTGGAAGATTTTTAACCCTCCATCCAAGATGACAGGTATTCTGATTTTTTCAATCTGAAGCTATGCCCAGTTTGGCACATACAGAGAATTTATCCGTTTTTGAAGAGCTGCTAGCCAGACTTCAGTAAGCATGCTTGTGACAAGGACAAAGGAGACAAGTGAAAAAAGATTTGGGGGGGAGAGTAAATGTGTTGATACACTTTCTATTAAGATGTGTGCTCATTTCAAGAGATCCATTATTTAATCATCAATGGCAGCTGTCAGTTTAACACATCCACAAATGAAAAGGTCGGTGTTCCTTGTTTTTGAAAGAGCAGCTGAGGATTTGTTTGGCAACTTGTGATCTTAACTCTGGAAAAAAGAAAGGAAGAAAGCATGTGGAAGAATAAGTAGAGCGGTAATGCATTCAGTTTGTAAGCGTTGTGATGTCAACACACGCTGAAGACTCACACAAGCTTTGTGCAGTAGCAATCTCCACTTGGATCCATTTTATTGGGGGAAGGCTCTCTCAGGTGGAGAAACACTTACCACAAAGTAAAGAACTATAAAGGGGATACTTGCATAGATAATCCCCAAATGCATAAAGTTGCATTTTACTAGTATATCCAGGCAAATGAAAATTAATTACTAACTCCTAGCTAAGCTGCTGATAAGAACTTTTAGAGAGCACTGACTGAACAGTATGTTTAGCCTGAAGGTGCAAAACAGAAAAAAAACTTGTCGTGTAACACAGTTAGCAATTACTGTATTAAGTGTTTTGAAGCAGTGTATGACTGACAAATCCAGCTAGGCATTCTGTTTAATAAATACATTTTTATTGCATATATAGTTCCTTACTTTCTAACCTGTTTCTTTTACTCAAAACACCTTGCAAGAAAGGTAGCATACAACAATGTTTAAATTCTCATTGTTTATCCTGTACTCACAGATGGGAATATGCACATCGTTTTAGTTTCACAAATTAAGATTGCCGTTTTATAGTAGCAGAGCAGGAAACTGTCTCTATCCAGCATCTATGGAGGCACATGGGATGCCCCTGCTGCAAGTGTATTTAACAGAAAGATGGCTGATGCAGCAAAAATGATAACTGATCTTAAATCCACCCCCACCTTTTTAGTGAATGCAAGGTGGGTGTGCTTCAATTTCAAGAAGAGGGAAGTGTGCTGGTTTCACATTTGTTGAAGCTTGATTTTTAAGCAGCTGTGTCGAGTTTAGCCAACAAAATTGGGAATTGTCAAATTTCTTATCTATAGTCAGTCTTATGTTAATTCTGCTGCCTCTGTAGAATCAGGATCAGAGATTTTAGTCATATAGAAAGTATGGTGCATGCTTGTCTACTTGGTTGGCATGGTGGTTTCCATAATAATGGAATTTTAAAAATCCTTCTACAAGGATATCAAGAAGATTGATTCAATTAAAATTAAAATTGTGCTTGGAATATGGGACTGTCGTGGTTTTCATTTGAATGCTGTCTTGATTCAGTCTAAACTTCTTTCTTCCAGCTTTCAAACAAACATCAAAGATTTCATCGCCACCGAATGCAGCAAGCTAGGAATCATGGATCTGAAATTCAATTCCTCTCGGAAGTATGTTTCTATCAGCGTACCTTCAAAGTCCCAAGCTATGTCGCCACACATCAAATCAGTAGATGATGTAGTTGTCCTTGGCATTAATCTCAGCAAATTTAACAAGGCTACCCAGTTTTTCATTTGCGTTTCTGGAGTCTTTCTGTTTTATCTTATTTATGGATATCTGCAGGTAAGTGTTGTAATTCACTGCTTGTGGTAACGTTTGTGTTTCCTTCTTCAGAATAATGTATTACTCAATAAAATTCTATTGTAATCCGTAGTGGCTTGATGCAGATATGAGGGCTTATTTTCTACTGTTACTTAATTTATTACCTGTCCGTCACCCAAAGGTTTCATGATAGGCCACAGCAGTTTGGAAATGCAATTATCGAAAACAGCTTAAAACAAATTACAGCCACAAGAATAGGGTGGGTCCTAAAAATGTCGAAGTGTCAGTTGTCAAAGTCCAGGGTGAAAAGGTGTGTCTTCATCATACAACAGAAAGCATATAAACAATATAGTGGAGATGCCACACGCAACACCTCTTCGGGGAGGCAGTTCCACAATTTAAGCGCTGTCGGTGAGAATGTCCTCTCCCACACTACCATTATCCTGAATGTCTTGAGGGCAGTAGAACCACGAGATGTCTTCCATCTCGCCAGACCCAGATCTTAGCTGCAGCTGGCAAGACACAACTTGGGACCTGTTGTCCTGTCTTCACATACACAGTGATGGGGTCTGAACTGGCTGTGAGTAACAAGAATTAGATTTGGGAATCTTGGTGTATGGAATGGAAACATCAGATTGGTGTGCAGCTTCAGTAAAATCTCCCAAGGCCATGTCTGAGATTATTAGAGAAAGAGAAACACCAGTAAAATGTGCCCATAGCAGATTGATATGAATAACACACTGAATAATGTGTACGGTTCTGGTTGCCACATCTCTAAAAAAATATACCATCGGCTGGAAAAGGTGCAGCAAAGAGTAATGAAAATAATAATAATAATAATAATAATAATTTATTACTTTTACCTCACCCATTTAACTGGGTTGCCCCTGCCACTCTGGGCAGCTTCCAACAGAATATAAAAGAACACACGAGACCTAAGACATTAAAAGCTTCCTGCCTTCAAAGGTCATATAATTGGTTTTTGATATCTGATGCGAGGGCATTCCACAGGGCGGGCGCCACTACTAAGAAGGCCTTCAGATGGCCTTACCATCTTAGTAAAGTTTAAAATGATTTAATGCTTTGTAGTTGAGGGGGGAAATATGACTAGGGGATGGAGGGCATGATAGGAGTTTATAATGTTATGAATGGTGTAGAGGAAGGACAAAGAAAATTCTCTTATAACACTAGAAATTGGGATCACCCAAGGAAACAGGTTGATAAGAGTCAGGATGGACTAAACAAAGAACACAATGCATAAATCATACAGGGAATTCTCTACAGCAATGATAGCAATGGCCAATAACTTAGAAGTCCAGAGACATAAATGGCTACATGATAGCCAAATGGAAGCTCCATGTTAGGAAGCAGTCTGAATCTAGATGCTGAGGAGCAAAGTGTTGAGAGTGGGCCTTATTTGTCTCATCAGTCTTAGAAATGGAAGGCAGGCCTAGATGGACTCATCAAGTAGGGTTTTTCTTATGTACTTATGTGATGCTGGAGTCTTGCACAAGAGGTGAGTAGATGAAGGGGACGTTTCTCTGAATTTAAAGCCCACCCAATGTGCCAACAAAATAGGATATCTAATGCTGGTGCTTGCTTTTCACACTGATGTTCAAAAACAAAGTACATGAATTAAAAACAAGTCAGAAAGAGTATTCAAATTAATACCAAGTCTTAACTTGACAGGATGGTTAGCCAGATTCATTAAGCTAATGATAATTCTGTTCAATATTTTTAAGTTGGGAGGCAAAAAAATGTTAAAGCAAATTTCTGAGTAAGTCTAATTTTAAAAGTTAAAAATATACAACATGGTCACATAGGCAATGTTTTAAATATAATGTTTCTCTGTTTTCCCTCTTCCAGGAACTGATATTTTCAGTGGAAGGTTTTAAACCCTTTGGGTGGTATCTTACATTAGTGCAATTTGGGTTTTATTCCATTTTTGGACTCATAGAACTACAGCTTATTCAGGACAAAAGGAGACGGTATGATATTATCTATATAGTCTTACTTTTTCAGATTATTATGTGGGTTAAATTTGATTAACTATTTAACCAGAAATTTGTGAAGTTGAATTGGGGCAGGAATCAGTCAAATATTATTTCTAAACATTTTGTCTGATTTAGTGAGATTCCATGACAATGCCCATGGTGTTGACTTGTGGAGCTGTCAGCCCAATGAAAAATGAGCATTGAATTTCTCTCCCTCCCCTCTTAATGTGGGGAGGTGCTTTAAGATCACTTAATTGGCACAAATTTTAAAATTAATAAAAACATAGCAACAGATGCATACATTTCTCGTTTATTTTATACTGAAAAAGAGAATCATTTTTCTTTGTGGCTTTTATAATCTGTTCACATCACATGCTAGATGTCAGCTGATTCCCGAGTTTCTGAAATATTTGAGTCGTGTTACAATGGAAACTCCTGCACAAAGGCTAGGATCCAACGGACTGTATGGGGAGCTTCCATGCATGAAGCAGACCTTACTGATCATAGATCTCCCATCCAGTAACTTCTAAGAAGTTACTCCTGAAATCTGGAAGACCTGTAAGAGCAGCCTTCCAGTTCAATCCAAAGGCCGCTCATAAAAGAATGTGGGCTGTTCATATCCCAACTCTTCTTTGGGCATTAAATTTTTTTTCTAGGGCTGTATAATATACAGAGTTCAGGGGTTTGAGGTTTTATATTATCTGAACCTACAGGAAAGTCAATATTCTCAGGACAGTTATTTTGGATTAATCCCACTGATTGGTACAGAATATGTTGTATTCTGCATGTCTGTGTAGGGCAATGAATGAAAGGCATGAAATATCATGCTTTTATATCTTCCGTTGTAAAACAGAATAAATCGCCAACATAGTGGCAGTAAATGATAATACAGTAGTTAAGTTTTCTGATTTATTATATCTAATTAAATAAAAAATAAATTCAGATTTCAGCACTATTTTGAATTCCATTAAAAGTCACCAGTTTGATTAATAATCTTTACTTGCCACAATATTAAAGCCTCTCTTTTAGTGTTGACATTTGCTCCCCAATACAGAGCTTCATTTATATTTTCCAGGATCCCAGGCAAAACCTACATGATAATAGCTTTTCTAACAGTGGGGACAATGGGTTTATCAAATACCTCCTTAGGATATCTGAATTATCCTACACAAGTAATCTTCAAGTGCTGTAAACTGATCCCAGTTATGATAGGAGGAGTCTTTATACAAGGTATGCCTTATTCTTGCTATTGAATGCTATTCATTTCAGAAAATAAACTTGTAAAGACCCAGCAGTGGTTTATTCCCTAAACCCTCTCTATCCATTGCCTCCCTATAGAGGTCTTAAGTTACTTTGAAATCCTGGATTGATTTTGAATTTGAGTCAGTAACCAAAATGAATCAAAACAAAACTGCAAAGGAGGCCTAGAAGCAGCTTGTAGGATGGAGAATCTTAGAATGTGATTGGGAAAGTATTTTTTATGCATTCCTGATTTAGACTGTCCAAAATGTAAATAGCTGGTAATTGAGGCAGAATTATTATCTGAACTTGCATTGAGTGTCTCTTGAGACCTATAGTCTTCCATTACTCTCTCTCTCTCTCTCTCTCTCTCACACACACACACACACCCCGTAGTTAACACTGCAGGGTTGAGTCTTGCTTTTGGGGAGGCTAGTGGTGGTGGCTTCACTTTGAAAAAGTTTGACATTTCTTGCCTGAGCCTAGAATAATTTATCTACTAACTCCATTCATGAAATCTCTAAGGTGCTACTGCTTTCATTTGATGGAGAGTGGCTCACTTATATGGGTTATTTTTACTCTATGAGAAACCTAGGAAAACCGCCTTTGGAATTGGCATTCTGCTGCTTTCAGTGTAGCAGGATAGTTTTTTTTAAACAGCTAAGAACAGTTGTAATAATTGTTGGTTTACTTAATGATAATGAAGTTTGATTTCAGAGATTGATTTCAGACTTGAAATCCTCTTTACCTGTTAAACTAAACATTCTAGGCTCAACACTTCTTAATACCTTTGAAGCGTCTAGAATGGGAGGTGAAACATACCGCCTGCAAAATTCCAGTATCCACATGCCCCAAAATTTTAGACATTGTTACAAAACTATATGTTAGAAATTTTCAAGTCTGGCAGAAAATGTATCTGTAGGCCACCTATTGTGATACTAGGTGTCAGGATATTGCCACCGAGGGCTGGTTCATATGTTCCTCCAGTGGCATGGTTGCTGCCTCTGCATTGCTACGTCACACAACAGTCCAGCAAATGTACGTACCACGGAGACAAAGGATGCTTCTCATGCCAGTACAGTTGCACCTTGGAAGTCGAATGGAATCTGTTCCAGAAATCCGTTCAACTTCCAGAACGTTTGGAAACCAAAGCGTGGCTTCTGATTGGCTGCAGGAAGCTCCTGCAGCCAATCGGAAGCCCCGTTGGACGTTCAGATTCCAAAAGAAGGTTTGAAAACCGGAACAATCACTTCCGGGTTTGCAGCGTTTGGGAGCCAAAACGTCTGTGTTCCAGGGCGTTCGGGATCCAAGGTGTGACTGTACTCTGGGCTCCCAGGGAGGGGGTGCACTGACACAGAGTGTAACTCTATCCATGGCTTCCATTGGATCTTTTTATTATATATGTTACTGCACTAGTGTGGAAAAAGGCTACACTCAAGCAGCAACAAGGTTGATAATGAGATTTAGGATTTGGCCCCAAGAACTTGAGTTAGGCGGTGAATTGAATATTTATTTACTTGCTGTGTACTCAGTACCAAATGAACTGAAGAATTAAATCTTCTATCATTGCATGGTGTCAACTTCTCCGTTTTTTCCTGCACAGGAAAACGTTACAATATTGCGGACGTTTCTGCTGCAGTGTGTATGAGCTTGGGCTTAATATGGTTTACTCTAGCTGACAGCACCATTGCACCGAATTTTGACTTAACAGGTAAAATCTTTAATGAAGATTTGTCCTCTGATAGGAATTGATGTGTTTTTGGAGAAGAAAACTGGCGTATCTCCAGCTGAGCCAGGCTGGGGGACGTCCGCTGGCATAGGCCAGCTGAGCTGGGAACCTGCTTGGCTGAGCTGGAGATCTGCCATGTCCTAACTCTCTCATCCCAGTGGATCTAGGATTATGGATCTAGGATTAGGACTGTGCCCTAAGAGCCACTGAGAAAATTTCTGTAGAGCTTTTTGGTCCAGTATATCTGAAGGAGCATCTCCACCCCCATCGTTCTACCCGGACACTGAGGTCCAGCGCTGAGGGCCTTCTGACGGTTCCCTCACTGCGAGAAGCCAGGTTACAGGGAACCAGGCAGAGGGCCTTCTGGGTGGTGGCACCCGCCCTGTGGAATGCCCTCCCACCAGATGTCAAAGAGAACAACAGCTACCAGACTTTTAGAC
The DNA here is from genome assembly GCF_964106645.2 of Podarcis pityusensis. Taxonomy (NCBI): domain Eukaryota; kingdom Metazoa; phylum Chordata; class Lepidosauria; order Squamata; family Lacertidae; genus Podarcis; species Podarcis pityusensis. The sequence continues at coordinate 64,060,459 of NC_138031.1, forward strand.
AACATCTGAAGGCAGTCCTGTTTAGGGAAGCTTTTAATGTTTAAGGCATTACTGTATTTTAATATTTGGTTGGAAGCCGCCCAGAGTGGCTAGGGAAGCGCAGCCAGATGGGCGGGGTATAAATAATTATTATTGTTATTATTATTATGAAGGAGAAATTCCTTGTTGGTTTTACCAAAGAATAAGAAAGAGCTATTTTCATAATGGTTGAAGAAGTCTGGTTTGGAACCCATTCCCCTGAAGTAATACCAGCCAGCCATATACCCCTTTGCATTCTGCTCGCAATATAACAGAATGCGGTACTTTTCCATATTGCATCCTAGCTTTATTTTTTAATTAAAATTTCAATTTTAAATTAGACTTTTCCTGATTATTCAATACTTCACTTGCAGTCAGCCTGGGAATATACTTTCGCATGCAATTTTCTATGTGGAAAATAAAAATTAAAAAGACAGGAAAATGAGTTCTGCAAAGCAGAACCCTTTGCTGAATAGCAGTCGAACTCCACGACCTTTACAAGATGCATACTTAATGAAGCAGGAGACTATGCACTTTGAGGGCAAAGCTGATCCCATATGTCTGTTTCAAAAAAAAAAAAAAAAAAAGTAAAGCCATCGCTTTCCTTCAATGCTTAATATTACCGCTGGTTTCTACATGTGTGTATTTGCTGTACAAAAAAAGAGATGGTGTTTAGGACTCTGAGTAATTATAAACAGGTTTTTACTTTACTCCCAGAATTTGGGCATGTAATGCAACAGGCTTGTATATTTCTACTTTTATCAGTATTGTTATTATTTTCTTAAGAGAAATGAATTGTCAACCCATTAGGAGATGGAAGGAGGAACATATAACCCGTGGATCCGTACAATAAAGTAGCCTGAACGTGTAGGGATGGTGCCAGGTGTCCTCCCTTTTCTCTGAGGTTTTTGCTTTAACCCCCAGTCTTTATGCACAGCTGCAATGAAGTTTATGTAAACTGCATTTGCTCATATTTCTTATGTTGACCTTGCCTTCCCCCTTCATCTGTTTTGCCACTGTCCAAATTTAAATTCCCTTGAGATAGGGAGTTGGTTTTCTTTCTTCGCTTGTGCTTTAAAGTATTGTGTACATGGATGGTAGGGTGTAGAACATGGGTAGGTATACTAAGTCCCGGAGGCTGGATCTGGCCCAATCGCCTTCTAAATCTGGCCTGTGGATGGTCTGGGAATCAGCGTGTTTTTACATGAGTAGAATGTGTCCTTTTATTTAAAATGCATCTCTGGGTTATTTGTGGGGCCTGCCTGGTGTTTTTACATGAGTAGAATGTGTGCTTTTATTTAAAATAAGAAAAATCCTTCCAGTAGCACCTTTAAGACCAACTAAGTTAGTTCTTGGTATGAGCTTTCGTGTGCAAGCACACTTCTTCAGATACACTGAAACAGAAGTTGCCAGATCCTTCTATATAGTGAGAAGGTGGGGAGGGGTATTACTCAGAAGGGTGGTGGGAATGGGAGATTGGCAGATAGCTGAGATGAGCCTGCTGACGACTCTTAACGACTGTAATAGGTCTTACAGGAAAAGGCAAGGGGTGAGAAGGTGAGAAATGGCTTAGTCATGTATAATGGGATAAGAATCCAATGTCTTTGTTCAAACCAGGTCTCTCCATGGTTTTAAGTTTGGTAATGAGTTGCAATTCAGCAGCTTCTCTTTCCAGTCTATTTCTGAAATTCCTTTGTAGTAAAACAGCTACTTTGAGATCTTGTATAGAATGTCCTGGGAGATTGAAGTGTTCTCCTACTGGTTTCTCTGTTTTGTGATTCTTGATGTCAGATTTATGTCCATTTATTCTTTGGCGTAAGGTTTGGCCTGTTTGTCCAATATAGAGAGCTGAAGGACACTGTTGGCATTTGATGCCATACACAATGTTAGATGATGAGCAATTGAATAGTCCCGAGATGGTATGTGTGATGTTGTTGCTTTTATTTAAAATGCATCTCTGGGTTATTTGTGGGGCATAGGAATTTGCTCATTTTTTTTCAAAATATAGGCCGGCCCCCCACAAGGTCTGAGGGACAGTGGTCTGGTCCCCTGCTGAGAAAGTTTGCTGACCCCTGGTGTAGAACAAATAACGTTTACACTACAGCAGGAAATTCAGTCTGCCAATTCAGATGTCACAGTAAAACCAGGGTTGGGCAACCACCAGTCTGTGGGCCAAATATGACCCACCAGATCATTCCCCCTAAATGGCACCTTACCTTCCCCCCTCCCTGGTGTCATATGTGGGGCAGGTAGAGTGGGAGCTGATTCAGCTACTTGACCAAGTTCCTCGGCTGATAGGTGGCGAGTTCAAGCCTGCTTGGTTTGGCTGCAGAAGTTATCCACTGGGAACCTGTGCATGCAGCTGATCCCCACAGAAAGCAGGCTTTAATTCCCTCCCTCTCAGCTGATGGGCGATGGAGTTTAAGCCTGCTGATCGGCAGCACTTTGAAACACTGTGCAAACCTTCTGTAGTGCCGTGAAGTCACTATTTTCCTGCAACCCCATGGACCACCTTTAACAGGTTTGTGGGATAACTCACCTGATGTCATTATGATGGGTGGAGATGCCCACTTGTCAAAATTTGGTAGCAAAGTGGGGGAATATGAATAACCTAAAGGTTATCCACCCTTGCACTGACTTATAGTTTAGCATGATATGAACAAATCAGAACAAGCCTTGAGGTTAAACTCTGCCCTTTGTCCCTCCTCCACAAGGAATTCAGAACTGTTCAATTTTGTTTCTGCTTAACTGTGGCTTATTGCATTGTCAACGGTGGCTAATGTTAACATCACAAGTCAACATCAAACCTAAGCAAACGCTTCAAAACTCTTCCTTGTAATTGTGTGAGCAAGGAGCACAGAATGCAGTTTGATCTCATCACTACGCTATGGTTTTGTTGACATCCCAGTACGGCCGTTGTGTTCAAATTTGCCTTGGGTCCTGCTAAAAAATTATGTGTCTCGAGCAAAATGTTGTGCTGTCACTGTGCTGAAATAAAGTTTTCATAAGTCAGTCACAATGTCAAGTTCTTAACTTGCCTTGCAGTGCATGCAGCCCTATTCCTGGTCACTAAATAATATTAGATTTCCTTTCACTAGTTTATAATCAAATTGTTGTGGAAGCATTTACACTCAAGCTTGTATTATTCTTAGCTGAAGCATTTTTTGAGTTGCATAATTTAATCAAAATTCTTTAAACATTCACATTGTCAAGGGCAAATCTATTTACATGTGACAGCTTTTGCCCAAGGAGACAAAACTGAGCTTTGAGGTTAAACGGAACTTGTAATTTTTGCTGATACAAATGTTAGAAACATAAAAACTGAGTGAATTTAAAGTATTGGCTGTGTGAACAGTATCACCCATATTGTGTCCATCAAAGACTGGAAAATTAGATTTAAGGCTCTTTTAATAGTATTGAAGAACATGGTAAGCGATGTTGTGTAAAAATGGGGAAATACAATAAGCCTAAATATGCAGCAATACAGATTCTGTTAATTTTATTAATTAATTGATTTGATTGATTTAAAATATTTAAATGTTGTTGCACGTCAAGCAGTTGTTGCTTTCTTTGCTATCTGGAAAGAATATATATTGCAAAGTATATCCCTCTAAATGTTTGTCTTCCCTTCTGCTTTCCCCCCCCCTCAAAATGGAGAATATGGTTGCTTTTGTGTTGTTCTTTGTATCATATGTAAAAAGCAGGTCTTACACAGATTTTAATAGTGCAGAGAATAAGAGAATGTATAACCCTTGTTTTCTAAACTCCAATCAGGAGTGCCAAATTGGCCCCATGGCCCTGGCACAGAATTTTGTGGGTGCTCGGCCCCTTCATGGGGAACTTTGTGGGCGCTCAGGCACCCAGGGCCCCAGGAGGTTGGCACCTATGACTCCAATAGGTCTACATCAGAAGAACCATGGGCAATATTTATATGTGGCATCCCACTTGCACAAATGAGACAATTCCAGTTTTGGTGAGGAGGAGAGAGAGTTTGATCTGGCAGGCAAAAACGCTTGCACTGACAGAACAATTGCCTTAGTGCAACACTGAATTCTATCCATAATGTTAGAGTATGTGCCTATTGCTTTATTTTATGTTATGTCCTTTTCTGATTCCTTAAAGGTGTGGTCCTTATATCCCTTGCCCTCTGTGCAGACGCCGTTATAGGAAACGTTCAGGAAAAGGCTATGAAGTTGCACAATGGCTCCAACTCTGAAATGGTAAATGTTCCCCTTCTATAATTTCATTCAGTTATGGGAGCTGTGGGGTGGAGTTCTGTTCTATTTCTGTCTACTATTTTAAGTCGGTCAGCCATGATTAAAAAATGTGCATTGCACTGAACACATAGGTGATCTGAAAACATCACAAAAACATCGAGGAATGGGGTAGGGCAGGGGTGGAACAGAGTGTTTTCGGGCTTTGTTAACGGTGTTTCAAATATACGTGATTTCACTTTAGAGTGCGGTGCCTCAGAACATAACCCCCACATAAATGGAGGGTTGCCTGTACAGGAATAGTCCTGTCTGGTTGTTGCCAATAGTAAACATTTGTTGCTCTGGCCTAAGTTAATGGCAAGAGAAATTGTGAATTTAAAAATAAGAGACCGGAGCGCAACTTCAGACAGAGTTTTATTAAAAATTAAAAGATTTGTCTTCACAGCCAGCAACTACTGCTGTGTAAATTTGGTAAGGCCAATGCACGCAATTGCCATTTAATTCATGATAACTGTAACTATCACTCAGAACATGACTGTATAAAATGGCAGATCTGTTAACCAGAGAATCACCTTGTAAGTGTATATCAATTGCCAGTTGAGGCGTGTTTATCAAGCAAGTCACTCAGAAGCTAATATCTGAGGTTATTGCCTGTATTATACTTGAAAAACGTAACTTTCAAAAGAGATTACATTCTTCCAGCAAAGAGATGTGCTAATAGAGCGCACAATATATATGGCGTTTTAAAAATACCACAAGATTAAAATAATTTGTTTTTGTAACTATTCCAGGTTTTGTATTCCTATTCAATAGGTTTCCTGTATATTTTATTGGGACTGACATGCACTAGTGGCTTAACCCCTGCAGTAACATTTTGCTCAAAGGTAAATAATTTTTTTCCATTTAAAAAGTGTTATTTCCCCCCCATTCATGTGCTGTTAGATTATTTTTGACCAAATCACATTACTAGGCTTTGCATTCCTGCTTGAACATTTTTTTTATAATGCTTTGATGATTTTCACTGCACTTGATACTTTTCTTATGAGTTGGTGGTTTATAAATACTGCAAGAAAGAAAGGTGCATTAAAGTTGATTCTGTGATCCACTGACTTGGGTATTTGTACCCAGCCTCATCAGAAATTACTTTTATTCTTCAAAAAGTCCAGGAGTAATTTTTTTATCATTTCATTATGACTTTTCTCAATTTTCCAATAAGAATAAATAAAATCCTGACTGATTTAAGATTTAGTTACTTTGGTTTGGGCAGTTGATTAAAGGCATTTGTTTCATTTTGCGGTACCTCGGGGTTGTTTTGCATCTTCCTCCGTTTAATATTTTGTCTTGTTCCTGCAGCACCCAGTTCAAACATACGGCTACGCATTCTTGTTCTCCTTGACTGGCTATTTTGGAATCTCTTTTGTCCTAGCCCTGATTAAAATCTTTGGAGCTCTTTTAGCTGTGACAGGTACAGTTCATTTTTTTTACTTTGTTTTTTAATATAAGAATTGAATAAAAAATCCTGATTTGGGATAAAGCTTGTACATTATTCTTGCTCCGTCTCCTGTTCTTTTGTTCTGTGAATGGTTTAATGGGTTCATGTGGTGAGGGTAGATACGTACCGCTTTTTTTGTTTTGATCCAATGCTTTCACCTACAAGACTGCTTGCGCAAATACATAGATCATTGCAGCAGAAGTAAATGTCACCTTCCACACATTTGCAATTCAAAAATGCACGGCAGATATGTATTAAATGGAAAAGAAATGTGTATAAAAGCAAATGAGGTAGAGAAAAAGAAATGATTAAATTATAACATCTCTAAGCTCCTTGACTGTAAATTGGGGAGGGGGGGGAGTGTCTTTCATTTTTCCTTACTTCAACAGGATTCCAATTATATACGAATAAGAATTCTGTCAATTCAGTAGCATTAAAGCATTACATTCACTGCTCAGTTATACAGGCATGACAAATATGTTCTCCGAATCAATACTGAAAATAATTTGGTGGTGGGTGGGACCAAATATTAACCTTAGAAAGGGGGTGGGGTGAGAAGCTCTAGAAGGATCCTAGACCCATCTATCAAGCAGATAAAAGTCTTGGTTTGGTTAAAAAAAGGGAGGGGGATAAGATATTAAGCTTTATCTTTTTCTCTCTAAACCTTAATAAAATTTATTTTAGAAAAATGCATCAAACAGATTTCTGGGGCTAGTCTTTGTATATTAAAAGCACATGTTGCCTTACTTTAAATCCACATCCAAGAATTTTCCCTGACAGCATTGTAGGCTTGGAAAGAATGATCAAGTGACCCACATTGGACCAGATTGCACTGGTGAGGAGATGGGTCTTTTGGCCTTGTACCCTATAGTCCAGCGGGCAGGGGGATGTTTCCACTTGCCTGGAAACATTTCCAGGCATGCTTAGGTCCAGAGGCAAGGAGTCTGTGTCTGCACTAGGACAGAGAAGGTGAAAAGGATTATTTACCCCCCTACTCCAAGATGTTGGGCTCCAAGCCCCCATCAGCCCCCGCTGGCATGGCCAGTGGTCAGGGCTCATGGGTGGTGAGGTCCAGACACATCGTGAAGAGCCACAGGATCTCTAATTTCTGCACTAGGGTCTTGGTCCTAAGCCTGGAAGCAGCTGTATATGCAAACCCATTTAGAGAGGAGTGTGTCAGCAAGGATAGAAAGGGTTGCCATCTGCCTGGTTGTTTCTGAAGGCTGTTGCGGTCACTTTGACTGGTGCCAGCACCAAGCATGCTGCAGTATAGTTGTTTAAATGGCACACAGGCCAGTGCTGCATATTACTTTTCCATTTGTCCAGCAGAGGATGCAGTTTTGGCAGCTATACAAGTCTCCACTTTTATACCACAGCAGCTAAAGTGTGGGATTAGGCTGCCCAATTGTCAGCCTTCATTGAGCCCTGCCATTAGGTAAATGCAGTTAAGAGACCTGGAAAAACAATGCTTTTTTATTTTTAAAAATTGCATAAATAGGAGGAACAGTCTCCTCCTCCCCAATTAAAGTCAGGTTCGCCTTTTCATTCTAGCAACAAACACCTGAATAACCTTGGACAAATCGCTTCACCTTCTCATGCCTCCATTTTTCATTTTTTATAAAATGGGAATAAAATATTTAACACATCCATAAAGAAGTGCTTTGGCTATCCATTGAAGAAGAAGGGGGGGAAAGTTCTGTGTTACTGCTGCGTATTATTTCATTGCAGGGGATTGTGGCAGAATGAGACAGATATACGGTATGGTGAAAGGCTGATAAGACGCCCTATAAAAAAGGCTTCATAACTACAAAATCTTCTGCTCAAGCTGAAGACTGACAGGCAGCCTGAGCAACATAATTTGCTGACCTTGTTGTGCCTGCAGGGGAATTCCAGCATGCACAGTCATAGACCCTGTGAAGTCTGCTTGGGTGTATAGATGCCTAAAGGTGCTGTGAACGAGGAGCTTACCATGGGCTGGAGCTGTAGTAACCAGCCAGCAATGCTGCAAGATTTATTAGAGCAACCGATCCAGTTGATAGATTGATCATCTGCCTTTTTCCCAGTTAATCAGTTGAATCGGTTAGACAGTAGGTGCCATTTTGAGATACTGAAGGAAGGAAGAGACTTGCAGTTTACAGTGGTACCTCGGGTTAAGTACTTAATTCATTCCGGAGGTCCATACTTAACCTGAAACTGTTCTTAACCTGAAGCACCACTTTGGCTAATGGGGCCTCCTGCTGCCGCCGCGCTGCCAGAGCACGATTTCTGTTCTCATCCTGAAGCAAAGTTCTTAACCTGAAGCACTATTTCTGGGTTAGCGGAGTCTGTAACCTGAAGCATATGTAACCCGAGGTACCACTGTATTATAGAACCAAACCTTACCACTCACAGTTAGGCAAACTACCTTTAATGCAATTTTTTAAAAAAACAACAACAACCCCTATTGCAGTTATGAATCATGATCAAAACAAGCATAAAGCATAACTGGAAACCTCACCAATGACAATGTACTCTTGTCAATTAAAATTGGTTCCCCATTGATTAAGCAACTAAACCTTTTGCTGACTGATCCACAAATTTAAAGCCCGTGTTATGTAGTTAGACACAAGAGATCCCATGCAATGATTTTGGTCTCTCTAGTTCCTTTTCTTCACCACCTCTGGGCGACCATGTATCCCAAAAATTTGGGACCCCTTTAGAAGCACCTTCAAGCATTGCACATCATCATGCCAGCTGAGAGAGCCTGCCATGAGAGCTTTCTTCCAGCATTGGATCAAAGCTCTAGATCAAGCAGATTTTTTGTGTGTCTCTTTTTTAAGAAAAGGGTTATGGTTTTTATATTGTGACTGCAGCCTGGTGAATGTTGATAAAGTTATTATTGGAATAACTTTACCTTGATGCTTTGCCGTTACATAGACCGCACACTGTGGCAGATGTAAAGCAGCACCCATGTGGCCACCAGCCCTCTAAATCCAGAGAAGATTAGTAAAAAATCAGATGTGAAAACAGTAGAATAAGTTGGTGATACCTAACTTAAATGCCATTCATTCTGATGGAGCTGAAGTGCAGCTAACTTTCTCTGTATTGGGGGCCATGATGTCAGTCTATTGCAAGTAAATGCAAGCTGCAGTAAGGCATGAGGTTGTAATTACCGCATTTGCCATCCTTTGCATGATGCTTCTGTTCTGGTGCATTGAAACTGTATTTTAGTTGGGATGGAACTAATGTTTTAATGGACTTGTTTTCCTTCAGTCACAACAGGAAGAAAAGCAATGACAATTGTACTTTCTTTTCTGTTTTTTGCAAAGCCATTTACATTCCAGTAAGTATCCATCTACACGTATTGACTTTAATTAATACACCTAATGTATGTAATGTTGTGATTTAAATGTAATCACCGAACGCATCCTATTAAAATTTTTTGATAATTTATGGCCCACCTGCAGGGATTTTTTTATTTATTAATTATTTTCCACTTGTATCCCACCTTTCCTCCATGGAGCCCAAGGCAGCCTAGATGACTCTCCCATTCTCCATATTGTCCTCACAACGATGTTGAGGGTTAGTGACTGGCCCAAGGTCACTGAACTTCCGGGTCAAGTGGGGATTTGAACTCTGGTCTCCCAAGTCCTAATCCTGCATTCTAACCACTACACCCCATAAGCAAGCCTATGCTTTGCTACACCCACAGTGGGATTTCTGTTTTTGTTCCGTCCTTGACTCGTGTGGGGTGCATGAGCTTAAGACATGAAGAACAGAAGCAAGAACAGAACTAAGGGGCACTTGGATAAATTAATTTTACATGACTATAAATGGGAGGTTGTTACATTGTTTGGCAGAAACCCCAAAATGATATGCCATCACAAACGTAAACGGACTTTTAAAATGAATTAAGGCCCCACCCAAAGAAGATGTGTGCTTTGTTATGTGTTCAGGAGCCAGCGTGGTGTAGTGGTTAAGAGCGGTGGACTCGTAATCTGGTGAACCGGGTTCGATTCCCCACTCCTCCACATGCAGCTGCTGGGTGACCTTGGGCCAGTCACACTTCTCTGAAGTCTCTCAGCCCCACTTACCTCACAGAGTGTTTGTTGTGGGGGAGGGAGGGAAAGGAGTTTGTTAGCCGCTTTGAGACTCCTTAAGTGAAAGGCGGCGTATCAAATCTTCTTCTTTTCCTAATCAGTCTTCACCGGGGTTGATAATGTTTGCCCACCTCTCCACCAGGTACGATAGGGGGGGCACTCAGTTGCTCTCCATACAGAGATGGAGCTGAAGAGCCCTCCCCCCCCTCATAGAGAGCCGCCTCTTTTTTGTGTGTGTGGCATCCTTCCTTCCAAGACCCATACACAGAAGCTGGGATGCTCAGAAGGCAGGCAGTGCTTATTGTCACTGACAATAAACCTTTATAGGTATAGCAGCGAAGTGTGCACCCAATTTTTAGAGCAAAAACAAGTCCTAACTCTCACAAAATTTGGAAAACGCACATTTTGTAATAGCAGTGAACTGACGTGTGAAATAAATGGAAACCTTGGTTTCGGAGAGAATACAAATCGAACTTGCTATATGGAAATTAGAAGATGCATTATAAATCTTAGAATCATAGGTTGGAAGGGACCACAAGAGTCATCTGGTCCAACCCCTTGCAATGCAGGAATATTTTGCCCAACATGTGGCTTGAACCCACAGCCCTGACATTAAGAGTCTCAGCTCTACCGACTTCAGCTACCGAGGCAGATGAATACTTACAGAAGCTAATTTTTTTGGTCTACCATAATCCTCCACCCCTTTACAAATTCAATTTTAAATTCTGGGACTACTGCTTTGCTTCCTACAAGACCCTTGCCATACATACATACATACATACATACATACATACAGTTGCTAATGTGTTTCTCCACCCCTCTTTCTCCATTTTAGGTACGTGTGGTCAGGCTTGTTGGTTGTCCTTGGTATATTCCTCAATGTTTACAGCAAGAACATGGATAAACTCAGACTCCCTTCAGTGCGCAGTCTCTGGAATAAATGTACCGAAGAAAAACAGACAAGGACGTTGTCTCAAACGGTGTAGACAGTGGCTTGCGCCGTGTGTTGCGCTGGACTGTTTGTTTCTGTTACTCCATTGCAATAGTCTCCAGCTGACTCGTTTTCCAAAGGGAATGACACTAAAACCAAAGGAGTCAAAGGCATTTCGTCAACTTGCAGATGGCGAACATCAGCGTCTCTGTGAAAACCCTCTCTTGGAAGCTCTCGGGTCTCATCCTGTGTGGGGGCCCGGTCTGGATAATGGCATTTGACGATGGGCTCTGAGGGACAGTGGTTCTTGTGTGAGCTGTTGAAATCTTCACTCCAAATAGGGCACATAGGAGAGGGCGTGTGTGATTAATTTGGGCATTTTAATTGCTGCTGCTCTTGAAATCAAGTGGGTCTTTGTGTTTTATTGTTGGGATCAGTTTATTTAAATGTAACGCTGTTTTGAAACAAGATAGAAACTAATCAGAACCTGATTGACTAAACTGAAAGGTTAAGCCGACGAGGTTTTAATTATTATGCCATAACTTTTTTATTTTTGATTTTTTTAAAGAAAAAAGTCTTAAAGCTTCTATTCCCATTGTTTTTGGTATTGAAGGTTTTCTTCTGAAGGAAAAAGCAAAATGAAATTCTCTTCAAGTGGATGGCTTTGAGACACGTTTAAAGGAACCAGCCTCCTGTCTATGCATTTTCTCTCTCTCATTGATTCGTACGGAATGATCCTTCACATTAAAGTATCAAGAAGGTCTTAATGCACCGGACAACGCATTTCCTTGCTACCTCTCCATATTGTAATGAAATGAGTGGGACCTAGGAAAGTAGCTAAAAGAGTGGAGGATGGATTACTTTGATTATTGCATATTGTAATTAGCTTAGAAATGGGCTCATTCAGTGGAGCGCTTTCTATACTGTGCACTTTAACAAATTCTGTGCCATGAAAAGCTGAATTCCGCAACGTGAATAAATTCTGCACATGTGTGTATTTGCTTGTTTTACATTCTTCCTTTTGCTTCTGCAAATCATGGGGAACTATAGTTCTGTAGAATGTTCGTGCCAAACTTTTACCTGTTACTTAGCTTTCCCTTTTAACTTCTTAACACATTTAAGCCTATATATAGACTTAGGAGCTAGAAGTTTCTTTTAAAGAAATATGAAAATTCTCAGGGTGCTGAATGCTGCACATAATCCCGGTTTTCACTTCCTTGGGTTGCAACTGAAAAATATAGGCAATCCTGACATTGGTTTATAATCTCATGAGCTGTTACAGTCACTTCTGTACTGTATACAGATATTCAAAACAGGTATGGTTTTGTCTTTTACCAGATTCTTTTCTTCTTAGCTTATGCCAGAGATGAGGAACCTATGGCTTTCCAGTTGTTCAACTACAGATCACATAAACCCTCACCATTAGCCATGCTGGTAGGGGCTGATGGGATATGGAGGCCAGAAAAACTGGAAAGCCACAGATTCTCCAACTCCAAAAGGAGAAGATGACATTTTGTGTCTGCATGAAGCCATGTGAAGCTATTTACATAGATGTGCATTCGTATTGAGGTTAACCATCGAGGTTAACCATTAACCATCTTGAGAGTTGTTTTAAACTCTTAGAGAGAAGTGGGAGACTCTGAAACCTGAAGAACTCAACTGGAGGTGTGTGCAAACTAACAAAAGGTTTTACAAGGCACCCCCAACAACTCCACAAAAGAGGAACAAAATAGAAACAGATGTATTCAGAGCAGACCCTAGAAAAGGTAGACATTTGAAGTATGATGTACCAAAACAAGCACATATATTGTAACCTTTTATTGATCTGTCTCCTGCCTTCAAAAGGGATTGATATGTATGCATTTGCAAAGTGAAACAGCCAGAAATCTCTAAATATACACAGATAAGAACTACTCGCCACTGTGCATTCTCTACAGTACTTCTCATTATGTAGGGCTTAGACCTTTAGCCTCAGCTGTCACTGAATGGCCTACTTTTTTACATATAAAAATGTAAGATATTCATTCCAGAATTGTAATTCCCAACACACGTAGACTTGTAGTAGCAGAGAGCCAGGAATGACTGCAGTTCACTGGGGTGCCTACATACAGTGGACAATACATGCTGAATATTGAATGTGTGATATAACCATCACTATTTTCTTTACCTAGAAAAAGGGGGGTGGGAATCATCTTTAAAATGGCAAATAAGACTAGGTCCTTGTGAAGAAGATTCAGACTGCTACATTAAAACACTCTCTTTATTCCATCCCTTAGTTGCTGCCTTACCATGTCCAAGGACAAATAGGGAAAGCTTGTCCCTGAAATAATGTAGGTAATGGATGGGCTGCCAGTCCTTCCTGCTGTGGCAATTTTGAGAGGATGATGTGTTATACAGCACCTTATTTGCTGTTGTGATGAGCTTTAGACGTCTCCCATTATTTATTGCACAAGACAGAGGAAATAGTAGAGGTCACGCAAATTAGATGAAGGGGCAAATGGGAGAAGAGAGAGACGAAGAATATCAGGTATTTTCAATAACGGGCTAAAAAGCGAGGGGAAAGAAATGGTAATAGATTACCATTGCACCACTATCTCTTAAAAGTTCTTTTTTAAGATGAGAAGGATCCTTAATTATCTTTCCTGCAGCAGATACCCTGCCCACCTGCCAAGGTGTGCTTTTTAGAATTTTGAACAGAGGAACTGGTGAAACGGAAGTTTGAACCCAATCAATGTAACTTTTTAAAATAAAGAGTAAGGAAATAGACTGTTTGCTGGTGGGGGAGACAGGAGACGCTTCCTTTTTGTTTTTATATGGAGTAGATGGTATGAAGTCCATCGTTCTCTGACAGTTTATTTACCTGTATCCAGGTCCAGCTGGGCAACATAGTCTGGGCTGATGTCTTACAAGTGTGAGTGGTCCACTGTAAATCTATTGTTCATTGTTCATCTATTATCATCTATTGTTCATCTATTAACACAGACCTTTCCTAATGATGCTTTTTACTGTAACCATCTCAAATAGCAGCCAAACAGAGTGTGTACAGTTAAGAAGTCTCAAAAAAAACCGCAAGTGATGGACACACATGCAGAGAAACAGCCCAGTTAATCTTGCTATAGATGGAATTTAACTCCTGGAATAACTATATATACAAGTATAGCTCGAATTGCTAAGTGTTTGCCACTGGATTCTTCCTCACTCCCCCCCCCCCCCATCACAAGTCACTAATACTTTGTGAATTGTTCAGCTGTGAATCAGTTTTGGGTCTGCAGCAATTGAAGTAAGAGAGCCTTCTGCTCAACTACTTGTTACACTGATTACTAGACCCTTCGGCCATTCCATGGTGGGCTGGATTCCTTGTGGTAGTTCTGTGGCAAGGGTAGCCAACATGTATTTGTGGACTAGAGGTATCATCCGCTCCAGCCAGCATGGCCTATCTTGGATGATGGCAGATACAGTCCATAGTTTTAGGAGAGTACAGCATTGGCTACCCCTGTTCTGTGGAACTGAGCCCATACTGTGCAAAGGAGCAGCTGCTGAGCATTGAATTCAGCCCCCTCATTGTTTTTATGATGTTTGAAATAAAATAAAAATATCACACTCATCTGTGAGGGGAGACAGTTTTCCAAATGTTTGAAATCCAGTTTCTATAGATATCTTGATTTTTCCTGTGTTGATTCTTGGCTATTGTGCTGATGGTCCTGAGGGTGGGGTATTCTACTGCTTCATCGAAAGAGAGAAAGCTTTTATATTTTGCTAAGCCAAAAGATAACACTTAGCATTTGGCAGCTCATGCCATTAAGAGACAATTTATTGGCAGGGGGAAGAACAGTACCTTCTCCCTGTCAGCAGTTTGACTATACATGCCATGAAGTTTAAACAGATCAGAACTGATGAGAAATGTTATGTTCCTCTTGCTTTAAGTGGAGGCTTTCATGCACGAAAGATGAATGAATATGAATATTCACAGTTGGAGACACAAACACCATTTTTCATTTCCACTAGTAACTTTGGATCCACAATGAGGCTGGGTATCAAGAAATCCAAAGGTGGCCTCCGTGGTGGCAAAGGAGTCGTATTGCAACTAAAAATACAGCAAAGTACTCTTAGCATGTGACAAATTTGTGAAAAAAATGTTTAGCATCCAAATCTAAAGAGGCTCAAAGTTTTGAGTGTTGAAGCAGAAACTGCGGGAAGACTTGCCAATGATTTATGTTTTCTCGATAAATATATATAGCCTATCCTACTGTTACTTAATAGAGACGCGGGTGGCGCTGTGGGTTAAACCACTGAGCCTAGGACTTGCCGATCAGAAGGTCGGCGGTTCGAATCCCCGCGACGGGGTGAGCTCCCGTTGCTCGGTCCCTGCTCCTGCCAACCTAGCAGTTTGAAAGCACATCAACGTGCAAGTAGATAAATAGGTACCGCTCCGGTGGTAAGGTAAAGGGCCTTTCCATGCGCTGCTCTGGCCACATGACCTGGAAGCTGTACGCCAGCTCCCTCGGCCAATAAAGCGAGATGAGCGCCACAACCCCAGAGTCGGCCACAACTGGACCTAATGGTCAGGGGTCCCTTTACCTTTACTGTTACTTAATAACTAATTAATATACTGAGTACTACCAAAACAGGCTTTTAAGTGGTTTACATGTGTGAAATCCAATGATGCAAGCATGAAAGTATATTCATCACTAATTAAAACGCATAATAAAACAAGCCCTGTAAAAGGGGGGGGGGGGACATAGCAATTAAGAGAGTCAGATCAAGAGTCAGGGGAATGTAAACAGGAGCATCTTCAAAACCCAGTGGGATTCCAATGCAGATGAGGCCTCTCTTACTTCCTCAGGCAGTGTATCCCTGGTGCCAGAAGTGAAAAGGACTGCCTCCGTGTCACCACAAGTTGTTGTTGTTGTTTAGTCGTTTAGTCGTGTCCGACTCTTCGTGACCCCATGGAGCAGAGCATGCCAGGCACTCCTGTCTTCCACTGTCTCCTGCAGTTTGGTCAGACTTATGCTAGTAGCGTCTATAACTCTGTCCAACCATCTCGTCGTCTGTCGTCCCCTTCTCCTTGTGCCCTCCATCTTTCCCAACATCAGGGTCTTTTCCAGAGAGTCTTCTCTTCTCATGAGGTGGCCAAAGTATAGGAGCCTCAGCTTCATGATCTCTCCTTCCAGTGAGCACTCAGGGCTGATTTCCATCAATTGCACTGAGAGAGTGTGCTAAAGTTTGTCCATTGATGTGTCGTGTTCCACCTAGAAGACTTTGTTGCTAGTCTCCAGGCCCCATCATCCTTTACAATTGACCATGCTGGCTGAGGCTGATAGAAGTGGAGTTCGGCGGGATCTGGAATGCCTCAGATCCTTCACCTCTGGTGGTCTGTAAGGACAAGGGGTCCTTACAGACCATTAGCTCCAGGTGACTTTTGCCCACAAAATGCCCACTGTAACGCTGGTGCAGTTCTTGCACTAAAGACAGCCGATTATTTTGGTTTTGGAAAATAGAACTGTGCAGTAGAACAAGCTGACTAAATAAAAGCTGTTTATGTAACTTTACTGAGTCTGTGAACTGTATTTCAGTCACAAAGTTGTGTTGGTTGCAGAAACGGGACATTTTTTAAGGACGTGATTCTAGAGCACCGGGTCTCCTTATTCTGATAAGTCAGGAGTGAGGAACCTGTGACCTTTCAGACATTATTAGACCCCCAACTTGCCTCAGCCCCAGCCAGCATGTCCAATGGAAAGGAATGATGAAATCTGTGGTCCAAGAAAATTCAGAAAGAGCACTATCAAAAAGAATAATGTGGTTTTGAGTAGCTTCAAATGCTGCCCATCTGTTTAGTTTGTGGACTTTCTGTTGGGACTAGAAACACACTTCTGTCAGAATAGCAGGTGTAATATTTTGCTATTGACTACACCAGAGCCAGCATCTTAGACTTGAGTGTTAGCGGAAATATGACTTCAAGTTTAAACATACCACACACAACGAGGGCCCAATCCACCTGTTATGTCCTTCTGCACAAGCCCCACTGAAATGAAAGGGACTTTCTCAGGATAACTTCCTGCCCTTGAAGATTTACCAAGAGGTTTGGAAGCTGTATATGTTCTTTTTCATGTTTGCGCAGTAAAAATAAATAAATAAATAAAAATCCACCCTTTCTCTCTTTCAGGTCAGTTGCCTTGTCAGGCGCGCACAATACAAGCCCACAGACAAAAAGGGCTGAAGGCGAGGCGGGGGGGGGGGGAGAGAGAGAGAGGAAGAGAGAATGAGTTCTTCCATGCACTTCATTCATGTCAGAACTCAACAACTTTAACAGCGCAAATATTCTGCAGTCAGTCATGAAAAGAAATTTTTAATAATAAATATCTAACAATTAATGGGCTGGTAGCTGCAGTTGTCTTGAGGGCATAATATCTAATTTCCTTGCAATGTCTCATATCCTTACTTTTCACGCTGCAACAGTCTATCATTAAAACCGAATGCAGGTTTCTATCACTTTTATTTATTTTTCAAATCAACTTATAAATCAGTGCCAGGCCTTGTTACAGATGAGTTCCAATAAATTATCGGCGGTGGACAAATTCTGAATGTTAAACACTCTGTTCTCTCTCTCTCTCTCTCTCTCCCCTCCCTCCTCCCTCCTCCCTCCCCCCTTCCTCTTTTTTCTTTCTCTTCCTCTCGTGCTTCGCTGTAGCCCTCTGGGCTTGGAATCATAGCACAAGCTGGATTTCCCTCTCCAGCAGCCAAGAACCTTGCGACTTAATTACATGCCATTTAAATAATGTAAAAGGGCATTTGTATTTCTGTAAAAATAAATACATACAGTAACAATTTGAAAGTCCAGGAACAAGATTTACCTTTTTTTGAACTTAGCTGCAGGTAGTCTTTTTTTTTTCTCTCTCCCTCCCTTCATCCTGCTGTTCTTCTTGCTGTTGTCATAGACTCCTAGCTTCCTGCTGACAGGGGGAAGGTGGGGAATCTTGTTGTATATTTACCTCAGCAGCTTCTCCCAGGGCAAAAGGGGAGGGGGTGAGTGAAGTCTCCCTTCTTTTCTCATACGCTTCACACATCCTGGGTTTCTTCTCACAATTATTTACTGTGGATTACTGGCACGCAACGGATGCTTCGTGTTGCTTTGTTCTCACATCTCATAGCTTCTATGCTTGGCTGTAATACATACATCCTGCTCCCCTCAGGTGTGACTTTTCTATGGAATCAGAATTCAAAATTATGACAGATTATAATCAAGAATAGGGATGGGGCAAAAAAAAAAAAAAAAGGATTCGATTCAGTTCTCCTTTAAAGGCAAATTTATTATCTTCCAAAAACAATGAGAATTGAAACACAGGCATCCTTCAAAATTCGTAGTTATCTGAATTTTGCAATGCAGTTTTCCAGCCAGTGTTTTCAATAATATATGTGCTAGGCAAAAGTGGACATAAGAAATGAAGATGTTAGTGAAAATAACATACCAAAATGAATTATATTAAAAGAAATTTCTTGCAAAAATGTGTACGTTTGTCAAAGCTGCATACAAAAACGTGTTTATCAGGAAAACAACTACACTAAAATGCTGAATGATTTTAATGAGGATTTTTCTTAATAATAATAATGGCAAATTGCTACAGAAAGGTGGGGAACTGAATTTAAGACTGGAAAGATGAGAAACTGAAAAAACCTGGAAATTGACAGATCCTTTCATTCCCAATTCAAAGTATTTGTCACATTTGTAACCTGTCTTTCCTCAAAGCAGCTCAGACTCTAATGAAGTTATGCTATTTTTTATTCGAATTACATCTGCAGGGTAAGTTAGGCTTCCTTGTAGTGATTTGCCCCACACCACCCAGTAGCTTCATTACTGAATGGAGCTTTAAACTGGGTCTTCCACATCCGTGCTCGGGCCTCCCTAAATTTTCACACTGTTGTGCCTCTAATTAGGCAGGCAGGGGAGTGTTTGGTAAATGTCCAGTGCTCGCTCATTTCTTTATGATATCTCTACCTCACCTTTCTATTAATAAAGCTCTAGATGGCTAGCAACAATAAAATCCTCAGCATTAAGCCAATCCAGTGAAATAATAAGGCGTTTCCACAATCAACCTGTATAAAAATGAGGTATGAGTTGGTTAATATGCTTTACTGCAAATGCCAGCCACTTAAAAACAGAATTTTACAAATGCAGATTAAAACACAGAGTGGTAGAGAAAAACTGAGTTTTTTTGCCTCCTAGTGGAAATCCAGCAGTGAAACAAGTCTCCCTTAGTAGGGATCTGGGACTTTCAGGAGTTCCTGCCAAACACAAACAGGCACAACCAGGAGGAAGGCTCCTCTGTAGGATTTTAAGGGCAGAAAGTTCTCAACTATTTCTTGATAGCCACACTGGGCGGCCTCCTCCAACACATATAAAAATACAATAAAACTTCCCTGCCTTCAGGTGTCTTCTAGAATAATAATAATTTATAAATAGCTAGTTTTTGTTTGAATGAGTGGAGCTCCTCCTCCTCCTCTTAACAACACAAGCTGAGCCCTGCTGGATGAGGCCAAAGGCCCACCTAGGCCAACATCCTGTTTGTTCATTGGCCAACTAGATGCCTACGGCAAGCCCTCAAGCAGGACCTGACGCAGAACTGGTGTGGGTGGTGGGGCAGAACTCCCCTCCCAACACAGCATTGGTGCAGCTTCCCCGGCTGAGGTTGGTCCGTGGTGGCAATGAGGTTGGGGCCACCAGAGGGGCCACCACTGGCCAATCGGGCACTTCCAGAGGTGCACCTGCACATTGACCCCACCACCCTGCTCCCCACCCCTTCTAGGTTAGCAGCAACGGTGTTGGGAGGGCAGCCCTGCCCCACCCCATGGGCTGCCACTGGAAATGCCCACACGAGAGATCATTTGCCTCTCTCTTAAGGCCAAGCATGCATGTTTACTCCCATGTCAGCATTTATGTACAGTGGTACCTCTGGATACGAACTTAATTCATTCCGGAGGTCCGTTCTTAACCTGAAACTGTTCTTAACCTAAGGTACCACTTTAGCTGATGGAGCCTCCCGCTGCCGCCACTACCGCGTGATTTCTGTTCTCATCCTGAGTTAAAGTTCTTAACCCGAGGTACTACTTCCGGGTTAGCGGAGTCTGTAACCCAAAGTGTTTGTAACCCAAGGTACCTTATCCTTTGCCCATTGTCGCCCTGCAAAGAGGATCCTTGAAACCTATGCATGGAATTGGGGCTGGAAATTTCAAGGTTGCTGCACCAGCTAAAGCACAAGCTCCTGCAAAATGGTGCTGCTTAGATGTGAAAAGTCATGTCTCCGGGGAGAGTGGTTTCTGTTTCCATGGGGCAAAATTCTCTCCCACCCACCCCTTAACCTTCTTGTTGCAAACAACTTCCTTAATGGAATGTATAATTAATTTGCAGAAGCATTCAGTAGAGTGTGTGTTGGTGAAAAGCAATGCATTAACCATTTACCATTATTATTGGTTCACATAAATCCCCCCTCTCTTTTCCCTTTGTGTCTTCAAGTGGTCTCCCTGTGTTTAGCAAAGGGCTGCATTCAAGATTCCTAGACACAAGCTGTATTAGCAGACAAAGGAGCAGGTCACACTGTTATTAGAGCAGAACTCTTTAGCATGTTAATGACAAATTCACACCAGTGGCTCTTTTTGTTCTCAGAAGTAATATAGGATTTGGATAGCACTTAATGAGAAGGAAAGTGGTGACACAAAAGTCATAGATTGAAATGTAAGATTAATATTGGCACAAGGGATAGTATCAAAGAGACAATGTACATGGACTCACCTTTTCATTGGTGGCAATTAATAAAGGTTAACTATTTGCACCATAGTTGGGAGCCTGATTTTTTTCCAACTTTTCACTCTTATACACTCATGTATAATAACCAAATATAGGCCACTCAAAGAAGCAGTGTCCATGCATAATATAAATGGAGCGATATTAAATATGAAAGGAAAACAGCTTGGTGAAAGCACCATAGGTGCCCGGTTTTTCCCCTCATAGGAATATATTCACAATCTTTGAGCAAAGGGAAGACATATCAGTACCATGCAACCACCGGCGGAGAAAGAGGCGTGCGGGGGGAGCACACTGCCCCCGGCAGCGTGATCCCAGCAGGGTGCCATTGCGGCTGCCCCCCCCCCGCCTGCGCTGGGCGCCCCACCCCCAGGACATGCGCCAGCCCCGCCCCTGCCTACCAGAAGCTCTGCCACTGCATGCAACTGTGGAATATTTACACTGCAGTCAAACCAACAACGCATGTTTCCTAGATAGGCTAGGGTTGCTATGTGTCTGGATTTTCCTGGGCATGCTCTCTTTTTCAGGGCTAAAATGTCTGTCCGGGTGGATTTTAAAAATTTGTCAAAATGTCTAGGTTTTGGCAAAATGTCCGCTGCTGGCTCCCTCCTCCTCCTCACCACAAAACTCCAGAAAATGTCACCTCAGACAGCCCCGTGCTAGCTTCCTTCACTTCCACTGCTTCCCTTGTTAACTCCTCCTAGTCCAGGGGTCAGCAAAAAAATTTAGCCGCAGGCCGGTCCACTGTCCCTCAGACCTTGTGGCGGGCCAGAGAAACAGCACGGGGGGGAGCTGGAAGAAGAGGTGAGGGGGACAAGTAGTCCTCCTCCTCACCCACCGCCAACCCCAGCCCCAGCCACTGTGCTTACCTTCCCAGAGGCTGCCGCCGCTGCCGCCACTGCTGTTTCATGGGTAGGCAGAGCAAACTCACCTGATTGGGCATCGAGCAGCTTTGCAGACTCTGGGGAGGAGCTGGTTTTTGTCTTCAGTCATTGTCCTAACATGCAAACTAAAACATTACAAACTATCTGGTTTGAAAAGCATAGGATTATGGTTGATCATTTTCAAAAAAATTTGCCTCGCCTTATAATCTTAATGAGGGATTTAATAAAATAATAATGCACAAGCGCTACAACAGAGGAAAAATGTACCAATCTAAACCTAATTAGAAGCTCGCTAGAAATAACAATCAAGAAGGGGGGGGGGTGGCTATTTGAACAAGAGCATTAACAGCCTATGCCAGTAAGACATCTACTTATAAATCACAAGGTCCAGTCAGATGATTTTCACATATACCGAAAGCTCTGCACTTGTTTAGAAATCCAGTAAATCCAGATGTGCATGACTTCGAGGCAGACATCTGTAACGTTTTTTAAACAAATGATGAAATGACTCATTAAAGAAAGAAAAATCAAAACACCATTAGCTGTAACATAAAAAGGTTCTTTGAGCAGAATTTTGACTTCACGCTATTAGGCTCAAACTACGTGTTGTAGTGGCAGAGCCATATGCTTAAAGATCTATTACAGTCATGTCTGAAGCAAGGATTAGGTTCTAATTTAAAGAGCAAAAAAAGGTGCTCCACTGAGGAGTGTTCAGGCTTGCACACCCATCCAGATCCTCTACCCCCAACAAGACCCCTAAACTGCCCAGGCACCATTGTCCCAGCCAATCTTTCTATTAAAGCCCAGCTGAGAGAATAGTGGTTTCATTGTGTAGACTATAGCAGCGTACACATTACCCTTTACTTTGTCTGCAGTGCATGCGCACCATTGGTGTTTGCAACCATGATTATGGGACTTGGGTGGCGCTGTGGGTTAAACCACAGAGCCTAGGACTTGCTAATCAGAAGGTCGGTGATTCGAATCCCTGCAACGGGGTAAACTCCCATTGCTCAGTCCCTGCTCCTGCCAACCTAGCAGTTAGAAAGCACATCAAAGTGCAAGTAGATAAATAGGTACCACTCCGGCGGGAAGGTAAACAGTGTTTCCGTGCGCTGCTCTGGTTCGCCAGAAGCGGCTTAGTCATGCTGGCCACATGACCTGGAAGCTGTACGCCGGCTCCCTCGGCCAATAAAGCGAGATGAGCGCCGCAACCCCAGAGTCGGTCACAAGTGGACCTAATGGCCAGGGGTCCCTTTACCTTTACCTTTGTTGTTGTTGTTTAGTCGTGTCCGACTCTTCGTGACCCCATGGAGCAGAGCATGCCAGGCACTCCTGTCTTCCACTACCTCCCACAGTTTGGTCAAACTCATGCTGGTAGCTTCGAGAACACTGTCCAACCATCTCGTCCTCTGTCTTCCCCATCTCCTTGTGCCCTCCATCTTTCCCAACATCAGGGTCTTTTCCAGGGAGTCTTCTCTTCTCATGAGGTGGCCAAAGTATTGGAGCCTCAGCTTCAGGATCTATCCTTCCAGTGAGCACTCAGGGCTGATTTCCTTAAGAATGGAGAGGTTTGGTCTTCTTGCAGTCAACGGGACTCTCAAGAGTCTCCTCCAGCACCATAATTCAAAAGCATCAATTCTTTAGCAATCAGCCTTCTTTATGGTCCAGCTCTCACTTCCATACATCATTACTGGGAAAACCATGGCTTTAACTATATGGACCTTTGTTGGCAAGGTGATCTCTCTGCTTTTTTAATCCTTGAGAAATGCAGCTATTTGGTGGGTCCCCCCCCCCAAAAAAAACCTGCTTCCACCACATTTGAAAACGTAGGCTGCATTCACTTTGCAGTTAATCAGAGGGGCATACATTTGAGACAGCCATTGCACATTCTCAGATGAGAGGAGTTGGGGCAGACGGGGGTACAGATGTGGAGAAACCAAATCAGGTGAAGACAATCCCATCCCCTCTCCGGTGTGTACAGCAACATGCACATGTGACTTGAACGCAGCTGCAGGGAAATCACCTCCATGCATCAAAAGCCGCTAATGTGTACATAGTCCATGGGAGGATAAGGTGCAAGTGGGGGAGATTCAGCGCACACTGCTTATGTGCCCTTTTGCTTTTAAAATTGGACACACAGACGCAGTGATTGGTACGCGTTCAGGTTTAAAGACGTGAGTCTATTGCTGTCATCTGTAGTTTCAGCCTAAGGCTAGCTTGTCTTCATGAAAGAAATTTGTGTAATCCCTCCTTTATGGACTCAGTCTTACTTTAGCAGAAAATACTAAAAGTATGTATGTTCTGGATCAAACTCTGCCTGAACAAATAGATGCGTTTCAACAGGGGGAGAAATACCCTGCACAGTTATCTTCTCCTCGTCACCCAAAAAGCAATTTAACGCACCAGCAGCATTTGCCTATTATTCAGGAAAGGGGGGGGCAAGAGTCTAGGAGGGCGGCTTCAAACGCAGGAGATAGTGCTATTATGTATTGCTTGCAAAGTAAACAAGCAACATCCATGTAGTCATTTTCTAATTACAGGGCTATTTCATACACCGTAAATGCTAGCATGGGAGAGGTAAATCATAGCAATTTAATTAATAAAACCATTTAGACAATTAAACCCATATGTGCACATCTTAAGGCACAACATCAATAATAAAAGCTTGCAGGCATATTTTGGAAAATTTTATGCAATCGTTTGTAGATCTTGGAGTCAATAATTGGTACAAACAGCTTTAACCCTCCTGTTGCCTTGCCTGAGATGGAACATTATTGGTGGCATCGTCGTCACCATAGACTTGGCTAATGGATGTTGCTACTGTTATCACAGACTTTGCTATCATGTTATTCTTACATTTGCTGGATTTGGGGGGGGGGGTGGAATATATGCCTGTAAAATACTGCCTCCTAGTATATATGTGTGTAGTTGTGCATTATACATTCCTACAGGTCCTGTCTGGGTGACACTAGGGGCTGGAGGCAGTGTCACAAAACACAGACCTTGAGCGTGTGCTCCCCATCTCAGGAAACTTGACGTCAGTAGCTGAAGCTTTGACCCTGAAGATCAAAAGCTTTGAGCCTGAAGTCCAGGCAACTGCTAAAGGGTAGCCCTCCTGGCAATATTTGTATCAGGTTCAATAGGTTCATGGAACCTGCCTAATGTTGCAGACTCCCATAGGAGCCAACTCCTAGGGGCCGAGGGAGTTTCGCCCCCACCTCAATAAAATAAAAAGGTCCTCAAGACCTAAGCATCTTGGTCCTGGAAGACCTGCTCCCTGCCTTGTAGGCCTTATTTCCACCTGGCCTGGAAGGGTGGGGCCCTGACTGACTCCAACTACAGAAGCTGAGGCGGCTGAGGAGACCCTAGCTATCTCTTAGCTATCTCTAAGTGCAGACCCAGGTCACTGAGCCTGTGCTTCCACAACCACCATCGGCCATGACCACCACTGGCATTTTATATTTGACTTCCTTTAGCAATGTTTTTTTTTAAAAAAAAAAACTTTAATATTTTAGTTTTCTGTCAGTTATGTTGCTTTGAATGTATCCTTGACTTTCTTCTCTAATGTTTTATTCTCAATTGTTTTATTTGATATTTTAATGTAGGCTGTAAACTGCTTGGAGACTATTAATTTTTCTTAAAAATATAAAGTGGTATAGAAACAGAATGAAAAATAAATAATGGTAATAATGAAGCACTGCCATTCTTGACAGGGACAGAAATCTGGTTAACTGCAAGTCCGGGGAGTGCTCTGAACATCCTCTTCTAATATGTACTGACTAGAGAACACTCATGCAATGTCCATTTGCAGACAATCCACTGTTACTCTTTTCATTTCTTTTTCTTTAATCTTAGGAGTTAAGGCGACCACTGATGCCCAGTTGCACTAACCGGATGAGCCTTTCTGAGGAGGGCACTCCACAACCAGGGCGCCACTACCAAAAAGGTGAAAATCCAACCCACCCTACCTCCATTTGGTAGAAGCACCCCATACCATGATTTGGTTTACTCATTTCAAAAAGTCTGTAGGATTCAGGTAGCGTTTGCAATTGGGAAGCTGTGGCACTCCAGGTTTTGTTGGACTCCCAACAGCTCCATCCAGAACAGCCAATGTCCAGGTATTATGGGATTTGCAATCCAACAACATCTGCAGGACTTCATCCCTGCGATAGAGGGTAACAGGATGTTTCAGGCATGTAAGTCTCATATGTAGGTTGTAGACCAGACTTAGAAAACTGTTTTGCATTATTGGAAATTATTAACATTTATTCTGTTAATTACCTAATTGCTGTATGTTTCCTGCTATCAATATTGTTTATGTTTACTGCTACGTTTATGCTTACCATTTTGCACGGCGTAGCAAATTGGCTTTTAGTTCAAACACTGTAGGATGGAATTCCAATATTCTGATTCTAGTCACAATTGGCCGGAACTGCAGCGGCTGTTATCAAGTAGACAGCCAATAAATAACGACAGGTGTTTGATTCTCTCCTTCCCCCCTCAGCCCAATTCCAAACAGTAAGTGCAGCTGTGATTTGGTTTGTTCCCTTTGTCATAACATGGAACGGTGTCAACATGAGTAATGTTGAAGTGGCTACGGGCAGAATGTCATGTCATGTAACGCTCTTACGTGACGTTGTTAAGATGCAAATCCTGATTCCGTTCATCAGGGTTTCTACCTCTTCTTATAGTACCTTGCAGGCTCTGATAAATCACCTGGAGAGGTTTCTGGTGTTGTTACTCCTGTGAATCTTAACATCTTAACTAGTCTGCTCTCATTAGTTAAAGATTAATGGACACCCCTGCTATAATGTTCCAACGCCATGTAGCCCTGCTAGCAAAGAGTCGTAATAAAGCTGCAATGCAACTGTGCTGGGATGCACAGACCTTTTAAATAGCTATTAGGGTGGGCAGTGTGTCCTATACACTAGGCACCAGCAAAAGGCTAATAATGTAGTTGAAAAGACCACCCTCCAAAGGCCATGGTGCACCCTTAATTTGGTAGCTTTCCAGTAAGCCCTGAAATATGTGCTCACAGGCCTATTGGGGCTGCCAAAATTGGAGACTTCCAGCTGCCCTGCATTTATATGCATTAAAAATATCAAAAGTATACCTTTTTAATTCAAGACTGATTGCTGTGTGGTCCCGTGCACAACATGATGAAGGCAAGCTTGGAGGGTCAAACCCCCACCCTCCATTGTGCTACTGATAAGATACTAAAAATAGGATGGGGGCATTAGCAAGTTAAACAGAGGTTAAAAATAGTACTTCCCTTCCAGTAATTTTTCCAAGGGTGCCTTCAGTCCCCTGTAGAAAAAGCAAGATTATTTAGAAATGGGTGCAGCAGGCAGGGAATCCCTGACCTGGTTCTCTTGACAACAGAGTAGACAACAGCCAGGATGAGGTTTCAGGGTGAGGTCTGCCTTTGTTGGCCCTTAGTGAAATCATCACACAGGCATACTTGCGTGGTGTCATGCTCACTATGTGTTCTCTGATTAGCTGGGATCACCCCAGAAAGGAGGAGAAGCCCTTGAAATTGGAACTCGCCCACCCTGTCGAAAACACACATTCCTCCATCTTCATTATGGTGCTACCCCCATTCCCTGTCTCCTCCATCCCCAGCAATAGCACATGAAATTCCAAATTGGCAGGATTGTCAGTGGGAAGAAGGAAGAAGAAGAAGAAGAAGAGTTTGGATTTGATATCCCGCCTTTCACTCCCCTTCAGGAGTCTCAAAGCGGCTAACATTCTCCTTTCCCTTCCTCCCCCACAACAAACACTCTGTGAGGTGAGTGGGGCTGAGAGACTTCAGAGAAGTGTGACTGGCCCAAGGTCACCCAGCAGCTGCATGTGGAAGAGCGGAGACGCGAACCCGGTTCCCCAGATTACGAGACTACTGCTCTTAACCACTACACCACACTGGCTCCTGTGACAGGAGACGGTCACATGGACTTCAGCAATGAAAATCAGCTGACTCACCTTGAATGCCTATTGGGAAAAGATGATCTATAAATAAGTGAGGTAATCAATGCACACCACATCCCATAGGATTAAAAGTTCCCTCTTGATAGAAACCAGGACAACAAGCAACAGACTGGACTATAATATCTCTCTCTGCTAGAGGAACATTTAAGAGAACATTAATATGGGGGAATATTTAAAAGACAATGGTCACTTACAACCCAAAATGGCACTCCACAACCTCAGGATTCTACTGCTTCACCATTCTGCTCTAGACCAGACCTTGTAAAAGAACTTCAAACTTTTTTAAAAATTGTAAGTAGTGATGAAGGAGAAATGCATACAGTACACATTTTAATGAAAACCCGCCTAATCTGCATTTTCTGAACCAATATACAAACGGAAATACTGTGATCTTCTGAAATCCACATTTGTTTGAATGTGTACAGGTGTACATGAATTAAAATAACATACTAAATGTGTTATATTAGGAGAAACTGACTTGTGAGGGAGCATGTATTAGGCAAAGGTGCAATCAAAGACATGCATATGATTTTTCATGGAGATTTGGGGCAGACTGGGAAAACGAGAAAATGAAAGAAAGAAAAGTTGGCAGGTATATCTATCCCTTCTAATAAGTGACATTTCCTACTGCCATGGGTCGCTTTTCAGTAGCAAACAAAAAGTTACTTCTGCAGCGATACGTTAATAGCAAGTGCAGACAAAGGAAATGCTATTATTCTAATTGTGAGTGTCTCTGTTTCCCTGGAAAATAGCACTTCCTATTACGGCATTTCTCTCTCTTTGCCCCTCCTCCAACCTTAATTAGTGCCACTAATATCTTGTGATCAGCATTGAGGACCATCTGCAAAAATGGACTTTGATCTCCCTAACTAGTATATAGCCTTGGATACTTGCGCTTAACTGCTGAAATAATACCCTACAGCTCAAAACCAATTCATATAAGGTTATTAAACTGAGATTGCCATGCTCAATCAACTTCATAAATACATATTGTGGAATTTTTATCCTCCCCGTCACTGCCTTTGAGGATTAGATTTTTATTGAGTTTGATTTGTAGCAGAAAAGCATCCGGCATGATTTAGATCAGGGACAGCAGAGCAATGAAATGGAGAAACTACTGTCACTTGTGGAATGCTAATGGGAGCTGTGGAACTGGTCCTGTTGTATGAATGAAGCTGTCTTAAAACTGGGTGAATATAGCCATTTCCCAATGGGCAGCCTTTTTTGCCATGGCCAAGTAGAATCCACAGTGAGCTGAGCAGAATCTTATCACCACACTCATGATTGCCAGTTTTCATTCAATATGGGTGTGTGGTAAAAAAGAAAGTTTTAAGCCGATGGATTTAGATGGCAATGTGTCTTTATTGCTTCAGTTACTTCAAAACATGGCTATCTAGGAACCCTCCGGCACATTCTGCCAAGTGAGGACCGGGATGTTTGCCCCAAAGGTTTGCACCAATGACCCCACTGAGAATACCAGCTCTCCGTGTGGTTGAGAGCTCATCTGTATTCAACCATCGCACATTCTTCGATCATGGCCAATTCTGCTGTTTGTTCCTTTGTTTTGTATCACATGTATAGAAGTTGCAGATCTACAATTGCAACCAGAAGGTTATCATGAGGTGTGGGGTGGGAGCCAGAGAACCTTTCAGCATCCTTCATCCCAAATCATTTGAAAGCCCTGGTTGCAACAATTACACTGCCAAATAATTGTGATTTGGTCTCCTTTTACTGGTTCTGGAGAGCAAAGCAGCCAGCCAGCCAAGCTTTGTGAATATCAGACACTTTGCACTTGATGCAAACCCCTGACCCCTTTGACATCTGCAGTAACCATCTCCCAAAATCGCCATAGGTTTCCAGTGCAGTGAAGAAATAAGAGCAACATTAATGTATGCAGTCCCGTGTGACATAGTAATTAGGTTGCCTGGAGGCTCTTCAATGGTTATGATGATTCAGTGGAAAGAAACAGGCAATTAAACACAATTTAGGGGTTGAGTTGTGTGCTCTCATTCCTAGGCAGTCACCCAAACTGAATTCAAAGAATCCTAGAGCTGGAAGGGACCTACATGGTCATCTAGTCCAGGAATTTGGAGAGGTGCACATACAGAGATTCAGATGTGTCTATAGTTGAAGATTCAGACATCACCTGGAAATATAAAGGTAGAATAAACAATGGTGTCAGCACTTCCTTCAGAGCAAATCCTTTCAACTCAGAAGGACTTACGCAGAAATGGATTGCCAATTCCATTGACATCAAAACGAGTTAACTAGTTTCTGAAGAAAATCTTTTTTTCCCCCCTACATTTTTTAGCTTCATGATACCACATATAATCATACACAGTGGTACCTCGGGTTACATATGCTTCAGGTTACAGACGCTTCAGGTTACAGACTCTGCTAACCCAGAAATAGTACCTTGGGTTAATAACTTTGCTTCAGGATGAGAACCAAAATCATGCGGTGGCGGCACGGCAGCAGCAGGAGGCCCCATTAGCTAAAGCGGTGCTTCAGGTTAAGAACAGTTTCAGGTTAAGAACGGACCTCCAGAACGAATTAAGTACGTAACCAGAGGTACCACTGTATCATTGAATATGTGTATATCGGATGCTATACTTATCAGTAAGGGAGGAAGGGAAAAAGCTGAAATTAAAGTTAATAGGGGTAGGAAGTATGATTAAAGTAATATCTTCAGCAACCCCTCAGAAGGAAGTTGTTATGCTAACCAGATGAGAAAGGCAGGCAGTAGGACACTGGACTGACTGTTTGGATTCAGTTGGATGCCATTTTGAATCAAGATGGTGGACTGAACTTTTCAAAACAGCACAGATTTATTTATTTTTATTATCCTGGAGCAAGACCACACATGGTGCCGCTAGCATTAAATATACTAGCACTGCCCTTTTGTTATCTAAACCCTGATATCTGACAATACCTTCATATCAAAATCCTGGGTGCTGCCTCAAGTCATTGCAGCCCATCAGGTTTTGTTTTCCTGCAACTTCAGGTTGCCTGGATCGTTTGGTAAAGGGGACAAATATAATTGTTTGAAATCATGCCTAATAAAGTCAGAAAGTTGTTTTTCTTTGTACTGTCAAAATCCCCACTCTTGTTGAAGATTTTATTAAATTAACACACACATTTTTTTATGCAACTTACCAAAAAGCTAGTTGTTTTGCAATAGCTACATGGCTTTGGCTATCTCTCTCTGTAAATTATAATTTAATTTCCAACTATTTAAAGGTCATTCTGAATAATATATATATACTGCTTAATAATCAGTTAATAGAATGGCAGCCATCTAGAGCAGTTTCCTCAGTGTGGGGCAACATTTGATGTTTTCATTTGTCCGGAGATCATAGAAGTGAGAGAGGGAACACTTGCTTCAAAAAGCCCAGCTCCAGAGTTCTTCCTGTCCCCTTTTTATGTCTTTCTGCCTCTTCCATTTTTAATGGGACAAACAAAAATCAGGGATAATCTCTGCAAAGGTCTTTTCATTTCAAAATTTATAAGTGTTAATTAATTACATGCCCTCTGTATAAATTAATCTGATTGAAGGGCAATGAAGACTATGAATCTATCTACAGTATCATCTATCTATCATCTATATCTATCTATCTATCTAGCTAATCTATCTATAATATTCAATATGAAGATCCCTCTGGAAGAAAGAAACCTAGGCCTGGGAAAATCATTGCTTGATTGGGTTACTAATAAGAAAAAGGCTATTAGGAATGCTCTTGGCTACATTCGTCAAGAAAAAGGATTTGGAATGAACATAAGGAAAAAAAACCTATTCACTGTATAAGCTGTTTGATAATGGAATGGTCTGCCTTGGAAGGTGGTAGACTCTCATTCATTTGAGGTTTTCAAGAAGAAACTGGCGATATTTGATACATCTTTCGAGGATGCTGTAGTAGTGGGTTTCAGTGGTGGCTGTTGTCCATTGGCAGGCAGGGAGGCCACCAGTATGCATAGCTGGAACCAGTGGCAGTCAGAGCCAATGATAAATGGAAGCAAATAATTCTAGTTTTGTCCCCATCCTCTTCCTTGCTGACTACTGCAAGTGCAACACGGAGATGGCAGAAAAGGAAGCAAGCAGCTAGTGCCACTCCCTGGACTGGTTAAGGACAAACTGAGGTTGGTGGGGCAATGCCCTGTTTGCCTTAATGGACCCTCTTCCCCAGTGTGTTTCCTACATTGACAAGGGGGCTGGTCTAGTCATTTGTGGTCCATTCTAGCTCTAAGAATCTGATATTATGCACCCCACAAGTCAGCTCGCCTTAGGCAAAGAACTCATTAATCCCCTTCGCTCTCCAGCATGGACAGGAGCTCTGTCAGAAGCATCTCAGCTTGACTGACTACACAAGCAAAGACACAGGGCAGCGGAGCCACTGTAAAGTGATGTTTCAAGTGCCAGAATAAGTTTGAGGAAACCCTGATCGAATCCTTACTCAGCAATGAAGTCCACTGGTTGACCTTGGGCTGGTCACTGTCTGTCAGTGCAACCCATCTCACAGGGTTTTGGTGAGGACAGAAATGGAGAAGGGGAAACCTCTGTATGTGACCCTGAGTTGCTCTGAGGAAAGGCAGGATATGAATGTCATAGGTAAAGGTAAAGGGACTCCTGACCATTAGGTCCAGTCATGACCGACTCTGGGGTTGCGGTGCTCATCTCGCTTTATTGGCCGAGGGAGCCAGCGTACAGCTTCCGGGTCATGTGGCCAGCGTGACTAAGCCACTTCTGGCGAACCAGAGCAGCGCACAGAAATGCCATTTACCTTCCCGCTGGAGAGGTACCTATTTATCTACTTGCACTTTGACGTGCTTTCGAACTGCTAGGTTGGCAGGAGCAGGGACCGAGCAACGGGAGCTCACCCCGTCACGGGGATTTGAACCGCCGACCTTCTGATTGGCAAGTCCTAGGCTCAGTGATTTAACCCACAGTGCCACCCGGTTCCCTCATGAATGTCATAAATAAATGCAATAATAGTGAACTATTGAGGTACATCAGAGAATTCGCACCAGAGAGGAGTGTCCTTTGCATCTCTTGGCTCTCACGAGAATGAATCGAAGTCTGGCAGAGCCAAAGTGGTTGGTGCTTCAGCACTTGCTAGTGTGGCCCAAGTTAAACATTAGCTGGTGATTTGGCTGTAGTCAAAAGCTCATCTGACCAGGCTGGAAAATAAGGAGTGAGCTGCCAGTGGCAAAGTATATCACAAATCACAACCATTATGCTTGGGGGCAGGGGAGGTAGTGTAATGTTGCTATCAGGTTTCTGCCTTCCCCATGCCTTCTCAAGGTTCACTGCAGTTTCAAGGTTGCTGCTGCCTCTTCCTAGGTGTCCCTAATCAGTATCCAGGAGAAACCCCAGATGTTGCTGCCGCTGTGGCTTTAATTAGATCTTGGGCTGTTCCAGTGGCAGAATGATATGCAATTGTGACTGACAATTACTTTACGTGATGCATTAGCATATTGCTGGTAAGGAAAGGCAGAGGAGGACATTGGTAGGCGATGACAAATTATCTAAATTAACTTCTAATTTAAAGGCCTCTTTTCTTATTATAAACTGTTCTGGTTAATCAAATGTTAAATTCACCTTCTCAGCGTACAAGGACTAGTGTGGAGCCAGATGAGATAGCAGGGATTTTTTTGCATCTTGTCAAGTACACACACACACACATGTAAAAATATGGTCAGTTTATAAGATAGGGTTTTCCTTGCTTCAGGAAATAGATGGTATATAGAGTATGAACCGCTTTCTCAGTGACTTGAGAAATCCATGATCACAGCAACATTAGGGCTAAAGACAGAAGGCAATCACATGTAAAAATCACCACCCTAGTCCCAGAGGGAAGATTTCCTTAACCACCAACAACTCTCCAAGGTCTCAACTTAAGTAATATTGCAGTTCTGGTGCTGCAGAAGAGAGGAGACAGCCCTACCATTCAGCAACAAGCTTGAGGCTGGTGGTGGAAATGGTGGAGCATAAAAAAAGACAAAAATTGGTACCCAAATGGTACCTATATTAAGTCACCCAAGCTACCACTTCATAGCTTGACAGGGGGCATCAATGAAACAGTTTAAATTGGGGAGTTGTATCACAGCATATCAAACCTCTCCATTCTTAAGGAAATCAGCCCTGAGTGCTCACTGGAAGGACAGATCCTAAAGCTTAGGCTCCAATACTTTGGCCACCTCATGAGAAGAGAAGACTCCCTGGAAAAGACCCTGATGTTAGGAAAGATGGAGGGCACAAGGAGAAGGGGACGACAGAGGACAAGATGGTTGGATAGTGTTCTCGAAGCTACCAGCATGAGTTTGACCAAACTGCAGGAGGCAGTGGAAGACAGAAGTGCCTGGTGTGCTCTGGTCCATGGGGTCACGAAGAGTCGGACACAACTAAACGACTAAAGAACAACAATCACAGCATAAATTGCAAGGGATCCTGGGGCACTCCTGTGAATGGAAAAACCAAAGAAACTTGTAGTGATTGCACTTCAAACTTAAAAATATGTTGAACCAGCTTCCAGTCTATTTTTATAGGAACCATTTGATTTAAGAACATAAACTATGAAGCAGGGAGGGCTGGTCCTATTGGGTTAATGAGAAAGCTACACTGTGTGTGCGACCACAACACTTTTTCAAATTCTGGTATTTGTGTATTAAATGGTCCAATGACTGACATTGGCGCCTCAGAAAGTATCTGTCAAAAATTTCCCAAAGCTCTTCAGACAGTGATGTATTTTCTGCCTGGTAAGTCTTTCCATAAGGCACTCAAGATCTCTACTCCAAGAGAGACAAAAGGACAAAATCAGAACAAGCTCCCAAATTCCCCATCAATTAAGATTTTAAACATATTTTCTTACATTGCAGACATTTTATTTTGGTTTTAATCTGTCGAAGTAAAGTGCGAGTCATCTTTGGGAACAAAATGAGTCTGACAGTTTTGTGTTGGTGCTTATATTTTCCCATTACTGACTCTTTTCATCTTTGTCCTGGAGCAAAAATAAATTTCCCTTTTTAAGCTTTTGAGGATAAAAATCTCATCTGTAGCCTCATAAATGATCCTTTATTATCTATATTAATAATGAATAAATGTCTGTTGAATACCCCTGATCCTCACATTATGTATTATGGATAACCTTTTGATTTAGCAGCACAAACTATGAAACAATATTAAATCAGTAAAGAACTGATCTTATCAGAGTCGCTAAGGTCAGAATTATAATTTTCCCTTCTTCATTTTTATTTGTAAATTGACCTGTATGCAACATGAACAGCTATCAATAATATTTACTTGTCTCACAAAAACCTAATGGAAATAATAATTAAGAAATATACCTTGCACAGACTTCGCCTTTTCATTTCTATTTTTTCACTCATCCTCATAGAGTCCAGCTTCTAGAGTTATATATAGTTCAGAAATCTTTCATAGGAGAAATATCTCTTGGAGCAGTATAGCTATCTTCCTATTCCAGAAAGGGCATAGAATTACAATAGTGGGATCTTTATTTCTAGTTTCAGAGGGAGAAAAGAAGTCTGATGAGGTTTTGTTTTGTTTTGGGGTTTTTATTCTCACTATTGCATTTATTTATTTGTTTCAGCTCCCTACTTGAAGAGTTTTAAGCTTCCCCCCCCTCCCCACCTTCCCTATATACCTGCTATGTGCAAGGGCAGCTTTCACTTTCTCTCAGGTTTTTTAAAAAGTTCTTATGGTTTTATTTAATCCCCAGTGAATGAGTTGTGAAGTCCTGCTATGAATCTTTTCTCTCAGCCATGTGGTTTCACGCTAGCTGCTGCCTTAGTCTCTCACATCCAGTGTGAGGGCAATCCTCACCTTTCTTCCAGGGTTGCTGCCATGATATTTGAATATATCAACATGGTTAAGTGAGGAGAAGTTGGTACCAGAGCAAAACAAGTCCCACTGATCATCTCTTGCTTCCATGTTTACGTGTTGGGGTCCATCTGAAAAGAAAGTACCTAAAACAGGTTAGGCCTAGAGCAGTGGCTGGAGTCTACCTTGGTCACCTTTGTGGACAACTTATGCTTGAAAATGGATGGACAGCAATGTGACCCTATTGATTCTCCCAGACCTCTCAGCAGCATTTGATAAAGTAGACCATGGGTAGGCAAACTAAGGCCTGGGGGCCGGATCCGGCCCAATTGCCTTCTAAATCCGGCCCGTGGATGGTCTGGGAATCAGGGTGTTTTTACATGAGTAGAATGTGTCCTTTTATTTAAAATGCATCTCTGGGTTATTTGTGAGGCATAGGAATTTGTTCATTCCCCCCCCCAAAAAAAAAATAGTCTCCCCCCCCTTGAAGGTCTGAGGGACAGTGAACCGGCCCCCTGCTGAAAAAGTTTGCTGATGCCTGATGTAGACCATGGATGCATACTTCTGAGGTTCCATGTGGAAAGCATTTGTTTGTTCGCTCAATACCTTCCCCACCCTTTACCATAAGGTCCCATGGTGGGTAACAACCATGAAATACACAATTATAAAACAACAACTGTAAAACAAGAAAACTGTAAAAATAATTACAGGAACGTAGGAAGCTGCCCATTATGCGTGGCAGTGGTTCTTTGTCAGGTACTGGCTGGATGATAAAGAGTGGTGGGAGACACCAGCCCAAGAACCCAGGGATAGCACAGAGGGAGAAGACTTAGACCCAGGACAGTGGTAGTGGGACACTGAGGACCGGCCTGTGGAAGGGACAAGCTGGGAGGTGATAGAGGCAGGAGATTTGAGTGAACATGGAGAGGGGGGTTTCAAAAGAAGAAAGCTGTGCAAGGACAGGGCACAGTGCCGAGGGTCTTAGTGTGAGCTCAGACTCTGACAGAGAAGAGCCAGATGGACAGTCCCACTTTAGCTAGCTGTCCTCCTCCACTGACACCTGGATCACGAAGAGCCTTGTGACTTGCTGAGCAATAAGCCAGAAAGGCCCAGAGCTTGCCGCTGCTTGGGAGGAGTCCAGAGGGAGAGAGCTAGAGAGGGAAGCAGGAGCCAGACACCAGTCCCAGCAACGTCTTCAACTAGGTCAGATAAGCCTAGATGAACTCTGTTGTGTTTTTATTTGTGTGAATAAAAGCTGGTTGTACTTCGCATCTCGAGTCCTCTTCCTGACCTGTGGATGAACCTGCATTCCTGACAGCCCCTTGACACTCTTCAGGATCTGGACTTCAGACTGGGTTTTCTCTAAGATCAACCTAAAGATGTGAAGGATTGAACCTGGGGCCTTCTGCATGTGACGCTGATACTCTACCACTGAGCTACGGCCCTCCCTCTTGCATAAAATATTTCAAAACAACTCCATATGTGAAAAAGTAAAAATAATTCTCATACAAATGCAGACTTGGATAAAGATCTCCACTTCACAGCTCGCTGGAAGAGGATGGTCTTCTTTTTAAAAAAAAAAATATATATATATTAATTTTAACATATAAATTATAACGTGTACCACAAAACTTATCACTTATACAATCTTTTTAGACTTCCATCAGCACCTCTGATGATCCACCGTTTTAACCACTTCTTATGCATTTCTAAACTTTATATTGCCTTTACATCTCTTGACAAATCATCCTTCCCCTTATCCATTTTTGCAATAATTCCATTAATACTCCTCACAAAACTTCTTGCAAACCTACAAATGTCATCTGCTCTTCACAAATACTTTTCAAATAGTCCATAAATTTACTCCAGTCTTCCATGAATTTCTGGTCCCGCCTGTTTCGAATCCTTTCTGTTAGCTTATCTAGTTCTGCATAGTCCATTAGCTTCATCCTCCATTCCTCAATCGTCGGTAATTCTTCTTGCTTCTATTTTTGGGCCAATAATATTCTTGCTGCTGTTATTGCATATAAAAACAGCTTACATTCCTTTCTATTTATGGTCTTCAGTAGAGGATGGTCTTCAATAGAGGCCAAAAAAACCAAAACAGAGATGGAGCCTGAGATGTACCCAGAAGAATTTCCATAGGGTAGAATACCCTCCAACATGTCAATACAAAAAACTGGGACATGTGTCTTCTGGGGCTGCATTCCCGTGTGAGTTACATGACCCATGTGAGATCGTGGTCCCCAAAGATGCATGGTTTTTGGTACTATGCTCTCACATGAAAAAACAGGGTGCCCCAATTTTATCAGGACAGTTGAAGGGTATGGGGTTCGTGCCACCACACTAAAGGCAAGACTCCTATATTGTATGGCATGGACTTACAGTAGGCCCTCACCTGCACAGAACAGTGATTGTCTGGGCATATAAGGGAGTAGAATGATCTTTTAGACATTTCCCTCCGCCACCTTTTGGAGCCAGCATTCTGCTATACTAATGTAGCTACAATTGTCTTTAGAAAGTAGGTCCCAAAAGGCAGTACAGGAGAACTGCTGCTAAGCCCTTTAGACTTTGGCTTATGAACCTGCACTGAATTCAATGCAATGTATTTAATAACCAAAGTAAATGTTAATAACAAAAATAAGCTTAAAAATCCATTCCTTCCTTGGCTTTTATCTTCACATTTCTGCCGCCATCCACAAACATTTTAATCTCCTCCAAAGAATAAAATATTAATAACAGCTGAAGAATAAAATAATAATGGCCTATACAGAGGGTGAAAAGAGAGACATTGTTTGCTTGTTTTTTTAAAAAAATGAAACAACATCCTCTGCATGTATATGTCTGAAATATTGCCGAGCCTGCGATAACCCAGATGTTGCAGATGTATGCGTATTTTTCCCTGCAAGAAAAATTGGATTAGTCACAATCTTGTCAACTAATGAACACACTCTGTGATCTTTAGAGCTTCATTTACTGGGTTAATAGTGCTTTGCCTGAGTTCCTTTGCGATAGTCGGGGGGTGGAGGGAGGAGGAGGGACCTGTAGGAAGAAATATTCTGGGTGCAGTCCACAGCCACTGACACGAGTAATATCGTATTCATCACAGACAGACCTCGTATCTCATTACTGTTGAAGAGTTTGCCCCCAGGGCAACCGAGCGCAGTCAGGCCAGGCCCATCATGTGGAACCGTTCAGGTATATTGTGAAATGATTTAATGTGATAATAATGTCCACTTTGTGAGACAGATTATGTTTTTTATAGTGGCTGATGGTTAATGAATGATACATTAGCAAACATCACTAAAACATTATTGGGAAAATGCAGATGAAGAGATAGCCGTAACTCTCTGATTCCTCTCCCCACCCCCAAGTCCAGCCTACCAATTCCTTCCTCATCATATAAAGATGAAAAAGAACGAAGGGCAGAAAAACTTTCTCTCTCTCTCTCTCTCCAGTTCATGTCGCCAGTTCATGCAGCTTCTCCCTCCCTCCTTCCACCTCTCTCCAAGCCGATACTAAAAATGTTGCAGACATAAACTGAAATATCACTTCTTAAATCAAATGAGAATCAATGAATGTGTAAACTTGAACAAATACATTATATGTTGACCCAGTTTATTAGATGAAGCCATTTACCCTGATTTGATTTATCTTGCCGTACGCTGCTCAGCTGTGAAATGAGATAAGAAGAACCCATTCACCTTATTTACTACATCACAGGGGTGGCTGTTAACCCAGCTGTGGTTAAGGGTCTCCCAAACAAGTTCTTCTAAACATCACTTCAGCTGTGTGGTGGGATCTGCTTTTCCTCGAGCAACTGCTGCAGCAATGTTTAAATTGCTTAGCAGTGCAAGTAGCGAACTGGTCATATGGGTCCTTCCCCACAGAAATGGAACCCGCCCCCCCTAAAGGTGTTAGTTCTGTGGCTAGGACCTGGCATGTCCATCTAACTACCTTTACATACCAAGGCTGAGAGACTGCCCATTTTCCGCTACCATAAACAGAACCTCCAGTGTGAACCTACTCAAAGTGCTGCTTTTAACCTTTGAAGCCCCAAACAGTTTGGAGCTGGGTTGCCACACTAAGATCTGCTTCAGAGACCCTTCTCAAGGTCCCCCACCAAATGAGGTACAGTGGTATCTCAGGTTAAGTACGTAATTCGTTCCAGAGGTCCATTCTTAACCTGAAACTGTTCTTAACCTGAAGCACCACTTTAGCTAATGGGGCCTCCTGCTGCCGCCGCACCGCCAGAGCACGATTTCTGTTCTCCTCCTGAAGCAAAGTTCTTAATCTGAAGCACTATTTCTGGGTTAGCGGAGTGTGTAACCTGAAGCGTATGTAACCTGAAGTGTATGTAACCCGAGGTACCACTGTATATTGGGTAGCCACCAGAGAAAGGGGCTTTTCGGCAATGGTACCTCTACAGAGAGGCTCCCCTTCTACTGATGTTATCGTCTTTTCATCACCAGATGCAGACCTTTTCATTTCCGTAGGTGTTTCAAGATCATTTTAAGTTCTTCATGTTTTTTCTTCTACTGTTTTAAGTTCTTTTTGTTTAGTTCTTGCTGCTGATTGTTTTATTTAGCTAGCTTCAAACTGAACTGTAGCTTTATTCTGTTTGATTCTTAGAGTTCGGCTTTTTCATGGTTATGTTTTATTGTTGTCTGCCCAGAAGATATTGTTAATTGGTGGTATACAAATGATGTTAGAACTGGATATGGAACAACTGATTGGTTCAAAATTGGGAAAGGAGTACGGCAAGGCTGTATATTGTCTCCCTGCTTATTTAACTTATATGCAGAATTCATCATGCGAAAGGCTGGGCTGGATGAATCCCAAGCCGGAATTAAGATCGACGGAAGAAATATCAACAACCTCAGATATGCAGATGATACAACCTTGATGGCAGAAAGTGAAGAGGAATTAAAGAACCTTTTAATGAGAGTGAAAGAGGAGAGCGCAAAATATGGTCTGAAGCTCAACATCAAAAAAACGAAGATCATGGCCACTGGTCCCATCACCTCCTGGCAAATAGAAGGGGAAGAAATGGAGGCAGTGAGAGATTTTACTTTCTTGGGCTCCATGATCACTGCAGATGGTGACAGCAGTCACGAAATTAAAAGACGCCTGCTCCTTGGGAGAAAGGCGATGGCAAACCTAGACAGCATTTTAAAAAGCAGAGACATCACCTTGCCAACAAAGGTCCGTATAGTTAAAGCCATGGTTTTCCCAGTAGTGATGTATGGAAGTGAGAGCTGGACCATAAAGAAGGCTGATCGCCGAAGAATGGATGCTTTTGAATTATGGTGCTGGAGGAGACTCTTGAGAGTCCCATGGACTGCAAGAAGATCAAACCTCTCCATTCTTAAGGAAATCAGCCCTGAGTGCTCACTGGAAGGACAGATCCTGAAGCTGAGGCTCCAATACTTTGGCCACCTCATGAGAAGAGAAGACTCCCTGGAAAAGACCCTGATGTTGGGAAAGATGGAGGGCACAAGGAGAAGGGGAAGACAGAGGACGAGATGGTTGGACACTGTTCTCGAAGCTACCAGCATGAGTTTGACCAAACTGTGGGAGGCAGTGGAAGACAGGAGTGCCTGGCGTGCTCTGGTCCATGGGGTCACGAAGAGTCGGACACGACTAAACGACTAAACAACAACAACAACAACAAATGATGTTAGTGAATAAATAATAGCCAGGGCCAACACTCAGAAATGTCATGGCCCAGCTTCCCCATTTTTGCGTGGAGCAATGTGAACAAGGACCTTTCTCATAATCATTTACACACAAACGCCTCATTCTAAAGCAATATTCTTTGACCTTAGATAATGGCCACAGACACTAAGAGCTGTAATCCAGTAGCATGTGGGGACTTCAAGGCTGAGGAACATTGTCCTTGAGGTTCTACAGTGAATCTATACATAGCATAGAAAAGCCACTCACATACATGGACAAATAACACACAGGGGCACAATATGAGAAGCGGGGGGGGGGGGTAGCCTGTAGCCCTCCAGATGTTGCCAGACTCCAACTCTGATCAATTCTCATCCAAAGGTGAAGGATGATAGGAGCTGTAGTCCACACACATAAAAAATGGGTAGCATCCAATGTAAAAGACAATAAAAAGAACTGATTTCAAGCTCTCCGTTTCTGGATCTGAGACGTCATACACACAGAGAATTTGCCCTTGTGAGAAAAAGTGAGAATTTACATCTACTGAGAAACCATTACAGATTATATTCCACAGACAGAAATGTCACATTACTTCACCTTAAATAATTTTGAAACTACTGCACTGTGGTTGGTATTTAATGTTAGTCCTACTCAGAGTAGACCCATTGAAGGTAATAAACATGACTCACTTAGGTTTATTGATTTCAATGCGTTTACCATGAGTAGGACGTAGTTGAATGTCCTACTCATTTCCCAGTATTTCTGTTTAGCTGACCATTAAACCAAGTTTGATGTCCCTGGTTTTAGACACATTGGTCACAATCCAACGCTGAATCAGGCATGATTGACTGTACTGAAATCAACAGGTTTAAGCATGCCTGAAGTCTTTGCTCTTGTGACTAATTGGTATAATGGCTATTGACCCAAGTAATGTGGAAATATTATTGTTCGACAAAGACAATGTACACGTTATACACACCATCAACTGATGAAACATTGCATTATGTTTTTGAATGATACACTTTCACATGGGAAACACCTGAAGCAATGACATGTTTGGTTATAGCTTTGAATAAAGTGTTTGAGGCTGTAGTCTTAAGCCCACTTACCCCATTGAACTCAGTGGGACTGATTTCTAAACAGAAAGGCATAAGACTGCACAGTAGTGTTTTTTATAACAATTAAAACAGGGATTATCTAGCATAATTTTTGCTGTGATCACAGTACAGTGAAACCTATTTCCAGTCCTACCTACTTGAATGTAATTATTGCAAATCCACTACCAAGATTATGGTTGGGATGGTTTACTGTAATGCTCTAAGTAACATGCTTTTCTGAGTTCATCAGGCTTGTTTTGTCTGGAAAATGAATTATGTAAACCTTCACCATCTGAAACTGTTTCAAGTCAATTAATTGTTGTAATTACTTAAGATTTCTTTTTAATGAATACGACTCTCTGGAGATTAGATGATATCCTGTCATCCGTAGGCCTGATAAATGAAATGTGATTTGTGACTCTCTGTGAACACTGAGCAACCTTGTACGTGTTCCTCCGTGTTCATGAAACTCTGCGAACACCGAGCAACTTTGTATTTGTCCCTTCATGTTCATGAAATGGAAGAAATGTCCTTGACAGAGGAAGAAACATTCGTTACACGGTTGTTCCCAGTAATGCTTGATGCTGAAGTCCAATTCATACCGCTCTAGGTAAGGGTTAGTTGCAGGAAAGCTGTTTGAAAATTTTGCATGTGCTGCCTTTTCACATGTTACTAAGTGGTTGTAACATTTGCTAATCAGGATTCAGCTTTGAGCACGTCAGCAAATGTGTCCTTTGTTGTGGCTTGCCAGGAACTGTATCATATGCACTGCACACAACTGGCTGCCATTAGGGTCTCATGACCCCTCAGTTTCAAGCTCAGATGAGGAGCAGAAGTCAGCCAGGCACATGGCTGGTGGGCAAGTGGCTGGTGAACTGGACTGGGCTCCTGGGGGGAGGCCTGAAGCTAGAGGTCAGGAACTGGCTGAGCTTGGAATTGGTAGACAGGAAGAAGAAGAGGAGGAGGAGGAGGAGTTTGGATTTGATGTCCCGCTTCATCACTACCCTAAGGAGTCTCAAAGCGGCTAACATTCTCCTTTCCCTCCCTCCCCCACAACAAACACTCTGTGAGGTGAGTGGAGCTGAGAGACTTCAGAGAAGTGTGACTAGCCCAAGGTCACCCAGCAGCTGCATGTGGAGGAGCGGAGACGCAAACTCGGTTCATCAGATTACGAGTTTACCGCTCTTAACCACTACACCACACTGGCCCAGCAAACCACAGCCATGACCCTCATGAGCACTTTCTCCTGAGCTCAAAGAAGCAAGTGCCTCCTCCACTTCTGTTCCTGTTCAACTTTGCAGGGAGCAGGCCGCATGAGAGGCCACAGAGAGAAGAATCACCTTGTCTTTAGGCCTGGGAGTTGGCCCTTTAAGAAACTATATTCTCCAAGCAAAGGAGTGGAACTTATGAGGGATGGACTGAAGACAGGGGCCTCCACCTCCAGCCTCTATTGGAGCAAGCTGTTTATTGTGCTGTAGCTACCAACCAGCCGTGCTTACCATGCCTCATAGATAGATTAGCAATGCTACCATGCACATTGAGACTGCCCAGCTATGCTATGGTGAGGTGTCTCTGTCTTAGCCCGTCTCCACCCCCATATGGTGGAGAAACTCTAAGGTGCTACTCTAAAATACTCTCGTCATTTGGAACATTTGTCCGTAACCAGTCCTTTTTTCTGGGGAGATGCAGGGGTCTGCATACCCCTAAACATTTTGTGAATCTAAGTTTGGCCTCGTTGAGGGACAGTATTTCAATATGAGTAGGAAAATGAGAGTACCCCTAAACATTTTTTTTAGAAAAATGCACTGTCCGTAGCTACAAGTATGATGTTGCACAGGCCGACGCTGCATGTATGGTGGTGACATTCTAGAGAGTCTACTACAGCTAGCAGAAGATTAAGGAGAAGAATTGCAGACTGAAGGTACCAAGAGTAGGTTATGTGGAGAAGGGTGAAAAGGAAGAGTAAGGAGGCAGCAGCTATGGTCTATAGTAATTAATGTAATCATGAGGAAGTGGACTCTTTTTCTTTAGCTCAGTTGCCAACGGCCACTGGTCATGTTGCTGAATCACACACAGAACAAGATCTTCTTGTTCCTTTCCTCTCCTTTGCAGCATAAAATTAAAAACTACTTGAGCTAAATGTGTTGCCTACTCTTTGCCATTGCTATTAACTTAGCAGTTGCCTCTTTCATCTTCTGTTGCATTCGCTGAAATGTGAAATATTAGCAGTC
This sequence comes from Podarcis pityusensis, assembly GCF_964106645.2. NCBI lineage: Eukaryota > Metazoa > Chordata > Lepidosauria > Squamata > Lacertidae > Podarcis > Podarcis pityusensis. The sequence goes on from NC_138031.1 coordinate 64,104,696, forward strand.
CATCATCAGTGCAGAGGAAAAGCCTGTGCTGTAATGATGAGTTAGTTGTTTTTCTTCTCCCTCTGTCGCTTTCCAGATGGCACTGTCATGTTTCACAAGTGTGACATTGTCCTTTCCTATTTTGTCCACCTTGCCTTACAAGACTCCTTGAGAAAAAGGAGCTTTCTGTTAGTGAAGATGGAGAGAGCACACACACACACACACACACACACACACACACACACCAGCCATGGAGCCTGCATTGAATTATTATAAAGCAGTACCACCTTCAGGTAACATCCTATTACCAGCTCATGACAATATAATCACCAAGACCAAGTTAGAGGGAAACAAGTGGGGAAGTTCTTTATTTAAATGTTAACCATCTTTAACTGGAGATTGGTCAGATACCCACTGAATGTAGTAAACCCCATTAAGGTGAGTGTGCTAAGCTCAAAAACCAAAACATAACAAGTTTTCTTCTACTACAGGAATATCTCTCAATATGTTTATAGACATGTGTCTTAAGGACTGCACTACACTTGGCATTAAATACACCTTTGCATCTATCACACAGAGTTCTTAAAAATGCAGAATACAACAGACAGGGAGAGGAGGGGGTAGCTGAAAAAGGACCACTTGACTTATATCCTTACCCAACCACCGAGGTCTTGGGGGAAGTCACTGTTAATGGGACTACATAGATCTGCTCGTGTCCACCAGGTTCAGTATTGTGGGCCCAATTTTATGGCATTATTTTATTGAGTCACTTGCTTAGAAACGATTGTAATGAAGTGATATATACATTGTTGAAATAAAATAAGCAAAATAAAAATAATTAATGGGATTAGAACATTCTGGGATTAGAAAATTTCCTACAATGCTGTGGTCCAGAGCGGGGGGGAGGGTGATCTCTGTTCTGCAGCTATTTTTTGCACTGGGATGGAAATCGCCCATTGGCTCCCAAGAGGCACATTTATGGGATAAAAATGAAATTTTAGGAAACCAATTTTGTTCTGATTACGCCCCCCAGAATTTATTAGAATGGTTGTGTTTGGACTGGAGTGTAGGCGTGTCACGAGAATGAGATTATTAAGCAAGAAAAGCTGCTAAAACACTAGAAAATATAAATTATGTACCATGCAAGCTGCTATAATATTCCACCTATAACAGGGCGGACAAAGGGAGGCCTGAAAAGAATGTGAGCTGACAAATGTGTCATATGTCAAGAAGATGAAGTAGATAACAAGAACTGACACGTCGAGAAAGAGCCTTTGTCAGAATGCAAAAAAAAAAAAAAAAAGTTTCAAAGCTGAGGGACACCTTGCTGACGGCAGTTGAGGTTAGGGAAGATAAATATCTCATCCCCACTTGAAAAGGTCAAAGCTATGAAAATACCACCACAGCTTCCATGAAAACTACACTGAAATAATTGTATTGCTATCCCTTACTGCTGAAAAGAAGTGCTTAGAAAACACAGATTATTAAAGGTCTGTTCTACTGTATTTCACCATCTAGTTTAATGAAATCCAGGAGAGTCTCGTCCTCTTCATAGCTCACAGAAGCGGCCATGTTGCTGGCAAGAGTGTTAACTGAATCGCTATTCTGCTTTCAAGAGCTGGTTAACTTCTGTGCAGCTACTATACATATCCTGATGGTCAGAGGATCATCCCATTGGGTTTGGACAACTTGACCCCACCAAGGCAAGCACAACCCACCAGCGAAGGCTCAATTACCCTCCTCTGAATTTTGTGGTGGGGTGGTTTATGTTGGCATTTCTTGAAAGTTTTGTTCTCAGGCAATCCTTTTAAGAATAAAATCATGAGCGATTCCAAACTACCTCCAGCAGAATGCCCAAGGCCATATTTAAAACATAGTAGGCTCTAAAATGCACGGTGTTTGGGGTTTTTTTGTTTTTAAAAAGTTATTTTAGATGATGTCTCTTGAAGAAAGTCTTTAAAAGTGCAGTATCTATTTATATAAAGCTCTTTCCAGACATAAAATAAAAGGCAGTAACATTTATTATTATTATAACAATAAAGACAATGGGTACTTTCCAGACAGTGCTTAAAGGCACATATTTTATAGTATACAGTAAGCATTTAAAATCATGTGTATCAATAATTAAGAGCGGGGTGGTGCTTCTCTTTTATTTGCTGTTAGATTTTCTTTAATGCCTTCTGAGTCCAACAACAATGCTTATTTTACAACGCTATTCTATCATGTTTACTTGGAAGTTCTATTGCTTTCAAGGGGCTTACTCCTGAGTATGTGGGTGCAGATTTTTACATGCTAAACAGACACAGTGGAGGTTAGTTGGCTGATATTAATAAAGCTTTAAAAGGCACAAATAACTCATTCCTATACATTTAATTGTGAGTACGATTCACCCTGGGACGTGGGTGGCGCTGTGGGTTAAACCACAGAGCCTAGGACTTGCCGATCAGAAGATTGGCAGTTCGAATCCCTGCGATGGGGTGAACTCCCGTTGCTTGGTCCCAGCTCCTGCCAACCTAGCAGTTTGAAAGCACGTCAAAGTGCAAGTAGATAAATAGGTACCGCTCCGGTGGGAAGGTAAACGGAGTTTCTGTGCGCTGCTCTGGTTTGCCAGAAGCGGCTTAGTCATGCTGGCCACATGACCCGGAAGCTGTACACCAGCTCCCCCAGCCAATAAAGCGAGATGAGCGCCGCAACCCCAGAGTCGGCCACGACTGGACCTAATGGTCAGGGGTCCCTTTACCTTTACCTTTACCATTCACCCTAGTGGAAGACTGTAGAAGGAAAAAAGCTGTTGATTTTTATGTGAAATATTTTGATACCTGAAGTCAAAATCACCATCCTACCTTTCTTCACCATTTTCTCCTTTCAAAGAAAGTTCTCCCTTAGGACATCTATTTTGAAATTAGTCCCATTAAAGCTAATGAGATTTGCTTCTAAGAAACTGTGTATATAGGATCAGGCCACACAAATAATTTATATAGACACTCTGAAATAAAATCAATATGGCGGATGCATGATGCATTGTCTATGCTGGTTGAGGCTGATGAGAAGTGGAGTCCAGTAATGTCTCAAGGGCACCATATTGGCTGCCCGTGTGGTATGCCATGAAACAGATATCCCCTTTACATTCCATCATATATGCAGACCTTGGTTCAGTACACTGTCACTCAGTCCATTTTCAGATTATTTCTGGTGGGTTACTGAGTTGTGGATTTTTAAAATGATTTTCAATTTTATACATTTCAATAATTTTACAATCATTTTAACATTTCAAAACTTGACTTCCTTCCCCCTCTTTCTGCGGTTCCTTAAATTTATTTTTAATATTTTCTGCATATCCAAATTAACTTAATTTGCTCATTTATTCCATCTACTTTAAATATATACTCTTGTAAAACTGCAGGTTATGACAATAACCCTGCCAATGTTCTTATCTGTTTACAGTTTATTTGTGAATATTCAATAAACCATTCCATTCTTTTATTAAAAATCTTCATTTCTTATTTTCCCAGTGAGTTTAGCCATTTCTGCATATTCCATAAGTTTTTGTATCCATTCTTCTTTTGCTAGGACTTCTTCTTCTTCCCATTTTTGGGCAACTAACATTCTTGCTGCTGTAGTCACACAGATGAATAAATTTCTATACAGTTTGAATAGTTATGACCCTATAATTCCCAAAAGGAGTGCAAAAGGTGTTGTGCGTTTTTTACCCCACTGTGGGTTAGGAACATAACACTACAGTGGAACCCATGTGGGAGGGGAGCACTGGATTCAGTATCTAATGGTCTTTTACTTCAAACAAGCTACAAAAATGTTTGTTGAAAGTGTCAGAGCTCATCTGGCAGGGGAAATTCCCAAAGTCACTATGGAATGGGTTGGAGGAGGAGGAGTTCCTACAGTAGGTCTGTGCAAGTTGTGATGCATTCAATAAATTGGCCTACCAACAATATGTAAGTCCACAAGGAGCTCACAACTGCCCTTCCGCCCTTTTTTTCATTTGCTTCATCTTTGGGGCTCCAAAATCAGAGGGGCTGTCCATCACAGAGCAGGTTACAATATAAAGGTGGTAGTCTGCATTCAGTTTAGTGGATCACAAGCTGTTGCGGGCCTGACCCAGAGATAAAACATTTTTATTTAGTACAACTGATTTATTTTTTGCTAGAAAGCTAGGGAAAGCTATCTGCAGATGTCTGCCTGCCTGCCCCCTTTAGAATTTGCTTGTTCCACTGAGTTCCCTCTCATCACCATAACCTCTCTCGGCTAGGTGTGAAGCCATGAGCATATGGAACCCAGTCATGCAGGTGTCTTTCATAGCTATACCTGCCACACTGTGAACCCACCATGTCTCTGGCCCCGAGGAGAAGTTCTCTTTCCTTGCAGCAAGATTATGTTTTAAAAAAGCTGACTTTTAAACCTCTTACTGAATTTTTTAATGGATTAAATTCATCATGTCACCAGCTGCTGTGCAGCTAATAGAGCCATAAAACACTGTATTAAAGGATTACCCATGCAAAATTTCCTCTCGCGCTAATGTGAATTTTAATACTTTTAACATTTAGTTGAGATGGGAATGTCCAAGAACAGCTTGTTCAATAGGTTGTTCTATAAAATTAAGTTCCTCAGCTCATCACAAATGCCAGGACTCCATTAAGTTAAAATTTTACGGAGAGGCTAAGATGATTCACTGTATAGCATTTGCAGGGAGGATGGGAACATCTGCTTCCCCGTTAATGCTATTTTATATATATATATAGAAAAGAAGCAAAACACACATGAGTATCATAACTTTAGCAGATCAGAGCTTGAACAAACGAGAAGGGCTACCTACAAATTTGGTGGTCTGTATATACACTACTGTGTACATTTGGGACATTGACGGGAACACCGTGAAATATTACTCCCAGGCTACCAGCCACAAATCAAGGTTTGCTTTTCTCTTTCTACTTCACTGTAATATAAAACCAAGAACAACTCCACTGTAACAAATGGAAGAATGTGCGAGTGACAGCAGACAAAGGCTAAATTATTGGGATTTACTTCATTCAGAATTAGAATGAAATACTCTTGATTTGGATATTGGGATGGGGAAGCAAGTTGGCGTGTTAGCAATCCCAACCATAGGGAAAATTTCCAAGTTAAGGCAGTATGGGTCTTAAAGAATTCTAGCAGCAGGTCGCAGACACTACATTCTTTGCTCCATCACGGTAGGTCACTAGAGGAAGCAGCAAGCTCTTTACTGAGTTTCACAATGGCCAGGCTGGTGGCAGTATAGCTGGCACTTAAGCAGGTGTCTATTGGAACAAAAATGAGTCTAAGGAGGAGGACCATAGCTCAATGATAGAGCATCTTCTTTGCATGCCAGGTTCAATCCTCAGAATCTCTAGGTGGGGCTGAGAGAGAACTCTTGCCTGAAATCCTGGAAAGCCACTGCCAGATAAGGCAGAGTTGGAATGGACCAAAGGTGATGGTCATAACGTTCCATCAAATATCATAATATTTATGTCTATCAGAATATGTACACCTATTTTTCTAGTGCCCATGGATATTTCAGTATGTCCACACAGGCAAACTCTGACAGTTTTCAAAACAGGGTGGTAAAAATGTCTGTCGGCATTGAGAAAGCATGGATTTAGGCTTGCACCGACGCAATTACACTCAGATGCTTCCTCATGTAACCAGTGTCCATGCTTTCACCCCACAGGCCTGCAAAGTTCCTAGAAATCATGTGAAGTTTTTCCTCAGTTTAGTCATCGTCATCTGAAAGCACCAGTTGGTGGAAACTCTTCCGATTACCCGTGCATCTTTTTTTTGAGCTGTTTTATCCAACTCTTTATTAGTGGAATAGAGTCAGAGTTGATGTGCCCCCTTGTATCCTTACGCAGTGTAGCCCTATGCAAAGCACTTATTCATCCCAACGTTGTGGATGACGCCTTCAACCCGAGGCTGTTCACATGAATGAAGATAGACAGCAACAATATATGAAAAAGAGAAATGTTCACAGACAAATAGGACAGTTAGGTGCCCAGTCTCCATTAACTTCTAGTGTGGTGCCAAATCTCCCCCTTAAGCAATAACATCTCCACATGATGGACAATTCTAGGCTAGTTTACGGGGAGCGCTATCCTGTTTAATTACGTTACCAAAACAAGGAATATGTTCTTGTTTGAATAAAGACAACTGTATGGTTGGGGAGGTGTAATAGGGACACTGTTGTGCCCCTGTTCTTTGCCCCTCAACTGAATTTCCCCCACAGCCCCATATTTTGTTCTCCATGTGTATTACTGTTCTGAGAGCCTGTCATTTCTTATCAGAATGAGAAAGGCTAAAGAGATAATATTTCAATAACATACTGGCCTGATCATAAAATAACTCAATGGAAATATGTAACTGCCGCAGGCAACTCAGCAGGATAGTCAGCAGTCAGATGATTTCTATTCTGTGGTATTTTTTTATAGTTACATTTTCTGTTATATCAGACATACCCTCAAGTCTTAGTTATGCTTTTATTCAAAGAGGAGAGCCACAAGTATTAAGAGCTACAAAACTTATTATGATATATTACTATAAGGAAATAAAAGTTGGTGCCATGATAGCATATTGTTAAGGACAGGCCTGCCACATTAATTGACCTTCTTCCCCCTCGACCAAGGCCGAGGCCAAAGCATCCTTGTTGCTAAGAAACAGGGTCACTGCTTTCAGGCCTTATATCCGCACACATACAAAGAGGAGCAGAAGATGCAATGTTATGAAGGAAGGCAAATGTTTGTCAGAAGAAAAGACCCATTTGCTAGTTCCTATGCACTGAAAGGTTGGGAAATTATTTTTTAAAAAAGATAGCAAAAGAGCTATTGTTTTGAGGGCACTGTGCCATATTTTGTTGAGACCCTCCCGCAAAAAAGACAAGTTCACTTTCCAAGCTCCCAGTGTAGGCATTGTGAAGAATTTACATACACACCACTGAAGAGTTTTTAGGGACTCAGGGGGAAGCAAAGGGTGCTGTTTTCTATGCAAGCTTTTTTTACATTCTATCATAAACATTACTGCTTGCCGCTGTGTTAATGACAGGGCTTGAGGCAACAAAATGGCTCCGAAAGGTCAAAGCCGAGAGAAGTTGGTTCCCTCTTTCCTCATTGTGAAGTATGGAAAAAGTCGACACTTAATAAAGGCCACAGAACAAGGGTGTATATCACTGCTTGAGCAGTAACATTTGAATACTCGGTAAATTCATTACATTTAATCTACATTTGAGTCCTAGGACTGAGATGTGAATTCTTAGCTTCATAGTTTTAAAAGGACGGTTTTTATTGCCATGGGCAAGTGGCTAAACTATTAACCCTTGTATTCTTTCTTCCCTCCTGATAAAGGGAAAACTCACATTTTGCAGCATTCAGAGTTTAAAGTTAGGGCTAAAGCAAAATGATCATATTTTTTTACAGTAAATGTTATATCCATGGTATTTAACTCCATATAAAGTAAGCAGAATATATCCAACAGTGTGAAGTAACTGCTGGAAAGGTAATATAATCCATAACCACGGTCTTCCTTCTTTTCTAAATTGTTGTGTATAGGTCTGTCTATTGACCGCTTGCTTTGTTGTAGTCTGTTGCATTTCAAAATACAATAGAACTGCACACATCACAATATAGGCATAATGTATTCTTATTTCAGAATAGTCTAAGAAGAGCCCTGCTGGATCAGACCATAGATTTACTCCATTCAGAAACCAGTTTCCTACAGTAGCTAACCAGATGCATATGTAAAAAAAATCCTGGAGATAGTATACAACCATCATGGCTAGTGAATAGTTTTATCCTCCATGAATCTGTAGTATAATGTCTATAAAAAGCTAAAAAGTTGGCAGCCTCACTACACCTTGTGGTAGCAAATTTCTTAGTGTAATAGTGTGCTGTGTACTTCCGTCAGTTTGCCCTGAATCCCACCAAATTCCCCCCCCCCCAAAAAAATTGACATTGAATGACCCCTCTGCTGCTTCAGTCTATACTCCTCAAGTATGAACACCAATGGCAGGAAAATAGCACACAGGGGAATCTACATATTTGTTGCTGATTCCACCCCTTCCCTGTTCAGATTTGCTTCAAAATATCAACCAAAGGAAGTTCAATGATATTCATTGCAAACAAGAACAGTTAGGATTCATCACCATTCCTTTCAGCTGCTTGAGCTAAGCCATCAAACACCTGCCTGAACCCAATGTTAACGAGCTGTAGCAGGTAAATTAGCACATCTGAATCTGACCATGTAGAATCCTGAGCTCGATGAAGTGTTTAAGCACCCCCTTTACCTCCAACATTAAATGTCTTTTGACATTCACACAGAAGACAGAAAGAGAGTAATTAGCAAACCTGTTTCGCAGATGACAAGAAAAAGAATGAACAGCTACCAATAACAGACTTTGTGCTAATATGCATTTTCCATGTCTTGCATGTATATCTGCATCTTACACTGACGTTTTGCTTAGAATGCAGAAATTATTCTTAAGGAAAGCTGTCCTGCCTTTAAACCATGGCATCCCCTATTTGATAAGACTCTATTCTTCGGCAAATGCAAGCAGTACAATATTGTTCACAATTAGTTTATAATCTAATTCACAATTTGAATGCTATGTTTCTTGTTTGGAGTTCCCCTTTCAAATACTTATTTTCTTCTTCTGAGAAGAAGCATTTCTAATAAGGGTAGGGTGAAAACCTGAAAAGGCAGTGCTCTTGCACCTTCAATAGTTGTGTTGTTGTTGTTGTTGTTTAGTCGTTTAGTTGTGTCCGACTCTTCATGACCCCATGGACCAGAGCACGCCAGGCACTCCTGTCTTCCACTGCCTCCCACAGTTTGGTCAAACTCATGTTTGTAGCTTCAAGAACACTGTCCAACCATCTCGTCCTCTGTTATCCCCTTCTCCCTTGTGCCCTCAATCTTTCACAGCATCAGGGTCTTTTCCAGGGAGTCTTCTCTTCTCATGAGGTGGCCAAAGTACTGGAGCCTCAGCTTCACAATCTGTCCTTCCAGTGAGCACTCAGGGCTGATTTCCTTAAGAATGGATAGGTTTGATCTTCTTGCAGTCCATGGGCCTCTCAAGAGTCTCCTCCAGCACCATAATTCAAAAGCATCAATTCCAGCTTTCACTTCCATACATCACTACTGGGAAAACCATGGCTTTAACTATACGGATCTTTGTTGGCAAGGTGACGTCTCTGCTTTTTAAGATGCTGTCTAGGTTTGTCATCGCCTTTCTCCCAAGAAGCAGGCATCTTTTAATTTCGTGACTGCTGTCACGAATAGTTGTGCAGAAGTGGACATTTCAGTATGTATAGCTTTGTCATTCAGGCTGCAGAAATACCGTCTTCTACACAAATATTAACGGTGCAGGAGGCCTGTGTCCTCTTGCATCTTTTCATCTTGCACAAGGGTATAACTACTGTAGATGTTTCCTCAGAAAACATGTGTCCTCAGACCTGTGTTTGACAAGCTAATGCAAATCTGGGAGAGGTGCTGAGGTCTGAATTTGTGCAAGACAGTCAGCAGGTTGGGAGATGGATACATAACTCTTCTCCTGCCTGCTGATTCTACCCTGAAAATGCCCCCACATGTTTTCTTCCATCAAGTACACACACACACACACACACACACACACACACACCACTGTGGAGAAATCAACAGAAAAATGACCAGGAAGGCATGTTTAGAGGGGAGAAATTGTTAAGCTGACGGTTCCCTCCAAATAACTCCCTCCCTACATTGTCATTATGAAGCAGACTTTGAGTTGGAAACCGAAGGTCTTCCTTGCAATGTGTAATGTTGTCCTTGCTAAGAACTACTGATGCAACCACAGATTCACTGACTGATTCAGCCTTTGAAAAATTCAGCACAGAAAGGTTGTCTTCTCAGTTCACAATACTTTGCCATACTCTCTTCCCTTCTCCAAATCCTAAAGTCCAAGGGATGTAAATTTTGATGCAGGGAGAGAAGCCTCTAGATTTTTAATTACACATTTTTAAACCAATACAATGATTTGAGGAGATGCAAATTTTGCACATTAAAAAAAAATCTTTTGAGTTGACAATACTAAGCATTTTTGGTCAACCCCTATCAAAAAGAAGCAGCAGAGGGGATATTTTCACAGTTCTCAATAAATCAATTTTCACCTTTTCCAGTTGTGTTAATACAATACGAAAAGAATGCCTCCAGTCCTGCTACTTATGCTAAGTTACCTATTTGATACTCCTGCACTGAACAAGATCAACAGTTTATACAAACTGTTATGAGCCAGAGATCTAATAATTTGCATGACTATAATTGTGCAATGAACCAAAGATGTGTTTCCCAAAAACTTTGATAGCAACCAAACAATGTCAAAATCCCTTGTTTAAAAAGGAACAAGTTTGGCGTACTCAAGGTTAGTTAACAGAAGTTGCAAAAGAAGATTTAATGTAGTCAAGGTTTACAACTACTTCACCCAGTTTAGGCCCCCAGTTTTTATTTCTGTATATCAAACGTTCCATCTGTAGCTATGATTTTAAAAGAATCTTGAAGAGAAAACATTGTTAAATCTCATATTTTGCCTTGTGAGATCTGAAAACCAAGTTGATAAATAAGACCTGAAATCAAATCAATAAATCAATAAATTTCCTATCTTCCTGATGGGGTCTGAATTGAAGGAGCTAGTCTTTCTGTTGGGAAAAGTCTGGTTGCAGAATTCAGGACTTTTCTTACCTCTAAGATAAGCTCAATTTCTCCTGTATTGAAGAGAGAATAAACTCAGGCCATAATCGAGTACTGAAGATCCAACAGTTGTGGAGTCTAGGTGGTGGAAGCCCCATAATCTCAGCTGAGCTCCAGTTATACTTCCACCATGGCAGTTCTACTATTAAAACATCCCACATAAACTGGTGGAATGGCTGAAACGGGACGGAGATATGCACATTTATGCCATAACCTATGCTCCTTTAATCCATGGTCATGCCCCTGTCAACAGCACAAACCACACAGGAAATTTCAAAAATAGCTGAAACCAGATCAACACCCACCCTGCTGGCATCTCCATGATAGAACATAGGATATCAATTAACTCAGCACTCAATCACAGTTCACTACCATCAGGTATGTCAGGAAACCATAAGTAAGATTTGGTCTTGAAGCTGGAGGCATGGCGTATATCATGGATGGGGAATCTCAGGCCCTGGGATCATATGTCCCCTGCCCCCGTCTTTCTATTTGGCTCTTGGGACTCCCCCAACATCAGAACCCTCTGCAGGCTACACGCGCTCTCCCCAAGCCACAGCTTCACATCCTCTTTGTATGCTAACACTGTACAAATGTTGATTTTCCATTTCCAAACCTGTCCATGCCATTCTTTCGCTTGGCTGCTGCTTTGTATTTTGTTTCTGGATTAGTCATATAGGTGACCTCCACCAAATCAGAATTCACATAGGACTGAAATTCACTAGGGCATGTGAGGGCATTTGAAAGTAAGCACGAGTGAGGGCACTCTAAGAAAATAAGTAATCATTTCTGCAAGGTATGTAACACATAAATTAGTGAGGAAAAGGAAGCATTTTTTCAGCACTGCTGAAAGCAATAATGAAAAACAATGAGTACTTTCACCACAGCCCTGGCCTAAATCTACAAAGCCTTTTAAAGTGAAATGCTTTTCTTCAGTCGCCCCAACAAGTGAGAGTCTTTCAAAGGTTTGCTTCGGACATCCATACTCTGCACGTGAGATGAACTTTTTACCTTTTCTTTGTGCTTTTGATCTGCAGTCTACATGAGCTCATTAAGAGACCGTATTATTTAGCTTAAACTTCAAGCACTAAGCATTTCCCACAGTAGCCCCAGGCTTGGAGTACTGTGTAGTACAGCTTGTGCAGCCTTTGTGCCATGGCAACATGTCATAAAATATCTACCAGGTTGCATCAGTAAAGGTAAGGTTGAGTGGTTCGAAGGATGCAACGCAGATGCTCAGACACTTCAGAGAGGCCTGCAAAGAGAGGTCAGTGCCCATCAACTGATAGGCTGAATTCTAATTACTCAGGAATGCTCAGCATGAGTTGCTTGAAGAGGACTGTAATAAATCTTGTGGCAGGCATCAAGGACACCTGGCTTCTCATCAAAATGCCTTTCACAAGACCACCTAAAAATCCATCACCCTTCTCACCCTTCCTTTCGCTAATCTCTGTTGCAAGGATGGAGACACGGAGACAAAGACAACCAGGCAGGTGATCCAAACTCTATAGTGATGGGCAGCGGGTGCCAATATAAACAGAAAGTAGGCAGAGAGGCAAAGGACGCAGCTTTGCAAACCATAGTAAATACTTTTGACATTTCCCTTGAAGTGTAAAAAGAGACTCTTCTTTATGAGTTGGTAGGCATTTCATAAATTAGATTTCACCTGATGGCATTTTTTAAATGGAACGAACCTAAAGTCACCAGGTCTGTCAGTTGAAAGGGAAGCTGCAATCCAACTCCCCTAAAGGTAAAGGGACCCCTGACAATTAAGTCCATCCACGAATGACTCTGGGGTTGCAGCACTCATCTCGCTTTACAGGCCAAGGGAGCCGATGTTTGTCCGCAGACAGTTTTTCCGGGTCATGTGGCCAGCATGACTAAGCTGCTTCTGGCAAAACCAGAGCAGCGCACAGAAACGCTGTTTACCTTCCTGCTGAAGTGGTACCTATTTATCTACTTGCACTGCATGTTTTCGAACTGCTAGGTTGTCAGGAGCTGGGACCGAACAACGAGAGCTCACCCCATCGCAGGGTTCGAACCTATGACCTTTCGACCAGCAAGCCCAAGCAGCACAGTGGTTTAACCCACAGTGCCAGAGGAAAGCCCATTTAAGACAACAGGCCTTACTTCTGAGCAAATATGCATGGGATTATGTTATACATCACCGTGTGCTGCATTCTTTATGGGCTGCTCTGTGTGGAAGTTTTGGCTTGTGCAAAACATTTGAACATTGCTTCAAGTGCTATCTTTGCACTAAGGATGACTTACAAAATGTTAAAACTGAAACTAGTGAATATTGGTTCTTCATGAAAGTGAGCGAACAGACACATATTATACTACTGTACTCCAGTGGCTTCTTATTTTCGTCCAAGCACAATTCCAATTTATTGGACAATAAACTAAACTTTAAACAGCTTGGACTCAAACATATCTAAAACACAATTTCCTCCTCAATGTCTCATTATATTGTCTACAATGACTATGAACTCTAAAATAGATTGTGTTAATATTACTATCCACACATATGCAAGTGAACTTTCCCTAATGTAATACGTAAACTTTTGTATGCTATTTTCATTAATATAAATACCTTTGTGTGTGCATTGTTCCCTAATATTCACTTTTTGGTATGCATTTTCAGCTGGAGAACTGCATTGTAAAATTCTTAAGAGTGATACTTTCATAGGTTATCTGTGTTTTGGTTTTGCTGTGAGGTTGGGAAGTGATAATTAGGTACGTTCATCTTAAAATGCAAACTCAATAAACTTCTCCTCATGGTTACTTGCACCATAGCTAAAATTTAGCTCACCAAAATAATTCAGTGGCTTGGGTACTACCTACTGAATCATGTTCTCACAAATCAGTAAGACTGAATCCCCCCAAAATTATGTGCTTAGCAGTAGCTTCCAAACCTTAATGATTTGCAAAGTTCCTACCGAGGGCTCTGAATCTCCACACCAACCACAACGTGGGCTGCGCCTATCAGCAGCTCATTGTACAGATTGCTCTTGTAATGATTCTCTTGGGTGTTTTAATTGATGTATTCTCCCACTGGAATATCTTGGCACAGTATCATAACACACTCAAATCAACAGGAACCTCTGGGGGAAAGTCACAGTAAATTAAGTACAATTAGCAGAGCAAACATCAACACTACTAGCCTGCTAGTATAGTAATTGTTCAGTCAGCACTTATTATATGGACCATTTCTCAAATCAGTGGTCTTTGAAAGGGATCATCATGATCCTAAAGTAGGCTAGGAAAGAAGGGTTTTCAGGCTGTTCTTTTGAGCTGCTGGACTGGAATACTACTGGCTAAAAACAAAGAGTCGTGCAGCAGGGCACTGTCAGAGAAGATGACAGACCACAAGGGGATCATATATCTTGGGCCTGGTCCTCACCAACAGGGAGGAACTGATCAACGAAGTGGAAGTACTGGGAACCTTGAGATGAAGTGATCATGTCCTCTTGGGATTCATTACACAAAGGCAAGGGAAAGCTGAGTGCAGTCAGACATGCCGGACATGCCAATTTCTAAAAGCTTAAGGAACTATCGAGTGAGGTCAGAAATACTCAGTGAAAAGGGAGTCCAAGATGGATGGGAGTTTCTTAAAGCTGAAATACTGAAGGCCCAAACGCAGGCAATTCCAAGCAGAAAGAAAAGTGGGAGGCATCTAAAGAAACTGGTATGGTTGCATCAGGAGCTTACAGATGAGCTGAGATTTAAGAAGGGCATATGTATAAGAAATGGACAAAAGGGGAACGGACAAAAGAAAAGTATACACAAGTAGCCAACAGTTGCAGGGAGAAGGTCAGGTGGGCCAAAGCTCAGAACGAACTCAGGCTTCCAAGAGAAGTTAATAATAATAATGAAGGTGTGATTTATCAGACAAGGCAATGCTATGAAGTACAGGGTGAAAGGATCCCTTTAAAAAATGGTATTCAGGCCACCCCATCATTCATCCTGAAGGTCAACTCCCTGTTCCACAGGTCTCAAGACATTGTTTTGCCGTCCTTTTGTCCCAATCCGAAGTCAGACATCCTTGGGACCCTCAGGTTCTACCTTGATAGGACCAAAGCCTTCCATAAATCGGAAGCTCTCTACTCCATTATTGAACAAAATAAAGAATGGAGAAGACAGAGGCTGCAAGGTTTTTTCCTCCTCCATATCAAGGTGTCTTCACAGTGGCCATTTCAGAAGCCTGCCTAGCTTTAGGGAAATCATCCACTGTAGGGCTGATAACACATTCCCTTAGAGGGGCAGCTACCTCAGCTGCTTTTAAAGGAGATTTTCGATATCCTGACAATAAAAAAAACAAATATCGAAGGAGAAAGATGGACCTACGAAGATTTATTAGTAAAAACAGAGACCGGTTGGAGGATTAGGCCATATGAAGAAATAAAGAACAAATTGACAGGTTGGATCCAATTTCATCAAATCAACTCTATCTGGACCGAGGATAAAAAAAATGGGATAAGTGAGAAAAAATCTAGATTCCAGATTGAAATATTAGAAAGTAAAACAAAACTCCTATCGAAAATGTATAGCCTGTTGCTCGAATGGGACACCAAAGATGAAGAAGTAAAGGAGGTAATGGTGAGATGGGCAATGGACTTTGGGTATAACATAGAGTTTGATAAATGGCAGGCACTATGGAATAAAGGTATGAGATTCTCGGCATGCACAACACTCAGGGAAAATATGTACAAAATGATGTACAGGTGGTACGTAACGCCCGTAAAACTGGGAAAAATATATAAAACTGGTCATAAATTATGCTGGAAGTGCAAGATTAAGGAGGGCGATTTTTATCATATGTGGTGGTTGTGCGAAAATGGTGGTTAGAAAATTTTGGGAATCTATTTACAATGAACTAAAAAAAATCTTTAAATATACCTTTATAAAGAGACCTGAAGCCTTTTTGCTGGGGATAATTGGAGAGGAAATCAAAAAGGAAGATCAAACACTCTTTCAGTACGCGACAGTGGCCGCCAGAACTCTAATAGCGCAGAATTGAAAGACACCAAGAATCCCAACCATAAATGAATGGCAATCGAAACTACTCGACTATCTAGAATTGGCAAAAATGACACAGAAAATAAGAAATCAAAAAGACACAAAGTTTAATAAAGATTGGAATAAATTCATGGCATACATGGAAACGGAGGTAAAAAAAACTAAAAAAAACACAGTAGGTGCGATATAACACTTGTGATGTAAAGAATTTTTTTTTTTTTGAAACTGCAGATAGAAAATTTTATAACACATTCCGAAACCGAGATGAAGGGAAGTCAGTCAGTGTTGTGTGTTAAGTAGTTAATGTAGTTAATTTGTTGTTGTCTTATGTCAGGAGTATGTATATGTATGTATATGTTTTTTTTGGTGTGAATGTGTTGTGTTTGTCTTTTTTGTTTGTATGGTGTTATAAAATAAAATTTATATTTTAAAAAAACATATATAAATATATATATATATATATATATATATATATATATAAAGATTTGTGTTAAAAAAAAATAAATAAAAAATAAAGGAGATTTTCCCCTAGGGGACATTTGTAGGACAGCTGCCTGGGCTTCCCTGCACACTCTTTCCATTTAGTCAGTTTGTCGCCAGAGTGTCTACTCCCTGTGTCCCTGGAGTCCAGAGTCGAGACATGAATTGGCCTATTTTGGTGCTTTGGGTTGTTGCGAACAGGCCCATTACTAGCATCCCATATCCTTCCACTATCTGCAGAAAGACCTGAGGGTGAAGTTGCCACTCCGCCTCGAAGCCATATCTGTAAAGGTGTTTTCATCTTAATTAGTTTCAAACTTTTGAGCTTTAGTCATGCTGTGAATGTGGGACGCGGGTGGCGCTGTGGGTTAAACCACAGAGCCTAGGACTTGCCGATCAGAAGGTCGGCGGTTCGAATCCCCGAGACGGGGTGAGTTCCCGTTGCTCTGTCCCTGCTCCTGCCAACCTAGCAGTTCGAAAGCACGTCAAAGTGCAAGTAGATAAATAGGAAACTCTGGCGGGAAGGTAAACGGCATTTCCGTGCGCTGCTCTGGTTCACCAGAAGCAGCTTAGTCATGCTGCCCACATGACCCAGAAGCTGTACGCCAGCTCCCTCGGCCAGTAAAGCGAGATGAGCACCGCAACCCCAGAGTCGGCCACGACTGGACCTAATGGTCAGGGGTCCCTTTACCTTTACATGCTGTGAATTGGGTAGCGACCAGCTTTGAACATTGTTTTAAAAACCTGCTTTGAAAATGCTTTATGTGTTTAATTGCCTTTTGCAAGCCGCCTTGGGAGGATTTTGTCCTGACAGGTGGGACAGAACAACTTTCAGTAAATAAATCTTAAAAGGAAAACACACAGACACACTGCTGCCCCCCTTCTCAGCTCTAAAGTCCAGGAGCAAAAGCTGAAAGCAACAAAAGAAATCGGAGCACTACTTCAGATAAATTATTTGTTACATATAGGATACACAGATCCCAGATGTCCAGATATACTTGTGTGCAAGAAGAGATGTACAGGCCAAGATGGCGGGGGTCCTCACCTACATTGTGTGGTGCAAATGGATTTCTCTGTGCTGTTTCCACACACCTATTTCCTGCTTTGGACTGAGGCAGTGACATTGTGCTAGAGAAAGCTCAGGAAAATATTGTTGTTTAAAACATTGCTGTCCTACGTATGTCTACTCAGAAGTAAGGTCCACTGGATGCAGTTGGATTTTCTCCCAGGTAAGTATTTAGGATTTCACCCTTAGTCACTATATAGAATCAACACTGGGGGTATTTTTGTGCAGGGCAAAGACGTGACCTTATGAAAACATGATTTTGAAACCATTTTTTAAAAAACCCTCCTTCTGAACCTGTTTAACTTCATCCTGCCCGTGTAGCCATCAGGTCTCTGCCAGAAAAAAGCAAGACTCCCAAAACCAAGCGGAATTTGTGTCCAGTGCAGATTCTACATGCAAGATTATCTAGTTATTATTCTCAACTCTTTCTTCATCACGTTGGATTTATTGCATTTCTAAAGGACGATGTGTTAATTAACTAACCTCAACGAGCATTTCCTTTTCGGCATAAAAAGCTATTTTTTTTACTTAATCATGTGCAATGTCAAGCAGCTAAAAAAGAATATGTCGAGAGGTTTGCCCTTGATTAAAACATAAAAATGTGGCCATAAATATTTTTTTATTAGCTGTAATACCTTTGCTTTATTAGGAGGATAACAGACTGCTGGTTAACTGATCATGAAATATTAATTAAAAAGAAAAATATATGGGAGGGAGTTATTTCTGTTGTGTCTAGCTCCCCCCCCCACCCTCAAATCTTTTCTTTTATCATACCAGAAGATAACTTTTTTTTTTCATTTTGTTCCTCATCAGCTTATATGTATGGCAACTCTACCACTGTTTTTCCTCATCCTAAAACCAACATGGTAGTCCAATGTGGACTCTAATAATGTTGGCAGTGTGGTTTCTGGTGTCCTTCCCCACCCCAGTGCTGTCTCTAATTTAACATTTTCCCCCACTGCTGACAAAATTGATGGGATATTGAGGCCCAGGAAAAAAACTGCTTGGGGGAGGACCAAATCAGATTCCTAAACTGAGGGTTAGCCGCTCCCATTATAAATATTTGAATAGTCTCCACATATCAAGTTGTATTGTATCTCCACGTGTCAAGACGTAACTGAATTTAAGCATATACCAATAAAAAAGTAGATCTGGTGCTATTTTTCTAGAAAAAGAGGTGCCAGAACTCATCCTGAACACCTCTCTCGTTCTCCTAGAATGACAATGGCATCCGCCTGAGAGGTGCCGGAACTGAGTTCCGGCAAGTTCCATCTGAAAAAGAAACCCTGAATAGTGCCATGTTTTGTCCTCTGTCTCTGAGGAAATTTCAGTTTGTAATCCAAAAACTCTCTAAAATTTTGTGCTTGCAATTCATTGTTTATATCCAAACCTATAAAGAAAGAGCCGTGTTTGCAGAGGCAAACGCTGCAAACACAAGAGAATAGAGTGAGATGAACGATCCCTGAGGTAATATGACTAAGGTGACAAAGTTTTGTAATCTCGTCCCCTTAATTTGTAAGGTGTTTATTTATTTATTTAATGAAATTTATACACTGTGGGATTGGTTTGTTTGGTTTTTTAAAAAAAAAAGTCCTCAAGGCGGTTTTCCCCTCAAAGGAGGAAAAAAATCCACCTCTTACCCAATCGCCCAATTTAATTTTTATAGCTCTAAGAAACCGATTGTTGGGTGTGCCTAATAAAGAGGGCTTCATTTCTGACATTTGGAAGCAAGCAAATTGCGGAAGGTGGAAATCTGAAACAATTTCAAAAAAGCTTTATTTCCTCACCAGCAAAAGCATTTGCATACTGCTCATTCTGAGCAAAGAACATGATTAAATGTTGTTGTTGTTGTTGTTGTGTGTGTGTGTGTGTGTGTGTGTGTGTGTTTCCAGAGCTGTATTTTTAAGCTCTGTTTGTGTCATAGAAATGACCATTTTCTAAACCTACTTTTGATTTAAGAAAGAAAGGGGAGGGGGAAACCCTATTACTATAAAAAGTCATTACTCCCAGACCTCTTTATGTAGTACAATGTTAAGTACACTGCAATGTTGAGTCCCAGGTGGAACACAATACTGTAATTCAATTGAGAGATCCTGCTAATGTCCCACACTGTAAGAATATAGCTTACGGGTTTGGGTATGTGGTAGTGAATCTCTCAGCCTTGCGACTGAATTACGGCTTCACTATTTGGTCTGGCTCCCTTTGCAGTCGCTTGTAAGGTACAGGACTCCTTACAAGTTGCTTGTAATGTTATCTGTAAAACAATTATTAATATAAGAAAGGAAAGGTAACAGAACTATAAATTACTGTTCGTCCAGGAGAATAATATTGTTCAGGGAAAACCAGCACTACAGCAGGCATGATACAAGAAAAGCCTACATAGCCCAGGCAGCACTGGTAATGAAAACAGCAGAATAAAAATCTAGTCCTATTTATTGACATTAGTAAGGGCTTTTAAGAGAGAGAATCCCAAATGCTCAGTTAACTCAGGTCACTGTGGTTTTATTTTCTTACAGTACTGTAATTCAACTGAGAGATCCTGCTAATATCCCGCACTGTGAGTAGTCATTTTGGCATAAAAGCAGTTTATAAATTAATATTTGTTTGTTTGTGTGTTTGTTTGTTTGTTTGTTTGTTTGTTTAAAATCCTTGAGCCCATGGATTCTAGGAAGAAGAAAATACTAGGACATCCTTCAAACAACACTAAAACTGTGAGGCAATAAAAATACAAAACTGTTAAGCAGAACAATGGCTATGAAAACAGTTAAAATGCCTGGTCAAATTAAAAATCCTGGTGCTCAAAAAAAACCAAAAACCTGTAATGTCAACTCCAGCCAAGCCTCCTTGGGGATAGGAACAGTCCAATCGGACTATTTCTGTTTCTCTCGGTTTCTCATTTTCCCAAGCAGTTCAGTTGGCTACATTTCTACGTCAGTTTGTTGTTGTTGTTTTTAAAAAAGTCCTCACAAGAATCTCTCCTGCTGAGCTCTGGCATTGTGAATGCGCAGCTCTTTACTTTCCCATATCCAGCTGTCAAAGTCTCTCTTGCCTAGTAGGTGGGAGCAGAAGTAGCTTTAAAGGAGTGGGACAGGTTCAGCTGAACTAGGCGTGGTTCGGTAGGGACTCTGCAACTCTGATTTAGAACGGAGCGTGAGAAGCAGAGGGGTGCAGGATTTTGGCATCACACGGGGCGCCGCTTAAATTTCAGAGCCCAAGATCTGCCACTGGTGGGAACCAGAGGTGTAGCATGGGAAGGGCAGTGGGGCCATGTGTTATGTTGTGGGTGAACATATCAGCCGACACGGCGATTCTTCAAACAGCTCTTGTTTATTCACAGGCCAGAACAGAAATGAACTGAAGGGTTCAGCCAGCCTGCTTATATAGAGCTCCACTAGAACGCAACTGTAACAACATTCTGTAACTATCCAATCACTGAACGTCACTTTCAATCCCTTATTTGCATATGTGGACCTGAGTGAAAACTATCTACAGTATCCCCCTGCTGGCCCAGGGTGAGAACTTAAGTACATAACACCATGGCCCCAGGCGCAGATTTTTGAAGCAGTGTGAGGACAGCAGGCTCCCTCATCAAGGCTGGAGCCGTGAGGAAGCACGTTAAGCCATGCCTGGATCAGGCCTTCAGGGCTGGAGTGGTGGCAGCGCCTCCTTCTCTTTGTGGCCGGCGATGGGACGCCTGCACACGCCAGACAAGATGGAGGGGGAGGGTGCTGGCACTGCCACCCCAAAGAGAGGCAAGGGTCTCTGGCAGCTGCCGCCTCCTTCACATACAGTGCACCACAGCCTTCAAATCTGCCCTCCTCAAAGGTTTACTTTGATCCTCTTTCTCCCTCCACTTGCTTCGCCTTACTCTGTGCACACCGCCAGGTCTCCTCCATCTCCTGTCAGACTGTTGCAGTGTGGGCTTGGGCTGGCACAATCCCCCCTCTGCACCCCATGCCCCACACCTCAGACGCTGACAACCCATGCTACACCACTGGTGGGAGCGAAAGGGGAACATTAGGAAAGATGAAGGATCTGGACATTAAATGCCACCAGAACAATCCTGAAAGCAGACGGAATGTGGTTATTTTTGTGAAAATGTGAAAATCTCCTAAAAGCTGTGTTGAGAGCCTCTCAAAGCTATAAAGCAGGATATAAGTATTCTAAAGGAACACAATATAATAAAAGCACTTATGGTGGGATTTTCGGGACTTTAGCTATTTTGCATTCTGTCTTACATTACTAATGGAACTATTATAACAAATCATTTTATCTCTTAAGTTCTTCAGCAGTTCGGTGCACCTTACTCCGAGCAATTATTAGTACTATAAAATCTGAAATACCTAAAAACGCTAAGAGTTCTTGGTTGTCCTAAGTTCAGGATGCCATTTGCGTGGGGTACATGAAAATGGAAACATTTCTACAGTGTAGCTCTGAGTTCTCATAACCCATCACCACCACATCCTCCCTGCCCCCAAAACTCATCTATATGCTAATTTATCAGTGGCTAATACTGCCCTGAAATTTAATGATACTAACGGAAGGAGAATGTGAAACGAAAATTTTGCTTCCTCTCTTTACAAAGCCTGTGTGTGTGTGTGTGTGTGTGTGTGTGTGTGTGTGTTTGGAATGAAAGGCAACAAAAATATTGATTTAATAAAGGCACAGATTGTAGGTAGGGCTAGCATCTCCTAGTTCTATTTTTACAACCCCATCAAAGCACCAGAACCTGGGTGAGCTTGGAGCTTCCTCACAAAATAAGTGCATTAGCTATTTCTCTGTCCTTTCTCCACCTTCACTCTGATGCTCTTAAGGTGAAAACAGATGGGACATTTTAACATTGGTCACAGGTTTACTACTTCTGGCAGAATGAGCCATAAGATGTCTAGTACCTGTTAGAAGTCAGGTCATGCATACATCCTACAAAGCAGGGGTTGAGGTGCAATTAAAAATGCCAAAGGCGAGAGGTCAGACATGCTGTCCACCTTTCAAAAATACACCTGTTCTGGTGATTGTGGAAGGACATATGTTGGTGATGTCGCAGGCATTAGCCAGTATGTGCCTTTCACAACTAAACTTTGGCCAATTTTAAGTCGTATATGCTTGATACGAATGTTGTAGCAAAACAGACAGTGTGGTGTAGTAGTTAGAGTATTGGGATAGTACATCAGAGACCAGGGCTCAAATCCCCACTCATATATAAAACTCACCTCATAACCTTGGGCCAGTTACTGTCTCTCAGTCTAACTTACTTCACATGGTTGTTGCGGGACTAAAATGGAGTGGGGGGATCATGATTGCCACCTTGAGCTGCTTGGAGGAAAATTGGGATATAAATGTAATGATAAATAAATTAATATTGTGAGGATGATTTCACAGGAAATTCTTACTACTCTTAAAATCTTTATTCATTCGTTCGTTTCATTTAATTTTTAATCCACCATCAGACAAATAATCTGGAGTTGGGATGTGTCAGATATAAAACCAAGCAATATAGTTAGCTAACAGAACAATATAAAATCTGCCAGTATAACCTCTCCTTAAAAATCAGTGACCTAATACATCAAGAATCCACCACACTAAAGGGTGTTTAGCTAGTGCCCAAAATTTTGGTTACAGTGAGCTTTTAGGAGGGAGGGCATTCCAAAACTGGGGAGCCACCATTGAGATGGCCCTATCAAGTGTTGTAGGAGTATGAGCCTCACTTAGCAATGGATTAATAAGTAGGGCATCCCTATCTGATCTCAATGCCCTCCCTCCTAAAATATGATTCAGTGAGAGGTGCTCCTTAAGGTAACTGAGTCTGAGGTCAAGCAAGGCTTTATAAGTCAGCATTAAAATCTTGAAGCAAGCTCAGCAGCATACAGGCAGCCAGTTCAGGCTCTTCAAAACGGGTGTTCTGTGAGCTCAACTGAACACCCCAGTCAATACTCTGTACCAGCTGCTGCTTCCAAACCTGTTTTCAAGGACAGTCCCATGCAAAAAATGGTTCTTATAAGAGCATGAAGTCAGGTTCTCTCTGTCCAGGAACTTCCAGAGCCAGTAAAACAGCTAACAATAAGCACTCCAACCCACTTCCTGTGGGTTTCCAGTGACAAAGGTGATCAATCCCATTAGAGGGAGTACAACCCCATGCAGAACAAGCCATCTGCAAGGCTGCAGCAGGGAGGTTGGTGCTGTGCAGGAACAGCAGCAGAGCCAATCTGATGCTCCTGCCACCCCACCTGCCCTGCGCTAACCTCCCTGGTGCCTCACCCCATCCCCATCCCTTCCCCTCCCCCTTTCAGTTGCCAGCAGCTACCTCTGCATTAGAAAGCAGATGAGCAATGCCAGCATACCCTGCTGACCACTACAGCCTCAGTTTTTAGCTCCTAATTCAGTCCCTGGCTGCCTTGAGACATCAGTATATCACTTGTACAACCTCTCCTGATTCGGATGGTATGGAGAAAGGCACATGGGTATCATCAGCAGTCTGGTGATACTGTTCCTGAAACCCCTTGATGCCTAACAGGTTGTGCCTGTCTTAATCTTCCAAAATAATAATAATAATCAAATGCAGCAGCAAGCAGATGAAACTGAAGAGCAGGATGGAAACCAAAGTAAAAAAAAAAGAAAACAAAACAGGCCAGCAAAGAGAACAGTTGCTTTCAGTCAACATCAACAAGTTGCCTTCAGTTTTCTCTGCATTCATTTTCTAGCACAAAAGGGGGGAAGAATGAAGAATATTAGCATAAGAGTCCTATGGCCATAATCAAACTGTAATTGGCCTCGGAGATCACTTACGACAATCAGGGAAGTAATAAGGTATCTGAATAATTATGAAAAATTAGGCACATTTATGAATAATTACACTCTTAATAACTATCTAACACATCTAATTTTTAAACTGTAATCCGCGTCATTATTGATTGGCATATCATCAGTGCACACCAATTCCCTTCCTTTCTTATAGCCATTATTTGATTTAACCATTAGGCTCTAATTGGGAGCTTATTCTCAGACATAGGTCAAGAAAAGTCACAGAGGCTTGTCGTGATGCTAAAGGAAGAGAAGCCTCACTAGTAGAGTAGGATGCAATAGAATTACTTGCAGCGGCAATGGCTCTTTGAGAAGAAATAAACCAAAACACAGAGATCTGCATATTAAAAACTGATAGAGGCGAAGGTTGAATAAGAGACTGGAGAGGGGCTATTTTCTTCCTGTCACTTTACTAGTTCCACCCCCTCCGATAATTGATGCACAATATCTTGGTGGCATGACAGACGTATTAGAATTTTTATGATAACGTCTCCACAGGTTTGAAACCATCTTTATAAACCATAGTTAGCAAAGCTAGTATGATCCACACTTAGGATCTTTTGTGGGGGGGTGGGGGGGAATGGGGAAGGGAATATACTGGAGAGTTATTCATTTTTAACTAGTGTACAGGGACCTATGGAAGATAAATCATTCTGTCTATCTGGAACGCCTCTCCCAATATGAACCTACCCAGACCAGGCTTTATTATCTGAAGGGTGAAGACAAGGGAGAGGGCCTTTTCAGTAGTGGCTCCCTGTCTATTGGAATGTTCTCCCTAGAGAGATGCCTTCACTGATATCTCTCTTCTCCCAGGCCTTTGATAGACTGAGTTCAGTCTGCTTTATTGTTAGCCTGCTGCCAAGCTTCCTATTGCTGATGTTTTGGTTTTTTATATGTTGTATGAAATGTTATTATGGTGTGTTTTTTTAATCTACCTCTATAATATTATGTATTTTTATATAAATGTAGGTCACCCGAATACAGTTTAGGTGGCAAGCAACTAGTAAGGTAGTGGTGGTAATAAATAATATATTTTACTTTCTTTCTTTCAAAAACGTTTCTGGCTGGCAGGACAAAGATTCCATGAATCACAGAATGAATTGATGGTACACATTGCCACTTGATGATGTGCTCACCATTAGAATAGATTTAATCATAGATTTAAGATCCTTTGCTATCAGAGAGAGAGAGGGAGAGAGAGAGAGAGAGAGAGAGTGCCTCCATGTGCTCAGACAGTATATCTCTAATTACCAAATATTAAGAGCAGCCAAGAGGTGATAGCTATCTCTTTCCAGGAACATATTGAGGTCACAATATAGAATTACATGGAACTTAGCCCATACATAGTCCTCATCCATACTTGCTAATAGACATGAGTGTAGGAAGAACACACTCTTGTTCTGGTCCTTAGCCCAAAGTCCTGGCACACCACAAGGTAAATTACAAGCATCGAGACTGGGAGTAGATCTCAAGCTTGCACATCTCCTCTCTCTGCCTGCCTCATTCATCTCACTGCACGGCAGAAGTCTCCCAAACAAGACAATTCCAAAGTTAATTGAACACGGATCTCCCTCGATCCTGGAATTGAACTTGCTTGCAGATTCTGTCTTCAACATCACAGGAAGTACCTGTGCTCAAAAAAACAAAAACAAATGCGCATGGGACCCCCCCATTTGCAATGCAGCTTCTCTGATGAGCATTTTGACCAACTCTCCAGTTCCACGCCAACATTCATTCCTATGAACAATGAGATGAGGTGGAGGAGCAAGGATTTGCCAAGAGGCATGCACACACATAAGGCCGCTCTTTGATTTCACCAGGTGTAGAGGTGTGGGCTGCTTAACATATGAGCAGCTCGGTGGTTAATGCAAGAGTGTATATTACAGCATTGGCTCCACAATTCCCTCTTGGTCTCCTGGCAATCAAATCCTATCTATCTTTCGCTCAAAAGCCCTATGATGCCTAGGGGCAAGGAGATGGGGGCGGCAGGGAGGATGTTTTATTTTGCCGTTTTTGCAATTTAACTTCTCTATTTTGGCTTCTCCTGTTCTGCCAACTTAGCTGTTTTCTTTTCCTGCCCCAGTTTGAATCCTCTCAGAGCAGAATAACACATGTTGCCTGTTGGGTTTAATAGGTGACTGTCACTGAAACTGGAAGACGAGAGCAAACAAATGCGGGCTGATTACAAGAGCGATCCTCCTCGGGGGTCCAGGAAAACCTGCACACATGCGCTCCTCAAATTCTGTGACTAAATATTAACAGGTCTGCACAGTACAAACGATGTCTTTTTTCAAAGTACTGCTGTCTGCTAGACACACGGGAATCTGCAAAAGCAGATTGTTTTGCATATCCAAGGAAAAAAGTTGCGGCTCTGTTTTGTTCTTCTAAGAAAAGAGTCCAAGGTTTAAAGTTTGGTGATACAGCTGTTGATTATCCCCCACTTTAAGAATACAAGGCAGCAGCATGTAGGAAACAAAGAACTATCAGTTGCAGTATTAGACATACTTATCAGTGGGTAAACGTCTCACTAAAATTAGTAAGAATGCTTACAAGGAAACAGGACGCAGTACAGTGGTACCTCAGGTTAAGTACTTAATTCGTTCCAGAGGTCCATTCTTAACCTGAAACTGTTCTTAACCTGAAGCACCACTTTAGCTAATGGGGCCTCCCGCTGCTGCCACGCCACCGGAGCACAATTTCTGTTCTCATCCTGAAACAAAGTTCTTAACCCGAGGTACTATTTCTGGGTTAGTGGAGTCTGTAACCTGAAGCGTATGTAACCCGAGGTACCACTGTATACAAATTTGATATAAACAAATAAATTAGCATGTATTAGATCAAGTTGCACCTTGCATGAAGGGCTATTTGTATTGATTTACCCCTTCACCAAAGGAAATCAACCATGCAGTTTTCTCTTATGCCTACTGAGCAGCAGCTGCATAGGGAGCCTTCATATGTTGTATCCTTAAATGCAGAGGATGTTAGATGAGATTGGTGAAGAGGAATAATGTTCACTTGTTCCCCTCTATGTGACCAGGCTGAGTGAGGTGTATTGTCTAATCTGACACTGATTCCCATCTGTTCCCCACTCCAAACGAAATCTCAGAACGAAATCTACCAGGTCAGATCAGGAAATCTAACCTGAATTACAAAAATTTCCAGAATCCAACAGTAAATGCAGGGCACTTCCATATGACCTGTTTATTGATCATTCATCCTGATGTGTTTGCAGGGAGATTAGAAGCAGTCGGCTATTTAATGTGCATTCATTCTTATTTGTTTATTGGGAGGTTTGATTTCAAAGCAAATGCCATCCCACACTTTCCTGTGCATTTCCCCATTACTTTCCTTACGGTAAGCAGTCTGATCTTCAGGAGGAAGCGGGTTTGTTGTGCAAGGCCTCCCAATCAATTATAATCTCACAACCTGAGTATTCCAGAATATGAGGGAATCCCACCCAAAAATTCTGGGTGGAATATATATATATATATATATATATATATATATATATATATATATGGATCAGCTGTGTTTTATGGATGGTTTCTTATTGTGAACTGACAATTTTCAACTGTCTCTTTACACAATAATGTAACCAAACATTATATTACACAGTAATGTAACCAAACACTTTTACCTCCTAACCATAACCCAACTACTACGTGTCTTTATAAGCAAACATCATAGCTAAGGTATCATTCAGCATGTACTTTACTCTCCAGCACTAACGGAAAATACCGTACCAACTTTTTAAAGCTTAGTTTTCTTCTTTTCCTATCTAAAACTTTATTGCAAAAATAATAAATAAATGCTGAATACTAAGACCTCTACCGCCCTTACCTTACAATGTTTGAGTGTGTCAGGAGGTTTGTATGACAGACTATTGACTACTTTTCAGAAATTTGTTGACCTAAATCTTGCAACTAAAGACAAGCCATAGCCCTTCTATTCCTCAGCACTCATGTCAGCTGTCTGAGGTTTTGCATGATTAATGTTCTTTAGAAACCTTACAAAATCAATAAACAGGCTCTAAAGCAGAAGACATCTGTATCCAAAAGCCTTGCTTTTCTTTTTTTTAGTTACCTCTTTACCCTGGCCTTTGACACCTGAGATATATGTATTTTTTAGGATAGGACACACCCTATTTTTGTGATTGTTACATTGGCCAAAATAACTTTAGCAAAATATAATGAATCTTTCCCTTCTACCCTCCTCAATTTAAAGTTATAGATGATGATGATGATGATGATGATTTATTAAATTTCTATACTGCCTTTCATCCAAGGATCACAGGGCAGTTTACAATATAAATCCATGGGTGGTGCTAGAAATCTACTCCCATCCCAAAATTGGAGAAGTTATCCACACTTGGTTTTTATCTCACAGGATAGTTGTGTTTGACAGCAGTTGTGATTGCCAAAGTGATACAGAAATTGATAAACTAGAATGACAATAAAAAGTTGAAGATGAATACATCTTGGCCTGTGGATGAGGGCAGCAAGTATACATGTGATGGGATTGAAGAACAGGTTTATATATATATATATATATATATATATATATATATATATATATATATATAAACCCAATACCACAAAACCAAAGAGGGGGCAGGGGTAAGAGGAGAGAAGGATGCATTTTGAAATACACAGTTGAGCCCTTTGTGCTGGGGAAAGAAGAGCCTTGTTTTCTTTCAGTGCTGGCAGCTGAGTTTGTGTTGATGCACAGAAGTAAAACAAGAGCATTCAAACAAGTGGAACATGATCTGATAAGCCTGGAAATGACTCTGCCAATTCATCCAGCCCAAATGACATCTCTGCCAGTGCCCTTTCAACACTTCTGATTTGAGCACGAGATTCCCAGGGGAAGACTTTTTCTTACACACTCTGTCCTGGTTCCCTACCCTACACAATTCAATGGTGGGAGAAGGGGTCGAAGAATCAGAGGGGGAGGGAATGGATGGGTTGTATTCATTTTCTTTTAGGGAAACAGTGTTTTTTCTGTTATTTCGCTTCTGTAATCTTTCCTGTACTGTATTCTGTTCTATGCCAAAAAAATGTCCCTTTAGGAATCATATTTAATCCTATCTATAATATAAAATAAAAACATGCATGCTCTGAGTGACCATGCTTTGCTAGCTCTGTAGCTGTCCAGGGATTGATAATACTCAAACCTTGCTCAAATCTTCTAACTAAGCTTGTACAGGACAATTTCTTTCTGCTCATTTAATTATAAGAGGTGGGGTTTTTTTATTGCATCCATGATCCAGTTCAATACTAATTTTACCTTCTTCTTTTTTTAAAAGGAAAGGGTCTTATTATAGCAATGTAAGTGCAGCACAATTTGTGGCTGCAAATCCTTTTACCCAGAACCACAAACTGATAACATTTGTGCTCTGCAAATTTTCAAAAAAAAAAAAATTAATATAAAGATTTATGTTCAGATCATGCATTTTAGGTCTTAAATTACCATGATTTATGAAGCAGCCCTAGTAGTTGTATGAATGTCATTAAAATTATCCTTTCAGCTTAACTGTGCTGCTTCTTCATGGGAGGTAATTTTGCAGAATACCAATGATCTTTTGGTTCCTGAACACTGAATTGCACTGCCTTAAATTGCTGCCTTTCCACCACCCCTTTATTTTTCAGAGTAGGAAGGACACAGAGCTCCATCTAGCAAAAATAGACTAAAATTAGCTCTCCCACCTACCCACCCCAGTTATAATCTTACTTACATACTTTACCAGACAAATACTTTAATTTACTTTGGGGTCAAATAGGGGTAAGCAACATTATAAAGGTAAAGGGACCCCTGACCATTAGGTTCAGTCGTGGCCGACTCTGGGGTTGCTGTGCTCATCTTGCTTTATTGGCCAAGAGAGCTGGCGTACAGCTTCCGGGTCATGTGGCCAGCATGACTAAGCCGCTTCTGGCGAACCAGAGCAGCGCACGGAAATGCCATTTACCTTCGCGCCGGAGTGGTACCTATTTATCTACTTGCACTTTGACGTGCTTTCGAACTGCTAGGTTGGCAGGAGCAGGGACCGAGCAACGGGAGCTCACCCCATCACGGGGATTCAAACCGCCGACCTTCTGATTGGCAAATCCTAGGCTCTGTGGTTTAACCCACAGTGCCACCTGCATCCCTTCCAAGCAACATTATACTCACAAGTTATAGTCAGTCCACTATGGCTTTTGTCCCTGGAAAAGCTTTACCTATAGAACAAGGACTGTTCTCAGGGTGCATTCTATTCCTCAAACAATGCGCTGGTGTGTGATATTGCACAAATATCTCATAACTTGTTGCCATTCAGTACTGAAAATTTCACAGTTGTGGATCATACAGTACTCATACCCTACAACATTTCTACAATGAAAATAGGGACGTCGTATTCCACAATAGTAATTTTTAGGACTCTGAAGTGGGCCCTGGGGGGTAGAAGGTTCGAAAACTTCCCTGATCTGATATAATCCATAAATGTACACACATTTGTATCTGTTTTGGTGTCCCTAAGTACATAGACCCTATTTTCCAGGGACAATCCCAAATTTTAAAAAGCCGTCCTGGTTTCTGATTTGATCCTGGAATGTCCTGGTTTTCCTTAGGACATCCCTATTTCCATCAGAGAAATGTTGGAGGGTATGGAGTTATCTGACCCCTAATCCAAGGAGATAAGTAACTATACAACTTTTAGAAGACATCTGAAAGGCAGCCCTGTATAGGGAAGTTTAAAAAAAAAAAAGTTTAATGAGAGAGTGAGCGAGAGTTTTGGAAGCCTCTCAGAGTTGCTGGGGAAGCCCAGTATAAATACAGTGGTACCTCGGGTTAAGAACTTACTTCGTTCCGTAGGTCCATTCTTAATCTGAAACTGTTCTTAACCTGAAGCACCACTTTAGCTAATGGGGCCTCCCGCTGTCACTGCACCGCTGCTGCGTGATTTCTGTTCTCATTCTGAAGCAAAGTTCTTAACCTAAGGTACTATTTCTGGGTTAGCGGAGTCTGTAACCTGAAGCGTCTGTAACCTGAAGCATCTGTAACCCGAGGTACCACTGTAGTAAAATGGTTGCTGTTGTTGTGGAATGGGCCATCCCTATTTTCATCAGATAAATGTTGCAGGGTATGGTGTACAGTTGGTTTCACAGTAATTTCTTTACAGAAGGTTCAGAGCCTGAGGTAGATCTATGTGGTCAGAAAGTTGGAAACTATTGAGGAGGGAGGGAGGGAGAGAGAGAGAGAGGGAGGGAGGGAGGGAGGGAGGGAGGGAGGGAGAGGGAGAAGTGTCACCTGAGAAATATAAAGGCTCCTCTGTGTGTTGACTTTTCCCAGAATGTGTACTTGTATCTTGAATAAGAAATAAGAAGAGGGGGGAGTACACTTAATTCAGTGGAAATACTTAATCCCTCTCTCTTAAGACATCTTCTGCAGCTGCAGGTATAGGCCCTTTCACTATAATCTTTAGCAGTGCAGAAGAAAGAGAGCCTTCAGGTGAAAGGTTACCTACATTTATAATGTCAGGCACTAAGGCTGGCAAGGTAAAAGGTAAATGGTAATTTTATCATTAGCGTGCCTGACCCTTTGGCCCCAACCATATCTCATGGGAGACGTTAAGAACAGCTCACCTGTCAAGATCCAAACACTTAAAGGTCAATGCGCACAAAAAAATCTTGGAGAGCCTACTACTGAATTGCTGACACCTTTTATTATCACCACTTAAATAAATGATTCAAGCGGCAAGACAAGGGAAAGACCAGCTTAAGGTCAAGATTTATGCCAGAAATTGTGGAGAGCTTTATTTTCTAAATCTACACATACATGTGTACACACACGCGCACACACCATTCCCTTCCTTTTGGAAATGTGAAATCAAATGAAGCAGGTTTCACATAATTCATGGGAGTTTCATTTTGCATTGTGCATTTGGCTCAAAGTCTTGAGTTAATGCAGGGTAAATTTCTGTGGGATTGAGATCTCCCAGTAATTAGGACTCTACCACTCAAGCAGGATAAAGATGCGTATTGAAAACTGACCCTTGTTTGGGGATAGAGAGTTGTCTTTCCACTTTTATTTTTTCTCATCCTAATTTAACCACTTGCTTTGGCACCCTTAGTTTTTTATAGTGGCCAAGAAGGAGCACTGCAATGCCAGCAAAATTCACATTAAAATGCCAGATTTTCAGTTCCGAGGAAGGGTGGTCTGTGATATAATGCCTTCCTCAGATTTATGACTGATTAGGAATTTTGATTAGCACTTCCTTCATACAAACCCAACACGGTGATCACAGCACCAGGCCAGTTTTAAGACAGGAATTTGAGCAGGAAGTCTCTTGTTCAGAACTTTGCTCAGGAATAGCCAATATGGAGTCCTCCACATGTTGCTGGACTCCAGTTCTCATCAGCCCCAGCCAGCATGGCCCATGGTCAGGGCTTATGGGAGCTGGAGTCCAAGAACGAGGCATTTGCTAGCTTGACTCTCCATGTATTTCCATGGTTTCGACTTCTTAAAAAACACACAGAAGTCAGGGATTTGGGCAACCGAACTATGGGGTGGTGTCAGCAGCAATAAAATCATGCCAAGTGGATTTTACCAGCTCCCCAGTCTCTGGCACCAATTACATGCCAGAATGTAGTTTTATTAAGACCACTAAAATAACGGGCCATCGTCAAAAACACTTCTGAAGTGTTTCTTCTGGGACCTGTTTGTCCCAGAAGGGCTCAGCTAGACTGGTAAAGAAATAGTGATTCATATGCATTGTATGTGTGATATAGAATTGTGCCAACAGATGGAGATGTGGAGTCCCATTTTTCTATACCTGTTTCCCCTGTTTAAGTTTACAACGCTTTAAATTGAAACACTTCTTTGATGTGTCTAGATCCAGCCTGTGTGTGAGCAAAGGAGGAGTTTGGCTTTACTTTTTAATCAAAGCCTTTCTGTTATTGTCGAAGTTTGCCATTAACTCCATGGTAAACTTTTCATGGACTTCTAAAACAAGTGGATCAGCTCTCAGCTGCAGTAATTAGAACCTAGAGGGGGAGAATCAGAGTTTTCTTTCCAAATGTTCCTTTTGTAGCGATGTCTCTTCTCTATGCTGTGTGGATTTTGCTTCTTCTTTGTCATTTTTTTTTAAAAAAACAACAATCTCTAATTGCTGCAGAACATGTAATTTTGATTTAAAGGCTATTTTGTCTCAGATGTACCATTGAATCATGCTCTTCATTACGGGAAGACACTGCAAACTGAAGACAACCAGGCAGGGTCTCACTGAGATGAACCAAAACAATTGGAAAAGAGGGAGGGGAGCCGTGGCAGGAGGGGTTGATCCTGACAAAAGCCCACAGGTGCTTTTCCTTTCCTCCCTTCTGAGTCGGAGTCAGCATGTTTAGATAATACAACTTCTCATTAAAGGCAGAGTGTGACTGGGGACAGCAAGGAGATTTCTGTGGCTTACTCTCTGATCTGTAATAATGCTTCATTAGAAGAAATGCCCGTGTTTTCCACCTTGGTGAGCAAAGGGTCACAACTGGGACAATTATGGGGGAATGCAGTTTTAGAAGAAGAAGCACCGCAGAGAAGTTTAGCGTAGCTGATAGCTCACTACCTACCAAAGGTGAGGTTTCTTTCCTGTCTCACATGAACTCCGTCTAGACTTATTGCAGCACCGGGGCAGAAGTCCTCAAGTGCCTTTGCCATTCAACCCATCGTCATCATTGCTATTGCCATTATTGTTCTGCTGAAATCAAAGGCAGCCCGTGCATCTCAGGGGAGAGCTGAGGTCACTAGCAATGGCCACTCTCTCGGAGAGCTTTGCTTGGTTCTCTGTAGTGAAATCCTAACAGCCCAATCTATGTCAAACCCAAAGTGTACCTTTCGCTGTCTCTTGCCCTAGGCAGTTTTACTATTTAGTTCACTGGAATGCAGGCTGCAGCTGTGGCTGACTGACTCAGGAAGACGTTTCTACCTATTTAACCAAGCTAGCCTAACATCCTCTCTTCTATGGCAATGAATTCAAGTGGACTCAAGCAGTTGTAATATAAAAGGGAGATGGGGGAAAAATCAAGTCTTACTGCTCAAAAATATTAGGACCCGAACGCAGTGACCTTCTTTCTACTGCAGACCTGACCAAACATATAATTTTAAAGCTGGAAAGGAACGCTCCTGTCAGCACCATTTCAACAAAAGGAAGTAATTTCTCCTCAGGGCAGACTGTTTACTGGCTCTGGGGGATTTTGGCTCTGTCTTGAGCATGCAGTTTGGCTTACTTGCTTAAGCCATCTAAAGTCACTTCCAGACAACCTGTTTGCCGAACATTCATCCTGAACTGTCTGCACAAAGTTTGCAGGGAGCTTAAATGATGATGTCTATTTACTGAGCATTCATTTCTGATTTGTTTGCAGGGAGGCTATATAATGTTGCACAAAAGAACATGCTTTCTAGTGTGCTTTCCTGTTTCTTTCCTTATAGCAAAAAGTCTGATTTGGGCAGGAAGAAGATATGTTGAGCAAAAACTCCAAAGCAACTTTATTGTGCAACCTGGATTTGCCAGTATGTGGTCAAATCTCACATGAAAACAGGGACAGTCTGGAAATGTACAGAGTATCTATTTGAGACTCGGAGACCCAAGTTCTCATGAAAACAACAAGGCTCACTTACAATTTATTTATTTATTTATTTATTTATTTAGAATACTTTTTGTGGTTTTTCCATACATCCAAAAAACAAGACATTGCCGCCGCCCCCCCAATCCATAACCTTAGATAACTCACAGATTTCTGCAGAAGTATCTATTGATTTAATGTTTGCAAACCCTTTCCTTCTTCAGCCTACTGGCAATGCTTTGCTAAGGCGTGCCTAACACCAACAACAGCTGCTTTCTCTTTTTGTCGTCGTTTGTAGAAAACTGTCTTGTGGGGCAGCCAGTACTTTTGTGATTCTGCTTCTCCCAGCACAGGGAGTGAGCACTGGGGAGGTCAAGGAGGGCTTTGTATCCTGAACTTCCCCCGTGGCCAATGATTCCCTGGATAATAGCCGCAGTGTGGTCATTTGGAAAGTTCCACAGTTGGCATTTCCCTTCGCTTTGGGTTGGTTTGTCAAGCATAAAATTAAAACATTAAAAAGCTGATACCCTCTTCAGGAAGGGGGGAAAATCTATTTTAATAACACTGCATTTTTAAATGCATCATTAGAATATTTTGTTGCCGCTTCAGCTTTAAAAAAATTGTAGGGTGGTGTGGTGGTGATCCATATCTCTGCCGAGCTGTTTTCCTGGGCTCCATCTGCTGCTCCCTTTTGCTATATGTGACATGACCTTCAGACGCTATGATGAGGGTCTCAGGAGTAAAGGTGAAATAGTTTGACTAAGGAATCCATAAGCCTGCCAAACCTTGGGACTTGGATTTATGGCATTCTGTTGCCTGGTTGTATTGTGCTCTGCTGAACAGGATAGGAAATGATGGTATCCTTGCTGTAGTGCTATAACTTGGCCCGATTCCTGCATACTGAGGAACACCAGCCATTGGCAGTGCTATGGTTCCACTCAAGAGAAACTACTGCACTGTGTAGTTGTGACAAGCCACAAGCTGTCTGCAGGTGAAGAAGGGAAAGGGTGCACAAGAATGTCGAAGACTCTTGAACCACATCCTAAATACTGTCATAGTAACCTCATTATCCTAATGATGTTTTCCTGGTGTGCAGTCACGGGTTTTTTTTTGGGGGGGGGGGTTCTTCATAAAAAATGATTGAAGCCTTTTCATAATACAATACAATAAAAAGCAAACTAATCTAGATCAAAACAAAAAAGAAAGAAAGAGAAAATGCAAAGTTCCTCTCTCAAGGGTAGATCTGAACTAGGATTTCCATTTTCCCAAAAATGAAAATCCGGACAAAGTTGTTGAGCTTTTCCCATACATTTTGCCGATTCAACAAAAATCTGCCAGGACGCCATTTTGGCAGCCCATTTCTACGATTCTGTGTCTGGGTATGAGGATTAGATATGTGAACTGCTCTTTGTGTGTACACCATGTGCAATCCAATCTATATCCATATTTTGCATATACAGTTTACACACTCCTTTTTTGTGGTGCATGGACCACTCATGTGGAAGCATGCTCATTTATGGCATATCCCATATATGACATACTGATATGTTTTTTTGGCTAAGCACCAAGCTTGATGTCAGCATCTGGTTAAAAAAAGGTGCATTTTTTGAAAAAACATTTTTTCCCCCTGTAAAAAGATGAGTTTCTAATCTATGGTACACATGTTGTTGATGTTGTTTAGTCGTGTCCGACTCTTCGTGACCCCATGGACCAGAGCACACCAGTCACTCCTGTCTTTCACTGCCTCCCACAGTTTGGTCAAACTCATGTTTGTAGCTTCAAGAACACTGCCCAACCATCTCGTCCTCTGTCGTCCCCTTCTCCTTGTGCCCTCAATCTTTCCCAACATCAGGGTCTTTACCAGGGAGTCTTCTCTTCTCACGAGGTGGCCAAAGTATTGGAGTCTCAGCTTCAGGATCTGTCCTTCCAGTGAGCACTCAGGGCTGATTTCCTTAAGAATGGATAGGTTTGATCTTCTTGCAGTCCATGGGACTCTCAAGAGTCTCTTCCAGCACCATAATTCAAAAGCATCAATTCTTCGGCGATCAGCCTTCTTTATGGTCCTGAACACAATTCATTAACATCATTCCTTGTCCTTTAGTCAGTTTATGGTCCTTCCCTTTTCACAGTGGATCTGTACTTCTGGTGTGTTTGAAGAACGCAAATGGAGCCACCGCAGTACATTCACATCAAATGTATTTTTTTATTTTATTTTCTGGAGCTACAACTTGTTTGTGAATGATTGTGCCATGTATTCAATGAAGGCTTGAAAGAAAACAGCTCGACCTTTACAAATGTATCTGTGATGAATGAATGGTGAAATCAGCTGAGTCAGTAATCATCGGCTGACTGTACAAAATACATATCGCTAGGAATTCAATAAATGGATCTTGTTTAAGAAATCATTTCATATTATAAATGCTGCTCTGCATGCAGGGTATTGAATTCAGTCAAGATGAAGTCTGCAGCTAAATTATTCATTCATTCATGGTTCGTGTAGATTTCTATTTTCTAGACACTTATATTGGGAGAAAGTGTATGCACTGTTGCTGTAATTAAAAAAAAAATTGATGCCTTCAGCACCGGACAACATGATGTCATAAGACTTTTTAAAAAATCATCTAGGTCACAATTCAGCTGTGAGGTGTGCAGTAGCCAAGCCTGCACCTGCACCTGCACAGCTCTTGCAAAATATCAGCAATCACACCAACAGGTGTTTGATGGTAAGGAGGGGGCAAGCACGTCTCTCAAGGCCCACTGAAACCCTCATGACCAAGAGCCAAGCCTGATACTTTATGTTAGGTATGGAATGTATGTGCAGCAGGTGTGTAGACAGATGGTTTCTAAAGGGTCACCTGGCCTGTTGCTTGCAAAGGGTTAACTAGCTGCGTTTGCCCATCTGAGTCTAAAACGACACTGCCAGTGGCATTTTTCAGCCCAAGAGTGTGGATCTATTTAAGAAATTGTCTTCTAGTAATCCAGCCCCTTAGAGGCATTTTAGGTGATTACAGTCATCCCTTCTGTAATTTATATAATTATAGAAAATGTGATTCTTCTCAGTCATCGGTTTCATTTGTCTTACGCTGCCCAGACAGGAACAGAATAGAAATCAGAGATTTCATTTGTGCCACTGGTTATTATGTAGCTCTATCCAAATTTCCCTTAAGGTTTAACTAGACACATCAATCTCTCAAATTTACATCTCCTCGGAAGGGACGCTGCACTCTCAATTCCTTGCTTCTCATCTTAAAAACATTTCCGCAAGCCTCACATTCCAGATGGCTGAGGTGTCTGCACAGCGTTTTGTGCAGTTAAGCTACAGTGAAGTTCATCACATAGTAGCAGCTCAAGTGGTCATCCATTAATTGTTTAAATTCCCCGACCGGCCATCAGTTTTCCTGTCAGAGTTAGGGACCAAGATTTCAATCACATATAGTGGCATGGGGTTTGTCCACTCAACACCCTTCTAGGCAGGGCTGGCCCAAGACATTTTGGCACCTGAGGCGAAGCACAAAATGGTGCCCCTCTCTCCAGCAGGTAATAAGTGGAGAGTGAAAATCAACACCAGGAACAAAGGGGGAATAAAGTTCTGCATTGGGGTCCCCTACCCCTATGGATCCTGCCGCCTAAGGCGGTCACCTCACCTTCCCTTTCAGTGTATTGCTACTGGGTACATTTAGAACTTTTATTTGGTGGTTACAATTGTCCATCTCAATATAGGGCAGCCTTTCTCAACCTGTGGGTCCCCATATGTTGTTGGACTACAACTCCCATCACCCCTAGCTAGCAAGGCGAGAGCTCAGGGATGATGGGAGTTGTAGTCCAACAACATCTGGAGACCCACAGGTTGAGAACCGCTGATATAGGGCAGAGCCTTTTCAGAGGATTTGCAATAACAACAGTTCCTGTGTCTTTATTACAAACTGTATTCCCACACACACACATTTCAATTGATGTTTGCTTACCAAAATAGACCCTGTTCTGTTGAAAATGTAGAGCCTATAATTATAGGCTCCTCATCTTTGCCTCCTATTATTTCTTCCTGTATCATTAATTTGCTCACATATCACTCTCTTAACATGCATCCAGGCAAGATGCATTGTCAGAGTTCAAGGAAACACATGAGCCAGGCAAAACACTCATGGAGGACGCCAAACGATGATGGTGTAGGGCATGACCAGGAGAGAATAGGTGGGCTGGAGAGGGATGTGGCCTGGGGAGAGTCCCAAGGGCCAGGTTGTGAACCCTGGAGGGCCACATTGAGACCAAAAGCCAGAGGTTCCCCATCCCTGCTCTATTTTGTGGCATCACCCCCATTTGATTTCTTTTGAGGGCATTGTTGCCCATTAAACAAACAAGCTTCCTATTGCATCTTTCAACCTTTCCATCTTTTCCATCTGTTGCATCTTTCCTATTGCATCTTTCTGATGGCACAACTTGGTCTCACCTACTCTGATTGTGCAGGGGTGTCATGTTGCCCTTTTGGTCTGGCTACATTTTCTCTCATTTTATACCTGATTTTCACTGTGTCCACACTATCGGGTATATGGTAATATAGAAGGCGAGCAGACTAAAATCCAGCCGTTGTTCCGTTGTGGTTTCGGGCATTCTTACTTAGTTTTGCTAATGCATTGGCAGAGGTGAGACCAGCATGCAACTGAAGTTGATCTGACAGTTTTGTATGTTTTATGCCCCCAAATGTCCTGTCACTTATAGGCTCTTCTTTTCGTGTTTCCATAGTTACAATGTTGAGCTAGTGAATAAAGGCTTCTGCAGTTTCCCCCTTGATCCTGGCACCTCTTGCTAAGTGTTGCTCTTTCATATATGACCTTTCGTCTCCTGACAAAAGGTTTCTCAAAAAGCTCCTTTCACTTCTATGTAAATCTTTTGGGCTTCTGCAGTGAGAGGTAGCCTGTGTAGGCAACAATACCATCTGCAGGGTCCCCTGTGGGGGGGGGGGAATGAGAGCATTGAGTTGGTGGTCTGTTCTCAGCACCAACCTGGAAACAATCCCACCCATGCCTCTCTCATCTCCTAATCCTGCTGGGCCAACTACTTGTTTTCAGAAAATCATGGTAGATGTTGGGCTGTGCCATCCCTGATTATGGGCCATGCTGGCTGCGGTTCATGGCATTTGGCATCCAACAAAATCTGGAGGATACCACATTGGTTATCTATCCTTGGATATATCCAGCACCCCAGCACTGAAGGGGGGTGAATGGAAACACTGTGTGCAACTTTGTGCAGAACAATCTGTGCAGAATAATCTGTGCAAAGTCTAAAAAGCAGCCTTTTCAGTCACCCTAGTGCAGCACTAAAGTGGGCAGTATAGGCAATAATTGTTGTATCTCTCTGTGTGCTTCATGTGTCAGGCTTCAGGGAATCTGCTCCCCATCCCTCCACGGCCGGCTTCCAGTAATGGAAAGACAAGAAGCTCTTACCAAGGTATTTTATTCAATATTCACAGAGAGAGACGCAGGATGCCGTCTCAAGGATAATGGCGTTGCTCTGAGTAATCCCCTCCCCGCTTTCTCTCTTAGTCGGCAGCAGCTCCACCCCCTTTACGGGGGTGCTCAATGCCCTTTGTCTATTCATTTTCTGTTCTACCACTTTCACTGCCCTCCAGGTCCTAGGAGAAGGGGGACGGTCTGGAATGCCTTCTAATGATAACATGTCAGCCAGCAGCTCCAACTCTGCTGCTCCCACACACACCCTCTTCTTCTTCCATAGAATCATAGAATCATAGAATCATAGAATCATAGAATCATAGAACTGTAGAGTTGGAAGGGACCCTGAGGATCATCTAGTCCAACCCCCTGCAATGCAGGAATATGCAGCTGGCCCATACAGGGATCGAACCTGCAACCTTGGTGTTATCAGCACCATGGTCTAACCAACTGAGCTATCCAGGCTCATCATCTCCCAGCTTTGTCCCTCTTCTGTCTCAGATTCATGGCTTTCTGCAAACCACCATTGTAAATCTATACCATCCTCCTCTTGTCAGGAAGGTTCAGGAGGAGGGGGATCAGTCTCCACCATTCCTCCTCAGTCCAGTCCCTGACAACATGTGTTCTGTGAGAACATTATGTTTTAGTGGGTACACGTTTGCCCTGCCATGAACTTGGCAACTTTTGTGGTGGATAACTGAATACATATAAACACACTTTAGTAAGCTGAAGCCAGTTTTTATTCCTTTGCTTAAACACCTAATCTTTGTATTCTAGCCTTCTTCCTTCATTGTGCATCAAACTCAATTCATAATATACTTTTGGGGTTTAACTGAAACTGCTTTTCTTCCCCATCTGTACCCAGATACGATGTTTGCACACAGTGAAGTGGTCACTGGCCTGCCAAAGCACAAAATACGTATGCGTCGATGGTGCACTAAAGGAGTAAATCCCTACTTTGGGTGTACAGTGGAACCTCGAGGTGCGGACGTAATCCGTCCCAGAGGCACATCCACAACTCGAAGCGTTCTCATTCAGAAGCGCTGCATCTGCGCACATGCATGGCGCAATTTAGCACTTCTGAGCATTCAAGAGCAGTGAAACCCAGAAGTAACCCATTCCGGTACTTCTGGGTTGCTGCGGGACGAAAGACGAAAACATGCAACGTGAAGCGGACGCAACCTGAGGTATGACTATATTGGCTATTTGTGAGTTGATTTATTCATAGAACTATCTGCCATGTGTACATTGAAGCCAAGCCCCAGGCGGGAGGAAGTGGCAATTTGCATAGCTGAAAGGGAGCCCTTTCTAAAACTTCTCATGTTTGGTCCTCAGAAACAAACAAACAAAACCATGGAGGGCAAAATGGTTAATCCACTGAAGTCAATTTATTGAAGCTGAACCTGGCCCCAGGAAATTAGGGGTGCAGTTCATCCTCTAGAATCAGTTTAAGTTTTGAAAGTGCCTTTGATAGAGATCAGGCTTGCACTTTAGGTGTATTGTTAAAAATTGTCGTCTTCCGTGGAAAAAATAAGAGGGGGAAAATGTTGCAGAGGCCATCCAGAATTGGATTGCTTTTCCTACTGGCGTGCTCATTCCTGTTTACATCAAAGAAAGAAAAATCTAGTGCAATCGAAAAGTTCAGTTGCTGCAGCATCCTGCAAAAAAAAATAAGCTGGTTTATGCTTAAAGCCTTTCACTGGCCGTAATCCTTTAAATCCCTTGCATGCCATAGCAAATTGAAATTCAGCTGGGGCTGTCCGGACTTGTAAAGACAAACCATCCTTCATCAAAGAGGCATCCATATTGATAAATTGCTCCCTTCGTAGTCATGACACTATCTCTAAAAGTGATTTGTGTACATTAGCAGAGCAGTAAAAAGATGAAACGAAAAGCCCTTAAGAGTAAACTTAGATGCAGAATGAAAATGATGACTTGTAGCAGTCAAGTGGCTCTTTATGGAATCAGATTTGGAAGGGAGGAAAAAAGAAAGACCATTCATTACGGCATGTATAAAACAGAAGAACAATATACAGGGCAAAATGGACCCAGCTCTTAAGACCCAGCATGGGACTCCTTCTTGCGCTGTTCAAGATTATCATGGAGACAAAATTCATGAGGGGATAGATGCTAAACAAATGGAATAGATTCCTCAGGAGTCTGGTTGGAAGTAATTTGATCACAAGTGCACTTATTCCCTCTTGTTTGATGCAAGGGGAGCATAATCTTTGGAAACGACAGTACTATAGGATTTCCACAGCAGCGCTGCCATTAGATACAATTTAGACTGGTGCTGATGTGCCTGCTTCCCAGCTTGGACTCCCTCGTGAGTTTTTCACATAGCATGGCTCCATCACGTTTTTGTACACATGCTCTTATTCTGCTATGTTTGTTGTTTCTCAGGTCAGACGTGACGGTGGGCAGAATTCAATGAGGTGAAGCCACTTCTTTTAGTGCAAAGGGCAGGCTCCACCTTCCATGCTGCTCTAAAGAGTCCTTCAAACCTCAGGAATTGGCTTTTGGGAAGGAGAAGATGGGAAATCCCATTACACATGGAACTCTATTTACAATTCTTTGGATTCCCATCCTTTAGCAAGTTTACGGGTCATTCCCTCATTCAAGGGAACTGTGGTTCACATAGAGGAGTAAGGATTTTCACACACATTTTTAGCATTCTCACCAAATAGTCATTCTAGGCTAAGTCATGACAGTTAATCAGGTGAAATCTATGTTTGTTGTTTAGATTTATCCTCAGAGAGCCAAAATTAGGGATCAGGGGAAACTTGGGCTACCTAATTCCCACTTTCTGAAACAGTATGTGAAACGAAGCACAGGTATCATTTCAAATTCACACTTCCCCCGAATTTTGTAATTCAGTTTTCCAAGCAAATAATGTGTGTAAAAAATACATATATTAGGGGAAAGGATACATAAAACTGTGTTTATTAATGAAAAATAACATAAAGATGAGTTATATTAAGGAAATTAGTTTGCAAAATTGTGTCCATTAGGCAAAATTGCATACATAAATTTATACACCGTTTATGTGATAATCTCATTTATTAGCTAACTCTTTCCCCCCCTGATGTGCCAGGTAGACCTTGTGTAGGAAGTGGCTTTGTTTTGTTTTAGATGTGGTGGAACATTCACCCATGCAATTGCTTGCCTTCTTCTGAGACAGGGGAACTTCTCACACACAGATGTTGGGAACAGCCCTTTGTATGACATTTCCTAACACTGAAGTGAATGCAGCCACCCTCCTTGCATAGAATTTTATACACTTAGTGCTTTGGACTGCACCTACTGGCTGTGGTCATGCATCTAATTGCAAGAAATCTTTTGACATCAGCCCAATGTACACTTAACACGCAGGAAACTAGATGCGAGTTTGCAGGTCTTGAGCTGGAAAACTCAGTCTGCATAGACTCATGTGCACAGAGGAATTTGCATGGGGTGGTGGTGGTGGGGATTTTTGCTAAAACCATTTAGCAATTAACCAAATACACAAAAGGCTTCGGAATTCACCTAAACAACACCCACAAAAGGAAGTCAGAATTCATGTGTGGAAAATTGAATTAAGAGGAAACAGTTGAGGCACATCAACTTGGAATGAAGATGGTGTCAATCACTTTAATTTAGAAAGGTTTTCCTCTCCCCCCCCCCAACATTTCGCACAGAAATTAACAGTACAGGTTAAATCTGTGCAGATAGCTGTATTGTTCAAATAACCAGAGGACTTGCTTACAGGACATACCTCGAAGGAACTGCAAATACATTTGCCAACTGGTTTCAAAAAGGAATGTTTCATGTATTCAGCCTATGTAGGAAGACAGTTGTAAAAGATTCGGATAAACCATTGAATGCTAGGGCTGAGCCAAAGGGTTGGATGGAAGATTTTTGTAAACAATTAGAGGTGCCTGCTATTCTGTGTGATTCTGGTTGACAAGTCCAGCAGATTTCTTAACAATATAGATGGCTTTCCCCCCTGAGAAATGAGAGAAAAAACTTACGTGACAAGTCTGACTTATGGCACACTCAGGTGGGGACTTCAAGTCCTCGCAAATGCCTCATTGGGGCAAGACCTGCTGGGAAGAGTTGCTGTGTTCACTTGGCCTGTGCTGTTTCTTTCTTTCTTCACTGACACTAGTGTTTTTTTTATCGCTGACCTACTACTGGCTCTGGCTCCCGACAGGTGCACTAGATAGCACATCATTTTTAGAACTAGAAAAGACCTATATTTGAAAACCCATTCACACCAAAAATTTCAGTGTATGGCCTCTTAGCCGGGCAGGGGGCAGATCCCTTATTGACTCCTGTTGGCAGGTTGGTTGCCATGTGCAAGGTTTCGCTTTTGACATGCCAGTTCAAATGGTTGGTATTCAGTGCTTGTGCTATAGTGCCAGTGGCCAAACTCTGTGTTTGGCAGCCCATGCACTTGGGTAGTTGCAGGGGCTGGGAGACAAAACAGACAAGAGTCCACTCCGATAGTGCACACTCAACCCTGAAGCTAATTAGGTGGCCCTGTTAGGTCCAGTCGTGGCCGACTCTGGGGTTGCGGCGCTCATCTCACTTTACTGGCTGAGGGAGCCAGCGTACAGCTTCCAGGTCATGTGGCCAGCATGACTAAGCCGCTTCTGGCGAACCAGAGCAGCACATGGAAACGCCATTAACCTTCCCGCCAGAGCAGTACCTATTTATCTATTTGCACTTTGATGTGCTCTCGAACTGCTAGGTTCAAACTGCTAGGTTCGAGCAGGGACCGAGCAACGGGAGCTCACCCCGTCGTGGGGATTCGAACCACCGACCTTCTGATCAGCAAGTCCTAGGCTCTGTGGTTTAACCCACAGCGCCACCCGTGTCCCATTCTCCCAGCAT
This sequence comes from Podarcis pityusensis, assembly GCF_964106645.2. Lineage (NCBI taxonomy): Eukaryota > Metazoa > Chordata > Lepidosauria > Squamata > Lacertidae > Podarcis > Podarcis pityusensis. Next base: position 64,149,686 of record NC_138031.1, read on the forward strand.
AACCTACCACAAATGGTTGTTGATAAGGAAGTAAGAACTGCCTCTCTCATTCCTCTGCTCTCTCCGCTGTTTTAAACCCATGCATTTCCCTCCTTTTGTCGTCTCTGTCCATAGATTGTAAATTGTCCAGAAGGACCTGCCTTATTGTGCTTCTTTTACTTGGTAAACTGAAAAACAGGTTAATGTTGTTGCATAAATAATAAAGCACTGGGTACATTCTTTTTTTAACACACACACACACACACACACACACACACACACACACACACTGGTACCTCGATTTACCAACTTAATGTGTTCCAGAAGTCCATTCTTAAACTAAAACCATTCTTAAACCAAGGTGCGCTTTCCCTAATGAGGCCTCTCGCCGCCGGTGCCCTTCCACCATTCAGATTCTGTCCTTAGACTGAGGTAAAGTTCTCAAACCAAGACACTACTCCCGGTTTTGTGGAGTTCATAAACCGAATCATTCTTAAACAGGACTGTTCTTAAACCGAGGTACCACTCTGTGTGTGTGTGTGTGTGTGTGTGTGTGTGTGTGTTGGCACACCTTCCAGATTTTGAAAAGTTTCCATCTGACAGCCATACGGCCCTCCTTTCTACAGAACATATTCCCTAATACGTTGAAGCAGCGAACAGTTTGCATAATCTCTTTGCTTTTCCCTGACTGCCAGTAATGAAATGCTGCTCTTTCTGAAATAATTTCCTGACTATTTGCTAAGATTCATCTCCGACATTTCATTAAATATGATCATTTAACTGTACAAGTACAAATGTATTTTTAATTTCGCTTACTGCAGATATTACAGATGTGGGTGGGGGGGGGAATGAATTTGTATTGCTCTAGGACAAATATATCATTCACGTGTGCACACCACTGCCTGCACCCACCCACCCACATGCACAAATATTAAAAATTACTGAAACTTCCACCAAGATTTATACTTAACATTTCCATTTTCAGTGTTGCCAGTGAAACATATTGTATGTCACTCAACCATACATGATGCTATGAGGAATGAGTGGGTGATTACAGTGGGAGGGCTTTATCAGCATCTCCAGCTTTCGCCCTTAAATATCATGCCAAGATGTAATTTGTGGCTTTAAGACATAAGGTGAATTGGACAGGGATTTGAGGGGCACGTTTTTAAATTATCAAACAGGCCTTTAGCCCAAGGATTTGCCACCATAATAGGTGAAAGCAGATACTGTCATTAAAATGTATTTGGAATTAGCAAACCACAAGCTGCATTTATTCCACCGGCGAACGTTGTGTCAGGCTAACGTACACCAGAGTGAGCCAAAATCTCCCAAACAGAGGAATATCAAGTCTCAGTGTGAAAGATACCTCCCACCCCATTCTTAATGCAATATTTCTGTGGCCGTCAATAACACGTTCCAATTTTCCACAAGGATTTCATTTCCACCTCAGACAGGCACTGAAAAATGCATGCATTCCAACAACAGACTTCATGTGATATTAACTGACCAGCACCTCTGACAGTTACAGAAGGAGACCGACACCTCTGCCTGCAGTGTGTTAAATAGTACATTTAGGAAAACTTTCCTGAGGTCACACTGCTAAGAAAATCTCCTGAGCATTAGTGTATGTGCACTGAGGTGTCATGGTATCTGTCCTGCAGGGTCCCTTACTGACAAGAAAAAGAGCCATATTCCATATGTATTTCCCCTATATGTTTCTTTAATCCTTTATTAAAAAACAAAAAATAGCAAGTTTCCTTCTTAGACCAATACATACAACCATTGGGAGACTTCCTTTCCAGACCACATGTCCCTTGTGGGTAGTCATTTGTATACAGTAACTCCTCATACAGACCAGGACATTTTCCCCAGGCAGTGACAGACATATGGGCTCTACTGAGGTATGTGTACAAGTGGGAGAGCTGTTATAAAGCCACAGAGAAAAGGCTTCCAAGTTAATATATGAAGCTGTGAGCAACTTGGGTCCAAGATACCTTCAGGACCTCCAGATATCCCAGCCCAATCACGGAAAACATTTGGTAGAGGGCTGTTAGTTGCCCCCCCCCCCCATGTTACAGATACCCAACTGGCCTCAACTAGAAACCAAGCTGGGCTTTTTTCAGCCGGAACTCTCCGGAATTCAGTTCTGGCACATCTCAGGTGGGCGCCATTGACATCATAAGAGAATAGGGAAGGCGTTTGTGGTGAAAAATAGCACTGAAACCAAGCATTTAGTGTCAGTGGTCCCATGTTTCGGAATATTCTTTCAGCAGAGATTTGGCAGGCATTTCTTTGTAAACTTTGTTATGCTGACAAGGCCCATGCAGTTGTTTACGACTTTCTTGAATGGCCAGTCATTTTGACGATTGTTTTGTGCTGCTTCGAATGATTTTTTTTAAAAAAATCAGTGGTTTATATTTCTGCATCCTACCCTGATATTTTACGAGAGGGTGGTTCATAAATGATTTTGTAAATAAAATTGGTTCCGCTTCAGTGAACTGTTAGCAAGCGGGGGGGGGGGGACCCACTGGTGGTTGACAACTAGCGTGAAGTGACATTCACCTGGCAGCAACTGTGCAGATTTGGGGGGTCCATGAATATAAATTGTACCACAAGGACTGGCAGGAAGAAAAATCCAATAAAGTTTAATATGCAGATCAGTCAGCCATTTTACAGCAGGACCATAACCAGTCCAAGACATTTTGCTGCCTGAGGCGAAGGACAGGATGCTCCTCCCACCCCACCCTGGCTCAGACTGGAAATCTAATCTTACATCAACACTGCCAAGGGAACAGCATCTTTCACTGCATCTGAGGGTAGCTAGCTGAGGAGTCACAAAGCAGTCTGCTTTAGCCTTCACGTCATGGCTGACCTCACCCCATCCCACCTCACAAGGGTAGGGCCAACCCTGCTCAGTCCTCCTTTCTACTCCCACAGCCCCATGTGAGCTTATGGCGTGTCCACAAACCACCAACTTTTAAGAAGAAGAAAACTGACAAGTGGGGAATCATATCTCAGTAGTTGTGCATGTACATTGCAGGCTAAAGTTTCCAGGTTCCATCCCTGGCATTTCCACGCAAGGGCTGGAAAAGATAGCCCTTTTCGTTTTAAACCTTCATTAATACACATACATTTTTCATTTCTGTGTGAACTGAAACTATTATAGTTAACAAGCGGTACCTTCTGCTAGCATCACTTCAGGCTTCCTGTTCCAGCCCTTCAGGTCTAGATGTATGGCAGCCCACAAAGACACTGGATCACAGTGTCTGAATGTAAGGTTAGCATAGTTAACAACAGATATCTCCCGCCTAATGCAATGTGACTTCTTTAAAAAAAATAAAATACTGCTTCTCTGAGCACCTCCAGCACAATATGCTATGTCGTCCTGTTAGATGTATTTTCTCCCTTTTGTTACTCTTCTGTGCTTTCAAACATCAAAAAGACCCTATGTGTAGTAGTTGTATATTACATGCGCTTGCTTGATTGCAATTTGTTATAAAGCACCCAACAGTTTTATACCCTACTGCTACAAGTGATTTGAAATGTTTTTGCTCGCTGTGTTCTTTTAAAAATATAGGCTGTTTTCAAAAGTTATTTCCTTCCTTTCGACAGAGCTGGTGGAAGAATTGGCTTGATATTTTGACCAAGCAAATTACACCAGCTAGTAGGTGCTTTAATTTGTGTGCCCCAGGCTTAAACAATGCCACTTCCAGTTAGAGACCCAAGTGTTGCTGCTCTGCTGTGCTTGTAGTTAGAGATCCGGAATCATGTGAGCGTAAATGTGTGCTTGCATGAACTGAATGAGAGTGTGTGCATGCATGTGCATTTTTTGATCTCTCCAAGTGATGTAGCAGGGGTGAAGCTCCCATTAGAAGATACCATGCATTTGGTACATGTGAGAGAGCCAAACGAAGGATGTCCCTGGTGATCAAAAGTTGAGGTGTATAATTCCCGCTAATTCCAACTGATCTTGAATGCAGTATGTCAAAAGCTTTAGAAAGAATAAGAGGACAACACTAGATCAGTGTGACACAACATACAGCCAGCTACAAAAGACTAGCTAAACAAGCTAACTCTGGATTGTTTATTTACTGGAACATAACATGCACAAAAAAGGACGGCTCTTTTAAAGCAGTGTACTTCATTTTCCTGCTCTACAAATTTATAGGCATACATTCATGAACAAATAGCGATCAAATGAGTTTGATTAGTTTGAGGTCCTGTAGCCCTAAGGGAGGCACAATTAAGAGTTCCCCCCCCCCCAAAAAAAAGATCAGTCATCTTGCATGCTGAGCTCAGTCACCGTGTACTCATTAAGTTGCTGCAGATACCACTAACGAAGTATTGCATCCACAGAGAATGTCCAGGACAATGTTTGGGACATTGAGAGTGTACTGTGCATTCTTGTGTATTTGTCCAAAATCTGGAACCCAGTACAAAATTTGACTTCCTGAAAACAGAGTTCTCACCTGCCTGATTTTCATCCAGGCAATGTGAGAATCGAAGACTTACTGTCAGTTGTCCAGATCTGGATAAGCCACACGCAGAAATGGCTTGGTGGGGAAACTGATTGGCTACAACAGTGTTTACTTCACTCTTCCCAAGCTATCACTTGATTCATCCCTGATGGGGTTCATGCTCAACTCCACTTTGAAGCCTGGGGGCGGAGAGGGAAAGAGCTGTGAGTGGCAAAGAAGGGAGCATATTGGCTAGAATGGCTTTTCCCAGCGCAGGCCTCCATGCTGTTTCACTTGGAAGCTGAGCCTAGACCTGTGTTTAGAGGGTGGGAGGGGTCACTCCAGCACAAAATCCTGGGTGTGTCAAGTGACAGCAAAACATAGAGGAGAAACAGAAGCAATGGTGTCTCCAAAAGCCCTGTAAGATCAAACCACGTGTCCATCCACTCAGCATTGTGTTTGCAACTGTGCCTATAACCAGATCCCTCTAGGATAGGGATAGGGAGCCTATAGCCCTCCAAGTGTTGTTAGACTACCACTCCGATCACCCCTGAACACTGACCATGTTGGCTGGAGCAGATGGAAACTTGTGCCGAACGATATCTGAAGGGCCACAAAGCTCCTCATCCCTGCTATAGGGAAATTACAAGAAGGAAACAAGCTACTGTCTGAGCTGTTTGTGCCCAAGAGTTGATAATTATATATTATAATAGCAAATACAGGCCTGTTGTTGTTGTTGTTGTTGTTGTTTAGTCGTTTAGTTGTGTCCGACTCTTCATGACCCCATGGACTAGAGCACGCCAGGCACTCCTGTCTTCCGCTGCCTCCCACAGTTTGATCAAATTCATGCTGGTAGCTTCGAGAACACTGTCCAACCATCTCGTCCTCTGTCCTCCTCTTCTCCTTGTGCCCTCAATCTTTCTCAACATCAGGGTCTTTTCCAGGGAGTCTTCTTTTCTCATGAGGTGGCCAAAGTATTAGAGCCTAAGCTTCAGGATCTGTCCTTCCAGTGAGCACTCAGGGCTGATTTCCTTAAGAATGGAGAGGTTTGATCTTCTTGCAGTCCATGGGACTCTCAAGAGTCTCCTCCAGCACCATAATTCAAAAGCATCCATTCTTCGGCGATCAGCCTTCTTTATGGTCCAGCTCTCACTTCCATACATCACTACTGGGAAAACCATAGCTTTAACTATATGGACCTTTGTCGGCAAGGTGGTGTCTCTGCTTTTTAAGGTGCTGTCTAGGTTTGTCATTGCTTTTCTCCCAAGCAGCAGGCGTCTTTTAATTTCGTGACTGCTGTCACCATCTGCAGTGATCATGGAGCCCAAGAAAGTAAAATCTCTCACTGCCTCCATTTCTTCCCCTTCTATTTGCCAGGAGGTGATGGGACCAGTGGCCATGATCTTTGTTGTTTTGATGTTGAGCTTCAGACCATATTTTGCGCTCTCCTCTTTCACCCTCATTAAAAGGTTCTTTAATTCCTCCTCACTTTCTGCCCTCAAGGTTGTGTCATCTGCATATCTGAGGTTGTTGATGTTTCTTCCGGCAATCTTAATTCCGGTTTGGGATTCATCCAGTCCAGCCTTTCACATGATGAATTCCTGCATATAAGTTAAATAAGCAGGGAGACAATATACAGCCTTGTCGTACTCCTTTCCCAATTTTGAACCAATCAGTTGTTCCATATCCAGTTCTAACTGTAGCTTCTTGTCCCTGTAGCTTGTGAATTTGTCTAATTCTTTTTAAACATTGTCTAGCCGCAGATTTCCTCAACCTGATGCCCTCAAGCTATTTTGGACTACAACTCCCATCAGCCACAACCCAGTATGGCCAATGACAAGGAAAATGGGAACTGGAGTCACAAACACCTGGAGTCCATCAGGTTGGGGGAGAATGATCCAAGCTAAGTTTCCCCCCCCCCCAAGATATTGTCATTGCCTCTATTCAACCAAAACAAAGACCTCCAGTCCAGAATCCCTCCCAGCTGACTGATACCATAATGTTGCTTGCACTTCAGAATATGACCCTGAAGCCTTGACCTTGTGGGAAGCAACAGATCTCACAGCAACAGTCACATCTTCTTGACAATCATGAAAGCAGAACAAATGCCTTGAATAATCTGTTGCATTCAGTGTTTGATTCTGATTTGGGGGGGTGTTCATCTACACAGCTGCAAATAAAACGTTTTAAATGTGTTGTAAAGTGCAATATACAAATGTGACAGCAGATGGCGACAGTGAGCTATGAAAAATTCAATGTATTTTTCAAAAAAAAAAATTAAGCAAACATATTCACAGCATTTTTTATACGTGTGTAGATTCCACCTGGGTTTTGTTTTTTAAAGTGATGTCCATGATAGTCATTACTAAAATGTCGTGTGAGGAGGATAAGTGGGGGAAGTGACAGCTTGAAAAAGACAGAGATGACTCTGAGTCAAAACTGTCTGAGGAGCAGCATTCCAGTTATGGAAGACCACCCCCAAAGAGATTCATCTAGTGGCAACACTGCAGTTACTTAGGCACCAAGCAATAACTTTTTAAAAAAATGCCCAGGCATTTTCATAGAGTTTCTGATTTAGTTGTGCAAGTTTTAGTCCATTTTCAGAGTATTGTCTGCTGTTTCCCTCTTGTTCTGTGTATTTGTTTTAAGCTATAGAAAACTTTTGTGCAGCTGCCTCAGGATTCATCTGCCACTGGCATGCATGTTCACACGTTACAGAAGGTTTCCTCTGAGAAAATGCGGGCTGCAAATAATGTTCACCCTCCCCAATGCATTGTTCCTTTCAATGCAAATAGCAGCTGCGGGGAGGGAGAGTTTTTTTGTCAGGACCACAACAGGAGGGGAGGGGTTAACATGAAGATGATACCTTGCATTACAATAGTTTCCGTTTTGAAAGGGGAAGTGAAGTGCTCCTATATACACAAACCCATTGTGGAGATGTTCACTTAAATTTGTAAAGTTTAAATGGAATAACATTTTGTTTTGTGATGGAGTTGCCAGCATTTGTATTTGTAGTGCTGCAATGCTCAGCTTTTAGAAAATTCAACAATCACTGAAGCAAACATTTAAATCAGTCTGAAAGACATTCTCGTAGCCCCACATTCCCTTCATCTGTTGCATACTGGGAAGCTACAAATCTACTTTTACTTTGAAAGCAAAACAAAACAGGCCTTTATCTAGCAAAATGCCTCTAGCAAGTAAATAAGCATCTTTTAAAAACTATTAAACTTCCTGTGGCAAGCGCCCTTCAGGTCCTCCGCATCATGGGAACAGGTAAATTGAGATGACAGGTTCATTTCTACGGAGCATTTTAGGGTGTATTTATTTTGGCAGAGGTCTCCGCTTGTCATCTTATAGAAAAATCCAAACTTAGCTCTTAGATTTATTTATTTTTTTATCTGTCTCTCTGTTAACTTATAAACACTTGCAAATGCCCAGTAAAAAAATGTTCCTCTATGCTTTTTGCTACGGAAACCCTGCATGTAGGAAATGTAACACACACACACACATCAAATGAAGTAAAATAGATAACCACCAGCAGGAGAGGACCTTTTTAGTAGTGGCATCCCAGATATGGAATAGCCTTCCCAAGCAGGCTCACATCATCTTTGTGGGGCAGGTGAAAAACGTTTTGTTCACACATATTATACACTCACACACGCGTATATTATACATACACACATGCATATATACTCATACACAATCACTTTCCAGAGGGGTCGCAGTGTTAATCTGTTGCAGCAAACCCAATGAAGAATCATGTGGCACCTTAAAGATGGTTATTGTGCCATAAACATCTGTGTCATATATATGCCATCTTTAAGGTGTGCAGTATATGTCATAACTTCTGCCAAAAGAGAGCGGGTGGTGCTGTGGTCTAAACCACTGAGCCCCTTGGGCTTGCTGATCAGAAGGTCAGCGGTTTGAATCACCACGACGGGGTGAGCTCTCGTTGCTCTATGCCACCCCATAGTTGCCTTTGACTGGACTTAACCGCCCAGGAGTCCTTTACCTTTACCTTTTTTACCATAACTTCTGCCATTGTTATTATTTTCATCCAGACCTCAAGAAGGAGCTTCACCCAGAACAGAAGAATGGTGGGCCTAGTATCATTCTTCTGAAATAACAAAAATGTTCATACTGGATCAAAGTGTGAGTTGTTGTGGCATTTCTCTCACATTTGGATACCGTTTTTAAAAACTGGTTGGCGTTGTCTTCTGTTAAAGCTTCCCTAATTATAGGTACTGTATGTTCACCTTTCGGTGGTAGAGGGATGTGAGAAGATAGATTCAGAATGTTGCTGCAAAATTATAAAGCGTTTCACACTGGGTGGGGAAGGGCAAAATTACTGCTAGACAATAAAGTGTGATAAAAAAGAGAAAAATCAAGTTGAGAGATGGGGATGGCAAGTCCACAATAATTGCTAGGAAGTAAGTTTTTCTAAGTATTACTCTCAACTTGAGCACATACATAAAGGCAGAGATGACAACCAATAATAATGTTTGCTAAAAAGGCAGGTCTAGGTCATTTCTGTATCTGGGCTCTACAAATTTGATTGACTGTGACAGACAGTGCTGAGTAATTGCTATAATCATTCTAGTAGGCACTGTACCTTGGCCAAGCAAAAGAAAGATGCAGTAAATGGCATCAGAGGATAGCCACCCCCTCAACCTGACATCTTTGACAGCAGCGCTTTGATCTTAATGGGAGGGTTAGTCAGAGTTACTGCCATCCCCACAGAAGGAGAGATGAGCAGGAACCCGGCGAGTCCCCTCCTACGTTAACCAAAGATAAGGGCCTCATTAAATTGCACAGGGGTGCTTATTTGCAGGTTGACTTGCTGTGGCGATCAGTTGGTGGAGAGTTGCGATAACAATGAGAAATGCAAAAGCATGTCAGACGGAATCGGCTGCCGTTTCCCGGCTCCTGGAGAGGAGCAACAATTAGGATGGTGTGTCTTCAAAACTTTCATGTCAATAGGGCGACGCATCCAGTTTAAATGAGACACAGTCAAATCTACTTAAAGCAAACCGCGGTAGGAAGGGTTCTTCCAAACTGCACGCCACTTTTGAGTTACCCAATTGTTCTTGCAAGTAAGCACAATGGGGGGGAGCCCATTTCACCCTAATTTGCTATTTCCCTTTCATTCATTCAATTTCCTCCTGTGGCTTAACATGCTGCCTTCTGATACCATCAACATTTTTTAAAAATTAAGATCTCCTGTCGTCGCTGGAAAAGGGACAAAAAGTGGCCAATGGCCTTGTAATGTTTCTGTTTCTTCCTCACTATTGAAACACTAATGGAGGTTTTAAGTTTAGCATTGCCTTTATGGAAGTATTGTTTGGTGACTAAAGGATGCTGCAAAATCTGAGCATAGCCCACCTGCAAAAACATAGGTTGGTTCTGGAGCAAAAAGAGGTAAAAGCATGCTGAATACCCTCTATACTTTGTTGAAAATGGCAGGCATGTTAACTCGTTGATAAACTCAAATTTCTGCCCCAAGACATCTCTCTTTATTACTCACTCACTTGATGAAGAAAAGAAACATTTTCCTTGCTGGAATACTCTACTCCTCAATGTTTCATTTCACAAACGTAGGAAGAATTGGCACAGGAATATAAGCCAAAATGCAATTACGTTCCAGGTAAATTGGAAAACATTATTAAATATGCATATAGAAGAGCTAGACTTGCTAAAGAAAAATCAGCATAAAGAAAAATCAGCATGACTTCTCCAAAGCTAAGCCGGGTCTCAACAATCTTTTAGAGTTCTGCAAGCATGTTAATAAACATGTGGATGTGGGTGATATGATTTAAGCTGTATACCTGAACTTTCAAAGTCATGGGATAAAAGGACAGGCCATCTTAAGGATCACTAACTGGTTGTGTGCCCAGTTGCTGTGAACCCACCCCATCATGACATTACAGTAAAACCAAAAACTAGAAAACACCATTAACATGGGTTAATATTAGGTCACAGCTTTATCAATTTCAGATGTCAGTGAGTTCAGCATGGCATTGGGTTAACTGCATTGGACTGGCTGCCACCACCAGCAGCCCACCTCCTTCTTTTTTTCTCCTCATTTCTCCTCATTTTTATATGCAATTGTGCCTGATATACACTGTTTTGCAACACCATTTCCCCTAATAAAACACATTTTTCTATGTCCATTTTCGCTAATGTATGCATTTATATGCACACTTCCCCTTAGTGTATGCATGTTTGTGTCGGCATCTAGGGGGTCAAAAGGCCCAGCTGGCTCGGCCCCAGCTGGAATGTCTACTTCTCAGCCTTGCCGCTATGAAGGTTCATCAACCTCTGCTCCGATGTACATCAACGACTCAAGCTTGCAGACTTGAGCACACTTTACTCAGCAGTGTATACTGCACAACAGAAGAGGCTTGAGGCTGTAGATACATACTAAACTACACATTTATTTTACATAAATCAGGACAAAGAAACATGTCGTCTCTCCTTGCTGTCTTCTCTGAGAGAGAGTAAAAACAACAGGAAAAAACAGCTATACAGAGCGGAAGTTCCGCCTACGCCAGCAATCTGTGCTGGAATGTAAACAGACATGTGACACGCAACAATCCTATGTCTGCAGCAAAGGGTGGAATGGAATCCCAACAGTTTGTACACGTTACTTGGCTGGGGAACTGCATTGCAGAATTCGGAGAAGTGCGAATTTGAAAGGATGGCTGATCAGGTTTCAGAATGTGTGAATCTAGGTACCTTTGCCTTTAAATGTGAACTGAACAAATGTCTCCCCCATCTCGACACGTGAGCAAAGCATGAATAGGGCTTGCAAGTCCAGTACTTACAAGCATTTTCTATTCTCAGTTGGAATCAGGCAGCCTTCAGAGGAAGGGGAAAGACAGAGAGGCAGAAAGCATCCACTGCCAACAGTGCCAGCATCACCTGTGAGAGAACAAAGTGTTATGCAACTGGGAGACAAGTTGCAATTGCCTTCCATCAGAACTGTTACAAGGAAAAGTTAAACTAGGATAAATGAAATTGACATGCATTTTACTGAGGCCAAGAGGAGCATTTGCAGACTACCGGGAAGAATCACTGCACTACTGTAATGGCAACCGAGAGTGAAAACGCTCTCATGTCTTAGCTTGGCTCCTTCTGCATTTTTCTTTGGCAAAGTGCTCCACAGGTTAAGGGGGAAATATTGGGCAATTCACACATGATGCCTATCAGAGTAAGTTTGTCAAGCAGACGAAAAGAGACAGGACTATTAGTTCAAATGTATATTGTTCCACCCTGTATGTGTGTTTTTTGGGGGTGCGGATTAATGTAAAAACTTCTTGCTACAGATGCTTGCATGTTTTCTTACTCTGTTTCTTTAGATGATGGCAAAGAGAAATCTGAACTCTGCTTTCATCTGCCTATGGGTGGAATTTTGTCCTGGAACCTGATACAGTAATAGAGTGACCCTGTGGGTTGCCAATATTGCCTGCTCTCTATCTTTATCCTACTAAAACGACTCTTCAGCCAGAATTGATCTTCCCAAGGCCACCAGTCTCAAACGTGAGCGGTCTAGTCTTCCAATCAAAATGAAGTCTGCTTCTAATGAACTGTGACTATGAACAAATAGGTGAAATACCCAACCTTTTCAATGATGTGGGCACATCAGAGACACAAAACGACACAAAACTTTCATTCAGCTGGCAACAACAACAAGCCAAGTGAATCATATTTTGGGGAATAAAATATGAGATTTGTAATGCTGCAATAAATATTTAGACTTGTGCTACATTTTTATTGAACTGATGAGGGAGAATAAATGTCATTTTTGACACCAGATCTATCAAATTCTGATTCATTCACGCTGGGATAAATGTCTAGTAAATCCATTTAAGTGACAATATAAAGTATCATGACAAGCACAGTCTATATTGGGGCTTGTGGCATAAATCCTATGACGCTGATTCGCTGAGGTGGCACACGGTGGCACAGAATGTTCTGTTCTCGGGGATGCTAAGCCATTTGAGGGTCAACTTCTGTGATGGGAGGGAAAGTTCTCAGTTGAGCTGCAAAGTAAAGCACCACAAGAAGCAAGCTTGTGGAAACAAGGAAGTGGTCAAAGGACATAAGGAATGTAAGAGAGAATGGAATTTGGAGGCAAGCAACCTAAAGAAAGAGTGCAGGACAAACAGTATATTGATAAAAAGGAAAGTGCAGGAAGGTTAGGTGAATAAGGTTTCAGGTAAGAGGCAAATGAGACAGGGAAACTATCAAAATGGGAGAATATTATTGTGGCCCCATGTCCTACGCAGACCCTCCAAGCGTCCCTATTTTCCAGAAACAATCCCTTATTTACAGAAGCCATCCCAGTTTTGATTTGATCCTGGAATGTCCCACTTTTCCTTAAAAAGGTAAAGGTAAAGGACCCCTGACAGTTAAGTCCAGTCGTGAACGACTCTGGGGTTGTGGCGCTCATCTCATTTTACTGGCCAAGGGAGCCGACGTTTGTTTGGAGACAGTTTTTCCGGGTCATGTGGCCAGCATGACTAAGCCGCTTCTGGCGAAACTAGAGCAATGCACGGAAACACCGTTTACCTTCCTGCCAGAGTGGTACCTATTTATCTACTTGCATTTTTACGTGCTTTCAAACTGCTAGGTTGGCAGGAGCTGGGACCGAACAACGGGAGCTCACCCCGTCGTGGGGATTCGAACCGCCGACCTTCTGATCGGCAAGACCAAGAGGCTCAGTTGTTTAGACCACAGCACCACCCGCATACCCACTTTTCCTTAGGACGTCTCTATTTTCATCAGAGAAATTGTGGAGGGTATGGATGTCCTTATTTTCATCAGAGAAATGTTGCAAGGTATGCTTCTGAGCTTCCCAAAGGCATCAGGTTGGGCCACTGTCCAAAATGAATGGTTGTCTTGAGAGGCCTTTCGGGCAAGAAGATGCAGAAGGGCAAATCTGGTGGGGAAATCTGGTGGAGTGGGGTATAAATAGTAAAATTATCATTATGGAATGAGAAGTCCCTATATTCAGCGAAGAAATGTTGGTGGCTATGAAGTTCACGTAAGGCCCAAAGGAAGAAGGGATATGCTTTATTGACAGAAATGAAATGAATAGGCAATGAAGGTTTGGGGGATGGGTCACAGAGCGAAGGAAACAGCATTGGTAGGTCTTGATCCAAGACGCGAACAAGGGAGTTCTGTCAACCGAAGCTTCTCTTAACAATTCTGTGGGGACAAGGGCCAAAAAAATGTCAGTAGGTGCTGAATGCCTCATATTGATTTGACCTAACCAACCAATTCTCTAGCTGCAGGCTTCTACTTTGGTGTAAATCCACATAAGTGGTATTGACTGTCATGTATACCACCTGAAGATTAGGCTCATGAATCTGATGGTGTTTGTCCACACTCCCGCCCACCGGTGTTGAGTCATATTAAAATCCCAGCCTGATCGGCCTGTGAATCAGTTACGGTTTTAATTGTGGGGATTTACTAGCCAAGGAACATTGTGCTTGAATCTGATTATGACCGGCTTCTACAAGTGTAACACTCGGCAGGAAAATCAATCCTGCTTCTGTAATGAAGAAAAACAAGTCATTTTCCAAAAAGAAATATGATTATACATTCACAGTTTGGGTTGAAGAAACAGGAGGCAGGCTAATACAGAGCAGTTTTGCTCAGAGGGACTATCTGCTAGCTGAGGCCAGCATAACAAGATTCGATTCTAGTTTAATGTGGCTGCGGCTCAAATCCCATTGGAGAGTTTGTTTGACAATCTGACAAAGTTATCTCAAGAAAAATAGGTTAAAAAACATAAACTTGACTTGGGTAACTGCATTTTCTCCTCAACACATGGAGTATTTATTTTTTTATTTTATTTTATTTTTTGCCTGGAGGCCCTCTTAGCCCTCAACCCCACAGGTAATACCACTTTGTGCCTCTGCATAAACCAAAAATGTTTTTAGCAAGCGTTTTGCTCAAAGGAACGGCCTGTGTTGTGATCTTAATATGGAAAAAGAAACTCGCTTTTTAGATACATTTCTGTATAAAAAGCAGGGGGAATGAGTGAGAGAGGTATGAAACACAATTTGCCATTACTGGGGGTCCACAGATGCTTCTTGGGTTATGTTATGCTGATCCCCTGGCATGCCTCAATGTGATGATTATAACAGGATAGTCATCATATGTTGTTGTTGTTGTTTAGTCGTTTAGTCGTGTCTGACTCTTCGTGACCCCATGAACCAAAGCACATCAAGCACTCCTGTCTTCCACTACCTCCCACAGTTTGGTCAAACTCATGCTGGTAGCTTCGAGAACACTGTCCAACCATCTCGTCCTCTGTCGTCCCCTTCTCCTTGTGTCCTCCATCTTTCCCAACATCAGGGTCTTTTCCAGGGAGTCTTCTCCTCTCATGTGGTGGCCAAAGTATTGGAGCCTCAGCTTCAGGATCTTCAGTGAGCACTCAGGGCTGATTTCCTTCAGAATGGTTAGGTTTGATCTTCTTGTAGTCCATGGGACTCTCAAGAGTCTCCTCCAGCACCATAATTCAAAAGCATCAATTCTTTGGCGATTAGCCTTCTTTATGATCCAGCTCTCACTTCCATACATCACTACTGGGAAAACCATAGCTTTAACGATAAGGACCTTTGTTGGCAAGGTGATGTCAGATGTTATTTATCCATAATTTTTCACCCTTGAATCTCAAGAGAACTATGCAGAGGTGACAGCATTGTTATCCCTGTATTACAGCAAGGGAATTTATGGCGTGTCCATAGAGGAGTTTCCTGCACTCCAGTGACATCATCTCAAAAGTGGTGTGTTGCACAGTCGTATTGAATTGTGTGGGTCACATCCTTATTTTGGGCCTACTGCCCCATAATTCCTTGGTCTAGTGCAAGAATGGGGAACCAGTCCTGTAGTCAAGGTGGGGCAAATGGGTGCACTGGCTTCCCCAAGCTCTGCTTCAAGCCACCACACCCTAACACAAGTTTTGTATTTCTTTAAAAACAACCACAGACACCTTGTGACATGACAACGACAGCCTCCATTTAAACAATGGCAGCTTGCTTTAAGAACAGGAGTTTTTAAAGAATTGGATTCTCTGAAAAATTCAGTGAATAAGGCAGGGCAAACTCATACCAGAAGTCTCATCTGGAAGAGCCCCCTATAGACTTTAGGAATTGCAGGTGTGGAGATTAAGAATTCTGTCAGAATTCCCTTATCAAAATACTATTCCCAGGGCTTAATTGGAATAAAATCTATATATATTTGCAGTGTAGATTACATCCTTTCTGGTTCCCTGGCACTCATGCAATAGCTTCTGAGACTAACATCATTTTGTGCTCGATGAAGTTTCAGCAGTGAAACCTGTACGAGATTTCATGTATCCTTAGGGACCACCTGAGCCCTTATATCCCAGCTCAATCACTTGAGATTGTCTGTGAGAATATTGCTGGTTGTCTTCCAAATCAGCCACCTGATGTCAACCGGAAACCAATCCTTCAGTGTCATTGGCCCAGTCCTGTAGAATGCTCTTCCAACAGAGATTCAGCAGGCTTCTAAATGTTTGCTGAAAACACTTTTCATAGAATTGTAGAGTGGGAAGGGACTATGAGGGTCATCTAGTCCAACCCCCTGCAATGCAGGAATCATTTTGCTCAACATGCAGCTTGAACCCACAGCCTTGAGATTAAGACTCTCGTGTTCTACCAACTGAGCTATCCAAGCTATTTTTTTCATAATACTGTAGCTGGTGCTCTGTGTGTTTTTTATAGTATTTATGTATTTTTATTGTATGTACAATTGTTACAAACTGTTTTGATATGTTTAATGAAATTACTGTATACAAGCATAAAAAGGTAAAGGTACCCCTGCCCGTACGGGCCAGTCTTGACAGACTCTAGGGTTGTGCGCTCATCTCACTCTATAGGCCGGGAGCCAGCGCTGTCCGCAGACACTTCCGGGTCACGTGGCCAGCGTGACAAGCTGCATCTAGCAAGCCAGCGCAGAACACGGAACGCCGTTTACCTTTCCGCTGGTAAGCGGTCCCTATTTATCTACTTGCACCCGGGGGTGCTTTCGAACTGCTAGGTTGGCAGGCGCTGGGACTGAACGACAGGAGCGCACCCCGCCGCGGGGATTCGAACCGCCGACCATGCGATTGGCAAGTCCTAGGCGCTGAGGTTTTACCCACAGCGCCACCCGCATCCCTGTATACAAGCATATTTATAAATAAATAATGCATCGAAATATCATTGACTCAGGAGTGTGTAACAACCTTTGAAAAAGACAGGTTCCATCTGGAAATTGCACTAGAAAGGTTGGGTCGCTGCTTAGCTTCACTGTGATTTCTATCCCATTCCAAAAGACTGGGATAAATTAAATAATACAGTGTATTCTTACCATATATTCGCAAACATTCAAAATTCAGATTATTTTTCCAGTTTAGGTTTTGAATTAACACTTCCAAATTCATAATTCAACTCTGCATTATCCATGTGGTATGCTCACCTCAGCATTTGGATTTTAATGTCTGTGGCCGCAATCTTTTACAAGACTACTCAGAAGTAACTCTATTTTAATTCAACAGGGTGTAAGCCCAGTTAAGTGGATAGAGGATTAGCACATCATGATGTTTTGGTAGGCTTCAACTATGAAACTTCATGAGCTGCCAATTGTCAATGTGTCCTATAGCTAGCAAACGGTTTTCAAATTTTAATGAAAACATTCATTAAAACGCTCAGGTAAATTAGAAGGTCTTAGCTTGGCATCTAAAATTCAGCAACCAAGGTGCCACGCAGAAGTCTCTGGAGAAGCACTCCACAAAGGGAGACTTTCAGTTATTATTGCCTAAACACTTTCAGGTTTTTAAAAAAGTTCCTATAATGCACAGGCGCAGGGGAAGACTGGGTGTGTTCTAAAGCACACTCTTGTTTTACAGTGTGCAATGGTGAGGCTCAACAGTGAACTGAGGAACATGGACCAGAGTCTACCATTCAGACTCGGGTAGGGCCCTACCATTAGGCAGAGATATACAAGCCACCACAGGCAGACGATGCTGCAAGCATCCTGTGCCGCTCAGTTTTCCCTTCCTCCTGAGGAATGTGATTCCTACTCGTTGCTGGCCTTGGCTGGTTGTAGCTGTCTTGCTTAGTTGCCTTCTCCCAACATGTCACAGTCAATGCTGTTGAGAAAGGTCCCATACCAAGAAAGTAGGTAGAAATACAGCCAACACAGTCCGCTTACTTCAGCAGGTGTCACACCTGTGCAATCATTTCTCTAAGCTAGCCTGCTGCCTTCAGGTGTGTTGAAGGAAGCTATCCAATCTCCAGTGTTGAAGTAAGAGTCAACCATCATTCCAATCAGCTTCTATATATGGAACCAGAAAGGCGTCATCTTGTTCTTTGCCTCTAGCTGGCCCTGTTCAGACATGACCTATGACAGATGTGCAGCAGTTCTTTGACAGACAAGTTCATTGAAATAGGATCTGTTAAGGAAGAAAGTTTGAAAACTTGGGTGATTTATCAGTGGTATCAGGTACCAGCATAGTTAAATACCAGACTGCACGTCAACTCTCAAATACTGTCAAACGTCAACCACTGACACAGAATATCGTTGGGTATTAAATACAAGTACCAAATATTCAGACACTGTTTAGCAAATATTATAGAATTCAGAGGATTATCAGGGGAATGCACAACATCAGCATCAGCAAAGGAGAATTTTGGAAGCATATTCATTTCAGCTCTAGCTTAAAGGTGGGTTCTCCCCTCAGCCATGCAAAGCGGAGATCAACAAAATCATGTTGACATCCTACTTTGCACACTCGAGAACTGAGCTCCGACACTTGAGGTGAGGAAGTTCCCAGGCTGAGTCCAGCTAGGTCAAGGCTCCAATAAATGACAAGCTCGTCCTCAAAAGCTGATGCCATAATGAATCTGTCAGGCTTTAAGGTGCCACAAGTCTCTTTGCTGTTTTGGCTATGGAGAATAAGCAACAGTGAGGCATGAGGATATCAAAGAATGCCTGCTTAAGGCTTGCATACTGATTAAATTATGTGACCCAGATTAGCAGTACTTCTAACATTTATCTTTAATAACAAATGCAGTAATGAAGAAAGTTCATTCTTTTCTGTAATTAATTAGCTAAACCAGGGCAGATTTGTGTTTGATTTCATTCTCATGTTTCATCTACAGCTCACGCAAACATTAAAGTATAAGAACTGAGAGAATTCTTATGCTTGATTTGCCCTCCTCCACCCTTCCATTGTGCTTGTATCTTCTTTGTTTAGGCTGGGATTTTAACTTGTTTTTGTTGCATTAGATGGCCCCATCCGTTGTGAAAGGTAAAGACTTAGGTCACCATCTTTGCCTTTTGATTAAGCATGTATTCTAGTTTTGTTGCAGATCTGCAACTCATTTAACTTCATCACTTCTCAGGCGGGAACTTAAGAAGCCGCCGTATACAGAGTCAGATCATTGTTCCTTCCACGTAAATATTGTCCAAACTGAAGAAGAAGAAGAAGAAGAAGAAGAAGAAGAGGAGGAGGAGGAGGAGGAGGAGGAGGAGGAGGAGGAGGAGGAGTTTGGATTTGATATCCCACTTTATCAGTACCCTGAGGAGTCTCAAAGCGGCTAACAATCTCCTTTCCCTTCCTCCCCCACAACAAACACTCTGTGAGGTGAGTGGGGCTGAGAGACTTCAGAGAAGTGTGACTAGCCCAAGGTCACCCAGCAGCTGCATGTGGAGGAGTGGAGACGCGAACCCGGTTCCCCAGATTACGAGTCTACCGCTCTTAACCACTACACCACACTGGCTCACTTAATGGCAGTTCTTCAGGTTTCAGATGGAAGTCTTTCCCAGCCCTACCTGAAGAGGCCAGGGATTGAATCTGGGCCCTTCTGCTTGCAAGTCATTTACTCTACCAGTGAGCTATGGCTCTTTCCCATACAGAATTAAACATGAACTGTAATGTCTGTACCCTGCTAAGAGGAGGTATATTCATAAGCAACTGGCCATAGGCAGAGCAGAGCACACACACACACAAGCCAGAGAGACAGGTAGCATGAGAACGATGTTAAGACTCTGTGAGTTGCTATCTTGTTCAGAAAGAGTTCAGTGGTACACATTTTGCAGTATAGACAGGACGTAAATGGTAAGTGATAGTACTGTGAATGGTGCACCAATTATTATTGCCAAAGTTTATTTATTTTAAGGAGTTGTACTCTGCCATTCAGTACAGTCATACCTCGGGTTGAAGTAGCTTTGGGTTGAGCGTTTTTGGGTCGCGCTCCGCGGCGACCCGGAAGTAACGGAATGCGTTACTTCCGGGTTTTGCCGCTCGTGCATGCGCAGACGCTCAAAATGACACCGCGCGCATGCGCAGAAGTGGCAAATCGCGACCCATGCGGACGCGGGTTGCGTTCGCTTCAGGATGTGAACGGGGCTCCGGAACAGATCCCGTTCGCATCCAGAGGTACCACTGTAATTCCATATGTCAATAAAAACTCTTTAAAAAACCAAAAAGGCACTAAAACAACTGTAGACTATGCAGCATAAAAACCTTAAGACTCTCTTTTATAAATAACCCAAAATAAATAATTTTAAAGCCTAGGAAGTTCTTTAAAAAGTGTTTTCTTCACCCGAAAGACACCTGAGTAGGCCCAAGGGGAGTCTCCCTGGGGAGATCATGCGAGAGATGAGGTGCTACTTGACAAACCCCACTCCTCTCATGCATGCTTTTAACCATCTAATAAAAATTAAATTGAGTTCTTTTTATTGTAGGAAGGCAGTTCAGTGAAGCTCGTAACCCAGTTCTTGACTGTACTTCCCATCCATTTCCTAGATAAATACTTAAAAGTAGAATTAGAGATTAGAAATGTATGTATCTTTCATTAATATTTTATTAAAATAATTTCAGTTATAGAAAATAAAGTGATGAAAAAGAAGGGAGAAAAAAGTGCAAAAATACATTAAGAAAGAAAGATATAGTAAGGTGCACTAAATATAACCAGTTACATTTCCATACATTATTATATAGATATATAAATAACAATATTGTCCTAATACTCATATGATTATTAACTAACTGCTATGTTTCTGGCTGAATCTGAGTGCTAGTACAGTACTGGCCTTTCCAGTGACCCCCAATGTTCTGTGACCAGCTTCCCTTATGAATCATTTGCTTCTTTAGACCTGCCTAGACGTTAAACCTGGCCTCAGAAGCATTGCCTACTATGCTGCTGAGAAGGCTGCAGGGCCTTCTCAGTGGTTGTGCCATAGTTGTGGAATACCTTCCAGACAGAATGCCTTTTAACATTTCATTGTTTAAATACTGCTGTTGCTTTAGTTTTAGTCAGGGCTAACCCTGACACAGATTATGGAGGCAGGAGGATAGATGAAGGCTGGAACTGGTGTCTGATACACCAAGAATTTATTAAGGCCTTGGTTCTGACGGTGCAGAGGGGAACCATTTGGGCTTTGCTACGGGCAAAGGGGCCTACTGCCATTTGGGTTCTGCACTAGCCAGCAGAACGTCTTGGGCCAGTACTGGCTTTTCTCTTCATCTCAGTTGTCTTTTGTGGTTTGAACTGATGCCTTTGATTCTCTAGGACTCCTGTTAATTGCGCTGCAGAATGGCACTTTTAACATTTTGTTATTAATTTTATTCTTTCATATATATAAACTGCTTCCTCGCCAGAAGTTACTAAACTTCTAGACAATGAAGTTAATTCTACCATTCTGCAATTAATATTCCATAAAACGTCTGGCTCCCACATCAGGGAAAGTCTCCTTAAACATGTTTAAGTGGTCTGATTACAAAGGTAGAAGAGTGGGGTATAATCTTTATCAACACCATCATTTGCTCCCTGCTGCCGGGATCATTTTATTTAACCACAACTCCGCCCGCCCCCCCCAAAAAAGCTACATGTGAACTGACTGCCTCTTGTAGCAGCAGCTTCTGTTCAGATTGGGTTTAAAACAGTTTCTTGTTTGGGCAAATGAGACCTAAGGGTGTTTCTATAGAACACAGAATTGAAAAATATAGTTGGATTGAGGTGAGGGGGTAGAATATGTTCAATTTTAGTTGCTTGTGTGCACGCACATCTAATGTATATGTTCCTAATTCAATTATCCTCCCCACCACCACAAAACATGTACACATGAAAATCCATCCTTAGTTTGTAGTACCGAACAACTATATTGTATTCATTAACTCAATCAACCTCCCCTTAACAGTGTGAGTTTGATTGCTGCATTGCCTACAGGTAAATCTCCATCAAAATTACAACCGTCAGTTAGTCCTCTTTTTTTTATAAACTGAGGTAAAGATTATGTTGCTATTGCTCGTTCCTCCACTAGCAAGGTGCTTGCTTATCTGGTTTCTTTTTCTTTTTCTTGTAAAGGATGTGTTTTCTGAGATAATATGGTCCCACAGCGACCTCAGGTGGCTAAACAAACAGGCAGCATCAAGAAGGCTGAAGGATGAAATGGCAGCAGTCACAATGACAGTATATTGCAGAGCAAATTCTAAACAGGGCCTGGTTGCTGTGTGAAGAAGAATAAGGTGGGAATGACGTGATTTGGGTGTTAAGGTGGCAGAATGGGCTGTACCACTTCAGACTGCAGGAAGGGGATGACATTTATGAATGCTCCTCTTAAAAAAGAAAAAAACAGTGTTTGTGCTTGATATTATTATTGTCTGACTTCTCTCTTCACATACAATAGGATGCCCCCATAGCAGCAAGTGGGGCAGGGAAGAATTTTTCCCCCTGATATGCTGTGTGCTTTACTTGCAGGAAGGTTAGCTTGCTTTTAAAATGAGGCAACTTTTTTTTTAGGTGCCTCTCATTTTCACCCTGTATTGGTGCATTCCATTTCCACCAACACATTCTGCTGCACGTATAGTCAAAAGTCTTGTGTGGCGTGCATTATTTCTCTTAGGCAAATACTCCTTTGGGGGGGAAACAAGTGTTCTTTGGGGAAAACAGGGTGTTCCAGAATACATTGGGGGGAGCTTGGGACCCTCTGGTTGTTTCAGAGGACATAGACAATTCAGAATACATTGATGTGACATTTAGATACACTGTCCGCATTTCAGTGTTGTAAAGTCACATAAGATGGTTTGGTTATTATCGTATATGCCAGGGCGATCCAACAGGTCGATCACGAGATGCCCCTGGTTGATCCTGGTTGATCGCAGGATCCTCAACAACTTTGGCTTCCCTAAAATAGCTCAACAACTTTAATGAAGCTTTCCTAGAAAAAGCTCAGCAACTCTGGTCAATCCAATGGGTAGATCACTGCCAGTTTTTTTTAATAGTGGTTGTGGATCGCTGTCTCTTAGAAGTTGGACAGCCCTGATATATTCTATTGGCTGTAGGCCATAGACATATTCTTTGCAAAGTCTAACATCTTATCCTATCTACATTACAGAAATACATGGTGTCTGTTTAGTGCCTTGAGTTGTGTACTCTTTTGCATAGACTAAGCTGGAACCCATCCCCTGTGCTTCACCGCTTCATCTCATCACTGTGGCTTGTCTGGTTGGGATTGGTGAAGCCTAGTTGACGCAGCATCTTTTGAAGGCTGCTCCCTGGGCTGTGCTCACCAACGGGGGTCAGGTGACCTGGCTAGGTTTAGCTATTGGCTTGTTGTGCTTTGCTCCTCACCTTGTCTCTTGCCTAGAAGGGATTCCATAGAGAGTTGGTACACCAAGACGTCAATGCACCAATACCCAATGGCAAGACAATGACTGTCCAGCCGGCCTTCCTGAGTGGGTCTGTACTTTGGTGTGAAGTCGGATGGAAGAGGGAGGGCAGTTAGGGAGGGAGGAGAAATTCGTTTTGGTTCTCCTTTTAATACAAACATACCTAATTCGCACTTCCCGGAACTATACCCAAACTGAAATGCAGCTCTCTTTTGAAATCCGTACTTCTCTAGATTTTGCAATGCAATTCTCCCACCAAAATACAGTGACAAAGTTGTATGAAACAATGTGTGTATTAGGATAAATTCAAAGGCCGATAAATTTTCACAAGGACTTTATAAAAAAAGAATTGCAAATGACACAGAAATGCAGTGAACTGGACTGAAGAATGGACAAATGAGAAACTCGTAGAAACCGAAATTGATTAATTTGTTCATCCTTACATGTAGTAAATGGGCAAGAGAGGTTTGGGATCTTTGGATGTTGCTTAGTAAGAGATACCATGTTCTTTGCAGGGGCTTGAACCCTCCCCATCAATAGAACAGCCTTATGCTCAGAGACCCTTATAGAAGAACTACTGTTTACAAAGCCCTCTAGCATGAATTGGTCTTGAAACTCCATGGCAAGAATGGCATGCAGAACTGTAACTTTTATTTCCATATACCAGCTTTGTAGCATCTGACTCCACGTATCCATAAATTTTCTCTTGTCTGCCAAGTCCAGCTCTGAGGTATTTAATTTCACAGTACAATGAGCAAGTCATATTCATGATTGTGTGTGTGTGTGTGTTTAAAAAAAAAAATCATTTAGAGACTTACTGTTTTAGTATTCGCATCATCTGGAGAACTGGAGAGGATCCAGAGGTTGTTGATGTGTCAGAAAAAATCATTTGCAGGCAAATCCCACCCACTGCTCATATGTAGAAAATAGACATTTTCCATTCTACTTGCAGCCCGGAGTCAGTTCCATTCCATGTGCTGTAATGTGTTTCAGAACAGCCAAGTTCCCCTCTCCCTTGTTTCTCCCCCAGAGGACTGGATCGTGGGTTATTGGTTAGGGAAGGTTGTCTAAATCATGGCAGTGGAAATAAAAAACACTGACAATAAAAACAGTAGAAATAACAATGCTGTTCTTTCGTTGATAAGTGAAAAGAACATGCTTTCTCTACCACTCTTGAGGTACAGAATACCTGACATGGGATGGTGTACAATATTTTTTCAATTTTGCGAGGATTTTCTGTGCATCGCTTAAGTTAGCGGTAACACAGCAAAGTAAAATACAGGCTGTCAGGTAGAAGACCGTCAGAAATGGGCCGGATTCCCAGCAGCTGGGAAATCACCCTCCCTTCCTTGAGGTTGCAGCCTAGTACTGATGTAACATCGTATGCATTATCTTTATTCTTATGAGCTTATCCAGGTATAAAGCCATGGATCTTGAGTCCTGTGTGATTGCATCTGCATATTTCCAGTGCAGCAGGGGATCCAATAAGGCAGCAGAAGGAAACATGGCAACCTAAACAGAGCAATGGCTGTCTATTTTTGGCCCAATGGACTCACTCATTCTCCGTCAGCTCCCTGGGGATGCATTCCAGTAGTGTGTGCGGCCAAAAGTGGGAGTGGTCAGCCCACACCCTTTCATGTATACAAAACACATACACAGGATATGTCCAGGCACACAGTCACTCCCCTCCATCAGCTGAGATCACCCTTCCCCATATATGAAGATCTGATTACTAGCACGGAAGTGATTTACCTCCCCATCAGGGTATGTGGGAGAGATGTTTAAACTTCCTCACCCTCAAGTGCAGTGTCTACTGTTACGAGTTTTGTGAGGGAGGTAGTCTGAATGCCTGGACCCCACCCCCTTCTAATTCCTGGACCCCACCCCCTTCTAATTCCTGGAGCCAGCATGGATTCAATTGCTGGAATAGCTGGGCCAGCCTTGGCAATCAACTGGGAGACGAGCCATTAAGAAAGACAATGGGGAAGGTAATGTCCCATTTAGAAAGCCACTGAGAAGGCAAAGACTGTGCCAGATGGCAAGTGGATGAGGCCCCTCCCTCTGCTCAGAGTTAGTTGGAAGAACAAAAGCCAGGGTTTGGAGTGTAGGATCAGCTGGAATGGGACCTGGAGGGGAAAAGTTGCAGTCTGGTAAAGGTGGCAAGCTGGGAAGAGGGTCTGATTGAATCCACAGCTGCAGATATGGGAGAAGCAACACCCTCTTGGGGTGTTGCTGTTGTGAACCCCTCCATCATAGTCTCAGGTCGTATATACGTGTAAATAAACCATATATCACAAAGTCACCATAGTTTCCACTGCATTTCATTTCCAAAACACAAACACAAAAGGAACCCCTGGAATCTCGCAGCGCTCAGAAATTGGGGTGGCGTGCAACATTACTTTATTTATTTATTTTCCTTTTCTCCACCCCTGCCAAAATCATTGGGTTCTTGAGAGAGGGGCTGAAAAATTGGCTTGGAAAGCCTGATCAGTCCCCAGGCTTGGTAGTTAGCCAACTGTGCTGTAATGTATCAATAGGGCCTTAGAATACACTGGAATAACAGACTATGAACACACCATACCCATTTAAAGCACATTTTTTTTCTCCCTCACCCAAAAAAATCCTGGGAACTGTCGTTTACTAAGGGTGCTGGTAATTGTATTTCTGTGAGGAGTAAACTAAAGTCTCCAAGATTCTTTGGGAATTATTTGTACGCAGCCTATGTGTGCTTTTGCTCTTCCAAAGCAATCTGGGTCTATTGGATAGAAAGGTGCTATATTCAATCATCCAGTTGTCTTTTTCCTTCCTAAGGCTTTATTGTGTATCATCCATTCAAAGTTGAAGCAAAAGGATAGTGACATAAACCTGATGAGGCATTATGTGGGTTGCTCTGTCTGGACCTAGACTTTCTCAAAGAACAGCCTTTAAAAAACTTGGCATGATTCATGCTAACCTTCCGATTTTCATGAATGGTGGAGCCTTAGATGCCAAGAGTGCAGGTGGAACTGCAGGTGATGGGAAAAGGCAGACAAATTAAGGAACCAGCCATTTCAGAAAAACCAGGAATGTAGCAGAGAGAAGCTCTGTACAGTGGTACCTCGGGTTAAGTACTTAATTCATTCCGGAGGTCCATTCTTAACCTGAAACTGTTCTTAACCTGAAGCACCACTTTAGCTAATGGGGCCTCCTGCTGCCGCTGCACCGCCAGAGCATGATTTCTGTTCTCACCCTGAAGCAAAGTTCTTAACCCGAGGTACTATTTTTGGGTTAGTGGAGTCTGTAACCTGAAGCATATGTAACCTGAAGCATATGTAACCCGAGGTACCACTGTATTAAGTTTCAGTGAGATGGAGACCAGAGGGGATGTGGGGAAGATAGAATCCTCTTTCACTGGGAACCTTTCTTCCTTTTTACCAGGGTGGGGGAGTCTGTGGCCTTCTTGACATTACTGAATGGCAAGGTTGATGGCAGTTGACCTCCAGTGGAATGGTTTGGAGCCAATTTCCCCCCATTTATTGGATTATTCCCA
This sequence comes from Podarcis pityusensis, assembly GCF_964106645.2. Classification (NCBI taxonomy): domain Eukaryota; kingdom Metazoa; phylum Chordata; class Lepidosauria; order Squamata; family Lacertidae; genus Podarcis; species Podarcis pityusensis. The sequence continues at coordinate 64,176,345 of NC_138031.1, forward strand.
TATCAAGTAAACCAAAATTTACAGGGGAAAGCTATGAAAATTAGATGGGAAAGCAAACAGCTGCAAACACGCAGACAAACCCATAGCATTTTCTCTCATTTTATCCCCACAGCAATCCTGTGAAGAAGGTAAGGCTAAGAAAAAGTGACTCTCTATTTGAAATAAACGCCATTCAATGGTGCTTAATTTTTGCTGGATTTTGCCCCACGTCACCAAATACTGACAGAGGCTGGTATTTTTCTAAGGGAACTGTTAATATATTCATTGCAGAAATGAGCAACTACTAACGCCAGCCTATTCATTCAAAAGAGCAGGTTATCGTCGTTCTTGCTGTGCCTGACAATTCCTATCATTTCTGCTTAATTTTAATGTCTGTGCGGTACTTTAGATACTCTACTTTCCATGAGAAAGATAGAATAAGGAGGTCTCCCACAAATGAGATAATCTGTTTGGAGAGAGCTGACCTAAGAAAGAGATAACAGAGATGAAAATTTCTTGACATTTTTATGAACTCATCATTTCTGCCATTTAATATATATACTGGGGAAATCCTATTTCCACTGATTGATTACTTTAATGAATAAATGTACTGCTCTCTCAATGATTTGGTGTGTCGAGCAGATTAAATTCCCTTTGCTGGCAGAAAATGAACTTGCATGAAAAAGATTTGAAGACATGTTCCTTTTCTACACGCACATTTTTTTTAAAAAAAAAGAAATCAGTCTAAATCTCAAAATGCTTTGATTTTTACTTCTTTTCTAAACTATTACCAGTTATCTTCTCAATCTGGTGTATTCACTGCATAGTTAAGTATTATCAATAACTTTTTTATAAGTGACTAGTATATTAATTGTGCGATCTCACACATAACTACTTCATGTAGGCTTAAGGCTGCAGTTCTGTGAACACTTAGGCTGCCATCATAACTCCACTTACCTGGGAGTAAGCACCATAGAATTCAAAAGGACTTACTTCTCAGTAGACATTGTGAGGATTGCAGCTTTGCTAGTAAGAAGAAGAAGAGTTTGGATTTGATATCCCACTTTATCACTACCTGAAGGAGGCTCAAAGCGGCTCACATTCTCCTTTCCCTTCCTCCCCCACAACAAACACTCTGTGAGGTGAGTGGGGCTGAGAGACTTCAAAGAAGTGTGACTGGCCCAAGGTCACCCAGCAGCTGCATGTGGAGGAGCTGGGAATCGAACCCGGTTCACCAGATTACGAGTCCACTGCTCTTAACCACTACACCACGCTGGCTCTCAAAGACATCAGAAAGATAATACTGCATGTCAAGTAGAAATCCTAATCCAGCCCTCCAAACCCATTTTCAAGGAGCTCTGGAGAAATGTGAAACATGGAATATATTTGAAATTTCCCTTCAGGAAGGAGGCATCAGAATGAAAAGCAGGATGCACATTCAGTGAGGAACCTCAACTTGACACCCCTTCACTACCGTTGCACACAGCAATTCAAAGCTAAGAAATATTAAGCAAAATGGAAAACCCAGTCCATTTGCAACACAGTCTTTTACTCCCAACCATGGTGCATCACTAGTTTTGTTTTTAATCTGTTTTTTAAAAAAACGTATGCACCATTTTTCCATCAAGAGATGTGCGAGGCAGTGCATGATAATGAAAGAGAACAATACAGTTTGTTCAAAAACGCAGTCCTGCTCTGTGAAATGCAGTTGGCAGAAGCACAGTGCAACCCTAGGCAGGTTCATTCTCAAGTAGGTCCCATTGTGTTCCACAGGGCCTGCTCACTAGTAAGCATATTTAGGACTGCATTGGAAGCTGCCTTGCACCAAGTCAGACCATTAGTCTATCTAGCTTGCAACTGTCTACACAGACTGGCAGCAGTTCTCTGGGGTTTCAGGCAAGTTTTTGGACTGCACCCTTAAGCTCTGAATTCATAACCTTTGTGGACCTCCTTGTTCATAAGCCATTGTTTGCATAATCTGCCGAACCACCATTTCATGGCAAAAGAAAGGAAATAGTAGTAAAGGAACAAACTGCTATATATTTCCCTTCAGTTGATCCTCAAAGAAACCATTCTGTGCAATGCAAGGCTCTCAAGAAATAAAGGATTTTCTTCGCCTTGTGATTCCCTTTTCAGTTTGCCATGCAGTATCACATTCTGTCCCCAAAATGCATCATACTGTATGCATATGCTGATGTCAATAGAGATGTTTTCCTTGGCTGCGGTTAATGTCAGCTTGGAAAAAGAGCTCTGACAAGCAGACACAGTCTTAAATTCATAGAGAGAGACACAAATTCAGTTGTCCTTATGCAAGCTGATAGATTAAATATAGATTTGCACATAGCGATCATGTCCACTATGATGTTTTTTGGTTTGAAAGAGTTGTTGTGCTAGGAGGTTATATAACAACTAGCATGGGCCAAAATCTTGAGCTTTTTTTTTTTTTTAACCCTCCTGTCTCTGTGGAAAAATAAAATTACTTTGCGGTTTGATAATCCAAACAGCTCTTTAGCAGTTTACAAAAACTCCTGTTGTACCCTGCAACTGTAAATTACGAAAAGCAACATCGTAAATAGAGCTCCCATGAGACTGTGTTGGACTTGGGCCTGGGAGATGAGGCTGAAACCCATATATCGCAGCTCAAGCTGGAAACTAATCAAAAGACGACAGACATTTTTTACCCCAGTTTGGTTTGATGGTATTGTTCATACAAATATACAATACCTTTCCAGATCCTCACCACCATTGACAATTATGGCTGGTGTAGATAGACGACATACCCTCCAACATCCCACTGATCAAAACTGGGAAGCTCATTTTTTGGTCCTGAGCTCTTGAGGGCAAACCAATATGGAACTCATTCTTCAAGTGTTATTTTTCTAGAAAAAGAGGTGCTGGAACTCTCCATGAGCACCTCCCTTGTTCTCATATAATGGCAGTGGCACCCACCTGAGAGATGTCGAAACTGAGTTCCGGTGAGTTCTGGCTGGGGAAAAAAAGCCCCTGGCTACAGCCTATATGGTTGTGAAGTGAACCTAGGGAGAAACCAGCCAACACAGGTTGACGACCTGGTTCCTACTACACATGGATCAGATGCACTGATAATAGTGTGTCTTTCTCATCCCCTAAAATCTAGGGCTATGAAGAGGTACCTTAAATGGATTTTGAAGCAGAACGAATCACTTGTGCAAAAAAAACTAAGGCAAAATTTGAGGCAGAACCTAATCTCTCTGCTGGTATCCTGAAAGCCATTCTCAAGCAGTCCTCACTGCAGTGGTCACATGAAGCCTATCACATGAAGAAAAATTAGCACACCTTAGGGTTAGAGCATGAGCTGTGAGGGGACACGGGTGGCGCTGTGGGTTAAACCACAGAGCCTAGGGCTTGGCGATCAGAAGGTTGGCGGTTCGAATCCCCACAATGGGGTGAGCTCCCGTTGCTCGGTCCCAGCTCCTGCCAACCTAGAAGTTCGAAAGCACATCAAAGTGCAAGTAGATAAATAGGTACCACTCCAGCGGGAAGGTAAACGGTGTTTCCGTGCGCTGCTCTGGTTCGCCATGCTGGCCACATGACCCGGAAGCTGTACACCCGCTCCCTCGGCCAATAAAGCAAGATGAGTGCCGCAACCCCGGAGCCAGCCACAACTGAACCTAATGGTCAGGAGTACCTTTACCTTTACCTATGAGCTGTGAGCAGGAAGTCCACACCCATGCGCTCAGTGGCCTTGGGCAGGTCCCTTTCCTTCCTTCTACCCTACTGCGGCGGTGGCCCTACTTACAAGGTTGTTGTAAGGAAGACTTAAATATCAAGCACTTCTGAATTCTATGTAACAATTATAAATTATTGTTATTAAATGAAAGCCTAATGGGGGCAGGGAGACCAGTGTATTAGAGAATGGGTGCTAGTATTGCATGTTCAAGCAATCCCCCTGAACATTTTAAGGGGCAGTGTTGAGGTCACCCCTCTTCCTGGGGCAAATTCAGAACATTGGAAAGACATTCTGTTGCAAAAATTTCACGACAAGCTGCCATCATCTCCCGTGGGGCAAATCCAGGAGCCTCCTTGCTGCTGAAGATGTGCCAATGGACCCTGCCTCAGGTGCTGACAGCACTTCTTTAACACATCCGTCTCTAGCACAAGTCTCGTTCACAACAGCAGCTGCTACTGATCGAGCTGCTTGCTGGTTAGAAGTCTCTCCCTCCCTCTCTCTTGGCTAAAAGGCTTTCGGAAGCTTCATAGACTGGTTTCCTATATGGAGAGATGTGGACCGTTTGCTAGTATGCAGTGCACATTCAAGATGCCTTGATCCCAGGATAAGGATCTCAGGTAAGACAAAACTGGAAGTGAAAGACGTCTTGTCATCTGGCAGGCCCTTCCATTCAACATTATGGATTAGATGGGGCTTGAATTTATTCGCTGCCTTTCCACAAAGGGAATCATGTTCAAGGTGGCTCACAAGGTAAACAAGGGGCAATAAAAGCAATTTTTAAAAAAGCAGTAAGCATGCATGTATATCAGCAATATACATAAAAATCAAATAATTTATTAAAATAAATAATCATTAAACAAAAATGTTGTTCTAGTACTGCAGGTCCTTAGGAACCTAAGTGATTCAGCCAGTTCAAGCAAAAACTGCAGTCTTTTTCACACACCCCCAGTTTGAAGTCCACATGAAAGTGAATAATGGCAATATCTCTGTGTTTAATTGTATGGAGGTTGAGGCTGCAATCACACACAGACTTAACCTAACACAAGCCTTATCCACAATGAAAAGCTTGAGTAAATATGCAGAGGGGAACAACCACAACATTGTTTTTAAAACATGGAGGTTTGTCGGCTGGAGAGCAGAAGAGAGAGATGCAAATTATTATGGGTGGGCATTATAAACATTGGGATTGTGGAAAAAATAAATTAATAATAACAAATAAAAGGGAGGATGGAATGGGGCTGTGTGTATCCAACTGCTATGGGCTCTTTTTAAAGCTGATTTCTAGCCCCTTCTGTGCAAACTTGAATTCACCTTTAACCATGCCACTGTGGCATCAGAGATTAAATATGGTACCACTGCAGCATGAACATGGGAGAATCAGCCTGGGCTAAAACGGCTGGAAGTCAGCACCAGATGTTAATTACATTTGTATTCCCCACTTCCATCTTTTCCTCACAACAACCCCGTGAGGTGGGTTAGGCCGAGAGTATACAATTCATGCTCTCCCTCACTGCCAAATCCAACATTTTATTTATATATTTGGTTGCTTTGGCCCCCTGCAAAGACTGAAATGCTGGTTATGAATCACTACTAAGATGCTTTTTAGGAATCTCTGATCCAGAAATAACTTGCATTCCCCATGCACACCTCTCCGTGGAAAATACAACACAGAGTAGAATGCATAATCATAGCAAGATAAAATGAAGATTTCCTTCTATAGGGGGACTTGAACTCATCCCAATGGCAAAGGTTCAAGGGTTGTATTAGCAACAGGAAAAAGATTTGCCCTGATGTATTCGTTTCAAAAGACTTTCCTTTCATATGCCATCCAACTTTGTATTCTTGATTTATAATTAAATCTCCAATACCCACTGCAAACCGAAAGCGCATGCAGGCAATATCTAGCTGCATTGTTTAGCTTTGGCCTTAATTGGCGAAGGCTTCTGCAATGTTTGAGACTCAAAGCTACATTGACAAAAAATTATGGTACAGCTAACAGCAAGATGACACACTCAAAAATTCACTGGCAAGCAAGGCTCATTTTAACAGATCCTACAGTGACATCCATAAAGCTGTCAGGCTTTCTCCGAAGGACAGTCATATCCGCTTCATGTTTCATGCGCCAAATTAATTGTTTCTGACGTTTAATTTATAACCTAAGGTACTTTCAAGTTAAAACTTGACTATGATAACAGTAGATTAGAGTTGCGCTCTGTTTGACAGAATGGATATTTCAAGTTCTTTCCACTGAGACGGAGGGTCCTGACATGGGTGTGTGTTGCACGCGCATGAACCCATATAGCAAGCATGCTCACAGAACACGGATCCCTCTAAGCAAAGTGGAACTGCACCATCCATCGCCCTCCCTCTCCGAGGCATGTTGCCATCGCCATGCTTTAATCATGAAGCTCCATCTACTGGAAGAAAGGAGAAATGCACACCAGGAAAAGCTCAGGTGTATTGTTTTGCAGTCCAAAGAGAGCATGCTTTTAACATGAATAGGTGGAACTCCAAGAAGTCGTCTACATTGCAATATAAATCATGCTGAGCAAAATGTCAAATGCACTATTTATTGGGGGACTACATGATACTGACATGACAAGCAGGATTATTCACAAAAGATAGCTACATGGCAGTCAGTGGAGAATTTGACTTCAGGAGCACTGGCATTTAGATATAGATATAGATATTTCTTGATTTTCACTTATAAAGATTTCCTATCTAAACAGGGGGGGAAGTCCCTAGAAATATTAGGTGTATTTAAATGACTAATCAGCAGGTCTGTTAGATGCTAAGCTCCAAATATTTTTGAAAATCGAAAGAAAGATCTGCTACACAATATATGATCATGTTTTGATGGTGGCAGAATAGCAGGAAATTGTGCTGGACTGCAATGTCCTTTTGGCATTTGGTACCAGAATATGGGGTCATGGGGCTTTCATGTAAAAACTCACATTATCAAGTCAAGGCTGCAAAAGAATTTGGTTAAACTGGATTGCACATGGTTTCTATGTACTTCAGTAATGATGATGATGATGATAAATAATAATAATAATAATAATAATAATAATAATAATAATTTCTTCCCCATAAGGTTCCACGGTGTATTGCAGTGTAAAAATAGTGTTAAAATCAGCTAAAAAAATTATATTAACAAACCTACAATATAACCAGTAGCCCATCATGTCTTTTTGGAAGACAAGTTGGGATTATTGCATCTGAACAGGGTCAGCACTCACTCCTTTACCTAGGTGGAATCTACACACATATAAAAAAAAAACGCTGTGAAAATGCTTTTTTTAAAAAAAAAGTTTTGAAAAATAATTTGAATTTTGCATAGCTCACTGTCGTCATCTAGTGTCACATTTGTATATTGCATTTTACAACACATTTAAAACATGTTATTTGCAGCTGTGTAGCTGAGTCCCTAGTTCACACCATCACAGTAAACCCTAGCCCAAGTGAGAGCAACAAGCCACAATCACTGGGCTAGTGTTACATCTGAACCAGGGATCATGGTTTGTTTCGCTCAAGCAAAACCCCAATTGATAAAGAGTAATTGAACAATGAATAAACCTTGGCTTCACATTGTAGTCTGTTTGGATCAAAAAGGACATTTCCAAGGGAGGAGCATAGGCGTAGTTGGAACAGTGGTACCTCAGGTTAAGTACTTAATTTGTTCTGGAGGTCCGTTCTTAACCTGAAGCACCACTTTAGCTAATGGGGCCTCCTGCTGCCGCTGCGCCACTGCTGTGCGATTTCTGTTCTCATCCTGAAGCAAAGTTCTTAACCCGAGGTACTATTTCTAGGTTAGTGGAGTCTATAACCTGAAGCATCTGTAACCTGAGGTACCACTGTATTTATGTTAGCAGGGCAGGATTTATGTTGGAGCGGGGCGGAACTGAGCTATTTGTGAGGCAATTGGTCACTTGGTTTTTGGGTTTTTTTTACTTACTTGGGGGGGGGCAGCTGCCTCCCTAGCTACACCCATGATCCAGAAGGTATGCAAATTTAAAAACAAACAAAACAAACCACCCTGTGATCCTCGGATGGAGGTATAGAAATTTAACAAACAAACAAACAATAGTCTGCAAGGCAGAGTCCCCACCTGCTGTTGTTCCCCAAAAAATAGGAATTTAATGGCATGCTTCATTTGATTCTGAGAGTTTCTATACAGCCACCAGGAGTAGTAGCCACTAAAACCACCTTATGCAATTAAAGAGAATATCCAAAAAAATGATCTACAGGTGGTAACTGACGCTCAGTAAGATTGCAAAAATGTGTAAGAGAGGATCAAACTTATGTTGGAAATGTCTGGAAGTTGAAGGGTCATTAATAAACATGCGGTGGCTATGCAAGCTCACAAAGAAATTTTGGGGAATGGTTTACAAGGAATTTTTAAAAAGAAGTTTAGATTCACCCTCCCTAAGAAGCTAGAAGCCTTCGTATTAGCAATAATAGGGGGAAATTCCAAAATTAAAAATCTTTTCCTTTATGCAACAGCAGCCACAAAGAATAGCCTATGCTAAGTATTGGAAGGAGGTGGCAACCCTGACCAAAGAACAATGGCTAAATAAAGTAGAACTTGCGGAATTGGCAAGCTTAACGGCCAAAATAAGAAATTGGGCAAAAAATAAGGAGTGGGACTGTTTTGGGGAGTATTTAAGAAGAGACGGTATCATGGTTCCTTTCCAGGCGGGATGAACTTGACTACTTACTAGCAGTGGACAAGACAAATGAATAGAGAGGAACATAGCGGTCAACCTTCCCTTATTTGGCGGGAAACTCCCTTATTCCAGCACCATTTCCCGCTGCTATCCCGGATTGTTGATATCCCGTAAATTTCCCGGATTTCAAAGGAAGCAGCTCCTCTCCCTCCCTGCCGGCCAGGGAGGCTCCTCAACTGCGTTGCTCGGCTGCGCTGCTCACCAATAAGGAGTCTGGGAATGACTGGGGGGTGGAGCTTGCATGCCTTGTGCCAATCAAATTGGCCGTGTTGCCTGGGGACTCACCTTTGCTTCAGCGCTTCCCAATGGAGAGGTGACGGTGTGGTTTTCCTTGCTGCTGTATCCCTTTGCCGTGTTGCTGCGCTGTGGGAACCACCGTTTGAAGCTTCGTTCGGCTGCTGGCTGGGCTTTCTGCCTTTGGGCCTTTGGCTCGGAGAGGCTCTACTGTGTGTGTGTGTGTGTGTGTGTGTGTGATAGCATGAATGTGTCACTTAAGCTGATAGTAGGAATGCTGTAGCTTCACACACTTACCTTCACACAATGTTTAATTAACTTGGGGAATTTTTTTACTGCAGGATGTGGTGAGGTCAGTACTTTAGATTTACAAGGGGATCTGAGAGATGAATGGGAGATACGGTTTGTCAGTATTAATGGACAGCTAAATAGAAACTTAACCCCAAAAGTTAGGACCAAGATTCAAATCCTGACTGGGTAACTTTGCTCACTAGTAACATTGAACCATGAGGACAAGATGGTTGGACAGTGTTCTCGAAGCTACCAGCATGAGTTTGACCAAACTGTGGGAGGCAGTGGAAGACAGGAGTGCCTGGGACAGGTGAGGCCGCCGATCCCTTATTTTGGCTGCTGATCCCTTATTTTCGAGGCTGCTGATCCCTTATTTTCAAATCTGAAAGTTGACAGCTATGGAGAGGATGGGGTGGAAATTTATTTGGGGATGCAGCGATCCAAAGAATATGAAACAGAATGTCAGTGAAAGAGAAGATTGGGACAGTCTACTCACTGACTGGGCACGTAAATCCATGCCTATAAATGTGTGCAACTTTAAAAACGAAAACAAACAAGCAATCTTCTGAGGACGGGGAGGAGAAAGGTCTTATGGCCTGATCCAGTCCCTTCGTGCATCTCCTTCCAATGCAGGAGATCTGTCAGCCTCTCGCTGGAGAGATGCAGGCTGCGTTTGCTGCCCCAGCACACGCGACTGCGATGGATCCCTCTTGGAACCCTTGCAGGCTGGGCTCTCAAGGGGCGCGCTCGTGCCCTCTCGCGCATGCGCGCCAACGCGCCCGTCGCCTTGCTCACGTCAGTCCTTCCCCGGCGTCTTCTCCGATTCGGCCGGGAAGGGAGACACGCCTCGCGAGGGGCGGGACTAAACGAGCCTCCCCCAATCGCGGCGCAGGTCGCTCTGCTGTGAGCGCCCCGCCCCCTTCTTCTTCCCTTTCGCCGAAAGATGGCGGCCGCCGTCGTGGGGCCTGGCCCGGCCGCCGAGGAGCTGAGCCTGCTGGAGAAGTCCCTGGGCTTGAAGAAGGGGAACAAGTACAGCGGGCAAGGAGAGCGGAAGGTGAAGAGGAACCGGGGGTGCCGGGCAGGGAAAGGGGGGCTGGCGGTTAATGGAGGGAGGGAGGAGCTGGCTGCCTCCGCCTGGCAGACCGACGCGCGTTGGAATGGAGATTCTCCTCAGAACTGGCTTGGAAGGGGGATCCCCAAGGCTCATCTAGTCCAGCCCCCTCTGACAGATGGTACTATGAACTGGGCCGGTGCCAGGATGTTTTGCAGCTCTCTAGGCAAAGCTAACTGCTTCACAAAATAATAATAATTGCTAACTTCGCAGGTGTCTCGGGGGGGGGGGGAGGACCCGAAAAGTACAACGCTTGAAACTGCTAAATTAGCAAGATTAAGTAACCTGACTATATATATATATATATATATATATATATATATAATTTTTATTTATTTTCCATTTAGTAATATAAATTCACACCATTATTATCCACTTTACCTCCCTAGCTCTTTAGATCCTATCGACTTCCTTCCCTCCCGGCTCATGGCTTTCAAAATGAACCTTTATATCATTGCAATTTGCACGTTTTCCAATTCTAATTAAACTCATTACAAAATGGCTCAAATTTTAAATAAATATAGAAAGGTAGAAAAATTATCATTACAAGCCTTCAGGCAACCCTACTGATGATGTTAATTGTTTACAATAATCCTTCAGATATCGTATAAATTTACTCCAGTCCTTTTGGGAATACTTGATCATGCTGGTTTCGGATTTTTCCTGTCAGCTTTGCCTGTTCTGCAAAGTTAACCCGACAATATTTGATTGCCTTTCTCAAATGCAAAAGAAAACGCTAAGGCATGATAACACAGGCGCTGGTTATTAGCAGTTTATTTGGGGGCTGCGATTTGCACCCACCCCACTGAGCGTGATGGGACTTGCTTTCTGCCCGGACGTGCACGAGGTTGCGCTGGAAATGTTGTCAGAGGCTCTGCCCGCTCTCCCGTTGCCATTCATTTTAAATAAAAACTAATCTACACGATCTTAAATCTATACATGAGCACCAATGGATGACTTCTCCTGCACCTTTCTCTTAACTGCTTCCTTCTCTTCACTGGGGCATAAAAAAACAACAACATGTTTCTGTTGTATGGCTAGGCCTTAAGAAAACGTCTCAGCTTCTGATGTTACAACTTTGGAAATGAAACATTGGTTTTGGGCTGTGTCTGTGGATTGAGTCTCTCCAGTTTGGCTTCTTTGGAAAAGGGAGTGAACGGGTGTAGGTTATTGATACACATTCATCGGATCTGAGTACTGCAGTTAACAATTCCATTGAAGAGAGGGGGTGTTTTAAATGTCGGAACACTCTTATATTGGAGAAAATGTGGTCTTTTGTGAACCCTTCTCCAAAATATGTTAGGTTGTTTTTAGTAAATTATCTCAAACTTTCATGTGCATACTGAAATGGTTCTTTCTGGGCAACCCTTAACCATGTGGTGGTGCTGGATGTATATGAACTTGAACGTGGTTCTTGCCAATAACCCATGAATGCTCCTAAAATAATAATAAATAACAATAATAATTTTATTATTTATACTCTGCCCATCTGGCTGGGTTTTCCCAGCCACTCTGGGTGGCTCCCAACAGAATATTAAAAACACGATAAAACATCGAACATTAAAAACTTCCCTAAACAGGGCTGCCTTCAGGTGTCTTCTAAAAGTCAGATAGTTGTTTATTTCCTTGACATCTGAAGGGAGGGCGGGTTCCACAGGGCGGGTGCCACTACCGGGAAGGCTCTCTGCCTGGTTCCCCATTACTTATTTTGTAGGAAATCAATAGCTGAAATACTCCATATTGAACCCACTAGTATTTGAAATATTATGAAGTAAGGCTTTGGGTCCCCTTGGTGTTCTTTCTCTGTTCAGTTTTTCAGCTTTCTTTGTGTGGGTGTGTTCTGCTCAAAATGATAAAAACAAAAACCATGTGTAGAGGGTTATAAAACCGCATTTCTTCCTGTAATCACTTGAGTCTAGTTTTAATTCATTTATTAAATGGGATTAATTTCCAAGAAATTTAGTTGGATTTTTATTTCATACAAGGTAGCTTTTCTTTTATAAAATGGAGTTTGACAAGATGCCTTGCAGCAGAAGTTCAAATCTTGTTCTACATCCGAATAACTGAATTGGCTTGAATTCCTTCTCTTAGACTCCTGTACTACAGATGAACAATGGCCCCAGTCTGACAGGACTGACAACTATAGCGATCCATCTAGTCAAACAAGCAAAGAAGGAACAGCTGCTTGGGAGCACCACAGAAGAGAAAGCAATAGTTCAGCAGTGGTTAGAATACAGAGTAACGCAAGTAGATAAACAGTCCAGTAAAGAAGATATTCGACTAATTTTGAAGGTAAGAGTAACAATTTCTGACACTGTAAGTTTGGATCTCAAGGTAGCATAATTGCTGGGTTGTTTCCAATAAAGTTTTACTCAGAGTAGACCCATTGAAATTAGCAGTGTGCTTTTTTTCTTTTTTTCTTTTTGCAATATGGACTGAATTTAACTAGTGGCAGTTCATATATAATATCTCTTAATTATTCATGGTAGTTGACTATCCCATTGAAATCAATGGGATTTAAATGTGTGTAGCTTCGGCTGCACAATGCTCTGTGCTTAGTACCAAATTTTCAGTCTGATTTTACTGTTGGTCTAATTCTTAGTTATTGTGTGACTGTCCTCTTGAAAAGAGCTGTCATTCACTGGTAACCAGTGGAGGCTGCCCATTGGAACCAGGAGACAGACCAACAATAGGTAGGGCCAGAGTCAATAGCAGCCGGAGTCAACTAGTTCTGGTTGTGTCCCCATCCTCCTCTTTGCTGAATTCTACAAAGGTAGCACTGAGACGAGAAAGAAGCTGACAGCCAAGGCCACCCCCTGAACTCATTGTAAAGAAGGAAGGAGGCAGGTGAGGACTGGTGGAGAGCAGTCTGAACTTGGTGAGGCATTGCCCCATTAACCCTTATGGATCATCCTCCACTACTTTTCTTCCATCCTTAGTTCACAGCAACTATTCTGAGTAAGGATACATTATTCCTATATATTATAAGGAACTGTTGGGAGAGGAATGGAACAACAATTTTCACTCTGTATTTTCAGTCCCTATCTGCTTTGGCACCCTGAGTCAGCATTGAGCAGAGTGGAAGAACTGGTTGAGGAGTTGGGAGACTTGCCCAGACTACATATTCAATTACTCTGATTGTGCATACATATAAGCCTATCAGTTGTGGTGACAGTATGTGGAAGAGTGTATTTTAAGTATTTCTTTTTTTCTGAAGTGCATTCATTTTGTTTCTTTCTAGGACCTGAATTCATACCTTGAAGACAAAGTCTATATTACAGGACACAATTTTACTTTAGCAGATATTTTACTGTACTATGGACTGCACCACATCATAGTGAGTACAAGCTTGTTACAGATTTGGTTGGGAGATGCCTTTCTTTTTTCAAAATTTGATTTCCGTTCCTCTGTCAATAGTAACTTCAAAAGAAAAGGGTCATAACGTTTCAAGGGTTTTTCCATTATGTTAGTGTAGAATAGAAAAATGTTTGGTGTTTTCCTGACCATATTTCCATAATATCAAGGTTATCTGTATCCTATACATCTGGAGCATGAAAGCAACGAATTGGGGTTCTTCCCTCCATCTCTAATACTGCAGGGTGGAATGGGGGCAAAGGACCAGTCCAGGGTCATCCATCTGGAAGTAGTTTACTCCCGCCCCCCCCTTAACCTTTGAAAATGCTGTTTCCATATTTTGCAGCTATTACATCAGCAAATAGAACAATAAGCACAGAATAAATTGTATTATTTGAATACTGGGGGTGGCAAAGTTAACATAAGTAACATATCTTGGGTTAGGCCCAGTTTATGTGATAGCAGAACAGATGAAACCAGAACAATAAAAGAACTCATGGTTTTTTGTTGTTGCATAGGACAGAGGATTGGATCATGGTGATAAACTAGTGAAGAATCTTATTTAGTATGAAATCAAATGAATGAGCCATATTTCCACAATTCAAATTTTGAGACCTGATTTAACAGGTTAATGGACACTATATATTGCTGTTAATCATAATATGTGAAACTTACTTTTTCTTCCATTATTTAGGCCGACCTTACAGTGCAGGAGAAGGAGAAATACCTTAACGTCTCTCGTTGGTTTAATCATATTCAGCATTATCCAGGTATCCGGCAACATCTGTCTAGCATAGTCTTCATCAAGAACAGACTCTATAATACACATTAAGTGCTGTGTTAGGATTTCCTAGGAAGTGAAAAACGTCCTTTAGAACGACTAATGTGCAAGCCTTGGTTTCTGCCATTTCCATATGTGAAGCTGAACAGTTGGTGCCTAAAGTAATAAAGTTGCATTGAGTAGCTGTCTAGAAATATGGACTTCATTAAAACAGTTGTTTTGGCAAATTTCAACAAGTGAAATGTGAATCAAGCTTCTTAAAGTAGAACATTTATTTTAACCATACAGATACATAGGAACTTAGCTTTTATCGTATGGAAACGTATAGAACTTTTACTGCAATATGTCAGCTGTGCTATTGGTCTGAATTGTATCATGCATAGTACTCCCTTGTATTTTTCTCCTATGAATGTTTACACTTGTTTTGTAAAAAGTTACTATGAAAAAATATATTGTGCCAATAATTTTGAAGCAGAAGCCAAATGTATTGGTAGCAAATCATATTTATGTGATAAATTATTTTAAAAGCCCTTGTTTCTATTATTTATTTCTAAGGGTTGGGGAAGGTAGAAATTGATACAAAAGATTAAAGTATCAAGGGTGAATGGAATAAGGAACTAATCTTTTAAAAACAAAACTCATATTATCTTCGTTCCACGGAAACCTCTTCATTATCTTTTGTGCTGTTTTCAGGCTCCTGCCTTTTGTGCCTTATTATTTTCAGGCAGCAACTTATGCCCAGTGCAAACAAATGTAGGTGGTCCTCTCTCTACTTTAGGCACATTCCGTGTTCAGTAAGAGGAGCTGGTGTTTACATATTGCAGAACATTTAGGAATTGTTGACCTGCAGAATGGTTTGCAGGCATTTGTTAATAAACACATCTCTGTTGGTAACCTGACCGGTACCGGAAGAGGAAGGTACCCAGAAACTCCATGTGTACCATTCCTGACCTCCTCAAGAAGGGTAATCTACACAGTGGGTTGCATCGAACTGCATGAATGGAACAGACTTTATCTCCTGCCATTCTAACAAGTGGAGGCCAACTGTATCATTTTGCGGAAGCTGCTACATACATAGTGTCCATCATCATATAGTAGATAGCGTGAGACCCACCACTTTATCCCTTTCTTAGCTGCTATTATTATTTTATTTAGAAGAATTGCACTGGCCAGCCCCATTTTAAGTAACAACAAATATTCTGCTTTGCTTTTATGAGAGAGCACCCCACCCCCATAGTTGGATAGAATGAAGAGCATTAACCTAACTTGGGGCTTTAAATCACTGTTCACGTTTGATGAGAAATGTATTTATTTATTCCTCCTTAATGTTATCCTTACTATGTACACCGGGATGAAATGATTTTCAATCCATTGCCAGGTGATTTCCCACACCTTGTAATGGGTTCAGACATGTGGCAATCTGTCTTGGTTCCGTCTGGTATGAAACGCTTTGTTTTAAAGTGGGAGAAGAATAAGAATCTTGCTATGCACAGCAAGGGATATGGCAGTGCCATGGAAAAGTACAAAATTCAAAGATCTCGAGGTGTCCTATGAAAGTACCATTTATATATTTACATACTGTTGGGTAAATCACTGCCTTTCAGCCTAACCTAACTCAGAGTTGTTCTGGAGATTAAATGAGGGAGAGAACTATGTGCACCATCTTGAGCTCCTTGGGGAAAAAGGTGTGTGGGGGGGAAATATAATAAACTTAAATATGCATTTATAGCCATGCAGTCTCAAAACAGGTTAGCTACTATTACCATTAGTAAGATAATACAATTTCTTTGATTTAAGCAGTACGGATACAACTTTGCCCTAGACCATCACTCATAAGAGTTAAGTCGTCAGAAAACAAAAGATTGGGAAGAAAAGTTTTTAAAGGTTTTTGCCTGCAGGTAGGACAGCTGCTATCTCTTATCTTTTCTAGTGATAGTTTCCATTAAATTTATAGGGATCTATTATCCTGCTTTAAACCGTCCTTACTCTGGACTGGCCATATTTCACTTTTTATCTTTTTTTGTCATAGAATTAAATACATGTTCAATCCTTTCTCATTTACATTTTAAAAAATAAAAGAAAAACTGCCTCCCCTGTTTTTATGGACTTTTAACCATCAATCTAAAACTTGTAGAAATGTGGCAGTTTAATAGATTGGTGGCTTTTTAACTTTTGCCCTTTGGAGAGCAATATTTCTTCTCGGCATCCGTAATTAGACAAGCCTGCTGTTCTCCATTATCAGAACACTCCATTTCATATATCCTCCCTACACTTTAAACACTTTTCTGTGCATTAGGAACCATAGTGTTATACTTCTGATGTAGTGAAATGAAATTATGTCCTTTCACTTTCAAATAAATTGGGTCAAATCTTTTATCACAAAGTATTTATAAGAAACTACCCCTGTTGTATGCTTTTTGAATATACAGATTCTTGCACGCACTCTCACGTACACAACCTTCGCATTCTAGCACTCCATGTCATGTGTGGTGGATTTATATCATTAGCTATAGCCCCCAAGCTTCAGAGTAATGTAGAAAGAAGTTAAAAGATTGGAGAGGGAGCTTGATTTTGTAGTGATTGCTTGTTACCGCTTTGCCTAGCGTTTCTGCAGGCGTAACTTTTATTTCCTGTATGGGTAGTGACTGCAGTCATTTCAGCTGCTGCTGAAGAGAGCCTGGCTCATCCTTCACTCCCCATAAAAAAGGGGGAGGTTGGTAATTTTTTATTGTGGTTGCATCTTAAGGATTCCCCCTTTTCCATTCCTGTGTTACCTTGGCCCCCTTTAGGAAGATATGGAGCCATTAAACTTTCCATTTTATTGGATGAACTAAATCTCTTTCAGCTTTTTCCAGTCTCATGATCTAACGTGACAGCTCGTCGGTGATGTCTATTCCACTTCAAAGAGGCAGGTAGCCTAGGGCCAGCCAGCTGTATTGTGGATTCCGTGGATTTGGCTTGCTGTTCCTGCTGGGTGTCATCTGTCTTCTTAGTCTTGCAGTGGATAATTTTTGTGCTCCCCCTAACATCATCTGCCTGAGCAGTTCCTGCCTGGCAGGCCTGTCTGTCCAGGTTGAGCATCAAATATGGTAACCGTATGACTAATCTGACAAGGCAACTACTCCAAAGAGTGCAGCCCCAGGCCTGCTTTGACCAGGATCATCATCACAGCCCACAAACTTCCAACAATCACGACCACGGTCTCAGTCTTCCATCACAGATGCTGCCCATGGACTTATTCTGCTCACGCAATGTATGTCTCCCTTTCTGCTCACCCCCCCCAACCCCTCTCTTAAAGGCTGTCATTCCAAATCTTTGTGTGTCGTGAGAAGTCTGCCTCAACAGGTTTGGGTTTCCCTGCCTGTTGCCAGCATTTGACTCAAACACCGCCACTTGGATGAAACAATCCTTTAGTGGATTATCATTGCTAGACAGCCTGTGGGAAAAATGACAGGACTCGGCATGTTAATCCGAAGATTTTACAATCCAGAAAGCCGCTAACACTAATCATAAATGGCAAGATGATCCCTAAAAGAGAAAGCGGGTTCCCTAGCAAGGCAAAAGTGACACAATTTGTTTAGTAAATCTTCCCCAAAACTCTATATGATGACTACATATGTTGATTTTCATGCTCAGAGCCATAAATATTCCCAGAGCTTTATGACTTGATGACTCTATCGTATGAACTGACAGGTACAGGATCTGCAAACGCTGCCTTTTTATAACTACTGCCTGCTTTCCTTTCCGTTAGAAAGAAAAAAACGCTTCACTGACTAAACTGTGACAAAATTATGTGAGCATACAATGCAAAAAAGCAACAACCTAAATTGTGCACCTGTGCACCAGACTATATTTTATGAAAGCAAAATTTGTGGCTTTGAAGGCCACCTGTTACAAAACTGGCTGCCATTCAGTTCAGTTCTATAATTCATACATTGCATTTCACCCCACTGCATAGAAATATCTCTATAGAAAAAGGCATTTAGACCATCATATATGAATTTTAGCCTGCATGTTTTGCTGTATGACTGCAGGAGTCATACACTTGTGCCAAAATAGCTGTTTCGCTATCGGAAACATATGTGCTCTTTCCTGTAGGAAAATTATCTCTGTGCAAGGGGTAGGGAAACAGATATGAGACACCTCAACATCTGACAATTGGTTGCAAGGTGAAAGTCCTGTCTTTGGATATGAACTGGTGCTAAAATCTTATTTGGTGACTGGAGCAGATAGGAAGGAAATTCTCAAAGCAACACCTGGAAAATTATTGACACTATATTATTGGGGGTGGGGGAGTCAAATGATCAACAACATTATGAATAACCCAGTGGATAGTGCTGCGACAAAAGCACACTACAGAATAGCCGTAGTTTGGGGCAAGTAGCAAATACCACCTGCCTACCACTCCCCTCCAATGCCTGTTTTTGCTAATCACTTCACAGCTGACTCTAGTGTACCTTTCTGACAGCTGCCTTTACACCTTGGTGCTCCCTCCTCTATGGAGGGAAAAACATGAGTATAATACAGCTTACAGGGGCCATCTGTGCAGTCCATGCAAGTGTCCAAGACAACACCAGCACCAAATTTTCTTGCTTCCTATTGCACTGCCCTCACCATCAGAATTTCACTACCCACAACCTAAAGAGATGTTATCTACATAAACCATGCTTCATCTGTACAGCTCATTGGCTTAGGTGAAAGGGAAGTTTGTGCAATATTGGTGTTTGTGTGTACAGCGGACGCTTGAGTTGCGAACGTGATCCATGCGGGAGGCACGTTCGCAACCCGCAGCACCGCGTCTGCGCATGCATGGGTTGCGATTCTGTGCTTGTGTAAAGTGGGATTTAGCGCTTCTGCGCATGCGCCAAAACCTGGAAGTAATCCGTTCCAGTACTTCCGGGTTTTGGCGCGGTGCACAACCCGAAAACGCACAACCTGAAGCGTCTGTAACCCGAGGTATGACTGTACAGTATTTGGCTTTTTCTACAGTTGTTCTTGATGCTCTCTCTTTATGGTTCTGGTGTCCCGGTGTGTCTGAGGAAAGATGGAGAAGGAGGTGGCTAGGCAATCAGTCTACACCTTAAATGTTTAGAGCGACAATCAAAACAATCAACAATGCTTTTTATTTTATGACATGTTTTTACCGTCTATCGAGGGCAGATTCACACCATACATTCAAAGGGCACTCAGAGCACATTTAAAACACATGAATTACCACAAATCATTCACAGACCTACAATTTCCAGCACTCCTAATAAACTACAGTTCCCAGAGTTCTCTGGGAGAATTTGCACATTGTAAATTGGCATTCAATGTGGATTGAGTTTAAAACCCTCTTAAAAGGCTTTCAAGCTGCTTTTTTAAAAAACAACCGTTAAAAATTTAAAACACAAAAACAAGCCACGTGCACTATCACCCATCAGCAAAGGCTGCAATCCTGAGGCTTACCGGGGGTAAATCGCATTGAAGTCAGTGCGACTTACTTCTGAGTAGACGGGGTTAGGATTGCACTGTCAGGCAGCATTTTTACATTATAAAGTCGGGGGGGGTGGAGATAAATTAGTACAAGAATGTAAAAGTAAAAAAATAAGAACACGCTCGCACACAAAGGGATCTAGCTATCTTATCCCAGCTGGAGGCTGGTTTCTTTTTAACTCTTTAACACTAACCATCATGACAGCATTGAACGAGCATATAGGCTTGGATGACGTCACAGCGACCGACTCCCCCCCCCGCACTCGGGCTGCGAACTTCCCTGCAAAACGAAAGCGCGCTCCTTGCGCATGCGCTGTACTCGTAAGGCTTCCCCGCCCTGCTCACACACACACACACACACACACACACACACACACACACACACACACACACACACACTATGGCAGCTGCGCATGCGCTGTCCAAGCATTGAGCCCAAAGTCAGCCCCACCGCGGCGGTTGCTGGCAGTAAGGAACGAGATGAACGGTGGGGGTCCCGTGACCCTCAGCCCAAGTAAAACTGGAGAGCCGCCCCTGTCCGGCGGCGCTAGTAAGAAGCGAGGCTCGCTGGGGGCGTCGTCCTCACATCCTATATTAAAGGGTAAGAAGGGCTCGAATTTTTAACCCTCAGTGAGAGAATAACAAACGCGGGTGGTGCGCATGCGCAGCATCGGTTTCTCAGTCTGAAAAGTTGTTTCCTAGAGCGCATGCGCGGCATAGGTTCTCAAGTGGGAAAGGCGCCTCCTGGAGCGCATGCGTGAACGTGTTCTGTTTGAATGGGCTTCTCTAGTTTAGGCGGCTGTTGCAAAGGTAAAACTTACAAACTTGCCCGGAATGGAAAGGGGCGCTAGACCTGGGGAAATTGGATAACTCGTGAGGAACTCGTGAAACCGAGTTCGGCGGTGCTTTTTAAAGAAGTGTGTAAATAGGATTGCAAAAAAATGGTCATGGCCGTGTAACTTGCATAACGTTTGATAATTTGGATCCTAGGTAAGTTATGCATCTCACTGTGAAAAAATTCTGTGGAAGGAAGAGTTGTATTTGAAGAGGAGATCTAATCTGTTAGTATGAACAGTGGAAACAAATAAGAGCATATTCATAAGAAACTCCTTATCTGCTCTCATTGAGAGAATATACTTTTAAATGGGCTATTGCCCGCCCTTTTTGAAAAGGTTACCAAAAGCTGAGTATAAAATAAGAGTGATATCCCAGGGATGGGAATCTCGTTCAGCCTGAGAGGAGATTTTAACGTGGACAGTTTTCCAAGGGCCACATTCCGAGGCTGGGTGGAGCAAATGACAAAACAAATAAAACAAAACAGGCCAACATACATGCTGGAAAGCCAGCAGAGATTCCTCTGCCTGACTTTTAAGAGTAACTAGCAAGTCATGGCCGTGTATTTTCTCAATTCTGCCAGTTCTAACAGTGTTAAGCACCTAACAGCAACAATAGCCAACCATTGTGCCCCGTTCTTAGGTTGAAATACTATGCCTGAGAGTAAGTCCCACTGAACTTCCTTTTGAGTATCCAGCGGTGCTTGTACTGCAAGTTATTCCATTTTCTTAAAACGTTTAAAAGTTGCCAAGTGTTTGGCTCTCAGAGGAGGATCCATGGATTTGGAAGGCCTTGCTGCAAAGCCAGACCTGGAACAGCTCACTGGCCTGAGAACAGGGCATACTTTGGTAATATAGCGCTCTGAGCGAGGACAAAAATTTGCAACGCCCCCTGCCCAGATAAATATAGGTTTTATTGTTAATTTTGTTGGCATTTGTCCTCCTCGGGAGACAATAGAGGAGTGCAGCTTTGGGGGGAAGTCAAACTGTTGGAAGGTTGCAGCACCTGCTGTGATTGTGATATGAGAAAGACATGCTTTGGGGCAGATGCATAGCTGTCAACGTTTCCCTTTTTTTAAGGGAAATTCCCTTATTCCAAATAGGATTCCTCGCAAGAAAAGGAGAAAGTTGACAGCTATGGGCAGATGAAGGCGTCTGGTTGGGCTGCTGCAGATGCACCACGACATTTCTTCTCTCTGCGCTCCTCCCAGAGGTCATTCCTGGAGGTGGCAAAGGGAAGGGAATGAAACTTAGACAGGTGGGATACCTTTCAAATGCCATGTAGATCATTCCACTTTTTACTGTGCTTCCCAGTGCTGTGTAATACAGACTCATATTATTAATAAGGGACTTTTGGCATGGTATTCTACACAGTTTGCTGCTTGAGCATCAATTGAGTGGTGGGGGTAGGATTAGTATAGTGCTGCCTTGCAAACAAGGAGCTGTAATGTGGATTCAGCCATAGTCAGAAGAATGTTTGGGTACAATATTCCCTGCAAATATTTCCTTAAGATTTTGCATATAAAAGTCCACAAAAATTGTCACTCCTTGGTACACGCCTGATTTCAGATCTTTGGAAATTGCTTAGAGATTAGCGCTGGGATCCTCTAATTGCTCTGAAAAATTCCTAACGATCCAGTCCTATGCTAGGTTATACATGGGTTTAGGTACAACTAATTCTACATAGATCAGGTTTTTAAAATCCCAAAAGTTATGATTGAACTGCAAGACCTTTCAGCTTGGAGAGTGGTGGCAAATGTTGAGAGGCTTGACAATGTCAAAGATGGAAAGGGTGCAGACTGAGCATAAAAACCCCAATGAGTTGAATAAGTTAGTTAGGCCTCTTTTATTTCTTTAAAAATGTGCTACTCCAACTATTTTATAAAACATTAGAAAAAATTTCATTAATCTCTGTGTACAAGCTTTAAAAAGCTCAGTTATTTCTGTTAAATATTATTCTGTCTACAGTTCTAATTGCTTTTTTTTTTCTTTAGGAAGCAAAGTACTGTACGTAGTATTTGGATAGTGTAACTTAATGTTGCAAAGTTTTGTGCTTATCCTTTCATAGTTAAAAGGCCCTTTACATGTTTGGCTGCCGCCTCCTGTTAGCCAAGGGGAAGGCATTTTAAGGGTGATACAGCCCAGGCGTCATATAATTCATTGGCTGTTTTACTGCACTCAAACTTGGAACTAGGCCTGGGCGATATATCCATATATCACCCAGGACTGATACTAGGGGCAGACTGTGATGACGAATATTATTTCACTATAAGGCAGCAAGTCTAGCAAAACTATTTCATCATCATCCTGAAGGCTGTTCCGTCCATGTAGCTAATGGAAAAAGAGTGAAAAAGATAAAGTACAATAGAAAGGAAGAAGAGGAGATGGAGTTTGGGGGTTGGAAGAGAGAGAATATCGGAGAGGCAAGAACCACGATGATTTCTTGCAGGTCCCTGATAATGCATTCATGTTTTTATTTATCATGAACATGTCTCGTTACTTTTCTTATAGATGTTGGAGAAATATATTCCAGACTTTTGGATCACAGACCGGTTATTCAAGGAGAAATTCGTTATTTCATTAAAGAATTCGAAGTAGGTTTGATATTCTATATTTTGAAATAATGTACCTTGTAAATGGGGGAGGGATAGTTCTAAAGTACAGTCATCTTAAGATTTCAGAGAAATGTTTCATGAATGGCTTTTAATCTTTTTTATAAATAATATACCCATCATTTTGGCAAGTAAATATTTTTATAAATTACAACAATTATTCAGTCAGCTTGTTAACATTTCATACTCCCGACTCCTTCCCCCTCTTTCTGTGGTTCTTTCCATTTCTTTCCATCTTCCTGCATGCTCCAAATTATCTCAACATATTCTGTTATATATTCTCGTATATATCTCATATATATATTGAAACTGCAGGTTTTTACATTAATCCTGCCAGTGTCTTAATCTGTTTACAATTTGTTTGTAAATGCTCAATAAACCATTGCAATTCCTTTAAAAAAATTGTTATCTTGATTTCTTTTTCTTCCAGTAAGTTTTGCCATTTCTGTGTAGTCCTTAACTTCTGTATCCATTCCTCTCTCATCAGGACCTCTTCTTTTTTCCATTTTTGGGCAAATTTCTTGCAGCTGTGGTTTCATACATAAATAAATTTCTATACTGTTTAGGTAGTTCTGATCATATAATTCCTGAAAGAAAAGCTTCTGGTTTTTTAAATAAATGTTATCTTAAACATCTTTTTCAGTAAGCTTTAACCTTATTACAAGATCATCACATATGAAAAAAGGTACCTTCTTTCTCTTTCTCCAACACATATTCAATTTGGATTTATACATTACTGCCAATCTACTAGGTGTTAGGTACCATCTATATAGCATTTTCATATATTTTCTCTTAAACTATAACCTGCGGTAAATTTTATATCCGCATTCCATAAATATTTCCACCCATTTCTATATTATTACTAATATCTATTGCCCAATATACCATTGAAGATTTCTTATTTCTTTTGGATTTTCCACAACTCTTATCTCCTACAATTATTCTATTAATGCAGGGTTTTTCTTTCTTCTTTATTTTCCAAGCCAATAATTTCCCTGACTTGTTCAAATTGTTTCTGCTTTAAATATTTAATTTTCCACTCTATTTCCTGGTTTATTATCATTGAAGATTGCGTTTTCAACATCTTGATATCCTGTTTCATTATCTCTTTTCAAGGGGAATTTATTAATTCTTTTCCTTTCCTTTTTATTTCTTGTAAATTGTCTTGTTTTTTCTGCCCTCTTATCTTTCTTTCGTATGCACTTTTTTGACAAGTAAATATGGAATAGATTATCTGCAGCTTTTTGATGTTTGCATTGCTCATGACTCTGTCTCTTGAAAATGCCAGCTGTTGACATTTGGGGACCAGATCTTTAAAAGCATGAAAATCATAATTTGGCAGTGTTCCAAAGCATCTAAAACTTGTAGTTTCATTTACAACCACAAAGACTATTAGTGTGATTTTTCTTTGTTTTTTTTACTTTTTAATAAAAGATTAGATTGTATGGCTTCTGGCCTTACTGTTTATCTGCCCTTTAAGATCCATCGAGATGGAAAGACACACCTCTCCTTGTCTCCTGCCACTGTCTTTAATACTGTCACTGCTGCTGTTTCTAATAGAAGAAACTGCCACAGTAGTTTTCTCTCTCTCCATGTTTTCATGAAGGAACAAATGATAGCAGTAGCAGGAAAAGGCCAGCAGGGGAGGAGGAGGAACTGGTGCAAAGAAATAGGCATATGAAAGCGTTCATGGGGAATCTCCTTCCCATACCTGCAACATTTAAAATTATTCCAAGGAAATAATACTAAGTTCTTGATTTTCATAACCTGTCTGAAAAAATGAAAGCATCTTTTAAAATTACCTATAATGTAATCAAACCTATATTTTTCCATATTAAATAGATACTTTTGGGGGGTTTTGTTGTTTTTAAATGTTGAATATATTTTCCACAAGATGGCAGCAAAACCTCAAGCCAGAGCAGAGGTTTGTGTGGACCCTGAATTTAGTGATAGCTTCCAGTTAGTTTCTGTTAAGAATTGTTGATGAAATGAGCAAAAGCAAACCTTTGGGTTTTTATTTTTTTATTTTTTGAAAAATGAGGTGTGTTAATAATGAGGTTGTGCTCCATAAACATTTTGAAGCATTAAGTGAGAAAGGTCTAGATAGTCTGTACTGTTTAAAAACATTTACTAACTTCAAGGTAGTATCTAAATAACAGCAAATGAACCTTGTGGAATATATAGAAATGCCCCCTTTTTAACTTTCTCAATAGGAAAAACGTGGTTTCCGAGAAGTGCGGGTTCTTGAAAACTTGAAGAACACAACTTTTGAGACAAATGACCAAACTCTGCCAAAGTGTGAACAAATGATGCAAGGAAACATAAATGAAGCTCTCAGGAGATGTAAGCTAGAAATTATTGGTTTTCTTCTATGCCTTTTACAAAGTGTTTGGATTCTTAGACGCTAAACAGCTCCACATAAAGTTGGAGCCTTTATGTAAAGTAGCCGTCAGGTGGCCCTTTTATTCACACCATTATGGGCCATATTCAAAAGGAGATAAAGATGTGTTTTCATCCTGAGCTTTCCCTGATGTTTTAATTGTAGAGGGAAACTGCTGTTTGGTTTTAAAAGCACTTTTCCTTTTCAGCAGTAGGAGAAACTACCATGAAAATAAGTCTCTGACTTTACAAATTGTCCTCCCTATCCCCTCCTTGTTATGGCTGTTCACACTTCCAATACCTGTAAAAACAACAACATCATTCCATTCTCAGCAAGGCTAGTAATGCGTGGGCATGTCAAATGCTGCATTAATTCTGTGCATCATAGTTAGACCTGCATGGCTCTAAGGCAGCAAGATGGGATCTGGAAGGAACCATCCAAAACACACACATATCCCAGGGTATGGTTGAAAGGTACACTACCTTACTGAAGCTAAGCAGTCTGGGTCTGGTTAGTGTTGGATGGGTGACCACCTGGGAACCATGTGTATGCCACCCTGGGTCCCATAATGGAAAGAAAGCAGGATATAAATGTAGGAAAATAAAAACCACTGTATGAAGTTGCAAGAATAAGATGGCTGGAGATAGACACACACAGCAAAACTTGGGAGACAATTCTATTCCTCTTTAGCCACATATTTATAAGTTGTCATGTATAAGGCAGAAAATGGTTGCAGATATTACATTTTTACATAGTATTTTTCAGCATCCTGCATAGATCCGAATGTCTCAACGATTAGCAGAAAAAGTGTTATGCAACATAAGTGAATATTTAAATTAATAGAATATGTGCAGGCACAGAATTTAGACTACCTTGATTCAAAAATCTCAGTGGCTTTTAAAGTTCACTCAGTCATGTCAAAAATATTATGTAAGATGAATCCAACCACAATTTTTTCCTTTATATATATTTTGACAAGGGCATCCTGGCTGAAACTAGACCACAATGTGGTTAAGATACACAGCTTCTCTGTGCAGTGAGATTAAATATCTCTTGTCATAAATGTGTCCCTTAAAATGAGCCAATGAAACAATTGTAACCTATACATCTCAGTACAGGTAGCCAATGAAATGATCAACAGAATCCAGGGGAGAGAGCAGGAAGAAAGAAAGGTAAGGATTAATAAGTTAAGAACTAATGCCGGGTCTAACCTGCAGGGTATTCTGGTGATATTCTATGTAGTTTTTTCCTTGCACCAAAACGCTGTATGGTTTCAGAATAATTGTTCTGCGCCTTCAATCTTCCCTTCTCTACTTTTTCCTTCCCTACACCTACAGCTAATTAGGTTTTGCTATGGTAAAGGGGATTTTGTGGTTTATTTTGTTCATTTGTTTGTTCGTTCTTACTATCTCAGCAGCAAGTGTTCTGCTGCTGAGTCTTAACTTTATATTATAATACTGCATTCAACACAACGTATAAGCCAGGGAGGAAACAACTAGCTGTGAACCAATTAATGAATGCTTTAGCATATGCTAAGTAGTGGATGCCTTACGGTTAAATATTTTTTAACATACCAGCTCTCTTGTCACTGAAAAAGCATGCTAACACACAAGGGGAGCTGTGCTACCTCTGCCCTGACCAACATTCTGCCTTTCAGCTTGCTAAGGGCTACTCAGTGAAGCAAGGAACCTCTTGAATTTGTGGAGGCTCCCCCCACCCTCGCATTCTGGACCTTTAGATTTTCTTGGGTTCCAAAAGTTTCAGAGAGCTTCCATGACCACTGGAGGCTCGCTTTTTCTCTAGGTCACCCTGTGTAAGGTGGAAGGAGACAGCAATGGGGGGAGCTAGCACCCTAGTCCCCACAGCCGCCTCCTCGCGTGTGTAACACACTTTCCAGATGACTGAAGGGTGCGACTATTAATCCACAAACTGCAGCAACATGTTGACTTCGCCACTTTCTAACCCAGTGTGGCTTTTAAGTAAAGCTATTTAGGAGTACAGTGGTACCTCTGGTTGCGAACGGGATCCGTTCCAGAGGACCGTTCGCAATGTGAAAAGAGCGCAACCCACAGCGGCGCGGCGCGATTCGCCACTTCTGCTCATACGCATGATGTCATTTTGCATGTCTGTGCGAGTGGCGAAACCCGGAAGTATCCCTTTCCAGTACTTCCGGGTCGCCACAGGACGTAACCTGAAAGAACGTAACATGAAGCAGACGTAACATGAGGTATGACTGTAATGCCAATCCATAGTTTGCATTCTGCAGACTTCTGATATGTTGCATGTGTTGAAACTGATGATCCCTGAGACTGCCTGTGGCATTCGTACGTAGCCCCCGGTTGTTTCACGGGCTATTGACCCGTACACCTCTAATCTGCCACCGACCAGGTTCTCTCCGGTAAAACACTTAGTCTCAGTCGGGTTCTCAAGTTAACAATGAAGATTGTAGTTTATTGCAAACACAACTAAACTTTAAATGCATTCGAAACACTGTTACCCTTTACCCTCTTAGTCTTATTGTACCCTGTCTCTAACTCACTCTAACTCTTCTACCTCCCCTCACACAAGAACCAATTGCACTAACTGTCTCTCTATTTTCAACTGCATTTTCCCAACTGTCTAAACCTCTGGCTAAGCCTTTTAAAAACAGGTAGGCTCCGCCTCTGGGCTTTTCTATTGGTCTACCTATGAACACTTTCTCTCCCCCTGTACAGACATTTCCAAAAGAACAGGCAAACACCACACTGCCAAACGGTAATGTGCAAGAAATTTGCAGATTCCTGCAGAGCCTTCAGTAAAACAAAAGTTGGTTCTAGAAGCTCACTTTCCTTCAGAATAGCTGCAAAAAAATGTAGAAAGAAGTTGAGGAGAGCCGCCATTATTAAGTCTTCAAGAAGCACTATAAAAATAACAGAGTTACTAGATCCTCTTCCATTTTCTCGCTATGTGGAAAGTTTTTCTTAGAATTTCCTTCACAGCTTGAGAAAGGGGAAAGAGATGGTTAAAGAAACCCAAATCCCTATTTTTCGTGGAACAAAAAATATCCAACAGAATGGAAATGTAAATCTTTCCTGCTTAGTTGAAAACACTGAACATATTATGAATACAGCTTATTGAAATGGAAGTGTTTCATACTTGTGGATGTTATTTAATGAAAGGCCATATTATAAGAACATGTGACTCACTGGAATCTCTCACATGGCTGCACATTGCTTGTTTGTAATACAGATATTCTAAAACCTCAGGATTAGGAAAAACTGTGCAAGAAGTTAATTCTCCATGTTAGTTCTGTACTTCACTATTATAGGCAACCTGTTCAGCTCTTTAGGCTGTAAAATAGCTGCATTGTAAGATGGCTGCAGCTACAGTCAATGTTTCTATTTGTATATGAAAATGATGGATAACAGTTAAATGATATCAGACGTAATATAGATGTAAAATTCCCAATTTATTCAACTTGGCTAAAATATTGGGAGTCTACCACAAGTACACGCATTCCCCCCTCTTCGCTTACACACGAATTCTTTCCTTTAGCCATGATGCATCTGCACCAATGTATACCTTTACCCACTTCAAGCGCTGGCGTCAGCCACTAGTTTGAACCTAACCACAGTTAAAGTTAATATTGGTGCAGATGTAATACAGTACCATGGTAAGAAAGCCCCAAAGAGGTGGTTTCGGGTATGGCTGGGCAATATATTGATATGTCATCTCACATCGGTTGGAAGTCCATGTGGCGATATCAATTTCATAGTTTTTGAGCTGGCAATATATCACAAATCATGATGCGCATGTGTGTGCTATGCAAAAACCACAATGTGGGGGAAAATGTGAAGCCAGCCAATGCCTCTACATAGCTCCATCCTTATTTCAGACATGATTGCAGACACTTTCTGTCAATACATGTGGTAGCAATTTATTCATATATCTGTTAGATTTATCATGGTGATGGCTGTGTGAAGACTATAGGAGATCCACAGCCTGGAAGATTTATGATGTTTGTGTATAATGTTCAGAAATAGCACAATAGTGAGGTGTTAGTATTGGCTGGGGTAAATGTATGTTGAACATAATGCCCCAAACCATAGAATTGACCATGCTCTTATGCCAGTCTTATCTTGTATCACTTTATGCCTTAATTGGAAAGGACTGCTGAAAAATTCTTTAGAACCAGCTTTAGTTTGCTCACCAGATTTCCCTTCCAGCCTTTGCACCATCCTGGGAAAGCTGAAAATTATTATTTATTAATTGATGGCTTTCCCTGGTTTATGTGCATCATTGGACAGCTTAATTCTACATGAACAAGACAGTCCTGTGTCCTGACTATGCTTCACGCTTCTTATGTGTTTATATCTTAAGATGGAGGGTGACAAATACTAAATACAAGGTTCTTGTGATCCAGGGTTACTTTTTATTTTTTAAAGGAGCATATCACAATCAGTGGTTGCCATGCTGTATTTCATGCATTTTGCTGAAGTTAGCTATCAGCACTGGATAAGAGAGGTTATTAAATTGAGTTGGCACTGCTTATTAAACTTTCAAGTTAAATACTGAGCGTTGCCAGTCCAGAGTATAGCCAAGCACTTACTGTGTCTGTCTGGGTATTTATGTTAAAACAAAAACAATTTAAAGTGTCTGATAGGATGATTTTAAAAAGACAGATTTTGCTTTGTTCATTTACTTAAATTTTCCTTGTTCTGCAACAGTACCCAAAGCAATTTGTCCACAGCACTGTAGAACAGGCAACAACCATTTTGCACAGGGGTTACATTCCGTGTGTTGGCGGAGTACGTGGAAGCCCCTTTCACCCCCTGCCCCCTTTTCCAACCACTTCTGGGTTACGGCGATGTGCGCATGCGCAGTCATGCGTTAGTTGTTGCCTGTATACAGTTGCACATACTACGGGAAAAGCGCTAGAAACAGCACCATCCAATTTACAAATAGCAGCAGTGTAAGAAAAAAGGCAATAGTGCAAGGGGAAGCCACAAACTAGATTTAGCTGATAGCAAATAGCAATTGTGGTGGGGAGGGGATAAATCAGAATGAAAGCAAGCCGCAGCAGGGAGAAACTGAAGCAAAAGCATGGTTGGGCAGTTGTTTTCTCACCCATGATGGTGGCAAAGTATAAGGGCCCCTGTTACAGTGAAAGCTGGTTTCCATTCTTGCCTTGTTAACAGTGACACCAGGTCTGCCCTGTAAACTACTTGTCATCTTTTTTGTTATATTTTTGTACCACAAAACCTAAACTGCGTGGATGTTTTCTTTTGTAACTTCCTTTTCCATCTCAGCTTCAGACTGAGAAACTAATGGCTGGTGAAACACGACGCAGAGCTCTGTGGGAGGAGTTTGTGAAGGAGCAGCAGAACGCAAAAGCAGTCGTGGACGAAGAGCACATCAAAGCGATGGAGCGCCTCAAAGAGCAATATGCCGCAATGGAAAAGGACCTCGCCAAACACACTCTTTAAGAAACTCTCGTGCTCAGTAAGACTGCTCCTCATTTGCAGTATTGCTTTTCTTCTTAGTCCAACAACTTCCAATTTCAGGGTTACCAAGGAAGTACCAGAATTCAAATAGCATAGCAGGAATAACAAGGAATTGGGGAGGGAGGGGCTCTGTAACTACTATAATTATTCTTTGGCACTGATACTGGCGTCCTTCAGATGATCAAGCCTTTGCTTAATAAGCCAGGATATTCACAAGCTCAGTGCCATCACACTCACTCCCTTTGCTCCCTATTTCCTTTCAGTGGAGAAACAAACCAGGAAGCCACAGTTAAGCATAGCTTCCTGTTGTGTCTGAACTGGGAAACCATGCTTAATAGCTCCCAAATAAGTGAGAATTTGTAAGCCAACTTTAACTCCATGGACATGGTTTATTGTGTACTGGCTTGCTTGGTAGCCATTAACCATAGTTTCCTGGTCCAGACATAGCTGGAAGTTTATGGTTAACTGAAGTTTCCTGGTTTGTTTCCCCACTCATATGAAGGGAGGAATGAAGGGGCGCTATACAGGTACATGGAACATAAACTGGAGTTTACTAAACCAATAGAGGATTTGATTGTCTGAGGCAGGTATTTATGTTAAGTGTTATTTTAAAAAAAAAAAAAAAAAAGCAAGTCTATGTAGGAACATAAGCAGTATTCTCCCTTGATAATCTAAATTAGTTTCTCTGTTTCTATGTACAACCGTTCATCTTGTAAATGCATCCTATTCTTCATGCAGGGAATTCAAATGAGCTCTTTCAGAATTATACCTTGGCTTTCAGAACAAGGAAGATGGTGAAAATTTAATTTGAGAAATCCTCCAAAGCTACAAAGTTATGGAAGTACAATGCCCTGAGCTTTATGGGCAGACTTTTTGCTAGAAAGCTCACCACAAAGAAATCTGAAAGATCTCTCAGAAGAACTGATAATTTTTTAAAAAATAAATAAATAGAATAGCAAGAATGGGTGACAACCTGAGATTTTCAAAAGTATTATTCCTCCTGTTATCCAGCATTATAGGGGACAATTACTACTTTTTTTGAGCACTGCATGTGAGCAACTTTTGCTCAAGATGAACAACTTCACATATCAATTTGTGTTCTTACAAGGAGATGGTATTATGGAGCGTGATGAGCTCCTGTCTTCACTGTGATTAATCTGCATTAAGTATTAGAATAATGGAGGGAAAGCTCCTTGATTAGTCCTTTGTAACCTAACTTTCAAAGAATTCATTAACAACAGGATGAAAGCCAAGGCAGGCTAAGTGAGGAACAGGAAGATCAAGTGTTATTTTAACAGCTAGGCAGTGCATAAAATAGGAACATGTAAAACAAAATTACTCATTATCTGTGTTGCAACTGCAGATGGCCAACAATGGTTGCCTGTGTGAATGTATGGCTTAGTGTCAAGGCTCCATCCTGGCAGCCTGTTGATAATGTGATTAAAGTGAGCAGAGGAGATGGAATAAGTATTTGTGATTTCTTTCAATAACACTGAACTTCTGCCAAGCTGCTCTATCCACTACCGTAGGGCTGACAGCTTCATCAATCATCATCAGGTACCTGGGCTGAAAAGAGCACTTGCCAGCAACTGAGGCATGCTGGAATGTTGTGAATTCTCTTGTGGATTGGGGGTGGGGGGGCAGGAGGGGAAATGGATGACTTTAAAGCATTTCACACGCTGCGAGGGGGGCAGGGAGAACCTCTAACGAAATTGATGCAAAGCAGTTTTTCAGATGTCTGTGAACTCACTGATGTGGTGAAGTAAATTAAGAATCTGCATGGCTTATTATAGAATTGAATTTGAGGCAGTTCAGAAGGTCGCTCTTGGTTTTTAACTCTCTGTTGGTCTTCAGAGCAAATGCCAACTTTTTGTAACTCGGATATTGGTGTGGTTTTTAAAATAATTTCTTCTGTTGAAGTTAACTTAAGGTATGACGCCACCTGTGTGACCCTTTCATGGGTTTTATAGCACTGAGGCAGGGGTCGAAGGAAATGCCTAGTGCTGTGCACATCTGGGTTCAGCAGAAGCAGCAGAACTTCCTAGAAGATGTAGCTGCTAGTCTCGCACTGTCTGGAAATGGCTGCCTTACATCTCGGCTTTACAATTCTCATAACACCCAGAGCCAACTATTCCGTCCACTCCTTCTCTGCTAAAAGCTCTCAGCCCCTCTTGTGCCTAATTTGAGTGTTTCCCTTGTCCTACTTTCTTCATGACCCCTTCCACTGCTCATTGCTTTTCACCATGGGTCAGCAAACTTTTTCAGCAGGAGGCCGGTCCACTGTGTCCCTCAAACCTTGGGGGGCCAGACTAAATTTTGAAAGAAAAAAAAAAAAGGAACGAATTCCTATGCCCCACAAATAACCCAGAGATGCATTTTAAATAAAAGCACACATTCGACTCATGTAAAAACACCAGACAGGACCCACAAATAAGCCAGAGATGCATTTTTAATAAAAGGGGACATGTAAAAACATGCTGATTCCTGGACCATCCGCGGGCCGGATTTAGAAGACAATTGAGCAGGATCCGGCCCCCGGTCCTTAGTTTGCCTATCCATGCTTTTCATTGTTGATTTCACCCCTTTGCCGTCTCCATCCTGCCTCCTTCAGCCACTCTAATTATTAACCATCCAGCTTCCTTACCTGCATAGTACTTTAATATTTCGTGTCAGTAATATACACCAGGGGTTGGAAGACAGTGAGTTCAAATCTTGAGCTTCCCCCTCACTCCTGCCCTGGGCTCTTCGACAGGTAGGTGTGGTTGCCCACCCATCAATATCCTGACATTACCATGACATCAGATGACCTTTTTTTTCTTCCTTTGCATGCCCAGGTTGGATTCAAATCACACCTGCAAAGGAACTCAGCTGAACCCACTTTTTGGCATGGATCAGTTGTACTTTAGAGTTCCTGGGTGGATGAAGGTCACATTTTAAAAGCGCCATATGAAAGCCCTGCTTTCAAGGAACAACTGGAGGGCACTTTAATGCTCCCTATTGTTCCTTGGCAGCTGCAAATTTACCTGACATCATATATATATGATGTGCCCAATTAGGACCTCTTCCAAGCATAATATATTTCACAGATTGGAGGGTCTCCATGCCTGATACTTGCATTTTCCCAACCTAAATCAATGATATATGCATTTTCTTCTACCTACATCATATTCCTGCTTCTTGCAAGGAAAAAAAAAGTTAAAAGTTACTCCATCCATGGTTCTTCTTTAGGAATCTCGTTCATTTCATTAGTCATTTGTTACAATCGTGTTTGTTATTAATTTGCTGTTTCATTTGTTTTCTTCCCTCCCCCTGTTACTCTCAATGGGAGTCCAAGCTGCTTTTCTTCTGCCTGTAAGTGCTGTGTTCTCTGTCCAATTGGCACTGAATTTTCAGACATTCTGCTACCCCTCCAAGGGATCAGACCTGCCAAATTTCAGACAAATAGGAAAAAGGGCCCCCATTGTTAGGCTATGTCTATGTCTGTCTAAAGTGGCATTTATTTTTAGTCCAGGTCCTGGACACTTAATAGCTGCTCACATACAGCAAACTAATTCCTCCACTCCCAGTGAATATTAAGGCTCTAGGAACCAATGAACAAGCCTAGGGACACGCCATGTATTACAGGAAATAAGCTGTACAGTTTTGGGCTTGTGATGAGATTTTAGTTTGCTTTATGTGAGCAACAATTGACTTTGTCTAAAAACAGATTTAACTAAGAGCTGCTCATTTGCTTTTTTCACCCTTCCCTCCTTAGGTAACCTCCACCAGCATGTATTCCGAGTTTAGAGAAAAACAAAAATAAATGAGCAACAAATTAATATGTGCCAATTTGGAATTCATTTGGCATTTATCTTGTATTTCAACTTTTAATCAGTTGCCAAAATGAATCCGGTTTTTCTAGCATATGCTGTCTTGGGCTTTGTGCTCCCTGTTTCATGTCTTTCAAACTTCCTAGAACCTCTTCTCATCATTCCCCTTAGTCTGCCCGTACCAGAAATAAAGTTCATCCCGTCTCTAAAGGCATTTTGTCCAAGAAGAGCCAAAACAGTCTTTCACTTCCTTCACAAAACCCAGACAGTTTTTGAAAATTCTGTTGTCTGCATTTTCGTTCCCTCAGTACTTAAAATGCTTGTGGACATTCAGCGACAGCACAGCAGCTCAGCCAACCATTGGCAGAGATTTTAACTGCCATGAGATCTCACAGCACATTACAATATGTATGTGCAAACTGGCAAGAGTTCTTATGCCGGCAACATCTTTGGTAGCAGCAGTCAGGTTAAAATGTTAGGATGAAGAGGCCAATGTTATGTACTGAAGTTCTCACCCTGGGCCAGCAGGGGGATACTGTAGATAGTTTTCACTCAGGTCCACATATGCAAAAAAGGGATTGAAACTGATGTTCAGTGATTGGATAGTTACAGAAAGTGTTACAGTTGCATTGTAGTGGAGCTCTATATAAGCAGGCTGGCTGAACCCTTCAGTTCAATTCTGTTCTGGCCTGTGAATAAATAAGAGCTGTTTGAAGAATCGCTGTGTCGTCTGATATGTTCACCCACAACTTAACAGCCACCATTTAAAATGGGTCAAAATTGACCACCCATGGTTGGTAGAATTTTCAAAGGAACCTAACAGACAAGGTTCTCTGTCCTCATTTCTTAGTGTTAACACAGGTTCTTTGAACTCAGTACCTGATATAACTTCCAAGAGTGTTTGATACTACACCCTAAAATATACATAGCAGGGTGGATTTGATTTAAATCAAATTGATTTAAATCACGATTTAAATCACTAGTCAGTAAGACGTGATTTATTTATTTATTTTACAGAAAGACTCATTCTTGCTGGTATAATCTTAGTATTTACAACCATATGAAGGTTTCATTTTTTGGAGTAATAAATTTTCAGAGTAGTTTTTACAGTTACATCAAAAATTACTGATTTGGTTATGCTATTAGAAATACATTGACAGATAATTATGAAATTATTGTGAGGTTTAATAAGTTAACTGTTTATATTTGGACACCTTTTCTGCTGTACTTTATTGGAAGGAGAAAAATAATCATTGCCTTAATAACAATTTAAACAATTTATTTAACTAAAACAATAACATTGTAGCATATGTATCCATGTTTGTTAACTGATGTGGTTAAACAATGTTTTAAAAACCTTAGACTGAGTTTTAGCACACATGAAATACTTAAAACAAATCCTTATTTCCTGATGAAAAGCCTTTGGACTATAATGTAACTTAAATAGAAAACTATCTTCAGAAAGATTTTTCCTCCAAAAGCATTTTATTGAAAAAATCCAATTTAAATAAAACCAACCCAATTCAAATAAAAAAAACCCCTGATTATATTTCACCATCAGTCCCCTCTGAACTCACCAACTGCATTTGCTGTGGGAGGGAATGGTGCTTCTACTGGGCAAATGACCCTAGATGAATCGTGTCCTTGTATTCTGTCAATAAAGTCTAGTATTTCATTGTGACTTTTACTGGCAGTGTAAAGGAAGCTGTTTCTTGTTTTGTTATTGTTTGCTCAACACTTTTTATGCAAAAACAAGAAAAAATATGAAGAAAACAGACTGTGATCAGTCTGCTTGTGAAAATTGCTCAGCCTGCTGACATAATAGTCAGTCACTTGATATCATTGTTATATGATTTGTTGCTCACCAGCAGGTGTCAGTATGAGCATTGAAGGTCCTATGCGCATCTGAGATGTACTTATCTGCATTCAAACCAGTTCTAACATCCCAGCCTTCAAACATTACTTAGAAGCAGTGCTTCTCTTCTAGAAAATGAAAAAGGTGTAGGTACCCCAGGAAAAAAGCACTGCTTAGAAGGAAGTCCCATTTCAGCTTCCTTTTAAGGACATCTTTATACCATTTTTTTTGGGGGGGGGGGTGCTTTTTTGTCTTGAAGTAATCTAGGATAAGGTTAAGTTTGCCTGTTGTTGCTAACTTTAGTCTTCAGTTATTTGCTTTCTAGACCTTGAATGAGAGACCCTAGAGAAGCAACATGTGAAGAATTCTGCTTACTAAAACCAGCATAAAGAACCAGAACTCAAGTGTCTTTGATGGTGTGGATTGGTAGCCTCTGGCCAGTGAAGAATGTCACTGAGAGGTGATTTGCTTGTTTGTACTTCTGACTGTTTCTCTACATATAGCAATCACCCACCTACAGTCTGAAGTGGTAAAGTCTACAGATTTTGCCAGCTGGCTCCTCCTCCTCACTCTGCATGAGCTGTTCTCAAATAATTGTTTTCCTTGTTCCTTTCCTACAATATCCGTGTTCATTCCTACATTGTTCGCAATGGAAGGCTTGGTAAAAGATGTATTCCCCATCCTTTCAATATCTGTTTTTCAGCCAGGGATCTGTGAGCATCCTTGAAGGGCTCTGGGGGGGGGGGAGCCCCAAAAATTGCAATTGCAGGGAGGCTGCAATTCTCTGCCAACTTATTTGGGAGTGGGTCTTAGTGAAACCAATTGGACTTCCTTCTGGATAAAAATGTACAGGAGCAGGATGTCCAAGTTGTCATCATTTGTTCACATGACCACAGGAGACTAGGGTTAGACACATCACAGTTTACTTCACTTTAACCCACATTTAAGATTCTACCAATTCAACACTAAAGAAAGCTGCTTACTTCTTGAGGGGGATTTACTGATTGCTTATACCTGCTTTTGCAACATTGAGAAAATAATGCAGGAGTTTGGTTCCTACTCCTCTTTGACAAGCACCACATATTCATGCACTGTTCTTGCAATGACTCCTGTCACAGGGCCAGATCATCCAGTTTCTAATCTGAAAAAAAACTTCGGGTTGTATTCAATCAAGTTTATCCCATTAACAGAAGGATTTCCACTTGTGCAGCAGACATTCCCCTACTTCTATCCCACCCCGTACACCCCTCAAGTATGTTTTGAGAGTTCCCCCAACCCTCCAGATGGGGGGGGGCAACAGGTAGAGGAGGAGAAGGGGAAGTTCTGTTGCACTAGCAGAAGTTCTTGGATTGATG
Organism: Podarcis pityusensis; assembly: GCF_964106645.2. Classification (NCBI taxonomy): domain Eukaryota; kingdom Metazoa; phylum Chordata; class Lepidosauria; order Squamata; family Lacertidae; genus Podarcis; species Podarcis pityusensis. The sequence goes on from NC_138031.1 coordinate 64,214,333, forward strand.
GGAAGACTTCATTGGATACAGTCCTACATATAGTGGATCAATAAGCTTCACTGAGTGCATGACATAATGCTTTATGTGTGGAATGGAGAAATGGAGCTGGGTGTTAGCACCGCAGTATCATACTGTACCAGAAAGTAAGGCAATGCTGGCATGGCAAAGAGCTGCAGTGTGGGCTCTTTCCATGTGACTTGGGGCTCCTCACATTATCTGGTACAGGAAGAATTCAGTAGCCCCTGTACCGCAAGAATAACATCACAAGACTGAGCGAAATCAGTTTTCTGATTTAGATGACCAGCTGGCATGCCATACAAAGTTACCCAGCTAGAACTGAGTTGTTGAACTATAATTGTCCTAATGTCCCTACTGAAATTATTTTCCTTTGAACTACCCATGAAAACGATTTTGCACAATTGTCATTCTTATTACTCATAATGTCTTGTTTGTTAGGATCACATAGAAAAGTTCTGATTTGTCCCAGAGGCACGTTCTGGTTGTAGCTGATATCCCATTGTATAAACGACCTTTTTAAGTCTAATATAATAGGTTTTGTTTTGGGGGTGCTTTTTCTTTTCTTTTTTTTCCTGTTGCTTGCATGCCGTCTGAAATACTTTCGGTCGCATGAACAATTTGTCTGGGACAAAGTCTTATCTACAGAAAGTCTGATTCAGCTTCAGAGACTTAAGACTACATGGTCTTGTTGTGTTTGTTTCTTTTTTAAAAAAGAATACATATGTGTATGTGCGCCTTGTTAAAAAACATTGCTGCCCCCATCTAGGAACAATACAACACTCACATCATTTCCTGAAAAACGTGTAGAGTTGGAAGGCAATTATCTACTTACCAAACAAGCTAAAACAACAGTTCCTGATATTCTTCTGAAATATTTCAACTTCCCAAGAATCCGGAAAAAATAGTTCCATGAGATGGTGCTATGAATGAAGGTATGACATTTCAGTTTCCTTCGCTTGGAATTTGACATCTCAGGGCAATAGATTACTGTGTATTTGGCACTGGTGAGGGAGGAGATATCAAGTGAGGTGTGGGCAGAGTGACTGCAAATGACACGTTATTTTTCTTCAGTACAGGAACAATGAACCGTTTGTATATGTTTCTCTCTTACAGTGACAGGCATATAGCTTCTTTCTTGGTGGCCTTTGAGCAACATCATCTGAACCACCAGCAAGAGAAACAGGAACCACATGATGAAATAGTTCAGTAGCAATAGACACCCATCTTTTGTTTGTATCTGCATAAAGTAAAATTAATAAATAAACTGTAAACTGAATATAGTGGGGAAATAATTTGGGGAAACAACATTAAGAAGACAGATGGTTTTCTTTTTGTTTTCTTTCTAGCAGTTCAACAGCATTCCCTTTGTGATATTATAAAACGTGACCCTCCATCTGGATGGGGTGGTCAGGGGTGATGGGAGTTGTGACATGCCCAAAATTGTTGGATTACAAGTTCCTCAGCCTTGTTACAAAGTAAAATAGGACAGCATGGTATAAATACTGCTTTTACAGTCTCACATATGGGGTGTATTCTCAGTCTTTAGAAATCATTAGCTATTAATTGAAACTGCAATAGTATTTTGAGTGACACTCTTCTACAATGGACATTCAAAGGGAATGCAAGGGTGATTTGCAAAGACGTCTGCTTCAAGCTCAGCTTCTCTGTTTCCTTATTAACAACTTCCTTTTTGTATCTGTGGAACATGCCCTTGCTAGACTGACATCCCAGAAAAGGAGAAGGTCAGATTAGTTTACTGGTTACAGTATTTGGCTTTTGTGGGTTGCATTGCTGAGTTTTGCTTAACGCTTTGTTTGCAGGCCATGTGCAGCTCTAGAACTTGTTGGCACCAGTTGGTCCTTTTGGCTGGCAGATTCCTGGTAGAGAGTTAGGCAAATGAAGTCTGAAAGAGTGAACACCTTGTTTGCTGCAGATGGTTTTTTAAGGTCATGTTTGACTCATTAGTGTTGCTTCAAACCTTTTGCTTTTCCTACATGGAAAGCACTTCAGTATGGGACATGGGCACCACCACAAGTAGCAATAATTTAAAATATTCAGAGTATTTATATCTATTAATAGAGCAGTCTTTTTATTGAACAGTACTGTTCCCCACCCTTTTATTAATACCAACTTCCTGGTTAGCTCGGGTGGAGAGGTTTCCATTGAATTATCTACAATGGCTTTAAAAAAACCCATTTACAGTTAGATTATCTACACACTAGATAATAATCTTGGTAATAAAATAATTGCTTTCCACTATTCTGCACTTCAACCATGATAGTCTTCCTTTCCAAATTTTTGCAGTGCCCTCCAATCCTCATAAACCCTTTTGCAAACTAACGAAATATTTTTGTTGTTGTTTATCCAAATATTTAAGCACTCCCACCAGTCTAACCTCATGCAAAATCCATTAGTAAACATTGGAGACACTACCAGCCTTACTGCAGGCCAGCAACTGCAAACTTTCTAGCTTCAATGAGCCCTTTCCACACTGATTTCTTTGCCAAGGAAAAACTGCACATTGGTCATAATTATCTATATCTATCTATCTATCTATCTATCTATCTATCTATCTAAACTATATATAACATGCATCATCTTGCCATAGGCACTTTGCATGTTGCAGAGGATTCCGAGGTGTATTTGGGGATGCACAATCAGTTCATACTCTGCCTCACCATTGCTCCACTTTGGACTGCACCCAATTTTGTTCTGTGGCTGCATGTTTTGGGGGTGTGATTGCTAATGGTGGGCTGTTTCACAGAAGCCTTTCCATCATTACTGGTGTCCTCAATGAAGGACCCTTGACAAGCTTCCAAGAGCCCTAGGATACAGGTTGAGAACTACTGCTATAAACATTTGAGAGGCGGGGAATACTCCTCAATTAACTGTATTTAAACCCAATTAACTTCCACTTTTCCTGTGCCTAGAAAGCAGGGGTCCAAGTGGTTTTCCGTTTGTCCCCATGCTTTCAAAGCATGGGCCCAAGCAGTTTTGTCTTTGCCCCGCTGCTTTGACCTAGAAAACCCACTCTTTAGTGCTAAATGGGAGCAAATGTCAATCCAGAGAAAACTCAGTTGACATTTGCTCCAATTCAGCAGTAAATGGCAGGAAGGCGGTGAGGCAAGTCAAAGAATACTCCATTTCCAGCCTTCCCCTTTAGAGTCTTCCATTATCATGCAAAAGAAGTGAACAGATCCTTTTTCATTTCCTTTAAAAGAACTCAGCTGTTCAAGCTCTGATTTAGGACATGCTGAAAGAAAACACAGGCGGAGGCAGTCAGAGTAAATGAGGAATGTCAGGACTCAGAAGGCTACGTTGTTTAGCCTGAAGGGCAGTTGGAAACTGAAGTGAATGAAGCCAGGTTAAAGGCCTGGATCAATAAGCGCTTACGGTAAGATGTCCCAGGAGTGAGCACACAAAGACGGCTGTAGTACTCTCAGCCATTTTCTTGCCCATACCAATATCATGCCTTCTGGCGAAATAGGAAGCCAACCACAGTCATGAACCAAAGGTGTCCTAAAGGAGGTTTCATATTCTCCCAGGGCAGAGGCTGCCGTTGTAGCCCCTGCCAACGGCTTGCGTTCAAACCAAGCCATAAAGGCAGAAAAAGGAAAGGCTCAAGAACACCCCAGCCCACCTAGGTGCAATTAAACTAAATAACTGAAACAAGTTGGCTGCTGCTGGCACTTTTGGTGCCCTGGGGAGTTTTCTGTTTTGGAGCCTCAATTGCGGTAACGTGTAGGACGCACAAGACAGCGGAACCAGCCAACCGGATGGGCCTGCTGTCCGCTAATTGGGCTCAGTCTGCTCCCATGTCCGGCCACCGGACGACAGGCACAGCCTCCTTGAAATTGTCGCCACCAAATGAACCACTGACCTTAACTGAAGGAGCCACATATATCTTGGGCAAGGGAGAAACTAAAATTAAAAGGGTATTTTTTGTTTTTCCACCCCTGCCTTCCTTCTCCCCCATCGTTCCAGAGTTTGTCATCCTATCACACCTATCAACAGTGCCAGCCTCGAGACATTTTAGCACCTTGCGTCGAGTGCCAAAAAACCCCTGAAATGACATGCTATCCCCCTGCATACTTGAAAAGCTGCCATTCTTTCCCCCTACCCTCAATAAAACTCACAGAATCTGAGCTGAATTGATTCAATTCAGGGTAGAGGAGAAGCTAGAAAAGAAAGAAAGAAAGAGCCCACAGCAATATTGTAATTTAGGTGATATTAGACTTACTTTGCGCTCCCCCTCCACACGCCCTCTTTAGGTGGTGATGGGTATTATTTCACTTACTTCAAAACATGGTGGCAAGCCAACCTTGCCACATATGAAGACACTGTTGCTCCTGAGTTGGGGCCCTGGACTTTTGCCCCAGAATACTACTCTGATAGGACTACTGGCCCATGGTCATCCCCTCCACACTTCCCAATTAATGAAGAATAGAGTCCCATAGTTAGCACAGAAGAAACAGACTGTATGTCTGTAAATTGCTGTGAGTATGAGGCTCAGTAGTTTAGCAGCAGGGTTACCACCATCTTTTATTGCTTGGGGTGTGTGGGGTATGTTGGTGGCATTTCTTTATAAAGACAGGAGACTGCAGGGGTTGATTAAAAAACTTGTTGATAGATGAAAATGATGCATCTGGCGGATCAAGCAACTTTGGTTTTTTTTAAAAAAAGTATTGTTAATTGTTTCTTATGCAAGAGCATGGGTAGGCAAACTAAGGCCCGGGGGCCGGATCCAGCCCAATCGCCTTCTCAATCCGGCCCGTGGACGGTCCGGGAATCAGCGTGTTTTTACATGAGTAGAATGTGTCCTTTTATTTAAAATGCATCTCTGGCTTATTTGTGGGGCCTGCCTGGTGTTTTTACATGAGTAGAATGTGTCCTTTTATTTAAAATGCATCTCTGAGTTATTTGTGGGGCATAGGAATTTGTTCATTTCCCCCCCAAAAAATATAGTCCGGCCCCCCACAAGGTCTGAGGGACAGTAGACCAGCCGCCTTCTGAAAAAGTTTGCTGACCCCTGTGCAAGAGCATGCTGAAGCATGGAGTGGCAAGCATCGTCTTGGAGGAGGGTAAATGCCAAGTCTCTCATGCACAAGGGAATGCCTCTTCTAAGATGGTGCCTGCTGTGACCGACATGTGCACAATGTACAGTGGTACCTTGGGTTACAGATGCTTCAGGTTACAGACGCTTCAGGTTACAGACTCTGCTAACCCAGAAATAGTACCTCGGGTCAAGAACTTTGCTTCAGGATGGGAACGGAAATCGCGCGCTGGCGGCAGCGGGAGGCCCCATTAGCGAAAGTGGTACCTCAGGTTAAGAACAGTTTCAGGTTAAGAACAGACCTCCAGAATGAATTAAGTTCTTAACCTGAGGTACCACTGTATAATCTAAAAAAACCAAATCCTTTTGTCTCCAGGTGGACTATTTTATTCAAATGCAACTTGTTTGCAGGTTCTGTGGATAGATCTGTTCATTGACTGGAATTAATTCACAATCGACCTATTAATATTTCCTTAGTTGAGTGACGACAGTCCTGCCACTTGTGAGGAGTGTTTAAAGAGCACTACAAGATAATAAAGTAAGGAGGACATTTACAGCCCTATAAATCCAGAGAATGGGCGTGGATCCAAAGAATCATAAACTAGTTCTGTGAGCCCAAGGAGGCTTTAGTCTTGTTTTTCTTGAACATCAGCCCACTCACCTCTGATGCATGGCAAACCTAAGACACACATCATGTGGTTCTTCATTTTTCTTCAATTTTGTTTTTTTTGGGGGGGGGGGAAATAAGTGGATGATGTGTGTATCTCTGTTTGTCCACATGAAAATCCAGATTCCTTTGAAAAGCCAAAAAATATTATCAGTGTTGCGTAAGCCCCACAGCAACACCCTTCATTTCAAGAAGGTGGGTCTTTGTAAAATCATCATCTTCTCCCCTATGCTGGACCTCATAGCTCAGGACTTGCTACTCCCTTAAAAGGGCAAAGAGAAGAGCATGAAACACTGTAAGACAGCAAGGCCATTCTCATCCCATTTTGTATCATGAGGATGGCAGAACCACATTCCACACAGCAGCTGTAATATGTTTGCACCATCTAAGCGAAGAACAGTGGATGCTGAGAAAAATAGATATCCCCGCAATGGAAGAACTACCGTACAAGAAAGATGTCTTGAGATTGTACAACGAATGAGCAACAGCAGTGCATTTGTTGCATGGAAAAATGGGTTTGTGGAAAGACCTTAAGATCTGGAAGATCCTGGAATTTGCCTTTCCAGATTGTGTAGAAGATCCTTCTCAAGAAATGAATGCAAAAACAGTCCAGAATTTTAACTCAGAAGGACTGAGGATTTTTATACCCATTATCTAACTACACAAAAATACTCTCCCACCAGGCGTCCTAAACTTGGTCCTGAATGCTAACAGGTCTCTGAGCAAAGAAATGAAATCAGAGCCATCTATCTGAGGTAGGGTTCGGAGAAGTTTTGCCTTGCTGGGCAAAAAGCATAGGCTTGAAGCAGTTGGGATTTTGACTACAGACTGCCACTTTGGGGTTTTAAGGTGCTGGTGTTACTTTTGGGATCAGCACTGCCCATTTGTATTACTGTTTCTGTACTCCTCTAGGACCTGTTTTGCCTGTAAATGAATTATGGAAACAGCACACATTTCCAATGTTCTGTCCTTGAAAGGAAGCTTACAATTAACTTAACCGCTTCTCGGGCAAATGGGGAAATAACCAATCACACAGCAGTTTCTCAGTTTGGCCTATTCAGTAGTTGGTATATTTTAAAAAGTAAAGCGATTTTTAAAATGAAATATTTGCTTGATCTACATGGGTTGTTATATATGTATTGGCTGCTGTTTCTACAACAGCATGCTGTCAGAATAGCAAAAGTCAACAAAATGCCACATGCTAGCACACAGTCACTGGTTGGCATCCTCAGTTTTCTATTTCATCATATGAAAAAAAGCTAAAGTTGTTTCTACTAAAAGTGACTATGCATACAACATAAACCTCATGGTCAACAGCCCCCAGTGTATCTGTTAAACCAGCAAATAGCACGTTGAAAAGGAAAGGTGCCAACACACAGCTCTGGTGGGTGCCAGTCTTGATATAAAATTTCTCCATTGTTTGCCATTTGTCAACAGCATGAGTCATAATGCTGGAACCAATATGAAAAATAGTGGCCAGGTTCATGAAGAATTCAAGAGAGTGTTCCAGTTTATAAGGTCAAACAGTTCTGCAAGATTGACAGAGAGAGAACAGGTCTTGGAGGTTTTCTTCCAATGTTGATCTTTGGGTGATATCCTGTGCTTTGAAGACTTGATGACAACAGTCTTGGCTTGGGTGCAAAGTTCAAGCTAGCATCTTCAGCCTAAGACAGTGCTGAGCAACGTAACATTATTGTCACATATCATCCAAAATGATACAGTTTGGCTACAGGTGACTAAGGAGACAATGAGTGGCCTGAGTTTTGCAGCTTGTCTTTTCTAGTATTCGTTGAATGGAGGCAAGACTACTCAGATATATCATGGAGATTCAAAGAATGGCAGAACAACTCAATCACTCTTGACTTTCCCTTTTCTTGTGAGAGGTTATGCCTTCGTCACAGCAAGATACACCAATATGTAGATGGGAATGTTTAAATTGTTTGTTCCAGTATTTCCTTAGTTAATAGATTGTTCCGTCTTTCATAATACCAGAATGTCAGTGAAGCTGAGTGCTGGGAGATCCAGGACAGACAATAGGAAGTCATTCTTCACACAGTGCATACTTAAAACTATGGAAATTGCTCCTGCAAGATGTAGTGATAGCCACTAATTTGGATGACTTGTTAAGTGGATTAGACCAAAGCCATGGAGAATACCACTATATTGACTGGTACTAGTCACAATGTCTTTATATTATTACCTCTATATTGGAGGCAGTATGAATACCAGCTGCTAGGGAAGGCAAAGACTGCTATTGTGTGTGTCCTGCGTTAGGTTTCCCATAGGTATCCAGTTAGAGAGAACATGATGCTGAATTGGATGGGCCTTTGGCCTAAATCTGTAGGGCTCACCATACATTCTTTAAAATGGTACTCGCCTCTAGTATAATAATTGACTCTAAAATTAAGAAGCATAAAAGGCTTACTAGACTCCCATCTTAAATTTATATTATGATGCTAACAAAAACCTTTTTTTTTTTAAAGCAATCAAGTTTAGAAGATGGGTGACGTGATAGAAATCTGTACTATATTATGTGTTATGTATTTTCAGTTGATTTGATCTCTGGTAACTGAAAAGGGCACATGTAGGTGAAAATCATTAAGCTGTGTTTGAAATCAGATGTTGGTTAATGTATTGTTCTTCTGTCACTGAAAAACCTTGAAATGAAGTAGGTTTTAGAAACCCCCTGACCTCCTTCTTGAAGGTTTCTTACAGGAAGCACTTTTGTTCCCCCAACAACACACACTCACACAGGATAACTTTGTGCCATCAGGATGCAAGTGTCTAAACCTGTGAAGCTATTGTTGTAGGTGATTGTGTACATTTTTTACAGAGCGAATGTGACCATGCATAAGGAGGTTAGATGTTACTATCCATAAACTAGTATTTGGAGTACGTCCCAAGACCAAAGATACTGGCCATCCTTGATGTAGAGCAGGGATGGGGTACTGTGGCCCTCCAAATATTGTTGGGATACAGCTCCCATCATCCCTCACCATTGGTTCTGCTGGCTGGGGCTGATGGAAGTTGAGGTCCAACAATAGCTGGAAGGCCTCAGGTTTCCCCATCTCTGCTGTAGAGCAACGACTGGCATTAAACAATGGTAAAAATATTAAATGGGCATTCCTGAGCTCCACCACCCGCATCCGTGAAAATGCTTAAAATATTTTCTGTGCTATGTAAGTAATACATCAACACTGAGGCTGATTAAAATTTGATAACCATTGACCTCCCCACTCCATTGTTAGGAAGACTGTGAAGCAAGATAAAAAACAGTGTCACAGCTATGAGGACAAACAGCATAGCATCCAATAAACTATTTTATGTACATATTTTGTTAAGACTGGTTCCCATTTCCTTGTTTGTTAATGAGTTGACTCATCCAGATTTTCAAAAGCCTAGTTTCCAACACCAGTGAGATAGGTTTGAATTTCTGCCAAGTGGGATTGGAGGCAGAGATAACAGTCAGCAACAACAATAGTCTTCCTTGGTCCATTTGCCAAAAACAATTGGCAGAAAAGGCTTGCCTTCTAACTTATCACTCAGTGCGGTGAGGGCTCTGGAGTTCTGGAAGAACACAGATAACTTGTAGGATGCAAGGAAGAGGCAGGCTCACACAAGGGACCATTCTTACCTGAGTTTCCACATCTCACCATTAAAGTTGTTTATTTATGTTTGCAAATGTGTACCCTGGACTATCCTCATTCTAGGATCTTAACAACCCTCTGTCCCAGTAGTAGGCTATGAATGATCCCATAGGCTGCATTTGAATTGCCAGAGTCTTTCCCCAGGGTGGGGAAATCCTTTGACTGACCAGCCTGCTAGTATGTGGCTGTACAGTAACAATCCAGACAAATATATTGGTAAGCAAGATGCAGCCCATTCGATCAGAGATGAGAAACCTGTGGTCCTCCAGGTGTTTTTGGGACTTCAATGCTGGCCAGGGCTGATGGGAATTGGGAGTCCAACAACATCTGGAGGACCACTGATTCATTGCCTATTCCATCCCTTCTTTTCAATTAATTTTTTTGAAGTGTTTTGTCAAAACAAAATTCAACCAAATGTTTTCCTATCTACCCCCCACCCTCGTTTCTCTCTGTAATCCCTTCCCTTGCACAAATTCTGTTTACTGTTTCATCCCTCCACTGTGCTGATCTTACTCCCTACTCCCTGGACAAGGGACCATCTAGTCTAGCATCCTGTTTTCACAGTGGCCAACCTGATGCCTGTGTGAAGCCAGTAAGCAGAACCCAAGTGCAGCAGCACTTTCTCACAGATTTGCATGAAATGCACACATGCTACAGTTCAGAAAGACAAGGTGACCTGTGTGCCTGCTCAGTCCACTGTGAAGGCCTCTGTGTTCTCTCTTCTTGTGGTTTGTCTTTAAAATGAGCCTGGATCTGGATATATGGCAGCCCAAGCCATTTGCCCAGTTCCTCTCTGACATTAGTCTCTGCCCCCAAAACTAAAACCTTGAGCCACCTACAAACAGCCTGGTACTCTTAAAAGTCACCATTTCTACAGGGTTAAGACAGAAGATTATAGAACAAGTTCAAATATCAAAAAGCAAATACTAAGAGAATAGGCACTGGGAGTGTTTTCTGGAGTGCGGTCCTTTTTCAGAACACAGATCGAGGCTTCTAAACACAGTGCGATCCTAAACATGTCCACTCAGAAGTAATTAAGTGGGAGTTACTCACACGTAAGTAAGTTTTGCACTGCAACCATCTTGAATGCAGTGAGGCAGGGCTCCCACGAATATATTCATAGGATTGTACTATAAAACATTTTTATCTCAGAGGCATGGGGAGCAGGGAGTTTATATATATATATTTTGACTAGGTTTGCTTTAATTTAGTTTACAAATGTTTGCTTTTGAAATTTTATTCCTTTTTACAAGCTGTTTTGAGCTGTCATATTGTAGCAAGAACGATGGGGTATAAATGGAAAAAATAAATTTAGACCAGTAGTAAAAAAAAAGTCAGTGGATTGGTGGTCTGGAAAAACCATCTGATTGTTTATGGGTTATTACTGTCTTGGCAGAGACCTGCTCTGCAGTCCTCTGAGTTTTGAATGGCTGTGTCTAATATTGAAAACGATGTTGTTGTCTTCAGAACTACAGTGGTGGGTTTTTTTGTTTTTTTAATCCCTGGGGTTTCTGGCAGTATTATTGTCACTTATTTTTGTGTGCGATGCACTTTCAAATTACAGGTGGAAAACATGTAACCTCTTTCCACAATAACTTACGGTGTAATACTAAAAGAAGCATCAGAAGTGGAAGAACAAAGCAGCATAATAGGATGGCAGATAAAAGAAATACAATCATCATGTGGTTTATCACTAAGTGGTCCACAATGGATTTTCTGTATTCAGTAATTGTCACAAAAGCAGTCATATATTTTCCAGTGTGCATTGCTCTCAGCAGCAAACACAACTATCAGTAGTCAGTTGTGCTGTGGTGCAGAGTCCTTGTTAACATATTCCGAATTAGAAGACGCATATTCCAACTTTTCACCTATTATAACAGGGGCAGGCTACCTTTTTAACCCGGGGGGGGGCACATTCCCTTCTAAGCAACTTTCCGAGGTGTGGTGGATGGGGCCGGAGGCAAAATTGGGCAACTAATGTAAATTTTACCCTCTTTTGTAGGAGAGCTTCTCCACATACATCTCTAGACTTGTCTAGCTCAGAGGACATCCCTCCAATACATGCAGCCATGCCAGCAGTTACAGAATAGGGCACTGGCCCTTTAAAAGAACACAGAGAGCAGGGCCAATAAGAGGATCAGGTCAACCAGCCTTCATAGAAGCTCAGGAGGTTTCAGCATGTTGCTGAAGCAACAGCTCTTCCTGTGCGAGTCTTAGCCAGCTCTGGGTACAGTGAGCTCTCCAGGGTACTGACTGACATGCTACCTTGTGCTGGTTGGGATCTGGCAGTGCTGTTGGGGTCATGACCTCTGTCCCATTGATGGAGGTCCTGTGTTAATCTGGCCTCACCAAGCAGAACAGAGCTTAAATCTGCCTAATGGTTAAAAACATACTTAGCTGAAATAAAGATTATTTGGGTTTGTTGTATATTTTATATATCTGAGTTTGTTGTTCTTACTAAACTCAATGTCATTTGTGATTAGTGATTGGTTATATTAGTGTTACTGGTTATATATTACCTTTATTGCTGTGGTTTTGCATTGATTATTGATTATATGTGGACCCCCAGGCTTCTCTGGCCCTCAGAATGATTCCTCCTCAGGCTACACTCATCACGGACCCTGCTCTGCACACTCAAGTGTTTTTGCCTCGCTCCAGTGTCCACTGTGTCCAATGTCTCTTGCCTGCTTGGATAAAAGAAGGAAAGATGTAAAGTAAGTACGTACATGGAAAACTCTTACTTTTCTGTGTCTTGGAAATAATAGCCTGTGCAAAAAGTTAAAGAGACACTTCAGTTGCCCTGTCAAATTTTTGCCTTCCCCTCCCTGCCCACCACTGGCATGAAGACCAAGATGGTTCATCTTGAGGGGTTGTGGCCCTCATAGATTGAAATGATTCGCCACTCTGGATGTGATTGTACATGCTGGAAGATGCCTTGAGAGGGTTTCCCCTAAAAAAGCAGCATGCAAATATTTTAAAACAAGCACTATCTGCTAATGTTAAAGAATCCTTTCACATGATCTCATTGTTCCAATCGTGTGTTTTCTGAATACTAAGGCAGGTTTTGGGTTTAAAGCTGTCACTTCAGTAAATTTATTATTTTGTTGGTACATTTAGTGGATTTATAACAAGCGTTTTTGCCCACCACAGACATTACACTCCAAATACTTAATCACTTTGAACGAGCTGATCCTGGAACTCACCTCCCGTTATTTATAGCAAATTGTGGCTTACTGTGCAATCAGCAATCCTGTTAAGTCAAAGTACTTGGATTTAAAATGATTAAGATCTATGAAAGGGCTAAATGTCACAAATATGCATTTCATTTACAAGGCTGAAGTAACACTATACAGTCCTTGGATTATTCTTTTTATAGACCAATTTTCTTTCTTCCTCTAAAGGCTAATCAGATCAAATGTCTGCTTTTACAGTTTGTCTTCCACTGCTGTGAAGAGGACACTTGTTATTGTACAGCTCCCATTAATTTTAATGACAAGAACTGTGCAAGAGAATGTGCTATTTGTCAACTAGTGCAGCCAAGTTAAGTGGTAGTATGTATACTACCGTTATCTTCAGTTTAAGTGTTTGACATAAGAGCCTTTGGGACTGCAATCCTGAACTCAGCGGGACTCACTTCTCAGTAGACATGCACACGATTGCATTGCAAGTCAACTGCATATATTCAGGAACCAGTATCAGAATACCAATCTAGAGCAAAGCTATCGGCCGCCCAGCCACTTTAGGAGGACTAGGAAGCAGCATAGTATTTCTACCTCCCCCTGTTCTTGATTCAGATATTTCCCAGGCTCTCAACTAGTTCCCAGCATGGCCTTCCAACTGTCTGGGGGCCTTTATATGAGCTTAATGGGTTAGTACAGCTTCCACTCCTGGACATTTTGCTGGTAACTAAGGGCCTTCTAGTGCTGCATTTTCTTGGCAGCAGGCCAACAGGCAATGCGGATGCCAGTGCAAACATCCCACATAGACATCTTGTTAGCCACTGTGGAAACAGAATGCTGGGCTAGATAGGGATTTGGCCTGGTCCAACAGCAGTCTTCATATGACTGAATGTTTTTAATGGGAGAGAACCGCAACAAGTGTGTTGTGTTTTTTTAACAGCAGCAGCAACGTACCTATGACACAGAAAATTGGTTTTCTTCTTGCATTGCAAGCATTAGGCCCATCAGAGTTGTAAAGAAAAATATGCACCAGAGATTTCTCATAAAGAGAGTCAAGCTTCCAATTCTGCTGTTGCATCCTCGCCCCAGCACAGCACCGTGCAGCAACTGATCCACAGGATTCGTGGGACAAGCTGTTTCCGAAAGAAGAAAATGTCCTACCCCCTCTTCCATCTGTACAGTAGCCCAGCAGAACTCATTACGCTGGCTCTCCTGCAAGCACGTTTACTTAATGGAATCTGGCCCTCAGTTAATAGCTTAATGGAAACGTCAAGTGTGTGTGGCAGTTGTAAAAATGGCAAATTCCTTGCTAGGGATTATTGGGAATCAGAAATAAAAATTCCAGTGCTGTAATGCCCTTATACAATCCTATGCATTTGAAACACTGTGTGCATTTTTTGGTTAGCCCATCTCAGAAAAGATGTCATAGAAAAATGACTTTTGAAAACGACAAAGTCATGAAGGGGTTGGTGCACATTCCCTGCATGAAACGGCTAAAAGGTTTTAACTTAGGAAAGGACAATTAAATGGGAATATGATAGAGATTTACCCAATTATGTGGAGAGTGGATAGAGGTTTTTCGTCCATTCCCGTAATACTGTGACTTGTGGTCACCCAAGGGAGCTGGCAGGCAGTAGATTCAGGACAGATAACATAGAGAACTTCTTCATACACATCATCTATGGAATTCACTGCCACAAAATGTGATGATAACCATTGACTGAGACAGTTTTTTAAAAAGGGATAAGACAAATTCATGGAGGATCGATCTATTAATGGCTAATGTCTGCGCTAGCTAAGTGGACACTGGATAAGCCTGGAAGTCTATTGATTGAAGTGCTAATGTCATGGCCTCAGAACTTTGCAGGACATATCCTATGTTACAGAGAAGCCTGGGTTATTCCACCAATACCCACATTCCAAGCAGAGTGAATAGATCTGTGTCATAGTTTTCATAGGACAAACTACTAGTGCACAAGAAAACAAAAGAGTTCTGTTGACTGTCAGCAACCTCTAGCTTAAGAAAAAATGGCTAGAGCAGAGATGATCATATCTCAAAAAGTTATGAAAGTAACCAAGCAGCATTTTTTCATTTGTTTTACACTTCCCCAAAGTTCGTTCAATGAGAGATGATCTCTTTCAAGATAGGAAACCAACAGAACAGCACCTTGAGCCAATTCCGCCCAAGCAGCTAGTGAAGGGAAGTAACTGTTGAAACTGGTCTCTGAAACTGCATAATCAGGGTGGTCAGGAATCCACCGGGTGGTGGTTAATAGCTAATAATAGACCTGTGGAAGTTGCAGGTTCTTCTGTGCAAAGTAGAATTAGTATGCAGTGTTTCTTTTTTTAAGGAACTGTGCTATTCCTGCACAACTGAAGCCCCCAGTTAAAATGCCTAGAACTCCATTGCTCTCTTGCCCATCCATGTACATGGCTGACAGGAACCAAGGGGGGAAATATTATGGGGCGCCTGTCACCATGCAGCTGTTCTTGTAAGCTTACCTGGTCTACTGGATTGTTGAAGACCTGAGAGGATGGTGGTGACGACGATACAATCCATCAATATACACAGTACTTTCATAAGAACATAAGAAGAGCTTTGCTGGATCAAACCCAACATTTGTTGAGTCCAGCATTCTGTTCTCACAGTGACCTACCTGGTGCCTATAGAAAGCCAAGTAGGATATGGGTACTCTGCCAGCACAACATAACTGAAACACACAAAGCCCTGCCTCTGGGAGCTGACCAGCTAAATTCAAAGGATGGGGAGGGAGAAGCTTGGGTAATGAGATGGATACGAGCAAATGCAATTGTCAATACTTAACACAGCTTTGTTTCAGTTGAGTGGTAGACTTCACAGGAATGGAGTGTTTTGAGGAGGGGTTTTAAAGGAGGAAAGATGGCACACTTAGTTATTCTGGACGAGTTTCAAGCATTGGAAGCACTAGACTAGACAAGACATGGGGATCAGGTTACTTTTTAGATGGCTAAGATGCAGCAGTGGGGGGGGGGTCATGCAGGGATGGGCAGCTTTGGGGTTTTTTTCAGTGCAGGAATGAGGGACAGAATCTGCAGGAATGCCAGGTCAGAGCCTTCTTGCTCTGGCAAGTGAATGAAATGCTAAAGGCTTTCAACATGAGTTCAGTGGAATTAGTCTTAGGAAACAGGACTGATCCTAATAAAGTTTGTTTCAAGCTGCTCTTTGGTACCTCTGTGCATAATAATAAACCAACACATCTGCCAACATCTTTGGACTCCCTTTGGGGGCATGGCTATGGAAGCTGCAGCAATGAGCTCCTGAAGTTCAAGGTTTGACTAGACAGCAATTAGCGGAGGCAGTATCTCCACCCAAACACACTCTGAGTCGAGGGCAAAAAGTAGAGTAGGGGTACAAAGAAGATTGACCTAGCCATTCTTAGGATTGTAAAACTGTTCTGGAGTGGGGCAGGGAAGCAAAAAAGTATCCACTTGTTACGAGATTGTACTTTCTGGCTGCTCTTACCGTCTCTTAAACTGTCATACTGCATAATGTTTTGTGGGTGGCAAAATTATGTCATTTTATTCAACAGCTTGTAGAAGTTTCCACTCCCAGCCCTACATGGGAGGTACAAATCATTGAAGTAATTGGGATAGACGCTTACAGATGGCAGAATCACTTTTTCCCTCTCCACTGAGATTATAATATCCTTCCTAACCAATGACAATTGGGCTGTCATGAAAATTACATCACATTATCTCTCTGGAGAGACCAGCATTTCAGTCAGACAGCTGTCAAAATAAAAAACTACTATATTTGGGAGACTCGAAGAATCTGTGTCCTTTTGAAGACTCTCTGAATTGTAGGACAAATTAATAGCAAATTCTCAATTGAAATTGTTCATTCAATTGGCTTGTTATATGTCAGCTGTCTAACAAATGTTACATTAACATTGGTAGTATTTGTTAAGAGGTGTGTGTGTGTGTGTGTGTGTGTGTGTGTGTGTGTTGCCTGTGGCAAATAGCGGTTCCCTTGATTCAACTAACTGGTGTATTTCTGTCTTACAAAGTCAGCTCTGGTTACAGGTTTTGCCTAGCAATTTTATCCTTAGCTATAAAACAGGCTAGATGAGTGTCATGAAAGCATAGCTCAGCTTTTAGGTATGATAGACACAGGAACACAAAGCCCTGTGTCCGCTAGGTCCCTTTCTAATTTGTCCTAAACTTACATTTTACATATGGTACCCCCCCAAATTTAGATCTATCTTTGTTAACATAGTGATTAGCTGTGCAATGCCTTTATGACACGGTTAGGTCGTCTTGTGTCAAGCTAGGAATGGAAGAATAATACAAGAGCAAAACTATCTAATTTATCTTAAGAACGTAAGAGCCGGGCTGGATCAAAGGGCCATCTATTCCAATGTCCTGTTCTCATAGTAGTCAACCAGATGGCTGTGGGAATTCTGCAAGCAATTGTACTCTCTCTGTGTGTGAATCCCACTATCACTATTCAGAGGCACGTGGCTCACTCAGGTTCAGCTCTGCTTCCAATACTGGATGCGAGTGATTAGGTTCTTCGGCGCTGAAGAAAGCACACCTTGCAACAATTGCAATCTTGTGATTGATTATGCAGGGCGGGGCTTACCTGCATGCGCACACCTTTCAGTATTATATTAAGTTGGCTCCTCTGCCTGGGAACAACCCCCACTACTCCGTGCGGTCTAGGCATGTCTAGAATTACGTTGTAAATAAGTACCCCTAGTTAAAGCTATGGTTTTCCCAGTAGTGATGTAAGGAAGTGAGAGCTGGACCATAAAGAAGGCTGATCGCCGAAGAATTGATGCTTTTGAAACAGCCAGTGAAGGGAATTATGGTGCTGGAGGAGACTCTTAAGAGTCCCATGGGCTGCATGAAGATCAAACCTCTCCATTCTGAAGGAAATCAGCCCTGAGTGCTCACTGGAAGGACAGATCCTGTAGCTGAGGCTCCAATACTTTGGCCACCTCATGAGAAGAGAAGACCCCTGGAAAAGATGTTAGGAAAGATGGAGGACACAAGGAGAAGGGGACGCCAGAGGACGAGATGGTTGGACAGTGTTCTCGAAGCTACCAGCATGAGTTTGACCAAACTGCAGGAGGCAGTGGAAGACAGGAGTGCCTGGCGTGCTCTGGTCCATGGGGTCACGAGTCGGACACGACTAAACGACTAAACAACAACAACAACAGTTCCTTAAGAGCGATATTCCTTATTAGAGACCTCAGAGCCGGATGCACGTGCTTAATGCGACTAAGCTGAGTTAAACGCGCTGCCCAACAGCAGCGGCCCTGAAGGGGGGTCCCCTCCTCCTCCGCTCCCCTGAGCCCCCGAACCGCTTCTCTTTCGAAACTTAACGGGCAGCTTCCTCACAGGCGCAACTTTGCTCCGAGAAGCGCGCTTCGGCGCCGCTGGCCTTTCCCTGCCGGCCCCTCCCCGTCGCCCTTTGACTCCTCCGAGGCAGGCGGAGCGGGGGCGGAGGCTGAGGAGACGCCGCCCTCGCAGCGGGGGGGGGGAGCAGCAGCAGCAGCAGGCGGGGTTGGCCGGGAGGGGAGACGTGGCCCGGGCCGGCTTCTTTCTTCCCTCCTTCTTTCCTCGCTCTCCGTTTGCACCGCCGCCATGGCCTCCTCCTCCCACCACTCCACGGCCTGCCTGGCCCTGCTGCTCGGTTGCCTCTCCTTAGGCGCGGGCCCCGCTCGGGCCGAGGGGACGGAGGCGGGCGGCGAGGCGGACCCCCACGCGCGGCACCTCTACAGCGCCGAGATGCTGCGCCATGGCGCCCAAAGCGCGCCGCACTTCGTCATGTTCTTCGCCCCGTGGTGAGCGGCGGCGGCGGCGGCCTGGGGAAAAGGAAGGGGGTGGGCGCGCGCCGAGGTCTGCTCCTCCCGCTGACGTGGCGGGCCGGAGGGCGGCTGGGGCGGGGGTCCAGCCGGCTGGGGGGGGGGCGGCGGAGGCTCCTCCTCCTCCTCCATCATCATCCTCCACCCACTGCCTCCCCAAACGCGCACACGCGTCCAAAGGGGTCTTTTAAAAAGTCTCTATTTGTGGAAAAGTTGGCGGGATCTCGCAGCAGCAGCCCCCTCTTTTTGCAACAGCTGCATCTTCCTGCACGGCAGCGGGTTGGACTAGATGACCCCCTGGGTCCCCTTCCGACGCTACAGTCCTATGATTCTGTTAATCTAGCTGTGCAGCCTCTGCGCCCTATTCCTGGGTGCGGTTGGGGAGAGAGCAGGTGCTCTACCACCTCAGGGGCAGAAAACGCGCAAGGAGGTTTTCTTTCCCTGCAGAAGTAGCTGCTGCAGCCTGCCCCCACTTGTGACTTTTACCCTCTGTCCCCAGAGAGAGTTTAATGGCATTACCGTAAGCTGCCCTTCGCCCATGGGACCCAGCAGGGTATAAATACTAGCCATGTTGGTACCTGCACTGTCTTGAGGCAGTGTGCTTCTGAAAGTGGGTCGTTGGGGTGGATAGGCAAGTCAGGAGAGGGCTATTGGCGCTCAGGTCTTGATTTTGGGCTTCCCACGGTCATCTGGTTGGTAAGAACAGGATGTTGGGGCGAGGTGGCCAGGGCTCTTAGGTTGCTAAATGAAAAAGTTCATGGGGGCAAGTTATGTCAGATCGATTGGTGGTCGTAATACCTGAAGTAGCTCATCACTTATCTGTGTGTGCATTTTAAGTGCAGGTGTGTTCACATGATGGCCAGCACAGAAGTCAGGTAACTGTGCGCACACAAATGAGCTATGCATGTGAGCAGTGTACATTCTGGAGTGGAGGCACGCAGAAGATTGCAGAGACAACTTCTGTGATTAGAAAAATGGCAACTTCAGGGTTGCAGATTTGTTCACACACTGCTAGCCTACAGAAAGGGTTAGTAGTTTGCCTACCAGTACATTATTATTTTTAAAAAGCTTTGCTGTTTTTCAAGTGTCTTAAAGAAACTGAAAAAATATGTATCTGGCCTAACATTAAATAGAGAGTAAAGGGAAAACTAATGGAGGGAAGTATTTGTGCCTTTTATACTTTTTTTGTTCAAATTTTCATAGGTATACAAAGGACCCATAGAAAAATCATTTCCATTGTTGCAGATAAGTCTGTCATTGCTGGATGCCATTCACAGGTCCTAACTGACCAAAGACAAAGCAAAAAATACACACACACACACACACACCCCGGAATCTAAACAAAACAGCAGGACATAGCATGTTAACCTCTTTCCCCTCTCCTCCCCTCCTTTAATTTGAGCCTAGCTCTACTAGAATTCGGGCCAGAACTTGTTTTACTGGTAGGTCTCAGACCAGCTCTATCATTAATAAAATGCCATTTTTTAACTCACTGAAAATTCATAAGCAGTGTTGCATAGGCCTCAAATAAAGCCCATGCAAAAGTGGTTTCCAAGCTATTTTCTCTTAAGGCAGCTGAAGCTTCTGCAGTAAATGCAAACAGCTAATTAAGAATTCACATCTTTCCTAGGTCTGTGCCTCAGGGCAAAGAAAAAGGTAAATAGAAAGAGCTCCTTCTGAGACAGAGTCTATATGCACAGATAATCTTGCTCTGAGATGTTAATATAGGAAGTGTTGATCTGTACAGAGCTCCTGGCAAGGCAAAGCAGGAGATGTCTGGCGTCACCCAACCATCTTAATAATTGAGAAGTCTTCAATCAGCACTGAACTGACTTTAAATTTTTATTTTTAAAGGGGTAGACTCCTAGTAGGAATTGCGCTGCAGATCAGGAGCTTAGTCACCACTTGGGTTACGTGGGGGGCAATTTCAAGTAGCTAGCAATGGCCTAGTCAGGTTGCCCCCTTTAGCTCCAGTAGTATCTCTGGTCTCCTGTGTGTCCCCACTTCAAATGTGAGTTTATAGCTAGAAAGATAAACGGGGGAAACATGAAACATTAGCACAGGCTTTCTCCTGGTGTTCCCACCCCTGCCCCCTTCATCCAAATGAGGACTATGTTGAGTCCTCAGGTTAAGTACTTAATTCGTTCCGGAGGTCCATACTTAACCTGAAACTGTTCTTAACCTGAAGCACCACTTTAGCTAAAGGGGCCTCCTGCTGCCGGACCACCGGAGCACAATTTCTGCTCTCATCCTGAAGCAAAGTTCTTAACCTGAAGCACTATTTCTGGGTTAGCGGAGTCTGTAACCTGAAGCGTATGTAACCTGAGGTACCACTGTAATCCAGAGGTTTTCAATTCCTCTTTCTGCAATACAAATAGGCGTCTTCTGTGGGTGTCTTCACATATACAGCTCATTGTTATAAAGGCAGAACTTGAGCATTTCTTCTGCCATGAGATGTGCAATCTGGGTTTCCCCACCTTCATAACAGGGAAATGTCCCTTTTAACATGGGAAACCAGGGAGTTGTTGGACTTCCAAGTCCTATCAGCCCCAGCTATCATAGCCAGTGGTCAAGGATGCTAGGAGTTTGAGTTCAGCAACACCTGGAAGGCCACAGGTGTTGCACACCTGCATTATGTGTTATACTTGAGGCATGAAAAGATTCATTATCCTTTGTCTTTCTCCACACATGCCTTGTGGTAGCCAGAGGGACACTTGGTGGGGTGGGGGTGGAATTTCCCTATGTGTGCAAGTGATCCCGTACTGGTTGTAACATTTGCAAATAGTCATTATGTGACACACATACTCACACACACCCCAGTCATTGAGTTCATGGTCTTCCCTCGTTTTCCAAGATGCTTCTGGGTACACATCTAGGTCTGTGACCATAATTAATCAGTTCATTCAAGCTGGCTTGCTAGAGGGTAAATCATAATGTGAGCTTTGGCCTTTGCAAAATTGCTCTGAAGGGGACAAAGGAACCCTGGGAAAGGAATGAGTGGACCATACATCTCTCTAATGCACAATACAGTAATGCCAGACTTGTGTGGTCTTGCACCAATCAGTGTGGAAGTAAAACAGGCCGACTATAAATAAAGGGATGATTTCTGCACACTTGGGGGAAGTCTTTGAAAATGGATACTACTTTGTAAAATAAAAAGAAATGTTGGGAAGCCCTAAAGCAGCTCAATTTTGACTTCTAGAACCTGTGGAATATTGACAGTATCAGTTTAAAAAAACAGAAGAAAATGGAGGGAGATGGAATTGGTCTGCTTGAGCTCCTAACCACTTATAGATATCCTGGATTAAGGTCAGGGTGACACATATTGTGAGGTTAAAGAAAAGTGCTTTTCCTACACTACATTGGGAGGTTTTACAGAGTATACCTGATGCTTCTTGTCCAGTGATGGTGTTGATCAGGCTTCCTCAACCTCTGCCCTCCAGAAGTTTTGACACTACAATTCCTAGCATCCATGACCACTGGTCCTGCTAGCTAGGGAGCATGGGAGTTGTAGGCCAAAAACATCTGGAGGGCCGAGGTTGAGGAAGCCTGGTCTTGATTGAACTTCACATCAACTTGATGATTTGATTTTCTTCAACATTCACACTGTTTGCTGTTGCAATTCATTCTTATTCAAAGCAGCATTATTATGTTTGGGATCCAAAGAAGTACTTTAGACACACTCTTCATCTCTTTGAACAAGTAACTAACTAATGTCAGAACAAATGCTTAAAACTGCTGAGTGTTTGTCAAAAGTAATTATTAATAATAGTAGTAATAATAAATGTTTGAGGCACATTAGTTGCTAGATACAGTGGTTTCAGACTTTGCACATTTTGGGAGTCCTTTCCATTGTATCAGGTTTCGGGCAGGAAAACTGCTGTCTCTCTCTTATGGAATTCTTGCAAGATGCTGAGGTTTCTGGAATGTTCTAGGCTATATATCATTTCTCATCACTGTTAACTCGCGTGAACTAAGATTGCATCAAGTACACTCCCTTGGTGGCACCCCATCAGTAACAGGAGATGAGAAATCTTTTAGAGAATCTTTCCGGCCATTATTGAAAATACCTATAAGCTTCCAAGGAACCTGAGTGTTTCCCCAGAACACGGTTTGAAAAACATCAACTGAAACCTGAAATCGGACCAAAGCCCAGCTCCCGGGCTTCTGTGTGGTTGAAAATGGAGATTCTAAACCATATGCAGATGATTTCAGTATTCCCTGTAACAAGGAAAATGAATTCATTAATCTTCTTCTTTTTTACCCCAGGTGTGGGCACTGCCAGCGCCTCCAGCCAACATGGAACGATCTTGCAGACAAGTATAACAGCATGGAAGATCCACAGGTCTATGTTGTCAAAGTGGACTGCACTGCGGATACGCCACTATGTTCCGAGTATAGTGTCAGAGGGTACCCGACGTACGTTTAAAGGAGCATTGCATCCGCTAATTGTTCTGCGTATCTCCTTTAGGCCCATGACAGCGTGAGGGGGGCAGTTGCTTTTGAGTGCTTATAGTGTAGCATTGTGGTGAAATGCTAAATGTCAGCAGGCTCGTCTTTTTTGCCAAGTGCATGGAATGTACTGTATTGTGTATTATACATTAGATTCTGTTTCTGGGAATCCTCTTTCTGGGAATCCAGAATCCTCTTTTTCCCTGTTTTGTGAACAGACCTTCTACCTAGCAGCAGCCCATGTAGCAATCACAGTCATTGTTTTAAAAAAGCCCTCTTAATATTGTTGCTTTATTTTCTTAAATTAATATCCTGCCTTTGTTCTGTTATGGAACTCAAGGCAGCATTTATGAGGTTCTTGGGAAATCTTCCATCTAGGCACTTAGGCTAGGTGATAATATCAATATATCATCCAAAACTGGTTTGATGTCCATATTGTGACATCAGTTTCATAATTTTTGACCCTGGCAATATATCTTGAATCATGATGTGTCTCTCTGTGTGTGTCTGTGTGCTATTCAAAAATCACTATGTGGGGAACACTGAAGTCAGCCAGTGCTTCTCTCGATTCCTGCAGCCCTTGTTAACTCTGCTGTCTCAGCTCTCACCTGCCTCATTCAGGGGACAGCGAACCACAAGAGCAGGCAATGGCAAAAATCATGATGCAGGAAAAACCGTGAAGCCAGAAAATGCCTCTCCTGGGCACTGCCCAGACCTGCTTAGCTTCAGCATGGTTGGTGGGCTTATGTGCCATTGGACTGTACCATGGGATTATGTACATACATATTTGCACAAGGAAATAAAAGCAATGGGCTGTATTCAACTAGCTTCTGCTCAGAGTAGACCCATTGAAATTAATAAATCTACGTTAGCCATGCTCATTAACTTCAGTGGATCTAGACTGAGGAGTACTAGCACTGAAAACCTTCCAATATTCTGTTTCTGTTTCCTCCTTGCTCCTCTTGGGTTTTAATGAAAAGTGCAGTGAGCACACCCATATGTTTGCCTGTGCATGGATAAGAGGAACAGCTGTGCAAATGTGCCAAGGGGATGCAAAGGTCTTATAGCTAGCAGAAGGTGGTTGAATTGCTCCGGTAGGTTGGGGTGAGAGGACCACACCTCATCTGGTATAGTAATTACTGAGCATTTCCTTTTCCAAGGCCTGTGTTCGTTTGCTAAACCAGGAAGAACCTAATTGACGACACCCTGGAAGCTTCTTGGCAAGGGTAGCCTGTTAGATGATTCTGCAGATATAGCCTCTCTTTGATGAGCTCTTCCCTGCTGTGGGGCGTGTATACCCACAGCCTGGGCAGGCTGAATTTGCATGAGGTCGGCAGGTTCTTGATTTCGTACTTGCTGTGAATTATCCAACGCTTTATTGGCAGACGGCAGGTAACCAGGACTCCTCACTCGACGTGTATGGGCAGATAGTGATGGGCCTCTGGCCTAAGTTTCTTAACATTTTTTTCACTTTAGATTTCTTAATATGCTGATATAAAATGTTTCATAAGAAGGCAGGTGTAACATTCAGCAGTAGTCATAATGGGCTCTTTACTTGTAGTGTGAGAACCTAGCCTTGCAGTTGGGCTTGTAATACATATCTTGCAAGTTTAAACATGCAATTGGCTCTGTCCCTTTATGTTTTAGGCATGCTGTCCTCAAATATATACGTGTGTATATAAGCAGAGTTTATATTAGTAAAAGCGGGTGGCGCTGTGGTCTAAACCACTGAGCCTCTTGGGCTTGCCGATCAGAAGGTCAGCGGTTCGAATTCCCGTGACGGGGTGAGCTCCTGTTGCTCCGTCCCCGCTCCTGCCAACCTAGCAATTCGAAAGCATGCCAAAAAAGTGCAAGTAGATAAATAGGTACCGCTCCAGCGGGAAGGTAAACAGCGTTTCCGTGCACTGCTCTGGTTCGCCAGAAGCGGCTTAGTCATGCTGGCCACATGACTCGGAAAAACTGTCTGCAGACGAATGCCGGCTCCCTCGGCCTGTAAAGCGAGATGAGCACCACAACCCGAGTCGTCCGCAACTGGACTTAACCGTCAGGGGTCCTTTACCTTTTTTTGCCCTTGACATTACCAAGAAAAAGCAACACAAGCAATTTTAAAGCAGTTGTAGAACTGCTCCATGAATTGTTTGGGTAGAGGTGCAGATATGCTAGTGATGTCACAGGCGCTAATCTATAGACCCCTTTCCCCCCCGCATTGCAAATAGTTTGTTTTGGGTACAGAAGGTGGTACCGTTACGTTTTCACGGCAGTGAAAGGGCATTCAGACTATCTCCATCACAGTTAGATTTGAAGCTGTCTTCAGTTTTTTAAGTCTTTTTGAAAGTTTGCAGATAAATTGTGGCCTTGGAAAGCCTAATGCCACGCTACTGAAATCAACACAACTGTGAAAAATTAGGATTAAAGAGACCACCCTGAGGAAGGTTCTTTGAGCTGGAACGTGACAGCAAAAGTACAGTTGTTTTCAGAATGTTTCGACATTGCATGACCTTAAAAACATTTGCATTTGTTGTCTTGTATTTGCAGCCTGAAACTGCTTAGACCAGGCCAAGAAGCTGCAAAATACCAGGGACCTAGAGACTTTCAGTCGCTGGAAAACTGGATGCTGAAGACACTAAAAGAAGAACCTGCTGTAAGTGATCAAAGAGTCCTTCCTTCTTTCAGGAGACACAAAATAAAATGCCATTCAAATTGTTTTTTGTTTGTTTTTAAAAGAGTGCAAATACAGCATATCAGTTACTGAATTATAAGGGGAGCCCATCGAAGGCCAGAAGGCCATACGTTTTGCATTTCCCCCCTTAGAGAATGTGTTAGAAAATAAAGAACGGATGTGATGTGGCCAAAATTGGACAAGATGAAGGTCTGGGGCCTTGTGTTATCCTACCTCTTCCTTTAATGATTTGAGCTGGGCAGTGATGAACAGCCATCAATAATGTCCATGTTTTTAAAAACCAATGCCGTTCACATTGAAGGGAAACGGTAGCTGAATGTGGGTATTATTATTTTTTTATCCTTCATTCCTACACTGAACCAAATGCAAGCTCTCCTGGTTAGGTGTGGGCTAAGGAAGTAAACTGGTTGAACTTGGAGCTCTACACACACACACACACACACACACACACACACACACAAAAACCAAACACACTCTCGCTCACTCACTCACCCTGCAGCCCCACAACATGCCCTCAGTGCTGCTGCTTCTGCTGCCAGCATTGCTTTGTTTTTTTCTTGAAAGTTGGCTGCCTCTCATTTGTTGCTCTAGGAAAATAAAATTTATTGATCTTCAGACATAACATACATTGTGTGTGTGTGTGTGTGTGTGTGTGTGTGTGTGTGTGTGTGTTTGGGGGAAAATAATTCCATGCAAGAAGTAGTTACATTTGGATGGATGGCATGAGTTGTTTTACAAATGTGTATATAGCACTTTAGCTTATAGGTGTGTACTTTTATCTGAAAATGCGAACGAGTGTTGTCATGTTTGCAGTTGTGATTATAACCACAAACTTATACTTGCGGTTTCATTATGCATGCAGCTATATAACCAGCTGTGTCTGTCTTGAGATACAATAGCGTTGTTAATGTAATTTTCCTTTGTATGATAGGAGAAGGAGTCTGAACCAGAGTCTCCCAAAGACCCGGAATCGAAGCAGGGTCTATATGAGCTCACATCAGCTAATTTCAAAACGCATGTTGCAGAAGGTAACTTGATAGTTATTGCTGCAAATCCTTCCTTTTTTAAAAAAAAAATGCTCTTTATATTTAATAAAGTTATGTAACAGTGGTACAGTGTCCCATAATGAATAGGATATCTAATGAATCTGTGTAGCAGAAATGAGATTTCATCTTGAGAGTTCCTGGGTCACAGCTCAAGCATTGCAAACTACAGTGGTGCCCCGCAAGACGAATGCCTCGCAAGACGGAAAACCCGCTAGACGAAAGGGTTTTCCGTTTTTCAATGCACTTCGCAGGACGAATTTCCCTATGGGCTTGCTTCGCAAGACGAAAATGTCTTGCGAGTCTTGAGATTTTTTTCCGCTCCCCCCCCCCATTTCTAAGCCGCTAAGCCTTTAATAGCCGCTAAACCGCTAATAGCGCTAATCCGCTAAGCCGCTAATAGGGTTGCTTCGCAAGACGAAAAAACCGCTAGACGAAGATACTCGCGGAACAGATTAATTTCGTCTTGCGAGGCACCACTGTAATGACACTTGCCATGTTTTGAATGTTCATATCCCAAGTTTTGAAGCCGAGTTACAAATCAACCTCATGCCCTCTGCATGTAGCCACTACAACAACTCATTTCTCGTAGGCAAGTGAACAAAGGACAGCTCAATTGGTAGAGCATGAGATTCTTAATCTTGGGGCCATGCGTTTGATCCCCACATTGGGCAAAAAGATCCCTGCATTGCAGGGGGAGTTGGACTAGATGACCCTCGTAGTCCCTTCCAACTCTACAATTCTGTGTTTCTATGAAATAAGGATGGTTTTAGTTAATGGTTTCAGAGCAAGCCTGAAACCGTGGTTGGATGTTGGCATCATGCCCTGCATTGTTCCATAGCTACAAACCATAGTTTCCCAGTTCGGATGCAACTGAAGACTTCCTGACTTGTTCACTGGTTTGTGTGAAGGGGAAAGCGAAGAGGCTGTGAGCAGCCAGGTCCTCCTTGCAAGCTTTCTATAGGTATCTGGTTGGCCACTGTAAGAAAAGAATGCTGGACTAGATGGGTCTTTGGGCTGATCCAGCGTGGCTCTTTTTGTGTCCTTATGGAGGCAGAAGGCCTACTTTCAGCTTACTAAGATGAACTGTAATCCTCAGAACTCGGCTGTTAACCTGTTGCTACCCAGGACCTGATGCTTGCCAACATACGTCCAGGGCAGGTGGAGATTGCTCTGAGCCTTCTTCAGACCCAGTGAGAACAGTGGTTCAAGGAAAGGCCTTTTCCCATCCTTGTTGTTCTGGCACCTCCAACAAACTTTCTCCACTGAGAACTCCAAAAGGCCATCTGATAACCTTTCACCTGCTGATAACCTCGAGGCTTGCAAGACTCAGAGGAGATGACGTTTTAGAGGAAACATTTTGGGATCAAGATGCTTTAGTAGCCTTGTGCCATGGGTGGCGCTGTGGTCTACACCACTGAGCCTCTTGGGCTTGCCGGTCAGAAGGTTGGTGGTTCGAATCCCCGCGACGGGGTGAGCTCCCGTTGCTCTGTCCCAGCTCCTGCCAACCTAGCAGTTCAAAAGCATGGCGGTGCATGTAGATAAATAGGTACCTCTGTGGCAGGGAGGTAAGTGGCGTTTCCGTGCGCTCTGGCTTCCGTCACAGTGTTCTGTTGCGCCAGAAGCGGTTTAGTCATGCTGGCCACACGTGGACAAATGCCGGCTCCCTCTGCCTAAAAGCGAGATGAGCTCTGCAACCCCTCAGTCACCTTTGACTGGACTTAACTGTCCAGGGGTCCTTTACCTTTTACCTTTAGAAGCCTTGTGTAAAAAAAGAAAAGCGCATAAAGTTTTTGAGTGCAGTGTAGTAGAGAGGGGATTGGGGAAGAATGTCAGGCAAGGTTACCTTGCTTATCTTACCAAAGTTTCTAAGTGGCTGTGCTTGGGGATGTATGGAGGAAGTTACTGGGAGCTACAGGTGTAAGCGAGCCCCCTGTTTTACACAGGGCAGCTGTGTGATGCTGGTATCAGGATCCCCATCTCTTAAGAATGGAAACCCAGTCATGGCAAAGGATAGCAGTACACCTTCCAGTATTGTTTGTTTGCATAAAGACAGACACGTAATCACTGCTGGAATGAGTGAACTGAGCGCTGCTTATTTACACGCGCCTTGTTTTGTTTTGTTTTTAGGCAATCACTTTATCAAATTCTTTGCCCCCTGGTGTGGCCACTGCAAGGCCCTGGCGCCAGCTTGGGAGCAGTTGGCCCAGCACCTTGAAAATTCGGGGACTGCCAAGATCGGCAAGGTAGGCTTCGTTTACAAGGTCTTAAACTGAACATTATGTACTTGGACAGTAACATCTATGATGGGAGAACGCTGTTTGCTCCATTAACCCACAATTAACTTCATTTACTCTGCGGTATAATACTCCTGGCAGTCCATTTGCACATCTCGGTGTTTTTTTTTAATTTCTGGTGCCTTGCTTGTTTTGCTGGAACCTGCCAACAAAATATTTATCTTACCTGTGTGTATGTCACAGGGAAGCTTATTTACTCATTTAAAACCTTTGTACCCGGCCTTTCCATATTTTAAAAAATAACATAAAAATACAGTGGTACCTCTGGTTACGTACTTAATTCGTTCCGGAGGTCCGTTCTTAACCTGAAACTGTTCCTAACCTGAAGCACCACTTTAGCTAATGGGGCTTGCTGCTGCGCTGCCGCCGCGTGATTTCTGTTCTCATCCTGCAGCAAAGTTCTTAACCTGAGGTACTATTTCTGGGTTAGCGGAGTCTGTAACCTGAAGCGTATATAACCTAAAGTGTATGTAACCCAAGGTACCACTGTAAAAATCAGGACAGTTAACAGCAAAATCAAACAAATTATCTGTTTCAGAAACAGTAAGTAGCAAACTGCTTACACGGGAGGGATTCTTACTCTTTGTGGACAAGTGAATGAGTGGTTAATAGGAATATAGGCATACCAGGGCCTTGTTATTTTAAAGAAGGAAAAGGCAGGGTCCCTACAGCTTACTTTTATGATGATGGAGCCCTTCTTTCCATCTTCAGGCAGATGTGTGTGGGTGTTGGAACAACTTCAGCTAACTATAAAAACAGGAGTGTAGTCATATTGTTAGCTTTCTGGTGGAAAAGATTGCTCTCCCAGACTGAAATGTTCAACTGGGTGCACGGTTAATAGTTTAGACGAAATAAAGTATTTGGGGTCTGTTGGGAGACAAACTACACATGACATTGGAAGGAAAGTCTGATACTTATTTTGTGTTTTTTTTAAAAAAATAAATCAATATTTTCATTTTGTTTTTCCTAACTGAGAGCAGGTTTGGAAGGGGGCAAATAAATGCTTGTTGAAACCAACACAGACAAGTGTTCTGCCTGCCTTCAAAAATATTGAGTAACACCAAGCCTGTTACACTTTAAACCCACTGAAATCAATTGGATCTAAACTTGCCAAAACAACATGTCCTCATTGATTTCAATGGAGCTACAAAGTGTAATGGATTTTGGATGTAATCCTAACCCCGTTTACCTGGGAATAGGCCCCATTGAGTTCCATTGGACTTACTTCTGGGTAAAGTCCTGGGTAGGATTGTGCTGTTCGTCTGGATCCAGGCCATTGTGCGAAGTGTTTGCAATTTTGCTTTTCAAGGGTGTTTGGACTGCTGTTCTCTGACGTCTCCATTTCCCCACCCCTTATTTCACGCTGGTTAGCTGGTAGTGTTGCTCTCAGTGCTGGCCCTACTGCATATTGCCCTCGTCATCCTAATTTAGTTCTTTGTCATGTTGTTGTTGGTTCGCCTTGATTCTCATTCTCATTTACTTTCCTGCAGCTATCAAATAAGCCACACTGCTTGGTTTCTTCCTTTGAATTTTCTCTCTCTCTTCTTGCTCTTCCAGTCTCTCCAGTTGACTGCTGCCTTGGATGTTCTTCCTTAAGTCATTCACTAGCATTTCTCACTCCTCCCACCTTGAAGGTTGTAGTGGCAAGTCATCTGTTCTCAGCTTCTTGCTTGCTCCAGATTCTTGATTTCCCCTCTTCTAATTCTTCCTCTTGTTTCCAACGTAAGAAGAGCCTGCTGGATCAGGCCAATGGCCCATTTAGTCCAGAATCCTGTTCATATAATTGTCAACCAGATGCCCGTGATAAACCCACAAGCAGAATTTGAGCACAAGAGCACTCTCCCCTCCTGTGGTTTCCAGCAACAGAGGCAGAGCATTGCCATCATTAGTAGTCTTTGATGTCCTCCCTGAATTTGCCTAATCCTCTTTTAAAGCCATCTAAGGTTGGTGGCCACCACTGCCTCCTGTGGCAGTGAGTTCCATAGTTTAATTGTGTGTGTTCTTTTCACTGCTCCTTTTAATTTGTGGGCTGCTGTGATTTATCACCATCCTGTTCATCCACATCTGACTTTTGAGTACAGTACTGGCTTACTTTCCTCCTTTCTTCCCTTCCAATTCTTATTCCTGTTGGTTTCACTTTACAAATTAACCCTCATTCTGATAAATTTGCTCGGCATTTTCTCTGTCTTCAAGATTCCCTCCTTCTGCCACTCTCACTTCTCGCATCTCCCATCCATTCTGCTGTTTGCATCTTAGACCTTGTCTAATCATTCCCTACGAATGGCTATGAATGCCATTGCTTATGCCACCAAAGCAACGCCACCCATGCACAGCTTTTGAAGAGGAAAAGCAGGCAAGGGGTTTCAATAAATACATAAATCACCCTGCAATAGCTGCAGGTTTAGGGAAACCCTAAAAGGGGACTAACAGCTTACATTTGTTGCTTAGTAGGCAACAAATGCTGACTGATGGGAGAAAACTGAGTGAGACGAGGGGACAGAGTGGAAGAGGGCCTGGCTGACTGAATGGAGCAGTGAACAGGAGCTGCTCTTGCTGCAACGTTTACCCCAGGCATAGGCAAACTCCAGCCCTCCAGATGTTTGGGACTACAATTCTCATCATCCCTGACCACTGGTCCTGTTAGACAGGGATGATGGGAATTGTAGCCCCAAACTTCTGGAGGGTTGGAGTTTGCCTATGCCTGGTTTACCCCATGCACCTTAGCCTTTCTTCTCTTCCTTCTCATGCTCCTTTTGCTTCTGGGTCAGAGCTCCTGGACGCCCCTGGGCCAAATTTGACTTGATTAGCATCGGGTTTGCTACTTCATGCTCATCATTATCCTTCTCCTCTGCTGTCCCTTCATCAGTTTCCTGTAATAATTTTGTCCAAGAGCTTATTGATTTGTGCTCTTCATTCTTCATTACTCTCTAGTTCTGGCTGTATTCTTCATCATCATTATTATCATCACTATTTTTTACCCATCTTCTCTGCTTTCATTTCCTGCTGTTGCTTTTCTTCTTCCTTCAGTCCTTTTGACCCAGTTCCCCCTCTTCCTTATTTCCTTCCTTTTTTCCACAGCAAATACTCCATCTGTTCTTTCCTCTCTAATTCTATTTATACGATCTGAAGAGAAACCAGAGTATCGTATAAATCTTGTTCTGTTTTCAGCCTTTACCTTTCTTCTCACTATTCCCTGTTGTGCTTTAAACTTGCTATGTCTTCTCCCAATGCCCCCAGAGCCTATTTGAGGGCAGGACAGGAGCGGGGAGCCCAGTTGCACAAGTGCCCTGTTGCTTCCTTGCTCAGGGCTTCCACTGATAGGACTTGTTAGGTAAACCCTGCCCCGTGGTTCCCCATTTTTATTTTAAAAATAAAACCCCTCACCTCCTTTCCATTTCTATCTTTCTTTTGTTATCCAAAGCACTTGAACAACAGCACCCAGGTTTTCTTTTCACAACAGTTCCTTTTCCAGGCTGGTATTCAACATCTGCATTCTATTGAGACGGCCCTATATAAAATCCTCTTGCTCTCATTGATCTTGCCTCATGTTTTGATACAGTTGATCCCTCTCTGCTCCTTAGTCCTCGGCGTTATTTGGGGGTTTGTTGATAACTCTCCTTTCTTGGCTTCCCTCCCATCGTGACTCTTGTCCTTTTAAAGCTTCCTTTAATGGCACTCTTCTTTCTCAGTTTCCTCTCTGAACTGGTGTCTGCTGAGCTCAGTCCTTAGATTTTTCCTTGGCATTGACTCTCGCTCTTGAAATTCTTACACGGTGCCGTCCAACTCTGCCTTTCTCTTCCTTTCTTTCTCGCTGTGTTCCTTTCTCTCTCTTCCCCCTTACAAAAAAACATCTCAAGAGCCTTGCTGGGTCAGACTGAGTGTTCATTAGCCCAGCAGCCCTGTTTCCAAGGGAGACCAGCCAGGTGCCTTCAGGAAAGCTGGCCATGAAGGCAAGGACCCTCCCCTGTTTTGTGCTTCCAGCACCTGCTTTTCAGAGCCAATACTGCCTCCTAACACCAGTCTGTCTAATGCTTCCAACTGTCTTCTGCTGGGATGTTGGATCATTATCGCAAACACTGTATACAAAGGATGGAATTTGTCATGTTTCCCCTTAAATCACCTTTCCCCTTCTCTTTCTCTTTCAGTCAGCAACTTCACTCTTCAGTCTTCTCAGCAAGTTAAGAGGCTGGGCATTGTCTTTGATCCTTCTTTCTCTTGCTTGGCTCACATTACTGCTCTAGCTGAGGTCTGTCGCTTCTCTCTTTTATAATACTTTTTTTAAAAAGCACCACACACACACACACACACACACACACACACACCTTCTGATCAATTGGTTCTACCTAAGCCCTTATACTCTCCCTTTTACGTTGCAAGGGTTATTGTAATGCTTCCCTCACCAATCTCCCCACTTAAAACTCTTCTCTCCATTCCCAGCTCTTCTGCTCATTTAACTTTTTGTTTGGTTGTGTTTCAATCATGTTACACCTCTGTATATTTCTCTTCTGTGTTTTTATCTTCACTGGCGTTGTCTGTTGGCCCCATGAGTCTTATTTTGCGTCTCTTCACATTTCTACTCCTGCTTTCTCTCTGTTTTCCTCCTGGGTCCTTCCATTCATTGAACCTATTAAGCTGTCCGTTCTAGCTATGCACTTTTTCTCTCTTACAGCTTCTAAGGCATGGAACTCCTTCCCCGTTACATATATGACCTCATATGTTTTCTTGCATTCCCCTCCCCCAAATTTATTTCCTTTGATTATATTTTTCAGGTTTTATTATCACTCCTTTTACTGCGTTTTAGTTTATAGCATGTTTTCATCTCTTCGTCCCAGGTCCTTTCTTCTTTCGTTCCATGGTTTTTTAGATGCAACCCCAAGGGCAGGAAAATGTGCTGTTTTCAATCATGTGCCATGCCCAGTATGTTTAGCTGCTTTATATAAGTAATCATGGCGACACCCTTCAGCAGTTGTGTCTTTTTTTTTGCACAGCAGCGAGAGTTAAATATTTCAGCGCACCTGCTGACAGCTTATACCTTTACTTTGTGAAATTCACAATGGCCTTTTTACTTGATACTTGTGTGGTGTTTCAGGTGGATTGCACACAACATAATGAAGTCTGCTCGGAAAACCAAGTGCGCGGTTACCCAACCCTCCTTTGGTTCAGAGGAGGAGAGAAGGTGAGGTTATTATGAAGCTTGCCCCCTTTATTCAGTTTCCTATGTTTACGTGATGGGATCGGTTATGTCACTTTCAGGCCTGCCCTGGAATGGACTGTGAAAGCCCGATGGTGTAGTTTGTGAAACTGTATGTAGCCACAGGTCATAGGAGCTGTGACATGCCGAGTAGAACAAACATGTCGTTTTATACACACACACAAATATAATGCAGACACACACATATAAAATACCTCCAGCTTCCACTACTGAGCTCCCGTTTTCACAGAGGTGTAAACCATCATGTGTGTTGCCTTTGGACAAGGCTGAAAAGGAGAATATGCTCCAGTCAGTGGAGCATTGAGTCCTTGTGGATCTTCCTCCTCACCGGGGTCAGGTGGGGTGGGGTGATGGAGGGCATGCATGAGTATCAGGGGAAATAATAATTACCTTGCTCCCGGAATGTGTGCTTTGGTTTCAGAGCACTTGCCTTAATTCCTGGCCCTTCCTGTTCAGTTATTGCTCGCTTGAAGGGGTGACACAAGTTTTAAAAGGAGCTGAAGGCAAAGGGCCTTCTTGGTAGTGGCGCCTGCCCTGTGGAACGCCCTCCTGCAGATGTCAAGGAAATAAACAACTATCTGACTTTTAGAAGACATCTGAAGACAGCCCTGTTTAGGGAAGTTTTTAATGTTTGATGTTTTATCGTGTTTTTAATATTTTGTTGGGAGCCGCCCAGAGTGACTGGAGAAACCCAACCAGATGGGCGGGGTATAAAGAATATTATTATTATTATTGCATGGATCGTGCCTTTAGCACTCCCCCGGTAGTTGCACAGCTCCTTTCAAGTTCCCTCTTGTTTAGGGCCTCCTATACTCATGGAAGCTCCTCACACCTTTTAGAATCCTGCTAACTCAGGGTTCTAGACAGGTGTGAAATTTCCAGAAATTTTGAAGCTGCTTTTTCCTCACAGGGTGGTTTTGTTTTGTTTTGTTTTTTGTGGACGGGTAGGTGGAATTTTTTTTGGGAAAATGCAAAGTTTTATATTCTTTTTAAAAGGAACTCTTAACTTACTGAAACTCTCACTCTGTTACTCAAAATGCATTAAGATTTGCAAGGATCTCTTTCTTGGCAAAAAGCAAAAAACTTAAGCTGTGGAATTCAATAAACCAAGCTAATGAATTGGTAGGATGTTATAGATATGTAGCAATGAGTGCTTAAACGTGAACATCTTCAAATGGGGATTCAAGAAAGGTTTGCTAAACTAAATAATTCACATGTTGTCATGGTTGTTTTGTAGGTTGACCAATATAAAGGAAAGAGAGATTTGGACTCTTTGAAAGAATATGTAGAATCCCAGCTAAAAGACGCCAAAGAAGCCTCAGGAGATGCTAAACCTACAGAAGCACCGTCACCACCTAGAGAAGCAACTCCAGAAGAAGAGGTAAGTCCTAAATCAGGGGTCAGCAAACTTTTTCAGCAGGGCGTCAGTCCACTGTCCCTCCGACCTTGTGGGGGGCTGGACTATATTTTGAAAATAATAATAATAATAAATGAACAAATTCCTATGCCCCACAAATAACCCAGAGATGCATTTTAAATAAAAGGGCACATTCTACTCATGTAAAAGCACACTGATTCCCAGACCGTCTGCAGGCTGGTTTGAGAAGGCAATTGGGCCACATCCGGTCCCCAGGCCTTAGGCTGCCTACCCATGTCCTAAATAATACCTCTTAAATGTTTTCCCCAAACTCTAAAAATTATTCTTGCGATTTTGCTGTCACGCCTCCACTAGGGTTCTAGTTATAACACTTGATCAGAATTTGCAATAAATCTGTTGTTGCTTTTTAAAAAGTGTGCATTGACTGCTGCCATGGAGCTGTGCTTTCATGTAAACGTGCACAAGCATACATACATATGTCGCTATACTGTGTATATCAGGTTCGTGTCTGAATGAAATGGTTCCTGGCCTCTCATCCTTTTAGTTTAAAGATAATACAGTGATACCTCAGGTTAAGTACTTAATTCGTTCCAGAGGTCCGTACTTAACCTGAAACTGTTCTTAACCTGAAGCACCACTTTAGCTAATGGGGCCTCCCGCTGCTGCCGTGCTGCCAGAGCACAATTTCTGTTCTCATCCTGAAGCAAAGTTCTTAACCTGAAGCACTATTTCTGGGTTAGCGGAGTCTGTAACCTGAAGCGTATGTAACCTGAGGTACCACTGTATATGGATAGATAATATATGTAGCTAAATAGAGAGGTGTTCCCTTCCTATTGGATGGTATATGTTACATTTCCTGTAGCCTCTTTCTCACTTAAGTCACCATCCTTGTGACATCACAGCTTGTTGCCAGGACAGAAGTAGTCATGATCAGATTCTGCCCTGTTTTGGGTTGGCACAGCAAGAAGGCAGGGAACAAATGGAGGGGGACGATGGGACTACAATAAAACAGGAGGTGCTGTACAAGGAATTTGAATCCAGAAAATTAAAATGATAGTGATGTCCATTTAGGCTGCAGTACTCATATGAGGGATTTTCAAGGAGTGCTTCACAGATTGCTTTTAATTAGCTCCTCAGTGAGTGCAGCTGCATACGTTTGAGTGCCACCCTTTCCCCCCTTCCAGTGGCTCTCACCTGATGGTAAATGAACTGCAGAGAAAACAATTGGCCTGGCCCAGCAAGGGTGCTTTGTGGAGGGGGAAGCAAACTCGGGATGTATTGAAAAGCCTCATGTATTGGGTAGAGATTGGGAAATCTCCACACTGTGGCATGGCTTCCTCTATGCACCCCTTTTTCTTAATACAGCATCATAGCAGTGGCAAGAGACTTCCAAGTACGCACTTGGCATGTTTGAAGCCGTTTTGACTTTCACCTCCCTTTCCTTTGACAGGGCAAAGTCCTTTCCCTCTCTGAAAAAGACTTTGATAAAGAAGTGTCTCAGGGAATCACCTTCATTAAGTTCTACGCTCCATGGTAAGTTTTCTGCATGAGGATTTTATTGATTACTAGAACAACAAATGAAGTGAATAGATAAACGTTTTCAACAGAGAAAACATTTGGGATTGCAGGCATTTGAACTTTTTGTTTCTGTGCTGTTGCTGCTGTTGTTCTCCTCACTTACTTATTTCCGCCTTTAGAGTGGGATAATTGTGACCTTATTTACCTGTTGGTAGCATTTATCCAAAAGTGAAAACTAGTTTCCATCTGGGAGCTATTCTTTGCCTCCGTGTCTTGTTAGAGATGAGCTGGAGGTACCCCTGGCAGACCGTTAATTTGCTGGCTGTTTAGAGCAGGAATGGTGAGTCTACATGCTAAATCAGGGCTAGCAAACTGCATGAAGAGGTCCACCTACCCCTGTCAGATTAGCCAATGGCAGCACCTCTACCTGTTGCAGAAGGGCTTCTCCTCTTTCTTTCGTGCTGCAACTACTGGGAGGTCTTTACCGGTCAGGAAACAGAAAGGACTTTGTGCCTAGTAATGGTGTTGCGCAAGAGGAAAGAGAGGCGCCTTTGAAAGTTAAGCAAGGGGATATATTCTCTATTAGGGACGTGGGTGGCGCTGTGGGTTAAACCACAGAGCCTAGGACTTGCCGATCAGAAGGTCGGCGGTTCGAATCCCTGCGACGGGGTGAGCTCCCGTTGCTCTGTCCCTGCTCCTGCCAACCTAGCAGTTCGAAAGCACGTCAAAGTGCAAATAGATAAATTACCTCCAGCGGGAAGGTAAACGGTGTTTCCATGCGCTGCTCTGGTTCGCCAGAAGCGGCTTAGTCATGCTGGCCACATGACCCGGAATCTGTACGCCGGCTCCCTCGGCCAATAAAACGAGATGAGCGCTGCAACCCCAGAGTCGGCCACGACTGGACCTAATGGTCAGGGGTCCCTTTACCTTTACCTTCTCTATTGCAATGCCGTGCTGCGAAGATCCTCCCCTCCTGCAGTTGCACAGGAAAACCACTCTCTCTGCTCTTCAGAGATGGCTCCCTGAAATGCAGAGAAAGCACT
Source organism: Podarcis pityusensis (assembly GCF_964106645.2). Classification (NCBI taxonomy): domain Eukaryota; kingdom Metazoa; phylum Chordata; class Lepidosauria; order Squamata; family Lacertidae; genus Podarcis; species Podarcis pityusensis. The sequence continues at coordinate 64,252,360 of NC_138031.1, forward strand.
GAATTTCCACTGGATAGGACAGATATTCCTCTCCTGCTAGCTCAGTGTTGCAGTGGTAAGAGAAATGGCTGCCTCAGCACTGTAGTGATTGCCAGAGAGGAAGTTGTTTTCCTTCCTTTCCTCTCTACTGTGCTATGCTGTGGTGGAGAGGAAAGTTCCACTTTCCTTGCCCCTCTTCCCCTTCTACTTTTCTACTTTGATTCGCGTCTCAAATCTCTAAAAAAAAAACATTTTACGCGTGCCCAAATCCTGCTGAGATTGTCCTCTTAATGTACTCGTTCCCAGGCCTTTGTGTTAGATGTATTTGACTCAGGCCATAACAGTCTCAAGATTTTGCATGTATGACATTTTGTACATCTTGCTTTATAACATGCGATCCTGCCTAAGCTGATACTAAAAAAGAATTCTGCTGTTCATGCTACATAGAACCCCAGGTTTAAGCATGTTTTATTTGGGGGAAGGGGTATCAGATCTGATTTAATTGCCATAGGTACAGGTTGGGGTCTGGTTCACGTACATTTAAGTCATTTTCGCAGATCTTCGTTATACTGAAAGTATGAATTGCTTATATTGAAAAACATTGAGTTGGCTCCTCAACTGATTTCACCCAGTATAAGAATGACACAGTCAAGAACCAACCCGTTCTGTCTGATGGACTAAAGTTCAGTTGTTAAGAGTTATACCCCACTTCTCCACTCACATCACAGCAAACAAAATTGCCAGGCAAAAGTTCTGTTAGATCGGTGGTGACTTACTGACAGATGTGTGCTTTCTGATGTCATTACGTGATAAATATGGTGTGTGGATCGGCCCAGAGACTGGCTGAAGACCACCTAGTGACTTGATGGCCAAGCATGGATGTGAAAATTTATTTAACTATGGAAGTGGTTCGGTTCTTGATCTCATGCAGTGCTAGCTCCACCATACTGTTCTGTGGTGTCTTTGCTGGCATTCTAGGCTCCTGGAGACTTCCTGTCTTCTTATCCTATGCTATTGCTGATAGTAGGGAAACCTGGAGTTTGGGAAGTTGTTATCAATGTGACATGTAGGTTGTCCCTATGCAATTCATCCACCAAGCCTGCCACTTAGGAGGTAGCCCTGGTCTGGTCTTAATTATTTACAGGTGAGAAGGATACACGTGAAAGAGAGGAGATACCTGTAGAATTCACTGAGCTCTTCTGCAAATCTTAGAGCAGAGCTGCATTCCAAATATAGCTTCCATTCTCTCCTGACTTCATTCTAAAAAGAGCCATGCCACAAGGATGCTAAATATCCAAAAGTGAGGGCTGCGTTAAAGATATTCTAAATGCCACCTGACCAAATCCACTCTCATTTGGCAACAAGTTGTTTCCATGAAAAGCTTCAGCTCAGGCTAATGTTTACTACACAAATAGCCAGTAGCCTATTCCTGGCCAGCTAAATTGTGTACACAATTATAGTTCATTGTATACAAATTGACCTTTTTCTCTTGCATGTCAGCTGTTTTATGTTTGGCTAAGCAACCGCTAGTTCTCTGAGGTCTCCTTTTGCCCTTTACTTTGTTTTAAGTAAATATTAACATTAAACTGAACGACAAGTAAAAAGCCCATCTCATCTTAATAGTTTTCAGTACATACGGTCTGTAGCCCTCTTAATACACACCCTGTATATAGTAAGAGACCTTAAGAATGATTCCTTTTGTTTCCTAAGGCAGGGAGCAGGTTTTTAATATTTTTATAAGCAGTGCCTTGAATCAGCTACTGACTGGGAACGTAGTGCGGAACTTAATGTCACAGCAGTGATAGATCAAAAATTGATTTACGTGCATAGGCTGATTTCAGCTTGATGGCTGCCAGTTTTCTAACATCTACTTTATAATAACTGGGATAGTATATTCATGCACCGAGTTGGTTTGCAGGTTTATTCCAGTGCAGCTTACTGTGGACATGCTGTGGCCACAATTTAGTAAGTGTTTAGACTCTTTGCAGTGGAGCATCAGTGGAGCATCAAAGTGCTTCGCTTGTGACCGGATTGCATGCCATGTTGTTACATAACACAGACTGGGTGTTCCACGGGAAGCAGGTCTGTTTCAAAGAACAGTCCTGCATCTGCCTCTGTGCAAATGCGACTGGAACATTAGATGGGCATTTGGGTTGGCAGAAAACATTAACCATCCCAGTACTTGCCTGGTTACTCTGCTGCATCTTAAGATAATTCTGTTGCTTGCCAGGTAAGTTATGGGATGCAGGGAGGAAATGAGCAAGCCAGCCACTTCCTCATATATAACCTCACAATATTTGGACCCTCTTTGGTTTATGGAGGCAATTTTTAAATTTATGAATCTGTTACAACAAGAACGAACCAGCAACAGAGGAATGAATATTAGGTTTTTCTGGCGAGGTAACTTAAAGGGTTGGGGCACTAGCTGTGCTAGAGTTGTGATTTTGAAATAGACCTACTTCTAGAATAACAAAGCCACTCCTACCCCTTCTCTAAAAAACACCACCACCTTTTTTGAGCTAGCGGGGGAAGTGATGGATAGTAGCATATTTTAAATTTTAGCCTTACTTGTTGTATAAACAACATGTCAGAGGTGGAAACCTTGCTTTATTGCTTTCTGAGTTTTAGGTAAGCTGGCGGGCTGTGGCGTGAGGACATTTTGCTTCACGGATTTCAGCAAGAACCTACTTAGCAATAGGTGGGTTTAGGGCTGTGGCTTCAGAAGCGTTTGTTCAAATGGTACGTTATTTCCTAATTTGATGACTATGAGACATCATCTCCAACTTTAAGGAAACCTAGGTTGTTAGAGGAGGGCACACTTACATCACAACAGAAAAAGATGAATTATCAGCGGGGGTTTCCCCCCCCCCTTTAAATTGGTAGCCAAAATTAAGTTTACTGCTGTCTCCGTCCCTTTCACAAAGCACTTGGAAAGCAGTAGAGTCTCGTGCTGCTCTTCAAGGAGATCTGCACCCTCCTAAGGAATGAGGAGGGCAGGGGCTCTTCCTGACCTTTTGCCGAGCCTTGCCTCATCAAATGTGGGACAAAGTGTTATTTGTAATTTTTGGATGAACTAGTGCTGCCTAAGAATGGTTGAAGTACATACAACTCAAAGTTTTTTGGTGTCGTATGGCTATTGAAAATGATCCAATGTCTCATGCGGTAGGATGGATTTTTCTTAATTTGTGCTTTTTATTTGAGATTCTGGCTTGAAAAGTATTGTTTTGTACTTTAAAAACATTACTTAAAAGAAACAAACCTCTGTTATATATTGAAAGCAACATGGGGATTTTTTATTTATTTAAAAAATGATATATGCTTTCATGCTAATCCCTCCCCCCAGGTGCGGTCATTGTAAAAACCTGGCTCCCACTTGGGAGAATCTCTCAAAAAAGAACTTTCCGGGACCAGTAGATGTCAAGATAGCAGAAGTCGACTGCACCATGGAACGCAATGTCTGCAATAGATTTTCCGTAAGTATGGAAGCTAGATGACTTTACACTGTGTTTGTGCTTAATTGTTCAAATTGCAAGTGTGTGGCTGCTTGGTTTACAGTTAACTCTCCAAAGTAACTAGTGTCTGGTACAGGAAAGAATGTGCACAGAATCTTTTCACTATGGCTTGTGTAAAAAGACATGAGCTAAAGCTGAGGAGTTTCTACATAATGTGCTCGTTGTACCTGCTTAACCGCACTATGTGTGGTCAGATGTGGTTCTGAAACTACAGTGGTACCTCCGGTTGCAGACAGGATCCGTTCCGGAGGTACGGTCGGATCCCAAGGTTTCCGCAACCTGAGGACTGCTGCTGCGCATGAAGCAAAACCCGGTAAAATACTTCCGGGATTGCCGCTTTTGCATCCCGAACTTTACGTAACCAGAGGGTTACGGAACCGGAGGTACTACTGTACTGAACTTAGGGCGTGGGTTTTGGGACACTGTGGGGACACTTTGAAAACGGAGGAGGTAATCTCCAAAGCCCCACTGCACATACAGAGTTCTCAGTGTAGCCTTGATCATGACCAAGCTCCTTGAATACATTTCATTCTGACCGTGCTTGGCCAGAAACCTTTTCCTAATTAAACTACAAAGTGATGGGGACCACTTTTCTGGCAAGGCTGGGGGAGTTGCATGTGTTCTCTGTATGTTAAAGGTATTTCCTCTCTCCTGGCTATCTCCAGCTGTTATTTAACTTCAAATTAAAGCACCTTGCAATCCAGTTGTGTTGCTGAGAGAGGAGGAGGGGGGAATCAAATCAGTCCTGATGAGAGGTTTGTGGGAAGGGAAGCAGGAAGCAACAAGGAAGGGGGAGCCTTCCTGCTGTATGGAGATACCTGCCGCCTCTTGCTGCTTTTTTCTTTTCACAAATCACTGACACCTCCATGCAACACGGGTTCCTCCTGCCGGAGGAGGGAGGAGACTCTTGGGCCACATGCACACTACACATTTAAACCAGCACTGGCACTGAATTGGGCCCCAGATTAAGGTGCCCAGCAGCGTCTGGGCCTGGGAGGCCCCCCCCCCCAGAGCCTTAAGACACGACTTCCATGGCCCCCGTGAGGCTGGGTGCCAAGTACCCATAATTTTTTTGTGGGTGCCTGGGCCCCCAGGAGTTTGTGCCAGTGTAAACCAGTATGATAACCTTAACGGCTTCCCCCAAAGAATTCTGGGAGCTGCACTTTATTTAAGGGGCTGAGATCTGTTAGGAGATCCCTATTCCCCTCACAGAGTTACAATTCCCAGAGTTCTCTGTGAATAGGGATGGAGTGCTAAGCCACACAGGGGAATAGGGGTCTCCTAACAACTCTCAGCACCTCCCAGAATTCTTTGGGGGAAGCCGTTAAAGGTTTGAAATGGTATCAGAGTGGTTTAAATGTATATAGATAGTGTGGCCTTTGGCGAAGCTTGAAAACAGAAGGAAGAGAATAAATCCCGATTTGATACTCCTCAGCAATACGAGCAGTTCTTGAGGTGCTTTAAGCTGAAGGTGGAGAATGTTTGAAGAGAGAGATTATCTTAATTTACAGAACAATTGGCATAAGCATACCTTCAACTCAGGAGATTAAGCAACCCCAAATACTCACTCTGTCCTATTACAGGTCTTGTGCTATTTGCTCATGTTATGAACATGAGGGCCACCTGTTGAAACTCCCTTCTGTCCAGCAGTGACATAATATATATAACAGATTGTTTTAAGTTCTCAGCTTTTCTAAAGAGGAAATCTGGAGGGGGTGAGGGAAGTACAGGTTGGCAAGGATGATGTGTGAACACCACAAAAAACATGAGAGATTCCAAGCAGTGGCATGCCCACTATAAACTGGCCACATGGAAGAGCCTTTTACTTTTGAGTCGGGACATAAGGATTGCAGTTGCTTTCTCACCTACATTCTTTTCTCTCCTTTTGAAGGTTCGTGGCTACCCAACACTGATGCTTTTCCGTGGTGGGGAAAAAGTCACTGAGCACACTGGAGCCAGAGATCTTGAAACACTGCACAACTTTGTCCTGGGGCAAGCAAAGGATGAACTGTAGAAAACATGTCTGTTTGGGTACTGCTCCTCAAGCTGTGTCTGTCCAGTAAACAAGGGAGTTGAATCAAGGTGTGCTGGTACCAGATTTCCAATAGTGGTCATTTGGGAAACTGAATGTACTAAAATGTGGTATCCCTGTGTGTGTTTGTTTCCTCTAAAGCCCTACTGTGCTGAGCTTAAGGGAAGCTTACAACAAGCAATCATAGTTCAAATTGGAAACAGTTTTCATTATTAGTTGTGTTAATGAACTTCCATTTTGTCCTGGTAGTCAGTTGCCTTTTTGTATCTAAAACCAGTAAGGAAAGGTTAAAATGAAGGGGGCCTGGTAGATGATGGCAGTTTACACAAGTTACAAACTTAATACATGCAAAACTGCACATTGTAAACCTTATTTCTGGCAAATCGGTGCTTTTTAAATGTCTCATCAATAGAAACGGCAAAGGAAAACAAACACACACACACACACACACTTTGGAAAGACGCCCCTGACCACTGCTGTCTTTTTGTGTTCTCTCATCATGAGGGATGTACAACAAAAAGCAATGGTACTATGTGTGCCTGCATTTATTATTGAACCATGCCATTTGTCAGGTAGTTTTTGACAGCTCAAAGACACAATAGTTCTGTTCAGCCATTTGCAAAGAGATTTGGCTCCTTTTGTGCAGACCCAGATCATGACCGGCCATCCCTTTTTTAAAAATAAAAAAAACAAATTTTAAAAATTCTTTTAAAACCTAGAGATGGGTTATTTTTGTTACTTCAGAGGCTGTAGTATATTAATCATGGTTAAAGAGCCTCTTTCCAGGTAATATAAACAAAATAACAAAACCTACCTATAAGTTTTTCCAGGTGGTCTTTCATTCTGAGTAGCTTCTCTCTAGCCAGTCCCCCTCCTTTCCAGTTTGGTATTCAATATGACAGACTTAAAGCCAAAGAATTTCTAGTGCAGGTACTGATAGACACTTAAACTACAGCAGCAAACTAGATGCTGGGGGGGAAATCTGGTTTATATATAAACATTTATTGCCATTTTATTGGGGGAGTTTTCAGGTATGTACATAGGCTAGATGTTTTCTCTGTAGAAAGTTGCTGTTGCCATTTGTTTGTTGCAGATGGAGCAATGCAACTTTCATTAGCCATATCTACATTTCTAATTTTTGTACTGTACTTTTGCCCTTCCTATTGAAGGCCAGGAAATGTGTCCAGCACAAATTTGGGGGTGGGGGGGATGTAGAGTCAGGGGGTACATAACAGATAGGAAGAATGGAAAGGGCTAATTGAGATACGGCAGATGTATCAGATCAACACACATGTTTCTGCCTTAAAGGGAGCCTTTATTCAACATGGTGACTTTTAAAACCCTAATGAAGCACAATCTCATGAGCAGGCTGAACTGCAAGTCATGACTCCTGTAAAAATCAAGTGGTACAATTGTTTACACACACAGTTTCTGAATAAATCTTTTTTTTACAAAAAAAAATTCTTGGTCTTGCTAATAGTACATCAAAATTACTATATCAGACAGTTGCAATAAATTATCATTTTCATTTATTTACAAGAGCAAAGTAGTCAAAGGGAAGTGCACTTTTCCTTGCCTTGGGGAAACCTTTCTCTTACATTAGAAATAAGTATTGTATATACATTTTAAATTCATGTTTTTCAGAAGTGAGAGGTACAAGTTTATTCCTGACCAACCAGATCACAATCTGAAGAGTGCTTTTTAATTGGGTCAGTGAGACTGAGTAACTTGCCATCTACCAGTTCTCCTGCATGGTCTGCCCTACAACCTCTACCCCCCCCTTCCCACACACACCTCTTTTTCCTCTTTAGTCAGGCTTTCAAAAGGAGGGGAGGGATCAAAACTAGCAAGAGGGAGAGCTGTGGAATGTAAGCAAGCATAGAAATTGCCTTTAGAACAAATGTACAAGCTTCTTCCTGTTAGCCTGATGGGACAATTTAACCTCTAGAACACTTCCTTTTGTGATAACTATAGGGGCACATTGCCAGTTATGTCCCTGTTGAAGGGCAAGGGACAAAACTTGCTTTTAACACAGTGTGTGTTGCAGAAACCTAAGTGCAGCAGTTCATACAAGACACTTACCTTGCCGATCAACCTTCTCACCTACAGTTTGCAGGCCTTTAAAGTTAAGCAAGGAGAGCTTGGTTTGGCTACATGTAAGAATGGAGATTTTTGCCTTGAATAGTGCATTTCATTTCTTAGCTACAGCCTCTGTTTTTTCCTTGTGGACATCGCCACCAGGATTTGGCAGGTGCCTGCTTAGAGAAACGGAATTGAAGATTGAAACAGCGTGCAGGTTTTTGTCTGTACCTTTGCTGCTTCAGTCATGGTCCATACTTTATAATCCTCTTTGGTGTACTTAGAAATTAGAAGAACCAAAGGCTACCATTGTGCAAATACTTTAAAAGGACAAGTAGCATTGGAGTCTCCTGCTTCTGCTTAAAAACAAACAGCAACCAAAAAAATCCTCCTTAAGGCACAAATACAGTCTTAGAAGCTTCAGGTTTTTCCCTTTGAGGCACTGGATGGAAGTTATTTAGAATGGCGCACCAGATCTTTCTGAAGAGAACTTTTTGTCAGTGACATCCACAAGCTCTTACCACCATGTTCCTGTATTTTTTCAAAATGACATTGGAATTGTCATCAAAGTAGAGAACTGATATTGCGTTCAGCTTCGTAGGGGCACAACATGGCTTAGGAACGTTCTCTGGATTCATTAGGTGAACCTGTTTTAAGTAAATTGACAAACATATTTGTAACTTCAGGCCAACTTGTTAATCTATCACATTTCTGAGCCTTGCTCCAAGCAGCTTGGGGCAGTGTCTTGGCTCTTTTTTATCTCCATGGCCAACTCTGTGCCCTAAAGATTAGACTTCTCAATGTATTGTTCAATTACCGTATTTTTCGCTCTATAGGACGCACTTTTCCCCCTCCAAAAATTAAGGGGAAATGTGTGTGCGTCCTATGGAGCGAATGCAGGCTCCTTGGCTTCAGCGATAGCAATGTGAAGCCTCCAAAGCGCAGAGGGAGCGCTCCCTCCGCGCTCCAGAGGCTTCGCATTACTTTCGCTGAAGCCTGGAGAGCGAGAGGGGTTGGTGCGCACTGACCCCTCTCGCTCTCCAGGCTTCAGGGATAGCCTCCTGAAGCCTTTGGAGCGCAGCACGAGTTCTCGCTGCGCTCCGAAGGCTTCAGGTTCCTTTTGCTGAAGCTTTTGAGAGCAAGACTCTCCTGGCTTCAGCAGAGAGGGAGAGCTGTGCAGTGCCCCCTCAGCCAAGTGGGAGGAAAAATGGAAGGGGCTCCGTTTCTCCTGCCGCTTCGCTGAAGGGGCGCTGAGCAGAGAGGGGGAGAACTTTTTTTCCTTGTCCCCCCCCCCTCTAAAACAAGGTGCGTCCTATAGAGTGAAAAATACGGTAATCCTCCTTATCCCTTTGTCTCATGGTAGATTTCCACTGATGCCAATGGCAACTTCCCTGCAACCTAGGGAAGGTTAAGCAGTTTTTCTTGGCACTGTGGTAGGGCAAGGAAATATTAAATCCCCCCACATGCAACATGATCCTAGTTGCCTCCTACCTGTTAGAGATAAATATTTATTGGGACTTGGAAGGGGCATTTTTAAGCATCAAAGGTGTACTGTGCCCATAAGCTGCATGAAGGCAGTATTTTGAAAAGTGAAATTACATTGTATGTCAAGGGTCTCTTAAAAAACTCTGCCTCCTCTCACCAGCATGAGAATCCCAGATCAAATTCCAACTCAGTTAGCCAAGTGTATTAGACTAAAGCAGCTGCTTTCAGCTCATTAAAGGAAAGGTTGGATAGAAAAGGTAATGGGGCTAATTTCTAATCCTGGAGTTGCTTTCGTCTCCCATCCTGCAAGTGCAAGTCCTTGGTCATCCTCACTCACCCAAGGCCCAACCAAAAAATGCTGGATGAATTGCTCACCCCCACAACCCAGTCTTACATTGTGCCACCGATATGAAAGAGACAAATTGGAGCTTCTCTACTCCTCAAAACCACCATGTTAGTGGGAGGCGGGGAGGAAACCAGGCAGGGCGAACTGTTTTACAGCATCTGTGAGCTAAGCCAAGGCCTCTACTTACCAAAGTCTGCACAATGGCATGATTGGTGGCGTTCATATGAGCATTGAGTGGGAAAGAACATTCTCCATCGCAGTAGTTTGCCGGATAGCCCTTGGGTGCAATTATCCAGTCCTTTATAAGAATAATATTACATCTATGAAGCATAACTATTGCAAATGCATACAGGTTGGTCCCTCCCTGTGTCAAACTACAGAATACATGTTAGAAGAGTCTTACCACTTCCTTATACCCAAGTTTCTTATGTCCTGGCTTCAGTATTCAAGTATTGGCTGTAGGTACAGAGTATTATAAATATCTATGGAGCATGTTTCAATGCCCTGTTTAATTCTCTCTACCCCTCCTACACATATGTTCATATCTGCCAGCTCCTTTCCCATGTGTAGAGAGCTGTGCATTCCAAAAGCAGACATAAACCAGAACATACTCTTAAAATGCTTACCTGACGACATTATTTTTATAAGCAAAGTGTATGGTTACTGTAGCTAGTTAATACACACTAAACCATGGTTGTGGTGGGTTATACACTTGGTTTAGCTCATGATGCAACACATTATGCTTCAACCCCCTTTTTAAAGGTGTTACAGGGTATGTGCAATCTGGGCTTGCACAAAATTGTGTGCAAATCTACTGAAGCTTCCAAGTGTTTTAAAGAGTTGGAACCATTTAACATGTGAAACCAGTGATAGTCAACCAGTGGTTGATACTAGCATGTAACCCCCCCCCCCCGCATTTTTAGCAAGAACCATGCAGCACTTATAAGCTGTGTTCAAAAAAGCCTTATGACTGGACTAGCCAACACACATTGTGTTAAACATTAGACCATAATTATGTACATTAGAAGACACATGGGTTCAATAGAGCAAAGAGGATAGAAGAAAGAGATCTCATTCTCCATGACTGCTATAGTGATTTTGGCTGCTAAAGTTAAAGGAACCAGCAACATAAGCCACATAAATAGAAACATTTTTTTAAAAAAGGTAATTTAAAATGGTGGAAGCCATCTTTAGTGACAATTGTGTGAAGCTTAAAAACACTGATGGTGAGCCTATGGAATTGTGCTCCACATACTAAAATGTGATTATCTACTTAAAGCTGAATACAAAATAAACATCTGAAAGAAAAGGTAACTCAATGGAAGTAGACCTTCGCCCCACTTTCTTCCAAGATATGCTAACACAGAACTCAGTCTGGTGGGGAAAAAAACTACTTTTGTGTTCTGAGCATTGTTTTCAGAGCATGTTTATGGACATAGAAACACCACATACCTGCCATCCCAAGTCTTGGAAGCTAACATAAAGTTCATGCTTTCTGCAAGCTGTTTTTAGGTCACTGCTGTTGTAATCTATGAAGAAGTATAAATGAGGGGGGATATATTTGAAACAACAAATTAAAAATCATATCGCCATAATGTGACAGAGACATTTTGTGGCTTTAAAGCCTAATGCAGATCCAAAGCAAAATTCTCTCTCACTTATCAAACTGCTATTTGAAATTAAATGAACATGCACAAGGTTTTTGCCAGCACTAACCTGGCCACAGAGGTTTACATCATATAGGGTGCAGTGCTTCAGTTATCACAACCTAAGTCGTGATAGTGCCAACATCCTCATTACTACTAGTCGGATGCTTACAAAATTTTGTTGCAGCCTCTTGACACCTGTAATCTACAAGGCTGCAGATGTAGAGGCCCTTTGTTAACTGACTCAGTGCCACCAGACCGCAGAGAGGAGGACATGGGCAGCTTTCTAGATACCATCTTCCTATTGAAGTTGTTTGTAATTCCTCAGGGTCTCGAAGGAAACTTCTTTTTTAAAAAAAATCCAGTATTTACTTAAAGGGAAAAGTACAATGCTAAAAGCACATCAAGCGATCATAGAATCCAGCTGGGGCACAGTGTTTTGGCATCCCTCTGCCTCAAAATAAACCTAACCTAGAAACCACAAGAGATTGGGAGTTGTTTTAAAAAGCGAACAGTGTAAGAGCTTGGGGAGTGTTTCTTTTTTATAAAAAAAATAAATCTTAAGAACTGCAATTTCAGATCTTGACTCTACTTGAATCACAAATTTAATCAACTTGGCAAAAGATGGTTAGCTAGTATAAGAATGCACTCCCCATCACTAGAAGTTTTTAGACAGGCCATTGGCTTTCAAATCAAGGCCACTTGTGCTTGACCAAAAGTGGAAAGCATTGTTAAATGCCTGCTTCTTGTACTTCCAATCCAAGCTAGCAGCTGGAAAACAATCAGGAGAACCGTGTGGTGCAGTTTCAGGCCACATTTTACAGTTTTGGCCAGCCTGGAGCCTTCCAGATGTTTTGGATAACAACTTCCACCATCCACACCCAACACTCATCCACATTAAAACAACAAGGAAAACAACTTATGTATATAAAAAAGCAGCAGTTAGGCAGCAAGTTGTAGCAGAAAGAAAAATAAAGGCTGGAAATGAGCAAAAAATCAGCCTAGAAATCAGTTTTTTTTTACATTTTGCACTGTTAATAAAGTACTGCAGACATCTGTACTCAGCACTGGAATTCATTTGTGCAAAAGAAAGGATTGAGTACTGTATTGGTACCTAATAATTTATATGTGGTTGGTTCTGAACTAGTTTTTAACTTTAGTTTCAATATCAGTTAATGGAAAAGTTTAAATTTGCATAAAAACTAAATATTTCAAGTTTACACAAATATAAATAGGTGCCATTCCTCCCCCCCCCCCCCAGCCCAAGATGTGGGGAGCACCTTGGAGCAAACGTCCCTCGAAACGTAACCACAAGAAAGGTTTGTTCTAATGTGAAATTTGGCATTTCAGTGGGCTGGACTTAAAATTTTTAAAAGCTTCTCTCCACTGAAAGTAGTAAGCTATATTTATTGGAGCTAATCCTTCCAAAACACATGAACTGCTCCTAATGAGCCCATTCACCAGATTCCACAATGTAATTAATATCCAGGATATATCAACATTGTTTTGAAAGAGATCTCTACGACTCACCTTTTCTCAGGGTTTGCTTTAGCAGGCGATTGTTTTGAAGGATACAGCTGTTGTAAACTGATTAACCCACTTAACATAAAAGGAGTCAGCTTACGAGAGATAATGAAATGCCTTGCTTCAGTATACTCTCATACGCTGTACTTTGACAGTATACACAAAGAAGCAAGATGCATGCAACTTTAGACGCCTGTTCCTGCTATGCCTTCTTTCCCAAGTTCTCTGGCCAATGGTGGAGAAAAACTTACATCACTTTCAAATTCCTCTGATGAAAACCATAGAGGGCCGCTGAAGGTTTTGGAATGGGCACAAGGCCTTAATATCCTGAAATGTGTGATCGTACCATGGCATTATCAGTTCACCAACAGTTTGCACTTAACTCAAAAGGAATCTGTGCTGCCTCAGACATCTCCAACACAAGATGTCAGTCAAGTTACAGTTCTGTCATAACATCCTGCACTGATATACACGTTGACTGAACATCTTTTACACCAATGCTTTGAGAAAGGAGTAGGCATCCATACTGAGAGCACGAATCTATTGCTGTAGTTACTGAATAAGCAAACTGACCTGCGCTGTCAGATAACCGAAACAAAATAAAAAAATTCCTTCCAGTAGCATCTTAGAGACGAACTAAGTTTGTTATTGGTATGAGCTTTTGTGTGCACGCACACTTCTTCAGATACCACTTCTTCTTTCTCAAAGCATTGGTGTAAAAGATGTTCAGTCAACGTGTATATCAGTCCAGAGTTTTATGAAAGAACTGTAACTTGACTTCATACCACTTCATACCAATAACAAACGTAGTTGGTCTCTAAGGTGCTACTGGAAGGAATTTTTTTATTTTGTTTCGACTACGGCAGACCAACACAGCTACGTACCTTTTGTCAGATAACTGGTTGCAAAGGTATACCAAACAGCTGTTTATGTAGCATATGCAGCTGAATCAAGGCCAGTACTTAAATAAGCCATTGCAGCAAAGGAAACTTAACTGTCTTAGAAGCATAACAATTCACTGTTGTGTGTGTAGGAGTGGCACAGGGCTTTTTCGTTGTTGTTGCCTTAGACAAATTAGAATTCTGTGCCTGCTCTCAATGATCCACTGCGTAGTGTTAACAATAGCACAATAAATAACAGAGTAGGATGTTTTTACTGCCTGCCACTTCTTTATTTCCTCCCGGTTACAAATGAGTTGGAGCTCAACTGCTGTGACCTCAGCTAAAGGAAGCTCCTCTGACAGTGGGATACGTAAACCAAGGCATTCCTAAGCCTTCCCTGGGTATCTCCTCTGAACAGTTCAGACAGCAGCTCATTCTCTCTTCCCAAGACAATTGCATAAGTGAAGCAGGTTTGCACCCTGGACAAATGCTTAGTTTGCCACTTTGGGCCTGCACTTGTATACATGGCTTATTACTTACTTGTCAAGTGGAATAGCATTAAACAATCATTAAGGTAAAGGGGTCCAGTCGTGACCAACTCTGGGGTTGCGGCGCTCATCTCACTTTATTGGGCGAGGGAGCTGGTGTACAGCTTCCGGGTCATGTGGCCAGCATGACTAAGCCGCTTCTGGCGAACCAGAGCAGCGCACGGAAACGCCGTTTACCTTCCTGCCGGAGCGGTACCTATTTATCTACTTGCACTTTGACATGCTTTCGAACTGCTAGATTGTCAGAAACAGGGGATTCGAACCGTCAACCTTCTGATCGGCAAGTCCTAGGCTCTGTGGTTTAACCCACAGCGCCACCCGCGTCCCTTAAACAATCATTACTAGGCAGGTAATTAAAATGTGTGTTTTTAAGGGATTGTTTAGAAGGACAGTAAGTTCTGGACTTTAAGGACGAAAGAAAATGAGCTGACTGAAAGACATATTCAGCAATGCTTGGTTTGTTTGTTGTAGATCAGAGCAGATACTAAAATAATAACAAAAACAAAAGCGATTAAGCAAACAATTTTTCAATTTTTCACACGTTTCAGTTTTTTATCACAAGGCTGCAGGATAAGTTTGGTCAGCTACCTCACCCTGCCTAATGGTAGGGCTCCTCTATCAACTTTGCCTTGATAGAGCCATCATGATTTTGAGTGATGTCCCACTCTACACAAACTTGCAGAACAATGAGTTCCTGCTATCCAGGGAACAGATCCTCCCTTGGAGGGTCATCTAAACTTAGTTTTGTGACCATGAGAAAGAAAGAAAAAAGAAGAAGAAATGAAACACTCAGACGATGAGAGACGAATTCGAAGCAGCTTCTGAATGTAAAGTGCTTGGGAAACGATAGCTGAAAAATAGTATTTTTTCCCCTTTTCATTTTCACATAATCCAGGAGGCAATGAAAAGAGGTTACCTGTGATACTGGATACCCTGGAAACATCTTGAGGCTGGGTAGAGCGGTTTCGACTCTGTTCCCTCCGCCTGTTGGAGGCTGACCTAGCCGTCCGAACGTGAACCTCACTCACTTTGAAAAAAGCCACCATGAAAGGCTGTTTGTCGTAAGGGCCATCCCGACCTATTAGTCCTGCTTCTCTAGGGTTTATACCGAGACCTATAAATTTTTTTAAAAAAAGAAAAAGTGGTGTGTCATATAAAGAGCACAGTGTTTCTGAATAGCTCTTTTGAGCAACGCAGCTGCTTTCCTACAACTAATGTTCTTCTGACCCCCCTCTTTAGTTTCCCCCTCTCTCCTCCTCCTCCTCTATAGCTGATATCATAGGATACTCTAATTTTCAGTGAAACTTCACAAGCTTCTTTAAGGCTCCAAAGGCCACAAGTATACACAAGTGCTGTAAGAGGTACTTCACTCTGCTAATTTGCAAATTTAGGAGGAAAGGAGTGGA
The DNA here is from genome assembly GCF_964106645.2 of Podarcis pityusensis. Classification (NCBI taxonomy): domain Eukaryota; kingdom Metazoa; phylum Chordata; class Lepidosauria; order Squamata; family Lacertidae; genus Podarcis; species Podarcis pityusensis. The sequence goes on from NC_138031.1 coordinate 64,267,798, forward strand.
CAATATTAAGGAACAGGTCAGGGTTATGTGTACACCATATAAAAAATAATGACAACTCTGGGACCTGGGCAAAAATGGCAAATTAATTAAATTCAACAAAAATTATTTTATCTCACAGCTCTTCTTATCTAGTAGTGTTTATTCTGGAGGGTTTATTATTTTGAACCATCTGTTCTAATTGCTTTAGCAATGGGGATGAGCAATGATCCCTCTCCACTCTCCAATTACCAGGCTTCAGAAAGCAATTGTGAGCCAGACTAGATGCTGAGGATAAGGCAGCTTTGCATAGGAGCCAAATCCTAGGGGCTGAGGTCCCTTTGCACGCCCCAAGTAAAACATTTGAGCCTCCTCCCCCGCCCCCCCCCCAGTTAATGGGCAATGCCATTCAAATGGTGTGTGTGCTGTGTCTTGTGACTGATTATGTGGGGCAAGGTGTTATGTATTCAGTGGTCTGTGTTTGCCTGAGCTTGAGTCTGAACTAAGGATTCTGAGCTTCTGTGTTCTGTTTCGATACATGATGTCCAATCACAGAACATTTCAGGATTAGGGCCTCTGCCATTGGCCCTTGAACTCTGAGTCTTGATTCGCAGCTTGGAAGTTTAGACAGCCAATCACGGTGGGAGAGGGAGTGGCCCAGGCTTTCAGGAATGTATATAAGCAGTTGCTTTGCCCCTGTTTCCCAGTTATGCAGTTCAATAAAGGTTCTTGCTGTTATCGCTGTGTCTTGCCTCATGGCAACCCACCTACACTTCACAGGGCTTATCCACCCCCAGTATTTGATTCAAGTTGGTACCCTTGCAGCTTCATATGCTCTATTGAATTCCACCAGAAGGTGAAATATATTATGTCAATCTCTGGGGCTCCAATGGCCCCAAATCATCTGTGGCATGTTGCAAAAGGGAAACATGAGAGGAGAACTCCCAAAAACTTAGAACAAGTTCCTCTCCGTAGCTGCATCAGGAAAAGAGGTTGAAACACTGAGGAAATGTTATGCACGGTGGCATTTCATCAGCAGACAAGTAAACAGAAGGCCTCTTGGTCCAGTTGAAAGATACACAAAAATTGAGATGAAATTGAGGAGCTCCCATCACCCTCCCAGAAGACACTTCCACAGCCCCACACAGAGACCTGTGGGTATTATTTATTGTCAGAGCTGCTTCCAGATCCTAGCTCACAGAGGATCACGCTAGCCAGCGATCATTAAATAAAAGTCTTTATTGAGTTACAGTTTCCATTCTCAAGCTGCTGCGTGCAACTCTACGTCTCATGGTTAGATCGGCGAAGCTCCATCTGAGTCTCCGCCCCTTGTACACCAACTTAATATCCTAGCCTTGCTCCACCTTTTCCGCCTGACTGTTCTTCTCTGGGTCCCTCTGCCCCCCGGGGTCTCTTCCTTCCGGGATTCCTCTGACGCTGACGCTGACCCCCCTGACTCTTCTCCCTCCTTTCGGCGGGCTTTAGGACCTGGCTCCCTTTCCGGGCTGCCTACTGCGCCACCTTCCTGTGCATTTGAACTTGGCAAGCGCGCCCAACCTTCCACCTTCCGTCTGACCGTTTCTTCGCTCCCCGATGGAGGTGTGGCCACTCCTGACTCGTGCCCTCCCCCCTGTTGTGAGCTGCCAGCGCTTGATCCCTGGCGCCCTTCCTCTTCCCTGCTCTCTGGCGGTGACGCTGGTCCTGATTTCCAACTGCTCCCCTCTGAGTCCCCTCTGGCTCTATCTTCCTGGGGTGTCCCCCTAGGCTCCCCCCTTGCCCTGGCCACTGGTGCTCCTTTCTGTGAATCTTCTGATTCACTGGAAAGACTCGGAGATCTCGGGTCGTCGTCATCACTCATCTTTTCTTCTGCCTCCTCTCCCTCGCTCTCTGTTTCCTCCCTTGCCCTTGCCTCTGCTCCTGAACCCCTGACATCCATCCCCCCCTCGAAGCCCCCTCTTCCCCCCTCCCCTCCTTCTGGTGCGGGATCTGGGTGCTGCCGTGTCAGGGGGACGAATGTCGGATACAGTTCGCTTCCCGTGGCGGGCCGCCATCCGAAGTCTTCCGGTTCTTCCTCCCTGCTCTCGTTGACGACGGTCACCTCCGCTTCCATCTCTGTGCCGCCGTGCTCGAAACCCGGGTCGTCCCCGAAAACGTCCATGTCCGTCTCTCCTTCGTTGCCTTCTGGAGACGTTGCTCGTCCTGGACCCTCCAGCCACCTTCTGCGGAACTGCTCCTCTGGTCGATCATCCCACCAATACGAGGGTTCTGAAGCAGATCCCGAGGGTGACCCCTCTGGGGAACGGGCGTCTCGTGTCGGTTCCTCGTCCGAGTCGAACCCCCGGAACGTGCTGGCTGAAAGCGTGGGCGTGAAAAGCCAGTCGTCGAAAAAGTCTGCTGGCATTGGCCTATGTGGGAAGAGGGCATGAAACTCTTCTTTGAGCAGAGGTTCGTCTAAAGCGTAGCCCGGCACCCAGCTGTTGGCACTGGCCGGGGTGCCCTCCTTGGCGAGAAGGTATTCTACCCCCTCTTCCCCCCATCTGGAGTCCAAAATCTCCGTGACTTCGTTGATGCGCTCCTCCTGTGCCACTCCCCCTTGCCCGGTTCTCTCTCGGAGCGGACCCGGTGCCGTTCCTGGTTCCTGAAACCTGTGAGGTGCCTTGTAGGGAGTGAGCACCGATCTGTGGAACACCGGATGCATTCTGGAACCCTCCGGAAGAGCCAGCCTGAAAGCCACCGGGTTGACCTGTTCGTCGACTTGGTAGGGCCCCAGTTGTTTATGCCCTAGTTTCTTCTTCGCCAACGACCTGGCCGGCACTGCGTGGGCTGCTAACCAGACCCAGTCTCCCACATGGATCTCTTCGCCAACCCTTCTGTGTTTGTCCGCTTGTACCTTGTATGCGTGTTTAGCCAGCTCCAGGTGCCGCCGCAGCTGATCGTGGACCTCCTGCAACTCCGACGCGAACGCATCTGCTGTCTGCGGCTCCCCCTCCCCCATTCTTTCCAGTCCCGGGAAGGTTCTAGGGTGCCTCCCGTTGTTGGCGAAGAACGGCGTGACCCCCGTGGACACGTGCTTCGTGTTGTTGTAGGCGAACTCGGCGAGAGGCAGGTAATCCACCCACGTCGCAGGCTGTTGATTCGCATAACATCTCAGGTACTGCTGCATGATGGCATTGACCCGCTCCGCTTGCCCGTTGGTCTGCGGGTGTCTAGCCGACGCCAGGTTGATCTTGACGTTCAGGAAGCCCATCAGCCTCTGCCAGAAGTTTGAGATGAACTGTCGCCCTCGGTCGGACAGAATAGACCGCGGCAGACCGTGAACCTTGAACACGTGGTCTATGAACAGTTTGGCGGTTTGTTCCGCCGTGGCCACCTTCGCACACGGAATGAAATGTGCCATCTTGGAGAACAAATCCACCACCACCAGCACAGCCGTCTTGCCCCTCGAGCTGGGCAGATCCGTGACAAAGTCCAGGGCCACTCTCTCCCATGGCTCGAACGGAGTTTGCAGCGGTTCCAGCAGTCCGGCCGGCAGTCTGTGCACTGGTTTGGACCTCTGGCAGGTGTCACACCTCGCCACGTAGTCCGCGACTTCCCCTCTCATTCCGGGCCACCAGAAGTCTCTGGCTACTAATTCCACCGTCTTCTCCTTGCCAAAGTGCCCGGCAGTGGGCGCGTCGTGCAGCTGCTGCAGTACCTTGGCGCGAAGTTCGTCTCCCGGCACGTAGATGGCCCCTTTACGGATGAGCAAACCATCTCGCAGCTGGAACTCGTCGGTCGCTGCCGTGCCCCTGTGCACCTCTGCCATCTTTGCTTGCGCGAAGGAGTCATCCTGCAACGCTCGTCGCACCGCATCCAGGTCAACTGTTGCCGCCGCGCACGCCCACACTGTCGGCGCGAAGATGTGCATGGCGGCCGCTGGCGTTGCCTCCTCCAGATACTGTGGCTTACGGGAGAGAGCATCCGCCATGATGTTGGTGTCCCCCGGGACATACTCTATTCGGAAGTCGAAATTCGCAAAGAACTCAGCCCAACGTATCTGCCTCTGGTTCAGGAACTGTGCCGTGCGCCAGTGCTCTAGATTCTTGTGGTCCGTGCAGACCTGCACCGTGTGCTTGGCGCCGATCAGGAAGTGCCTCCACGCTTTGAACGCTGCATGAATGGCCAGCAACTCCCTGTCCCAGATGGTGTAGTTCTGTTCGGACTTGCTGAGCTTCCTTGAGTAAAACGCTCCCGGCCTCCAAACCCCCTGCGGGTCTTTCTGCAGCAGGACTGCTCCCACGGCTCTGTCCGAAGCGTCTGTCTCCACCCTCATCGGCCTGCTGGGGTTGACATGAAGCAGCTGCTCTTCCGACGCGAAGAGACGCTTGAGTGCCTGAAAGGACTGCTCCGCCTGCTCTGTCCAGATGAACTTCTTTTTCTTGGAGCTGAGCGTGTCCGTGATGGCCGCTGTCTGCATCGCAAAGCCTTTGATAAACTTGCGATAGAAGTTCGCGAAACCGACAAACCGTTGGACCTCCTTCCGGTTGCGTGGGCTTTTCCAATCCAACACTGCTCGGACCTTGGCGCTGTCCATGGCGAGCCCTTTATCAGACAACTTGTAGCCCAGGAAATCCACCTCGGTCACGTCGAATTGGCACTTCTCCAGCTTGGCGTAAAGCCTATGTTGCTGTAGCCTGCTCAGCACTTCCTTGACGTGTCTGTCATGCTCCTGCTGCGATTCCGAAAAGATCAGGATGTCATCCAAGAAACAGACGCACGTCTTGTAGAGGAGCCCCGCCAACACGTGATGCATGAAAGCTTGAAAAACGTGGGAGCCATTTTGCAATCCAAAAGGCATAACTCTATATTCGTAGGTGCCCAGGGGCGTGAACATGGCTGTCTTCCACTCATCTCCCTCCCGCATGCGAATGAGGTTGTATGCCCCTCGCAGGTCCAACTTGGTGAACACTCTGCCCTTCCGTACCTTTGCGAGGAGGTCGTCGATTCGGGGCATGGGGAAGTCCGATGGCTTGGTCACACTGTTCAAGATGCGAAAGTCCACTACAAGTCTTTTTTGGGGCGTGTCCCGCTTCTTAACAAAGAATACCGGACTGCCCCCTGCTGCCTTGGACTCTCGGATGAAACCGCGCTCCAAATTATGATCTATGAACTCTTTGAGTTCCTGCAGTTCGTCCTCAGACATGGAATACAGCTTCCCTTTGGGTAGCGCCGCCCCCGGCAGCAGGTCAATTTTGCAGTCATATGGTCTGTGGGGGGGTAGCCTGTCTGCCTCTTTCTCGCAGAAAACCTCCAAAAATTCTGCGTACTTGTGGGGGACCGCTTGCAGCGTGCCTAGCTGCAGCTGTGACTCCTCTTCCCCTCCTTCCTGCCTGGGCACGATGCAGTGTTCAGCGCAAAAGGAAGAGCCGAAGGTCAGCTGCCTCTGGTACCAAGCCAGCGTCGGGCTGTGCTTGTCCAGCCAACTCATGCCCAATACAATGGGCGTGTCCGATAGTTGAGTGACATTGAAGCTGATGATTTCCCTGTGATTCCCAAGTCGCATCACCATTGGTGGCGTCTGCTTCACCACTTGCCCCCCTAGCAGCTCCCTGCCATCCACCGTGACAACCTGCAGGGGCAGCGTGGCAGGCAGCAACTGTATAGCGTGCCGGTCGACAAAGTCCTGCCCTATAAAGTCCGCATTGCTTCCGGAGTCAATGGTGATTGGCACGTCCATGGTGATTCCATTGGGCAGCTGGAGCGACGCGGTGAGCTTCACTACCGGTTTGGGCGGGAGGGGGTCCATGGGCTGTAAAATCTCTGGGGACTGCTTCACTGACACGTCTGGTTGGGCCCCAGTGCCTCTTCCTCCAACCAGACTCCTTCGTTTCCCTGCTGTGGTTGTCCTTGCTGCGTTGCTGCAGTTACCATTGCTGAGGCTGCAGTGTGCTTGTGGAGCCTCTGGGGACACTCTTTCGCCATATGCTGTGGATCATCGCAGATGTAACACTTCCTGTTCCCTCTAGGAGGCTTCGCTTTCACTGCTGCCGGTGCTAGGGCTCTGGCTGCTGACTGAGCCCTTGCACCTCCAACCTCCATAGGTTCCGCTCCTCCTCCTGGCGGAGGCGTGGATTGCGCACGCGCTGCTTCTCTGGGAAGGAAGGAGGAGCCCCTGGCTGGTTCGCGCCCTCCACGCCCTTCGTCCCTGCTCCACGGACGTCCTTCCAGCCGCACCCCCACCGCCAGCGCCCTCTGAACGATCTCCTGCGTGGTCCGGGGTCTCTCCCCCCTCTCAATTTCATCTTTAACCGAGCCGTGCAATCCCTCCCAAAACAGGTCTCTTACAGGAGCCGAATCTCTGTCCCATTCCAGGGCACTGACCAAAGCGAAAAAGCGGGCATGGTACTGCCTTACGCTGGCCCTCCCTTGCTTCAGTCCATGTATCTCCTGCCGAGCAAGATCCACGTCAATGCTTGATAAAAAGCACCCATCCATCGCTTTAATAAAGGCATCCGCATTTTGGAGCGCCGGATCATTATCTCTCCACAAATTGCGCAGCCATGCTTTAGCATCTCCATGCAAATGGGACATGATGAATCCCACCTTCTCTTGCTCATCTCTAAAGTCTTTGTTCAGCAGTTGCAGTGCACACATTACATCTGCTCTAAAGTTGGGGTACTGTTGCAAATTCCCATCGAAGTGAGAGACCAGACCGCCTGTTCGTCTCCCCAACCCAATCCCCTCCGGTTTGGGTGTCAGTTGCCCTTGCTTCGTAAGCACTTCCAACCTGACCTGGAGATCCCTGTAGGCGGCAGCTGCGTCCTCCTCTCTCTTCCTGGATGCAAGAGCCTCGGCATTCAGTCGTGTCACTGCTTCTCTGAGTTCCACTATCTGCTGTTCGGCCGTCATGTTGTCTGCCGTTCGTGAGCTCGCTAGTAGGCACCCGCTTTCTCTCCTCTCCGCGAGGACGTAGATGCCCACAATCTAGGGATGGAGCTTACTGTCAGAGCTGCTTCCAGATCCTAGCTCACAGAGGATCACGCTAGCCAGCGATCATTAAATAAAAGTCTTTATTGAGTTACAGTTTCCATTCTCAAGCTGCTGCGTGCAACTCTACGTCTCATGGTTAGATCGGCGAAGCTCCATCTGAGTCTCCGCCCCTTGTACACCAACTTAATATCCTAGCCTTGCTCCACCTTTTCCGCCTGACTGTTCTTCTCTGGGTCCCTCTGCCCCCCGGGGTCTCTTCCTTCCGGGATTCCTCTGACGCTGACGCTGACCCCCCTGACTCTTCTCCCTCCTTTCGGCGGGCTTTAGGACCTGGCTCCCTTTCCGGGCTGCCTACTGCGCCACCTTCCTGTGCATTTGAACTTGGCAAGCGCGCCCAACCTTCCACCTTCCGTCTGACCGTTTCTTCGCTCCCCGATGGAGGTGTGGCCACTCCTGACTCGTGCCCTCCCCCCTGTTGTGAGCTGCCAGCGCTTGATCCCTGGCGCCCTTCCTCTTCCCTGCTCTCTGGCGGTGACGCTGGTCCTGATTTCCAACTGCTCCCCTCTGAGTCCCCTCTGGCTCTATCTTCCTGGGGTGTCCCCCTAGGCTCCCCCCTTGCCCTGGCCACTGGTGCTCCTTTCTGTGAATCTTCTGATTCACTGGAAAGACTCGGAGATCTCGGGTCGTCGTCATCACTCATCTTTTCTTCTGCCTCCTCTCCCTCGCTCTCTGTTTCCTCCCTTGCCCTTGCCTCTGCTCCTGAACCCCTGACATTTATATTTCAGAAAAACTTTGCTGTAAGCACCTTCCCCAACCCCGAACCCCCCGCATCCAGAAGTCAGGCATTCCCAAAATTTCACAGCCACAGACATAGGCCATGCAGCCTAGAGAGAGCAGCTTCCCAATATGTGCAGTTGGATCCACAGCCCGGCCATCACATCACAGCTGTGTGCTTGGCTACATTAGCCAGATCATCACATCACAGCTGAAGACTATAAACAGAGCTTCCAATTAATGACTAGGACATTTGCCAGATGTTTAAAGTATGTTGGCCTGTTACCTACCGTCCCTGGTCACCACGCTCATCTGGAGTCCCAAGTTATGCTGAGGGTTTATCACCCACATGTTGCTGGTGGCAGTGATGTCAAACTCCAGCCAGCCTTCTTCGGAGGCCCATACTGCTCTGGTGTCCAGCAAAAACAGATCTGAATCTCTGAAGAAGAAGAAAGGGGAGGGGAGGAGGGAGGAGCAGAGAGAGCATTTTACTATTATTCTGGTCCAAATTTCCCATTTGCTTTCACAGCTTCTTCGCTAGCAGGAGGCAATGTTAGAAACACTTCTCAGCTATCACTATAAATTTAAACACAGCCTTAAATCCTGATTTTACATGCATTCAACTGTTCCCTGCCCAATCATCATCATCATCATATTATTAATATGCCAAACGAAAGAAGTATCCAGTCTCTTCTTAATTCGTTTCCTCATTCTCTGACTTCCTCTACACCAAGCCATGGGCCTAATTGGGCCTGCCAGCCCTCTTAAGTTGTCCCACAAGGCTGTTTGGGGAAACCATGCACACCTGGCCAATCACCTGATGTAATCAGATGCCAGGCATGGGACAGTTCAAAGGATCTCTTATCCCCAAACTAAGCACCACAGAGCTGTGCTTTCCTGCTCTCCCCTACCAATACACCACCATACAAAACTCAGTGGGAACCACTGAGAGATAACTGAACCATTTGCAGAACTGAACAACACTTGCATATTCCAGCCTGTTGCTTGCTCTTCAGGAGTTTGAAATGTGTGTTTGCAGAGGGAAACATATTCGGAACTGAGGAGGTTATGATTTTTTTTTATTTTTTTACAAAGCAGAGAAATGGCACATGGAAAAAGTGTTACGCTCACACACACAAGCAAATTCTCCTCGCCAGATCAAGGAGCAATCACACTTTTGTTACGTATGCGTGTTTTGTTTTAGAAATGTGAAGCTAAGCCCTACAATGAAGACAATGACCCTAGTTTAAGAGCCACTCTGCAAAATGACGAAATGTTTATACAAAGGGGCGATAAGGGAGTCTCTGAATTGGAGAGAACATTTTTTCCTCATGAGAAGATAGAACTTGATAAAAACTTTTTTTTTACCCAAAGTCATCGTTTCTACGTCCATTCACACAAGCATATAGCTTATCGGGAGCAATGTGTCAATGGCCTGAAGATAAATCTGCTGTTTGAGTCTGTTAGCCCAAATTCAGTGGACTTACATGATGGCATTGGGAAATACCTATATGCCACAACCTGTCCCACTAATATTTACGGTTTTCAAACATTAATTCGTACAAAATGTGTTATTCCCTGTTCACTGGCTTACCACTAAAAGCCAGATGGATTAAATTAACATTTAAATCACCAAAGGAGATGACTCATAGAAATCTTCACACAGCAAAGTCCGTTCTGCACTTTGAACCACCTTTCAGCAGGTCTGAATATTTAGACCTTAAGTTCGAAACTCCACCACTTTAGCCACAAGAGCAGCTGCTATGTATTTACAAAATGACTGAAAGCTCTGCCTTTTCAAGTCAGGTGCAGATGCACAGTTTCCAAACTGATTTCCAAAAAAGCAAACAGGTCCCTGAGGGACTTGCGGTAAACTTTCTTAAGTACACTGACTCCTTCCCAATTCAGGTGTAAATACACACATTCTGCAAGCTGGTCCCCAGGCAGAAACACAACCCCCACCCCCACCCCCGAGACCCACACCTGTTTGTTTGCAGTAGAATACTAACTAGAGGAGAAACCGGACCACACATACTCTAAAAACTATGCAGCTCTTTTCTGAAACAGCTGGCAGCATGCTGTGTTTTTCATGCCCGATTTCCACTCCTCATGACGACCTGGCCTAACCTTTCTTCATCACCTGCAGTACAGAAGAATTGTCCTCTTGCTAAGAAAGATCCATTCATTCATAGAACCTTGTCTTGGTTCCTCCTCAAAAAAATAATCCTAAGAACTGTAATTTTACCCCTCAAAGAGCTTCAATCTCCAGCACCCTTAAACCACAGTTCCCAGGATTCTTTGGGGGAAGCCATCTAATTTAAACATATTGTGTTGCGGTGAAATGTTTAAACGGCAAACCGTAGAGTTGGAAGGGACCCCAAGGGTCATCGAGACCAACCCTCTGCAACACAGGAGTCTTTGGCCCAACACGGGACTCAAATCCACAACCATGAGATTTAAGAGTCTTAAATCTGAGCCATCTCCATTCACAAAGAAACACAATTCAGATTTTGCTCGCCAGGAGCTGTTCGCAGCATATACATGTTCACACCCCCTTCCCATGCAATCTTAGCCTAACCTACTTTACAGGGTTGTTGTAGGGATAAGAGTGTGTGACTAGCCCTCCCCGATTTATTACATTGGAGTAGAAGAGACATCTCATTAACGACTGGAGAAATGCCAAAGAACATTGGATATCTGCTTGGGAGGTTTCTGACGCAGTATTAATTCAGCAAGGAAGCAGGAGTGAAACCAAAAGTAGACTGACCAGCTAGCTGAATCAAATTATATTGCTATGGGGGGCAGGGGGTAAACCTCTAACATTTTACTCTTTGAAATAAAAAAAATCCTTCCTGTAGCACCTTAAAGACCAACTAAGTTAGTTCTTGGTATAAGCTTTCGTGTGCATGCACACTTCTTCAGATACACTGAAACAGAAGTTACCAGATCCTTCTATATATTGAGAAGGTGGGGAGGGGTATTACTTAGAAGGGTGGTGGGAATCGGAGATTGGCAGATAGCTGAGATGAGCCTGTTGACGACTCTTAACGACTGTAATAGGTCTTACAGGAAAAGGCAAGGGGTGAGAAGGTGAGAAATGGCTTAGTCATGTATAATGAGATAAGAATCCGATGTCTCTGTTCAGACCAGGTTTCTCCATTGTTTTAAGTTTGGTAATGAGTTGTAATTCAGCAGCTTCTCTTTCTTTTAAGTAATACCCCTCCCCACCTTCTCAATATATAGAAGGATCTGGTAACTTCTGTTTCAGTGTATCTGAAGAAGTGTGCATGCACACGAAAGCTTATACCAAGAACTAACTTAGTTGGTCTTTAAGGTGCTACAGGAAGGAATTTTTTTATTTCGACTATGGCAGACCAACACGGCTACCCATCTGTAAATTTTACTCTTTGATAGTTGTACTTCCAGTTTACTTGGTAACCCCCCCCCCCCCGCCACTGCCACTGCCCGCCTGGGAAAAACTAATGTTTGAATAGCAGCTGGTTAAGGAACAACATTGGGCAGACGCCACAATTTGATTTTATCTGGACTGTTTGTCAATATGGCAGCTACCTGCAGTGGAAGTCTCCTGGACTGATTCGGCAGAAACACCAGTTTGTGAAGAGAGGGTGTGAATTTACAGAGGGGAATCCTGGACTACAGATTAGGACTATAAAAAAGAAGAGTAAAGACATAAAATCCACACAGAAACATTTTATTTGGGCTTAAACTCACTTGCAGAATGAATGCAGAGGCTGTTGAAAACAATGAAGGATTAACATCAGAATGTATTAAGGGAATTATTGTAATACTTTGAAATGCAGTAGAACTATGAGATGATTAGGATTCCCTCTGATCTCGAAGCATGGGAACTCAGCTAAAAAATATTAATACTTTATAATTAGGCATAATATTGGGATTGTTTGATTATTGGATAATTTTTAATATATAATTTGGTTTGATTGGAAATTTTTAATACAGTGGTACCTTGGGTTAAGTATTTAACTCGTTCCAGAGGTCCATTCTTAACCTGAAACTGTTCTTAACCTGAAGCACCACTTTAGCTAATGGGGCCTCCCACTGCCGCCGCCACACGATTTCTGTTCTCATCCTGAAGCAAAGTTCTTAACCCAAGGTACTATTTCTGGGTTAGCGGAGTCTATAACCGTATGTAACCCGAGGTACCACTGTAATATTAATGTGTGTGTGTGTGTGTGTGTGTGTGCGCGCGCGCGCGTGCAACTAGCCCAATGTCATCTGCTGAGCTCCATGGTTGACTCAGGATGTGAACTAGATCTCTTCAGTTCTATCCTGGGCATTTTTATGCTGCTATACTACTCAATCAAGAGATTGGGCATTGCCTACATACATATGTTTATGTACATATGTATTTGTATGTGTACACACAATACACACACTGTTTTTACTTTTCAGTAAACCCCTTCAAGAATAAATAAGGCCATCAAACACATGAGCTAGAAAAAAAGAAAGCAGTGACCAGGACTACCTAAGCAATATGGACTCTGTTGCTGACACAGAAATCATTTATTTCTGGAATTTCTATCCCACAAGGCTCTTGAGAACGGAAAAATTAGCTTCAGCTTTTCGAGGAAGAATGTCCATTTGCTATTTTATAAATATCGCCTCAGAGCTACTATTCTTAAACCGATACATCCTGACACCTATTTAGAGCATTTGCAGGACAAGCACTTTTGCAACTGAAGATGACGTTTTCCATGAAATCTAAACATTTCTTTTACTATAAAACTAAAACTTCTTTCTTTGGGCAAGAAGCTGGAAGATTTTTATTCATTCTAATCATTTACCTCAGCACCAATTATATTATAGAAATTTACGTAATTGGCTACTGGTTTTGCTTCTATATTACTGAGGCAGCCAGATTAAAATAATTTTTCCTCTCTTCCTTGAGCACACATCACACCATGGAGCACTGCCACAGCAAAACATCAGAGCTATAAAAAGCTATATTTCATATATACGTGTTTTTTTCTCAACATTGCCTACTTTCCTACACTCTCTATCCAGCCCTTCAGTTATGTATTTTTTCAACCAGGCAGAAATATCCCTGAAAATGCAGTGAGAACAAACAGAACACTTTCTTCAAGCCATTGAGTTTCAGACAGGGTCCTCTTATTTTAATTATGGTTCTAAGGACCACAGTTTTTGGCCTGTCTTCAAAGGTCAGCATTACTCAGGTTCTTAACAGGACTATTACACATCAGCAGCCATTTACTGAGCCATTAATTATCCCAAACTCACTAAAAGGTTCTTCATGCCGAACTACTACTTTTTTCATTTGTTTACTATTCTTCAACAACACGTTGACATAGCAGTCTAGACTGAGCACAGTGGTCACCACAGGAAGGATATTTTTTTAAACTTAAGTTATGAGAGTGTTTGTGGGCACAGGCTACTACTCTGCATTTAAATGCAAGCCGTATATATTAGTATATCCTTCCTGCATTGGGCGAAATCTTTGACCTGCTAACTCCAGCAGCTATGGGCTGCCATGCTTCCGGATTTTCCTGGGCGTTTTACCGATTTCAGCGCGTACACTGCTGCCGACTGCGGTATTCTGGATATATCTGGGAAATCCTGGACATACTGCAACCCAATTTTGAATTAGAAACTCAGGCACTGGTTTGGCTCAATTTCCTGTTGGGATGGGGGGATTTAATACTGTTAAAGGTAAAGGTAAAGGGACCCCTGACCATTAGGTCCAGTCGCGGACGACTCTGGTGTTGCGGTGCTCATCTCGCTTTATTGGCCGAGGGAGCCGGCGTACAGCTTCCGGGTCATGTGGCCAGCATGACTAAGCCGCTTCTGGCAAACCAGAGCAGCACATGGAAACACCGTTTACCTTCCCGCCAGAGCGGTACCTATTTATCTACTTGCACTTTGACATGCTTTTGAACTGCTAGGTTGGCAGGAGCAGGGACTGAGCAACGGGAGCTCACCCCATCGCGGGGATTCGAACCCCCGACCTTCTGATCGGCAAGTCCTAGGCTCTCTGGTTTAACCCACAGCGCCACCCGCGTCCCTCAATATAATAAATACAATTATAATTAATATGTGGTGCACTCGAGTAAAGGAATATCAACAGTAGAGTTCCACCCTTTCTTCTCTATTTACTTCTGCAATAACCTATACACAAGCACCAGGCCGCCTTTAATAAACAGTTCCCGTGCAAAAAGAGCAAGACAAACACTACCCATTGAGATGGAGTATCGCCCTTTGATCATCATCTCATGCCACAGACTTGTGGTTTTTAATAGACTAGTTGTTTGGACAGTGTAGGAGGATTGGGGGGGAAGGGGGGAAGGGTTGAGGAGGGGGGAGTTAACAGGATATTTACCTTTGAAAAAAATAATCAAGCCCAAGGCTTTATATATTTGATCAGCCACAAAGCTTCAGTCCTGTCCTTCTGACCTGACACCTCAAGGGGGTAAAGAAAATTTCAAAGTTTCTTTCTATATTATGTAAACAACCGCTTTCTAAAAATAAATTCCATTTACTTTCCTCTCACTTTAAAGGCCTCCTTCCAAATGAATTACCTCTTTTCCAGAGAGATCTAACATTCAGCTGCCATCATCACCACGAACTCAACACTTTTTTTTAATCTTCTAGTCACAGGGATACTAGCTTCTTGACAATCATATCTGGAAAATCTACTACAAACCTTTGCATTTGATAATGAACCAGGTATGACCTTGGAGAAAGAGAGATAGATGGAGCCCCATTTTGGCTGTCTGTCAAGGCAGACCCGGGATCTGCCAGGCTATGGTCACTTCCAAGGAGAGCAGATACCAAAGGCCAACATACTTCCCTTATAATTTGCTGCAGATCCCGGTAACTGTTCCAAGTTGCAAGCACTGGCTTGCAAGGGACCATACTTTTGTCTGTAGCCTCACATTCCTACAGTGGTCAGCAGCTTACAGGTGGATCTGTTGTCCCTTAAGGCAAGGATTCGCAGGGTGAATGAGATCTTGAACAGCTGGTGACTGGATTCCCTAGATGAGCCATTCACACAGGTGATCTATATTACTGTTTTCAGGATTTCAGCCCAACCACAGGCCAGTCTTGAGGCTCCCGTGTTGTTGCTCTTTCCCTCAAAGTGTGTAGACTCCATCTGCCTAATTTGGATCCGTGCCTCTCTAGTTGATAAGAGCCAGAGATGCAATATCTTTTGCTTTTCCTCCTCCTAGTCATTCTACCAAACTTCCTTTTACATCTCCAGATTCCTGCATTTTCTTTGTGAAACAAGTTACACTACCTAATGGCAGGATTACTAGTTGTAGATGCTTCAGAAAACATGGTAGCTCATCCTTTGGACTCTTTTACGACTGGTGCTTCAAAGTCTGCATTGACCTTATATCCTTCTGAATGTATACTCTTGCACAATTTCCCACTCAGTTCACTGGGCTGTCACAGGTGTGTTTCCTTTCCTAGCAATTTTACCTTTAATTATTGCCAAATTCAAACAGATTTTTGATGTGGTGCTGACATGGTTTAGGCACAAGAAGCTGAAAGTTAGACTTTAATAGTGCTGTGCTCTTCTTTACTAGATTGTTTTCATAATAATAATAAAAGTTGTTGTTACCTCACCCATCTGGCTGGCTTTCCCTGGTCACTCTGGGCAGCTTCCAGAAGAATATAAAAACATAATACAATATCAAACATTAAAAACTTCCCGATATAGGGCTGCCTTCAGATGTCTTCTAAAAGTTGTGTAGTTCTTTATCTCCTTGACATCTGATGGGAGGGTGTTCCATAGGGAGCATATTACCACGAGAAGTAATTATATTACAGTTTAATTATTTTAAAACTATTTTCTCTTATATGTTATAAATATAACAACAACTGATAATTGTAATTTGATACAGTCTTACACATCCTCCAAACTACTCACAACTTGCTATATCATGAAAAAACTTCCAATATGAGCTTGGCAGGTGTTTGATAAGCCATTATCTGTGCTTACACTGGTGCATTACACTGGTCTTCAAGCAAGAGAGATTTTTTTTAAAAAAAACTATATTATTTCAACAAATTCCTGTGCCCTGATTTAAGAACTGTCATTAAATCAGGGAAGAAATAACTCATGGGGAAAGAGGTAAGAGAATGTTGTGGTTTCAACTTAGATGGTTCCTCTTGAAATAAGGTCAAATGTTACCATCATTTTCTTTTACTAGGGTTATTGCCTTCACAAACAATTGAAGAAAAGCTGTGTAGTTTTCTCCAAGGGATGCTAAGGTTGGCCAGAAACCTGACCTACCTTACAAGAATATCATTAATCTTTCCATTATGTTTTGTTAACAATGCCAGCGGTTTTCGTAATGATAAAATGTGGTCTGCAATGATGATGTGATTTAAAACCACTACCACAACTTTCCCCCTGTATTATTATTATTATTTTTAAGAGCCCTAAAAGATGGAAAAGGAAGCTTCATTATGACTATTCATTAAGACTTTTAAAACCCTCTTTTTTAAAAAAAGAAAAGATGTGCCTAAATTACATTAGGCTGAATGGCTTTTATAATTATAAATACCGTAACAATTCCACAAGCACCATTTCTACTTTTGTGTTGCCTTAAATGGTAGCACTACAATAATGTTCCCCTAAGACACCTTGCTAGTTTAAGAAGTACTTTGGGCATGCATTTAAATGACGATACATTCAAAAATTATATTCAAGTAATTCAAACAACGCAGCAGCTCGTTAAGCTAATGGGTTAGATCAACATTGTGCTCAACTCCATGGCTAGGGATGATGGGAGTTGTAGTCCAAAAACAGCTAGGGACCCTAGCTAGCAGGACCTCGTGGTCAGGGATGATGGGAATTGTAGTCCAAAAACAGCTGGAGACCCAAGTTTGGGAAACGCTGGATTAGATGATCTTATCTATTTGCCACTTCTCCATTAGGCAATTCTGTCTCTGCAAAATCATTACAAGTCAAGGTTTTGCCTGACAAGCCCCAATCTATATGCAAAATTTAATCTTTTTTATGATACCTCATAAAATAAACTAAGTATCAAGTACCAATGTGATAAATAAGTAAATAGAATTCAGGGGTGCCTGACTCTTGGCCATCTCTACAACATGGCAGAGAAAGGTTTGGCAAAACAGGTCTTTTTTTAATGTTCCCCAAATTAAATTTTGTCCTTGGAGTTTTCTTGGCAGGGATACTGGAGTGGCTTGCCGGTTCCTCCTCCAGGTGGATCACATTTGGTCTTAACTCTCCACTATGACCTGTCCATCTTGGGTGCCCTGTTCGGCATAGTTCATAGCTTCTCTGAGTTATTCAAGCCCCTTCGTCACGGCAAGGCAGTCATCCGTATAGTTAAAGCTATGGTTTCCCCAGTAGTGATGTATGTAGTGAGAGCTGGACCATAAAGAAGGCTGATCGCCGAAGAATTGATGCTTTTGAATTATGGTGCTGGAGGAGACTCTTGAGAGTCCCATGGACTGCAAGAAGATCAATCCTATCCATTCTTAAGGAAATCAGCCCTGAGTGCTCACTGGAAAGACATATCGTGAAGCTGAGGCTCCAATACTTTGGCCACCTCATGAGAAGAGAAGACTCCCTGGAAAAGACCCTGATGTTGGGAAAGATGGAGGGCACAAGGAGAAGGGGACGACAGAGGACGAGATGGTTGGATAGTGTTCTCAAAGCTACCAGCATGAGTCTGAACAAACTGCGGGAGGCAGTTGAAGACAGGAGTGCCTGGCGTGCTCTGGTCCATGGGGTCATGAAGAGTCGGACACGGCTAAACGACTAAACAACAACAACTTAAATTTTCCTTTGTGTGTAACAAACTGGACACATTAGGGAAGTGGGCATGCTATGCATGTTCTCTGATGTACTGCTTTGCTACATGCAGGTCATTGTTTATGTGGGAAGATCTGTAGCCTGAATTAGTAAAGTCCAGGATTCTACTACCAAAGTTTCCAAAAACTATCGTATGGTTTTAGGTTCAATCCACGCTCACAGTCTCTAATTTTTAAAACTATTGTGAGGCCTGACATAAACAGTCTGGGATTTACCATGTCAATGCTGTATTGACTTTGCCCTCAAACTAAACAAACAAACCCAACTCAAAAGTGGTCATCCTACTTCCAAGCGGACAACAGAGCAATCTCTCTTTGCTTCCTTCACGAACTCTATAGATTCATAGTTATTGAAAACCATCTCATCAAATGTTAAGGAACATGACATATTTGCTCACATCATTAGTCTCAAAGAAAAGACTGAGAAGTCTGTAGTTTAAGTAAAAGGCAGCTGTTCACTTTTGGCTTATATGGAACATTTTCTGGAACTCGGTGTCTTAGAAACTGTTGCTGGCTTGTGTTCTTTTTTTCTTTTCTTTTCTTTTCTTTTAAGTAATTTTGTCCTTCTCTCCACTCTTGAGCCTTAAAAGACTGTTCCCAATAGGAAAGCAATATATTCCAAATGAAACATCAACACAAAAGAAGCAAAAAATTAAGAAAAACATGTTAGCTGCAACTTGTGCAGAAGTTCTCATTTTAAATTAGCAGATGGGGCAGGGAGAATGATAAAGAGATAATAAGGGGACAGAATTGTTCCAAGCAAATTTGGGTCCAAATTATTCAAAGAAGCTACAGTGAATTATTTTTTTTTAAAAAAACCATGCTTATGAGATCGTGTATGGATTCATACTTTGGGCTTTCCTGGATATGGTTGCTACTACTGCATGGCCCAAGAACAAGTCCCTAAGGTGTGATTCTGGCACCACTGAAGTGAATGGCAAGTCTCCCACTGGCTTCAGAAGAGCCAAGGCTTCTTCCTGGTGATTGCTGGAGTGTTTGTATGAGATCTAAAATGCACCCATGATGAGACCAATGCAGAGCACACATTTGAGATCAAACCTGAGTTTATGCATTTGGTCACAATGCCTATTTTAGAGCCTGACAGTTTCACAGAGCTTGCAGTTTGTGGAATTTTCATGAAATAAACTCAGAGTTGGGCCAGCAGGTGTTTAACACCATATACATATATAAAGGGCAATCCTTGTTTCGCAAGGGGGTTCTGACCTCCACAAGCGTCCACAGAGCACACGTAAGCCCAGACCAGCCCCTTTTCATGACATTTTGGGGCTATTTCCCACAGGTTCTGCGCTGTGCATGTGTGTGCGGCCGTGTGCCATTCAGATGCTCCTAAACCGGGAATTGCCTGTATATTAAATAGTGTTGCAACGATGCTTGGAATAGCTACACACAGACGACTTGGTTTGGCACAACTTGCAGATGGGCTTTCATGCCTTCTTAGCTAGCCAAAATGGAAGGGTCCATGGAAGCAAGTGTCAAATTATCCAGTAATCAGAAGAGATCAGACGCACACCAGTTAGAATGCAATTCTGTTACAAAGCGCGACTGAAAGTTTTCCATAAATTGGAGGGGGGGGGTGTATATAGGGAACCCATAAAAACACAATGGTATTTTCCCCCTCCACCATACCCTTTCTATACCTATAATTAGATATTACACAAACACACACACACACCACAATATACATGGACTCTGTACTCCTTCCTCTATATGCAAGCAGACTAGCTTCCTCACAACTCGACACACACAGCTTGACACATCTTCAAACTCCCCATCTGCAAGTCCTCCTTCATATGTCCATGCTGTTCAGCCCTTTAACTTACAAAATCTCATTTGTTCACTTTATCAGTACCACTGTACTGTATACCATATTCACGGTATAATCTAAAAACAATGCAATTGTCCAAGAATACTACATAGATTTGTATAATGGCAGTTCTAATTTAGTTAAAAGTACATAAAACTTTGGTTTCCAAATACCTGGCTTGCTCAGTCTTTATTTTAGGCACCGCAGTGCGGCTCCCTAAACAACTTTCTTGATGCAGTTGTGTTAATGTTGTTCATATCCAATCATTGCTATTGAAATACAAATCATAGATATCAGCTATGGAACAGCTTCCCTCCAGAGACTCACTGAAATCCCAGCTGGAGCCTGTTTCAGAAGCCCCCCTAAAACCTCCTTATCTGGGCTGACTTTGAGTGAATGACGGACTTTGGACAGGAGGAGTTAGGAATTTTAGGGTGGTACCTTTATTCGGCCAGGTCCAACCTATTTGGGATGGAACATATTAAACAGTACAATCTCTCATGCAACAAAAAATAATATTTAGAATATACTGGACTCAATTACGTTTGTTTAAAAAAGAGGCTATCTAAGGTATGGAGATGTTGGAGATGCAATAGGGATAATGCTTCTCTAAAACATATGTTTTTTCACTGCCCTATATTGAAAGATTTCTGGCAGAAGGTAACTGAAACCATCAACAGAGCTATACAGAGCAACCTTACATTTACAGAGCAAAATATCCTCTTGAATTATATACCCAGCACATGGAACCTTACAAAAGGACAATATGACTGGACTCTCCGTGCCCTTACCACAGCAAAAAGACTGATAATGATGAATTGGAAAAATAAAAATGCGGCTCTTTTCTACGATTGGATTAAAGACTTATACCAACTCGCAGCATATGAATAACTTGCATATAAACGCAGACTTGCCATGGACAAATTCAATGGTATTTGGAATCCATTGTGACAAATACTGTAATAGGTGAAGATCTGGTGAAGAACAGTAACAACCTTGTAAAATATACAGTTTTGGGTTTCCCCCCTCCCCCCTTTGTTTTTCCTTCTACATGGGTTTTGTTTCTCTCTTTCTCTTTTTTGTTTGCATCTCACCATGTTTGGTGCACATATAGTTATGTGCTTTTTGAACTTTCAATAAAGATGTTACAAAAAAAGAGAACCATATTAAACAGTCCAATCCTATATATGTCTACTCTGAAGCCAGTCCAAATGAGTTAAATGAGACTTATTTTCCCAGCCAACTTAAGTGTATCCAGTAAATGATTTCTGCCAACAAAAGGGGTGGAAATTAAGTCACAGTCTCCCTCCCTCCAGGTTTTACAGTTTTAGCAGTGAAAGGCACAAACCTGTTCTGATGTTCTTTCAATACTTGATAGATGCTAATCAGAAAGGTTTGGTTTTTAAAGCCCCCGAAAACACAATCCTTGTAGATTCGGAACTCGGCAGCGGTAACAGCCTCTCCTTCTGGAATCCGAGACAAATTAAACTTGAATTCCTTGTGGTGTCGCTGGTAAGGTGTGAACTCCTTGTCATATTCAACTGTTTAAAACAAACAAGACAATTCAATTTAACTGTGATTTCTCCACATTCTCACTCTATTTTGTTTCAAAAAGTGCCCCAGAAAATGGTCAAGCTTCAAGTATTTCAAATTAAAAAGCAACTGAAATTTCATAAGACAGCCTGTATGGAATTGAAGCAAGTGAGATCTTTCATTCACCCATTCAGGGGCGTCTTACCCATAGAGCCCAGTGGTGCGGGGTGCCCGGGCACCAAGTTCTGGAGGGCGCCAGGGAAGAGGCAGAGGCTGGACACAGCGCCTCCCGGCATCAGCTCGCCGCCCTTGCCCGCCTCTGCCATGCCGCGCCAAAGCAGCGCCGCGTCCGGAGCCTCCGTCTGCCATGGTCACCGCAGCACAAAGCGGCTAGCTGAGCCAGGAGGCGCCACGTCCCGCCTCTGCCCCTTCCCCGCCGAAGGAGCTGCCCACCTCCTCCAGCCCCGGCAGCACCACTGTCCTCCCTAAAAAACTCTGGGAAACAGGGTGTGGCGCTGGAGGGAGCTTTGCACCACGGTGCCGGATATGCTTAAGACGGCCCTGCACCCATTCATACTTGACATAGCCACATTTTCTTATCTCTGTTGACGTGAAACGATTAAAAGTATTTGTTACAATTATTTCTTGACTTTTCCCAAATAACGTGGATGCAGTGTGCATGGGAATGCCATGCCATCTGAAATTCCTGTTACTTATTTTTCAGAGATGGAACTACATTAGGCACATCAGAATACAAGACCAGGGCCACATACTCAGACATTTTGTACAGAATTTGCTATTGTACCGGCATATCAAACAAGCTTATAGCCCAAATCCAGTATAACCCAGTGAAAGCTTTGCCACTGAGTTAAGTATCAATAGGTCTTCGATAACGGGGATGCATTACTAATGTGGCAAAATTAATAGGTGTTCTTGAAAAGTATAGCATGAGTAACTCTTGCTCTCGAAGTTTTAAGTATTGTTGGTGCAACTCCCTCCCTGCAACACTTAAAGCTGCACGAAAACTACACACTCTACTCCTAAAATCAAACAGCTGGAACACTGCTTTTCTGCTAGCAGCTATAAGACCTGTATGCTGGAGGGTAGAGGAATGACAACGAATTTTGTTTTGTGTTGTTGTTGTTGAATTTTTCCATTACATACATTCATTTTTTTTCTGTGCTATTCTAGTTTTTCTTTATCACCTCTTTTAAACATTTAATAGAACATCTAATAGAACAGTAATTATCTATTACAACCATAAAACATAATAATAATAATAATAATAATAATAAATTTTATTTATATCCCGCCCTCCCCAGCCAAAGCCAGGCTCAGGGCGGCTAACAACAAACAAATAATCAAACAATCAAATAATCCAACATTCTAAAACATTTCATTATAAAAATTAATTAAAATCAATTTAATGGCAACCGTTAAGCAAAGTTCTGTGCAGGTTGCCAGAGGAGGGAGTCAGGCTGGGCCCTGACCAAAGGCCTGGTGGAACAACTCTGTCTTGCAGGCCTTGCGGAAAGATGTCAGGTCCCGACATCTATCATGTGAAGACTTCCCAGCCTATCTTTCCTTGACATCCTAGATTTTCATCTAATTTTGCTGCCATCTCCTTGGTTTGTATTCCCTCCCTTTTTTCTCCCCCCCCCCCGTACATATCTTTTTACCCTTTTTTAACTGGTATTCATAAATCTATTCCTGCTTGTTTATTTAACACTACTCCGCTCTTTTTAAAATATCTTTCTAGTAATACCCACTCACTTATTATTATTTTCTTGTCCATGTTTCTTATTATGGCCATCATATTGGCTAATTCTATAAATTCTATTAGTTTGAACAGCCACTGATCTTTTGCCAGGATCACCCTTTCTTTTCGCATTTTCGCATATGTTATCCTTTCCACTGCTGTTACATAGAAGAATAGTTTTTTTGTTTCGTTTGGGATTTTCTGTCCTACTATGGCTAGCAGGAATGCTTCTGGTTTGGGGGGAGATTAACATTGGAGCATCTTCTTAAGTTCTTCATGGATCATCCTCAAAAATTCTTTTGCCCTTTTGCACTACCACCACATGTGGATTAACATACCTTATGTATGCATATATTTCCAGCATCGGTTGAATCTTCTTTAGTTTATCTTTCCCAATTTGCTGGGTGTTGGGTACCACCTAAAAACCATCTTTAGTATATTTTCTCTAATTGAATAGCATGCTGAAAATTTAATTGTATTGTTCCATAATTTCTCCCAATCAGCCAAGCTCTATATTATATCCAAATTCCTATTTTTGATCCAGGTTGGTTTTTACAGTGTATCTACCCACCACCTGTCCCATCAAACCAGCTCTCAGGACCAAATAAGCTATGTTTCTGTGTATTCAATGGCCCTTTAGACCTACAATTTCACAGCAAACCATGTGCAGCCTCTTCCAGCACCTCCAAGCAGCTTCACAATATTACAGGAAGAAAAAGAAAGAGACCAAGCTCCGAGTACATCTCATAATCTCCTAAGTACTCCTTATTTTTGCTGTTGTTTTTGTGACACTTCTTATGCACAGGCTCTTAAGGATTTCCCCAGAATTAGCCTAGAAAAGCCACACATGAACAGGGTGGGATGTACTGTACTTTAACGTGTCCACATACAGAAATTGGAGAGAACAGGCTGGGATGGATTTGTCCATCCCTAGTTGGAAGTACTCCACTGCAGTCACTCAAATACTTAAGACTAATCCTGCCAATCATACTTCATTGCTTATCATATCAGGCCATTATTTACCAAGGAAAGCCAAAATCTAAGGCAATGCGTCTTACCGAGCTTGGCTACAACACAGCACAAGATAGCTTAAACCAAGCAGGTAAACTCATATTATTCTGGGTTTTGCTTTATGTCACCCACCATAATACACTTATAAGTTTCATGTTCTCTTCCATTTTCATGCTATTCTCTACAACAAAACACATTTCAGAAAGCTGACACTGGCTGCAACTCCATACCAGTAAACATGTGTACGGTGGTGCTGTTCCCTATGCACTTCTTTCTGTCTAAATACTTTGTTTTGCAAATTTTCTTTTTATTAAAAGATCCGGCTTCTTACAAACCTTGGCAGACTTGGACAGGCAAAACCCCCTTCTGTTCATTTCCAGGACATAACCAGCTTGCACTGTTCTCATGTTACACTGCAATAAGTGACCTTATTATTGAAAGAACAGACTGTGTGCGCAAAAATGAAAAGCAGCCATGTTAAGGAGAGGGTCCTTTCTCATTCTACCTTCCAGTCTTTCCCCACCAACCTGCAATGTGATTTGGTTCAGGCAGGTCTGAATGCTAGCTTATGGAAACCAATACTAAGTTATAACCAAATGTATCTCTGTACACCTCTTAATTTTACAAACCAATGGCATGTAGGGAGGGATGAGGCAATCAAGCAGTGTGGGGCTACGCTTTTCTTAGATATGCTTGGCCAACATTCTCCTAACGTAGAAGAACATGACGGTGTTCAGTGGCTGCTTCTATTAATAAATATGACGAATTATTTCTCAAATTCCCATGATTTCAAAGAATACCTGACACTTGCCTCCAACTGCTGATGCTATACAGTGGTACCTCGGGTTAAGTACTTAATTCGTTCCGGAGGTCCGTACTTAACCTGAAACTGTTCTTAACCTGAAGCACCACTTTAGCTAATGGGGCCTCCTGCTGCTGCCACGCTGCCGGAGCCCGATTTCTGTTCTCATCCTGAAGCAAAGTTCTTAACCTGAAGCACTACTTCTAGGTTAACAGAGTGTGTAACCTGAAACGTATGTAACCTGAAGCGTATGTAACCCGAGGTACCACTGTATATACCATACATCTCTCTTTTCTTTGGTACGCCACCTTTCCATAGTGAACACCTTCCAGATGTTGTTGAGCTACAACTCCCATCACCCCTGACTTGGAACTGTAGTTCAGAAACATCTGGACTACTCCTTATCTAGCAGCACCTTGATCAGTGGCTAATAACTTTAACATCTACCTGTTGTAACAGCTGATATACACTAATAGGTGTTTCTAGCTAAGCAGACGTCCATGAGCCATTACCAGCTAAGAGCTTGTAAGTGGACCACAGATTCACATGCTCCCTGTACCTATCAGGGTCTACTGGGAACAAGTTCTTGCCTCACGTCTTACACAGGCTTATGCCACTACCTGCATTAATAACAATCAAGACTAGAATACCCATGTTGGCCTGACCTAGAAGTGCTGGAATCCATTTTATTGTTGCCTTCTGTGACAGGGCTCCTATGTCTCTTACAGCCGTACAATAAGCTGGATACAACCACAGCTTTTAACAGTATGGAAATCCAATGCTGGTCAAAGCTACACCTGTCAAATTTCCACTGGCCAGTTGTCTTGCAAGGCGGGGGAGAGGGGAATGGAAACCCTAATTAGTACACACCAATGTATCTTTGGTAACAACAGAAACGGTGCAATATATAAATGTTAGAGTTATTTCTCTACCTGCCACTTTCCTTCTGGAAATGGTGTTTAGAATTCATTTAATGTTGCAGGTGAAAATGAATGATCAATTCAGTTGATGACAACAGATACAAATTCAATGATTCTGCCGCGCAGTTTACATTGCACAGTAACATCACTGGGAGATTCTACTCCCCTTTACTGATGATGAGTAGAAAAGCAGGAGGTAATGGTAATTCCAGATCAGCAAATCTGAGATAAATGGTTATGAACCTGAACGTTGCAGGGCAAGCTCTGACCATCTGCACAGAGGGTTCGGGTTTTTTTAAACCCAGTTTCTAAATTCTCTCTCTACACATACGGTTTTAAAATTAATATCCCCTGATGGTTTAGAACATACTTGGAATGCCTCTGTCCATCTGATAAAGAGATTGGATGCTGCAGTTCAGTTGCAGATAGTCTTACTCTTAAAATATGTAGCTTCCATTTCTGCATGAAAACTTGCTGTCATTTTAAACAGGAGGGTGCAAAAGTCAGGGAAACAATACACTGGGAATTAACCAACAATCCTGGGAGGAAAGCTAGCGCAAAATATTGTTCCAGTGGGAGGGGACAGCAGCTGAAATATGAACAAACGAGATCTGAAGAGTCAAAAGAGTTGGCTTAATTCTGACACAGTAGTACAGATGGATAGACCAGCTTAACAAAATATGAGACAGAGGCAAAATCAGTTGCGCATCGAGACCCCGAAACCACCCCCTCGTCAATGAATGAGACACAAGGACACGGATATTAGGTTAATGTTACTGGGCAAATTTTGGCCACAACTTTATTGGTTACAGAATGTGAGCGTTATTGCTTTAGGCTTGTGCCTCTGTTTAAATGGGGCCTGGCCACGCCTCCCCAGCCAGTGGATTGGAAGGCTGGGTGATGGCGTGGCTGGGAGCCTCTGGGTGACGCGGGAATCTGTCCCCCACCCCCAGAGGAGAGTTGGTGGCCACGTGGTCCACTGCAACTCCTCCTCACTGTTAAGTGGAGCGGATCTCTTGCCAAGTCATGCCAGGTCTTACAGACACTGAATTCTACCCCCACCCCCTTATTTCCATTCAGAACTCAGAAGATTAAACTCAAAAGCTTTTGCATAGGGTATGGATTTGAATAATATCAGTATGCAAAATTAATTGGAGAATGTCAGGTTAGCTTACTGGTGCAGCTAAGCCAAGGCTAAGCCATGAGGCAGAGCTTCTGGATTCCAAGAAGATCGTGCAAGAGCCCCATGACATCGCACGAGAGTCCTGCAAGATCCCACAACATCTCACCGGAACCTGGAACCTGCAGCAGCATAACCCCAGTATGCGGGGCTTCAGTGGGGCTGGCAATGGGGGGAGAGTGGAGGGCGGCACATAGTGCAGGGCAGCACCTTTTGCCTCGGGTGGCAAAAAGGGCTGTGCCACCCCTGAGCTAAGCTACTTGCAGGCAGGACTGCCCAGAAACCATATTCAAGTAGCTCTGAACAAATAGCATAGCAATACAATAAAGGACACTTGGAACCTTGCAGTAAGAACAAATCATTCATAAGCAAAGCTCTACTAAACCAGACCGAGGGGTTCACCTAGACAGCATCTTAAAAAGCAGAGACATCACCTTCCCAACAAAGGCCCGTATAGTTAAAGCTATGGTTTTCCCAATAGTGATGTATGGAAGTGAGAGCTGGACCATAAAGAAGGCTGATCGCCGAACAATTGATGCTTTTGAGTTATGGTGCCGGAGGAGACTCTTGAGAGTCCCATGGACTGCAAGAAGATCAAACCTATCCATTCTTAAGGAAATCAGCCCTGAGTGCTCACTGGAAGGACAGATCCTGAAGCTGAGGCTCCAATACTTTGGCCACCTCATGAGAAGAGAAGACTCCCCGGAAAAGACCCTGATGTTGGGAAAGATGGAGGGCACAAGGAGAAGGGGACGGCAGAGGACGAGATGGTTGGACAGTGTTCTCAAAGCTACCAGCATGAGTTTGACCAAACTGCGGGAGGCAGTGGAAGACAGGAGTGCCTGGCGTGCTCTGGCCCATGGGGTCACGAAGAGCCGGACACAACTAAATGACTAAACAACAAAGGGGTTCACCAAGTCCAGTTTCTAACAATGGTCAGTCAGAAGTTTCCCAGGAAAGTTAAGAGCCTGTTGGTTGGTTTGATTTTGCTAAGTGAAATGCACTATATTTGTAAAACCTCGTTGATTTAGAGCAGATCCATGGCTTTAATACATTATGAAAAGGTCTCTATAAAAAAAAGGCACTGAGTGCCCACAGTCAATATTCAACACATGTAACAGCAAACATTTCATAGCTAACACTGCAGGAAATGAACTTATTGCAAAATGGAATTTATGTCAACACCAGTCACTGTTAGAAGCATCAGTCCTGAAATGCTCTGGAAACATTCGAAATATGCTTTTGCTGCTGGAGGACAGTGATAATCTACTCTTGGAAAAAGTTCGCTGTATCGTAATTGCACTCTCCCAGAGCATGTTAATATGAAAAGCCCCTCAGGGCTGTAAATAATACAAGGCATATCACATTACAAATGTTTCCTATTTAGGCACAAAACACTTATTCTGTAATTTCATACTCACATTTATATTAACAAGATTTGAAACGGAGAACAAAAATTTGAAGCCTCCAATGAGTAGGTGTATAAACAAACAGCCATTTCTGAGCCATTCCAAATCCTTGTGGTTTTTAAATACCCAAGGAAAAATTAGCAGAACAAACTAGTCTAGACCACAGATTTTTTGGCTATTTTATGCTACTTTAATATAATCAAAAAGAATGAACTTCAAGCTTTGATTTTTTTTTTTAAAGCAACAACTATATCCATGGAGGTCTGCCTATGCTTTTAAAGAGGAATTTGGAGAAGAAAATGTGCTTTCCAGTCGTCACCGCTGGGTAAAATCATTTTATTTTCAACATGTCAGCATTCTTCCATTTCTATTCTACTTCTTTGGTCTAGCCTTTCTATCCTAAAATAGTTCATTAGGTTATATTACATAAACTCGCTCTGTTTCTCAAGTTCCAAGGGTATTTAGCATTTAAAAAAGAAAAGGGGGGGGGGGAAGATACTACAAAGTGGAAAATAAGTTGTTCAACTGGCAGGAAAACAGCTACTTACAAGCAAATTAACTATCCCCAACTACTATATGACTGCTCAGTTAAAAGTAATCTGTTGTGGTTCAGGCTTTGCCAAACCTCTGGAGGTACAGCATTCCAGTGATCGAAAGATGTGAGCCAAAAAATGTTCTTGATACCTTAAACATTCAGTACAATTAAGTGGCAGGCTCTTCTGAAAAGATTGTAATGGGATGTACATAACAGAGCACTGATATCCATGCTCCTTAGTGCTTCCATGCATTTTGAAGTATTTAAAAACAAGGAAGGCCTCCAGCGAGAGAATGCTTAAGGAATCAGAATGCTATAAATATTCCATTATACGTGGAATTCTAATGAGATACCACCTGTCACCAGGGCGAATTGCCGCCCTGATAACAATCTGCATGGCATGAATAGAGGGAGGTCTTTTCTCATACCTGTATGTCATTGCATGATTTCACAACCCTCCAAAATATGCTATCAGTTATGAACTATACATTGTTAAGAGATAATAGCACAATGAACTCATTTGTGATACTGAGTCTACCAAAGAGGGGAACAAGTCAGCTTCTGAACTTGGGTTTCATCTTCTGGGTTGTGGGAAATGGTGCTGAACAAAATAGCTGACATTTTTTAAGAATCCCTGCGTGGAAAACTTTCCCTATATATGAGAGTTATAGAGAACAGATATGAAAGAAATAAAAAGAGATTTCAGTCTGAAATCAAACTCTGGACAAAAGTCGCCTCCAGACTGTCAGCATTTTGCAGGAAGGATTCCGAAGCAAACTAGAAATTCAGAATCCCACGATTAAAATGGCTTAAAGCGCTCTGTCACCCGAGCACAACAAATTCACGGAGTCAGGAAAATGATAGGGAAACACACAGAAAAGTGTGGGATGAACAAAGGATTAGCAAGAAGACACATAAAGACTCATTATAAGATAAACTCCCTGCAGACAAACTCATTGAACATCCAACCTCTGTGTAAAGCACTTAACAAGCAAATGCTTGATAATCAGGTCACCAGGAGCAGCTCAAAGCTGTAGGCATCCAGTTCTGCTCTGCCTTAATAGAGGCAGCCCCTACGACAGCGGGAGATCGTTGGCAAAGGAAAAACAAGGATGATTGAGGGTAAATCATCCTTGCAAATTCTCCCCAGAGACAGCGGGAACAGGCTTCACCCGCAGTTTGTCTCTGTACCTGGCTCTTCCAGCAAGTAATGCGGGGGGGGGGCAGGGACGTGCTGAGTGCAAAAGCACTTTGCCTGCTGAAAATCCTCCAACGCCGTCATTAAGAAGCAGAGGTTCTCCGGTTAATTAGAGATTAATTGGACTAAAGTATTGGCACGTGCTAGAAGAGATGAACTGTGGAACAAACCAACTTTAAGGACTTTAAGGTTTGAATTTGAGATAAGACTTCATTTGGTGCAAAAGATGTGGGGGGGAGTTCTATTCTCTACATTTATGATTCGGCAACCCTCCTCTGAATGTTAGTTCAAATTATATTTGTACAAGTGAGGATGGAAGAAATTGGATTATAAATATGGAATATAACATCAAATGGAACTGTGTATGTAAAAAAGGGGGGGAAGGGAGGGAAGCTCTATTTTGCGAAAGGTTTACAATGGAAACTTAGAGGTGAGTCTTCCCCATCCTTTATTATCTATGAAGTGAACTGAATAATGCTAAGAGGACTTGGAATTTAATTGGAAGGATAATTGGTCATATATCTTCAGCTGGAAGGAAGGATTAAAGAAGTTTGGAAGCTGCCAAGGAACTAATGAGGTTCTTTATTGAGTCATCTGCAGTTCAACAGACCGCTCTTCTTCCCAGGCTGAGAGGAAAAATGGTGACAACAGTTTATTTACTGGGGAAAAGCGACTTTTGCAGCTGTTGTTAAAGTTATCAGTGCAAAAACAATGAAGCACAGGACGGAACAATGGAGAAATTTATGGAACAACAATGGGATATCAGCTCCACCCAAGGCATGGTGGATAATAGCAACAATCGGGGAAAAGAAAGACCTCTTACAAGAACAGGAAGAAACTCCATGGGCAGAATAATTGCCACACACAGAAAGAACAAGGATATAGTTTGAGTTCCTCACTTGAAGTTTTATAAATCATTTAATGTGTCAACACGAATAGAAGTTATTAATTGTAGTTGTTGTTAAAGGGATTATTATTATGACCGGAATGTAATTGAAACTAGTAAGATTCTGGAATGCAGAAATAAAGAAAATCATCAAATCTAGCACGCACGGGGCCACTTTAACTAAATTATATATTTCAGTATTTGAATGACTGGTATTAATAACTGTATTTATAAATTGGCATTGTTATAATGAGGCTATTAGTGGACTGTAATTGAAAACTAATAAATTATTATAAAAATAAATAAAAAAGGAGTAGCTCAAAGCTTCATGTAAGCAGGGGCTTCTCTCCCAACCCCATTTTCGTGTCTAGGAATGCTGTGAACTTGTAATGAGCACCAAGTGAAGCATTCCTTGGCACTAATATAAATGAGGGAGGCCCAACTTGTACAGAGCTTTGTGTTCACACGCTAGATCATGGCTTATGAGGCACAACCTTCGCTCAGCAAAGAGGAGACTGACTTACAACATCGATGACTCTTTGGTCAGTGTCAGCACTAGAAATGCTGTTTTACCAAAACAAGCGTCCTAGAAACTAGGACTAATCTCAGTGCTATTGCTGTGTTTGACTTTGCAAGCCTTTCATTCGATCATAGGTCTTCAACTGGTCCGTTGAGGAACCCTCTACCACGTCAAGGTCTGATCTAAGGTGGGTCGCAACAGCAGCATGACCACCATGCAGATATATGCGGTGGGATGAAAAAACAGGTCCAAAAATGCATGTTTGGGTTAAAGCTGGGTCCCAGGTCTGAAGAAGTTGAAGACTACATCTTGCACCACATAACACAGCAGCATGGTACTGGACAGCCTCTCTCAAGCATGGGAGATGTAAATGCAAGCCGTTTCAAGATCTCAAACAAAACTGTATTTTAGAAACTGTATTTGACATTTGAGGTAGTGAGCTGTGAGCAAAGACACTGAGTATAGGGATCAGATTTTTGTGACTACTTGTTTGGAACCGTGGGCTATCAGCTCCAAGGCAATTCCTTGGTCATTTTAAAGAGAGCTAAGCATAGGCTCTATCTATGCAACATAAAAGCTAGATACCACGAGAGAGGTACTATATCTCCCCAAGAGTCTTCTTGGCCCAGGACAGTAAACTAGAGCTATTTATGCTTCTTACCATAGGAATCTCTGTGGATGGTAACTTCCCTGTTCCCTCCATATTGTGTTTTGAAATGTTGAAAGCTTATTGTTTTATAGGGAAAAGATGGTAACTCGGAGCTTTCAGCAAATGTTTTTACAATTAGCTCAGATTGTGGAATGCCGACGGCGTGTATGTTTTCAAATGCTTTCCCCACAATATTACCAGACTCCTTTCATTTAGTCTTCATCACTCTTTCATCGGTGGTTAGCCATGCTTATTAACATGACTCAACAAGGAAATCAACAGCTCGCTGAAATATTCATACACTGTGAGCCTTTTTTTTAAAAAAAAACCTGGCCTTACAAACTTACTGATAACTCTTAAACTTGCAACTGTTCTTAAGAAGAGCATTCAATTTCCAAACACCACCTTCAAAACAAGTTTCCAAAGCAGTCAGATATTTCATCTGCCCTAGACCAAACTGATTCAACCACAGCATTAAGAAGATTCTTTGCAAGTAAAACAAATAAACTCTCGTATGCATTTGCAAACTGAAGTTTATCAGTACTGACAAGGATGGTTCACATCCAATATCCCTGCCCAGGTTCTTCTTTTTAATGTGCTGATAATATAACTATTTATATTAGTTATAATATAACTACATAGCCCCAGAATTAATTGCAAAGGTGAGAGGGGCATGTTATTCATTTCCTGAAATTCCAGCTTTTAACACATTCCTCTAAAAACCCAGTTTCTAAACGCTTCCTTTGCACTCCCTGCTTGCTCAACTGCATGATGAAATGTGTTCTATGCATGAGGTTAGCTGGGTCCAAAAAAGGAAAGGCACATTTGTATGAGGTCAGCAGCCATTTACCAGTTATAGTGAGATGAAGCATTCGACTATCTGTGTGCATGCCCTGTCAGTACTTAATTGGCATAACAGAATCAACCAATTAGAAGCTGGGGAAAACACAAAAGGGAACACCTACTGGTAATGAACAGGGAAGACTTAAGCTGCTCCTCATATACAGATACAATTACATATGAGTGTGAATTACTACTCCGGTCTCATGTAAATGGAGGAAAAGTGGATTAACAGCTAGATAAAGCTCTAATGCAGCTGTTCTGACAGGCTTTCACTCTAGCACCCATCAGCCAATACAGGGCAGAGTCAAAGCCTGCTTCCCCTTGCCAATGAATAATCAGGAGTGTACTCTTAAGGTTCCTGATTAGGCACTGGCAGCCATGCACCAAATTCGAATACCAGGTGAGCCAAGTGTGGCCTGTGTACCAGAGGTTCCCCTTCCATGCTCTAAGTGAAGACCAGCTGCCTTGCCTTTCTAAGTTGGAAACTTTGCATTGATTCTGAGGACTCAATTCAACACACTGATGTTTTGCTGGGGACAGCAAAAGACAAGAGGATAACCACTGCCTTGTCAGTTCTAAATTATTCTTTATAAAGGTAAAGGTAAAGGACCCCTGACAGTTAAGTCCAGTCGCGAACTACTCTGGGGTTGCAGGTGCTCATCTCACTTTACTGGCTGAGGGAGCCGGCGTTTGTCCGCAAACAGTTTTTCCAGGTCATGTGGCCAGCAGGACTAAGCCGCTTCTGGCAAAACCAGAGAAGCACACGGAAACGCCGTTTACCTTCCTGCCAGAGCGGTACCTACTTATCTACTTGCACTGGGGTGCTTTCAAACTGCTAGGTTGGCACGAGCAGGGACCGAGCAACGGGAGATCACCCCGTCGCAGGGATTCGAGTTGCCGACCTTCCAATCAGCAAGCCCTAGGCTCAGTGGTTTAGACCACAGCGCAACCCGCGTCCTAAATTATTCTTACAATGGCTCAAATCATTGGTTTTTTTGATGCAGGACGGCTATCTTAACTTGATTCGAGAACTTCTCTAGGGTTAACATGCATGACCAAATTGTTTCAGCAATGCTTGTACTTACCACATGATCACCTAGACACCTGAAGCCAAGAGAAATGAAATTTTCATTGCAGGGCACTCTTGGGAGCATCAAGCACTCAGGGAACTAGGAGCAGACAAGCCACTGCCTGAGGCCATATGTTTCTTGTTTTGGATTATCCTTCACAATGATTTTAGGGGGTCGGGGGAAGATTATTCACAAAGCAGAACCATATTTATTTGTGGCATTTTTATCCTGCCCTTCTTCCAAGAAGTTCAGTGAGGCATGGATTGCTCCCTTTCTTTCTGTCTTCCAGAAAAATCTCATGAGGTAGGTTTGGCTGAGAGTATGCGACTGGCCCAAGGTCACCCAGTGAGCTTCATGGCTGAGTACACATTTGCACCCAGGTCTCCCAGGTCATTCTCCAACAATTTAACCAGTACTCTACCTTGGCATCCTGCCATATTTGAAATTCAGACACACTCCCTTCTCAAGTATTTATGGCAGGTAATATTTTAAGAGTGAACACATATTAATAAATTACCTACCCTGAACACATATTAAACAAGCATTAAAACAGAGAATAAATACATGCTTAAAATATATTGCTTCCCCCAAGAAATCAGAAAAATGGCTAGCTGTCTCTCTGTCCGTCCGCCCCCCCCCCCCAAAAAATATACAGTGTACAGTGGTACCTCGGGTTAAGTACTTAATTCATTCCGGAGGTCCGTACTTAACCTGAAACTGTTCTTAACCTGAAGCACCACTTTAGCTAATGGGGCCTCCTGCTGCCACCACACTGCCGGAGCACGATTTCTGTTCTTATCCTGAAGCAAAGTTCTTAACCTGAAGCACTATTTCTGGGTTAGCGGAGTCTGTAACCTGAAGCGTATGTAACCCGAGGTACCACTGTATACTGAAGTTTTAATAGATGTTTGAGTCATTTTCAACAACCCCGTTTCTTCATCTCAATAATCATATCATAGTTTACTTTGTTGCATTTGCAACAAAGAAGTGGAGAGGTCATTTTTCCACAATCCATTTTATTCGTTAATTTATTTAAGGTGTTTTATATAGTACCTTTCATAATATTTATCTCAGGGTGGTTTGGAATGCATTTTTTTATTAAAGAAAACAACAGGACAATGATATAATAAAATAATAAACATATCACATATTTAGCACAATGTACAAATTGAACTAGCAATGTTTTAAAAAAATCATTTCCAGTGCTTTTGATTATAGCATCCTCCTCTGGGTGCTAGGGCAAATTATTCTTATTTATTACTACAGGCCGACATTTAATCCAAATCTAAGTGACTGCTTGGATATAATTAGACAGGAAAACTACTTAAGTTGGCAGTCCTATGCCTCCCCCCCCCCAACTCACCCACCTACATGTGGAATTACCTAATCACACACAAATCAGGGTGACGTAGGGACAGCTTCTCCATACTGCTCCTTTGACAATTCTACATGCTTTTTTTGATTCACAGCTTCATTCTTTTTCTATTCTCATTTAGACCACGATCCTCCTGCTTAGACTGGCAACAAAACTTCCCAGGAACAGTGGTTTCTTGACCATGTTGGCAGTTCTCCTTGAAACCGGACAGAGACCATTGATTGCACAGTACACACCATCACCTTCATGGGAATGTGTGGGTACAAACATTTAAAACTAGAGAACTAATTCAGGACATGGCTCCAAGCAACAACAACAACAACAAAAGATTAATGTGTGTCAGAAGAACTTTGCCCCCTGCAAAGTTCCCCCTTCACTAAAAATTTCTAGCCTCCAACCAGTTCTGTTCTGGTAACTCAATTGCTCAACATCACACATTTTCTAGTGCTGCAAAGGCATGTATGATGTCCTGAGAAAGCTCACGAGATACAGGAAAATTTACTGCCCAGCAGTAGTCATGAGATTCTTTTTTTTTTTTTTTTAATGATATTTATTAAGATTTCAAAAAGAAGAATTACATAAGTAAAGAAAAGGAGAGAAAAAAAAAGACCAAAGTAAAAATACAAGAAAAATACAAAATACAAAATACAGGGGGGGGGGGGAGAGAATAAAAAACACTTAAAAATACATCAGTCTTCCATGCCTTACATTCATTTCCTTACTTCCCTGACCTCCTCATACCTCCCTTTTTTGTATTCCAATTCAATTAGTTAATTCAGCAATTTCTTTTCTTTATTTTCTCTTAGTCCTTTAACTTAATATACTATAACTTTGGATTTTCACCTGTTAACTGTCCATTTTTACATACGTCTTTATAGCATTGCTGCTTAAACCACTTAACTTCATTCTAACATCATTCTAACATTCATTAATTTTACAATATTTCTGTAGATAGTCTTTAAATTTCTTCCAGTCTTCTTCCACCGACTCTTCTCCCTGGTCTCGGATTCTGCCAGTCATTTCGGCCAATTCCATGTAGTCCATCACCAGTAGTCATGAGATTCTAGCCACCAGAGCTATAGTATGAATTGTTTTGAAGTACACTAAGCCTGCAACCTACACGGGGGTTACATTTCGGGGACCGCACCTAAAGCCAAAAACCATGTATAGTCAAAACAGAATGTGTGCAGTGGCGGGTGGGATTGCCAAAGTCGGACGCTCGCCCCCTTTTAAAAATTATTTTGCTAAGAGCGTAAAGCTAAACATGCACAAGTTAAATGCACATCAGTTACCGGCTGACTGTATAAATCAGGCATGGCCAAACTTGGCCCTCCAGCTGTTTTGGGACTACAACTCCCATCATCCCTAGATAACAGGACCAGTGCTTTTGAACTGCTAGGTTGGAAGGAGCAGGGACTGAGCAACGGGAGCTCACCCTGTTGCAGGGATCCGAACCACCGACCTTCTGATCAGCAAGCCCAAGAGCAGGCATAGGCAACCTCGGCCCTCAAGATGTTTTGGGACTACAACTCCCATCATCCCTAGCTAACAGGACCAGTGTTCAGGGATGATGGGAATTGTACTCCCAAAACAGCAAGTTTGGCCATGCCTGGTATAAATGCTTATTACCAGGGCTGCCATTTAAGAAGAAATGCACCCCATGCTCCCCATGTTTCAGACCACATATGATCGCTTAGGAGCTCCTAGTTTTCTGGTCAACGTACTGGTTCTATATGCACTGTGCGTGTTCACTGCTGTAAACAATTAAATGGACACCAGGTACTAGGGATATATGGCTCATATGCTTAACAAAAAATGGCTGGCTGGTGTTATTATTCGTCTATTTATTTATACCCTGCCTTTTCCCCTGGCTGGATTCAAGGTTGCTTACAGATTTTTTAAAAAATCTCTTAAAACTGAAAAAAACGATTATTCCAGTTTTTTGCAATCAATAGCCTTGCTGCTACTGTTGCGTATAAATATAAGGTCTTATCTGGAAAAGTGGTATAATACCGACAAAAACAGAGTGGCTTGCCAAATTATTGGAGTATTACAATATATCCAAAACAATGGAAGAAATTGGAAGGATTTCAAAAGAAAAGATAGATAGGGACTGGAAGGTGTTTAAAAGATACTTGCAAAATCATATCGAAAAATCAGAACTCCTATTAGAATAAACAAGTTCCGTTTCAAATACTGAAATATCAAATAAGATGGATAACAATGTGTAATAGAAAAAAAGTATGAAATTAGGCTAAAGGTGTGTGAAAGAAAGTATTAGAAGTGGAAAGAAATTGTAATTGAGTAGATTGGAAGTCAAACACAAAGGTGGGGTGAGGGGTGGTGGATGGTGATGGGGAAAGGAATTATTTGTGGGATTGAGTGTAAGTATGTTTGAACACTTTTAAGGATTGTATGAAATGTATGTTTGTATGCTTGTATATGTGTATTAATGATGAACTACTTTAACAATAAAAACTTATTAAAAAAAAAGATTATTTTTTTTAAAAAAAATAAATATTACTAGAATTAAAACTATATACATGTATAAAATCTGTTTAAAACCTACAAATAATTACAATAAAGGTTAATTCCCAAAATCCTGGTGGAACAAGAAAGCCTTCACCTGCCAGCAGAAGGTCAACAACAAGGAATGAGCCAACACTGGATAGACCTGTCAGGAGTAAGGCTGGACTAATGGTATCAAATAGTATGGGAACAGCCTTATTAGAAAAACTAACCAATGGGAACAAACAGAAGAAGACACCTTCACCCCAGTTTGGTTCCCATTTATCACATACACAGCCCAACAAGACAAGAAGAAACCGCCGACAGCATACGACGCAATCTGGCTAACCTGATTCAAAAATACACACTCACACCCGCTGACACACAAAAACAATTCTCACTACAGCTAACCAAAGACAACCAACCACACCCAACCTCTCTCACCACCAAGGAAATACAAGTGAATAGTAAGAGAACCCATACAAGTAACACTGACACAACCCCTCACACACACTAAGTAGAATAATAGAAGCATAACCACCCCATCCGCCACTCCCCCTCCTCCTCCTCCTCCTCCTCTTCCTCCTTCCTAATTATTTAACCAATTCATAAACCAAGAACCCATACATTGACCACTA
The DNA here is from genome assembly GCF_964106645.2 of Podarcis pityusensis. Lineage (NCBI taxonomy): Eukaryota > Metazoa > Chordata > Lepidosauria > Squamata > Lacertidae > Podarcis > Podarcis pityusensis. The sequence goes on from NC_138031.1 coordinate 64,306,024, forward strand.
ATTATGAAACATATGTTGTAGATATTTTTCCACATTTATTGTGCTATTTTTGTGATATACATATGACATGAGAAAACTTGGTATACTTATTTGTGTAACATTATTCTTGTTTATGAAACTCAATTAAAAAACAAAAAACAAAAAAAACAAAAAAACAAGGAGGGAGCCAGTCTGGCTTCTGAAGGGAGGGAGTTCCCGAGTCTGGGAGCAACCACTAAGAAAGCCCTTTCTCGCATCCCCACCCAGCATGTTTGTGAGGGTGGTGGGACTGAGAGAAGGGCCTCCCTGATGATCCCAGGCAGGTTCATATGTCTTTCAGATAGCTTGGGCCTAAGCCATGTTGACCTGCGTCAACAGCCATCACATTCTGAGGTATATAAAACAAACTGAAACAATAAGTGCTGTTATTTAATCCTGAGTACATCCAAAATCTTGGAAGAAGCTTGCCCTCCACGCTGAAATGATCCTCCATCATCACACCAATATGAGAAATAGTGAGCAAACCTCTCAAGTTTCATAGGCACATATATTTTTACCCTTACACTTACAAGCCAGAAATCTCTGCGTATTCAATTGTACGCTTCATAAAAGTCTATATATTCCTTAGAGTGTCTTGAACATTTGGGAGCAGCAGTTTGCACATTCAGAATTTTTATAGTTGACACCTAAGGTTTTCTTAACTAATTGGGATGGATACAGCCCAACATAAAAAAGGTACCCGGCTATAAATCTGACTTTAATGAGATTTTGGAATCAAAATGTTTAGAAAAGGATCTTCCAAGGCAGTATTTAACAAGTTGCAGTGGATTCAAGAGGGAATAATATTTTTCTGTTCCAATTTATATATTTAATTTTAAAAAATAATTTAAAAAAAATACTTTTCCAGAAAAAAACCTACAGAACACTTTTTATGTTCCTAGGCCAGAAGCAATTCACTGCTAAGTTTTCATACTTGGTATTCTCAGACTAATTCTGTTATGGTTTAAGGCTTGGCCAAAATAACCCCAACTGAAGTAAAATTAAATTGCAAGTTTACATGTGGTAGTATTTTTATAAATTCATGAAAAGTAAATATTGAGGGCTATGGGATGAGAGTGTGCAGAACTGCCGCTGACCAGCTGTCCAGGTTGGGGGAATTCCACAAGTAGAACATTAAAAGCATTTTGTTTTCCAAAACAGGGTTGTGTGTTTCTCTTTCTTTTCTTTATTTTAAGCGAAGCATTACAAACATCCTGCCAAAATTAAAGAGAAACTTTTAAGTTCCTGCTGTTTGCTTACTGATAAACTAAATGTAGGCATTCAACCATTTGTGCAAACTGTACAGCTTTGATCAAACTGTTCAGCAAGTGTTAAGTATTTGTCAAATTAAATGATCAATATTCTTGGAAACTGGAGATTTTTTTTTTAAGAAACACTGAAAATTTCCTCTTTAAATTAATGTCAGTGGGAGCAGGAGTTTGATGTTTTCACATATTCGTTCATTATTTCTTCTCTTTTGTCATTGCTTTGGTGGAAATTATTAACAGATAACATTGCTTTAGGGAGTAATTAGAATGGAAGGAGAACTATGGAAGGGGATTAAGCGATATGCTAAATGTCCATCACTAATTAATTAGCAAGAGGTAGGTAAACTGGCAGACAGTAGGTGTATTATATATCACTGTTCAGCCTACCACCTGTTCAGCTTCCCTCATTCATCAGACTACTGCCTACAAAAGGTCCTTGCAACATCAGACAAGTTAGTTTGCAAGGTGCTTCTGTCTCCTTATCTTAATGAAAATCTTCTATATCGCTGCAATGAATAAACCTCTTTCTGGCTACATTTTGAAACCCCACCTATCTATACATTAAAAACCTTGCCTTGATATTACACAATATCATGCTGATGAAGAAACAAAGGAATCTGCCAGGGCTGGCCCTACCATTAGGGAGAGTACGGCAGCTGTCTCAGAAAGTCAATGGAGGGAGGAGGAGAGAGATATTTGCAGAGAGTTATGTGTGACACTGAGGGACGCGGGTGGCACTGTGGGTTAAACCACAGAGCCTAGGACTTGCCGATTGGAAGGTCGGCGGTTCAAATCCCAGCGGCGAAGTGAGCTCCCGTTGCTCGGTCCCTGCTCCTGCCAACCTAGCAGTTCGAAAGCACGAAGTGCAAGTAGATAAATAGGTACCGCTCTGGCGGGAAGGTAAACGGCGTTTCTGTGCGCTGCTCTGGTTCGCCAGAAGTGGCTTAGTCATGCTGGCCACATGACCCGGAAGCTGTATGCCGGCTCCCTCGGCCAATAAAGCGAGACGAGCGCCACAACACCAGAGTGGGTCACGACTGGACCTAATGGTCAGGGGTCCCTTTACCTTTACCTTATGTGTGACACATGGCCAGCCCTGTGGCCCCTAAGCTAACCTACAACTTTCAGATGTGACCAGAGGATTCTGACGTAATATTCAGCTGCCAGCCACGTTGGCTTCTATATCTGTAAGGAGACAGGGGTGATATCAACTTCTCCTTCGCCTCAAGCAGTAAAATGTCTTGGGCTGGCTGCAGGTGACTACCATCAATATCATTTTGTGCTTTGTGTTAACAGTGCCTATGAACTAGAGATTTTTTTGTGGGGGGGAATTCATCTGGTTTACATTTCAATATGAATCAAATTTGCACTTCTGGAACCAATAAGTGAACCGAACCACACCTCTCATTCAAAGACTTAAATTCTCCAAATTAATGGTGCTTTTCTCCAAACAAAGAATGCATACAAGTATGTGCATATTAATGGGAATTATATGCAGAAAATGCATGTATTTGTGAAGATAATACACAAAACAGAAAAACAGAGAAGTTAGAAGTCTAACTCCCCTTCTATTTTCAAAATTGCTCATATTTTGTGGATTCCCCTGCTCCCCACTCTCTTTCTGTTTTACCAATAAAGCTGTCCTTTGTGTGTATATTAGGAAATGGACAGATAATGTAATTAATCATAATATTTACTCACTGTAGCATATGTTTCATTCTAAGCCACAGAGTTGTATACAAATGCACAGTAAATATTCTAAAACAAGTAGTATTCCCTTCGACTTTCATCTTATTCTAAGCTAATTGGATAAACTGGGCAGCTCTTAACAAAAATTCAGAATTGGCAACTGTGAGCATTTGTCACACAGAATTTGGGTCACCACTGGTAGGAGAGAAAAAAACCTATTAGTTGGTTTGAGCACATCTGCTTTTCTGGAATTCTAAGCTGTAAGCTTTCCTGTTTACTGCCTGTTCCTGCTCGAAAACAAGGACAGTTGTTATGTGCATATTGCAAACAACAAATCCAGGCTTCAGCAATAAAACCTCAAAACCAGTGTTTACTTGTTTCACTGTCAGGAAAATAACTCATCTAGATTCTAAATCTTCACTGCCTACCCAGAAGCAGTAGAAACCAGAAATAAAGAGCAATGTCTGAAGGGGATGACATGAGCAGGGCTGCCATTTCTTGCTCAAGGCTTCAATCCTGACCTCGCTTAACCTGGGTGTAAGTACTTGCTTCCGATTGGACATGGTTAGGGTTGGGAGTCCTAGTTGCAAGAAAATTTTGTAGAGAGGACAGGTTAAAATCGTTTTGAAGGCCAACCCACACCATCAGATTGAGGTCCGGTTTTCCCTCTTTGGAGACTGTTCTTCACTGCCAACCCTGAGGTCACAGTAGGCAGAAATACTGCAGTACTGAAGCAGTGATCAGAATGCCCCATTACATGCTCAGTTCTCCATTTTTCAAACATTTCCAATTCTGCACTAAATTGGAACTTGGGGCCACAGTACAGCAAACTTGTGTGTGACCACTTTGCATTTTTTATTTAGGGCAATGGGGTAGAGTCTATGATAATGTGGCATGTTAGTCTAAGAGTCCATTCTGTAAATTCATTCATTTTTTTAACCTTACTAAAAAAAACCTTACTAAAAGCAACAAATATTTTGTTGCATGTGCTCTCAAGTTATTTCATATGCAGTACTTTGAATAAATATTTGCTCTACTCTGCATTAAGCACTGACATACTTATGTAGTCATAGTTCTTATTTAAATGTCTAGTTTCCTCTCTAAGCATCCAAAACATCTAACAATAGCACATAAAACATGAGAGACAGCCTGGTTCCATCCACTGGACAGAGGGCGAGCAACTGCTTGCTGCTTGCTTCTGCCAGAAAGAGCACTCTGCTCCAACAGAAGGTTTCCATGGGACTGAAGAAGGGAAAGGAGGCACACTCTGGCTTCTACCACTGGTCAGGAGACCAAGGGCTTCTGGGAAGGTAAGAGGCTGCACCCACTGCATTCCTGGAGGAACATAATGATGAGGCAGAAACCAAGACAGCCACATCTATTAGCCAATAAACGAGCAGCTGCTTCAATGTTTGCTTTCCTCTTCCCTCCCCATTCCTTTTTCCTTTTGTGCTGTGTCTCATTAGATTGTATGCCTGCAAACAGGGACTACCTTTAGATATCTGCACAGCACTTGGAAATATTAGGCACTTTATTCAAAAAGCATTTATATTGTTATTATTCATAATAAAATATAACAAAAAGTGTGCAGAAGATGCCAGGCAGCCAAAGCCAAGGTTACTGGAAATAAAGCAGTAAGAACAGTGTGTGGTTGCTGGAGGCAGGAGTGAAAGCATGTCAGGGAATGCTCAGAGTGGGCCTTCAAGTGGCAGCCCAGGGGATTCGGCCTGTGTCCCAGCACATATTTTTGGCTCAAAAAGGAACTGCAGCAAGACCAGCCACGCTGGCAAGGAAACATTTTTTCACCAATTGAACAGGTCAGGTGATATTCCCTGAAACTTCACAGAATTGTAGAAATGGAAGGGACCATGAGGGTCATCTAGCCCAACCCCCTGTAATGTTAGAATATTTTGCCCAATGTGAGACTCGATCCCATGGCCCTGAAATTAAGAGTCTCGTGCTCTACCGACTGAGCTACTTATCAGGCTTGCTGTGTACGAATAAAGGATACTGGGTGGGTGGGGGTGTCAGTTTATGGAAATAACAGCAAGGCAAGATGGGCAAAGCCTTTACACAATTATCTGTAGCTCACAGTGGGAGATTCGTAGGTTTTAGTGAAGTTTGTACTTAAATCGGAGCTCTTGAGGATCAAGCTTCACGTCATGGGTGTTTTCTTGTAGCTGGTTCCTCACCTCCTTTCATTTGAGCTCAACAATAAAAAAAGTTATGCCAACAATGAGGTGACAGCAAGTCACAAGTAGAGCCTTAAAGATGATACAAGAGAAACATTCCAAGAAGTGCCAAGAGCATTATTTATTGGAGAGAGGCAAGGGTTTATGTCAGGAGCTTTCCAACTCCAGACAAAGCCTGTCTCTAGTTACTGCCATCAGTTTACAGCCTGGGTTTTCAAGGTCTGCACGGATACTTGACTCCGAACAGGAATTCAACGGAATTCCGGACAAAAGTTCAAAATCCATCTCCAGCTAAACAGCTTCCCTCAGCAATACAGCAAAAAGCAGAGTGGCCCCGGGCGTACCTGAAAAATCTGTTAGGTTTAGTTTTAAATGCAATGCAAGCGTTTCAACATGAGCAGAATTATATATCTGTCTAATGGTAAAAGCAAGCAGCTTTTCCAAAGTAAACTCTTCTGAATTAAGAAAAGATGGTGCTCCCGACATGATCGACTTAGCAAGTTACTCTACTCCTGTTCCTCAACAGCTTTTCTAATTATGTCATTAAACATGTCAGAGAGGTCAATTGCAGCAGAATCCCATGCTTGCTGGAACAGGGACTGAGTGCAAGGCCAGTCAGTAAATTTCATAGCTGAGCAGCTAACCTGCCCCTTCCCCACCTCTTTGGCTCTCTAAGAATGTGGGAACAATATAAAATTGTCCTTGCCATCCACCCACCCACCAGCTCTTGTGTACTTATTGGGTTAAAATGGTTGTGCTGTTTTCTCCTCACATGAAGGGAGCAGAAGTCTTATTCCAAACCAGGTTGTTTTTAAAAGTAGCCCACAATGTCAGCTTTCTTTTCAAACTCAACACTTTTCAGCTTTTTCAGCCTCTCGGCACTTGGAAAACAGGCAGTACTTTTGCCTAGTTCTCAGAGCTGATCTACAGGAGATGTAAGACAACTGCGATTGGCCCACAAACAAATATTTTTAAAAAGAATAATGCAGAAGAAGCTGCAGGGTGCTCAGGATTAGATGGGAGCCACAATGGCATTGGAAGAGTGGGTGGGTTAACCATTTCCCCACACTCAGTATTCTCCATAGCCCGGCTGCTTAGAGCATTTGTGCTGATAACACCAGGTTGCAGGTTCGATCCCCACATGGGACAGCTGCAGATTCCTACAATGCAGGGGGTTGGACTAGATGATCCTCAGAGTCCCTTCTGACTCTACAGTTCTATGATTCTATAATCTCCACCTCCATCCCAAGCTGCTGTTTATCTCAATAGGGTGAACGAAAGCTCTGTGGGAAGAGCAAAATTGAGACAATGCCATTGAATATATCTATATATTTTTTTAAAAATAAATCCCTGCAGGGAGAAGCCTATGGTAGAAACCTTCTCCCTGATATCAGGTGTTCTATGTGCAAGGTTTTGTATACAGGAGAATCCAGTTATGCAGCCCCCTCCAAGCACCTGGCGCAGTCAACACACAGGTTTATCACCAGGGTGAGAAGTGGACTTTAATCAACTGCATGTCATCCGTCACAAGTTTTCCTATTTAATGAGTTCCAGGAGCAGTGCTTACCCGATTGCTTACCATAAGGACAGATGACTTGAAGCTTGTGCTATTTGCATTTACTTGCACACGTGCAAATTTTAGTATATGAAGAAACAGAGAGCGTAGTACAGAGGTACCTCAGGTTACATACGCTTCAGGTTACATACGCTTCAGGTTAAAGACTTCGCTAACCCAGAAATAGTGCTTCAAGTTAAGAACTTTGCTTCAGGATGAGAACAGAAATTGGGCTCCAGTGGCGTGGCAGCAGCAGGAGGCCCCATTAGCTAAAGTGGTGCTTCAGGTTAAGAACAGTTTCAGGTTAAGTACGGACCTCCGGAACGAATTAAGTACTTAACCTGAGGTACCACTGTACTTCCTACAAGCAGCAAATCCATAGTTTTTCACAGTTCTCCAAAGAAGCAGCTCCACACACACGTCTCTCTCTCTCCCCCCCCCCCCACTGCCCATTGTTCTGGTCAGTTACAAGGAATGATTATATTTATTCCTGGAATGCTTTGGCCAAGTGCATCTCCATTTTTAATCCAGGAAAGCAGGGGCCCAGGTATCAAAAGTTAGGGGAACTTGTGAGATAAGCCACCTAGTTAAAGCTTTTAAGATGGACTGCCCTTAAGGGAAACCTTGGCTTCGATTTCCCTGCACAGGGGTTTGGGGCCTCAGCCGTTGCTCCACAGACCAAGAAGCATTTTCTCCATTTGCGAGTGAGTTCTTTTCCATCTCCTCCTGCCTTGTTTTATGGAATGCTAGATATGTCAGGCGTGTCGCTGGGGGATGACAGCTCTCTGAGGCTGATGGAACCTACAGAGTCTTCACACATATGCTCCCTCGCTCACACACACACAAACCCCCCTACACGCCCAACGAAAACAACCTGTTAAATCTATAAACCTACTGTAGTAACAGGTGCTACTTGTGAAGCAATATCTCTATGCAGCTCTCAAATACTTTCGGCCGCGGAAACAATTGCCAGAGCTCCAAGCCAAGGGAGCCTTCCCCAAGAGATTTGATAAATAAGGGAAAACAGACGAAAGAAAGGAAAGGCAGCTGTTTGGAAACGAACTGCAAAAACATCTGTACTGCGCTCCTGAGGAACTTTAAGGGGATATGGCTTTACAACGAATTTCAGTCTACTGGAAAGGACACACTCAGACATGAAACAAACTTGCAGGAAGGAGGTCTGATGCTGAAGTGGGCCCACACTGAAAACCTTCTTTTACAGGCATTGAAGTATACAAACTGGAGTATTCTTAAAGAGTGTCCTTGAATGTTTTCGGTTTCTTTCCCCCTTGTTATATGTAATAAAGTATTTGGGTTTGTTTTGGGTTTGTTTGTTTTTTTGCAACCTGAATGGCTGTGGACTAGCAACTTGAACCTGATTAACAAACTGAAATTGCGAAAGCTATTAATGGGCCCATCCACACCTCGGCTTAACATGGATTGTCAACCCCTTAAAAAAAAGGTAACCAACCAGATTGTGAACTCTTCTGTACGTCTGCTGCTAGAAAAGGTGACCTGAGGAGTTTATTTTCAAGTAATTTCTATGCTGCTCTTTGTACAGGTGAGCATGAAAAGCAGCGCAGAATGTGAAAAGACAGTTTCCCCTTTCATGTCCCAGGTGGGAATGTAAAAAAAAAAACACACAGGAGAGTTTTGCTTATTTCTTACATTTCTATTCTGACTTTCCTCTATGGACTCTAAGGCAACATGTGCATTAGAACCCCAGGTGGTCTCCCATGCAGATGGCTTGACCAGAGCCTGACCAACTTGGCTCCTGCAAAGTTGTGGCATGATGTGCCTTCAGGCTATGTCCTGGGAGCTACGGACAGTGCCTCCCTTCTAGAAAAAGCCTCACATTTTACATGCCTTGAAGCAGATTTAAATGTATTAAATGTATTATCACCATGTTTCTCAAAGGCAGGGAGGACATCCTGTAGGTGGTGAGATCAGTTGGAGAGATGTGAACATCTTCTCCATCCTTCAGAGCACAGCTGTCTGTGTGAGCCACATAACATGTGCTAGTCAACTTAATGCTGATTGGCAGCCCTGGGACCAGCCTCCTATTCTTCCAATTATTCTCTGGACCTGTTCCCGACGGAACACTTAAAATATACTTGTGTGTGGCCTTATTCCACCACTTTTAGGCTGCCTGGAGTTGGGAGTTGAGTGAACACAAATGAGTGGTCTTCCTTTCCTTAGTTATTATCTAAGGAAAACTCAAAACACTTCCCCCATTTCAACATGAACTAACAATACCCAGTACTTGTATGTGCACTGATAAAGCAGTAAATTCCTTATGTGGGATTAACCTAAATGCACAATGAACACCGGGACGCGGGTGGCACTGTGGGTTAAACCACAGAGCCTAGAACTTGCCGATCAGAAGGTCGGCGGTTTGAATCCCCACGACGGGGTGAGCTCCCGTTGTTTGGTCCCTGCTCCTGCCAACCTAGCAGTTTGAAAGCACCTCAAAGTGCAAGTAGATAAATAGGTACCACTCCAGCGGGAAGGTAAAGGGCGTTTCCATGCGCTGCTCTGGTTCGCCAGAAGCGGCTTAGTCATGCTGGCCACATGACCCAGAAGCTGTACGCCAGCTCCCTCGGCCAATAAAGCGAGATGAGCGCCACAACCCCAGAGTCAGCCACGACTGGACCTAATGGTCGGGGTCCCTTTACCTTACAATGAACACCATAATGCACAATGCATTATTCCTTCATTATTTGCCTAGATCCCAGTTTGTTGCTGCTAAAAGGCTTCCTATAGCCAGTCACTGGCAGCACTGTAATTGGTGTGCCCAATTTTTTGGGGGGGGGGCACTGGATAATGAAAAACCATATTAGAAAGGAAATTCCAAACTTCAGGAAGAATTTTCTGACAGTAAGAGCTGTTCAACAATGTAACGGTATCCCTTTGAAGGTTGTGGACTCTCCTTGCTTGGAAGTTTTTAAGCAGAATTTGGATGGCCATCTGTCATGCATGCTTTAGTTTAGACTCCTGCATTGCAGGAGATAGTACTAGATGGCCCTTGGGATGCCTCCCAACTCTTCAATTGTACGATTCTATGTTTTAGTTCACACCTGTCCAGGAGAGTGCTGATCTGGAAAAAGTTTTGAGAACTCTTGAGACTACTGTGCAGAAACTGCTGTGCTACTCAAAGAACAGATAATATAATTATGTGTGACCCAATTAGCTAAATTCAAGGGTACCTTTTAAACTCAGTTCTGCCTATGAGCTAAAGACTTTGGATCGGAGGACAGGCTAACTTCAAGGTCTAAGTAGCACAATTTATTTTTCAGTAACTAAGTTACCAAAAACTTGTAGCAAGATTGTATTTATTTTCTGAAGGAGTATCCAAGTTGGCAAAGAGGTCTTTGGAAGTACATATTTCTTCACGTTCTCTTGATCTCAGTGTGTGGAAATTCATTTAACAGCTGTTTTATGTACAAGTGTTTTTTCAGGCACAAACTCCTGCCCCATAAACAGATTAGAAAGGGAAAGGGGGGGCGGGGAGGGTCCAAATCCATTAAAAAAATCAAAATGGAATTAAAACAAACTGCTACAAATCTTCTCTTCTGCTCTTGTAGAAAGTATGGACCGTCTTATAAAATGTGTGTTTTCCATAATGCTGAAAGATGCAAAATGCCTAAAGGCTACACTTCCACGTGTGTGTGTGTGTGTGTGTGTGTGTAATCAATCACACACACACACCAATTAACCTTGTGCTACTATAACAAACTTCTTTTGCTGCCAATTACTCTACATGGTTGAGGAAAGAAGCAAGCTGTACAAGTGTTACACTGTTAAACATTAAGTTTATTTCACTTATACTTTCCAAAACACTTTTGCAAGCACAAATTCTACTGTCATAAACACCCTCTGCACTACAAACATGGGAGGGAAACCTACGTAATGCTCACTGAGGGCCACCTATTAAGCAATGGAAGGCTGCAACTAATTTTTATACTTATATTTGCATGCGTGGCATAATTTGCATACCATCTGCCATGGTGTATGCCAAGACGCATCTGGTTTGTCTGTTGCACTTACTGTGGAATTTATGTTCTGGTATTGTTTAAAATCCTTCAGCTGCCCCTTTAAAAATGGGCTTAGGAACAGAGACTGTGGAAGCAGGAATGAAAAAGAAACTCAATAACATCTCAGACTTTTAGGGGACCTTTTCCATGCCAATCCATCTGCTGCAGTGGGTCTGCCAACAAAACCGTCTGCGATGGAACTGTAGTGCTTTGCAGAATATTCTGATAGGTGGGCCACTTGCCCACCTGCTTTGTTGAGCTTCCCTGCTACCCTGCGTGAACTGAAAGCAAATCCTAGGTAAAGGTAAAGGTACCCCTGCCCGTACGGGCCAGTCTTGACAGACAGGGTTGTGCGCTCATTTCACTCTAGAGGCCGGGAGCCAGCGCTGTCCGCAGACACTTCTGGGTCACATGGCCAGCGTGACAAAGCTGCTCTGGCGAACCGGCACCAGAGCAGCACACGGAACGCCGTTTACCTTCCCGCTATAAAGCGGTACCTATTTATCTACTTGCACTTAAGGGTGCTTTCGAACTGCTAGGTGGGCAGGAGCTGGGACCGAACGACAGGAGCTCACCCCGCCACGGGGATTCGAACCGCCGACCATGCGATCGGCAAGTCCTAGGCGCTGAGGTTTTACCCACAGCGCCACCCGCGTCCCACCCGCGAAAGCAAATCCTAGAACAAGTCTAAAACTCTCTTGTGGCCCCCCCATCAGAGATGGGTATCAATACTGGAGACATTTGCTGGCCAACGCCTGTTCTCTTGCCTCTTCCTTTGCTCCATATTTGTAAACACACCACCCAATTTTCTGTGAGCTCCTTTGCTTACGCTCCCCTCCTCTGCTCCCACCACCGCAATGTTTAAGGTCTTTGTTTTTGTTAACTTGGCTTCTTTAAATGTGCATTCTGTAATTGACCCTTCTTTGTAATTTTTCATTTTGAAAGCTTTAGTTTCCTGTTTATTATGCTTTTTGGAATGGATAACTATGTTTTACTTCCTTCTATCAAGTTTCATCTGGATTGTTTTATTTGATGCTTTGATGTATATTGTAAACTGCTTTGGTATTTTTTCTCCTCTTAAAAATATGAAGTGGTATAGAAATGAAATTTATTATTATTATTATTATTATTATTATTATTATTATTATTATTCAGGGTTGCATGCCAGCTGTTAGTAACATTGGGACAGTTCAGATGTCCCACCAAACTACTGTTTGGAACTACACAAATGAATTCTGTGTTCACACACTCCCTCCCTCAGTCCTCATGCATTCCAATTTCCCTTCTCACATCCAGTTTAGCATTACATTCAAACAGGGCAAATATGATTTGTTCAAGCCACACCTTGCCAGTTCAGGTGCTAGCAGCAAACTATCATTTTCCATTATTTCAGATCCGAGCACAAATTGGGAGAATTGGGAACATATGAGTGCAGAGTTTGTTCATCAGGTTCCAACCTGTAGTCTGGAATTACAATTCAAATGACCTAACCATATTGATGAACCCCTGGAAAGCTCCCAGGATGCTTGGATCCTTGTAGCAAAGACTACAAAATCACTAGTAGCTTGACTCGGACTTGCAGGCACAAAGGGTGGGGAGTCAGTGGCAGACTGAAGAGGCAGACTGAGCAAAAAAGAACAGCGTTCCTGATTCTGCAGTCCTTGAACCTGATTTTGTTGAGAGGTTGGCATTCTCATCTCCAAGAGCACTGAGCCTGCCTGCCAACAAAGTCAACATGACCAGTAACAGACTGGGGAACTGATAAAGAGTGCCAAATTCCAAGGCAGACAGCTGCTTTTTTAAGAATCTCTCCACCCCTGCAGACCAGAAAGGTAGTCAGGCCCAGGACACACAAAAGGGCTCAGCTGAGGCTGAGCTCTCATTGGAACAACTCTCCTGTTTCCGGGGCTCTGTCCAGGGTCCTGAAAACCTGCCTTTGGTCACCCTTGGTGCTAGAATCCTGATCTGTTTCAGACTGTCCTTTCACCTCTTCCAGCGCCTGCACCCTCCCAATCCACCTATAAGTTCCACTTCACCAGAATTGAACACTGGCAAATATTAATTTTCTTAATCATCCATCAACAGCATCATTTGTTATTTAAGCAAAAGGCTCAAAAAGCATATAAAGTAAACCTTCTGAATATTAAAACAGAAATTCCATCCAGTTTTTTTAATTAAAAATGTCATTAAGCTATGATCCTTACAACACATTACACTCTTGAATATTTTATGTGCTGCAACAGCATATCCAGCCGCTTTTATCCAGTTTTCATAAAAGCATAAAACCATCCATTCTAATTTAGACCAAGGGCCCATCTAGTTCAGTATCTTGTTTCCAACAATGGCCAACCTGACACCTATGAAAAATCAAGAAACAAGATATGAAGGCAACTCCTGCTGTTGCTTCCTGTTCCTGGAAGCAGTATAAAGCCGTAATCCAGCCAGTGGGTATAGGCCACTATTTGGTGAGATGAGACAGGACCTTCTCTGTTGTAGCAGCCTTCCTTGGGAATTATCTCCCCCAGTAGATGTAGATCGTTTTGAGATTCCACCACAAAGTTAGAACTTAGCTTCATGTAATGTCCTTTTTAAGGTTGGCAGCCATCACTACATCTTATGTTAGTGATTTCCATAGTTTAACTATGAGCCATGTGCCCTTTTATCTGTCCCAAACCTTCCACTATTCAGCTCATACGAGCCAACTCCTAGGGGCTGTGGGGGCTTCGGCCCCCACAATAAAATATTTGAGGAAGAATGGGCATTCCCATTCAAATGGGGTGTGTGCACTGCGTCATGTGATCAATTATGCAGGGCGGGGCTTACCTGGGACCCCACAATATTTTATTGATCAGGACAGCCCATGAAAAAGGTTGTTCAGAACCACAGTGATTAGCTAGAATGTATGTCATAAATCAGGGAACCAACCAACCTGAGATGATACAAATGTTTTAATTCATCAATTAGCTTCCATACACGTAGCTAACTCACTCTGTAGCTTATAACTAACTTCATCTTTAGTATTAATTGTAGTGATTGTAACAGTTGCTCTTTTATTGCTACTAATTGTATGGTTCCTCTTATTACTGTCATATGGTTTGTCCTTCTATAGGACAACCCATGAAACAATCAACGGTGTCTGGGCATAATGGTAAGCCATGGTTTATCATGACAAGAATATGACTGTAAAAGCCTTGGATTAGTTGCCATTACTGTTTTATATTAATCACAGTTTGGTGTCATGCTGAACTCAAAACGGTTGAATAGGTTAACTATGGTTTGTTGAAACAAGTCAGTTACATAAACTATGGTTTAAATACCAGACACTCTGCCTTCATTATTTTGAAAAGCATCTGGCTGGTCACCATTGGAAGCAGAATGATGTACTAAGACTGACACAATACAACATGGCAATTCTTGTTTTGTTCAGGCTCACAGGAAGTCATTCTGAGCAGTGGTGACACAAACCATTTTCTGTGCTGTGAAATCTTTTCAAATCACCAGAACCCAAGTATTAGTGATGTAACTTAATCCTATATGTGCAATATTGAGTTTATTATGCAAGGGAGGGTTAGACTGCGAAAAACAGGAAAATGGCTCCTCTGGTGTTTTGTTAATAGCATGTACATACAGTGCAACGTTGACCACACCCCCGGTACCCATCACCCACAAACCCATTGCCAAAACACACAAGCAGACACAGGACTTGCCTAGACATCACTCATTCAATGCTCCTTATTAATTCTTCCACATCATTACTCATATGCTCAGGCTCAGCTATTCATCCATTCTGCAACATTCTTGTGTCTCCTACTCATTTTACTCATCTGTTTACCACTCCTGCCAACTCAAACATATAACACACAGAGAGAGATTTCCCAGTCACCCACCTGGGCTCCAGATCCAAGCTTCTAGGACAATGATGCTCTTGTCCTGGCTGGTCATAGTTTTCCCTTATTCTTATAAGGAAGGGGAACCCTGCTTGTGTTTCTAAGGACAACATCTGTATGGAAGTTTCCTGCGTGGGCAGTTTAGTGTGGTAGTACACAACTGGGAGGGCAGGAAGCAACCCTGAAAAGGGTCAAGTCTCTTTCCCCTCCAGAGTGACTCTGCACAGATCCAAGGAAGTTAGTCATGTAGTTCAGCTGAGCTAGCCCCACAGGCTCCCATTTTAGCGGCACATAATAGGCTGAACTATGACACAGATCTCTGTCCACAAGGCTATGCTGGTGCTGTGCTTCTCCAGGGTGTGTGTTTCACCTGCAGGGGGCACTGTGCTGCCTGAGGCAACTGCTTCACCTCGCCTCATGGGTAGACCTGGCCTGGCTGCACCTAAATAAAAGAAACCTTTGCTCCCTCGAGTTCACCTCTTCCTTTGAGTCAGCATTTAGAGTTAAGAATAACACAGGTGACTAAACCAGCCTGGCTCCTTAAAACACCGACTTCTGATTTATTGTGCTACCCAACCTCCCACGCTTACCCACAACGATGTACCGTTCACAAAAACAGCTGCTTGTTGCTTTTTCTGACACATCCCGACAAAAGAAAGGAATGAAGTTTTGTCTCTAAACATTACATTTCTCTCCCCGAGTTTAAATAATGATGACACAGAAAATTATGAAGCAATGCAGGCTTGCTTTTGCTTAAGGGGCACTGGTATGATACGAAAAGGACTCCACTGGTTTCCCCTCTGTGTTAGCATCATTGATTTTATAAGCTTTAAGACACTACGATGGTGCTCATTGTCAATGCAGTAGCAAACGTGACCACGAAGTAGTGGATGTTATGAACAGACAGGGAGTAGAATAGCTTGTCAGCATCCTAATAATCCCAAGTATTGCATGTCCAGATACACACGCCCTCTCAGTCTGTGTCTTACACAAGTACCGTATTGCCCCAAATATAAGCCACACCCACATATAAACCGCACCCTTAAAATTCAAGGTAGTTACTCAGATGTAAAATTTAGAACTCCCTAGTGTGTAGGTAACAGTAGGTAACTTCCCCTCAGTGGCGGAGCTTCATGTTCTGGCACCAGGGGGCGGAGAGCAGGCAGGGGCAGGGCTGGCACGTGTCCCGGGGGCGGGGCGCCCAACTCGGGCGGGCAGAGCAGTCACGATGGCACCCCACCGGGATCGTGCTGCCAGGGCTGGTGCGCTCCCCCCGCACTCCTCTTCCTCCACCAGTGCTTCCCCCTCAGTCACTGCTTTGGCATCTGTGTGTATACACATGAACACACACACACACAGAGAGAGAGAGAGAGAGGAGAGAGAGAGAGAGAGAATCGGCCATTATTCTACATCCGACTGCAGAAGATGAACCTCAGGATCCTAGCCATACCAAAAAAAAAAAAAAAAGGAAGAAGAGGGAAGATGTGGGGAAGGGAGATAGGAGATATAACCACCTGCTTTTCAGCTACATCTCACTTTCCCACATATCCCCCCCTTCCACAATAAGTTGACCCAGTTTGGGAGTTTCTATCCCTTTCTATATACTGGTGAAAGCATTAAGATCCAAGATAAGCAGGAAGAGGATAAAAGGGAGGTAGAATCATCCATATTTGGTACATACATGGATACTAAATAACAGGATCCATAAAAATGCGGAACGTCCACACATTTCCCTTTTTCCTTAAATCACCAGCTCCTATCATGTGTGCCCCAAGAGAACTGCTAATGTGCAATGAGAAACGAGCTGAATAATCAAAGGCTCCAAAAGAGGCCTACTTGCCATCTCCATGCATGATTCACTGCTCTGGAAAGTCACAACAGAATTGCCCTGTTGCGAGAGGTATTTGCCAATGGTGTCTCTGGATTAGTCTTGGGGTCACCTCTTTCCAATTAGAAGACATGCCCAGAACATTGACTCATGCAGTAAAACAGGGGGCTGACTCTTCTGAGGGCAGGTCACACTTACCCTTACCTCAGCTGCAAGAAATGCTTTTTTTATATACACACAACCTATTTTAATTCAGAAAATAAGTGTGCCTCAGTTATGGCAAGTTTGGGGACATTCTGGCTTACATAGTTCCATGAAACCTTTGGCTCCTGTGACAATGAAATGTGAGGTGGAGTGAATGGACTGCTTACACACACACACACACACACACACACACACACACACACACACCCTAATAAATATGACACAAATAACCAACCCAACCCAAAGCATCCTTTTACATTTACACAGAATAAGACATCTGGCTGACAGCCGTGTGTGGCCAGCCACATGTACTAACTGCACCAATAAAAATTATAGAGTTATTCAAACTATTCCAGTTGGGGAAAGCCGCAAGCTGAGACTGGCTCCCATAATGAACTCTGTAAACGTTTGCGGACATTTTGGCCCTTTTCTTGGCAGAGTTCTCCTATTGTGTTGGCTTCCCCACCCCCCTTCTCCTTCGCAGACCTCCAGCATTCTCCAGGAGGAATGCTGGGAGGCCCATAAAAATTCCCAAATAGTCTCAATGGACAAAGTAGTCTTCCACACCCAAGTTTAGTCATGTCATATATTATATATATACACACACACACACACACACACACACACACACATGCTGTCTGTTATTAAAGAATAATGCTGTATGGCAAGAACTGTGTTAAACCGGCATTTAAAATTGCTGTATATTTTTAAATGCCACACAGCAGAGCTTTTGCCCAAGACTTTTCTTTTTCTTTTTCCTCAGTCTTGAAGATTACTCAGAAATTCTGGCCCAACAACAGAGGACCAGTGACATACGCAGAATAACGTAAATGAAAAACAATGAGGACAGAAGCTTTTTATGTCACTTGTTACGTCGAATGTACACAAAACCAGACCTTCACCCAGACCTGCAAATTCTTTTGCTGCAGTCTCCATGGCGAGCGCCTGTCCCCACTCCCTCCACTTCTCCCAATGAGTGGAAAAAGCTGAAGTTGACAGCGATGAGATCCTGGCTCCCCATCCAGCAGTGACCCATGCAGGAGCATAGGGAGGGCGTGACCGTTCTGCTGCCTTCCAAACACTGTGCATCGCTGGCGCTTGCTAGAGAGGTGCAAGGCATGGGGAGCTCAGGGCTGTGCAGTATGACAAAGCCAATCCAACGCTCTTGCTGTTGCAGCAAGTTCGGTGCACCTTGCGCCTCCGCCTGTGAAAAGCACTAGTGAAATATTGTGTTTGGCAGCCAGGAGAGCAGCAGTGTCCCACATTGGCTGCTACTGGTCCCAACTCCTTGCACGGAAACAGGGAGGACAGGAGCATTTATCTCTCTAAGGCTTTGGGTGGGGGACACACACACACACCCCCTGCACTAGCAGGTGAAGGGTGTTTGTGGATTGCTCTGTCCCTCTCGAGGGCGTAAGTTTAGGACTCCACTGTTACAGTGCAATACTATACATGTTTACTCAGAAGAAAGTACCACTGAGCTCAACGGCACGTACTCACAGGTGACTATAGGATTGCATCCTGAATATCTTTCCATTTCTGAGAAACTGAAATTTCGTGGGTGAATAAACACCTGAATATTGTTTAACTGGTGGTTGCACTTGCCCACTAAAGAAATATTGGCTGGTCGCAAAAAAAAAAAAAGTAACAGCTCAGTTATTTTTTATTAATTCTTTCAAGCTGTAAATATTCTGCTCAGCTAGAAAATTTAAATTTTGCATTAGATACAGAAAGCTTTGCACTAACTGACATTTGGAATGTTGATGGATGTTGAGTTTACTGGATAGCAATTCTAGAAACATTTGACATGCAGCTCCTTTTTGGGTTCAAAAAATAGAAGCTTGTTATCAAACTCTAATTTTCTAGTGTTTATCTATGTTTGGGTAGCACACACATGCCTGGCTGAATTATGTGGTGACAATTGCCTCCAGTGGTGGGCTTGGCGGCTGGCAAATTAGCACCCTCCAGGCCCCCTACTTACTTGCCTCGATACTTGCCCAGGGAGCAGCACAACCTCCCTTGAGAGGTTGTGGATTCTCCTTCCTTGGAAGTTTTTAAGCACAGGTTGGGTGGCCATCTGTCATGGATGCTAGAGCTGGGATTGCTGCAATGCAGGGGTTAGACTTGATGACCCTTGGGGTCCCTTCCAGGATTCTCTTTCTCCTCACATTTAGAAAGGTTCGGGGCAGTCCTTCCTCAGAGCGATGCATTCTGGGCAAGGTATACTGCAACTTGCATAAATGCGTACCCTCCAACATTTCTCTGATGAAAAGAGGAACGTCCTATAGGGACTCGGGTGACCCTGTGGGTTAAACCACAGAGCCTAGGACTTGCCAATCAGAAGGTCGGCAGTTCAAATCCCCGCGACGGGGTGAGCTCCCGTGGCTCGGTCCCTGCTCCTGCCCACCTAGCAGTTCAAAAGCCCGTCAAAGTGCAAGTAGATAAATAGGTACCACTCCGGCGGGAAGGTAAACGGCATTTCCGCGCGCTGCTCTGGTTCGCCAGAAGCGGCTTAGTCATGCTGGCCAATAAAGCAAGATGAGCACCGCAACCCCAGAGTCTGTCACGACTGGACCTAATGGTCTGGGGTCCCTTTACCTTTAAGGAAAAGCAGGACATTCCAAGATCAAATCAGAAACCAGAACGGCTTCTGTAAATCCGGGACTGCCCCTGGAAAGCAGGGATACTTGGGAGGGTCTGTGTACATTTAAGCAAGAGCTACCAAATATATTAAATATTACTTAGCTATTGGCTCCCAGAGTTTTTTGCCTCTGTATTTATATCCAGTCCAGACCTGGCTTCTCTTAAATCTTCTTTTAACACACATGGAGTATTCCAGTTTGTTCCTTGAAATACTTATTTAACAAGAGAACAAGCAATATTCTGGTGGTAAGCTTCTTTTAATAAGGTCATAACAAGAGAAGCTTATGAACATCATTTCCTTCCAGGCAGTTGTGTCAGACTTCCCTCCCAGACACCTCAGAAGAGAGTCCATTCATCAGCTGCTCACGGAATAGACCAGAAAACATGAAGGGACATTACCCACAGTTCCATCTCCATGATACAGGTTCATTAGTCTGAATGAGACAGCTGTTACATCACTACATGGTGGGAATATAACATACCTGTCTGGATAACTAATCCTAAAAACATTTTAATAACCCTCCATCCTGCAAATGTTTCCCAGTTAAATAACAACATGGTTGAGCACGTATGGTTCAATTTGTCAACTTGCTGTGAACTTCACAGGACTATGTCCATTCCTTGCTGGGGGTGGTTCAGGATGGTGGAACTATATCAGCATCTGTTAAAACTTGGTTGTTTTCACTCCATTCCAGGGTTTCACAGTGTTAGTACAAAATGTCCCCTTAACCAACATGTTTACTTCCACAATGGAAACCCGCTTAGTGACCACTATCCATTGCAAGTCATGGCAGTACTATAGTCTCAAATGCCATCTTCGGAGTGATAAAATTCCTTCTGTATATTGAAAGACCAAGTACTAGCTGAGGACACTGAATCTGAAAGTCAAAATTCAAGCACTGAAGTAGTACCATGTAAGTTGAGTACAAAGTATTTTACCTATTTGTGATTTATTAGTTGGTGTTAATTAGCTGGTGTGGTGGCTTACAGTGTTAAAAACAATTTAAAGCAGTCACCATCCTGATAATGTCTGAAAAAAATATTTCTACTTTCTCATTAACTACTCTCTTAAGCAAACAAAGGGACGTGGGTGGCGCTGTGGTCTAAACCACTGAGCCTCTTGGGCAGGCATAGGCAACCCCGGCCCTCCAGATGTTTTGGGACTACAACTCCCATCATCCCTGACCACTGGTTCTGATAGCTAGGGATGATGGGAGTTGTAGTCCCAAAATATCTGGAGGGCCGAGGTTGCCTATGCCTGCTCTTGGGCTTGCTGATCAGAAGGTCGGCGGTTCGGATCCCTGCAACAGGGTGAGCTCCCGTTGCTCGGTCCCAGCTCCTGCCAACCTAGCAGTTCGAAAGCACACCAGTGCAAGTAGATAAATAGGTACTGCTCCGGTGGGAGGGTAAACGGTGTTTCCATGCGCTGCTCTGGTTTCGGTATTCCTTTGCACCAGAAGTGGCTTAGTCATGCTGACCACATGACCCAGAAAAACTGTCTGCGGGCAAACACCAGCTCCCTCGACCTGTAAAGCGAGATGAGCGCCACAACCCCAGAGTTGTCTGCAACTGGACTTAACTGTCAGGGGTCCTTTGCTTAAAAAGGTAAACAAAAAAGAAGAGTCCAGGGGACATTCTCTCTCTTTTTAAATATTAAATGGGATGGGATAAATTAAAGCAGTGCCTCCTGCCACTTAGACCATAGGAACTATTCCTGTTATTAAAAGGGGAGTATAGAAGTTACAGTACAGAACATATACCTTGTGGCAGTGTGGCTCTGTGAACCAACTATCCTCAAGGGTGTCAAAAGCTGTCAAATGGGCTGCTGTAAGATAAACTGGTGCTGAAGAAGTTTTACCAATGACTCTCTTCTTGTGTCACTAATCTTGCAATGTGCAGTGGTTTTTAAACCACATATTTGCAAAGATTTAAAGGAACAGTTACCAACTCTCCGCTGGCGTAAATAAATATTGCATCAGGGACATATTAGGAAGGCACCTGCCTTCCTAAAAGGGAGAGCACATATGAACACAGACCCTTCAAGTGTCCTTATTTTCCAGGGACAGTGCCAGATTTACAGAAGCTGTCCCGGTTTCTGATTTGATCCCAGAATGTTCCACTTTTCCTTAGGGCGCCCCTATTTTCAGGACGTCCCAATTTTCTTCAGAGAAATGTTGGAGGGTATGGAGTTATACGACCCCCCAAACCAAGGAGATAAGTAACTACACAACCTTTAGAAGACAAGGCAGCCCTGTATAGGGAAGGGGTTTTTTTATATATAAAAAACTGTTTGTTATATTATGTTTTTTTATATGTTGGAAGCCTCCCAAAGTGGCTAGGGCAACCCTGTTAGATGGGCAGGGTATAAATTATAAAATTATGGAATAGGACGTCCCTATTTCCACTCGGAAAACATTGGATGTTATATGAAGATACATCTGACCAAATGCTTGTAGGCCACTTCTCAAAGTTTAGCATTATCAGCTCAACAGCGCTTAACATTCTGGCTGGCTTGTTACATGAGCTGTTGGGGAATGAGAACGACTTACTCATGTTAATGTTACCCTACAGTGCCATAAATATATGAGCTATATAAACAGAAATGGCCAATCTCAGCCGAAGATAGCCTCTAGTCCTGACGCAGCCTCGTGCGTTACATATTTTTTTCTGCCGTGATCTCACTAGCAACGCATCACCATTTTTACCGCTCTTATTCACCGATTCTACACTCAAGCAGCTGTGTTTGTTTACAGGGCTAGGAACTGACTCAGGATAAATGGCCTTCATCCAGCAGATTTTTGGGGCATTTTCCACTACACTTCACAATATATTGGTCCTCGTAGTCCAATTAGGCATTCGTCACTCGCACTAGTCAGAGACCTCGGTTAAGGCAAGGCTCTCCAACATTATGTGCGGAAGCTTTTTTTATGGCTTCAAAACACACACACTCACAAGCTCATTAACAATTAACGTATGGCCTAGCTAACTTACTTTCGGAAAAGCCATTATGGTATTGTCCACACTTGACTTTTTCACCACAGACATAAAGAATGTCATCAGAGTCCATCCTGCAGCCTGCACAGTGCCAGTCTAGTAAAAGTGATGAAATCCAGCAGTATTTTATAGTTTCAGAGTCTGCCAGTATCCTCCACACATATTATAATCCAGCTCAGAAAAGCGAATGCTGAAAGACCATAAACCAAACTTTCACACTGTGACATGTCAGCTCTTTAAAAAGCTTGCCATTTAAAGTCTCCACACGGGTTTGAAGTAGAATCTAGGTAATAAAACATCTAAATTTAAAAAATGAAGGTCAGCTTAAGACAGCCTGTGGGTTGTTGTTGTTTTTTAAAGGTGTGTGTGTGTGTGTGTGTGTACGGTATGTATGTATGTATACAAATACAGACCAAGGTTTGCCAAAAAACCCTGTGCTCAGTCTACTAATTGAGAAGTGTTTTGTTTTTTAAAATAGCAATTTTCATAGCTAATAGCTTTTGAGAGTTATATGCTCTTCTCCAACACACTGTCCACCTGCATTTATCTTCTCACACTAACTTCACCAGATTCTGGCATTTTCATAATAGTGGAGCATGTCTCTTCAAATGGACCTGTTTCATTCATGTATTCCGATAACCTCTTTCAGTACATCTTTCAGAATTACGAGAGTGCAAACATTTTAGCATTTGAGAGATAAGACCTCACAAATTGTGTTTTTTCTTAGTGTGACATATTTAAAGTGGAAACGTGTGTGCGCAAGACATTTTGCAGCTTAAGGGGAAGGACAACATGGACACACAAACACTACCTGGTCCATATACTGTACTCCAAATGCCACCTGAATCTTACTTTACTACTGGTGACAAGAGAGTCCTTCACTGCACCTGAGACTGTTTAGGTTTCCTAAGACAGTTTAGGGGACCCAGGACAGGCCATATAGTATACATATAGATCTGGAGTCCCCTTGAGAGTGAACAGCAGTTCAGGAGGAACAGCAGGGTTGGGGTCTGCTGATCAGAAAGTCGGCGGTTAGAATGCCCACAACGGGGTGAGCTCCCGTTGCTCTGTCCCAGCTCCTGCCAACCTAGCAGTTCGAAAGCACGTCAATGTACATAAGTAAATAAATAGGTACCACTGTGGCGGGAAGGTAAATGGCATTTCCATGCACTCTGGTTTCTGTCACGGTGTTACGTTGCGCCAGAAGAGAAATCTGTCTGTGGACAAATGCCGGCTCCCTCGACTTGAAAGCGAGATGAGCACCGCAACCCCACAGTCACCTTTGATTGGACTTAACCATCCAGAGGTTCTTTACCTTTACCTTTTTACCTCACACCGTCTATCACCTAACCTAAAGCATTCACATCACTCTACTGAATGGTAGACCAATCTTGTGTACATACTGTTGTGAGATATATAGTGTATGCTCTTGCCAGATTTACAGAATGGCTCAAATCCAAAAGCTGTGAGGTAGGGCTTTATTATATGCAGGCCAATCCACATGCAAAATGACATGACCATGAAGGCTACCCACACAACTAAGGTGAATGGGAAGGCTTGAGTGAACATGACAATTATGTGTACATAATTTTGTGCCTTTTGCACATATGGGCTGATAGGATCTGGGCAAAAGTCATTAAAGTCCTTTAAAACGAATTGTGCCAGCCGTTATAGCCTATTAAACCAGCATGGGGCCACTTCCAGTCAGCAGTCATCTCATTCCAGTCCAACAGAAGCCCAATTAATGCAGGAGAATGGCATGATGTTCTCCTTTTTAGAAAAGCATTGCCTCAGCTTTTGGGAAGACTAATGTTGGCATCAGAAATAGCCTTCAATGTTACCAAAGCAATGCAAAAAGTGGTCATGCCTCAAAGGCTTCCAAGCCATTGAGGTAACATTTGTAGGTATCCTTCCTGATCACAGCTCCTCATTTCCACGCCACAAATATATTTGCACCTATCACCTACACAAGCACAGAAGACCTGACATATAT
Organism: Podarcis pityusensis; assembly: GCF_964106645.2. Classification (NCBI taxonomy): domain Eukaryota; kingdom Metazoa; phylum Chordata; class Lepidosauria; order Squamata; family Lacertidae; genus Podarcis; species Podarcis pityusensis. Next base: position 64,330,329 of record NC_138031.1, read on the forward strand.
CAGGAGACTAGACCTTGCAAATGCATTCCTCAGTTGCAATAAATAGGTACTGTACATATATGTAAATTATACCCCTGTGCACCTCCCCAAAATATTTGTTTGGAACATCTACACCATCTATTAATCAGGATTTTGATGAATGTGTACACAATAGGTTAAGAAATGTCTTTCCCAAACGACATGCAAGCAGTTGTGCTGCATATTAGTCTTGCAGTTCTGAGTAGTGGTGAGATAATGTCAAGAGATCACAATAAGGCACATGGAGAACGCTGTCAAAGTAATTTATTGTGCTTTTCTGTGTAATTATGTTATGTTGGAGCAGAGTGCTGGAAAAGTTCGTATAATCATTAGCAGAGTGGTGAATGTTTTGATTGTCAGACAGGTTGTATATGATGCAAATATATGACTCAGAAATGATTTCACATAAACATTTTGCTTAACAGTAATCTGACTCATAACCTCCAGCATAGAAAATAACAAGCCTCACAAAACATCTGTGCGCTACAAGTATTCCAAACTTGTAACAAGCCTTAATAAATATTGCACAGCAAAATCGAATGGAGGGGTGGGGATGGGGTGGAGAAGGAAAGGGTGGTTTTCAGCCATTATTCTTGAGATGGTCTGAGGACCTCAGCTACATCACCAACTTTGTTCCAATCAAATTTAATGTTACTTGAGAGGGGGGGTGAGGAACTCTGTCTCAAAACACCCCAAGTGCCAGAGGCACCCACTTAAACATATCTGGTGCAACACACAAGCCACACAGGGGAATGTGCCGATTGTTTTCAAAGGTCTGTCCAGGATCTAGCAAAGCATAGCGAAACACAGAGCAGTGACTACAATGCGGAACCCGGTCTTCCTCACGGCATCCATGCCGCTTCAGGTTTAATGCTACAGTACGAAGTCAGAGGGACGCGGGTGGCGCTGTGGGTAAAACCTCAGTGCCTAGGACCTGCCGATTGTATGGTCGGCGGTTCGAATCCCCGCGGCGGGGTGAGCTCCCGTCTTTCAGTCCCAGCTCCTGCCCACCTAGCAGTTCGAAAGCACCCTTAAGTGCAAGTAGATAAATAGGTACCGCTTTCCGTGTGCTGCGCTGGTGCTGGCTCGCCAGAGCAGCTTCGTCACGCTGGCCACGTGACCCGGAAGTGTCTCCGGACAGCGCTGGCCCCCGGCCTCTTAAGTGAGATGGGCGCACAACCCTAGAGTCGGACACGACTAGCCCGTACGGGCAGGGGTACCTTTACCTTTTTTTATGAAGTCAGAGATGGGTTTAACTACTTCTCAGAATGGAATTGTTAAGTTGTTGCCTTACAAAAAGTAAATGTAGCTGTGTAGGCCTATAATAAAGGTAATTTCCCCGATACAGATTTTGCAACTTTACAGAATAAACCCGCAGTTACTAGCCCCTCATAAACCCTAGTCTGCCAGTCCATATACACGTGGCCTGAAAGAAAAAAGAACATTTTGTAAAGTTTTCCTGCCTAATTGGCCTTAAAGTTATTCTTATTTGCTGCAGGTGACCAGGTGAGCAGCTATTTCCAAGATTTGGATTAAATCCCTCTTTGGATCTGAAAGTGTACTTTCTATAAACCACATTTAGTTTAGATGGAGTTGGTCTGGATTGTGTACACACCTGACATTTGTTTTGTAAAAGCCACTCATGGAATTGCTTATTGCGAAGATGTCGTCTTACCTAATTCAGTCTTCAGACTCAATTCTCCTGACCCTTTGCCTTCTCCTTGCCCTTCCTTCTCAAAATATGAGTATGTATTTTTCTTGGGAAATGGGTGGAACTTTTAAGGAGGGCTAAAGAGCTGAAGACGTGGGGGAGGGACTTAAAACACTAAACATACAACAACAACAACAACAACAACAACAACCTCTCAGCTTGAACACTGGAGCGGCCCAGTTGATTTTAGCGATGGCTTACTCCACTGTGATGGCTGTGTGTGTGTGTGTGTGTGTGTGTGTGTGTGTTGTTGTTGTTGCTTCATGCTTCCTTCAGATTTGAGCGCATCTGTAGGCAAAAGCACATGGCCAGTAGAATAAGTTAGACCATGTGCCTTAATTGGGATGGAAAACTGATGAACAATGGCCATGTTCCCACATTTACCATGCATAAACAGCATACTGGTGCATGAATTACAGGCATTGCCTGTAGCCATGCAAATTAGAAAGGTTCTAGGTTTATTTTTACAGAGTATAGCAACTTACGCCCTGAAACTAATTTATCCAACCCTCTCTAGTCTGTTGTTGGAGTATACTATTAATGTGGAAGTTTTTCAGCATGCAATGATTTGTAATTTATTTATTTTTAGACACTGGGTAGAATTAAACATTGCACTATGATGAACATTCCATCTGCACAAGACTTCTGTTTGCCAGATGGAATGATTCCCCCCTCTACCCCTCTCTGGCTGTGCTGGGGGCTCTCCTGACTCCCCCCCCAAGCCAGTTTTGGGGGTGTGCAGGGGGAGGGGGGAAGCCCTACTGCACAAGTGGAAGTTCGTGCACAAAGCTTCTGCTGAATCCCACCCACTGCATTTGTTTTTGTGCCCCCATAAATGTTGAAGTTCAGTTTTGCTATCATTTATGAGAAAATCCAGATACCTCTCATATTCCAAAACTGAAGAATTTATGATACCAATGAAGAAATCATGCTTTCATCTGCTTCTGCCAGTGTAAACATCATAGTTGTGCCTTGAGATTTTCTCCATCGGGTTTTACTCATTTCAGCAAAATGATCAAGTTTTCCACATTTTCTCCATTCTTTCCCACATTCTGGGCAGACCACACTTCTAACAGGCTTCGGCCAGCTGGTGCAGAAGGATCACACCCATGGGAGTCGGCAGGGGGAGGGGGGGGAAGGCAAACACGATCATCTCTAACAAGCGTATCATTCACATCTCCTTTTTATGTCAGGTGAAAGTTGCTTCATTTTTGCTTGCATCAGGTGCACTGCAACCCTCCCTCTATTTCTTACATCTCTTGGAACTGCCTTGCATCCAACTCCAAAACAAAGAACTAAGCCAGCTTTATCTTTCGGTCCTTTAAGTTTCTGAGCATCGCACTCAGTTTCTCTCTCTTTGACATAGCTGTCAAGCGTCCCTTATTTGGCGGGACAGTCCCTTATCCCAGCGCCATGTACCACTGCTGTCCCTTATTGATGATGTCCCTTAAATAAGCTACTGAAGGTCATGGGGCCCTTTCTATGTCCAGCTGTGCTTTGTCAACAACAAATTGTTGCTGTTTTTTTGAGTTGAATATATGCTATATAGTAATTTATGGACCTAATAGGTATCTACAGCCATTTGCACGCAACAAAATATGCATTTTATCCAAGTAATTGTTGATCCCTTATTTTCGAGGCTGCTGGTCCCTTATTTTCAAATCTGTAAGTTGACAGCTATGCTCTTTGAGCCCTTCCCTGGCCAAGGGTCCTCTCTCTCCAAAAGAGTGTTGCTAAGAGTAACTGGAAGACTCAAGCTAACCGATGTTCATTTCTGCAACTTCCTTAAAAGCTAGCGCTTCCAGTCTTCTTTAAGGCAGTGGATGAAATAAAATCAGTCTGCCAGCAGTGGTATCCTCAAGGTACGTGGAGGTTTTGAGTATAATTACAAATGTAAATTATCAGTGGACCTTCCAGCTCATGATACATCTCAATGTGACCTTAGCCTCTTGCGGTAGCGAATGAAATATGAATTATTGACTCAACAATTATGTAAATAATTTGTGAGGAATTTACTCCCCCAAACTCCCATGTCTACCTCTTGGTATTTTGTTTGGCCTGAAGCATCCCTTTGGAATGATCCGAATTAAGACAGGCACTGTACAAAATCTATTCACTACTTTAACCTGAAAAAGAGCCTGCTTTATTGTGTTTTTATTGTTGTTCCTATTGCACACAGTTATGGCAAAGGACACCAGCCATATTTAAAGCTCCCATGCACATTGCTTACAACTGTGGTCCATGCCTGGTTGTGTAAATAAGAAATGTTGTGAGCACACACTGTACCAATGCACCCATTTTGTAATACTGCACCAGAAATAAATTGCTAGGTGTTTTATTATTAAATTGGCAATATTTGCAAACTGTGGCTGTTAATTCCAAATCGACTACTATTAGCGTTGCACAGCATATTGCCCGCAAGGGCAACAACAGCTAGATCACTGGCAGTCAGAACTTTTTTCCAACAAGGACCTTCACTCCCACAAAGAATGAATCTATGCTCAAGGCTGTCAGTCGCAAGACTACCAACTGTGTTTAACAAAAGCTTATAAGGTAAAGGTAAAGGTACCCCTGACCATTAGGTCCACTTGCAGACGACTCTGGGATTGCGGCGCTCATCTCACTTTACTGACCGAGGGAGCTGGCGTTTGTCCACAGACAGCTTCCGGGTCGTGTGGCCAGCATGACTAAGCTGCTTCTGGAGAACCAGAGCAGCGTACAGAAACGCCATTTACCTTCCCGCCAGAGCGGTACCTATTTATCTACTTGCACTTGACGTGCTTTCGAACTGCTAGGTTGGCAGGAGCAGGGACCAAACAATGGGAGCTCACCCCATTGCGGGGATTCGAACTGCCGACCTTCCGATCGGCAAGCCCTAGGCTCTGTGGTTTAGAGCACAGTGCCATCCACATCCCTAACAAAAGCCTATAGCCCTGCTAAAGACAGAATATAACTCTGAAGTATCAGTCTTCTCATCTTGAAAGCATTTCTCCAGAAACATAGGAACACTGCAACATGGGAACAACACAGCTACCAGCTTAGTAAAAGCTGCTGGCTTCCTTCCATTGGCTGCCAATTGGTTTCTGGACCAACTGCTGCTACATACCTCCCACCACTGTTTCCCTGTATGTCCCAAGTTGGGTATTAAGGTCAGGAGACGGGGGCCTGTTTTGCATCCCTTCTTTTTCCACAGTGACATCTGCATGGGAGCAGAGCAGCGCTTCCTCTGTACCTCCTGCCTACCAGAGCAAATCCTATTGCATTTTTCTGACCAAAAACACCAATTTATGTAGGCATCACATGCTAATGCTGTGTAGAAGCCACATCATCTTAGTTGGATGTGGTGCTGCTGCAGACTGTTTAGTTTTATTGGATTGTTATGGCTTTATTTTATGATTGATGTTGAATCGAGCATTCCTTGGAGCAGAATTGCAAGTAAATTTTTATTAAGTTAACAGTGCTGCCAGGAGACCCACACCCCAGGCACTTGTGGACACCCACATAAGAAATCTGCAATGGGTGATGCACCCTTCCAGAAAGGCAGCTGCCATTGCCAACCCCCCCCCCCAAAAAAACCCCTGTACCATTCAGTTTTTCAAAATTTTATCTTGCAGATTTCCCAATTGTTTGGAGAGTGGCAGAAAAAGTATAATATGGATCATAAGTGCCAACTCCCTTGGTTCCCAAGCACCCACAAAACTCCCCATGAAGGGACCAGGCACCCACAAATTTCAGTGTCTGGGCAATGCACGCTGCATGGCACCCATGGCCCTGGGCAACTATTGTCACGGGGCCAAGCTAACACTCCTGATAGCGATCATACTGCAAGGGAAGCAATGAAAGCAATGGATTCACACAGGAGGAGGGGAAAGTGGAGCGTTGCACCAAAGGCATTGCTCAGCAGCAGTTGTTGTTGTTGTTTAGTTGTTTAGTCATGTCCGACTCTTCGTGACCCCATGGACCAGAGCACGCCAGGCACTCCTATCTTCCACTGCCTCCCGCAGTTTGGTCAAACTCATGTTTGTAGCTTCAAGAACACTGCCCAACCATCTCGTCCTGTCGTCCCCGTCTCCTTGTGCCCTCAATCTTTCCCAACATCAGGGTCTTTTCCAGGGAGTCTTCTCTTCTCATGAGGTGGCCAAAGTATTGGAGCCTCAGCTTCACGATCTGTCCTTCCAGTGAGTCAGCAGCAGTATCACTATTCCAATCCTATACACTTCTTCCCAGTCAACAGACAGAAGAAGGTATTTAGATCTCCCCTGGATGACAAGGCCCTTCAAACATCCATGTCTCTCTCTTGGGTATGACTTCTAGATCAGATATTTTAAAAAAAAAATGCAGTTCTGCTCCACTGGGTAAATTAGTAAAGCTAATGACAATTGTGGGTTCATAGAACAAGACTGTTGAAGACGTGACTTTAAAGAATTTCCTACACGATTTCAAACCCAACTTCCCTGGCATCCACAGGCAATTAACATTTTATCTATTGTGATTTTAGATATGTATAATTAATGCTACCCTATTCTATAGTAAGTATTGTTATAAAGCTTTTAACTTGTGTCTCTCCCATTTAAAGTCTCTCCCTTCTAAAAATGCAATTTCCACACTGTTTTTTGTCAGATAAGTGTTTGCAAAATACCGTATTTTTCGCTCTATAGGACGCACTTTTTCCCCTTCAAAAATGAAGGGGAAATGTGTGTGCGTCCTATGGAGCGAAGACGCCATAGCCCCGCGACCCTCTCCCGGCTGGAGAGGTGACGCGCGGCTATGGCAGGAGCCTCTACAGCCGCGCGTCACCTCTGCAGCCGGGAGACCGCGCGCGGGGCTAAAGAAGCCCCCCACAACCCTCTCCCGGCTGGAGAGGTGACGCGCGGCTATGGCAGGAGCCTCTCCGCTGCGCCTTTCCGCTGCTCCCTGACCTGCTCTTTGGGGCTGGTGGTGGGCTTCCCCCCGCCAGCCCCAAAGAGCAGGTCGAAAGGAACCTGAAGCCTGGAGAGCGAGAGGGGTCCGTGCACACTGACCCCTCTCGCTCTCCAGGCTTCCAAGGTAGCCGCCTGAATGCACCTTAAACGGCACCTTGTTTTAGAGCGGGAAAACAAGAGGGGGAAAGTTCTCCCCCTCTCTGCGCAGCGCCTCCTGCCGCTTCGCTGAAGGGGCGCTGGGCAGAGAGGGGGAGAATTTTTTTTCTTGTTCTCCCCCCTCTAAAACAAAGTGCGTCCTATTGTCCGGTGCGTCCTATGGTGCGAAAAATATGGTAACTTCACCAAAAAAAGTATCACGAAAAGGTATATAATTTACATTTTCCAATTTCTAAACAACCTGTGCACTATAGAATGGAAAGTTTTGTCTAAGCTGCTGTTGCAGTCATTAGCAGTACAGTGACGTGACATGACGACTCCTAAGTAAGCCCTGTTGTGTTCAGACTTACTCTCAAGCAAATGTGCATAGGATCTAAGTATTAAAACAAGGAGCAAAAGAGCAATATTCCTGTACTTTGAGCCCTCTTTCCTTGTAGTAAAAGGTTGTAGTCTTTCCTTTTAACAATCCCAGTAAGCAAAAAGAGTATCCAGTTTAAAAATAGGAAATTGCACATCCCTTGTTGAAGAAAATGAGAAAGGCAAGGGAATGACATTCACTAGAGCTTATTCAGTATGCAATACTGAATGTTGGCATGACATCCATGTTTATGCTTTCCTTGCACTGTTTATAACAATAACTTAAACAAATCATTATCTCTATAGCCACTGCTCATTTGCTTTGAAGTAAAATGAAAGGGTTCCTCCCACCTCAACAATTAAGAAACTGAATATCTGTCTTGCACTGGGAGGTGAAGAATGGTTGGTGGGGTAAGAGAGATTTCCATGACTGCCATGTGGCTAGGCTGGCTTCCCTATTTCCCCTTCCTCAAATCAAGATGTGGGACAAATAAAAGGCTAACAATTTGCTTAATCTCCACCCCCAAAAAAGGAATTGTGGAAAAGGCTGAGGAAGAGGGGGTGGAGTGCAGATTGCAGAAAATCTGGTATTCAACCATTACCTTTGAAGTTAAGAATTCTAGTTCTCAGTTAAAACTGGGATTTCCATCACTTTCAAATGTGCTCATGAAACAAAGATTAATGGCAGATTGATTATATATATTCAGTGGTTAGTATGCACAACAACCAGCAATTGTGCACATTTACCAGGCCTCTCCCATGAAGAGAGAATTATGCACATTAACCAGTCAATATACATAACCCTCAACAAATATTGGGGCATGAACCTATATCAAGTGAATTTTGTATATTGTCTGGGCAGCATGTGCTTTCTCCAATCAGTACACACAGTCTCTAAGAAACATGCCCCCTTTTCTATTTTTTCTGTTTATATTATTGTTGTTGTTAAGCAGTGTGCAATCTGTGCTCCCTGGGCTGCTATTGGCCCACCAGCCAAGCAGCAGGAAGAAGTGGATCAAAATAATTTATTTTTAAACAGTTTCTCCAAAGGAGCCCTTTTTTCTTCAGTCCAGCCCCCTTTCCACCAAGAGCCAACCAGTTCAACAGCACAAGGAAGACTGCAAGGAGAGGGGATTTTTTTTTTTTTTTTTAAAAAAAACCCTCCCCTCTCCTTCTTACAACGCTGATGGAAATCCCTCCCATTATCTATTAAGCATAGGAAGAATTAGGTGGGGCAATTAGAGTAAGAAACATTCTAGGGAGCCAGTGTGGTGTATAGGGAGCCAGTGTGGTGTAGACTCGTAATCTGGTGAAGCGGGTTCGCTTCCCCGCTCCTCCACATGCAGCTGCTGGGTGACCTTGGGCCAGTCACACTTCTTTGAAGTCTCTCAGCCCCACTCACCTCACAGAGTGTTTGTTGTGGGGGAGGAAGGGAAAGGAGAATTGTTAGCCACTTTGAGACTCCTTTCAGTAGTGATAAAGCGGGATATCAAATCCAAATCCAAAGATCCACTATTTGACTATTGATTCAAAACCCTAAAATGTATTTTATATAATCGATTTTTTAATTTCTATTCTTTGTATATCATATTGTTGTTTTATTGCTATGGCCGATGGCTGATGCAAATAAAGATTCATTCATCCACAGGAAGAAGCTTAATAGCAGCACAGGCCCAATTATCATGAGAACACTGCAGAGGAGGTACAGTTTATCTAGCTGAGGAGGGGTTGCTCAGCAGGGAAAAGAGGACTGGGAGAGAAAGCGTGAGAAGTACCTCTGATCTTAATTTTTGGCCCCACTCACTGCTTGCAAATTACCTCCCTCCCTGCCTTTTCACCCTGCATAAAACATTCTCAGTTACACTAACATTTAGGGGGAAACTCTATATCACTGTGTATGTTATAGTTTTCATAAATGGATGTAACGTTTTGCCCACACTTGCTCTCTAGCTGGATGTGGGATTGGGGGCCTTGCCAACAAGTATGAACTGCAGAGACGAGCAATCCCTAAATTCAAGCGCTGTGCTGATGTGCCTCCAGCAATGTTCCCCCTGCCCCCAGTATCTCCATGCTAAAATATAAACATCCCAATATGCCTAAGAAGCCTTGCTCTGTATTCAATTAATCCTTGTTGCCTAATGGGAAAGGTGCCTTTGCTTCAAATAGACGTTATGTCACTCTTTCGCCGTTGGGTAAACAGAACATCTAACCTCTTTACAAGCAATACCCTCTAAGCAACCATAATATTGAAAATGACAAGATAAGTATTTTTTGCATATGCACCTGTGTGGGACAGTTCGCTAAAAACATATGCTTTTATGGCTGAGGATTTAAATGATGAAGCAACAGAAAACTGCAAATCATGATTCTTTAATAATGAAATGATTGAAGAATCTTAAACATTTATTTTGTTTGCTTAAAAAGAATTGAAGGACTGACTCCTAACATACTATGGCAACAAAAAAGCCATAATCATGATAGCCTGGATGATTTTCACAGCTACTCAATCTGTCCAGCATGTTGACTTGCTATATGGTGTTATGAATTTGTGTGTGCCAGACTCCCCTAAATCCCTGGGTCTAGTAGGTGTTAGAATTTAATCAAGATTTGGGGTGTTAAATTATATGCCAGGCTTCTAATCCTTGGACCCAGCTTTCCATGTTCAGGAGATCACCTGGGAGATGGGCCATTAAGAAAACAAAGGAAAGGTAATGAGCCATTAAGAAAGCAAAGGCTCTGTGCTGGATAACAAATGGGTGAGGCTCCTTCTCCAGGCCTGACATAGTTAGAACAAAAGCCAGAGTTAAGAGCTGAGAGTTGACCCTGATGTGAGGGGAAGGGGGGAGTTACAGGCTGGTAAAGACAGCAAGCTGAAAAGCCAGAGCCATGCCTGACTTCTCTTGGAATCCAAGGCTGTGGCTATGGGAGAAGCGAGACTCTCTTGGGGTTGTTGATGCTGTGAACCCCTCCATCGTTGGCTCAGGTTGTATATATGTGTAAATAAACCATATAGTCTAAAGGTACCGAAGTGTCCGATGTGCCTCATTTCCAAAAGGAAATATTTAAGCACCTGGAGCCTTGCCCTGCTCAGAGAATGGGGTGGCTTGCAACAATATATTTGTCATCTGGCTGCTCCCCATCAAGTGTAGCAAACTTGACTTTGCTGCTGTCTAATAAAATGCAATTCTAGAACTCTAAGGAATTCTAAAATGTTTGCATAAATAAATGTGAAGTATCGAATGTTCCAGTACGTATATACAATAAACAAATGTTTGAAAATTCTAGAGGGAAACTGAGTTACTGATCCGCTGGGCATCAGTGTAATACATAGAGCAGTTGCGTTAAATGTGAAGATTAACATTCTTGCAATGTCACTTAGTCACTATGTAATACATAATTTATTTTTGTTTTTAATCTCTGGCACCAGCAATAGAAACAAGAGATTCTGATTTACTAATATGAGGTTTTTTAAAATATATTGCTACTTCTGGGAAACTACTCCTGGCCCTTTTGCACCACCTTGTGAACTTGATACAGTTTAGTGCAGAGGAAGAGCCAGTTGGCATACACTAGGCCAGGAGATTCCTCTACTGTAGGGGTGGCTAAGCTTTGGCCATCCGGATACTGCTGGAGTAAAGCTCCTATTACCCCTGACTATTGGTCATCCTGACCAGGGATGACAGGCATTAAGAGTTCAACATTTAGCCACTGCTACACTGGTATTTAGGGACGCGGGTGGCGCTGTGGGTTAAACCACAGAGCCTAGGACTTGCCAATCAGAAGGTCGGTGGTTGTAATCCCCATGACGAGGTGAGCTCCTGTCGCTCGGTCCCTGCTCCTGCCAACCTAGCAGTTCGAAAGCACCTCAAAGTGCAAGTAGATAAATAGGTGCCGCTCCGGCAGGAAGGTAAATGGCGTTTCCGTGCGCTGCTCTGGTTCGCACCGCAACCCCAGAGTCGGTCATGACTGGACCTAATGGTCAGGGGTCCCTTTACCTTTTACACTGGTATTTAGGTAGCTCAAAGTGGAAGGCTGTGGAAGTGCGGAACATGGACTGGGGGAAATAAAAGGTATTATACATTCCTGCTTAGATCATAAGTTAGAGAACTTAGCGCCTCAGCAGTTTTTGCTTCATGCAACCCCCTCAAAGCATTCCAAGTACAGTACTGTGATCTCTTACATGCACCATAAAAAATACTTTTGCATGACCACTTTAAGAAAGACTGCATAAAGTGATCATTCAAATATTTAGTACCAAGAACATGCTAAAGCACTGCACGAAGCCAGAAACACAAATTCACAAATTCCTTAGACACCATATCACCATCTATGTAGGAGTCTCCTTTTGATCTGCAATTTCAAAACTACCCTGAAAACATCACCAGCTTAAAAAAAAAAAAAAAAAAGTACTGCAAGGACTTTCTTTTTCCCCAATTTCAATTCTTTCAATTTGGAGCAAAGCTGGGTGGTGGTGGTGGTGGAACACATCAAAATGCAGTATTCCAAAAGAAATGACAGGATAGATACAGGAGATGGGTTGTGGCTGGCATCATGTGTACTCTGCTTCTCAAACCAGCAGTGGGAGTGTACTGGGTACAGAGTAAACAGGAGTGTGTACACAGGCAGTTACACTGGACCAAAAGAACTATGAACTAGCATGGTGTGTTAAAAGTATGTTGCTTAATTCAGACTTGTACAGTGGTACCTCGGGTTACATGCACTTCAGGTCACACACTCCGCTAACCCAGAAATAGTGCTTCAGGTTAAGAACTTTGCTTCAGGATAAGAACAGAAATTGTGCTCTGGTGGAACAGTGGCAGCAGGAGGCCCCATTAGCTAAAGTGGTGCTTCAGGTTAAGAACAGTTTCAGGTTAAGAACGGACCTCCGGAACGAATTAAGTTCTTAACCTGAAGTACCACTGTATTTCTTTGTAACATATGATTGATAGACTAAGTGCCATCACCATTCTGATTTATGGGTGGGGGGCAAAATATAGGCACCCTGAAATTTTGTCAGTACCATGCGTATTTGGAATATTGGGGTGGGGTGGTCTTTACAAACAGGCCATGCTCTCCACCTTTTCAGAATAGGACAGATAAGCCAATCCTTGCCAAAAGCATACTGCCTATTTAAGGCCCAATTCTCAATTTCATGTCATATTGTTCTGCTTCTTTGTAAAGTTTCATTTTTTAAGATAAGAACTGTAGTACAGTGGTATCTTGGGTTACATATGCTTCAGGTTACAGACGCTCCAGGTTACAGACTCCGCTAACCCAGAAATAGTACCTCGGGTTAAGAACTTTGCTTCAGGATGAGAACAGAAATCGTGCTCCAGCGGCACGGCAGCAGCAGGAGGCCCCATTAGCTAAAGTGGTGCTTCAGGTGAAGAACAGTTTCAGGTTAAGAACGGACCTCCGGAACGGATTAAGTACTTAACCCGAGGTACCACTGTACACTACACTAGGAATAGTAGGGGGGAGAAGACAGAAGTGAAAGCAGCAATTAACTACATCTGGTTAAAGCCTAGTTCCAGTTAAAGAATTCAAATGCATCATTGAGGCTTGCAAGCTGGGTGCTAGTAAGAAGTTTCTGGTGTTGATTCATATTTCCTGGTACTTTATCCATGACATGACATGATTCAGAATTCTTCTGCTGTCTCTCTCTCTCGGGAATTATACTTCTCACTGTCCACCAAAAGGAAGACCTAAAACCAGCCTTTCAAAGCGTTTCCCCTGCACCAAGTCATCTACAAACACAAACCTCCACTTATGTTACAATAATGGACTACAAAGAAAATAGATTGAAATCTCTTTCAGGTGATTATCTGCCCAGCACAAAGGCTTTTTAAAAAAAATAGTTTTCAGATAAATAAAAAGTTCAGAAAAGCGAAAGGTCCCCAAAAGTAAAATGCAAAATAAAACAATGTAACAAAAAGAGAGCTCATAAACATATTGTCCAGCTTTCATATCTATCAAGGGTGTCAACAAACACCAGATGAATTACAGTGTGCTTAGATGTTCTGAAAAAGAGTCGCATATTCCAAACATCCAACAAAGCAGGTGGCAAGGATTGTTTTAATTGTTCAGCATATGAAGCAATGTCCCACCATGCAGATTGAAGTAAGGCCCAGCTCTTATTTGCCATGGGTGACTGGACATCTCCAAGCATGGCTTTAACTCACATGCACTTTAAACACGGAACACAAAGGCAAATTAACATACTATCTACCCTCATTCATATTCCTGGCTGCACAGCCCCAGGCAAGGGGCTGGTAACCAATTGCTGAGCAACAACCTGCAGAGCTCAGTGAAGTGGGAGGCCAGAAGATTATCTGAGGCGTACTTGCCTGGAGGCGGAGTCAGCATGCGAAGTCAGGTCCAGTCCTATGGTCAGGCGAACGGAAATCCAGGGGTCAGGGAATCCGAGGGTCAAGGGTCAAGACAAGCAGGAAGCAGCAAGGTAGGACTAGAAACTATAAGCGTGGTTACTAGCATCTGGCTGCTGCTGGAAGCTCTGCTTAAGAAGGCCGAAGCCAGCTGGTTCTCATCAGTGCCTTCTCTCCTGAAGGGTGATCAGCTGCAGATGGAGTCACTCTGCCTTCTCCCCCTTCAGGCTGCTGTTCAGCAGGCGAAGCTGACTCCTGCCCCATGACAAATTGCTGCATTAGCAGCACTGAAGTGACCTCCCTGAGGTGCATGGAGGTCCTGGGCTGCCCAGTTTACAGAAGAGGTAAGACCATGTAGATGGCCTTCCCAGTGGTGGCACCCAAGCTGTGGAATGCCCTCCCACCAGATGTCAAAGAAATAAAGAACTATCTGACTTTTAGAAGACATCTGAAGGCAACCCTGTTTAGGGAAGTTTTTTATGTTTGGTGTTTTTAATATTCTATTGGGAGCCGCCCAGAGTGGCTGAGGAAACCCAGCCAGATGGGTGGGGTATAAATAATAAATTATTGTTGTTGTTGTTGTTGTTGTTGTTTCATAACCATCATGGTTAGTAGCCACTGTTAGCTTTATCCTCTAGGAAAGAATATCCTTCATTAAAGGATTTCCTTTATGAAAGATTCGGTCCTTTGAATCTTTCTACAATTCTTCCCCCAGTGAAGTTTCCTTCCCTACAGAATCTGAAATGGAGGTGTTTGCCTTACATATAGATGCCTCCACCGTCAGCAGAACTAGGTTAGGATACAATGAAACATCTTGCCTGCTTTTAGTGTGTAAATTTGGGGAGGGGTGGGGGGCTTAAGATTCCATATAGCAAAATGCAGTCTCTACTGTTTAGGTTCTTTTGAAGAAACTTATCCAATATAATTTAATGAAATTAATTAACCAGACTTCTTTTGAAATATGTCTTAGCAAAGTGTTCATTCTGGTTCCCATACTTCTGTTGCCAACTGGGAGTGTTTTGAAAATTGATGTAAACATATCGTTGGACTAGAACTGAAAACATGAAAAATGTTCAGCAGGGTATTTCAACAGCGCAATCATTAAAGAAACCATTTCCTGCATAGTTATCGTAGTTCTACTGCTTAGCTTAATGATCAACATCATTTATCAAAACATCTACTTATATATATATAAAAAAAAATCCACAATGAACTCAACATACCAAAATTCTCTCACGATCTCAGAATTTCATTGTGCATGCTGAAGTTCATTTTCATTATTCCCCCATCTCAAATGGCATAATATTTCAGTTCCAAAAATACTCTTCAAATGCCATCATCTTTTTTAAAAAGAACTATCAACATTTTAATCAAGCCTGCTTTAATACTTTATTCTTCTGTACTCATCTTTCTACTGCATTCCAGCTGTCAGTCAGTATTCCTTAGAGAAGAGAGAAAAGATAATTCTCATCCATTCTGCATTATTCTCTGAGATAAGAATCACAATTGTGCAATGTACTTTCATCCAAGTTAAGCACATTCCCTATAGCTGGAAACAATTTTTATGGGCTTTCCCTCATTCTCTGTGTTAATGGACTACCAGAAGGATGAAGTGCATTTATAGCAAGACCATGTACCGGTACTTACACATACACAACCTATACAACTCTGAAGTGCGTGCAGACTGTACAGTCATTTGTGGTCCTGCACCACTTCACATTGACTAAGAGGGACAAGAATGAGATAAGAACGCTCAGCGCATCCATGCTGTGTAGCCTAGAATTGCAGGAACAACAATGCCCAGTCCCCAACACTGCAGCTTAGAACTCAGCTACACAGCTGCAAATAAAACGTTTTAAGTGCAATATACAATGTGATGCTAGATGGCGATGGTGAGCCTTATGGAAAATTCCGTGTATTTTTAAAAACACTTTTTTAAAAAGTATTTTCAGACCGGTTTTTATATGTGTGTAGATTCCACCTGAGTCTTTACATCGCCAATGGTTGCAAACATTCATTGCACTCATAGGAGACCATTACACCCAACTATCAAAGCACAATTCGTCTTTTGAAATCGCCTCACCAAAATGCCTACACACGACACAGGGTTCACCAAAGCTTTTCCCTAACCCATGGGCCCCATATATTTCTGCTAAACTTACGCGTGGCATCTCTTAAAGTATTTGCTTCTGCACAACACAAGTTATTTGTGCTTCTGGTTTTGTTTTGTTTCACTTATCTGCAATATTTAAACTAGCTCTAAGGGTTTAGCCACACTTCCTCTTGTCTTACTGCTTCTCCCCACCGGGAAAACTGCTCTTCGGTGCTCAATTGAAGCAAATGGCAACTCTGGTTTTCTCCTGCTAAAGAACACGTTTTCCCTAGAAAAGAAGCAGGCAAGGGGGAAACTGTTCAGACTCGTTATTGGAAAGCATGGGCCAAGCAGACAGTGTGGACAAGCCCTAAGTAACTGCCACTTTTTTGTGGAGGGGGAGCAAGTAGTAAGCTATATTCTCTCTTTCCGATGATAAATAGTTGAAGAGGAAAATCAGCATGTTCCGTAAGGGCTTTAAGTACCTCCCTTTCCTAAATCAGAAAAGGGGCGGCTTTTTTATTTGCTTACCGTACAGTTAATGTTTGTGTCTGCACCTAGCGATGCCTTTTATCAGCATATACACCAAGAAGCAACTCCCAAAGGATCAGAGGAATTATGTGCATTTGGGAGGGGTATTTAGGGAACGAGTCGCTAACCTGCGTCCATCCATACACAGGAAAAGACAGACCCTGTTTTCCTAGACGGTATGTCAGACTTTAACCACACAAACTCACAGCCGCTGAAGTTTTTAGTGCTTTTAATATCCAACATAAATCAAGGGACTGGAAAGTATAAAATGCTCTGGAATATGCTGGCACGTGGTTTACCTAGGAAGATAGGACGTCTGGAAAGAGGTCATAATTTTGGTAGTAGAGAATGTGTTTTACATACTGGAGGTATCAGGTTCAATTCCTGGCATGAAAAGGATTTGGGGCAGTATACCTGCTTGAAACCTAGGGTCAGGAGAGACATGGCTAGGCAAGATGGAACAGTGATCTGATATTGCAGTGGTACCTTGGTTCTCAAACTTAGTCTGTTCCAAAACCAAAGCGTTCGAAAACCAAGCTGCGCTTTCCCATAGAAAGTAATGCAAAATGGATTAATCCGTTCCAGACTTTTAAAAACAACCCCTAAAACAGCAGTTTAACATGAATTTTACTATCTAACGAAACCACTGATCCATAAAATGAAAGCAATAATCAATGTACTGTACTATAAAATAAATAAGACAGTATTGTAGATGATAAAAATTAAAATTATTATTTTTTCTTACCTGCACTGATGATAGTCATTATTTGGATGGGGGGCTTTTATCCATTTCCGCAGTCACACAATAAATCAGTCCGTAGCTGAACTGAGTTCCACAAAGTCACAAAAACAAATTAACCGAAAAAGCCACAAAAACACAAAATAAATAGCAAAAACAAAAGCGCCAAACTTAATCCATTCCAGAAGTCCGTTTGACTTCCAAAATGTTCAAAAATCAAGGTGCAGCTTTCAATTGGCTGCAGGAGCTTCCTGCACTCAAATGGAAGTTGCGTCGGACGATCGACTCCCGAAAAACATTTGCAAACCAAAACACTTGCGGGTTTTCGGCGTTTGGGAACCAATGCATTTGAGTACCAAGGTGTTTGAGAACCAAGGTGCCACTGTACCGTGGTATCTCGGGTTACATACACTTCAGGATACATACACTTCAGGTTACAGACTGCGCTAACCTAGAAATAGTGCTTCAGGTTAAGAACTTTGCTTCAGGATGAGAACAGAAATCGTGCTCCGGCGGCATGACGGCAGCAGGAGGCCCCAAACCAAAGTGGTGCTTCAGGTTAAGAACAGTTTCAGGTTAAGTACGGACCTCTGGAACGAATTAAGTACTTAACCCGAGGTACCACTGTATTGCACACACACATTCACACAAACATACACAGAGAAAGAGTCTCTGAGTGACTAGAGGTTTTGCAGGTCCCATAACATCCCTTAAGTTTTACTTCCTTTGAGTGAAGGTTACTGAAGACTGCTGCAGTTTCTGTGATATAAGGTTTTTATTAAACACACACACACACACACACACACACACACACACACACACATACACAAAGAGGCTGGGCATTAGATAGAAGGGTCTCAGAGTTATCACTCCAACAGATCCTGTTCCCCATCAGGTCTTTCTTTCAGATTCAGTTTCAAGACTGCATTGCTGTTGTTTTCCCTCACACAGACCTTAATGACATCACCTCTAGCCACGGAAGTGGGGGCAGGAAAAAGAAATGTCCCCTTCCAGAAGCATCTTCAGCTATTTTGTTGCTCTGGCAGCACACTGCATAACTAAATAGATGGCTAAGTACAGTGGTACCTCGGGTTACAGATGCTTCAGGTTACAGATGCTTCAGGTTACAGACCCCGCTAACCCAGAAATAGTACCTCGGATTAAGAACTTTGCTTCAGGATGAGAACAGAAATCGTGCAGTGGCGGCGCAGCAGCAGGAGGAGGCCCCATTAGCTAAAGTGGTTCCTCAGGTTAAGAACAGTTTCAGGTTAAAAACGGACCTCCAGAACGAATTAAGTTCTTAACCCGAGCGAGGTACCACTGTATCAGTAAAGGCCCGTTCCACAACAAAAGAGAACATGTCTGACTGATAGTAACCATTTTCTGCAATCTTCTGGCAAACACTAATATTACAATTAGAACATCAAACGGCTACCAGGCAGCGGCGAGGGGGGCGGAGCGTGGAGGGTGCCCTTCCACATGCCACAGTTCAGGGTAGGAGAGGGGCGGGGAAGCTGTTGCTCACTCTCCTCCTGCTCTCCGCAGCTGGGTCACACACACACCTTGCCACAACTGAGGAGGGCTGCTCTCTGCCGCAAGGTCAGAAGAGCTGCTGCTGTCAGGCGCGAGGTTTGCCACCCACTTGCCTGCCATTTTGTCACACACACACCCCCAGTCATGACACCCGGGGCGGACTGCACCCACCACACACCCCTTCCTACGCCTCTGCTACCAGGGACCCTGAGACAGCATCTAGTGCAACCCCAAACTTGTAGCAGTATAAATCAGCGTCGTTTGTTCAAAGAAGCAGAAGTTAATGTTATAGGTGACACTCATCAACCCTCCAAGATAGTGGTACCTCGGATTACATACGCTTCAGGTTACAGACTCCACTAACCCAGAAATAGTATCTCGGATTAAGAACTTTGCTTCAGGATGAGAACAGAAATCGTGCAGCGGCAGCGCAGCGGCAGCAGGAGACCCCATTAGCTAAAGTGTTGCTTCAGGTTAAGAACAGTTTCAGGTTAAGAACGGACCTCCGGAACAAATTAAGTACTTAACCCGAGGTACCACTGTAATGCAAGGGATTAACAATATCAATACTATGCAAGATTATTCAGAAGGAAGTCCCACTAAGTTCAATGGATCTTAGTCCTATGTATAAGTTTTTAGCCCAAGATTTGTAGCCAATGTTAGTGCTACTCAGAAAATAGACGATTGAAAATAAGGTAAAAAAAGGTAAAGGACCCCTGGACGGTTAAGTCCAGTCAAAGGCGACTATGGCGTTGCGGCGCTCATCTCGCGTTCAGGCCAAGGGAGCCGGCGTTTGTCCACAGACAGATTTCTGAGTCATGTGGCCAGCAGGACTAAACCGCTTCTGGCACAATGGAACACTGTGACGGAAACCAGAGTGCATGGAAACACCATTTACCTTCCCGCCGCAGTGGTACCTATTTATCTACTTATGTACATTGACGTGCTTTTGAACTGCTAGGTTGGTAGGAGCTGGGACAGAGCAACGGGAGCTCACCCCATCTTGGGTATTCGAACCGCCAACCTTCTGATCAGCAAGCCCAAGAGGCTCAGTGAAATTAAAAGACGTAGATAACTTCCGTTCATTAATTTTAATGGGTTTACTCTGAGTACAACTAAGTTGCATACAACCCTAGGTGTTTCATTACTGCACAGGTGCTTATTCCAGTGAACAAGCCTTTGGGTTTGTTTTCAATATTGGATGGGCATACATGCTCATGACCTAAATGCAATATATGTTTGAAGGAAACAGACCTCTGGTATCATACTTAGAGTCAGCTATCCTAAGCCAGCCAAAGACCTATGGAAACAGTACCATGGTCAGTACCATATATTCATGGAACCTGAACACAGTGTTGCAATGGGCATAGACAGTGATCTCTTCCAGATGACCTATTTATTGAGCATGCATTCGGATTTGTCTGCAGGGAGATGCAGTGTCAATCAACTGTTATACCATACTTTCCAGAGCATTTTCTCATCACTTTCCTTACTGCAATAAGTTCAATTATTTTGGAAGTGTGTTTGTGGCACAAGAATACCAGATTCACTTTAATTGTGTAAGTTGATTCTGCTGGTATGTGACTGAATCCCATCCACAAAAGTAGTGAAAGCCTGGGGACAGTCAGTGGCTACTTGAGGTGACTAATGAGCAAGGGATGTGCAGCAACGAAACTGTGCAAAGTACATAATGCTATTCAAAGTCCTTATTAGCACAATCCTGAATTAACAATGGCCAATTTAATGGTTGGACTTCACCCCCAAAGGAGCGCTCCTCCGTTGTCTCCTAAAACAGATGGGTGCCAACCAAATTAACAATATAACTTCACTGGATTGTAGAAACAAGCCCTTTATTTATGTTGCACCCAATAGGTGTGATTTCATATGCCACAACCACTACTCCATCTAGCCCAGAGCTTACTCTAGTCATCGGCAGCTCTCCTAAGCCTTAAGCTGAGATGTTTCTGGACTTATTTTAATCTTAGACACCAGGGACTGAACCCAGGATCTTCTACATGCAAGTAAATTTCCAATATATGGAATCAGGAAACTTTTGAGGTATTCAAAATATTTGTTTATGTCCCATACAGCTAAAAGCTCCTCTGATGTGAGAGGAGGCTTTAATCCCAGGCATAGGCAAACTCGGCCCTCCAGATGTTTTGAGACTACAATTCCCATCATCCCTGACCACTGGTCCTGTTAGCTAGGGATGATGGGAGTTGTAGTCCCAAAACATCTGGAGGACCTAGTTTGCCTATGCCTGCTTTAATCAATTAATATTGATTGTACAGATGGAGAGGTGAAAGGCTCCTGCTGCTTTTGAGTGGTCCATTCATAACTACCAAATTGGCTGTTTGGCCTGCACATCCAAATGTGCTTTTTAGACACTTCCACCATCCCAAGAGGTGGGTACACACAGAGAGAGACACACATCTACATAAATAGGTACATGCATACATGCAGAGAAGCTAGCAATAATTCAGTAAATGGGTGTAGCCCCCCCCATCAAGTAAATACAGTGGTACCTTGGGTTACATACGCTTCAGGTTACATACGCTTCAGGTTACTGACTCCACTAACCCAGAAATAGTGCTTCAGGTTAAGAACTTTGCTTCAGGATGAGAACAGAAATCGTGCTCCGGCAGCGCGGTGGCAGCAGGAGGCCCCATTAGCTAAAGTGGTGCTTCAGGTTAAGAACAGTTTCAGGTTAAGCACAGACCTCCGGAACGAATTAAGTACTTAACCTGAGGTACCACTGTAAATAAATAAAACCTTGACTAAAAAGTAAAAATCGTAGAAAGATTTTGACAGGTTTTTCTGAGCACCTGGGGCCAAAAGAAAAGTAATTTAAAGCAACTCTTGTTGAGACATTTCATTCCGAATCTGCCAGACAGAGGATGATGACAGATGGGTGTCCTGTTCTCCGCCCCACTCCACATAAATCCTGGCTGCACCCATGCTCCAGCAGGATCGCTTCTTGGGCTTCGTATGCACCTGCCAACTTCATAAAACGGCATCATGCAAATCATGTCATCTGAACGCAACTCAACTATGCGACTGAAGATTTCGGAGCTCATTTAGTACGTGAAATTGGCGAGGGGCGGCTGCAAGTGGGTGGCACTTTTTGGGCGCGACGATAAACCGAGATAGCAACTTTCCAAGAAAACTAGAGAGAGAGAGAGAGTAACAAGAGAAGCAAGGCGGGGGTAGATAGAGTAAGCGAGAACCATAAATGCACTCCCACCCCACGCGCACGCTTCTTGTTCGCACGACAAGTTTCTAGCGCGTGCGCGCCACACGCGCACACTCCGCCAGGTGTTAACGAAGGCTCCGCAAAAGGCTCCACCCCTTTCCCCCCCCTCCTCTTCCTCCTCCTCCCACTCACCCAGGTTGACGAAGCTCATGACCATGTCCGCGTCGCTGAGGAAGGCGCTATCCTGCGAGGTGGCCAAGGCTGGGGAGCCGCCGCCGCCGCCGCCGCCCGAGGATCCCGGGTGGTGGCTGAGGAGCGTTTTCCGCTGCAGCGGGTGCGCCGTCGGGGGTTCCTGGCCGCTGGTGCGCTGCTGCTGCTGCTGCTGTTCCTGCGTCCCCTCTTCGTCCTCCTCCTCGCTGGACAGGGTATTGTACAGATCCAGCATGAAGAGCGGCGCCGAGTTCAGCCTGCCCGGAGGGGGCACCAACTGTTGCTGCTGCTGCTGCTGCCTCCGCTGGTGGTGCGTCGGCGGCAGGGGAGCCGCTCCTTGCTCGTCCTGCCGCGCCAAGCCGTGCGCCGGCCGGGGCCGGTGCGGCAAGCCCAGCACGGAGAGGATTTCCTTCTGCATCTCCCGCTTTTCGTGAGACTTGAGGCGCCGGTAGAGGAAGCCCGCCGCCGCCGGGGACGACGACGACGAGGAGGTGGAGACTGGCGCCTGGGGCTGCTCTTGGCTTCTGCTCGCGCCCTCGCCGCCGCCGCCCGCCAGCAGCGCCCCCGCGACGGGCGGCAGAGGCAGCGCAGGCGGCGGCGAGCAGCAGCCGCTACTGCACACCAGCGCCCACCACCAAAGCCAGCGCAGCCTCGGAGGCATCGCTCCTCCGCCCGCCCGCCCGCCCGCGCGCGCGCCTCGCCTGACCTGCTCGCTTTTTCGCCCTCGCAAGCGCTTCTCGAGCGCGCCCTGAGTCTCCTCGCTTTATCTACCCCCCTCGGGGGCTTAATTCATTGAAAAGGGACGGGGAGGGTTGGGAGACTCCTTTATAGTCGTTAACCTCATTCCTCTCCCTGGTCAGGTGCGAATTCCCCTCGATATAAAGCGAAGAAAGGCTCGCGGAAGTTCCGCGCCCGCCGAGCGGGTCTCAGTTTCGCCCGGCGTCTGTTTTTTTGCCTCCTCAGCCGGCCGTTTGCTTGCGCGTCGACGAGCAAAGCGAGGATGGAAAGCAGCGCAGGGGGGAGAAAGAGCAAGCCGCCTCGCCCCCGTTTCCCAGAGAAATTCCCTCGCAATTCGGGCAAGGAAAAGAAGATGCGCTTCTTGACAGAGCTGGGCGAGGGGTGGGAAGGACCCAAAAAGAAGGACCCCGACCTAAAATGCCGAAAGTAAAAAAAAATGGGGAAAAGAAGCGTTCCTCCCACGTCCTTGCTTTCTCCCCAGGAACCAAATTCCTTGCAAAATAAGAATTAAAAAAGCAAAGCAGCCCAATTCCCAGCCGGGTTCCCTGTCAAATTCGCCTTGCGCGAAAGCCTGAGGGCGCTTTTCAAGGCAATCCCAATTGCGCGCGCGCTCCTCTCGCCAGCTCGGGCAGCCTCGAGTCACTCATGTGAGCGGCGGCAAGTTGCTCGCAGGTACCACGACCCAGCCGAGGGAAGCGCCCGCCTACTCCTCTCCTTGATGGGCAGCGGAGGCGACGATTAAAGAGGCTCCGGGTCCCTGTCTGTCATGGGCGAAGCCTCTCCTCCCCGGGAGGGGGCGTTCCCTCCTGCAAACTCCAGAGCTCGGCTTCTCTGCTCGTTTCCCAGAATAAGATATAGGCGGATAAGGATTAAAACAGAGAAAGGACATTGCCGGAATGGAAACATGCATGTGCAAAGGACGAGGGAGGAATGCATTTGGTTTTCTTGCTGACCCCGAGCTAAAGAATTAGATTGGTTCTCAAGCGTTTGGCGCGGGCGGGGAAGGAGGGAGTCCCTTCCAGGATAAAATCCAGATGGTTTGGACCATGCGTTTCCTATCATACCCGACTATAGGCTGTTGTTTGAAACATCTGTAGGGCACCAGCTTGGAGAAAGCTGCAATAAAATAATGCCTTCGACGGAACGTGGGCGAGAGGGTTTTTATTTTCTTTTTTCCTAGCGAGGTTTCTGCAGGGTATTAAAGTTTGTTAATGTTTCTTATGGTGAAAGAGAAAAAAAAGGAAGCAGTGGAGGGGAAAGATCAGGGAGGCAAAAGCTGAGAGATAATTTGGAACAGAAGTTAAGTTCTGTGTAGGAATTGGTAGCTTATTCAGATACCATCCCATTCTTGAAGCACAGGCTAATTCTGCGCATGCTTTCCTTTTGTGTACCTCCCTATTCAGTATAATGGCTTAGTTCTGAAGAAACACATGTGGTATTGGCCTAAAATCCGCTAGGCGAACTCCACTGAACAACTCTGTACAGACTTCCAGATTTCAAAGAGCTATTTAAAGCAAAAAAAAAACCCTCTTCTACTGTAGGTGTGGCCATGGAAGCCTCATTCCTTAAACCTAGAAACATAGTGCTGAAGGATACAATCAGGTGCCCTAGCATGGGTTTCTGTAATGGCCTCAAAGAAGGCAGGCACATCTCAGCTACTTGCACACCTATGCTTACAGTTTGTCTAATCTCAGGTTCACAAGCAAGTAAAGGGCATTTGGGAGCCTGGAACGTTACCTAGAGTAGGTATTTCCAACCTTTTCAGAACCCACTTTTAATCAAAACAAGCATTTGGGGACCAATTTATTAATATTTTACTATATATCTGCATGGTCGAATATATATTTTACTATGTATTTGCACTCTTGAAGCGACCCACCTTGGATGAGGCCATGACCTGCTAGTGGGTCCCACCACCAGCTGAAGACCAGTACTCTGGAGAATATGCAAGGTGGAGTTGGAGTAGCAGCACGGTCCTCTTCATCTCCAGATCATCAGAAGGAAGCCTCCTTGTAACGGCACATACAATATTATAATATACACCCTATCCATGTGTGTTTATGCCCGTGACTTTTCTGTTATGAAATGAGGGCATATGGAAACCCACCTAGAAACTATTTAGATCAGCAGCCATTCTAACCTTATTTGCTTGGCCTTGTGTTTCAGAATGAAGATGTCCACCACATTACAGGCTCAGTCGTCATATCCATTATCAGTTCTTTTCCTGTTATTCCACAGGACAGTAGCTCTTCTTCTTCTTCTTCTTCTTCTTCTTCTTCTTCTTCTTCAGAAAGCAGGTGCCAAGTATAGATATTAAGTTTTAACACCACCCTGAGCTCCTTTGGTAGGAAGAGCGGGACATAAACTAAAAAAACACACACCACTGATGTAAATTAACAAGGTTCTGTAACAAATTCTACCCTTTCTAAAGAAAGAAACCACAAAAAAACCCACCCTAATATAAAACACCTCCTATCTAAAAAGTCCAAACATATGCAAAAGGCACTTTTCACTAGAGAACTGCGTTAGAAATTGTTCCAAAGTCTTGCTTCCACAAAATCTGATCACACTAACTCCATGGAAGCCAGAGAGTTTCACAGGGGTGGGGAACCTGTTGTCCCCCACCCTGATACTACTGGACTACAACTCCGATTATCCTCAGCCATACACTGTGCTGGCTGGGACTAATAGAACTGGAGTCAAGCAACATCTCAAAGGCCACAGATTTCCCCACCCTTGGTTTAGGATATGAACTTGTCTTCATCCACCATTATTCCTATTCCCTGATACCGTATCAGCTGAGCTAAACACTTATCTGGATCAAGATAGATTCTATTTAAATAAAAAAACTTGATAATCACAACTTGAAAAATTCTCTCATCCTTTTTAACAGCAAGTTTAACCTCCCACCCTATGCCATACATTGTACAAAGGTTCTTACTTGAAGCTGCTTTGGAGTGAATGACTTAATGAATGCAGCTTTTCAGAATAAATTCTCTTAAATTCAGTGGGTCTTGTTTGGAATTGTCCATTGCAAACAGGGTGACTAACCAGCTGCAACAGATGAAAGCTGCTGGGCTTTTAAAGCAGGGGTTGGAAAAAAATGTGGCCCTCCAGATGGTGGACTCAGACTCCCATAAGTACTAGCAAGCATGGTCGGGAATTAAGGAGAGTTGCGATCCAAACAGAATCTGGGAGGGCCCTAAGTTCACCATCCCAAAATGTGCAGCGATGGGACATTCAACATAGCTGCTTCACAGCATAGTGCTACAAGAGAGAAGCTGCATCTGCTGAAATTCCCTCCTCATCTATACAGCTATCGAAAGGCAGAGCAGCCCTGTCCTCCTTCACACGTAGCCGTCCTAACTTTCCAGGTCAGTACACTGACTTACATAGGGGCGGTGACCTAGTGTGTTTTTTAAATGGATCTGTATGGATCTTAAGGATCCAGGTCCATTTGAAAAGGGGTCACAAGAACGGGTACCCTTGCTGGCTGCCGAGCATGTAATGGAAAAGAAGTTCACAGATGATCAGATGCAAGTTTATATACTCCCATGTGTTTCCTCCTCCCTTCCACGACTTATTTATGGAGGCCTTCAAACCGAAAACAACGTATCTTATTACACAAGGAGAGTGGTTAACAGGAAGTATCATAACCTGTGAGTAACTTTAACAGGAAGTCCATGAACTTAGAACAGCGTTGTTGTTGTTTTTTATAAACTAAGCAGTTAATCTTTGTTCATTCCAAAAGATCCTTTAAGATAACAGGCATAGTTGCTTTTTGTTTTGCCTGACAAACAATCCAAGTTATAAAAAAAAGAGTGGGTTGCGTATTAAATTTTACATGTTTTAATAAAAACAATACTACTTAGAGCACTACATAATTAAGTGCTGCAAAAAAACCACCACACAGCCCAATGTATTATTCAGCGTTTTTACAACCGTACAAAGGCACAGCACTGTTATAGCTCCCGTGTTACAGATGGGAAAAGGCCAGCACTGAGCCTGGGAAACACAGGCTTGTCTAAGGCAAACCGAAACATTGCGGCTCAGACAAGATTCTCTCCACCTATAAAAACAGAATTCTTTTTAATGTGCTCACCTTTAAGGTAGGAATGGGGAAACATGGGCGTAGCCACGATTTATGGGGGGGGGCAGGCTTTATGTTAGGGTGCGGAACCTCAGTTACTTAAGTATTTTTACTGATTTTTATTGATTGGTGGGCAGCTACACCCATGTGAGGAACATATGGTCCTCCAGATGTTGCTGGACTACAATTCCCACCATGCATAGCAATGCACGCTAAGGCTGATGGGAGTTGGAGTTCAACCATGTCTGGAGAGCTGCACAGCTACCCCATCCCTGTTTAAATGTAAAGTATTTCACCACTGCAGGACATTAGTAAAGGAAGAGGGAGGAATGTACAGAAAACTCTTCATCTTATTATCTCCCCTCCTACCACCTGCAGGGAACCCAGAGGGATTTTGAGGAGGTCTCCATTGATGCAAAGTTGACACAACAGTCCTAAAAACAAAATCATATTGTGACAGCATTCCCTAGAGATTAGCTATAGGAGAAACAGGGGCTGTAAAATATATAAAGGTAAAGGGACCCCTGACCATTAGGTCGAGTCGTGGCCGACTCTGGGGTTGCGGCGCTCATCTCACTTTATTGGCCGAGGGAGCCAGCGTACAGCTTCCGGGTCATGTGGCCAGCATGACTAAGCCGCTTCTGGTGAACCAGAGCAGCACACGGAAATGCCATTTACCTTCCCGCTGGAGAGGTACCTATTTATCTACTTGTACTTGACGTGCTTTCAAACTGCTAAATATAAAATATGTAAAATGTAAAATATGTAAATATGTAAAATATATAGGCTATAACATATTAGCATAACTAAAAATTAATTGCTACAGGTGAGGTCCCACAACAAAACATCACAAAGGGTAAGATTCTCTCTCTCTTCTCCCTCTCTCTACCCATACTTTCTGGTTCTACAGCCTGAGTCACTCCTAGGGTTGACCTGGGAATGTTAACTTTGTTGTTGTCTTTTTACTCTGAAGCCAATGAGAGGTCTCTGGGGAAGAACACAAAACGTCCTCTGAGCTTATGGTACTCAGGCTTACACGACAGCATCTGGGGCAAAAACTGTGGGAGCGTGGTAGGAAACTTGTTCCACATAATACAGCTGATCATTTGAGGGGGGGTTCAAACGCAGTGCACCCCTCTTCTCAGCCAGCTCCTCATTCCTTCGGTCACTCAGTCCTCCTCCCTTAACGTTCCCCCCCCTCGCCTTCCTCCTGGCTGAAAGCTGCCACTGGACTTCCTGCCTGCACACCTCTGTGGCCATGTTCCCCTCCCAAGCTGTCAAGGGGGATGGAAGTATCACCATGAGTACAAGGGGATTCAGAAACCGAGCTCTGCAAATATATTCTTGATAATCTGCACCCCAAAGGGCCAGTTCTTTATTTTATTTACAGGGATGCATATCATTCGTGCTGTGGGTTAAACCACAGAGCCTAGGACTTGCCGATCAGAAGGTCGGCAGTTCGAATCCCCGTGACGGAGTGAGTTCCCGTTGCTCGGTCCCTGCTCCTGCCAACCTAGCAGTTCGAAAGCCCGTCAAAGTGCAAGTAGATAAATAGGTACCGCTCCAGCGGGAAGGTAAACGGCGCTTCCGTGCACTGCTCTGGTTTCACCAGAAGCGGCTTAGTCATGCTGGCCACATGACCAGGAAAAACTGCCTGCGGACAAACGTTGGCTCCCTCGGCCAGTAAAGCGAGATGAGCGCTGCAACCCCAGAGTCGGCCACGACTGGACCTAATGGTCAGGGGTCCCTTTACCTTTTTATATTATGGTTTAACTGCGAGCATTTCCAAGCAGTTTACGTAAAATAAAACCATACAGAATAAAACCATCATGCAACCAAACAGAAACCTGAACGCTACCTTAAAATGGCTGGTGGAGTAAGATAATTTTTGACATGCTCCTGAAGTTCAGCTTGAAGAGCGCCTGTCTAATTTCAGTTGGGAGGGAGTTCCACGGACTTCGGCCCACAACACTGAATGCATGGCTTCTTCCACTACCAATTGCCTCGGGCTGAATGCTGTACTCCAGCCAAATGACTACTTAGCCAGTGAGGAATGGGCCCTGGATCCTGCTCTCTGCTGTCCAAGTTCCATGGCATCATGAGGGCAGGTTGCATGTCTCCAGGCGGTTTGCTGGCTTTTTTCCAACCAATGTATTGCAGACCTCAAAGAAGTCACGCACATAACTTGGGGCACCTTCTCCCAGCTTTCTCCCTAGTCCCCATTTAGCTGGGCACCCTTCAAATCTGCATGGAGCATACCCATTTATTAAGAGGCAGAGCAATATTTGCTTAGAGGCAAACCAATATATCTTCAGCCAGACCTTATTTACACTTGCACATTTGGAGAAGTATGACCCTGGGGAGTCAGAGCTCAATATTGCAATGTTTCCATTTGGATTCAGGTCATGTTACTTTAATTTTAAAAAACCAACAACCTCTGGATGCTCTACAACTGTCAAGGAACTAATGAGAGGAAATGTGAATTTATACGTACATATATGTAAAATGAACATTTTTCCATTTGAAATTTTAAAGGTTTTTTTTTTTAAGAGTACAGAAAATTATTCCTTGCTGAACAAAACGTAAAGGTGTTCCATGAGGTCTCAGGCTACAGAATTAAAACACCAATACTATTAAAAGAATGTTTCACCTCCTAATATTTGCTCTCTCACACTCTCAAACTTTCCTTTCACTGTCCTTTCTTAGAATGTTATGAATGCAGAATACAGAATATCATATTTTCCTACTCATGAAGGACACCTGGTGGCGAACCAGAGTCAGCTTTCTAGAAATGATTCCATACAGGAAAAATGGCAAGTTTGCTTTTGGAATTAGCTCCTTTAAATTCTTGCCCTAAAGCCAAGGTACTGTCTGTGCTAGTACTCAGAAGGTGTGTCACCTCTTTGTCAGTGATGTGCTGTAAATACACTCATGAAATCATCACCAGAGGAATTTAAGATATAAAAGCATTTATCAGGGAGAAAAAAAACCTAAAACACTGCACTTAAATGTATAATTTATCTGTCACCTTATAATCTCATCTTCCCTCCAAAGAGCTCAGGGTGGTATAATTGAAGTTATTTCATCTACATAAGAACCCAATGATGTAGGGTTGTATTGCAAAAATGTCTTTTTCAAGACCACCTAGTGTCGTTATTGCCTCAGGATTTCAATCTGGCCTTTTGAATGCATAGCCAAACTCTGTTCCCTATCACGAAGATTTCCTCTGGCAGCTTTAATGAGCAGGACAAAGTTTCCCAAACTGTGGTCCATGGACCACCAGTGGACAGCAAACTTCATTCAGGTGACCCACAGCAAGCCCACATTATATGGCCGTTTTGATTTTTAATTGTATTTTTATTGCTTCTTTTATTTCTTAGGTTGTATTTTATTACATTACCAATTGAACTCTATGTAATTCAATAATTGCAACGGACTTATTCCAATAGAATGGAATTTTCCCCATGGAATAAGACAATATAATACATTGCAAGAAATAAAAGAATCAAGGAAAACAATGAAAAAACATACAGCATCTAGCATTGAATATTGCAAGTCCAACAAGAGGCAGAAAAATATTTTAAGTGGCCGAAACCTTCGGCAATTTTTAAGTTGGGTAGGACGGGTCTAGGGCTGAATCTACACATATATTTAAAAATGCTGTGAAAATGCTTTATACACACACACACACCATAAATCTAATCTAATCTATCTATCTATCTATCTATCTATCTATCTATCTATCATCTAATTCTAAGCCCACCTGCGCCATCTAGTGTCACATTTATATAATGCACTTAAAACACACTTAAAACGTTATCTTTGCAGCTGTATAGCTGAGTCCTAGGTAATTAAAGTTGTATAACTCATTCCTGGCCCACATAACAGATACTTGAATCTTTAAAAAGCACACTTGTTGGCATGTACAGCACTGTGGTGCACCCAAGTGCACATATCAAGGCCCTGTGTTTGCACGCTCTTCAACCACTTTAATTTACCAAGGGGAAGCACCTCCCTAGAGGAGCAAACGCAGAAGCTACGGTGTTTGAAGACGATGAGCTTACATACGAGAACAGCAGTGCCCACCTTCGGACTATTAAACTAAAGAGACTTCCAGCGCAATACAGATGTTCTCAGGAAAAAGTAACATTGGAACTTAACTACCAGGCAACTAAGTACAGGATTGCAGCTTCATTTACTGACTATTTTGGAACCTATTTCCTTAGGATTTCAGATACACATTAGTGACCAATATTTGTTAGGGATCAGTAGTAATTTGTCAACAACAAATGTAAGTATTTATAGGAAGAAACATTTTTGATGAAAATGAGAGAACTATATATATATATATATGTGTGTGTGTGTGTGTTTGTGTGTGTGTGTGTGTGTGTGCACGCGCTCAGAAGCAATAATTAACGCATACTGTCATGGGCACATGTAAAAACACTAATAGAGCAGTCCTATATTTGTCTGCTCAGAATAAATCCTATTGAGTTCAATGGGACTTACTTCTGGGTAAGAATTGCAGAGATTCTGTGACCAGTTTAGGCCTTAAATATACAAATAGCTGGCAATTCTTAGCTACATTTACATTTTTGAAAAATATAGCCCACATTAGCATTAGTTCAAGTGTGGATTTTCTATAAAACATTTTTAAAGGCTGCATTTCAGTGGGATATGCATATATACTGCATGTGGCTTTTCTTATTTTGCAAGTGCAACATAGATTTATTTCTATTATAAAGTGGGCGTTCAAAGCGAAGAGCCATTATAGGCAACTGCTACAACTTTGCCCCACCACGCCCGTGCCCCAAGCTGAACTTATTAGCACCAGGAACAGATTCTTCTAATACCACCTTTACTCCAGTGTCAAACTCAAACTGCATGGCTTCTGTGAAGGAAGAGGCATCAAACGCACTATAGTAAGCAGAATTTCTGTCTGTGCGCATGCACTGCTGGGGAAATGCTGAAATTTGTTCTGCTAATTCAATGGCATGCTGGAGGGCTGGAAGAAAGAAAAGGGAAACACAACCATATATTAAAATTAGGGAAAGTGGGCCACAATAATAATATTTTTTTATTTATACCTCGCCCTCCCCGGCCAAGACCGGGCTCAGGGTGGCTAACACTGAATATAAATACAGTAAAAACATTAAAAACAAACAGCCCCACCCCCAAAAGCAGTTGATTAAAATATAAGTTAGAATACAGTTTAAAATGCAGCTTAAAATGCAGCCTCATTTTAGTGATAGCCTATAGATCAAAAAGCAGAGACATCACCTTGCCAACAAAGGTCCGTATAGTTAAAGCCATGGTTTTCCCAGTAGTGATGTATAGAAGTGAGAGCTGGACCATAAAGAAGGCTGATCACCGAAGAATTGATGCTTTTGAATTATGGTGCTGGAGGAGACTCTTGAGAGTCCCATGGACTGCAAGAAGATCAAACCTATCCATTCTTAAGGAAATCAGCCCTGAGTGCTCACTGGAAGGACAGATCCTGAAGCTGAGGCTCCAATACTTTGGCCACCTCATGAGAAGAGAAGACTCCCTGGAAAAGACCCTGATGTTGGGAAAAATGGAGGGCACAAGGAGAAGGGGACGACAGAGGACAAGATGGTTGGGCAGTGTTCTCGAAACTACCAGCATGAGTTTGACCAAACTGCGGGAGGCAGTGGAAGACAGGAGTGCCTGGCGTGCTCTGGTCCATGGGGTCACGAAGAGTCGGACATGACTAAATGACTAAACAACAACAACAACTGCTGCTGAGCAATGCCTTTGGTGCAACGCTCCACTTTCCCCTCCTCCTGTGTGAATCCATTGCTTTCATTGCTTCCCTTGCAGTATGATCGCTATCAGGAGTGTCAGCTTGGCCCCGGGACAATAGTTGCCCAGGGCCATGGGTGCCATGCAGTGTGCATTGCCCAGACACTGAAATTTGTGGGTGCCTGGTCCCTTCATGGGGAGTTTTGTGGGTGCTTGGGAACCAAGGGAGTTGGCACTTATGATCCATATTATACTTTTTCTGCCACTCTCCAAACAATTGGGAAATCTGCAAGATAAAATTTTGAAAAACTGAATGGTACAGGGTTTTTTTTGGGGGGGGGGGTTGGCAATGGCAGCTGCCTTTCTGGAAGGGTGCATCACCCATTGCAGATTTCTTATGTGGGTGTCCACAAGTGCCTGGGGTGTGGGTCTCCTGGCAGCACTATTAACTTAATAAAAATTTACTTGCAATTCTGCTCCAAGGAGTGCTCGATTCAACATGCAATCATAAAATAAAGCCATAACAATCCAATAAAACTAAACAGAGTCGGACACGACTAAATGACTAAACAACAAATAGATCAAAGTCATAAGGGGAGAAAACGGCAAATATTCACCAGGGCCAACTATCCATGCTGGTCCTACATGGGCCAGCAAAAAGAGCTGAGGGGAAATTTATATACAAATCCCATATAAGGGGTTCCATCAAAAAAACAAACGAGAGGGGGTTTGAACTGAGTCCAGCCCAAAGGCCAGGTGGAACAGCTCCATCTTGAAGGCCCTGCGGAAAGATGTCAAATCCTGCAGGGCCCTGATCTCCTGCGGTAGGGCATTCTACCAGGCCGAGGCCAGAGCTGAAAAGGCCCTGGCCCTTGTTGAAGCCAATCTAACGTCCTTGGGGCCCAGGACTTCCAAAGTGTGGTTATTTATGGACCTTAAGGTCATTTCCAAAGCGGAGGAATTGCATTTTCTTAATCTAAGTCCCAGCTCTAGGTTTGCCTCCTTTCAAATCTTCTATATTTATTATTATTATTATTATTATTATTATTATTATTATTAAAAATATTTTCTTGCTTTACAAAAGTACACGCTTTGTCTCTTTTTTCAAGTTGTACAGTCTTTTCTACAGATCAGTTACATTTGTTATGAGACATTAGTGTTGAGTACAGTATAAGGTCAGGAAGAAAAGGGAGGGGGGGAATCTTCTATACTTATATGCTTCTGCAGAAATACAGCAAGCCGGCTTCTCATGAGAGAGTGAATAATTCTCCCAGACTCTAAAAGCAAACCTCTTTGAGGGGTAAGAGCAAAAAGAGGTTCTCATTTTAATTCAGAAGGTAGGTGAACTTCAACAAGTTATGGGAACACTATCATGATCAACTGACCCTGATTTGTTGCTTAACTTACGAGAGGAAAAGCATAATCTTCATGCAAAAATCACAGCGGCAACTTCCATGAGCAGGAAGTCCTGGTGGAGTGGAAGTCCTTGATCATAGAAATTTTTATTGCCATCTCTAATCCCATTGAGACTTTGCTTCAATTATTATTTCCTGTCTACTCTTCATTCTCACTCTGCTTTGTACCACTTTATTGGTGCAGTGATTCCTATGTATTAATCCAGTAATTCCAAAACAGTGAGTCAAAGCTCACCCATTAGATCACTAATTTCCTGCTCTATACGTGTTATGCTTTTCAGTAAGTTAGATGGACTTTTATGATGTATGTATCATCTTCATTCTTTCCAGACAACTCATTAAAATGAATTCGCACATGTTCTACATTTCATGTAATGCCTTCAAGTCAAGCCTCTAAGTACTAGCGCTATATTTTTATATATAAACTGCCTTTACATTTCCATAACCTGGAACCTTTCATTTCCTCAAGATAATGCCAGTCTCTAAACACCCTCAATGTAATAGGAATCAATTGCAAAGAGTAAAAGGGAGGGATGAATTCTTGGCTTAGAAGAGAGTATTCTGCTACCGAGGAAGACACAACAGATGCCAGGAACTTCAGCACAAGACTTTCTGTTTCACAGCTGCCTGCATATCTTTCTGCAAGAACATTTGCTGAACACATTGCAAAACAAAACGGGCTGAAGACAAGTAAACACATTTCAAAGATGAAGATTCCAAACTGCAAGAAACAGGTCCCACCCCTCTGCTCCATACTGTGACCTCAGTCCAGAGAAGAAGACCAACAGCAATGCATAGTGGTGTTAAGAGGATCAATGTCTCTCTGATAATCTGCTGGAAAGCCTGTGGTCACAATAAACAAGGCTGTGAAATACAGATCAACTGATCCTGTGATAGCTGAGAAGAAGGAGAGCCTAGGAAGAAAATACCATCTCTGGGCAATACTGGCAGGGCCAAGAACTCTGCATCTATGGAAGAGCATGGGAAGAGCCATCTAAAAATAAAAATTGATGTCTTTGCCCTATTTTCTTTCTTTCTTTTTCAAGTGAATGCATATTTTAATGGAAGACATCAAGCTGTGGGCATTTAATGAGAAACAGCAACACCTTGCTAATTCACACAACTAGCAACCACTCCTTTTCTTTGCCCAGAAATATTTTTCCAAAAATATCGCACGGATCTCCCAGATCAAAATCTTTGAGAGAGAGAGAGAGCAATGGCTGTGGTGAATAAACACTGATTAATTCAATAACAACATCACTAAGAAACCAATATTGTTTGTTTATATAAACATTTGAAAGCGATTTAAAAACACACACACAAAAACCTCATACTTACAATTCTGCACATAATCACAACTTTGTTTGAATATCCATGTCCACGCTTAACCCAGTGTAACTTTATTTGTACTTCCAATACATCCCAATATAGAAATGTACACATATGCGCCAAAAGCTAAGTGTCAAGCTAGATAGCAGTAGTACTGTGTATTTAAATATAGAACTGGCTCAAACATGCAGAAAGACGGGCGTGAGGTGGTGGTCTGATTTTAACCAAGAAGGCAGGGCATGGGTTGGGGAGCTGATAACAATTTTTTACTTCTCCAGAGCCATCTCCTCTAGTGCTTTCCACCCAATTGAAGTTATTATCTTTTTCTGTACTTGGCTGAGAAGCGCTTGGGGAGAGGGTTCTGTACTCCTTACCCTTTTACTGTTAAAGTTAGAGTTAGAACTCACCCCTCATCTCCTCCTTCTGTGCGATCAAGTGCCTGAGAAATATTTTCTGTGTCAACGTCTATCATTGAATCTCTAGACATCTGCCATGGGACCCCGTGCGTCACAAAGGATTATGGGAGTGTGTTTTGAGGCGAATGTTGCGTTCTCATGTGCAGTGCACAAACTAGGTCTCGTAGGCCTGGCCATTACCTGATGTGAACTGAATGTGTCCACTTGTCCACTGGCAGCTGCATGAGAGGATAAGGAGTGATGGGAAACCATCTTAAAAACGGGAAATTTCTCCACTGTTACCTTCTAATTAAGTAATTCCTAATAAGGTTCAGTTGTTAGAACACCCCTGGCCTCTTCTAAAAAGAAATAATATGTGCTTAAACAGGTGCTAGGCACAATGTAGGAATTATATACAGTGGTACCTCAGGTTAAGTACGTAATTCATTCTGGAGGTCCGTTCTTAACCTGAAACTATTCTTAACCTGAAGCACCACTTTAGCTAATGGGGCCTCCTGCTGCCGTCGCGCCGCCAGAGCACGATTTCTGTTCTCATCCTGAAGCAAAGTTCTTAACCTGAAGCACTATTTCTGGGTTAGCTGAGTCTGTAACCTGAAGCATATGTAACCTGAAGCGTATGTAACCTAAGGTACCACTGTACTGTATAAAAGGTATGGAATCTTTACCACCTAAAACAAGATAGTGGGCAAAGGGCAAAGGACATGAAAGGGAAGGGAAAGAAGGACAGGCAGAGAAGACGGCCCTACAGCCAGGGGCAGTGCATCAACGAAACATGAAGGTGCCATTCTGCTACTGCCACCTCTTTACCTGGTCTGCACAGCAGCACCTGCAAAGCAGCAGTGCCACATCCCAACAAGATACTATGCAAGATTTTGATGAGATCTCGTGAGATCTCACGGGAACCTGCTGCTGCTGCTTCACCAACAAAACAATAAAATGCAGCTAAAACAACAGACATGCCCCCAAACAAAAACAGGGGCTCTCATATATTTACCCTTTTTGTCTCACCACATGCCGTCACCAAACTAGAGACAGTGATTTGCCATGGACAAGCAATACAAAATAAAAGAATTTGTTTACTGGAACTATTATTACGCATTACGGAAGGCTCTTCTTCTCCAACGAATTGTACAGAGCTTTGTTTAAGTTCTGTAATTGAGCTGCTGTGCTCTAATTTCTGATTCAGTGCGCTAATAAAATGGCCACAACACTTTCCTTTATAACAAACTGGAAAACAACCCCAAATTTAAGGATTCTTTTAAAAAAACAAAAACAAAAAACAAAAAACAAAACTTAAGCATCATCTAATTGATAAAGTTATACTTATTATGGAATAGCTGAAATACATTCTGTAACATTTAGTATCTATCTTGATGAGTAAGGAATTGTGGGGCAGACTAAAACCCTATTCAGGCACAGTGAGGACAAGAGTACCAGCTCTGCCCCCCCCCCAAACTTCACTATTATCATGAGGAGGGTGACCTTTTGAAGTGTGGGGGGGCCCTCCTGTACTTCTGGAACACCCCTGGGGTTCTAGAACCTGGATTTTCCAGGATTCTAGAACACACAGGAAGCCTCCACAAATACTGGGGCCTCCCTATTTCCGAAGACAGCCTTTTGCAAGTTGGAGAGGGATGAGAACACAAGTGGGGGGTAGCAGAACTTAGACACACTGGTCCCCGGACTGCGCAGGCCCTTGTGGTTCGCTTTTCTACACTTATTTTGGCAATGTCTACAAAGGGCTAGAGAGGAAGTACCACACTGTCTTTAGACAACCAAAAAAGAATTAAGTTAACAACCACAGCCTGGGACTCAGATGACTTTTAAAAAGCAAAAAAAAAAAAAAAAAAAAAATGCATTTTATTAAAAATTCTCCCAAAATATGGTTACACTTAGCAAGTTCAAAAGCACAACCAGCTACAGTGTGTACAATGTCAAGTTGTACCCCTGCTTAGTGACTCTGTGTCCAGGCACAGAGCATCTGTTCACCCACCCCCAAACCTCGGGGGTATTTAACTTTTGGGAGCTGGAATAGCAACTTAGGTCAATGTGCAAATATTATTTAGAGCAAATTCTCAAAAGCCTCCCCAAATACAAAAATATGGGCTTTGCCATGGACAAAGCAACGAGAAATAAGAATTCACCTTAGGAAATAGGGGCATTCAGGGTACATGCTTAGGTGCAAGCTGTCGCCTATGCTATTTTTTATTTCATTTAAAATAATTAATTAATAAGAAGCACAGAAGTGCAAGTCTGTTCTTGGTCTATGTTGTAATCAAGAACTGTACATACAAATTCTGTCACTAAGAACATGTGGCTTTTTACATGTGGCTTTGAGTTTATTAAAAAAAAAGTGTTTTGATTTTCACTACACGCATACCACAATTATAAAGACAGAGAATAGGAGTAATCACAGGATATGACATTTAATAAATTTAAAGCCTGAACAAAGCTCTAATTTTGCTTCCTGGTGATTCCAGGAAGCAGACTTTGGAAGGCCCACCATGGCAAAGTACAAAGTCCTATGGCCTTCCAGTTGTTCAACAGCAACTTCCATCATCCCTGACCATCTTCCATGCCGGCTGGAGCTTACAGAAGCTGAAGTTCAACATGTTCCCTATCCTATGGCTTTAGAAAGGAGCTGGCAGACTTCTATTTTCTTGGCAGCCATTCTGCATGCCAACAATTGTTTGTGAAGCCGGCTAAACCAGGTGAGGGTAGCTGATGGGTCTCAAATGCTTGGTGAGTTAGGGGCTTTCCCTGCATGCAAAGACAGGCTCTGGTGATTTGAGCAGACAAGACCAATAGTGGGTCCAATGGTCAAGAAGGCAGTTTCTGCGTGTGCCATAGAGGGAAGTGAGGGGCAAATGGGGCTCGTCAACCTGGGAAAGTAGCCCATCTAGGAGAAGGGAAACTCTGATCCTAAACCTCTGCTGCCTTGCCTTGTGGGACACCTTGGGGAAAAGAAAAGGCTACGGAGTAAACCCAACCCAAATCCAGAGCGGACTCCCTAAGACAATTGGATGGCGCCTTGTACGGCTCCGTCCAGCAATTCCTTCAGCCAAGTTGGTGCCAAACGTATTGCTCTGTTCTGCTTTGGACCACATGAGCACAGCCGGGGGTGTGGGTGTGGGTGTCTTGTCATCTGGGAAGCCCAGGATCTCCATACACACTGCCCAGGCTTGCATCCCAGAGAGGTCACTTCGTTGCTGCTAATGCAGCAGTTTGACTTCACCCCCAGAGACACATCCCATTGTCTCTCGAGACAGACGGATGCCCAACGCCCCTGCAACTGTTGCTCCTAAGCAGTAAAGCAATTTCCAGTTATATATGGTGTGTGTTTTACTTACTATTACATTATTATTATTATTATTATTATTATTATTATTATTATATTTAACATTGTTATATACTGAGCTGAATCCTAGAACAATAGGATCCATAATGCAGCAGTCTGATTGGTCCGCAGGAGCCACCCAATCCAGCTCCAGGTGGAAGTGAATCAGCGACCTGATTGGCCTGCAGGAGCAGCCAATCAGGCTCCTGGATGAAGTGAATCAGCAACCTGATTGGCCTGCAGGAGCAACCAATCAGGCTTCTGGAGGAGGTGAATCTGCAACCTGATTGGCTTACAGGAGCAGCCCGCAATTAACCAATCACGTGGGGCCTATTGTGTAAATAATGTATATATAGCTAGACGTTTTGGGGAAAGCTTCATTCATTACTACTATGAGCTGAATAAAGAGCATGAAATTCACACTCGACTCCGAGTATATTTCAAACATACATATATTTATAAAATCCAGAGATGCCACATTTAGTGCATGTCTATGCTTGTCTGATCAAAATGAATTCCTGCTGAGTTCAGCAGGACTTGCTCCCATCCCAGCCCCAGGTAAACCTCACACTCAGTTTCTTGTACTTGAAAACATTTGCTATGTTTCTCACAAGTGAAACAGTATGAAAAGACATCTCCAATTAGGTTTGGAAGGGCTGCTAGAGGGAGACAGGTAAATTTTTTTGGGGGGGTGGATCTGGTCCACAGGGGGCTCCCACTTGGACATCCCTGGCTGGCGGTAAACAAAACAGGGTTTCATTCATGTTTGTCTCAAAAGATACATCTCCAGATGCCAACCAAAACAGCCATATTTTTTAAAAGGAATCCGGATATCAGGACGCACAGAGCACATGGGCAGAAAGTCTGTGGAGACGTTAGTCACTTCTTGGACCTGAAGAATGGCGGCAGCTTCAGGAGGGATTGAATAACCTACTGTGTTATTAATGATCTCCCTCACCCCACCCCACCATTACACTTCCACGATCAAAATAATCTAAATTTTAACACACCCGCATGCACAGAAAGCTTTAAAAAGAGAGAGAGGGAAACATCTGAATCTGTACCTTTTTTGTTATGGCTAGTTGACTCCTGGCTTATTTCCTTTCTAAAACTCTGCTACAATACGGATGCCTCGCCCCACCAGCAATTTCCAAAGCCTGTTTTGCATTCAGATACGTACATGCTGTCATCGTTTTGTTAACAAGTCGGTGATGGGGTGGGGAGGAGAACAGCAGCCCCACCAGCTTAAGTTGAATCAAAGCAGCTGTTGCTGGTCATTTTTTTAAGCCAGCTTCCATGCCAATTCGGAATGAGGTAAAGCCTGATTCAGAAGGGTCTTCCTTTTTCCTTCTGCAGGAAACCTCCGGAGTCTAGTCAAGAGAAGAACTGCTGTGTGCATTTACCTTAACGGAGGTAGTTCCCCCTCAGTGGTCAAAGGTTAGCAGCAGGAATGTGTTTTCGTGATGGGACACACCCTTGTTATTGGAAGAAATGTATTTCCATGTTGTCAAACCCGCGCTCTAAATTAAACAGAAATCAGGGTTCTGCCTTCTGAATGGAATGAAAGTTCGCAAAGAGCTGCCAGTTGCTGGCTACAGAAAGGATGCTATACGTTCACATGCAACATATGTGTTCTACGCGGCTCTGAGAAGGGGGGGAGGCATCCTGCCTAGCCTCTCCCACCCATCCCATGGGGAAAAGGGGAAAAAATGCTGGAAAGCTAGGCTTCCAAACTGCTTTTTGCCTGCTAGTCTATGGCCAGTAAGAACTTATCTAAAGCAGCCTTTGCAAACCCGGCACCCTCTGAACACTTCGGACTACAACTTCCATTGGTCATGCTGGCTGGGGCTGAGGCGAACTGTAGTCCAAAACTCGTGGTGCGCACCAGCAGATGCTTCACTACAGCAGATGCCAACAGGGCCCTGCAACAGATTAGACCAAGTATCCCCAAACTCAGCCCTCCAGCTGTTTTGGAACTACAACTCCCATCATCCCTAGCTAACAGGACCAGTGGTCAGGGATGATGAGAATTGTAGTCCCCTTTGGAAGAATGACAGATGAAGCTGATGGACTATATGGAACTGGCAGAAATGACTGGCAGAATCCGAGACCAGGGAGAAGAGTCGGTGGAAGAAGAGTGGAAGAAATTCAAAGATTATCTACAGAAATATTGTAAAATTAATGAATGTTAGAATGATGTTGGATAGAAATTAAGTAGTTTCCAGCTGTAATGCTCTAAGGGAATATGAAAAAAGGGTTATAAATAGGTAAAAATCTAATGCTATTATTTTTAAGATCAAGGATTAGGATAATTAAAGAGGGTAAGGATTTGCTGAACCAACAGATTGAAGTGGAATACAAAAAAGGGAGGTATGAGGAGGTCCGGGAAACAAGCTAAAGGAAAATAAGTAATGGAAAATCTGTGTGTTTTTAACCATTTTTATTTTGTATTTTTGTTATTTTTTTTCATTTTTATTGTAATATTTTAAAAAATCTTAATAAATATCTTATAAAAAAAAAAGAGAGAGAGAATTGTAGTCCCAAAACAGCTGGAGAGCCACGTTTAGGGGTGCCTGGATTAGACCTTTGTGCTGCACCAGCCTATTGGTCCAATCCTAACCAAAAGTCATCTCCCCATCTAAAAACATGATTCAGCACAACAAAGGCTGGAATTAAATGCACTCGGTGCATTTAATTCCATTCAGGTTGAATGAAACTGAAACGCGCAGGGCTCTAGCAACCCAATAATACATTGGATTTGTCCAATCTTATTTATTTACTTGATTTATACCACACTTTTTCTCCAAGAAGGTACACGTGATTCTCCCACTCCCTAGTTTATCCTCACAACAAACTCTGTGAGGTAGATTATGTTGTGAGACTTTGACTGGTTTTGAACCCAGTTAATAATGACATGCTGCGTAAGACACCTACCTTGGCCACTGGGAACTATTCGATTAGCCAGTCCAAGCTGAAATGCTTCCTGCGCACCAACAGGCCGCCCAGTGAGAATGAGATCCAGCGCACGTGAAAGGCCAATTAGCTTTGGTAGTCTAACAGTGCCACCATCTATCAGCGGAACACCTAAAAAAAAACCCAGCCAACAATAGTTAAAGGGGGGGAACCTCACTCAAATAACCTTGTTTTAAGCAAACTGGAATGTTAATGTCTCTGAAACTAGGGTTGCCATGTGTCCTCTTTTTCAAGGACATGTTCATTTTTTCCATGGGTATGCAAAATGAGAGTCATCAAATGTAAAAGTCAGCAAATGTGTCCTCTTTTTTTGCTCTTCAAAATACGGCAGCCCTAACACATTATACAGGGACGTGGGTGGCGCTGTGGGTTAAACCATTGAGCCTAGGACTTGCTGATCAGAAGGTCGGCAGTTCGAACGGGGCGAGCTCCCGTTGCTCGGTCCCTGCTCCTGCCAACCTAGCAGTTCGAAAGCACGTCAAAGTGCAAGTAGATAAATAGGTACCGCTCCGGCGCGAAGGTAAATGGCGTTTCCGTGCGGTGCTCTGGTTCGCCAGAAGCGGCTTAGTCATGCTGGCCACATGACCCGGAATCTGTACGCTGGCTCCCTCGGCCAATAAAGCGAGATGAGCGCTGCAACCCCAGAGTTGGCCATGACTGGACCTAATGGTCAGGGGTCCCTTTACCTTTACCTTTAACACATTATACTCCCGTAATCTGGGATAAAGGCATGTATAATCCTCATTTACCATCCAACAGCCTTCTTATCATGAAACACATGGCCAAAAGGTAAGCAATGAGATGTGTCCTACAGAGACTCTGGCTATGTTCACAGTCACAGTAAGCCATAAACCATGGTTTACTGTGCACAAGCCAACAACATCCACTTCATTCCTCCCTGGGGAGAAGCAAATTGTGATATTTGAGCTTAGGGTCATGTGCAAGCCAAGCACCGTGGTTTGAT
This sequence comes from Podarcis pityusensis, assembly GCF_964106645.2. NCBI lineage: Eukaryota > Metazoa > Chordata > Lepidosauria > Squamata > Lacertidae > Podarcis > Podarcis pityusensis. Next base: position 64,373,202 of record NC_138031.1, read on the forward strand.
TCACTCCTAGCAAACCACCCTAAGCCAAGGTTTGCACTTGGCTTATCAATCATTATCTGTTTGAGCAGACATCATGCGATGCCAAGGATTATTTCTCCGCAGCAAGAGCAGGGCACAATCAGCCCTTGCGCAGCTTCCGGCTTACTGTGATGTGCAAACAACACGGCTACTTCCAACACTCTGAAAATCCAACAAGCGCAGGAGTCAAATGTACTGATACCAGTTGTATTGATCCCAGTGCAATTTGAGCAAATGCCTCTTTACCAGGCGACAAAAAGATACATTACCCCAATAGGAGTTAGTAGCTCCTTTTGAGTACATAAGGAAGTTACAAGAGATGAAAGCAATTTCTGATTCTTTTAAAACTGATTTGCTTGAAATATGTTGGGCTTAATAACATTGGCGTCAATGAACCTGTCTCCCGCACCTGTTGAATTTCCATCTCTTCCTGGTCTGCGGTGGTTCCCTTTTTGGATGTTTTGTACCCTTGGCTGACTTTAGCTAGTGCAAAATGAGTGTAGTGAGCAAGGAAACAACTGAAGTCAGCAATTTGTCTGAAATGCCAGAGAATAGTGGCCAGAGAGTAAGGGCAGGATTCAACTGTCCTGGGGGTTGCTCAGTCAGTACAGCATGAGACTTTTAAAGTCAGGGTTGTGGGGTTCAGCCTCACGTTGGGCAAAAGATCCTTACATTGCAGGGAATTGGACTAGACTAGATGATCCTTGTGGTCCCTTCCAACTCTACAGTTCTATGAACTAATAAGACCCTAATAAGTGGAAGCAAGGGCTTCCACTTCCAACTAATGAGACCCATCAGTGGAAGCCCTGGGCAAGGGCTTCCACTTGTGCAATGGGACTTTCCTCTAACCCCACTCCCCACCTTCTCTGAAATTGGCTCTGGAGGGGCTACGATAAACCCCGGAACAGCGTGTGGGTTGGTGGTGGAGAGGAGACATCGTTCCATCTGGCAAGGCAAAATGCTTTCCCTGATGGAACCATCAGGGCAACACTGCATTCCTCCCTAAATCTCCATGAATCCATGGGGGGGGGGCACTCAGCAAAGTTCTGCTCAGAGTAAACACATTGAAATTAATGAACACGACGTGCGCTGCAAAAATATATTCAATTTGAAGACGAAATGGCTTTGATCTCTCCACTGAGCCAAACTGGCCCTACTGTGTATTTATTACATATACTCAGTAAGTCAGCTATGCAGATCTGCTCACAAGTCTTTTGAGCAGGTATAGTAGACTGTTCATGTAAAAAAAATATCTCTTTTGATATTTTATACTTTTATAGCCTATCCTGTTTTAGGTCAGCGCTGTAAGCCTTAATTAGCAGCTTGATCAACTAATCAGAGGCCATGTGCTGTACTGACTATGAAGATACAGGGCACACGCACCTTTTTATACCCATTCAAAACCAAACTCCATGCAATTCACGAAACATACCGAAACGCCTACAGAACACTCCGAAGATAGCGCTTTCTTCTACCACACGCAAGTCAGCTAAGAGGGACAGCTCAAGCCCACCAGCCACTGCATATCCACTTACTGCAGCAATCACTGGCTTAGAAAACTTCATCCGCGAAGGACCCTGTAACAGGTATTGGAATTGTGTTAGAACTATTATTCAATAGGACTAGAATATATTCCAATCAGTATTGATCCAGAGACAATGCATTAATAACATTCATGGTGATGCAGAGCATATAGTCAAAACTAACGTGCGAAGTGTGCCCAGGTTAGCTGGAAATTACAGGGCGTTACCAAGGAAAAAGAAGTTGATTGAGTTTTGCCCGTCCCTTAAGCAAGAGGCTTACTGAGGATCTAGGATACAGACATCTAGGATTACTGAGGGCAGCCCTTTATGTCCAAGTCTCCAGAAACCAAAAAATATATTCAGGCATTTGTTGATTGTGTGGAGGAGTTGTGTATGCTGCCCTTCTTCCCATGTTGAGGGGGAAGGTCTGACAGGGGCTTGTAACCATTCGGGTGGAAGTGGTTACAGTCCTTCCTGTAACTGGAAACCATATTCACATGGTGTTCCCAACCACTGGGAGGAGAACATTTGTTCACATTCAGTTAAAATCCAGCTTCAGAGGAACAAAGAGACACACACAATGACCCCCACAGCCCCTTCACACATTCAGCTAAATAAACACCCAAATGGACTTCTGAGGCATCTCTGGAAGTTAGCATCCTATACTGTCCATTCGGATTACAGGTGTAGGTAGGCTTTGGCTCAGGCATTGTGCATGTAACCTGTATTAGCCTTCGGCTGAAGGCCAATAATCGAACAGGGTTGTGCCTGGGTTAGGGCCCACCCCCCACAAAGGCCATCATTGGCCTTGTCAGATTCAATTTTTGTCAGATTCAATTGGAGGATCCCAATAGCCAGCCACGAGGGAGAAAATATTTTCCGCATCCCGGGGGAGCCGTGCCAGGCCGCAACCACTGCCCACCCAGAATTTGGGTGTTGGTGTTGTTGTTTAGTCGTTTAGTCGTGTCCGACTCTTCGTGACCCCATGAACCAGAGCACGCCAGGCACTCCTGTCTTCCACTGCCTCCCGCAGTTTGGTCAAACTCATGCTGGTAGCTTCGAGCACACTATCCAACCATCTCGTCCTCTGTCGTCCCCTTCTCCTTGTGCCCTCAATCTTTCCCAACATCAGGGTCTTTTCCAGGGAGTCTTCTTTTCTCATGAGGTGGCCAAAGTATTGGAGTCTCAGCTTCAGGATCTGTCCTTCCAGTGAGCACTCAGGGCTGATTTCCTTAAGAATGGAGAGGTTTGATCTTCTTGCAGTCCATGGGACTCTCAAGAGTCTCCTCCAGCACCATAATTCAAAAGCATCAATTCTTTGGCGATCAGCCTTCTTTATGGTCCAGCTCTCACTTCCATACATCACTACTAGAATTTGGGTAAGCAACCCTTATCATGACAGGGCTTTTGAACGTATTTCAAAACTAACAGAAACCCATACTTCATGGCACCTCTTCCCACATCTTTTTCATCTTCTCTGAAGTCATTTAAGAATATAATCCTGATGAATCAGTTCAAAGTGGCTAAGCCAGATGTTCCCATCAGCCCCAGGCTGTGTGGCCAATGGTCAGGGGAGTTGTAGTCAAACCACATGTGGAGGGTCATGAGTTACTCAGTCTTGTCTATCGAGCCCAGTGATAATGAAGGAAACACAATGTGTTGTGTGACTCATGAGCAAGCAAGAAGCAGCACCGCAAATTAATGCTGATGTAGGATGGATCACGGCTTTCCCATCCACACTGCATAATTTACCTCTGCCTCCATAGGCACCACAACTGCACACTCACACACCTAGTTCACATTATATAAAACACAGGACAGTGTGCTTGGTTCCCACGTTTGCTGGGAGCAGACAACTTACAACTTTTCTTTTGGGAAAACAATCCCATTTGGTTTGAGTTACTTTCTGAGAAGGGAAGATTCCTCTTTTCTCTCCCGCTTTTTTTAAATGTCTGTAACTTTTAACTGAAAAGCGCTGTGGTTTCCATAGCGAAACAAAACACTACCATGGAAAAGGGCATCAGTTTTTCAGAAAATTGTCAGGATTTCCCTCCGGAACATACCATGGGGCCAGGCGTTTGGGTGACATCTTGTTCCAATTTGATAGAGGCTGGGGCATGCGCCAACTCCTTCAAATCATAACCAGCACAAAAATTGCCACCTAAAAAACACACACATAGAAGAAGACACACACAAAAGTTTAGAATATGGAATGAAGAAAAAAGTTTGGTTTCTATTCAGCCTTTTTTATTGTTTGGCTAGGCTCTTGGTTATTTGAGCCATTCTAGATGCTCTTCAATGGGATAAAGGCATTTTCATGGAATGGCAGAGTTGGAAGCAACCTTTGAGATCATCCAAGACCTGCAGAGTGGGATGAAACTACAGCATCCTTGACATATGCCCATCTAGTCTCCATGTACATATCTCGAGCAAACCACTGCCCAAGGCAGCCTTTCCCACGGTCTAACAGCTCCTACCATCAGGAAGTTTCTGCTAATGCTTAGGCAAAAGCTGATTCCCTGCAATTTCCCCATTGGTTCTAGACCTGCTTTATGGAACCACAGAAAATAAGGCCACTCCATCTTCTGCATGTTAGCTCTTCAGCTGTTTGAAGACCACTATTACATCCCCCACTTACTCTAATCTTCCCTAGGCTAAACACACTGGGTGGTAAAACTAAGTTTTAGTCAGAACAGACCTCCTGAAATAATCATGTCCATTAATTTCAATGGGTCTCCTCTGAGTAACATTTAGATGAATACCACCCATGGTGCTTTTTCAACAGTCTCTCATGGGACTATGTTTCTGATGAACTCTGATTATCCTGGTTGAGCCCCAATGGGTGCACTCCAGTTTGGTGATGTCCTCCTTAAAACATGGTGTCCATAATTGGATACAATACTCCAGATGCAGTCTGATCAAATAAAAAGGGTAAGGACCCCTGGATGGCTAAGTCCAGTCAAAGGCAACTATAGGGTTCCAGCGCTCATCTCGCTTTCAGGCCGAGGGAGCCGGTGTTTGTCCACAGACAGCTTTCTGGGTCATGTGGCCAGCATGACTAAACCGCTTCTGGTGCAACAGGACACTGTGATGGAAACCAGAGCGCATGGAAACGGCGTTTACCTTCCTGCCGCAGTAGTACCTATTTATCTGCTTGCATCGGCGTGCTTTCAAACTGCTAGGGGCAGAGCAACGACCTCCATCGCGGGGATTTGAACTGCTGACCTTCCAATTGGCAAGCCCAAGAGGCTCAGTGGTTTAAACCATAGCGCCACCAGCATCAGATGCAGTCTGACCAAATGCAGTATAGAGTGGAACTATTACTTCTCATAATTTGGACACAATGTGCCTGTTAATGCAGTCTAAAATTGCTTTTGCCCTTTTTTGCTGGCTGGTCTGCAGCTTGTGATCAACTAAATTAAACTTTGCAGGCCAAATCAACCAGCTGCTGCTGCTGCTGCTGCCTCTTCTTCTTCTTCTTCTTCTTCTTCTTCTTCTTCTTCTTCTTTATTAAAGTTGTATACCGCCCTATACCCGTAGGTCTCAGGGCAGTTCACAGTATACAAAGTTACAGTATACAAAGCACAAAGCACAGAATTAAAATAATCAAAATTGCTTTTCATCCTGAATCTTAAATTAGAACAGGCAAAACCTGAAATTGGGGTGGGGGGACGTAAGTGTATCAAATTCACTCCCTTTTAGAATGGCATTTTAATAACTTCCAGTACAAAAACCTAAGAAGGGCACATCATTCCCCCCCTGCCCCCGAAGAAGCATTTTAACCACAGCCAAGAATTTCATTCAAAGTGTTCCTGATGGCATGTATACCAGCCAGCACATCCTCCACGTCATCAGCAAAACCGTGTCTCCCTACTCTTCCTCTACCGCATAGGCAGCTAATTCAAGCCTTTTTCTTGTGTGGCGGGGGAACCATGACTTCTTGTGTGCATTGGAAGCAGAAGAAAGAGCTGCTGTTGACTGTACCACCATGATGAAAACCAAAGCACGAGTGCCCACAGTATTTACTTTAAGATCTGCAACTGTACAGTGAGGGGAGGAGGGGAATCACTCACTTGCTGAGCCCAGCACATTAAAGGCCACAAAGCAGGCATCACCCAGATATGAGCTTAACAGATGGGACCACTGTTCTCGGCTCAAGTCCCAACACTATAATTTTCTCAATCAAATTGATGGTCTAAAAATAACCTTATGTATACACATCCTTGGGGGACAAAGCCCTTAAAAAAACATAAATATACATAAATCTTTCTTGTTTTAAAGTTTCCAGCTGTAATCTCTATCCTTTCCCCTCAAGACTACCAATAATGCAGCTGCTTCTGATTCCACTAAATACTGTTTTACTTTATCTCAGCAAAGTAAATATTGTAATTATAGAGCAGAATTGTTAAGTAGACCATCTACTGAGGAAGGAGAGATGAGGAAGAGAAAACCCGGGCTCTGTTTTGCTTTTCTCTGAAAGCTTGTTATGTTGTCATGCTGATAGCTGCAACTATCACTCGCTTATTTAAATGCGTGATTCATTATCACATATCACAATGGCCAATTTTCTAAAGGTTGTGCCGACTGGATTGCCCATTTCAGTTTTGTGGTTCAAAGAACTGCTTTCAGAAGGCCTGGAAAAATTTAAGCCTCACTGCAAACAACCACTGCTCCCATTAAGAACATTCTTTCTTTTTTTTGGTGCCTGTTTGTGGCCGTTGCCATTGCCAGCTCTGTTTTCCTTGGTTAAAAACTTAACTTATCCTTCACAATGTGATTCTAGCCAATCAGGGTTCATGTTATGAATGAGATGACATCATGGTTGTGTTCGCACATCACGGGGAGCCATGGTTAAACCATGAACACGCAGACTGCTCCCACTTCACTCCCCTCCACTAAAGCAAGTGGGAGCTACAAACCACAATGCTTGGCTTAGTGCTGCATCCAAACTGGGGATCATGGTTTGTTTCTCTCCAAACAAGCCATAATCAGAAGCCAAGGTTTGTTCCATGCTTATCAACCATGGTTTCCTTGAAGTGAAACAAACCACAACCTGCAGCTCAGATGGAACGCTAAGCCAAGGATCATGGTTGCTCCTACTCACTACCAGGGAAAAACGAAGTGGGAGTAGTCTACACGTTCGCCGTAAATCACGAACCATAGTTTACTATGAAGTGGAAACACAATCCCTAACTATTACATACCTGGCACCATCCTTGACACAGAGCAAAAGGAAGCCTGAAACTTCAACGTGAGCCTTACCTGAAGTGAGGCACATACAAGTCATTTTGTAGGCATGTATGAGTTCTGGTTGCTGACGCAAGTATCCCGAGCCACGGCACATAACTTATTTTAAGGCTTTTATGACACACACACACACCCTTCATACCTTTTGCATCAGTTTGCTCTTGTGTCTATTCAAAATTCAGTTTTAAGTGTACAGTAGGCCCACAATTTGTGCAGGGGTTATGTTCCTTGGATTGTGCTAAAAGTCAAAGCCACGTCTAGTCAAAGCCCATTGGGTTCAATGGCTGGTGGGATTGCCAAGGTTATTTTCCCCAGAACCCTGCCCACTTTTCATTTATTTATTTCTTTTGCTATGTGCCTAAAGCTGAAAGTTCACAAATTAAATGTGTGGAAGTTGTGGGCTTACTGTATATGCAAAACACTGGACACTGGATGGAGAGGGGCTGGGTTTCGAATGAGAGCATGACTGAAGAGTATTGTTACAGGCCACCCCAATCCCTGCAGAGCCATTCATGGGATTCCAGGGTCTCTGCTCCTCTGGAGAATTGAAGAGGCGGCAGAGGTTGCTGTAGCTTTAAGAAATATGATTTATTCACATATTTACATCTGAGTTTGGAGGAAGGGAGTCCAGATCCTACAGCATGGTCATCTCAAGAGGCACTTGTTTCCCCACAGCAGTGCAGCACTGGAGAGAGCCAGGCATCTTTCCCAGCCCGCCTTCAGCCAGCCTGCCCCAAGATGGATCTCCGCCTTTGTGTTCTCCCCCTACTTCTTCCCAGCACACCTTGCTAAAGACACTCTTTACCTGTCACCTCACACCCGGTTACACCCAGTTTCTGGGCAGGGGGAAAGGACAGTTCTCTTGCATTGCCAATGGCCCTCAATGGCCATTGCATAGGCTCAGGAATGGCCCACGAATACAGTATAAAGGCCTCACCCAACCCATGAAGCACAGCCACAGTCAACGTGCCGTTCTCTTCAAACGATCTGAAAGCCTCCACCAGCAATCCTGCAGTCTCCTGGTTCACAGCATTCCTGGCTTCTGGCCTGTTGATTCCAATTGTCATTATGGTCCCTCGGATTTCAGTAATTACATTCCTTCTTCCTGAGAAAACAGAACAGGTCAAATAGAAACCCTGGTGTGTGGTTATTAATTCTTTCTTTTCCTTTTTAGAGTCACCCATTAATATAGTAAACTACATTTTGGAAGACTGGCTGAAGGGGTTGACACGTGAAACAGTTACTAGGTAAAGCTAATACTGTATCACGTTTACAATGTCATCATGAACACAACTAACACTATGGGCTGGATTCAATCTGTTTGCGGCTTGTCGTTCCCTGTCCACTCCCTTAAAAAAAGACAATAGCCAGAGACAGTGTGTGAGGCAGTTCATCATCAGGCTTGGATACAAAGAATAAAATTAAGACACTGGGCATTTCCTGGAAATTAATAATAATGAACAGCTGGATTTTTTTATTTTAAACATGGGCTGAAGCACAGCAAGAAATAACTGAACTGAGAAGGAATGTCTTAGGTTGAAAAATGTTTTAGAGGAATAATTTTAAAACTTTGTTCTTGACCCAAACTATTAGCGCCCAGATTCCAAATTCCTCACTTTTCATGCTATGAATCTTTTTTTTTCAGCCCACGAACTCCAAAATTTTGGGAGCTGAGCAATGTTGCCTTAATTACACTGAAGGCAAAGCAACCGGTCTCACTTTCACACCTCTTTTTGATGTCCAAAGTGGAACTTGGGCGCATGCCTCCTGCAGCAAGATGTGCAGGCTTCCAACATGAACAGCCTGAGCATCTCACAAACAAGGGTGGGGGGAGCACAAATCCCACTTTAAAGGAATTTGCATCTCACAAAGGACCAGAAACAGCTCAAATAAGCCATGCATTTCGTTTCCAGTACATGAGGCAGCGGAGTTATTTTAATTTAGTACTCCAGATAGAAATCTCTGTCTAATGGACCACAATGGTTCTCCATTGTAAGAGCTGTTCAACAGTGGAACGGTCTCCCTCAGGAGGCTGTGAACTCTCCTTCCTTGGAGGCTTTTAAGCAGAAGCTGGATGGCCATCTGTCATGGGTGCTTTAGCAGAGATTCCTGCATTGAACGGGGTTGGACTAGATGATCCTTGGGGTCCCTTCCAACGCTACAATTCTATCATTCTATGATTACAAATCTTGGGCAATGGCTCTCCAAACAAGTGTTTCATAACATTCAAAAGCTGGTTTCCATCCAAAGTATAGTAAAGGTAAAGAGACCCTTGACCATTAGGTCCAGTCATAGCCGACTCTGGGGTTGCGGCGCTCATCTCGCTTTATTGGCCGAGGGAGCCGGCGTACAGCTTCTGGGTCATGTGGCCAGCATGACTAAGCTGCTTCTGGCAAACCAGAGCAGCGCATGGAAACGCCGTTTACCTTCCCGCCGGAGTGGTACCTATTTATCTACTTGCACTTTGACATGCTTTCGAACTGCTAGGTGGGCAGGAGCAGGGACCGAGCAACGGGAGCTCACCCCGTCACGGGGATTCAAACCGGCGACCTTCTGATCAGCAAGTCCTAGTCTCTGTGGTTTAACCCACAGTGCTACTTATGCAAATAACAAATTCTTTGTTGCTTCCTCCCCTTGGGGAGAAAATTCGGGGAAATTAGCTAGAGGCAATTAACTCATATTTTCCATTCCCCTGTCCCACACCTTCCCCAAAGTCCCTCCCCAACTCTCAGGAGAATCCAAGAACTCAGGTGGAAAGTTCTCCCTGAGCTAGGCCTGCTTTGAATGCATGTACTACAACCCCTTGTTTTTACTGAAATATCCACAATACAAATTAACTAACATTGGAGTTATTATAAATTATTAAAATGGAAAATAGATGTTCAGTTTTTGAATGAGTCATCTCCCAATATCAGTAACCCTAAGGAAGACAGAACTTGCTCTTACATTACTGACCTTAGCTAATTATGAGTAGACTTGCCATATGTCAGGAAAATTCCCAACATGTCCTGGTTTTCGAGTATAGAAATGGTGTCAGAGGGGAATTTTGCAGAATCAGCAAAATAATGTCAGGGAAAACCCAGATGTATGGCAACACGATGAAAAAAGCAACAGAAACAGCTCCAAAAGCTTAAAACCACTATTTTGGGGGATGGTTTCCCCCCAGAAACCTCAACAACTTTGCGGGTGTCAGGAATTTTACTTTTTGAAATATGGCAACCCTAATTATGAGACACTTCTTTCTCCTTTAAAGAACAAAGAGAATTAATTCATGTGATGAGTATTTTAAAACCAGTTGTTATTTTCATGCCTACAAACATAATTTGTAACACTGCAAGTTGCATAACTAAATTCATTTCATTGTCTTGTTTTAAACAGCCAGGGTAAGCAAGTTTTTAATGGCATATTTCTCTGCTGATGTTCAGCCGCATAAATAACATAACGCTCACGAGCCGGATTATAATTGGTCTCAGCATGCGCAATAGGTACTACTACCACATGAATTGGTAAGAAAGACCACCAGAAAATAAAATATTTTTTCAAAAACCAGGAGGCTACAGTATGAAGGGTCTTTAGTAATGCTTAGTTACTCCTGAAATGCCTTTCATTTAAATGTAGGCACAAGGTGGCTTGATGGATCAAAGTCTATGTGTATCACAGCTGTTTACTCGGCCTACTCAAACGTGAAGGACTTCAGTCTCTGAACAAGTTCCTTCTCACTGCCCACGAGAGCATGCTTAATCAAAGCACAATTAAAGCCACTTTGCATTCTGTGAAATTACATCCACCATGTATTGGCAATGTGCGCCATCTTTTATTGGACTGCCTATACAGTCTGCAAGGAGGCACAGTCAGCTCTAGGATGTCTATACCTAGTCTAGTTTACCTCGTTTCATATTTTTAAAAAGGAAGGGGAAAGTGACCCAATTTTTGATGAAGCCATGAGAATGTTGGCTTTCACATTTCATGCTTCTAGGCCTCAAGGTTACGGGCAAAAATCTTTGGTCACCCAATGAGCTTTATAGCTGGGCAAGGGTCCAAACTTAACATTCTAACCCTAATGTGGATTTTCATACCAGAAGGCTCCTTGGTTCAGATCCCCAAAGAGCCACAAACTCACTACATGGCCTGAGCATGGGAACCTCTTAGCTGAACAGGAGGTCTGCCACATCCTAATTCCCTCATCTCTGCCAATCTAGGGCTAGGATTGTGTCCTTAGTTATTCATGACAGTGATAAAGGGTGCCATCTTTTTTCCTGGCAGTACTGCACCTAATTCCAAGCACTTGAAAGAGCACCATTTCCCATATCGAACTGAGGTCAGCAAATGAGGCACTCCTAATCGTCCCTGTGTTGGAGGAGATCCAACACATGGGGCACAGGGAAGGGCCATTTCTGTGGTGGCTCCACACCCATGGAGCTCCCTGCCCACTGAGGTCCATCCTACTACTTGACACCATTATTTCGGACAACAACAAACATTGCACATCCTTAGGTGGCGGGTGGATGAATTTACTTTTAATTGATCCTATAACTAGGTAGCTAGATAGTTTTAATCCTATTAATGTTTAATTGTTTTTAATGAGTGGTTCCCCTGATGTTTGCAGCAGGTATTATATCAGCAAGCCACCTGGAGTCTCCGTCAGAGAAAAAGATGGGGTATAAACAAATATGCAACAACATGCTACAACAGCAGCAAGAATACTCATCGGGAAGTACTGGAAGACACAAGAATTGCCTACCCGAGAAGAATGGCAGATGAAAGTGATGGACTATATGGAACTGGCTGAGATGACCGGCAGAATTCGAGACCAGGGAGAAGGGTCGATGGAAGAAGATTGGAAAAAATTCAAAATATATCTTCAAAAGTATTGCAATATAAAAGAATGTTAGAAGGAGGTTGGAAAAAGAATATTATGTCATTCTGGTAGATATGATATAATGGAATAAGCAAAATTGAGTTGATGAAATTGATGAAATAGAGGAGGTTTAATTACATTATTTTAATTTTAAAATACGTAAGTGAAAATAAGGTTAGAAGGATTTGCTGGAAACACGATCTGAATTAGAATACAAAATTGGGAGGTGAGAGGAGGTCATGGAAATAAGTAAAGGGAAAAGGTTATGTAAAGGTTTAATCTGCTTTTCTTTTATCTTAACTTAATGTATCTTTATATTTTGTGTTAAGTTTTCTTTTTTATTCTATTTTATTGTTGTTGTTTTTTACTTGTTTATCTTTTGCTCTGTTATGGTTGAAGTTTTCTTTGTATTTTGTATGGTTTTCTTTTTCTTTTTTGTAACTTTAAATTTGGAATAAATATTATTAAAAAAAAAAAAACAAATATGCAACAACAACGACTTTGATGAGTGTTCCCATCTTGCACTGCTCGTATTTCTGATGTTGCTTTCTTCTCTTGTTGGAATTTTAATCTGGTCCAGTTTCCATTAAGTTTAATTTGCTTTGTTTCTGTACACCAACAGTGACTGTAAGGTTAAGGGGTGTGTGTATATATATTCAAATAAATAGATGCATTTAAAAACCACAGCCTTGTGCTGCATACAAGTCGAAAATCAGAAGGACTTCTGCCAAGCCAGCAGCTGATGGGGGGTGGGGATTGGGGGACTCGACCTGCTGAATTTCTGCTTGGCATATTTTCCTTTCCTTTCTGCAGCGCTGGAGCTTGACCTGCAGGCGTCGCCGCGCGGCTGCAGAATAAAAAACCTAGCCCGGCCCACCACGGCGCCGAGGAGGCTCGCTTTTGGGCCGAAACGAAAAAGTTACGCGCGCCCCCGTGCTTTCCAAAGGGCTCTTCGTCTTCGCTCGCCAAAACCGGAGAACTACTAACCTTCTCCGGGCGGCTCTCCGGCACTCGAGCTGGCCGAGCTCGCCTGCATAACGACGGCGGGGGTCCCCGCGGCTGCTCTCGGACTCCGGAGGCCTCGGCTGAGGAGAGGCGCGCACAGGAGCCGCTGGGCCATTTCTCCAGGGCGCGCAGTTGGAAAGGTCAGCGGGGCTCCAGTGACGGCAGGGCTCGACGGCGCCCGCTATGGCGTCGAAGCGGAATGAGCGTTGTTTACTCGGCCCCGAAGTCCAACTGGGATGGCACCGCGGAGCTGCTGTCAGCCCCTTTCTTTGCACAAAGAAAGCCTCTCCTCCTGCTTTGCATACGTGGCTGGGGACCATGAAGCCTACTTGGGAAGAGAGGAAAGCCATACCCTTCAACTTTTCTCTCATGAAAATAGGGGTGTCCTATTATTCCGTTGTTGCTGCTGCTGCTGCTGTTTTACTCGTTGTCCTCTGCCCACTTTGGGTGGCTTCCAACATATATAAAAACATAATAAAAAAGTAAACATTACAAAAACTTTCCTATCCAGGGCTGCCTTCAGATGGCTCAGGGGGTCGGATAACTCCATGCCCTCCAACATTTCTCCGGTGAAAATAGGGGTGTCCTATTCCGTTGCTGCTGCTGCTGCTGCTGCTGTTTTCCTCTTTATCCCCTGCCAACCTGACTGGATTGCCCCAGCCACTCTGGGCAGCTTCCAACATATATAAAAACAGAATATATAAAAAAGTAAACTTTCCCTATCCAGGGCTGCCTTCAGATGGCTCAGGGGTGGGATAACTCCATACCCTCCAGTGGTATGGACATTTCTCCAGTGAAAACAAGGACGTACTAAGGAAAAGCAGGACGTTCAAATCAGAAACCGGGGAAGCTTCTGTAAATTCCGGACTGTCCCTGGAAAAGAGGGACACTTGGAGGGTCTGCCCTGTCGAAATCTGCTTCTCTGTTCCCAAAGGCAACGACGGGATACACCCTTCCCTTGGTTTCCCAACCATCGCCTAGGCCTCCATAGTTTTAGGGCTGTGGTGGCAACTAATAGCAAGCAATTCGCCCCTGAGTTGGAAGATCTCAAGAGACTATTTTCTTGCATAAAGGACCCTGATCTGGGGTTGTGGCGCTCATCTTGCTTTATTGGCCGAGGGAGCCGGCGTACAGTTTCTGGGTCATGTGGCCAGCATGACTAAGCCACTTCTGGTGAACCGGAGCAGCGCATGGAAACGCTGTTTACCTTCCTGCCGGAGCAGTACCTATTTATCTACGTGCTTTCAAACTGCTAGGTTGGCAGGAGCTGGGACCGAGCAATGGGAGCTCACCCCGTCGCGGGGATTCGAACCACTGACCTTCTGATCGGCAAGTCCTAGGCTCTGTGGTTTAACCCACAGTGCCACCCACGTCCCATTTTCTTGCATAGGAACTAATAAAACATTTGAGGGAACCAGCAGCCGCCCCCCGCTGATGGGTACTGCCATTCAAATAATGTGTGTATGTCATGTCATGTGATTATGTGGGGCGGGGCTTACCTGCCCCCTACATATTTTATTCAAGTCAACACCTCTGTTTTCTTGGCATGCAGCTGGCAGCCCTCAGTGGGTGATCTACTGCCGTTTTATACTCAGTGTTAGCCCAATTGATTCCCGCTCAATGAGACGATAGCACTTTCAAGTCTTGAGTGATGCTTAAATGGCTAGATGGGAAAGTGGGACACAGCTCTGCATTCTTGTAGTGATGCATTACACAACTACTAGGGTGACGATAGAGCAGCAGCCTTGAGAGTCTGTGTAGGGACCAAGTTTGCTAGGGCTTAGTGCAGAAAACCTTAAAGTCTTGAGTTTAGTCAGTGCATGAATGGGGAGCTAGACCTCGCTGTCCTGCCCTCCGATATCTCCATGTGTTGTCTGAAGTAGGCTATTGAGGGAGGCCTCTGTGCATGGAGCTGTACGCAGGAAGGCTGTGATGATGGTGCTGTAGGCACAGCCCTGCTGCTGCAGTTTGAATGTGTGGGCATAACTTCCAGTGAATAATCAAGAGGACCCCTTCACCCTTGATGGCAACAACTAGAAAGATGCTTTTGGATTCCCACCGGTGTCGTTGCAGTCCGTCCCTTCTCTTTTTCATTCAGGCGGCACAAGGCACTTGAAAGTGTATGCAGCCTGCTTGTGTAGTTGTGCAGTCCGCAGACTCTTGCTGGTCCTATTCCACAACCTCCTTGAATGCTGCGTGGCTGGAATGTGTTCTTGAACTGTGATAATGGACCTCGCGTGTCTGGACGAAGAGATGTGTTGTGTGCACTCAAGAAACCTCTTGTTGTTTGCTTGGCTGGAATGTAGCCCACTAAATGAAGAGACTCCTGTATCTGTGGCTCTGCTCAGTTCTTGCCCAGCCACCACTGGCATGTGGTCCCCATGAGACAATGCAGCCCTTTGGCTAAATGCATGCATGCATCTCACTTGATATCTCTACTCTTGGTCATGAGCAGCTGAATATATGAACCAACTCCACTTTAAAAACAACTTGTTAAAGGCAATGTGATATGAAACCTCTATGTCATTGTATCCACACATGCAAGTTATCACTTGATACTGAAGTCGACAAATGATGTGCACACACACACATTAGCAGAGTATAAGGCATACCCTTATAACGAGTTTAGACTCTTAAACAGTGCAGAACAGTGCAGTTCTCATATTATTGCCATCTGAACAGGCACCACTGACATGCTGCAATGGGTTAATATTTGGGAAAAAATAAATGCAGTTACTCTGCAAACAGGGCAAACCCTGTGTTGATTGACTGAACTAATGGGATTTACTGGGCATCCTGGAGCTAAAGGGGCTGATGGAGACAATGCTAAGGACCCCAGAGCTTTTTACTTAACCATTTAAATCATCTATTTCAACTCATGGAACTTTGTGAGATATGCTTTTGCTATCTAGGAGGAAATGGGCAGAAAAGTGAATGGAGAAAACTAGGTTCAGGCCTCCCTGGACCTGGTAAGATTCCAGAGTTTACGAGGCAAAAGTCTAAGTGTGCTACTCCATTTCCCCATTATGTTCACCTTCTGTGAAACTCTGCATCCACTTTAGAATAAAGCAACCAGACCTAACCACAGCTGTTTTTTGCAGGCAGCTGAGCCATTGTTTCCCAAAGCATCCTTTGTATATTTGTATACTGGCTGATACGTAGCAGGTCTGTCTTGGGGTATGTAGTCTGGATAGAGGTGCAACAGTTTCTACACAAAGGCGTATTGTGGCCAAGAATAAAGGTTAGTTCTCAATGAGGTAATAAACCGAATGCCTGATGGCATTCCATACCAAACCTCCAAGGCTGTTGCGAGGATAAAATTAAGGTAACTGTGTTTTATTTATTTCATTTATATCCCACCCTACCAAAGGAGCCAAGGATGATTGTATATGCCATACTTTACTAATGTAAATAAATGGCTGAATATTCTTTCACTTCGCACTCAGAAACCAGGTAGCAGCAAGGATGACCCTGTTAATTTCTGCTTCTTCATCCAGGATTTCAAGGCTATTCTGCAATTTGGCTGTTCCAAAATTGGCTATTCCACTAGGCTCCCCTGGATACAGTGGTCCTCCAGGTGTTTCTGGACTGTGAGAGGTAAAAGACTATGGCACCCACCCTCTCAGCCTGGATTAGTAAAGGGGTTGCCTATTTATAGAACATTCAGTTGGAAAATTCTGCTGACATGTGTTGGAACACTGCAACATGAGATTATGATAATTTGTAAGTAAAAATGGCAAGTGTCATTTCCCCTCTTTTCTACTATATGCATCCTTCTCTAATTTGCGTATTGTCGAAGTGTGATGTGTCCCCAAATCACAGGTGTATCCCTATCAGGTATAGATAAGGAACCACTATAAAACAGCCAAGCTAACAAGGGTTCCTGTGCTTTGTTCCCCTGCTCTTTCCAGCAACACTGTTTTTTGAGTAGTTCTTGCATATAGGATGCTTTAAATGGTGGCTACGATATAAG
The DNA here is from genome assembly GCF_964106645.2 of Podarcis pityusensis. NCBI lineage: Eukaryota > Metazoa > Chordata > Lepidosauria > Squamata > Lacertidae > Podarcis > Podarcis pityusensis. The sequence goes on from NC_138031.1 coordinate 64,389,826, forward strand.
CCACCCATATCTTGCTTTTTAGAGAGAAAAGTAATTTGTTCCCATGCTAATCTCACTGATGGTTTGCCAAGGAAGAGAGCTAAAAGTAGAGACACCATAACTCAGGTGTAGAGCACATGATGTAGCAGGTCCTAGATTCAAATCCCTTGTTTTTGAAGTATCAGATGGCAGGTAATGGAGAAGACCTCTGCCTAAGACTCTGGTGATGGAAAAGACACTTCAGCCAGTCAGAGCAGTCAGTATTGGGTCAGATAGAACAAATGCTCTGGTCTGATATAAGGCAGCTTCCTATGTTCCTATGATCAAGTAAGTTTTAAATGGATGGATGCAGTTTTCCACATCTGTACTTCAGCATTTAGCAATGGAGGTGTAGATCTAGAAAACTGCTCACCAGTTACTTCCGATAGGAAACCAGAAGCAATTTGGAATGTACTTGCCAATGGCTTCCCATCCACTTCCATGGTTTATAGTGATCATATTCCCACCATGAATTTAAAGTGCATGTCTAACGCCTAGCCTCCTTGACAACCACAGATATTTACAGCTGAGATCTGAAGCAGCCGTTAAATGTGAGACTAAGGGAACCTCCAATCTGCAGTACTCAATATGCAGTCAACTACTGCAGCTAGTTTAGCCACTGCCAAGAATGCACGCAAAACAAACACTTAATGTCAAGATATTTACCACAAAGGAATCAAAGGTGGTTAATTATTTTTTTTATTGCCAGAATAGTAAATGTTACACAGATGGGCCTGCATGGTGTTACCCGGGTTACAAGCAAGCAAAAAATGAATAGAAATGTTTGGCCACAGGAAAAGAAAAAGCACATTCTAATAAATCTGCCCTAATAAAAGCAGTGTGACCAAATGAGAATATAGCATAGCACAATTGGGTATAACATTTGTTGGAGAGGATTTTCAGACCATCACCGTTGTGCAGTGCAACATCCACATTGATAAAAAAGTGGCTTTAAAAACATCAACACTGATAAAAAAAAAACCAATATGAAGCCTGGGATAATAGTTTGTGGCCATGCATGACTATTTGAAGGGAACAAAAGCAAATGCTAAATACATGAGGAAAGATGCACACCAACATCAGAGAGAACTTGCCTCCTCCATTTACTATGAGAAGTCTGCACCCAAGACATTTAGAAAGCATGCACACATGCATGTGAGTTGTATATATATATACATGTATGGAGAAGCACAGCATCCCATCCAGAAAGATTTATTTTATAGGCATTTGGGTTTGGCTTCTATTCTGCAGCTTAACTATTTCACCTAAGCAAGTGCTAATATCACCAACAACCAGTTCTTTCTGTTTGTTAAAACAAAGAAGGAATACAGATCCCAGCAGATGCTTCCAGTGCTAAATTCAGATAGGCTAGCTAGCTAATGACTAGCGCCCAAGCGAGCTGCTGCTGCTGACGGTTGTATAGGAATAAGAATACGAGGCATTCGTGTTTGCATCAAAGCTTCCTCTCCTGGATCCACTGCGCGAGCCTGAGCGGGATCCACTGCGTGATCCACTGCGCGAGCCTGGTGCCGAAGAGACATTGTATGGGCTGGAGATGCCTTTGGATGAAACCGAAGAAGCTTCCAGTAACCGAAGCCCAGTTATATCTTCCACCATCGAACGATTCATTGCATCTCTGAAGGAGATTTTCAGCTTTGTTTTGGGACAGGTCAAAATCTTCGCATAGTTGCTGGTGTCTTGTAACCTCTGGGCTGTCCGGCCATCAATCAGCCCTTTTCGAATGGCTTCTTCGGTACTTATTCTCCCACGAACTTCAGGGTCAATGAGACCTCCGGTGATAAACTGAAACTCAAGGAAGCGCTGGCCAGCCTCGTAAGGAAGCCACTTTTCCTTCACAGCCTCTGCGGCTGACATTCTGTTTCGGCCCTTGATGCCTTCAAACCCTATGAAGGCTTTATGAGCTGGCTTCAGCCGTGTCGACATCTCATGGTCAATGAGGCCTTGGGCGACTGCTTCCTGAAGGGAAAGCCGCTGTCCTGTGACGGGGCATATTATGCCTCCCGTGCAAGCTTGGGCTTCCAGCAAACGCTGGGCAGTAATGCTGTCAACAATGCCCCGTTGCACGGCTTCTGAAATGGAGATCTTCTCCAAATTTTCTGTGTCAAATATGGCTGCGATTGGACTCGTTTCCTCGAGGGACTCAGAAAAGGAGCCGGAGCCCGAACTGCTCTTTAGCTTGATAGATGAACTCTTGATACTCAGTACCGTAGGAGAACGAGTGGACTCGTGTCTGAAAACTTCATCACCGCCATTCCTGCAAGCAATCATGTCTGCAAACTGAGTGAGGCTTAATGACCCGGAACGGTATTGCTCAAAAAATTTCTTGTCCACAAGGCCTTTGTCAATGGCGTCCTGGATGTCATACTGGTGGCCCGTTTTCCTGTCAACAAGCACTACTCTTGTGCTCCCATCTGAACCTGTTATAGTGATTTCTTCCCATTCGCATTCCTGGTCAGAAAGCTCCAGGTAAGTGTCATAGTCTATGAGGCCTTTATTGTACGCTTCCTGGACGGACATTTCCTTATTTGTGTCTGGATCTACGATGACGACCCTGCGCTTCCTGAGGGTGTTTTTTTGCGAAGTCTGCACCACTTTCTTCTTCTCTCTCAGGGGCAGGAGACAGAGCCCACTTCCTTCATCGACTATGCACCTTTCTTTCAACTGCAAGTAGGTCAGGTTTTCTTCTGTGTTGGGGTCAAAAAAGCCTTTGGTATCGTCACTGGGATCAGAGAGAATGTTATTCAGCTCTTTGTCGAAGTAGCCACGTTGGTATGCCGTGCCGACTGGCAACCGATGACTTTCCTTCGGGTCGATGATCCCACCAGTGGCTATCTGGGCCTCCAACAAACGAATCCCGTGGCCTCTCTCAATGAGTTCCTTGTTCATTGCTTGGAACAAGGAGATGATGTTTCCTGTTTCTGGATCTTTGTACCCAGTGACTGCTCTTTCAGCAGACAGGAGTTTTTCTTTAAATTCTATTCCAACTAGGCCTCTTTTGTAAGCTTCTTCCACCGTGTGTCGTGAATTGTTCACAGGGTCCACAACAAATCCAGTGGCTGCCTGGGCTTCCAGAAGCTCAAGAGCTGTTCCTGGTCTAACCAAACCTATTTTCATGGCCTGGTAAATGCCAAGCTTCTCTCTGGTGGCCTCGTTATAAATGCCAGCTATGCAGCTGGAGCCCTGGAGGAAATCTTTGATTCGGTCGCTGACTTCTTCAACCGTGATTACTCCACTTTCCAGATCATTTGCCGTCGACTCCCGAATGATGCCAGAGTCTACTAACTCAGAAATGTCAATGGGCTTCCTGATGCCTTGGAATGACATGCTTCTCTTCTGCACGGGAAGGAGGAGCAAACCAGTGTGTGGTTCGATTCTGCATTTCGCCCTCAGCTTCGTGTAACTTATGGCCTTCTTGGTGATCGGGTCAATTAAGTTATTTAAACTCTGAGGTTGGTTCAAGGATCTGACCAGGTCTCGATCAATCAGCCCACGAGCTAAAGCGATGTCTTTCGGCAAGAACACACTGTTGATGGGGTCAACGATTCCTCCCGCAGCCAACTGAGCTTCAAGGAGACGTATCCCGGTCTCCCTGTCGATAAGCTGTTTACCGATGGCTTGTGCCACAGGCACGGTTTTCCCTGAGAAGGGATCTTTAAATCCGGTGATAGCCTTTTCAGCGGTGTAGATTTGCTCCCGGTCATCAAAATCTATCAGATCTCTAGCAACTGCACTGTCCACGCTGAGAAGTTCGTTGCGGTGGGGGTCAATCACACCTCCGGTGGCTGCCTGGGCTTCCAAAAGGAAGACGGTGTTCTCTGGGCTGAGAAGCTGCTTCCGTTTAGCCTCCACCAGGGAATACTTGTCCTTAGGGCTAAGAGAAGCCCCGGCTATAGCCCCAGCTCCTCTGAGATAGGGTTCGAGATCAGCAGCAACTTCCTCCACGGACTTCTGGCCCCTCAGCAGCTTATCCAGGGTGGACTTGTCTATCAGCTGGCATTCGTACAGCTGGACAGCAGTTATTTTTTTCCGCAGGCCATTGAAGAGTAATTTGGAAGGGTCGATGGCAAAGTCATCTTCTGTCTGGGTGACTCTGTTGGCCACATATGGGCGCTGCTTCAGTTTCTCAATTTCCCTTTGCAGCCTCAGGCGCTCAGCCTCCATCTCCGACTGGCTCTTTCTGCTTGTCTCTTCCAAGCGGCTGCGGTACCTTTCTTCGATTCTCTTCATCTCTGCCTGCAGCCTCTCAATTTCTATCAGCAAGGCACTCTTCTCCCTCTCGCTCTTATCTCGCTCGGACTCAATCTTCCTGATTGTCTCTTCCTTCCGGGAATACTGGCTCTTCCACTGATTTAAGTCGTTCAGGATTTGCTGCTTCTCATTCTCCAGCCGCATTTTCAAGCGGGATTCTGACTCCAGTGTACCTTTGGCCCGATTCAGCTCTTCCTCCAACCTCAGCAACCTTGCTTTGTCTTGTTCCAAGGCATTAATTTTTATCAGCAGCGCTTCTCGTTCCTGCATAATATGAGTATACTGGGATTTGGATTCTTGGATCCTATGGGATGTCTATGGGTTTTTTTAAAGAAAGAAATAAACAAGGAGAAAATTAGTGCCTCTTCTTAACATCCTATATTCCCTATATTTCAGCCTATCCTGCAAGGGGTACTGGGTAACTGTGGCCCTGAGTAATAAATCTGATGTTTTGGATACAGCTGTGGATTTGTTTTATTAATACAGGATAGCACACTGATAGAAATGGGCTAAAAATAATTCTAACAAGAGAGTCTGGGGCATGACCCAGCACATTGGGGTCCTGCCAGTTTCAGTGGAAAGATTAAGCATGTGTTTAACAGCGCAGTCCTATACAAGTCTACTCAGAAGTAAGACCCACAGAATTAAATGGGGATTACCCCCAGGCAAGCGTGCATAGGACTGCAGCCTTGTGCATACAGCACAATCCTATCTCTTCCCTTTGAAATCAACAGGAATTAAAAATACTTAGCTTGGGGTGGATTGTACTGTCAGTGCTTAATATTTTCCCTTTCCCACCTGTACATATATACGACATACAGTCTTAATTTTGACAGCAGTCTAGCAGAAGCTAAGTAATTTGGGATGCCTGCACTTCAGTACTGCCTCTGATAAAATCTTGTGTCTACTGAAAGGGGACCTTCATCTTGCTCTGTTTACAAAACATATGTATCACGACATCAAATCCAGACTGGTCTTACCTGGAGCCAATTTACCCACATTAACAAAAAAAAAAAAAATCTGATTATTTAATTCCACAATCTGATTCTTCTTTCAAGAAAGCACTCATTTTGAGACTACAACTATACTAATGGATAAAGTTCCATCACGTATCTTATGTGATGAATCTGAGTGAATAAAAGTACATAGATAATAATGTGCGTGTGAATTACAGGTGTTTTGGGGGGGGGACACAATGAGAGCAAACCGATACCCCACTGAGGAAAATACTGCTTTTGGACCAATCTTGCACTAGCAAACCAATATAGTTCAGCAAACATTCATTTCAATGAGTGAATTGATATGAATTGAGGCTGAACTGTAGCAATGCCTGATAGGTTGCTCCTAGTAAACGAAGACAGGGAAACCTAACTATCATTTTACGTGAAAATTATGAGCCCAAGCTACTAGGCAAAATGGGCAGACTCCAACACAGAAGAAAGCACACTTGAGGCAATGTCAATAGGCTTAAGTATGCTCTTCTCTGTGCAGGATTGTGACTCATAGATTTCTTTCTTTTTTTAAGAAAGAAATGAAAGCAGTGACATGTATAGCATGCACACATACAAACACACATATATAATTATGTATAATGTGCATTTTAGACAATATACAGGTACATAAGCAGCAATAACATGTATACCAAATATACAAATAACTATGTATACACTTTTGCATATGTACACTTTTTAAGGTATACATGTATGTATTTATGTATATACATATACTACCCTACAGCAAAATAAAGAATGAGAAGAGCAAAGGAGATAAGGATAAGCTCCAATATGCAACTTCATGAATAACATATTGTATACCCCTCTTTGGGGGTTGAGCTGTCAAGAGTAACCGAACTTCAGGGGGTAGCTTCTGTAAGAACAGGTTTTGGAAATATGGCCTGGTCTTCAAAGTCCTGCTCCTTCCTAAGGATGATGAAGAGCTGACCAATTTTCCATAGGAAAAATGCTAAATTCTATTGGAATGAAATATCACCCAAAGATTTTTTTAAGCACCAAAGGTAACAAAAGCAGATGCTAGGTAAGATTTATATCTCCTTTGCACTAGTCTAGAAGCGACCCAAATCTGGGCCTACAGCTAAGAACATAAGAATAGCCTGCAGGATCAGGCCAATGGCCAATCTAGTCCAGCATTCTGTTCTCACAGTGGCCAATCAAATGCCTGTAAGAGACCTGCACTTAGAAGCCAGTTGGAATTTTTATATCAAATTTAAAAAGGAATCAATTAAAATCAATATACATAAATTTAGGGTCCAATGATTGGTTGGAAATGCATTTGGTGTTGAATTATTTGAGGGACAGTAAAGTTGTGATCAAATATTTGTGAATACCTCCATAGCCTGCTTTTGGAATTTCTCAATTTCCTGTCTCAAATTGTCCCTTTCTTTCTGTAAACCATTTATCAGACCCTGAAGTTCCAGGGTATGCTTGCTGCTTGTCTGTAGTTGACTCTTAAGTTCAATAATTGTGGCATTTTTTTCCTCATCCACTTCACTTCTGCCCCTTCTTAGATCATCATACTCCAATCTCACATTACGCAGCTCTTCCTCTAACATCAAGTGTTCTTTTGTAAGGTTCTCGGTAAGAGACTGAAGCCTTTCGATTTCTATTTTGCACTCATTGAGGCTTTTGCTCTTGTCCTCAATAGCCTTTTGCAAGTGCTCGTTGCGCATGTGAGCTTGCTTTAGATTCTCTTGCTCTTGGACCACCTGGCGGCGCAAGGTTTCGATCTCTGAAGTGTACTTCCTTATCTCCTCCAAGTATCTCTGCTTTTCCCTCATCTGACCATCTAGCACCTCTCTCTGGTGCTTCAAGTCATCTTCACTCCTTTTCTTGACCATCGAGACCTCCTCTATCTGCTGAGTAAGGTTTGTGATCTTGACAGATTGCTCTCTGTAAGACCTCCTCATAGATTCTAACTCTGCTTCCACTTCCTTCCTCTTGGCAGTTTCTTCTCCTATGGCTCTAGCCTGCCTACTAAGCTCCTCCTCCAGCTTGCGTTTCTGCTGTTGCAGCTCTTTCATTGTGCCCTGCAGCCTTGTGCTTTCTTGATCTTTCCCTTTTTTGTCCTGGGCAAGCCTCTCGTATTCGCTTTTTAGCCGTCCCAGTTCCTGCTCTTGGACTTTCAACCTGCTGATGGTCTCTGTGGCATTGATGTTTACTTTCTCCAAATCGTACTGCACTCTTTGCAGTCGGATATTCTCCTCCTCCATAGATTTCCTCTGGTTTGTTTCTGCTTCTAGCAACTTTCTCAGCTTTTCAATCTCTTTGTTTTTGTCCTTAATTGTCCTCCCAGCATCGTCAAGAGACTGCTTGTAACGCATGGTCTCCTCAGAGTATTTCTGGACAGTCTGTTTTAACTCAATCTCAAGCTGCTGCTTCTTTTGCGAGATCTCAGAGCCAATGGCTTTTTGCTGGTGAGCATTTTCTTCCACTTGTCTAAGGTTCTCCGATGTCTGACTTATAGTGTTCTTCAGTCTCCTAATTTCCTCACATAAGCTCCTATTTTCTCTCACGACATTGTCGAGCTGTGCTCGGTAATTACTGGATTCCTCTTCCTTCTGCAGTGTCACCTGATTTATTGTGGTCTTTGTGATATTTATCTCAGTCTCATACTTGTTCTTTAAACTAATAATTTCCTCGTCATAACTGTTCCTTACCTTAGCCAATTCATTCTCAAGTTCCCACCGGCTTTTAGCCTCTTCCTGCAGCTGAATCTTTACTCTTTCAAGCTCCTTGGTTTTGTCCTGGATGGTCAAAGCAGCATCTTCAAGCGCTTGCTTGTACCTCGCGTTGTCTTCGTTGCGCAGATGAATGATCTGTTTCAGCTCCAGCTCGATTTGCTGCTTCTGCTGAGCCACCTCCGAGCCGCAAGCCTTCTGCTGAAGAATATTTTCTTCTGCTCTCCTCCGCTGCTCTGTAGCATCCAAAATGCTGTCATTGAGCCTGATGATCTCATCCTTCAGATCTCTGTTCTCTCTCTGCAGCTTATCGATCTGGGCTCGGAGGTTTTTGGCATCATCTTCTTTCTGGGATGCTATCTGGTGGATGGTGGTCTTCTTAATGTTAATCTCGGTTTCATACTTGTTCTTTATATTACTCATCTCCTCATTAAACTGGTTTCTTACCTTAGCCAGCTCATTCTCATATTCTCTCTTCCGATTCCCCTCGTCCTGGAGAAGCACCCTTAACCTTTCTATCTCGTACTCCTTCTCCTTGATGACTTTCTCAGATTCTATCTTTTGCCAACCAAGGCTTTCTTTCTCATTCTGCCTTGTCTTCTGCAGTTGGTCAAAGTCAGTCTTCTGCTGGTCATATCTGTCCTCCAATAGCTTCCTTTTCCTCTTCTCATCTTCAATCTCATAAGTCAGCCTTGTTATTCTGTCATTCAGATCTTTTATTTGAGCATAGCACTTGTCCAAGTTTTGTTTGGCAGAGCCACCATCCAACTCTGCTTGCCTCTTCATCTCTTCCAAACCCATCAGTTTGGCCTTCAGCTGGGAAATTTCCAACTGGTACTTCTGTAGGTTTTGCTCCAGGAATTTGTGCTTATTGCTGTTATCGGAATTGGCATCTCTGGCTAGTCTCAGCTCTTCTTCCAATAGTTCTATTTTGGTGCTCTTCATCTGCAGATTCAGAAAGCATGAAAGATAAAAATTACCTATCGCAACCATTTTTGACCAACAGCATGCTACTCATTCACACACACACCCCAAAAAAATCACCACTCCACAGCTAATTTTAATAAAATGCCTTTTTTGCTGTTTGGTTGTTTTATTTAATTTTTTTTTAAAAACTTCACATTCTCTTGTTAACCATAATGGACAAGACTCTTAACATTCTCAATGAGGCCTTTTTAATATTTCATGGTTTTCAGTGCAAAAGTCCTAGTGCACCAGAAAACATTGGATCTGGAGGAATATATGCTACTCTATGTCAAGCTCTGAAAGCAGACTTAAACCAGAGCTCTGGGGTTCATTTTTCTGGTTTTCACACATCTGTTAGCCTAGGAAAACATTTTTAAAGGCATGATATAAAATGTTTCTTGAAATAAAGAAACTCGTTGATCACATATCATGTCTGAACCAATATTGGACCAAATAGAAAACAACTGTACAGAAACCAGGTGTCCACAAACAGGCTACTTTATACAAAAAGGAAAAAGAGGGGAAGACGCTAATGCTCACAGCAGTCACTAAATACTATTCTCCCTCTTGGATGCCCTGCACGCTGATCTCAATATGTGAAGGAAAACTGGTTCCTTAACGGCAACTGAACATTATTCTGTGCATTCTCAGTTTCCTGTTTTTATTGCTTCATGTGTTCAGTGCCCAAGACTGGGCATCCAAAGCCATGCTTAAATTCAGGTTATGCCCTATGTAAAGCTGGTGGCAAAACCAAATTCAGGGGTCCTGAACTTGAGGGAGTGACGACTGAAGCTAAAATGAAAAATCTCATCTACTCAGGGTGGATTTGATTTAAATCAAATTGATTTAAATCACTAGTCAGTAAGACTTGCTTTAAATCACTAGTCAGTAAGACTTGATTTAAATCCTTTTTTTACAGAAAGACTCATTCTTGCTGGTATAATCTTAATATTTACAACCAGATGAAGGTTTCATGGAAAACTTAAAACAAATCCTTATTTCCTGATGAACAGCCTTTGGCGTATAATGTAACTTAAATAGAAAATTGTATTTAGAAAGATTTTTTCCTCAAAAGCATTTTATCTTAAAAATCCAATTTAAATAAAAAAATCTGATTAAAATTTTTAAAAATCCGATTTTTGTCATTTAAAAAAAAAAATCAATTTTTTTTTATCCACCCTGCATCTACTATAACAGGAATAACTAGGAATCAATCTACACAGGCAACAAATCATCTGATAGCAGCTCATTCTAAGCTATTACAACTTCAAACTGCAGATGAGCCCATCACTTGCTTGAAGGATGCCTCATGGGGGAAAAAAGCCTCATGCACCTAAACAACTAACATATCCAGGAAAGCTACTCTAAAATCTTCCTAATATGCCCATTTTTAAATGTGCAGGGAGCGGCATTTGTTTTACGGGAAGCAGTATTCAAACAAGGAATCAGCTCTATCTGCAGTCTAAACTGGTCTAGTCCACAAAAAGCTGTATTGTATGAGTCTGCTGAACGCACGCCTCAAATTTAAGACTAATAAAGCTGAACCGTGTATAGCAAGAAAATTTGGTTTCCATTGTAGAAGTGTAGCCTTAGAATGTTATTTATTATTGCATGAAGGACTTATTAACAGCATCGAAAATATTTACAAAGCACCCAGGAACCTGACAATTCACAATACATAAATGAAGAGGGATATTACCTTTAAATCTTCCAAGCTCTTTAACATTTCACTCAAAAACTTGTAATAGTCTCCTGATTTTGTAAGAAGTTCAATGTAACGAGACTGGATCTCAGCAGCCTGCATGGAGAGGGAGGGAAAAGCAATCTATTGTCAACCTATCCCAAACGCTATGTTTCGTCTGCATCAACAGGCTTGGGGTTTTGTGTTGTTATTATTTTAAAATAAAATGCCAGCCTGATCCTAGATTGACTCTGACTTAAGTATAAAGGTAAAGGCAAATGACCCTGACAGTTAAGTCCAGGTTGCAAACAACTCTGGGGTTGCAGCGCTCATCTCGCTTTACTGGCCGAGGGAGCCAACGTTTGTCCGCAGGCAGTTTTTCCTGGTCATGTGGCCAGCATGACTAAGCCGCTTCTGGTGAAACCAGAGCAGTGCACGGAAACGCCATTTACCTTCCCGCCGGAGCGGTACCTATTTATCTACTTGCACTTTGACGTGCTTTCGAACTGCTAGGTTGGCAGGAGCTGGGACCGAGCAACGGAAGCTCACTCTGTCACAGGGATTCGAACCGCCGACCTTCCGATCAGCAAGCCCTAGGCTCAGTGGTTTACACTACAGTGCCACCCATGTCCCTGACATAAGTATAAATGAGTTGAAATGGATTTAGAGCTGATCTACAAATAGTGGAACGTCCTGTGGTGCAGCCCTTTCTAGATTTTACCACTTTAGACTACAGTAGTACCTTGGGTTAAGTACTTAATTCATTCCGGAGGTCTATTCTTAACCTGAAACTGTTCTTAACCTGAAGCACCACTGCCGCGCCGCGGGAGCACGATTTCTATTCTCATTCTGAAGCAAATCTTCTTAACCCGAGGTACTATTTCTGGGTTAGCGGAGTCTGTAACCTGAAGCGTATGTAACCCGAGGTACCACTGTATAAGCCTAGGGGGGAGTGTGTCATGCTTAACTTCTTCTCTGTGTTTGAAAAACAACCACCACCCTAAACCACCCTGCCTGCAGAAAAACAGCCAGCAAGGAGGGAAATTAGGCTAGAACACACCAGCTTTTGATCGCAGAGGGGTTCTGACATGTCATATATATACCAAGTATGCAATTCCCCAATCTGCATTCCAAAACACCACCCCGTGCTTTTCTGGAACACCAGTCTCTCGTGTGGTTTAGCAAACAGCTTCCTGCCCAGTGCTACAACACCATAGATTTCCTTCAGAACTGTGTGCACGCCTCCTGACTTGGTTTCACCAAGCAAGAACATTACCAATTATCATGAAAGTGCACTTTATTATCATTTACCTCTTTCAGAATTAGCCCTGAAGGAGACTGGACCATGCTGCGCTTAATGGGGATGTTCAGCAAAGTCTCCAGTCCTGAGCAATAAGCTGCAGCCTGCAGTTCATAATCCTGCAGAAGAGAAGAAAACACAATTCATTTTGTAAAGACAGCCACCGTATGCCTCCTGACCTGGATTTTCAGAACTGCAGGAAGGCAATAACCTACTCTTTCAACCTTTTGACACCAGCTGAAGACCTGGTTATCTGCCCAGGTTTCTGGTGGAATTTTGGTGCCAGTGTTGATGTTTATTTTAGCTGGCTGGTCGTAAATACCTCCCTTGTTTTTAGTCTCTGTGTGATGTATTAAAATTGCAAGCTGCTCTGGAACTGCATTTGTAATGAATAGTGTGTTTTAGACAGACAGATAATAAATAAAACCCCAAATCCTGATTTTAAGAATCAGTATGGTAGAGGGTCAGAAGAGAGAGTAGTTGCTAAAAAGAATAAGAAATGCATTTAAAACCAGACATGCTGGAAGTAAGGTAGAGAAACTTTTTTCCACAACTTGCATTAAAAACTCTTTGAATGAAAGGCAACAAAAAAGGATTGATTGTACAAGCAGATCAATGGGGTTTAAATGACATGTCTTAAACTTCCAAAAATCAGCCCCATGATTAACCCAGACAGGGGTATGACAGAATGATTTGGGAATAAGACCCACTGATTTTTTCTTTTTCAAATGCTTTCTAGAAGTATGCTCAGTACTGCAATCTGAACAGAACTACTAGAAACACAAAAATAAAAATAAAATCACAAGATAATCCTGCGTGTATTTTCTTTCCCTTGGCGTAGCCACCTCAGCTTGTTGTCAGCATTTGTGCTTTTCCAAATTTGCCCTGGAAGTTTTGGACCAGCCAGACTATCATGGATACACTTGCAGAAATACAGAGGCTGTCAGTGGGTCTGTATCTTGTAAACTTTGGTTTGCCCAGGAACTGAGCCTATTGTGCTGAGAAATGTGAGTGTGTGAAGAGTGAGAAGGATTTAGTCTAGGATTAAGAAGAGAGAAGGGAGCCTTGCAGGATTAAGCTCTTGTAGGAAAAGATATATTCTTAGGGGAATGTTCAAAAATAACAGTACCTTGATTGCAGCTGAGCACACCTCTGCATTCTTCATCACATCTTCCACTCTGTCTCGCTTGCTTGTTATTTCAGCATGTAAGTTCTGCAAAAAACAACAACCCCACAATATTAATTTTATCAGATTTCTAGCCGTCAAGTCTTTTGGTTCAGGAGAACGGCAACACTTGTCAATCACTCCACTGATGATACTATATCTCTCATGGTGATCCCAAAAGACAATTGTGGTGACAAAGATGTATAAAGCAAGCTTAGCTGAGGTGGGATTTGAAATCAGGACATCAAGCTCATAACTTGCACCCTTAATCATTATTACATTAGCAGGGATTCTGACACAAACTCCTAATACTTCGCCGAATCTAAGTTGGTTTCACATCAGCCAAATTACTTAGGGGAAACACTTTGCAACACTGAGTGCAAGACAATACCTTTTGCTCCTGCAGATATCTCATGACAGTGCTAACATCTCCCAACTTCATGGCTTCAATAGTTTCCTGCCGGCGCCTGGCATCACAAATCCATTTATTCAGAGCCTGGTAAAGATCCCGATAGGTTTTCAGCTGCTTCACCTGTTTTTCTAAATCCCAGCTCCTGTAAGACAAAGTAGCAACACATGAAGCTGCCTTAAACTAATTCACATCACTAGTCTATGCAGCCCAGTGCTGCCCACTATGATTGAAAGCAATCTTCCAGATGTGAGATAGAGGTCTTTGCAAGCAGAATTAATCCTAGGACCACTACACAAAGCATATGGCCTCCTAAGAACAGAAAGAGATCCACTTTGCTACTTCAAAAAGCTCCAAGTTAATGCACGCATCATGCAATATCTGCAAAATCTGCATACCATGCAACAGTTGCAATATAGATTGACATATGCCAACATAAAAGCCTTCTGCTTTAAAAGCCACCAGTCAGTAGTGGATAGCGCGGTGAAGCAATGGCACTCAGCTGACCTCCCACCAGCTGAATTGCTGCTGCTTACCGGGAGGGAGAATGTGAAGGGTGAAGTTGCAGGGAGGTCAGAGTTGTGCAAACACACTGGCAGAGCCAATCCAGCGCTCCTGTCAGTGTGTTTGCTCCACACTGACCTGCATTCTACCTCAACCCCTCTCCTTTCCCGTAAACAGTGGCAACTCAGTTGCTGGAAGGTCAGGGAAGTGTTACCTCCTCCAACATTCTGTGTGACATTCCATTCTAAACATAACATATAAACTGGAATCTTCATAGAAGTAGCTGTAGTTTCCTAGGGAAGGACGTTTTCAGCTACTACGATCTCAAGTCAAACACTTATCAGTTCAGTCTAGAAATGACTTGGTGTTATGTATGAACTCAGCCCAGCAGCTTAACTTTGGCTTATTAAGTATGGTGTGGTGTAGTGGTTAAGAGCGGTAGTCTTCTAATCTGGAGAACCGAGTTCGCGTCTCCGCTCCTCCACATGCAGCTGCTGGGTAACCTTGGGCTAGTCACACTTCTTTGAAGTCTCTCAGCCCCACTCACCTCACAGAGTGTTTGTTGTGGGGGAGGAAGGGAAAGGAGAATGTTAGCCGCTTTGAGACTCCTTAAAGGGAGTGAAAGGCGGGATATCAAATCCAAACTCTTCTTCGTCTTCTTCTTCTTAAAAGTTGCTTGTCAACCAAGGTCTGTAGCTGGTTGACAAACCATACCTAATGTTATCCTGGACTTCCTTAACTATGGCTAAAGAGCTGGCACAGCCCCAAAGCTACAGAGTTATGAGTCTAGAGCAGCAAAAAGGCAAACCACTCTCAAGGCTCAGCTGACCTCCTTGGTGCCTTTAACTATTACAGGAACTAGAAAGTCAAGTTTTAAATGTGTGGTTTTTTGCCAGATGCATCAATGTGTGCACAAGGTCTACAGCTTACTGAACACCTGATTTGAAGTTTACTCTTTAGAAATCACAAACAAACCTGTCATCAATCTGCTTATCCACCCTTTGCCAACGGTCTGTGAGGTGCCCGACTTTTTCAGTGAACTTTCCAAGATCTAAATCGTGGAGAGGATACGACTGGCAAGACTGCGAGTGGACCTGGTGAGCCCTCTGTAGCTCTGCCTCCAAGGTACTAAGCAGCGACTTCTTCATACTAAGGTCTCCTTTCATTTTCTGGAAAAAAATAAGCAACAGAATAATCTATCTTCAGTATCCCAGATCTCTCCAGAAAGTAAACACAACCACAGCATAATCCAGACAGCTGCAAGAAAGGGCAGAATAGGTTGCATATGATCAAACTTAACATATCTGGCAATATTTAGAGAACGCAAACAATCATAAACTGGATTATTTTTTCATAGGAAATAGAATGTGTTAATTTATGGAAGCAAGACCAAATTATGAATCGTAATATACAAATATATTATAACATTAAGCTTTCCCCCCCTATGTTTAAAAACAGCACAAAGTCTTTAAGTAACCAATTAATGGCTCAATCTCCGATATATACATAAAACCCTCTCTCTTACCTTCAGGCAGGCTCGATAAGCTTCCACTTTATCTGGGTCCAAAGAAAGAGTATCCTCTTCTGTAAGTCTGACTTCGAACACTCGGATCACATCTTCTGTTTGGAGAATTGCCTGGAGCAGGGACCTCAGCGCATTCAAGCTGTAGCAAAACAATGCCGTCAGAAAGTCATATGCAGGGTTGGGAAAAGATCGTTTGCTTTCAGTCTCTTTTCTCTCCACCCCTCATTGCTTGGGAGTAAGTGCCACTGGACACAGCAGAACTTAATTCTGAGTAATAGGCATAGCATTGCTCTATGAAGTTGGTTTTGGTCGCCAGTCGATTCTAAGGAAATTTGAGCCCACACACAAACTGTTCCACATGCAAACTGAGGAATATGTATAGAAAACGAAACTGGACGCCTTCATCTGCCCCAACTGCAATAAAACATGTCCCTCTCCTATCAGTCTCCACAACTACAGCAGGCGTTGTTACAGTTTGACTTCACCCCAATGGCACACTTTCCCATCATCTCTCGAGATGGATGGATGTCAACAACAGTATAGAAAACTAGGCATCTGCATAAATGATGCTGCTTTGTACAGCTTATTTTGCTGAAGAAGTTGGACCTCCTTGGTTAGAGTTACCTTAGTTTAAAATATTAATAGTTACGGGTGTATGTTGGATTTAAATCCTTAAAACATGCAGTTGATTAAATAAAAGCACTAATCACTAAAGAATAACAACAAAGCGCACCTATAATATGGATAACCATAGGACTGCTTGTCTGTTTCCTTACCTGTCCAAATAACCAGCAGAGACCCCATTAATATTTTCCAGTTTCTGAAACAAGGTACTTATTTCAGACTGCAAATAGAGATACTTTTCAGAGCCTCTAAACCTGGGGAGATAATCTTTCTGCCCATTGAGAGCGACCGCTATTGCCTGAGAATCGTTTTGTATACCCTGAGAGAGAGAGAGAGAGAGAGAGAGAGAGAGAGAGAGATGTTATTTACTCTAACACCCTTCTTAAGATCACATTAACAACCTGCAATTGACATATCATCTATCTTGCCCACAGACCATGTATTTCAGCTAATGTTAAGAAAATAAAAGGACTGAAAGAGATGTTCAGACACTTTTCTCTTTGGTATGCAATCCCATAATAAGCAACTTCTAGTACAAATCCCCCAAAACTTTCTACGATCCTTCCAAGCTCTCTGCACACACATACTGTGCAGGGACCAGATCCACCAGCTGTGAAAGATGGCCATCTTTGCAAGCTAAGACATTCTGATTGTATGAGATAAAATGCATATTTTTTAAAAGTCTGCCAGAAAGAGTTGTTGGGACTGACAGAGGCAGGGTCTGCTCAGTGGTGGCCCTGACTGATATTAAATGTGCTGTGCTGCTTATAAACAAGTGGAGTTGATGGGTGTTTTATTGTGATAATGTTCTGTCCATCTATCTCAGTATTTTCTAGTGACGGGCAACTGCCCTCCAGGTCTCAGGCAGATCTCTCGTGTCATGTATTAGCTGATCCATGGCTCTCTACCACTGAGCTATTGTCTCTCTCCTAGTAGCTGCTATAATACTTGCTCTAGCGTAGATAGACATCCTCTCATGACCTCACTGCACAACAGATTGGCCACAAATGCCACCAGTGTTATTATACTAGTGGTATCAATTCATCTTGGCACTGCTGGTGCTTCTTAAGAATATGAAGAGTAGAGAAAGACGGAATCAAGAGGATTCAGGATAGTTGGGCTTCATTCAGTCTGAACCACACACAATCATGCTATGCCTGTCCAGTGCAAATCAACACGTACCTCTAATTCATTGATTCTGACGGACAAATTCTGGGAGGCCCCTTGGTCTGGCTGAAGGATGGTTCTCTGCGCCATGCGGAGCTCACAGTTCTCGATCTGGCGACGAAGCTTCTGGAGTTCCATAAGCATCCAGGCTTCATGCTTCTCTAGCTCCTGCTTCTGATTCTGGACTTGCTGGGATGAGCCCAGGTGAGTGACTTCAGTTGTCACGACTGGTTTAAAAAAAAAGAAAAGAAAAAAAGGGAAAACAACCAGTGGGTCAGTTTTTGGTTTTTGGAAAATTAACCCCTGTGAAGCGAGGTGGTGTGACGTCATGGCAAACAATGCACTGTGGATAGGGAACAACTTGTATGCACTGCTAAATAAGTCTGCCTTCATTTCTCCTGCCCCATCACCTGGCAAAAGAACATGCAAGCGATTGGGCGTGTGCCAGGTGAGGTTCTAGATCAGGGTCAGCAAACTTTTTCAGCAGGGGGCCAGTCCACTGTCCCTCAGACCTTGGGGGGGTGGACTATATTTTTGGGGGGTAATGAACAAATTCCTATGGCCCACAAATAACCCAGAGATGCATTTTAAATATAAGGACACATTCTACTCATGTAAAAACACGCTGATTCCCGGACCATCCGTGGGCCAGATTTAGAAGGCGACTGGGCCGGATCTGGCCCCCAGGCCTTAGTTTGCCTACCCATGTTCCAGATCAGCAGTTCTCAACCTGTGGGTCCCCAGATGTTGTTGGACTACAACTCCCATCATCCCTGAGCTCTGGCCTTGCTAGCTAGAGGTGATGGGAGTTGTAGTTCAACAACATCTGGGGACCCACAGGTTGTTCTAGGTGATTAAAAATGTGCTTGACTATAGTGGTCAGCACCCAATTACCTACACACAGACTTCAAGTGTGCTATTATTTGGTTAAGTGTACCCATTGAGCCTTTTAGTGAAGCGGAGGCCTACCTATGAGGAAGCTATGGGGAAGGGCTATGGTTCAGTGGTGAATCACATGCTTTGTGTACAAAAGAACCCAGGTTCAGTCGCTGGCATCTCCAGGTAAGGCTGGAGGAGAACAGTCTCAGAAACCTTAAGGTTCCTGCCAGTCAGCACAGACCATACTGAGCTAGATTTGAACCTCCCAGAGCAGCTTACATAAACTCAGTAATGAACAAGGCAACCCGGCCCTCAGTCTAAAAGGCATGACACAAAAGGAAGAAGCGGTGAGGAGGGAAGAGGACAACAAGCAAACTCAGGCACCATGGACTAATTGTCTGTCAAGTTACTATGTGTCAGGCTGAATGCAGTTCACCAAGTACCTGTTGGCCCAGCATGTATTTGACATTCCTGTATTTCTGCAGTCCCAGACATGGAAGAGGGACACACAATTGACTGCAACCTTGGTGAACTGCATGCATGCTTGGTGGGCTGCATTTGGCTCAGTGGGTCGCAAGTTGTGCAGGCTTCCAAGGTGAAGCACGACTACACCCTGCAACAGACGGTGCGGTTTCTGACCTTGATTTGGTTGCTGCGGACGCTGCTGGTGTTGGCCTGGCAGCTGGATGACCAATGTTTGGTAGTGCTTCTGAGCATCGGAGAACTGAGTCTGGATTTTCCTCTTATCCTCATCTGCAAACATCTCCGAGCCCTGGCTGTTCCTGATGAATTCTTGATAATGAATCTCCAGGTCAGCTATTACTCTCTGGTAATCTTCTCTGCGCATGGTCTTCAGCTGAAATGAACAGGCAGAAACAATTTAAGGAAAAACAGCCAAAGAAAGCTGATGCAATCCTCCGGAATGATGACTACAGAAGAGGGGCATTCTGGAGAGTTATTTATATTTGTAGGATTAACAATGACAAAATGAGCTAACCGTAGAGGTTTACGTTAGAATGAAGAGCCTAAGGTTGCGTGCAATGGAATGAGCCAATAAAAGAAAACAGGGAGAGTCTTGGTCAGCAAAAGCAAGAGTTGACTGCAGAATTGCCAGTCACGTTATCAGTACAAACAAGGCTTGAGAAAAGGCAGACAGCCCCTGTAAAGTCTAGAACGCATATACCCAAGTCTTCTTATATATGTGCTCAAAAGTTAGGAAAAGTGCACATTTGCGAAGACTATGACAGCTCCTGGTCAAACTTTATAGAAGTCATTTCAACACCCACCTTAGCAATAGTCAGAGCCTTTATCTTCTCAATGTCAATCATGCAGTAATGCCAAGACACCAGGCTTTTCATGTTGATGTAGAGTTGATTCCAGAGAGCCATAATGGCCTCATAGTATTGTTCAATCCTAAACGGCAATGAATGTGTTAACTCAGGTTCGAAAAGCAACATCAGTGTCTCCTAGTCAACCAGAAGACGAGCGTCCTGAGCAGATAAGGGCTCAAAACCCCAAATACGAAAATGCAAATGTTTTCAATATAAATGTGGACTTTTTTCGATGCGGCACATTGAGAGCTATAAGTTTGCTCCTTGTGCAGTGATTCCTAAACTAGGTGCTGCAGGGCTAAAGTGTGTTGGATACCATATTGGATACATTCAACTAATGCTGTGACCTCATTTAACCCAAAAGAATACATAAATAAATATGAAAGAACCCGATTCGTATTTAGCCTGTACTGAATAACCACAAATTAAAATGAATCTGAATTAAATGAAACCAAAAATTTTGTTTCCAGTCAGAATTAGCTTTGCTTAGAATCTGGGAGATAGGCTGCAAAATGGGCTCTTGAGGGGTGGGGAAAGCCCACCCTCTAGAAAGGTTTCTTGTTGCAACACAATGGAGACTGACCTTCTATAGCAGGGATGGAGAACGTCTGGTCCTCCAGCTGTTCTTGAACACTCATTCCCATCACCCAACATGGCAAACGCTCCTGGATGATGGGAGTTGGAGTCCCACAACACCTAGAGGTTCCCCTTTCCCTACAGACTTGCTCACAGTCAGCACTTCCCACTCAAAACACAAAATTAAATTTTTGCTCGCTGGCCTTGAGTTCCTTAAATAATATATAGATGGGTGCACAGAGTCCACCCAGTCACACTGTTATACGCAACTGGGCTCTTTTCTGACCCAATCAAAGATACACAACATACAGAGCCAGGGAAGAACTCACACTTTTTTTCAAGCAATATGGCTTCAGGTTTTATGAATAACTCACTTAGTCGCCAGATCCACAGCTAATGGATTAGGGGGAGGGATAATGAGACTGACAGATGGCACCAGCATATCGACTCCTCCTGGCCCAGTCACATGCCACTTGCTACGTTCGCTGTTGTCTTTCAAAATGCACTCGTCTCCTTTGCGCATGGTTTTCTATGGAAAAGGAAGGAAAAAACAATTGTAGGCATTAACACACTGGGACAATGTAAATACTTATGATGTAGTTTTCAGTTGCTGTAATTAGTTGGAATCCTCCCTAGGACTAGACAACTTTTAGTCATAGGTCTGAATACACATATAAAAAAGGCTTGGATACCTAGATGTACGGGACTGAGGTTGGCATGCATTCCTATTAACATGCATAAAATAACCTCATGTAAAAATTGTTAGGCTAAACTACTGCAATATGCTGGGGTTGCCCTCTGTGCTCAGCGGTGTGATGCAGAACACCGTAATCTACCATTTGATGGGTCAATCACAGGGTGTTCTCTGTAGCGCTTAGAATACATCATACTTCATTCAAGCATGCAGTTTCCCCAACCTTCAGGAATGGCATAGTCCTACGAGGGCTATACCAAGCAATAGATCTGAATGGAGTTCAAATGCATCTTTGGAAACATTTGAAGACATTTCTACCTGAGCACCTGCTTAGCAGCTGCAGTAAAAAAGAAACTAGAACAGATTATTTATCATCCAATACATTTGGTCCATTTTAAGCAGATTTTAGCTGAAGCTACACAGTAGCCTGCCTCAGGTGCTTGGGATGGGATTGCCAATAAATCTAAAATATATCCGATCAACGATTGAGTAATTAATCAATAGCATGATTCTTACCAGATCTTGTTTGTAGTCACACAGAGCCTTGAGAATGATTGGCTTATTGCTCTTGTAATCAGGGTTCCGTGGCTTTAGCTGGACAATCTTCTTAGACTTATTCACCAAATTTTGCACTTGTCTCTTGTATTCCAAAATTTTCTCTCGCTCACTCTAGAAAGACAGAGAAAGTTTGTCATGGCAAAAAATACTTATAAACAAGGAACCACATTCACTAACACAGACCTGCATTTGCTATCGGTCAAATCCAGATTATCTTCAAATTTAAGACAAATATCTTGGTAGACTTCAGTGGTAACATTCTGAGAAAATCAGAGCTTATATTTTAGAGTTCTATCAAATCTTAAGAGTTATAAACTCTAAAATTCTGCAATCAATAACAGAGGAAAAGAAAACTAAAAAATCCATCTGAAGTTCTGCTTGAGTACATAAAATGCTGCAGCAGGCCCAAATATATGAAGTATAATATACTCGGTGAAGTAGACCAAAGAAGCGGCTGCTCATTTTCAATCGCATCAATGTGACAAGAAAGCCTGGAAATTGCAATTTTCCCCAGACCTTCGCCTTAACACCTCATTTTCCTCACCCAATGGCTTCAAACAGCCACAATGACCTTTCATGTCATCTGTCTTTCAAACACAGTATCTTTCATATATAAGGACATCTGCCCTTATGGGCTTAGTCCTGCTGAAGTTGAAAGAAGCTGTGGGATCTCAAAACGAAGTGGCATCCATACCTCCAACTCTTTGATCTGCTCCAACAGAACTTGCAGGGACATATTCTTATCACAAATGAACTTCTTTCTGATGGAATCCTGTAGATTCTTCAAATAGCTCTCAGTTGACTGGGCTTCCTCAAAAAACTATGCATAAAAAGCAAATAGACATATGATTGTCTTTATCTAATCACACTAGTGGGGCATAGTGGTTAGAGTGTCGTACTAGCACTTGAGAGACCAGGACTCAAATCCCTACTCAGTCATGAAGGTCACTGGGTGACTTTGGGCCAGTCACATTCTCTTAGTCTAACTTAACTCACAGGGTTGTTGTGGGGATAAAATGAAGTGGGGAGAACCCTCTATGTTGCCTTAAACTCCTTGGAGAAAAAGCCAGAACACAAATGCTGTAAAATAAATTAAAGGTGTGAAGTGTACATTTTGTACAGAATGATAACAGTGGGCCCTGAATGAGATTTCAGTATAGTATTGTAGGATCCAACAGACTTTTAAGCGATTAGTAATGCTGAACTCGTAAAATCTACACTGGACTAACAGACATTAATAGGAAATGCAGCACTTGAACATATGAATACAATCCCCTTTCAAGAGCATGGATATATGAAGAATAAATGAAGGAAACTAAACTAAAGACAGCCTATTACCTTCAATCCAATTTCAGATGATTTATTTAGCAAGCTTTCCTTTCTACAAGCTAAACTCACAATGTGACGTTCCTTACTTACTAATAGTTGGAGTGCAAGATATTGCATGTTTGTGAATCCTCTCCCCCCCCAAAAAAAATATACAACCAAACAGAGTTTAAATGCTGTTGCTTGGGATTCAACTTCTAATATCCGTTATGACTGCACACACCTGAAAGTATGCTGCATTCTCCTTGAGATGAACATCAATGCACTTGGTGATCTGGAGAATCCAGCTCCACTGAGTTTGCAGTGTATCCATGTAGGCCTATACATTTAAAGAGTAAATAAATCACAGTTCATCCTCCATTCATTCATTTCTTTTACCTAGCTAGCAACGACACCTCTCAAAACTTCCTAAAACAGCTTTGGAGGGAGGAAGAGGCGATAAACAGGACTTGGCTTAAAGGAACTGGACTTGCTTAAAGGAAAACTTACAGGAAAACTTGGCCCTCCACTTCAAACACCAAAAGAGGCCCATCACTAAGCGCAGTTGTAAACCAGGGTTATAAAACGGTCACTCACACAACCAGAGCAACCAGTCTTTGATCAGCATGCAGGTCGTCCTACATTGTTTCTAACACTGACTCTTGTTGATCAACCAAAAATTGGTCAGGGTTCAAGGTTCAAGATCTGATTTGCAGTACCTTTCACTTCTGTGGAACCTTTGTATCTCACCCTCCAGAAAAAAAGAGCAGAGCAAGATCGTAGGAAGTTTAAGATATACCTCGATTTTGTCTGAGGCAGGATGCTGGTTGACCACCAGTTGGTCACATTCTTGCTTCAGTTTGTTGAGTTCTTTTTCCTTAACTTCCAGTTGGCTCATGCGTTTCTTTAAACAGAAAAGGAACAAGCATTAAGGCCAACCTTAAAATAATAATGACACTAAAAGTTCAATGCATATAAGGTCGTATCACCAGCATATAGTAAGATTAGTGGCTTTGTAACTGAGTGAAGCTAAACTAGTCAATCCCATTAATTTCAATGGGACTAATACAATCAAGCGTATTTATATTGTGGCATGTTTATAGGCCTGCAAACCTTCCAGGCTTAATTTGTGCTATATATTAGCAAGAACAGCCTTACTGAATCAAGCACCCAAAAGATCCTTCGTAACTTTTTCCTACCACACAAAGTATTATCATCATCACTGATTCATTAATTGCCTTCTGAACAACTGTCTCAAGGAGAATTACACCGAAGATAATTAAAAACAGTTCAAACCCCAGGCCAGAAAATATAATTTTTAAAAAAGACTGAAACTGTAACAAGGTAGGCACTCATGATAAATTTTATTTTATTTATTACATTTATGGTAATGATCCAGCTGGGAAAGCCGGTCGGAACAAAGATGTCTTAGTGTAACTTACAGAGAAGGCCTCCTGCTTCCGGGCAATATCGGTGTTCCTGTCACTCCAGTCGTAGAGAAGCTCCTCCTCCTCACAGTCATTGATCCACATGATTTCTCTGCTAGTGGCCTGGATGATGTTTTGCAGCTGGCGCAACTGATCCATTCTTTCAAAGGAGAATCTCTACAAAACATCAAAGTAATGAGCTTCAGACTTAAGGATCAAAGCTTATTGTGCAAACAAAACTGTGGAACAAAACAGAGGGATCAAGTCAGAGCTCTGGAAAGCAAATGGCTACACACCCAACACTCTTTTGCCCCCATTTGGGCTGGGGATACTTTGCACTTTAAAAAAAAGAAAGAGGGGAAATCTGTATTCTGCTTCATGACAACATTTTTTTAAAATGCAAATGCAGTTGTACCTTGGATCTCAAATGACTTGGCTCCCTTACAAATCGGCTCCTGAACGGTTGAAACCCGGAATTGAGTGTTCTGGTTTTCCAACATTCTTTTGGGAGTCGAACGTCTGAGGCAGCTTCTGATTGGCTGCAGGAGCTTCCTGCAGCCAATTAGAAGCCGCACTTTGGTTTCCGAACATTTTGGAAGTCGAATGGACTTCCAGAACAGATTCCGTTCAACTTCCAAGGTACGACTGTAATGGACAAGGGTAAGTTGCCATGCAGAGATACTTCAGCAAGTATTGCCCACAAGTTTCTAGATGCAACTTTATTATTAAGGATTAATTGTTGAAATAAAAACTAAGAACAGTCAAGTTCCACCATGACTGGGCTGAACCTGCACTTTTCATCCTTGTGGGATCCATAGTTGTCTTCCCTGACTCATAGGATGCTCCACTGCTAAGAAGGCAAAGCACACATAACAAGGCCTTCGGAAATTCAGTTGTTCTTTAGCTTACCAGAAGATATTCATATTCCTCCTCCAGCTGATGAACAGCAGCCTTCTCACGCTGCGGACAAAAGAATAAAAAGAATAAAGATCTTCTACAGCTTACAAATTTGACCCATTTACCAAGGGGGCCTCTGCAGAAACAAAATTTAAGATGGAATAATTTGTAAAGTCAGTTTCCTAGGGAGCCTCTTTATATCACAAATAGCCACAATCAAAGGCCACATGCCTCAGCAAGAAGGGGCAAGGGAATGCTGGCAACCAAAGGACAAGCAGAAGCGGCAAAGGAGGCCGTGTTGGGGCTTGACGCCAACCTGAATGGGAAACACAGGATGCTTTAGATCAGGGATGGGGAACCTGCGACACTCCAGGTGTTGAAGGACTCCATCTTCCATCTTCCCTCACTACTGGCCATGCTGGTTGGAGCCAATGCGAGCTGAATTTCAACAACATCTGGAGAACAACAGGGTCCCCAACCCAGGAAGTGTCCATAAGATAACAGAGGCAGAAAGAGTGTAGAAAGGAGTGGGTGTAGATACTTAAATATTTTGATAGAATACCAAAATGTGTAATGGAGGCCCCTAGATACATTGCTGCTGACCCCAAGTTAGACTCATTTACAACCACACAAAGTGTGTTTGGGGGGGGGGGGAGAATGCTCTTTCATGCACCAATACTTCTGAATAAGCAAAACACAGCAGTGCTAAAACAGGGCTCTTTCAAATATTTCACCAGATGTGAAACCGCCAGTTAGCAATTTAAAACAGGCAGTGATGCAAAAAATCAAGGAAGCAGAATCAGTATCTTACCAGGTCGGTTTTGACTTTGTCCAAGTGCCAGCGATAGTCTCCAATGGAATTATGGAATCTCCTGTGGTCGGCAATTTGTTGCTCAATAGCTGCCGCATCAAATCCCCATTTTACTAACTCCATTTCAGACTGAAAGGAAGAATGTGCATCTTCTTTAGTGGTTTATTTATATAGGTGCCAATGTGAAGCAAAATTAAAACAATGGTGCACAAGCAAAGGTATATAGAGCTGCTTTGCAAGGAAGACATGGTTCGGCAGCTACCAGGTGGTTATCCTTGCTTGGGACAGAGTTGCTTGGGGTTACTATTTCACAGGAGTCGTGCAAATCGGAAAAGACTAAAGCCTTCCCCAATGTCCCTTTCTGCTCTGCAAAGCAGGGGAGAAGGTAACAGAATAAAACTACCTTAGGTGCCACAGTAGAACAGGCACCAAAGAACTTCAGAAGGCATCTACAGGTAGCTATAGACCAGCAGGAGCCAAGTTACCATGCCACCTTTTTACAGGGAAGATTAATTTCCACCCAGCCACCCTTTCCAGCCACGTTAGTGAAGCAATCACCTAAATACTATTAAATTTGTGCACCATGTCTTGTTGCTCTGCAGCCCTCAGCTCCACGCACACCATGACAAAAAAACTTTCATATTTTCTAAATGGTAAAGTTGAGAAAGTCTGTAATAATTGGAACTTGAAACTAGCTCTTGCTACACACACACACACACACACACACACACAGAGTCCTTGCTAGCATGTGTTACCATTGCTTTTAACATGTGAAAATTAAGATGACCAGCCAATATGTAAGTACTGATAACATGTGAAGTACCGTATTTTTTGCACCATAACTCACTTTTTTCCTCCTAGAAAGTAAGGGGAAATGTCTGTGCGTGTTATGGAGGGAATGCCTACAGGTGGTGGTGGGGATCTGCTGCAGTCTTGAGCAGAAGATCCATGGTTCCCCTTCCTTTCCTCCTCCCTGGCTCACTTTGAAACAGCAAAGCGGGAGAAGAGCCACTGAGTGGGGAGGAGAGAGGGACAGAGAACCTGCTTCTTTAAAGGAGCAAAGCTCCTTCTTTTAAGGAGTAAGCGGCTCCTGTCCAGTTGGTTCCTTTAAAGCAAGCAGGCTCTCTGTCCCTCTCTCCTCCCCACTCAGCTCGCTACATAGCAGCAAAGTTTTTCAGCTCGCTAAGCCGGGGATGAGCGGGGAGGAGGAAGAAAAGCAGAGCCTGCTTGCTTTAAAGGAGCAAAGCGGTAGAGGAGAGGAGCCTTCTCCCCTTAAACCCCTCTTCTGCATTATTAGCAGCATCCTTCTCCACACACCCCATGCACGCTCCTTGTCCCTTGAGTGCTTTTCCTTCCCTCCCCACTTAAAACGTGGTTACAAAGCACGAATCCACATGGATCCTCAGGATTTTTGCACTGGGTCACCCCAAATTCACCATCAGATCACATAGCATGTCCATGGCTACATCTTGCACCAAAAAAATCATGCACCCACTGTTGCCTGGGGCCGCAGTGGTGCAAAATCATGGTTACAAAGCATGGATCCACATGGATCCTCAGGATTTTTGCATTGGGCTACTCCAAACTCACTGTCAGATCACATGTCTGTGGCCACAGCATGAACCACAAAAATCATACATCCACTGTTTCGTTTAGAATGTTTTTTTTCTTGTTTTCCTCCTCTAAAAACTATGTGCATGTTATAGAGCGAAAAATACAGTATTAAGACGTGTGCCCTATCCCATTCTTTCATATGCCAACTCTTTCAGATTCCCATTTTGCAGACAGTGGACTGAGGAAGGGAGACACTAAACAGCCTTGGGCAAGAAAGTCACTTGGGAGAGCTGAGCTGTGTTTCAGAAAATGCTCTGCCCATTTGAATGGTGTAGGATATTTCTCTTCTACCTTCAAAATCAGGTATCAGCTGCTGGTTTTTTTAAAAGAACTAATTATGATTCAGCACAGCAATAACGCTACCACAGACACCACCCTGAGCCACACCTGTGCTTAAGCGAAGCTGGAATGGCTCCAGCAAGCGAAGCCATTTTAGGCTGTCGGCCATCTGAAAAAAAGAACTTTATTCCTTCTTTTTTTCAGCTTGCTGTGAGCCAAAGCCATCAAAGCAGCAGCAAGAATGAACATTTGTCAATGCGTGTGAACAAAAAAAGTGACTCATTTCCAGCTCCCGGCCCCACCAGAGAAACCCAGCCCAGGTCCGAAGCCCACGGCTTTCCTATCTCCAAAACGACAGGGAAGTAAAACAAAAGCTACCGGCAGGGCTTCCCTACGTATCACATTTCTTTGGCATGCTGTAACTTGGGCTCTGCAGACAGAATGCAAAGCCAGAGAAGGTCAAGGTAAGATAAGAAAGTTGGAAGGCAACTAGGTAAGGAAGCCTATTCACATCGGGCTGACAACACGGCAGGTATTTGGGGAGGGACTTAAAAGGGGGCCCCCCCTCCCCTTCTGTACCTGCAGAGTATGTAGCAATAGTGTGATTGTGTGTGTCATCCTCTCCTGCTTCCTGCCCCATGCAGGTGACGTTGCTTTGTTTGGAAAGAGCATTTCACATTTATGGTAGGTAAACGGTGACCATAGTTGGACTCTGGCACAGCTGAAATGCTGCAAGGGCTTCCTAGGCGGCAGCGGCTGCTATAGGAGGGGTGCCTGTTCCCTTGCAGAACAGGTAGGGAAATTACGCGGCCATTCAAACAGTCATCTTAAAGAAGCCACTCCATAAAAATCAACTGCAAGCCCCTTTAGCAAATGCCTTATTGCCATATCTGCAGGTCTCTTGTTTTCATTTCCATTTTCTAATTTGCCAGCCACATGAGATCTTTCATTCGTTTCTTTTTCTGTCCTCCGTATTCTTTTTTTCTTCTTCAGTTATTGTCTGAACCATTATTTTTCCCCACCCCTTTCCTTTATGCAGAAATAGGATGACTGTAGCAATGCACTGTGTACATAGAGTTAATCTTTGCCGTGCTTGGGTGAATGTTATGAGCTTGCAGTAGGTGCGTCCAGAAGGTTCTAAAACAACACAGACTCAAGAGAAAGGGGCTGGCTTACTTTCCCTTAACTCCTGCTGATATTTTATTTTGAGGCTGCAAAGTGCCGTGCCCAGGAGCAGACAATGGGAAGGGGACTGCCTCTCAGCAGTCCTGTCGCTGTGGCTTACCGGGAGGGACACCTTGGCAGGAGCACTGAATTGACTCTGTCACTGCGTCTACACTGCACCAATCTCCCCACCTCACCCTTCCCAGCAAGCCACAGTAACGTCGGCGACGGGAAACCAGGGAGACACCCCTGCCACTCCCTGAATTGTCAGGACAAGAACTGGCTGGTGTGGTGTTGGAGGGGAGAAAAATGCAGTTCCATTTTCTCAACAAAAGCCAGAACACGAAGCATGCTTTACCTTCTGCTGCCTCATCCAGTTCAGACATTCTGTGGTGCAACGCCTGGTGTATTCATCCCATCCCGATCCACTCTGGGAGGTAAACGCACCACCTTTGGAACTAGCCCTACGGGCACGAGGTACACTGATCGCTTTGTAGAGGGCGCGCATCTGCTCTTGAAGCTGAAGCAATCTGAAAGGATAACGATGGAGAACAACGTCAAGGGGCTATAAGACGAAAGAGATGGAGCAGAGGAGGAGGGGGAATACATTTGCAGGCTCTGAGCCACCATAAGCCTGTAATGAAAAATATGGGATAAAGTCCTCCATTTCCCCCCAGCACTATAAACTTACTAGGTAACATCCAGTAATAGCAGTGGTGGAATATGGGGATAATGCACTAGATGCCTGATCCACTAAGATTGTTCACTGCAGTTTTGTTTTGGTTTTGGACTTTTTAAAGACAAATAAATAAGTGCAATGAAGGTGGCATTCCTGGCTTGAAAACAATAAGAATGGAAGGGGGAAATCCATGCTTTGTGTTCCACAGAATGAAATAGTATTAAAAATTCAAGGTACACAGTCTCATTAGATGAGAAAGAGTCCTGGAGGAGGAGGAGGAGGAGGAGGAGGAGGAGGAGGAGGAGAATTTTATTATTTATACCTCGCCCATCTGGCTGGGTTTCCCCAGCTACTCTGGGAGGCTTCCAGAACATAAAAAGCACAATAAAACATCAAACATTGAAAATTTCCCAATACAGGTATGCAGCACCACTATTTACTGTAGTACTGAATGGCTTACCATTTGGTACGTCTGACGAAACGGAGCACTTGACTCCACAAGAGCACATACCTGGTACAAACCTCCTCGTATAATTCATGGGCATCTATTCATTGATTCAATACGAGGCAGAGTCAAGCGCCTGTACTATGCTAAGTGTAAACTGAGGCAAGCCCACATATAATAACTAGAAGTCTGTGGGGGAAAGCCAGGAGACAAAAACAGAATGTGGTACCTTTTCTGGTACAGCTCACAGGGCTGCCCCATTTGCCTCATCTCTCTGATCAGCCCATCGAGGATGTCCATGTGCTCATTTGCCTGAGCAAAGCACTCCTCCAGCTCTCGGTTCCTGCTAATCTGGATACCATCCCCATACTTCAGCTCCTAAGTGAAAGGAAACAAACAAAAAATCACCATATTTGGTTCAAAAGCCCCACCACCACCACAAAAATAATGTGATAGTAGGAGGAAACGTGTGTAGGATGTTCTAAACTCCAGATTTTTTTAATGCTGCAAGTTTTCTGTCGGTAATGCACTGAAACCCATGAAACAGCTAATATTTGAAATATATGTGGCGTATTATTTATCGTTGCTGTTATCCATTATCATTATCATTACACCTAAACTACACCAGGTACAGAAACAAGTGACAAGCGTGGTCTAAAGAAGGATCTGCTGGGTACAATCTCCTGGGAAGCTGTCCTGTGTGAGCCACTCAGGTGCTTGGGAGCTTTTGCCCATTAACTCTTGGTTCATTCCTGCCTTCCTTTCAACACCAGGATGGTAGCACTGTAGGGAAACGCCATTTGTTAAAGGCCTAGCAACATCTGAGGCTAGGAAGGAGAATGAACAAATTGCACTTGCAGGTTTCATAGCAAGGCTCTGTTAAATAAGGTCTCACTTTCAGGCCAGTGGTAATAGCCGCTCAAAAGCAGCTTGGCTAAGGCAGAGCTGGATATGACCTCCTTGGAGAATTGAGGCCTATCCAAGTAGAGAGCAACTGGCCAGATGGACAAGTGGCAATCATTCCCCCTGAACAGTCACCTGCAAGACTGGGCTATGTTTTATATACCAAGTCAATCCCAACCTTATTCCCTGGTAATTGGCCACTTGGATGGCCACTTCATTCCTCCTAGAATTGTTTCTGAGATTATGTTCTACCAGCTGAGAGGGCGTTTTCTTAATAGGCGTTTCTGCAAGCAACCTAGAAAGCTGTCCTAGAAACCTAGCTGTGAAAACAGTGAATCCTGAAAAAGAAGAGGCAGGGCACCAGCAGCAGAAGAGCAAGTAAGAAGGCAGACCTCAACATGGAGCTGTGATTCTGTTTATTAAACAGATGTGTGTGTATACAGGAACCAGTAGGCATTAATATGCTCTTTCTTGGGATGAACTGGGGGAGGGTGTAAATAAATGTACATGCTATTATAGTCATGCTGCCTTCTCTCTCTCTCTCTCTCTCTCTCTCTCTCTCTCTCTCTCTCATATTTGGACAGTTAGGTATGTTTTGTACAGGAAGCTGCCTTACACCAAACCATACTGTTTGTCCATCTAGTACAGCACTGCCTAATCTGATATGTATCAGCTCTCAAGGGTCTTTAGCCAAAGTCTTCTACATCTCCTGCTAGCTAATCCCTCGTAACTGGAGAGACCAAGGATTGAACCTAGAACAGCGGTTCTCAACCTATGGGTCCCCAGATGTTGTTGGACTACAACTCCCATCATCCCTGAGCTCTGGCCTTGCTAGCTAGGGGTGATGGGAGTTGTAGTTCAGCAACATCTGGGGACCCACAGGTTGAGAAAGGCTGACCTAGAACCTTTGAGTTTGCAGAGCAGGTGCTGCACCACTAAGCCACAGAACCTCTCTTCCTTCCTTCCTAATAAACCCAGGGGTCACCAACATGGGTGCAACGGAACCCTTGAAGCATCTTCTTGGTGCCTACAAAGCCCCTGAGCTCCCCGACCCCCAACTACTCCTTTGATCATAAGATCATACTTTTTCTCCTTGAACTGGAGGACGACACTCTTTCTACTCTGGTTAATTCTACTGAATTCTACCTTGGAAAAATGAAACTACGTTTGTGTGCACTTGCTCTCTTTTTCCATCTCACGAGAGTGCAGCTGATCCGGGGGAGCAGGGAAAGAAGTGACTAGAGGGACTGGCACCCACAGAACTTATTAAAAAAAACCAGAAGTGCACACAAGTCTTAAAAAGCAGGCAACCTCTGTAAGAAACTGTTCCACAGCACTTTTTTCTGAGGTCTGCATTCTCGCTTGCTCATTCAGAATGGGGAAACAGCATCTCCCAGGTTAGCATTCATATAGGTTCAGCAATGGAACAAGACTTACAGGCTGCACTATGAGTTCGGCACGCATGAGGCAATCGGAGCAATTTTGCAGGAGGTCTTGAATGGTGTTTTGACGCCTGGACATTGTGCCGGTTCCATTGTGGCTAAGGGAAGGAGAAAGAGAGGCCGAGAATTAATCACACAGATGTAATTAATCATGGATTTTAAATGCATTTCCCAAGGCAAGCAGCACACCTTATTCAAATTAAAGTGTTGTAACCTGTGCGGCTTCACAGAGATTCTCCTTGATACACTTGCCCCTCCTTTGTGTCTGTGTGTGTCACACAAAAGAGTTACAATGCTGAGTCTGCAGCCTCATAAAAACCACGGTGGGAATGTGAGCTAAGTAAAAAATAAATAAATACTGGCTTGTGGTTACCATTCTGCCAATGAAACAAACACAAGGATGAATGGTGTATGAAACAGACATTCTTAGTCTAGCCTAGAAACACACAGGAAGACCAGGACAGCCGGAATACTCAAGTGCAAAACTGCTCAGTCCATTCTCCCTTCTAACCCATCATTCTGTAAATTCCTACAGAATTATATATGACACCAGCTGTCTTCCTTCAAATCCCTCCTTCTTCTGTGAAATCTGAACCAAGATCTCATTTCAAATGAAGCCAAAGCACACACCACTGTATTTGGTTTTATACCCATCCCTTGTTATCCTTGGCCAACTCCTCTGTTACCTCCTCTCTGAACTGTCTAAATTTAGGCTAAAAGAATCTTGGGACAGGGGTTCACTTACATTACACTACAAAGCATTAAGAGCACTGATGGTGGTGATGATATGATGATAATAAATGCTCAAGCTGAAACCTGTACCTGATTTTCTGAACCTGTTATGGATATTTAACCAGACAGAGAATACAGACCTTGCTTTCTCAACCAATCTACAAAACAAGATACTATTCCAGATTCATGTATGTGGCATCTTGGTGAGGGTATTGCCAACCAGCTTTTATGTAACAGCGCCTAAGGGCCCAGGCATGACAAGGTTTTGTAATAAGAAAGAAGAAAGCCAATACATAATGTAAACTTCTGCCACTACTGAAGTTTTATCCAGAACAGTATTCCCAAGTAAACTGATCCTATCCTGAACAAGATATTCAGAAACAGTTTGGGAGCTTGGGATTATATACGTCCAAGGAGAAGGGATCAGAGTGGATTCAGAAAGCCTGTTTGGAACCCAATAATGTGGTTCTTTCCATTTGAGCTCAAAACACATTCAGTATAATCAGAGGAATTCCGTACCCAAGACTTAATCTGTCTTTTCAGACACAATGATTCCATTGTGGTAACAGTCCAAGAGAACCATCTTTTGGAATTCTGTATTGTCAACTGGAAGACTGAGCTGGGATAGCTCCGTCAATAGAGCAGGAGACTCTTAATCTCAGGTTCATGTGTTTGAGCCCCACGCTGGGCAAGAGAATCCAGCACTGCTGCAGGGAGTGGGACTAAATATCTCTTCAATTCTATTATTCTATTACTTTCAAGGCAGAAAAATACATTCTGGAAATCGTGCTTCTAACAGGAACAGCTTAGTAATGTAGTCTGCTTAGAAAATCTCCTTTTATGTAGGTAAAATGTACCAGTACAGTAGAGAAGATACTACTAGCTTTGGATAACTTGTTTTTAAAAATGTATGCTACCAGGTTGGGAAACCTCTGGCTTGTTGAATGTAGCCCACCAGGCCATTTCCCCCAAACACCCACCAGCTGATGTCACTGGTTCTGTCAGCTGATGGGTGGAAGGATAGGGTTTACTCCTTCACTCCTCTGTCCCCAGCAGCGAACAGGATCACAAAGCCTAGACAACAGGATTTCATCTTTGGTCATCAACCGATGAGCAGAGATTAAAGTCCCTTGCCTACTTATTTTAGGGGCAGCACAAAGTGCATTTTGAAACAACCTCCCTGTTAAAGGAAGAGGTGTTCTGCTTCAAAGGCCACTTTATATATAATATACACAAAGGATAGCTGTGTGAGAGAGGCTGCTTTGCAAGTGTTTGGTCATGCTGCGTTCAGCCACAGGTGCAAGCCTGCACTAGTTGTCTATGGGTGAGGTGCTGCAAACTAGGAGCCACACCTCGCTGGTGGCATCAGAGCTCTCCCAACAAGCTCAGGCATTTCCCAAATCGAAGCACCTCTATTAAAACAGATACTTTAGTAAACCAACAAACTTCCAAGCTTAATCCAGCTGGCTAAGTACATTCCCTTGTACTGATTATTTTCTGCAGCGTAAGCTAAATTCTATCCTGTGCACTCAGATTCAAGAGCTCTCTCGTAACAACAATAACAATAATAATAATTTAACGAGTGAATTATTACAGTCAGCATGTGTATTGCTCACCTAGTGACTTCAATGCGATTATGGATTTACATGCAAGTTCATAAAGCAATGAATTAAACATCAAGTGACAACTGGATATGCAAAACAGCCACTGCAGTTCAAATGCACAATACTTTTAATATCTGCCAAACTTTGCAGCCTCTAAATGACTTTCTTCGTATGACAGCAAGGGCTACCCCTCCAAATTTAAAGTAGGCTCTTATGTATGATCGAACGAAGTAAAGGAGTAGGAAAAAAGAAACAGAAATTAAGTGAGGCATGTTCATTAATTTCAACAGGTCTACTCTAACCAGGGTGGATAAAAATCATTGATTTTCTAAAAAAAATAAAAAATCAAATTTTAAAAAGAAGTTTAAATCAGTTTTGATTTAAATTGGATTTTTTGATTTAAATCGGATTTTAAAATAAAATGCTTTTGGAGCAAAAATATTTCTAAAGATAGTTTTCTATTTAAGTTACATTATAGTCCAAAGGCTATTCATCAGGAAATAAGGATTTGTTTTAAGTTTTTCATGTGTACTAAAACTCAGTCTGTTTTTTTAAAAAAAAAACATTTAACCACATCAGTTAACAAACATTGATACATATGCTACAATGTTATTGTTTTAGTTAAATACATTGTTTAAATTATTATTAAATTATTAAGGAAATGATTATTTTTCTCCTTCCAATAAAGTACAACAGAAAAGTTGTCCAAATATAAACAGTTAACTTATTAAACCTCACAATAATTTCATAATTATCTGTCAATGTATTTCTAATAGTATAACCAAATCAGTAATTTTTGATATAACTGTAAAAACTACTCTGAAAATTTCAAAAATGAAACATTCATCTGGTTGTAATTATTAAGATTATACCAGCAAGAATGAGTCTTTCTGTAAAATAAATTGATTTAAATCAAGTCTTACTGACTAGTGATTTAAATCAAGTCTTACTGACTAGTGACTTAAATCGTGATTTAAATCAAATCCACCCTGACTCTGACTACAACTAGCATTGAGTGCAACCCAAAATCATTTTCACGTGCTGTTACACGTGCATATGTGATTCAGTCTTGAACTTGGAAATATGTTTATAGTCACTTTTCCCAAGGCCTGGCTCTTCTACATCAGTTTTGCACTGTGACCATTTCAGCGGGATGACCATTTCAGTTACCAGTGGAACTCTAGCATTTACTATGTTGCTGTGGGGGTATTTTTCAATAGATTTCTCTCATGTGGCAAGTTCCAGATTTAAGCACACATGGGTGTGCGCAAATGAAACCCGCGACACAGAGAACTGATACAGCAAAGTCACTACATAAAAAAGGGGGGTGAATCATATGAAAAGAACTGTGTTCTAAGCTACTGTCACAGATGCCAGTGGTACTGCTTGCTTTCAGACATAGTAATAAACTACAGGAAAAAACATTCGAGAGCCCCAGGCTAGCACAGGCCTCCCCCCCTTCCTCCTCTGGTACAACCATGAAGCGATAGAAGCTTCCACTTGCATTTTTTATTAAACACAATTTGTCATAATGTTCAAATCCGGAGAAAATCTGGTTTGCTGAAACACGTCAATTCACATCTTGGACAACAAAGCTGCCAAGTTTCAACAAACCATAGTTTTGAATGACGGACTTTTACGGTTTGGATGAAACACTAAACTGCAGCTAATCAAATACACAAGTGAAAGCTTCTGATCTCCTCTCAGCTGGAAGAGAGAAAAGGGGAGGAGTACATTTATTTGAAGTTCACAGCAGCTTATTTCTGTTGCCACAGTTAGCCATTATTGTACATTTGTACCTTGGTTCTCGAACGTCTTAAGACTCAAACTTTTTGCCTCCCGAACGCCGCAAACTTGGAAATGAGTGTTCTGGTTTGCAAACATTTTTGGAAGCTGAGTGTCCGACGCAGCTTCCGATTGAGTGCAGGAACATTTTTGGAAGTCGAACAGACTTCTGGAACGGATTCCTTTTGAGAACCAAGGTATGACTGCAATTCCAAAGCCACTATGAGTCTGTTGGGTGTGTGAGTGTGCACTGGTTGTTTCCAAAACTAGCCAGCATAGATTGTAAAATCAAGTATGGACATAGAATCATAGAATTGGAAGAGACCACAAGGGCCATCGAGTCCAACCCCCTGCCAAGCAGGAAACACCATCAGAGCACTCCTGACATATGGTTGTCAAGCCTCTGCTTAAAGACCTCCAAAGAAGGAGACTCCACCACACTCCTTGGCAGCAAATTCCACTGTCGAACAGTTCTTACTGTCAGGAAGTTCTTCCTAATGTTTAGGTGGAATCTTCTTTCTTGTAGTTTGGATCCATTGCTCCATGTCCGCTTCTCTGGAGCAGCAGAAAACAACCTTTCTCCCTCCTCTATGTGACATCCTTTTATATATTTGAACATGGCTATCATATCACCCCTTAACCTCCTCTTCTCCAGGCTAAACATGCCCAGCTCCCTTAGCCGCTCCTCATAAGGCATCGTTTCCAGGCCTTTGACCATTTTAGTTGCCCTCCTCTGGACACGTTCCAGTTTGTCAGTGTCCTTCTTGAACTGTGGTGCCCAGAACTGGACACAGTACTCCAGGTGAGGTCTGACCAGAGCAGAATACAGTGGCACTATTACTTCCCTTGATCTAGATGCTATACTCCTATTGATGCAGCCCAGAATTGCATTGGCTTTTTTAGCTGCCGCGTCACACTGTTGGCTCATGTCAAGTTTGTGGTCAACCAAGACTCCTAGATCCTTTTCACATGTACTGCTCTCAAGCCAGGTGTCACCCATCTTGTATTTGTGCCTCTCATTTTTTTTTTGCCCAAGTGCAATACTTTACATTTCTCCCTGTTAAAATTCATCTTGTTTGTTTTGGCCCAGTTCTCTAATCTGTCAAGGTCGTTTTGAAGTGTGATCCTGTCCTCTGGGGTGTTAGCCACCCCTCCCAGTTTGGTGTCATCTGCAAATTTGATCAGGATGCCCTTGAGTCCATCATCCAAGTCGTTGAGAAAGATGTTGAATAAGACCGGGCCCAAGACAGAACCCTGTGGCACCCCACTAGTCAGTCTTCTCCAGGATGAAGAGGAACCATTGATGAGCACCCTTTGGGTTCGGTCAGTCAGCCAGTTACAAATCCACTGAGTGGTAGCATAGTCAAGACCGCATTTTACCAGCTTCTTTACAAGAATATCATGGGGCACCATAAATAAGGTTGGGGAAAGGTGAATAGGTGATGTTTGAGCAACTGCTAGGTTTGACACTTGCACTCAGACTTCGAAATTAGCATTTTGCGCCTAAAGATTCTCCATTTGCGAGCACCTCAAAAAGTCTGGGTGCCATTTTTTGCACCTGGCTAGCACTCAAGGATTACTGAAACGTATGTGCTTCGAAGTCTCAAATGTTAAGGATAGACAACATGTTAAAGAGTTCAACAATAAAGAGCAGAGTGTTGTGAAAACTGAAGCATTTGCCAATATTTTTATTGTAAACACCAAATTTCTGCTAAAACGCTAACAGTTTCTGCTAAAAAGGTGATATTAACAAGGTGTTGCTTACGTGAATTGCGTACTATTTTTTCTAACATTGCTGCATTGCTGCCGTGCAGGATGCCAGAAAAAGGAACCAAACTCAGAAACGACATATTCAAGCAGGGTTCCTAAATCTTCCAGATTCTTCTTTTGGAACTGGGTGTCGTGGCTTCACCTGTTCCATGCATGGCATTGTAAGATGCCAGGTGAAGCACAGGTGGGCATGGCTCTGTCAAGTCCGCCTTCCAGGCCAAATGGAGAAGACTTCTAAGGAGAAACATGGCACCTATGTGACCTCGTGTACGCAGAGTTCCTGTTGATGCCTTCTCCAGTCTATATGCTTCTCATGCCCATCCTCCCACTTTAGACAAAGCCCTTGAAGTAGGCAGAAGAGAAAAAGCAGAGAGGTGGACCCCCAAAGCAGTCTGTGAACCCCCAAAGAAGTAGAAGCAGCCACCTATTTTCTCCCATGAAAACGTAAACTCTACCAGCATCCATAATGCACCTTGATGCCACTGTGAGCCATAAAGTGAAGTTTATAGGCATGCCTCCTAAAGGGTAGGTAGAACTCAATCAAGGGGTGACAGGAGGCTTTGCGAGTAGATTGCTCACAGTTATTGTTGAGGAAATTGTGTTCCCTCCAGCTCAGAGCAAGGGCATTATAGGAAGGACCACCTATATTTGTTGATCCAGCACTCAGATAAGAGACTGGCGTTTGTTGGCCCAGAATTCAGGTAAGGGACTGGAAGAAGGCAAAGGAAGCTTTCGATTCATTTTGTGTACGTCCCCTCCTTGAATGAACAGAGGAGCCAACAATATCCTGCACTGTGGGGGGAAGAGAGAGTAAATGAAACATTTCTGCTGAAATAATGAAAATATTCATTTCCTACCATTCTCCCTGCATGCGTTTTTGAACTGCTAGGTGTCATTTTTTGTTTGCAAATCAACAACTTTTGCATACTTTCAGCAACAGCCACCTGTCAGATTTTTCATGTCCCCCTTTGTAAACAGTCCATGCACCCCAAGTGTCACAGAGAAAGAATATCACCCAAAAAAGGACTGTTTTTTGCTCCGTACTTGGGCCTAGCTCAGCAAAGTGCTTTGGGCTTACTGCATGAGGCAGCTAACATGAGTGTGCATAGCCCAATTCATTCAGCTGTATGTACAGAAGTTGTCCAACTTGTATGGAAAGGTCAGAGCAAAGTGTGCGCATGTGAGAATGCATGCCCAGGTATGCACAGATGTGATACAGTTGCTCCACCCTGAGTGGAGTCCGTTTGAGTTTGAGGTAAATGGGAATAGGACTCCTCTCATTTTTTACGCTTTCACACAAAGGCTGATCACTAGCTGGCCCTAATTATTATTATTATTTAGATTGTAAACTCTTAAATGGCTGCCTATGAGCCCTACCCAGACACACACCCTTCCTTGGATGTGGGTGGGGTGGGCAGACAACTCTACACCACCCTAGGAAGAAACCTCAGGGAAGTAGTACTCAGGTGGGGCCCCACAAGCAAAACTCTTGACTACTATTAAATTTTAGGAATGGTTAAAAACTACTTTTAAGTGTTGCTTTTAGATAAGCTACGTGTGTGTGTGTGTGTGCACGTGCATAACAAGAATTAGTTGCAACTTCTTATTGCTCATATTTAAATAATTAAGCAATTCTCCCATGTGAAAAAAGGAACTGTGCTTTCTATTTTCACCTCCCAACCAACGTGTCTGAACAAGCATGGGATTACAATGAAAGGCACCCTGGATAAAAGAAGTCAGATGCAAAGGCGGGGAGGGGGAATACAGTATGCCATGATTAAATCATTGAAGGACTTTGTACAGTCACTGATGCATCACTTGGAGATAATGCAGGCAACAGTAACTTCTGACATTAATTACACATGGTAACCCTTAAAGAAATAATGTAGCCTACGAGGCGTAGAGAAAAAGGGAGTTAAGCAGTTATTATGTGCATTAATTTTTCTGTATATTGATGCAACGTATTACCACGGTCTTAAGGTGGGTAAATATATGAGATCAGAGGTACAGAACATTTCAGGAGATGCTCTAATTTCAAAATGAATAGAAAGCGCTGGGGGAAATGCCATGGATCACTGAGGACAGGACTCCTCACTGTCAAGTGTATCATACAATGTGCTCTGTCCCACTGCGGGGCTCTCTAAGGCAGGCACAGGAAAACTCAGCCCTCCAGGTGTTTGGGACTACAATTTCCATCAACCCTAGCTAACAGGACCAGTGGTCAGGGATGATGGGAACTGTAGTCCCAAACATCTGGAGGGCCGGAGTTTGCCTATGCCTGCTCTAAGGTCTGCCAAGATTCTCTTCTAAAGTACCTGTCAGACACATCTGATTAAAAATTATCTACTGGTGGAGATGTTCTGAAAGAGTCCCAGTTATCAATTGTTCACACAGCCATGATCCATCACATTCTTCTTATCCTTTTTTAAATCCCAAAGCGACCTTAAACATACACAACTGTGAACTTCACTGCCAACAAGATTGGATACTCCCCCACCGAAAAGATTAAACCCCTGTATAAAAATTTGTTGGCATTTACAACTGTGGTTGAATGCAACTTGCACAGAAATGAAAATCAAGTGTAAATCTACACCATTAGTAATCACTATTTTGAAAGAGTTCACACACCCATTCCACATCAGCTGCAGAATGCTGCTATGATTAGGTTTCCACTGGTTTTGTTTCTTAAACTTTTAAAAGGTTAAATGGCACAAATAAGACGGATCCAATGTCTGTCCCTTTCAAAACTAACCCAGGAATGTGCCAAGCAGCCTGTTTGCTTGGTTTTTTTTAATAGGTTGGAGGCTATTTGGATAATTACAAATTTTATACCTTTTATACATTGTTTTTAAAAAATGAAGCAATTAATAAATTGCTCCAATAAATAAATAAATAAGGCAAACCTGTCTCTGCAATCGTAAAGAACTTTACTTCCTTTTTAAAATGCTAACAACAGCCTGAGGTCACACAAAACACTGCCCCTTCTTAGCTTTGGAGAATCGTAACAGCAAAACAAAACATTTAATCTTCCCAGGGATTATCCAGTGACGTTATCCCCCACTGTAGTTCCCTGCACTTTCCTAGCATAGTCACTCTCCAGCATTAATTCCCCTTGCTTTGTTCTCCTTAACCATGGTTCAGCATTACATGCAAACCATCGCTAACTATGGTTCCCAATTCTTTCAACCGATTCTTGAAATGAGAGTTAAAGTCGGCATGCAAGACCTTGATCAAGAAACAACCTTTTTAAGTGTTCGCCATGGTTAGCAACAGTGCGTAAGTAATACTGAATGGTGATTAAAAGGAGGATTATACAAGCCCACAACCTACTTCTGATCCATTTGCCATGGTTAAGAGAGTAGCAGACTAAAAATCTGGGCCCGAATAGGGATTTAAACACAGGACTTCTTTGTGTTGCAGCCTTTCCACTATGACACATTGGCTTCACTCCTTTAGGGCTGTGTACCCCATATCATTTGACTTAAAAGAGAATCATCACAGTTGATGACACAATATCTGGGCATCAAGCATGCTGCCTCAGCACACCCAACTTTTTGACAATGCTTCATGGGCAGCTCTCCCAGAGTCTGTGGCAAAGAGGTCTCGCCCATTTTTCTAATGAAAGGCTTATCCCTCTTGTAGTTCCTCATGACTAAAGATTCACTGTGTTGCAGCTCTTTGCTTCTAGTGGGTTTATTTTATTATTATCATTTCTCTCTCCCTCTCTTGAGCTAACCCACCTGCAATAATTAGCTATGTACAATTGAAGAGTACTTGGCAAGCAGATTCTGCTCTCTGCTTTTTATCGTGTGATCATTTCATTAGTCACGGCATATACAGGACACTCCTAACACACAACTTGGGATATCGTGATGGGGTGGCAGCCTTCCTTTATTAGCAAAGAAGAGACTTGGTGTATTTATTCACACAGGGCAGGGCTCTGAAAACGGAGACATAGGAAGATCCCAATTTCTTTTTAAAAAAATTAAGCTGCAATTCTGGTCTTTGCATGACTGTTCAGTCTGCTATTCCGACTTGCCTGTGCAAGTTACATCGGAAGGACATTTGCTATAGCAGATTCTGAAGCGGCTGTTATGATTGTTAAGTATCAATGCAGGTACCATACACTTGGAAACCTTATGCAGACCAACTTTAAAGGAAACAGTTACTGGGGGGTGGGGTATTGAATAGTGGTAACATGGTGACTGGGAGTGCGAATTGTGAGGCAGGAAATCCCCAGGTAAATATTGCCACGAACTCTCTAGGTAACCTGATGCAAGCTACTTAATAACCTTGACCTCGGTATATGTCACTGGTAGGATTTCTAAGACAACGCATGCAAATTATTCTATAAACCTCTGTACCTCCAAACAGCATGATGGAGAAAATCCCCTGGCTGAAGATGGCCATCCTGTTATAAAAGCACCAGGTAAAGAGATCAAGAAGCTACATGCTGGAATTAGGCTTGAAAATAACCTTCTGCTGGTAGCAGTAGACAGATGTTTTCAAGCCTAAATGGGGGTCTGGGGTGGTGAGGAGGAGAAGCTGTGAGAGGGATGTAGTGGTTAAGAGTTTGGACTCGAGAGACCCAGGTTCAAATTTCCACACAGCCAGCAAAATCAATAGGTGACATTAGGCCAGTTACAATCTCTTAGCTTACCTTGCAGGGTTGTAGTTAAGAGAAAATAGGTGAGTACTCTGAACTACATGGGGCAGGGCAGGATTTATTTATTT
The DNA here is from genome assembly GCF_964106645.2 of Podarcis pityusensis. NCBI lineage: Eukaryota > Metazoa > Chordata > Lepidosauria > Squamata > Lacertidae > Podarcis > Podarcis pityusensis. The sequence goes on from NC_138031.1 coordinate 64,432,777, forward strand.
TTTAAGTACTGTACTAAGTACAGAATCATAATATTTTCAGCAGACATGTTTTATCATCATAATTATTCAATGCTCTATCACAGTGGTTCCCAAGGTTTCCCCCCCAACGTAGGCCTGGAAATTGTTGATGGTCTTAGTGGACCTCTTAATTATTACAATGGTGTGTGTCACAAATGTAATGTGCTGTGCCAGATGCTGTACATTTTTTAAAATTGTCTTTTTATTGCTCCTTGCATTTTATTGTATTGCAATTCGCATTTCATAGAATTCTAATTTTAACACCATTAAAACGCATGCAACATTAAGAAACGGAAGATGTTGCAGAGCAGAGGGGGAAATACAATTAAAAAACAATACGGACATTGAATGAGGACGTGCCACAGACTTCCTCAATGAGGCTTGTGACCCATCAATGATCCATGGACCACAATTTGGGAACCCACACTGCTCTACCACATGGTGCACCATCATTTTAATCTCATTCAGCATCACTGTTGTGGATCCTACATCAAACTGGCTAAAGATCTGAGCAAAATAAATATGTGGACCGCCTGCCCCCCGTCAACACACACCTGTACAAATAGCATAGTGCTGCGGATGTTCGTCGAGTAAATACTTGCAAAGACTGTGTGTCGACAGGAGGCAAGCACCACCCTGTAGTTACAGAAGCCAACACCACTAGAGCAGGCATAGGCAAACTCGGCCCTCCAGATGTTTTGGGACTACAACTCCCATCAGCCCTAGCTAACAGGACCAGCGGTCAGGGATGGTGGGAGTTGTAGTCCCAAAACATCTGGAGGGCCGAGATTGCCTATGCCTGCGTAAGAGGTATATAAAGACCTTTGGTTTCTCTCAAACCTACTGGGAGTAGCTTTAACTATTGTGCTCTGCAGTGTACACAATTCAAAGGGATTGCTGGTTTAAAACAGTGCTAAGGGTGTTATAAAAATTTTTTTTTAACTGAATTGCAGAAACAGGCTGGCAATTGAGGGCAGCAGTGTAATTCCCTGTCAATTGAGGTTCCACAGAAACCACCCTCTTCCTCAGTTCCCAGGGTTACAGAAGCTGGGAACATTACAGAGACAGCTTGCTCAAGCCCTCAGGGCAGGGAGAGGCTGGCAATGCTACCTGAGCAAGGTACTAGTTAATAAAATGAACAAAGGGCGACAGAATAAGCCTCGGCAGGACAGAGACTCCGCCCCAAAGGTAACTATGCTGAAACTCAGATGGAAGTATCGTCACTTTTGCATTTAAATTTCCATATTTCTCTCTCACTCACACACACAGAGAGAGCAGTATTTCTGTTTGAATGCAGTTCATAAAAAAATAATAAATGGGCTAAACGCCTGATCCTCAAGACTCATATCCGAGAAGTGTGCAAGGTTTCCGAAGTTTTTGCAGGCAAAAAGGGAACAAAGAGAAATAAAGAAAAAATGCACTGAATTCTGTGCTTAACAAGGGCCCCTCTGAAATGCTGCATGCTTTTCAGGAAAATCACTAGTTGTCGGAAGGATAGGAGTTACTGTTTTTACAGCCTTCTATTGCCTACTGCACTTCCTCTGGTACCAGGTTTACTAATCTAATCTGAACTAATTTCAGCAAGGGAACTCATGGGATGAATTCATGGATAAGCTATGCTGTCACTAAAGACAAAAGCAAGGTCTATCTTGAAACATTCTTCTGAGGTTACATAGGATAGTAATTAAATTGCTGGCAGCTTTTGCTGGGCTGACAAGGGTGTAAATCTGCCATGTAATCAGACTCCAATTTGGGCCCAGATAAGGTTTAACCTGTGAAATACAAGAAAACAAGACATTGCGAAACTTGCAATACTATGTGCAGTTCTAACTAGTAAATCACTGATTAACAAACAAGCGGGCAGCTCCTTTTGAAACAATACGGAGCCAGCATTCCTTTATTAATTTAGGCACCAAATTATACTCACAAGTAACTCAACTTTCTGTAATAAAGCTCTGCAAGATACTAAATTTGTGGAAACCAGCCCTAAACTTAGCCTCCAGTTGTGCAACAGAAAAAGTACAAAATTATATAAATAGTTTAGCATATCTACTTGTACAGCATTTTTTATACAGGGATTCAAACTAGGGTCATAATGAACCAGGAACATCTGTTGCATACCTTCAGTTAGGCTGCAGTCCTAACCATGTCAATTCAGAAGCAAGTTCTATTGGATTCAACAGAGCTTATTCCACGGTATGTGGAGTTAGGACTGAAGTCTTATTTATCAACAGGCTTGTATGGTGGCCCTGTTCAGCCACACAAGCACAAAGGAGTTGATCTGCAACAGCAGCACACTGGAAAAAATGATGGAACAGCTCAGAGCACCTTCAGTTATTCAGTCCTACACAAAAGGAAGAGTAATAATGAGATGAAGAAACATGGCTGCTAAAGTCAACCTATACTTATAGAGCCCTGAACTTTTCAACACCCATATAAGCATCATGGTATTAATTCCAATGGAGAGGAAAAGTTCCTGGAATCCTGTGTAAGGTTGCCAGGTTTAATTCCTTCAGGGCTCCTGTGCACTTAACAGCTACATGACAAGTAAAAATCCAACAGGTGAAATTAATCAGCCTGGCAAAATATTTAACCTGCTGCATTGCTGCCATTTTCCACATCCGCAAGAGTGCCTGCCCATGATCACAGATTGTACTGCATATGCTAAATACTATCTTGCCTCTGCATAGCTGTTGCTGAGCTAGCCGGTTGGGGGGGTGGCTGAATGTCCATATATATAGGGAATCCTCACGTTTTCCAAGGTCATTAAGGCTTACTTTCTAGAAGGGAAGAACTGGGCCCAGAATGCTCCAGAACTGTACCGCTAGAACTGGTGCACATACCTTATGTACTTAATATATGAACTGATTCCACTGAAGAACATTGTGTTTGTGGTGATGTAACATATGAAAGCTCTACCCATGTGTTCATTTGTGAGATTTCATTCACACGGGCACATCTCCCACTAGATGCTGCTGTTATCAAGAGAAAGGCATGATTCAATAGACTGGGAACTTAACCCCATTTATCCTCACTCAATACGTTTAACTCACTCAGTGAGTACTTTTAAGGCAGATCTCTTTCAACCTCCATTCCCCATCTGTAAAACGGGGATTAACAATTTAGGATGAATTAGGTTATGTATCCCAACTTGAAGAAGAGTTTAGGTTTCTAGCCTTAAGCAAATATATTCTGAGTGCATACCACTGAGACAACACTTCTGCTGGAGTTTTTACAAGACCCACAAATGCTGATTCGATTTGCTTCCACGCAAAAATACACTACTGCAACTGTTCTGATGTATGACGTGGTTCAAACTCGATATATTGCACATGAACAATGTATGTAAAATTTCCATTATGGTCTTTTCAGCATCAGGTGAATAATTTATTTTCCCAGGCTTTTCAATCTGAAATATAATTTTAGTCCTTTTCAGATCACTTGTACTGATGTTATCCTCTGCTGCTATAGTCTGTTTTGGATTTGTTGTCACTTTGCTTTATTGTATGTTACTGTTTTAATTTTGCTTATAAGCCTTGCAGAGAACTTTTTTGTCATTGGGTGGTATATACGGTAAATACTGCAAATAAATAGGTAATATATATATATGAAGCTGCCCTGCTAAGCTGCCTACACCCAGTTTCTCGGGAGGATGGGGGGGGGGGAGAAGCAATATAAACAAAGCAGAAGAAATAAAGTGCCAAGGGTTATGGGGCAGGGTGGGGATGAGAATGGAATGATTCTTCAAACACAGAACACATTAGGGGGACTTGAAAACAAGCACGCTGTTTTACCAGCTGCCTGTGGATACACGCCCACACAGAAAGTGCAGCCCAAGTTCCAAAAAAGTAAACAGCTGCGTTGCAAGGTGGACTGTGAACTTGTATTTTTATCATTCATGCCGACAGATCAACTTGTCCTTCGTTTCCTATAGCAGCTTATCTACATTCCTCTGGGAATTTTTACATTCCTAGAACACCACACACCAATGTGGCACCATTACTGGAATAGCTTCCAGGTGTCATTTTTACTGCACATTCATGATGATTTGAGCTCATGATGCTAATCAGAGCAGCTATATGCAACCCGGATTTGTACCTGGAAAAGTTTTGCCTTGGTCATCCTGCTTCATTTCTAGTACTTCTTCAGTAACTTTCTGCTGAAATCCCCTAATTTTGCATAGCAAAGGGAGTCCTCCCCCCACCTTTTGTGGCAATTTAGCTCCTGCTGAGAGCATTGAAGTGGAAGCATTTGAGCAAGCACTCCCAAACAACTAATAAAGTAGGATCAATCCATGAGTAGTGCCTGATGATTGTGTCAAGAGCAACAATTCAGTAGTAAAACACGGATCTGGAGGTGTCCATGGTGCAGAGGAAAAGTCCTTTCTGAGCTGTCTAACAAACTACAACCCAGATAGTAAAAAAAAAACCTGCTGAAACTCATTAAGCAAAGCAGTTGGCCTTTGTTAAAAGAAAAGGAGGAAGAAATTTCTGCGAACTTGAACTGCAAAACACATTCCTCAGAAGTTGGTAACTTCTAATCTGCAAGTAAAATGTGTGGGACGGTATCAGACTCAGTAAAAAGAGCAATGCTCAGAAGAGCACTCCCATCACAGTTAGTCCACCTCTTCCACAGCTGAACCACACCATTGAAACCACATTATGAGCCACAGTTCAAAGAAAACCAATCAAATGTAAATAATAAAGCAAGACAAAGGAATGTTTCCTATGTCAATTTTTTCCTTCTACAGAATGCACTTCCACGTTAGAAATACCACAACCTGCATGTATGAGCACCGTCGAGTCACAAATGTCTACAGCTTCCCACTACATGCATGTTTACTGAACTACACATGTGAAGGACTGCACAATTCACAAGACGCTGAGGTCAGTCACTGCTCCCTGATAAATCTGATACGTTTGTTTGGAAAACATTTGTGGCATACCTTTTGGGTGCACTTAAAAGCTTCATAGGAAATGTAATGTGTGAAGTGGTTCACAGGTGCATGTTATCTTGTAAACAGCAGTGCCTTCTGAACAGGAAAACATAACACATTTTTCTTTCTCGGGGCAATAAATTGAAAGTCTTTCTCATGGGAAAGCTAGTGACATTTAATTATCGTTCAGCAGTTGTATCACTTTAAAGAACTGGATAAGGATGAAGACGTTCTCAGCCTCGATTTTTGGCAACTCCCACTCACAAAGGAAGTCTCTTTTACTGCAAAGAATCCTTATCTGGGAAAACTTAGCTGGAACTCATCCAGGAGGTTATCAGTCAAAGGCATGTAAGAGATAAGGACAAGAGCCGCCATGAAACTTTACATTTTCAATGGGGCTGAGGTAACTGGTGGAAACCCCCGAGCATTCCTCCTCCCTACCCCCCACTTGCAAGGAGTTCTCATCAGCCCCTTCTCTCCCCTCCCCCCCGCTCTAAAATCCAACAACAAACAGTAACTGAGCCAGACTTCAAAACACAGAACCTGCAGAGAACCAGCAACAAAAAGTTCTCAACTTCGCCGCGCGCTCACTTTTCTTTTTAAAGAGGCCCCGGAGGAAATACTCCAAATGCAACCACTATCTTCTCCACCGATAAATTTAGTGCAATGTGGAAAATGGGGAGGGGCGGCATCAAATGAATGAATGGATTTATTATTCACATTCAGAGAGCTTTGATTACAATCAAGGGTGGGAACCATTCCATAAACCGCTTCGGGTTAGCAACAGCGAGCTACAAATGCGCGCCTTAACGCGTGCGTCTGTTTCCAACTGGAAAATACGAAGATCAGGATGGAAGATCTCTAGACTGGTTGCACTTACGTGTAGCCTTCCGAGCTCATGTCCCCGTAGTTTTTCTGGATGTAATACATCTTATGAGTGTGGGTATGGCTGCTTCCCCCTCCTCCTCCTCCTCCTCCTCCACCTCCGCCGCCGCTCAGCATCGCATGGTTGTTAATATCATAGCGCATATCCGGCCCGGAGTCGGTTCTGACCATCCTCCCCACCGTGTTGATCCTGGGGTGGGATCCGTTGATGCTCATCTTGGCGGCTGGGCTGGCTCAGACTTGGGTGCCTCAGAATCAGAAAAGGAAACCCACAGATGAGAGCAAAAGCATGAACTTCTCTGGCGGGCGAAAGGCTGCTCCCCTCTGGCTCGCTCGCTCTCGTGCGCTTTCTTCCCCTCCCTCCAACGCCCGGCAGCAAGCGGCCTTCGCAAGGCGCAAGTCCTCAAGGAGTTAGAACCAGGCAGGCAACCCCAAAAGCGACAGAGTCCAAAAAAAGAGAAAGCGTGCAAAGGTGGCGAGGCAAAATGGAGGTCAAAGGCCGGGGGTGGGCGTTAAAGAGGGGAAGGGGATCTGAAGGGGAAGGGAGGGGTCGAATGAAGAGCAAGGTAGGAACTTTTAAAGGAAAACAGAAAGAAAGAAAAAGAGAGAGAGGCAGGTGGTGGTGGTGCTGAGCAGCCGCGGCGGCGTCCAGGTGAGGAGGCAGCCGAAGGCGCGGCGGTACTGGAGATGGTGGCGGCGGGCGGGGACTGGGGAAGAGGAGGAGACCGGCCAGTCCCCTCCCTGCTGGCACCGGAGAGGCCAAGCCGCACCTTGGGGAATGCTTTGCTCAACTTGCAAGCCTGGGCGTGGAGCCGCCGCCGCCCTCCACCCCCCCCCCAGCCCTCGCCCGGTGACTGTGGGACACTCATAAGAGTGCTGCGTGTCGGGCCGCCCTCCCTCCTGACATCTCTCTCTCTCCGCCTTTACCTGGGCCCAACCCAGAGGCGAGGGAGCCGACGCCCGCCTCGCTCAGGCGTCCTTAGCGCGCAGGGGGAAAGGAAAGCGTCGAGGCCCGGCTGGCCCCACCCTGGGCGGCGAGGAGCCTGGGGAAAGCGCGCGGAGGGGCTGGGCTGCGCCTGGCAGCTCCGTGGGAGAAAACCTCCTTCTTTCCCGACCGGTCGGCGTAGGAAGCCAACTCCTAGGGGCCGAATGTTCGAGGGGACCGCCCCCCCCACAAAGTTTTTTTAAATTTTATTTATCCTTTTCGAATTTATACGTTTCACCGATTTTACAATCCTTTTGACATTTCAAAACTTGACTTCCTTTCCCCGCTTTCTGCGGTTCTTGAAATTTTTCATATCTTCTGCATATCCAAATTAACTTTATTTGTTCATTTATTCATCTTCTTATGAAGCTGCAGGTTATTGCAATAATCCTGCCAATGTTTTTATCTGTTTACAATTTATCTGTAAATGTTCAATAAACCATTTCCATTCTTTTATAAAAAGTTTGTTACCCTGATTTATTATTCTTCCGGCAAGTTTTGCCATTTCTGTGTATTCCATAGGTTTTCGTATCTGTTCTTCCTTTGCTGGGACTTCTTTTTCTTTCCAATTTGGGGCAAGTAACATTCTTGCCACTGTGGTCACATACATGAATATGTTTCTATACATTTTAGGTAGTTCTGTTCCTATAATTCCCAAGAGAAAAGCTTTTTACGAACGTTATTTTGAACATCTTTTCATTATATCACATCACAAAGTTGATGAGCATTGCCATTCAAATGATGTACATGTGCCACGTCATGTGATCAATTGTGTGGGGTGGGGCTTAACTGGCCCCTACCCCAATACTTTATTTATTACATGTCTATCCAGTCCTTCCTTCCAAAGGAGGGGAATATGTACCTTGACCTTGACCAAATACCATTTACTATTCCGGATCAGGCAGCTAAGGGTCGTGAACCAGCCCTGGTTATTCTAGATGAAATAATGCAGATTACCAGGTTGTGTCGGGGGTATATATATGGAGTGTGTGATTTGTTTTAAAATGGTATGCTTGACCAGGGATACCCTACCCCCTTTAAAGGTAAAGGGACCCCTGATCATTAGGTCCAGTCGCGGACGACTCTGGGGTTGCGGTGCTCATCTTACTTTATTGGCCAAGGGAGCCGGTGTACAGCTTTCGGGTCATGTGGCCAGCATGACTAAGCCGCTTCTGGCGAACCAGAGCAGCGCACGGAAATGCCGTTTACTTTCCCGCCAAAGCGGTACCTATTTATCTACTTGCACTTTGACGTGCGAACTGCTAGGTTGGCAGGAGCAGTGACCGAGCAATGGGAGCTCACCCCGTCACGGGGATTCGAACTGCCAACCTTCTGATCAACAAGTCCTAGCCTCTGTGGTTTAACCCACAGCACCACCCACATCCCTCCCACCCCCTTTAGTATGTCCATATTTATGCCTTAAAGTTTGTTTAATTTTTAATAGTAGCAAAATCACAGTACAATCATTCGAAAAACAATTACTTCCTATGAACCAATGGACACATTTTCTTATATCAACTATTAAAGATCTCTTAAAGACCTTTAAGGCCAAGTAAGTCTGAGCACACCAAGTTAAAGCCGAACAGGCTCAAAAAAAGTCATTCTCTGTGGTTGCCGATAATATTGTAACAGATTCCCTTTCCTGAGAAGACTGTCAGATTTTTGAACCTTTGTGGAAGAGCCGTTAAACTTTTCTCTTTATACTGGCATCCAAATCATCAGCTTAATTCTAAGTGAATAATGTTCATTTAATTGGGTAAGTGCCTTTGTTGTGTGTGGTTTATTTTGTTTTGTTTTCTGCTGGTGTTACCTCCCTTGACCCCTTAGGCAAGGACCGTATTAGAAAGCTGAATTACTAAAGCGCAATGTTCAAGAGGCCTTGCTTCACAAGAGAGGTAAAATGACTGGAGAGGTTCAGCTGGTGTTTACAAACAAGGGTTCTTCCAGACTGAGCTTTGAATGCTGCCCAGTCCTAACTCTTCCACGATTAAGCTACATACAGAATTGCAGCTGACTTCACATTTCAACCAGCATAGCAATTCTGTGTGCGTGTTCCATCCTATGTTCTGTCCACCCTAGTGAGACATTAACCATTTTGCCTATGGACACAATTTCATCAGTGTGGGGTTTTTAAAGTCAGTTTTTAAAACTGTGCTAAAATTTAAGCACTATTGCTATTGCATTAATATTTTAATGATTGTTTTAAATTGTGTGACACTGACTAGAAAGGTAGTAGTTAAGGTGCATCAGAGTGAAGAGCCAAAGGAATCTGGCTATTTGGCATTCTTCCTGGGCTCCTTGAAAATAGGTGTAAGGATCAGACTGGTGCTGCAATTTAAAATGCAGAAAGCAGGTGCAAACTGCTTTCCTGTGACAGACTTCAGCCTGCCTCACTCAAACATCTGAAATTACCGTAGTCAAAATGAGAAGGGATTACTTCTAACTTGAATTTGAGAATAGGGATCACTTCTAATTTGAGTTTGAGAATAGACAAGTCTCATTTTAGAAATTAAATTCCAAATGCCGCTTTTGCATCTGTAGATGTGAAATGCCTCTACAGTAATTTGATATGTAAATGAAATGATAATAACATCTTTTAATCAGTGAGCTAATTGCCCACTATGAATACCATGTAGCATCACTTGCATCTGACTAATTACATTTTCAAGTAGGAGTATCAGTAAGAGTACAAAGAAATCAGAGTGTCAGTGGTGAAACAAGTTAGCTAAAATGGCTGATAAAGTGTGTGAATGCTGATTATGTAATTTAAATGTTAAGACTACGAGCTAAAGTAGATATAATGTAGTTGATCCATTAACCCATAGACATTAATGGCAGACACTGGGAGAGGGAGGATTCAGTTAGGACGTGGAGCTGGATAAGGGAAGGTTTAACTTTTCGCTCCAAAAAGAGGCAATGCATTACACAAATTTAAATAAAATTTGCATGCACAGATTTATATGGATAGATGCACTTGTAGAACAAATAACTAAAATTCAAATAAAAATACAGTACATCTCACTACCATGTGGATCACTGTAACTAGGTGACCTGGGTACCTAGAATCATAGAATTATAGAGTTGGAAGAGACCACAAGGGCCATCGAGTCCAACCCCCTGCCAAGCAGGAAACACCATCCGAGCACTCCTGACATATGGTTGTCAAGCCTCTGCTTAAAGACCTCCAAAGAAGGAGACTCCACCACACTCCTTGGCAGCAAATTCCATTGTCGAACAGCTGATCGACAGTGCCATATGCTGGTTGTTGACAGACATCTTCGAGGTCTCCGTTTTCCCTTCTTATGGTTCTTTAAATTGGACGGGATGACCCTTAAGATAGAGGATTGTCCTCTGTAAAGTTGAGCATCCTTTCAGTCACTAACTGCCTTCATATGTGCTTCCATTCTGTTCATTAGTTCATACATTTGCCGCTGGAAGAAGGGGAGCATTGAGAAAGCACAATGGATGGGGAAATGTGCAATGTTCCTGCCTCACACTCATTTTTAAGAGGGGAAATTGGACAAATAGCATTGCTCTATTTTCATGAAGACCTTCCACCAGTTCCATGACTACCTCTTGCCCCCTCTTCTATATACCTGTCCTATTCTAGGTTCATTGGTTAGACTAGATTAGACTAGAAAGGTGGCCACCACAGAGAAGGCCCTTTCAGTGGTGGTGCCGCAATTACATAATGTCCTTGGGACTGAAAAATAGTAAATCATATTTTCAATACAACCCTGTTAAACACAACACTGAATTTCAATGGAGGAGACTTACGGAGGTACTCTCTCCCACTGAAGTCAGCGGGAGTCAAAAGTGTGTTTTTTTTAAAAAAAAGAAGAATCCTGCAATTTCATTACCCGTGTTTTTGTTCTAGCAGATACAGCTGAAATAACTTGTCATTTGTCAGGTTGACAGAGCAGAAGGCGTGTGCATGGCAATGTTCTCATGGTGGTGAGAAAGGCCTAACAACTTTACTAAACAATGCTGATCTTCCTCGCCCAGTATGGCAGACCACCTCAGAATAAGTCTTTCTGAGACCCCCGTGGAAGAAATTTGGGTGTCAGGATCCAAGTCAGATAAGCGAGCAAATTAAGACTTCATCCAGTCCTTCTACATCTTGAGCATGTTCAGCGAGGTAGTTCTGTCTATAGCTCCTTCCCAAATACGTCATCCTTGACAGAACTATTCTAAGTACTTTGCACAGGATGTCTTCAGTTATGAGTTATTTCGCACAAGACAAAGAGCATTTCAAAAACCTTTATTGGACTGCATGCCTGCTTCCATGAAGCGCCCAGAATGTTTCTCACAGAGGGTGTGGTGAATGAAGTTTCAGTCTTGTCAGACCTGATGGACAGCTCAGCCGAAAAACTTGAAATGCCTAAGCAGTTTTGCTTCAGGTGGAGTAAGGCAGCGCAGCTGGCACCACAGACAATAGACAAGAGTGGATCATGTTACTTGCCTCACACAAGGCTTTTCTGACAGTGAAATAGCAGGCTTAATTACTTGCTGTCCTTGACATTTTCTTGAACAATTCCCTGCATTATAAATGCTGGACTCTGTCACAGTCAGTGGGGAAAAAAAACCATTTAGAAACATTGCGATAAATGCTTATTAAATCACTGTGGTACAGGCCATAGCCTACTCAGAATTAGACAAGATAAGCTGTGGTCTACCTCATAAAAATCTACAAAACAAAGGAAATTAGGGGAGTTGGAGCCATCACTTGGCCATGTGGCTGTGTGTTTGAAGGAGGCTGTGGGATATTACCATAAATACTGTTTGCGGATCTGACCGATTAGGAGGGAGTGCTTCAGTTCCAGCTTCTGGCAGTGGAAGGAGAAGCTTGAAGTAACTTCTCCTTCCACTGAAGCTATGCTTTCTTCCTTCCCTTTGAAGGGGGCTTTCTGAAACCCTCCTTTATTATAAACATTACCTGTACTGGCAGTAATAGTTGGTGCAATCCTAAGCATGCTTATTTGGAAGTTAAGACCCACTGTGTTCACTCAGGCTTTCTCCTAAGTATGGGTGCACAGGACTGTAGCTTTATAAGCTTTGAACTAGAAAGTCCCCCATTCAAAAATCTTTCTGTCAGGACCTTACTTTCTGTTCTTAGACAAGCCATAACTACCTCTTCCGTAAATGGAGGCAGGAGCAGAACCATGTATTGAAAGCCACTGAGATGTCTAGGAGAATGAGCAAAGTCACTCTCCCGCCATCTTTTCCCAACACATGTCATCAGCCAGGATGACCAAAGCGCTTTCAGTGCCATGACTGGGCCTCAAGCCAGACTTGATTAGGTCTAGACTTCAGATAAGCACTTTCCTCCAAGCGTGCTTAAAGCTAGACTGCCAGCATCTTGCCCAATGAAGAGATGATTGTCACAGGGCGATAGTAGTTTAGCACTTCTGGGTGCAAAAAAGCCCACTTAAGGAGAGAGTGCACCATTCTGCAGCTATTCTCTTGGTATGGTGTGACCCAACGCACCCTGAGTCCAGTTCCATTTCTGGGCAAGTTCTAACCCTCAGATATATTTACTAAATTGTTTAACAAAGGATGAATTTCTGTGATGTAAAATCTAAAATCTAATAATAAATAGACACGCAAGAATATACTGCTGCCATAGGTAGCTGTGTGGCTTTCTCCAGTGGTGCAAAAAAAGTGGTGTCTTGGAGTGGCCCCGATGGAGCAAGGCAGTGACCTAAGGAAATGGTTAACTCCCTTCCACTGTCCAAGCTAGCAGGCTCTGCAAATACTTTAAAGAAAAGAAAGAAAAATAATCTGATCACAGATCTACCACTTGGTGCTTAGTTTGGCCATTTCGTGCATGCATAGGCTCTCTAGATGCTTTTTAGCTGACAGTTTCATTTCACTCTTCTTTCTTCCTGCCTGTACTGGATTCCTGGCAATTCTTGTCTAGGGGGTGGAATTTTCCCATCTATGCACCACCTCTTGCAACACCTATGTGGATCAGAGACTGCAGAGATGGTGCCAACACAACAGGGTGTGTGTGTGTGTGTGTGTGTGTGTGTGTGTGTGCAGAATGGTGCTTTCCATTCGGGAAGATCAGTAGGTTTGGAGAAGATGCATGCAATACTGCGAAAAAGTGTTCCTAGTGAATAAGAAGAATTGTGAATCAGTCCTGCCTAAGAGGTTTTTACTCATGCTGGAGCCATAGTGAGAGGCTTCCCTAAGAATATCCAAGGATTGCCAGGCCTAAATCCTTATCTTCATTAACATCAAAGGCATGTGTACACGCCTTCTTTGTGTAGCTTTTAATTAAAGCGAAGTGTGTATGTATGGGAAGGTATGGACCTATCGCAGGCTAACCAAGTTGTTAGTGGATAGATGTGTAGAAATGATTGCTTTTACAAAGAGGAAAATCTGGATTACTCTACTTTGAGTACTGCTTTCCAAAGTTGGGATCTTCCGATTCCAGGTCGCCACTGGAAAATTAAACAGTGCTGGGGTGCCAACTTGAATAAAAGCTCCACCCTGCACAACTGATCACAAGACATGGCACATGCACACAATTTGAATGGCAATGCCCAGCAACTGGGGGGGGGAGTGTCAAATATTTTTTTGGGGGGTGAACGGAACTCGGCCCCTAGGAGTTGGCTCCTACGAACAGCGCCCATGACTTGTTTCATAAGAAGTTAAGAAAAGACTTGCTGAATTGAACCAAACATCCATCAGGTTCAGCATTCTGTTTCTGACAGCCGCCAGGCAGATGCCTCTGGAAAGCTCAGAAGCAGGGCATCAAGACAACAGCCTATCTATGTCTTCAGTAAAGTGGGATCAGTTTGTGACAATGTCGTTTTCTCTCTCAGTGTTGTTTGCATTCCCATTTTGGACTGCCTCTGTTTGCAGAGTGCCCAAAAATACACTAGTGACTTTGGACATATTTGTATTTTATTTACAAGTACCGAGCCAGTGCATATGGAGGCAAACAGGCAACAGATCCCCAATGAGAGGCCCTGTAGCTCAATATGCTTCTCTTTCTGCCAACTCACAATTCCGTCCCTCCCTCCCTCCCTCTCTCTCTCTCTCTCTCTCTCTCTCTGTTATTAACTACTGTTTCCCATCACTCATCTACTGGGTCTCTGCTCCACCCTTACGGGTGAATTGCCTCTTCAGAAAACAACAGTCATTAAGAAATATTAATGTTGTCCAAGACTCTGTCGCCTCCTCCTGGGTGTCACTTGCGGTCTGGCCACTAGCAGAAACAGAGCAATTGACCCATTCACATTAATCAAACAACAAAATCACTGTGTGTTTGTGTGTGTGTGTGTGTGTGTGTGTGTGTTCGTTCGACTGGCAGAAATCCACAAAGCTGCTTGTTCAAACATGAACTTGGTATCTTTCGCACAGGCAATTTTCTGTCTGGCACTCAGAACTTTTTTCCAAGAGGTGTGGCTTCTTCTGGAACAAAAAGACTTGGATGAGTCACACCCATTTTAATACTCAAGCTGTGGGTCCTACCCCAAGGAGTGTCAATGCTCCTGTTTTTTCTTCCTTTCTTGCCTCTCACAGGCCTTAACTCTCTTCAGCTAAGAAATCATGCCCAAGACACAAACACTTAAACATATATCCTACGCAGCACACTGCCCATAGTTTCACTATCCTTCTTGTTGTTCTGGTTGAAAGTGTGAATACTCTCTAAATTTGTTGCTGCCATTGCCCAAAGGGTTTCATTTTAAGATCAAAGAGATGCGCAGCTACAAAGAAGTGTGAGATAACACCTGGTCTTAAGTAACACTGGTCTACCAATTGATCTATGGCATTGCTCCAGTTTTAATTAGACATTGGGTGTGCCTTTTTGTATTGATAAAACAGCAGGGAGTTTGAACCAACTAAGCCAGAAATGGAATCCTAGTACAGCCCAAACTTGAGCTTTCAGATCCAAAGGAGCCTTGAAGAGCATCCAAGAAGTCCATGAAGCTACGCCCAAACAAGGGTGAAAAACAACAACACAAGAGGTAGATTGAGAGTGAGAGGTAAACCGGGGTGGGGGTGGACCTCAGGCCCTCCAGGACTTCCTATCTGACACTCAGGAATAAGGATGGGGAAGAAATCCGATTCAGTTCACATTTAAAGGTGAACTTACCTAATTTGCACTTCCTGAAACAAGTTGCACACAGAATGAAATACATGCATCCTTTGAAATTTGCACATCTCTGAAATTTGCAGTGTAGTTCTCTAGCCAAGTAATGTGTACAAAAAAATGTATATGCTAGTGTAAAGTTTGCGTATAAATGCATATATTAGTGCAGAGCTTTCTCAACTGTGTGTCATGACACATTAGTGTGTCGGCTGCAGTGTGTAGGTGTGTCGCACAAACGCTCCCCGCGTTCCTCTTGGGGCTGGAAAGGGGCAGTGGTGTAGCGTGGGGGGTGCAGGGGGGGCCGACCGCACCGGGCGCAACATCTGGGGGGGGCGCGCTCGCACTCGCAGCTCTCTGCCCCTACCTGGCTCGAGTGCTAAAATCCACGGGTTAGGGGGCGCAAATTACTTGCCTTGCCCCGGGTGCTGACAACCCACGCTACGGCACTGGAAAGGGGTTAGTTTAACCTCTGGTTTGCTAGTAAAACTGCATTACGGTGTCGCGAAATGATGCATGACTAAAAAGTGTGTCACCGACATGAAAAATATGGAAAGCTCTGTATTAGTGGATACACTGTACAAAAATTAATTCTGTTATGGAAAATTGCTTTGCAAACACGTGCGTATTGTGTAACATTGTATACAAACGTGTCTACCATGAGAAATCCACACTGAAATGATATTGAATTTTCATGAGCACTTAAAAAAACCCAGAAGCTTAAGACTGGAAAGATGAGAAACAGAGAAAACCAAGTTGATTTATTTTCCCATCCCTACCCAGGAGTCAGGAGTCTCCCCAGGCCACCTGCCCACCAAAGCCACACCCAACACTTTGCATGGACCCCTCCCCCGAGTGCTTTTGCCTGGTAGGAATGTGTACTTGAACCCTGCTTGCTTAGATGGAAGACAGAGAGGGATGTTGCGAGTGTGAAGAAACTAACCTACTTTCCAAAGGTAAAAATTAACAAGATATTGCTCTGCTCACTTTTGCCTCTGGCCCCACCACCACTCATAGAAGACTGCTCTGAAGGAATGTGTCCCTTCCACTGGAAAAGGTTCTCCACCCATAGGGATCCCGGCACAAATCTGTAAAGTTTACCGAAATACAGTGGTATCTCAGGTTACATATGTTTCAGGTTACAGACTCCGCTAACCCAGAAATATTATCTTGGGTTAAGTACTTTGCTTCAGGATGAGAACAGAAACTGTGATCCGGTGGCGCAGCAGCAGCAGCAGCAGCAGGAGGAGGAGGCTCCATTAGCTAAAGTGGTGCTTTAGGTTAAGAACAGTTTCAGGTTAAGTACGGACCTCCGGAACGAATTAAGTACTTAGCCTGAGGTGCCAGTGTACTGTGTTAACCAAAGGGACATGGAGAAAAGTCAAATAAAAAAGCTTGGGAAAAAGTATAAAGATGAAAACATCTTTGTTGTCGTTGTTAAAAGGAAAGACACAACCAGCTCCAGACACCCCACCCCTCCCCCCCTAAAAAAAAAATCCCCACCAATTTTGGGGAACACAAATGAAAAGGAAGAAATGAGATAACACCAAACAATTAAGCAGGGTGGAGTTGTGAGTGGATCCCCAAATGCCTTGGAGATCAGCCTCTGCAATTAAAAGTGGAAGGTGTGAAAAAGCTAATAAAGGTACAAGCAGAATGGGAGAGGCATGATTTACAGTGACACCAAGGCTCCAGCAAAAATGTGGAGGGTAAATTTATGGGATTAGGCTAAATAGGAGATCACCAAAATAAAATAAAAATTGCTTCCCCCTGAAGGTTTGAGGCAGGGTGTCGCCATCATGACAAAGGTGCGTACATGCTACATACTTTGCAGCAGTGGCGCTTCTGTGAGGGTTGCACTCATTACATTTGCTCATACAGTGGTACCTCGGGTTAAGAGCTTAATTCGTTCCAGAGGTCCGTTCTTAACCTGAAACAGTTCTTAACCCAAAGCACCACTTTAGCTAATGGGGCCTCCCACTGCCGCTGCGCTGCTGCTGCACAATTTCTGTTCTCATCCTGAAGTAAAGTTCTTAACCCGAGGTACATTTCTGGGTTAGTGGAGTCTGTAACCTGAAGTGTATGTAACCCAAGGTGTAACATGTCATCTTCTCCTCAGGACTGAGCTTGTGAAAAACCAGTTCCACATCTTTGGGGCAGAAACCAGCTGTGTATTGTACTCATTGGCCAGAGACCTTTGACGCCATGATGCATGAAGCTTTGATGACCTCAACTCATTCCCCAAAAGCAGGCTGGTTTTTTTACATTGTTCAAAAATGGAAGTCGAATGCACAGTCTTGTTTACTCTGCAGCCATCACATCGCCACTGCTTGTTTGGGAAGCAGGGTACACACAACGCTACAACCCACATCTATCCTGTAATTTCTTTATCAGATACTGTGCTTTGATGCATTTCCCCCCAAACCAGCCTCGATCCAAATTACGGTAAGAAAAATAACACCTTAGGTGCATTTTCAGCCAGTATAGTATGCACATAGCCTTTCAATTGTTGTTGTTGTTGCTAATGTTATAACGACGATGTACCCAAACCATTAAATTGCATAAAGGTGCAAGCAGTACTTTGAGAAGTTATCTTTCAGACAACTCCGCCTGAAGGATGGCAGAAGGCTGGATACATATTCATTCTGTCAGTGCTCATAACATTGATAATTATGTCTGCCAAATAATTGTGTAGGCATTAAGAAGCCAGGTTAGCTCCACTGGGGTGAGGGGGACTTCACTGAGTCCTTTCTTTAAGATATGACTGTATGCACACTATATAGTCACCCTTTTCAGCACCAGCAGTTAAAATAAATTTGGTTGCAGCTCAGCATGATCTGCACTTGTGGGAACTGTTCAGAAATACATCCCTCATCCATCACCTGTTGTCTGGTCCAAACACAGATCCTGGCCATACAATTATTATACTAATGCTATATATTTGATGTTAGCCGTCCTGAGCCTGGTTTCAACCGGGGAGGGCAGGATACAAATAAAAGTTTATTAATTATTATTTTTATTATTTCCTGTTTGGTTTAGCAGAGAGTAACAGAACCAGGAACGTTCATTCATGAGCTTCAGACAGTTTCCACGAGTGAAAGGACCAGGAGACAAAGTAAAGTACAGGTATAAATATGAAGAAGATCTGCGGAAGGGACATGGAAGAGACTTAAGGGCCTTGGACATAAGATTACCAGGTTAATGAACTAGATGGATGGGACAGAAAGGACTGACAAAACCCGGGACCAGGAGGAAGAGACGTTGGATGAAGATTGGAAGAAAGTTTAAAAAAAAAAATTATTTAGGATTGTTTTGTAAAATTAATGAGTATTAGAAAAATGTTGGAACGAAACTATTTGGCTTTAGCAGAAATGTTAAAAAGAACTAAGCAAGAATATGTTATGGTTATGAGAAATTGGTATAAATAAGATTTAAGTTTTAAATTCTAGGGTCTTTTATAGTAAGATAAGGTTAAAATAGATTAAGGTAATTTAATGACAGAATATTATGAAAAATGGGAAGGATTTGCTGTTATAATTAATAACTGGAATACAAAAAAGGGAGGTGTGAGGAGGTCGATGAAATAAGGCAATGACAGTTAAGGATTTGGGAATATTGGATCTGTTTTTAAATGTTTGTGGTTTACTTTTGTTTTTTGGATTTTGATGTGTTTTGTCTTTGTTTTGTTTTTTTATTGATTTATATTGTTCGACTGCTGTTTGCTTTTCCCTTGTTTTTTTTCCTTCTTTGTCTCTTTGTCTTTTCTGTAACTTTAAAATGCTTAATAAATATCATTTTTAAAAAAATAAAAAATTCATGAGCTTCAGACAGACTAGATTCAGCAGACACTTAGATCAGCATATGTCATTTTATCTGTGCTGACATCATAAAACAAACATTTGCCCTTGATGACAGCATGACTCTCTGTGAGCAACAGAACCTCTAAATAATAAGTGCAAATACAGTTTATGCCCTATGGGTCCAGCTTTGTCCTATATTCCATCAACTGCATTACTCAGAAATGTGCAAGCACATGTGACTCAGGAGCACAGACAGAGTAAACATGGATGTGCATGATCAATAAATGATTTGCCTCTCATTTCAGGCAGATGCATGCTCTACATTTAAAGCATATTCAACACACATTTAAAGGGTGTGACTTTATCCAAAGAATCCTGGGATCTGTAACTTGTTGAGGGCACTGCAAATAGTAGTTTTGTGAAGGGGGGGGACTATAGTTCCCAGGATTATTGGGGGAAGGGGGGAGTAATGCACTTTGAATACAGTTTAAATGTATGGTGTGCATCTGCTCATAGGAAGCCAACATAGACAGGTCGACTGTACTTAAGTGTTGCATCAAAAAGAAGGTATCTATTTCTGCTTCTCTAGTGGGGATCTCCATGAAAATCAAAAGGGTCTTAGTAACAGAGCCTTAAGGATAAAATCACCTGCTTGCGAAGTCCTGACTGGCTTGCCCCCATCCTGTTTTTCGGGTCTGAGCTCAGCTCTAAAGCATGTATATAATGATTTAAAAAGCGAAATATACCTGAGCACATGTGGCTTCTTTTCCAGCACTACTGTGTAAACACAGCAGCCATTCCACACTGAAAAAGAATAGCTACGCTAGCAGACATCCTTCATTCCAGGAAGACTTGAGCCTTCTTCTCCCATCAGCACCTCTGGTTTTGGAAATTAAGCAGCAGGCCCCACCCTAGCCTCAGATTCAACACCGGTAGTACAGCAGCTGCAGTTGGTACAGCTGCTTTTCTTTCCCACTGCCCTTTGGCCCTCTCTGGGGCACAGATGTGCCATGAAAGGCTTAAGGGCCAACCACACAAGATGATCAGGTATTTGGGAGTTTTCTTGCCCATTTTAAAGCAGCTGTGCTGGATTTTGATCAGATCAGCGATGCCCTTTGCAATTTGCCATATCAAAACCTCCCACTCTGAAATAGCTATTTTAAAAATGGGGTGGGGATACAGACATGGTATAGGTACCTGCATTCCCCCCTCTATTTCAGAGCAAATCATGATTTTTGGGAGTGTAATTTACATCAGGGAAATGGGTTAAGTACTCCTCAGAGCCACTTCTTCAGTCAAAACTGAAGTCCCTTTAAGCGGCTTTAAATTAAGTAAATGAAAAACAACATCACTGAAGATCTAATCGTGGATCTTCCATGTCTGGTGAGGTTTGGCCATCAGGGAATTTTGCTGGAACAGGGTTAAGGGTTCCTCAGTCACTTAGATGAATTTCACACTGAAATTCCACACCTGGATTCACACTGACTTTCCAGAGGTGCTTTCTGAGTTCAGTCAGCATGTGAGAGCAGCCACACCCCACGAGTGGCCTGCTATCTTCTGAAGAAGAAAAGGCTAAAGAGTAAAACCTACATAAATCCAGAGTGCCTTGTATGCCTTCTTCCAGCAACTCCTGTAGCCAAGCCAGGGCCAAACATATAGCTCTGCTTTCCTTTGGACCACATCAGTGAGGTCAAGAGAGGAGTCTTGTCTCCTGGGCAGGCCAAGACCTCCATACACATTGCCCAGGTTTGCGCCCCTGGGAAGTCACTTTGGTGCTGCTAATACAGTGGTTTGACTTGCCCCCTGGGAGGGCACTCCTTTTGCTCTTGAGATAGATGGATGCTAACAACAAAAAGTCTGTTTATGTTGGTGAGATACTGGGCGAGCAGGATATAAAATTAAGGATTTAATAAAGGACCTTGTATATTGTGACCTTGTATACTGTTCATTCTTTCATGTAATTTAAAGTGAGAGGAATTGCTCGGGAAAGTATGGGGTAGGTAAATGTAAAATTAAACCAATCGGTGCTTGTTCACTTGTACCTTTCATCTTCCTTCTCCCTGAGGGTGTCTGAATAGTCACTCCGACTCATCTTGCAGGTTTCCAAGTTATAGTATGTGTTGATGCTCAGCCTGAAGCAGAGGCAAGGCAGATGATCCCTGCATTCCATAGAGATGTGCCAACTTTTTTGACCACAAGGTACTCCTGTATCCTTAATAGCTGCATCGCAGGGAGACGTTTGATGGCTCTGCCTCTGTGGATCACAGTTTGGGAACTCTGCTTTTACATCATAGGAAGCTGGATTCCAACAGGTCAAGCTATTAGGGTGCAACCCCAACCCCTGGCTGGCAGTGGTGGAGCTTGATGGAGCACAGCAGGCCTTGCCACACCTAGAGCCCCTGCACTTGTACAGGTCAAGGCAGACTGTGGAGGGACAGGAAAAAATGCCCTGTTGCTGCACTAACTCCCAGGCTGACACAGTGAGGAGACATGGAACAGACTCACTGTCATTGTAGGACAGCATCAGGATCTGTCAAGGATCCAGCAAGTCCTTTGGTGCCTGAACTGACAGCAAGAATGCCACTGGCAGTAGTTTCTCCCCACGGTTAGGGCAGGCTCATTGGGGTGCTCCTTGGTGTCAGGGCTTCCCTACCTATGGTAGAGCTCCCCTGCCACCAAAGGCTTGTGGGGCTGGAGAAAACTGAGCAGAGGCACCTCCTCTCCATCCAAATCCCTTTGGCACAACAGATCAGGGGTCTGGATTGCTCTGTTAGGCCATGTAATTCAATATTGTCTACTCTCCAGGGTTTCAGGCAGTGTTTTTTCCACATCAAATCACCTTCCCTATCCAGTCCTTTTAACAAGATATGGCAAGATAGAACCCAGGACGTTTTGCATGCAAAGTACGTACACTCCCATGCTCCCCCTTTGTCTTGCTTCAATGCTTCCTGGTTGTTATATGAAGAGCATTGCTCCCATTTCCTCTGCTCATCCTCAATGTGCTCATTCTTAACTATTCCCCAGACCCTGGATTGTGTCTGTCCAATAAACAAGGTTGCTAAAGTTTCGTTTTTTTGGGGGGGTGATTTATAACCCACTCTTCATTAAAATTAATCTGAGAGTGGAGTGCAATATAATGCATTAATAAAAAAGCAATCTTTTAAAAATAAACTCAAACCACAGTGACAACAATAAATCAAAGTTGCATCGCAGCGCCAGAGAGCAACAAAACATCTCCTCCAGTCAACTTAGCCAAAAGCCTCAGTAAATGACAGTAGCTTTTTCAGACAGTTAAAACCCATCAGTGTTGGCGTCAACCAAATCAGTGAAGGTGTTACACAACTGGAGTGCCATTGCAGAGAATTCCATCTCGCGTGTCACCACCATCCGCAAATGCAACACAGCTAAGAGGGAGTCTTCCCTTTATCTCAAGGATGAGGCTGATGTAAAGGGGAGTAGGTGGTGGCAGCCTAGCAAATACCTAGGTCCTAAGCCTTTAGTTGTGCCTTTAGTGGGAGACCTACATGCATAGACTGAATATCCGAGCAAAGTTGTTGGTAGCATGGAGATAAGTGGTGGGGAGAGTTTCACCTGCTAATTGTGGGTGTGTCGAGCTGTTGCTAAAAGCAAAAGGGCAGGCCCAAGCGGGGAAATTGCAACCCTCACAGTGTCATTTTGTGTGTTCTGTTCAGCACCTGCAAACACTGGTACTGGTAAGAGGCTGGGGAAAGGTGGCACCAGTAGGTGCCTGCTTGCTGATGCTATCACATCTCATCTTTCAAACGAAATCTTCCCAAGGCACTTGGCTCAGGCACTCGGTATTTCAGGTTGGTGAGGTGAGGATCTCATAACCAACTCACATTCAGATGATTTAATGGAGGGGCCCCTGGCAGCAATCATACCTGACAACACATATTGTGAGCAGAGCACCCAGCAGGGTTCGGAGGGAAGAAAGATGGGAGAGAGCAGTTTTTTAAATGGTCGACAATAAAATCAAACCATTGATCTTAATATTCTGTGCTCATGCAAAAGGACCAAAAGAACAGTCCCATGGGCACTCTTGCATATTGACCACCAGACATAATAGTACAGAGAACTTATATTTTTTTGAAAATGAAGTGTTTGCAATTGGTTCCATTCTTTGAAAAATGTGTTTAAAGACCCAGGTTTTCTCTGGTCAATAGTGGGAGTAGCTGTAATCCAAATGAGTAATATATATGTCAGTCTGCAAACAGAAAGATGTGTTAGGGATTCCTTTGATGCACCCATGAAGTAGTCTGCTTAATCTCTTCTGCCTCGGCACTACCTGCTCTCTGTGACCTTTCCTACATAAACACAGGAGAGCCTGAGAATGAGATTAAAACCATAGCCCATTCTAGTTAACAGTCTCAAATCAAGACACGGTGGCTACTCAGAAACCTGAAATTTAGGGTGATGTTTCATGGGGTGAATTGGGGATCAGTTTCTGCTGTCAAAATGAAAAATAGGGGTTGGGGAATCAGAGCATGACCGGACCTAGACCTAGACACAGTTTTCACAGACTGAAAGGAGCAATTAGCTATACAAATAGATAGCTGGTAAAAAGACAAGAGTTTTGTGCCACTTTAAAGACTAAAATATTTATTATGGCTTAAGTTTTCAGATGCTAGAGTCCACTTTATCTAGACCACCTGCCGGTAAGCCCCACTAAAGACAACTGGACTTACTTCTGAGTAGACATGTCCAGGACTGCATTGCAGATCTATTAGTCATTAAGGTGACAGAACACACCCTTTTACTCTCTGCCTTTAGTTTCTTCTAAGCTCTCCTCTTAGGGCTGCTCCATAACATAATTTTAACAAACATCCAACACATATTTAAAGCACAAAGACGTCTTCCAAAGAATCCTGGGAATCCTAGGCCTAATCCACACCATATTTTTAAAGCACTCTTATCGCACTAACAGACATGACTTCTCCATAAAATCCTGTGAACCGTGAGCTGGGATGGGATGGGGGGGAAGGTTGCAATTTTGTAAAGCTGACAGTCTGTAAGACGCACAAGCTAGAGAGAGGGTCAGAGCTATGGCTGATTAAAAAAATAAGAATAAAAATCCAGGGCTGCAGCTATGGGAGAAGCAGGATGCTCTTGGAGTGCTAATGCTGTGAACACCTCCATCGTGGGCTCAGGTTGTATATCTGTGTAAATAAACCAGCTATCATAGCAACACCACAGTCTCCTCATTTTCCAAGAGGAAACACGAAAACTGGATAAGCACACCTAGAACCCCTGTAACATCACGCCGACATCTCAAAGATTGGGGTAGCGTGCAACAGCATACACTAATCTCACAGCAGCCTTTTGATAGCAGCACCCAGCTTTTGACAAAACGGGTTGCTGCAATCTATTTAGCATAATGTGACTTGTGCAGAACTAACTTCCTAGTTTGCTCCAGTTGTTTTAGAACAATGACAAACACTGATTGTGCCCATACTTCATTCTTGACAAATGACACTTTTTAAAATTTGATGCATTTGGGCTTGCAAAAGACCTTGGTGCTGTTTCCTACGCCTGCCTCACTTACTGGGCTCTGTGTCAATGTGGGAGTAGCATCCCACACGCCCATATTTACTGCAGTCACCAATTTTCCCCAACACAGATTAAGGTCTTATTGTGTCGGCCTCAACCACTTTACAAACAAGCACACAAAAGCTAGCTGTTGCTGCACTCTCAAGGAAACAGCTTTTGCTGTCATTTGGCTCCCCTGTCAAGAAATGAACAGGCATCCATTTAGATGTGTGATAAAAAACCTAATGTGTAGATTTCCTGCTATAATAGGCTTGTTTATTACTTATGGAGAACTATAAACTTTATTTATGGGGACAACATGTTCATGTAGCAAACATCAAGAATGGTGGTTGTTCAAATCTCTCTCCTAGGACTGCTTGACATGTTGCACGTCAAACAGCATGTGCTTTTGTCACCAGTAGGGAATGGAAGCCAAATCCAGATGCCTGGTAGGTGCACTTGTTAGAAACATAGGTATGGAAACAGGCCTGCTAGCATTTTATAGAAACAAGTAAAATGGCTTACTTTTTAGAAATGTTATTTTTACAGTTCTATACATTTAAATCAGAAAAACAAGCATGTTAGCTATATTTGGTGGCAACATAATAATCTGCATTAAGAATACGGACTAACTGTTTAGTAACTCAGTTCTTTACATACGTCTAAGGTGCAGAAAATGTCTGGGGAATAAAAATATTCCCAGAAGTGGCACCCCATCTGTGGAATAATCTGCCCTAAGGAAGAACCCACTTGGCAGTCTTTGGGTGCTATGCACAGACCTTTATATTTTCCCCAAACCTCCTTAAACCTTAGTTTTAAATCGAAGACCTGTTCAATCTATTTATTGCTGTTGTTGAAAGGTTTTGTTCTTGCTATACAGTCATACCTTGGATCCTGAACGCCTTGCGAGTCGAACATTTTGGCTCCCGAATGTCGCAACCCCGGAAGTGTTCCGGTTTGTGAACGTTTTTTTGGAACCCGAACGTCCAACGCAACTTGTGTGGCTTCCAATTGGCTGCAGGAGGCCGCACCTTGGTTTCCAAATGTTTTGAAACCCAGACTTCCGGAATGGATTCCGTTCCACTTCCAAGGTACCACTGTACTTATTTTCTGCTTGATATATATTTGTGTATTCTTTTATGGTTAAGTCACTCAGATAATTTTGTTATTGGGCGGCATATATTGTTATGTGCAATAACTTCATAAGTACACAGTGGTTTCCAAACCTAGCTATGGTGCATTTGAGTGCTTTTCATAAATCAAAGTCTTTGCAAGCCACATAAGGAGTGTGGTGTGGGATACACCTTCCACGGGTGCTCAGGCTGCCTTACCTGCTCATCCAGTGTTGCCCAAAAGCAGTTAGGCGGCAACTTTCATTTCAGCAATTAACATAGCTGGGGCACGCCTAGGCCTGGAGCTCTGCACAGTTTGGGGTTATTCTGATGAGTATGTGGCTAAAGCATTGCAGAGGGGAAACCTATTACTAACATGATATTCCTGCAAGCTCACGTTATGGTGACTTTTGCAACCCAGGAGTTTGAAACAGCCTCTCTAAGCCTGGGATGGTGACTATAAAACAAGGAGGAGGAGCCTATGGCTTTGCAGATGCCTGTTGAACTACAGATCCCATCATCCTTGTTCATTGGCCATGGTGGCTGGGAGATGGAATCCAGCAACACAAATATTAATAATAATAATGCATTGTATTATGCAACATTGCTTACAAAAACGCATGCGTTAGTCAAAACTGCATGCAAAAAAAAAAAAGTGTATAATAGACATCTGCACTAAAACGCTGTCAAGTTTTGATAAGGGTTTTTATTATTATCACAAATTGTTGTGAAACTGCAGAGGACTGAATTCAAGGCAGGGGAAACCAGAAACTCGGAGAAACAAACTTTGGCAGATCCATCCATCCCTATTAAGAGCTGTATTGCACCAGCTCCTTCCGTTGCAATCAGAAAAAGTCAATGAATAAATGAACAGAGACTGTCAGGTATCTTTTCACAACAAATGGAGTGTGTGTGTTTGTGTATTCTTTGTAGAACTGACAGGTCTTGGCAAATCTCAAAACACTGAACAGTTGGATCCCAAATACATTCCAGTAGATGCTTCCATCCTGGGGGTTGTAGTCACCTAATACTGTAACATGAATGGACTAGTTAATTTTAATGAGTCTACTCTGAGTAAAAATTTGTTTGAATAGAATTCCTAGGTGGAATTCTTCCACTTATGGTTATATATTTGGGATGAAATTTGCCAGATTAGTGTAAAGCCACCTTTGCAAATTATGAAAATGTTCAGTTCATATCACCCAAGTACGGAGCTACACCAAAGCGTTGGTGGAAAAATAGGTTTCACTTTATATAGGAATACATTTCCCTCCCTCAGACTTGCCTGTGCCTGTCTGAAGAAACTAACAACCTGCTGGGAACACGAAGATCTGGAAAGCAGTCCAAGATCGTAGCTCACACCCAGATCTGAGGGAGTCAGAAAACATTTCGGAATACTCGCTGGTTCCAGTGGACCACCTACAGTCTACTGGTTGCTGGGGGTATTGCGAACCAATACTGGACCCTGGGCTGATCCAGCAAAGCGCTTACGTCCTTCAGGAAGAGTTCATACTCAGGATGACTTAGTCCCAATTAGTTACCAGTATGCTTTTACGTATTGAGACTGGTAGGGCACAAAACGGAGGGGCCAATTGTAGGTGCAGCCAGAGCCGATGACAGGCAAAGCTGTCTAATGCTAGTTTTGCCCAGTCCTCTCTACTGAGTTCTATAGTGGCAAAGGCTGAGACTTAGAAGGAGGAAGCTGATAACCAGTGCCACCTCCTGGATTGAAAGCAGGTAAGAAGGCAGAAATGTGGAGGCCACTAAGGGCAGACTGCGGCTTGTTGGAGCACTACTTCACTTGCCAGAGCAGGCTAGTCTCTACTGTTTGCTCTTGTGTAATCCTGAGTGTGCTATGTCAGCTAAAGAGGAAAACACCTTAGCCTCCATTTCTAACTTTCAGAATGGAGCTGAGCAAAGACAAGGTTTTCATACACACACAGCCAAACAGGATATAGCTAGATGTTGTTTAATCACAAAGGGAGTGTGGCAAAGGTGAAGCATCTCTCTCTCTCTTTTTTTACAAGTCCACTTTTTCTACACTTGCGGCTACAGAGTCCACTCCATGTGAGAATAAGAGGAGGGAGGTACACATAATCTTACTATCTCGGCAGATACGCCTGCTAGTTGAGACAAGAGATCTAATTCCTCTGATTCAGTTCCAACTTCCTCTCTTGCCTATCGTGTAAGGAATGTGATGATTCTTCAGTTTCTCAGATTGAGGGAACTGTTTATTAGACAATCTCAGTGTTCCACCAGAGTACAGTGGTACCTTGGGTTAAGAACTTAATTCGTTCCGGAGATCCATTCTTAACCTGAAACTGTTCTTAACCTGAGGTACCACTTTAGCTAATGGGGCCTCCCACTGCCGCCGCACGATTTCTGTTCTCATCCTGAAGTAAAGTTCTTAACTCAAGGTACTATTTCTGGGTTAGCTGAAGTGTCTGTAATCTGAAGTGTCTGTAACCTGAGGTACCACTGTATTCCTTTGAAAGAAATATGAGGAGGGAAATTACTGAACAGCTTAACCAGTGCTATTTTTCTAGAAAAAGAGGTGTGAGGGCTCACCATGAATTTCTCCCTTGTTCTCCTAAAGTGGCACTGACTCCCACCTGAGAGGTGCCAGAGCTGAGCTCCAGTGAGCTCCGTCTGAAGAAGAAGAAAAAAACCCTCAACTTAACAATGACTCCCCACTAATAATGCAATCCTATGAATATCTACTCAGAAGTCAGTTACACCAAGTTCAGTGGGTCTTACTCCCATATAAGGTATACAGTGGGGATCCAGGGCTCTCTGTCTGAGTGGTAGACAGAGCGGGGCATTTGAGTGTATGTAGAACAGAGGAAGACAACATGGTAGCCTTCCAGATTTTGAGGCCTACACATCCCATCAGCCTCAGCCAGCATGGCCAATAGTCAGAGATGGTTGGAGTTGTAGCCCAAAACATCTGGAAGGCACCATGTTGGCTAAACATGGTGTAGAAACTAGTGTATTGTACAAAGGTCAATTTTGCATTTGTTGTTCTGTCCACCTTTGCCTCTGACTATGCTCACCCCTGGCATGTGGCCCTTGGAAAGGAAATACAACCCTTGGGCTGAAAAATATTTCCCATCTGTGGTGTACAGGATCGCAGCCTAACACTGTATTTATATGCTTCTAAGCCCCACTGCAAGGGATGTGGGTGGCGCTGTAGGTTAAACCACAGAGCCTAGGACTTGCCGATCATTTCATAGGTAGGTAAGTAAATAAATAAATAAGGGACGTGGGTGACGCTGTGGGTTAAACCACAGAGCCTAGGGCTTGCCAATTAGAAGGTCGGCAGTTCGAATCCCCGCAACGGGATGAGCTCCCGTTGCTCGGTCCCTGCTCCTGCCAACCTAGCAGTTCAAAAGCACGTCAAAGTGCAAGTAGATAAATAGGTACCGCTCCGGCGGGAAGGTAAACGGTGTTTCCGTGCGCTGCTCTGGTTCGCCAGAAGCGGCTTAGTCATGCTGGCCACATGACCTGGAAGCTGTACGCTGGCTCCCTCGGCCAATAAAGCGAGATGTGCGCCGCAACCCCAGAGTCGGTCATGACTGGACCTAATGGTCAGGGGTCCCTTTTAAGCCCCACTGCATTGGCCGTGGGTCTTGCAGTCCCAGGTCAAGTGAGTAGAGGACTGCAACCTGGATCCCCACACACATCCCCCCCCCCCACAACACAGGGTTAGGGCTGTCATCTTTGGCACCCTCTCTGCTCCTTGGGGTTCAACAGCAGGTCTAACAAACAGAAATGTAGAGGTGCCATCTGCTATGTTTCTGTGCGCCTGGCTGCCATTAAAGGTGCAGCAGCCATAAAGAAAGAGATGACAAACAAATGAAGCAGTCTTATCTCCAGTCTACTAAACCTGGACTTTGTATTGTGTTTGGCAGAAGTTGAATGAAGAAAGGAAGTCATAAAGGGTATGTGTCCTCTGGTGAGAGTTGCCACCTTTTCCTGGCTGGGCCCCTGAGCACAACAAACACAAATTGAGCAGTTTTCCCTGAGAAGAGAAATTAGGTAGGTGAAAGTTTTCTTGTCCTAGAGATACTAGCGGCGAGTGCCCAGTGCTGGCTGGGAATTTGTAGAAACCAACAAATATTGTGATTTTTAAATGGATAATGCAGTTTGTGAGTTTGGATCTGTCACATCAAAGTCATGTTTTGATTCACCATCTTGATTTGAAATGACAGCCTGTGTCCAAATGCCATTGAAGATTACTGCCCCTACCTCAGGAACCATCGTGCTGAGTTTGGTGATGATATTCCAATAGGCGTCTAAACTCATAGAGTACAGATGGGCAGACAAACCAATTCTCAAAATATATAGTTGAAAGCAAAGAGATAAATCTACCTGCTGAAGCTATGCCACCCATACAAATGTTGTAGGCACAAGAGCCATGCTGGGAGCAAAAATATCACAACATTTCCTCAGGCTTGGGAGAGGCACATATAGCTCAGAGGTTGCAGCTTCTCAAATTGCTCCAACATCACTAATTTTAGAAATGAACCAATGATCTGCTCACACTTTCATTTTTATTCTCTTCCTCCAGCATAGAGAGTGGTATCGTCTGAAAATATTAACCTATCCTGACATTCATCAGTATTCATTTCTATTCTTTACTGTTATTTAAACCACAAAAGTCAGGTCTTCTTAAGACCAGCCCTTTTCATAAACCAAAAGAAACAGGACAGAAGACCTGAGAGAGAGAGAAAGGAGAAGACAGAAGACCTGGGAGAGAGAATGAGAGGAGCAAACAGATGTTCATCACATATGCATAGATCAATGGAAAAAATAACTCAGCCAAAGCATGTGCTGTCATTGCCGTGGGGCAACAGCTTTTTCATATGCCAACAAATAACTTACTTTTTGTCCGGTTTTTATAATCTCTGCAGTTAGTTGCCAACTGTCATGGGATGGTGTGAGCCTTGCAATGTCTTAGGCTAAACAAAAAACAAAAAAGGATGAGGAATTAACACATTATATATATATATGAAATATCCAACAGGTATCAGTACCATTGCAACTCTGCTTATTTTGGAGTATTGCTTTGCTTCTCATGCCTGCTTCCTCTATAAGTAAAAGGTGGCTTTAAATCAGTCTATGGGTATTAAAATGCAGCCTTCCAGAAACCAGGTAACCAGTTTCAAGTGGCACATCCTAATACATTCATTTGGAAAGTATAAAGTAATTGGTTTACAATATCCAGGGGGTCACCAACCTTTCTGGGCAATGGGCGCATTAGGGATTTTGAGGACACCAGTCCCAAATGGACTGGTGCAAGGATATGCTATAACATAAAATGGCTGCTGTGGGGATATGGAATAACACCAAGCGGCTGCCACATAAGAGCGGAAAGAGAGGGCCACAAAACTGTGCAAGCATCCCCAGCCAGCCAGCCAGAGTCGCAGAGAACCTCTCCTCATTCCAAACAAGACAGGGTGGTGGGTGCTGAATTCTGGCATCCATTGAAATGTGGGCCTGTTTACGGGGCCATGTTCAATGTTGAACCACACAAACAGGAACCGAGCAGAAAAAGCAAACAGTCTCTCATATGTTGTGAGTGACCAAGGGGCTATTTAGTGAGACCTTTTTGTAGGCACTGGTGGGCACACTGTTGCTTGCATGGTGCTGCACTGGCAACATGGAGAAATACGTGAACTGGCCTAAGTTTTTAAAGTTGCCTTCAACCGTTTTGGAGCTGGGCCACGTGACACAAGAGGATAGCTGTCGCAGGACCCCAGACTCTAATGCCAGAAGGAAGGTGTTGAAACTTTTGTCTGATTTAAAGTCCGGCCTACCCAGTAAACAATAGAGAATCATGTCAGCCACATCAAGAGAGCAAAGAAATGCAGGCAAGGGGATTAGCGAAGATGCAGAGCATGAAGCAACACAGCCGCCATCTTGTTATGGTACCTCAGGGCTCTCACAAGTAGAGGCAACAATTCGGGGCGAAGGCCGAATAAAATAGCTATTGAATCCTGCCGTTCGATTAGTAGTAGCGGATACTGTACTAATTAATAAGGAAACTGTAATCAAGACAATTGTAGTCTTTCCCATTAAATATTGCCATGTAGACTCTTCCAAGTAGGAACCAAAGTTTCACAGCAGATGTTGCAGCTTGGGTCCCTTGGGAGGGTGTTGTGGAGACTCCAAGTACAGGATAGAAGGCCAATTTTAAAAAATAAAATAAAATACTAAGCCTGAAATCTTAAAACACACTATGGAGTAAGCCCTATTAATTACGGTGGGGCAAATGGTTACATATTCTTTTCCTTTCTTTCTACAAAGGACGTGCCACGTCAAATGTTATTTACATTAAAAGTAACCATCTTTTATGCCCTCATTTGGTACCTTTTTATATATATATTTTCAAAAAACTTACGAATCTCAGTACGTATCTATTTCTAGTCCTTTTTGTCCTATGAGGTTGAAGTTGAGGCTCCCTCTAGAGGCTGTGAAAAGTATAGCTGAGAATTAAAATGTCTTCTCCCAAGCATGGCTTGGAGGGGTGGGTCATTTTCCCCCTCATTCGCTAGCCCAGTTTTTGTGCTTGGCTGCAGCAAAGGAACAGATCGCTCTGCCCCTCCTCTTGCAGCAGCAGCAGGCTTGGTTTCTGTGCCGGGAGCTGAGGAAACTTTATGTTTCTCCTCTGCCAGTGCGGAAACGCAAAGCAGGCTGGCAGAGAAAAAGCAGCAAACCACCCCCCTTTTCAAAACAAAAAAATTCCTTCCAGTAGCACCTTAAAGACCAACTAAGTTAGTTCTTGGTATGAGCTTTCGTGTGCAAGCACACTTCTTCAGATACCCCCCTTTTCTTTGCCCACAGTATTTCCATGCCAGTCTCCCTCCAAGGCCAACATACAAATCAGGCAGTTTTCCTGAAGAAGGATAGAGAGAACTATTCCTCTTCCACCAGCCCTACTTATCTAGAGGACATTCCATATATAGTGGTACCTAAGTTACAGACTCTGCTAACCCAGAAATAGTACCTCAGGTTAAGAACTTTACCTCAGGATGGGAACAGAAATTGAGCAGCGGCAGCGCGAGGCCCCATTAGCTAAAGTGGTACCTCAGGTTAAGAAGAGTTTCAGGTTAAGAACGGACCTCCAGAACGAATTAAGTTCTTAACCTGAGGTACCACTGTACTCCTCTGCAATGCATTCCCTGTAGCCTATGGCAATCAGGTACATTGTTAAAATGTTGTGGTTGCTGAGGTGAAGAGGGAGAGGAAGAGTGAATAAAAACATAAGAGTTTAATTCTAAGAGTGGGCTGAACATTCAAATGATGCAAACTGGTTGCAACGCTGTGTACAATTAAGTGTGCACATCCCATCGAATGAAGTGAGGCTTAGCAACGTGGAAGTACAGTGGTACCTCGGGTTAAGAACTTAATTCGTTCTGGAGGACCATTCTTAACCTGAAACTGTTCTTAACCTGAGGTACCACTTTAGCTAATGGGGCCTCCTGCCGCCGCCGCACAATTTCTGTTCTCATCCTGAAGCAAAGTTCTTAACCCGAGGTGCTATTTCTGGGTTAGCGGATTCTGTAACCTGAAGCATCTGTAACCAGAGGTACCACTGTATATAGGATCAATGGCACTCCGCAAAACACACGTTAGAAGATGGAACCGGTGGATACCAGGAACATGACCTGAGCTTTGTTTATCTACACACAGTTCTGCAAGTATTCAAAAGAACCGAGTGAGAGATGCTCCTGACATTTTTATCTCCGCTCTCTGCAATTAATAGTGCTTTTCCTCCAAAAACCTGATTTAGAAGGGCAATAAACAGTCCTGTCACCATTTATTACTGGCCCAGAAGGCAAGTCTCTGCTGATTGCAGGTGAATTGCATACCAGTTGTCAGCTGTACATCATACAGAGGCACATTTCTCTGAAAAGGCTCAGTACACCCAAGACTAAAATAGTATGTGTGTGTATATCTCCAGGTTTGAGAAATACTGATTTAAGACCACTGACACATGTGTGAACACCTTGCTTCCAATTAAGCATTAAAGCAAACGCTAGATTTTTATTCAAAAGCCAGCAAAGCTAGTTTTGTGTGCAGAAGCTGGTGATGATGCAGTATTTTGATGAATGAATGCTACATTAAAAAGGATAAGCTTCTTTTACTGTTGGGAAATGACTGAAAGTTTGCTTCTGGCACCTATGAATTGGAATATCACACCAAATATGCACGAAAGTGTAGACTGTGACACAATCCATTTTACTTCAGGACAGTCTCATTGAAAACACTGCAACTGTTCTGGAATATGTGAACAATCTAGTCCATGATGGTACTTGCATTATTCAAAGGTTTTTAGGCTATCTGTTCTGCAATTTTTTATTTTAAAAGTGGCGTAAACTAATGTTATTGGGCTCAGCCCTCATCTCAGAAGCAATTATTTTGTTTGACTTCACAACTGCAGTGTTATCCATATTTTACAGCAAAAGAAAGAGGGTTGTTTTTTTTATAAAAATGAACATTTATTGGGATTGAATTTGTTATTGGAATCCACAGTGCAACTGTTAGCCCATGAATTTATTTAGCCCTCTAATTATAGACTCAGTATCCATACAGAGAATATTTTCAGGTTTATTTTAAAACAGAAGGGCACCATCGGTAAGGTACAGTATATAAAACATTACTGTGTGCAGCTGTTTGAGCACTCTGGCTCCTTAAAAGGCCAAACCAGATAAATATACCACTGAAGTTATAGTTTGCATTGCATTTGTTTAGCCTAAACACTGTAGGCACATCTGCAGAATTGTGCCCCAAACAACATAGCAGTGCTTGTTCCCTGAACTCTGATTTCAAATATTTTGAAAACAAATGGTAACACTTGCACAACGGGATCCAAATAGATTATTGCTCTTACGTATCACAGATCTTCAGTCTGCAAGTATCCACTCTCATTGAAGATGGAAAATGCTCCTCTTCCAAGTTTTACCATTTGAACAAGTACAGTGGTACCTTGGAAGTCGAATGGAATCCATTCCAGAAGTCTGTTCAACTTCCAAAACGTTCGGGAACCAAGGCACAGCTTCCGATTGGAAGCCGCGGAAGTCGTGTTGGACATTCGGGTTCCAAAGAACTTTCAAAAGCCAGAACAACCACTTCCGGCTTTCGATCATTCGGGAGTCAATATGTTTGACTCCCAAGGTGTTTGAAAACCAAGGCACGGCTGTACTTCTAACAACCAGGAAGCCGAAGGAACAAAAATTTATCACAGAAGAATTAATCACAAAAGCAAGTATCACTGGTCCAGTTTGTACATAATGCTAAACCAGATTAGCACAAATGCTTCACCATGAATGATCAAGTCAGAAAATGCTGGCCATTTGGCCTCCTGTACAGCTGCCATGCTATCAGAAGCGAAGCCATGGTTTGCCATAACATTATATTCAAGCCTGAACTCATGTTTTTTTCTCAAACAAACCAAAAGTTCCTATGTAACACTAAGCCAAACCATGGCTTACTTCCTGGTAGTGCAGCAGGAGCATGGAAGATGTCATGATTTTCTCATTGCATCAGCACACCTTATTTGCTTATGCTACTGTAAGCTATAATTTGGCTTACTGTTATGTCCGAATAAGGTCACTGAAGTGTCGCAAGCCAATCGAGAATTAAATGACACATTTCCAAAAGAGAAGGCGAGGATTTAATTTAGCTGTCCAGTTAGTAGAGCTCTGCTGGTTTTCTCCCATCAGGCAGGAGGAGGATCTCTAACCCTTCACTTGCTGATGAACGACAGGAACAAGGTACTGCAATAAGCACTGCTGTTCCTTCCCAGAGTCCATCCCATTCTAGACCAACACAAATCCAGACACAGCCAAGAATGAGGATGATCAACCACCTTTCCAAGCCTGGCTGTTTTCCTTCCCTACCCTCTTCCAGCATACCATCAATACTGTGGATTATGATGAAAGGGTAGACAATTTTCATCGCTGTGCACGAGACAAACTGCAGCTGTTCCAATGTAACGGATAGTTTTAATTCGTGAGTATGCATATTTCTCCCTATACACATTATTATTATTTACATATGCATGTGCATCTGCTTTGGAGCATGAAAAAAGAATCTGGCATCGCTCTGGCTGTTCACACTACTAAACTGCAAAATACAACTTGCGTAAATTTCTCTGGACTGGCCAACTGCCTTAAAAGGATTCCATTTGTTTTTATTTATCCACCAAGAAGACATTCCTGGTGTGAGCTATAGACTATATGCATGGGTACACAAGCAAATCTTGGTGACTGGTAACAGTATGTCCCTTTCACATTGTTCCTTTGGTGGCCACCACAATAAATGGCCCAGGGGGTGTATTTTAATATTGAAACAGCAACCCATTAAATCACGAATGGCTAAAGCTGCCCATTAGAAATGGCAGCCATGATTTATTTCCCCTTTTTCATCTTTGCAGTCTTCTCTTTCCGTTTCTTCACGTGCTTTGGAGTCTTGTTTTTCCTCTTCTCTCTCTGAGCCTCTTTGGCTATCTTCTTCCGTTCCTGGAAAAAGAGAGTATTGTGAATAATAGGCCTAAGTGACCAAGTGGACTCATAGAATAGTACAGGTTTTATTTATGAATGTTTATGTTTTAATGCTGCGTAATTGGGTTTTTAATGCCACTGGCCCCATCCAGCCCAGTATTGTCTCAGCAATGGCTCTCCAGGCATTTAGACAAGGTTTCTCCCTCGCCCTAGGTACAGATCCTAAAGACTGAACCTGAAATCTTTAGCACACACAAAGCACACACTCCACCACGGAGGATGCATCTGAACAACTAACCTTTTTATCCACGCTGGTTTCAGCAGGTCGATCTTTAGGATGGACAGATTCTTCTTCCTGCTCTTTGCAGCCCAACTCTGAATGGTCAGAACTATCATTGTCCTCTGAATCAGATTCTGCCTCCTCTCTGTTTTCAAGGAGAGCAGGCACCTAAACGGCAGACAACATAATTGTGTCGTTCTAGTTCTGGACTTCAAAGTGTCAAGAAAAGCTCCATAGGAAATAACGCTGGACGCACTACAATTCTAGAGAATTCTTCTTCGTTCTCACTTAAATCTAATTGTTTTTGTAAGTTCACAAAGGAGTCGATGTATGTTGCTGAACTCTCTCTTTCTTCACGTATTGTACCTATTTATACAATTGCTGTACTTTTCCCTCAGAGAATATATATATATATATATATGCACACACACACACACACACACACACACACACACAGCAATAATGACCTGGAGCCCTCCAGATATTTTGGACCGAAACGCTCATTATCCCTAGCCATGCTATCAGGGGCTGATGGGAATTGTAATCTAAAATATCTGGAGAGTATTACATTGGGGAAGGGTACTCTAAGCCAGGGTTTCCCAAGTTTGGGTCTCCAGCTGCAAGCTAGGATTGATGGGAGTTGTATTTCAAAACTAGCTGGAGACCCAATATTGGGAAACCCTGCTCTAAACTAACTCTTAAGCCAGGAATGAAGAATCTGTGTCCCTCCAGGGCTTGTTGGGCTACGATTCCCATAAGCCCCAGCCATCATGGCCAATGGTCAGGGCTGATGGGAACTGGGAGTCCAACAACATCTGGAGAGCCTCAGGTTGCTTATTCTTGCCTCAACAGCTGGTTGAACACATGGAGCAACAATGAACCATCACAAATCTACCCTCACAGCCAAGTTTTTGTATCCGCTCACATTGCCTGAAACACAATGATTTTTTTCCCTGTGAAGTCATCAAGCATAAAGTAATCAAGTAATGAACATGAACAAGCAAACTAGGTATTGTATATCATCACAAGAAGAACTGTTCTAGCAGCTAAAAGACCACTGTAAAGACAATATGCAATTTGATTCTAGTGACAGCAAAGCAGCCTTAGGATGGAAACTAGGCAACCATTTCTAAACTCGGAGATTACTGTATTTCTCGTCCCATAGGACGCTCCGTCCCATAGGACGCACCTATTTTTTTGGGGGGGGGAATAAAGGGGGGGGAAATCCCTTTATTCCCCCCCCAAACCAGGTCGGGGAAACCAAACCAGGTCGGGGAACAGCGGTATGGTGGTGCTCCGCCTCCCCGCTGTCCCCCGAGCTTGTGGGGCTGGCCGATGTCTGCCCGGCGCGCGGGACGCTCTGCTTCAGGGCGCGCCGGGCGGCAGGCTGCTATCCGCAGCCTAGGAAGCTCTGCGGGAACTCCCGCGGGCTCCCCAGGCTTGCTGATAGCTTCCTGAAGCCTGGAGAGCGAGAGGGGTTGGTGCGCACCGACCCCTCTCGCTCTCCAAGCTTCAGCGAAAGCCTGTATTCGCCCCATAGGACGCACACAGATTTCCCCTTCATTTTTGGAGGGGAAAAAGTGCGTCCTATAGGGTACAACCTGCTCAGGAAAAGCTGGAGATTTGGAAGAACAATTCCAATATCAAACTAGGGAATCCTGCTTTTTACAGAGGAAGAGGCTAGATAACCCACAAGGCTTCTTCCAGTTCTATAATGGCATGCCAATTCATGGGGAAAGGGAGGTTTGCTATGGTTTGGAAAGATGTCTGAATTTACAAACTACGGCTTGAAATGGGTTTGTAAACCACTGCTAGTCAGTGTCACTCATTTGTGACAAATCACAAACCACAGCCCTACCTCCAGAGGTTGCTGCACCATGGAGAGGAAAGTATGGATTTATGAAGCCAAGGGTTGGGAAAATGAAGGCAGACAAACAGATCTAAGCCATCATCTGCTGATTGTGTATTGTTTGGTATGATGTTTGACACGAGCTTATGATTCCATAGACTAGGATATTTCAGCTAATAGAAACAAAACATTCCATATTTCCATATTTACCCAATACATACATACAATGCAAATTCAATCTTGTGAGAAGCTTCAGACAAAGTGATTTTTACACACGGAAGAATACAATCTCAGACTTACCTTCTGGACACCTGATAAATCCTTCTTTAACCCTGTCACAGTCTGGTAGAGAATCTGCATCGGAAATAAATATAAGAAACTTAGAATAAACGTTTGCATTTATATAGCACGTTTCAAATGTCCAA
The DNA here is from genome assembly GCF_964106645.2 of Podarcis pityusensis. Taxonomy (NCBI): domain Eukaryota; kingdom Metazoa; phylum Chordata; class Lepidosauria; order Squamata; family Lacertidae; genus Podarcis; species Podarcis pityusensis. The sequence goes on from NC_138031.1 coordinate 64,471,223, forward strand.
AGGCTTCATATATATTATCCTGGTAATCCTTCTCAATGAGCCTTTTGGGGAAGCAGCAATATGAAGCTGGGTGTCTCCAGTCTATGTCCCTCAGCCTACCCATTACATTACATTGGCTCAGTTGACACAAAGCACTGATCACTGCATCAAGTACTCAGTGTGCCCATTAACACCCTGCTGTTCTGTGAATACAGGCATTTATTCATGCATGCAGGCATACAGATTTATAAACTGATTCATAGCCTCAAGCCATTGAAGCAGTGTCCAAATGAGATAAAACAGACACAAAAATCACCAAGTCTTTACGAAAACTAAAGCAATTTCTACAAACAACGAAAAACCTTTTTACAAGAGAAACAAATAATGTTTGATAGAATGATTGTGTCACCCCTTCAGGGAATGCTTTCATAGACAAAAAAACACACGTTTGCAGTAGATGTCTGAAGGTAAAAATGCAAGGCGCTTGTCCGATTTCAATTGGTAACTTATTCCAGAGGGCTGCAGCGGGAATGCTAAAAGCCCCCGTTTCTAGTACAAACTAAACATAACTCTGGGGCACACACTACTCTCAGCAATGCCTTATCTGAGCAGCAATTACAAGGCAGGGATCTATAGTATGAGGCTGTCCCTTAGGTATCCTGTCCCAGTATTTACATCATGACCATCCCTTTTATAGTAATAATCTACCATTTCTGAGACCAACTGAGGCTATAATTGTAGTACTATAAATAGAGGAAGAAAAGAATGAGAGGTTTCCTTTAGCAACAGTTTTATTACACACTTGCTACCATCGTTACAGTGTACCGTGGTATTCTGGTCAGTATGTGCAACCTCAAATTCCACATAGTCCAAGGATACTTACATTATCTTGCTGCACATTTAAGGCTGTCTCTTCCTCCTTCAGCTTCATCATTATGTCAACATCCCTTTCGTAGTTCTTAACTTCAGTCAGAGTTCTTGGGATATATGCTTTCTTGAACACCTAACAAGGCGAAATAACCACAAACATTCATGCAGTTCTGCAATGTCAATGTTTTAATAAAGGGTATATGACTAGGACACGAAAGATCGTGGACCTCTGACATGATGTCTAGTTTGGTTCTCAGGTATATGTTTACGTGGACAAACAACATGGAAATCAGATGGCCTAGATTTGGCCAGTAGCAATTGTTGTAATTATGTCAACATATTTAACAGCTGGCAGGATTAGAAACCTTATCTGTGATCACTGTGTTCCTACACTGGCCATATTCCCACATCATGCTAAGCCATGGTTTACCACAAGCTGCAGCAAACCCTGGTCTCGTGTGCCCTATTCCTTCTCCTTCTCCTGGAGGAGTTCAGAAGCTTTCACCTCCAGTTAATGACAGCTTGTAGTGTTATCTGGATCCAGAACTGTGAGTAACACAAAGTATGGTTCGTTTTGACGACCCAACCTGTGGTTAATGCTGGCTTTTGTGAAACCAACCATGGTTAGTGTTAACCACTTTGCCATACAGACAACAACATGAGAAACCATGGTTTGGCATGATGCGGGAACACTGCCATCGTGTAGTCCACATGAGGGGCCACTTGGGAACAGGTGGAAACACTCAAGTGTCGAAAGAGAAAGACTGCAAGGCCAATAATCTCACGGACATTTAGATACTGTAAAAACATTTATAATAAAGATACTGCAGAACATTGTCAAAGTACTGATGAACATTTCACAGAAGAGACACAACAGATACAGAAGACGTGGGGAAATCCAGGCTCTGGCTTACCTCTTCGTCCACATTATCCTGATTGGACCTTTCCTCCTCTGTCCTCTCACACGATATTTCCATTGCCTATAGGATATAATGCAAGACTTTTAACAGTGACTTAAAGCCCACCAAGACCTAAATGCTCTCTATGTAGCCCTAAGAAATAGCTCTTCCTATTTCAGTCACCGCTACCACTCCCAGAGGGGCTGTCCCTGTCCCAGAATAGGCTTTCTACAAGGGACTGCCTTTAAAAACAGATGGGAAATTTGAATTGGTCCAAAATATGCAGGCCAGACCTTTGTCCAGAGCATGTAAACTCTTTATTCTTTCTCAAATTCACTGGATGCTTGTTTTGTCTGGGCTCAATTAAAACTGCTAATTTTGCCCTTCAAAGCTCTAAATTGTCCAGGTTCTGGTTACCTTAACAACTCTCACATCCGATACAGAACTTCTCATGCTTTAAAATCAGCTTTGGACGTCTTAATACATGTCCTGTGGAAACACATTATTCTCTGTGCCTTCTTTTCGTTGCTCTATTCTTTTTTTTTAGAGACTTATAATCCTTTAAAGGTTTGACTATTGCTGTCTTCATATTACATTTGTGTTTTTTTAACTTTACTTATTATTAGCATTTTTAATGTACATGTTGTACTTCTGTTGTGCATTTTATGTTGTAAAGCCACTCCATATGCCATATGAGTAGAGGAATACAGCACAAATAAGCAACTAACTGAATTGAGTGGTTAAGTCTTCAACCTTATATAGCTCCAACCGTCCCCAGCCAGGTCAGGGATAATTTGATCTGTAATCCAAAACAACAGGAGGGCACCAGTTTGGGGAAGGTTAACTTTGAGAATTAGTGTAGAGTACTAGACCAATAATGCAGACGTTGTAAGTTTGTGGGAAAGGACCGAAACAGACACACTTTCTTTTCTCCCTTTATATTTCATCAGCAGTGTATGTGTATCATACTTTCGTATCTATAGCAGGATGCAGAAACCTTTGCAAAAACAACATCGTTGCTATACACAATAGCTAAATCAGCTTTCATTTATAAAAAGAGAATTGTAAGAGAGTTGAACCAATATCTTCCCTCTTAATGCTTTCCCATAGAGGCAAAATCTCTAAAGCTTTACCTTTTCAAGGTAAGCATCCATGTTCTCGTTTGTAATAGATGGATCTGTAACGAATTCAAAGAGTTCTCTCACCGTCATCACCGCAACATTGTACTTCCGGAAAAAATCTGCCAGAAAGGACCAAAGGCGACATAAGATATTCGCACCTATGCAAACCAAATGCAGTGTGGAATATCTGAACTCTTGTAAAATAAAAAAATTACTAGAATAACTCTGTTATTTGGTGGAGTCCTCAAGAGTTATCCTGGACAGTTGATGTTGAAGCAACCAATCTTCAAAGCATATCCGAGCGAAATATCATTCGAGATAACTCAATAATAATTTTAATTTGCAGGAAAATCTATACCAGTGCCCATTCAAAACTGTATGTATGAGCAATCGGGATCAGATCCATGCATGCAAATCTGTCACGTGACAGGGGATTAAATCATGCACACAAAAATATTCAAGATATCCAGGAATTTGATGTTTCTTGGCTGGAACTCACCATTGATGTTAGAGCAGTCTTTCCTCAGGAATTCTAAAGCATGTGGGTGGTCGTGTTCCACCGACTGGGACACATCTATGATGTATACCTCACCACTGTGATACCTGGAGAAGTGGGAATAAGCAACATGATGCTATTGTTAGTACTGCTGTTTCTGAAAGTTTACTAGGGACTTTTTATGGAACATTCTACCACTTAGGGTGAAAGAGGGAGGTCATTAGAATTTCAGCTAATGTAAAGCACAAGTCATTTCTGTGAAATAAGTCCACTGTATGCCCTACGGTTGTTTTGTTTACTGAAATAAAAATGAATTTAATTATTATTATTTTATTATTTTTTTCTACTTGAAAGCAGAGGGCAGATCAGAAGATACAAGGCTGATCAATGCATTTTAGCTATTTTCCTAATCTCATTTCTTATTTCTCGCCATAAGCCAAAGCAGGAGAATCTAAGCGCAGATGCCAGAGGTGTCTTTAAGATCCATGAAAAGCTGGGTATAGACTTATAAAAGATACTTGACCAAGGTTTTAACTTTAGGGAAACCTTGGAAACAGAGCCGAAGGAGCATGTCAAACACCTGAATCTTAGGATGGCAAAAGATGCTTGATCTAAGTCCAATTGCATCTCTTACTCTACATATTTATTTTTATACTGCAGAAAGATAGCCAACCTTCACTGAACCCCCAAAATGGTTTTAGGAAAAAAGGAGAATAGAAGCTCATTTACAATTGACCTCATTTTGTAGGATAAATTCAGCTTTTCATTTTTCATTTTGTTTCTTGGAAACTGCAGCAATTTTTAAAGAGCTCTGGTGTAACAATGACACAAATCATCTGTCACATTCACAGGCTGTGGAGCCAGGAGGACAACACCCTAGCTCCAGGGCAGAGTTGTGCAAGGTAACATATACGGATGAAAGAGGTATCAACGTTCAGCTTCTTTAAGACATACAGCATGTTAAATTCACTGAGATCTGCATGAACGAGCTTGGCATCTTGGTACATTCTTCTCATGTATTGTATGACTTGCAGATACAACTCCCGAGCTTTGGATTCCGACAACTGGGCGTTTTTCAACAATGGAGCAGGCCTTGGATCAAAAGGAAAAGGAGAGAGGGAGAGGGGAAAAAAACAGAATATAATCAACAGTTGTCCTCCTTCTTCTCCAATACCATACCCATTTTGGCTAACAGAATGTGAGTTCTGCTGAGTCAGGCCAAAGGCCCATCGAGTGCAACGTCCCATTTCCCACAATGGTCAACCAGATGTCCATGGGAAGCTCATAAGCAGGACCAGAGTGTTACAGCACTCTCCCCAATTGCAATTCTCAGAGACTGATATTCGGAGGCATAAGCTATTGGAAGAAAGGGTCAAAGACAACACCTCCCCTTGTAACCTATTTTCAAATACAGTGGTACCTCAGGTTACATACACTTCAGGTTACATACACTTCAGGTTACATACACTTCAGGTTACACACTCCGCTAACCCAGAAATAGTGCTTCAGGTTAAGAATTTTGCTTCAGGATAAGAACAGAAATCGGGCTCCAGCAGCATGGTGCCAGCAGTGGGAGGCCCCATTAGCTAAAGTGGTGCTTCAGGTTAAGAACAGTTTCAGGTTAAGAACAGACCTCCGGAACGAATTAAGTACTTAACCCGAGGTACCACTGTACCTGAATAGGACGCAGGTGGCGCTGTGGGTAAAACCTCAGTGCCTAGGACTTGCTGATCATATGATCGGCGGTTCGAATCCCCGCAGCGGAGTGAGCTCCCGTCCTTCAGTCCCAGCTCCTGCCCACCTAGCAGTTCGAAAGCACCCCTAAGTGCAAGTAGATAAATAGGTACCGCTGTATAGCGGGAATGTAAACGGCGTTTCCGTGTGCTGCGCTGGTGCTGGCTCGCCAGAGCAGCTTCGTCACGCTGGCCACGTGACCCGGAAGTGTCTCCGGACAGCGCTGGCCCCCGGCCTCTTAAGTGAGATGGGCGCACAACCCTAGAGTCGGACACAACTGGCCCGTATGGGCAGGGGTACCTTTACCTTTACCTTTTTACCACTGTACCTGACCTCTGAATAACTCTCCACTGCATTATACACATATGCACACACACACACACCTATTCCCCTCCCTTACCTTATTTTTTTCTTCTTTCCTTTTTTTCCTTCTATGGGCGTCTTCTATCTATTACAGTTACTATTATTATCACTATTTGTTTTATTTCAGTAGACATCTCTCTCATTTCCTTTGCGCATGTGTCATTTGTATTTGCTTATACTAATGTAATTTCTAATGGGTGGGCTAAGCTAATCAAGTATGTACCTCGGTTTTCAAACGTCTCTTTTGACAAACGTTTTGGTTTTCGAATGCCGTAAACCCGGAAGTAAACGCTTCAGTTTTCTAACACGCCTCAGAAGTTGCTGAGTGCATATGTTCTTTTTCTCATATTTATTAAATTTGCAGACCACCCTTTGCGCCTCGGTTTTTGAACATTTCAGAACTTGAATGGTCTTCCAGAACGGATTACATTAGAAAACCAAGGTACCACTATATTCACATCTAACGAATTGTATCAGTTATTCGCATCTAACAAATTATATTATTTTTCTCCCCGTTTGCTTTCAGATTTTCATTATTTAGGCTCCCCCCCCTCCCAAGCAATGATGAGATGACCCTGTCTGAACTACAGGACAATACAAGAGCATTTTTTTGAGATAGATAGATAGATAGATAGATAGATAGATGAGAAAACTCACTAACAGAGCTATGGATTTGCTTCTGACTAGATACAGGACTGAATTGCTAATAAAGTGATTTCTTTATATAAAAAAATACACAAACACGAACAAAGTTTCTGAGTATACTTACATGTCATTTTTTCCAATAAAACTCATAACGAGAACGTGACTTCTGAGCATAATAGGTTCTGGGCATGGAATTTGGGCTGTATGTAACCTACAAAAAAAAAGCCCCCCCCCCATGATATTATCTGGCATGAAGGGTTTTTTAAAAAACACTTGTAACACTTACTAAAATGTTCTAAGTTTTTTTTAAAAAAGGCCCATTAATAGTTATAGCACAAAAAATACTCCATTTATCTGTCAGAAAGGTAAGCATGACTTGCAGGGAAACGGGAATGTTCATCTATGGGAAAAGGGACTAGGGTTAGCAAAATTCTCGTCTCTTCAAACCCTAGGATTCTATTTTAATTTCCCAAGGGAGCCCATTAAAATGTTCATTTGATCCACTACAAAATGGAGCATAGCAGCCTTTGCAAAGGTGTTCTGGACTACAACTCTCTGTGCCTGATGGCTGTTGTAGGCTGGAACAGTTGGAGGGCACCAGGCTGATGAGAGCTGGCGTGTGGGAACAAAGTCTTGGCCAAAATGTTTGAAAAAGGTCACCTTGTTAAATTCCTCATTTCTTTTTCTGCCCACGTCTTGACCATTTTTCTTGGGTTTCCTTTACAGTAGCCATGGCGAAACCTTGAGGAAAAAACAACAGGCAAATGTAATTCTAAAAAAACCCAGCATGGAAATTATTGTTATGGAAAACGTTAAGTAACCCGGCACACGTAAGTGTGCTGGGGGTAAAAATTAAAATCTCAGACTCACCTGAACTCTCCACTCACATACTTATCCCGATCTTTAAACATCAGTATAGACGTTTTATAAATCTTTATGGCTCTGTTCTCTCCGTTTGCTGTGTTGGCATGATATACATTAGCCTAGCAAATTGCAAATAGGCAAAACAAAAATGTATCATCTGATCTTTATTCAAAGATAAGGACCCTGTTGCTAAAAAAACCCCCATAGTTTTAAGATTACAATCCAAGGAGATCCTATACTACAAAAGTCTGCTTAATCCACCAAGCTAAAGGCAGCCCAAGAAACTAATAGGCCAATACAGTGGTACCTCCAGTTACGAACTTAATTCGTTCCAGAGGTCTGTTCTTAAGCCGAAACCGTTCTTAACATGAGGCACGCTTTCGCTAATGGCGCCTCCTGCTGCCGCCGCCACACAACTTGCGCTCGCATCACGGGGCAAAGTTCGCAACCTGGAGCATCTACTTCCAGGTTAGCGGAGCTCGTAACCCGAAGGGAGGAGGACGGTGCATAACACGAGGTTCCACCGTACCTGTGCAGCCCTATTCCAGAAGGCACCTGCGTAGAACCACATTTCTGTTTACATTTTCAGTCCCCAAACACTTGGATCATGAACAGAAGAGGCAGGTGGCGGTATACCTGCATACTTCTGCATGTGTGTGCAAACCATGGCGCCAATGATGCACACAATTTGCATGAAGCACGCAGAACAAGATTCCTTTCATGAAAATAATAAAGATGGATGTAAAGTTCTCACAAAATGAATCCTGTTCTACTACACTGGTGCACATACCAAGCCCACTTATTACCGTATTTTTCCGTCTATAAGACTCAGATTTAAGAAAATGGGGGGAGATGGTCCCGTGTATAAGACACCCCCTAATTTTTGACATTATTTTTTAGGGGGGGAAACCTAGTCTTATACACGGAAAAATACGGTAAATAAGATCAATCATCTAGCGCAGGGACTTCTAACTGGCAGCTTGCAAGTTGGACCTGACTCCCAAAAGGTAATTATTGTTAAAGCTCAGAATTCACAGGCTGGATTACATTATGTTCTGTGTTACAATGACCAGGATTCAGCTTCTAATCTTCTCACAGCATTGATTGAGGGTAGAAGGAAGTAATCACACAACTGCAGCTCACCATCGTAACACTAAAACATTGTTTAGTGTCGTGTACAACCTCTCCATTGTCTTTGCATGCTTATACTGTATAATTGTCTGCCGCTTGAATTTGAACTAATTTGGTTTTTATTTATATTTTGAAAATGTGTTGTGTGTTTAATTGGGACCCTCTTTTTAGTCTAATGGTTTTAAACAGATTATTATAGCTGGCTCTTTTTGCAGTGAAACCAACCTCTTTTCCTGTGCTGATGCAGCCATTGATCTCCGATATGACACCTCTGGTTAGCATCTTGAACAGAATCATTCTAGTCCTTGGATCCAGAACCTCAGGAAAGCAACAAAACAGCCTTATGAAATGGCATTACTTGGAACTGCTGCCCAGAAACTTTTCTCTTGCATTTATTGGTCCCGTCTAAATTCTTGCATATAAGAGATTATATAAAATAATAAAAACACAAAGAGAGCTAAGAGCATTGGGGTTTTTTAGGAGCTAAGTGTTAGGTTGGTCCAAGCCAAGAATTAGAACAATAAATCACAGTAAAAATGGTTGATTAAAATGGATAAATACCAAGATTAAGCAAAAGTGGATTTTAGCACACTAAAATCTATTTAGATATGGACACCCACTACAGAATTCTTCAGGACTTACTTCTGAGTAAATGTGGTTTAATCATTTTATTACGTCAGTTTGCTTTTTTAAAAAGGTGAGGACTCTTGATTTTTATTTAAATGGGGATTTTTTTTGCAACTGTCTGATACTCTGCGTGACTTACTTGTTCCACTGTTGCTCGGTCTGACTTGTCTTTCACCCGGTACCTAGTGGAAACAAAGGAATTTCATGATCCACTACACCTCATTTGGATAATACTGAAATACAAATGTGTCATCCTCACTACTTACATTTCTGCGTCTCTCTGCCTGGACTTCTCAGTAACTTTATTTATAACAGAGTCAGCAAAGTGTAGCCTGTCTTGAAGAGGGGAAAACACACACATATAAGGAAATTAACACCAATACATTCCTCTTTCGCCTACCCGCACGTCTCAATTTAAAACTAGTTTCTGACTCTGCAGCCTGAAAATGCGTCACGCTCCTTATCCATGACACATCAAGAAAAATGTCCTTTTTGAAATGTCTCTAAAATAAAGCCATTACACACAACAAAGGTACTACGTTTGGCTTCTTTGTAGTCCAAAAATCATTTAAACACAAGTACAGTGGTACCTCGGGTTACAAACGCTTCAGGTTACAGACTCCACTAACCCAGAAGTAGTACCTCGGGTTAAGAACTTTACCTCAAGATGAGAACAGAAATTGTGTGCCAGCAGTGTGGTGGCAGCAGAAGGCCCCATTAGCGAAAGTGGTACCTCAGGTTAAGAACAGTTTCAGGTTAAGAACGGATCTCCAGAACAAATTAAGTACGTAACCAGAGGTACCACTGTAGTTTCAGGCCTGCTATTTCAGCAGGAAGTGAACAATACAGAGAACTAGGCCAGACTCTCAGAGACTCCTCCAACACCTTCCTAAGGTTTCAGACAATGGCACAGAAAAGAGAAGTCTATTACACTGTGTGATGGGACGATGAGCTGCTTGTGTGTAAAATCCAAGTCCCTCAGAGTTTGATCAAGTTTGCAAACCTCTGTCTGTAACGGAGCCCCTTAAACATGGCTCCGTCAGTCGCTGGCAGATTCCGACAGTGGTTGCTTTCGGAATCGCTTCCAACATAAAAGCTCCTTAACGGAAACACGTCTTCTGGACTCTCTGCGTGACAGTTTCCGGCGAGGAGTGGGTGTCCCTACAGGAGGTCCTGAAACCTCCCCACTGTTTTCGCTGGAAGTGTCTCTGAGCCATCCCTCCAGCTCCCTTTCCCTCAGCTCAGCTCCTCTCCCCCTACTGGTTCCCTCTTCAGCTGCTGAGTCTCTCCCAACCTGTGTGAGCCCTTTCACTTCCCTTCCTTCCGATGGCAGTTCCCTGACATCCACCTCCCCTCCAGGGCCCCCTTCATCCCCTCTCGCCCCCTCCTCTACGGGCGGTGAGGAGGCAAAACCCCGGAATGAACTTCCTTCATCTTCCGATGTCTCGAACACTTCTCTCCACCTGTTGCGGTTCCTGGTCTCGAAGTACTCCTCCTCCTCAGAGTCCATCTCCCCTTCCCCTTCCGAGTCCGAGAATCCTTCCAACTCCTCCTCCTCATCGGTGGTCCCAAAGTATTCCCTCCGGAACCTCTCCACAGGCTGAGGTTTCCTTGGGAACCTTTGATGGAACGTTTCTATCAATACCTCGTCATTGATATCTTCTGCCATTACCCAAGTGTTTTCTGACTCCGGTTCTCCTTCCCACGCTACCAAATACTCCACCTGATCCCCCTTCCACCTGGCGTCGAGGATTTCTGCCACATGGCTGCTGCATTCCCTTTCTTCTATGACCGGTCCCCGAGTGGCCATCCCTTCTCGTCCCCCCTCATACGGTGACAGTAACGACCTGTGAAATACTGGGTGCAGTTTCATGTGGTTGGGTAACCGGAGCCTGAAAGCCACTGGGTTGACCTGTTGAATGACCTCGAAGGGACCCAATCTCCTGGGTCTTAATTTCTTACAACCTCCTTTGAACGGCAACCCTTGGGTTGACAGCCACACCCTATCTCCCACCCTTATGGTTTCACCTTCCCTTCGGTTCTTGTCTGCCTGCCTCTTGTATTCTTCCTTCGCCCTTTCTAAGTTGAGTTGGAGCTGACGATGGATTGCTTCCATTTCTTCTACAAAATGCTCGGCTGCCGGGACGTTCCATCTCTCCCCTTCTCCCCCTGGGAAAGCCCTGGGATGACACCCATAATTAGCCAAGAAGGGGCTCATCCCTGTGGACACATTCTCGGCATTGTTGTAGGCAAATTCCGCCAGCGCCAACTTTTCTACCCAGTCATTCTCTCTGTCATTGACATAACACCTCAGGTATTGCTGGAGGACACCGTTTGCTCTTTCCGCCTGCCCGTTGGTTTCAGGGTGCCGGGCAGTCGAAAAGTTGACCTCCACCTGCAGTAAGCTCATGAGCTTCCTCCAGAACCTGGAAGTAAATTGTTTTCCTCGGTCTGAGACCACCCTCAATGGCACCCCGTGCAACCTAAAAATGTGTTCTACAAATAACTTCGCTGTCTCTTCCGCCGTGACTGCATGCGAGCAGGCTACAAAGTGGCACATCTTTGTTAGTAGGTCTACCACCACCATGATGGCTGTTTTCCCCTTGGACTTCGGCAGATCAGTCATAAAATCTATCGACACTGCCTCCCAAGGTCGTTCTGGGGTTGGTAAGGGTTCTAATAGCCCCGCCGGTGCCCGCCTCTCCCCTTTGGCTCGCTGGCATTGCTCACACCCTCTTACATACTCCCGTACATCTTCCCTCACCTTAGGCCACCAAAATTCCCTGGTGACCAACCACATGGTTTTGTGTTGTCCAAAATGCCCCGCCGTGGGGCTGTCGTGCAACTGCTTGAGTACCCTCCCCCTTAAGTCTCCTTCAGGGATATACAGTGCCCCTTTGTAATACAAAGCTCCATTTCTTTCCTCGAAACCCCCTGGTTCCTCTCCCTCACCCCTAAGGCCTCTGAGCTTATTCTGGGCGTATTCATCATTCTCTGTTTCCTCTACCAGTTCTCTTTGTCCCACCAATGCGGCCCCACACACCCAGCGGTCCTCTGGAATGACATGTCTCTCTTCGGGTGCTCCCTCCCCCTCCAAATATTCAGGTTTGCGTGAGAGAGCGTCCGCCCTAATGTTCTCTGGGCCTGGCACGTAACAAATCTCAAAGTTAAATTTGGAGAACTCCTGGGCCCATCTCACTTGCCGTTGGTTGAGCACTCGTGCCGTCCTCCAATACTCTAGGTTCTTGTGGTCAGTGCACACTTGCACCTTATGTTGTGCGCCAATTAGCAGGTGCCTCCATCTCCGGAACGCCTCATGAATGGCTAGTAGTTCTCGGTCATACACCGTGTAGTTCCTCTCGGATTTGTTCAGCTTTCGCGAAAAAAAGGCACACGGTCTCCACTCTGACTCCTCCTTCCCTGGCTGCAGAAGCACCGCCCCAATCGCTCTGTCTGATGCGTCAGTTTCCACTCTCATCGGTTTTTGTAAATCCACATGCAGGAGTTGTTGTTCCGAGGCGAAGGCCCTTTTTAGTTCCTCAAATGCTCGCTCCGCCTCCTCAGTCCAAACGAACTTCTTCTTACTGCTGAGACAGTCCGTAATGGGCGCCGTCAGGTGGGCAAAGTTTCGGATGAACTTACGATAGAAGTTCCCAAATCCTAGGAACCTCTGCACATCCTTCCTTGTTTTGGGTGTTTTCCATTCCAGCACCGCCTGGACCTTGCCGGGATCCATGGCCAATCCCTTGTCTGACAGGCGATACCCCAGGAATTCCACCTCCTTGGTATGAAACTGACACTTCTCCAGTTTCACCCACAGCTGGTTGGCTTGCAGCCTGCTCAACACTTCTCTGACGTCTCTCACATGCTGCTCCTCATTCTCAGAATACACCAACACGTCGTCTAAGAAGGCCACACAATTCTTGTAAAGCAAAGGCCCCAGGACGTGGTTCATAAACGATTGAAAGCATGCGGAGCCTGCTTGTAGGCCGAAGGGCATAACTAAATATTCAAATGCCCCTAAAGGGGTGAACATGGTGGTTTTCCATTCATCCCCCTTCCTTATTCGTATCAGGTTGTACGCCCCCCTTAGGTCCAGCTTTGTGAAAATCTTTCCCTTCCGCACCCTTGTCAAAATGTCGTCAATCCTGGGCATAGGGAAAGCCACTGGTTCTGACACTGCATTTAAGGCCCTGAAGTCACACACCAGCCTCGGCTTGTTCGTGTTTTTTTTATCCACAAAAAACACTGGGCTGCCCCCCACCGCCCTGGACTCTCTGATGAACCCTCTCTTCAGGTTCTTGTCAATGAACTCTCTTAGCTCCTGCATCTCTCTGTCTGACATGGCGTACAGCTTGCCTACAGGGAGCTGAGCCCCAGGGAGTAAATTGATTTGACAGTCAAAGGGTCTATGCGGAGGTAGTTGGTCAGCTTCCCTTTCGCTGAAGACGTCGCGGAGATCTGCGTATTGTCGTGGTACCTTCACGTTCTCCGTTACTTCAGTCCCTGCTAGGGTGGCTTGGTCCCCTGCCAAACCCTTTCCCTCTTTGCAGTGTTCTAAGCAATGTGCTGAACCAAAAGAAACCACTCTCTGATGCCAGCCCACCAGCGGATCATGTAACGCTAGCCAGCTCATCCCCAATATAATGGGAGCTCCTCCCAAGGTGGCCACATTAAACGCTATCAGTTCGGTGTGCCTTGCCACCTTCATTATCATTGGGACGGTCTGCAAGCTGACTTCTCCTCCCAACAGCTCCCTGCCATCGATCGTGGTCACCTGCAGGGGGTTGCTTAAAGGGATCGTCTGTATCTGGTGTTCAGCTGCAAACTCTTTGCTCATGAAATTGCAGGAGCTGCCTGAGTCCAACAGCGCCTTTATCTTTAGAGGGTGTCCGTTTGGCAACTCTAGCGCCACTTCTATCACTAGGGCGGGTTTAGGAGGTTCTGGCGTGGGCACTTTCACTGCTCTTTGGCCTGGCTGCTGTGCCCCGACGGTGGCAGCCAGGCGTTGGCTTTTACTTGCTCCGGTATTTCTTCCTCTCTTCCCTCCACAGCTCCTACCATCCCTTGCCATTCCTTCCTCTGGGGGCAGACTCTGGCAAAGTGACCTGGCTGTTGGCAGAGATAGCATTTCCGGGCGCCTTTTCCCTCCTTCTTTCCCCCCTCACTGGGCTTTGAAACTGCGCGCGCGCACGCTGTTCCGATTTCCATCGGCTCTGCCGGCGGGAAAGTTGGCTCTGGAATGTCTGGAATGCGGAACTCCTTCCAACGTTCCCCCTTCCCTTCCCGCCTCTCCAATGCTCTCGCCTCCTGGCGCGCTCCTATGGTCAGCGCTGATTTGGTCAGCTGGTCCATAGACTCCGCCCTGGGCGCCCGGGAAAGTTCGTCTTTCACAGCCGAAGAAAGCCCTTCTTCAAAGAGCATTTGAATGGGTTCCGCCGATAGATCCCACCCCAATTTATGGATCAACATGGTGAACTCAGTCCAGTACTCACGGACAGATCGGCTCCCCTGTTTGCAAGCCATTAACTGTCTGCGCACCACTCCCTGTTCAATATCGCTGGAAAACATCAGATCCATGGCGCGAAAGAACTTCATCGTGTCCTTTAGGACGTCACTATTCGCTGCCATCAGGGGTCTAACCCAGTCTCTCGCCCCCTTTTCAAGATGCCCAATCACGAAAGCCACTCGTGATTCCTCGTCAGGGAATTCATCAAACTGCAGATTGAGGGCATATTGCATCTCTGTCCGAAAGCCATGATAGTCTTTGGGCTCCCCCCCAAACTTCTGCACCAATCCTGGTACCTTTCTGGCGAGCTGGGTGTCTTTCCCCTTTTTGTCTGCATCCTGAGCCCTCCTCTCCTCAAGCCTCGCCGTCTGCAGCGCTAGCTGGACCTCCAACACCCGGTACCTTTCTTCCAGGCTTGGACCCGCTCCAGCTCCTGCTTCTCCGGTTCCGGCTGGGTTGCTCATGATGCCTTCTCCTGCACAAGCTGCTCACGGAGACTGTCGGAATGCTGTGATGGGACGATGAGCTGCTTGTGTGTAAAATCCAAGTCCCTCAGAGTTTGATCAAGTTTGCAAACCTCTGTCTATAACGGAGCCCCTTAAACATGGCTCCGTCAGTCGCTGGCAGATTCCGACAGTGGTTGCTTTCGGAATCGCTTCCAACATAAAAGCTCCTTAACGGAAACACGTCTTCTGGACTCTCTGCGTGACAGTTTCCGGCGAGGAGTGGGTGTCCCTACAGGAGGTCCTGAAACCTCCCCACTGTTTTCGCTGGAAGTGTCTCTGAGCCATCCCTCCAGCTCCCTTTCCCTCAGCTCAGCTCCTCTCCCCCTACTGGTTCCCTCTTCAGCTGCTGAGTCTCTCCCAACCTGTGTGAGCCCTTTCACTTCCCTTCCTTCCGATGGCAGTTCCCTGACACACTGCTCTCACATAGGCATGAATATACTGGGGTGTGGAAGATGAAATCTGGTACGAATAACTTCCTTCTCTCTCCCTGTGGCCAAAGGAACTTAAGGTTTGCTCCAGAAGTAACTAAGGGTGTGCTGTGGGATGCAGGACCTGCAAATGGAGGAGGGTTCAGTGATACCTGCTGTCGTGCAGACAGAGGAGAATGGGCTGTATCAGAATGAGAGAACTTGTAGCTCTCCCAATGTTGTTGGACTCACAACACTGATCTACCCTATCCAGCGTAACCAATCATCAGGGATGACGGCAGTTGTAGTCAAGCAACATCTGGAGGGCCACAGAATCCTTGTCCTGTGACAGCCATAGTGTGCAACATGCTACACAGATAATATGATTAAAAAAGAATAGCTTAAAAAGAAAAATATCAAGTTAATCCCCCCCACCGCGGCCACCCAATGGCTACCATTACGGTACAGTGGTACCTCGGGTTAAGAACTTAATTCATTCCGGAGGTCCATTCTTAACCTGAAACTGTTCTTAACCTGAAGCACCACTTTAGCTAATGGGGCCTCCCTCATGATTTCTGTTCTCATCCTGAAGCATGATTTCTGTTCTCATCCTGAAGCAAAGTTCTTAACCCGAGGTACTATTTCTGGGTTAGCGGAGTCTGTAACCTGATGCGTATATAACCTGAAGCGTATGTAACCCGAGGTACCACTGTATAGTCTTTTCAAGCAGGGCTGGTTTTCAGCATCATGATATATCAGCAGCTAAATACCATGATATGCTGATATATTTCTGACTTTCTGGAATGCATCTCGACTGTTTCTTCCTCCCCACCGAGATACATCGGCCAGCCCTACAGCTGATCAAGTCCTGTGCCCCCTTGCATGAGCTGGGGGGGGGGTGACCTCAAAGGTGTAGGTAGGCAGGAGCACAGAGCCTGAGAAACACATTTTCAGGCTGTGTGTGCCTGTCTGCAGTTCTTAAACTCATACTGATGAGTTACATTAGGGAGTGTGACACACGTGGATTCACCAACTTCAACCCAGCAAATAAGGCTATTCGGCACGGTCCTTAACAAATACCTATTTCTAGAAAACGAGAATGACTGCTCTTACCTAGATTGATTTTATTCTCAAACTTTCTTAGGGCCTTATCTGTAGGAGTGGACATTTTGGCCGCATTGCAGCTAGGAATTTGCTTATTGGCCTGAAACAAAAACACAAAAAAAGAAACCCTGTCACACAATCGTACTCCCGATCTCATAACCAGAGCTATACAATCCGGACATCATGCTTGCACAACCCATCCTTTCTCATGCAAATTTTGCAGACCATCCACCTGGGTACAAAAGCCCAATCAACATGTGAAGTCAAGCTCTGATAAACACTTTAACCATGGTTATGCCTAGGAGTGAGGGGTATATTTGCACCAGAGGAAGAGGGAGCGTGCAATGCTGCAACTCACTCCAGATCCCTCATTACAGAGTTACAGAAAATGGGGTTAAAAAGGACCTTGGAGGTTGTCCAGTCCAGGGGCAGGAAACCTGCTTCCCTCCAAAGGTTGTTGGACTACAATTCCTATCATCCCTCCAGGTGTAGCTAGGATCTAAACCTGAGGCCGTCTAAAAACTCACTTAAGAGCAACAACAAGCTGGAACCCTCAAGCCACACATTCCTTGAACAACATACCTGAGGGTTTCTTCCTGCAGACAACGGATTTCGCTTCGTGAGCTTCCCCATGGCATCGTCCCAGTCCCAATCGCTGTCGTCCTCCTCCTCGCCACTCTCATCCAATTCACCCTCGTCTGCTTCCTCACACAAACGTGGCTGCTGCGTTATAAAGATTGCCTTCTCCTCTTCAGCTGCTTTTGAAGCCTGTGTGCGTTCACTAACGTATATATTTTAAAAGAATGTATTTAGTGAAATAATGATAAACTCATCAAGTTGCGCAAAGCCAGCAACACAGTACAACTAGCTCCCTGTTGTTGTTGTCATCATCATCATCATCAATATTATTATGATTATACTGAAATAGTACCTTGGAGCACAGATTAATTGCTGCTTTGCTGTTAGCCGTCCCAGGTAAGTTCACTGACTACCTTCCAAGCTTCCTTGAGGCTGAGTGTCACACCTGGGAGATTCCCCCTTGCCCCTCTTGTGTACAAGAATCAAGTATCAAGGTGACTTGCAAGCCTTTCCAAGGTTCATGCTCAGCAAACCCTGCCCCTGGAAGACTGTGGGGGAATGCCTCTGCAAGGACTGTAAGGCTCAGTGGTACAGCATCCACTTTGCGGTTCAATCCCAGGCATCTACAGAAAACGTCCCAGTTTAAAACCCTGTAGAGCTGTTGCTGTTCAGTGCAGGAAATACTGCGCTAGAGGAACGAATGATCCTGTTCAGTATGTGGCAGCTTCTTATGTCCATGCCTCCAACGCCCACATCTGTAAAAGGTGAGCTTAGGCACATCTACTATGTGAATATGCTTTCACATGATTGGGAACCCTACATGAAGAGGGTTCTCAGTCTTGCAGCAATGTGTCCATGCTTTTCTTTTGCAGACACCCACACTGAGCACATGGGTGTCAGGGGCAGGCAGCATGACCCAACAGCCTCTTCTGCATGCTGTATGTGCACGAGCCATTTCTGAAGAAGGCTATTGGTGGTGTTGAAACCGATGAAATTTTGAAGTAGGGTGTATTAGTTCTGAACTTTTACTGTAACTCAATTTAGTTTGCAAGTAGGCAGAAACAAAATAGATTTATCCTGTATATTATTATTACAGATATCGTAGACAAAAAAAGAGAGAAATACAGCTTTGAAACTTTTTATTTTTACTGTAATAAGATTCAGTGTTTCTTTGGTTGTTGGATTCCATCCCCTCCCTTCCTTTCATTTGATCTGCATTTTAAAAGAAAGTGTTACTGTGAAGTTATCTAGCTTGGCACTTGACTACTGGGAAGGACAGAATTGGTGGCAGTTACATATTTCAGCTAATTATCCACACCGGTCTAACTTTCTGTGCATCTTCCTTATTGATAAGTAAATTAGCTGAAAGTCTTATAAATAACATTATCGGATCATAGATACCCCTCTCTGTATGAATGGAGATGCATGAGAAATCCAGCAAGAGGAACTGGGAACAAAAGTACAAGCACGACTGATTATTAGGCCTTGGATACTGTAAACAAGATATGGCAGCTTTTGTAAAAACTGCCTATAACTGAAGCCAGCCCAGCAAGTCCATACCAGAAACATACTCTTGACAAAATCACATTTCATAATGTGGTACATTATGGAAACTGGGCCCAACCTATGACAGGTTAGGAAAAGGAAGGAAAAAATATCCCCAAATATTCTGCTGCTCTTCTGTGTCAACATCACATTGCTACTCTCTTTTTCTCCCCATACTTCAAACAGCCTCTCCGGAAAGATGACTCTGTGGAGCTCTGTTCTTTCACACCATCTGAAAATCACTTTCGACAATTCTATTGTTCCATTACCTGTCTGAAGATTCCGCATCGTCAAATTGCCCTGGAACTATTTTGCTCATAATTTTCACCCTGTAATTCATTGCGGCTAGTAGAAGATCTCCAATGCACACAACCCTGATCCACTTCCTGTAAAATATATATGGTACAATAAGACGTTTCGCACATTATATATTGCGAGTGTGTGGGGTGTGTGCATGCTGTACTCATCCATGTAGTAGGCTCACCCTGTTACAATATTCCATAACTGATTGTTGCCCGATGGTTGTGTTAAGGCTGTTTTATTACGATTTTAGAATTGTTAGCTTTTTTATTATTGTTGTAAGACATCTCCCTATGGGAGGAAGGGTTGGTTATAAGAATGATGAAATAGTAAATAAATGAAATAAAAACAATTGTTCTTGTTCTGGAAGGAAGGATTCAAGCACATACTGGGAATTTAGGCTTGAACAATTAAAGCGGATTGAAGGGCTCCGTCCAATCCCTTAAAAACAAAAACAATATTTTCTGAGATTAGGAAAAGGATGGTGAAATCACACTTGGAAGTCTGAGATGAACCAATTATCAATGGGAAGACGTGTAAATACTCCACAAGAAAATTAGAATGAACGCTCATCGTTGCAGAACTGTTAAGAAGCCAGAACAAAAACTCCATAACTCGGAATAATATTTGCGCAAGCAAATCAGTATAAACAGGTCATCTGGAGTTGGTGCCATTAAGGAACTTGACCATTATTTGACCATAACCCTTTTAAACCAGTCAAATACCCATCTCCAGGGTTTGGTAGGCTGAAGATTAGAACCCTTACCCACCATCCCTGACCGCTGGTTAGGGATGATTGGAATTGTAGTCCAACAACAGCTAGGAACCCAAGTTTGAGAAACGCTGTTCAACTAAGTCTATAGAGCACAGAATCAGGAGTGCAACAACTATTCCAGATGATTTTACACGGCACACTTGACTACAACCCCGCCTGGGACTCGCACGAAGCGTGGAAATTATACGTCTCAACAGAGCAACATCCTGCGTGTACATCCTACAGAAGATCGCGCCAGGCTAGACTTCACCTCCGGCTA
The DNA here is from genome assembly GCF_964106645.2 of Podarcis pityusensis. Classification (NCBI taxonomy): domain Eukaryota; kingdom Metazoa; phylum Chordata; class Lepidosauria; order Squamata; family Lacertidae; genus Podarcis; species Podarcis pityusensis. Next base: position 64,490,936 of record NC_138031.1, read on the forward strand.
CTCAGGAGGTAGCACAAACTATAGGAGGCAGCCTGCCTTTTAACCAGGTCCGAAACTGTACGCGCCTAACCCCTGTAGGCTCTGCTCCGGGGTCCCCAACGCGGCGCCCGCAGCAACCAGCAAGGGAAGAAGCGCAAAAGCGCACTCGCTGCCCAGGCCTCTTGCGGGGAGCGCTGCTTTCGGACAAAGGTCCACGCCAAGCCCCGCTCCGGTTTTGCGTCTCCCGTTTGGCCAGGCCTCCTCTCCCTTTCCCCCGGCGCCCTAGCGGCTGTTTCTTCCCACCCCGCCGCCCGTTTCCTGCTGCCCAGGCCTACCTTTCCTTCCGCCGACACGCTGCCCGGCTCCGCAGGGCTCAGCCCAGCCCTCTTTCTCCTCCTCCCCTTCTCCCTCGCGCCAATCCGGGCGCCCGTCGCTGCCGGCGCCTGCCCAATTGAGGGGAAGGGGAGGATCGCGAAGAGGATCGGAGCCGGCGCCGGAGCAACGGAGGGAGGGAAGGAGTTTCGCTTCGGCGCGGAGAGGGGTGGATGGAGAGCCGGGCGGACGCGCGCATCGCATAGCCCCTGAACCATTTGCGCAAGATGCGCTTCGATGCAGCAAACGCACCCGGAGTTAGGAAGATGCGCGCTCTGATAAGACCCAGTCCGGCTCCGGGTTGAATCTTTTAATTTGTTTTCTGAACTCAAGAATTTTTCTGCCCGTGTCTGCTCGGAATCCGTCAGCCAGGGCGAATTTAGTGGGGCTTACTCCCGGGTAAATGGGGTTGGGATTGCAACCGCCCTGAAATCTTTTGATGAAAGGCGGAACAACAACAACCTTAGACTGCTGGCCGACTGCTTGCAGGTTTGCCGCAGGCATCCACTTGGCCACTATGAGACCAGAGTGTTGGACTTAGATGCGCCATTGATCCAACAGGCTCGCTTTATGTTCTTATTATTCCGCTATGGTCGGTCTCTACCCTTTCTCGGCACCCAAAGCCCTGTGTCGATCCTAGGCGGCTCGTCTGAGCGCAGGGACTGGCAAGGGATCCCATGCTTCGTTATTTTTCCGGAACTGACAACTTGATCCTTTCCACGTTTTCTCGGAATTCAGTAGGTCCGTTTGCACACTTTACACATGGGGGGTGGGAGCCTAACTTAAGGACTTCCAAGGAAGCATAAGGAGGATCGGGTTGCGCTTGCATACATTATGCCCGGCGAGAGAAATGCGGTGTTTATTCTTAAAACTGCGCGCTCCTCTTTGCAAATGGAGCGGCTGCGGGGGCTTAAGATTCTTTGTGACGTAGGCGCGCCTTTGGCCACGTGCGCTTTTACGAACAAGAAACTGTCAACAGCCCCTTCAGAGGAGATCGGGGCATCGAGGAAGCAAGTTGCAGCCTCCTCTGGGGGAAACCTGGGGCGATCTCCATGGATCCGGAAAACTGTGAGCAACTTGGCATTTAGACCTTTGCTTTGGTTGATTTCTAATTACTTCTGCCTGTCCTGCATTGTTGTGGTGGCGCAGCCCAGTGCGAATGAACCGTTGTGCAATCGTAAAATCGCCTCTGCTTTGTTTTATGCCTTAGTAGACATGCATAGGTTTTAGGCTGCGTGTGATGCTTTAACCGTGTCTAAGGTACTGAAAATAATCTTATGTTTCTTTAGGAATTGGCACATCAGAGGAGGATTTCTTTTTGCACCTGGGAGTCTTTAACTATCATGAGTGAAGCAGTAAACCCTGTTTCCACCAGCAACATTTATTTGGACCTAGAAAGCTGCAGCACAGCTTCAGAGATCTCCCAAGTATATGCTCTTTGAATCATCACTTGTACTCTCTCTTGGCAGCTTAGGAATGTAGTTGTTTGGGCTGTAGCCACCATTATTGCCCTTGATATGCTAGAAGTCTATGAGGAGAGGAGACGGGGGGGGGCACATGTACGAAAACCAACTGAGCAGGTCTCAAGTTTGAGTAAAGCGGGGTGAAGGCCAGTGGCGTTGCAACAGGGGGTGGTGCACCCTGGGTGCCATGTCTGCGGGGGTGACAAGAAGGCACCCCGCGGGGGCACGAGCAGCCATCGTGCCGTCACATGTGGAGGACCCTCCATTCGCGACTGCAGCTGCGAGCAGAGGATCCCAGCACCGGCGGCAAACCGTTACGTACAGCGCATGTGCGGCATTGCACGCATGCGCTGTACATAGTGACGCCACACATGTGCTGTACATAGCGGTTTGCCACTGGCACCGCTTGAGTGCCGTACGGACGGCGGTGGGAACCCTCTGTCGCCACTACAGAGGATCCTGGCACCGTCCGTACGGCGCTGGAGTGCTGCCGTCGGCAAACTGCTATGTACAGCGCATCTGCGGCGTCGCTACGTACGGCGCATGCGTCGTACATAGCGACGCCCCACCCTGGGTGTCACGACGCCTTCATTCGCCCCTGGTGAAGGTTCACTGAGATGAAAATGGTGGTTTTAAACAACAACAGAGGTTTGAGTAAAGCAGGGATGGAACGCTGGGTTTGGTTTGGTTTGAAAAACAAATAACTTTTAACCAGTAGAAATAGCAGAGACGAGTACAACTCAGAAGCTGACAGCGAAAGGATAATGCAGAACAGCATCTTCTTTCTTGCTGTACTCAAACTCTGTTTCAAGCTTCCACACTCCCCTCAGTGTCACACCCTGCTCCCTCTACCCAAACCTCTGCCATTGTTTAAAACTGCCGCTATTTTTCCTCTCAGTGACTCTTCACATCCGCTTTACTCTCAACTTCTGCCATTGTTTTTTTATTATATATATTTATTATGTATGCATTATGCTATTTTATGTAAGTGTATATGCGTGTGTATGATTTAATAAAGTTTTTTTTTAAAAATTTGGTCAGTGCATTATGAACTAGTTGGAAGATTCTGAACAGTTTTCAAGGGCAGCTCATTTTATTGCTGTTGAGGTCCTGATGTCCTAAACCTCGTGTCAGTTGCAAAGGTTATTGATGACTCTTTAAAAAATAATTATTCCAGAATGAAGTGCAGGATTCAGTGAGGAAAAGTGGACTTGACTGCACACTCTACAAAGAAGACCATCATTCTGAGCTGATGTTTGAAGATTTCACATATGGTATGTGCCTTTTTTTAGCTATATCAAATGAAGCAATAGGTGCTTGAACTCTTGAATGTCTAGCCTGATCCCTTCTTTCACACGACACAGCAGGTACATGAGCACTTTTGGTTATGGAAATATTCTTTTATACATGACAGTGATTATTAGCATGGCTAATACAAGAGGTGAGGCTTGGTCATGTAAAAATTCCTGATATGTACCACAGTGCTGAACTATACTGTCTCAAAAATGATTGCAAAGCATTGCTCTGTTAAGATAGTCCTCCTATTGGCAAGAGTAGCTTGAGCATTTAATGTAAGATTGCTGTTGGCAACCCAAATAATACCACCGTCTTACTTGGCAATATATCTCCTCACAACCAAGATCCTGCTATAGTGTCCTATATTTTAGAAGTCTTCCAGAGTAGTCTCTTAATTGCCCCTTAAGTGCCCATCAGTTTAGCTCATAAAAAGTTGAATTAAAAAAAGCAATTGTTTTGGCTCCAAAGAGAAAACCAATAATTATCCTTCTTTGGCAGGGAAAGCAAATAGAGCAGTTAAAGGCCAATTAAGGACAATTCGGGACGCGGGTGGCGCTGTGGGTAAAACCTCAGCGCCTAGGACTTGCCGATCGCATGGTCGGCGGTTCAAATCCCTGCGGCGGGGTGCGCTCCCGTCGTTCGGTCCCAGCGCCTGCCAACCTAGCAGTTCGAAAGCACCCCCGGGTGCAAGTAGATAAATAGGGACCGCTTACCAGCGGGAAGGTAAATGGCGTTCCGTGTGCTGCGCTGGCTCGCCAGATGCAGCTTGTAACGCTGGCCATGTGACCCGGAAGTGTCTGCGGACAGCGCTGGCTCCCGGCCTATAGAGTGAGATGAGCGCACAACCCTAGAGTCTGTCAAGACTGGCCCATACGGGCAGGGGTACCTTTAGCTTTTAAGGACAATTCAGTTATGCTGCATCCTTTCCTGAAAGGAAATAATTACAATTGTACAAGCTGTGAAAAAGCTTCTAATTAAAGAGGCACTAGCACTGCAAAGCCTCAGTAGTTTGTTACTAGTCCACATTGCTCAACCTAGCACTATTTTTTTTTTAAATAAAAAATGTCACAAATGGGGTCCCCCAAAAAGATGAGAGGCAAAATCGGATTAAATCACTGTATTGAGGATTTCAAACTGCTGTCTCACTTTAGAACCTGCCTTACAGAGAGCAGGAGAACCACCTTTAATCCTGCACACCTGAAACGTACCACCAGTTCTCTCAGTGAATTTGACGGTGTTTTTTGTTTTAATCGGGCAGATTTTGAAGATGCTTCAGAGAAACAAATGTCGCCATTGAGCACGCTAAGAACTTGCCCTATAATGAAAGATTCCTCTTTTATCACTGAGTGGAAGGAATGCAACGAGGGATTATTGGACCAAGGAGAATCAGAGCAACAGTGCAGGATGCAGAGTTGGCCGGAGGAATGGTACAGAACGGGGGAAGAATCTGATCCAGAAGATTCACAGGAAGTCACAACCGAAAATGCCATGCAAGCAGAGGAGTTACTGGTGGAAACATCAGATGTGCCTATCATGGAAGAGTCCTTATTGGACTGCATTGTTAAGGAATCGCCCATTGTGTCAAGTTTTCTCACACAGCCCACAGGTTCTTTACTGAAGACAGATGTGTGTGCGGCTAATGAAGACTTAATTGTCCAATGGAATGGCTCAAATGCGATTGAAAAAGCATCAGATGAAGGAAATACGGTGCGCCTTCCTTTAGCTGGGCTGTAGATGGGAAGGATGGTGGTGTCAATTCTTAAGTCCAAAAAAGTAGATAGCCTAACTACCCTTTTCGAAGAATGCTGTCAGATTTCCAGGAGGTCCAAGCCCTGTACTCTTTCTATGATCTTTTATAATGAGAAATACGGGATGTACATACAGTGGAACCTCGGTTTTCAAACGAAATCTGTTCCGGAACGTTCAAAAATCAAAGGGCTGCCGGCAAAGTGAATGGTGAAAATGAAAAATGTGCTGCTGCGGAAGCCGTTTGACTTCTGAAGCGCATTTGAAAAGAGAAGCATTCACTTCTGGGTTTTCAGCGTTCAGCTTCCAAATTGTTTGGCAGCCGAGACGTTTGAAAACCGAGGTTTGACTAAATTTTTTGACTTAGAGCTTTGTGTCTGGCAAAGATATGGTTGTACAGTGGTACCTCGTGTTACATACGCTTCAGGTTACAGACGTTTCATGTTACAGACGTTTCAGGTTCCGCTAACCCAGAAGTAGTACCTCGGGTTACGAACTTTGCTTCAGAATGAGAACAGAAATCGCGGCAGCAGGAGGCCCCATTAGCTAAAGTGGTGCTTCAGGTTAAGAACAGTTTCAGGTTAAGAACGGACCTCTGGAACGAATTAAGTACTTAACCCGAGGTACCACTGTAGTAGTATATTTTCATTCCGATACAATGAACCAGCTTTGAATCCCTCTTGTTGACAGATGGAAACTGGGCACCACAACGAATCAACAAAAGATTTCCAGGACTCTGAGCTCACGGTTTTGCCAAATGCTGTGGATGAAAACCTAGATTACATTCGCACTCTGGTGCAGTCAAACAGACATTTAAAAGAACGTCTCAAGAGCAATATAGCGTGTTGTATCAGCGAAGAGAAAGTGGACGATAGCATACTTATACCAGAAAATGTAAGATTTTAAAATTTATAGCATAATAAATATTGTAGAATTGATCATAGAAAAAGCAACCATGAGAAGTGGCCGTACTATCATAATGCATCAATCAGCTTCATCAGTATAAAAAATAAAGAATCATAGTTTGATCTAATTTAAATGAGAATTGGTTCTATATTGACGTTCATCACTTGATGACTTGGAAGTACGAGTGAGCAATAGCTGATGTGACCCCACAGATGATCACATCAAATGTTATGGCTTTCGGTGGAGTCATGTACACATGATTGGGTTGTGGCTGTAGTTTAATAGCAGAAGGGATGATTTGCATTCAGAAATTCTCAGTTTCAATCCCACTTAAAATCCCCCCTGCAAAAGGATGTCAGGAAGCAGGGCTCAGAAAGAAGTACCTTTGAAACCTTGATGAGCCATTGACAGTCGGAGTAGACAAAACTGTGCTAAATGGATTCATAGACTGACTCTGCAAAACACCTTCCTGTGTTGTAAGTCAAGGCAGCAAGCACCCAGAGAAGAAACATTCCCCATCCCAGGTTAAATTATGATATGTAAAACATGTGTGAAGCAACTTTTAGTACTAAGGCACTGCCAAGAAATTAAGTATGAATCTGTTGGACTTTAGATCATGTCCACCACAAACAATCTGTACAATTGCCCAGCTTGCATACCTTGGTAGACGAAACTAAGGAGTGTGTGAGGGCAAGTAGCTTCTACAACAGTTTACAGTACATCAGTCCGCTTGTTACAGAAAGCAGATCTCATAGAAATTACTTTTCACCTGTGACGTTTTGATTTAAATATTTGCTTATCACGTGATCTGTGTTAATACAGGTTGAAAATGTGTCTGAAGGAGAGCATAACGCTGAGCCTTCACCTCTCCATTCAGAGAAGTCCTCCTTCGTGGCAGAAGAAGTTACACAAGGGGACAGAGGCGACAAAGCTCTTTCCTCAACCCATTCAACAAAGAGCTGCTGCTTGAGTCCTTATGGAGCTTCAGATAATCTCTGGAACACCCTGGAATTTAGTCCAAAGCAGTTGCTGCTTCAAGAAGGCGATATGGACTTCAGCAAGGTCATTAAGGACTTAGAACTGGACCAGCAGAAGCACCTGCCCCATATCTTGGGTCTTCAGTATGGCAGTCTATTTTCTGAGAAGACCAAAGAAATTGAGAAACTCCTTCTTGAGGAAGGAGATACGGATTTGAACAAAATCATCCAGGCACTAGAGCAAGGCCAAAAGAGGCAACAGATCCAAGTAATGGACCTTTATCATTGTGATGTTTCTTTGGAGAAAAGGTTTAAAGAGCAGGAGGTGGACTTTTTCATGAACCACAACTTCATTGACACCATCAGGAAGATGAAGGAGAACACTGCTGATCTCATAGAAGCAATGGGCAAAGTCACAGGGAAGAAGGAAGAGGCAGAGGGGTGCCCAAAGTGCATGATGGGAGCTTCAGGAAACACTAAGGATGATCTCCAGGACTTTGGGCCTGAGAAGAAAGCTCTGGCGCTGCAGTTGGAAAAGCTCAGTGCAGACTACAGAGTTCTTCAAGAAAAGCACCAGGCAGAGGTAGAAGAGAAGGTCAAATATATGGCTCAGTGTAAGGAGCTGGACTGCACTCTTCGCAAGAAAGAGCAAGAGATACAAGAACTGAATCGCGCCGTACAAAAATTGGAGCGTGAAGCCAGCAGCACCATGTCGGCTCTGCACAAACTGAGGGGAGAAAGCGAGGACGCTCAGAAGCGTTCCTTGTCCTTGGAGGCAGAACTGCAGAGGCAGAAGGACGAGAGGCTGGCAGAAAGAGAGGGACTGGGCTGCAGGTACAATATGCTGCTTGCTCAGATTAAACTCCTGCAGGCGGAATTTGAGAAGGAGCGGGCCGAGATGGAGCAAATGCAACAGCAGGTCTGTGCATTCAGAACAGAGACGAGCGGGCTGCAGGAGGAGATGGCAAAGAACAGAGAGGAGAACCGCTTCTTGCAGCTGGAGTCTGCCAGGTGGAAAGAGCAATGCAGACAAATTACAGAGCCACAAACGCTGAAGGTATACAAGGCTATCTTGAAATCATTGAGTAGCACGTAGTTTTTGTGTGTGTGTTTGTAAAGGTTTGCACATACTTTTAAAGTATGCTTTCTCTTTCTCACTCCATTCCCTGTGGCAAGATTCCCTGCTCCATCTTGTTCCTGTTACAGGGTCAGGGCTAGTGGAAGTACACTGCAAATATGAGAAGTAGGTATTCCAAAATGTTGATGGTCTTGATTTGCTCTTAGCTCAAAATTACAGATGCTTCCACGCCAGCCCTTTCCTATGGAATTACCATCCTTTGTTCACTCACAGAGATCCAATTAATGTTGCCATTATTATCCAGCTATGATTGCAGTCCAGTGTTTTCTGCACCGTCCTTGGTTTTCCTTCCCAGATCTGATCTTTTTGGGTTTTTTAATCAAATGCAATTGCAGCGTTAATGCGGGTAGTTGGTCAAAGCATATTAAAAAAATTCTTCAGAGTTCTTGTACCTTAACTTAACAGTTTTGTATCTGTTTGTTGTACTTAATTGCTTCCTGTTAATTGCCTAGGTCAGTCATGAATCGCCCCCTTTAACATGTCTGAATGGCCACAGTGTCACAAGAGAAAGGTTAATTACTGATTTCCTCTCATTATTCCAGTGCAGGGAAATTAAAGCCTTCCCCACTCCAGGATCAGAAACTAAATTTAGAGTAGTCAAGAGACTATTTATAACTTAATTCCCTGAGTGTCACCAACAAAAGGCAATGAAATGAATGGGACTAGAAAACAGGAAATGTTTAAATAACATTGGAAAGGAACCTTTACAGAATGGGACTTAGTTGTGAGTAAACATTATAGAAGGATGTTGGCTATAGGGAAAATTCAGGTACAACACAAACCTGCTTTTATTCTCCTCTGGAGGGAAGAGGTCCCCCCCCCCCCCCCAGGTCACATCTAGTTTGGTTCCTAACAGTAACTCTGAATGTGAAGATTGACAAATTATGAGTGTTTGTTTTCAGGCATATTCAAATAACCTAAGCTGATGTTCTTGCACTCTCTTCATATTAGGAGCAGCTGCATTCCCAAATGATCCAGATTCTCAGATATGAACTTGGATTAAAGAGGGAAGAGTTGAGAAAGAAAGAAGAAATAATCGAGTGGAGCATGCACATTCTGGGAAGGTTTCTTTTGGTATGCTCAGTTTTATACCATTAAGGGCAACACCCCTGAGCTTTATCATTGCTATTTTGAATTTTTGTCTGAGTGCACGTTGGGCGCTTTTAGCCTTCAGTTTCTGTCAAAACTGCACCCTTTTCCAAATGGAAGTAGTAAGAAGTACATTCCATTTTAAAAGAAAGCCAAAAAAAAGGAAGGATGAGATATTAGCCTATTTTCTCTTTAAAAAAAATCACAAACATGCATTTAAACTGGAATGTCTTTTTAAGCTCATGGAATATTTACTTTTAAGCAAAACGTACTTTTGGAAATGTTCATACAATTATGAACAGTAAGCGGCAGTTGGACAAAAGATGGCAATGATTTTGGAGTAGCTTGTTATATTAAAAATACTTATTGCAGAGATCTTTATATATTTTTTTCTTGTTCTTGTGTTTATTTTAAATAAAATATTGAACTTAGGGTAGGAGGAAACACAAGTTTTAAGCTCCCCATCCATAGCTGTAGGCCAGGCTTCCTCAACTTTGGCCCTCCAGATGTTTTTGGCCTACAACTCCCATGATCCCTAGCTAGCAGGACCAGTGGTCAGGGATGATGGGAATTGTAGTCTCAAAACATCTGGAGGGCTGAGGTTGAGGAAGCCTGCTGTAGGCAATCAAAACCCCATAATATATTTTGCTTCCATAATGCTTTTTAATAGGTTTACAATGCCGATATTCTATGTTCAACCTGTTTTCTCATTTCTTTTATTATAATCTAATGTACCTCACTGTATCCTCTGTCAAAACAGAACATGAAGTCAATGCATTCAGCTTTGTCCATCAGAGATCTCCACAGTGAAGAAGACCATTTCAATTCTCCTTATGTCCAGAAAGCATCTCACCTCTTGTCAAAAATCTGCAGTCTTCTGGCTCTTGCAGAAGGATTACTTACGTGCCAGGTAATGCAAAATACCACAGCCCTTTTCAATAGCCACCTTGATAGCACCTAAAACATGAATTCTATGGTCCATCCAGAACAACCCGTCACCCAGTATACACTGTACTGTATATTTCCAACAAGATTGAAATAAAGGATCTTTCAACTCTGCCAGTAAAACAAATCAGTCTTTATTATGTTTCCCTTCCCTCCAGCTTTTCTTCCATCACCATTATGTAGGCAGATCACATGGATGCTACTATTTAGGAAGTAGCACTTCTCTGGCTCCTAAATCATTAACTATCAGACATGACGCAAGTGCAGCATTCTCTGTCTGGGTTGTTGTTTTTGTTGTTTTGTTTTGTTGCAGGGGTTCAGAGAGGGTGGGAAACAGAATGGCAGAAGGGAAAATGCCTTGAACAGTGGCCTGCAGGGGTAGCCTGCCCAAATCAACCATGATTTTGTTCACACAAGTACATCAGACAGAAACAGTACTGACCACATTTGTGTTTTATTGTGTGCTCTTCCTTGAGTCCTTGGATAGTGCCTACGCAGTGATTGTGGTACGTTTAAATGTGCCTCCCAATTTTAAAAAGTTGGACACCTATGGATCACATAGGAAACACCCAGTTATCTCCTCCTGCTCTCTCCGTGGCCAGTGGTGCACTTTGAACAAATAACTAGCAAGGTATACACTTAGGTTTTAATTAAATGTCTGCATGTGTACTTGCGAGTTTCCCCATCCTTTTTCTATACAGTGGTACCTCTGGATGTGAACGGGATCCGTTCCAGAGCCCTGTTCGCATCCTGAAGTGAACACAACCCGCGTCTGCGCGTGCGCAGGTCGCGATTCGCCGCTTCCACGCATGCGCATGATGTCATTTTGAGCGTCTGTGCATGTGCGAGCGGCGAAACCCAGAAGTAATGCAGAGCATAACCTGAAAACACTCAACCTGAAGCATATTGAACCCAAGGTATGATTGTACTACCCACTTTTTGTGCTTCATAAATGCCAAGGTTCCATCCCTCATTATTATGAAAAAAATACCTTTGCAGGCAGAGGCAATCATGACAAGGTATCTTTGTTAGTGCAGTGTATGGTACGTTCTTCAAATGTGTAGCATAATCTCTGGTGTGGACTGGGCATGGGTGCGCTTGTATATTATTTTGCCTGCAGCAGTACAGGCAAAGTTATATACCGTATATTTTGCTCTATAAGACTCACGTTTTCCCTCCTAAAAAGTAAGGGGAAATGTGTGTGTGTCTTATGGAGCGAATGCAGGCTGCGCAGCTATCCCAGAAGCTGCCGCAGCGATCCCTCTTGCTGTTCTGGCTTCTGGGATTCAGATTTTTTTTTCTCCTTGTTTTCCTCCCCCCAAAACTAGGTGCGTCTTGTGGTCTGGTGCGTCTTATAGAGCGAAAAATACGGTAGTACACAAAGCAATAGCTTGCGTTAAAATTACATTAAATTTCCATGAGCATCGAAGTCAAGTGTATGGGAAAGTCTTCACAATTCACATTTCCCACAGGACTAAACAAGGGGAAGTATTTGTTAATGCAGAGCATCAGTTGCTTATTAGCGTCTTTGCTGACATATTCAAATGGCAGGGTGTATCCTGACATTTTGCCATTTTTTTTTTTTAAAAACTTCAGAAAACATCAAATCCCTGTTCTAAACCTGCTGAGTAAGAATTTTTTCCAGCTCTGAAAAGAATGGAATCACAGCTCGAAGCAAACTGAGTAACAACTCTTGAGTTCTGTTGGAGATAGATTTCTCTATAGTGTTCCTTACATGGTAGACCACCCATGCCTCAGCAGTCAATGAATCTGATTCCTTCCAAGGAATTATACACCCTGGTTCACATGTGGCTACATTCTTCGGTCTCACGTAGGAACCAGTGGAAAATAGGAAGTGCTTTTCCATCGGGTTATGTGGATCTATGTAACTCCTCTGAGTGCTTCCAGAGAGTCGCCTCCCCTAGCACTGGTAGCACTAAACAGAAAGTGAGAGAAGAAGTACTTCTACAAAGAGGTTCACTCTCACCTGTTAAGGTTAGAGTTGCCATTGCTGGTTATGCATAATGGTTGGTGTATCCGTTGTGTATATCTTGCTCGTTGGTTTGGACTGCCAGTAGTCAGAATGGGGATCACCATAATCCACATGTGGATTGCCAGGTCAAGTACGTCTGGAAGTACGCTAAGGAATCAAACAACTGATGAGTGAGCAACTCTGAGAAGCAGTGGGGGAAGAACAACCGCCTTCCTTCTAAAGACAAGGCCGCTCGCTGCTTCTTCCTGATGGAAATGGCTACCCAGTCTTGCCTTGGTTTTGTGCATGTGTTAAGCCATCCTAAGAATGTTTGCTACGGAGCAAATTCACTACTCAATAAAACTCTTCTGTTGAAAGCAATGGCTGAAATGTGCCTTCTTTTCTCTGAATCTCACCTTTTATTTCCCTGCTGTCTTCAGTGATGTTTACAAGCTTTCCCCTGTTGTTGTTTTTACCTGTTACCTAAACTTCAACTCTGATTCAAACTGTGAGCTGCGCTTCATCCTTGCCCACAAAAGGGCTTCTTTTTTTAAAGGGGTATCCCTACGAATTCCTTCAAGCATTCAGTGAATGCTTGAGGGGACAACAAGGAAGGCCCTCACTGGCTAGCCTCCCCTGAACTTAACATGCCTGCTGGCCAGGCCTCTCCAGCAGCTGTGTCTTCTGCATTAAGAAAAAAGGGACCCTGTGCAGGACCAATTGTGTTGGGCTTCTCTGTGCAATTGTGAGCCATGATTGTCCAGGACAGCTGGCCAGTTGAACATGCATACAGGCATACACATGTATGTCCCACTTCTGGTTAATGTCAGTGTTGCATTCCCACTGCTCCTTCATGTGTCCAGTAAATGCAGGAGCAGGTTCATATGGGCATCTGTCTATGAGTAAGAATCACTTTACTCAAAAGAGCCCATTTTGTTTGTTTCTGCGCGAGCATCTAGCCATGTCTCCTACCAGGAAGAAGGCAAGACCAGGGGAGCGATTTGTGTGCAGAACAGCTTCCTGTGGGGTCAAACTTGAATTATTTGGATTGATTTATTTCTTGAAACGTGCAAACCATTTTCTCACAGTACAACGGCTTCCTCTCCAGCACATAGCCGGGGAATTGCTGCTCTACAACCATCATGTTTAGAAATTCACTTTATTACAAGTGATGCATTAATTCTTAGGAAACTAATTGGCGTCCATTTGGAGTTTAAACAATGTTCGTTTTATGTCACTGTTGTTTGATAGGACACAGATAATCAGGCGATTGCTGAGTGTTCCACGGAAAGTGAAACTGTTATTGAAGTGAAGGGGAAAATGCAGCGCCTGTTATTTAAAAAGAAAAGCTTGGAGATAGAGGTAGGGGCACTGGTTGTTTTCCCTCCCAGTTACATCCTGCTTTTGTGTTTGCATATGTAAGAACACTCCTGTCGTCCTTAACCCTCATGTCAAAATAGCTAATTATCTTCTAAACGTGCTGTATTGTGAGACTTTGTATTTTTGTTTTGTGAACCACCCTCAGTTATTTTGATGAAGGGTATATAAATCTAATAAAGAATAATAAAACTATAAGATAGCTTGGAAACTGCAGCTGGGGCAGAATATAGCGGCAAGACTGCTGACAGGAGCAAAGTGTTATTTTTAACCTGCAAAGCTCTATATGGCTCAAGACCCCAATATCTAACAGAATACTTCCCCTAACTTGAATATATCCGGACCCTGTGTTCATCACTCGAGGCCCTCCACCAGATGCCCCCTCTGCAGGGCCGGCCCATTCATGAGGTAATGTGAGGCAACCACCTCAGGCAGCAGGATCCACCAGGGCAGCAGATTCAGCTTCCAAGGAATAAATCACCTGCTGCTGCTGCCACTGTAGCAATGGCAGCGACGGCTGCGGTGTGCTCCTTGGAGCCACTCTGAGATTGATAGTTATGTTCTGAGAAAAAGCTCTGTGGTCTGCATACGACAGAGAATATATACGGTAAATCCATAAAGTACCACTTATGAATTCAGGGCACATACAGCTATTCTCGATGGGAGGTTGGTCTGTACGTCTGAGTCTTGTTCATGAGAATGCTGTGCAATGGCAGGTGAACTTCATAAGGATCCTCTGCGTTCTGTCATACGGACAAAAACAACACATTTCAACCATCAATCCTTATATTTCTTACAAAATAAGCGATAAACTGAACTACCTGCCCTGCCACAAGTACAGGAGCAGTCTGCTGGGATCAATTAATGTGCCATAGCAAGATGGATAGTGATTTAACATGAATAAAATTTACCACTTCTTGAATATGTCAGTTTTGCTTTGGGATATATGTATAGCATATAAGAAAGTCTGGGGAGAAGCAAAACACAACTGAATGAAATATGTTCAATTTTCCCTTTCCCTCTCTTGCCTATAATTCATCACTATAAATATTTAGTTGAGGAAACACAAGGAAAACATAGCAGCCATGAGGGAGTTGATAATTAATGAGAAAGCGTCTGAAGACCCCGATACTGAGGTGAGTTCAGTATTATGAAAAAGAACAGAAATTAAAAGAAAATCAGAAGGAGAATTGGATTTCGTGTATTATGGAGCATTACTGTACTTTAAAACAAGAAGTTCCATTAATATGGCTGCAGTCCTATATACTTACTTGGGGGGACTTAACCATGGGGTAGATACTGTAGACTTGCTATGTATACAGTATAATAATAAAGGGCTGCTATTGCTAAGAAAAGTAGCAAATATGGGATACATTCCTAAACAGACTTATTAGGGAGTAAGCCAAATGGAAGTAAGCAGGACAAGTAAACATACTAGGGTTATGCTGTTAAAGGCTAATGCCTTGTTCTCTATGGGTATTTATTCACAGGCTACAGAAACTGGCGAAGAGGAATCAGAAAATGGAAAAGACCTGCCTGATCTTCTGAGAACAAAACTGAGTGAATACCACAAGCAAACTGATGAGCTCCAAGCTGAGGTGAGTAGTTATGAGAGAAAGAGGGCTCAGGAATCATTTCCATGAAATTGCTTCCATTTCCAGAAAACTGGGATTCCTGTTATCGTTGGCAAGACCTAAATCCTTGGAAGGTATTCAGAAGACATCTGTGGGAATCTTGATTCTGTTACATGCCTGATGGTTGCCGCCTCATGGTTGTTGAAAGGGATCAGTTTTAGCCCAAAACAGCAACAAAGGAATTAGCCCTCATAATGGATAGCTCCTCTGGTTAGAGTGTGAAGCTGATAACGCCACGGTCATGGGTTTAATCCCCATGTGGGACAGCTGTATATTCCTGCCTTGCAGGGGGTTGGACTAGATGATCCTCAGGGTCCCTTTCAACTCTACAGTTCTATGATTCTGTAAGCAAAGAGCCAAGAGCAGCTTGCTTTGAATAGCTCCTGGGTGCACTTCTAGAGGCACTTCCACACAAAATAGTTTCTGGATAAAACAAATTGCCCTATAAGCACATGCTTGTATGGGGCTTAGTCCATTACTTCATTGAAGAAGCATTCATTTCCCAAGGGAAAAAAACGGGCACACTCCTGAGATGGTGTGTCGATTGTACCAGCTGTTCCCAGGATGTATCCCAGGAAAAATAGTTGGTGTTGACAGGCTTAATCTATGGCTGAACATGACTACCACTAGTAATGTGCTGGGCACTTTGGAGAACACAAAAATAATGGGTGGTATTCAATGACCTTTTACTCAGAGTAGACCCATTAAAATGAGTCAACCTGGCCAAGTTATATCCATTAATTTTAATGAGACATTCTTTCTTTGGAAAGATTAAAGCACTGGAAGCTAATCTGGCATCCAAAGAAGAAGTATGCAAGAAGCTCACTGGAGAAATTGTCGAGCTTCAGAAGGACTTGGGCAGCTTGACATGCAAGGTATGAGCACGAGCTGATGTTACTCTGACAAGGTTGAAAAACTCAGTTCACTTTCAAAACATAATAACTGTAATCTGGAGTTGTACTATCTCCAGTAGTACTAACTCCATTGCTAGATTGGGTGCAGGTTTATCTGGTCCTCTTGTTGAAACTACACTGAAAAGGATATATCAAGAACTCTGGCCAAAAGTTTCAATGTAAGGAATAATTCCTACTCAAGAGTTGAAATGAAAAACGTGTGTATTCTGCTAAGAATAACAGTTTGAAGCTAGTAGTAGATTTAAACACAACGTATAAGTATGATAGTTTTAAAGTAATGGTAAGTTTGGATACAACGTTTAAGTGCAGAAATAATGTCGTTTCAAATATACAATGATATAGTACAAAGGTACATGAAATACCAGTGCACAACAATTGTTTTATACAAGTCTCAATAGCAGTCAAAACGAGTCCACATTATATAAAATTAGAATAAAGAATAAAGAATGAAGGATCAAATGGGGCCAAAAAGGAGTATCCGGAGTGTGAATCAGATGTACGGTTCAGTGGTGGTAACCAGGACAGGGCCCTGTTTCGGAGTACACGCCTTCTTCAGCTGGTAATATCAAAAAATATGTCAAGATAGATCAAGGTGCTTCAATCCATAGATAATAAATATAATAAATTATATACATTCTAAAGTATGTTAACACATATTATGATATTTGGTTCCATACCTCGGTTTTTTGACGACTATAAATCTGTTGGAAGTCTGTATCATTTAGTTCTTTTATGTTTCTATTTCGACATGCGTCTAGAAATAAGGATTTCCAAGAGTTATTATTTCCAGTCAAATTATTTGTGAAAAACGGACATCAGTTCAGTGTTTTCTCACCTTAGATAATTGCATCCAAGTTTTCTTGCGTTTCTCTGTGCGTTTTCTATTAGGGAGTGAAATCATTGTCTTATATGTGTGTCTGTGGGAGAGGGAGGATAGGCTCTCCCTTCTTAAAGGTGTAAACAGAGAAGGGATTTAAAGTCCAAGGCCATCTATGGTGGTTTATTAGAGAAAAGAACTGTAGTCTTGACGTTCATTCAAGCCCTTGGGGGACATCGTTTCAAACAAATGAATATATCGTGCTTCCTGTTGTAACAATAGTCTATCAATATTTCTCCTGGTATAGAGATCTACTTTTGGTTTCCAAATAATAAAGAAGACAAAATCCTCTTCCGTGTGTTTTTGTTGTATGTAATGTTCCACCATTGGGGCTTCTCGTATTCTGTTACGGATCCGTGATCGATGTTCATTTATGCGTAGTTTAATTGGTCTGGTGCTTTTGCCTATATATATCTTTTGGCATGGGCATATCCATGCATACACGCTATTCTTCGTGTTACAGTTACTAAAATGTTCAATCTGAAACTTGAAGCCAGTCTGTATGTTGGTGAACTCCTTTACTTGTAGTGCGTATTTGCATACATTGCAGCTACCACATTTGTAATGGCCTTTAGTTGATGCTTCCGGGTATGTAAGTTGGTCCGATTTCACCAAATAATTCCTCAGTGATTTGGGTTTTTTTAGGCCAATTATAGGTGGTTTTTGACATCCTGGGATGTTGGATAACAAATGCCAATGTTTATATATGAGTTTCTTAATGCTAGAAGTATGTGGTGTAAATTGCAGTGATGTGCAAATACGATCCTCTCTAGGTTTATCCGAGGTTTTTATAACAAGAAGATCTTTCCTGTTTTTCATTTCCGCTCTATCTTGAGCCGCAGCAAGAGTCCGTGATGTGTATCCTCGTTGTAATAAGGACTGTGTGAGTTGGTAGGCCGCTATTTTGTAGTCATGTTGGGACGATGCATTTCTTTTTAGTCTTAAGTACTGTCCATACGGTAGATTATTCAATAAATGTGGAGCGTGGAAGGATGAAGCGTGTAATAATGAATTTCGATCAGTCGGTTTATGGTATGGGCGGATCTTAAGTTGTTGGGAATGATCTTTAAAGACTGTAACATCCAGAAAATTAACTGATGTATCATGAATGGTACCAGACAATCGTATATTTGGATCTTGGTCGTTGATCCATTGGAGGAATTGTGTTGCTGTGTCTTGATCCTGTATAACGAAGAACAAATCATCTATAAACCGATAATATTTGATTATTTTGGATCTAAAAAGATTGTTGTCATGAAGGATGAAAGTTTTTTCAAAGTGTATCATGTAAATATTCGCAATAGAAGGGGCACAGGCAGAGCCCATCGCTACGCCTTTGATTTGCAGATAGAACTGTTTTAAATAACGAAAAAAGTTATAATCCAAAATGATGTCCAGAATATCGAGCAAAAAATGTGTTGGAGGTTCTCTCGTGAGTCTGGAATCCCAAAGAGTTTCTATAATCGACCTGACTTCAGGTAATGGGACATTTGTATACAGCGACTCGACATCCAGGGTGACAAGGGAGGCCTCCTTTGGTATGGTAGTGTTCTCAACGTGTCCAATAAATGTTTTCGTATCCAGAATATAAGACGGAGTGTCGATGGCGAATGGATGCAAATAATGTTCCATATACTGACAAAGGGGTTCCAAAAGAGAGTCATTACCTGAGACAATCGGTCTGCCTGGTGGAGCATCAAGTGATTTGTGAATTTTTGGAAGTATATAAAATACTGGGGTACGTGGATACTTATTGACTAAAAATTCAGTTGTTTTCTTATCGAGGTATCCAAACGATATGCCTTCCGATAAGGTGGTCCTGATTATTCTGGAAACGTCGTCAGTAGGGTCTTTGGGCAATGGTTTATAAAAATTGCTATTTTGCAGTTGTCTATTTACTTCTGCGGTATAATCCTGAGTATTCATAATGACTATGGCTCCGCCCTTATCTGCTGGTTTTATCACAATATTCTCATCCGATTGAAGGCTAGCAATGATTTCTCTATCCTTTGCGGTAAAATTCCTTTTGTGTGGAGGTGGTCTTCTCTTTTCTATTTTATTAATGTCTTCTAGTAAAACCTGATAGAATGCATTCAGGCGGGCATTATCTACATGCGGGTTAAATGATGAGTGAACGCGGAATGGCGATGGTGTAGTCTGAAAATTGCCAAAGTGGCACCTTAATTTAACAAGACGTACAAGTTTGAAGATGTCCACCCTTGTCTGGAACGCATTATATTTAGGTGTGGGAACAAATCCCAGTCCGAGATTTAAAATTCTCTCTTCTTCATGGGTTAGTGTGCGTTTGGATAAATTTACAACTAAAGACGTCGTTGTTGATTGCGGCGCTTGGGAAAACCCTGTTGTTTAGAATAATCAATGGTGTGTGGACGTAAATCGTATTGTCTTAATTGTCTGGGTTGTCTTATCTGTCGATGTGGAATTTGTTCCTGTGAGTCGCTCTGTTCGGAAGATTCAGTACTGCTGGATGAAAATTCAGTTGTTGATCTAGGTTGAATACTAGTGTTCATGGATTTCTGCATCCATGGGAACACGTGATCTGATTCGTAATCCCTACGATCGCGTTCAAACTTCCTTAGTTTCTCAATTTTTATATTATCCGAATAATTCTTAAGTTCTACTTGTAATTGTTTAAATTTAGATTCAAACGTCTCCAAATCAAATTGTTTATGTAATTCCTCAGTGATTCCAACAGCTTCTTTGTCCAAACGTTCAGTCTCTTTAATTGCAAATTCTGTGATTAAAGTCATCAGGTCAAAAGAACATCTATTTAGAATGGACATCCATTTAATTTTAAATTCTTCATTATTGGAAAATAAAGTTGGAGCTTTTTGAATGCGTAATCCTCTGGGTATCCTCTGAACTTTAGTGTAATCGGCCATGAGTCTGGCGTGTAGGTTGTATCTAGTTTGTCTTTTTAGAATATTTAGATAAGTGTTCCAATCATTGTTAGGTTTGATAGGAGTTTCATTTGTAAGGGAAGGTGAGAAAACACTGAACTGATGTCCGTTTTTCACAAATAATTTGACTGGAAATAATAACTCTTGGAAATCCTTATTTCTAGACGCATGTCGAAATAGAAACATAAAAGAACTAAATGATACAGACTTCCAACAGATTTATAGTCGTCAAAAAACCGAGGTATGGAACCAAATATCATAATATGTGTTAACATACTTTAGAATGTATATAATTTATTATATTTATTATCTATGGATTGAAGCACCTTGATCTATCTTGACATATTTTTTGATATTACCAGCTGAAGAAGGCGTGTACTCCGAAACAGGGCCCTGTCCTGGTTACCACCACTGAACCGTACATCTGATTCACACTCCGGATACTCCTTTTTGGCCCCATTTGATCCTTCATTCTTTATTCTTTATTCTAATTTTATATAATGTGGACTCGTTTTGACTGCTATTGAGACTTGTATAAAACAATTGTTGTGCACTGGTATTTCATGTACCTTTGTACTATATCATTGTATATTTGAAACGACATTATTTCTGCACTTAAACGTTGTATCCAAACTTACCATTACTTTAAAACTATCATACTTATACGTTGTGTTTAAATCTACTACTAGCTTCAAACTGTTATTCTTAGCAGAATACACACGTTTTTCATTTCAACTCTTGAGTAGGAATTATTCCTTATATTGAAACTTTTGGCCAGAGTTCTTGATATATCCTTTTCGGTTTATCTGGTCCAGCATTCTGCTCCCAACCATGGCCAGACGTGTCTGGAAGCTCTTTACTGAGCTACTGACATCCCTGAAACAAAGCTCCAAACACATTGAAACTTGGTTAGATTTACACCTAGCTTCATCCACCTTTGAACAAACATTCCCCACAAAAAATGCCTAGGCTAGAATAAATCACAGACACTTAACTTTGCAAAGATTTTACTTACAGAGTTTTCAGAAGTAAGAGCAAGCAACTCTCCATCTATTGGCAGTAAAATAAAGAATAAAATGTTGCAAGTGACTTAAAAGGAAAGAACTTGTTTTCATTACAAAAAGAATGGCAAAGATGCAGGCTGTAAAAAATCTCTTTTTGGAGAGATGCAGTTCACTTGCAGGATCAGATGTGCGCCACCCTTGTCATAGTGCAAAGTGATAGTGTAAACATACCAGTAAGATCCACCTCCAGCCCATTTAACTCATTTAATTACCCCAGTGGATTCACTGGGATTATATGCAGTGATTTTAAAAAAATTGATTTCTGTATGCCACGCTCATGTGGATGAAGTTCCATAGATCAGTGATAATACTGATATTTATGTATTGCTATAATGTTGCAAAAGGGCAGGATTTACAAGTGTACTCAAGGCAGATCACAATTAATAAAATATCATATACAATCAAAGATGTGATAATGTGCTTTAATTGAGATTTCACTGGCTGTGTTCTCTTTTGTACTATGCTAAATCATTTTCTGATTTTATTTTAAAAGGTGACATCATATGAGGAAATTATTGAATGCGCTGACAAAAGGCTTGAACAAGCCAATTCAGAAATATCTGAGTAGGTATACCACTGCTGCTGGATTCTTTTCTGTTGTATATGTTCCAGAAACACATAGCAAGAGACAATTCCAGCACTTGGAAAACTGAGTGAAACCTAAATGAAATCTTGTACTTGGTTTCATGCAGTTACTTGGTTAGACCGCGTGGAATCAGGTGTTTTAGCACTGCAGTATTTCATAGAGCCACTTCAGATTAGCAGCTCTTGAACCAAATGCTGGGCTGATATTAAAGCACATGGCTGCACCCATTTGATACAGTTTTGGCAGCCACCAGAGAGAGACGTGTGGCGTCACTGCTCTCTAGCTAAATCAAACAGCTGCTGTGCTTCTTGAGGAGGAAGTGTGTTCAGCTCAATGTTCTCTGGGGTTGCAAATTAACTTGCGCTGTTTTGGTGTGAAAGCAGCCTACAGATTCAGTCTCAGGGCTTAGTCCGTTCCAGGTTCACACCTGACCACACCGCTATTTTCA
The DNA here is from genome assembly GCF_964106645.2 of Podarcis pityusensis. Lineage (NCBI taxonomy): Eukaryota > Metazoa > Chordata > Lepidosauria > Squamata > Lacertidae > Podarcis > Podarcis pityusensis. The sequence continues at coordinate 64,512,640 of NC_138031.1, forward strand.
GTGGCAAATGATGCATGGCACGACATCCATGTGTAAGGAAGCCTCCGTAAGAAGGGGGTGCTTTTCACCAAAGTAGAGCCACAAATAGATCAATGCTTCCTCCCCCCCCCTTTTTTTTAAATTGTGCCACTGTTTTGGAATTTTATTAACCTCTCAAATCGGGGGTCTGGAATCCCACAGGGATGAAAACAAGTGTCAGATAGTGTCAGGAGGAAACAAAATGGAAGAAGCAGCATTAAGCAGGCCATTTCCCCTTATTGGAGGGTTGGAAACCTCAGGCCTGAGGGCCAAAGGTCGCTCTCCAGGCGCGACTGCAGTCACATTAGCAATGGCCAGGGATTGATTTTGGGATTGAGTGACGGGAAGAAACATAATGGACAGAATAATTGTCCCTCAGGACTTTCCCTTAGCCAAACTGTCCTGAGTCACTCTTCACGTCATCCTCAGGTGCTTTTGTGTGACAAAAAGATCCCTGCTCTGTTCCTTCTCTCACACAAAAGTGTCCCACACTAAGGGCGCTTTATGACAGAGAAAGAACCAGAGAAGACAGAGAAAGAGCCTCTCAGTTTTTAAATCTGTATTTTAATTTTGGGGATATGGTTTCATTTCTGTTTTCTTTATGCTGCTTTTGATTTTGTGGCTTTGTGCCTTATTTCGCCTTTACGTGGCTTCCATATTTATTTATTTGTTAAACTGCCTGAAAAGTTTATGTTCTCTGAAAACATACAAATGCTGACTGATAAATAAATAGTAAATAGTAAATGGGAGTTATTTGTTAATTTCAGTATACTCAAGCTTATTTCTTCCTACCCAGAAGAAAGTGGCAAAGTCAGGTATTTTGTGAATGGTCACAGGCAAATTAAGAGTCTGGGGGGGGGGGGGAGTGAACTTTATACATATACAATCTGCAGCATTAAATCAAAACAGCGAAGGCATGTAGAGGTGATCTTATGACTGTCCCAAATTCACTTCTCTTGGGGAATATTTGAAACTTGAACCTAAAGGACTTTCAGGAAGTGTTGCAACACCTTCTTCTGTAGACCGGCTTTCAAGGCACACATTTGGAGTTTTCATACATTTAGTGCAGTAGTTTATATTTTATGTTGGGGTTTGCTGGGTGATCATTTTTTAAATGTGATGTTGCTTTCAGCCCTTAGAAATCAAAATTATGACAATTCCATTATTATTTCAGATACAAATTTCAGACGCATATGAAGAAACTCTTTTTGGATTGTAAAAGTGAAATTGCAAATCTATCTACAAACCAAGAACTTTAGCTGTCTGGGTTTTTTCAAGTGTATTTGTATCCCGAGTCTCAAAATATTTATTTATTTTTCTTGGAAGCAAACTGCATTGACATCAATTGGACTTATTTCCAAGTAAATGTGTTTCAGACCGGAATAGCAGTTTGCAAGTCGTCATTGCAGTGACAGCCTATATCTTGATAAATTATATGAGAACATACTGCATATAACTGAAACAAATGTACCAATCGGTTAAATTGTCTCTTACTGGCAGTTTAGAGAAAAGAAACCAGGATTTGGAAGATTTAATTAAGAAGTTCAAAATGAATACCAGAAAGCTGAGGTAAACTTCATATATATTTCACATTCAAGAAGAGGAGGGTTCTGAAAGTGCTCACATTATTATCAAACTTACGAATGTCTTCCTTTACATACAACTTGCATAGACAGGTAAACATAATCTTGAAGTGCTTCTTATAAAATAATAAAATGTGGCCACCACCTAACTATAGCTCCCATCTGCTAATATTTGGGGGCCCTCCAGAGCACAAAAAATCGTATTCTCATAATTTTTGCTCACGAGGGTATTGGGACAGTTATGCATACCTTCCAACATGTCGAGTCCCAGTACCATCACATAAATTTCAGGCTTCAACTATCAGGTGGATAATATGCCTGCATTTGTTCTGTTACTGTGCATATGTATTTCATGAAAAATGCACCTACAATTATGTTGCCTGAAGTTGCCCATTAAACCCATAGTGGCCATATACTTGCACATAGCAGTACCATGACAGCCGTTATAAACAGGAAAAGATGCTGCCAGGAGGACAATCAGACTAGGGAAAATAGAGGAAGGGGGAATGAACCTTCTGCACTTGCTGTTTCCTGTTTAAAAAAGAATATTTGAGATTATATTGCCTGCATTTGCCTGTAACATCTAATCTAGTCCTCAGTGCTGTTAGCCTTGTGTACTTGTGGGTATTGATTCAATCTTGGGCAGTTACTTTACTCTCTGCTGTCTGTCTCACTCCCCAAACTTACATGGCCAGAAGTTACATTTTCAAGTGGGGAAGCATTAAGTGAGCACTTTCTTTATGTTTCCACAGGCAAGGGTGGTCTTCATTTTTCCCAAAAATGTGGATTCAGGGGGTAAGTCAAGATATATTGCCCTAAATAAGGATCAGCAACTGGAGACCGGGGTCCAAATTTTGCTCCTGGAAGGGTAATGCTGGTCCCTTATCAGGCCAACTAAGGTTTTTAATGCCATCTGTTCCCCAAACAGCACTGTCATAAACTACTTTGCTTTAGTGTAAGGCAGACTGCAAATGTTTAAATAAAGAATTATCATTTTTATTCAGATGTTTTAAGAAAATATAGCATATTATGTGTAGTTGTATTGGAGACAGTCCAAAGTTAAGCACTTATCTTTCACTGATTTCCATAGAAGAGTCAAAAACATACTTAATTCTGTTAACGGCATAAGACTGTTTATATAAGACAAAACAAAGCACTTTAAGTTCCTTTGGATCATTATCTGTAATCTCATGTTGCAATTTTCAGCATTACATATCAAAATTATATAAACAGAGAGAGATATAACATTAAGTCTGTAATCCTGTGTAATTTTCCTGGGAGTAAGTTCCATTGAAAACAGTGGGGCTTTCTCTTTTGAGTAAGCTTGTACGATTGCACTGTTAGGCCTTCTCAGAGTATACCCACTGAAATAACCAGGGTTAAGTTACTCCATTAATTTCACTGGGTCTACTCTGCGTGCAACATAGTTGGATATCACCTTTAGTGACTTAAAGTTGAAGGAAAATCTGAACTGTAACCGTTTTCCTTCCATTTTCAGGATTTTCAAAAACTGAGTGGAACCCATTTAGTTACTAAAGGACAAACAATTAAATATGCCAAGTATGATTGTCATTGTCACTGCAGCAAAGTAGGTTTACAAATGACATATTAAAGTTGATTAAAAAATAGAAACCTTCTTCATTTTTTTCTTGGTTTGTGAGTATAATTTTCTTTTCTTATTATTAGGAGACAACAGTTTGAAGTGTGTTTGAATACAGTGAATTCTTTTCCAAAGATGCTGCTAGGTGAATTAAAGAATGAACACTCTTTCATGTCTTAACACATAATTCAGGTTGAGATATCTAACCTTGTTTGATCCCAAAATTTCTGATTCTTAACCTACCCAAGTACATTGAAGTTTTACACCTTCTACTTCCCAGACACCAAGATCTGCTTCCCAATATGCAGTATTATATCCACATAGATTCTGCTGTCCAATAAGTTCCAGTGCTAGAAATAATACCTAGTTAGAAAAACAAGTAATGCATTTACTGAAATGTAATCTTATGCCTATTAACACAGAGGAATGACCCACTGAGTTCAACAGAATTTACACCCAATTGGGGTTGAGGCAAGTACTGTGCAGTTATTTATTTAAAGATTTTAAAAGCCCAGTCTTCAGCCAAAAAAGGCTCCTAGAGCTTACAGTTCATTAAAAAGGTTTTGCAATCGAGTTTGCAATTGCAAAAGTCAGAGCCATTCAAGCAGGACCACCCCCAAGTAAGTACTCTAAAGCTGCAATTGTGTTCACACTTAATTCGCTGCTTGCATTTCAGGGACCTCTGGCTGGGAAGCTCTATTTAGTTGCCCCACTGAATTTTTATCCCACAACAATGTGTGTGGTACTTGTACAGGAATGCATTTGAAATAGTCTTCAGCTTCTTATGAGTTATCAAGGGCGCCATCTCCAAGCACCCACAATTTTTGTTGTTGTGGGTGCACTGCAGGGTTGCCGACGCAACTTCTGGTGCCTCACAAAACACCAAAAGTCATGTCCAAGGCATCGCAAGAGCACAGAGATGCTGTCTGAGGCATCCATAGTAACCTGGGGCCCAAGTCGGCACGCCTGTGAGTTATACCTTTCCAGGGACTTGTTGGGAAACCATGCAGAATTTTGGTGATTGGTTCCTGACTGGACCAATTTGGAAGACAAAGATTAAAGGTTGAAGAATGCAACTCTCTGTACTACTTCTGAAAGAACCCTTGTCATTGTACTATACTTTACTCTTAATTTCAGAAGCAGCCGGACAGAGTATGCTAATGTTGGTTTGGGATTGTTTTAAAAGGCAATCTTTTCTAAAATGGGCCAGTGTGAAAACATGGAAGATACTTTGTTGCCATAATAATAATAATAATAATAATAATAATAATAGGCAGTCTGGCCCAGCACTTCATTTTGGCACAAGGCACTGTTAACGAAACCACACCTCTGAGCCCCACAACCTGTTTAAGGGATTCTCACTTCGTAAGAGGGAGATGCTTGTGTGTCCTGTCATACTGAAGAGGATTGTGTGATGGCAGTAGTGGATATTTTCCTCATTCCCGGGTGCAATAAACCACACGGTTTACAGGGGGAAAAGGGGGAATCTCATTTCCGCTCATATGGGAGCTTCTTTGAGGTAAGGAGGCACCCGCTAGATAAACCCCATTATCTCACTTCCCGGACTCTCATCACTGGAAGGAGCTTGTTTTCCTGCTTGTCCCACATGTATTGCTCACCTCCACAACAGGGATATTTAAATGCTGACAGGGGTCATGAGTCTCTCTTTTTTAAAAGACTGCTCAAGTGAAGCAGTGGGAGTGGAGAACGGACAAAGAAACCTGTAACTGACTGATCAATTAATTAAAAGTACCACTGCAATCGGACCAAGCAGGGGCCATGAGTCTTGCTCAATCTCAGAATGTATCCCTGGCCATTGTTAATGTGGTTGCTGGGTAAGATCCACGACTTGAAACCTTAAGGAGCATGATTTTTTATTTTTAAAAATTTGCGTGGGAGGGAATCTTCCAAATATTATTTTGGGGTGTATACATCCAATGCATTGTGTCATCGGGGCATCGCATATCAAAACGTTGCGGAAGAACAATGGTTTTGATTATTGCGGATCTTGAAAGAGGCAATCCCGCGGCCGTGTCTTAAAAAGGTCGCCGGTTGACGATTGTTTCCCTTTCGTACTGACACGCAACGAGACACGCTAGCGTCCGCATATAAAGTCAAAGGTACTGCACGATTCCGCTCGTCTGTAGCGAGCGATAGGATTCCACGCATGCGCTCCAGAGAGCCCGTGGTTGAGGCGCTCCACGCGGTAAAAACTTTTCGCGCCTGCGCTCTGGAAAGCAAGCCTGACGAGGAAAAGGAACATAAGGAGCTTGTTGGTCGCGCGGAGCATGCGCACTTGAAGCCAGCCCAGTTGCAGTCACGTGCCCCTCCTTCCTCCTTCCAGGGGAAGCCACGTCCTCCGCGCAAAGCGGGGCGGTGGGGAGGGGGCGGGGCAGGAGAGGGGCGGAGTCCGCGGGCCTTGCGTGACAGGGCGGTGACGTGAGGTCGCCGCGGGGTTACGGTGGGCGGGACCTGGGCCGGATGAGCTCCTTTCGCCATTGCGTCGCGGCAGGAAAAAGTAGTAACTGCCGCCGAGGGCGTTTAGTCGGCCCGCTACCATGAGGAGGTCCGTTCCCCAACTGCTGCTGCTCGTGCTCCTGGCTTTCCCCGCCGCCTTGCTTCTGGGTGGCGCCCGCAGCGGCCCAGGTGAGGCGGGCCGACAGAGAACGAGCGGGGGCTCCCCTTTATCTCCGCCTCGCGCGCGTACGCGAGGCGGCGGTTGAGGGGCCGGGGGGGGGAGGAACGTTCCTGTGCTTTTTTGAAATGGAAGCAGCGCGTGAGGCGGCTTCGCGCGTGCCGTTTCGGCTGGTGAATTCTGAAAGGCGGGGGCGGAGGCTTCTGAGTGGGGCGGGGGGCTCCTTTTCCTCTGCTCTCTCTCCCCCCTCCCCTATTCGCTAGGCTGACGTGTCAGTCCAGACCTCCGATAGCCACATGGTGCTGGCAGGTCGTAGCTTCGTTGACTTCTACGTTTCTCGTTAACCTCCTTTTTGAGGGACTCGAAAGCTGACACGTGTCAGCAGCCCGAGGTTGTGCGAGGAGTTTCGCTTTTCCCCCTGCAAACTCTACCTTCGGTGGGAATGGAGCGCGCAGCTCTTCACCTTGCTCATGTGTCTCCTTCGGTGCAGCTGTGATTCCTTCTAGCTGCTGCTGAAGGGGAAGAAAGAGAGGAAAATCACACATAGTTCCTCTTATTTCAGCACAGCGTTCAGGTTCGGCCTCTGACCCCACCTGGAGACGTGCGAGCCAAAAAGCTCGGTACGCTTTGGCAACCTTTGCCAAATGGACAGCTATCGGGAAACCAGTTTCTCTTGTTCCCTTTAAAAGAGGGAGAGTTGAAGTGCAGGCAACTCACACGGAAGCATCATAACATTTCAGGTTCTCGTGATCAACTTGTTGCACTAGTGTGCAAGCTGCAGCTTTGAGATCCTTGTTTTGAATGGGAAAGAAAGAGCAAACTCGTGCCCAGAGGAAACTTGTGTCGGATTCATAGGGGCTCAGCCAAGTTTCCTTGAAGGAACCTTGGAAGTCTGTAACTGAAGACAGTTTTTCCCAAATCTGTTGAGTAGTGTTTTTACAGTTAATAAAATTGTGGAGAGCTTGGAGATTACTGATCTCAAAAGTTGGATGTCTGAACTGGTAGAGGTCTGCTGAACTGTGTGAATTGAATCAAATTACTTTCCTGAGTTCATTTGACAACTAAGAACATATCCCTGTGGTTGTCCACGGTCAGGGTTGAGACCTTCATGTTTTTGCTGAGTAAATCCAATAACAGCATTTAAATTGCATTATCATACAAACTTCTTGGATGTTTCTGCAGCAGTACAAGCCAAGGTCAAGTAAGTTTTGGGAGGACCTTGCTCAAGAAGCTTGTCAGTATAAATTGAGACCAGCATAGATTTGATTTTGTGTATCATACCAGCAAATGTGTTCAATTAATGTTTAATTAAGTGATTAATCAACATATTCTAAACTCAACCAGATGGTGTAAACGTAGATTGTTTTCAATTTTGAAACAATGTTTGTGGTTGGGGTTGTAGTTGAGTACAAAATGAAGGAATACAGGGGCAGCTAGTGTAGAATACAAGTTTGTGATCTTATGTAGGGCTATTATTGATATGCAAGTGTGATCAAGGTTATGGGGTAGGTATACTTCACAGAAAATATTGCACGTGCTTTCCAAGGTTAATTATACAGGGTGCGGTAACACAGCTGGAGGTCTAGGTGAGGGTTATGTGTTTAAAAGGCATGCTGTATTTGCCAGTAACACTTGTCTCTTCAAACCTCCCAGCATGAAGCCTACTCCTGGCAGACCACTGGCATTATTTCCATTTAAAACATAAATCCAGAAATGTTGTGTATTTGAATTGTTAAACATTCTGGAACAAAAATCACATAAATTATAAAGCTCAAACATGAAATAAAACATTGCTGGTATTATATGCAGATACCATAAAGGATGGGTGATATATATGCCTTATGCATATATATGCATTCTGATATATGCCTTGTGCATTAACCACAAGGTGAATCTACCTTAAAACAGCATGAACTTGCATATCAGAACTGGGGGAGGGGGTGGATTGATTCCACCCATATACAGTGGTACCTCGGGTTAAGTACTTAATTCGTTCCGGAGGTCCGTTCTTAACCTGAAACTGTTCTTAACCTGAAGCACCACTTTAGCTAATGGAGCCTCCTGCTGCTGCCGCGCCGCCAGAGCACAATTTCTGTTCTCATCCTGAAGCAAAGTTCTTAATCCGAGGTAATAGTTCTGGGTTAGCGGAGTCTGTAACCTGAAGCATATGTAACCTGAAGCGTATGTAACCCGAGGTACCACTGTAATGTATAATGCCACATTACAATGCTGCCAGTTATTTTCATTTATTTCCCCAGCGGTCCCTCACATGCCAAGTACCTTCCACAGCTGTCATACATTGGGCCAGCATTTTCATTGAGCTGTCCACCACAGACCCAAGATGTTTCCTTCTTAGTAATGGCTAGTTCAGACCCCACCAGTGTTCATTTGAAAGGGTGGGGGGTTGCCTCATTGTGCATCACTTTACACTTTGAATTATATTTGCCTCAATTGGAAAGATCCTTATAGTTTTATGGATGACCCTTCTCATAGTAACAACACAGATATCATTTGGGCTTACTGGCATAGGTTTATTAGTTTCAGATTAAAACTAGCACTCTTTTAATTTCATTTGCAGTGATTTTGTATTACCATTTTTTCTTGTACAATGTCATAGATACATGTGTGTTTTCTCTTTGGTTTTGTGACCTAATCAGTTATAACGTAGCTCTTCTGGAGATTTTGCATGTCTCTTCTCTTGGCTCCAATTCAGTTTTCTTGAACCTCTAGTTAGTGTTCTTTGTTCTGGAACAAAGTCAAATACCTACATTCCTTGTTGAATGGGAGAGAATTTATGCAGTTGCAATAGCATGTGCTTAGTGTTTTTAGCAAAGTGTTCTGATTGAGAGCTAGTTCCACAAATTAATTGCTGTGCATTTCTACTTTTGTTCCCCATTCAAAATATTTAGATAAATTCAGGGTAGCTCTCTTTCAGCATTAGTAGTTTAAGATAACTGGAAAATTACACTTCTCAATTCTTGGTAGTTAGTTCCTGGCTGTGATAACAGATGTTGAATACACTCCCTCCTCTCCACTATAATGCCACATCATCATTCTTTCTCAAATATATAGGAGAGATCATGAAATCTTGAAAGCATGCTACTGCTTGGAAAAGTTTGTGTGGTCTACCATAGTGCTTTTAGCATAATGAACATTTCAAGGAAATCACTAAAGAATCCTTGTGATAGAAGTCTACTATCACAATTTAAGAGATTTAGTTTAATGCTGCTGCTCAACAGACAGCTAAATTAAACCAGTATGTTGATCTTAAGCTCTCTTGAAGTCACTTGAACTGAGTTGTAATGAAACTTTTGAGCTGTGGTTGCTTGATGGCACTAAGACCTTTCCTTTTGTAACATTCTGAAAGGAAGGGAAATTTTATTTGGAGTCTTCCCCGTGACCAAAAAAAGAGGGGTTGCTTTTGCCATACATTTGGAGGAGGTGTCCTAAAATCCTTTATTTCAAGCTCTTTAATGCATTGTCATGCTCTATTTTAGCAAATAGCTCTTTATGTGCTGTGATTGTGTAACTTTGTGGGCTGATACAAACTACCATACCTCCACATTCCAGAGTTCTTAACCTTAATAAATCAAAGTTGCTAGCTTGCCATAGTGCAACTTCAGTTGTAGCTTCTGCCAAGATATACCCCACTGTGGGGTAGAAAATATTCTGCATGCTCCTAAGCTGCTCATTAGAGGTCCTTTTCCTTGCCAAGTGGATACTTGCTACTTTTTAGCTGGACTAACATGCCCATACTTTAAAGTTCTGTTCAGGGTGTTAGTCGTGGGATGACTTCTGTGTGTTTGCAATAATAGTTTTTTTAAAAGACCTTTGTGAGGAAATCTTTATTTTAATTATTTCTGTCCCTTCTGTAATGTATTTTGGTAGGATTTAAGCCAGTGTCATTAGCCTTTATGTTTCTAATCTGTATGGTGCCTAGTGCAATATTAGGTGGTATATAAAATTAATATTGACAACTGCTTTATAAATATCAGAGTAAACTCTGGATCTTCTTACACTGAACTTCTAGTGATGCTTTTCACTAGAGACATGAATGCAACTCACAACTTATCTAAACTGATAACTTAGTAAGTGCAATGAAACCTTTCAAAAGCAAAGTTAAACAATAGAATAACTTTGCCTACATTTAAAATAATTTTTCATTTACCTTGTCTCTAGGTTCTAGTTTGCTGGTGGCTGCTCAAGATGCCACAGAAGATGAAGAAGCTATTGAAGATACAGTCGTTGAAGATGAAGATGATGAAGCTGAAGTTGAAGAAGATGAACCCACAGAATTGGTACATCTACAAGTATTTGTTTCTGTTTCACAAGCTTATGTTGTCCATTATTGCGATTTTTACAGCAGTTAACCCATTATCAAGAGTACTCAATTGAATCTGCCCAGGATGTTTTGCTCTTGAGGTAAAGCTTAAAATGCCACTCCTCCCTCTCCTCATCTGCATACCTGCCATTGCCCACTCACAGTGGGTGGGATGGAAAGGAGGCTGGGAAGAGGGGCACAGGTGGCATGCTCCTTGGAGGTCAGTTCTACTGCTCCTCCAAGCTGTCCTGAGGCTGCCATGCTGAGACATTGGGCTGGCCCTGTTAACTGCCATAATGAACATCCACAAATCATAATGCTTGAGTTGCTCCAACTGTAAGTAGGATATAGTAAAAATGGACCTTTGCTAAACCCAAGGAGCTGTACTGCTGGTCAAAAAAATGTGCAGCAGGGATAGAAATGCAGCAGTATATTGGGGAGAGGGAATATCTTTTGAGTGGTTGGAATGACCACATGGTCAGTTGTGGAGGGAAGAGTCACACTTTGAAATATCTGCATTAGGCTTATGGTGTTCTCTTTCCTAAGCCTGCCACTACAGGTCTCCCTCCTCCAGAACAGTTCCCTCTTGTATATCAAAAACCCAAAGGGAAGTACAATGCTTGATGACCACAGTTTGTATTACTGCCACCAAGTTGTATGCAAATCTTACTGATGGCTGTATTGCCATTAATCCTAGTGAATATTACAACAGCAGAAGGCTGGTTTTGATTATGTATAATATCACTTTCTAGACACAATTATCAAATGTGTATTTGATAATTTACTTAGTAACTCTAAGCTTTTCTATACTTTGTACATTTGACCACTTCTGCTTTTCACGAAGCTGCCTGTTCTTAGTTGTGGTTTGGTGTACAAGCACCTATTTTGGTGTTTTGGTAGCTGTTTTGTAAGGTTGTGTATTGGCCTCCTCTTGTTACATGATAATATGAACATTAGCTTTCTGATACCTACTCTATTTGCAAAAGGTAAGTTGCTCACCTCTGATTTGTTCCCCTTCCCCACCCTCTTCCCTCTCCATTCCTGGAGTACATAATACATGCATACATAATTTTATTTATATGTCGCACTTCCATATTTCACACCATACTCAAGGCAGCTCACAACATGAAAAAATACATAATTGTCCTGGACAAAGATGGAGAAACCAAGTCTAAGCAGTCATGTTGCATTCAGTGGTTGCACTTCTTTCTGCTTCTCTCAGCTAAACAGAAAGGAACATGAATCCAGCTTGCAAGCAAACATCCTTCCAAAGGAGCCCTGTTAGACAGAAGCAGCACATGGGGCTTTTGCTTTCTTATGGGACTTGCTTCCAAACAGACACACAAAGGATTGTGCTCTTAATAATTGTTTTCAAGAAATTCCAAATATTTATTGCAACATTAATGTTTTTGCGTGGAAATGCTTTTATGTGGGATTTTGCAATAGTGGTCTTACTTCAGATATTCATTGCTTCACTGTTCGTCATAGGCTTTTCAAAAACATTCTCTTGTATTAGACAGAAGAGAAAGAGGAAGAAGATCTATCGGGAGAACCGAAAGCATCCCCTAGCGCTGATACAACCATCTTGTTTGTGAAAGGAGAAGGTAAAAAATGGCCTTCTTTTTACCTCAGACCAGCACACTTTATCAGTTTAGTCTAATTATAGTGCAACATTATGCAAGTTTTGAGTTGTGCACACAATTTCAGCTTAACCAGTTTTCTAATTTCCTCCTAGATTTTCCAGCAAACAACATTGTGAAGTTTTTAGTTGGCTTTACTAACAAGGGTACAGAAGACTTCATTGTGGAGTCTCTAGATGCTTCGTTCCGGTACCCTCAAGATTACCAGTTTTTCATTCAGAATTTCACTGCTCTTCCTCTGAACACGGTTGTTCCACCACAGAGACAGGCCACATTTGAATACTCCTTCATTCCTGCAGAGCCTATGGGTGGTCGCCCCTTTGGACTGGTTATCAATCTGAACTACAAAGACCAAAATGTGAGTGACAGCCTGGAAGCTTGGCAAGGTTTCCCTAGTGTTAAACTAGGCATTTGCTGATGTTATCCAGGAGTAGTGAGTGATGTTTATCCAAGTGTGCCATTTTTATCTTGCTTAGGCTTGGGTATCTATTCTGCAAGTTCTGGTATAGCCAAATCCTTGATAGTATTCCAATATGATAGTCTAAGGTTTGTGATGAATGGTTTTGGAAGGAGACATTAGAGTTCATGTCTTGGAGCCTGATTTGAACAGGTGCAGTCTTGCTTTTTAAAATACTGCCTTTACTTTTTGTAACTCTTCACAACAACATTATACACTCCTCAATATCTGAATGTTCTGACACTTTCTGAATCTGAGTTGGTCTTTTTTGTTCTTGTTGTTTTGGTCAACATAAGCTATCGTTATGATTTTGCCTCCTCCTCTCTCTCTCCTCACCTTCCCAATCCCAGGTAAAAAAAAAGCTTCATCAATCTCCAAATGTAACTTTATTTGTCCTTTTCAAAAGTTTTAGACAAACTCCACTTTGAGTGGTCGCTTTTCATCCCTTTGTTGTGGACATTTTCTCCTAGTAAAGCTTTGAAAATGTGTGTTGACAACCTGAGGCCTACAAGACCCTGAGTCCTGTAAGCTAGCTTTCTGTTTATTGTGATTTGCAATGTGAGTGGAAATTATAGACAAGAACGAAGTGCTGAGGAGCAGTTCATCCCTGGAGGTATATACAGTGGAACCTTGGTTCTCGAACTTAATCCGTTCTGGAAGTGCGTTCAACTCCCCAAACGTTTGAAAACCAAGGTGTGGCTTCCGATTGGTGCAGGCGCCCCGGAAACAATAGCCGACAGCCGCATCAGACGTTTGGCTTCTGAAAAGCATTCAAAAACCGGAACAGTTATTTATGGGTTTTCAGCGTTTTGGAGCTGATTTGTTTGTCAACTAAGCCATTCAAGAACCAGGGTTCCACTGTATTAACATTACTGTCACATAGTGGCTTGAATCTGTTATCTTGGGCAGCCTTTAATGTTACTGTATTTTTCATTTTAGGGAAACTTCTTTCAAGATGCTGTTTTCAACCAGACTGTTACCATTATTGAAAAGGAAGATGGATTAGATGGTGAAACGTAAGACTTAATTTAAATAACCTATTTATTTATTAATTCTTTCAGAGGCTTTTATTGCCCCCCTTCTTCATGCAGTCCTAGAGCAGGTTATCTACTGTTAATCTTCAATTAAACTTTGTAGCATCTTCCACCCCCAAGGGCCTGTGGAAGGTGTGTCTTGACCTAAAAACAAAACATGTATAGTAATGTGGGTGGGCACACCTCAAAAGAGCCACCAAAGAAAATGCCCTCTCAAGCACCACTGTCCCACTAAGTTCTAATAGAATCATAGAGTTGGAAGGGTCCCTGAGGATCATCTAGCTGAACCCTCTGCAATGCAGGAAGATGCAGCTGTCCCGCACAGGGATTGAACATGCAACCTCGGCAATATCATCGCCATGCTGTAACCAGCAAGGCATCTTCTGCTGATCTCAACACCGAGGCAGGTCTATATAATCTCCTTTGTTGATTTTAGAGTAGTAACTCATAGGTGCTTTGCAGTTCTATGTGTTTCCCACACATAGCTCCATTAGGTACATGTTTTATTTGCAGGATTTAAGATTTAGCAGTAATTTGGATCATTCTTAATTTCTTTTTGTCATCTTGGCTTGGGGTGGGGAGAATTTATCTAGATGAGAACTTAGCTGTCCCACCAAAGTTATTGAGTTGAAACTGGTGTCCCTTGGTTGTTTAATCTGACTCCTCCTATCAAGAGATGAGTCCTTCATAAAGTGTTCTACAAAGTATAGTTGGGGTTGATGTTGGGATGGGCATATGAGTGTGTGTTCATTTTTAGGACAGCAACTGTCTACTTAATCTGGTAAAGGTATTCAGGGATGATTTGTTTAGTTTTCTTCTATTTAAAGAAAGAAAAGCTTACTGGACCTCTCTTCTCCTTTTTCTAAACAAGGATTTTTATGTATATGTTCCTTGGTGGACTTAGCCTGCTTGTCATTGTTGGTCTACACCAGCTCTTGGAATCTAGGAAGGTAAGAAATTCTGCAGGTCATCTTTCCGGTTATAGATGCTACTCTGGACCCAGACGGTGGTCTCAAGACACTGTGTTAAACTAACTGGCTCTCTTTAATATGTGGATGGGCTGGTGACTGAAACCTGTACACACTGCTATAGGCTACCTGGAAGGAAAGATCATGTCATATATTAGAACATTGCTTTTCTTGAGGCAAGCCTTAATCCAAGGCAATTTTACACAAAGATCAAGCTACCATGCAGTAGAAGTGTAGCTAATACAGTGGTGCCTCGCAAGACGAAATTAATCCTTTTGGCGAGTCTCTTCGTCTAGCGGTTTTTTCGTCTTGCGAAGCAACCCTATTAGCGGATTAGCGCTATTAGCGGTTTAGCAGCTATTAAAGGCTTAGCGGCTAAAAGGCTATTGGCGGCTTAGCAGCTTAGAAAAGGGGGGGGGGGAGCGAAAAAAATCTCAAGACTCGCAAGACATTTTTATCTTGCGAAGCAAGCCCATAGGGAAATTCGTCCTGCAAAGCGCATCGAAAAACGGAAAACCCTTTCGTCTAGCGGGTTTTTCATCTTGCGAGGCATTTGTCTTGCGGGGCACCACTGTATTTGCTTTAGAGACCATAGGCCAATTCCTGTTTATTTAAGTGATTTTTTTTCATGCAGTGGTATTCTCTTTGCACCTGGGAGGTAACTGGATTGCATCTGCACACACTTCCTTATAAACAGAATGTTGTAAAATGTGATCAGATGTTGAGTTGCTGTAATAGAAGACTACATAAGCAAATCTTAGCCATAGTTGAGAGTGAAAAGTGGCTAAAATGCCATGTTTCATTTCATCATAAAGAGCAGATACAAGTGCAGCATGTGACGCTTGACATCTTGCAAGAGTTCCACATGTCAGGCCTATATTTGATCCTCCCAACATGCGTTTTTCATACTCACTTAGCTTAAAAAACTATATTTCCACGAATATGGGACTATAACTTCAAAAATGGTTCATAGATTATGGCTCACCCTAATACTGATTCAGTCAATTAAGTTGAAATTATCTGTGTTATGTTGAAATTTATCACAAATTAGGATTTTTACCCTTAAATATTTGTAAAATATGCACACTGTTTTAAGAAATTATTGATGCTCATGCCACCATGTATTAGAACTGCTGCTAGAATGTAAAGCCAGCAGCTTTGGGTTTGAAGTTAACTGCTGTTGTGATCACAAAAACATTCTACAAGTTGAATGGCTTAAGTGGAGTTCAGTGGAGTTCTTTCCCTTATTAAATCTTGTGCTTAATGTTTCCAGAGAAAAAGACCAGCTCAAAAAGTAGAGATGGGGACGTCGAATCAGAATGATGTTGACATGAGTTGGATTCCTCAAGAAACTTTAAACCAGATAAGTAAGTATCCATATTACCATAGGTTGTTAGTCCATTAATGAATTTCTTATAAAAGGATAACCAACATCTTCCAGATATTTGGATTCCAACTCCCATCAGCACTAGTCAGAATGTCAGTGGTCAGAAATATGGGAGTTGTAGTCTGCAACATCTGGAGGAACAATGTTAACTGCAATGTTGAATATGCCTGCCTCTAACTGTTTAGAAAAGGGATTGTTCTAAATGTTCCTTTTTTTACTCTGCCAGATTCACTTGAAATTATTTCCAGAAAGAATTATTCCTTTACTGTTATATTGTTTTATAAACTTCAATGAGACTCCAACCAAAAATTGAGAATGCATATGAATTAGAAGAAGATAGTAGTATTCAATAATATTGAAATCAGTGATGAAGTCAATAGTGAAATCACTGACTGTTTCTTATACTGGTTAGAAGATACTTGCTGAATCTATACAGCATTAGGTGAGGACAAAACTGTAATTCTGTGACTAGTGTACAGGGTTTTTTGTTGGGTTGGGAGCTGTGGAGCTTTAGCTGTATGTTTTGGTGACTTCTGATTTCAAAAATTAGTCCAATATGTTCTTAGATCTTTTAAATGCTTGTGGACTTTTCTAATATCTTTACTGTCTCTTCTGTTTTGCTTTTCCTGTGGCTTCAGTGCAAAGTAGAAGAGGTGAGACACTTTATTGGGTTGAGGCTTCTGAAATGTATATTGTGCACTAATTAGGTTCTTATACATTGAACCCATTTCTGCTTAGTTGGTACACTTCACATAATTGCATGTGGTGTTAAAGTAATAAGGTTTGGAGGATTTCACCAGTATTTTGAAGATGCAACAGAAGTCTGGAGTTAATCCCACTTGGTACATTTACTGTTGCATATCTTGGGGGAGCTGATGTTCAGATACTAACTTAGTTACACTGTTAACATGGTTCAGTCACCAGAACTCAGTGGTATCTGCACTTACTGGGATGTCATCTACTTCACATGCCTGATTTCCCAAAGGAAACCGTGGCTACATTCTTCAGATTGCCAGAAACAAAATAGACCACCAACAATTTTCAGAACACGTGATAGAAAAGTTTAATTGTCACATCACTTGTTCCATAGCATAGGATACTAACTATTGATGCTAAACAGCAATTTGCATAGAAAATAAGTATTAACACATTAGAGGGCTTTTAAAATGCATTAAGATTGCTGCTTGCTTGGACTTCATGATCATGGTGCTTTAACTGATAAAGGGGCAAATAGTTACTAATATATATTGTACTGTGTTTGTGGCAGTGAAGCCTCTGACATTGACTGAGTTGATGTGGTGGAGTGCAATATCCAGCTGCTGTAGGAGCTAAAAAGTTAGGCCAACCTCTGTGAGTGCCAAGGAAGTTGCAAGTGTGCATGGGAAATAAAAGGCCACACAGGGACAGGCTATATTCTGGGAAGATAGGTGACGGGTTGCTGAGAAAGAAGGATGCTGAAGAAAGATTGCAGAGTAGGGAGCTGACTGAGAAGCAGAACCAAAATGTCTGAAGAATGAGGCTTAGAGGATAAAGATGACAGGGAGCTGAGCCAAGATAGCTAGATGGAGAAGGGTTTCTTTTTTATAAAAAAAGAAACGTTATATCACAAGTGCAGAAGGGCTGCCTGCTATGGGGGTGAGGGAAGGGGGCAGAGGGAGGCTCAACAAGAAACTAGCTAGAGGAAACGTTGCAAAGTGGGCAGAGGTCTGAAAAACAGGAATGTGAGAAAACAATAGATGGTGGAAACATTGAGTTCAAGAAATGAGCCCAGGGGAAAGTAGGATTCAGGCAAAACAAAGGTTGTATATGTGGAAGGGGCCGTGTGAATAGTTAGGAAGTCATTAGAGAAGCAAGGGAGGTCCAGAGGATGGCCAGGGAGCTGAAAAAAGATGTAAAGTTACTAGGTCTAGAGTTGGAACCCCACAATTACATTCATTCACTTCTGCTTTGCCCTGTTAAGATTGTCTGTATGCAATCAAGACCAAAAGGTGGTTCGAATCAGTGTGCAAAATTCAGTCACCACAACTAATCAGCCAATTACTTGTAAACCATCTAGAAAACTGAATACTAATTAAATATTGAAGATTAACACATTTATTGTGGCTTATTACTTATTGTGGCTTTTGCTAAAATGTTAGTGTAAGGTGCCATAGTTCTCTTTTTGTTTGCCCATAAGAGACTGATATTGTTACCTTTTGGGGGATTTACTGCCTGAATACTTAGCATTCTTTCTACTTTATATGATTTAGAATTCTACAGATACTGAAACTTGAGCTTGTGAATGTAAAGATTAGTTTTTGATTTGGCTGTCCTTGAGCATAGAGGGAAGTAGGGCATGATGTTTCCTTCATCCTTAGAACAGATACACACCTGTTCTATATTTAGAAACTGAAAGAGAGCAAAATAATCTTGCTCAAGCCACCTATTGTCATCACAGAGCTGAGATTGAATGCTTTGATCCTGCATTGTTTTAGGAACATCTCATTAATAGGCTACTAGTTGCATGTCCATAACTGAAGAACATATATAAGATGCTTCTCAGATCTGCCTTTTGCATGATCGTTCTTTGAGGGAATAAATTAGAAAATAATTTTCTCCCTTTGGCCCCCAAAATATTTCATTTAACTTATCTCATTGAGTAACTTTTCTTCTTCTTTTCCTTCAGACAAAGCTTCCCCAAGACGGCTGCCCCGGAAGAGGGCGCAGAAGAGATCAGTAGGATCTGATGAGTAAATACTGTTAGTACAGTCAGCCTTTATTAACCCAGCCATCCAACCCCCTCCCTTTTGTTTTTGCTTGAATTGGGAGTTGTGCTGAGAAGCCATATCGACTGAGGAGAATACTATGAAAAACATTTGGACTATAAGCATTTGGCTGTGTTCAGAGAACACTGCTAACAATGCACTTCTCATTCCTTTTAAAGAAACAATTAAGAATCATTGTGCTATCTGAAATGTGCCTTTAGAGTCTCTTCATTATGCTGATCTGTCATCTGCACACCTTTTGTTTCTGACGTCAGAAATGCAAATGTGTCGTTTCCTACCCTGTTCTGGTTGTATCCTGTCATAAAAGAAGGTCTTTATGCATTTTCCTATCTGTTACTCAGAGTCATCTATCATATTCTTTGCTACATGTATGCAGCTCCTTTTTGGTACGCATGTTGGAACCTCTCATGAAGCACTGAGTCGCATTTTTGTGTAGCTAGTATTCTAAAGGCACAAGCCGGTGTAACTGCTTTTAGCAGTATAGTGTTTGTTTTTTTACAATATTGCTGCTGCTGTTTGACATAAAGCGCACACTGAGTCTGAGATCCCAAATGTTCTTACATGTGTGTCAAATAAGGGATTTCTACAGCAGCTGCACTTGTGAAATATGAATTGTGTGCTCACTTTGGCATTCATCACCCCCTTTTTTTGATTGCAATACATCTGTATAAATTGTTAGTAGTTTGACTTGGTCAGCAGATCTGGTGAATATAGCAAGTTGGGTAACTTTTGAATGCCTAGTTCAAATGGTTGCAAATTGGTCCTCACCATTGGCCTGGTTTGCATGACACTCTTAAGTCAAAATACGGCTTACAAGGAGCAGTGGAACAGGCAGGCTCCTAGAAAGTAACTTGTAGCACACCCACACACACCACAGGCAGGTATGTTCCTGGCCATAGTTTGCGTTGGCAGGAAGAAAGCATACCCACAAGGCTTGGTTCAGACAATAAACTAAGCCTAGTTGAGCGCAATATGTGAGTGAAAATGATGCAGGAGGAGCAAAGAGTCTGTAAGCTCCTCTCCAGGAGCCTGCATGTTCTTCCAGTCCCATTAAGCTATAATTTGGCTTGGCGTGTCATGCAGACCAGGCCATTATAATTGTAGGGACTCTTCCACCATTTGAAACCCAATCATGGATAGAAAAATGCATTGAATTTCTTAGATAAAGCTGGATACAAGGTTTGACTTTCATGAACATGTCTTTGGGCAACAACTTACAACCTGTACAATGGAATTGTGCTCTTCTGTTCCCATATTTGATTGTATACAAAAGAATAAGTTCTAAAATGACAGTAAAAACATAAATTAAGTTTGTTTGTTTTTTACTTTTGTGCCTTTTTCCCTTTTTGAACTCTTATTGGTGTCTTAGCTGTTTAAAGAAATGACTAGCGATAAATTCAGCTCTGCATTTTGCTCAGAAGGGGAACCCCCCAACTAGGATCAATTCCATTATTAACCTCAGTAAGCTTGACTTGATGAGAATATAAAAGTATGTTAATTTCCTAATTTAAAGTCATGTTGATCTCTTGGCTTAACTTGCAATTGTTAGTAATGTACATCCTGTGGTAGCCTGAAATGCAGCAGCTGAAAGTGGACTGGAAGATTGGAAACAAAGGTGTTGTATACCTTCAAAAGCCTCATTTGTACATGAAATTCAGCTGTCATTTTCAGTTATCTTTTCTCCTTGCATCAGAAAATAATTAAAGCTTGATCACCTATGATGCATATCTAAGCCAAAGTCATTGGAATACTTGCATGTCACCTTACTGCTTAAGTTTAAAGTTGTTTTTTATATTTAAAAAAAAAGGAAAAGTCATGTGCTGCCATTTACATTTAGGGTTCCCCTTCACTGAAATAGTCGACATGGAAGGGATAACTTTTAAATACTCAGTGTTTACATTTGGCAGTATCATTTTGCTCCTCTTTCAGCTTATTAAATGGAGCTTTGAACGGGAAACCATTATATTTTAATTATTATGCATTAGTAATTAATATGGTATTCCCCCCCGCCCAAAAAAATACATGTGGCTCAAATAGCCTGTTACAAAGTTTTATTAAACATTGAAAACATCAATTAGCAATCTTCTAATTTGGATTATTCATGCTTGTCACATTCAGCAAACAGGTAACGTAGGGTAGACGGAATTAAGGATGTATTTAATCTCTCAACTTTGGGATGGGGGAAGAGAGGAATCTGTGACTGGATTAATAGCTATACATGTCACCTTTGCATTCTAACTTGGGCCTTATGAAAGGTATTTTACCATACTGTCATTCATTACACTCTAATTGCCTATAGTATTTGATTTCATATTTTCCTTCCTACCCAAGAGATTGGACTCCTAGGAAGCTTTATTCTGGTTTTGTACATTACCCTGCTATTGCAAGTGGGAATGTTGTTCAGAACTCTGAAAGTCAGTTTGACATTCTGTCCAAACGAGTCTTGCTGCAGTTGCTCAGAACTACTTCTGTTGCCTTCTATCCATTCAGTGAATGAGCCACATGTCACACAAAAAAGCTGGTAACTTTTTTCTATATTAACCTTTTTAAGCACAATTGCCCCACTGCAAGGTAAATCAGATAAATGTGTGAACAGCACAATTCCTGTTAATAGTATGGTGACTCAGAATTGTGGATGAGGCCTAAACTTGCATGGACTTATCTAAAGCACGAATGACAATTATTTCAAACTAACTTTATTGTAGCTTGAGTATTTACCTCAATTTTGTTTCCCCCATTGATTTTGGATGCTGCTTCTTAAAAAAAAGAAAAAAGAGATCTGCACATAGAAAAACAAGTTGGGAAGATTGTAACAGAGCCTTTTTCCTTGATGTGCTTGCTTTCTATTTATAGAAATTTTGAGGGGTGAAGAAGAAAACACTCAGCCTTCATTGCACTCAGAAGTAATACATGCAGACAAAGGTTTACTTCATCTACTGTTTTGAGGAAAAACTCCACAAAGTTTAAGAGAATAAAAACAACATTCTGAGGGAACTTAAGTTGAAGTACCTTGCAGCTTGCAGGAATGTCAAAAAGTGCATTATTAAAAATACTTTTGCCGAAGTGAAAATGAAGTCTAACCTATTTTGTTCTGTTACTCCTTTTAAAAAAGAAAGAAATAAAGCCTGATGTTGAACCAGCAAAAAGCTACGTTCAGCCACAGTATTTTAATACACTCAGGGCAGAAACCACATCTATATTCCTAGCATAGAATCTTTGTATAGAATAGCTATATTGTGAAACATCACATACCAAGGGATTGGGTTCCTTGTGAAGAAGATGGTAACTCCTCTTGCCTTAGAGTACTAGGAACATGTGCAAAGTTGTAAGATTCCTGGAACATTATCGGCTGTTAAAAATGAGGTTCTGAAACTCAGGATTTGCTCCATTACTAGTAATGTATTTTTGTTAATAACTGACAAAAAGTGTCAATCTCTACTTTTGGAGAGTAGAGGGAAGAAATGAAACATTCCTATTTCACAAATAATTCACATCAAAATCTAGTTTGGGGGAGTGATTTGTCTGTGCCATCTGTTCTCTAGGTTTGGCTGCTCTCAAGATATCCTCACTAAATTTTGCACAAGGGGTTCCGGGCAGGGGGTGGCAGTCAAGATTTGGATGGTAGCTGCCATTTTGAATCAAGATGTCAATTTCACACATCTGTTGGCATCAGTTCTGCTACCTCTTGAGATATTGTTGGCAAACTTGGCATGAAGGTTCCTGAGGTGGGGCATCAGACTTCATCACAATTTGAATTCTGAGTTCTTCCATCTTATATCAAGGTTGTGGATCGAAACACAACTTCAGCGTCACTTTTTAAGAACAGGTTTGGTCACTTCTCAAGATATTGTTGCCAAACTTGGCATGAGGGACGGTGGTCTTCATCAATGTAACCAAATTTCCAGGTGTACTGATTGAAATTCCACTTCTGTTGACACAAATTAGCCATTTACTAATGTGTGCTGCACTGAAGTAGAATACATTATTTACAGCAATCTTGATGTCAATGACATTGTAAAACTTGGTTTGATGAGGTAGACCAGGGGTCAGCAACCCACGGCTCCGGAGCCGCATGTGGCTCTTTTACACCTTTGCTGCGGCTCCGGGGTGGATACTAGCGAGGGGAGGAGGCGCATTGTGCGCCCCGACACTCCCCACTGTGGCGGGCGCTGTACTGGCTGTGACGTCGCATGGGGGCGGTGCGTGCATTAGTTTTGCGGCTCCCAGGTTTTTTTTCTTCGGAAATGGGTCCAAGTGGCTCTTTTTGTCTTAAAGGTTGCAGACCCCTGAGGTAGACCCACCTTCCCTGTCATTTACTAAACTATGATACTCTGTGTTAAACTGTCTTCTAGCTCTTGCTAGTAGCATCCTACGGTAATTTATAATGACAGGTTGGTGGGATTTCTTGCCAGAAGTGCAGAAGGTGCTCTCATTAGTTTGGATATCTGATAACCTGAATTCTGCTGCAACTGATATATCACTGCATCTATATATCTTAGTATTACAATGCTATGAAAACCATGCCCTGTTCAGTTAAGTTTGTGTAGCCTTTTTCCAATAAAGCACTGGTATATAATTAGAATGCTCTGTTACTGTGCCAGTTATGTTGTAAGTCACAGTAAATGCTTAAGTTTTTGCAGTGACGCTGAAGCTGAAAGTATTACGATTCATAATTGCATGTGAAGCTAACCGCTCAGCTAGGAATATATGTAAACGGCAGGGGGAGAGGAGCAATACTGTTCAAAAGACCATTTATATATAATGAGCTTTTGGGATAGTTTTTATACCCCTATATCATCATATCTGGGTAGTGTGGTGACTGGCTAATTAAAAATAAAAGTTTAAACAGCTGC
The DNA here is from genome assembly GCF_964106645.2 of Podarcis pityusensis. Lineage (NCBI taxonomy): Eukaryota > Metazoa > Chordata > Lepidosauria > Squamata > Lacertidae > Podarcis > Podarcis pityusensis. The sequence continues at coordinate 64,535,901 of NC_138031.1, forward strand.
ATAGGTCTATTGCCATGAAAAAGTCTTCAAGAGACAACTGAAAGTCAGAAGCGAGGATGTCTGCCAAATCTCTGCTGGAAGAGTTTTCCACAGCATGGGATCATTGACACTAAATACCTGGCTTCTAGTTGAGGCCAGTTGGGCCTCTGTGGCACGGGAGACAACTTACAGCACTCCTGGATAATTTTGATGACAGAGACGCCATAGAAAGGCTCAGGTGGCGCTTGAAGCAACTTGGGCCCAAGTTCAGGGCTTTGTAAAGCAGCTCAAGAACCTTGAACTTGACCTAGTATAATGGGCAGTCAGTGCAGATGTGTTAGCAGAGCTGTTGCATGCCCTTTTAGCTGTCTCACCACTGTGTTCTGGTCCAAGCCCAAGGGCAGTCCCACATAGAGCGTAGAGCTGTCATCCAGGCTTGAGGTTAACCAGTGCACAAACTGTAGTTGCCGAATGACCCCAATCCAGATGCCACCATAGCTGGAGTACCAGACAAAGCTGGTAAAAGGCACTCCTAGTAACAGAGACCATTTGGTTCTCCACTGACTGGTGTATCCAGGAGTACTCCCCCTCCTCTTAGTCTTAGAGGGTGTGCCCCATTCAGAACAGGCAACTAGCCTGTCTTCCAAACATGGGAACCACCTAGCCTCAAGAATCTACATCTTCCAAGGATTCAGTTTACTGGTCCATCCATCTGGTCAACCAGGCCTAAACTAAGATGTAGAAAACCAGTGTCCTCTAGTAATTGTTCTGCCACCACCTCCCCCCCCCAAAAAAAAGGGTGTTTGCAGCTGGCTGATGGCACACCAAAGGTGGGCTTTTTAAGCAGCAGCCTCACCACCGCCTCTTTTAAGTGTGGCTGGCACCATACCCTCACACAATGAAGTGTTTACTGGTCACCTCATTTCAGCTGTTTTTCTAACCAGTCAGGAAGGGCAGGGCTCCAGGGGAGCACATCTTGTCCGCAACATCAGGCTGCATCAACTGCAAATGGCCCCAGAACACATTAAAAGTAGATTCTGAAGTTCTTGTCAGTGATAGAAATCCTAGACTCCAGTAAATCTTAGTAAACAAAGAGCTTGACATTGGAAAACAAATAATACAAACCCCTGAACCAGACCACTAAAAAGGCAGGCCAAATATGTGCAGTGGTGCCTCGCAAGACGAAATTAATCCATTCCGCGAGTCTCTTCGTCTTGCGGTTTTTTCGTCTTGCAAAGCACGGCTATTAGCGGCTTAGCAGCTATTAACGGCTTAGCGCCTTTAAGAAAAAGGAAACAAACTCGCAAGAACTCGCAAGACGTTTCGTCTTGCGAAGCAAGCCCATAGGGAAATTCGTCTTGTGGAACGACTCAAAAAACGGAAAACTCTTTCGTCTTGCGAGGCATTCGTCTTGCGAGGCATTCGTCTTGCGAGGTACCACTGTATAGGAAAAGCTTCTATATATACACTGCAGGTCAAATGGCGACATGCTTATTTGGAGAGAAAAATGCTACACAACGGTAGTGTTGAACCCACAGAATAATTGTAATTTTGATGGTTAGTGCTGGTTTTAAAAACAGCCTTTCTGTAACATTGCTGTACTTTGGAATTATTTATTTTAATTGCTGGGGGAGCAATCTCTTGGTACTTTAGGTTTTAATGAGCCACAGGTCTGTCACCTCTGTTAGAAATTAACACCACTATTCCTCTGGAATCGCTCACTTTTATATTTGCCATGGTAGTATGTGATGATGATGATTTGCTCAAATCCTGGAAATAATCCGCTCCATATGAATTCTAATAAACATTGGACAAGCACTGGAAAAAGTAGAGACTCCATTTTTTTTTATTTTGATGCTTTTGCATTTGTGATGATTTTCCCAGTAATTCTGAAAACATCGACCTGTGAGGCAGGTCTACAGTAAGTAGCGTAGATGTAGAAAAGTGTAAGGCTTCTTGGTGACTTCAAGGGACTTTCTGGCTCACATTTCACTTGAAATCTGTAGAAGGTAAACTGGAGTACGTAACAATAGTGCAAGTATATTTAAGCTGGAGGCACAAATGCTGGTTTGACTTGCAAGCCTGACCTGCTTCATTTTGCAATGCCTCTTTTGCAACATACATCCTCTGGCCGTTGTTGCATATGAGCTACTGGCCAGCTGGGTCTTTTGATCTGCTGACACTTGCCATCTAATTCCCTTAAATGTAGAGACCTTTTCCAGATGATTTTTCTCCCCCCCCCCGCCATAATTGCACAGATGCTATGCCATTGTTTTCATAAGATCCAGATGTCCTTTCTTCAAGGCCATGCTTCTCCTGGAAAGAAACCAATCCTTACCAACATAGCAGCATGGATTTTACGAATCCCCCCCAAAAGCACCATCAAATCACAGATCACCTGTACTTATGAGTGCTTTCTGTAATTTGTTGGCAGTTTTGTTGTTGGCCTATGTGAAAATCACGAGGGTCTGTGCTTTGAATCAGTGTTTTTGTGGTTTTAGCAAGCACTGGATCTGCGATTTTTATTACGCAGTCTACCACTGCAAGTGTTAATCTGCAGGTGGTTTGGGCGGGGGGGGACGCTGTGTAAAATGATGCAAATTCAAGAGGATCCGTTTTAATTCTACTGGATCTGACTCAGATCCCTTGGAAGTGTGTGTATATCCAGACAACTTTTAATACCAGAGTTGTGGGATGAGAGGAATTGATTCAGGGTACGGTGGTACCTCGGGTTACAGACGCTTCAGGTTACAGACTCCGCTAACCCAGAAATAGTACCTTGGGTTAAGAACTTTACCTCAGGATGGGAACAGAAATTGCGCGGCGGCAGGCCCCATTAGCTAAAGTGGTACCTCAGGTTAAGAACAGTTTCAGGTTAAGAACAGACCTCCAGAACGAATTAAATTCTTAACCTGAGGTAGCACTGTACAAGGAGAGCATCTGGTGGTTGTTCACTCATCACATTTTTATATGTGCACACATACCCAAAAAGTTGGTGACCTCTGCAATAGAGAAAGGGCAAAAAAAAGACACCTATTCTCTGTGCAAATACTCCTGTGAGGGTTCAGGATCAGAAAAAAAATACACAGTGTTTCCTTTGTAACTGTAGCAGTAAGGCAGAAATGGAGAGGAGAAACATGCAGAAGTTCCTCAAATACAGTGGTACCTCGGGTTAAGTACTTAATTCATTCTGGAGGTCCATTCTTAACCTGAAACTGTTCTTAACCTGAAGACCACTTTAGCTAATGGGGCCTCCTGCTGCTGCCACACTGCCGGAGCACAATTTCTGTTCTCATCCTGAAGCAAAGTTCTTAACCCGAGGTACTATTTCTGGGTTAGCAGAGTCTGTAACCTGAAGCATATGTAACCTAAAGCGTATGTAACCTGAGGTACCACTGTACTGATTAAAAGGTAAAGGTAAAGGGACCCCTGTTTGTTAGGTCCAGTCATGGATTAGGTTTTCTCAATTTCGGCCATAGACACTAAGCAGTGGAATCGACAGCATTGTGTTTCCCAGAGTGGAGAGGAACAGCTCTACTAGCAGAATAGAAACAGCGCCTCCAACACTAAAAAGAGACCACAGGAAGTGGCAAAAAGGCTTGCGAACAGCATTTTGCAGAAGCGATTAGAAAACAGTAAATTATCAGAGATTGCCACACAGTGGCGCCATCTGGAAGCAAATTATAGTTCAGGAAAGGGGTAAATTCAGAAAGAGCACCTGCAGTAGCAAAACAGAATAAAACAAACTATGCCACCCTAAAAACACACTGAGCTGCTTAACCTGTAGAGACTTTGGGCAGCACTTCAAAGCAGCCTGACCCTAAGAAGACCCAGCCTAGGCACTCAAGCCTACACTGGCCTCAAGTTCTTCATAAACCAGAAAGCCTAAACTTGCAAGGCATGAGCTCAAACATTCTCCTGGAGGTTCTGCCTGTGGCCATGATGAAAGTGGCGTGACAGGAGTGTGTCTTCCCAGAATCGGGTTGGTTAGGATTGCAGGACACGTATTACTAATTACTAAAATTACTAATTTTAGCATATTTTTCTGTTTTAGACAAGTGCATATTCAGATCCACAACATGGACTAAGATGGTGAAGATGGTGATTTCAAAGAGTTGTGACATTTATACCTAGATCTAAGCTTTTTATAGAGTCGGGGTTAAAGCCCAGTGCAGCACCAACTAATCCTGCAGCCTTAAACTCCCAGTACTTTATATCTTCAAAGGTTCTTAAAGCTTTATTATGCACACTTCTTCTACAGTTTCCTACTCCTACACGGGGGCATAAGAGACCCTTGGTGCCAGCACTAAAACAGGGTGTTAAGAAAAATCACACATGGACTCTGCTGATGCAGCTGTTTGTCAAAACTCTGCCACAACGAGCCACTGCAAAATACTCTCCAAGTGGCATCTTGAAAAATGCTGCCAGCCTGAGCCTTTACAACAGAGAAGCTGCTGGTTCAAAAGAATTAACTTTATTTTCCTCTACAAGTAGCTGCATTTACCAGATGACAGCTGGTTGCAGATTTTGACAGAAACTGAAGTGGACTGGGGGAGGGGGATGGACACACATGCCTAGGCCTCAATGAAAGTATCCACAGACCCAGACAGAGGCTCGATTCAGATGTAGTATTGTAAATGATGTCCATAAATGTCCCTTTGCTCTGTTTCTGTAGATGCATCCCTGGTAAATTGCAATAGTTCTTCATGGGACTGTTGCTTTGGTACCTAGATATTCTGGTGTAGAGGGTTGAATCGACTCAGATACATATGAGGGAGTGGTTCAAAACTCCTGCCACACATTTAGTAGGTAGGTAAGTAAGAAGGTAAGTAAGGGACACGGGTGGCACTGTGGGTTAAACCACAGAGCCTAGGGCTTGCCAATCAGAAGGTTGGCAGTTCAAATCCCCACGACGGGGTGAGCTCCCATTGCTCGGTCCCTGCTCCTGCCAAGCTAGCAGTTCAACAGCACGCAGTGCAAGCAGATAAATAGGTACCGCTCTGGCGGGAAGTTAAACAGCGTTTCCATGTGCTGCTCTGGTTCGCCAGAAGTGGCTTAGTCATGCTGGCCACATGATCCAGAAGCTGTACGCCAGCTCCCTCGGCCAGTAAAGCGAGATGAGCGCCACAACCCCAGAATTGGCCACGACTGGACCTAATGGTCAGGGGTCCCTTTACCTTTACCTAAGTAAGTAAGTAAGTAAGTAGGAAAGAAAAAAAGAAAGAAAGAAAGAAAGAAAGAAAGAAAGAAAGAAAGAAAGGCCAAAGCAGTCTCAGACTCAGCCCTCATCTGCAATATACAAATGCTAATTCCAACAATGTGGGTTAATATTCATGTTCAGGTTTACTGTAAGGATTATAACTCCATAAATCAACGTAAAGAGCTTTGACCACTTGAAAGAACTATGATGATGCAATCCATCATCACTAATAGCTCAGATGCCAAGTACCAGCAACGATGAAGCCAAAACAGGGTTATGTACATCGAAACATGAGGTGGAGCACAGTCTCAAGCTTCAGGAAACCCTAAAGTTTGCAGAAGTGCAAAAATATTGAAGGGTAAAACCCAAAGGAGACCCTCTGCCCCCCAAAAGCCACCCCAGCCCAATGAGGACCCGAACATGGCCTGTGATCAGCAAATCCTGAATGTTGGGAGAGGGGATCCATGTAAGAAGGGAAGGCTGGCTGGTTGCAACCTTGAACCTTGCAGCAGAATCTGCCTTTCAGAAGTGAAAGGAAACAAGCCTGTTTGTGCAGGAGCTGAGAGCAAGGTCTCACATACTTAAGAAAGGGGTCTATACAAAGTGACAAAGGAAGGAAAAAGGAGTGGGTGCCTACAGAAGGCACAGTATAATTTTTTATTCAGTATAGTGCAGCACTGTGATAAAGTTGGCTCACTTGGATCATGGCGGGCAGTGGGATGGGGGTGAGAAAATCAAATGCACTCGGGGCCTAGCATCATTTTTTCAGACCAGCATAAACTTGTAACATGGGCTTCCCCTCTGCATCAAGTTCCTATCTCTCACACACAATACTGTGAATAATGTCAGAAAAGTTTCTATTTTAATTCCGGATTTGCATTTTCTACATTTCTGAAATTACATCATAGCCCACATTGGGGGCTTTCTACTATGTCGGTTTTTTTCGTTTTTTCCTCCTGCTTTTATTTAACAAGCATCCAACCCTGGAGAAGAGCTCTATAAAGCTTGCTGGTCATTTTGCACCTTTTTTTGGTCCTAATAAAGGCATTATCTTGTCAGTGGTTCTGCTTATTTTTATTCTAATGTTTCCAACACAGCTGCAAGCATTTCATAAACAAACCCATTCAAATTAAAACTTTCTTTCCTGCCCTCATTCAATACAAAATAATTAATTACTTCCAGAAAGTCAATTTCTCTTGCAAGGTGACACTGGATACCCAAAACAAATAGATAGCTTGTCCATTCTTGCCCATAGGAGGGTGCTTGCAGATTCTGATGAGCACTTGTTTGCTGAAAAGCTTCTGCTAGAGGCACTGGAAGTGTGGTAAGCATCCATAGAGCTATGCACAATTAATTGAAAATTAATTGGAGGGGTGAGGCGGGGTTGATAGTTTTCTTTGTCCATCTCATATAATAAAATAAGTGAAGGCAGAGCACACACGTTTCCCAAAGTAGACTTGAATGTTTTTGGTCCCCCCCCCCCAGCACAACTCAAAAGTGTTGGTGCTAACCTTTAAAGCCCTAAACGGCCTCGGTCCAGTATACCTGAAGGAGCGTCTCCACTCCCATCGTTCTGCCCGGACACTGAGGACCAATGCCGAGGGCCTTCTGGCAGTTCCCTCGCTGCAAGTCAAGTTACAGGGAACCAGGCAGAGGGCCTTCTCTGTAGTGGCACCCACCCTGTAGAACGCCCTCCCACCAGATGTCAAAGAGAAAAACAACTATCAGACTTTTAGAAGACGTATGAAGGCAGCCCTGTTTAGGGAAGCTTTTAATGTTTAATAGGTTATTGTATTTTAATATTCTGTTGGAAGCCGCCCAAATTATTATTATTATTATTATTATTATTATTATTATTATTATCAGATGCAACATTTCGTGGAGAAACTTCTTTGAAGGATCTGCCCCACCAAACCTCAGTCTCCTACTCCTCTCTTTCCCTCACTCACATTCAGACTATTACTATTTCACTCTTTCGATCAATAGCTCTGCAGGGAAGGCAAGAGAAATGGGAATTCTCTACTTCTGTTACTCAACAAGGGAAGCTTGCTTCAGGTTCATAGGTATTCATCACTGACAGAGACATGTTTAGACCATACTGCCACCCAGGAAACATAGTGGGACTTACTTCTGAGTGAAAAAACTAAACGTGTAGAGCTGGGCTTTCAGAGGGTCAAAGTTACATGCGACCAAAACAGCATATTCTGTCCCATTCTTTGCTACAAGTCTCCAAAAGTTTGGCCAATTAACTCAAACCATCTCAGTCTGTCTGATTCACACGCTCCCAACCCATATTATCTGGTAATAACCAGAAACTCAGTCATTGTGGCTCATCTCCCCTCCGCATGCTACCACTTCCCCAGCACTGATATTCTTTGTCTTTATTAGCAGAGTGTATTTCTTTAACGATGAGACCGTCAGACAAAGCTTAAATTGTATCGAGAAGCTTTCCTGCCAACTTCCCTGCCATCCCAGAAACAGCTAGAGGGACACACAGCGCCGTTTGTCTCCGATCCAAAAGCTGTTGCTTTTTAAAAGGACACTCTTGATTCATTGCCCTGCTTAAGTGACACAAGTTTCTTCAGCAGAGACCAGACCTGTTTAGCAGCCCTTCACTGACACCAGCTGCTGTGTACAAGGGGAGGGAAATGAGAAACACGGGGAAAAGAGGGAAGGGGCAGGAACAGGAATCTTATGGTCTAGTAACAACCAAATTCCTTCTCTTTCTCTCTGGCCAAGATTCCATCTAATTACCTTGTTTCCTCTGAGCTGATTGGAAAGTGGCCTTGTCTGGACCAAAGCGCTAAGCATCTTACATGCATCTGTTCTATCTAATCCCCAATAACTGGGGCCTGTGTTTCAGAAGGATTGCAAGGAGGGGAGGCGGAAAACACTGGCGGAATTTCCCTGTGTGCTGCCTTGTGACCAAAGGGAAGGCTGCGGAAGCAGGAATATCATGCACATATCTGCAATTATGGGATGGGTGGGGTGCATAGGATTGCACAGAAGGAGCCCTTCCCATGGATTTTGCATGGTACGATAATATTCTTATAAGGAACAGTAGCTCTGTGGTTTTGGATCTGTTTTCTCATTTTCTTTCTGAGAATCTTTTGCTTTTGCGTTATACAGAGAATTCTCTCTCTAGGTGCTGGGAGCATTGCGGCTAAGCCGAAACTTCAAATAGAAAAGTCAGGTACGAATCAGGTACTTTGGATGGCAACCATGACAGTTATTCAGCTACTTGGATGAGACCATTCAAATCCAGTTAGCTTCATTCCACACTTGGGTGAGTTCTTGGGTGAGCTGAGAAAGGATGTCTCCTCTTTTGCTCAATGACTTGCACCCTCTCTTCAGTGGTGGGCATGGTCTTCTGGAGCCTGCCCACAAGACTCTTCAGTGTATCCTGGGTCATCCCAGAGGCTGCCTTTGAAGGAGAAGTTGCCTGCAGCTCCTTCAATGGTGGCACTAGCTGTGGCAGAGCTTGCAGCTGACTTTGCTGTGCTCCTTCATCAGGGACCCATTGAGGGCTGCCTTGATGTTCAGGGTCTTTCAAAAATTCATGCTCCAGTCAGCTTGCAAGTCTTCTCCCAGGGCGTGCCAGGATCCTCACCCCCCATCTCCTCCATCCTCCTGACTCGCCCTTCCATGTCAGCCACCGTGCAGAAACCTTGCTTCACCGTTTTGTGTCTGTTATCTCCTGGAGCTTTGAAATAAGAGACAACTCTTTAAATAAGGACAACTCTTTAAATAAGGACAACTTAGCCTGCAATCCTACGCATGTCCACTCAGAAGCAATTCCCATTTCATTCAGTGGGATTTATTATCAGGTCAAAGCGTGTCGGATCAAAGTGATACGCAAGAACAGAATGCAAAAGCTGCTCTTCTATAGCGCTAGCAAAATTGTGGGAAGAACTGTTCCTAAACATCATGTTTGTTCAGACTTTGTTGTAATCCTGACTTAAATCTTTTCATAACAACAACCAAGTTCTGAAAGCAAATGTTCCAGTCTCTGCCGTGTGTTATATAGAAAGTGCATTTTAGAGACAGCAGCAGGGCGGTTAAGGAGTTGGGGAATGAATGGTGGGGGGAAAGAGCTTATTTTATACACATCTGGCTACATGGGGTGGAAGGAAGTTTCAGCTTGTTTTAGTAGCAGGGGCTAATTTAGTGTATGGGGATAAACAGGTCTGTTTGCCAGCAGAGGGATTGCCGCATCTGGAGTTTCTACACAAGATTGGGAGCCATTATTTTGTTTTGCTCACACCAGGTAATAAAACATGCTAACCTTTTCAGTAGAAAGTGTCACATGTCTGATCCTGCTGGTTCCACACAAAAGAGGGTTGCTTCTCATATTCACTCACTGACACAGTGAGTGGGGACACGGGGGGGGGGGAGGGGGAGGGCATAACTCAGTGTCAGGACACTTAAGTAAAGGTAAAGGGACCCCTGACCATTAGGTTCAGTCGTGACCGACTCTGGGGTTGCGGCGCTCATCTCGTTTTATTGGCCGAGGGAGCCGGCGTACAGCTTCTAGGTCATGTGGCCAGCATGAGTAAGCCGCTTCTGGCGAACCAGAGCAGCACACAGAAATGCCGTTTACCTTCCCGCTGGAGCAGTACCTATTTATCTACTTGCACTTTGACATGCTCTCGAACTGCTAGGTTGGCAGGAGCTGGGACCGAACAACGGGAGCTCACCCCATTGCGGGGATTCGAACCACCGACCTTCTGATTGGCAAGTCCTAGGCTCTGTGGTTTAACCCACAGCGCCACCCGCGTCTGCAAAATGTGTCAGGTTCAATCCCTGCCATCTCCAGCTGGCTCGTCTGAAACCCTGGAGAGCTGCTGCCAGTCAGTGCTGAGTAAGGTAAAGGACCCCTGGATGGTTAAGTCCAAAGATGACTATGGGATCGTGGCGCTCATCTTGCTTTCAGGCCGAGGGAGCTGGTATTTGTCCACAAACAGCTTTCCAGGTCATGTGGCCAGCATGACTAAACTGCTTCTGGTGCAATGGAACACCATGACGGAAATGCCATTTACCTTCCTGCTGCAGCGGTACCTATTTATCTATTTGCACTGGTATGCTTTTGAATTTCTAGGTTAGCAGGAGCTGGGACAGAGCAATGGGAGCTCACCCCATTGCGGGGATTTGAACCACCAACCTTCTGATTGGCAAGCCCAAGAGGCTCAGTGGTTTAGACCACAGTGCCACCTGCGCTGAGTAGATAATACTGAACGAAATGCACATAAAGCAGCTCCCTATGAGCTGACATGTGTGGCAACCTGAGCATGCCATCACTTTCCAATGTGCTGTTTGCCATGTAAGCACTTTCAGGCAGGGAAGGATCTAGTAGGAAAGTAATGACGCTTAAGCTTCAGGGCCTCTAATCCTGGAGGGGCCCCAGAAGTGACTTTAGTCCACATTGTTTAACAAATTTGGGTCTAGCAAGCAGACCTAACTTTAGTCGAACAACTCAAATCAATTGATTTGTGGTTGTTGGATAAATTTCAGCAATCCCAAAGTTTGAGAGTCAGCAGCACAGGTGTAATAAATTTGTGGTCATCTGTTGTGGAAGAACTCCGTTGAAGAAGATAACAGACTCCGTGGCTGGATGCAAAGGGGGGCCCATGACAGTTGAAGCTTCAGGACCCCCCAAATGTAGGTCCACCACTTTTTGCAGGGGAGCTCCACACTTTGGTGATGGGCGCATCCAGGCAACTTGTTGACCAAGCATTCGTCCTGATTTGATTGTGGGGAGGTTAGATGACATTGCATCAAAGCCAGTGTTATCCCACACATTCCGGTGCATTTTCTTGCTCCTTCCCTTGTTGCAAAAGTTCAACTGGGATCTTAAACCAAATTCCTTCTAACTCTCTTCCCTTCCACCCCCAGTCTCCACAGAATTATTTTGTTTCCTCTGAGCTGATTGGAAAGCCCACTCTTTTGGGAAGTATCTGAAGAAGTGTGCATGCGCACAAAAGCTTATACCCAGAACAAACTTAGTTGGTCTCTAAGGCGGTGCTACTGGATAACTTTATTAATTTTTAATTTATTTTGGGGAGTGAGTTCATCATATAAGGCCTCCCAGTCAGCAACAATTGTGCAACCTGAATTTGCCAGGATGTGATTGAATCCCAGATGAAAATAGCAACAGTCTGGAAGCGCCCTGGATGCTAGTCTGCATCTACCCAATAATCTGAGGTGTGTCTTTACATTCCCTGGCAGAGCAGAAGACGGCGCAGCAGCTGCTCTTGGTGATGTGTCCCAAAGCATTTGCAAACATACTGTGCTACACAGCAGCACTTGAGCAAAAACCTGGGAAGCACTAAGGCATCTTCATTGCCTTGCATGATGTGAAATGGCTCCCATGGACCCATTCCCCAGTCAGCCGGCAAGTTCCAGTCCTGAAATCACAAATGCTCTAGTTAACTAATGCTCTAACACATGGGTAAGCAAACTAAGGCCCAGGGGCCGGATCCGGCCTAATTGCCTTCTAAATCTGGCCCGTGGATGGTCCAGGAATCAGCTTGTTTTTACATGAGTAGAATGTGTGCTTTTATTTTAAATGCATCTCTGGGTTATTTGTGGGGCATAGGAATTCGATCATCCCCCCCCTCAAAATAAATATAGTCCAGCCCTAACCTGATCCAAAACACCCACCCACCCCACTCACACATGAAAACAAAGATCACCACAGCCAATCATAAACAAACAACCACACTCTAGGCCAACCCCAACCTCTCTCACCACCAAAGGAACAGAAGTGAACAGCAGAGAACCTGCACAAGCAACGCTGACACCAAACCCTACATACATTAAGCAAAATAGAAACATCGCCACCCCCCCCCCTTTTCTTCCTAATGTCTCAACAAATGAAACTGATTTGTAAAAATGTTACATGGAAAAAATACAAGAGAGAGACATCACACACACTTCTGTAAATCAAGAAAATCATATATATATATATATATATATATATAAAGTCCAGCCCCCCACAAGGTCTGAGGGACAGTGGACTGGCCCCCTGCTGAAAAAGTTTGCTGACCCGTGCATTAACAAAACACCCAGCGCCACAAAGCCTTCTTCCGTTACTAGAGCAAATGCGCGGGGTGTAGCCACGATTGGTACACACAAGCTGAAGATGCAGAAGCAGGAAGGGAAGTTGGGGGTTTAAGAGGTTCTCAGTGGACATCAAAGTCACAATTGACAGTTTGCAGGAACCAAGGGAAGTTGACACATCACCAGAATCAGAGGTGCTCCCCCCATCTCCGTGAACACGATGGGCTCTGAGGTGCTTGGCGCAGCAGCAAGTACGCTTTAAGAGATTGAGGCAGGCGAGAGAACACAGCCCAGCTTACTAGCCTATCAGGTGGAGATCACGAGACTTGTTGGGTCCGGGAGGAGGTTTGCGGTCACTCAGCTTTTTTAAGCTGGGGGGGGGGGCAGGTTACGATCACATGCTTTGTTAAGGGGCGAGACACAGCTACTCAGTTGGAGCAAGCTCAGGTGCGTCAAACAAGATTGCGGCGGAATAAAAAGAGGCAAAGGCCCTGAACATCGTCCAGTAGTGAATGTGGTCCTCAGGCTATAAAAAGATACTCCTTACCCCCTGCGCTAAGTGATAGCATCCTTTGCAAAGCCGGGGCCCCTGCCCAGTCCTCCTTTCCCGCCCAGAGCAGAAATTCCAACAGCTTGTTCTGACTGGGTTCAACTGAATCCTCATAAACAAAGAGCAACACTTTTCAAGGTCTTTGCTTTCCAGGTTCCTTAAAGGAGTTCGAGCAAAATAAGACTGTTGAAACCACAGAGGTTGTGAATTGCAGAGCCTGTACCCAGAGAGGTGAGTGTAGAGAATGCAGCAGCAGCAGCAGCAGCAGCAGCTGGTTAGGGAAGGTGGGGGCAGGAAGTCTTTGCTCCTGAGGTCTTAAAGGGAGAGAGAGAGAGAGAGAGAGAGAGAGAGGCCCCTTCTAGCCTGGCATCTGTCAACTCCAGTTATCACATCAAAACACACATAATTCCCATTCCTTTCAACAGCAATTGCATGTATGGGGTTGATAAGCATGATCAGACACAGCACTGCTGGCTCCTGTGATACACACAGACCCCACAACCCACCACAAGCAAAAAGGAGAGAGGATAACTGGATTCCCCTCTGCCCACCAGCCAGCTTAGGGAATTCCATCAAAAGTGCTTTTTCACATGTTTTGTATTCAGCTGAGATCAAGCAAAAACAGTGGGCTGCAGCTCAGAAAGGTAAAATACCTGAGAGCCATTCAAAATTAGTTCCTGAAGGAGTATATTCTAGCCCAGGGGTCAGCAACCTTTTTCAGCCATGGGCCGGTCCACCATCCCTCAGACCATGTGGTGGGCTGGACTATATTTTTGGGGGGGAAATGAATGAATTCCTATGCCTCTCAAATAACCCAGAGATGCATTTTAAATAAAAGCACACATTCTACTCATGTAAAAACACTAGGCAGGCCCCACAAATAACCCAGAGAAGCATTTTAAATAAAAGGACACATTCTACTCATGTAAAAACACGCTGATTCCCGGACCGTCCGTGGGCTGGATTGAGAAGGCGACTGGGCCGCATCCGGCCCACAGGCCTTAGGTTGCCTATCCCTGTTCTAGATCAACAGCCCCATGCGTGTTTGCTTAGAGGTCAGTCCCATTGTATTCAATGGAGCTATTTCGCAACAGAGGTAGGATTGCAGCTGTAATCGCTGTGCCTGATCTGAGTTTATCAGATGTTTGTTAGGACACAATGCAACTTGGGTAATAAATTTCCCCTCCATTACTCTAGAGCTGGCAGAGGAAATTATCAGCAATCTTACTCCTCCAATACTGACAAAAAGATTTTGCTACAGAAATAGTATTTAGAGCGAGTGCAGATGACAACCTGGAGAACCTGCAGTGTCTTAAAACAGGGGGCTGTGGAAGAGGATAAAGCTATGGCTTCTTCTGTCTCACCCACATTTTTATTTATCTCATCACACCTCACACCTCCCCACCACTTTCCTAGGTCAGGGTTGGGCCCTTCAGATGTTGCTGGGCTGCAGTGCTCATCAACCCTGACCATTGCAGACCCTCCATGTGTCCCTATTTTCCAGGGATGTCCCCGATTTAGAGAAGCCATCCCAGTTTCTGATTTGATCCTGGAATGTCCCGCTTTTTCTTAGGATGTCCCTATTTTCATTGGAGAAATGTTGGAGGGTATGGAGTTATCCAACCCCCCGAGCCATCTGAAGGCAGCCCTGTACAGGGAAATGTTTTTTTTAAAAATGTTTAATGCTTTCAATTTTTTTTATATGTTGGAAGCTGCCCAGAGTGACTGGAGCAACCCAATAAGATATGTGGGCTTTAGATAGTAAAATTATCATTATGGAATGGGACATCCCTATTTTCATTGGAGAAATGTTGGAAGGTGTGCCATTGGCCTATGCTGTTTGGGGATGGTGGGAGTTTGGAGTCCTTCAACTTCCTGAGGACCTTTCCATCCTGTGCTAGAGCATGAAAGACTCTTGTTGTTTTAGCCTTCACAAGGATGGGAGGGAGAAGCAGGACTGCAGAAGCTGTATCTTTCTCAGCAGCTGAGGACTTGCGAAAGTGACAAGAATCTTTGGATTGTGTGACCTGGCAACTTCTGTAGCCTGAGCAGTCCCCACATCTCTCTTGATTCCCATATATTTTCTTGACAGTCTTTGGTCTCCAAGTCAGTCTTTCTAGGCTAACTCTATCCATACACACAAATCTAAAAATAACAACAACAAAAACCCATTGTTTTAAAATAAATAAACATTGAAGCATTTTATTAATTTGCATTAGTCATCTTGAAAGCACAATTGGGGAGTTCTTGGTGTTGGTGCTTTGAAAGAGTTCTTCTTTCCATTCATCACTCCTTCAGATATATTGACTGGTAAAGAAAAAGTCATTTACAGTGGTACCTCAGGTTGCATATGCTTCAGGTTACAGACTCCACTAACCCAGAAATAGTGCTTCAGGTTAAGAACTTTGCTTCAGGATGAGAACAGAAATCGTGCTCCGGCGGTGTGGCGGCAGCAGGAGGCCCCAGTAGCTAAAGTGGTGCTTCAGATTAAGAACAGTTTCAGGTTAAGTACGGACCTCTGGAATGAATTAAGTACTTAACCTGAGGTACCACTGTATATGCGTTGCATGTGCAATATAATATTGTGCCACCAGATGGCGACGTGAAGCCCCGTTTTTCTCCACCTGTTTTCCCTGTTTAAATTTACAACGCTTTAAACTGAAACACTTCTTTGATGTGTCTAGATCCAGCCCTAATCCCGTATAATATTATACAGCCTATATGTCGTTAGGGTGCCAACTCTTAAAGCTGTCCCTGTCATTTGATCTACGGTCTCTATTTGGTGGGTGATCATCCTCTGAGCTGGGAAAAGCTTCACCTGCTCATTTCTGCATGTCAAAACTCTGTTCACTGGGCTCAGAAGCAGACCAGGTTGCGGTGGGTTTCTTTTTCCTTCTTGCCAATTATTGGCAAGAGCAGCCCGAACTCAAATCCCAATATCTGACCAATAATGCAGCCAGCATTTTACATTATTAAGCAATCAGATGAATTATAAAGATACCATTCAAAAGGAAGCTGTTGAATGGACAGAAAACTCCTTGCGCTGCATATGAAGACATGTGATGCCTTTTTAAGATCTGCTACAGGAAGCAAGCAAGCAATGTCCCAATTCATGTTTGCTTTATGGAGAAAAGCCCCCTGGATGAGGAGGAAGCAAAACAATAATTTTATTGTATGCCATAGCAAATCAGCCAAGAGCCCTCTGTTTCTTATTCTGTTTTCATTAAAAAGCCATTATTTTCTAGGATGAAATGCTAATGAATTTTCAGTCTTGGAAGCAGCTGCTTTATATTTCAAGAGAGGAATTCCTCACTTTGCATAATTTAATCTGCTTTAGCTAATCATGGAAAGAGGCATTGCTCGTTCACGTCCATGCATATTTTTCTAGTCTTAAGTGCTGGAAACCTACTTTAAAAAAAGAGGCTAAAATTCTCAGGAAGAATTCAGTAGCTCATTCAACATTCTTCACTTCCCCATGTGTTCTAGCAGGTGACATCGCTGCTCATAGAGAGCCAGCGTGGTGTAGTGGTTAAGAGCGGTAGACTCGTAATCTGGTGAACCAGGTTTGATTCCCTGCTCCTCCACATGCAGCTGCTGGGTGACCTTGGGCTAGTCACACTTCTCTGAAGTCTCTCAGTCCCACTCACCCCACAGAGTGTTTGTTGTGGTGAAGGAAGGGAAAGGAGAATGTTAGCCGCTTTGAGACTCCTTCGGGTAATGATAAAGCGGGATATCAAATCCAAACTCTTCTTCTTCTTCATAGAAAGAGGCAGCAATGCTCAGCTACATCCCTGGACTTCCGGGGTGGCGCCATCGGCAATGGCAGACTCCCTCTGAATAGGAGGGACTAGCTCCGCGGGAAACGGGTCTTCTCCGCTACGGCAAAGCGGGGACCCTCTTAAAAATCACAGGCGGATGAAGCCTGTGACCATGGGACTTGGCGGGCACCTTTAGCGCCCCCCCAACTCGCTAAGGAACCCACTAACGGGCTCCGAAGTGAAGAGGGGGAAGTGGCGCAGTGCTGTGAGTCAACTGCTATTTCTGTGGAGCGAAGCCATATAGCCGTTGCCGGAGAGCGCTGCCTTTTTCCTGGGACAATTTGGACTCTAAAATAAGCACCCGTGAGTACTCAGACTTTGAACAACTGGACATCAAATAAGGACTTGTGAGCAGAAAGGAATTGGATTTTAAAAACCTATTTTAATTTGGTACGGAACGGGAAGGTCTAAACAGGAAGTCAGCCTTCCGTTCTTTTGTAGACAGAATAAAGCAAAGACAATGTAAACTAGAGCTTAGAAAATTGCCTTTAAAGGATTGGATTTCATCATTTAAAATTGTGGAACCCCCCTTCGACAGCAGGAGAAGGAGGGGGATTTTTTTCGGACTGTTTAAAGTGAGTTTAAAGTAAAGTAACTTTCCTCCGTCCTGATCCTGGAGCGGGGTGTCAGGACTGACGTTTGAAGTTCATTGACCAGAGACAAGCGTTTTTGACAGATAGCTAAAAGAAGAGAAACATAGCGATTCCACTGCTTCCCTTCGCATCTTTAAGCAACAAATATTGACAAAGTATCTCAAAAAGGGAAACTTTGTTGCAAGAACAAATAGAAGTTTTCCCCCTAGAGGGAGACTGTGAAACTGTAACCAACTCCAGGGAGCTGGCAACTGTTACAGATTACAATTGTGGGAACAGGCATCTGACCTTGCAGGACAATGTATTCAGAAGCTTTGTTGTGTGCTTTCTATAAAACAAATGCCCTACTGGAACAGTTACATGAGAAGGTGAATTGGATGGCGACTTCGACAAGAAACTTTGAACAGGCAGTGGGAAATTTTGAACAGACAGTGGGAAAATATGTGGAGCCCACTCAGGAATTAAATCAGGAGTGTGTCCTGACAGAACAGGCCCAACAGGAATATGAGTTTTTGGATTTGACAAATGAACTTGGAAAAAGCCAGATTTGGAAAGAAAAAGTTTGGTTTGGCTTGGAAATGGGGGCCTGGATTGACCCCCCTATGCTGGGATGTTTGGACTTTTCAGATCTGGCAATGGGCCGTGAGATGTTTGGGATTGTGGGGGCTCTTAATTTTAATTTTGGAGGGTCTTTGAAACATGCTTTTAAATACCATATGGAATTCAGTGTTGAATATGGAAAAGGGGCTGATCTGTCGAGAAGGGTTAAAAATATTGTCAAGCTGGAGTTATCACGAGCAGGAGACAAGGGAAAATACAGTTACAAATATGAAGAAGAGCTGCGGAAGGGACATGGAAGAGACTTGAGGGCCTCGGATATAAGGCTGCCAGGTTAATGGGCTAGATCGACGGGATAATAAGGACTGACAAAACCCGGAACCAGGAGGAAAGGACGTTGGATGAAGATTGGATCTGTTTGTATCTCTTTTTTCTACCATTAGAACTGTTTTATAAAATTGATGAATGTCAGAAAAATGTTGGAATGAAATTACTTGGCTTTAGTAAAGATGTTTAAAGAATTATGAAAGAATATTTTGGTTATGAGAAATGGGTAAGGATAAGATTTAAGTTTTAAGGTTTAAGGTTTATTTTATTATAGTAAGATAAGATTAAAATAGTTTAGGGTAATGTAATGACAGAATATTATGAAATATGGAAAGGATTTGCTGGGATAATTAATAACTAGGATACAAAGAAAGGGAGGAGGAGGAGGTCAAAGACAGAAGGTAATGACAGTTGAGGATTTGAGAATAATGAATTTGTTTTTAAATGTTTTTAATTGTTTGTGATGTATTTTTGTATTTTTTCTTTTGTCACTTTTTCTTATTTTTGAATTTGTATTCATATGGTTGGAAGGGGTTTTTTTTTCCTTCTTTTTCTACTTTGTTAACTATTTTTATTTTGTACTTTCTACTGCTTTTATTTTATTTTGTAATACTTTGAAAATTTCAATAAATATCTTATAAAAAAAAAATGCTCAGCTACATCCCTGACGGAGTATATTTTGTGGAGCAGGAATTCCCATTGAGAACTTGCACCTACTATGTGTATTTTTTGGAAACAATTGTGGGGGCGGGGGTTGTTTCAACAAGCTGTTCCAGCTGCTTTGGCTATGGATCTGTATGTAATTCATATCTTTAGTTGTTCCTTGTTTTTTTTCTTAAATTGTTCTTATCGCAAATTGCCTTGAAATTTATATATAAAGCAATTCATTGGTTGGGAATAGTAAATATCCATCTACGTATGTTCACTGTCTGGTAGCTGTTAAAAACATTGATTAAGTTGTGGCTGAAGATCCAATCCATGCATTTACCAGTCCGAAATACACAGGCCTACCATGGTATGTATGCTGAAGTATTAGGGTTGCCATACGTCTGGAATTTCCCGGACAAATCCAGAATATGGCAGTCGGAAAAGTGTCCGGGCGGAAATCGCTGAAATGTCCGGGAAAATCCGGACGTATGGCTAATACATGTCGGAAGTCTAGATTTTGGCGATTTCCCTTAAAAATAGCTCAAGAGCTTCTTCTTCTTATTCTTCATTTGAGATTTACCGGGGGGGGGGGAAGCTCAACAATTTTATGTGACCTTTTTGAAATATGGCAACCCTGTACTTGATGCATATCCACCATCCCTGTTACCGGAAACCAGTACAATGAGTCCTGCTAGTGCAGTGGGACTTTCCCCCTACACCCACCTCCTCCCCCCCCCCCGCCTTCCCCAATTCTGCTTGGGAAGGTCAGGAAAACCCAGAAAACATGGCATGGAGTGGAGGAGAGGAGAGGAGAGCTTATCCTGTCTGACAACCAGAAAGGCTTGTGCTGAGAGAACAGCCATCTTAGCTGATGTTCAGGGGTCGGCAAGGTTTACCTTGCCTGGGCCGGTTCACTGCCGCGGAACCCCCTCCGTGGGCTGGATCGCGTGCGTGAGTGCGCACGCCCATGATTTATGGCATCTGCGTCTGCACAGACGTGATTTCCAGCATGTGTGTGTGCAGACAGGATTTCCGGCGCTGCAGAAGCGAGTCCTGGTGCCGGTTTAGCGCAGCACATGGGAACTCGCTGAGGGGGCGGCTCGGTTTGGGGGCGGCTCGTGGGCCAGTTAAACGACCCCCGTGGGCCACTACCCCTGGTGATGTTGAATTACACCCCACAATCCTTTTTTTTTATATAAAAAAAGAAATTGGATTGTGTGTTTGTGTTGGGAGCAGCGTGCATGCATCTGTATGCGCACACTTTCCATGTCACACTGAAGTCCCCAGAGATGAAGCCCGCCGACATTAGGCTACAAAGCTGGCCGTTTTTAGAGCATTCTTCAGGCAGATGTGTTTGGGTAAATATTTATATGCTGAGGTTTGGGTGTTCAAACCCTTAAAGGGCCCTTATTGCTTTGAAATACCAGGTAACAATTTATACCAAGACCCATTTTCATGCAAGAGGAAATGAACTGTATTTCAAGATGCTGGTTACTGCCTTAAGACCTCAACTGCTTGGGACTAGGTTTATCCAATGGGCCATCTTCTTCCTTCCAAGTTGACACACACGGCAATAAGCAGGAGATGCACCGTATTTTTCGGCCCTTAGGGCGCACCTAGTTTTTTTTGGGGGGGGGGGGGGAATAAAAAATATATATTCCTCCCCCCAGACGCACACACATTTCCCCTTCATTTTTGGAGGGGAAAAAGTGCATCCTATAGGGCGAAAAATACGGTACCTTCCTCTTTGTAGCCTTCTTGGTAGCAGTGTCCGGGTTATGAAATTCACCACATTGGGAAGTCCGCAGGTCCCCTCACTCAGCATGTCTAAGGAAGAAGTTAAAATGGTGTATATTTCAAGTCTTTTCCTCCCTGCTTGCTTTCTGGAGATGGCCAGTTGGATGCCACAAGGGCTATCGGATCTGTCACATGGAAGGGGGCAAAGAGTTGACCTCTGCTGCCCCCAGAGGGCAGGAGGACTAGATCTAATGGAGGGTAAATTTTGGTGAAACGTTAGGAGAAACATATTGATAGTAAGAGCAGTTTGACAATGGAACTATTACCCAGAAACAGAGAGGATTGTCCATCTTTAAGCAGAAGCTGGAGAGCGCATCTGTCACGGCAGGGTGGGTGCTGAACTGAACGGCTTACTAGGCGCTCTCTGAGTCTGGAATTTTGGGAATACAGTGGTACCTTGGGTTATATATGCTTCAGGTTAAATATGCTTCAGGTTACAGACAACACTAACCCAGAAATATTACCTTAGGTTAAGAACTTTGCTTCAGGATGAGAACAGAAATTGTGCGGCAGCAGCAATGCAGCAGCAGCGGGAGGCCCCATTAGCTAAAGTGGTGCTTCAGGTTAAGAACAGTTTCAGGTTAAGAACAGACCTCCGGAACGAATTAAGTACGTAACCCGAGGTACCACTGTAGTTCGAATGCCGACCTGCTTTAAATTGTCACCTGGTTTTCCAAAGCTGAATTGCTTTTTGCATCATCACCACTATTATTTTAATATGATTTGCTATTTCAAATATGCTGTGTTAGCTACTCTGGACCAAATGTGCAGGATATAAATATAAGTATTGAAAATCAGCCAATAAGCTATGTTTGCTGTCAAATATTTTCCCCTAACTGTGCATTGACCTTGTTGTTGTTATTCCTCTGGAATTTTTCTTATGAGCCAAGAAGGCTACATTTATTCTTAACGTCGTGAGCCGCCACAGAGCCCTCAGGCAGGCTTGTGACATCAATTAATGATTTAGTCTGGATTTTTCAAAGAAGACAACTAGCTTGATGTTTGTTTTCACCAATCCTAAACACCCTTGCTTTGGGTTCCAGATCAAACCTATAATAACAATTAATTATAATTGAGCAATTAGTGTCTTTGTCATGAATATATAATATAATTAGACCCAGAGGGCAAATCATAGGATCCCTGCCTGCTGCTCTTATCTTTCCAAGGGTGTCGTAGGCACCTGCAAAATGTAAACCTCTTTGCTTCTGCGAAAAACATGCTTTCTTTTAGTTCAACAAGATTAGTTTGCCCTGGTGCTCTTCTGGAGCAGAACAGTAAGAGATAATTCAAGAAATCTAGAGGCTTGCTGCCTTTAAGTTACCCTCCCCACCGTTATATTTTTCTTTCCTGTGCATCAGGCAAAGAAGGACACAGATCTGTACTTCTAAAAGTTGTCCAGAAGGAGGAATCATGTCAAAAGCTGTTTGTCATTCAGCCTGTCTCAAATGGCAGATATTGTGATAAGATTAGAGGACCATTTGTCAGCTATTTAATGGGATTTTATCATTGCCAGAGGCCACTTGGACTTTCTGCCTCAGGCACAGAAATATATTAGTTCTCCTCTGGCTGAAATTTCCTCTTCTGTGCAACCGTGGAAGATATAGGAACCCCCTCCTCCATTGCATCCGTTCAACCCAGTTCACCATAATGACAATGATGAAATTAACTGCTTCAGATAAGCATTTGAAGGGAGTCCTTTAAGGAAATACTTTTCTGCAAAAACAGCACTTTTTGTGTGGTCTCAGTTTCGCCTTTTGAACTGATCACTGTTCAGGAACTGTGATCTAAACCGAACATGCCAACCGCAGTGAGGCCATTTGTCCAAATTTATAAAAGGGCAGTCCTCTTATCTGAAGGAGGCATCTATTGAAGGTCTAATCCAGTTTAAAGATAACTACAGGAAAGCACAACAGGGGCCTTGGAGTTGCCAGCATCTGAACAGCAGATTGAAAAAATCCACAGCTTCACCGTCTCCCCCACCTCCTCTACTACCATTTAAATAGAAATACAATATGTCTCCCACTTAATGCATGTTTGACTTGTGCAAAAATGTGGTGGGGGAGAATGGCCCAAAAAGAGTAGGAAAACTGCAAAAAAAAAAAAAAAAAATGGTGTGGAAAAAGCGGGGAAATGGCTAGCAATCCCAGGAGCCCTTGCACCAAGGTTAGAGGGTGTTTATAGGCTTCTTAGATGGCGTTCCCCACTTTATGCGATTTACCCAGAAATGTAACCTCCGCCTACATGGGGAGTTGCCTGTAATCATTTCTAGGTAAAGGTAAAGGGACCCCTGACCGTGAGGTCCAGTCGTGACTGACTCTGGGGTTGCAGCGCTCATCTTGCTTTATTGGCCGAGGGAGCTGGCGTACAGCTTCCGGGTCATGTGGCCAGCATGACTAAGCCGCTTCTGGTGAACCAGAGCAGCGCACGGAAACGCCGTTTACCTTCCCACCAGAGCGGTACCTATTTATCTACTTGCACTTTGATGTGCTTTCAAACTGCTAGGTTGGCAGAAGCAGGGACCAAGAAATGGGAGCTCACCCCGTTGTGGGGATTCGAACCGCCGACCTGCTGATCGGCAAGTCCTGGGCTCTGTGGTTTAACCCACAGCGGCTTTCTAAATAGGCATAAATTAGCGTGTGCCCATTTTATGCAAATCTGTGCCCCATTTTGTCCAATTTTGGGGGACATCGTATTTCTTCTTTAGGAAATGCATAACTGGCCACGCTACTGATAAATCTAGCTGAAATCCTGTTGCACATAACACAGGCACAACCCAAATCTACATCTGGTTTGCATTTGCAAAAGCAAGACTAGACAGAAAAAGCTTACAGCTGTTCTGAAAGACTGTTTGTAACTTCATTTTTGTTTGTTTGTTTGTTTCTTATCAGAGGAGGTCAGGTAGAGCAGACAGTTCTCCTTCCTTATTTTAGTCAAACAACAACCCTGCGATGTAGGTTGCTCTGAACAGTTATTTTGAACCTAGGCATGCCTGGTCCTTCTCTAATGCTATAACCAGATACTTACACAGTTGCCAGCTCCAGAGCCTCTAAACAGTTGCATGGAACAGTGGTGTAGTGTGGGGGGTGCAGGGGGGGCCGGCCGCACCGGGCGCAACATCTGGGGGTTAGGGTTAGGGGGCGCAAATCCACGGGTTAGGGGGCGCAAATCCACGGGTTAGGGGGCGCAAATTACTTGCCTTGCCCCAGGTGCTGACAACCCACGCTACACCACTGGCATGGAAGCAAGAATTTCACCAGTCCACCTTTTCTCATGACAGTACAATGCTTCAGTGAAGGGGAAGCCTCCATGCTGGGGAAAGTATTCTGCTGCTTATTTTCTGCAGATCAATGTACTGTTCAAGGCACACAAGCAAGCCAGGCCACTTTTCCAGTCTAGCTGGAAAAGCCTAGCTGTGCCAATTTTTCAATCTGGGCTTTACATGCATGCTTTTAGGAGCAGCTTGATACGTAGTAATAAATAGATGATGCTTTTCGCATTATGGAGTTAAAAGGTATCATGCGCTTATGTCTGCTGTTGTGAAAGGCTCGACTTCAGAGACTAACTGGAAAGTTGGCAACCTTCGCTAAATGTCACCACAGGCCAGGGCGCATTTGGAAATCTGTTGCAGGAACCCGAAAAATACCCATTTCACCAATGCTGCTCAGAATGTGCTATATAAAAGGAATGTTCCCCGATAGGGAATGAACTCAAACTTTATTTTTTTAAAAAAATTAATAATTTTATGTAATAAAGAAGTACTATGATATATTTGGACATCAAATGTGATTTGGGGGGAAATTAGCACTTGGACTTAACAACAGTTTTCTCTATTGCAATTAGACCATTCTCTGAGTTTTCCATCCTGCTTCCAGGCATGCAGAAGTTCAGGGACGCATTCCAGCCGGGCAATGCAATCAGGGCTGCGTATAGCCTTGGGGCAGGGTGGGGGGCAGTTGTGGTCTGGGAAAGGGCACAGCCTTTGGAATAGTCCGTTTCTATATGCTTCCCCTTTTGCATTTCTTTTAGTGTTTGGCATCACCGTGCCTGCGCCTCGCTCTCTCAGGGCTGCTTGGCTACAGATTCGCAGTGCCATCCCTAACCACAGCTCCGCAGAAGCAAGTTAAGTCCTGTTGAAATCTATGGGGCTTACTCCCAAGTATGCGTTGCCAGGACTGCAGCCCTAATCTCACAACATCAG
Source organism: Podarcis pityusensis (assembly GCF_964106645.2). NCBI lineage: Eukaryota > Metazoa > Chordata > Lepidosauria > Squamata > Lacertidae > Podarcis > Podarcis pityusensis. The sequence goes on from NC_138031.1 coordinate 64,560,628, forward strand.
CTCACTCCCGGCTCTCGCATAGAGGAAAAGAAGCACAGACAGGGTTGCTTGCAATCTGGTTGGCTCGTGTATTGCAGTAAAACCTCCCTGTTAGCTTTTAGGGCAGCCTGAGGTAGAGCAAGACCAGTTTGCAGGGTGTCAGAGAGCTACAGACACACTGGACTGCTTCATAATCTGTGGACTGGGGGTGGGGAGATGAGAGGGGCTTGACAAAGGATTCAAGGAACACAGACCGTGTGAGAACCCCCAAAGTAGATGAAAGCAAGCTGCCTCTCTCCTCCTTTTCCCCTTGATCTCCAAAGTACGCTCTTATTTATTATGCATTTAGATTCTTCTTGCCCCTCTGCCCCATCCCCTTGCAGAACCAGGAACACTACAAAAGCCTGGGCATGAAGAAATGACAGTAAGAGCTGTTCGACAGTGGAATTTGCTGCCAAGGAGTGTGGTGGAGTCTCCTTCTTTGGAGGTCTTTAAGCAGAGGCTTGACAACCATATGTCAGGAGTGCTCTGATGGTGTTTCCTGCTTGGCAGGGGGTTGGACTCGATGGCCCTTGTGGTCTCTTCCAACTCTATGATTCTATGAAATTTCCCATTCTTTTTCTGCCCCCTTCCTTTCTTATTGTAAGACGAAAATTTATTCAAGTGGGCAGCTTAATACCTCTTCCAAGTTCTCACCATGTTTTAACATTCAAGCTTGCACTGAAAGCAACAACCTCCCCAGTGCCCAAAATTATTATTATATTTAAATTTATTGATATCCCACTGCTGATGGGACAGACTCCTGTAACGCAGCAGAGGAAACAGGCTAGCATAAGAGATGCTTGGTGTGTTGGTGGTGGGTAGCTGGAATTCAAAGAATAATTCCAGGCTCTCAGGCCCCAGCTGCACTATAAATGTAACGTTACAGCACTTTAAACAGCCATGGCTGCAGTCTGGGAACTGTAGTTTAAAGATAGCAAGAATTACCCCTATTCCCCTCACTAAGCTACAATTCCCAGAGTCAATCCCTCGTCCCACAGAGCTCTGGGGATAGTAGCTCTGTGAGGGGAGTGGGGTGTGGGTGTGTCTCAGCACCCTTAACAAGCTACAGTTTCCAAGATTATTTGGGGAAGCCATTAAACGTGTATGGTACTGTTTTATAATGCAGGTGGGGTCTCAGGCGTTATCTTTGATTGCATTAGGGTGGGGGACTCTGCACATCCGAAAGCTACTTGGCCTGAGGCACAGAGTGTCAGGATTTTCTCTTTTCCATGTCAATAGAGGGTGGTGACTGGGTAGCTAGCCTTGCATAGCTTCTTGCATCAGTCAGCCCTTGCCTGCTGCCTGCCATGGATGGAGACAAAGTGTGTATGTGGCGACAAAATGAAGGGGAGCGGATACTCTTTAGAATCCCCCTACTTCTTGCAATTTTCTATCCCCTCTCAGGCAATGCTTTTCACAATAAACAAAATAAGGAATAAATGAATTACAAGAAACCAGAAAATGATAACGCAGGTTTCGCACATGCTGATGAGAACCCTTGTAAGATATGATTTAGCTGAGATTCCTGCGTTGCAGGAATGGCCCTGGGGGTGGTTTCCCTACCAACTTTGCAATTATATGAAGATGGGGGGGGGTCTGCTACAGTCCCCCCCACATAGCAGTGTTGCCAGTCACAAAAGAGGCATAGTTTCTTGTGTGGGAGCTGAAATCATAGATGCTTCTGCCTTTGAGTCAAAGGGGAGTATATCTTGGGTGCTGATAACACCTGCCAACATGAATGAGTCTTCTGGTGCGTGCTCACTCAGTCACCCCGGCCTTGACTATCGATGGTCAGTAAACTGGATCTATTTTGGGATCATGACCATAGATGACCCAGGCCCTTGTGAAGTTTGAGCCTGAGCCTGCCAGCTAAGTTGCAGCTTCGCTCTCTGTAGCTGCAGCATCCCGATGGGTATTCTCAGCTCAGTGCGCCGCAAACTGCTTACATGGTGTTTTGTTTTTTTTAACAGCCCTGGAAGAATGGCAGCAGCAGGTGCCCAGTTAATTCAGTAATAGCCTTTCACATGCTACACTCCCTTCCCTCCCTGGAACCTTTCCATTCGGGTGGGGGAAGAGAAAGCCGGGGGAACTCCGCCCTGCCTGCCTGCTTTGCTAGAACATCCCAATCAGAGCGACTCAGACACGTTGCACAATTTAATTACCACTTCACAAGCCCTGTGATTATAAGTGACAGGCCAGCTCACGCTGTGGGAGTTTGCAGAGGGATTCTCTGCTAAACGCTTCCCAACTGAAAGGACAATAAAGACTCCCCTCTTACTCACAAAACAGCCTGGAGGATGAGCTGGTCCAGGTTTTTTGTCTGCCTGTTTGTTTTCGCCGCAGAGATGGAGAACCACTAAGCTCATCAGGGCTCTGTCACCGTTTCCTGTCAGGCAGGAAGTGGCTTGGATCACGTCTCCTCCTCCGAGGGGGCCCTTTCACACGTCTCAGCACTTCCAAGGACAGAGTTCCCTCAAACTGTAAAGCTTGAGCCACAGATGTGCTCTTTTAAGACCTCGCATTCTTTGTGGAAATGAGGGTCAAGGAGCCAGAGCAAAGCTGCATTCTCTTGGCAGTGTGCTTTCGTGGGATGTATTTATTACTAGAGCAGTCAAGTACAACATTTTCCTGTTGTCTGGAATGGGCACATAGAGGAATGTAGCTCCAGACAGGGAGGACTTCATTTCATACCTGCTCTGGAGTTTCCTCCCCTTGTGTGTGACCAGGTAGATGAGTGTGACCCAAACTGACCAGGTAAAAGGGCACAGAGAGACAAGTAAAGGATTCTAACGAATCATCAACTTGCTTCCAATATATTGCAAAGGGAATGTGCTCTGCTGTTCGCTCACTAGCATGAGTGAGCAGGGATAATATCAAAACAATATATCCTCTTCTATCTTCCTTAGCATTCCCACTGTCAGGAGTGCATGCAGGAGCCAGGCCCTGTGACCAGTAGAGCTTTGCAGGAGTGGGGCATTCTTAAGTTTGTTCTGGAGAGGCAAGGTGTGGCCGCACAGGTGAGGCTGCTTGGTAACTCATTGCACCTGGTGGCAAGAGCTGGGAAGGGATATAAGGTCAGCATTTCCCTTCAGCTCTTTGCCACAGCAACACTTTTCCTGCCTTGCTGTGTTTGGTTTCTTGCTTCCTGATCCTTGGACCCTTGACTTCGTGACTCCTTGCTTCTCGACCCTTGACTTCGTGACTCCCTGCTTCCTGACCCTCGGACTCCTGGCTTCTGGACTCTCGTTCCTGCTCCCACCCCGCCATCTTGCCCCCGGTCCCGATGTCCTCAGCTGGGACTTCAATCGCCTGGAGACTGGACCGTGACATCCACAGTTTTCAGGGTGTTTGAGAGCCCATCCAGTGGGAGAGCAGTGTATGAAAGACCTTTTTTGGGGGAGAAGGGTTGGAACGGGCAACTTTGTTTTCTTTCTGTCCTTGCCACCCTGCTCTACTATGACCTTCCGTGCCCTGCGCAACATGCCATCCCTTTGGCCAGAGTCCATGCATGTAATAAAAACCCACAGTCCCTGGAATGTATGGAGCCACAGGCTTCATGGGAACTGTCACTTAGCACCACGCTTGTCGGACAAATTTGGTCTCTTGTCTCTCTGTACATGCTGTCGTTGCTTGCTTTATTTATATTTGTTGTTAGAGGTGTAATGCAAGGATTCGGTAGCCACACAATAGCCTCTCTGTCGTGTGAGCAGATGCTATGGCTGCGCCATGATGCTTATGCGCATCTTGCTTTTATTCCAGCTACCTGGGAGGCTGTCTAGATAAACTCCAAGCAACTGCTGGAGAATTATAAAATGAGAGGCCAGTGGAAAGTCACACATTCTGACCTGCAATGTGGGTGATTTCTAGTAAATCAGTAAGCGGAGCACTCTGCACATGCTTCATGTGCAAGGGCATGCTCACATCATGGCAAATGATGCACAGAATAACTCAGGCTAACAAATTGAGTACGGCAGATAGTGTAAAAGGGGAAGAGAAAGCTTGAAAAAGAAGCTGTTTTGCAGACCGTGTTTTTGGGAATTCTTGGATGTTTTTTCAGTGGCAGCCAGTTGAAAAGCACCCCAGAAAGTAAGTTTGCTTGTCTACTGCTCCCCTTGCCCTGCAATGTGCAGCACCCCAGAAAGTAAGTTTGCTTGTCTACTGCTCCCCTTGCCCTGCAATGTGCAGCTGCAAAGGCATGATGGGTGTGTGATTTAGGGAACATTGCCAAGGGTGCAGAAACATGAAGGCCTTGTACCAATGAATCAACCAGTGGAGAAAACGAACAGGCCCAGCACTGACTATTGTATACAAAGGGAGAGAAAATCTGGACAGTTTATTCATGCTTAGTAAAGGCAGAAGGGTACTTCCACTCCTGTTGCTAGGTTGGGAATCTAAATATTAGCCATGCACATGTCACAAGGGCTTTCGACAATCCATTCCAGAACTGATAAACTTTAATCCATTGGGTGGGTTTTACATTGCAAATGCAAGCACGGATATTGGGGGCAGGGAACTTTTGGCCATGCAGATGCTGTTGTCCTAACCATTGGCTGTGGTTGCTGAGAGTGATGGGACACACCACCTGACACAGATGATGCTCAAATGAATTGGCTTCTCTATTGTAAGCCTCCCCAAGGCCATTGGGGTGCACTTACTGCCTTAGGTGAAGTGGGTGATGAGAGGCTTACAAAGGCCTTCCTGGTGGTGGAGTGGAGTGCTCTCCTCAGTGAGGTTTCCCTTGTGCCTACTCTGATACCATTTGACCATTGGATTCATCTGTTCTGTTTTACACTGCTTATACCTGCAGATGGGACTTGTCAACCTGGGAAGGTAGCCCATCTATGAGAAGGAAAACTCTGATCCAAATCCTCTGCTGCCTTGTGGGACACCTTTGGGAGAAGAAAAAGCTAAGGAGTAAACACTACACAAATCAAGTGGAGTCTCTAAGATGGTTGGATGGGGCCTTGTACGCCTCCTTCTGGCAACTCCTGCAGCCAAGCTGGTGCCAAGCCTATTGCTCAGCTTTCCTTTGGAGCACATCAGTGAGGTTGAGAGCGGGGTCTTGTCATCTGGGCAGCCCAGGACCTCCATCCACACTGCCTGGGCTTGCACACCATGGAAGGTCACATCGGTGCTGCTAATGCCGTGGTTTGACTTCACCCCCAGAGGTGGACTCCATTGTCTCTCGAGACAGGAGGAGGCCAATGACAATATCTACTGTCTTTTGACCTTATTCTACTTTATTATATATTTTATTCCGGTTTTTGTTGTTTTACTGATAAGCTACTCTAGATTTAAAAAAAAAACCAAAACCCTGAAAGATGACCTACACATCATTAGAAATAAGCAAATAATGTACGCAAACCTCCTGTCACTCCTATTTAGTCAAAAGCTTTGCTGCAGGCCCACACAGGTGTTTGATTGGGAAACAGGTATCTTGAGGCAGCTGCCTCTTTAAAAGGTCTCCGGCATGCCCTTTCTCGTTTTAAAGTCTTTCCCAGCTACGGATCTGTACAAACCACACAGTACAGTGATGAAATAGAGTTGGCCAAGTCTCTGTAGTTCAAACCCCAAAATGGGGTGGGAGGTGGGGATGGAGCAGGAAGGCCTGGGGCAGAGGTAGCCAACGTGGTCGCTGTGTCGAAGCAGCGGCGGGTTGTGGGGAAGAGAGCTTTCCTCACTCCCTTCATTGCCCGACTGCAACACAACAGCTCTGCAGTGCTGCCAGTGGGTCTTAGAGTCCAGTGGTTGCTGCTGCCCCCTCCCACTTACTCCTGCAGCCCCAGCTCATCCTGCACCTCTGTGGTTTACTTGGCGTAGTCTTGGATTTAGCGCAGTGCGAGCAGTTCTCCCGCATAGGGCACCAAGCTGAGGGTTACCCAGCCGCTCTGGGTGGCTTCCAACAAATGAAAGCCCAATACAGTGTTTAGGCAGTGCAACCCTAAACACAGCTCCCATCTATGCCATACATGTAAAGCACATGACTTTCCCCCAAAGAATCCTGGGAACTGTAGTTGGTTAAGGGTACTGGGAATTGTAACCCTGTGGCGCTGTGGGTTAAACCACAGAGCCTAGGGCTTGCCGATCAGAAGGTCAGCGGTTTGAATCCCTGCGACAGGGTGAGCTCCTGTTGCTCGGTCCCAACTCCTGCCAACCTAGCAGTTCGAAAGCACGTCTGTGCTGGTCCCGGGGGGAAGGTTACTGTTACCGTAGTCAAAGTTCAGTCCTAAGTCACTAGCCTGGAGATAGTCCACAAAGTGCGAGGTGAGGTCCGAAACAGGGAGCCGGGCGGGGACAGGAACACTCGAAGATCAGAAGCAGGTAGCCGGGCGGGGAACAGGAACACTGGAGGAACAGGACTGGATGCTGGCCAAAACAGCTCTTCAATGACGACGTTGCTCCCGCAACCTGGGACCGGGCTGACTGCCCTTTATCTTCTCTAAGGCCAGGGGCGGTCCCGGCCCCCAGGAGCCCCGCCTCTCCTGGCCTTAAGGCGAGCACTCCTCCTGGGAGAAACCAGTTCCCTTCGCCTCTCTGCCCTAAGCCTCTGCAGTTCAGGAGAGGCCGAAGGGTTACTGGGCCCCGGGGAAGGCTCACCTGTAGACACTGAGTCCTCAAGCACCTCTGGGGCCAGAATGGTTTCACCTGGTGCCTGCTCCTGAGGATCTGGCACAGGTGCAGGCTCCTCAGAATCTAGGCCTTGCCCCAGTTCAGCCGGCCCTGGAGGCGGGGACTCCTGTGCCGGCTGGGATTCCTCCGGTTCACTCTCAGAATCGGAATCCCAGGCCATCACAACGTCAAAGTGCAAGTAGATAAATAGGTATTGTAGGTATAGGTATCCATAAATAGGTATAGGTATCCAGCGGGAAGGTAAACATCGTTTCTGTGCGCTGCTCTGGTTCGCCAGAAGCGGCTTAGTCATGCTGGTCACATGAACTGGAAGCTGTACGCCAGCTCCCTCGGCCAGTAAAGCGAGATGAGCGCCGCAACCCCAGAGTCGGCCACGACTGGACCTAATGGTCAGGGGTCCCTTTACCTTTATCTTTAAGAGATAAACTAGAGTTCCAAAGACTGTTTGGGGGAAGCCATGCACTTTACTAAGAAAAAGCCCCACTGAGTTCAGCAGAACTTACTCCTGCATAAACAGTTAAAGTCTTGCACTGTGTATACTTATTGCATTATAGCATTTAATCATATTTTCACACTTTTTTTCTTTTTCTTTTTTCTCTCTTTTTTTCTTTTACCACTTTATTTTTGCAACTGAAATTCTTCTAATAAAATATTATTATTTTTCAAAAGCGTAAATTGAGAGCAAAGAAGTGAGAGATGCACCCCCAGAAGGATTTAGAGGGAACAAAAAAAGGGGGGGGGCTTCTAATCTTCTTGAAGATGTAAAGTACTCTGCTCACATGTCTGTCTGTCCTATATACTAACAGTAAACTCCATCTCCGAATGTTGATCCTTATGTAGCCAAAACAGCCCGCACAAAAGGGAGTATCAGCAGGCAATTCTTTATGGGGGTGGAATCCTCAGGGGGAGGAATTGCAAAAATAGCCCAGTGAAGACCAAACACACTCAGTGGGTGGTGGAACAGGGGGGAAAAACCGATGGTGAAGTAGGATTGAACAGAGTATTCTAGAAGGTGTGGCTGATTAGTTGGAATCTGGAACAGGAAGACTTCAGTTAAAATGCTGAAAAAGGATAAGGATGGACTGTGAGGATAATCATCTGCCCCCTTTCCTTCTGGATCCCATCATGAGATTTTACTGTTTTGCTTTGAGATTCTGAAGCTCCAGCAGCACGTCCAGAGATTTGGCAAACTTAGTCCAAAACGAAGGGCTGTGCCTGAAGTAACGGACACTGCTAGTTACAACAACACAAGCAGTTGACATTATATCATCTTTCAGCAACGGCTTAACAATTCAATAACACACAGACACACTGAAATAATAGGTCATAGTGCCAACTCTCCTTGCAGAGTCTGCATCAACTGTTTACAGATGACAGTGTGAAAATGAAATTAAGATCGCCTCCAGTGATTCTCCAAGGTTTCCCTGTTCCAATCTTGTTTTCTTCACAGAAATATTTCATTTGAGAAGTCAGCATTTGATACTACTATGGTAATGTCATCGGCTTTTAGATATGCTGACTCGTCTTTTCATAGCCGTGCCCATTTTGTAATCAAGGATTTACAATAGAGCAATTTATTTACACCACTGTAATCGCTTTTTGCTAAAACATCCAAATTGTGTTTGCAAAATGCTAACCAGAGCCATGTGGAACAAATTAAAATGCCAATACAATCATAGCCATAAAATTTAACTTAAAATGCTAATAACAGCCATTAAAACACTGCAATTAAAATGTCTATAAAAGCATCCACAACTTCAGCAGTAGAAAAATGAACGAGATCCAGACACCTACAGTCAGTACTATGTGCCTTCCCAAAAAGTCAGGTTTTAACCATTGAAATGCTACATTGCCGGGGGGGAGTGATATTGCCTGTTTGGCCTGGGTTTTATTTGTTTGAGGGTATGTAGATAGTTTGCCTGACTTTTTTGGGTATAGGGTGGGGGATGGGGGTGGGGTTCAGATCATCACCAGCTTTTCTTCTGCAAAACAGGATTTTGTCTTGGCCATTGCAGTTTCTTTGCTTTCTTTTCATCCAGGGCTACCTGCAAACGCCAAGGTGTTAGCTCAGGTAGCTAAGCAGCTGAAAAGTCAGGAAGACTTGGTGGACTTATATCCTGCTTTGGCCACCTCTAGAAACTAGAAATATGCTTCCATGGCAACATAAAGCCTGAAACCTTGACTGATGTGGATCCATCTTTAATGTCGAATTCCTTGACTTGCCCTGCTGTTTCCCTGTACCAGTATAGATATTTATACTAGCAGAGATTGTGGATGAGACAGAAACGAACGAAAGGGGTGAGATGCCTTTCATTGCTGAGTCCTCGAGTTGCTTCATGTCATTAGAAAGGTAAAGGGACCCCTGCCAGTTAAGTCTAGTTCCGAACAACTCTGGGGTTGCGGCACTCATCTCACTTTACAGGCCAAAGGAGCTGGCGTTCGTCCACAGATAGCTTTCCAGGCCATGTGGCCAGCATGACTAAACCACTTCTGGCACACAGAAACGCTGTTTACCTTTCCACCACAGTGGTACCAATTTATGTACTTGCACTGGTGTGCTTTTGAACTGCTAGGTTGGCAGGAGCTGGGACCGAGCAATGGGAGCTCACCCCATCACGGGGATTCGAACCGCCAACGTTTTGATTGGCAAGCCCAAGGCTCAGTGGTTTAGACCACAGCGCCACCCACATCATTATGATGGTGCAAAATGCTGAAAATTGGGGCATGAGGAGCTGCAGGTCTGAACCGCACGCAGCTCCTGCACGCCCCTCATAGCATCTTAAGGCATGATTGAGTTGGACACTTAAAACAAAACAAAAAATCATTAAGTGCGTATTTATCTGTGCCATTAAAATGCTTGCATTGGTCTGCCTTGTGCCTTTAATGAGCAGTTCCGCCTCCCTTTCCCCCCACCTAAACCCTCGTGTGAGATGGTTTGAGACAGGTGGTCAGGCTATTAGATATTCAGAAACTCACCGGGTGACCCACATGGCTCTATGACCCCCATGCATCCCATCTAACAACATTCCTGTATATTCAAACTGGCTTTTCCAGATAGTGTAGATGTCTGGCCAGGACCGTGCAATACTTTAGAGGTGCCGTTAAGAAAAGAAATTAAAAAAGGAGGAGTGGAACGAAGCAAGTGGTTGAAGAAATAGAAAGGGGGAAAGGAAAAGCAAACCCCCCCAGGTATCACACATTCTGTTTTCCTAGAAAACAAGTCAAAAGTCATCAGGCTTGCAAAAAATTCAAGAGAATTTGTCCTTGTGTATTTAGAGGGGTTTAATTTTCCATTTTTTTTTTAAAAAAAGCCCATGAGTTCTGTAGCCCCTGGGGCACTGCTGGCAACTATAGCCTTCAAGACCTTTCACACACTGACAGTGAAATGGGAAGAATGTGCCCATGAAACCGATACTTGTCCAACTTGTCTATGTGTTATCTTCCTTCCCCTAAGCCAATGATGCTACAAGGGCCAGGGCACTGGGCTGCCAGGAGCCACTCGATATCCTTGTGTGCTTGTTCTTTTCCCAGAGTTCCACCATCTTCACAAAGCTATTCCTATCCATCCCGGTTGGTATTCGCAAGCTTTGCCTACCCCTTTCATCTCACTGTGTTCAGCTATTTCCGTGCCCTCTATTCATCCCTCAAGTCCACCCAGTAAATCAGTCTACATGAGGTGCCTTGGATAACACCTGCTTTTCACTTTTCACCCCAGCACACAGGGCCCCCACCGCGGGTCACGTAAGGGCAGCAGCAATTTACCACAGGTTTTTAAGGACCATCCTAACCCTACACTGGCCCAGTGTCCACACTTTGTTGCGTGGCATTGATGGGGCTATGGAGGGAGGGGTGGAATGGCTAATGTTGTGTGCGTAAGCAGTAACGTGCGCAATAAAAAATACATCTTGCAATAAAATGCTAATAACAAAAAATAAAAAAATAAAAAGCAGCACCTGTAACACACCCATTTCACATTCAATAGAGGAGTGCAAAGATATTTCAGTGGGGAAGAACAATTCACAGCAATACAAACAAAAACCTGTTCTTGGATATACGGTAAAAGGTAAAGGTAAAGGGTCCAGTCCATTAGGTCCAGTCGTAACCGACTCTGGGGTTGCGGCGCTCATCTCGCTTTATTGGCTGAGGGAGCCGGCGTACAGCTTCCGGGTCATGTAGCGAGCATGACTAAGCCGCTTCTGGCAAACCAGAGTAGCGCATGGAAACGCTGTTTACTTTCCCGCTGGAGCGATACCTATTTATCTACTTGCACTTTGACGTGCTTTCGAACTGCTAGGTGGGCAGGAGCTGGGACCGAGCAACGGGAGCTCACCCTGTCGCAGGGATTCGAACCGCCAGCCTTCTGATTGGCAAGTCCTAGGCTCTGTGGTTTAACCCACAGCACCACCTGCATCCCTTCTGGATATACGGTAGTTAACATTAAATTTCAAAAAGAAACACACACACATATTTTGAGAGCTTGGATTGTGTCTGTGAATTTTTAAAGCTTTGTGAGATGAAAAATAATACTAGTGACTTTATGTAGCCTGTTTCAGACACTTTTACATGCACAATCTTAGTAAATTCTTACAACAGCCCTGCAAGGTAGGCCAGTGGAAATTATTATTATCCCCACTCTGCCAATGACATGCTCAACTTGAGGAAATGACTTGTCTAAGGGCTCTGCATTTCTAGGTACAGGTCTGGGCTTCCCCCCTGCAGAAACCTGCTCTAGAACCTAGAAAGCCCAGCGCAAAAGTGAAGTGTAGATAAGCCTAAACCCACAGGGATTTTTATAAGAAGCAAGATTTGGACAAGGGTCTTCCGGACATATTGCTCACCTTTTTAGTTGCTATACAGCACCTTTTGTCACCCTTCTTTCCTTCACAAAGGGATTTGTAATCCTATTAGGGCATAGGCCCACTTAGGTGGTCGCTTTACTTTTTTTTTTTTGAGACATTTTAGTGGGAAATAAATATAAATAAACAAAACCAGCAAGTGGATATTGGCTAAAATCAGACCGGTGCCTTATCCAATGATGCTTAGGCACCTACCGAATACAGTGGTACCTCGGGTTAAGAACTTAATTCGTTCTGGAGGTCTGTTCTTAACCTGAAACTGTTCTTAACCTGAGGTACCACTTTAGCTAATGGAGCCTCCTGCTGCCGCTGCGCCATTTCTGTTCTCATCCTGAGGCAAAGTTCTTAACCCAAGGTACTATTTCTGGGTTAGCGGACTCTGTAACCTGAAGGGTCTGTAACCCGAGGTACCACTGTACCTATCTGTTTAGGAAGATTTCCCCAGTCATTTATGGAAGTTCAGGGTTTGTTTGTTTTTTGTATTTGGTGAAATGCTGTCATTGTTTACAGAGCTGTAGTGTTTTAGAGATCACTGAATTCATTTTCTTTTTCTTGGTGCTTGTGCTTCTTCTCTTTATTCTGGCTTTACCTTGTACACCATCATCTCGATGGCTTTATGCTGCCGACCGGTCTACAGATTTGCTTGACAAATAAGTGAATAATGAATATTGTGGCGCTTCTGAGAAATGACCATGCATGGTCTGAAATTCAGATATCCTCCCTGGGCTTCTCTAAATGACAGCCCCGGCCAGCTCCTGCCCATGTATGTTGAGCTCCTTAAGAAGCTAAATAATGTCATGACTAAGGTTAACAGACATCCCTGTTTCCCAGGGACAGTCCCTGGATTTACAAACCAGTCCCCATACGAAATCCATTGAAGTTGAAAAGTGTCCCCGGATTCATTGAAAAAAATCTGGTAACCTTAGTCATGACATTATTACAGAATAGTAGTAGCGGTGGGTCAGCCAATGCACAACAGCATGCGAGTACATAGTGTGTGCATGATAGCAAATCCTGTACATTTATTGCATTCACTTCTGGGTTCAGCCCAAGATGTTACAAATGCTGCTTAAAGCCCCACATTGTTTTGAAGCGCAGTTCCTCCTGAGATGCTAATTCCCCTCTGTGCCCAGCCAGGCAGCTCAGATCAGCCAGAAGGCATGTCCTGCCAGTAGCTAAGTTTCTCACCCTCCACATCTAACAGTGAGGATTTCCTTAGATGACTGACAGTGCTTGTGCCTTTTGGGTGTCCTCTCTTGGCAGCTGGTCACTCTGTGCATCTCAGCGACCTAAAAGCACACTGCATGAGCCTCGTTCATTTACCTCTGGTTCACTTTTCCTGGTTTGATTTAATCACTAGTATTGCCTAGGGACGCAGGTGGCGCTGTGGGTTAAACCACAGAGCCTAGGACTTGCTGATCAGAAGGTCTGCGGTTTCAATCCCCGCAATGGGGTGAGCTCCCATTGCTCGGTCCCAGCTCCTGCCCACCTAGCAGTTTGAAAGCACATCAAAGTGCAAATAGATAAATAGGTACCACTCTGGCGGGATGGTAAACGGCGTTTCTGTGCGCTGCTCTGGCTAGCCAGAAGCGGCTTTGTCATGCTGGCCCATGACCCAGGAAAACTGTCTGCGGACAAACATCGGCTCCCTCGGCCAGTAAAGCGAGATGAGCGCCGCTACCTCAGAGTCGTCTGCGACTAGACCTAATGGTCAGGGGTACCTTTACCTTTACCGCCGTGCTGCAGAAATACAGCACACCCTCTCTATTTCAGCTAGGTACAGAATCTGTTTTTTTCTTCTTCCATGTACCTTCTGCTACTTAGAATACATCATACCTAAGAGTTTTTCCTGGTGATCAATCAAAACATGACACCATGACAGTTTAGCCTTTGCGGGATGGTTTATGCATAGTGAAAGAACCAGAGAAAATAAGGAAATGTCTTTTAAGAATGCAGGTTAAAAAAGTACTGAAGATAATCAGGTTGAACCAGAGTTCCTTTTTAACGCAGGGCTGACTCCAGGCGACAGAGGGGGAAACCACAGTTACAAAAACTTCCAGAGGGTAGCGGTATTAAACCTGCTGCAACGAAAGCAACAAAATTATTTTAAAGACTAACTGGAATAAGCTTTTTGTGGAGCAGCGCCAACCACTTTTATCAGATGCACAGAATGTCAGTTGGTGTCAGCTATACGTATTTGTGCCAAGGGCTGGAAAACTAGAAAAGGTTGGGTGAAATGGTAACAGCATGCAAACAGGACAGCCTGTGACAATTCAGTGGGAGCTTAGATGTTTGCAAAGTAAGTACAGGTGACCGTTCGCAACAGCAGTACAGTAATTGGTTACAGCAGAATCGCCTTAGCAGTGCTGAATCAACCAACATCTGCAGAAGGTCCGAAAGCTATTGGCCCAAAGGAACAGAATCAGATTTCATTATTAGTTCAAAGAACTATACACAAAGTGCCTCCCCCCGCCCCTTGAGGTTTATGATGATCGGCCGGTATAAGATGCCGGACAGATTGTTCTGGGAAGGCCAGCAGGGTGGCAACCAACATCAGGAAGGCCCAGGAACTGAAGGCAGGAAGCAGATAAGCAGACAAGACTGGAAGCAGAGCAATAACTTAACTCAGGCAGCAGGCAGAAGGAGGAATTCCAGATAGGGGACCAGGAATGCAGGAAAGCTGCAGGACGGACTGAAAGAACGAGGGGGTCAAACTGAACGCAGCTTAGAGAGGGGTTTCCCCCCTAGTGAACTGCAACCATAATCTCATGGTTGCCTTTCTGCTGAAGTGGAACCAAATGAACAAAAAAATGGGGGGGGGGACTGTTCAAAATAAGTGGTTTAATGAACAAAAAACTCAGGAGATTTACTCTTTTTGTAGGGTGGTAGAAAAGCACCTCTCTCTCTCTCTCTCTCTCTCTCTCTCTCTCTCTCTCTCTCTCTTAGAAAAGCAGACAAAAGAGACCATGTAATTATTGGAGAGGAAAAGATATGCAGGAGAAGGAATAAAATGTTTTGTGATTGGTAGTTTTCCAGTTCCAGTTGCTCTGTTTCCGAGCCTGTTTGAGGGGCCGTCTGGTCCAATCCTGGGTTAAACCGTAAGAAAGGATAGCAACAGCCTTGAAGTTTCCCATCAACAGCAACTGAAGAGCAGACTGAACAGGAACACAGGTCAGCTTGACATGGCCTTCCTCATTATAGTGAAATGTCTTACATTTAGATTTCACCGTGATTTTTCTTGTATTTACTGTATTTCAATGTTCTGTTGTGCAAACCGTCCTGGGGTTTTTCCCTCTTTAAGGGCAGTATAAAAATAAAAATAATAAAATCTGAATTATAGTATTTTCTTTTTTGGTAAATTACTGGGCATACAAGTTAACACCTGCATATGTTATGGAAATCTGTTCTCTTTTGTCTGAGTGTGATGCAAAACTGCCTACCCTACTGCAAATCTTCTGCATTTACTTTGGCCCCAACGTATTAATTGCTTCATTCAGATGAACGAAAAGGGCCTTTTCGGTGAAGGCTCCTCGTGTGTGGAATGCTTTCCTCTTGTCTGCTTTGAAGTGGTAGGCAAAAACATTTTTATTCACCCAAGTCCTCAGTCCTTCATTTGAACTGTAATTAGTTATATTTGTAGCCTACTTTTGTGCTCATCCTTTTGGTGGGGTGAAGTTGTCCTTTATGTATATATTTATGGATGAGAATTTTACGTTATTGTTCTATTGGTGCTTGTATGTTTGCTTTTAATGCTTGTTATTTCTGTTCTCTGAAAATTGCTTTAAGACAGTTAATAATAATCAGACTAAACCAGTTTGAAATGCCTAGAGCTCTATGTTTTCAATTGAATAATGGAATGCAACAGGTTCTGGCTGACTCAAATTATAGCTTTGAGCTACTCCTCAGATGGGTTCAGAATGCCAATAAAAAAAGAGACACTTTGTGGGAGAAAGGCATCCAAGCATCTTGGTTCTTTCACCAGCAAATGTTATCTTAGCAAAAATAAAAATAAGAACGTCGCAATCGCCTTGCACGGTCTGGCAGGTTCTGCTCACTGTTTCTATCAATTCCAAGTCAAATGCCTCTGGACGCTCACAAACAAAGCATTGTATGATAGCCATTCTCTGTTGTTTTGTCCTCAGCGTGTATGCACACACACAGGTATATTGTTCCTGAATGTGGAGGTCCTAATTCGCTGCCACGACTAATAGCCATTGACAGATCTGTCTTCTTTCAGTTGGTTTAATCCTTTTAAAAAGTCACTTATGCTGTTGTTCTGGGAGGCAAGGGAAGGAAAAACCAAATGCCAGCGAGATGCAGGAGGAAGATTTGAATAAAAAGGATTTGTTTATCGCTTCTATTATGAGTAGAGAGTGAAAAAGCAAATATAAAAATGAGGACAACGTTCCAGATGAGCTTAAGTTCTGCTACAACAAATAACTCTGACCAGAGGATGATGACTACAAAGAATCCTGAAGCTTGGGCTGGTCCTGTGCTTCAGGCAGCGAAATTCGGCCAGCGCTGTGGGTCGGTGTAACTAGAGGCAAAGGAGGACATAGTTATTGATCTTTAATAGATGTAAATTCCAGAGGAACAGCTGTGTTAATGTGCTTTACGAAGAACATCAGGGAATCCTTAAAAACTAACCCATTTATAGTGTGGTAAGCATCTCTGAATGAGATATATGACAAAGTGGGCCTTCTCTCATGAAAGTTTCTGTCACAATAAACGGGCGAGTTTGTGAGGTGATGTGGGAGTCAGTGTTGTTTTTAATTGTCAAGTAGAAGAGGAGATTTCAGCAGGTGCAGCTTGTCACAGAGACTGAGGAAAATTGCACCTGCCAAAATTCACTGAAAGGCACACACACACAAATTGCCCCCCTTTTTTGTATCTGGTCGCTCCAGTTTCCAACCCACAAACTCGAATCGTTCTGATTTCCAATTCATTTGTACTCCCCTGCCCCAAACAAGATTTTAGTAACTTTAAATATAGTCCAAACAATAGTGCAATAAAATCTGAGCGTGTAAACTGTGTGGCTGCCTCTTATATTTACACCTGAAAGGGCTGCTACTGTCTGCTGCTCTCGCACACCAAAGGTGTTGCCCACAGGGCCTGCTGCCAAAAGCCAATAGCGGTTAAATTTCAACAGTCAATTTATTAGAATATAATTAAAGCCCTGGGAAAATACTGCAGAAATAATAAAATATGGATGTGTGTTTTATGGGAGCATTAACAGAGTTGCTTAAACGGCAGAAGGGAACAGGTGATTCGGAGCATTAAAATTGGGCCCATCTTGATTCACTTAAAAATAAATTGAGCACAGCGATGGAAAACAGACTGCAGGCAACAACCTTGCACTTTATATATGGGGGAAGGGAGATTAGAGACTGTAACGCAGTAAGGCAATGATATTCCCCCCTCATAAATTCTGAAGAAACTGACGGCAGCTGAAGGTTTTATAATGGATGCTTTCAGGGTGAAAAGTAATTATCCGCCATTTTCCTTTCACTGTTGGATTCACAGCAGCATGATGACTCTTGAGAATTTATACCGAACTCGCCAAAGTCATCGAAATGTTTTAGCACCTCAGTCGGGTACAAAATCCATAATCACGGCATTGTGGTTGTGGTTTTTCCTCATTTAAACACCTGTTTGGCAATTCTGTCCCCCAGGTCTAGCCCAAGGCATCTCATTGCCTGAAGCAACGGTGCTTCCCCCATCCCATGCACCAGCCAACAAGACTGAACCTTACATGTTGTTGTTGTTTAGTCATTTAGTCATGTCCGACTCTTCGTGACCCCATGGACCAGAGCACGCCAGGCACTCCTGTCTTCCACTGCCTCCCGCAGTTTGGTCAAACTCATGTTTGTAGCTTCGAGAACACTATCCAACCATCTCGTCCTCTGTCGTCCCCTTCTCTTGTTCCCTCCATCTTTCCCAATATCAGGGTCTTTTCCAGGGAGTCTTCTCTTCTCATGAGGTGGCCAAAGTATTGGAGTCTCAGCTTCACAATCTGTCCTTCCAGTGAGCACTCAGGGCTGATTTCCTTCAGAATGGATAGGATTGATCTTCTTGTAGTCCATGGGACTCTCAAGAGTCTCCTCCAGCACCAAAATTCAAAAGCATCAATTCTTCGATGATCAGCCTTCTTTATGGTCCAGCTCTCACGTCCATACATCACTACTGGGAAAACTATAGCTTTAACTATAACTGTATGAAACTTACTTAAACCCTGGCAATTCCACTGTACCTGAGGGCAGTAGGCTGGCTTAGGGGGTGGAGGGCAGGCACACACAGTCTATTGACTAACGGTAGGGGCATTGACATTGGGTTGTTTTGAGATTCTCTTCCATTAGGGTCCTTTCCTCTGCCAAAATATGATTTGTAGTTCTACAAGCCTTGGGATTCCCTAAGCCTGCTGATACCTCCCTCTTAAGCGTGAATGCTCCCATTTTTTTGGCTACCTAAAGATTTGCACTTAAAAATGAGTTCACTGTTAGAATACATCAGGAATGGAGAACCTGTGGCCCTTGGGATCTTGTTGGTGTAATGTTTTATTATATTTTTATATGTGTTGGAAGCTGCCAAGAGTGGCTGGGGCCGCCCAGTCAGATGGGCGAGGTAGAAATAATAAAATCCTCATCATCATTTGCCTTCAGGAAGATATCGGTCCCAGTTAGCATGGCTCATTGCCAGAGATACTGGAAGGCCACAGGCTTTCCAACTCAGATATATAAAATTGCAGAGGTGAGGTCAACAAATTGCCTAACGCCACCTACAGAATTTGTGGCCGAGATTTCACAAGGGACTTCTCAACACACAATTTATGCTTATCTAATTTCTATATAAGCTCCAGCAGCCAAAATTCATTATCTAGGCAGGTGCCAGCTATAAATTTAATAATAAATTAAATAAATATCCCACCCCACTTTGTGATAAAAATGTAAACCCAGGATGTAGATAAGATTCTTAGCAGCTGGTGTTACCAAGGTCAGGGGCAGTTTAATTTCATGCCAGTAGCATCCCCAAGAACACCCTTTTTTTACCTTCACCCATATTTAAGTGAAATGCTGCCATCCATTCTTGGGGGGAGGGGGAATTGAAAACTGTACCAAACGGGAAATTTAAAGGATGGCAGTGGAATGTTGATAGTGACAGGGCAATTGAATTATATACATGTCTACTCGGAAGTACCACCCCTTGGGTTCAGTGTGTTTACTCTCAGGTAAGCAGGTATAGGATTGCAACTTGAATGGCCCACTCCCAATAACAGGAGTTATAGTGTTGCTTCTGGGGAAGGTGTGTGTGTGTTTGTGTGTGTGTGTACAAACATGCACAAACTCATGCACTCACGCAGCGTTGCATACTAAGCTCATACACTATAATTGCTAGAAGGTGGATCCATTGGAAAGGTCAAAAATGTCTCAGAAAGTCTCCTCAGCCTGGACAAACCTTGTACTGACAGCTCGCAGATGTTGTTGTCAAAAGGGCATTTTCAGCCTCTCTCTCAGAGGTGCTGGTGGAGGCAGTCTGTTAGACCAGGAGATCTTCTCAGCTCTCAGTTTTTTTGCATGGAGACATTCCTTTGGTTGGGTGGGGCAAGGAAAGAGGAGGATATGAAGTGAAAGATCGTGGGAAAGCTATCGAGAAAGCCAATATGCCTGCAGTACTCCTGAGTCAAGAAGCAAGTTGTTTGCATTCCCTTTTCTGAGGAAGGTCTCTTCTTGTAGCCTTCTTTTACCTTGTGATACAACGCAGGCACAGAACCACATCATGGGACCATACAACCTCATGACGCGGCAATAACGATGTTATAAATAGAAAAGCAGAAGCAGGGTGGGGGTGAGAAGAAATGGAATAACTGAAAAGCAGGGCTGGGGAGGGAGAGAAGGATGCCAAGAACAAATCCAAGTTTCTTCATGAGCAGCTGTCCCCATTCCACAAAACTCTGAGAGGAAAGCTTGTGAGAACAAAACCAACATTTCTGGCATCCTTTGGATGAAGAAAGTAAACTCTGGCTTGGAGTCAGAGAAGGGCTAGCAGTGTTTTGGGGTTCTCCTCTTCCTTCCTGCTTCGGTCCCTTGAGCGCCCCCACCACTACATTGGTACCTCGGGTTAAGTACGTAATCTGTTCCGGAGGTCCGTACTTAACCTGAAACTGTTCTTAACCTGAAGCACCACTTAAGCTAGGGTTTAGGGTGACTAGTTGCTGGAAATCACAAGTTGGGGAGCATGTAGTTTATCTCAAGTCCTCCTTGCGGGTTTTATGTACAGTGGTACCTCGGGTTAAGTACTTAATCCATTCCGGAGGTCCGTTCTTAACCTGAAACTGTTCTTAACCTGAAGCACCACTTAAGCTAATGGGGCCTCCCGCTGCTGCCGCGCTGCTGCTGCACGATTTCTGTTCTCATCCTGAAGCAAAGTTCTTAACCTGAGGTAATATTTCTGGGTTAGCGGAGTCTGTAACCTGAAGCGTCTGTAACCCGAGGTACCACTGGACTTCAGAAGACTCTCTGTAATGGTACAGAAAGGACGGGGCTACGACTGAGGGAAAGAAATCGCAGTGATATCAGAGATACCCTCATTCAGTGTGCAGAACTCCCTTGCTGGATCAAATGTAAAAATAATGTAGAAATACGAGGCTTCCTTTGTTTCTAGTGTGCCCTTATTCAAAAGATGTAGCAGGGTGGGGAGACGGGAGACGAGAGGCACACTTTAGATTAGGACCAGATGTGGTATGGGGGGAGGCGGGGGGGCAATAAAAGCTTGATGGTGCCAGCACAACGTTGGGGGGGGTATTTTTATGCTTTGGCATGAGATTTGAATGTACCCATCTGAAGCACCACATGTTGATGTTAGTCACTCAGATGACTGCAGCAATCTCGCAGCGTCTTGCTCCTGCCAATGTGGGAAACTGAAAACAGCCTCATCCGTCTTGTTTTTCCTTATAAACACTTGGACAGCAGGCAAATGCCAACTGGAGCACGTCTTCAGAGCATCCTCAAAGCTCCCTGGATAAGCCTTACCTTGGCCAAAGTCCAAATGTCCACGCTTTATTACCGTTCTCATCTCTGCTCTCCTCTATTCCCCTTCAAGATTTTAAATCGTGTGGTATGCACTCGTCGTTTTTAAATCGTTGCATCATATGTACCTTTTCATGGCTCACATTCCATGAGATTACATCACAACCAGTGTGTGAAAATGTCTCCTAACCACAACAACGTTAGTGGACCAAGGCAACTTTTGTCAAGGGCAAGTTCTATGTCCCTGAAAAGAACATAAATGTATCCTGGCTAGTTCTGAGAGAATAACTATTTCCAGAGGGGCAGCCGCTTTAGTCTCTTGCAGCCAAAATAACAAAGAGCCTTGTGGCACCTTAAAGACTAATTTACAGTGAAATCTAGAGGTAAAATAGCCTCTAACTGAAAGGCCGTTCTGTTTAACTTAATGGGCCTTACTCCCAGGTCCATGGGATTTGGATTGCAATTCACAAAAGTGTATGCCTTAATACATCTGTTGGACTTTAAAGTGCCACAAGACTGTTGTGCTGTTCCGGAACAAACTAGTGCATAGCTCGGCAAACATCATTTCAAATCCCCAGTTGGGCTATAAAGCATGTAATCTGGTTCAACCAATGCTATTTTCCTAGAAAAAGAGGCACCAGGACTCACCATGAACGCCTTCCTGCTTATAATGGCAATGATGCCCACCTGAGAGGTGAGTTCTGGCTTTAAAAAAAGGCCTGGGTTTAACTGATTTTTGTATTGTGGTTGGGGCTCAGCTAATCAGTTCCTGCTAGCGGAAGCCGGTGGAAGGACTTCTGCTAACGCAACAAAGCTTCCCCTGTCTCTCCCCCCCATGACCCTTGAAATTGGTGTGGGGTGGGTCACAAGAACACCCAGAATACTGAGCAGGGGGGAATGTGAAGGACCATTCCCTCTGGCAAGCTGGAAAACTTGTGCCAATGAAACAATAGCCATAGAGCTATGTTGAATTCCTCCTTGTATTCTTTATAGCATTGCATCTCACCCTGGAGCCTTATGGGGAAGGGTGGGTAAAAATCAATCAATCAATTAACAGTAACAGTAACAATAATACCAAAATGCTGGGGGAGATGTACAGTGGTACCTCGGGTTACAGACGCTTCAGGTTACAGACTCCGCTAACCCAGAAATAGTACCTCGGGTTAAGAACTTTGCTTCAGGACGAGAACAGACATCGCATGGCGGCAAGTGGTACCTCAGGTTAAGAACAGTTTCAGGTTAAGAACGGACCTCCAGAACGAATTAAATTCATAACCCGAGGCACCACTGTATAACCTTTTCTGAAGGACCCTGCTTCTGTGCCTTTAACAGCAGCCTGAAACACAGACATGTAACAGGTGGAGCAGTTTCCTAGCATAAGGATAAAGTGATGCAAGACTTTGGAATCTTTTCCTTGCGTTTGTATCCAATCCTTCCTCCAAGGTCACACACGGGATTAGCCCATTCGATCTCCAAAACAACCATGTGAATAGGTCAGGCTGCGATGCTGACCGGCCCAAGGTCACCCTGTGGGGACCTAAAGTCAGGTTTCCATAGCCCATGCACAATAATGCCAGCAACAAGAAGGCATTGGCTTTCAATGGCTGTAGGTTAGTCAATGGCACCTCTCCCTGCGTATAATTAACCCACACTTCCCTACTGCCTCTCTGTTAAAACTGATTGCGGACCTTACTGGTAATGAATTACTGCGAGGAGGAGGCCACATCCAGGCTGGTCCGTTTGCTTTCTTTACTACTCATGGGTGAGATCCAAATCAATCTTGTCTCGCTGGTTATTCAGTCAGCATATTTAAATTAGTGCTGTTTCTTTTCTGCTTCACTTGATAAGCACAAAGAAGGGAGGGTCTGGGTGCTGAGCCCTATCCAGAAACATCCATCTGCAGAGCAGATTAACGGGAACTTCTCAAACTCACCAGAGTTTTGCAGCAGCCAGAAAAACACAGAGCGCAAGGTTTTCCTGCAGAGAAGACAGCGGTTCCGAGGAGGAGGAGATACACAGGAAAGAGATGGGGTGGGTAGGGGGACGTGCGTAGGAAACCCAGATTGGAGATAAGAAATTTTGAATTGCCATCTACTATATATACAGTCATGGTTAACGTTATAGGAGCAAGGGAGTTGGGAGCAGAGGGGTTATTTTGTAACATGTGCTGAGATTTCTGGGATTCTGGACAAAGGCTGGCTTTAGGTTTGGAATGCTCAGCCGAAAATGAAAAGGAAGGGATGTCACTATGGGAGATGCAGAGGAGCAGCTGCTCACTATCATGTTACTCTGGGTAAAACTGAACCGAGGAATAGCTGAGAAGGGGACCAGCAGCACAAAGGCCCAGATCAGCCTAAGAATAACCATAACTTTCTGAAAGTTAAATTAACATAGCTGGAGGAACAAAGATTTTTGCATGGATTTTTTTCCTCTCAATTTTTCTTTTATAATAAAAAAATATAATCTTTATAAGCAAGCCACATTGAGCCTCTACACAACTCGAGTCCATCACCGATAAGGGAATCCTGGGCAAATTCTGCCAACTGTCCACTAAAAGCAGGTGTGCGCACATGTTGGAGGTGATTCGGTTAAGATGCTTTTCTTCCTCTGGGGTGTCGGAAATATTCGGACTTCGGACACGTTGCTAAATTCTTAACTTTATTTTCACTTTAAATCTATCTGTCAAGAGATAGGTGCTCTTGATCTCAAAGAATCATAGAATTGTAGATTTGGAAGGGATCTCAAGGGTCATCTAGAGTCCAACCCTCTGCAGTGCAGGAATCTCAACACATGGCTACCCATCCAAGTTGAAACCACAATGGACCCTGCTTAGCTTTGCAAATGTGCTAGCAGTTTTATTGCTGCACCATACTGAGTGCTTCATATCAATTTATCAGATGATGTACCGCTGATAACAATAAATTGTTTAATAGAATAGGGACACTCCAGCAATATTCCAAAGGGGTAACTGTGCTAGTCTGTTGCAGCAAAACCAATGCAGACTTGTGGAACATTAAAGACCAACATATTTATTGTGGCACAAAGTTCCTTTGACCATCCTCTGATGATGCATAAAGTGCTGTTTTTTATTGGTGTGGTAGCTGGTCCAAAAGAAAGCCAGCAAGGGGGTGGGGGACAGAAATATTATTACAAAATGTGGCCAGAAGGTTCAGAAATGCAAGTATGTTATCACCAATGCAAAGCATGAAAGAAAAACCAGATCCAATCAAGAGAATGGCAGATCCATTCAAATGGGGTCTTATCCAGCCTGTGATGAATTAGCAAAGCAAGAGGAACAATGTATACAATAACATCTAAAGGAGGGCAATCACTTTCTATCTTGAACCACCCACTCCCGGTCTTGTCTGAGTCAGATTGCGTCAGATCTCCAGATAAATCCCAGCTCAGCAAATTCAGGTTGGAAATAACTTCATCACAATCCAATGAAGTTAGTCATGACTAACAGCCTCTAGGGTTGCCATACGTCTGGAATTTTCCAGACATAGCTGGAATACTGCAGTCGGAAGCAGTGTAAGGGTGGAAATCGCTTAAATGTCCAGGAAAATCTGGACGTATGTCAACCAATGTTGGAATGGGGGGGAGCTCAACAACTTTGGCGAAGAAGAAGAAGAAGAAGAAGAAGAAGAAGGAAGGCTCAACAACTTTTGCATCCAGATTTTCACTTTCTGAAACATGGCAACTCTTACCTGTGCATGCTGACTCAGAAGAGATCAGTGCAACTTAGGGTGCTTCCAGAACCATTTGATCTGGGTTTACCCTTCTTGGAGAAAATCCAATAAATTAAAAAAAAACTTGCTGCCATTTGCTATATCTGAATGGCCCATTTGCAATATTAAGCCCTCACTTGGGAACAGCCATGCTGCCAAAGGTGCGTGCAAATCATTGCATCTAAAACCTAAGGCTGTAGTCCTGTGTACACATAGGGCCAAACTACATGTGACTTGAGAGAGATGGCTCTCCTGGTGACTTCTTACGTTTCCTAAAATACGTTGCATGGTAGCTCTTTGGACTGTGGCTGTGGTACTACCACAGATGTATTTTTTTATCCTTTCTGCTATGCTAATCCCCCAAATATATGGGTACTTATATTGCAGTTGCAGCCCCCCCCCCCAAATAATGAATTGATAAATCTGATGATTATTTTTAAATTGTGCATGTAAGTCACCTACAGATGTTTTGTATTAGGCAACACGCAATGATACTTACCCTTCCATAATTCAAGCACGAGCATGTAGTTTGGCCTATATGTGGGAAAATGTTTACATCCTTAGATAACTCAGTAGTCTTCACTATTATTTGTGTCTTAAATCCTAAACAATCTTTTAAAAACACTTTATGGCATTGCAAACCCTAGCAAAGCTACCGGACCACTTTAAAATATTTAATTTTGACCTGATCAACATCCCATACCCTTTTAAAATGTGGCTCTTTTTGGGGGGGGGTATTATTGGGTTATTGTTTTTATTTTTATATGAACCGCCCTGAGACCTTCGGGTATAGGGCGTTATATAAATTCAATTCATCATCATCATCTTATTACTTTATTTGTAACCCATTCTGTTTCAGGAACACATTACACAGATATAAAAGATATAGGGCCAAAACTGGGATGGTAAGATGGGACTTTATTTTACAGGTCAGCCCATTTTATAATGAAAGAGGACAAAACGTATTTGTCCCATACAGGACATTTAAAATGGTCACACATCTGTGGTTATATCTACATAAAGAGCTACACACACTTTACAATTTCAGTATGATTATGTACATATCTATCTAGTCATCAGTCTTCCCCTTTTCTGTGTGCGTATCTTAGTGAATTTATTGGTATCTACCTGTATGAGCCTGTCTCTGCATCCATTTTGTGTTATTTTAAGGAACCCACAGCTCAAAGAATAGTCTATTAATCATGAGAGGAAACACCTAGATACAGGAAAGAAGACACAGACATCAATAGACCAACAATTAAGGCTTGCAGTGGTGGGGTAACCTCACCTTAATATACATGATTGAAGATTTTTTAATTCTGGGATGCAAATCATACTCCATAAAGAGTGGGTTATATTCTGTTATGGAAGAGCAGAATGTTTTAAATCACCAATACATTTATCTGAATAATCGTAGAGAGCTAGAGTACTGTTTAGGGGTTTTTGTTGTTGGAGTTGCTGCTGCTATTGATACTATTTTTTATTGTCTAGGTCTACTTTTGTTGCTTGTAATTTACGTGATATTTTGATATGTTGTAAGCCACCTCGAGCATGGTTTTAACTTTGGAAAGGAGGCATACAAATAAATTGATTGATAACAGTGGGGAAAATTTGCAAATAGTCCACATCTTTCTGCTGAAGCTATCAAGTTCATGTTGGAATCGTATTTGTGAATGGGGTTTGATTTACAACACATGAACTGACAGAGAAACCATAGAATGACTCTTAATTGGCACCTTTTTAATATTACAATACTAGTCCTGCTTGCCAGAACCCTAGTAACAAATGGCCATACAGTGGTACCTCGGGTTAAGTACTTAATTCGTTCCGGAGGTCCGTACTTAACCTGAAACTGTTCTTAACCTGAAGCACCACTTTAGCTAATGGGGCCTCCTGCTGCTGCGCCGCCGGAGCACAATTTCTGTTCTCATCCTGAAGCAAAGTTCTTAACCTGAAGCACTATTTCTGGGTTAGCGGAGTCTGTAACCTGAAGCGTATGTAACCTGAAGCGTATGTAACCCGAGGTACCACTGTATTTTCAGTGGCCTTTCAGGTCTCATTCCCCCTCCCTCCCTTTTTAAAAAAAGGAATTCAAAGCCTGACTAATAGAATAAAATGTGTGGTCTTTGGGTGATATGAAAGCCAATAAAGCAAGTTAGTTGCTGGGGAAGCTCATTTTTGCGCATGTGATGGAGCAGGATGCCCAGAAGGGCATGATTCTTCCCTCTCAATGTGCTCCTTTCAACACATTGGGCAACAGGCCATAGGTAACATTACTGGAAAGAGTACAAGAAAAATGTAATTAATAAAATCAGCCAGTCAACCTCCCATGCCTATTTTGCACAGTGTTAGAACAAGCACAGGAATGAGTTGAAGCTGGTATCTAAAAGTCATTAGTGGTATGAATAAAAGTTTCCAGTTTGGCCCACGGCCATCTCGATTTTGCAGTTCTCGCCCCCAACCTCTGGGAACCTCACGCACTGGCAATCCTCAAGATTGCTGCCATTGTTAACAGAAGAACATTCTCTCCCTTCCGAGCAGTTCAGGGAAGTCTTTTTAGGGTTGAGCTCCAGAAGGTGATCCAAGTTTGACCTGATTCTTAAATGACAGAAGCACAGTGCTGTCTTCTGCTTCCCTACGGCAGTGGTCCATGTTGCTCCCAGTCGGAGCAAAATGTAAGAAAGCAGGTGGGAAAGTGGGGTAGAAACATTGGGAGATGCCCTATAATGATCAGACCACTGGTCCATCTAGCTCAGCATTGTCTTCATTGATTGGGAGCCAGTGTGGTGTAGTGGTTAAGAGCGGTAGTCTCGTAATCTGGGGAACCGGGTTCGCGTCTCCGCTCCTCCACATGCAGCTGCTGGGTGACCTTGGGCCAGTCACACTTCTCTGACGTCTCTCAGCCCCACTCACCCCACCAGAGTGTTTGTTGTGGGGGAGGAAGGGAAAGGAGAATGTTAGCCGCTTTGAGACTCCTTCGGGTAGTGATAAAGCGGGGTATCAAATCCAAACTCTTCTTCTTCTTCTCTCCAGCGGTTCAGAGGTTCTCTTCCAGCTGTACCTGGAGACACATGAGGCTGAACCCGGGACCTTCTGCTCTACCACCGAACACCTGCCTTGCCAACACAGGAGAGTCACATGAGAATTGTGCTGGCATCACAGGCCGGACCAGGGCAGCATCATTACGCTTGGGTTCTGACTCTTCTACATTATTTCTTCATATGTACTCTGCCACGGTGTATGGGGTGTTAGGGGAGGGAGTAATACCTTCTGGGGTAGTTTGCCCACCTTTGGTCCCCACCCTGCACTCACCTGTGGCTCCTAGAAGCTGCCAGCATGTGACAATGGCCACACCCTGGGAAGGGCTTTGACTGGCCAGCTAAACCAGGTGAGGGCAGCCAATGACTTGTCCACCTCGGAAGGTAGCCCATCTAGGAGAAGGAAAACTCTGATCCTATGCCTCCACTGTCTTGTGAGGCATCTTCAGAAGAAGAACAAGATAAGGAGTAAACCCTACACAAATCCAGAGTGGAGTCCTTAAGATGGTTCAGTGGTGCCATGTACACATCCTTCTGGCAACTCCTGCAGCCAAGCTTGTGTAAAACATATACGTAGCTCTGCTTTCCTTTGGACCACTTCAGCAAGGCTGAGAGGGGAGGTCTTGTCTCCTGAGCATCCCAGGACCTCCATACACACTGCCTAGGCTTGTGCCCCAGGGATGTCACTTCAGTGCTGCAAATGCAGTGGTTTGACTTCACCCCCGGAGGTGCACTCCATTGTGTCTTGAGACAGATGGATGTCAACTACCCTGACAGAAGCAGCATTGAATCAAGTGCAAGGAGAAGGAAACACACTGCTCCCATAATATAAGATTTGGGTTACTGCCTGTAAACGCAAAAACAACGAGGTGTGCCTGCAGTGTGTTGGGTTTTTGTTTTGCTTTTTTATACTTAGGATTAGTTTCCATCAGCACGAGAGATTATTTGAGTCATGCTTTTGTGGAAACATGTTTACAGATTAAGAAGAAATCAAAAGCAGCTGTTCAAGTTGTTATCCCCTGAACATAATCAGTGTGAACCCCAGACCATGACAAGCTGAGTGGTTTTTAGGCTGCTTCTTCCAACAGTCCCTAATTCTGAACTATTTTTTTGGGGGGGGGGGGGAGAAACTGCAATGATCAGTTTTGATCTCTCAGAAGCCCTCTATGTCCCATATGACTGGACTGCCAAACAGAGTTGTAGGGGCTGTCATCAGCACAAGAGATTAATAAGAAAGGTGGTGCTTCTAAAATCTGTAAAATGCAACGCTAAGCCAAACCATCGCTTTAACTATGAACAAACAAGCGTGCACAGGGAGAAAATTGTGGCTGCTTTGCTCCTTCCCTGGTCCTGCCCTGGAATTAAGCCATGGTTTGCTTAGCATCACACCCAAATCCTGGCTCATAATTTGTCTTCCACAAGCTATGAGTGGTAAGCCAAGAACAAGCCTTCATGACAGCACATGGTTTGTTTAGAATGAGAGAAACCATGAGCTCAGGTTGAGACATAACAGTAATCCAAACCGTGGCTTAGGTCGCAGCAACACGATGGCAGGAATGGTTGCTGTTGCTCTATGAAGCCAAACCAGTTGTCAATGCCTTGCTCCTGTCTCCAAATTTAATATGAGGATGCTTGAGCAACTTCTATGAATGCAAAGCACTACTGCAACCTGGGACACACCAGAGATGGCAAAGCTGTGTCTTGGCTAGTTTACTCTGCTACAGAAGTGGAGTCTCAAATGGTCAAATGCAAAATAAAAAATAAAAAATGCCCATCACACAGAAAACAAGTGTGCCAGTTTGCTAAATGCAGCAAATTTTTGTATGAAGAAGCATCCCATAATATGAGCTTCAACCCTTGCAGTGGTCCAGTCCATGAGAGAGAAGTAGGCCTAGCACAAAGCTAACGCAGGGAACAAGGAATACACCCCCTATTTCTTCCAGGTGTGACACATCTGCATTGAACCCTGTGCCCACGGCCAGGTTAGTCCTGCATTTCCAATTAATTTGTTCTTAAGGCAGCAGAACTGGGCTCAGCTAGACTACGTTGGCCACACACCTGAGCAGAAAACAGCCCCACCTGCTACTGTTTTGTGTGCAAAACCAAGAAAGTGCCTCTTGGCATGAGCTGAAAAAGCCAAGAGCTCCCATTTATTGTGCACATCTTCCAGGAAAGAGCATTTCCCTTCTCAGGCCACACCCTGCTTGAAATGCACGGAGGCCATTGACGTCATTGCCGTAGCGGCATTGCCTGGGCAGGTTGGTGCTTGTGACTCACTGCCAAGCCTCGGGCAGAAAGCACCGCAGAGAAGTTGCCCTTTGTCTTGTGATTCCATGGTGTCAGTTATGATAAGCACCTAATTCTCTCTTAATGATCCTGCCCATGGGTACCAGGCAGCAAGTTGTGTCCTCTATCGCTGAACTGCTTGGGAGGGGTACAGGATATAACCCTCAATCCACCTCTGTCACTCAAGGCTCAAGTGTCTTCTGTGGCCAGTTCTTTTTCCAGCTCTGGCTGATACGTCAGCGGCAACCATCCCTCAACCACTACCGCCTGACCACCATTTGTAACCTCATGGCTTGATTACTGTACTATGCTTTATGTGGGGCTGCCCTTGTTATCTGGTCCAGAAGCTTCATCTAGCACAAAATGCAGCACCTAGGCTGCTCATAGGAGCAGATTCCTGGCAATAGGCTACTTCACTGCTGAGAGAGCCACACTGCTTGCCAATTTGCTACCAGGCCAGATGCAAGGTACTCGTGTTAATCCACAAAGCTAAAAGTACATTAAGGACCATCTGATTTCTTATGTCCCATCTCAATGACTGAGATTCCCTGCTAGAGCACTTCTGGTTCCCCACACTGCTGGGGTTCAGATGGCCTTCGGTAGGGACCAGGCTCTGCTCTGTGTTTTGGCAGAAATCACCTCGCCCTTCTTTCAAACACCTTTTGAAAACTATATAGTGTGGCCGAAATATTGGGAAATTTTGGAACAAGAGGGAGACAAATTGAAACTGCAGAGTTTTGAAAAACTAAAAAATAAAGTGCGAGATTGGCTTCATTATTATCAGATAATGGAGGCATATAATTTGGACAAGAAAATTGGCTTCCAGGTGGAAAAATCAAAATTGGAAACAGAACTGTTAGATTCCAAAACCAAGATTTTGTCAAAGATGTATAACTTGCTGTTGAAATGGAATACTCAGGATGAAACGGTGAAATCTGCTATGATTAAATGGGCACAAGATGTTGGACATAACATAATGATGGCTGACTGGGAACAGTTATGGACCACAGGTATGAAGTTTACGGCATGTAATGCCTTAAGAGAGAATATTATGAAAATGATTTACAGGTGGTACATGACACGAGTCAAGCTTGCAAAGATCTATCATTTGCCCGATAATAAATGTTGGAAATGTAAAGAAACTGAAGGTACATTCTTTCACCTTTGGTGGACGTGCCCAAGGATTAAGGCTTTCTGGGAGATGATTTATAATGAAATGAAAAGGGTATTTAAATATACCTTTCTGAAGAAACCAGAGGCCTTTCTCCTGGGCATGGTTGGTCAATTGGTGTTAAAGAAGGATAGAACTTTCTTTATGTATGCTACAACAGCAGCAAGAATACTTATTGCAAAGTATTGGAAGACACAAGATTTACCCACTTTGGAAGAATGGCAGATGAAGGTGATGGACTATATGGAACTGGCGGAAATGACTGGCAGAATCCAAGACCAGGGAGAAGAGTCGGTGGAAGAAGATTGGAAGAAATTTAAAGACTATCTACAGAAATACTGCAAAATTAATGAATGTTAGAATGATGTTGGATTGAAGTTAAGTGGTTTTTAGCAGCAATGTTATAAAGGAATATGTAAAAATGGATTGTTAACAGGTGATAATCTAAAGTTATAATATATTAAGATAAAAGATCAAGATAAAATCAAAGAGGGAAAGGATTTGCTGAATTAACTAATTTGAACTGGAATACTAAAAAGGGAGGTGTGAGGAGGTCGGGGAAACAAGCAAATGAAAGATAAGATATGGAAAGATTAATCTGTTTTTTAACTGTTTTTATCTTGTATTTTCATTTTCTATTTCTCTCTCTCTTTTTTTCGCTTATTTTTGTAATATGTTGAAACTTTAATAAATATCTTTTTTTTTTTTTTTTAAATGAAAACTATATAGTGGTACCTTGGTTTGCAACCGCTTTGGATTACAACCGTTTTGGATTACCATGTCAAACCCGGAAGCGTGTCTCCCTTTTTTTGGATCACAACCCATTTTTTTCTGGATTACAACCAATTTTTTTGGGGGGGAGGCCCCATTGGCGAAAGCACGCCTTGGGTTACAACCTGTTTTGGTTTACAACCAGACCTCTGGAATGGATTATGGTTGTAAACCAAGGTACCACTGTATTGTTTTGATGGTCCTTTGCAACCTGGATTTCTCCATTTTAACCAACCATTGTTTATTGATGTTTTATTGATGTTCATAAGCAGGCATAGGAAAACTTGGCCCTCCAGATGTTTTGAGACTACAATTCCCATCATCCTTGACCACTGGCCCTGTTAGCTAGGGATGATGGGAGTTGTAGTCCCAAAACATCTGGAGGGCCGAGTTTGCCTATGCCTGTTCTTAAGGTTGCTTTTTGCTGATTTTATTCTGATATGTTGTATGCCACCTTGAGAGGTGTGTGTACCATATATATGCAAGTAGTTTAATAAATAAATACTTGGAGGAAGAATTTCAAGGAGGTAACGGAGCATCAATTTTAGTCTTCAAAGCCATGCTAGAGATCTTCCTGGTTCTTGACCTGACCGGACACCACTGACCCCAATCGCTAAGACGGCATGATCTGAATGATGGGGAGATGATGGTAGGGTGCTGCGGTAATAGTATGGACTTCAGATTGCAGTGAGGTTTCACGTTTTCCCTTAATGCTCCCCACAAACTCTCTCTACTAATGCGTGTCCTGTTGCAATTTTCTCAGACAGCCTAATATGAATGAGTTCTCCCTCCCCCCTTATAACAACCAAATACTAAAGAGGCATTTAATTGGATTATGTCAAGCAAGATGAAAAGCCAAGGAAAATAAGGAAATTGAAACATGTGGCAGATAAAAACCCTGCACGTTAAAGAATCGTGGAGCTTAAAGACACCACCCCCCTCCACCTCGTTTGAAAATGTTGCTGACATTTGCGTGACTTTGATTTTTGTTTTATCTTTATTTTAATGCGTTTGTGGGAAAAAAAACCTGTGCAGGAGCAGGTCAGAAGGTACTAGCGACAGCATTCAACTAACCGTGTTCTAAAAAGGACGCTTTCCTGACTGAAATAAGTGTTTTAGGAGTGGCCTAGTTTTTGTTCAAGTTATGAGAGATTTATAGCAACTTTCTTATAAGTATAGGGGAAGAGCATGTTGGAAGCAAACAGGCGCCTAAAGAAGGCAGCACAACTAGTAACCTTGCAGCAGATTCCCACAAAACAATTCTTGTAATTTATTCACCATCCCCTACTTGCATCCCAGTTTGGGCTGACTCCAGCTCAGAACTTCCATCGCTTGGTCAGTAACCTAAATTCAAACTGTTGCTTCTCTGCCTCTCCCAGCAGCAGGAGGCTGTAACATGAGGCTAGAGAGAATATTCCAGCCATTAAAGAACATTAAACCTCTTTGCTTAACCTGTGATCTCTACTTAGGTAGTATGCAAGGCAAATCCATTCACAATAATCTAACAGTGGAATCTTATATGCGTCTATTCAAAAGTAAGCCCAAACGATTTCAGTGGGACTTGTTCCTAGGTGAAGCGTACCTAGGACTTCAGCCTAAACAGCCAAATTTGTAACAAGATGATCAATCCCGTGTCACAATTTGGCTTATATTTATTCGTTTGCTTATAGGGGACTAAATACTTCTGTAGGCAATGCTCATCCTGGCATCAAGCTGTACCCAACAAACCAGCACAAGGGACTTGAAAGATGGTTGACTTCTGTAAGGATAGTAAAGGTAAAGGGACCCCTGACCATTAGGTCCAGTCGTGACCGACTCTGGGGTTGCGCACTCATCTCGCTCTATAGGCTGAGGGAGCCGGCGTTTGTCCGCAGACAGCTTCCGGGTCATGTGGCCAGCATGACTAAGTCGCTTCCGGCGAACCAGAGCAGCACACGGAAACGCCGTTTACCTTCCTGCCGGAGCGGTACCTATTTATCTACTTGCACTTTGACGGGCTTTCGAACTGCTAGGTTGGCAGGAGCAGGGACCGAGCAACGGGAGCTCACCCTGTTGCGGGGATTCGAACCGCCGACCTTCTGATCGGCAAGTCCTAGGCTCTGTGGTTTAACTCACAGCGCCACCCGCGTCCCTCTGTAAGGATATTTCCCCCTTAAAATGATATCTGTAAATTTGACTGGCTCATTAGGTACTATGTTTTGTTTATTCCCCTTCCTTGAAGGTCATACTAACCACAAAGAGCCTCTCCTTGGATAGCTGAATTTTGTCAAACAGTAATAACTACCTTGCAAACCAGAGGAAATCAAACAGACAAACGAACTCACTGTGCCCAGACTTTGCCCTTCTTTCATACTGTGCAGAGCAGCTTATTCCACTGTTGTGCTTAATGTTTACCATCCTTGAGCTTACATCCGGCTCCACTGACAGACAGGGAGTAGGCTGTGGTTAGCCTGTTGTGAGGAAAATGCACTCTGCATGTCCTCAAATGCACTCTTCGCTGCTACTTCCAATCTCACAGGACTTCCAAGACTGAGGACAGGCTTTTAGGCAGGGGTGGACAGACTTTTGATTCAATGATAAATTTTGCTGGTGCGTTTTTACTAGAGATTCTAGGTCCACCAACCAGAGGCTGGTGGCAGAATAACAGCCAGGGCAGACACACAGTTGGACTGAAGGAACTTGAGTGGCTGTGTGAGAAGAGCACATGTTCAGCTGAGGAATTTGTTTCTGGCACCAGAAATGAGCTCCTAGTCTTTCCAACCCCAAACTCCACTCCTGGTTCCCTGAGAACCAAGTTATCTTTGTTTTAGCAGCCTAATTTACACACCTTGTTATGGTCAAGCTATCAGTTTGACCCAGTTCTCTCAGGTTGCGATCTACTGGTAGACCTCTATCTTCCAGGCTAAAGGGTAGAGCCCAAAGGCAGTAAGGGGATGGGTAGAGATTCCTGTTAAAAGCACCTGTGATTTCTCCTGAACTACATATTCTTGTGTGCAGCTTTGGGCATCTGGAGCAGCATTTCAAGATCTTTGCATACTTAGCTTTCAAAGAGATGGTTGACGCTGGGGTGAGAGGGGGCAGCAGCAAGGTGAGGACTGGATGGTGCAGTAGACTTTTAAAAGTTCAAGATACGCTGCCTTAATCACATATTTGAGACCTACCCCTTAGACGACTTTGGCTGCAGCATTGAAGCCTGCCAAGAAACTGGACTCAAGTGCTACACAGAGTTTTGCTGCCTTTGAAAAGAAATATCTCATTGCTTAAAGGTAAAGGTACCCCTGACCATTAGGTCCAGTCGTGACCGACTCTGGGGTTGCGGCGCTCATCTCGCTTTACTGGCCGAGGGAGCCGACGTAGTTTCAGGGTAATGTGGTCAGCATGACTAAGCTGCTTCTGGTGAACCAGAGCAGCGCACGGAAACGCCATTTACCTTCCCGCCGGAGCGGTACCTATTTATCTACTTGCATTTTGACGTGCTTTCGAACTGCTAGGTTGGCAGGAGCAGGGATCGAGCAACGGGAGCTCACCCTGTCACGGGGATTCGAACCACCGACCTTCTGATCGGCAAGTCCTAGGCTCTGTGGTTTAACCCACAGCGCCAGCCGCGTCCCCATCTCATTGCTTAGCTCAAGAGCAAATCACTAATTTAGATTTACTGATTAGCACTAGGCAGCCCCACTGGTGTTTCTGCCTTAAGCTGCAACAGGCTGCATCCATGGGCTAGACTTCCTTTTGGGGGGCAGGTGGGAATTGCTTGATACTTTCCAGATACAGATGTTCACCTCCTGTGCCTCTCCAGGTGAAGGCAGAATTTAAACATTCCAATAAATGCGGAGCACATGCAATTTTAAATGCATCAATATACAACAGATTAGACTTTATGCAGCCCCAGGATTTAAAAAACAAAAACAACCAACATGTCCCTCCACCACCTTCATTTTCCCCAGCCACAAAGAGATAGCAGACAACCTATCATCTCGAAGTTCCTATGAGCAGACTGGGCTTCTTCTTGGTACAGTGGTGCCCCGCAAGACGAATGCCTCACAAGACGAAAAACTCGCTAGACGAAAGGGTTTTTCGTTTTTTGAGGTGCTTCGCAAGACGAATTTCCCTATGGGCTTGCTTCGCAAGACGAAAACGTCTTGCAAGTTTGTTTCCTTTTTCGTAAAACCGTTAATACCCAGGGTGCATTGCTTGAAGAGGTGCAGTTGCGACTTGACTTTGAGGAGCAACTCATAGCACGCGGTGTGGTAGCCTTTTTTGAGGTTTTTGAAGACTTTGGTGATTTTTGAAGCTTTCCCAAAA
The DNA here is from genome assembly GCF_964106645.2 of Podarcis pityusensis. Classification (NCBI taxonomy): domain Eukaryota; kingdom Metazoa; phylum Chordata; class Lepidosauria; order Squamata; family Lacertidae; genus Podarcis; species Podarcis pityusensis. The sequence goes on from NC_138031.1 coordinate 64,596,457, forward strand.
CTTCTTTTGCAGCCATTTGGTAAGTTAAACTTTTAAAACTTTTTTGGGGGTTTTTGGATTTTGGGTTGGGGTGTTTGGAATTCAAGGACTTGGTTCTGGGTTTGAATTTCTGTGTGGTGGGTGGCTGGGTGCTTTTGAATTTTTTGGATGTGAAGCACTGATTTATTTTTTTTTGGGGTTGCGCAGGTAGGAGCTGTGCTGCCATGGGACCCAAGAAGACTGCTGCTGCAGAGGCCGGCGAGGGGAAGAAGGAGAAGGTTACACTGGAAATGAAGAAGGAGATCATCCGGAAGCACGACGGTGGAATGCGTGTGACAGACCTCGCCAGGGAGTACGGGAGGAATCCATCAACCATCGGAACCATCCTGAAGATGAGGGAGAAGATCCTTGCGACTGATGCAGCCAAGGGAGTCACCAGGATCGTGAAGAACCGCCCAGCTGTTCTGGAGGAGGTGGAGAAGTTGCTGCTCATCTGGTTAGAAGAGAAGCAGCGTGCAGGGGACACAGTGACTGAGGCCGTCATTTGTGAGAAGGCCAAGGCCTTGCACGCAGACCTCGTCCGGGAACAGCCAGGAACCTCAGGCGAGCCAGAAGTCTTCAAGGCAAGCAGAGGCTGGTTTGACCGGTTCAAGACAAGATCTGGAATCCACAGCGTGGTCAGGCATGGAGAGGCTGCCAGTTCTGATGTTTCTACGGCTGAAGACTTTGCAGCGGAGTTCCTGGAGGTTGTGAAGACGGAGGGCTACGTTCCACAGCAGGTCTTCAACTGCGACGAGACCGGGCTGTTTTGGAAGAGGATGCCCCAAAGGACATCACACAGGAGGAGGCCAAGTTGCCTGGCCACAAGCCCATGAAGGACCGTCTGACCCTGCTCTTCTGTGCCAACGCAAGCGGCGACCTGAAGATCAAGCCCCTGCTGGTGTACCACTCGGAGAACCCACAGGCCTTCAAGAAACACAAGGTCGACAAGGAGCAGCTGAGTGTCATGTGGCGATCCAACAGTAAGGCTTGGGTCACACGTGTGCTGTTTGTGGACTGGGTCAATCTTGCTTTTGGCCCTGCTGTCAAACAGTACCTGCTGGACAATGACCTGCCGCTGAAGGCTTTGCTTCTGATGGACAATGCTCCTGCTCATCCTAAAGGCCTTGAGGAGGACTTGTTGGAGGAGTTCAGCTTCATCAGCATCATGTTCCTGCCGCCTAACACCACGCCACTGCTCCAGCCGATGGATCAGTAGGTCATCGCCAATTTCAAAAAACTCTACACCAAGGAGCTTTTCAGGTGATGCTTCGAGGTGACTGATTGCACCACCATCACCCTGCGGGAATTCTGGAAGGACCACCTCGGCATCGTCACCTGCTTGAAGATGATCACCACGGCCTGGAAAGGGATCAGCCAGAGAAATTTGAATTGCGCTTGGCACAGCCTGTGGCCGGACTGTGTGGCACCAAGTGACTCTGATGCACCAGAGTCAACAGTGGTGCAGGACATTGTTGCCTTGGGGAGGACCATGGGCCTGGAGGTCACAGAGGAGGACATCAGCGAGCTGGTGGAGGAGCATGACCACGAGCTGACCACCCAGGAGCTGGTCGAACTGCAGGCAGAGGCTGCGCAGGAGCAGGCCTCGCTGGAAGAGGAGGAAGCAACTGAGGAACGGCTGTCCTCCAAAGAACTGAGGGACATTTGCCTGAAGTGGAATGATGTGCAGGCTTTTGCACAGCGGCACCACCCTGACAAGCACGTGGCACATGACCTTGCGAACACTTTTGATACGAGGGTCATGTCGCCTTTTAGGGAGGTGCTGAAAAGGTGGATGAAGCAGCAGACCATGGACAGGTTCTTCAGCAAGAAGCAAAGAGTGGAAGAGGAACCTTCTTCGAGTTGTCCCCCAGAGTCTTAGAAAATGTACTGTACACTTTGTTGATTTTTAAATGTTTTTCTGTCATGTTTAGAAACTTAATTTATTGTTCCTTCAATTTTTGAAATGCTCTTTACAGTATGTGTGACTTTAAAGAGCACTTAATAAACTCTTGTTGTACCAAATTTGGCTTTGTTTGGACTTTTTTTGAGCATAGGAACGCATTAATCGAATTTCAATGCATTCCTATGGGATTTCGTGCTTCGCAAGACGAAAAATTCGCTAGACGAAAAAACTCGCGGAACGAATTAATTTCGTCTTGCGAGGCACCACTGTACCTTGTTAGGAGAGCATGAATACAAGACTTTGCAAAAGCTCCTGCAGGAGCAAGATCCTTATCCCTGACCTGCAGAGCAATTCTCACTGATTGCTTCAGGCTTTGTGGAAGAATTCCCTCCTCTTGTCAGGTTGGGGTGGAACATGCTGGGGGAACATTAATGTTCATGCCAAGGAACATTAATTACATTAACTGTGGGGGAGTAAGAGGCGTGTGTGAAATTTCAGCTGGCGAGGGAGACGCTAAGAGCTTTTGCCCAGAAGCAAAGAGAAAAAGCTTTCTTTGGATTTTGTACCTTCCCTGATAATTTGCCGTTCTGGTTGGGGTTGGTGGGAGCTGAGAGTCCAACATCAACTGGAAGCCACCAGGTAGGGGAAGGTGAATCTGTATAGCCACGGCGCTAACCTAGTGCTATCAAACTCACCATTTCCAATTCCACAAGGGGCGGAAAGGTATTCAAAGTTAGCAATTGTGCACAAATTAGCAGGCAATTCCCTTTTCGCACAAAGGTACATTCTCCAGTGAGGCAGCCGTATTGTTAAGTTGCAGCAAAACAATGAAGTCCCATAGCACTTTAAAAGGAGTAACAGGCTGAAATAGGCTTTTGTGGGCCAAAGATCATTTTGGCACTTAAATAATGTAAAGTGTACACACACACACACGCACACACACACACACACACACACACACAGAGACAGACAGACAGACAGAGACACCGAGAGAAGGTACCTTATTAAGGTCAAAAGATACCAGGCAGAAAGTGTGACACATTATTATACTGAGATCAATACACAGAAGCCAACCAATTCTTATAATTAAACAGACTAACTAATCCTAATATTAAGTCAGCACACATCAGCTGATGTACAATATAACCCTTCTTATCCTTAGCAGGGTCATGCAAACTGCAAACAGCAAATTCTAACATGCACTGGTTGCCATTTACTCAATGACAGTCTGTTCCCACTCGTTTACTTTAAAGCCTATTCCTGGTTCTCTGCTCAGAGCCCCGTGTTAAGAAGTTTCCCACTTCCTTCTGGTGTAAAGAACACCATGCTCCAAGCAGCTTCTTTGCAACTTGATGGGGTAAGGAAGACAAGATGCTGCTGGGCTTTCTGCTGATCAACCAGTAACAGCAGAATCAGCAGAGAGCATTCTGTTTGTTGGAGATACCTTGACTTCCAAGTGTGGTGGAACTTCGTTGTTTTCCTCCACTCTTTTTTTTCTGCATCTGAGTTTATGATTAATGTGTAGCACTTTCCCCTCCAATGACTGGCAGCTGTGCTCCTGAGACTAATTCAGAAGTGGACAGAAGAGGATGAGGAGAAACAGCACAGCCCACTCCACCAACTGGAACAACTTCCTTTCCCAGATATCTCCCCTTTGCCAGCCTTCCCAATTGGTCATGAATCATTTACTTGTTCCTGCATATGCTTATTCCCCCCCCAAACACGATTTTCCTTTTGTATTGTGTCTGTTAGGCCTCATCTGCACTAACTATACATTTAAAGCAGTATCATGTTTTAACCAGCAATGGCTTCCCCCCAAAAGAATCCTGGGAGCTTGTTAAGGATCCTGAAAGCTGTCAGGAGATCCCTATTCCCCTTCACTACAATTCCCAGGCTGATTTAACAGCCAATCCTTCTTCTCAGGGAACTCTCAAAGGGGAATAGGGGTCTCCTAACAACTCTCAGCGTCCTTAAACTATAGCTCCCAGGAATCTTTGGGGGAAAGCCATCCCTGGTTAAAATATTAAGATACTGTTTTCAATGTTTAATGCAGATGGGGTCTTAGATTGCGGCCTGTGAGCAGGGATTGTGTTACTTTCTTAATAGTGTCTAGAAAACTTCAGGCCATTTATAAATATCATCTTTTATTGATAGAACTTAAAGCCTTTTACAAAATAAAACCTGTAGAGTTTTCTGTTTCTGCTCCCAAACGCAGCAAACCCGGAAGTGACTGTTCCGATTTGCGAACTATTTTTGGAAGCCGAATGTCCGACGGGGCTTCTGATTGGCTGCAGGAGCTTCCTGCAGCCAATCAGAAGCAGCGCTTTGGTTTCCAAACGCTTTGAAAGTTGAACAGACTTCCGGAACGGATTCCGTTTGACTTCCAAGGTACAACTGTATATGGTTACTAGACCACCAACTGGCTATTAAGGTCGGGTTACAGAATCATTCCGTATTCTCCCTCCTCACTCTGGGGTATCCTACAGTGTGTTCTAGGAGAGGCATTCACAAAACTCTTAGGACGATTTTACCAGCTCTTAACTAGTACATACGCTCCATTTCTTTGGTGATGCAATTCTTTCAGTTACTACCCTAAGATATAGGAGTGTGACCGCAAGGATGGGCATACATTTGACAACAACACCCATCGCACGTATGTTTCATCAAAATAAATCCCACCCATTTCAACAAATAACACTTTTAAGCAAGGGAGTTTAGGAATGCAGCCTTAAATCTCTTACAGTTCAAAAATAACATGTTATTATTTTGGAAAAGTTCATATACCACTGAATTGTTTTTTAAAAACTCAAAGTAGCTCAAGTATAAAAATAAATAAATAATCAGTAACAGTTAAAAACAGCTATTTAAAACATTAAAAAATCAACAATAAGCTAACAGCCTGATCAAAACACAGGCCAACTTTCTACATATCTGAGTAGGCATTGTAACATACAATTTATGTTTTACAACCGCAGCTTCCACACATTTATAGTAGTTCAATAATTTGTTTGTGTTGCATATTCTGAAGTGTTTTTTGTTTATTGCAAAATTAGTGGCAGACAAAGACCCAGCAATCAGATTCTAAAATTTCTGGATAAAAGCTGCCATGAAAACGATATGCCATTAGTTAAAAGTTTCTGTTACCTGATTTAACAGATTTCTTGTTCCCTAAGTATATGGAGCCCATTTCTAATCTATATAAATCTACAAGAGAGACAGGTGGCCAAGCCTCTGAAATACAGAATATGTATCTGCAATCTGCCAGATATCACTGATGACTGGGGACGCCCATCATCTCAAGGAAAGCATTGCCGGTGGCCCACTGATTACCTAGTCTCTGGCTGATGAACCACTTCGGGGTGGGACTGCAATTTTATTTTACGTCCTGATAGTTGGTAGTGCGTTTGCTTGGGGTGCCTTCTGCTATTAAGAGTCGGAGATGCAGGAAGACTCAACACTAGAGAACTTCCTGGTATGCAAACATAATCTATGAACACCTTGAGATCTTCACCATCAAGGCCAGCCCAAGACATTTTGGTACCTGAGGCAAGCCACAAAACGGTTCCTCCCACAACTGGGGAAGAATGGGTGAGTGAAGATCTACATCAGGAACAAGGCCGCTGTAGAGGCAGATCAGGACTTCAAGCAGCGCGCCACAGCCATTGTTGTCACCATGGCTGCGGGACTCTTTGGAGACCGGATCCATTGCCCACACTGCCTCATGGGTGGGCCGGTCCTGTTTGGCACTGACTATCCAGTAAACAGCTCTTTCCCTTATCCTGCAGATTCACCACATTATGAACTGCCACAATATAGCTATGCGTTCCTCGAACACAGCAGGTGACTATTATTTAATATATCTATAAAAGGTAAAGGTACCCCTACCCGTACGGGCCAGTCTTGACAGACTCTAGGGTTGTGCGCTCATCTCACTCTAGAGGCCGGGAGCCAGCGCTGTCCGCAGACACTTCCGGGTCACGTGGCCAGAGTGATGAAGCTGCTCCGGCGAACCGGCACCAGAGCAGCACACGGAAACGCCAATATATCTATAGCCCATCTCAACTTGTAAAACACAAATAGTTAAAAAGAAGATAGTAAAGATACATCACAACACATTTAAAGCCAGCAGTTAAAATGCAATTTGCATGAATAACCCATTTTCTTTCTGGAAAGGGGGCTGTGATGGTTCAGAGCTTATACCGAAACTCTAACCATTGCTAGGTGAATGATGTACGGAGAGTGAAATGGACTGCTGTTAGGATCCAGGAATCCAACTCCTGGGTGAACGTACTCTGGGCCTGCTCAGCTCTGAAGAATAATCATTCTTCTAAGAATAATATATAGATATGACTAAAATCACACTGCAGACTACTCCTTGGTCCACAATTTGTTATTCTTTTGTTTAGTTCGTTATTAAAATCCATTCATTTATTATTATTTAGTGCAATAACCCTACAAAAATAGTTTTAAAAAATAGTATTGTCATTAAAAACAATTATTTTAAAACAATAATTAAAACCAACAATTGCCTAAATATCAGACTGAAACACGCATTAACATTTTACATAGGCCACATAGGCTTGCCGAAACAAACATGCCTAAAATTGTATTGGTCCGTTCGTATTTTCAATGCGTGTTCAGATTCACGGAAGATCTCTTTCCACATGGTGGTGCTCCACTCACCAGCTCTAATTTTTCAGAAGCGCTTTACACGTGGTCCAACCTGAGGCAAGTCTCCCAAGGTATGGAGTTCAATAGTGTCGGAGCAGGCACCGAAAATGCCTCTCTAGATGCCCTGCGACTTGGGACTGCAGATTACGGTACCGTCAAGAGGGTATTATTATTGGTTATCACGCAGCTCCAACTTATGCAAGTTTACCCAAAAAATACGTGCCACTGTGTCCAAAGGAACTTACTCCCAAATAAGAGTGCATAAAATTGCAACCATAACAGCAGCAATGAAACACGAGGAGAAGGTAATAGCTTAGGAAGGCACAGAAGTTTACACAGTCCTAGCAGAGAAGTGAAGCTGCGCCACCTTTGCCTGGTATCTCTCCAGAGGCTGGTAGAACATGAAGATGGAAGACTCCTCCATTTTCCAGTTTCTCAGAAGATCTCCATCCATGGCTCGGTACCTTCTGGTGACAGATTAAAATAACCAACAATAAATAGCAGATCAGGCCATCTACGCTTAAGGCAATCAAGGCACAAATATCTGTAACACTTGCACTCCTATCCTACTCAGAAGCAAGTCCCAATAAGTTCAGTGGGGCTGACTCCAAGGTAGGTGGGAGAGAGAATATGCGGTCTACGTTTCTTTCACACTAATCACGCCATATGTAAAATGCTATTCATTCATTCAGGATTAAATGTGGAACAGAATTCAATTGTATACTGTAGTCAAAGCAGGCTTACACATTCTCACTGTAGAGTGGTTTAAAATAAAGCTGATTTTAAGTTTCACATGAGAGACTCTGTCCACACAGCCTGATCCTTAATTCTCTGCAAATATGCTCAGAATTGTGCTTCCTTCCCTCCCTTCAAATTCCAGCTGCAGTTTCTCTATCGAAGAAATTCCTTCTTATCAGCGGAGGCTGACAGAAGCCTGATAGATCTGTGTAACCTGATGTCACAAGTCATGAGATCAGCTTAAAAATAACGTTCTTTGCTGACATGGTGCATTTGGGTTTTGCTTTTTGCTTGCCCAAATATTTGGATACTACAGTTATCAAGTTTTTCTTTGCAACCACCATGGGGGAAAGCCAGGGGGCTTTTAGCTGATATTTAGTTTAAGACAACAATTTGGATTTTAAAGACGTAACGGCAATATTTCTATATTTCACTTGTATCCCATCATCCATCCATCCAAGGAAATCTGGGCAACATAAATTAGTTTACAAATAAGGATAATATAATAACTTTGTTTGCCTGAGAAATAGTGGCCGGTCCAAAGTCACCCAGCGAGCTTTGAGATTGAGCAGAGAATTAAGCCTGTGCTTTCCTAGTCAATGTCCAACCCAGGGGTCAGCAAACTTTTTCAGCAGGGGGCCGGTCCACTGTCCCTCAGACCTTGTGGGGGGGCCGGACTATATTTTGAAAAAAATATATGAATGAATTCCTATGCCCCACAAATAACCCAGAGATGCATTTTAAATAAAAGGACACATTCTACTCATGTAAAGACATGCTGATTCCCGGACCATCCACGGGCCGGATTTAGAAGGCGATTGGGCCGGATCTGGCCCCCGGGCCTTAGTTTGCCTACCCATACACTAGCTCATGCACTGTTTATACACTTCTAAGCACACATGAGTCTTGCCCTTGCTGCTATTCTAATCAAAATGATCCTGAAAAATGGGTTGGACATTGGTCCTGCTTCTAGGAATCTCTCACTACCAGAAAGAGAAATTCAGCACCACTCCCTGGAAGCAAAGCTTCCCAGAAACAAGCATAGACACACATTCTGCCAAGTCAAGGACTCCTGCTATGCCCAATGCCCTCTGCATCAGGAGTGGGCCATTTCCTCTCTCTCTCAAAGGCCATATTTCCTATGGGCAGCGTTAGAAACTCAGATATACAGTGGTACCTCAGGTTACAGATGCTTCAGGTTACAGACGCTTCAGGTTACAGACTCCGCTAACCCAGAAATAGTACCTCAGGTTAAGAACTTTGCTTCAGGATGAGAACAGAAATCGCGCGGCGGCAGCGGGAGGCCCCATTAGCTAAAGTGGTACCTCAGGTTAAGAACAGTTTCAGGTTAAGAACAGACCTCCGGAACGAATTAAGTTCTTAACCCGAGGTACCACTGTATAAGCTAGGTGCCAAATGGCTCCTTCAAACAGGGACACAGTTGCCAAAAATGGAATGCTGCCTAGTCGCCACTTGGGGGGGGGGGCAGACAGCCTGAAAGTCGTGTTTTTCAATACAGTACGTCTTTTTTGTTTCCTGAAATTCATTCTTGATTGTGCAGATAAAATATAAGATAGAATTCTACAGGATGTAGTATTAGTGTGTGAAAACAGTCGAGATCTGAGGATCCCCAAGAATGCACCTCCAGATGGTGGAGATGTCAGGAGTTATCCTGGCACCTGGGCGTCTTCACTTGGTCACAAGTGGCCGATAGCCAGGTGCAAAATGTGCCTGGCAAATTTCAAACGCAGCCTAAGGGCTTAATCCATTTGTCAGGGGCTGCATGATGGTAGAGTCCAATACAGTGGTACCTCAGGTTAAGAACTTAATTTGTTCTGGAGGTCCATTCTTAACCTGAAACTTTTCTTAACCTGAGGTACCACTTTAGCTAATGGGGCCTCCCGCTGCCGCTGCACAATTTCTGTTCTCATCCTGAAGCAAAGTTCTTAACCTGAGGTACTATTTCTGGGTTAGCGGAGTCTGTAACATGAAGCGTCTGTAACCTGAGGTACCACGGTACCAATTTCTCATACTAGATATAAGTATAGATCTGACACTTTTTCAGTGAGGATACAAGAATGAAGAAAGAGAGACACTTGAGGGTCAGATTCCAAGGGTCACCATGTAAGAGCAGACTGGAGGGGTATATGTCCCCCTGCCCACCAAGCCAGAGGTTGCCCGCCAATGTAGCAGCTAAATGTGAAAGAACAATAGCCTGGAAAAATACTGAACGACTTGGCTAAGGCCACAAATCCCTTCCGTGGCAGAGTGCGGAAACTGTCACCTGGGCTCAAGCGATCAGCTTTTATACTAAGACCTGGGCTCCTTCGGGAGGAAGGGCAAGATAGAAATTTAATAATATAATAAAATAAATATTCTCAGCATCAGTTCCCTCCACTTTTGTGGGGCCTTGTGGCATTCTCCTCTGGTGATGAACAAGGCCCATCCTAGCCCACGTTAAGAGTTAGTACATGAGAAACCTCCACCAAGTTCCTGTCTTCATTGCTGTAAATACACCATACTTTTATGTGGAAACATGACAGGCCACAGTTAAAGCAACATCATTCCTTCTAATAGCACACTCAGGTGGTTGAGTGCCAATCAATTTGGAAGAAGCATCGGACCACCTAAAAGAAAACTAGCTGCTTCTACACGCCCAGGGGGAAACCCTAGGTACATACCGTCGCTGTGAGTTTATTTAAATTATTTTTTATTTTTTAAAAAACCACAACCCAGAAAGCGCTTAACAGGAACTTGCGAGCTGACAGAAAGTTGATGACAGCTGAGCCTACAAGAGAAAGAAAGCGAGGGTCTAAAGAAACCAGTAGCTACGCAAACTATGGAAGTCAGTATAGCTCAGTTTGTAGAGCATGAGACTCCTAATCTTAGGGTTGTAGGTTCGAGCCCCACGTTGGGCAAAAGATTCCTGCATTGCAAGCAGTTGGACTAGATGACCCTCGTTGTCCTTTCCAACTCTACAATTGAGAACAGTTTGATAAATGGAACGTTTGTGGGACTTACTGTGGGGCTGAAGAGGGAGAACACAGAGAAAACAGAGAAAATCTACACGCTCAAGCCCTTGAAGTGTTATAGTGCGTATGAATGCGTGGGCACAGGGGGAGACGTACCACAAAATTAAAACATTCTAGAACAGGATGCCCAGCTTTCCAGGCATGACAGCAGGAACAGGTAATCGCACAGTTTATAAAGAAGTATCTGTTACTAATTGAAAAAACTGCAGCTCGGACCTCTCTGGCAGAGATGATAACGGGCTTCAAAGACTGAAGGGCGGGCGGAACAGAAATAGAATTAAACCTCAGTGCACACCTTACCGCCTCTGCGTTACAACACGAACCGCCCCCCGCCTCCAATCTTTAGCAGGAAAAAAAGTTCAACAGGGGAAGCGGATTGCAAAACCGCACCTGTTGACTTACTGCGTCGGGGGGGGGGGGAGAGGTTGGAGAGAGTCGGGAGCTTTGCATTAGGCTGCCATCGCATCGCCCTTCCCTCGAGACATGAGAAACGCGGAAAAATGCGCGCGCTGCTCCTTACCCCGGGCTGGGCAGCGTTGCTGCTGCTCCTCCTCCGGTGGCGAGGCGGAAACCGGATTCCCTGCAGCAGCAGCTCCTGCCTGCGCCTCCGCAGCAGACTTAGCCGGGCGCCTTGCAGCAGCAGCCGGGCTTGAAGCGCCGCTGCCACCCAACCTCTGTCCCCCGGTCTACCAAGAAGCGGGTCCAGTGGGGCGCTGCTGAGCATGAGATCAGCAGCCTTAATCCGGCTTGCAGGAGGAACCACAAGCGGCGGCGCCTTTGCTCGGTTGTCTCCTCGTGCACGCGTGCGTGTGTGCAAAGCTGGAGCTCTGGGCGCGCTTCATGGAGCGAGGAGGCGGGCGAGGAGCCCGAGCACAATAAAGACCAGGCAGAGACACGTGGCTCTCCAAGGGGGTGGAGGAGCGCGGCGCGCAGCCGCCCAGCCGAAAGGAGGGGAGGGGGGAGAAGAGGGCGCGATCCGAGCCCTCTGCACGAGTCGGAGAACCAGCAACCCAATTTCCTCGGAAGTAAGGCCCGCATATTATCGAGACTTTAGCGCGCAACCCCGCGCGTCTTTATTGGGCGGCAAGTCCCGCTGCGCTCCAACCGGGTTGACTATTTTCCTGTTGTCAGGATCGCAGCTTTAAGTCCAGATTAAAGAGCTGCTGTTGCTGTTGCAGTTCCCGTCCTCGGATCGGGAGTCGGCTGGCTTCGTTTCTGGTTTGCTTATTCCGAAGCAAACCAGACCGTCTTTTTAAATTGAGTTGGGTTTTCAGCAGTTTATAGCCTTGAACCCGTGCAGCCCGTTGGTTTCAGCGGCGGGTTTACCTCGCTCTGCGTAATTGTCTTGCAGGGCAGATCTCAATAGTTTCTGTTTTTGCAGGTGGGGATCTCACGGGGTTGGAAATCGACGCTTTGGCAAGTCGGAGAATCAGCCGCCTCTGGACCCCTCCCCATCACAACACAGACTAGGGAGGGGGTGCAACGTCCACCCCCCACCCCTCCTGACCATGATCTTGGTTTCCGGATCCTCCTAACGCCCGAATAACAGGCAGAAATTCAGCTGCTGCTATTCACAACCCCACCTTAGGAAAAGCTTCACAAGCGGAAATTCTGTCAGTGGTCCAGAAACCCCACCAGCATTAAAGAAAACTAAACAAAAAATAGCCGATTGCAGACTTTTGATAAAACCATTTCTGTCGTGTCCTTCCCGAGTTTTGATTTGCGGCTCAGCGCGGTTTATAAATTTCCAAGTGCCTCTTGAATGCGTTTCCCTCGTCTCTTGAGACTCCCCACCCCACCCCGCCCTCGGCTAGCAATGAGACTTTATGGCCCAAAGCGCGCGATTTCTAGGCACCTTTTGGTTTCGAAATGCAGCAACGTGCAGCATCTTTGCTCTCCACTTAAAAACGCGTTTTGCAGACTCGCCTTCCGCAGAAGGAATTGCGGGAGAACGGTATTGCATTTGCGTGCGCTGAAAATAAACGGGAGCAAAATGACTAGCATGCCCTGAAACTCGCTTGGGGAATTATTAGACTCTCCCTTGTGGATCTAAAAACGCTTGCAGAGATGGAGATTCTTGGTGACATATCCCCAGCAAAATGTCCGTTGTGCTCTGTTGCTGTTCAAGGTGGCAACCCTAAGCTTAATGTTTGATGTGGAACAAGATTATTTTTGATCCTGGAGGGTAACTATTTACTTTTCTGTATCCAACACAAGAAGAGGTATGAAAACTAGGAATTATGTCAAATCTCAAAACGTTGAATTTGAGGGATCAGTCAATTCCCCCTATTGCTTCATGAGTAGACCCCCCCCCCCAAATATGGGAGAGTATTTGGATTTATTAGACAAACGCCCCTCTCAATGCAGGAACTGGCATATAGTTTAGTTTTAATGCAACTTCTCCGAATTTCTATACAGCTTGCTGGCAATGTAAAAATCCCCAAACATTTGCAAAAAGTGTAAAGGAAACAGCTCTGTTTAACCAGTAGCAAGGGAGGTAAACAAGACTTCAGTCCTGCACCCACTTACCTGGGAATTAGTGCAATAAAGCCAATGGGATTTACTTCTGAGTAGACATGTATAGGATTGCTTCATAAGTGTATAACGGATCCCGTAATTCCATTTCCCTAAATTAATGTACATGAAAATAGTTTTAATTGCCTATTCTGAAACAACCGCATATACACATATAAGCAGACTGTTTATTTCACCAAGCCAGGGCTTCTTCTTCATAAATTACATAGAGTTAGGGGTGGGCAATGAGATGGCCAAGTTTGCTGATGACATCAAATTGTTTAGGGTGACTAGTTGCTGGAAATCACAAGTTGGGGAGCATGTAGTTTATCTCAAGTCCTTGCGGGTTTTATGTACAGTGGTACCTCGGGTTAAGTACTTAATCTGTTCCGGAGGTCCGTTCTTAACCTGAAACTGTTCTTAACCTGAAGCACCACTTTAGCTAATGGGGCCTCCTGCTGCCACTGCATGATTTCTGTTCTCATCCTGAAGCAAAGTTCTTAACCCAAGGTACTATTTCTGGGTTAGCGGGGTCTGTAACCTGAAGCGTATGTAATCCGAGGTACCACTGTATGTGTCTGGTTTGTCACTGTGAGAGCAACATGCTGGAATAAATGGGCCTTTGGTTCTTCTTATGTAAGGCCAAAAGGATTGTGGGGAATTCCAAAAGGATGTCTCCAAACTGGATGAATGCTGGGGCAAAAAAAAATCCACATAAAATGGGGACTGAACTGGTGATGACTGACTAGAAAAGAGACCTAGTAAGAGGAGATATGTTAGCCATCTTCAAATATCTTAAGGGCTGTCGCATGGGAGATGGAGCAAGCTTGTTTTCTCCTGCTCTGGAGGGTAGGAGAAAGGAGATTCTGACTAAACATCAGAAAGAACTTTCTGACAGTTTGACAGTGGAACCGTCTCCCTTGGGATGTTTCGGATTCTCCTTCCTTGGAGGTTTTTAAGCAGAGGTTGGATGGTCATCTGTCATGGATGCTTTAGCTGAGATTCCTGCATTGAACGGGGTTGGACTAGATGCGGGTTATGGGACACGGGTGACACTGGTCTAAACCACTGAGCCTCTTGGGCTTGCCAGTTGGAAGGTCGGCGGTTCAAATCCCCACAACGGGGTTAGCTCCCATTGTTCTGTCCCAGATCCTGCCAACCTAGCAGTTTGAAAGCACGCCAGTGCAAGTAGATAAATAGGTACCGCTGCGATGGGAAGGTAAACAGCGTTTCTGTGTGCTCTGGTTTCCATCACAGTGTCCCGTTGCGCCAGAAGCGGTTTAGTCATGCTGGCCACATGAGCCGGAAAGCTGTCTGTGGACAAACACCAGCTCCTTTGGCCTGAAAATCAAGATGAGCGCCGCAGCCCCATAGTTGCCTTGGACTGGACTTAACCATCCAGGGTCCTTTACCTTTTAACTCAGACCCTTCAGGTTCCCTTGCAACTCTACAATTCTATGATTATATAACCTTGGCATCATTGAAAATGTTGACCCAATGTGTGGCATCCTCTAGATACTATGGCTGTTTGCAAAACAGATTTTTTTTTTGGGGGGGGGAGGAACCAGTATCCAAATGTATTAGAACAACACAAACAAAATGCAGAAAGCAGAACACAGTAGCAGGCGTAAAAGTCACTCATTTATCGATAGAACTTGAGCAGTCTAATCACCTCTACCCAAAGCCCGAGTGAACAGATGTCTTAACAGGATGTGGGAAGCCCAGCAAAGAGGCCTCCAGCGCCTCCAGGGAGAGGGAGTTTCACAATCATAAGGTCCTCTCTTGTGTGACCGCACAGCGAGCCACACAGGCAGATGGAACAATGAGAAGGGTCTCCTTTGATCTCAAGGCTGGGGTTGGCTGATATGTTAGGGATAGTTGAGAAAGGGGTTGAAAATCAAACTGCCAGTATTATAGTGCATTTATGCTCATCTAGGGTGGTGCGACCACCCTTAGAATACCATGCACGGGTTACTGGTCATTTGCCCCTCAAAAAAGACATTGGGGAAAGGAGCAGAAAAGGACAACCGACACAATCGAGAGGCTTGAGACACTTCCCTCTGAGGAAAGCTTACCTGGAACAAAACGGCATGGGCAGATAATACTGGTTTGGGACTGATTGCACTGACTGCCAGTTTGGGCTCGTCCCCACTTCCCCTAGAAAGTGTGGGTCCAAGCTGTTTTCTGGTTGTGCTCTTTGGACACAGGACTGAGTAGTTCTCTGCTTGCCCTGCCGCTTTCCCCAGCAAATCCTGCTCTTTAGTGCTGAATCAGGGCAAACATCAATCTGCACAAAACCTGATGGACGTTTGCTCTGATTCAGAGGTAAAAAGTGGGTTTTCCAGGGGGTGGGGGTGGCAAAAGGGCTCATTTTGCCCTTTAAAGCCTTATACAGCTGAGGATCCCTATACTTAAAGGACCGCCTTTCCCCTATGAACTGCCCAGACCCTGAGAGCATAATCTGAGACCCTACTGCCAAGGGAGCTCCAGGGGGTGGTGACAAGAGAACAGGCCTTCTTAGTGGTGGCCCTTGATCAAGGGAATCTTGCCCCCAGAGAGGCACCAATATTTTCATTGTTCCGTCACCAAGCAAGGTCGCTTTCATTTTGCCAGATGTCTGGGCAACACCGAGTATATTGAATCTGTTTTCATTTAATAATGGGATTTTGCCTCGGTATGGTTCACTTTGGTTATAAATCACTTTGGGAGGTTTTTTTTTGTGTGTGTGGCCGCATTTAAAATAAACTTAAAAGACTGAACGATCACCCAAAAAGTCTGAAAATGAGACATTTTTGCACTTAACACACAATGCTTGGTTCGCGATGTTTACCATATCAACAGGCCAGCTTTCCAGCGCAGAGCAAGCCAAACTATATGTCTGATGGGATGCTGAGCTGCAGGAATCATTTTGGGAACTGTAGCTTTTCAGGGGAAAGTAGGGGGGGTTCTCCTATCAGCTGTCAGCAGCCTTAACAAACTACATCTCCCAGGATTCTTCGGGGGAGGCTACGACTATTTAAAGTGGTATCATAGCGTTTCAACTTTGGGGTGGCTGCGGCTTTGATGAAAGGGTGTGCAGGGAGAAGCCTTTGTGTCGATTCCGTTGCTGAAGAACTGGGAATGAGAAACCCGGGTGGATCGAATAGCGACCTCTCCGCATCCCTGCAATCTGCTCGGGTAGAACCGATCAACCCAGTCCCCCTGCCTAAAGTTTGCAACAATGGCTTTTCCGTTGCAGGTGTCTCTCCGTCTTGTCTTTCTGAGAAAGCATGTTTTGAGTTGAGTCATAGCTGAGCAAGAAACTGTGCGGAGACAGGAGTCAGTTGGCAGGCAGACGGCTCACTCCCTGCGCTGCCTGGTAGCTGAAGGTGTGCTGCTTCTTGTAAGCGGAGGCTCCTACTGGCTGCTCCCTCGGGGGAGGAGGAAAAGGGAGGGGATGGGAAAGTGGGTCAGGAATGTAACTAGACTCTGCTCCCCCCACTCCCGTCTCCGACACAGGCCGCAGCGCCTTAGCGATGGAAAGACTGTGTTACACCATGGATGTTCCCCAACCATGCTGGCCGATGGTTACCAAGGGATTCTGAAGGACTTGTGTACGCTGTGACCTCTGGAGAAAGTTGGGGGGGGGGCGACTCGGTTTCCTCAGCAACCAAGTTTAGCTTGGATGCAATGGTGCAGTAAATATCCTAGGTGAGCTTTTCTAAAAGGAGGAGGAAGCAGGGTGCAGGCCCGAAGCAATATCGAAGCTCTAATGCAAGAAGTATTCTGCCCAGCAGGCCTTAAAGCCTTGGCGGCACCTGAATTTCCCCACTGCCAGCTTGAGAATTCTCCCTTCTCCACTTCCATGCCACGGATGGACTTAATTCGAAAGTAGTTTGCAGAAACGAAGTGCCATTTTTTCCATGCCCTGTAGACACACCCTTGGAGTTGGCCAAAGGAGCACATTATGCAGGCATTAACTGGGCCCTGAGCATTTCTTGAAAAGCTGGTTAGGCAAATCGGCTTCACGTTTGCTGGGAAGGGAAAAGAACAAAATGTATACTTTGAGAAGTCCCTCTCTGGCTTACTGCTGTAATCAGATCTCTTTCTAGGTTTGCCAGAGAAGCCCTCGGGTTAATAATGAATGCACAGGAGTTGGGCTGGGGAGGCATGGATGCAAATCTTCACGGCAGAATCCTATGCATGTTTACTTTGAAATAAATGGTAAAGAATTCATTGGCAAGGGCGCAAGATTGCAGCCTAGGTAGCCTTAGGCAAACGCTGTTTCTCAAGCCATGCCTTCCTCAAAGCATTCTTGTGAGCATAAAATGGAATAATCCTGAGGATGCTGCCTTGAGCATGGAAGAATGACAGGATAAAAATGTAATAAAAACTAAGTGGACACCTACCTATAAAGAGGGAGAATTGTCTTTAATTGCAAAAGACAACAGCAAACCTCAGAGACAGAAATTGTAGACTCCTTTTGTCTAAGCAAAGGAAGCAGCCCAGTTCTGTGCATGTTTACTCAGAGATTTCCCACTGAGTTCAATGGTGTTTGTTCTCCATTAAGCGCACTAAATATCGCAGCCTTAGATTTTAGGGAGAAATCACTTTGTAATAAGTTATAACATTCTCATCTTTGTTGCATCTGTGGTACATAATTCATGGAAGAGCCAGCCACCAATGGGCTACTAAAATGCACTCCATCATTTCCAAGCCTCTCTAGACCTCCGCTTCTTAGGAAATATACCCTTTACTCTCCAAACTGTCCCCTAGCTATTTGTATCAGATACTTTGACCACTGTTTAGCTATCCACTGGTAACTGCCACGCTGATCTATGCCAATGTGCTCCATGTGGGTCTGTCCCCTGAGATCGGCCTGGAAGCTGCAGCCAGGGCAAAATGCAGCAACTGAATTACTCACTGGGACAGACTTTCACCATCATGACAGGCTGTGGGGCTTAGTTCAAGATGTTGGTACTGGTGCACAGAAGATAAACTCACCCCTTACGTACCCAACAGATCTCTGTGCTCTGCAGGTGAGAGCTTCCTGCAGACACCATTCTATCAGGACATCTGTTTTGTATGATATAGAAACCAAGCCTTTAGAGAGGTGACCCCTACCCTTTGGAATTCCCTTCCGCTACATATAAGACAGGCGCTTCCTCTGTTGTCCTTTGGGTGCCTATTGAAGATCTTCCTTTTTCAACAAGTGGAGAGTTTTACCCAGTGTTAGAAAATGAGAAATGAAAGCTAGGAGCTAAATGGCACCTTAAACCTAGGTTATGGGCACAACAACGGAATTATCTAGGCATGGTTTTTTAAATAGCAATACAAAGCTGAAAATGAATGAACTGCAGCTAAAATGTTATGTTCGATTTTCACATGGTCTAGTCCTTCCCCTGCCCACCCAACTAATATTCTTAAGAGGGTCTCTTTTCCAGTTTTCAGAGAGTAGCTGGAAGTGGGGAGGCAGAAAAAGGTCCTCCTTTCCTTCCACTCTGCAGTTTTAATCTGAAATCTTAGGCACAGTACTGCGCCCAGAGCTCAGAAACTGCTAATGAAATTCCCTGTTGCAAAATGCGCCTAAAACAATGGGAGTTTCGAACACTGGTTTTACTGCAGTCTGTGGGTACCATAGAAGAAACCTTAGACCAGGAGCAGCCAAAATAGCATCATGGAATTATAGAACCGTAGAGATGGAAGGGACCCTGAGAGTCATCTAGTCCAATGCAAGATTCTCAACTAAAGCATCCATGACTGATGACCTCTGCTTAAAAACTTCCAATGAAGGAACCTCCTGAGTGAATCCGTTCTTACTGACAGCTCTCACAGTCAGAAAGTTCTTCCTGATGCTATTCAGAATCTCCTTTCTTGAGTCCATTGATATGTGTCCCACACTCCAGAGCAGGAGAAAACAAGCTTGTTCCATCTTCCATGTGACAACCCTTGAGGTATTTGAATATTTTTTTCAGACTACAACTCCCAGCATCCCTGATCACTGCCTGTATTGAGTGGGGCTGATGGGAGTTGTAGTCCAAAACATCTGGAAGGTACCACACTGGCTACCCCTGCCTTAGACAAGTGCTCTTGGATGTTTGGATCTGGTGCAATGGTCTGTACCTCAAAACTTAATTCTGCTTCTCTCGCCAGGCCGGCACACTTCACACCACAGGGGAAGCTGTGTTTGAAATGTGGCACATGGCAGGGGCTGTTGTTTAAGCGTATCATTGCATTAATATCCTGCCCATTTTGAAATAGCAGGGTTATCACATTTTATCCTCGCTCGTTAGGTGAGGCTGAGGAACAGGCTATGCTCTCAAAAAACAACAACAACCTAGTGAACATTGGAGCTGAGCAAAGATTTGAATCCAGTTGCTTTTCTCCCTACTCTACATTTTGAAAGCCCTATATGCCCAAGCCTTTGAGCACAGCTACTAGAGAGAGTCATCCTGTGCTTATTGTAGCTAGAGAGGGGTTTCCCCCTTTCCCTTTTTACTGCAAACTAGTTCTAACATTACACTTTCTGCATCTGGCTGTGGACTGAACAAGGTTTAGATGCAAATCCTTATTATACTAGTAAAAAAAGTGCCAAGGATGGAATACCCAGACTGGAGCGCCTCCGCAGTATCACAAAACATGCTACCCAGATTTTCCAGGCACAGTTAAAATTGTGGGCGATGCCAATCAGCTTTGCATTTGGAAACTCAAGCTAGATTCTTCTCGGCCTGTCTGTCCTCATCATAAAACAGACTGGTTTTTGTTTGGGGTAGTGTGGTTACCTTGGCAAAGGGCTCACCAAGTTTCCTGGTGGGCGATAGCAAGCACTTTAATTTCAAAGCTGTTTCTTAATAGGATTTTGGGGCAAATCGTTTTAATGGCCTTCATGAGTTCTCGCATGAGCTGTGTCTATGGCATCGTATGTAAAAGAAGAGGGGCTGTAATTTACCATGTCTGCATTGTGGATGCTCTGGAGAAATACAGCTTGTATTAGAGACCCTTAAGGAAGATTTAACTATTCATTACTCCCCAATGTACTTTAATCAGTTTTAATGTGTGTATGCAGCCTACAGACCAATTACAGAAATTCTTCAGAGTTCACCAAACATAGTTCAGTTAATTTTCTACTTACTCAATTTCTTGGTGCCTCGTTCCTGTGTAAGTGTGCCTAGGATTGCCGTCCAAATTGTACGAACAGGTTGAGTAGATAACAGCTTGCCCACTCCCAAAATAAGCATATGCAGGGACTGTGAAATCTATTATTCTATTTATCCCAAGTTTAAAGGCATTTTGCAGTGTTAGCCAAGTTCAGAAAACCATGTAAGTGGTTGAGACTCTCACCTTTAACAGCTTACAATACAACTATTTGTCTACCTGATTCTCAGACTAGTTAACACAGCATCAAAGGCGCTCACAGTTGAAGATTCAGTCCCTCCTGGTACTTGCAAAACGGGTTTAAAGGCAGACACTAAAAGGATGTGACGCTGGTCCAGATAACAGTATGTGAACTATTGTGAAGTGTTTCTAATCGCATTAAAAATGGGTGTATATTAGTTCATGAGAATAATGTGTCATTGGCCCATGTTTGAACTTCGCTGAATGGAAAATCAAAGGAAATGATTATTTTGCTCCTGTTTCTCAGAAGCACTTAAACGAACTCCTGCTTATCAGTCCTGAAAAGATGTGTTAAAACCAGTCGGGTTGCTTTTTCATAACACCCATCTGCTGGAGGGCTTTACAAAACGAGTTTTGTAACAACAACTGAACCTCTGAAACAGAAAATTTCACACAAGAGCAATATTCACAAAGCATGTTTTCTTGAAGGTTTTATTATTTTAGTGGCCCCCCCCCCACTTTTAAAGTATTTAATTATGGTTTATAACTCCTCTAAAGAAGATGCTTACAGACATCTCAGAATACTTGGTTTGTGCAAGTGAAAACTTGCTTAAAGTCATTTTTTTTCACGTTCAAATGATCTTTGTATTTTATAGATCCAATTTCAGAACTGGCTAAGATTCAGATTGAAGCATCTCAGGTTATTCACACAGCTTTGCAGATGCATCCCTCATGACTGGTCACACACTCAGTTCCCATTAAACACCCCAAAACACTTTTTGACTGCCAGACCCATTCCCTGGATTCATGTATTCTCTCCCCACTGATACTTTCACCATCTCTCACATCTGGGTTTGGCCAAACCACAAGTTTGCTATTGCATCCTAACTGTTTTCCTATTCGGATTTGGAGGCAAACAGTGCTCAGTGGCTGAAATGAGACAGACACCATCTCCCGTTATTTTCTGCCTAATCTATGCAGAGTTAAGAGCAGCCTTGTTCAAAGATTTAAATTTCCCAGTTGAGAGATCAATTGGGTGTCTGATTAACTTTTTTATTAAGGGACAGGTCCCGGTACACTTCTGAAAAAGTAGCTTGTTTTGGAATTTTAAGGAGAAACATTTGTGAGGATTATAGAATCATGGAATTGTAGAGTTGGAAGGGACCCCAAGGGTCATCTAGTCCAACCCCCTGCAATGCAGGAATCTCAGCTAAAGCATCCAAGACAGATGGCCACCCAACCTCTGCTGAGAAACCTCCAAGGAAGGAGAGTCCACAACCTCCCAAGGGAGACCATTCCACTGTTGAGCAGCTCTCACTGTCAGAAAGTTCTTCCTGATGTTTAGTCAGAATCTCCCTTCTTGTAACTTGAAACCATTGGTTTGGGTCCTACCCTCTGGAGCAGGAGAAAACAAGCTTGCTCCATGTGACAACCCTTGAGATATTTGAAGATAGCTACCATATCTCCTCTCAGTCTCCTCTTATCCAAGACTCTTAACCAACTCCTCTTATCCAACTCCTCTTATCCAACTCCCTCAACCATTTCTCATCAGGTTTGGTTCCCAGACCCTTGATTATCTTGGTCACCCTCCCCTGCACATGTTCCAGTTTGTCAATATCCTTCTCAAATTGTGGTGACCAGAACTGAACACAGTATTCCAGATGTAGTCTGACCAAGGCAGAATAGAGCAGTAAAATTACTTCCTTTAATCGGGACACTGTTGATATATCCTAGAACAGCATTAGTTTTTTTGCTGCTGCATCACACTGTTGACTCATGTTAAGTTTGTGGTCTACTAAGACTGCTAGATCATTTTCATATATATTACTGGGAAGCCAGGTCTCCCCCATCTTATATTTGTGCAGCTGTTTTCCCCCCTGCCAAAGTGGTACCTTGGGTTAAGTACTTAATTCGTTCCTGAGGTCCGTTCTTAACCTGAAACTGTTCTTAACCTGAAGCACCACTTTAGCTAATGGGGCCTCCTGTTGCTGCCACTGTGCCGCCGGAGCATGATTTCTGTTCTCATCCTGAAGCAAAGTTCTTAACCTGAGGTACTATTTCTGGGTTAGCGGAGACTGTAACCTGAAGCGTATGTAATCTGAAGCATATGTAACCCAAGGTACCACTGTAGAACCTTACCATTGTTACTGCTGAAATTCATTTTGTTAGTTTGGGCCCAGTTCCCCAGTTTGTTAAGGTAATCCTGAATCGTGATTCTGTCTTCTGAGGCATTAGCTACTCCTCCCAGTTTGGTGTCATCTGCAAATTTGATGAGTATCCCCTCAATTCCTCCATCCAAGTCATTTTTAAAGATGTGGAACAGCAATGGGCCCAGGACAGAACCCTGCGGCACCCCACTTGTGTTTTTTCTCAGGATGGTGAGGAAACATTAGTGAGCACTCTTTCGGTTCAGTCAGCCAACCAGCTACAAATCCACCTAACAGTTGCCTCATCCAGCCCACATTTTACCAGCTTCGCCCCAAGAATATCATGGGAGACTTTGTCAAAAGCCTTACTTCAATCAAATCAAGATTGAAAATCCACCCCCATCGTTCTGCCCGGACGCTGAGGTCCAGCGCCGAGGGCCTTCTGGCGGTTCCCTCATTGCGAGAAGCAAAGCTACAGGGAACCAGGCAGAGGGCCTTCTCGGTAGTGGCGCCCACCCTGTAGAACACCCTCCTACCAGATGTCAAAGAGATAAACAACTACCTGACATTCAGAAGACATCTTAAGGGAAGTTTTTAATGTATGACATATTAGTGTATTTTTGGTATTTGTGGAAGCCGCCCAGAGTGGCTGGGGAAACCCAGCCAGATGGGCGGGGTACAAATAATAAATTATTATTGTTATTATTATTATTACACTATGCCCACAGCATTCCCCTGGTCCACCAAGCTCAATTCTCTTTCAGCCAAATCCCAGCAGTGTTTCACTGTCCTTTCAAGGGACAGTATGCATGCCACCATGGGTAGTTCAGACACCATGTTGACTAGCGTCCAGGTCAGATGATGCACCTATGGCGATAGGTTATCACCTGCGACTGCTGCTGTGCTGCATGCCATCCATGACATATGTAATCAGCTCCTGGGGCACAATGTCATATGCCCCCTTTGGTGGCAGCAGCTCTGTGCATGGACTGTCAATACCATCCCACTGAAATAGTACTTTTGACCAGCTTCAGAGCTTTCTGGAGAAGCTCACTGACTATTCTACCTCCTTTTATGAAATGAGGATGTCATGAAAAGAGAGAGGCTGCAAAGTATTGTATGAACCAGCACTTTGGTTGATGAAGCTACTGGGTGGCTTTGGTCATGCCATAGTTTTTCCACCTAGCCAGCCTGCACAGGATGAAGTGGGACAAACCTTCCATGTGCACCAGCCTTAAGCTCCTGGGAAGAAGGGTGATGGCTCAAAAAACAAGAACAAGCAGTTAGTTATATCTGCCAAGATAGAGCTAATCAGCCACCCTTATGCCTCAAGGCAAAATAACAAAACCGGAGACTGAAAGATCTCTCCCAGCTCGCTCCATATCTTTCCACTGCAAATTTGATGGTGTGTAGCGTGAACTAAGCTTTCAAAACAAGAAACAGCATAGTCAAGCATTAAATACACCAGCAAATAAATGGCTTGCTTATCGTTTTGGTGTTGTTGCAAGATTCCAAGACGTAAACATCCAAGATGGGGAAATATATATTCAAATGAATCACATCTCCCTACCTGCATTTTTTAAGGAAATGTATAGAAAACAGGTGTGTGGAGTGAAAGGGGAAAGGATGGAATGGCTAAGAAGAAGCAGGTGGGGATTTCTAAGGTTTGGACATGCCCTGTGACTCAAGGTCATTGCCAAAGTTGAGCATGACTGTCTCTGGCAGGAAGATTTGAGAGTAAGATGTGCATGTGTGTATTAAGCCCCTCTGTGCACATAACTTGGGAATCTTAGCCCAACCAGGATTCTCTGAAGTTTGCATAGGTGGGCTTTAGAGATGCGTCAATCAAGATGCTATTATTCAGAGATAATCGTTACACGTTATACTACCAATGGGGGCTCTGACCGCTTGTATAGATGAAGAGGTAAGCTGTTTTTGATTGAGTTTCTTTATTTATTTTCTACTTTCTGGTGCTCTCCCTCCTTGATCCAAACTGTCCAGAAGGGCCTTGGCACTTTTAGATTTTAAACCATAAGAATTCAACAATTAAAAAAAAGCAACTTGTTGGCTGCAAAGGTAAATCCAAGTGGAAACCTCCAGCTGTTTGACTTTTCTCTGCGGCATATCACTGGTGTAGAATCACTAGCGATTTCCATGGGGTATTTAATGACATTTTCTGTAGCCACAGTTTGTTGTTCACTTACGAACCTTCATTTCTTTTAACAGATCATGCCATGCAGAGGGAAGAGAGGGGTGGACATTCAGACATGCAAGGGCAAATCCTTGTGTTAATGGAACAAGAGATTTACCACTACTTTGGATACAAGCCTTTGCTGTTGTTGATGCAACAGGCTAACACAGCTTTGGAAAATATTAGTATTTGTACTTCTAAAGCAAATGGTTAGCTACCTTGAATAGCATTTATAATTGAATGGTTCATATCTATGTAAGGTTTACATTTATGGTTAACTTATAGACACAAGCAGTGTTAGAAGGTTTACTGAACAGGTTTCAGTTATTAGGAATTTGTCAGCTCTCTTTGGGCAGAAAGAAAGGCACTCATTTCCCGTTCCTGTCCACCCCACCTTTTCTGGAAGCCAGTATGGCAAAGCTAATTTGACTGAGTCACTTAGCATTATTATTCCTTGCCTTACAGGCACCTTTGCCATAGTACGCTGAGATCACTTGTATTCATTGCTTTTGTCAGGCTATAACCTGGATACTGAGCTCAATATCTTAGAGGTGTTCATGGGCGTAGCCAGGGGGGCAGGGGGGGGACAGCCCCCCCATCAAGTAAAATAACAGAAATAATTAACTGACCAATCATGACAGCTCTGCTCCCCTAACAAAGTCCTGCCTCCCCCCACAAAAATCCTGGCTACGCCCATGGAGGTGTTAAAGCTCAGAGGATACAATTAGGGGTCAAACCAATCAAAAATTCCAAAAAGAATGGGTAAAATATAGAGAATATCTTAAAAAGCAGCACCCTCAAATTAATACTTGGACTTGTTTCGATTGACTTCTGCAGAATAATTTATGGTACTTACTGATAAGTTAAGTACCATAAAACTACAGAGCCTAGGGCTTGCTGATCGGAAGGTCGGTAGTTCGAATCCCCACGACGGGGTGAGCTTCTGTTGCTCAGTCCCTGCTCCTGCCAACCTAGCAGTTCGAAAGCACGTCAAAGTGCAAGTAGATAAATAGATACCGCTCTGGCGGGAAGGTAAACGGCATTTCTGTGTGCTGCTCTGCTTCGCCAGAAGCGGCTTAGTCATGCTGGCCACATGACCCGGAAGCTGTACACTGGCTCCCTCGGCCAATAAAGCGAGATGAGCGCTGCAACCCCAGAGTCGGTCATGACTGGACCTAATGGTCAGGGGTCCCTTTACCTTTACCTTTTTCTTTACCTTTACCGGTAAGTTAAAAACAGAAATAAAAAGGGGTAATAATGAACTAAAAAGGAGACAGTTTACCAAAAATGGGGGGGGGGGGACCATGTTGATGATGAAGGAAGTCAATTAGAAGAAAAGAACTGAAATATGTTATGTATGTGTGTGTGTGTGTGTGTGTGTGTGTGTGTGATTATTTGTTTTGTATAAGTTTTCGTGCATTATCATGTCTTATTTGTATTTTTTGTTTTGTTGTTGTTTGTTTCTCTTTTGATTCTGTACTATTATTTTCATGTTTAGTTTGACAAGTGTGTGTATGTGTTGTAAATAAACTCAATTAAAAAAAACAAAGCACGGAGGATATTTTGGAGATCAGACTAGATACTGATCTTCTCCACCCTTAAAAAAAAATCTTGCATCAGATTCAAATTCCGTAGGCATCATTACATTTGCAACTTTACTTGAAATGCCAGGTGTTCCCCATCTTCATTTTCTTACTGGCTGGCATTCAACTAAGGTTTACTCAGAGATACAATGGAAATTAATGGACCTAAGTTCATTCATTTCAGTGGATCTACTCTTGAGTAAAACTTCAGTTGATTACCAGCTGCTGTCTCTATCCCTACCCCAGGTCAGAACATTGCTTTGGATCAAAACTACAGAGCTGGATCCAAAATGGCAGGGAATGGAAGGAAAACACCACCATTCCTAAAATGCTCAACAGTGTTTGTAGTATAGAATCATATAATTGTAGGGTTGGAAGGGACCACGAGAGTTGCCTACTCCGACGCCCTACAATGCAGGAATTTTTGTCCAATGTGGGGTTCAAAACCAAGAACTATGAGATTAAGAGTCTCATGTTCTATTGGCTGAGCTATGCTTCGGACTGTATGTGTTGCTGGACTACAGCTCCCATCAGCCCCACCCATTATGGGCAATGGGTGTTGGAGTCCAATAACATCTGGAGGGCCACCGATTTCCCCTCCCTGATGTGGGTGCTATTGATTTTAGAATGAATTGATTTTAGAATGCTGTGTTACTTTTATTGTTGTTAGCCGCCCAGCTTTGGCTGGGGAGGGCGGGATATAAATAAAATTTTATTATTATAATTATTATAAGTGGAACAGTATCTTTGGCGAGTAATGCAACCAATCCTTCACCCAGCAGAGACATTCCTTAAGTGGACAACATTACCATGAAGGTCTTTGTGCCTTTTAAAGTTAGCATTGCTTTAGGACATAGGAAGCTGTCTTATACCAACTCAGAGCATCAGTTCATTTAGCTTAGAATTGGCAGCACTGGCTGCCAGCAGCTCTCCAGAGTTTGAACCTGAGACCATGCACATGCAGAAATATTGTGCTACAATCCAGCTACAGCCCTGGTTTCCTTGCCTTGCCTATTTAAAGGCATGCACTGTATTTGTAAATATTTGCACACTATTGTTTGGGGTCTAAGGCAAGGTGCAAATCGCATCAAGAACACACAGATGGGCAGAAGAAAAGCCCCTGCCCTCCAGAAAGCCCTCAATGTCACCCCAAACACAATCACATCTTTTATCCCATTGATTAATCCCAAAATTTATAAGGCTCTACAGTCATACCTCATGTTATGTCCGGTTCATATTATGTTCTTTCAGGTTACGTCCCGCGGCGACCCGGAAGTACCGGAAAGGGTTACTTCTGGGTTTCACTGCATGCGCAGAAGCGGAGAATCGCAACCCCTGTGTGCGCAGATGTGCTGCTGCGGGTTGCATTCTTTTCATGTTGCGAATGGGCCTCCGGAACGGATCGCTGTGTGCCCTCCCCAAAATCTGCTACGAGGGTTAGGAGAACCCCCCAGAACAGCCCAAGGAAGGAGGAGAGGGGAGGTTGTTCCAATCTGCTTTGCAATACTTTGCGCACAATGCAGGTACATCTGTGTGAAGGGATTCAACAAAGCGCTATGGTAATCGTCACATCAGTGTATGCATTTCAGCATGCTAGACAGAACAATTCCCACCTCCGCCTGCTTGCTGTTCTCGGGGTTCTCCTGAACCCCCAAACCTTAATTTGGAAGGCGCGAGGGGCAGAGAGAGGGTGGACAGCCCTGTTGCGCTAGAAGAAGTCCTTGTCCAGACTTCCCCTAATAGGACTCCTTAGCTGAATTCAGTGCTTTTTTCTGGGGTACACAGGGGTACGCACACCCCTAAACATTCTGTGAATCTTTGTACTTCTGTCCATTTACTGTATTTATTTCCCCCGATTTGAACTATAAAATGGTGACTTTCTTGAGTCAAAATGAGAATACAGTGGTACCTCGGGTTAAGTACTTAACTCGTTCTGGAGGTCCGTTCTTAACCTGAAACTGTTCTTAACCTGAAGCACCACTTTAGCTAACGGGGCCTCCTGCTGCTGCCGCGCCGCCGGAGCATGATTTCTGTTCTTATCCTGAAGCAAAGTTCTTAACCTGAAGCACTATTTCTGGGTTAGCGGAGTCTGTAACCTGAAGCATATGTAACCCAAGGTACCACTGTACCCCTAAACATTTTTTAAGGAAAAAAAGCACTGGCTGAATCTGGCCTACGGATTGGAACTGCTGCGCCAAACAAAACATGTCTTGAAAAGGAGTTCAGGAAAACCCTGTCTGCCTACTTTTTAAGCCACACTGATTACGTGTGAATAGATCCTGTAACTGCATTAATATGTAAATACTGATGAGTGGATTATGCCCTCCATTCAAACTTCACCTCAGGCATATCCTTCAGGTACCATATATAAACAGAAGCCAAAGGAAAAGAGAGAAATGGAGACTTAGGAATCTCTGT
The DNA here is from genome assembly GCF_964106645.2 of Podarcis pityusensis. Classification (NCBI taxonomy): domain Eukaryota; kingdom Metazoa; phylum Chordata; class Lepidosauria; order Squamata; family Lacertidae; genus Podarcis; species Podarcis pityusensis. Next base: position 64,624,989 of record NC_138031.1, read on the forward strand.
GAAGGAACATGCAACCAGGCCAATATCAGCTGGAAAAGGCAAGGAACTAAGTACCCATTTTGCACAAGCGAACATGGCATATAGCTTCAACCAGTTGGCCCACTTGAAGAAGCTATTAGGAGTAGACAGGAAAGTGGATGGGGAAAGGGTTAAGCATCTTCTCCACTCAAAACCACCCTTCCCAAAACTGTTTTGAATCTTTAAAGAACACGAACATTATAGGGACTTCATTGCATACATTTGCACATAACCTGAAGTCAGTCCCTCAGGTAAGGAACAGGTGCAAAGAACAGGAAGAATAAGACAAGGGAGAGAAAGACAAGCCAGGCATAGAACAATAGATATGTTCTACAGCAGCATCTTAGGTAGCCTTCACATTTACCAGACATGTCCTGTTTCCTGATTTCCTCTTACGTATTCCCAGGAGGCCCAGGGATACAATTTGGCCAGGCAAACAGACATAACAAACAACTTCTGCAAAGCAGAGCTTACTCCATTCTCTGTTTAGGACACAGAAACCTGCTGACAGCTGTTCTCTGTGGTAATGTACACAGAAATCGGCCTGCGACCTTACAGTTTTAGGTTTTAGAAAATCTTAGCTTACCTTTGTCTAAGTCTCTCCTCTCTGTTACGGATCACATTTGAACCTCTTACTGAACTGTGTGCGCGCAGTGTTTCTTTGTCGAGGAAAATGTGGAATTGTCAACTGAGGAATTATGTGTACAGTATGTCCATCTGCGCAATTTTTAAACAAAAAAATAAATCTCAAACTATGTTTATTTCCACTTTCTGTAACTGCTGTGAAGAATTAATAGGCACTGCTCAATTTTAAGGGGTGCTAATTGAACCACCTTAGATGATGAAGACGATGGTCTTATGAAATTGCTGTGCACTACCTTGGCAGGACAATTATATCCTGAAAAGTGGCTTATAAATTATTTCATAAAAAAGTAAGAAAATCACTGCACCTATTTTACTTATTTATTCATATTTAACATATTTATATATTGCTTACTCAGCAGACAAAGTCTAAGCGGTTTACAAAGAACAATCTAAAACATTCATTTAACCGTATCAATAAAAGCAAACTTATAAACAAATTAACATAGAATGTTGTCAATATATAGATTAAATCAGCAATTTCAAAAGCCATTATACATAGTAACATTACATGATAAAGTTACATGCCTGAGTGGCTTGCCAGAATAAAAAAGATTTTTCAGAAGGCACTGAAAACAATGCAGGGAAGGGACCAGCCTAATATTAATGGGCAAGGCGTTCCAATATTTATTTTATTTATTTGAGAAAAGTAATTATAGGATAGTATACAAATTCAAGTAAATAAATAGTATATCATTGTATACCTAGGATCTACCGTTTATACTTGAAACATCGCCTATAGATCCACTCTGGACATTCTTTCAGATATAATAACAAAAAAACACAGAAGCCAATATAAAATATGTTCGTTGGACTACTACTACTACTACTACTACTACTAATTTTTATTTATACCCCGCCCTCCCCAGCCAAGGCCGGGGAGGGCAGGGTTTTGTCGTTGAGTGTATTATTTGCATTTGAGTGTTTTAAAAATATAGTTTTAAAAAAAAAATTCTAAAATTCGGCATGTTACATTGTCGAAATATCAGGAGTGGTGGCAGGTTTGGGGTTTTTGTTTTGCTTATACAGCCACATCAGGTTAGCTGGGGCCAAGATGAATTCATCAAATTTATTTCCATTTGCGTCCTTAATCTGGATTGGAATCTAGGTTCCCAGAGGTAAAAAGGCTAGGCCTGATTCCTAATCCACTGGGCCCTCAGCTTCATAAACAACCCCCCCCCCTCAATCTTGCAAGAGGCTTCCTAGTCAGCTCTTACATTTTCTGCATTTATTGCTAATTTTGTCAGAGAATATAATGTTATTAAAAGGGGGCTCTGAGGTTAATCTTTATCCATACGCGAGAAAGACGTGACACAATGTCACCCAATAATTGGGATCTTATCAGTTCAGAGTATGTCAAGAAGAGGAAACAAATCAGACCGCAAATGGAAATGGAACGTGCCTATGCATTATTAGCATCATGTTTTGGTTTTTTTCTCCTTCCCTAGCAGAAAGGACTGGTGGGTGAGATGATTTCACAGGCAACCCAGTCTATGAGACAGAAATGATTCTGTGATTGAGCCATTACTAGCAACAACAACACAATGCTTTTTCTCTGCTGAGGCTAACTGTGCCAAATATTGATCTGTTATTTTTTTTTTTAATCCTGCCTGTCCTCCAAGGAGTTAAAGGTGCTGCTCCTTGTTCTCTCCCTTTCGTTTTATTCTCACAATGAGCCTGAGAGGTAGGCTAGGCAGGGAGAGAGAATACTTGGCCCAAGATCACCTCAGTGAGCTTCATGACCAAGTGGGGATTTGAACTGGGATCTCTCTGGGCCGAAGACTAAATAAGAGTACTATTCTGTCAATTAGAGCTGCCAACTGCTGGTTTCAAAAACTCCATACTTCCCCTATAGCAGAAGTGGGGAACCTTTGGCCCACCAGATGCTTTTGAACTACAATTCCCATCAGCTGCAGGAAGCATGGACAATGTCCAGAGATTGGATTTGGATTTGATATCCCGCTTTATCATCACCCGAAGGAGTCTCAAAGCGGCTAACAATCTCCTTTCCCTTCCTCCCCCACAACAAACACTCTGTGAGGTGAGTGGGGCTGTGAGACTTCAAAGAAGTGTGACTAGCCCAAGGTCACCCAGCAGCTGCATGTGGAGGAGCGGGGAATCGAACCCAGTTCACCAGATTACGAGTCTACCACTCTTAACCACTACACCACACAGGCTCTCATGATGATGGGAGTTGTAGTCCAGCAACAACTGGAGGGCCAGAGGTTCCCCACATTGCTCATGTAGTCAGGGCCTATATTGATTTGACTGCCTTTTCAGACTCCATTACTACTGTTTTACTGTTTGGACCAGTAAAATGCTAGCTGGTTGGCGTTCTTAAGTGCAGTTAAGTAGCCTGGTGAATCCAGGCTCATGTTGTATTCAAAATCTCCAGTACTCCCTAACTCACTCCTTCTCAACCCCCACTGAAGGCATAAGGAGCACTGGCAGTGAAGCTTTCTGCTGTTGCAATGAGAAGGTCTTTGACTTTGGACATCCCACTCTGACTTTGAGCAAGGAGTTCCATGGTATCCAATGGCCCCCCTCAACCGCCCTCCCAGGGGCTACAGGATTGCTCCCTAAATCAAGGTAAGACTTATATTTCTCATCCACAATTCATGTGTGTCACCTGTTCACCTTTGATGATGTTTTTGGCTCCAGATATAATTTCCCGAGGCCTTTACATCTAATCAGTTTTAATCTCATCTCCATCACTATACCAGTGTGGTGTAGTGGTTAAGAGTGGTAGACGCGTAATCTGGGGAACCGGGTTCGCGTCTCCACTCCTCCACATGCAGCTGCTGGGTGACCTTGGGCCAGTCACACTTCTTTGAAGTCTCTCAGCCCCACTCACCTCACAGAGTGTTTGTTGTGGGGGAGGGAGGGAAAGGAGAATGTTAGCTGCTTTGAGACTCCTTAGGGTAGTGATAAAGCGGGATATCAAATCCAAACTCCTCTTCTTCTTCTTCAGGAGAATTTTATGCTCGAAGGCAGCATATAACATAAATAAATAAGATGGCTTTACGATGCTGCTTTTAGATTTACTGCTTCTAGGATTTCGTTTTTGTTTTTTAAAACCTATTTTGTAAACCGCCCTGCAAATGCATTTGAAGGACAGGGTAGCGATCCCTAAAACAAACACTTAATTTACACCTCTTTGGGAATTTGTTTCCATACTGTGGTGGCCAAACACTGTGGCAGCACTTGGAACGGCTATGCAAAGACTCAGGAAAGCCTCCTGGTCCCAGGCACATCAAGTTCAATCACTTGGGCAGTGAGATTGGCAAATTCCCTGCCTGAAGCTATTGTTATTCACCTTAGATGAGTAGGCAAAGCTAGAAGAATGCATTGGTTTCAACTTTTCTCCTCCTTTCCATGCTAGGGGGGAGGAAAAAGCAAGTTTCCAGGCCCTCCAACTGTCTGTTGGAGGGCAAACTTCCAAACCCTCCCAGTGTCCCTATTTTCCAGGGGCAGCCCTAGATTTACAGAAGCTGTCTTGGTTTCTGATTTGATCCTGGAATGCTCTGCTTTCCCTTAGGACACTCTTATTTTCACCGGAGAAATGTTGGAGGGTATGAAGTTATGCGACCCCTGAGGAGATAAGGAGATAAGATAAGACATCTAAAGGCAGCTTTGTATAGGGAAGAATTTTAAAATGTTTTTTAAACGTTATGTTTTTATATTTGTTGGAAGTCATCCAGAGTGGCTGGGACAACCCAGTTAGATGGGTGGCGTATAAATTATAACATTATTGGAATAGGACATCCCTAGTTTCATTGGAGAATAGTTGGAGGGTATGAATTACTGGTCTCAAAGTTACTATGTTCTGCCTCCCAGCCACTGCTATGAGACAGGTGAAAAGGCACAATGTATTTCCCTGCTTCTCCTGGTCGTTCTGGAAACAACTTGTGGTAAGAAAGTGGAAAGTTGGGTGATGATAGAGAGTCAGCGCGATATAACAGAGGACCAGGGACAGTTGGGTTCAGGTCTTACTCAGCCATGAAGCTACATGATATTTCACCAGTCATTTTGCTCTCTCTGTACTGAATACACCTCTCAAGTTTGCTGCAAAAATAAATTCTCAACTACATTGAGCTTTGGGGTGGAAGATAAGGATACAGCAACTAATGCATCTGCAACAGGTATAGCAGATGTAAATGTGTGTGTGCAGGTTAAGAACTGAATTGTGATGGAAGTGCTATGGGGGTGTGGCATGTTTGTTTAAACTGATATTGCACTTTGCTGCGTTATGCACCCACTTAAAACAACTCAGTTCAGAGGCCCACCTAAACAATAACATTTTTATTATTGGCTTGCAGAAGGTTGTCGTGGAAGGAGCTGAAACGGTTCTTCCCAAGAAGTGAGTTCCAGAGCCTGGGCGCAGACACTGAAAAGGCCCACTCCCCAGTTGCCACCCAGATGTTGACAGGGCTTGAAACTCAGGTAGGTTTATAGGGAAAGCTGCCCTTCAGGTAACCTGATTGCAAAGCATTTAGGACTTTATCGGTCATAAGCAGCACTTTGAATTGTGCCAAGAATCAAACACACCGTCGTGTTCAGCCTCTCCCTCTCCCTCGCTCCTTTTCCTCTTCACAGGGTACAGGTAGTGGATTGTGGGAGAGGACACAGGTATGAACACTTGTGCAAGTCTGCAGGCTCAGATAGATTGGATTATTTGCAAAGGTGTTCAAGGCCTATGGAATATGAGAACCACTTATCTAGAGATGGTTTACACAGGCCTCAGCACACAGCTTCTACCACCATACCAGATTGCTAGAACCAGCCTGGAATAAGTTTACCTTCGGTTAAGGGTTCTGAGGCTCACAAGTGACAAAGGAATTTCTCCCCGCATCTCGGTCTGAAGTTCCATATGCCGGTGGTTCCTACCCTGCACCGCCAGTCTGCTTGAAAAGTACTGAGGGTATTAGCGGACCATTAGTGATTTTTAAATTTTTTTTTTGCCTGTTGTAGCAATTGTCTAAGATGTGTAAGATGGCATTCTTATTGCTTCTCCTTACCTGGGAGAAGCCAACTACAACTGAGCTTACATCCGAATTATAGGCACAGGATCAGGCTGACAGTGACAGGGGTAAAGCATGTCTGTTGAACTTCTCCCTGCCACACGTGTTTTAATTATCTGCTTTTTATTAGCTATCAACAATAAAGTTATTTAAAGGAGCTATGATGCCTAGGAAAGACTCTGGTGACCCAGGTCAGGGGAAAGTCAGGTTCAGAGATAAAAAATAAAAAATTGCTGGATTCCTCTTACTATAAAACAATGGTGTAGTAGAGGAAAGAAAAGCAACAGGTAAAGGTTCTCCTCCCATATTCTCGTGGTGATGGTGGTTAAAACTCTACCTTTGCACAACCTTTAGTTTAAAAAATAATTGCACAAGAAGCTTCTTTCATATTAAAATCTGGCTGCAATCCTGTTTATAGTCACCTGGGCAACTGTATTTGTTGGGCTTTCTTCTGAGTAGACATGTATCGGATTAGACTGCCAGTGATTTCCCTGACCCATCACCATGAGCAAATGTGGAAAATACCTTGAGTGTTACTCGAGGAAGATTAAATGCACTCCCCTCTCCTGGCAGCTGCCAAGACCACACTCCTACTGTGAGCTCTGTCTTCTTTCTCCCTTTAGTGGTTTCCACATGCTTTGCCCTTCTCGCACAAAACTGCCCATGCACATTCACTCTTTTTCCTGGTTGCTGTCTCACTTCCCCCCAGGCCTAACAGACACAAGCCTTGCTACTTCCTATTTGCTCTTCTCTCACAACTTTTTTCTTCTCCTCTTATGACATGATGTAGAATTTAGGAGTATGGGCACAAAGGCTGGAGATGAAAAGTAGTTGCTTCCCTTTCCGCAAAGGTGAAAGTAGCAACGATAAAGCCCTCTGTTGTATTCCTTGGTCAAACAGGCCTTTTAGATTTTCGCGGTGCATCGAAAGCTGCCAGACCTGCTTGAGCAGAAATGATAGTGGAACAAAAAGGAATAAGTGTGTGCATGCCTCAGATAATAATAGCTCTAACATGTCACTTTCAGCTCTCTAAAACAGCACAGATCGGGAAGCTTTGACCTTCCAGATGTTGTTGGATTCCAATGACCCCCGGCCATTATAGTCAAAAGACAGTCAAGGACGTTGGGAGTTCTAATCTAACAACATCTGAAAGGCTACTGGGTCCCCACCTCTGCTTTACAGTCAAACAGCATGCAGTCGTAGTAAGAATTTGTCCTCCTGGACCAGGATATCAATTCTTTGGCTCAAGTAGTGTCTTTATAAAAACGATGATTGTCAGAAATCAATGTGAATTAAGTCTTAGCCATTCCCTTCAATGCAAATCTAGGATAATTTGTGTTATTGTCAAATTGTTACTTCTGTTGTGAATGGTGGCAGTGCTTGGCTAATCAGCTACTGATCAGCTGGGCCTGGTGGCGTTTGACTATCAAGAGGACGCCAGAGATAGCCGTTCACTACAATGCAAATCTAGGGTAATTGCGTTACCACAATGTAGTTCCTGTTGTTGTTGATGGTGGCTGTGCTTATTCACCATACATTTAACTGAATGTCACAGAATGTGCATTTTACATTTCGCGAACATTTGATTCCACTCTTTGCATTTTGTCTCGTATGCCCATGTAAATCCACTGGCTGAAGACAAACGTTGTGCATCTTATGAAGCCCACAAAAGCTTAGGCCCCCTGACACAGAGGTAGTCAATGTGGGGGCTTCCAGATTTTTTTGGGGGGGACTCCTCAACTCCCATCAGCCCCAGCCAGCATTGCCAGTGGTAGGAATGATGGGTGTTGCAGTCCAGAAACATCGGGAGGGTACCACATTGCCATCCTTGCACTGTGTGTTGATCTTGAAGGTGCCACAAGACTCTTTGATTTGTTGCAACATGGCTACCACTCTGAAGTTGCTTGTCGGTATTTGATATTCAAGCACATAGTTCCTCACATTATGGAGGTTCCACTTGTGCCAATAGCTTTTGGAAGAACCAACAATGGCTCCAGGTTTTGACAGGTCCTTGGGCGAGAGGCCCTTAGTGGGTCCCCTTCCCGATTGGGGATAACCGTATCATGAAGGAAGTTCCTTCTCATTGTAAGCTATTGTTCTTAGAAGACAAAGTGACACCGCTGATTAACCTCTTACGAAAGCTTCGGTTAACCAGATACACTATGACAACTGTAACTATCCCTTGGATCATCTGAATACACCGTAAGCAATTATTTAAAGTCTCTCCTTTTGCCTGACACTATAATTATAATAATTGCATCCTGAAACTATTACTGGATGCAGAATTATGTAGCAGAATTAAATATATGACAGTATATACCAAGCAGTTAATCTTTAATCACCTGCCCCTTTACTGATTAATTTATAATATAATCAATCTCTGTTATTTTCCCCACACTATACATTTCCCAAACAATATATATGGCGTCTGTTTATAAGATACTGGAGCAAATATAAGTTAACCTGCAGCTGAATGTCATGTTTGGTGGGTGCAAAGTTCCTGAAAGAGTGGGCAAAATTCAAGGGAGCAAGATATTGTAGGAAACCCACCCTGTAGCTAAATGATATGTACTGTATGCGAACCTTTGCCAAACAGTAGTGTTGGATGCGACCAATGGGAGTTGTATCTCAAAACACGTCGAGGGCACCAGGTTGGAAAAAGCTGTCACACACCATTGGATTATATTCCATTAACTGCTGCTTCCTTGTGCATTCAGGAACTAAGTGAGTGCTTTGCTGTGCTGTCCCAGAAGACAATTTAAATACTAGAACTGTCAACATGAGCTGCCCTCTTGAGATTTTTTTTTTTACATGGAACTTTGACACTGTGTTAGCAGCTTGTGTTTCAGTGTAGCTGGTCAGAAGTTGTGTTTATTTCTGTCATAGAATTTATATGAACAAAACAATGAAATTTAGAAAATTATTAAAATCAATGATACGGGCAGCAACCGTTTTAGGTGCATCCGATTTGTGTGTGACTGCGCTGAACTCAGAAGAGACCCAAAAACATCCCCAAAAGGGGCGGAATGGGGTGGGGTGTTTTCAGACTTTTCCCAACGTTGTTTCAAATATACACAATTTCACTTAAACGTGCCGCGTCTTGGAATGTAATTATGCGGCGTAGGAGGTGTCCTAATAACACCCCCAGCTCTAACTTTCCTCTTGGTGGATAAAGAGAGAGGCATTTCTCTTTCCATTTGCACACCCCGGCCTCAACTTCCCTTCTTGTTCACCTGTTTCCCTTCCCTTAGACGAGCACCTGCTGCTTGTGAGAGAGGAGGGACCAGGGACTTCCCTAGCACTGCTCAGTTTCCTTAGGAGGGAAAGGGGGGAAAGTTAAGGCATCCCAGGTAACAGCATAGCCGCTCCCTGGCATAGCCCAGGCTTGGCTCAGCTCCCCATGCGGTTTCCTCAGAAGGGTGGAGGACGGGATACACACTGAATCATGCCACAGCAAGAGGAAGATTCCTTTCCTCCTCTGCCTGGTACTGCCTGGAAACTGAGCTCTTTTTCCTCCTGGCATCCCCAGAAGGAATTTAGGCAGGAAGGGAAAGACTGGAAGCCCACGGAGATATATTTCTGCCCCTAAGACCAGTTTCTAAAGCTGGGAGGTTTGGTGTGATAGCGGCAAAATGTGTATCCATAATAAGAGATAGGCTATTGTGCTCCTGGACTATGGCAGGCAGTAGGAGAATCATGCTTTTACCTGAGATGCCTTCACTTTGGGTGTAAGACTAGCAAATGTGGTCCCCTCCAGATGTTCTGCACACCATCTCCCATCAGTCCCAGCAAATTTGGCCAATGGTCATGGATGATGGGAGTTGCAGTCCCAAAAAAATCTGGTGTGCCCCCCCCCCCTTTGGCTACCCCTGCCTTGGAAAGAATTCTCCACAAGTTGCTTCCATTTCCTGGTCCAACCTGCTCCGATTCTTTCTTTTAGGAGGAATTTCAGTGTGAGTTGCTTCCTGTTCCAACCACTAGTCAGGAAGGCACATGGAAAATTGGAAGCTGCCTCCTATAGAGGCAGGCAGACTGTGGATCTAGCTAGCCCTGTCTTGCTCGCTCAGGCTCTCAGCACATCAAGGTCGCTGAGGCCTAAGTCTGTCCCAGCTTTCTTCCAAAAAAACCCCCCATCTTAACTGGAGCTGCCAGAGAACAAGACTTCTGTTCTGTCATTGACTCTCCACTCAATACCTGCCTCATATTCTGAGCACAGCTGCTCTTAAAACATCCAGAATCAGCCGTGGAAATATTCTATATACCGAGAGCAAATTCATTTTCTGGAGTGTTTCTGCCGAAACAGGGCCAGAAGGAGGGGGGGAATGAAAAGGAATGAAACATCTGGAAACCTAAACAGGAACACTCCAGATTGCAGCGTTTTGTCAGACATTTTGTAAGATGGGGAATCTGTGGCCCTCCAGATGTTGTTGGGTCTACAACTTCTATCAGCCCCTGCCAGCATGGCCAGCGGTCAGAGATGATGGAAGCTGCAGTTCAGCAGCATCAGGCCCCAAGGAAACCTGTTAAACGTAGCACTCAGAGCTAATAATAAGGTATAGCAAAAATGATATTAAAAACCAGAAATAACAATGCTTCCGGGGCTGTATACCTGTTTATATAGTTATGCCAAAACTAGAACTCAAAGCCACCTCCAAGAGTGTTTTGATTCAGAGGACCAAACAGTTTTCTCTGGATACTTTTTACTTGCCTGTCAAACATAGCAGGGAGGGGAAACGTGGAAGCAAAGAATGAGCAGGAAAAAAATCCATATTTTTCAATGGTCTCAAAGCCAAGTTAAGGCCACAATCCTCTGCATATTTATTTGGGACTAAGACCTATTGGACTCTGCATGTAAGCAAATGTTCTTAGGATTCTGCTGTATGCTTGGAGATTAAGTGTTTGATCATATCCTCTTACAAAAATAGCAGGGGCGATGGACCACCCTGTGCTACTGTAAAAACCAACTCTCAACCAACCAGAAATTAATTTGATAGAGGGATTTTTTAAAGAAATCTGACTTTAGGGTTTTTTTTTGGGGGGGGGGAGGTGGCTGGTACCAGATTTCTTAAACAGAGGATTTTTTTTTAATCCACTAGCTTCCTCCTCAAAATATCCAGGAGTCTGGGCCTACCTTATGCCTCAGGAGAATTATTTACAACCACCATTGTCTGCGTTTTAATTGCCAGGTGTTCAATCAACCTAAACCTAGGAGGGCTGTGTGTGTTTGTGAAGGCCTCCCCGCGCCTCCTTCTTCGTCTGGATGGTGGAGCAACTGGTGACACGGAAGGGATGCCCGCCGCCGCCACCCAGGGCTTCCATGCCTAAGGTTGCAAGTGTATTGCTAATTGCTGGGACTTGTTGCTCCATCCGCTCCAGGCTGGAAGGCGGCAGCAGCAGCAGCAGCAGCCACGACGTGGGGCTTCTCTCTGCCTTTCTCGTTAATTAGACGGGAGAGAGAGAGAGCTGAATGCGCGGCACCTGGTTGACAATGGATTAAGCAGCTCGAGACAGGCAGCGGGCGATCCCTTCAAAGACGATACTGCACCGTCTGCATCCCTAGCGCTTTATCAGTCCCTAACACTCAACTGCCTCTCTCTGCGCAGCGGCGGCGGCGGCGGCGCTTCCTCCTTGCAACTGCAAGCCTGTAATGGAGGGGAGCAGCAGCAGCCAGATGGTACTTTACCACCGAGAGACTTTCTAGTCTGGAAACTTCCCTCTTTCCACCATCCTTTGCGTGTGTGTGTGTGGCGGAGGGGGGGTAGAGGAGGAGGAGGAGAGCAAGCAAGCAAGCAAAAAGAGAGGGGTGGGGGGAGTTATTTCTTATTGCAAGATTAGTTGGACTTTTGTCCCGATGGTTAGCAAAAAGTTGCTTAAGCGAGGAGCAGCAGGAGGAGGCTGAGCTGGCTCCGTGCAACTGGGAGGAGGAGGAAGGAGAAAAGTTTTTTACTCACTTCTCTGCTGCGAGGAGCAGAGCCCCTCCCAAGCGAGGAGAGGGAGCGAGCGAGATAGGGATGCTACCGCTTGCAAGAGGCGGCGGCGGCAGCGGCAGCAGCCTGGCTGAGTAACACGTCCCCGGGAGCCTGGCCGGAGCCACACGTGATGCGCCTGCCTCGGAGGGTGAGCGGGGGCGCGCGGTGCGGGGTGGGGGGACTGGGGGCACCGTCGGGCGCCGCTGCCGGGCCGGAGGGCTCCTCGGCTTCGCCTCATCCTCCTCCGGGAGGGAGGAGAGGACGAAGGGAAGTTCTGGGGGAGTTGATGAACTTTGCACATCCATCGAAACGCCATTTTGAATTCGGCTGCTGCTCGCTCTCCCCCCTCCTCCCTCCGGAAACTTTTGCTTTCCTTTGGTAATTGCGCGTCCCCGGCCTTTCCCGGTTATTATCCTTAACTTTTTTTTTTTTAGTGGCGTGCGGGGGGGTCGGGAGAGGGAGGTGTGGGGGCGGCCGTGCATCATCATCATCATCCTCATCACCATCCTCGCCGCTTTCCATCCTGGCTCGAGCCAGGCAGCCCAGCCCGGAGCAAGTCCGACGTAAGTAGACGAGGCTGATGCCAGGAGGGCGACTTTCTACCTGCGCCTCTTGGAAAGGAGGAGAGAGGAAAGGCGCAGCTTGGGAGCGAAGCTGCCTGGGGGAGCTTCCGAGGCGTGCAAAGAAACTTTTTTCCCCCTTACGAACGTGCGGGTGGATGGGTGGGGATGAGGAAGGAGGACACTTGCGGCGAAAGGTAGAAAGTGCCCCCCTTTTTCAAGCGGCGCGACTCTCTTGCTGGTGTTGCAAATGTAGCGTTTGGGGAGGGAGCGAGAGGTGGCCGGGTGGGGTTTTTTTTGTTTGCTTTTTGTGTGTGTGTCGTGGAGGAAAGTTTCTGAAAAGTTGGTTGGCAGTGGTGCCGAGCAGATGCTGCTGCTGAGTTGGGGCAGCGTTCTCTCTCTCTCTCTCTCTCTCTTTCCCATCCCCCGCTCCTCCCTGCCTCCCCTTCTCGGCTCCCCCCACCGCTCCTTCCGTGTTGCAAACTGTACCAACCAGCAACACCCGTTGCAGCCTGTTGCCTGCAGGACCTGATGCTCATCCATATTAAACCGTCTGAGCTCAGGAATTCATCCAGATCATCTCTCTCCCTCCCCTCCTACTGCAAAGTTTATTTTTAACCAACGATTTGGATGGGCCTGCGAGAAGGAGAAGGAGAAGCATCTTTTAACCCAATTGGCCTCCGCTCCCTGCAACTACATCCTCCTCCGGCTCGCTCTCCTCTTCCTTCTCCAGCAATTTTTTTGTTGTTGCGTTGGGGTTGTGCGAGAGAGGGAAAAGCTTTTATGATTTGAAGATGATGGGGAGCGAAGTAGCTCCCCTCTAAGTTGAAGTGGAGTCGACTCTCTCTCAAGGTACAACCCCCCCCCCCAGACGCTTTGGTCTCTTTTTCCCCCCTCTCTCTCTCTTGGGCATCTGCTAACTTTTCCCCCTCCTTGTTCGCAAGGGCGGTTGCTGGAAGCATCTGTGTGTGTGTCGTTTCTGTCGCTCCCTTTTAATATATATATAATTGTACTTTGGTACTTCTCGTTCCCTTTGCCCTCCCCTCCCCTTCACCCTCGGGGATGGGGGGGGGAAGAGGGAGAGGTTGGAGCCTTCACAAGATCAGTTCTGCCTCTCTCTCTCTCGCTTGGCCTTCAGCAAAGGTGCACGCGCGTCATCCTTCTCCTTTCCTCCTTGAATACTTTGGAAGGGTTCGGCGTGTTTTATGGTCCTTTGGGGTATGTGTATGCGTATGTGCGGGAGGGTATCTGCGCTTCCTCCCCCCCCCCCGTTGTACTGGGTCCGAGGGACATCTTTCTCTCCCCCCACCCCTTCCAATGGATTATAGGAGGAAACGCACACACGCATCGTCACGAGTACAGGAAGGAGCCCCGCGTGCGTCCGAACCTAGGAAAATGTGTCGCGTGTCCTATTTACTTCTGTTTTCTTCTTTTACTTCTACGTCGAATTCTGAACTTAACTGGTCCAGGTCTCTTTCTTTTTCTGTGGTTTTTTTATTATAAAAAGATTCTTCTCGCATCTCTTTTTAATCCTTTTAATCGACCCTTTCGGATTACAGACAACGACGACGCTATTAACTCTCCCACCCCCTTCTATCCCCCCACAATTGCTACATCCAAAACTTCTCTAAAAGCGCCCCCCTCCCTGCTCCCCCCTCGTCTCCTCTCTCCTCTCTCCGTGTTAATGCAGACTAGTCGGGACTCGTCTCTTAGGAAACTGCGACCTTAATCGTTGCTAAGAAGCAGCGGGGGAAAGGTTTCTCTCTCTCCTCCGCCCCTGGTCGAAAGACGCATTTCCCTGCCCCGCCACCCTCCCCCCCCCCCCGTTTTTTTCCCCTTAAAAGATTGTGGATGCAAAAAGAAAGAGATGATGTCTCTCCTTTCTTTGGGAACTTAAAAAGGGAAAAGAAAGAGGGGGAGAGGAAAAAATAAACACCCACCCGATTTTTTATGACCTCCCCACACCCATGCAAACATGGAGCGAGTTTGCAAAAAAAGAGAGAGAGATTCTCGCCGCTCTTTGCAACTTGATCAAACTTTTTTTCTGCCCTTGCTCAAACTTTTCCCTGCCGTTGGGCTCGCTCGCTCTTGCCTTTATTTAACCGAGGGAGAGAGAGAAGGTGCTTTTTGTGTGTGTGGGTGTATGTGGGTGAAGAGCAGCCATGGAAAACGTGGTGGTTGCTCTCCTCCGTCCTCGGCCAAAGTAACTTCCAGCTTTCTAGCTCGCAGTTGTGCAACAGGCAAAGAGAGGCATCTCGTTGCCGGGCAGAGTAGAGCAGCGAGAGAGAGGAGGCTGGAGATGCTGTGAAAACTTTCGCAGAGGGAGGAGGAGGAGGAGCCGCCGCTGCTGCTGCTTGTTGATGGTGGAGGTGGATTGAACTTTGTCATGTGGGTTGATAAGTTTGCTCTGGCTCTGCCCTCCCCTCCCTCCGGCTCTCCCCCCCCTTCTTACCTCTTCGTTACACTATCTGTCTCTCCCTCCTCTCCCAGTGCTCTGCAATGCATCCTTGATGGGTTATAAAAGAGGAGGGGAGAGCGGTTTCTCTTAGCTCAGCACATTTATGCTCCTTTGCCTGGCGAGGAGAGAGAACGAAGAGCCCAGGTCCCGATGGACAGTCCCAAATTCGGCAGGGGCTTCAGAGCAATACCCAAACTGCACTCTTCCTGGGGAGATTGTGGGGGGTTTTAGGTTTGTTTTTTTCTTGTGTGGTAGGGAGAAAATAACTCATTAAAATGCTTTTTCCTTGACTTTTAATTGTCTGACTTTGAAAAGGATGGCGGAGTTGCACTTCCCTTCGTTTTTCCTCTTGAGATGGGATTGGTCCTTTTTCTTTACAGTTTTTGGTGCTAAGAGGGGGAAATCTGTAGCAGGTATATATCATCATCTGGGCATAAATCTGGTGTCTTCAGCCTGAGAAGGCGGTTAAGTTAGTTGGTTGATTCCTGGTAAGGGAAAAGTGCTTGAAACTTTACATTTTCTGACTGCCTTTTATGTCTTATCTTTTGGACAAGGTCACTCGAGTTTAATGCAGTTTTTCTCATCCTTTGGGCAGGAAAAAAATTGCCTGTGCGAAAGGGGGAAACTTAATTCTCTCTGCTTTTCACACCAATGCTTGCCTCTTTTAAGATAGCTGCTTTTTCAGTAACTCCTGGAATTGGGACCCTTCCACTAACTATTGGCTGATATCCTTAAAAGGGTATGGTGGCATGAGGAATTGGATGCAGTTTGGGAAGGGTTAAAAAAGTTGCCCTCAGCCGCTTGGTTCTCTCTCCTCAGATGAATATGTGTATATGCGCATGCAGGGGGAGATAGACATGGACCCAGTGACTCATGGTCACACAAGCCATATTTGTTTTAGGGTTTTATTTTCCCTTTGAAGGCTTAGGAGTATAGACCTCCTCTTGATGTGTCTGCATAATGCCCATTAGCATTAACTGGTGTTGCAAGTACATCCCTGGGAGAATAGACCCCTTTGTGTGTTAGAAACTCAGAAACAGCATGGCTCCATCATCCAATCAATCAAGTTACCACAACACTTCTTTTCATCCTTCGCTTAAGACACACCTAATGGCTTTAATTGTTTCAGGGCAATTGGCCAGAAACTGATGTCTTGTGTATGTGTGTGTCTGCCTCTTATAGCAATCCCAGCTGTATACACGTGGTGTATGTTAAGTTCGTGTTAATGTAAAATTTTGCAGACCTTTCAAGCTTAGGGAAAAGCCACCTGAAAATTTCCAGCTAATTCGTGCCCGTTTAATAAAACTGTCTCCCCCTCTTATAATTAGTTTTTAATACAAAGTTTTAAAAACCGGAACTCTTCCGATTATTGAACTGCTCTGAAAATCAAACAATTTGCATGAGAGCTCACTCTTTCCTGTTCAATAGCCAGATAGATGACCCCCATCCTTGCATCTTTACGTCATATGATGAACCTTGCTTGGACTTCTGAGAGTCTCTAGAGATTGCTAAAGTAAAACCTCAGGTGGGAAAATCTCTTGTGACTTAGTAGTGGGTTTAGCAAACTTGTTTTGGCCTAAGGGCAGACAGTGCGTTTCAAAATTCCCCCTCTCCTCCTCTTCCAGGCCTTTGCAAAATGTCCCTTGTAACCTTATGGGTTTCCTGGATTTCTTCGAGATGATTTATGTACTCTAGATCCATTTCCGCATCTACACTCAGCTTTTCCGTTACTGAAGGTGTCATAATTAGAGATGCTCTTCCCTGGTTTTTTCTTTTTCTTTCTTTTTTTTTTTTTTTTTTTTTTTTTTGCTTGTAGTAAAAGCTGGTTTTTGCATCGGCTGTCTTACACTGCTAGTCAAAACTGGCTATCGTTGCTAGCTCTCTCAGGTTATACATGTTATCCCTTGCGAAAGTAGGTGGTGCGGAGAAGGTCATAGGATAAGTGTTGCTAAGCAGCTAAACAGAAGGATGCTAAAATTAACCCAAGTGCATCTATCAGGGATTCATCCTCTTTCTCCTTTCCTTTTGTAAATAAAATAAAACCACTTTTTTCCTCTTAAATTACCATGTTGGGTATCTCAAACTTAAAATCAGACTAAACTTTTGTGCTCAATGTCAGAAATATTTTCATATCACATTCTTAATATGTAAACTCCTGTATCTTACGTATTTGTAGAATTATGACCTGCGTTCCCTTAATGGATGCTTTCATAGAGTTGAGAAGTTAACAGCACATGACATCATGAGCTTAATAATCATTACTCAGAAGCAAGTCATGTTGAATTTGCTCCCTGCTAAGTGTGGCTGGTTTAGTAGGATAGAAGTCTTGGTTACAGGTAACTTTCAAAATGTGATGTACTTCCATATAAGTCTATTTTTTTTAGGGTTGATGGTGGCAATTTATCAGGAAATGTCCTGAGAACATACTTGCTTCCAACTTGGTGTTTATAGAAACTTCTGCAGCAGAAATTCCTTTTTCTCGTACCTCCTGCCCCCCACCCCCCAGGTACTGGCTGATGTAGTGAGTTGAAACACAGGTGGAATGCAATGTTTCTGCCTCAAACATCAGATAGATTTGTGTAGGAAACAAAGAAGTCTATTACAGCACAGCTGGAGTCATGGTGTGTAACTTGTATGCTGTTCTCAAAGCTTGTGTGCTTGTGTCAATTCATTTTATGTTGGGGAAAGCTATGTGACATGCTACCAGATGAATAATGTTGGGGTTTTTTTTTTAAATAATTCCATCACTTAACTTTCTGGATACTGGTTCACATATTTTTTCCACACAAAACACTTAGCTTAACTTTTTATTCTCTCTTCCCCCATTACAGATATAAAGTGCATTTCTGAAGAGCGACCTGAAGCTTAGAAAGGGGTAGGAATTAATTTACATTTTCCTTCTCTTTTCTCCCCCACCCCTCTCCCTTTTAAAATACCTTTGCCCTCAAACTTGCAAAGAAGCGTCTTTGGATAGCAGATAAGTGGTGACAATGGCCCCTATCTTATTAATTGATAGGGAAAACCCTGTTAAGGCTAGGAATTCTGAATTTGTAAAGTGGCTCAGAAATCGTGGCCTGCCCTGGAGTCTCCAGCAGTTGTGATAAGAAGTAGGTTTATCATCCCATTTTCTGTGGGCCTTTTGTATGCAGCAAAGTCTTGTCAGAAGCCTGTGGTTCCTAGTCCTCATGGTTGTGGCAGGAACAATGAAAACTAAATTTGAAACAAATAGTGCGGACGGAAACATGTCAGGGCAGAAATATACACTGCTTTTCAAGAATCAATTCTTAGCAAATAAGAAAGTTGTACAGTGTGTGTGACTCACTAATCTGATGCCTGTTGGGTTCATGGAAATATAATGTGAAGATAAGTATATAAACTAGGTGGTGTTCTATGGCTTATGAGTGTTTCTCACATATCTCTTTCAAGCAAATTTGCCACCCTGACACCTGTACTGTTTATGGATGCTCTTGTCCACAAAGATACCTATTCTTTAAATGAAATGGTTCACTTATGAAATATGACTTGGCTCGAATAGGAGAAAAATGTGTTTTCTGCTTGTATTCATTGCATTTTTATTTTATTATTAAATTTGTATACCACCCTTCATCTGAGGATCACTGGGTGGGTTATGATATAAAAACAGAAAAATACATAGCATGGTAACAAACAAAAACAATACCTCCCAATTTAAAAGGCCAAAGATTGTTTAATAAGCCAGAAAAGAGGAATGTTTTTGCCTGGCGCCTAAATACATGTAACGAAGGTGTCAGGAGCCTTGCTGGGAATAGCATTCCACATGCGGGGAGCCACTGCAGAAAAGGCCTGTTCTCGTGTTGCCACCCTCTGGACCTCTTTTGAAGGATTATTAGTATCCTGCCCTATTTGCCTCACAGCAGCCAAGGGAGGTAAATTTGGCTGCAAGATGGATAGTGGTGGGTCATCCAAAGTCAACTAGCGCTATAGCTGAGCAAGTATTTCAGTGTGGGTTTTCCACAACCAAATTCCAAATTGTTACTGCTCGCAAGCTAGGATTGGTGTTTTGTTTTTGTTTTTTGTAGGATTCTTGCACGATCACATTCTGCCTGGTTGAAGCATTTCACTTGTTATGGGGAGCTATGTTGTGTAAATTTGCTACCTTGGGTGGTCCTGGCATCTTCTCTATGCAGGTTTAGGGAGGTTATGTGTCTTCTCTCGCACCTCTTTCCAGGCTGTGTTGAGTGTATGTGTGTGGGGTTGAGGGAGAAGATGGTTGTTTTTAGGACACAAAGGAACTGGGGGAATTTGAGGAGATTAGCCTCATGTGTTTCATTTTGCAACAGGTGCTAAATCTGTGCATTTCTGTGCAAAAGGTGCTAAATCCAGTTGTTGGAAATGAGCAACGGAATGAAACGATACTGTTCTGGGTAGCAGTCGTATGAAACAAAGGATTCCCATTTCTATGTTACGGAACATTATCGCCCTGAAATATAGGCTGTTGAAAACAAGGGAGTACTTAACCTAGCCATAGATTTAGTGGAGAAATTGAGCGGTTGTACCTTTTCTAATACAAAAACAGTTTTGAAACATTCCCACCTTGCAGTCCAGTTCTGCTCCTTGTTGGCATTAAATAGGGCAATGGTTTTGCAGGTAGGACATACATTATTTAAGGCAGCAACAGGTGTTGGCAGAAGAAATAGCCAAACTGAAGCATCCTTGCTTCTTTCTTGGAGTGAATCTTAAGGAAAACATGGATGTGATCTTCTCTCTTAAGTGCTTACTTCTAGGCCCAATTAAAAGCTGTACCCCGTGGCAGTTGCTTTTCTGTGAAATGCAAAAGAAACGTGACTTTTTGGTGTGCTGTTTTAAAATTGCTTTTGGCTTCCTCAGTGGGATATATGGCCGAAAAGCAGCTCACCTGTGAAAGGCAGGGGCCTTTTAACCAAACCTTGCAGATCTGGAATGAATATTGAGTTGCTCCCCATCGGTTCAGCAGAACAGCCTGTAGATTTCGTTGCCTGCAGCAGGATGCAAGCCATTCTAGTGCATCTTGTTCTCTGTGCTACCTCTCCAGTTTTTCATGCTAGCCAGCCTTGCAGTCAATAAAGGTAGCTCTCCCTGAATAGGTGCTGTAGACAAAAGAAGTAGGTGATGGGTGGGGACTGTTTATTCAATGTGATTCAGGTAAGTAATGCTAAGAGAATTCGAAGGCCTCTGAGACAGGGCAGCTAAATAGCTTTAAGGAGGATTCACCTGCAGATTTTCAAGGGGTCTTTACCAACAAGGCGGAGGGAAGCAATTGAAACCCCTATCCAGTCATTGTTATGTTTAAAGGGGATTATCAATTGCTTTGAAGATCTTGACTTTTTTTGTAGTTGTTGTTGTTCTCCTTTGCTTTAGACCAGTGGGTCTGCATTGTATCCTTTTCTCCTTTTCTTAGTGCAAATTCTCTAGCGCCTTCCTTCAGAAGAAAAAGCCCCTTAGGGTAGAACCTTTAAAGACTGGCAGATGTATTGCCTAACTTACCTGCAGGAGAGATCCTCCGTTGAGTTCCGAAAGCTCACGTTCTGATTTGTTGGTGTCTGTTTTTTAGTCTTTAAGATGACACAGGACTCTTGGGGCAACAGATTAAAAAGAAATGTGTCCCTTTCTGGAATTAGAAGCACTACAAGGTCTTGTGTGGTTTCCAAAGGGAGATTTGAGTTTTCTCTCTGAAATTCCATTTTGCATCAAGCATAGCTCTTGCAAGTGCTCAGGGGGTTGGCTTTCAGTTTGGCAGATCTCTGGAGTCAATGTTTTTCAGTGTGAGTGAACATCTATACAAATTACTTGGGAATTTCTTTACTACTTCGGTAAATACAAAGCAAAAAAAAAAAAAGTGGTTCTCAGGGTCACTGGCCACACAGTCTTCCCCATCATTTGCTACCTGGTCCAGTTAACTGGTGATGTCAGGATTTGAACCTGAAACCTTCCTCATGTTAAGCAAATACTCTGCCACTGAGCTACGGACCCATGATTTGGCAGTCAGGAGCATCTTCTGGGTTTGCATGCCCCTCTTTGCTCTCTTTAAACCCCCCACCCCAGCATACACCTTTTTAATTTGGGGTTCTGGCTTGTGCTCATGACATGCTAACGATAGCTATCTTGCACTGAAAGGGAGAAGAGGCAGTGCCTGAGCCAGTGGGGAGGAGAGGTATGCAAAGACATGGGTTGCTCCCAAGTTGCCAAACCATGGCATTGGCAGCGCTGGCTAGTGGGTGGTCCTTAGCAAAAAAAGATAGGGTTTTGTTTTTGTCCTTTTTATTTTATTTTAAGTGGAATCTTTGCTTCCTGGGAATTAATGGGCAAGCCCGTTAATTTATTAGAGTTATAATTGCTGCTCAGTTAAGGATTGTTTATCATTTCCTGATGTTGGGCTTCCATTTAAAGTATGTGATTAAAGGGGCGTGGAGAATTCTGCACAGACACCTTTTCTACATGCAGCCGGTCGTCATCAACAAACTCTGTATACAGTTTGGATTTTCCATGCAATTTGGATTTGGGGGGGGGGCACCTCTCGCCCTTTTAAGCAATGCTTCGTAGCAACAGCAGTTGAAGCATCCTAAAGTTCTGCAGCTGGTTGCTAGGGAATGTGCCACGCCCTCCCTGTCCCCTCTGAGTCCAGATTTTATGCATGGTCCAGTTTGCACTTGTCTGGCTCAGACCAGAATGTCGACTCACTTTTCCTTGGTAGTTGCACAGAGGGCTGGCTTGGATTGCTCAGAGAAAATTAGCGGGGTAACCTCATATTGCTGAAGTTCGTCACTCTGAGGCACATGCCTCTGGAATCTTAAGGACTCTGCAGGCTTCTGTGGCCTTGCTTTTTTTAAAAAAAATGTGTAGCTCTGCTCTTGGGACTCACAGAAAAACTAGCACTTGCAAGGCTGCTTGCTCTTTTTGACAGGAGTGCTCTTCTTAACCTGGTAGTTTTGAAAGGCCTGGTTTTTAAAGCAGTGCAGCAGCATCTGATGCTTCTCTTTGGACTACAGAGGGCTTGAATCTTAATCTCAGAATTGTAGGTTCGAACCCAGTGTCAGAAACTCAAGATATATAATCTAATTGCCAAATGGCTCCTTAAACCTAGGTTATGGTCGCCGCAATGGAATGTCTAGGCGCCCCTTTTTTTTTGTAATGGGATTTATTATTTTTATTAATTTCATTTTCTGTACCGCTTTGTATTTTAAAGAACAAATCTCAAAGCAGTTTGCAACACATTAAAACACCAAATAAAATGGATCCAGTGCAGGCCAGCCAGCACCACGAAAGCATTGATTCAATATATGGATCCTCACAGATTTTCAAGGCTATTTTTACATAGGATGACAGTGAAACTATCAACAAACCACAGAGCATCTCTCTGGACACAGAGATGTGATGGTGGTTTTGAGGGAAGCCCTTGTAAGCCTCCTGAAGATCCATTTGGACCTGTGATTCGGATCCATATTTTTGTGCCGTGACAGCTCTGGATCCATAATTGCTATGCTTCATTCAATGGAAGCAGATGGGAGCTGTGATTTGGTTGGGATGTGTGAGGAACCTGTGGAAAAATTACGCAACATCCAAGATCCATTTTACTGTATTTGATATGTCTCGTTGCCTTCTTTCCTGTGGCACCCCACTTTCTCTCTCTGGTTGCTACATTTTCCTCCCAGTTGCCCATGTCGGAACCCCCCCCCCCAATTTCCCACCTATCCTTCCTGCTCCCCTCTTACGCTTTTGGTTGCTTCGCTTTCTGTTCAGCTGCTCAGGTGCTGATCCGTGTCTTGAAAATGCACATAGAGTTGAAAGAAGGAGTGTGAGAAAGTGATGCTTTTCCCACTTCCTCTTTCACCTTTATGTGTTTTTGAGGACTGGGGAGAAATGGTAACAACCCTCCCCACCACATAACAAAGGGGTGGGGGGCTCATAGGCTTCATGGTTGCTAGGGGAAGCCACATTGCCTCCTCTGTGACTGGCAGGAGGACTTCTCCAGGATTGGAGGAGATGTCTTCTAGACCTGTTTTCTCTGATGCTCTGGCTTGAACCTAGAGACCTTCTGCATGCAAAACATGTATTCTCTAACCGAGCTATAGTTCCTCAAACTTTATTAAAACATGACTTGGCCGCCATTTTGGATCACCAGCCAGTTTTCTGCTGCAAAGAAGTGTCAGGTGTACTCTTGGCTATACCCATGGTACATGTGGGGTGATGCTAAAGCCTGATAGGCCTGGTCAGTGCACACGACTCACATGACTTGTCTGTGCCCCAGAATCCTCTTCAGGGATTCCTTTGGAAATAAGTCTGTGTGGAAAGGGCTACTTAGGGATCAAAAACACTGAATACTGCTGGACTAGGTGGAGCTGCCTAGCCGGTAAATTTTATTGCATTGTAAGGAAGTGGTTGAAGGAAGTATTCACCCCTGATTTTAAGACACAGGTCTCTCTCTTGGGGGTGGGAAACCTGTAGTTGCAACACCTTCTGGAGGGCTGCAACTGCCATCAGCTCCAGGCAGCATGGCCAATAGCTATGAGTAATGGGAGTTTGGAAATCCTGAAGGTTCCATGCAGTGTTCGAAATTAGCCAGGCACATTTTGTGACTGGCATGGGTCCAGTTACTTGGAGATCTCTGGGTGCTAGGTTGGCAACTAGGGAAAGCAAAATCTTACCTAGAGAAGAATCTGAAATATTTCTCTTGAAGCTTAAATTTGTTTTATTCTGGATTGTTTTATTTGATGTTTTAATGTGTTGTATACTACTTTGAGATTTTTTCCTTAATATATAAAGTGGTATAGAAATAACAATAATTATTATTATTAATAATAATAACTCAATTGCAAACAAACAAACCCTGGCACCTATACATTTCAATTGTGGCGACCATAACCCAGGTTTGGCGATTAGTTTATATATCTGAATTTCTAACACTGTTTTCATGCTCACAGCCTTCTAGGCCTCATGCCTGCTTTCGGCAGTAACCCACAAAATACTCCTTGGGTTGATTTTTGCTGCTGCACAAACCTTACAGAAACGAATAAGACGCTGCAGTTGTGCTTGGTTGTCTGCTCTTTTTGGCAACAGTACTTTGCCTGACACATATTTGGCTTCAGAGAGACTTGATATTTCTAAGTGAAGGTGACCAGATGGGAAAAGGAAAGACCAAGTTCTGATGACCCTTAAGGATGGGGGAATTTTGGCTGTGCCAGCGGTTGCTCTTCTACACAGCTCTTAAGAGAGCACCAGAGCTGTGTTGCCTTTTACATCTGGCCACCCTAGTGGAAACATGCTTTGAGCCCTGCTGGAGCCAAGGACCTAAATATGGGTAAACGGATCCAGCAGTGCTCGGGCTGTGCTCTATTCCGCAATTGCATGTGGAATTCTGCTGTGTCAGTATGTGAAGTGTGGCTGTGGCCTTTTACTGAGATTGCTCTCTGTGTTTGTGCATGTCATGTGCTATGACTACCCCTTAGTTCTCTTACTCATATTGGTATTCTAGGAAGTGTCTCTAAAAACAACAACAGAAGCTGGCTGCTTGCTGTGGCCTTTGTGCATAGCTCTCTATGTGCTCTATTTGCTAGCTAACACATCTACGGCAGGCATAGGCAAACTCGGCCCTCCAGATGTTTTGGGACTACAACTCCCATCATCCCTAGCTAACAGGACCAGTGGTCAGGGATGATGGGAATTGTAGTCTCAAAAAACATCTGGAGGGCCGAGTTTCCTATGCCTCATCTATGGCATGCATAGAAGTTAAAAGCAGTGTTAAAAACTCAGATATGTAATATAATCGCCAAATGGTACCTTGAACCTGGGCTGCGGTCACCACCTTGGAATGTCTTGGTGCTGTCCTGCCCCCCCGATGGAATTTATTATTACAATTATTATTATTAATTCCATTTCTATACTGCTATATATTTTAAATAACAAATTTCAAAGCAGTTTACAGCACATTAAAACGTCAAATAAACCAACCCAGAATAACACCAATTTAAGCTTCAAGGAAATTACTTCTGGAAGTGACATTTTGCCAACCTGGCATCCAGAGATTTCCACATGGTCGCAACTGGACCTGCGCCAGTCGCAAAACGCGCCTGGCTAATTTTGAACACTGGTTACAAGAGGCGTGAAATAAAGATGGTGAAAATGCTTAGCTCGCAGCACGTGGCTAATGGAATACTTTTGCAATGCCATTTTTCGTGGTTTCCAAGACAGTAGGCATTACCTTAAATCAGGGGTTGGGGGACCTGTGGTACTCCTGATACTGATTTGACTAGAGGTTCTATCATCCCTGGCTGTCGGTTCTGCTGGCTGGAGCGGATGGTCTCTTGAGAGTCCCATCAGCATCCGTAGGGCTGCAAATTCTCTTATCCCGCTGCTTCAGTGTCTGGAAAGTATTATACTTGGGTAAATGATTCTCAGCACTGAGAATAGTTTGGGTTTTTATGAGTATTGCTACTTGCCAGGGCAAAATGAATTTTTAAGGAGAGAGAGAAATCTCACTCTTGTACGTACGCTGGAAAGTCTTTCTCTCCAGAAATTTAAGGAGCGTAGTCCATTCTAGAAGCCTTTCCCATTCGCCTAGAGCCACTCTGGTTGCCCAGTGACAGTAGAAATTCACTCTTCACCTGCTGAGTAGTGCAGTCCATCTTTTCTGCGATTGAGCTATAGCTTTGAGAGCAGATGCTGGGGCTGAGGACTCGCACAGATTAAGCCTAGGGAAGTGTAGTCAATGGATTCATATACAGTAATTTGGTATCTTAGCTATTTGGGGTTACCCGAAATACAGGAACGCTTATAATATTTCATATTTTAGAATGTTCAGAGTGACTGCTACCTTACTGTAATCTTTACAAAACACCTGAAGTGGTAGACCCATATTGCTGTTCCCATGTTGTTTATAGAGTGGGTTTTCCTCTAAGGCAAGGTTTCCCAAACTTGGGTCTCCAGCTGTTTTGGAACTACAACACCCATCATCCCTAGCTAGCAGGACTAGTGGTCAGGGATGATGGGAATTGTAGTCCCAAAACAGCTGGAGACTGAAGTTTGGGAAACCCTGCTCTAAGGCTACCTAGCACATTTATTGCCAAGGCAGGGGACTTCCCCAGGTGGTCATTTGGTCTTTTAGCCTCTGTGATGCCACAAGCATGCTGACAAAATGAGATTTGCAAAGATAACATGGAGTTCCTAGAAACACTCCTCTATCTTTTCTAACCCCTGTGTTTTTAGGACTCCTTACTGCTGGGCTTGCCTTAATGGCTGTGCTGAGCTCTTTCTCTTCTTTGCTGACTCCCAGCAGCACACATGCCATTTCCTGTTCTGCGCCCCTTCACAAACAGCTCTGTGCGCTGTTTCCCCAGCCCAGAAACTGTACTGACTTGTGTGCTTGTGGCTTTGCTTATTGGTATTGATGAAAAGACAATTGAGTCTTCCATTTGGGTGGAGCTCATACAAGAAAAGAGAGCGGGAGCAGGACATATGTGAAAGAATATGAACTCTTTCCCCGACCCTGGGGAAGATCCTTTATTTACCTGTGTGTATGCCTTTCCTTTCCCTCTTTTGGCATCCTTGCGATTTAGTAAGCAGCCTGCCTCTACTGGTTGCAGAGCCAGGCACTCTGAAGACAGTGGGCAGGTGCATAAAATGTTAAGCAACCCTTTGCCTCGAGGAGTGTGATTCGTTACTCGACACCCTGTGGCTGAAGCAGCTTTTTTGCACGTACCATTGCTAAACTTCATTTGTGGGTGAATTCATGTTTCCTCCTCACTTTTCTTAAAGAAAAGGCCAACTAGTCTTTGGACCACAAATACTTTGGGAGGCAGTGGATGCATACAGAGTTTTTTTTCCTATACACCGCAACAAAATGTGTATAGGAAAATACAAACTCTGAGCAGTTCCCAGGAAAGCGAAGTCCATAGTGATCTGGGCATTACCTCTTTTTTTTTTTTGCTGTGTAAGCACACATTTAATCACTTTTTCGCATTTAATTGTGCACAGAGAATCTCTGCTGCTTGTTCACTCTCAGCAACAGGCTGTTGTGATTCACATGTTGTTTTTTGTGAATCCTGAGGCTGGGAGAAACTACTGAATAGAGATGTGAACTATGATTTTTGGGACGAGAGCTGCAGCATTCCCGTTCATTTCTTCCAGGTGTGTTAGCACAACTGAGCCCTGTTGTGACTCGCTGGCCTGTAGTGGTGTGGCAGATGTGAGGCCAAAGCCACTTATATCGTAGAGGGCAAGAGGGTTGATGTGCATGTAAACAATCAGGCCTCCTTATATCTACTGCCACCAGTGGTATGTGGCCTGGCTTTTCCAGTGTACAGTGGTACCTCGGGTTAAGTACTTAATTCGTTCTGGAGGTCCGTTCTTAACCTGAAACTGTTCTTAACCTGAAGCACCACTTTAGCTAATGGGGCCTCCTGCTGCCGCTGCGCCGCTGGAGCACGATTTCTGTTCTCATCCTGAAGCAAAGTTCTTAACCCGAGGTACTATTTCTGGGTTAGTGGAGTCTGTAACCTGAAGGGTATGTAACCTGAAGGGTATGTAACCTGAGGTACCACTGTAGTTCTGTACTGACTAAGGCTGTCTTTGTTGCAACGGGCCAAGTTTGGCTACTGCCCTGTAGTTGATGGCTGAGAAAAGCACTACTGCAACCCCATATTGGCTGCGTAAACACTCTTGTGCCTTTTGATGTAGAAACATACTGTCCTGAGTATACATGTGATCTTTTACCCCATAGTACTTTGTTGTGTGTCCAAAGTCGTGATGGTTTATGCTTCCATGTTTCTAGCGACTTAAATAATATATAGAACTCTTAAAAGCTTTTTGTATGCTGCTTTGATGTTTAAAAAATCCTCAGTTGGACACTGATGCTCAGAAATGTGCCTGAGCGTTTGCCCTGTTTCATTCACTTGAAGCAGGAATAGTAACAATTGGGTCTTGGAAGATACAATATTGAGATTGGTTGATCAAGCTGCCCTTGTTTAATGTTAATTGAACACCCAACTACTTTGAGACACAGTATGTCATCACCATAATACTGTATGTGGCGTAATTACTAAAATCTGAAGTGGGTTTGTTTTCTGTGTACACAGTGGGGTTTTTTGTTTTCAGATTCTTTTATTTGATGGTGCCTTCCTAGAATTCCCAGTCTGCTCTTTTTAAATTCTCAGGAGTTCAATTAACACACACACACACACTCTGTGTATGTATATATAATATATGCCATGTTAATGGCTGCTCTGCTTCTTTGGTTTTCCTGTCCCATTGACAACCTTCCATAATCATGGAAGGAGACCCCAATAGAACAGCAGGCTCCCTGCCATAGACAGTTGCCCTCCAGTTCATTGGAGGGAGCAGAGTAGACCAGCACGTTCGCTCCCTCATCCCCTGAGGAAAAAGAACACCTGAATAGGTTTTATGTTGTGCATTGTTTGCACTGGGAGAAGACCAGCTTGTGGCGCTTGTGACAAGACTTTTGTACATGGTGTCTTGTCAATAAAATTACATTGGACCTGGCATGCGGCATAGCAAGATGGCCATGCCCGCTTGCCTTGCACAGGATGCTATTTTGGTAATAAGCTGTCCAGTGTGCTGTTGCTGATAGGTGTATTTTTAGAAGTGGGGTGCCAGGTTATTAAATCCTGTGGCTGAAATAATTCTCAAGAGTGCAGATGCTTCTTGCGCCTTAGCAATTTTGTGTGTGTGGTTGAGACTCCTCTTTACGCAATGTGCATGACTCAGAACATACCTCTACAGAAAATTTAGATTTTGCTATAGTGTTTATGCAAAATAGCTTCAATCCTCGGAATACTAAATTGAGACCAAATCAACTTGAGTTTTTAGACCTTTGGGATTTTTGCAGTGATGTTGTATATGTCTGTGAAAGGACAATGCCCAATGAATTGAGCTGAATTAACATTGCAGCCCTTTACAGTCTTCTGGAGGGTAATTCTGTTGATGTGACTTGGTCTTCTTCCCAAGTATGTGGGTACTTGCTGCAACCTTAGATGGTTTGTCATCTGTTCTGGCTGCCAGTGTATGCAATGCTTTATAAGGCTCGTGGCATCTTTCTTTGAAACAGCTACGTCTTTCCTAAAATAATCTTTCAAATGTGATCATTGAATATGTATCGAAAGTGAACCTTTCTGAAAACAGAAAATGGATTCATGCAATTGAATTGAACTCCTGTGGACATGTATGGTCATGTTTGCTATCTCTAGCACTCTTGAAGAGAGCAGGAATGGATTTTTCATTGCATGATCTACATAATAATTGGTGACTTTTAGACAGGTATCTTAATTCAGTTTTCCAGGTTTTTGGACGATTGTGCAATCCAATAAACTTACCTTGGAGTAAGTATCCTTAAACTCAGTGGGGCTTACTTTTGAGTAGACCTACAGGGGAGTGCGCTGTATGGGTTGATCTCACACAAACATATTTAATGTATTTTGTGTTTTTGATGACCTGCATCTACTGATAAAAGTTTGGGAAATGGCTTTTGCTTTGTGTAGATTAGCTAGCCGTTTAATCAGCTCTTTGGTCTGCTCAAATCGCTATGTAAAAATGGACTAGGAAATTGTCTGTTTCGCTTCCTTGGTTTCATAGCCACGTGGCATTAGTACCCCGGGGAGTTAACTGATGCTTATCCCATTAAGATAGAATGGTTCAGCATTTATTTTGGGTCATAGAGTAGTGGTCATTTTGTTGAGAATCTGGCTCTAAAATTGTAGGTGGATTATGGTAATTGCTACTAGGTAAATTACTCTACTGTAGGAGTTGTTCCCCCAAAGCAATAGCGTGGGGTTAAAATTGGTTTAGGGTACATACTCTGGATCACAATGCTTCTGGGTTGTTAGTGTTAGAAGGATGACATTTACCTCCCCAATGACGATGCACATGATATTTCAATAACTAGCTGGAGAATCCCACATGTCCTGCGTAAATTGTGCTGTGATTCTTTGCAAAATGACATTGCGGTCATTTGCTGCTATTCCCAGGGGAACTTGAGATTCCTTTATATTAGTTGCTTTACTTGTGGAAATGACTCAAAGTGACTTATAGACGCAACAGAAATTCTAAAACCAATTACAATAAGTGCAGTCAAATAATAATAATAATAATAGTAATAATAATAATAATAGTTATACCCCGCCCATCTGGCTGGGTTTCCCCGGCCACTCTGGGTGGCTTGCAACAAAATATTAAAATACAGTGGTCTGTTAAACATTAAAAGCTTCCCTAAACAGGGCTGCCTTCTAAACGTCTGGTAGTTGTTCTTCTCTTTGACATCTGGTGGGAGGGCGTTCCACAGAGCAGGTGCCTCTTCTGAGAAGGCCCTCTGCCTGGTTCCCTGTAACTTGGCTTCTCTCAGTGAGGGAACCGCCAGAATGCCCTTGGCGCTGGACCTCAGTGTCTGGGCAGAACGATAAAGATCTACCCCCCTTTACATTTACACAAAAGACAGGTCTGTCATCTATCTATCTATCTATCTATCATCTATCTATCTATCATCTATGGCATATGGTGGCTTGGGAGATTTTCCAATCCTTTGCTTGGAAAAGGTTTGCTTTGCTTGGTTTCCTCCATGACACTCCTGGCCACTGAAGGCAGGAATTGGATGAATAGCTTTTATTCTCTATTTGTAGCAAGTTGCTTTCTGTTCTTAATACATCAAGAGTGTTGTTATCTAGGGTGAACAGGTTACCATAATATAATTTTTTGATTTTTAAAAAAATGTACATATGAATGTAATCAAAAGGTTATAGGCGGTTGGAATGAGATTCTTAATCTCAGGGTCCTGGGTTTGAGGTCCACGTTGGGCAAAAGATTCCTGCACTGCAGGGGGCTGGACTAGATGGCACTCCTGTTTCCTTACAACTCTGCAATTCTGTGATACCAACTTGCCACCCTGATGGCTCCTACTTCTTCTGCTCTGCATTCCATCTCATCTGTTTCCCTCTTCATGCTGGCGCTTTGGCTGAGACAGTCAGCTCTATCTCCATGTTCCTTTTTGGAAACTGGGGAGGTGAGTACAGACACCAATTCTCCCCCCACCCCACCCCACCCCCTAGATCTGCTCTAGGGTGAAATGTAGGGTGGAGCCCTGGAGTGTTTCCCCCTGCATCTGGGAAGGTAAGCCTGGCACTCTCATGCGGGAGGCAGATGTTTGAGCATTCTGCGATGCTGGCAGGTTGGCAAGATGTTGACATTCAGGTACCAGCACTTAGATTAAACCAAACTGTGCGTTCATTCAAGCAAGGCTGTTGTGAAGACTACTGATGGGATTCTGTTTGGTGGTGCTGGTCTTTTAGAAAAAATACATTTTTAGGGGCTAGATATATTTTACAATATTGGTATAAGGTTAGATTCCCTATTTGGGGACTTCCCTGGCTTTTTTCTGGCCCACGTAGGACCAGTCTGGATAGTTGGCCTTGGTGAAGATTTGACGTTTTCTCCCCCCAAACAGTTTTTGATCTGGTCATCCACTGAAATGAGGCTGCATTTTAAGTTGTATTTTAATCCTATTTTTAAGTTGTATTTTAATCACTTGTTTTTATACCTGATGTTAGCTGTCCTGAGCCTGGTCTAGGCCGGGGAGGGCGGGTTATAAATACAATTTATTATAAATAACAATAATAATATAAATTTTATTATTATTTGTAGTTGGTATGCTCACCATAGATGCTGTGGAATGTGTGGGTGGGAGAGAGTGTGACCTTTTACCCTGGAAGTGTTTTTTCTTGTGGCAATGATGGAGAATCTCTGGTCTGACAGGGGCCTTAATTAGGCCTTCAAGCCCCTTTTCTCCAAACTGTGCTCACCTGCCCAACACCTGATGTCACAGGTAACATTAGAATGATGTCAGGTGATTGACAAGCCAATCAAAAAGACAGGTTTGGGAGATGGTATTCATTTTTATATTTCCACCTGTCAAGAGTTGACTTGCAAGGAATGGGGAAGGAAAGATTTGGCCTGCCAGCGGGATCCATTTCCCTACTTACAGCCTCAGTTCATCTTGAATTAAAAATGGTGTCTCATTTCATATTTATAAATTGGACTCTTAAGCCTGCCTTGAAATCTGGAATCACCACAGGCGCCATCCTGAAGCAGCTTAGGGAGCAGTGAAACAGGAAGATGGTGAAGGCCGGCATTGTGAAATAAAATTCCTTGAAATGCAGGGGTGTGTGTGTTTGAAACTGTTTCCACCATGTTTGGCAGATCTCTCTTGCCTTCACCCTAATAGGACATACACGGTGTGGCAATCTCTCATTGTCCGAGGAGCGTCCCAAACATTTTTTTTGCTGCTGGCCTCTTTACCAGAAATAAGAGCAGATTTCTAAGACCCTGTTAAGCTTGTATCCTTTGTATTAGCCACACGCAAAGATACTGCACCCATTTAATAAAACGAACAGCTTATAGCATCCTTTGGAGTTGATTGGTTTTGTTTTGCTTAGGAGAGAAGTGACACAAGCAACGCTAGGACTGTCCTTTTCTCGTTTCCTGGTGCTTGTTGTTGCTGATGCCACTTCAGCCTGTGTTATGTTTTGATTCTTTCTGCTTGTAGATCATCATACAGACAAGCAAGTGAAGGAATTTGAATCGTGGAAGCACGGTGCCATCGTGCCACAATGTCACATGCTATAAACAAGAGGCATAAGAGTTCTCTTGGCATTCACAGGCGTTGAGTCATATGACCCAGCACTATCGAGGGGAAGTAGACCTCTGGACAAGTAAACCCTATTAAAAAATGTGTGAATAAGTCTGGCTTAGTATTATTGGCAGAGGATTTGTATTGAGCCCCTTTGAGGTGGAAACTTATGGGGCGGCGATCCTTGTTCTGTTCTGAAGTTTAAAAGTCAGTTTGAAAACGAGCGCAGAAGGATGCACGCTCTTTCTGTATTTCACTTCGTGCTCATTGGCAATAGGATGTAAATTGATCTTATGTGTGATGAGACTTGGTCAACCTACTTCTGTTGTATGGTTCCTGTTACTGAGATAGCCTTCCTCCTTTGCCAGTCAAGTTCATAGATCTTCAGTGTTCTCTAACTGGCGATGGAGTTTGTTGGCAGAGGTGAGAATGTCCCTGAGCTCCTCATGTCCTGGTACCAGGATCTGCCCCTGAATATTGCAAAGGAGATGGGAGGCATCATCTCACTGCTATGTTGTTCCCAGTTGCCTCCAGGTAGTAATCCTCTGAGCATCTGTCTTCAATGAACAGATGTTGGATGAGTCATGTCAAAGTAAGCTCTTACGAATCATTCTTCTCCCTGTCCATCACGGCTTTTCAGTAGACATTTTATGGGAGATGAGTGGGTAGTGATCCTTGCATCTAACCAGGCCTATGTGCAGGTACCAGTATAAGGAGAGTCTTGTTGAGAGCCTGAGGGCCCTGCTTCTGCCTCTCTCCACCTGGCCCAGGGCGGGGCCTGACAGGCTTCAAAAGGACTGCTGCACAGCAAGAGAGTACTGCTTCTTTTTAAAATTCCTTTAAAATTGTTCTTTAACTGGGCTGATCGACATCCTATGCCCTTTTGAAGTGTGTTGGGGGGGGTTGTCGGGTTGTTTTTGTTTTGACTATGTATTTTGTGGTTTTGTGTTCTGATTTTGTGCTGTGAGACCTGCAGGTATAGAGGCGGTACAGTCGTACCTTGGTTTATGAACTTAATCCGTTCTGGAAGTCCGTTCTTAAACTGAAACCATTCTTAAACTGAGGCACGCTTTCCCTAATGAGGCCTCCTGCCGCCGGTGCCCTTTCACCGTTCAGATTCCGTTCTTAGACTGAGGTATAGTTCTCAAACTGGGACACTATTCCTGATATTACTGTGGAGTTCATAAACCGAATTGTTCTTAAGCAGGACTGTTCTTAAACCGAGGTACCACTGTATATAAATTCAATAAATAATAATAATAATAATAATAAATAACATAAGTAGCAGGTTTAGGATCACTTTCCATATAATGTGAAAATGGAATTATTATTTAATTCTAGCATGGAGATGAACCTTAGCTTGGAAAAAAAACTTTTAAGAACACTAGGAATCTGATACGTATTGCAACTTATTGTTGTGAGATGCTGGGCCTCACGTCTAGGTGGAAATGCTTGCATTGGCTTGCTATGGAAGCCGCCTTCTTCCCTGATCCAGTGTCAGTTGCCTGTGTTCTTCAGTGCTTAGCGAAAGTCCTGATGCCCTTGCATAGGAAATCATTGGTCTTTATTGCTGCTTCCTATGTTTCAGGGTTGACTCCTTGCATTGGAAAGAGGCCATGGAGCTGGGCACTGGAACATAACTGTTAACATGAGAGTCAGAATGGACTTCCCATATCTGCTCGTATGGCTACCATGTGAATAGCACTGTGACCTTGGTGTCAGGAAGGAGAGTTGTTTTTGTGTCTCTGTCATGGGAAATGGTTATCACTTGTTTGGTGTCATGTATTGAAATCATAGAATTGTAGAGTCGGAAGGGATCATGAGGGTCGCCTAGTCTTAACCCACTGCAATGCAGGAATCTTTTGCCCAACATGGGGCCTTGAACCCACGAACCTGAGATTAAGAGTCTCACGCTCTACTACCGATGGAGCTATATGTGGAGATGCAGCATTGTACAATAGTCAGGGAATTGGAGTTATGAGTTCAAATTCCTTGTCATCCATATGGATGACTTGGGGAAGTTTGACATCTTAGCACCAGGTTCCATGTCTGTAGAATGGAGGTAATAGCTGTAAGATCATTAGCAGGAGCTATAAAGCACTGTGGGTTGTTGTTTTCTTAAAGTTGTATATGAATTGCAAATAATTCATAATAAAAGTTTAAACATTAATCTATTAGATGAATTTCTAGTGTTTACAACTGCATTGGACAAAACCGTAAAATAAAATGGGGAAATAATTTTTTGTTA
Source organism: Podarcis pityusensis (assembly GCF_964106645.2). Classification (NCBI taxonomy): domain Eukaryota; kingdom Metazoa; phylum Chordata; class Lepidosauria; order Squamata; family Lacertidae; genus Podarcis; species Podarcis pityusensis. The sequence goes on from NC_138031.1 coordinate 64,659,546, forward strand.
GTAGCAGCAAAACATTACTTGTTAAAACATCCTGTAAGCCAGCTCTGAGCATTTTGAGTGCAACTTTGGCTTGTGGGGGTACAACAAACAATGAACCTTGTTTATATGATTGTTGTAATTAATACAGCTGTAATTAGACAGTGGGGGCAAAGTTTGGGTTTTCCAGCAGTCATTTATATTTAATTATTGGAGTCAATCAATTTTGTTTAATGGGTTCTGATTAATATATTTCTGTGAGTAAGATTGTTTTGGTGATTGCCGTTGCATGGATTTTATAATAATTTGATCTACTGAGAGATACAATTTTTTAAACCAATGAATCTTTATAATAGCACATTGATGGGTATAACAAGTGTTCCTAGTCCTAATGAATTTGTGAGAATTCACCACAGATCAATTGCATTGCATCTAGATAATCCATGCTGGCTTCAGCTGTGTGTGTGTGTGTGTGTGTGTAGGTGTGTGTGTGTTTAGCGGCCCTGTTAAACAGGCTATTGTAGGTTTTCTATAGAGTGGAGAAGGTTCGGAGCTTTTTAAAATTAGGTGTGCAGTACTCTGGCTCACGCTAGATAACTGAACGTTCTTTTATTGCTCACTTAATTTAAAATGAGTTGGTTGTTAAAAAACAACAACCCAACAAAACCTGTTTTAAACATGATATGAGGAGGAGGGATAGCTCAGTTGGCAGAGCATGAGACTTTTAATCTCTAGGTTGTGGTTTCGAGTCCCACGTTGGGTGAAAGATTCCTGCAATTGCAAGAGGTTGGACTAGATGACCCCCGTGGTCCCTTCGAACTCTACAAATTTGTGAATCTGTATATGGATACATAAGATAGAGCCAAATTTGTGAACTGGAGTAGCTTGAGCTTGGTGACAAAGAAAGCCCCCCAATTTAAACCTCTCATCTTAGATGACTTTGAGCAGTCCTTTGTTTCATCCTTGATCGTCTATCAGCAATCCGGGCCTGCTACTGGCCTACTTTGCAGAGTTGTCGTGTTGGTTACCAAGACTCCTGTAGAGCTGTTGCTGTATAAAAAAGTGACAGCCTTAAAAATAAATAAATTCTGGAGCAGTTTCAGTGTCAATAAGTGCTTTCCACTTGTATCATGTGCTTTTACTATGTCATACTCTGGTCAGCTGCTTATGTTGGAAGAAGATTGAGCATTGGATCAAAGTGAACTTTGTAAAAATCAGTGGGATATGTTATAGTAGTGGCTTTTAATAATGATGCATTTGCTACCTATTTATTAGATTTACATCCCTCCCCCCATTCATCATAAGATCCCAGGACAGTTAACAGAATAAAATACAGGAATAAAAACAAGTAAATAATAAAACAAAACAGCAAAACAATAACGCCCCCGTTTCTCACAGACACATTTAAAAGACTGTAGGGTTTTAATCAGCCAAAGGCCTGGTTGAAGAGGAATGTTTTCTCCTGGTGCCTAAAACACAGTCATACCTCCGCTTACGTATCCCTCTGGTTATGTAAATGGCAAACCTGGAAGTATATTTCCTGGTTTTTGCCATGCGTGCATGCGCAGAAGCGGTAGACTGCTGTGCGCACTCGCAGAAGCGGTCTCTACGGTTGTGAAAACCTCTGGGTCCTGGCCGGACCTCTGGAAAGGATCTCATCTGCAACTGGAGGTACCACTGTACAGTGGACGCTCGGGTTGCGAACGAGATCCTTGTGGGATGCATGTTCGCAACCCGCAGTGTTCGCAACCCGCGTCTGCGCACGCGCTGGTTGCGATTTAGCACTTATGCGCGAAGTGTGATTTAGCGCTTCTGCGCATGCGCGACCGCCAAACCCCGGAAGTAACCCGTTCCGGTACTTCCGGGTTTTGGTGGTCCGTAACCCGAAAAAACGCAACCTGAAACGTCTGTAACCTGAGGTATGACTGTATATATAATGAAGGCGCCAGGCAAACCTCTCTGAGCAGAGCATTCCGCAAACAGGGAGCCACTACAGAGAAGGCCTCTTCTTGTGTTGCCACCCTCTGGACCTCACGTGGAGGAGGCACACGACGAATCACCTCAGATGATGAACGCAGTGTCTGGGGCAGTTTATATGGGGAGAGGCGGTCTTTCAGGTTTTCATATTTGTCACGGGGAACAGAGGTCAGCCGCATCTCATTTTAGCCCTGCTGACTGTCCTGTGGGAGAGCGCCTGGCCTGCTTGTGTCTTTTTTCCACTGCAGCAATCTGTTCAAAAATTGGTACCCAAATGGAGAGGGATGTGGTCATCTGCTCTGCGACACGCGCAGCTGCAGGAGCTGGTTGAAAAGTTTGATAACTCGACTTACACCAGCTGGAATGAGTTGGCAGAAATATACATAAATGAGGTGCACTATACTGATAGATCTTTGCTTTTAGTCAACAGTGTGCCACTCCACTTTAAAAATAAATGGTTTGCTGGCAAACGCAGCTACTGTAAGTTCTGCTTCACTTTGTGGAACATAAAATGACTGTGGAAGGGGGAAGAGGAACTGGAACATGACTGTGTGACAGGAGTATAGTGTACTTCAGTTTGTTTTCCAGCCTCAGGATGGTAAGTTTGCCTACTTTCCCCCCTTGTAAGACTCCTGTGTCTTTAACCACATAATCAAAATTGGAAATCATCTTGGCATTGATCTGCAACAAGGATGGAAGAAGTGTTGGTTACCTTCTGGGTTTCTGCACGTTTAAATAATACAAGCTGGGCTTCAGTTCCAAGCACGCTTCCATCCTGATATTGTGGATCTTGACCCTTGTGTCCTCTTACAGAATTGCAGTCTGATTTGTAAGCTCATTAAATTGGAATTGGTGTGTTCGGAACTGGTGCTTTGGGTTTTTTTGGAGTGAGTGTTTCACTTTTGCCTCCAACGTGTAATTTCAAAACTGATCTAGAGAGGTAAGGTGTGTTGCAGGTGTGAAGAACACCATCCATGGAATTGAATGCTACCTTGTGGGCTCTTTTGCATGGTAAGAGTTGGACAATGCTGGTTTGCCAAAGATGTCTTTAAATTTTATTTTTTATTTTTGTGGAAAGCCATTGAAGAGAAAAGGTGTAGCACCTTTGGTTGCCAGCTGACCAGAAAACAATAGCCTGGCCTGTTTCTATGCTTGACAGCAACCTGACCTATAAAAAAAAAAATCACTTGGTTTCCCAGAACAGAGAGGAACATTGGCAGATCAAGACATTTAACCAAGGTCTGGTTAAATGGAGAAAAATAATAAAGTTGGCAACTGTAACATCACCTCTGCAGTCTTTTTAAAGCATGGCTTCACACTGTATATTTTTGTGAGGTAAATATTAAAAATGACAAGAGAGCCACTTTGTGAAGGAAGAGAAGCTAAGTGCCTCTGATAATTTAGATTTGAGGAAGACTATGCCACATTGCTTGCCAATTCCCTGTCAAAATCGTGCAGTGGGTAGATGCAAGCCTTTGCAGCCAGAAGCTTGTACAACCGTTTTTGGGTTGCTTAATAGAGGAGTGGAGGTGGCTGGGATGTGTTGGGGAGGCAAAGGGTTTTATAACACACACACACACACACACACAAGCTGCAGATGTTTATTGTTTTGTGTGCAGCAGTTTCTTAACTGTGGCTGGGCAGAATCTGGGAAGGCTTCATCATTTAAAATGTTATTTATTAGCAAAGGGCAGCGAGGACTAAGACGGTCACCCAGGAGGGGTTGGGTGGGCGAGGCTGCTCATCTCTCTCTCTCTGCCCCCAGCCCCTGCAACTGAAATAGTTTTGCCCTGAAAACTTGTGATGGGGAGGGAGAGAGATAAAGATAAGAGATGGATTTGTTCTGCTGCAACTGTTCTGTTTGCCTGTGTTTGTAGTGGAGGAGAGGCGTTTTTTCTGTGGGTGCGGTTTTTGAAAGCTACCGATAACTTTCACTCTTCGTTTTGTTTGTGCCTGCACCTCTGCCTGCTGCTCCTTTCTGTTTCCCTCAGCAAGATGGTCACGCTTAACCCCTTTCTTCCTTGGCAGTTGCTGAAGAAGCTCACAATCTCCTCTTCCTTCATCTTTGTGGGGGAGCTTGCTTACTCTTTGAGTTTCCGTAGGGAGAAATAGTGCTGGGAGTGGAGGGTGGAAAAGGGATGAGGCCCGAAGTTGCCCCCCTTTTCTTTCTAAGTTCCTTAGAAGTTGCAGCATGTTAACATAGGAACAGCATCCTCGAGACATTTCTGCTTCCAGTCATGCGCTCTCTTTGTGCACCGTTGTTATTAAGTGAGCGACGGGTCATTGTGAACCATGTTTTATACATTTTTAACTCCTTCTTTCCCTCTCAGGCTTTGCTAAGGGGGGAGAGGAAGAACGGGATTTAGCTTTCTAGGGTTGCAATAATAAAGGCAGCTAAGCAGTAGTATCTTCGGCTTTAATGCAATTAATATAAACAGGCGTTTCCTATATGTAATTGTTCTCAGGAATGTAGCCAGGATTTCAGGGCAGAGCTGTAGCTGGCGATGAAGCACAGCGATGGTCCACTCGGAATGCTGTTTTTTCCTTAATCGTCTTAGGGTTTTGTTTCCTTCTTTTTGATCAGCTGCTGGGGTTGCCAAAGGGGAAACCAAGCGAGCATCACACAGCTTAACATCGTTTTCCAGGTCTCCTGTGTTTCTGTGTCAGATATTTTTGCATACTGGATTGCGGGTTAAATTGGTTGCTGGAACGGAATTCTGGGTGTGGAGTTCATTGCTTGCACCACAGCTTAAAACATTAATTGATCCGCACATCTTGAGCTTTGACAAGTTTGGTTGACCGTGTGCAAAGAGGCTCCCAGCATTTTTGGACATTTTTATATTCCTGCTGGTAGGAGAAAGGACTACTAGATACTAACTGCTGGGTGCAGAGGTGCAATGTGTAGTTGTTGACATAGTCATCGTGGCTAGGGTAGCCATGTTCAACCTCCACTCTTTGAGGCAGCGACCTTTGAGTACCGCTACACTGTTGGAAACTGAGATTTAAAATCTAGGAGCTAGATGGCATCTTAAAACTAGGTTATGGTCACCACAACACTGTGCTTAGCCCCTCCCCCTTTTTAATAAAAAAACCCAAGATTACAAGGCAAGAAGAAGAAGAGGAGTTTGTATTTGATATCCCGCTTTATCACTACCCAAAGGAGTCTCAAAGCGGCTAACAATCTCCTTTCCCTCCCTCCCCCACAACAAACACTCTGTGAGGTGAGTGGGGCTGAGAGACTTCAGAGAAGTATGACTACCCCAAGGTCACCCAGCAGCTGCATGTGGAGGAGTGGAGACGCGAACCCGGTTCCCCAGATTACGAATTTACCGTTCCTAACCACTACACCATACTGGCTCTCGGTCTCTGGGGCACTGCAACACCAAAAGACCCATGCCAGCCAGCCAGGCATCAAACCTGGTGACCAAACATCTCAACTTCCTCGCAAAAGGCTGTTTTTTGCCTGTTGCAAAATGCCCAGGCGCTCGGCTAATTTTTAACGCTGAATTGTTGTTGGGAATCACATTTGGGGAGAATGCTGTTGCGCTAGGGTTTTGCTTGAGTTCTTCCCATGAGCATCTGCTGAACAGGATTCTTGTACTAGAAGGGCGATTGGTCTGATCCAGCCAGACTCTGCTACTTCTCATCCCTTCTATGCAAAGTGGTGTCGTTGGGTGTCAAGCTCATAGTTCTCTCCCTGCTCCCCATAGGATATCTTTACATTTGCATCCTTATAAGCATAACAGCTTTACTTTTTATGAAAGGCTAAAGCGCTACTGTTTTTAACAGCTTGTTAGTTGTTTACTGTGCAGAATCATACGGCCAGTGTCTCTTTAAAAAACCCAACAACTTTTTGAAATTAGCATTGTGACCTGAGTGCCCTGCTTCTGTTTGTGTATTCAGGTTGAGGTGGTGACTTTTTATAAATCACCATTTTTGTCTGCTGAATGTAGCATTCTTTGGAGGCTGAGACCTGGGTCCGTGATGAGATGCCTGCATGTGCTTGCATAATTCTGCATCCAGTTTTCAGGGGGAAATAATAAACACCTTTCAGTCACAGAGACGGCAACCCTAAACATTGTCATCTGGTGGGAAGCATTTGTAAAATTAGTGGAATAAAACATATGGATGCAAACGCCTATGCATTTTATGCGTTCGCTCCTTTTTCAAAGTTTGCTTTGGAGGGATGAGCTAACTGCTTTGCTTTCTCCATGAGGCAAATAAAATAATTGTCAGGCTTAACTGTGCAGGGAAGTTTGCCACCTAGTTGGGAGACTGGGCTGACCTCACAAGATTGTCTGGCTGTGGTTTCCAGCCAAAGATTCACTCTTTGAGAGAGTCTCACTTCTAGTGCTGAACTATTTTTTGACTCTCTGAATGAATGCAATATGTTAACACTCCCGTAAGCCCCAGGATTGCTTGGCTGGCCCATGCCTTGCCTGCTTCATACTGGCTGAAAAGGTACCATTGTTTGTTCTGCAAACACTGGGCAATGTTTGTTTCCAAGGTGACCGCCTTTCTGTTGCTGCTGTGTAGGGAAGAGCGGGGGAAAGTTGGTTTAAACACCTGGGAGAGCATCTTGCTTTACAAAAAAAGAAAAAGGGGGGGGGAGAGAGAAAAGAGCTGCTCTTTGCAGAGTTCAGATTGAGTTTTAATCCTTATGCACCAATATGTTAACATAATTAAAAGCCTTCTTTCCATTGCCCTTCTTGATGTGTAAAGAAGAAGAAGAAGAATGGAAAATTTATCAGATCAAATCATGGTGATGGCTTACAATGCACTCCCCCCCCCCCCCAAATCTGGGTCAGAACAATGACTGTGTGGAAGAAACCATTGAACCAGCAGCACAAAGCGATAGCTAATCTGTACAAAATGATAGCAAGCACAGCGATAGCCTGGAAAATTTGGGAGAGCTCTGTTGATGTCCTGAGGAAGGTTGGCTGCTGAAGGCTGGCAGGACCAAAGTAATAGATTTATTCTGGCACCCCCAAACCTTGGCTTTTGGCTTCTCGCTTTGCGAAACCGCATCATGCCGCCTCCGTCACAGAACCCTTGTGTTGTAATGTGCAGCAGCATAACTGCAGGCACTGAGTTTAATGGGATATTAAGTCATGTCTGTGCACCTGAGTAGGAGTCCGAGGACAGGGATGGGTAACCTGTAGCTGTCCCAGATGTTGCTGGGCTGCAACTCTGGCCATTGGCCATGCTTCTGAGGCTTATGGGAGTTGCAGTCCCAATAACATCTGGAGGGTCACAACTTTTGCACCTTTGCCTTAGAATAGATGCCAATATGTTTCTTCTGAGAGCTTTTATTTGCTAACCTTATACACATGTGATGTGAACTTTGGTTTCTCGGCTCCCTGCTGCTCCTCCTTTTGTTTCTGTAGGAAGCAAACTTAATGGATCCTTTCCCCAGACCCCAAGAGGCTGGTTTGGTACACATCTTTGTGTTTGGGTCAGCTGCTGTGCAGGCAGTGTAGAAATTCTTTCTTTTTTATTACTTGTTCTGATCTTTTGCTGCCTGCCCTTCTCTCCTCAGCCTCTCCCCCACTCCAAAACTACATACAATTTATTGAAAATGGTTTGCTAAAAAGTCAAAATGTGTGCAGCTTTTTTTTAATAAAAAAGGTCAGAGATGCTGTTAGCAGAACGTTGCCTTTTTTCCTCCCTATCAGGTTTAGTACAGTTCATGCGCAGGTTTCAGTAAACATTAACCACTTTTATCAGGGCTTGCAGTGTGTGGAATAGTTAGCAAAGAGAATGTGCTGAAAGACACCGACAAAATGAACAAGTCCAAGGTCAAAAGGATGGAAGACTTATATTATTATTATTACTACTACTATTTTTTGGTTTTAAGTGAGGGGATGAAGGGGCTGGAAAGCAAATCCATGCTCTTCCCTTCCATGCTTAAGGTGTAACTTGCAGTTAAAAAACAGCAGAGAGAGGCCATGAAGCTTGAGCAACTGTGCAAGAAAGTTAAACCGTCCAGTGTCACACAAGTGTTTTTGTCAGGGGTGATGTTTGCAAATTCTTGTGCATCAAAAAGGTGCTTCTAAATTGTGTCCTTTGAGGGCATATGCTGCAACAGCTTACTGCCTGAACTTATTGCCTGACTGAAAAAAAACCAATAATGCCAATTTCTGGCCCTATCCTGTCTGCAGAAAGTCTTGTGCTTAGCACCTCCCACTTTGGATGGCAACAATGTTGGAGAAAAATGGTCTGGAACTGGACCTGATCTTTTCCGTTTTCAAAATGTGTATCGTTTTCAAATCTTGACATACAGATGAATGCCCTCCCCAATAAACGTGCAGTAAATTCTAGCCGTTATTGTCTATTCTGTTCCATAACTAGGAAATTATATTGGCGAATTAATCTCCTGTCTACTTGCATGGCCCTCTCTAGACCAACAAAGCTTTGCTCCACTTTAAATGAGTAACTTAACCCAAGAGGTCTTGCCTGTAAAGTGCCATGAGGATTGAACTTTTTTGATCTCAAAAGTAAAGCACAAATTTAGGGTAAACAGATTTGCAGGTCACTTTGTTCTGTCTGAGCACGCTCTGTAGCCTTGCTGCCATTGCATCATGTTATTGCTCATGAATGAATCCGATCGGCACTGGCAGTGTGCAACCCAGGTTAGACCTAAGTTTGGGAGATGGTGTGTTGCGTAGTTCTAATTTGAAATGTTCTGGGGCTGGCTGTGGCTTTGCTTGGATGACACGAGTTCTCAACTGCGTAACGTGATAGGCATAGCTGTCCTTGTGCAAACTGAGCAGTTGTGAGATGTTAGTTTTGGATGTGAAAATAGTAAGAGGCTTTCAAGGTAGTAAATGGGACATGGAGAGAGAGCGAGCTGTACCTGGTCTCTCTCGCTCGTGCTTTATAGAGGCCTTCAAATCCCTGGCCCTAGCCCTAGGTTAAAATTCCCAGCTCTGTCATTAATCCTTCAATTGCTGTTCATAAGTTAAGAGAGTTATAAGATAGGAGGGAAGTGCAGGCTTGATGGGAAGAATAAAGGGATGCACTTGACAAACTGTTTACTTTGCACTTTGGGGATGTGGGAATCTCAGCTCGGGCAGCGGGATTGTGCCCTTAGCTGCTTTTTGCAAAATTTCTAAAGGAAAGGGGAAGAAATGTTTCTTCTCATACATGAAAGCAGAAAATTAACTGTGAAATAGAACTACTGAACTACTGAGCTTGTTCAGTTGTACTGTGGCACGTATGCACACGCGAGGGTGCATGTAGTTGGTGATTAAAAATAGACTCTGTGTAGGGAAATTAGAGGAGTCTCCACATTGGAAATACTAGCTGCCTCATTCGATAAGCATTTTGCATGCCCGTGAGTCTTTAGTAAAGCCAGTCTTCTGTCATCTGGGCATATATTATACGCTGTCAGGTCTATTTCTTTCTTCTGTTTTTTAGCAGTATCATGCCACCCATAGCTCCTAAAGGTTCAGGAGAGGCAAATGTAAGGTTGTGTGTGTGCTACACAATGTTGGAAGAAGAATGCAATGGCAGGGTGTTTCAGATCCTTAACAAGTTGTTTGTATGCAGAGTTTATTTTTTTTTTTGCAGTGGCTGAAAACCATGTTATAACAAGAAGTTTTAAAAGTTTTTTTTGGTCTGCTTTTGGGTCTCTTATCTGTATGTGTGCATGCATTCAAATCACACCCCACCCCCTTAAAAAGAGAGAAAAGAACAGGGTGTGGAAGGAGAAAATGCAGGTGTTAGGATGGATTTAAGATGTCTAAAGTTTCTGGTACACTGAAAAGCTCTCTTTCTCCAGTGATGGATGACACCTTCTGCAGTAACAGTGCACTGCTGTCAGTCACTGGGTGCGGGGAGCTGGGTGAACAGCTGGGTGGAGCTTGTTGATTGGTCCAGAGATGCCACATGGGGTTAGGGAGGAGGTGAGCCTCCGCAGCAGCTCCGGTTGGCTAATTTCCCTTGCTTGTACTTTGGCCTGCATCTTCATGCCTGTAGCTCTGGAAAGGGACCGAGAGGGGAGTGGAGAGAGATTACATTGAGAAGGCGGTATTGCAGTTGCAGCCTTCGCATGGCTTACAAACACAGCTACCCTGCTGTTTCAGATACTTAAACATTATCGACGTTTCAACAGATGAACTCGAAGCCAGGAGAGAACAGGGAAGAGTTTAAAAGTTTTCTTTTGAGAGCATCAGAATTCCCAGGACGCTGGCCACGCTCGTGATACTTTAATTCAAACAATATTTTTCCCCAGCAAAAACCCTCCTTCTGTTTCTGCAGTTGCTGTGTTGCGGTGTCCTTGATCTGGTGTGTTTTTGAGCTCTTTTCTGATTCTGGCAGGGTTAGTTCACTTCGACATAGCAGCAAATGCTACGACAATGAACAAGCCAATCTAGCAAAAAACTAGGTTTAGAAGCGGAAATTATAATACGAGAACCCAGATTTTCAGGCTCTGTTGGTCCCCTAGGTAAGTCGCTTGTGGTGTGTGCATCCCTGAGGTTCCTTAATAGCTCGTGGGTGCAGCCCTTAGTGGCAAGCAGAGCTCTGGCCCCACTCAGTCTGCATTTATTTCCGGGCACCACCCTGTTAAGGACACCGGCATTGCCCTTTGACATGCATACGTCCTTGGTGGGACTGGCATCATAAACTGTGTGGTGCCAGCTAGCACATGCACTCTGGTCAGGCCCAAAGCCCTGCTCAGTGCAGCTAGTACCAGGTTGCCCCCTCAATGGCTTACCCATATGTACTTGGCTGGCGCCACTGCTAAGACTGTCAGCCCCAACTGTGGTGTATGTATATACTCTCTTTCTGTGTGTAGGGGTGCCAGTGCCATTAACAAGGCAGCACTCATGCCAAGGGGATGGATTTTTGCTTGCCGTAGCTGCCACCCAGCAGAGTTGCATTAGCCGATCTGGTACCAGCCCTTGGCATTTCCCCCCATCGTGCTGAATACTGGCACCATGCCAGCATGAAGCAGCCAGATTAAGATTGTTATCTTAAAAAACTGGGGAAATAAGTCATCTCCAAGCCTCCAGAGGATAATAAAATAGGAACCAGGCAAGCCTCTGCTCAAATCTCACCTGCTCTATAAGCTCACACGGAAACTTTAGGCAAGTTGATATGTCTCAACCTCTGCCTCCAACCTGCAGTAGGGTAGAATGCTGGTCTACTTTACAGGGCTGGTGTCAAGAATACTATGCGAAATATGCCGAGCCCTTAGAAAATCAACAGAATTTTAAGTTTTGCTAGCGTTACAGCCAAAGTGTGGTTGTCTTCTAAATGTAGTTTAGAAAAGGAGCACTGCAGCTTTTCAAACAGGTGGGGAGTAACATCTTCCAAACCCTGACCAATCCCATCTTTAACTTTTTACTACTAACGCTGCTACTTCTTTCTCTCTCTTAATAAGTACGTTCCAAAGATTTCCTTGTGCTTTTCTTATCACTAAAAGGCAATGTCCTTCCTGTCCTCTGCTTGAGTGCACCTGTTACTCCTTAAAACTAGTCCGTGGGACCAAAATGTTCTCAAAGAGTACCCGTATAGAACTTAATAATTTGGGGGTTTGTTATCTTGTTAGAAAAAGCTGTGCATTTCCTATATGTTGCCAGGAAGAGGAGGTTCATGTTGCTGTGGAATTGAAAGCCTGGCATCGTTCAGGAAAAATAGAACACCTCTGAATATTCTTTTCCACATTGAAAAGGGGGACCCTAGTTTTGGGGCTGAGAGTACAAACCAGTTAAATTTGGGGTGTCTGGAGATGATGTAAGATACCTGTTGGTCTCTTCAGGGAGGTTTGTGAAGGCTAGAGACACAACTTGGTTGGAAAATAAACAATTTTACTTACTGTTTCAACTCCCAATGTAACCCAGGAGAAGATTTGTGGACAAGCATTTGCAAAATAACAGGGACACCCCCTCCCCACTCCAAGGACAGCCTTGAAATACCCTTTTGGTCAATTATGAAGGTCACATGTGGACCGATCTCCTAAAATGAGACAGAACCTTGCACATATAAATGGTTTGTAATCCTTGTTTCTCCGTTCCTGTTTCTCCTCCTGCAACCCCTCGACCTCCAGCTTGCTTGATGGCTTCACATACAGATCAAACATTGACATAACTGAGGTATTCTGAGCTCAGCTGGTTTTGTCTCAAGCAAGAGTAACCATTAAGGTGTGGGATCTGCAAACTGCTGTTCTGCCATTTAGGCAGAAGGCATGGTCTACCTGTTGAATGTATGGACTGGGGTTCTTTATCACCCTGGTATCACTAAAGGGATACTGTTTTGTGTAAAAAGCCTCTGGCTGAATAGCTCAGAACTCAGTGAAACATTTATAAGGGGTTGGACTACAATGGCAGTTAGCACCAGATGTTTCCTTTTTCTGGTGCAAGTGTGGAAATGGTGTAGCTGCTATTAGGAAAGCAGACTAGGTGCTCCTTTTTAGTTGGTGAAAATGCAAACTCTGTATGTTGGAGTGTCAAAATGCCTTATTTTCCCGTTTTACTTATAAAGCGCATAATGCGTAGTCTGTCTCCCCGCCCCCCCTTCACTCAGCCTCCTCTTTGCCATTCCTCCTCCCCAACCCCAGCTTTCCATATATTTTCTATTATACTGTTCATTTTGCCTTGGGGCAACCTTTTCAGTAATGAGTGACAATGCTCAACAGTAGCTCTCATTCATTTTCAGCGTCGCATGTGTGTTTATTTTTAATTGATATTCTGCATATAACATTTTCTGCAGCTGAGGCATCTCCCTCCCTCCCCCCGAAACACTTTTTTTAAAAAAAACACTCCCTCTGAAAAGCGTCAGCAGTGGATTGTTTCATTTGCAGAACTTAAAGCCCCAGAACAGAGGCTCTTCCAGTTTTTATGAATGCCCTGTTTGTTGCTGGAAGCACAACTGTTCGATATAACTGGCTGCATCCCACTCTCCTTGGGTCCAGTTTGGTCTGCAGAAGGTCTTTTGCACAAACCAGATTTCTTGGGTGTGTTTGAAGCAACATCATTTTGTCTTCTGGCAGTTGAGTTCTTTTTTTATCCCTTTCCCTCTGTAAAAATAGTAATGCACCTTTCCCTCCCCAGATGCAGACATAATCAATCAATCTATCTATCAATAAATGCAGCAGTGCAGATGAGAACTGCAAAATTGTTATTTAGTGAACTTGCTCAGGTGGTGATGGCTGTAACGTTTCTTGCTTTCTGTATATTTTGGGGCTTGTCTTAATGATCCCTTGCAGATTTGCAGAGGTCCCTCCGAATGACACATTGATTAATAGTAAGCACCTGCTATGCCCCACCTTAGAGCAGAGAAGGCCCAACTGGCAAGGTTGACAGCGCTATATTTCAACCTCTCTGGCTTGGCTGTCACTGCAGGTATTGGAACATTTGCAAGAGGCACTTGAGGCTTATGATGCCAATGCTTTGGGTGGGTTTGCAGAACAGGAAACAGAACACAAGTGGAGGTAGTACAGTTATTTGGGTGGGCTGGAATTATTATTATTATTATTATTATTATTATTATTATAGTTGCAAACACCATCTCCCTTACTTAATCTGGATATCCAGTCAAGTAGGGGCAGTGGGGTGAATGGGAAAACAAAAAAATGGCTGTCCCTCGTTGTGCTTATTTAGCTTGTGTGCATTCTTATTGATGAGAAAAGTCTTCAAACACAACCTCAGGACACTGCTTGTTTTAAAGAGTTGGAGGAAGTTTCAGTATGTTCACCATCTCATACAACAACGAGAGGAGTGGTCGCTATAGGAATTCCAAGCCCTGCAACCATTTAAAGACGCAGAAGCCTTGTTCTTTTTTGCAGAGCAGGGGTCCACAAATGTCCTTGTCACCTTGCCACTGGAAACTGCGTGTTGTAATTTGGTATGTGCAGCATCAGGAGAAGATACACAAAATTAAAAGATTTCCAGAATGGAAGCTGTTAAACTGTTGTAGCCAAGGCCCAAATTCAGATTGATGTGAGGAAATTATCTCAAGGGAGGGTTTCATTGGTCTACATTGACCCTGTCGGTTTGGGGTATTGCATTGGCTCAGCACAACTTTTAAGCAGATTCTTCTTTGAAACAAGGAAATAAAATCTATTCCAAAATATTCAGGCTTATTCAAAGTGGAGTATCAGCACTTTGAGGGTACAGTGTTAAAGTACAGTGATGTACGGCCCGTTCCCTATTGTTATGCTAAGCCAAATGATGGTTTAGCCGGACTGGCTTGTGGGCTCTGGAAGAGGCAAGAATGGTCAGTTCATTCCTCCCTCCTAGTTTTGCTGCTGTGCTAAGCCAACAAACCATGACTCAGAAAATCACAGGGCAAACCTTGGTTACAGCTTGTGGTTAGCGCAGAGAGAGCTAAATTGTGTGATTTAGGATTGGATCACCTGGCACTGTCAGTGTGGAACGGCAGTAAAATGACTGCTGACCAGCAAAGCTGCTGTGATCTCCTTTCCAGGAGCTCACACATTTGTTCCAAACCATGGTTCAGCTTAGGGTGACGCCTGAACCATGCCGCTATGAGCTTTACCATGGATCTCTGTTACACACACACACACACACACACACACACACACACACCCCTCTGTTTGTGTACGGCTTGGACTGCTGAAGCAGCGTCCTGGATCCCAAGAGACCATCGTCATGCTTTTCATTGAAAAAACGATAAAAGGAGCGAAAGGGCCTCAAGCAATAAATAGCTCCATGGCGAAGCCATGCACACCTGGAGAAAGGGGTAACTTTGCAGAGCTGTGGGGCTGTGTTACTCCAGATTCTGGGCTGTAATGCTGGGAATTGTAACAAAGTGGGTCTCAGAAACTGGGCCTCAGCCTGATGGGTTTTGAATGGTACGGAGGCTTGCTTTTAGAACTTTGTGCCTAGCTTTCTGTCCAGCTCAGCTTTTGCACTGAGCATCTCTGAAGTGCATTCAAATAACATTACTAGGCTTTGAGAAGCCTCTTTATTTCCTACCTTCCTCTTTCCTCCTTCTCTGCTCTCGTTTTTTGTTGTTGTTAACTGCTCCATTGCCATGATTGATGTCAGCTGCTTAACAGCTGCTGAACATCTTCCTCTTTCCATCACTAGAATGCCCTCTTTTCTCTGCTGTTGTGTCCTGTGGTAAAGTTTAGCAGTTTCTTGTTAAGTAGGCAAACCTCTTATTTCCCCCCTCCCCTTCCTTCCATTGACATATATACATGCATGTGCCCTTGCAATGCTAAAGGAAAGGTTTGTTTTCTTTTACTGCATGGGAGGTGGGGTGGTTTGCAAGTTCGGACTGGCTAGACTTGTTATATTTATTTGTCGCTTACTGCAAAAAAAAAAAAGTCTCAAAGCGGTGAACAGTTTTTTTAAAAAGGTTTACTTTGAAAAAAGGTGTTTTATTTGAGAACCTTCGGTTTTTGCAGTAGGAGAGGTGGCTAAGAGGGATAAAGGAACTTATGAAAGCAAAACGTGCGGAACAATTCAGTGCTACGAAATATAGATGTTGTATGCCTTAATAAACATTTGTGGCAATCTGATGGGCTTCTTTTGAAACGTCACTTTAACACAGCGCAGCCTCTTAGAAATGTGTGAAAGAGAGAGGAGGAAAAGGGGCTGCGGATCTTCTTGCCAAGAAAGGACGGAGGGAGGGAAGGAAAGAAAGAGCACAGTTAAACAGTACATACCACAAAACAGGTTAGGCAGGACTCTAAATCTAGTTATGAGTCTGCTCTGCCTGCTCTGAGGCATCTCCAGTAAACTTTCCTTCCTCCACCCCTTTAAACAACTACCCTCCCTCCCAAAAACAAAAACCCTTTCTTTTTTGGATCTGTTATGAAATAGTCTTACAAAGGTCCTCTCTTGCCTGTGCATGGGGTGGGCAGAGAGCGCCGGTGCTCTTGGCTGCTCCCAGCTGTTCCTTAAAGAAAGTCGATGGCGCACTTGTTGGTGCTCGTCAACCTTTGGAACAGGCAGCATTCTTTGCCGTGTGCCCTCTATGGGGTTGCCTTGTGAATGGGGCAGAGAGGAGGGGCAGCAGCAGCAGTAGGCAGGGGTGGAGCCGAGCCAGCAACTGTGGAGAGCTCTGCAGATAGCTGCTCTTTGGTACAGCAGAGTGGAACTTCCTGCTTTCAAGAGGCTTCTCAAGAACCCTCGCTTCGCATGCCTGCAAGGAATGATGTGAAGCCACTTGGTGGCCGACGGCAGGTCGTCAGAAAACTCTGGATCTGAACTAAGACTTCTGCTCACCTCACTGTTGTCTTTTTTTTTTTTTTTTTTTTTTTTTGGTAACCTGTTTATGTCAGATTGTTGGATAAACATACCATATATAGCCTGGGATTCTGCTTGCTCCAGCATCCCACGGTGATGTAGGTTCTTCAGGAATACAAAGCATGCTTGCATCACCACCACCACCACCACCATATATTTGTACAGAGGGACTTGGGTGGCGCTGTGGGTTAAACCACAGAGCCTAGGGCTTGCCGATCAGAAGGTCGGCGGTTTGAATCCCCACAACGGGGTGAATTCCTGTTGCTCGGTCCCTGCTCCTGCCAACCTAGCAGTTCGAAAGCACACCAGTGCAAGTAGATAAATAGGCTTCGCTCCAGCAGGAAGGTAAACAGCGTTTCCGTGCGCTGCTCTGGTTCGCCAGAAGCGGCTTAGTCATGCTGGCCACATGACCCGGAAGCTGTACGCCGGCTCCCTCGGCCAATAAAGCGAGATGAGTGCCGCAACCCCAGATTCGGTCACGACTGGACCTAATGGTCAGGGGTCCCTTTACCTTTACCTCAGGTTAAGAACTTAATTTGTTCCGGAGGTCCGTTCTTAACCTGAAACTGTTCTTCACCTGAAGCACCACTTTAGCTAATGGGGCCTCCCGCTGTTGCTGCGCCGCTGCTCTCATCCTAAAGCAAAGTTCTTAACCTGAGGTACTATTTCTACATTTTTTATAGAAAAAAAGCACTGCATAATAAAAAAAATAAAACAAGAACAACACAGTAATCCTGCTCAACGCATTTTAAAAGGGCACACATTAATGTACCCTGGGTTGCCAGGACACATACTCATTGGTTTTCTAGCAAGCGGAGATGTAACAGTGCTTTTTAAAAGGATGCTGTGTTGCCCTAGATGTATGCTAGCACTGGAAATGCATGCTTACTGTCAAAGGTTCGCAGAGTCTGGCATCTTGATGAGGCCTGCAGACCAGCAGGTGACCCATCACTGACTGGAGCTTCCAAAAGGCTGCTGCAGTTGCCAGAATTGTGGAGTTGGAAGGGACCACGCGGGTCGTCTTGTCCCAACCCCCTGCGATACAGGAATCTTTTGCCCAACGTGGGGCTCAAACCAATGCCCTGAGATCAAGAGTTTCAGGCTCTTGTCGACTGAGTTGTGATCCTAAACTCTAGGCCCTCCTTCACGATACTCTCCAGATTCCTGACAATGGAGAGTTTGGCAGGCAAGGCAGGCTTCCACGGCCGCTTAATCAGATCTTATCTACGCAGAGCACACCAGTTGAGGAGCAGCCTTGTATATATAATACATATGTGTTAGTATATGCAGATAGCGGGCAGTGTGTGGGGAGCACCTCGCACTTCCGTAAAGGTCTGGAGCTGGCCTTCCTGGAATGTGAAATAACGCATGATATTTATCACGACTGCACCTTTTCCCATTCTCTACTAATCATTTCCTTATTTGTTTTTGTGGGGCTCGTTGGGTGCAAAGGGGAAATGGGACTTTCTGAACAGGATGCTAAGCAAGAGCGGTTTGTTGGGGTGGGTAGACCCCACCTTCGCTATGAGTCCTGGAAGATCTGCTCCCTGTCTTGTAGGCCTTTTCCCACCTGGCCTGGGCAGGTGGGGCTCTGACTGACTCCAGCTACAAAAGCGGAGCGCTGAACAGGCTCATGGATTTGGGTCTTGTTTAAGGGTTTTTGTTGAGGTGGGTTGTTGATGGTTTTAATTTTCTGTATCTTTATTTTGTATCTCATTATTTATGTGGGAAATGTTCAGTTTGGTTCTGTGTGTTTTTCACGTCTTGTTTATTGTTTATGGCTACTTTTGCTATGCTTGTAGTGATGCAATTTTTCGTATGGTGTGTAAGCTGCCTTGAGCATGGCTTTAATTTTGGAAAGGTGGCATGCAAATTGGATGATTGCTTGATTGATAGATAATCTCCATAGATATACAGTGAAGAGTGAAATGGTTCAGGGCTGGCATTTCCCAGATAAGTACTTCATTGCTGAAACTGGCTAACTTGAAATACTCTCAAGCTTACGTCATGACTAGCTTTGGGTGAGGTTATACAGCTGCCATGGGCTGACCACTCTAGATTAGGCCGCTGATACATGGTGAGCCATTTTCTGGTGAAGTGTTTTCCCCATGCAGATGATGATGTGAGCCTAACTTTATGACAGTTTGAGGTGACATGTGGAAAACTGCCTGATCGTTGTGGTGAGCCACTACAGGCGCGCAGCTCACTGCATAGCACTTCTTGCACATGGTGTAATTTTTAAATGAGGCCCTTTGCACTGGCCATAATGCTAAACAGACAGAAGAGAAAGGGAACTGTTTTTTTGTTTTTGTTTTTTAATACAGAGCAATGATCTGTACTGAGGTTGAAGTATCCCTGTGACTAGTAACAATTACTTCAGTCTCAGTCTCAGTCTCAGTCAGTTTTATTGCACATAGCCAAAGGCTGCCGCAATGTAGTAACAATTACTTTAAACCCAGGTCAAACAACAGATTTTAGGTGGAAGATTCACAAGGCCTGTTCTTGTACCATGAGAGCTGATGAGTTTGGGGCTTTTCAACTTCTTATTTAACCCATGGCTCTTTGCTGTGGGATCTTCAGATGGAGGACAGCATACAGTTTAATAAATAATAATATAGGCAGCTTCCTGTTTGCACAGGGATTGCATTCTGGGTCATTTTGTCCCATTCTGCCCCCATTGGGGGCCAAAAGTGATGCATGTGTCAGCCATCGTGTGTCAGATGTGCGCAAAATGGTCATTGCCTGTAATAAACAATTGGTTTTCCAGTATCTGGTGAATACAATATTTTAGCGTGTCTATGACAAGTCAGAACACACAACTAGCTTAAGTCTGTTCTGTGTCAGTTTCACTGGCACTCACTTGTAGCTCCATTTTGTCCCTGTTCTTTGTGGACATAATGAAACAGCACATGAAAAATCTGTATGCAAAATGCACACAATTTAATGCATCCTTCCTGTGAAATACACATTTTTTAATGCATCCGATTGCAGTCCAACCCTAAAAACACTTAACTATGCATGCCTTTTTAATGTGAAATAATATTTTTGTGCACACTTCCTTGGGCGGAAACGCCATCAGAAAAGAGCAGGATCCTGGCTCAAGCTGCCATTGCTAGTTTGCCATTGCTACACACTAGATTCACGGGATCTTGTTGCTAGGAGGGGTCCTCTGCCTTTCAACAAGAGTTCTGACATGCAGGACTCTTAGCAGGTGAACTTTCCTCTAGTAGAGATGGAGTTGAAGCAATGGAAACAGATTTGTGTCACTAGGGCTTGTACAAGAACAACTCTCCCATGGATTGTTTCCCTAGGATGATCGACGTACCTATGACCTCTTGACGTAGTTGGGGAAAGTTGTAGAAAAGAGTGGGCAGCTTAACTGCCAGCAGGGGAATGTTTTGAGTGTTGTGTAAGTGGCTGGGCCACGAATTTTCTCCATCTTGTCTTCTCTCATTGGCCTCATCAGAGTGAATTACGTCTGACTGCTTGGTAGTTAATTGGAGCATCCTTCCCATTTCCTAAGCTGATAAGTCCCTCTCTGTCTGCCTTCATCAAGCTTCTTTGTTTGAGAACTTACTAAAGCTGCTGCAGAACAGAATAACCACTTTCCTATTTGCTGGACTAAATGAGGGCACTGTGGTCTCTTTAATAGCTGCATCTTTGTGCGCACAACATCCTCCAACGTCTTAGCCTTTTCCAGAAGATCTTCCAAATCCTCCTCCACTGTCGTCGTCGTCTTCTGTGGATTCTCTTAAAGCAAAACGGCCAGTTTAACGAACAGATGAAGTAAAGGAGCAGTCTGGTGTAACAGATACGCATGTAAACACATCCTTTCTTGCCTACTTCTAAATGCTCATTTAATTATTAGGGCTTGAGCAGCAGAAGAACAAGACTTTTTAGAGGCTCTCATTTGAATGGCATTGATTTTTTGGGGGGAAAGATAGTTTTACTCGATGCAAAGAGAGACACAATGTTGGGGAGGGAGGCTTGAGCTAGGTCTAGAGAGCTTCTGTGGACAAGTATCTAGTTCTCAGGACTTGGACCCTCCTTTGGGTGCAAAATGGCTCCATAGCAATGGCCCCAGCAGTTGGCAGTCTGTAGGAAACCTCTGGATTGGCCAGGACTTTTCTAAATACAGGGAGCCTTTTGCCTGATCAGCCAATTGGAATTTTTTGGGGGGGTGGGGGATTGATGGCATTCTAGGTTCAAGCATCTCTCAGTCAAGCCCTGACTCTCTGACCTCAAGGATTCTGTACTGGAAAGACCTCCAAGTCCTGATTTGGATATGGCTGCTACATACTCCTCAACTGTCCTGATTTGACTGGGACCTCCCAGAATTACAGATGCCATCCTGGCTTCTGATTGGATCCTGGAATGTCCCCTTATTGTTTTTTGGTCTTGCACTCTCCCGCCAGACCAAAAGATGCTCATTTTTTGGTCTTGCACAATTGAGTGAATCAGCTGGTTGCCATGAGAGTGTGGGACAAAAAACCCCTCGAGCATCCCAATTTTCATCAGTGGGATGTTGGTGGGTATGCTACTAATAGACTCAGCCAACGTTCGAAATTCGCCAGATGCTAGGCACATTTTGTGCCCGGCTGTCGGCCACTTGTGACCAAGTGAAGATGCAGGGGTGGAGGAAGGGGGTGCGGTCCGCCCCGGGTGTCACCACTGAGGGGAGTGACACAATGCTGGGTGGCACTCACCGCGGGTCCTACAGCATGCCCAAGCCACGCATCTCTCCTGGGAGAGATGAGGTGGCTTGGGCGCATGCAGGTTACATGCTGCCCAAATGGTCTGTGCGCTGCCTCCTCCCTGGCTGTAGGGTGGCTGTGTGGGAGGAGGCAGGCAGACTCTGGAGGCCCCGCCCCAGGGGCTTCTCGCCCCACCCCTGGGCACTCTGCCCTAGGCGCCTGAGCGGCTTCCTCCACTGCTGGGCACCAGGATGGTGCCTCCATCTGGAGGTACATGCCTGGGGATCTTTGGATCTTGACTGTTTTCACACACTAGCAACACATCCTGTTGAATTCTGTTATATTTTATCTGCACAATCGGAATGAATTTCAGGAACCAAAAAGTCGTATTGAAAAAATACGACTTGTCTGGCCCCAAAACGGCAACTAGGCATTCTGTTTTGGCGACTGTAACCCTGGTTTAAGGAGCCATTTGTTGTTTAGCTTATATACCTGAGTTTCCAACATTGGCTTCAGCCCTACCCCTCACAGTTGCTGCTTTTGTGCCTTTCAGCAGAGGTGTAGGAGTGTGATTTTCAGCCAGTGCAGCTTGTCATGGAGGGCTGAGAAGAGCTGCAACTGCAGAAATCCCCACTCCAGCACTGCTGTTAAAGGTAAAGGAGTTCATATTGGCAGGGTGTCAGCAGTCTCCCTGTGTTTGTAGCAACCTGGGGATTCCACACATCTACCAGCTTCCTCCTGGTCCTGTGTGCTGCTCTTCAGCAGTTTTCTTACCCCTTTCCCAACAGTCATGTGCGTGTGCAAGTGGTGGAAGAGTGCAAATAGTTAAGAACATGCAAATAGCCTGCTGGATCAGGCCTGTCTTGTCCAACATCCTGTTCTCATAGTGGCTAACTAGATGCCCCAGTGGGAAAAAGCCTATAAGCAGGACCAAAGCACAAGAGCTCTCGCGCCTCCTGTGGTTTCTAGCAACTGGTATTCAGAAGCACGACTGACTGTGGAATGAATTTGTCTTTATCTTCTTTAAAAACCAAATAGTTTGGTTCTGAGCCCAGTTTGGTTGCCACCAAATGGGACTATTTTTAGGCAAGTGGTGATGGAGAAAGCTAGGGAAAATGTGACATGAGGAGGAAGGGAATGATAGTCTGGGAGACCCAGGTACAAACATCAACAGGAAGGACTCTTCTCATTCTCACAAGATACACCTCTTGTGAGAAATTCCCTCCTTTGCAACTCTGAAAGCCTTGTGGTCCTTTGCACCTGGTCTCCTAAGCTTCATCTCCTCCCTCACACTTGGCTTATAGTGGCTGTCACTGAAAATGTTCCCTATTCTTTTGGGGTGGCTCAGACTGTCAAGCCTGTCATGATGAGGGCTAAAAATTCACTTACTGAATGTAAATGTCTCTTGATTGACAGACCAGTATAAAACATACTAATAACAGTGTGGCTGCCTGTATAATACAGTGGTACCTCAGGTTACATTAGATAAAGTGGTGCTTCAGGTTAAGAACAGTTTCAGGTTAAGTACGGACCTCCGGAATGAATTAAGTACTTAACCTGAGGTACCACTGCATGCGGGTTTTGAGTTGAAGCTACACTGTTTGACGATATGCAGACTCTGTTTGTACCACGTGACCCTGGATTTTAATGTAGATCAATTTCACACACCTCCCTGTTCCTGTGTTAACATCACACGTCAAGGTTGAAAGGGCACTCTTCCAAATGGAAAACAGTTTGTTCTACCCCTCCCCATTAAACACCCCTAAAACCGTGGTAGTACATTCACAAAACAAAGATTATAAGAGGAAGCTAAATTAATTTGAGCTGCCCTTGTGTTCTGTGTGTTTTATTACATTGAATGTGTTCTAGCTGCTCTGCAATTAAAGTCTGTGCGAATGTTTCTTGAAGCAATGTCTAGTTGTAAGCACTTGGGGGAAGCACTTAAAAGAGAATTGGAGAATTTCATTCCTTGATTGAGGGAATTCACGAGAACTAAAAGGGGAAAAAATTGACCTGTGCAGTTCTTGAATCTAGTTCCCTCCCACAACATTAATGAGTGGGGTTCTGAGCTTCAGCGGCTGATGATAAACTTCACATGGCTTAAGAATTTATTGTTATTGTCTGCCTGCTATTAGTTTCTAGTTGCCTCTTGGATTTTAAGGTGCTATGGAAAGGACAATTGAGTCCTGGCACAATTACAAAGCAGCTGTTAGCTGCAATTTAGCATTTTCCCCAAGCCAGTTAAGAAAAAATTGGATCACTGTGCAACAACGGGGTTGATACCTGTTAGCTTTTGCAAAGGGAAAGAACTTGTTATCTGATGCTTGCCATGTCCTGTTCTAGAGTTGTTACAGCTCTTAACCCTGCAAGTTGATGAACCCGTGGTGCCTCTCCTGGTGAACAGGTGGTGTAGCATAACCACTACAAACTGGGAAGCCCTTTGAATTTTGCCCATGCTATGAACTCAGAGCTGTGGCGCTGTGGGTAAAACCTCAGCGCCTAGGACTTGCCAATCGCATGGTCGGCGGTTCGAATCCCCGCGGCGGGGTGAGCTCCCGTCGTTCGGTCCCAGCTCCTGCCCACCTAGCAGTTCGAAAGCACCCTTAAGTGCAAGTAGATAAATAGGTCCGCTTTATAGCGGGAAGGTAAACGGCGTTTCTGTGTGCTGCTCTGGTGCTGGTTCGCTAGAGCAGCTTCGTCACGCTGGCCATGTGACCCGGAAGTGTCTGCGGACAGCGCTGGCTCCCGGCCTCTAGAGTGAGATGAGCGCACAACCCTAGAGTCTGTCAAGACTGGCCCATACGGGCAGAGGTACCTTTACCCTTTACCTTTATGAACTCAGAGCGGGACACGGGTGGCGCTGTGGGTTAAACCACAGAGCCTAGGGCTTGCCAATCAGAAGGTCGGTGGTTCGAATCCCTGTGACACGTTAAAGTGCAAGTAGATAAATAGGTACTGCTTTGGCGGGAAGGTAAATGGCATTTCCGTGCGCTGCTCTGGTTCACCAGAAGCGGCTTAGTCATGCCGGCCACATGACCCAGAAGCTGTCTGCGGACAAATGCCGGCTCCCTCGGCCAATAAAGCGAGATGAGCACCGCGACCCCAGAGTCGTCCGTGACTGGACCTAATGGTCAGGGGTCCCTTTACCTTTATGAACTCAGAAGGTGGCCCAAAGGCAAGTCAGTCAGTTTAGTCTCTCTCTGTTCCGCCATCTGCATGTTGAGGGATGTTAATCCTAATTTGCATTACAGAGTTGTTTGCAAGGTTGGCAGCTAGATAATGCCTGCAGAACGCTGGAAAGCTCTCTACAAGTGTTTGTTTCTTAAATTAAAATAAAAGATAAACTGTTTAGGAAGGCAAATAATTTACTTATTCACTAAACATTCTAAGCACAGTGTACTATGAGAAAATGCTTATCAGTTATTGTTACTGACACACACAGAGTTATCTATATTCTGTAGTCAGCCTGTAACCATGCATTCAGTTTAGTTGCGAGAACCCATGTTTTTTTATGTTGTTGTTCGGGGCATCCTTCTGTCTTGAGAGACAATGGTAGAGTGCATTTTCGGGGGTAAAATCAAACCGTTTGAGAGTTACATTGTCTGCTGTGGTTGTAGAGACCGATACGGGAGAAACATACTTCATTGCAGGTGGGGCAGGTGAAGGGGCCTAGTTTTGCTACTACAGGTTCACCATGGTGTTTCTTCTCTTCGCTCTTCCCAGTGGTTATTCCTCCTCTGGTCACTGCTGTGGATACACTACATGACTGTCGTTCCCCAGGAGTTTCCCAGGGATTTAAGGGGCCTTGGTAGGGTTGCAGCCTTTATACTGGCATAATACAGTGGTACCTCGGGTTACATATGCTTCAGGTTACAGACTCCGCTAACCCAGAAATATTACCTCGGGTTAAGAACTTTGCTTCAGGATGAGAACAGAAATCGTGCTCCGGCAGCAGCGGGAGGCCCCATTAGCTAAAGTGGTGCTTCAGGTTAAGAACAGTTTCAGGTTAAGAACAGACCTCCGGAACGAATTAAGTTCTTAACCAGAGGTACCACTGTAGTGTTTATTCAGGCAAAGTATTGCTTTCCTTTAGTTCTAATTATTTTTTACTTGCCCGTAGTATGCGAGCAGCTTCACGTAAATTTTAGCGCTCTTCCTTACAACAACTGGTAAGGAAGAATATTGTCCTTATATTGCAGAAAGAGGACCGGTGGTGACAGGCGGTGTGGTTTGCCTAAGGCTGCTTCGTGAGTTCTTGTCAGCGGGAACTTCCTGATTCACAGCTCAGCGTCTTGAGCCATACTTCCTGGTGCTGGGATCTTCCTAGGTTATCTTAAAGAATAATTCCTACTGTCTCTAATTTTTAAGAGGTTAAGTTTAACATTTCACCTGTGTGTGTCTTACCTGGTTCAGAAAGAGCCCTCAGGGATCAGAGAGAGCTACTTTTGTGGGGGGCTAATCCCAGGCCTACGATTGATCCTGGCATCTCCAGGAATAAAAGGATCAGGTAGCAAAATTTCTGCCTGAGACCTTGGGGAGAGGCATTGCCAGAGCTGCTAGATGGACCAAAGATCTTGCTTGGGTATTGGGCAGTATTGTGGGATTGGCAATTAACACGCTTCATCAAGGGACACACACACAGCCTCTGTGAGACGGGGAAGTTTTAACCTTGCTTGGTAATCAGCCGAAGCAAGGAGTGGCTGTGCTTTTTGGAGAGAACAGGGTGGGGTGTGAGGTGGGAAGAACCAACTTTTAAAGCACTGCGTTTCCCCTTTGGAAATGCTTTAGAAGGAAATGGAAGCAGTGTGCTGCTGTGGTGGTGACAAACACACAAGTTGCACGTAGCTGCTGCCTCTGAGCTTCAATTGAGATTCTCTGACGGCGCTGTCTAAAAAAGACTGGCTAAATGTGAACCTGTCATTTTGGCTGGAAGAGGAGGAGGAGAACAGCTTTTGCTGGGAATGCTACTACAGAAATGGATGGGAGACTATCCTGCGCCTCCCCACAGCTGTTTTTTTTGGGGGGGCGGGATGTTTCTCTTGACTTTGCAAAGAGGAGAGTGTCCGAAAGCTACTGCTCCACGTTCCCTTGTGCCTTTCAAGTCCTGCTCTGACCTAAGGGTTTGCACTCAAGATCACTTTACATGGATTAGTTTGGCCCTTTAAAAGTACAGTGGTGCCTCGGATTAAGTACTTAATTCGTTCCGGAGGTCTGTTCTTAACCTGAAACTGTTCTTAACCTGAAGCACCACTTTAGCTAATGGGGCCTCCTGCTGCCGCCGGAGCACGATTTCTGTTCTCATCCTGAAGCAAAGTTCTTAACCTGAGGTACTATTTCTGGGTTAGCGGAGTTGTAACCTGAAACATATATAACCTGAAGCATATGTAATCCAAGGTACCACTGTACTCTTAACCGCACTGATTAAAAGTATATTAAGGATGCACATTTTTTGCAAACCTTTTCCCCTCTGCCCACTACTCCATCATTTTATGATTATATATCAGCCTTGTAAATAAGGAAGAAGTTACTAGCCTGTAATTTTTCAAAATTATTTTTTACTACCCTTATAAGAAGCTGCATTTCCATGCTAGCCATTGAAGCCCAAAGGACGCCACTTGCTTTCATGGAGTTCCATATCTCTGTTGACCCAGGTGAGTTGTTTACCACAAGGCTCTTGCTAATTTGTAGGGTAGCAATTTTGATCTGTGGTGGTGACTGAACACTATTCCAGAAATTATCCAGAATATTATAGAAATAAAACAAACTTTCTCCCCTCTTTCGTAAGTGCCTTAACAGAACCGAAGAACAGTATCAGAGAGACTCATGTGCTGGACTTAATGCCAGGTTTGGTGTAGACAACAGGCAGGCAGGCCACAGATCAAATGTGGCCTCGAAAGCTACTTACATTTCTTGCCTCCTCCTGAACTTTCTCTCCTGGTACATATTTTCCTAAGGATGTCATCACATTGCAGTTTGCTTGGCTGCCAACAGATGGCGCTGTGAATTGCAGTGTGACAGCAAGCCGGGCTCTCAGAGCTGTTTGGGCCATGGCAGCAACTTTGGAGGGCAAGGTAGAGGGAACCATAGACAGTGTGAACTATGTGTACAGCATACTGCCTTGGCTTCCATGACAGAAGGTGGGATATAAATGTATTTATGAATGAATGGATAAACATTGTGCTCCATACTTACAAAGCCCATGCTGCCAGGTGAAGCTAACTTTGTAGAATCTGATCGTCCGTGGGGATGGTTGTTTCAGGAGCTTACTTTGGGAGTCAAAACAGTGTCCTTGAGAGTGTAATTCTGAAGACAAGAAAGGAAGAGTGTCTTTAATTGCTGTGCAGTTGGAGATGCAATAGGCAAAGGAGCTGTATGCTTCACATCAGTTTAAGCACGGGAGTCTCCCCCCCCCCCCCCACGCCCAGCTGGGATTTGGCAACCAGTAGCTTAACATGCTGTTTAATGGGTTATATAATCGAGCAATCAGACGTGTTTCAAACTGCCTCGTTCGGCTATGGGCCTGTTTCTATTCACTTTTGAAGGTAAAGTGGGTTTCCCCACATTTGCCCAGAAAATGTGCATCTTTTGATGCTCTCTATACCCCCTTAAGTAAAACTTGGGCATGCCTTGGAGAGTTTGTGTGCCTTTTTTTTTTTTTTTTGCCTTAAATATCAAACTTCAAAGATCTCCATCTGCTTCAGGTTTTAATAAAAATGTTCAGAGGGAGAACACACGTAAGAAGTAAAGTTTTCCCACATTCTGCACTTGCTGAACAGGATCTAAGAATTGTGCAGCAGGTGTCTTTTCATTCTCTGCTCCCATGAGTGAATTTCTGCTTCATCTGAGCTTTTTTCATGCATAGACATTTGGATACAGGGCAGCTCCATCCTCAATGATAGTAATAATTGGGATCTATGTATGTATGTGTTTGTCCGTCTTAGCTATCTATGTAAAATCAGTTCTAATGCTTATTCATGCTGGGAATGAACCATTCTCAAGTCTTTACATGACTAACCATTAAGGCAGTGCCATGCTGACTATGAGTGATGCTCATGGCACTGTCCAGGAATCTGCTAGATTCCAACTCCCATCAGTCCTAGCCATCAGTATGCCATGCTCAGGAATTCTGGGAGTGGTAGTCTAAGAACATGCTGGTCACTACTGGGTTTATATAAGCTTAGGAACAGGTGATTGAGAGAGCAGAGAAGTATATGATTCAGAGCAGGTTTACTCTGAAGCGAGTCTTGCTCAGTTCAACAGGATTTGTTTCCTTGTAATTATGCTCCACATCGGAGCACTGGTGTGCTTTTGAATACGGCCTGAAATGTGGTCTTCTGTGTGACCCAGCAACAACCTCAGTGATGCATTTCTGCCATATCTGCTTGCCTCTTCCATGGCACTATGAGGTTCAGTTCTGTATTATGGGTAGTGTATGCCATTGAACGCAGGTGGCACTGTGGGTTAAACCACAGAGCCTAGGACTTGCCGATCAGAAGATCGGTGGTTCGAATCCCTGCAATGCGGTGAGTTCCTGTGGCTCGGTCCCTGCTCCTGCCAATCTAGCAGTTCAAAAGCACGTCAAAATGCAAGTAGATAAATAGGTACCACTCTGGCGGGAAGGTAAATGGCATTTCTGTGCGCTGCTCTGGTTTGCCAGAAGCGGCTTAGTCATGCTGGTCACATGACCCGGAAACTGTACGCTGGCTCCCTTGGCGAATAAAGCGAGATGAGTGCTGCAACCCCAGAGTCTGCCACGACTGGACCTAATGGTCAGGGGTCCCTTTACCTTTTATGCTATTTAAAGTGTTTGAGAGCAGCTTTAAAGGCCCAGCAGGCTTGGGACAAGAGAAGATTTTACAGCATTGTAAAAAGTGGTACGGCTTCCTTCCCTTTCTGACATTTACCTTCATGGTACGGCAGCTGCAGTATGCTTCCCATGCTGTTCTAGCCAGAGAAGCCGTGGGCCATTTGGAGGCCCTACAGCTTGTTCCTGTGCCAATATTTGCCCATTTCTACTGCGGAGAAGGGTCACAGCTCCTTTTGTGTGGCCCGGGGCTTCTGACTTTCATGAGCATTATGAGCAAGTTAAAACGCAGGGGATCCTAAGGTTCAAATCTGCCTGTGCACCAGAATGAGTTCCTTGTACCACTTCAGGTGAGAAGAATCCACGTTTTTAATGCTTTCCTCCACGAAGCATTTCCTGCCATGCCAGTTTTCCACAGAAGGTTGAGCTAGAACAGGCTTCCTCAAACTCGGCCCTCCAGATGTTTTTGGACTACAACTCCCATCCCTAGCAGGACCAGTGGTCAGGGATGATGGGAACTGTAGTCTCAAAACATCTGGAGGGCCAAGATTGAGGAAGCCTGAGCTAGAATGTTCATATTCTGTTTGCATATACAGTGGTACCTTGGGTTACATACGCTTTAGGTTACATACGCTTCAGGTTACAGACTCCGCTAACCCAGAAATAGTACCTCGGGTTAAGAACTTTGCTTCAGGATGAGAACAGAAATCATGCTCCGGCGGCGCGGCAGCAGCAGGAGGCCCCATTAACTAAAGTGGTGCTTCAGGTGAAGAACAGTTTCAGGTTAAGAATGGACCTCCAGAACGAATTAAGTTCTTAACCCGAGGTACCACTGTAGTTTTTAATGTAGGGCAATGCTCAAAAGCTGTAATTCTCTCCCCGCCCCCAAATGGGAGTCTTAAAATGATCCATCTCATCGATCCCCTCACCTCAGTGAGTTGACTTTGCCACCTCATGTGGGGATTATCAGGTCCAAGCTAGAAGAGATCTCTGCATCAGTCAGTACTCAGGACTGCCCTTACTGAAATCCTGTTTTTGGGATGTGTTTCTTGGATTGCATCTGCAGTCTGTTTTGCTTGACTGTCAGTATCTTTATTGAGCTGCCATCTCTACGCACCACACCAATATTTACCTTCCCCTTCTACACAGCGGGAATGCGCAGAAAAAGGAATGTGACACACCTACAAGCTTTGAGAGAGATTTCTCGAGGAAAGCTTGCATGGCCATGGGATCTTCTCAGACAACTGGCCCTGTTCTGCCCCTCCCACTCACCCCCTGGATTCCCTCCCCCCCCCCACTGTTGAGTGAGGAATATAATAGTGGTTGTTGATATTGTAGGAAGTGCCAGGAATGGAAATGGAGCTGGGAAGGCCTGGTGATGCTAAAATTACAGGTAACCCGTGAAAAAAACTGGCTGGTTTTGAGTGTCTCTAAACAAAGATTAAGATTTAGTAGACTTCAAGCTACACTCATGATGATTGGCTTGTTTGTCAGGACTTGGCAAGTGTCGTCCTGTAGAGATCAAGTTTGTTTTCTGCAAAGAGAGCCCTTAATTCATCTTGGGAGACTGGAGCTGCTGAGCTGCTGTTCTCTCTTAACTCGCTAATTGACTGTGCTCATTGTAAGGCTGAAGTAATGGGGGAAAGTCCTTTTGGCACCACAATGCCTTTGGCCAGGTGTCCTTACATAGTCGGCACATCACATTTTATCGCACCGTATGGTTTTTGTGCATGTCTCGAAAGATGCAGCATGCAGGCTGACAACACTGCCGTCCCACAACATCCTACCGTTCCAAGTTATGCAGCTGGAATACTTTCTGCAAACAGAGGGGATTCCATGCATTGTTAATTGCTTCTCGCCATTACAGAGGTGCAGCTTTTCGGAATTGGTAACTTGGCTTGCTCGTATTATGTGGAGTTCCTGGAAAAGGGGAAGGTAGAGATTTCTAAAAAGGTAGAAGTTGTTGAATTAAATTGTTGAGCAAAGCTTCCCACAATTGCTGCCCAGGGGCCCTTGGCTTTATTGCATATAGCTCCTACCGCATTGGCCCAGGCTGCTAAATTTCTGGATATTGTGCATAGATGCTCACCAGCTTTGTGAATCAGCCTGCAGAAGTCAGTAGCTTGCAACAGTTTTTTTTTTTTTTCCTTTTAAACTGGCCTGCTGCAGGACTGAGAGCAACACAAACTTCATTTCTGTGGTGGGTGTGGACGAGGGACAGAGTTCTCCGTTCCCCTGCTGCCAGCTCACTCATTCGACCTCGTGGGAGTCCAGGGACTTTCCTGTAAAAAGCTCCTGATAGCTTTGGGTATTGTGTTAGTGCTTACAATACAAGTCTGGTGTGCATATTTATGCAGTGTGTCTAATAGGGCACATATATAGGGAAATACAGGAGTTCTGACATCCACCAGAGTCAGGGGAGAGAGACAAAAGGACAGCATCTCAGGAGGCCCAATGAGGAGAATAAAGAAATTTATTGTGCTTCCTTTTTTGCCCATCATTAGCAAAATCCTAATGCACTGCCACCGTCTTTTAAAAAAATCTGGTTCAGCTTTATCATAGAATCGTTGGAGGGGGCTGTGGGTGTCATCTGGTCCAACCCCCGCAATGCAGGAATCAAGTGCCTTGGCACCATGAGGGCTAGAAACATGCATTTTGTTTAAGAAGAGATTGTCGGGATTCTCTTTCAAGCCATTGTACACAATTAACTTGGAGCCTGTGTAAGCGCGGGTGCCAACTTGGGCATGTTGGCTTTTTGTGGGAAGAGTTTCCAGAGTATGTCCACACAGCAAAAAAGCCCACTTCTACTATATTGTTCTGTACAGCAACATGACAATGGGTTCCATATGATCTCTTACCAAAGAAGGGTGTTTTTTAAAAGGTGTGAAAAGGTCCTTGGTATTCAGGCAGATTTCCATAAATTATGAGTGTCGAAATTTTTGTTTTTCATACGAAATCAAAATGGCTTCTATAGTTGGGATTTAATAACTGAAAACAAAAGGTGTTTCAACAGTTAGGTCTGCCCAGTGCTATTTTTCCAGAAAAAGAGGTCCTGAAACTCACTGTGAACACCCCCCCTTCTCTTATAATGGCAGTGGCGCACACCAGAGAGGTGCCAGAACTGAGTTCCATTGAGTTCCAGCTGGAGGAAAAAGCTCTGGGTCTGCCCCACTGTTTTCCTGATAAGATTGTAGTTAGTCTGATTTTTGAGGGTAGCTGTGCATATGTACATAGCTCAGAATGGGAATTATCATTAAAAATTTCAGCCATGCGGAAGTTACAGTCCTGTAGTTGGTTTTGTTTGTTAGTAGGCACATGTCTGGTTGGTGTCACTGTATTAACATTGGGCAGATCCGCACTATACATTTAACACACATCTGATGCACATTTAAAGCACATACATTTCCCCGAAGAATCCTGGGAATTGTACTGTCCCCCTCACAAGGACGCCGTTCCCAACATCCTGAAAATACTACAGTTCCCAGGATTGTGGAGGAAGTCATGTGCTCTTAATGTATGGCATGGATTTACCCAAACTTTTCTTTTTTTGATTTATGATGGGTGGGGAGACACTGTAACAATCCTTATTGAGAAAGTGTTGAGATAAGATGGGAGTTGCGAATTAATTTCACTCTTGTTAGTCTTAAGAGAATCCAGAACTGGCACTGTAGCTTTTCCTCAAAAGTTTTCAGAGAAACTAGAATGATTTACTCTCAGGAGCCTAATAAATAATAAGGAATACTGGGACCTAAGTGGACTGCGCAGCCTAGGACAGTAGTGGTTAAGAAAAGAAGAATGAATGAATTTTGAAGTGCAGGATCTCACATTCTGCACCAAGTAGAAGAATACATAGTCATTTTCCGTAATTTTCCATAGCCTGGCATTCATTGTTTACTCATTTCTAGTACCCAAGCTCTTTAAATTCTGTTTTCACTATAAAATTCTGCAATTGAGAGCTTCAGTGGCAGAAACTTAGAAGATGCTCTTAGTTTACCTATAGCTGGCGGATGCTGATTTCATATATTTTTCTATTGCAAGGGACAATTTCTTCCATAGTGGTTCTGAATGGCATTTGTGCGAAGCTTTCTGAATAGGTCTCTGTGCAGAAATTTAATGGTGTGGATTGCCGAAAGTGAACCTTGGTCCCTACATGGTGAGGCTTCTTAGGATGCTGAGTGGCTCCTTCTGCTCCCTGGGGGCTGAAGTTTCAAGCCCCCCCACGTCTGCACTGACCTTGGTCCTCTGTTTCTGTTCCAGGCAAGTGGTGCGAGAGTAGCTAGCAAAATGCAGTGTTTCAAAAGGAATGGTAAAGCACAGCTTTGCCTTTGGTCTTGGGCTGTGGGGGGTGGGTGGCAGAGATTACATTTAGCAAGCAAACCTTAGGAAAGGAGGATGGAAGGAAGCACTTTGCAAAATTCACGAGAGATGAGCTTATCTGTTCTGATACACACATCTTTCTTTCTTTTTATTAGCATCAGTTGAAGCCTGTTAAAAGGGCTGCAATTTCTTGTTCCCCCTTTTCTCTCAAGGGCAAAGCTTTTGAAAAAGACTCCCTATCGGTGCTGAGAAGGATGATTCACGGAATTTGCAGAACATGAGCTTTCTTCTGATGCAGGAGCTGGCTTGCAACACATTTCCTTTAAGGGAGCCCAGTAGGCAGGTTGGTGTCAGTTTGCATAGAGAGCTAGATGCACGTTTCCCAGATGATAAACTGAGCCTGTGATTATCCTGGTCCTTAGCAGGCAGCGCTGCTAAGTGCTGAGTAGCTGACTTGCCTTGGAACAAATTCTGTTTATGGAAGAACTATGACTGTGTGGATGTATAGCTTTTGGAAGGAACCATTTAATGATCAGACTTGACCACTAGCTTCCCAAGGCTCCCATCTGTATTTCTGGGTTCTTAACTATTAAATAAAAACAAGTCTTTTTCCTTATGGCTGCAGAGATGAAACTGAGCCAGTGTTTACATATTTTTTTTCTTGTTTTGGCATTTTAGGGCCACAGGTTATCCAAACATCCTATTAGGAATAAAAGACTTAGCCAGATAATTTGGCAGAGAGGTTTGCCTATTGTAAAGACATGCTTTTTCTTCTATAAATATAATCATAAAAAAACAACACCCCTTCAAAATCCATCCAGCCTGCACATTGCTAGTAAGCAACTATCACCTTTGCTGCTGTTGTAATATTGTTACACTCTAGGTCACTGTTTTACAAACAACCAGTTGTAGCTGACATATGATTTGCCAAAGTGTTTCATAGCTAAGTAGGATTTGAACCCCAGTCCCAAGGCTATTTCTGGCGAGTTGCTGGTTTTTCATATTTTGTGACCTGGCTGAGAGATCTGCCCGAAATTCTTTCAGCATTTTTGTTGTCTTGGAAGAATTACAGACGCGGGGAGCTTGAATTAACTTGTAAGACTTGAATTCTGCAACCATTCTGACTGTGCTTGTGATCTGAAGTAATGAACTAATGCTAACTGTACACATCTGTTTAGCAACAATATGCCTGTTTTCTTCTTGGCAGTAGCTCAACCTGCTAATTTGAATGTGCTGATTTTGAGAATTAAAGTCAGTGCAGATTCAGGAGTCAGAAGCCCTCCCAGCTTTGCAATAAACTGTGGCGTGTGGAAAGAGGCTAGGTCTTCCAAAAAGAGAAAATAAATGGAAGACTGTCCAATATCTAACCGCATCAGGCCCTTCTCAGTGAGGCAGAACATAATGTGTTGTGGAACGTAAGAGACCTGTGCAGTAACATTGCTTGGGCAAGGCTCCAAAGGTCTCAATGCAAGCAGTATTTACTTAAGTTGAACCAACCCCTTTTAGGAAGGCAGCAGGAAATCCAGCTGCCGTTGCGTGGTCAGCAAAAGATTAAAAAACACACAGACATTTGCAGCTGTGTGTAGGGGGGACGGACTCGCTTGTGCTGGCGGATGGCAAGCTGAACCGAAAGGACAGAACAGGGGCTGCCCTGTTGTGGGTACTTCTTATGAATTCAAGACAGAAGAAGCTAGGCATAAGCCGGACGGATGCTTGACTTGTTAAGTGTTCTGGTGCCTGGAATAGCAGGATTCTGTTTTGCTGCCCCCTTTTTAACGTGGCAGAATAGGCTGCTTTGCATAGAAATCACATACACAGCAATGTTCTTCCTCCCCCCCCTTTCCTAGCTTATTGATAGAATCTCTTTCTTCGAATGGCACCAGATAGCGCTAGGTTTTAGCCCCACCACCACCCGCAACTGAATCCAGACAACACCCTCTCCTTTAAACCTTCTGCCTTAAAGCTCCCCAGTTGATTATAGGCTGTGTAATAATTACAGCAGTTTGCAGTAACTGAATGGAGCTACTATTTGAAAGTCATCTGATCTGTATTTATTGCATCCTCTCTCTTCCCCCCTTTACCGTCCCCCCCCCCCCCAGTTTTTCTCTTCGCATCCATAGTTGCTGATGCTTCACCCAAAGGGAAGGGGCGAGAAACTCCAGAGCATTTGTTACCAATTAAGCAGCAAGTACATTCTCAAAAAACCGTAGGTCTCCCGAGTGCTGTGTGTGTTTTGTAGTCAATGGGTGACATTGTAAAGGAAGAAAAGGGAAGAGGCGTCTCCCGTAATCTGGGGTGATTCAGACTGGCACAGCCGTTTTGTTTTGGTAAGCCAGTTAAG
This sequence comes from Podarcis pityusensis, assembly GCF_964106645.2. NCBI lineage: Eukaryota > Metazoa > Chordata > Lepidosauria > Squamata > Lacertidae > Podarcis > Podarcis pityusensis. The sequence goes on from NC_138031.1 coordinate 64,694,877, forward strand.
CAATTAGGCACTCCAGGGAATGGCCTTATCATGAACTAATCGCTCCCCTGGGTGCATAAGGGTATGAAATACAGCCAGGATGCACGTTCTTGACATCCTCCAAAACGCAATAATCCCCAGAATCGAGCCACGCTCCCTTGAGCCATCTTACTGCTATTTTAAAGCCCTTTTGTTACTTCGGAAAGGAAGATAACAAATAAGGGTTGCCAGATCAAGATTTCTGAAAAGGAGGTGACACTGCAAATATTCTGTTTCTGAAATTAGGAGCATCATTAGGGGCATTCTGCTCAGACATCTGCATTAAAAGTCTGTGCATATATATATATATATATATATATAGTACGCGTCATATTATTTTATAAGCCAACATGCATGGAGATGTTGAAAAACAAGCTTACTGCTCTTTATTTAAAGAATTTGCTAGAACGTCAAACTAGGACACAGAACCATAGAATTGTGGAGTTGGAGGGCATCCCAAAGGTTCAAATCCCCACTCGGCCATGAAGCTCGCTGTGTTTTCCAGTTTGCTCACTTTCAGCTTAATCTACCTTTACAGGGTGGTTGTTGTGAGGATAAAATGAGAAGAACTATGCACACCTCTTTGAGCTTCGTGCAGGAAAAGTGGGATATATAAAAAGAATAATGCTGAAGGCCAGGAGCTTGGAAAATTTCTTCACTCCTCAAAAATAGTTTTTGGATAATCTGATGCTAGCCGCTGAGAATGCGGAAATACTGTGGTGCAATGAAGTCCCACTGAGTGTCTTCCGCTTTTTCTTCTTGGGAAGGGCTGTAGTGGTGGAGCATATTATTTAGATGCAGAAGGTCCCCTGTTCAGTCTCTGGGTAGGGTTGGGAATGTTCCCCACCTGAAACCCTGGAGAGCTGCTTCCAGTCAGTGTCGACAGTATTGAGTTAGATCCCTGGAGACTTGGGTCTCCATCTCTTCTTGGACTACAACTCCCATCATCCCTCGCTAGCAAGACCAGTGGTCAGGGATGACTCAGTGTAAAGCAACTGCCTGTGTTCTTCTCTTTACACATCAAATCGCCTTGAGCAAGTAGTTCTTCCTCTGTCCCAATTCCCAGCAGGCAAAACGGAAACTTGGAAATCCACACCAGATGTGATACCAGAACCTTTTTCTGCCTCTGCCATAGCTTGTTGACGGGGAGTGGGGCTCCCTCGCTGCTGCTCCCTGTTTCGCAATTTAGACATTGATCCCAGGAAGCGAGCCTGTGTCAGCTTTGGCTTAATTCTCGATAGGTGAGTCCTGCCATCTGGTTGCCATCACTAAGATTCACTTAACCACTTTCCCACATGTCGTACCGAGTCCCTTATTTGGGAGTGGCTTCATCTCTCTCACCCCCTTTGTTTTAGCGCGTTGTTAAAGCCAGCCTGGCGAAGAAGTCAGCAAAAGTGAGCGGCCCACAAACATTTTTACTAGCCTGCTCACTCTCGCAGACCTTTTGTGTTTAGCCATTGGGGACGTGAAAGGAACGGTGGTGGTGGTGGTGGTGAGACAACAAAACAATCATGACTTCTGCAACGTCCCTTTGTCTAGTCACCTGTGGTTTTGTGTTGTGTTAAGTGTGATCTTTGGATTTAATAAATAATAATAAGCTGGAGAATTGTCCCAGGTGAATGGCTATTGAAAAGCAGTTTTGAAAAAAAGATAAAATCCCTCGTATAAACAGGTGAGATGGGGTTTCATCCCCTGCAGTTGCCCTGAGTATCAGAGGGTGCAATGCAACTATAACAGCAAAGGAGCCTGACAGCAACCACACCCAACTCCAAGCTGTGGAATAAAGCTGGGCAGTTTTGGAGGGTGTGCGTGAGGGGACAATATAACTGGGAGACCACTGCCAGCCCCTTGTGGAGGAGCAGCACAAGGTCTGGGATCAAGTAGCCCAAGCCAGTGTGGTGTAGTGGTTAAGAGCGGTAGTCACGTAATCTGGGGAACCGGGTTCGTGTCTCCGCTCCTCCACCTGCAGCTGCTGGGTGACCTTGGGCCAGTCACACTTCTTTGAAGTCTCTCAGCCCCACTCACCTCACAGAGTGTTTGTTGTGGGGGAGGAAGGGAAAGGAGAATGTTAGCCGCTTTGAGACTCCTGAAGGGGAGTGAAAGGCGGGATATCAAATCCAAACTCTTCTTCTTCCATCTCTACTCAGGATTAAATCCTAATAAATTAATGGGGATGATGCCAGGTTAAGGGTGCACAAGGCTTCTGTTCCAAAAGTGAGCCCTTTTGAACAGAGGCAGGACTTTCCCTCATGAGTAGCATTCATTTCATTTCTATACCACCTTCATCTTACAAGGATCTCAATATGGCGCACGTGGTCCCCCCCCCCAATTTCATCCACACAACAACCTTGTGAGGTAGGTTACGCCAAACATGGGTCTCCCACTTTTTTTAACTACGCTTCCCATCATCCTTGACCACTGTTCCTGCTAGCTAGGGATGATGGGAGTTGTAGTCGAAGAACAACTAGTTGCCCAAGTTTGGGAAATCATGGGTTAGGCCATAGCTGTCACTGTTTCCCTTTTTTTAAAGAGGGAAATTCCCTTATTCCGAATAGGATTCCTCGCAAGAAAAGGGAAAGGTTGACAGTTATGGGTTAGGCTAAGAGATGGTAACTGTCCCAAGGTCACCCAGTGAGCTTCATAGCTGAGTGGGGATTCGAACCCTGGTCTCCAAGGTCCTAGCCCAACATTAGTAATCATTACGCCACACTGACTCTCATGCACAAGCTTCCGGTGTGCAAGCCTTTTGCTTATTGAAATGGAAGGCGACTTGGCAAATATTTTTGAGCAGTCGAAAACAAGAAGGGGAGAAAAAACACCCTGCACATGTTTCCGCTAGGATTAACTGCGTTTCAGTGGAGTTTCCCGAGACTCATGGCTGAAAAGATGGAGGCTTCTGTAATATAGAAATGGCAGCCCTGGGTCGTTGTGAACCTAGAAGGGAGAGTTCCTGTGTTTGACTGGAAGCATAGGACAAGAGGATGAGAAAGATAAGCGGTGGGGGGTGGGATGGGGGTGGAGGAGACAGCCAAGGAGATATTTGTTCTGGAGAGGCCTAGTCACTAAAGCCCTCTGAGCAAAGAAACCCCTGCTGATAACACAGCTGAAAATAAGAGGGTCTGTTTCTCTCTCACTCCAGAGGAGTGGCACTCTGTAATAAATGACTATGTGGCAGCTGTCTCCCAGCTTCTTGAGTCTGCCTGGACTTAATCCTGTCAGCGGGGCCTGCATCCTGGAAAAGAGCAGCAGCCAGGACTGCAAACGCCGCTTTAAAACTAAATTTGTAGGGGCTGTATTACAATTGATCAAAATCCATGCAGTGGAATGTGATTTTTTTTTTTTTTTTTTTTTAATACTTACATCCTTCCTCAGTCTTGATCTTTCTGCAAATTTTTTTTTTCTTTGCTGGCTTTTATTTCGGGAAAAAACAAACAAAAAACACAAGAGACACCAAGGATGCAGTAGACATAGGCACCATTAAGAAAGCTTCTATGTGCAGAGGAGAGTGCTGTTGGGTTTTGCATTGTATAAAACAAATATTGGTTGGGTTTTCATATAGTATCAAATACAATGAGATTTTGAGCATCCTTTATTCAAGATACAAGGCCGTGGTGCTCCGCCCCACTCACTAAATTACGACATGTGCCGTATTTAAAAAAGTAAAAACCAGGACACCCTGAAAGTTGTTGAGCCAAAAAAAGTTCAGGTGTAAAATGTAAGATGGTCTGTCTTGGGAGGAGAATTTGTTCCTTGCATCTGATTCCCTAGTACCCTCTGAACTATGACCCAACAGAGGAGGTGCATATTATGGGATGCAGTTTCCAGGATGCACTAATGGGTTTCTTCCTCCACCTCTTTTCATTGCAGAGCGAGAGAAAAGTAGGGCGCACCAGAAGTAGATTAGAACTTTTCAAATGCAAAATAAGGTGCAAATAATATTGTAACCCCAAAATGAAATCACTAGAAACCAGTGGTTTTCAAAGGACGAGATCAGGGAGTAGCTGCTAGTTGGAACTGCGAACTTTTATTTCATGGCAGAACTTTGTGCCTCTTGGCTGCGGAAAAAAATTGGACCTCTGAGTGACTATTGTTGCACATGAGTAGCTGTGTGGCTAGCCATGGGTCACTTGATTCCTGTTTCTATTTGCAGCCGGGAGGCAGGAGAGGCGTTTTCCATGTTGCACATGAACCTGAGAATGCCAAGATTTGGGGAAATTCTGCTGCTGGCTGATAGCTTCCAAGTGAGGTGTTGTTAGCAGCAGCAGTTTCTACTTAAAGTGCTATCACTGGAAGAGTTTCCAGTGGGGAAATGGTAGAAGGATTTGTTGCCGAAAGGATGGGGAAGTCTCTGAGATGGTTGAAGGTCATAACCAGGGCAACCTGGTGGTGAGCATCTTCCCACTGCTTCCTGTGTATGAACTATGCTGATTAAATTCTCTTCTGTCCCCCATCTACCCCCCTTTCCACCTTGCTGACGGAACAAACAAACATGGGCAGCCAGTAAGAAAACACACATATTTATATACACACATCGCAGAGTTAAAAGAGAAACTGCTGCATAAATGTGCACCGACCAGATTAGCTTTCAACCATTTCCTTTTCAAAGCGTGGAAGAAAGCACATGTGTTGCCGTGAAGATGAACAGAGTAAATGTATTGTTCCCAAAGTTTTCAAGAGCTGTGGCATGCTCTGGTTGCGCCTGCCAGGCCTGTAAGCCGGGGGCTGCGAGGGGAGATTCCCTGCCTCCCCTCCCAGCTATAACAGGTGCAGAGAGCAAATGCCCACAGAGAGTTCTGACATCATTGAATTGCAGCTTTTCCTTCGTCGCGGCATTACGGCTTCTCTGGTTTCCACCGTACTTAATAGGAACAGCCAGGCCTGATTGCTCCTGGCCTGTTCATCTTTGCGTTGCATGCCTAGGCATCTGCATGACCAATTGATGGGGGGCAAACGTCTCCAGTGTGCAAACTGGTATCTGAAAACGGTAATTTGCAGCAAGCCTCTTAATTACGTTGCCTGCTGCAGTCCCAGATTGCCTGCCCACAGGTTTGGTTTGACTTAAAAAATAAATAAGGACCAGCTGTAGCAGTGAGCGTTGCGCTGCGATTTAGGTGGTTCTGCTTCCTACCGCTGCAGTATTTCCCTATCATGTAGAGATAGCCCACTTTCCGTCTGGGATGAATACGTTTTTAATTGATAGCTTAACTCTTTAAAATGATGCATTTTAAAGATGCGTCATGAAGATGGAGGCCTTGTAGGGGAAGCTAAACCTCACTGCTGTTTCTTGCAGACATGGAAGAGATGGTAAAGAAAGAAAAGACTAAACTTTCTGCTGAAAGAATATGCCTAATCTGACCCAACAACACACACACACACACACACACACACACACACAGCAAACCACACTGCAGCCAACTGAATGCAATAGTAAAATAAATAAATGTACAAATAAAGGACCTCCCCATGTGATGATGAAACAACATATCCTACACAAGCGCTATGCAATTAATGAATGTTTCCCTCTGTCTCTTCCCTCTCTATCATGATGATAGTGTCTCATACAGAACGTAAACAAGCTGTGAAAATGACTTTATGAATCAAAAATGGAGATGCTATATGTACTTGTTTGCGACACAAGAAAATATTTAATAAAGACTAATTAAAGCGAGAGAGAGAGAGAAAGAAAAGGTTTTTCAGACTTGAAAGCTTGTGTTCCACATTTTAAATATAGAGTGGCCCTGTTAGCTGAATTGTTTCTTCTCTGTTATCTAACCAACATGTTGATGAAGTCTCTGGTCCAACTTCTTTGCAGTACTTTAGTGGCCTTGAAAACTTTCCACTTCATTTTTTTAAAAAGCTGGATGCATTTTGCTTGTGTATTCTGAAAGCAAATTTCCTTCTCCAAACCTGCAAACCTCAAAAAGCACAGGGGCTACTATTTTTGTTCATCAAGGCTGGAATATTATTCACGAATGGAGGCTGCATATGTTATGTCCTGGTTTTTAGACCTGGGATAAGTTCTAAATATAAGGAAGATTATTTTGGTGAAACGCTCCTGAAAAATACTCTTTTAAAAAAATATATTGGTAAGGAGTTGGAGGTAAAAGGGGAAAGAAATTATGTAGTGTGCATCAGATTAAACTTGCCGATCTCCATGGAAATCAGAAACCTGGTGTGTGTTTAAATTTGAGTGTCTTGAGAAACCATCTTTTGTGCAGCATACATATGCTTATACAGACCCTAACTTGCACAGCAGCTTGTCAGTTGTATGTCTGGGATGAGTGCAGGATGGGGAATAATTTTATTAAGCGTGTTGGCCTTCTGTGGCCCAGTAAATCAGCTTTCATTCCTGGAACCTCTTGCATTGCATCTTTCCTTCATTTTCCCGTCACCTTGCTTTTGGCTTTAGCTCCTGTCTCCTGCTGCCTTCACAGTTTAGTCTTTGGAGCTGAGTGGCTGAAACAGCTGCAGATCTCTCTTGGCTGTTTTGAGTTTTCTTGGCACCATTGATCCCAAGGAACTGTTGCAACCACAGATGATGAGTTCAGATGGCCGGGAACTTGTAGTGTGAATGAGGAACTCTTGCAGTGGTCATGAGGATTGGAGATGCAGATTAAACATTCTGTCATATCCCCAGTGTGAGATTAGGTCCCGAAACAAGGAACACTGTATTTTAATTTTTGCTTGTATGCTGCTCAATAAAAAATAATAATACCAAAGTGGTGTCCAATATAAAATAATAAAATGCTGTAGGATGCAAATACAGTTACCTCATGTTATGTTTGCTTCAGGTTGCGTCCCACGGCGACCCGGAAGTAATGGAAAGGGTTACTTCCGGGTTTTGCCGCTTGTGCATGCGCAGATGCGCAAAATGACATCATGCGCATGCGCAGAAGCGGCGAATCGCGACCCACGTGTGTGCAGATGCGCAGACACGGGTTGCATTCTTTTCAGGTTGTGAACAGGCCTCTGGAACGGATCCCGTTCGCAACCAGAGGTACGACTGTAAAGCATTAGTATAAATTTGATCAAAAGTGTCAGTGGTTGGGTCACATTTCAGGGAAAGCCTTTTTAATAAACAAAAAATGTTTTAAGCACTTGAGAGCTAGCAGCATTATTTTTTAAAACCCTTAATGGGAGAATGAATCATTTACCAAACAGAATAATTTATAAGGGCAGGCGTGGGAGGTGAGCTTCAGGACTAGCTAAAAGTTGGGATGTAGTGCTGTCAATGAACGAAGGCAGTCAGGTGTGGTGTAGGTACCCAGTCTCTCATATTTGAGCTTGGTTGACGGTATATAGAACATGATCCAGAGGCTTGGAAGATAGACTGCCCAGTTGCCAGCACCCCGTATTTTAGCAAGGTGCCTGAGGGAACATTCATTCATTCATTCAAGCATGCCTGAAATCTTGCCTATTACCATGACCCATTCATACTGGTTTCAAGCCCAATTTTGGTACGGGCTGCTACTTTGGTTGTTTTGATTCATCACTTTTATTGGGAGAGAAACTTGCAAAGTGAGGGACCTGTTGATTCTCCTTGCTGGCTTGCAGAAGCCTCTCCTCTTAACAGTGGTAATGAACAGATTCTCCTTTTGGAGGAAGGGTGGGGTGCAAATCCGATAAATCACCTTGTGAAGGGAAGATGCAAAGCAAGAGGTATCATGAATCAAAGCTACCACCTTGATTATTACAGGACGTGTTGCAACAACCCCATTTCCCAGCTACAGAATAGCGCAGCCTTTGCATGTCAATCTTGCAGGGAGAAGCAGGAATCTCTATGACATGGCTGCTCAAACACATATGCACACACACAATTGAAGCCGGAAATTCATTCACTGACACTTTTAGGTTGCTCCTTTAAGCTGTCAGCCTTTGGGACGCATGCAGAGCGGTGGCTTGCAAGTTCAATCTAGGGAACTCTTGCTTTCAAAGGAGAGACAAGGATGCTTGGTGACTGTTGCCTGTTCTTTTTAAGGATGACTCTGGGAATATATGTATCTGGTTACCGTTACAACAAAGTAGCATCTCATGGGTAGTGTCTAGTGGCTACGGGAAAAGCTGTCTCCTTATGTGCCCTTCTCGTTGCCCAAAGTGTAAGGGGCCGAATGGGAAACGCTTGCTTCCAATTTTCTCAAGTTGTTGCCTGAAGTGGTGGTACGCATTTGAAATTGCCCATGTTGTTCTGACTTGCGTAGCCAAAGATGCTGCTAGAAGCTTTAAGCAAAAAAAAAAAAGTACCTCTTTGAAAATCTTGGTTTCCAGTTTGCCTGGACATGTTCTCTGAAGCCTCCTGCAACAGGCCAAACCCTTGTTTTCTGGCATTCTCTTAGCAGACGAGATAAGCCAAACAGCTGATTGAACAAAAAAGGGCTGTGAGGCAACATGTTGAGGGAAAGCAGCCCTCCCTGTATCATGTGCATAGAATCAGATGATGGGCTATAGCTCCATGGTGCACAGGGTAGGTTTTGCATAGATAAGGTCCTTGATTTAATGCAGTTGAAAGGATCTTGAGTCTTGGAGCTAAAATCAATCTCCTTGTGATTTTGTAGAGATGTTGCTATGCTAGTTAAGGTTAGGCTAAGAGTTGGGTTAGCAGGATAATAAACACCCTTGACAATTGAACAAAGCCAGCTTTTTACAAGATAACTTGAGAATTGCAGACCAGTTTGTTTCACTTCTTGCTCCCCAGCTCCCCCAATTTGAGACATCTATGTATAAAAGCCGTTTTCCAGGGTTCCATGATGCAAATGTCCCACCTCTGTTACTGCAACCTCACATGCCAATATTTGCTAACAAACTTTTAAAGTGGGGATGTAACTGATTTGCCAGGGTGCTCTTTTAAGCAGATGAGCGCAAGGAAAGCTCTTTTCACTCTTACATTATGTTCAGACAGGCGTTTGCAAATATCTTAAGATGTATCTGTTGCTCAGTGTTCTTAGTAGCATCTGTAGTTTATTTGGTATTGATAGATAATCTCTCTCTTTAAAATTACATTTATTGTTCGCTACCAAGAGGGCACTTTTGGCATTGAGGCAGGATAAAAATGACTCAGCCAACTAGAATTTAGTTTTAAAACCTGTAGGGCAGAGGATGAAATGTTCTGTTAGGTTTTTCGAAGGAAACAAATGATTTTCTCTTTCCTCCAATGCGTAGAATTTTCTGAAAAGTTTATCTCTAGCTAGGAGAACCATAGACCTTCAGCCATGCGTATATTCTTAATTCCAGAAAGGCAATGCAGTGGTTGATTCCTTTAGCTGCTCATGAACTGAGCCAGTTGTGAAAGTTATGAAAGTCAGTAAAAAAATACTTTGCGGAATTAGAGGCTTGCACTCTGCTGACACAAAATGAATATGCCAAGTACCAGGCACTGACTTCTCAATCCTTTGGCTTAGGTCATCAAGTTTTTTTTCATCATATGGAAGAGTCTGTCCAAAAGACCGAAGGCTTTTCTGTTGCTGCTAGACATTTAGATTTCACACCATGAATCTTTACCGCCAGACCTACTGTATTTCACAAATACGAAACTCATTGAGCCAAACTGGATGCATGCATCAGGCAACCACCAATTTAGTACATTCTGCAGGCTTGTGTTCTAAGAATGCCGCCTTTCATTAAAAATACAAGTTTCTAGTCCTTACTAGGAATGGACTGAGCAGTCTAATTCAGTCCTGTTCCAGTTTGGTGCTCAACCATAGGTGCATTCCACCCTGTTCACAAAGGTATATGCATTTTGTACATCAAATGCACACTTTTGTGTGTACTTCTTGCACACCAAAACTACATCACAATATCTGGTTGGAGGTCGCAGTCAGGTCCACAAGCAAGTTTGGAATTGCTATATTGGGTTGGCTCACTGTGAAACATGTGCCAAATAAATTCCTCCTCAGTTCCTAGTCTTCACAGAGATGTTCAAAGTGACCTATATGCTTGAATATGAAAGAGTCCTCTTTGCTCCAGGATTCTTTTATTTATCGAACTGTCCCCATTTAAAATATTTCATTTGGAACACTTTTATCCTACTCCTTGCCAAAGGAACTTAGAGTAGCATACGTTTTTCCTGCTTTTGCAGATTTCCTTGCAATAACCCTGTGAAGCAGGTCATGGCAACAGGCCCCAAATGACCCAGTGGCAAGAAATGCAGTGAAGAAACAACAATAGAAAACTGCAGTTGGTAAAGAGCTTTAATTCTTGCTTTTCTTTCTTCTAGGTAGTTTTGTACTAGTCCTCCAACTGTGCTGACACAGATCTGACTCCTCCAGTTGCTAACCTTCCACTAGGGTCCCATTTGCACCAGCATCTTAGAAGCAAGAGCAAACCCAAAACTTCAAAGGTCAGTGGCTGGAGAGAAAGGAGTGCTCAATGCAAAGGCCTGTCCAGAGAAACTCTGGCTTGGGGAAACTTTTTCCGCAGAAGCATATTGATGACAAGTAAAACAAAGACGCTAGCATCCTGAACGGCTGAGGTGGGTGGGGGATGGAGAGAGAGGAAAATGAAAATTAAAAGGTGGCCTTTTCCTCTTATCATTCAGGAAATAAAAGATGCTGTAAACATCCATTTACTGCGACCCCCCTTGATATTGCAAATTTACAGGGAGTGAATATCGTCTGAGTTTTCAGCATGCAGTCAAATAGCACTTCAGAAAAGAATTGCAAAGGAGGAAATAGATTTAGCAAATGTTTTCCTGTTGAGACTGAATGGGAAGCAACCGACTTTAACTTCATTTCTCTCTCCCGCACCCCCCCATCACTTTTGTTTTAAACTCCTCTTTTGGGATGTTTTTGGCTGACTACTGTGGTATTGCTTCAGGGCTGGCCTTTGTCAAAAGCCAGCCGTTTTCTTTTGCTGCCCTGCAGCTTCTGATAGCCTGTTTATGTCTGCAACAGATCTCCCAGCCTACAGTTCTGGTAGTGCCCCCCCCCCCCTTAAGAGTGCCAGCATCAAAATGGAAGTGGTTGAGCCTTCCTGCGAACTTTAACCTCTGCTAATACTTCTCGTTTTTCCCCTTGATCTAAGCGGGTCCCTTTTTTTCATAACGTAGCTGGCCGTTTTCTGTGCAGCTTTCATCAGACGTACACGAATGTCCTGGGAACTCGCTCCTTGAGGGCAAAGGTCAGTTTCCTCAGGGAAGCGTTTCATGAGAATGTGGCCATGAAAACGGCACTCTTAGCTTTCCATCGACATTTTGAGTGGCGGAAGATTCCCCTGAAGGTGTGAGGGCAGGGACCTTATAGGCAACTGAGCACGTTTTGAAGGGCCCAAGACTTATAAGAAAGACTTATAAGCATTACAGATTCTTGAAACCAAACCTCTGTGCTGCATTACATTATTGTTAACTGCTATTTTTCAAAAAAAAAAGAGGTGCTGTAACTCACCACGAACACCTCCCTGATTCTCTTAGAATGGCACTGGCACCCACCTGAGAGATGCCAGATCTGAGTTCCGGCAAGTTCCGGCTGAAAAATGCACTGGATTATTATCATTATCATTCGTTTGTTAATTGCCTTTCACACGTGTCTCAAGGCAGTGTGCAGAATGCAATAAAACCAGACATCTGGTTGGCTGCTTTGAGTTGGCTGCTTTGGCCATAGTTGGGCTGTGTGTGGGTCTGATGCAGCTCTTACGGGTAGATTGTGAGGAGCTGACTGAAAAGATAATTAAATTTTCAATTGTTAGTCTGAAGTGGAGGAGCGCTTATAGTTCCTGTATTGTTATTGCTTTTTTTACCTGATAATATTTGGAGGCATATCTCTTTCCTCCGTAATTTGCGTTGTACTGTACTCTCCCAAGAATGAGACATTGTGTGTTGAGTCAGCCTGTGTGAAGCCTTCATCTTTAAAGTTTTACCTAGCTGAAAAAGTTTTACGTAAGAAGAGATCCGTTGTCTAATCCTTTGTGCTGCTTTTGCTTCTGTTTTCGGCAACGGAATATGTACCAAATTCTCTTTTTTAAACACTACTTCTCAGCTTCCCTCCTTGAAAAAATATAAAACTTAACCTATTCCCTTCTTCTCTTCACTCACTGCTAACAGGTGCTCCTGAGGAAAGGCTCCCTTCTGGATTTAGGTGGTCTTCAGCTTGTTAGGCAAATACCGAAAAGCAGCACACAAGGAAAGGAAGCTTCACTAGACAGTGTCAAGAAAGGAAAATGAAGGTAATTGGCTCTGCTAGAATGACTGGTTTAAGAATAAAGCTATCCTGTAAATATTTATGTCGCTGTTGCTTAAAACAGTATGTCATTGTGGATAACTAGACAAAAATTGATATTCCTTTAGCACAAATGGTGATGCATGGAAGTTCTGTTTTTCTTCATACATCAGTGCTGCAGTTCTAAACACTATTGAGTTACTGGGAATAAATGTGATTAAATAATTTAACCCTAAGCAATGATAACTCCAAAGTGTCCTCACTTTGGAGTAAATATACATGGGATTAAGTTGTACATGTGCTTCAATTTAACATGCCTTTAAGAATTCCAGTTCTTTAAAAGTGAATAACCCACAGAGGTCTTCCTAACCAGAATAACTGAAAGCCTGGTTCATGCATTAGCGCAGAAGGAATTTATTTTGCATTGATGCGTCTCCATGCAGTGGTTATAATGTCTATAATTGGCTTCCAATATGGATAGGCCAGATTGTGTGGTCTGGCCGTATATCACTGATTTCTGGTGTGGAGATTTTGCAATTGGACCAGGTGGATCTTGCTGATTATACATTGTGGAGGCCTTTTCAGTGGCAACCACACCACCACGTTCAATGCAGGGATGTTGAACTTGTGGCACACTAGTAGTTCAACAATCCCCATCCTTCTTGACCCTTGGCCATGCTGTCTGGGGCTGATGGGAGCTGGAGTCCAACAGCAACTTGGGCCACAGATTCCCATTCAAGATGTACTGTACTGTATGATTTGGAATTGCTTTGTGTGTACTAAAAGTCAATAGTGTATATGTATCCAGGACTGGCCACCCATTCTAGCTCTTAGTGGGTTTGTTGCTCCCATGACCGATCTGATTCTCCATCTCAGAAATTCACCACCCAATTTGTTTCTGTTTACAGTTCCAGAGAATAAACTCGGAGGCTTAAAGCAGTTGCACAGCGGCACCACAGTTCCCAAACTGTTTTGAAGGCGCAGATTTGCTGCGTGTCGGCGTCATAATGGCAGCTGTTATGAGCTTGGGGAAGATCGCTGAAAATGGCACCGCACCATCTCAGAATGCCAAGTCCCCACCAAAACCTCTTGCTCCCAATCGGATTGGCAGGAGAAACCAGGTAAAGAATCAACACACTTAACTTTGATATAAATGAATGCCATTTCACATGAAGCTGTTTTGAGGGCGCCGAGCGCGCTTATGTGCACACCCTTGGAGAAATTGGGCGGTATCCAACAGTGGCGTAGCGTGGGTTGTCAGCACCCGGGGCAAGGCAAGTAATTTGCGCCCCCTAACCCGTGGATTTTGCGCCCCCTAACCCGTGGAGCGCGGCCCCCCAGATGTTGCGCCCGGTGTGGCCGGCCCAGCCTGCACCCCCCACGCTACGCCACTGTAGCACAGAACACCATCCCTAATCCTGCAACTGCAAAAAGTTCTGCAACACAGCACAACAGACCGTGCAAAAGGATCGTTGTTGATGCTTTTATTAAAAAAATGTAAACAACAGCCATCTTTATTTACACTATGAGCTAACTGTCTGAGATGGGTAAAACCAATCCCAAAGGGCCCTTACAAACAGTAGATTATGCTACATTTTCCTTGTTTAAATCCACAATGTTTTGGTTTTTTTAAATGCACTCTACCTCCCCACCCTTATACCCTTTCCACCCAAGACGTACACCTGATGCCTTTGTCACACATTACATGCACCCAACCCCTTCCCTGCAGTCAGCTAGATTTCCCTCGCAATAAACGTGGGTGGGTAGGTACCGGAGAAGGGAAACCTGAAAAGAGGAAGTGGCTGCTTTCCTGCATTCTGCCTCAGGGTCTTACTGCCCACCCTGCTCTGTTTCGTTGCTGTGTTTGCTCAAACGGAACAAAGAGCAGGGAAAGCCCCTCCCCTCCAGGCAGAGAGAGAGAGAGAGAGAGAGAGAGAGGCGCCCTCCACGAGTTGTCGAGCTTGGGCAACGGCTGCGCGGCCGACGGCGAGGCGCTAAGGCGCCGGCTCCCCAGGCTGCAGCGCTTGGCCAGGCGCTGCGCTTGCATGCCTGGCCGCGCCCAGCTCGCCTCAGCGCAGCGGAAAACAGAAGCAGTGGCGGAGACGACGACCCCCCACCCCAACCAAGCCTCGATTGCTTGTCCCTTCCCTCTGGACTCGCGCCCCCCCAAATGTTGCGCCCGGTGCGGCTGGCACCCCCCACGCTACGCCACTGGTATCCAATTCCCATTAGCATAAGGATTTCTGTTTGCATGGCAGGACTTCTCTCTCTGTGCCCCCTCTGTGCCCTCCCCAAATCTGCTCTGGGGGTTTGGTAGACACCCAGAACAAACATAGGGTGCACAGGGGAGAGGGAGTGCAAAATCCCATTGTTCACCCAAAAGTCCATGCGCCAGTTGGAAGCTCTTGGTTGGATACCACCCATTACATCACGAACTAATCTGAATGCTTTAATTTGCCTGTGATCAGAGATCAGTTTTCAGTATCATGAGCTGAAGAAAGAACACATCAAATGGTCAAATGTAACTGTCAAGCCATTCAATTTTTTAATTTAAAGACCTGCCACTGTATTCTAAAACCCTTATCTTCTCTATGTGAACCAGAAACAACAGCCCACTAGTTTGTTGGGATTAAAATAAAAACAAAAACGAATGCTGCAATTCTTATGAATCTTTTTTTAAGAGTTTGTGGCAGGACCAAAATTCCTTGGGAACTGAGTGCAGCTTGGCAAAGCATGTGTTTCCCGCCACTGAGCTGAGGTGGTGGGCTGGGATAGCTGGGATAGCAGGCTTGTTGCTTTTTGAATGTCTGATGTAGATTTTTTTCAGTTTCGTTGTTCTGTATGGGACAATGGCAATAAAGATTATTGTAACCCTGGATAACAAGAAATTTTTGATCCCAGAGATAGTCAGATTGTTGGATACTCCGCAAGGGACAATGACAATAAAGATATCGTATATCGTAGTATAACTCACAGAACACCGTGTGTGTTTGCATACCCTATCGGGGGCTTCTTAGCTTGATTCCTTCAGGGAGGACAAAATTTTGCAGCTCAGCTTTGGAACAGGGTGGGTGGTGAAGACCCTACTGTACAGCTGGCTGCTGCAAAAGCATGAAGGGTGGGTGGGTTGGCTGTGTGTCGTTTTTTGCTTGGAGCCACTGACCTTTTAATTCCACCAGCCGTTTCACTGGGCGCTGGATCAAGGGAGAAAATGTGACGGGATTAAGAGAGATACTTGCGCTATAAAAATAAATAAATAAGGGAGGAAGGCCAAGAATGGCTTTCCCTGTAGGTCAGCACAGAAGTTAGCTACTAATTAGGTTTTACTGTTGAAACCATCCTGTGATACCTAGACAGCATGCAAGCAAATGAGCCCCATTTTTTTTTCCTGGGGGAGCTACCCGCCAAGGCTGTTGCAGGTTGGGTGAAGTGTTTTCACCAAACAGCAGTCCCCTCTGTCTAATTGAAGGGAGTGGCAATTGCAAGATTGTGCATAGGAAATCTCTGGCATGGTGAGAGAAGTGGGAGCAGAGAGAGGGGGGGGGAGAACCGTGGATTGTTTGATTTCCGGCAATCAGTCTTACTGTGGTTGTTCTGGTACTATTGGTCATGTTGTGCGGATGCCTGATTATCGTCTTCCAAAGCAACTACTCTAGTCCAAACTTAAAAATGGAAAGCGTAATGCTGGTGGTCAACAAAAGAGGTTTAAAGACTGTCTCAAGGCAAATCTAAAAAAATGTAGTATAAACACCAACAACTGGGAAACACTGGCCTGCGAACGCTCCAGTTGGAGAACAGCCTTTACTAAAGGTGTCATGGACTTTGAAGACACTCAAACTCAGAACGCAAGGGAGAAACGTGCTAAGAGGAAGGCACGCTTGGCAAATCCACACCGTAATCAACTCCCACCCGGGAACCAATGTTCCCACTGTGGAAGGACATGTGGGTCCAGAATTGGCCTACATAGTCACTTACGGACTCATTGTTAAAACCGTGTTTATGGAAGACAGTTTTACTTGGCTACAAGTGATTGCCAAAGAAGAAAGAAGAAGAAGATTGGTCTTTATAGAAAAATGAAACCATTTTCTTAAGAAGCTGTGTGCCTTGGAAATACCAAGCAAAAGAGATGTTGGTGGCCTTCTAGGAGCTGCGTATACACTTTCTAAAAGTGTTTGGCTAGCCACTTCCATAGAATGTAGAACCAGACGAATTCCTGCCCCAAATATAGTAGGATTTTGGATTATTTGGGAGCTGCCTTTTGACTATTCTTCTGGCCAATTGACAGTAAAACATTTAGTCTTTAGCTCTTAAAAATCCACCGTATGTTGCATCACCTTTTCGTGGAAATAACTTTTTGGCCAAGGTTTCATTAGCCATTTTTATTTCTAGTTCCTTCATTAAGTGTGTGTTGTGACAGACGACTTAGTTTCTGGTTAGGATTATTATCCCATTGAAAATCACACCATGTTTCCTCCCCTCCTTTAATCTGTGTCACGAAATGGGGGCTCTTTTGACTCTTTCTAAAAAAGGGAAAGTAGAGTAACGTAACACAGAATGCCTAGAGAGATGTTTGCTGCTAGCGGAGGAGTGTCGGGTCACTTTAATAAAGTCAGAGTTGTTATCAAATTAGCTGGTACTTTTGTCTCTTAACTTGGGGAAGTACTCTTCCGTCATCGCAGAGCTGCATGTTAAAATTCTCTAGCCCAAGCTGGAGAAGTTATGCTAAACTGTTTGTGCTTGAGACTGGGTCAAACAAATCCTCTTCCTTGGACTGCTGCTCTCTTGTCTGGTTCACTGCTATTATGGTATGCAACCTGGACCCTGAGTGAGTGCTAGGAAGAGGTTTTTTGGGGTTGGGTTAATATTAAATCTGAAGGCTTGCACTAATCAACTCTGGCAGTGTCACACTGTGCATGTTGCTCTTTGCTTTCAAGGTGAGAAGTAATCGCCCTTTGTTGATTTGCCGATTTCAAAGGGGGCCATTGTCGAAAGCAAGGCTTCGAAACAATTAATAGCATTGCATTGAGAGATAGCTAGCTCCTTCCTCCAGCAAGGAGAACTGTAGCCTGATTTCAGAGAATAGCCCTGGGGATTAAGCACTGAAATGGTCAGCACAGCTGCAAGGATTTTCCTCCCAATATTGTTTGTGCTCTCGGCTCTGAGACAACATTTAACAGGGCTGCAGTAAAATTGGATCTGAAGGCTGTTCCTATAAACCAACACGAAAGGTCCTTGGGAGGAGCTGTGTGCAGGGGGCACAGGAGTGTTTGGATGGGAACATGGGCACGCACAGAGGTGCGTTGGGCAAAATATGCATCATAATAATAATGGCAGTCAAGGGGAGGTGGGTGTCTCCTGTTTCACACCCTTGAAATTCGTTAGGCAGCAGGGTTCAAGACCAGCGAAAAGAAATTGCTTTACCCAATGATCTTTAAGCTTCAGGGGACACGCAGCTAGAGGAAATGGCCAAGGCTGGAAATATAAATGGATTGAAGGAGGGGTGAGGAATCTTAATAACCATGCCCATAGTGGGTGGAGTCAGAGGCAAAAGGTGGGCGGAGCAGCTGTTGAGATACTACTTCTTCACAGTAGGCTGATCCTCTCACTGATGAAAGGAGCTGATTTACAACCACCCTTTTACTGAGTGGCAGTGATTTTCTTTGGAAAGAATAATTTTAAAAACCCCTGATACGTGAAAATAGCTTAATGCAAAACAAGATAGATGGAAATAGTTGGATGCATTTGTATATCAGTGTTATGGAATCTCATAGGAACAATGCAATGAGTCCAAATGGTCTCCGGGAGAGAACCCGGACCCCGAGCAACAACCACATCAGAAAACTTAGAGTTTTGTGATAACCTGTTAAATAGCAAATCGTTATGGCACGAGCTTCAGTGCTTCATCAGGTGCATTAAATGCTATCCTGAGCGGACATGTCTCTCTATATGCATGGTTGGAGAGGGAACAGCCTTCTCCAACATAATACCCACCAAATGTTGTTGACTCTCATCATCTCCAGCCATTACTTCTGCTGGCTGGTGCTAATGGGAATTGTAGTCCAAAACATATGCGCATAACATTCCTTGTGTGTCATTTCTGTGTCAAGATAATGCCAACTTGGGGTCTAAATTAATCCCCTTAGGGTGAAACTTACTCCTGAGATCCAATGGGCCCTGATAGCCCATTGAGATAGTAGATAGCTTTTGCACATGTGGCTGGACTACAACTTCCATCATCCCTAACTGCTGTCCATGTTGGCTGGGCCTGATGGGAGTTGTACTTCAAGAACACCATATTGGCTGTTCTTGATTTAGGTTGATGTTGTGGGGTCCAGACGCTTTTCCATTATCAAATCTTATTTTCTCTGTTAAACTAGTCATTTTGAAATTGGTAATAATTGCTAGGAATTCAAAGGGGATTTTCGGACCCCAATAACAGGTTGATAGGGAAGAAAAAGAGGACGATGAAGGCAGCTGGGTACCTGCAGTGCTATGTATAACATATGATGCAACTCTTAGACTTTCAGTGACTCTTGAAGCTTAAGCACTGGTTCAGCCTTGTCTTCAGAATGGAAATGATGTCCTTGTTCGTAATGGAGTAACGAAAGGAGAGTAGAGTTAGTAGAGAAGCAGGATTCTTTCGAAACAGGAGTGTTTGAACTTTACTGATAAGGCAGCCTTGTGTTTAGCAATCACCAGGTTCCTGTAGGCGACCAGGAGTTCTGTGCAGGTTGAGGAATCCAGGAATATCCTGCGCTCAACCAGTCTGCCTGTCTTGCCTTGCCTTTCCTTTTGCTAACTTGCCATGATGCTCGTAGTCTGTGTTCCCCTTCCTTGTACTGCCAGCAAGGAAACAAACACAGGTTACTAGCTTCTTGGCTGGCCAGTAGCTTTTATGGGCTTATATGCAAGCCTACAAGAAAGTGTGGGAAAGAAGTGCCCCGTTCTGTGGAATGGGGGAAAAAAATCATGTTGCCAGTTTTAAAACAATTGGGCAAGAGAAGACTTGGTTCAAGCCAAAAGTTCCCATTCTGTCCTTGGTTGGAAAGGCTGGTGTCTGACTCAGCCTCTCAAGGACATCCTTAAAAAACGAAAAGAAAACACAGGGTGTTCTTCTCTTACATGCGAGTAGATTCATTTTAATTTCTGATTGCAGCAGCTCTAAGGAAAGTGTCAATTATGCCTACATCCAGCCTCTTTATTTGAATGCAAATGCCACTCTTGCTCACCCTACCACCCAAAGGGCACGATGAGCTTATTTAGGATTTCCTTGCAGCTTTCAACAGTGAGACTAGATCTCCTTCCAAGGGAGGGAAACTTGGGATCCTCCAGGAAATGGGGCTTATTGCCAAGTGGGTGTGGCTCGTACTTGGGGCTACATGTGAAGACGATATTGGAATGGCTGGTGCTGAGGGTGGAAGCCTACTGCTTTGTCATAGAGGTGTGATGCAAAGCCTACACTTACGCCAGGGGTGTGTGGGCGACTAGTTCTCATGAAGCATCCTGTGGGCAACTTTTAAAAGAAAAGAAAGGGGGAAGATCTCTTCTGTTAGCACAAACATCCTGGCCAAGTTGTAGCTGGGGGAGTTGCAAACTGGCCAAACTTTCAGCTAGCTAAGGGAATTTATTTCTTCCTTGTACTATGTTGTAATTTTCTCTCTCCATCCCCCCAAAACTCCTTATTTTTAGCTGTTCCTATTTTTATTTAGTTCATAGCATTTCCTTTCCCCTTGTAGTCCCCCCTCCACCAATGTGAGGGATTATCGGAAGCTTATTGGAGGATCAAGAATGTTTGACAAGGTCGTTTGAATTAAGAGAGACAGCCAATCTCTCATCATTGAGCTTCCCTGCAGTGCACAATTGCAGGGGAATGTTGGGTGCGTTGTATGTGTGAGGGTGGCAACTGCCGGTAACCTATATGGATTGAGTTCCCCTTTGCAGTGGAGTGCAGCACACAAATAAAAGCAAAAATCAATTTCTCCCGTGCAGAGAGGAAACCTTGAAACCACCCCTGCACCCAATTCATAACCATAGATCCAGGTGCAAAGGGACCTGTGGTCCTCCGCTGGAGGAGAGGAGGAGCATAAAGAGAGAGACGGGGTGTCCCTGCTCTATGGGGGAGCTTCCTCACCTCTACCTTAAGTTTTTGGGGTGGAGAAACCGAGGTGTGCCATGTTACTTATTCAGATGCCATCTGGTGCAGTTCCAAGACAGGGCATTATGCATGTGTAGTGAAAGTGCATAGGGTGAGAGGATGTTTTCCTCCCTCTCTCAGAGAGCCAGTGTGGTGTAGTGGTTAAGAGCGGTAGTCTAGTAATCTGGGGAACCGGGTTCGATTCCCCGCTCCTCCACATGCAGCTGCTGGGTGACCTTGGGCTAGTCACACTTCTTTGAAGTCTCTCAGCCCCACTCACCTCACAGAGTGTTTGTTGTGGGGGAGGGAGGGAAAGGAGAATGTTAGCCGCTTTGAGACTCCTTAAAGGGAGTGAAAGGCGGGATATCAAATCCAAACTCTTCTTCTTCTTCTATAATGAAGCTAAATGGTTGTAGATTATAGGATAGGCAAAAGGAAGCTCATACTTCAAGCAGCACATTGCATGGAACTCTCTCCCTCAAGATACGGTAATAATGGGCAACCATAATGGCCAACCGGTTTGGATGGCTTAGAAAGGACTTTAAATAAATTCGTGGAGGGTAAAGTTTATCGGTGGCTGTTTTACTAGCCATGAAGGCTGTGGGCTATTTCAAGGATCATACCCCTGAAAGCTACTCCCTAAACAACAACTGTTGGGAGGTGTGCATTGCCGTCATGTCTTAGCTTTTGGGTTTCCCAAAAACCCATCTGGTTGTCCACTGGGTTGGATTGGGTAGACTTCTGGCTGGGTAGACCTAATGTTTGATGAAGGATTAGGTTCTAGCCAACACCCTGCACCACACTCAATTTCACTGACTCAGACTGTGATTTCAAATTTCTTTTTCTAAAAAGGGTATTGTTTAGAATAATTTCCTATGTAAATTTATGTTTTGTTGCCGCATATGCATTCTCTGCATGAATGGGCGAGGGATAAAAACCTCAAGTCTGTAAATTTTTAATTACTTTTAAAATGTGTGTTATGATCGATCTCTTATTTAAAAAATTTAAATAATATTTTGTATGCAGGAAACAAAAGATGACAAGTCTTCCTATACCTGCCCTCTTTGTGAAAAGATTTGCACTACTCAGCATCAGTTGACAATGCATATTCGTCAGGTAAGCCGTGACTTTTAAAAAACTTTTTTTAAAAAAACGTTGAAGGTGTCTTCCTTGGAGACAAACAGCTGTCAGTACAATAAAATACACAGACATTATAGTAGGCTATCAGCTTGTTTCCTTATGCTTTCTTCCCTCACTCCCTCATCTGTACTTTTGCATTTATTGTCCTTCCTATATTTTTTTGCCACTTCTTAAGGTTTCCTTCCCCCTTCGGTAGTATAGTTAAATAATCAGAGGTTTTACAAAGCTACTCTGCCATGGAAGAAATGGTCTGTAGTTTCAGCATAAGCCTTTCAGGTCCCAAGCTAATTTAGCCAATTTGGTGCTTTTCACAGTTTGGATACGGCATACCTATACCTCCCTGACCCACCCCATTTCTGCCAGTGTCTAGTGGGGCTTCAGGTGACATAAGCATCGTTTGCCTATGTACCTTGTTTCTCCACCAGCAGAGATGCACCTAGGTCATGTGCTAAAAAGCCCCATAGCCAACTTTTCGGGGAGTATAAAATTGCACCATAACCCAGATACGCTGTGCTAATTTTTTTAAAAATATATCTTTATTAATTTAAAATAAATACATTTATGAAAAACAGACATACATACAAGTAAACAAACATACAATCAAACAAACAAGTAACAGAATAATCAAACCACCACACTATAAGATAGAAGAACATTAATATAATGATCATCATATATACTTCTGGTATTGAACACAATTATAAAATTTATAGAAAAGAAATTTAAAACTGACTTCCATTTAATCTCACTGTACTTTGTCTATCCATTACTTTATATACCGCACAGTTACATATTTCTTCTATATTTTCTTTTTACCTCCCAACAAACATAGATTTATACAATACAGGGATCAGTCTAATTCTGCCAAGATGTTTCCTTTTATTCCATAGTTTTCTAAATATTCTTTAAAGATTCTCCAGTCCTTATAGACTTTTTGTTTTGGTTGGCCTCTTACTCTTCCTGTCTCTTTCGCTAGCTGCAGATATGCCATGCTAATTTTAAATGCATTGCATTAAACCTTCTTAGATGATGATGATGATGGTTGCAGTTGACTGACATGTCCTTGAAGCTGCACAGGAAGAACTCAAAACCAACAATCTGTTGCTTTCTTTAGCATAACACGGACACTGGAGGGACAGACCATTCCTGCAGCATCTGTGGAAAGTCTCTGAGCTCTGCAAGCTCCCTCGACCGCCACATGCTAGTCCATTCTGGCGAAAGGCCTTACAAATGTTCGGTGTGTGACCAGTCCTTCACCACCAATGGAAACATGCACAGGTGAGAGCTGGCCATGAGGTGACAGTGTGGGAAAAGGTTGATAAATGTGAGAGTGTATGTTGGTGACCATTTACTGCATGCCCTGTTCCACCTGAGGGCCGCAATCCAAAGAATCCCATCTTTTTGGCATCTGTAGCCTCCTTCCAGCAGCATCTTGCATTTGTCCCTTAGAATCATAGTCGTATAATCATAGAGTTGGAAGGGCTATCTAGTCCAACCCCCTGCAATGCAGGAATGGACAGTGTGTTTGGTGGTAGAGATTTGAAAACTCTACATACATCTGTTTGTGATGCCCATGGATCGTGGCGCTTTTCTCCAACAAGTTTCCTAGTACAGTGGTACCTCGGGTTAAGTACTAAATTCGTTTCGGAGGTCCGTATATAACCTGAAACTGTTCTTAACCTGAAGCACCACTTTAGCTAATGGGGCCTCCTGCTGCTGCTGTGCCACTGGAGCACGATTTCTGTTCTCATCCTGAAGCAAAGTTTTTAACCTGAAGCACTATTTCTGGGTTAGTGGAGTCTGTAACCTGAAGCGTATGTAACCTGAAGTATATGTAACCCGAGGTACCACTGTACCAATAATTTACTAATACTCAACGAGGTTCTTGTCATTTTTGGAAGCCAGCTAAAAATACAGTCATACCTTGGTTCGCAAACGCCTTGCGAGTCGAACGTTTTGGGTCCCGAATGCCGCGAACTCAGAAGTGAGTGTTCCGGTTTGCAAACATTCTTTGAAACCTGAACGTCCGGCGCAACTTCCGCGGCTTCCAGTTGGCTACAGGAGCTTCCTGCAGACAATCGGAAGCCGCGCCTTGGTTTCCCAACGTTTTGGAAGTCAAACGGACTTCCAGAACGGATTCTGTTCAACTTCTGAGGTACCACTGCACTAAAATACTGCCCCTCTAAAGGCGTCCCTAATTTGTGCTTGATTTGTATGTTGCATCGTAAATACTCCTGAAATGTGTTGCTGCTAAATGACAATTTTTTTAAAAATGGGCAGTTTTATAAGACTTCAGTCCTATGCATATACTTGTGGAGTGGGGGTGGGGAGTAAATACCAGTGAACTACGGTGGGGCTTCACTTCCAGGTAATCACACGTAGTTAATAAGCCTACGCAAAAGAGAATCCATAGGAATTGTGAAGGGTGGAAGACATGGGTAGGCAAACTAAGGCCCAGGGGCCGGATATGGCCCAATCGCTT
The DNA here is from genome assembly GCF_964106645.2 of Podarcis pityusensis. NCBI lineage: Eukaryota > Metazoa > Chordata > Lepidosauria > Squamata > Lacertidae > Podarcis > Podarcis pityusensis. The sequence continues at coordinate 64,718,797 of NC_138031.1, forward strand.
TCTAAATCCGGCCCGCGGATGGTCTGGGAATCAGTGTGTTTTTACATGAGTAGAATGTGTGCTTTTATTTAAAATGCATCTCTAATAATAATAATAATAATAATAATAATAATAATAATAAATTTTATTTATATCCCGTCCTCCCCATCTGAAGCCGGGCTCAGGGCGGCTAACAACAATCAAATAATCAAACAATCAAATAAGCCAACATTCTAAAAACATTTCATTATAAAAATTAATTAAAATCAAATTAATGGCAACCGTTAAGCAAAATTCTGTGCAGGTTGCCAGAGGAGGGAGTCAGGCTGCGCCCTGACCAAAGGCCTGGTGGAACAACTCTGTCTTGCAGGCCCTGCGGAAAGATGTCAGGTTCCGCAGGGCCCTAGTCTCTTGTGACAGTGTGTTCCAACAGATTGGCGCCGCAGCCGAGAAAGCCCTGGCTCTAGTTGAGGCCAGCCTAACCTCTCTGAGGCCTGGGACCTTCAGGATGTTTTTATTTGCAGACCATAGGTTCCTCTATGGGGCATACCAGGAGAGGCGGTCCCGTAGGTACGAGGGTCCTAGGCCGTATAGGGCTTTAAAGGTTAAAACCAGCATCTTAAACCTGATCCTGTACTCCACTGGGAGCCAGTGCAGCTGGTATAGTACCGGATGAATGTGATCTTGCAGCGAAGACCCCATAAGGAGTCTCGCCGCGGCATTCTGCACCCGCTGGAGTTTCTGGGTCAGTCCCAAGGGCAACCCCACGTAGAGCGAGTTACAATAATCCAGTCTGGAGGTGACCGTCGCGTGGATCACAGTGGCTAGGTCAGGGCGAGAGAGATAAGGGGCCAACTGCTTAGCTTGGCGGAGATGAAAACATGCCGCCTTTGTTATAGCTGTAATCTGCGCCTCCATAGAGAGGGAGGTATCGAAGATTACACCCAAACTCTTAACGGACGGTGCTGGTGCAGTTAGAAACCGGGCGGTAATTGGATAGATCTAAGGGATCTAATGATGTTTTCTTTAAGAGCGGGCGCACCACTGCCTCCTTCAATTCCCCTGGGAATATCCCGGTGCCAAGGAACAAATTGATGATATCCCCCAGGGGGGCCCTCACCTCGTCTGGACACGCTCTAATCAGCCAAGACGGGCACGGGTCAAGAGGACAGGTGGTGGGCTTTCCAGCTCGGAGGAGTCTGTCCACATCGGCTGGGGATATCCGGTCAAAGTGGTCCAATACTGGACCCGAGGACAGTCGAGGGGCCTCCAGTTCCTTTATTGTATCCAAATTGGCAGGGAGGTCATGGCGGAGCAACAGGACCTTCTCCGCAAAATAGCTCGCAAATGCCTCACAGCTGTGTGTCAGACTGTTATTTAAATTTGGCTGTCCTTCAAGGGACGTTAAAGACCTAATTATACTAAATAATTGCGCCGGGCGAGAGCTAGTGGATGCAATGGAGGCCGAGAAGTAAGACTTCTTAGCGGCCTTCACTGCCATCTCGTAGGTTTTCATAAAAACCCTATAAGATGTTCTTGAGGCTCCGTCACGGGCACCCCACCATACTCGCTCTAGCCGTCTGAGGTCCCGCTTCATTTTCCGAAGCTCCTCGGTAAACCAGGGAGCCCGGTTTCTGCGGGGTCGCAGAGGGCGCTTAGGTGCGATCTCATCGATGGCTGCCAGGAGCTGGATATTCCAGCCCTCAACAAGCTCAGTCAATGAGTCACCAGGGGGAGCAAGGTCCTGCAAGGCTTGACGGAATCTATCAGGGTCCATCAGCCTCTGCGGGCGAGCCCAAATCAGCTCGCCACCTAAGCAGGGTGGGGGTGGAAAGTCAATCCTGGCTTTCAGAGCGTAGTGATCAGACCATGGCACCTTCATCGAAGGAGACATGATCACATCTATACCGGCGCCAAAGATCAAATCCAGCGTGTGGCCTGCTTGATGTGTGGGGCCCGAAACAAACTGGGAGAGCCCTAGTATCGCCATGGAAGACACCAGGTCCAGAGCCTGTGAGGAGGGAGTGGCATCAGCATGGATGTTGAAGCCCCCCAATACCAATAGGTTAGGGAACTCCAAGGCCCAGCCAGCCACCGCCTCCAGCAGGCCTGACAGGGTGGCTGCTGGTGCGCTAGGTGGCCGGTACACCAGCCAGACAGCCAAGCTCTCCTCGGAGCCCCACACTAGGCCAACACATTCAATGCCGGGGATCGATGGCGAAGGTAGAGCCCTGAAAGAACAATCTTCCCGGATTAATAATGCCACCCCTCCCCCCGGCCCACAGTCCGTGACTGGTGGAGGACGGAGAAACCCGGGGGCGCCATCTCTCGTAAGGTAACAGTTTCCCCTTCGCGCACCCAGGTCTTCGTCACACAAGCCAGGTCGACCCACTGCGAGGTAAAGAAATCTCGCAGAGTGGCGGTTTTGTTGCCTATAGACCTGGCATTGCACAACACCATTGACGGAGGTGAGTGATCCTTGCTCACCCTACCCTTGTCCCTCGGGATGGGGCGCAGATTGGAAGGGGTACGAGCATATTCGTATCTCGATCCCCTTCACCTATAACGTCTGCCCCCACCGCCATACCTCCCTTGCCCCTCCATGGTAGCAATCCCAAGCCTCATACAAGCCTCCATTTACAAAATAGAAAAACAAAACAAACCAAAAACAATTATACCTAAACAAAACCAATCCCCACTCCAAACCACAATAAAACGGAACAAAATAAAAATACATAGATAAAAAACACTGGTCACGGTGGTACAACAAAGTAAAAAGTAAAAACACCTTTAAAACACTTTAAAATATATAAAAACATTTTTAACATTTGCTGCAGCAGCACCATTGTCCTTAAAACTGTAGCGGAGGTGAGTCTGGGCCCCGCCCCCTAGGCCAGGTGGAATTAGCCTGAGGAGGGAGCGGCCTTCCCCAACACTCACGGTGCAGCAGCAGCAGCCGGGTTATTTGTGGGTTTTTATTCTCTGGGTTATTTGTGGGGCATAGGAATTCGTTCATTCCCCCCCCCCCCAAAAAAAATATATAGTCCGGCCCCTCACAAGGTCTGAGGGACAGTGGACCGGCCCCCTGCTGAAAAAGTTTGCTGACCCCTGGTAATGGATGTTTCCTGTTGAGGCCCAACTCTGAATCATGTGAAAGAGCCATGCTGGACTCTTCAGAATCTATTGTCGTTTTCGTTCCTGATGCTTTCATGTAGTTGCCAGGAGGAGGAGTGACTTGGATTGGTAAAACTGGCACTGTCCCCCGCCCCCCCGCCCCACCCCTCCATGGCTGATAGCAAGGTTTGCAGGCGAGTGGGATTTCAATAGTGAACTAGAGCAGAGAGAAGTTGTTAACACCTCTTGCATCACAGCTGTAATACACATAAAGTTTGGTACTCTGTGCAAGGAGGAGTATGAAATGAGATAGGGATCTTTGTAAACCGATTGCTAATCACAGAGCGGTTTGCATTAACTTCGTGTCTCTAGGCAGATCTTCAGATGTGAGCTTTAAAGCACAAATTTCTAGCGAGGCAAGCCCAGAGGGGAGGGTGATTTCCCTGCCACCCACCCCCTCAAGTGTTTTATAGGTCGCTCTGTTTCCCAGGATGATCTTACTCTATGCTAAAGAGCCGAGATGCATTCCCAGTGATGCAAAATGAAATGCGTGCAGATGCAGCTTGAAACAGAGGCAGATGCTTTATTTGCACACAAGAATTCTCAATTATTTTTTTTTTTGAATTAGATGCTTTTTTTTTTTTTTGGCCAGGTAGAGGGGTGCAATGCCAGAATGAGGGAGAGACCGATAAGTGAGCAGCGGATGACCTTTTTCAGGCTGGTGGCCATGTACTTTCATCAGGAGCCTTTTGGGTGCCATGCGGTGCTAGTTTGCACAGCCGAATGCAACATTGGGCAAAGCAATGAATGTGATTCTTTTGTACAGTGGGCAAGCCCTTTATCCTCCCCGCCCCTCACACAACCCTTTTCATCTTCTATCCAGGCAAGGAAGAGGCAGTATTACAGTTCAGGTGACACATTTAAGCCAGGCAATGTCACTCAAGGAGGAGAGTGTGTGGCAGAGTTGATCAGGGGCAGAGTTGATCAGAAGCACAGTTTGAGGAGCGGGGTCAGCCCTGAGGAGGGTGCACGGCCTTCAGAGGAACACTGAGGGCCAGGTGTAAAAGGCTGGAGGCCCCTGGGACTGAGATGTCTCCCCACCAACTCTAGCAGTACTTTTCTTTATGAAGGAAGCACACAGAATTTGACATAATCAAATGCGTTCTTCTAGCAAGCTCTCAGATATGTCTACGCGCCATATAGCCTCCTGGCATCTTGGTTTCTTAAGAACGTCTAGTCAGATGCCTTCAGGAAACCTTCCAGCAAGGTGCTAAGGCAGCAGTGTGTCCCTGCTTAACATTCAGAGGTGTGCTTCTCTTGCACATGGAGGTTCTCTTTAGCTGTCCTTGGCTAATTACTTTTGCTTTTCCTACTCCATGAATTCGTCTAGTCCATCCTCCTCCAACCAGGTGCTTCCAGGAATACAATTCCTACCATCCTTACCATGGACCATTCTGGCTAGGGCTAAGGGGAGCTACAGTTCAACAACCCCTGGAAGAGAGCCTGGCATGGGAAAGCTGGTTTAATCTATCCTAAAGCCACATAGACAGTGGATGTTGCTGTGCTGTATAGTCGTTCAAGGAGCAAACCACGGTGTTGGTATTCCATCGCTCTCCTTAATACTTTTCCATGCACTGACCCTGCAAAATAGTGTCAGGTTGACCATGCATCTTCATGGCTCTTCCCTATCTTTCAGTTTAATGTTATGCAGAAGCCCAATATAAGAGAGGGGCAGCAATGATGCGTTTGCAGAGCCACTTCGGCGAGCTGTGCACCTCGGGAGACAATGAGCATAGAATTTATGTTGACACCACTTGCCATATCTCTCTGCTCTGCAGGGCTGCCCATTCAGATTTGCTGAGATGTGTGCCTTAGGTAGGATCTTGGTAAAATGGTCACTTCCTTGCTCCAATGCACTTAGCTACTGTGTCCTAGCTCTTTGCACAAACCAAGCACTTTTTATCCCAACACCCCATGCTGCTGCTTCCTCGGTCACATGGGCAGAATCCTGCAGCTTCAGTTATCTGACACGTGCTCACTCCTGATCGGAGAAACAAGAAGAACGTAACTTAAACACTGCTCATCTCCCATGCCTCTTTCCCAAGACACATGTTGCCAACTCCCTAGAGACTATATATGAAAAAGAGAAGAGGCCCAGAGAGGAGGAGATGTCTTAACTGCTTCCCTAAATGCCTTACCTTGTGCAATCCTTGTGCTATTCTTTTTTTAAAAAAACAACAACAGATTTGCTGAGGCTTAGTGTGAAAGTTCCAAATAAGCTATTGACACCCCCCTCCCCAATTCCTTCCCCATTTAAAACTTGAGACGCCTGTGGAATTCTGGTCAGGTCCAGAGGGCAGCGCTGGAGGTGCTCACATGCTCCATTGATAAAAGTAAATACGAACTTAATACGTGCAGGTTTGCAGTTTCCTTCTCGAGTCAAAAACCGGTGCCAGAAGACATCCCATTCCCTTGAGAAAACAGTGAGCTTATCCTGAATCAAGCAAAGGTGGGGCTCTTTGGGCTGAAATGTTTCAAGTTGCTGCACTTGAGTCATATCTGCAAGGGCATGCCTTGTGCCACGCATGTTAATAACATGCCTAGATTTCTTTTCCAAGAAAAAAACAACCCATTCCAAATTGTAGTTCCTTCAACCATTTTTGCTCAACTTCCCCAACTTACTTTCCCTGCAGGTGTCCCCTGTTGCCCTATCCTAGTTGCATCTTGTGTCATTGTCCCAAAATACAATGTGTGTTTCAAACATAACAGCTTGGATATTAATTCCATCTTCTTGGAGGCTTTGCTTGCAAGGTAACAGGCCACAGGAGAGAAGGCATTGACATTGATTAATGATGCATTAACTTCTATTAACAAGGCAGGTTTGCAAAGTGAGGGCCTTCTGGGGTTGGTAGCTATCTGCCAGGGTGAAACGTGTGTACCTTGGACAAAACCACATCTATCATTCCATCACCCCCACCTTCATCATGCTTAAGTGGTTAGGGTAGATCCCCCTTTTCCTCCAGCATTGTAGACTTTTTGCTTTTTTAAAATCTAATTCTCTAAAATAAGAGTATTTAAAAGGTGAGCTGCGTAGGGGGGTGGGATTGGATTCCCCATACTCCTATAGTCCAATGGTACCAATTACGTTGGGTCTATTCCTCACTCTCTTTAGGGAGATGCTCCACTGGAGATGCTCTAGCTCTAGATTGCCTGCATCATTCAAGGGCTTGGATTAGGTGGCTTTCAATTCTGATGCTTCTCTGAACCTGCAAACTCAAATGATCACATTTAAGAGGCAGGGGTCCCCGTCCCCCGACAAAAAGAGAGACAGACAAAGTTTCAGTCTTTTGTACATGGTACATCTTCTGAACTTTTCCTTCCTATGCCTAATCCTAATAAAAGGCAAACTGGTTTAGACACGATCTTGCTGATAGCATCTTCCTGAAGTGCCTGTTTGTTTTCTCACCTGGATGGTCTAGTTTCTGTTGTCAGCCTTAAAGATAAAGCCTCAAAGGGCACACGGAAGTTTTCCTGCCCAAACCTCTTCGTAATGAAACGGGAGTGTGATTTCAGTGGGGCTTGCGCCGGAGAACATGGGTTCCTCCCATGAGCTTCTCTTGAATTGCTCATAGCTTCTGCCCCTTTGTTGTCACCCTTGGGTCTAAATTTCCCTGTTGTGCCAATTCTGCAGGACAGAGCTTGAACAGAATGTCCTTCAACAAGCTGCCCTACTTATTTTGGACTGGACTCTTCAATTACACTTCACCTTGCACTTTAACCTCCCTTTAAGTACCTGTTTACCAACACAGCTTATTAAATAAATGGCAGGAGTCCTAGCTGCATGGTGTTCTCTACAGATGACGGCTGACTCCAGCTCCTATCAGCCTCAGCCAGCATGACCTGTGGTTAGAATTTGGGAACTGTAGTTCCATATCTGGAGGGTTACAGGTTCCCCACCACTGCCTTAGCCATTAGGCTGGCATAGCAGCAGTCATTGGCTCTTCTGTGCAGAAGTCCTGAGCCATGAATTCAGGGAGGCAGGAAGTAATAGTGCAGAAGAAATTATCCTCAGCATTGCATATTGATGGAAGCAGCCCTCATCCCTAGAGCCTGGCACAAGTCTGTTCCAGCATATTAGAGATGCAAGAGAAGGGGGCGATTGACTGCAGGTTCCGTCACATGATGTGGAGCAGGGTTCTGTGGCTCATCCACACTTGCTCACTAGAATGTGGCCTGTGGACTGACCTTTGCATGTTGAGAAATCAGGCTTATAGATTTCCTCAGATTGCATGGCGTAAGACTGCATAGCTCGGTAGCAGGGGACAGGTTTGCATCCTGCAGTTCCCAAATCCAATCCCAGGCTCAGCTCCTGTTCAGAAGAATCAGGTGATGGCAAGGTGATGGGAAAGACTGCTGGCTGAGACCCTGGAGACGACCTGCCAGTCAGAATGCAAAATGCCAAACTAGATAGGCAATTAGTTCAACCTGAGATAAGATAACTTCTGCCAATATTCTTCTGGGTTATATTAGGTTTTGAAGGGGTGTGTGTGTGACAACAACCTGAGCTCACTTTTAAAACTCTTCACACTGGTGAGATGGATACTATAATGTGATTTCTTTCCTTGTGTGGATTGGTCTTTGGTCCCCTCTGCTTGCACCATAACAACGTAATCTGTAGAAGCTTTGTTTTCCAAACCATTCTATTCATACCTATATTTTTGAATATCTGCATATGTTATGCTTTGAGTCTCCTTAAGTAATTTCAGAGGCAGAAGAAATAAATATGGTTTTGGTGTCCGAATTAGTGCATTTAAACCAAACAGAGCACATGAGCTGCCACAAAGCAAGTTTGTGCTGCTCTCAGGCACTACGCATGAGAATCCTAAGAATGCAGTTTACAACGATCAAGGTTGTGGAGATAAGCCTGGAGGCCTGGTAGTGATTCTTGATGAAAACTCAGCACACTAGTAAAAAAATGCCCACTCCCAAGAAAGGACCAGTGTCCATCTGTTCCAAATTCCAAGATCCTTTCGTTGCCCGTAGTCTTGCAAAAAAGGGTCACTTTTTAAAAGGTCACTTTCGCTCGTGGCTCCTCCTCTTCTTCCATCGCATTTGCAATGAACAATGTATTCTTATCTAAAAATTGTTAATCGGCCATTCCTTCATATCCATGACATGCACACAATTGCTCTCCATTTTTGTTAATTATGTGCAATGGAAATATGCAACGTGACTGTACCTCTAAACTTCGTTGTGTGGCATTTTCGTTTTTAAGAAGTTCTATATTGGGGTGGTGTTTTGCTGCTTTCTGTGTAAAGTTAGCTCCTTTGTCAGAAGGAAAGCGCCAAAAATCAAAGGAAGCAAAAGAGAGAGGCAACGTCTCAAAATCATGATGGCAAATTGATCTGTAATAATAGTCCTAATATTAAAAAAAAGTAAAATGCCCAGCAAGCATAGCTGTCAACTTTTCCCTTTTCTTACGAGGAATCCTATTCGGAATAAGGGAATTTCCCTTTAAAAAAGGGAAACATTGACAGCTATGCCAACAAGTTGCAGTTTATGGCTCGCTTTCTCGGAGGCAGAAGAAAAGTGTTCTTCTGTCAAGGCGACGCGTGTTCAAAAAATATTTGTCAGTAGCGTTTTGAGGTTTCGCCGTCCCTTTCCTGTTGCTTGGTGCCTCCTTCGTGTCTCCTTTCCCCCGAAGCACATTGCTCAAATAGCAAGGCTTGTTAATTTTCTTTCTGTGACTTACACGTCACCCCTTAATCTTTTCAAACCCAAGTTCATGCACTGGGTGTGGAGGTGTGTGAGAGAGTCCCCATCCATGAGTCTTCAGATGTTTTGGGAATTCTGCTCTCTGGCTTTGATCTTGCCCTGAGCCTAGGCGTGGGTTCTCCTAACAGAATTACTGTATAGTAGTTTGTGTTATATGCAGAATGTATCCCTAGAACCTAAGGTCTTGGAACAGATTGGATGCAGTCTAAGGACATGTTCACAGGATTATTTGTTTTGGGGTTGTGTGCAATGCAGGCAATGCTTCTCGCCAGCACAGACCACCTGCGCTGTTGCATTATTCCCCTCAGATACCGAGGAACTGGTAGGGTCTGCATATCCTCACTTATTACCACGAAAGGGAAAATCCTAGGAAGAAGTCACAATTTATTCCTAGGGTGCTTATAGTTGTGACCTACGCAGCACCAAGAAAGGACTAAAAGCAATGGGGCAACTTGTTGAACAGTGGCATGTATAATGGAAAAATAATAATAATTCTGTGTTCCTTTGGGAGCGTTTGCAGGTGTGCCCTGAATTGCTTTGCATCAGATAATTTAAACATGGGATTTCAGAGCGACCGTTAGAAAAGCCCTGCTGGCTCAGGCCCAAACACCCACGTAGTCGAACATTTCATTTTCACAGTGGCCAGCTAGATGCCCATGGGGATCCTGCAACAACAACTTTCTCTGCACTTGTGATTCCCAGCAACTTGCATTCAGAGGCATGTTGACAGCGAAGACGCATGAGTGATGGCACTCCGTGGCAGAGTGATGGAAATGTTTTCAGTTTAGTTCTAAGCAGTGTAGCTGCTGATCTTTCTCTCTCTGCAAGAGAAGTACAGCTTAATGCTGAGCTTTCTAAGTCATTATTTGAGATCAGTTAACAAACATGCTTTGAATGGAATGGAGCAATAGCCAATCCTAGCCCATTTAGTGTTGAGTATAAGAAAGAGAAAGTGAGACGTTTGCAAGCACACATACCTTAATTTTTTAAGTGTGCACTTAAAGTGATGTGGTCCCTTTACATTTTTGTAATGTTATATTTACCGACCTTGGGTCCGTTCTGTGTTAGCATAGGCACCATTTCTGTAAGTGGTGATTTCTGTCCCCCTCTGCTGACTTTCTTTCCCTTTCCCATGTGGTTTATCATTGAGTCTTTACGTTACAATTGTCCAGGACATAGAATGCTCCCAATGTCATGTTATTCTGCCTTGCTTGTTGTTATGAGCATTGACAGCCAACTTCTTATGTACGGTTTACGCTCTTGATCATTCGAGTCTGCAGACAAGTTGCGTGCAAAATGAGAAAATGGGAGGTGATGTGACAGGCAGGTCGCCTTCAAACTCCCATGCTGAATTTCATTTTCTTTGTCTTTACTCCCCTTTTTAAAAAAAACACACACACGAAAAAACAGAATAAAATTGGTGACAGTTTCTTGGTCTTGTTTAAAAGAGAGCTGACAAGAAAGGTACATTCTGATATTTGCTCATTCTTGCATGCCAAAGCAGAACCAGTTGGGCAAGTTGGAGTGGGTGGGAGTTGAATCTAGCTGCTTGTTAAGGTGGAACCAGAGCAGCAGTTACCCAGAAGCGCATTTGAGAGAAACATAATCGAGTGATTTGTTTTCCTCATTCTCTTTGTAATTTCGTGTACTTCCTTGTGAAACCTAACTTAGCCCTATAGAGCGATTATTCAAAATGGAGCACATTGATGCTCATTCAAGCATTTATCTTGTGCACTTAGTAAAGCCTTCTGCCTACGGTTTTATTTCATATGTACTAATTGCGAATTGATTCTCCAAATTTGGATCTTTACGTAGTCAAAAACGGCAGAAAGGTTAACTGGTTATCAGGCCCAAAGCCAGCAGGGGAACCAGACTCTGAGCTTTCCTTTCTTTAAAAGGAAGGCAAGTCTCTAGCCCTCCTACAAAAAAAGTTAGGAAGCAAAATGTTTAAGTATCCATCTACGTAATTTCATTAAGATGAGCCAACTTGGCTGCTCCCACCACTCAGTCTTTTTAGACAATGAGTGACATCAGAGCTATGATTGAATGTGAGTTGTTTGGACAACTGGGGTCTGTCCTGAAGATTAGTTGTTTTCCTTCCTCCTTCTCTTTAGTTAAAAGTCTAGTTAAAAGATAGAGCTTTCTGGAACTGTGTGAATGGCATTTCTTCTTCTTCTGATGTTTGTGGACTCTTTAGTGCAACTGCATATCTATATTAATGTTTTCCCATTGTGTGATTGTCCATTCTCCTCTCACCCTGGGGATCTTGGAGGGAAATGATTGTGCTAATGCCCTTTTAGATTTAGGGTGTGGTTAAAATGCCCTAAAGAGACTGAAAAATTCCTGCTTGCTACAAGGAAGAATCATGAGAATCACTGCTATATTTCTTTAATTTTTTTATATCATGCCTGTGAGACAAATGGAGTGAAACTGGCTTAGGAGAAACTCACTAGCTGTAGCATATATATGTAAGGTATGATATGCATCATAGGCAGGAAAAATATAGGCATTTGTACTTGACTGGAATTTCATCAGAAACCTGAAGAGCTTCCTTGAAGGAAATAAACAGAAACAATGATGCTGCCATATTTCTTTTTAAGAAACCAAAAGCTCACACGTTGAGAGTCCTTGCTTTTCTGTACTTGCTTAATACAAATTTCCCATTCTCCATAGTATTGCACCTCTCATTATTTGGAGAATGTGTGTGTTTTGATCTCTGTGCCATTAATTCTCTGCTTCAAAAGCTGTAATGAATTGCCCTGTGGCTGATCAACTGGTGGGGTCTGGAGACTATTTTGTCTGGCAACTGATGGTGAGAAAAGTAGTGTGTAATCATATATATCTACTCAAAAGTTCCCTGTTAATGGAGCATAGGATTGTATCCTAGTTGTGTTTTTAATTCTGTATTCTTAAAACTTCATATTGAATTTTGTAATACAGGAGAAACTGATTATTTTCACTCAGGTTTACTTCTGCAAATGGGAAATAACTACAATGATTTTTTTTTAAGATGCACTAGCAAGATATGTGTAGGGTGCCATTTAGGGATTAAACTTCATTGTCATGTCATTATTTGAGATGAGCTAAAATGTGTGGCTGAGAGGTTTTTTTTTGCATGCTCTCTGTCAAATATCTGTTGAAGGCAAGTCTGGGAAAAGTGAAAGGCATCTAATCTTGCTAATTAAGATTACACTGTAAAAGCACTGCAAAGGGCCAGCGTGGAAAGAACTGTTCTCATTGTATTTTGTACCGCAAAATCTCTGGTATTGCTAACTCCATTAATCTCTGCCCTACCCTTATTTGAGAGGGGGGTGGGGAACCTGTTGAACTTGTAAAAAGAATAAACCAATTTACTGTACTGAATAGCAGGATCATTCTAGAATATACAATTTCCCCAGTTATTAAACACAAAATTCCAATTTATCCTTCAGGTTATGATACTGCTCTGGGGCAGCCCATCCCATTTTGCCACCCCCCACTGAAGCCTTGCTTACTGGGGTTGCATGGCAACAGCTTCTGATGAAATCTCGTTGAACTCTCGCAAGATCTTGCCAGAATCCACTACTGCTTCTCCAGTGGTGGGTGGGGCGTCAGCAGGGGTCCCGCCCCATGAGATTCCACTGCCCAGGGGGACTGCCTAAGTCTACTTCCTGGTCTGACCATGATACTGGTAATATCATAATATAACATGGAAATTGAGGTGTCTTCTCTGGTTGCTGTAGATCATTAATGAGGGATTAATGAGGTTTCATTGTTGACAATTAAGCTTTAATATAAACAATCAGCTTACCTCCGACATAACCAGATACAATTTATGGCGCAATATATGGGTTGAAGGCACATTATAGATAAGTCCCATGAATTAATATAATTTAATTATCATCATCATCATCTTCCTTTTGGTTCAGAATCTATAGTGGAACAGCCGGCTCATTTTTTATATATATTCTCTTCTCTTCCCTTTCCCACCTGATTTTAGACATATGAAAATCCACGAGAAGGATCCAAATGGCACTACTACAAGTACAGCACCTGCCTCCCCACTGAAACGCAGGCGGTTGTCCACAAAACGAAAACACAGCCTAGAAACCGAGGCAGACAAAGAGGAGCGAATTCCAGCCAAAAAGGTTTTTCTATCATGTTTTCTGCAATATTTCACCATACGTTGAAAGCACACCCAACACACATTTGCAGCACGTGACTTCACCCAAGGAATCCTGGGAGATGTAATTTCCTCCTCACACAGCTACAGTTCTCAGGATTATTTGGGGGACATCATGTGCTTTAAATGTTTATGGGATGCACTTTAAAAGTAGGGCATGGCTCTGCCCAAAGTTACATTCTCCCCCTCCCCCTTTCCCTTTATATCTTTCCATTTATTCCAGGGATGGGGGAACCTGCAGCCCTCCTAAATGTTTTTGGAGTCCAACTCCCATCAGCCCCAGCCAGTGTGGTCAGTGGTCAAGGATGATGGGAGTTGTATTCGGGCAAAAATATGGGGGACTGCAGGTCCCCCATCCTTGATTTATGCGAGGGGTGGGTTTTGTTTTTTTTTGAAGATGATCAGCTTAAAATTAGACATTAGAAATTCTCTTCATCACATGGCGATGGAAGAGAGGAGGTGGGGACATTATAATAGGCTTGTGGTTGCCAAAAAATTCAAAAATGTAGGGGTGTATGTGTGTGTGTTGTACTCATTCATTTTTATGAAGTGACATGCGCTATGATGTCACCCATAAGGAAGTAGGATGCTTTCAAAGGTGGTTTGAAAGTCATGCACGCCCTACTTCCCTATATGCATCAGACCTGCCCACTCAGTCCCTGAGCAGGGTCTTTCTTTTGCTGAGCAAGGAAGGTCTGGTGAGGGCTTTCGTTTGCGTTTGCCTGAATGGGAGTTGACCCCTCCATGCAGCTGGGGGCGTTGCTTTGTCGGAGACTACAACCGAGTGGAGAGTTTGATTCGTGTTCAAGCAAATGCAAGTCAGAGCCTGCCCCCCCTCCATGAACCTCCCCTATGGACCTCCCTTGCTCAGTGCAGGACGATCAGGGCCAACGCACACAAGATTGGATGTTTCCCAAGGTTTTGCGGGCGGGACTTGGTTGCGTGCCTCTGTCCTGTCGTGGCTTTTAACCAGGGCACATTCAGGCAAGTTTATGAGCACAGCCTTCTGCGTTGCTTCAGCCTGGTGCCGTTTTAATGCAGTACAACATTGGGCAAGTGTGAATGAACATGACAGATGGCTGCTACTGTGCAGACAGACACAAAGGAAGCCCAAAGGTCCAAATGATCATCTCCATATCTGCAGTGGCTGACCTGAAAAGAGGATGTCACGAAAACAGCTTGAGCGAGGCAAACCTCATTGAATACAGCATTTTTTATGTCTGCTGTTCTTATAAGACTCTGTTGATTAGAAATATTATTGTTTTTCTCAGAATCCCTCAAATTTCATGGCTGACAATGACCCCCTTCTCGGAAAGCTGTTTTCTTTGGTGTAAAAACATGTAACAAGGCACACTCCTCCCCTTACGTGTTCATATTCTGTGTGGTGGTGTGGTGGGGAGTATTTACTCTTGGGCAAAGCAATGGGAAGGTTCAAAGCAGCCCAAAGAGGCTGGAATCACACTCCATGTGAATTTGTGCGCTCAGTCAGGTTTTTGCGTGAGAGAATTCTCCCTTCTCTACCAAACAGGCCGTGGAGGAACTGCAAAGTGGTGAAGCTGAGAAGAAGGCCGAGGATGAAGTTTATCGTTGTCCAGTGTGTTTCAAGGAATTTTCGTGCAAGTATGGGCTGGAAAGCCACATGGAGGCACATCCAGACACCTCACTGAGGTAACAAAAGAGCACCGCAGATGTGGCTTGTTGTGGAAGATGGTTGTTTGATGCAAATGTATGTTCCAACACATTTTAAGCCCTCTTGAATTCAGTGGGACTGAGTAAATGAGGTTATTTATGTATTAAACCTCATTTGAATCTGACTTGAGGTTACGTTTTTGTTAAAACTATTTAACTGTTCTTCCAGTTTTTGTAAGTTTTTGACCAAGTGGCAACAGCTTTTGGGATTGGCATGGTGCTGATAGGATTTTTGTGTTGGCAAGTCGTGATGAACCATTGTAGGGGAAAGGCTATGGTTTCGTAGTTGCGTTGCATGCCAAAGGTCCCAAGTTGAATTCCCGGCAGGGCTGGAAGACACCCTCATCCTGAAACCACAGAGAGCTGCTGCTGCTCGTAGTCTGGGTAGACAGTATTGAGCTTAGACAGACCAGATGGCCTGATTCAGTACAAGACAACCTCCCATGTTCTATGTAATCTGCTTCTTGCAGATGAGATACCAGAGTCCAGATGAACTCCGTGTGTTAAAAGCACATGTGAAGAGACTGCATAGCTAAGCTCCCCCATCAATGTCCCTGATGGTTGCGCATTTGGCAGCAGTGGGAAGAGGCCCTGCATGCATTTTAATGTATGAGCATATAATGCCTCCATGTGGTGGGTGTTGAAGGGGAATGCTTGGCAAACTGAACAAGATTCACCTTTCTCATGGAGGAGCTCAGCATGCATTGATGGATGTAGTTGATTTCCTAGGATACTCCTTTTTATCAGGGAACTATTCATGCTGAGCATGTTAAAATCCAGGATTTGGGGGCTAGAGCAAGTGTGCAGGACTTTTACTAGGAAAGGTAGCACATGTTGGGTTTTGCTTAAAACAAAAATCTAGTTTAATTTTATTAGTTCATTAACTGGGTGAGTGTTTTCTGGCCCCCTGCCATTTGTGCTGTGAGGTTCCACAGGGTTCTGTTCTTTCCCCAGTTCTGCTTAATATCTCTGGGAAGCCATTGGGAACAGTCATTAGATGTTTTGGAGTAAGGTGTCACCTGTATGCCGATGACACTCAGCTCTGTTTCTCCATAACATCAGAAGAGGCTGTGAAAGCTTTGAACCTGTGTCTGGATTCAATGTTGGTGGACTGGATGAAACTGTCTTTGAATCCTGGAGACAGAGGCTCTTTGGTTGGGTGGCTCCCTTGTTCAGGAAATTGGCGTTACCTGTTCTCTCTGAAGGAGCAAGTGCATAGCTTGGGGTTTTTCCTGGGTGCATCCTTGTGACCAGAGGCCCTAGTGTCATCTGTGGCCAGGAGTGCCTTTTACCAGTTGATTTGCCAACTGCGGCCATTCCTCAACAGGGATAGCTTGACCGCTGTAGTCTACACATTGGTAACCTTGAGGCTACATTACTGTAGTGCTCTCTGTGTGGGGCTGCCCTTGGGTCTGTTTGGAAGCTCCATCTGTTGCAGAACACTGTGGCCAGATTGCTGATGAGAGGTTCTGTTCGAGAAAGTGTAACACCATGGTTAAAACAACTGCACTGGTTGCCCATCTACTGCCAAGCCAGGTTCAAGATTCTTGCATTGACTTGCAACTCCCTGAACAACTTAGGTCCAGGCTATCTCAGGGACCACCTGAACCCTTCCATCCCAGCTTGATCACCGAGATCATCTTCAGGAACATCTCTGATTGTTCCCCAAGTTGGCAAGGCTCATTTGATGACAATGACAAACCGAGCCTTTCATGTCATTGGCCCGGTCAAGTGGAACACCATGCCAATAGAGATTATGGGGGTGTCTTCTGTGCCAACTCTTAAACTTTTCTATTCTGCCAGGTCTATGCAGGCAATTAAGGGTACATCCACCACAATGGTCTACTGAAGTTTTTAATTCTTTTGCTTTTAACTTGTTTTCAACTTGTTATAAATTTACTACATGGTTTTATATTGTTGTGAACCACTGTGATATATTTTAAAGAAAGAGCGGTATATAAACAAACAAACAAGATTTTTTACACTGCCTAGTAACTAATGTTCTCAGTAAACCGTACAATTTAAGAACCTTTAATTAAAAAACAAACAAACAAGAAACAGCTTCATCACCATAGAACGCTTCTCATTGACTATTTTTCTGTGCAAGATTTGGGTGACCTGGCTTGGATTGGTACAATGAGTGGGCGTGAACTAGTGACAGGGCTGCCCCCTCCCCCCCCCCCCCCCGTTCTGGTATTACCAAATGAACAATATTCATCCCAGGGCAAAATAAAAACAAGAACAAAAAATGCCTGGTATTACCTTGGATTTTGGTATCGCCTTGGTGAGTGAGCCCTATTATCTTCTGAAATACAAAAGTCTGGAGGACTAAGGCCCTCCTTTGTTTACCCACCGAAGGAAAAACACATCCTTAATCCATTGATTAGGTAAGAGAGACTCTTCCCCGCCTCCCACCCCCCTTTTTAGGGCAGTCTCTTTTGATGATGTAAAGCCTTTACATTATGCATCTTTGCCAGATAATTATGGTAAGGACAAGTCTCCTGGGGGAGTGGGAATAATGGGACCTTTTGTTATGTTAGACAACTGGCTGGAGCAGTGAGGCCTCTTGCCATGGAATTAACTCTTCCCATTGAGCCTCTCCTCCTAGTGAACTGTCCTGAAGTTACACCCTAATTAGCTGCATTAGCTAGACAGAGCAAGGCCATCTCAGGGATGTCTCCTGTGAGGGACCATTATTATCTCTGGCTGGTGTTGGAGGCACAACACTATCCTTTTCATCCTCGCTCCCCTCCTGCTAGGGCTATTTAAAGGCAACAGTTTTCTCTGCAGCCTGCCCCACCAGAGAGGCTCCAGCTATTTCGGTGCGTTTACATAGGAATGACCGATATAATTAGCAGAGCAGAGAAATGCCGCACAGCCAATAGGGCAAACAAGAAGCCACCTCGGACTTCTTCTCTCAGAGCCTTTTTCCTTGTGTGCAGCTTTCTATTCCTGCCAAGGCTATAAATCTTCTCTTAAATTGCTCATCGGCTTCAGAGACTCAAAACACTGTTTTCTGAAAGCTGCAGGGCCGATACACTTTAAAGTTGTGTTGCCGTCTTATCCTGCCTTTTTCTCCAAAGGTTCTCTGCTCTGTATCACTGCCCCACTACTCAATTTACCACAATTCTCTCGCATGGTTTCAGTTAAGGCTGAGCAATGTCTAGTTTTCAACATCGTGATATAACCCCAGCTAAACACCGCAATATACCAGTAGATCACAATGTCTGAAATAAGGATGGAACTATGTACAGTGGTACCTCGGCTTAAGAACAGTCCGGTTTAAGAACGATTTGGTTTAAAAAATGCCACAAAAATGGAAATGGTGTCTTGGTTTGAGAACTTTACCTCGGTGTAAGAACGGAATCCGAATGGTGGAAACGTTCCGGCGGCGGGAGGCCTCATTAGGGAAAGCGCGCCTCAGTTTAAGAACGGTTTTGGTTTAAGAACGGACTTCTGGAACGGCTTAAGTTCATAAACCGAGATACTACTGTAGAGTAGATACTACTGTAGAGCAAACAGGATAACGTCTTGGCAACTGCTACTACTTAGAGGTCTAAAACCTGTACGTTTTTACTTACCTTTAACACATTGTTACAACAGAGCAGCGGGTGGCAGGAATCACGAGAGAGGCGATGACGGGCTTCGTGATTTCCCCACACACCATGATTTTTTACATAGCACACACACACAGCGTGATTTGCGATATATTGCCATGTCGGATACAGTGGTACCTCGGGTTACATACGCTTCAGGTTACAGACTCCGCTAACCCGGAAATAGTACCTCAGGTTAAGAACTTTGCTTCAGGATGAGAACAGAAATTGTGCTCCAGCAGCGGGAGGCCCCATTAGCTAAAGTGGTGCTTCAGGTTAAGAACAGTTTCAGGTTAAGAACGGACCTCCAGAACGAATTAAGTACTTAACCTGAGGTACCACTGTATTGGGAAACAGTTACCGCAGTGTGGACTTCACACCGATAATGGGTGATGTATTGATACCTCACCCAGCCCTAGTTTAGGCTGAGAACCAGGTTTGATCCCAGCGCCTCTAGTTAGGGCTGGAGAGGACGTCTGCAGAGGCACTCAGCCATGGAGGTCTGAACTGTTTGCTTTGCCCACACCACACCATCTGTGTTGATCTGCCTCCATCCCCCGCTCTTCGCCACCCCTGGCCTTTCTCTGATTTCCTACCTCCTGTATGAAATTAGGCTGAGGATTGTCAGTCCCGTCTGAAACACTCATTCCATTAGTGCAAGAGCTTCCTCTCTCCTCCTATGTTCCATCTCCAAATTTGCTCCTAGTGTTGTGGGAACCCCAGAACAGATTTAAGGGGGTGCATGGGAGGAGGCTATTGGAGGGGAAGTTGCGTTTTCCAAGCAGAAATCCTTGTGCTGATGGAATGTGTTGCATAGCACTATATTGGATACAGGCCTAAATGTTTAGTAATGGTGCTAGTCCCTTTTTTATTTTTTCAGGCAAAAGGGTGGTAATAGCTATAAGCTGTCTTGTTGGTCCAGCTACACACACACACGGGCAGGGGAAGCTTTTTAACTTTGGCTTCTTCCTTGGACATCACAGCGGCTCTTGAGAGTTGCCACTGTGCCTTTGCTCTGCTCACCGGCAACTGCGGAGCAGCTGTTTGATGATGCTGTTTCTCCTCCTCAGAGCCCATGTGTGGAGAGACAGAGGAGGGTTTTGTCCCGAAAGGAGAGCAATGTGGCAAGCTGGCTGGTGTTAACAGGGACGTTAACCAGTGCACATTTTGACAAGGGTGAACAATGAAATCCTTTCAACAAGGAATAAGTCTCTTGCTTTAAAGTGCTAACTGGTGTTCCTTCTTTTCAAAGCTGCTATATAACTATGTTAAAGAACAGCATTCCTCTCTATGCTTCCCTCCTGGAAGCGAGTTTGATTCAATTTTGTTTTTCAAACAAAGTAGCATTTTTGTAGATTTAAGAAAATGATTTCTGTTAACGACCAGTGTGTGCTATTTCAGTGTAAATGATTAAGCCTCGCATTGGGTCAGTGCAGCTTGGGTTAATTTTTTGTTTTATTACAGTGGCTAACATCTACATGATTTTTTTTTAAAGGTAGTATAGGCCTAGGTACTAACATTGGGCACATTACAAAGTTTGGTGTTTCTGGATTTCTGTTGGCTTTTACATGAGCGAAGTTAACTATGTGCTTAAACGCCCATTGAAAATAAGCAGAACCTAAAAGGGTTGATGTAAAATGGAACAGAGTTTGTCTTTGAAAATACATTCACATATGGATAATCAAAGTGCCTTTGAGCATGTACAGAACGCCTTTCTTTCACTGCTAAGAACCTGCAAGCAAGGAATGCACAGTAACACAAAAAAGGGATATAAATGCAACCCACCCACCTTTTTCTAACATGAGCTCAAAGTGGTATATATGGTTCTCATTGCTCACAGCAACCCTGTGAGGTAGGTAGGTCACTCAGAGTGTTGTGTGGCCAAGTGGGACTGCCTTGCAAGCATAGCATCTTCTGCTGTCATTTGTCGCTCTGCTTAACTCCTCCTGTCTCCTTCAGTCTCTGTGTTACGTAACACAGCCCTTTCTTATTTGACTTGACATTCTGTGTGGGGTATTCTTATTAGACTGCAAGCTTCTCCCTCCCTCTCTTTTTTTGACATCATCACGCACAAAGTATTTCCATATGTTTCTAAAGCTTTTTCAGTTTGAGGTGTCCAGCTCCTTGCTTTTAAATAATGCTCACTCGGAAGCCATTAAACAGAAGAAGAAAAGTGTGTTGTTTTTTTAATCTACTTTCTTCAGCACCTATAAATGTTTTGCTCTTATTGTGTACTTTTCCTCATGTAGTAGTAGTAGCAGCAGAAATTAGGCCCAAAAATGTGAAAAGGAGTCTCACTATATTTAAGCAAATATTTGTTTATTTTTCTTACCCTTTATTACAGTTGGTACTAAAGCATTGAGAGGCCATACAAGTGCTTATTGTTAAGCTGATTTAAGTGTATTCTGGTGCTCAGCTTGGCAATGCCAGTCCAAGAAACTGGCTTCCTGAAGCAGAGGCCAAATGGTACCTTTCCCCCTCGCGGAGTTACTATGCCCCTTGCAAGCTGTTGTCTATGGTGCCTCCCCGTTGCTATCTATCCATCTTGAAAAATAAAGGCAGGACTCTTCCTTTTACTGATGTACGGTAGTTGCTGGGGAGCAGCAAAACAACTCGCCAGCTGCCTCTGTGTTGGCTCCTTTTACACCACAAATAATGGCGTCCATGGTGGTAGGAGGCTAGTCAATTAACAAGCAAATGTTGTGGACTAGTAACTTTTGAAATTTGCAAGACCACACTGGGATGAGACGAGGTCTGCTACTCCTTGAGCTGCCTGAGATTTGCTCCAAAAAGCCCTTGTTGTCCTCCCTGTCTGTTGTCCTGCAGTACCATGAGTTTGTTAATATTTCCCTTAGCCCTTGCCATCTTCCATGGACCCAAGTGGTTTGCTAAATAATAGTACCACTGCAGCGTGCGAATTGCAAGCATTTTTGAGAAGCCCAAGTGGGGTTTGCAAATCCTGGGAGACCTTGAGAGCTGAGAGACTGCACTTACAATGACCCTCATTGTCTTTCTGGAGAGATTTAGAAACAAGGTGCCAGAGAGTAGGTGGGAGGTCTTGGGAAGAGTGGTGTGTTGAAATCAAGAGTGTCTGGCTGATACAGGCTGTTTCAAATGTTTCTGGGTGACTACTTTCCCTTGCTGGCTTTTGCTTCAGTTTTCCATCTGCAGTCATGACAACAGGTGTTGAGTGTTACTTCAAATGCTTTCTGGCCTTGCGGTGATTCTGTACTCACATTATATGAAGTAATTCCAAGATACCTTCTCTCTCTCTGAAGCGTTGCCTATAAATTTTCCCCAGGGCTCTGAATTTGCAGTGGTCTGTGTTGCAGTGGAAATGCTGTTGCAGTAATAGTAATAGTAGCAGCAGCAACAACAACAACAAACAACCACTACATCAGCCTGCCAGCAATGCCTGTAAAAGAAAAAAAAGTGGCAAGTGAGGTGTTCCAATGGGTTCAGGAAGCTGTTTTCTTGAGAATTGCAGTGATACCAACGCGTTATGAGGATTGGACAAATCACTGAGTTGAAGCAGTTGCAGGAGGCAGCATGTTAGCATCTTCTGGAATAAGTATAAAGAAAAGGGAAATTAAAAACAAAACAAAAACAACTTGAAAGGCAATTGGAAAGCTTTTTGTGCTTGATAAAACTGCTTCCTGCACCCAATGGAGTCATTCTCTTTGCATTTGGACTTGTGGTGCTCACTTATTCAGTATGACAAGCAAAAATTTATGTTACAAAATAAAAATAAAAGTAAAAATGCTGTGCTTAGGAAAAACCCAGTTTCCAATTAAACATACCAGAGCACTTCCATTTACATATTGCACCAGAAGAAGAGGACTGGAAGGGGGACTCCAAATGATAACGTGGAAAGTTATTTAGATAATAAAGATTTTAAAAAATCCATATATTCCAAACGTCTGAGGAATGATTGGCTTGCTGCCCTATTTGTATTGTGTGACCAAAGAAGACACAATGGGACACAACAATCTCAAGGACCAGGGAGGATGGGCAAGGATAAGCTGCTGGGACAAGGAACTCCAGGAGCTGGTAGTGGAATGGGGGTGGGGAGGGATTTGAGGTGTCAAAATGCCAGTGACCAGTCCTTTGGACATACCTTCCCATTGTATGGCCTACCAGGCTGGGTTGTAGCCTACTGTTTATGCATTGTGGTCTAAGTATCTGGCCTTTGTTGAGGAGCCAGGAGTCTTACTAAGCTTGTCAATATGGCTGGTAAGCTGCCTGCAGCTTGGGTTATAAGGCTGTGCTGACTTTAACTAGAGAGTTTCCGGGATGTGCTTCCTTTTGATGCAACTCTGAAAATACTAACTCAAGTTTGGTACATCCTTGTGTTGCATTCCCACACTGTCACAATCCCCTCACACTCTTCTCCAATGCCATGACAGTGGTACGGAGAGCTGGATCTGAGCCTCTATGTATCGAGCCAAGGGTATATAGCTGGCAGACTTTTCCTTCTTGTAGCCTCAAAGGACTGCTGACCTTCTAAGACTAGAAGATGGACAAGAGTAAGAAAACAGGTGCAGCTTGCCCTTAGGCAAGTTGTAAAATATAAACTGTTGGTTTTGGTAATGTACTGGTATTATTTGATAAGTAGCTAACGGAGTAGATGAAAATAGATGGGTGTTCTGTTTTCGTTGGGGTACCGAACATTTAACCAGGTATGTGACATGGTACTTTAAAATTCTTCATAAGTTCTTTTTCTTCTCCTCCCTTCAGGTGTGACATCTGTTGCCTTTCCTTCCGCACGCACCGGGGTTTGTTGCGGCATAATGCGGTTATTCATAAACAACTTCCAAGGGACCCACTGGGAAAGCCTTTTATTCAGAATAACCCTTCGATTCCTGCAGGCTTCCACGATTTGGGATTCACAGATTTCTCCTGCAGGAAATTTCCTCGCATTTCTCAGGTATATGCCCCATTTGGCTTTCTTTCTTTCTTTCTTTCTTTCTTTCTTTCTTTCTTTCTTTCTTTTTGGGAACAAAGCGCTTTTTGATCTGTGATTTTAAACCTGGGCTGTTTTTATACTGTATCTGTTGTACTGAAAGGTAGTTTTCTGATTTCCCCCCCTGAATTTATTTTCTTTGGTTGGTTCTGATCCTATTCCGTTGGGGGGCGGGGGTTCAAATAGTGTTTTGTTTGTATGCTGCTCAGGGAATATATTTGACGGGTGACTCTATAAATTCAGCAATTAATTGTGTACAAGGAGTATACAAGCTAGCCGCTTCAGGAGAGTAGATGTTTTCTCCTTCGCCTCTGGCTGCGTGACGTTTATTTGCATTCTCGTGTGGTGTCTCGTAGGTCTGGTGTGAAACGAACCTGCGGCGATGCATCAGTGAATATCACCGGTATGTCTGCGAGGTGTGCAACAAGGCGTTCCCCATGCGCTCAGCACTCAAGCTGCACGCAGAGACCCACGCCGCAGATCAGGAAAGAGACAAGCACGAACTGCCCTCGGAGGACCCGGACCGGAAAGCTTACATGGCATCCTTGGGGCTGCAGCATACCAAAGACGTTGAACCTGCCCAGCAGGAGGAGCTGGCTTCAGATGAGGCCCAAGAAATGCAGCTCCGAACACTGAAATGTAACCTACCTCAGGAACCTGGTAGTGCTAACCAGTTGAACATGTCTCCTCTGGAGGCTGCTTCTGTGGGAGGGCCGTTCTCTGTCCTCGCCCCCACAAAAGAAAACATGAAGCTCCTGTCACTACAGCCTTTCCAGAAAGGCTTCATCATTCAGCCCGACACTAGCATTGTCGTCAAGCCCATTTCTGGCGAGCTGGCGGACATCCAGCAGATCTTGAAAATGGCTTCCTCTGCGACGCCGCCGATAAGCCTCCCGCCCCTCTCGAAGGCGCCTCCTGTCCCCTTGCAGTCCCTCTTCAAGCACATGCCTCCGCTGAAGCCAAAGCCCTTGGTGGCGCCCAGGACGGTCGTCGCAACTTCGACGCCTCCTCCGCTGGTCAGCACTCAGCAAGCCTCGCCCGGCTGCATCAGCCCAAGCCTTCCTCCGGCGCCGCCCAAGCCGCTCAGAACCTCCGAAGAGTCGACTTTGGCCTCTCACCTTCCTCACGGTAAAGCAGGAAACCAACCCAGCCCTTCTCCCCAGGCCAAGGCGGAGCCTTTGAGCCAGAGCGAGATGAAAACGCAGCTGGAGCAAGACAGCATCATCGAAGCCCTGCTGCCCTTGACGATGGGTGGGAAGATCAAGCAGGAGGTCATGGAGCGGGACTTCAAAGCCATGATTGCCGGGGCAGCAAGCAAGAAGGCCCCCGCCGTGAGGAAAATGACCTTCCCCTGTCACTTGTGCAAGCAGGTGTTCGCATTCTCCGGGGTCCTGAGGGCTCACATCCGCTCCCACCTGGGCATCTCCCCGTACCAGTGCAACATCTGCGACTACATTGCCGCCGACAAGGCGGCGCTGATCCGGCACCTGCGGACGCATAGCGGGGAGCGGCCGTACATCTGCAAGATCTGCCACTACCCTTTCACGGTGAAGGCCAACTGCGAGCGCCACCTGCGGAAGAAGCACCTGAAGACGACGCGGAAGGACATTGAGAAGAACATCGAGTACGTGGCCAGCAACGCGGCGGAGATGGTGGACGCCTTCTGCTCTCCGGACACGGTGTGCAAGTTTTGCGGGGAGGACCTGAAGCACTACCGAGCCCTGCGCATCCACATGCGGACGCACAGCGGCTGCCAGAAGAAGAAGCCGTTTGAGTGCAAGGAGTGCGGCACCGCCTTCTCGGCCAAGCGCAACTGCATCCACCACATCCTCAAGCAGCATTTGCACATCCAGGAGAGGGAGATTGAGAGCTACGTGCTGGCTGTGGACTGCACACCTCCCGAGAGCCAGCCAGGCACACTGCTTCTCGAAGACAGCGCCTACCTAGACCGCAAGCCCATCGCCCCCTTCCTGGAGTCGCAGAACGGCTTCTTGAGGGGCGCCCCTTCTCACGCATCGATCAAACTTGAAAACGCAAGCAGCTTCCCTATGGAATTCGACGAGCCTCTGGACTTCTCGCAAAAGAACAAAGACCTGAACTCTGTGCTGGTGAAGCAGGAGAGCCCGTTTGGGTCTTCTGTTTACGACGGCTCTATGGAGCCCATAGACTTGTCGATCCCCAAAGCTCCAAAGAAGGAAAAGGACGACGGCGCCCCGAGTCAGGATACGAAGGAAGGGCATGAGGAGAATCTCCACAACGGCCAGCAGTCTCCTCCAGTGAACAATAACCCGGAAAACAAAGCTCCCGGACATTCCCAGCCATTGAAGGGTCCACTGCATTTGACAGTCCCAATCATTTCTCCCTCCCTCCTGGGAAATGCTGCCTTGCTTCGGCCCTTGAGGCCTAAGCCACCACCCCTCTTGCCAAAGCCCCCCGTGGCGAAAGAGCTGCCACCCCTTGCTTCCATTGCGCAGATTATTTCGTCCGTGTCGTCTGCTCCCGCTCTGTTGCAAACGGACGCCGTGGACTCTGTCCCCAAAGCAGCTGCTGGCCCTGAGAAGCTGGGGACCCCAAAACCGAAAGCAGCTCCCGCGGCTGCAGCCCAGGCGGACCCCATCGTTTCCACTGACTTGACGTCGCATGCATGCAGCCCCAACGGGCCCCAGAAGTCCACCACGTCTGGCTCTGTGAAAAAGAGAGGCCGGAAGAAAGGGGCAAAGAACAAGCTGAAGGCAAGCAGCAGCAGCAGCGTGGACCTGGAGTCGAGCGGGGAGTTCGCCAGCATAGAGAAGATGCTGGCAACCACAGACACCAATAAGTTCAGCACGTTCCTGCAGTCGACGGAGGACTTCAAAGAAGCAGCGGCTGACCCAAACGGAACCAGTGAGGAGGAGAAAGAAACGGCCGAAGACAAACTCCTGCGGGGAAAGAGAAACGCTTACTCAAATTGCTTTCAGAAAATCAACTGTCCTCATTGTCCGAGAGTTTTTCCCTGGGCGAGTTCCTTACAGCGGCACATGCTCACTCACACAGGTAAGAGAGTTTTTGTTGTGAAATGGCCTTGGGGACCCATGCAATGGATGCTTGCTGTAGAGCACATCCTTATAGATTTGGGGTGGGCTGGGGGGTCATTCTGGCCTAAGGGAAATGGCCAGGTTGAACCAGCTTTAGTACACAGAGCCTGGAAGGGTGCGGTGGGGTTGTTCAGAATGATGTGAGCTCTTACCCAGTTAACCATCCAGCAGGTCATCCTTGAGATAAACCTACTCAAGTGTTCAAGTGCGTGTTCATACGTTGATGAATAGGCCATTTGTAATGACTGACGCTAGATGTATTGAATCAGCATGCATGTAATGCTACAGGAATATAAGCTTGCACAACTAAACCATGGTGCTTTGGAAACCAAGAAGGAAGTGATGGGAATGGAGTTGGAGGGAACACACATGCAAGCTCGGGGATTGTCCCCATTCTGCCCAAAACGGCTCAGTGTCATGTGCGAACTGATCCCATAGCATCTATAAGTGCTGTTTTGGTTGAGGGCTTTCTTATGCCCTAATGCAAAACCTGAAGGACTTCTGGAACAATGGTTTTGCTTGAGTGTTCAGTGTTCAGGATCCCTAGTCGGAAAACTGATGGGCTGGGAAACATTCCCAGCCAACTGCCTGCCAGTCTGGGTGGACTCTACTGGGTTAAATGGATCTTTTGGTTTAGGCTACCTGCCACACTAGTCTGAGAAAACTGCTGAAAGGGGATGAGTGGAAGGGGATAAACAGCAGAGGGGGTGCTGCTCAGTCCTGTCCCCCAAGTCCATATCTCTGCTTCAGATCCCCCATAGTAGCTATTCTCCCTTGTGGTATGTTCAGTGCCCTTTTCCTCCACGTTTATAATCCTGAGGATTAGAGAAATTTCTGGGGGAATGGTGGGATTTGGAAAAGCGAAAGAGCGTCCCAATTTTTTCACTATGCCTCTACTTCCATCTGCCACCACCAAAAGTGGCTTTTCTTACCTTAAACAAGCTGTTGAGCTACCGTTTAAAAGAGCGTTTGCATGTAACACATAGTTTGGGCCTTACTATAAGCCTAATTCTTAAGTCCTCTAAAATTTTAAGACTGCTGTGAATGTTGTGTTTGGCTGCAGCTCTGGCCCTCCTCTACCAATCCCCAGACACACCATAATAACCAAACAGACCTCCTTTCTTGCAGTGGATGGCCATAGTTGGTGGTTCTGTTTTCATATCTAAGCTCATGGTGTTTAGTTGTGCGGTTCAGAGGCCACAGCTGCTCTCAAAAAAGAAAGGCAGAGCAAAGGACAAAATAAACTTGAGCAACTATCACAGTAGCATATTTTTCTCCCACTGGTTTGCTACTGAAAACTCATTGTGCTCATGGTAGACATCTTGAAAGTGAAGTGGTGTTACTGCTGAAGGATCTCGAGCATCCCTGGGGAATTTTTCCTGTTGAGGTTCTCTGGTTCCAAATAAGATATTTGTAGTCTTTCCAGTCTGAAACAGTTGGGAAGTTTTCTCCTTCAAATGTAGCACCCTGCATACTTCCACATTCATTGCAGAGAGCAAGGGTCAACCTCTATAAAGTTTTCCACAGCACAGAGCTTACTTTTCAGAGGCATCCTAGTGAATGAGATACAGGAGCAGTTTTCTGCTCACCTGAAGCACATCTTATCCAAGTTCTTTCAGATACATGGCTTGCAAAATTCTGGGACACTCGGGTGTGCAGATACTGGTGGCATTGCTGGGTTACCTTTTAGCTTTGCAAGGAAGGCGGGTGATGAGAGCACACTAAAGCTTTATTGACAGAAATGAGGTAAACTTACCACTACAGTGTACTCTCTATAGGAGTACACTGTAGTGAGGAATAGGCCTCAAAATGGTGTGTGGGTATGGGTGTGTGGGTGTGTGGGTGTGTGTGTGGAGATTGCATATTCCAGGTTCATGTAAACATAAGTCCCTGGTTAAATTGTTGAACCCAGGGGTGCTTCTGAAATAACATGGATATGAGCTCCTCTCCATCACCTATGCTCACACGATTTCCCCACAGTCTATAAGCATCAGTTAACCAGCTGTTAATTTTTATTTATTTATTAGGTTTACATACTGCCCTTCTTCAAAAGAATTTCAGGGCAGTTCACAAGATTAGAAATACATATAAGTAGTTAAAACCAAGAAACTCCCACCGACGCTGCAGAATATGAATCGGCCAAAGGCCTGGTTAAAGAGGAACATTTTTGTCCGGTGCCTAAAGATATATAATGAAAGTGCCAGACAAATCTCTCTGGGGAGAGAGCATTCTGAAAAACGAGGAGCCTTCAGAAAACTCAGTGCATAGCATACCTATATAGCTTATTCGTTCATTGCCCTTTGCAACTTTAGTATTGACGGTTCTACTTACACATACACAGTGGTACCTCGGGTTACATACGCTTCAGGTTACAGACTCCACTAACCCAGAAATATTACCTCGGGTTAAGAACTTTGCTTCAGGATGAGAACAGAAATTGTGCTCCAGCAGCGGCAGCAGGAGGCCCCATTAGCTAAAGTGGTGCTTCAGGTTCAGAACAGTTTCAGGTTCAGAACAGACCTCTGGAACGAATTAAGTACTTAACCCAAGGTACCACTGTATTCAAAGTTAGTTTTCAGATCATTAGCAACAAAATACATAGAGAGTAAAGAATATCATTTCCCCCCAGTCAATTCAGCTCCACGATAGTTGTCTCTGCATCCCCCTGCCCCTTTGACATTGTGAACTATCAACAAAGTAAAAACAAATTAAAAAGGAGGCTCTGAGTGGTCCTGAAGAGCCTTAACTCTGCTAGCCCAGAGTCTGAAGCCACTCAGAACACCATTGGAAGTCTCCACTGGCTCTTCCCTGTGCCATGGTTGAAGCCACCAGCACTAAAATGTTGATGAGTCATTTGCTTGTGCAACAGACTTGGGGTAGATGGGGAAGGAAGCAGATGACAAAATGTGAACTTCTGCTGCGTTCCAGAGATGTGACAGCGCCCAGGGAAGATCCCCCCACAGCCCTGACATTACATTAGCAAGATGCTTTCCATGTTAACAAACGAAAGGCTGAAGAGGGAAGGGGAAAGTCCTTGCTCCTGGTGATTGCTCTTAACGGCACCCTCACTGTCTGTAGTGCAGCCCACTTCTGCATGTATACCTGGATCTGTTGCAGAGCTCGCAAAAGAAGTATTTATTTTGTGACATGCCATATGGAATGTATTTTTGAAGCCTGTGTGTGTGAAAGCAGTGGGTGTTAGCTCATCTTGGAAATGAGCAGCGGCTGGAGTACTCTTGGGAAATTTGTCAACAGGCTTTCATGTTTTGGTGCTGTATTCTTCAGACATCACTGAAACTCATTTCACCATCTCTGATTTGCCACCTCTCTACTCAACGTATATTCTTACCCTTCTGTTCCTTTGGGTTTAAATAAAAGCAGGACTTAAGCAGTGATGAGATGTTGCTGTATTCCTGTGTGAAATATATAGCTGCTTTTTATTTGCATTGGCTTCGGTTAAGTGCCACAGAGGGCAGAGTTCCCTGCCGCTCCGAACTACTCCTCTGCAAAATGGAAAGTTAGCCCATTTTCACTTCAAGTATTTTCTATAGGTTTACATTAGTAATCAGCATCAATCTCCTCAATCTGAAGGAGTTGTTTTTTCGCTCTTTGTTGGCAAGAGAAAGTCACTATTTGTGTAGTAAAACAAACAAAAACAACACCATGTGAACCATCCCAGAGACCTTCGGAATGGTAACCTTAAATTAGCAAGACAGCAAACAAGTCTCCCACTTCCAGGTCTCTGCACATTGTGGAAATGACTTAGTGTTTTTTTTAAAAAAATAAATCACATGATCCTTTCAAGTTCAGATTCAGATTTTAAGTAGTGTAGAAGCCACGTTTTGGTGGAAGATCAATGTGACAGAAACATCCGTAAAGCCTTCATTGTGCTTTGGAGAGGCAGTGGTAACACCCACCCTTGGCTTTGTTATAGTAGCTGATTCCTTCGTGTCCTATTCTCTCGCCATTATTTTTTGCATCCTACTGTAGAGATCAGGCCTGTGGCGCCACAGAGGTTGCTGTTGGCGCTGTGTTAACGTGTGAAACGGCAGACTCCCTTCCTCTTAAGGACATCAAACTTTTTGCATCCGAAAGAGAGCTTGGCTGGGGAGATATCTGAGCTTAGGA
The DNA here is from genome assembly GCF_964106645.2 of Podarcis pityusensis. Classification (NCBI taxonomy): domain Eukaryota; kingdom Metazoa; phylum Chordata; class Lepidosauria; order Squamata; family Lacertidae; genus Podarcis; species Podarcis pityusensis. The sequence continues at coordinate 64,749,277 of NC_138031.1, forward strand.
TATTTTTAATGGAGCAGAGTCATAGTTGTTCATCAGAGTCCACATTGTGTTGAATAGTACAGAATCACGACAGCTGCACTGACATTTCAACTTGGATTCTAAAGTGTGATGAACTTGTTTGGAACGCCAGATGGCTAAAATGGGCTCTGCAAGGCGATGGCTCCTTGCAGCAGCTGGAACAGCAAGGAAGCTCCCTTATCAATAGTGTCTACCCTGAATGGCACAGGTTCCTTGGGGTTTCGAATGAACGTTTCCCTCGTCCCACCTGGTGAAGCCAGAGATTGAACCACAGAACTGTTTGAATGCAAAGCGTGTGCTCTATCACTCCGCTGCTGCCCTTCCCCCAAACATGACTTGCCATGTGCTTCTCAAACATCTCCCAGAGAGAGAGAGAGAGAGAGAGAGAGAGAGAGAGAGAAGAGGATGTCTTTGTGTTTTTGCCAGACATTTCTGTGGTGGTTAGATGTATGATGTAGAGCACACGGAGTCCTTTCCAGCCAGCCTCTGTTTGGCATCCATAATGCATTCCCACCCTAATCCCCCTTGCTCTTCCTAAGTTCCCACCTGTTTCAGCTGTTTTCCTCTGGGTCCAGCTCATTTTGTAGCCCTGACGCCCAGTTTTGCATGTTATCTTGTCAAAAATTCACAATGTGACCAGTCTCTCTTGGTGCTGTAACATACTCTACTGGGAAAAGCACCCTACAAACTATATACAGTGGTACCTCGGGTTACATACGCTTCAGGTTACAGACGCTTCAGGTTACAGACTCTGCTAACCCAGAAATAGTACCTCAGGTTTAGAACTTTGCTTCAGGATGAGAACAGAAATCGTGCTCCGGCGGCAGCAGGAGGCCCTATTAGCTAAAGTGGTGCTTCAGGTTAAGAACAGTTTCAGGTTAAGAACAGACCTCCGGAACGAATTAAGTACGTAACCAGAGGTACCACTGTAGAGATATGTCCGATGCAGATGTGTTTCAACACCAGCAAGGGGAGGTCATCCAGTGAAGACATCTCTCCGTGATAAGTGCGCTACTGCATAAACCAATCCAAAAGCAGATATTAAAATCCTCCACAGTCAGCTGGCTAAGCAGTTTCTTCTGGATTCGTCTGGTTAGCGCAGAATCATGGCGTCTGAAGGGCAGGCTGTGTAATACAGTAGTTAACTCTGATACAGTTGAGCTTTCTTAACCACTCTGCTTCTAAATAGTTGCTCTGCTTTTTTAAGCCCAGAAGAGCTTAAACTTGAGTCCTATTGTATAGGACACTTCTCAGGGGGCTTGAATTTCAGAGCCTTGATATTCAACCTTCCTAATTTTATTTTATATGTGAGTTGACTTAGGCCACAGCTGCAGTCTTAAAAGTGCTGCTTGGGAAGTAATTCCCCTTTCTGTTCTGGACTTCCTTCAGAGGAGGACTGAGCTGCTATTAACTCATCCGCAGTTGCGCAAAGCAAGCAGAGGGTATAGAGAGGCACGCAGGAGTTCCTGTGACACTTTAGAAAGAAGATAAATGTGTTTTTTCTCCCTGCTCCATTCAGGTCAGAAGCCCTACCCCTGTCAAAAATGTGATGCCTTCTTTTCCACCAAATCTAACTGTGAACGCCACCTCTTACGCAAACACGGAGTTGTCAACTACTGTCTGAGAAGAAACGGGCTTATCCCCCAGTCTAAAGAAAGTGATGCTGGAGCTCATGATAGCACAGGTAGCTCTTTTAGGTTGTTCCAGAATTTAAAACAAAGTCGTGTTTCTTTTTTCCTTCGGGCCCCCCAGATGAATGACTGGCTAGGTGTCACAGCAGCACAGACATGTGTGATTACAATGAGGGCTGCCCTCTTTCAGGAAGATTACATCAAATCAGGCCACTGGTCCACCTAGTCCAGGGTTTTGCAAACTTCAGTCTTTAGCTGTTTTTGAACTACAACTCCTAGGACCAGTGGACAGGGATGATGGGGATTGTATTCCAAAAACAGATGGAGACCCAAGTTTGCGGAATACTAGCCCAATACTGTCTACACTTGATCAAAGCATTTCAGCTTGCTCCTGTTCGATCCCTCTTATCTTCCAGGGTGATTAAATAGCCAGGCCATCTGCCTATCACCAGTCACCACATAATTATCAGTGGAGAGCCAATAGTGAGATGGTCAATCCGCCATTCCTTCTCCCAGAAGTCCCCCAGTATTATTTACACTGACCGGCAATGAGTTTTAGCCTGGGAATCTTTCCCAGCCTTGCTGGGAAGCGAACTGTGCAAACTTAAAACCATCAATTTTGCATGCAAGGCAGATGCTACACTGCCCTGCAGTCCTCCTCTCTTGTAAATGCCCTCCAGCTCCTTTAAAGTCCAGTGTTTATAGGTAGAAAAGGCCCTGTGTTAAATCCTGCCCATGCTCCTCCTGACGCAACCTGCTGTTTTTTTCCAGGTGGGGCACCCAGAGCTGGAGAGAGGTAGTTTCAGAACAAGGAGGGAAGCATTCATTGTCCCCTCATAGGTGGCCCATCCGTGCTTCATTCGAGATCACAAAGGCTCACAATGCGTATTACACAATAGCTGTGCTTCTGTACATCCAGCTTAGCCCTGAGAAGGGAGTGGGTGCTGAGTAAATAACGACCTGATAGCACCCAGGGTAGTTGTTGTTTTCATTGTTTCTAGTTTGATTAAATAGGTTAAGCAACCTAGATCATTTTTTATACTAGAGATACAGCAAGAGAGCTTTGCCAGCAACACTGCCTTATTATGACCAAGTTCTGCAAATTGTAGTTGTGATGAAGTCTAGTTTGTTAAAATTACAGACATACAGTGGACACTCGGGTTGCGAATGTGATCCGTGCAGGAGGCACATTTGCAACCCGCAGTGCCGCATCTGTGCACACGCGGGTCGCAATTCGGTGCTTCTGTGCATGCACAAAGCGCGATTTAGCCAAAACCCAGAAGTAACCCGTTCTGGTACTTCCAGGTTCGGCACGGTGCGCAACCCGAAAACGCGCATCCTGAAGCATCTGTAACCCGAGGTATGACTGTACTGAAAAAGGACACACTTGTGTGCTGAGGAAGTTTTTGATTAGGTTTGACCCAGTTTTTGTTGAACTGCTGGTTGAACCAAAATGAAATTAAATAGCAATTGGATCTCCTGAGTTAGTCTTTGCAGTGGGGAATGTTTTGATCACTAAATATACAGCCACCTTACCAAAGATGCTCCCAGTTTAAAAGTCCAGATTGTGTAGAACTGCATCCCCAAATCATCTCTGATCATTTTTCTCGTTTCTCAGATTTCCCAATCCATTCAGAATTTCACAGTAGTTCGAATTCTAAACTAAATTGGAATTTTCAGTTGTATGTAAATCAGATTGTTCTCATTGATTAAAACCCTCATTTAACAACAGCCAATTGCGTTGATGTGCATGGTGCTTCCCCCCCTGAATCTGAAGACGTAGGACATGTTTCTAGCGATGTGATGAATTTGCAAAAAGACCACGAAACTTCTGATATCCCAAGAACAACAAAAAGTGTTGGTGCTTTGGTTGTGAAGTTTTTAAATTTTGCCTTGGGTACCAGCTCAGCAGCTGCTAACGCTGCTGTGCAGGTGAGTTCAGAACAGGTAATTTAGTAGCTTGAGGAAGGAAACCAGAGGTTTGGTGTGTGTCCTGGAATTTACCCTTACGGTTGTTTAGTTTGGGAAAAGTTGTCTTCTCCTCCTGCCACCCCCAATAGGTTGGAGTTGCTTTGTATAACAGATGGCTGAATAAAGGACAGCTTGTGCTGATGGTGAGGCATTTGTTACAGGTACCTCTTGAAAAATTCAGACGTGAAACGAGAAAGGTCTCTTTGGTGAATCCTTCTATCTGTAAGATTCCTAGCTTACCAAAGTGTTCCATCTAGTGGATGCTGTTTGAGATTGGAGTGTGATGATTTGGGGGGAGGGGGAGGGAGAACCCCAAACCAACCTGGCTGTTCTGCAGAAATTGAAAGTGCCTATAGTGGATCTTCACTGTTTTTCCATAGGGCTGTTGCAACTTTAGGGGTCAGTGCAGCACAATGCAAGTGCCTTGCATAACTTCTTTCTCATTGCTATTGCATGCATTATTGGCCTCCCTCAGTATGGTGTGTGTGTGTTTGTGTGAGTGAGTGCATGCATGCATTCATGCATAGAAGCAGGTGTTAACTTCGGCCTTTTCTGGTCCTCCCCTCTGCTGCTGCCGCTGCCCCTGGTACGTGACTGAAAGAATGAAAAACGAAAAAAAAGAAAGAAAGAATGAAAAACGAGTCCTTCAGAGGACCCAGAACCAGTAGCTTATAACTGAAATCCCTGGAAGCTGGCATGCTTGCGTTGCATAACTGTCAGTTATGCAAATGATATAGTCCTTTATCTTTCGCATTCATATGTAGGCATTTCAGTTAGACCTGTTTTGGGGTTTTTTTTATACCTTGGAGGCTCCACCCAGTTAGTCTCTTAGATTTCAAGGTTTTAAGTAGTGAATTCCAGTTTCTGCCCCACCCTGTAAAGAGTTCCTCCTTTAGCCATGACAAGAATGCACTGTTCACACTTTGCTTCCTAGTCAGCAGTTCTTTCACAAAAGCCAGAAGCGATTTGCCATCCTTAAATAGGCTTATAGGGACAATACATGCAACAGCCATGTATTTTTTAGTGAAACATTTACGGTTTTTATTTTTGGAGTGTGTGCATGCTAAAATAGGTCCTGCTGTTGTTGTTGTCATCCATCTGTCTTGATAGGCAATGGAGTGCACTTCCAGGGGTAAAGTCAAACTGTTGTGTTAGCAGCACCAAAGTGACCTCCCCAGGACCCAAGCCTGGGCAGTGTGTATGGAAGTCCTGGGCTGCCCAGGCAAGACCCCCCTCTTGGACTTGCGGCTGTGGTCCAAAGGAAAGCAGAGCAATATGTATTGCTAAATAGGTCCTCTCTTTCAAGGAAAGGCAACAGAATGTGCTAAGTGAATACTAAAAGGTGGGCAACTTCCAAGAATAGGGAGTCCAGTTGCAGGTTTATTTTTAAAACTGGTATACCACCTAATTTTCAAGAGAGAAGGCAGCTTCCAAATACCACACATAGATCACCATCCTATTTCCTAACCCCAATTCGTCCACATGGTCAGTAGTTGGTTGCTCCTGAAACTAAGCTTGGAACACACAAAAGATAATCCGACTGGAATAATTCCCACATTCTAGTACCCGAAAATGATATTAAATACCCACTCAGAACACCATTTTATCCTTGCAACAACCTTGTAGGGTAGGTTATCCCATGGTGCAGGAATGAGAAACTTTTGGTCCTCATGAACTTCATAATCCATTGGCTAGGCCTGCAGGGGCTGATGGGAGCATGTTCCCGATCCCTGCCTTAGGGTGAATAATTCATACAAGACCACCATTTGAGCATCATTGCAAGGGGGTTGGACTAGATAACCCCAGGGTTCCTCTCAGCTCTACAGTTCTATGATTCTAATGGTGATCCAAACGCAGGATTCTAGCCACTGCATCCTATTGGTTCTGCTACCTGAAGCAATCAAATTTCTGGATTTCCCCCCATGCTATGACAATGGTCAAAAATGGTTCTTGGTGTGGGTGGATGTGCTGCATTTTGCTTTTCTTGAGCTTAAACTACTTAGCTGTATGGATGCTGATTAAAGGAGGAGTCGGTAAAAGGGGAACTAGGAAGTTGCTGTGGTTGTAAGAAAAAATGAGAAATGCTAGCAAATACTTTGCTAGAAAGGCAGAATGCAAACGTGTGATTTCAAGGGGAGATTCCAGGATATTTGCCGCCAGAGACAGTTATAAAATTATTGTGCTTTTGATTTTTTTTTGGGGGGGGTGTTAATTGTTGTTTTCTACTGTGTGTGTTTGTATGTAACGTGGTAAGTGATGGCTCCTCTTTCTATAAAGGAAGGATAGGGTTAAATATTCTCTCCCACTGAAAGCCACTTAATAGCTCATGTGATCCAGTATTGCTGATTTGGGTTGTTTAATAGACTGAATTGGCTCTTGGGGACTTCCCTGCCTTCCATTCTGTGCTGTGGGTTCTTGGGCTCATAATGCCACCTCTTGAGCTGTAACCAAACTGCTATGATAAATTCTGAATTACAGGAATGTTGTGATGAAGCTGTTGCCAATCTGCTGTGATGAATGTGGTTATATTCATAACCATCTTCTCTGTTTTGTTCCTGGGGATTAGCTATGTTTGCCATTTTGTCTCAAAACGCTGAACATTCCTACCGCTAAAAACGGTTAGCTCACAAATGTGTGCGTTGTGGTCTTTGTGCAGTTCTACATGGCCTCCGCACCAGTCCAACTATCCTCATTTTCTCCCATTAAACCCAACATCTTATCACCAGTCTGCTTTAAAACATCTACAGCTTGCTGATTTCTGTCCGTCTCGACCTTGAAAGTCATCTTCTTTTCCAAGGACTCTCCCTATCTTAGGTTTTGAGGTTCTCGTTCATAAATACGTGCTCTGTGTGTCAGCATGAAAGGAACCTAAACATTTCTTTTTATCAAGAGTTTGTAAATCCCCCATAGTTACTCAGCAGCTGTTAAGCATTCATGAGTTGAAGGCTTAGGTTTGTAATCTGTAGCTTTTTAGCCTTCTTGTGCTTGTCATGTGTAGAAGGCCTTCTCAACAACTCAGATGCCTGCTAACCATACAAGGTGATTGAGACTACTCAGGCCACTATATTAATAGATGTAATTAAAAAACGAAAGGATGCTGTGTTGGTCTGTTAAAAAACAGTAGTAGCCCAAAATCCATGGTCGAGCAAAACCTATATTAGAGCCAACCAAAACGTCACAAAATAGCGAGCAAGCTTTTGAGTTCTCCAGAACTTCAGCAGGCTCAAAGCGAGCCACCAATTTTGCATTGAGTTCTTAAGAACTAAAGATACGGTGTTCATCTACTGCTTTGGCTCTTCATGACAGAAAGAGGAGAAATGGAATGGCCATTCATTGGCAGCAAAGGGGCAACAGTTTTAAAATGGTTGCCCTGATCCAATAGAAGGACAGGAAAATGCTGAAGGGATCTCGTTTCCACAGCTTTTAACAATATGTCAAGATCTACTCAACAGAAGGATGGGGCACTCTATCCCAAATAGATACCCCATCAGGGGTACTGAACACCGTCATGCCCTGCCCTGCTCTCAGGTCGGGCATGGAGGAATCATATGCAGTAGTACTTCGGGTTACAAACACTTTGGGTTATAAACTCCACTAACCCGGAAGTAGTACCTCGGGGTTGAGAACTTTGCCCCAGGATGAGAACAGAAATCGTGTGCCGGCGGCAGTGGGAGGCCCCATTAGTGAAAGCGCGCCTCAGGTTAAGAATGGTTTTGGGTTAAGAACAGACCTCCGGAACAAATTAAGTTCGTAACCCGAGGTACCACTGTACACAAGATAGATATCCTTTCCCTCATGTTAGATCAGGGTGAGTGCATAATTTGCTAACAAGTAGATCTGTCTTTAATTTTTCTTACATTTTTAGGCTTTGTCCATCTAAGCACATGCCTTGTAAAATAAAATTGCCAACTCGCCAAAAGTAAAAACATGCAGTTCGTTTTTCGTAGTTGGAAAACAAAATGTGGAGATCCTTGTTGTTGTATGCACCAAATCTTGTGCAGATACAAGTTTCGGTGTCTGCATGCTGGCTTTGTTTAGCTGTCAGCTGTACCCAAACAGTTAATCACATGGAAGAGATGCTCAGGGGTGCTATGCCAGGCACTGCCATGCTACTGCTGGGCATGTGAGTTGGGCTAAAGTGTTTTGCACCAAGGTTGGCTGTAACACTATTGATTTGACTTGGAGATCCAAGAATAATAGCTCATAAATTGGTGAAAAACGCACATCCAATCATACCTTCTGATGTTACCCTTGACCAGGAATGTGTTGGACCCTGACTCAAAACAAATTTATGTGTGGGTGGCTGTGAAGTGAAACTTTTTGTGTGTGTGATGATTCCTGGTGCTTTTGATTGCTGAGGAACTTCAATGTTTCTCTTGTTTTCTCTTGCAGACAGCCAATCGGATCTGGAGAATGCAAGTGTGGGAAGTGAAGCGTTAGACTTGACCTCTGGCGAAAGAGACCACCTAGAGGAGGCCGCTGAGCTTCCAGACCCTGAGCACAGTCTCAAAGAGGAGGAGAAGATGGACACATCTCAAGGGGAAGAAGATGCACAAGAGAAACTCAGCGAGGACGAAGAGGGGCCAGAAGAAGACTCTGCCAGTAACAGGAGCCTTGACCTCAATTTTGCTAGCAAGCTCATGGACTTCAAGCTGGCTGAGAGCGACCAGAGCACTGGACGCGGCATTCAGGCAGAAAAGAAGCACACCTGTGACATTTGTGGGAAGTCCTTCAAGTTCGCGGGCACTCTCAGCCGGCACAAAAAGGCTCATGAGCGCGACGACAGGAAGGATGAAAAGAGCAGCGAGGACGAAAGCAAGAGCGTCCAAGGCGGAGGCCAAGTTCCTATGGCTCAGGAGGAGTCTTCTCCTGAGCAGGAAGAGCCCACAGGAGACCTAAAGGCAGCAGAGTCTCCCATGGACGGCGAGGCCACGGGGAAGGAGAACGAGGAAAGCGAGAGCATCTCCGAGGGGGAGAGCACGGAGCGGAAGTCTTCGGAGAAGAGCGACGATGACAGGAAGCCAAAAGCGAACGGCGGGACTAAGAGCGAGTCAAAGGCAGACAAGAGGAAGAAAGTCTGCACAGTGTGCAACAAGCGATTTTGGTCTCTGCAAGACTTGACAAGGCACATGAGGTCCCATACAGGTAAGAGGGCATTATTCACAACAGTATGACTGTGAGGAAAGGCTGTAGCCTGGCGCCCGAGTACTGTGTGGAGCAGCTCCTAGGTTCGTTCCCAGCTTCTCCCCTGTCTGAAAACCTAGAGAGCTGCCACCAGTTTAGGCAGTCTTCAACCAGGAAGGCCACTGGTTTGACTTGCCTATTTCTGTAGTCAAGCAATAGGCAGAGGAGGGAAAACAGCCTTGCATCTCCCACCTTGTATATATGGCTAGAGTGCTTCCTGTGTTTCTTTTCAAAGAGGTATTCATGTGCTCTCTTCAACCCTTCTAATATCCAGAATCCTTTAGCTGCAGCAGGTTACCCACTTTTAATTTTTTGCTGTAGTTTTTTTTTAAAAAAACTGTTTTCCCCTGGCCTTCCTTTTTAAAAAAACGAAAATAAAATAAAATAAAATAACCAGTCTCCTTATAGCAAAGCACAACCATCAGGAAATAGAACTCAGTTCATTCTCCCTGTGCATTACTTTATTTGCTCTTCGGTTGAAGGTTGAAAAGGAAGTGCTGATTCATGAGCTGTTGGGCTGTTTTTCGTGTTCCAAGGGCTGTATTATGCCAATTGGAAAATAAGTGAAAATTTGGTGTGTGTTTTTCCCTGAAAAAGAAGGAAGCCTGTTTACACTGCAGAGGGAAAGTGCTTTGTCACTGCTGCTGGATGCATTTCACAAAATTTCTGCAGAAAGCACGCTAGCCTAAACGTGAAGAATGAACACCTCGTAAATCGCTCACGTTGCATGCAGCATGTCAAACTATTTTGGCCTAATTCTTGCTAAGAGCATCTCTCCAGCCATCTATTTGCAAAGTCAAAGTCCCCTTGGAAATAATCTTTTTGGGGCACTTAACTATGGTTGTAGAGAGACTAACAACAACAATAATATTATTATAATAATAATAATTTATTATTTACACCCCGCCCATCTGGCTGGGTTTCCCCTGCCACTCTGGGTGGCTTCCAACTGAATATTAAAAACAATACAGCATCAGACAACGTCCCTAAACAGGGCTGCCTTCAGTTGTCTTTTAAAAGTAAAATAGTTGTTTATTGCCTTGACATCTGCTGGGAGGGCGTTCCACAGGGCAGGTGCCACTACCGAGAAGGCCCTCTGACTGGTTCCCTGTAACCTCACTTCTCGCAGAAGGCCCTCGGCGCTGGACTTCAGTGTCCAGGCTGGATGATGGGGGTGGAGATGCTCCTTCAGGTATACAGGACCGAGGCCGTTTAGGGCTTTAAAGGTCAGCACCAAGACTTTGAATTGTGCTCGGAAATGTATTGGGAGCTAATGAAATATGAAGATAAAGTTATCAGACACACAGATCTTCAGAAAAGTAACTGGTTTTGCCAGGTTTCACTCCCAAGAGTCAGGGGTTAAGCAAGCAAATGAAAACATGGAGTACATTCAGACTATGGTCCATAGAGTTTCTTGTTTTGCTGTAAAAGCTCTTGCTTTTAGTATGCTGTGAGTGGTTAGATGGGGAACCTCCCTCCCTTCAGATGATGGGTTCCCAACTCCCATCAGTGCAAGTCTGTGTGGCTCAGAGGTCAGGGATGATGAGAGTTGCCATCAACGACAACTGGAGGACCACAGGCTCCCCATCCCTGATCTCACTGAAATCTGGTGTCCCTTTTCCTTGACAATAAACATGATCAGTTGTTAGTGAAACCAGCCTGAGCTTCCACCCTGGCAGGATCACCCCTTCCATGGTGGGAAATCAAAGGTCACGATATCGCTGATGTTTTCATGGTCTTGACAGATGAAACTGTCTAATGCAGGGTTGCCGTTTTATAAGGGGAAATATTCTAAGAAATCGAAATTTGCATTGCTATATGGCACAATCGTTTGCCTTCTGCCAGCTTCTGCTAAATACCATATTTTTCGCTTTATCAGACACACCAGACCACAAGACGCACCTAGTTTTTGGAGGAGGAAAACAAGAAAAAAATATTCTGAATCTCAGAAGTCAGAACAGCAAGAGGGATCGCTGCGCAGTGAAAGCAGCATTCCCTCTTGCTGTTCTGGCTTCTGTGATAGCTGCGCACCCTGCATTCACTCCATAAGACGCACACACATTTCCCCTTACTTTTTAGGAGGGGAAGAAGTGAGTCTTATAGAGCAAAAATACGGTAGGTTTGTGTTACGTGGCAGACTGCATCCCAACCTTTCTTCCTTGATTTTATCCTAGGGGAGCGACCTTACAAATGTCAAACCTGTGAACGGACCTTTACTCTGAAGCACAGCTTGGTTCGCCACCAGCGTATCCATCAGAAAGTAAAAAGTGCTAAGAACCACGAGAAGGAGAGCGACCGAGAGGATGGCCACTCTCGGGGCGAGGAAGAAAGCGAAAACGAGTCTCTCCACAGCAGCACCAACCCCATCTCGGAAAACGAGTGCGACTTGCTTGCTGGGCTGGGAAGCCATTCCCCAGTCACCAGGAGCCGCAAGGAAAGCCTTGTCAACGCCGCAAAGGAGGCCGTTTGCAAAGAAGACAAACCCACCACTGGGAGTCGGACGGCAGGCTCATGTCCTGCAGAGTCCAGCAAGAATGCCCAGAAGCAAACAGAGTCCCGAGGGAAAGGTGATCGCGGGAGCCCGTCTGGCTTCATCCAGGACTTGCTGGAGATTCACAACAAAAAATCTTCCATGAGTCACATTCTCGCCTCTGCAGAGAGTGCACCTCAGCTCTTGGGAGTCGAATGACGGCTGCAGAATCATCAGCCGCACCCCCAGCGAACTGACCCAGCGTACACAGAATAAAGTTGACAATGCAAGCTTTTTTTCTTTTTCTTTTTCGAGATGCTGAATTGGCCTCCTGTCAATTATGCAGGAATGGGCTTGAGGGCTGGGGAATTGGTGGGAGTGGGAAGATGGCAGTCTGGATTCAGTGCCATAAGTCTTTCAGTATAAAAAAAAATGCAAAAGACTACAGTTATATACTGATTTGAGTGCCTTACTACTTTATTAGGTCTTTTGGTATCATAGGTTTTTTTTAAAAAAAAACACACGCAAACAAAAAGATGATTTAAAAAAAATATTAATGACAATTATTTGGAGAGGACCTTTTTCATTTGAGCATTAATGTTACCTTTTGTATTGGGGTGTGTGAGCTTGTTACTGTATATCTGTGATAGCCGCTTTTGTGTGTTCTCTGAGCTGGAAACAAGGAGTCACTGGGGCAAGGAAGCCCTTGGAAACTTGCAGCCGATAACTGGAAGAAGATTTTGAGAAACCCCCAACAGAGGAACTAGAAATAAGGTGTTGATTTTGTTTTCCTATTCTTGATTTGCTACTTTTCTTTTTGTACTTGCCACACGGGGGGCGGGGGGGGGGGAGAGTCAAAACCAGTTCCAGGTGTAAACATGGTTGATTAAACTTGGTCCAAGCCAAAAACCAGGAAAAGCAAAATGTTCAACCTCACTCGATTCTGCTTCTCTGCCTCTCCCCTTCCGCATTAGCGATGATGATGTCCTGGCTACTGTCCTTTTGTAAAAGGCTCTTTCTGGCCCTTGTGGACTTAAAGACTCTACAGAAAGAGTTGCATAGCGACTTAAAAAAAAAAAAAGAAAGAAACCTATGGAAATTATGCACCCACTTGTTATATATATATGTTTGATTTGTGCTTCAATATATTATTGTTATTTTAATATTTTATAAAAAATTTTTTTTGTCAGTTTGCTAATCTCTGCGTTCAGCAGAAACCAATGGGCAATATTTGCCCACGGAAATCTACAACGCAGTTTGGATTGCCTGCTTAAATGTTTGTGATCTAATCTTTCCCCGACTCTCCCCGTTGGGATTGCAACTCTTCTACTGTATTTACACGGAGTCCTCTGATCTAGAGTATCAAGTGTAGGCCAACTCAAGCCCCGTTCACACAACCAGAGCAGATAGACTGAACGAGTGTTCCAGGGAGGGAGGGAGTGGGATTGTAAAGGGGGGGGGGAGAACCACCACTTGTGCCCTATGCGCATACACATTGTACATGTGTGTGTATGTGTCATTTTATTCTTCAATTGCAGGATCCCTGGTTGTATGGACAAGTCCACATGCACCCAGGTGGCATGGCTGTAGGGTTGTTCACATGGTCATCTGAGCACTGCTGCCATCCCACTCCTTCCTTCCCGCTGTGTATTCAGTTTATCCAAGTTGGTTGCATTGACAAGGCCTAAGCCGTTGTTGAAATTGCACGGGGCGTGGGCAGGGGGCATTTCATGGGTGAACAGTTCAATGTGAGTGAGTGAAAAGGAGAAGGATTGATGGAATTAGCAGCAGGCTGGCGCGGAGAGAAATGCAAGGGGCAAGGAGGTCCTCCAAATTGCATGAGGAAGGAACTGCAGGATTCTGTGAAGTTGACGTTGTTCGAAACTGCAATAGTTGCGTTATCAAAATTTTTTTACGTTAATGAGCACGATGATTCAGTCTTCCAGATTAAATGTAGAAAAGAAAATTGCAAGCCTTAAATGATGCCGCTACCTTACTGTGCTTTAAAGCAAAATAAAGAAAATACTACCGGCGATAAAACTAGGGATTGACAAAATAAATTTCCTTCCCAAAATTTTCCATGAAGTTGGGAGCCAGGATTAGACTGCATATCCTGTTGCTGGCAGCAGGAGCCATTGCAAGTCAACCACATTAGGACTGTGACCCGCAGACCAGTTAAGCTGGCATGCTGGGATGTAAGCTTTATTTTCACCCTGAACCTATTTATTTAGAGGGAGAAAAACAATCCATTAGTTTGAACTTCCTTCTCTTGAATCACATGATCAAGATTACCTGCGTTGTTACATTCCTTCATTTGCATTTAAAGATACAGAAACAGAGTTGGATTTAAATTGTGCCTCTCGGTCACGTCGCTGCCATCAGGCTCTGCAGAATGGCTCTCACAGATACATTTCATGAGTTTTCCGAGGTCTGTGTGTCATGCTCTATATTCGACCTTTCCAGCTTGATGGAAGCACACATCTTTGGATGGTTTCACCAATTCTGTAGCTTCCTTTTTTAAAATGTTGGGAAGTAACATGGGGCTCGTCCCTCAGTTCCATTGGCCGTGAGTTCAGTTCTCATACATTGACTTCCCATCTCTCCTGTAAGAACGGAGCCTTTGGAAGTGGGCAATGGAACTGTAGGTGTGCGAACCTTCAGAACTGAAAACGGAACAGAACCAACTTCTGTAGGATGGGCTCTGCTGGGTTTTACCTGTAGTCTGCAGCAGACTGTTCACCAGCTTAGACCCAAGTATTCTTGTTCAGATTGACTTGTGGGTCAAGCATAAGCATTCTGCCGCAGTAGCTGGGCATTGTGCAGAAAGCTCTGGATCAGTTTCCCAAATTTGGATCTCTCCAGCTGCTGTTGGACTACAAATCCCATCATGCCTAGTTAGCAGGACCGGTGGTCAAGGATGATGGGAATTGTAGTCCAAAAACAGCTAGAGTCCCAAGTTTTGGAAACGATGCTCTGGATGGTATCCAACTAAGTCACACTCAAATGAGAACCGCTGAAATCGGTGGACTTCAGTTAGTCATGGTTAACTTCAGTCCCACTAATTTCAGGGCGCCTTAAGAGTAGAACTAGTTGGGTACCAGACTTGCCCCTTAGTCTTCTGGGGTAAGAGGGAAGTGAAGTGTTTCTGGAGCCCCTGCTGTTTTCCTTCCCTGGGCCTCTTTTTCGTCTTCTTTTTCTTCACACTGCTAACCTCTCCTGCCCTCAGTGAGGCTCCGTACCTCAAGTGATCTTGCACAGCCGCACCCCAGTATTCAGTTTGGCAATTATCTTTTTAATGTCTGCTGCTTCTTAGCACTTCGACTCAGACTGCACAGGAAGAGGGTAGAAATCATTCTGAGCTGAAAATAGTAAATATATAATAAGAAGCAAGGGGAAAGGTGTTGAGGTATAGATAAGGTTTTGTTGTCATTGAGGATTTTTTTAAAAAAAATGTTTTGAAACCATTCCTCCACATTAGTAGAAAATCAGTACCAATGATTCTTTTTACAAAATCCCTCTGTTAAATGAGTCTTTTCATCAAAGCCAATTTAATGCATCCCTTAATTTTTAATTGCTATTATATTATTATTATATTATAATTATTATTTGGGGGTATTTTTGTTCTTGGGCTGGTTTTTAAAAATATATATATATATATAAATTTGCAGCTCTCCACATTAAACTGCGCAATACTGTGGGGGAGAAGCCATTAACTAAACCAGGACTGTCAAAAACTGCTCCCATCCCACCCCAGACTGTGTGGGTCATTCCACGGACATGCCAAGTCTCTTCGCAGGCCAATTCACATGGTTTCTGTCTTTTGGGGGTGGGCGGGCGCAGGTTTGACAGACGTGAACTAAACTCTATGCTGCAGGAATAATGTGGCAAATATTTTCCCAGCACCCTGCCGGGACATCTGCTAGCAATAATCACTATTGATTTAAAGCTTTATTTAGCCTTTATCTATATCCTAGTAGATTATAAAATCTTGCCACATTTTATTGATGTTTTTATTAGTCGTGTTTGATGGAGGAAGAAAACCCCTCTGTTCTTGTTTCCCTCCCCCTTTTGTTGATTGCCTCCCCCTCCATCCTCCTCACATTCACAACCCCCCCCTATATTAAACTGTGAAATTTATAACGTGTTTAAACTATGGGTGAATCTTAGGCTTAGTTTTGCATGTTCAGCTAATTTGTCTCTACATCTTTCTTTTTTGTTTTGTTTTTTTTGATTCCCTCCCCACCTCCTCTTCTCTCAGGGCTTTTTAAAACAACATGTCCCCTCCACCCCTTTCTGAAATTCTCTTGTTGGATTTGCAATGGAGCAAATTCTGAAAATTCAAATCACTACAATAAGCACCTGACTGTGAAAGCAATACATACGGAAGAACGGAAACAAGGTTTAAAAGAGGCAGTTGATGTTTGCAGCTGTAATGGCATAGCTCAGGCTTTCCCTTGTCTGGCAACCTCAAGATTCTTTGGATGGCAGCCTCCACCTGCCCCAGCCAGCATGACCAATGGTCAGGGCTGGTGGAAAGTCTAGTCCAAAACCTCTGGAGGGCACCAGATTGGGGAAGGCTGACAAAGTTCATCTGGAGCTAGCTCTTCTGCTGATATAATTCCAGCTTCGCAATGATTTATAAGAGTCTTTTATCTTCTAGCACCCAAACCCCCAATTCTCCCATCACCCTAGAGCAGACACTGGAGTTACCTCCATGTCCCATGATGAGTCTCTGTGTTGCTACCCCCTGTGTTGGTTGGATCATGAAACTGTGGTGAGATGATTTGTGAGGACAGAGCAGGACACTTGGAGTAGATCCACTAGTGCAGCGTGGGGAACCTGCAGCCCTCCCAGGTGCGTTTGGGCTGCATCTCCCATTCTACCTGGCAGTTGGCCATGCTGAGTGGTGCTGATGCGAGCTGGAATCCAGGACAATTTTGAGGGGGCGTCAGGTTCGTCATCCTTGTTCTAGCCCCTCGAAGCGATTAAGGGAAAAGGTCCTGGAAAGGAAATAAGGTCTATACACTGAGGTGTTGTGGTAAATCCTTGCCTTGTTTCTTTTAGCATCATAATAGTTTTGAGGAGCCAACGTATCCATTGCAGGTTCTCCCCCTTGCACTGTCCCTGGGCTGGTTGAGTCAAGTTTCACTAGAGATAAGAGGATGGGGCGTGGGCTGTCTTTTTTGTCCCTCCCCCCTTGTCCCCTCGAGAAGGAAGTTCAATCCTTAAACTTTCAGCCTGTGCAAGGAAACAACAATTAGTGTGTAGAATCCACATGCAGGTAAATATAATATTATTTTTTTTCTAAAGGGAACTTCTTAAAAAAAACTGCTGCTACAAGTTATGTACAAGACTGGTTTATGCCACATGAACAGAGAATCATGCGTTTTGTTTGGTTGTTTCTATTCCTCTTCTCATTCAGTTGTATGTTACTTCCAAATTCAACATGATGAAAGTAATTGCTGTTCTGTATCAAACAATCTTCGCAATAAAATGTTATATTTAAAAAAAAAAAAACAACCTTGGAGGTCGCAAAATATGCATTAATTCTTTTTTGGGGGGGTGTTGTATGTGATTATATTTTAATCCAGTGTGTTGCAAGTGACATTTCTAAATGAAGCATGTGCTGAGGGATAGTTCACATTTCTTTCTGTCCTGCCAACTGCAGCTAAGTAAATTTTCTCCCAAACATAAATACCGTATGTGTGTTTCACTACTAATTTCCGGTGAAGCTGCAGTGTTAGTCTGTTGCATCAAAATCAACAGCAGTATTCTGTGTGGCACCTTTAAAGACTAGCAACTTTTGTAATGGTGTAAACTTTAATGGGCTAGAGTGCATCTAATAAAGTAGGCTTTAGCCCATGAAAGCATTATGCCATTATAAAAAAAAGTTAAGTTGCCAAAACACTATGTACAGTGGTACCTCGGGTTACATACGCTTCAGGTTACATACGCTTCAGGTTACGGACTCCGTTAACCCAGAAATAGTGCTTCAGGTTAAGAACTTTGCTTCAGGATGAGAACAGAAATCGTGCTCCGGTGGCGCAGCGGCAGCTGGAGGCCCCATTAGCTAAAGTGGTGCTTCAGGTTAAGAACAGTTTCAGGTTAAGTACAGACCTCCGGAACGAATTAAGTACTTAACCTGAGGTACCACTGTATTAAGTAGTGGGTTGACAAAGCAGACGAGACAGGGATTTCTCCAAGTGGTTCTTTATAGTAAGCTGGAACTGAACTGAACGAAACAGCTCAGCTGGTCTGCTTTTATAGGCAGCCAGCTGTCAACACTAACAACAATATCCCAGGGTTTCCCGCCTAAATTAACTGAAGTGGACCTGAGTGAAAACTATATACACAATACCCCTGGTGGCAAGGGTGAGAACTTCAATACATAACACTATGTTTATTAGTAGTGATTTAAATTGGTCATGCTTGCTGTTTCACCTCTGTTGAATTATTTGATCATTTATTTAGTTGCTAGGCCATTGGAATAGATAATATCCTAATTACTTTCCCTCATTCCTCTCTGAAATTTATGCCACCAAAATCCAACTTAGAGGAACAGTGCCTTTGCCTGACTAATAATCAATAAAAAATAATAGCAAAAGGGAAAGGATTCTTAGTTCTTAAATGGGAGGAATTGCTCTTGGTCATGTCTCTCTCTTACCACTGGGAGGCACACTTATAAGGACAAGCAACCCTGGAAGAATATCGGGCTTCTTTTAATTTCTCTCACACGCTGACACTTCCTTGTAAAAACTGGCCACGGACACTCATAACCCCCCTGGAGGCAATTAACTTTGACACACACAATAGAGGAATAGCGGCCAAGTTTCCATGTGCAGAAGGATTTGAAAATAAGAACAAGCAGTCCTAGCAGCATTAATGTTTGATTTGTGGTGTCTTTTAATAATTTCTTCTTATTGGGAACTGCCTTGAATGGGATTTTTAAAAAGTATTTTAAATAAGCTGCCCATTTTGCAATGTGTGTAGATGTAGTTAGGGCAGAGGAGGAGGTGGATAGCAAGGATTTTGAGATGCCTAAGGCTCTCAAATATAATTTTGCAATTGATGTGGAGACCGTGGAACTTGGCCCAGGGAGAGCCTGTTTCTCAAGGAAGTGGGCCGCCAACATCTTCCAAGTTTCAGGTGCTGAAAGAAGGTCTGAAGCCAGATTGAAATGGGGTAAAATTATTGGCTTTCTAAATTCTCCCCAGGCCATAACGCTCACCAGGCCTCCTCTGCACCAGACTAGAGTTTGTCCTTGAAATGTGGCAATGCTTCTTGCTTTCCTCTTTAGTTTTTGGGGGGGCTGGCAGGGGATAGGCAGTTTGTAGCATACTGTTGCTCCACCCACTAATGCCTCTTGCACCACACCACAGACATGCGTCCCATGGAAAGTTGACCCTCAGACCGAAAACGTTTCCCTGCCTCTGTTCTAAAGCTTTGCCAACATTGCGTGGGTTTGCGTAGCTTGAGCTTTCGTTGCCTTGATTTGTGCGGGAGGCTCTTCGAGCCTGCATCAAGTTTTAAATGTTGTTCCACACCAACCTAATCTCCATGAGCAGTGTGAGATGCCAAGGGCACTTACCAGGGTCTGTGTTCCCTTGGGGGGCAATTAAGGCACATTAGAGCAGTGTTTCCCAACCTTGGGGCTCTAGCTGTTTTCGGACTACAACTCCCATAATCCCTAGCTAGCAGGACCAGTGGTCAGGGATGATGGGAAGTGTGGTCCGAAAACAGCTGGAGTCTCAAGGTTGGGAAACACTGCATTAGAGACTGTGGTGTCTTTATGAGATATGATTTATTTACACACACACAACCTGCACCTAGATGGAGGGGATGCAGAGCGTTCGGTTGGGTTCAGAGGCATCCTATTCACTCATCTCCTGTCTCTGTCACAGTCTTTGCCAACCATCCACTGTGTCGGCTGCCCTTCAATTCCTGTATGGAGTTCTGCCCACTTCGTTTTCCTTCCCAGCAGCACTTGCTGAAAACAGCAACTCCCTGTCTGCTTCCAACATCCCAACCTGGTCACCCTGGAGACCCCTCTTTCCCAAGCCCATTGCAGAAGACATTTCCCTCCATTGTTCACATCAAATACTGCCCAGATTTGGAGACCCAAAACTGGGATGCACATCTTATGGGGCATACGCTCTGGCAAGTCATGTGGCCCTCACTCTCTTCCCTGCGCCCCAAAACTTGGCCCTGAAGAAAGCTGTTTTTCAGGGGGTGAGCCCAGTGAGAGATTGTGGCACCCAAAATGGCCGGCACGATGTCCCGCTTTTTCCGGGACACTTGGCAGATATGACATCAGTAGCCCTTCCCCAAAAGCTACTAGGCCGGAGGGTCTTCTGCTTCGCCCATGGCTTACTATTATCCAACAAACCAGGCCATTCTCAGCCTTTTGTTTCTTCAGTGACCCAGTGAGCCATTGCCAGCCCGACCTCATGAGGGAGATTGCCACTATTATTTCCTAGCCTTTGTAAATTTATAAGTTTGTCCAATTTCTAACCCTTCACTGAATATAGTGGTTATGTAGTGGTCGGCCCTTCACAACTCATAACATCATGATGCCTGTTGCTTATCGGAGGAATGGAATAATTTCTGATATTATTTCATGTCTATTCCAGCTTTCGCCCAACTTGCATACATGATTCTCTGCCTCCCCAGTTTTATTCTCACAATGGCCCTGTGAAGGTTAGGCTGAGAAGCACTGTCTGGCCCTAGGTCGCCCAGTGAACTGCATAGCTGAGGAAGGGCCAGATGCAAATGTGAGTTTGAAGCATCTGTTGTTGCAAGTTCTAATTCTGTGGCTCTCAAGACTGTCGATCCTTAGTCCATTTTTTTCAAGCAACTGAAATAACTCTGCCTTTGCTTTCGGGGCGTGTGGAGTGCTCAGATGCATAAACCAGGCACGGAGAGTGCATGTGTGTGGCTCCTGTGTGTGCAGCTTTGAAAAGCAGACCACCCAAAATTAAGCGTGGGGTGTCATCTCTGCACGTCTTCCAAAGCCACTTCTGGTTCTTGTTTGAAACCTCTCCAGTTTCAGCTCCTGCACCCCTTCCAGGTTTCGTAATGAGGGCTAGCGTGAGCTGCTAAATAACAGCTGACAGCCTGCCGTGGCACTCAGGATACATAAAAGCTCGAAAAAGACCCAGGTGTGTAGTGGAAGCTTTGCATCAGAATTGCCAGCAGATGCCAGCATGTCTCTTGCTGGCAATTTGAAAACAACAACAACAACAAAAAACCATGCAAGTAAACAACATTTGGCCAGCATTATTCTTGTTTAGTTTCTGGTACCTGATGACAAATGTGGGAACCCAGCCTTGGAAACTGAGCTGTAAAAGTTAGTAGCGCCCCCCCCCCCCCCGAATCCTGCCAACTTGCCCACTGTCTTACTCGTTGGTGGTTCAAAAGCAGATTGAAGAGCAGGGGCTGCGAAGGAATGGCACAACACTCCCCCCATTTTAAGGAAGCTTCTCTGCATGGTCACTTAGGGGGTGAGGTTGATTCTTGCTTGCCAGAGCTAACCAAGCAAGTGTTGTTTACAAACCCATAGAGCTTGGAAAGTGAACAGTTATTGTTACTGCAGCTCCCCACCCACCCCATCCCAGCAGCAACTTAGATTTTCCAAATCCAAGGAGTGGTTTGACCTCTGTCTCCTTCATGGACTACCCCCCTCTCGCAGGGAGACATTTACCTCCTCCCTGTCCCCTCCCTGCTCATTTTTTTAATCAGCCAAGGGTGGCAACGGTCCAGAGTGCAAGCGATCCAACACCGATTCTCTCCTCACACCCCACCCCCAAACTGCTTTTAGTTAAGGAAGAATGTACCCTGTGCTAAACGCACAAAAGGGAACATACTACTAGAGTTTTCATCCTCAGAAGAACCCTGTGAGGTAGATTAGACGTTTTTCTCTCAGGCAAAGAGATGGGTTTGCCCTGCAGCTCATGTAGAAACTGCTCTTACCAAACAGGAGCTGCTAAGCACTGTGGAACAGTGCACTGGAGTGATTTTGCACATGGGGATTTGTTTTAAATAGCATTTCCTCTCCAATCTCTCATCTTTTTTTAACATCCATGATTGATGTGGAAGTCTGAAAGTTTGACTCCTATAGATGTGTATGTGCGTATGCATGAGAACTTCCTTCCTTTCTATAAACGGTCCCCTTTTGTTGCTGCAGCAGGGTGGTGAGGACTCTCCTACTGTCGTCCCGGTTCCTGACCCTGACAGACTCCCCTGAGCTGCTTGAATGGATGTGGAAAAGTGGCTCACGCAGAGTTCTGTGAAACCCGACAAGCCCAACAGCTTCTCCTCTTGTTTCCCTCTCTGCTGTGTGAGGAAGGAAGAACCCAGCAGGCTGTTAGCAAGGCAGCTTGATGCATTCGGTATCTGGAACTGAAGCAACCGAGTGCAAAGAGCTTTTAAGACAGAATTTGAAATTAACAACGTTTGGTGAATAGTTGAGCTTCTCTATCAGCTACCGTATTCAGCGAACCTAATGACAGGCCTCCATCCGTTCTGGTCTAGCAGGACGCAATGGTACTTACAGCTTCACACACACACTCCCCAATTTTCCATTTGCTCAGGGAAGCATCTGAGCGTGAGCTCCATTGTTTTCTTGGCCTCCTGTAGCTTTCTCCAATGCCTACTCCTTAAAAAAAAAGGAAGAAAAGCGTTCAGTTACTGGTTGGGCCTGGTTAGCCTTCTGAGTTGGCAAAGTAATTTTGTCTACGTTGTCAAAACACAAGTGCCAGATAAGAGTGAATTGAGGTGTCTTATCTGGTGTTGCAGCATTTTACAAGTACACCGCATCCTTTGCACAAAGTCACAAGTGTAATTTCTTGCACTGTGGACCCATGCCTGACCAAAGAAACAAATAAAAATAAAATTTGCAATGTTGCCTCCAGAGGTCAGTTTCTGCTAGTAAAAAAAGGTAAAGGACCCCTTGGTGGTTTAGGTCCAATCAATGGCGAATATGGGGTTGTGGCACTCATCAGAGCACACAGAAACATCGTTTACCTTCCCACCGCAGCAGTACCTATTTATCTACTTGCACTAGTGTGCTTTCGAACTGCTAGGTTGGCAGGAGCTGGGACAGAGCAACGGGAGCTCACCCCATCGTGGGGATTCAAACTGCCAACCTTCTGATCGGCAAGCCCAAGAGGCTCAGTGGTTTAGAGCACAGTGCCACCTGCATACTTTGGAGAGATATGTCACAGTTGGGGGTCAGCAGTGACTGGAAGTTGCCATGGGCTGGAGCCTAGATGGCGAGGAAATCCTACCCAATCTCCAAGCGTCACCAGCCCTATTTAGGTCTTCAAACGATACATCTGGTATTCTTACACATGGAATAAGGAAGTGTCTCTGCCCGGATCTTCCCACATTAAGTGGAAACCTGAAGAGAACTTACAATGGTACTTCTGGTTACGTACTTAATTCGTTCCGGAGGTCCATTCTTAACCTGAAACTGTTCTTAACCTGAAGCACCACTTTAGCTAATGGGGCCTCCTGCTGCCGCTGCACCGCTGTTGCACGATTTCTGTTCTCATCCTGAAGCAAAGTTCTTAACCCGAGGTAATATTTCTGGGGTAGCGGAGTCTGTAACCTGAAGCGTATGTAACCCGAGGTACCACTGTACATTATCCCCAAAGGCCAACAACAACAAATACTGTAGGTCTTTAATCAAAAACCCCTTGCATTGGCAGGGATTTGCCATAGAGGTTCCCTTTTGAATAATATAGTACAAGGGTATACTAGGCAGATCTGGTTAAAAAAAGGTGCTTTTTAAAATCAGTAGTGAAAAAAGTGAAGTAATCTACATTGCCATCTACTGAAGGTGGCCCTGTAAGACTATTAAGTAAGTTCAGCATCTAAAATTACTTAACCATGCCTGAATGTGACCTGGTATGTGTGTGAATCACTCTTGCTTAAACAAACAAAAATAAAGTGGATTTGCTCAAGTGAATCTCCTCAGGTCCATTTCAAAGATTTTATCAATAGCATCATGGTTGCCCCAAATTGCCCATCTCACCTGCAGCTTCCTGTGGCTGTAAAAACATTCCCTCACGGTTCTGCCTGGTCACACCAGAACTTCCAATGCCAGTTTTGCAGCTTGGTGGGAAAACTTCTGGTGTGATTTGCTTTTAAAGAGAAGATTTGAAGGTTGTCCTAGATCCCTGCGGACCTCAGCTATGCAGCAGGGCTTTTGTGTTTTTAGCTAGCAACACCACCACTGATGTTTAAATGGGACCCAGTGGATTTTAATGTAATGAAGCTAAAACAGTGGTTCGCAGATCATTCCATATGTGAGAGCTTCTACAGAGTCGAGCTTTAGTGAATTACTGTGGCTGACTTAACAATGTGATGGCATTGTTGCTGGAATTAATATCACATGAATAAACTGCCTTGCAAATCTGATAGTTGTGTAAGGGCTTAGAAATTTAATTCGGGCCAGATACACCCTCGGGGACTTGGATCCTAAAATACTGTTAACTTAAAGATGCTTGTGGAAGGAAAGTTTTCCATCTCCTCCTCGCCCTTGCATCTGCCTGCAGAGGAGAGTCTGGAGCCTTTTGGGATGGAGTTGAATGAGCGTAGAAACAAGCTATGGTTTTCCCAGTAGTGATGTATGGCAGTGAGAGCTGGACCATAAAGAAGGCTGATCGCCAAAGAATTGATGCTTTTGAATTATGGTGCTGGAGGAGACTCTTGAGAGTCCAATGGACTGCAAGAAGATCAAACCTATCCATTCTTAAGGAAATCAGCCCTGAGTGCTCACTGGAAGGACAGATCCTGAAGCTGAGACTCCAATACTTTGGCCACCTCATGAGAAGAGAAGACTCCTTGGAAAAGACCCTGATGTTGGGAAAGATGGAGGGCACAAGGAGAAGGGGACGACAGAGGACAAGTTGGTTGGACAGTGTTCTGGAAGCTACCAGCATGAGTTTGACCATACTGCAGGAGGCAGTGAAAGACTGGAGTGCCTGGCGTGCTCTGGTCCATGGGGTCACGAAGAGTCGCACACGACTAAACGACTAAACAACAACACAAACCAACAGAAACAAGCCAGTACAAAAAGCAACAATTTCATTTGTTGCTACACCCATCCATGCCATACGGCCCTCGGAGGATTGCTCAGAATGGAATGTGGCCCCGATTCCTGTATTAAAGGCTGAAACTCGACAGCCCTCTTTTGGAGATTATCTTTCTCCAGTCTAGATGGCCTGCTGCACCTCTGATTCTCTCTGTGAAAACATCCCAAAGTCTGCCTTAACTCTGGAGGCTTCCTGTCCTTCTTAACCTCTTTTCCTCTACGCAGCCTACTCCACTGCCAGGAAACAAAACGCTGCACTCGAAGCCTCCCAACTGTCAGGCTGCGGGCGATCGGCATTTCGACAGCTGCCGTGATTCCTTTGGCGTGGCTTGCAGAATGGGCTGGCATTTCCCAGCCCCTGTTCAGGTCCTGGAGTAGGTTCGGCAGAGGAGAGGCCGAGCGAGCGGCTCACACAGGTGCCTGCATGTGTGGCTCACAGGTGTGCGGCTCGAGCATCGCACGGTTTGTTCCTGGGGCAGAATATGCTTGGCTGCTTCTGCCAGGCCTGTGGGTGGGCACTTAGGCAGCCGAGGCAGTTTTGAGGAGCTGAAGCAAAGAAAGGAAGGGAAATTGCAGACTCTGACATCTGCTGCTCCCTGCTAGGCTCTTCTTCTGTATTTTGGATACAAGAGCAAACAAAGGGGGGGGGGGTCCAGAAATGTTTCGCTCTGCTTTGCTGCATTTAGTTCCTCTTTGCAATCCAGGCCATTGTGGTGCATCTTAACTTTTTTTTCCTGCACACCAGGAAATCCTGCTTTTCCTTAGAGTTATATAATCTGCAACTGTCATTGATGGTGTTTTGTCAAAAAAAAAAAATGTTTGCTGAGGAAATAAAGGGAGTGTCCTACAAGAGCTGTCATTCACGTACTGTTGCAAAACCGGCCTGAGCAAAGCTTCCTTAAGGAGACGGGGCATTTGATAACAGAATCGATGCAAGGAACCCGTCGCAATGGAAAGGTGGGAGTTCCTCTCGAGTTGAATGCAAGCACAAAGAAATGGTTCAGGGCAGTTCTTAGAGTGCACTGTGGTGTATCTGGTGCTGCCTTTATTTATTTTGCTTCTTCTAATTATAGCCTTCCTTTCTCCAAGTGGCTCAGGGTGATTTATGTACAGTCCCCCCCCCCCACCTTTCGTTCTCACAACCAGTGAAGAGGGTGGGGGAAGGATTGGAACCCAGGACTCCTAGTCGGACACTCTGATGGGGTGGCGGCAGCTAATGGTTAACCACCTGGGTATGTGTGGCTGGCCAACACACACACACACACACACACACACACACACACACACGGCCTCTCTCTCTCTCCACCTGATATTAGCTGAGGGTGTATGTGTGTTATTTTTCCTCCCTGATAATCAGGCGATTGATCTGATGACTGGGGAAGGGATACTTCGCATCCTCATCAGGGCACTGGGCTGGGCAGAGAAGTTCAAACCTCTTCACCTACCCCAGGGCAGTGTCATCCTTTGTCGTTCCATTTGTCCCTTCTGCCCAAATTTGTGTGGGCCTGCTGGAGGGCATGGGGCGTGGAGAGCAGCTGGATAACATCCCTGGGTCTGAGCTAGCCAACCCTGCTCTAGACTATAATATAGTGTCAGCTGTCCGATTTTATCAGTAATTTTAAAGTACATGTTATGTAAAGTGCTTTGAGGTGTTGATAACTGAGCTGTATGTGAATCCTGTTTGATGGTAATGACGATGACAATTATATAAGAGACAGTGATTTGCAGGTACCAGGAACTATCCCTAGTAGATAGGAGCAGTTAGAACTATGGGATCTCCCTCCTGAAGATAGTCCAGAAAGTCCAGAAATGTCTCTGGGATAGAGGAGTTTTTAAGGTGCTTTGAACCAAGAAGGTGGTTCTGTGGAAATATTTCAATATTTACATTCAGGGCATTTTTATTTATTTATTTATTTATTTGCAACAACCATTCTAAGACCATGTTTAATTTAGGTGTTTTTCATATCCACTGCTTTCTTTGATCCCTTCTCCCTGGTGCTTGTACAACACCAGATCAAAGAGAAACAGAGGCCTTTTTTGTGTCTCGGTACTTCTGCCCCTTTTTCCTTTTCTGTGTGTTTCTGGTAAAAATAAATAAATAAAGCACTTTTTTTTAAAAAGAAGCATATAAAGCTAAGGAAGAGATTGCAAAGCATTTACTTCCTTCTCCCTTCCTACTCTGATTTGGAAGGAACTGAAGGGTTTACACTGACTGGAAAGAATTGTGGATTGTAGTTACAGCCAATTCACATCAAAGTTGTCTTTGTTGTTACGTATTACAGAGGATGAAGGAGACTTTCTGGTGAAACCTTAACAGACTAAACCATTTTTTTGTGGCTTAAAGTTTCATCATGGGTAAAAATCCACATTGTCACATGCATAAACTGATTCCTTTAGTTGGCAGAGATCTATGGGTACAGACAGCAGCCTCTATGAAGTTGCCTCATTCAGAGTCAGAGACCATTTGTCTCCTGGCGCAACTGTTTAGAGCAGGGAGGGGGAACCAGTGGCCCTCCAATTGTGGCTGGACTTCAGCTCCTCCCACCATGGCCAATGGCCGGGGTGGCAGCAACAGGTTCCTGTTTGCTCTGGATGGGTGGAGGACAGGGAAAAGAGGAATGTTTATGCCTGGTGCCTAAAATATATATAATGAAGGCGCCAGGCAAGCCTTCCTGGGGAGAGCATTCCTCAAATAAGGAGCCACTGCAGAAAAGGCCCGTTCTTATGTTGCTGCCCTCTGGACCTCTTGCGAAGAACACACACAAAGAAGGGCCTCTCATGATGACCGCAGGGTCCGTGTTGGTTCATATGGGAGAGGCAGTCCTTGAAATATTGAGGTTGTGAGACGTTTAATAGGCTTGGATGGTGCTTGCAGGCTACCACAGGACCTCTTAACAGGAGAAATTTGGAGTGAGTTGTTTTTGGCTTCTTCACCAAATCTGCTCTGAAAGGGAAAAAGAAATCCCTGTTCTTGAACTATAAAAGATGATCTCAATGTTAGGGCAGTAGCCCACACCCGTTTCGATTTAAATGGCTTGTTTTCCTAATGCTTTTAACAAGCAGTGTGGCTTGTAGAGATGTTGAACGTGGCTCACGAGCTCTGTTCCCAATCACAACATGGAAGGCAACTTTGGGCCCTGTGTAGGGTTGCCAGAAATAAAAACCTGGACACCCCTGGCTCAGCTTTTTAAAGGAAACCACTGGAGTTGTTGAGCTTTTTACGAAGGCATAAAGATACTAAGATCCAGGACAAAGCACCACCCTTTGGAAACTCCCCCTGGGTGTCAATTCTGCTTTTGAAATCTCAGTAATGTCCAGGACAATCCAGGCGTCTAGCCCCGTGGGTCAAGTTTTGCTTTTTCAAATGGCCAGACCAAGGATGCCTCTGGCCTGAGGCAGAGTGTACTCTTGCAGTGCTTAGAGCGCTTTCGCCTCCCAGAGATGACACAGTCGAGAGAGCCTTGGCTCTCGAACAGAACAAGCACAAACAGCTAATTTTGCTAGGGAGAACTGGCAGGCGTTGCCGTTTTGTCAGATGGGAACGGCGGTGGAGAAAAGAAAAGTGAGACCAGATGTTTTCCCTTAAAGTTGCTTCATATTTATGTTGGGGATGGAGGGAAAGGACTATAAAAATGTCACAGCCCTTGATCTTAAGCTTCAGAATGCCACTGTGAAACCCAGCACCGTAAATTCCCTTTTCATTTCATACAGCTAACGATTCTGACAATAGCCACTTGTGTGCATGCGAGCAAGTGCTCCTCCATTCATATAATACGTTTGGGAACTGGGGCAGAAAGGACCTTGGAGGTTAAAACTGATCCAGACATTATATGGTTCTACTTCATCTGTAACTTTGGTGGGGATTAAATCAATGAACAGGATTGATGCCTTTGAACATCTGGATTGAAAAGGACCTGGCTAGATATATAGACTGACAGAGCAGTACAACTACCAGGAAGGTCATCGTTTTGAGATGCACTTAAGCTTTTATGTTTAGAAGTACAAAGACATGAGTACAGACTTAAGAGCCTTCATAGGTGCTTCTAGGTGAACATCATCTCATGGAGGCAAATGAATTGCATCAGTTGCACCATTAAAAATGTATTAGGCTCTGCAAACCCTCTCACCCACCCTTCTGACATACAGAAACTTGTGGACCAGATTTCAAATCCCCTGACCTCATGGGATATGCAAAACAACAGGGCAAAACAACACACACCTCTCATTTCTTGAGCCACATGGAGTATTGCAGGTCAGTGGAAAAATACAGGCTAAACTTCCTTTCCAAGATGGGGCCTCACCTGGGAAAGAGGCATTAACATGATAAAAGGTGGTGGTGGCTCAAGATGGCAGGGTGTGTGAGAGAGGTGACAGGAAAAGAGTGTCTTTAGCAAGGTGTGCTGGGAAGAAGAAGAAGAAGAAGAAGAAGAAGAAGAAGAAGAAGAAGAAGAGAGAAAGTACAAGGATCCATCTTGGGAAGGCTGGTTGAAGGCTGGCTGAAGAGATGCCTTGGACTCCAGTGCTGCACTGCTGTGAGGAACAAGTCCCTCTTGAGATGACCATGCTGAAAAGATCTGGACTCCTCCCTTCAAACTCAGGTGTAAATGTGTGAATAAATCATATTTCTTAAAGATACAACAGTCTCTGCCAGGTCTTGATTCTCAAAGGAACACAGACCCTGGGCGGGTGCCTGGAACCCCCTGGAATCTTGCTAATGCTGGGCAGAGAGCGGTGGCTGGGGGTGGCACCCATTTTTTGTCACAGTATTAACAGTGCGAGCCCAGAACGTTTTGCTGCTTCAGGAAAACAGAAAATGCCACCCCCGTCTCCTCCATGGCCACCCACCACTGTGGTCATGTCCTCTGTGGCCCAGCCACCTCCTCTGCCACTGCCCACCACCACTGCCACCACCAGCTTGCCACTGCAGAGAAGGCTGGATCTGCTGCCTGAGGCCACTGCTTCACCTCGCCTCATGCGCAGGTCGGCCCTGAACAGATTTCAGGACACATTCCACCCAGCTGCCCAGCGTGACTGGGGCAACCCAGTCAGATGGACAGGGTATTATTATTATTATTATTATTATCATTCATAGAATCATAGAATCATAGAGTTGGAAGAGACCACAAGGGCCATCGAGTCCAACCCCCTGCCAAGCAGGAAACACCATCAGAGCACTCCTGACATATGGTTGTCAAGCCTCTGCTTAAAGACCTCCAAAGATGGAGACTCTTCCAGCAAGGCAAAAACAGTCAAGGAGGTGCAAAGCAGGGATGGTGAGGACTATAGCCTGAGATGAGTGTGTGTTGTTGGGAGGGTCTCAAGGGCCAGATAGACAGTCATGGAGGGTTGCAGAGGGCATCCTTGTATTTCATATTTGAAATGGCACTTGGCAGGTTCCTTAGCTTGGGTCCGTGGCACTCTTCTTGGTCCACTGTGCTTCCAGTTCCTTGGGAGGGTCTCTTGCATCAAACCCAAACTGACCACTGCTGCCTTAAACTGTTTCTATATGAGAAGCACAAGCTGGTTCCTGAGGGTTCCCCTTTGGTAACCCTCTTCCGTCATAAAGCTAGTTTTTAAAAGAATGGAATTTCCTCGCTAAGCAATCATCCCCATGGTTCCTTGGGGAAATTAGTGCAGTTTAAATCAATTTAAATGGTGATGTGTTATTGAGCAGGAATGAGACTCCTGCTGGTTATTCTGTTATATTCTGTTTTTCTTTTTTCTAAATAAAATAAAAATCCCTCCCCCCTTCTGAAATATGCAAGCGGTTGTCCTGAAGATGCTGGAATATGAAGGCTTTTGCTGTGGCAGCCCGGTTAGCTGCGATGAAAACAGGGGTGGGAAAGGGATGGAGGAGGAAGCACAGGGTTCCTTTCCTTTTTACGGAGAGTGATGTATTGCTGTAGACCCCATTAATCCGACGCCTGCTCTTTTCTACAGAGTGATTTGCAGACTGCTCCCATTTGTTCTCAGCTGGGCCTTTCTGCAGTTGGGGTGGACACTGGGAAAGAGCATCACTTCATTATTGATTTGTGCTGTGGGATCAGGCAACGCAAGCTTCAAATTTGTCATTGTGTTGCGTTTCTGTTGAAGTACGTTAACGTCACACTGTGTTTGGGGGAGAGAGCAGAAAAGCTAAGTTCTTGCACGTGGGCTCTATTGCCTGCTTTAAAGAAAATATTTGGGTGAAGTTCAATGTTGTGCTATTGCAAATGTTTCCTCTATGCAAGCATATCACCTTGTCAGAGGGAACGTCCTCGTCCTCGTCCTGAACTGTCCTTGAGGTCCTCTCAACTCCCTCTGAGCCATTTTTTTAGGGGGGGGCACGCAGGAAGCAGGGAGATATCCCTGTTGCACAAGCAGAAGTCCTGCTGATGGGGTTCATTAGATGAATCCTGCTCGTTGTGTTTATAATTGCATGTACAAAGCTATTTTCTTCCTTAGGTGAAGATCCTGGATGGACTTCAAAGAATATATGACCCAAGCCAGGGGTCAGCAAACGTTTTCAGCAAGGGACTGTCCCTCAGAGCATGTGGTGGGCCGGACTATATTTTGGGGGCAGAAATGAACGAATTCCTATGCTCCACAAATAACCCAGAGATGCATTTTAAATAAAAGGACACATTCTACTCATGTAAAAACACACTGATTCCCAGACCGTCCGTGGGCCGGATTGAGAAGGTGATTAGGCTGCATCCAGCCCCTGGGCCTTAGGCTGTCTACCCATGATCTAAGCAGTGCTCCTGATCACGAAGCGGAAAGTCAGCAACCTTGAAGAGTCCATTTAATAGAATCATAGAATTGTAGCGTTGGAAGGGACCTCGAGGGTCATCTAGTCCAACCCCCTGCAATGCAGGACCCTGGTTTGAATGGATTGGAAAAACTGTCTCCTTCTCAGCCTCCTTCTCATTCAACACCTGTAGATGGCAGGATGGCTATTCTTTCCAGCAGAAAAGCCTGGGCTTCATTTCTATGACAGCTGCCCCCATATTGTACCCCCAGCTGCCTATTTAACCCCTGAGCTGCCTGGTCATCGTTAGTCCTAATTAGCTGTACTTTCTCTTTTTCTTCCTCTCTCTACTGAGTCCTTCACCCTTCAGGGCTCACTGTGGCCTTCACTGGGTCACTGTCAACATCCTTATCTGACTTTGAACCCAACCCACCAAGGACTTCTCCTGCATCACAGACAGTAATAGAAGATGAAGATGATCGGAGGTGGGTGGACCATGCCCTTTATTTATGACGAGTTATTATTTATCTGTCCCCATCATCAAATTTCTCTTACTGTGCTAAACCACATCCAAGGCAATTTTTCAGCTCAGGGTGGAAATGGAAGGGGAAAAATGGCAATGTTGAAGTTCAAGGATACTTTGACCTTGTTGCATTTATTACAAACCAATGTGATCCTTTTGATTTAAATGCAAGAGTCTTTCATTCAGAGTGTGGAGTGAGGGCTTCAGAACTGGCAGCCGGATGCTTGCTAACCTTGGGCAGGGAACTTTTAATGTGGAGGAGGGTTCAAACTTGCTATCCACCTACGTTCTAAAGTGGTACAGTCCAGAGAGGGCTATGTCAGGAGAGTATTCAGAACATGTAATTTGGCTCCAAGATTCATGGGAGTAAGTTTCTGCTTTGCTAAGATTGTACATTGTGTTTCTGGCTCAGCATTAATAAATCTCTTGATTTCACCCTTGAATGAAAAGTTCCATCAGGGCGTGGCTTTCACTGGCACGATTCAGATCTCTGCCCCCCCGCCGCAGTCGATCTCTCTAGCATTGCCAACATTCCCCCCCACCCACTAGTCCTGTGAAGTCTGACATACAGAAATTTATCGGGGGCAGCTTTTTCCTGGCATGGGGGTAAAGTGATGGGGAATCAATTCACCTGCTCAATTTCTGTGCCTGTACTAGCTGGTGTAGGGACGCGGGTGGCACTGTGGGTTAAATCACAGAGCCTAGGACTTGCCAACCAGAAGGTCGGTGGTTCGAATCCCCGCGACGGGGTGAGCTCCCATTGCTCGGTCCCTGCTCCTGCCAACCTAGCAGTTCGAAAGCACGTCAAAGTGCAAGTAGATAAATAGGTACCACTCCGGCGGGAAGGTAAACAGAGTTTCCGTGTGCTGCTCTGGTTCGCCAGAAGGGGCTTAGTCATGCTGGCCACATGACCCAGAAGCTGTACGCCAGCTCCCTCGGCCAATAAAGCGAGATGAGCGCCGCAACCCCAGAGTCGGCCACGACTGGACCTAATGGTCAGGGGTCCCTTTACCTTTACCTTACTAGCTGGTGTAAAAGAACCGTTAACAAGAAAGAAATAGGCAACGCTACAGACACATTTGTATATATCCGATGCATTTTTATTTTATGAAAAGGCAGGTTGTAATGATGTAAGTAAAGAAATAAAATAAAGCTCTGGACCTATCCTGCAACTCAACATGAGAATGATGTAGTTGAATGAATCACTTTCAAAAATAACAGTCATGGCTTAGGACACACATATCTTAATGAAGATTTTCTAGCCTGGAATACAAGAGTGGAGACCATCCAGCCATTGGGCTGATCTTGACCCACCAACGAGTCCAAAAGTCATGGGCACCTACCAATCAGCTGGCATCAGTTTAATAAGCAATCGTCACCTCTTTGTGTATATGCTTGGGGATGCTAAATGTGGGATTTTCCCTAACCTTGCAATGCTCATATGTAGGCACAATGAGGACACGAATCTGTGTAAATAACTGCAAACATGGAACTGGGTGTTAGTATGTATCATGGTACAGAAATTCTGGGTGCATTGACTTGTTTGTGTGTATGTATTTTATTTTTATTCAGTTTTCTCAATTGTGCAATAGGAACCCCCCCCACCTTTTGTGAGGAGAAAGAGGGTGAGAGAACAGCTTGATATAAATTAGCTGCTCAAAGCAGGATGGTGCACTACCCTGGCCCCCCAGGTGGAGATGGGGGAACCGCCGCTGCTTATAATCTTGGCAGTTTGCTGTTACGCTCTTTGAAGCATGACGCACATCTTCGGCAGCCAAGCTAACATTTCCAGAGTCTGATCACCCGGGGTACTGAAGATTGTATCCAGGTGGCGAGATCAAGTTTCACGGCTCCCGCCTTGCCCGTATAATGTCATGGCCACAAAACATCTGCACGCCAAGCTGTTTCTGTATCCTGAGGGGTGAATTTTAGAGTGGGGTGCCCCGCTGAAGGGCGATCCCCTCTCCCCCTTCAATCAACAGACCTATCTCATGCTCTCAAAGATTGCGGGGTGGGGGAGAGAAATAACAGCAGACTCCAGGCTGCCAGCCATTGTTTTGCCTGATTAATATCTGCACATGTCCCCTCCACTGCAATAAGTACATTCAGGTCACATCCACACCATAAAGCACATGGCTTCCCCCAAAGAATCCTGGGAAATGTAGTATGCCCCTTACAGAGCTCTCAGCACCCTTGGCAAACTACAATTCCCAGTGTCCTTTGGGGGGAAGCCTTTAAATGGATGTCACCCTGGTTTTATTGCTTATCTTTCTCTCACTGCTTGAACATAATACAGTGGTACTTCGGGTTACAGATGCTTCAGGTTACAGACTCCGCTAAACCAGAAATAGTACCTCGGGGTTAAGAACTTTACCTCAGGATGGGAACAGAAATGGCGCAGCGGTGGCGCAGCGGGCCCCAATAGCTAAAGTGGTACCTCAGGTTAAGAACAGTTTCAGGTTAAGGAACGCGTTAAGTTCTTAACCCGAGGTACCACTGTGCGGAGCCTCCTCTCAACCCCAGCTCCACGCTTCTAATCACCATTTTGGCAATCTCATGTGAGGGTATGTTCCCCCACTCTGTCTCTTGCCTGAGTGAGTTTGGCTTCAGGACTTGGGGGATGAGCACAATGGCCGTGATTTTCTCTCCAGGTACCCTCTCATGCTAACTCTGTGTGAGAAACTGGTCCCTGTCTACCTCCATCTTTCTCTCTCTCAGCCCTTAATGCCTGTAACTCGTGGAGGCTTCCCAGCCACAAATGTAAGATTCCTGGCATCGGATGGTTGAAATGCAGAGCTGTCAATGTTTAGTTGATGACTCCTCTGTCTTTTAAATCATTCGTTGGCTAGTTACATTTAAATAAATTTACATCTTTTGATACCTGTCTGCAAAACGCCTCTAGGAGATTTGAAGGAACAGTAATGTAACTATACAACCCATTGAACAGCAGAAACAGAGACCAGTGTTTCCCACTTTCCCAGTTTTGTTCCCTGTTATGGCGGCATGACAGAACAACAACAAAAAAGGCGACAAAATTAAATAAGTTTGTCCTTCATTTGAGTGAAACTGAACCCACCTTAAACTAAAACTGCAGTTGCCTGATCTATTGGTTAGTTAGATAACTGAGATAAGAATATTATCTGGGCAATATTATTAATTAATATTAAATATATTTTTATTTTTTAAAACACACACACACACATTGTTATCCTGGGAGTTTATTTCCTTTTCGTGTGTGGTTTTTTAAAATTACCTCTGTTCTTCTAGCTGAGGACATTTTGAATGGAAGCGCTGTTTAATTTGTTATATATCTATATTAAGGGCATGCTGCCCTCTTATGGCTAATCTCTCTGAGTGCTGTCATACTTCTATACCTTCATACAGTATCAATTTCCAGACAGGCAGCTGCATTAGTCTGCTGCAAACAAAATCAGCAAAGAGTCTGGTGGCACTTGGAAGACTTACAAATGGCGCAAACATTTCTGGACTAGAGTACACTAGAGTACGCGTCAGGTTTCATTAGATGAGGCATAATCCTCAATTGCAGAAACACACACAAACAACCACACACACACACACACACAGAGAGAGAGAGAGAGAGAGAGAGAGAGAGAGAGAGAGGAGTAAGGCGGAAGAGCTGTAAGCATTGAGATCAAAGGGAAATGGAAGACAAGAAGCCCAGATAAGTAACAATTCAGCTAGAACCAGAATGTATGCAAGATAAGCACTGTAGGCCTTTACAACAGTAGTCTGATGAAACAATGCAACTCTGCAATGCCATGTTAATTAACATCTGCAATGGGAAAGGAAACCATTGTCGTTATTCATATCCAAAGGAACAGAGAGGAACGTCTTGACTCATTGTGATCCAGCAGATTATAATCAGGCCGGAGCCTTCTTTTGAAATTCTTTTGTTAAATATGGCCACCTTAAAATAAGTGGCAGAGGGTACCCATGCAGTGGCAATGACCCTTGCGCCTATCAGGCTAGTTTGTCTCCAGGGGGTTCTGCTTCATCTTGACTCCTTCCTTTGGAAGGATGCCACGAGGCCTGTGCATTGACAGCAAGGGGATTTTCCTCTCTCTTCTTGGGCCACATGACCTTCTACAGGAAGGAGTGATGAAAAGACTACCTGTGCCCCAAGGCTCTTCAGTTCCCTGCCCAGTGTCTCACAGTCCCTTGCTATGCAGGCTATGTGTGGCAGTATTATTTGTACCCACATGAATCAGAAAGAAGGGGTAGTAGTCAGTGGGCTTTATAAGACCTGTCAACTTCTCTGTCACTCAGTATCACCATAATTCAGCCCCGCTCCGTGTGTTGATTCTGAAAGGAAAGCACCAGTGGGAACCTTCCCTTTTGGGTCACTCCAAGGGTGAGAGAGCATCACCCCAATTTTTCTTACACCTTTTTTTGTTATTGGAGCATTGCTGTTCTTTAAGGGAGATGCTTCTTACTGAGTTTTGTCCTGATTGATTGGCTTGAGGCGGCCAATGCTGTAGAGAAAAGACCTGGTTTATTATTGCTTGCAAATCCCTGCGATTATGATGAGTAGGTTGGAGAGTCAGCATGCAAACTGCAGGGATCTTGATGGTGTGCATGTCACACAGGAAGCAAGCAAGTCAATAGACACAAAAGATAGCAAATGGTTCAGTGTGTAAGCCAGTAAATTAACTGAGTGAAAGGGGCTGTTGGATTTGAACCAGGAATTTGATGGCAAGAACCAGGGCCAGTGCTATCTGCACCACTGTGGCAGCTTGACAGAGGAGGGAGTTGCTCTCAAGAGCCCTCACTGCAGATGGCCAAAGGGCAGAACTGCAGCTTCGAGCTCAGACCTGAGGTGATCAGTGGGGTTATATATCTGTTCCTAAAAAGACTCTGTCTCTGGCCTTAGTTGTCACCAGGCTGTCTGCTGTTGCTCCAGAACTTGTGCCACAACTTCCAGATTTTCAGCCCCTCACAGCATGTGATCTGACACTGGCCAGTTGAGGTCCACCATCCTGCATGACCTGAAATTTGTTCAGTAAACAAACGCACATCTTCTGTCTTTGAATCCGTTCTTGCCTGGAGTTCAAAGAGTAACTTCCACATCTGTAATTGTGCAGCTTGTACGGTTGAGAACGAGTGATCTAGCTGGATAATATTTAACAGGTGGTTTACTTTAGCAACCACCCTTTATTGTAAGAGTGAGCCAGTTTCTGAACTTCTGTTTAGTTTATAACTGGACATGTCACAACTCCTGTCCTGTCCTCAGGAAGCTAACTGTACTCCATCTGACTTGAGCAGGACCAGGGGCCAAACACCCCGCTCTTGGCTGAAGAATTTGCACCTGTTGGGAGTAAGGTACGATGCCCTGCCTCCAAGAACCAACTGGCATTTCTTTGTGGTGCAAGGGAGTGCCTCCTCAGCATTGCAGAGCATGTTCTTTTTCTTGGCAAGCCCAGGAAAGACTTTAAGATGTCAAAGTGATCCAGGCACAATGTAGAGTGAAGAATACAAGGGGGAGTGGAAAGGTGGTGTTGGGTTAATGACTAATGAAACGGAGAGAACAATTGCAAAATATAATCCAGTCATCTTTGGCAGGGAACCAAGTATGTTGCTTAGGACAAAAGTTCAGGGCTGGAGGAAGGATGATAACAAAATGGATGAAGGGCATGATTAGAGAGCTTGTGTGTGTGGTGTGTGGAGCATTGCATTGGACTTGGACCAGGAAGATCTGGGACCTGTGCTCAGCCACCAAAGCAGCCTTGGGCAATTTACCATCTCTCAGCCTATGTCTCTTCAGCACTCTTCAGAGGAATTAAACCCTCCAGGTTTAATTCTCTCTCCTCCCCCAGTATTTTTTATTGAGTTTTAATATGAACAAACAAGTTTCAAAAATAAAAATAAAGACAAAACCATTATGAAAGAGAGAGAGAGAGAGATTCAGTTGTCACAATTGCCAGTAACTGCATTCAGGTGTGCAGTTTACTGAGTTAATAATATATCATACCAAGAGGGAAAGGATGTGTGGTCTATAATTAGTGGAACCTGACACTCTTTGTATATAAAATGAAATTCAAACAAGTGGCAAAGAAGTGATCTTAAAAAATGTTGCCCCCTGAATATTGCTAGATTATGTGAGATTTCCCACCCCCAGAAGGACAATTTGCCAAGTCTTGGAATACCAATAATCCAGATTACCGAGACCAAAATTTCCCATCTGGCCTATGAGACTATTTAAGCCCATCCACCTTGAACTCTTGGAAGATAGGTAGAACATAGATGCATTAATAAACAAATGAGCAAACAAATACATTTATTTGAGCTCAGCACCTGCTAATGACAGCTGGCACGGTGCATTGAAAAACAACACAAAATTGCTGACAAGTGAATCCGCTCATACACCATGCTTTTAAAGCCCACACCACACCCAAAGAATCCTGGGAATTGTAGTTTGTTAAGGGTGCCGGGAATTGTAGCTACAGTTCCCAGGATGCCTTGGAAGGGGGGTGCTTTATATGCTCTTTGAATGAATTTTGTGTACGCAGTGGGGTTCTCATTTCCTTCGCTTGGTTAGCTACAAGAAGTCTGGGACAGGGCACAGAACATAATTGCCCTGACTTTCTAAAGGCACCCAGAAGAAATGCCCTCCTATCTTGCCAAGGAGATTTGTGGCAGTAATTGGTGGCAAACACTGTGTGGGGAGCGGGGGATGACGACTCACTGGCTTCCTGCCTCTTGTCCTTGCATGAGTACGGAGGGGGGATGATGGACAATGAGTAACACTCCTTTGCTGCTGTGCTGTTTGTTTCCAGATGAACTGGTTTGTTTTTTAGCTCGCTCTTGCACACGCTGGCATGGCCTGCCCTCCCCTCCTGCAGCCGTACTGTGTTACCTGCTATTATGTGCGCCCAGCCCTCACCGCAAACAAAAGGCAAGAGCCGTCTAAATCACTGTAACACAAAGACTATAATTAAGAGGAGAAAGCATTCAGATGCCCACCAGCGATTCAGATTAGCTGGAGTAGCAAATCACTTGGCAGTTTGCTAGTGGCTTGGACGGAGCTAAATGGCTATTTTGCTGCCTTTGGCCAAGATTTGGTGATGTAGTTGGAATATTACTGTCCAAACACAGTTCCCAAATAGCTGTTTTTATGTTTGCATGGAAGAATGCTGTTGTTATTTTTATTTATCGGTTGCACTGACTCGTCGCTTTCCTTTCACAAAAAGTAACCCAAAGCAATTTACAAAATAATACAAGAGTGGAATAGGATTCTTCCAGTGTCCCCACCGGAAAACACACACACACACACACACACACACACACACACACACACACACACGGATGTACCAAATTGGCAAACAGGGGCCCAAGAGTTTGATGCACCTCAACTTGTTACGACCTCAGTTTTATCACAGAATGATTTGCTAGGTTTTCTCTGAAAGCCTGCAGTTCCAAAAATTCTGAGAATTTTGGCTTCTACATTAACAGAAAAGGGATGGAAGTGATGTCGTTTCTGGGCTATCAAAACCCATACATGCTCCAGATAAAGGGCAGGGCCAGCTCACACAAACTATACAACCCTATGCAAGTTGTGAGAAATGCTACTGTTAATTGATTGTGACATACATAAACACTATACTTTTAAAGCAAATTTGAAGCACATTTCCCCATTCCTCAAAAAGAATTCTGAGCACTGTAAATGGTGGCGGCTTACTGGGACTTGTAACTCTATGAGGGGTAATCTACAGTGCCCAGAATCCTCCGAATTTAGCAGCTTAGGCACGTGAGGGAAAAGCTCTGTCAGAACTTCTGTTTCTGTTCAGCAACTAGGATTTTAGGCAGTTTACCAATGACTGTCAAGAAGCCTGGAAGGTGTGTGCTTTCAAAAAACCCCCGGCAGATTATAGCAGAGCCATAATGCTGCTGCATGTTTCAAAAATTCCCATTTCTGTCATTTAACAACAACAATAATAATGAGCTTAAGTAGCCCTTTCAGTGGCTTTCTGGTCAGTTATAACCTGGCTTCCAGCCAAAAGATTATGGCTGCCTCAAGGCCGTGTGACTTTTGACAGGTTAACGCTGCCACCTTCTAGTTGGTTTGAAGGATTGTTGTTTAAGCAAGAGCCAGCGCAGAGCACTAAAGGCCCCTCCAGACCGGCATTTTCTTCTCTTCCTTCTTTGCAGGTGTATTCTGTAAAATGTCACGGATGCAACAGTAGTGCATTTGTGGTGGCGTTAATCTATTTTATTGGTTGTCCTGCAATGCTTCCCCCAATGTTACCAGGCGATTGTTGTTTGGAGGGACCCTCTTGCACTCTAAATCAAAAGTGTATGAGATAAATTGAAGTACAGTGGACGCTCGGGTTGTGAACGTGATCTGTGCGGGATGTACATTCACAACCCTTGGGGACATTGCTTCAAGATTCATTGATAAAGTGATAACTTCCACACAAAGGTGTTAAAAATAAAATCACTGCATGCTGCTCTCCCTCCTCCTCCAAGGCTCCTTTTGAAGACAATCAAGCCTTACGCTTTGGAGGGGAAAACCCCAGACTTCAAAGTTGTTTCCAACACACACAGATCCTCCGAGAAAGCTTTTGAGCAAAGAACCTCAGCTTCTGCCTCTCTTGATTTTCAGGAAGATCGTGGGCCTCCTTGTTTCTCTAAAAGCATCTTCCGCCTCCTCTCTGGAGCTGTGTGTCACCGTAGGATGTTCTTTTCGCTCAGGTTATAATCGGGATCTGTGAGGTTGCTGGGCATAGCTGTGTTTGGCTCCGCAAAGCTATTTCAGGCAGCCAGATGCAGTCAGTTCTAAATTAGGACAGGACTTCATGCTACCTTGGTAGGCGTGTGGCCACACACCCACGTTTGCCGAGCCAAAGGTGAGGCAGGGACAGGGTGCTTTGCAAAGGGAGAATCGGCAGGTGCTTGGCTTCATTTGCACTTGCTGATCTCCCCTGCAAATGGTTGTACAGTGGTACCTCAGGTTAAGAACTTAATTCATTCTGGAGGTCCGTTCTTAACCTGAAACTGTTCTTAACCTGAAGCACCACTTTAGCTCATGGGGCCTCCTGCTGCCGCTGCACCACCGCCGTACAATTTCTGTTCTCACCCTGAAGCAAAGTTCTGAACCCAAGGTACTATTTCTGGGTTAGCGGAGTCTGTAACCTGAAGCGTCTGTAACCTGAAGCGTCTGGAACC
The DNA here is from genome assembly GCF_964106645.2 of Podarcis pityusensis. Taxonomy (NCBI): domain Eukaryota; kingdom Metazoa; phylum Chordata; class Lepidosauria; order Squamata; family Lacertidae; genus Podarcis; species Podarcis pityusensis. The sequence continues at coordinate 64,790,083 of NC_138031.1, forward strand.
CGAGGTACCACGTTAACTCCAATCTCCTGCTCTGATTTTGCCTCATCCAGGCTACTTCTAGGTTCCATTTTTTACTTGGAATGGAACCTACTTCTAGGTTCCATTTTTTACATTATGCCTTGCCTCCCCACCCCCAACAGCACTCAGGGTACGACATGTGGGTCACCAGCCAGCCATGCTGGGGCTCATTTGTTAAGAAGAACCTGCAGGTGACCATTGTAAACAGTTGAGCTCCTTAGAAGGATCTGAATAACATTTGTAACGTAACAAGAACTAGGAATACATGGGATATTGAAACAATTGAAGTGTCTTAAAATATGCAGCGCAAAAGGATTAGTGACAGAACCCATGGAGGGTTGGGGGGAAGTCCAGAGATTTGACCGAGTCTTTCTTTCTTTCTTTCTTTCTTTCTTTCTTTCTTTCTTTCTTTCTTTCTTATTCCTGATTTTGAATGTAAATTTTAATTTGTAAAACTAAATAATAATATTGACCGCTCCCCACATCAAAACGGGGGGGGGGGGGGCGCCTTTTGCACGGTTGCGCGCAGCCCCCCCATCCCATGCGGCTCCTGGCAGTACAGCCTGGATACGCCCTCCCCAGGCTGGACACCAGGAAGTAGCTGCCTAACTCTGTCAGATACCCAATACCTGCGTTGCCAGGAGAGAGTTGGCCAGGTAAGGGGAGGGATCGACCAGCCCACACAACGATGGCAGAACTTACCTGGGAGTTCTCAGGTAAGAAGGTAAAAAGAAGAAGAACCCGCAGGTAGGACGCAGGCTGATTCTCCTACGTAAATTCCTCCACTATCCTCACATTTGACTCATGAAGAAGGCCTGTAGTAACACTCTTAGACGTTCCTTTTGCAGTGCACAGGCCATTAAAGTATTTCTGTGGGTGGACTTCCTATTATTTGAATGTGAAGATTTAGCATGGTGCACCCATGTGTCCTTCACAGAAGGGGAATAATAATGACAATTTACTGTGCCCCTTTTTCACAGGGTGCATGTAAAGATCTTGCCAAGCAGCTGGGAGGACTTATCTATATATCCACACACAATTAAAAATAATGTGGGAGCAAGGGGAATATAGAAAAGCTCACTGATAAGAATGGAAACCATTGATATCTATCAAATTATCACCTGTACTTGGAAGTCGCAGGCAGGATTTGAAATACAAGCAACAGATTATTGAAAGAATTAATGATATCGGGTCTTAGATAATAAAAAAACCAGATGTGTTTCAAAACAGCTAATAAAAAGGAGTAATGAAAATAATCATCAGGAAAGGAGGGGTGGGAAGTCAAGAAGAAGTTATGCATGTATGTATATAAAAAACATGTATATGATGTTAAGTTGTTTGAAATATCTTTGGAGACTTTACACACACAGAGAGAGATAGAGATAGAGATAGAGAGAGAGAGAGAGAGAGAGAGAGTTTGGTAATTGTTATAGAGCAGGCATAGGCAACCTTTGGCCCTCCAGATGTTTTGGCCTACAACTCCTATGATCCCTAGCTAACAGGACCAGTGGTCAGGGATGATGGGAATTGCAGTCCAAAACATCTGGAGGGCTGAAGGTTTCCTATGCCTGTTATAGAGCTTCCAAACACATGACTAAGCCTTCTCATGTGCGTTCTCTTTCCTTAGAGGACCTCAGTTTTCTCTCTCACTGTGACATGTGGTAAGGAGGATTTCGCCAGATTTCAGGTGCAGGCAGACTTCATCCCTTGCTGACTTCAAACATGCCTTAGGCCTACCTCTCCCCTGTGACTTTAAGCAGCTTATTGCATCTGAGCTGAAGAATTGGTACCTTTGTGCGATTACAAAATGTGTAGAGAGAAAAATCTTCCCTTACAAATGAGGCGTTTGTATTTGTGCAGCATTTGCAGGGCATTTTAGAATTCTTTTATAATTTTGATAGTTATACGGTTGAGCTTACTTTATTATTATGAGGTGGCCGAGGGTGGTGTGTGTACATTTTTCTTTCCATTTAATTCAGTCCCCTGCAACCCCCTGGCTGTTACCTCGTGACATCATTTTCTGGGCTTTAACTGAATGTGGGAAACCACGGAGGCTCGCTGGAAGCTTGATGAAAGTCAAGTACACTATGTCATGCAAATCACCTCTTCCTATATGCTTGTTTACACTCTCAAATAACTCTGATAGGTTCATGAAACAGGACTTGCTCTTTCAGAAGCCATGCTGGTTCTTCAGCAAGACTTGTTCTTCCATATGCTTTACTTTATTTTAAAAAATATTTTCCACCAGTTTCCCTGGGACAGTAGGCTTCATGATATAGTTTTCTAGCTAAACAATGTTTACAAAAATGCATATATTGGGGGGAAATTGCATAAAAATGAATATATTCGTGAAAATAACATACTGAAATACATTACATGATGAGAAATTGCTTGCACATAAGTGTATACTAATCAAAACTGCGTATAAAAATATGTTTATTAGGAAAAAGTTGCACGAAAATGCTGAAGAATTTTCATGAAGATTTTTTTTTTTTTTTTTAAAGAGGATTTTGCAAAAAGCTGCAGAAACATGGGGAACTGAATTTCAGACTGGAAGAATTAGTAACTGAGAGAACCTCAATGTACTTATTCTTTGATTCATACTTTTGAGTTTAAACAATGCATGTAATGAAAGGAAGCAGCGTGTTATAGGAAGGAAAGCTGAATATATTGCATCGAACCTTGCTGGGACAAATTGGCATACAGGGATTTTGTACTTTCATTAGGTCAACAGAATGTAAACAGCAATCAGTGGTGTAGCGTGGGGGGTGCAGGGGGGGCCAGCCGCACCGGGCGCAACATCTGGGGGGGTGCGCTGGGGGGCGTGCTAAAATCCACAGGTTAGGGGGCGCAAATTACTTGCCTTGCCCCGGGTGCTGACAACCCACGCTACGCCACTGACAGCAATTGCAACTAAACCTGTGTGTTACATTATTTTGCTATGCCACATCTGTAAGATTGCAGACAGTAAGGTTTCCAAAAGTAAAACAAATCCCTTCTCTAGTTCGTGGTGCCTTTAGTCATGTCCCTTAATGACTGCATTAAAAACAGCAACACCCTTTCAGTGACTCTTAACAGTGAAATTAGCACAAATAATAGTGTGATGGTCTTGATTTAAAAACTCCACCTTTACATCAAGGTCTCCCTAGAAAGAAAGAAGAGGAAGTCATTAGATCAGAATAACCCTGCAATGATTGGCTAGCCCCTTTTGGGGGCATGTTCACTTAAAATGTCATCACTGCCACTGGTGGTTTTGCTACTCGAATAATACTTATATTTCAGAGGGCAAACTAGAAAAAGCCTACCTGAGGGAGCTCGTGGAATCCCACTGAGACAGGCCCTTCATAGTAGATTAGTTCTGCAAAAGAAATAAATCAGTAGCAAGTGAGAGAGCCAGAAATGATTTTACAGCTAGGTAGTGTACTGTCTGTGCACATAATATCCATGGTTATAATGGATAACTCCAATATCCTGGAAGAAAACTAGAAATGAAATCCCTGCTCAGAAATGAACTGAGATCCAGAGTTGTTGTTCCAGTAGATGTCTAATATGCTTTCTCCAGCTCGCTCCTTCCCTGGTGCATTAAGAACATACAAACTTTTCGGACATCTAGCAGTTTATCACAGTGACTGGGACATATGGGTATTTATAGCTGTTTTAACTGAGTGTGGGCAGTAGGACTCCTCCTGTATACCAAATAGATGCGGCCAGTGCCAACAAGACTGGAATCAAAACAGGGCCAAGAGACAGAGATGACCATTCATTTCCAAAGCAAGTCTTGAAGATACATGAAAAGGGGCTTTCTTGCTTGTTGCCTCCATGTTGTGGAATACTGTTCCTTGCTCTAGACCAGGGTGGAGAACCTCTGCCTCAGACTGAGTCTGCCAGCCTCCCAATTTAGCCCACAAGGCTGTTTTGAGGAAGCCATGTCAACTCACCCTACTTCTGACATCATGCATGACTTCAGGTAATGGCAAGGCTGCAGAGGAATGACTGGGAGCTGAAAGTGGACTCCTGATTGCTCCTTTGCTGCTTACAACCAGTGCTTTTTTCTGGGGGGGACACAGGGGTACGCATACCCCTGTGTCCCCCCCCCGAACGCAGTACGCATACTGAGGCTTGCCATTGTTTTATTGATTATAGTTTAGAAATTATTTATTGTAACTGTTGAGTGGATTTCTGTTTAACTTTTATATGTTATTATTATTTAATACTATTCTAATGATGGTTGAATGTTACTTTTTTGATGTAGGTTGCCTATTTTAACGTTTTGTTACCACATTTTTGTCTTGCATTAGATTGTTCTAAGATGTACATTTTTTGTTTCTTCAGCTTGTAAACCACCTTGAGAATTGTAAGATAGAAAGACGGCATACAAATTAAAAAATGATGATGATGATGATACCTTTAAGCATTCTGTGAATCTTTGTACTTTTCTCCATTTTCTTCTATTTATTTTTCCTGATTTGAACTATAAAATGGTGATTTTCTTGAGTCAAAATGAGAGTACCCCTAAACATTTTTTTAAAGAAAAAAAGCACTGTCTACAAACCAGAAGCAGTAGGTGTATGCCTTGCTGGAGGATGGCAGCCGCTTATCCCTCCCAGTGTGGTTCTGTGAAACTGCCCTGTGCCGATCCTTCCCTCTTCCAATGCTGTAGGTTGAACATCTTTCTCCCCATTTGCTGCTGCCACTGCGGGAAGCAAGCATAACTGCACCTTAAAATGCAGGCTTCTTTCTCCGTGGCAGCTGGGGCTTGGGAAGCCTGCAGGGGGATCTCGACAAGCGGGCGGGACAATACACCTGGCAATCTTGCGATGTCATAATGATTTCATGTGACTGACAGGTGGTTAGTGCTGCGAGGCCCATCCTGGTAAGGATCTTGCCTTGGGAGACATAAATGTTTCCCACCTCTGCCAGTGTGGTGTAGTGGTTAAGAGCGGTAGACTCATAATCTGGTGAACCGGGTTCGCTTCCCCACTCCGCCACATGCAGCTGCTGGGTGGCCTTCGGCTAGTCACACTTCTCTGAAGTCTCTCAGCCCCACTCACCTCACAGAGTGTTTGTTGTGGGGGAGGAAGGGAAAGGAGAATGTTAGCTGCTTTGAAACTCCTTTGGGTAGTGATAAAGTGAGATATCAAATCCAAACTCTTCTTCTTCTTCTACACACTAGAATCTAGAGCATGGGTAGGCAAACTAAGGCCTGGGGGCCGGATCCGCCCCAATTGCCTTCTAAATCCTGCCTGCGGATGGTCCGGGAATCAGCGTGTTTTTATAATAATAATAATAATAATAATTTATTATTTGTACCCCGCCCATCTCGCTGGGTTTCCCCAGCCACTCTGGGCGGCTTCCATAGAAACCAAAAATACGCTAAAATATCACAAATTAAAAACTTCCCTAAACAGGGCTGCCTTCAGATGTCTTCTGAATGTCAGGTAGTTATTTATCTCTTTGACATCTGATGGGAGGGCGTTCCACAGGGCGGGCGCCACTACCGAGAAGGCCTCTGCCTGGTTCCCTGTAGCTTTGCTTCTCGCAATGAGGGAACTGCCAGAAGGCCCTCGGTGCTGGACCTCAGCGTCCGGGCAGAACGATGGGGGTGGAGACGCTCCTTCAGGTATACTGGGCCGAGGCCGTTTAGGGCTTTAAAGGTCAACACCAGCACTTTGAATTGTGCTCGGAAACGTACTGGGAGCCAATGTAGGTCTTTCAAGACCGGTATTATGTGGTCTCGGCGGCCACCCCCAGTCACCAGTCTAGCTGCCGCATTCTGGATTAGTTGTAGTTTCCGAGTCACCTTCAAAGGTAGCCCCACGTAGAGCGCATTGCAGTAGTCCAAGCGGGAGATAACCAGAGCATGCACCACTCTGGCGAGACAGTCCGCGGGCAGGTAGGGTCTCAGCCTGCGTACCAGGTGGAGTTGGTAGACAGCTGCCCTGGATACAGAATTGACCTGTGCCTCCATGGACAGCTGTGAGTCCAAAATGACTCCCAGGCTGCGCACCTGGTCCTTCAGGGGCACAGTTACCCTATTCAGGACCAGGGAGTCCTCCACACCAGCCCGCCCCCTGTCCCCCAAAAACAGTACTTCTGTCTTGTCAGGATTCAACTTCAATCCATTAGCCGCCATCCATCCTCCAACCGCCTCCAGGCAGTTTTTACATGAGTAGAATGTGTCCTTTTATTTAAAATGCATCTCTGGGTTATTTGTGGGGCATAGGAATTAATTCATTCCCCCCCCCCCTTCAAAATATAGTCTGGTCCCCCACAAGGTCCAAGGGACAAGGGAGCGGCCCATGGCTGAAAAAGTTTGCTGACCCCTGATCTAGAGTGTAGAGATAGATAACTGATAGATAGATAACCTGTACTATTATCCTCCTTGAGCATGTGGATGGAAATATTTGTAATCACATATCACTAAAGGGAAAGTAGCTTCAATTCAAAGCACGGAGAAAAAGTTTTATTAGCATTTGGGAGCAGCGTCTATAGATGAAGATATATAGTAATATCTGATAAAAAAGCTGTGACTTTTTGTCACAATATGCTTCACTTTGGGGTGTGTGTGTGTGTGTGTGTGTGTGCGTGGAACAATACTTCCTGTCTTACTGAGGATTTGCAAACCCCCAGAAAAATGTGGCCTTCTGATTTAATATGCGCACAGCAGTTTGTGTTGGGACCCGCGATGGACTCCAGTACTCTCTAATGTATTTTCTACAGGTTCTTATTAAGCACTTCATCAGAATAAGGCAGACTGCTAGGAGATCTGTGGGTGCCTTTATTCCTCTTCTCATTTTTCTTTAATTCAATATACGAGAAAGAGAGAGAGAGAGAGAGAGAGAGAGAGAGAGAGACTCGGAATGTAATGTTTCCATCAGTCCGACTTCAATAATTTGCATGATTGGTTGCTCATGTAGTATTTGTCTATTATTCTGTGACATATTTTTTAAAAAGTGCTAGCAATTCCTCCGAGGCCATCTTAGTAGATGAACCGTTGCGTGGTCATGAAACTCACAGCACGGTGTTTATTATGTTTCAGATTGAGATGTGACTGCAGCAGAGAAAGAGCCACGGGGGCCTTTGCACATGATTACCTTATTGTGTTATCAAAGCACGTTTCTTTCTCATTTATTGCACACTGTCCGCATGTGCGCTATCTACCGATAGCAGAGGGCTGCACAGCAATGAGCAGTATTCGATGCTCCACCAAGCAGTAGCATGTTCAAACTGCCCTGGTAGTTAACCTCTAAAAACCTGCTTCTGTGGCTCAGCCTTTTCCTGGCCCCTGAAGCTTGACATTTTGGGTCCCCAAATTCAGTGGCAGATGTTGGTCTTTAACATTTTGACAGCACCCTATACAAAGCCAAAATTTGGCGCACCCCCACCTCTCACCTTCTGTTCTGCTCAAGTCACTATGTTGTAGCTGAGAAGCCCTGCAGTGCCCTCTAGTGCTGGCGCCCAGTGCAGCAGAACTTGTTGGACTCGCCAAATTCCAGTGTATACAGTATAGCATTTCAGGCTTAACAAACGAACGTGTTAATGGAGGATGACCACTTTCCTCCTGATTAATTGATAGGGCCCACAACGCTTAAAACTCCTGAAGGACCTCTCACGCTGCGGGCCAGGCAAATGTAATTCCTCCAAATGTCAAATCTGATGATCGAGAAAATTAAAATATGCCTTCCCCTTATTGTCTTTATTAGAAGCTAGGATAAAATGAGGAGTTATTTTAAGTAATGTGGGAAGGAAGCTTTAAAAAGGCTGTTTTAGTATGACTTTGCAATAGGTCATTATATTTATGTAAAATTCATTGGTGAATTGTTCCGAGCTAGGCAGTTGATTGATTGATTAATTGATTGATTGACTGACAAATCTTTAACAAATTGATCACCCTGCTTACCAGTTATGTATGCCAAGAATACAATTTGTTTTACCCCTATGGTATACAGCTGTGGAAATGCATGTTTGGCAGTGGGAATGTTGTTCATTATCGCAAACACTATGGATATTTTCTCAGTGTTGTTGATGTGACCAATACCATGCATACCAGTGTAATGAAAACAGCGCTACTGCATATGTACTGAATGGCAGCTGTGTGTTTTGCAATTGCTCCATGCTTCTTGCATAATTTAACCCAGTCATATTTCTACTTGTAGACATTTTGCTGTAATCAGGAATGAATGGTAGTAGGATTGATCCGTCTACCATTGAACTGTCTTCATTGACTGGGAGTGGCTCTCCAGAGTCACAGGCAGGGGACAGTCTTAGCCCTACCTGGAGTTGCCAAGGATTGAACCTGTAACCTTCTGCATTCAAATCAGGTGTTCTACCACTGAATTACTGCCCTTTCCTTGCTAAAGGTGCTGTGCTTCACTTATCCCTTGGGCTTGCGTTTATTTAAGATGTTTGTGTCCTATGTTTGCTCATCCTGGAATTCAACAAGACACCCTTGAGCTTTCCTGGTAGTCTTCCGTCCATGTGCTTACCAGACCAGAGCAACACCTGTCTACCTGTAAGCTTTGTATACCTTCACATTGTGCTCTGCCTTGTAAGTAGAACCTCCTACAAGAAAATTCTAGCACAATGCTTTTTGCAGGAAATGATTTTGTCATGGAAAATTGTTTGTGTAAGATTAAACAGGCTGGTCAGATATTTCCAACCTGGTGTGTACAACTGACACGGCACCTTCTCCCTGCTCACTACAACTGCTAGCCACTGAACATTTAGCATGTTATTCCTGAAAAATTAATCACCTCCTTTCTTCTTTCCGCAGTAAAGAAACTCTGGGTGATCCTCTTCGCAAAGTTCCTTGGAGTAAAACGGAACACTCGCCCCATTCAAGCCAAGAGTTACTTCCACAGACAGTTTCCTGATGTTGTACCCTGTAGAGAGAGACAGAATATAAATCTAATGAGCAATTGTATGGAAATCAGAACATTGTCACTATGTTAGTTAGTTTTTTTTTAAAGAACAGGGAGGGAGGGAAATTTTGTTCTTTGTTTACATAATGGGTTTAATCACCACTATTTATTTATTTAAAATATTTCCTACTTGCTCATCATTGCCAAGACAATCCCAGAGAGGGTTACATTAAAATAAACGCAAAACACATATTTAAAATAAACAGAACGAATAAGCTGAAATCAACAGTATGAACAACAAGTTCAGCTTGGCCCTGAAAACCCAACAAAGTCCGGGGGCCACTAGGGGCGCATTGGAAGATGGCCGACAATAACATCTCTCCGACCCACACGAGGTAATTAAGAGGCTGTGATGGGAGTAAGCAGCCTCCCTGCCCCCCCAAGCGAGTGGGGGGGGGACTGCCCTTGCCTGCTGTGCCCTATACCACCCCCGAATTCGAGGGGGTGGGGGCACTAGGCAGAAAGCCCTTGTGTGGACCTCGGCTCTCCTGGACGCTGTCTCTGATTCGCGCCACTAGCTGCAGCAACTTCAAAAGAAACAATTAGGAGGAAGCAAATGCACATATTTCAAGGAAGAACGGGGAGTAAAGACTGCTAATTGAAGAGATCTCTGAGAAAGAAGACGGGTCGGATAAACAGGAATATATCATGAGAAGACACACCAAGGCTCGGGATGTCGACAACGGGACTGGATGGGGGGGGGACTTTCCTTTCTTTTCTTTATGTGATTAACCAAGAATCCCCTCCCCACAAGTCAGAAATGCCGCTTAAATGACCTAAGCTGATGATTTAAGACTGTGTGGAGATAATTTCTAACCAAAAGCATGTTTTAAGGAGATCGTGGAAAGTATAAGAGCTTTGGGATGACGCAGTAAAAAATAGCGTCACCATTTTGGCAAGCTCTGTCGAAAGACTTATGTCTGGGAGGAGGAATGGATCTGTTTTCATATTGCGGGCGAGCCTCCTCAGAGGGCGACAGATTTGCAAAGATTAATGATGGAAAGAGTGCTTTTATTTATGGAAGTGATGATATAAGGAAACCATCTCGATATGTTGATTGGACGAACGGAAAAATTCACACAGGATTACAACTGGTGTTTACCTGCTTAAGGAGATTATCAGAAGAGATCACAAAGAAAAAAGAAAAATATATGAATAAGATGAGATGTGGGAACAGCAAGATAGGACTGGATAGAATTATGAACATTATTTGTACAGATTTGTGGATATTAACGCAGCAGCAAGAAGATGATTGGAATCCCCTTCGGAACTTGAAATATGGGTACCCCCAACAAAAAATTTAAAATTCGGCTTTGTAATTCGGAATTTATGTGATTTGATTTAATTTGATTGGTTGGTTAATAAAAAATATTTTTTAAAAAAAAGAAAACCCAACAAAGTCCATGTCCAATGAATCTGAAAAGGGAAGGAATTCCATTACTGGGATGCTGATGCCAAGAAGGATATCCTTCAAATTTATGCATATTGAAGAGGACCTTGGTGACAGCAAGATGTTATGTGTTTCTGAGTGTAATAAATAGTGATGGTTTCCAAAATTAGGCAGCTGTCTTATACACACTTTTTTGGGAGTAAGTCCAACTGAACACATATGTCCATGACGGCCCCCTTAGACAAGTACATGTTGGGGGAAAGGCCTATTATCAGGGCTCAGATTGGCTGAATGTATCTAGACACACACTCAGTCTTGCCCCGCTCCCTGGGTCCTGATCTGGATTGGACTCTTGCAAGGGCAATTTGTCGCATGTGATTTGCTATTACATAGATAAAAGCAAGTTTGGAAGTAAGGAAATTGGAGCGTTGCTTCAGCACTGGTCTGAAGTTGATGGGTGCATTATACAGACTGCCAGAGAGAGGTCAGGTTGAGCCCCCCGCTTCCCTGGCAGGGGTCTGTTTTGGAAAATAAAGGTTATGTGTCCCATTACATAGGTATGTGCTATGCCATACTTGAAAGATACCCTGCAACACTTGTGTTTGGTGTGGTATAGGAAGAGAGCGTTTTTAAGCTGATGGTAGTTCAGGGGAGGAGTCATCTGAGTCACCCTGAGAAGGAAGGAGGGTAGAATATCCTTTTCTGAGACCAGGGATGGAGACCTCATTGTCTAGGGACATCGCCTCTTGGGAGCTTCAGGGACTCAGTCACCCCCATCCTTGGAGGTATCATCTGGCTTCGGTTGAGTTCTGAGGACTGAGAGTCCTGGGAGACAGTCAAACACATTATACTTACTTAAAATGGTTGCTATTCTGATGTTAAGAGTTTCGGGCACTACACTGGAGCAGGTGCCAATGCTAAAAGCCAAATCTTGCAGTGGATCTGTGAAGAAAAGAAAATGAAAGCCACAGGTGAATCAATTTTCTATACATTACAAAGGAGACTTGATTTAAGAGCAAGTGGACCCCTAAATGGGAGGTTTGGTAGAGACATCCAGAAAATATTGCTCTACTAATCTGGTGACGCCACTTAATATTCATTCATCATGATTTGATGCTATCAAGGTGGACACACCCCCCCCCCCCCCGCTTGCAGTTACACAACTTCTGGGCTGGCCACACTGCTGCATTTCCAGTCAGTACCAGTGCCATAACTTCCCGCTGACATTGTCTCACTTTTTAGACCACAAATGTTCTGGTTATTTTTGTTCTGCTTTTGTTGGGCTATAGCCCCTCTGGACGGCAATAATGTGGTAGCATTGGGAAAGCATTACAGGACAAAAGAAAGTAGAAGATATCTCCCACTAATGCACTAATTGCATTAAGAATAAGAACTGCAATAAAACACCAGTCTGGAGGGGCCCTAAGATCAAATGTCCTATGAAAGCGCCACTCTGAAATGAAATGTTGTAATGAGAACCACTATTTTGGTCTGATGACGTGCTGTTCCATTTCTCTATGAGTGCCACCACACTTCCTTATTCTATGAACTCAAGGAACCTCAAAACCTGCTGCAGTTACATAGCAGCATAGGAAGCTGCCTTGTTTTGCTTTGGGTGGTATATAAATAAACACTAGCATAGCATAGGATAGCATAGCATAGCAATTGCCCCCAGACCCTGATGTCTATATTAATCCAGAAGAACTTGTGCAAGAGGAGCCCACAATGCCTGTACTCCTGAGGTCCGAGGAGGTCATGCTGCCCTCCTCTGACTTTGAGGGTTCCAGGTCAGACACTCAAGTGGGACCACAGTCTCCCCATCTCAGCTGAAGCTGATGAGTACTAAAGCAAGAATACAGATCCAGCTTCTCAGATTTGCAGTTCCTTTTGGAGGCTCAGTCTGAGACTGACTGGTGCTGAAACAACTTGTATGGAGTCTCCCACTTGAGCTCTATACGGAGCTGTCCAGAGCTGTTCAGGGTCACCCAGAATTCTGAAACCATTGTATTGCCACCCCTTCGTTCCTTCTAGATTTCATCCAAACCTGAACTCTTTTTGGGAGTCAGACCCCCAATACTGCTGAGATGGCACTTGAAAAAGAGCAACCCTCCCCCATAACCTCATAGTGTTTTCCTCTGCTTTCATTATGTGCCAGGAACTATTCCTGCTATTTGTGTTTTCAGTGGTTGCATGTCAAAGCTAGCTAGGCTTCAAGATTGCCTTACTGATTTTTGAATATTGCAGGTGTGATCTCCTAGCTTTCGTGTTTCTCTGTTCCCTCAGTCTTCTTCACTGGCTGCCTTTTGTGCGGGGTGCGGAAAATGCCAACACAGTTGAAGCCATGTCACACATTAATTTCAGCCAATGAGACAAGCACCCAATCATCTCCCTTTAATGTATGTTGGGAACTTGGCAGCAATCTTTTTCTTCTTTTTTTACACAGTTACTGTTAGAATGTTGTTTGGTGGTTTTTTTCATTTAAAAACTTCTGACAGTTATTTTGTAATTGTATTTTCGGGAAGGACCTACAAAACCAGGTTGATTTTGACTTCTCTTTTCAGTGTTTTCATTACCCCTTTCCCATTTCCTCCTCGGCCTCTTCTGGATAATGGTAATTTGACTTCTGCAAGAGAATGTTTTACTTCTTTTTATTTTTGTGCAGAAGGTCAGGGGTGGGGGGGAGAGAGAGACACTTCCTTCCTTCTTCAAAATGTTGCTTGTATGCTAAAAAAAAAAAAATGTTGCTTGTATGCTGCACAAGTCACAGATCTGAGAACAGTAATTCTTCTATCTGTGCATTGTGCCTTCAAGTGTGGATTAGTTTTGCACCTGCAGTGGGGAGAGATGTACAGCAGCTGGCATTTTGTATTTTGTTTCAGGTGTCATGAAATCTCTCTCTCTGTGTGTATATATATATATGTGTGTGTGTGTGTGTGTGTGTGTGTGCAATCCACAGAATGGCAGATTGGGCTAATTTCAGTAAATGCAGCATTTTTTCCTATCCTCTACAGCAGGCATGGCCAAACTTGGCCCTCCAGCTGTTTAGGGACTACAATTCCCATCATCCCTGACCACTGGTCCTGTTAGCTAGGGATGATGGGAGTTGTAGTCCCAAAACAGCTGGAGGGCCAAGTTTGGCCATGCCTGCTCTACAGGGAGCTGCAGGCCATTTAAGAAAACTGTGTAGCTTGGGATACACAACCTAGTGGGTTGTGCCTGGGACAGCCAATTAACATGGCCCTGATCGACACTGATGCTCAAAATAGCCTGGGTCCCGTGTCACCTAACTGGCTTGTCTGTCTGCTGTTTCTGCGCTCCCCAGGTTGTGTGGTGGGGAGGCTGTTGGTGATTATTCAGCTGATAAAGGAAAGGTGCTGTATATAAGCTGAAAGGCATGCTTGTCTATATTGTTTCCCAAGTTTTGATGCTGAGCTATGCTTTTGAAAGCAGATTCTGGGCTTAACTCTAGGTGAGCTCTGGCTCGGATTAAGCAGTGCACTGTGGGAGACAGCAATGCTTCTGAATACTCATTGCTAGAAACCACAGGAGGGGAGAGTATTGTTGTGCTTTTGGGCTTCCTGCAGTCATCTGTTTGGCCACTGTGAAAAATGATGCTTGACTAGATGGCCCAGCAAGCTCTTCTTACGTTGAAATGCACAGACTGGGAAAAGAAGCCCAGCCCATTTTGCAGTCCTGACTGAGGACCAGCCTTCTCCTTATTTCACTCAGGGAGCCCCATTCATTCACCCGTCCAACTGCAGGCTGCAAATGTACACATCCTCGGTTCTCACAGAGTCATAATGTTTACCCTTCTTTCCTAGGAGAAAATGACACTCTCACTTCAACTTTTCACGTCGCTGCCACATTCTAGAACAAGTGGCACTGTTGAATTCACAGTCTTCCCTCCACCCACTTTCTCCAATCTGTTCTCACTCGCAGAATTCAAAGTTTACTCGTCACACTTCATCCTTTTGATCATGGAATAACTGCATATGCACCATGTGGGAACCAATGGGAAGCCGCAATGCTCCAAGAGAAAGGGAAAAAATGGCGAACTGGACCCTAGCTCTGGGAACATCCTCTGAGGATGGAATATTGTTTCCAGTAGGGGTTGACTGCTGTGCCACACAAACTCTGCACGGAGAAAGTCCCAAGGACAGCTCCTGGCATCTCCAGGTAGGTTTGGGAAAGAGCCCAATCTGGAGAACACTGGACAACACTGAGCTGGGCAGACCCACAGTCTGACTTGGGAAAAGGAAATGAACTCCTGTTCTGGAGATGAAGCTTGCTGAGATGTGTGCATGCACAATGACGCCCTATCAAAAAGGCCTTCAACCAGGGAACAACTTGGGTAAATACTTGGTTAGCTGCCTGTCCAACTCTGTACAGTGGTACCATGGGTTAAGAACTTAATTCGTTCTGGAGGTCCGTTCTTAACCTGAAACCGTTCTTAACCTGAAGCACCACTTTAGCTAATGGGGCCCCCTGCTGCCACCGGAGCACGATTTCTGTTCTCATCCTGAAGCAAAGTTCTTAACCTGAGGTACTATTTCTGGGTTAGCGGAGTCTGTAACCTGAAGCATCTGTAACCTGAAGCATCTGTAACCCGAGGTACCACTGTATTCTTATCTCTTTCATGCCTTCAGCCAATAATCTAAGCAACAGGTTGCTCTGTCCCAAACAATGAAGTATCTAATGCTCCTATGAGCCACTGGGGAGAGGAGACCCGCCCAGCATTTTGGAATCACTAATAGAAACATGCTACAGCTCTATTCAGGTCTTCAAAGAAACAGGAGGGAATAAAAGCATGTACCAGCTCTCCCCCAATGCCCCTTTTCTCCACCTGAACCAACCCAGATCCCCTGGATATCAAGGCTGAAGATCTGATGGTGGTTCTTTGTTTGGCTGAGCATGCTTAGAACCTTCCCTGTGCTCAGGAACCCTGGGTGTGCAGGGATCCTGATTGCCACGGGAATACTAAGCTAGTTCAGCCAAACGCATGAGATGGGATTCACCTAGGAGCCCTGAGAATTTCCTCTTACACAACAAGCCTTTCCTCTCCTCTCCTTGTGCATCCTGTCCCCCTGAAATTAGCTCTGGAAGGGGTCAGGAGAACTCCTAGGAGGAAGGAGAGGGTGGAATCGCTTTGCCTGTCAAGCTGCAATGCTTATGCAGAGTGAATGGTCCGAAGAGCGCAAAGTTGAATTCCTCCCATAAATAATTCCTGTTCAGGCATTTAGCATTAATGAGTGGAGGTTGGGGTCATAGCCTACAGGGACACTGGGGGAGGAGCTAGCATCCACAAACTCCTGCCCCTTCCACTCTTTCTCCCCTTTTGTTCTTTGAATACCTGAACAGGGGTTTAGAATTGTTCTATCACCTCCTCCACCAATAACCTCTTACTGCCCATGCATGATTTGGTTCAATAACCCTGAACGGTTAGTGGATAATTTTCTAACACATTATTGCTTTAAATTATTTTTTGTGAAAACAGAATCCTGCAGATCAATGGCATGGGTTTCTACTAAGGCATTGATCTGGCTGAGTTCATGCAGTTCTTAGTGGTGTGTGGTGTGTGGTGGGGAATCCTTTGGCCTTTCCGTATTACACTTCTGGGAGCAGTGAAACAATGGCAGGGCAGTGAATTACTTTAGCTCACTCCCCCCCCCCCATCCCCCAGGTTCACACTAAAATAGAGCAGGAAGGAAGCTGGAAATGAACACATGAATGAATAATTCTTAACACTTACATAGTGCTTTCAAAACCCTTAAAAATACACCCTCTCATTTAATACTCCCAACAGCACTGATGAAAAAATGATTGCAGGACATTTTTAAAAATCACAGTTAAACGTTTTTGCCGAACGCAGTGTTTCCCCAAACTTCTGACAGCTGATGTAAGCTCTCCCCCTCCTTTCAGCTTTACACTTGCATAGATGCAGAAGGTCATTAAAAAGAGGTCTGCAGCACTGTGAACGCACTTTGGGCTTTCTGCCACCCCACTTCCTGCTGGGGGATGAAACAACACCCCCCCCCCGCCAAACAATTTGCCTGAGAAAGGAGGAAGTTGTAACATTTCAGGCAATCAACCGGTTATGAGGCATGTGTGCCCCAGCACACCCAAAGGCTTAGGATGCAAGGCCGCTGGGCAGAGTAAACGCTTTTCTTACAGATTTCAGTCCCTGGCGTCTCCAGGCTATTGCTGCTGCTGTTTTCCTCTTAAATATCTCAGATAGCAGGTGAAAGGAAAGACCTCTATGTGAGACCCTAGAGAGTCTGTTGGCCAGAACAGACAACCCTGGTCTCTCAGGAGCACTTGTTTCCCCATTCTAATTCGGCATACTGGCATTTGGTTCAGGTGTCACAGCCAAGTCATGGTTTCACGCCTGCATTTCTCCTGACGTGCTTCCGTTGTCTCCTCTCTCTAATTTTCTGGCTGGTGAGAACTCATCTTCGCTATAACAACTGAGTAGGGCAGGACTACATGGAATTGGCAGAAATGACTGGCAGAATCCGTGACCAGGGAAAAGAGTCGGTGGAAGAAGATTGGAAGAAATTCAAAGATTATTTACAGAAATATTGCAAAATTAATGAATGTAAGAGTGATGTTGGATTGAAGTTAAGTGGCTTCTAGCTGTACAGGCTTTAAAGTTATAAATATATCAAGACTAAGGATTAGGATTAAAAAGGTTAAAAGAATGGAAAAATTGGTTTTTAATAGGTAAAAATTTAATGTTATAATATATTAAGATTAAGGATTGGGATTAAAAAGGAGGGAAAGAAATTGCTGGACTAACAAACTGAATTGGAATACAAAAGAGGGAGGTATGAGGAAGTCCGGGAAACAAGTAAATGTAAAAGAAGTTATGAAAAGACGGAATTGTTTTTAACTGTTTTTTTTTCCTCCTTCTATCTTTTTGTATTCTGTATTTTGTATTGTATATTTTTCTTTTTTATTCTTAAATTTTTCTTTTTATTAATGTGATTCTATTTTTTGTGAAACTTTAATAAATATTAATTAAAAAACCCCCCCAAAAAACCCCAACTGAGTAGGGCAAACTTTGATTACTGCAAACCATAGTTTGCCTCCGGTATGAAGACTATGACACATTTGGTCATGACAGACTCAATCTCAGACACCTGGGCTTTTTAGACCAAGAATGAAGCGTGTGGCCCTGCACACACTCGACTTCGGTACTTCTATTGTGGGTTGTTAAACCACAGTTTCTTGAGGCACTGTAACAGGGAAACGATGGTTTAATTTCCCTTTGCAAACCAGGATATGCCACCCTCCCAAGAAGTGTTCTTATTGAAATGTGTGAGGAAAAGAAGGAGGGTAGGGGAAGAAAGAATATACAGGCAAAAAACTATGACTGATTAGACTGAGATTAGACTGAGTGGGTTGCATGGCAGTGATGCCCTGCTCCACCATGTAGTGTGCTCTGCTGCCCGCCATGTGCACCCTGGTTGCTTCGCTGGTGATGCTCATGATGGGTGGGGCAGTAAGGTCACAGGAGCCGCCGGTGAAGTACTGGCACCTCCTCCCCCCTTGGAAAAGAAACACTGCCTGAGCATATGATGGAGGGGCTCACAGTGCTCACAGCATTAACACCCCAAGAAGGTCTTGCTTCTCCCATTGCCTTGAATTCCATCAGAAATCAAGCATCTCTCTCCCTCACAGGCTTCAGCCTGCAGCCTCCTGCTTCTAGCACACACACACACCTCAACTGAACTCTGGATTTTGTGCTTTTTGTGCCATTATCTCACCAAGAAACTGGCCCGGCTATTCCAGCAATTCAATCCTTGCTTTGATTCAGGAACATGAAGGTAGGGTTGCCATATTTCAAAAAATGAGCTTTTTTTAAAAAAAAGTTTTGCCCAAACATCTGGGTTGCCATACGTTTGGAATTCCCAGACACTGTATACAAGGGCTGAATCCTGGATATGCCTGGGGAATTGGATGTATGGCAACCCTGTAAGGGAACTCAGGCAAACAGCCCACCCCCCAGAATTCACAACAATAGGTTTTTTTTGCCGTTTAATCTTGGAAACATCCAGAAGTGTTTAAATCCAAGTGGTGAATTTTGCCTTTCCCCCTCTCCCTTTGCCGAGACCTGAAACGGTTCTTGTGAGCCTACTTCAAGCAATATAACTTGAACTGCTTGGTTGAGTGTGAAGGCATCAATATTTGGCCCTCAAGGAAAGGACTGCCAATACTGCAGTGTCTGTCTACCCAAAGAGCAGAGCCTGGCTGGGACCAGCTCATGTCATCCTGTGCGTCAGGTACCTGAGTGCTTTATAAGTCGCCCTCTATTGACATGCCCTGATTTGTGCTTCACATGATCAGTAAAACCATCTGGCGCCTAATCTGTCTTTATTGCTGACTCTCCTTAAGCATGCACTGGGGAGCCATTTTGGTACCTTGAAGCTTAGGGATATTTTTCTTCCTGCTGCCATGGTGTTGATTTCTGGAAATAGCACCGGGTTATGCTTCATGTTAAATGACAGAGTTTAATCTAAGCCCACAACCTCTGGGAAAGACAAATCTGAAATGTACTGGCTTCTGGGTTTGTTTTTTTTCTTGATCTCTTGTCATGATGGTTGATGAGCCTGGGTTTTAATTTGTCAGAGTGACTGAGAGAGGGGTGGGAACAGTACTTTGGCTGTGGAGAGAGAAAAGTGTATGTGTGTGTGTGTGTGTGAGAGAGAGAGAGAGAGAGAGAGAGAAAGAGAGAGAGAGATCCTTTTTCTCCTCAGGTATGAACTTTTTATTTTTTAAGAAAAGCTCTCTGTGTCTCTGCCCGCTAATTTGATACAAAGGAAGCACAGAAATTCAGACAGACCTAATCTTCCGAATCACATGCTTTCGATTTAAGCTCTTTTGAGAAATGAACTGAAGAAACTGATTCATGAGAGCCACAGCTGATAGAGGGCTGGATGTTTTATCCAGGTCCAAGCCCTTATTCAGCCATAAAACTCACTAGCCTTCAATCTGTCGCTGGGGGGCAGGGACCAATATGCATAACCCTGCTCCAATATGGCTGCTTTTCCCCCTCAAGAGACGACACTTCAGGAGGGTCCCATTTTGATCAGAGAAGTGGCAGATAACCTGCTGGATGGGCAAAAATCTATGCTCTTGGGGGCATAGATTTGGTCCAGAGGCCCCCATTTGCTAACCAACCAGAGTTAATTCATTTACTCATCCATTTGTAAGGAAAACCAAACATTCAAGGAAGTTGGGCTGGCTAACACCTTTCAAAACCATGTATAGCATTGAGTTAACCATGTTTACTCTGACGAAAACTTCATGGGTTTCAGTGGAACATGCTACCAAGGTATAGGATTGTGTTTGCTAGTCAATGTTTGTGGCATGAACCAGACGGTACAAAGTTTGGGATATATATAGGAAAATCCTTTTTTAAAAAAAACCTGTCTGCTTATCATGTGTGTGAGAGGGTTTTGTTTCATTTTATTGTATTTGTATATTGCCCTTCATCCGTAGATCTCAGGGATGCTCACAACTGGCTTTTAGAACTGGGTTGTAAAAAGTGGCTCATCTGTTGATAGTCCCCTGTTTGCAGGAGTCTTCTATTTTAAAATCCAGTTTGAAGACAAAAGGACCACAAGGTTTCCCATCAAAGGTGAGCAGCACCTGAACAACAGACTGAGCAGGCACCCTGGTCACCTGTTCCCAACCTTCTCTGCAGTGGTGAGATGCAAATTTGTATTTCTATTTGAATTCTAGTAATCATTTATAAATCTAAAGCTGTGCATATAAATTACCTCATGGGTTTTAAAAATGCAAATACCCCCTACCCCATGTGTCTCGACTAGAGAAAAGGGTCACATGTAGCAAGTCTAGAAAAGCTGAGACTGGCAGGACTGGACTACCAGTAAGAGGGCATCTCTGTGTTTTTCCTTTTCTGAAGGGGCAAAACAAGCCAGTTTCATAGCGCCAGTTCTATTTTCCTATTACAGGAAGGGAATCCGCTTACAATACCTGAAAGCTAACTTCGTCTCCTAAGAATCGGCCGCTAAAAGATTTCACTCCAAATATTTATTTGCTCCTCGTGCCCCTCACTGGTTTTATTTTAATGGATGTGTAAAGCTGCGCCTGAGCTTCAGGGGAGGGGAAAGCAGGGAGGGCAGCCTTTGTGTTGGGATGAATTGGAAAAACAAACGCTCAGATTCTTCCTTTGCCATTAATCACTTTTCACGTCACGTGCCTCTTATGAATGAGATGCCTATGAAGCTAATTCCCTTTGTCCCCACTGCAGGGCGCATCAGTGCAGTGCAAGGCCAGCCGAGGTGCCGAGTTGAAAAGGAAGCGCTGCCAAGAGGCTGCCTTTCCATTCATTTCGGAGCAGCTTGTTTCCCTTATTCTTTCCAGCAGATCTGAAGAACAAACAAATCTTCCTTTTTATAAAAGTTATGAAATTGCATTATTATTTTTTTGACTGCTCATGCGTCATCTTTGCAGTGGGCCTGTCCTTGCCTCCTTGTTGGTTTTATTAGAAATTGGTTCAAAAGCCCAAATTCATGCTGAATTGGTGAAAGACATATATTAGGGACTTTTCTTCATTATATCTCTGCAGGGGTGCCAACTTGAATAAAATATTGGGGGGGGGGCAGGTAAGTCCCATCCCATATAATTGATCACAAGATGCAGTGCACACACCATTTGAATGCCAATATCCATCAATTTTGGGGGCCCAGGTCCCCTCAAATATTTTATGGGAGGGAGCGAAGGGACCTTAGCCCCTAGGCTTTGGCTCTTTCTTTTATTACAATTGTTTTTAATCTTGACAACTGAAAGTTTCATCATGCACAGTTTTATCTGATGCAAAGCTCCCATGGCCCAGTGGAAGCAGATTAAGAACACAGAATGAATGATACACTGAATGAGACTATTGATCCACCTAGCTCCACATCGTCTACACAGACCAGGAACAGCTCTCCAGCGTTTCAGACAAGAGTCTTTCAAATCAGTGCCAGGATAAGTCAGGAATTGAACGTGGAACCTTTGGTGCGCAATGCATATGCTCTACAACTTAGCTATGGTTCATCCCCCCCAAGCTATGGTCCTGTGATTTGGTGGGAAAACAATTGCTCCAATCTAGTGATGAGTTCTAAGCAGAGGAATTCTGATGTACGCAAGAAGCTGCTTGCACAGAATGGTCTCTCCATTTAGTTAAATGGGAGGAAACAATCCACACAGACAGTGTATTTTTGTATCTGGATCATTTTTGTATGTCGATCGGGTCCCTCCATTGAAAAAAAAGATGGAGATTCTTGCACATGAAAGGGATGCACACACCCACATGCACACACCCAGATACACATAAATCTCTGGACTGGGATGAGTGACTGTCCTAGATTAACCCAAAACCTTTTGTGGCTGAATGTGGTATCTGCCACGGGTCTGCTATGTCCAACTCTAGCAAGCCACCTACTGCTCTGCAGCTGCCTGTTTTCTGCCAATCAGAAAAAGTTAAATGGAGCTAAAAGATCTCACCACAGCTTCTGTAGTTTACCTCCAGCCGATCAGTCTTGCAGAGGAGGTGCGTAGGCCATTCAATGCTGGGGGTGGTATAAACCAACAAAAAGACAAAGGAAACAACTTTAAACATCTTCACGCTGAGGAAGAGGGACTGTGTGCTTGTGTCTCTATCTTGAAAACAGTCTGTTTGCCTGCTTCCTCCTTCTAGTGAATGCGGCAGCTCCAAGCCACTACACAAACTGCTTACACAAATGTTAATCCAATAAGGACTCGTGCCTTGAGATGGTATGAAAGAGTGAGCAACTGGCTAACCAGAGGGGCGGTGTTCCTCTTTTAAGGTCTCTGGGCTGTGTTTCCTGCTACTGTGTGCTAATAATGAAGGGTCCAAGAATGAGTCACTCGCTAAACCTGAGTTCCATGTGGCAAGAACACTCATGCTATCGCCCATGCAGTCCCCAAAAGCCTTTATGGCACTTTCATGCTTCGTCAGGTTACAAGCAAAAGTCCAACCAGTTTTGCAGTGCAATCTCATACATAATCCACTCAGAAATAAGACCTACTGACTGAGTTCAATAGGACTTACTTCTAAGTAAGGGACTCTCTGCTCTTTCCAGTTATATAATGGGATAGTTGCTGTGTGATGTAATGCTTTTAAGAGTGAATATGAAGCTGATGATCTGCACCTTTGGTTGAGTATCCCTGTTATTAGAGAGTGAACACAGAGCTTTCTTTTCCAGACTAATGGCGGGTTGTGTCTGAATTGAGAAAAGTTATGTGGCTGTAGTCTCATCCCTTATGTAGCCTCGTGTTCCTCCAGCCGGTAAATGTCACAGTTAGGAATGTGCACATAGGAACAGCCCTTCTCTGCAATTGTTTTGCTTTGTGTTTTTTTAATATAATAACTTGTATTATAAACTTGTGGGTGTTCAGGGGATGAGAAGAGGTGAGAAGAGAGGAACTACATGTGTCAGTTTGAGCTATGGCTTGCCCTGGAAGTCTCATCTGTCTGTCTTGAGAGACAATGGAGTGCACTTCAGGGGGTGAAGTCAATCCATTGCATTAGCAGCACCAAAGTGACCTTCCATGGTGTGCAAGCCTGGATAGTGTGTATGGAGGACCTGGGCAGCCCAGACAACAAGACCTCTCTCTTGGCCTCACTGATGTCTGCCAAAGGAAAGCAGAGCAATATGTTTGGCACCAGCTTGGTTGTAGGAGTTGCCAGAAGGAGCTGTACAAGGCGCTATCCAACTGTCTTAGGGACTCCACTCCTGATTTGCATATGGTTTACCTTCTCGCCTTTTCTTCTCCTAAAGATAACCTGCACGGCAGCGGGGGTTTAGGATAAGGGGGGGCTCAGGATTTAACCTCCTCCCGTCGGACCTGTAAGACAGAACTATTCCACCTGGCCTTTAATTTGAATTCAGCCTGATCTTTTATTTCCCTTCTCTTCCCTCCCCCTCCCCTTTTATGAAGATTACTCGCTCTGAGACCCCACAGCTAATTCTCCCCTGGCCTCCTCGCTGGCCCAAGTAGGACCAATTCAGCCAGCTAGCCCTGGGGATTATCTAATTGATTTTTGATTTTTATTGTTATTCATGTTTTTATACTGTATTTTATGCTGCTTTTATAATTAAGTGTTTTAAATTTGTTGTTAGCCGCCCTGAGCCTGGTTTTTGAACCAGGAAGGGTGGGGTATAAATTCTTATTCTTATTCTTAGAGTTATTCTTCTCCCTGATGGTCTATCTTCCCAGGCTGACAAGCCCCACCTCCCCCTGCACGTGTAGAAACTGTCTTCTTGACCATTGGACCCACTATTGGTCTCGTCTGCTCAATCTGCCAGAGCCTATCTATGCATGCAGGGCAAGTCCCTAACTCACTGAGAGTCTGAGACCCATCGTCTTCCCTCACTTGGTTTAGCCAGCCAGTTGGAGCTGTTTCTAGGATGTGGCTGCTGTTGCATGCTGACAGCTTCTAGAAGCCACAGCTGAGAGCTGAGTGTAGGGTGGACAAACTACCCAAGAAGGAGCATAATGTGCCCCCTCACCAGATGTCAGATTTTGTTTTGCAGTAGCTTGATTTAAAAACCAAAACCAAACCCTGGACCATAACATTTCCCTGCCCTGGGTTATAGTGAATAAGTGCTGAGTTTTAAATGCTCTCAACCATGCAGCAGCTATGTCATACCCACTGGTGTTGATGACACACAGAAGAAGCGCAAAGGGAAGGCGTGGAAAGTCAATTCTACTTTTCCTTGTAGAACATCAACAGAATAGTAATGATTGGGTAGTACTAGGGACAACCCTTCTAGAAGCAGCTCGTCTGGAGTTTTAAAGGTGGTGTTTTTGCTCTTGTGTTTCATTTTCCTGGTCTGGATTTTGAAGTCTTTAATGCTGCTATCTTAAATTTAGTGTACCACATAAGAATTGCATATTTTGATGTGTTTGATGTGTGGTTTGTTTGTTTTTAACAAGAGCACAATTATACACCTGATCTGTCTGGGAATGGATCCCCATAAAATGGGTATGTAGTTTTGCCTTGAGTGGTCCATTTTATTTCGATAGAACTACTTGCAAAGCAAGGGGCTAGCAGACTAATGGAAATGAGGATACTGCAGAGATGTGCATTAATGAAATTAATGTTTTTGAATGGATCTACAGCGCAGCTTCTCACTCGATGAATTGACTGCATTTAAACACATTCACAGATTGAAAAACGTCAGTGGTAATGCTGTGTTAGGATCCTAGGGCCAGAGGAGAGTTATTCTTATGTGCAGAAAAACTTATAAGGATAATCAAAAGTTGCCACTGTATGCAAAGCAAAAGCCATCGTCGTCGTCATCATCATCATTTCACTTTAAGCTTCAAAAACATTTCATTTTCCCCTACTGCAGTGACACACCAGAGCCCAAATGACTTCAGAAAAAAAGCAAGCATGAGGTCCATCAATACTGTGAAAAATCCCAATTTAAAAGATGTGTTGATATTGATTTGTCAAGTGAGCGTTGTCAGCTTTGGGTGAGGCAGAAATGATTGCTTCCAGAGGGCAATGGGAGCAACTTCTCCCTGGACGCTACTCTGGCGCATGTTCTTGAGAACTTTATCAGCGTGAGGAAGGGAGGGATCTCACTACAGGGGGAAAAGCCTCTTCCTGGTCTCCTTTTAAAGACATTCTTCATGTGACTGATACATGCAGGGAAACAAGGAAGTGGCAATGTAGTAAGTGGCTCCACCCTCAGTTATGTGCAATCATTACACGGTTGGCTTCTCAGTCCTGTGGAGAAGGTTGCTGTGGTTGTCTGCATAGCAAATATATGAGAGGGGCTATGGTTTCCCTACTACATTGTTGTGGATATTTCACCAGTATAGTTCTATGATGTGAGAAATGGACTGTACCAGATCACAAGAAGTTGTTTTTTATTTAAAAAACAACAACAACAATGAAAGGGAATATTATTGAGTGGCAGAACATGGAACCATGTGCTTCAACCTCTTTTGAAATCGTTCAAGGGGTTGGCACAAGAACTTACTCTAAATACTCAGGTTGCCCACAAATGCAGCAACACTTTCTCCGCTTGTTATTGTCAGTTTGCATTTCTAAGTGCAGAAAGTATTGATCTGATGTGTAGAGATCTTTCCTGTTCTAATTAGTTCAAGAGGGTTCTGGAAGCTTCTCTGTGTGAAAGAAACAAGCAGAAGGTTCATTCCTTCTGAGAAGCTGAGTACAGCTGGATTAAACTGGTTCTGTTATCTCTTCTGTCAAGGTCATGCTGACTATTATAAGAGGCCTGAAGGAGCCGGGGTTTTACTTTTGTATGTCCTGAAACAGTGAGCTGCATTGGATGGCAATGAGTTCTAGCATTATGAGAGAAGGAGAATAATTTCTTCCCCATCCACTTATGGTAAACCATGAATCATTTGAGACATCTCTCTCATGCTGCCCACCTTGTCCTTCCCCCCTAACGTACTGCTTCCATAGCATTCTATTTTGTGATGACTTGATATTAGACTTAAGGTAAAGGGACCCCTGACCATTAGGTCCAGTCATGGCCGACTCTGGGGTTGCGGCGCTCATCTCGCTTTATTGGCCGAGGGTGCCAGCGTACAGCTTCCGGGTCATGTGGCCAGCATGACTAAGCCGCTTCTGGCGAACCAGAGCAGTGCACGGAAACGCTGTTTACCTTCCCGCCAGAGTGGTACCTATTTATCTACTTGCACTTTGACGTGCTTTTGAACTGCTAGGTTGGCAGGAGCAGGGACCGAGCAACAGGAGCTCACCCCGTCGCAGGGATTCCAACCACCGACCTCACAATTGGGAGTTCATTTTATATACAGAGCGGCACATGTAAGCACAAGTCAAGGTTTGCACTCTTTGTGTTGTTTTACTTCCTATTCGAAGTGGGCAGGCTCAGAGTCAGCCCATCTAGAACTGAGCTGCAGTGCAGATCACGTAAGTTGGCCCAGGAAAGGGATAGCAGGGCCATAGATCTGTCTAGTTTGATCAAACAATTGATCAAGCAAACCAATAGCAATGTCTGGTTAAAGCAAGAACAATTATCCAAGGGAATGTGATGGAGAAGGAGTGTCTGGCACTGGCGGCGAATGTGCTGTTTTTAATATTGACAAAAAGTTCCAGCTGAGAATTACGTGCGAGTCCAATTTGGATGTTAGCTTGCAAAGTCAATTTTACACATTCTGACCTCTTACCGCCATGCGTGAATTCATATATTTGGCTTGTAATCCCCATGGAAATCAATGGGATTCACCTCTGAGTAGGCCTGTGCTGCTGTTAGACAGTAGGCTGCCACAATTAGCAGTTTGGGAAGAAAAACCACACACACTAGTAAGGACAAAATAATTGAAATAGATCTACATTTAAAATTGGTACTGAGACAAAGCTTCCTTGTGCATGAGTGAAATCTCACCCAAGTAGCGAAATGATTTTTAAAAAATTTTAAATTGACCAATGCCACTTCAAAATTCAACGCACTAATTGTACGGAAAATCTGAGGTAAATGTGCAGGATTATGCTGTGTAGGAAGATCCTGCTCACAAGAGGCAGGAGATACCCAGATCATTATGGGAGGGAACCTGGTTTGCAATGCAGCCTGGCTTAGTCAACTATGCCTAGAGGAAACAGAGAATTTCAGCATCCATTTTTGGCGGCTTTTAACGGTGACCTGTGCCTGCTTTGGGTCGCCACTTATAATGGAACACAGGAACCCCGTTGCCCCAGAGGCGGAGGCTCGTGCAATCGGCTGACCTTCCAGTTGTACGGTTTGTCACAGATCTGCTCAAGCTGACAGCAGCACTTGCCTCTATGATGGTACAAATGCAAATCGTGTCTTCCGTCTTTTTTGTTCTTTGTTTTTCAAAGACATCTGCACTGGAAGCTTTCGCTGGTAATGTTAGCACATTCTTGTCTGAAAAGAGGCATGTGTTACTCTTCAACCCTTTCCAGATCCAGGGCCTCCCCAAATCTGCATTTTGGGACCCATATATTTTTAAAATCCTCTAGATACAATTGTTGTTTACCCTTCTTTCCCATCTAAATTAAGGATGGGAACCACAGGCCTTTGGGGCCAAATGTAGCCCTCCAGGGCTCTGGGCCAGGGGTCTGGGACTCTGAGGAGGCTACACACTAAGGAGAGCCCCATAGCACATCCTTCTCCACTCTCTCCTCAAGTACTTTTGCCTGGGTGAGGTGTGGTGTTGAACTGAGATAATGCCGTTTGGCTGCCTGGTTGGAGATTGGGGAGGGGTATACTCCCCAACTGTCCTGATTTTCCTAGCACAGTCTCGTAATTGGTAAAGCCACCACAGCTTCTGACTTGAAATCGGGGCGTCCTGATTTCAAGGCTTTGTTTTCCCTCCACCCCTCACAGCACGGCCCCAGCATTGAGTGAGAACTCTCTCACTCTTTAGAGTGAGGTGAACAAGAGGTGAACAAGAGTGAACGCAACAGCAGATCATGGAAGCCACATGGTGCCTGAGGCTCACCTGCCATCAGCATGGTGGACTGGACCATGGGTAGGCAAACTAAGGCCCTGGGGCCGGATCCTGTCCAATCACCTTCTCAATCCAGCCTGCGGACGGTCCAGGAATCAGCGTGTTTTTATATGAGTAGAATGCGCCTTTTTATTTAAAATGCATCTCTGAGTTATTTGTGGGGCATAGGAATTTATTCATTCCCTCTCAAAAAAATATAGTCCTGCCCCCCAACAAGGTCTGAGGGACAGTGGACCGGCCCCCTGCTAAAAAGTTTGCTGACCCCTGGACTGAACTCTCCAGTGTAGGTGCTTCGGAAACAAGCCACACAGATCCTGCCTCTCTGCCCCTTGCAGCATGGCGGTCAGCTCTGAGCTTGGTGGCATACTCTGATGATGTCAATCACCAGGGTACCACTGAGAGCTGAAGGCAGAGAAACAGGAGCCTGGTCTTAAAAGGGCCACGGTGCAGATTGGAGTCAGCATGGGTGGTGAGTGAGTCTTAAGAGACTAGTAGGATGGGGGAGATGGGGCACCACAGTGGGGAGGAGGGGGTCAAAGTCCCCATTGTGTTAGTGGGAATAGCCAACACCCTCTGGGTGTTCTAGATGACAACTCCCACCAGCTCTAGCCAGCGTTTCCAATGCCCAGGGATGATGGGAGTTGTAGTCTAAAACATCTGCAGGGCACTATGGAGTGTTCAAAAGCAATTATTGTGGAAATGTGTTTGCTCCAGACAGTTCCCCCTTCCATTAGCCACCAGATGGTGCTGTTTACATTCTAATTTCTGCAAGCCATCTCTTCATTCTACAATATAGTATTGACCTAAAGGCAAATCTTCTCAATGTGAAACATTTAACATATATACGTCTCTCTCTCTCTCTCTCTCTCTCTCTCTCTCGTGTGTGTGTGTGTCTGCCTGTCTCCAGTTTGGTTTAGTGACAGTATTTCACCCTGCTGCAAGTGCCAGAGCAATTAATTTTAAACTTTTATTTCAGGCCTACACTTAAGGAATGAAAGAGGGGAAACCAGCTGGGCTCAGATGCCTCTGCTTATCTCAGAATACCAACATCTTTCTTTTTTGGCAGGTTTCTGAAATGGTCTTGTACACACTGCACAGCCCCGAGAGTGGAACATTCCTATACGGGTACCTAACCGTCAGCAGTGATGCACTGCAGAACTGGAAACCTCCTTGAAAATTTCACCGCCTGCATAGTGATGATGACTTGAAAGGGAAGAGAGAAAACCCACCTCTTTTCTCAGCCCCAAAAGACAAAACCAAGGAAATGTGGAAGTTCCTACTTACACAACCTGCAACCTGAAATGTGATATTCCAGGAGTATCTGTAATAGTTCTTTTTGGGTGGGGAGGGTCCCGGAGGAAGCAGTCCTTCAAAGAGCTGGCTTTCCAAATAGGAAAGATTGCAAGCTATAGAACTGATCTTGCAGAACTGCAGACCTGTTTTAGAAAGCCACTTCCGAGCTGGAGAGGAGGTGGGGTTGTGGGCTTCACGCCCTCCCCACATGCACGGGGGCTAACTCATAGCCCCCGCGAGACTGGGGAATCCTCAGTCGCGTCATCTCCCCGGCCAGCCAATTGGCTGGCCCAGGAGGCGTGGCCTGGCCTATTTAGGGCCGGCGTGACCGAGGATTTCCCTCTTTCCGCACTCCAGCTGATCAGGTTTTCCCACCCCGCCCACCCGTTAGGTTTGGCTCTCTGACATTGCTATGGACTTTGGTTGGTCGCCGTCAAGGGGCCTGGTAGGATTTTTTTCCACTTGGCAAATTGGCACCAGCCATTTGGTTTTTCGCCTACCTCGTAGCAAATTGTCACAACTTCCTCGGCATTGGCGGTTAGGTATTGGTAGGGATATTGTTATGCAGATGAAAGGGGGGGGGAGAAAGTGCCATCACCTCCCCCCAAATTGAAGGGTAGTCCGGTAACGGATTCTGGGGGGCGTGGCCCTGTCCTAAGCCTATGGAGGTGTGGGCCTAAGGCACGCCCCCGAGCGGTGACCCCGGGGGAGCTCCTAGTTGATGTGCATCAGCAGGACTCCCCCTACTGGTGGTTAACCCTTGCTGGTCTTCAAGCAATCAGGCTGAAGCCGGATGGTCAATAGTACCAGTGCCTAAGCCAATACCGTTCAATTCCTGTAATCAATAAGGTTGTGGCCTATTTTGCCCATTAACCTAAAATACTGGTGTCCTGTGTCTTTATTTTCCGAGGGGGGAGGCGGGAACTCGCCACGCAAAGAACTGAATGCCTAGCTGTGTATCTTCTTCTCATGTAAGGCAAAGACAGCCTGTATCTTATAGGGCCTCTTGCATCTTTTCATTACTATTATAATAACATACTTGACACAAACAAGGCACTTTTCAGCGTGATGTGATGAAAACACTTTGTTGTCTTCGGAAGGGCTATAGCTCAGTGGCAGAGAATCTGTTTTGCATGCAGAAAGCCACAGCTTTGATTCCTGGCATCTCTGTGTAGGACCAGAGGGGATCTTGGTCTGAAACCCTGAAAGCCAATCGGTGTCACCAATACTGAACTAGACAGATCCACAGTATAAGGCCGCTTCCTAAGTTGTCTATATCCTTGTCTTATAGAGCTCACAATTTCAGTTTCAACAGAGGTGCCAAAGGGAGGGAGGAAAGAGAGGAGGTGCAACTCTGGCTCGTCCATCACACAGACTTCCTTTCAGGTGCCAATAAGTAGCTGCCGAATGGGCTTTGGCGGCCTGCACAATGGTGAAGCAGCCTGGAGGTGTGTGTGTTTAGTGCAGCGAATAAAACAAGACCCTCTCCTTGCCGCAGCTATTTTCTAGGCACATGCGTTCCTGGAGATGCTTGAGGAGCAATCTAGCACTGGCAGCCCCGCCGATGAGCCTCTCCCAGGTAAACAGGTGTCCTCCTTGTTTGTAGCTCAGTGCCAAGACAGTGGCTCCACACCGGCAAATCCTTCTGTTTTTGTGTTTGCTGCTTTTCAGCGCCGACAAAACACACGGGTTGTTTGTAGCTCCCTCGCTTCGTCTGGTTTCTATTCCATTTTAATGCGGATGTTTCATCGGAGGTCATTTACTCAGTATGTTGCCAGGCCATTTACAAATATGAGCTGATGAATATTTCATCGTGTTCCCTAGGAATCCTGTCAAAAGCGCCGCTCCATGGCAGAGCATCCACGAGCAGCGTGCTCCACCTGAAGCAGGTTGCCACATGGCTGCTGTCTTCGAGATGTATACTAATTGCTGGCGCGGCAGGTGGCAAAATATTTTGTGTGCGCCTATTTTTAAAGGCTGTAAGTTTTATTTCATTCCACCGCCACCTTTCTCTGACTGATGCCTATTCCCTCAAGACTTTTAGAAAACCGGATTATTAAAATGAGAAGCGGAGGCTATTTCATTAAAGATCAGTGGCCTGGGGAACGATCTGGCTTCTCCTTTTATGTCAGGGGTAGGAAAGCATTTCTAGGCTGAGGGACACATTCCTTTCTGAACAACCTCCCAGAGGTAACGTGTTAGTGCTGGGCAGGGTCAGAGGCAAAATTAGGCAGAAAAGGACGTTTTTCTTTGGGCAGAGGTGTTTGGTCTGGAGAGATTTCTAAGGATCAGGTAGAGTAGCCATATTTGGTTCCAAGACCTGATGATCCTCATCCCTGCCATATATGCATGAACAGTAGGTTGTGAAGAGCAGTATTTCATAGGAATTGAATTGAATCTTGTCATAGAATTGCCCTCAGCCCTAGATCTTGTGCAAGATAAGCTTGTGGCGCAAGTACGTCTCAGGCCTGAGGACATCACAGTCTCCTCTTCTGACTCGGGGGACTCCAACTGCTAAAGGAAGGCTTGGTCCTTCAGAATGATGAGGGTCCGCTCATCAAAGGTAGAGATAGCACCTGAGATAAAGCTGCTGTTCTTGCTTAAGGTGCAGTCGGAGGCTGATTGTTGCTGAAGCAACATCTCAGCTCTGGTCTTATAGAGGCTTCAGCCTAAATCTTGCAGAGAACTGTCCATGGTACTATCAAAGCATCACCAAAGGCCATTGTTCTAAATCAGTGTTTCTCAAACTTGGGCCGCCAGCTGTTGTCGGACTACAACTCCCATCATCCCTGACCACTGGTCCTGCTAGCTAGGGGTGATGGGAGTTGTAGTCCAACAACCGCCGGGGGACCCAAATTTGAGGAAAAAACCAATTCTAAATAGAACAGGCTGGGCAACAAGCAGCAGTTTGAGATGAGTCAGAAACTGAGAATTAAGAGTCACGTGAAAGGTTATTCGTCATGAAGACAGGACTGAGGGGCACATCAGGATGCAGAAGTAAGGAACCAAAGAGGTCAGGGCCTACCATTAGGCAGAGTGGAGCAGATGTTGGGAAGCAATGGGACAGCCCCACAATCCATTTCCTCCTGAGTTCCCAGGCCATTGCCCTCTGCTGTGTGTGTCATAATATCCCTAAACTAGCAAGCTGTGCTCAGGTACACTACTGGAGAGCACCATCCTCTGTCCAGTACTGAATTAAGATTCATTTGCTAGTCCAGTCAGCTTTGGTGCGTGGAATTGGCACCAGGAGGAGCCATTTCGTCCTTTGTCTCAGGCAGGAAAATGAATTGAGCTGGACCTGTCAGAGCAAGGCGGAAGTCAGGACCACAGAGGAAATACAGGAACATACCAGTGTGCTCAGAAAGACCTTGTTGCTCAAGCAAGAGTAAGCTGCAAAACAAAACCCTTTCTTCTACTTCCTACCAGGAAAGATCCAATGGTTGGGTAGATGAACTCAGTCTGGAAGCTAAGAAGGCTTCCACCTGTAATTCACTATATGTGGCAGCCACACACAAATTTCCATAGCTCCTGGCCCTGCTACACTCACCGCTGCTGTGCTTTGTGGGATGCCTCCAGTACAGACAGCAAATTATTTCAAGCCTTCCATGCCTCACCAAATTGGATGTGAAAATGCCCACACAAAGCTCACTTGACCAGCTTCTCTCAGCCTATCCCAAACCTGCATTATTTCATCTGTCCACACAGCAGCTGAAAGAACTGTAGAAATAGGAAGGGGGAAAAAATTCAAATTCCTGAAAACTAAAAACTAAAAACAAAAAAATCACCTTCAATTTAATAACTCCAGAATTCATACCATCATCTCCCCCCTTTATTTGGGAAGCCATTTGAGACCTCCCCAGGCGCTACACATTCCCTCTTTTGTAATTACGAATCTCCCTCTTGAACTTCTTATTCTAGTTATTGTGAAATGAAATCAACACAGAGAGAAACTTTTCCTTTTGACATTTTTGGACTGTACTTTTCCAGTCCAAAAAGGCTTGTACAGAACATTTAATCATAGGTCTATAGCTAGGCATTAACCAGTGTTGCAACTGTTTCTAATTCAGAAAAATTAATAAAATGCTTTATGCTCTTCCCAGTTCAAGGGTGAGATTCCTGCATTGCAGGGGTTGGACTAGATGACCCCTGGGTCCCTTCCCTATGATTCTACAATTCTGTTACCCTAGACGGCTGAGGTGAGTTGTGTGCTCAAACTAGGGGGCTCAAACGATGGCACCCATTCCATTCTCAAAAAGCTGCCAGTGCAGGCTGCGTGCCTTTAAATTCAGATTTCTGAGTGTTAAGGACTCACTGGGATCAGACGCAGAAGGAAGTCAAACAGAATTCAGTTTCACAAGCAAAAGTCTCATTGACTTCTATTAGTGGGACTTTAGCACACTTGACCTGAGCTCAGGATTGTTGACAGTGCAGGCAAGTTCAAATATTTCAATGGATGCTTTTAAAATTAGAGTGCTGACCGAACTTTGATCATCTAAAGAGGAAAGGGCAGGGTTTCTATGCAGGGTTGGCAATTTTGCAGCTTGAACCTGACATCAATAGGATTTACTTCCTAGTCCCTTTACACAGGATTACAGCATTGATATCCTGTCCTTTTAATGGGAGAATTAAAAAAAAAAGAAGGAATTTTTGCTGGTGTGCTTTTTCCGTAGTAATAGAGGAATGAAGGGAGAAGCTGCATGCAATGAGATTTCCCCCGAAGAGTTCAGGCACCCTCTTCTGTACTGAAATAGGTAAAGGGTAAAGGGACCCCTGACCATTAGGTCCAGTCGTGACTGAGCAACGGGAGCTCACCCCGTCGTGGGGATTCGAACCACCAACCTTCTGATCAGCAAGTCCTAGGCTCTGTCCTAGACCCACAGCGCCACCTGCGTCCCATCTGTACTGAAATAAGACATCCTAATTCTATGTCCTAAAGCTGGCAGCTTCTAAAAGCAAACACGCCCACTGTTGCAGAGATATACAGTCAACTGACTCAAGGCAAAATCAAAGATATATCCCCCAGTGCTGTTTTTCCAGGGTGCGTTAGTACACCTCTGTTTAAAGCCCTTGCCTTCTAAATCTTATCATCCTGTGTAACAAGACAGCTAGGTGACATCTTTGTGAGACAAAAAATCATTAACCCAGGCTCCCATAAACGTCATAACTGTTAAAGTGTCCATATTGGCAAATAAGTCTGGTGTCTAATTTCCAGGTGTCTGCCGTGAATAAAACGGCATTTTCATATGGTGAGTACAGTTCCCAGAGTGGATCCCTGGCCCACTCAGGGCTTGGGTAATGCACACTCCGGCGGGTCATCAGCATGCAGAGCCTAGACCACATTAAACAGCAATCTTTGTATCTCCATCCTCCTGGGACATGATGGAGACCAGCAGTCAATCCAGTTTCCCCTAGAATTCTAGAACTAGAGCCAAGCTAGACATCATCTAGGCAAACGAGTGTCATAAGAACTTAGGAAGCCAGAAGCCATGTATATACAGCCATGTATGTGGATGTGGATGGCAGCTAACAGATTGAGGTTGAACTGAAGGCCTTCTGGCGGTTCCCTCATTGCGAGAAGTGAGGTTACAGGGAACCAGACAGAGGGCCTTCTCGGTAGTGGCACCCGCCCTGTGGAACGCCCTCCCTTCAGATGTGAAGGAAATAAGCAGCTATCTTCTCTTTAAAAGACATCTGAAGGCAGCCCTGTTTAGGGAAGTTTTTAATATTTAATGCTGTATTGTTTTTAACACTTGATTGGAAGCCACCCAGAGTGGCTGGGGAAACTCAGCCAGATGAGCGGGGTATAAATAAATAAATTATTATTATTATTATTATTATTATTATTATTATTATTATTATTATTATGTCCCATCCTCAATTAAATCCTAAAAAAGAATAAGAGAATATTGGGGAGAGGACATTGGCAGAGAAGGATTTGAGGAGGAGTGCTTGCATACTCCCTCCTGTGTCGGCTAATTGTCCCCGGCAAACGTCCCACCACTCTAGGGAAGGAACAGACAGGCTCAGTTCTGATTTTGCAGACTGGTGGAAGAGATGGAAATCAATGAAAAACAGATGGGTGAGGGGGATATATGTAGGGGGAAATCTGTCGATCTCTCTCATCCTTCCGCAGGAGCCCAGGGTGGTGAATGGCTTAAAAATACAACTTATGAAACAGAAAAAAAACAATTCTAAAAAATACATTTCCATTCCCCTGAATCCCTACAAATTCAGCTCAATACACCGAGAACAGAGGAAGCTTTTCCTGGCTTGGAGAGAAGTTGTCAGGAAAGCTATTTTTTTTTCCAGTGTGTCAGGATAAAAAGCAAGGACAGGAGCTGAGTTGTCAACGCTAGTAGCAGGGGCATTGTGAAGAGCTGAGACACTGCAGGGCTGCCCTTTGACCAACAGTCCAGAACTGGCACAGACTCTGAAGGAGAAGCAGCATCAGGGGAACATGACCGTAGCTGGCATTGCCAGGTTGCCAACCCAAGGTTGCACTCTTACCTTCAGTGTTGCCTATGCAGCAGGAAAGGTCACTGCTGTGCTTTCTGGTCTGGTTCTCCCCATTGCTCATCATTGTCTCACATGCTGCGGGGTGCGGATGGGAAACGAAAGTGCTACTTGCTTCAGCTGCTGAGAGAGGAGGGTGAGCGGATGGGAAATGGAAAAGAACAGGGCAGGATTATGGAGCAATAATCTGCCCATGGGCTGGTCCTACAATTGGGCAAGGGACGCAGGTGGCATTGTGAAGAGCTGAGACACTGCAGGGCTGGTCCTACAATTGGGCAAGGGACGCAGGTGGCGCTGTGAGTTAAACCACAGAGCCTAGGACTTGCTGATCAGAAGGTTAGCGGTTCGAATCCCCGCGACGGGGTGAGCTCCCATTGCTCGGTCCCTGCTCCTGCCAACCTAGCAGTTCGAAAGCACGCCAAAATGCAAGTAGATAAATAGGTACCACTCTGGCGGGAAGGTAAACGGAGTTTCCATGTGCTGCTCTGGTTTGCCAGAAGCGGCTTAGTCATGCTGGCCACATGACCTGGAAGCTGTACGCCGGCTCCCTCGGCCAATAAAGCGAGATGAGCTCCGCAACCCCAGAGTTGGTCACGACTGGACCTAATGGTCAGGGGTCCCTTTACCTTTAAGGTGGCCACCTCAGGCAGCTGATTTGGGATGTCAAAGGAAGTCAGCAGATGGTTAACTAAACGTTTAGTTTGTAATAATAGTAATAATAATAATAATAATAATGAGCAAACCTTGGCTGGGTGGATGGAATTGGTTCTGCATAGCTGAATTTCAACTTGCTGACTCAGATTAGCACAGTCAGCTTCCCCACTGTCATTGGCTTTTCTCTCTTGTGTATATGCCATATTCAATAATGTGAACCTGCTTGCATTTGTTCGGCTGGTGGCTGAACCTTTGCTTTAAAAATCTGCTTAGGGGTGGGGAGGTGGGAATCCTTCCTTAGAAGATAGGGCATCTTTTCAAGTTAGTTTTTCCTTTCTGTCCTGCTTTTGGTCAAATTGCAAACTGGAATGTTTTTCATGCCCCCCAAAGAACAGTGTCTCTCGATTCCTGGGCTGAGTAAGGACCCCTCCACACAATTTCTAGGCACGGGTCTGAGAGATTTTTCTTTTGTCCCACCTTTTTCCTTGGGAAAACCTGCTGAATTGGAACAAAGTTAATCTGCAGAAAACACTATTGATGTTTGCTCTGATTCAGCAGTAAATGGAAGTGTGGATGAGCTCTAACTGAAGTTCACAGGTTTCTCTTCTTCTGGATTTACTTATCTGGAAAATCATCAGAAAGGTGCTTAATTATGGCAGGTTGCTGGATGTGCACAGGAGCAAAGCACAAGATGCAGTGGGAAATGGAAAAGAGCAGGGAAGGATTATGAAGCAATAATCTGCCCATGGGCTGGTCCTACCATTAGGCAGGGTAAGATGGTCCCCTCAGGCAGCTGATTTGGAGTGTCAAGGCAAGTCAGCAAATACTTAACTAAAAGTTAGCTTTCTTTAATAATAAACACCAATTGTCTTGCTCTATATAAG
Organism: Podarcis pityusensis; assembly: GCF_964106645.2. Taxonomy (NCBI): domain Eukaryota; kingdom Metazoa; phylum Chordata; class Lepidosauria; order Squamata; family Lacertidae; genus Podarcis; species Podarcis pityusensis. Next base: position 64,827,261 of record NC_138031.1, read on the forward strand.
GCAGCTTCCTTAATCTTTTTACTGGGCTGAGGGATGTGCTGGCCAGGGTTGAAGGGAGTTGTAGTCCTAAACATCTTAAGGGCACCCAGTTGTTGAAGACTGCTCTAGATGAACTGCTGGTGGTCTGGTCCACGAACTTACTCCTTTAGTAGAGTGATACAGGCTTTTGAAAACACACGACAGCTTTCACGTTAGCCTTGGTTCAAAGAGCCTTTACACATGTGAATCTCTTTGAAAGTGTAAAATTTCAGTGTAATGTCTTTCCTTCAAGGAATTGTGGTAATGGTTTCACAAACTGTTGGGAACGCTTAGTTAGGGAGGTCTCGGGCCTTTCAAAGAATGGTGAACAATGACCAAGCAGGTTTATTTTCTGCTAGCATTGACAAACAACCTTCCTGTCACCAGGTTTCATAGCTACTGTCACTTAGGTCCCATCTACCTTATTGTCAAGCTTCAGGGAATCAGCTTCCTCTCCCGTGGCAGTAAACAAAGGATCAAACGAAAGGAAGTTCTTACCAGTTAGAATCTTTAGTAATCACAGTGAGAGAACAAAAAACACGTCTCCTAGAATGGCGGTGCTACCAATTAAGGATCACACCCCCTCCGTCCCTATTAATCTACATCACTCCTACGTCTTGTAATCTGAGCTTGTACCCTCTGCACTTTCTGTTCTGAGACTTTCTTGACCTTGGGGAGAGCGGAGGAATGCTGTCCAGCAACTGTGAATCTGTTAACCCTCTCTCTTCCAGTGTTTCTTTTCCTAGCTGTTCCCCACCCAGTATTTCCCAGCTTCCGCCTTCTGAACTATGCCCCTCTGCAAACCACTATTCTAAATCTATACTGTCCTCCTGCTCCTGGGAAGATTCCCACCATTGCTCCTCAGTGCAGCCCTCCTCAGCACGGTCCCTGACACTTATACATTTAAAGCAGTGCCATACCATTTTAAACAGTTATGAAATAATTCTGGGAGCTGTAGTTTGTTAAGGGTGCTGAGAGTTGTTAGGTGACCCCTGTCTCCCCTAACAGAGCTATAATTCTCAGATTTCTCTAGGAAGAGGGTCTGAGGGTTAAACCACTGTAAGAATTGCAGCTCTGTGAGGGAAATTGGGTGCCTCTCGATAACTCCCAGCAGCACCCTTAACCAACTACAGTTCTCATGATTTTTTGGGGGAAGCCATGATTGTCTGAAGTGGTATGATCCCACTTTAAATGTATAGTGCCTCTGAGGCCTAACAAAGGAAGGGACATTTTGGCAGGATTCAATGGAAGAAGCTTGCAAGAAGTTAAGCTGTTTTCTTGTCCTGGAGTTCATTATGCATGTAGTTACCAAGTCTGTCCACCTATTTGATTTCTAGGCATTTCTAGGTTGCTTGCTAATGCCCTGCCTACGCGAAGAGTGAAGGGGATGTGCCAAAAAATGATAATACTATTTGCACCCAGCTCTTTCCCTAAGAATTTGTTTTCTGGCTCTGTTTGCTTGTAATATAATGGAGAATAGTTCTGATTTATTTCAGCTTATGTCAACAGTGCTTAAGAGGACCATCTTGTGGTGTGATTAAAGTGATGTCATCTCGAGAGAGTTTGTTCCAGGCTGCTATGATACTTTCCAGTCCCATTCATTTCAGATTACATAAAATGAATAATTAAATACAGTTCCGTTCTCCCTGCATTTCATTCCCTTTGGCTTGAGCGTTCCTGAGGAGCAGCACCTAGCCCTTGAAGGAATCTGAAGGGCTGGAGGAGGGAAGTTTTGAAACAAGAAAACAAGCAGATCAGGACCTCTTCCCATCCTGTCTACCCCTCAGCATGACAGGAGACAGGTCCCTGGAGAAGACAAAGTTCCATCCTGCTTAGGATAGCTCAGCACCCTTTCCCCTCTCAGCACATAGTTGAATTATGGAAGTTTCGCCAGAGTGGTGCATGCTCTGGTTATCTCCCGCTCTGACTACTGCAGTGTGCTCTACATGGGGCTACCTTTGAAGGTGACCTGGAAGCTACAACTAATCCAGAATGCAGCAGCTAGACTGGTGACTGAGAGTGGCCGCCGAGACCATATAACACTGGTCCTGAAAGACCTGTATTGGCTCCCAGTATGTTTCCGAGCACAATTCAAAGTGTTGGTGCTGACCTTGAAAGCCCTAAGCGGCCTCAGCCCAGTATACCTGAAGAAGCGTTTCCACCCCCGTCGTTCAGCCCGGACACTGAGGTCCAGCTCTGAGGGCCTTCTGGTGGTTCCCCCACTGCGAGAAGTGAGGTTACAGGGAACCAGGCAGAGGGCCTTCTCGGTAGTGGTGCCCGCCCTGTGGTATGCCCTCCCATCAGATGTCAAGGAAATAAACAACTATCTAAATTTTAGAAGACAACAGAAGACAGTGATGGTAAAGTGGGCCCAGGATTTAGGGAAAAACATTATGATGAGCCAATGGGAACGGCTGTGGAAAAGAGATATCAAATTTACGGCATGCTATAATTTAAGAGAGAATGTAATGAAAATGCAATACAGATGGTACCTGACCTTGGTCAGACTGGCAAAAATGTATAAAAACTGTAGTGATATCTGTTGGAGATGCAACAATGGGGCAGGAACCTTTCTACATATGTGGTGGGAGTGCAAAGAGATAGTGGGATTCTGGGAAACTATCTATAACAAACTGAAAAAGTTGTTTAGATTTTCATTTGAAAAAACTGCAGAATCCTTTCTCCTAGGCATCATGTCAGAGGAAATAAAAAGAATGGTCAGACCAATATTTATGTATGCAACTATGGCAGCAAGGTTATTGATTGCCAAAAATTGGAAAAGCAGCAGCATCCCAACTAAAACAGACTGGTTATCTAAAATGATGGAATACTTCCATATTGCTGAACTAGCGGGGAGGATAAGAGGAAATATGGTACAAAAAGTGAATAAAGAGTTAGCTATCTTTAAGGAATACATCAAGATTTATGTGGAAAAAGTAGAATTTCTGACAGATATTGAGTGAATCCAGAAAATGATTAGAGTGAAAGGAGAGTAAAGTTAAGATAGAAGAAGAGATTAAAGAAATAATGAAATGCGTTTAAGCTGGTTGGAAAAACAAAGTAGCATAACAAGAACGGCTGGAAGTCAAGTCACTTGGTGGGTGTCCGTGTGGGGTAGGTGTGTAGGTATGTTGATATGTATAGTATAGGTAGTATAGAGTAATGTAAGTATGTTTTATGTTATGAAAATTCGGTAGTGTGTTATGTACGTGTATTGTGTAATTGTGTAAATGTATATGTATGTGCTTTATATGTTAATAAAATTTAAATAAAAAAAGAAAAAGAAGGCAGCCCTGTTTAGGAATTTGTTTAATGTTTGATGTTTTGTTGTGTTTTTAATATTCTGTTGGGAGCCACTCAGAGTGGCTAGGGAAACCCAGCCAGATGGGAGGGGTATGTATGTATGTATGTATGTATGTAAATAAATAAATAAAATTATTTCCCCCAGAAGGGACTGATGGCCACCAATTTGGATGGCTTTAAAAGAGGATTAGACAAATTCATGGAGGAGAAGGCTATCAATGACTACTAACCCATGCTCTACCTCCCTCCACAGTCAGAGGCAGCAATGCTTCCACATACAGTAGCAGTTGCTGGAAGCCACAGGGAGGGATAGTGCTCTAGTGCTCATGTTCTGCTCCTTGGTTTCTCACAGGTATCTGGTTGGCCACTGTGGAAACAGGATGCTGGACCTGATGGACCATTGGCCCGATCCAACAGGCTCTTCTTATATTCTATGTTCTCCTCTGTCCACAAGGCAGGCATTGTCAACCTGTCTCCAGGTGTTTGGGACTACAACTCCCATCAGCCCTAGCTAGCAAGTGCTGGGAGTTATGGTCAAAAAACAACAGGAGGACTTCAGGTTCGCAAAGGCTACTCGAGAGGTACCAAATGTGATCTTAAAAGTCTAACTCATAACTGGGTGGAGCTGCAAAACTGAAAGTGGGAGCCAGAGTATGGCTTGCTCACACTTCTTGAATACATCATTTGTTTAAAATGGGGATTGAGGGACCTGCAGCCTTTGAGATGTTGCTGGAGCTCAGCTCACTCTACCCGCTTTTGTGTGCGGAAATTTTTAAAAATGAAATATTTACTTATTTTGAGGTGCAGCTTACTGATAAGTGCAATGTCTGTTCTCCCTGTAGAAATGCAGAGCTGTTCCACTTAGCTTGGCCTACAGAGCAAACGGAATATGTTGTGTTATTCTTCAGTGGTGGAATGGACTGTATCACATCAAATCGTGGGCGGGAAACTTGTGTTGTTGAATGTTCCCTTACATAATACCAAAAGCATCCCTGAAGGTAGAAAACAGCAGAATGGGAGCCTCTCTCCCTGAAGTGCTAGCTTTTACATGCAAGGAGTTTACATTAGGGCTGTGCACTGGATTTGAATCCTAAATCAAACTGGGCTGATTCGGGGGAAGCTGGGTGTTGGTTTGGGCTGAGATAGCCCTGGATCACCTTGGGTGAGGCTGGGCAGCCTAGAGTGATCTGGGGCTGTTGGGGGAGGCGTGGGGGTCAAGTAGGAAGAAGGAGACATGGCTGCTCACCGCTTGCAATCCATGAGGCAATTCCCTGCCTTTTCTTCTTCTTCAGCGAATGCAAGCAGTTTTTAGTATTTATTTACAGTGGTACCTCAGGTTACATACGCTTCAGGTTACATACGCTTCAGGTTACAGACTCCGCTAACCCAGAAATACTGATTCAGGTTAAGAACTTTGCTTCAGGATGAGAACAGAAATCGTGCTCCAGCAGCATGGTGGCAGCAGGAGGCCCCATTAGCTAAAGTGGTGCTTCAGGTTAAGAACAGTTTCAGGTTAAGAACGGACCTCTGGAACGAATTAAGTACTTAACGCGAGGTATCACTGTATTTAAATGCACATGGGTTGCTGGGGTTTTTTTTGTTTGTAAATATTTAAACAATGTGCCAGCATATTGTTTTTCTGGTGGCTTCTTCAGACCACAGCAAGAATCGCTTACGGAGTACTTTTTTAAACCGCTTGGCATATCTCAATGAGACAATATCCGTTTGAGGTAAGGGAGAACAGTGGCAACCAGGAATGGCTTTTTCTTTTTCTTTTTTGGGAGTGGGGTGGTGGTGGCGGCATTATTTTATCTCTTGTGGTATTTTGTCACTTGTGATATGAGCAGGGCCTCCGTCAGGCTGGAAGTGCCATGGGGCTGCAGGACAGAAATGCAAGATAACCTCAACAATGCATTGCTCTTTGTATCATCATTTCCCGCAAAGATCTTTGAATGTCATACGTGGATATCTTTCCTTATCTACAAATGTAACTCCCTGTTGACCAATTTTGGTCATGATGGGAGTGATCCAGTCACATTGAAATCCCCTTGGGAAAGCACCCAGTATAATTATTTTTGTCACAGGCTGGCTGAGTCAGGATTGGCCAAAAATCCGAGGAAGTGGTCCAGCAGGATGTGGGGCAGTGTGCTAACAAGGATCCTGAGGTTGGGGTTGGGGGCTCCCTCAACTTGCTCTCTTGTCTTATCCATTTTGGTGTTCCCCTGCCAGCAGAAGAACAATAGGGAGGGATCCAGTCTAACTTCTCAGGGAGGGAGCTCCAAAGTCTGGGAGCAGCCACCGAGAAGATTTTAGGTCCAGGATTAGCTGAAAGAGAAAGGAACAGAGGGTTCCACCAACTGGTGTAGCAAGAGATTACAGAAACACTTAATTCCTATACATAGGATAGCAAAGGGGTGTGGCAGTGTTGGCTCAACGTCTATAACACTTTGCCAATTAGAGCAGCTGCCTTTGTTGTATGGGATTAACCACGTGTATTGCCTGAAGTGCCTTAAACCAGCATTTTAGTCCCAATGAAGGAATCCCAACGCCCCAAAACAGTACAGGCCCAAGAGATTTTGCTGCCCGAAGCAAAGGACAAGATGGCGCTCCCCTATTTCCATATCTCACTTCAACACTGGCTACAGGACATCAGGCCCGAATGCAGCAGGATCATTATGGGGATGTAGAACGGACAGTGTGGCAAACACCTATCTGCCTCTGAAGCCTTGCTGCTGCTCCCTGAGGCAGCTGTCTCGCTCTGCCAACTGGTAGGGCCGGTCCTGTCCCCAAGCTGATGTTTGTGCATGATACTGGTTATTCTTGGAGGCAGTATGCCTCAGAATACAAGTTGTTGGGAATCACAGTGCCTTTGGGCTTCTCATGGACATCTGGTTGTGCTGGACTAGATGGGACTTGGGCCTGATCCAGCATGGCACTTGTGATCATTCAAAAAATGAGTTCACTCCTAGCTCAGGCGACATCAATGCAGCAAATTAAGTGAATACCTTGCTGTAGCGTTTTAAATGTTCCTTGTGTTGTTTTTCTTTTTCACCAGGATGAAAGTTAGCCAAGTGTCTGTGGAATGCTTATCCAAATGGTATTATTATCTAGATAAAGCACAGGGACATCATTTCTTTTTAATACATCCCCACCCTCCCCTCCTGGGTTTTTTCTTTTTTCTTAATCATTCAGCAACATGCAACAGGCTTGAATGGTATTGAATTTCTTTTTTAGCCTGTAGAATCTAAAAGGCTGCCTGCAAATTGATGGCTTGTTTTAAGACCACAAGAAACTACTTGTCATTATCCGTTAACAGCTACTTTTCTAGCTTTCCCCCCATTTTGTCAACTTTAGGAAAGTAGATGATGAAGCAAAAAGGTTTCTCTTTTGTTTGTTTTTTAGAAATGTGGCCTGCCAGTTGATTCCCTCGGGTGCAAAAATTGAATTATTGAACATACCCTCTTGCTACAGCAGGTTCTGTGCATATTATCAGTGCTTTTGTGCAATCCCATTAAACAATTTCAGGCTATTTCATACATGGTGTTTTCCATTCAGAGCAGGACCGATGCTTTATACAAGAAACTGGCGCAAAGCAAGTTAAGCTGCCATATAGTTACGCCAGATCTAAACGCTGTTCAGCAGTAGGTGGCAAGTCTTTCAAATAGTGTTCTATGCCAAGTCGCCAGGTTATGCAACTGAGCTGAATGGGCTTAGGATCCAGTCTAAGTCCCCACTCTCTGGTCTAGCCCCCAGAATGCTACTCTTTGGGGACTTAAACTGGCCTTGGCTCTGTCAGCTTCAGCTAAAGCTTCGCTGAGCTGGGCTGAGCAAGTTATGCCAGTGTCATCTTCACCTTAATGTTGTCTAAGCGCAGCTGAGCCAGGGACGTCCTGTACTTGAGGAGAAGTAGCCCAGGGAAAGCTTTGGTTGTGTGTCAAGAAGGTGGGCACCTTGGATAGCTTGTTTTGGACCTTTGGGTCATCTTGCAAACAATGAGAAATGGCATCATTTTCTGGCGCAAAGGTATTGCAGGTGCATCTTATTGGTCAGAGACTATGGGTAGTCTATTGGTCCTACTCACACAGGAAAGATTTGTGCAGAAGTCTGCGCGGTGTCATCTTCATTAATATGCCAACCATTATCTCTCCTCCTCCATTTAATCCAGACTGACCATTTCCACCGGTTTTGGGGTTTTTTACATCAGATTTTCCATGGAAATGGTCAATTTGAATCAAATGGGGAAATAATAAGGGATAGCATTTTGATGAGAGTGCTGTCAAAGCTCCCATGCATTATTGTTATTGTTAAATTTATATACCACCCTTCATCAGCACATCTCAGGGCAGTTCACAGAATGAAATACAAGATAAAACACAAGTAAATAATTAAATCGAAACAACAACACAATAATACCCGCTTCCCACAGACACCTTTAAAAGGCTGCAGAATATTCATCAGCCAATGGCTTGGTTGAACAGGAATGTTTTTGACTGATGCCTAAAAACATATAATGAAGGCGCCGGCCCAAGTGAGCCCCCACTGTGGAAGAGCATTCTACAAATGGGGAGCCACCACAGAGAAGGCCCATTCTCATGTCACCACCCTCCAGACCTCATGTGGAGGAGGCACACGAAGAAGGGCCTCAGATGATGAACGCAGAGTCCAGGACAGTTTACATAAGCAGCACAGAGTTCCCAATAAACTGCCACGTCTTTCGTTTATTTTTCTAGGTAAATGACACAGTAGCATCTCCCTTTGGGGTGTCATTTAGATTGCACAAGACAGAGGTGCTGCTGAGAACCAAGACATCACATTTTAAACTCTGTGTCACTGTCACATTAATCCTGAGAGTTAAAAGGAGGGAACCTCCCTTATTCCCTCCCTTACAATACGGTGGAGTGAATTTTGCTCCATAAAAGCAATTCTTTTAGGTATGCCTTTAAAGAATGGTTTTTATAGTCACATTGGATCTGAGAAGCTACAGTAAGGGAGCTGATGTGTGAATGAATAACAAAGATGTTATCATCTGCTTCTTTTCGTTTGTTTGCCTCTCCTGGCTAGGCATACAAATATTTCCTTTCCTCTTTTTCTGGAGGGATAAAAATATGTGTGTGCACATATCTAAAATAGGATCTTGCTGGCTTTCTTTCAAAAAGCAGCAGGTCTGTGTGTGGGTTCCAGTTGTGAAGAATGCCTTTGTTAGGCTCAGGCTTGAGTTGATGCACTGAGGAGTATTTGATTTTGCTTTATGAAATATAAATCTAGTAAATCTATCCTTTATGGCAAGCCTCCAGCCCTGTTTAAATCTCAATTTTCTAGCAGCTAGGCAGAACAGGACGGGAATACAAGACAAAATAATTTTGAGAGCATTTCTGGGAGAAGCTGCTGTTGATGCTATGTTAAATTACCATTATCTCCCTAATGCAACCGAAAGAACCAAATTACATATATACTTTGTTGCTTCAGTTTCAGAAGGGATGCTCAGCAAACTTTATATTACGGCTGCAAACTTTTCATAGTTTCAATCACAAAATATTTTCTGCTGTTTTTACATGTTCTAATTGCTGGAAATTCTTCTGATTTATATTCTTTTCTTTTCTTTCTTTTTTGCATCTTGTGTTAATTATGAACTCTTGTTTTTTTTCTTCCATCCTCCCATCTGCAGTTATTGCAGTATTTTCATTTAGTGCAAATCACTTGGTTAAAGTTCAGTTTTTTAGAAAGAGGGGAAAGCAGAGAGGTAGAAATTCTTGTCTCACAACTTGAAGTGTTGAATCTCTTGCCCAGTGCTTTGGTCAATTCTTCAGCAGTCATTTCTCAGTTGCATGGTATCTCAACATTAGAGGTCCCTTGTCCTGCATATCTCTTATAAAGGAGCCTGTTCTCTCTTTTTGGAGAGGGGGAAAAAGAGAATAATAAAGCAGAGAAAGATTAAACTGGCTGGCAAACTCATAACCAAACTTGATTTTGAGTTGTTTCCAAACACATCCCACCTGATTGTAAAGTGTTCAGAATGGCGACCCAACAATTCTTACAATACTTCTGGTTAAAATAAAGCTGTCTGTATAGCATACCAGATGAGAAGATGCTTTTTGGCAAGGAATGATGACAGCTAGAGGTCTCATGATTCAGAGAGTTCTTGGCATGTGCATTGGGACAAGCCTAGAACAATAGCTAGAAATGAAAAAAAATGACTTCCATGGAAAAAAAGCACACTCATGTCTTCTCAGTGGGCAACTTTTAAAATGCTTGCTGCAGTTCATGAGAGTTCTCTCCAGATGTTTTGGGCTACATTCACCACTATCTCCCGATAGCGTGACCAATTGTCAGGATGAAAGGAATTACAGCCCCAAACATATGGAGGGAATGATATTGATCTTTCCTGGTCTATAGTACACACAAAGAACAACAATAACCACAGGATGCCACTCCCTCATTAGGGTTAAATTAAAATCCTCGTCTCGATCAACCACACCTGCTGGTAAAAGTAAAAATTAACCACATCACATTGTAAAAACCCTTCTTTTAGTTACAGAGCATACCCTCCAACATTTCTCTAATGAAAACAGGGTTGTCAACAACAACAACAACAACACCTTGGCCATCTGAGTGGGTTGCATAAGCCACTCTGGGCGGCTTCCAATATATATAAAACATAATTAAACATTAAACATTAATAAAACTCCCCTATACAGGGCTGCCTTTAGATGTCTTCTAAAGTTTGTATAGTTACTTATCTCCTTGACTCTGGATTGCATAACTCCATATCCTCCAACATTTCTCCGATGAAAATAGGGACGTCTTAAGGAAAAGCGGGGCATTCCGGGATAAATCCAGGACTGTCCTTGGAAAATAGGGACACTTTGAGGGTCTGACAAAGGACTCTGAAGCACCAAGTTCTAGACAGAAGGCCAGAATAAAGCACAGCCCGTAGTTATTATAGCTTTAGTTTTACAAGGGGAAATTAGTCCAGGAGAGAGCAAGAGTTTTTTTTATGGGTGCTGGAGTGAAAGATATTCCTGGAAAAGGTCTATAAAGTCTTCCAGTAATCGTCCCCAGTTGTGAATTGCTTGATTACTGCTTTTGTGTTTTATTTCAGACAGTGAATGAAAGGCCCAGAAGCGGATCATTGTTTCAACAAACTCAGAGTCACATTGCTGCTAGTGCCTCCTTGCCTCCATTTTGGGTTGCCTCCACTGATGTCGACCTGGTTATGATAGACCCAAGGGAGATGAGATGCAGGTTTTGATCGGTGTCTCCACTTAGGGTACCATAAAGACAACCCTCTGCCTCAGTAATCTGTATGGCAAGGTGTGAATAGCAGTGCCAATGCCTAATTAATTACAATTATTTATATGCCTGACAACAAAGCCTTGAAGCCTGCTCTGACACTGCTCTGACACTAGGAGGGGATGACCTAGCTAAGCCTGGCAGGACAGCTTACTCTATGGGCTTAACCTCTTTCATGCATTAATTATAGGAGGCTGCTTACTCCACAATGATTTAGACCATGACCCCCATAATCCTTGACCTGCTTCCTGGGCTTGATGGGTCCCAGGACCCATCAACATCTGGAGGGCACCAGGTTGAGGAAGGCTGGGGTAAACAAGACCTTGAAACAGATTATAAGCCAGTGCGATGGTTGATGGTATCAAAAGAAGAATTGACATGGTCACACTCCTCCTGTCTCTCCCCCATCAAAGGGCATCCCACAAAGTAATCAAGGCAGTTTCCATCCCAGAACTGGGCTTGAAGCTCAAATGAAATGGATCTAGATAATCTGTTTCATTCAAGAATGACTGCAATTGCCTTGCCTCTGCTCTCTCAAGACACTTGCCCAAGAAGTGAACACCACCCTGTGGTTGTTAACATATTCTGAGGGCAGTTTAGGTTTCTTCAGGAAACTTAACATTTTCTCTCTTGAGAATCACCCCTTCTTGCTAGAGTTAGTAGACTGAGTACACAAGTGGTTGGCTGGACTCAAAAAAGCACTTTGTCTTAAGTCCCAGTAACTGAAATTCACCCAAGAAAACTGAACTGGACAGTGCTTGGGACCTCTTCACTGATGACACACTTGTTGTTGTTTAGTCGTTTAGTCGTGTCCGACTCTTCGTGACCCCATGGACCAGAGCATGCCAGATACTCCTGTCTTCCACTGCCTCCCGCAGTTTGGTCAAACTCATGCTGGTAGCTTCGAAAACACTGTCCAACCATCTCGTCCTCTGTCATCCCCTTCTCCTTGTGCCCTCCATCTTTCCCAACATCAGGGTCTTTTCCAGGGAGTCTTCTCTTCTCATGAGGTGGCCAAAGTATTGAAGCCTCAGCTTCACGATCTGTCCTTCCAGTGAGCACTCAGGGATGATTTCCTTAAGAATGGATAGGTTTGATCTTCTTGCAGTCCATGGGACTCTCAAGAGTCTCCTCCAGCACCATAATTCAAAAGCACCAGTTCTTCGGCGATCAGCCTTCTTTATGGTCCAGCTCTCACTTCTATACATCACTACTGGGAAAACCATGGCTTTTACTATACGGACCTTTGTTGGCAAGGTGATGTCTCTGCTTTTTAAGATGCTGTCTAGGTTTGTCATTGCTTTTCTCCCAAGAAGCAGGCGTCTTTTAATTTCATGACTGCTGTCACCATCTGCAGTGATCATGGAGCCCAAGAAAGTAAAATCTCTCACTGCCTCCATTTCTTCCCCTTCTATTTGCCAGGAGGTGATGGGCCCAGTGGCCATGATCTTCGTTTTTTTGATGTTGAGCTTCAGACCATATTTTGCGCTCTCCTCTTTCACCCTTATTAAAAAAATTCTTCCTCAATTTTTGCCATCAAGGTTGTGTCATCTGCATGTCTGAGGTTGTTGACATTTCTTCCGGCAGTCTTAATTCCGGCTAGGGATTCATCCAGTCCAGCCTTTCGCATGATGAATTCTGCATATAAGTTAAATAAGCAGGGAGACAATATACAGCCTTGTCGTACTCCTTGACACACACCACAGCACTAATTTGGGTGCTTGTTCTTTCTTTTCCTTAGATAGATCTATCAGAACAGTGTAAAACACGGCTAAAGGTATTTGTGTTTTAAGATATTATCATTTCTTGCTAACAGAAATGCTTCCCTTTTCTCTTGCATCAGGTGTACCCTTTTAAGTCTGAAACTTGAAAGGAAATATATATTTTTAAGTCCCCAAAATGGAACCAAGCAGAGTGGCGCAATTGCTTATTGGAGACATTTATCCTGCTAATGAGAAACTAATCAGGTTTGGACAGAAATTTGTTGGAGCTTTTACAGTTTTACACACTTGGAATACTGGCTGAAGCTATTTTAAAGGAATTGGACGTAGAACCACAATTGATTTTTGTAAATAGTAATAATAAAATCTTGAAAATATCTTAATTACTTTTGGCTACAGTTCCTTCTTTTCAATATGCCTTCCAATAGTAATTTACTCTCCTTTGAAATTTCATTAATCTTTTTTCAAAAGGATAGGACAAACCAAATCTTAAGGACTCTGATAATTCCTTAGGCTTTTTTTTTAAGCAGCAACAGTGCTTCCCATAGAGATAGATAGATTTGTTTTTCCTGAATAATTGTTACGTGCAACATTTCTCATTCTCATTTTGGGGGAACAAAAAATATCCAGAATCCACTTCTTATGTCCAACCCACAAAATAGTGAGCAAGGAGTCTTCATTAGGCTGAAAATGTCAAACAAACTCATGGGTAGATGGGGAAGTTGGGAGGCGAGGAACTGACTTGGTATTGACGCCATACTGCCTGCATTGGTTAAAAGTTACTTTTTCTTGTATAGCCTTAGAAGGGATGAGGTTATGGGAACCTGGCTATGGCAAGTATCTACACTTCAAAATTGACCACAGCGCCACTGGTCATTACATATTCTAGAAAGTCATTCTGTGACTGGGACCAGGAATTCTGTAACATTAATTTTGGAGGGCATTTCATGAATAGCTGTTTACACTAAAAAGAGAATAGAGAAATCCCTATTTGGATTTGATATCCCGCTTTATCACTACCCTAAGGAGTCTCAAAGTGGCTAACAATCTCCTTTCCCTTCCTCCCCCACAACAAACACTCTGTGAGGTGAGTGGGGCTGAGAGACTTCAGAGAAGTGTGACTAGCCCAAGGTCACCCAGCAGCTGCATGTGGAGGAGCGGAGACGCGAACCTGGTTCACCAGAATAAGAGTCCACTGCTCTTGTGGGGGAGGAAGTGAAAGGAGAATGTTAGCTGCTTTGAGACTCCTTAAAGGGAGTGAAAGGCGGGATATCAAATCCAAACTCCTCCTCCTCCTCCTCCTCCTCCTCTTCTTCTTCTTCTTCTTCTTCTTCTTCTTCTTCTTCTTCTTTGGATTCATTTATTTCATTCCCTTTTTATTCCTGTGGCTGACTATCAGGTTCCAACTTCAGGAAAAGATAAGCAAATTATCTATTCCAGCCCTTGCCCAGAGCTATGATTCTGAGTGGTTTAACAGTCATCAGTCCCTTTTCACAGGGAACCTGGGAATTGTAGCTCTGTGAGGGGAATGGGGAGGGTCTCTTAACAACTCTCAGCACCCTTAACAGCTCCCAGAATTCTTTGGGGGAAGCCATGACTGTTTAAAGTGGTATCATAGTGCTTTAAAGGCACTGCAGGGGGTGGGCCTCAGGGTCCCTTCCAACTCTATGGTTGGATGATTCTGTGATTAAAGTTCTTTGGGCAAATAAATACCCATCTCTCATCAATGACAGTTCAGGCAAAACCAGGGTAGTAAGAGACTGGTTCAGAGCGCCAATCTCACAATACAAAAATGTGCTGGTGTACCTTTAAACATTCAGAATGCCCTTCATACAATAGGTTACTAATTATCATTTTAAGGAAAAGGAATGAGGCACCGTCTGAAAACGGGATGCTGTTCTTACAAGAACAGCCAATTCTTCCACCATCTCCTCCATCATCTCCCAACAACTTCTCAAGAGATATTTGACTAAGCATGGATTGCAAATCACACCTTAGTCAAATAATGCTGTTTGTTGGACCATTTCCATGCTATGACCCCTTTGCCACAGCAGCTTAATGACAAACAGACGAACATCTGGATGCTTTTGTGTTCAGGCCGAAACGTAAGAATGAGCATTTTATCTATGTTGCTTGGGATTTCTTCTCCATAGTCTTCCTTAATGCACATGTACAAGTGAAGGAAAATCTCTTTTCCTTTTCCTGTTTAAATACCCAAATTAATCTTCTCAAACTTAACGGATATCAATGGGGGGAAAAACAGGTGAAATTAAGACTTCAATCAGAGCTGTTTTCCACATGCTTGCAGCCAAGTTTCCCTTGTTTTTAATTGATCTAATAGCTCTGTCTGGTGTAAAATAAAGGCCCTCTGGTTAATATTTTACACTCTGGAAAGGTTGGGATCAATATATCTTACTCCATCCTTTTAAAATTTAATTTCTTCCGAGCCGCTCCTTTATCAGGGACGCCAATATTCCTTTACAGCACTACTGACCATTGGAGAAGAGTGCTGGAAACTGGAATTGATTTGTCTCTCTCATTTTTTATGTTGAAATTTCAAATATATTTCAATGAATCATATAGGGACACCAGGTTTGTCTCAGAGATTCTTAGTGGTGAGGAGGAGGCTACGGTTGTAGTCTTGGGCTTCTTAGCAATGCATGTATGTTTACCTGGTTGCCTGTATAAGCATTAATACTCTGGAGAGGGGTCCAAATTATTGTTTTTAACTGGATTATCCTGCCATGATTCACATGTCTGTGCAAGGAACTTTTCTCACAGTGATGTTGTAGCTTGCTTGCTTGAAGCAACCTAGATACCCTTCTTTGTCTTCTAGGGAACGACAACCCCACCAGTAAAATTTATAGCTCTTGACCTTCAAAGAACTTCATAATGACTAGGAGATTTGAGGGAGAAACTGTCTGCATACGTTGAGATGCTCTATATAGAGTTCCTTCTGTAGGTACCCCCTCCATCTGAAGTGAGGGGGGGAAAGGATCTTCTTAGTGGTGGCACCCTAATTATGGAATCCGCTTCCCAGAAAGGTCTGTCTGGCACCTGCACAGATGTCCTTTTGGTGCTGGGCAAAGAGCTATTTATTTCCCTAGGGCGTTCTGCATTAATAGGTAGCACCAGTTGTTCCACCCACAGGACAGAGAGTGTGCTCTGACTTCAGAGAGGGTTTAGAACTAAAGAAGAGCTGTTGGATCCCTTCCCTCTGCTGCTGCTGCAGCTCTTACGCTGCCATCATCGGAGCTCCGGTATCAGCACAACTGAAAAGAGAAGGGAATCATTCGGATCTGATGCCTTCCCAGTCCTCTGTTATGTTCCCAAGCCATGGATAATATGTTACACCATGGTTGTAGTTTACTCCCAGCTGAGAAGTCACCAACTTTGGGCTGTTTGTCTTCAACGTTTTCCACTCCAGGAGGTTATTATAAGAACTTGTAGCCAGGGACTTGAACCTGAATCTGCTTATTCCCTCCTCCCTCCCATTTTCCTTTGGTATCATATCTTTAGAGACTGAAAGCCTGAGTTCAGGGACTATCTTGTTTGCACTGATTTAGAAGCCTTTCTTCACTGCTGCTGCTGAAGAAGAAGAGTTTGGATTTGATATCCCACTTTATTTCTTTCTTTATATTTGAAGAGTCTCAAAGTGGCTAACAATCTCCTTTCCCTAGTGAAGTGTGACTAGCCCATGGTCACCCAGCAGCTGCACGTGGAGGAGCGGGGACGCGAACCCAGTTCACCAGATTATGAGTCCACTGCTCTTAACCACTACACCACACTGGCTCTCAAGATGGTATAGCAATTCTTTAAAGAAACAAATAAAAATATCAATAGCCATGCTGCATTGGCCCATTGAATCTAGCTTTCTGTTATCAGATTTGCCAACTAGTTGCTTACAGGAAGCTCACAATCACCTACCAGCATGTGCACAGAACCCACAGTGAAAATGAACCTGTAGTGGGTTGCACTTGAAGGCAACTGTTCCTGAGATGTATTTGGCTTTGAATCTTCACTATTAGAGCCCTAAGCCTTGACATTACAAATGTATGTTGCTATCCTGTTGCTGTTTAGCCCTCACTTGCTCGATCATCCAGTTTATTGGAAGAAGCAAAGATCACCAGTGTCAAAGCAATGATTCTTCAACATCAACTTCGTTGGACTGATCATGTTGTGGGGATGCCTGATTATCGTCTTCCAAAGCAACTACTCTATTCCAAACTTGAAAACGGAATGCGTAATGCTGGTGGTCAACAAAAGAGGTTTAAAGACTCTCTCAAGGCAAATCTAGAAAATGTAGTATAAGCAACAACAATTGGGCAACAATCTGGTTGTTCCAAACACCTGTAAAGTTACCATTAAAAATTGCAAGGCAAAAGGACGTAATGTCGAACATTAGAAAAACGTAAGCTGCAACTCTCTACTTGTGAGACAGGCACTGCATCATTATTGCAAACAAGCCCAAGAGGCAATGCTGTAAAAAAAGAAAGGAAAATTCAGGAGTTCCACCTAACATGCAAATCCATTTTCCTTTCCTTTTTTACAGCCTTGCCTCTTGGGCTTGTTTAACTGTGCAAATTACAATATCTTAATGGAAGAAATGGTTGCTTGTAGAGTGTTCGGGGGTGTGTGTGTCAGCCACTGTGAGAAGTAGTCGTGAGAGGACAGGGGTTCAAGACTTGGAATAAAAGGATGTTGATATTAGGGAATGCTTTTCTTTCTTTTTTGAGTTGATATACAAGGAGTTGGTTGGTTAGCATTAGATCTTATATTACAATATATTTCTAAGAGGTGAACTTGTTTGGCTGAGCATTTGAGGGATGCTTGCTAAGTATCGCAGCTGTAAACTACTCTGGATTTTTTATGGACTGACTCTTAAATAGGTGGTCTTCTTCTTCCTTGCTGAAATTTCCAGTGTGAAAGAAGGGGAAGTTTAAAAAAACTACTTTAGGAGATGCTCTTTTAAAAAATTGGCTGGACCTGAGAATGGCATAGCAGCCTGTTCACTGCCACCTGCTGGACTGACCTTGTTGGAAGGACACTGACCAACAAACTGCATCCTTGGAGCAGCTGTGAGTAAGGCCATAGGCTTACTTTGGCACATCTAGACTTTGGGAGAAAGTGGGGAACTTTGAACATGTTCAATATCCTTGTGGGATTTTTTTTGGGGGGGGGGAAGAAAGATGATTTGAATGGATTAAACACTCTTGTTTGGCCACGTCTCAGGTTGTGCTTATGTGGTGGGGAGTCCTAAGTTTATGTGGAGGGGGACTTAACTCACAATGGAATAAAAGAGAGAGAAAAATCTCCAGACAGACTCTAGACGAGGCATCCCCAACCTTCGGCCCTCCAGATGTTTTGGACTACAATTCCCATCATCCCTGACCACTGGTCCTATAAGCTAGGATCATGGGAGTTGTAGGTCAAAACATCTGGAGGGCTGCAGGTTGGAGAAGCCTGCCCTAGACAGTGACACTTGAACCCAGTCTTGATTGTGACAGAAGAATTACCCACATTAATTTTATACCACTTTAAGTATTTTAGATTCCATCTAAGAACCCTGGGAATTGGGATTGGGGTGTTTATGTGTGTTGTGACTTATTTATTTATTTATAACTGATAATTTATAGGCTGCTTACAGGATAAAAAAAAAAAATCTCTTAAGTGGCTTACAGTCAATGTCGAAACATTCAATAAGGCAAAACCAGTAACACAACACCAAAAACCAAAGCTATCTTAACTCCTCACTCTCCCCAAGCATCACAAAAACAGGGCAATGTGATCTAGTGTTAATGGCTAGGGAATGCCTGAGCAAAAAGCTATGTTTTTAACAAATGCCAGAAGCACACACCACAGTTTGGGTCTCCTGAAAATTTGTATCTGTGATGGTGGTGTGCGGGTGAATATTCCAAAGGAATGCTGTTTCTAGATTGCCTCCCTAGTGAGAGCCCCAAGGTACCTGAGAGAAATGAATGGCTCCTAAAACCAGTTTAAGTCAGCAGTACAGATAAGCCCAGTGTGGATAAGATAAAAGTTCTTATTGCATGATGTCATGCTGGTTGACATAAAGTGTGAAAAGAAGCAGAAGTTGATCCCCCCATGTGGAACTCTTTCTTTCTTAGCCTCTTGGGGATATAAAACGGGAACAAAATCCCAAACTGGCCAGAAATTGTGTTATTTGGCTATATTCTATGCTAAAGGGATATTCCTCTATAGATAGCATTGATTAAGTGCTATATTGACGTTTTCCAGGCCTGGAAAGTATGCACAAACAGCCATATACAGCTGAATTTAATTCCTATATTTGATCTTTTCGGTATTCAAACAATGTGCAAATGCAGAAAAATAAAATAAAAGCAAGTATCGGGTGGACAGAGAGGTTTGCTAGATTTCTGTGAGATTCTTTTACAACAGGGTTGGTTAACCTGTAGCCCTTCAGATATTGCCGGACTCCAACTTCCATCACCCCTGATGAGTGGTTATGCTGATGGGAACTGGAGTCCATTAATAACTGGAGGGCTGCAGGTTAGCCACCCTTGGACTGAAGAAATAGCCATTACACAAATTGAACTACTAGATAAAGTTTACCAAAGAAGGCTGCTGGGATCTGGTTAATCCCCTCTAGTCAAATTAGGGTGCTGTGGAAACCAAATGGGAGTAATGGATGAGAGAGTTTTGACTCAGCAGACCTTGGGCTTTCACAGCTCAGGTGGTATAAGTCCCCCCAAAAAGGTTATTCTAAGTGGGTGTGGTGGGTGTATGGAGTGGGCAGGCAGTGGCAGACTTTGGGCTCACAAATGTCAATGGACCCCTGTGTGATGCTAAAATTCAGTGGCCCCTGCCTCTTATGCTCCGTTGTATAGCATTGTTGTGGTGCCCCCTTTAGCACAGCACCCAAGGTGGCCCAACCAGTTGCCCTACCCTAAAACCGCTTTTGAGGCAGGACAGGGCAAGAAGAAACATATATCTGTTTCAAACTCAATTCAGCTTGGTCGCATGACCTAGCAAACCAGTGGAACTAAGCCAGCAAAAATTCAAATTTCTCCTGAACAGAGTTTGGAATAGGGGGAGTTTACGCCGGCTTTCTATGGCAAGGAGTACTCTGTAAATCTCATCTGACAGAAAACAATATCCTCTCCTCTTCTTTCCCCCATTAATTGGGCTGCCATACATCTGGGATTTCTCAGATATATCCAGGATTCGCCCTTCAGAAATAGCGTTTGGGCGGAATTTCCAAAAACAGGAAAAAATGTCTTGGGCAACCTATGTTGGAATTTCATTTTTTGGTGAAATTTTAAAAAATTGTCCAGTAGCACCTTAGAGACCAACTAAGTTTGTTCTTGGTATGAGCTTTCGTGTGCATGCTCATACAAAGAACAAACTTACTGTAGTTGGTCTCTAAGGTGCTACTGGACAATTTTTTAAAATTATTTTTTTATCTGGACATTACTAGGTAGGGTTACCATATTTCAAAAAGTGAATTTTATTATTTTTATTTTTATTTCTACTGCGTCAGACCAACATGGCTACCTACCTGAATCTAGTAATGTCCAGTAATGCACAATTACCGTGATATCAATATGAAGTTGCTGTGCTGTTTTAGTGACCTTAACTTCTGGGAGTGAGGAAACGCAAGGAAAAGCCCCACCTTGCCATTCACCTAGCATTATTAGGCCCTGGAGGGGGGGACGAGACAGGTGTGCAGCAGCAGCCCCACCCCCACCGCATGTCCCTCTTTGTCTGCCCCACACAAATGGGACAGACCTGCATTTAACGATGTGGATTTGCCAGTATCATGTGCAGTCTGGACCTTGGCCGTCACTCTGTCCTGGTATAAGCAAGAGTTGCAGATGTAAATTTTCAGCGTGATCTAACTTTAAAAGGAAAAGAGAAGACAGTGAGTCTAGCTGGGTCCTGTGGTGGCCTGGACAGTAATGAAAACAGGAACATGTTTGACACCATTACTTCTAAGACACCCTTGGGATTTAAAAAAAAATGTGCCCTTTTTATGGTGCCAGTAAATTTGTCAGTTACACAGGGAAACATTGTGAAAAACGACCAAGTTTTACTGCATTTGGGGTGATTGCACCATATTCAGGGCAGGATAATGGCCAATAAAAGTTTGCGGTAGATGATCTTGTTGTGCATTTCTGGAATACTTATTAAGCACAGTTTTGGGAAATGTTACAAGGTGCTCCAGAAGTTATGCATTTAACTTTTTGAGACTCAATACCTGCAAGGTGTGACTGTGGTCCCAGCAATTAAATGCAGAATTAGTTCCTGATGATCTTGCTGTTTGTATGTATGGAACAAATATACATGCAATATTATTCATGGCAGTGTTATTTTTATGGTGAGTTTTTATGATTGCTGCATCTAATAATAGGACTGCATGAGACGCAGAGCAGCCCAAATAGGATCTCGGGTCCGCAGTGGCTCCATAGGGCGTTTTTTATGAGCGATGCTAAGAATGCTTTCAGTCTGGAATGCATGTTGTTGTTGAGTGTGGTGGATGCAATACAGAGTGCAGAGGGGAAGCCATTTTGTGCATGCTGGTAGATGTGGTGCTCTAGTTTTACGTGTAGGCACTGGAAATTTGGATACCCATTTTGGAGTCATTTGGGGGAATACAGGTGTACCTTGGTTCTCGAACGCCTTGGTACTGTCGACATGCAGAGGGTCGCAAGGCCAGCTGGCTAGCCCCAGGTGGGCTGTCTCCTTCCAGCCATCCCGCTGCGAAGACCCCTCGCCTCTGCTCCAACGTAAATCAGCGACCTGGGCTTCAAAGCCAGGGCACACACCATCAGCAGATCAAACTGTGCACACAGAATAGGCATGAGGCTTGTGGAAGCATACTACAACTACAGATTTATTAATCATAAATCAGGACAAAGAAACATGTCATCTCTCTCTCTCGTCGTCTCAGAGAGAACCGGAAAAGCAAAAGCTATACACAACAGAAGTTCCCAGCAAGCTGTGCTGGAATGTAAACAGACATGTGACATGCAACAGTTCCACACGTCTGCTCCTTAAGGTGGAATGGAAATCTCAACAGGTATGTGTACATTTTAGCTCCCAAATGCCGCAAACCTGGAAGTGAGTGTTCTAGTTTGCTAACCTTTTTGGAAGCCGAACGTCCGACGCGGCTTCCGCGGCTTTTGCAGCTTCCGATTGAGTGCAGGAAACTCTTGCAGCCAATCAGAAACCGCACCTTGGTTTTTGAATGTTTTCGGAAGTCAAACGGACTTCTGGAACAGATTCCATTCGAGACCCAAGGTACGACTGTACTCCAAAGGAAGTGTGGAGACTTTGGAGACATGGACATCGTATATTTCCCTGCCCACCTCCATTAAACCCAGTTGCTTTGCTCATAGATGTACAGAACTCCTTTTAAGATGATGTGCAGCTGAGAGGAGGATCATCTCACTGAAGAAGATTTCCAGGCAGCCTCTCAATCCCCTGTTGAACTGATAGGCTTGCACACCCTGCTAACCAAATGCCAGACTTTGGACATGAGACTAACAGAAGCAATGATGTCACAGACACTAGCCAAGAGGCTAGTGGCAGCTCTACAGCACTTAACAAAGTGATAAGTGGCAATCTGAGAAGGTTTCTGGATGTGTTGGGTTTTTTTGTTTGGAATGTTGTTTAGGTGCCCATTCTTCATTCTCTCTCATAGGCACCCCATTATAGGGATGCAGGTGGCGCTGTGGTCTAAACCACTGAGCCTCATGGGCTTGCCGATCAGAAGGTTGGTGGTTCAAATTCCCACGACGGGGTGAGCTCCTCTTCCAGCTCCTGCCAACCTAGCAGTTCAAAAGCATGCCAGTGCAAGTAGATAAATAGGTACCGCTGCAATGGGAAGGTAAACGGCGTTTCCGTGTGCTCTGATTTCCATCACGGTGTTCCATTGTGCCAGAAGTCGTTTAGTCATGCTGACCATATGACCCAGAAAGCTGTCTGTGGACAAACACTGGCTCCCTTGGCCTGAAAACAAGCTGAGCGCCGCAACCCCATAGTCGCCTTTGACAGGACTTAACCGTCCAGGGGTCCTTTACTTTTACCATTACCCCATTCATCTCTCTGATGGATTAGTCACCTCTGCAATCACACCTATAAAAACCTCTGGCCTTCCAGGTGTTGCCAGACTACAACTCCCATCATCCTGAACTATTATGGGTCATGCTGAGAGCTGGGGTCCAGTAACACCTGGAGGGCAACAGCACCCCCCACATTCCTGCCATAGACAATTGAGGTGCATAAGAAGCAAACTCTGATGAACCCAACCTTAAGAGGTTGAAAGGAGATCTCTTGCATGTGTAACCTGCAAGACAGGGGGTTGGGTCCTAAATGGTAAGAGTAAACCAGAAGTGCACTGCTTGGAAGTTGAACTGAAAATTTATTGTTGAAGTGAAGGAGGGGAAAGGAGGTGAGGTGGGAGTCGACTGCCCCTGAATGCATCTCTGGGGGAAAGTACAAGGAACCCTGTTTATAAGCAATTATAAGGAGTGGTTTAGGAAGTGGGGCAAATCTCTCTTAAGATGTTCCCCAAAGCTCACAAGATCCAATTTAGATGTTAACATCAGATTTTAACAGGAGCACGCAAGGGTAACGGAAAATAGCTCTTGAACCCAGGATAAGTCATTGATATAGAATACGACCAAAACATGGCATAAAGAAAAGTATGGATGAGATCTTAGTTCAGATGTGAGAGTGACTAAACAAATATTGCTAGCTGCTCTTCAAATTATTCCTTGTTTTGTTTTTAACATAATCACTTGCACAACCATGGTCAGGATTACTCAGGCTTCACAAACAGATATTCAGATGTCCACAAACAGATATTCAGATGCCCCTGCTGTTCCCCACTCCCTGCGTTAAAATTATATAGCAAGCTCCTTGGAGCAGGGACCTGTCGCCCTTGTATTTTGTAAAGTGCCATGCGTGTTGATTTGTGCATTAACTAACTAAATAATGCTAAGGAAAAGAAAGTTCCCCGATACATTTCACAGCAGTTGTTCAATGTACATATTACTTGAAATTCTAAGGAAGGAGGGGGAAAAAAAGCACGATGGTTTGGAGGTTGCAGAGCTAGCACTTTTGGTTTTTATGGAAGGAACAGTGCCTGACAGCTCCTCTTTCCAGTTACACTGTGATCAATAAAGTTGTTGGCTGCAAGAACCCAACAGCAGTAAAACAAACTAAAATCTCATTGAACGAAAAGGCATATACATAATCCAAGGAGAGGTGTAAATTCTAATAAGCGCAGCAGTTCTGAAAAGAGAGTTTTCGACATACCGAAAACGCTTCTCTTTTCTAGAGCGTAGTAAAAGGTGTTCGTGCCACCTCAGACTCGGAACTTTGTGGGTAAAAATGCATTCAAACTAAAGAATGGCTACATAAATGATGGGTTTTAGTTCACAATCATCCAAGGGACAAAAATTTCAGATCAAGCACTTAACTCAAACTGTCAAAAGCATATATTCTAGGAGTCTGAACAGGCTTTAGGAGTCATCCTGTATCTGTACATTAAAATAAAATAAAATTCCAATTTGCTTCTGCATTGTTTTGTGTTCTGTATGCTTTGATTTGTAATTTGACACCTGAGCTTCTCTGTATAAATTGAAGTTATATGTTCCCCATTCACTATAATGGGGATTATCTATCTATCTATCTATCTAGGCTATAACTTTCTGCCTAGGGTGTTTGATGTATGCTTTTGTTGTTGTTTAGTCGTGTCCGACTCTTCGTGACCCCATGGACCAGAGCACGCCAGGCACTCCTGTCTTCCACTGCCTCCCGCAGTTTGGTCAGACTCATGTTTGTAGCTTCAAGAACGCTGTCCAACCATCTCGTCCTCTGTCGTCCCCTTCTCCTTGTGCCCTCAATCTTTCCCAACATCAGGGTCTTTTCCAGGGAGTCTTCTCTTCTCATGAGGTGGCCAAAGTATTGGAGCCTCAGCTTCAGGATCTGTCCTTCCAGTGAGCACTCAGGGCTGATTTCCTTAAGAATGGATAGGTTTGATCTTCTTGCAGTCCATGGGACTCTCAAGAGTCTCCTCCAGCACCATAATTCAAAAGCATCAATTCTTCAGCGATCAGCCTTCTTTATGGTCCAGCTCTCACTTCCATACATCACTACTGGGAAAACAATGGCTTTAACTATACAGACCTTTGTTGGTAAGGTGATGTCTCTGCTTTTTAAGATGCTGTCTAGGTTTGCCATCGCCTTTCTCCCAAGGAGCAGATGTATGCTTAGCTTACCTTAAAATAATTAAGATGTGGCTAAATGGTGTGTATTCCTGTTTTGTTGTTTTGTTTTTAAAAAACCTTTGCATCTTCCTGTGTCCTGAATGCCTTACAATGTGTAGCTATGCTGCCTGTTTGTTTGTTTTTGTTAAAACATAGCAACATTGGATTAAAAAAAAACAACTTCTCAAATGAAGCTTGTAACTTAAAAAAAAAATCTAGTTTGTGGGGTTCTTGATCTGACTTCGGGTGTGTGTTTGTTGACATACATCAACTCAGGACAAGGGAAAGACCCCCAAATTACTCTAATTTGCCTAATTATTTGGCTACCCTACAGAATTGATACATTTGACCAAAACAAAATGATTTTTAAAAACCAACCTAATTACACGTAGCTCTTTCATCGTGTTTATGCAGCTATGACACATTATTAATGTGGTTTCCCCAAAAATCTTACCGGTTGTCACATTTAGTGGACTAAACATATGCCTTATTCTTATTCCTATTTAGTGTTACTGGGCCCTGCATAGTGGTGACCCTCTGTGAACAGTTCATATCGCTAAGCTACGCACTACGGCTGGGGCAAAAGTCGGAGGAGGTGCTGGTTCTGAAGCAACCAAACCACCAACTAGTGTAGCTCTGATGTCTCCGGTTTTTTTCAGCCGTGAGGGAAAGGCACTTTTGCACGTGGTCACACCAGAGTTTCCCAAACTTGGGTCTCAAGCTGTTTTGAGATTACAGTTCTCATCATCCCTGACCGCTGGCTCTGCTATCTAGGAATGATGGGAGTTGTAGTCCAAAAAAAAAAGCAGAAGACCCAAGTTTGGGAAACCCTGCGCTGGACATTCTCCTCACTCATTCTGTCACATGACTCTGCCCTGATGCTGAGCACAATTTGCATGCCAAAGGTGCCAGGCAGGGTCTGTACAGAATCACAGGGCTTCTCTGTGCTCTTTCTCGCTGTTTTCATAACTCACCCATGCGCTGAAACATAATGTTCCTATTGTAAACGAAAGTGCTCCATATGCTGCGAGAGGTTCAAGTAACAGCTGCTTTGGGGACCATAACTCTGAATTCCCTGATCCTGGGTTTTTGCTGTTGTTTTTGTTGTATTTTTAAGCAGCACATTTCTTTGCATATATTTTCTGCGAGGGTGTACGGCAGAGCTTCGCACTTGCTAAGAGCCTCTGAAATTTTGTTACGATGGATCAGGTCCCGGTCTGTTCCTCACGATCCTCTTCCCTTTTAATGTTTTCAGAAGTGTTGCAAATATACAGAACACTCAGCTGACCATGTAGAGAACCAGGGACTTTTTCCCCCTCAGCCGGAACTCAGTTCCATCACCTTTCAGGTGGACGCCATTGCCATTCTAAGAGAATGAGGGAGGCGTTTGTGGTGAGTTCTGGCACCTCTTTTTCTAGAAAAAATACCACTGCAGAGGTAAATCTTCTATCGGAAGGGCTGCCCACGTCTAGTTTCAAGACAAAGTGCTATAATAAATGAAAGCAGGGGCCCTGAATTTCCCATCAACAGGTAAGCATTTGGACAGCAGCCTGAGCAGCAGACTGGTCACAGTTTACCCGACTATGGTGAAATCCACTGCATTTTTATTTAAGCTATAGATAATATTTCCAAATGTGCTTCTATATATATACATTAGCACATGCATCACCTGCCCACCTGTCCCCTCTTGTGTGTGTGTGACACATTTCCTTCTTTCTGGCATTGTGGACGGGATATATTCCGATGAAGATACCCTGGAGCTCTCTGTAACATGCCCATAATTGAAATATAGCTGGGAGGCATGGTGCTTTTATGGCTCCAGAGCTGTGATTAAGTACGGCATCATCATGTGGCATAATTACCAGTGCAGGCCCCATGGCAGAACAAGTCTTGCTTTTTCTGTGAGATGAGTAATCTTGCTGTGCGGCACTGAGCATAGAAATCTTGCACTCTTACCCTAGATATGCAGCTGTGGTGTCTCAGAAAGGAGAGAAGCGCTCCTTGCCTGCAGATGGAGGACAACTCCCGGCTGAGGCATTTTATTGTATTGCAAACAGATTCTACGGCTGGGAACACACAATACCTCCAAACCACGTTCTTTCCTTTAGAGAAACCTGGACGCTGCAGTTTACCTATCACAGAGTTATAGTTCCCAGCAGGCCTTGACAAACTACAGTGCCCAGAATTCTTTGAAGGAAAGAATGTGCTTTAAAGGTGTAATAATAATAATAATAATAATAATAATTTATTTGTATCCCGCCCTCCCCTGCCAGAGCTGGGCTCAGAGCAGCTAACATCATATTAACAACATAATATACATAAAAACAAGCAATCAATCGATTAAAATGCATCCCAAAATTAATTCAAATAAATTAAAATTAAAATTAAACAAATGGCAGTCCTCAGGTTAAATTGAAAGCGGTTAATACTCACCAGGACCAACTGTTTCAACTGATATTATAAGGTCCTGTGAGCGGGCTGGGAAACCTCCTTCGTGCTTGTTGTTATACAAAGAGAAAATGACTCAGACTGAACCCTGGCCAAAGGCCTGGCAGAACAGCTCCGTCTTGCAGGCCCTGCAAAAAGATGTCAGATCTTGCAGGGCCCTGGTCTCTTGTGAGAGAGCATTCCACCAGGCTGGGGCCATGACCAAAAAGGCCCTGGCTCTAGGCAAGTGTATTGTGTGCTCCCAGGCTAGGCTGCCAGAGGCCTGAGCTTGCAAAGCCAAAGCAAACCACTTTGCAATACCATCCAGCTGCTTTGTGAGTGCTCCTTTGCAATCTGTAGCAGATTTGAAATGACATTAATATCCTAGCTGGCAGGTTCCATCTGCCCAGCTGTTGCTCTCTTCCCATTAATTTCAACGGGGATTGCACAGGAAGATGTCCTTAGTGGTGGGCTGTAGCCTAATAGTCACCCATGACTTTAGCAACAAACTCCACACTTTGGAAGATTGAGGAAGGTCAAATTGGTTGCCAGAATGTGTTAACGTCTAAAATAAGAACGAGCTGCTCTCATGCTCTAATGACTGAACCTGCTGCAAGTCCCAATGAAAGTAGCATTGCATCAAGCAGTTCACACTTTGTCTTGGCTTCCTATCTCACATCCATGCCCACGGAGGATACAAAGGAAAGTCTGTCTTTACAGTTTTTATTATCTTAATTATGAGCTACCAAGAGAAATGAGGTGTGTGAGTGTGTTTATATATATTTAATTTGCCTGGGAAACAGATGCATCAGTTCATCAACATTTCTAAAGACTGAAATTGCACAGAAGTGACACAGAATGCTATAAATAGGGACATTCCTTTCCTTCAGCCTTCCTTTGCCTTGTGTTCTTGTGCAAAATGATTTAGAGCCATTCTGCAGATATTAAAATATTTCCCATACCATATGATGATTTGTTTTTTAATACCTCGTAACATTTTTTGTACAATTTTTTGGCCCTAACAAGCTACCCTCCTCCTGCAAAAAGAGCTTTACGGAACAGAACAGTACCAACCAAATTACCAGCAAAAGGGCCCAGGGGATTTTTTTAGATGAGGAGCAGGATCCAAAGGCTTTTGAACAAATGTTGCTGTGAAGAACATGACTGCCTTTTGGGGTGCCAGCTCTCAAGACATGAACTTCTGGATAAAACTGTTATTACAGAAACATTGAAAGTCTCCAAGCCCTCTGGCCTAGCTGACCTGTTAAGTTGCACCACCTGAAATGTTGCCTTTATATGAGAATTGAATCCAATTTCCTCCTCTTCCCTCTTGTTGTATCACCTCCCCTCAAACAAATCAGAATTAATGCTCAATAAAGGCTGGATCTAATCTGAGCTCCGGGTAAGCTTTGTACAAGCAAATCAGGATGAATGCTCAATAAACAGGTTGCCTGGAAGAGCCCTCAGTTCTCCCCGAGCAATATGAACTCCCAACCTTTCTCCCAAAGCTTGTTCAAGCACTTTGCACCCCCTCAAAGTACTTGTCTTAGGGGGATCTCTTCCACTCCTATCACTAGTGTGGTAATTTCTATGGGGCAAAGTTTTGTGCTTTGTGCTTCTGTCTGAGAGTTCTTCTCCAGGCAACGTTAACCTCTGTTTTCACAGAAGGTGAGCGAGGAACATCGTGGTGGAACCAAGCCTTTAATACCCTGTTTAGCTGAGAGCAGAATTCGTATCACCCACCTCCTTGAGTGTTTCCTTTCCTCGCCTGGCACCCGTGAACTCCCTGTGAAGTGGATTGAACAAATCCCAAGTGCAAATATTTAACACCAGAGAGACAGTGGCTTCTTATAGTCAACTCCGCAGTGCTGCTAAAATCCAATTACCGGAGAGTCAATCACCGCACATGTTCCACTGTTGTGGGTACGGCAGCTTTTGGGCTGGCTCTGTTGGTTTTTTTCCATAGAACAGATCTGAGGGCTTTTGTGGGGTCTAATTGGCTGTTAGATCTTTGGTACTCTGTCTATTTGCTAGGATGCCTGTTGGGGGCATTTTCAGTTGGATGCAAAGCATCCGAGCTCCTGAGCTGCATTTATGAATAATACCAAGGCTTTTAAAAGAGGAGATGAAGGTTCCTGGATCATCGTTTTGAAGGTATTCTCAGTTGCACGCACATACCTTGGTCTGTACAGAGGGACATACTATGGGCTTGACCTTTTCCACCATTCTGCCTGCCAAGTCCATTGACAGGCCATCTTAAGGCATATTGTGGCCCACTGAGCTGATGCAGTCATTAAGGAACATATCGAAAGCTCCTTATATGCTAGATTAATGGTTAAGCAAAATCAGCAATGCCTATCCCAGCTAGCAGCGACTTTCCATGGTTTCACCCTCCCAGTTTAAAATGAAGTGCTAAACGCTGCTGCCTCTGACTGCATAGCTCAGTCAGTAGAGCACGAGTCTCTTAATGTCAAGGTGGTGGGTTCAAGTCCCACACCTTGGGCAAAAGATTCCTGCATTCTATGTACAGATGTCTTGGAAGGAGAGAGGCAGAAGCAGTAAGGTCAGGGTGGCTATAGAAGAGGACAGAGAGGTATAGTGGGCACTGAGCCTAGTTTGGGCAGGTACTAACCTGACACAGCCTGACTTGCAGCAGCAGAGCCAGGATAGGTGTGTATTTTAGGGTCTGAGAGATGAATGCTGGCACTAACGCCAAGGTCAAAAGAAGTTTTCAGCTCCTAAACACCTTACAGTGGTACCTCGGGTTACAGACGCTTCAGGTTACAGACTCCGCTAACCCAGAAATAGTACCTCGGGTTAAGAACTTTGCTTCAGGATGAGAACAGAAATCGTGCTCCGGCAGCAGCGGGAGGCCCCATTAGCTAAAGTGGTGCTTCAGGTTAAGAACAGTTTCAGGTTAAGCATGGACCTCCAGAACAAATTAAGTTCTTAACCAGAGGTACCACTGTAGTTTGTTCCTCAGATCATGTCTGTGTGTTTTCAAACAGTTGTTTATTTCACTTGATGCAGAAGATGGAGACAAACCGGGGTCCTTGCCAATGTTTTTTTATTGTGCATTCATGATGGTTTGTGTTCATTATGGTATCTGGGCTGTTATGAATGATCCTGCTTTCAATACTGTCTGAGCATGGAAAGGTTCAGGGATGGACATACTGTTTCATTTCCAATCAATGCTTGCCACATAACTTCCTGCTGAAATCCTGTGACTTTTTTGTGGTGTGTGTACGTGTGCCCAGCTCTAGTTGTGCTGTAGTGCAAGAGCGCCCCTGTAGATGGCAATAATATGGTAAGACTGCGAGAGAATAGCAGAACATTGAATAAAGCAGAAGGATGTGTGGGCAGCCCCGTATAAATCCAGCACTGATGTGCTGTTACTGCATCAATGACTTGTTGCAGAATACAGTACACCTAAAAACAACAACCCTGGAGGGGCCTTGAGACAAGTGAGAAGTAAGAAGAGTCATAGGCAATCTGTGTTGTACCAAGAACTTGCAGGAACAATATCTTCTCCAGACTTCTAATTTGGGATCTGTAGATACACTACAAAACCGTCCCTGTTTTGTCATGTTCCCATTTGTGATTTCGGGGAATGGCTTGTGAAAGTGCTGTCTTTGTGAGTTGCCAGAGTTGCTAACCAGCTCTTCAGTCTTTGGCTTACACCCCAGGGTCTCCAGAAGTCAAATTTCCATGTGGAGAAATAGATACCGTACTTTCCCATGTATAGGACTAGGTTTTTTTTTTACTTAAAAATTATGTGGAAAACTGTGGGTCGTCTTATACATGGGGCAATCTCCCCCCATTTTCTTAAATTGGAGTCCCTAAAAATAGAGGGCGTCTTATACGTGGGGGTGTCTTATACACGGAAAAATACGGTGTATCTCATTTCTAGTGCGCATGCACGTACACATGTTAATATGTGAGCAGGAATACTTGGGCACTTGACTCTGGCTCACTTTAATTGTTTTGAGGGTCTCCTGGGTGTGTGGGCGGGGGGGAGTGTCTTGGAAGCTGATTAGGTGTTCCTCAGAGATTAGTGGACGAGTTTTTCCCAGAGTATATTTAATTTGCCAATACAGTGGTACCTCAGGTTACATACGCTTCAGGTTACAGACTCCGCTAACCCAGAAATAGTACCTCGGGTTAAGAACTTTGCTTCAGGATGAGAACAGAAATCGTGCTCTGGCGGCGCGGCGGCAGCAGGAGGCCCCATTAGCTAAAGTGGTGCTTCAGGTTAAGAACAGTTTCAGGCTAAGAACGGACCTCCGGAACGAATTAAGTACTTAACCCGAGGTACCACTGTACTGAACTTCCCTGGCAGTGCACAGCTACAACTGTATTGTTGGATTTACTGTAATTTTGTGCAAGGTAAAAAGGCAAAGTCTCAAAGACCACAAAGTGGCCCTGAATCCTTTGCAATGTGCTTGAGTTCTGTAGCAGATGAGTTGGCACTGGAGTTCAAAAATTCCCTGAATGCATAAAATGTGAAAACCACTACTCTGGGCTCTTCTAAGCATTAATACCCAACACAGTCCTCCTTTGTTTAAATGAATACATGGTTGCATGCCAGGGATGGGAAACCTGTGGCCCTCCAGACGTTGTTGGACTCCAGAGCCCATCAGGCCTAGCCAACATGGCCGATGGTCAGGGTGATGGAAGTTGTAGTCCAGCAGCATCCAGAAGACTATACATTCCCCATCACTGCTGCATAATATTCTAGGGTAAGGGACCAGATGTCAAAAGATATTACTGGGCTTTAAGCATTCAGCACTGAACTCAATTTAAAAATAATTATGAAGCTTTTCACAAGCAGCAAAGGACATGTCTGAAGCATGACTCATATGTTCTAAAGCTGGATCTAAGCTCTGTATATCATTAAGCCAGTGTTGTGATGATCAGACTTTTATCATTAAAAACTTTTCCAAAAGTGTGGGATGAGATTTTTTGCTAAAAATTCTTCTGATCTTTGGAGATGCCCCTGCCCACCGGCTAGTACTACCATTGCTGTACGGTTGCCATCTGAAATACAGTTGCTGAAGTGTCATGGGCACCTATTGGTTAGTGCCTGTGACATCATGGATGAATGGTGAAAGTCTTCTTCCCTTCAATCATAACAATTATTTATTATTGATAAAGAACTACACAACTTTTAGAAGACATCTGAAGGCAGCCCTGTATCAGGAAGTTTTTCAACGTTTGACATTTTATTATTTTTTATATTATGCTGGAAGCAGCCGGGGGGGGGGGGGGATATAAGTAATTCATTCATTCATTTATTCCCATGCCATTCTGAAATGTTCTTCATTGAGCGCTCTTCATTGTAACACTCTGCAGTGGTGCCCTGTAGACTGTAATGCTCATCATCTCTGTCCATTGGCCACACTGGTATGGACTGCAGAGAGTTGTAGCCCATCAGCATCTGAAGGGCACCACGTTGGCTACCCTGATGTAGACTCTGACTTTTGAAACTTTGGTTGCTTCCAGATGACCTGCTTACTGAGCAGTTGTTGCGATATGCTTCCAGAGAAGTTGAATGAGGATGTAGGTGGTGCTGTGGTCTAAACCACTGAGCCTCTTGGGCTTGCCAATCAGAAAGTCGGTGGTTCGAATCCATGTGATGGGGTGAGCTCCCATAGCTCTGTCCCAGCTCCAGCCAACCTAGTACACCAGTGCAAGTAGATAAATAGGTACTGCTGTGGTGGGAAAGTAAACAGCGTTTCCATGCGCTCTGGTTTCTGTCACGGTATTCCATTGTGCCAGAAGCGATTTAGCCACATGACCCGGAAAGCTGTCTGTGGACAAATGCCGGCTCCCTCAGTCTGAAAGCGAGATGAGCACCTCACCCCATAGTCGCCTTTGACTGGACTTAACCGTCCAGGGCTCCTTTTTTATGAGGTCGTGTTGAGCAATCACAACCCTGCACTTTCCAGTGTAGGTTCCCATCACTTTCCTTACTGTAAAGAGTCCCATTTTTAAATGCTTTATTTTTGTTTTTGTGCAGGAGACCAGATCCACTTTAATTGCACAACCTGAATCTGTCAATATGTGATTGAGTCCTGCCTCCAAAATAGGGAGAGTTTGGAAGCACCTAATGAAACAGTGATTACTGGTAACATGAGTCCATCCATCCTTTTCATGGCACCATCTCTGGCAGTTTTTAGGCACCAGGCTAAGACTTTTCTGTTGACCATGGCCTTCACAACAACAATAACACTGTTATTTATACTCCGCCTATCTGGCTGGATTGCCTCAGCCACTCTGGGCAGCTCCCAACTCATACAAAAACATAATATAATAAATCTTCCCAATACATGGCTGCCTTCAGGTGTCTTCTAAAAGTTGTGTAGTTCTTTATCTCCTTGACATCTGGTGGGGAGGGTGCTCCACAGGGAGGGTGCCACTGCTGAGAAAGGCCTCATCTTTTTCTGGAGTGGGATGGACTTGGCCCTTGTTAATTCATTTTTGGATGAGCTTTTTACATCTCTTGCATTGTTAGTGTTTTAAATTTTCTCTGGTTTTGTTTGTGTATGCTGTATTCTTTGGTTGTAAAGTTGTTTTGAGATTTTTGCTGTGAAAAGTGACTGATAAATTAAATGCATAATAATATGAAAAACCTCTGGTGGGGAGCCATTTCCAGTCAATGTAGACAGTACTAAACTAGGTGGTCAATGATTTGCTGGTAGGAAGCACATTTTGATGGAAGCGTCGGACCAGGTGTCTTGCTAAAGTCCCGTAAATGCAAGGAGAGCGCTTGTTTTCTGGCATGTTGGTCTCCAGTCACAAGGAAATCCATGTGGCTTCCAAGTAAATAGTCTCACTAGTATTAGGAAGAAGTAAGGGGCACCAGGATAACAGAAGCCTGAAATAGTAAAAGACTTGTTCCCGTGGTTTCCTCAAGCATGTTCTTGTTTCTCGCAGTGAAGATTGCTGACTTGGAGATCAGGAAGTTGAACCCGCTTTTTTTTCCTGCCTAGGACAAAGTTGCGCAATAATCTTTGGCGCAAACAGGAAACAGACCCAAAGAAAAACATGCTGAGTTCAAGGAAAGTGAACAAACTAGCACATACTGGTTATGAAAATCTTTGCAATTTCTTCTCACAATTAGTCTGACTCATGGATCAAAGGTTCACCAGCTGGATCAAAAGTTTACGGTTTGTGGAATAACTGTTGCCCAAGTAGGAAACCACATAGAAGCACCCAAGCAGTGCAAATCAGTCATTTGTGGATGGCTGTGAACTCACTATACAGTGGTACCTTGAGTTACAGGCGCTTCAGGTTACAGATGCTTCAAGTTACAGACTCCACTAACCCAGAAATAGTACCTCGGGTTAAGAACTTTGCTTCAGGATGAGAACAGAAATCGCGTGGCAGCAGCAGGAGACCCCATTAGCTAAAGTGGTACCTCAGGTTAAGAACAGTTTCAGGTTAAGAACAGACCTCCAGAACAAATTAAATTCTTAACCCGAGGTACCACTGTACATTTAAAGCATATTCCTCCTCTGAAAGAATCTTAGAAACTGTAGTTTACTACAGTTCTCAGGTTCTTTTTGTGTGTGTGTGGGGGGTGAACTTTAAATGTATGGCGTGTACATACATTGGCTGGCCCAAGACACTTTGCTGCCTCAGGCAAAGGAAGGATGGCATCCCTTCCCCATTCTGTTTGCAAAACCCCAAACCAACGGGCAGTAGCGGTGATGGGGGCAGCATCCTTCACAACACTTGAGGGCAACAGACTAGCTTAGGTTGTGCTGGGCAGGTTGCATAGCACACATGGCTATGACTTCCAAAAACTCGCCACTACTTCCTGCTCTCTAGCACTTGGTGCAACTGCCTCACTCTCTGAAATGGTAGGGTCAGCCTTGGAATGATAGCCTCATTTTTTGCATCTGTCATGGATCCCTCTTTGAAGAAATGCCCAGATGTTCTTTAGTTAGTTGCTATGCTGCTTTCTGGCACAGAGCAGAGGTGGCATTAATTATAATTGTTGTTATTTTATTTATGATTACATTTGCATTGTGCCCTTCCTTCCAAGGGAGTTTCCTCTTCCTCAATATCTTGTCTCAGGATTCCCTGTCTACGTGGATTAGACTGCCAAAGAATCCCTGTATGACCATTGCAGCTATTATGGTCATTGTGCATTGCAGAGCATCCTGGGGCACGTTCTATGATGCACAGTCTGTTTACATGGAAAGCTGGTCATGTCTTTGGGATGTCACACCATTCAATGTGGCACCTGTGCATCCTTCTTCTTAAGCAGATCATAGGAAGTTACTTTTGGTCAGACCATATAGCAGGGGTCTCTCCTTGCCCTACCTGGGGACACCAGTGGTTGAACTAGGAACCTTCTGCATGCAAAGCAGATGCTCTACCCCTGAGCCACAGTCTCTCCCCAAAGTGGATGACACAGATGCCTTGTGACATCAATTTGCTCTCCTCTGTCACTTGCCTTTCACTCCCATGTCAGCAGCAGAACTGAGTCATCCATCCATCCATCCATCCGTTGCTTTGCAGGGACAGGAAGCACTGCTCAGCAGAGTCTAATAGACCAAGCAGCTCCACTGCCAGGAAGACAAAGCCACAAGGGGGAAGGACGACTCTTGTCCTCTGGAGTTGTCAAAAGAGTGAGCACGCGCCAGTCCGTTCCCATCACAAAATAAATAAATTAAGGACTAGGGAACATGAGTCTCCCAGGACTCAAAGCCCTGGAGTTTGCTGCTGTTTTTCAGAGTGGAGTTTGGTTCCTTTGTTTTCAATTGTCATTGTCAGATTCTCTGAAAGGCTCCCTGGTGGGTAGCTGTGAATGTGCACAGAGGAGCAATTGTACATGACGCATGGCTAAGCACAAGGGACTCTATGCGATTGCACTGTCTTGCCTAGCCCCCTTTCTCTCGGTGTGTCCTGTCCCGAAATGAAACTCCTCCGCAATGCTTTCCTCACGCTGAAGGCTCCTGGGGGGAGAAACGCACGGCTTCCTCCAGAGGTTGAATTTTGCATTTGCTCAGAAGGCCAGTGATGGGGTCACACTTTTAAACAAACGTTATTTGATTCTGAGTCTCTCTTTGTGACTATGTGTGTGTTATATATCTAGAAAGATATTCAAGGTGGCTCCCAAATTTACATGTCAAAACGAGGAGCAAACAGTGAAACAGAAGCAAAACTAACAACATTTTAAATAAGCAGAAGTCAAAGAAAACCAACAGAAGCAGTCAGACAAAGAAATTATTCCATTCTAGGAGGGTACCGGGACTTGGGTGGCGCTGTGGGTAAAACCTCAGTGTCTAGGACTTGCCGATCGCATGGTCGGCGGTTCAAATCCGCACGGCGGGGTGAGCTCCCGTCGTTCCCAGCTCCTGTCCCAGCTCCTGCCCACCTAGCAGTTCGAAAGCACCCTTAAGTGCAAGTAGATAAATAGGTACTGCTTTATAGCGGGAAGGTAACGGCATTTCCGTGCACTGCACTGGTGCTGGCTCGCCAGAGCAGCTTCGTCATGCTGGCCACGTGACCCAGAAGTGTCTTCAGACAGCGCTGGCTCCCGGCCTCTTAAGTGAGATGAGCGCACAACCCTAGAGTCGGACACGACTGGCCCGTACGGGCAGGGGTACCTTTACCTTTACCTTAGGAGGGTATCACAGACTTGCTGGAAAAGCACCAGCTTTCATCTGGTATCTAAATGAAACAAAGAGGGTGGAGTGGGATTCTTCAGAGAGAAAGCTCCACAGACCTGGTGCCGCTGTTGAAAAGGCCTTGCCCCTTTAACCTACCAATTGCCCATGGTTACCAGTGTGCTCACCAGTTCCTCT
The DNA here is from genome assembly GCF_964106645.2 of Podarcis pityusensis. NCBI lineage: Eukaryota > Metazoa > Chordata > Lepidosauria > Squamata > Lacertidae > Podarcis > Podarcis pityusensis. The sequence continues at coordinate 64,864,095 of NC_138031.1, forward strand.
AATGGCACACATGAAAGGTCTCTGTAAATATCCCTTCAAAAATCTACTATGCACAAGAGACTGTTTCTTGCTCCATTCCTGCTCGCACAGGCTCAGCCTCTCCTATATTAAACATGCCATTGTAAACATGCCTACATTTCATGGGATGCCAGGACTGGACAGGACCCCTCCCTTCCATCCTCAAGAGAGAAGGGTTTATTTCTCTGTGTGAGCATGGTGCTGCTGACATAGGTGCCTCCCCCCCCCATTCATGGGGGGGGGGGTGCCTGTTGGAAGTGCATCTCCAGGTAGGGCTGGGAGATACCTTCATTTAAAACCCTGGCGAATTCCAGGCAGTGGAGACAATCCTGAGTGAGATGGACCAATGGTCTGATTCGGTACAAAGCAGTGTCTTATGTTCCCGCATAACCACTCTCTCTGTGTGTGTGTTTGGCTAGCCCGCTCTCCCTATCCTCCATGCAGAGAAGAAAGAAGCATAATCAGAACTCAATGACACATTCCAGCCAAGCAAAGGCATCCAAGATCCTGGATGTCAAGACACACAGAGATCCAAGATGCCGGGCCAGTAGAAGGTGTGGCTGGGGAGGAGATAGTGGGCTAGAAGGAGTCCTAAGGGTCAGACAGAGATGCTTGGAAACAGTGGTGCCTGCCTCAGCCAACCCCCATCTCTCTGCCTTCCTACTTGCACCCAGTCCAAAGGGTAGCATTGCCTGTCTTCTTTATCCTCCTCAGTATCTATGCCGTTAGAAGAGTACATAGACTTGTGGTTTTCCACACCGGCTGTAAAACCAAAGTCTTTGAGGAGTAGAACCCAACCCCCAGGCTGTCAATACTCCCAGCAACTATTATGTCTATCTTGGCTCTGCTGGGCTTGCTTGTTTGTTCTCTCTCCTCAGTCCATCCCTGACGCAACTCTTATTCAGAATTTCCATTGCCTCCCCAAGACCAGATAGAAAAGAGAGACACCCAGAGAGCTGGGTGTCATTAGCATCTGGATGACGCAACGCCCCAAATTTCTGCATGATCTCACCCAATTAAACCTTGCAACAGAGTTTGGAGACTGAAACTGTTTGAGCCCATGAATGCCATGGAATCAGAACTTGGTTCAAAATGCATTGAGCTGAATTAAATGCAGTTCGGCACAACTAGAGGTTTTGAACCTTTTTTTTTTACTACATGCAGAGGCCTTTCTCATCTTTGCTTTTCAATGGCATTAAAAAATGGTGCTGAGAAATTCAAGAGAAATAACAAGTGCCACACGCCCCTTTCCATCTGCCGGCAAAGGTCATCCAGTATGGTGATCAAATCAGCCTCTTTTCCTAAAACCACGTCAAAAGATAGATAACGATGGCCCCTGTTCCACCAACAAGCTGGTTAATGATTCTGGTATTTTGGTAGGTTCTACAGTTTTCTAACTAACCCTTTTATACCATAAGATGACTACAGTCAGGGCACCACTCATGTCCTGAGTTCGCTCTTAGAAGGAGTGGAACACATATAGTGTCCTCTTTGTCTTTATATCTGCTGTTGGCTTGTCTCTCTATAGAATTTTTCTTCCTGTAGGATTTTCTTAGGTTTATCCATAAGCCAACTACCAATTTTTAGGAGCATTTTTGAAGGAGGTGGGAAGGCATGCATTGAGCTCCTATGGCCCCAACTGAAGGGAAGGGAGTCAATTATCACCCCCTTTCTTTTTCCTTCCATGTAGGGATAGGGAAAAATTTGATTCATTTAAAGGCAAACCTACTTAATCTGCACTTTCTGAAACAATATATGAACTGAAAGAGCCATCTTACAAAATTCATGCCTCTCCAAAATTGGCAGTGCAGCTTTCCAACTAAGTAATGTGTACAAAAATGCATATACTAACCCCCCTATGCAGGGATGTTTTGACTTTTCAAGTCTGGCGTTGGGCCAGGAGGAGTTTGGAGTTGTGGGGGTCCTCAACTTTGGGGGGACCTTGAAACATGCTTTTAAATACCACATGGAGTTCAGTGTGGACTATGGAAAAGGGGCTGATCTGTCGAGAAGGGACAAACATATTGTCAAGCTGGAGTCTCCACGAGTGAAAGGAGCAGAAGACAAAGTAAAGTACAGGTATAAATATGAAGAAGATCTGCGGAAGGGACATGGTAGAGACCTAAGGGCCTCGGACATAAGGTTACCAAGTTAATGAACTAGATGGATGGGATAGAAAGGACTGACAAAACGCGAGACCAGGAGGAAGAGACGTTGGATGAAGATTGGAAGAAAGTTTTAAAAATTCTACTTAGGAATGTTTTCTAAAATTAATGAGTATTAGAAAAATGTTGGAACGAAATTATTTGGCTTTAGCAGAAATGTTAAAAAGAACTATGTAAGAATATTGGTATAAATTGGTATAAATAAGATTTAAGTTTTAAGTTTTAGGGTATTTTATGGTAAGATAAGGTTAAAATAGATTAAGGTAATTTAATGACAGAATATTATGAAAAATGGAAAGGATTTGCTGTGACAATCAACAACTAGAATACAAAAAAGGGAGGTGTGAGGAGGTCGATGAAATAAGGTAATGACAGTTAAGGATTTGGGAATATTGGATCTGTTTTTAAATCTTTGAGGTTTATTTTTGCTTTCTGATTTTGATGTGCTATGTGTTTTGTTTTTGCTTTTTGATTTTGACTTTTATCGATTTGTATTGTTTAATTGCTATTTGTTTCTTTCTTGTTTTTTCCCTTCTTTTTCTCTTTTTTTGTAATTTTAAAATTCTCAATAAACATCATTCAAAAAAAACAAAAACAAAAATGCATATACTAGGGTAGGGTGTGCACAAAATGTATTAATGGAAATAGCATATAAAAGTGCATTATATTAGGAAGAATTTCTTTGCAAAAATGTGCATTTTAGGCAGCGGCAGGCTTGGGTACTTGTGTTTCTAGACCAATGACTTAGAAACATTTTGCCAATTTTTGTAGCCTAAATTTTGCTGCCTGTGTTTTCTGACTGTTATGTGGAAGAGCACATGAATCTGACCTTTGAAGAGTTTGTAAGTAAAAACCAATTTTAACTTACCAAACTCTGTGGTCTTTTCTACGCTAAAGAGGAAGCAACTTAAAAGGGATATTTTAAAGATCTAACAACCTGTATTTCAACGCTTCCTTTTGCTGCATGTTCTATGATTTTAAATCTCTCCTGGGGCTCTCTCACCAAGATAATATTTGCCCCAAACCTGAATCTAGGAATTCAGAGAATTCTCATTTTATTCTTTATTAAACTGTTAAATAACCCACACTTTCAGGCTGCTCAAGGCCTTATCAGTCCACAGCAAAACGATAAACTTGGTTCAGTAGTAAATTGAACCCAAGTCTTATATATGTTTTTTAAAAAGAGAATTTGCACCTGCCTATCTTAGGTGGAAAATGTGGCCCCACAAAGCTCAGTCAAAACATAGTTCTATTTTACTCCTCTGTTTTGGGGGATGTTATGTTATCTCTGTCACTTTAAAGAATTTATTTTGTTTTGCTTTTATATCAGTTGTGTATATTTTGTGCAAAGTTTGGAACATCAGAGTGTAGTTGTTTTTACATATATTTACTAATACGTATACCTATATATCTGGGACGCGGGTGGCGCTGTGGGTTCAACCACTGTGCTGCTTGGGCTTGCCGATTGAAAGGTTGGCGGTTCGAATCCCTGCAATGAGGTGAGCTCCCGTTGTTTGGTCCCAGCTCCTGCCAATCTAGCAATTCAAAAGCATGCCAGTGCAAGTAGATAAATAGGTACTGCTCCAGCGGGAAGGTAAACAGCTTTTCTGTGCACTGCTCCGGTTTCGCCAGAAGCAGCTTAGTCATGCTGGTCACATGACCCGGAAAAACTGTCTGCGGAAGTGGACAAACACCGGCTCCCTCGGCCTTTAAAGCGAGATGAGTGCCGCAACCCCAGAGCCGTTTGCGACTGGACTTAATTGTCAGGGGTCCCTTTACCTTTACCTTATACCTATATATCTACTACTACTACTAAATTAGATAGTGTCTAACAATAATAGGTGGCCAGCATTCTAAATTGCATTCAAATACTTTACTATTCTTATCTCTCTCTCTCTCTCTCTCTCTCTCTCTCTCTCTCTCTCTCTCTCTGTGTGTGTGTGTGTGTTTGTCCTTAATAGCAAGTTGCATGGTTAAATTCTGAATTCTGTACCTCTCTGATGTGCTGGGATTCCAGTTGAGAAAGTTCACACTTAATACTCTGAGATTCTGAATGAATTACCATCTAGCTCTGCAGGTATCACAGAGACATCGTTCCCAAGGACTACTCATTATATTTCTTGTCAGAGGATTGCTAATGATATGACAGTCCTTGCTAATTAATTTCCAAAATGTAATTCCGTCTTTAAACCTGATGACAAAGCCAAGGCTTTTTAAAAAAAATTCGCTTGCAATCTTTTATTTATTTCCCCCCAAAATTTCACTGATTCAGATTTTTTTATTGAAAAAATCTAATTGCATGACCTCCCTTTTTTCTTTGTTCTTTTTTTTTTTGCATGGAGAAGCAGGGAGGGGGGAATAGAGGGGCTTATTTAAACCCATTCAAACTATGCAGCGAGGTTTCGGTGTCTTGACAATGCTCTCTGGTTCCACAAGGACAGAATTAATCTTATTAAGTGTCTCTTGCAAGACTAGGAAAACATTTTGCGGTCGAGTCAGTGAGCCAAAAAACGAGGCACGCAATTGTAACATATCATCAGAGGAAAGCAGACTGCTAATGACTTCTGCTGTTCTGCCGTCGCATTTTAATCATTTGATGTCGACTAACTCAGCTTCCCCTATAGATACACAGTGCCTGCGATTAGCTGATCTCTTGGTAATGGAAACCATGGGAATTATTGTCAGTTGCTTGGTGATCACTATTGGTGAGATGTCAAAAACCCATGCAAAATTATCATTAATTTGTTTTTATAAATATTTTATTAATTTTCCAGAAAAAAACATAAACGGAACCAATACAATCGTTTTCCCCCTGCCCCGCCCCCAAAACAGAAGGCTAATGTGTCAAATTTGCTGACAAATCTATATGTGTGGGTGCCAGTCATCAGGATGTTCATTGGAATATTTTATAAAGGGGTGCCATATTTCAACAAAATCGTCGGTATCAAATACATCATTCAGGCTGTGGACTCTCCTAGTTAACTTCTCATGTAAAGTGATTGTTATCGGTTAAGGTAAATGGACTTCCCTAACGACCTCTGACAGGGATGTCTCTGGGTCCATTAGGGCAATATCAGCAGCAAAGAGGTTCAATGCTATTATACGTCCATTTCTTAATATTCCTGTTATTTTCTTATTAGTTTGGATAGCATAAGCCAATGTTTCCATTCAAATAATAGTGGTGACATCCTTGTTTGGTGCCTCTTCACATGTTTAGATATTCTGAATCCATTCACCTGAACTACTACTGTGCTATTACTATACAATTTTTTAAAAATTAATATAAAGGAATTTCCAAAGATCATTTTAGATAAAAAAATTGAATAAATGTTTCCATTGAACTTTGCCAAAAGTCTAGGGAGGCTATTGTTCAAGGTTTTCCTGAGGCTTTTCCATAGTACACAGCATTGCATATAGGGTCCATAATACGTCTATTTTTTAACAAATGCTGTTTGATTGATCCCGTAAAAACTATCAAATCCAGTAAAATTAAATCAAATCCTGTAAAATTATCAAGAGTGCCTACATCCCTGTAGCTGAGGTGAAGATAACACTTCTGTTCAGATCTTTAGACTTTTTTCCTATACAGTGGTACCTCAGTTTAAGAACAGTCCTATTTAAGAACGATTCGGTTTACGAACTCCGCAAAACCGGAAGTAGTGTCCCGGTTTGTGAACTTTACCTCGATCTAAGAACAGAATCCAAATGGTGGAAGGGCACCGGTGGGAGGCTCATTAAGGAAAGCGCACCTCAGTTTAAGAACAGTTTTGGTTTAAGAACAGACTTCCAGAACAGATTAAGTTCGTAAACCGAGGTACCACTGTACCTAGATTTACTATGTGTTATCATTAATTGTATACCAGCAGAACTGATTTTAGCATTTCCCCAAATTGCAAGGAGGACGAAAGAATACATCAGCTTCACCCGTCCCCAATAAGCATTCCGATGACGTATCTCCATAGTCAGTCCTTCCAGTGAAGTCACCTGACGAAATCGTTATGGAGTCAGTGGGCTGTATTTGATGTTGCTGTTCTGTTCAATCAACAGGCTCCCATTTGTGCTATGGACTGCCACCCTCCTCTTCCATTCCCTGCAGCCAATGGAGGCTGTTGTGTTAGGCAGTGCCTGTTGGTGGGGTGATACAGGTAGGATGAGGTTGCTCACCTGCCTTCTGACAGACAACAAGACCCCCCTCTCTTGGCCTCGCTGATGTGATCCAGAGGAAAGCAGAGCAATACGTCTGACACCAGCTTGGCTTCAGGAGTTGCCGGAAGGAGGCGTACAAGACCCCATCCAATCGCCTTAGGGACTCTGCTCCAAATTTCTGTAGGGTTTTCTCCTTAGCCTTTTCTTCTCCTGAAGATACCTCACAAGGCAGTGGAAGTTTAGGGTCATTTTCCTTTCTCCTCAATGGGCTACCGTCCCAGGTGGATGAGCCCCATCTGCCCCTGTGTGTAGGAAGGCAGGCAATGAAGAGCAAGCTGTCTTTGGGAGGGATAAGAAGAAGAAGAAGAGGAGTTTGGATTTGATATCCCGCATTTCACTCCCTTTAAGGAGTCTCAAAGCGGCTAACATTCTCCTTTCCCTTCCTCCCCCACAACAAACACTCTGTGAGGTGAGTGGGGCTGAGAGACTTCAAAGAAGTGCGACTAGCCCAAGGTCACCCAGCAGCTGCATGTGGAGGAGCGGAGACGTGAACCCGGTTCCCCAGATTACGAGACTACCACTCTTAACCACTACACCACACTGGCTCTCCCCCGCCCCCCCCCAAAAAACCCCATAAAAGCAGCAAAAGTGATTCATAGTCTCTGGGGAAAGTCTGGCTGCCATTACTGATTTTCTCATTCCAAAGAATCCATAGTTCCCCAAAAGACGCTTTGGAAACTATCACTGTTTCATAGTCGGCAATACTGGCTTGCAATAGCATTTGCTGACAGGCACAATATTTAATAGCTGACGTTACATGTAATGCTATTTTTTAAAAAAAAAAAAAATAAAAATAAATCTGGCAGCAATTGGTAGATAACACGCAGTGCTAATTAGTGTTTGACAGCTGATGCCTTTATGAGATGGATGTAGTGGCTTAAACTGAATCTGACCATTAATCCAGACTTTTCGTTAACGGCTTGCCTGGTAGTCATAGGTGAGCAGAAATCACATGCAGGCGAGTGAATGAGCTAGTGGAGAAAAAAATGACCACTTCTGTCCTCCCAGCCTGCTTGGCTTCTGGGCTAACCATAGATGAAGGAAAGTCTCTTCCTGCACAATCAGCAGGAAGCAGGAAAGAGTGATATGACCTTCCTCCACCAGTCAATCAAATTATAGGGTGGCTAATAATAAAAGACTACCATGCACAATGGGGGAGATGTTAGCCAATGTATTCTGTCCATGGATGGAAGGAATCTGGGCCAAAGGACACAATTTTGGGTGATTGCCCCCTCTCCCTGCAGCCCCCTGCTTCCCCCTAAATCTACTCTGTAAAGTAACATCAGATTTGGGAGGAGGGCACAGGGGGCTGCACAGAGGGGGTGGACAAATCACCAAAAGGCCTCTTTCCCCAGTTTTGCTGATGGATTCCCCTCATTAGCACATGGAAAGCCATAGTTGCAATCCATTAAAATAGCCAGCACATAAAAAACATGCTTAAAAGTCGCATTAAAATAATATACAAAGCAGAATAAGAGAGATCTTCCAAAGGCGAAACACCTGGGAAAAGTCGAAAGGAAATAGATTTAAGGAGCTAAGGCTCCATCCCTGAATGATGGCCTCTTCAACATCTTTTGTCAAAGCTATCAAGGGATTCCAGCAAGCCTAAAGCCGCTGAATTTCAAATTCTCAGTCAAACAAAATTTCACGTTCAAAATGCAGACTTTTGGATCTGAATGTTGAAAATTAATTCATTGTGTGAAGTTTTCAGTATATGTTCAATTTTCTATTTGGGTAGCTGCTATGAAGTACACGAAACTATCCTTGAAGGTGCAGGGCATTCATGCCCGATTCATGAGCAGATACTTCCAACTCTGACTTAACTGGAAAACGTTTTGGTACTTGCAGGTCCAACCTTTGGGATGGTCCCTTCCCAGATACTGCACAGCATCCAACAGGGACATGCAGATTGTTTTAATGGTTCAGGACACCAACCAACTCCCATTGTTCTTTGTATTTTAGCACGGCCACACTCTTTTATTTCCCAGGCACACAACTGAGGTTTGGGACTAATTTTCCCACTTGGGAGACATACCAAGGGATTTCCCACCAATTAATCTGAACATTCCTTTTCTGTGAAGGCAGGGCAGACTAGCAAGGGGGTGAGAGCAAAGCAAGTCTCAGCTGCAGCTGCTGGTATCTGATGGGAGCTGTCCTGTTGCAGGCGTGAAGGGGAGGGAATGGAGGGGGTGGGGAAGGTTGAGGCCATATATAGCAATTGCTCAAGGATATCTTACGTCAGAGTTTGCTGTACTTGTGAAACGGAGGAGAAACTACACCGAACACAAGGTATCTCTCTTCTAGCTGACTGTATGCATCCTGTTATTTAATTAATACTTGGCAAAAAAAAATTGCTTGACTTGGGGCTTGAAAGTAGTTGAGTTGCTCTAACCCAAAGCATTTTGCGAGCAAGATGTTCAGGCTCTTTCTAGGAAGTGTGCTCTACACATGCACACGTCTGTTCCATTAAGAGGGTAATTTCTAGTGAGTTGTACTATATGGGGTATGTGTGTTTCTTTTAGTTGGGAAGGATTATATGTCCAGGTAGACGAATTTTTCATTTCACCTTCCAAATGTCATTATTATTTTTTAAAAAATCAAAAATCTGTTGCATGGGATTTTCCCAAAAGTTTGGAATTTTCATTTCCCCCAGACCCCCCTCGAGTTTTAAAAATGTAGATATGCTTTCCAACTTTGCACCAATCGCCAGAGGAACTTGGGGGAGTAATATTCTGACATTGGTCTGAAGCTGCTTTGTTTTTTGATATATTTTTGACGTCCTCAAGAAACCCTCCTAACTTGGTGGCATCGCACAGTCGGTACACTGCTGACTCACTCACATTTCCCCTTTTATCTCCCTGCTTCCTCCCTTTCAAGAGGATATCAGAGACCGAGTTGCAATGACGGAGCCAACGGCCGCAGAGAGGCAAAAGAAGAAAGGGCTTCCCACAGGTCCGAGTGGGAGAAGAGCTCTCCCACCCAATGTCTCCAACGCAGAAGAAGATGAAGTTCCTGAAATGGAGACGATTGGCTTGGTGCCAAGAGGATATAAGCTGCAAGGTATGGCAAGGAGCCTCACAGTTTAGACAGAGCAAAACGTGCTTCCCCTGAGACCTGCACCCAAGTTGGGCATGTTGCCAAATGTTGAGGTTCAGAGGTAATCCATTATTTCCCCAGAATGCATCTGAAAGAGGGACAACTGCATTTCTCCATATTGCATGGGGTTGGACTAGATAATCCTCAGCGTCCCTTCCAACGCTACAATTTTATGATTCTATGATTTTGCAGAAACCTGAAGTCCAGGGTCATGTACTAAAGGAAAACGTATAGCCCTCTGCTCCTGCTGCAGTGGGAGAAGGGGGAATTAGAGGTCCTCACTTCTTGCTGCAGGCTCTTCACGCTCCTGCAAAGGTATTATTGAAGGTCAGGGGACTCTTCCAAGTGGCATCCAATGCAAAGGAAGGTCCAAACTACCTGCTTTCAAACAGGTGTCACAATCTCTCCTTTTTAATGAAGAAAAAGGCAGCTGTGGGTCCCAGATCTGCCGAGGGTCAGGGTCCACGGCTGTTTTTTTCTTCACAATAAAAGCCTTTAATTAAAAAGCGTGAGTCGTGTTTTGCGTGGCCTCAGCCCGGAGATAGTGCAGCAGAGGGAGGCAATGAGCAGAGCCTTCAAGTGTGCAAACAAACTCTTAAGTGCTCCACAAGCTTTTTGGGTTGCTGATCCAAGTTTCTCCTTCATTGCTAGTCCATTAAAAATTGCAGGGTGTTGTAATAATCTAATGAAGTCAGAAGCCTGTCCCCATGGTGTGCTGTATCTAAGCTAAGCCAGAACAGCTGCACATTGTGTCCCTGTGTCTCCTTGCTTCCACTTCCTTCTTTTTCTTCTGCTTCATCCGTTTCCAATTTTAGGGACCGTTCGTCTGCTATACTGCAATGCATACTGCTCATGGACTGCAAATATCTATCTCTATAGAATAAATAACAAATAATATGCATATCATGATGATGGCCTTCTTCCTCTTTTACTTCTTCATTTCATCACCACCACATTAATAACCAGTGTTTTAAAAAATAATTTTATTGATTTTATTTAAAAAAAACATTCCAAAGCATAAGCAGTACAAAGAGAGAGAAAAAGAGAGACACTTTAACCCCCCCCCCATCCTACAACTTTGGTTCACACACACAGAAGAAAAAAGCCATCACAATTTTACATATCTGCATATATCAGCATAAGGAGAATTAAGGTAAGTTGTCACTAAATGAAAAGCAGAGAAGTGAAAATACGCTGATAATTATTAGAAGGGTGCGATCTGCATTTGAAGACTCTTCTCAGTTTTGCTTATGGGGCTGAAGGATTGACACTCCCCCCCCCCCACACAAATACCCTGATCAGCTCTGTGTAAGGGTACTCCATTCAAATAAGATCTTCTGCTTTTGGGTTTCTGCATTTGCCCCTGGTATTTTGCCAGAGCTGGCATGGAGGATGCAGGAGGGAATTACTCCTGCCACCATCCTGGTAGAAATCCCCATGGGGGTTTCCTCGCATAAATTATCAACACTCATGTCGTGGGGGGGACGGACGTTGTTGTAAATTGGCTGCTGGCATGCGTACAAGGGAGCAAGGGGAGCAGATGGTCCTGGCATGAAGAATCGGTGGGGGTGTGATTGCGAGGAGAATCAGCTGCCATGGAGATGGGGAATATCAGGGAGGGCTGGGCCATTGGGGACGCTGAGCTGAACGCATCCCTGACTTGCTCCGTGACCTCCTGGCTTCCCGCCCCGCCCCCTCCCGTCAGGAGGGAGTTAACATTCCAAGGTGAGGTGGCTCATGGACTCCCAGGGTCACATACTCGGAGCTGTGATGAATTTATTAGGCAGTGGTGCGGATTGATTCCATGCCTTGCAAGAACTTTTGCTGGTGTTTCTCTTTGAGGCAGGTTGAGATGTTAACATGAGACATGGGGCTGCTGCCAGAACTGGAGTCCTCCTTCCCCTCCTCTGTAGCACACAGTACATAGGTAAAGGTAAAGGGACCCCTGACCATTAAGTCCAGTCGTGACTGACTCTGGGGTTGCGGCACTCATCTCGCTTTATTGGCTGAGGGAGCCAGCATTTGTCCGCAGACAGCTTCTGGGTCATGTGGCCGGCATGACTAAGCCACTTCTGGTGAACCAGAGCAGCGCACGGAAACGCCATTTACCTTCCCGCCAGAGCGGTACCTATTTATCTACTTGCACTTTAATGTGCTTTTGAACTGCTAGGTTGGCAGGAGCAGGGACCGAGCAACGGGAGCTCACCCCGTCACAGGGATTCGAACTGCCAACCTTCTGATTGGCAAGTCCTAGCCTCTGTGGTTTAACCCACAGCACCACCCGTGTCCCAGGACACAGTACATAGGATGTTTCTAATAATAAAAAATAATAATTTCTTTTTCTTCTTCTTCTTTCTACTCTGCCCATGTGGCTGAATTTCTCCAGCCACTCTGGGCAGTTCCCAACAGATTAAAAAAACAATAAAACTTCAAACCTTAAAAACTTCCCTAAAGAGGGCTGCCTTCAGATGTCTTTTAAAAGTCAGATAGTTGTTAATCTGGGCATAGGGTATATAAATTCAATCAATCAATCAATCATTCAATCAATCAATAATTCCTTGACATCTGATGAGAGGGTGTTCCATAGGGTGGGCGCCATCACCGAGAAGGCCCTCTGCCTGGTTCCCTGTAACCTCACATCTCTCAGTGAGGGACTTTTAGAAGACATCTGAAGGCAGCCCTGTTTAGGGAAGTTTTTAATGTTTGATGTTTTATCGTGTTTTTAATATTCTGTTGGGAGCCGCCCAGAGTGGTTGGGGAAACCCAGCCAGATGGGCGGGGTATAAATAATAATTTAATATTATATCCTTCTAGGCTCACTTTGAGTCTATCCTTGCAGACCTGATCCTGATCCCCGCTAGTACAGTGGCATGGTGGAGAAGAGCCCAAGCAGGGACGATCATATATAGCTACACCTTCTTCCTGTCAGGACCAAAGGGGAGTGATCTCACAGAGTTCTCACTAGCAAGTTCACAGGAAAGCTCTGTGAGCCTCAGCCCCTTCTGGCAAAACATGAATTGTTGATTTGACTGCATTTGACATCCTACAGATACTTGGCTCGCCAAACAAATAGCCTGACTTGGCATGAGAAACTGCAGTTCCTGTGACCCCACTGAAATCATTGGGACTTCCTCCCAAGTACTTGTGCATAGCGCCAGCATGGTGTAGTGGTTAAGAGCAGCGGACTCGTAATCTGGTGAACGGGGTTCGATTCCCCGCTCCTCCACATGCAGCTGCTGGGTGACCTTGGGCTGGTCACACTTCTCTGAAGTCTCTCAGCCCCACTCACCTCACAGAGTGTTTGTTGTGGGGGAGGAAGGGAAAGGAGAATGTTAGCTGCTTTGAGACTCCTTAGAGTAGTGATAAAGCAGGATATCAAATCCAAACTCTTCTCTTCTTCTTCTTCATAGGAGTGCAGCCCTAGTATAATAAACTGAGGGGTTTTTTTAAGCCCAAGGAACTTAAAAATCAATTCATACCCTGATCTAGGCAGCAGAATGAAGTTCAAATAATACTTTTAACGGAGTGGAAACAGTCAGCCGGGAATAGGTGTTATGGAGCTGAAACCAGCTTTCAAACGTGGTTTTATGATGATGATACCACATGATTAATCCTCCGGGAACCTATCAGCGTGGCTTTCTCTAGTCGGCCCAAGGACAAGCCTTATTAGAGCATTCCTGTAATGGGAAGCAGCATACAGGGCAGTATATATTCTCAGGGCAGCCACAGGGCTCTTTTGTTTGACATTACAATAAGGGCGCTCAGCTGTTGCATTAAAATTTGATTTGGAGGTAGTGGGGATTGCCTCCAGTATGCATTACGGGCCTTCAAAGAGGCTGCATCATTCATGAGGCCTCATTTACGTCCCGTAAGGTCAGGAGTCAGATGTTCAGAAGTCGAGAATGGGAAATTCAAATGACTTGACTGGAGAGGGGCTGCCGTTAATAAGGGCCGTATAATTGCCTGCACGGTGAGGAAGTTTACTGGTATTCCCCATCGCTAATAAGTACCTCCTCTCCCCGCCAATGTATTTAGATAATGGTTGTTCATGCAGAGAACGGTCCCTGCCTGCCATAAATACTGACAGGAAACTTGCTTCTCCAAGAACCAAGATGGCACTAGCCACACCAAAGAGGGAGTGAGCAGTAGGCTTAAAGTTTGGCAAATTGTTAGAAAAATCCCTTAGGTAGCAGGTGTGTGTGTGGAATCCAGGACAACTCAAAGAGAAATGAGTCTTTTCAGTGGGCACAAACTGCCGATGGAGGGCTTGTCCACACTTTTGCTTGTGTGTGCTACTTTACCCAGGGGAAACCTGCAATTTACCACTGACTCAGAACAAATGTCAATGGGTTTTTTCCTGCAGATTTAAGTTTCTTCTGGTTCAGTCTCGCTCTCCAGGCTTCAGGAAGCTATCCGCAAGCCTTGCGAGCCTGGGGGAGTTCCCACAGGCTCACAAGGCTTGCGGGCAGCAGCCTGCAGCCCGGAGCACGGGGCGTCCTCCGGAGGACGCCCTGTGCTTCGGGAAGGTGTCTGCAAGCCTCCTGCGCCCGATGGGAGGTCCCGCCGGGCGCGTGAGGCTTGGGGCGGCAGCCTGCACCCCGAAGCACGGGGTGCCCTCCGGAGGATGCTCCGTGCTTCGGGAAGGTGTCCACAAGCCTTGCGCGCCCGGCGGGAGGTCCCGCCGGGCTCGCAAGGCTTGTAGGCAGCAGCCTGTTCTGGGGGCTGGGGTCGGGGAAGCTCAGGCTTCCCCCACGCCTGCCCTTCGCCTGGGGGGGAAAATAATTCCCCCCCTTTATTCCCCCCCAAAACCTAGGTGCGTCCTATGGGGCGGTGCGTCCTATGGGGTGAAAAATACGGTATTGGGGGGGGGCTCAATCCTAACAGAAAGCAGCCTGGTCCTCTGCTGACAAGTCTCAACTGCCCTTTAATGAAACCTCATCCAAACACTTGTACAGTATTCCATGGGAATCTCAAGTACTGCTTATATGGCTTTAGTTTCCTTCCCCACCCCCCCACCCCGCCAAATCATGAGGTCTAGAAACATGCTAGATGTTCAGCAGCCCTTAGCAGCTACTAGATTTTGCCTCAAAAATCACAGGACAATCCTTTGGGCGAACATTGCTGGACTCCTTATCTAAATAAAAATTGCTAAAACAGATTGTTCAAGACTGAACTGGTTACATTATAGAAGTCTGCTAATCCTAAATTAAAAGCCATCTCCTAGCATCCATTAAGCAAAAGGGTCACTTTAACCAGCATTGTGTCTAGAGCCAATATCATAAAAACAGCCATGTGTTGTTGATTTCATCTTCATTCCAGTGCCATATTTGTTGTGAAATTAAAAACAGATATCAAAAAAGCAGCCAATTTGCATCATGTGCTAAACTTGAAGCACCCTTAGAGTAGACTCCAAAAAGAAAAGCAACCCCTATTCTGTCACACAACAGATATTGATGCAATATCCTTCTGAGAAGGGATTTGGGAGGTAATGACAAATATGATAATACAATCTATTGAGTCCTGTTTCTGAATGCTAATCACTGTAGAGCAGCTGGGGGGAAAACACTTCCTTCCCCAGTACATAGAATCTCTACATTACACAGCCTATAGGGAATTGAGCTTGTCTGGAGTTTCCAAGTCGTACTGGTAATCCCAGTGACATGCATTATCTGATGATGCACAGCTCTGCCCAATACATAATGAATGACAGGCAGTAGAGAACTGGTGAGAAAGCTCCAGCCCATAGACAAAATTAGACCTGGTAGGGCTTAAACAAAAAACAAAAAAAGCTGTGTGCCTAATAGCTCCTGCACCATGAGCTGGCATTCAATAGCACTTGCAAACGTCACAAGGACCTGGAAGACCTGAACTGGTTGTCAGAGGCCTGAATTCAAGCTGCCACTTTGCTTGTGCATGAGCCATGCCCCCCTAGTACTCCTATTCTTCTCTGACTTCTGATCTCTGGAAATGAATGAGGGAAAGTTTGAACCTATACAGCTCAGGACTGCTGTCTCTCATATCGAAATGCACAATGTTGAACTCTACCTTTTGAACTCCTTCTCAGGAGCCACATCCATGTTGGTGTAAGACGGGGCCTTTTTGGTTGTGGCACTCCATCCTTGGAGCATTTCCCCAGGCAAGTATGCCTGAGGCCAATACTGAAGAACATAAGAAATGTCTTGCTTGCATAGGCTCTTTAGATCATTTGCATGGTAACGCTGGGTGCCTGCTGCTCAATGAGCTTAATCTTTATATTGTTGTTGTTGTTAGAATTTATTTACCACCGTTTACCTGGGGGTCTCAGGGTGGTTCACAGAATAAAATCAAGATAGAAAACCACAAAATACATATTAAAAATAAAAACAACAACCCTATAGCCTCCCCCCCCAAAAAAAAGACATTTGAAAAGGGCATAGGATGTAAATCAGATCAACCAAAGGCCTGGTTAGAAATGAATGCTTTTGCCTGGCGCTTAAACATGTACAATGAAGGTACCAGGCGAACTTCCCTGGGGAGAGCATTTCACAGACATGGAGCCACTGCAGAGAAGGCCCGTTCTCGTGTTGCCACCCTCTGGACCTCTCGAGGAGGAGGCACATGAAGGAGGGCCTCACAAGATGATCTCAGGGTCCAGGTAGGTTCATATGGAAAGAGGCGGTCCTTGAGTTTGATTTAATTTATGATTGCCCTGCAAGTGGGTTTTTTTTAATTTTTATTTTAAAGAATTAAAAGGCAGGGTCTGAAATTTGTGAGATAAAATGAGAATCCGTGACCAGGGAGAAGAGTCGGTGGAAGAAGATTGGAAGAAATTCAAAGATTATTTACAGAAATATTGCAAAATTAATGAATGTTAGAGTGATGTTGGATTGAAATTAAGTGGCTTCTAGCTGTACAGGCTTTAAAGTTATAAATACATCAAGATTAAGGATTAGGATTAAAAAGGTTAAAAGAATGGAAAAATTGGTTTTTAATAGATAAAAATTTAATGTTATATTATATTAAGATTAAGGATTGGGATTAAAAAGGAGGGAAAGGAATTGCTGGACTAACAAACTGAATTGGAATACAAAAGAGGGAGGTATGAGGAGGTCCGGGAAACAAGTAAATGTAAAAGTAGTGATGAAAAGAGGGAATTGTTTTTAACTGTTTTTTCTTTTTTCTTTTTGTATTTTGTATTGTGTATTTTTCTTTTTATTCTTGAATTTTTCTTTTTTGTTGATGTGATTCTTTCTTTGTGAAACTTTAATAAATATCATTTAAAAAAAAAAAGAAATTTGTGAGATAAAATGGTAAAGGGAAAGGAATTAATTCTCGGACCCAAGTGAAAAAAAGGAACTAAAAATGCCATGTTGGTCATCTCTTTGTGCACTTGCAGATGTTCTGGAAGTGCAGGACGTCCATTTGTTCAACCGTGAAGATGACATTAATAAGAGAGAACACCACACGGAGCGATACTACAACCTCAAACTGATTGTGCGCCGAGGGCAGTCCTTCCACATCCAACTCTCATTCAACCGCCCGTACAATCCAGAAAAGGACCATTTCTGGATTGAGTACATTATAGGTAAGTGTCAAATGGTGATGTTCACCACCACCCTTCTCTTCACTGGATTATTATACTAGACAGGGGGGGAAATGGATGAGATTGGAGTGGAGGAGGGTGTCCTTACAGATGGCAAAGACTGCTAGGTATGTAGAAGATATTGGTCTTTGCTTTGAAAAGCAGAATATAAAGCAAAAACAAATTATTTCTCAGCGCTTCAAACTGGGGTGGGTGGGACTATGATCTACATTTGAAATGAGCCATGGCAGGAGACAGATAACGTTGAGCAATTTGCTTATTTATTAAATTTATATGCCGCCCTTCGTCCGTAGATCTCAGGGTAGTTCACAGCATAATAATGCGAGATAAAAACACAAAATACATAGAGGTGAGTGAGTTCCAACACAAATGAACTGCAGCCTCTGTAAATCAGTTGTTAATGCCTCACCTTTCCTAAACACTATGGGGAGGAAGGGAACAAAATGGCTTGGTTTTAGACATAGCTATAGTTTAGCGTTACAAGAATGAAACCCTACATTTCATGTGAGGAGGATACCAGAAGCTTCCGCTTCCTGTTTAGAGCTAACCACAGTTCCCTGTGCTATCCAGGAAGAGGAAAGTTCACATGAAGAACCCTTTCGATAGCCAGAGATGAGTCAGATTGGGGTAATAAGGAAAGTTAAAAGAAGGTCAGGGGAATCAGACACAGAAATGACTTGCCTTGTGTGGGAGGAACAGAAAGAAAATGCTGGATCATCTCTTGAATTTTCATGATTAGTCGAGGGCCACAGCTAGCCTTGGATGTTCCAAAAAGGCTTTTACTGTTTCAGATCATCCTTCTGTCTGTCAAAGTAGTGGTCCCATCTTAGGCAGGCAGCCGGCGGCGGAGAGCAGGGAGTGATGCTTGGGCTAATCATATAATCATTGATTCTAGGGTCAGATTTCAAACCTTCCTGATCCTGTTATAAAATAGAAAAACCTTCTCTTTGGAAAGTGCCTCTCCACGGGGGAGTCCTGCTGACTAATCCCAAAGAAAATAGCAAATCGCATTCCCTGCCCATCAAATCTCATTTTAATAAGGTGTCCTGAAAGAGGATGAGCTTGGACCTCTTCAGAAAATGCAAATGGACACTCATTGCAAGATAGGCTTGCCAGCTGGCATCTGTTTGCTCACAGGGAATGATGAATGACCAAATCCTAGGTGATGCTTGCATTAGAACTGGCACTGGGTTCAGGGGATTCAGTTATGCATATGCAGCCAGTTCCTGGCTGGCTAGCATGTATTTGGATCAGCTCTAGCCTCAACAAAGGGTCTCTCTCTCTCTCATCACAATGGCACACAGCAAAGCTAAGTTGCACAGAGCCTTGGAGCATGTACAGAGTTCCAGCCAGAGCATCTCAGTAACATGAGCACCTGGTAATCATTAGTATACTGATCTAAAGACTGAAGTTCCATTTAACTATCATGGATTATTGCCATTTTAAAAAATCTATCCTCCAGGAACTGTCACAATTTTTAAAGCCACCAAGCTAGTGGCTATTGCTATATCTTTTTGGTAACGAGTTCTGTGAGTTTTTATTGTACAAAGAAATAGTCCTTTTCTTCTTTGGTTGGTTCAGAACATGCTGCGTGTTGCATCGATTACTTGCTGATTACTCAATGCTTGATTCGTAATGGAAGAACAGTCTGCTTATGAAAAACATTTGTGCTGTGTTAAAGTTGCTGTTGACTAATAAGCTAATTCTGTGTGCTGCAGTTATATAGGGCAGTATTCAACCACATTTTACCTAGAGTAAATCCACTGAAATTAACGTTACATTTGGATTCTCTTCCTGCATCTGAATGCCTGCGAACTACTGAGTCCATGACATTTGTGGCAAATTTACTATTCAGTCTACATGACTTACTGATGCAAATCTTTCTCCACAGCCGTCTCCCCTACTGTTATAAACTCTTTGAGAATTATTTTTGATTTGACATTTAATTTGTCTTACTAGGAACTAGCTGTATTTTTGCATTTGTATTATTGTCTGCCCCCTCTCTTTCTGTTGCTGCACAATAATTGTGTAGCCATTTATTAAATCTGCTAGTTAGGAATTAGCATGCATTTATCTTTTTCATTTCTATATGGTGAAAAGGTGTGCCTTTTCAGGTTTTCCTTTCAGGTTCTTTTTCATTTGGAAGGAAGGATAGTCCATGTATGTTTGCAATCATTTACAATGTCAATCATTTGCAATGTCAATTAAATCATCATCATCATCATCATCATCATCATCATAAATCATTTGCAATGTCAATTAAATAATACAGACGGAGTCCAGAGAGAAAAGAAACTCCGATAAGACTTTACTGAGGAAGACTGAATAAAAACAGTGTATAACTTGAGGAGAATGAAACAGAGAGGTTTTGTCTTTCTTACTTGTACATACCAGGGAGACATTCAACTAAACATACAGAGGGAAACTCCCTCAGAAGTGTCTAGCCAATCAGAGCACATGCTACCTCACGAAAGATCATGCCATGGCCTAGGTGCTAAGCAACACCTCCATCCCACCTCCTGGCTAGCTGACTTAATGATAACAGAAGTAACCCTTAAACTAGAAACTGAATGACCCCTGCTGTTGCACTTTCAACAAAAGGAGGTTGAATCTTGGGTAGTATTAGAGAAAGCCCAATACATAACTGGGTTTTCACCATGAATTCCTTGGTGAACTACCCATCACATTCCATTCTTCCCTATTCCCGTTCAGGGCTCAGATCTGGTAACTTGAGTCACCACTAAACAGCTGCTAAATACGGGTGGGAGGCACGATGTGCTCTGCTGCTTTGCAGGAATAGAGAGAAGTTGGAGGCATGGAGATGCTGAGCCCGCCTGCCATGTTCTCCTTGCAATCTGTAGGACTCACAGCAAAGATGGGGAACCTATGGCCCTCGAGGTCCAGTTGAACCACAACTCCCCTCATCCCTGACCATTGGCTGTGCTGGGTGAGGCTGAAGGGAGTAGAAGACCAACAACATCTGGAGGACCAGAAATCCCCCATCTCTGATCTGTAATTTAGCTTCATCCCTTGGACACTCTTATTCCAGTGCATACCTTACCCTCCTACTGTTGGGCACAGAGCATACAGATCCCCGTCTGTTGAGTATATCCATAGCAGGTGATGTTGTGTCAGTTCGATATCCTTATTGAAAATATGAGTCCTCCTAATAATGGCTTGTTCAAAAGGCAGCTAAAAGATCACATCAATCTCCCCTTTTATTGCGTCTTCCTGGGTCCGACATTAAATCTGTTGATAAATTTATACGCCACCTCCTTGCATTAATGATCTTTTTCTTACGGCTGTAAATCTTCGGATCCATTTGAACTCTGCCAAACTGGCTTCTTAAAATCCATACATATTGGTCTAAATGCCCTAAACACTTTTGTTATAAGCCAATTGACTGATATACATAACAGCATCCATAAAAGAGCTCTTGGGTTAAAGTCGGCATTTTCTTGGCTCCTGTATTCCTGTAAATCCATGGATTCTTGGACAAAGATAACTTTGTCTTTCTCTTCTGCGCTCTGGTACTCAGTCTTGTTGCTCTTGATAACTGTGCAGTCACAGCTGTAAAGAAAAGGTGAGGACAGACCTATCTGGGCAGGGTGGAATAAGAATTCTCTTCCACAGTGGTGGGCTGAAGGCAGGGATGTAAGAAGGCAGCATTTTTATTTACTCCTTAATATTTGTTATAGAATCCAGAATGCGGCAGCTAGACTGGTGACTGGGAGTGGCTGCCGGGACCGCATAACATCGGTCCTGAGAGATCTGCATTGGCTCCCAGTACGTTTCCAAGCACAATTCAAAGTGTTGGTGCTGACCTTTAAAGCCCTAAACGGCCTCGGTCCTGTATACCTGAAGGAGCATCTCCACCCCCATCGTCCAGCCCAGACACTGAGGTCCAGCGCCGAGGGCCTTCTGGCAGTTCCTTCGCTGCGAGGAGTGAGGCTACAGGGAACCAGGCAGAGGGCCTTCTCGGTAGTGGCGCCTGCCCTGTGGAACGCCCTCCCTCCCATCGGATGTCAAGGAAATAAGCAGCTATCCTATTTTTAAAAGACATCTGAAGACAGCCCTGTTTAGGGAAGTTTTTAATATTCAATGCTGTATTGTTTTTAACACTTGATTGGGAGCTGCCCAGAGTGGCTGGGGAAACTCAGCTAGATAGGCGGGGTACAAATAATAAATTATTATTATTATTATTATTATTATTATTATTATTATTATTGAATCATAGAACTGTAGAGTTGGAAGGTACCCTAAGGATCATCTAGTTCAACCCCCTGCAGTTCAGGAATATGCAGCTCTCCCATATGGGGACTGAACCTGCAACCTTGGTGTTATCAGCACCATGTTCTAACTGACTGATCTATCCATGACTCACATGAATCACTGTTTCAGTTCCACCCAGTATTTATTCATCTTGTTGACCAGCGTGGCAAAATTGCATAACTTATGTAATTTACATTGTAATTATGATATTCCACCGCATGCAAAAGGCCGTCCGTTTCACTGCAAAGGAATTCCCGTGCAAGTGGAGAGGAATAGCAATCCATTGCATATTGTTTGTGGACTGAAAGTGGCAAAATCCAATAGGATTTTCTGAATTGATTTCTGCTCAGGACATGAGATGAATAAGAGAACACAGGCAATTTCCACTTCTGTTTCTGTTGGCAATTTTCAGCATCCCTGGCTGAAGGTAAATTAAGATCTACTGGGAGGCCTCTGGGCCTTTTGTAGTCTATCAGCAAGGGCGTTTGACTCCCAGGCGTTGCAATAGCAAAACCACCTTCCCCACCTAAATGAGGCTGTTGAAACGAAGAAAACTAACCAGGGCTGAGTGGACTTTTATGTGAAAGGACTGTGAGCTCAGGTCAGTTCTGGTACTGAAAACAAATCCCTCGGTTTAGAATGTGCTCAGGGGCATCCCACTCCGTAATTCTGACTTTGGGTGCTTCCAGGCGGTGACTATTTTTGGGTTGGGAGTCAGTCAAATACCAACAAATTCGGATTGTGCTCTTACAGTCAGTTGGGAGGTTTTGCACAACAAATCCACTTCCCCCAACAACTGGACTTCCTGTGATATGGAAAGTGATGGGAAAATGCATTGGAAAGTGTGGGATAATTACACTTGTTGGATCAGGATGAGTATCAGAATTGCGCACACTGGTCACATATTTGTCTTTCCTAGCTTAGCAGCTGGCACGCAACATTTTTTGCAGGGGGAGTGAGTGAGTGTGGTTCACAAATTTTAGGAAACAATGATTCAACAGTAATAAATAACAGCTTTTTCAAAGGGTGGAGTCACAAAGACCACTATTGAATTAATGAGTCTCCTCCTCCTCCTCCTCCTCCTCCTCCTCCTCCTCCTCCTCCTCTTCTTCTTTTCATTTAACAGAAACTTGGGCGTTTGATTAATTAGCCATGCAACACTTAGCTGCAAATGGCACGATGTGAAAAGTACATTTTTTCTTTTAAAAAATTGTCATAATGAGTAAGATGTGTGCTGGCTGGGGCTGAAGGGACTTCTGGTTCAAAACATCTGGAGAGCTCCACTGGTGGAGGAAGGGGGGGCGGTGGGGGCGGTCCACCTCGGGTGTCATCCCTTGGGGGGGTGACATCACCACACCACCCCCGGGACGCTCACCCCGCCCCCGGGTGCACAGCATGGGCGCTGCTCTGGGTGCCGGAGTAGCAAGCTCCGCCTCTGGAGACCATTAGAATGGCAAATACTAATAGCTGTTTGACACCACGATTCAGAGCAATTGTGACAGCGATTTCTGTACACTTTGACAAAACAGAGAGAGCTGTGATTGTGCCAGGGGAGGATCAGTTTCAGGTCTTCAACCTATCACCTGTTGCCCCACAGCTGAGACTTATAGGTACAACTGCAACAGGCATTGTGTATGCTTTGGTTTACTTCTCTGGTTTTATTTGTGGAATTAACTGGGTCTTTTCTCTTAAGAGAAGGGTGGGAAACTGCAGATCCCCCATGTGTTCCTGTTTTCCAGGGACAATCTCAGATTTACAGAAGCCATCCCGGTTTCTGATTTGATCCCAGTTTTCCTTAAAGGTAAAGGGACCCCTGTCCATTAGGACCAGTCATGGCCAACTCTGGGGTTGGGGCGCTCATCTCGCTTTACTGGCCAAGGGAGCCGGTGTACAGCTTCCGGGTCACGTGGCCAGCATGACTAAGCCGCTTCTGGCAAACCAGAGCAGAGCACGGAAACGCCGTTTACCTTCCCGCAGGGGTGGTACCTATTTATCTACTTGCACTTTGACGTGCTTTCGAACTGCTAGGTTGGCAGGAGCAGGGACCGAGCAATGGGAGCTCACCCCGTTGCGGGGATTTGAACCGCCGACCTTCTGATCGACAAGTCCTAGGCTCTGTGGTTTAACCCACAGTGCCACCCGCGTCCCAGTTTTCCTTCGGATGTCCCAATTTTCTTCAGAGAAATGTTGAAGGGTATGGAGCTATGTGACCCCATAAGACAAGGAGATAAGTAACTATACAACCTTTGGAAGACATCTAAGTATATGGAAGTTTTTAAATGTTGAACATTTTATTATGTTTTTATATATGTTGGAAGCTGCCCAGAGTGCCTGGGGCAACCCAGTCAGATTGGCGGGGTATAAATAATAAATTGATGGAGATGGAGATGGAGATGGAGATGATGATGGAATAGGACGTCCTTACAGTGGACCCTCCAGATATGAACTTAATTCGTTCCAGGGTCCTCATGTACCCCAAAAAGTCTGAAACATGAGGCGCTGCTTCTGCATACGAGCGCAGCGCAATAGAGCGCTTCTGCGCATGCGCACATGGTGCGCAGAGTGTTTCTGCACATGCGCGCGGAGTGAAATCTGGAAGTCTACACTTCTGGGTTTGCCGCGTTCGCAACCTGAAAGTTATGTTACACGAAGGTAACATAACCCGAGGGTCTACTGTATTTTCATCAGAGAAATCAGAGGATATTGAACTAGACGAGACTGGTGGGCCAGATCCTTATCTGCCTTACCCAGCCTCTGCCCCTGTGGGCCACACTTCACAAGTGAGTGGGTGGCCCACCACCTGACATCATAAGGACATCAGCTGACATGGGACTTTTGTTGGGACTTCAAAGCACGCCACAAAAAGCCCTGCACAACTCTGAAGCACAATCAGCTGGTTGCCTCGACTTCAAAGCGTCATGAAGGACTTTTTGCAAGGAATCATAGAATCCTAGAGTTGGGAGCATGAGCATCATCTAATCCAAACCCCTGCAGTGTAGGAGACTTTTGCCCAACATGGGGCTCAAACTCAAGACCCTGAGATTAAGAAGGTTGCAAAAAGCATTGTGCTGTGCTTTGAAGGCCTGCCGTCCAGCTGATAAATGATGCTTCGGAGAGCCCTTTTGACCCAGCCCAGCTGATTTTTACCTTCTGATACTGGATGTCATCTTTGATGTTAGGTGCTTGGCAAGTAGGTGTGGCTTGGCAGAAATGGCCTATTAGGTCCAATAGAGAGGCCCAGCATGCCCCATGGGTCAGAGGTTCTCCACCCCTGTATTCATAGTACCATCAGAGGGTGGCAACATGAGAACCGGCCTTCTCGGCAGTGGCTCCCTGTCTATGGAATGCTCTCCCCTGGGAAGTTCGTCTAGCACCTTCATTATATACCTTTAGGCGCCGGGCAAAAACGTGTCTTTTTAACTAGGCCTTTGGTTGATCTTATTGACATCCAATAAGGCTTGGGGGGGGGTTATTGGGTTGCTGCTTTTGGTTTGATTTTATATGTTGCGGTCTTGTTGTGAACTGCCCTGAGACCTCCGGGTATAGGGCAGTGTATAAGTTGAATAAATAAAAAAGGTAAAGGGACCCCTGACCATTAGGTCCAGTCGCGGACGACTCTGGGGTTGCAGCGCTCTTCTCGCTTTATTGGCCGAGGGAGTCAGCGTACAGCTTCTGGGTCATGTGGCCAGCATGACTAAGCCGCTTCTGGCGAACCAGAGCAGCGCACGGAAACGCCGTTTACCTTCCCACTGGAGTGATACCTATTTATCTACTTGCACTTTGACGTGCTTTTGAACTGCTAGGTTGGCATGAGCAGGGACTGAGCAACAGGAGCTCACTCCGTTGCAGGGATTCGAACCGCCGACCTTCTGATCGGCAAGTCCTAGGCTCTGGGGTTTAACCCACAGTGCCACCCGCATCCCTAGTTGAATAAATAAATAATAATAAATAATATTCAAAATGAATTTTGGTGATAACCCCTACTCTTGTCCTCCTTGTAACATACCCTCCAACATTTATCTGATGAAAACAGGGATGTGCTATTCAACAACAACAACAACAGTTTTACAACTTATACCCTACTAATCTGACTGGGTTGCCCCAGCTACTCTGAGCAGCTTCCAACATATATATATATATATATATATATATATATATATATATATATAACATTTTTAAAAACACCCTTCTCTATATGGGGCTGCCTTCAGATGGCTCAGGGGTCAGATAACTCCATACCTTCCAACATTTATAACTCTTGGCTACAGTGGTGCCTCGCAAGACGAAATTAATCCGTTCTGTGAGTCTCTTCGTCTTGCTTTTTTTCGTCTTGCGAAGCACGGCTATTAACGGCTTAGCGGCTTTAAGAAAAAGGAAACAAACTCGCAAGAACTCGCAAGACGTTTCGTCTTGCGAAGCAAGCCCATAGGGAAATTCGTCTTGCGGAACGACTCAAAAAACGCAAAACCCTTTCGTCTAGCGAGTTTTTCGTCTTGCGAGGCATTCGTCTTGCAGGGCACCACTGTATTTATAACCCTGTCACAATTATTATATTTCCTGGACGTGCCTGGAAGCCAGTGATACGGATGAAGGGTCAAATAAATAATTAAATAAAGAGAGAGAGCCCTGTCCTTGTTATCTATCTGATCTGTGGTGGTGGCTGGGGGGGGGAGGGGCGAACACCTTCTGCATTCAAAAATACCGCTTGAAGGGATGGAGAGGAATATCTGGAATGGGAAGCAGCAACCAGGAAGCCCGTATACAGCTGTTGTTTTGAGGCTTGCTTGCTCCCTCTGCTGGTTGCATGCAGCCAGGCACCCTTGGTTGCTGAGCTTGCTGTGCACAAAGGTTTGGATTTGAGATGGATGAGATTGAGGATGATGTAATCGGAACCTTGTTGCCGGCAGATGGTAGCAGCACCGCTATCCCTTTTCTTCATCGGTTCTGAAGGGTTTTTTTGTTTTTTCTGTTTTTGGTACTGCTTCATATAAGCCCACAAGCTTCACCAGCAGGGATGTAAGACATGTGTGTTTGTATATTTGCCCTGTTCAGGAAGTGATTACTCTGCTGTACCAATGCTCAGGCAGGGATTATTTATTTATTTATTTATTTATTTGATTTATTAAATAAATACCGTCCTTCATCCATAGATCTCAGGGCAGTTCGCAATATAAGAATACAAGATAAAAACTCAAAACGCATAATAAAAACAATGGCAACAACAAAAGCCACAAACCAACAACGCCCCTCCACGAGAGCCAGTGTGGTGTAATGGTTAAGAGCGGTTGACTCGTAATCTGGTGAACCGGGTTCGCGTCTTCGCTCCTCCACATGCAGCTGCTGGGTGACCTTGGGCTAGTCACACTTCTCTGAAATCTCTCAGCCCCACTCACCTCACTTTGCTGAAGGGGCGCTGCGCAGAAAGGGAAAGAGCTGCGCAGCGCCTCTCCAGCGAAGCGAAGCCAGGAGAGCAAGAGGGATCAGTGCGCACCGATTCCTCTTGCTCTCCTGGCTTCAGCGAAAGCAATCTGAAGCCTCTGGAGCGCGGTGGGAGAGCTCCCACTGCGCTTCGGAGGCTTCGCGTTGCTATTGCTGAAGCTATGGAGCCTGCATTCACTCCATAAGACGCACACACATTTCCCCTTAATTTTTGGAGGGGGAAAAGTGAGTCTTATAGAGCGAAAAATACGGTAATCAGCAGTCAGTGCAGTTGGGTCAGGATCGGTGTAAAGTGCTCAAGCCATCTTGTTTTGGTGATCAATCTGACTCCTGAATTCTGCACCAGCTGAAGTTTCTGAACCACCTACACAGAACACATTGCATTAATCTAGCCTAACTAGATAGCAGAAGTTAGACTATCCCTGTCCAGATAGGGGTGCAGCTGGGCCACCAGCCAAAGCTGATGGAAGGCACTCTGCACCACTGAGGCCACTTGAGCCTCAAGCGACAGCAAAGGATACAGAAGTACCCCCAAGCCATGTACTCGCTCCTTCAGAAGGAGCGTAAGAGCAAGAGCAGGCAACCTCCCAGCCATCTGGGCTAGGGAACCACCCACTAACAGTGCCTCAGTCTTATCTGGATTGAGGTTCAATTTGTTGGCTCTCATCCAGTCCATGATCAAGGATAAAGACTTGTCTCTGCTGCACCCAGAGGGCAGGAGGACTAGATATAATGGTCTTCAGTTGCAGGCAAGTAGATTCTGGTTAAACATGAGGAGAAATCTGTTGATGGTAAGAGTGGAGGCAATTACCTAGGGATTGTGGGGGTCTTTGTTGGAGGTCTCTGAGCAGCCATCTCTGTGGGATGGTATGGCTCTGGATTTTTTGCCTCAAGCAGGGGAGGTGGCCTGGAATACTGCCAAGGTTCTTTCTAACTCTAGGCTTCACTACTAGTTGCAGTAGAATGGCTGTTCTGTTACACGATGTGATCATGCTTTGTGCTGAACAGGTTCCAGAGTAGCATCAGTGTTGTTCGAATTGTATTTATGCAAGGTGCCTTGGAGATCCATCTGGTTCAAAAGTTAGGATAGATATAAAAATCTTGATGAAAACTGGGAATAGAAGAGAATATTGTCCTGTCTGTGTTGTAAAACAAACCGACCCAATTCACACCTTCCAGGCTACTACATCAATACGAAAACAATTCTCCTTTTGATTTTGCACTTCCCCAAATTTGGTGAAATATTTCTCAGCTCAGTGCACCAAAATGCATTCCTCTTTTAGAAGAAAATCTGTTTAGGAATGTGTATATTAAGATACTCTATGTGTTAGATTGCCATCAATGCTGGAGGGATGAAGTCAATCTATGGTTTTAAAGGTTGTTGCTTGTTTAATGGGGTTTTATCTGTGATAGTACATTACTGAGATACAGAAATTACTGTTTTAAATTGAGTACTTTATTATGTTGTATCCCAACAAGGTATTGGGGTTTTTTTGAGGAAGGCAGTGTTAGAAATATTTTAAGTGAATAAATGTACACAAAACTATTATCTTGATCTACATATGTAGTTTGAGTTCAGAATTCACTGGGTGCAAATAGTAGCCTAAAGATCAATGAACAAATGATGATGAAAAGCTTGAATCAAGAAGCCCTAATTATGCAAGGCTCTCTCTTTTTTACGTTCAGCTTGATTCGGCTTCAAATTACCCCGTTTCTAAATATAAATGTCAAAGATTAAAGCAACCAAAAGGAGCTGTGATAACAAGCTGCATAAACAAACTTTTCAGATACGCTTGTGCTTTAAATCTGTATCATTTTTGTGGCACTGAATACTGAGCAGGCACTTTGCAGTTTTAAATTGTTCCCACAACCCTCAAGTACCAGATATTTATCTGTGTATTTGCTCAGTGCCATCTAGGCGCATGGCGTCTTACAGAGTGCATGAGGAGAGTTGTCTACCCCAAGGAGCTTCCAATAATCTCAAATTTGACTGGAGGAAATACTGTGAGGGGAGGGGAAGGAGACAGGAGTAAGCACAGAAAAAAGGTGTGATCCAATTACAAGTGTTTAGGCCTTGTTACAGCCTTTGCTGTAGCAAGGAGGTGGGAGTTAGGAGGTTGAGCAAAAGTCTTCATGATACAGGTGGGACCTGAGAGGTGTGGCATCATGCAGGAAGGGAGGCAGGTCCTCCACTGCAGGTGGTTAGACTAGATGAGCCTTGGGACCCTTCCAGCTCTACAGCTCCATGATACAGGGCAACAGGAGAGAATGGGCAGAGGTGTCTTTTTCTGGACTACAGCTCCCATCATCCCTTGCCATGCTGGGTGGGGCTGATGGGAGTTGTAGTCCAGAAGCATGTGGAGGAGGCCATGCTGATTATCCCTGGACCACATAGCAGTGCTACATCTCATATTGATGCCTGTTGTCTCTGAATGCATGCATGCTTCCTAACAAGTCCATAAGAAGAAGAAGAAGAAGAAGAAGAAGAAGAAGAAGAAGAAGAAGAAGAAGAAGAAGAGTTTGAATTTGATATCCCACTTTATCACTACCCGAAGGAGTCTCAAAGTGGATAACATTCTCCTTTCCCTTCCTCCCCCACAACAAACACTCTGTGAGGTGCGTGAGGCTGAGAGACTTCAAAGAAGTGTGACTGGCCCAAGGTCACCCAGCAGCTGCATGTGGAGGAGCGGAGACGCGAACCCGGTTCACCAGATTACGAGACTACCACTCTTAACCACTACACCACACTGGCTCCCAATATGTTCATAAAAATATGAACTATGAAAGAGAAATCAAATGCATTCCTCACCCACAAAAGGAGGACATTAGAGATGCCTCCTTCTCCTCCTCTTCTTCCAAATATGCCGGTTCAGCAAGCTGATTTTTCTCTTGGCATTTCACTTTCTTTAGTAGTTGGGTTTTCTTCTGGGCTTGGCTTGCCATTATACTGTAGAGCAGAGCTAAAGCTGAGCCCCCACTGTAGAGAGAGGAAAGGTCAGGCCCAGCCACCGTTCAAAGAACGAGTCGGCATTCAACTTGCTGATCCCATTGTTAGCTGCCACCGGCCTCTCATCTTGGTTGCCTCTTTAGCATCTCCCTCTCCACCTGATTCCCTTTGAAGCCCCCTTTTAAAGCGTCCTTTGCTCTATCTTCCCAAATGCGCTATTGATTTGGCTTTTCTTTCTTGTGTTGCTTCTTTTGAAGGCCTCTTTCTTCTTCCATATGGCCCAAATATTCTGGGTTAGAGGGAAGGTTTCCTGAGTTGTGTCAACCAAGGCCACAGGAACCAAAATATAAACTAGAATTGCACTGGAGATTAAAGTAGAAGAACCCTGTCAATAGAGATAAATCCAGGGCTTTATAGGGGCTGTATCTAATCTCTAGATACACCACGTTCAGTGCCAAAGTTCAGGTCCCAAAAATGTGTTTCTGCAATTATATCTCCTGCTAAACCAGGAACATATCCCTGTCTTTGCACCTTTCCTGAGCACAGTAGTTCCTACTTTACAGGAATATGCTGAGTGGGACAATTCTGGGGTATTGGAACCTGCATTATACCAAATTAGGTCCGTGTAGCTCAGGATAATCCAAGGATGATGAACCTTTGGCCCTTCAAATGTTGCTAGACTGCAACTCCCATAATCCCTGGCCATAATACCTGCACCTAGTTCATCCCACCCCCAAGTGCAGGACACCTGAGCAGCGAACTACACTGCTGCCATTGGCCAGGCTGCCTGGGACTGATTGGAGCTAGTGTCCATCAACATCTGGAATACCACAGGTCCTCCACCCTATACAAGCTGGTAATCATGGGAGGACAACATGCCCACCTGCTCAATTTATATGGGTGGGTGATGTTTGTAGCTAATATTAGGGAAGAGCCCACTTTGCTGACTATTTTCAGATACTGCCCATTGGTAGCAAATCCTAACATTTGTAGAATTTAATATTGAGGCCTGGAACTTTTCTATGACTAGGACAAGGTGACAAATTCTCTTTTTCCCCCTACTGAGGGCTACATATGCTTGGGGGCAATCTGTGGGTGGGTGAAACGCCAGAGGCAAAACATTGGTCAGATCCACCCCTTCCCCCCCTCTCATTCTGACACCCCCTTCTCACTTTCTGGGCCAGATGTGCACCGTGCTTTTAAAACACATACAACACACATTTAAAGCACATGACCTCCACCTCAGAAGGAGCTGTTGTTTCCCATCACACAGATACAAGACCTAGCGCCCTTAACAAACAAAAGTTCCCAAGATTCATTGGTATCAGTCATGTGCTTTAAATGTATGGTATGGATCTGCCAGGCTCTTTCTAATGCCCCCTTTCTCTCCCCAGCTAGCAGGCTGCCAGAGGAGGGACATATCACTCTTGTCAAAAGTCTGAAGTGATTGCTTACAGAGGGCTTTTGCCAATCCATTTTGGCTCCCACCTTTCCCCCACTGCCTATGTCCTTACCAAAGCTCTCAACTGATGGTTTGCAAGGGGCTTTCCCCTCTCTTTCCATTTCTCACAATCTTTTGGCTTTTCCCCATTTTTACCCCCTAGTTGCTCTCCTTCCTTCCTTCCTTCCTTCCTTCCTTCCTTCCTTCCTTTCTCTCTCTCTCTCTCTCTCTCTCTCTCTCTCTCTGTCTCTCTCTCTCTGTGTCTCTCCAGGCTTCCCCCCCTACATGAAATTAGGTGGAGGGCCACAGGTTCTCCACTCTAATATAGGGAGACCTGCAAGGATGTTGGTGGTTAAAAGATCCTTCAGTGTACTCAATGAAGGAATTTGTTTACAGGGTATTTTTGTGACTTCCAAGTCTTGGGTTCTTTTGTCCCTGTTTTATGTAAACAATACAAACTTCTGCAAGTTGGTTTTAAGGAGCAAGCAGATGTTAAAGATAAAAACGTTGACAAGAAAGCTAAATTATGCAGACAGTATATATATAAAAAGCAATAAATCTACTGTAATCCAACTGACTTCCGTTGGACAGTTCCCAGCCCAGATTTTGCTGCACCGTCAAAATGTAAGACAACGATTCATCCACTGCACTCATATGCAAAACCATATTTCTGCCCCTTCTCTTCCCATCTCTGCAGGGCGATATCCACAACAAAGCAAAGGCACATATATCATCGTCCCTTTGGTTCAAGAGCTGGAAAGCGGCAAATGGGGTGCTAAGATCACTCACAGTGACGGAAGTTCTGTTGGCCTGAATATCATGCCAGCTGCTGACTGCATTGTGGGGAAATTCCGTATGTATGTCGCCGTCTTGACTCCGATTGGCATTCTCAGGACAAGGAGAAACCCAAACACAGATACGTACATCCTGTTCAACCCCTGGTGTGAAGGTAAGGAATGTCCAGGGTGTAGATACATGGGGAGGAGGTTTGTCCTATTAACATATTTGGTATTTGATAGCATGAGCAAAAACCTTGCCTCAATGACTGTAGGCTGTGTACACTGGACACTGAGGTCCAGCGCCGAGGGCCCTCTGGCGGTTTCCTTACCGCAAGAAGCAAATTTACAGGGAACCAGGCAGAGGGCCTTCTCGGTAGTGGCACCCGCCCTGTGGAACGCCCTCCCACCAGATGTCAAAGATGTTTAGAAGACATCTGAAGGCAGCCCTGTTTTGGGAAGATTTTAATATTTGATGGATCATTGTATTTTAATATTCTGCTGGAAGCCGCCCAGAGTGGCTGGGAAAACCCATCCAGATGGGTGGGGTATAAATAATAAATTAGTAGTAGTAGTAGTAGTAGTAGTAGTAGTAGTAGTAGTAATAGTATTATTATATACACATTTCCATTTCCTTTGGCTCCAGTGCACTTCCGCCACTGGGGTTTGAAGCCATGTACATGGAAAATTAGCCACAACCCGTATCTATCCTGTAGTTTCCTGAGAAATTCTCCTGTTCGATGCATTTTCCCTCAAACCAGCTTCCATCCGATTTGAAAATGCAAGCCACATTTACTTTGCAGTTAAGCTGAAGTGTGTACATTTGTGGGTACAGCCATTGCACATGCTCAGGCGATAGCTTCATGAATAGGAGTTGTGGTTTGTGTGTGTGTGTGCACATGGGAAAGCAAACAGGTAAGTGTGCATCAGACAAAGACATCCTCACCCCTTCTCTGGTGTGTACAGCAATGTGCAAACGTGACTTGAAACACAATTCAGCAGGGGTGGGGTGGGAACCTCACTGTATTTTAAGCTACTAATGCATACATAGTTGTACAAACCCAAAGTTTTATAGGGGGTGGAGAACCATCCTCTATAGATAAAGAATATGAAGATGAAGAGCCATATACATTTTTAAGCATCGTGCCAAACAGATTTCAACAGATTCTTTTTCATGTGTTCACTGGGTGGATGCAGGCAAACCAAAAAATCACCCCAAAAGTCATGAGGCAAAAGAAATTCTCTGATTTTTACCTTGTGCTTACCCTTACAAGATGGCCAAGGGTTTTCAGATATTTTTTGTTTCTTGCTTTAAAGAAAACCTTTTTAAAAAGAGGCTTTCCCCATAGCTTCCTGGCAGCCAAGAATGACTTGGAAGTGATATTGTTTTGTGTTGTAGCACATCACTCCCAAGGCATTTGGGGACGTGTGGTTGGCAGGAAGTGGCGTGAGGCTCTCTCCACAGGTTTCCATGGACTGAACTTCCTACTAAGTCATAGGAAAGGAAGTGGCAACCACCTCCTAAAATTCTCATCCGCCCCAAGAAATTGGCCCCAGTTTTTACCAGGGGAGAACATTTTCAGGAAACTGGTGTGTATGTGTGTGTCCAGGGCTCTACCTCAGTGGGAGAGCATCTGTTTTGCATACAAGAAGGTTCCAGATACATCCCCTGGTGTCTCCTGGTAGGGCTGGGAATGTTACCTGCCTGAAACCCTGGAAAGCCACTGTCAGTCAGTGCCGGCAGTGCTGGGCAAGATGCACAATATAAGGCAGCTTCCTCTGTTCCTATTCAACCACTATTCATATTACTAAAAGAGCACATAGGTAAAAGGTAAAGGCCACCTGCATGGTTAAGTCCAATCGAAGGCGACTATGGGGTTGCAGCGCTCATCTCGCTTCAGGCTGAGGGAGCTTTCATGTGGCCAGCAGGACTAAACCGCTTCTGGCACAATGAAACACTGTGACAGAAACCAGAGCTCATGGAAACACCGTTTACCTTCCCACCACAGTGGTACCTATTTATCTACTACTTGCACTGATGTGCTTTTGAACTGCTAGGTTGCCGGAGCTGGGACAGAGCAACAGGAGCTCGCCCTGTCGCGCGAATTTGAACCGCCGACCTTCTGATCAGCAAGCCCAAGAGGCTCAGTGGTTTAGACACATATGACAAGGGGAGGAATGTTCATCATGAAGGTTGTAGCTAGATTTTAGCCTTTTGTCTTTGGCTATAATTTGTTTCTCAATAAGCCAACACACACATGACTTAACAGAATCAACCAACGGGCTGATTTAATGTTTGATAAGGTTGTGGTGTTGTTGTTTTTAAAAAGAAAGAAATGTGAGCAGAACCCAAAATTATTTCTCCCTTTGTATCACACATTAATTATCTGGTGTGCCTCACAAACACCACTGTGCAGTTGGGTCGATATTTTCCTACATTTTATAGATTGAGGAAAAGGCTGTCTCTTGAGCCCATAACGTGTCAAATGGATCATACTAGCACTCAGATAGGCTAACTCTCTCTCACACAATCTTATAAAAAATTCCATTGATTTAAGAAAAGCAGGGAAGGATCTCTTCTCAATAGCATCCATATGCATCCATTTGGAGACAATTCTACGCTTAGCCATAAAAATCACATGGATGACTTTGCACAAGTCATTATGGGGAATGGGCTATAGCTTGGTAGTAGGGACCATTCCTTCTATGCCTAGGGCTTCATTTGATAAGGCCATGCATAATTATATCCATGAAATAGTTCCCCTACATCAGTAGCAGGGCTCCATCAATGCGCAACAGCTACCTGTAGGGAACTCGCAGTCAGATTTCTGGATTTCTTGCTCAACCCAATCTCAGTTGCCGTAATAGCTGTCAAAAATCAAAGGCCTTGTTTTCTGGAGCAGTCTTCCCTTCCTGGAGAGAATTCAAAGACCTGTCTCTCTCTGTCTCGGTCTCTTTCAACCACACTTCACTGAATACTGAAAAACCGAGTACCTTTGACAAAGAAAGGGAAATTCATTAATCTCTACCTCATTTCACAAATATTTGTGAAGCGGGGGTTAGCAATGAAAAGCAAACTTGATTGAAAACCTCTAATATTTCCTGAGTAGAAAAGAAATATGGACAAAACAAAAAATGCGCCACAGCGGGAGAAGGATCGTGGATATCGAGCAAATAATGTATTTGCCCACAAACCTTCCCAGCTCACTTGGCCTCTGCTGCCTGCTGAATTTACCACCATACCAGATATGTGGACTGGCTCTTGCAGTTTCCTTTTTTGAAATTCTGCTTCTGTGATCCCAGGTATAGCAACTAGAAGTGGGGAAACCCGTCTGCTGAACTCTGTGGAATTGTGCACGCAAACAAAGTTAAGACATTAATGTTTGTGTGATGGTGCCACATAATACTGATGAACACAGCAACTTTTTGCATATGTCTACTTTTGCATCATGTCCCCTGATTATATATTCAGTGCTGGCTTTTATAATCTTATCATAGGGCCAAAAAACCCATGGCACCGAACACATTGCATGCAATCATACCAGATGAAAATAAATGAATAGTAGGCACCAGAGAGGCATGCGGGGAGGGGTGTTTAGCCCTTTGCTCCACCACCATGGTCAGAATGAAAAATCCCCCTCCTGTACAGCTGCGATTCTTGGTGCCAAAAGAGGCTTCCTTTCTGGAGTCAATAGCTGCTTCAGGGGGTCATTTACATCAGGACTGTGGAAGAAGAGGAAAGGGTTAAACCTGTCAGTTTTCATTTTTTTGGTACAGAAAGTATTGGTAGAGATCTTTCCTATTCCAATTAATTCAAGAGAGTTCTGGAAGCTTCTCTGTGTGATACAAACTGCTGCAAACTGAAAGTTTCTAGCTGACGTGTAAGTTTCTGTTCTGCCTAGAAACAAGCAGAAGGTTCATGATGTTTGGGTTATTCCTTCAGAGAAGCTGAACAGCTGGGTTTAAATTAGTTCTGTTATCTCTTTTACTCAAGGTCATGTTGACTATAATAATCGGCCAGAAGGAGCCTGGTTTTCACTTTCTATCTCTCTTTCCTTCTGGTGTGGTGTTTTGTATATAGTATGCTTAAGTGCTAAGTTTTAGTCTTATTATAAATTATTGTAAATTTAAGTTAAGTTCTGCTGAAACTGGATTTCTCATGGACAGTGCCAGTCCTGAATGTATTGGATTTGTAACCATTATGCTCATTTGCCTTCAGTAGCAGTAAAGCTCTGCTGGAGGAAATATTAATTGCCCCTGGCCTATTTTGGGGAAATCCTGCAACATGCTAAGTTTATTTTATATGTTGGAATCGGCTCTGGATCAATTATGAGTAGAATTTTTACAAAACCTCCCCTCTCCCCTGCTGTGCAGTCCTGACGAAAATGGTGTCCCAGCACTATTTTTTAAAAAATGTTCTGGTTACAAACTCATCTAGTCAGGTCCTCAGAGGAAGAATTACATACTATGCAAAACGGACTGAGAAGCAGGCCCCATGGAGTTCAGTGAGATCTAGACTCCTTGTACTGCTTACTGGGAAATCCTGAATTTGAGATAATTAAACGCAGATTGTTAGACAACGAATTTCAAGAACTTAGTAGCCAAATCATGAATAGTGTCTGTGCAAGTCTGGGGGTGGTATGATGTGGGCAACCCACGGCAACTTATCCTTCCCATTTGAGCAATCTGAATCAACACAGGCCATACATGCTAGCGGGACTGAATGTGCTACTGAGGACATTCCAGAAAATTCCCCTCGCAGAGACACTATCCCTCTGTGGACAGAGACAAATGGAATCAGTAGTGCATTTTTTTTGCCCTGTCCCTTGTATCATTAAGTTCATTAAGCCGTTAGCAGGGAATGGTGTTCAGACGAATGTAAAGTTTGTTTACTCAGGATGCAGAGAGGATGGTGATAGTAGCCAGGTTTCTGCAGAGGATTTGTGAATATTATCCAGCATTAACTTAAACGTTAGATACAGGTTTTGCTGAGTCATTTTATTGTACTGAACCTTACTGGACTCTTGTCTATATGCCAATAAAAGGTTTGTGAATTTGTGAATTTGAGTTCTTGTACAAAGGATTACAGGGACGCGGGTGGCGCTGTGGGTTAAACCACAGAGCCTAGGACTTGCTGATCAGAAGTTCGGTGGTTCGAATCCCCATGACGGGGTGAACTCCCGTGGCTCGGTCCCTGCTCCTGCCAACCTAGCAGTTCCAAAGCACGTCAAAGTGCAAGGAGATAAATAGGTACCGCTCCGGCGGGAAGGTAAACGGTGTTTCTGTGTGCTGCTCTGGTTCGCCAGAAGCGGCTTAGTCATGCTGGCCACATGCTGTACGCCGGCTCTCTCGGCCAATAAAGCGAGATGAGCGCCGCAACCCCAGTCAGTCACGACTGGACCTAATGGTCAGGGGTCCCTTTACCTTTACCTTTACAAAGGATTACAGCCTTGCTAGCCTGTCTGCTCACACCTACCTTTATTACGGCATATTCACACAGCCTTTTATTTATGTCTTGGGAACATTGGCATGCTGCTTGTGCCACAGTCTGGTGTAGTTGCTGATCGGTGCTTCACTTCAGGGTTAGTTGGGAGGAGGGTATGTAAAAAAGGAGCTTTCTCCGTGACGATCTACATGATGTCTGAACAGAGACAGTGCACGGGGGAACTTAGATCTGCAGGCTGGGAGAGCTTCAACCACCTGCTTGAAACGGAGCCCTTCGCTGCTGACAGCTCTATTGCAGCCATGCAAATCAAAAAGTGCCTGAGGCTTGAAACACATTCTTACCATCCACCCCCATCCTCAGCAGCTGGAAGGAAGCCTCCATTTCAAAAGAGAAGATGGAGCTGTCCATAGGGATGCTTGAGGAATTTGGTTTCTGTGAAATCCGTGGCAAACTGGGGGAGTGCCGTAGCTCAGCAGCAAAACATTTACCTTGCATGCAGAGGATTCGGGGTTCAATCCCCAATTTCTCCAGGTAGGGCTGGGATTGTCCCCCATCTATAACCTGGAGAGCGGCTGCAAATCAGAAAACTTGGGTGCTTTCTAGGTTCCTGACCTTTACTAACCTGTGGGTCAGAGTGTATCTTATATTTCTGTTTTCACGCTTTCTTGAATTTTGCAATGCATTTTTCAGCTCGAATAAAATGGACCAGAATGCATTAAAAAATGTATCTTTTACAATAACGTGCTTTAGAAATGCAAATAGTTCAAACACATATTGAAAGTACGTGTTTCAATAACATTTCTGTGCAGGTTCCGTCCCCCCGCCATCCCAAATTACAGATTAATCTGGAGATAGGGCAGAATGGCCTTATGAATAAGCACTTGTGAAACTGACACAGATCAGAAACAGACTGATTTGATTAAGCAAACTGAGGCTTTGGGCTTCTTACCCAATTAGATTTTGCTGCTCTTGTCTGCAGGCAAAAATCACACAGCAGCAGGAAAATGTTTTGGGATGAGGAGGGATAGCTTGCCTCTCCTCCTCCCTGAAAGAACAGGGGAGGGGGTTGGGGGGGTTGGTGTGCAGGCTCATTCCCATTTGTTGCCACAGTCATAAAACTTCCTTGCCTAGTCTCCTGACATCAATCCTTAGTCATAACATCAAGTCAGGTTCCAATATGGGGAAAGGGAACCTCAGAGAGCCAGTGTGGTGTAGTGGTTAAGAGAAGTGGACTCACAATCTGGTGAACCGGGTTCACTTCCCCGCTCCTCCACATGCAACTGCTGGGTGACCTTGGGCTAGTCACACTTCTCTGAAGTCTCTCAGCCCCACTCACCTCACAGAGTGTTTGTTGTGGGGGAGGAAGGGAAAGGAGAATGTTAGCCGCTTTGAGATTCCTTCGGGTAGTGATATGGCGGGATATCAAATCCAAACTCTTCTTCTTCAGGCCTGGGGCCCTCTCAGGATGCAACCCAAGCCACACCCCTTCTTTTCAAACCACACCTCTCACTGGCCTTGTTTCACAATTTCATTGGGTGTTTTTGCCTGACTGGAAGGTGTGTCTTAGATAGGTGTGGAGGATAGACAGCAATGTATGTAGAGACCAGCCTACTGTACAAAGGTAACCTTTACAGCTGTTGCTCCACCCACTTTTGCCTCTGCCCACCCACCACCACCATGCGCCTACCCTTGAAGGGGATGTGACTCTTAGTCTGAAAAAAGTTCCCCGTCCCTGTGCTGTTATTTACATAGATCAGTGGACCACACCCTCAGCCTCCTCCAGCATCTTTCAACTCCAGGGCAGGCTTCTCCCTTTAAATCTTTTGACATTGACTCGCTCTCTGTCGCCGATTAAGAAGTTTCAAAATTGTTCTTTGATCCGCTATGCAGATGCCTAATTGCATCACGGCACTCTGGACTTCTCAACTTAGCGATGCAAAATCATAAAATGCTTGATGAGAGGTGACATTTTAATCACGCTTTACAGATCCTGCTGAAAGCAGTGCAGATTTGCCTTCCTCCCCCCTCCCCTTTTCTCCTTTTAAGTTGAAGAATACCTGGCTCCCAATTACAAGGAATTGTGCGAGGAAGGAAGGATATCCTACTGCTTTGCTTGATGAACAAAAACAAAAAAACAAAAAAACCCAGCCTTTTCATTAGCGTCATATCATTCTGCAGTACTAAATGCTGGCATCTATTATAAGCAAAACAACTGTATTGACGAGCTTTCACACACAACGTTTTGTTGCAGAGGATGCTGTGTTTCTGGATGATGAAAAGCAAAGGCAAGAGTATGTCCTGAATGACCTTGGGGTTATTTTCTATGGAGAGCCTGATAGCATAAGATCCAGGAGTTGGAATTATGGCCAGGTGAGTTGTTCTGAATGGACATGTTGGAAGTTCTGCCACTTATGCTGCTGTCCTAAGATCTTGTGCGCCAGCAAATGAACACTTAAGATTGAAGGTGGGGTAGCGTCTGCTGGGCCAGGGTGATACCACAGACCACAGTGGCATAGCTGTCAACTTACAGATTTGAAAATAAGGGACCAGCAGCCTTGAAAATAAGGGACCAGTAGCCAAAATAAGGGACCTGCAGCCTCACCTGTTCCAGGCACTCCAGTCTTCCTGTCCTCCTGCAGTCTGGTCAAACTCATGCTGGGTAGCTTCGTGAACACTGTCCAACCAACTGTGTAACCAGAGGTTCAACTGAATAGAATCTGAATCACATGCACCACAAGGCCTATGCAGCCTCAACTTAAGATGGCTCCCTGGCCTGGCTTTGCACTGCAAAGTTTGCAGCAGCACGTGCAACAAAATGGCGTCCAGCATTCAAAAACCCCCTCAGCTTGCATTAACTAGCCACACACAAGGCATGCAAGCTCCACCCCCCAGTCGTTCTTAGACTTCTTATTGGGTGAGCAACACAGCCAAGCAACACAGTTGGAGCCTCCCTCCTCCCTGGCCGGCAGGAAGGGAGGGAGAGGAGCTGCTTCCTTTGAAATTTAAGGGACATCATTTGAGGGACATTTAAGGGACATCCATCAGTAAGGGACAGCAGCGGGACATGGCGCTGGAATAAGGGACTGTCCCTTCAAATAAGGGACACTTGACAGCTATGCACAGTGGTGTTGTGTGACATTACTGGAACCTTGATCTCTCAGGCTGGTGCAATTTTTTTTAACGCTGGGGTATTAGGCTGAAATTCTTACCGCAATTGTTTGGGAGGCAACCTGCTATGTTCAACTGAATTACTCCACACATAAGGACTCACAAAGCCTGACCTGCATCTGAGTCCTAAGCATTTGCACCAATGTTCTCTGTAGATATTTTCAGACACCTTTTTTGATGGGTGCGCAACTGATGCATAAGGATAGGACAGGCAGGTGGATAATATACAGCGGTACCTCGGGTTACAGATGCTTCAGGTTACAGACTCCACTAACCCAGAAATAGTACCTCAGGTTATCAGGAATCAAAAGTTTTGTGTCTCTTTTGTAGGAAATGTATACTTTTTTGTGCATTCTGCAATCTTCAGGGTGAGAACAGAAATCGTGCAGCAGTGGCAGCGGGAGGCCCCATTAGCTAAAGTGGTACCTCAGGTTAAGAACAGCTTCAGGTTAAGAACGGACCTCCGGAACGAATTAAGTTCTTAACCCGAGGTACCACTGTACGTTGATTCTTCCATATGTGCTTCTGTACGCTTTGATCCACATATGAGTGCTTTCAGTTTTATGCTTCCCAAATCTAGCTTGATGCTTTGCATCCACCCTAGTGGGCAGTGCTTGATGAGATTATTGACACTGTGTGTCCTGTCCCCCTACTTCCCACCCTCCAAAAGTTCCAGAAACCTGAGGTATCGGTTTGCGTGTGCACACCTCTTCTTCTTCTTCTTCTTCTTCTTCTTCTTCTTCTTCTTCTAAAAAGGGGCATTGCCCACCTGTCAATCACTCAGTGTTATTATCACACCAGGCAACAACTTCATTATGCCAGTATCCATCCTGCTCAGCTAATTAGAGCATGGTGTTGATAATGCCAAGGTTGCAGGTTCAATCCCCATATGGGACAGCTGCATATTCCTGCATTGCAGGGAATTGGACTAGATGATCGTCAGGGTCCCTTCCAACTCTACAATTCTGTGATTCTATGATTCAGCTCATTGGTGGGCAAATGACAACAAAAGGCCTCTTTAAAGTCCATTAGCAGATGCGGGTGCGTTCCAACCATTTGAATGCAAACCACACCCCCAGTGGACATTTCCCCTCTCCATTTGCAGATATGGTTTGAATCAGAGCACATGTGTTCTTTGCTCTCACTCATTCTTCTCATTCACAAACACACAGCTCCCTTTCTCTCTTCCCCTTCTGCTTCTGGGCCTAATGGGTACCCTCTTACCTGGCATGAACAAACAGAAGAGCGAAATCAGGACACAGAGGCAGCTGTCTTACTCTTGCCTCAATCTTTGCATTCCTCTTTCTTCCCACTGGTGCTTCTTTCAAGCCAATAGGAGATGGGAGAGGTGTAGGCAGCCTTAATTTTCAGTGATGGAGACAGGTGAAGGGGCTGGAAAGGCAGATGTTGTAAGAGTGGGTCATCTGGCTAGATAAGGCAATGGGAGGATTGATCTCAAGTAGCCCTGTGACCTACTGGCCAATTGCAGGTAGTATTCTGCCAACCCTTTGCAGTATTAGGATTTCCTACCAGCAGTATCTCCACCACGTCCAGATTCAATTTCATCCTGTTTTAAGAGCTCATCTATTCAACCACAGCCTCAAGACAGTGGTTTAATACTGAGAAAACTGGTATTGGATGCTTCATTAATGAAATATGGAACTCGAGGGAAAGCGTATTGTCTAATTTATGACACCCACCAGCAAAGCTCTGGATGATTTTTGTCAGCAGCTTCCTATGGATGATAGATGTTAAAAGGCATCAGTGATAAATATCAAGCCATGTGGGACACAATAAGTCAACTGCTAGAGGGCTGAGCTGGGATCACCAGTGATGACCACTGAGTTCATTCTGGGGGGAAAGGAATCACTCGACAGTTACATTTGAGATCCCCGCAGGCTGTTCAAGCCAGGCCAACAAAATTTAGTGATCTGCTGCCACTGAGACATCCAAAATAATTGAGAAGGGAGAATGCCTTGTCAACTTCCAGACGCAAGTAATCTGTGAAAGTTGCTAAAGGTGGAAGTCAGACTGAAATGGACCGAGAAGTGATGTGTTATCCAGTTATTTTATTAATATTTTGTGTTTCCTCAAAAGTGAAGACCTGAAACAAGTCTAGGAATGGTTTTGTCAGGAGGGTCCCTTCCAAAGTGAGATGTTCGCTATTTTCACCAGCAA
Organism: Podarcis pityusensis; assembly: GCF_964106645.2. Lineage (NCBI taxonomy): Eukaryota > Metazoa > Chordata > Lepidosauria > Squamata > Lacertidae > Podarcis > Podarcis pityusensis. Next base: position 64,906,829 of record NC_138031.1, read on the forward strand.
GTCTCAAGCTCCTCTCAGTTGGTCTTAACTAGCCAAGATAGACTATTTGAAACGGGCATTGCCTTCACAACCCTAGTCAACCAGTCAGCATTCTTGAGAGAAAGCACCTAGGCTGAAGCAATCCTAGTGATTGCAAAAAGTGGCTGCTTCTGACTGTTCTGGTCTATGCTTTGTCACAAACAAATCAGACTGGATCTGAACAACTTCACCATCTTCAAAAGTTATCTCAACAAGCAACTGATGTCTCACTCGCCAGCAAATGCCCATTTTCAGTGGAAAACTGAAAATTGCTTGGAACAGCCTCTGGAACACAACCCTACAGATGCAGTTGTGGCAGAGAAGAATGTTTTCCCCTTTACCAACATTGCTGTCGCCTTCTAGGCTTCAAAACGGGCTCTTGACATACATGGGCAGATTTGCCTTGTGCCCCAAGTGAGCTCTTATCTCCTCTCCATACTGGGTGGCTAAGGTCATTTGAGATGGCAGCAGGGAAAGCGAGCAAGCAGGGGTTGACAATGTTTCTTGCTCCAGTCGATCATTCATTCCAAAATGCCTCTGAAGCATCAACATATTTGCTGCTGGTATCTCTTCTATATGCCCAACATCCATTAGTTTCTGTAAGTCCCCATGGGCAGAGCATTTCAGTGGGCCAGGCAGCCTTTTCCTAATAGGCCTTGACCAGGTAACAATCTAACAATGATGAAGGTCTAATCTTAGTACTTCCTATTGCCAGGGGATTGCTATACCTGCTGAGGGTACACTCAGAGGCAAACTCAAGCTTGGTACTGCACAATGTGCGGAATTATATTTTGGGTATAATTTCTTATGGTTATCACCCTTGGAGTTTGGCCAGTGCTGCAGAGTTCTGATAGATAGTCAATGGAATATGGGGAGGAATAACCAGGAGAAGCTGTAGCTGCATCAAGGAATGTAAAGGGCACCTGCCATCTCGATATTGGGCACTGCCAGATATTGATGTAGTTATGATGGATCATTGGTTGCTTGAAATGAAAAGTCCTTCTTACACTTATGTGATCAAAATGAAGTTCTTTGTGTAGCGTTATAAGAAAGAAAGGTAAAGAACCCCAGGGCAGTTAAGTCCAGTCAAAGGTGACTATGAGGTTGTGGCGCTCATCTCGCTTTCAAGCCGAGGGAGCCGGCGTTTGCCCACAGATAGCTTTTCTGGGTCATGTGGCCAGCAGGACTAAACTGCTTCTGGCACAACGGAACACCATGATGGAAACCAGAGCACACAGAAATGCTGTTTACCTTCCCACCGCAGCGGTACCTATTTATCTACTTGCACTGGTGTGCTTTTGAACTTCTAGGTTGGCAGGAGCTGGGACAGAGCAACAGGAGCTCATCCCATCATGGGGATTCGAACCGTCGACCTGATCGGCAAGCCCAAAAGGATCAGTGGTTTAGACTACAGCACCACCCACGTCCCACTGGGAGAGCATTATAAACCGCTGGTGGCAATAGTTTTGGCGCAAAGTCTGCACTTTATTCACCTACCTTGCATTACTGACAGCAGGGATGACTTGATGTTAAGAAATCGCTTAGACTCTGATGAAAGTGGGGCAGACTAAGGACTGCCTCAACCAACAGCACAGAGATAAACAAAAACTTTTATTTGATGAAGCATGTGGCAAGTATGGTGAGCTCAAAAATGGATCCGCATCCCCAGTTGTGAAAGGACCATTTTTCAAGAGCTGCTACCAAAGCATTTTTCTTACTCCAGGATTGTTTACACCAATGAACTCTTGTACACCATTGAGATTTATGGGCCAATTCCTAGAATAAACATTCGGCTTTTTGAAGATGATATTGTTGCTGGAAGCATCTCCTTTGGGAAAGTGTTGACCTCCACGGCGAACCCTGTTTCACACTATAGGATTATAACTCATTATTTAGTAATGAGCTTCTGTTCCATTCCAAAAGAGAGAGAGAAAAGTAATGCAATTATAGGTAACAGAGCCAAGGAGATGAATGATGATAAATGTGTCATGTTCAACCTGGATGCAATTGCATTAGATAGTTCATCGCCATGTCGGTATGTTAACTAATAAGTGATGCAATCAATTTATTGTTGCTATTTTTAACCAACTAGCATTTTTTTTGTTAAAAAAAAGAAAAGAAACAGAGGCAAACCCAAACGCATAAAGAAAAGCTTCAACAATTCCGATGGTCCAGCTTGCAACAGAAATATAATCTGCTCATTTGTTTACCACCGCTTAGAGAGGTTCATAATTGAATTCATGTGCCTTTGCCACCATCTCAGCAATTGTTTTCCAAGAGACAGTGTCATTTTTTGGTTGCTATGCAATTTCTTCTGAGCAAATTGGACTGTATCACAGGGCAGGCTCTTTCATAATGAATTCTGCTCTATTTAGGCACTTCTGCCCCCTATTTATTCCTGTCCTTGTTGTCATTGGATCCCAGAATTTAGACTCCTTTATTAGAGTTCATTCTCGAAGACAGTTTCAGGCCACTTGCCGGTGCTGGTCTCTCTTTGCAAGGCTTGCTAGGCCCATCAATAATCAGAAGTACAACTAGTGGCAAACTATCTATATTTGGAGTGGCAGTAGAGAGAGTTTAGAATAGATTTAATTTGAGCTAGGGCTGCCCAGTGCTATTCCACCACCCGATGTATTTTAAAGTTATCCAAAAGCTGAATACTGCAACATGATATTGCATTTGAATATTTGACATAAATAACCACACTTCTGGAGGCTACCATCTTAGTTAAAAATGGCTGCTGCTGCTTTGAGTTGCCGCAGGTGTATTCTGCAACATGCCACTGATGCAATAATTTTGCATTCACGGCGGATTCACGCATCGTTCCGCTTTGTTCATTGTTCTGAAACGCTTCCCCGGTGTTGCCACATTATTGCCATTGGGAAGGGCGCAAAAGCAGGGCACACTTGTGAAACATTTGTGGTTTAAAAAGTTACAGGATTTCAGAAGGAACTTAAGGGGTCGTGTACTGATTGGTGACAAAGCAGTATGTCTGGCCTGAAACTTTTGCCAGTGCAACAGTATTGAAAGCAGGATTGTGTATAATTGCCCTGTTAGTACCATGAGCACAAATCATCACAAATGCACAATAGAAAGGGCATCTGGAAGGGCTCCTTAGAATCATAGAAATGTAGAGTTGTAGGTCCTACCCCCTACAATGCAGGAATCTCAACTAAAGCATCCATGACAGATTGCCATCTAGCCTCATCTTAAAAACTTCGAAGGAAGGTTCACCTACCTTCTGAGAGAGTCTGTTTCACTACTGAACAGCTCTTAATGTCAGAAAGGTTTTCCTGATCTTCCTTCTTGTAACTTAGAATCATAGAATCATAGAGTTGGAAGAGACCACAAGGGCCATCGAGTCCAACCCCCTGCCAAGCAGGAAACACCATCAGAGCACTCCTGACATATGGTTGTCAAGCCTCTGCTTAAAGACCTCCAAAGAAGGAGACTCCACCACACTCCTTGGCAGCAAATTCCACTGTCAAACAGCTCTTACTGTCAGGAAGTTCTTCCTAATGTTTAGGTGGAATCTTCTTTCTTGTAGTTTGGATCCATTGCTCCGTGTCCGCTTCTCTGGAGCAGCAGAAAACAACCTTTCTCCCTCCTCTATGTGACATCCTTTTATATATTTGAACATGGCTATCATATCACCCCTTAACCTCCTCTTCTCCAGGCTAAACATGCCCAGCTCCCTTAGCCATTCCTCATAAGGCATCGTTTCCAGGCCTTTGACCATTTTGGTTGCCCTCCTCTGGACACGTTCCAGTTTGTCAGTGTCCTTCTTGAACTGTGGTGCCCAGAACTGGACACAGTACTCCAGGTGAGGTCTGACCAGAGCAGAATACAGTGGCACTATTACTTCCCTTGATCTAGATGCTATTCTCCTATTGATGCAGCGCAGAATTGCATTGGCTTTTTTAGCTGCCGCGTCACACTGTTGGCTCATGTCAAGTTTGTGGTCAACCAAGACTCCTAGATCCTTTTCACATGTCCTGCTCTCAAGCCAGGTGTCACCCATCTTGTATTTGTGCCTCTCATTTTTTTTGCCCAAGTGAAATACTTTACATTTCTCCCTGTTAAAATTCATCTTGTTTGTTTGGGCCCAGTTCTCTAATCTGTCAAGGTCGTTTTGAAGTGTGATCCTGTCCTCTGGGGTGTTAGCCACCCCTCCCAGTTTGGTGTCATCTGCAAATTTGATCAGGATGCCCTTGAGTCCATCATCCAAGTCATTGATAAAGATGTTGAATAAGACCGGGCCCAAGACAGAACCCTGTGGCACCCCACTAGTCACTCTTCTCCAGGATGAAGAGGAACCATTGATGAGCACCTTTGGGTTCGGTCAGTCAGCCAGTTACAAATCCACTGAGTGGTAGCATAGTCAAGACCACATTTTACCAGCTTCTTTACAAGAATATCATGGGGCACCTTGTCAAATGCCTTGCTGAAATCAAGGTAGGCTACATCCACTGCGTTCCCTTCATCTACCAGGCTTGTAATTCTGTCAAAAAACGAGATCAGGTTAGTCTGACATGACTTATTTTTCAGAAATCCATGCTGACTATTGGTGATCACAGCATTCCTTTCTAGGTGCTCACAGACTGTTTGCTTAATGATCTGCTCCAGAATCTTCTCTGGTATTGATGTCAGACTGACTGGGCGGTAATTATTTGGGTCCTCTCTTTTCCCCTTTTTGAAAATAGGGACAACATTTGCCCTCCTCCAGTCTGCCGGGACTTCGCCTGTTCTCCAGGAATTCTCAAAGATGACTGCCAGTGGTTCTGAGATCACATCTGCCAGTTCTTTTAATACTCTTGGATGCAGTTCATCTGGCCCTGGAGACTTGAATACATCTAAACTAGCCAAGTATTCTTGTACTATCTCCTTAGTTATTCTGGGCTGTGTTTCCTCTGCTGAATCATTTGCTCCAAATTCTTCAGGTCGGGCATTGTTTTCTTTATCGGAGAAGACTGAGGCAAAGAAGGCATTGAGGAGTTCAGCCCTTTCTGTGTCCCCTGTTTGCATTTCACCATCTTCGCCTCTGAGTGACCCCACTGTTTCTTTGTTCTTCCTTTTGCTACGAACATACCCATAAAAGCCTTTTTTGTTGCTTTTAACCTCTCTAGCAAGCCTGAGTTCATTCTGTACTTTAGCTTTTCTGACTTTGTGTCTACACGTGCTGGCTATTTGTTTGAATTCCTCTTTGGTGGTTTCCCCCCTTTTCCATTTTTTGTACACACCCTTTTTTAATCTTAACTCAGTTAAAAGTTCTTTAGATAGCCACCCTGGCTTCTTTAGGCACCTTCCATGTTTCCGTCTCATTGGTATTGCCTGAAGTTGTGCTTTTACTATCTCCCTCTTAACAAACTCCCAGCCATCATGAACTCCCTTTCCTTTTAGTATTACTGTCCATGGGATCTCACCCAGCACTTCCCTAAGTTTTATGAAGTCAGCTTTCTTAAAGTCAAGAAATTGAATCCTAGTATGCTTGGCTGCTCCTTTCCGCTGTATAGTAAACTTCAGAAGAGCATGATCACTCGCGCTTAATGATCCTTCCACTTCTACCCCACTAACCAGGTCATCAACATTGGTTAGGACCAGATCTAAAATGGCTGTTCCTCTTGTTGCTTCTCCCACTTTCTGGACAATGAAGTTGTCTGCAAGGCAGTGAGGAATCTGTTTGACCTTATGCTCTTGGCTGAGTTTGACATCCAACAAATATCCGGGTAATTGGAAGTCCCCCATTACTACTATCTCCCTTCCTTTTGCATGCTTGGCCATCTGCTCCAGGAAGGCATCATCTATGTCCTCCGTTTGGCTTGGGGATCTATAGTAAACTCCCACAATGAGGTCACTGTTATTCATCTCTCCCTTAATTTTGACCCAAATGCTCTCACTTTGGCTTTGAGGTTCTAAATCTTGGATCTCTTCACTGGTATACACATCCCTGACATATAACGCCACTCCTCCTCCTTTCTTGTCTGGTCTGTTTCTCTGAAATAGATTGTATCCCTCCATTATTACATTCCAATCGTGGGACTTATCCCACCAGGTTTCAGTGATGCCTATTATTGTCAGTATATGGAAACATCACCGCTGCAGACACCCAGATTGTTGACATCACATGATGCGCCTATCTGTGGGAAAGAAGAATTTCCCAGGACGTTCACAGGCTGGATAAGTCTTTTTGAAGAGTGTAACTTGAAACCTTCTGTGTGCGCATGTTCAGGAAGTTTGTCAGACGTGCTAGAAGAACTGAACTGAAAGGACGTGTTTTTCTCCAGTGCTGTAATGTCAGAAATAAACATCATGTAAATAGATTTCTGACTTATTTTCTTTCCCCTGCGGAAGCAGGAGGGAGGGGTTGTGCACTTTACCCACTCTTGGGAAAATGTCGCCTATCAAAATCTCCCTGGTCTGTCTGGATATCAGCCAGAGGAGGTTACCGGTATGCAAGCTCCGAGGACAGTGAGAGGGGCCAGCCTCTATGGAGGGGGCTTGCAAACCGACAATTATGTCATATTTAGTTTGCTGTACCAAGAGCTCAAGCTCATCTTGTTTATTTCCCATGCTTTGCGCATTAGTGTACAGACATTGAAGTCCATTAATCATTCCCCCGTGTCTCTTATTTAAGGATTTGTTCCTCCCACCACTAGGTCTGCGTGCTGTTTGCTCCATTTGGTCTATGAGCCATTGGTTCAAGTTCTTCCCTTCAGAGCAGGATAAAATAAGCTCGCTCCCTCTTCCATGTGACAGTCCTTGAGATAGTTGAAGATGGCTATCATATCTCATCTCAGCCTCCTCTTTCCCAGGCTAAACATACCCAACTCCCTCAGCCGCTCCTCAAAAGGCTTGGTTTCCAGACCCTTCATCATCTTGGTTCCCCTCCTCTGCACACGTTCCGGCTTGTCAAAATCCATCTTAAACTGTGGTGCCCAGAACTGGACACGGAACTCCAGGTGTGGTCTGACCTTATTCAACAGAACAACTGCATATAGGGAAGAAGCCAAAAGGGCATTCTACGTGTGACTCTTGTGTAAAACAACCAGAACCTGCCCTTGTGAGTTTGCATGGGTCTGATGTGCAGCTGACTTGCATAAACCACCTTTGAACTGCAGCACTATGCCTGTCTTGTCATGCACCAGTGGCAACCATGGCTTAAAGCAGTGACATACTCTGGAGCCACCTTTAAGTCTAAGCTGGACAATCCCACCCACTTTAATTTTTATATATTTTCACCTTTACAATTCATGTCTCTCCCCATATGAACTCTACCACTTGTGAGCTGCAAATTGGACTGTGCTCCATGTTATGTACAATACAGGAAGTGACGGCGAACTGGTATTCAGAGGCAGCTTGCTTCTAATTGTGGAAGTAGTACGTAGACTTCATGATGGCTAGTCATTATCTTCATCTTTCTAGTTTTTGGAGAGCTTGCACCCTCTCTTTTTCAGAAAGGCCTTTGGCTGCTGAAATTTTTAATTAAAGCTTTGTACTACTGCTGCTGAGATATGTTGGTTTTGTAGTATATTAATGGGGGGTGCTTAATGATAATTTTTATTGCAGTTTTATGGTTTTATATTATCAATGTAAGGTGCCTCAAGCCATAGAGAGGCGGTGTTTCAATGGCTAAGGATTGTTTGTCGTTTGTGTAAAGATTTATATCAAACATCTTTTGGTGGTTTGATCTGAAGTGGCACAGCTGAAGTTATAATTCGTATACTGTATAAGAAAATTGGTGTTTCCTACATGGAATTGAAAAAAGAATTCTACTCCCTCTTTCGAAGCAAAGAGCATTTGTTTCCTGTTTGTTTTCTAGAATGAGCACTAAATCCATTCTCTGTTTCTTTCTTTTTCCTCCCTTTTATTTAGTTTGAAGAAGGTGTTTTGGATGCATGCCTATACCTGATGGACAGAGCGCAGCTGGATCTCTCAGGCCGAGGGAATCCGGTCAAAATCAGTCGCGTTGGCTCTGCAGTGGTACGTAATGAACATATAGTGGATGCAATGTGTGGAGTTTAATGAACCATTTGCTTGTTACTTGGCTTAGGTCAATATGCCCCCATCAATCTCAATTGCGCTCTCTCTCTCTCTCTCTCTCTCTCTCACACACACACACACACACACACACACTTCAGTTTTAAAGCCCCAGGGCTGGCTCAACAGCTGGGCTAGAGCAACAGATTATGGAGTACCACTGAAAAGCAGTGCCGGATTTACATATAAGCTATAACTTAGGGCCCCACTCTCTTGGGGGCCCCCAAAAAATTAAAGGGGGGGGGAAGTGTGTACATTTCCAAAATATAAGATAAAAAACAAATAAAACAAAACCTACATACAGCAACAGTGTTTTGTGTTGTGTAGGCTCCTATTTGTTATGTGCAAATGGCTTTAGATACCTATTAGGTCCATAAATTACCATATAGCATATATTCAACACAAAGAAACAGTGGCAATTTGTTGTTGACAAAGGACAGCTGGACATATAAAGGGCCCCATCATCTTCAGTAGCTTAGGGCCTCCTCAAACCTAAATCCGGCCCTGCTGAAAGGCAGTGAACTGACACATGAGGGTGTCAATGCCCAGTATTTCATTTTTGGTGGTTGTACTCAGTTGTGTAGTGGCAAATATAGGTGGCTTACAAAAAAAATAATAATAATCAGTGCAGATCTCCATGCATTTCAGCTAGATTTACTATTTTCTGTGCATGTGCCTGGCCAAATGCTTGGGAGTGCTCCGATATCATAGTCCATGTAGCAGAAGTTGCACACCATTTTCTTGAAACTAAAGCCCCTTGTGTTTCCAGTGTTCCTCAGTGCTTAGATTTGGAGCATACAGAACAATTTCTCCTTGGTGTCTTCTCCCGAGTCAACCTAGGAGCCAGGGGTGCCAACTCCCAACGGGCCTCCCAATATTTTTTGGGGGGAGTGGGTCCCCCGTGTTCAAAAGAATCAGGGCCAAGCACCTGGCTGAATGTGGTGTGGCTTAAGTGACCGTCTCCTTCTCCTCTTCCTCCTCCTGCCATGGAGTAGAGGGGGAAGCAGCCCCCAGCCCGTGGCGGCAGCAGCAGGAGGAGGAGCCACTGGCCATTGGAAGTATGGTGCCACCACGTTCAGCTCTGCCTCCTGGCTCCTCCCGATCTCCTGACGCCACATTGGGACTTTGTGTGCATGATGTCACACACTATGCCAAAGGCACAACATTGTGCCCCCACCCTGCAATCTCAGACCACCACACCTCTGACTATGCTGCACATTTTGATACAGGCTAGAGAGAAGTGCATTCCGTAAATTCAAGCCACCAGGATCATGACAGCAGTGCAGTTTTGGAATGCAACACAGTGATTTTCCCCTTTCATTAATGTCTCAGTGTTTTGGCCTAGAGGAAATTTATCGACTTTTCTTTAAAATTAGGACTACAGTGATAATTAGACTTTTAAAAAAAGAAAAAGAGGGGAAGGGAACGGGGAGGGAGTGCGTCCTGGTAAAAATCAGAAATAGCCCGAAATGCTTTGGAGCTTGAGGCAGACAATTCAAATAGCATCCCTGCTGATAATAAAAAATATAAAATAAAAAACCAAATTTTGCTCACCCACAGCTTTGGACTGTCTCCTAGCTCGTTTTAGATAAATTAGGTAATTGATACTGTAATGCCTTTTATCAGCACCTCTCAAATCTACACCCTGAGGCAAGCTGCGTCACCCTGGCTCATGGTAGATCCAGTTCTGTCTAAAATAATAGGGTCTCAAAAAATAAAATAAAAGCGGGTTAGGTTCCCCAAAAAGTCTAGCGACAGAGACTACAACCCTAATCATGTCTACTCAGAAGTAAGTCTAATTCCATTCAGTGGTGTTTACTTCCAAGTAAGTGCGGTTATAGTGTAAGAGACTGAGCTATTAATCAAGAGGTCCTTAGGTTGACTTTTGTCTATATGTAGGCCACTTGTGCATCACCAAAAGAAAGGGTGAAAGAAAGATTTGCATACGATAATTTGTATGTATATATGCAGATTTTTTGGGGGGGGGGACTCTCTGTAATTTAAGTAGAAATACAATACGTCTCACTGTTGTGGGGAAGACTGTGACCAGATGACCTGTGTCAAAGTCCCTGCTCTCCTCTTCTGCTTCTTTATCACTCTCCTTCCTTGGAGGTTTTTAATCAGAGGTTGGATGGCCATCTGTCACAGATGCTTTAGCTGAGATTCCTGCATTGCAGGGGGTTGGACTAGATGACCCTTGGGTCCCTTCCAACTCTATGATTCTATGAACATCCCTTCAACTAGAGGACTGTTAATCTGTAAATAACATGGCCACTCTACCTCTGCCATGAGCACACTAGGCTGGCTTTAAGCAAAACATTCTCTCTCTCAGTCTGCAATATATTAAGTGGATTCTAAGGGGATAATGGGACGCAGGTGGCGCTGTGGGTTAAACCACAGAGCCTAGGACTTGCCAATCAGAAGGTCGGCGGTTTGAATCCCCACGGCAATGTCAGCTACCGTTGTTTGGTCATGGTCCTGCCAACCTAGCAGTTCAAAAGCACGTCAAAGTGCAAGTAGATAAATAGGTACCGCTATGGCGGGAAGTTAATGGCATTTCCGTGCACTGCTCTGGTTCGCCAGAAGCAGCTTAGTCATGCTGGCCACATGACCCGGAAGCTGTACGCCGGCTCCCTCGGCCAATAAAGCAAGATGAGCGCCGCAACCCCAGAGTTGGTCACGACTGGACCTAATGGTCAGGGGTCCCTTTACCTTTACCTTAAGGGGATAATTATACAGTGGTACCTCGGGTTACAGATGCTTCAGGTTACAGACTCCACTAACCCAGAAACAGTACCTCAGGTTAAGAACTTTGCTTCAGGATGAGAACAGAAATCGCACAGCGGCAGCGGGAGGCCCCATTAGCTAAAGTGGTACCTCAGGTTAAGAACAGTTTCAGATTAAGAACGGACCTCCAGAACAAATTAAGTTCTTAACCTGAGGTACCACTGTACAGACTTAACCTTACAGGGTTGTTTTAAGGATGGGCTATGTGAAACCCTTTGAACACGTGGAAACACCGTACAAGTGCTAAATATTAATTTTTTGCATTCTAAGGTGTAGATGATTTGGTGTTTAATTTGGAAGGCTCTTAATTATTATTCCAGGCGTGAGTGGTGGTTTGTGGGCGGTTTTCTGCAAGTTACAGGGAACCAGGCAGAGGAACGCCCTCCCGCCAGATGTCAAGGACATAAAGAACTATACAACTATACAACTTTTAGAAGGCACCTGAAGTCAACCCTGTATGGGGAAGTTTTTAATGTTTGATGTTTTATTCATAGAATCACATAGTTGGAAGGGACCCTGAGGGTCATCTGGTCCAGCTCCCTGCAATGCAGGAATATGCAGCCGTTCCTTAAGGGAGTCGAACCTGCAACCTTGGTGTTATCAGCACCATGCTCTAACCAATAGAGCTATCCATTTGCTTACTGTGCTTTTATGTTTGTTCGAAGCCACCCAGAGTGGCAGGGGCAACCCAGTCAGATGGGCAGGATACAGTTGTTGTTGTTGTTGTTGTTTCTGTAGCTCCTTTCTAGTCCAAGGATGGCAAGCCTCTGGCTCACTTGCTGATGAACCCCAACTCCCACCAGCCCCTGCCAGGATGGCCAACAGTGAGGGATGATGGGAGTTGCAGTCCACCTACATCTGCAGGGCCACAAATTTGTCTGCCAAATTTGCCTTTTGCCAGGCACAGTGTGTTGGTTTTCCACTGGTATGCAAAGAGGAATGATACTGCCATCCAGCCTGCCTAGTGCCTTTTTATTTCCTGGCGACGGCCACTCAGGGTCTCGCCCTGAAACCCCTTTAGGTCTGCTGCTGAATGCTTATCTCAGGGTTCACAGGAAGTCGATTTTCTAATTAGAAACCAGTACTTAATCCAGCCAAAAGCTTTTCAATGAGAGTCGTGATTTATTTGGCAAGAATGTAGCAACTCGGTATTAACATAATTACAAGGTACAGAGCAAAAGGAGCTTTTCCGCATAGCCTCCACTGATTTGGTTCAAATTGCTGGAAGGAAATGTATTGCTCACTAATAGCTATCCATTTAGTCATTAGTCAGCAAAACTCTCACTCCATACAGCCTTACCCCGAGCAAAGTTAGACAAGCAAAATCTTTCTTGTTCTCATGATGGGCACATGGTAGACAGCCTATTTCCACACACACATACACCGCTTACTCAGGATAAATTATATCAAAACCCTTGGAATTGCAAGGGGGTCAAACAGAAGTTTTCTATTCTTTTTCTTGCAAAACAGGTCAAATGATTTCTGGGACACATTTTGTTTCCCACTAAATGCTGATAAGTTTGGAGCTGAATCACACAACCATTTTGGTGTTGCTGAGGGGTTTTGGGTGTGCTTGAAAGCTCGCGCTTTGAAGGCACACTAACCTCATACTCTCCAATTTTTCAGGCGCATGTACCTTCCCAAAGAATGGTCACTACTAGATCCCCAGCTTCCCCATATCAGCTCACTCAAATCAGACCATTCCTTCAAACTTGCCATTAGTGACCAGAAGAAAGTCCTTTTGTAGCTTTCCTCATTCATACAGATCTTAGAACAACTTGTACGTGTGTAAATATAGCCTGTTGTAGGCCACAAGCCTGTAAGAAAAATGCAGCTCAATTTGTTGTGGCAACCTGGCATTCACCCAATGAGCAGTGGAGGTGATCTGAGGATAGAATCACATTATGTATCTTCCTCTTCTTTGGCGATCACTCATAGCCGAGTAAGATTGTTTTAACAGTGAGTCCGTAAGTGACTGTGGAGGCCAATTCTGGAGCCACACATCCTTCCGCAGTGGGGACATTGCTTTCCGGGTTGGAGTTGATCATGGTGAGGGTTTGCCAAACATGCCTTTCTCTTTGAACGTTTCTCCCTCTCATCCTGAGTTCAAGCGTCTTCAAAGCCCATGACAGCTTTGTCTAAAGGCTGTTTATGAATGATGCATTATGGATCATCCCATTATGTGAGAATGCATTCTCACATAATCCTGCCTGTAAGAATGCATTCTTAAGGGGCACCCTCCTCCCACAACACGCAGCCTTGACTCCCCACCTCCAGAACTCTTATTTGTGTGGGGAATTGCGGTCAAACATAACTATGCACGAGTGGTAGTTAATGCATAAACTGGGGTTCTTCTGTGTGGTTTGTGACTCAGGTTCAAATCCTAACGGATGTCTTTTCTGTGTGAATTTAGGACCCTTCCAGATATACCTTTTGTGGGTGATTGTGCAGTCAGACACGATCCTGTTTTCAATATTGTTTGTGCCTGCAGTAGTGCTGCCCACTGCTTTGTTTCCAAGCAGTGCTTATCCCGTAACTACCTCATGAAATCCCAAAATTTGTTCTACCACAAATGTGCTGGTTTATTAATTTGTTTTATCCTGCTTTTGTTGCACTGTAGCTCTTCCAGACAGCAATATTGTGGCAGGGCTAGGGAAGCATTGCAGAACAACTAATAGAGCAGAATAAACACACCTTTTACTGTGCCAGGAACATGTTGCAGAATGCACTCTCAATAAAGCACCCGTCTGGTGGGCCTCTCACTGGCTTGTTCTCCCTCCAGATCAATTCTAAAGATGATGACGGTGTGGTGTATGGCTCCTGGAACAGCGTTTATGAATACGGAGTGCCACCCTCCTCTTGGACTGGAAGTGTAGAAATTCTGTTGGAATATCATAGTTCTAAAGAACCGGTGCGGTATGGTCAGTGCTGGGTCTTTGCCGGAGTCTTCAACACCTGTAAGTATGAGATAAAATATGCAATGAATCTTTTGTGGCATGGACACTGTTTCTTTTTCATGTTGGAATGAACCAGAGCCCTCCCAATACCCTTCTGAGATTGCATTGATGCTTGCACCGAATAACAATAATCTTGTTGCACGCCACCCCAATCTCCAAGGGCTCCAGGCGCTTACCAAGGGCTTGGTTTCCTCAGAATGGGCAACAGTGGACACTGTGGTGTCTTTATTATTTATGGCTTGTTTACACATACATACAACTTTCTCCATGACATAAATAATTTTATAAACTTCTATCATAGCACCTCTTATGTGCCTTTTCTGTAAACTAAAAATGGCAAATGCTGCAGTCATAGGGGAGTCATATAATAATAATAATAATAAATAATAATAATAATAATAATAATAATAATAATAATAATTTATTTATACCACGCTCATCTGGCTAGGTTTCCCCAGCCTCTCTGGGTGGCTCCCAACAGAATATTAAAAACACGATAAAGCATCAAACATTAAAAACTTCCCTAAACAGGGCTGCCTTCAGGTGTCTTCTAAAAGTCATATAGTTGTTTATTTCCTTGACATCTGATGGGAGGGCGTTCCACAGGGCTGGCGCCACTACCGAGAAGGCCCTCTGCCTGGTTCCCTGTAACCTCACTTCTTGGAATGAGGGAACCGCCAGAAGGCCCTCGGAGCTAGACCTCAGTTTCAGGGCTGAATGATGGGGGTGGAGATTCTCCTTCAGGTATACTGGGCCGAGGCCATCCCCTTGAACATTTTAGTTGCCCTTTTCCAAACTTTTTCCAGCTCTGCAATGTGGTTTTTGAGGTGACCCTGACTTACAAGGAGTGATGACCTGTGACTTTGTGGTGAACGGTGGGATATACATGCTGAAAGCAAATAAACCAATATTCCCATCCACTAACTCTCTCAAATGAAAGGAAACATTATGTTGCTGAAATGCAGACAGCAGAAGCTGGGCACTTTCGGTACTGTTGTTGCAAAGCACTTAGCCAAGTGATAAATAGCCAAGACATTAGCCTGTTGTGGTGTTTTGTTTTTTTAAAATGGAAGATGTTGGAATGTACATCTTTGTTTAAACATATATTGCCATATGTAGAAGAGACACAAACTGTAACAAACATCCTGTTTCTGTCGCAGCTGGCAGAACTCCAGAGTAAAACCTATCTTTCCCTTCGTAGTCATGCCAATATAAGTAGGTATCGCCAAATATAAAGAACAGCTAGGCATTAAGAAACATCCAATTTATCCACATCCACTTTCATTCCATGGGAGACGCGTTTATGAATCTCTATTCAGAATGTGGTGAGCGTGGATTTTACGCAAATGCTGTAAGGACATATTAAAGTAAACCTTGAGCCATGTTCCGAAATAAGACCACATGTCTGCAAGGAAATTAACATTTGAACGCTCTGAACTTGGTACATCTCTAACACAATTTACAGAAAGCATGCTCTACTTGCTACTCCCAGGTTCCCTTGCTACAGGGGCTCAGAAAGTCAAGACAGGATAAGTAAAATACTTTGATATATATCCAAAAGAAGGACTGTATTAAGGCAGTGGAGTCTGATCCATTCGGACAAATGGGGCACTTCCATCTGCCCTCAACCAGCCCCATGCCTGCCTGGCTGCCTGCCTTCTTACTTATGAACAGTCTAGGGGGTAGCACTGTCTGCAAGCTTCTTCCTCCCTTAGCCTATGTAGAACTCAGTGGGAGTAGCTGGGTAAACATAGACTTTGTTGCTTCTGTGACTCTGGCTCCACCTACTGTTGGCCTCCTGCTTTCTGCCCTGCTGGTTTCAATGGGCACCAGCAGCCACCACTGTTTGTGAGAATCAATAATTGTGAATGATCACACATAAAGCCCATCAAAAAATCTCCGAGAAGCCCATGAATATGAGCTGAAACTTTTGCATTTATTTCAGGCATTTGCTTTCCCAAAGCTCTAAATGGTTTGCATTTAAAAAAAAAACAAAGACCCAACAGCATTTACAATCACATATAAAATAAAAAAATCACAATAATTAATTACAATTCCATTTTAACAGAACTCCAGGAAAAGTTTCCACCAATAAAACCACATCCTATGGCAATCACATTCGTCTTTTAAAACACACACTCCGTGTTTAATATGTGCAGCAATTTAATTTCCAGCTATTTAGGGTTTCTAATGCTGTATGGGTGCAACGATTCAGCTTCCCAAGGTTACCATATTGAATATTTTGGGACAGTCATCTGTTAAAAATGTTAAAACATTCTGAAAAAGAAGGAGCAGAGCCATTAATCTTGAAATTGTCAGCTGAATTATTTCCAATGAGCCTTGATGGCTTGCACACTCAAAGTCTGGGAGGGCATTCGAATTAAGCTTAATCAATAGGTGCATATGGCATTGGAGGAATCCAGGCAATTTGTCATCAAACCATTAAAATGAATGCGCAAGAAACATTACTCTTCTGCATGAAACACTGCAGCCACCTTAGGGCTACAGAATATGAACTACGTACTGCAGGAGTGTCAAAAATGAGACCTCGGGTCTTATTAGGTCCTTAGGAGGCCCTGGTGTGGCTTCTTCTACGCAAGAAGCTGCATTATACTCGTCCACCTAGCTCAGTATTGTCAACTGGCAGTGGTTCTTCACTTGAATAATAAGGTGATATTAAGATGAAAGTGTAATGAAAAATTCAACCTATAATAATGTACCATACAAATGCAATACAATACAAGCAATAAGAGACCTGTGTGTTAGATAGATAGATAATTTATTACGGTCCGAGACCAGCTTATAAAACACACTTGGGGGGTACAGTCACAGAAGAAAAACAAACAATTAAAACAATGTACAACAATAAATTTAGAAACGATGTACAACCATAAACCTGTGTGTTAATAAAAATGCAAAAAACAGTCTCAGCAAGATTAAACTATCAATATACATATCAATGAAATGAGTACCAAATATATTTAAATATATTTAAAATCCATGCATCTGTAGAGATAATGTACAAATTCTGTGGAGAAGTACAATTAATGTCATTACGTAGAGATAAAAACTCTGTTTCTGTACTTCCTTAGCCTTTGTGAAGGCTGCAGGTGAAGTCTTTACATTGGCTGTAGCCATTTTTCCGCACAGGAAATGAAAAAAGTGTGAAATTGATTAAGTGGCAACTTTTGGCTGCAAAGGAAAGAATCAGGGTCACACTCTAAGCATACCCTCAAGTCTTCCTCCTGAGGATGCGAAGGAAGAAAGGAAGAACTGGGGGTGCATTTAGAGTCTTCCTTCTGGAGGATTCTTCCCATTGGAGTAGAGTCATCTCATGTTCTGGGGTGCCAGGTGATTGACAGTTGGGTCGTGATGTCTACCTGTCAAAGTGGCCCATGGGGGGTGGTCTTGGGAGGGTTATGAATGCAGGTCAGTGGCCAGTTCTAGTTTGTCAGCATTTACTATTCTGACAATTAATTTGCCAGGTATGTTTCTTAGATCTTTTATGACCACCCTAAAAAACAAAAAAACTTAGTCTCCATAGTTTATTGATAAATTGTCCTTCCTACAATACTCTCAGTAACCCTCAAAGATTTATATCTGTTTAGTCTCATGCAAACACCACTGCATTGACTTGAACATTTTTCTTAAAAAATAATCTCCTCTTCTAATAGTTTTGAGGTGCATAGGAATTCCTGCCAGGGTTGTCACCAACTATTCCTCAGCCCACGATAATGATGCCAATTTGCAGCTGGATGTCTTTGTTGATGAAGATGGAAAGGTGGATTCCAGACTCACAAAAGACTCGATCTGGTAAGGTATCTGTTGCTTATAATTTCCATAAAATTGAGACAGTTCCACATTTTGCATTTCAAACCCCAATCAAGGGCCTTGTACACTTTCCATTTGTATTATTCTTTTTGTGTGTGTGTATGAATCTTCGTTATGGAGGATGTACTTACTGACCCTTTGGCTATACTGTAACCGGAGTGGCGGAAAGTGGGCACAACCCGCAGGGAGCATAAAGTCGATATCAAAAATGATGTAGTACACTATTGATTGATCTCATAACTCAAAACTAATTCTACTTCCCAAGAGGGTGGGATAGAAGTATGTGCATACAAGCGAGCAAGAAATATAGTAAAGTTACTTACCTACCCCTAGTTGCAACAGAAATTAACTTTTCTTTATGATTTATGTGTATTGATATACTGTCCTATAACCACATGGCAACACAAAATATACGAAAGAAGCATAAAAACAACCGGAAAGGAGAAAATGAGAACAGATGAAAAGAACTAGGAAAACTAGAAGTGGTCTTTACCTAGCGTTGAAATAAAATCAAGTCTGGGGTGCCACCACCAAAAAGGACATTTTGCAGTAAACATCTGCTGCACTATGCTTTCCAGGGCACCTGTTTCTAAAATTATTTTATTTACAGTGGTACCTCAGGTTACATACGCTTCAGGTTACATATGCTTCAGGTTACATACTCCGCTAACCCAGAAATAGTGCTTCAAGTTAAGAACTTTGCTTCAGGATAAGAACAGAAATCGGGCTCCAGCGGCACGGCAGTAGCGCAGCAGTAGGAGGCCCCATTAGCTAAAGTGGTGCTTCAGGTTAAGAACAGTTTCAGGTTAAGTATGGCCCTCTGGAACAAATTAAGTACTTAACCCAAGGTACCACTGTACTTATTTAGGATTATGCCTATAACCCAGTCTTCCTCCAAGGTGCAACTTACACATAGTTCTTTCTCTGGTAGTCCACCTCACCCCCCATGTAGGCAAGTTTCAGGGTCAGACCTTCTTAGCTTCAGCAGTGGAACTATCCCATGTAGCATCAAGCAAGCCTCCCCCACCCTTGGGCCCCCAAATATTGTTAGACGACAACACATCCACCCCAGTATCCCCAGCCAACATGGTCAATGTTCGGGAAAGAAAAATTCCAACAACATCTGGGAACCGGAGCTTGAGACAGGCTGTTCTAGGCTGTAAGGGAATGCTTTGATCTCGCTCCTCCCCTATATATATATAATGCTTTCATATACTTTTCATTTCATGGAGTCATTCATTGTCCAGCGATTCTCTAAAACCTAATTCAAAATTAAAGTAAGTGGAGCTTTGCAGATCTATAACAATTGCGGGTAAGCTCCGGAGTGGTTTAAATCTTGCTTCCTTTTGGGAACTTGATTACATTTTTGAACTCCCCCTTTAATCTTCTCTCTCCATGGTATATTTATTGCTACATGATGTGCACAACCTCTTGGGTCATACATTAATTTAACCTATAGTTCTTTCTATTCCTCCTCTATGTCTTTTCTCTTCATTTGTACCACTCAGTGGAAGCTGTACCCTAAATTGTTTTGTATCCTAATTTTGATGTGATATTAATGTGGTCCTTTTTTCATTCAAAGCCGAATTTAGAATATTTAAAACCATTTTAAACATATCCTGCTTCAGGAAAATGTATGCTGCTTCTATGTTGCATTACACTTAAGTGTTTTAAATTTGTTGGTAGCCACCCTGAGCCCAGAACCGGGAAGGGCAGGGCATAAATAAAAAATTATTATTATTTATTATAACATCGCAGCATTCCCAGCAGTTTCAAAAATTCAGGCAGTGTGCATCACTTTCCTGGAATAATTCCCACACACACACCCATCCCGTCCTGCTTCATTAACTCACCTAACTGACAAGTTTCCCCCAGCTTTCATTTCCACTTTGAAATGTCTCATTAAAGCAAGCCTCAGATTCACACCAATGCAAACTACTCATCCCTCTTTTTTCCCTCAGCCATTATCAATGAAACTGGCTGAGCTTAACGATCCTTATATTTTCCTAAGACATTATTGCTAATATTATTGCATTGAGTATCTGAGACAATGGCCAGGGTTATGTAAGTAGCTTTTCATCTACTGGGAGGGAGCGGGTAATTTTTATTTATTTTTTAAGGAAATTGCTGTATTCCCCTCCCTCCTCAAATCTCCTGAAGCTTGTCTGAAAAGTGTCTTCTGAGAGGCCTGTTCTTCCTTATTTGCACTCTTTCTGGAGCCTTATTGAACCAGTGGAATGAAAATGGCATGGCTATATTTTGTTTTTGTTTTTTTATGAAATGGGATGATGACCCTGTGGTGTTTCTGTCAAGACCGAGCTGAGAAGCCAGAATGTGAGGAGGCCAGGGCCAAGGGATGAGCCTGTTTCTTGGGCACAATCCCAGCCGAAGTCCTTTGCAGCCCTTCCTGTCCAGGAAGCCCCAGGAACCTGACTAGATTTGTGCGGCCAGACACGAGACTTGAGTACCGTAGATTCCAGTGTATTAGATGACTTTTGAACCTCGGAAAATCTTCTCCAAAGTCGGTGGTCGTCTTATACGCCGGGTATGGTTGTGACAGGTGGCAGCGGCTGGCTTGGAACGGCAACGGGCAGAAGGATGGTAAAAGCCACCCTCCCACCTCCATCCCATGCCGCCTCCCGAAACAGCAGCAACCGCGAGGTGGTGCGCGGCTTCGGCCGGGGCTCACCCGCCCTGCCACCATGGGGACCACCAGATTCCTGGAAGGAGGGAGCCGGGAGGGAGGGAGTTCCACCCACCAAACACCTCGCCTCGGGCTGCTGCTGCTGCTGCTGCGACGGCAGAGGCAGCGGAGGGGTGCGCGCTCTGCCCCTGACGGTGCTTGGCGGGCGGCCAAACGCTATAATTTAACAGCAAAAGTTGGGGGCTCGTCTTATACGCCCAGTCGCCTAATACGCCGTAATCTACGGTATACAGTGGTACCTTGGGTTAAGTATTTAATTCGTTCCGGAGGTCCATTCTTAAGCTGAAACTGTTCTTAACCTGAAGCACCACTTTAGCTAATGGGGCCTCCCGCTGCTGCTGCGCCACCGGAGCACAATTTCTGTTCTCATCCTGAGGTAAAGTTCTTAACCCGAGGTACTATTTCTGGGTTAGCGGAGTATATAACCTGAAGCGTATGTAACCTGAAGCGTATGTAACCTGAGGTGCCACTGTATGTCACTGCTGAGGTGTTCTGAGCTAGCTCACCACACAGGGCAGCCACCCACAGCTCTGAAAGTTCCTAGGCCCAGCTGCTCTTGCTGGTGACTGCTCCAAGGAAAGGCTTTCAATACTCAATTTATAGGGCCTATTTTTTATTAGCAGTTGCATGGAGGTCAGCTCCAGAATCTCATTCAAGTAGTGGATTACCAACTGGTGCCACTCCCTCTAGCAGCTGCAGAGTGTGCAAGCAATAGCTGTGCCTGTCAGAGAAAGAGACTGTGTGAGGGTGCTTTAAGTCTGGCCACTGAGTTTATGCATTATTTAGAACTAGCCAGCCAGTTCTAGGATTCAATTATTTCCATTAAATGTCCATTAACGGAACAGCCATAATAATGATGCCCCTTAGGTTTGGTACTGTTTAATATGTGAACGTTATTCTTTTCTTCTCTAAAGGAACTACCATTGCTGGAATGAGGCTTGGATGACCAGACCAGACCTCCCTGTAGGTTTTGGAGGCTGGCAAGCTGTGGACAGCACCCCTCAAGAAAACAGTGATGGTAAGCATATTTCTTCCTTGCCACACTGCAAGGTAAAGGTAAAGGCCCCCTGGATGGTTAAGTCCAGTCAAAGGGGACTATGGGGTTGCAGCACTCATCTCGCTTTCAGGCTGAGGGAGCCAGCGTTTGTCCTCAGACGGCTTTCTGGGTCATGTGGCCAGCATGACTAAACTGCTTCTGGCACAACAGAACACCGTGACAGAAGCCGGAACACACAGAAATGCCATTTACCTTCCCACCACAGCAGTACCTATTTATCTACTTGCACTGGTGTACTTTCGAACTGCTAGGTTGGCCAGAGCTAGGACAGAGAAATGGGAGCTTACGCCATCGTGGGGATTTGAACCGCCGACCTTCTGATCGGCAAGCCCAAGAGGCTCAGTGGTTTAGACCACAGCGCCGTCCTCGTCCCTTTGCCACACTGCATGATGGTAGGTTCACATTAGACAGAAGGAATGAAAAAAACCTCAACCAATATCTGATTCAAACGTAGAAATATAATGGGACGTTTCCATTTCACGTGCTAAGGAAAATTGGCTTGGAAGGGATAGAGTTTCTCTTTTTCGCCTTTCAGAGAAAGGTTGACTAGTTACCACAAAAGTTGTTAAGAGTTCTTAAAGGGCGATGGAATGACCCTTAGCTAGGCAGGGTGAAGGGCATACCCTCCAACATCCTAACAATAAAATTCCATGGAACACAATAGCCAGTGTGGCTTATATAACTCTCTATGAAGGTATAAAAGAGGAATTACTGAATGACCTTTTTGAAGAGATTTCATCTTTGTATACATCGCTAGTATGACAGCAGCAGACTGAGTAGCATCTATATTCAAGAAAGCCAGAGGAATATTAAGAGCATCTTCAGAGATGAGACAGAGGACTAGACCAGGCATCCCCAAACTCGGCCCTCCAGATGTTTTGGGACTACAACTCCCATCATCCCTAGCTAACAGGACCAGCGGTCAGGGATGATGGGAATTGTAGTTGCCTGGACTAGACTATCTGGATTATACTGGAATCAAATCTTTTAAATCTCAGGAGCATTTTGGTCGCAGAATCAAGACAAAACAAGACTGGCTGGCCACTAACGGTTAGACAATTAGACCATTTGGACTCCAAAATAACTCCCACCTTCACTGTCAGCAGGGATAATTGGTAATGCAGTATCATCCATTTCAGAATCGGAGATTTGTCAAGTGAGTTCCTAAGAAAAGCAACCTAAGACAAATGCTGCTGAAATAGATCAAAGGTCCACTGAGTCCAGCATTCTTTAACAGTGACCACCCAAATGCCTCTGGGAAGGCCACAAGAAAGACAAAAACATTATAGCCTTCCTATATTGTTTGTCCCCAGTTGCCAGTATTCAGAGGTACACTCCTGAAATAGAAATCCCTGATCTGTTTTCATGGCTTAGTAGTGGAATACTGGTTGCACTGTAAACATTTGGTCCAGGCAGTTCAAAGACCAGAGCCACAGTTTCTGAGCACCCAGTGCTTGCCATCAAAACGTACGGGATCTGCTTCAACCTGCCCCAGTCTGACAGCATTCATTAGGGAGCATGTGGGAAAGCCGTAAATTATACACTTGATCCTGGGAAACATCCCTAGCTCCTTCTGCACTGGTGATCGTAAAGGGCACAGCAAATTCTGTGGCAATGTATTAACTATTGTTAACAGCAACATCTACTTTTAAAAAAAATAATGCTTTGGGCTTCTATGCATTTTGGGATGACCAGTTTGAGATTATTCCAAGAGGCCTTGGAGGGTTTTATTTTATCTAAAGAGGGTTTTATTATTTTTTTGCCTAGGAGAGGCAAAGTTGCATTATATAATCTTTTGGTAACTTGGCTTCCGTAATGGTCTCTGGCTGACAGCTGATCAGGGCAGAAAGTATGGAAAGATCTGACATCAGAAGTAATTTTGCAAGCAGGAGTGGAAGGGTTCAGGTGGCACAGCAGGAGACTCAATACATGTTTCCCCTTTTGGTTCTCCACATTCAGGCATGTATCGGTGTGGTCCAGCTTCTGTTCAAGCCATTAAGCATGGCCACGTCTGCTTCCAGTTTGATTCACCTTTCGTTTTTGCAGAGGTATGCATCCGTATTCTTCTTTACATCGTCTCAGTGAGAAATATGATGGAGACTCCAAGATGTAAAGTCAAGTTAAGCCATCCACTTCAATTATATTTGTTTGTTATTTATAGACGACTTAATGCCAAAATAGGCTTCTAAGCGGTTTACAAAATATAAAAGGCTATTACACTAACACTAAGATGATAATATAAACATCTGCAATAAAACAATCCCATTTCAGTGGTACCTCGGGTTACAAACACTTAGGGTTACAAACTCCACTAACCCGGAAATAGTACCTCAGGTTGAGAACTTTGCCCCAGGATGAGATGGAAATTGTGCACCGGCAGTGCACCGGCAGCAGGAGACCCCATTAGTGAAAGAGTACCTCAGGTTAAGAACGAACCTCCTAAACGAAATAAGTTCCTAACCTGAGGTACCACTGTAAAACAACACAACAGTAAACACAGGCAACTCACAATGAGAAATCATGGGAATGTCTGTGTAAGCAGGTGAATCTATAAAAGATGGCAGAATGCCAGTACAGATGAAACCTCTTGGATTTCACCAGGGAGTATGTTCCCAGTGGCGGAGGAAGAAGAGTGCAGGGGGAGCACACCACCTCCAGCAGCGCAATCCCAGTGGGGTGCCATCGCAGCTGCCGCCCCACCCGGGCTGGGTGCCATGCCCCCAGGACACAGGACACACCCCCAGGATGCAGCCACACCCCTGTGGGTGGGACACCACGCCCCCAGGGTGCGCACCAGCCCCACCCACGCCTGCTCTCCACCCCCTGGTGCTGGAGCATGAAGCTCTGCCACTGTATGTTCCATAACACTCATGCCACCAATGAAAAAGTCTGCCTCTGCATCATCACCAACTGATTATCATTAGGCCATGGAAAGACTAACCATCTTGATCTTAATGCCCTTACCGGGCAATGACAATTAATAGTCTTTATCAAGATAGTCAGCACAAAGAACAGAGAGGTGGAGAAGACCTCATATAGGACAAGAGAAGCTTGGCAGCAGAAAATGAAAGGCTATAATTGGTTAGCCAGAGCTTAGTATAAGAAGGATTATTGAAAAGGATTTGAAGGATGAGAAAAGACTGAATTAGCTCACACAGAATAGGAAGTTTCCTTGTGGCACGCTGGATGAGCAGAAGGCATGATGGCTGGGGTGGGGAAAAGGTAATGAAGTGAAGCAGCATGAGAAAGTGAAAATGTGAATGGAAATAAGGGGGGAAAGCAAGATGGAGGCAAGATAATAGAAGTGAGTGACCCATCAGGCAACCTCCCCTGCAAATTTATGCTTTGGGCTCATGGAAGTCTTTATACATTTGTAATCAATCTATTTCTTGTGGCACAGTTGTTGTTCTTTAATGGCCCATAGTTTGGGAATTAATGATCAACCGACTCATGAGAAAGCCAGCAGATGGCTTCACGCTCTGCCTTTGCTTCATTTTTAGGTGAACAGTGATGTCGTATACTCAAAAGCAATGAAAAATGGAACTAAGGTGGTACAACATGTTGACAAGACCCAAATTGGGAAATTAATCGTGACCAAAGAAGAGGGCGGGGATAAAGTGAGGGACATTACTGAGCTCTACAAATTCAAAGAAGGTAATTTCACGGCAAAACTCAATAATTACCTGAATGAAGTTTCATTTCTATCAGTCCACAGATCCACAAAGCAACTCCCCCCTCCCCCCGCCGCCACCTATTGTCCATTCAAAGCAACTTTTCCCAATGATTACATTCGGACAATAGCACCGCAGCTTAATAAGCTGGGATATGAGCAAGTCTTATGGGTACTCATGCAGCCCTTGAGCTCCTCTTTTGCCAAGAGCAAATAAACAAGGAACTCTTCAACTAGTGAGTTGATCTGATTAATCTGAACCAGAAAGCTGTGGTTCAGAAGCTGCCTTGATAGTCCAAAGCTGTTAATTACAGTTTCCAGGTACAATGAAACAGGAAACTATTGCTAATTGGAGAGTTCCAGGTTTGTTTGTTGGTTGGTTTGTTGGTTTGTTTGTTTGTTTGTTTGCATGCACATGCAAAGAAAATAACAGAGGGATGACATGCACACCCACAAGGCTAGTTCATATCTTAGCAGGCTTATAATTTTCTGAACCTGCTGAGACACCATGACTGGCCCAAACAGACCTAGTGATTTGAACCTGGAACTTCCAATATTTAGTCTGACATGCTAAGACGCTGCTGACTCTGATGAGGCACCTGAACAAATGTCAGGTATGTTTCTTCCAGCAAGGGCCAGATTTAGCCTATGGCCCACCAACTGCTAAGTTTGCTGCCCCTTTTTGCTTAAAACCCCTTCCTAACCCATTTGCATGGTGCCTAGCTCTTCTGTGAATCTTCACTTTAACTCTTTGATTCTAACTTTAAAAAACACTATTTATATCACTGTACTTCAACATATCTATCTCCTATTATCCTTATGTCTCTCCCTCTTCTTTCTCCATTGCCTCTGGCATTTTTCATCCTTAGATTTTCTAGACCATATAAATATGCTTTGAGTGATAAGAGGATTTTGAGAACGTTGGCTGCCACTTTTAGTTAACCATAGTTCGCCACGTCGTCTGGATCTGTAACTGTAGCTAAACTGAACGAAGTTTTGTTTCAACAAGCCAGCTTCAAAAACTATAATTTGAAGTTGGGCTTGTTTATAATTAACTCGAGTTTAGTGCTAACCACAGTTTACCATAGCAAATGACATGACAAACTGCGGTTAAAGGGAAAGAGAAACACTTCTCCCAGGGAGAAGGAGAGTACATGAGTTCACTGTGGTTCTTTCTTGCTCACGGTTGAGCATGATGTGGGAACATGACCAGTAGTTCACATGTTTTTAAAAAACCTATTTTCCATTTGTTTTGCAGGCACAGATGAAGAACGACTGGCCCTGGAGACTGCCCTGATGTATGGTGTTAAAAAATCTCACACCCAGGATGTTGTGTCTACCGCGGAGGTTGACATGGACTTTTCAGTGGAAGACTCAACAATTGGCAGTGACATCACTGTTAACATTACTTTTCGAAACAACACCCCAAATCTGTACACTGCCACATCTTACCTTTCTGGCAACATTGTGTTCTATACTGGAGTCCCAAAGGCTGAATTCAAGAACCACAGTTTTGATGTGAAACTGGAACCCATGAAAGGTAAGGCAAGACTATGTTTCTGCATTTTAATGGTGTGTCATTAATTAAAACATATAGCTCCACCCCCTTTCTCAAGGCTCACAGTAGAACATGATGCAAGAAACCAAAGGAAAATGTTTTATGTATTTAAAATGTTCAAAGCATCTTACAGCAACTGTAATATAATACGTATGCTCTCCATAATGAAATACTTAATATATTGACAACATGTAAAAATTCAATTTAATTAAAGGTTTTTAAAAAGCTCGGGATTAGCAGCAACAGAAGGGAAGCAGCAGCAAACAGTAGAGACAGAATTACACAAAAGCCAGTTAGAACAGAATAGTCTTCATCTGGTATAAGGCCAGCCCTACCATTAGGCAGAGTGCCTCAGATGCTGGTGCGAGGCAGGCAAGGAGTAATAGTAATGCACTGAAGAACAGAACTGTGTGTGTCATGCAGCCTGACCTGCCATAGGCATGAACAGCACATTTCATTAACGTGTGCACCCTACATACTTGTACACAAGGGACATTATTTTTATTCCTCCAACAACAAACTCAGCAGCTTTACTCTTTAATCAGTTAATGAGCTGACCCAAACTGACACAAACAGTTTAAGGTTTCTTCATCTTCCTGCCACAAAATCAGCCTCTCACCCAAACAGATCTTTCTCCACGGAAGGTGAAGAGTGGAGCTCAGATGGAGACAGAGCCATGAAATCGAGACAGATGCAGGCGGAAGAAAAAGGCTAGAATGGATCTGCCTCTGTCTTTCTCTGGAAGCAGTGTTGGGGTGATTGGCTGCAGCAGCAGCAGGGAGGAGGATTCTTACAGCCACTACTGGAGCCAAGCATCCTACTGCCACTTCCAGACACAGGCAGAAGCTGCAGGTCCATTCATTCCAGGTTATATGTTGCCTGCATCTCTCTGTGTCTTCTGTCCTCCTCCTCCTCAGTTCGGCTACCACCACTTCTCCTGGATCATGGCAACTGAGGGAGCTGAGTTGCCACTCTGTGTTCTCTCCTCCATGCCACGATTCTCAGTTTTTTAATACATTTAAAAAACCCCTGATGCATCTAAGTTTGCCTTCTGCCCTCTGATGTAGTGGAGTGCCTCTGTGGTGACCTATGGGGGACCTGCTGCAATATTATTATTATTATTATTATTATTATTATTATTATTATTATTTTGAAAAGCAGCAAAGACACTGGGGATTGCAGGTTATTGTGGGGCTGTCCCCAGAGTTGTGCACCTCTGAATGGGTTGAGGGAGTGAGCCTTAAAATCATGATGCAATCACATGGGTTGGACGTACTCACACCCACAAGGCCTTGCATAGGTGTCAGGCTTTGGGAGATCGGCTTCCTCCTCTGTGGCAGTAAATAACCAGATCAAACAAAAGGAAAGTCTTACCAGTTAGTTTCTTTAATAATCACAGTGAGAGACAAAAGAAAGCGTCTCCCTAGAATGGCGGTGCTCCCAATAAAGGCCTACCCCCCCTCCATCCCTATTAATCTGCGTCACTCCTACATTTTGTAATCTGAGTTTGTGGCTTCTGCGCTTTGTGTTCTGACACTCTCTGACCTCTCCGTGTCCTTGGGGATGGGGGGGGGGGGAATGCTGTCCAGAAACTATGAATCTGTTAACCCTCTCTCTTCCCGTGTTTCTTCTCCTAGCTGTTCCCCATCCAGTATTTCCCAGCTTCTGCCTTCTGAACTATGCCCCTCTGCAAACCACTGTTCCAAATCTATACCGTCCTCCTGCTCCTGGGAAGATTCAGGGTCAGGGGGAAGGGGCAGCTCCTACCATTCTTCCTCAGTGGAATTCCTCCTCAGCATGGTCCCTGACAATAGGTATCAGTTCACACAAAACATTTCTTTGCATAGAGGCAGAGGGTCCTGAAAGACAATGGCTTGGATTGCTCCTACAACTTACCCACATGTATAGCCTATGCATGGAAGGCAGAGTTGAACAACCTGTCTTGTTACATGTTGACCAGACTTTTTGATAAGGTACAAATGAAGAGGAACCCTACAGTGATCTATGTGCATTTGGGTACAGTCACATGCACACACACACAAGATGATAAGTGCTGTTATGGAAAGAAAGGAGCAAAGCACGTTTTCAAACAGAAACTGAGCACATGGTCTTCCAAATCATGATTAAAGGCTTTGTGTAGGTGGAAATCAAGTTTAAGAATCTGAATACTTCAAATGTCTTCAAAGGGGCTATCAGTTCTGTTCAGCTAAATTTAGCTTTTTAAAGGACAGTAGGCACACAGGCACTGCTCAGGAGAGAGGGGGGGGTCATTCACTTTGTTTCCCCACAAGGGAGTCTTTGTCAGGAATGCCTATGATTTTTTCTGGCAACTCTCAGACTGTACGTTATGAAATGGCCTTATGGAGTTTGAGGTTTCCCTGGGGTTAAAAGTGACTCTTTGACCAGTATAAACATGATTGTTAGCTATTGTGAGATATATAAAACACAGAAGAAAACCTAACAATTATTCCTAAAAATATATGGCTGTTTAAAAAAAATTATCACTGAAAGCAGCCCTTTAAAAGTTGCTAAGAACCTTGCCCCTCTCTCAATGGAAGCTCTTTGGCCAGTCTCAGACAGGGCCTTCTGGCGGTTCCCTCGCTGCGAGAAGTCAAGTTACAGGGAACAAGGCAGAGGGCCTTCTCGGTAGTGGCACCAGCCCTGTGGAACGCCCTCCCACCAGATGTCAAAGAGAAAAGCAACTACCAGACTTTTAGAAGACATCTGAAGGCAGCCCTGTTTAGGGAAGCTTTTAATGTTTAATAGGTTATTGTATTTTAATATTCTGTTGGAAGCCGCCCAGAGTGGCTGGGGAAACCCAGCCAGATGGGCGGGGTAATAATAATAATAATAATAATTATTATTATTATTATTATTATTATCATTATCATTATCATTATCATTATCATTATCATTATTATTATTATCTGAAATGGCACTCCATTTGAGGACTCTTATTGTCTCTCCTGGCTTTCCCAGTCCTAAGCAGAACTAGCAACTTCCTGGTCACAATCCGAGTCTCCTCTACATGTACAGTCCTTCAGTATGGCATACCGTATTTTTTGCTATATAAGTCTCACTTTTTCTCTCCTAAAAAGCAAGGGGAAATGTGTGTGCGTCTTATGGAGCGAATGCAGGCTGTGCAGCTATCCCAGAAGCCAGGAACAGCAAGAGGGATCACTGCTTTCACTGCACAGTGATCCCTCTTGCTGTTCTGGCTTCTGGGATTCAGAATATTTTTTTTCTTATTTTCCTCCTCCAAAAACTAGGTGCATTTTATGGTCTGGTGCGTCTTATAGAGTGAAAAATACGGTACTTCTGTTGCAGATATTAATATTGTGCAGTTTGAAGCAACTGGAAGCATAAGAACTGATTCCTTTTGGGATTAAATCATTGTCCAGCTCCATAAAGATAATATTCAAACTTTTACTGGCAGAACTCTTCAAAAAACAAAACATAAGCATCAAAGATACATCACAAAATATCCATACAATGTCTTGTGCTGTCTAGCACAGACTTGACATCTTAGAAAATATGAAATAATCCAAACAGACCTATAAGCAAAGGTATCTCTCTCTCACTCTCTCACTCTCTTTCCACAGCCTGCATTCCAGCCTCCATTGGCCTTTGGCTGTTTATTCTCCCTTCATTTGCATCCTTTTATTCTCTGTCCCTGTTGTCTTTGTCCATGGAGTTTTCTTGGCAGGGATACTGGAGTGGCCTGCCAGTTCCTGCTCCAGGTGGATCAAGTTTAGTCAAAACTCTCCACTATGACCTGTCCATCTTGGGTGGCCCTGCATGGCATAGCTCATAGCTTCTCTGAGTTATTCAAGCCCCTTTGCCACGACAAGGCAGTGATTGACAGAGGACGAGATGGTTGGACAGTTTTCTCGAAGCTACCAACATGAGTTTGACTAAACTGCGGGAGGCAGTGGAAGACAGGAGTGCCTGGCGTACTCTTGTCCATAGGGTCACGAAGAGTCGGACACAACTAAATGACTAAACAACAACAACAACATTCTCTGTCCCTAGAGAAATACTATCAAACACCACCCTTTCAAGTTGGTGAATTTGCAACTTAATACCTTTGTCACCTGATCTAAAGTCACAACAGTTTAGAGTAATAGAAAACTATCAACAGTTATTCATTAACCCATTAAAGAGCTCAGAATCCTTTAGAAAACAACCATGGGAAAAACCCCAATGTTAGCAACACACATTTAGCCATTTTTCATTTTAAACTTTCATTAATACACATACCTTTTCATTTATACTTAACAACTTCTTAGGATGGTCAGGTTTGCAATCTTCTTCTCAGACTTCCAGAGGGCTATTCTTCCGAGTCTGTTGTGCCAAAAAACAATAAAAGAGGCTAGTAGCCACCTTAAAAATGGACAGATTTGTTTTGGCATAATATGTAGCCTACAAAATCTTATGCCACAATAACTTTGTTAATCTTCAAGGTTTCACGAGACTCCTTGTTGGTTTTACCTTGAAATGTTTCTCCCACTCAATCTTTTCCAAAGTGTGAAAAAATAAGATTCACTCATGCCATAGCAAATATCCTCCCCCCCCCTTTTTTTTTTGGTGGAGGCAGGGAGTGTTAGACATGACTATTTCTAAGTTTCATCTAAGGTTAAGACTTAGAGGGGTATTGTGTAATTCCTTTGCAGCAGAGGGGCCACATCAAACAGCTCCTGACAGGTCTCGGAAATCTAGGTCAGATGGTTGCCTGGGAATAGTGATAAGAATGAAAGCAGGGGCTCCATTTTGATGTGGGTGGAACAAAGAGGGAGAATCAGCACATCTTTTTCACATGGCAGCCTCAGTGTGAAGGGTTAGGATTTTTGTTACATCTGGAAATGTAGCTAGAGGTCAGAAGCACAGTTCTGCTCTTTGTGGCTGCTGACCAGCTCTGCAACTCTGAAAAAAAATCCTATCCTATTATCATCCTAGGAGACGCATGTCTAAAAACAAAAAAAACCCTTCTATTATAGGGATTCAAACCTCACAAGAGTATGGATGGGGGAGAAAGTTGATTAAGTTCACATTTAAGGGTGAAACTACTTAACTTACACTTTAGGAAACAGTACGCAAACCAAAAACATGTGATTCTCAGAATTTTGCAGTGCGGTTCTTGGGTCAAGCAATGTGTGCAAAAATTCACGTACTGGGATAAAGTGTATGCATAAATGCATGTATAGTGCAAACAGCAAAAAAAAATAAAAAAATTAGTAGAAGCTGCTTTTCAAAAATGTGCAGACTAGGCAAAATTGCATAGAAAAATGTGTCCATTGGAAGAAACTCACACTAAAATGCTGATGGATTTTCACGATGACCTTTTTAAAAAAGGGAAAGGGAAGGAAATTGCAAACTGGTGTGGAAATGTGGAAAACTGAACTTGAGAACAGAAACCGAAATTGCCAGTTTGACCCATCCTTACACAAGGGGAAAGTGCCTCTCCAATGAAATGCCTTCTGAGTCAGGGGCTAACTTCCTATTACCGACACTCCTAGTTGCAAAAATGGATTTATTTTCATGGGTTAAAAATGATCTAAATCTACATTGTATTCCCCCCCCCCCCCCATGTCACTGCTGTGTTTAGATCACAGCAAACAATCCAGCAGTTCTACAACTGGAAGCTTCCTTGTGCCTTTGAAAGCTTTGACCCTCCCTGTGAGCAACATCTTTATTGCATCTGATGGCCTATGGGTAATACGACATCAGCAGGACTGGAAGTAATAACTGGCAACTATATTGCTTTCAGGCTTCAGTTGTGTTTTCTCTGTTTGTTTGTTCCTCTTGTCAGCTCAAACTGTCGAGGTGCTAATCAAGTCGAGCGAGTACATGAGCCAGTTGCTGGAGCAAGCCTCCCTGCATTTCTTTGTCACAGCCCGTGTCAAAGAAACGGAGAAGATCCTGGCCAGGCAGAAGAGCACTGTGTTGAAAATACCCCAGCTGCTCCTTAAGGTCAGTTTCAGGGATGGCAACAGGTTGCGGAGGACGGGCATCGATTTGATTCAGGTCACATTTTTAAAAGGACAACCTAGCTAATTTGCACTTTCTGAAACAATAAGTAAAGGTAAAGGGACCCCTGACCATTAGGCCCAGTTGTGACTGACTCTGGGGTTGCGGCGCTCATCTTGCTTTATTGGCCAAGGGAGCCGGCGTACAGCTTCCGGGTCATGTGGCCAGCATGACTAAGCCGCATCTGGCGAACCAGAGCAGCCCACGGAAACGGCGTTTACCTTCCCACTGGAGTGGTACCTATTTATCTACTTGCACTTTGACGTGCTTTCAAACTGCTAGGTTGGCAGGAGTTCTGAAACAATACATGAACCCAAAACACAGCTGTCCTTCAAAATGCTCCAGATTTCGCAATGCAGTCCTCCAGCCAACTAACCTGTATAAAAATGCATATCCTGGGGTAAAGTCTATTGGCAAAACCTATTGGTGTTTCGCAACTTTCTGACTACAGTGGTACCTCAGGTTAAGTACTTAATTTGTTCCGGAGGTCCGTACTTAACCTGAAGCACCACTTTAGCTAATGGGGCCTCCTGCTGCTGCTGCGCCGCCGGAGCACGATTTCTGTTCTTATCCTGAAGCAAAGTTCTTAACCTGAAGCACTATTTCTGGGTTAGCGGAGTGTGTAATCTGAAGCGTATGTAACCTGAAGCATGTGTAACCCGAGGTACCACTGTAGTTGCAGGACCTTAGCCAGACCTAGCAGAGTAAATGCAGAGTTCATGAAAGCAATTGGCAACTTGGCTGCAGACAGGATGGACGAAGCAGGAACCAGGAACTTGTAGTTAGGTGTTTATTATATACAGTGGACTATTTACAGGAACAGAACAGAACACGGATTTTTAGCTAGCTCTCTCATACACGACTCACAACTCCTGAACTCGAACTTGTACTAACACACATTCCAGTTAGTAGGCCATTAATCATTATTCCCGTGAGAGAGCTTGACCAATCATGGAGCTGTCTCCATGCCTCTGTATCACCAGGCAGACTTACTCCTTCACATTGCCCTGGCTGCCGGCCAAACTCTAATTGACTCTGTGTGTGTAGCTGCACGTATGCAGATTCCCAACAATGTCTTCATGAAAATATACTGGTGAAAATAGCATACAGAAACGCATTATGTTTGGGGGGATATGTGTCTATCTGGAGAGGTTTGCATGAAAATGCTGGTGGATTTTCACGAGGACTTATTTTTAAAAAATAAATTCAGAAAATGATGTGGCAATGTGAAGAACTGACTTTAAGAATAAAAAAAAATGAGAAACTTGGGAGAAATCAGAATTTACAGATTCACCCATCCCCAGCAAAGAGACCAGTGCTGCTGTTCTGATTCCAGATGTATTCTGAGTCTCGGTTCATCTGCCCGTTGGGGCTTGGTATACTAGAAGATAAAGTGAGATGGATAAGGAAGCTCCAGAGGGAATATATTATTTATTTTGGTTGCATATCCTGTCTTGCTTGCATAATGGAACCCAAGATGGGGTCCAAGTGGTTACCAGGTAATCACCCAACCAGGCACTGAACAGACCTGGATCCACTTCAGCAAGGTGGTGACCTCATACATGGCAATACTTTGGTTTGGTAACCTATGGACCCTCCAGATGTTGTTGACTCCCTTTAGTCCCAGCCAGCATGGCCAACAGTCAGGAATAATGGGAGGAGTCATCCAGCAACATCTGGAAAAACACACAGGTTCCTCAACCGTAGCTTGAGTGGGCACGCCAGAGTGACTATAGCACGTTTTCAGGCAACAGTCGTACTGGCTATGAGAAGCATGCATGCACCAAAAGAAGCACACTATGTTCCGCAAATACAAGCTCAGAAAATCTTGGAAGTTTGATGGGAAACGGCTTCTTCTCATAAAACACCAAGGTTGGTTCAAAACTCTCCTCCAGCCTCAGCCTTTGTGTATCTAATAAGCCTGGACAAATGTTGATCGGCAGTGTCCTCAAATGATATAGTGTGTCTTTTCTGAGCATTTTGCAGACGAAGCCAATAAGTCAAATAAACTTTGCTTTCGAGCTTGTATCTTCAGTAACCACATTTTAAAAATGTATAATCCTTTCATTTATTTATTTATTTATGGCCAAAGCTGAACAGCATATATCAGCTTCCCTCGGTTAAGCCTCCTAGATTACTCAGGCCTCCCCTTCTGCTGTGAAGTAGGAATAGTATACTTGCTGAATGGAAAGCAAAATCCAAATAAACACACCATTGGACCTACCTGGCCAGCTTTGTTACCCATCATTACTGCACTTCCTTTGCTTTCTGGAAGTCTTCTTCAAGCACGAGGGCAAGGAATCAATGGTTAGTGGAGAAAAGAAACCAGACACCCCTGGTTTCTGTCAAAAGAGTATCATGTGTATCTGAGTGTGAGGGGAGGAGAGGTAAGAAATTCTGAATACAAACTCAAATTGGTTCCTTCCGTGGAGCAGCTTGCCGTCTGATTCAACTGAGAGAACATGATCCCTCTCTTTAAAAAAAAGAAAGAGAAAAAAGACCAGGGAGGAAGAAATGAAGGTTTAATATAATTCATAAAGCCGTAACAAGCATAGGCTGAACTGACTTATTCTCATGTGCTAAGATAAATGTGACATACCACAGATGTTGCCATGAATTATGCATTGTGCAGCGTGACAGCATTTTTCTTTCTTCCCTTTTTATTTCAAAAGTGCTAATTCCTTCTGTCCCTGTCAGACGAAAGACTCGCCAGACCACAGGAGGTATTGCCAGGGCGAGGTCTAAGGGTTATCATCCTGTGCTTGGAAGTCCAATAGCAATCTTCCTCCTCCTCCTCCTCTACCACATAGACGTTTTCATGAAAGCCAAAATGAACCATTTGGTGGGATCAATCACTGACAGCCAAATGCAACATGAACCACCATTCATGTTAAATATACATTAATATATACCGTATTTTTCGCTCTATAAGACGCTCCAGACCACAGGACGCACCTAGTTTTTGGAGGAGGAAAACAAGAAGAAAAAAAATCTGAATCTCGGAAGCCAGAACAGCAAGAAGGATCGCTGCTCAGTGAAAGCAGCAATCCCTCTTGCTGTTCTGGCTTCTGGGATAGCTGCGCAGCCTGCATTCGCTCCATAAGACGCACACACATTTCCCCTTACTTTTTAGGAGGGAAAAAGTGAGTCTTATAGAGCAAAAAATACGGTACTTGTTTACATATTTAAGTTCATCTGATTTTTGATTTGCATCCTTTCCACAGGTTCCTGGGGAAAAGGTAGTTGGCAAGGAAATGGCAGTGATAGTGGAATTTGCCAACCCACTGAAACAGAAACTCACTGACGTCTGGGTCCGACTTGATGGGCCTGGTCTACTGAAACCAACCGCAAAGCTGTTTAGGTAAGAAATCTGTGGTTATAGCATTGGCTGCCCAACCTGCGTTTTACAGGAATATGAACACTTACAGCAGAGGTGTCTAAACTTTTTTCAAAGAGGGCCAGATTTGATGAAGTGAACATGCGTGAGGACCGACCAAAGGGCCGACCAAAGAGTAGTTGAGCTTTTTTGGGGATTTTACCACAGGAAATAAACTTCCAGGGGCAGAATTAAACTGACCGGCGGGCCGGATTAGGCCCCCAAATGGACTTTGGACGTGCCTGACTTACAGTGACGCAATGCATGCTGGTGCAATATAAAACATAACACTGTCATAGTATCTCCCTGAGATAATCTAAGGTTGCAATTCTAACTGCATTTATCTGGGAGTAAACACCATTGAATTCAACAGATCTTACTTCTGAGCAGACGTGGTTAGGCTTGCAGTCTAAAAGTGTGAACTGTGATCCAGGAAGTGCACTGTTTAATATGTCACCTAACAGCACAATCCTGATCATGTCAATTCAAAAATAAATCCAATTGAATTCAGTAGGGCTTAGTTCCAGGTTAGTGGGGTTAGGATTGCAACCTAACTCATGAACCCGCTAGGAAAACTAATATCTCTTGGTCTCTCCCCCACCATCTTTAGTATGAGGATAGTCATACTAATTTGCCTTACAAGGTTGCAGCGAAGGCTGCTAACAATGTTTATAAAGTGGTCTGACTGCTATAAAGGCTGCTATATAAATGCTATGATGGTTTTCTTTCATAGTGATTTGACGGACTTGATGGACAAGTCTTGTTTTTACACTCACCAGATTTTTATTTTAACAATAAATAAATAGTTCCGGTGGGTTTCTGGATTTGGGCAATTGCAAGATCTTCTCCGAAACCATAAGGACTAGAAACTGCCTTTTAGAAAAAGAAGTACCACTCGAAAAGCTGGGGTTCTTGGGCTTGCATAATAACACATAGTGCTGATTGAGTTCTCATTTGGCTTGGATAGAAGCTTCAAATTATACTCAGAGAAAACAAATCGTAGCAGATTATTTAAATAATAATCCCATTTGTTTCTGTAGATGGAAGATGATAAATGACCAGTCATTGTTGATGGCTTAGCACATTACTGAGAATCATCCATCACTAAGGTTACTCCGGGCAAATGGAATTAGTGAAGTTTTATTCCATTAGCCAAAAAAAATTAAAATTAAAATAATCCTTTGGGATATATCGCAGGGTTTTTAAAAATTATCTCCGGACAAGGTCCTGTTGGAAGTGCACCCTCCAGTCTTCTATAACATATTATTATTTTCGCTGCTAAATGATATTCTGGGGGGGGGGCACTTTTATGGGATACTGACCAGGTTATTTTTTGTCATCTTGCTAGGGATGAGATATTTGAAGGGTGGTTCCCCCCCCCCCCAAAGCACAGAGTCAATGTTAGAGAGAACACCTTTTCAGAATTGCTTTTAATTAAGTGATATAAGAGATAGCACACTCTTCTTCAAGGAATGGATTTGCCCCATCTTCATTTATCCACAAAACAACCCTGAGAGGTAGGTTCGGCTAAGTGACAGGGACTAGCCCAAAATTACCCTGCAAGCTTGATGGCTGAGTGGAGATTTGAACCCTGGTGTCAACACTCTCATCACCGTACCACACTGCCTCTCAGTTAACTTTAAACAATTCTCTTCTGCTTTGGGTTGTCCACTTTGCCTCTGAATGACAGCTGTGAATTCTCTAGGGGTGTTCTGATGTATTTCCCCCCCTTTAGGGCAACCCCCCCCCTTGGGATAGGTCATTTCTTTAAAACATAGGTTATCTTTTCTATCACCAAGATACCTACTCATGTATTACAGTTCAGATTTATGGCCCATCTACCACCATGTTTACACTATTCTTTCTCGCTGCAGAGAAGTTCCAAGGAATTCAACCTTGACCTGGGAAGAAAAATGTGTTCCAAAGCAGTCCGGCCCCCGAAAGCTGATTGCAAGTTTGAATTGCGATGCTCTCCGACATGTCTATGGCGAGCTGGATGTTAATATTGAAAGTGCTGTGTGAAAGGCTTTCTCCTTCTTCTTTCAGTTCCTACAAACCCCCCACCCCACACATTGTATTTCAGAAATTTCATTACCGGGAAACATAAAGTAGAAGTATCTACCCTAATCCGAATTAATTCATAATCCAAATGTTGTATGTATACATTGTGTGTGGCTACTTGCATGGTTACTTCTTATTTTGCAGCTTCCTTTTGAAAAGCTATCCTACAAAAACCCTGAAACCACACTCTTTAAACACCCAGAGTTTTAAAAGCGTGGGTGGCAACAACATGCATTGAGAAATTATCTTGCGCCAGCGTAACTTAAGATGGAAAAGAGCAGCACAATAGCAAAATAGGTCTCTTCCACGCCCGTGCCCATGCTTTTCAGGCAAGAAATGTGGCGGTTAATTTCATTTGCATCCTGCCGGTACTCCAAAGAGTTCAGGGTTGGAATTATGCTCCCCCCCCCCCCATTTTATTCAGGTTAGACTGAGGGGTCATGATGGGCCAAGGTGAACTTCATGGGCTAGCCTATTAAAAGGCCTCCTGCATTCTATTCCAACTCTCTAGCCACTATACTACAATTGTACCTGTCCTAGCTTCATCCACACTGTTCTTTTATGCCCAGATCTGGCACTGAATTGCCTATACAGTGGTACCTCGGGTTACAGACGCTTCAGGTTACATACGCTTCAGGTTACAGACTCCGCTAACCCAGAAATAGTACCTCGGGTTAAGAACTTTGCTCCAGGATGAGAACAGAAATCGGGCTCCGGCGGCACGGCAGCAGCAGGAGGCCCCATTAGCTAAAGTGATACTTCAGGTTAAGAACAGTTTCAGGTTAAGTACGGACCTCCGGAACGAATTAAGTACGTAACCAGAGGTACCACTGTATATATAGCCAGTGATGGAAGGTAACTAAACATTGCCACCAGAGGTGTCAGCTTGTGAGGGTGATTGGGGGGTCAACATCATGCACGTGTCATCAGGACATCAGGAGGAGATGAGGTGGAGCCAAATGCAGTGGCCACATGGCTCAATGGGCGGAGGCGCCACCTCCTTGGTGCCGCCACCAGGGGCCGGCTGCTTTGACCCACGGCAGGAGGAGGAGGAGGCAAAGGAGAAGGAACAGGCCACTGGAGCCATTGCACTTTTGCAAAGGGGGAGGGCTGACCCCTACCCCAAAAATATAGGGGGCCCCAAAAGGGCACAGTCTCCAGGATCCAGTGCCCCCGATCTCCACCCACGAAAAATGTATTTCAAAGTGCAGAAAATTATTCAAGATTA
Organism: Podarcis pityusensis; assembly: GCF_964106645.2. Taxonomy (NCBI): domain Eukaryota; kingdom Metazoa; phylum Chordata; class Lepidosauria; order Squamata; family Lacertidae; genus Podarcis; species Podarcis pityusensis. Next base: position 64,946,140 of record NC_138031.1, read on the forward strand.
GATTAATTTAGGCCAATGAAGCTGTAGGCCATATTCTTCCTGCTTGTTCATATGTAATTATGGCCTCTTACATTAAAGCCAGGACAATTTTAAGAGGTTCCAGTCTCTGGGGTACTTTGAACTTTAATTTTAATTAAGGCTTGATATTTTATATTTTTAAAAATTCTGCCAAGAGTAATAAAATGGCCTAAGTAGATACTATCCCGGAACAAGCTTGTCCGAGCACAAATTTGGAATTGATGCCACAAATAAATTTTGAACACTTCTTGGCACCTTCATGTCCAATACGTTTCCTCTGAACATTTTGAAAATGGTGGTCAGTGTCAGGACTGAACAAACTGAAGGGAGTGGGATCAGGGGAGTCGTGTGACCTGTCATGCAAATGCTTTAACACCTCACCAGACCATAGTTTTTCTAGATAGCCACTCTGAGAAAAGACGGAGTGTAGCAGATAAGAGCTGAAATATGCATCCCTTATGCTGGCCTGCCGGGATATTCTGTTGCAATGACCACTTGTGCCATCCTCCTGTCCCTAACACGGCTGCCATTCCATGGACCAACATATATGGCTGCATTGACAGAGAGTCTGGGGTTGAATTAAAACATTGTGTGGGTGCCCTGAGACCCTGTATTCAATCCTGCAAGCAGCTGCTCCAGTAAGTTAGAAGGTAAGATTGAAGTTGTTATTAAGCCACGTCAGACAGATCTTTGATGCGCCATGAGTCTCTTTCCTGAAATATTATCTAACTAAAATGTGTGCTGTTGATGAACTGCATTTGCTTAGAAGCTCTGATTCATGTTGCTATAATGAGCTGTATCACCTGCTTTCCATTTGTCTGAAGGACAGCCTTCTGAGGCTCAAAAGCTCACATTCCTTCCAGTTTATCAACCAAAATGTATGTAATAAAACAATGAATTTTCCTGGATGCATCTCTCCTATGTTGCACAGGTTCCTGCCTGACTTTTTCCTTGCAACCCCTACAAGCGAGGTACAATATGACAACTGCAGGATTGATGCACAGTGATGTTTTCCTCAAGGTTCACATAGTGTGCTCAAAACCACACTGAGTGACAGCAAGGTCACAGAGGTCCCCGTCTGACAATCATGTTTGTTTCAAAGGTTATGGTAATTTGTAAAGCCTTTTGTTCTGGGATGCTCAAATTTCACTCCTACAGATGCTTCCCCTCCCTCCCTTTACAACTGCAATGAGATTTCATCGTTTTATGTTGTAATATTCTAAAAGGGTTGCGTCTTCCATCTTCCAGTTTCAACAAAATGTCTTCACATATTTCCCTGTTAAGAAACTGCTTGGATGCAATATTTAGAAGAAGGTAAAAGCAGCTGCACATATATTTGAAGTTAGTATTCTTATGGATAGAATGCCAAATGTTCTATCTATTCCGTGGGAGCAGAGCGCAGATTTCAGCACTAACATTTTTATGCTTTTCAGTTAAAATCACCAGCTTTTATTATCTAATTATTTTAAATTAGGTGTGCGTTTACTGCATAGTGTATTAAAGCTGTATTAGTTTCGCCTGGCACTTAAATTGAAGACAGGGAAGGGGGGAAATATGCATGTATGCATGTACATATATATAAGGTAATAAGAATATGGACCTACCAGCTTTGGAGGAGAAAATGTTCAGAAGTTTCACCCTCAACCATTAGATTAATGACTGTCTAGGCTCAATCTAGTTTGCCTGCTCATCCTTTTCCAGAATTCAAATCCACGGAGACTTGAACCTTGTTTCTTGTTGGTAACAGAGCACTCCTCTTACTTCTGCGCATTCTTTCTGAGAATAAACTCTGAGACTGTGCATCAAAAAAATGTCATATATTTTACTTCACAGTAAATATATTTTACACCACAGAGATCACTGGGTGATTGCTTTCCTATCACTTGGATACCAAGTTTCTGCAAAGTGGAAAAGAACTTGCAGCTAACATTTTAAAACAGGCTTCCTCAACCTCGGCCCTCCAGATGTTTTTGGCCTACAACTCCCATGATCCCTAGTTAGCAGGACCAGTGGTCAGGGATGCTGAGAATTGTAGTCTCAAAACATCTGGAGGGCTGAGGTTGAGGAAGCCTGTTTTAAAAGTATTTTGGCATCCTTTGTTTTGCCAATCAGCAAAATTGTACTACTGACCTTTAAAAATTGGGGAAGCCATAGCCAAACACTGAGTGATTCTGCTTTTTCACCAATAGCCTATGGGGCCAAAGACCCCACCAGTGCACTTGATACCCTTCTGTACCTGAAAGTAAGCATCTATAGGTCTAACCAATACCCGAAGGAGAGACCCCTAGGAGTCCTGTATAATGGGGCACATCTGGCCCTCCAGATGTTGTTGGACTCCAACTCCCATCATCCCTGTTCAATGGCCCTGTTAGCTGAGGCTGATGGGAGTTGGAGACCAACAACATCTGGAGCGCCACAGGTTCCCACTCCTTCTCTATGAGCTACTTTGAGAGGGACAAGGCAGACAGGCAGATGTTGATGTGATTAGAGAAACAGCTGCATGATCGTCACATAACTTAGGGCTTTACTGCATATTAATCCCAAACTCATGTAGCAGCCCCTCTATGGAGACAGAACAACTTTGGGAAGGGGCAGTTTGATGTGGAGAAGCAGTGGGAGATAGGATGCTTATGTTCTTAGCTGTCATCTGTTGGAACAGAGTTTTCCTGTGGTGCAGGGCTCGGTAAGCATGCACATTGCAAAGAAACACCAATTAATAGACTTCCTTCTCAAAAAAAAGGGGGGGGAAGGAAGAGGGTAGAAATCAACAAGGAGTAAACATAACACAACTTCGCTGCATGGGGTGCCTTTTCCTCCACCACATGAGCTCTTACAGCACTGGTGACAAGCTGGAACCAGGCCATGATTATGTACCAGTATCAATAATATTACATAGCCAACTCCTTATGTAGCCAAAAAAGCACCGCCCATGCACAAGAGGGAGGTATCAGCAGGGGTCCAGAAGCATCAAGATTTGGAGAAATACCAAAAAAATATTTAGGGGGAAAACTATGGAACAACACCTCCCACCCACCCACCCACCTGCAAACAGCTGAATATAAGTCACAATTACACACTCAATTTGCTTTGCTTTGAATATTCTGCATCGTAGTTTGATGGCAAAAGAACATAAGGAGAGCCTGCTGGATCGGGCCGCTGGTCCATCTAGTCAGCCTCCTGTTTCTCCCATTGGCCAGTCAGGTGCCCGCAAGCAGGATCTGAATGCAACAACACTCTCCCCTCCTGTGTAACTGGGACCCAGAGGCATCAAGTGTCGAGAGAAGGTAGCCATTGCGGATAGTTGCTGCTGAGACATTTAAGGTGGGTGTTCAATTGTCTAGCCAAATGCAAATCTTGAATGGGAAACAGTATTCTTGCTCCACACTGGATCCACTATGAAATGATACGTTTTGCTGTGGAACAGATGCCTGCTTTATGTTGCGGAGTTTAAACATCCATAGCATAATGCAAATGCCAAGTCTGGTTAATGCAGAACACTGGCACTCTTCTTGTCTAAGATGATGCCTTTCTAAGTGCTTTCCCCTGCTCCCACAACACAGATTGCTGATGTACATACAAACCTTACAACAGAGACTCTCAAGTAGCAAAAATGCACATTTTTCAACTTGCATCTTACTCTTTGTCCTTTGCATCCGTATCTTCCTCCCAGACCTACAGTCTGGGACACGGCATGCAATGCAACCTGAAGCAATTTGCTGAGAAATAAATCCCACTGAGTCCAATGGTGTATTCCCTAGTACGTGTGTGCAGCTACAGCCTTCGGCTGCATCTAGAATTTGGAGAACTATGCTGATGTCATTGAAAACAGCAGCTCTCCATCTACTCCTCCTCGCAGCAAATCAAAACATGTGATGCGATGTCATCTCTGAAATCCCCCGCCTCCTCCACTTCGTTGGTTTATGCTTGGGGTGTGTGGGTGTGTGTGTGTGTGTGCTGAAAATAAGAGCACAGTAAGTCCTCACCACATATTTCTCTTTACTACACTTTATCAGGGAGAGGAGGAGGAGAGACAGACAGCCTCATGTAACATCCAGTCTTATTGAAGCACTTAAAGGGGGAAAGGGGCTATTTCACATCAGTGCTGTGGTGTTCCTGGTCCACACAGGTAATTCAATTAAAATGGAAGCATTGGGTGGTATTCAACCAAGTTTTACTCAGGGTAGACCCACTGAAATTAATGAACATGGATAAATTAGGTACATTAATTTCAAAGGGTCTACTCTGAGTAAAAACTAAATACTGCCCATGAGCTGGGATGCAATTTCCTAGGAGGAGATTATTATTTTTTTAATTAAGTGCTAGGAAAGTGTGATTGTTTTGCCTTTGACGAGTGCACAAGGGACCGATGGAAGCTATGGAATCCAGTCCCAATTACACAGTTACCTCAGTCACAGAACATTTCACATTGGCCACAGAGCCAATTTGACTCCTCTGATATTTTCCCATCCTGACCCTTTGCACTGGAGCTCTCCTCAAAGTTGCAGAGGGGATGCCATTGATTTTCACAAAGGAAGGGTTTTGCATTAGGTGATTTTATGTGAAACTTACAGGAAAAGCAAAAGCTTAGTCTAATGAGCTCAGTTCTTACCAACCTACCAAAGCACACAGGCAATCTTCTCCTGCGCAGGAGCTCTGGAGCCAAAGGAAGGCAGTGTGTTTGTTCTGAAATGTTCACTCTGCAGCCAATTATCCCAGACTTCTATTGAAAACACTTGCTTTGTATAATTGTTCTTCCCTTCCTCTCTAATCTCTCTAATTGCGTGTGCAAAATGAGGCTGTGTTGAGAAGCAATTTTATTAGATGAATATCATAGTTTGACCTCTTCACACACAAGGGTTTCCTCTATATGGAAATCATCTCCTTGTCAGAAACACCTTGTTATTCTAAGGTGGCTTATCCTAGGCTTGAGGCAGCTAAGCAATCAAATAATAGCCAAGTTACAGAACAAAAAGGAAGTGACAGACCCAACAGGCAAAACTAATTGTTGCAAAGCAACTAACTTCCCCTGATACAATGTGTGCTGCTTTCACCAAAATATGTATCTTTGTAAGCATTACTTGACTGAAGAAACACACTACAAAATGCAGAGAAGTGTATATTTCAAAAGCTGGCAGTGTTTTGGTTCAAGTAACGTTTTCAAAAGCACGAGTCAGGTAGGTTCACTTTTAAATGTGAACTGAATCATATTTCTGCCCCATCCCCATCTCAGAGTAGGGCCGTCCCTTGAAATTCGTTTTATGGCTTGGGAGGCCATTGCACTAACCAACTTTCCCACCTGCGTGCTTTTGGCAGATATCATACATCAGCCAGACCTACTGCTTTCTGAATTGAGAGGAGTGAGCTGCTTCTTGCTCTCCAGTTGTTAAGGGAAGGGCTGTGCCTGAGTGGAAGAAAACATGGCTCCCATGCCAAAGATCACAAGTTGGGTATGTGGTAGAACTCCTATCTGAAACTCTGCAGAACACCTGCAAAGAAAAAACTGAGCTAGAAAGAAGAAGAGTTTGGAGTTTGGATTTGATATCCCGCTTTATCACTACCCTAAGGAGTCTCAAAGCGTCTAACATTCTCCTTTCCCTTCCTCCCCCACAACAAACACTCTGTGAGGTGAGTGAGGCTGAGAGACTTCAGAGAAGTGTGACTGGCCCAAGGTCACCCAGCAGCTGCATGTGGGGGAGCGGGGAAGCGAACCTGATTCACCAGATTACAAATCTACCGCTCTTAACCACTACAGCACAACTGGCCCACAATCATAGCATTGTAGGGCTGGAAGGAATCATTGAGAATCATCTACTCCAACCCCCTGCAATGCAGGAATCTTTTGCCCAATGTGGGGCTCAAACCCACAACTCTGAGATTAAGAGTCTCCTGCTGAGTTGGACCTATGGGGTGCCTTGGTCTAAGGCAGCTCTCCCCAACCCTTTGGGAATGTTCTAGTATTTTGGACTATAGCTCTTATCACACTTGCCTATTGGCCATCCTGGCTGGGCAACGGGTTGGGGAAGGCTGGTGTATGGCAGCTTGCACAGGGCATAGGCACCGTGATACCCAGCTGTTCAGAGATGCAAGAAAAGGATGCAGCCTGATTCTTATTCCCTGGGGTAGTCGGGAAGTCTCAAACCCAGAGCCATAGAGGGTGTACACAAAGAATTTGGATCAACATTTCTATAGAGGGGCATGCTTGCATGCAGAATGCCCCAAGTTAGATCCCTGGCATTTCAGATTTGAGAGGATCAAGCAGCAGGTGATGGGAAAGACCTTTACCTGGAGGAGAGCAGCTGCCAGTCAGAAGAGACAAGATTAGGCTAGGTCATGTTAGGATGAGATCCTGGTGTTTGTTAACCAACAGGTATGCTTAAGGTAAAGGTAAAGGGACCCCTGACCATTATTTCCAGTCGTGACTGACTCTGGGGTTGCGGTGCTCATCTCGCTTTATTGGCCAAGGGAGCCGGCGTACAGCTTCCGGGTCATGTGGCCAGCATGACTAAGCCGCTTCTGGCGAACCAGAGCAGCACACGGAAACGCCTTTTACCTTCCCGCCGGAGCGGTACCTATTTATCTGCTTGCACTTTGACGTGCTTTCGAACTGCTAGGTTGGCAGGAGCAGGGACCAAGCAACGGGAGCTCACCCCATCGCGGGGATTAGAACAGCCGACCTTCTGATCGGCAAGTCCTAGGCTCTGTGGTTTAACCCACAGCGCCACCCGCTTCCCAACGGGTATGCTTATTTGCTCGCAAATCAAAGTTCCCATTATTGCAAAGGATCCTGAAACTTCTGTAATGCTCAGAAACGCTTAAGGGATATTTTTTGCATTTGTTTCTAGAAAATGTTGATTCCCTTTCAGCTGATAAAGACGTTCAGCCCTTTCCCTGGTCCTCTGTGCTATGAGATCAATAAATACAGAGAAGGTCTTTTGTTTTTAAAAAGAAGCATGGACAGAGTTTGTGTTTGCAAGGGCCTCCATATTGCAGGCCCTTGGTTCCGAGATGGGAGTCAGGTGGGGAGCTTGATATTGGCATATATAGGTCACACCGGGTGATTGCGGAGATGCTTCCTTGGCCTCTTGCCTCTAGATGGGGCTAAAGAGTCTCTGGTCAAATGACAGTAGCTAACAGGCCAGGCTGTGCACAGGAAACCTCATTTTGCAGGCAATCAGGAAATGCTGATTGTACGAGGTCTTCACTCCTCCTTGTAAACCCTGTTGCTGGATAAACTAGTTCTGCCGACGTGTGCCCTGCAAATAACAGCTGACGGCAAAACCCAACTCTACCCCCTCTTTGGGTTACACCTAATCTTGTTTAATTGGACAGGGCTTGAGGTGTCACAGCTGAGCTGAGAAACAATTCATTTATGTCTCTTCTGCGCAGTGCTCAAATTACCAGGTGGAGCCTGCTCCCACTTATCTTGTGTGTTGTGCCCCATAGCTGTTGTTTTCAGAAGGCTACTGAGGTGGGCACGACTCAGTTAGAATTGGGCAGAGTGACGGGTTAGGGCTTGTGGGTTGCATCAAGAGCCCCCCGTACCTTTCCTTCTAAAATTCAAGCACTGGTAGTGTGCTGCAATTTAAAACATTGCATTTTTCGTCTCGCTTTCTTGCTACAGACTAGTTTCTCGTGTGACTTCATGATACCGATTCTAAGAAAATCACAGAACTCCGAGGGAAATTGCTGCTGCTGCTCAATGGCCTTCGTTCTCTGTCCCTTAGCTGGTTTCACAGACATAGCTGCCAATACAGGGAGATGCAGCTATATATATAGAACAGAAAATTGGATGGACCTTAATGAGGGAGCTTCTGAACTCATATGGCTTAAGCATAATAGCATGCAAGAAATCACAGGCTGCTCTTGCAGAACGCAAATGCCACATGCAAGGGCGAACCAATCCTTGGTTTCCTTTGTGCTCTTGCAAAGCTACTGTGCTTGCTGCCCCAAATGCATATTTAGCAGCCCTGCTCTCAAAACCCTGTTCCTTTCATCCCAGACCAGCTTAGAAATAGCCCGTGAAAGTCTGCCCAGAGAGATATATGAGCAAGCCCAAACATATATCAGATCAAGAGTTAAAATTCAGAAGGAACAATCAAGAGTCTTGGGGACCTTAAAGACTAACAAAATTTATTATGGCATAAGTGTTCATGGACCACAATCCACAGGTAAGTGTGTATACTATATAGGACTGCAGGTGTAAGTGGCAATCCTTCACTCGCTTACCTGGGGGAAAGACCCACTAAACTCTATGTATTTACTTCTGAGTAAACCAACTAAACCAGGTGTGGATCTCAAACTCTCGGCATGTTAGGGACTTCCCCTGCATGCAAAGGCAGGCTCTGGAGGATTCAGCAGATGAGACCAAATAGTGGGTCCAACTGTGAAGAAGGTGGTTTCTGTTTGTGTTGTAGAGGGAAGTGAGCGGCAGATGGGGCTTGTCCACCTGGGAAACTAGCCCATCTAGGAGAAGGAAAACTCTGGTTCTAAACCTCTGCTCCCATGTGGGATATCTTCAGGAGAAGAAAAGGCTAAGGAGTAAACCCTACACAAATCTGGAGTCCTAAAATGGTTGGGTGGCACCTTGTACACCTGCTTCTGCCAACTCCTGTGGTCAAGTGGGGTGGTGGTTACAGACGTATTGCTCTGCTCTCCTTTGTACCACATCAGCGAGGTTGAGGGGGGTGGGTCTTCTTGTCTGGGCAGCCCAGGACCTCCATACACACTACCCAGGCTTGCACCCTGGGGAGGTCACTTCAGTGCTGCTAACATAGTGGTTTGATTTCATGCACACACACACCCCGAGGCACACTCCATTGTCTCTCAAGACAGATGGATGCCAACAAAAAATAAATTGTATAATATTGCACTCCTGGACTGCACTCGTAGATTGCATTTGGAGAGGAATAGAGTTTGGATTTGGATTTGATATCCCACTTTATCACTACCCGAAGGAGTCTCAAAGCGGCTAACATTCTCCTCTCCCTTCCTCCCCCACAACAAACACTCTGTGAGGTGAGTGGGGCTGAGAGACTTCAAAGAAGTGTGACTAGCCCAAGGCCACCCAGCAGCTGCATGTGGAGGAGCGGGGAAGCGAACCCGGTTCACCAGATTATGAGTCCACCGCTCTTAACCACTACACCATACTGGGATAAGGTAGGCTGGGAAATAAGAATATGAGGGGGAAACTAAGATGTGGTGCAGACCTATTTAATTTTTATCCCCCCGCCCACTTATATTTGCATATATTTTCTTCTTTCATTGATTCCAAGGCTCCTGCCTGGTGACCCATCTAGGCTTCGAACCAATTTCAGTAAGGGTATGGGCCTCATGCACCTTCCGACTGGGGATGGGTGAAGAGGTTGCTGTTGATTTCCCTCCCTTTCTCATTTTTCCAATCTTAACTTCAGCTTCACACCTTTCTACATTACTTTGAATTCATCCGTTTTAGTGCGCATTCCTCCTACTAGGCAATTTTTTGCAAGCATGTTTTTCCAAGTGTGATGCATTTTGTCTGTTGCTTTCACCAACATTTGTGTCCTAATGCCCACTTTCCCCTAATATGCCTGCTTGTGGAACACATTTTTTGGTTGTAGGCTGACACTGCAAAATTCAGGAAAGTGTAGGTTCGCATTATAATGCAAAGAGGACCAACTCCCCGCCCCCTCCATTCCCACCCAGAGCAAGAGGGGTGGGGAGCAATGAAATGGATAGTGAACATTCTGTTGTTTTGAACGAATAGAAATGTAAAAGCGATTTCAGTTCTGCACCTCTGGCTGAAAAAGCCAGATTGCTTTTAAACGTCCTTGGCTCACGTGAAGGATAAACCAGCCTCTCTCCTCTTTCCCCTTTTTCCAAGTCATCCGTGGCTCTACAGCGCTCTCGCCTCTCCCCTTCCATTCATCTTATTTTGCAAGAGATGCTCTGCTGAGTCAAAGCACTGAGCTTGCCTTTCCTCCTTTACGTAGCGGTTGCATTTTTCACAAATGTCAATGATCTTGTATTTCTTCTCTTCTTCTCTTCTTCCTTTCTTAGCCATGCTTGAAAAAGCCCTAAGGGGGACAAATGAAAATTGAACCTGAGAAGAAGGCTAAGGGAACGGAAATGTGAAACATCTAAACAAAAAAACAAAAAAAACCCCTCTTTCTAATTTATTTATTTTTTTAAGGAAAAAAATGGCAAAAGGCTGCTGTTTAGGACTTGGTATTGCCATGAGATTATCATCACAATCCTATACCTCCTCCCAAGATGTAGGATTTCTGCTAATGACACATTGTTATATAATAATAATAATAATAATAATAATAATAATAATAATTTTTTTATTTATACCCCGCCCTCCCCAGCCAAGGCCAGGCTCAGAGCGGCTTACAAGCAATAATAAAAACAAGTTGAATGATTACAACTTAAAAACAAAATTAAAATACAACATTAAAATATTGAAATATTAAAATATTAAAATGTAGCCTCATCAAAGGAGGAGAAGGAAAGGAAAAAAGAAAGAGAGGGAGGGAATCAAATTGGCTCCAAGCCAAAGGCCAGGCGGAACAACTCTGTCTTACAGGCCCTGCGGAAAGAAATCAGATCCTGCAGGGCCCTGGTCTCATGAGGCAGAGCGTTCCACCAGGCCGGAGCCAGAGTTGAAAAGGCCCTGGTTCTGGTTGAAGCCAATCTAACTTCCTTAGGGCCCGGGACCACTAGGGTGTTGATATTTATGGACCTTGAGGCTCTCCGGGAGAGGCGGTCCCGTAGGTACGAGGGTCCTAGGCCATGAAGGGCTTTAAAGGTCAAAAGCAGCACCTTAAATCTGACCCTGTACTCTACCGGGAGCCAGTGCAGTTTGAAAAGCACTGGGTAAATATGCTCCCATGGCAGAGACCCAGTGAGGAGCCTCGCTGCAGTATTCTGCACCCTCTGGAGTTTCTGGGTCAGCTTCAAGGGCAGCCCCACGTAGAGCGAATTACAGTAGTCAAGCCTGGAGATGACCGTCGCATGGATCACTGTGGCCAGGTCGGGGCGGGAAAGGTAAGGGACCAACTGCTTGATGCAGCGAAGGTGGAAAAATGTCGCCTTGGCTGTTGCTGTAACTTGCACCTCCACGGAAAGGGAGGCGTCAAGGATTACACCCAAACTCTTAACAGAAGGCAATGGCACTAACTGGGCCCCCGCAAGAGAAGGGAGTTGGTCCCTCATCCCCATGCCATCCTGACCCAGCCATAGGACCTCTGTCTTCGAAGGATTTAGTTTCAATCGGCTCCCACGAAACCATCCAGCCACAGCTTCCAAGCATCTGGTCAGTGTGTTCGGGGCATGTAATGAGCATTTCTAGAGAAGGGACCGTATTTCATTGCTAGAATGAAAGTCTTCATAGTCTTGGCATTGCTACTTTGATGGATCAAGTATTTGTCAATGTGGAAAACCTCTGTACATGAGGCTACACTCTGGCTGTGCAAAATCCAGAGGCTTGGACACCCCCCCCCCCCGAGGAGTGTGTCTTGCAGAGGGGATATGGCCTAGAATGAGTCCTGAGGGGCCTAGAGGGACCCACATTTGGCCCCTGGGTCTGTGGTTCCCCAGTCCTGCTCCAAAGGGCCAATCAGGTCTGCACCCACTTAGCAGCACGGCAGGATGAGGTGCTATCAGGGAGTTGAGATTGGCTCCAGGTTCTTGCAGAGCTTTATTAACCACGAACCATGAAATTTGGGATCCCCTCCCAAGTTCCGTACCCATTTTGTACCGTGAATGACATGTTTTGCACCCTGCAAACTGAATAATATCACCGTCATACCAGGATTTGTAGTTAACACTCCAAAATCCAACACTGTCTGATTCAAGCCAAACTTTTGCACTGCAAAACCCCACATTTTGAGCATCAATCACTCTGTTGGGGAGGTGATACAGAACGTGGGGTTTGCGGTACAAAACTATTGCAAAATGTTTGGCACCGGTTTGGAGTGAATTGGACAATGTTGGGGTTTGGGGGCGGGATACCTGTGACCCCGGGTTTGAATATCAATTACTCCATTTGGGGGAGGGTACAAAACATGAGGTTTGCAGAACAACTCATTTTGTAGAAAACGGTACAAAACAAGTGCAAAACTTTGGCACCAGTTTGTAGGGGACCCCAAATTTCATAGTTCATAGTTAATAAAGCTTTCTCGTGGCACCCCGATGGCAACCCCAAGTTTGCATCTGAGTAATGTGCGAAGTGGCCTTGAAATCCAGCCAGCAACTAATGCCAGAAATCGCCTTGCCTCCCATGGTTTCGAAGTCCTCTGGATTCCCATGCTACCCCTTCGTTAGTTTTGGCTCAGAATGCAAAGCACAATCCTTTAAAAGCTTCAATGCTGGAACATACTGAAGGCCTTGATGCACCAACCTGCGTTCCCAAGGACGTCTGAGTATCTCAACAAGTTCATGCCAGGTATTATTTACTGGCCCAAAGCAGCTAAATGCCAGAAAACACGTCTCTGCTTTTGATTTGTCTGCAATCAATAACTGGATGCCTAAACTGTAGCTTTGATACAGCTAATCTGATTCCAAGTTGCAGGAGCTCAGCTCAGACACTATTGGGTTAGAGCGGACTCAGAAAGTTTCTCTTGCCCAGCTTGGCAGTTTATCATCAAGACGCCTAAAGAATATCGAAGAATTTGGCATCTGTCCCTCTCCCCCCCCCCCATGGTCTCCTATTAGTAATTAGCAAAAATGAAACAAACTTTTTAAAAAAATAACCATTCTGCCTGCTCATCAGTTACACTCAAATATGTTTGCCAGTTCCCAAAAATCTTAAAATGGGTGCCTTTCCAGCAGGGGTGCCAACTTGAATAAAATATTGTGGGGCCCAGGTAGGCCCTGCCCCACATAACTGATCACATGGCCCCTATGCTTTTCAGAGTTAGTGAAGGAAATGCGAAATAGCTTGCAATGAAAGAAGCGAAAATTTACAGTGCGTTTTTAAAAGGCATGGCCAACTTTTTCTTTTCTTTTATGATATTATACCAACATAGTTTCCAAACATACCTATCGATGAATAAATAAAACAAATAACAAAGTAGAGCATATGTGTGGGAAGAAGAATTAGATCTCCCTCACTTTCTGCTTAGCATCTGATGTGCCCTGAGAGACCGCTTTATTTTAGTGGAAACTAGGTAAAGGTAAAGGTACCCCTGCCCATATGGGCCAGTCGTGTCCGACTCTAGGGTTGTGCGCCCATCTCACTTAAGAGGCCGGGGGCCAGCGCTGTCCGGAGACACTTCCAGGTCACGTGGCCAGCGTGAGGAAGCTGCTCTGGCGAGCCAGCACCAGTGCAGCACACGGAAACGCCGTTTACCTTCCCGCTATAAAGCGGTACCTATTTATCTACTTGCACTTAGGGGTGCTTTCAAACTGCTAGGTGGGCAGGAGCTGGGACCGAAAGACGGGAGCTCACCCCGCCGCGGGGATTCGAACCGCCGACCATGCGATCGGCAAGTCCTAGGCACTGAGGTTTTACCCCCTTAGTGGAAACTACACACATATTAAAAACACTGTGAAAATTTGTTTTTTTTAAAAAAAGTTTTGAAAAAATACATTGAATTTGGCATAGCTCCCTGTCACCATTTAGTATCACGTTTGTATATTGCACTTTACAACATATTTAAAATGTTTTATTTGCAGCTGTATGGGTGAATCCTTTATTTATGGTATTTAGCTACTGATTTCTGAAGTTGTTAAGCAATTATCTAAACTTGATCCTGCTCTCTGGACACAAGCGATAGCAGGGTCTCTTTGGAGAAGATCAGAAATGAAGTGAGGAGAGTTCCTGCTGATCTAAGATGGTATAACACACTTTACCACTTACCATGTAGGGAGGAGGTTCACATTTCTGAAAGTTTCCCTATGTAAATTAGATGACACCTCCTTGCAAGGAGAAAACCAGCACAGTAGAGAAATTATCCTCTGATGTGCTACCTTTCCTCTTGCAGGGAGGTGTTTAAAACACACACACATACCCCACCTGCTTCCCTTTGTAATATAGACAACCTTTTCCTGCAAGGAGAAAATCAGCACACTAGAGAAAATATCCCCTGATGTGCTACCTTTGCTCTTGCAGGGAAGTGTTTAAACACACGTGCACCTTCCCCACCTTCAGTCTGAAGTGGTACAAGCCACATTTTGCCCTCAGGATACTTCCACCTTATTCTGCTGCACATGTGGACCAGGATCAGGGCAGGGTGGCAGGGGCAGAATTTGAATTCTCATGGCACACAGAATGCCTGGCACAAAAGAAGAAGTTATGTGGGAGGAGAAATCTCTTCAGGGACTTTCTTTGCTTGGTTTTAAAGCAGCTGGGGGGGGGAGCTGATTTGGATGAGGGCCAAACGCTTTGCCCCTTCGTCTGATTCCCCAGCTTAAATCGAATATAATCTCACACACACCCTTGAAACTGCTATAGGATGGTCATGTGTCATTTAGAGAGGACTGACAGTTATCACTTTGAAGTGTGGTCAGAGGATAGTCCTCTGTTTGAAAGACTGTCCAGTCCAGATCTAATTTTTAACATAAAGAAACAACAGAAGGGAGAGCAAACAAGAATTTGAAGATGCCCTTTAACATTTAGAGAATAAACTGAGCAAGCACAGAAGTCACACAATCTGCTTAAACAGTATATCTTTACTCTTCAAGGCACATTTCCACCCTCAAAGAATTATGGGCACTGTAGCTCACTCCTCACAGAGTTACAAGTCCCAGAGGCCTTAACAAACTTATTATTATTATTATTATTATTATTATTATTATTATTATTATTATTATTTTATTTGCACCCCGCCCATCTGAATGGATTGCCCCAGCCACTCTGGGTGGCTTCCAGCCAGTGCCGGATTTACGTATAAGCTAAACAAGCTATAGTTTATGGCCCCACTCTCTTGGGGGGCCCCGCAAAATTATGAGTCTTTGTAAATGGTGTTTCTAAAGGAACTTTTGTGATTGCCAAATGCCAATGTGTTTGCATTATTAAGTTTGTTATGAATAAAAAATCATTTTAAGTTGGGGCTTAATAATTATTTCACTATTAATATACTTCTTCTTAATTGTATTTCACTATTAATATACTTCTTCTTAACTGTATTTCAGTTCAACAATTTCTTTGATAAAATACATATTTTGTTATGTGCAAATGGCTTTAGATACCTATTAGGTCCATAAATTACCATATAGCATATATTCAACAACAAAAACAGCGACAATTTGTTGTTGACAAAGGATAGCTGGACATATAAAGCATAGCTGTCAACTTTTCCCTTTTCTTGCGAGGAATCCTATTCGGAATAAGGGAATTTCCCTTAAAAAAAGGGAAACGTTGACAGCTATGATATAAAGGGCCCCGTTACATTCAGTAGCTTAGGGCCTCATCAAACCTAAATCCGGTCCTGCTTCCAGCATGTCTCAGATGTCTCAGATGTTTCAGATGTCTTCTAAAGGTTGTATAGTTACTTATCTCCTTGACATCTCATGGGAAGGCATTCCACAAGGTGGGTGCCACTAGTGAGAAGACCCTCTGCCTGGTTCCCTGTAACCTCACTTCTCGCAGTCAGGGAACTGCCAGAAGGCCCTCGGCGCTGGACCTTAGTGTCTGGGCTGAGCGATGGGGTGAAGACACTCCTTCAAGCTCAGCACATAACAGAAGGTCAGCACCAACACTTTGAATTGTGCTTGGAAACATACCGGGAGCCAGCGTAGGCCATTCAGGACTGGTGTTATATGGTCGCGGTGGCTGCTCTCATTCACCAGTCTAGCTGCCACATTCTGGATTAGCTGTAGTTTCTGAGTCACCTTCAATGGTAGCCCCACGGAGAGCACATTGCAGTTGTTCAAGCAGGAGATAACCACTGTCTGGCGAGACAATGCATAGGCAGTTAGGGTCTCAGCCAGCGTACAAAATGGAGCTGGGAGACAGCAGAATTGACCTGTGCCTCCATGGACAGCTGTGAGTCCAAAATGACTCCCAGGCTGTGCTTTACAGTGTGTTTGCTGCCTTGTCTCAGACTTCCCTTCTGTGGTGAGATGTGTTGTAAATTAGTACACGCACATTTCATGCAAAGCTGTGTGGTCTTTTTTAGTGATGTGTAGGTGGGCAAGCGGACATGTGTGGCACTGTGGGTTAAACCACAGAGCCTAGGACTTGCCGATCAGAAGGTCAGTGGTTTGAATCCCCTTGACGGGGTGAGCTCTCATTGCTCAGTCCCTGTTCCTGCCAACCTAGCAGTTCCAAAGCACATCAAAGTGCAAGCAGATAAATAGGTACCACTCCGGTGGGAAGGTAAACGGTGTTTCCGTGCGCTGCTCTGGTTCGCCAGAAGCGACTTAGTCATGCTGGCCACATGACCCTGAAGCTGTCTGCAGAGAAATGCCGGCTCCCTCAGCCAATAAAGTAAGATGAGCCACAACTCCAGAGTTGGTCACAACTGGACCTAATGGTCAGGGGTCCCTTTACCTTTACCTAGGTGGGCAAGCTAAAACTTACAGGCAGTTCCTTCCCATCATATACACACTTTAGGTGGGGAGCAGGAGCAGTGTTTGTCCTGTTTCACCCCCTGAGGCGAAGGAGGAAAGTGCCATCCTGCCCCACCATTTCGCTGCCCTGCCCCTGTTGAAGTCTCCCTTACCTGGGCTGCACGTCGGCTCCTGAAAAACAGTGTACAATATCTCCCTGGGAACTGGCCACTGCCCAAGGTGGCTCCCTCAACCTACCTCACGGGCAGACCAACTGTGGGAGGGAGAGATTTGGGCTTGGGCTTTGACAGGAGGAACATGGATCAGATCTCCTGTGCTGTGGCTACAATCCAAACCTCCCCACCGCCGCCACTCGCCACATCAATCAGGTCTGATTTGATCCTTTTCCAGGTTTCTCCTGCAAAGTGAGATTGACAGCACTGTTGACGCAGCGGGCTGTTTGCTTATCTCTGTGCTCCAACACACACATGACCTTGCTGAGGTTTGGCACTGGCCAGATTTAGTGGCAGTTCCAAAACTTTGGAACAAACTCCCCACTGAAGCAAAGCTCTCCTTGACATTATATTCAGAACTCTTCCTCTAAGCCCATGAAGATCAGGAGGTGCAATTCACTGAGATACATTTGCATGGTACCCATTGCTGTTTTATTCTTTTTTTCCTGTTGTTTTAGTTTCTGCTGACAAACATTTTGCATCAATGTTTTAATTTGTTTTAGAAATCTGTGTCGGTGTGTTTTGCTATGTTGTACACTGCCCTGTGACTGTATGGTGGTGAGTGGTATAGAAATAACTGAAAATCAATCGATCAATATTGGTTCTCATCCATGAGTTGTCTAAAGTTTTGATTAAGCGATTGATTGATCTACTGAATGATTGATCTACTTATTAAAGCAGGGGTCATCAACTTTTGGGGGCTGCTGGCCACATTTAGAATTTTGAGAAAGTGCTGTGGGCACCAGTAACAAAAAGGGCTGCCATGGAGGCATGGCATAACACAAAATAGCTTCTATGGGGTTGTGGCATAATGGCTGCCACATCTGAAATGGTGTGGGCTTGTCCCCATCAGCTGCACCATGCAGGGAAAGGCTCCTACATCAGCCACCAACACACTCCTTGTGCTTCTCATCTATTCAGAATGGATGGAAGAGTCCAATCCAGGCACCCAAGGAAATGTGAGCATGTTTAAGGGGGTATGTTCAGTGTAGGAAAGTCTGAGCTAGTGCAAACAGGAACTGAACAGGAAAAGCAAACAGACTCTTGTGCACTGTGGATTTTAGAGGGGATGTCATGGGTACCACTGGGCAGTAGTCTTCAACTTTTTCAGGCGCAAGACTCACCTTTGACTCAAACATAAATATGGGGAGCCACTTCTCAATATTTTACCATATATTTGCATGGTGGTAGTGCTGCTGTTTCAACCCAGCTTGGATCAGGCCATGACCCACCCAACCCATCAACGGAAGACCATTACTATAGGACATGCTGGCAAGTCAACTGAAGCTTGCAGGGTCAATCCCAGTTTATTTTAACCCACCCAAGTTATTGGGGTAGAGTGAGTTTAGCTAAACATATGATCCTTAGGTTGTGCATGTTGGGTAACTAACGGTCATTTTTGCTAAAGTCCTTTTCAGAATCTTCGTAAAGAAATGCTACAAAGAAATGTTACAACTTAGCATCATACCAAATTGCCTTTCATAAGAATCTTTTACCAAGTATTGGCAGTTCTCTAATGGGTCTGGCCCATCTGCCTGTTCATGTAAAGGTCTTGCCAATTGCTTTGTTTTTCTTTTAAAACGAGAACTTGTTATTGATTTGGAAATATTAATGCATACCAATAAGATTTTTCCCAGCATAGAAGCAATTTCTTTCAGTACATTATATATCATATATGCAGAGCATTAACCGTTGGCCTGCCAAAGATGCAGCCAGGTGGGAACTCTCTAAATTCAAAGCCTAAGTTTGTAAAGGAAAATATGGTTGATAAATGTAACATTTTCTAAAATAGGCACTCATGAAATCTGCGACTAGAGCATGGTATAAGGTTGAGATGCACTAAGTGCACGCCACATTTTTTATCAACTGATGGGTTCCTTAAATAAATAAAAAATATAGTTTAAAGAAAGCTAAAAAAAAAACCACCCAGACAACTTTGTTCTGGAAGGCAAATGGCATGCCTACAAAACCTGCCATTTAGCCAGCCAGCCAGCCAGTAGGTTACTGGTTTAACCACTTGATTGTAGTTATAGACCAGGGTTCGGGAACTTTCTCAGCCTGGTAGACTGAGATCTTTATCTGCACAAGCCCTGCAGGCCAAGTTTGGCAGATGGGTGCCAATCTCCTGACTTCATGTCAGGTGGCAACTGTGCCTTTGAAGTGCGTTTCCAAGTGATTTCTCTGGGAACTGCTTAGAAATGTACTCCACAGTGAAGACACACCTTTACCTATGACACACATGATGTCAGGGGTAGAGCCAAGTGAGTGTGGTTTGGGGGAAATGGCCTCACGGGTACCCTTTTTATGGACTTTTAAATTTTATTTTTAAGGTAAAAAAAAAAAAAGGAAAAACGCCCCACACATGCAAAGTTCTTTCCAATCTAATCTGTCCTCTCTGCTGATTCCAATAAATACGAAGACCATTATCTGCCAGATCCATTAGTCAACAAGAGCCCGTTCTTCTATAAAGATCCTTTTAAGAGCTTCACAGCTCTGCCTTTTTAGAGCTTCATAGCTTGGAGAATTTTAGCAGTTTTCCTCAAGTGTTGAAGGAGTGGATATTCAGTAATTCCACAGAGGCCCAAGACAGTAACAACAGGAACATAATTTAATTTAGTTATTAGATGCCTCTTTTCTTCCTGGTAGTTATGTGCTACCCAAAGGGATAATATAACTGTTTCCCTGCTCCCCCCCCCCAACCCTTCAGATTTAAAAAAAAAAGATTTTATAAATATAGTTCCAGTTCCTCTCTTTTGTTTTGATTATTATTTATTGTTTCTAGACAATGGCTTTTGAGAGAGAGAGAGAGAGAGAGAGAGAGAGAGAGAGAGAGAATATTACTGATTTAAAATGAAACATTTTTTTGGAGATCTGTAT
Organism: Podarcis pityusensis; assembly: GCF_964106645.2. Classification (NCBI taxonomy): domain Eukaryota; kingdom Metazoa; phylum Chordata; class Lepidosauria; order Squamata; family Lacertidae; genus Podarcis; species Podarcis pityusensis. Next base: position 64,965,741 of record NC_138031.1, read on the forward strand.
GACTCCAAGTGCATTCAGAAGCACTGTTAAGTACAGAAAGCATGACTTTATAATGAGAAGAGCTCAGGTACATACACACACAGGGGAGGGAGGGATGCTGGAGAGTGGGGGGGGGGCTTTTGGATTGATTTGTTATGAGATTCCCTGAGCAGGCAAGACACACAAATGAGTTCTCCGGTGTGGCACTGCCATGGGTGAATCTGTCTCTTTGTCAGGCTGTGCTCACATCTTGATACGAGGACTCTTCCTCTTCCTCTAGTCTACATGGAAAAGAACACTTGCACTACATTGTATTTAGAATAGAATCCACATGGGAGCGACCTGCTTTTGGAGGAGAGATTATATTTTGCTCGCTATTATTTCAGCTAACAGCTCACTCCTGTGCTATTCTGGCCCAGCCACCTGCTCAGAAAAACCCAGCATGCCGCTAAGTGTCACAGTACCCTAAATCAGAAGCCGAAACTCAGCCAAGTAGAATGCAGCAGCAAAGCACTAATGAGCTTGCCACGTAAGTTTATTTATTTGTGTGCAGAAATCTCAGCGACTGGTATTAGCGTAACAGCACACGGAGAATCTACAAAGCTGGCTAAATGCAGAACAGGGTTTCATGTTTTGTTTTGTTTTGTTTTTTCCAAATCTATGAATATTCTTTGACATTTGGAAAGGAAACAATGCTCTATTTCTATATACAGTCTGGTGAATTATCATTTGCTAGCATGTACAAAAGGTCTGGTCTCAATATAGGCTGAAAATGCCTCCTCGAAACCATGGATCAGACCAATTATTTGGGTGATGAAACATGTGACATTTTAAGTGTGCGTGGTGGCTGGGAGTTGAAAGTGACCCTGGAAACATGTTCTTTTTTCTGTCCTGTTTCAAATTCTGTAGGGAAGCCCTAGGGTTTTTGTGTGTGCAAGTTTTCAGCTTGACTTTGTTGCTGTTGTTGTTTAGTCGTTTAGTCGTGTCCAACTCTTCGTCAGGCACTCCTGTCTTCCACTGCCTCCTGCAGTTTGGTCAAACTCATGCTGGTAGCTTCGAGAACACTGTCCAACCATCTCGTCCTGTCGTCCCCTTCTGCTTGTGCCCTCCATCTTTCCCAACATCAGGGTCTTTTCCAGGGAATCTTCTCTTCTCATGAGGTGGCCAAAGTATTAGAACCTCAGCTTCAAGATCTGTCCTTCCAGTGAGCACTCAGGGCTGATTTCCTTCAGAATGGATAGGTTTGATCTTCTTACAGTCCATGGGACTCTCAAGAGTCTCCTCCAGCACCATAATTCAAAAGCATCAATTTTTTGGCTTGACTAAGTAAAGTCAAATGTGGCGGCTGCCTATTGGCCTATATATGTCACATCACTAACTTCCCACTCACCCCAAATCCAAATTATTTACAAATATTTGTGATCCTGGCAAAAAGGAGAGCTAAAAAATTATAGTCCCATAACACAACAGGTACTGCACCATAAAATGAACATTGGAAACTAGGACAGAAGTACTAGCATTGTAAACCCAGAAAATTAACAAAACAATCCTTAGATCCAAACGCACCCAAACAGGCATCTTTTCTCAGCTCTACCTGGAAATACCAAAATTTACATTTGGGATATTTTGTACAAAAAGCGTGTGCTCTGCCACTGACCTGTCTCAGCACCTTTTGTGAGTGCAGGACTGGTCTATATGAGGGATGCACCCTGATTACACATGGAGATAACTAGGCTTCGGCTAATCAGATTTGTGTGGATGCATTTTCCAAAGCACTGAAAGGCAGATTGAAAGGCTGATCTAGAGAACAGAATACCTGCTACTCCGATCTTTTTGAAAGCGGATCATCTTGCCCTGGAACTGCAGGCCCTTGGCACCCGTTTCAAAAAGACATCAGAGTAGGACAACCAGAAGGATGAGGAAAACATAAATGCAGCTTGTACAAAATGTCTTACTGGAAAGCACAGGTGGCTCTCTGAAAATAATCTCATTTCAGTTTTCTAGCACGTCCAGAACCTATATTGTAATAGCATTTGCACTTGCTGTAATTGAATCTAATATGATTTTGGAAGATTCAAAAGGGCATAATTACAATAATCAATACATCATAAAGTGGAATAAAAGCGTAAAGTAGAATTCTGATTCTCGAAAGGGGGGAGAGGTCTCATGAAACCTCAGCTCCACTTCCAAGCCTCTTTCCCCTTCCCTCCTACAGTGTTTCAAACTGGGATCACTTTACCCACTTACAGAGCAATCCTAAATCCTGGCTGGGATCAGAAAGTGGAGTGGAATGGGGCATCTGCTGCCAGGCTGCAGAATGGGGTGGGTTTGGGTTCATTTTTCACAGGACCAGTCAATCCAAAACCACAACCATTCCACCTCCACCCCATTTGGGAGTTTTGTGCTGGCTACTACCAAGTGGAAGAACCACGGGCAATACCTTCCTGACTACCAGGCTGGTTTTACATGATACCCAAAATCAGCTACCTGAAGTGACTACCCCAGTCTGCCTAAGAATAGGGCCAGCTCTGACTTGCATCTTGATGAACCCTAATAATTTTGTCCACTTTAACAAATGTGAATGTAATCTGCATTTGGTAGCATTGCATCTCCAGGATTTACCCTCTCGGATTGATTGATTGATTGATTGATTGATTGAGTGTGTGTGTAATGAACAGGTGCACAATACCAACTATGTAAGTCTTTAGAAACTGTCTAAGATTGAATATCTTAACTCCTGAAATGTTTTTCCCCCCTTCAGCAGTATTTTCAAATCTTTAAAGGCCACTCGCTCTTTCCTGCTTCCCTGGTGCAAAGGTAACAGAAACAGGTGAGCACTTTTGGAGAAGTCAGCTGTCTGAAAAGGCTACACATGCCAGAGACTGGATCACTGTCTTCTTTGTCTCGTGGTCATAAATTAGACGTGAGGGGAAGCCCAAAGGCAGAGAGTAAAAGTGTATGTATGAATGAGGGATTTTGAGCACAGAAATGGCCGCATGTGTTACATCAAGCAAACCTTCGCTCTTCCAAGCTCCCAGCTGCATTTAACACAAACCACTGAGCCTAGGGCTTGCTGATTGGAAGGTTGGCAGTCCAAATCCCCGCGACCTGTTGCTCAGTCCCTGCTCCTGCCAACCTAGCAGTTCAAAAGCATGCAGTGCAAGTAGATAAATAGGTACAGCTCCGGCGGAAAGGTAAATGGCGTTTCCGTGCGCTGCTCTGGTTTCACCAGAAGTGGCTTAGTCATGCTGGCCACATGACCTGGAAGCTGTATGCCAGCTCCCTCGGCCAGTAAAGCGAGATGAGCACCGCAACCCCAGAGTCATCCGCGACTGGACTTAACGGTCAGGGGTCCCTTTACCTTTACCTAAATACAAAACAAATACAAAACACTGTTGGAGAGTGGGGAGAGATGTTTGACCCTGAGAGGCCAAAGAGGCTCAGGTGGGTGTGCTCGTCCAAATACAGTGGTACCTCGGGTTAAGTACTTAATTCATTTCAGAGGTCTGTTCTTAACCTGAAACTGTTCTTATCCTGAAGCACCACTTTAGCTAATGGGGCCTCCTGCTGCTGCCATGCCACCATAATACGATTTCTGTTCTCATCCTGAACCAAAGTTCTTAACCCGAAGTACTATTTCTGGGTTAGCGGAGTCTGTAACCTGAAGCGTATGTAACCTGAAGCGTATCTTCAAAGAGCGGGGGATCCTCCTCTAGCAGCCCATTTCATTTCAATGATCCACCCATCCTCTACCAGCCTGAACACTGGTTTGTATGTGGTTCCTGGTCACCGATGACTACCAAGTTAATGATTAAATACAGTGGTACCTCGGGTTACAGGCACTTCAGGTTACAGATGCTTTAGGTTACAGACTCCGCTAACCCAAAAATAGTACCTCAGGTTAAGAACTTTGCTTCAGGATGAGAACAGAAATTGCACGGCGGCGGCGCAGCGGCAGTGGGAGGCCCCATTTGCTAAAGTGGTACCTCAGGTTAAGAACAGTTTCAGAATGAATTAAGTTCTTAACCCGAGGTACCCCTGTACAAGGCTGTAGTAAGAACTAATTTGATCAGAATCCCAGCAGCCTGTGAAGACATTTTCAAGGGAAAGCACTACAGCAGGGGCAGAAAAGTAATGCATTCTGCTTTATGGTGTCCTTATTGATCCTGCCTGAAGATAATTTCTATCAGATCCCCGTGCTCATATTTCGCCATAAAGGCCTCATGTTGATAGGGAAATGAAGCTGTACTACTAATTGGAAATGGGGCATTGGTTACCTGGGCAAAATAAAACCCAGCCACGACTTTCATTCATAACAAATACCGTTCAACTAGCTGTGCTCTGCCTCTTTGTCTCCTGAGAGAGTATTTAAGTGCCACTGCCTTAACTCATTTACAATCCTGAAAGCTAAGCCAAGGGTAAAGCTTAAGGTAAGTTTTAAAAATCAACTATAGATTTAGCTCCCTGTAGGTTAGCTATAAATTTAGTTCTTCGTGGTAGGATTTTTGTTCCTTCAAAAAGCAGGTAATAAGACTCTGAGGGCCAAAGCTGACGTGACAGGAAAGATCCATGAGCAAGATTTCCTGTGGGCCATTTTGTTAAAGTGAAAAGCAGCCATGGGAAGACCCAGAATCAGACGTAAGCCACGATTGGTGCTGAAGGTGAGGAGGGCTTAACCCTTTCCAATCACACCGTTTCCCCAGCCAACTATATGTTTCCAGGATACAGTGGCACCTCGGGTTAAGTACTTAATTCGTTCTGGAGGTCCATTCTTAATCTGAAACTGTTCTTAACCTGAAGCAACACTTTAGTTAACGGGGCCTCCCGCTGCCGCCACGCCGCTGGAGCACGATTTCTGTTCTCATCCTGAAGCAAAATTCTTAACCCGAGGTACTATTTCTGGGTTAGCAGAGTCTGTAACCTGAAGCGTATGTAACCTGAAGCGAATGTAACCTTGAGGTACCACTGTACTAAGTTCTCCCCTTGCAGGTCAGCTAGCAGCTTGAGGGACTCCTTTTGCTAATGGAAATGAAGTGGCAGCAGGGGTGTGGGGAGTGATTAAAACTCCTCCCCTAGAGCCAGAGCCACAATCTTACCCACCCCTGCTTTTCCCTTTAAAGGGAGGAAAGTCTACTTTGTTCCTGAAACAAGTTTCAAGTGCTGAAAACTTAATAATAATAATACCACTGTAAGATTTTGACTGCATATACACAGTACATTTAAAGCACACCCACCCCTCAAGAACCATGGGAGCTATAGTTTATCTCCCATAGAGCTTCAGTTCCCAGCACCCTTAAACTACAGTTCCCAGGATTTTTAAGGGTATATGTGCTGTGTCTGTTTATGTGTGTTTTCTCTAGAAAAAGAGATTCTGGAACTTACCACGAAGACTTCGCGCTGAGAGGTGCCAGAACTGAGTTCCAGTGAGTTCCAACTGGAAAAAGCACTGTGTGGCAGTAGTTGTGTAGTTCAGGGGTCACCAACCTAAGACCCATGGGACGGAAGTGGCCCGCAGAGGTAGTTTGACCTGCCCACAAGCCACCCCCAAACCGAGCCGCCTGCTCGCGCACTGCGCTAAACCGGTACAGCTTCCACGGCACCAGAAATCGCATCTACGCACACACAGACTCCGAAAATCGTGGGTGCTCTCACGAGCGATCTGGCCCACAGAGGGATCTCTATGGGACTGATCCGGTCCAGGCAAGATAAACCTTGCCGACCCCTGGTGTAGTTAGTTTCAAACTCTGACGGGTTTACGGAAGGGGTGAGGAACCTTTTGTCATACTGAGGGCTGCTTTCTAGGCAATTTTTGAAGAGCCACATTACCGGTAACAGGAGGGTTCTGAGGTAATAGCAGGCAGAACACAAATGTACATTTTACCTTACTGCCAGCAGGCTGGTTTCGACGCACGCAAGCTCTCTCTATTCCTGCAAGCAATTATCAGAGTTCAAGGAGACATGTCAGCGAGGCAAAAATTCTTGGGGTGAGGAGTGTGGCCTGAGGAGAATCCCATGAGCCAAATAGTGAGTTTCTCCACTCCTACTTTATGGGAACACCCTTAATGGACCATGGGGCCAGAGGGAAAGAAGATAAAGTCACTACCAGAGAAGAGTGGAAAATTAAATTGTTGGACTATGCCAAAATGGCAAAATTGACCGGAAAGCTCAGGAACCAAGAAGACCAAACCTTTAATAAGGAATGGGAAAATTTTATAATTTATCTTGGAGACCACTGAAAGCAGGTGAAAACATTAGCAGGATTGCAATAACACTTGTAATGTAACAGGTATTATGGAGATAATGAAGATAGATAGAGATAGAGAGATAGAGATAGAGATAGAGATAGAGATAGAGATAGAGATAGAGATAGAGATAGAGATAGAGATAGAGATAGAGATAGAGATAGAGATAGATAGAGATAGAGATGTGGAGTACAGAAAAAGATGCAGTAGAAAAGATTTAATAACAGAACCCATGGAGGGGAAGGTGCAAAGTCCAGAGATTCAGAGGAATCTCTTAATTGTGGATATGTGTTATGTTATTTTTATAATTTTATACTTGTAAAATCAAATAAAAATTATGTTCAGACAGAATACAAAAAATAAAATAAAAATAAAACTATTTTTAAAAATGTGCAATGGGGCCCTCCCTGCTCTTTTTGTTGCGTGGGGCACTGGGTTTTGTCCCCAATGACACCACCACTCTGTGGTGGGAGCACTTAGTTCTACGTTTTGTCCTTCAAAGTAGCTTTCTCTAGCCAGAAGTAGTTTGGCAGGTGGGACCGAGCCGCTAGTAAGTCGCTGCTGGTTACAGAGAGGGAGGAGCGAGGAGACAGGGAGGTTGATGCAGGACAAACACACCATGAAACATCTGGTCTTAATTACTTCACCATTAAACCACTATCACAGGGTCTTAGGCATGGTTCTTCCATGACATTTTCTGAATTGTGTGTAAGTGGTAACCCCAGACACTTTATGCTGGTGCCATATAACCAGGCAGCCATGATGGTTGCAATCGAGACGTGAAAAATATGCTGCATGATTCTTAAGAAATGAACTCTCAACGCACTGGGCTGCTTCCCTCTGCTCAGTTTTCTGTGTATTTCCCCTCCTTTTCTCATTACCTCTTAACATTGTTTGCTTTTTAAATTGTATGCCTTAATATATAGTATTTGTATCTTGATTATTAATTTTATGAGGTGACTGTGGCAGGGGAGTTTGTATTATTGTTTGCATGCTGAAAAATTAATAACAATTTTTAAATAATTAAAAACTAACTTTTCAACAGCCTGTTCATTTCATACGGGCTATTTGCTTACTTCCCCCTGCACAACATCACCCACCACCCAAAAAAACAACAACCCATTGGCTATGTTTCCAGAATAAAGAGCTCCAATTGGCTTGAAAGTTATAACAATGGGCCTCAGGATTAATGTTCATGTAATTTCAATGATTTTACTTTCTTGGGCTCCATGATCACTGCAGATGGTGACAGCAGCCACGAAATTAAAAGACACCTGCTTCTTGGGAGAAAAGCAATGACAAACTTAGACAGCATCTTAAAAAGTAGAGACATCACCTTGCCAACAAAGGTCCGTATAGTAAAAGCTATGGTTTTCCCAGTAGTGATGTATGGAAGTGAAAGCTGGACCATAAAGAAGGCTGATCGCCGAAGAATGGATGCTTTTGAATTATGGTGCTGGAGGAGACTCTTGAGAGTCCCATGGAATGCAAGAAGATCAAACCTATCCATTCTGAAGGAAATCAGGCCTGAGTGCTCACTGGAAGGACAGATCCTGAAGCTGAGACTCCAATACTTTGGCCACCTCATGAGAAGAGAAGACTCCCTGGAAAAGACCCTGATGTTGGGAAAGATGGAGGGCACAAGAAGGAGATGACAGAGGACAAGATGGTTGGACAGTGTTCTCGAAGCTACTAGCATGAGTTTGACCAAACTGCGGGAGGCAGTGGAAGACAGGAGTGCCTGGTGTGCTCTGGTCCATGGGGTCACGAAGAGTCAGACACGACTAAACGACTAAACAACAATAACAATTTCAATGATTAGCCCGGGATGGTGACACAGATGGAAAAATGAAGTCTGTAACCGTGTCCTATGGTTGCAGGTTCTGGTTAAGAAGAAGAGACCTTAACCACAATCCCAGATTCAGATGACATACTAAGCCAAAATCTGGTTCTCATTTTGCCATTATCTCATCAAGCCATTATCACTTGCAGTAATAAGGACTGTTTTCAATCCAGCTTTTCGGATTGCAATTGCCCCCTAGAAGAATCTAGAAAGTAGAGTCTTTCTCAGCCACTTTCCTCACAAAGTGGCCTTTCAGCTGTATTAGCATACCCTCCAATATTTCTCTGCTGAAAATAGGGATGCCCTATTCCATACCCTCCAACATTTCTCAAATGGAAATAGGGATGTCCTAAGGAAAAGCAGGACATTCCTGGTTTGAATCAAAAACTGGGATGGCTTCTGTAAATCTGGGGCTGTACCTGAAAAATAGGGAAACTTGGAGGGTCTGTACTAGTCAATGACCGTAGAATTCAGGGCTGAAAGGATATCTGCTCTGTTCACTTTCTAGCTTCAGTTTGGTTAGCTTCGCTGTGTGATTTTTGTGCATTGGTGCACTGCAGAGGTGTCTGAGTGGTGAGGCTCTGCAAGAGAAACTTGGCATTAAGAATACCAATCCCTCACATCAGTTGTGCCTGCTATAGTTTGTTAAGCAAATATTTCCATAAAGCTTTCACTCTGGGTACATGCTGTATCGTTTCCAACAGCAAATGTATGTTTAACTGGTAAAGAGCACTGAATAGTAGCTTCTCAAGGTTCTCAGTATATTAATTGGATCAATTGGAAAGGAGAACACAGGGACTTTATTTAAAGGCCGGATCCAGCTCAGGTTGTGCTTTATTGCATGCAGCCAGTAGTCCCAGAAAGCAGGGGTTGCCTCAGCCTCTGTATCTGTGACCTGATTCACAGGTGCATCACACTCCACAGACGAACTCTCACATCCCTTTGATGCAAGTTTAACTAACTGAACATGATACTTTCCAACAGAAGTATCTCGCCTATTTGGCCGTGAGCTTCCAAGTGACATCAAGTGATGAGATCCCAGGTGATGCATGAGTGTGTGTAAATCCATTCAGACACATCCATCCGATTCAAAGGGAGATGTCCGCATGTCTGTATCAACTATGCAATTAGATCAGGGGTGGAGAACCTTTGGGTCTTCCAAAGTTGCTAGACTACAACTCCCATCATACACAACCACAGGCCACACTGGCGAGTTGGAGTCCAACAATATCTGGAGGGCCACAGCACAAAGTTAGATCACATGATTAAGGGGTCGCAGTGTTTTCCCAGAAGTGTCCTTCTCCAGCGTTGCTTTCAAGCCTTGCGCATCCTCTTCTGCATCCTCTTAAACATCCAATCAGGTCAACCCAATCATTTCCCACTAATGTCCAGCCAGCAGCTTGCAGAAATGTCATTTAAAAGACATAAGACATCTGTGGTTTGTTGAGCCTGTCAGCAGGTCACCGCTGTGACTGAAGTTTATTAGCCAGGCTGACAAGGTTTTTCCTTCCTGTCCAAGCCAACAGCCCATTTTCTAATTCAAATGATTTTCTTCTTTATTATCAACAAACCATTCTTTGTGCTTTTATTTGTTGGTTTGGTGGAGGGCACTGCTGATCTTACACTGAACAACTCACGGGCACTTAATTGCATCCAATTTATGGGCTTGGGGACCACTGGAGAACTGCTGTACATGTATGTGATGAGAGAGAGAGAGAGAGAGAGAGAGAGAGAGAGAGAGAGAGAGAGAGGGCGCAGTGGGGAAGGCTGGCATGGAAGAGGTTGGGTGTCCCTAATCTCTTTTGACTGGCCCCACTCACTGCTAGCTTTGGTAGAGCATACACTGTCCCTTCCATTATCCACAAAGGGAATGTGGCATAAGAAATATTGGCCACCCTATTCAGGAAGAAACAATGGCTGCTTTTATGGACCCCCAGCACATAACTAGTTGGCTGTAAGGGCCCCCAGCCAACAGCATGAGCAGATGCCCTCACATTACTTACGTGACAGAACCCCTGAATGCTCAATTGGGTATCATTTCTGGGTAAATAAAAGGTTATAGAAAGGAGGAAGGAAAGGTTATTTGGAAGGAATGTGGTGACAGGGACCCATGGGACAGGTGTTTTCCTGGTGACAAGAGCATGGGGTCTCCTTCAAGCTGCACAAGAAATTGGAGAGGAATGACACAAGCAGATGCTGGCTCTTGGCATAGGCAACATTACACAATGTCAGGTGGAAAAAAACAGGGGGGGGAGAGCTACTCTTTATAGCTTTTAGTGTTTGATTAGCCCACAGCTTCATCTGTTATACGGGAGAGAATAAATGTGTACAGAATATATAAATTCTGCATAAATGAAGGACTTCCAAACAGAAGTCACCTTTGAAGTTTTCCTGACTGGAAGCGAAGGGGGAAATTACAAAACTGTAATAGCAGCCATGGGGGTCAGGAAGAGAGTTTCCCCCAAGCTGAAATGCAGATTACAGTTGAATACCATGATCTTGTCATTTGCCATACAAACCTCAAGGGACCCACACCTGCTCTTACTTGCTTGTAATCCCCCATACACTTTCCTATGACAACGAGGGATGTGGGTGGCACTGTGGTCTAAACCCCTGAGCCTCTTGGGCTTGCCAATCATAAGGTCCGTGGTTCAAATCCCCACAAAGGGTGAGCTCCTGTTGCTCTGTCCCAGCTCCTGCCAACCTAGCAGTTCAAAAGCACACCAGTGCAAGTAGATAAATAGGTACTGCTGTGGCAGGAAGGCAAACAGTGTTTCCATGCGCTCTGGTTTCCGTCACAGTGTCCTGTTGCACCAGAATGGTTTAGTCATGCTGGCCACATGACCCAAAAAGCTGCCTGTGGACAAATGCCGGCTCCCTCGGCCTGAAAGTGAGATGAGAGCCGCAACCCCATAGTCACCTTTGACTGGACCTAACTGTCTAGGGGGTCCTTTTCTCCTATGACAAAACTTCCACTGAATAGAGTTCCTCCTCCACCTAACTGGTTTTCCAACCAGTTTTGACTATCATAATAAATTATATTGTTCGTATCTGATATTCTTTTGACTGTGATACAAAGGGTTATAATCCATATCATTCTGGCTGTTTCACTGAAATAAGTACATTTTTTCTGTCACATTTTATCTGAAGATGTCGTGGTGTATTTATTGGTTATTTTTATTTCTAAGCTCTGAGACACTTTATTGTTTTTGCGAAGTCTGTCAAACTGTCATCTTTACTAGGGGTAGGGATTTGAGGAGAAAGTGTCAATTATATTAAAGAGCATATATAGAGTGTGTGTGTTTATACTAAATAGCATACACACACACACACACACACACACACATCTATCTATCATCTATCTATCTATCATCTATCTATAGTGTGTGTGTGTGTGTGTGTGTGTGTGTGTGTGTGTGTACACATGCACACATGTGTGTGAATAGATAGAAGTGTTTTTTTTGGCTTTGGAAATACACATGGTAACACATACAGTCATGATCAATGCAAAAACCATTACAACTTTCACCAAGCGTGACCCTCATTAGGAAGTAGGTTTCTGTGTATGCGATTTATGTAGATTCTTTATATGTATGCATGCATTTTATTGCATTTAACAAATAAAAGCAATTTAAAACCAGAAAAAATTAAAAGAATGAGAACTACAAGCTACATAAAATGCTCATCTAGTAAAGATTAATAAGGAAATATCCTACCCATCCCAATAAAATACAAGCACCACTTCTCTGCCTCTAACCTCTGTCTCTGTGTGCCATAATTAAAATAATGAGCTTTAACAAACTTTAAAGAATGGAGGGAGCAGTTAGACTCTTTGAGCACAAGTAGCAATGAAGGAGAAATTTGACTCTGTTGCTATTTTAATGGTGAACCCATCAAATTCGCACTTCCTGAAATAATATGCAAACCAAAACACAGCTATTCTTCACACATACCGATTTAAGAAATAAAATGAATAAATAAAACACTTCTAATTTTGCAATGCAGTTTTTCAGTCAACTAATGTGTACAAAAATGCATAGATTAGGGAAACGTGCATTAAAATGTATATATTTGTGAAAATAATAAACAGGAACACGTTATGTTGGGGGGGAATATTTTGCAAAAATGTGACTGTTAGGCAAAAAGCAAGCCAAACTCTATCTGTTAGTAGAAATCTGCAGCGCTGATGAATTTTCATGAGGTGGTGTGGTTTTTTTGCAAATTGATACGGAGATGAGGAGAATGGAACTCAAGACTGGACAAGAGAGAAATGGAGAGAAACTGAAACTGACCGATGTAAAGGTATCACTGCCTTGCCGTGGCGAAGGGGCTTGAATAACTCAGAGAAGCTATGAACTATGCCGAGCAGGACACCCAAGATGAACCAGTCATAGTGGAGAGTTTTGACCAAACGTGATCCACCTGGAGGAGGAACCTGCAAGCCACTCCAGTATCCCTGCCAAGAAAACTCCATGGACAAAGACAACAGGCATATAAAAGTTATGACGCTGGAAGATGAGCCCCTCAGGTTGGAAGGCGTCCAACATGCTACTGAGGAAGACAGAAGTGCCTGGCATGCTCTGGTCCATGGGGTCACGAAGAGTTGGACACAGCTAAATGACTAAACAACAACAACAACAACCCTTGACCATTAGGTCCAGTCATGACCGACTCTGGGGTTGCGGCGATCATCTCGCTTTACTGGCCGAGGGAGCCGGCGTTTGTCCGCAAACACCTTCCGGGTCATGTGGCCAGCATGACTAAGCTGCTTCTGGTGAACCAGAGCAGCCCACAGAAATGCCATTTACCTTCCCGCCAGAGCAGTATCTATTTATCTACTTGCACTTTGACATGCATTCAAACTGCTAGGTCGGCAGGAGCAGGGACCGAGCAACGGGAGCTCACCCCATTGCGGGGATTCGAACCGCCGGCCTTCTGATTGGCAAGTCCTAGGCTCTGTGGTTTAACCCACAGAGCCACCCGCGTCCTGTAACTGGATTTCGGAACATGATTTTTGGTCTCCCAGTGCAGCATCTCCAATGCATCTCACCCTGACCTCCATGGCACCTTCCCCACTGCTTGTCTTCTGTGGAGACCTGCTTACTGTAGCAGCCCGGTAAGGAGAAGACAGGTGACAGGACTAGGGTTAGGGAAGAAGCAGTAGGGTGGAGCCTGTCTCCCACTGCAGTGGGCGGTTTAGAGGCTTGGGCAACCCTAATTACCAATTGTTGGCAACTGGTAAAGTGACTTTGTAGTGTCCTTCAAGCAAGGCTTTTGGTTGATGGAGAATACCCAGACTCCCATTACTGCCTTAGCTGTGTGCTCAGGGATGCAACTTGAACCCACTTTCCTGACGAAAGGCTGTAGCTTCCAGGACTTCCGGGTTAGCGCGATCGGCTAATGGCGGATTCCCTCCGAGCTCCGGAGGGAATCGGCTTGACAGGGGCTGGGTCTTGCCGTGCCGGCGACACGGGGACCCTCAAAAACCACGGGCATAGGAGCCCGTGGACATGGTGACTCGGCGGGCATCGTTAAGCGCCCTCCCGACTCGCGAAGGAGCCTTTTTAAAGGCTACGGAACGGGTGCCGGGGAGCGGCGTGGTGCTGTGAGTCTTCTGCTTCCCCTGCCGAGCGAAGCCGCATGCCATTTGTCGGAGAGCGCTGACTTCTTCCTATTAAAATTTGGACTTAAAATCAAGAACAACAACCCGTGAGTAATTGGGAAATTGGATTACAAATAATTTGATTATGAATTTGGCACGAGCGGGGGAGGTGAAAAAAAGGGAAGTCCGCCCCCCCCTTATTGTAAACAGTTTGAAGCAAGGAGCTGTCAACTAAGGTTGCGTGAAGAATTGGGGTAATTCGATAAAAGATATAAATTCCACAGATTTAAAGGACTAAGCTAATGTGCCGGAGGACAAAAGTTTAATTATTTGGACTAAGTACCACCTTTCTCAAGCCCGGGAGTAACCCGTGAAAAGAGCCTGCAGAGGATTTATAGAAAACTTTTGACAGCTGTCAAATTAGCTGTCAAAGCCGGAAAAATCAAAGCTTAAATTCTAACCGGCTATACTGCTACAAAATATTGAAAGTAAAGAAAGACTGATACAAATAAACTTGATTTTTGGATCGGAAGGGAAAAGAAATACTAAGTAACTAGAATCCCTCTAGAGGGGATTCTTGGATATTACAAGAATGGAACTAGGTCGGGAAATACGAGCTGACTTCAAGAGCTTATTTTTCTCATGGGAAAGCTGCAAGAGAGGATAGAGCAAGGCCATGTTTTGTCTACAAGTCCTACGAAACCGAAGTCAACAGAAAATATACCTACTGAGTTGGAAAGGGACTTGATGCTCAAAACACAGGCAGCTGGACAAGAAAAGAAACCAAAGACTAAGACATCAGCTGAACAGGAGGAGCAGAAAGAAGGGGTGGCTGAAAAGTTACAGAAGATAAAAGAGAGCCGGAGACCTGCCAAGAAGAATTCCAATTCGACTAAGATGAAAACTGGATTATTTGGGACATATAAACTTAAGAAACAGAGTTGGAGCTCCACCTCTAAACAAGTAGGCCTTGCTGGAAGAAATATGGTTAACATGGAGAAGGTACTTCCCCGACCTGGGGCGTTCAATATGAAAGATTTTCGAAGAAGCCGGCGGAAAGGGACTGAGAGAGATCCGAGAGCCTCGGACGTAAGGTCACCAGGCTAAAAAGATGGACTAATTGGACTTTGGTTTGGGATTGAAACCGGGAAGAGAAGGGTGGGGTTTAGAAGTCCAAAGGGGGCCTGATTTTTATTTTGCAGTGTAAAACTATATGCTCTTTATTATTATAAGAATGGGGAATCTGTGGATGGGAATTAGGGACAATCTTAGGGAAGGTATTTTATTATTTGTTTTTATATCTCTTTTTTTTATCTTTTTTTATGTATGATTAAGGTATATATTCTAAAAATTGCTAAATAATCTAAATTAATGGATAATAATGAATTAAGGTTTAAAATTATTATAAAGAATCACATTAATAATTTATGGTTAAGTAAATTAATAAATTATGATTAGGACATTAAGGATAAAAACTTGCTTGAATAAACAATCGGAGTTGGAATACAATAAGGGGAGGCGTGGGGAAGTCATGAAAAGAAGTTATTGAAAATGAGACCTAAAAGGTGGAATTTTTTTTTTATGTCGTGTTTTGTGTTATTTTTGTGTGTGTTTTTGTTTTGTTTTTTTGTAACCTTTTGAAACTTTAATAAAGATTATTTTAAAAAAAAAAGAAAGAAAGGCTGTAGCTTCCAGCTTCCATGCAAAAGGTCCCAGCTTTGGTTCCTGGCATTTCTAGGTAAGACCTGGATAGCTCAGTTGGTTAGAATGTGGTGCTGAGAGCACCAAGGTTGCAGGTTCGATGCCCATATGGAACAGCTGCATATTGCTTCTGCAGTGCAGGGAGTTAGATTAGATGGTCCCAGGATGATCTGGTTCTGTGATTCTATGAAACTCTAGAGTGCTTCTGCCAGTCAGTGGGGACATCACTGAACCAGATGGACCAATGCCCTGACTCAGCAGAAGGCCATTTCCTATATTCTTTCCATTCCAAGGGAGAATCTCCTGGGGTCAGTTCAACTTGTTTTATGACCATTTTACACTGAGAATCACAGCCCATACTTAGCAGATCTCTAAACTTGTGCTTAATAAGAGCCTGCAGGTTCCCAGGAGGCAATGCCTCTTCCAAAGATTTGCCTTAGGAGCAAAAAGAAAGAAAACCAGTTTTTTCCCCCCCGGAGAATCTATTACTAGGCTGAGACTGTGACTTTCCCCCCTTTTTCTTTTGCAAAGGTTTGGAGTGCAGTGCTGCTACCATTTTTACATCCCTGTCTTTTTTGGAAGGCTGGCAAAACTATCATTTTATTATTTTGTGTTTATTTATTGGATTTTTTAAAAAAAATGTCTCCGATCCAGTGGCTTGAGGCGGTGCACAAAAAAGCAGAACAATGCAGCTATATAGCAAACCAAACAAAAAAGCAGATCACAATAAAATCTGAAATCCAACACAGACTCAGAGACAGAGACTGAGCACAGACATAAATATCCACAAAATACTTGTGCAAGGTATACTGTCCTCTTCTGCAAAACCCTGCAAATTTAACCTGTTTGAAACCTAAAATATCCTCTCTTGATAACCAGATCAGAAACCCATGTTTCCAGGGCACTGGGTCAATTAGAGTTGGGCAAGGCATAGATTCATAGATTCATAGAACAGTAGAGTTGGAAGGGACACTGAGGATCATCTAGTCCAACCCCTTGCAATGCAGGAATATGCAATTGTTCTACACAGGGATCGAACCTGCAACCTTGTCGTTATCAGCACCACACTCTAATCAGCATGAATGGCATTGGACATAGGAGTGTAACAAACTATGCAGAGAATCCCAAAGGGATAAGTGCAAGGGAGGTTATTCAATTCAGTTCACATTTAAAGTCAAATCTCCCTAATTTGCACTTTCTGAAACAACCTGTAACACAGCCATCCATTCTTCAACATTTGCCCCTTTTCTGAATTTTGCAATGCAATTCCCCAGCTGTGGAATGTGTGCAAAAATGCACCATGTGTGGTTAAATGTGGATAACAAAGCATATATTAGTGAAAAGAGCGTACAAAATAATAATAATAATAATAATAATAATAATAATAATAATAATAATAATAATTACATTATAGGGGAAATTGCTATGTGTATACAACACTGTATACAAAAATGTGTGTGCTAGGAGAAATTTGACTAAAACGCTCATGAATTTTCATGAGGGCTTAAAAAAAAAAATCTGCAAAATCACGTGGAAATGTCGAGAACTGAACTTACAATTGGACAAATGAGAAACTGAGCGTAACCATAACTGACAGATTTACCCAACCCCCAAACTGAATCCGCAAATGTGTCAAATATTCTGTGTTTGACAGGAAATTGAGTAGAAAATACTCACCAGTGTTTTGCAAGGTTGGGGATCTCTCTGAATGGCATTTGATTCTTTTAAAGCCAGTCTAAGCCAAACCTTTGCAATCAAGACCAATACGTACTCAAGCTCATTACACTTCAGATTTACACTTCAGAGAGTTCCTTGGGGTCACTTCACACATTAGACTTTTGAGAAGAATATGCTGAAGAGATTATAAGCGGAGCGCTAAAAGTAAAACTATAAACTGTGAATGTGGAGTGGGGGGAAAGTTTGAAAACACATATAATCAAGGAGTGCCAACTGACTGCAGCTCCGTGTTGAGGGTAGGCTTGGTGGCAAAGCCAGATGCACCTTTTGTAATGTGTGAAATGGCCCTGATGAAGCTCCCCAAATCATGTTGTTACAAGGTGTCAGAGGCCAGTGACTCCAAGACGGGGAACTTAGATATGTTTATACACACCTGCTCTCGCAAATCTTTGCTGCCTTGATTCTGCATGCCAAGATGGGCAACAGGTTCTGAGCGCATTGTCTGGGAATGGAAGGACTGGAGAGCAAATCCAGGGCATTTTTCATTCAGTTTGCTGTGATTCAGAACCACTTGTGAGAGGTTAGGGTTGTGATCACTCATTTGCAAGCACGGCTCATTCATTCTAACCCACACAGTCGACCCCTCTGGCAAAAGGATGGGACTTTGCTGCCACGTGTACACAGGGAAGGACATTTTTCCTTATGAAAACCAATGAGCCAGGCTCTCTAATAAATCTGTCATTGACTGGGCTGTCATTGAGTGGGTGGAAGGCAGCATGAAGGGCAGCCCTTAGAATGAGTCAGTTTATTTAGATGTCAAGGACCTACTGCTGCCATTTTACCCATCATTAATTCTTTTCACCCCTCGAAAGAAATCCCAAGGTCCAATGGATTCTGTACTTTTCCCCCTACACTTTTGGGGAGGGCTGCTGTCCAGAGTGTTGATTGGGAAATCTAGACTTGTGGTATTACTATGAAGCCTTTCACAAGCTGCACCTTCACAATGGCAGCCCGGTCCTACGCCCATTTACTTGGGTGTAGTCCTACTGAGTCCATGTGGATTTCATCCTAAGAGGGACTGCAGCCCTGGTGGAGGATGATATGGAGTGGGGCACACGGATGTAAGATCACACATGGATTCTCCCTGGATGGTGATTCATCATGATGCCTTTTTATGAAATCTCCATGTACAGAAGCAGATTGCCACTGGATGCCAATTGGCACTGAGCAAGAGTGAAAGAGGGTTACTACCTTGAGGATCCTGGCTAGGCTAAATCAGACATGGGAACCTTGAGTCTGTGAGTGAAATGTGGCCCTCTCAGTCTCTCTGTCTGGCCCTTGGGATTCTCTCCAGGCCACCACCTCTCTCCCAAGACCCATGCCTTGCTTTGCTGCAGAGGGAGGCACAACGGGCCCCATAGAATGGGCCTGGTGTATTGTGATGCTGCTGAAATACTGCTCCTATCAGGAAGCACACATTCTCTTGAAGGAGCACTGCACCCAGTTCTTGCCATTAACATCCATCCATGAGGCCCTGATCTAGTTATGATTGGTTATGGATTATTAAACAGCTGCCCTCAATAAGGGAGCAGTGATCCCTTATTGATGGAACACTCATTAGGGTTCATTCCATTAGGATACGTTCTCCTCTCTTTGCGTCCGTGTGATCATACCTTTTCACTTCATCTCCAGCAATTAGATTAAGCAAGTTATTTTTGCTCTTGTTTTGCTTCTTCTGATGCTATTTTGATTGCCCTGCTGTTGATGCTGTTTGCTGAGGCTTTTTGTCTATTTGGATTTCAAAAAAAGAAGAACCACCACCTAATTATTGTAATCATACATTGTCTTAGCTTCTTTTTATCGTAAACCACCTTGGGAGCCATCGTAGAGGAAAGGCAGTGTATAAATAAACAAACATAATGGGAAAGCGAGTTCCTTAATGAGAAGTCCTTTCCTGGTTGTAGAGCACTCATCAGTGAGTTGACCTGGGATGCAGTGCAGATTCCACATGCCTTTCCCAGATGATATCCCAGGAAACTGTCTGACGCAAACATGCTTTAAGAAAAACCTCCGAGGTGTATGCCGCCCATGTCTGGGTCCATCCTATTACACCATTATCCTACTGATTCACTCCGCAAAGCGAAAAATCCAGACACGAACCTTGGAGGCTGCCAGACGATTTAGATAGATGACAGGTTGCTGAGCGACTCTTGAAATTTCTGCCTGCCACCTCCTGAGCAGCAGCTGTCGTATTTTAACCATGGCATTTCCGTTAGCCACGTTTTATCCAGAAACAATGGTATTAATATGATGTGCCTAAAACAGATTAAGAATGTGACAAGAATCAGCAGAATATATATCTGTATGTATACCCCCACACCCACACATACAGACATATATCTCTTTATTGGCTGTCGCTGTAACAGAGAATTGTTCGTTATATGCTGCAGTGGCCAGGATGACATCGCAGCACACCTTACTGTGGAAGCGCAGATCCATGCTGCAGAAACTGAACTATAGTCACATGCAAGACTAGCCCAAGTCCTTTCTGGGCCTGAGATACAAAACCCAAATGGCATCCTTTCCGAAAGCTGAATCATAGGCCACATTTCTCTGCGACTTTCTTCAGTGAAAGCACCTCATTGAAATGAACAAGAGCTTTGGGTGAACACTGCTGTCCTTTCGCAAAACTCCTGTCAATTCCAATGAGGCTTCTGCAGAAACTGTGCTCCGTGGAGCAGCCCTCAGTTCTTTGTGTCTCCCACACTGTTTTCCTTAATGACTTCCTAAATCCACCACCTGAGGTTACCACTTCCTTTTGGTTTGTAGCAGAACATGGCTTGGGGTAACCAGAGAGAGAGATAGAACATTAACATCATAGTTTCCACTTCAGGATGACACTTTGAAGTCAACAACAGGCAAATCTGTGGCATATTGCTGTAAGCCACCATGGTCCTTGCATGGGATTCAGCAGGGTGTATGTCAATGAAACACCCTGTAACCCAAAGATGGGGAACCTCAAACTCCAAAACTACAATAGGGCAAGGTGATGGAATGCAGATCGGTTATTAGTGTTTCTTTGTCCTAGCAGACCCCTACACATCCCAGAATCTGTTGGCACCTAGATTGGCAAATTTTGCATTTGTTTGTTTGTGTAAAGCACTCCTAGGACTTGGTTGAATGGGTGGTAGATATGAGTAATTAGTAAATAAATACTATAAACAAAAACAATATATGCTTGCAATCCTATACCCAATTACCTGGAAGCCCCATTGAACCCAATAGAACTTACACCTGTGCAGCCAAGATGGTCCTGCAAGCCTGCAAAACTCCTCCGAGACTCTGACTTACACTAAAACAAAAAGAGGTAAAGGTAAAGGACCCTGGGTGATTAAGTCCAGTCAAAGGTGACTATGGGGTGTCAGCACTTTTCTCCACTTTCAGGCTGAGGGAGCTGGCGTTTGTCCACAGACAGCTTTCCAGGTCATGCAGCCAGCATGACTAAACCGCCACTGGCGCAATGGGACACCATGACGGAAACCAGAGTGCACGGAAACGCCGTTTAACTTCCCGCTACAGCAGTACCTATTTATCTACTTGCACTGGCATGCTTTCGAACTGCTAGGTTGAGAGGAGCTGGGACAGAGCAATGGGAGCTCACCCCGTTGCACAGATTTGAACTGCTGACCTTCTGATTGGAAAGCCCAAGAAGCTCAGTGGTTTAGATCACAGCACCACCCCCATTGAGTACTACATATGCAGACTTGATGCCTTTAACACTATGCCTGCTCCCCCCCCCTGCCCTCCATACTTGACATCCAGCATGATTAAGAATTCAAAACTCGAAAGCTTGACCACCTTCTTGTGACATTTGGTGTTCCTTGACTGTAGATTTTTCCAGTTTTAACTAGACTGAGAAGTTCATGTGTGGATGCACCACTGAAGAATGAGGAAGTAGCAAATGAACATTTTAAAAGGGAAACAAGTGCTGTCAGCAAGGCGGCTAGTATTTACTAAAGCTCTCTCTGTCTTTGAAGTTCACCTCCTAGAAAGAACAATACTGACCCCTACAAGAAAACGCAGGTTGAAGTTTTCAAATATTCATTTTTAGCTTTTACTAGAGTTCGATAGTGGCTCTGGCAATAGGTACTCAATAAATCTATCAAATAAATGAATGGTTCAGTTTACTGATTACTGTTAAAGGCCTTGCCCCTTTGAAAATGCAGTCAATAGATATTTTATCGCCACAACTCAAGCAGCTGCAAAGTGACATGTATTCTAGGAGCTGTTATTAAGAAAGCAAAGTTTGTTAGCTATGGAATATGTGGTATGCCTGTCCCAGACCTTCTGAGTTTCCCGCTCCTCCACATCCCCCACCACACACACAAAATTGGTATCAATTTAGTTTATCCCTCACTGTCTGTATTCCACCTTTCCCTTCAACTGGTACTCAAAAGCACACTGCCTCAGACAGTGGAAGTAAATGGCTGGTAGCTATTGATCGCTTTATCCTCCATCCATTTGTCAAATTCTTTTTTTCAAGCCATCGCTACCCCTTGTGGGAATGAATTCCATAGTTTAACTAGACACTGTACCATGCAACACTCCCAATGATGCTTTTGCTCCCTGCTAAGCTCCCTGCTGCTTGTCCCTCCCCCTCTTGGTAAGTAGCAGCAGCACATGGTGCTGAGAAACCAAAAAAGCGTCGCAGCCCCCCCCCCTGCACCCCTGGGCTTGCCAATCATAAGGTCAGCAGTTTGAATCCGCTTGGCGGAGTGAGCTCCTGTTCCTCTGTCCCAGCTCCTGCCAACCTAGCAGTTCGAAAGCACACCAGTGCAAGTAGATAAATAGGTACTGCTGTGGCGGGAAAGTAAACGGTGTTTCCGTGCACTCTGGCACTCGTCACAGTCCTCCGTGCACCAGATGCGGTTTAGTCATTCTGGCCACATGACCCAGAAAGCTGTCTGTGGATAAACGCCGTCTCCCTTGGCCTGAAAGCAGTGAAGAGTGCAGCATCCTGAAGTTGAATTTGACTGGACTTAACCATCCAGGAGTCCTTTAACTTTACCTATCTATGCTGGCCATACTGGTGTGTGGTTGTGGGTGTTGGAGCTGTATAAATTTGTTTTTGTTTTGTTTGAATTTGTAAGTGGCACAATCTTTTAATGTTTATGCCTTCAAATGTGCTATAAGTTGCTTGGAGACTTTTGGGGAACAAGCAACTAACCAGTCTAATAAATAAGCAAATAAACGATGACTTGCAATGCCCTCAGTCCCCACTTCTTCCCACCTCTCTTGATGCAATGGCTGTCCAAGCTACAAGCTGCCCCCCCTCCACTAAAAGAAAGAAATCACAAGGGTGCTATGGACATGTCTCTTTGTCAGCCGTTACCTACAAAGAATTATTTCACATATGCCGGCAAGGCAAAAATCTATGTGGCCAAGGTCCCAGAAAGGTCAAGTTGCACTGCACCAAAATAGGTAAATTTTAGTAACTGTTCTCTGCCCAAATATACAGGAAAAATGCCTTGTAAGCCATGATATGACATTTGCTAATCCTGCTATCACAGCAACAAAAGGGGGGGGGGGTAACGTCAATGTGCATTCTAGCCAAAGTCAACATTACATTCAACTTTTGAGTGCAGGACCTGTAGAAAATGGATGGTTAGATAAAATAGTATTACACAGTGCTGTTTTTCTAGGAAAAAATGGTGCTGGAACTCACCATGAACACCTCCCTTGTTCTCTTAGAATGGCAATGATGCCCACCTGAGAGGTGCCAGAACTGAGTTCCTGTGAGTTCCCCCTGGGGGGAAAAAGCCCTGGTATTACAGTGCATCTTATGTACATTTCCTCTGAATTAAGTCCCATTGTTTCCTATGAGGCTTTAGACATGTTTGGGATTGCAGCCTTGTAGTGCAATCATATAGTGCAATCATCAGGGACGTGGGGGCACTGTGGATTAAACCACTGAGCCTAGGACTTGCCGATCAGAAGGTTGGCGGTTCGAATCCCCACGACGAGGTGAGCTCCCGTTGCTTGGTCCCTTCTCCTGCCAAACTAGCAGTTTGAAAGCATGTCAAAGTGCAAGTAGATAAATAGGTACCTCTCTGGTGGGAAGGTAAACGGCGTTTCCGTGCGCTGCTCTGGTTTGCCAGAAGCGGCTTAGTCATACTGGCCACATGACCCAGAAGCTGTACGCCGGCTCCCTCGGCCAATAAAGCGAGATGAGCGCCACAACCCCAGAGTCAGCCACGACTGGACCTAATGGTCAGGGGTCCCTTTACCTTTACCTAGTGCAATCATAGACATGTCAGCTGGATAGCGCAGTTGGTATGGCATGGTGCTGGTAATGCCAAGACTGCAGGTTCGATCTCTGTATGGGGCAGCTTCAATCTGCTATTTGTTTTCCCTGTCATTCAAAAGTCTCCCTTCTTAAAATAAAAGAAACAGAACAAAACAAGCTCCAGGCCCTCCCCCCCTTTTGGTGCATCTAGTGCAGGGCTATATTGTTTGGCACTCTCACTTTCTAGAGTACAACCACTTCATTATATTTACTCATCAGAAGTACAGGGGCTGGCAAACAGCAGCAGCCTCATATTACTCTCCAAACCTCAACCTGCTGCTTAAGCCGTGGGATTTGAGTGAAGGGCAGTAATTATCTGTGCTGTGTTATGCAGCGAAGGGAGGAGCTGACCACACAGGTGGTAATTTGGTGGTAGGGAAATAGAAGGAAAGGGGGTAATTTGGTAGCGTGAACCCGGAGGGAGAGGAGTTGTGCTGTGGCGGTGATAACTATGTAATTGCTGGTAAGGACAGCTGAGGAAATGTGTGCAGCAGGGCTATGCTGCCGTAGAAAAATGCCTGGATGCAGCAGAAAGTGGAAAGCAGTGACATGTGAAGATAGGGAGCTGTCTTAGACCAAATCAGACTATTGGACCATTTAACGCAGCCATGTCTGCACAACCGGCTGTGGCTCTCCAGGGTTTCAGGTAGGAGATGCCAGGAACTGAACCTGGGGCCTTTGGCATGCAGAGCACATGCTCTAAGACAGAGCACAGGATTTTGTAGTGTACAGTTCTCCATAGCAAAGTGAGTTGAAGAAATCTCCTGAGACATTTGGATGCCAGCCTGCTGCAGAAAGCATTTATAGAAGCACTGTTAAAGATGAAACTAAGCACCATCACCGAGATCCTCACTTTTTCCCTCCTGAGTCATGCCACACCTTTTATTACCTGCCCTACCTATTTTATGGGATGTTAGGTAGTACATCTGGTGGAGGACATGTCATGCTCCTTCTGGGGTAGTTTGCCCACCTTTGCACTCAGCTCTCCCCTGTGGCGCCGAGAAGCTGTCAACATGCGACAGTGGCCACACCTTGAGAACATGTTTGACTGGCTGGCTACACCAGGTGAGGAGAGCCGATGGGTCTCAAACCCTCAGTGGGTTAGGAACTTCCTCTGCATGTGAATGCAGGTTACAGTGGATTGAGTGGAGAAGACTAATAGTGGATTTGAAGGTCAAGAGGGCAGTCTCTGCATGTGCTGCAGAGGAGGAAGTGAGGAGCAGATGGGGCTCATCACCTGGGAAGCTATCCCATCTAGAAGGAAAACTCTGATCCTAAACATCCACTAGGGATGCGAGTGGCGCTGTGGCCTAAACCACAGAGCCTAGGACTTGCCGATCAGAAGGTCGGCGGTTCGAATCCCCACGACGGGGGGAGCTCCTGTTGTTCGGTCCCAGCTCCTGGCCACCTAGCAGTTCAACAGCACGTCAAGTGCAAGTAGATAAATAGGTACTGCTCCAGCGGGAAGGTAAACGGCATTTCTGTGTGCTGCTCTGGTTTGCCAGAAGCAGCTTAGTCATGCTGGCCACATGACCTGGAAGCTGTACGCCGGCTCCCTCGGCCAATAAAGCAAGATGAGCACTGCAACCCCAGAGTCGTCCGCGACTGGACCTAACGGTCAGGGATACCTTTACCTTTAAACCTCCACTGCCCTGTGGGATATGTTCAGGAGGAGAAAAGGCAAAGGAGTAAACCCTACACAAATCCAGAGTGGAGTCCCTAAAGTGGTTGGATGGTGCCTTGTACGCCTCCTTCTTGCAACTCCTGCAGCCAAGCTGGTGCCAAGCCTATTGCTCAGCTTTCCTTTGGAGCACATCAGTTGGGTTGAGAGGGGAGATCTTGACATCTGGGCAGCCCAGGACCTCCATGCACACTGCCCAGGCTTGCACACCATGGAAGGTCACTTCGGTGCTGCTAATGCAGCGGTTTGACTTCTCCCTTGGAGGCACACTCCATTGTCTCTCGATGCAGACGGACGCCCACAACCTGTTTCAGGTGACAGCTCACAACCCAATAAAGTTGAAAACAGGCATGAGGGTGGCAGGATGGATTGCTCACTTCCTCTTGATAGATGAGCAGCATTCCCAACAGAGCTGAAAACATGCCTGGGACCTCAGTTCCCAAATTATGTGCAATCCCTTTCCTGGTCATCAGACAAGTTCTTGCAAAGGCAAAACCAATCCTGGATGTTTGGCCACCCTGCTGGGTGCCAGCAGCTGTCTATCTCCAGGACCTCTTAGCTGGATTCCTGGGCAATCACAGTGTGTATTGCCTATGATCTGGTACTGGGTAATAAAGGATTCTACCTGAGTAAGCAGCTGAAAAGCCAAAGCAAAGAATTCTAGTGGGCAGGAGAGACAAGGACTTTTTGACCATCGTTGCAGCTAGCAGCCCTTGGTTTCTATTCATACTTTTAATTCATCTAAAATCTGAAATGAGTTTTAGAAGCAGATCCAGTTATGGGCCAGTGAGCAAATCCACACTCTTTATTTGTATTTATTATTTTTAAAAAAAAAAAAAAAAAGCATTGGTGCAACTGGTTTGCCATGAGAACATTTGGATCTCAGATGGCTTTTTTAAAAGTGATGTCTCTTACATCTTAAAAGTGATGTAAATAGTAGGTCAAGTGGCTCCCTGACCTGAATCAGGACCCTCAATGGGTTTTTTGAGGGATTTCACCCTTTCTTCCTCTGTGGTTCTGATCCATTTATGGGGGGGGGGGGAGCACGCTGCTATTTGCAATGAAATAAAAGCTCCCATTTGCAATGGAAGCTTCCAATGTAGTTGCTGGTTGAGTAAATGGCATCTTGTCTAGTTGGGGCCTAAGCAAGCAATCTTATAAGTGGGTTGAGTGTGTATGCAGCCCAATTTCTTTGAGTGGTTAGATGAGGTCGTCTAACATCACCATTAATGGTCCCACACTTTCCAGTGCACTTTTCCTGTCGTCTTCCTTACCGCGAACAGTCCACAAGAGTGCCAAATCCAATTTAACAGTGCAACCTGTATGACTGAATCACACTTGCTAGTCAGCAAGACGCTGGAAGTGGCCAAAGTCATGGCGGGCAAACTCTCCTTCAGGGGCCCTTGCTGCAGACCATTACTGGTTGTTGTTGTTGTTGTTGTTGTTTGAGCACCAAGAGAAGTCTAGACTCTCGCTCAAAGGCTCACAACCAAACAACGAACCTCTGACAGAAACAAGATGGCTGCATCCCCTTTCTGCTCCTGAGAGAACTTCCTGTTGCTGCCCTGTGCCACTTCCATGCCAGGCAATTGCTCCAGCCCTTTGGGGAAGGAAGGGGCAGGATGAAACCCGCTCCTTCACCCACCTGCCCACCTCCGTGGTTCACCTAGGCCGCACCATACAAGAAGACAAGGGACCTGCTGAGCCAAACCTCAGAACGGCAGAGCTAGAGAGGGAGCAGCAGGCCCCTGTAAAGAGAGGCCTATTAAAATTCTGAGCAGGCACCAGATCCGGGACAAACCAGCTCTCCCCTCCTGCCACTTGCAGGTGACGTCATAGCTAAAGGAGTGTGGGGGAGGGGAGACTCCAGAATCCTCCTCCTCCTCCTCCTCCTCCTCACTGCAGGGGATGGACTTGGACAGATCCACCAAACGGCAGGCACCAGCCGCCCCCGCAGCTGCTGCGGAGAAGTGGGGGTGGGGGAGGGAGAGGGAGGCGGGGGAGGGGGATTCTACCGTGCTATCCCCACCTAGGCGATGGAGGGAAGGACGGGCGGTTGCTCACGCTCGTGTTCCCCACCCCGCCACCCCCTCCCCTGTAGCTCCTCTCCATCTCTGCAAAGCTCCCCCTCCCCTGCGTGATCCCCCTCCCCGAGGCGCCTCTAGAAGCCTCACCTGATTATAAAACTCCGGCTACAGCTCTCACATTCTGCAGTGGTGCCATGAGAGAGAGAGAGAGAGAGAGAGAGAGAGAGAGAGAGAGAGCGCTCGCCACCAGCACGTCTTGTCCACATCAACACATTATCGCTAGCTTGCAACGCGATCAGACAGATAAGCACTTGAAATCCCCCCCCCTTTGATTTGTACACACGGGTGTGGGTGTGTGCGGACACACAATTATTATTTTTTTGCGTCTCCAAGGGAGACCCTAACCCTTAAAAAAAGGAAGTTCGGGCGCGTCCTCCCACCCAATCCAGCGCGCAGGTTTACTCGGAACCGACTGAGACTGCAGTCCTATAGACCTCCACTCCCACCCACCGCCGCCTCCCCGAGAGTAAACCACACTGCGCTCAAGGGGGCACATTACTCCTGAATTGGCAGGCGCTGTGGGTTTGCTCTCGCTCAGGTGAACTGCCCTGACTGCAACCACCTGACCCCCAGCTGCCCCCCACCCCCAGCAGGAGCGCAGCCAAGAGCGTGGGCATTACGACTGGTATTTCCCCACCTGGGCGCTGCTTTCCCGCATTACATAACCGGGCGACGGCAGATGCAACCTTTCAGAGTTAGCCAGGGACGCACGGACATAGATGAGAACCGGGAGGTGCGTGGTGAGGCACGTCTGCGCGTGTGGACACAAACTTAGCTGGAGAGGGCGTTTTGCTTTGGGTACGGTGTGGTTCATCCCTAAGGGGGCCATCCGCCGCTTTCCTCTCTCCTTCCCCACGAATGCAAATGTTGCTCCCTCTTTCCACTGCACAATCAGGGCAATCGCTTGCCTGGCAGAAATCTTCAGGGGCGCCGATCCCATCCCACTCCGTCCCCCACACCACCACCCACTGCCTTGCGCCCTTCTTGCGCCTGTTGCTCTCCTCCTGGGACCACCTTTCTCTCCATGCGCGCCTAGTCCCTGGCCTGTTTGCTCGCCAGGAGACCGTCTGGCCGGCGGTGGTCGAGAGAGAGAGCGCCCCCTGCAGGCCTGTCTGGAGCCTCGCCCGGCCAAGGGGAAAGCAAAGGTGGAACTGACTGCACTATGATGGGGAGAGCGCAGGGCCAAAGGGGCCTGGACCAGGCGAGAGGAGGGGGGCGGGTGCTGCTGCGCTTTGGCGCCCGCCAAGGTGCGCCCCGAGGCCCACGCGCTCCCTAGAGGTCTTTCGGGGTCACTCGGAGCGCGGCGACTGCAAAAGGGGAAACCGTAATAGTGGAGAGGGAAGAGCTGGCTAAATCCAGTTTGCAATGTCTATAAATGGCGTTTCTCTCTTCCAAGGTGCACATTTTTTATTTTTGAAAAAAAATATCACTCAGTGTCATCCCTCACGTCAGGGCTGTTTGTGGGCGTGAGGTTGTACTTCCTCCGCCCCCTCCTAATGGAGTGAACCATTCCCTGCTCTGCCTTCCCTCTCTCCTTCTCGGTCTGTTTCTGCCCCCTTTCCCTCGATCTCTCTTCTTCTTCTCCTTCTTCTTCTCCTCCAGCTCGGTGTGCGTGTCGGTGTGTTGTAAGAGGAGGAAAGGAAAGAAAAAGAAAAAATAATTTAAAAAAATAAAAAAGAACAGGGCAGAGCAGAAAGGAAAGGAAAAGTCTCTCGGCTGCTCGGAACTAGTTGGCAATGCCTGGGGTGCAACGGCCCCCCACATTTCCCCAAGTCACACTTTAAGGAAAGAAAGACAGGGAAGAGAAAGAGACACGAAAGATCTGCAGTCGCAAATGGTTGTACTCAATATAGGATGGGACTTAAGTTGAACGGCAGATACATTTCTCTGGTCCTTGCTGTGCAGCTAGGTAAGTGGACTCACACTTTCTTATGGAAGCAAGGGATTGGGGGGGAGGATTTTGAAAGGGGGGGTTGCCTTCAAATGCACCAAAGTATGCATAGAGAAAGTAAATAAAAAAAATATGCAAAGCAACCCGGAATAGGCAAATTATTGCTGGCCAAAGATTGCCAATAATTTGTGACAACGAGACTCTGCAATACGAGGTCTGCAGCGCCGAATGTCTCTCTTCTCGCTTTTGTTTGAGAAAACACAGTTTGCTGGTTGCTTCAAAATCTCCCCCCTTCATTTCCCTTCCCCCTGCCCAAAAAGACCCCTTCCTCAATTGCACTGCTGTGTTGCTTATTTCTTGCCCCAAATATATTCGCACGCGCGCGCGCACACAAAAAGCTTGCATCTCTGGAGGGCTGCATCCTATTTGTCCAAAGCTAAATTCATTACCCCCCCCCCCCGCAACCTCCGGGCCGAAAAATAATAAGGAAATAAATGGAGAAGGAAGAGAAATTAAGAGAGATTGGTACAAAACAATGTAATTCCACCACTTGAAAATCCGAATCTGCAAAAGGGGAGGGAGAAAGCAAGAAAATCAAAAGGCAGTTTGAAGTTTCTGTCCCAACTGCAATCGTTTTACAAAAGTATACTGGAGAGGAGGAAGAGGGAGCATCTTGTATCAAAAGGTGAAGAAGGAAGGAGAAATCAAGGCGATCTTTGGCTAAGGTGGCTCGGGTTTTCTGAGCCTCTCTCCCTAAAATATTTGTTTTAAAATACTTATATTTGGATGGGGGGTTACTAAAAATAGCACGGACTTCATTGCACGTTGGGGAGGGGGACCCGGGGCTCGGTTTGTCCCTGGTTTTGTTTGATGTGCTATTCAAGGGTCCTCGTTTGAATGCTGTTGGGAGTTTATGCCTCGGAGGTTCCTTGGGAGTTAAGCATCACTTCGGGTTCTGCATTGAGCAACATTTAGAGGCGAAGCCTTCTTGTTTTGCTGCGGTGGTAGGAAAGGTAAATTCGACTGGCAGCTTAACTGGGAAGCGTGCCCTTCTACGTTTGTCATGGATGTAGATTTAAAGAACTGCAACCCTCCCCCCCCCCTTCGGAAACGCTCCCCTCCCTCCAGCTCCCTGTCCCAAATCTGCAGATCTCGGGTTTATTTCACTTTCTCTCGCTCTGTCGCCTGTCCCTGCAGATTTTGAGAAATAGAGGCGGCTGGGGAGCGGTGGGGGAAAGGGATCATTGTCGACTCCTGGAGTAATAATAATAATAATAATACAGACGAATAAATAATACGATCGTAAAAATAGAAGCAAGAATGGAATTAATTGCGTGCAGGGCCATCCTGGGAGTGTGTGTGTGTGTGTGTGTGTGTGTGTGTGTGTGTAAAGCTCCTCTAAGGTTGTGTCTTGACAACGTTGGAATTTCACTTCTATGTGCATTTCCATATTAAAAAATAGCCTCTGCCTCTATGTCCGGCTAAGGTTATTTTCCAGGAAGAGACACGGCATTGCCCTTGTCCTCGAAATGAATTTGTCCATTTCTTTCTTTTACCATTTGCAAGTCAGGATAGTCCTCATGCAGGAATTAGGAAGGCTAGAAACGGGGAGGGATAGCACACGCAAATATATGTATATTGTGTGTGTGTGTTTGTATAGGAAAGGCAGCTATGGAGATGGACTGATTGAAAAACAAAGCAGTCTTTCTGGCATCACTTTTCCCAGAAGGAATCAAAAGGTTTTGATTCCTCACAACATGACCATTAGACAATCCAAAATCTTGCCTAGTGTTAGGCAATAACATAACATTGGGCTTTGAACATCTGGATATCGTTTCTATTGGCAGAGTGCTGGAATTTGGGTTTGTAAATGGGAAATACTATGAGTTAAGGATGTGTGTGTGCTTCAGAATATATGCTCTCCTTTGCGTGTTGATCCTGGTGCCTCGAATGTGCCTGAAACGGGTGACCTTTTGGGGCAAAAAAGGCTTGCTGAATGAGACAAGGCAGGAAAAATAGGGGGGAGATGAAGACCTTCTGAAAAATAGAAACAGACCTGGGAGGTGCAAAAAGAGTGCCCGTGCACACTCGTACACACACATTTACACACGTGTCTGTGTGTCTGGCACACATTCTTCACATCTACCGTTCTTTTAGCTTCATTTAAAAAAACAGCAAAAAGAGCGCAAATCACGTGTGCGATTTGTACGCTGTTGTGAATGAGGTTTTGTCAACCTTTCATAAGAGCAAACGACCCTACATGATGGGCAGGAGAAGAGGGAAGGCGCTCTCCAAGGTGCTGATGGTTGTCCTAGCTTGGCGGCAGGATGGTGGTCAGTTTCAGGAGCATAATGTTGTTTGTTACACGATCCCTTCTCTTCCTGTGGCAGCCACTACCAGGTCAACTGAACAGGTGGGAGAGGAGAGGCGCTTATTCTTAGCACTCCTCCGGTTAGCATCGTCATTGCCACCCTTCACACTTGGTTGCAAGGCGGGGGGGGGGGTGAGGAAGACCGTCAAATACGTGGGCCGAAGACTTTCCTTTGGGAACATGCCCTTTCAGGATGCCTCAGCCGAGGAGAGACAGTTTTAAAACGCAAGGGCTGTGTGTGTGTGTGTGTGTGTGTGTGTGTGTGTGTGTGTGTTTAATAGGACGCGCTATACTCTGGGGATGGTCTCCTATGTGCGTTATTTGTTTGTAGGTTCCAGTGTGTGTGGCAGCCAATGTCTGCAGCCTCTGCGTGTTTTGACGTGCTGGGGAGTGGGTTAGAGAAGGAGGGAGGTGGTTACTAAATCAGGTTAGCCATAAATCAGTGGGAGGGAGGGAAGAGGGGGGTTTCCACCGACACTCAGCATTGTGGACAGGACCTCTTTTATTCCAGAACCGATTTCCCCTTACACACACACACACACACAGCCCTTTAAATGGTTCGCTTCGATCCTCTCTAAAGAAGTGAAAAATAAATAAAAACTCTCTCTTCCCCTTGCAATCTCTAATCTACGCTGTAAATGTCCCCGAGGCTGGGCAAGCGCACTAAGCGCACGGCGGAGGGGAAATGGATATATTCCCTAACCCGCTTGCTTTGGAAGGCTGTGGCGTTGGGCAACGAGAGCCGCGGACGGTTTGCTGGGGATCAAGCCAGTGATCAATTAAACCAACAAGACGCTAATTCCCTTTCATTTGCTGCAGGATTGGTAGGGATAAAGCCCCCGTATGCTCCTCGCTATCAACACACCTGCTCCTGCAAAGCCAGAGACATTGCTGCTGCGGCTGCTTTTGATATGTGTGATTTTGTGTGTGTGTGTGTGTGTGTGTGAGAGAGAGAGAGAGAGAGAGAGAGAGAGAGAAAGCAATGTAGTCAATTCATCAGCGCGCAAGCAAAAATGACTCAACTACTCCCCACCCCGCTCACTCACACACTGACAGAGAGAGAAAGAGCGCGTTGCAGTGATGAAGAGAGAAATTTCACCACCTGTGCAATATCTAGAACCATTATGATCAAAGAGCCTTTTGCTTGGGTAGGGGGTAGCTTCGCTTTGGGAAAGCGTAGAATGAACAACGAAGTCCTTCAGATTAGTAGGTGTCCTCCCCCCCTTTGATTTGATGTCTGCTGCACCCAAAAGAGACGTCAGGAAGCCGTGTTTCTCTCCCCCCCCCTGCCCCCAGGGAAGGGTCTCCAGGCTTCATGCTTCCTGCAGATCTTTCAGAGCGACTTGGGGATTTCACTGCGAGAGGCAGAAGATGGATAGTGGAGAATCAGTGTCGATGATGTGTGTGGTGGATAGAGACAGCAGAGCAGACGCTCTTGGGGTGGCGGGGGAGAACTCAGCCAAGGCGAGTGGTGGAGAGATTAAATGAGACAGGGTGAGCCCAGAGGATGTTCTTCTGTCTCCACTTCAGTGGAAGAACCTGAATGGGGAAGTCGCGGACGAGGAGGAGGAGGGACCAAGAATAAGGGATTAAGCATGCACCGAACATGTCAACCTCCCTTTAGGTTCTCACTGATGCAAGTTACACATTAATAGGAATTCACATGCGACTAAGCAACTCACTGTTCTCCCCAGTGCATTGAATTGCATCCGCTATATCGCATTTCCAAATTCTGACCATGCAACAGGGGAGGAAATAGGGGAAAAGGTTTTCTTGCGGGAAACAATTTGTTGAAAAGAAGACCTACATGTATGCCTGGTGATTTCTATTCCAGACTTTTTTCCTCCACCAGCTCCATTTTTCACCATAAAATACCCACCAGCTTCAGTTTTTGAAAGGCTCTGCAAGTTGCTACAACCTACTTGAAGGTTAAGTGTAATGATTATTAACTACCGCTAAACTGCTGAAATAAATTTGACGTTTTTTGAAGTTGACTTTTTCTTTTAAAAAGTAAGTGAAATTTAGAGAAACGGGGGAGGGGAGAGAAAGATTTTAAACTCCACTCCAAATAATTCAAAACAGTGTATCTTTAAGAGGATATTATACATATATAGATATTATACATATATATGGAACAACTTGACAGAAATGAGGTTGCTATTATTATAAGTGATGCAACTGCATTTTATTTATTTATTTAAGGGACACTTTAAAAAGAAGCGTCAAAAGACGGTTTGATATGTGTGGTCTCCATTTAAAATATATCCGGTCCAATTAAATGATCCTGAAAGGGAAAATGACTTTTGTGATGAGAACAAAGCAAAGCAGATCCTCTTCCAGCTTTGAGACGCGTGTGCGCGCGCGTGTGTAGATGCGTGCGTAGATGAAGTGTGATGGATAGGATTGATCACAGTTCTCTGGAGTCGGAATTCAGGGTTGGGTATCGCGCGCTGTTTACCTTGCTAGGAGCTGTCCAGTTGACGTGGTGCTGATCTGTTCCCCAGCATACCTGGTGCAAGCAGTCAGAGCAGCGGGCAAGTGCGATGCGGTCTTTCAGGGCTTCTCGAACTGTGTGCTCAAGATGGGCAATAAGATTGCCACCTACCCTCAAGACCTGGACGACAAGAGAAATCTCGAAACAATCTGCCGGTAGGTGCACCTCTTCTTGTTATGGCTCTTCACGGTGATTCTTTACTTTATAACACTGTATACGTATGTGCGTGTGTTTTGCAGGGAGTGGAGCTTTGACTTTTTGTTGAGATCTCTATGCTACTGTCATGTGAACCTAAAGCTCTGTAGCCAGACAAAAGACTACCAGTTTGCCAGAGGAGTTGTTCTTTCATGTGTAGTTTGCTTGCACGCTGCACAGGCTTAATCCTCAACAGACTGAAATGCTAAGCTAAGTATAACCATGCAAAGCACGCATGGATGTCGGGTGCAGTCTTCACCCTGTTAATGTAAATGGCAACAACCTCGTCGTTTTAATACCCCCATGTTAAGCACCTAGAAGTCCATCAGAATTCAACGGGATTTGCTTCCAAATATGTGTGCATTTCATATCTCGGCTCTCACTAGGCCCTGTTACAATTAGGGGTTTTCAAATTATTGTTATTATTCTGATACATTGTGCGATGGTTCTTCTATTTTCCTTCTGATTTCTTTTTGCTAGTAACAATAATCAGCAGGACAGTATTCACGTCCCTGCCTGCTCAATTAATAGCGTCATGCACATAAAATGCATAGGAACAACAACTTTGCTTCCACTCCCAAAAAATTTGGTATTGTCCCTCTGAGGTTTGAAACGGTAGTTTTCAATGCCTGAGACAAGGCTTGCAGCAGAGGTGTCCAGCTCTATTGTCTCCTTAGTCCACTTGGAAGAGCTTTTAACGGAATGGGTTTATTCTATCTGAAGGTATGATGAGGAATAGCTACCCAAAAAGAGCGAAAGGGGGTGGATAATGCTTTAAAATGCTCGCGAGGGCTGGTAAAGTTTTAGAATGTGATGTAAAACTGCGATGTAATCTCACAGTGCACCGCACTATAATTTCAGAACAAATGTCTGCTTTGTCATGCCATGTGGTCACTTACTATAGTGTTGTTTTGTGTGTGTAATGTAATACAGCCCATATTAAACTGAATCGTGATAATGTGGTGTTGGGATCCCCACCCCATCCGTTGCAAGAGTTGCTGCAGTTAAGGTTGCCATGTGTCCTGTTTTTCCAGGGCACGTTCTCTATTTCAGGGGTAGAATCTGAGACAAAATTGCATTCATTTGCTTTGAATAGCCGTCATAGCGTCCTCTTTTTTTGCCCTTCAAAATATGACAACTCTACTGTACAGTACAGAGCGGGGATTCAAACCTAGGTCTCTCTGTCCCAAGCCTCCTTATAGGACATCCCTTTAGAATTCGTATTTTAAAACGAAGACATTAAAAAGTTTTAAACTGCAACTGAACAGCCTGGTGTGGTTTTTGCAAGCCATTTTTGGAGCCCCGAAGGCGCTATAGATGCAAGTGGTCTTGTTTCCCGTGAGGGAACGAGAGAGATCATATTTCTACAGGGCAACCGAATCTAAATCCCAAACCAGTGGACAGATTGTGTGCGTAAATTTGCCTCCCACCTACTCGCTGCTAAGCAAAATTCGAAAACAAGATTTCATTCTACCAAAATGTCTTGAGTTAGGTTGTCCCATTTCAGTCCACTATTTAGATGGGAAGTTGACACGCAGCCAAACTGTTTTCATGTTTCCTTGAGAGCAAGCCCCTCTCATTTTAACTGGACTTAACATCCAAGTCAGACTGTAATGATCATGTTCCACAGAATCAAATGAAATTTGTTTCCAACACCACGGCAGCAGCCTGACACTTTAAACTGGTTTTGCTGGGAATGATACCGTTGGATTTACTGGGATTTACTTCTGAGAAAGCCTGCCTATATAGAATCGGACTGTAAACGTGCTGAGGCTTTCAAGTCTTAATTGGACACCGAAACTTAACTTGCTCGAAATATATATAAAAAAAAAAAAATGCTGAAGGCATTGGGACTAATTCCCTGTTAAATCCGAGTACCCATCGGCTTGAATCCAAAATTACTTCCTCTTGAATTGTGTGGGCGAGGATAAAAGCAGCTCAGATCAAACTGGGCTGTGTATTTACCTCAAAGGTAAATTCATTCATTTAGAAATTAGTGCTTTTGAAACCACTGTTTAGAACTGGGTTGCATCTAGGCGGT
Source organism: Podarcis pityusensis (assembly GCF_964106645.2). Taxonomy (NCBI): domain Eukaryota; kingdom Metazoa; phylum Chordata; class Lepidosauria; order Squamata; family Lacertidae; genus Podarcis; species Podarcis pityusensis. The sequence goes on from NC_138031.1 coordinate 65,001,891, forward strand.
TTTATTGGTTTTATTTTTGTTAATAGGGGCGGAGGAACAGTGTAGTTGATTATAAAGATGGGAGCCGAAATTCCAAAGAGAATTGCCCATTCTTCCCCTCTCCCTGCAAAATCCAACGTCCCACCTCGCAATATAATAGCGAGGGATTGCCTTTTGCTTTCTATTCCTTTCCTCAGGACATTTCGTTTGAATGACTGGCATTCCAGCTAGACCTCTATCTATATGAGACAGCAACAAAATACTCTGGTGTTGGCAGCAACATGGCGCGGTCCTGGTGGGGAGAAATCGAAAGATACCCCCTTCCCTCCAATCATGAGAAACGCCAGCCACCGCCCAGCCATCATAATGTACATTCAGCGGAGACATTCGCTGCCCCCGCGCGCAAGACAACAACTCCCGCTTCCCAGCCGTGTTGGAAACCTCCGTTGTTTCCCAGAAAATGTCTGCCTGGGATCCTGCTTGACAGAACAACTAGTTAGCTACAAAAAATACAAAATAAGAGAGCTGCAGTATGCTTGGCGCGAGACAGAAAGGAAGTGGGGAGCAGGAGGAGGAGGAGGTTGGAGGAAGAGGCGCCCCCACCAACACACACACACACACACACACACACACACACACACACACACACACCTCTTGGCCTAGATTCTGGAGTCAGAACCCCTCGCAGCTCCACGGATCATGCGCCTAGATTCTAGAGAGGTCGCCTCCTCTCTCTCTCCCTCCCTCCCTCCCTTCTTCTCTGTGCGCGCGCTCTCTCTCCTCTCTCTCTCTCGCCCTTGTGTGTGTATTGAAAGAAGCTCAGGGAAGATTTAGTTTTCCTTTGGGAGATGCAATTACGGCAGAAATACAGTAGAAGAGGCGCCCTCTCCAGCCTTCACGCCATCTCCATGCCTCATTATTTATTACAAATGCAGCCAGCGTTGGACTCCACGAGACCAGTCCCGAGTGCTCATAAATTAGAGTTTGTGCCACGTTTCCACACACACACACACCGCCCCCCCGCCCCAAGCCATCCAGAGTAATAGCCAGCCTTAGCCAAAACGCCTACATTTGGCAACGGGGAGGGTTAGGGTGTTGCTGTTGGGTTTTGTTCGTTTTAAAATCCTTTGGAGCGGAGGGAAAGAACAAAAGAGCCCTTATGTAGCCACTTACCTGTGGATGCCGGCCTCGATCAGGAGGCGCCACTCTGCTCTAAAAGGCAACTCTGCGGCACAGCTGGGACGGGATGCTATTGTTGTTTGTTCTGCAAAAAGGAATCGGTTCTAATCTTGGAACGAGGAGATGGTCAGCTTGCAAGTAGATTAGGTCAGGCGCGCAAGCGGTGCGTGCTCATTATGGCAAAGGAAAGGGGCATATTACATAACACACACAGGCAGAGCTGAGGAAAGGAATAGGGCTGCCTAAAAGCAGTCAGTGGGAAGAGCTTGTGGGTCAGAACAGCACGCTCTGGGGAGCATCAGATTACACCGAAATGTTCCAGCAAGTTAAGAGACCAGTGGTGGCAGAAAGGCACTCTGCACATGCTCCAAAGACACCCATCATTTTTGGTGTCATAGAATTGTAGAGTTGGAAAGGGACCCCAAGGCTCTTCTAGATTCTTGCAATGCAGGAATCTTAACTAAAACACCCAAGACAGATGGCCATCCAAATCTGCTTAAAAACCTCCAAGGAAGGAAAGTCCACAACCGCCTATGGGCGTCCATTCCACTGTTCAACAGCTCTTGCTGTCAGAAAGCTTTTTATGGTGTTTAGTCGTGTTCACAGCAAACCACCCTGTCATTAAGAGAAAATTTGAGGACTAAGCCATGGTGACTTCTAGATCAAGTGAAGCCCGCATTCGTGCCATCAATGACTGGTGGCAATTTAGTAGGTTCAGCCATTCACACATTCAAGTATTGGGGCCATGTGGGAGGCGCACTCTGCCTCTATATGCACCAGCAGCCCCCAAAACGGGTCACACTGTTCACCCCAACCTCTTAAGAACAGTTGATGTTATTAAACATATCTGAAAGCAGAAACAACAGCAAGCAAGGATGCCAGCTGTGAGCCATCATCAAGTTCACCAAAGAAGGCCAAAATGAAGGCCCCTACAGTGGTCTCTCTTCGGTTCATATAATCATAGGATTGTAGAGTTGTAATGGACCCCAAGGGACGCGGGTGGCGCTGTGGGTTAAACCACAGAGCCTAGGACTTGCCGATCGGAAGGTCGGCGGTTCAAATCCCCGTGACGGGGTGAGCTCCCATTGCTCAGTCCCAGCTCCTGCCAACCTAGCAGTTCGAAAGCACGTCAAAGTGCAAGTAGATAAATAGGTACCACTCGGGCAGGAAGGTAAACAGCATTTCCGTGCACTGCTCTGGTTCGCCAGAAGCGCCTTAGTCATGCTGGCCACATGACCTGGAAGCTGTACGCCGGCTCCCTCGGCCAATAAAGCGAGATGAGTGCGGCAACCCCAGAGTCGGTCACGACTGGACCTAATGGTCAGAGGTCCCTTTACCTTTTAATGGACCCCAAAGGTCATCTGGTTCAACCCCTTCCAATGCAGAAATCTCTCCTAAAGCATCCATGACAACCCCAAACAGAAGTAGGCACTGGACTACAATTCCCAGTTTCTGCAGCCTGCTTAATCTGCCAGCAACCTGATCCTAAGGACAACTAGCTTGGAACTTGGAATGAACTTCTACTGAGTTAGCATTGGCACTCATTCAAAGGCACTATGGTTCCTTGCCCAATATATATATTCAGACAAAGGTGAAGGTTGGGATGGGAAACAGAATTGCTGCCAGCACCTTTGTCCAACCATTAAAATAGTCCGCCAAATGTTCGTAAATATGACAGTGTTTGCCATGTAGATATTGCCATAAAATAGGTGGCAGCATTTACACATCAGGATCCTTCCAAAGCATTGCTTATGCCCTTGACTTAAGTGTTCTTGGAATGTGCCTACTGACCACCCTCCAATGGATGGAGCCATGCAACTGATAGCCGCTGGGCAACTTTGTAGGAGCTTTGTCGAAGATTTGTGGCTCTCCAGTACATGTTACGTTACATCATGTTTTTGTGCAGAAATTATCCCTGTACCTTAATCAACCAAGCAGAATCTTGCTGCACTTGGACTTTACATGTGAAATCCCCTTGCTGTAAATGCATCATTATAATTCGGTTTGTGCAACAAGCTTTAGAGACCATTGTATATACCATTTTTGCGGGGGGTGGGGGGACGGACCACTTGTTATTGTTCTGTGCTTGCTTCCTTTGCCCCATTTTGCTAATGTCATTTGGACACTGACAGTGTGGGGGAAAATTTTTTTGTTTGAAATTCCCCTTTTAGGTCTTTTATGGTATATTTAGTTTTTATTTTACCAGCTTCTTTCCCACCACAATAAACTTCCCCCGGTTCTTTAGTTTAGTTCAATCCAGACCAAATGACGTAATGCAGAAATATGTGGTTTCTGATTCTTGTGTTTAGAATACTGAGGTTTAAGCACGTCTACTCCTAGGGCTAATTAACCCCCAATTAAATTCCTGTCTCACACACACACACACACACACACACACACACAGGCTCTCAGGTTATCACTCAAACTGGTTTCCCAATGTGTGGAAGGGTATCAAGCTTTAATGCTAAGAAGACTCAGATTTAGCACCTGTTTTCAGTATCAGAACTTAGCCCCAGAATATGTGAAGTAATAAATTACCTATTTATTTGGATCTATCATTTACATTGATACCCACCCTTTCTTCCAAGGAGATTAGGACAGCTAACACGGTTCCCTATCCCCCATTATATCCTCACAAGAACCCCATGAGGTTGGTAAGGTTGAGCATTAGTGATTTTTTTTTTACTTATTAATTAAATTTGTATACCACCTTACATCCATAGATCTCAGTGCAGTTTACAGCAATGACAGCCCAAGGTTACCCAGTGAGCTTCATAATAACAGACTTCCAAGAGGGGTGGTGGACTCCTTCCTTGGAGGTTTTTAAGCAGAGATTGGATTGCCATCTGTCATGGATGCTTTAGCTGAGATTCCAGCATTGCAGAGGGTTGGACTAGATGACCCTTGGGTCCCTTAAAACTCTAAGACTCTACGATAATAATAAAATTATTATTAATGTGGAATGCCCTCCCAGAAGATGTCAAGGAGATAAATAACAATACAACTTGTAGAAGACATCTGAAGGCAGTTCTGTATAGGGAAGTTTTCAATGTTTGATGTTTTATTATGTTTTTATATCTGCTGGAAGCTGGCGGGGGTGGCTGGGACAACCCAGTCAGATGGGAGGGGTACAAATAATATCATCATCATCATCATCATCATCATTATTACTTGAGTCCTCCAATCCTGAACCACAATTTCAATGCAATTGTAAATTAAGGCAGTTTGTGATATGCTCGCAAGAACTACATTTTTAAACTCAGGAACTCAGCCCTGGAACATTAGAAATTATAAAGAAGACTGTCCCTTTGAGCCTACGCCCAGTGCATTCTCATCGCAATTGGGGAATTACACCTCTCCACCCCCCACATCAGGGACGCCAGTGGCGCTGTGGGTTAAACCACAGAGCCTAGGGGTGAGCCTCCGTTGCTCGGTCCCTGCTCCTGCCCACCTAGCAGTTCGAAAGCACGTCAAAGTGCAAGTAGATAAATAGGTACCACTCCAGCGGGAAGGTAAACGGCTCTCTGCGCGCTGCTCTGGTTCGCCAGAAGCGGCTTAGTCATGCTGGCCACATGACCCGGAAGCTGTACGCTGGCTCCCTCAGCCAATAAAGCGAGATGAGCGCCACAACCCCAGAGTCGGCCACGAATGGTCAGGCGTCCCTTTACCTTTACCCCCCACATCCTGCCCCACCAGACACACTTTAAGGGAGGGAGACAGTGATTACAAAGCCCCTTTTATTTCCTCAACTAAACATCGGGAGAGAGAACCTCAAGACATCTATCATGTCTACATATCCACAGCACTGCGATTGGAAGGTGGGGGGAGATTCCAGGTGAGGAGACCCTCATAGTGCAGCAGTCCTCTGCATGAAGAAGGTCCTTAGTATAAACCCTTCCATCCTCAGTTAAAAGAATCTGTTTGGATACAGGCTGCTGCACTCATTAGACTCTTCTTATGTTCTTAGCAGCAGAGGCTAAGAAAGGACTCTGTTGAGACACTGAAATGCTACCACCAAGTCAGAGTAGATCTTCCTGAGCTGGCCTATGTGTTGAAAATGGGCTGAAACCCGGTGAAACAGATTTTAACTGATAGATTAATTGATGGGCCCATTAACAGATGAGTCTATCAATAACGAATCTGCATGAGAATGCAATCTTTTCTGAAGCAAGGAGCCCATTCCACTGTAGTTTGACGATGCACACATGAACTCTACAAGACATTGTTTTGGCAGAGCCATTCCTCCTAGGTGGGTGGGTGGGAATGTCTCTCTTACGATGAGTTCTACCATCTGCTCTTTGGGTAAAAACTTGTACCACAAACATTACTTTGTATTTTTTAAAACTCTGCTGTCCAATTATGGGGGTGACATTGCTCTAACTTACTCATTGAGTAAACACCCAGCGCTGACAGGGAACTCGCTTTCTCCTCCTGTTCTGCAGTCAAGAAAGGCACTAATCCCAAGGTCGGCAAAGTAACCTAGGGAGGAAGAGGAGCAGCTCAATGTAGACAGAGCATGCTCAGTAGCCATGGAATGTTGGCTGTTGCAGGTGGGAGGGAAACAGTGGGTGGAATGGAGTATCCTGGGAAAGGGAATGGCTGGCTGGCAGGAATCACACACAAACATAGGAAGCTACCATATACTGAGTACAGTGGTACCTTGGGTTACATATGCTTCAGGTTACATACGCTTCAGGTTACAGACTCCGCTAACCCAGAAATAGTACCTTGGGTTAAGAACTTTGCTTCAGGATGAGAACAGAAATCGTGCTCCGGCGGCGCAGCAGCAGCAGGCCCCATTAGCTAAAGTGGTGCTTCAGGTTAAGAACAGTTTCAGGTTAAGAATGGACCTCCGGAACGAATTAAGTACTTAACCCGAGGTACCACTGTACATCCAGCTCAGAGTTCCCTAAGCGTCGCAGGGGTCTTTCCTAGCCCCACCTGAGGAGAGGATGCTCTCCTATTAGAGATTAGGCCTGGAAGGAGGGAGGGCCTTGTGACAGCCGACCATTCCTGACCGACTTCTGTCCTTTGTCTTTTTTCCCCTCACCCCCTTCTGTGCTTAGGTACTGGGATGATTTCCATGCCTGCACCCTCACAGCCCTCACAGATTGCCAGGAAGGGGTGACAGACGTCTGGGAAAAACTGAAAGAGAAATCCAAAAAGCTTGACTACGAAGGCAACTTGTTTGTCCTGTGCAGCAAAACACAGCGGGCGGCTTCGTCGGTGGTGGCTTCGGCCTCCCCTTTGCTGCTGGTGGCTCTCTCGGTGGCCCTGGCGACGTACTTCTCATTTTAGAAGACCGCCCCCCCCTGCCTCGCACTTCGTGTAGAGCACGCCTGTCCACATGACGACGATGACGTTTCCTCCTCGCCCCACCTCCTCTTCCTCCTGCCCACCCACCTTCTTCTTCTCTCTTTCTCCAGGAACTGGATTTACAGAGGAAAAGTCTCCATCTTTTTTGCTTTGGGGGAACGAGGGGAGGGGGAGATCTGTTGCGAATTCTCCATGACGCCCGCCATGACACCCACCTGAGAAAGGTTTGGGGAGGACAGAGAGAGATAAACGGCCGCCACCAAGAACTACCACCGCCACCACCGCTCTGACGACGACAAGAAGCACGTTTCTCTCTCTCTCTCTCTCTTGGCCTCCCTGGTTTCTTTTGCATTCTGATGATTTGCCAAATGGTACCAAATGGCAGGCCTCCAAGCCAGCCAACAGCCAAAATCGGACCTCAGCTTTATGCCTCTTCTTCTTCTTCTTCTTCTTCTTTAGACCAAGGTCAGCTGGAGCCCTTCTTTCTTGTGTGCAAAAAGAAATCTCAGGAACGGCCTTCGAGCCACCACCGAATACTCCTAATAAAATAAAATTTAAAAAGCGTTAATAGGTAATAAGAGTAATAATAAAACTAGAATGCTAGTGAGGACACTGCTTGCAGCGACAAACGGAGGGGCTCTTCTGGGAAACATCGACGGGGAAGGATGAGTTGAGCGAGGAAATGTAAAAGGAAAAGAAGAAGGGTTGGGGAAAAACAAAGGAAAGGGAAGAGGGGGGAGGGGGAGAAGGGAACCGGAAATGGATACACCTTCGCTTGGCCACGTGCGGGAAGAAGCACTCAATGGTGAATTAACCCACAGACGATCATCTTTCCTTGGGAACTCGTGTTTTCTTTTGTTTTCCAAGAATTTTTCCGGCCATTCCACTTTAAAGACGTAAGACTCCCCGCCCCCCTGCCCTTCCTGATGGTGTGGCTTAGGGGGGCAGAGAGAAAGCGAAAGGACAACCGAACGAGGGAAAGCCAAGAGGGACAAATATTAAAAAGGCGATTTCGCTGAGATGACCTAATGAATGCTGCTGCGTTTGCTGAGAGTTGAGCTTTACTTAAGAGTCAAGGCATTTTTTTCAATTGTCACTGCCTTTTTTCTTTTCTTTTCTTCTTTTCTTTTTCAAAGTTTCCCCCTCTTCTTTTTTAGGTGTTCCACCATTGACGTACGATATCTTAACTATCCAACAGTGTAGATCACAGGGGGCGGGGGGAAGGGGAGGGGGAACGTATACGTTAAGGTAAAAAAAAAAATTAAATTAAAATTAACACACAGCGTAATGGTTTTTTTGGGGGGAAGTATTAAAAGAGCCTTGATTTTAAAAGAAAAAAAATGTAATTTAAGAAAGTTTATTATAAAGTCAATTCAGCAAAAAAAAAAGTTATAAAAGATTTGCTACAAAGTATAGAAAAAGGTATAAAATAAAATTATTGTTTGAAATGAGGATGCAGTTTTATTTTTTAAGAAAAGGTGAATGTATATTATTATATATAATTTTATTATTATAATAATAATAGTATATATAATATAGAATGATTATATTATATATAGTTATTGAAATGTGCTTTCTTCAAGTACATGGAGTAATGGTTTACTAGAGCTTAGCGAGACGCGGGGCAGGTTTTAAGAGGTGCAAGTGGAGAAACGCGAGAATGCCAGATTCTCACATGCGACAAGAATTTTTGGTGTTAAGGGAATAAGAGTCACCCTGAAATCGATGAGATCAGAATGAAGGCTTAACTCTTGGGTTCTTACCTAGCTGTGTTGAGAGTGAAGCTGATGGTACTGTTTGTGTGTGGAAATAAATGCAGAACTTTGTTTATGTTTATGTTTAATATTTATCACTATAAGGTAGTTTGCGCTCCCTTTCTCGGAGTTCCGGGGGGAGGGTTTATGGCTACATCTCCAAAGGGCCCGTGGTTTATAAAGATGCTAAAAGAATGATGAAAAGCCACCTTCAAAAATCTGCCTTTTTTAATGGGATTTCCACAGCGAATCCTAAGCAGGCTTCTTTGGAAACGCACCTCATTGAAAACAAAGGCTCCCATTTCCCGGGGGGGGGGGTGTTAACCATTGGAGTGCCATGCTATCAGAACCATAAGAGACAGTGATCCCCAAACGGATGCTCTTGGGGGGGGGGGTCAGCCGGTTTCCCTTCTCTAGACCTTTGAGACTCCATCGCTTTGAGCCCCCAATCCCTAACATGCTGATGAGATGGGGGGGCGTGACGTGAGGTGAGGTCGCCGCCCTAGACTCAGTTACCTGGGAGTAAGTCTCACTGAACTCATGAGGGCTTACTTCTGTGTCGGATGGCCCTGTAAGTCCCATTGATTTCAGCGGGACTTTCTTTGGTGTGGACATGTTTACCAGCATTGCACTGCCCTTACGAGGGGGTTTTTTTGGGGGGGGGGTAGAGCGTATAGACATATGCTAATTGAAATTAATAACTATATTGTCTACCCACCCGGGGTGCGACTTAACAGTCTTCAATAGCACTTATCATCTTTATTATACACAATAACTCGAGCTGTTATTTTATATACTGTGTGTGTGTGTGTGTGTGTTACAATGTAATATAATATACAATTATAATATATAAGAAAAATCTAATATACAATAGTATATTTTTTCCATTTTATGGCCTTAAAAGCGGGACCACAATAAACCTTCTCAAAATACAAGGCTGCGTGGATGTGTGTGCTTAATATACCCACGGGCAGAACTCACTGTGGTCAGTTTTGCTTCTTCTAATCCTGGAAACGATGCCCCTGGATCTGTCGACAAGACTAACAAATGGGGGTGGGGTGCATATATATATATTGGTTTATTGTGGTCCCCTTTTAAAGGACATAAAATGGAAAATATATTATTGTATATTATGTTTTTCTTATATATTATAATGGCATGGTATCATATCACATTGTATTATTATAATATAATATAATATAATATAATATAATATAATATAATATAATATAATATAATATAATATAATATAATATAATATAATATAATATAACTAGAGCTGTTAAGTGCTATTGAAGACTGTTAAGTGGCGCTCCGGGTGGATGGACAATCCAGTTTCAGTTAGCATATGTCTATCTATCTGCTTGAGGTTTGCCATTAGCTCTCCTCAATACCTTCTACTTACATTGTAAGGGGAAAGTAAGGGCGTCTTTCCCCGAGACCTTTACCAAAGGAGTAACTTCTCCCACAAAGGCTCAAAGAGCACGCGAGTGTCTAATGGCGGACTCCTGCACATGTCTACTCAGAAGTGAGTCCCATTAATTTCCATGGGACTTGATCCCAGACAGTTATTTTATTTATTTATTATGAAATTTGTATACCGCCCTTCACCCGTAGATCTCAGGGCGGTTCACAACATAACGTTACAATATTAAAAACCCAACATACGAAACAAAAAATAAGAACAAAACAAAACCAATAACCCCCCCCCCAAAAAAAAATAGGCTGCTAAGCGGTTTACAAAATACAAAAAACAAGATGGACTCAAACTTTATACATAAATATCCATATTAAGGATACATAGTAACACAATCCGTTTAAAACAGGAGACTTAAATTCAGAGATTAAGGGGATGCCCGCGCGTATTTCGTTGTTTCATTTAGCCCCGCTGGTGTCCTGAGTTCGAATCCTTTGGTGAAGGAATGTGGCTCAGCGGTTCGATCCCCAGATCTCCAGGTGGGAACCCTGGAAAGCCGCGGCCAGTCAGAGCCGACAAAACTAACGTGGGTGTGGACCAATGACCTGCCTCGGTTTAGCTGCTTTCCATGTCTTCCCCTTTCCCCAACGTTTTGACCCAACCTCTCCCTCCATTTATTATATGCTTTGTGGTGGAGGGCAGCGGGCCCCATTTTTACAAAACGAAAACCCTGGAGCTGGGAAGCTGATCTTGAGAATTATTCCGGAATTAATTCAGCTCCACCTGCAATTGGGGTTCGGGAAGGCCTTATTGATCCGGTAGCAAAAAGGAAAAAGTCTCGCCTATTTATTGCATCCCGGAGCCTCTAAGCAGAATCAAACGTAAATATGGTGGTTTCGTTTGTTATTTTGGAGAGAGGCGAATGTCTGGGCACGGAAAGGAGGCGTGCTTATTATGTGTGTTGTCTTTGTAAAGATCCCTGCTCTTTCCCTCGCCTGCTTTTAATCTGCTGTGCGCGACGATGTCTCGCGGTGGAGGGGATTGGAGAGGCGCGCGCGCGCACGCGCGCCATGAAAGCAAGCAAGGTCGTCTTGGCGCAACGAGCCCTTTCCATGCTCAACGTGGCGCATTGCAAGCGCCGCGGCGCGAAGTGTAAGCAACGGCTAAGCGTAACAGCCCATAAATCAAGCAGGGGGGGGCGGGCAGGAGGGAGAGTCAATCTGCATTTCCCCGATGGGTTGAATCCCAGCAACAAATGTGCCCCGGAAGTGGAGCCAGGCTGCAGGCAGCGCCAGACTTGCAAACGTTGCGCATTCTTCTCCACCGCCTTCTCCTTTTTGGTAATCATCAAATAACAGACCGTCTGGCCCAGCTTCGCAGCCAAGAACAAGAGTCTGGCCTCTCCAGAATTTCTTTTTCTTTTCTTCCTGCACCCACGGCCCGCCCACCTTGCGGGTGGCAACGTGGCCTTGTCTTTTTCCCCCCACTAGATGTTGCTTGAGATCCTACGATGCACAGCGCAATCCTAAGCATGCCCGCTGTGGTGGGTTTGGTTGGTTGCTAACAACCAGATTTCGCCTTTGCAAATGTTGGCAATCCCATCCTATGAATGGATTCCTTAGAGTCGGGGCGGCACTAGGAAGGTTTTGCAAAACCAAGATGCATTGTTAAACGTGCCAAAGAGGACGGGAAACTGCTGTAACGTGACCGTAGCACCTTTCTATGCACAATAATTGTATCTTAGTAATAATGATGCCGAGAATGGCTGGATGGGGAGCGCAAGTCAGTAGACGCGACTCTACCAAAGCTGATGCCATAATAAATTGGTTCGTCTTTCAGAGGCCACGAGACTCGTTGTCGTTTTCATATGGGTGCAGTTATTCTTTAATAATGACAATAACTGTTGCTGTTAAGATTTTAATTTTAACTCTAGCTGGTAAAACACACACAGAGGGAGAGGGAACAGGGGAAACTGATCTTCCCAATCTCCAAGCAAATTCTCCTTGTAAAAATAACCTTCGCTAGTGAAAGTAAAGGGACATTTTTGGGGGGCTTTATGATGCTTTTATATGTGTTGGAAGCTGAGTACAATTATTATTATTATTAATATCATCATCATCATCATCATCATCATCAAACTAGTCCTGTGCCTAATAATAATAATAATAATAATAAATTTCTCAAGACTAGCCAAGATTCAACAGGGTTGGGACCAGGCAGAGTTTCCTCCTTGGTCCCCAGCCTCAGCAGAAAAAGAATTGCGGGGTGGGTTAGGGTTAATTTGGATGGGTAGAGAGATGGATGGATTAAAAGATGCTGTGGGAATAATGATGGATGGGCAGAACTTGATGATGGAGTGTAGAACGAGAAAAGAGGGACAGAATTAGATCAGACTGATGACAGAAACAGATAGGCGCCTCTTCAGAGTGGAGGTACATTTCAACGTGACCCTGCCCATGTCTACTCAGAAGTAAGTCCCGCTCAGGTCAAGGGGACTAACCCCCATATTTGTTGCTCAAGGGACTGCAACCACATTAGCCTTAAAGGGGGCGGGGAGGAAACCTGCCCGTTTGGAGACCGGGTGGAGATTTCATTTTCAGGAAGAAAAAGGAAATAGGCGCAAGCTCTTCCAGACTCTCACTCTCTCTCCCCCCGGGATCTTTCCTGCCATGGAAATACAAAGAATCAGCAGTAGGGAAGGCCTTCAATAAAGGGTCGATCTGCATCTCCTCGGTGTATTTCCGAGCGCGCATGAATTATGAATAACCCACCTTCTCTCGCTCTATAATTAGAAACCACCCGATTGCCAGCGAAGATTCGTGTCTACGGATGTGCGATATATATAGAGATATAGATATACAGATATATGTATGTGCGTGTGTGTCAAAAATATATATAATATTTGTTATATATAAATGTGTGTGTGTGTGTGTGTGTGTGTGTGTGTGTGTGTGTGTGATATGACAAAGCAGCTGGCTAAAACCAATAATTTCCCATGTAATTTCGGAGGAAACTTGGTGGAGGATTTCTGTTTTATTTTTTACTAGCCGATTTCTCTTGTGTACAGTACAGTGTCTTGCGTTGGATATATGTGTGTGAGAGAGAGAGAACATTGCAGGAGACGTCTGGTGGTGGGCGGAATGTCTGGATTCCGAACGTGTAATCGTTATTTATGCAATATTTTTTTTTCCACCGGGAGATTGTAAATTGCTCCGGTTTTCGCAACAGTCTTCCTAGAAGGTGTTTTTCAAATGGGGTGGGGTGGGGAAGGCAAACAAGGATTTGTTCAATACAAGGGGTGGGGGGTAGCGGCGCTCCCCCGGGGAAATCTCCCCCCACCCCATTTCTCTGCTGCTTCCATCTGCACCACCAGCACGCCGATGCGACTTGCGCAAACGACGACAAGCTTTTGCTTGCCTGCTCCCAAATCCTTGCGCTTATTTTATTTATTTACTATGAGAGAGGGGGGAGAATAAAGCACACAAAGCCATTTAAAAAAAAAAGAATCAAGGAATAACGGGGAAGGTATCTGCATGGGTCTGGATTCTGAGCTTATATTTATGTCCTATTTTGGGGGGGGGGAGGGAGAGGAGGAGGGAAAGGGGCAGGGTGGTGCAAAGAGAGAGAAGGAAAACAGGCAGGCAGGTTATAAATAAGGCATTCCTACGTTGCCTGCTTGTTGCCTTTCCATAAATAGCGAGGACGACGCCCACGCCAGCCTCTGATGAGAGGGGGCGGAAAGACGAAACGTCCAAATTAGGAGATCAAAGCTGGAACCGAGCCAGGAAGGAACCACCGCAGGCACGATCTACTAGCAGGGAAATTTAAATGGGATCCTGTAGTTCTTTCACGCTCCCGCCCCCCCACCCCAAATTCTTTTTCTGTAAAAAAAATTAAAAAATACTATTTTTCTCCTTCTCCTATTAGCAACCACCAAAACAGCTATAAACACGTGTAGCGGGTGGATTTAATAGAAACGAAGCGTTTCAGGATCGGATCACGATCCCCCCTCAGAATCACCATCTATAAAAGGATGGTTCTCGCTTAAGAATAAATACAAGGCTATAATCTGTTTCAACTGAGATCTGGCAGCCTACTCAGTGTATTTATTTTAAGCATCTCTATCACCTACCTATCCTATGACATTTGTTTCCAACAATTATATTTAAATTGTCAAGGAGGGGGAGAATACATGAAGATTTAGAGTGTGGCTGCAAACTAACAGCTTGGGTGTCAACTTTTTAATTGACAGCGCTCCTGAGCCTTCAACAGCAGAAGGATAGGCAGAAATTAACAGTGCAGCCCCATGCAGGTTTACTTGGAAGTAAGTCTCAGGTGGTTTTAGGATTGCAGGCTAAACAGCTGAAACTCATCCCCTCCCCCAAGACACATCACTGGACTCATCCAGGGAGGGGGAAGGAATTTCTTAATTTATTCAAGTCAAGTGTTTCTGTTAAAAGCAGAGGACAAAGTCCAGTCAAAAAATTGACAACCCTTCCACCAGATGTTTTACGAGCAGATTACGTGGTCTTCTTCCACTGGAGGAGTCCCAGTATTCATCCATTCATTTCTTCATATTCATTCATTCAGCAATTAAGCAAGCTAGCTGCAATTTATGTGCTAAGTAAATTATAATATTCAGCTTGAGTAATAGCAAATCACAACAAAACCTTTCGAAATCAAAATAAAGCCCCAACACATACAATGTTAACATCATAAACCTGAAGTATAGAATAGAACAGAATTGTAGAGTTGGATGGGACCCTAAGGACCACCTAGTCCAGCCCCCCTACAATGCAGGAAAATGGAGGCATTGATCCCATAACCATGGTGTTATCAGGACCACGCTCTAAACTGTGAGATGTATCATCACTGAAGCAGTCAACTACAACATTTCCTGTTGCCTAGAGTGGACACACAGGGGAATGTGGCTCCAGACAGGGAGGACTTCCTGTCGTACCTGCTCTGAAGCCTCTTCCCCTTGTGTGTGACTAGGTAGATGGGCATGACCCTAGTTGACTATGTAAAAGGGCTAGCCATGTAGCCACCTCCCCTTTTTTCCATTTTCTCTTTTCGGACTTCTCTCTTGGACCTCCTCTTCTGGCTGTTAGCCAGAACATGGCTCATCCTTACAGAGGATGGAAGCCACAAGGTAGAAAGTCTGAGGCCTAGCTCAGACTTCACTTCTCTACAAATGTAACTGTGACCGCAAGATAAAACCTGCCTTCAGATTACTGCTGTGAACTGAATGTAAGTAAAACTTTACTCTTACTTTTAAAGAAGACTGTTGTGTTGTGCCTCAGTGCCTAGGACTTGCTGATCGTATGGTCGGCGGTTCGAATCCCCGCGGCGGGGTGAGCTCCCGTCCCTCGGTCCCAGCTCCTGCCCACCTAGCAGTTCGAAAGCACCCCTAAGTGCAAGTAGATAAATAGGTACGCTGGCCATGTGACCCGGAAGTGTCTTCGGACAGTGCTGGCTCCCGGCCTCTTAAGCGAGATGAGCACGCAAGCCCAGAGTCGGACACGACTGGCCCGTAAAGGGCAGGGGTACCTTTACCTTTACCTTCCTCAACATTCCCACATACCCAACTGAGCTAACCAGTCTGTTGTTATATTTATAGGCAAATTTGGGGGAATGGACACTGCTGACATCCCTGGGATTTTCACCAATGTGAACGGGCATTTTACAGCTATTCCACTGTGTGGTGCAGACCCAAGACATCTTCACCCATTACAAAACCCCTTCACAGAAATGCAGACTGTGTGAGAATAATCACACCATCTATTCCTACCATTTGGAATGGGGGAAAGGCTGGAGGATGCATATAAAAAGTGTGCCACCATCAACACCTATGATGAGCCACATACAGGTTGCATATCAATTCCTACACTGAAGTGTGCAGAACAGCCAGCATCCAAGCCTTCTGCCCACCCAAGACACCGGTGGGTATTACATTGTTAGCCCAGGAGGGATGAAGGCCCATCCTTCCTGCTTTCGAAAGCAAGCAGGACACACTAGTTGTTCTCCACAGCAGGTGGGAAACCAGAAGAGCGAAGGGATGGTTGGAAGAATGTTAAGGAGGCACCAGTGCTACATATTGACTTGCTTTCTTTAAGCGAAGGGATGTGTCTCCAGTGCTGCCTATAGGACTTCCACTCCCATCTTCCCTAATTCACAGGGCCAGCGATTATGGGAGTTGCAGGACACCAAATGTTTGGAGGGCCACAGTTTCCGCACAGCTCCTTTTGGGTCCTCAGAGCACTTTATGTATGTATTATCTCTGTAATACTGCTACAAAGACATGCATTACTCCTGTGTGAGGCTGAAAACCCGATTGACATTTGCTCCAGTTCAGCAGTAAACAGCAGAACCAAAACAAAAAACCAAACTCCTCTCTTGGCCCTGGGACTTGAAGTTACTTGAACTCACAGAAGAACGAAACTGTGGATGGGCCCTTAGAGAGACAAATCGGCTGTGCAGTGCCACCTTTGCTTCAAGGGGGAAAGTACATAGATTTCTGGCAGGACTACCTACTGAGTTCACGACAAACGTTTGTTTGTTTATTAGGGCATTTATACCCAGTGCATTTTTTTCATCAGGAGTGCACTGACACAGAGCAGAGTTCTGGCACCTCTCAGGTGAGCTACATTGCAGCCAGTGCTCCCCCTGCCCGCTTCTTGCCTTTATGTACTTCTGAGCAGCCCAAAACAAACATTGGGGGACAGGAGGCGGGCAGGTGTGGAGAACACCCTGGTCCTGAATGGGGTAACTGTGCCCCTGAAGGACCAGGTGCGCAGCCTGGGAGTCATTCTGGACTCACAGCTGTCCAGGGCAGCTGTTTATCAGCTCCATCTGGTACGCAGACCCTACCTGTCTCGCCAGAGTGGTACATGCTCTGGTTATCTCTCGCTTGGACTACTGCAATGCGCTCTATGTGGGGCTACCTTTGAAGGTGACCCAGAAACTACAACTAATCCAGAACGCGGCAGCTAGACTGGTGACTGGGAGCAGCCGCCGAGACCACCGGTCTTGAAAGACCTACACTGGCTCCCAGTATGTTTCCGAGCACAATTCAAAGTGTTGGTGCTGATCTTTTTTCTTCAACTGGTCACCAGAGTTTACTTCAGGGTGTTGTTTCTGGCTGAAGCCACCACTGAGATTATCAGATTTTTAAGGTTTTGGGTTGATTTTGGTTCACAGAGGGGTAACAAACAGCCTGTCTGAATCGGTGTTTGGGCTCAGGGTTGGTTTCATCCCCTGGACAGAATGGAAGGGAGCAAAATTAGAGCAGCATGGAGCACATTAGGTGAGATGAGGCAGAGAAGCAGTTTTGCATTCCTGAGAGTGAGCTGCTTATAATGCAGGACAAATGCAGTATTTGCTGACAAGAAGAATATGCTACTCGCATGGCTAGCCTGCTGAAGAGTACATCTCTGACAACAAGTTTCTATGGCTCAGTGGAAAACATGTTGGACTCGCTTGAAGCAGCAAGATCTGGATTCAAATCCCACCTAAGCCTTACTGGGAAGACTGGCCAACTCACTGGGCCTCAGCCTCAGTTCTGCATAGGAATATGTTGTCTCATATGTCCCTTGTAAAGACAAATACAAAGCATTTTTACATTTGACAGAAGAGTGTTAATTATTGTTTTTTAAAAATGGGGTCCACCAGGGGTGCCAACTTGAAGAAAATATTGTAGAGGCCCAGGTAATCCCCCCCCCCCCCGTAATCGATCACATGACGCAGTGCACACACACCATTTGAATGGGAATGTCTATCAACTTTGTGGGGGCCAGGCCCCTCATATATATTTTTTGTATTTTATCTACAGCCCCTAGGAATTGGCTCCTATGGGGTCCACAACATCAGATGCAGACCCTCCAAGTGTCCCTATTTTCTAGGGACAGTTCAAGATTTACAGAAGCCATCCCAGTTTCTGATTTGATCCTGAAATGTCCTACTTTTTTTTTTAGGATGTCACTATTTTCATTGGAGAAATGCTGGAGGGTATGGAGTTATGCAACTCCCGAGCCAAGGAGATGAGTAACTGTACAACCTTTAGAAGACATCTGAAGGCAGTCTGCACAGGGAGGTTTTTAATTTTTAATGTTTTATTACGTTTTTATATATGTTGGAAGCCGTCCAGAATGCCTGGGACAACCCAGTCAGATGGGCAGGGTAATAATAATACTAATAATACTAATAATAATGGAATAGGATGTCCCTATTTTCATCAGAGAAATTGTTATGTACTGAGTTGAATAGGATCCAAAATGCAGCAGTCTGATTAGTCCTAGAACAATAGGATTCAGAATGCAGCGGTCTGATTGGTCCTAGAACAATAGGATCCAGAATGCAGCAGTCAGATTGGTCCACAGGAGCTACCCAATCCAACTCCGGGTGGAAGTGAATCCGCAACTTGATTGGCCTACAGGAGAATCCCAGAATTAGCCAATCACGTGGGGCCCATTGTGTAAATAATGTATATAAAGCAGACATTTCGGGGAAACTTCCATTCCTCACTACTCTGAGCTGAATAAAGAGCATGAAATCCACACTCAACTCTGAGTATATTTCAGAAATGTGCTAGGGTATGCAGACATGATGCACGTGAAAAGTAGACTGAAAGAGTGTGAACATTCCCAGGCAAAATTAAGGAACTCACCTTACTTCTCTTTAATCCCAGGATGAGTGACTCTATAAAGAACAGCACAATTAATCTCTCTGGTTCAGTTCCATAGTGAAATACAGTGGTCTGTGAATTATCTAAGACTGTCAAAATCAGGGCTGGGGAACGTTTGGCTCTCCAGATGTTGTTGGACTCCATCACCCATCAGCCCCAGCTGCAGGGCTTCATTGATTGGGGATAGTGGGAGCGGGACTCCAACAACATCTGCAGGGCCACATGTTTCCTATTCCTGGTCAATATGATCTGAGGGAATGTGGCTTACAGGTCCACATATGCACTTAGACCACATGATTTCCGTATACTCCTTCCCTGTATATTTGATGATTGACAGTAGGTGAAGTGACTTGACCTGGGGGGGAGACCCTCAGAATGTGATATTTAAAACTCTAGCTGCTGTGGCGCATTCAATTTGTCATCTGATGTTGCAGTCATCAGATAACGAGAGATGCATGTGCGAAGGAAGATTTTCACTCCTTGAAGTGTTATGTTTGGGTAGGAATGTAGTCATTACCTCAGGATATAAACCTAAAATGGCATTTGGCTGTTGATTCAGCTCTAAATAACCTATTAGTCCATGAGTGATCATTTAAATGGTTCTCAGAACGTTCTGTGCTTGGTGAAATCTCATGTAACAGCACAAAATGTTGTCAAGGACTTTATTCTTGTTACATGCCACAGTTCTCCTGTTTGTTCTGATGAACCTCACAGCATTTGTGGGTTGCTGTCAGGGACTGGGGACAGGAGTAGGAGTGGTGGAGACTGCCCCCTCCATCCTGACCCTCCCAGGAAGGAGGAAGAGGAAGATTTACAACAGTGGTTTCCAGGAGGTCACAGCTCAGAGGCAGATGAAGGGGAAAGTTGGGAAATATTGGGAGAGGAGGAGCAGACAGAACCGGAGCAGCAGCTGGCTGATGCATTGTCATTAGAAAGCATTCCAGACCCTCCATCTCCCAGAACCCGGTGAGCCTTAAAAGTAGGAGAGCAAAGAGCTCAAAGACAGAGGGCATGTAGCAGCGCCCATAGAAGTGACAATTGTGAAAGTGGGAGAGACTGGGGTGGGGGTGGGGATTCACTCTGGGACAACAACATTATCCAGGAGGCTGGGTTCTATAGCCTCTTTCTGTAAAGATTGAAATAAAAAAGTACGGTAAGAAACTTTTCATTGTCTTTATACCTTCCTGGGCACCCAGTCGGGAACCGCTGACAACCATCCTGACAGTTGCAGAATCATAATTTTTGTGAGGTGCCAGTCATAAAGTGTCAAGTTATTAAGGGATGTGCATGCATCTGTGAATTAGGCCTTATTCACACATGCATGCACGTCACTTAATAACTCGGTAACTGGCAGCTGAATATGCGAAATGACACCACTGAAAAATGTTGATTGTGAAGTAATGTGATGTCCCATTGCAGTGTGTTCTTTCCATGATGAGCCAGTCACACATGCATGTCGTCACTTGTTGCTGAACTCATCAAGTGATGAACATGCATGTGTGAACTAGTAATTGTTGTTCCTTCCCCAACACCGCCAACACCAGTGTAATGTATCTATAATAAATAGTCGCCTGAAGGTTTCTCCATGTGAGATAATTTGTATTCAGGTCTTGATCCAAGAATAGAAATATGGATATCATTTATGAGATGTGCTCATATGTAAGGATGGTGTGTGTTTATCTGTTAAAACAATTCAAATAGCCTGCCCTATGCTCCCTAAGTTAGCCTGATGCTGCAGTGAATGGTTCAATGGACAGTCTGTTCATTTTTTGTGTGGGCAAGAGTCAAAACTCAGTGATACCGCATCTGCTCTGCCTACAGATGTGCTGGGAGTGTCCCAAACTTGAAACTGTGGCCACTGCCAGTCAGTGACTGAGCTAGATGGAGCAACGATGGTTCAGTGTAAGACAGCTTCCAATGCTCCTATGAATGGGAACAGGCATCCTGTCTGTCTCAGGTAGTAAAATATATTGGGCCAGCCCTGATCATTTTGCCATCTCCCAAGCCCAGGGCAAGGAAGTACTGGGGTGCCTTAGGCCTAGGCCCAAACCAAAGCCTTTTCTAAAGTGATGCTACAGACAAAAAAAAAAAAAAAAAGCAGGCCAACTCCTCAAGAAAAGCTTTTCTTTGCTAAGATTCCCTCAGAAACTTTGCTGTAGTTGGACATCTCGGCAACTTGCCATTTCCAGCTCAGTTTTTTTGGCAGTCGTTTTTTTGGTCTCAGTTCAATGTGCGAGCAACATTCATGCTGCAGCCTGGCTTCCCCTGAGAGTCCCCAGGAGCTGTCTCATTCCCTCTGAAATCTGGATGAACTCATATTTAATGACACAAGGCTTTCTTGCTGAATAATCCCTGGCAACCTTCTCCACCTTTTAACGAGATACCTGAGCGGCACTAGGGACGGATGGACAAAGCTTCCCTTTTAGATTGGGCACCTCAGATTGGATCACCAATTGAAATATCAGCAACTGAGCTGGAATTAGTCTGAAAACAACAAGAGGAAAGGCCTTTCTTGTATCTTCCACTGAAAACCTCTTGCAGTGCAATAAATAATTAAAGGCTTTGCCGGATGTGTGGTGAGGAGGAGGAGGAGGTGGAGAGGCGGGTGGGTGTTGTATCACAATAACAAACCTTGTGTAAGGGAAGTGTTATTCAACTGCAAAATGTATTGGTGCAGAGCTCTCATCTTTTTAGTGCCTTTTTTGCACCAGGAAATGTTCCCAGTTCTAAACGAATACAGAAATCCTTCTGACTAGCCATGGAAAGATCTATCTGGGCTACAGGCTTAAAGCTTTGCCTGGGAACTGTAGTGTTGGAAAGGGGGATAAGAATGCCCTATAACTCTCAGAACTTCATTACACTGCGATTCTCAGGATTCTTTGGCACACAGGGTCCAGGGTTCCCCCGCCCCATATTATCATTATTTATTTATTAATGTATCTTTACCATAGGACCCAATGCTGAGGGGTCTTCAGCTCCCCCAATAAAATATTTGAGGGGGGCAGGCCTCCTCAAAGTTGATAGGCATTGCCATTCAAATGGTGCCTGTGCACTGCGTCATGTAATTGATTATGCAGGGCAGGGCTAAGTTGCGCCCCTCAATATTTTATACAAGTTGGCACCCCTGACATTTACATACATATACATAGCACACATACACACACTACCTTAACTCATACGAAACCAATGGCACCCACTTGTTTTTCAAAGACAATATAGATTGGGTTCTTCCATCTCATAATTCAGGAGTAGCTAACATGGTGCCCTCCAGTGGGGAGTAGTACAACTGAATAAGTGGTGGCAGTAGTTTAAAAAAAAAGTTAGTGGGGGCAGAATGGTTTCAGGAAATATTTTCCCACACACCCCCACACACCCCACCCCAGATTCTAGATGAAAAGGTATATTGGTACAGAGTGCTTAGTTTAGCTTTATGAGACAGGCTCTATATGTCGGCAGTCACACAAACAAATAGCTCAAACGTCAGCCCAAATGCATGGAGAGTCTCTGCACTCTCTCCCAGCATCTTCCAGGTTCCACATGGTAAGCAAGTTGCATATATTACAACAGACTTCCTCTGCCCAGTATCCTCTAGATGCTTTGGATGCCAATTCCTACCATTGGCCATGCTGGCTGGGGTTGATCACGGACATGCCATGCTTTGTCATAGTATTTTTCTGTTGTGCACTTTCCCATGGTGACTGTCTCCACAAATGACCTGAGGAATGGACATGCTGTTTTGTTTCAGACTCTTGGTGTTTAAACAGCTCCCTTGTCACCTTATCACCCAAAAATATGGAAAGGAGGCTGATTGTCATGAGTAAGATTGTCATGAACAGTCTTAATAGTGTGTCCGTAAGTGGCTGTGGAGACCAATTCTGGATCCGCACATCCTTCCACAGTGGGTACATAGGTTTCCAGGTGGGAGTTGATAATGGTGAGGGTTTGCCAAGCGTGTTTTCCTCTTCACACATTCCTCCCTTTAGTCCTGAGTTTGAGCATCTTCAAACCCATGACACCTTTGGTAAAGGCTGTTCTCCAACCGGAGTGTTCACAGGCCAGTGTTTCCCAGTTGTCAGTGTTTATACTTCATTTTTTAAAAAGTATTATCACTACAAAAGCATTCCTTATTTTGTGTGGAGGTGAGCAAATTGTCATTGGGCTTAAATTATGGATATTGTGAGAATTCAGCTGTAAGTATGCTATCACAAGAACACAGTTTTGTGGGTCACAAAAGAAGATTAACACAAGAAGACAAGAGTTTTACTGCAAGAATACGCTGCTTGCAAGAATGTCAGTTACTGCTGTTCTCTAATAAATTTCAACTCTAGGGCTGCAAAATAAGGTATATGCTGCTTCTTAGAGGACTTTTCAACATGAGCATTTCAAAGGTACAATCACACATTCAGTAATATTGAATTCCAAGAGAAGTTTAGTTCTGTATATATAAAAAACGAGACACAGAAGTGCAACTTCATGTATGAGACTCCAGAAACACAAACCAATCACAGAGTTGCAGAATAAACTTCAATAGCTTTTAAACTCACATTAATTTCAACAGAAGAGTTAAGCATGTGCTTAAGACTCTCCCATTAAAATCCATGGAAATAAATGCTCAACGTTATTATTTGCGTATTGCAAATGGAAAGGGGGGGCAAAGTGTGAATTTCTTTTAATATGCATGTTTCTGTATGCAATCCTGCCTGACAGACACATTTTTGCAAAGCAATTTCCTCTAAAACAATGCATTTTTGTGTCATTTTCACTATTATATTTCCCCCAGTATAGGCATTTTTGTACACACTAGTTGGCTGAACAACTGCATTACACAATCTGGAGAAGCACAAATTTTGAAGGGTGGCTGTGTTTCAGTTTGTGTATTGTTTTAGAAATGTGAATTAGGTAGGTTCACCTTCAAATGGGATCTGAATCACATTTCCCCAGCCCCATTCCTAGTGGACACTGACAGCTAGATCTCACTTGATTCCTGGTGTTGTCCTCTACTGCTCCCGAAGGCTGGCTTAGAGGGCTCATAGGATACATGGAGCTGTTACCCAAAACCTCACCACTACTTCCTATCCATCACCATCTGCCACCTGAGGCAGTCACTTCACTCTGCCTAATGGTAGGGCATGGAATATTTTTATTTTAGTACTAAGATAGCATTAGCCCCAAACTACCATGTGGCAAGATCCCATCCCCATACAAAGAACAGGGGGCATAGGCTAAATGTGTGGAGTGGGATATGCCTAAGGTTGTAAGGGAATATAAATGGGTATCAATGGTATGCTGCCTCTTTTGATTATGAGCTCTTGAAACAGTTGAGTGCTCAGGATTAAGAGATAATATCATCCCAGCTGCTATCAAAATGGGTCTAGTGGAGAAAGAGAGAAAACGATTAATGACTTTGCTGGCATATCATGTTTCTTGCCTGATTACCTCTTGAAACAGCATGCAGGGCTTCTTTTGGATACAACAGCAAAAAGAAGACTCAAAGATTCCTTTGGGCCAACCTGCAAATCTGGAGAAAGTGAACAGGGAGGGAGGGAAGGCTTGCCCAGCAGTATGTATCAATATGGGTGGAAGGAGAGGGAAGAGGGGTGGGCAGTGGGGAGCGCTAACAGTTAGACCAGGGGTGGGAAACCCTGTTCAGCCCGACTGCCTTCTGGGCAGTCTTCTGATGGTCACATGACAGTGGTAGGTGCTGCCAGAGGTCCACTGGGATGAGCAACATTCCTATTTGATTTACAGTCATCTTCATTACAGTAAGGGTTAAGAACTTACGGTAATTTGTTCCAGAGGTCTGTTCTTAACCTGAAACGGTTCTTAACCTGAGATGTGCTTTTGCTAATGGGGCCTTCTGCTGCTGCTGCACCGCTGGCACACGATTTCTGTTCTTATCCTGGGGCAAAGTTCTTAACCTGGAGCAACCACTTCCTGGTTATCGGAGTTTGTAACCCGAAGCGTCTGTAACCCGAGGTACCACTGTATTGCTTTCCCTGCCTAGCTGCTCTTCCACTGCCCTATAACTTCTATGTATTCCATCTAACAAGCATGACATTTTAAGGAATTCTACTAGGCCTCCAAATTATCAGACCAGCCGAATTTCAGCAGAAAGGTCCTTGCTGTATAGACAATCTACGGGGGGGGGGGGGCACACAGGGAGACTCAGAGATCAGACAAGTAGCCAATGAGGTGCCCTCCAGATGTTGCTCATCCAGATGTTGATTCCCACCATCCCTGGCCTTTGGCCACGCTGGTTGGGGCTGGAGTTGTGGTCTAACAACATATAGGGGGCATCTTGTTGGCTGCCCCTGTGCCAGAGTGCAGCTTCTAAGGTGGTTGTTTTGCCATTGCCTACTTACCAGCAACTGCGAGCAGAAAATTAGTTTCCCCTCTCCATCTCCATTACTTTCACTTTTCACAGGATATTCACAGCAGTGCCTAGATGGAAAAGACTGTTGAGGGAGGCAGTCCCTGCAAAAGCTGAAGCTCTCTGTATATAATGCAGCAGCAGCATGTTATCACTTTTGTGGCAAATTGCAGTGACTAATAGTAGCGCCCAACATCCTCATCGTTATCTGGGCGATATCATCTGCTCATTTAGTTTTAGAGTGCTGCTGGCATTTCAGACTCCAAATGCGTTTCACAAAATGGAGTGGCTTTTTTAAAAAAAAAATTAATAAAATGGGTGCTGGTGTTGCTGCAGGAGAAGGGAAGAAATGTTTTCATAAAAATGGCAGGAGGAAATGGGACCTCCTAAAAACAAGACAACAGGGGAGAGTGAATTAACCGCAAAGAAGAGCAGGTGAGCATGTCGGGGTATGAAGGAAGAGAGGAAACAAGTTTGAACTGTTTTAGTGGTTGCTGCAAGGGACGCGGGTGGCGCTGTGGGTTAAACCACAGAGCCTAGGACTTGCTGATCAGAAGGTCAGCTGTTCAAATCCCTATGACGGAGTGAGCTCCCATTGCTCGGTCCCTGCTCCTGCTAACCTACCAGTTCGAAAGCACATCAAAGTGCAAGTAGATAAATAGGTACCGCTCCGGCGGGAAGGTAAACGGCATTTCCGTGCGCTGCTCTGGTTCACCAGAAGCGGCTTAGTCATGCTGGCCACATGACCCGGAAGCTGTACGCCAGCTCCCTCGGCCAATAAAGCGAGATGAGCGCCGCAACCCCAGAGTCGGTCACGACTGGACCTAATGGTCAGGGGTCCTTTTACCTTTACTTTTAGTGGTTGCTGCAATGCCAAATCAAGATACTTCCTGCCATTTTAATGAGGAAAAGTGTAGTCCTTTTCATTTATTCAGAGGCTTTGGGGTTAAGCTCAGGCTTAAAATGGCACCTGTGCAAGTCATTTAACATAGCCAAAGCTATGCCCTCAGTTTGACAGGAGCACAGCTTCCAAAACTCCCCACTTCAATTATTTAAAAAAGTAAGTTTCTAGTCCTTTTGATAGAAAAGGCATGCTTGGGTAAGACCTACTAACATTTTAGAAGCTCCAAAGTGTTGCTGGATGGGATGCTTTCGAGTCGACAGGGCAGGTGCTTCCCAGGAGTACAAAATCCAGAATTATGCAAAACAGTAAATAGCACATAAACTATACAAAATGTCCTGACTTCTGCCCAACACAATCAGACAGAGGCCCTTACTTGTAAGTAAAAAAAGAGAGGTCTTTATGCAGGCAAGTAACAGTACAGGCTCAACAGTAGAAACAGTGCTCAGGGGTAACAGGAGCAAGGCAAGCAGTTTAGAAGTGAACAGAAGTGATGAAGGTGTCCCAATGGCTTCCCCACCCCTCCTGCCAAGCTTTTGAAGACAAGGCTTGACATACTCACTTGCAAGACCTTGTGTAAATATCAGGATTACTAGTGCATGCTCTGTCAAATTGAGTGAGTCTGCTACCATCTGTGAAGGGGATGCCTGGTTCTAGGGGACAAGACTGTACAACATCCTTGGTCTGCCTGCCAAAGCGACTGAAGTCGGGATGGAAAGAGGAGATCTTCGTTTCTTCAGTCCAGGTTCCCAACCTTCTGTTTCCCCTCTCTGTTTCTTCCTCTTCATCACAGCCTGCCTACCCAAGTCTGCTCTCAACAGCACTGTGAGTCAGATGGTACAAAATAAGAACATTTAAATTTCCTTGATTTGCATTAATAATACTCTCCAGCTCTACCCTTATGGCTCCTTATTCATGGTTGGATTACACACACAAAAATAGGGGAGATGTGAACTGAGCCAAAATGGCCTCCCCTTCATTTTTGTTACCTACTTTGCCACTGAGAAAAGTGAAGACAATTTCAGCAGTCTCTCTGAGTGAATGGGGCACAAAGCTGGTGCATGTGAAACTCACTCGTGGTTTTGGCAAAGGCGATGATGCTCCTCCCAGTGGTCACTGGCTGCCATTTTCCCTTTGTGTGATACCACTTCATGACACGCTGTCACTCAGAGGGGAATTCTGGGTTCAAAACAAAACAAAACAAAACATGAAGGCTATTGCTACTGCTACAAAATCACTGGTAGTGAAACAGGTGAGTGGATGTATGAAATAAAAGAAATTATGAGAGGGTTGGAAGCCCTTTTCCTTCTGCAACCACCTCAAATCTCAGTCAAAAATTATTTGGAGGGCCATCAACCCACCATCAACATATATAAATCTTTGTTACTAGCAAACCAATTCGATATGCAGGTATTGAGGGAGGACTGGAATAAAGAATTAGAGATCTCAATTTTGACCACACAGTGGGAAACTGTTTTAAGTGCTATAACAAGGGTGTCTCTGGATCTTAAATTGAGCCTCATACAACAAAAAATGATATTTAGAATATACTGGACCCTATTACGTTTGTTTAAAAAAGGTATCTAACTGTTGGAGATTGAAATATACTCAGAGTCGCAAAGTGATTTCATGCTCTTTATTCAGCTCATAGTGGTGAGGAGGAATGAATAAATGTCCCCTCACAGTATCTGCTTTATATACATTATTTACACAATGGGCTGCACATGATTGGCTAATTCTGGAATTCTACTGTAAGCCAATCAGGTTGTGGATTCACTTCTATCTGGAGCAGGATTGGGTGGTTCCTGCCAACCAATCATACTGCTGCATTGTTCTAGGACCAATCAGACTGCTGCATTCTGAATCCTAATGTTCTAGGACCAATCAGACTGCTGCCTTTTGGATCCTATTGTTCTAGGACCAATCAGACTGCTACAGTTTGGATCCTATTCAACTCAGTACATAACACCCCTCCCCTCTAAGTTCCAGTCCTGCCCGGGAGGTCGCATTCATAGTCCTCAAGGTATGCCGGCGGCCTACGTGTGCGTTGTGGCCTGGGGTGTTCCCTGGTCCGGGCTCCGGGTTCTGGCTCGTGTTCCAAGGATGCTGGCTGTGATGCGGCTGTTTGGTCTGGTGCAACCGGCTCGCTCAGTCGTGGTTCTGGTTCCGGTGTCCTTTCGGCCTCACGGGTCCTCTCTGTATTTACTGATTCTGCCTCTCCTGCTGGCCCCTCCTGCTCTATGGGCCTCACTGCCCCGCTGTTCCCTTGGGACTCCTCTGACCTGTCCTCCTCCTGGTTTTCTCCCGGGAATCGTCGCCGTATCTGGTCGCAGTGGCGGCGCCAGCATTGCCCCCCATCCGTTAGCACCTCGTACGACACGGGGCCAGTGACCCTGGTGATTGTGGCGGGTACCCATGCTGGGCCTGCCCCAAAATTCTTTGCGTACACTGGGTCCTGGGCCTCGAAGGTCCGGGGGTTCCTGCCTTCCCCCACCACTACCTCATCCTGAGCTCTATCGGGGTGAAGGCGGTCCAATCTGATTGCAAGGCGCCGACCCATTAGTAGTTCAGCGGGGCTCCGGCCAGTCGTTGAGCTGGGGGTGCTGTGCTGTGCTAGAAGGAATGTGGCAAGGCGGTACTCCCAGTCCCCTTGCGTCATGCGGCGAAGGGTGTCCTTGGTGGTCCGCACCATGCGTTCTGCTTGGCCATTGGTGGCAGGGTGGAACGGCGCCGAACGGATGTGGCGGATGGCGTTCTGCGCTGTGAAGGTTTGGAATTCTCCTGACGTAAATGCAGTCCCGTTGTCTGAGACGAGAGTGTCAGGGAGCCCGTGGGTTGCAAACAGCCTGCGTAGTACCCGGATGGCTGCGGACGTGGAAGTGGACGGTACCAGTGCGACTTCCAGCCATTTGGTGTAGGAGTCCACCACTATGAAGAATGTTTTCCCCTGAAAGGGGCCAGCGAAATCCACATGCAGGCGTGACCATGGTGCTCGGGCGGACTCCCAGGACTGGACTGGGGCCCTTGGGGGATCTGGGCGGGATTCTTGGCAGGCCTGGCAGTGTTTGACCCAGGCCTCTATCTCTCCATCGATCCCCGGCCACCACACATAACTCCTGGCAAGGGCCTTCATTCTTACTACCCCTGGATGTGTCTCGTGTAGGGCTGTGAGGACCCTTTTGCAGAGGGGCTGGGGAACAACGACTCTGCTTCCCCATAACAGGCACCCCTTGTGGGCCGACAGTTCATGTTTGCGGGTTGTGTAGCCGGCGAATTCTGGCCCGGGGCTGCTGCTGGGCCATCCCCTCCACACCCAGTCCAGGACCCGGGAGATGACCCTATCTTTCTTGGAATGGTGTGCAACTTCTTGTGCCTGAATGGGGCGGTCGGGAAGCAGCTCCAGGCTCATAACCTCTTGTGCAGGTGCTGGGTCAGGGCCTGTTTCCGGTAGTGGTAGCCTGCTGAGGGCGTCCGCATGGCCCATCGCCTTCCCAGGTCGGTGAATCAGTGCATACTGGTAGCTGGCAAGGAAAATTGACCACCTGAGGACGCGAGGAGACAGCACTTGGGGGGTCTGCTTTTCGGGGGCAAACAAGCCAAGCAACGGCTTGTGGTCAGTCACCACGGTGAAGGGCCGCCCGTACAAGAAATCATGGAATTTTTTTACTCCCTTTACGATTGCCAGACCCTCCTTGTCGATTTGCGAGTAGTTCCGCTCGGTTGTGTTGAGTGTCTGGGAAAAGTACGCCACCGGTACCTCTCTTCCATCCGGGAGTTGGTGCCCCAGGACAGCTCCAATGCCATAGGGTGAGGCGTCGCATGCTAGCACCACCGGCAGCCTCTCGTCGAAGTGTGCCAAGACCGAGTTTGAGACAAGCAAGTCCTTGACTGCCTGGAATGCGGCCTCCTGGCGCTGGCCCCACACCCAAGGGGCCCGCTTGTCCAGGAGTCTGTGTAGGGGCTCCGCTACCGCCGCCTTGTGGGGAAGGAAGGAATGGTAAAAGTTCAATAGTCCCAAGAAGGCCTGAAGTTCAGTCTTGCTCTTGGGCGCTGGGGCATCACAAATGGCCCGTACCTTGTCCCCAGTCGGGTGGACCCCTTCTGCGTCCACCATAAATCCCAGAAAGTCCACCTGAGGCACTCCTAGTAGACATTTTTCCCGCTTCACCTTGAGACCCGCCGTCTGGAAACGGTGCAGAACGGTGCGGAGGCGGTCCTCAAACTCCTCTGGTGTGGGGCCGGCAATCAACACATCATCGAAGAAGGGGGTGACGCCAGGAATCCCTTTAAGGAGAGAGTCCATTATATTCTGGAATATGCCTGGTGCCACGCTGACACCGAATTGCAGCCGCTTTACCCTGAACGCTCCTCTGTGCGTCACAATCGTCTGTGCCTCTGCTGTGGCCTCATCTACTGGCAGCTGTTGATATGCTTGGGCCAAGTCCAGCTTGCCAAAAATTTTCGACCCAGCCAGGGTGGCAAGGACATGGCTGACCACTGGCACTGGGTATGCGTGGGCCGTGAGGGCCTTGTTTATGGTACATTTGTAGTCTGCGCAGATGCGGACCGAACCATTAGGCTTGACGGGTGTGACGATTGGGGTTTCCCAGGGAGCATTAGGCACCGGCTCCAGCACTCCTTGCTCTACGAGTCGGTCCAATTCCTCGTCTATACGGGGTTTCAAGGCGAACGGGACCCGGCGGGCCTTGAGCCTGACCGGTCGTACTGCGGGGTCAAGCTGTAGCGCAATGGGGGGGCCCGTATACTGTCCCAATTTCCCATCGAAAACCCCTGGAAATTCCTTGCATATGGCGTCCACGTCCACTTGTAAGCTAGTGTGGTTCACCCCGGTGACAGCTAGCCCCAGTGGTCCAAACCATGCCAATCCCAGTAAGCTAATGTAGGGGCCCTTGACCACAAGCAAGTCCAGTTGCCGCGTCCGCCCTCGGTATTGCACCCTGAAGGTCCCCACCCCCATTGTGGGGACCTTACGTTTCTGGAAGTCCCGGAGGGTGAATGGGGCCGGCCTGAGTTTGGGACCCCCAGTGGGACACAGTTTCCTTAAGGTCCTTGCCGAGATTATGGATAGAGTTGAACCCGTGTCAAGCTCCATGCGGCATGGGGCCCCCTCTATCTGTACCTCTACATAAATTTTCTCTACGTTGGGGTGGGGCAACTGGTATACCTGGAAGTCCGTGAGCTCCGTCGAGTTGCCTTGGTGCGTTGGGCCCCGGGACCTGGGGCTCTTGGATTGGTCATCTGATGCCTGGTGTCGGGTGGGCCGAGCCCGACACACCCGGGCGATGTGTCCCGATTTTCTGCACTGCCTGCACTCTGCGTTGCGGAAACGGCAGGTCCTCCTCTCGTGACTCTCCCCGCAGCTTGCGCAGTTCCCTCCTTCTCGTCGAGGCAGCTGTGGTCTGTGCGCTGCTTGAGTGCGCTGCTGTACTCGGTGCACCTCCTCCCTGTCGGATCCTGAGTCGTCGGTGAGGTCTTCATGGTGGACCCTCGGTTGGGATGGCAGGCTCGGCCGTGCCTCTTGGGTCGACCTCTCGGCAGCTTCTGTTGCCAGGGCCTCCTCCAGAGCGACCTGGAACGTTAGGTCCTTCTTAGCGTAGAGGCGCCGTTGCAGCTTCTCATCCTTCAGGCCACCGACGAGGCGGTCACGAAGCATGTTCTCCAGCTCTGAGAAGTTGCAGAACCGGGCGGCTTGGCGGAGAGAGGTCACAAACCCAGTTATGGTTTCCCCAGGGGCTTGCCGCTTTGCGTAGAAGGCATTTCGACGAGCCACCACTGAGGGCTGCGGCGAAAAGTGCCCCTTCAGCTGTTCCATTATTGTTTTGTATGGAACAGTAGCGACGTCTTCAGGCGCAAGGAGAGCCCGGGCGATTTCAAACGTCTCCTCTCCGCAGACGCTGAAGAATATCGCCCTCTTCTTGGCGTCTTCTTCGTCGGTGACCCCTTTGGCTTCTAGGAGGAAGGTGAAACGGGAGGCGTACGCTTCCCAGTCTCCAGATGCTGGGTTGAATGGCGAGAAGCTGCTGTTGGCTGCCATTCTGAGTTCCTTGTGCCCCGGAGCTGAAGCCTGGATACACGGTGCGAGGCAGCGGTGCGGCAGTTGGCGGTGCTGCGGTGCTGTGTGTGGCAGTCAGCTCAGCGGGATCCCACCTTCGTCGCCAGTGAAATATACTCAGAGTCGCAAAGTGATTTCATGCTCTTTATTCAGCTCATAGTGGTGAGGAGGAATGAATAAATGTCCCCTCACAGTATCTGCTTTATATACATTATTTACACAATGGGCTGCACATGATTGGCTAATTCTGGAATTCTACTGTAAGCCAATCAGGTTGTGGATTCACTTCTATCTGGAGCAGGATTGGGTGGTTCCTGCCAACCAATCATACTGCTGCATTGTTCTAGGACCAATCAGACTGCTGCATTCTGAATCCTATTGTTCTAGGACCAATCAGACTGCTGCCTTTTGGATCCTATTGTTCTAGGACCAATCAGACTGCTACAGTTTGGATCCTATTCAACTCAGTACATAACAGAGATGCAATAGGGATAATGCTTCTCTAAAACATATGTTTTTTCACTGTCCTATATTGAAAGATTTCTGGCAGAAGGTAACTGAAACCATCAACAGAACTGTACGGAACCACCTTACATTTACAGAGCAAAATATCCTCTTGAATCATATCCCAGCACATTGAACCTTACAAAAGGACAATATGACTAGACTCTCTGTGCCCTTACCACAGCAAAAAGACTGATATGGATGAACTGGGAAAATAAAAATGCGGCTCCCTTCTATGATTGGATGACGACTTATACAAACTCGCAACATATGAACAACTTGCATATAAACGCAGACTTGCCACGGATGGTATTTGGAACGCATTCTTCCAAACAGGTTAAGATCTGGTGAAGTGCAATAAGAACCTTGTAAAATATACAGTTTTGGGTTTTCCCCCTCCCCCCCTTTGTTTTCCCTTCTACATGGGTTTTTTTTTTCTCTTTTTTGTTTGCATCTCACCATGTTTGGTGCACATGTAGTTATGTACTTTCTGAACTTTCAATAAAGATGTTACAAAAAAAAAAAATATTTGGAGGGAACTTTTGGCTCAAGCATTATAAGGGACCACTTTTTTAAAAATTTAGATGATGCCAAAAAGGTTCTGGATATGCAGTTAAAATTGTATATATTTTTCACAATAAAGCAGAAAGTTTGTTATGATGACTCACTATGTCCATGTATCTATCTATCTATCTATCTATCTATCTATCTCTATTTATTTATTTATTTATTTATTTATTTATTTAAATAATATGGTGGGAGAAGGCTCCAAACTTTTGCCACTGAGGGACCCCTGGAGGGCTTGCCCAGATCTGGGAACAGACAAGGTAACAATCTAAGAATTACTGGTGCCAGATAATCAGGCGTGGTTAGTGGGATCTGGGCTGCTGATGAGGAAAGGAAACAGGGTTCTCCTCTTCTTCTGTGCACTGCTGTTTTCAGAACATGCCTGCTGACTTCCTTAGTCTACATTTCATTCCTTTCTCAGGTCAGTTAGCTTCCCTTTAGTCCTACCAACTTCTCTAGAGAGATTTCAGTCAGAACTGGAGGCAGCAGCTCAGAGGTTAGTGTTCTGCAGTCTCATTTACGTAACTAAATCAGGAGGCAGTGCTCTGGCATTTAGAGCATCCCCCCCCCCCCAATATGAATAACAAGCTCTTCATCTATTCTAGTGTTAAAAACAAGCCAGTGTTCAGGGTCATTAAGCAGCCACTTCTAAAGAGGCTTCTCTTAAAAGGGAAATTTACAGCTTGCATTGCCGGAGTCCAGCGATGCAGGAGATCCAGATTAGAGCAACCACATCTCTCGAATACAGGCACCCATGTGGACTTCATCCATTGAATCACCAACTAAGCTTGACGGATCTGGATTTCAACAGCACCCTTAAGACACAAGCACATTTCTCCATGGAAAGCAGTCCTCAGGGCACATTGACATGAAGAAGTGGAGAATGACCTAGAACAGTGTTCCCCAACCTTGGGCCGCCAGCTGTTTTTGGACTACAACTCCCATCATCCCTTGCTAGCAAGACCAGTGGTCAAGGATGATGGGAATTGTAGTCCAAAAACAGCTGGAGGCCCAAGGTTGGGGAACACTGACCTAGAAGATTGCCCAATGCAAATGGCTTTGAGACAAGATTGGATAAATTTGTGGATGATTGCTTACAAATTCTATTGCATCTCTATTGTGCTTCCCTCTGTATACAAGTGTGTGTGTGTGTGTGTGTGTGTGTGTGTGTGTGTGTGTGTTTGAACAACCACTTCCCCAAGGGTTTCAGTGAATACACTGGAAGACAAAAAGATGGGAGAGTACTCTCTGTAGGTCCTGATCTATTCCCCCACTAACTCCCTTGCTCATTCTCTCCCCCATTTGTTGTGAAGCAATATTAGAGTTCTATTGGCCATTACTAGATCATGTTAGGCAAGGCTGCATTTGCTGAAATTACATTTCTGTTGTACGGATCAAAGGCACAGATGATCTGTCGGGGGGGGAGGCAACCACAGTAATAAGTCAATACATAATGGGCAGATAATACTGGTGGATTCAAAAGTTTAGTTAAGGGTGGAGTGGTGGCCAATCTACCCAAGAAAGCAGGGCAATTTCAGTGGCCCAAGGGTCAGTTGCTTCCCTTGAGTATACAGTTCTTGCAGGGTGGTACCAAAAATGTTAAGTTGGCCCTGTACACCTGAAGGACTGTCTCCACCCCCATCATTCAGCCTGGACACAGAGGTCCAACTCCGAGGGCCTTCTGATGATGGTTGCCTCAATGTAAGAAGTGAGGTTACATAGAACCAGGCAGAGGGCTTTCTTGGTAGTTGTGTCCGCCCTGAGGAATGCCCTCCCATCAGATGTCAAGGAATGATTGATTGATTGATTGATTGATTGATTGAATTTATATACCCTATGCCCAGATAAACAACTATCTGACTTTTAGAAGACATCTGAAGGCAGCCCTGTATAGGGAAGTTTTTAGTGTTTGATGTCTTCTGTTTTAATTTGTTGGAAACCTCCCAGAGTGGCTGGGGTAATCTGGTCAGGTGGGCGCCATATAAATAATAATAATAATAATAATAGATGATGATGATGCAAGCCTATCATGTTTTTGTTGGATTAGCATGGTTGCAATATGATGAAATGTTTAGAATGCAGGCAGCACTTACCTAATTCTCCAAAGGTGAAAGAGATGTCCAGAATTCTGCTGGGATACAGTGTCTGCTCATTGGGCTACACCAGAAAAGAAGGAAGATATATAGGTCATCTGCTACGGATAGGATCTTTAAAGTGGGCAGTGTTGAGGTTTAGACTACCCAAAGGCTCTAACAGTCAATTTTGCTGGGAGTTCAGTGGCATTGGAAAATGCCAACCATCTTAATGGAATGTAGATATGTGATTATTGGGGAGACTACCCCAGTACTCCCTCTTTTCAAGCATAAGCTGTTGTTGGGTTAAAAACTAATGCTATCTCCTGCTTTTAAACGCTTTGATTTGTTTGCTTCATTGTTCTAATTTTAAATTGGATCCCGCTGTTTGTAGAATGCACTGTCAAGTTGCTTTGGGCAACCTGTAGGTCAAAATATGAGGTGCAAATGAGAGGCAGGAGAAAAACAATGCAGGCATCTAGAGCTTTTGACCCACTGCGCCAAATGGGAAACTGAAACCAGCAGACAATTAAACACAGATCCAATGGGATTGTAGAACAGAACAGCACATTGTAGAAGCAAGCAAGCAACAACTAGGCGCTTAAGCTTGTCTTGCAAGCAGGTGAGACCAGTAATGTGAGAGGCATGTTGCTGTCCTTAAATCCACCCTAATGTTTGGCATGGATCAACAGTATTGCAGACCCAAGAGAAAAGCATAACAGCTTGGAAACCACCCTTTTTGCTTGTGTTTGGCTTGATAAATCATATATAGGACCAGGCAATCTCGTTCTGCAATCATCACTGTTCCGTGCTTGTGCTCATCAGCCCATGCAAGAGAGTGGTGGTGTTTCATAACAGCTCATCATCCGGCAGGCCAAACGGCTCACCTCTCCTGCCTTTTGCCAACTTGTCCTGCCTCAGAGAGAGCAAGAACAGGCCACATGTCTTTGCAGAACTGCACTCCACCGGCTGTCCTCAGCAAGAGAATTTGGCTTTCCCATTACCTTTGTCGTGCCTTGGGTGTATCCCAGAGCACTTAAAAGAATAATGATTACTCTAACGAGCAAAGAAGTGAGCAGAAACGGGTCTCTGATCTTTTGTTTCGGCAGCACGCAGAATCCGTCCCAGTGGAATTGATAGCGGGTACATTTTGAACAAGTCACATCGCTTCTCTGCAGGAGAAATCTATGTCTGGTGGCCTCATGGACACAGCAGCTTCCTCCATACTCCTCCCCACCCCTTGAAAGCAAGCTAGAAAGACTTGAGTGGGGCTGGAAGAGTTGCAGCTGGGGGCACTTTTTTATCCCAAGCAGAATTCCAACCGAAGGGTCAGTATCCTTTCTTACTGGAGCTGCAACAGAGAGACAGAAGGAGGTTAATTTGTGGCTCATCTTCCTTTAAAATCAGACGGCTGCCAAGACAACTCTGCAGCCATTGGTGGCACCTGGAGAACTGCACCTTGTTCTGGGCACCATAATTGGAATGCGTCCAGAGGAGGGTGACAAAGAAGATGATGGTTTGGAGACCAAGTACAATAATGATAAATGTATATGCTGCCCATCTGTCTGGGTTGCCCTAGTTACTTTGGACAGCTCCCAACAAATTATGAAAAACACAATAAAACATCAACCATTAAAAACTTGCCTGAACAGGGCTGCCTTCAGATGTCTTCTAAAAGTCAATAGTTGTTTATCTGTTTGACAACCGATGGGAGGGTGTTCCACAGGGTGGGCACCACTACCAAGAAGGCCCTCTGGGGCAAAGTTTGAAGAAAGATTGCATTCTGCCTGGACAAGAGGCACTGAAGAGGTGATATGATAGCTTTCTTCAAATAACCAAAGGGCGGCCGCATAGATAATAGAGCAAATTTGTTTTCTCTTGCTACAGAGGGTAAGACTTGAACCACTGGGTTGAAATAACATGAAAAGAGGTTTCAACTTAAGGAATACCGTATGTTCCGGCGTATTAGGCGACTGGGCATATAAGACGACCCCCCAACTTTTACTGTAAAATTATAGCATTTGGCTGCCCACCAAGCACCACCAGGGGCAGAGCACGCACCCTTCCGCTGCCTCTGCTGTCGCAGCAGCAGCAGCAGCAGCCCGAGGCAAGGCTTTCCCTCTGGGAAAAGGCCGAAAGCAGCCACCTCAGCCTCTGCCACCCTCACCTGTGGGGATGCCCAGCTCCTTGGAGCCCCGGCCGAAGCCGCACACCACCTCGCCGCGGCAGGCTCTTCATGACACCCACGAGCCGAGCGAAGACCCGGATCCGGCAGAGTCCGGCTCCCACGACGGCAGCAGTGGGCAGGCAGGCGGGTGGGTGAGTGCCATGCTTGGAAGGACTTTCTGCGCTGCGTCACAGGAGGCTGCGTCCCCTTCCATGGAGAGGGAGGAGGAGCGACGGCAGAAGGGGCACCTCTGCTCACCAGCTCCCTCTCCTCCTTCCCAACAGGTGGCTCCGCTTATACCGGCGTATAAGACGACCCCTGACTTTTGGGGTGATTTTTTGGGGTTAAAAAGTCATCTTGTACGCTGGAACATACGGTAACCTCCTGGTGGTACAGGCTGCTCACAACAGTGGAGCAGATCACCTCAGATGGTGGTGGGCTCTCCTTTGGCAGACCTTTTTAAACAGGGGCTGGTTCACCCTATGATGTTATAGTAGTGGATTTCTTTCACTGTCAGGGGTTGTCTTGATAACATAAGAAGAGCCTGCTGGATTAAGCCAATGACCCATTTAGGCCAGGATCTTGTTCTCACAGCAGCCAACCAGTTGCCTGTGGGAAACCCACGAGCAGGATTCAAACACATCCACAGCCTCCCCTCCTGTGGTTCCAAGCAACTGGTATTTAGAAGCGTACTGCCTCCAGCAATGGAGGAAGAACATAATCATCATGACTAGTAGCTCTTCCCCCCCATGAATCTGTCTAATCTTCCTTTAAAGCCATCCACGTTTATGGCTATCAGTGCCTCCTGCAGAAGTGAGTTCCACAGTTCAATGATGCATTAAGTACAGTGAGTGAAGAAGTACTTTCTTTCATCTTCCAACATGCAGCTTCAATAATCAATCAATCATTTGTTTGTATGCCACCTTTCCAAAGTTAAAACCATGCTCCATATAGCTTACAACATCTAAAAGGGATGCAGGTGGCGCTGTGGTCTAAACCACTGAGCCTCTTGGGCTTGCCGATCAGAAGGTTGGCAGTTCAAATCCCTGCGACGGAGTGAGCTCCTGTTGCTCTGTCCCAGCTCCTGCCAACCTAGCAGTTCGAAAGCACACCAATGCAAGTAGATAAATAGGTACAGCTGTGGCGGTAAGGTAAATGGTGTTTCCGTGCGCTCTGGCTTACGTCATGGTGTTCTGTTGTGCCAGTAGTGGTTTAGTCATGCTGGCCACATGACCTGGAAAGCTGTTTGTGGACAAACACCAGCTCCCTCGGCCTGAAAGCGAGATGAACGCTGCAACCCCATAGTCACCTTTGACTGGACTTAACTGTCCAGGGGTCCTTCACCTTTTACCTATTACAACATCCGAAAATTACATAACTACAAACACAACAAAAGTAGTTATAAACATGACCATGATTTCCACAGAATTCAAAAACTAAAAGATACAAAAATAATACCAATAAGAACAACAACAAATCCTACCAACAAACTCCCCAAAGAACACCCCTCCCAACAGCCTCAGCTTTTGTAGCTGGAGTCAGTCAGAGCTCTGCCCTCCCAGCGAAGGTGGGGAAAGTCCTGCAAGGCAGGGAGCAGGACTTCCAGGACACACTGCCAATCTGATCTCTGGCCTCTTCAGCAGCCTCAGCTTTTGTAGCTGGAGTCAGTCAGGGCCCTGCCCTCCCAGGCCAGGCGGAAAAAGTCCTGTGTGGCAGGGAGCAGGTCTTCCAGGACTCACAGTCAAGCCTCATTGGATGCCCACGAGTTGTTGTGCTATGAGAGAGGGAGAAAACCATTTTTCTATCCACTTCCTCTACGCCATGCATAACCTTATGAACTTCTGTCATGTCGCCTCTTACTTGTGTTTTCTCTGAACTCAAAAGCCCCAAAGGCTGCAACCTTACCTCATAGGGGAGTTTTGACATTTGATGTCCTTTTGAATTCCACCACTCCAGACATCCCATGCTGAGGCTACTGGACTGCTGCTGTGCTAGGATTTTGGAATCACTCCATTCACTTTCGAAATGAGTCAATCGTCTCAGATCCGCCCAGAAGTTTCATGGGCAAACAAACTCTATATGTTTGTTGGATGTAC
Organism: Podarcis pityusensis; assembly: GCF_964106645.2. NCBI lineage: Eukaryota > Metazoa > Chordata > Lepidosauria > Squamata > Lacertidae > Podarcis > Podarcis pityusensis. The sequence continues at coordinate 65,040,969 of NC_138031.1, forward strand.
ACTTGGTTAATCTGGAGTGTAGCAGCACAACCCAACCCACGACTACTGAGAAATAGGTCCCACAGTGTGAAATTAGGCTTGCTCCCAGGTTTGTATGTATAGGACTGCAGCCAATCTAATTTTCAAGCGAAACCTTCCATTAGAGGGTTTTTAAGGGAAGCGGAAAGAATGTTTTGAAGCAACTGTGCTGTACTCTACCTTCCCTGCAGTCCCCTTGCTTTTACTCAGCAGGGGAAAGGGGGGATGTTTATTGGCCTTTTGTTCCATAGGCTCACCTTAGATGACTGCTGCCTTCTCTCCTGTTCTTGCATATTGTCACCAGAGAGAACGGAATGAAAAGCTACATAAAAGGCCGTCTACAAAAAAAAGAAGAAGAAAGAAACCAGAAGAACATAGCTGAATCTATATATGAAACATAACCAAGTCTTCTTAGCAAAATCAGCCTGTATATTATTATTATTTCAATACCAAAGCACTATTAACAGGCTTCAAATAAACGATTATGGACCATATTCTTCTTCTTCTTTTTCAATAAAAGAAGACTTTGAATGTGCAGCCTTCTTTGTTGCAGAATTGGGGTGTTTCCAATTGTTGTTGTTATTGTTGTTAATTATATTTAAATACCACCCTTATTACAAGGAACACCATACCCTCCAACATTTCTCCGATGAAAATAGGGACGTCCCATTCCCATAATCATGTTTTTACTATTTATACCCCACACATCTTTTTGGGTTGCTCCAGCTACTCTGGGTGGTTTCCAACATATAGAAAAACATAAGAAAACATTAAACATTTTTTTTTAAAAAAAAAAAAACTTCCCTATACAGGATTGCCTTCAGATGGCTTGGAGGTCAGATAACTCCATACCCTCCAACATTTCTCCAATGAAAATAGGAACTTCTAAAGGAAAAGCAGGACATTCTGGGATCAAATCAGAAACGGGGACGTCTTCTCTAAATCAGGGATGTCCCTGGAAAATAGGGACACTTGGAGAGTCTGGAACACAGCGTGGCTTACAGTATAAAAACACAAACAATTATAACCCAATAAGAAACAACAATACCCCCTTGCGGCTTTAGTGCTGACTACAAGACAGTTTGCTAAATGAGGAGGAGTAATGCTGTGTAATCACAGTGTAATAAACGAAAATCTGCCCTTATTCCCTTATGGGGGACACAAGAGCCCTTATAGGGTCCTTTGGAGGTTCTCCATCGGTCAGAGAAAATAACAGAGGCCAACCAGAGAATACTGAGAAGCAAAGCACCTAGTAAGCCTGATCTTTATTGAACTGTTGCAACAGGGTGCCCCTGTCACACGCAGGAAAAGGAGGAGGACCCAGAACCCAGGTGTGCCGGCCCTTATATAGACATTTTAAATTGCTTGCCCTGGAGTCCAAGACCACCCCCAGAAACATCATACATCCATCACAGAAGGGGTGTAGCTCAAGACCCGCCCCCCAGACACATCATACCTACATCACAGAAAGGGGTGGTCTACAACAGAAATCTGAGTGTGTTGTTTACCAGAAATCTGAGTGTGTCGTTTACCTCCTGTCTGGCAGGTTACCTGTTAATGCTTACTTGATTGGATACCCTGGGGAGCCTGGCCAGTCTTTTGTAATGATAAATACTTAGTTCCTGAGCCAGGTCACAGGCTCACCCTATTCATACACAGACATACCCTTAAGACAGGATTTGTGAAGGAAAAGACAATGGGGAGGCTTTTCCATTTTCCTTTGACTTTGCAAAGAAAACATTTGGTCAGTTTGTGAGCCAAAATGGCTTCATGGCTGTTTTCCTGTGCTGCTTCAGACATGTGGTTTATCTATTTATGTACGTGTTTGCTTGGTACATTTATGAACATTATATATATATATATATATATATATATGACCTTAATTTTTTTATTTCAACAATGAACAATCTGTGTTAACACTCCTAATGCTGAACCTACTGGTTTTCTGCTGGACTGACATCTAAGAAGTGAATCAGGGTGGGGGTGGGGAATGGGGGTGTTAAATAGCACAGAAGCCTTTTCAGAATTTCCCCTGGCACTTGGGGATTTATTTGGAAATGGTCTTTGCATTTTAATGCCTTCAATGCCCAATGCACAGGCTTCATCTGTGCAACAGTACCTGTGTGCAGCCTGGCTCATGGCCTGGCTTCTACGATGGAGGGAAAGGTAAGCTGTGGCTTGACCCGCTGCTTAGCAACCCAGGATGGAAGATGTCAAAGTTCTAAGGTACCAGTGGGACACCAGCATGCCAGAGATTTTTGTTTTAAGTCTGATTCCTCATTAACAACACACAGACACAGACGATTAGAGATTAACAAGGGAGAAAACAGCCCTAGTTTATACATTCCTAGTGAGTAGGTCTCACTCTTTGTCCAGGTTTGACTCCCAGTTGCAAGGGTTTGTGGGCTCACCCATCTGAAGGGCCATGAAATTGGCCATCGTGGTTGAGGCTGATTGGAGTTGGGAGTCCAACAAAATCTGGAGGGCCAGAGACTTACCATCCCTGGCTTAAATGAATCGGAAAGAGAGAGAGAGAGAGAGAGAGAGAGAGAGAGAGAGAGAGAGAGAGAGGACTTCCAGGATAGCTTACAAATAATGCAACATTTTTAAAAACACACAAATCTCCCAAAATCAGAAGGAGAGCTGAGGAACAGCAACCCCCCTGGAATGTTGACTTTTCTAGCCTGAAAGTATCGCTCTTTTGCCCAGCCCTTGAAGGCAAAAACGGTGTGAAATGTCTGGTATTTTCAGTGACAGCTTATTTCTACTGAACATTATTTTGAGGAAAGGATAAATTAGCTCCTCTCGGTGGTGCTACAGATGAATTATTATACAGAACATAATTCTGAATAACAAAACAAGCCTGTGAAAGTCAAGGTGAGTTTCTGCAGAAAGCCTTATAAAGGGCAATTTCCCTGAGATCGTTCTAGCACCTTCTCTGGGTTTCAAGTCTGCAGGAAACTTTGTTTTCCCCACTGAGAAAACCTTACAGCGTAGGGAGAGAGGCATTTGAATGCAGGGGGGGAAATGTGGAAAATTTTGCATCGCATTTCAGGTGGGAAGGAGGTAGTCACCTTTCCCCATACTCACTAACAACCCAAATCAGTTTGACATCATGCATTTAGTTACAGGTAGGTAACTGTGTTGGTCTGCCGTAGTCGAAACAAAATAAAAAAATTCCTTCCAGTAGCACCTTAGAGACCAACTAAGTTAGTTATTGGTATGAGCTTTCATGTGCATGCACCCTTCTTCAGATACTGAGGTAATGCATGTTCTTTGAACTTTTGTCCATTTACTGTATTTTAAAAAGGTAAAGATAAAGGGACCCCTGAGAGTTAAGTCCAGTCGTGAATGACACTGGGGTTGTGGCGCTCATCTTGCTTTACAGGCCGAGGGAGCCAATGTTTATCCACAGACAGTTTTTTCCATGTCATGTGGCCAGCATGACTAAACCACTTCTGGCGAATCCAGAGCAGCGCACGGAAACGCCGTTTACCTTCCCGCCAGAGTGGTACCTATTTATCTACTTGCACTTTGACGTGCTTTCAAACTGCTAGGTTGGCAGGAGCAGGGACCGAGCGACGGGAGCTCACCCCATCACGGGGATTCAAACCACCAACCTTCCAATCGGCAAGCCCTAGGCTCAGTGGTTTAGACTGAATAAATAAAATGGTGATTTTCTTGAGTCAAAACGAGAGTACCCCTAAACACTTTTAAGGGAAAAAAGCACTGCACACAGTGATCTAGAAATGCATTCCATTGAAAAGTAGTAGATATTCACAGGACCGCACTGTACGTTATTGAGTCAGACTAAGTACTGAAATTGTTGCTGGATTTACATTTTTAGGGAGGAAGGGGAGATTTGATGTGCTTTAATAGTTTCAGCGGGAACAGAAACGGACAGCCTGTCCCACCAGTGTATTACGGTTTCCTAGGTAACTGAACTTGAAATAAGGTGGTCGCTGAAACTGGGTTATAACAAATCAATTTGTCATAGGTTCATTCTTAGCGGGGTTGAACGAAGAAAGGCATTAACTCAACCCTAAAATAAGCTGCAATCCCTGTTTACTGCCCTGACGGAAGATACAGGTATCACAAATATATTTCTTCCCTAAGCTAACCTGTTAGCAGAAGGTCACATAGTAAACATTTCCATGCATATTTTATTTCACGTACATAGGACACTATCCTCATCATGGCTAAAACAGATGACTGCTGTACTAAAACTAAAATAATTGTGAGTTATACTTCATAGAGGTATAAGAACAGCAAACCTATTGCTGTGAAGAATTGTGCCCACAGAGTTAATTTCCCTTTGGAATTAATAGTGTTTTACGTGTGCATGACTTTCAACTTCCCTTATTGATAGGATGTTCCAGCTGCAGGATTTATATCCTTGTGGGAAGGTCTTGCAGGAAGCTTCCGGCATCTTTTGTCAAATCTGCTTGTCAAATCTGCTTGCCGAAAACGCTGCCCCACTTTCGTGGCCCCATTTACAGGCTGAAAAAGTGGGCCAGCATTTTCATCCATGTTGTAACAGGGCAGGAGCAAATCTTACAGTATTTGGCCCCATGGAAGGGGCTTCCCACGATGAGCAATGGCAGCGGGAGCAACAGATTTTTCTCGGTGTGCTCTCTTTTCATTACTGGTCGATCTGCTGCCCAAAACTGCCAGTCTGCATCCCAGCAAGCCTCTATTTCTCCCAGAATGCCTCTGGAAACCCTCTCTGACTCAACATAGCCCCAATCTGCATTATGCATTTAAAGCAGTATCATGCCACTTTAAGCAGCTATGGTTCCTCCCCAAGAATTCTGGGAACTGTAGTTTGTTAAGCGTGTTGAGAGCTGTAGGGCAAACCCCATTCCCCTCAGAGAGCTACAATTCCCAGAGTTCCCTTGGAAGAGGGATTGGTTGTTAAACTACTCTGGGAATTGTAGCTCTTTAAGGGAAATGAGGGTCACTTAACAACTCTCAGCACCCTTAATAACCTATAGTTCCCAGAATTCTTAGGAGGGAAACATGACTGCTTAAAATGACATGATACTGCTTTAAATGTATATTACAGATGGGGCCATAGTGTTATAGCCAGAGATAAAACTTAATTTTGCCTTCATTCTATTTGAAAGTAACACTGATATACATGGGAACTACTCTCACGTAAAAGTGCGCAGGTGTGCTGCTGCAGCCTTAGTTTCATTGGTCTCAGTAGAACCTACTTTTGAACAAACCAGATCAGGCTGTAAAAGCTGCTCTCAGTTCTCCTCTGCCTTGGGGAATATGGCAGGTTAAAAACTCTAATAAATAATAATGAACAAAGCAACTTTTTGAGCAGTGTCAGATACTGATAAATGCAACTGTCCTGCTTCGCTTCCCTACCTACCATTTTTCAGGCTGTGATTTGGATATTACTGATTAAAGGATCCGTTCCCAGAATGGAAATGACGGGCTACCATCATTTAATGAGAAATTACAAATTAATAGAACTTCTTGAAGAAAAATACGCCTGGGATCCTGAAGAAATAAGGAACTGAAATAATTCATTGTCTCTGCAGTCCTGAATAAGCACCATTTACCTAATAATAGCACGACATTGCTCTAAAATGAGAGGGGGGTAGCCACACGGATTATCAGTTTCATGTGGGGCTTCACGATGGCAAATTTAATTAAGGAGTTATATTTGCATCAATAAATTACCACCCAAGGTAAAATAAACATTATTTGATTTCTTTGCAATTCACTACTGCTTAAGTGTAAAATTAGTGAGGGCTTTTCTTGTTATAAAATAGTTCAGGCACGAAATCAACGTCAGCAGCATCAACAAATAGAAGCACACAGACTCTGCACATGCCTCACAGCTAAGAATCTTATCTTCAGATAAAACACTTCCGGCTAGGAGCATCATTCACAAAAACCTGGGACGCCTTGATAACAAAATTGTAATCTGAGTAAAAAATATTTCGGTTCATGTTGGCAGTTTGATTTGGATGATCGTAGTAATCTCACAACAATAAGAAAACTGAAACCATATATTTGTGTACATTATGAGTTGGACTTTTCAGATTGAGAGTTGTAAAAAAGAAAGGGGGGGGGGAGAGAGCGTGATCCAAAAGTCAGCAGTGGAAGATGCTGTGCAGGTGCTAAGGGTTTTTGAAACCTTCCTGTTGCAGTTCCCTGCACAGTTTGACAAGCCAGGGATTCTTCCGGCATGGAATCCAAAGGAACTCCTAGTGGTGCAGAAATAAAACTGCTAGCGTATTTGCAAAGCTAAGCAGGGTCTGGTATGGTTTCAAACTGGATGGGAGACCTTGTGTTGGGATGGAGTCCCTTCTGACTCTGCAGCTCTATGATCCTTTGCTTCCTTGGTGGCAAAGGGCAAACTAAGTGATGATCATCACTTAGAAAAAGAGGTGCCAGGAATCAGCATGAATGTCTCCCTTGTTCTCTTATAATGGCAATGGCACCCTTCTGAGAGGTGGCAGAACTGTGTTCCAGTGAGTTCCAGCTGGGGGGGGGGGAGCCCTGGCTGGAAGGGACTACACGGGTCATCTAGTCAAACTCCCTGCAATACAGGAATCTTTATACCCAACATGGGGCTTTAATCCATGATCCTGATATTTAACAAGTGTGTGTGTGTGTGTGTGTGTGTGTGTGTGTGTGTTGTGGGAGATGGGGGTCATTGGTTTGTGTTTGTTTTTATTACATAGTTTGTGCTCTCGTTTTGTGTTTTTGGTGTGGTTTTTTTTTGTTTTGTTTTGTTTGAACCGCCCTTTAGAGGAAGGGCAGTATACAAATTAAAACAAACAAACTGAGTGCGCATGCACACACACCTGGGCATGTGGATTGGGCTTTTGGCCACAGTGTGTTGTAGTTCTTCTTCTCAGCCCACAAAGAGACAGGAATCTCAACAGAGAAAATAGCCTTCTGTGCAATATTTTATGTTCAAAGAGATGAAGACATATTGACTGTCTAATCTAATGAGATTCCTTGGCAGACATTAGAGTACAAATAGTGACAGTTTTCTGGTGGGAGGGGAGCCTTTTTCTAGGAGAGTTTTCCTTTTGAGAAGCTCTTTTTAAGACATCTGTTGTAGAACAACTGGAGTCATTTGCAAAGGCAGTAGGCTATGGGTACCTCTGTCTGCTGACAGCAAGATCAGTCAAACTATTTTGCACTGCGGTCTGATTTATGTTGGCACACAAATTCGACGGTGTGCCTTTCAGTGGTTATCACGGATCTCTGATGGGCTAGGGGAAGTGCATCAAGTTCACTGTTATACTGCTGCTTTGTCACAACAACAACGATGCATATTTTTTGGAGGGTATCCACGTGTCAGCAATCCCAGGCGAATTTTGCGAATTGCCCCAAATGCAGAGATAACGCCGGTCAATATTGACAGTCGGAGCCTGACTACGTATTATGTTCATTACATCAAAAAGAGCTAAATGCAAAGTAAGCTGGGCTCTCACAGTTACGAATTCTGAAGCTCCCCCTGGAGACAGGCATTGAAGGCTGGAGGGGGTCCTAAGCAAACACACAGCGAAGCCTGTGGCTGCCTCTCTTCTTCTGTTGCTTATCTCTGCTTACCTTTAGCAGCTCCTTCTCCCTAGAGAAAGGGCAGGAGAGGCAGCGGAACAAATAACCACGAAAGGAGAGGGAAGCAGACAAATGTGCACAAGGTTTTTAGGAGCTTAATTAAGTAAGAAAGTACATATGTTTGCAGAGGGCACTAAAGGAACTTGCAGGTGTAATCTCAGAGCTTTGAGAACTCTTCAAAAACAGGTGAGGTCCCAGAGGAGTGGAAGTATCTGACCTTCTTGTGGCCGCAGAGAAAGAACAAGAGGGCTCACCTTCACTCAGTCACATAATGCTCAGTGGCGTGTGCTACTTAGCTATAAGCTCCAACAGTGCCAGCCAGCATCGGAGCAACATCAGGTCTAGCCGCCCCTGTACTAAACAGCAGCAGCCAGTGCAGAGGGATGGGAGCGATGTCACTGCAGGGTGGCAGTGAGGTCAGGGACAGTTGGCTCTGGCAGTTCACCCATGTAGCCCCAACCTCAATGTAGATCTGCCCTGCCCTTGCATCATCTCCACACTGCAGGCAGGAGGGTGACGGGACAGCACCACACTGGTCACTCCTGCTCCCATCATTTCCAACCAATCTTCACTCTGACCAGGTGCCATGGACCGTGCTACACTAAGGTGGGATGCCACCCCCTTCCCCTGATCCTCAGTCTTCCCAGGAACAGGAGGACAGCGTAGATTTGGAACAGTGGTTTGCAGAGGAGCATAGTTCAGAAGGCAGAAGCTGGGAAATATTAGATGGGGAACAGCTAGAAGAAGAAGAAACACTGGGAGAGAGAGGGTTAACAGATTCACAGTCGATGGACAGCATTTCTCCACCGCCCTCCCGAAGGTTGAGAAGAGCTCAGAAAGTCTCAGAACAGAAAGCGCAGAGGGTACAAGCTCAGATTACAAGACGTAGGAGTGAAGTAGATTAATAGGGATGGAAAGGGAGTTACCCTTAACTGGGAGCACCGCCATTCTAGGGAGACGCTTTCTTTGTCTCTCGCCTTGTTTATTAAAGAAACTAACTGGTAAGAATTTCCTTTTATTTGATCTGCTTATTTGCCGCCACGGAGGAGGAAGCCTATTCCCTGAAGCCTGACACCAGGGTTGATGGTATTGGGATCCAATGATATACAGAGGGCTGCAGGTTGCCCCGCCTCCAAAAAACTGAACCAGTTTGAGACTGGCTTAGATTTGCAAATGTCAACTAAAAGACAATTCAAGTTATAAGGCAGGAGATTCCAACTAAACACCAGGAAAAACTTTCTGACAGAAGTCATGGGGAGGTTGTGGACCTCTCCTTCCTCGGAGGTTTTTAAGCAGAGGTTGGATGGCAGTCTGTTATGGATGCTTTAGCTGAGATTCCTCCATTGCAGGAGGTTGGAGTAGAAGACATTTGGGGGCCCTTCCAACTCTGGAATTCTATTTCACACCACCTTTAAATTTCCACCATCGGCAAGTTCAGGAAAAGATTATACAAGTTTGTTTCACTGGTGGTGCTTAGGAGAAAATCTTTAGAAAGGGAAGTGGTGAAAGAGGTCTGCATGCAGCCTTCTCCGTCATTATTGTTTGCCAAAACAGCCAGTTGGTGGAATTTCAGCTTTTTAAAAAAGTTTCATGATGTGAGTAACTAGCAACTGTTCGAGTGTCCACAGCAGCATTAAAGAAAGTTGCACCAGGATTCTTCTGCCGCAACCTTTTTGCTTCTTAAATGTACAAGATTTGTCTTGCTATAAAAGCATCCCTCCCAGGTATCAAAGAGACTCTTCTCCTCTGGCTCTCTGGATTTATCCGCCTCTATAAAGCGAGCACTTGATCCCACTAAAACCACGATTCTGCAGCTGAGAGACAAAAACTGGAACTGCTACGGTCACTTTGTCCTCATTTAGAAGGTAATAAAACATTGAAAGGGGAGGTGAACGGAGCTTTAATACTTCATTACTCAATTCTTTTTCCTCCGACAAGCTGGTTCCAGAAGCTGAAATCTGACTGAGGGTGCATGGAGACGGGCGTTCGTTTAATTTAATTTCACTTTTGCCTCTTCCTGCCCTAAGCCGTAATGGGATACATTTAGCCAGCAGCTGAACATATTAAACTGCCTTATTCTGGTCCACCTAACCCAGAATTGTCTATTGTGATGGGTCCCCAGGTATTCGGGCAGAGATCTCTCTGCTACCTGAGGCTCTTTTAACTGGGAAGGGTACGGATTGATCCTGAGACCATCTGCACACAAAGCGTTTACTTTGTTATTGAACTATGATCCTTTTCCATAAAGCAAGGAGTGCCATGAGCATGTAGAGAATGCATTTCCCTCCTAGTGCTATTTTTTGGTTTAAACAAACAAATGAAAAATTAGGTGCCATATGATAAAAGTGTTGTGGGTGCCAGCACAAAATGGCTGCCATTGGCTGGTGGGGAAAGAGATACAGCTCCTTTGTACCAGTGAGTAGAGTCAGTGTGGTGTAGTGGTTAGACTGTCGAACTAGGACCTGGGAGACCAGGGTTCAAATCTACACTTTGCCCATGAAGTGGGTGACCTTGGGCCAGTCACTCAGCCCAACCGACCTACAACAGGGTTGTTGTGAAGACAAAATGGGGAGGAAGAGAACTGTGCATGCTACTTTGAGCTCTTGAAATAGGCACTGCTTCTGCCTATTACTGAGTCACTATAACCAATTCCTAGGATTAAGATGGGGACAGTTTTCCCAGCTGGAAAATGTGGATAGCACGCAGACTTGAGCCTTGGCACGCCATCACTAAGCACTGCCACATTCTACACACCAAATGACTCTCAGATAATATTCTGTTCTACAGTATGCATAGCATAGTTGTTGATCCATCCATCTTCCCTGCGCTCTGTCTTATATTGCAGTCTGAAATATCTGGTGCTTTTTCTTTTTCTGAGGTCAGGTTCTGTATTTGCAAAAGTAAAAACCCAACTTAGAAGAAAGCAGGTGTTGTATCTCTAGAAGCTGCAACAAAGCTTTGTGTTGATTTAGGCAGGAAAGCTGCATTTTCAAAAAAATAAAAGGAAGGAAGGAAGCTAAGCTTTACTAACATCAATTAATCTTCACAAGGTCACAGTTTACATAATTTTAATTAACTTCCATTGAACGTTGATGCTCACTTTCCAAATGGAAATATGTTCATTAAAACACTTATTAAATAGATTTGCAGCAATGCTGTGAGAGAATGCTAAGCAGAGAACAGTTTGAATAATTTCTTGAAGCATTCTGGATGACTGACAGAACATTGGCACTTCATGTTTTCAGACTCATGCTGGAGAACTTCTCACTGGATTGTGCTGCAAATACTTTCCATTTACCAAAAGGAAAGAGAGAAACAAATAGGGTTTGAAATGTGTTGGGACCATCGTGTTATGTCATAAATTCAGGTGCTTGTATCAGATCGAACACAGCTTCCCTTTCCAAGTGCTATTTTCTTCTAGAAAAAGAGGTGCCAGACTCACCATGAACATCTCCCGTGTTCTCTTAGAATGACAATGGCACCCACCTAAGAGATACTGGAACTGAGTTCTGGTGAGTTCCGGCTGAAAAAAAGCCATTTGTCATCTCTCTCTCTCTCTCTCTCTCTCTCTCTCTCTCTCTCTCTCTCTCACACACACACACACACACACACACACATCCACCCTCTCTCTACATATACAGTGGTACCTCGGGTTAAGTACTTAATTCGTTCCAGAGGTCCGTTCTTAACCTGAAACTGTTCTTAACTTGAAGCACCACTTTAGCTAATGGGGCCTCCTGCACGATTTCTGTTCTCATCCTGAAGCAAAGTTCTTAACCCAAGGTACTATTTCTGGGTTAGTGGAGTCTGCAACCTGAAGCGTATGTAAACTGAAGCGTATGTAACCCGAAGTACCACTGTATACCTTTTCTCAGAGGGCTTTTATAAATATTGAGCTGACAGCATATTGAGTTTCATTACATTTAAAAATTAAGACTGAACTGAAATAGTGTTAACACAGGTCCCAGGCATAAATATTGTTGATTGAAAAGTTAAAAGTCTGCAACAGAGGATCAACTGTGTAGGGGAGAGAAAGAGACCCATATGGAAGTAGCTTAGTATTTATGTTAAAATGTTATTAAAATGCTATCTCCTACCCTAAGTAGAAATAAAAGTTTGGATCCTGATTCACACTTCAGGAAATAACCTGCCTCATAGGTGATTCATAGGCTGCCCAATTTGGGTTAGGGTCTGTTTAATTGTCATGTCCCTGTCCCTACCCCCTGTTCACTACTGGAAAATAAAAAAATGGTTATAGCTTTCTTTTGACAAAAGTGGATAAACTTTGCCGACATGGGAGTCCACTCAGACTTGAAAGAACTGAAAGAAAGAATGTAAGCATTCCATAAATATTTCAGCTGAGAGCATTCAATAAACTGAGTGCCATAGCCAAGAAGACCCTTCCACTAGTCACATCTCCAAATATGTAGGAAAAGGTAGGCAGGTACCCAGGTCACAAAACATGGAGGGTTTTAAAGGTATGCACCAGTTCTTTGAACTGTGTTCAGAAATGTCCAGATTCTTCAGGGCTGGTGAGATATGTTTCTTAGGGTTGGCCCCAGTTGGCAGTCTAGCAGCTGTATTCTCTGAACTCAATGAATTCTTTAGGGGCTACACATGTAACATAGCAGGTTCAGAACACTGCAAACAAATAGAATGTGCTGGTCTGAACATACTGAACAGAGCATCACTGGTTATCCTGTGTTTTCCACAACTCAAGATGCTTGTTTTGATCCTTCAAAACCCTAAATGACTTGGGTCCAGCAGTGGCAGAGCGTCCTGGGGGGGGGGCAATGTCACCCTCCTCAGGGATGACACCCAGGGCGAACCACACCCACTGCACCCCCCTTCCACCACCAGTGGGGTCCAGGATACCTGAAGCACCACCTCCTTCTGTCATATAAACTCACCCAAGCTTTAGGATCTACTTCTTCAGAGGTTAAACACATGTTGCACAGGTAGAAGGGTCTTTTCAGTGGTGGCGCCCTGTTTCGGGACCTCCCAACCCAAGCAGACTGCGGGACAGCAACATTACTGTCTTTTAGGTGCCTTCCAAAGCTTTAAATAAGTGATCTACATTTCTGCTGCTTTTATCAAAACCTTGGACTGTTTGTTGTATTGATTCCAGCTGTTATGTATGTTCTTGCATGCGGCTTATTTTTTAAGGTAGCCTTTTTTTATTGTAAGCCACACTGGATTCATTTAAACAGAAAAAGAGGCATATAAATATGAATAATACAAACAAGCAAATAGACAGGATGCACCCTAAAGAGAGATGTTCTGTTCCAGGAAGATGAAAAAGCAGAGACATCACCTTGCCAACAAAGGCCCGTTTGGTTAAAGCTATGGTTTCCCCAGTAGTGATGTATGGAAGTGAGAGCTGGACCATCAAGAAGGCTGATTGCCGAAGAATTGATGCTTTTGAATTATGGTGCTGGAGGAGACTCTTGAGAGTCCCATGGACTGCAATAAGATCAAACCTATCCATTCTTAAGGAAATCATCCCTGAGTGCTCACTGGAAGGACAGATCCTGAAGCTGAGGCTCCAATACTTTGGCCACCTCATGAGAAGAGAAGACTCCCTGGAAAAGACCCTGATGTTGGGAAAGATGGAGGGCACAAGGAGAAGGGGATGACAGAGGACGAGATAGTTGGACAGAGTTATAGAAGCTACCAGCATGAGTCTCACCAAACTGCGGGAGGCAGTAGAAGACAGGAGTGCCCGGTGTGCTCTGGTCCATGGAGTCATGAAGAGTCAGACACAACTAAACAACTAAACAACAACAACATGCATTTGAAGCAGATTCAGTACCGAGATGTTCATGAAGTGCCTACTGAAACTGAAGCTGCTGTACGATAAAGGATGGGGATTTGCATCAGCACCAGGAACCATAACCTGCAAGCCACAAAATGCCCAGCAAGAGATGGTTTAGGAGAGGAGGCTCTTTGGTGCAGCATTTGAAGACACCCAATTGCTCCCCACCCTCCCATATGGCCACACACAGCCCACAGCTACCTGCCTCAAATTGTGCCAGAGCTATGTATCTAAGTGCCACACGCTGGAGCAGAAGGGAATGTTCCTCATCTCCTCTGGAAAGCTACAGCATTTTTGGCTTGCCCCAGGTAAGGAGGATGCGATGAGGGAGCCAGCAGGAGGCCTCCGAGTGGGAGTGAGCTGTTCAGAGAGTGAAATGTTAAAACCGCAACTTGAAAATTGATCTTTGCAGTGCACCCTGAAAAGCAGGCAATGTTCCCATTGCCTAGCTACCCAGCTGTCGCTACACCCACATGTTTTTCTTTCAACTCACGGCCCCCCTCTCATTAAAGGGCCAACAAGAAACCCATTTTATTTGCCGCACTTTGGCAACGCACACACACACACACACAGGCAGAGAGAGGGAGCAACTCCGTAGACCCCCTTTTTACAGCATCCAGGGATGCAAAGTGCAAACCACTTCATGTAAGTGACAGAGGTATGGTCTGCAGTGTCAAGAAATATCCCTGGCCTTCAGCAACATGCTCTTGCGTCTCTCCCCTTGCAATCCATTTGAAGCTGGATTGTAACACCAGCAGACGCCCACCCCATAAGTCAGAGCATGTAGGTTTATGCATTACATTAACTGAGACTGTGCAGCCACAGAATCCTATTCTTTATGTAAACACAGGAAATTATCTTTTGTGTTTCCATTTCCCACGTTCAGTGGTACCTTGGGTTAAGTACTTAATTCGTTCTGGAGGTATGTTCTTAACCTGAAACTGTTCTTAACCTGAAGCACCACTTTAGCTAATGGGGGCCCCTGCTGCTGCTGTGCTGCCAGAGCACGATTTCTATTCTCATCCTGAAGCAAAGTTCTTAACCTGAAGCACTATTTCTGGGTTAGCGGAGTCTGTAACCTGAAGCGTATGTAACCTGAAGCATATGTAACCCAAGGTACCACTGTAATTGTATGCATTTTCTCCCCACCCACACCCCCAATTGTTACCAGGCTGCTACCAAAGCATCTGACAACCAGTTAATTGTTGGGTGCTTATAAAGCACCACAGAAGGGGCTTTCCAGGCACTGCCACTTGGTGGTACATGGAAAAGCTCTTTCAGCCAAGCCTTGCCTTTACCTGCCCCTCACCTGGCATGCCAAGAGTTCAGTCCATAACAAACGCATTATGGAAAGAGTTATTTTCTGTAAAAGCACTACTGCACTTCCAAACCAAGTCAAGTTAGTGGTGCCTCCAGTACATCTCGCTTTACTGGCCAAGGGAGTACAGCTTCCAGGTCATGTGGCCAGCATGACGAAGCCACTTCTGGCAAACCAAAGCAGTGCACGGAAACACCGTTTACCTTCCCGCCAGAGCGGTACCTATTTATCTACTTGCACTTTGATGTGCTTTCGAACTGCTAGGTTGGCAGGAGCAGGGACCGAACAACGGGAGCTCACCCCGTCGCGGGGATTCAAACCGCCGACCTTCTGATCGGCAAGCCCTAAAATGAAGGTAAATATGTTAGAAATGTGCTGCTTGATTGGCCTTTCCCAGCTATTGCTGCGTAAGATAATATGGCCAAATAGATAAAAGCACAGCTATGTGTTTGTGATTATACTGTGTCTGTGATTCACTGTGAACAGACTATCCATAATTTGCCAGGTTAAAAAGATGGCAACCCTTCATGAGGTCATATCTAAGTGAGCGATGGACTGGTACAATGACAATAGCCAAGGTGATGAATTTTAATTCTCTGTGTGTCGGAGTATTCGGATCATTCACTTATAATGACATCACTGGTGTTTCATGGGGCTGCAGTAGCTCAACTGACTTTTTAAACCCCACACTTTATCGTAATATCCTCAGACAGGTACAAAAAAAAAATCAATGGTGAGGGACCTACATCTATCACAACTTCCAAAAAAAACCAAAAAACCCCTCTGCTAATACCAGGGCAAGGGAGGCTACTCTAATTGCCTGGCTTCCTGCCGTAGCTTACATCCACCTGAAGCCGTACGGTGACATTAAAATAGATTTTCAGCCCTTTGCTCAATGCATCATCCACGGCTAAGAAAATAAATCAACCCTTCAACTGGGTGTTGTTAAGTGACAACCGAGCGATCTCACAGAGGGGTCAGCTCCACAGAAAGTGATCGCTCCCCCTCCTCTCCGTTTTAAGGATCCCCAGGGCCTGACTCACAGGAGCCAGCGTGCCAGAAATCACAGTCCCAACCACTTCCTACTGAGCAGGATGCCAACATAGCACCTACAGATAGCCTTCTGTGCAAAATAAAGAAGGAAATATAAAATATTGTTGCATGCCAGCCCAGTCTCTGAGCAGTGTGAGATTCCAGGGGTTCTGGGCGCTTACCCAGGGTTCGTGTTACCTATTGGGAATGAGGCACAGCAGAGACCGTTTTGTCTTTATGATATATGGTTTATTTACACATATACACAACCCGAGCCTCTGTTGAGGGGTTCATGGCATCAGCGTCCCCAAAGGATCCTGCTTCTCCCATAGCAACAACCCTTGTTTCAGACAGACATCAGACATTGCACTCTAACATTGCTCCCCCCCTCCAGCTTGCGGCTTTCCTTCTCTGTGACATCACTCCTCCCCTCTCAACTCTAAACTGTGGCTTTATCGCTTGTCTCCCCCTTTGATGCTTTGTTATGCTACCTCCAACCCAAGGAGATAAGTAACTATACAACCTTCAGAAGACATTTGAAGTCAGCCCTGTATAGGGAAGTTAATAATAATAATAATAATAATAATAATAATAATAATAATTTATGTTTTATATACGTTGGAAGCTGCCCAGAGTGTCTGGGGCATAAATAATATGGATGGGGTATAAATAATAAAATATTATAACAACAACAACTATTATTGTTATTATTATGGAATAGGACATCCTTATTTTCACCAGAGAAATGTTGGAGGATAAGCTCTGTCTCTTTCCACAATAGCATACAGCTACTTATTATTGGGTCTTTCACCCCTCCTGCTCCTTCATACAATATCTGCAGCCTAGGCACTCATGTGTTCAGGGCATATTGTGTGACTCTGGTTCAAATCCCAATTCAGCCATGAAGCTTACCAGGTGACCTTGGGTCAGTTGCTATCTCTCAGTCCATCCTACCTCACAGGGCTGTTGTGATGGGTGGGAATGGAGAAAACTCATGTGTACCATATCCTCACCTTCTTGGAGGAAAGGCAGGGTTAAGAGGTAGCAAGGAAATGAAAGGAAATGAAACAAAACGAAAGAAAACGCTCCATTTGTGTATCAATGGCACTAAAAGAAAACGAGTGCTATCAACAAGAGAACACAGGGAAAGTATATTAGAAATATATTTCTCAGCTGGTACATTGAGGAATATGGAAGCAGCATTCCTACTAATCAGCTGAGATAATGCTTTGGGGACTCCAAGACATTGCGGGATTTTGAAGAAAGTGCTTTGAGTGCCTCTGGTAATACATTATGATGAATAGTTAATAACTGGGCACTTATAATAAATGGAAATACACTCTTCAGTGCAAAGTGTTCCATTGGCTGGAAAGAATTCATTGTTCTTCTTTTGCCATTTCCCCAAACTCAGAGCTCTGTTTTACCCCCACTGAAGTAGCACATGATGTAGAGGAGGTACTGTGGGGATGCGGCTTCTGTTGAGGAGCCAACTTGAAAGCAAAAACGCAGATGTAACATCTCCTTTGTTCATTAGACGAAGGGATGAAGTTGGTCTTCCATTGTCCTGTCAGATGCAACGGGCTTCATTTCCCCTTTCAACTATCCCCCCCGCCCCCCAGTGATGCTGAAGGATTTTGGCTGGGCCACCGATGTGTTTTCCAGTTCCTGGATTAAGGCTCAGATTGGAACACAATTCTCCATCAGGGTTTGCAATTCTCCAGATTTCATGATATGGTTCTCAGCTCAGAAAATGTATCAAAACTGTATGCAGAAGTGTGTACAATGAAGTATATTTTGGGGTAAAAGACATATAAAAATACACAGTTGGGGATAAAATGCATTCAAAAGTGTGTCTTTTGTGAAATAGCAAAAACCATGTGAATTTTCATGCAGTAAATGTACAGTATATGCTGTAGAACATATCCTTTTCTACTGTCCATTGTAAAACCAGCTATGCAAACGTGGGCTATCGCCTTTTCTGGGTAGTCTACCACCACGGCACAATGAAAATATCAAATTCTATCTGTCTGACATTAACCTGGAAGTAACTGCAAAGGTGGCTGTGTTTTTGTCAATAGTATCTCTTAAAGTGGTGAATGGTGCTATTTAGTGGGAAGAAACTCCAATGAAAATCCTTGTCATTATATGTTTTTCATGGCTGTTTATTTGTATATATTTTAAATTTTTATATATGGATGTTTTATGATGTTTTATGATGGCTTATACTCATAATGTCTAATAAAGGTTTGGCAAAGTAAGTAAGCGAAATAAGTACAGCATGTGTGTGGATGGACAGACACACAGACAGATACAGTTGATAGATATATTGCAGATTAATATGGAAAAGGAATAGAGGTTCTGCCTTTTCTATTCTCCTTGTCCTCTCCCAAACTGCACAGCACATTGCTACCTTAAGGAACATGAGTGGCTCCATTTTGTTGAGGATTTTTTCAAAAAAAGAAAAAATAACAATCTGTTAATAGTAAAGTGTGTCTTACTGTCTTAATTAAATGATACTTCTCAATGTCATTCTGTGCCTGGTGAGCGAATGTGGTCCATTTCTCACCGTGTTAGTCCATTGCTGCAAAACGACAAAGGAGCCATGTGCCACTTTTATAGACCAGCACATTTATTGTGGCATAATCTGTTGTGGACTGCAGTGCACTTCGTAAGATGCATGAAGGGCAACTGGTGTGTGTGTGTGTGTGTGTGTGTGTGTGTATCTATGTTACATATGTATAAAGGGGAAATGTAATAGTTGGAGCTAAATGACAGTGTAAACCATCGTAAAAACTACCGCTTGTGACAATTCAATTAAAGCTTAAAGGTAAAGGGAACCCTGACCATTAGGTCCAGTCGTGGCCGACTCTGGGGTTGCAGCGCTCATCTCACTTTATTGGCCGAGGGAGCCGACGTACAGCTTCCGGGTCATGTGGCCAGCATGACTAAGCCACTTCTGGCAAACCAGAGCAGCACACGGAAACGCTGTTTACCTTCCCACTGGAGCAGTACCTATTTAGCTACTTGCACTTTGACGTGCTTTCGAAGTACTAGGTTGGCAGGAGCTAGGACCGAGCAACGGGAGCTCACCCCGTCGCAGTGATCCGAACCGCCAACCTTCTGATTGGCAAGTCCTAGGCTCTGTGGTTTAACCCACAGTGCCACCCGCGTCCCAAAAAATGACAGTGTAAACAACCGTAAAAACCACCATTTGTGACAATTCAATTAAAGTATGCAAAATAAGAACGGTTATCCAGGTAACCCTTGAAAAATTGTTACAGGTGTCTGTTAAGCAGCCAGAGTAAGGGGCAGCAAAGATTATTTTTGTGAAAACAAGGAAAACTGAGATTCAAATGGGAAAGGAAAATTGGCAACTGTACACCTCATATGAAACCAGAAATGGCTGTCCGCAACTTTGGCACCCATAGTATCTGCTTCATGGTTTTGCTTAACACTGAAGAAAGTCCAAGATCGGAAACTGTGAGGCCATGTGAAAGCTTCTTTTGTGCAGGTAAGCCAAGAAGATGAATTTCAGCATCATAAAGCAGCTGGAGGGTCCAGTTATTACTGAGCAACTTGGACAGCTGGAATTTCAGTTCAGTATCTGCTTGCCAGGTCAGCTCTGGGGGTGGTCACAGCAGAATCTTCCAGGGCACCAATGACTGTTCACATGTTTCCAGCAGGGTCACAGGAAGGGTATGGGACGGCAGCAGCTCCCTCCTAAGGTGGCAGCCCTTCATTCTCCAGGATGGGGTAGGGTGGGGTGGCAATGAGTTTGAGAGAGGTTGACAGATTGGTAGTTCTCCTGACCTTGCCCTGCTCTGCCCCAGCAAATGCAGTGCCACTGTCACTGGGAGGTCATTGCTGCCACACCACCCTCACTGCTGCAGATTTCTCTCGTTGCACATACATAACTTTGTAGTATTGCAACCCGGGGCACTTTAAAGATTAACCCAGAGCTGTTTTTAATAAGTTAGCAAGACGCCTTTTTTGTAAAATGGCCACACTCGACTTCCATGACTCCTCTCCTGAAGACGAAGAGGACAAGTTCTCTGTGACTTTTCTTTAACCTGAAATGTTCAGCCTGTTAACTGATGGCAGTTAAGGGAGCAACTGAACGGGAGATCGGTTTGCCTAACCGTCCCTCCTAAGAGCTGCCTCAAGCTGCTCAGAGCCAGCCCCGAAGAAGCTGTAGTGGAGCTCTGAAGAATGACACCAAAGGGCATTGTAAATGTTCGTGAATGATGGGACGTTTATTGCCAAAGGAATTACAAGAGAATAAAGGACGCTGCTCCTAAGTATCTCGATGACAACTTGTAGCCTCTCTCACTTAGCGATCTAAGCTGCAGGTATTGGGGGGGGGGGTGTCTCGTAATTCACTCTGGCAAATTTTTGCAAGCGCACAAAAAGTTGCAACCGTTTACTGCCAACGGTTTGCTTCAAATTAACTCTTTCTCAGCACTACAGCGCCCGTTCTAAAAGTTTATTTACCAATTGACAAACCCTCCAGCTATATTGAGGATATCCTTATGTGTCTGCACACACACACACACACACACACACACAAGCTGTTAGAGATGGGATTGTCATGGGGAACAAGCCAAAGTATAAAGAAACCAAGGACAAATTAAGGGGAAGATTATGCTGGCATTTATTTCCTCTCTGACAGTTACTGCAACCTCAAATACTGTAACTCTGGTTTTTCCTCTCCCTGGTATAGACACAGAATCAAGACTGATAGCTCATCATATGTTTTTGCTCATAGTGACAAATCACACTTTGCAACTGGGCTGCACACAAGCCCGGGCTGCACTTGTGGCCATCGGGTTGCAGGTTTTGTGTAACCTTCCTGAGACCAGAGTGAAAACTTACACAAATACAGTAGGTTTTTTTTTATGGCTGTGCAACATGATCCAAAGCATATTTACTCAGAACTGAGTCCTAATGCAGTCAAGGAGACTGCCTCTCAAATCAATCCCAGGGTATGAATTTGAAGGCTAGGTAGCTCTGGGTCTGGTCAATGCCTGGATTGGAGATCCTCTTGGAACCACATGGTGGAAGAAAGGTTTGTTGTTGTTTTGGAATCTGCAAATTAGGTAGAATCATAGAATCACAGAATTGTAGAGTTGGAAGGGGTATTGAGGGTCATCTCGTCCAACCCCCTGCAATGCAGGAGTCGCAGCTAAAGCATCCATGACAGATGGCCAGCCAACCTCCTCTTTAAAAACCTCTGAGGAAGGAGCATCCACAATCTCCCGAGGGAGACTACTCCACTGTCAAACAGTTCTTACTGCCAGGAAGTTTTCCCCACACGTTTAGTCGGAATCTCCTTTCTTGTAACTTGAAGCCATTAGTTCGAGTCCTACCCTCCAGAGAACGAGTAGACAAGCTTGTTCCCTCCTGCATGCCCTACCCCTTGAGATATTTGAAGATGGCTATCCTGCTTCCCCTCAGTCTTCTCTTTTCCAAGTTAAACATCTCCTTCGACCGTTCCTCACAAGGCTTGGTTTCCAGACCCTTGATAGGTAGGTTCACATCTAAATGCGAACCAAATCGATTTCCCCCCACATCCATACCCCAACTCTGTGTTTGCACAGCAAACCACGAAGCGTATACTAGTGAACAGGCCATAATATTTGTCTGGAATGCCCTCCACATGCAGCTGCTGGGTGACCTTGGGCTAGTCACACTTCTTTGAAGTCTCTCAGCCCCACTCACCTCACAGAGTGTTTGTTGTGGGGGAGGAAGGGAAAGGAGAATATTAGCCACTTTGAGACTCCTTCGGATAGTGATAAAGCGGGATATCAAATCCAAACTCTTCATCATCATCATCATCATCATCATCCTCATAATTTATTTGTACCCCACCCATCTGTCTGGGCTTCCCCTGCCACTCTGGGCGGCTTCCAACAAAGATTAAAAATACAGTAAAATGTCACACATTAAAAACTTCCCTGAACAGCCTTCAGATGTCTTCTAAATGTCAGCTAGTTGTTTATCTCTTTGACATTTGATGGAAGGGCGTTCCACAGGGTGGGCGCCACTACCAAAAAGGTCCTCTGCCTGGTTCCCTGTAGCTTTGCTTCTCGCAGTGAGGGAACTGCCAGAAGGCCCTCGGCGCTGGACCTCAGTGTCCAGGCAGAACGATGGGGGTGGAGACGCTCCTTCAGGTGTACTGGACCGAGGCCGTTTAGGGCTTTAAAGGTCAACACCAACACTTTGAATTGTGCTCAGAAACGTACTGGGAGCCAATGTAGGTCTTTCAGGACCGGTGTTATATGGTCTCGATGACCTCCCCCAGTCACCAGTCTAGGTGCCGCATTCTGGATTAGTTGTAGTTTTCGGGTCACCTTCAAAGTTAGCCCCACGTAGAGCGCACTGCAGTAGTCCAAGTGGGAGATAACCAGAGCATGCACCACTCTGGCGAGACAGTCTGCGGGCAGGTAGGGTCTGTATTTGTATTTAAGAATTGAGATATTTCAGGGGTATTTTCAGGCAAGCCTGACAAAGCCAATGATAGAAGGAAGGATCGGTTTAAAAACTGAAATCAAAGTGAAAACATTTCTTACAGCATGTATATTGAGGGGCAGAGTAGCACATCTATTATTAAAGAATTCTCATTGAAGTTTGGGGGAAATGAGTATAAAATGTGAAGAGGTACAAAGGAAATATTTATTCTCTTCCCCCAAATCCATATTTTTTTTCCCTCCCAAGATTTATTTATTTATTTATTTATTTGTCTCTGACACTTACTGAATTCAGATACTTCAGCCCTTGATTAAGCACTCTCTGTTCCCCAATTTCCTCTGGTAATCCCAGCAGCAAACTGAATGGAGTGGTTCTGAAAATAACCAACTGGGGAAATATAGACGTGAAATCCCCCCCTGTTAATTAAGGGTTGGGGTGCTGTGCTGTGCAGATATATTCATTTTATTGTAATTAAAAGAAAGAGAAAAGTGAAGTGCAAACAGGATGTACAAGGCATAAATTCTTATGTGTGTGCATCGCACGTGATTGAGTACACTGTACCTGTAGAATTTCTGCCTGCACATTCATCACAAGGGTCATCTAGTCCAACCCCCTGCAATGCAGGAATTTCAGCTAAAGCAGCCACGACAGATGGCCATCCAACCTCTGCTTAAAAACCTCCAAGGAAGAAGAGCCCACAACCTCCCAAGGGAGACCGTTCCACTGTTGAACAGCTCTTACTGTCAGAAAGCTTTTCTGCAATTGTTAGTCAGAATCTCCTTTCTTGTAACTTGAAGCCATTGGTTCAAGTCCTACCCTCTAGAGCAAGCCTGTTCTCTCTTCCATGTGACAGCCCTTGAGACATTTGAAGATGGCTATCATAGCTCCTCTCAGACTCCTCCTTTCCAAGCTAAACATACCCAGCTCCTTCAACCATTCCTCACAAGGCTTGGTTTCCAGACCCTTGATCATCTTGGTTACCCTCTCTGCACACGTTCCAGCTTGTCATCATCCTTCTTAAATTGTGGCACTCAGAACTGGACACAGTGTTCCAGGTGCGGTCTGACCAAGGCAGAATAGAGTGGTTCTATTACTTCCCTTGTCCTGGACACTTCTGTTGATGCAGCCTAGAATAGAATTAGCTTTTTTTGCTGCTGCATTGCTGCACTGTTGCACGTACAGTGAGTGGCTGGGCAACATTCAGCTTTTCCCTGTTTATAAGCACATAGGGAGGCATGAAATGGGAGCGTCGGTATGTTTAAAGCCCAGCAAATATTCACCTTTTCCTTCCAAGCCACAGCCACAGGGCAGACTCTTGTTTTCTTTAGGTTAAATGAGCTTTGCTTAGCTATATTTATTGGAAGCCTCCAGCCCTAAACAGAAGTCAAGGGGAAGGAATGCTCACCTCTGTGTCACTCCTCTGAGGCAGCCACCATTGCGCTGAAAACAAGAGGCATTGCTTTACTGCCGAGTTAATGTTCCCATTCATCAGACCGCGGGATGCTGGATTATGCGGCCGTGTTGTTTATGGCTCACAAAGATGCCATCATTCTCAAGGTGCCGTGTAAAAACAAGAGCTAGGCGCTTCTGCAGGGCAAGTAAGACAAGGGTTTTATGAATGGCAGGACAGCCGGGATTCCTGTTTTACGATTTGCAGATTACCCGACTGTAGCGAGGACCCCAGGAAGACCTACACGCGATTTCAGTCAAGGGTTCGGCACCTTCGTGCAGCGACAACATTAACTGAGCAAAGGTGAACTCTTCGCAAAGGGTTTATTTTGTAAGAAAGAGAAATGCGGAGGAAGGAGAGCTTTGTGAAGCTTTATTTTGTACAAAGCTTGCATGGGTGCCCATCAGTTTCAAAAACAGATTATTTTTGTTGGCGGGCAGACCGATCAATCTGCTCTACTCCACCGAGGTCATGAGTGGGGGCCCTTTAGCCAAACCCCAGAACAGAATAAATATAGGGAAGGCTGGACATAATGATTTTTCCTCCCTGTGAGGCATATACAAGAAAAATATGACGCTGAAATGGGGTGGATTTTTCTATAATGATTCGTGAAGTTGACTCTAGGTTCCTGCTGGCTCCTGCTTTTGCAGCTTTCCTCCAAAATCCACATGTACCTTCATTTTAGCAAAATACGCTCCACATGCTTGCAAGGTACAACCAGATCTAAGAAGAGTGCTCTCATGATTACGCTTTGCTTCACTCAGGCAGCCTTTAGGTTCAGCTGGGAGGTACAACCAAACCAGTGCTTCTTAACCAGTGGTACCAAGGTTGACAGCACAGCTCACATTGTTGGGCACTTGACTAAGTCCATGCCCCCATTATGAGGCCAGCCACCAACCCCTGGGGCCTTCTGGTTCTCCTCCACGTTGCGCGGTGTGCGTGCATGAGGTGAGCATGTCACATGGTGCCAGCCTCCTCAATCATGGGGCAAGCCAGCACATTCATTATCCAAATGAAAACACCACCACTTCCTTGTTGTTGTTGTTCTTGTTTAGTCGTTTAGTCGTGTTCAGACTCTTCGTGACTCCATGGAGCAGAGCACACCAGGCGCTCCTGCCTTCCACTGCCTCCCGCAGTTTGGTCAAACTCATGGTAGTAACTTCGAGTACACTGTCCAACCATCTCGTCCTCTGTTGTTCCCTTCTCCTTGTGCCCTCCATCTTTCCCAACATCAGGGTCTTTTCCAGGGAGTCTGCTCTTCTCATGAGGTGGCCAAAATATTGGAGTCTCAGCTTTAGGATCTGTCCTTCCAGTGAGCACTCAGGGCTGATTTCCTTCAGAATGGATAGGTTTGATCTTCTTGCAGTCCATGGGACTCTCAAGAGTCTCCTCCAGCACCATAATTCAAAAGCATCAATTCTTGGGCGATCAGCCTTCTTTATGGTCCAGCTCCCACTTCCATACATCACTACTGGGAAAACCATAGCGTTAATTATACGGACCTTTGTTGGCAAGGTGATGTCTCTGCTTTTTAAGATGCTCTCTAGGTTTGTCATTGCTTTTCTCCTAAGAAATATACACCACACTTTCCTATGAAAGAGCTTTTAATCCAAAAGGTATTTTCATAGGGAGTACTAAATATACATAAAAGTCATTTTTTAATGTAGTATTGTGAAATATTTAGAACCACCCATGTACCAAAATATTTCTTACCTAACAAGCATCAGAAAGTATTGGATTTCAGTGTAGTTACTCAGCTCCTTTTGATTAAGACACAGAATATCAGCTTTCTTCCTCATTATTACCAAGGTGTGCATCCAACCTGTAGGTCTGCCGGCCTTTAATATTATTTCCAAGAACGCCAAACGGTTGCACCTTCTTTCATCTTTGTCTGAAGTCTGCTTTCTAGGGACATCTATAGTAGGCTGATTAAGTTCTACTTTTGAGAGCTCTGTTTTGCACATGGCAGTTTTGTCATAGTCTCTAATCTATTTTATTGGAGTCTCAGCTTCACGATCTGTCCTTCCAGTGAGCACTCAGGGCTGATTTCCTTAAGAATGGAGAGGTTTGATCTTCTTGCAGTCCATGGGACTCTCAAGAGTCTCCTCCAGCACCATAATTCAAAAGCATCAATTCTTCGGCGACCAGCCTTCTTTATGGTCCAGCTCTCACTTCCATACATCACTACTGGGAAAACCATAGCTTTAACTATACGGACCTTTGTCGGCAAGGTGATGTCTCTGCTTTTTAATATGCTGTCTAGGTCTGTGGGTTATACATTCCTTTAAATAAAACCCAAGTGTTTTCCTAGTTTTAAAAGGCTTTTTGGTGACCGTAACGTAGAGGAGATAGGATTGTGCGCTGCAAATATATAAAAGACGTTAAATACCGAAGGTTTTATGGAACAGAAAGCACTGGAAACAGATCCCCACTGGTAAGTAACCATTGTTGCTGGTGGAACATTTCAACATGGTGGAGAGGCTGCCCAAGGCGTCATGTCCTATTCCCTCCAAAGAGCTTCCTGACAATAGATCCTATTGTCACCTGTGATTTATTGATTGCATTTAGATCTCGTCTTTCCTCAAGGGTTCAAGGTAGCCCCCTGCCCCCCCCCATTTTGTCCTCACAACTCTGTGGGGTGAGGATGGTTAGGCTAAGAGATTGTGACGGGCCCAGGGTCTCCCAGAAAAGCTTCGTGGTTGTGTTGGCTTTTGAACCCTTGTCTCCTAGGTGCTTGTCCAAAATTCTACACTGCATCTGAATGCTGATTCACACCTCAGTTTTTCTCTGGATGCTTGGCAACTGTTCCCTCTTAAGTTCCCTCTTAAGTTAATGTTCCCTCTTAAGTGACCATCTCTGGTCCATTAACCGTCAGTCAGTGACAGACGCCAATGCACTGCACATTATTAGATTAGTGAACACATGGAAGTCTTTTTTATCATCTGAATATCTGCCTTTTTTAAACACACACACAGGTCCAACTGTGTGTATCAGAATCTCTATATGCCAAGCATCTCTTTCTCCATTGCAGAATACTAAAGGTAAGCGTTTCAAAAGCCCAGGAATCCAATGCGGAACGGCGGTGTTTCTTAAACGAAATTTACAAATGCCCTATCCCTGATTTGATGGCGTTCTTCAGCCAGGCTCAGGACTGCAGCAGCGAGAACAAAAAGCTCCCATGCAGGAAATAAAATGCAACACACCAGAGGAAATGGGAGCAGCAGCTAAACTTTAAAAAAAAAGAAGTGCAAAATACATAGGGGACCCCGTTGCCATAGTAACCGGCATTACGGCTTGCTCCTGTAATTAATGGAGGGGGTTTGCTATTACAGTAGTCTTGAAATTTCACTCCCCCCCGCCCCGCACTGCACTGCAGAATGCAGTATCATTTTCCCATTCATAAATATTTCATGACCACCGGCTGCTGTGTTTCATCATCACGGCTAACGCTCGGCCTAATCGCCCCTTGCAGGATTCATGTAGCCCTGTCAGGACAGAAGCAACTTTCCTCTCTTCCTTTCTCTTTCCTGCGCATCAGCAGTCTTCATTGCTGTTGGCTTTTGGCAGGGGAAGGAGATCTCGTTGGCTATTAAGTTGCAGGTGTGTATTAAGGGTGGCCGTGGTCATATCAGGGCTGGTGCTGTGCTTAGGGTTGTGCTGGATGTTAGAAACTGTAATGCTAGGGCTATACAAGTCTATCCTTGTTGTATACGCAACCCTGTTTAGGGAAGTTTTTAATGTTTGATGTTTTATTGTGTTTTTAATATTCTGTTGGCAGCCGCCAAGAGTGGCTGGGGAAACCCAGCCAAATGGGCAGGGTATAAATTATTATTATTATTATTAGTAGTAGTAGTAGTAGTTTAATATTAGTTTAATGTATATGCTAGAGCAGGCAGTAGCAGGATCTGGCCCTAGGGCCCCAGCACCTGAAAAAAAAGCACAGCTGGACACAGTTTATGCATCCTTAAGCCTCACTGATTTCTATTCTATTCTATTCTATTCTATTCTATTCTATTCTATTCTATTCTTCTGTTCTGTTCTGTTCTGTTCTGTTCTATATATTTTGGAAAGTTGTTTGCCTTGTCTCTCTGCTCTTTATAGATTCAGGTGCCTCTTGAGATATCATCAAGAGTTCCTGAGATGAAGGGGGTAGCTGTTTCATATCCCTCAACTGTCCCAGGAAAACTGGGACCTCCCATTTTTTTCGTGCAAGAGCCCAACAGCCATTTTGGGTGCTGCAATCTTGCGCCGAAAAAAGCACTTGATCGGGGCTGCAATCTTGTGTGGCATCCCAAAATGTGTATTTTTGGGCACTGTGCTCTTGTGCAAGAGCATGCCCCCCCATAGGTTGCCCATTGTGGTTTTTGGCCTGTACATGTTGAAGGGTATGTTGTTTTCAGGTCTGTATGGATACCAGGCGCCATTTTGAATCCAGATGATGGACCAAAACATTCTATACTGCATTTGATTATTGATTGATTATTTAATTTCTGTACTGCTTAATATGTTAAAAATATCTCTAAACGGGGGGGGGGGGGGGGAGAGAAGCAACAGACTACTTAAACAAAATATTACAAAAACGCACAGTTATATATAAAAATGTTGCATTAATACAAAGTTAATATATATAAATCAATCAATTTCAGCTCATTTTCCTTCTGACACATCCTCCTTCTCAGCCTCTTGGGTTCTCACCCAAATGCCTCCACCAGTTCCTGAGTTCGGAGAATGGGTTTTGGCCTATGTTTGGATACTGTTGGATGCCATTTTGAATTCAGATGGCACCAAAGAACAAAGAATTTTTCTATATCATTTTTGTTGTTGTTTAGTCGTTTAGTCGTGTCCGACTCTTCGTGACCCCATGGACCAGAACACGCCAGGCACTCCTGTCTTCTACTGCCTCCCACAGTTTGGTCAGGCTCATGTTTGTAGCTTCGAGAACACTGTCCAACCATCTCGTCCTCTGTCGTCCCCTTCTCCTTGTGCCCTCCATCTTTCCCAACATCAGGGTCTTTTCCAGGAAGTCTTCTCTTCTCATGAGGTGGCCAAAGTATTGGAGCCCCAGCTTCACGATCTGTCCTTCCAGTGAGCACTCAGGGATGATTTCCTTAAGAATGGAGAGGTTTGATCTTCTTGCAGTCCATGGGACTCTCAAGAGTCTCCTCCAGCACCATAATTCAAAAGCATCAATTCTTCGGCGATCAGCCTTCTTGATGGTCCAGCTCTCACTTCCATTATATGATTTTACATAGGGTTTTGTTTTTTTCTTTTGCTGTAACAATTTAATTTCTGGCTTATTTATAGCGTTTTTCCCTCTGTGTGTAGATCCACCACAAACCATTCCAAACTGCATTGGTTTGGACTCTTCGTTGCCCAATTTGGTGTGACAGAAGAGTGGGTTTTGGCCTACATTTGGATGCAATCTGCCACCTAGTGACTAAACTTTATGATGACACTATCCACAAGCGCACACACATTTGTAACACCTTTTAATTTTGGGGGTTCAAATGCCTATAACCCTTGGAATGTCGAATATCCCGAATATTCTACAAACTGAGATTTGGGCAGCACACAGATTGCCATCCCATAGTGTTGCAGCACTGCCCTCAAATACACAAGATCAAGAGTTACTCCAACCGCTGCTCACATATCTTGGTATTGATTTCTAGCTGCTCTCACATCCTAATAATTTCAACGAAGACTCGGTGATGGCAGTTTCAAATATATATATATATTTAAATATGGAGAATTTAAAAAATAACTTGAAATATATAAAATAAACCAGTATTCAAACTTAAATGTTACTGATGCCATAAACCATGTTCTGCTCAGAAGACTGCAGATCTCTTCTGCCAGGACTCACAGGGGGAGATTTATTTCTGGCCTAAACAAAATAATATGTAAAGAAATTTAACAGCAAAATAACGGAACCTTGAAATGTGCTGGCAGAGAGAGAGAGGCACAGTAGCATAGAATACAAATAATTGGATTCAAAATAATTGGATCTAGAATGGATACATGAGGTTTTATTTTATGGATCTAGAATGCATGAGGTTTCACTTTATCACATGTAACTTAGATTAATTCCTCTGCATACTTCTGGTAGAATCTGACAACTGTTGCTAACAGAGACGTTGGCCCTAATCAACCTCAAGTTAGTTGCAACTTTGGTTTCAATGGGGATAGAATTATCTATGACTAAATTAAATCAGATTGGGGGCTTTCGACATTATTATATGTTCACTCACCTTGCCAAAAATGAATATAGCTTAAGGCTAAAAGAAAGGGGGGAAAAGCAACTCCAGTCACATCTAATTGGTGTCATAGAATTTGGGAAGTGGCTGTGATATATAAATCAACTGGCCTTGTAACAGATGCTAGATGGGTACAGTGGTGGGAACCTATGCATACTTTTCCTGGGTTCAAAAACCCCATCCAGGAGGGATGTGCACAGGTAAACCCAGGCAGATTTTGGGAAAAGCGCTAATCACATCTCATAGCTAAGCAGTTGTCATACGTTGCATTCAGAAAGTTCAAATCTGGTGCATCTTTATCCTGCGACCTTGGACACATCTTCAAATAATAGCACATTAGATTAACAGTCTAAGATTAGCAGTTGCACTGAATGGGACACTGATATTGTTATGTGCCCAGAAGCAGGGCTGGGCCAAGACACCCCCCTAATAATAATAATAATAATTTATTATTTATACCCTGCCCATCTGGCTGGGTTTCCCCAGCCACTCTGGGCGGCTTCCAACAAGACACTAAAATACAATAAACTATTAAACATTAAAAGCTTCCCTAAACAGGGCTGCCTTCAGATGTCTTCTAAAGGTTTGGTAGTTATTTTTCTCTTTGACATCTGGTGGGAGGGCATTCCCCTCCCCCCCACACACACACCAGGGAAGAATGGGTGAGTGAAGATCTACATCAGGAATAAGGGTGGAATAAAGATCTACATCAGGATCTGCTGCCCCAGGGATTCTGCCACCTGAGGGTAGGGATACCACCTTTGTAATAGGCAAAAGTTCTATCAGCTTCATCATAGAGAGAAATGAGGAATTAGATGGGGAAGAGGCACAGCTCGGTGGTGGAGCTACCAGGTACAGAAGGCTTCCAGGTTCAATCCTGGCAACTCCAGGCAGTGGTGGCCCTGGGGTTTTTGGAAGCCCTTGCAGACAACCATAACACCTGCAGACAATCAATCAGGCATGTATCCACAGCAATGACTAGAGGAGGAATGACCTCTGGGAGCACAGAACGAAGGAACACCCTGGTACACTTGCATCAACACAACTGGATGCTTCCATCTGCCCCAGATGTCTCTCCTGTATTGGTCTCTACAACCACAGCAGGCGCTGTAACTCTCCAACAGTTTGACTTCCTCCCCAAAGGCGGAAGTTGCCTCCCGAGACAGACGGATGCCAATAAGAATGGGCAAGAGAATCGTTTGGAATCCTTTGAAGCTATGAAAGCAAGTCAGGCATAAAATTTCACATAATTCTATACAGAAAGCTATAATGAAAGTATGGATAAATTTACCATAACACATTCGTTGTGGTCACTTTTTAAAATTAGAACTGAAGTGGAAAATATGACCCTGCTAAAATAGGAGTAAGAGTCATAAACAAACAAACAAAAAAGGTGGTTACCACCATATATGGTGCTCATATGTAAAAAGGAAGAAGTTCATCATATATTGTATGATATCTTACTAGGAGGGACATATGGTGAATTGGTGACAGCCAGAACATTGACAAATAAAGGTATAACCATTAATAAGAGTCAATTCTCTAGTACCTACTTAATGAAATTAACTTTTCTGAGACTTCTTGAAGGCAAAGTCCTCAGTTACCGGTAAATCACCTCAGTTAAATCCAAACCTCTCCCAACTTTCCGTTCAGCTGTAATCAGTGTTAATCCTACCTAGACATTTTTGCAACACAGAAGAACTCAGGAAATATATTTTCAATGTCAGCTTGAAAATGACCAGACTCACCAGACACAACATCAACACGTACAGTGGGAATAAAGTGAATTCCTAGACACACATTGTAGTTATTGATGGGCTTTTTCTTGAGGTTGATCATATAACCTAGAAAACCCTCTTGATCTCAGTCAGCAACTCTTCTCTAATCCATGTCTCCCCTCAAAGATTTAACATCAAATACGAATTCAGACTTGTCCTTCAACTGCACCCTTTGCTTACATCTGTCATGAAGAGGAGCAACCCAACATCTCCTTTTCTGACTATGTTTGCAATGACAGCAAGCAGCCAATGCAGGAGAGAAACACTTACCACATGCTCTCGTCCCTAAAACTCACTGCTGCTACATGTTAATCAGAAGAGAGGCAAAATGATGCAAGCTGATGCATGTTTACTCAAGGTTGTTGTTGTTGTTTAGTCGTTTAGTCATGTCCGACTCTTCGTGACCCCATGGACCAGAGCACACCAGGCACTCCTGTCTTCCACTGCCTCCCGCAGTTTGATCAAACTCATGTTGGTAGCTTCGAGAACACTGCCCAACCATCTCGTCCTCTGTTGTCCCCTTCTCCTTGTGTCTTTCCCAACATCAGGGTCTTTTCCAGGGAGTCTTCTCTTCTCATGAGGTGGCCAAAGTATTGGAGTCTCAGCTTCAGGATCTGTCCTTCCAGTGAGCACTCAGGGCTGATTTCCTTAAGAATGGAGAGGTTTGATCTTCTTGCAGTCCATGGGACTCTCAAGAGTCTCCTCCAGCACCATAATTCAAAAGCATCAATTTTTCGGCGTTCAGCCTTCTTTATGGTTACTCAAGGTAAGTGCTGCTATATTCAGGGGGATACACCCTCAAGCAGTAGGATTACAGCCTGAAGTTTTCTCTGGGCAAGGAATTTTGCATGGTGGGGGGCAGGACGTCATCACTTTCCCTGGTGCAAGCAGATACAGTGGTACCTCTGGTTACGTACTTAATTCATTCCAGAGGTCCGTTCTTAACCTGAAACTGTTCTTAACCTGAGGTACTACTTTAGCTAATGGGGCCTCCCGCTGCCGCCGTGCCGCTGGCTTGCAATTTCTGCTCTCATCCTGAGGTAAAGTTCTTAACCCAAGGTACTACTTCCGGGTTAGCAGAGTCTGTAACCTGAAGTGTTTGTAACCTGAAGCGTTTGTAACCCGAGGTACCACTGTACTCAGCAACGGAGTTACCTCCCAGTGCCACCCCCCACTTTTTCACTTTCTAGTCAGAGCCAGGGAAGAATATTTTCTACACTCTGCTAGAGACTCCCCTGTGTGAGTGCCTGAGGGCCCTGCTCTTGCCACTTACCATCTGGCCCGGGGCGGGGCCTGAAGCCTCAAAAGGACTGCTCTGCTGCCCAGGAGGACTCCCCTGTGTGAGTGCCTGAAGGCCCTGCTCCTTCCTGCCACTTACCATCTGGCCTGGGGCGGGGCCTGAAGCCTCAAAAGGACTGCTCTGCTGCCCAGGAGGACTCCCCTGTGTGAGTTCCTGAGGGCCCTGCTCCTTCCTGCCACTTACCACCTGGCCCAGGGCGGGGCCTGAAGCCTCAAAAGGACTGCTTTGCTGCCCAGGAGGACTCCCCTGTGTGAGTGTCTGAGGGCCCTGTTCTTGCCACTTACCATCTGGCCTGGGGCGGGGCCTGAAGCCTCAAAAGGACTGCTCTGCTGCCCAGGAGGACTCCCCTGCCCAGGAGGACTCCCCTGTGTGAGTGCCTGAGGGCCCTGCTCCTTCCTGCCACTTACCACCTGGCCCAGGGCAGGGCCTGAAGCCTCAAAGGGACTGCTCCTGCCACTTACTATCTGGCCCAGGGTGGGGCCTCACAAGGACAGTTGTTGCTACTGATGCTGCTACTGCCCAGGAGGACCCGGAGGGGTGCAGAGTTCTTTTTAACATGTTTTAAAATTTTCCTTTCCCTTTAGATTTTTTATATATGGGGGTGGGATGGATGTTTGGGTGGGCTTGGGAATTTGTTAGATTTTGATGAATTTGTAATTTTTGCAGTTTTTATTTGTATTGTTTTATTGTTTTCTGGGTTGTTTTTGTTTTTTGTTTTTATTGTTTTAAGGTTTTATTGTTTTAGGCTGCGAAAGAATAACATTAATTGCCATCAATGGAGGCTACTATGAGGCTTGGGATTGCTACCATGGAGGGGTGAGGGAGGTATGGCAGTGGGGGCAGATGTTATAGGCAAAGGGGATCGAGATATGGATATGCTCGTACCCCTTCCAATCTGCACCTCATCCCGAGGGACAAGGGTAGGGTGAGCAAGGATTACTCACCTCCGTCACTACTGCTGTGCAATGCCAGGTCTATAGGCAACAAAACCGCCACCCTGCGAGATTTCTTTACCTCGCAGGGGTCGACCTGGCTTGTGTGACGGAGACCTGGGTGCGTGAAGGGGCAACAGTTACCTTACGAGAGATGGCGCCCCCGGGCTTCTCCGTCCTCCACCAGTCGCGGACTGTGGGCCGGGGGGGAGGGGTGGCATTATTAATCCGGGAAGATTGTCCTTTCAGGGCTCTACCATCGCCATTGATCCCTGGCATTAAATGTGTTGGCCTAGTGTGGGCTCCAAGAAGAGCTTGGCTGTCTGGCTGGTGTACCGGCCACCTAGCGCACCAGCAGCCACCCTGTCGGGCCTATTGGAGGCAGTGGCCGGCTGGGCCTTGGAGTTCCCTAACCTATTGGTATTGGGGGACTTCAACATCCATGCTGATGCCACTCCCTCCTCATAGGCTCTGGACCTGGTGTCTTCCATGGCGACACTAGGGCTCTCCCAGTTTGTTTCGGGCCCCACACATCAAGCAGGCCACACGCTGGATTTGATCTTTGGCGTAGGTATAGATGTGATCATGTCTCCTTCGATGAAGGTGCCATGGTCTGATCACTACGCTCTGAAAGCCAGGATTGACTTTCCACCCCCACCCTGCTTAGGTGACGAGCCGATTTGGGCTCGCCCGCAGAGGCTGATGGACCCTGATAGATTCCGCCAAGCCTTGTGGGACCTTGCTCCCCCGGCGACTCATTGACTGAGCTTGTTGAGGGCTGGAATATCCAGCTCCTGGCAGCCATCGATGAGATCGCACCTAAGCGCCCTCTGCGACCCCACAGAAACCGGGCTCCCTGGTTTACCGAGGAGCTCCGGAAAATGAAGGGGGACCTCAGACGGCTAGAGCGAGTATGGCGGGGTGCCCGTGACGGAGCCTCAAGAACATCTTATAGGGCTTTTATGAAAACCTACGAGATGGCGGTGAAGGCTGCTAAGAAGTCTTACTGCTCGGCCTCCATTGCATCTGCTAGCTCTCGCCCGGCGCAGTTATTTAGTATAATTAGGTCTTTAACGTCCCTTGAGGGACAGCCAAATTTAAATAACAATTTGACACACAGCTGTGAGGCATTGCGAGCTTTTTTGCGGAGAAGGTCTTGTTGCTCCACCATGACCTCCCTGCCAATTTGGATACAATAAAGGAACTGGAGGCCCCTCGACTGTCCTCGGGTCCAGTATTGGACCACTTTGACCGGATATCCCCAGCCGATGTGGACAGACTCCTCCGAGCTGGAAAGCCCACCACCTCTCCTCTCGACCCGTGCCCATCTTGGCTGATTAGAGAGTGTCCAGACGAGGTGCGGGCCCTCCTGGGGGATATCATCAATTTGTCCCTTGGCACCGGGATATTCCCAGGGGAATTGAAGGAGGCAGTGGTGCGCCCGCTCTTAAAGAAAACATCATTAGATCCTTTAGATCTATCCAATTACCGCCCGGTTTCGAATCTTCCGTTCCTGGGTAAGGTGATTGAGAGAGCAGTTGCTGAACAGCTTGATAGGTTTCTGGATGAAACATCGGCTCTGGATCCATTCCAGTCCGGCTTCCGCGCTGGTCATGGGACCGAGACAGCTCTGGTGGTCCTAACAGATGATCTTCGTAGACAGCTGGATCGAGGCGGGTCGGGGCTGCTGATTCTTCTAGATCTGTCAGCAGCTTTCGACATGGTCGATCACGAACTCCTGGACCACCGCCTTGCTGACATGGGGATCCAGGGCACAGTCCTTCAATGGCTGTGCTCGTTTCTCTCTGGTCGGGGACAGAGGGTGGTGCTTGGGGGGAAATTGTCATCGCGCCACTCCTTGGTGTGTAGAGTACCTCAGGGTGCGATACTCTCCCCGATGCTTTTCAACATCTTTATGTGCCCCCTCGCCCAGCTTGTCTGGAGTTTTGGGCTGGGTTGCCATCAGTATGCCGATGACACCCAACTCTATCTGTTGATGGATGGCCATCCTGACTTGGCCCCAGACACACTGACCAGATGTTTGGAAGCTGTGGCTGGATGGTTACGTGGGAGCCGGTTGAAGCTAAATCCTTCGAAGACAGAGGTCCTGTGGCTGGGACGGGACGATATGGGATTGGGGGGGCAACTCCCATCTCTTGCGGGGGCGCAATTAGTGTCAGCACCGTCCGTTAAGAGTTTGGGTGTAATCTTCGACACCTCCCTTTCCATGGAGGCGCAGATTGCAGCTATAACAAAGGCGGCATTTTTCCATCTCCGCCAAGCTAAGCAGTTGGCTCCTTACCTCTCTCGCCCTGACCTAGCCACTGTGATCCACGCGACGGTCACCTCCAGACTGGATTATTGTAACTCGCTCTACATGGGGCTGCCCTTGAGACTGACCCAGAAACTCCAGCGGGTGCAGAATGCTGCAGCGAGACTCCTTACGGGGTCTTCGCTGCGAGATCACATTCACCCTATACCAGCTGCACTGGCTCCCGGTGGAGTCCAGGATCAGGTTTAAGGTGCTGGTTTTAACCTTTAAAGCCCTATACGGCCTAGGACCCTCTTACCTACGGGACCGCCTCTCCTGGTATGCCCCACAGAGAAACTTACGGTCTTCAAATAAAAACATCTTGAAGGTCCCAGGCCACAGAGAAGTTAGGCTGGCCTCAACTAGAGCCAGGGCTTTTTCGGCTGTGGCTCCGATCTGGTGGAACACTCTGTCACAAGAGACTAGGGCCCTGCGGGACTTGACATCTTTCCGCAGGGCCTGCAAGACAGAGCTGTTCCACCAGGCCTTTGGCCAGGGCACAGCCTGACTCCCTCCCTCGACAATCTTCGCAGAGCTCTGGCCCAATGGCTGCCAGTGGCTTGATTTGAATTAATTTTATAATGAATGGTTTAGAGTGTTGTTTGTGCTGTACTTTTGTACTGTTTTATTGTTGTTAGCCGCCCTGAGCCCAGCTTCGGCTGGGGAGGGCGGGATATAAATAAAATTTATTATTATTATTATTATTATTATTATTATTATTATTATCATCATCATCCTTGAAACAATGCCTGTGAAATTGTGAATCTCTTCTCCTTTCCTGTCTTAGGGAAACAAAATGGCTGCCGCCTCCACCTGTGTACTGCTGGTGTGGCCTGGCTTAAGTGGGGAAAGGCATCAAAAGACAAGGCAAGCTGAGGCTGACTGACTGACTATAAAGGAGGCAGACAGGATTTTGTACAAGATTTTGGGAGGCCCTAAAGTGTGGGCCCATGGGCTGTTGCCCAGTTTGTCTGCCCTCAAGACCACCAGGTAGGGCTGGGAGAGACCCTCGTCTGAAACTTTAGAGAACTGCTGCCGGTCAGTATAGACCAGTGTTTCCCAAACTTGGGCCTCCAGCTGTTTTTGGCCTACAGGTCCCATCATCCCTGACCACTGGCCTTGCTAGCTAGGGATGATGGGAGTTGTAGTCCAAAAACAGCTGGCGACCCAAGTTTGGGAAACATTGGAATAGACAATACTGGTCTATTTATTTCTCTAAAAATATTTATAGACCGCCCTTTCACAAAACAGGGCTGATCTCAATGGACCAATGGTCTGGCTTGGAATAAAGCAGCTGCCTATGTCGTCCCCAAAAATGAAAATATCAAGTTTTTACATTCACTGTGCCTGACTAGATAAGCAGGATTTGCCTTATGGATCTCCACCTGCTGCGTAGCTTCTATCCATTTAAATGTGGTAATAATCCTCCTTGCAGTTGTTAATGGAACCCTTTTTCCAGCCCAGGATCAACCTTTTGTGACCTTTGGCTACAAAGAAGACTGGCACAAATCCAAGAGTAAGCCCCAAAGTTGACGTGCAAAGCTAGGATACGAGGCACTTCTCACAGACCCCTGAAATTCTCATTTCTTGAGCATCTGAGAAGCTACTATGACATACAGCTTTGAAATCTTTCAAGGGAAAGTGGTGGGGACATTGTGTGGCATATTAAGTACATCGGCCCATTCCACCCCCCCCCCAGCCCACCATTTCCTACCCAATCCTAACACTCATCCCATGCACTCTGCTTTCTCAACAGGGCCCTTATGAAACACACAGAGGGGGAAAAACCACCATTGGAAGGGATACTTCTGGATCAACAAGGGGGAAAACAGCGAGGCTTTGGAAAATGTCCAATGACAATCTCCCTGCGGCGTCCACGATGGATTTATAAGGAAATTATAGCCCTAAAACAAAAATGAGCTAAGGCTTGCACGTAGCACTAATTTTCTTTGCAACCAAAGTAAGGGTTCTGAAATCTATTTCAGCTATTTCGATCATGCAGTCCAAGAGAAAATGTGTTTAAAGCAGTTGACCTGCTAAAGGTGAGGTGTTTCCTTGGTAACTGCTACAGATTACAAAACAGTCATTTGCTATGTGTGAAAGTGGCCTGCATTTAAGGCAGGGGCGTCAGACTGAAATGGACTAGGCGGCTAAATTCCCCACCAAGCTGATGCCCAGGGGCTGCACCAAAACAATGCAAAACATTGTCCTAACTGGAATTAACCAACTTGCACATCCACCTCAGGTTAGGTGCTGACACTGGAGAAATTAAAAACCACTTCTGCAGCTCTAGCAAGTTATCTAGTCTTCAACACTTACATAATGAAAGGAGGCCTAATTACATGCATAGAATAGTTTGTAGTTACATCAGAGCATTTAAAAAAAGTTTAATCAAAGGTTTGTGCATGAGGGAAAAATTATATTAGAACAATGGCACTCAAGGAAGGAAGGTTTAATCCTTTTGTCCCCAGTGGCAATCGTGACCAAATTCATCCTCCATGGGAGATTTCTTCGTACCACTAATTTCAGGGGTAAGGGTGGGGGTTCCTGTCAGGATCACAGCTCCTCACATGCTGTGTGAAGTGTAGGTGGGTTCCCACGAGGCAAGACACAGTGATAACAGTAAGAACCTTTATTGAACCAACAGAACTGGACAACAGGGGCAAAGCAACTGCTTATATACATTTCTGAAGGCCTGGGCCACTCCCACTCCCAATGTGACTGGCTGTCTAAACTTCCAAGCTACGAATCATGACTCAGAGTTTAAGGGCCAATGGCAGAGGCCCAAATCCTGAAATGTTCTGTGATTGGATATCATGTAGTCCAGACTCAAGCTCAGGCAAACACAAGACCACTGAATACATAACTGTGGTCCCAATGCAAATCCCTACCTCACCTCTATATTAAAGCAAGAGGGGGAAACTGATGTGCTTTCAAATCACACTATTAATGCATTTTATGCTTATGCCTTATGGAAACAATCAAAAACGATGAAATGATAACAGACAAAGCAACTGCTTTCCAAGCAACAAAAATGAAATGGTATTTGAGATGCAGAAATTAAGGGCAGCACTGGAGAGTTCATCTGGTGCACAGAGCTGGTGTGGTTCCCTGGACTGCAGGAACCCAGAAAACTTCCCTATTCTAAATCAGATTAAGATTGAGCAAAATATTTAAATCCAAGAAATTTGTGATCCCTGCTGTATATTTTGGAATTGCTGGATTCCAGCAACTTTTGAAATATCTCCACAGACCACAGTCTCACTACAGGAATTTCTCTTTAGCCACAATATATTGCTTCCTTCTTTCTTCGTGGCACTAATCTATTCTGTTGCCACAGCAACCAACAGAAGTTCAGGTACCAGTTTCCCAAATAACTCCTTTTGCACTGAAGAGTGTCAGCTATGGTGGTTTTGGGTAGTTCTTTGTTTTAAAAAGCCACTGCTGCAAGAGTTTGATGTACTGTACTTAATCCCCAGATTGCCTCACTAATTCCCAGCAATAGTCAAGGTTAGCCGCAAGGCAGCATTTTATATGTGATGATGACAATAGCACTTGAAACACAAAATGGACTGGAGCCACAGAGGGGAAATGGAGAGTGGTGCATACTTTTATGTGGCAGACCAATGGCTGCCACAGCAAACAAGTGTGAATGACATATGTGTGTGTCTTTTAAGCACCCATGGGTATGATTTGACCAAGAGTGGGGCCTGAACTCAGTACAAAGGCACACACTTCGCAGACTCAATGTGCCACATCTCTAGCCAGAAGTTTACATAAAGACCTTCTTGAGAAAAGACAAGACTGAGGAAAGAACACTGTTGACAAACCAGAAGTGGGAATAGTTAGGCACAGGGCTTTAGAGACCTCAATCCGGATTCAGAAGGAAGACTGCTAGGTACCAAATTGGACGATAGGACCATCTGGGTCAGTGCTGCCCACCCTAACTGGCGCTGTCTACAATGATTTACTCAGCTACTTCAGGGTTTTAGAAAGGAGTGCTCTTCTGTTCAGAGCCTGCTTGAAAGTCCTGCTCCCCCGGCACCTGGTTGGCCACTCTGAGAACAGGAACTAAATGAAACACTAGCCTGACCAATAGGCTCATCTTATTTTCTTATGTGTATTTCCCAGTCCTGTGGGACTTTTTTTTTTGCAGACAAAACATGTGGCCCACCATTGAGCTGTAGATTAGAGAGCTCCTGACCTTTTCAAAGGAGATGGGTGAGTGCTGTTTCTCATCTGCTGCCAACCAATTGAATAATCGTTTAAGCTTCGTAAACCAATCAACGCATCCCAAACCCACCCTCAGAGGACCATGCTATGTATGATGGTGCACAACGTTGCTTTTCCACTGTTGACCTATGTGACTAGTTCAGAGGCCATTGCTTTTCGTTATGTTGTGAACAGCTTACTTTTAGCAATTTGGCAACTGTCACGAGCTGTGTCTCCTCCAAGGTGTCCTTCCTCCAAGATCTGTCTGCCCAGTTTCTCCCGAGCGATTATTTCTTCCCCTCCCTTCTCATTACTTTAATAGCAGCTTATCTGAGAATAGGAGAGAGTTTAGTTTGTCTTAATCACCTATATATCACTTAGAAGTAGCACAGAGGTAGCCTGACTCAATGCTTTATTAATTCTCTTTGCTGTAAAGTGTCAAGAAGTCAATAGCCATCCAAAACTAGTCTGTAATGAATTAGGAATAGTGGATTCATTGACAGAAACACAGAATAGAGCTGGGCACCCTCCCTCATTTGAAAACACACATTTTCTGCTTTAAAAACAAACATATTGTTTGTTCCAATTAAAAAGGGACAAATGTTACTCATTTCTCACATTTCCATTTTTAATTTTTCTTTTTTAAGGTGATATATATATGTGGAGAATACGTGATTGTATTGTTATCCACCACCCCAGCAGCAAGAGATTCCAGGATTCAGTTTCTTTGGAATGAAGGATTCTTCAGGATTCTTTGGAATGAAGGTCAGCAGAGACTGTGTTGTCTTTGGGACATATGGTTTAATTTTCACATATATACAACCTGAGTATAGGATGGAGAGGCACACAGCATTAACACCCCAACAGATCTTGTGTCTCCATTAGGTTTCCAGACATTCCCCAAATCTATTTTAGGTTCAGCACGAAGCAAAACGTATCTCTAGCTCCAGTTCTCTCATACAACAACTTTGGCTGTTCTTCTACCTAGCAACCAGGTGAGATCAGGAGGTGGGGGAAAGGCCAACCCATTTGTTTCTATGGCAGTGGTGCTTACGCTTTTGAGATGTAGATGTCAGGTACTTAGCTGCGTAGCTAGTCATTACCTTGACAAGAGGTCTGAAAGGCAGCAGCACGGCAACAGGCCTTTTTTTGCTGTGGCTCCAGCTTGTGGAATGCTCTCCCTAGGAAGACTCGCCTGGCACCTTTAGGTGCCAGCCAAAAACATTTCTTTTCTCTCAGGGCTTTGGCTAATTGAACCATCTATGGACTTTTAAACTGTTTCTGTTTGCTATTATGCTATGTATTTTTGTATTTTTATATCTGTGATCTTCAGATGAAACATGGTACAGAACTTTAATTAATAATAGGAGTAATAATAATAATAAATAATAATAATAATAATAGTTTGGTTGGTCCATCAGGTTCCCTCTTATACATTCTAGCCTCACTGATACAGAGTCATAGGTTTTAGAAGGTACGCAGGCTGACTCCTAAAATTCATGACAATATAATTTCCACAGCATGTGTGGTTTTACCTGGCAGGATACATACACCAAAACCACACCTTGAGCCTATCATGTTTATTCAAAGTAAAACACATGTTGTTCACTAAAGCCGACTCTCATCCTAAGCACACATAATATCAAAATCCTAGTTCTATTATACATATTTTATTTAGCAGAACAAAGTTAGCATAGATGAATTCACTGCAAATTCTGCTCTCCACAGGACATCATCAGTATACAGATTTTAAACACCTTTCGTAAGTTGTGTGGTGCTTTTATCCCTTACTGAAACCACCTTAAATCTGACTCTCCCAATGTACTTAGCTGTGCAATGATTGCTCTCACACGGATGTTTTTGTCTGTATTAAAACCAGACCTCCAGTTAATAAAGGACCAGGTAGAAGTTGTTTTCCTTTGGGTCTGTCTTCTTTCTTCTTAGAGAATTGCAGGGGAGAAGGATGAGAAACATCCATTTTAATCTCTCTTCAGTCCCTGACCTCTCAAAATGGAGGCCTTAGCCGGACTGCCTCTTCCTACAGCATGAGAGAATAGATCGGGTGACTAGATCCCCAGTAAACTCTCCACACAATCATGTACAAAGCTACACCTATCGGAGCAGGAAATGCTATTTGTTGTGAATGTTTATTTCACCTCTTCTGGTAGTTTCAAGACTCGTAGCAGCTCCCAAGTTGGACTCGTACATCTCCTGAAAGGCCAAGCATACTAACACCCAGGTAGCAATTACTTGCTTCCTGATGTTTGTTTTGTTCGTGCATGGCAGGTACCCTTGCAGAAAGTGTACCTGTGGATAGATAGAGAGCTGCAAATATGCTGCAAACCAGCCCTTTTGTCCTCATTTGGCCTGGACGTCTACAACTGTGGCGATCAGAACAACAGTCATAAAGGCCTTGAAACCTCCCTCCTTGGCTGCTGACTACTGGAAAATTGAAAGGGTCCTAGGTTTCTGAGGGGAAATGATGTTTTCCTCCCGCCACTTATATTTTATTAAATTTTAAAAAAATTCACATATACATTCCAATACATAATATTTCTTTTCTTTTCTTTTGTTGGCTTCCCATCCCATTTTCCATGGTGTTTTTTTATTTCTCATCCTTGCTGCACCCTGTCTTCTCTCTCTTATACCACAACAATAATACAAGAATCTCTTAATTCCTTCTGTTGCTCATAGTTCAAATCCTGCCTGCGAATTCATCATACAGTAATATTTCTTTAAATAGGCTTCCGTTCTTCCACAAAACAATCGTCGTTGGAGGGGAAATGATCTGTTACAGCTTGTATGGCATTGCCTGAAATCAAAGGAGGAAAAGAAAAGCAGACCTACTTCGATAATAACAACACACATTACTACTACTACTTTAGGTTTCTGTTTACCTTTCATTATAAGAACCCAGCGCAGGTTACAACAATATAAAAATTCTATATTCGAGTTTAATGTGCAATCGGGAGAATAGGGCGGTCCTTAAATATATGTGTGTCAGGTGTCAAGGGCTAGGGAAAACAGGTATATTTTTGCCATATAACAGAAGCTATGCAACAAGGATGCCAGATACACCACTGTAGAAAAGGCAGTTCCATAGCTAAGGGGCCACCACAGGGAATGCTGTCTC
The DNA here is from genome assembly GCF_964106645.2 of Podarcis pityusensis. NCBI lineage: Eukaryota > Metazoa > Chordata > Lepidosauria > Squamata > Lacertidae > Podarcis > Podarcis pityusensis. Next base: position 65,084,583 of record NC_138031.1, read on the forward strand.
CTAAGCCGTCCACTCCAAAACTTCTGTGGTCCCAATCTTCACAGTGATGTATTACCTGGCATCTCCTTCAGTTGGAAGTGTTAAAAATAAACATGAGTATGCAATTCTAGTGGGAATATAGGCTTCTTAAGGTAAGCATGGCAGCAATGGTTTTAAAAACCAAGTTCAGGCTGAATGTGTTCATGAAAGTGTTATGGCACTGCTGTACAGTGGTACCTCGGGTTACATACGCTTCAGGTTACATACGCTTCAGGTTATAGACTCCGCTAAACCAGAAATAGTACTTCGGGTTAAGAACTTTGCTTCAGGATGAGAACAGAAATCATGCTGCGACGACATCAGGAGGCCCCATTAGCTAAAGTGGTGCTTCAGGTTAAGAACAGTTTCAGGTTAAGAACGGACCTCCGGAACAAATTAAGTACTTAACCCGAGGTACCACTGTATTTTAATTTCAGTTTGTGTGACTTTTGGCAGCAAACCTCCCTCCCCCTAGTTTCTTCTTCTATCAATACTCGTTATGTCAAAAGTTTTTGTCCAGCTGGAACGTTTGCAGATCACAGATTTGTCAAAGTATATATATTATAATCTCAGAAATATTTTCTGCCTTGAAATTATTTTGTTCCAAAAATACCATCAAATCTCTCACATGCTGCAGTGTGCTACGGATGTTGTCATTGGATGACTTGTACGTACTCTCTTGAAAAGGAATTGTAAGACCCGGGGGACCAGAAGTGCTGACTGCACTAACCTGCTCCCATCAGCCAAAGGCCTTGTCTTCCAAGGCTTCAAGCTCCCCAAGAAGTTATTTGGAAAAAAGGGAATGTATTGCCCAGGGGCCAAGAGCCTCGCTGACTGAGTCAAGCTTGACTGGGTGTAAGAGCTGCTATCCCACAGATAGAATTGCAGTTTTGTGTAATTTCCCCCCTGCTATAATTGGTCCCTCGGGAAACACATAGCACTTCCTGTTAATTTTACTGAAACCAGTGTTTGGAAAGTACTTTCAGAGACATACATGGGAAAGCACCGGAGAATATCAAGTACAGCCATTAATGGAAAAAGCCACCCCATATTTCCACAGTATTTTCAGGATTGGTGTTTTATTTTTCATAAAATTATTATTATTATTATTATTATTATTATTATTATTATTATTATTTTCATTTGTATCCCGCCCTCCCTGACCAAGGCTGGGCTCAGAGTGGCTAACATTATAAAAACAACACAATATGCATAAAAACAGACATCAATTAATGAAAATACATCTTAAAATTAATTCAGACAAGTTAAAATCTGGGCAGGTGGCAATTATCAGGTTTCATTTGAGAGTGGTTAATACTTGCCAGGACCAACTGTTTCCACTCACTGGCAGAGGAACATGGTGGGGTGCCACTGCGGCTGCCCCCCCCCGGGCACCACGCCCCTGCAGGCAGCACGCCATGCCCCCAGGAAGCATGCCACACTCCCAGGGCACGTGCCACACCCCCGGGACACGCGTCAGCCACACCCACGCCTGCTCTCCGCCCCCCGCTGGAGCTTGAAGCTCCGCCACTGTTTCCACTGAGCATACAAGGACCTGTGAGCTGGTTGGGGGCCTCCTTCGGGTTTGTTTTATACAATAGAAGGTAAGTCAAACTGCATCCTGCCCAAAGGCCTGGTGGAACAGTTCTGTCTTGCAGGCCCTGCGGAAAGATGTCTTCATCAGCATCAGCCTCCCCATCAATCAGGTCACAGGCCCATCTAGTCTAGCATCCTCTTCCTCGTGATTCCCAGTTACTGACATTCAGAGTCCTACTGTCTCTAACAGTGGAGGTAGAACATAACCACTGTGGCAAGTAGCCACTGATAGCCCTATCTGTGAATTTCTTTAAAGCCATCCAGCTTTTAAAGCCATTATCTTTATAGTACTCCATATTAAGATCGGGCATGGGCTGAAGTGGAAAATTAGAATTATTGACAACAGTGACCCAGTGAGCTTCATGGCTGAGAGGGGATTTGAACCTGTGCCTTCCTAGTTCTGGTCTGATCTGAAATTCTAACAACTAAACCACTCCCTTGACTCAGAAAATTTTGCTGCGCAGGCACTGGTTGTATTATGTGTGCACACAAGAGTCATTTGTCTCCAGTACGACTTTACAGGTTAGGATTGGCTCTGTACAGTCCAAAAAAGCAGCAATGTTAGCAAAATCACTTAAATAACACCACCCCACCCCACCCCACTCACCATTTCCCCCTCCACCTCTTTCCCCCTTTTTTCCCTAACCTAACACTGTATGTAACACTAATGTCTCACAACAAATGAAACTGATCTGTAGAAAACACAGCTTGAAAAAAGAGACAATGCACATATTTTTGCAAACTAAGATATCTTTAATAAAATATATATATTTAAAAGAAAAACAACACAGCTGAAGGTCAAAGCCCTGACAACACTTCATTGAGAAAACTGAACAAAGCAGTGTCTGAGGAGAGATAAACAAAGATAGTTTGTCTTTCTGAGTTCAGGCCTTGTGTACACAGCACAGAGACATTCAACCAAACATATAGAGGAAAGCTCTCTCAGAACTACACAGCCAATCAGAGCCCACGCTACCTCAGGGTAGATCATGCCACTCCACCAGGTTGCTAAGCAACACCTGACTTTAAAACTAGCAGAATTAACCCTTAAGTTATGAACTGAATGATCCCTGCTGTTGCACTTCTAAAAAGTAGATACCATGCAATTTGCATCTGGAGTACACAAGGCTTTCTGTTTGTTTCCAAGGCTTTCTGTTTGTTTCTATTCCAATACATTGGGAATAGGGAACGTATGGCCCCCCAGATATTGTTGGACTCTCAACTCCCATCATCAACTCCTCAGCCAGCCTGGCCAGTGTAGCTCAACATCATCTATAGGTTTGCATGCCCCCCCCCCCCCGAATCCCTGATGCAAACTTTTGAATAATCGTTTGTACCAAGAAACACAATAAACACATTTATGTACATTTATGATAGTTGGGTAGGACACATGCACTGGGTACATAAATATAACTGGCTCCTTTGTCCTGTTGACAAAAAAAACCCTACTCTTTTGGAAAACACTTTAAAGTACAGTGTTCAGGAATTTCTAGCTATAAGGGTTTCTTTTATAAAACTGTCTCTTTTGTTCCCAGAAATGCGTGTGTGTCTGTGCGCACCTTTCCTGCCACTGCCAGTGGGTGTCCCAAACTATTCTAAAAACAGATGTCACGAAGACTTTTAAGCTAGGAAGGGAAAGCACCAGAGCTCAGAAAGGAGGTTCTTGAGGCAAAATTGCCCTGTTTTTCAAAAGGGAATGTTCGCAGGAGTCCTGAGCCTTGGACAGCAGGAAACATCATGAAGTATTTAGTCTCTTTTGGCAAGCCAGGTAATTCTCCCTTCATCAAAGCGACATTGCAAGGCCGAACATTTCTCAGCAGAAAGCAGAGAAATCACCAGCCTGATTTCCTACCTTATATAAAGTGAGTTTCTTCTCACCAGTTCATGTCGAAGAATTAGTTCCCTTGTTATTTTCCCCTGCTCAGTCTTTTAAATGCTGACTCACATGGCCATGTTGTGGGGGGCAGGGGCTCTGTAGGGGAATGTTAATGCACTGTGAGGTCCTGCAAAACCATCCTCACCTTTGGTCTTATCACACAACAGGAAAACTACATTCAAGCATCTTTCCACATACTCTATTTGCACCATAATTTCTCCCATATTGTATTGGTGGTGGAATTCAGCCTGAGAGATGTTGGCTTGCCTGAGGATGAGTTCTTGGCTGAGTATTTGAACATGGGACGCGGGTGGCGCTGTGGTCTAAACCACTGAGCCTCTTGGGCTTGCTGATCAGAAGGTCAGTGGTTTGAATCCCTGCGACGGAGTGAACTCCCGTTGCTCTGTCCCAGCTCCTGCCAACCTAGCAGTTCGAAAGCACACCAGTGCAAATAGATAAATAGGTACTGTGGCAGCGAGAAGGTAAATGGTGTTTCCATGTGCTCTGGTTTCCATCATGGTGTTCTGTTGCACCAGAAGTGGTTTAGTCATGCTGGCCACATGACCTGGAAAACTGTCTGTGGACAAACGCCAGCTCCCTCGACCTGAAAACGAGATTAGAGCCGCAACCCCATAGTTGCCTTTGACTGGACCTAACCATCCAGGGGTCCTTTACCTTACCTTTTACCTATTTGTACAGGTGGCTCCCAAAGTCTCTCAACCAGCACTATACCACACCAGCTCTTTAACATGCTATCATGTGACTTTGCAAATATGAATTGCTCCATGCTGTTGGTGGTGGCTCTTCTGCCTCAAAGACATGGCTGCGTGAATGCTTTCACGTATATATGGAAAAGGTAAAACCTTTACCATGGGCTTTGAAGTGTCATGGGCTTTGAAGACACTCAAACTCAGGACTCAAGGGAGAAACTTGGTAGGAGGAAGGCATGCTTGGCAAATCCACACCGTGATCAGCTCCCGCCCGGAAACCTATGTCCCCACTGTGGAAGGACGTGTGGATCCAGAATTGGCCTCCACAGTCACTTACGGACTCATTGTTAAAACCGTGTTTATGGAAAACAATATTACTCGGCTACAAGTGATCGCCAAAGAAGAAGATATATATGTGTGTGTGTGTGTGTGTGGAACTGGGGTGGGAATCACTGAAGGCACACAAGCTGTCAGAGTGATCTTGCCAAGTCTGACACCTTGGGTCATTGAAGGCCACCTTCAACAAGATTTTGTGTGCATGAGTCTCTTTGCGCCTGAGATACATACAGACATTATGCGATTTTCACCTTCTGTGCGTTTCTGCACTGTGCTTCCCTGCAGACCTGGGCATCTCATCTTAAAGAGAGGATTAGGAACAGTAATATCAGGACCTACATGGACCTTCTTTGAGAAAGATAAGCCACAATAATGAAGCTTAGGATGAAGAACTCTGATCTACCAGCAGAAGAAGAAGGAAAAAGTCTTATGCTATAAGGTGCTTAGCGTGATATTTCCTGCTCGTGGTAAGTCAGGGTAGGGGAGTAAAATTGAATAGGCCTACAATTCTGTGCCAGAACTCTAGAGACGGTTTTGAAACCAATCTCAATAATCCTGAGAATGTAGTTGTTTGTTTTTTGTTTCAAAAAACAAACAACTAGATTCTCCAGAATCAGTATCAAAACCCTAACACACACCCCCCCCCCCGGAAACTGCATTACCTTTGCTTAGCGTGCCCTGTGAGGCAATGGAGACTTTTTCAGGGAAAAAGTTTAAAGGCCTACCTAGGGGATTTTACCAAGACCATGCTTCTTATCAAGGAAGCCAGGCCAGAATCCTTCGAACTCCTGTTGGAAGGTTTATGGAGAATGAGAGCAAAGGATTAGAGGCGTATGACGGTTATAAATTACGAGGAAGGGCTTTGCTCCCATCTGTCTGCGTCTCAAACAGAAGAAAGGCTGAGAAACTCTTTCTGCAGAAAGGGTGAGTCTATGAGGGAAGCAGTTAGTAAGTCCTGTTATCCGTAAGCAGTGCCAGGGCTGCAGATGCATCTCTTAGCGCAAAATGTCAGAGGGAAGTCGAAAGAGTTCCAAATATAAAAGAAAGGAGTCATTTCACCCCTCAAGGATTCCACACATTTCTGATTTCTCATTCTCCTCTGCATCCTAAGGAAGGCACATACTCTGTCTGGTGTGGTCACCGCCGTGCAAGTCTCCGGAGCTCCTGCAGCCCTCATTAGATAAGCACGTGTGTTTTCAGAGTAGCAGCGTTCCTTGATGTCGGGCCACTAATTGTAATTCTGAATTATTCTGCCTTTCTCTGCTGTCCCCTGACAAATGGCTTGGCATGATGACAAGTAAACACCTTTATTAATAATATATAACCACGATAATTAAGAATGAAATGTTCCAGCAGAGCCAGCTAATTATTTATCATTTATCAAAGCCGCATGATGCAGCTTTAAATCACGTCTAGCTACACTTACGGAGGGAGGCAGAGGTTACTTTTTTCAGTGTGGGCTGCGAGGAACACGTCTCGCCACCCGTTCTCTCTGCGCCCCCCCCTTCAGCAAATTAAGAGAAAAACACCAGTGCAGGCCAATGGTCCATTTACTGCACCTCCACATAACAGAAATGACTGGTGGTGGGAAGGGGGAGAGGGCTGAAGCATGACTGTGTTCAAAGCATCTCCACCAATGTGCTGCCCCCCCCCTCTAATGTACATAAGAAGAGCCTGCTGGATCAGGCCAGGGGCCCAACTAGTCCAGTATCCTGTTCTCACAGTGGCTAACCAGGTTCCTGTGGGAAACCCACAAGCTGGACCCGAGCACAAGAGCACCCTACCCTTTCGTGGCTTCCAACAACTGGTATTCAGAAGCATTACTGATCACAGCCATCATGGCTAGTAGCCATCGATAGCCTTCCCCTTCATGAATCTGTCCAACCCTCTTCTAAAGCCATCCAAGTTGGTGGTCCATCACTGCCAGTATTTATTCACATGGTAAATACTTAGCATTTATCATATGGATCAGGGACTGGAGCCGTCATGGAGAGTTGGGTGTTGGGAACCTTTGCAAGTCCGTGGCTGCGCACCCTAGAGGACAGATTTCTGGGGGCCGTGTACCAGTAATAGGTGTGGGGGGTCAGAGGCAAAATTGGGGGAAAGAGGGCCTTTGTGGTAGTGGCACCCACCCTGTGGAACGCCCTCCCATTAGATGTCAAGGAGGTAAGTAACTATTTAAACTTTAGAAGACATCTGCAGGCGGCCCTGTACAGTGTTAACTGTTGCCCACATAGTTATTCCTTTACAGTGGTACCTCGGGTTACATACGCTTCAGGTTACATACGCTTCAGGTTACAGACTCCACTAACCCAGAAATAGTACCTTGGGTTAAGAACTTTGCTTCAGGATGAGAACAGAAATCGTGCTCCGGCGGCATGGCAGCAGCAGGAGGCCCAATTAGCTAAAGTGGTGCTTCAGGTTAAGAACAGTTTCAGGTTAAGTACGGACCTCTGGAACGAATTAAGTACTTAACCTGAGGTACCACTGTATAATGAAGCTTCTTAATGTGTAATGTCTTTTTTTAAAAAAAATAATTTTTATTAACCGACCAATCAAATCAAATCACATCACATAAATTCCAAATTACAAAGCCGAATTTTAAATTTTTGTTGAGGGGACCCATATTTCAAGTTCCGAAGGGGGATTCCGATCATCTTCTTGCTACTGCGTTAATATCCAAATCAGTCCAAATAAAGTTCATAATTCTATCCAGTCTTATCTTGCTGTTTCCACACCCCATCTTGTTCGTATATTTTTTTCTTTTTTTCTTTATGATCTCTTCTGATAATCTCCTTAAGCAGATAAACACCAATTATAATCCTGTGTGAATTTTTCCGTTCGTCCAATCCTCATATCGAGATGGTTTCCATATATCATCGCTTTTCATAAATAACATCGCTCTTTCCATCATTAATCTCGAATCTGTCGCTCTTAAGTCCCTCTGAGGAGTCTCACCCACAATATAAAAACAGTCCTCCCAGACTCAAGTCCTCCGACAGAGCTTGCCAACATGGCGACGGTATTTTTAACTGTGTCATTCCAAAGCTCTTATACTTTCCATGATCTTCTTAAAACATGCTTTGGTTAGAAAATTTATCTCCACACAGTCATAAATCCACGGCTTAAGTCATTAAAACGGCATTTCTGACTTGTGGGCGGGGGGGATTCTTGTTTAATCACATAGAGGAAAGAAAGGAAAGTTTTTCCCCCCTCCCCCATCCAGTCCCTTTGCCATACTGAGCCTTGGCGTATCTTCTCATGATTTATTCTTGTTCTTCCGACCCGTCTTGTTTATCATAGATCTCTTCAGTTAGCAGTCTTTACTCCCCCTCCTTCCTTGAAATATTTGCATTCGCTTCCTCCTAATTGTTTCTTTTGAAGTTCTTGCAGCTAGAGGCGCGGATCAGAGACAGCATCCAGGAGTGCCGAGATCCACAGGAGGGCATTCTGCCTAGTGCCCCCATCCCCACAAATTCGGGGGTGGTATAGGGCACAGCAGGCAAGGGCAGCCCCCCCCCACAACCTTGGGGGGGTAGGGAGGCTATTTACTCCCATCATAGCCTCCTAATTACCTCGTGTGGGTCGGAGAGATGTTACTGTCAGCCATCTTCTGATGCGCCCCTAGTGGCCCCTCTAATGTGTAATGTCTTATTATGTTTTTATATATGTTGGAAGCTGCCCAGAGTGGCTGCGGCAACCCAGTCAGATGGGCAGGGTAATAAAAACAACAACAATAGTACTAGTGCTAGTACTACTACTAGTAGTAGTAGTTGTTATAATAATACTAATAAGGCAGCACCTTAACCTTGTATAGCAGGCTTCTTTTCAGCCATGTAAAAGTCAGCAACCCTTCATCCTCACATTCCTCTCCAGCCTTCACCCATTGCAAGCAAGAGGCATTATCACAGTTACATGACACATTCCAGCCACAAGAAAGCATTTGAGGCGTTTGTGGATCAGGGCCAGTGTAGGGTGCAGCCTGTGGAGAGAAGGTGTGGCCCGAGAAGGTGGCCTGAAATAATGAAGAGCATTGAAAGCTGGATAAAGAGGCCTGGGGAGACACATTTGATCTCTGGCCTGCGGTTCCTTGCCAGCCCAATATTTTTTTGCTGTGTGAGGCCAGGACAAGACCGGCCCCTGTCCCGTTTTCAGTCTAAAGAAGTTGACAGAGCTGGCGGTTAGAATCTTACTTCAAAACTGGCAACGGCGTTGGTATTCTTCACTGAACTTATAGTTTAGGGGACACAGGCTGCCCAATGTTGCTGTGATCTGCTAACAAAGAGAAGTACCCGTGCTTTGGCTTCATATTGCAGGCATAGCAGGCCAAAATGTCTGCCATGGCTCTCTTGCTAAGAAAATCAATTTGGTAATATTCAATACAACACTGGAGGAGGCAGACAAATGTGCCAGTACCAAGGAGAGACAGAGACACCAGACAGCAAAGAAAGAACTGAGGCAAAAAAAAACCCCTACGAAAACAAATGCTGTGTCTTTCAGCGGCCACTAAATGACTCAGTGAGATAAAAGAAGTCTTGATTGTGGTACTCCGTACCTGGCTCTTTTTAGATTAATGTTACTGTACTGGGAATGTTAGTTTACGGTAGAATTCGCTGGAGTCTGAAGTGGTGCAATTGCAAAGCAATTTGTGGCTGAGGTAATTCACAACTGCTTCCCTTCGCAGCAGCTTTACAAAGAAAGCCAGATAAACCAAATTAAGCCGTGGGCTTGTTTTGTATCCCAGCAAACCACTGTGCAGTCCAACTTAAAAAAAAAAAAAAATCTGCAAGGCTCAGGCCGCAACCTAATTAATTTGCAGGGAATTACCTCCATCGCCAATTTATCTTATGCATGTTTACTATGAAGTAAAATCCACTGGGTTCAATAGGGCTTACTCTCGGAAGGAGTGCATAGGAATGCAGCCTTAAGATTTAAAACTGCAAAAAGGGCTCCAGCACCATGCCCATTAGGGACGTGGGTGGCACTGTGGGTTAAACCACAGAGCCTAGGGCTTACCGATCAGAAGGTCAGTGGTTTGAATCCCCGCAACAGGGTGATCTCCCGTTGCTCAGTCCCTGCTCCTGCCAACCTAGCAGTTCGAAAGCACGCCAAGTGCAAGTAGATAAATAGGTACCACTCCAGTGGGAAGGTAAACGGCGTTTTCGTGCGCTGCTCTGGTTCGCCAGAAGTGGCTTAGTCCTGCTGGCCACATGACCCAGAAGCTGTACGCCGGCTCCCTCGGCCAGTAAAGCGAGATGAGCGCCTCAACCCCAGAGTCAGTCACGACTGGACCTAATGGTCAGGGGTCCCTTTACCTTTACCATGCCCATTAAGCATCTTTTTCTCCGTTGCAAAAAAGGGAGGGAGGACCTTCATTTTGTCGGCAGTCTAGCTTGTAATGTACAGTTGGGTCACATTCACAAACGACCTATAGTTGTCTGTAGATGGCCTGAGCTTCTATTGCAAGTGCATTGAACATCCTGTCCATGCAGAAATAGCACACACGTTCTGGAGTTTAATAACACACGACCACAAGAACTGATTAACAACGTACAAATTACCCAACAAGCGATTCACTGATATTTTCAGGAACTGTTATGTTGTTCACTTTTTATTACCTGAAAATTCCACCATTGCCAAAAGCTTCCACATGATAGAAACTGCTTTCAAACAGAAGGGGGTGTGGGCAGGGCAGTGATAAAAGAAAACTGGAGAATTCAAAGCTCAAAATCTTCCCTCTACTCCTAATTTCTGTACAGCTGATTCCTCAATGGATTTATGGATGCAGTTTACTTCCTTCTGAGTCAAGGTCTTTTCCAAGTGGCGGTAAGTGATCTCGTAACAATGGCTGGTCCTTTTTGTCCTAGGAAACAAAAACCAGATGTTGGAGAGTTATACGTCAAATAAAAATATAGAGAGAATGAGTACACCCTCGCAGTTACTTCCTGCTTTTTCTTGTCTTGTTGTTAATTACATATGCTAGTACAAGGAATGGAGCATAATGCATAATTCACTTACAGGGAAACCAGCAAAATCTCTTTTGTAGTCCCACTTGTATCTCAAAGGTACAACCATCATGCTTTTCAACTTTTAACATTCTTTCCCCTCTTGAAACCCCGTACCAGTGGTTATGTGCCCCTCTGCTGAAGTGCCAGAGGAAAGTCAATTTTAAAATCAACGGGGTGTGTGTGTGTGTGTGTGTGTGTGTGTGTGTGTGTTTGCAACTGCACCTTGGGATCTTCTGCCTGCTGTGAAATATCTAAAAAGAAGAAGGGGGTCAGGAAGAGGAGGAGGTGAAGAAAACCCTAGCAGCTAAAGAGGCATATGTAAAATTCCCACTGATTATTAAACCAATGATTTACCTCAAACAAGTGAACCAATCCACATTCCCAAGTGCACAAAGGAACCAAACACACACACACACACACACACACACATTCAAAGGAGACAGGGTTTGGATGAGAGTGAGTATTATTTTACTCTGTAAAACACCATGTACATTGATGGTGGCAGGTAAATAAAAAATAACCCTTCATGCATGTGATGAAGTGGTCTCTGGTCCACAAAGCATATGCCACAATAAATCTGTTAGACTTTATGGTGCCACAAGGCTCTCTCCTGCATTTGATGTATGAGTCGTATTCTCAGCGTGTGTGTGTGTGCGTGCACACACCCACACCCCTAATGGGAGAGGGGACTGGGGAAGGTAAACAGTAGGGCCAAAAGGCCATTGAACGCAAGCTTAGGCCAGGATAAATCTGTTTGTCTTAACTGTGCTACAAGGCTCTTTTTTCTGTTTGTTGTAACACAGCTGTCCTGCCTGAATCCTAAAATAAATGTCCAATCACGCAAGTCGATTGACTTTTTAAAAAATCAACAAGCACGCGCTTGGTAATGTATTTAGACTGGTACCACACAGTCGTATTGTGCAGTGTTGTTCTGTATTAAATTTCTGTATGGGTTTCTTGGGGTGGGGGGGGATATTTATTACCCACCCTGGGACCTTAGGGTGAAGGGCAGGCATCAAACAAACAAACAAACAAACACTACTGCCACATGCAGAACGTCGTAGTGATCCCACAATAATCCCTTTTGGACTGCACTTCCTGTCCGCCAGGTTTCTTTAGAAGCACTTCCTGGGGTTGGAACAGACAAGCATGTGGGCTTGTAGTGCACATACACAGGCAAGCTGGAACAGAGGCAACTTTCCTGTGAACCCAGCTACCCACAACTTCTCTTAAAGACGACAAAAACAGGCAGCTTTAAAAAAAAAGGAAAGAGCTATGCGCCACTTAGGTGGTTAAAGGCTGCACCAATCGGTGGATCCTTTACCTGGAAACGTTGAAAGCCACTACTGCAGAGAACGCAGTTTGCAACACTGTCAAGAGCCGAAATACCCAGCCAGAAAAACTCTTGAGCCTGCAGTTCTGCTAGGTCAACAAATGCTAAGGATTAACACTGAGTAAGGAGGACATTATTTACCCAAACTGCACCTTCTGACAACTCCATCCGGCCTGCAATCACACAGCCTCTTTCTCCTTTCATTAAGCTTTAATTGATCTTAGCGTCACAACATACTCAGCCACAGCCTGAGGCTTTCGGGTAATGAAACACAGTAAATACACTGGAGCGCCACACAAGGGACAATGGGGAGAAACATAGCGCAGATATATTGATGGATTCTCGTGCCAAAAGGAGCATAAATAAAAACACCTCTCAGCAAATAAAATGGCTGAAACAAAAGACATTATTTTGTGTAATAGTGGCAGGAATGATTGCATGATCAGCATTCCATATATGTTGACAGCAATGTCTACAGCTGGACATAGGAGGCTGAGAGCTAAACCAGATTAAAAACATGCTTGTCTCTTTCATATGTGTGCATTTTAAAATAACAGTTGTGTGTGTGGAGGTGGGGTTATCTGGATCAGGACCATGACCTGGGCAAATGGGGTTTAATTCATCCCCCTACCTGCACAGATTTCCTGCTGAAAAATCTCCCTCCAGAGGGATGCCATTTACAAGGGGTATTGTGGAAGGATGTGACAAGAGTGAAAGGGTGATTATCCTCATGTGCTCATGAGGTCACAGTTTCCCCTATTGCAGGCATGTCCAACTTGAAGTTGACTATGATCCACAATGCAATATAAAAACTGGCACCCAGGGATGGGTGCAGGGTGGACGGGTGTTGGCTGCTTCCCCCAACATGGCAGGGGTGGATGCAGGGAGGGCGGGCACACACCAACGGGGTAAGCGTGGGCATGCACAGCGTCAAAACAGCCCCAACGTCTCCAGCGGAGGGCGGGTGGCGATTGACCAAAATTCATTGCAGGATCTACCCGTCGATCACGATCGACGTGTTGGACATGTCTGCCCTATTGCAATGGGTTGGTGGAAGCAGAAAATGGGTCTTCTCCGCAGTGGCCCCAAAGTTCTTGAATTCTATTCTGAATGAGAGCACTATCCCGCAGCATTTTCAAATGGTCCTTACAGACCCATCTTTTTACAATATCCTTTAGGGGCTAAATTACTAACTGGGCTTTAGATGTTGATATGGTCATTACTGCTTTGACGAATCATTGCTGCCATATTATTGGTTTGAATGAAATCTATGTCTACGCATTTTCAATGGCTTTTAACATTCTATTTTACGCGTATTAGTACATACACAGTTTGTAAACACGCACTTTGGGAGGCATCCTTGCTCTTCCCCTAAAAGTGGTATAAAAGTTAAATAAACAAAAGAAAGAAAGAAATCTCAGTTCCGCTTCCTATCCCCACCCCTGCTATTTGAAAAGAAGAGGAGAAAACCAGAGAGACAAAGAGTGTTTTTAACATTAAATCCAGTTTGGCCCTTATGCAGGTCATTAGACATTCCATTTACCTCAGGTATTAACTCTTTCTCTTTCTTTCTTTCTTTCTTTCTTTCTTTCTTTCTTTCTTTCTTTCGTCAGTTCATTTACCTCAGTATTACCTCATTTGTTTATTCAGTCAGTCCATTTACCTCAGCATTTCCTCTTTATTTATTTATTTAGTCAGTTCATTTACCTCAGTATTACCTCATTTGTGCGTTTGTTTGTTTGTTTGCTTGTTTGCTTGTTTGCTTGTTTGTTTGTTTATAGCCAACTTTTTACTCTAAGGGGCTCAAGATGGTGCACATGTTTCCCCCCACCTTCCTCATTTAATCCCCACAACAGCCTAGGCTTGGAGACTGTGACTGACTGGCTGGTCCAAGGTCACTTGGGGAGCTTCATGGCTGAGTGGGGATTTGAACTCTGGTCTCCTTGGTCACAAGTCGACGATCTAACCATTTATACCACACCGACTCTCATGGACCACGCTGCTCACACGCTGAAGACCGCTACACCCCTTACTCAATTAGTTTTGCAACAATTATAGGGCTCTCCGTCCATGCGAGAGAGGCTAGAGGAAAATATTGCAAAGTGATTAGAGCTGACAAACAATGGCTATTTCCTCTCTGCGTTATGCTCTCGAAACCGCCGCATCTAACAGAGTGCAGATGATTACTCTAAACCATGCTATAAATTTCGAAGCAGACCATTATTGCTCTTGGCTCCAAGCCAGCTAATGGTAAGATGGCTGAAGCTTGCATGGCATCACACTGTCAGTGGGAATATGATTTAAACCCACACCCCACCAATATATGTGCTTGAACCAGAGTAGACTTAAGACCTACTCCTCTTGCTTTTTTTTATAGGGCAAAAGTATGGGGATAGGACTATATACAGCACCCAGATGGCACGGAATGAAGTGTGTGCCTCAAGCCAGAGAGGCTAATGCTTTGAGTCAGATCTCCAAAAACAGGCACAGGAAAAAGCAGAGAGCAACCAAGAATGGTGAAGAATTATGTAGCAATGGAGTGGGAAGGTACAGGGCAGCAAGGGAACTGTTGCTTCAGCAGCAGGGCACCAGTTAGTGAAGCTTGAGATGGTAGACACACAGCCCAGCACTATTGGAAGTTTGGACTGCAAGAGTTTTAAACTGAGGTTTTCATCCTTTTGCAAGCTCTTGACGTTTTTGAAAGACCACACCCCCAATGTTGTTGGGCTGGATGTCCACTGGTGTTAGTCTAGGACACCTTTGGACTGAGCGTGGGATTTGGCCCCAGGAGTTTGAAATATTACTCTGCTTCGAAAGCTTATGAAAAACAGTGGAAACAGTGGAGGTGCCTCTGCAGCCCGTGTTGCTTTTAGCCCTGGGGCGCTCATATGCTCCTCCTGATGCCTGATGTGAAATTCTCCTTCTCACATGCTGGAACCACAAAGTTAGCTAGTGGCTGGATTGTGCTGCTTTTAGTAGGAATGCCTGGGAATGCTCGCAAGTGGTCTGACGGACTGCCTGTCAAGCATGCAGTCATGACAAGGTAACTTCCAACTTGACCTCTAATGCTTTGACTCCACTAGGCAGCCACACACAGGGCTTAAAGTCTCCTGGACTTAAAATGAGGCTGGAACAGCTGACATCCTTCACACCGATGGCTGGTAACCTCAGTGCTCCTTCCAAGAGTAGACAAGTGAGGAGGAAACAGGCCTAGCAAGGGGACAGTGGCTAAAATAAAGAGTTTGTGGGAGATGTACAGAGAAAACTCTGCTTTGACATGTTGTGAGAACTGTTGAGTGAGATTAAGGTGGCTGATGGGATAGCCAAGTCCAACGATGTTTGGCTTGAATGCTACAGACTTTGATATATTAAGCAAGTGATGCACAATGCACAAGAACCGAACATAAAGCAAGCTAGTGTAAGTTAAGCTGCCATAGGTGCCAACTCTCTGGGGCCCTGGGTGCCCGAGCACCCACAAAATTCCCCATGGAGGAGCCGGGAACCCACAAATTTCAGTGCCAGGGCCATGCATACTGCATGGCACCACGGCCCCAGGCACCCACGGTCCCAAGGCCAAGCTGGCACTCCTGTAAGCTGCTGTAAAGTTACACCCCATTCAAACCCTGTTAGGCAGTGGGGGCTGTTGGTCTGTCTAAGCCTTGCAGATGGGGAGAAAGCCTTTAAAATAGTGTTCTATGCCTGGTTGCTAAATCATGAGATTGCGCTGAAGGGGTTTAGGATCCAGTATGGTCATCTCCAACTTACCTTAAAAAGGGTATTTTAAAAATTAAGTATAGAAGAGTAAGACGTATAGACCTCACTGAAAAGCTTACACACAAGTTACAACAGGCAAGAGGAATAAAACATAAGGACTCTTTTGCTAGAGACTAGTGAAGCTTGATTCCACATCTGAAAGTGGAAACCAGTCCCTAGGGATTATACTAGCATATGGACTTCATGATAACCGATTTTCATATATATTCCTATTTATAGAAAGGTTGACCAGTATTGTGTGGGAATTGCTATTGCAAGGCTGAAGATATCTCCAGAGTGCTGTGATGTTATTGTTGTTGATTTTGATAACACAGCTGTAAAATGAGAATAAAAAATTAGAAGCAGCAGCAACAAGAAGGCTGGAGACAGATTTTCAGTCCTGTGAGTTGAAGGTAATATAGAAAAGAGGAGTAAACCCATACCACTTTTGCCCTGGCAAACAGTTTTGTAGGTTTGGATCATAATTTCAAAAACTTGCAATGCTTGTTTGATCAGAGACAACAGGATAGTAGAAAACCATAGTAAGTGGAATATCTCTCTCAAACCACTCCCAATTCTCTTAAAAAAACCTATGGTTTGATTCCAGCCTTAATTGTTTTATTACAGCCTTGTGTGCTGGAAGAATAGACAGAAGCAGGTGATTATACTATGCCAAAAATGTCACTTTGCTAAAATACCATCTGTATGCTCTAGAGGAGAGATGCTTAGCTGCAGACCATTTCTCAGAAAGTCTGCCACAACAATGCAGCCATCTGCTGGCCTCGGTCACTGAGTCTTTTTCTCTGAAACATTTCCAAGAAAACAGGAACCCAAAGATTTGGGGATCTTCAGCCAATACGGAATGAAGAAGGTATCCATGACACTGAGACAAAAACACACCATCCATATGCACACATATAATAATTTCTGAAACGACGCCAGAAATGAACTCAACTCCTTATCAAGTTAACCAAATTATAATTTAGCTGAAGGAAGTCCCAAAGAAAGATGTATTGGAAACCACCCCAGGGATTTTGAGTTCTGACTGTTAATGGTATTTGGACCTGTCCTAGTAAGTTTTGCCCCACATAAAATCCATTAACTAGTAGACCAGTTTATTCCTGTAAATAGCAGGTGCACCGCCTTGCCCCCACAACTGAGGGGGCCTGAGGCCGCGTGACATCAGAATGCTGTGTGCACATGCCCCGTGGCATGCATGTTTGATGTTGCATGCATGTTTGGGACGCTGCAGAACTTTGGGGGCCCCCGGCCCCTTCACTGAACATTTTGTTTGCGGGGCTTGGACCCCCACAGCCCCGCACAGATGGCACCCCTGGTAAATAGAGTGAATGTCAGCATGGGGGGGGGGGGAATCCATAGCTTTCAATACAGAATGGTGACCTTGAGTTTCACAGACTTAAGAAAGGAGAAGGTTTGCAAGAACTGGAATTTTTTTTAATCCAACAGAGCAGTCTTGGCATGCTTTCTTCAGGAGGGAATTTCATAATGTGTGTGCCACAGTTGAAGAGCACCCATCCATTTTTTAAACCAGGCAGAGTTAGGCAGGTGTCAGGGTCCTATAAATTCACAGTCCTTGTTATTTTCAATAAGGTCTTTGGCTCCCTTGATTACAAAGGCACATTTTTTAAAGTCTGGAGAACTACCTGCAAACACCCAAGAACCCTACAAAATTTAAACATTCTTTATAATTGACTGGTCACCAACAACCTTCTATAAGTAGTTTCTTTTCATTTTTCATTTTCATTTTCATTTCCTTACAAAATGAAAGGGCTGGATTTTGTATGGGGGAATAGAGTGTTTTGTTTTGTTTTTAAAAAGAGAAGTGTGGTACCTTTTTCAGTCCTTATTACTAATAGATCAAACCAGAAAGTTATTAATAATCAGGAGGAACTTCCCCCCCAATTACATGTTAATACTAAAGGCTACAAAAAGCATTACTAAAAATAAGATTACTGTCAGATTAAAAATGTATTCAAATAATAAACTAAAAAGAGAATTTATAAAAGAATTTAAAACAAATTGGAAGGAAGCAAGGCCAAATCAGAGTGGCGGGAGGTGTCCAGACATTTCCCTTTAATGTTTAAATCCATTCACTAGGTTAATATCCAGGGAGTTCACCTTAAAACTGTTCAGTGTGAGAAAACAGGCCAAATATTGGCCCATGCAAACAATGCAAATATCTTTTCCTCTCATGATCAAACACTGTAACCATGGTTGCAACAAAAATAGACAATGAGATGCAGTGCTTTTAACAAAACTGAGATAAATAAGGAAACACTTAAGGCGAAATTAGAGGAGAAAAACACGGCCAAAAATGGCAAAGCTGTGTCGCATTCTCCCTCCTCGCCCCTTTAACACGTAGTAATAGAAATATGCAAAACAGCATCATCATGCTGTCCATTTCTACACTTTCCCACTGTGGCAGTGGGTTGGGGAAACACGCATCGTGGTGATGTCATCTCACACCTTTCTGTAACTGAAAGTTACTGTGGAGTCTCAAAGAGGAGTTTGACAGAATGGTAGGGTTTTCGATTTTAGCCACATCTGAAGAAGAAGAAGAAAATACCCAAATTCTACATGGAACGCTCTCCAAAGTTTGAAAACAAATTAAGGAAAGCATGCAACAATCCACTTTTTCATTTTGCACAATACATGAACTTCGCTTTACCCAATTTATTCTTGCAATGAGTGGAACGGTAGATAAAAGTGGAGGCAGGGAAAGTTATGGAGATTGGCATTAGAGAAGCCTCTATTTTTATTTTTATTTTATAAGATATTTATTAAAGTTTCAACATAATACAAAAATAAGCGAAAAAAGAAAGAAAAAAGAGGGGGGGAAATAGAAAATGAAATTACAAAATAAAAACAGTTAAAAAACAGATTAGTCTTTCCATATCTTAACTTTCATTTGCTTGTTTCCCCGAACTCCTCACACCTCCCTTTTTTGTATTCCAGTTCAAATTAGTTAATTCAGCAAATCCTTTCCCTCTTTGATTCTATCTTAATCTTTTATCTTAATATATTGTAACTTTAGATTATCACCTGTTAACAATCCATTTTTACATATTCCTTTATAACATTGCTGCTAGAAACCATTTAACTTCAATCCAACATCATTCTAACATTCATTAATTTTGCAGTATTTCTGTAGATAGTCTTTAAATTTCTTCCAATCTTCTTCCACCAACTCTTCTCCCTGGTCTCGGATTCTGCCAGTCATTTCCGGCATTAGAGAAGCCTCAAGCCTGGACCATTAGTTAGACTCACTGCTCTGGCTTATTTCTGTGTCGTATTATTGCTTCACTGTATCTGGTTATTGTTAACTGTTGCTCACATAGTTATTCCTTTACAGTGGTACCTCGGGTTACATACGCTTCAGGTTACATACGCTTCAGGTTACACACTCCGCTAACCCAGAAATAGTGCTTCAGGTTAAGAACTTTGCTTTAGGATAAGAACAGAAATCGGGCTCTGGCGGCGCGGTGGCAGCGGGAGGCCCCATTAGCTAAAGTGGTGCTTCAGGTTAAGAACAGTTTCAGGTTAAGAACGGACCTCTGGAACGAATTAAGTACTTAACCTGAGGTACCACTGTATTAGGTGCTTTTTTTCTAAAAACAAATGTTTAGGGCTACTCTCATTTTGACTCAAGAAAACCACCATTTTATACCTCAAATCGGGGGAAATAAATACAGTAAATGGACAAAAGTACAAAGATTCACAAAATGTTTAGGGTAATGTATACCCTTCTCCCCCCCAAAAAAGCACTGCCTTTATTTATTGAATTTCTATCTTGCTCTTGCTCCCAAAGGTGTCAAACAACAAGTGATAAAACATCTTTAAAAGGCTTGTTGAAACAGGAAAGTCATCAGCAGATGTCCAAAAGGGATCAGAGATGGCACATGTCTAATATTCAAGGGGAGGGCCAGTTCCACAACCCAGAAGGCCGAACTCCTACATTGTGTGGAACAGACAACACACGCAGCTGCAGGTATCAGAAGGTCCTAGGGTTGCAGTGTACCATTGCAGTAGTCCTTGCCGGAGCCTGCACTCACATTTGCTGGTATTGTAGCTCACAGATCAGACACTAAGACCGCAATCCTGAGCACAACTTTACAGGCTGCTTATGAATGAGTGACTTCCAGCCCAACTTCATAGGTAGCATTTACAGAAGCCCATCTCCACAGATCTCTGAATGAGCTGAAGAATTCTCCTCTGTGCAGGGAATTCATGTTGCCCATGGGAGAAGCCATAATTAGCAGAGTGAACAGAACAATCTTGTTCAAACGGGTTAAATTCTGAGCAATTTTAAATTATCAAAAGATTAGGGGGAAAGCAGAAGGTGACAGAAGGAGGAAGAGAGATTCAGTAGAATTAAAAAAAAAAAAACCCCAACCCACAACACTTTTGATTTTAAATGCTAATCTTAGGGCTGTTTTGAACTTTTAAGAGCCCATGTGACCACTATAATTGCATGAGCAGAGACATATGGAAGGAGGGAACTCATGCATTTCCCCTGAGCAAGGGTTTCCCCTGAGTGCCCCAGGCGCCCCAAAGTTTCTGCTAAGATTCTGCACAAGTTTCTGCCTGCCATGTTCAACGGTTCAAAGAGACACTCATCTCTGTCAATGCCCTCTTCGCACTTCCAAGCCAGCTTACTCTTGGGAAAGTGGCAGGAAAACAGGAGCAGTCAAGGCTCCCTAGGAAAAGGCTGACAATGACTACAAACCTAGTTAACTTCAACCTTCAGAGTGAGTTTGCACTCAGTTGTCATAAACTCCCAAACCAAGGGGATTTGTATTCTGAACCCCCACAATCACAAAATGTGTCACCACCACCATTTATAATCTGAATACATCCATGTAAAATTGTAATGCCTTTATACCATGCAGTAGCAAGAACTTAACATGTGACAGACCTCAGTATACTGACATTAGCAGAAAGCACAAATAACGCTCATATTCATGGATTGCAAGTTTCATCTTTGATTTTGGGGAAAACAAGGTGAAACTTTTGCCATAGAAAACAGAATTCCAATGATACTCAATGTAAGCAAAGTTATGTATTTGATTGGGTCAACTTCTGGTGGTAAGCGCATGCAAAAGTTCTAGTTCACAAGAGTTCTTTGTGAGGAACAAAAGCTCTGCAAATTGATTTCTAAGTAAAAACTATGACATCCTGCCCTCTCACCTTTCTGCAAAGCCCAGAATAAATGTGGATGGGCAGCACCCATCCTTGTGAAGAAAAGGAAACTTAACTGGATCATAGAACTGTAGAGTTGGAAGGGACCCTGAGGATCATCTAGTCCAACCTCCTGCGATGCAAGAATATGCAGCTGTCCCATACGGTGATCGAACCTGCAACTTTGGTGTTATCACCACCATGCTCTAGCCGACTGAGCTATCCAGCTAAGACAAAGTAGATCAGCCTTCCTCAACCTGGGGCCCTCCAGATGTGTTGGACTCCACCATCCCTGACCACTAGCCATGCTAGCTGGGACTGATGGAAGATGAACTCCAAAACATCCGAAGGGCATCAGGTTCAGGAAGGCTAGACTAGACAGCTGTACTAGACAGATGGGCACATGTACACAAAAAGCATTTTGTGGGGCTCAGCTAAATGAGGCTCTATATGTTCTCGACTCTTTCAAATCCTACTTTCAAAGATTTTCAGAAAAACGAAATTACAATTAAATATAGGAATGAACTTTCATCTACTGCAGCTCCTCTGACATTTACAAGAAATCTAAGCTTACAAAGGGCAGTGTGAACTACTCATGACTATGTCTCTGCTTTGCATCTAAGAGGGGCCTTGCAGAGAACATGGCTTGCCACCTGTGATTGCACTGTTAAAGTATTCTTGTACTTTAAAAAAACAACAACTGGGATTTTAACACCATTGATGAAATACTTCACTGGAGAAAAGCTGCATTCTGGGAGCTTAGAGGAAACAGTAGGAATGGGCCAGAGCTGATCCACCTGTGAATGTAATAAAATCATCTGGCTCCTTTCCAGATAATTAAAAATATATATTAAAAAAAAACCCCACACACTTCCCAGTGACAAAACACACTGCAAATGATATTTTGGAAAAATGGAAACCCTCCTCAAGAGAATTGCTGGATCAGAAGACATCTGGATCGCCTGCAACGTACGTGAACAACTGTTTTTCTACCGAATGGGAACATAATCTGTGAATGCACTATGTGTTGTGGTGGCTGGGCTCTAAACTAGGAACTGTTAAGCTACCCAAAGCTAGGTGTGTGCTCAGCTCATAGAGTGATATTCAGATAGCACCTTGGCTTTCTACTCTTGCCTGGTCAAGAGAGAAGAACCTCTTGCATTTTGGCAGTAACACCAGACCCTGAGTGCAGGAACTCTGAGTTGAAGACCTCAACTGTCAATGGCTCTTAATGGCCCAGACACCATAAACCCTTTTTACAAAACAATTCCACACACAGCATTCCCATGTGGAAGGGGAGGTGGGACGGCAGAGATCATAACAGAGGAAGTAACTGCAAGGCCGGATCCCATTCACCTCCCCATACGCTTTTATCCAACGCAGAATTGTAGTGTGAAACCTGTTCAAGTGTTAATCAAAGTGAAATTATTTTATTTTATTTTATTTTAATTTAGCGTGAAAAACATCTTAGGAAGCTCAATCGATCAAACCTTTGTGGCAGTCCACATGAGAACTTTGCAGAGTCTTATATTTCCCCATGTGTAAGCAGTAGGAAACAAGTAGGACCTGCAGCAAGATTCCCAGTCTCCCAGTTTTCCATTATCGCCCACCCACACCCTCTAGCACTTAATATCCACACCCACTGAGAATGGCTAGTCTTCAGTGAACTGCTTTGGGAGGGCTCCCCCTTGGCTTCCCCCCCATAAATATCATTTGTACTTCCGCCAACCTTAGGGTTCCCTCAGTCTGCTGATACCTCCTGTGTGTTTGTGTTGTGTTTTGTGTGTGTTTTCTAGTTACAACAGTAGTGACACTGGATTGTTACTAGAGTATACATGAGGTACTCTATGTGAAGTACATGACAATCTCCGTGTGACACCTTTTCAAAGCTGCTGAAAGCAGCACCCCGTGTAAAATAACTATTTCTGTTTTTTTAAAATAATCTTTCACAAAGGACATTCTTCTTAATCACTCCAACTTTAACAACAACAACAACAACAACAACAACCCATTTTTCACCAGAAGGTCACAGGGTAGGTTGCAGCAATACAAATTACAGCATTGAGAACAATTTAAAACAAATTATAATCACAACAGAGTGGGTTGTAAGAATATGCATCTCTCGTGTCAATGGCCAGTAAAGGACTGGAGGTGGAAGAGAGCAGGATGGGAAAAAGAAAAACTTTCAAAAACAGCCTACTACAATCTTCATCCATCTTTTCTAGACAGAGTACCTGACTGCCTTTTAGAAAACATGTAACTCTTGAATGCATAATCACTTGACGCATGGCCTGTTTTAAAAATCTGCCCTAAACTCAATAGTTTGTTGAATCATTATAATATAAATACAAAAAAATCTATGTTCTGAGAAACAGCGACCTTTTTTTTTTTTTGGTCTTTCAATTGCAGTTAAAGGACACCGTACCAGATATATACAGATTTCTGAGAACAAAATAAAAAGAATTTATATTAAAAAGCATGCGACAATGGAATGCCCATTATATTTACAATTTAATTAAATAATTCATGAGATTTTGACTTATGAGACTTAAAAATTTAGCGCTGATGGGGAGAGGATGGAGTAGATGCACTGCAAATAAGGTTCTTTGAAAAGGCATATCTGTTCTGACACTTCCACTGAGCCACAAAACGGCTGGAGAAGCAGAACATCAGACACTCGATATAAATCACTGATCTTTCACCTCTTAGGACACTTTCCCATTCAAACTGTGCCTGCAAATGAGTTCCAAGCTTAATATAAAGAGAACTTAAATTAGAAATCCACCACCACCGGCATAATTCATTTCAAGGCAACGGCCCAGCTTACATCCCAAGGTTGAGTTGGTCTGGCAACTCTATTACAATCTTTCACCTGGCAAAAGAGGTGCTTAGTGACAATACGCTACAGTTATACCTACAGTTTCCTGCCAATCCATGGAAAATCTGTGTTATTCCTCCCTTCTGCTCCCACACATTTCCTCTATTTGGACATTGTTTGGAGCCAGGACACTTGGCCAAGCACTTGTCAACCTAGCACAAAGTACCTAATATATGCTTATGTGCAGTGCTTTTTTTCAGCTGGAGCGCAGTTCTGGCACCTCTCGGGTGGGCACCATTGCAGGTCAGTGCTCCCCCTGCCCACTTCTTGCCTTTACGCACTTCTGAGAAGCCCAAAATGAACATTTCAAGTCAAAAGGGAAGCTGGCCAGCATGTGTGAGTCTACACTTTTCTTTAGATCTATGACTCCATGGAGTTTTCTTGGCAGGGATACTGGAGTGGCTTGACGGTTCCTGCTCCAGGTGTATCACATTTGGTCAAAACTCTCCACTATGACCTGTCCATCTTGGGTGGCCCTGTACGGCATAGCTCATAGCTTCTCTGAGTTATTATTTTGACCAAACTGCGGGAGGCAGTGGAAGACAGGAGGGCCTGGCGTGCTCTGGTCCACGGGGTCACGAAGAGTCAGACACGACTAAACGACTGAACAACAACAATGACTCCACCTAGCTCCTAGTCCCTCCTAGCCACATTTGTTCAAGCTACAGGGCAGGGCCAATTTGTATTTCCTTTTCTTCAATCCATCTCCCATGTAGCAGCAGCGGTCTTTAAGCTTTCCAGACAGGCCACACACACGTGTGTTTATGTGAGGGCGCTTTGGAGCTGCCCTAGCCACTTGCCTGAATCTAAGAGAACAAGGAAAGCACAGGTGCATTTATTTGACCGGTATCAAAACCAAGGGCGACCCCCCAAACCAGCTAGGGAGACAGCTTGCTGTAGATTTTAGCACCTTTGCAGGTGGTGAACACAGCTGTTGTCTAACAGGCATCTGTTTAAGGCTGCCCCAAGTCGCCTAGCAACTTACTGTAACAACTTCATGGTGAGTTCAGGAACTTATTTTTTCTTGGGCAGAAAAGCACTGCTTATTGTGTATCCTGTGTGGTGTAGTGGTTAAAGGCGGTAGTCTTGTAATCTGGCGAACCGGGTTCACGTCTCTGCTCCTCCACATGCAGCTGCTGGGTCACCTTGGGCTAGTCACACTTCTTTGAAGTCTCTCAGCCCCACTCACCTCACAGAGTGTTTGTTGTGGGGGAGGAGGGGAAAGGAGAATGTTAGCCGCCTTGAGACTCCTTCGGGTAGTGATAAAGTGGGATATAAAATCCAAACTCCTCTTCTTCTCTGTGTTTCTTTTAAAGTCAGGACAACTTGCTGGAACCAGGGTTCCACGACAGCAGCAAGCTCAGTTGGTACAGCATGAGACTCCGAATCTCAGGGCCATGGGTTCGAGCTCCACATTGGGCAAAAGATTCCTGCATTGCAGGGGGTTGGACTAGATGACCCTTGTGGTCCCTTCCAACTCTACAATTCGATGGTTCTATATCTTGGCTTCAACAGATGAAAGCAGTGTGTTCATTCCTCCCACTAAGAAGTGCTAAACGAATGGTCTCTGCTTCTCTGTAAGTGAATGCAAGGGAGACTTCCCTAGAGAGGTGCAGGTAGTTTTGGCCCCTCTTAACTGGAGTCCAGTTCTAAAGAAGTAATTTCACTCTGGAAAGCAGAATTTTCAGTGCTGTCACTGGACATGATGCTCATTTTGAGCCAGGGTGGGGGGAGTGAGGTGGCACAGGAAGGGAACAAGTTGTTGTACAGAGTTAAATGATCTTCAAATAAATAAGTACACGCCTTTATTTGAGGTTTTAGGAACTACCATGGGTTTACTTATTAAATGCCCCAAATTAAATCTTTAAGGATATTCTGACTTCAAGACGACTAGGCAGGCTTAATTCCAAGGAGCCTGGCTTAACTGTTTTATAGAACAGGCTGTGCACCAGTCATTTAAAGTATGACTTCAAAAATACACAGCTGGAGCTGCTATAGGCATCTCTGGTTTATTTCGAGAAATTCATTGCAGGGGTTGTCAAGAATGCCAGGCTGAGTGGAAAGATTACCGAGGTGCAGAAGGGGGGGGGGAAACATTCTTGTTTTTATTTTAGCAGCAGGCAATACAAGGCTGATCTCATGGTTAAAAGAGGAATTTGCTAATCCAGGATCAGTGAAGCAGCATATTTTCATTTCGTGGAATGGAGAAGAGGGATTTGCTTGTCAGGTGTTTCTCCAGAAACATTTGCTTGTGAGAGCGCAGGGAGGCAGGAAAGTCCCCGACATTATTTTTGGGAGAAGGCGGTCCCCTGAAGGTTGCTGGCATCTGTTCTGATGGGTTGCTCTGGAGATTTACCTGCCGTTGCTTTGCCAGATGAGGAGGCTGTGTAGCTAAGCACAGCACTATTTTCTGGCAACAAGAGCTGCACCATGAGGGGGGCAAACCACCAACAAAAATAGAAAAAGCAACTGCTGAACAAATAGATACATTTTCTAATTTTACAGATACCTAAAGATCTCCCCTCAGCTGGCTTACACATAATGTATAGATATATAAATACATGTATTTATGCATGTATCGTGCATGCATGTGTGTATTCACACATTGCTTCTACAGTAGCAAATGGCACTTCTATGCCTTCTCATGAGGCCAAACACTGAGACCTTCTGTCCTATTCCATAACTATCAACCCTTGTCAATCAGTTATTCTGATTATTGAATCAGCTACTTTAAATACCGTATTGGCCCGAATATAAGCCACACTTTTTTTCCAAATTCCAACCATGAAAAGTTAAAGTGCAGCTTATATTTGTGACTTTAAGGCTCCCCCCCCCCAGGAGTATGGGTCAACGGCGCCTAGCCTGCCCGCCGCTCCCAAGCCTCCCCCAAGCCGCCAGAAAGAAGAGGGAAAGGGGGAAGGCTGCCAGCAAAGCGGTGTGGCTCACCCCCCCCCCAGGAAGTAGCCTGGGTATTGTCTTTTTTTCTACCCCACCCCTTCAATTCTAAAGGTGTGGCTTATTTGCGGGTGAGGATTATATTATGCTGTACCACTGCAGATGTGAATCCATGCATTCACTAACAGCATGAAAAGTCTCTACATGGTGTCTTCCCTCTCCTATTTTACATCATGTGGCCTCAGGAAGCATTTGTACGGGGAGAAGAGGTGGGTATGGAAGAGGGGAGGCTTGTTTCATCCCTCTCACCTAAATATCCTCAGTATACACAGATTTATTTCACCACACAGAGGTTTAGGAACATGTACAATGAAATTAACCAAACCTCCCCCCCCCCAACACTCAATCTCATTGCACTCTGTGTGCTTGTTGCACAACACACCAACCCCGAAGGCCAGCTGCACTATATTATTTTCCATTCAGCAGCCTAACAGCCCATGGATAGAAACTGTTTTTTGGCCTGTTGGTACCACTGATTATACTTCTACATCTCCTGCCCGAGGGTAGAAGATTAAAGAGGTGCTGGCCAGGGTTGAATCATCCCTGAGAATTTTTCTCGCTCTAAGGCAACGATCCCTTGCAATGTCATCTAGCGGGCTCAGGGGACAGCCCATGATATCATGTGCTGTGTTCGCCACCCTCTGTAAAGACTTTCTGTCCGTGGCTGTCAAGCCAACTTATCACACTGTGATACAATACAAGGGGACACTTTCTATTGTGGACCGGTAGAAGGAGGTCATCAATTGTTGTTTAACATTGTTCTTTTGCAAGACCCTGAGTCTCTGTTGGGCCTTCCTAACCACCTGAGTTTAATTGTTTTTCCAAGTGAGGTCTTCACTAAGGTAAACTCCAGGGAATTTAAAGGAAGAGACTCTCTCCACACAACCCCCCTTGATATACAATGGGGCTAGTTCCCCTCTCTTCCTCCGAACATCCAACACCATCTCCTTTGTCTTGCTAATATTTAGGTGCAAGTTATTCTCTAAGCACCATGTAGATACTTTGTGAACCTCCCCCCTGTATGCTGATTCATCTCCACCTGTAAATAGACCTATTACGGAAGTATCTGCTGAGATTACCTGGGGTAAAGAGCAGCAAAGGCAGGTTAGGTGTTGCAGCACCACGGAGAGTTCCAGGTGAGCCACTCACTCCAAAAAGAGGCTAGAGGTGGACTGAGGCCTTTTGAGTCTCTTCCTCCAGCCTATTTCTCATAGGCGCCAGTCCCCTTGTGTGAACTGCAGCCCTTAAAGGGCTGAAGACAGTTATTTCTTTGACAATCCCTGGCCTTTGGCCTGTGTGCTTCCTGTGCCATTGGACAGGCAAGGTAGATTAGTTCCTCAGGGCCAGAGGAAGGTGTCCATGAGGGTCCCAGTTCTATGGGATCTGGTTTAGGGTTTTCTTGCCCACCAGCATCTGATTTAGTGGCTCCCTGGTCACCAGCATCAGGCTCAGAGCCTGAGTCCCTAGCTAGTGACTTCGCAGCATCAGATTACTGATAGAGTCTGGGGTCATGACAGAATCCAGAGGTCCCAGGAAACCATCATTGTTATTAGCCAGCAATAGATCTCCCCTGCATAAAACCATCTAACCATGGGTCTAAGTTGCGAAGACTCATACCATGTCCAGCCAAGGAATTAACAGAATCTGGCCTATAATGTAGCAAGGAGGAGCAATTACCTTCCCCCAAAAGCATCCACAACACATCTCTTAAGAAGAAGAAGAAGAAGAAGAAGAAGAAGAAGAAGAAGAAGAAGAAGAAGAATAGTTTGGATTTGATATCCCGCTTTATCACTACCTGAAGGAGTCTCAAAGCGGCTAACATTCTCCTTTCCCTTCCTCCCCCACAACAAACACTCTGTGAGGTGCGTGAGGCTGAGAGACTTCAGAGAAGTGTGACTAGCCCAAGGTCACCCAGCAGCTGCATGTGGAGGAGCGGAGACGCGAACCCAGTTCACCAGATTACGAGTCCACCACCCTTAACCACTACACCACACTGGCTCTCTCACACAGACCTTTAGGGAGGTCTGCCTCACACGTTGAGGAGCCATGTATAGACCAAGTTGTTAGCACTTTCTCATACCAAGTTAACAAGAGTTCAAAACACTCCACATATCAAATAACTATATTCTGTCAGAGTATCACCTAACTAATGGATTAAAAAAAATTCCTTTGATATTATATATTTTTTTAAAATTCTCCAATATCTTCAGTGAACACCTTGAATTCAAATAGTGCTTGCAAGTTCTTACTGGATAATTAAACCTTCATTTCCTCGTCGCTATGTACAAGAAGAAATTGCTAATTTAAGCCTTTTTCCAAAAAGATAACAGTTTGCACTAATGTGCCCAGGCAATGCTCCTTGCAAATGGGAGAAACTTAAAAGGTCAAATTCCATTGTAACTTCAAAAGGAAACACACATATACCTAGTAGCAAATCACAACCTTTACATTGCAAACTAGCTGATCTCTTCCAAAGTTCTCATTCAGCCTTTACAAAGTACAATGTGTGGTTTTTTGGTTTTTTTAAAAAAATAGTTGGGTAACTAATAATCATGTTGCCATCCAATCTCTGTGCATATTAACCTGCTAAAATGATCTTTTCCAACTCTGTCATCCTATGTAGGTGGTGTTGGTTGCAGTTGTGTACTTGTAATGGAGAATGTTGTTTTCAATTGCACACGCGGCATGAGTCTATTCAAGTCACGAGGCTTGGTTTCCAGACCCTTGATCGCCTTAGTTGCCCTCCTCTGCACATATTCCAGCTTGTCCGTGTATTTCCTAAATTGTGGTGCCCACAATTGGACAAGGTATTCCAGGTGTGGTCTGACCAAGGCAATTGAGGAGTTTTATCTTCAAAATGCATCATGGAAATGAGGCAGGGATTGTGTTATGGGGGGGGGGGGCTCAAGCGGGCTGAGCTCTGGGACTTTTGTCATGAGTCCTATATGTCTTGACCCTTTTTCTTCTCCCACTTTTAAAATCCATTTTTTTAAACCCCTTTGCTTGCAGGGCATGCTGCCAAGTTCAGTCACTCATGGCCATGATCTGCCCAGAGGCAAGCTTGTGTCATTGGCTTGTCCCTCAAGCATTTTAAGACCCTAGCAACACCACTTTAATAAGTACCTAGGTATGCCTCCTAGACCAAGCAACTTTCACAAGCAGTAAACCACACGGCACACCAGAGACATTACTAGAAATGTGTGCCAATTCCTGCATGTAGCCACAGTGGAGAATTATTTGAATCAATAGTGATTAAGAAGGAAAGAATGCTATATAATCAATCACTATACATAAGTGCATTGAAAAGCTATGATGTGGATGTCAGGGACCTACCGGATTTCATATTATTATTCTGCATTAACACAACAGTCATTTGCCTTTGTTTACCCCACAGGAAATTTTCTTCTCTGTCTGTCATAAATTACAGAAGATCAACTAAGCTTGGCTTTTTCTTTTTGGAGGGTGGGACAAGTAGGAAGATTGATTCCCCCCCCCCCATTTTGAATACAGTATACACCTGCCATTAAAGGCTTATTTAAGCTTATGTTTCAGAAAAATGGTGCTACAGGCATCTGCAGAAGGAATGAACACTGTGGTTCTCAGAGACGAAAAACAAGCTTTCCAAATAGCACCTATGATTCTAAAGTCTGTGCGTTAGTCATCAGTCAAAAATGTTCTCACGACAAATCACGCAGTTGTTTCCCCCTCCTAAAGTTATTGAAATACAAACATAGGAAATGGTGTTTTTTATGTCTGGTATATGTGGAACTAAAAATGGGATTCCCCTTCTTTCAGAAGAAAATGGCAGTTCTTGAAATGCATATTGGAAGTTACATAAAGATGTTTTCGAGGGATGGTTAATGTCTGCTGTTTGTCTGCTTGACAGATAACCCATTTTGTTTTCTAGCAGAAAGAGAGTAATTCAAAACAATCCTTGATTTATCCTGCTACGTTAAAAAAGGGGGGGAAAGATACTTTCAAAACCGTGGCGTAATTTGAACTGTGCCTGTCCAATTGACACCGACCGTGGTTTTAAATGTGGCTGGTAGGTTAATGAGTGGGGCAGCTTGATGGTCCCACATGTCTCCAGTCCTAAAAGTGCTGCACTGATACCACTGAGTTGCTGGACCCAAGAGAAGTGAAGTTACAGGGAACCAGGCAGAGGGCCTTCTGAGTAGTGGTGCCCTCCCTGTGGAACGCCCTCCCATCAGATGCCAAACAGATAATCAACTACAGAACTTTCCGAAGGCATCTGAAGGTAGCCCTGTATCAGGAAGTTTTTAATGTTTGATGTTTTGCTGTGTTTTTATTATGTTTGAAACCACCCAGAGTGGCTGTAGTGACCCAGTCTGATGAGCATAAGTAATTTATTTGTAGCAGTAGTAGTTTGGGATCCAAATACCAAAAAGAGCATCTCCCCCAATATTAACCATCTCAAGTCATATAGTGGGCAGAAGCCAACTCCAATCCTGCCACTAACCTTCTTTTTCTCAAGCATGATGTTCTGCCTGGTTCAAACTCCCCCTACTGCCTCTGGCCCCCTGGATCCTGATTTGCCTTTCTCTGGAACTCAGCCTTGCCCAACTTAGAATCATAGAATCATAGAGTTAGAAGGGACCACGAAGGCCTGGTCCAATCCCCTGCAATGCAGGAATCTTTTGCCCAACGTGGGGCTCAAACCCCATGTTGAGATTAAGAGTCTCATGCTCTGTCAACTGAGCTATACCTTGGATAGTAATTGTTCCTCTATCCATTTCCTGGACCAGGGGCCAGCTTCCCTGGGTTGGGGACTTAACCCAAGGGGAGCAGACCCCTAGCTGCTAAAATGGGATGTGTCTTTTGCCTAATGGTCTCTGTGCACCTGCAAAGTACCTCCGCATCACTACTGATCAGCAGAAACCAAGGCATTCGTGTATTGACATTACTAAGAAATGCTCCAATGCTTCAGAACCTACGCAGACATAAAACACACAGAAAGCAAATTAACAGGTGGAAAAAAGATTTCAACGTAAAGCAAGGCAGTTTCTAATTTGCATCTATTCAACCCGCATCCCCATACAGCACATCCCAAACTCCCAAACACAACCCACATGTGTATGTATTTATTTGCTCATATTCCTTTTTTGAGTTTTGGACATCCATTCTAGTTTCATCTTAGTCCTGGGATGGGGAACCTATGGTCCTCAGTCTGCTTTTGGACTCAGTCTCACGTAGCATGGCCAACATTCAGGTTGATGGGAGCTGCGGTCCAACAGGATAGGGTGGGCCATAGGCCATCTCTGCCTCAGCATAAAGAAGTAAATCCCAGGATCTTGCTTCAAAGTAATTGAAGGAACATCTACCGTACTCCCATATGCTGCTGCCCATGCACTAAAGTTATGTTCCCAGAAGCTTCTCTGGTATCTGCTTCCGCTAGCTGAGGTGAGGCTGGTAATAGCTGGAAGGATGCATGTTTTTGCCCATGGCACCCCATTTATGGAAGCCACTCTTTGGGGAAACTTGCCTGTCACCTATGCTAATGTCTTTTCACTACCAAGCACTTTTCACTACCAATGTCTTTTTTATTTTCCCAGGCTCTCACCACCTGATCTGACTGTTTTATCCTGCTGTTTTATTTATTACTTTTGTTCTATTGTGGGTTGTTGTTGTTTTTTGCAATTGTGCTGTTGTTATCACCCTTTATTGGGTGATTATTTATTGAAGGGTAGTATACAAATTGTGGGGCTAAAACAGATTATTGCTATCTGCATTCGTACTACTAGGCTGTCCATTAAAAGATGAAATGTTGACATCTCTGCGACACAAATGCTATAGATGGGGGGGGGGAATCATAGTGTTATTAATGTCTTGCCATGTTTACCATTCCCTGGGGCCCTGTTAAAAGTGTATTTGTTCTGCTTGCTTCTGTTTCTTCATGTTCACTTAAAAAAAAAAGTTTTTAGCATCTGTCCTTGAGTCTCCTCATCTCACACTGTCATCTTTTTCAGAATTTGAATTCCTTCTCTCTACACCTGCTGATCTGTGAATTTACTCTTAATTCAAATACTGCACCTTCATCTTTCGTTTTAGTTATCCTCGTACTACAGACGGAATCTTCAAATGTTTTGTAATCAAAGATTGGTGCAGGTATTCAGCAATGGCAGGGACATGTCTATATGCATAGGATTCCTACTGAATATGGATTATGTACAGGCAAACTATAGGGACGGCGAGGAAATAAATCCATGCCGTGCTGCACAGTAATGCTGGCTATATATTATTTTTCAGGTTTACCCAGAGATAATGTTAATGTATTTTCTGATTTTCCTCTCTCTCTCCCCCCCCCATACGCATAATTTAATAACTAACTCAGTGACTGTAAATGAAAAACTGGCATAGAGTTTGCAAACAAATCTGGCGTACACAGGAGGCACATTAAGGACTAATTTTCCTCTTTAGAATTTTAACATGCACAAAAGCACAAACTCGTAAAAAGCAACATGGCAATGCAACATCAGTAACGTTCTGCAGGCGTGCACAATGCAAATAAAAATCAATAAAAGACAACTGAATAATGCTAATTAAAGCGTGATTTAATCAGCTAGCAGTTCTGAAATTTCAAAAAATAAGAAACAACGCTGCATCAGAGCAAAACATGACAAGTAAATATTCCGTCTCTGCTCTAAGATGATATACTTGCTAAAAGTATTTGCTAAAGCTACAAGCTGATACGACTGGTGCCTCTACTGAAGCCCTGGTTGTTCTGTACCTGGATGGCCCAGGCTGTTGACACAGTTGCCTTCTCCTGCTTGATAAAGCCTGCCCGGCTTCTTGGTACACACCAGAGCTGGGTACAATGAAATGAGCTGGCAAATGGCTTGAACCCAAGTGGAGGAAAATTCCAAACGAACACCTCTGGACTCTAGTGGTGCTCACTACTGAGTCTTCTTGGTGGCAGGGAAAGCGGAGCAGACGTATTTTGCTGTTTTCATGGCATCCTCACTAGGCAATTCCGAGCTTTTTCTGGATAGCCTGAGGCCTTTCACATTCTGGCCTAAAGGAGAGGGAAGATCTAGCGGTGGCCCACTGTGACTTACTTGTGAATCATTTTGAGGATAAAATCACTTGCATCTGCTGGGACTGGGACTCTACTACTACAGCAGGCAAACCTCAGGAGGTATCTAGTGCACCATCTAATCTTGTTTTGTGGGAGAAATTTCTACTAGTACGGCATGAGGATGTGGACAAGGCGCTTAGATAATTGCAGGTGACTACATGAGAAGAGAAGACTCCCTGGAAAAGTCCCTGATGTTGGGAAAGATTGAGGGCACAAGGAGAAGGGGACGACAGAGGACAAGATGATTGGACAGTGTTCTCGAAACTGCCAACATGAGTTTGACCAAACTGCGGGAGGCAGTGGAAGACAGGAGTGCCTGGCGTGCTCTGGTCCATGGGGTCACGAAGAGTCGGACATGACTAAACGCCTAAACAACAACAACATGTGCTCTCTGGATCCTTGCTCCAAGTTATGGGTGACTACAACTAGCAAGGAGGGTACTGCTGGGCAGGGAAGGGAGTAATTCTGATATGTAGCCTTCCCACAACCCAAGGCAATGCACACCTTGGGCTGAAAAGGTTTCCCTACCAAACCCACACCTGCCTTCTTATACCATACCAGTGTATAATTACTGGATTCTTACGAAGCAGAATACTTTCATTCTCCTCTTCTGTTGCTGCTAAGGCCTTTGGCAGGCTTGTAGTGTTTCTTTCCTTGAATTATTTCCTTTCCTGTCTCTGAAGTTGTGCCCTTCTTCAAAACTCCAGCTGTTATCTGAAGGAGCAACGTGCAATTGCCCTATCGATCTCCACCACAGAACGTGTGCTAGGAGCTACCTTGCTAGAGATACATTTGCTTTGCTGGTTGGCATTTCCCTGTTGCACAGCTAGGAGCTTTCCTCTCTCCCCTGGATATCTCTTCCCTCAAAGGAACACAGTGTGCTGCTGGAGATGCGTGAGATCCTAACAGGCGGTAGTCCCACTAAGAGGAAGGTAATGTCCCACAGCAGTCTGTTTGGGATCAAAACGTCCTGTCTCATATCAGCTACGCTTCTGAGAACAGATTCTTCTTCTCCAAATCAATTTTAAAAGTATCATTTGGCATCAATTCATGTGATGGAAGCCTAAAGATATCAGAATTGTCTCTCCCTTCTAGTTCACCATTCCTCAACCAGTGAGATGCATCAGAAGAGCAGAGTCTTCAGAGATTTCCTGCTCCCAGGTACCTCCAGAGACCTCTGTTAAGGGGAAAAGACTCCTCTCCCACACAGTTCAAAGTAATGAAGTGTTTATTGACTCCACTCACAAAACAAAGCTAAACACTACTATCTACTACACCCTATTTTCAGCTCCTCTGGTCTTTGAAGTACATATACATATACACAGAGAGATCTGCTAACACGATCACCATGCCAGCTGTGTCAAATCCACAGCCTCTTCCCCTGACTCTCACAGATTCAGAGTCAGACCCTGACAGCACATAGGCCAGGACAAGCATCTTGCTGTTCATAGACTAGGCAGGTCACTGCTTGACCCAGTAAGGATACTACACTTGATCTTAGCCAAAAGGCCGAGAAGCGATACTGTGACCCAGTAAAGATAGCTGTTACTAGGAAAGAAGAAAGCAAACATTAAAGATTAAAAAATGCTGGCAAAACCCCTGAGTTTTGGAGCCCCTCTGCATGCTTCGCTTCCCATGCAGTTTTTATCTGGCTTCTGTTTATTTCCTTATTTCTCGACTACTGTGTTACAGTAGTC
Organism: Podarcis pityusensis; assembly: GCF_964106645.2. Taxonomy (NCBI): domain Eukaryota; kingdom Metazoa; phylum Chordata; class Lepidosauria; order Squamata; family Lacertidae; genus Podarcis; species Podarcis pityusensis. Next base: position 65,120,038 of record NC_138031.1, read on the forward strand.
CATTTTGCTGGGTTCCACCTCTGCAGCAGCTATGCCCAAGGGGCAGGTAAAACCATCCTCTTGTATTGTTTGTATATCCATTTTTATAGTGTGCAAAGCTCTTTGTGATCCTTCAGGTTGAAAGACGCTATAAAAGTGTCATTTATTTTTTTTTTATTATCTTTATAGCTATGGAATATGACAGAAGCGCTGCTCGAAAAGTACAACAAACAGGATACTGTGCACCTCTCAGACAGATGTGGTGCATGGCAAATCATCTAATACACTGGTGCCCTTATATGTTTGTTTGTTTGTTTGGTTGGTTGGTTGGTTGGTTGGTTCAGTTGATTTGCTGGGAATATCCGTTTGTCAGCCAGGTGGCATCCCTATTGGGGAGAAACACAATTATGCATGGTGATCAAAATATAGTCATTCGGATTGCTTGTGAGAGCCAGGCTCAGAAACATTCTAGGTCCGTTCCCTGCAAGTTCGCATTTCTTTCTTTAAAGATAAGCCTTCTCTTTAAAGAGACTGGGCAAAGCATTCTAACCAGCTGTTCAAAAAGCTCCTAGCTCCTAGCTGTCCTTGTCAATGAATGAGGAGGCACTGGTGTAACTAACAAGCATCTGGTAAACTGACACGTTTTGAAAGTTGTTATTAAAATATTGATTTTATTAACAAATAATAAGTTAGCTGAGCCAAAATGGACTTTCCAGGCACCATCAATCACCCTATTGTTGGTGCCTGCAAAGTGCTATGACAGCCTTGCAGCCCAGTCCATAACAGTCTGAAAAACACTTCTCAACAGGGCCAATGATCATGGGGTCTTGTGAAGCCCCGTGCAAGGCGTTCAGCTGATTTATTGCATCTTGCGGAGTGCTACATACTGGGATTCAGAAGCTCCGACAATCAGCTGATTGTTGGTGCCTTGCAAGCCATATCTTTGCTTGCAATCTGATGCATTGTGATCTCAGATTTCCTTCGAAGCAAACCCACTAAAGTTAATGTGCCTATGTCGGCCATGTCCATTAATTTCAACGGGTCTACTCTGAGCACAACTAACGTTGGATGCAACCACCTAAATATCTATGCTCTGAGCTGCAGTTTGCACAGGCACACAAGTTCTGATACTTGAGACTGCGCTGAGGCCACACAGATTATTTTTTGGCTATCCAAACCGACTGGTAAAAGGGTCAGCAAACTTTTTCAGCAGGGGGCCAATCCACTGTCCCTCAGACCTTGTGAAGGGGCTGGACTATATTTTTTGGGGGGGCGATGAACGAATTCCTATGCCCCACAAATAACCCAGAGATGCATTTTAAATAAAAGGACACATTCTACTCGTGTAAAAACAGGTTGATTCCTGGACTGTCCGCAGGCCGGATTTAGAAGGTGATTGGGCCGGATCTGGCCCCCTGGCCTCGGTTTGCCTACCAATGGAAAGCTATCTGCTGCCACTGATGGCTCTGAGCTATGTCACGTGGCATGCACCTCTGAGAAGAAACAGTTTAGGACACACTTATTTTAGTACCTTACATGGCACAACCTGAAGTGCTGTATCCCAATGACATTGAAATCTCACTGTAAGGAAAGATTTGAAGGATGCATTATCCTAACTAGCCTCTCCTGGGCTAACCTTTTATACACAGTGGTGGGTGCTGTCAGGTGTCTTTACAAGTCCAGACCTAAAACTAAAAGAGAACAATGATGGCTGGGTGGGAGTGCTTGACATTCTTCTGATGTGAAATGCAAAGCCCTCAGCCGCCAACTGGCTTGATATCTGCTCTGCAGCTCGCTGCAGAAATGAAACAACAGCTATCTTTAGGATAGTCAGAAGGGATGGGCGTAATAAAGCTGTGCTTAGTACTTCTCTGTGTTTTACAGCGTTGAGCACTGCACAAACATTAACTAATTAGCAAAGCATTTCACAATGCCCGTGAGAGACAGGTCAGTAGTAATTTATTGAGTCAGACAGGCTAATGCAGGAGAGCTGATTTGCTCTGAAAAGTGTCTAAAAAACCTGGCACAGTGGGTGTGTTGTTATCAGAACCAGATGTTTAAAATAAAATGTTCTTCATTTGCAAGTCAAAATAAAACAACAATAATAGTAATAATCCACTGCACCCTGTGAATCCTAAATATTAACCCTGGGCATAGAAAGTCATTTGTGTTCGCTTCTAAAGAATAATTATGAGCAATAAAGGTTATGATAGGGCAGATTATGACCTCATTTGTAGTCATGCAGTTCCCTTTATATGTGCTCCTTTTTTCAGCCAAGAAATTGCTATGGCTTCAATGGGAACTGCAGGGCATTCTGAATTCCTTACTGCTAAACCACATTTTATTCTCAATCCTAATTGGTCCCCTTTCCAGCACACTTCCTTCATTACTGCCCGATGGGCCTGTTTCTCCAGAGGCAAGAATTTCCAGTCTGACCCAATCAATCAAAAACAAAAGAAACCACACCACCAAAATGTCTTTCTGGAGAGCATCCCAAATACTTGTCTGGTCCTAAAATCCTACAGTTGCAGGCAATTCACACCTGGCCAAAACTCCATTCCCATCAAATCTTCATTGTACACAAACTATTAATGCTTTATGGCAGTGCCTCTCAGGATTGATAAGACATTCCAGAAATTTCAAGCCTCTGTCAAAGATACTGGGACATTATTGAGAGAAAAAAGAGAATCATAGAATTGTAGAGTTGGAAAGCACCCCAAGCGTAATCTAGTCCAGCCCCCTGAAATGAAGGAACCTCAACTAATGCAACCATGACAGATGGCCATCCAACATCTGCTTAAAAACCTCCAAGGGAGGAGAGGGAGGCTGTTCCACTATCAAACACCTTTTACCATCAGAAAGCCCTTCCTGATATTTAGTCAGAATCGCCTTTCTTTTAACTTGAATCCATTCATTTGGGTCTTGGCCTCCGGAACAAGCTTGCTCCATCTTCCATGTAATAGCCCTTTAGATGTTTGAAGATGGCTATCATATATCCCAGGGGTCAGCAAACTTTTTCAGCAGGGGGCCGGTCCACTGTCCCTCAGACCTTGTGGGGGGGCCAGACTATATTTTGAAAAAAATATGAACGAATTCCTATGCCCCACAAATAACCCGGTGATGCCTTTTAAATAATAGCACACATTCTACTCATGTAAAAACACCAGGCAGGCCCCACAAATAACCCAGAGACGCATTTTAAATAAAATGACATATTCTACTCATGTAAAAACACACTGATTCCCGGACCGTCCACGAGCCGGATTGAGAAAGTGATTGGGCCAGATCCGGCCCCCAGGCCTTAGTTTGCCTACCCATGATATATCCTCTCAACCAGGGTTTGTTTCCCTGTTGACGAAAACAACCAGAGAAAGCAGAGATAAAAGCTGGCTCTCCCTGCTGCTCTGAGGCCCCTCCTTTCTCATCCTACAGAGAAGGGTCTCATGGGAACGAAATGTACAGCACCTTTTTTAAGTTTCTAAAACCTATGGGAGCACTGATCCTTCCAGGCCTCTTATCTCCCTGTGATCCTTCATTCCCATGATGACTAGAATACCCCCTAGAAGGAGTAAGCAAGACCTAGACATCTTGTTTATGTGACAATCCTCTTTGGTCCTGGCTTCCTTTTAAATTTCATATATGTGTTTGGAACAGCTGACTAGGTGTAATGCAGCTGGTCTTTTCTTGCTCACAGTGGAAGGGATCCTGCTGCAGGGAATTTGCAAAAGTGTTTAGTCCATGTAATCCCCATCCCAGAGTTCTTGCTTCCAGGGCCACTTGGCGCCCTAACCTCTGCCACATGGAGGTGGGTGGGCTGGCGGAAGTGCCACAACACGCAGGCAGAATGTCATTGGTATAGAAAGGAGACCAGCATAGCGTACGTCTATAATAAATTACATAATGGTTTATTTATGAAACCATGTAACAATGACAAATATTTCTCTGTTTTAGGCATGGTACCAAAATGGAACTGCAAAATAAGTTAAAAACCCAATGAACCATTAGAGTGGAAGTTGTAATTAATTAATCACTTAATTACTACTACTACTACTACTATTACTACTACCATTATTAATTAATTAAATGCACATCCCACCAGGCTGGTATATATACAAGTGATGCAATATCTTTAAAACAGTTCCAACCTATATGCAGACTGGGAAAGATTTCAACTTAAAAGGCTTGTTGGAAGAGGAAGGTCTTCAGTATTCGCTGAAAAGGCAATAGGGACATCTTCTTTCTAATATTTAACAGGAGGGAATTCCAAAGGGTAGGAGCCACAACATTAAAGGCATGATCCCTTTATTGTGCAGAACGGACCTCCTGATGAGATAGTATCTTTAGGAAGCCCTCACCTGAAAAGCACAGTGATTTCAGGTATCCTGGTCTAGGTATGTGAGGTGAGAATATTCTCTGGAGAAAATTCTCTGCTAGAAAATTCTCCTGGAGAATATTCTCCACAAACTGTAAATTCTAATGGAATAACCAGTTTTACAACCCACATTTTAAAAATCTAGTAAATAATAAGTCAAGCTGTGATATTGCCAGTGTAAGTAATGAATAATGTTTTGTTTTGTTTTGTTTTGTTTTGTTTTGTTTTGTTTTGTTTTGTTTTGTTTTGTTTTAATCCAGTTACATTACTGGGCATTGTGTCATTCACCATTGGCAGTTCTGAAATGTGAGCTACAGAAAACCGTTTTTGTTTTGTTTTAAAAATGCTGTTCATTTAATTTGATGAACATTTAAATTCGTATGTATTTCAACTATATGTAATAGCCTTTTTTTCTATTTTGGTGTGACCTTATTCTTAGCAATTCTATACCCTTGGCCATACAGTGTGATTTTTTTACAGAAAGTAGTTTTAATGCTTTATACACTTAAAGCCTATACAATTATGTGTAACAGCATGTGAGGTGGCCTTGATTTAAACAGTTGACGTTTCTATATTTTTATTTAGTGCCAGTAACTGGTTTTTGCAGTGCCATTCAATGGTACAAGGTGCCATTTACCAGAGATTGACATACTGAAATATATTATCATATAATGATAATATATTTAATGTTAATGGCTTCTTTTTTATATGTATGCATATAGTTTTGTTTATCAAGCTGTGTTTTAGTCACCAAAACAGTTATTAAGCATTAGAGCTATTAGAAGCACAAGACAGCCTATTTCTGAATTTACTTGTATCAAACCTTAACATGCCAATTGTATTTTTTGACTTGTCCTATAACATGTACATGTTCTAATGGAAAAATAAAATATGATTTGACTGAGTTTCCTTATACCAAACATGACAATTACTGGTGCCACCACCTTAGAATGGTTTAACTTTAACTATAAAATATGTTTTACTTTTTAATTTGATATTCTCCTATTTTAAATGAAAATTCTCTAATATTCTCATTAATCGAGAACATTCTCCAAAAGAATTTAACACCACTATCCTGGTCCCCTGCTGCATAGGGCTTTTATACACCAAAACCAGTACACTGAACCTAGCCCAGTCGCTAATCGGCAGTCGGTACAATTTTATCATCATCAGCATATCCTGCCCCAGTGAGCAGTCAAGCTGCTGCTATTTGCCCTTTCGCTGGGCACATTGGCTTAGAAAAAAGGCCAACTTATTTCGGATGAACTTATTTCCAAGAAAGCACAGGTCTCATTGTTACAGCCACTGTGGTGAATCTGCCTCTTGTTGGGTTGGGAACACCATTTTGAGCTAGTGCCCTCACATGCAGATCTGAAACCAGCTCCAGCCAAGGCTTGAAGTGTGGAGAGCTCAGCACTGGAGTTCTTCGTCTCAGCGCCAAACCTGGGAAACGTGTGAAACAGGATTAAAGCACACTGCCACAAAGCACCTTGCCTTTCCCTCATGACAGTCCTATCTCCACTTGCTTAAAATAATAAAAGAGCTGGAGGACCAGGGCAAACGGCACAGCATCCAACCATAACTCTGTTCTTACAATGTCACCAATGGCCCAACTGTGATTGCAGAAACAGCAGTGTGCGTCTGCACCAAATCATATCAATTGCCCTGACACAGAATGCCCTCCAGGCTGCCCCTTATGATATTGTGTTAAACCCTTCTGGCTCATTGGAGTCCTAAGGCTCTATCTCTGGCAGTCACGCACAGCAGCATTTTTTAGCAGATTTTTGTCCTATTTCCCCAAAACTTTTGATGTCTTCCATTCTTGAACGAATGGGAGGGGGATGAAGAGGGGAGGGAATAAAAGGAGGTTCAGGTATGTTCCTATGATGAATCAGCCAGAAATGCAGGCCAGGTCAATTCAACCGTATTGCACACAGCTTTGCCAATGTTCTGGTTCTGCTGCCCACATAGCTCCATTGTTTTCTGGCACACCATACCAGGCTGCTGTGAAAATCATTCCGATAATGCCAAAGAAGAATATATTATAAATTCAAATGGTGAGCTACCAGCAGGAGGTAGGAAAAGAAAGAAAAAGAGAACCGGGCTGTGAAGCGTTTGATGTTTTGGACTGTGTTTTTACAAGGTTTTACTGCGATATAAACAGATTTGGCATGATAATTGGTACAGGGATGAGAAGAGCAGAAAAATATGCAAAAAGCTCTTAGGGGAAGCACTTAGACGCAGAGACCCTTTTGCTGATTTACACGGGGACCAGTCTCATAAGACGGCGACCTTTGCGTGGCGGCTGTTGGAGGAGCGGTTTGTGGCTGCATTTGAGTCCTGAACCATCACTTCTACATAGGGAGCTCACATGCAGCCAAGAAGGTTTTTGTGATGGTCAATGGCACTTTTTCAAGTTGCTGCCATGGCAGAAATCACTCCACCTATTCTGAGAAATTCACACAAAAAGGACTTGATCCATACTGCATATGGATCATGGTAATGTCATATCCTCCAACATTGCTCTGATGAAAATAGGGACGTCCTATTCAACAACAACAACAACAACTATTATTATTATTATTATTATTATTATTATTCCCCCCTTTTGATTGGGTTGCCCCAGCCATTCTGACCAGCTTCCAACATACATGAAAACATAATAGAACATTAAACATTAAAAGAAAAACTTCCCAATATAATGCTGCTTTCAGATGGCTTGGGGGTTGCATAACTTTCTATCCTCCAATATTTCTCCGATGAAAATAGGGACGTGCTAAGGAAAAGCAGGACATTCCAGGATCAAATCAGAAACTGGGGTGGCTTCTGTAAATCTGGAACTGCCCCTACACACTTGGAGGGTGTGTAGTTTCTGAACCAGCTCTCTCACCCACTTTATTCCAAGAAATTAGGAATAGTCTAAGAGACACAATATTTTTATTTCATCTCATCTCATCTCATAAAAAGATAGCTACATGATTGACCTTCACCTTGTGATGAAATATCTGAGTTGAAGTCCTAGCTTAGGCATTGGCGGGGGGGGGCAAGGTTATAGGCAAAAGCAGGGAGCAGAGGAAGGACAAAGCAACAACAACAACCACAAAAACAACAACAACTGCTTAACATCTAAAAATCTCAAAGCAGTGTGCAAGAGAATAAAAAGCAAATGTCATTGTAATTGGTAAGATACAATAAAATTCATGACCCACAGCTCCTCTAGAATGGCTTGAGTGAAGTGTTCAGCATTTAGTGAAAACACAAAATCCTTGGCACATTCTTTTTTTTGGGGGGGGGGGGTGTTTCACATATCACTTCTCTCCCACCCAATGCCACCTAGCAGAAGAGAAGTGGCAGCTGAGGTTTTAAGATATGAGGTGGAATCTAAATGTGTAGTTCTGGCCTCAAGGTTACTCAGAGAGACAGAGTAATTTCCCCAAAGCCAATCTCCGCCAGCTTTATGGCCAAGCAGGAAATTGAATTGAGGGCTCCACGCACTGAACTACATTGGCTCTCTTTTAAGTTCTAAGATGCATAAATGCTCCTAAATGTTGTCCTCTGAGGTAAATGTTTATCTCAGAGTCTTCACCCTTTTGGTATGGTTGGACTTCTGTGGAAGAAAAAAACCCACACCAGTAAAAAATTACACTATCAATTGTGTGTGTTAGGAACAGTCAATTCCAGCCCTAGCAGCAAAAAGGTAGTACTAAGGGAATAGTATTACTAGTCAACATTAATGAGGAAAATGATGGCAGGGCTTAGGAGAGGAGAGAGAAAAAAATCACACAAACTGAACAAGTACCAATGGAGTCCACTTCAAATGCGTAAAATACCCCAAACACCAACATTGTGCCTGCTACGTTTCAGGTCAAAATGGTTTTATTTCAGGGGGTCCTTGCTTCATAAACGCTGTCCTAACATTTTCCACTGTTCACTCCTTCAGAAAGTTATGGATTCACCTTCACTGGAGGTTTTTAAGAAGGGGTTGGGTGGCCATTTGTCATGGATGCTTTAGTTGAGATTCCTGCATTGCTGGGGACTGGACCAGATGACCCTCGCAGTCCCTTCCAACTCTACAGTTCTGATTCTATTATTCTATTATTTTATTCTCTGTTGCTTTAATCTATGCTTTAGATGTTGATAGGGTAGATAGTGAGAGAAGATGGCCATCACCAGCAAACTGCTCCCCCACCAAGTTATCAATTTCCCAGTGGCATGTGAAAACAGAACAGTGGGCAGGGTGGTTTATTTGGCCGGATCCAGCAAGGAGGGGAATTTATTTCCAGCAGCAGAATTCAAATAGTATTACCCAATATGTATGGGTGCGCACGTGTAGATAGGTAAAATATCATGCACGCATACCAAGGCAACGCATTTTGATGTGCTATATATCTTCATCTATGCTCCCTGTGCTCAGAGAAGTAAAACGACATGTTTTCTAGAGCAGGGATAAATTAGAACCGCTGTGGGCGTGATCAGAATAGCATTCTCTCTCTACCCCCACCCCCAGCAAGTCTCCTCAGAAACTACTAAAGAGTTATCTGTATTTATTTCACAAAAGTGTGCACCTGGCGTAAATGTAATTTGACAGCAGAAACAAAGCCCTATTAAAACCTGACACACTATTATTAAAACACACTTCACAGAATACACTGAAAACTATCACAAACTAGTGTTGCATTAAGGTTAGGCAAGGTGATGGTCTTTAAAAAAAATCCTGGTGTGCATATGTTCTTCTTAGGTTTCTTTTATATTGTGATTATGAACCAGCTGGTGTTGACAGCTTCTCCTAAAAAAAAAAAAAAAACCTGGTAGGAAGTTTTACCCCCTTACCTATCTCTGTGCTTTCACATGTTTACAGAACACATATATAGAACAAACTGGCTGTGAAGTATTTGAAGAATATATTTGCAATAGGAATTTGTGAGAAGTGAGACCATTCAAGATGCCATCATATACCCACACACCTGGGAGAAGGACCCACTGTCAGGTGGCAGGGCAACCAACCCCCACAGCAGGTTGCCAGGAACAGATAAGACAAGGAAAAGTCCTTGCCGTCTGCTTTTTTATTTAATATTTACAGAGAGAGGCTTGGGAATGCAGCCTCTTGGAATAATGGCGTTGTCCTGAGTAAATCTCCCCTCCCCTTCTCTCCCACTTCCTCATTCATCATCTCTTCTATGAGTGGCGCTGAGACCTTTCCTCTCCTACTTTTAAGGCTTGTCGGGTTCTAGGAGATGGTGGGTCTGGAATAGTGATAACGTGTCACTATCTAGTGATAATGTGTCAGCCAGCTGCTCCAGCTCTGCCTCCTCCTCCTCTCCCATTATTTCCCAACTTTCCCTCTCATCTTCCTCTGAGCTGTGACCTCCCTCAAACCCCTGTTGTAATTCTGAACTGTCTTCTTCTTCTCTGGAAGGGTCAGGTCTCCACCATTCCTCCTCTGCCCAGTCCCTGACACCCACTGAATTCCATAAATTATTATTAATATAATATAATATAATATAATATAATATAATATAATATAATAGTTATAATTATATACTGCCCTTCATTCAAAGAGCACAGGGCAATTTGCAACGCAAATACTTCCAAGTAGACATGCACAAGATTGTGATGTTGGATGTTCTAGCAGGGAAAGAAGAATTTTATATTAGCCATATGCCAACCTCTTCCTCAACAAAACAAGGACTGCAGACCTATACCTATTTAAATAATGCAGCTAAAGTTACTTTCACACACCTGGCACCTGAGTGTTTAAATAGGATAGGGAGGAGTCTATCTTACTGTTTTTAATGCGTGGCCCTTTAAATGATAGCTCAGTTGTGCAAGATCCACTTTTCCATACAAGATGGAGCACAGCTTGTTTTCTCCTGCTCCGGAGGGTAGGACTCGAACCAACGGCTTCAAGTTGCAAGAAAGGAGATTCCGACTAAACGTCAGGAAGCACTTTCTGACAGTAAGAGCTATTCAACAGTGAAACGGTTTCCCTCAGGAGGTTGTAGGCCCTCCTTCCTTGGAGGTTTTTAAGCAGAGGTTGTGTGGTCATCTGTTATGGATGCTTTAGTTGAGATACCTGCACTGCAGGGGGTTGGACTAGATGACCATTGGGGGTCCCTTCCAACTCTACAATTCTATGATTCTATGTATAATCAAACTCAGCAGGTGTGAACCTAAGAACAGCCTTCCTGGATCAGACCTAAAATCCATCTCTTCCAGCATTTTTCCCCACAGTGGCCACCAAGTGTCTCTGGGAAACCCACAAGCAAGACATGAAGGAAAGCGCTTTCTCCCTCTTACTCTCCGGCAACCAGCACTGAGAGGCAAAGCACCCCTGAAGCTGGAAATAGCATACAGACACCATGATTAATAGCCACTGAGAGCTTTATGTGTCTGGTCTGGTCCTCTTTTAATGCTTTCTGTTTTTTTTAACAATCCAGTACGGTGTCTTGCGGCAGTTAACCCTGCGCACTGTTGTGTGAAAAATTACTCACTTGCTACCATCCTGAATCAATCGGTATCGCCGGATGACCACTAGGCACTACTATTATGAGAACAGAAGGGGGGGGGAACCTCCACTTTTCTCAAAACATGTATGATTTTATGAACCTCCATAATGCTCTCTCTTACCTGCCCTTCTCACATTTAAAAAGTGTTTCTCAAAGAGATCGTTCCGGCGTGCGTGTGCGTGTGTACACACAGCCCTCAACGTGTGTTGTGACAAATTAACTTTCTGTAAGTGAAAGTGAATCAAGGTACGAGCCACCTTCACGTCCAAAGGAGGTCCAGCAAAAAATTTTTAAAGCTAATTTAATTGCTGAAACATATTACCCCCAAATGCTTGAGCTTGAAATGATTTGATTCCTTATGGACATTATTAAAACACACAGATCTATTGTACATTTCAGGGACATTCTGTCAAACATTAGAATTTACTCTGGAATTAGCCAGGGACTTGATGTTTGAAGTCTGCAAATGAATGTAAATCAAGTTCAGAATGAGTATATTAAAATGATGATTTAAAAGCACTTCAAAGGCTAATTGAAAGCTGATTAATCTAAATTTTGTTTCATGTCTTTTGCCTTTGTACACTGAAAGTTATGGTAACTTCCCTGCAATCAGTGCTCCAGGAAAAAAACCCACAGATATATTATACACACGAACATGCTTCTCTTTGCTAATTTTTAAGTTCAAAAGAAAGAAGCTAAACTTTATACACATAAAAAATAATGTGTGCTTTCACAGCATGCTACATTTGCAACCAAAAGGCCAGAATATATATTAATTTTTTACTTCTGCGTGTATGTTTATGGGAAGTTACCACAGATTTTGATGGGGGCTTTTGCATTTTCAGCCCCATTCTAAACAAGGAAAGAGATGTTGGTTCTACTGAAGGTTCATATATTTTTAAGAACCAATAGGTCAATATATAACCATGTTCTCTCTGAACCAGGGATGGCAAACCTGCTTCAAACCTTGGTTAAGATGTGAAACCTAACTGGTGTCAGGGCTTTTCCCCCCAGTCAGAACTCAGTTCTGGCACTTCTCAGGTGGGCGCCATTGCCATTATAAGAGAACAAAGGAGGCGTTATTTTTGGCACCTCTTCTAGAAAAAATAGCTCTGGTTAGTATTAATTATGGTCAGCACTAGTGCAATAAACCATGGTTAAAACAAGTAAGGGGGAAGGGAAAGGGGGAAGGGGGAAGGGAGCACATAAGCCTGTGGTCCACACCAAAACTCTTAAGCATGGTAAAGTTTAGCAGCATTACATATACACTAGGCTCCAATATAAGCTTTCTCTTCCTTCTATTTAAGTGATGGAAGATAGGCAAGTACTGATTACTTTCATTTATTACTCCTGAGGCTGCATCATTTCTCTTTCAGGACTAAACTGCGGCAGTCCTTTTGCGCTTCAATGTGACCTGCATTAGAAAACTTATTATTCACTCCTATCCATAGTAAAAAAAAACAAACCCTGAAACTAATGCAGCTAGTAGTTAATTTCAAAAACATATCCTGCATTATCAGAGAACTGTAGGGGCTTCACAGGTCATCTACGCTAATTTCCTACTAAGAAGGAATGACTCCTACACTACCCATCCCTGCCAGCAGCTCATCTAGTCTCAGATTCAAATAACGCAGCAACAGCAAATTCTTCACAACTTCTCTAGTCTGATTCTTCTACTAGCCAAATCATGCCTATCATTAGAAAATCTTTCCTAATAGTCAACAAAGTGTTATGGCGCCCAAGCTTAAATCTATCATACAAATGTTAATCTGTCATACGGTTCCTCAAAGGCATTGGTGCACCTTCTTCTCTTCTCATGTTGGAGCAAATGAGGAAATCCTGTGTACGTGGGCATCACTGCCATAGCCATACTGAATGAATGCTATAACCCTTTTCAAATACACATTAGAAAAATGAAGAAAAAAACCTAAAACTTGTCCATCATCATAGGTGTTATGTATTCAGTGGTCTGTGTTTTCCTGAGCTTGAGTCTGGACTAAGGATCCTCAGTCCCTGTGTTCTGATTTGATACTTGATATCCAATCACAGAACATTTCAGGACTTGGGCCTCTGCCATTGGCCCTTAACCTCTGAGTCATGATTCACAGCTTTCAAGTTTAGACAGCCAATCACGGTGGGAGAGGGAGTGGCCCAGGCTTTCAGGAATGTATATAAGCAGTTGCTTGGCCCCTGCTGCCCAGTTATGCTAGTTCAATAAAGGTTCTTGCTGTTGTCACTGTGTCTTGCCTCGTGGGAACCCACCTACACTTCAATAAGATAGTCCTACACCCTGTGGTCACAGGTTAGATCTGACCATAAATGGGTGGGCTCTGTAGGCCAGAGTCTCTTGCCTCTTGTCAGTAATGTTGACATAGGGAAGACACATGATGCTACTGTGTTCAGAGTCGCCCCTCTCCCATGAGACATCACTGGCTGCCACTTGAGGAAGTGGTGGGTAGCAAAATGTCATGCATGATTTTGTTGAACCACATATCTTCATTAACTAAATGGTACTGGGAGGTGCGGGGGGGGGGGGGCTGTGGACTGGTAGCGTTCATTATAACGCGCAGTTTGGGCCTGAGACCCATTCATTTTCCGGAAAACTGAAGTAGCTTTCCAAAGTGAATTGCTTTAGCTCCGTTTCAGCCCAGGCTAGTCGGCAAAGGCGGAGGATAAATGAATCCCCAAAGCACTGCAAAACTTCCGCAGTAAAAATGTAAATGGATTATCTCCCCTATTAATATCTCACTAAACAGCCACACTTTAGAAGCAATCATTTATCTGTGGCTCACAACATAAAAGCTAAATGATATTTTCACCATGAATCATTGGGTTGCTCTAAGATGAGTGTAGATGGTGGGCTGGGCCTAACTCAGCAATCTCCTAGGAGGAAATAAAATATTCAGACCATCTTGCAAGTAGGCTTCTATTTGTCACTCTCTCCACCCCACCCACAACCACAGAACCAATTTGCAAGCAATACTTAATTTTCTGCCAACGTGACGGTTGGGTGCTAGCACTAAGGAGCATGAATGAGATTTGTTCTGATTGAGTTTTCAAAGGCACAAATACAAACCCGGAAGAACAGTCTTAACACTTCTACTGTATTGGGTTGATAACCCATATTTTTTTTAACCGTCCAAGCTACATAGCCCCAAAGGAAGATATATGCCACTATTACTGTGTCCTTATTCCTATTGCAGCCATGCAGTTGTCTGCTGCAAAGCACAACACTGCACAGGATAGAGCCCTACAGAACTTCATCTGCGTGTTCTTCAGGGCATGACACATTTCCTGTGGGTGTACAAAAGTTCTGGAAATGGTACCAAAAAAAGGAACCAAAATAATCAAGGGGTTGGTTTGAATTTCTGTATGTAAAAAGCTAAAATGATTTTAGCTGGTGGATTTTAAGATGGTTAAAGAAGGAGAACAGAAAGAGAAATCTTTGCCTCCCTCTCTCATAATGAAGGGGTCTTAGAGACTGCCTGTGGCCTGTGGCTGGAAACAGGATTCTGAACTAGGTGAACACACCATCTGATCCAGCAGGGCCTCTCTCAGGGTTCTTCGTATAAAAATAATTTGTTCTCTAGAGGCTAATCTATACTCATGGTTTATAACGTTAAGGAAGGGTTAAGGAATAGTTTGCGTAATGCAGATGGACACATTACACCCTACTTTTAACGTTCGTTTATATACTATTGAAATGTGACATCAGAGGGCGATGCGGAGGAACCAGCAATAGGAAAACTGTGTTTTTATGGAGAAAACAAGGTAAGAAGCACTTTTTAATTTACCAGTATGTCCTGTGTCGTTTTAGAAAGATATATCTAATAACATTCAGAGAGATCCAGGACTCAGCTACATTAGTAAAGAAAAAGTGTTTTATATGAGTTATAAAGCTGTGACACCAGATGGCGCTGTGGAGTCCCATCTTTCGCCAATGTGATTTCCCATAACAAAGTTTACAATGCGTTTTCCTGAAACACTTTTTTGATGTGTCTAGATCCAGCCCTAGTCTAGCACTTACTCAGATCTCAATAAACTTTGCCTGACCAAACTGAGGAGACTGTTTAATTATGAATCCAGTCTCACAAGACTATTTAGAGGCATGACACGTCCAGATATATTGTCGTAATACTTACCGTTTCTTAATGTGAAAAATGCTATATAGTAATTTCCAATGTTTGGGTGGCCGATATCTAAGAATTTTTGGGCCAATTCCCAGCAAGTGCCCATGGTGGAAAATGCATCAAGGTATGCCCAATAAAAGGGACATGGGTGGCGCTGTGGGTTAAACCACAGAGCCTAGGACTTGCTGATCAGAAGGTCGGCAGTTCGAATCCCCACAATGGGGTGAGCTCCCGTTGCTCAGTCCCTGCTCCTGCCAACCTAGCAGTTCGAAAGCATGTCAAAGTGCAAGTAGATAAATAGGTACCGCTCCGGCGGGAAGGAAAACGGCGTTTCCGTGCGCTGCTCTGGTTCGCCAGAAGCGGCTCAGTCATGCTGGCCACATGACCCGGAAGCTGTACACCGGCTCTCTCGGCCAGTAAAGCGAGATGAGTGCCGCAACCCCAGAGTCGGCCACAACTGGACCAAATGGTCAGGGGTCCCTTTACCTTTACCTATGCCCAATAAACTGCTATCTTACACCACTATTACTTAGCAACTTTCCAAGGATTATTTGCGCATAGTAAAGTGATATTCAACAGCCCTGAGGGAAGGATGGGATTGGGTGGCTCCAACTTCTAATTGCATGTTGATCTAAGCAGGAGAGCAGCAACAACAGGAAGCGAAAGGTGGATAAAGATCTCCCAGTATAGGCTGCCGGACCCAGCACGACTGTTTAAGATTCACTATCCCTTCCCTGGGCAACTCCAAAGAGTTGCATCTGAAATAGAATCCGCTGCTCCAACCTTGAATTGTAAAACTCACAAAAACAAAATAAAACTGCTATCCTGTTATCTGTGCAAACCAGCATTGTATTAACAACGTGTTATGCCAAGTGATATTTAGCTGACACTTTCTCCGAATGAACGGAATCAGAAAAACTCTGTGTCTCTATCGAGAATATATTAGTCATGCAATGGTGGATTAATCAGTTTGCAATGAATATAGAGTACATGTCAGTCCTTGAACAATGTGCAAATTATTTGAACACACTGCTACAGACGGGAGAGTTTTTTTATTACATTGTGATATGCATCAGCGAAATGGAAACACTCGTGTTTTAGCTTTGCCGCTTCACGATTTTTAGCTGTTTCCAAACAATTACTCCCTGAGAGAGGGAGAGAGAGCCTCCCTGGAATTGCGTGGGTGCCCAATAATCAAAATAGAGGAATATTACAAAGGAAAGGAGGTGGGTATACCTCTTGAGAGGCACTTTTGGTTAGTGGCATCTATGCTGCTGTTCTGCAATTCCATTTTCAGGAGTTCCACCACTTGCTGGGCTGGTGTTGTTCAATTAGTTTAGTCACAGCTATGGAGTCCCTCTGGGAAAACCACAGTATCTGGAAAGTGGCAATAGTGGACAATTCTGTTTCCTGTTGTGTCCTCTGATAGTTACTGCCACTTCACTGCAAATGCTGAAAAGGAAGACTTCTTGCCCACTAAGAGCCATGACTGTGCCTGCACATCATTTGATTTTGGGAAGGTGATGGCATCAGGTGTCACAGGTACCTGTTGGGTGAGGCTGTTAGCACAGATAAACCCATGGACATAAATCCATGCGATTTTAAATCTCCCACTGTTTGAAAATACTGTCCATCAGTTTATTTATTTCTTTTTACCTTTGGAAATTGTGCACTCAGTCTCTCTAGTGCATGGTCAAACACACACACACACATCCCTCTCTTACAATCTTTTTTCAAAAGCAACAATAATGAAAAGAGCTATTTTCCCATGCCACACACACACACAAAGTTGCTAGTGAAAAGTCAAATCATGACCACAATAAAGGATGAATTGAGTGTTTAAGTAAATGGTGACAGTGGGAGAGAAGTGAAAGGAATGCAGGAAATAATCTTAGATAAGCAGAGCAACAGCACCAATCCTTCACCCTGCATCTGCAGAGAGAGGGCTGAGATTTGAAAAATATGAGCAGACAGTGAAGTGGATGGATTTAAGGGAGAATGATTGCACTGTGGGTTCATCATACGAGTTTAGCTTCGAGTTGTGGTTGGTTTTAAAAGCTGCTTACCTAAGATGCAGCAAAATTAAAATAATGTGTGTATATGCAAAGGCACTTGTGCATATGTAGAATACAGGATTCTGTGTGCATATGTATTTTACACAACAGTCAGTTCCACATACTAGAATTTCTATAAAGAGGAATATGATACATTTTTCTATTTCCCTGTACAGTGTCACGCCAATATCACTGTAGAATAAATGTTTTTTGGGAGTGGGGGAGGATGCCAGAGAAGGCAGAATGTATTTCAGCAAAAACAATTGATCCTTTCGCTTGAGGGCTTGAAAGAGGATTTTTGAAGAGATAACAAAACCAAAAAAGAGAGTGTGTGTGTGTGTGTGTTGTAAGGCTACATAACCCAAAGTAGCTTAATTAGATAGTGGTGTGCAAAGCAAACTATGGCAAAGATAAGAATATCTTCTTTGTGGCATTTGTGCCTGTTCTTTTGGGCAATTTAGGATTGATCTGGCCCCTGGAAAATGCAGCACCGAGAATGGCTCCATGGATGCAAACACGGTAAAAATTGCTTCTGACCTGGTGGCTTCTGTGCTTAAAAGTTGTCATATCCTGGGAGCGACCTGACATTTCTACAAGCTCAGCAGCACATTTCTTAGCCCCCAGAACTGCCAACTGCAATCCAGCCCAAAGTTTAGGCACACTACTCATTTTCTACTGAGCCTCAAATTATGGCTGCTACGAGGAAATTCAATGTACAGTGGTACCTCGGGTTACATACGGTTCAGGTTACACATGCTTCAGCTTACAGTCTCTGCTAACCCAGAAATAATACCTCAGGCTAAAAACTTTGCTTCAGGATGAGAACAGAAATCGTGCTCCAGCGGCACGGCGGCAGCAGGAGGCCCCATTAGCTAAAGTGGTGCTTCAGGTTAAGAACAGTTTCAGGTTAAGAACCAACCTCCGGAACGAATTAAGTACTTAACCCGAGGTACCACTGTAGTAATATATTAGCACAGTCTGCCAGGTGACTCCATACCTCTGCCATATATTTTTGTTAGCAGCTAAAGGCGGCTGTTCCAAGTGACTTCTCTGTGGATAGTGCCATTATATAGTTTCGTCATTAGGTGGCTCTAGACTTATTTGCATCTTAGCGGAGCCAGGAGTTGCCAATTGTGGTTATGTTCCTGTTGGAGAGGGACAACAAAGTTCTTGCTTAGCCTCCTGACTTGTGTCTTTTGTGTGGCGTTTGTAATATGTAGACTGGTCCAATGGGGCAGCTCTCAGAAATCAACGATTTTCACACATAGCAGTGATGAGCCTGTGGTTTTCCATATGTTGTAGACCAGCTACCTCTGGAAGGCTACAGGTTTGCCATCCCTAACACATAGCAGCCAATTTGTTGCTGCTTTTTTTTCTTTATTAAACCTCATTGTGTGTATTCAAAACAGGGAACGAGGAATATCACCTTCCTGAGATGTTTTCAGTCTTTAATACACATAAAACGAACTAGGCACTTAGCACTGTCAGTATTAAAAAAAGTCTCTTGTTTGACATCAACTCTGCCCACCGGAAAGCAGTGCAGTATTCAAAAGCTAGAGAGAATGTTCAGCTTCTCACCCTCACATGTCAAGTCCCATCAGATTATCCGAAAAGGTTTTTTTAAAAAAGGAAATTTAAAAAGAAATTAGGCAGGCCTATTCACAAGGGAATGTTTTGTGAAGAGAAAACTCTTGAATTATAAGACAAGCAAGGTTTCCTCCCATAAAAGAGCTTTGCTTTACAGGGACCTTGAAAAAGCTCAAGCTGAAACACAGTAGTAAAGGCAAATGGAATTCTGATATACTTTATGGCGTACTTAAAGTGAATGCAAACCTCCACACCATATAATAAACAAGGGGGGGGGGTTGTTTGTTATAAAAGCCAACTCATCCACTCATGTTGGACAGAAGGACATGATTTTTTCTGTATCCATTTGAACATTAAGGAAGGTGCTAATGGCCACTTCAAACAATATGACTACCATACTGATGCTTTATCTATGTGTGTGTGTATACCTTGGTTTTATTGTATTTTATGTTGTAAGCCGCCTTGAGAAATTTTATGAAAATGCGTATCATAACCTTTCAAATAAATACATAAATACCATGTAAAGGTTGCTTGAAACATTACACGGTTCCTCCGTGATGCAAGCTGTTTTATGAGGTCTAGCTTCTACTATGAACCTGCTGCAATAAAATACAGTGGTACCTTGGGTTAAGAACTTAATTCGTTCCAGAGGTCCGTTCTTAACCTGAGGCACGCTTTCGCTAATGGGGCCTCCTGCTGCCGCTGCGCCGCTGGCGTGAGATGTGAGATTTCCGTTCTTATTCTGGGGCAAAGTTCTTAACCTGGAGCAACCACTTCTTGGTTAGCGGAGTTTGTAACCCGAAGCGTCTGTAACTCAAAGTGTCTGTAGCGCAAGGTACAACTGTATTCCAGTATGGCAAGGAACAGGTGGGATTCAGCAAAACTGTGCCAACGAGCAATCTTGTCTTAATAACAATAACTATAATCAGGGCTTTTTTTCCAGCTGGAACTCAGTTCCGGCACCACTCAGGTGAACACCGTTGCCATTATAAGAGAACAGGTAGGCTTCATGGTGAGTTCTGGCACCTCCTTTTCTAGAAAAATAGCACTGATAGTATTATTAATAATAATAATAATAATAATATGCTGCCCATCTGACTGGGTTGCCCATAAATGATAGCACAAGCATTGCAAACACCTCTAAAAGGATACTGCCATTCTAGAGATAAAAGAGGCTCAGAAAAGGAACTGGCCTGCAAAGCCAAAGAACTCAATACTGAGCTTGATTAATTCATAGTCCGGCTCTGCTTAAGGAAGTCTTCTATCTTCTTTAGTTAATGGTCTGGCCTATGTAACTTAGAACCCACCAAGCTGAATGCAGCCTTCCAGCTCACCTACTGAGGTCTCAATAAATTTTCTGTTTTTGTTAAGTACCCATAACTATAAATTTAGTGGCCTGGTAGGCCACTGTGCAGTGGGCCACATTTGACTTGGTGGATCGCAAGTTGTAGAGGATTGCAACAGGAGAAAAAGCATGGGGGCAATTGGCCACAACTAACCACACACTAGATTTGGCAATATTTCTCTATTTTTTCTACTCAGAGACAGGAACAGACACCATTCCTAATATCGCAGCTGTCTTTTTTGCCGTTCCACTTCCCTGCTTATTCTTCCCTTCCCCCAAATTTGCTTCTAACTAGATCAAGCAGACGTTTGGAATGATTATCAGGACACAATAAAAGGCTGAAAATTAGTCATTTGGCTTAAAAGAGAAAGAAAACACACCTCATATCTGAAGGGGCACCGTGTCCTCACAACATTTAAGGATTACAGGATGACAGAGCAGATTTGATTTATACTCTCTGTGCAGTTTGCATTAAAACTAACCTGTCTTTAAGGATGATTGTTTTTGGCACAGAAAAAAGGTGAAACAGTTAATTTCAAAAAAAGCATAAAAGGAACTTGGGAGAGTGGGGGGATATTCAAACTCACAACTGTATCCATTTTCATAATATATATCAAGCTGTAATTGCAAGATTGTAAGCGATGATTTGCTGCACCCCTGGCTCCCCAACCTCAGCACCTCAGCAGTGGGGAATGTGGCTCTTAGGATGAAAAAGTTTGCCCATCCCTGCCTTACATGACTGGTGGCGGATACTGAAGTGAGATGGGCCGCTTCACGCTCCTTAACAACAGCCCCAACCCTTTCAGGCTGAGCACCTGCTGTGCTGTCTGTGAAGACGAAAGAGAATGCCTATACATGAAATCATACACCATAATAAATGCCCTTTTCATTCAGGCACTACCTGTTAAGCACTAAAGCGCCAAGCCAGGTGCAGAGGATGGCTCCCTTGCTACGCTCGGGGACACTTGTTTTCTCAATGCATATGCTCCCTGAGAATCATAATGTGCTCAGAGAGGTGAAGAACGTAACTTATCAGAGGAGCTTATCAGAGCTTGCAGGGCAGCAGCTGAAGAAGAAGCAAAAAGGGTTTTCTTGTGTGTGTGTTTCTTTGTGGCTGATTAGCTGCTCTCCCTGTGCAAAGGTCAGAGGGGGCAGGGTTTCTGTTGAGGCAGGTGATTAGCTGTGGGAGGAGCTTATCAGAGCTTGCAGGGCAGCGGCGCGCGCCTAGCGGCACGCGCAGTTTGATCCATCTTTTAGATTTAGGGGAGCTAGTCTCAAACGTTTGTTGGGGGAGACCTAGGTTTTTTGGGGGGAGTTATTTGTCCTGTCTTCACGCTTTTTATGATGGAGGACCGCTGTAGCCACCCCCAACAACACGTTCTCAAGATGGAGAGGGAGGGAACAGCTGCAGTCGCCTGCGGTTCCTGCGCAATGTTTGCAATCTTGCCCAAGGTTGCAGGCAGCTTTACCTGCAGCAATTGCATGTTGATTGCCCTCTTAGAAGACAAAGTCCAGCAACTGGAGGAACATGTAGCTATGCTCCAAAGAATTAGAGAGCTGGAGCTCTTCTTGGAAGCAACAGAGCACACCGTCTCCACCAAGGAGGAGACAGGGGACTCCCCTGAGGAGGCTAGTTCACCAACGCAGGAGCCAGATATATGGAGAAACGTGACTCAAAGAAGTAGGAGGCCCAGGGTTCGCTCTGATTGTTTAGAAATACACAATCGCTTTGAGGTCCTCTCCCCTAGCATGGAAGACGAAGAGCAGACTCCATTTGAGGATCTCTCCCTCATTACAGTCGATCAGGTATATGAAGACGAGCAGCAAAGTCAGTCCTCAGGGAATGTGCAGGCGACCTTGGAACGGACAGCTCACGGAAGAACCCCGACCAAACCTAAGAGGAGGCGTGTAGTGGTGATAGGGGATTCCCTACTGAGGGGAACAGAAGCAGTGATCTGTGGGCCTGACAAGATGTCTCGGGAAGTGTGCTGTCTCCCCGAGGCTAAGATCCAAGATGTAACTGAACGACTGCAAGGAATCATAAAACCCACTGACAAATACCCCTTCCTCTTGATTCATGTGGGAACCAATGACACTGCAAGCAATAGCCTCCAGAAGATCAAAAGAGACTACGAGGCTCTGGGCAGGAAATTGAAGCAATTAAATGCACAAATTGTCATCTCATCTGTCCTCCCAGTTGAACGACGTGGCCCAGGGAGAGAGGGAAAAATAGTGGAAGTGAACAGCTGGCTTCGCAAATGGTGTAAACAGGAACGGTTTGGATTCTTAGATCACGGACTGCAGTTTCTTGAAGATGGACTTCTGGCAAGCGATGGGCTGTACCTCACAACAGTTGGGAGGAATGTTTTTGCCAAAAATCTCAGAAACTTCATCAGGAGGGCTTTAAACTGACTAATGTGAGGGAGGCAGACAGTGCTCCTGAAGGTAGGAGTCTATCAATTGATGAAGATGATCATCCAAATGTCATAGACCAAATGGAGCAAACAGCACACAGACCTAGTGGTGGGAGGAAAAAATCCTTAAATAAGAGACACGGGGGAATGATTAATGGACTTCAATGTCTGTACACTAATGCGCAAAGCATGGGAAATAAACAAGATGAGCTTGAGCTCTTGGTACAGCAAACTAAATATGACATAATAGGCATCACTGAAACCTGGTGGGATAAGTCCCACGATTGGAATATAATAATGGAGGGATACAATCTATTTCAGAGAAACAGACCAGACAAGAAAGGAGGAGGAGTGGCGTTATATGTCAGGGATGTGTATACCTGTGAAGAGATCCAAGATTTAGAACCTCAAAGCCAATTTGACCATTTGGGTCAAAATTAAGGGAGAGAAGAATAACAGTGACCTCATTGTGGGAGTTTACTATAGATCCCCAAGCCAAACGGAGGACATAGATGATGCCTTCCTGGAACAGATGGCTAAGCATGCAAAAGGAAGGGAGATAGTAGTAATGGGGGACTTCAATTACCCGGATATTTGTTGGATGTCAAACTCAGCCAAGAGCATAAGGTCAAACAGATTCCTCACTGGCCTTGCAGACAACTTCGTTGTCCAGAAAGTGGGAGAAGCAACAGGAGGAACAGCTGTTTTAGATCTGGTCCTAACCAATGTTGATGACCTGGTTAGTGGGGTAGAAGTGGAAGGATCATTAGGCGCGAGTGATCATGCTCTTCTGAAGTTTACTATACAGCGGAAAGGAGCAGCCAAGCATACTAGGACTCAATTTCTTGACTTTAAGAAAGCCGACTTCATAAAACTTAGGGAAGTGCTGGGTGAGATCCCATGGACAGTAATACTAAAAGGAAAGGGAGTTCATGATGGCCGGGAGTTTCTTAAGAGGGAGATAGTAAAAGCACAACTTCAGGCAATACCAATGAGATGGAAACATGGAAGGTGCCTAAAGAAGCCAGGGTGGCTATCTAAAGAACTTTTAACCGAGTTAAGATTAAAAAAGGATGTGTACAAAAAATGGAAAAGGGGGGAAACCACCAAAGAGGAATTCAAACAAATAGCCAGCACGTGTAGACACAAAGTCAGAAAAGCTAAAGCACAGAATGAACTCAGGCTTGCTAGAGAGGTTAAAAGCAACAAAAAAGGCTTTTATGGGTATGTTCGTAGCAAAAGGAAGAACAAAGAAACAGTGGGGTCACTCAGAGGAGAAGATGGTGAAATGCAAACAGGGGACACAGAAAGGGCTGAACTCCTCAATGCCTTCTTTGCCTCAGTCTTCTCCGATAAAGAAAACAATGCCCGACCTGAAGAATTTGGAGTAAATGATTCAGCAAAGGAAACACAGCCCAGAATAACTAAGGAGATAGTACAAGAATACTTGGCTAGTTTAGATGTATTCAAGTCTCCAGGGCCAGATGAACTGCATCCAAGAGTATTAAAAGAACTGGCAGATGTGATCTCAGAACCACTGGCAGTCATCTTTGAGAATTCCTGGAGAACAGGCGAAGTCCCGGCAGATTGGAGGAGGGCAAACAGTCTGTGAGCACCTAGAAAGGAATGCTGTGATCACCAATAGTCAGCATGGATTTCTAAAAAATAAGTCATGTCAGACTAACCTGATCTCGTTTTTTGACAGAATTACAAGCCTGGCAAATGAAGGGAACGCAGTGGATGTAGCCTACCTTGATTTCAGCAAGGCATTTGACAAAGTGCCCCATGATATTCTTGTAAAGAAGCTGGTAAAATGCGGTCTTGACTATGCTACCACTCAGTGGATTTGTAACTGGCTGACTGACCGAACCCAAAGGGTGCTCATCAATGGTTCCTCTTCATCCTGGAGAAGAGTGACTAGTGGGGTGCCACAGGGTTCTGTCTTGGGCCCGGTCTTATTCAACATCTTTATCAACGACTTGGATGATGGACTCAAGGGCATCCTGATCAAATTTGAAGATGACACCAAACTGGGAGGGGTGGCTAACACCCCAGAGGACAGGATCACACTTCAAAACGACCTTGACAGATTAGAGAACTGGGCCAAAACAAACAAGATGAATTTTAACAGGGAGAAATGTAAAGTATTGCACTTGGGCAAAAAAAATGAGAGGCACAAATACAAGATGGGTGACACCTGGCTTGAGAGCAGTACATGTGAAAAGGATCTAGGAGTCTTGGTTGACCACAAACTTGACATGAGCCAACAGTGTGACGCGGCAGCTAAAAAAGCCAATGCAATTCTGGGCTGCATCAATGGGAGTATAGCATCTAGATCAAGGGAAGTAATAGTGCCACTGTATTCTGCTCTGGTCAGACCTCACCTGGTTTACTGTGTCCAGTTCTGGGCACCACAGTTGAAGAAGGACACTGACAAACTGGAATGTGTCCAGAGGAGGGCAACCAAAATGGTCAAAGGCCTGGAAACGATGCCTTATGAGGAACGGCTAAGGGAGCTGGGCATGTTTAGCCTGGAGAAGAGGAGGTTAAGGGGTGATATGATAGCCATGTTCAAATATATAAAAGGATGTCACATAGAGGAGGGACAAAGGTTGTTTTCTGCTGCTCCAGAGAAGCGGACACGGAGCAATGGATCCAAACTACAAGAAAGAAGATTCCACCTAAACATTAGGAAGAACTTCCTGACAGTAAGAGCTGTTCGACAGTGGAATTTGCTGCCAAGGAGTGTGGTGGAGTCTCCTTCTTTGGAGGTCTTTAAGCAGAGGCTTGACAACCATATGTCAGGAGTGCTCTGATGGTGTTTCCTGCTTGGCAGGGGGTTGGACTCGATGGCCCTTGTGGTCTCTTCCAACTCTATGATTCTATGATTCATTTCTTTTCACGGAGCAAAAGGTTCGCTGAGCCACACGCTCAAATGGTCCAAGATCTTCTGTGGCATTTTCCAAAGTACTGCTCAGGAAATATGCCTGGTGTGATTTATTCAGTGCTTTTAGCAGGCAATGGTCTGGTTAAAAGTAATCAAACAAGGGACATGAGGGACCAAGCTCCCACAACTGTGGCCATTTCTCTTGCCCTTCTTCCTTTCCCCACTCTCTAATGCCCTATGGTAAGCTTTGCAAACCTTGTGCTCTCAGGATGTTTTGGACTACAACTTCCATCAGCTGCAGCCAGCTCAGTTGTACTGGCTGGAATTGATGGGAGTAGTTGTCCAAAACATCTGGAGAGCACTGGATTGGTGAGGGACACCCTATGGCAGCCTTTCTCAGCCTTGGGTCCCCAGATTTTATTGGAGTAAACTCCCATCATCCTTGACCACTGGTCCTGCTAGCTAGGGATGATGGGAGTTGTAGTCCAGAAACATCTGGAAACCCAAGGATGAGAAAGGCTGCCGTATGGTATAAGTTTCTTAAGGGATGTATGAATCTGTCAATTTCAGTTTTGCTCAGTTTCTCATTTTACCAGCCTTGTTCAATTTTCCACATTTCCAGAGCAGCCTGCATATATGACATAAATCCTCAGGAAAATTCATCAGCATTATCATGCAAATTTCTCTTAATATACACATTTTTGCATGCAGTTTTGACTAATATACACTGTTTTGCAAGCAATTTCCTCTAAAATATTGTATTCTTATTTGTTGTTTTCACTAATGTATGCATTTTCAAGCATGCTTTCAACAAATATACACATATTTGTACACATTTTCTGGCTGGACAACTGAACTGCAAAATTCAGAGAAATGCTAATTTCAGATAGCTGTGTTTCAGCTTGTGTATTGGTTTGAAAAGTATGCACTAGATAGTTTCTCATTACAATGCAAACAAAAATGAATTTATCCCCCATCCCTATCCCTATTGCAGCAGATAATTACATGGGTATGAGAGTTTAGAAGTACTGAGTGCAGAATACTAAAGCAGGGGAAATACTTTGTAAATAGACATTAAACAGCACTCTCTGAAAGGATCCAAAGTCAGCTATTGTTAAAAGAGGAGTTCTGAAACTCACAGTGGTAACTGTGAGAGGGAACGAACGTACTTCTGGCCCCATTATAAATTTTAGACCTCAGTAATTCTTCTCCCTCTCTGCTTCCATTCCTTCCTCCAACATGCAGTGCACAGAGCTTTTCTATTACAACATCTTCTGTCTCTCTGAAGAGGCTGCTCAGATGTTTCATCAACAATAAGTTCATTTTACAGGCACCCACTTGAAGACCCACAGTTCTTCCTGAACATAAAAAGGGAGACATCCCGAAGGGTGTCTGGGGAGACAGAAGTGGGCGAATAATGCTGGTGTCAGTCACTCATCCGTTATGTGATTAAAGGATGTTCTTTTCAAGAATTATAGGCTAGATACCAGCAACAGAGCATTTACCTTAACCAGGCTGTATTTACAGCATCTTAGAAAGAACCAAACTCTTATGGAGACCTGATGCACCACTGATGCCTTCTTCAGTGGAAGCCTAATGAGTTGAGTTGCTGATGTGGTTATGGATCTCTGAATGCCCGGAGAGTGGTCTCTTCGTGGCACAACACCCAGAGAAATATATTTGAGAATTGCTATTGAATTCTTAGTGCATGCCCAGATGGTGTCTGCTTGCACTCTCAAGTCTGGTATTGTGGCACCCAACCAGAAGTGTGGAAGATTCTGAAAGGTAAAGCTTTACAGGACATTGCCTTGCTCACTATAGGAAGATACCTTACATCCACCTCTCCACCATGCATGGAGTTATGATGTGACATTAATGAATCAATTGTGTGGGTGTTGTTGTGTTCAAATAATAATAATAATAATAATAATAATAATAATATATAATCATAACAATTTATTATTTATACCCTGCCCATCCAGCTGGGTTTCCCCAGCCACTTTGGGTGGCTTCCAACAAATATTAAAATACAATAGTCTGTTAAATATTAAAACACCAATATTCTAGATGCAGGTTACATGGACTAATCGTCTAGAAATGTGCTGCAGAAAGGCATCCCCCAGTTCCTGTTTATATGATCAAGAGTCTAAGGTACTGGAAGAACATTCTGTTGCTTAATAGGATTCTTTTCTTGGTGAGTCCTCAGGGGTTTCTCAGGGGTAGTTACAATCTATCAGCTAAATATGAATTTTTGTATACGCCGCAATAGTAAAACACAATATTAACCCAATTGATCATTACAATAACTATAACAGTCAATCACCTCAATGTGTGCTTAGCCAAGTGGTTTCGTTGTTACCTTTGCCTGTTGTTTTAAAGATGGCGATTTAACATTCCAGATTAAAATTTTCCAACCAGGGGGCATCCATTACTCATGAACAGGGGCTGACCTCGAAAGTACATTCAACTGCAAATGTAACATCAGGCCAGTTATTATATGTTTATGGTGGTGATTTAGGGCTGGATTTATAGGAATAACTGGGTGGCCTTTGCTCAGATATAAGCTCCAAGTCACAACGGGCTTTACCACCCTCAAACTTTCTAGAGCTCATTCATTTCCACCGCCTGCCCCCAGTAATCTCAGCTTACATTTTATGAGGGCAAAAGTACACATTATTGCAGCAAATACAGATCCCCAAAGCCCCCATTGCTCAGGCAATGGCAGTTTGGGGGCAGTGGGGCACTCTCAGAGAAAAAATGACAGAAGGGAAGAAGTTGCTTAAGCGGGTGGCGCTGTGGGTTAAACCACAGAGCCTAGGGCTTGCTGATCAGAAGGTCGGCGTTCGAATCCCCGCGACGGGGTGAGCTCCCATTGCTCGGTCCCTGCTCCTGCCAACCTAGCAGTTCGAAAGGACGTCAAAGTGCAAGTAGATAAATAGGTATCGTTCTGGCGGGAAGGTAAATGGCGTTTCCGTGCGCTGCTCTGGTTCGCCAAAAGCGGCTTAGTCATGCTGGCCACATGACCCGGAAACTGTATGCCGGCTTCCTTGGCCAATAAAGCGAGATGAGCGCCGCAACCCCAGAGTCAGCCACGACTGGACCTAATGGTCAGGGGTCCCTTTACCTTTACCCACCAGTTATCTTCCGCAAACTCCGCCCTTCCACCACTATCCCTGGTTTATTTCTGGTCTCTGAGCTTTAGCTGGGGAAAAAACAGTTGTGGGAAGAGGATGTGGGAAAGAACTGTCAGGCAGAGGAAATGTTAAATATTCCCTCCTGGGCGTTGGTTTCCCTTTGCAAATGCTCGTCACCCCTAGGTGAACATTAACCTTACAAGGCAAGCACAAGTTTGGGGATCTCACGATCCCCTCCTTAAAGCTCATTTTGGCCGGTTGCATGCTAGTATACAACAAAGGTCCATATAGTTAAAGCTATGGTTTTCCCAGTAGTGATGTATGGAAATGAGAGCTGTACCATAAAGAAGGCTGATCGCAGAAGAATTGATGCTTTTGAATTATGGTGCTAGAGGAGACTCTTGAGAGTCCCATGGACTGCAAGAAGGTCAAACCTATCCATTCTGAAGGAAATCAGCCCTGAGTGCTCACTGGAAGGACAGATCCTGAAGCTGGAACTCCAATATTTTGGCCACCTCATGAGAAGAGAAGACTCCCTGGAAAAGACCCTGATGTTGGGAAAGATAGAGGCCACAAGGAGAAGGGGACGACAGAGGACGAGATGGTGGACAGTGTTCTTGAAGCTACCAGCATGAGTTTGACCAAACTGCGGGGGGCAGTGGAAGACAGGAGTGCCTGGTGTGCTCTGGTCCATGGGGTCACAAAGAGTCGGACACAACTAAACAACAACAACATGCTGGGTCCTGATGTGTACTACTAATGCAGGCAACGGTCTCCTTAGTCCAGAAAGACCAGCTGGGGAAAAATACACACACATTGTCCATCAGGGACAGCTTTTTGATGAAAGGCTAAAGCTCTCCCTTGTGCTGCGTGAATGCCAGCGACAACATTCACGTTCATCTGTTCTTTCTTCCCCTAAAGGTAACAGCAGGACATGCATCCTTGGATGCAGGGATCACCATGGGAATTAGGGTATTTAACAAATCATACACTAAACAGCTGACTCCTGCGGATGCCTGAATAAAACGGGCAGAGCACAGCTGCCACCCGTCATACGCCTCTTCGAACACTATCCTTCATTACAAGCACATTTGGACCTTCTCCTATCAAGCACCAAGCACAGAGCATCGCTTTTACCTGGAAAGAGATCGCTTGAGCTCCCATCCCCTCAGAATCACTCATTTGTGATTATCGGTGCTGTGCGACATGAGAACGTTAAGAAAAGCCCTGTTGGATGAGGCTGAAGACTCTTTCAATTGAACATCCTATTCTCGCAGAGGCCAACCGGATGCCCATAAGCATCTCACGAGGAGAGCATGAGCACAGCGTCTCACAGAAGTGAGGGAGTGGAGACAGAGGTAGGAAAGGATGACCTCATCCTCATCCCGAGTTTTACAAGACACTGTCTAATCATCACGAGGCGGAAGAAA
The DNA here is from genome assembly GCF_964106645.2 of Podarcis pityusensis. Lineage (NCBI taxonomy): Eukaryota > Metazoa > Chordata > Lepidosauria > Squamata > Lacertidae > Podarcis > Podarcis pityusensis. The sequence continues at coordinate 65,149,876 of NC_138031.1, forward strand.
AAGTGCAGCAGCAGCCCCCTGACACCGAAAAACCTCATGTAAATGATTAAGCAGAAGCAAAAATGCTAGTAGGTCACCTGGCTCAAGAACTTTCATTTCAGAAGAAGACAACAAAACTCCATGTTTGCTGCATTAGTGCCTGTTACAGGTCTTGTCTGTCCCTTCTCCCACTTCTCCAGTCAGTCAGTCAGTCAGTCAGTCCGTCAGAACTCTTCTTGTCCTTAGTCCCCTGTGATGTTTTCCCACATTTTTTCTCTCATTAGCCCGTCTTTCCCTCAACTTCCTGAATACCGATGCCTTTTAATACTGTATATACTGATGTCAGCTACCAGTTAATGTGAACAAGCGGTACTATTAATAGAGATGTCTAGGCTGCTTTTCATTCCAACCCCTCAGGAAGGCCTTTAAGAACAACAGAACAAAATGCACAGGGCAAATTCTAAGGCGAAAGGGGGGGAAAATATCCACATTTTTTCAGCATCTTAGAACATCATCTCCTTTGTTTGTGGGTTCATTATGGATGCTTCCTAGTTTTTGCATTTCAAAAAATTCATTTTAAACTGATTTTAATGTTGTACTTTTAAATTATTGCAACCTAGTCTGGGACCTTATGGTGAAGGTAAGAAATTGAAATAATAATAGTAGCAGCAAGCGTTAATCATTAATAAATTACTACTACTGATGATGATGAGCTACCTTTGCCTTAAGTAATATAGTAATAATAATAGTAATAATAATGGGCTTCCTTTGTCTTAGCTACTCAGTTTCCTGGATCTCTTTTCACAGCTTTCCACCCCTGACCAACCCTCTCTTGATCGTACTACCCTCAGGCCTGTGTAAGGGGTTTTTCCTTTGTCAAGTGGATATTTAAATCCACAAATAAAATGCAGCAAGCTCCTGAGTTGAGCTCCATTCCCTGAGAAGCTAAGCTATTAAACAGCATCCCAAGATATTAATCAACATTCCAGGGCATCAAAGGAGTTCTATATCATTGTCTACAATGTACACTATATACTCTCCTGCCCACTTCAAAACTGGACGAATTGCCTCTTTCATTTGAACTTGAAACAAAGGAATTATGCCCTAAATGTACATACCAACTTTTATTTTCCTTTTTCAAGGGAAATAATCCAATTTCTTACACTGCTTGGAAATAAGTGGCTGGGCCGGGCCCATATTTGTACTTGAAACACAGGAATATTTCCTGCGTTGCAAGCTTCATGGCTCCACCGTAAAGTTTAAGAGAGATATTGCACTACAAGCAAACAGAAAACATCAATTGTGTAAAACCAAAGGCTTCCCCTTCGCTCCAAGCTTGGCCAATAAGATATGCTTTTATTTGAGCAAAGACGAGAATGATCTTGTGTATGAAAGGATACAGCTCATTAATAGAAAATCTCTATTCTCTGATGGCTGGTGTCAAGCCTTCCCTGCTCTTTTGCTGGTGTTTTGTGTGTGAAGCTATTCCCATGACTTTGCTAGGTCAGCAGTTAAACGTAATACCAAAGAATCCCTTTGAAAATTGCTGTGTGCTTAGAGAGAAGGAACAACAAGGTGCTGAAGGTGAAACTGATTAGGTTTTCATTTGTGTAATTCTAGTAGCAATGCTTCTTCATGATCTTGCATATTTTGCAAGGTAAAATTCAAGCAAGACATGTGGGGGTTTTTTTATTAAAAAAACCCCTCCCCAAACCACCCACCTCCCAAAACCACACTATTCGTAGCCATGATCTTTAAAAAAGAAAATTAAGCAGTGCAATGTGAGAGAAATTTGGGTAGGAGAAACTGCCTCATCTAGGAGTAATAAAATGAGAGGATATCATATAAAACAGCTCTTAGAAGACATAAAAATAATAAAGCTATGAATGGATGGGATTGCATTTAGAAGACAATATTAGCCAACATTTCCCACCCCTCCTCTCAAAATACATGAATTCAAGGATGAGACTGAGATCATTATATCCCAAGACATGTAGCATACCCAAGGATTTTAAAATGCTAACATATCTAACTAAATAACAAGTGCTATTAGCTTTCCTTTCCACAGTATTAATATTTGCTTTAGACAGTTACAAATGAGCAACTCTGCTTCAAGAAAGTAAACAAGCATATCACTCAAACCCAAAAAGAGATTTCTCTGTTCACTCCCCGTGCCTTTTCTCTTTTTTTAAAAAAAGACAACAGCGATGCAGCAGAAAAGCAGCAAAATCAATTTTGTTGCTTACTGTCTCCCCTGATGCCTTTTCCAAGGTATTTTTAGTTGTTCTGATTAAAAATTTACTTCCTACGTACCACTGACAGCACAGTTCATTTCTGGATTAGAGTTTTATGTATTTCTTCCTAGCTCCTTCTGTATCTCTCTTTACCTAACCATGCAAAAAGAAGTATTCTTCCTGTCAGGCCTCGCAATGCGAGGCCCAGTTTCCTGTACTAGATAAAGGAAATCTCAAACATAAAGATATTCTGCTTTATTGTGCGTAACAAAAAGAGACTGAAATATGTCTCTAAGAAGGTGGCACACTCTCCTTTGTTAGAGGCCAGATGGTCAACCTATCAGGAATGTTAGTGTATTGGATTGCCTACATCAGCAAGAGTTTGACTACATGACCCCAGAAATCCCTTCCGACTCTGCTTGAAAGGAGGGCTTGAGTTGAAGTCGTGATACCATGTCACCTTTTATTTCATGTGATAATTTTTATATCTCACTTAGAGCCAAGTATCTTTGAGCGAGTGCATTCACGTGAATAAATCTGGAAGTTCAAGAGGCAAATGACACATCACATACTGAGATGCATAACAAAGCGCCGATATTTTGTTTGTTTTTTAAAATGAAAAGCAGCTTGCTTGGAGTGGAAGCAAGAGGAATGAGCTGCCTGAGACTTTCCCCCATCAGTCATTTTCCCTCTCCACAACCTAAGTTTCTCACACTCATAACACTTCAGTTCCTGTTCCTCCACTCATAAATGCCCCCCTCCTCAAGCTGCTCTTTATTTATTTTTAAATAAAAAATACAGTTTCATTGCAAACTAGTACTGTACTTCACCTCTGAGGTTCAAAGCACAGATCAGCCATGTAACCCACAGAATGGCATTACGCAATTCATTCTCTCTCATCCTAAGCCGCCAAGTGGCCGCCAAGAGACCACATAACACCGGTCCTGAAAGATCATCATTGGCTCCCAGTACGTTTCCGAGCACAATTCAAAGTGTTGGTGCTGACTTTTAAAGCCCTAAATGGCCTCGGCCCTGTATACCTGAAGGAGCATCTTCACCCCCATGATCCAGCCTGGACACGGAGATCCAGGACCTTCTGGTGGTTCCCTCGCTGCGAGAAGTGAGGTTACAGGGAACCAGGCAGAGGGCCTTTTCGGTAGTGGCACCTGCCCTGTGGAACGCCCTCCCAGCAGATGTCAAGGCAATAAACAACTATTTTACTTTTAAAAGACTCTGTGGACTTTTAAAAGGTCACTGTGGAAAGCAATTTAAACCAGCCCCATTTGACAGACATACACTCTCTGTTGGCCTTCAGACCCACAGTTTACATGCACAGGATCCACTTTCATTATAACGTTTCATAGACGGGTCTGTTGTGCCAAACTCCAGATATTCCTTCATGGAAACCTCACAATTTCTTCCTAGCCCTTGGGCATTTTCTCTTTGCCTCTCTGCCCCGAACCTATTCTCCTGCATCTTATTTTCCTTTTTTCCTGTCCTTGTTACTTGAACATCTTAACTCAAGTCCATTAATACCAATACATTTCCTGCTCAGCCAATGCTAATCCCCATGACTTCTCAAGCGAATATTAATTTCCTTTAGCTTGCTCTTCCTTATTTTTCCCCTTTCTGCTTGTTCCAGCCATGAAAATACCAACTACTTAAAAAACAAAAAACAAAAACTAAATTTGCAAAATTTGTACCCAAACTTTGGCCCAGTCTTATCACATTTGAACACTATATGCTTTTGGCAAACCTGTAAGTTTTTTACAGGCGCTTTTCATCATAAACATCAAACTGTGGAGGGGGGGGGGGGGAATATATGTCCGACTTACTTTGGATGTGTATATTCATCTATGAGGTGAACTTTTTCCACCACATCTCCTCCAATGGTTCGAACTAAATCATAGAAGTCATTTTCGGAGTATTTTTCAGAGGGCAGCCAGAAAGAGATATCGTTGATCACAGGAGGATATTTGCTGAGAGGCTAAAAAGCAACAACAAAAAGGTAATATTGCAGTGTTATGAAACAGCACTGAAGTGAGTTTTCCAGTGGTGTAATACCGTTAATTGATTTCACATTCTATGGTAATTGTATGGTGGAAAATTTCTCAAACAGTATATAAGGACATGAGCAGACGAGTACCATTACAGAGCATTTTCTACAAAAACATAAAAAATAGCTCTTTACTCACAGGTACTTTTTCACTCAGCTCTGCCACAACTCAAGTCAGCTCATGTGTCCTTACGTACTGTTTGAGAGAAAGTCCTCCATAAATATTTGCTATGGTCACGGCAGGCAGCCATGGGTGCGAATGCGTGTTTCAATGACTCTTATGTTTAATATGCATTTTAAGGTCTTTGTGTGATAGGCCCAAAATGGAAATCCAGGGGCACTCTTTGAAGAGAATGTATATCACCTCACTGAAAATTATGCAGAATTCACCGGCGGCATTAAAAACAGATGAACATCTAGACATGAAAATTTAATGGGCAGATCAGTCATCTACACAACTTTTCCGAAAAACAGAATATATCTACACACAGAGGCACTCTCTTGTGTGAACTCTTTTGCAAGTGCACAAGTGAGCTCTCAATGTCATTATTGGAAATGGCGTCGAATCACACCCTTCGGCCAGGTTACAAAAAAAGAGCTTTGCCTCTTGATTTTACTAGAGAGGCCATCTGCTGCTGAAGAGACTAGCTTGCATTTAGATGGCACCCAGGCTTGTCTCTTTGACAGCAGAAAAGGGAATGCTTCAGTGGAACCAGAAAGCAAAGCTCAGGCTGTGCACATAGCTCTCTCCCATGACTCTTTTCTCTTCATGCCAGGTTCCCCCCCCCAAAACTATCTATCTATCTATCTATCTATCTATCTATCTATCTATCTAAAAATACCTATAACCCTCCCTACATCTATAGATACAAGGACAGGGTGCAAAACATAAAGCAAACAACTATACAACAAGCAACTGTAAAACAATAAAAACAAATAAAGGCAGCTAAGAAAACAAAACAACTTTCCTCCAGGCTTAAGAGTAAAAACACAGAAGGGGTTTTGCCAAACATTCTTTACTGATTTTGCAATAATATAAGTAAATGAACATGGTAACTTTCATACAAAGAAAAAATGTGAACATGCCCCCTCTCCTGTTGCTAGAAGCTTAGTAAGTATTCAGATTCTGTTTTTTTATCTTCACTTATGTTTGCTTACTATATATTTTTGTAGTTGCTTCAACAGGGATCTTATATGTTAAATCACCAGAGTCTTTGGCACCCAAAGGAGAAAGGACACACATGAGCATAGCTTTGACAAAGGGAAAGCAATTAGGAAGTCAAGGTCCACACTGATGCAGCCAACAAAGTATTCTCCATTTTGGATGCATCAACTGGCATAGAAAGCATTTGTTTCTTTCCTCCTTTCGATACTGCTACATCATGGGTTATTTTCTCTGCAAGTGCTATTCTCCATGCATTCTTAAACCATAGATCCAGCCCTATACCTTGTACATTTCATCAAGTTTGGCCTATGGTGTTTGGTTTGGAACACAGAAGTTAAGCAGCATAATAGCTCTGAAACACAATATTCTTAGTCACCACGTTCCCCTCATAATTCATTTTACACAGAAAATCTGTTGAGTGCTAAACCTTCCCCACCCTCCATTTTTTCCATGCAAACCCTGTCGTTCTGGTTTTTTAAACTGTTTTATTCTCCAGCACTCAGGGAAAATCCAGCAGATACATGAAGGCTAAAACTGGCAAACATTTTTCCCCCTTTTTTTTTCTTTTTTGTTCCCATAGGTTTTGCATGTATATTTATTTTCTGTTTAAATAATACAGAAAAAACAAAACAACAAAAAAGAAATAAAAAAGACTGAAAACAATCCAAAAACATTGAAAACTAATATTACATCATATAATACTCTCCCCCACCACCCACAGCTTCCCTCTGCTACAATCCGACTTCTTTGAATCTCTATTTCCACCTTTATCTCTGGATTCTCCAAATGTACCATTCTTTATATTTCTTTTATCTCTTCTCTTTTCCAATTCATAGATATATTTTACATTTTTACTCTAGGCATATTAGCATATCTTTCTTAGAACAATATTTTAACATATAATCTTCGAAACATTTCCATTCCTTTTTAAATTTTTGATTTGACTGATATCTTATGATTGAGGTTAGCTTTGCCAGTTCTAAATATTCATTTGATTTGCAAATCTACTCCTCTTTTGAGGGCAAGATTTGAGATTTCCATTTAGAAGCAATCACTACCCTGGCAAAACTGGCAAACATTTTCTGTTCCTCCATCACTCTTACACTGCAAATGTTTCAGCCCAAACGAGAAATTACATTAAGACATGGTTGCTGGTGCTGCAACCTGCAATTTTGCCCTTAAAATGCACTGCCAAATTATCCTCAGGCGCATCAAGCGTACACAGATTTCCTTACTTTGTTGTTTTTTCCCCCGCCCACAGCAGCTGATGTGCTGTCCTGATTAATACAATATATTATCTCAATAAGAAAATTGTATTTTACGCCTGGAAAATGCTTTATGACAGAATAGTGAAATCCTAAGTGAATACCTGATAAAGCAATAAACCTGTAAGAAGGGCAAATTTACGGTGCAGTGATTAATACAGATCTGGCTGCACATGACGCAAACACTTTAATGAATATCTGATAAGGAATACTGTGAGAGTTTTAAATTAACAGCCCCACAGCGATCCCAATTGTGAATCACAAATGATTATCCAACTTGTTACATGAATAAACTTGTCAAACAAATTCATCGCCTGTATAGCAATTTCGAAACTCAACTCTCGATAAAGCCATCACACCGGTGCTCTTGATGAAATGCCAGTGTCCATGAAAGATGCTTCTCCCGTTAACACCAACGCCACTGTTGCATGTTAAGGAGTTTCTACAGATAATGTATGGCCACAAAGCTCATGTGAACTGGTTGATTTATATTATCAATGCAATAAAGCACTGGCATGATCGAGGCAGTATTTTTATAGCAAAAATAAAAATAAAAATATTTATTCTACTGTACACAATTGTACACCCCAAGGTATGTATTTCACGTTTACATATATGGGATTTATGAACCACGTGCGTACACACACAGATTTAATTTCCTCGATGAGTTATTTATAAAATCATTCTTAACCCCACCTCTTGCTCCCTCCCTCATTCCTATGTGGCCCTAAAGGCAGCTCACAACACGATAAAAACTTAATACAATTACCGTATTTTTTGCTCTATAAGTGTAATGGTTCTAGGGGTTGCTCGTGCGTAAGCAGGTGCCTATCTCCCCGGCTGGGTGCAAACACCTGGCTGGGTTGCCAAAGTGAACCTTTTCTGTCCGGACAGCCACTCACCCGTGGCTGACTCAATCGCTGGCAGAATCTGTCAGTGGGCGTTTCTTAAACTTCTTCCAGCAAAGAAGCTCTTTGACGCCTAGTCTCCTCCTACTCTCTCTGCGCGAAAGCCTTCTGCGCAAGGAGGGCGTGGGCAATGGAGGAGCCCTACTCTCCCCGCTGGTCCCAGGCAAGGAGTCATGGGACCGCCTCGCCGCTTCCCCCATCTGCCCCCCTTCTCCACTGGTGCTACGCTGATTCTCTTCCCCAGAAGATGGGCTGCTTCTCCCGATCTCTGGACGCTCTCTGGAATCCCTCTGGCTTTTGCTCTCTCCCTCCGGCACTGATGGCAGTTCCCTGACAATAAGACTGGCTTTTTCCCTCCTAAAAAGTAAGGGGAAATGTGTGTACGTCTTATGGAGCGAATGCAGGCTGCGCAGCTATCACAGAAGCCAGAACAGCAAGAGGGATTGCTGCTTTCACTGCGCAGCGATCCCTCTTGCTGTTCTGGCTTCTGGGATTCAGAATATTTTTTTTCTTGTTTTCCTCCTCCAAAAACTAGGTGCGTCTTGTGGTCTGGTGCGTCTTATAGAGCGAAAAATACGGTAATTTACTGTAAGCAAGGAGGCAGGGAAAAGAAGCATCTTGGAAAGTCAATTTTTAAAACTGTGTTAAATTTGAATTAATTTGCTGTTAATTTGTTTTAAAAAATGGAAAACCAATAAAAATTAATTGGACCAAAAAAACCAACCTTAACACAGTGGTACCTCAGGTTAAGTACTTAATTCGTTCCGGAGATCCGTACTTAACCTGAAACTGTTCTTAACCTGAAGCACCACTTTAGCTAATGAGGCCTCCTGCTGCCACTGCGCCACCGCTGCACGATTTCTGTTCTCATCCTGAAGCAAAGTTCTTAACCTGAAGCACTATTTCTGGGTTAGCGGAGTCTGTAACCTGAAGCGTATGTAACCTGAAGCATATGTAACCCGAGGTACCACTGTACAATTAAAGCAAAGCAAAACTTTAAAAGCCAATAAAATATAATTCCAAACAGGAAGTGGAGGGCAAGGGCAGGGTGGGAGAAAGAACCTAAAAAGCCAACCAAGAGTGGCCAACTAGACCTGATACTTTAAGGATTATTTCAGTGTTGCTATCCAGTCTCTTGGTGTGTTGGGTTTTTTGCAGGAGAGGGCGGTGCAGGTAAGGGAAATTCAGTTGGGGAAGTTGAATTTGTAGCAGCAGCATGGGAGTGTGCGATTAACTGCTTTCCCACCCATGAGAGAAAAAGGAAGATCCTTACGAAGTGGTCTGCTGTTGCTGGAATGAACACTTAGATGGGTATATAAAAGTCTGAAATCCTTTATGCTCGAGAGAGAGAGAGAGAGAGAGAGAGAGAGAGAGAGAGAGAGAAGTGGCTGTTTGACCTGAGCTGATGACACTGCTGTAGTGTATAAATAAATAAATAAATAAATAAATAACCACAACAAATGCTCTTCAAATACAGTGGTACCTCGGGTTTAGTATTGCAGTGGTACCTCTGGTTAAGTACTTAATTCGTTCTGGAGGTCTGTTCTTAACCTGAAACTGTTCTTAACCTGAAGCACCACTTTAGCTAATGGGGCCTCCTGCTGCCGCCGCACCGCCAGAGCAAAATTTCTGTTCTCATCCTGAAGCAAAGTTATTAACCTGAGGTGCTATTTCTGGGTTAGCGGAGTCTGTAACCACTGTACCTTTATAGCCCTGAATAGAGCAAGATCAATTGATTAAAAAAAACCAACATAAATGATTTACAACACATGAAAACAGAATTCCTTGCATGATTTAGTGCTGGCGTTGGAGTTTTGTGCTTTCAACAGTTTGTGACAGGCGGAAATTCAATGGGATAAGACTCTCCTAGTATAGGAATACAATTATGGGGAAGGCTTTACCTGTGACATTCCATCCAAAAGACATCTTAGTGCTTGTGTGTGGCCCACGATTTACCTTGGGACCCTCCACTCCAGCCACAAAACAGGATACAAATCTGCATGACACAAAGTGTGTGCAATGTTTGTTCTCTCTTTTGCAGGTGGGGCAATCTTCCTACAGCGTACCAAACCCAGGAAACCCACTTGCATATAACACAGCAGCTAAGACTGATCTGTTAATTCAACTCGTGCCCCCAGCATTCTCCTAGGGTTAAGGCACTCCTTTGTGCTTCTATTACACCAATTTCTACCTTTTTCTAATTAAATAGCTTCCTAGGAGGAAACTATTAGGACATCAAAATTCATGCCAGATGCAAAATACACACCTCCTGAGCAATTGGCAGCACAAATATTGCTGTTTAAAATTTACAGCGCAGTGTAAAACAAAGGCAAATCTCTGTCATCATTCAATTTGAGCAGAAAAGTCCCACTAGTCATATATAGCTAAACAGATTTCCTCTCCTGGTTGCTAAGGCCTCGCAATCTAGGAAAACGTGACTCGTGATCCTGCATACATCTTAATATGCAAAAATTACGGAGGAAATAAACAAAATGAACCCAGGAATGCACAGGGCACCTGTAAAATCTTCTCTGGGCCAGTGACGGAGCTGCAGTAATAGTTTGAGAAGTCACCAAGGCAACTTCTAAATGTGGTTTAGCAGATTTCACCACCACCATCACCAGATGCTCCTTCACTGCACTGGACATTGCTATAGCTATAGTGAAAATTAGCCTTCGGGGTCGGTGGGTAAGATACGCCCAGCCTTCTTTAAGCCAGTATATGTTATATATACAGTATATGTTATATATACCAGTATATACAAATTATGTTCCCTAAGAGGTCATTCTGAAAAGTTTCAAATGCTCTGCTCAGAAACTGGCCTAAGCTCAGAAGTGGTGGCTGTGACTTGCTAATTGGGATTCCCATAATATTCACATCCCTTCGGTTTCCTAGAAAATGTGTGCCCTTTGCCACATGGTGGCCTCATATGATCTTATAGCAAGGTGATGCAACCTGGTAGAAGTCAACCACGCTAGTTGTATGACAGCATGGAGACAGTGAACTTGGTTGAACTGGGAGCACAGAGTGGGGTTGTTGAAGCCTCTACCACTTGCTCTTCCCGTCTGCAATTAATTGCTGTCCCCATGCCACCCAGCTCATGACAGATCAGCTAGGCCGGGTGTAATGGGTATGAGTTAGTCGTGCGTAAACTGGTGCCTCTCTAGGCTAATTTGCCTTGTTAAACCTTTCTGACTGCACAGCCCTTTCTCATCGTGACTGCCTCAGTCGCTGGCAGAATCCGTCAGTGGGCGTTTCTTGAACCTCTTCCAACATAAAAGTTGTTTGACACCCAGTCTCCTCCTCCTCTCACTGCGCGGGAGTCTTCTGCGCAGGGAGGGCGTGGGTAGCGGAGGACCTGTCCCCTCCTCACTGAGGTCCAGGGAAGAGTCCTGGAGCCCTCTCTCCGATTCCCCCATCTGCCCCCCTTTATCCCTGGTGTTGCGCTGATTTGCTTCCCCCTCTACTGAGCTGTTTCTCCCCCTGCTGCTGGGTCCTTCGCCAGCATCATCTAGGAGCCTCCCCTTCGCCTCTCACTCTGATGTCAGTTCCCTGACACCGGGGTCAGCAAACTTTTTCAGCAGGAGGTTGGTCCACTGTCCCTCAGACCTTGTGTGGGGGCAGACTATATATTTTTTTTTTGGGGGGGGGGTGAACGAACTCCTATGCCCCGCAAATAACCCAGAGATGCATTTTAAATAAAAGCACATATTCTACTCGTGTAAAAACACCAGGCAGGCCCCACAAATAACCCAGAGATGCATTTTAAATAAAAGGACACACTCATGTAAAAACACACTGATTCCCGGACCGTCTGCGGGCTGGATTGAGAAGGTGATTGGGCTGGATCTGGCCCCCGGGCCTTAGTTTGCCTACCCATGAGCTAGGCGGTATGGACAGATGAGCAGAGCTCCCCAGGGCTTGACAGGCCTCACAGAATGGCTGAGGGTCAGGGGTTGCATTTGGAAACTGCACCAGCATCATTTAATAAAAAAGAAAGCATCTACAATATGCGTGAGGCTGCAAATTAGTACTGACCATAGACCTAGGCTTCATTACACTGGACTTCACACACCCTCAAATAATAAATGCTTGCATTTCCGAAGCTCAACAAACAAATGAATTAAAAGTGTATCACATTTGGAGTTGTGTTTTTTTGCATCCAATAGCAAAGTTGAATGGGAGTTTTAACTGCCATTTGCACACTTCCCTACTGAATTCCAAGTACCGGTACATCTGGTGGCAGATTTTAACCAGTCAGCTAAGGAAGGGAACCAACAAAAGAATCCTGGTTGGACTCAGGGCTTAAGTCAGTTCTGGCTTGTGATCTAGAAGCAAAACCAAACTATCTAGTGCATCACCTTAGCCTACTACTGTAGTGGGTAAAGTACTCAAAATATTCCTTCAATAAATCCATTATCAGGATTTATTTGCATTTACCAGGGTCAGGATGGGAGGACACTGGACTTAATGGAGCTCACTTATGAGAAAACATGTACTTAAGACTGACTTTTAAAAAGAAAAAATGCAACTAGAAAACTGCCTGATGTTAATAAGCAATATACGCAGAGGATGAGGTTGCATACTGAGGGGATTTTTCTTCTTCTTTTTGTGAGGGAGGGTAGTATATTTATGTGTGCTGTGTGCCCAGAAATACATTTCTCCTCTCCCCATTCCTTATAAGTGAGTGCAGGTTGTGTTTGGAACAGGAAGGGAGGTTTTGTCCTCCCCTCCTTGCAAATGTTGTCCAAAACTGTTAAAAGTGATTCACTTAAGTGGGAGAAACCACAGTGGTGTATCTGAAGACACAACTGGAGTACCTGGTACCTGACCCATTGACACCAGTCCTTAAGTATTAATCTTAATCTTATCTGCACAATCCTAGGTGCCATTTTTCTTGGTCACTATGACGCGTGACAGAACGTTGGGAGCTTTTATGGAGATGCTAATCTAGAAAGGCCTTTATATATGCAAATATATCTCAGCAACCGAAATTGCTCTATGGATTACTTAAGCATTCAATGCAACCATTATACTTTACCTTTCGGAATAATAATAAAGACTACGCTTTATGTAGTCAAGGATTTTTTATATGTATTCATTTATGAGCTGTTTGCTGAAAGAAGTCTCAGAGGCAAAACTCTTGAGTGGATAAAAATTTAGAGTGCATTCTGCACTGTGGCACATTTACTTTTTGAAACAGGCCTGCTTTCCTTAGGTACTACTTAAGGAAGCATTAGGACTTAACCGCAGTTGGATTTGGTTTTGTCTTTGAGAATAAAGAATTAAAGTATCACTCATGCCACAGAATTATGCCACTGGAAATGAATGTGTGTATATTTATTTTAAATCCAGAGGTAAGATTATCACTCGAAACAAAATGGATCAACATTCTATTAGAATGTACAGAATCTGCTTTTTGGGTTAAAAAAAAAATCCAAACAAATTGAAGGGCAGTGAGGGCAAATGGGGTAATTGGCAGAGAGAGTAGAAGGAAAACAACACCATGATGAAGCAACAGCCAAGGGAACAAAAGGGGCAGCACAGCCGTGTGAACATTTGGCATGTTGAGTATTTTTCAGTATCTGTCAGCCTGCATCAATTGTGCTCCTTTCAAAGCACATATCAAATTTAGAGAATGTTGACACACCACTAATATATTGTCTCTATGTGAATTGGACCTGAACTTTGATACATTTGATTTTTCTTTTGTCTCCTGCTGTTCTGATAACAAGCTTTCTGCGTTTCCTAATAATATGCGTTCTTTCTTCCTGGAATTTCAGACCTGGGTTACTTCTCCACTAAAATATGGACAACCCTAGCACACATTCTCAAAAGGAAAAGGAATAAAAAACACCTTTGAGATGTGATCGTGACATTTTTTTAATATTAAAAGCAAGGTTTACATCCTGCCTTACTGCAGAAGCTAACACCAAAAAAATATAAAAATTGTGGCGGTGAAATTGTGGGGGGATCATTGATTTCTAGCCTGTAATGTAGCTGGACTCAGCATTGACTAAAAGAAGGCAGGAAATAGCATATGGGAAATGGGGGCAATGGGGGGGATTTCATTATAAGCAGGAGGAAAGCTAATAATTAATAACAGATGGTAATAAATGATTTATGTGAGAGTATATTGGGGTTTCTCAGAAATAAATGAAGGTCTTGGTCACATATGATACAAGCAGCTTTCAACATGTGTCCATTGGCTGGTACATCTGGGCAAAGAAATGAAGAACCCTTTTATTTAAAATGTAGAAATACAAGTTGGGTTTTTAGCTACTTACAAAATTTGGGCTTTTCCTGTACTCTACCATCTGTTCTGCTATGAGCAGCAACCACAATGGTCTTATAAAACACAATGGAGAGAAACAAGTTAACTGTGAAATGAAACTTGGTACAATCAGAGTTACATAAAGTAGATTTATGTTCAGCAAGACACCTTTAAATATGTGCAGGACAGCACAGTGTACCTTAAAAGTTAAAGCATAAACCTTCCTGCTTCAGTTATAAACATACTTGGGAATCTGTGATGGCAGCTTCCACCCAAGATATTGGGGGTGGGTGGGTGGAGGGGGCTGCGCAAAGATACGGATGCTGAGAAATCACCAGAAATGGATACCTTCCTTTGATCTCATAACGCTAGCTATTCCAAGGGACACAACCTAACAAACTTTATCTAGGATAGAAGGGATGATGCAATCTGGTGCAATTTCTTTAGAACTTTTGGGTGACTGACACCTGGGCTTAATATTGACTCAACCAAGTCCTTGGAATGAAGTAACTCCCCTATAATCAGAAGGGGAGGCCCTGATGGGGCTGCTGTGACTGGCTGCAGTTGGCACTGACCCATCATAGGGCACTGGACCTCTGCTGAGGAGGAACTGCTTCTACGATGCTTATCTGCATGTGATGCTTAATGGTACCCAGGAAACTTAGGTGCCACCTTTATTCTTGGCTAAGGTGTGCTGCCAGTCCAGTGTCTCGCTTCCTTCCCTTACAGGTAAATGTAAAGGGACCCCTGACCATTAGGTCCAATCATGGCCGACTCTGGGGTTGCGGTGCTCATCTCGCTTTATTGGCCGAGGGAGCCGGCGTACAGCTTCCGGGTCATGTGGCCAGCATGACTAAGGCGCTTCTGGCGAACCAGAGCAGCGCACGGAAACACCATTTACCTTCCCGCCGGAGCGGTACCTAATTATCTACTTGCACTTTGGCATGCTTTCAAACTGCTAGGTTGGCAGGAGCAGGGACCAAGCAACGGGAGCTCACCCCATCGCAGGGATTCGAACCGCCGACCTTCTGATCGGCAAGCCCTAGGCTCTGTGGTTTAACCCACAGCGACACCCACGTCCCTTTTCCTTCCCTTACTATGCTTCATTTCTACCCTCTGTGCATAGAGTCCACTGCCCATGGAGGATGACAACTTGCGCAATGGAGAGCAGCTGAGGTTGCAGGGCAGCAAATGGCCCTGTTTGCGCTCACACGATGCTTATTGCATTGCTACAGTTCCCTCTTGCAAACGTAGGATTCATTTAGATTATGGCTGCATTTTTAAAGGAAGGCTTTTCATTCCTGATAGCATCTGGTCAATCATTATTAAGTCGTGTATTTCTTAGGAACAGTTGGGACATCTGCTAATATTACATGATATGCTCTCTATTAAAGCACATCTAGGGGTTTTATTTTCCCAGAAAGAATAGTAAATGGAATTCTTACGAACAAACCGGTATAAATACAATTTCATCAGTCAGCACCTAACTGAACAGAACTGGACTCTGAGTCACGATCTGGATGTTTGCTGGACTGCTGCATTGTGATTTTGATAGTTTGCTAAGCCTTTCAATTTGAGCGCTGTCTTTTATTTTCAAACGCTTGCTAAACAGCATTTTAAATTGCTCCTGAATCTTTTAAAAATGCTTCTGAAGGGCATTTAAAAATAACTATTTTGTGCTAATAATGAATTATTGCTTCAAAACAAACGACTAGAAACACTGCTGTAACATCTGCCAGTAGTGTAATATGTGATTGTGCTAGCTAGCTAGCAGAAACTGACAAAGTAGTGATTTTGACATCTGACATGCCCAGGTCATGATAAACCATGGTTTACTGAGACTTGAGAGAATGCTCTTGCTTCACTTCACTCCCCTGCCCCTGCCCCTAAGCATCAGCAACAAACTACAATATCTGGCTTAGCACTATGTCCAAACCAAGGACTATAATTTGTTTCAGTCAAAGAAACCATATTTGGTAAGCCAAGAACAAACCTTGGCTTCAAATCATGTTTTGTTAGGAGTGTGAAACAAACCACAGCCTTCAGTTTCGATATACTGCTAAGCCAGGGACCATGGTTCATAGTTCCTATTCATGTGAGGAGTGAAGAGAAAGCTGTCTAAACATTCACAGTAAACCACTAACTGTGATTTACCATGACATGCAAGTACAGCCAGTGTTAGCTACTCATGAAATGCCTCTTTCAAATGGTTCCTTGGCCATATACTCTGTAGTAATGACATGTCACAGTTTGTTATCCAGGAAGCTTATTTGGAGTTGCATCTATGAGAGCAGGACTCCATGGGAATCTAAGAGGAAGTTTTGCAGCTAGCAAATTCATATGTAACATTTTCTCATATTTACTTGGTGGATTTAATTCCACTCTATTCAGTGGGCTCAAAGTTGCTTGTTTCCAAATCATTATCAAAATGAAATGAAATGATTTGAGGGATAAAAGAGGCTAAATGAAATTTTTAAAAATGATTCTTTATAGACATAAAACCTATTGAAACAACAACCATATCTTATTGTACATAATCTGTTGCAATAAGCATCAAACTGGGGGTAAAAGGGCAGAGTCAGCGACTTGCTTGTACTCTGTTACACATAAGGAGAACCAAAAGTGGCTTATCATTTAATCCTTTAATACCAGCCAATAAAATAAAAATTGCTTACAGCAGCTATATCAAGGAGTGTTCGACCACAAGGCCATTCTATACTGTCTACAACTTGACTTTTCAGTGATCTTGGAATAGAAAACCAATCTTTTGAAAGATTCGATGCATGTCCATACCACAAATCATCATTCCATGCCAAAGCAGTTTTCAGAGTTTCCCCCAACCACCTTTTCCACAAGACAACAGTCCCGTGAAGAAAGAATGTGCATTTAACTTCATAGATTTGGTCCTGAGTCACAATCAGACAGTATGCAAGGTGCATTTACAAAACTAAGTTCACTCACAGAAACCCACGGTAGAGGTCAATTGGATGCCACCGTATAAATATGACTGGTGCTGACTGTATTTTACCCCCAGTTTGGAATGTGTGCTTAAATGTACTTTAGGTTGCCTGAAGAGTTCTCACGACTTTATAGAACCAAGTGGCACACGTGCGGAATACATGTTCACTGAGTTGAATCCTACGGACAGGAAACTGCAGCCAAATAACTCAGTTCTACAATAATATATCTGACTTCCAACGTATAAGGCTCGGGATTCTTTGGTACATGCCTAGATACTCTCACAAGTATATACAAACCCAGATATACGCACTTCATACATATCCTCAATTACAATCAAGCTAATGAGCCAATAAATCAAATCACAGGCTGAACCTCATTATTTTAGGCATCCAAGTTCAATTTGCTTACTAATGGCTGCATGGCTGCTTTTAATAGATGTGCTATTAAAAAGTAAACATAATGAATGAATAACTATTTAGGCATCATTACCCTATAAAGATGAAAAATTTCAAAGAATGCGGAACCCATGGAAGCTACTTACTTTTTTTTTTAATCGTGGAAAAATGCTAATCATAAACTCAGATCGCAAACGTAAATTACACAGAGGAAAAGAGCTAGTAAAAAGCATCATCAGGTCTATCCCAACTTCATATTGATGTTGAATGAGCTGAAATGGCTTGTTTGTACATACATAGTTGTTTGTCCTGAAACGAACAGTACAGATGAGGAAGCAATTCCTCACCCCCACCAATTTGGCGTATTTGGGGGTTTCCGAATATACCCAAACAAGGTTTCGATTTCTCAGTGGCCTCATATATCATTGCATTGTACAACATGGACACAGCGACATCCCAATCTTTAAATTTGTCGTGGCACCTCTAATTCTCCTGCGTTGGGACATGACAACATCACAGTGAAAGCATGCAGCCCACAGCCCACCCAAAGCAAGGAACTTCACGAATGATTCCTTGATCCTGCGTATGTATTAGAAAGAGAAGTTATAGGAGGACCAGCATACTAACGCTTTTGAGTGGAACTGCAACATTTTCTAGCATTGGTGGATCTTTGTCTTCCCACAACCTCATGGGCCAACTTTGACAGATGGCCAGCCCCACCCCCTTATCAATCATCTGATGTCATGATGGTGTCTAGTGATTGACAGGTGGGTGATCCACCCATCATAGTGGGTCCACATGGGTAGGGTGAGAGGTCTTCTTTGCCAACTTGTTTCCCATAGGAACCCAGGAGCGCTGGACACTCTGCTGCGCCGCTGATGAGCAAGGGTTTCATCCTGCTTGCTGCAGAGGTCTACTTCGCCAGTGAGCTCCCCGCAGAGAATGTGCTTGCAAAACAGCATGCAGCAGGAGGAATCCCTGCCCTGCTCAAGCTGACATTCCCCAGTGACGTCAGCCAATGGACAGGTTGGTGTGGTTTGGGAAAAGTGGCCTCACAGGCCAGGTTCAACCTCATGGTGGGCCAAGAATGGTCTGTGGGGTCAGAGGTTCCTCATCCCTGCATTATAGCACAACTGGGCTGAACAGAAATGCCTCCAGGTTGACTATCTCTGATCAGGGGCAGTGATGGTGGTGGCAAGGCTGACGAAGTGGTGTCTCAGATCGGAGGAAAGGATCTACTCATTCGGATGCTGTCTTGCCACCTGGACTCCCCTTCAATACTGCACTAGTTTTGAACCTCGAAGGGATTATTATTTCACTGCTGTTCCTTTCCATCTGAAATAGCATTGTGTCGAATCATTGCTATGTTCCCTCCTACCCCTTTGGACCTCATAAGTCCAGATAACATGTTCTTGCCACCTGGAGATTAGCTTCAAGGCCACTCTCAGGCGATTTTGCATATCTTTAGCGGTTCACCCTTCTCTTCCTTCCCAGCTCTTAGCATGTGGCGATCATGTATTGTGAGCCTAGTTTCAGATGTGCTCCAGCCTTTGGAGCCAAAGACTGCAGTTGGTTGTTATCCCTGGTCAAGGCAAGGCACCCCAAGGCACCCCACCCCCAAGCCTGTGCCATTCTGCCATTATTAATCCACACTGGATCTGGGGCTTGGCTCAGTGACTTCTGCACATATCCATGAGCTTTGGGCAGTTGCCCACCTTTGCTGTGTGCTGGCTCCAGCCATGTCAGCCAAGCAACTCCCAACGTTGCGATTAGGAAACATATTGCACCATGCTGTGGAACTCCCAAGACTTTCCACAAAAACCGAGTGCTGGAGCATCATCGCATAAATCTGTGATACTTGTATTTGTCCAGATTTGTTTACTCTTCCAGCTTATCTCCCAGGCCTCCCACTTGCAAATTCTTCTCAAAGCTGTTTAAGCAGAACTAGACGGGCAGATTCCTTTTGGAATCGCAAGCTCTTTTCCACATGTCTTATGCAAATCATCAAGCCTGAGACTTCTTGGTAGCCTAACCATTTTTGGAAATCAGTGCACACAGCATGTGGCGGTGAAACCTCTGTGCCCTTTTCAGTTAATATTGATTAGGTGAAATCAATAAAATTAGAGACACGTGTGTGTGTGTGTTTTTTTTTTTACCACCACCTACAGAAAGCTGAGATGAATTTGCACATACAGACTGCTTGCAAATGCTACTGATTCAAAAGTTAACCTTAAAAATATTCAGCAAATGAAGTGTGCTTCAAGAAATAGGATATAAGCTGCCTTTGCATTAAGAATGAGCAACTTGCCTCTTCCTCCATGCAGATGCCTACATAGAGAGCCAGTGTGGTATGGTGGTTAGAGTGTTGGACTAGGACCTCGGAGACCAGGGTTCAAATCCCCACTCAGCCATGAAGCTCACTGGGTGACCTTGGGCCAGTCACTGTCTCTCCTCTCAGCCTAACCTCACAGGGTTGTTGTGGGGACTAAATGAGGAGAAGGGGAACTATGTATGCCACCTTGAGCTCCTTGGGGGGGAAAGTGGGCTAGAAATGCCATAAATAGGCCGCCATTGAAATGGATGAGAGTATCACAACGCTGCTGTAAACAAAGGGAAGCAGAACTTCCAGGCATTGCTCTCTGCAAACTCTCACTTTCCTTAAACATCGTTCCAACGTTTCAATCTTACCTGGAATTGTATTCTTTGGTTAATGTGAGGCACGTGGAACTGCTTCAGGAAACGCTCGTCTTTGCTCCAGAAAAGTCGGATGTCAGGGATCCCATAAAGGATCATGGCCAGTCTCTCCAACCCCAGGCCAAACGCCCATCCAATTTTGTTCTCTGCGCCAGCTGCAATTACACAAAGAAAAACACACAAGGTCTTAACGGGAGAATAAAGGCAATAGTAAGATTGGTATTCTAAAAGGTGGGATATAAATCTATTAAATAAATGCATATTAAATACATAAATTAAAAGCTGTGTTTCCTTAAAAAACAACAACCAAAAATAGTTCATCTGAGGGAACTTCTTAAAGAATCAGCCATGCCTGCTAATTTTATGCCTCATCCCAAAGAAAGGAAATATAGATCAGGAGTCGCTAACATGGTGCCCGCTGGATGTTGCTAAACTATAACTTCCACCAGCTCCGGTACCTCGCAATGAAGAAAATCTGCAGAGGAAACTAATGGACCAAACATAGTGCAGTTAGTGCACCTATTGTTCTCCATATGGAAAGAACCAGTCAAAACCACAAGCAAAATCCCAGAGCAAGGTACAGGTTGAAGGTCAAGGTTGGAAGCCTGTCGGAATACGGGTGACATTTCCAGATCAAACCGAAGTCACAAAGCAATCTTCCACTGAACACATTGTTTCCAAGGTGGCAGCTGTGGCATTCGCACAGAGCCCCTGGTCGTTCCACCGACTATTGACCCTGCACCACCACGGCTTATCTCTTCCACTGCCACCAACCAGGTTTCTCCGGTAATATATTCAGACCCAGTCAGGTTGTAACATATTAACAAAGATTCCATTTATTGTGAATGCAAACAAGTTCTAAATACTTTGAAACACTGTAATCTGATTCACTCTCTCTGTCTCCCCTCTGTCTCTGACTCCTATGCCTCCCACCCACAAGAAACCAACCAAACTAACTGCCAAAACCCCTATGTTGTACCTTAAACACAGTTAGGCTCCGCCCCGGGCTTTCTTATTGGTCAGTCTATTAACCCTTTCTCTCCCCCCCCCAGTATGATATCTTCATAATGAGTGGGCAAACGCCACATTAGCCAATTAGTGGATGCAGATGAAAGGCTGCTTGAAATCCTGCCTGGCAAATTTGAAAAGCAGAGGACCCCGTTTCTCTTGGCTGACCAACGCACTGCAAGTCACTCTGCTCTAGGTAGGAGGGAAACATAACAGGTGGAATTCCAGTTCCGTTTCCCCCCCAGTCCCACCTGGGAAATATCTGGAGGAAATGACGGCCTATTTGAGTTTTGGCTACCAGGATGCCATTCTTTCAATATTGCCAATTGCTTGCTTTGGCAATCAGGCTGTTTTCCCCACACATGTGGTCAGATGCCTTTTTCTTTTTGGGACATCTATTGCATTGCTTGTTCCTTAAAATATCTGATATTCTCTGTGTGCTGCGTGGCTGTGAAGAAAGGTTGTCCACGTGCGTCAGCCCGTATAGATCAACCTACAAAATCCATACAATGGGAAACACTTCTAGATTAGCACTATTACTACTACCAGGTTAGTAAGCAAGTAGCTCCAGATAACGCAAGCAAAAAAAAGCAACTTTGCAAATAATTATCATTGTTGGCAGTGCTGTTGTGCACCTAGATTAACTACAGAGATAAGTATCATCACCGCCGTTTAAAGAAATGGATGACAAATGAAATGCCAGACTCCCATAATTCTATAATTACAGTGTAATGGCAATTAATGCAAGCTTATTTCCTACTAGAAATTATGTGAAACGCTAAAGGGACCACTGTGCCTTTTAAGACTCACCCTTGTCATCAAGTTGCATCTCGTCTATCATTATCCAAAATATAATTGAAAGACCCAAAAAAAGCCAAGCAAAAACAAACAAACTTGGCAGGCAGCTCTTAATTGCCTGCTCCTTTCCTATCTAGTATGAGGCTTGTCAGCAAATCTCAAAAGAAAAGCACAACGGTATGTGTTGACATTCGATCTCCACTCATCACTACAAGCCCACTTTGAGCATCAATCACATTTGTTAATAAGTGAAATGGTGTGAAATACCAACATTTTAAATTACTGGAATGCTGTTTCGCTATTGTCAAAAATTCCAGAGACCTTTCTTTTAAGGGGGGGGGGGAGAGAGAGAGAGAGAGAGAGAGAGAGAGAGAGAGAGAGAGAGAGAGAGAGAGAGTATAATGAAGAATTTAATCCATGCATTTCAGAGATGGGGTGGCAATCATAACCACACACTGTCTTCCATATTTCCCTGTATACAACTTGTCTTTACTACTACTAGGCTTTGTAAAAGACTATAGGAAATCCATCAGGATGAATACCAGAGGAAAGCATTCTGGTTGCCCCCTCCCCCATGCTCCAGACTACAACTCTCATTGGCACCTGTCAGCATGGCCAATGGCCAGGAATGATGAGAACGACAGTCCAGAACACCAAGAGGGAGCCAAGTTGCCTACTCTGGTCTACAGTGATTGGCAGCAGCTCTCCAAGGTTTCAGATAAGCATCTTCCCAGCCATTGTTGGTTTTGTGTGATTCCCAATCTGTCTCACTCATTGATCCCTGTAGTACAATTAGACTAGCAGCAGTCAGCTTGGCGATGGGCACAGCTGATGCTTGCCTTGCTGGTTGTCTAGTCTGCAAAAGGACTCTGACTGCTGGAGGTAGCTGGTTTCTAGATGCAACCTTATAGCGTGTGGCAAGAGGCGCTGATATGCTTAATGAAGCTTGTTAAAAGTAAATTAGTCAAATATTCCAAGGCCTTAGCTAGACTCAGTTAGAGGGAAGACAGAAGAAGAGGGTTCATTATGAATCACAAAAAGACTTGTAACAGCCTGTAAAAGCACCTGTGACTGACCAATAGCAGTAAATCCTTCCTTTTTATTTGGATGGGCACGTCTGGTCCAGTAGGGGGTAGAGCTAAAATATGATAGTTCTCCATTTGCTGAACAGCATCTGCTTAAAGAACTACAAGGTTGATTACTCCAAACACAGCAGCCAAATTCATCTGGTGCTCGGTGACCACCCAAAGAATAGTTACGAGCTTCAAGCTTGAGTCATCAAGGTAGGCCTCAAAATAAGCAAATATATTTATCATTAGAAAACAGTTGACATTTAATAACCTCAGCTCATGGATGTACTTGGCTGCCACCACGCAAATGAGCTCATGTGGACCCAGGCATTTGAAAACACATGTGTACCTACAAGCAGTGATGTTAAGATCACATATATTAGTCAGATCAATTTTGTGCCTGTGTGATATCGCGTCACAGTGACCATGATTCACCTCCCCCAATGCCTGGACTCACTCTACCCTGCACATGACCATCACATCAGCCTGAGTGTTGGAATGGGCCCATTGTTTCAACCTTTTCTGTGACTGCAGAATGACGCCAGCTGTTAAGAAGAAACCAGGTAGCAAATACAGGTAGAATCAACGTATTCTGACAAATAATAATCTTGTACTGAAAATTCAAAGGCATTCATCAGAAGACATAAGAAAAAAAGGTGACCTCTTTAAATATATATTTAGCCTACTGGCCATGTTCCAAATGCAGATCAGAGTGCTGCCAACAATTTATCATTCTTCCCTTCTTCCCTGACATGTCTTTACTTTTGACCTTTCAACATAGTTCATCAGGCAGTATTCACTACCTGAATAACAACCTAGACTTACTTAACATAGTTTTATGCCCTAAAAAGCAAAATACCTTTCATTGGTATTAGTCTGTTACTAAAACTATGTAGAACTTTGAACTGATCAACCAACCAAGCACCTTTCTTTTCATAAACCTCAAGTCATTGATGGTACCAGATTAACCATGATACTGCATTGTTTGTGCATAGCAATCCAAATCATTTGGGGGGATGTATTATGGGGGCTAGGAGTGTTACATAAATGTGCTTTTATGACAATGCAGCAAAAAATACCGTATTTTTCGCCCTATAGGACGCACCGGCCCATAGGACGCACCTAGTTTTCGGGGGGGGGGGGGGAAATCAAGGAAAAAAATATGATTTCCCCCCCGCAGCCCTGGGAGCAGCGGACAGGCTGCACGCAGCCTGTGCGCTACTCCAAGACCTTCTTCCTGCTTTTGCGGGAGGTGGCAGAATTCCCCCACCTCCCGCAAAAGCCCACAGGAGCCGCGTGCGACTCCTGCGGGCTTTTCGACCAGGAGGGAGAAGGGAATGAAACGGCCAGTCAGTCCCTTCTCCCTCCTTGGGGAAAAGCCCCCAAGAGCAGTGCACTCTTTAAAGGCTGCGCGGCTCCTACGGGCTTTTCTAGGAGGTGGGGGAATTCCCCCATCTTCTCGCTCAGCCGCTTTAAAGAGTGCATGGCTTTTGCCTGCTTTTGCGGGAGGTGGGGAATTCCCCCATCTCCTGCAAAAGCCCACAGGAGCAAGAAGGGACAGACTCCGCCAGTCAGTCCCTTCTCCCTCCTTGAGGAAATGCCTGCTTTCCCCCACCGCCAGCCTCTAAGCCGGGTTGGAGAGTAGCGGGAAGGCATCGCGCGCCTTCCCGCTGCCCCCCATCCTCTGGGGCTGGCAATGGGGGAAGCGCTGCTTTCCCCCACCGCCAGCCTCCAAGCCGGGTTGGAGAGTAGCGGGAAGGCGTCGTGCGCCTTCCCGCTGCCCCCCATCCTCTGGGGCTGCGATGGGGGAAGCGCTGCTTTCCCCCACCGCCAGTCTCAAAGAGCAGACTCTCCTGGCTTCAGCAGAAGCAACGCGAAGCCTCCAGAGCGCAGGCTTTGGAGGCTTCGCGTTGCTATCGCTGAAGCCAAGGAGCCTGCATTCGCCCCATAAGACGCACACACATTTCCCCTTCATTTTTGGAGGGGGAAAAGTGCGTCTTATAGGGCGAAAAATACGGTAGCTTGGGGAAAATCCTGCCAGCCAAAGGCATTGAAAAGGCACAGGAGAACAGAACAGGATGATGCCATGACACATAGTTCTTCCAAATATTATTGTTGTTGCTGCTGCTGTTTAGTCGTGTCTGACTCTTCATGACCCCATGGACCAGAGCACGCCAGGCACTCCTGTCTTCCACTGCCTCCCGCAGTTTGGTCAAACTCATGTTCGTAGCTTTGAGAACACTATCCAAACATCTTGTCCTCTGTCTTCCCCCTCTCCTTGTGCCCTCTCTCTTTCCCAACATCAGGGTCTTTTCCAGGGAGTCTTCTCTTCTCATGAGGTGGCCAAAGTATTGCAGCCTCAGCTTCAGGAGCTGTCCTTCCAGTGAGCACTCAGGGCTGATTTCCTTAAGAATGGATAGGTTTGACCTTCTTGCAGTCCATGGGACTCTCAAGAGTCTCCTCCAGCGTCATAATTCAAAAGCATCCATTCTTTGGTGATCAGGAGGAAATAACTTGACCTGGGGATCATCGAGGGATGGGCTGTAGCTCACTGGTGAAGCACAAGCTTTGAACACAAAGGTTGAGTCCCCAGCATCTCAAAACAGGACTAGGGCAGACCACACTGCCTCAGACCCTGGAGAGATGTTGCCAGTGAGTAGATAGTTCTAGCTAGACCAGTGTTTCCCAAACTTGGGCCTCCAGCTGTTTTTGGACTACAACTCCCATCATCCCTGGCCACTGGTCTTGCTAGCTAGGGATGATGGGAGTTGTAGTCCAGAAACAGCTGGAGACCCAAGTTTGGGAAACACTGAGCTAGAAGCCTTGAGTGGGAAGCCTGTGGTCCTACAGATGATGTTGGGCTCCAACTTCCATCACCCCCGGACAGCATAGCCAATGATCAGGGGCAGGAGTTTTAGCCCAACAACATCTTCAAGGCCACAGGTTCCCCACCTCAAGCTAGATGGGGCAAATAATTGATAAAACAATTTCCTGAAATAACTGATAGTAGGAAAGAGTTATGAAAAGGATTAGTCAAAGCAGGAGAAGGTAAGAATATCAGCAGCAGTCAAGTAGGACAAACAGGGCATCCGTACAGTTCTCATACCATTTTCACATGTAACACCAAGAAATGCATCTGAGTCTCTTTTGTGTGTGTTAATGCCACAAAATGAATATTGTAAACAGCAGAGAAAATTTGGAATTGGGGGGAAAAATGAAATGTAGCTTTTAACCAATGTAGGTTTCACCTTTACATTACAGACTGATTAAAACACAAACTTATTTAAGTTTCATGTTTGAAGATACCCTTAGGCTGTCTATAGTATATTTAGCTGGTGGACTGCTCTATCATTCCTTTGTGTCTCAAGCATTCCTGATCCAGCCTCATCTATTTTCATGTTCATTTAGGAAACAGTTGAGGTGAAGGTTACACAAGGGAGCAAAATGAAATTTGTGGCTTGCGTCCCTGGAGACCGAGCCAGTTCTCATTCGAGTTAGCCCTAGAGGTGTGCTCAAACCATCATGTTCTCTTTCACCTTGGATCAGAAATTGTTCTCCAGATGAAAGACAGCCAGATAAATGAGAGAAAATGCAATTAAATGTCTGCCGCTGTCACACAAAGTCACCATAGAGTATGACTCCCCCCATTTGCTTTGTGTTACATTAGTTACATTCTAGAACTGCAGTAACTAAACGCCAGTTCAGACATTATATCTTTTGTCCAAGTCAGCCATGTGCTCTACCTTGAGCTTACACAACTTGGGCGTAAGGACTGCCTTGCAGGATCAGACAAGGAGATTATTTAGCCCAGTCATGGGCACTTGGGCGTAAGGACCGCCTTGCAGGATCAGACCAGGAGATTATTCAGGCCAGTCATGGGCAAGCTCCCAGCTCAAACTCAGAAGCAAGCTGAGCCATTTCCTCCCAACTAGAACATGGTACAGTGGTACCTCAGTTTACAAACTTAATCCGTTCCGGAAGTCCGTTCTTAAACAGAAACCGTTCTTAAACCGAGGCGCACTTTTCCTAATGAGGCCTCCTGCTGCCGGTGCGCTTCCACTGTTCGGATTCCGTTCTTAGACCGAGGTAAAGTTCGCAAACCGAGACACTACTTCCGGTTTTGCGGAGTTCATAAACCGAATCATTTAAGAACAGGACTGTTCTTAAACCTACCCTATTCCTGTGAGCTCCTAAACCTCTCCCCCACCCTGACCTGCCAAATACCTGCCATCTTTCCTTCAATTTGACTTACCAGTCTGGTATTTGGGAGCCAGCGAACCACAGCAGGCAGTTGTAAGGAAGGGAGGGTGCTCTTTACATCTTTAGCTAGATAATTTTGTGGGGAAAGCCCTGTTCAGGAGTTCACTCGTGCAATGAGAATCAAGTGAGAGAGACCAAGGGCATGCTGGCAGTATGCCTTCCCTGACATCTAACATAGCTCTGTCGGTATAGCATGAAACTCTTAATCTCAGGAATGTGGGTTCGAGCCCCATATTGGGCGAAAGTTTCTTGCATCGCAGGGGGTTAGACTAGATGATCCTCGCGGTCCCTTCCAACACTAGAATTCTCTGATTCTTTACAAATCCTCCACAAGCAGATGGAGGATGTTCCCCACATGATTTTAAACCTTGCATATTCAGGGCTGTAGATTGTACATGTTTCTACGTGTACATATGGAAAGACCTGGCTCCTAAACTGCTTCAACAGGCAAGCAAGAATGTTCATCTTCTTCCCCAATATAATGGTAGGGCATGTGCACACATAGATTTTATGCAGTTACATCTGGTTAATATAGCTATTGTTAGATTACTTTTTTAGTTTTTAGTCCTAACAGTGGGTGTAGGTAGGGCTGCTGCTGCTGCTGCTTCAGGTCCACCCATTTAGCCTTTAAACTGATTATTTGATCTTCAAAGAACAAGAATTTATGTGTGTGAGAGAGAGAAAGAGAGAGAGAGAGAGAGAGAGAGAGAGAGAGAGAGAGGTATGGGAGAGATAGAGATGTTCAGTTGCTTGAAATGAAAACAGATATCTTCTTGCATGCATAGCAATGCCTCAAGGTGACTGAAACAGCTTCCTTTCATATCAAGAGCTGAGAGTAAAAACACTGAAGAACCTCAAAGAGACAAAAGTCAGTGGCTTTTGGACAACAACTAGAGCAACTTGGTGTTGACACTATCATATCTTACGAGCTAAATGGGGCTTGGCCTGTGTGGCACTGGGAAGGGGTGCACACATGTTGGTTTGGTGCATTATTAGATAACCATTATCTGGTTGCATGAACCCCCACCCCACCCGCCTGCATCATCTCCATATGCCAGATGATTGGGAGAGGAATGAGTCTTGCTTCATTTTGAGCACAATTTTGGAGAGAGGAGGAGCACCTCTCTTTTGCCACTTCCTCTTTCCTCGATCTTTATAGGGAACTATGACTGGAGCAGCTTTTTAAGTTCAGCACAGCACCTTGGAAAGTGAAGGAAGACCCTGTTAATTTGCCAAGCCCCCTACAGCTCAGTCAGCAGAGCGTTAGACTTATAATCTTAGGGTTGTGGGTTCGAACCCCACTTTGAGTGAAAGATTCCTGCATTGCAAGGGGTTGGACCAGATGATAATGATGATGATGAGAAGAAGAAGAAGACGAAGCTATTTGTATCCCACCCATCTGGCTGGGTCTCCCCAGCCACTTTGGGTGGCTTGCAACAAAGATTAAAAATACATTAAAATGTCACACATTAAAAACTTCCCTGAACAGGGCTGCCTTCGATGTTTTCTAAATGTCAGGTAGTTGTTTATCTCTTTGACATCTGATGGGAGGGCATTCCACAGGGCGGGCACCACTACCGAGAAGGCCCTCTGCCTGGTTCCCTGTAGCTTTGCTTCTCGCGGCGAGGGAACCACCAGAAGGCCCTCGGCGCTGGATCTCAGCGTTCGGGCAGAATGATGGGGGTGGCGACGCTCCTTCAGGTATACTGATCCTCGTGGTCTCTTCCAACTCCACAGTTCTGATTCTGTGCACTGATTCTACACATCAGTTCATGAACAGCTCCGGAGAAAGGTGTTCACCACTGGCAAATGGACAGAGACTGGACTGAAAAGAACTCCAGGCACTGCAGGAAGCTGCTGTCCAGCTTTCTAAACTGAAGCGTTGAAACACCAGATAGTATTGCAAGTAGTTTGCAAAATCGAAAAGAAATCCAGGGGTGGGTTGAGGGGAGCAATAAAAATGTGTCCGTGTTACAGCTGAGTCAATAAGGCAAACAGGGTATGGGCGTTAATAGGGTGCCCATGTGTCCTTCTGTATGCAGAAGGTCACAGATTTAGTCCCCACATCCTGCAGGTAGTGCCAAGAGGGATTTCTGCCTGAAACCCCACAGAGCCACTGCTAGGCAGTGTAAGGCAGCTTCCCAGGTTCTAATGCTTCCCTCATGACTGGAAAACTTGACATTTCGCTACCACCCAGTTGTAGTTGAAGCCAGCCGCCATTTTAAAATGGCCAGCACGTGGGAAATGATACTTTGCCAGAGAATAAGACAAGGAAGGCTATATACAGAGGAATGCTGATGTGTGAAAAGTTTTGCATGTAGAGGAGTTAAGCAGTCGGGCCTCAAAATAACTTTAGAAAATCATAAAAGGGTTTCTAAGGCAGTTTCAGCAAAACTCATATAAGATATAATTTCTGAAACTACACACTTACCCACTGCGAAACATTAAGCCAGAGTTTTGAAAAGCTATTAAGAGGGATTGAAAGAACTTCCAATGGCACCTGTGACATTCACTTTCAGTGTTAATATCCTATTTTACCATGATGGCAGAGTAATAAGCTTTTAATTGAAAAAATGCAATTATACTACAATGAAGCACTGCGTTACGAATCAAAAAGCACCTTGTTCTTTATGCTCATTGTTCTTAGGGTCACACTTGGAAGTTCGCGATCCATTACCAAGTGCAAAAGTTTCTACTCGGATGCGCTTCATATTGGAATGTTAGAGAGTCTAGCTCCTCAAATGTCAAACCGTTATTCACAACATTTGTATATATTCATTCTTCTAGGTAGCTCACTACAGTCTTGTGAGGTGCTTGAGGCTGAGAGAGAATGATTTTGGGAAGGGCCATAGCTTTCCAGGTTCAATCCCCAGTACGACTCTCCCAATTTGAATCACTGGGGAGCCACTCCCAATCAGTGTAGACAACAATGAACTTGATGGACCAATGGGGTGACTTGGAATAAGGCAACCTGTGTTCTATCTTCAATGCATGTTTTATCTGAGACAATTCCAGAGAGACTGTGGGTTTCAGTTGGGGAGAGGAGTTGCACTTCCAACACTTTAGTTCCTCTAAAAGAGGCATCCCCAAAATCGGCCCTCCAGATGTTTTGGGACTACAATTCCCATCATCTCTGACCACTGATCCTGTTAGCTAGGGATGATGGGAGTTGTAGTCCCAAAACATCTGGAGGGCCGAGTCTGGGGGTGCCTGCTCTAAAACGTCTCTGTGCTCACTTGTACAGTGTTTGTTCCAAGCAGCTAGTCCTAGATATCCTTTACACATGCGTCCCCTTTTTTTGAAAACAACCTTCCCCTCTCCTGCTTAGGGTTTTCCCATACAGTCAGGTCAAACTGTGTTCTTTCAGTTAGCACACTGCATCATTTCCAAAGTCATTAGCTTCTTGACCCTATTGAAGAGACCAAGTCGCACCAGAGTTTTCAAGTCATACCAAGTATCTCCCCAGACAAGAGAACAACTATGCATGACACTCCTTTATCAAAGGAAGTGGTTTGCAAACTTCCTGCTTCCAACTAACCCCTTCCACACTGATTCATCTGCTGAGGAATCCCTGTGAATTTGCCCCAGAACCTTTCTTCCCAGAAGAGGATTCTGGGACCTACCGAGCCTCACCAGAAATTGCATAATGTTACTCAATCCACTCAAGATGGCAAGAAGGGAGCCAGGCTATAGTGAGCAAGATAAGCCAGAGGTCTCCTCCAAGGTAATGTGGAGAGGAGGATTAACCTCACCCCCTCACCAGCTCGAAAGTTCACTGAGCCCTGTGGCTTGTTATGGCTCTTGCTGGGCACAGTCACAAAGCTATAGCCATCCTCCGTCTCCATCTCATAGCTGGAAGAGACACAGAGGTACCTATCCACCAGGCAGAGATAGAGAAAGCCCTTCCCATTCTGAGCTTGCAGTGCTTGTAGGGAAAGGCAGAGGCAAGTCAACTTCCTGTGCCCCTTTGGCTGGGGTTCTGCAAGCTTGGGACACTGGTCAGATGGACACAAAAAGAGAGACTTTGCAGAACTGGCAAAACTGACGGGAAGAATCCAGAACCAGCAAGACCAATCATTCCAAAAGGACTGGAAAAAATTTATATTCTATTTGAAAGACAACTGTAAGCAATTAACATCGTTAGCAGGGTTATCTGAAGATTTGTAAGATGAAATTGCTACCTATTCAGGAGTAATTTAATATTTTAGGGAATGATATAACAAGGATAGGAAACGAAGTGAAATGTAAAGATGTAAAGTTTAATTTTGTAAACGGGAGGGAGGGAAGTTGTTAGGCTCAGTTGAGCCAAAGAGATAAAATAAGAGGATATGATGTTATGTAATGTGATTATATGTAAAACCAATAAAAATAATTTAAAAACAAAAACAAAGAGAGAAAACCTTTCTCCCCTGCCTGCTCTTCTGAATAGTTGGAAGAAGGCTGGTTTCCTGACCTCTATTTCCGTTCCAAGCTTAGAGACAGAGAGAGTAGGAAATTCCCCCTGACTTTGTGCTGCCTTTCAAAGACATAGCATGAGGTCAGGGACAAGACCTGTCCTCTTGTGATGAGGGTGGGGGGCTCTGTCAGTAACACATTTTTGATGGCCAGTAGGACCAGCGCTGTGGTATAAACCACTGAGTCTAGGAAGGTTGGCAATTTGAATCCCCGCGGTGGGATGAACTCCCGTTGCTCGGTCCCAGCTCCTAGCAGTTCAAAAGCACACCAAAAAGTGCAAATAGATAAATAGGTACCGCTCTGGCGGGAAGATAAACACCGTTTCCGTGCACTGCTCTGGATTCACCAGAAGCAGCTTAGTCATGCTGGCCACATGACCCAGAAAAACTGTCTGCGGACAAACGTCAGCTCCCTCAGCCAGTAAAGTGAGATGAGCACCGGAACCCCAGAGTCATTCGCGACTGGACTTAACTGTCAGGGGTCCTTTACCTTTACTTTTAGGACCAGCCAAAATGTGCTGCTTCCTGGTCTTCTCCTATAACCCTGCATAACATGAAAACATTTATTAGGACACACATTGCATGAAAAGATCACAGGTGATGAGAAGTTGTGTTTAAAATGAAGTTTGCCATCTCCACAGTTATCTGCTCATCGAGGAACCTCAGGCTTCCTTGGAACACAGTTTGAAAATGATAGATGCAAAGACTTCATCCAGAAGCATCAACTCTTCCTTTTCCCTAGCTGCATGCATCGAGTTGCTGTGCTTAGAAGCCTCTAAGTTCACCACTAGGCCTGGCAAACTCAACATTAACTACTGCGGCAGAGAAGTTGCCTGTCAGAATGTAGCTAAAACTGGAATAATTCCAACCATAAACTGGCAGCTAGTCAGATGAGGACCAATTTTCTTAAGGATGATTGAAACAAGCTGGCTTATGTTTAGAGAACAAGGTAAGGAAACACTACATACAATGAGAAATGTTTAAGCTTTGCACCAGCACTGAATATGGATTATCATTAGGCGTCAACAACAGTAATTAGGCAATTGATTAAGCCATGTACTAATTGTATGCTAGGCTGACCAAACAAGCATGCAAATTTATTTGGCTATTAAAGAGATGTAAAGAAATATGGATTTTCAGTCAGTCAACGGCAAGCTTTTAGAGGTGGGTGTTTTGTCCTTTGGGGTAGACGTTTGAACCTCTGATCGTTTTGGAAAGGAAAGTTAACACCTGTGACCCTCCTACAACAAGAAAGGTATGGAGCTCATTTTATCTGCTGCCTTGCAGGCTGATTTCTCAGCATGAGAAAGAATATGGGAATCTCAATGAAGATGGACTAATTAAGAGACTTCCTTTCCCTCAAAGCTAGGAGGAGGCACTCCGCCTCTTGGTCTATGAAGCCCTTTCACAGAGAGGGGTTAGAAAGAAGCTCAAACCTCTTTGGTAGCTGTCCATACAGAAACGATTAAACTGTCTTATACAGTAGTACCTCTGGTTACGTACTTAATTCGTTCCGGAGGTCCGTTCTTAACCTGAAACTGTTCTTAACCTGAAGCACCACTTTAGCTAATGGGGACTCCTGCTGCTGCTGCTGCTGCGCCACCGCGCAATTTCTGTTCTCATCCTGAAGCAAAGTTCTTAACCCGAGGTACTATTTCTGGGTTAGCGGAGTCTGTAACTTGAAGCGTATGTAACCCAAGGTACTGCTGTACAGAGCCCTTCACCATATATGGACCATCTAGCCCAGAAGTCACAAATTCTGGGGTCCCATGGACACATTTTCAAAGTGGAAAAATTGTTATGTGTTCCACCCACACAACCAAGCACACACAACTTATTACATCCACTATAATAAAATGATTTCCGGCTCTTATGTGGAGATGCCGGATATGTTCCATCCCTGATAGAATGGTGGGAGGAACCAGCTAGGGAACCACCAAAGGAGGAAGGCTCAGAACCCGAGGAGTAGTGGTAGGACAATGATGAGTGGTCAGAGGGAGAAGAGGGGGAAAACAAGAAAGAGGAGGTGTCAGAAGCAGACACCTTCGTGAGCTGGGAAAGAAATAATTCCAGAATCAGAGGCTGAAGCTGAAGCTGAAACAGGTGAGTGGGATGAGGGAGGCCAAGAGGCAGAGATGAGTCAGGCTAGTGAAGAGTCACAGGTGTCTCTCCCTCCTGCCACAACAAGCTCCCCTCCCCTCTGGTCTCCCAGAACCAGAAGAGGCATGAAAAGGGCAGAGGAAAGGTTGGCTGCATGCAGGCGCAGTCTCCGACTGCTTGGGGAAACACCTTGGAGAGGAGAGGTCTGCAACACGCTAGCCCTTTCTACAAAAGCAAGCCATAAGTGGCAGCTTGTGGATTAACTTGAGCCTGGGAGTAGCCCCCATGATCCTCCAGCTATTGTTGGACTTTCTCACTTCAGACCCAGTCAGCACAGGAAATGGTCAGGGATGATGAGAGCTGAAGTCCAATAGCATCTAGAGAGCACCACACTGCCCATCTGTCTAACCTCTCTTTTCCTAGGTAGAACTAAAAGAAAATGCTGCCAGGTTTGGTACCAGAGAAAACCTAGAGAGACAGATCCATTGCTGCATCTTACTTGGCAAAATAAGGCTTTCCCCTATAAGCAAATTACTTACACACAGGATTGCAAATATATATTAATTTGGTTCAACTGTGCAAGATTTATCAGGCTAGAATATCAAATGCTTTCAGGCTACTGTACTTTGGGCTTGCGCTATGTGAAAAGGCACTGATAAAACAGAATTATGAAGCCCCAAAAGCATTTAATAATCACAGAAACGAAGCACATGCACTAATAAAATTAACGTTAATAAACTAGGTCAATGCTGGAACAAAGGAAATAGCCAGACAGGCAAAATGCTGCAAACCTGCTCCTTCAGGGTTGCATTTTCAATTCAACTTTCTCTTCTAGCATTTTACTTCATACAGTAACGGTTGTGGGTTTTGTGGCTCTTTGACCTGCGTAACATAGGCATTAGTTACAAGGCAGTGTGCAGTGGAGGCCTCTCAGCAGGATCCCTATTTGCAGCTGCAAGCAGTCAAGTAGCTACTTAGTACAGAGTATCTTTTGGAAGAAAAGCTCATGAATCAACCTTCCATCATTAAAAGAGTTTTAATGGTGAGAAAAGGGCTTATACTGCACTTACGCAGGCGAATACTTAAAGGTAGCGAAGCTTAACAAATTGAGTAAAAGACTGCTGCAAGTACTGGTATTTCAGGGTTTAGCTTTGTACATACCAGATTGCATTGCACTTAAAAAGGCAGAGAAGGGGGGTGGAGGTAATGGAAAAGGACAAATTACTCCTGACTTTCTGTCTGTTACAGGATCCCTCATTCACGCAAGGACATTTTTGGAGACCGGAAGGCGAAAGGTAAAAAAACCCAAAATCGCCGTTAAAGCTCCTGTCTGGAAATATCTGACAAGTATTGTTCCACCACAGAAGATGGTTTGAGTTATTCTGTGTGTTTGTGTCTGGAGGGAAAGGGGAGGGAGGGAATAGGGACAGGATTAAAAAATCAAGGACAAAAGAGGAAACTCACCAATAGGTTCTAAAGAGGAGGATGCACTAAAAGCTGTGCATTTTTAAGTGTTTTGAATTTGGGGGATCCTTTTAAAAGTGAGCTTCACTCTTGTTAGAAATTCTGGCATTAAAGTTTTTGGGTGGGCTTTTTTATACAGTATATCTATTCTTGCAACGAAGGTCAATGGTGCTGTTATAGGATTCGGGTGGGTGGGGTTGCAGTAGACGGAACTGCTGAACTGTTAACCTTTCTTAGAAAGGTTAATGGCTCCAGCAAGCTTCCTCAACCTCAGCCCTCCAGATGTTTTTGGCCTACATCTCCCATGATCCCTAGCTAGCAAAACCAGTGGTCAGGGATGATGGGAATTGTAGTCTCAAGGCCTGGAAGCACTATATTTTGCATGACTTATTGTAAACAGCCCTGTGATCTTTGGATGAAGGGATGGAAAGAAATTTAATAAACATAATACCGTATTTTTCGCTCTATAAGACGCACAAGACGCACCTAGTTTTTGGAGGAGGAAAACAAGAAAAAAAAATATTCTGAATCTCAGAAGCCAGAACAGCAAGAGAGATCGCTGCGCAGTGAAAACACAATCCCTCTTGCTGTTCTGGCTTCTGGGATAGCTGCGCAGCCTGCATTCGCTCCATAAGACGCACACACATTCCCCCTTACTTTTTAGGAGGGAAAAAGTGAGTCTTATAGAGCAAAAAATACGGTAAACAAATGGCTTAAAGCTTGAGCCATGTTGTCATAGAGGCAAACAGGTGGGCCTTTTCCTCCCCTCACCTGGCTGGATGCCAAATACAATTAGAAACCATGCAACATCTAGTACTGCACATTACAATTGCTGCAATAGGGAGAAAAAAACCATTAAGTGGTCTGCTAAGACCTCCTGCCATTTCCAAGTGGTCCATGGGAAAAAGTTTGGGAATCACCTTTCAACATTGAATGGCAGCAGGTCTCCGGTGTGTCACAGAATCCTAAAATTATAGAGTTGGAAAGGACCCCCAAGTTGTCTAGTCCAACCCCCTGCAATGCATGAATCTCAGCTGAGCACCTCTCCCAGCCCTAACAGTGATCCATGAGATGGTCGCCTCCAGGCTTCACTACTGTAATTCGCTCTATGTGGGGCTGCCCTTGAAGCTGTCCCAGAAACTCCAGCGGGTGCATAATGCTGCAGCGAGGCTCCTCACGAGGTCTCTGCCATGGGAGCATATTCACCCAGTGCTTTTCCAGCTACACTGGCTCCAGGTGGAGTACAGGGTCAGATTTAAGGGGCTGGTTTTGATCTTTAAAGCCCTTCATGGCCTAGGACCCTCGTGCCTATGGGACCGTCTCTCCTGGTATGCCCCACGGAGGACCTTAAGGTCCATAAATAGCAACACCCTAGAGGTCCTGGGCCCTAAGGAAGTTAGATTAGCCTCAACCAGAGCCAGGGCCTTTTCAACACTGGCTCCAGCCTGGTGGAATGCTCTGTCTCATGAGACCAGGGCCCTGCAAGATCTGATTTCTTTCCGCAGGGCCTGTAAAACAGAGTTGTTCCACCTGGCCTTTGGCTTAGAATCAGTTTGATTCCCTCCCCCTCTTTCTTTTTCCTTTCTCTTCCTGTGAAGAGGCTGCATCCTAATATTTTAATGTTGTATTTTAATGTTGTATTTTAATTGTATTTTAATCAACTTGTTTTTATTATTGGTTGTTAGCTGCCCTGAGCCCGGTCTTGGCTGGGGAGGGCGGGGTATAAATAAAATTTATTATTATTATTATTAACTAAAGCTGCAGGCATCTGGGACCTGCGTGCAAAGGAGATGCTATGACCTCTGGTCTGACACCGCAGTGGTGGTTTTACTGAAGGTGCTTGTGTCGAAGGGAAGCACAGAAATTTTCAAAATTAAAACCGGAACAAAGCTTGTTCTATATAATGCAAGAAGGCACCGACGAAACGGAGAAATCTAGATCCCGATTCTGCCCTTTCCATCACGAGCCTTTACCAGCATCCAACTGCCCTTTGACTGCCTTGCTTATTTAAGGAAGTCAGCTTTCGTCGAGCGCCCCTCATCGCTTCAATGCAAGTGCCAAGCCCTTCCCAACGGGTGCCTCGTCTTCCCTGAAGCCCTCTAGACATTCCTGTGCAGCAATTACCATATTTACAGTACTTGAGTCTAATGCGCCATCGAACTGAATGCGCACCTCAATTTTCAGAACCTTGAAACCAAAGAAAGTATTTGCTGGCGAATGTAAGCGTGCCATCAAATCGAATGCAGACCTTAATTTTTGCAGCGTAATTTGGTTGGCCAAAAAAGGTGAGTATTAGATTCAAGTAAATATGGTAATAAATGGTAATATATGCCGTCTGTCTCCTTCATTTCTGTACAGTGTAAATATTTTATGAGTTTGAGAATGGCACTGAAACCTCGTTGGAGGACTATTGCCTTGCAAGCCTCTCGGTTCGTTGCCAAAGAAGGGCGCTCCTGCCTTCCATGGTTGTATACGTGCATGCACACACAATCCAATCACGGTGTGCAGAAAATCTCAACAGACGTCTCGACACCACTTCCCCTAGGCATCAGTATAATGCTATTGCCCTTGAAACCTACAGTCTCAAAAGGGTGAGACCTTCTAACAAACACACGTCATTTATTTCTAGTTCAGAGTTATCATTACCTTTCAGATCTGTACTCAGCAGAAAGCTGGTTTAACTGGATATTTCCAAGATGCTCCATCAAAATCAAAGCCTTTCAAAAACAAGACATCATTCACATTAATCAGCCACCAAATGCCAACAATTACTTGCAGCACTGTCAGGCCACCATCAAAATCAAATGGTGAATGTCAACAATGTCCAGTTCGGATTCACAGGAACACACTTCGTCAGGATTTTGATGAGTAAAACTAAATTACAATAGCCGTCTTTATTCTTTTAGAGTAAAATTGATTGAAATAATTTATGAGGCATTGCTGTTTGCTGCATGCTTTGTTTTTGGCTTTAAGCAACATAGAAAAAAGTAAATCTATAAATTAGCATATCCCTCCATCATTTGACATCACCTTTTGAGTTCCAAAGCCAAACTCTGTTATTTTACTCTGCAAAGCTCTTCACAGCAATCCCTATGAAAGTACCGTATTTTTCGCCCTATAGGACGCACCGTCCCATAAGGCGCACCTAGTTTTTTGGGGGGGAAATAAAGGGGAAAAAATTATTTTCCCCCCAGGCGCGGGGCTGGGTCGGGGGAAGCCCGAGCTTCCCCCGACCCCAGCCCCCAAACAGGCAGCTCTCTGCAAGCCATGGGAGCCCAGCGCTGGCTCCCGCTGCTTGCAGAGAGGTCCGTGAAGCCTGGACGTGCTGAGCTCAGCACGCGCAGGCTTCAGCATGCAGGCAACTCTCCGCAAGCAGCGGGAGCGCTCCTGCTGCTTGCGGAGAGGTCCGCGAAGCCTGGACGCGCTGAGCTCAGCGCGCACAGGCTTCAGCATGCAGGCAACTCTCCGCAAGCAGCAGGAGCGCTCCCGCTGCTTGCGGAGAGGTCCGCGAAGCCTGGACGCGCTGAGCTCAGCGCGCACAGGCTTCAGCATGCAGGCAACTCTCCGCAAGCAGCGGGAGCCCAGCGCTGGGCTCCCGCTGCTTGCGGAGAGGTGTGCGAAGCCTGCATTCACCCCATAGGACGCACACATATTTCCCCTTCATTTTTGGAGGGGAAAAAGTGCGTCCTATAGGGCGAAAAATACGGTATCTCAATGGACAGTGTTAGGTAAGCAGGACAGAAGAGGCACTACTTTCCCATTCAGTAAAAATAATTGTTTTTTTGGGGGGGGGGTTCCCCTCTGTGGTGCCTTGCAATATCAAAGAGCACTGAGAATGCCATAACTGCGCTAAAAAAAACCCAATCTACCTGTGTTGTGTTTTTAGCCCGTCTCAACTGTTGCAGATTACAGTGCCAGAGAACTCAGTGAAAACCCCTGAGAATTGAGACATGTTTATCTGGGTTCTGTTTCTTTCTCCCACTAGTGTCCTTTTCATCCCTTCTACACATCTGGGAAATGGAGAGGCATCACATAACCTTAAGCTCACGTCCCATCCCCTCAACATCCATGAGTTTAGCATGGATTAAGGCTGGGTGATATATCAATATATTGTCCAAAACCCAGTTTGAAGTCCATACTGTGCTACTGGTTTCATAATTTTTGACCTGGCAATGTATCACGAAACATGATGTGTCTGTGTGCTATGCAAAAATCACAATATGGGGAAAACTGTGAAGCCAGCAAATGCCTCTACATAGCTCCATCCTTATTTCAGACATTGTGATACAGTGGTACCTTGGTTGTCAAACGTAATCTGTTCTGGGAGTCCTTTTGACTCCCAGAATGGTTCAGAAACTGAGGCGTGGCTTCCGATTGGCTCAATTGGAAGCCGCACAAGCCGAGTCAGACGTTCAGCTTCCAAAAAACGTTCGCAAACCGGAACACTTACTTCTGGGTTTGCAGCGTTCGGGAGCCTATTTGTTCGGGAGCCAAGCTGTTTGAGAACCAAGGTACCACTGTATATCAGTATATTCCAATGTTGAAAATGAGATATTGTCCAGCCCTAGCATGGATGTCTACATAGGAGCAGCGGAACATGTGGCTGTCAAGTGACTGGGACAACCATTCTACCTTCTACCTATGAACACCTCCCAAGGAAAAGGCTTAGATTTTGATAGAATCCAAGGGAAAGTTTCTAAAGTGATTAATTCATTAAATTTCTACCACACGTTCTCAAAGCAGTAGAGCATCCACAGCAGCTGCAATAAATTTCAGCTGCTTCCTCTCAAAACCTGCCCTACCTAGACATCAAAGAATGAAGGTGCTGCTTCCTTTACAGACACAATCTCTCCCAAAGATGGCTTCCATCATAGATGCCAACTCCTGGGGCACTGGGTGCTAGAGCACCCACAAAATTCCCCATGAAAGGGTTGGGCACCCACAAATTTCGGGCCATGCACGCTGCAGGGCACCCAGGCACACACAGTCGTGGGTCAAAGCTGGAACTTCTTCCTTCAATCAAGAGCTACTTGGGTGAGAAAATTGCAGGACATTTATGCTTCTTCTAAAAACACTTCTTTTTTCATTCTTTTTTAGCAAAGGCTGGATGTTTCTCAAACTGATAAAGGGCTGTTCCAAAAAACATCAAGATTTCTGTATGTGAATTCCCAATGGTACGAGCTGACAAAGCTCCGTAAAACAATTTGGGTCCACAAAGCTTGAAGTAAGCAGGATCTCAACATAAATACAACAGCTCACTCTCTGCAAGCGGTTAGCTTTATTTGGTTCTGAGTGGAAGGGGGGAAATTAAAACAATCCCCAGATCTATGAGACTCTGCAGACAAGTCCTTCACAACATGCCATCGGCTTTTATAGCCATCACCTACAATCCCAAGGAAAACAGTGAAATAAATAAGCCAGAATTGGGCTCCTTGGGAACATTTGAGGAATTCACATTTATTTCTTCCAGAATAAAGTAGAAAGCAGCACATACCACTAATAGATGACAAAAAATCAGTTTTGGAGAAAGAGGTGGAGAGTGATTAATGTCCCTGACTGTGCCTCTCAAAACCCTCTTCATTGCAAGAAGCATTTTGTATTAGGTTTCGTTGTTACAGATAACCTTGTCATTTTGCTTAAAATAAAGTCTAGGCTATTCATATTGTCTCAGCCCGGTCAGCGTTTCACCACCTGGGAAACAAATTTGACTTTTTGAAATGTGGAATATTCCTCAAAATGAAGGAGGAAACATGATCCTTGCTTTTCATTAGCCCAACCGATTTCTGGAGAATCACTTGATGTGTGCTTCCTGCTCCACCCCCTGCAGCGATCTTTTAAGCTTTTTAATTAAACTACCTCTGTGGTTTGTGGCTTAAGTCCAATTCAGGTGTTACCTGGGTGAAAAGGTAACTGCGCAGTGGCTGTGGGGTCACCACACTACAGTGACAATATCTGCAAAAATTAATGATGTGGTTAATCTGACGTACACTGGGATCTTCCATGCCAGCACCACTTTAAAAAAAGTGCTGCCTACAATCTGAGATCATATAATGGCAAAGACACCTTCCACTTGGGTTTTTATCCCCTCCCTCGTTTCCAACTTCCGCCTTCACCCCACCCTGTCCAGCAGTGCCCTCAAAGAGCAGCTGCTATTTGCAACAGCCATCATTCCTGTCATTCTTAAAACTAGCAAGGTGGGTTGTTAATCTTGCATACATGCCTGCTCTTATTTTTAATTTAACTTTGTTAGCAAGCCTTCAGAACATGTGTGTTTTTATATCTGGTTTTCTTCCCCCCCCCCCCCGACCATGCCAATAACAAATTCTGTACCAAGGAGATTCAAAATCTGCACTATAGTATACCTTATGTTCACTCTGAAGGATGGTCTTAAATCACTCCATGTGACGACAGTTGTATACTCAGTGTCTGCATAGCAGATTCATTACATCGGTGTTTTCCAAACTTGGGTCTTTGGCTGCTTTTGGACTACAATTCCCATCATCCCTTGCTAGCTAGGGATGATGGGAGTTATAGTCTAAAAACAGCTGGAGAGCCACATTTGGGAAAGTAGGGTTGCCGTATTTCAAAGATTCAGACTACAGGTGGGGGATGTTACCCCTAAATAAATTCCCTGAACACAGAAAATTTAGATCACAATGAGAAATGGTCTAGTCTAGTCTAGTCTCTCTCATGTCATGCTAATTTTCTTGGCATTTTCTGCCAGGAGAGGGAGCATTCAAACATACAACTCATTGGCTGCAGTTTTAAAGTGCTATGAAACCATGCATACATCTCAGCACGGGATCCATCATTTGTGTGCAAAGCAAGGCATTAAGCTCTAGAGTGGCCCAGTACTGTTTTCTGTGTACTGGGCCCACATGTTTCAAGATATGCCAGATTCAACAGATCTTTTAACAGCTATACAATGACTCCATGGGTGCACGGAATGGAAACAGATCTGAATTCATCCTGGGCTAGGGGATAGAATCTGAGCTAAGCCACAACTGGGTGGAAACCCTCTTTCTTGCCTTCTCAAAGCATCACCCACCACCTGGGATTTTGCCACAATGGAGGCACTGTGGCGAAAGCTCTTTGCAAGCCAGCAAGTGCATCAGGGACATTAATGACTGAGGCACTGACCAGCATCGATCAATTGGTGCTGGTGTGAATGTGCAGCTGAAAGATGTAGAGGACAAAGCATTCGCTGCATGCTCAGCTTCAAATATGAACACAGCCTTAGTTAGAAAGCAGGAAGGAGAGGGACAAACAGAGGCACCTACAGCATTAATGACACCCAGTGGGTTTATATATGAATAATTGACGGAGGCGGGGGGTGGGAAACTGAACTTCCCTGAAATCTTTATTTTAAGCTGCTCAAGGGCAGGGGTTGCCCCACATTTCTCTTTGAAAAGCATTTAACATATCTGGAATGCTAAATATATAACAAAGTTGTCAACTAGTACTGAAAAGAATATTCAAGGCAATCTGAAAACGTACCAGAGACCTCCAGATCACAGAACTATAGGACCTGGAGAAAGGGAACCTCTTGCCTAGACACAGGAAGAAGGATAAGATGGGCCCCTGCAGGATCAAACCATTTTCACATCGCCAGAAAAAGTATGACATATATCACACCAACTCATATGACTCTCAACCCATCAGGAGTGCCAAGTTGGTCCCACAACTGTGGGTGCCCAAGGCTGTGGGTGCCCTTTGTGGGAGATTTTGTGGTTGCTTGGGCTCCCAGGACCTCTGGGAGTTGGCACCTATGCATCCCATAAGGCTACTAATGAGCACCAAGCAGGGCTGCCCCCTCTCCCCACTCCTCTTTGCCCTCTCTCAGGAGCCACTGACTGTTGTATTATGTAGAAACATACCTATACAAGGCTACAGGATTAAAGGTGAAGAGCATCATACAGTGGTACCTCGGGTTAAGTACTTAATTAATTCCAGAGGTCCATACTTAACCTGAAACTGTTCTTAACCTGAAGCACCACTTTAGCTAATGGGGCCTCCCGCTGCCGCCGCGCCACCGGAGCACGATTTCTGTTCTCATCCTGAAGCAAAGTTCTTAACCTGAAGCACTGTTTCTGGGTTAGCAGAGTCTGTAACCTGAAGTATATGTAACCTGAAGCGTATGTAACCCGAGGTACCACTGTATAGGTTTTTGTTTATTTGTTTCATAAATTTTATACACTGCCTGACTGAAACCCCCCCCCCAAAACCCTCAATGTGGTTTTCAATTCTTTCAACAGCTGTGTAATGTGACAGGCATATATGATGAGCAGGTGAACCACCAAATTGTGCCCTAGCTGCAGCTTCTGGGGTCAACCTCAAAGGAAGCATACCATAGAGAGCACGGCAGTAGTCCAGTTTGGATGTTACTAGTGC
The DNA here is from genome assembly GCF_964106645.2 of Podarcis pityusensis. NCBI lineage: Eukaryota > Metazoa > Chordata > Lepidosauria > Squamata > Lacertidae > Podarcis > Podarcis pityusensis. Next base: position 65,193,352 of record NC_138031.1, read on the forward strand.
ATGGGCAACATTGGTCAGACTATCCGAGTCCAGAAGCAACACTCCTGGTCTCAGTAGGTCACCTGGGCCTCTAATGAGAGAGATGGATCCAGGAGCACCCGAGACGATGAACTTGCTCCTTCGTATGAAATGATTTACAATGATCTGCTAACTTGGATAGTCAAATTGGTTGCCAGTTGCTAGGGGGTCAAGCTGGACAGAGCGTTACCTTACAAACCATTACATGAAACGTTGACATATATTTCAGCCTTGCATACTTTAGAATCAAACTCCAGGTTGCAGCAAAATGCTTAACAACCCATCCCTTTATTGAGAAGCTAGAAAGCATGACTTGCAGGAGTTGGAAAAAATTATATATATATATATATATCCCCAGAAGTGGTTTAAGTTACCTAGCAACCCATCTTTTTTCATAACACAATAGAAGGTCCACAAGTTTTGACTTGGCTTATACAACCAAGCATAGGTGGGTTTTTTGTTTTTGTTGAGTTTTGGAGCTGCCGAATAGTGTGTCTTAGTTCAAGCTGTTGCAAGGCTAAGCACAGTACCAAAAGGTTCTTTCTCTCTTGACAAACACAGCATATTGTGGTCAGAATCAAGTATACACTTCCATAGAGTTAACACTAAATACATTACTTCTGATAAACGAGCCACCCATTTAGAGAGCTGTGAAAATTTGTGTCCCAGGCTTTTTAGACTCGTCTACCCATGTACTAGGTAAAAGGTTTAGGACCCCTGGATAGTTAAGTCCAGTCAAAGGCAACTATGGGGTTGTGGTGCTCATCTCGCTGAAGGCTGAGGGAGCTGGTGTTTGTCCACAGACAGCTTTCTGGGTCATGTGGCCAGCATGATGAAACCGCCTCTGGCACAACAGAACACCGTGACGGAAGACAGAGCGCACGGAAACACCGTTTACCTTTCTGCCACAGCGGTGCCTATTTATCTACTTGCACTGGCATGCTTTTGAACTGCTAGGTTGGCAGGAGCTGGGACCGAGCAACAGGAGCTCACCGTCACAGGGATTGGAATCGGCAACCTTCTGATCGGCAGGCCCAAGAGGCTCAGTGGTTTAGACCACAGCGCCACCTGTGTCCCATGTACTATCTGAAACCAAAGGAGTGCACTGGTTGCCAGATGTGATTCCCCCCCCCACAGCTCTCCTAACCTCACTACAATGGTTTACCACCAAGCATACACTCAGCAGGCCAAGTACAGTGGTACCTCCGGTTGCGGACTGGATCCGTTCCGGAGCTCCAGTCAGATCCCGAGGTTTTTGCAACTGGAGGTGCCTGTTTTGGTCATGCGCGCGCGCGGCAAAACCCAGAAAAATACTTCCGGGTTTGCTGTGTGCGTATCCCGAAGGATACGTAATGAGAGGTGTGCGTAAGTAGAGGTACCACTGTATATGATATACATGTTTTTCAAGCACTCATTTGTCAAGGTTTATACTTAACATTTTCATATTTACCGTATTTTTCGCACCATAGGATGCACTTTTTCCCTCCTAAGAAGCAAGGGAAAATGTGTGTGCGTCCTATGGAGCGAATGCAGGGGGGAGGCAGGTGGGAAAAGCCCCCAAGAGCCAGACACAAGCTCCGTGCGCTCTTGCGGGCTTTTCCACAGGAGGGAGAAGGGACTGACTGGCCGCATCAGTCCCTTCTCCCACCTCCCAGAAAAGCCAGAAGCTGCAATCTCTTTAAAGGGGTTGCGCGGCTTCTGCAGGCTTTTGCGAGAGGTGAGGGAACCCCCCCCACCTCCCAGGAAAGCCAGGAGAAGCTGTGCAGCCCTTTTAAAGTGCGCGCGGCTTCTGCCGGTTTTGCGGGAGGTGGGGGAATCCCCCCACCTCCCAGTAAAGCCAGGAAAGCCATGCGCAGCATCTCCTGGCAAGGAGAGGCTGCACGGGGCTAAAGGGGAAGCCAAAACAGCGAGCGGGATCCATCCCGCTTGCTCCCTTGGCTTGTTCCATAGCTGCGCGCAACCCCTCCGGCAAGGAGAGGCTGCACGGGGCTATGGATTCTTTAGCCCTGCACAGCGTCTCCTGGCAAGGAGAGGCTGCACGGGGCTAAAGAGGAAGCCAAAACAGCAAGCAGGATCCATCCTGCTCGCTGCCTTGGCTTGTGCCATAGCTGCGCGCAACCCCTCCGGCAGGGAGAGGTTGTGCGCAGCCTGTACGCTGCTCTTTGGGGCTGGGGGGGGGGGGAAATGTTTTTTTTTCTTGATTTCCCCCCCTAAAAACTGGGTGCGCCCTATGGTCCGGTGCACCCTATGGTGTGAAAAATACGGTGTACACCTAAAAACCACATACATTTTTGTGTGTGTGAAAACACCCTATGATTTTAGTCATTATGGGCTTACAAGCAAGCAAGGTCAAATAGCGTTTGGAAGTATTAAAGCCTCCCATGGGTGGTATTAAATGACTGACGTTAACCTTTGGGGATGCAGTTTCAACACAGGTTTTATTTGGCTTGATTCTGCACAGCACGGGTGGCAGCCCCTTGAAAACACAAGTGCCTGAGGACTGTTCGACACAGGAACGGCATTATGCATATGAAGCAGCTTCCAGGCGATTTGAAAATCTCTTTTACGAGAAGCTGCAATCATGTGGTTGAAAATTGTTTGAACTGTGTAGTACGCAGCCAGAAACAAATATGAAGCTGCTTTGTACATCACGTGTCTGAGGCATTTCATTTTTTTGAAGCAGCTATGGATTGAATGGAGATGATGCAAGAGATTTGTGAATGGTTTGTTTTTGTTTTTCCAGTTTCGACTCCTCCTTCCATTTATGCTGCTATGGAAAACCCTGATTTAGAGCAGAACGGTGGCAAGCGGAATGGGTTTAACTCTCTCCTCCTGCACCATTCCCCAATTTTAATTGCCACCCTAAAGCTGCTATCTGGGCAGGCACATTTGTTGGGCATTTCCATTGCACAGAAAGTAGACTTTCTGTCAAGAGGGGGGAGAGGGACGTAGGTTTAAGGAAATAGCACAAGGGGAAAGGCTTAAACACACACCTTGCTCCCTCCCCCAGTACCACTGCTCTGATCAAAATCACAGTTCCCATTGTGGTATCAGTTTCATAATTTTTGACCTGGCAATATATCATGAATCTCTCTCTCTCTCTCTCTCTCTCTCTCTCTCTCTCTGTGTGTGTGTGTGTGTGTGATATGCAAAAATCACAATGTGGGGGAAACCATGCAGCCAGCTAATGCCTCTACAAAGCTCCAATGTCCTGATTTCAGACATTGTGATATATATGTATTTGCAATGCTTAGGTGGAGATATATCACGATGTTGGAAACCAGATATCGCCCAGCCCTACTGTTCACCTCTACATAGTTCCATACTTATTTCAGACATCATGATATATTGCTATATTGCGGTGTTTCGGTGGTGATATATTGTGATGTTGAAAACCAGATATCGCCCAGCTCTAGTAAAGACCCATTTATCCAATTGGGAAAGCCTGCTGGAACAAAAAAAAAATGTCTTCGATTGCTTCTGGAATCCATGTAATACATTAAATCACCACACACCTGGCGGAGTTTTAATTCAAGATCTCTTCAAGCGAAGTATCTTTTTAAGTTTTCCTTCCCCTGACCTCTCTCTTTGACTTGTCTTACCAAATAAACATTTAAAAATATAGAACACGACAAGGGACTCCATCCTGGTGATATAGGATAACTAGGGACATCCAAGAGCCTAAGGCAAAGCCCTCGGCAACGCACAAATTCCAACAGAGATTGCCTTTGGACATGTTGGGCTGTCAATGTGAGGTTGATTATTTCTCTTTTGAAACTCCTTGCCTTGGTTGGTTTAGTTAGATTTCTTAAAGTGGAAGTCCTATATGCCCTGCCCCAAAGGTAGCCAAGATTCTTCCACTACATATTCTCACCGAAGCAGAAATCCATGAGAATGTTGTTGCTTTAAACGTACGTAGTAGCATGTGTAATTGCTTTGTTTTCAGAGTTCATTTTCAGGGCAAAGGGTTTCTTTCTGCCCTTGTGGCAGGAATCTGTACATCAGCAGCAACTGCCGTATATCATTGACACTTAGGGTATCCTCACATTGTCGCTAACTCCACTCTCACTACTAGCTTTCAAAGCCGCATTCACATGTTGACAAGTCACTTGACAAATGTTGCTGCTAGGGGCATTTTTTTCTCCCACCTTCTTCTTCTTTGGCGATCACTCGTAGCCGAGTAAGATCGTCTTCCATAAACACGTTTGGGTTGGGTTTTCGGAAGACACCTGTGTGTGAATTTATGTGTGTAGATCAGTGCATGCTGACCAACGCACAGTCTTCACAGTAGGGCTCTGTTCCAATGGCATGAAGTAGTCACGACAAACCGGTAGATTCCTATCTGCTGCAGCTTTCATAGCTGTTGTAACATACCGCTTGTTATCATCTGCCTGCTCTGCCGTTGAGGACTTCTTGGATCATTCTCCCACCATGTTCAGTCTGACTAGGAAACTTAAGCCACATTCCTACTTCAGATAAGTGTGAACATTTGAGGCAGCTGTCATACATGCACAGATGTGAGAGCATGCGCAGATATAACAGCTTCGTGAATAGGAATAGAGGCAGGCGTTTTCTACTGCCCAAGCCTGAGTAAACTTGTGGGAACATGAGATGTTCTATTTTCCATCTCTGAAAAATAGACTTCTATGCCACATCAATATTAGTTTTTGAAACTATCCTCAGTTTCAAAAGCAGCTTGACGAGCAGGACGAGGTGCTGCTGTTTGAGAAACACCGGTCCAAAGTTCCTTGGGCACATGAAACCTGTTGCACGGTTCTTCGCGACCTTGTTATCTTGAATGCAAGACCATCCATTTCAATTACTTCAACAGAACCTTTAAAGTTACTCTGAAAGGAGCCCATGGAATTCAAGACTGTGTTTTAACTACCAAATGTAAGCAGAAGTGATAGGAATCGGTGGTGCAGTGAGGAAATGGACTTAATGGTCTAACAAACATACTCTTTCAGGTGATAATGTGTATGCTTCACTTACTTTAAGTTGCCATATAGGAGCGCTCCTTAGCTGGGAATGTACATTGCTTCAAAATATAGTTAAGTGAGCTCTGCTGCATTTGAGAGCCTTTTTGCTCATTCTGCTGAGAGAGGTCCTGGATTCCTGCCCAAAAGTCCCATACCCTCCAACACTTCTCTGATGAAAATAGGGACATCCTAATTCATAATAACAACAACAATAATTTTATTATTTATACCCCTCTCATCTGACTGGGTTGCCCTAGCCGCTCTGGGCGGCTTCCAACATATATAAAAACATAATTGAACATTAAACATAAAAAACTTTCCTATACAGGGCTGCCTGCCGATGTCTTCTAAAGGTTGCATAGTTTCATTGGCTTGGGGGTTGCATTAAAAAGTAAAGGGTCCCCTGACCATTAGGTCCAGTCGTGAGCGACTCTGGGGTTGCGGCGCTCATCTAGCTTTATTGGCCGAGGGAGCCGGCGTTTGTCCGCAGGCAGCTTCCGGGTCATGTGGCCAGCATGACTAAGCCGCTTCTGGCAAACCAGAGCAGTGCACGGAAACGCCGTCTACCTTCCCACCAGAGCGGTACCTATTTATCTACTTGCACTTTGATGTGCTTTCGAACTGCTAGGTGGGCAGGAGCAGGGACCCAACAACGGGAGCTCACCCCGTACCTCCAACAATTCTCCTGCTTTTCTCTGAGGAAAAGTAGGACATTCCAGGAGTAAAATGGAAACTGGGATGGCTTATGTAAATCTGGGATTGTCCCTGGAAAATAGGGACACTTGGAGGGTCTGAAGTCCTCCTTTGATGGCACTACTTAAGCTGATGCAAGAGATTTGGACTGGAATAACAAAAAGTATTATCACTTTGTCATAAGACCTGGCCTAACTTCTTGCCAGCTAGCACCATCACATGCCTGATCATCTGTGCCTATGTATGCCTACCCAGAAGCAGTTGGGAATTACCTAGACAAAGAGGATGATGATAATATAATTCTGGCTCCCTAACATCATTGTTATATTGCACCCCATGCAAGATACAGAGGAGTTTTGTTGCTTAGCGACTAAGAGCACATGGGAAGTAGTTAATCAATATAGCTTTGACTATAACCCCTTCACAAACAAAAGTAAAAAAGTAATTTACTCTGAAATTCACTGAGTAGAATATCTCCCATTGTGTTCTGACCTTTTCTTTCTTCTCCCGCAAGCTGAACAAATATTTGTAACTGATAACTCAATGATTTATCACTGGACAACCAGCACCAAAGCACCTAGCTGATTATTATGTTAAGGAACATGAGACCTGTAAGAATCTATCCGGGATTAACAGATCTGTTTTGCATAGGAACCCACTAAAGAATTCATAGTTATTACCACTTGTAATAAGATGTATTCCACTAAGAGGTCAGAGTATATAATGTTCTATGCTCTAGAATTAACAAGCCAGGCATGAACTTCACAGCTGGGGTGATGAAGCATGCATCTCCTCAGGAGGCTGGTAGGAACTCTTTGAGAGGCTCAAATGAAGAGAGGTTAAGAGGAAGAGGAAGTCCTCTATTGCAAAATCTGCGGCCAACAAAGCACCAATAATCAGGGTTATTAGTGAATACCATCATCATACCATATTATTTTAATTATTAGCATGTCAGAAGACAGATCAAGGGACATGTTCTTGGCCTTTTCAAGACTACACAGCTGCCAAAAGCTTAAAATGAGACCAATATCTTTTTACACTTAAGTTATATTCTTTAGCCTGCATTAGCCTAAATTACCACATTTTTCTGTGTATAAGACGCCCCCATGTATAAGACTATTTTGGGGGACTCCAAACTGAGAAAATGGGGGGAGACTGTATCCGTGTATAAGACGACCCACAATTTTGAACATAATTTTTTTTATTAAAAAAACACAACCTAGTGTTATACACGGAAAAGTACATTATGTTGCATTGTTGATATCGGTTTTGAATCCATTGATACTGCATTTCTTGTGTTCCAAACAGCTACAGTGATTATGTGTGTGTAAACATTATAAACATATGCCTGTGTGTGCATATATAGATAAATAGATACATACAATGAATCGTTTTCTTAGCTGCTACATCTTCAAGGGCATTCATACACGACAATCATTGGCTCAAGCAATTAACTGACAATGGGCAGCGGCGGGGGGTGTGTGTGTGGATAGCACATGCACATCCCTTGATCCCAGGCCAAGTTTGATTGCCAAAATGAACTTCATTCAGCTCATTCTTAAATTTATTTGTAGGGATAAAATGATGAATAGCTTTTCAAAGACAGGCAGAAAGAGATTGCCTATTGCAAGCACTTCCAGCACTAGCGCATACAATACATTGATGAGAGTGTGAAAATGCCAGTTAGCTCAGCCAAACTTTTGTCATCTCAATATGGTCCCGTCCCCCCTATGTTATATGTTTCCACTTCAAGTAAGAATCAACAATTCTGCAAGGAAAGCTAAGCAGAGTGGAATAGAAATTTGCTCTGCTAGTACTGGTTGAGTAGGAGCATGTGACACTTGGACACTGTCAGGCCAACATATTTTGGTGCCCAAGAATGCAAAATCCATGTGGGCAACCGCAACAACCCCCATGGCACAATGATGTATCGTATTTTTCGCTCCATAGGACGCACTTTTTCCCTCTTAAAAACTAAGGGGGAAAGTCTGTGCGTCCTATGGAATGAATGCAGGGGGGAGGCAGGCAGGAAAAGCCCCCAAGAGCCGCACACAAGCTTCTTGCGGGCTTTTCCCCAGGAGGGAGAAGGGACTGACGTGGCCAGTCAGTCCCTTCCCCCTCCTCATAGAAAAGCCCGCAGGAGCCGCGCGCTCCTTAAAGGGTGTGAAGCTCCTGTGGGCTTTTGCGGTAGGTGGGGGAATTGCCATAGCCACGCGCAGCCTCTCCAGCCGGGAGAGGCTGCGCAAGGCTAAAAAAGAAGCCAAGGCCGCGAGCGTGATCCATCCCGCTCACTGCCTCGGCTTCCTCTTTAGCCTTGCATAGCCCCTCCAGCCGGGGGAGGCTGCACAAGGCTAAAGAGGAAGCCAAAGCAGCAAGGGATGGATCACGCTCACTGCCTTGGCTTCTTTAGCCTTGCGCAACCCCGCAATAATATTTTTTTTCTTGATTTCCCCCTCTTGTGGTCCGGTGCGTCCTATAGAGCGAAAAATACGGTAATTCTAAATCAAATAACGACAATTTCCTGTCCTTTAATGATGTTCCTCATCGGCTGCCATAAGCCACTGTCACACCCTTCACTCCTGGCAGGGCCAGATCTATTCCAACACTGCAATCCAGAACATATAATCCTGCTAGAAAAAAAGCCACATGCCTTATAAAACGGAGTATGCTCCCTTTTGGGGAATGCCATATTTCAACTCCAATTCTACCGTGAATTTATTGGGATGGTTCATACGTACACGGAAACCAGTTTGGTCTTGGTTTGCAATCCTGATGCGCGAGGCATACACAAACCCACAGATTGCCGGTATAGACAAAACCTGCCACCTTCAAGATGTTGCTAAACTACATCTCCCCATCATTCCTGACCGCTTTCCATGCCGGCTGGATCTGAAGGGAGTTGCTGTCCAACACCTGGAGGAATTCAGTTTCTCCACCATGGCCGTAATTCTTTCCAAGCTCTCACTGACTATACCCACACACTTAGTTAAAACTAGTTAATGGTTTCGCAAAGTGAAGCAAACGTTTTTGACAACGGTGTGTATTTTGTCTGCCTCTCAATCCCTCCACCACACAAACCAAAATGAATTCACAGAGAATGTTATCTTCTCACTAGTATTTACCACACACAAAAGGGCCTGCCGGAAAGTTCTCCTCATGAGCTGTGGTACTGGCATGTACGCTCGCCGTATGCTAACTAATGGCTTTCCATGCCTGGAGCTTTTTGTCTGAGTTTTCTATGCCTGTGAAGGTCCCACGTCTAGATGAATGCTTTCTAAATCAATGCTTTTATATAACTGCTGGCTTTTATATGACTCGCAGTGCAATCTGTTTGCCACAAATGGTTAAACAATCACTTCTTGGCACCTCTCTCTCTCTTTTTTTAAGCTGGTAAAGAAAAAAAATTAAGCCTCTGCTAGTGATTACAACATGCCGCTATGAACCCAATTAACAGTCTGCAATATGTCCTGCTTCTTTTATTCCCTTCTGACAACACCGCAGGCAGCAGAAACTCTCATAATAAATAGGTGACTACTGCTTAACACTTTGCACTGTTTCAGCACTTTCCTCTCACTCCTGGCATTAATTCTTTCTCTCCCCCGGTTATTAGCAGATAAGCCTGGCAGCAGGGGGTTGCTACCAAGTGGTATATCCAAGCACAGACACAGGCTTTGGATTTCCCTGGGGGCATTGTAGAGCAGGTAGAACATCCTGGTTGTGAAAAAAGTGGGCATGCAAACTGCCAAATGGAAGATCATTAAAAGACATTTTGTCTGCTCCTAGGAAGCACACAATGTTGACTTCAGTCCTGACTGTGGCCCATTTTGCATCTCAAAGCACCTATGAGCCACAACCCTACTAATGGGTTGACATTGTTTAACACGCCTTGATTTACTAAGAAGCAAGATTTCTGATGAAAATGCCATGCTGGTTTCAATAAGCCGGATAGCAAATATAATCAATTCAGCTATACAGGATGTGATTAAACAAGCAATTAAAGCGAGGTGATTCCAGTCAATTCTGGATGCAATGATTAATTGCTTTTAAAATGCCCACCTGCAGGGGTTAGTAGTCATTTCAAGCAAATCCTTGACGGCTGGCCTGCTTCACAGCAAAAAAATGGCAAGCATCAGAAATACATAACAGACAGGCGTATGCAAACGGATAAGATATAAACAGCAATTTCAAGAACAAGTATTACCACTCAAGGTTATTATTTTGAAGTCCACATACTTGAAATGAAATTAGGAAATTTATATTCAGCCACCTACATTTTATTTTCATAGAAATTCATAGGACTTTTATGTTGTAGTTTAGCCTTGTACATTATTAACGGACCTGGTATATAATTGTTGGGTCTGACCCTTTGCTGGCTTGACAGCTCAGTTGCTCTTCTAAATGACTGGGAACTATGTGGTTTCCTAAAACCTCTCCTCTGGCTTCCTCTTTTTTGCCAAGCATCAGATCAACTTTCAAATTAATGCCTCGCTAACAAGTTCTAGTCATTCCTGCTTTTGTATGGCCCAAAAATTCTCTCCTCTTCAATATCTCCCTTTGCTTGTACGGCTCATGAGGCTTCAGCTGCTGAACCCAAGACAAAAAAAGCAAGAGATGGCAACTCACAAAACCTAGAACATTTGACAAGAGAGGAAGTATCTTTTCAACCCTATAAAGCAAAAGCCACCCACCATGTTATTTTAGGAGGGATGTTACCAGACCCATCTCCACACCAAGCAAGCATCACGTCCCTGATTATGGCAGCTCTTGATGGTCCAGTAAAATGGAAAGCAAGTGATTTCCTGACCTTTATAGGCCACATCCAAAGGACCAGAAAAGGCATCCCAAAGTCTGTTGTATCATATCCCAACTACATAATATTCTGCATAATATTCAAATTCTCTTGACATATTATAAGACCATCTGCACGGGGAATGGAGAACATAAAGCAAAATGCCTAAGACTACATAGAAAAGGTTGAACTTCTCCTTCTTTTTCATCGTGTCCTGTACAATTATATGATTGTCCATGGGGTGCTCCATCGCCAGTCATTTCACCTCCTGCTTCTGCATCTTGACCATCCAAAATACCTCCCAATCAATCTTTAACGACCCACTGTACTCACTACATCCCCCAGCCCCTCACCCAGAGCCCCCTTCCTGTGATGCAGGATTGCAGGAGAACTGATCTGAGATGACCATTTCTTGGTCTACAGACACACTGGGCTCTTTGCCACCCAGCAGGATCATATGAGTGAAACTTTCTTAGGGGAACCAGAAACTTCCTATGGGGCTTAAGTGCCCTGTCACTGCAGACAACTTGGTGCCAGGTAAGGATTACACTGAGGATCAGCTTGCCTTGAGACTCCACTGGACTTCTATGCCAGCTGCAGAAAATGAAGGAAAAGAAGATGTCTCTGAATAAGAAATTCAGAGTGAACAGTCCAAGAAGTATCTCTGCTCAAATCTTTTGCTTCATTTTGTATAGTTCAGATTTATACTGTTGGTGTGTTTTTGTTTCCGCCATTAGAAATTCTGTTAGCAATACAATAAGTATATTGTTTTTGATAGAAGTGATAATCTGGCACCACATGGATTTCTGTATCAAATTAAATAAGTCCTGTTTTTAAAAAAGAAGCAGCTTCGCCTGAGTGCTTTGGAAGCAAAAGACATTCAAAGCTATCCATTATGTCTGGGGTCCCCAATACAGTGCCCATGGGAACTATGATGCCCCCTTGTCATTCACCTTATCTCTCCCAATAACTAAATAAAATCACACTTTTTTAGTTTCTTTCCATCTCTCCGCCTCCCCCCGCGGCTCCTCCAGTGGGAAACAACTTGGCCGGCTAGAAAGAGAAATGCAAGTCTCCAGTCTCCTTCTTACCTTCTTTTCTTGCAGATGGACCAGAATATCTCTGGGCCTCCAGTGAACATAGAGGCATTCTTTCAGAAAAGGGTGTGAGGTGACTGCGGGCTACTGCTTTGCCTTCCAGCCTCCCTCTAAAACTCCTACTATCTGCTTGGGAAGCTTGGGGACAGAGATAGTAGCAAGTGCCTGGGAGAACATTTTGCTTGGTGTTGTGTTGCCTGGCTAATGACTGCATTTTTGGTGGGGTTGCTTGTTTTTAGGGGAAAGATAATATTTTTTGTTTTGTGTAACTAGTCAGCCGCCTACCCCGTGGCAGTCATTTTACATGGGTGCCCAAGACAGTTCTCAGATTTCAGAAGGTGCCCCTGGGCAGGAAAAGGCTGGGAGACCCCAGATTTTAAACCACATAAAGAAGTTTGTACATAACTGGACATTTACACACAGGGAGTGAGGTTAATGGGAAAATGGGACAGAATGAAACTGGTATGGATTGGAAATTGACTGATCTTCGCACTTTGCACTAACAGAAAGCACTTCTGCTTATGCAAAACTGGGCAGCCAATTTTTATTGCCACACCCTACTTATGACAGCCACCCCCATGCCATACCCTTATACTGTTCCAGAGGGTTCCCCAACTCTCAAGAACAGTTTTTCGGCAGCGTGGACAGCTGTAGTGGGTAGGAACAATCACCAAAAATCAAGTGTCTCATCTAGCACTAGAAAAAGTCCTAGTCCAAAACCACAATGATGCAGCCCTGTATAATAAATCAATCATCCAAATTCAAGTATTTTACATTTCACCCCACACTTTGAATTTTGTCCTCAGCCATAAAACAATGCCTGGGAATTTATCTTTGCAAAAGAAATGAAATGCAACTTACCAGTTAGGTTATTCTCCAGACATACCAGCTCACAAGGTGGTTATTAAATAGGGTGTTGCCATGTTCTTTTCTCATGACACGGCTATGCCAAACAGAAAAACCCACTCCTTTTTCTGCCGATTGACATAGTTCTAGGATCTTCATGCACTACCATCCAAACAAAATCAGTACAATCTATGGCTTTTAGCATAGGTCAAGCAGTACATACATTTATGCACTATACAGATGGCACTGTAATGGAAAATTTGCATCTTCACAAAGGAGACAAGATTAAAAGAGTGCTCTGGGAAGTCACCTTTTTCTTGTCAATTGGGGATCCAGGGATAAAGAACTATTTTGCATTGCAGAAGCATGCCTCTGTAACATCAGGAAATCACTGGCCTAATGGCATACACTGGAATATCATTACAGTTAAGGTAGTCTAGTCAAATCTCTCTTTTTTTACAAAAGTATGGAAATGGCCATAGTATAGTTGCCCTCAGAATAAATACCATAAATGGCAATCCAGTATAGAACGATGTTGTTTAATTGCTACTTAAAAAGTGAACCATATATACACAGCACAGCTGACACTCCAGAAATGTTGCTGCACTGGGAGGAGTTACTGCCATAGCTAAAATATCCATATTTTGAGACCACAACACTTGCATGGTTCATCTTCTACAACTAATGATGAAGTTAAAAGATGTACAGTGGTACCTCGGGTTAAGAACTTAATTCGTTCCAGAGGTCCATTCTTAACCTGAAACTGTTCTTAACCTGAAGTACCACTTTAGCTAATGGGGCCTCCTGCTGCTGCCGCGCCACCAGAGCCTGATTTCTGTTCTCATCCTGAAGCAAAGTTCTTAACCTGAGGTACTATTTCTGGGTTAGCGGAGTCTGTAACCTGAAGCGTCTGTAACCTGAAGCATCTGTAACCCGAGGTACCACTGTATGCAAATCGAACCGTAGCGTGACTGAGTTTCATTAACAAGCATGAGGACATTCATATTCAACGTTTGAAAGGGTGTGAGAAGGAGAAGAGGGTGTAGACATATGACTCGTCCACACTTGCCTAGAAAGCACAGGTCCAAGTGGTTTCCCATTGTTCCAGGGAAAACCCACTCAGAGCAAACCTCAATACATGGAAAACCCAATGGATGTCTGCTGCGATTCAACACTAAAGAGCGGGTTTTCCTGGGAGAAAGTGGCAGGTCAAGCGGAAGTCTAGATGAGCCAATGGGTGCCCTGTTTCTCGTGCAACGCTGTCGGAGTTGCATGGGAAGGACTTAACCCTTCCTAGCTTTAGCAAATCACAACTACTAACTGCCGATCCAACCGTTTGGCAGCAATGAACAACAACCCCCCCCCCCCAAATAGGTGCTACTTGATCATAAGAGAGAACTGGTTCACATGTCGAACAATGGCACAGCACGAAATTTCAAATGTAAGGGTTTCTGGAAGGGATATTGCAACTGCTGTGCAGTGGCGTAGCTACCTTCTCGGGTGCCCGGGGCAGTACAAATGCCCTGCACCCGGGGACAGGGCAAGCCGGGGCAGAGCACGCTGCGCAGAACCTCCATGGAGTCCGCAAGCCCCATGTTGCCGTTTCGGGCAGTGCGGAGCCTGCAGGTGCCTGAGGCACCACGCTACTTCCCATGAGAGACGTGTGGCTCGGGCGCGCTGCAGGCCAGGCCCTGTGGTCACCCCCCTCAGTGATGACAACCGGGGCTGCCCACACCCAGCACACACCCCTTCCTACGCCACCACTGCTGTGCTCACTCCCTGCAGTCCTTCTGCTGCTGCTCTGCTGTAAGCTAAGCCATCCTTTGTCTTATTGTGTCATCCGAACCAAGGCTCATTCCAGACAAACACTAGCTGTAACCAAAGTATGGCTTAGCATTACAGTGGTTCCTCGGGTTAAGTACTTAATTCGTTCCGGAGGTCCGTTCTTAAACTGAAACTGTTCTTAACCTGAAGCAAAGTTCTTAAGCCGAGGTACTATTTCTGGGTTAGTGGAGTCTGTAACCTGAAGCGTATGTAACCCGAGGTACCACTGTACATGTGAACCAGCTCATTTAGTGGTTCATTTCAGACATTGTGCTATACCATGGTCTGTGCCTAACCATACCAGACATGTAATAGCCAATTGTGATTTAGAGGTGTTTATCTGTTTTTATTCTCCATCTGTTCAGCACTCGGCTTCATAAATCCACTTTCATCTCTAGGGTGCAGGAGCCTCTTGAGACACAGCAATGGCACATAACTATGGTTTGTTTAAAGTACTTGCAATGGTTCTGTTCACACAGTAAAAATAAACTATACAGTGGTACCTCAGGTTACATACGCTTCAGGTTACATACGCTTCAGGTCACATACGCTTCAGGTTACAGACTCCGCTAACCCAGAAATATTACCTCGGGTTAAGAACTTTGCTTCAAGACGAGAACAGAAATTGTGCGGCGACGGCACAGCAGCAGCGGGAGGCCCCATTAGCTAAAGTGGTACCTCAGGTTAAGAACAGTTTCAGGTAAAGAACAGACCTCCAGAACGAATTACCGTATTTTTCGCTCTATAACACGCACCCGACCATAACACACATGTAGTTTTTAGAGGAGGAAAATCCGTAGGCATGCCCCCCATAGGCATTCCCTCCATAACACGCGCAGACATTTCCCCTTACTTTTTAGGAGGAAAAAAGTGAGTGTTATGGTGCAAAAAATACGGTAAGTTCTTAACCCGAGGTACCACTGTACTGGGGCAGGGGCAAGGGCAACTTCCTACCCAACAATAAAGTGGGAATTCACTTATATCACATGTTGTGGGGGAAAGGGTGACGCCTGGCTGGAGTATAAATACTCTTTTCACTGTCCTCTTGAGCCAAACAAGAGCACATCAGAGCTGAGAGCAATTTTTATCATTTTAGACCAACTGCTCTTTGGAATGGCGCTCATAGTTGTCTGGTTTGACACAAGTATATTTTCCTCATCTCCTCTGTTGTTTAAACATTCTTCATTTCACTGCTTTCATTTTATCCAATATATTTAGAATAAAGGTGTGAAATGTCTGTAGAGTTTTGCTTCATATTGTTGACAACCACTAACAGTCATGCCTCAAAAAGGCAAAGAGAGACAGCACATGGAATCAACCTCCATACAAAAATGGAGAAGGAGGGGGGTAATTAATCTTTCCCCCCCTTTTCCAGTGCTGTTGGTCCCTCTCCCCCGCCCCAATCCACTGAAAAAAACACAGCTAAAAAGTTCATTTTGAAAAGTGAAATACTTTGAAGAAATTCTGTCCTACTTGTGAGCGGAAATATTTTCCTTTCATGCATTCATTTGGACATTTCACAGAGCCCTATGCCTATGATAAAAGTATGAGAAGGCACGACTCAGGTAAATTCCTTTCCCCTTCCTTGTTAAGCCGTTCCTCTTTCAAGAATTGAACTGCAGGCAGAGGAAGGGTGTGGGGGGAGAAAGAGAGAAGGCTAAAAATTAAAGAAAGCATGTACCTCATTTCTCATTGTTAAAACTGACTGCCCTTCAAAACATTTAGGCATGACTAGTTCTTGACACTGCTTGAAGGGCTATTATTGCCAGATCCTTCAGTGGCTAATTGGCCATGCTATGTCTGGAGCTGGCAAAAGACTTAAATATGCCTTTGAACTGACTGCGCTGAATGACAGAGTCAAAAGTGATCCTTGATGGAACAAATCTCAACTAAACAAATGGAACACAGTTGGGAGTTCTGCGCATGAGAACAGTTGCCAGATCAGTTCAGTGTCTCTACATCCCTGTATCCAGTTCTGTGCAAGAGTTGTTGTTGTTTTACTAAATTTGTATACAGTGGTACCTCAGGTTAAGTACTTAATTCGTTCCAGAGGTCCGTACTTAACCTGAAACTGTTCTTAACCTGAAGCACCACTTTAGCTAATGGGGCCTCCTGCTGCTGCCGCGCCGCCGGAGCATGATTTCTGTTCTCATCCTGAAGCAAAGTTCTTAACCAGAGGTACTATTTCTGGGTTAGCGGAGTCTGTAACCTGAAGCGTATGTAACCTGAAGTGTATGCAACCCGAGGTACCACTGTACTGCCCTATACCTGCAGCTCTCAGGGCAGTTCACAGGATAAAATCAGAATATAAAACCACAAAATACATAATCAAAATAAAAACAAAATAAAAACCCAATACGCCCCCCCCAACATGTTTTAAAAGGACATGGGATGTCAATCAACCAAAGGCCTGGTTAAAGAGCAATGTTTTTGCCTAGCACCTAAAGGTGTATAAGGCAAACCTCCCTGGGGAGAGCACTCCACAGATGGGGAGCCACTGCAGAAAAGGCCTTATTGTATTGCCACCCTCGTTAAAATCCCAGGCATATAGTTAAATTAATCGTTTAGCTTTCAAAACTAAGCCCTGTCTGCAGAGGGTGAGCATAGCGAAATACAAACAGGAGCTGCTTGTCAGCTTGCAAGGAAGGAGTCTGTAGAACTCAGCACAGATACAGTGGTACCTCGGTTTAAGAACAGCCCGGTTTACAAACTATTTGGTATAAGAACTCAGCAAAACCGGAAGCAGTGTCCCGGTTTGCGAACTTTACCTCGGTCTAAGAACAGAAGCCGAACGGTGAAAGGGCACCAGCGGCGGGAGACCTCATTAGGGAAAGCGCACCTCGGTTTAAGAACAGCTTTCATTTCAGAACGGACTTCCGGAATGGATAAAGTTAACCGAGGTACCACTGTATAGTGCTTAACCCTGGTTAACATGAACCAAGGTTTGCAAAAACATTTAGAACCTGGTTTTACCTATTCAGTCACAAGTTACCATGGCTTAGTCAATCAGACGTAATGCTTAACTGTGATTTAGGAAAACAAACTTTTAAGTTTTGTACAGCATTGCGCTTTTATGTTTTCCTGGACATGTCAACCAATTGTCATAAATACAATTACGTGGGGCATATATGCCTATTCATCAATATATATGAACCAACAACCAAATATGGATATTACACTACATATGTTGCCAAATATGGATTTTATCCATCAATATATATTGTCTTAGGACAGGCATTCTATCATAGCTTTAGCTGCGCTTTACATATACGCATTGTGACTTCATGTTGCACGTGTTACTACAACTGCAGCCACACACATTTATGTGGATAGACAAAATGGATGGCTATTTCTCTTTCTCTCTATGCTAGGGGCAGCAGATTGGACAAAAATATTTGCTGTAGGTTATTCAACTGTGATACCTCGGGGGATTCAAGATGTGCTACATCTGGTGTCTGCTCAGGTTTTATGAGATAATTGCTCCCTAGCCCACCTAAAAACATGGCGTAACGGAGGGGTTTGCTTTCTAAATTTAAAAAACATGGAACGGGCAGGAATTGAATCAGTCACGTCTCGGTGGCATTGATAGTATGGGGCGGTGCTGGTGGTTATAAATAAGGAAACAAACTGCAATGGTGCAATAAGAACAGGATTAATCTAAGTGTGATTAATTCCGTGTCAGATTAAAATGGATATTGCCAGCTGTATCGGATCCATTCTGCTGAATTATTTCTGCCTGTCACTTCTGGGTCCCCTCCCCTTTGCCCAAAAGGCCCTCTGTGGTGGATAAACCTTCAGGAGAGTTAATTGTCACATACATGGGTTTAATCACAATGTCCGCGGAGTTTGGGGGGCTTGCCTTCAGCGATCCATGACTAATTGTTGTGGTAATTTTTCAATCATTAACAGGAGCGCATATGCTGCTGACAAATCCCATGGCACCCACTAAAACCCCACTGGCAAGATGAGCACACGCCTTTGCAAAGGCCACCAGACCCTTCCCCACCGAGGCCATTATGCTGCCATTAATATCTTATAAGCATGCGACCGTCTCTTTCAGAAAAGGAGGACCCTCTCCCAGAGAGGGAGGGTCCGTTTTTGTTTATTCTCAGCATTTCAGAGGCAAGATGAGGTGGCGGCCAAGCTGAGGCAAGAAGGGAATTAAAACTCCATCTGGGACAGCCTAGCTGAGGGCCTGTTCTGTATTCAGCTGGTTCCTCGTTCATTTGCCGCGGAGCTCCTGCGTTTCGGCAAGTGCCCTTTCTTTGAGCTTCAGCTGTACTAGAGATCTCCATGGCAACCGCTGGTGCTCATCTGCTGCGCCATACTGCAGCTTCCCTTCTGCTCAATTCTCCAGCCTCCCCGTGTCAGACGGGGCATGCTATATGCACGGGTGGGACGAGACCTTGCCTCGGGGAGTCCTCGAGCTGACTGAAGTCTCATCCTAATCACCTTCTAATACCAACGAACGGGATTGCGCTGCGTGTGCAGGCGTGTGTGTGTTTATTTTTTAAGGGGGGGGACTCCACCCTTTTTCTTTGAGATTGCCCTTTATAAAATCAAAACGCTTACAGCGTTCTCTGCAACTCGAAAGGAAGGCAAGCAAAATGCAGCAAGGAGCACTCCTGCAACAAGGGCATGGCTTATTAAAAGTTGATATTGCTGCAGAGTTAGGTGAGGTGTACGTACACACACACACACACACACACACACACACACACACACACACTACTGAACAGATTGCTCCTTTACCTCAGCTGTCAGGACGATTGCCTGGGGAGCTGGGAGACCTGGGTTCCAGTCACCCCTGTGACTCCTCGTTGTAAATTAATTTATTCATTGGCACGCAGGCCAATCTGTGATACTTGAGGCATATGGCACCCTCTGCTGGTTCATATGCACTCCTAAGGGGGAAACACCTTATTTGTTTAGTGGGCGAATATGAACCTTTCCAAGTGTACTTCTGGGAATTCTGTTTGTTTGCTTTTTAATCAAAGGAATGGACTGCTGTCCATTTCAGGGCGCTTATACAGGACACAACCAGGGGCGAGGAGAGATTTAGACTCTTCAATATTTCCATTGTAGATATTTCCTGCGGCGCAATGAGTCAGTGCTTCTGGCTGTTGACCAGAAGGTTGGTGGTTTGAGCCCAAACTGGGAAAGCTGTGGGCAGGATTTCTGCATTGGATTAGATGACTCTCAGTACAATTCTATGGTACAATTCTATGGAGATAAGTTTAGAAACTAGGTGCGGCGTCACCTATGCTGCATTTTAAGTAACTGTTATACGCAGTGGATTTTTTCCAGTTAAAGGGCATGCATACGTAGCTGTGAAATGTGATAAACACGCTGGGTCACTGTGATCAGTTTCTCGGTCTACAAAAAAGGCAATTGCGCAAAACCTAGACAGCATCTTAAAAAGCAGAGACATCATCTTGCCAACAAAGGTCCGTATAGTTAAAGCTATGGTTTTCCCAGTAGTGATGTATGGAAGTGAGAGCTGGACCGTAAAGAAGGCTGATTGCCGAAGAATTGATGCTTTTGAATTATGGTGCTGGAGGAGACTCTTGAGAGTCCCATGGACTGCAAGAAGATCAAACCTATCCATTCTGAAGGAAATCAGCCCTGAGTGCTCACTGGAAGGACAGATCCTGAAGCTGAGGCTCCAATACTTTGGCCACCTCATGAGAAGAGAAGACTCCCTAGAAAAGAACCTGATGTTGGGAAAGATGGAGGGCACAAGGAAAAGGGGACGACAGAGGTCGAGATAGTTGGACAGTGTTCTCGAAGCTACTAACATGAATTTGACCAAACTGCGGGAGGCAGTGGAAGACAGGAGTGCCTGGCGTGCTCTGGTCCATGGGGTCACAAAGAGTCGGACACGACTAAACGACTAAACAACAACAAGTCTGTGCATACCAGGAATGGGAGGAGGGCAGGATATGAAACGGAGGGCAGGGGGAACCACATGAAGACATCAAACCTACACATGTGTTCAGTTGTATCTGTGGAATGCAGGGCCACACTCAACATTAAGCAAGAAGATCCACATCAGGCTAACCATGGTCACAGTCCTTCCCACTATCAGGATACCTGGTTGCAGGAAGGACTGCAACTGCATTCAGCCGAATGAACTCACAATACCCCTTTAGTCCTTCCTGCACAGTCAGGGGTGGAGGGGTCAAGATTAATGTTCCCCCATTTTTACAACTGAAGAAAATCTGAATAGGGCTATCTTTTTAAGCATAAAGTACCAAGCAAGAATTATTCCTAAACTAAAGGAGTAGAAATCAAAGGGGATAACCAATGTGGTACCCTTCAGAAGCTGTAGACTACAGCATCCATAATCCTTGGACATGTTGGCATGATGTAGTTTGCAGCACCACCTGTCTGTGGCCACGTAAACTACAACATGATGACATTTAGTGCCTTATTATATATGTAGAAGCAATACAATGGCAATAAAGGGTTAAAAACGATGCACCGCTCTCCATTTTCTTGAGAGAAGTCTGTTCCTATTCCAAAAACACTGCTAAGAGTTTTGTTAGAGGTTCATGAAATTTCTAATCCTTCTCGTGAGACAAAGGTGGGGTGGGGAGATGGGCCATTCCGCTTCTGGCCTGTTCTGACAGGCTCTCTGAGGAAATAGAAAGATCAGCTATGACAAGTCTGACACCTCTCATTTCTGGGTTAAATGACACAAAGCACGGTAAATTTGCAACACCGCACCTAAATCACCACTTTGGATATTTATAGATTATGCTAGAAGTTATAGGCTTAATAGGAAAGGCTATAACAAAAGTGAAAATTATTCTTTATTCTGTTTTACAAATATATTAAGTTTGTCACCATAATGTAAGGGCCTGTAATTAAAGGGGGGGGAATAACTGGTGAGGGGAGTATTTTAGAATATTCTCCCTTTCTCCTAGTCAGAAATAAATGAAGACGCTATGGAATATTCAGAACTTGCAGGTTCAACACACAGAATAAGAGAACGAGAATAACATATATTTAAAGAGGAGTGGAAAATATTTATTGAATATATGAAAAATACTTGTACACAGCTGAAAATGCTGGCATTAAGATAAATTCAACAGTGTGATTAATGCTTAAATGATGTGAAATGGAGAATTGATTTAAATGGTTAGAGTGAAATATGCAGGAATGGAAAACATGTAAAATGAACCATGGAAGGAGGAGAAGGGAAGTCACTGGATATTTAAAAGTATGTAAAAAGTTTATTTTGAAATGTAAAATTGAAAACTTAATAAAAATGGTTTGTTTGTTTTTAAAAAATAAATAAATGAAGACACCAAGATATACATTGTCCCTTGGTTCATTTCTGGATGTAGCAGGGTGCTGCCATCTTATGGCTGAATTAGCACTGGGATAGGGTACCTGTGGTCTTCCCTATGTTCCTGGTTTACAACTCCCATCAATCCTGACCATGCCGACTTGGGCCGATGGGAGTTGGAGTCCAACAACATCTGAAGGGCCGGTTTCCCTGCTCGTGAATTATATTGTGTGGATTACATGTCCAAACACTAATCCATAAGAGAGGAATGCCTTCTAAAACTTATGAAACACCACAAAAATTCTTAGCAACTCACAGCTAGCTACTGACTTTTGATCTACCAGCGTGGGGGTGGGTGTTTTGTTTATAGATGTGTAACTCCTTGCTATAGTTTATGTCAGAGCAGTGGACAAAGGCTTGCTTTGCATTCTGATATCCCCTTCACGAGAGGCGTAGCTATAAACCGGTGGCTGATCCTTGGCAAGCACCCTCTGAATATTTGGGTGCAAAGGGATTGCAGCAGTGATAAAAGTATCTGCCTTTTTTTTTTTTTTACCTTAAGCACTGCAGTCACAGTTGGTGCAAGAACATTTTTAGATGGGATAAAAATTGTATGCAGCAAAGGAGCACATAGCAGCTCAGCTAAGCATATGCACAGCTAAGCAAAGACTATACAAGCCATTCAAAGCGTTGTTTGATGAGGAATCCTAAATCCGATAATGCTTAAATGGGGAGGGGAATAGAAAGAGTCTGGATTCAAGAAGGGATTGATCTTAAAGAGCAGGATGGAGGGCAAAATTTGAAGTAATATATATCAGTCATTTTCAGCATATGACAGTGATTCTTCCAGGGAGCTATAGGTTTCCTTAGAAGCTTATCAGGGGTAATAGTGAGTCAACAACGATTGCACGCCATGGCCAATCTTGCCCTCCAATGTACAGTCAAAGGGAAGTTTTGGATGCATTTGAAGGTACTGGTCTTCAGCTGTTAGACTGGGTTACACAAGTAGATAGCACCCTGATCTCAGGTGGATCACAGCAATGGTATCACCACATTTACCTCTGGTAGTTGTGTGGAAGAGGAAATTTCAGCAAGTGTAGATTTTCTCATTTCTGCTTCTAAGTGGAACTGCATAGGATTGGGAATTCTAATCTGAAGTGGCCATGCTGAAAGAAGGATGGTCTTCATTCTGGATTAGTTAACTAATTTATTTATTTTAGTTCCCTTGCCTTGTCCATCATCAGCCCTTGTTCCACACGCCAAAATTGCCATTTATAATGTTACCAAGTGACAGTCTCTGTGGGTACTGATGCAAAAGCAGTACTGATGCAAAAGCAGTATAATACACAGCCTCCAGCCCACTGTGTTCAAGCTAATCTCCATTAGCTGTTCTTTGTATAAGTATGATACCTTGTGTAGTTCCAGCAGATATGTGTATCTGCACTCTCTCTATATATATATTTATATGTATTATATTATACATGCAAACTCCCCTCCCAAGTTGTGCTTTGGCATAAATTTGCAAGCTTGCTCCAGATGTCCAGGTGATATCTATAGCCAGAGCTGCTTCTGCAAAGATTTGGCTAGTGAGCCAGCCGTGGTCCTCCCTGGAGAAGATAAATCTGATTACTGTCACATGGCTTTCACTCATGTCCATGCTAAAATATTGTAATGCACTCTATGACGTATGTGGAGTTGCCTTCCAAAGAAAATCCAGAAATTCAGAAACCACAACTGGCAACTTTTGTTCAGAATGCAGCTGCCAGATTGCCAAGCCCATATCGAAGTGCTATTTGTTACTTTTAAATCGCTTAACAGCCATTGGGTCCATGACTACCTGCACCCATGTGAACGACTGCTTGCACCCATATGAGACTGAGAGCCCATTAAGAGCTTCAAAAAGGGCTCTACTACATGGCTGGCTTTTATCCAAAATTAGGCTGATGAATACATGAAATAGGGCTTTATCCCCAGTGATACCATACATTTACAGCACATTCTCCCACACCAAAGAATCCTGAGAACTGTAGTTAAGGTGCTGGGAATTGTAGCTCTGTGGTGGCGCTGTGGGTTAAACCAGAGCCTAGGACTTGCCGATCAGAAGGTCGGCGGTTCGAATCCCTGCGACGGGGTGAGCTCCCGTTGCTCGGTCCCTGCTCCTGCCAACCTAGCAGTTTGAAAGCACCTCAAAGTGCAAGTAGATAAATAGGTACCACTCCGGTGGGAAGATAAACGGTGTTTTTGTGCACTGCTCTGGTTCGCCAGAAGCGGCTTAGTCATGCTGGACACATGACCTGGAAGCTGTACGCCGGCTCTTTCGGCCAGTAAAGCGAGATGAGCGCCGCAACCCCAGAGTCGGCCACGACTGGACCTAATGGTCAGGGGTCCCTTTACCTTTTAAGGGGTAAACTATCGTTCCCAGAATTATTGCTTTAACTGTATAGCATGCATGCAACAGTCTCTGGAATTCCTAGCATTCCCTTCCTCATCAGGTTTTTTGGCTCCTTCCTCTGTACTCAGGCAGATGCTAAATACCATGTTTTCCCATTGAGTTATGGCACTTGAGGATGTGACCACAGAATCATAGAACTGTAGAGTTGGAAGGGACCCTGAGGATCATCTAGTCCAACCCCCCACAATGCAGGAATATGCAGCTGTCCCATACAAGGATCGAACCTGCAACCTTGGCATTATCAGCACCATGTTCTAACCAACTGAGTTACCCAGGCACTGATGATCCCTCGATATTTATCACTTTGCTGTTTTGTAAAGTATTGCTGTATTGCTTTTTGAATTTCGATAATGGTGATTTTATTGTTTTATTTCTTTTTAAATCTCGCATGTGACACTTTGGGAGCTCTTAAGCTGACAATCTGACCCAAAAAAACAACAACTTTAGCCTAACCTAAACTTAGCAAAATTATTATATAGCAAGTACTTCAAAATAATACTTAGTATTCCACCCACATGTAATTAGTCACGCCTGTCGGTCTTCATCCAAAGGTTTTAGCTGCGTAACATTCCACGAGAAACTGCAGTTTAACGTGGCTTTTCAGCATGGGAACCACCCAGCAAGAACTCTGCATATGAAATATTGTCTGATATGACCACCTGCATGTGGGTTTTGTGCTACTCCTACTTGGAAGGGTCTTTTTTCTGTAAAATAGGCTTGCTAAGATGTATAAGACTGAATCGGGTAAGTGCTGCATTCAGGTGCTTCACCAACTCCATAAGCAAGAACTTATTGTCAATGATGCATTAGGAATTCCAGTCACTGACAGTGCAGAACAAAAGTGGCTAATATAGTCTGCACTACTATGAGTCACAGGAAGGATTTCCCTTCCATCTACTTGTTCTTTTGGAATAATTCATTAGCTAAACGTTTTATGTGCCACAGTCAGTCACACTCTGACTCAGACACTTCTCCCGCCCCGCAATCTCCAAATCCTCAGTACTTGCCTGAACTCAAAACATGTTCTGGAAAACAAGTTAATGCGAGGTTTGTTTGTTTTTAAAAGCCTTTGATTATAATAGCGAGAGAAAATTCTCTTTGGCACAAACGGAGGAAAAAGATGATTTTTTTATCTTATTGCCATTGCAGTTAGGCTACTTGGAGTCAGGAAGGCTTTTCGCCCTACGATTACACATACTCTCTTCACAAAACCATCACATTTGCAGCCTGCTGCATTTCACGCACACCTCGTTCCTTGAATTTCACCATGATTTGTTTTTCACAATCATTTTAAGCACAAATTAAAATTTTGCACGTTTTGTATATTACCGCTCAGGCTTGGTGTACACACACACACACACACACACACACACACAAGCTCTTGTTTTGGTGATGGGTGTGGCAGACGAAACTTATTCCTGTTCTTTTTTTAAAGGATAATAAACATAACACAAATATACAGGCAACTTTTTTTTTAAGGTGGGTGCCCCAATTTAAGAATGAGGAAAGTGTGGACTGCTAGACCAGCAATTGATGCACTTCTGTGGGCATCTCTCATTTCAGCTCCAGGAGAAACCCCGGATTCCACTATGAGTGCCCCTTTTATATTTATCTTTATTCCTATTCAGCTCACTCTTTGCCCTAGATTCTTTTGGGTGGGGAGAAGAGAGGGCGCTTCGCTACATAAAAGTCCTGCTTTGATTAGGAGCTCCAATTAGCTGAATATCTGATCCTTTCTTGCTCCTAAGAGATCATAAGTCTAAGGGCAACGACCACACCGAGGGCCTAGGAAGAACGCAGGAGTTTTCTTCTGCTCTTAAGATACAGCTCTTGCCATGCAAAAGGTGTGCATTGCAAGAGAGGGAGGCCATCAAAAGGTCAGGCTCACATTAGGCTGCCAGCGGATGCTGCAGAAGAGGTAAAACAAAATTGTGCCAATCAGCCTGGGAACAGCTTCTTCACCCGCTAGACTAAGAAAGACACTTAACATTTATTTCCAGAAAGAAAAAGGAGGGGGGAAACTCAGAATGTCAAGGCTTTTGGTCTATTCAGACAAGCATTAAAAAAAAATAATCCTTGGAACATTAGAACATTTCTATGAGCCTACTAAAATAGCATTAATTCTATCTCTCTTTTTTTAAAGCATTATATAGCAGCAGCTCTACACTATTCAGTATAAAGGCTCCCTGTAACTTCATTGTAATGCGGACCCCCAGTACTTATTCGTGCTTCTTATATAATCATCAGATTGCATAACCTAATTGTGTCTGAAGTGCTCATGAAAAATGAGACATCACTTTAAAATTGGTTAATAATTCATTGGTGCTATTTAGGTGGAAAAAATACTTTTAAGCATCTGGAGCAGCTGACACTTTTTATTGACTTGTTCATTTGAAATGGGCTGAATACCAGTAATAAATATTTGGGCTCCGTCTTTCACTGTTGGACGAGGGCCCTTCAGTCCCTGAAAAAATCAGGCATGTGAGACTATTTCAGCTTCTTTCTGACATTTGGTGCTGAGAAATGTTTTTAAATGATTAGGAATACAGAAAGCAGCCTTGTAACAAGTCATGTTATTGATCCATTGACCCAGGGCTGTCTACCCAGTGTGGAGCAGTGGTCAGTGTGTGACCACTGTGAGGTAGAACCTGTGAGACAAAAGTTTAAATCCCCATTCAGCCATATAGGTCACAGGATGACCTTGGGCCAGTCACAGTCTCTCAGCCTAAGTTGCTTCACAAGGTTGTTGTGAGGTAGGGGGACCTCCAGGGGTACAACACCCTGGAGGAAAAGATGGCTAGAAACACAATAAACATAGAATACCCTAAGTGACAACAATTTATCGGGTTCCCAGGTATGGGTTGTTCCTGACATGGACTACGCAACCTTTTCTAACGGAGCTCCTAATTGAATATATCTGTCTAACTAAGCAGAGGGCAGGTGAGGTTTACCAAATTGACACAAACCAATCTTCCAATCAATATCCTTCTGTTCCAATACCCTTCTCTCTAGCACTTCAGCAATATCAATCCCTTCCCACAACCCAAACACACGTACACCTGGCTTACTAAGTACACACCATCTCCTATTGAAAAATAATGATCAGCCACACCTCTAGACTCTTTATTGAGCAACACGCTTTGGTCTCAGTTCCATGCGGCAGTGTGGCGGCTCTGTTCAGAATCTAAGTTGACTTCCCATCCAACAAAGTGAGCAACTTCTGCCTTTCTCAGTCCAACTCCAGGCCTCTCGAGAATTGCAAAATCCTTGCCAAGGGCTTTTCTATACAATATGCTGGTTCCAGACTTGATTCTTGTTATTTTCTTTTCACATTGATTTCATTGGGAACTAAGTGCAACTTAGTCTGGATTCAACCTTGTATCTTCCTAATGCAATAAATTATTTCCCATTTATTGCACACAGTCTTCACATTTTCCTTTTTGGCGCATGGATGTCAACCACCTTGTGAAAATGTGACGCCCCCTATAGACTTTCATTACTTGTTGTGAGAGCTATATAGAACGCGGTTCCTTTAGTGTCGTGAGAATCTACTGGGTGTTACTTGTATATATGTGTGACAATTCCTTTGCTTACCTCTCTTCCCACCTGTGCTATTTTGCCACTGAGCTATGCTTCCCTCCATCTTGGAACCTAACCACAGACTAATAACCCAAAATTTAGGAATGTGCTCTATACCCTCTTTGCTTCATGTAAAGGTAAAGGACCCCTGACAGTTAAGTCCAGTCGCAGACGACTCTGAGGTTGCGGCGCTCATCTCGCTTTACAGGCTGAGGGAGCCGGCGTTTGTCCGCAGGCAGTTTTTCTGGGTCATGTGGCCAGCATGACTAAGCCGCTTCTGGTGCAACAGAACACCAAAACCAGAGCAGCGCAAGGAAACGCCGTTTACCTTCCCGCCGGAGCGGTACCTATTTATCTACTTGCACTTTGACGTGCTTTCAAACTGCTAGGTTGGCAGGAGCTGGGACAGAGCAACGGGAACTCACCCCATCGTGGGGATTCGAACCACCGACCTTCTGATCGGCAAGCCCAAGAGGCTCAGTGGATTAGCCCACAGCACCACCCGCACTCCATGGGCTCAGGGTAGATTGCAGTAATTTCATCTAAGTTACCAGATACCAAAAAGGGCTTATACCCACTTAATTGTATGGATGCCTGGATGATATTTCTTAAATAGTTTTTTCTTCATTTAGTGACTGGCAGTGTAGTTTGCAAAACTTGTTTTTCCATAAACCATGGGTATCCTTGCACATAAAGGTAAAGACAAAGGTACCCCTGCCCGTACGGGCCAGTCGTGTCCAACTCTAGGGTTGTGCGCTCATCTCACTTAAGAGGCCGGGAGCCAGCGCTGTCCGCAGACACTTCCGGGTCACGTGGCCAGCGTGACGAAGCTGCTCTGGCGAGCCAGCACCAGCGCAGCACACGGAAACGCCGTTTACCTTCCCGCTATAAAGCGGTACCTATTTATCTACTTGCACTTAGGGGTGCTTTCGAACTGCTAGCTGGGCAGGAGCTGGGACCGAAAGACAGGAGCTCACCCCGCCGCGGGGATTCGAACCGCTGACCATACGATCGGCAAGTCCTAGGCACTGAGGTTTTACCCACAGCGCCACCCGCGTCCCTTCACATAGATACCCTATAAATCTTTGCACATAGATACCCTATAAATCTTTCCCCAGTTCTTAATTTCCGAGGGACAATAGTTAAACAGATATGATCCCTGCACACTTTATATCACCATGCATGCAAGTTTTTCCTTAATCCACTTCTGAGTTTTATCTGCATCACAGACCTGTACTTTTGCATTCAGAAGCCCTGTCTTATGCTAAACTGCCAACTTGTCTGCTCGCTATGCAAGCAGAAGCAAAGCTGTGTACCACACGGAATCCCAGCAGAAGTTCAAGTGCCGTTAGAGAACCACAACTTTCAGAAATCCAGCCTTCCTTTCAAACAAATAACTTCCTTCTTAGAAAAAGATGTAATGGGATTATCATACAACAAGACAATATTTGTTCCTCCTATGCAAACACACACAGATTGTGAGCAAGGCTATATTGATTCTGCCGAAGAATACCAAACTGCAGCATACATAATGGATGTGTCAGAAACGATAAAATCAGAGGAGTCAACATTTCCAAAACATTACAGGCTTCTCTTAAGACAAAATGCGAGCTCAAAAAAAAATCTCAGCGGCAAATTAAATATAGGCATAAAGACAAATTACAAGGAGAAGGAGAAAACAAATGATGCATATGTTTTTAACACACTGTACGTGGGTGTAGCTATGAGCAACAGATAGTGGGAGAGCACAAACATTCACAGCTTCCACTGCCACCAACTTAACCACTGCCTTAAGTGAAGAGGAGTGATGGAGGTGAGTGGAGGATAATTGGGCAAGGTTAAGAGGCTGGCTAGTGAAAAGAAAAGGAAAAAAGAAAATGGGGCAGCCTAACCATTCAATATCTTAAGTGCAAGTTTAAAGGCAAGATAAAGGGATTTGGTCTGGTTGGAAGAAAGAGAACCAGAGGAGGAGGAGGAACTGGGATGAGGGAGCAAGCAGGAACATACAGAACCATATGAAGCTCTCTTTTTCTTTACTGGTCCCATTTTTCTCTGACGGAAAGCCGTTTTCTTAACATCTCAGGCAGAGGCATTTCCCAGCCCCATTGCCCAAGATCCTTTCACTGAATATATCTGAGATTGCACCAGAGACCTCCTGTATGCAAGGCACAGGAAATACCCAGGAGTGGATGACATGGTAGGATGCTGCTGCTGCTGCTCACCTGATCTCTTCGTCGGTCACATCGCTACTGCTTACCAGAAAGTAGAGGGGGAGCGACAAGGTGGTGATGAAGCTGGAATGGTGCAAATGCACCAGCAGAACCAATCTGGCACTCCTGCCACTAAGCCTGCAATGCACCACCTTCACTGCCACCTCTCCCTGCACCCCCCTCTACCTCTGGCCCCCAAGAAGCAGCAGCAACGTGACCGACTGAAGGGCAGATGGACCACAGTGCCTAACCATGCCAGTTGTAGAACTATGATGCAACTGGTAACATTGGGAACTCTTCGAAGACAGATGAGAAAAATCCTTTTGAGGAAATCCTATCTACTCACTCACTTTTCCCCGCCGAATTCCATTGGGGCTTACTCCCAGCTTAGTGGCATTAGGATTGGAGTCTTATGCATCTACGTTTTTAGGGTGGAATTCAACACAATGCTAAGGAGACGGTTCTGTCTTGCCTGGTTCTGCTTGCCTGGTGGAACAATCTCTCCCTGTCTTCCCCTGCCCACTGTTCTGGGGGTTCTCCCACTTCTCCATACCTGATTTGGAAAAAGCTCAGAGGGTACATGGCAGGAGCGGAGGGTGGGGTCCCTGTTGTGCTAGCAGGAGCTTTCTTTGACTAGCAGAACAGGCCTTGATATTTATTTTGAAAATGTATAAACCATCTAAACCATCCCTTCATCCAAACCTGGATTTAAGGTTAGTATACAAAAATATTTAAAGTTGCAAACATCTTATACAGCAAGCCAACAGTGCAATGCAGTTGAGAAGTAAAAGCATACAACCAGCTGAAAATATCACTATCTAACATGTGGGCATAGTGTATATGCCAACACGCAGTGTTGGTGCCAGGTGTTGGTGCCCTAAAGAGGGCATTCTACACCCCTCTCTCTTTTGTACACCCATGATGCACTTCTTCTGAGGCGAACCCACGTGACATTCTCTTTCAGCCCTTGGGTAGGCAATAGATTGAAATAAGAAACGTAATATGAGAAATATCACTACACCTGGCTCACTGCCCAAAAACTTTCCCTCACAGTTTTGTTTTTGCCTTGAAAAACAACTCATTGTTCAGCCAGAAATCTAAGAAATGGTCAACAAAATGACAGGTTTTTGTGGCACAGGTGTTAATTCATCAAACTAAGTTTTTCCCTTCTGGTTTTGTCACAGTCATTTTAGAAAGAAATTAAGAGCTGATTCACACATCACATTTCCATACAGACAGCCTGACAGGCAAGTCTTAAAAACGTACTATAAATCTATGAACAACTTTAAGAATTGATTCGCATTTTACTTTTTGACACGTTCAAGTGCCCTTGACACTATTTGTCCTTCACAGTGGCTCACAGTGAATATTTCTTATGCGGGAGTCCCCATGTGGTGATAACCAGAATTTACTACTTCAGAGAGATTTTGTTCAAATAAAAGAGAACAAATACCAGCTGCCACCCCGTTTTGTTTTGTGCTACTGAACAAGAAAGAGATGCCTTCCTTTTCTGTCCACCCTTACATTCAAGTGATAAGCAATATAGTTCTGACACTCCCTTTTAGGACTCTGCTGAAGATCAAGTCAAAGTCACAGAGGTGATACACACAACTATTTGTTTACTGACCTCTCCAGCCCAGTCAACCTGAGCTGTTTTTTGCAAATGCCATCACCAGAATGGTTTACCCCACATTCAAGACTGCCTGCTAACTCAGCTTCATGGACTCTTCCAAATTCACCAAAGCCAGGCCCAACACACATGGTTAATCTCATCGACAGCAATGCAATGTCTTGTTTCAAAATCCCTACAGTAGTATTGAGTAATTACATTTTCCAAACCCAGAGACGTTGCTATTGGGAAGATGGACCAGGCTACCTGCCTCACCTGTTGCATGACATCTGTGCAACTCATAAGACATTTTCTGCAAAGAAGATATAAGCTGCAAGACACAAAGCATTAAAAGCTCTTTTCTCTAAAACACAGTCCACAGCTTGATATATGCTTCAAAAGACTGCTTCTCCAAAATTTTATTTGGAACGGATTCATAAATTAAACAAGTAAAATTATGCCTACAAGGTAACATTAGCATGCCTTTTCCATTAGCTACTGGTTAATTACTTACACTGCGTGATGGACGGTTTTTCACGTGTCAGACTGAAAATTGCTTAACACAAGGGTGTGCAATTCAAGCCATCCTGAGGGTCATTTTATTACCATTAGTAGACAACATGAGCCATGCCATAGGCTATAGACAGCCTGTAATAAGTGCTAGCAGTATTCAAAGTATGACACACATCTCTGGGCTTGTGAATGTTCCATATTGCCAAAAAACAGCTTGCAGTCTGAAAGGTATGTCCCATCACAGAATCCCCTACATTTACCTCCTTCAACATGTTTTTCTCTCTTGTTTCCATTCGTTTTTCGCATGCCAATGTTTTCTAAAAAAAATTATCACCAGGTTCACCCAACTCTCCATGCTCATACTATCAACAGTTTTAACATGTCTCCATCCAGAAAAGGAAGAGGACATGGCAATTTTCTTTGTTTTGCTTTAAATGAAAAGTTACATACAGTGGCACCTCGGGTTAAAAACTTAATTCGTCCTGGAGGTCCGTTCTTAACCTGAAACTGTTCTTAACCTGAGGTATCACTTTAGCTAATGGGGCCTCCCGCTGCCGCCGTGCTGCCGCTGTGCGATTTCTGTTCTCATCCTGAAGCAAAGTTCTTAACCTGAGGTACTATTTCTGGGTTAGCGGAGTCTGTAACCTGAAGTGTCTGTAACCCGAGTTACCACTGTATATAGTCTGGTGCCACAACACATTGATGTTACAAATAACCAACCTCTGAAACTGTTATGAGAAGAAAAAGTGAAATTCCTTTCATGCTTCACTTATTCACGAACAGCCCACAAATTCATTCAAAATGGCGATGGACACCCTTCCTCCTAAGATGAGGGTTCATCCCCACGGTCAATCTCTGCTCCTGATGCCCTTGGAGCCTCTATAAAGTACAGAAGAACTGAAAGGATAATTCCTGATTCTTCTCCCAGCATGACTCAACTGCTTCTGGCGCAACGGAACACCGTGACAGAAACCAGAGCACACGGAAACGCTGTTTACCTTCCCGCCACAGGTGTACTTTCAAACTGCTAGGCTGGCAGAAGGTGGGACAGAAGAATGGAAGCTCACCCCATTGCGGGGATTCAAACCGCCGACCTTCTGATTGGCAAGCCTAAGAGGCTCAGTGGTTTAGAGCACAGCCTGGGAGTAAGCACCACTGAAAACAGTTGAGCTTATTTTTGAGTACAGTGGTACCTCGGGTTACAGATGCTTCAGGTTACATACGCTTCAGGTTACAGAAGCGTACCCAGAAATAGTACCTCGGGTTAAGAACTTTGCTTCAGGATGAGAACAGAAATCATGCTCTGGTGGCGCAGCAGCAGCGGAAGGCTTCAGGTTAAGAACAGTTTCAGGTTAAGAACAGACCTCCGGAATGAATTAAGTTCTTAACCCAAGGTACCACTGTAAACTTAAAACTAGGCTTAGGCTGCTACATTGTGGTGTCCAGTTGCTTACTTCTCATGGTAGGGTATATTCTGCATTCATCATGCTAAGGTTGTTGTGTGTGAAAGCAGGCCAAGGAACAGATTTTACTTTCTGCAGTTCCAAATTTCACTATAGGCCTGAGCCAAGTGTTGAAAAGTTCACTTTCAAGCATAGGATAGAGAGGAAGCTGAATCACACTCTAGGAATTGAGACACAAGGGTTGCAGAATCTTTAACCAAGAAGCCCAAAGAGAAAGAAAATCAGAGGCGGAAGAGAGCGACACCTGCTAAAGCTTTTGCCCTTCCCTTTCTCTGACTTTTCAGCGGTTCAGTGCATACTTCTATTCAAATGTAAGTGAAATCAAGGAAAGGTTTCTCAACAAATCAAAGAAAGGTTTCTCAGTAAAATACTCTTCTGTGCGGCATTATCTTTCGGAACACAAAGCATAAGAGGTCCGACAAAGAATCTATAAGACATGAAACAGTGCAACAAAATTCTTCACTCACAACTAAACGTTCAAAACCGGAAACCTCAAAAGGTTTGGAGACTTCACTGAAACCTGAAATGTCCTCAGGTTTCCCTCCAAGGAACAAACTCTTTTCATCATAAATTACATGTGACGATGCTCTGATGTTTCAAACTCGCTGGGGACCGGGATTGTGCCTTTTGATTTACCCTCAATGTTCCTACCACATTCCTCTTATTGCTTATGTATAGGGAACAAGGCAACCGTTGCTTGAACAGGCACACTCCCAAGGCAAGCAAGCATTTCATTACTTAAAAAAGGAAGAAGCACAGCTAATAAGATTCCAATGCTCAACTCCAATCTGTCATAATGTTTTGTGCGTGTGTGTTAATATAAAGACCTTTATTGGCAACTTTTTCAGTGCCTTGTCATTTTTTTTAACCGACACATTAAACAAGCTGTTAGCTGGCCAAACAGTGACAACTTAAGGATGCTTTAGGATTTCCTGAAACCTTGAAAATACAGAGTAGAGTGGTATGTGCCCTGATCAGTGGCGCAGCATGGGGGGGGTGCTACCAGGGTGATTGCAAAATTTTAGGGGCACGCCTCTGCCTGGCTCCCTGTAACTTCACTTCTCGTAGTGAGGGAACCACCAGAAGGTCCTCAGTGCTGGATCTCAGTGTCCAGGCTGAACGATGGGGGTGGAGATACGCCTTTTGGTATACACCAAGTGGCAGCTAAACCGTCAGGCTATTTGAACTGCTTCTATCCCAAATGGTGCATCTTTAAGAAGTGTGCTTGAACTTGCTTTCCCCTGCCTCTCTCCTGATCTCTTTTTCTTTGTCATCTTTTAAACTGTAAGCCTGACGACAACTGCAAGCTCCTCTGGAAGCCTTCTTGGGGTAAAGGTAAATAATTATGTTTTATGGAATCGATGTCTTGAGCACACGAGCAAAGTCTGCCCTGGTAGGGAACTCCTCTCAACCTACCATCCAACACTGCAGAAGGAAAGACGTTTAGTCTGGCTTTGGTGAAAAGCCTTCGATAGTTTGGTACTGTCAGGTTTTTAATGTAAGATGTTAAGTTAAAGACATGCCCATATTGTACTCCTACTGCCAGCGGACTACAGACTGCGTGTGATCGAGATCGCAAGTCACTGTGTGCATTATCCCATAATCTTTGTTTTAACGTCTTTAGGGCGCCTTCATAACTCAGGTAATACAGCTGGGGGGGTGACAGACCAATAGAGGTCCAATGGAAGGTGTCCATCTGGGTCCATTAAGCTCTCTTCTAGGTCATTTAAGAATAGACAAAACAATGTGGGGGCCAAAATGCATCCCTGTCTCACCCCCCTAGCCATCTCGATGCTGTTCGATAACTGTCCCTGCCGACCGCATCGGACCTGCAGTTTGGTTCCATTGTACAGGGCTTTTATAAGAAAGGGCTTTTATAAGAAAGAGGAGTCATTTGTCCCGCAAAATCAGATTTAATTTGGACCATAGCTGGGATATGGGGGTGGAGTCAAAGGCTGATTTCTGATCCATGAAGGCCATGTAGGCTGTATGAATTGTGTATTGTGTATTGCTTTGTAACGATTTGTTGGGTCTCTGGACCGGAATAAAGATTGATGATGATGAAATAATTATGGGCTTCAGCCTCTTACATTAAAAACTGGCCTTTCTGGTAAGGAGTCCTTGCTCAAACTGAGTCCTGACACCATCTGCAGAGATTCTACATCCTCCCCAAAGCTGAGCAACCCTGTGTTGCACCCAAGGATATTCACACTTCTTTGGAGACAATACAATCTGTGCATGATTCCGCCTCCAAAAACAAAACGAGCTCCCTCCCACTCCACTGTGCATAATTGGGACTGAGGTGTGAGTTTCTGGTTTACCAATTAATGCGGTAACCTCGCTGTGTCTGCTCTCTGTCTCCGAGCTGTTAGCAGGCACTGCTGCTAATGCAGATCTGTGGGTGTACGGCGAGCATGTGCTACGAGCAGAGGCAACGTGCTGGAATGTGAGATTGATTGCGCTGGAAGCCTGTGCTAATAGAGATGTCGATGAAGCCAAGGTGTTTTTCATACCTGAGTTCACTAGCTGCTGCTCCATGACTCCGCAGCCCAAGACTTCCATCCACTCTCCTCGGAAGTTGATCTCCATTTCAAAGGAAGGGTGAGTAAATGGGAAGTAGCAGTCCACCCATCTAATCTCCAGATCTGTGCCATAGAAGCAAAAAGAAAGGGGGGAGGGGGTGATTAAGATGCTTGCTTCTCCCACCCTTAGCAAAACTTGCCCTTCAGTTAGAGGTAAAGGTAAAGGTACCCCTGCCCGTACAGGCCAGTCATGTCCGACTCTAGGGTTGTGCGCCCATCTCACTTAAGAGGCCGAGGGCCAGCGCTGTCCGGAGACACTTCCGGGTCACGTGGCCAGCGTGACGAAGCTGCTCTGGCGAGCCAGCACCAGCGCAGCACACGGAAACGCCGTTTACCTTCCCGCTATAAAGCGGTACCTATTTATCTACTTGCAATTAGGGGTGCTTTCGAACTGCTAGGTGGGCAGGAGCTGGGACCGAAAGATGGGAGCTCACCCTGCCGCGGGGATTCGAACCGCCGACCATGCGATCGGCAAGCCCTAGGCGCTGAGGTTTTACCCACAGCGCCACCCGTGTCCCTGCCCTTCAGTTAGCAACATCAATTACTGCAAGCCAAAGAAAACAAACAGAAAGCCAACTAATTTACAGCACTTTTTGTGAGTGCAAGGCAATAAAGCTTGGATATTGTGAAGAGTCGTTGTGGGGGAGGGGGGAGCACTCATGCCTTGTCTAATAGGAAAAACACTTTGGGCAACTCAGGCACCCTTTAAAACCAAAGCAATCACTTGTCACACTGCAGCAACCACCTGGCATGGCAGGAAAATGAGCCCAAGATTTTCCTGCAAAGCAGGTTAATTCTGTTGGGCTCAGTAACCTGAAATGACTAACAGCTCCCCAGAGATAAAGAATCAGCGAATCATCGAGTTGGAAAGGGGCCGCCAGGGTCATCTAGCTGAACCCCTGCAATGCAGGAATCTTTTGCCCAACGTGGGGCTCAAACGCAGAACCCTGAGATTAAGAGTTGCTTATTCTACTAACTGAAACTTATCCTTATTCTTTTTAAAAGCTGTTACCTTAATGACCTCTTTTAGCAAATCAAATCTCCATAGGGTGGCATGTGTTCTTTTACACTATCGCACCCTTTTAAATAAGGGACACAGGTGGCCCTGTGGGTTAAACCACAGAGCCTAGGACTTGCCGATCAGAAGGTCGGCGGTTCAAATACCCATGACGGGGTGAGCTCCCGTTGTTCGGTCCCTACTCCTGCCAGCCTAGCAGTTCGAAAGCACGTCAAAGTGCAAGTAGATAAATAGGTACCGCTCCTGCGGGAAGGTAAACGGCGTTTCCGTGTGCTGCTCTGGTTCGTCAGAAGCGGCTTAGTCATGCTGGCCACATGACCCGGAAGCTGTACGCCGGCTCCCTCAGCCAATAAAGCGAGATGAGCGCCGCAACCCCAGAGTCGGTCACGACTGGACCTAATGGTCAGGGGTCCCTTTACCTTTACCTTTTACCCTTTTAAATACAAAGTTCTTCTCCTCTGATTTGTGGCTCCACTGCGACTATTTTATAGAGTTGCATAATGGATTAAAAACTATTTAATCAAGTACCATACAGATATATTTCCAATATATATACACAACAAAGCGCCATTAACCAAATGGTGTGTGGAAACTGACACACACCAAAGAGGCTGGATAAAGGAAATGGTTTCAGGGGGAGGAATCACAGAATCATAGAATTGGAAGGGACCCCAAGGGTAATCTAGTCCAACCCCCTGAAGTGCAACTTACAGCTGAGTTGTAAGACTCTTGCTTTGTGCCACAGGAGAACCAAACCTCGCCACTTTCAGACAGCTCTGGAAAAGCAGGATGGCAAGAAGAGAGCAGCAGGCACCGAGCCAGAGGTAAAATGTGGCAGAAGCGGGGGTACAGCTTTGCACACAGGAACCTGGCCTCAGTGGAATATTTTTCTCACTTATTCCTTATACAGTGGTACCTCGGGTTAAGAACTTAATTCGTTCCGGAGGTCCATTCTTAAGCTGAAACTGTTCTTAACCTGAGGTACCACTTTAGCTAATGGGGCCTCCCGCTGCCGCCGCCACACAATTTCTGTTCTCATCCTGAAGCAAAGTTCTTAACCTGAGGTACTATTTATGGGTTAGTGGAGTCTGTAACCTGAAGAGTCTGTAACCTGAAGCATCTGTCACCCAAGGTACCACTGTACCCCGCTTCTGCTTCCCAAGGGAAGTCCAAAGCAGCTTAAGAGCAAAACAAATATTTGCTGTATGCAGTATGATTACAGCACTTGCAGATGTGTGTGAAACTCCAGTTCCCATCAGCCCCCAACCAACACAGCAGGGGTGCCAATTTGAATAAAATATTGTGGGGGCCCAGGTAAGCCCCGCCCCACATAATCGGTCACATGACGCAGTGCATGCGCGCGCACACACCATTTGAATGGGAATGCCCATTAACTTCATGGGAGCTGAAGCCCACATGATCCCTCGGAGTTGGCTCCTATGCAACACATCCCATGGTCAGGGATGATGGGAGTTGAAGTCCAGCAACATTTGGAAGGCCACGGGTTATAGGAACACGGGATTTATAGGAACAACAGGTAAAGATGCATGGTAATAATTAAAGGGTCAATGTGACTACAAAGGCTTATCGAGAGGGTTGTTGTTGTTTTTTGCTCGAGTGGCTCCTGGTCTAGTGCTGTATGAGATGTTCTTCGATGATTTATTTGCTATATTTGTACCTCTCCTTTTCTTCGAGACATTCAAGGCAGCATACATGGTCCTCTACCTTGATTTCATCGTCACAACAACCCTGTAAGGTAGGTTAGGCTGACAGATAGTGACTGTCCCAAGGTCATCCAATAAGTGGGGAATTTGGACATGAGTCTCCTCAACCCTAGCTCCAACCGTGTAGCCAGGCATATGCAGACAATTAAGGAAAAAAATATTTTTTGTAGCAGTTAGCAGGTGATCTGTAAGTTTAAATTTTACAAGATGTTAATCTGTGTGTGTGTGTGTGTGTGTGTTGTAAACAGCATCGCCCTGGTTTTTTCCAAATGAAATCGTGGTACGCAAGTATTTCTTTTAAATAAACAAACATTATGACCGTGACACAACACATCAAATTCGTAGGGAGAACAAATCCGAGAGAAAGCCACAAACGCTTTGCAGTATACATTGCTTTGCCATGTTGCTGAAGATCAATTACATTTCTATACATATTAAAAGAAGTATGGATGAATGGCAATCCATTATCCAGCATTGTATTTACAAGGGAGGCAGCCTTAGGCAAGTCCCTATTATTTTGGACTCAGCTGGATAACACCGGCCTTACCGGCTGCCAAGATTACTGAGAAAGTGAGGGCATGGGAAGAGCTTTGAAGGGCCATAGATCAGAGGTGGAGAACATGCTTTGCATGCCAAAGGGTCCAGATTTAAACCCCCACCCTCCGCCTCAGCTTCTCCAGATACAGCAAGGAAAAACTCGCGTAAAAAGCTCACACATAACCAGCCCAAAATTATAAAGCATAATAAAAACAGTCCGCAATAATGCAGTCCAGTTAAAACCAATCTATAAAACCAGGTGAGAGGAATCTTCAGAGGCCATTTAAACATCGTACAGTAGAGGCTTGTCTTATCCTACATGGGATTGCACCCCACAAATATGAGGCCACTGTTTAAAAGTCCCTGTTTTGTTGGCCATTGGAAAGATTGCTTATTGCCCTGTTTACCTTCAGTGTAATGTTGTCATCAGCTTGCACACAAAAAAACCCCCAATACATTTTATCCAGGTTCATGTACAAAGTGAGTTTCAAAACAGAGAGGTGACGTGGGTTGATTGTATAAAGCAAAAATGACAAGTATTCATACAAACCCCAAACCGGAAAATTATTGACAGTAAAAAAGGACTGTTAGACACATTATTTGTGTAGGAGTTTTAATTACAACATTCTTTGCTAGATTTTCTGCTAAAAATAACTCTCTTTAACAGCTTCCAAACGTGCCAGCATATTGCATGAATTCTAACACTAACTGTGTTTCCCTGATAGATATTTATGTCAGCAATGAATACAAGATTTTTGCTGGGCCTCAGAGCAGAGTCCCGTATTCTATGGTAACAATTCCTGTCACCCCTGAGGACTGGCCATCCCGGCTGAGGCTGGCTAGTCAGTCTACACTGATGGACAAAGGCTCTCCAGATTTTCAGACAGAAATCTATCCTGAACCTACGTAAGAGATGCTGGAAATGTTCTGCCCCTGATATTGTCATGGACTGGTTGGACACAAAGGAATGGTGGGAGGAACTAGCTAGGGAGCCATGGAGGGAAGAAGGCTCAGAACCGATGGAGTGGTGGTGGGACAACAATGAGTGGTCAAACAGAGAAGAAGGAAGAAGGAAGAAGGAAGAAGGAAGAAGGAAGAAGGAAGAAGGAAGAAGGAAGAAGGAGAAGTAGTAGTAGTAGTAGTAGTAGTAGTAGTATTGTCGGAAGCTAAAGAGTGCAGTTCTTGAGAGCACGGATTGTTTGTGGCAAAAGGTATCGTCCGGGTGCTGTGATATCATCAAAATGGGTTAGGAGATACAGTAAAATTAGTTGACCCTAGTTAGTCATGCCCATTAATGTCAGTGGGTCTACTCTGAGCCTGACTAACATTAGCTACAAGCCAATGAGCCTGTTGTCACAATGCTTCAATTGTTTTCCAGGGATGGATAAAATGGGCATCACTAGTGAGCAACACTGAGATTGGGGAGCAGTTGGTGTTTCCAGGGATGCTGTCAGCACTGATGCCTTGGTTGCTGCATTGAACCATTTCAACCGCTGTTGGCTGAAGGAAGCATACAGCATTGCAAGTATGTCGGGACCACGTTAGCAGGATCATAGGACCAGCGCATGAGACACTTACCATCACCAAAGAGATGAGCCACAAGTTTTGTCAATGCCATTTTCAAGCTGTGTTCCATGAGCCTTGCTGCTTCCATGGTGTGCGTCTCTTGCTTGTGAGGTGTGCGGTGGCCTTGTTCAAACAAGCAGAAGCTTTCTCCACCACCCACATTGCTGAATAGCTGTTCAAAAAAAAGAAAAAGGAAAGAATGAAAACAATCTCAGCGTCGGTACAGCCCTTTCTGAATATTCAAGGCACTTTGCATATTTTATATGGGTTATCTTTACAAACTGACCTGTGAAGTTAAAGTCGAGCATTTTCGCTTTAGATACTTTAAATATGAATTGCTGTTGCATTTCACAGACTTTCATTCCGCAGTGAGTTCATTCCCACTCAAGTCTCATTCCAGCAAGTTCATTTCAAGACAAGTGTTGTTCGAATTGAAGGCTTCCCAGTTCACACTCTTAGCAACTATCCCTCAACCTCTGACTGCAGGGGTGGAGAACCTGTGGCCCTCCAGTTGTTTCTAGACTACAACACCCATCATACTTGACAATCAAGCATGCTGGCTGGGGTTGAAGGGAGTTGTAGCCCAACAACATCTGGAGTTCCCTAGTCCTGCCTTCGAAGATGCAGAGAAAATCCCGAAAATAACCAGAGTGTGCTTATAATGAATGCTCCTGATAGTGTACAAAACTGCTAGAAAAATGTATTAATCATCACAACCTACCTGCAAGGTAGGCTTCAGAGAAAGTGGGAGAGAGAAATATGTTCCCTGGGGCAATCAGGAGCTAGAGTTGAGCAGTGATTTGAACCAAGGTATTCCAAACCCAAGCTCAGTAATTTATCTCAAACCTCCCCCCCCCCCTTCAATGCCTTTGCTTTTAAAAATGCAGTCACTATGTGTGCCCCTGTGGTCGCATTCAGGCAGCAGTTTCTTCTTTCAACCCAGCCCTTAAAAGAACAGAGAATGGCTTGGGTTTCCTTACATCACCGTTGAAGAAAAATGTTGTTGCCAAGAATTGCTAGAAGGGACAATGTCAGTACCAAAGTCTGGGGTGTTTTGGTTTTTTTGTTTTGTTTTTTTGGTGGGTTGGGAGCTTAGGATGTTTCTTAAGGGGTCAGAATACATTAATATAAGGCTTGCCCTGAGGAGAAATGATGCAGTGGGGGCAGAGTGTAAGACCATCAGTAATATAATAATAATAATGATGATGGTTTGTTTATTTATTTGTACCCCGCCAATCTGGCAGGGTTTCCCCAGCCACTCTGGGTAGCTCCCAAAAGAATATTATTGTTTTTAATAATAATAAAGTAATAAAACATCAAACATTAAAAACTTCCCTAAACAGGACTGCCTTCAGGTGTCTTCTAAAAGTCAGATAGTTGTTTATTTCCTTGACATCTGGTGGGAGGGCGTTCCACGGGGCAGGCGCCATCACGGAGAAGGCCCTCTGCCTGGTTCCCTGTAACCTCACTTCTCGCAGTGAGGGAACCACCAGAAGGCCCTCGGAGCTGGACCTCAGTGTTCGGACAGAACGATGGGGGTGGAAACACTCCTTCACGTATACTGGACCAAGGCCGTTTAGGGCTTTAAAGGTCAACACCAACACTTTGAATTGTGCTCAAAAATGTACTGGGAGTCAATGTGAGTCTTTCAAGACCAGTGTTATATGGTCTCGGCAACCACTCCCAGTCACCAGTCTAGCTGCCACATTCTGGATTAGCTGTAGTTTCTGGGTCATCTTCAAAGGTAGCCCCATGTAGAGCACATTGCAGTAGTCCAAGCGGAAGATAACCAGAGTGTGCACCATTCTGGCAAGACTGTCTGCGGGTAGGTAGGGTCTCAGCCTGCGTACTAGATGGAGCTGGTAGAAAGCTGCCCTGAACACAGAATTGACCTGCGCCTCCATGGACAGCTGTGAGTCCAAAATGACTCCCAGGCTGCGCACCTGGTCCTTCAGGGGCACAGTTACCCCATTCAGGACCAGGGAGTAGCAATAGTTACTCTGCATTAGCATACCCACGATTACATTTTTGCCTGAATTAACCTAGCTGATTCCATTGAAAGGGGGGCCAAGATGACACAGTGCTACCTGCTGATCCTAACTGCTGTTTCCTGATCAGGGGACTTCAAAGACCTATCCAATTAGCTTCTCTCCCTGCTAAATCAAAACTCCTGAGATACAAGCCCAACTGCCTTTCATCCTGCTGCAGCCAGCCTGGACATGTCTCTTATGAGATTGATATGACACACACACACCACCGAATCCTTGCCATTTTCTGAAGCCTTACAGAATCCTGCATGTTATCAGAGTGTGACGCTACTTCCTATCCTTTCCTATAATCTGGGAGCTTTCCACGCTATGTTGTGGGACACTTATCAAGGAGAAGATCGGCAGCAAATAAGATTCCCTGACAAACAGCTGACCCACGACTGTAGCTCTTCTTCCGCAATCTCAGGGGTAGAGGCAGTGAATTCCGTTTTGATGCTTGAGGTAAGGTGGAAAGTGCCACCTTGCCCTGCTGCCCAGCCCATCGCCTCCGGCCAGCACTGATTTCCGGCGAGATCTCGCCAAGATCTCACAAGATTCTGGCAAGATATTGCTGGAAATCAGCGCCAATGGTGGCGCCACTTCTCTGGTGGCAGAGGAGTCAGTGGGGCAGGCAGGGTGCATGTGGGGGGCGCCGCTTAAGGCAGTGGCTTCATCCTGCCTCATGAGTGGGCTGGTCCTGCTCAGGGGAGTGTTATGCAATGTTATGCACTACCACACAAAAAAGAGGACACAGGTGTGCCTAATGTTTGCATAGTGCTATAATTTAAAGAGAAATATAACAATACATCTCAAT
Organism: Podarcis pityusensis; assembly: GCF_964106645.2. Lineage (NCBI taxonomy): Eukaryota > Metazoa > Chordata > Lepidosauria > Squamata > Lacertidae > Podarcis > Podarcis pityusensis. The sequence continues at coordinate 65,236,986 of NC_138031.1, forward strand.
GCAGTACGTTTCCGAGCACAATTCAATGTGTTGGTGCCGACCTTTAAAACCCTAAATAGCCTCGGCCCTGTATACTTGAAGGAGTGTCTCCACCCCCATTGTTCAACCCAGACACTGAGGTCCAGCCCTGAGGGCCTTCTGGCAGTTCCCTCATTGCAAGAAGTGAAGTTACAGGGAACATGGCAGAGGGCCTTGTTGGTAGTGGTGCCCACTCTGTGGAACACCTTCCCATCAGATGTCAAGGAGATAAGTATACAGTGGTACCTCTGGTTACATACTTAATCCGTTCCGGAGGTCCGTTCTTAACCTGAAACTGTTCTTAACCTGAAGCACCACTTTAGCTAATGGGGCCTCCTGCTGCTGCCGCACCGCCAGAGCACGATTTCTGTTCTCCTCCTGAAGCAAAGTTCTTAACCCGAGGTACTATTTCTGGGTTAGCGGAATCTGTAACCTGAAGCGTCTGTAACCTGAAGCGTATGTAACCCGAGGTACCACTGTACAACCTTTGTCTGAACATCTGAAGGCAGGCCAGTACAGTGGTACCTCGGGTTACATACGCTTTAGGTTACAGACGCTTCAGGTTACAGATTGCGCTAACCCAGAAATATTACTTCAGGGTAAGAACTTTGCTTCAGGATGAGAACAGAAATCGTTCTCCGGCAGTGCAGCGGCAGCGGGAGGCCCCATTAGCTAAAGTGGTGCTTTAGGTTAAGAACAGTTTCAGGTTAAGAATGGACCTCCAGAACAAATTAAGTACTTAACCCAAGGTACCACTGTATAGAGAAGTTTTCTAATGTTTAATGTTTTGTTATGTGTTTATATATGTTGTAAGCCGCCCAGAGTGGCGGGGCAACCTTCACACACAGACTAGTTTCTGCACACACAGACTAGTTTCTGCACACACGCACACTGCTGTTTATTCTCCAACCAGGCAAGCAAGAGGCACGATCATAGTTCAAGGAGATGTTTCATCCAGGCGAAAAGGAGGATGTAAATGAAGGCTGGTGAGAGAGATATAGCCTGGAGGAGAAGCTGTGTGGACTGCAATTGGCCCCTGGCTTCAAATTCCCCACCAAGTTCTAATAGTCAGTTAGAAAGTTTTGCCATTTTCTAGGGTTCCCCCCTCCCCAATGATTAAAAGCCTTGTGTATGCAGTTGTGCCAAACTTCCTCTAAAGGAGGAGAATCCATACTCTAAATCCACTTAGTCTGGACCAACCCTTTTTTCTTTTTCTTTTGCAAATGCACTGCAGCCTCTAAACTGATGGATTAATAATGACACTAATGTGGAACTTGTGCATCAACAAGAACACTTCCTGCCATCACAATCACTCTCTGACACAATAAAACTTGTAAGATCACACGCTGGCCCCTGCACTGTCAGTCAATGAGTGGATACTAAAGTCGATGCGTTAATAATGGAGTACCCTGGGCTGCTTACAGTGGGGAGTTTTGGTTTGGGAAGAAAACAACACAAATTATTTTAGACAGTTCATCACATCACCTCTTGGTGTAATCATTGGGCCCTTCAGTCCACAAGCTACCAGGTGGAAAAAGCTGAGCTTGTTTATATTGTATGAATCCAGCCAACATATTTAGATAGTGAAGCTACATAATGAAGCTGGTTTTCAAAAGGGGGGCAGGATATACAAATTAAAAATGTTATTAGTCTATGATTAACACACTGATGGGTATTAATTTCATACTTCCCTACATTTATTTCACTGATATACAGAAACATTTGTTACATGATCAACTATCATCCACACTTCTTCAAAGAAATGCATATTGAATTTTCAGTTATGAAGCCATACTGACAATTTTGGTGTGTGGAGCTTAAACACATGACACTCCTAGGAAATTAAAGGGGGCCACACTTATATTTTTCTGTCTGCTGTTTACGCTGAGCCTCAAAGTATAAGCGCTGGTGGCCTCCACTCCGGCATGATGCTAAGGCTGAAACGCTGGTGGAAAAAATGTGGAAGGTGGCAGAGATGGAGAACAGCCTTTACTCAAGAGCAGAATGAAAGGAAAAACAAACAAACAAACCATAATCATTTAGCCAGTCAGCAACAACAACAAGAAGAAGATTGGCCCTTTGAGAACTGTGAACAAGGTCGGCAACCATTTTTTCTGGCAGGACTCAAAAGCACTTAATAGACAGGTGACAAGTAGAAATTACATCATGTGATGATCACTGATTCTATGGCAATCATGGGCAAAGCTAAAGACACCCACTTCCCCATCCCACTGTGCTTCACTTCCTTCCCTCACACTGAGGATCACAATAATCGTCTTTACAGCCCAACTGAGATGTGGCAAACCATCATTTTACCTCCAAACCAGACCCTGAAAGCAGTTTAACTAGAAACCACAAGTTAGGATTTACAGTAACCCAAATTTGACACGCTCAGACATGGCAAGTTACAAGGATCACAAACAGTGGGTGTGGGAATGGGACGGGGGGGGGGAGAGCTGAAAGGAGCCCACAAACCCGAAGCCTGCTCACTATTGATGGGGCTGTGATATCTGAAGAGAACCCATGCGCTAAGAACAGCTTCACCTGCTGAAACCATGCTTCTTGAACAGCTATGAAACACACACATGCCCTGGCACCCCAAAAGGGGGCAAACCTATCTCAGGTAGAAAAGGGAAAACATTTAGCTACTCCAACATCAAGAACTTTCTAGCTGAACAAAGTAGAATGCATGTTTGTTGCTTTGTTGGCTTCTGGTCCCCATTCTCATGTCACAATAAGTCATATTCTGAAATAAACCACGATACATGCTAAGTGCAACTTCACGCCTCCCCTTCCCAAGTAGAGAAACAAACCATGGAAAGCATGATTTGCAAACCAGCACTTCTGGTTTGTTCCTTTCCACATAAACCATGAATGGAAACTAAAGTTTGCTCCTGGATTACCGCTTGTAGTTTTCTTGGTTTGCAAGTCGTGCTAAGCCAGCCACTCTGTGGTTTGCTTCCCTCCTTGGAAGGGGGAGTTGTGAAACTGACATGCCTGAGCAACATGCTGCTATTCCACAGTAAACTATGGTTTATTTGAAACCATGGTGCACTGTGACGAATAAACCAGGCCTGTATCCGAGGATGGGTAAGGAAATGCCAGATTCCAGTAGTCTGTTGCCCGCTTCACCTCCATCTTTTTGCATCTCTTCCTAACCTTAAAGGGAACACATTTCCTCCTTGCTTCCCTTCAGTTTATACAGTGGTGCCTCGCAAGACGAAATTAATTCGTTCCGCGAGTTTTGTCGTCTTGCGATTATTTTCGTCTTGCGAAGCACGGTGTCGGGAAAGCTTTGGAAAAGCTTCAAAAATCACCAAAGTCTTTAAAAACCTCAAAAAAGGCTACCACACCACGTTCTATGAGTTGCTCCTCGAAGTCAAGTCGCAACTGTATTAACAGTGTTAAGAAAAAGGAAACAAACTTGCAAGACGTTCCCGTCTTGCGAAGCAAGCCCATAGGGAAAATCGTCTTGCGAAGCAGCTCAAAAAACAAAAAACCCTTTCGTCTAGCGAGTTTTTTGTCTTGTGAGGCATTCGTCTTGCAAGGTACCACTGTACTTAGCATTGGTAGTTTCTGGATATAGACCTAGTTACGCCTCTTCCCATGTTACAGCAATGGAAACAGCAACATGTCGTTCAACAAATACGTGTTTCACTTTGTTCATCCTAAGCATCTTTATTATGTAAACACCAGTGTGCACTTCTGAGATGGCAACTCTGCATCTTCCTCTAAATAATCAGATGCTGAAGGCAGCCAGCCACAGGAAGCTGAATTATCAGAAGGGCTCTCCCACATCCCCTCAGAGGAGCTTCCCAGAAGATTACACAAAGGTTGGCATCATCTGAAACATATGCCTCAAGCTGTCCACAATACGCATGTTTTCACTTTTGCTAATTGAATCTCACTGCTGAAATAGACACTTTCGATTTGCATTAGCTCCCTCTGGCGGAGAGAACACCACGTTAAATTTAAAAGCGGCACACCTTAAAAAAAAAAGTGAGACAATTTTTACAGTCAAGTTTTAAAGACATGGTTTCCATATAAACTCTTCTGGCAGAGTTAGAAGGTCTGTATCAGGCAGGCAGGGAACTGTGTACCCTCCAAATGTACTCCCCTACTCTTCTACATGTGACTTCAGTTCCTGCTGCTGCTGCAGGTGTCTTTTGCAAAAAGGAAAAACACAGCATTCACTAGAAATTGAGTATGGCACATATAACTTTCAGGCTGAAGTTATTGCAAGGGATCAGTAGCTGATGGAGTCCCAAGGCAGTGCTCACCTGACCTGCATTGCTGCTGCTTACTGGAAGGTAAATGGGGAGACGTAGCAGTGAGGTCAATGCAGTGCAAACCCACCAGCAGGAATGCCACATTGGCTCTGCCAGTGTGTCTGCACTGTGCTGACCTTGCCTCTCCCAGTAAGCAGCAGTAATGCAATGACTGCAGGTCAAGAGAACCCCATGCCCCACCATCCCATCAGCTACTGCTGGGGGTGGTAACCAGTCAAAACTCGACTCTCCTGCCCAAAATGCTGTTTTGCTTGTGAACTGTCAAAACAGAAAGACATACAGTCAGGGACAAAAATGTACATGTCCAGAAGCAGACTTATTTTTGCAGAATATGCAATATTCAGATGGGTACTTTGCACATTCCTGGGAGTGCACCATCTTGAAAAATCAGACAGGAAATGCCACTGCAGAAATTCAGAGTCACTGTGTCCTTAAACCCAGCTTGGCTGGGGATGAGGGAATACGCTAGCTCCTTTCACGGTGGAAAAACAACTCTGAACCATTTCAGAGTCGCCCATTTTGAGGTGCTGAGATATTTGACACAAAAAGCTGGCCAACTTATTACAGATCCACTGGGAAAGAAAAACATGCAAGGCTAATGCAGTATATTTCATTCCTTTCCACTAACATACTCCCACATTTTTGAACTCTTCATCACTCCTTTGCAGAAGCATCACTTGCACAAATAAAGTAAAACAGAGGTTACACAAGATCAGAGAAAAGAACATTATCATATTTTAGTGTTAAACCAGAAGTGCTGGGGGAGGAAGCATATTGGAAGCTGGGGGAGGAACAAATTGTACAGGGCTTTGCAATATCCTTCCTGTGTGTAGAAGGCACAACCTACAGAGCATAGAAAGCAACTGTCCTCCTTCTCAAGGGACAGGTGTTAGAGGTAAAGGTCAAAGTAAAGGACCCCTGAACAGTTAAGTCCAGTCAAAGGTGACTATGGGGTTGCGGTGCCCAACTTGCTTTCAGGCAGAGGGAGCCGGCATTTGTTCACAGACAGCTTTCCGGGTCATGTGGCCAGCATGACTAAACCGCTTCTGGCACAACAGAACACCGTGACAGAAACCAGAGCGCATGGAAACACCGTTTACCTTCCCACCACAGCGGTACCTATTTATCTACTTGCACTGGCGTGCTTTCGAACTGCTAGGTTGGCAGGAGCTGGGACAGAGCAACGGGAACTCACCCCGTCATAGGGATTCGAACCGCGACCTTCTGATCAGCAAGCCCAGAAGGTTCAGTGGTTTAGACCACAGCCCCACCTGCCACCCAAGGTGTTTGAAGCACCAGAGCAGATGCTCAGAAGTTCGGCAAACAGTCCTTGTGCTGGTGTTTTTCGTTTGGTCTTATGGTCCCTTCATATATTCCCAAGTGGAACATCTCCCTATGTATAAAGGATATACAAGCTTTCAGGGTAGGAACAGCCAGAAAACTAACAGATGCACTTCAGGGACATATTTCAAGAACACACATACGTGTACACACACATATTTAAAAAGATGTTTTCTGCATATTTTACTATCACGAAGAAGTTTGTCGCAAGTTAAATATCTCTATATTTACTTCTCAGCTCACGAAAGAAAGCAACATAATGTTATGCAAAGAGAGCTCCATGCAACCCTCCCAGAAACATATTTGCATGGCTGAGTGCTTAGCAAAACTGCCGCAGAATACATCAGACGTTAGCATTCAGCAATAACATCTCAGTCACTCTCTCGAGAAAAATCATCTCCCTATTACATTCTGTAACAAAACAAAATGACAGACGCTGTGGACACTTTCTAGATATAAACTATGAGGATAGTGCAGTCCTGTGGTGCCCATTTAATACTGGTGTGCTGAATCAAGCCAAAAGCAAAAAAATTTTTTTAAAAAAGTATGTTCTGGTCTGTAAAAAAAGAAAAAGAAAAGAAAAGCTTCGTTTTCCTGCAAGAAGCTAACCACATCATAAGCCGTGCTGAAGAACACAACCGTTTTCTATGCAAGGCTCAGCAGTTCATCACTGCAGCCAACCCAACTGTATATCCAACCACTTCCCACTCTCTTCTGTGCCAAGAAAGTTCTCTCTCATCTAGAATTTACTCGTAGTTTAATTAATATAGAGGTGAAATGTGTCTCTAATCTATACTTTTAAAGTTGATGGTATAAAAATGGCAAAGAAACTAACATGCCCAGAGTGTGGAGAAATAGGAAGACAGTCATACCTCATGTTACGTTTGCTTCAGGTTGAGCGTTTTCAGGTTGCATCCCACGGCGACCCGGAAGTACCGGAAAGGGTTACTTCCGGGTTTCACTGCTCACGCATGCGCAGACGCGCAAAATGACGTCATGAGCAGAAAAGGCAAATCGCGACCTGCGCACGCGCAGATGCACAGACACAGGTTGCGTTCTGCTCATGTTGCGAACGGGCCTCCGGAACGGATCCCGTTCGCAACCAGAGGAACCACTATACTCTTTGCATTACTCAGGAGCGCTTACTCAGCTCTGATTGCAGCACCAAGATCCAAAAACTTGCTTTAAGCCAGCAGGTGGCTTGGTTGCACCCTGAGCAAGATTTTTTATTCCACCATTCCAACTCAGTTTTGAAAGTAGCCTCCATTTGCACACACACACACACACACACACACAATAAAAAGACGTTCTGCCATGGGGCAAGTGGTTCTGCTGCTCCCCGCATCCCAGTCCCATGAAACTAAGTTCTGTGGTTCTCTGAATCCGAGCATTTGTTTAGAATAATTCGATCAAGCGTGACATGCGTTTGGAGACCTTCTGATTATTGGCTTCCTGTAAAAACAAGTTTAATGGTTGCAAACTTCACAATGTGAGGGGGGTGGAATCTACATGGCAGAGGGTGTTGTGAGAAGTCCTAGGGAAATGAGGTATATTGCTCCAGTCCCATAATAGTTCTACTGCATCTGATCCACACCCACCCACTTTGAGAAGAGTCCAAACATTTGTGCCCTCGTATAATGGAATCCAATCCACTGAGAACAGAAAAGGATGAAAACTGTACTCAATAAATAATAATAATGTTGTATTCACACCTTCCTTTTGTTCCTTTCTAGAGCATTATAAAGATTGATATCAAATGCTAAGGGATTGCCTTCCTTATACACACAAGTAATGATTATGCATGGTGGAGACTTTTAAAAATCAGCCACTATGAAATGAAAGCCAATTCGAAGGGGGCCTGTTAGGCATTGCCAAAAAAATATCTACCCAAATAAGGACAAACAAGAGTACCAGTTTGCATATGGTCATTTATATGTACAGGCACAAACTTAGAAAGAATTGTTGTAATTTAAGCAGGAATACAATACATCTCACCCTAGTGAGGAAGACATTGTGCCTCTGTTCAGCTGATGGTCAACTTTCAGGCTGCTGCCTCCCCATTTTATGGTTCATTATCTTTAAACTTTTATGGTTTACTATCTTGGACTGGGGGACGTAGGTGGCGCTGTGGGTTAAACTACAGAGCCTAGGACTTGCCGATCAGAAGGTTGGCGGTTCAAATCCCTGTCACGGGGTGAGCTCCCGTTGCTCGGTCCCTGATTCTGCCAACCTAGCAGTTCAAAAGCGTGTCAAAGTGCAAGTAGAGAAATAGGTACCGCTCCGGTGGGAAGGTAAATGGCATTTCCATGTGCTGCTCTGGTTCGCCAGAAGCGGCTTAGTCATGCTGGCCACATGACCCAGAAGCTGTACGCCGGCTCCCTCGGCCAATAAAGCGAGATGAGCGCCGCAACCCCAGAGCTGGTCACGACTGGACCTAATGGTCAGGGGTCCCTTTACCTTTACTTTATCTTGGACTGGACAGTCCTCAAATAAAGGACACCTTCAAACAGAGGACTCACAACCCTTCAAAACGGAGGACTAACATACCACAGGATTAAGCTAACATATATTTCCATATAATGTCCATGTTTTTAGCCTTTAAACGTGTCACTATAATTTTTCACCAAAAGGCCCTCCTATATAATATTTTGAGGGAGTTAACACAAGGTATATGCCTACAATTTTTGAGACTACACTTCAGATTTGAAATCCTACTGACACTGTTCTAGAGTGGTTAAAAATATAAAGATATATGTTATATGGTGCAGAGATCCCATAAACCAGCAAGAAAGACATACTTTATTCTATTTTGCAATTTATGTTACCTAGAGCACTTATAACTTTCCTCCTGGCAATGAGATAGGCATTTTTTAGGAGACATATGCTCTTTTAAAAATGAGAATGACTAATATTCTGAGCCGCACAAACCAAAACCTTTTTGCTTTCCAGTGATAAACAAAGATATGGTTTGTTGCCATTCTGTTGTAACAGGAGTTAATGAGCTCAACTGGGGGTGGGGGGGGGGGGGACCTCTGGCCGTGCAATGAATGTGATTAGCCCAGAAGCTGCAGAGTGAAACTGAAGAAAACTCTGGTCAAGAGACTGGCTCATGATGGAGACAGGCCTGAATGCCCGTCTTGAGAGCAGAAATGCTTTTCTGTGTGAGAAGCAGAAATGCTGACAAGGCCTTAAATGAGCTAAGACAAAGCGCCATTGTAAAAAAAGGTACAAGTCTCCATGTAGCTTAGCAGAGCTGGGTGTCCATCATGAATTCCCCCTGTAACCCGATAAGGCTTGGTATCATGTTAGCCCCTAAAACAATGGGGAACTGCTTCTGCAGGTGTCTGTCCTGTGATTGACCAATATATTATTGTTTCAACATTTTTAATGTTTCCTATCCTGGGCTCCTTTGGGAGGAAGGGGACAGTAGAAATGAAATACAGTGGTACTTCGGGTTACAGATGCTTCAGGTTACAGACGCTTCAGGTTACAGACTCCGCTAACCCAGGTTAAGAACTTTGCTTCGGGATGAGAACAGAAATTGTGCAGCGGCAGGCCGCATTAGCTAAAGTGCTACCTCAGGTTAAGAACAGTTTCAGGTTAAGAACGGACCTCTGGAATGAATTAAGTTCTTAACCTGAGGTACCACTGTAAACAAATACTATCAATCCTCCTGAACCTGTTGAAGGTGCCATGATGGGAACAGCTAACATTGTTGTCGAACAACAACTCCCATCATTCCTAATCATTCACTGGGCTGGGTGGGGCCGATGTGAACCAGAACCCAACAACATCAGGGAGGGCACCATGTTGACTAGACCCTTTCTTACCTCGTGGTCGGAGAAGAGCCGGACACCTTCTAGCTGGTGGAAGACTGGATAGTGGGTGCTATCGATCTGATCTCGACGGTAAACATCTCCCACAACCAGAAAGGCATCGAGTCCCGAGTGCATCAAGTCCCACTGGTGGGCAGATGTGTGGGCTCTTAGGATGTGGGTACGATTTAGGTAGTAGTTATCCCCTTTCTTCCTGCTAGGGTGGTCTTTTGGAATGAGCAGCCTGTCAAAATTCTGCTCAACGGTGACCACTGGAGGCATATCATCATACACAGAGAAGAGTGGCGTCCCAAAGCGACCAATATATTGCTTGTAGAAGTGGTCTTTCACACGCTCTTTCATCAGCCACAAAGGGTGATGCCTTTGGTTGTGCAAGTTTTCCCCCACCTTGGAAAGAATCTTCTTTGTGACGTTGGTGTAGTCATCTGGGAGATAAGATTTGCCAAGAACTTCCACTGCGTCTGTTACGGAGGTGCTGGCAGTGAAACCTGAAGATATCTGCCGGCACCATGCAGGACTGAAACTGGAAGGTCTTCTTCCCAGAAGTCCCCATGATGGAACCATTCTGCCACAGCCGAGTATTTGCATGGATGCAGCCATTGCAGGGTTCTTTATATGCTGGAGGAAGTAGAAAATCCAATGCAAATAATGATTTCTGATTGCAGTACACACGCAACCTTTGATATGAAATACAGTGGTACCTCTGGTTGCGAATGGGATCCATTCCAGAGGCCTATTCGCAACCTGAAAAGAATGCAACCCACGTCTGCGCACGCGCGGATTGCGATTCGCCGCTTCTGCGCACGCACATGACATCATTTTGTGCATCCGCGCATGGGCAAGCGGTGAAACCCAGAAGTAACCCGTTCCGGTACTTCCAGGTTGTCACGGGATGCAACCTGAAAACGCTCAACCAGAAGAAAACGTAACATGAGGTATGACTGTATATGAGTTTTAGTCTACTCAGTCACAAAGAAAAGCTAATGAAATTGTTCCATCACAGTTCTATAATGTAAGAAAATTATTAATGCTTTGGAAGTGCAGCAAAAACTAGCAGTGGTCCAGAGACAAAGTGGTGGGAACCCTGTTGTTGTTGTTGTTGTTGTTGTTAGACAAGTGGGTTGGGAAAGAGTCTTCCCAGGACTTTGGGGAGAAGAGGCTACCAGATATGTTAAATAGCACTGTTCTAAATGGACCAAGAAATATGTTCATTTTAACTTCCCAATTAAAGCAAGCCAAAGCAAAACACCTACCTTGATAAACAGCTCCACTTTGGAACATCAGAAGATGTGTGCCTCTCAAATAGTGTTGATAAACAAGATATGCCCAATAGACGTTGACTGATTGTATTCCAGATACAGTCTTTGAAAATGCGGCCAATAATTCTCATACACGAGAAGCAATTCAAGGATAATTTATGTGGATTCTTCTGTCTCTCTGCAGGAGATTGCCAGCCAATTACTATAGGAAGGAGAAAGAGGTAAATAACGTGAATGTTGCGTAACAAAGACCATGATCAAAAACATTTGTAATTTCTTCACAAAGCTTTCCCATAATGGCTGATTGGGATGCAAAGCTGCAGTAAAAACTGAGTCATCCCATTTGTACTCTCTACTGCCTACTTCACCAAACTGCATAATGAACAAAAAGCCACAAGCTCACACCTTGTCTACCCACCCTACACAAAACTCAGACTGAGAGCCAGGGAGCTAATCTGAAGTCTGCCTCACTCAACCTCTTGCCCTCTTCTGCTGACCAGATGGTGGGTGAGGAACATTCCAGGAACTCACCTGCCCGTGCAGGAGAAGGCAAATGCTACAACTAGTTGCTAGAAGATTACAAATGGCGGCAGCAGAAGACTATCCGGCTCCACGGATTCCCTCATGAAGAGGATTATAAGTGAATCAGGCCTCAAATACGGCAAATTTGCAGGATTAGATAGGCCAGGTGTCAAGGGGGAGGCACCTAGCGCCAGTGCTAATGTTAGGCAGTGTGAGGCCATCGCCTCAGAAGGCGAACGGATTGGAGCAGTAGCTCCTGGCTGTTCCTCCTGACTTCCTACCCCTGCCAGCCATTTCCCTCTGCTGCCATACATCCTGACCTGCCCCCAGTAATCTGGGTGTCTGTCTTAGGTGCAATGGAGGAGGCTATTCCATCACTGGTGTTCAAAGGAGATTCACCTGCAAGTCTAGTCAGCATCACAGTGTCCTTTAACCCAGGCAGCAAAATGTCTTGAGAGAGCCCTAGATGCATCACTGGGCATCCACAACCTCCTGGTCCAAGTCAGATGGATTCCTTGGGTTTTGCACCAAGATTCTTTTTCTCAATTAACTATAACTACTACTATAAATGGTAAGCGTCTCCCAAATTCCTATGTTTCATTAGCACTCTTTCTTGGAAATCATTGCTGATGGGCTCCAGATGGACTATTAAATATACAATTTTTTGTAAACTGACAGGTTGGGCCCAAATCCCTTAAAGCCGTTCATTTCTCCCTTCTGTCCAAAAAATACTTAATGGACAGAAAATCCCTAACAACCCTGAAATGCTGTGGAACATATGAGGAAAGTAAGGCTGCCTTCTTTTAGTGATCTGACAAACTTCTGTTGCGCAAGAGAAGTTCTACCAGTGTAACATATGCTAAAAACAAAATACCGGTAATAGACATATGGTAAGATTACCAAGATTGGGCATTTACCAAGCTGTTTAGCAACTCAACTAGGAACTTTTTTTTTTCCAGCATGCAAACTTGTCTGAGCATAAGGTTGTAAATGCTATAGTTGATGATATACTTTGCTTAAATCATCTCTGGTTAAAATGGGACATAAATTAGGAAAAGGTAACATACAATTCACAGGCTATGCATAGCCCAAAGACATCAGAACTTTTTTTAATGGTGGTTCTAAGAAAGGCGCTAATGTGCATTAACTATTATCATTAGTTATTTCTGGGAAGAAGAGGTTGATTCGAATTATCTACCTTATTTAGTAAAATGTAATGTGCACCTTTTTGGCCAAATTATGTCGTGAAAATCAGAGTGTGCATTAGATTTGATGGCGCATTTACATTCGCCAGCAAATAGTTTTTTGGTTTTAATGTTTTGAAAATTGAGGTGCGCATTAGATTTGATGGTGCATTAAAGTAAAGGGACCCCTGACCATTAGGTCCAGTCGTGACCGACTCTGGGGTTGCAGCGCTCATTTCGCTTTATTGGCCGAGGGAGCCGGCATACAGCTTCCGGGTAATGTGGCCAGCATGACTAAGCTGCTTCTGGCGAACCGGAACAGCGCACAGAAACACCGTTTACCTTCCCGCCGGAGCGATACCTATTTATCTACTTGCACTTTGATGTGCTTTCGAACTGCTAGGTGGGCAGGAGCAGGGACCGAGCAACGGGAGCTCACCCCGTTGCGAGGATTCGAACCGCCAACCTTCTGATCGGCAAGTCCTAGGCTCTGTGGTTTAACCCACAGCGCCACCCATGTCCCTTACGGTGCATTAGAGTCACATAAATACGGTTCTTCAGTTTTCCAGTACTGCCCCCACCCTCTGAACCATGCCAAAGGAGCATGGGCTAGCTATTGTAAGCAAAAATTGAGGTGCTCAAGTAAACTGGTACACTTGGGAGCAGAAGCTGTGCAGAATACAAAACTATCGATCAATCATAATTTATTATACAGTCACAGAACGGTTAAAAACAAGGCAGAATACCAAGAACGCTGTGTTTCTGACACAAATTCAAATAAAATACATATATAGAAACAGTGGGAGAAAGCCAAACCACACCTGAACTGGCAAAATCCTTTTATGAATCTTTGCAGGAGAAAACAGAAATGTGACAGTTAATTTCCTTTACTGTGTTGTTTGTCTCAATCAATAAAAAAAAAAGGCCAAATACCACTCAAAAGTCTCTCCTGGGTATTTTGATAAAGTAGGAGTGAATAATCAATTTTGTTCATCTCTATAAAATATACATTTAAAAAACCATTCTTTCCCTATCCATTCATCCCCACAGGACAGATCTTTATTATAAGGAATGCCCCCACCCCTGCAAAGAGTCATCTAGTCCTAGAAAAAAGCCACCAGATGGCATTTGGGCACAGTCAAGTTATCTAAATAATTGGCATGACCCTCAACAAACCAAGACAAAGTGCAGAGCAATTTCTACAATCAGCACCCACAAAATATTGTGGGTGGGGAGGGGGGCAGATATCAGACTTGTTGAATCTACTTTGTTTTTTACTAAGATTCCAAGATCTACCAACCAGAGCCAGGCACCAAAGCGAAATATTTAGAATCAAAAGAATCAGTACGTTTTGCATCTAGGAATTTGTAGTCAGCACTGCATTCATAGTCTGTTTTATAAAAAATGATGCAAAATAGCTGGACTCCTTCAATTTATTAAAACTTTCCAGGTTGGGGGTGCGTGGACTGCTAGCAGGCAACATGGAGGCATAAATCTGAAGCTCTCCTAGGCCGAAAAGATCTTAGGTCATTTCAGTGATTGGATAAATCTCCCTGTTTGCATTTCCAAGGGTAAGGATTCAAAGGGGATGTCATCAAGATCGTTGGAAACTTAAAACACCAAACAAGTCCAAAAACTCGAGTTGTCAGCAGTGAAACTGACATGGTCCTGATGGGTGGTTCAAGAGGTAGCAAGAGATTTTGGAACGGTTTGCTAATTTGGACAAATGGAACAGACTTATTAAGAAAACTATGTTTAGGCATAGGATGAAACGAGGTCTTAGTTATCCTCCTTTGTTGACCTATTATCAGGCTTGTCATTTAAAACAGTTGTTAGATAAGGGGTCTTTCAGTTCCATGGCTGCAAGCAGAAATTTACAATAATAATAATTATAATAATAGTTATAGTAATAATAATTTATACCCCACCCATTTGGATGGGTTTCCCCAGCCACTCTAATCCATCAGGCCTACATGCCGTTCCATAATTTGAACACAACAGTGCTTCTGACCGTAGAAAATCCCTTTTCTATGGAAGGTTGGACTAAATAGGCCAAAAAGACTGCCACCTTTAGAGTCACTGTGAGTTCCAAATCTGGAATATAAGGAAATCGAGCAGGTTGATAAATTCCTTCACTTCCCAGGTTGGGAAGATGCAGGCCACTGTAGGCTGACAGATTTATTTAAGGATGGTAACCCTTTAAGACTGCAATAGATCACCCATATCTTGACAGCCTTTCACCCATCTTGGCTTCAAGTATTGCAGATCCAGCACTCTACACAGAAGCGAGGCATATGTCAGATGAGCATTAAGAGTGGTATGAATAATCATGTATTCAGTCTGGCTATAATATGAAAGCGATGGTCTCTAGTGTTTATAATGAGCTTACTGTAGAGATGGTTGGCACTCCCGTGAGTGCTAAAACGGTATGGGAGTTAGCTTTAGGATGGGAATTCCTGCTGATGCTTGGGGTGCAATGTGACAGAATCCACCATACAAGTTCATTTCAGCTCATATTCAAGAGGCTTGCATTCAAAGCGATTCACAGATGGCATTGGACACCACTTCAATCACACATAATAAATTTGGCTATCTCAGTGGAACACTGGTGAGGCTGTGGTAGAAAAGGTGGTCTTTATCATTTATGGTGGGAGTTGCAAATTAGTCAAACCTTTCTGAGAGGTTGCTTTTGCAAAACCTTTGATCATCACTGGGCAAGTACACCTCCTGACACAGCTCTCGCACCCTTAAACTGGGTAACCCTGCAATAGTACACAGAAAGCTTCTCTCTTTACTGCTTGACCAGAGGTGGCTAGCCATTGGATAACATCCAATTTTACTCTGAATGGCTGGTTAGATAAAAATTGGGGCATGGCTCTCTCTGAATGTTTGGCATATCCGTATGAAGTGCAAAAGAAAAATGCCAAAACAGGCAAATCTGAAAGTGTTTTGGGTTCTTTCTTGACCTATGCTAATACGGGTGGAGCCTTTTTACATACCGCTTTGTGGAAAGGGTATTTGCAAGTTTCACACTCATATCATGTACTAAGAAACATGTACATATAAGAAAACAAAGCAAAGCTAAAAGTGTTAATAATCATTTTCTTTACTGTACAAGGATAACATGACCTTTTTTTGCAAATTTCCTGCTGTGGCACCGAATTTGTTACCAAGGGATTATATTTGTTTGTTTGTTTGTTTGCACCGTTATTATCAAAACTGAAGAAAAATAATTATTTAAAACAACTTTCCAGATCAGCGTTTGGAGATAGGCAAAAGAAACACTGATATAAACTGTGTTTGTGAAACAGAGATACAGTATTTTACAACTGCCCACATTTTCACATGTACTGGAAAATGCAACACATTATTTTAATCTAAGTAGACCTTTGCATTACACACACACTTAGGCTGTAGTTCTGCGGAGCCTCTTCTGTTTGGGAAAAAATCTGCAAATCTCCCCAGATATGCCAAAATGATGTATTCGCTTAATATCCCTGGGCACAAAGTAGGATAATGTGGTTGTGAAGAATGAGGGAAGGGGAAAGGAGGGGAGGGGAGGAGGAGTTGGGGGAGGGGTCCATGTACTCAGTACCAATAGTTCTGTATGCATTTCTACAGTCACAAGTTTGCAAAGAATACGCAAGTTATGCCTTTTTGCAATTTCTAACGGCGTCTCAGAATGTTGCAGGCTGACTAGTTGCCTGCCTTCCACAAGCAGTATATTAATCATGACAGTATCACTGGCAACACTGTGGAAACTTTAATATGAAACAAGAAAACTGGGAGCCATTTTCCTTAATAAGATAATGAGCCATCACATCTTTCTAAGTAAAGCTTTTTAAACACACAATAAATAATATGTATTTTTGTGTGAGTGCAAGTGGGAGAGAGCGAGAGAGAACAGAAAGCAACAATATTCATAGAAATCATAGAATTGTAGAGTTGGAAGGGACCATGAGGGTCATCCAGTCCAACCCGCTGCAATAGACACAGATTTGCTGAGTCCCCTTAAGAAAACTGCTGTTTCTCAGCTTTAGTTCCTTGTCTATGAAGCAGGAGCAATAATGGCTTACCTCACTGAATTATTATTCAGAAAGATCAGGAAAGCATCTTACAACTAAGAAGATTATGCTATAATGATAACCATCATACCTCAGATGGTTAGGGACGCGGGTGGTGCTGTGGTCTAAACCACTTAGCTTTGGGCTTGCCGATTGGAAGGTCGACGGTTCGAATCCCCGCGATGGGGTGAGCTCCCGTTGCTCGGTCCCTGCTCCTGCCAACCTAGCAGTTCGAAAGCGCGTCAAAGTGCAAGTAGATAAATAGGTACCGCTCCGGAGGGAAGGTAAACTGTGTTTCCGTGTGCTGCTCTGGTTTTGCCAGAAGCGGCTTAGTCCTGCTGGCCACATGACCTGGAAAAACTGTGTGTGGACAAACGCCGGCTCCCTCAGCCAGTAAAGCAAGATGAGCGCCGCAACCCCAGAGTCGTTGACGACTGGACTTAACTGTCAGGGGTCCTTTACCTTTACTGTGTAAAATTTCTAGATACTATTACTGTTCTTTATTTTAAGGAAACCTCCATGTTCAGAGGCAATACAGTGGAACCTCTGGTTACATACTTAATTCGTTCTGGAGGTCCGTTCTTAACCTGAAACTGTTTTTAACCTGAAGCACCACTTTAGCTAATGGGGCCTCCCGCTGCCACTGCACCGCCGCTGTGCGATTTCTGTTCTCATCCTGAAGCAAAGTTCTTAACCCGAGGTACTATTTCTGGGTTAGGGGAGTCTGTAACCTAAAGCGTATGTAACCTGAAGCGTATGTAACCCGAGGTACCACTGTATACCTGTGTGTACCAGATACCAGGAGATGGTCTCCGACACTGCATTCTGCGGTCATGGTTTAGCCCTACCCAGAGCTGCAACCTGAGGTCTCCTCAACTGAGGAGCAAGGGGACCTTCCAGCAGACCTCCATTCCGATAATGACCCTGAGGACCCATCGGCTCTGGCTATCCTTGCCCCAGGACTGGAGGTCCCCCTGCCAGTTGCCTTCGTCTCAGACAACTCCCCATCCCTCATCTTCCCCAGGGCAGAGGAGGTGGGGAGCCAGGCAAGAACGTTGGTGCTGCCAAAGTGCCCAACTAGCTGCCTAGGAGGCTACTTGGGATGAGGGGGAAACACTTGCTCAGATCAGGCCCTGATGGACAGCCAGAAAAGGGTAATGCCTCTGGCTAATGTATAGGCTTCAGTCTGAGAGCTGCTTCATCCTCAAAGCAGCAGCTCTTCTCCAAACACCTGCCTCCCTGCCTTGGGGAAGCAAGACACCTGCATGTGAATTTCCAGGAGCATCTCGTTGACTTCTCTTGGTTCTGATCCAATCAGGCAGCTCTTGTGGGTTTGTGGTTGCTGTTTGCTCAACCCCAGCACAAAATGGTGTTTATACAGTGGTACCTCAGGTTAAGTACTTAATTCGTTCCGGAGGTCCGTTCTTAGCCTGAAACTGTTCTCAACCTGAAGCACCACTTTAGCTAATGGGGCCTCCTGCTGCCGCCAAGCCGCCAGAGCACGATTTCTGTTCTCACCCTGAAGCAAAGTTCTTAACCTGAAGCACTATTTCTGGGTTAGCAGAGTCTGCAACCTGAAGCGTATGTAACCTGAAGCGTATGTAACCTGAGGTACCACTGTACTGGGAAAACTGCAAGCCGTGACAGTTCACGTTATGTACATTTCCACAACCAATCCAGAAAGGGGAGAGGACGTGCAAGTTTCCAAACGGATTTTGGCTTCGCAATCGAATTACGGTAAATTGACAGCTTTCAGGTCAGGAGGGGCAGGCGCCATGTAAGGTGTGTGTAGAGCTGCCGGTGCGCCTGCTTTTGTTTCAGCCACACAGTACCTTCCGGCTCTACTTAGCAAACTTACATTCAGTTGTGTAAAAGAAAAAAAGAAGGAAAAAAGGAGTCATCTCAAGTTCGAACTGCACCATTTATCTGTCACGGGTTCTTACAAAGCGTTTAAAAGAAAAGGTTAGAGTGCTTCGGAAGAAGGAACTCTATTTTGCAGCCTAGAGGCACACTGCTTCTACCAGTTGGCAAGAGAAGGGCTGAAATATTAATAAGCAAGCCATTTGTCAAGGAAATTATGCAAGGAAGCCTGGCCATTGTACAAACCAGCAAGCAACTTAAGACACAAGAAAGCCAGACATGATAATCCAGGGGCTTTCTGAAATGGGCTCCTGAGCTCCTCTACCTTTAGAAAGAAAGAGCTGACAGGAAAATTTTTAAAGGGTGGGGGATTTGTACAAAAACAAATCAATGCATTTTACAAGAAACTCTTGTTCACACCAATATTAACCGTTGTTATTTGGGTCTCGATTTGACCCATACCAAAAATGGGGTTTTAGACAGATTCGACTAGGTGCAATGTTTTTGCGATCGATGTTGCGTGCGCACCAATGAACGTGACTTGAAATGTGATCCGCCATGCCAGACTACGTTTAATAATTAAAAGCCCGCAAAACACTTAAGAGAACTGTTATATGATGGGCAGAAATGCGGACCTTTAAAAACAGTTGAATGTTCTTTTAAAAATAGTAAGATTTATGCATAATGCACAGGTGTGCCTGCTTTTGTCTAGCGATAAGCATCACTTAAGTATATAGACATTCTAATGGCCCTGCACTGAGAAACTGAATTACTGACAAAGCAAATTTGCAAAGGCGGAAGTAGCAGTGTTTCTGAAAGAGATACACTCCACATACCGCATTTCAAAAAACGGGGGCATTTCTGAATCTTTAGATTTAGCATACATTGCCCAGGGAGAGCAGTTGCAGCTACGGTCTGTTTGAAATTAACACCTTCCTTCCATTTTGAATGATCCTCACCAATCGTGCATAAACTCGTTCATATAATGAATATTAACAAATACAGAAAGTAGTACTTACGCCGCTGTATTATGTATGGGTCTTTGATTATTAATAGCCTCTTTCTGCTTACTTAGCACTTTTTTTCCTACTGGGCTTCTCAAAGTTCTGTACAGCTGCTATTTAATGATGCCTCCCAACAGCCCTGTAATATAATAAATAGATTGTTTAAAACAATTAACAGTTGAACCCAATTCACATTTCTGCACACTGCAATGCATATGTGCGACGAGTAACTGATTGAAGATGCTGCTTCTTTGGGGAAGGAAGGGAGGAAGGAAGGAAGGAAGGAAGGAAGGAAGGAAGGAAGGGTAGTGGGAAAGGAAGCTCCGTAGACAAATAGAGAACTTCAGTTGGAAATACCAAATGCCAATGTGTTTCATTTTATACCTGCTGCAGTGGCACTGTTCGAATGTACAAACATTTAACTCAAATTATATATGGACTCAGTGAGCGGGTGGCGCTGTGGGTTAAACCACAGAGCCTAGGACTTGCCGATCAGAAGGTCGGCGGTTCGAATCCCCGTGACGGGGTGAGCTCCTGTTGCTCGGTCCCTGCTCCTGCCGACCTAGCAGTTCGAAAGCACGTCAAAGTGCAAGTAGATAAATAGGTACCGCTCCAGCGGGAAGGTAAATGGCATTTCCGTGCACTGCTCTGGTTCACCAGAAGCGGCTTAGTCATGCTGGCCACATGACCCGGAAGCTGTACACCGGCTCCCTTGGCTAATAAAGCGAGATGAGCGCCGCAACCCCAGAGTCGGCCACAACTGGACCTAATGGTCAGGGGTCCCTTTACCTTTACTTTATATATGGACTCACTATTTTTGTGTGATTGCAAATGCTGAGTGATATCCCATTAAGAGACACTCACAGTAGACCACTGAAAGCAACTCTGAGCATGACTGACATTAAATATCACCCGCTATGTATAATCTGAATGCCACACGCACACACAGAGGTTCAGAAATGACAGAAAATGGGCTTCTTGAAGATAAACGCACATATAATTCCTAACTTTCACATCAGGTAGGCTAGTGGTACCAAGATCTGAAGCACATCACTGATGCCAAAACTGAGGTGCATCATCACCAATGAATCACAGGAAGGCTAATGGATGGGTCATAGGGTCGCTGATGTGATACTAAGCTGAGAAGTTTGGAATGTGTTATTTAAGCCAGAAGGTGTCTGTATATGAATATAGTCAGTCCAGGCCCTAATGTTCTTCTGAAAGTAGCTATGTTGACAGCCTGCGAACGCTGCTAATGTCGAGCAACAGTGTTATTTGTAGAGCTCAACAGGTAAATTGCACGACTGCTTTATCACTATCGCTATTTGCAAGCTGTTTTGTGAGAATAACCTTGCAAACTGATGTACAACGCTTCTTTTTTATCCTTTGCATGGGAGTGAATTTCAGCCACTGGATTTGCAAAATGGGGCTCGCCGTCGGCATTTGTTTAGCTGGATCTTCGGGATTTCAAAAAATAAAAAATAAATGTGCTGCATCTTTATCAGTTACACAGCACAGAAAATCTGCCCAGCAGGTGACTTTGGAGTGGATTTCCACCTTCCTGACTGTGAGCTGCCCAAAAAAGGCCAAAGTGACCCCTGGCACTGCAGACAAAGTCTGGGAGGCCATCCAAATTATGGCAGCCTGGCTCCAGATGTCCATGAGCATCAACACTGTCCAGAATGTCTGTAGTGCTACGTGATACCGGAGCTATCATCCTCTATTTCTGAGCTAGGGGAGTTGCAGAAGCTCCTTTGTGCAATTCTGTATCTTGTAGCTAGCATATAGGAGAGCAGGGAGATGGTAGAGTTTTGAGATGCTCTTCAACTGACACACACACCCTAAAAAAAAAATACAGGGTGAGTGGGCAGCAGAATCCTCTCTATAGCGTACAAGTGAATTTCAACAAAGTGTGATCTGACGCAATCTGACCAGCAGAAGTAATTCTGCGCACCATGACACAACTTTTAGATTTGTGGTAGTCTGCAAAGGCAAGGAGGATACTGGAGAGCTACACTGGTGATTCACCAGCAAAATTCTTCAGGATTATGTTAAGTTGTGGGTGAATATATCACAGCGATTCTTCAAACAGCTCTTGTTTATTCACAGGCCAGAACAGAACTGAACTGAAGGGTTCAGCCAGCCTGCTGATATAGAGCTCCACTACAACGCAACAGTAACAACTTTCTGTAACTAGCCAATCACTGAACGTCACTTTCAATTCCTTATTTGCATATGTGGACCTGAGTGAAAACTATCTACAGTATCCCCCTGCTGGCCCAGGGTGAGAACTTCAGTACATAACAGAGTAGAACACCCTTAACTGGATTCTCCCTGCCTTCTTTTTAGCCACCTCCCTGATTTGCCATGTAAGAAGCACTAAGGGTCTTGAAGCAGGGACTGCAAGCTACACACGGGTGTGTTATTCCCTATGCTACCCCCGCCTTTTTGCCTTCTTCCAGGACCAAAAGGACCTGCATGTCAGTGATCGCCTGACATCAAATGGAGAAGAGCTAATAAAATTCAAGGCCAATCTATTTCCCATTCACAGTTTCAGCAGTCCTCTCTGAATTATGGCATGGAGAGGATAAAACAATTAATAAAACTGATTTAGTTATTATATAAAAGCTAACCACTACTCTCAAGCCTACTGAAAAGTTATGGGGTGCGGGGTTGCAGCTTTTTTTCTTTCTTTTCTGAATGCTAAACACATATTAATTGGATTGGAGAAAAACAGGATCAGAAAAATCAGGTATGAAGGGGAGAGAGATAAACAATGAGCTTCATGAATGAGTGGGGATTCAAACCATGGTCTCCTGAGTCATATTCCAACACTCTAACCATGATGCCACACTGGCTTTTACCAACCTGATTAGGGTTTATTTCTGCTGGGACCAATGGGAAGGAAAATAAGTAGGGCAGCCCCATGGCTGGTGTACTCCCCACCCCACCACCGAATCCAGGGTGTATGTGTCAGGGGAATGGGTGGGGCTCTCCCAAGAGACTAAAATTTCTCCTGATAAGATACCTGCATGACTCCTTTTTGTTGTCTCCATCAGACCACTGACAGAGGAGAAAGAGCAGTCATGGATGTTTCCACAGCTGCAGTGAGGTAGACACACTGGGTGGACCTCCTGCTCTGCACATGAAGATGGGAGATCTACAAAATCCTACAGCATCTGAGATGCCCTCCCAGGTACCACAGAACTGTGTCTTAAATGGCTACTACAGTGGTACCTCGGGTTACATACGCTTCAGGTTACAGACTTCGCTAACCCAGAAATAGTGCTTCAGGTTAAGAACTATGCTTCAGCATGAGAACAGAAATCGTACTCTGGCGGCGTGGCGGCAGCAGGAGGCCCCATTAGCTAAAGTGGTGCTTCAGGTTAAGAACAGTTTCAGGTTAAGAAAGGACCTCCAGAACGAATTAAGTACTTAACCCGAGGTACCACTGTACTGAGTTATTGTTTGTCCG
The DNA here is from genome assembly GCF_964106645.2 of Podarcis pityusensis. Taxonomy (NCBI): domain Eukaryota; kingdom Metazoa; phylum Chordata; class Lepidosauria; order Squamata; family Lacertidae; genus Podarcis; species Podarcis pityusensis. Next base: position 65,259,838 of record NC_138031.1, read on the forward strand.
ATACAGAGACGTAAAAACTTGGAAAACCCAACCACAAAAAATGGCAGAACGCTGAAAAATCTTTTGGAATGAGTTAAATGGTTTTTAAGACAAGGCTTTACTCACTTAAAATGCGTAGCATGAAGATCTTTATGTAAGACTATCTACAGCCTTCAAGAATTATAATTCCTGCATATGCTGAAGAAGGCTGATTGCCGAAGAAATGATGCTTTTGAATTATGGTGCTGGAGGAGACTCTTGAGAGTCCCATGGACTGCAAGAAGATCAAACGTATCCATTCTTAAGGAAATCAGCCCTGAGTGCTCACTGGAAGGACAGATCCTGAAGCTGAGGCTCCAGTACTTTGGCCACCTCATGAGAAGAGAAGACTCCCTGGAAAAGACCCTGATGTTGGGAAAGATGGAGGGCACAAGAAGAAGGGGACGACAGAGGACGAGATGGTTGGACGGTGTTCTCGAAGCTACAAACATGAGTCTGACCAAACTGCAGGAGGCAGTGGAAGACAGAAGTGTCTGGCGTGCTCTGGTCCATGGGGTCACGAAGAGTCGGATACAACTAAACGACTAAACAACAACAAATATGCTGAAGACCAGACTTTGCCAACCTGCTTTCCTCCAGATGTTGTGTTTTTATATTGTAAACCATCCTGCGGTCCTTGGATGAAGGGTGATATAGAAATTTAATAAGGTAAGATATAACAACAACATCATCAACAACAACAGACACATTTAGGAGCTCAAATAGCAAACCACCTGAACATAAACACTACAAGGTTCTGTCTATGGGTTTATGCATCTGATAAAAGTGGGCACAAATCTATGAAATCTTACGCCCCAATTCATTTCTTAGTCTTTAAGGAGCTTTGGGATTCTTTGCTGCAGTGTCACCTTGATATTCAAGTGACTTTGGGGAGAAATCTAACCTTGCCAAGTTTTGTCAGGTTTGAGGTGAATAGCTATTACGTCTTGCATAGTTTCTACCTAAATTAATACCCTGGCAAAATTCAGTCCAGGATCTTACATCGGTACCTCTCCTATTTCAGGGCTGCAGCAAAGCCAGTGCCGAGTCAGCTCTACAGAAGGTAATGGTTTCATTGTAAAAGATGCTTTAGTGCGTAAGTTTATTCAAGCTTTGGTGCAGGAAGGCATAATATTTGATCAATAACTGCTCAGTCCTCAAGGCAAACACAGCAGGATCAGTACAAATGGGAGGAAATGGAAGCCAGGAGCCAGAGCTACACAGCCAAGTTGTCTTTCTAAACCCTACAATTCCAAATTTTGGAAGGGAACAATTTGCAGAACAGAAACAGTCACACAGGAAGATGGGTATTTAACCCTTCTCCCAGCTTCTGCTGCTCCCTCCTCACTGAACCACAGTTCCAGGCACTTCAAGATGGCCTGTCTAATGAAGATTCATTCTGATTTATTACCAGTGAGGTTAGATGATGGTACATCAAAGCAAGTGTTAGCCGGCACTTTCTGGTGCATTTCCGCACCACTTTTCTCAATGCGAAAAAGCAAAAGTAGATTTGCTGCACAAAACCTCTGAATCAACTACAGTAAGGCCACAACTTGGGCACCTGTAACTTGTGCGCATTCAGCTACACACGTGTGGCAAAAAAAATCAGAATGGGATGTAAAGGGGGCAGGGTTCTTGGGGAAAATGACTTTAGCAATCCCATCCATCACTGAACCCATTGTGAATGAATGAATGAATGAAACTTTATTCGCGTCAGCTATCGGCCATAGCAACAAAGGAACATTGCGACATACACAGAACAAAATAAAAAGTTGATTATATAAAACAGTTTAGGGTCCTGAATCAGCAGTCAATTAGTGAACCTTATTCTGATTGCCCCAGCTAAAAACCTTGCAACCTTTGCTGTCATCTGCTCCTCTTGATCTGCCAGGAGAAAAGACACTGTGGCAGTGGTTGGGCGACCGATTGTGTCTTGACTATATGCGATTTTGGCTTTCGGTGTGATCCCCGGAACGTAACTACTGTATAATTGTGCAACCTAAATTTTCTGGTATGTGATTGACTCCCATTCAAAAATAGCAACTATTTAGAAGCGCCTTGGGTTTCTGTCACATACAAGGGTCTTTTCTATAGAAACACACACACACATTTTTTGTTTTGTTTTGTTACAACATTTATTATTACTTCACCAAAATACTAACTTTACAAAATAGATAAAGTGAAGGTGAAAGAACTCAATAAAGAGAATTTAAAGCCCTTGGGTAGCTTACATAGATACAGTAATTGCTCATCTTAGCATTAATGGTATCTAAGTCAATCATATTTTACTCTTCCATTCTCTATATGGGGAGATCACAAGCAGAGATGTTAGGTTAAGGACAATAACAGAGACGTCAAAGTGGAACACAACGCAACTGCTTTTGGAGGATATTCTATTATAGAACAGTTTATATATGTACTAATGCGATGCCAAATTATATAAAAAATTACCTGGTTTGACTATGCCTCAAATTCATTTCATTTGGTGGGTGACCTTCTCTGCTACTGCAATTTTCCACACATTTTCAAACAAAGCACATATAAGAGAGGAGCACACAGGGCAGATATGACTTTTCCACCATTGAAAAAAGCACATCTAGTACTGTACTCTGAGAAAGGGCTGGCACCTGCAGAGTTCATTGGTGGAACCTGCAAAGCCCTTTTCAAAGTATTTTTTTTTTCCTTTCTTTTTTTTATATTTTTTTTTTATTAAAGTTTTAAACAACAAAAGAAAAAGAAAACAACACACAAAAAAAACAGTACAAAACTCAACAATAAGAAACACAAAGCTTAACAATTAAAAACAAACTCTCTTTTCCATTTCCAAATTTAAAATACTTATTTTCTAGACTTCCTCATACCTCCCTCTTTTGTATTCCAATCTACATTATTTGTCCAGCAGTTTCTTTTCCACTTTTTTAATCCCAATCTTTAACTTAATAAAATGTTAAAATATATAACTTCAACTTTTTTTTTTAAACCTAATCCTTGATCTTAATGTCATATAACTTTAAAATTTTCCCTTTTAATATCAAATTTCCATTTCTTTAAACATCTTTAATCTTGATCTTTAATCTTGATCTTTCATTAACTTTAACCTGTGCAGCTGGAAACCACTTACTTTCAGTCCAACATCCCTTTAACATTCCTTAATTTTACAATGTTTCTGAAGATAATCTTTGAATTTCTTCCAGTCTTCCTCCATCGACTCTTCTCCCTGGTCACGGATTCTACCAGTCATTTCCGCCAATTCCATATAGTCCATAAGTTTCATCTGCCATTCCTCCAGCGTGGGAAGTTCTTGTGCCTTCCAATACTTTGCGATGAGTATTCTTGCTGCTGTTGTTGCATACATAAAGAAAGTTCTATCCTTTTTTAACACCATTTGGCCGACTATGCCCAGGAGAAAGGCCTCTGGTTTCTTAGGGAAGGTATACTTAAATACCTTTTTTAATTCATTATATATCATTTCCCAGAAGGCCTTAATCTTTGGGCATGTCCACCAAAGGTGAAAAAATGTACCTTCAGTTTCTTTACATTTCCAACATTTGTTATCGGGCAAGTGATAAATTTTCGCAAGCTTGACTGGGGTTATGTACCACCTGTATATCATTTTCATAATATTCTCTCTTAAGGCATTACATGCCGTAAATTTCATACCTGTGGTCCATAATTGTTCCCAGTCAGCAAACATAATGTTATGTCCAACGTCCTGAGCCCATTTAATCATAGCCGATTTTACCGTTTCATCTTGAGTATTCCATTTCAGCAGCAAGTTATACATTCTTGACAAATTCTTAGTCTTGGGTTCTAACAATTCTGTTTCTAATTTGGATCTTTCCACCTGGAAGCCAATTTTCCTGTCCAATTTAAATACCTCCATTATCTGATAATAATGAAGCCAGTCTCGCACTTTGTTTTTTAGTTTTTCAAAACTCTGCAATTTCAGTCTATCTCCGTCTTGTTCCAAAATTTCCCAATATTTCGGCCATTTGACCTCCATATTGACCTTTTTCAAGGCTTTCGCTTCCATTGGTGACAGCCACCTTGGGGTTTTGTTTTCTAACAGATCCTTATATCTTATCCAAACATTAAACAGCGCTTTCCTGACAATGTGGTTTTTAAATGCTTTATGTGCTTTGACCTTATCATACCATAAATATGCATGCCATCCAAATACATTGTTAAAACCTTCTAGGTCCAAAGTGTCAGTGTTTTCAAGAAGTAGCCATTCTTTCAACCAGCAAAAAGCTGCTGATTCATAGTAAAGTTTGAGGTCTGGCAGGGCAAATCCACCTCTTTCCTTTGCATCCGTTAGTATTTTAAATTTTATTCTGGGTTTCTTGCCCTGCCAGACAAATTTAGAAATATCTTTCTGCCACCTATTAAAGTATTTTTAACCAACTATAGGCTAATATTTAAAAAAAAAAAATCAGTTATTGCAATGCTGAGGACATATTTAGGCTATCGGTGAGATGAGCAAATTAATATAAAGCCAGAGACATTTTTTCCAACAATGTTTGGGAAGAAGACTCACAATCACTTGGATCTTGCTCCTAAACTAAGCTATGTTCTACAAACTAGTTAAACATACAGGCCCTCTGGACATGATTGTTATTAAAATGCCTTTGCATTCCACCCTTCTTTTTCAAATAATTCAGGATAACTGATGTGGGATAACCCTATTTTACTCTCAAAGCAATCCTGCAAGATGAATTAGATTGAGTGTGGCTGACTGGCCAAATTTATCTCAGTGAGCTTCACTGATAAGGAAGGAGCTGAACCCAGTTCCTATTGGCCCACAGCCAGCACTCGCTTTACTACCCTGCATGCTCAAAGGCACTCTGCTCTTTGTTATCAAGCCACACATTCCATGACTGAGTCTCAACACTGGATGTTCCCATGTCTGAGCCCTGGCAACACCTAGCTCAAATTGATCACCCAAAAGTGTCCAAATGAAAAAATGGTTGTTGTTTATATCAATGCCATAAAATCTGAAGTGCTTTCGCAGGAGTCAACTCTGATTAAAATTTGGTTAGAATCAATATATTCAATTTGAATTTAACGAATTCATCAATTGATGTCTTCAGACCTACATATTAGCAGCTAAATTGCAGCTGACCCTGTGTATCTTAAGAGCTGGAATTTATTAAAATTATTAACTTAGCACTGTGCAGCAGCCCAGTTACATAGCCAATGTTGCATCACTCTCATTTAAAATGCTTTATTCTCTCCCTGGATCCAAAAGATGTAGCGAGTAGGTTAAAAACTGTATGAGAAGCATTAGGGGAAAATTTTATTTCCTACATAAGCTATCAAGAGATAGTCCCAGAATGAGAGTTAAGTTAATGTTCCATGGATGCGGCTGAATGTTTTCGCTTGGCTGAAAAATGTCAAACTGTGGCAGAGAATATGAAACAGCAGCGGAAGGGGACAAAACCTTAACTAAAACTTATTGGGCTGTTGAAATCTTAATTCTCTTTTTCTCAATTGCACATTCCACGCATACAGACTCCTTCCGAAGCTGAGGATATTGTTGGCTGCGAACAGATCATTTAGGCTGCAGTCCTAATCCCACTGACCTGGGGGGCATCCTGACTGAATTCAGCAGAACCTGCTTCCGAGTAGACACAGGGAGGATTGCGCTGCTAGACTTCCATATAAAAACTTTTGGATGTGCCATGGCCTGTGCATTATAGCAGCCAGGGACTGTTGAATTTTGTCCCTACGTGGATCACTGTTACTGTGTCATATTGCTCCTCCCTAAGCCATATGTTCAGTATTAGAGACTTAAAGGAAAGCTCAGAGAACTGCATTCCCACAGCAATTCTCTCAACCTTCCTAGGACCTACACTACAGTGTTGCCTACAATCACCCAATTTTATTATAATATTTATAATTCTTTCATTTTTTCAATTAATATACTGCCCTTCATCCAAGGATCACAGGACAAATAAACACACACACACACACACACACACACCATAGTAACAAGCAAAAGCAATACCCCCCTGCCAAGAATTTGCTTCTTGGCGAAAACCTGTTGTATAAAGCCTAAATCAGGCACCCCAACCCCCTCAAAACCTGAGTTCCCTCAACAGAAGAACATTTATTAAGTTTCTCATTTCAGTGGCTTTAAGATTCATAGCTCTACAGGGGTGGCAGTTCATTCGCAATGCCAGGGTCAGCCTTTCAAAAGTTATCAGCTATAATAACTAACATCTGCTTAAGACTGTGAGACTAAAATTTGCATATGCAGAAAATCTAAGTTTAACCAAAATATTACAGCTCCTTGCCAAGCACACCTACAGCACACAAAAGTCTGAGGCTACGATCTCACACATACATGGGAGCAAGTCCCTCTGAACTTACTTCTGAGTAGATATGCATAGCACTGCATGGTTGAGCAAAAGTGTTGTGATCCAAAAAGATTTGCCATATGAGATATAGGATACTATTTTTTCTCTTTTCAGCCCCTAGACAGGTAATCAATCAGTACAGTAATAAGCACACAGATAATGGCTTTTGAAAACGATGGTGTGCATTTTCTGCATGACTTGCTATCAGCGCCCTCATTTATGTGTTTAAATCTATACAAACTCAAACACCACCTACTATACATGCCAACACATTGTCACAAATACATGTTAGGTGGAATGTAAACCCTGACTCACGCTGAAAGGAACACTCATCACAGTAGGGTCCCCCAACACCATCTAGAGGGTGTCAGCAGACAATACAGGCAAGTGAGAAATTAAAGGGGGAGGAAGAAGGGGGACAGGAACATAGGCAAATAGATTTGTTTCAGCAATGCCTTCCACAAAAGAAATCACAGCACATATACTGTTCCAACACTTTGTTTGGGCTGCATTTTCTCAGTATGTATTTTTTTTATTCACAGCAAATTATCTAGGTGAAAGCAACCCCCCCTTTTACCTGTAAATTATTTCAAGCCTTCCTCTACTAAATGCACTGGAACACATCTCACATTCATTCCATCAAGCTGCAGCACAGGGAGGGAGAGGTGGGGATCAGGTCCTGCTCCCCTGGTTCTACTCCATTTTGCTCTTCCTCTTCCTTACCTGTTTCCATTAAAGTTAGTCAGTGTAAGAGCTCTGCAGTTCTAAGAACTGGAGTTTCCTTGTTTGCTCCATCCCTCCCCACCCGCTTTTCCTTTTGTGTCATCCCGTTTAGATTGTAAACTGGATGCTGTCTTTGTTGATATTATAGAAGCCACTCTTGGAGTATTCCTGGATGAAGGGCAGGGTAAAAAAAAAAAGTGTCACAATGAAACATGACTAATGAGGAATCAACAGAGTCGCACTCTTCCACTGTAGGTTATACACCAAGGATACAAAGGCAAGGAATGATCTGGCAACTAGAAGCAAGTGCATAGCTTGTTTGAATGGAGTTGTCCTATGACTTAGAAAAATCAGGTTCACAACTTGGAGATGTTTCTGGGTCCAGCACATTTTCTGCTAGCTACATAGTGGTCGTGAGTTAGGGAGTGGCTTTTACCAGCTTTGGCTGCTTTCTTCCCAAGAGAAGTCTGATATGGCCTTGAAAATTCAAATCCACAGTTACACCTGCGTATTGGTACAGAGTAAAGCTACCCGATTCGCAACCGCTGACAATAATGTAATACGAATTAACAATCTGTTTCTGGACTCAATTCAAAGCGCTGGCACTGAATGAGCAACCCACAGATCTCTATATTATTGGCTTGCCCAAATTCCGTCAGCCCCAGCCAGCATTGCTACTGGCCAAGAATTATGGGAGTTGTAGTCCAACATCTAAAGGTCTACAAGTTCCTTACCCCTGCTCTAAACCCTTAAATGGTTCAGGATCAGAACCTCTTTTTCCCCAAGAAAAGTCCACCTCCTTCCATATGAACCTGAGCAGGTGCTGATGTCCCTCCACCATTAGAACAAAAGACAATGGGCACAAGGGACAGGACTTTTCTGATGTGGGGCCAGGGTTATGGAATGGCCTTCCGAGAAAGGTCTGCCCATATCTATCTCTGCTCACCTTTAGTTGTAGGCAACCAAAACATATTTATTTTATCAGAGACTGTATGCTAATCATGACTTCCCAGGTGCGCTCCTCAATATCACCTATGTCAGGGAACTGCCATCGGAAGGAAGGGAAGTGAAAGGGCTCACACAGGTTGGGAGAGACTCAGCAGCTGAAGAGGGAACCAGTAGGGGGAGAGGAGCTGGGCTGAGGGAAAGGGAGCTGGAGGGATGGCTCAGAGACACTTCCAGCGAAAACAGTGGGGAGGTTTCAGGACCTCCTGTAGGGACACCCACTCCTCGCCGGAAACTGTCACGCAGAGAGTCCAGAAGACGTGTTTCCGTTAAGGAGCTTTTATGTTGGAAGCGATTCCGAAAGCAACCACTGTCGGAATCTGCCAGCGACTGACGGAGCCATGTTTAAGGGGCTCCGTTACAGACAGAGGTTTGCAAACTTGACCAAACTCTGAGGGACTAGGATTTTACACACAAGCAGCTCATCGTCCCATCACAGCATTCCGACAGTCTTCGTGAGCAGCTTGTGCAGGAGAAGGCATCATGAGCAACCCAGCCGGAACCGGAGAAGCAGGAGCTGGAGCGGGTCCAAGCCTGGAAGAAAGGTACCGGGTGTTGGAGGTCCAGCTAGCGCTGCAGACGGCGAGGCTTGAGGAGAGGAGGGCTCAGGATGCAGACAAAAAGGGGAAAGACACCCAGCTCGTCAGAAAGGTACCAGGATTGGTGCAGAAGTTTGGGGGGGAGCCCAAAGACTATCATGGCTTTCGGACAGAGATGCAATATGCCCTCAATCTGCAGTTTGATGAATTCCCTGACGAGGAATCACGAGTGGCTTTCGTGATTGGGCATCTTGAAAAGGGGGCGAGAGACTGGGTTAGACCCCTGATGGCAGCGAATAGTGACGTCCTAAAGGACACGATGAAGTTCTTTCGCGCCATGGATCTGATGTTTTCCAGCGATATTGAACAGGGAGTGGTCCGCAGACAGTTAATGGCTTGCAAACAGGGGAGCCGATCTGTCCGTGAGTACTGGACTGAGTTCACCATGTTGATCCATAAATTGGGGTGGGATCTATCGGCGGAACCCATTCAAATGCTCTTTGAAGAAGGGCTTTCTTCGGCTGTGAAAGACGAACTTTCCCGGGCGCCCAGGGCGGAGTCTATGGACCAGCTGACCAAATCAGCGCTGACCATAGGAGCGCGCCAGGAGGCGAGAGCATTGGAGAGGCGGGAAGGGAAGGGGGAACGTTGGAAGGAGTTCCGCATTCCAGACATTCCAGAGCCAACTTTCCCGCCGGCAGAGCCGATGGAAATCGGAACAGCGCGCGCGCGCGCAGTTTCAAAGCCCAGTGAGGGGGGAAAGAAGGAGGGAAAAGGCGCCCGGAAATGCTATCTCTGCCAACAGCCAGGTCACTTTGCCAGAGTCTGCCCCCAGAGGAAGGAATGGCAAGGGATGGTAGGAGCTGTGGAGGGAAGAGAGGAAGAAATACCGAAGCAAGTAAAAGCCAACGCCTGGCTGCCACCGTCGGGGCACAGCAGCCAGGCCAAAGAGCAGTGAAAGTGCCCACGCCAGAACCTCCTAAACCCGCCCTAGTGATAGAAGTGGCGCTAGAGCTGCCAAACGGACACCCTCTAAAGATAAAGGCGCTGTTGGACTCAGGCAGCTCCTGCAATTTCATGAGCAAAGAGTTTGCAGCTGAACACCAGATACAGACGATCCCTTTAAGCAACCCCCTGCAGGTGACCACGATCGATGGCAGGGAGCTGTTGGGAGGAGAAGTCAGCTTGCAGACCGTCCCAATGATAATGAAGGTGGCAAGGCACACTGAACTGATAGCGTTTAATGTGGCCACCTTGGGAGGAGCTCCCATTATATTGGGGATGAGCTGGCTAGCGTTACATGATCCGCTGGTGGGCTGGCATCAGAGAGTGGTTTCTTTTGGTTCAGCACATTGCTTAGAACACTGCAAAGAGGGAAAGGGTTTGGCAGGGGCCCAAGCCACCCTAGCAGGGACTGAAGTAACGGAGAACGTGAAGGTACCACGACAATACGCAGATCTCCGCGACGTCTTCAGCGAAAGGGAAGCTGACCAATTACCCCCGCATAGACCCTTTGACTGTCAAATCAATTTACTCCCTGGGGCACAGCTCCCTGTAGGCAAGCTGTACGCCATGTCAGACAGAGAGATGCAGGAGCTAAGAGAGTTCATTGACAAGAACCTGAAGAGAGGGTTCATCAGAGAGTCCAGGGCGGTGGGGGGCAGCCCAGTGTTTTTTGTGGATAAAAAAAACACGAACAAGCCGAGGCTTGTGTGTGACTTCAGGGCCTTAAATGCAGTGTCAGAACCAGTGACTTTCCCTATGCCCAGGATTGACGACATTTTGACAAGGGTCAGGAAGGGAAAGATTTTTACTAAACTGGACCTAAGGGGGGCGTACAACCTGATACGAATAAGGAAGGGGGATGAATGGAAAACCACCATGTTCACCCCTTTGGGGGCATTTGAATATTTAGTTATGCCCTTCGGCCTACAAGGAGGCTCCGCGTGCTTTCAATCGTTTATGAACCACGTCCTGGGGCCTTTGCTTTACAAGAATTGTGTGGCCTTCTTAGACGACGTGTTGGTGTATTCTGAGAATGAGGAGCAGCATGTGAGAGACGTCAGAGAAGTGTTGAGCAGGCTGCAAGCCAACCAGCTGTGGGTGAAACTGGAGAAGTGTCAGTTTCATACCAAGGAGGTGGAATTCCTGGGGTATCGCCTGTCAGACAAGGGATTGGCCATGGATCCCGGCAAGGTCCAGGCGGTGCTGGAATGGAAAACACCCAAAACAAGGAAGGATGTGCAGAGGTTCCTAGGATTTGGGAACTTCTATCGTAAGTTCATCCGAAACTTTGCCCACCTGACGGCGCCCATTACGGACTGTCTCAGCAGTAAGAAGAAGTTCGTTTGGACTGAGGAGGCGGAGCGAGCATTTGAGGAACTAAAAAGGGCCTTCGCCTCGGAACAACAACTCCTGCATGTGGATTTACAAAAACCGATGAGAGTGGAAACTGACGCATCAGACAGAGCTATTGGGGCGGTGCTTCTGCAGCCAGGGAAGGAGGAGTCAGAGTGGAGACCGTGTGCCTTTTTTTCGCGAAAGCTGAACAAATCCGAGAGGAACTACACGGTGTATGACCGAGAACTACTAGCCATTCATGAGGCGTTCCGGAGATGGAGGCACCTGCTAATTGGCGCACAACATAAGGTGCAAGTGTGCACTGACCACAAGAACCTAGAGTATTGGAGGACGGCACGAGTGCTCAACCAACGGCAAGTGAGATGGGCCCAGGAGTTCTCCAAATTTAACTTTGAGATTTGTTACGTGCCAGGCCCAGAGAACATTAGGGCGGACGCTCTCTCACGCAAACCTGAATATTTGGAGGGGGAGGGAGCACCCGAAGAGAGACATGTCATTCCAGAGGACCGCTGGGTGTGTGGGGCGGCATTGGTGGGACAAAGAGAACTGGTAGAGGAAACAGAGAATGATGAATACGCCCAGAATAAGCTCAGAGGTCTTAGGGGTGAGGGAGAGGAACCAGGGGGTTTCGAGGAAAGAAATGGAGCTTTGTATTACAAAGGGGCACTGTATATCCCTGAAGGAGACTTAAGGGGGAGGGTACTCAAGCAGTTGCACGACAGCCCCACGGCGGGGCATTTTGGACAACACAAAACCATGTGGTTGGTCACCAGGGAATTTTGGTGGCCTAAGGTGAGGGAAGATGTACGGGAGTATGTAAGAGGGTGTGAGCAATGCCAGCGAGCCAAAGGGGAGAGGCGGGCACCGGCGGGGCTATTAGAACCCTTACCAACCCCAGAACGACCTTGGGAGGCAGTGTCGATAGATTTTATGACTGATCTGCCGAAGTCCAAGGGGAAAACAGCCATCATGGTGGTGGTAGACCTACTAACAAAGATGTGCCACTTTGTAGCCTGCTCGCATGCAGTCACGGCGGAAGAGACAGCGAAGTTATTTGTAGAACACATTTTTAGGTTGCACGGGGTGCCATTGAGGGTGGTCTCAGACCGAGGAAAACAATTTACTTCCAGGTTCTGGAGGAAGCTCATGAGCTTACTGCAGGTGGAGGTCAACTTTTCGACTGCCCGGCACCCTGAAACCAACGGGCAGGCGGAAAGAGCAAACGGGGTCCTCCAGCAATACCTGAGGTGTTATGTCAATGACAGAGAGAATGACTGGGTAGAAAAGTTGGCGCTGGCGGAATTTGCCTACAACAATGCCGAGAATGTGTCCACAGGGATGAGCCCCTTCTTGGCTAATTATGGGTGTCATCCCAGGGCTTTCCCAGGGGGAGAAGGGGAGAGATGGGGTGTCCCGGCAGCCGAGCATTTTGTAGAAGAAATGGAAGCAATCCATCGTCAGCTCCAACTCAACTTAGAAAGGGCGAAGGAAGAATACAAGAGGCAGGCAGACAAGAACCGAAGGGAAGGTGAAACCATAAGGGTGGGAGATAGGGTGTGGCTGTCAACCCAAGGGTTGCCGTTCAAAGGAGGTTGTAAGAAATTAAGACCCAGGAGATTGGGTCCCTTTGAGGTCATTCAACAGGTCAACCCAGTGGCTTTCAGGCTCCGGTTACCCAACCACATGAAACTGCACCCAGTATTTCACAGGTCGTTACTGTCACCGTATGAGGGGGGACGAGAAGGGATGGCCACTCGGGGACCGGTCATAGAAGAAAGGGAATGCAGCAGCCATGTGGCAGAAATCCTCGACGCCAGATGGAAGGGGGATCAGGTGGAGTATTTGGTAGCGTGGGAAGGAGAACCGGAGTCAGAAAACACTTGGGTAATGGCAGAAGATATCAATGACGAGGTATTGATAGAAACGTTCCATCAAAGGTTCCCAAGGAAACCTCAGCCTGTGGAGAGGTTCCGGAGGGAATACTTTGGGACCACCGATGAGGAGGAGGAGTTGGAAGGATTCTCGGAATCGGAAGGGGAAGGGGAGATGGACTCTGAGGAGGAGGAGTACTTCGAGACCAGGAACCGCAACAGGTGGAGAGAAGTGTTCGGGACATCGGAAGATGAAGGAAGTTCATTCCGGGGTTTTGCCTCCTCACCGCCCGTAGAGGAGGGGGCGAGAGGGGATGAAGGGGGCCCTGGAGGGGAGGTGGATGTCAGGGAACTGCCATCGGAAGGAAGGGAAGTGAAAGGGCTCACACAGGTTGGGAGAGACTCAGCAGCTGAAGAGGGAACCAGTAGGGGGAGAGGAGCTGGGCTGAGGGAAAGGGAGCTGGAGGGATGGCTCAGAGACACTTCCAGCGAAAACAGTGGGGAGGTTTCAGGACCTCCTGTAGGGACACCCACTCCTCGCCGGAAACTGTCACGCAGAGAGTCCAGAAGACGTGTTTCCGTTAAGGAGCTTTTATGTTGGAAGCGATTCCGAAAGCAACCACTGTCGGAATCTGCCAGCGACTGACGGAGCCATGTTTAAGGGGCTCCGTTACAGACAGAGGTTTGCAAACTTGACCAAACTCTGAGGGACTAGGATTTTACACACAAGCAGCTCATCGTCCCATCACAACCTAGTTGTTGTGATGACATGGATCCTGGTTTTGTATTTTTATATTTGCTTAATTTGTTTTAGTGCTGGTCTCCCGCACCCCTACACACCTAAAATCCACAGAAAGTCTATTCATTAGCTTCCTCAAAAGGCAAATTGTCAGTATGCATTCCAGATACCTGCAATGTGATTTTGGAAGTACATCTTCAGACTGAAAAGTCTACATGTCCGCATAAAACCAAGAGATAGCTTTGAAAAGGGATGAAGCAGACGACAAGACTGTATGCCCAGAATCTTTCATCTTAACTGCAGCATCAGCCAAGCCAACATACAAAAAAAAACCAAAACACACCGTTGCTTTTTACGTTAAGAATACTTTCGATCTGCACCTCTTGCTGCACAAATTCCAAGTTTAAACTGCCCAAGATGCTACCATTCTACTGATAGGATGTTTACTTTGCCCATGTAATGATAACAAAGAAAAAATGGATGCCTTATATTAGACGTAAACTGGAAAATGAAGAAAAATGCATGTGTATTAAAATGCAATAAAATAATTATTACATGTGAAGTAGAATTTACCCAAAATTCCCACTCACGTAATATGGCGGGTTACGAACATTACCTCAACTCTGAGTCGAAGACACTGTTGGCTAGAGATTCCAGTGATCTACGGTAGTGTATACCACTTGCAGATTTTCCTAAGCAGATTTTTTTACCCGGTGTTGTAATTCTGATTCCACCTTTAGTCTTTATACACTTCCTTTGAGGTCAGCCTTCCTTGCTTATGTACCACAGAGTATCATTCACTGATGTGCATGCTTTGTAGGGGTAGCAGCATTCACTTACTATATGAAAATTCAGGACTTCACTAAGTATAAGTTCCTATTTCCTTGTCCAAGTGTGCACATTAATGGGTATGGTGCTCTCGTTCAACAGGTGCACAAATCGTGTTAATGTTGAAAACTGTTTTTCAACAAATCCTTAGAAGCACAGTACTGCTCATGTTAGCACAAGAGTTCTCATCAATGTAGGTAGTACAGTGGTAACTCGGGTTATGAACTTAATTTGTTCTGGAGGTCCGTTCTTAACCCGAAACCGTTCTTAACCTGAGGCGTGCTTTCGCTAATGGGGCCTCCTGCTGCCACCGCACGATTTCCGTTCTCATCCCATGGCAAAGTTCGCAACCCAAAGCAACTACTTCTGGGTTAGCAGAGTTTGTAACCCGAAGCGTTTGTAACCCGAGGTACCACTGTAAAGGTAAAAGGTAAAGGCCCCCTGGACGGTTAAGCCCAGTCAAAGGTGACTTGGGGTTGTGGTGCTCATGTCGCTTTCAGGCCAAGGGAGCCGGTGTTTGTCCTCAGACAGCTTTCCGGGTCAAGTGGCCAGCATGACTAAACTGCTTCTGGCGCAACAGAACACCATGAAGGAAACCAGGGCGCACGGAAACATTGTTTCCCTTCCTGCTGCAGTGGTACCTATTTATCTACTTGCACTGGCATGCTTTCAAATTCTAGGCTGGAAGGAGCTGGGACAGAGCAACAGGAGCTCACCCCGTTGCACGGATTTGAACCGCTGACCTTCTGATTGGCAAGCCCAAGAGGCTCAGTGGTTTAGACTACAGCGCCACCTGCGTCCCTAATGTAGGTAGTACACAGGAACTGTGCAATTTTAATGTTTCGATTGTGAAACCCAAAAAAAGCTTGTGTACATATATACTAATAGAGCTGTGAACTAGAGTTTATTATTGGGGTATTACAGTATGTCTTTGTTTTAGTGCTGTGTGTGAGAGAGAGTTTGTGTGTACGTACACCCACCCACCCCTCCAGGAGCAGCATACACAAGCCATCTGTGTACACTGTCAGCCCCTTAAGTAGGAACAATGTGACATGGCAGTTCTCCCACAAACAGGGTACTCTCCTACAAACAAGACTGCAGCAGCTGTGCACAGCTCAAACGATTCCTCAGATCCGCATCAACAAAGTTTCTGACTTTTAGATTTTTTTTGGCACTGGCCATCCGAAAGCCAAAATGATAATTGTTTTTAATATTCCGGCCAATGACCAAGTCTTATTGTGCCAGCACTATGAGGGAGGGAGGCAGCAAATAAAGCCAGCAGATGGCTCTAAACGAGTACAGAGACAGGTGACACAGTAGTCTTAGTGGAATAAAATAAAATAAAAACAGGAGCAATGCCACAGCAATGCCATTTTCATAGTGCCACCTGGAGGTGTTGTAGGTTTACCGGTGAATGCCAGAAAACGTGTCCTCCCCATCTGCTTATTCTCATAAACATATCTCACTGTGAAGGTATGAAAGATGAAAATTCCCTCTGCGCTCCTCCCTCTCGGCAGATCTGTTTGTTTAGAACATCGGCATGGGTCAAGCTGGGCTACAAAACAGTGTCGTTATTTTTAAGGGCGGTCATTCTACACAATTGGAACAGCGCATCAACATCAGCTGCAATAATTAGAGAAAGCAGCAAAGCATCAGCAACATTTAGACCACTGATGGGGGACTAACTGTTGCCGGCACATAATTCTAGTTCAAGGTTATTCTATTATTATACAAGGCCCTTAACAAAATGGGGTGTATGGGGTTTTAAGGGAGGGGTTGTACCTCTGGTGGGGGACCCGCCATGCTCCTCCTGGGGTAGTTTGTCCACCTTTGGTCCCCACCATGCACTCAGCTCTCACCCACGGCTCCGAGAAGCTGTCGGCATGTGACAACAGCCACAACCCGGGAATGGCTTTGACAGGTTGACTAAACCAGATGAGGGTAGCCGATGGGTCACAAACTCTTGGTGAGTCAGGGGCTTCCCCTACATGCAAAGACAGGCTCCGGCGGATTGGGCGGACGAAATCAATGGTGGATCTAACGGCTAAGAAGGCAGTTTCTCCATGTGCTGTACAAGAAAGTGAGGGGCAGATGGGGATCATCAAGCTGGGAAGATAGCCCATCTAGGAGAAGGAAAACTCTGATCCGAAACCTCTGCTGCCTTGGGAGCTATCTTCAGGAGAAGAAAAGGAGAAGGAGTAAACCCTACACGAATCTGGAGTAGAGCCTTGTATCCCCCCTTCCAACAACAGCTGCAGTCAAGTTGGTGCCAAACATATTGCTTTCCTTTCCATCAACAAGGCCAAGAGGGAGCCTCCCTCTCCTTGTCAGCAGTAACCATGGTTTTACAGCTACATGTGCACTAACCCAGTTCCCTTAAAACCCAGACTTTTAAACTTTAATTGTTAGTGGATTTGGAACCTGGACACCATTAAGCCATGGTTAGCACTGGTACAAACTCAACCATGGTTAACACAATCATGGAAAGCTGGGGAAATGCACTCCCACCGCAGTAGCAGATACTGCTAACAAGAGTCATTGTAAATAGCAACAACAGAGACCATCAATGGGACAGAAGTTCATCAAAAGGAATATACAATATGAAGAGAGAAAGAAACACAGATTTAATTTGGTTTCCTGGAGGATCAATACTGAAAGGGTGCCCAGCCCATGCCAAAGATATAGGGCTAACATTGGTTCAGCACCACTTGCCTCCCGGCTGTCAAAAGACATTTGCAGTCCACCAATAAGAGGCCAGATATCTTAACAGTTCTGTTACTGTTATTCAGTGACAAGACCTTCATTACACGCCAACGGTGACCCTCTGAGATGGACAGGAATAGCCTGACAGCTGCAGATCTCAAGTACTAAGAAAGGTATTACATTTTAAACAG
Source organism: Podarcis pityusensis (assembly GCF_964106645.2). Classification (NCBI taxonomy): domain Eukaryota; kingdom Metazoa; phylum Chordata; class Lepidosauria; order Squamata; family Lacertidae; genus Podarcis; species Podarcis pityusensis. The sequence goes on from NC_138031.1 coordinate 65,277,175, forward strand.
TAAGAAATAATGAAATACCATTCCCTGAGGAATATAATGAGATTAACCGAGACAGCTACTGAACAGGCCACGGCAGTCTCCCATTATATGCCAAAGATATCTCCACACAAGGGTGATTATAGCAATAAATCCAGCAAGCACTCCAGATCTGCTGGGTTGTTGCTTTTTTAATGTGCCCTAGTTAACAGGACCAATATCTCCATTGTTAAATTTGGTGTAAGGACAAGTTCTCGCCTGCTCTGAGCCAAAGATGCTCTTTGCAGGATGGAGTAGAGATCTTCAGTTGGGTGAACATGTGAACAGCCCCAAGCTGCAAGAAACCACTTTATGGTAGTCATTTCAATGGTTCATTAAGCACTGTATTCACCACTGTGACTGGCAAAGGATCTTCAGAGTATATTTTCTACCCTTAAAATGCTTTGACTTTCACCTGCCAGGAGGCTTTGGTTCTGCAATGTAGAAGAACACCTACTGAGATGCAGTCTTCTCTCCTGCATCAGCTCACACTTCTTTTTTAAACAATTTTAAAAATTATTTTCATTAAGCGTTACAAACAACAAATGTAAGCAAAGTTCTTTCAGTTGCAAATGTGTACAAAGAAGTACAGAAACAAGCAAAGTATCCACCCATGTAATACTGTGAACACTCTGCCCTCGTACATCACCTTACCACAAGGATCGTGTCTCTTATGCGCTAGTCCACCTTCAGTGTGCTATGTGTCACTTTAATAACCTGTCTGTGTCTGCATAATCTCTAGGATGTATATAACTAAAAAGGCAATACAGCAGTACCTTGGTTCTCGAACATAATCCGTTCCGGAAGTCGGTTCAACTTCCGAAACATTCGAAAACCAAGGCACGGATTCCGATTGGCACAGGTGCCCCGGAAACAATAGCCGACAACTGCCGCATCAGACATTCAGCTTCCAAAAAACATTCGGAAACTGGAACGCTTACTTCTGGGTTTTCAGCATTCAGGAGCCGATTTGTTCGTCAACTAAGCTGTTCGAGAACCAAGGTTCTACTGTATTCCAGATAGACAGGAAAACTAGTGTTAGAAACCCAGATATATAAGCCAGGCGCAAAATGGTTGCAGTTGCCAAAATAGAATGTCTAGTTGCCATTTTGGGGCAAGACGGCTCTAGTCTTTTTTTAAAAAAAAATGATTGACTGACTGTGATTGATTATCAGCTAAACATCTGGCTAGTTCAGATGACAACTTTGAGCTAGGTTAAGAACTTTGAGAACTTAAAGAAGAAAAGTCACTTGATCCAGGGACAGTCCACATATATACTAGCCTATTCTTACCTCTTTTTCTTAATGGCGACACGGACCATTCATAATGAAGGGATATTCTTCACAACTGTGAGCAGGGCAGTGGGATGGGGTAAGTGAAGACTAGCTACAACAATTAACTATAATGTCGTTCCCTACTCAGGCTGCACATAAAAAGCCTCTTGGCTCCTGAAATTCATTCTGATTGTGCAGATTAAAATAACGGATAGAATTCGACAGAGTGTGTTGCTAATGTGTGAAAACAGTCAAGATCCAATGATCCCCAGGCATGCACTTCCAGATGGAGGAGACGTCAGGTGCCATCCTGGTACCCAGGCATCTTCACCTGGTCGCAAGTGGCCGATAGCCAGGTGCAAAATGCACCTGGCGCCTGGCTAATTTTGAACACTGAATAAAACCATCAGTGCAGGTTACTAAAACTGCAGTGTGTGTGTTGCAGTCTTGGACACAACCACCTCTTCACACAGCACCAGCTGCCAGAAATCCCAAAAAGTTATATTGCCAGCTCCTAGTGTACTGCAGCACTTGGGAAAAGGTCTAGGAAAAAGCAAGATTCCCGAGGCACGTTAAAAAAGGGCAGTGATTTGATTGTGGCACAAGTCCTTGGACAATACAGTCTGCTTTAATATTACTCTTAAATCCTCTCCACATTTTCACAGGAACATAGGAGGCTGCCTTCTGCTGAGTCAGACTGCCAAAGTCAGCACTGCCTACTCGCAATGGCAGCAGCTCGCAGAAGACATTCCCAGGCTATACCTGGAGACGAACTTGGAGCCTTCTATATGCAAGGCAGGAGCTCTGTCGCTAAGCTACAGTGATTATTTGAGCCAGTTATACAATTGCTAGCCTGTAAAGTCTAAATGGGTAACTTTTCCTTGTAAGCATATCTGCTTCTCAGGGGTGAGGGAGAAATTGCCCCCCAAAATCAGGAGTTACTCAAAAATTAAATTCCTTCCATACGCTCCCATGTATATATTACTGAAATCATATGTCAGCCATTTATTATGAAAACTCGATCTGGCTATTCTCCCTGCTGCTTTTTTTTTTTTTAAGTTGCCATGGCAACTGCTGTATAGCATAGAACATATGTTACTTCTGAAGCAGACATTACCTTCCAAAATAAACACAGTATGAGCACAAACAAGCCTTTGCATTCTGCCTGTTCCATCTGAAATGATTTCTAGTGTCACTAAACATTGCAAATGGTGGAGGGGAGCACGAAGCTTATGGCCTCCTGGCAAAGTAGGTTTCTGGCCTGCACATTTTTACTAAGTAGTTCCAAATCCCAGAAGCTGGTAGGCCAACCTAGGGTAGAGTTGAAGGACGCAGGGCCAAGTCATTCTTGCTCCTAATATACTTGTTATCCAATAGTGTATTCACAAATGTCTGAAACCGCAGGAAGCACAAGTTCTCTGGAAAGTTCCTCTCTCCTGCAGGTAAAACACAGCTGATAGATAACAGGGCAGGAAAAACTGTGGCAGTCACAGACCACATTCATACCACACATTTGAAGCGCTATGATACCACTTTAAAGAGTCACAGCTTTCCCCAAAGTATTCTGGGAGCCGTCATTTGTTAAGAGTGCTTATAGCTGTTAGTGCCGGATTTAGGGTGGTGTGGGCAGTCCCCCCCCCAAAGGTTGTCAAGCTGAGGGGGCACAAAACTGAGACGATCCATAACTGAGAAGATTGGACCCTGAGGAGATCCTCTATAGTAAAGGTAAAGGACCCCTGAACGGTTAAGTCCAGCCAAAGGCGACTATGGGGTGCAGCACTCATCTCGCTTTTCAAGGGAGCTGGCATTTGTCCAGAGGCAGCTTTCTGGGTCATGTGGCCAGCATGACTAAACCACTTCTGGTGTAACAGAACACTGTGACAGAAGCCAGAGCGCATGGCAACGCCGTTTACCTTCCTGTCACAGCAGTACCTATTTATCTATTTGCACTGGCATGCTTTCGAACTGCTAGGTTGGCAGGAGCTGGGATAAAGCAACAGGACATGGGTGGCACCGTGGTCTAAACCACTGAGCCTCTTGGGCTTGCCAATCAGAAGGTTGGTGGTTCGAATCCCTATATGCCTCACAGAGTTCCCTGGGAAAAGAGATTGTTAAACCACTTTAGGAACTGCAGCTCTGCAAGGGAATAGGGGTCTCCTAACAACTCTCAGCACCCATAACAAACTACAGTTCCCATAAAACCTGGGCGGGGGGAGCCACGACTGTTTAAAATGTTATCATGGGGCTTTGAACATAGGGTGCGAATGTGACCTTAGTGTCTGTCACTGCTGCATGTACACCATCTCTGGATTGTGGCCTTCCCACTCTAGCCTGAAGCAGGGGTAGGCAGCTAACCTTCACAAGGATTTAAAAAGCAACGCCCTTTAGTCGCACAAACGCTCCCTGCGCTTCTCGCTGGGCTCGAAAGGGATTAGTTGAACCCTTGGTTTGTTAGTAAAACTGAATTACTGTGTCACGAAATGATGCATGTCTAAAAAGTGCGCCACCAACATGAACAGTCTGGAAAGCTCTGAACTAGAGGACACCACATGGCTATCCCTGGTCTACCACAGTACTGAGTAGAGGGGGACACAAGAAACGCCCAACGATCTGGGAAGGAGTCTCCTTCCTTTCAACTTGTTTAAACCTCTCACTAGTATTTTGTAGAAACAGTGCAGACCAGCCTTTCCCCAAACAGATGACCTTCAGATGCTCCAGACTCAACTTCTATCAGCCCTTATCCATGACCAATGTTCATGGAAGGTGGAAGCTGCGGCCACAAACATCTAGGGGACATCAGACTGGGGGAGGATGGCTCAGAGAAGGAAATCAGTAAAAGCAGGTATCGCCTCACAATAGCAGGTCACACAAAATAAGCATTAGGAAGTATTACCATCTCATAGGGACGTGGGTGGCGCTGTGGGTTAAACCACTGTGCTGCTTGGGCTTGCCAATTGAAAGGTTGACGGTTTGAATCCCCGTGATGGGGTGAGCTCCTGTTGCTCGGTCCCAGCTCCTGCCAACCTAGAAGTTCAAAAGCACGCAGTGCAAGTAGATAAATAGGTACCGCTCCTTCGGGAAGGTAAACGGTGTTTCCATGCACTGCTCTGGTTTCGCCAGAAGCGGCTTAGTCATGCTGGCCACATGACCTGGAAAAACTGTCTGCAGAAGCGGACAAACGCCGGCTCCCGGCCTGTAAAGCGAGATGAGCGCCACAACCCCAGAGTCGTTCACGACTGGACTTAATTGTCAGGGGTCTCTTTACCTTTACCTTACCATCTCATTAAAAGAGCATTAGGCCAAAGTTATACATTCCTATAGCCACAGAGAGCAGGATTTCCCATTGCATTTCCCATTGATGGTGCTATATCAGACGGCATCAACTTGGGGATGCTACCACCATCCCACTTAGCAAAAAAAGGCAGCTACTTCTGAGGACAGAGAAATTCACAACATGACAACTTTCCACCAGCATCCCAACACATTTGGAGGGGGCAGAGATTCAACACTGGAATTTGTCAGTGGGGGTCCAGATACCTGTAGCCTGGTATATCTCTTTAAACAAGGCATCTCAAGATTTGCTAGCCATTCACACTGCCTTGGGAGATTTATGATAGGCTGAGGGATTAGAACAAACAACTTGTGCAGCAGGCGATAACAAACTGGGCAAGGATGTCACCTTAAATTATCTCGGGGAAAAATAAAATCTCTTTCAAAAAATGAAGCTCAGGCAATTCCTTTACACTTCAAGACTTCATACAAGGCAGAGACAATACACTTTGGATTCCTTTTAAGGTATTAAGACAAAAACATGAAAAGGGGGGGTTATGATTATTATTATTTTTGTTTCTTTTTCTTTTATAAGCATTAAGGGAACCGCAGTCTTTGGCATACTTCAGAATCAAATTCCTAACCCAGCTTCTTTATAAAGGGTTCTGAAATGGAAAGCAAGAATAAAATGGCCAAGATCAAATGAATGCAGCGAGCGGAAGAAGCAGCGAGAGAGGGAAGAGCAGAAAAAGAGAAAACCGCAAAGGGCCTTTCCAGATGGGAAGGAAATTCTCACATATCTCTTAGTACTAAAGCAGTACCGGCCCCATGTGGGCTAGTAATACAATTTGCTGCATCTCCACTGATGGATGCAGGAGTGGGAAGCCTTGACGCAGGGAAGAAGAAGACAGGCTGCAAAGGGATCACCTGTCTGCTGTTCTTTCTTCCTTTAACACACACACACACAGCGTACGTGCTTTCACGCTTTGGACAGGGTTGAGCACATGAAACAGGCTGGGGAGGAGTCCTGCTCAGCTGTGTGGCAGGGTTTTCTTTTTAATCTAACAAGGCTCAATGAACACTCTCCGCATGTTGCAGTGTACTCTCACCAAGTACAGTGGGGAGTACTCAGTCTCTATCAGGCAGTCAGTAAAAATGATGAAAAAATGCAATTTTTTAAAAAAAATTAAAGGTTTCAAAAACTACACAAGATTGGGAGGAAAGCAGCATACGACTGGCCACCAGAGACATCACTGGCAGTAGCCAGTAGGTGCTTGTGATTTTCCCGCAGACTAAGTCTGTGTACAGGGACGTGGGTGGCACTGTGGGTTAAACTACAGAGCCTAGAACTTGCCGATCAGAAGGTCGGCGGTTTGAATCCCTGCAACGGGGTGAGCTCCCATTGCTCGATCCTTGCTCCTGCCAACCTAGCAGTTCGAAAGCACGTCAAAGTGCAAGTAGATAAATAGGTACCGCTCTGGCGGGAAGATAAACGGTGTTTCCATGCGCTGTTCTGGTTCGCTAGAAGCGGCTTAGTCATGCTGGCCACATGACCCGGAAGCTGTACACCGGCTCCCTTGGCCAATAAAGCGAGATGAGCGCCGCAACCCCAGAGTCGGTCATGACTCGACCTAATGGTCATGGGTCCCTTTACCTTTACTAAGTCTGTGTACACACCATATATTTAAAACACATTGCCCCCCCCCCAAATAACTGCATGAAGTCCTGGATTAGGCGACAGAACTACAATTCCCAGCACTCTCAAGAAGCTACAGTTCCCTGGATTCTTCACGGAGGGGGGATGTTCTTTAAATGTATGATGTATGGACGACCTGTGTTCACCCTAATTCAGTGCCTTGGTGTTGAAGGGGGGGAAATAGGGTGAGACATAGGTACTTTGAATATTAGCAGTGCATGATCAGAGAGAGAGAAAAGTTGTTTTATCCTCCAGAGAGATCATGCTCTCCACTGCAGGAATACAAACCTGGTGACTATAGTAACAGTTGCTCAGGTATGCCAGGCTAAAAACAAAAGATAGCCAGAGTTTTCATCATGTGAATGTTGAGTGTAGTGAGCCTCAGCTTTGTGCCTTCTCCCTTCCTCTTTTGTGCATCAGAAGAGAAGAGAAAAATCATCCACTTATAGTTTTAAGCAAACTGTTTAAAACAAATGGTTCTGCATTATGTCAATTCAAGGTCTTGTGTAAACTCTTGTTAGGCAATTCTGGTTTCTGATCCTGGTTTGTCCACTAGCTAGAGTTTAAACAAACCACAGTTTCCCCCTTTGGATGAAGAGCTGTGTTTTGTTTTGTTTTAAATGAAAAAGAAAGCAGCTGTTTCACAAAGCAGAAAACTAACCGGAAGGAAGACAAAGATTTCTAAAACGATAGGCCAGCAGAGTTGCTCTAGTTCAAGTCTTGTTTCTCCTATTCAAAATTTTGGCATTGAGTTTGTCTCCCCACCAAATCCTTCGCAAGGTTTGAAAACCAAATTTTGAGCATGCTTGGTTGAAAATACTCTCGCCTAGAAAATGGAAGGGGAGGTGGAGGAAAGAATCCACCCTTCAGTAGACTCGGAAGCGTCACCTTATTCCGTTTCCTCTGAGTTGGATTCTCAAAATGTTTAGGTCTTCTGTGTCCTCCATCCAAAAATGAGTGCTGAAATTCTAGGCATAATGCCATCTTGGGAACAAGAAAAGTGATGGTTAAAAACAGTATTTTACAGAGATTCTGGATCCACTGATTGCCATAAGCCTGAGGGTCATTACTGGAAGTCCAGGGCACCCATTTAAATGAATTCATCTAAAGAGTACCAAATCCTTGTTTTTATAGAGGCAGACACTTTTGCTTGAGGAAACCCTAGGGTGGTACTCATGCAATCTAATTCCATACATAAATTATAGAAGGGGTAACCAACGCAGTATCCTCCAGAGGTTGTGAAGTATAACTCCCACCAGTCCTAACCATTAGCCATGCTGGCTGGGGCCGATGCAAGTCAGAGTCCAACAGACCCTGGGAGGTTAACACATTGGCTATCACTGAGCTATAGCTTGCCAACTATGGTGTAGTGGAATGCAGGGTTTGGGAAGAAATGTATACCTTTTTCTCACGGCAGTGGGTAGTTATTCTTTGTTCATATAGACAGTACTTTACAACTTTTTATACTTCATTTTTACTTCTAGCAGCTCCCCTCTGTGGAAAACAAAAAGTACTGCAGGCCGAGTGCTAGATCTTCCCTTAATATTCTTCATTTTTACTTCTTCCTGCTATGCACAGAAGCCGTTTCTCTGGCATGAACGTCTTTCATAGAGTTAGCAGTCATGATGCAGAGAATTGGACGTGCCATTAGGTCCCGCTAGTTGCTATGGAAGACAAAGATGTACAAGTGGAAAGTTGCTTCACAGCTGATAAAAGGAAAGCAAGTGAAACAAGACTCACTTGTTGTTCTGCAAATTTGTAAAAGTGGGCTGAAAAGGTCAGTGACTGCTTACCCAAGCAGCACAGTTATTTATTACCTTAAGACAGCATACCTTAAGAGGATTCTGCAGAAGCAAACACCCACAGGAGGAGAATGCCCGATCTTCTAAATCGGTGTTTTATTTATTTTTAAATCTAAATTGTCCTGTACTCAAACAGACTCCAGGGTAGTACATGACAACAACAGTACCAACAACAGAATTAATCACAAAGCGATTTAAAAATGAATCAACACCAATAAGCAACCAAAGACAAATGTAACTCTTTAAAAATGTCTAGACTGAAAAGAGAGCAAGCTTTAACCTGGTGCAGAAAAAGCTTATGTTGGCACCAGTCTGGAGGGAAAATTCCAGTCAGAGCACCACCAAAGAAAAGCCCTACTTCTTAGTTCACACTACAAACAGTTCAGCAGCTGAGAAAAGGACCTTTACACTACCATCATACCTCATGTTACATCCACTTCATGTTATGTCCCATGGCGACCCAGAAGTACTGGAAAGGGTTACTTCTGGGTTTCGCCTCTCGCGCATGCACAGAAGCACAAGATGATGTCACGCACATGCGCAGAAGTGGCGAATCGCAACCCGCGCGTGCACAGACGCGCCGCTGCGGATTGCACTCTTTTCTTGTTGTGATGGGCCTCTGGATCCCATTTGCAACCAGAGGTACCACTGTATTACATGCAGAGGCCACTCTGCTCACTGGGGCAAGATGGTTTGAGAATATTACACCCATCCTGGCCCAACTGCACTGGCTGCCAACTAGCTTCCAGACCCGATTCAAAGTGCGGTTTTGACTTATACTGTAAAGCTTTAAACAGCAATATTGCAAGGGCTGCCTCTCCCCATATAAACCATCCCGAACTCTGTGTTCATCATCTGAGGCCCTTGAGTACCTCCTCCATGTGAGGGACATCTGGTGCCATCCTTAAAGACTTTTAGGCACCAGGTGAAAGGGTTCTTCTTCAACCAGGCCTTTGGCTGATTAATATTCTAGAGACTTTTAAATGTGTTTGTTGGTGGGGGTGTTATTGTTTTGTAATAAATTGTTTTGTAATAAATCAATAGTAAAGGCTCAAATAAAGGGAGGTATAAATAAATTAAATAAACACATGTCTCCTATGATCCTGCTACAAGCTAATGAGCACTTTTGCATGGAATGGTGTTGAAGACCAAAGATGGAGACACCATAAGCACAGGACCTTCATTCCACCAGTAGCAATGCTACTGGGACACCTGCAAGACCTATTTCCCCAGAGAGAGCATATTTGTGCAAGCAGTTGCAAATCAGAAAGGCCTAGTCTCTTTGGTGCTGTTTTAAAAACACTTCCCAGTGTTTACGTATTCCCAGTAATATGTGGTCGAAACATACAGGCTCTGGAATGGTCACTACAGTCCTCTAGATGCAACAGACTACAACATCCATCAGTCCCAGAAACCATGGCCAATGGCCAATGATGATGGGAGTTGTAGCCCAGCCAGTGTTAGAAACCGGGATGGGTTGTGGGTGTCAAAACAGAATGTCTGGTCGCCACGGGAGGGGGGGCGGCGCGTCAGCAACACTTTTTATTTATTATTTTGATAAGCATGAACTAATACGCAATTCACATATGTGACACATTGTTCATACCACATTTTAAGCAGAAATTGATAATACATGCTTAATTTGGTGTTCACAATAAAAATATTGGTACCGTAGTTCAGTTTTCAAAACACTCAACTCCTTCTTGTTAAACTCCTTAACATATTGTCTATCCTTAACATATACAGTGGTACCTCTGGTTACGTACTTAATTTGTTCCGGAGGTCCATTCTTAACCTGAAACTGTTCTTAACCTGAAGCACCACTTTAGCTAATGGGGCATCCTGCTGCCGCCGCACCGCCAGAGCACGATTTCTGTTCTCATCCTGAAGCAAAGTTCTTAACCCGAGGTACTATTTCTGGGTTAGTGGAGTCTGTAACCTGAAGCGTATGTAACCCGAGGTACCACTGTACTTCAAGGCTTCAAATCCTTGAGTGTCAACCAGGCGCAAAAAATGGCACCCAGGCTTTTTGAGGTGCTCGCAAATGGAGAATTCTTTAGGCGCAAAATGTGCCCGGCGCCCTGCTAATTTCGAACCCTGAGCCCAGCAGCAATATCTGGACAGGAACCACAATGGCTATTAAAGAGAAATCTCTAACCTATACTCTCCCCTCCAGAGTATTTCTCTCTGTGTGGTATCATACTATATTCTACTTTGCCTTCAGAAAGCGCCAAGGGGCTCCCAAGAGTCTTCCATCCAGGCAATGAAAAAGCCCGCTTCTCCTCGGATTTACCACTGTTATACAATCAGACACTTACTTGCTGCCTTGCAGGACATCTTCAGGAGAAGAAAAGACTAAGGAGTAAACCCTACACAAATCCAGAGTGGAGACCCTAAGACGGTTGGATGGCTCCTTGTACACCTCCTTCCGGGAATCCCTGCACCCAAGCTGGTGCCAAACGTATTGCTCTCCTTTCTTCTGGCCCACGTCAACCAGGCCAAGGGGAGGTCTTGTTGTCTGGGCAGCCCAGGAGCTCCACACACACTGCCCAGGCTTTCACTCCAGGGAGGTCACTTTGGTGCAGCTAACAAAGCAAAAACAATACGGGAGGCAGCAGTTATGAGTTACCGGTCTCTACAGCCACAGCAGGTGCTGTGAGTCTCCAGTAGTTTGACTTTACCCCCAGAGGTGCACTACATTGTCTCTCCTGAGAGACGGATGCCAACAACAACAAACAGACACTCTCCGAACACTGCTAACCTGCATGTGTCTACTCAGCAGTAAGCCTCATTGACTTCAATATTCTTCTTATATTCTTAGGTACAAATTTGCAGAGCAGAAGTTCTCTCATTTCTACAAATGTCCGTTCGCAATCCAAAGCTAATTCTGAACCAAGGAACATTTAAGCCTTTCCGATAAGAGCTTTGAACTAAAGTGCCCTGATAACAATGTGGCATGCAACAAAATAGCTTTATATTTAGGGTCCTTCAGCCCAACCTATACTGAAGAAGCTACTTCTGAAAATCCACCCAACAGAGCCACTTTTATCTAGGAAAACAGCATTATCACTTGCACATACCATAAGATAAAGGTGAGTGAGCATAACAGTGCCTTTCAAGAACAAAATTGGAAGTGATCCTTCGGAAAGTAGAAAACTGAAGCCTCGTGACAAGGCCATGGGGCAGAATAACCACAGATCTGTGAGAAATTCAGACCGAACTAAGGCCTTGTTTGTGTTCAGTTCTATTACATTCAACTTGCTTCCAATGCAGTCATGTCAAACCACCACCTACAGAGAAATTAATGAGGGGGAAACTGAAATACTTCTTTTTGTTATTATGAAGGGATGATTTATTGACTAACAGAGATTGCTCGTTTCAGTCATTTTTTATTTTGCAGAGAACTCATCTGATTTTGACATCTCAATGTTAGATATAACATTCCAGATTAATATGTCTTCTAAAATTTTATATCCAATTCACACACATACATGTTTCCACTTCTTTTATTCCTTCAAGCTATTCAACCCTTGGTTAGGTTTTGTTTTAAAACACATCCCGACACATTTTTTTAATAGAAACCCATTTTGCATTATCAAATGTAGCTACTTAGTCAACACATTATTGATGCAAAGAACGAAAATACAAAACAAGAAGGCTGGAAGTTGCAACTGACAAATTAGCACTTCACAACCCTAGCTGCCCACCTCCCATGCTGATGGTGACTGTGTCCATACTCCTTACAAGAAGCTTCCAGCAGTGAACCCTGGTGGTCTTGTGCCCATGGAATTCCCTCCCCAATGAGGTGTGTTTCACACCTTTTAGGAAACATCTTTTTCAAAAAGCTTTCGGGGGAGGAATAGGGTGAAGAATTGTTTGTTGATCTCCTATAGTCGGATTTGTAAATGTGTAATATCATGCTGTCTTTTCCTATTGTGTCTTAATAATAATAATAATTTTTATTTATACCCCGCCCTCCCCAGCCAAGGCCAGGCTCAGGGCGGCTAACATGCAATAATAAAAACAAGTTGAATACAACTTAAAAACAAGATTAAAATACAACATCAAAATCTTGAAACATTAAAATGCAGCCTCATCACAGGAGGAGAAAGGAAAAAGAAAGAGGGGGAGGGAATCAAATTGGCTCCAAGCCAAAGGCCAGGAAAGAAATCAGATCCTGCAGGGCCCTGGTCTCATGAGACAGAGTGTTCCACCAAGCCGGAGCCAGTGTTGAAAAGGCCCTGGCTCTATTTATGGACCTTAAGGTCCTCCGTGGGGCATACCGGGAGAGGCGGTCCCATAGGTACAAGGATCCTAAGCCATGAAGGGCTATGTAGTTGTGGCATTTGTTTTTATTTTTATTGTAGTATATAGACTGATAAATACCAACCTACATTATTTTTAAAAAGAACTCTGGACCAGTCCTGAGGAACGTTGTCTAACATAGCTAGCGAAGTATGATGCCCAATAGAAAAAAATACAAGCAACAAGAGGTGGGCTTTGTTTCAGCAACTCCCAGCTTAACAGAAAAAGTGTACAGTGGTACCTTGGTTTTCGAACAGAATGTGTTCTGGGAAATCCGTTCGATTCTCAGAACCGTTCAAAAACCAAAGCGCGGCTTCCGATTGGCTGCAGGAACATCCTACAGCCAATCGAAAGCCGCTCCAGACATTCGGCTTCCGAAAATCGTTCGAAAACCGGAACACTCACTTCTGGGTGTTTGATCATTCAGGAGCTGATTTGTTTGGGAGCCAAGGCATTTGGCTTCCAAGGTACAACTGTACTTGGTTAAGATTGCTTCATACAGAGCAGTTCCTGGCCCTACTGTTCTCTCCTAGCCTCTCTAACACTCTCCCAGATCCTTTCTTCCATACTTCCTGTTCCTCCTTCAAAGTCCTCCCTTGCTACTGCTGGGTTTACTTTTGATCTTCATACATATTTCTACAAGCTGACACTTTCTGTTCTGTTTTTAAAAGCTGAAAAAAGGCATGACTAAATGGAGATAAACGACAATGCCACGAAAGTTGGTGATTATTCAAGCACGCATGAAAACTATCACTGCAAGTAACTGAGTATCAGAGAAACACATGCTATCACTCCCTCTCCCTGAAAGCACGGTGCTATGTCATAAAACTGAAAGAACATATAGCAAAAAATAATTTAAGCAATGTATGACAATATTACAAATATGCCCTAGAGAATGCAACAGCTGCTCCATCCACACAGTTCCATGATCTCTGCAGGTACTATGTTCAAATTCATTAGTCTGCTACTACAGCTTTAGACTATTATTAAGTATGCCAGATGGCAATGTTTTTATATCCTCTTCAAATTGCTCATTTATCCTGAATTCACATAGAAGGCAAGGAAAAGACCGAACCAGGTTCCTGTCCTGCTAACTCTTCCCTTGGAGTCACCAGAAGTCCAGAGGCTCAAGGACCTAAAAGCTCTTTCCCAGTCTCCATAACTGCACTGAGTAACTTGAAGTATGCATGGTCACAGTCAGTCCTCAGTAGAAACTGACCCATGCATTACAACAGGCAGCTACAACAGTTCAGAACCACAACTCTTACCCACATACATGTACATGGTTTACAGCCCCTAAAGCTGGTCTAGTAGCCCACCAGCCACTGCTGAAATACAATTCCCATCAACCCCAGCAAGCATGATCATAGAATTATAGAATTGGAAGGGATCCCAAGGGTCATCTCGTCCAACCCCCTGCAATGCAGGAATCTCAGCTAAAGCATCCATGACAGATGCCCATCCAACCTCTGCTTAAAAACCTCCTTCTTTTAGGAATACTAGGTGCTGAAACCCCAATGGAGCAGAAAAGACTACAGTCATACCTCGGGATAAATACGCTTCAGGGTAAGTATTTTCAGGTTGCGCTCAGCGGCGACCCAGAAGTAACGGAGCGTGTTACTTCCGGGTTTCACTGCTCACGCATGCGCAGACGCTCAAAATGACGTCACACGCATGCGCAGAAGTGGCGGAACACGACCCACGCACGCGCAGACGCGTCTTACGTTCTGTTCAAGATGCGAACTGGGCTCCGGAACGGATCCCGTTCGCATCCCGAGGTACCACTGTATTTATATATGCGACCACAGCTGCTCGGATGTTAATGACCCAGAAATGGAAAGAAGACAAAGTCCCTACCAGAGAAGAATGGCAGATTAAATTGATGGATTATGCCAAAATGGCACAAATGACCAGAAGAATCAGAAATCAGGAAGACCAACATTTTAATAAGTTAAGGAATGGGGAAATTTTATAATTTATCTTAAAAACCATTGTAAACAGGTAAAATCATCAGTAGGATTGGAATGACACTTGTAGTTTAATGTCGAATTTTGGATATAATGGAGATGTAAAAGATTTGGATTAGTATAAAAGATGCAGGAGGAAATGGTTAACAAAAAGACCCACAAAGGGGAGGAGGGAAGTTCAGGAGAGTCTTTGGAATCTTGTTTTATGTTGGTTGTTGATAATTGACTGTAAAACTTTAAACTGAAAAACTAAATAATTTTTTTAAAAAACACAACAACCACCTCCAAGGAAGGAGAGTCCACAACCTCCCGAGGGAGCCTGTTCCACTGTCAAACAGCTCTGACTCAGAAAGTTCTTCCCAATGTTTAGTCAGAATCTCCTTTCTTGTAACTTGGATCAATTGGTTCAGGTCCTAGCCTCCGGAGCAGTAGAAAACAAGACAGTGACAACTACCAACTTGGATGGATTTAAAAGAGGATTAGACAAATTCATGGGTGCAGCAATAAAACTGCTAGCACTTTTGCAAAACTAAACAGGGTCTGGTATGGTTTCAAATTGGATGGGAGACTGAACGCTGAGATTCCTGCATTGCAGCGGGTTGGACTGGATGACCCTCGGGGTCCCTTCCAAACTCTACAATTATATGATTCTATGGCAAGGCTATCAATGGCTTCTAACCATGATGGATATGTTTTACCTCCATGGTTGGAGGTATTATGCCTCTGAATGCCAGTTGCTGGGAATCAGACATGGGGAGAATGCTATTGCCCTCACGTCCTGCTTTTGGACTTCCAATGAACATCTGGTTGGCCTCTGTGGGAAGAGGATGCTGGACTAGATGGGCCTTTGTGGCCTGATCCAGCAGAGCTCTTCTTAAGATGCCACCACTGTCACCACCCAAAAAAGCATATTAATAGAAGCATGGTTTCTAGGCTTACCTATAAGAGTCCCCAGCAGTTTATCAGTCTGTAATAAGCAGCTGAAACAATAGCTGTAAAAAAGGGAAAGGGCAGACAGAGAGAGAAACAACAACAGGAAAACACATTATAATGAGGACACTCATAGTTCACAGAACCTATCACAAACTGCTTTTTTAAATGCCTTCAGTCTGAAAAGAGGTTTGCTGTGAAGGAAGGGCTGGCGACTGCTCTAAGAAACCAAACAGAGAGCTTCACACTGGGTGTGCAGAGCAAGCTGCAGAGACCAATTTTTTGGGCCCAGGCCATTACTGTATTTCCAGACCTAAATTATTTGCTGAAACACTAGTAGCGGTTCTAGCCTGAACTTTTCATTTTATTTCTGGTCTCCCAATTGGCAAAAACTAAGGCGTTTCCGTGTGCTGCTCTGGTTTGCCAGAAGTGGCTTAGTCATGCTGGCCACATGACCCGGAAGCTGTCTGCGGACAAACGCCAGCTCCCTCAGCCAGTAAAGTGAGATGAGCGCCGCAACCCCAGAGTCATCCATGACTGGACTTAATGATCAGGGGTCCCTTTATCTTTACCTTTAAGATGAATTATTTGGTTCTTTCTGGAAGAGACGCTTCGGCCTCCAACTTCAAGATAGGATATTTGCAATTAATCGACTTGCAATTAATGTTTGAACAAATGAGATGCAAAAAAGTGCATAAAGAAACAAGGAAGAGAGAGAGACTCTTTGAAATAAAGAAATAAGAGCGGTACTGCAACAATAACAGCATTAAATAAAAGCGTCCTACCATAAATCCCAATGTGAGCTGAATATCCAAGCAGTAAACAATAAATTGAAAGCAAACTGCATAAATGTTATCAGATTGTTTTCCTTTTCGTCTTGCATGACTTGCATTCATTAATTTTTCCATAGCTGCTAATACCCAAAGTTGCCGGGTCCAAATTTCCATCAAATCAGTCTTTAGAGATCTCAAATATCTTGCTATAGTAAGCTCAGCTGTTGTCTCCAGATAATAATCAGATATTTTTGAGATAGGTTTTGAGCTTGCAGATCAAAGACAGGTTGATTTTTGGACTGGGGGGTTACGGATTGACCTGTAATTGCTCCTACCTTGAGAAGGGCTTTGCCCCTAAATTGCTGCACTAACGGGCAATTCTATCACAATTTCACTAAGAGTGGGTTATTTGACTTGGCTATTTTACTAAACAATAAAGGATGCATATAAAACCGATTTAGAACTTTCAAGGCCGTTTCCCAAATTCTGGCCAAGGTTGATCTAAAACAGTGTTTCCCAAACTTGAGTCTCCAGCTGTTTTTGGACACAATCCCATCATCCCTGACCACTGGTCCTGCTAGCTAGGGATGATGGGAGTTGTAGTCCAAATACAGCTGGAGACTCATGTTTGGGAAACACTGATCTAAAATGTGTTTTACACCAATTCCCCCCATAAGTATCTCCTATTGATTCTCCCGTCTTGTTCTCAGCAGATTTTTAATTTCTCCGAAGAAACCATCACAGCTTGCACTTGGATATTATAGTTTGCAGAGATAAGCCCTTTCCCCTTAGGGTTCTCTTTATAAATTAAATGTTGAATGCAATTAATTTCATGTCCTTAAACTAGTAATTTTTGTATATAAAAAAGTTTTGCATATGCTTCTATTATTTCCAACATTTGCTTTGCTTACTTTTTCCAATAAAAGAAAAGGAAATAGAAAAGGTGAGTGTTGCTTCCTTGCCCATAACTTCAAAATTTCTGGAAATTTTACATTGCCAGGTGGAAGGCAGCAAAGCTCAACTAGCCTATTGAGTTTGGAGAAAGAATTAGAGAATATGGTAAAAACTGCACTACACCCCATAGGATAAAATTTGGAAACTAGACACAGCAAGTATGGGGCTTGCCAAACGACAAGTTGGGAATCTCTGAGCTAGTGTACATGTCACACGTTCCTATGCTTGCAAAGTCCGATGCTATGCTGGGTTCAATGGGGCTTATTCCCAAGTGTGCATGCATACGATCTGCCCAGCGCTATGCAGTTTTTTAGTTGCAAGGAGTTCCCACTTAGTGAATTGGGAACAACTGGTGAGAATCAGTTTGTCAGTTTCACGACAGATGGGACTCAGTTGCGGGGAAGGTAAGCAGGTAATGCAAAAAAACCCCAAAACATAAGAACCAGTTATATGGTAAGACTCTTAAGAGCTACAATGAATACATGCAGAGATGAGTCATCATCAAACCTCAGTGTGTGTTTCACAGCAACTTGTGAAAGAGCACATGCCCATACAAACTGTGTATTTACTAACCAGGGGCCCTTGACTAGACGAGAGAGAGCAAGAACAGATCCTACATGGATATAGTGGTACCTTGATTTACAAACTTAATCTGTTCCGGAAGTCCGTTCTTAAACCAAAGCATTCTTAAACCAAGGTGTGCTATAGCAGCGGGGGACTCAATTTACAAATGGAACACACTCAACAGGAAGCGAAACATGTTCTTATTCCAAGGCAAAGTTCACAAACCAAAACACCTACTTCCGGATTTGCAGCGTTCTTAATCCAAATTGTTCATAAACTAAGCTGTTCTTAAACCAAGGTACTTGCATTTTTTTCTGTTGCGAACTGTCCGGGTGTAAAATTAACTGAAGAGTTTCCAACCAGGTTGCACTATGTTGCACTATGGTGGGGTCTTACCACCCCAGTCTAGGGACAAGAGCAAACACCGATAGGCCAGGGGCAGGGGACAATTGCTGGAGAAAGCGAGGCAGCATTTCCAAGTCAGGACCAGCAAAGCATGTGAACGGTGCAGGGCTACAGCATGGCAGCACTGGAAAAAAGTGTGTGATTTCAGAGAAAATTCCAGGCGTTAAGAAAGCCAGCAGCTACAGTAGCAGCTACTACTGCACCCGTGTTTTGTTAGCCCCCAAAATGGAAAACGACCGAAGTCCCAACCAAAGAGTGGCAACTTAAGTTGACGGAATATGCACAACTCGCAGACTTACCATACAGAATAAAAGAACAAGAACATACGTTTCAAGAAGATTGTAAAACGTTTATTGAATATATGGGGAATAATTGTGTGGGGCTGAAAACGCTTGCAGCATTAAGATAAATTCCACAGTATGAGTAAGTTTTGATGGGTGCAATAATGGAATTCTGAATGGTATATATAGATTTTTGTGAAATATGCAGGGATTTATGATATATGCAAAAGGAACCATGGAAAGAGGAGGAGGGAAATCATTGATATCTTAAGGATGTAAAAATGAGTATCTTAAACTGTAAAAGAGAAAACTTAATAAAAATTATATGCAAAAAAGAAAGCCAGCAGCTAAGCAACTGGTTTTGTTTTCGAGTTGCTTTGGACTCGGGAGGGTATTTGCTGGGCAGAGTCAGGCCTGCGGGTTTTACTCAGGGGACGACGACGACGACGACGACCCAGGGAGGGCAGCATTATTCCCTCCCCAGGCTGCGCCCGAGTCCCCGCCGCGCGAGACGGCCCCGCGCCTCCTTCCGCCGCCCGCCCCTCGGACTCACCTTCCTCTCCTCAGCAGCCTCTCCGGGCGGTCGCCGAAGCTGCCCGGGCCGCGCCTGACGCGTCCGCGGCCTTTTCCCGAGCCGAGCCTTCGGCCCCGAGAGCGCGGCTCTTTCGTTCGGAGAGCCGGGCTGGCTCCACTTCCCGCGCGAACCCCGCTGCGAAGCTCGGCGCCGGCTTCCCCGCCGCTTCCGGAGTCAGGCCCCGGCGCAGGCCGCCTCAGAGGCAGGGGCCTTCGGCAGGCCCGGCGTGTTTTCAACATGGCAGCGTCCAGGCGGGCTCAGGTGCTGCGGCTCTACCGGGCTTTGCTGAGGGAGAGCCAGAGCTTCAGCGCCTACGGATACAGGTACTGGAAAGGCTTCCTCCGCCTTCGGCTTGAAGGCCCCTCGCGGCCCTTTTCCTTCAAGCGCGGTGGGGTTTCCCCTTCTCTGAAAATAAAAAGTGCGTAGCCTTTTCTGCAGCCTTTATTCTCCAACCCAATGGGGGCTGCAAGCTGACATGTCCCTATTGACCTGGGAGGAAGCCCCACTGAACTCGAGGCTGGAAACGAACTGGGTTGGGGTCCTGATGGCGTCTAAACTTGATTGGGAGGGGGGCTGGGGGCCATTTGGTTTTTTTGTGCTGTATTTTGTTGCGCAAGTTTTTAGAGATTCCCCTGCCCCCCCCCCCAAAGGTGGGGAGGAACCCTTATCTTTCACGAGCAGCTAAAATATATTAATTCCTGTTTGGTATATTGGGATTTTTAACGGGAGCTTTAAAAACAACCACACGCCTTTTTATACAAAAGTTAGCATTTCGGAAAGAAAAGTATTTCCTTCCTGCCGTGTGTACCTATGTTTCTGTGTTATATGGGACTTCCAAATAAATCTGTTGCTATCGTTATTGTTTGTTGCATTTATATGCTGCATATCTTTAATCAAGAGCTTAATGATATTAATTCCTGTTTGGTATATTGGGATTCTTACAGGAACTTAAAAGAAATAGCAACACACCTTTGTATACAAAAGTTAGCATTTCAGAAAGAAACCTTACTGTTCTTTCCTGCAGTGTTCCTGAGTTAATTGGGACTTCCTACTAAATCCATTGTTGTGTTGTTGCTGTTGTTATTTATTACATTTACATTTGTTGTTATTTATTACATTTACATTTATTACATTTACATGTTATTTATTACATTGTTTTATCCAAAGGAGCTCAAGGTGGTCACATGATTCTCCTCCCCATTTTATCCTCACAACAACCCTGAGAAGTAGGTTAGGCCGAGAGATGGTGACTGGCCCAAGGCCACCCAGTGGGCTTCATGGCTGAGCTGGGATTTGAACCCTTGTCTCCCAACACTCTAACCATTATGCCATACTGAAGTGCAGCCTTAGGGAGCAATTCTAAAGCAAGATCCCCTGGGCTGAGCAGGTTAGAATCCAGCAGGTCTCCAGCTGAGCCAGGAAACTCCAGAACAGCATCCTCCACTCAGCTACAGATACAGTGGTGCCTCGCAAGACGAAATTAATTCGTTCCGCAAGTCTCTTCGTCTTGCGAGTTTTTCGTCTTGCGATGCACGGTTTCCCATAGGAATGCATTGAAAATCAATTAATGCGTTCCTAGGGAAACCGCCTTCAGGCCAGGTCCGGGGACAGTCTGTCCCCGGACCTCTTCTGAAGTCTGGGGGGGGGGGGAGACAAGGGCTTTTCTTCCCACCCCCAGCATTTTAAAAAACCCCGGGACAGCGGAGGACTTCTCCGCTGTCCGGGCGATCTTAAAATGCTGGCGGGCGGCATTTTAAAATCGCCCCGGGACAGCAGAGGACTTCTCCGCTGTCCGGGGCGATTTAAAAGCCCTCCGGGACAGGCAGGCAGGGGGGAGCAAAGACTTTCGCCCCCCGCCCGCCTTCAGAAGGTGTTCCCGCCCCGCCGCCCGGCTTCGGAGCACCGTTCCGAAGCCGGGCGGCGGCGGGAGGTGTTCCCTCCCCCCCGCCCGGCTTCGGAGCACCGTTCCGAAGCCGGGCGGCGGCGGGAGGTGTTCCCGCCCCGCCGCCCGGCTTCGGAGGAGCCGTCCGAAGCCCGGCGGCGGCGGGAGGTGTTCCCGCCCCACCGCCCGGCTTCGGAGGAGCCTTCCGAAGCCCGGTGGCGGCGGGAGGAGGTGTCCCCGCCCCGCCGCCAGGCTTCGGAGGAGGTCCGAGGACAGTGGGGAAGACCCGCTGCGCTTCCCCGCTGTCCCTGAGATTTCCCTATGGGCTGTCGTCTTGCGAAGCAAGCCCATAGGGAAATTCGTTTTGCGAAGCGCCTCCAAAACGGAAAACTCTTTCGTCTAGCGGGTTTTCCGTCTTGCGAGGCGTTCGTCTTGCGGGGTACCACTGTACCAGCAGATCTTAACGTAGTTTAAGCCATGAAAAGGGTAATGACATGGCAGGGACCAGAAAGGGGGGACTTAGGCTGGAAGCTAAAGGCCTATTCACTAGGTCAGGTGACCTGGCAACTCCGCTTACACCAGCCCAAAGGGTATTTTAAATGCTTGTTTTATCTCTGTCAGGCTTAGGTCAGTGCAGCCCTGCTACTGAGTGGGTTTGGATCTGCTGTGACTTTACACCAGTTCCTTGAGTATAGGATTGCTTGTTGGGCTGCATAAGTGTACCTTGACCCCAGCCCTTGAAAGACAGGATGAAAAAATCAATGAGTGAGAGCTCCTCAGGCATGGAAAATCACATAATTAGTTTCCTGGTGAGCCATGTTTGATCTTCATATGTATTAGAAAGGAACAGTTTCAACTTTAAGGTGTGGCATTTACCCCCACTCCCAGGACAGCTTGACCCTGGTTGCAATGGATTTTTCTATCAAATTGTTGGTACAGCCCAATCCAAACAGAGGCAGAATGCCCGTCAATGCCAGTTGCTGCAAATTGCAAGTAGGTAGTTTGCTTTTGAGCTCAAAGGCATTTGGTTGGCCACAGTGAGAGTCATTGGCCTGATAGAGCAGGCTCTTTTTATGCTCTTATCTTATGTAGATACAGGTCTATGAGAAATTGTCAAGGAAGGATGCATACCATTACAACCTTTGGGTTTGAGCTGTTCATACATTGCAAGAGAGCATTGATTCTTTAAAGATATGTTTGAATTTTCAAAAACAACAGCAAACAAGACAAACCACAAAGAAAGAAAGAACAATGGCTTTATGGAGCACATTATTGCAGTTGGAATAAAATAAACAGAGGGTTCAGTGCACTTTTGCAGACATCGTAATAAGAGACTCCTCAAAGGGAGATTTTTAGAATAAGAGCTGCATATTGATATGGTATCCTCAGCACATACTGCAGAAACATGTGTCAATGGGAACCTTTGCAATGTGCAAGTATCTATTTATAAAACATATTTATAGTACCCATACATCAAAATGGTCTTGTTCGGTAACCCATGCTTGAAGCCGCATATGATGGGTTAAATGTAACATCACCCAGAATTGTAGAGGACCCCAATTTAGTCCAGCCTGATGCAATGTTGGGCAATCACAACTAAAGTAGGAGGAGGATATGCCATTTTTATTCACTAGTACTTTGACAAAGCTAGAGTAGACTACTCAAAAGTAACAGCACAATCCTAACCATGTCTGCTCAGAAGGAAGTCCAATGGAGTTCAGTAGGGTTTACTCCCAGGTAAGTGGATACAGGATTGTAGCCTGAGCCTCCTGTCTTCTGCCAACCAAACTCAGTGGATACATTAAATAAATCTTGGGACAGAAAGCCGCCCGTTTATTGATCTTCTGGGTTTCTCTTCTTCAGGCAGGAGACACTGGTTGCATACACATCATATGTTTTAAATATATACCCCAAGAATCCTGGGAACTGTAGTTCACCCCTCACGGAGCTACAATTCCTGAGATTCGTTTTGGTAGAAATGTGCTTTAAATGTATGGGGTTTACACAGCTAGTGGCTCCTGCCTGAAGAGCATAAACCCGGAACAACAATAAACATGAAGGGTTTTCTTCCCAAGGTTTCTTTAATGCACTGGAACTTTCTGCATAATGGCATCTATTTCGAGTGCAAGGTCCACCAACATGCTGTGTTAGCTTTTAGTAGCACAGCCCCATGAAAATCCACCTGGAGATGCATGAAGAGTGCTTTTAGGCCTGCTTACATGGTAAGGGAAGGTCTGCGACATGGAAATAAATGAACACCATGTTCCTTGGTAGCTCCCATTATTTTTAGTGGGGGGTAGCCATGGCTCTGTAGTTAAGCATCTGCTAAACCACAAAGCCTAGGGCTTGCTGATCAGAAGGTCGGTGGTTCGAATCCCCGCAACGGGGTGAGCTCCCGTTGTTCGGTCACTGCTCTTGTCAACATAGCAGTTCAAAAGCACGAAGTGCAAGTAGATAAATAGGTACCACTCCGGCGGGAAGGTAAATGTTATTTCTGTGTGCTGCTCTGGTTTGCCACAAGCGGCTTAGTCATGCTGGCCACATGACCCGGAAGCTGTACGCCAGCTCCCTCGGCCAGTAAAGCGAGATGAGTGCCGCAACCCCAGAGTCGTCTGCGACTGGACCTAATGGTCAGGGGTCCCTTTACCTTTACCTTGCATGCAAAAGGTCCCAGGATCAATCCTCAGCATCACTGAGTATGGCTGGGAAGGACTCCTGCTTGAAATCCTGGAAAGCTGCTGCCAGCCAGTGTAAGACAATACACTGAGCTATATAGACCAATGTGTTGATTAAATGCAAGGCATCTTCACAGCTGTAATGGAATTGGCATTGTTATTGAATGGCTTGGGATTTCAACATGCTTGTTAATTTTTGTTCGTAGGAGCCAGTGTGATGTTCCTTGCAATGAGCCTTCTGGCACATAATTTTTAGAGAAGCATTTTACCAGCTTATGCATTCACTAAGGTTTGATCTGGAAATCAAAAGTATTTGATGTACTGCCGCAACTTGCCTTCCTGCAACTTGTTCCTTCAATCAGAGGTTTGAATAACGTTGTCACTGCCATTGTAACTACAGAGTAATCTTGGGGCCTCTTCTATGCTGGAGTTTGTGAAACTTAATGAAAACACTTAACTACTCTCTTGTGGCGGATATTGTGCTCCCTTCAGGTTTTGAATTGCTTTTTGTTTTTCTCCATTGGTTTTCGTGCCTGGGTGCAGCGGGCGGCAGACAAAGTAGATTTCAAAATGGAAGTTAAAACAGCTGAAGTGCAAATCGAAAACAAAGACTAAGAGGCTAGAGTCGAGAGGTGTGCGTGAGGGCTTCTAGCAGAGATAAAATGCCGCTAGGACTGAGATTAGAAAACAGTTCATTGAAGCTGCACTTAATCACCAGGGACACCATCCAGTTCACTGTGAGTGCAACATCTGAACCCCAAAGATTTCCAAATGCTCCATGGAGGCCTGCCTCCTTGCTCCGCCATATGCATTCACAAAGGCATCACTACCCAGAATTTGGATAGAGCTCTTGGCTCAGAGCTTATTACTTGTGCTTCAGAGTGTGGCCCCAATGTGCAGACACTGTGTCCATGGTGGGCAGGATGATGACCCAAGTTTTTGTGGTCTCAACCTTATCTTATAAATCTTTTACTTCTAGCCCATAGGGCTGGGACTTAGCCTCAAAATCCGTTATATGCATTGTTGTTGTTGTTATACTATGCTTCACCTGAGGATCACGGGGCAGTTTACGATATAAAAACACAAGCTTTGACCACAATCTACTATGTGCTCAGACAAGTATCTTGAGCATTGCAGATTTGTTTTGTGCTTCTTCTCTTTTTTTATATAATGCAGTGGTACCTCTAGATGCGAACGGAATCCGTTCCGGAGCCCCGTTCGCATCTAGAAGCAAACGTAACCAGTGATGGCACGTCTGTGCGCACGCGCGTCACTTTTTGCCGCTTCTGCACATGCGCGTGATGTCATTTTGAGCGCAAGCGACAAAACCTGGAAGTAGCACACTCCATTACTTCCGGGTTGCCGTGGAGCGCAACTCGAACGCGTTCATCCTGAAGCACATTCAACCCGAGGTATGACTGTAAAGGATTTTATAAGGGAATGATAAAGTTACAATCCATGTAATAAGTTTGATTTTATAATTCCTTTTAAAATCCCAAGTTAAGTAGCAGGCATTGGTTACAGCTCATGATTTGTCTGGGGTAAGACAAGCATGAGCCTAGCTTCAGACAACATGCTAAACTAAACTGTGGCTTTGCTCACAACAGAAGCAGAACCAGAGGAACAGGGTGGCTGTGATCACTTCTCTGGGAACCAAAGTGTTGTGCTGAACCATGGTTTGGATTAGCATTGCGTTCAGACCTGGTCAATGTGCTCTGAACATTGCATTCACGTCTATAAATAGATACGTCTATAAATATGAAGCACAGTAGAAGGTAAAGGTAAAGGACCCCTGGACAGTTAAGTCCAGGCAAAGGCAACTGTGGGGTTGCGGCGCTCATCTCGCGTTCAGGCCGAGGGAGCTGGTGTATGTCCGCAGACAGTTTTCCCGGGTCATGTGGTCAGCATGACTAAACCGCTTCTGGTGCACGGAGGACCGTGAGGAGTGCCAGAGCGTGAATGGAAACACTGTTTACCTTCCTGCTGCAGCAGTACCTATTTATTTGCACTGGCATGCTTTCAAACTGCTAGGTTGGCAGGAGCTGGGACAGAGCAATGGGAGCTCACCCCGTCTCAGGGATTTGAACCGATGACCTTCCAGTCAGCAAGCCTAAGAGGCTCAGTGGTTTAGACCACAGCGCCACCCATGTCGCTCCGAAGCACTGTATAAATGCATGATTGTTAGTACTCAGCATATTTCTATATTCCTCAAACTCTTGGTCCTCTGCATCGTAATAGTTGTTTTACAGCTTGTCTTTCACAATTTTGGCAATCATGTGGACACTCATTTTTCATCTCTAACATTTGCTTAGGACATACGCCATCAGAAGAATAAGGGATGCTTTCAGAGAAAACAAAAACATAAAGGATTCAGAAGAAATAGAAACACTAATGAACAAAGCAAAAGCTAGTCTGGAAATGATACACCGACAGGTAAGCATGTTTTTCTTACCAGTTTAATTAAATTGCAAAAATGTTGCTGTCTCCTTCCAAATGTGTAACTCTGGTCTGTTACACGGCTCTGCTGAATGTATTAACAGTTGGTGAAAATTATTATAATTAGTTTTATTTATTTATTTTGTTAGTTGCTTTATCTTGCCCAAGGCAACCCAAAGCAGCTTACAACCAACCAACAAAACAAAGCAAAAAACCCACATAGATACATTAAAACCCAAAGAAGGGGGAAATACATTAAAAACATCCCATGCACTTTGAAGAGGCCACAGATACCCTGTTTCCCCGAAAATAAGACAGTGTCTTATATTAATTTTTGCTCCCAAAGATGCGCTAGGTCTTATTTTCAGTGGATGTCTCATTTTTCCATGAAGAAGAATACGGCACACATTTATTGTCTAATTGTGAGTCGGCCAGATTCCGTCAGGGCAGAGCAAGCAGCTGGCGGCAGCTTGTCCTGGCGGCGGCGTGGGCTCTTTGATTTAAAGAGACCTCGCACTGCCTGAACAGCTCCGGCTGCTCTGTGGCCAATCAGTGAGCTGTGCAGCAGCGCCCGCCACTACGGTCCAGAGGAATCAGACGCCTTACGGTAGCTTCGGGGGCCTTATATTCGGGGGAGGCCTTATTATCGGGGAGGTCTTATTTTCGGGGGATGCCTTATATTACAGCGAGAGGCAAAACGGGAAGTAGGTCTTATTTTCGGGGGATGTTTTACTTTCGGGGAAAGACAGTAGTTAAAGGCCTGGTTATAGAGTAAAGTTTCTGCATGGGGCCTAAACATATACAATGAGTCTTCCTGGGGAGAGCATCATTCCATAAATGGGGAGCCACCACAGAAAAGGCCCACTGTTGTGTTGCCACCCTCCAGACCTCTTGTGGAGAGGGCACACGAAGAAGGAGCTTCAGATTATGATCGCAGGGTCTGGGTTGGCTCATATGGGGCAGGGCATTCCAGGTATTGCAATCCTGAGCCATTTAGGGCTTTATATGTTAAAACCAGCACTTTGAATTGGGACCCGAAACTAATTGGCCCCCAGTGCAGTCAGGCCAAGATTGGTGTTATAATGTGCCAACTGTCTCGCCGTGGTGAGCAATATATCCTGTTTTAGACTTCCTCGGTGTGTACATATGCAAGGCGGTGTTTTTTCTTTCGTTGATGCCTTTGAAGAAATGATTATCTGAAGGTGCTTTATACCAAATCAAACCAACAGCCAAGCCCAGTTGAGAAACAGTGTGGCGTAGTCTTTAGGGTGTTAGACTTGGGCCCGAGAGACCTGGATTCAAATCTTCACACTCTGTCATGCATCTCACTGAGTGACCTGCCCTATGAGCCAGTCACCATATCTCAGCCTAAGCTACATCACAGGGTATTTCTGCTTCCAGTGTCAAAGGCAGCATGCCACTGGATACCATCTTCTGGGAGGCTCTGCTTGGGAATGCAGTTGGCCACTTTGAGAACAGGATGTTGGATTAGTTGGGCTTTTGGCCTGATCCTACAGGATTTTTCTCTCTCTTTTTTTGCAATCTTATGTTTGTGATGATGAAATGGGGGGGGGGGGGTTTAACCACGTAGGCCACCTTGAACTCCTTAGAGGAAAGCTGGTATGCAAATGGACTTATTAAAAAAGTTGACAGTGACTTTCCAAGGTGATGTATGGAGGCTTCTCCTAGCCCTGCTACCTTGGATTCTTTAACTAGAGGTAACCCGGGTTCCTCCACATGACCTGCAGTCTCCCACTCAGCAGTTTTCCCACTGGTCACTGGAGAAAGTATAATTTCTTCTGTAATAATTTCACATATTCCAGCAGCTGCATCTTTATTTTTCTTTAGTAGAGGGGTGGCTAACTTCTAGTCCTTCACATGTTGAAAGATGGCAACTCCCATATTCCCTGATGATTAGCCATGCTGGCTGGGAATGGCGGGAGTTGAAGTTCAGAAACATCTGAAAGGCCACAGCCAATTGGACATCAGTCAAAAGATGGAATTGTACAGCCTCAACTGATTCAGGATTTTCCAAATCAGTATGTATAGACTGAACCCTTAATGTGTTTAGATACACATACAGAGAAACAGCTCGCTTTTAGCAAGAGGCTGTGTACACAGTATGTTTTTAACACGAATGATGCACACATTACTCATTTGTTGTGCATCTTCCTTAGATCTTTCCTCATGTTTGCACTTCTGTTGCAAGGAAACCACATTTCCCCACCACTGTCTGGCTGTGCTGGATTTCATATCAGGGAAAATGTAATACACATACATGCAAGTCCTGCTGTTTTCAATGGGACTGTGTTCTCTGTAGTAAGTGTATCTCGTATTGCAGCCTACATTGGTGCTGACAACACCAGGGTTACAGGTTTGATCCCCATATGGGAGAGCTGCATATTCCTGCATTATCAGGCTTCCTCAACCTCGGCCCTCCAGATGTTTTGAGACTACAATTCCCATCATCCCTGACTACTGGTCCTGCTAGCTAAGGATCATGGGAGTTGTAGGCCAAAAACATCTGGGGGGCCGAGGTTGAGGAAGCCTGGACTAGATGATCCCCAGGGTCCCTTCCAGCTCTGCAGTTCTAGGATTCTTGAATGTGACTGGTTTATGGAGTCAGAAATGTTTGAAGTAGTATCTAGATGGTATAAAAAATCACCTTATACAACTGTTGTTGTATAACCATCATTTACTTATTTTCTAATAAGCAAGCAAAATGCTCTCACTGTCTCTAAGCACACTTGTTAATAAGGATAAATATAGACTTTTTCACGATGTCTAAACCTATATTGATACTGTTCTATTTTCTACATGCAATTATATATTCCAGAGGAACAATTATACGAGTATTCTCATTATTTTTCAAGTGTAATGTTTATTTTTTATGTGTGTTATAAAGAAACAATTCAAATAGTGAACAAGGGTTGTCATGAGCTAGGGTTTTTTGAAATCTTAAACCTAAGACCCGTATTATGTGCAGAGTTTTATAACCAAGGCAGTGGAGCAAATCAAATATTAGATGTATTATGCAGTTTGCAGGTTTATTAAGATGTAGCACATCTCCTTTTGCTGACTTTTTTTCCCCCGTGACATGTCGATAGAAATTAAATAATATCCTCGCTGCCTTGCAATTTGTTGCTTCTGTGAAATCAAATTTATATTCTCTTTACATGCTAATTTATGGTTTAGTCATCAAAGTGACCATTGGCATCTCAGGTTCATAAATAACTAGTTGAATCAGCCCGGAGGGGATTGTGGAAACGTGACGGATTATAGTCATTTTGTTCCATGACATTCATGGGATTTGACTGAATTTTACAAGAGGAGCTTTCTATAACTAAAAAGCATAAAAGTGCCTTTTTGTCTACTGGTGTCTTTTTTATATTTTCCAGGTTATTGGTTTTTATTTGAAAATGTCTATGAAAGCAGGGCAGATATTCTATAGAAAAGTAACTGACATTCCAATCCTGTGCACGTTTACTCGGGAGTCAGTCCCACTGTCTTCAGTGGGGCTTGCTCCGAGATAAGGGTACACAGGGTTACAACCTAAAAATGGTGTCTCCTACCTGTTTCTTCCCAAGTGCATAGTAAAAGTTTTATTTCGGCCCAGATGGTAAACCCATAGTATTCATGTGAAAGGCTGTAGCACATGCCCTGCATTCATAAGATTCCAGGACAAGTTCAGCAGTCTCTAGTTAGAAAGGATCCCGGGCAACAGGATCCCAGACCTCAGCCTGAGATCTTGAAGAACCGCTGCCGAAGAGAATGTAGTACTACTGAGCTACATGAACCATCAATGTGGCAACAGTCTTCGGGCTGGCGTGCTGGTATGGGGAACCTCAGGCAGGGGCCAGATGTGGTTCCCCAGGTCTCTCCGGCTAGACTCTTGCTAGCTCACACACCCTTCTGCGCCACACCCCTTGCGACCCATTCTTTACAGCCTCCTTGAGCGGCTTTGCCTGAGTGGAGTGGAGAGCCAGTGTGGTGTAGTGGTTAAGAGCAGTAGACTCGTAATCTGGTGAACCGGGTTCGCGTCTCCACTCCTCCACATGCAGCTGCTGGGTGACCTTGGGCTAGTCGCACTTCTTTGAAGTCTCTCAGCCCCACTCACCTCACAGAGTGTTTGTTGTAGGGGAGGAAGGGAAAGGAGATTGTGAGCTGCTTTGAGACTCCTTAGGGTAGTGATAAAGCGGGATATCAAATCCAAACTACTCCTCCTCTTCTCCTTCTTCTTCTTCTTCTTCTTCTTCTTCTTCTTCATTGAATTCTGATAATGCTCCTAGCTTCCCTGGGTAGAGAGGTGGGTGTAGAAGCAAACCTACTCTACAAAAGTGAAATTGATATTTCATTTTGCCTCTGAGCCTGCACATCACAGGCATGTGACTCCCATCCCCAGTCCAGTGTTAGAAACTCAGATATATAAGCTAAGCGCCAAAAAGACTCCTTAAACCAGGGTTGCAGTCTTCAAAATGGAATGCCTAGTTGTCATTTGGGGGCCAGACATCTTGAAAGTCGCATTTTCCAATACAAGTTTTTGGTTCCTGAAATTCATTCTGATTGTGCAGATAAAATATTATGGGTGGAATTCTACAGGATGTGTTGCTAGTGTGTAAAAAGAGCCAAGATGCGCCTCCATCTGGTGGAGACGTCAGACACTGTCCTGGCGCCTGGGCATCTTCACTTGGTTGCAAGTGGCCGATACCCAAGTGCAAAATACACCTGGTGCCTTCGCTCATGCAGAAGTGAGTGGTTGGGCTTTTTATGGTTAAAAATGTGGCCAGTGTATTTTTAGGTATTATTACGTTTGCATCACACCTAAGGAGTTCCAGGTGATAAATATGATCCTCCCTCCACTTTATCCAGGATCACCCAGCAAACTTGGCAGTGTGTGGATTCGAACGCTGGTCTCCCAGGTCTTAATCTGACATGCCAGTGTGGTGTAGTGGTTAACAGCGGTAGACTCATAATCTGGTGAACCAGCTTTGATTCCCCATTCCTCCACATGTAGCTGCTGGGTGACCTTGGGCCAGTCACACTTCTTTGAATTCTCTCAGCCCCACTCACCTCACAGAGTGTTTGTTATGGGGGAGGAAGGGAAAGGATAATGTTAGCCGCTTTGAGATTCCTTCAGGTAGTGATAAAGCGGGATATCAGATCCAAACTCCTCTTCTTCTTCTGCCTAACTGCTACAACCAAAATTTTGACTTTGTTTGACTTTGTTACTGTCAACCAAGATTTTGACTTTGTTCGCCTCTCATTTGAAATCAAGATTGGGATAGTCTTCAATAGTGCAGAATGTAAGCATAGAGTTAGAACTTTTGATGGAAAAATCTGGCAATGCATTGTTTAAAGGAAGTTTGGTGAATCCATAGCTGAGAACCAAAGAGCAGCACTTTTGAGAAGCCAAGCTCTTAGGTTTAATCTCTCAAGAATTAGTTGTCTAACTGGCCATTTAAAAAGGTATTATTTTGGATTTCCCAGGCGATTTGAAGGGTACAACACCTATCTGAAGTTTTCAAAGCGACATATTTCTTTTGAAGTGCCCTTCAGTAAAACAAGAGCTCTGAGGCACATTGCAGCTTTTCTGTTCCATTCCAAGTAATCCAAACTTGAGAGAACTGTGTTTTAGGCAAAAGATTCTTCTGCAGACCAACAAGTGACTTTCTTAACTTCTAGCAGACATCTATGTAGTTTCTTGGAACAAGGCTTGCATTGCTTTTAAGTTCTAGCTGGTCAGAGAATCAGTAATGATAGCTTTTGTGCATCTTCCAGACTTGATTTTCCAGTGTGTATGAATGAGGCCATATAATATAATGTTGTAAGAGCAGTGCATGTATTCTCCTTGTGAGAAGTATGGCACTTAAACAAAAGATGTAAGCACTTTCTTCTGACAGGACTTGATGGCTCATTGTGTGGCAGTGAAACCTCAAGTGTGCTCTAAAGCAGTAGTCTTAAACCTTTTTAGACCTTTAACCCAAACATTAATTTGAATGCCTGTATCTTTAAAGGCCGGGACGCAGGTGGCGGTGTGGTCTAAACCACAGAGCCTAGGGCTTGCCGATCAGAAGGTCGGCAGTTCGAACAGGGTGAGCTCCCGTTGTTCGGTCCCTGCTCCTGCCAACTTAGCAGTTCGAAAGCACGTCAAAGTGCAAGTAGATAAATAGGTACCGCTCCTGCAGGAAGGTAAACAGCATTTCCGTGCACTGCTCTGGTTCGCCAGAAGCGGCTTTGTCATGCTAGCCACATGACTCGGAAGCTGTCTGTGGACAAACGCCGGCTCCCTCGGCCAGTAGAGCGAGATGAACGCCGCAACCCCACAGTCGTTCGCGACTGGACTTAATGGTCAGGGGTCCCTTTACCTTTATCTTTTTAAAAGCCATATATTTGCATGGTGGTAGTGCTGCTGTTGCAGGCCAGCTTAGACTGGGCTATAACTTTCTAGTGGGTCCTGACACACCAGTTGAAGACCAATGTGCTAGAGTGCATATTCATCCCCCTGTACCTTGCCGTGGTTTTGGCTCTCACCTACCGAGCTTGGAAGCAAGCAAAAACATAAGAGGTGCAGGCCTGACTTTTTGTTGTAGGCAGACACACACAGGTCATCTTACTCCTGCGCAGGAATGGCACAACCCCCTCCCTGCCTGTTTTGCTTGTGTCACCAGCACTGCATATTGGCTTCTCATGTGTTAGACTATAACCATCCCTCAAATATTCTGAGATAAAAAATATAATATGTGCCAAGTTTGCAGTCACCAGAGGAACACAGTTAATTGTTCATCAGCTGTGTCTGTTAACAAAGCAAGTTGCAGGACCAGAGACCACCTATGTAAAGCAGGTGAATGGCAAGGCATAAACTAATAAGACACTGTTTCTTGAGCAGTGGGTTAAACTGGGTGGTCTACTATATCCCTTCCATGGTTCTGTTCCTCCTGGCCCAGTCAAATATCTACTGAAACTTGCTGGAGACAAGCTTGCTTGAAGGTCCACTTCATTCTCAAGAACAGAAGAACATCAAAAGGGCATTCTGGATCAGACCAAAGGCCCATCTAATCCAGGATCCTGTTTCCACAGACCACCAAATGCCTATGTGAAGAACGTGAGCACAACAGCACTTTTCCTTGCAACTGGTATTCAGAAGCAACAGAAGAAGTAGAATGTGCCCATTGTGGCTAATAGCCATTGACAGTCTTTAGACAACACAAATTTGCCTAAACCCCTTTTAAAGGTGGGCAGCCACAACTATATTTGTGACAGCAAAAATCCATAATTTAGCTATACACTTCCGTTTTGAAAACATGGTCCTAAGCAGTCTGTACTGCAGAAAATGATTTTTCCAAACTCTTCTAGTTGAAAAAGCATCTGCTTTTACGATTTGAGCATAACAGTGCTGGCTGGCAGAGTTCCTCTGCTCTTGCATCCAAATTACAAGGTTATGTAACACTGCTTTATTATATAATGGCAATTAGGAAAGGCATGCCCAACAACCCAGCATAGCAGGCGAGGAAGCCTTCACATTCAAGAGGTGTGCTTGCCACCCTTATTACCCAGTATTGTGAATAATTTTATACAGGTATTCTTGAAGGTGCTAATGAGGGTGTTCGCTTTCTTTTGGCTTCCCCGCCAGGGAAACAGATGTGAGTGGGAGTTTTTTAAGGCAAACTAATCCACTCATTTAGTGAGTTTCTCTGTATTGTTTTTCCTCGTAACCTTTATTCCTTTTCAGTAATTCCCTATCACCCTTCTGTTGCAATCACAATATACAGGACAGGCTGCAACATTAAAATTATAGATTACGGTAAATTCATAGGGTGGTAATTGACGCTAGTCTAAGGATAAACTCATTGAAGTTAATAGACAAGGCTAACTTAGTTTTATTAATTTCGGTGGGTCTTCTCTGACTAGGGCGTAGTTAAATAGAGCCCATAATGTCAGTAAAACACTACAACATTGAAATAGAGGCAGTACATAGACAATGAAATGTCTGTGTGTTTAGCACAAATAATTTTAAAATAATTTTAGTATCACCACCCAGCACAGTAAGTTCTACTTGCTTTTCACTTTGATTTTTGATCATAGGTGTTTTAAAGGAGTGTAGAATTCTTCATGTGCAACACATGGACACTTCCTCTTTGCATCACGGCAAGACTACAAGGATTGCAGTTACTTTCACCTTACGCTTTTTATTCTTACTTTGTTTTACTCGTTCACCTGAACGTATAATTAATTAAGTATAATTCCCAAGCAGACTTGGCAGTAACTGGGTCATTCAGAACAATATTGCCTACTTAACTCTCTTTAAAACTTAAAGCTTTGCACAAGTGCCATTTGATTGGAAATACACCTGGGTCTCTAATATTCATTATGCATGCACACCTTTTCAGTTCCATTATGACTGACAGATGCCAACCTGATGACTAAAATCTGCTTGAATTGTAACTGAATGTTCTTAAATGTAGACTTTTGGAATTGGGGAATATCACTATGCTGATGACATCCAGTTATATATTTATTTCAGTAAGTAGCTAGGAACTGATGCCTTAGTGTTAAGTCAGTGTCTGAAAGACTGTATTAAGTGGTAGAGGCTGAACCAGTTGAAACCAAATCCAACAGCAGCTATTATTGATGGAGAGAGGTCATCTTTATATGTGGTTGATGAGATTGGCAGGGACTCTTAGGAACAGATTTGTTGTCCAGAGATTCTATTGGATCCAGTTGTTGTTGTTAGACAACAGAGATCTAATTGTTCTCATCTATGCCTTTGTAACATTTCAGATTGACTAATGTGCTCTTGAAGATGACTTGGAAAGTATCGTGACCTATCTCTAGTGCAGGAGACAAGGAATAGAAAAATTTCCAAAACAAATGAATGGGGTAATCTCAAACAATTCACAGCTCTGGCAGACATCGGTTTCTAAGAAAGGCTGAAAGATTAACATTTGCTTAAATATTACGTCGTTACTAGGATATTGGATTGAAATAGGGATTCTGACTTGAATTCTCTACCATTTGTTTTGTGATAAAGTATTTTCAGTGGGAATAATTAAGCTTTGGGTATGGGCATGTGAGTTTTGAGACGAGTGACACACAGCAGATTCAAACCTGGACTTTTCTGCCTCTAAACTGGGACTCTTCAACCCCTGGAACCACTCAGCCACCTTATCCCAGTTAATATCTTGAGCTTGTTGCTTAGTTTATCAGCTTTTCTTCCTGCTCTGCTTTGCTTGTTCATGGTTGGTCCCTGCTCCTTCCTGGACCTGTATAGGATAACCTTCCTGCAAAATTGATTCTTGTCCAGTGAACAGCATACAGACCCATCTTATTCTTCCTTTTCTTACCTGTCACAAGTCCTTTTCCTAGCATTTCAAGCAGGTTCTTGTTTTGCCCTCTCAGCCCAGGCACCTTAACTCATTTCCTCTCGAGGAGCGGTATACCCCTCCCCTATCCTTGAGCTTGTTTGCTGCAGACTTGCTAGAGATGTGATCTTGCAGATGACATTAACCTATATATTTGGGTTCATACCTGGACTCACTAGACAGGCATTGTAAATTCAGTTTGTGAATGAGGGTGGGGTTTTTTGTGTGTGCTTTAAAGTAACCAGCAGGCACAGGGGGCCAAAACTGAATCAAGACCCTGATGGTGTTTTGGAGAATTTTCATCCTTTCCTTCCACTGGATCTCTGATTTGGAAACTTCCATTCGATGTGAATGGGGCCTTTCCTTCCAATGAAAATAGAAAGCACAGGGACCCTAACCCAGAGCCTGGATGAAGGTTGGAAACTATTAGGAGACCTGGAGTGTTATGTCTGCCCTAGGCCTGCTTCTGTATTTTATGCAACCAAGAATTACTCCTCCAGCCTGTCTCTCCTTCTTTTTACCCTGTGGTTCACTCAGGAGCAATTCTCAACCTATCAAATTGCTCAGAAGAAGAAACACTTAAAATTCTAGCATCTGAAGTTATCTGTTGACAAGATTTATTATTGGAGTTCCACCGTTACAGCTTGACAATTAAGAAGTATTGGCAAATGTAAACACATTATTGATGTCAATTTTTAAAAGCACAATATTGATTTAGCATCCCAGAGGAATACCATCAGACGCAGAAAGAGAGTAATAGCCATCAATAAGTATTCACTAGTGACAAACACACACACACACACAAAAATCAGGCTGCTAAGAGATGGACTACTTTCTACTGAAATTAAGATCCTTTAAATAGGACTGCTGAGCTCTGTGCCTCCCATCTCTTTGAACTGGAATCTTCTGCCCCTGCACAATCTCAAAAGATATTGCAATGTTAGCAAGTAATTGTGGCACAACTGCATTCCTTTTTCAGTGGGTAGATAATGGTTTAGCAGTTTTAAAAGTGGGAGCCATACTCCACCCTCCATCCAGCATTAATTGCATTTCTTTATTTTAAAAATGCCTATTATATTTCCTTTCTAGTATAAGATGTTTCTTACTACCCCAGTCAACAGATGCTTGAATGCAGCCACAGACTGTGTGTACACAGTCTCGCTTGCAATCAGGGTTCGAAATTAGCAGGGCGCCAGGCGTATTTTGCACCTAAAGATTCTCCATTTGTGAGCGCCTCAAAAAGTCTTGAGTGCATTTTTTTTGCACCTGGCTCAAGGATTACTCAAGCCTTGAAGTATATATGTTAAGGAGTGTAATAATAACGAGTAGAGTGTTTTGAAAACTAAAGTATGGTACCAATATTTTTATTGTAAACACCAAACTAAACATGTTTCAACAATTTCTGCTAAAAATGTGATATTAACAATGGGTGTCTTAAGTGAATTGCCTATTAGCTCATGCTTATCATAATAATAAATAGAAAGTGTTGGCAAACCACCGCCCTCCCCGCTCGTGGCGACCAGACATTCTGTTTTGGCACCCACAACCCAGGTCCCAGGAGCCATTTGGCTCCTAACTTTCCCATCCCAGTTTCTAACACCCCTTGCAGTGATATGTGTACATTCATCAGTGGAGCAGGTGACATGTACGGGGTTGGCAAGACCAGAGAATAGGTTTTTAGAAAGAGGGTCCTGAACATAATAGTTTGGGGGTTGGGGACCTCTATCTTTTTTTGCTTGGAAAACTCTGCAAATGTTTAAACGAATAAAGCATGGTGCATGGCACTGCATAAATAAAGATTACTCACCTGTCACACATTAGGACAGGAGAGTTTCTTCTTCCACCTTTTATCCTACTAAAACATCCCATAACTTTCATTCCCTTTCCCTGGTGTTTCCTTACTGAAATACAGAATGTATGTAATGGTCTAGTTAATTTCCCCTAACTTTTTGTGTAGCTCTCCTAAGCTTTGTGTACTATTTGAAATAACCATTTGTTTGCAGTGCATGTTTCTATTTTGTTTGTGATTGTTTTGTTTAAGAAACTATTTGGAAGCTTATAGGCGATAAGGCCGTCTCTGATGCCTTCAGACGAAGATGGAGATATTTGCTGCTCTCAGATAAAAATGCCAAGGAGCTTTAAGCAAGAGCTCTGACCTATTTTATTGTGTGCGGGGCTTTTTTATATAAAAGAAAACAAGGGGAAGGCAAGGGAGGAACGTGGGAGCAGAGGGTTTCCAGTAGTACAGTAATGGAGATGACCTTTAATATTGAGGCCTTAGGATCAAATTTAAGTTGGCATTAAAATTTTCTAATAAATTCCCTGCTGAATCACTTGGGTTATTTCCCTCTTCCTCCTGCCCCTCAAAGTTAATTCAATAAGGTTGCAATAAAGCAAGCTGTCTGTGCTATTGTAATTGCTCTCAGCAGGCTGGTAATACCAGTGCACAGAATTGCCAGCCGCTGTGCTTTTATTTCTCTCCACAGCCGCCCTTCCTTATTCCAACCCTCACTTCCTTCGTTCTTTCCTCATCAGTCCTCCTGGTGTTGAAAATCTTGCTGCCCTTAATACCACATTCCCTCCTGCTTCTTTTATCCCATTTAAAACGTGGACATGTTTTTTGACAGTGGCGCTTCCATGCACTCTTTCTACAGGAAACAGAAAGCACCACTAGAAATAATAATAGTGGAATGACTGGAGTTCTGTTTTCCTCTCTCTCTCTGATTAATAGGCTGTCTTCTATGGTTCCAAAGTCAATGAAATGAGACCTCTTATCACACACATTTTTTTTTACTGTGGTTATGCTTATTATTACTCATGTGCACCTCAGGTGGGTTTTTTAAAGCTCTTTTTAACTTGTAAAAATTTATTTTGACTCATGACTAATGGGTGATACCACCTTAGTGGTACTCAAAGGCCCATTAAAATTGATAGATTTTAGGTGCATTGATACACTTTTGAAGAGAATCGGCACCACTGCAAATACTGCACTGGTTGAAAACCATAGAATGGTTTACACATGCCTGTATGTTGCTTGACTTACTACTCAACAATAGTCAAGCCACACATTGGCAAAATGTGTGAAGTGCCCCTGCCAAAAAACTTTGCATTTGGGGTGTGAGGTGAGATCATATAAGTGTTTGCTTCTAGTGGTTGGTTGTTTTTTTTTTATCAGTAATGACTCAGCTGCATATACATGCAAGTCTCACTTGATGGCTGAGTCATCAAGTGCCAAACGTACTTCTGTGAACCTGCTGTATGTATAACAATATTTCAAGTAATAAATCATATTTTGGGGCAGTTCAGATGTTGTTGGACTCCCGACTCTCATCAGCCTCAGCTAGTATGGCAACGGTCAAGGGTGTTGTTCGCATCAGTTTGTCTCGGGAGACAATGGGAGAGTGTGCTTTTGGACAGTCAAGCTGTTGGAGAGTTACAGAGCCTGCTGTGGTTGTAGAGACCGATGTGGGAAGTGCATGTGTTATTGAAGGTGGGGCAGATAAAAGTTTCTGGTTTTCCTGCTACAGGTGCACTGGCATTTCTCTGTGCACTGCTCCCAGCAGTCATTCCTCCTCTGGTCACTACTGTGGAAACATGAGCTGAGTGTCAGGGATGGTGGTTGTTATAATCTGGAGGGCCAGAGGCTCCTCATGCCTGGTATAGCTGATATATGAACACAGCACATTTACTTTTTGCTTTAAAATGCATCTAAAAGCTGGATTTAAAAGGTCATAAGTAGGGCGATAGAGGGACGCAGGTGGCGCTGTGGGTTAAACCACAGAGCCTAGGACTTGCCGATCAGAAGGTCGGCGGTTCGAATCCCCGCGACGGGGTGAGCTCCCGTTGTTTGGTCCCTGCTCCTGCCAGCCTAGCAGTTCGAAAGCACGTCAAAGTGCAAGTAGATAAATAGGTACCACTCTGGTGGGAAGGTAAATGGCGTTTCCATGCGCTGCTCTGGTTCTCCAGAAGCGGCTTAGTCATGCTGGCCACATGACCCGGAAGCTGTACACCGGCTCCCTTGGCCAATAAAGCGAGATGAGCCCC
The DNA here is from genome assembly GCF_964106645.2 of Podarcis pityusensis. Taxonomy (NCBI): domain Eukaryota; kingdom Metazoa; phylum Chordata; class Lepidosauria; order Squamata; family Lacertidae; genus Podarcis; species Podarcis pityusensis. The sequence continues at coordinate 65,316,381 of NC_138031.1, forward strand.
GCAACCCCAGAGTCGGTCACGACTGGACCTAATGGTCAGGGGTCCCTTTACCTAAGTAGGGCGATGTATCGATATTTAGCCCTTTCCACATACCTTGCGGTTCAAATAAAAACTCCCACGTATTTCCTTCTTCCATCCCTACCCTAAAATCATGGCGCTGGCGAAGAGGCAATGCCCACTTGGCTACAGATTCTTACCTTAATGCATTTCCAGTGAAATATATGAATGTTCTTCAGCAAACAGCCTGTGCATCTTATCCCTGTAAGATCTTCTTTTATAGGCCATACACATGGCAATAAGAAGCACAGTTCGATTCCCTATGTTTCACTGTCCTGTGCAAAGTTGTCTTTTAGGACCCAAAGGCGCACCTTAGACATAATGAACTCACTCTGATAAACCATAGTTTGTTAGACCAAGAACAAGCCTTTCATTCCATCTTTGCTTCTCCTCCCCTTGTACTCCTGTCTTTGGTGCTTCACTAAACCACATCAGAACTAGGAAACTGGATGTGGTTTATTGAGGAGAGATCAGACCACAGTTTCCCAGTTTGTATGTAATAGCGACTGTGGTTTAATAAGCCCTGGAAGTGTTCCACTACAGTGCACAAGGGAGCTGTGGGCACAACACTCATTTTCTGTCTAATAAATAATAGTTTATGTCAAAGAGAACAACAACTACCAGACTTTTAGAAGACATCTGAAGGCAGCCCTGTTTAGGGAAGCTTTTAATGTTTGATGCATTACTGTATTTTAATATTTTGTTGGAAGCTGCCCAGAGTGGCTGGGGAAGCCCAGCCAGATGGGCAGGGTATAAATAAATTATTATTATTATTATTATTATTATTATTATTATTAAGATCACTATGTCAGAACCAGATCAATGTGGTCTTATTGTGGGGTGTGTTTAAGAGAAATAGTGTGTGATGAAGCACACTAAGCATTTAACAAAGCTTGTTTCTATTACTTCAAAAAGCAGTTACCTGTTTTAAACGAAGGCAATTGTCCTAGAATCCATCAAGAGCATTTCCAGCTAACGCAGTCAGAAAGCTTTATCCCTGTTTAAGGTTGTGCACCTGTTTTGCCTGACCTGCTGCCTTCTCGCAGACTAACTCGTGTGTGTGTGTGTGAATCATTTTTCACACCGCTGCATTAAAGGGTTGATGGACTGGTGTGATTGCAAGGCTAAACTGAAATCAATAATGGGGCTCTAAGTACAAGCAGAAACTCTGTCTCTTCAGTAGCTTCTCTCATATCCCTAAGTAACCTCACAATTTAATTCTAGACCTTCCTCTCCCTCCTCCCTTCCTTACACTTGAGTGACTACTAAATAACTTGAAATGGAGCCCATCGCTTGACAATCCGCAAGCAGATTTAATGGCCCGACTACGTGGGTGTTGCTAATAACTTATCAGTGACTAACGATTCCAGCACTTGATATCAGGACTATCTTGACCCAGTTCATGGTCTTGCTGAGATTAATAGGCCTGAATGATTAAACTGTAATTTATCACTTGACTACACTGCATGGTGATTTCTGCAGCTCCGTGTAGGGTGTGAAGGAAGTTGGAAAGTGATAATATGTTAAACAAATGCCATCTATTAGTTCAACTAAATATATCTGTTCAAAGCAGAGTGGAAGATGTGTGCAGAGAAGGGGATACACTAAATCTCTCCTTTATGTAGAACAAGCATATTCAAAGGTTGCTGGAGATGTGATTTAAATGTATATTACTGAGTTCTGTTTTTACCACACCTTTTTCTCGGTGGCTTCCAGCCAGATTAGAATATTTAAAATCTAATGCAAAATGACTTTCAATATCAAGTGGTTGCCAGTGCATGCAAAGTGCTATTCATGGGGCTTTGCAAGTGCTACCGATGAGCTGGTTGGTGATGCCTGCAAACCCTCTTTGGCCTACCTGCGTCTTTACCTGCTGTACACCTGCCAAGTGTGGGGCAAGTGTGTACGGCTAGGCCAAAATTTCCTCATACTAATCTTCCGCCCACCCACATACCTTTCTCCATCCATGCTGTTACAGGAACCTTCTTGCCCTTGCATAGGAAACTGCCTATCCAGACGGAGATTGGTTTCCAACAGTTGGACCTGTATCCTCTCCTCCTCCTTTCCTTGGTGCATCTGACTTCCATTGGGTACTTCTGAGGGTACTTCTAGACATTTGTTTTTGAGTGGCATAGGAGTTTCTTCAGCACGCTTGACACCCCATTCCGCCAATCCTGGCAGTGATTGCTTCTGCTCCAAGTTGCTGACTGGCAGCTATGGTTGGTGCAGTCCAAACGAGGGACTACACCAAAAACCACCCATACTAGCTTAGTATTGCAGAGCTAAATCATTCTGGGAGGAAACCACCGAAAGGGTCATTGGGAGTTAAACGTCTCTGATAACCTAAAACCTTAAATAGAACTGGCTCACTAACATCTCTGTAAAAATATCTATGATTTGTGTATGAGCCCTACCGAGACATAAATATGAATGTCAGGCCTATAAAGCAGGTCACTAGAGTCATAACTCAGAAGAAACACAGAGCACCAGTGATGTTTTACATTTTGCTTACTGCTGAAACAGTTATTTGACTGGAGCTAAGGCTGAGAATTCCAATGACTTGAATACCCATTTGACAGAACCTTAGTGGTATTGGGGCTGCAGCAATGTGTGACTCTCTTAGACCACTTTAACAGTGGATGCTGAAGGTCACAGATGAGGAGCCAACACTGGTATTGGCTGATAATTGCTCCATCCAGGAGCTGGGGCTGCCCTGGCTTGGGAAGGTGCTGCACGTTAATATGCATATGAAGCTATCTTTTACCAAGTCAGATTATCAGTTCTTTTGGCCCAATTCGTTTAGGTGTGGGAAGCCTTTTTGGGCTCAGGGACCACATACCTATGATGGTTGTAGCCAAAGCCGGAAGTGGGTAGGGCATGCCTTCTTTCTCCCCTGCATTCACCCATTAACCATCATTCTTCCATCTATGCTCTTGATCTCTCTCACGTCATCCACTAACTTAGGAAAGAGCAACATAGCCTCAAGCACATACAAAAAGGAATGCCCCTTTTTCACTCCTCGCCACTCTCACACACATCTACATGTCACTGTCACCCATCTTCTACCACCCACACTCTCATACATTCCTTACATCCACCAGTTTACACACTTTCCTCCATTCTCATACTTAGCTCCATTTTTGGGGGAGGGGAGAATCTCTTTCCTAGCATACAAGGGAAGAGAAGTGAGCTGCTATGGGAGGACTGGAGCCCTCTTGTTTCTCCACTGGCAGCTTGCTTTTCCTTCTGTGTTGGATGGTCCTTGATCAAAGTGATGCTGAGGGGATGTCAAAGTCCATGTTGGGTGAGACTGCGGGACCCACCTCTTTTCTAGTCCAGTATTGTCTAATCCAACTGGCAGAAGCTCTATTCAGATCTAACACAAAGGTCTCCCCCAACCGTTCTACCTGAAGTGTTCTGTCTTTTTTTTTAAATGAAGTTGTCAGGAATTAATTTCTGCACAGAATGCATGGTGTCCAACAGTCAGCTATTGCCCCAGCCCATGGGCTTCACCCATGTTGGATCTGTGGCTTCCAGCATTACTGGAATATGGTATGAAGGATGTCTGCTGTGGCGGATCCCATACCACTAAGTTATTGTCAGAAGGAGCCCTAAAACAGACCCATTGCAAGTTGAAATATTACTATGTTAATCTCATTAAGGCTTTCCCCCCATTATATATCTTCATGGGTTCCTCTGCACCAGAAATTTGCCCTGGTTTAGCCTAACATTCAACTTTAAGTACTACGTTGGCCCCATTTGGATGTAATAAATATCAAGCCATGAAGTTTGACTTGCTTATCCACACTGTGCATGGGTGCCATCCTCCCATAGCTGCACAGGGAAACAAACTACCTAGTGTTATATCTGGCCTAGTGCTATGTCTGAACCAGTGGTTGTGGTTCATTTATCTCCAAACAAACCATGACCTGCAGCTAGAGTCCATTCAGGAAACATAACACTGATAATGTTAAGCCGCACTCCTTGGTGCATTATCTCACTCAACTAAGAGAGGAGATGGAAGCACTTTGAACACACAGCTCATGCACAGTATGCTTAAACAAATCATACTTTGTGACTTAGTGTTACATCCGAACGCAGTCGTTGTGGGTGGATAACATTACCCAGCTCCAGGATACTTGGCAGCAGCTGAGAGCATGGAACTCCAGTGCCTCTGCGAAATCAACCTTCAGGTTGCATGCAGCCAAATTCCGCCCAAAATAGACTGTCATGTTCCATCAAAGTGGAGCATTTTTCCCAAGATTTGTGTTCCAACTTAATGAAACCCACATTGCCGTGCCCCATGCACTCGGAAGACAGTGGACTCTAATGTTTTACACGGAAACATGAAGCTGTCGTGAGTTGTTTTTTAATAAAGACTGTAGTCAAATATGGTGTGTTTTCAATTTCAAAAAGAAAGTTAAATTGTGCCACCTCTATTGCAAGTCCACGGAAAATTGTACTGCAAAGTGTGCCTTTACCATTTATTTTCCAACACAAACTCCTAATAAGTGCTGTTCCACTGGCAGTGTCTGTGTTAGAAAACAGGCAGCAAGTATATTGGGCATACTGCTGTCTCTTAAATTTAATGAAAATGCTTTTAAGACTTGGTGTGTGTGCATGTGTGTGTGAACACAGCAAGCAACACTTCACCTTTTCATCCCTCCCCCAATACCCCATTAGATTTTCAGCTCCATAGGAAACTAAAGAGCCCCTTTTGTCACCGCAAACAAGGACTGGTGATTGAATTACAAAGTGAGTGGAAGTCAGGGACGTGGTCTATGTAAGACTTCCCTAACCTGGTGTTTGACTCCACCTCCCATCAGACTTAGCCAGCATGGCCAAGGGTCAGGGATAGCCATGCCACAAGTGGACATACATTGGTAACCTCATGATTAGACAACTGTAATGTAGGGCTGGGCGATGTTAGGTTTTCAACATCGTGATGCATCACCAGCCAATCATCGCAATCTGGCAATACATCGCAATGTTGAAAGGGAGGAATAAGTTGCCTCATTTTTGGCACTGCAAGACGCTGGGATGAAGCCACCTCAGCTTGAAGCTGAGGCAGTTTCAATACAGCTTGCTCCTTCCACCCAGCACTTCTCTGCTGAGGGGCGGGCAGCCACACGCCCCTCAATGGAGAAGCTTAAAGGAGAAGCCGAGGGAGGAGCAAGCCCGGCCGACTGCGCTTGTTCCTCTCTCAGTGGTATGAGGACCAGAACATGGTGGTGATTTCACCCAGCGGTGTATCACAGTTGAAATCGCTGCCACTCCTGAGTCCCTCTGCCACCAGCTCCCGGCTACAGCTTGTTTCTCCCTCGGCACGCTGGGCGCTGATGGTAGAGGGACTCAGGAGCAGCAGCGGTTTTACTCTTGAGTCATGATACACCGCCAGGTGAAGCAGCCATTATGGTCTGGCCCTCATACTGGTCCTGGGCGATGTAGCGATACATCGCCCAGGTCTACTGTAATGCCTTGTATATGGTGCTACCCTTGTGCCTGGTTTGGAAGGCGTAGCTAGTACAAAATGCAGCTGCTAGGATACTTAGCGGAACACCAAGTTTTATACATATTACCCCTGTGTTGAAAAATCTGCACCAGTTGCTTATTATCTACTAAACCAGGGGTCTGCAACCTTTAAGACAAAAAGAGCCACTTGGACCCGTTTCCAAAGAAAAAAAACCTGGGAGCCGCAAAACTCGTCATTATAAAAATAACTTTTTTGTCACTTTTTTATTATTTCTTTGTTTGACCCCTCAGAATTACACCTCCTCATAGAAATAAACGTTAAATTAACAAGTTACCTTTTTGTGTGTGTGTGATCTTCACTCCCCTTCAAAACAGTGACCAGCGTACATGCCCCTTACAATGTAGCGGGCGGGAAGGTGACGTCGGGACGGTGCGGGACGGTGCGTGACTAACGCACGCACCGCCCCCATGCGACGTCACAGCCAGTACAGCACCCGCCACAGTGGGGCGTGTCAGGGCGCACAATGCGCCTCCTCCCCTCGCTAGTATCCGCCCTGGAGCCGCGGCAAAGGTGTAAAAGAGCCACATGCGGCTCCGGAGCCGCGGGTTGCAGACCCCTGTACTAAACCAAGATCAGGATTTTGTTGGTGACATTTAAAGCTCTAAACAACTAGGAAACAGGATACTTGGTAGACCACCAACCCCGGTACAGGCCAAGCAGATTTTCATGATCTTCTGAGAAGACCAAGTCAGTTATCACTTGGTGACAACACCAAAGCAAGCCTTCTCAGGGATAGTGCCTTTCCTCAGGTGGTTTGTGAGGCAGAGACAGTAATGATCTTTAAACATTGCTTTAAAACATGCAGTATATGTTTACCTATGCTTTCCTGGACTCCGATTCCCAGATTTTAATTATTATTATTGTACACTGCTCAGTTTTACTTGTGACGTGCAAATGTGTTTTGTTTTGATCTCATTTTTCTCCAGCTTCTAGGTAATTGCATTGACTGTGGGTATTGTATTTTTATCATTTTATGTAAAGCGCTTAGAGATTTATATTATGTTAAGCGATATAAAACTTGACATACAAGTATGTAATGCTGAATACATAATACCCAGAGAGTTGGATGCCAGCCAACCTAAACCCAGGAATCATTGTCTGTAACACCAATGGTATATGTTTGATTGGTATTTTTGTATTAGCAGACGTGTAATGACATAAAGCTCAGGGAAATTTAATAATGGGTTTGGCAGGCTCCTGCTGAAGGAAAGAGGCAGCCCAGATGGCTGAAAATGGCAGCCAAGAATGTTTTGTTACATGTCTGCACAAAACTCATTACATGTGCATAAATAACGATCTCTTTAACTGCTTCTTCACGATATTTAAAACCGTGATGATATGGGGGGGGGCTGTTTCCAGTTTTTTTTTAATGAGGCCACTAAAAGACACATTTTTCTGTGAAATGTATTTATCAGCTATAAAGAAGATGCAATTAACAGCTTACCCTTGTATTTTCAGTTTTGTTGTATCCAGTATAAAGAGTAAGAAATGCTATCATCTCAGCCCATTGTTGTAATGCTAAACAGACTTTAGATGTGCTTATACATGTGGCTTTTCATGACGTTGGCAAAGGGATTCTTGCACCGTGTGAGATTATTATTATTATTATTAATTCAATTTATATACCACCCTTTATCAGAAAATCCCAGGGCAGTGTCTGAACCCTAATAAGCGGAACCATGGTTTATTGAAACAAGCTAACTTCATAAAACCCAGGTTTGAAATTATCATAAATAACTTAACTGCAACTAGTGAAAACAGAAGCAAAAAATTGTGATAGCATAGGAGAGAGGAGGGAATGTCAGCCCACAGCTTACTTATGCTCATCCCCATAATAATAAACCATAGTTTGTCATTGCATCAGAATGCAACAGGAGCATAAGAATTTTATGCAAACAGAACACTTAAAAAAAATACGGTACGTTCCAAATGGACAATTAAATTTTTTAGAATGCATTTCATGTTGCACATTTTCTTGCAAATAAAATTAAAAATACAAATTAGTGTATATAGATTGTTAGGAGTGCCGTCTACCTCCCGTTAGTTGCAAAACTGTAATTTCATGTTGAATTTATGGAGCTGAAATAAACTAATAATCATTCATTAATCTGTGATGTGGTTCTGAAAATGGTTTCCAAGATACTGCTGTAATAAAATGCAAAGGCTGCTCATCTTCTTAACCGGCAGAATTTAAAAGGCTGACTCTATAGTTCTGCGTGATTCAGTCACCTAATGAGAAGCCGTCCATCAGGCCAGCCGTCACCTTAGTCCTTTCAAATGGCAACTAAATTCTTGCAGAGCCTTGTCAGGGTCACTTATTGATTACTAGTTCTTCTGAAGAACAGCATTCTTATTGATTCACCTACAGTTCACTACCTTCACTTTTACATACATACATACATACATTTTGAATATAATCTGGTTTGTTTTGCGTTTTTATTTGCTTTCCTCTCCATTCAAATGCCAGACAGCTATGAGAAAACAAAGTGCTTAAATCTCAAATGATTCCACATAATTTTATTTTTCTACATGTTAATTTTTTTATTGTTTGATTGTTTCATCCTTTGGGTGACAGGAGAAGTTATTTTCATACAAAGGAATCATATGAGTTGACGTAACAGTAGTCGAAAGGCTAAACTAGACAAGACTGATCTGCCTTGGTTTTATGCTTGTAATAAAGGACTAGGCGGTGGCAAAATAGATTCATGCTAGATCAGGTAAAGTTTTGCTATTGGCTTCAATAAGATTAGATTTAACATATGTATAAATCTATACAGACAGTGAATTGGCTCTTCCATGTATCTATGTTTCTCTGGCTTCCTGTTTCCACCACACCATTCTCTTACTCCTTCCCAGTGTTAGAAACTCAGATATATAAGCTAGGTGCCAAATGCCTCATTAAACCAGGGTTACAGTCGCCAAAACAGAATGTCTAGTTGCTATTTGGAGGGCAGGTGGCTAGAAAGTCCTATTTTTCAGTACAACTTTTTGGTTCCTGAAATTCATTCTGGTTGTGCAGATAAAATATAGCGGATAGAATTCTATAGGAAGTGTTGTTAGTGTGTGGAAGCAGGCAAGATCCAAGGATCCTCAGGCATGCATCTCCAGATGGTGAGACTTCAGGCACAATCCTGGTGCCTGGACATCTTCACATAGTCACAAGTGGCCAAGAGCTAGGTACAAAATGTTTCTGGCACTTGGTGAATTTCAAAGGCTGATCCCTCCAACCCAGTTGTCAGGCTTTGCCATCTTCTCCTCTCAGATTCTGCACATTTCTGACTGCTGAGTTATTATGTGTTTGTATTAGGAATCCCTTCCCCACATAGGTTTGGTGGTGGTGGTGGCTGGGTTTTTGGCAGATTCTTCGTTTTGTTGTGTACTTCAGGGTTATGCTGAACCCGCTGGTATTTCTCTCTTCTGTGTCGGTGGTTCAGTTTTGGCTACACAAACAGGAGCATGGGGAGACTTACATTTGAAAATAGAATCCTGATTATATATGTACGTTCCTTGTGTATACACTCGCAAATGTGCAAAGATGAACTGGGAACGTGGGACGTGTTGCTAGTTTAAATAATCATCTCTGCCTTTATTTTCATCGCTAGGTTATTTGGATGGCACTGCAAAAAAATTATTGTTTGGTGCCTTGTTCAGTTGTGCGTAAGGTCAAGTTCACACTTTGCCTGTACGTCTCTCATCACTTTAGTGCTTGATGATGCACAGCTTTTTGAGACGCTGTCGAAGTTCTGTGATATTTTATCTATAATTTATTTTATTTTTATTTTTAATGTTTCCTTCGAGGACCCAAGGTGATGTTCATGGTTCTCTTTCCTCCCTCTCCCCCATCCCCATTTTATCATCTCAGTGACCCTGTGAGTCAGGTTGGGCTGAAAAAGAGTGATTGGCCCACGGTTACTCTGTAAGCTTCATGACTCGCTTGGATCCTAGCCTGATCCTCTCTTAAGTCCTGCAACACACTGGCTCTCATTCATCCTTGAAAACCATCCATTGGCTTTTGAGAGGTGATGAGCATACATGTATGAATCAGCCCTTATTTTTAAGCACATGCTGGGTGTATACTGGTTTAGGACCAGAAACATTTAAGAGGCAATGGCTAGTGGTGCCTGCCTGCCTGCCTGCTTGCACAACAGCAATGAGGCTTCTGGCAGAGCAGATTTGCGGAGTGTGGCAGAACGGAAAAAGTCATCCTGTGTGCAGGTAGAGCCCTACTTCTGCGATGATGGAGCTCACACTATGTGTTCCCCCTTTTTTCCTTGTATCAGTTTGAAGCAGTTGTGTTCGGTGGCCAAAACAAGCACATAAGTGATACGTTTCACTTTACGAACAAAATGGTCCAACTTACTCCGACTTGTTGCCTTTTGTAAATTTAGGGGTCAGATCGGAAGGTAAGCCTGCAGTCGCTGGAACAGAAAATCAGTGGGAGAAAAATGTTTTAAGCCTGCCGTGTCTGCCTTGGAAAATCTAATAAGGTCGCTTTGTAAAAATGATTAAACATTTCTGTACATTCTCGCTGCACTAGAGCCCATGATGATGTAATTAGCACCATGTGACCTTTGCTTTATGCTTTCAGATGGGATCCATAAATATTTAATAGCACGGGAGACTCTCTGTTCTCTCTTCATAAAAGAAGGAAAGCTCTTGTCAGCCGCAGCGTGGCCCTGCCTTCAGAAGTCGCAGCATGATGACTTGCTTGTGCTAAACCGTATCAAATCCAATTGCTTGCTTCCCCGAGTCCAGCTAGCTTGAGTCAGCCATGCAAGGAACTATGCAGCACTTGATGAATTTGCGAGAAACTGTGTTTGCCTGGGGCTGCTTCTGCATCGCCTGCAGAACGGACCTGGGCCGGTAGCAGGGAACAAGACAATGGCTTCAGCGTAGTGAGATCCCACGCTCCCAGAACATGAATGCGACTCTGCTATTTATTTATTATTTAACTTTTGAAACTGTATGTCCCACCATATCGTTGAAGCCTCTAGGCAGGGCACATGTCAGTAGTGCATGGCATGGATGGGGCGCCATTTGTCTGGTTCCCTCCTGCACGGTTGTCTTGTCCGCCTGTGTGCTGCTGTATTGTCCGCTCACGCAGTGTTGAATTGGCTCCCAGCCTTTGGGCTGCACATGTAAAAGTGGACCTACACAGAGTAGCCATGACAACACAGCAAGTGGAAACCGGAGGGAACATGCCGGAAAAGCTTTGCTTTTAACTTCAGGCCTCCTTTGCCTTGTTATTTTGGTTCCATCAGCCGCTAATGCTCAGTGCTGGTTTGTTTTACGGGGAGCTACCGTCCTTGAGGACACAGGTGGCGCTGTGGGTTAAACCACAGAGCCTAGGACTTGATGATCAGAAGGTCAGCGGTTTGAATCCCCGCGATGGGGTGAGCTCCCATTGCTCGGTCCCTGCTCCTGCCAACCTAGCAGTTCGAAAGCACATCAAAGTGCAAGTAGATAAATAGGTACCGCTCCGGCGGGAAGGTAAATGGCGTTTCCGTGTGCTGCTGTGGTTCGCCAGAAGCGGCTTAGTCATGCTGGCCACATGACCCGGAAGCTGTACGCTGGCTCCCTTGGCCAATAAAGCAAGATGAGCGCCGCAACCCCAGAGTCGTCTGCGACTGGACCTAATGGTCAGGGGTCCCTTACCGTCCTTGCTCCCACTGCTCTCCAACCCCACCCCGTTGCAAACTCCTGCAGTTACATGTGGACACCTCCCCCATAGCTCTCCTCACAGCCATCCCCTCAGGGTTCACCCCAAATACAGCTCCCAACAGCTTGCCCAAATCCCCCTTCCCTCAGAAGCTCGCCCAGTCCCACCATGCCCCCTGTCACTGCTGCTTCCGGTAAGGGGGCAACAGGAACAAATTGGAGAAATTTGACTTTCTTCCCCCTCGTTGCTCTCCTGCCCTGTGGCAGCAGCTGCCCTGTCCCCCTGGCCTGGATGTTGTCACCTGTGGAACTGGACTGGTGGGGAAGGGAAGAAGAGTGCTTTTGGCATGGAGAAGAAAGCCAGAACCCACCCCCGTTGGCATTGGTAAAGGAGAAGGGCGACTCCATCAAGCCCCCTCCTCCTCTGAGGATTCTGCCATCAAGGGAAGAACTGGGAGTCAGGAGCTGCCCACCTCTGCAGGAAACTCCTTACATGCACATAAATCACAGTCTCTTTAGCTGCTTTGAAAACAGCAATGACATTGGAGTGGGGGCAGGAGGGATATTCCTTTTTTAAAAATTCCAGGGCTGTTAAAAAAGCTTGAGGACAGGGGCCATCTTAGACCTGATTTCTGTCAGTCAATATGAGAGCTTCAGGGCAGAGTATAAATTCTGCAAATAAATAATAATAACAACAACAAGCGTTAGCCTCTTCCAGACTCTTCACAGACTGTTCCTCTTATATGAAGAGACCAGTTGCTTTCTGCACCAACTAATCTCTTCCTGCCCCTTCTCCCAGCCACTGTCCATTCGAAGCCGGTTTTTCACACTTCATCCTTTCATCCAAGTGGCCTTTGTCCCCCTGCTCCTTGCATGAAACATAACCCTTCACTCTGGCTCTTCCTTTCAGTTACCAGAACCTCCATTCAGGTGTCAGTTTCAAGAGCGGCATGCGTCAGAGACTACAGTAGAGACCTCTGGTGCCTATGTGCCGCTATGGCTTCTGCACAAGGCACAAGAGAAAACATAACTTTCAGGGCACTGCATTCACAAGGGCTAAAAATATCCCTCTTAAAAACGTGAAAGGTGAAAAATCGAACATTTCCCCCTTCCCCGCCAGAAACAAGGTGCTTAAGACATGGGTAGGCAAACTAAGGCCCGGGGGCCGGATCTGGCTCAGTCGCTTTCTAAATCCGGCCCGGAGTGCAGGAGAATTGTCAGTCTTTAGGCTGGAGGACTGGCCATTAAAGAGACAATGCTGCTCTAAAGAGACACAGAATGTAGGAGAGCTGGCCTGGAGGCAAGACTCAAAAGGCCTCAGGTTTTGTTACATCTTTCTCAGAGAAAGTTGCTCACTAGGACCTCTGCTTGCTAACCTGCCCCATGGGGTCCTCCATGGAACAAGAACAGGACATGCATTTTGGAACTTCTTGATTATGTTGCTTTCTGTGAGCTGTTTCTTGTGAGCCTGTCCTCTCCAGGTCTTCACCTGTTCTGGACACCAGTCTGCCTGCCCCTCTTTTCCTACTTCTGATTCTGCACAGATCAGGGGTAGGCAACCTAAGGCCCATGGGCCGGATGCGGCCCAATTGCCTTCTCAATCCGGCCCGCGGACAGTCCGGGAATCAGCATGTTTTTACATGAGTAGAATGTGTCCTTTTATTTAAAATTCATCTCTGGGTTATTTGTGGGACCTGCCTGGTGTTTTTACATGAGTAGAATGTGTGCTTTTGTTTAAAATGCATCTCTGGGTTATTTGTGGGGCATAGGAATTCGTTCATTGTTTTCTTCAAAATATAGTCCAGCCCACCACATTGTCTAAGGGACGGTGGACTGGCCCACAGCTGAAAAAGGTTGCTGACCCCTGGCACAGGTGTTCTTCCCTAGTCAATTGAAAGCAGGAATGGGGAGCCTCTAGCCCACCAGATGTTGCTGAACTACAATGGTCTCATCCCTGATCATTAGCGATGCTGGATTGGTCTGGTGGGAGTTGATGTCTGACACCATCTGAAAAGCCACAGATTTCCTGTTCCTGATTTAAAGTCTATACTGCTAAGAGGGTATTAACAAGGACACTGTCTGAGAATGGTTCCTTCAGACTGGTTTGAAATAATTTAATAATGTTGTGCTAGCACATTACATTCATTGTGATGATTCATTCATAAGATTTTCAATTGATTACCTGATGTGCTCCCTCTCAAGCTTGGAATTTGAAAAGGGTTGTAAACAAGGGAGCCGACGTACAGCTTCCGGATCATGTGGCCAGCATGACTAAGCCGCTTCTGGCGAACCAGAGCAGTGCACGGAAACGCCGTTTACCTTCCCGCCAGAGCGGTACCTATTTATCTACTTGCACTTTGACATGCTTTCAAACTGCTAAGTTGTCAGGAGCAGGGACTGAGCAACGGGAACTCACCCTGTCGCGGGGATTAGAACCACCAACCTTCTGATCGGCAAGTCCTAGGCTCTGTGGTTTAACCCACAGCGCCACCTGCATCCCTGATCTCAAGGTAATTAACTGTTAAATGTGGACATCTTTTTTGTTCCCACAGGGGGGAAATCTGATTAGCATTTGAAACTGCAACCCTCTTTGTAAACATCTGCTTTCACTCTTAAAATTCAAAGTAAAATGAAAAACATAGCACTCATGCTGGTTCGCATCAGTGTCCTTCCAAGTAAGCCACTGACTGTTTCCTGAGAGAGGAAAAACACATACCCTTGTATTTCTGCCTGTATTAAATGACTGGTTTGTTCTCCTGCTGTGCAATGCAGTGTAATCATGACATCATGAAATGGTGTCACGGCTTAAACCAAACCATAGATTCTGTTGTAGCGAACGATCAATGCCATTTTAAGATCATCTGCTTACTAAGGTGTGTTGTAGATGTGACTGCCCTCATTTAAATGCCACTAAGAGGTCTTCTCTGTGACCCCCCCCCCACATCCCATGGAGGGTGCTTTGAATTGCTCCCACAGCCTGTGCCTTCCATGCATAAGGCCCATGGTCCAATCCTGACATCTCCAATGAAAGCGTATTAAGTTGCACTGGTAGAACATCCCTTTGCCTGAGACCCAGGAGAGATGCTGCCAGTCAGTAGAAGCAATAATCATTCTCAGCTGCAGCAACTCCATACACTTTCATAGATCCATAACTTCACACTGTCACCCAAATAAAGAAACCTTAGCTGATTGATCATCTGTTTTTTAATTTATTCTTGATACATTAAATATGCATAAATGTGCATATCGAAAACATTTATGTCTGAAGAAAAAGAGCATATTTTGTACTTCACACTTGTGTTACAGCAGATGCCGATTTAGAAGAGGCATTTCTAAGTCTTTGGAGGTTGCACTAGCCTAACTGCATTTTTCCAAAGTTCTAGTATTTTATTTCATTTTTTAAAACCTTTATTTTTAAACCTGCTGCCTAATTTAAGTAGGGGCACCTTTTTAAACAGAACAATCTAAGCAGCTGATTGTTGCAGCTGTAGTCTTCCACTATGCATCAACTGATGTACAGTGGTACCTCAGGTTACAAACACTTCGGATTACAAACTCTGCTAACCTGGAAGTAGTACCTTGGGTTGAGAACTTTGCCCCAGGGTGAGAACGGAAATCGCACGCTGGTGGCGCAGCAGCAGCAGGAGGCCCCATTAGCGAAAGCGTGCCTCAGGTTGAGAACAGTTTCAGGTTAATAACAGACCTCCGGAATGAATTGTTAGAGACCCGAGGTACCACTGTATTGGAGTCTACGGGCATCAGTTTTGCCATTGGCAGGGCATTGGTTGGCATTGGCAGACACTGGCTGAAGCAGCTGGTGACCCTGGAAGATAAGGAGCTTCCTGGGTTGACCATAATACTGCCACCATGGCCCGCATAACTCACTGAGCTTTTATTTTGGTGTATTAAAGTTCCTTTCAAGTGTTTGGTGACATTTATCCTTGATAGGCCATTTATGTAAATGAGCTCTTTAATGAAGTCTGCATTTTAAATTAGATACATTTTTATTTTAAAAGAAAATCCTCTGTGCTTTCTTATTCTTTATAATACTTGAATTAACTACGAATGTTTCTTATGGGAATACTTTTAATTCCCATCTCGTACAGGTTAATCGCAGTAATAAAAAGAGCTTCCTTGCTTGTCCTTTAAGGGGTTGGCATACTAATGAGACTGTTTGGAAAGCTCTGATGAAAACCATCTATTTGCCTTTTTAAAAACACATTAAGTGTGACCTTCCTTTAAAATTGATATACCTCTGTCATTAATTTGGAGGTGGGAAAAGAAACGAAAGTGAGAGAAGCACTTTGCTTTTTATAGCAAGTCCTATTGAGGTCTGATACAGATTATGTTTGGGTTTGTTTGTTTTTTGCCAAATATGCCACCCAATAACACTCTCTGGTTAAAAATCTGTGTAGTGTTCATTTAACAGTGTCATCTTCTACCCTAACATAAAATTCAATGTAATGCTCCCAAAATCAGTGTAATGCTTGTTCACCTCTGTATCTGCCTCCCTACATCTCACCCTTTAATGTAAAGTCTCCCTGTCTTTCCCTCAACAACCTCAACCATGGTTAATAGATCAAATGGATTTGGTTTCATTTTGCATTAGGATCAAAAGACCTTGCTGGCCATGAGAAATTAATAGGCCAAATTTCACTGTGTTGTGAATTCCATCTGTCAGGTTTAGAATAAGGTAGGATTTAAAAAAAAAATTAACAAATAAAATAAGGCTACCAGCATGAGTTTTCTCGCAGCTACCAGCATGAGTTTGACCAAACTCCGGGAGGCAGTGGAAGACAGGAGTGCCTGGCGTTCTCTGGTCCATGGGGTCACGAAGAGTCGGACACGACTAAGTGACTAAACAACAACAAGGATTTTTAAAAAACCTTTAACAAATAAAATAAGGCAGACTTGAGGAAGAGGTGAAGAGTGTGCATATGTATACTTCGCTGAGACCACCAAAGTCATCGCGTGCCAAGGATTGCTAGCTAAGAGCTAAGCCACTCATCGCCCAGAATTGTTCAAGTGGAATTCCACTTGAACGACAGGGCTTCCCTTCCTCTTCTCCTATGGAAGCCACCAACCCACCCAGAAAATCTTCTCAGGAGAGTTGGGGAACCTCCAGAACAGATTTAGGAGCACACAGGAGGCCTGCCTGGAGGGAGCAGGGGAGGAAGTAGAAGGCCCTTTACTCAAGAAGACAATCAAGCAGGTATTTTGCATGTCTCCTGCAGTTGCCTTCTTGGCTCATGATTATTAAATTCACACTGTAAGTGTTTTTGCCTCAGCTATATGTATGTATGCTATATTTATATCCCACCTGTACATTTCTGTGAGGAAGGATAGACTAGAGATAATTACATGCCCATAGCCATCCACCTGGCTTTATAGCTAAGTGGGGAGTTGAACGTAGACTTCCATCATTCAAGCCCAGCATACAGGTATAATGTTTTGTTTTTTTGTTTTGATTACAGCACTATAAAACTCCCCCCCCCCCCCCGCTGCTTCATGTTTCCTGGGGCTTACAGGTTTGCTTGGATTGAAATCAATATTTCATCTAGTTAGCTTTTGGGAGATTAGGCGATACACCACAACCAAGCATAAAATCATTATAAAGCCTCTATAGGGTTTCACCTGTTACAATTATGAAAATACGTATTTCTTTCTCCTTTTGAGCATGTCCCTACAGCTGCTATTTGGTGCCTGTAAAAGTCTCTACCTGCTGCCATTTTGTGACTCGTGGGCCTTGTGCTCTTAAATTCAGCTCTCTCAAGTGGACCTTGGGGGTAGGAATTTTAAGAGCCCCTGATACTGCAGAAGTAAAAAATAGCTCATTAAAACTGATGATCAGCACATTCATGATGCTAGAAGAATGATACATTAAAGGAAAGGCAATAATACTGATATCCAACATTCTGAGTCCGCATATCAGCTAATTTACAAATTTTAATGTGATAATATGCCATCTACCCCTTATATCTTCCTTTTTCCCAAAAATGGTTCTCATTTACTTCCTCTCAGGATGAATTCTTGCCCGCACTTCTAGTTCACAAATCCTCTTTTCTAAAAAGGCTTCCCCCAAACATATAAGACAACTGGCAAATATATGAAGGAGAAAATAGGAGTGTGAAGTGTTTCCGTATTTATAGCTTTTGATGTGCTGAATAGAAGTGGAATAATAGGCCAAATTTAGATGCTAAGACAGATACCTGTTGAATACAGCAGCCTTGCATCAGCAGTGGGGGAACTGGATCCAGCCAGCCAAGTCCTCCACCTTCCATGGGCCAACATTGGCAGGTGGACAGGACCACAAACCTATCCAGCATAATGATGTCAGGTAATGACACCTGTGAAAGTTCAAAGGGGGTCAGTGTAGCTGCCCATCAGCGTACATCTTCTCTCCAAACCCCTCCCCACTCCACTAATACCTAGTAATACAAGCTATCTATATCTGTTTCAATCACACAAAGTAGTCGTGTTAGGGGAGGCTGATCTCAACTGGGGCTGCACTACAGAGGAAGATGGGTCATCTTTTGCCCCTGCAACACAACTCCAATCCATATCCAATGTAGGTCTTCCTTCCACTGCTATTAGCAGCTTTGGGAGTATTATTTTGTTTGCTTGCTTGTTTGTTGAATTTATATACCACCCTATACCCGGAGGGCTCAGGGTGGTTAACAGAAAATATCACAATATATAAAATCAAAATTAAAACAATAGCCCAATAACACCTCCCCCAAAAGAGCCACATTTTAAAAGGGCATAGGATGTCAGTCAGATCAACCAAAGGCCTGGTTAAAAAAGGAACATTTTTGCCTGGTGCTTAAAGGTGTATAATGAAGACACCAGGCAAACCTCCCTAGGGAGAGCATTCTACAGAAGGGGAGCCACTGCAGAGAAGGCCCGTTCTCGTGTTGCCACCCTCCGGACCTCTCGAGGAGGAGGCACATGAAGAAGGGCCTCAGAAGATGATCTCAGGGTCCAGGTAGGTTCATATGGAAAGAGGCAGTCCTTGAGGTGTTGTGGTCCTGAGCCATTTAAGGCTTTATAGGTCAAAACCATAAAGGTAGCCAGTGCATTCGGACCAGGGTCAGTGTAATATGCTCAAACCGTCTTGCTCTGGTGAGCAACCTGGCTGCTGAATTCTGCACTCGCTGAAGTTTCCAAACCATCTTCAGAGGTTGTTTAGATTGGTGCTGGTACAGAGAGTTATATACAAACCCCTGCCCTGCTCCAAACCCAGCTCTCCCTGCATGTCTGCTTTTTGTAACTGAAAATGAGGTCAAGAATTCTAGCCATGGAAGTCCTGCACTTTGTCGTTTGACCCTTGACCTTCGCAAAAAGAGCCAGGCAGACACTGGGAGCTGTTCTTGCCTGGGGGCAAGTAAGAAGTATATGCCCCTGGGTCACCCTATGCAGAACGCGCTGAACATCTGGTTCTAGTATATCGCTTTGTTAAAACAATGGAACAATGCTCTTAAGTGTTCAAAAGCACAGGGGAATCCCAGCAGGCATGTAGCATCTGAACATGATCTGAAATATAAGGCTTCTTTGAAATGGACCACAAAGATAATATTCGTGCCACTGAGCTCCATTTTCTTTGTGTGTAGAATCTGTGACCTCTGGGTCACGCTTTCAGTCCTATCACAGTTCTGCTTATAAAGCAAAGTTGTCGGCTCCAAGTATTTAAATCATCTTCTAGCTAATGCTATTCCGAGCAGCATCAACTGAAGGCGACCACATAGTTCCCATTGAAAATCAGTGGGAATATCCCATGGATTTCAATGGGAACTAACTGGTCACCTCATGTCCCTTTAGATCGTGAGAATTCCCAATATTGTACCAAGCAGGCGTTGCCTTCTCATTTAGAGAAGCACCCTATGCAATCTTTTGCAGTCTTCCTTTTCGATTTTCCAAAGAGCGACAGTATTTGGATGTTCAATAAAAATAAAAATGTTGCCTTGTTTTGGTAAAATGTGATGGGATCTTTGTAGATGGCAAGAGCTGTGGCAAGGAGGTGACATTCCTCATGCTTAGCACCAAGCTATCTACTCTTGATTTTACAAACTACTCCACTTTAGATTCAGGTAGGTAGCTGTGTTGGTCTGACGCAGTCGAAATAAAAAGAAAATAAATAAAAAATTGTCCAGTAGCACCTTATAGACCAACTAAGTTTGTTCTGGTATAAGCTTTCGTGTGCATGCAGTATCTGAAGAAATGTGCATGCACATGAAAGCTTATACCAGAACAAACTTAGTTGGTCTATAAGGTGCTACTGGTCAGTTTTTTATTTTTATTACATCACTTTAGGCATTGCCGTATCACCTTTTGCATCAAAAGATTAGAGTGGGCGGCCATTCTAATTGCACTTCCTATTCCTCTTTGCTGATAGACTTTAATATGATCCTTTTGGATCCTACGCTTTAAAAAATGTGGTTTCTGAGGTTTTTTTCCCCTTTTAAAAAATAATTGCTGGATACAAGTACCTCTTCCACCTGCTTGCCCTCCAATGTTTTTAGATATTCTTGGAACTGGAAAATGAGCCTTGTTGTGATGCTCATTAAAACCGAATGGTCAGCTTTATAGAACTGCCAGTAAGAATTTTGTGGGTGATGGTCCAAATTGACAGGTGCCTTAACTTTGAAGGTGGCACTTTTTCTGATACAGTGATATATTCGTTATAACTGCATATAAGCACACAAAAATAAATAAATTCACACAGCGAACCAGGGTTGAAATCATCTCCCTGGACTTGTAACAGAATGGAATGCTTTCAGATTTATAAAATAGTTTCTGGAAGTGAGGCAGCCAAGTTGCCTGTGCCTAGTGGAAATGCATGAAAGGACAAAAATGTTTCCAAACAAATGTTAGATGGTGTCAATGGAGAATGTGTCATGCAGTCGGCTTTTTGGTTAAGTGATGACTGGTCTTGATACGTTGGTTCGAGCTCAGAGGCAGGTTCTACACGGCACAAGTAAGAGAAATTTAGGTAATCAGGTTTTACCATATTCCACAGATCTGAGCACCAGTTTAACAGCACAGTCCAAACCCATGATCCACCAGGATGCAAGTTTGGATTTGGCAGTTTTGGGGCTTTCTCGACTGAGCCAGGGCTTAGCTTGGACTACACCAGCGCAAGTCAATCTCCCTAGCTTTGCCAGGGCTCACCCAGTGGAACTTACACAGGTTTAAGTCATCAAAAAGGGATGTTCTAGGGACAGGATGGGGCAAAGAGAGACTCACATCTATCTTTTTTTCAGTCTTTTATTGTTTGCTGGATTAAACAAGTGCTCCTTCAACAAGTCTTGAAGGCTTAACACTTGTTGTGTTGTTATTTTTAAAAGAGGTGGCCAACATTCTGAAATTACAAAGCAAAGCTTAAAAGTTTGACACTGTCAGTGCAGGCATATCACTTGCCCACCTGGGGAGTCAATATATCAAGGGTCTTCTGCACAATACGTGGTTATTGCTTTTCAAAAACTGCCATAGATACCAGTCAGTTTTCTAGTAGTTGCTACAAGCTTGATTGAAATTGCAACTTGTGATTTATCCAATGAACTCCATCTTTTTAAATAGGCAGCCTGTATGGAGGGTTAATTGGGAGCCAGAGCAGAATTGCCTTGGGGTGACAAGTGTATATTCACTAGATGTGTTGTTTGTTCTTTCTGCATATGTACCATAATGAACAGTAGCCAGAGAAATAGATCTGTTAAAAGGCTTTCTCATGCTAAGAAGAATATTTGCAATTGCTGTGACAGTGCAACACTGCCATCTGTCGGCTAACACATATTTCTTTTTCTTTTTTTAAGTTAGACACAGATTCGCTCGAAATTAAAAGGTGTTCATAAAGATGGAAGCCTATTTCTGAATTATTTAACGGTCCAGTTTAAAAATCAGGACTTCATGAAAATTATTTGAATTGATTATAAACGCATGGACTCAGGAAGCGTTCCACAGGAACAAAGAAGGGGAAATTAGGGTTGTTCATGCATTACACTGGGACGCGGGTGGCGCTGTGGGTTAAACCACAGAACCTAGGACTTGCCGATCAGAAGGTCGGCGGTTCGAATCCCCGCGACGGGGTGAGCTCCCATTGTTCTGTCCCTGCTCCTGCCAACGTAGCAGTTCGAAAGCACGTCAAAGTGCAAGTAGATAAATAGGTACCGCTCCGGCGGGAAGGTAAACGGCGTTTCCGTGCGCTGCTCTGGTTCACCAGAAGCGGCTTAGTCATGCTGGCCACATGACCCGGAAGCTGTCTGCGGACAAACGCCGGCTCCCTCGGCCAATAAAGCGAGATGAGCGCCGCAACCCCAGAGTTGGTCACGACTGGGCCTAATGGTCAGGGGTCCCTTTACCTTTACCTTTTTATGCATTACACTGACTGCAGTTACAAGCTGTCTCCTTACTTGCATAAATGTTTGTTTGAAAGTGTATACACGTGTTGATCTGTACAGCTCAGCTGTTGTGTACACAGACTGTACACTCGTTGAACATTACATGTGAATTACTGGACAAGCGTATAGCTCAGCTATTTTTGTACATAGATTCTATATTCATCAGATGTAACAGATAAACACACCTGATGAGGATCCCATGTACACAACATATTAGGGCGTGTCATTTTAGGGAAACTTAATTTTTGCACATTTCTTCAGGGAAGCTTAAAAATGTGTTTTTGGGTGAGGAATTAAAAATCTGTTATTATTTTTAGGATTAGACATTTGGTATCATTTGGTAAATCTGTGTTTGATTAAAAAGCACATAAACTGATCTTGGAAAAAGATTTTTACTTTTACCTTCTGAAAATGTCCAGTAATGCCAAATAATAATAATAAGAAATAGTATTTAATATATAATATAACTGCAAGTACTTGGTGATCAGTTTTAATGATTTCTATACAGTTTTACACACATTTTACTTGCCAAGCAAAACTAAATTTCATTAATTTAACCAAAAGTATATTTTGAATTCCCAAGTCATTTTACAAGTTTTTAGCACCCCTCATTTTTGGAATTTGAAAGCTAAAAAATTCAACATACCCTAACAACAAATGGAACCATGAACCATGAAGTTACTTCAGTTCAGGATCAGTTTATTATCTGTGCTGTGGACAAGGCTGGTGTCCTAATGCAGATTGTTCTGCCATTCCCTTTATGGTACAGAAAAGCTCCAAATATCCAGGAACTTACCATAGAAAAGTAGTGTTACGGTCGATTTTTCAGGGCAGGAGCTCATCATGATAGCCTCTATAGCCACATGCCCAATGAAGTGTAGCGTTGATCCACCATTTACGTACATGTACACACATCAAAAATTAGTACATAACTTATTATTATTATTATTATTATTGCTATACTTCTTTATAATCTCAAAGCGGTTTACAACCTATATTGGAGCATCAGATAAAATAATCCAGAACAAAACATTCAGTATACAGTGGTACCTTGGGTTAAGTAATTAATTCGTTCCGGAGGTCCGTTCTTAACCTGAAACTGTTCTTAACCTGAAGCACCACTTTAGCTAATGGGGCCTCCTGCTGCCGCTGCACCGCCAGAGCACAATTTCTGTTCTTATCCTGAAGCAAAGTTCTTAACCTGAAGCACTATTTCTGGGTTAGCGGAGTCTGTAACCTGAAGCATATGTAACCTGAAGCGTATGTAACCCGAGGTAACACTGTACATTCAGAGCAACATAAATAACAGGAAACTAAAATATTACCTTAAAGATTTCAAAATAAAATATTACAAAAGAGGTCAACTACAGAATGCACATTTAGCCCAAACGTTAACAAAATAAATCACAAACATTTCAAAAGGAAGCTTTACTAAAGTAAGTCAAATATAAAATACACATTTAAAACAGCATAATTAGCAAGAGAATAAAATATTATCCTAAGCCTAGAAGGTATCTGCTACTGCTGCTGCAAATCCTGCCAATGGTGGTTCCTGGCGGGGGGGGGGGGCGGCTGTGGTCATTCAGGCTCAGTGACCTGGGTCTGCACTAAGAGACAGCCAAGACTATGCCATTTATTAGGATCAGCACGGTTCTAATGCTGTGTGGACTTCCCTGAAAGTAAGCTCCACTAAACTCTGTGGCACTCACATCTGACTGCATAGGTTGAACCTGTAAAATACGCTGAGCTTTAACAAAAGATCTTAAGCCATCTGAAATGCACCCTTTAGCTTTTAGTTAGAAATGCTAGCAATCTTGCAAAGACGAAAACCGCTAGCATGAAGTAGGAACCCTATCGAAGAAAAGGAAGAGTCTCCAGCCTCTGCTTGATTATTTTCCTTGTTCTCACTTCATTAGCTTGGCAGATCAAGGAGCAGTGGCGTAGCGGGGGGGTGCAGAGGGGCCGGGCGCAACATCTGGGGGGGGCGCTCGCACTCGCAGCTCTCTGCCCCTACCGGGTTAGGGGGCGCAAATTACTTGCCTTGCCCCGGGTGCTGACAACCCACGCTACGCCACTGTCAAGGAGCCTTTTGTTCTGAAAGGAGTCTTGGAGCTTGGCTTCCCACACTCCCCTTCCTTTATACCACTGGCTAAGACACCTTTAGAAAAACAGTTTTGCACACAGGAATCTTGATACAGTGGAACCTCGGTTGTCGAACGTAATCCGTTCTGGAAGACCGTTCGACTTCCGAAACTTTTGACAGCCAAGGCGCAATGGATGGTTAGGAATTTCAATGGAGAAAATTGAGAAGCGCGCCTCAGAAGCCGTTCAACTTCCAAGGTGTGTTCGAAAACAGAAGCAATTACTGTATTTTTCGCTCTATAAGACACACTTTTCACCTCCTAAAAAGTAAGGGGAAATGTGTGTGTGTCTTATAGCGCGAATGCAGGCGGGAGGCTCTGCTCAGCGCTCCCTTTAAAGAGCTGCACACACACTCTGTGCGCTCTTTAAAGGGAGCGTGGCTCTTGGGGGAGCCTTCTGCCTTAGCCGCGCACAGCCTCTCCCGGGCAGGGGGAGCCTTCATCCCGCTGCCTGGGAGAGGCTTCGCGCGGCTATCCCAGAAGCCAGGACAGCAAGAGGCTATCCCAGAATCCAGATCCCTCTTGCTGTTCTGGCTTCTGGGATTCAGAATATTTTTTTTTTCTTGTTTCCCTCCTCCAAAAACTAGGTGCGTCTTATGGAGCGAAAAATACGTCTTATAGAGAGAAAAATACGGTACTTCCAGGTTTTCAGTGTTCAGAAACTGAAAAGTTCAGCTTCCAAGACACTCGAAAACCAAGGTTCCACTGTATGTTGACTTGTAATAACTTGGTCAACTCCGAACTCTTACAGACTTCAAGGATAATAGATTCCGGGATATGATTCAGGGAGTTGGCAGAAATCACTCCCGTGCATGAAGGGAGAAGCCACTTACGATCTGAGGTGCTGATATGAACTTGTATATGTAGCACCGAATTCACAGCTCTTAACTGAGGCGATGAGAGGGAAGGGGTTGCAGGATACACACGACCTTTCGAATGTCAGCGAGATAAAAAGTTAATGGTCACAGAAGGTCCAGACATTTATATTTACTCGCACGATACACTGTCTGGAAAAACAGTGGAAACAGCTTTTTTTTAATAATCAAGCTCTCTCAGACAACGTAACTGCAACTTATGAAAGTAAGCTTCTCTTCTGAAAAGAATCAGGGCAAATTCTGAACACATTTCTCTCGCCTGTTCATGCATTTGGTTACAGGCAGCCAATGCTAAGTTTAAGGATTGCATCCATAAATAGCTTGTGGTGAAATGGAGAATAAATATGTGGTGTGGTGTTTGGTTTTTTTTTTTTAAGAAGAAGCCTGGGTTATTCATTCATCTTAAAGCAATAATACAGAAAAAAGTAAAATGTGAAAAACTTGTATTTGCTGGGGAAGAGCTGGCAAATTCCTAAGCATATTCCTTAAAATAAAATAAAAACACCTCCCACCATATCCATGGAAATAAATTCAGCTCAATTAAAGCAGGACTTGCTTCCAAGTAGGAGTTGCCAGCTGAGCCCAAAGCACTGGCCTGCTGCTCTGTGTTTTAACATCAGCTTGATCCACAATTATTATTAATTTTTGTAGTATGAGCATAGGTGTTATCACCTGCTAAGAAGGCAGAGCATAAGTTTGTTCAAAACAGAGGAGCAACGTCCAGAAAAAATGTTGGCAATCCTAATTTCCAAACACTTCTTTATCGCCCAATCCTATGCATGTTTATAGTGGTGCAAATGAAATTCATTCCCAAGCAAGTCTCATTGAACTCAGTTGCACTTCCTTCCGAATAAAAATGTTTAGGACTGGGATATAAACTAAAGAAGCATCCGTGGACAGCTCTTTCCCATACTCTTACTTCCTGTTGCTTGGGGAATGTGCCAAGCTATTTTTATGTTTGTGTATGTATTCCTTTTGATAGCAACACACCAGCTAGGACTGTGTGATCCTGTAGACTAATGGTTGCTTCATCTGAGTAATCCAAAGGCCCCAAATGCTCAAAAGTTCGCCTTAGCAATCTTGCATTTCAGCTATGCTTTAAAAGTGATGTCGGGAACCATAAGCATCAATGTAAGCTGCAAGCAAGATGTTATAAACTCGGGTCTTCAAAGTGGATCTGTGGATTCATCAAGCTGAAATCAGAGGCTGGGACCTCTAAAGAGCATTTCTGCCAGAGGCTAAGTGACTGAAGAGCTTCCTTAGCCGCCCCGCCCCCCCCAAAAAAATACAGATATCTGATGACGTGAGCACATATGAAGCCAGTTACTCAACAGTTTGACATCATTGGGGGGTGAGGTAAAGGCAGACAACAGCTATTACACTGAATTACGTTCCTATTTACTTTCGCTGTCTTTGGGATCTTTTTTATGTCATCATGTGGAGCTGTTGTTGTTCCATGTTAGTAGTCGCCCTTCATTTCCTAAGGGGACAACAGGCAGAGTTGCTGTCGCCGCTTACTTATTGCCATCTGTGCAGATCCTCCCAGAGCAGTGATCCCTAAAGCTTGACCTTTGGAAAGAAGCCAATGTCCACCCGCTGGGCCTCTTACTGGGTTTTGACGCTGACTCTCCCTGCCTTTAAACAGCTACAACTTGAGATTCTCAGATTTGACCTGGGATGGGGGGAAGGGGTGGAGTTTCGTGTCTGGACAGATTTTCTTGGAACCTAGTTGGTGGGAAATGCTGTGCCAGTGAGCAGAGGTATCATTTTCTTGCAATTGCATTCAGATCCTGCAACTGCCACCTCCTTAGAAGGCGTTGTTGAGAGTCATGATGGCTCAAACCCAACGGTCCTCAGAAGCACTCATTCGCTTGCCACTGGCAAGTGGATTTTCTAACATAGTGAGGACAGGGTCAAGAAAAGTCCACATCCTTCTCAGAGACACTCAGAAATTAATAAAACTTATCCCTGCTTTCTGGCAGTCTCCAAGTCTCACGGTAACAGGCATGAGTCTTCATCCAGTTCAGTGATGGCAAGAAGGGCAGGATAATTTCAACCCAGTAATCCTGGTACTTGAGGTACCAACTCACATCCAAGTAGAACCTGCTGTTCCTTCTGCTGGAGGTGATGTGCAAATCATTTGCTAACTCTTCATTGGAGTTTGTTGTGGAGAGTTTTTGGCAGGGGTGGAGTTACAATTGTTGCTTTTCTTAAATCGCCAAGTCCGTTGGTAGATCAACCGTGGGATAAGCTTTGCAACACTCATTAAATGTCATTAGAAACCATGAGATTAGAGAAACTTGTTTCTGAGTCATTAGAAAAGGGATGGAGATGCTGTGGCCCTTGATATGTTGTTAGACTCCAGCTCCCATCATCCCCAGCCAGAATGGCCAATGGACAGGTTTGCCATTTCTTGCTTCAACACATCTTTCTATCATGTTGATTAGCTTCGCTTTGCGTCCATAAGGACAAATAACTATCTCTATTTAATTACAAAAAAACATGACTATGGTTTCCACAAGTCTTTCTCACTTACTTTATGATTTTGACCACAACGTGTGCAACTTTAGATAATGGATGACCCAGCCTTTTACCTCTGGCGTGGCGTGAAATGCAGAATAAATTCTGAAGTGGCTGTATTTGTCAGTTCTGTTTGTTGGGGTCAGTTGAGTTGCCAAGGACAAGTGGAGAGCCCCCTGAAACCTCAGCTGCAACCTGCTCTGCAATTGGCAATTGGAGAGGAGGACAAAGACTGACTGTACAGAAAAAGAACCTGATGTTCATGGGCTCTCGAGGTCAATGCTCCCAAGCCTTTGACTGCTCTTTGCAACACCATTGAGCAAACAGACTCTGAGAGCAATAGCATGTTTTCCTCTCCCTCTCCCTTGAAGAGGCATTTGATAGCAAACTTGGCAGCTTGGACTGAATCGCCGGGGAGGCCAGCTGCTTGTAAGCATTTGGTGTGTGCATCTGGCAGGTGGGTGGTGGGCAGTTTCTCCCTGCAAACTGGAGACTTCCAATTTCCGTTTTGAGCATCTGATTTGTTTCAGGGTGGTTTGAGCCGTGTGGGTTGCTTACTCCACTGCTAGCAGCAGCACAGTGACAGGGTAGCACCCATTCCATCAGAACCAGAAGAAAATGAGACTAGGTGCACAAATTGGAAAGTATTCATAAAAGCAGCAAATCCTATGTGTTTTGAGCTGAAACAAGCTCTCCAGCAGTGAGCATTGAGTATTAAACAGAAGCTTCTTTCAAACTAAGTGTTTCGTTCTACCTTGAAATATGCTAGGTTTCCCACTTTACAATTAAATTCAATTTTATTTTTGCATTTATTGTTCACTTTCTGTGGTGTCATTGGGTGTAAACCCGTAAAATAACCATTTGGAAGCAAAGTCCTTGCCTGAAAATGACCCTTAAACTAGACTGGGGCACTTAAGGTGTGACAAGGGTGGAAGCAAATTTGCAATTGCAATGCAGGCTGCCCATTTTGGGCACAATTTTTCCACCCTGGGGGGGTTTTATGTTTTGATGGGCAGGAACTGTTCATACCTCCATCACTTCCACTTAGAGCACCTACTTTCATGCTTCCTCCTAGTCAATGTTTCCTTAGAGGAGACACTATTTGTGTGGCTTAGGAAGACTTTCCTTGAGTGCAAATTACCTTAATAACATTAAAAAAAAAAATCCAGCTTGCCAAAACATAATGTCTTTTCTACATCAGAACGTAAGTAAAATTAGGTCATTTGAAAAATTGAAAAGACAGTTGTGTAGCAAAAGAACTGCAATGAAACACAGCATTAGCTT
Organism: Podarcis pityusensis; assembly: GCF_964106645.2. Lineage (NCBI taxonomy): Eukaryota > Metazoa > Chordata > Lepidosauria > Squamata > Lacertidae > Podarcis > Podarcis pityusensis. The sequence goes on from NC_138031.1 coordinate 65,344,843, forward strand.
ATTTAAGACTGGTGTCATAAGCTGATGAGAATGCAGGTGGTTTCTGGTTTCTAAATAGCTTTTACATGGCTGCCATTTGAGGTTAAACAGAAATGTTATGGGTAAGAAGTGTAACTGTGCACATCTCTGCAGATAACCATGCAGCAATATAGCATAGAAATTGATGAGGGGTTGGCTGAACGTGTGAGCCAAATGTTTTGTTTGAGGTAGTAACAGGTGGCACTGTTTTGTTGCGTTATTCCTCTCTGTGGTGCTGCACTGGATAGTTCAGTTGGCTGGAGTGTGGTGCTGATAACGCCAAGGTTGCAGGTTCGATCCCAGTCTGGGAGAGCTGCATATTCCTGCACTGCAGAGGGTTCAACTAGATCAGGGGTCTGCAACCCGCGGCTCCGGAGCCGCATGTGGCTCTTTTACACCTTTGCTGCGGCTCCGGGGTGGATACTAGTGAGGGGAGGAGGCGCATTGTGCGCCCCGACACTCCCCACTGTGGCGGGTGCTGTACTGGCTGTGACGTCGCATGGGGCGGTGCGTGCGTTAGTCCCCTACATTGTAAGGGGCATGTACGCTGGTCACTGCATCGAAAGGGGGCATGTACGCTGGTCACTGTTTTGAAGGGGAGTGAAGAACACACACACACAAAAAGGTAACTTGTTAATTTAACGTTTATTTCTATGAGGAGGAGTAATTCTGAGGGGTCAAACAAAGAAATAATAAAAAAGTGACAAAAAAGTTATTTTTATAATGACGAGTTTTGCGGCTCCCAGGTTTTTTTTCTTCGGAAACGGGTCCAAGTGGCTCTTTTTGTCTTAAAGGTTGCTGACCCCTGAACTAGATGATCCTCAGGGACCCTTCCAACTCCAGAATTCTATGATTCTATGTTTAACCAGGTTGCAGTCATCAACTGAAGTGCAATATATATGTGAATCAGCCTAAATATTTCAGGGCCAACTCTATGAGGCAACAGGGAAGAGTGATCTGTTTCGGCATGCTGGGAGTGAGAGATCAAATAGATGAAGCCAGGAATTTGGTGTTTGAATGCTGCAGAGTGAGCCCTAGTGATAGAACAGGGGGAGCATTTGGGCTCCACTTCAGGCAGTAGAATATCTTAATCTGGGTCAAAAGGCCACAAAACAGAGCACTACAGGAATAAATGATCTGTATAAACAATTGTAGGCCCATATTTCTAACATTAAACAACTGCAGACTGGTTCCACACCGCCACCTCCGAACCCTGAAGGCACTTGATTAAATTAGTGGTTGAAACATTCCATCCAGGAGTTTGACAAGCCTTATCAGGAACCTCAGCTGGTTCCTTGAGCCACCTCCTCTCTGATTCCGTTTTGCCATGGCTGTTAACATTGTAATTGAGAAGCCAGAAACACCCCAAATATTCAAAAATTGGCCCTAGAGAAGCCATAAATTAACTTGCAAGGAAATACGACAAAGGGAGTGAAAACCAATAAAAGAGTAGCACAGAAACAAAGCCATTGACTGACTTTGAATGGTTGCCAAAGAGAAGTTCTGTACTTTTTAAAACGGCATCAATCCAGAGAAAGCTCAGGGTCCACCATGCACTGCCTGGTTCTCTGTAGCAATCAAAGCACAAACCTGCGACAAACTCATTTCTGTATCATTATATGCCCGTGGACATTTTATAAAAACAAATCTGAAACTGGGGTGGTGGTTGTTTTTACAACTGCTCATTCAGTCAGATGGTCCAGATTATACTTCAGAATTATTTTGGACCTCCCTTCTCTTGGAATAAAATTAGCTATGCATCCCATTATGCTCACAAATCATGTTTGCATAAGCCTGCATAAATGTTTTGGGTTATTAGTTAGAAGCGACAGCCTCATTTTGCAAATAACAAAATTTGCAGGATTTTGGAGAGGGGTATTAGGATGATAGAGGAATTCTGGAGAGGGAGTTTAGGGAAGATAAAGGCATCAAGTTTGGCTTGCTCTAATTAGGCCAAAATCAGTAAACCAGAAATTCAGCAGTTGCTGTGCTTGGATCTGCCAAGTCCCAGCTTCTGCCAATGTTAAATGTTGGAACAACTTTTCATAGTGTTTTCATTTCAATCGGCATAGAGGAGGGGAGTTCATAAAATTGACACCGAAAAATATAGGAGGGATGGACTCAGGCAACTAAATACATTAAGCACTCTGATCATAGAGAAGCAGCAGTCAGCTCTCCAGCAGCTATGATCTTGAAGACTTTCCCCCCATTTTTGGTTTTTCCATTTGTTTCTATGGAAACGCTGAGACGGAAGAGACGTCCTGCCAGGAAAAGTAAAGTTGGAACCCTTGTAAAAATACAAAAAACATCCTCTTGCTAGGGAAGCAGAAATTAGCATTTGCCATTCTCCTTGCCAATAACACCTACAAGAGTTGGGGTCCAAAAGGCCTGCGGGGATTCCTGCCCCCCATTAGTAAAGTGCTGTGAACACAAAGACAAGAGACCTGCCAAAACTGGAACGGCAATCCATCACTCTTCTCTTTAAAAGGAAGCAGGCCACTTAGGGCCGATTTAAACTCTCATCAGAATCCAGTGGTAAAAGCTTTTCCTGGACCGTGTTCTTTTAGGTTGCAATGGGCAAATGCCTGTTTGACTGCTCCCCTATGCTTGTATATTTATTGTTTAAATTTACAGTATATCCTGCCTTTCCATGTCTCCATGCTCAAGGCAGCTAACAGCATTGAATGCAACACAAATCCAAATCAGTATATAGGGCAACCAAGTTAAAAACCAAAACCAAAAAGAGCTTAGTTCCATGTAATTGTCTAAATAAAAAGGTCTCCATCTGTTACCAGAAGACCATCAGAGAGTGGGGCTAAATAGGCCCTCCTAGGAAGGGAGTGCTTTTGAATTATGGTGCTGGAGGAGACTCTTGAGAGTCCCATGGACTGCAAGAAGATCAAACCTATCCATTCTGAAGGAAATCAGCCCTGAGTTCTCACTGGAAGGACAGATCCTGAAGCTGAGGCTCCAATACTTTGGCCACCTCATGAGAAGAGAAGACTCCCTGGAGAAGATGTTAGGAAAGATGGAGGACACAAGGAGAAGGGGACGACAGAGGACGAGATGGTTGGATGGTGTTCTCGAAGCTACCAGCATGAGTTTGACCAAATTGCGGGAGGCAGTGGAAGACAGGAGTGCCTGGCGTGCTCTGGTCCATGGGGTCACGAAGAGTCGGACACGACTAAATGACTAAACAACAACAAAGGAAGGGAGTACCAGAGCTCAAGCAAAGCCACTCAAATGACCCTGCCAGTCACACTTCAAATGTTACTGGAACTGTGGGAAAGGTGCCCTCCAAAGACCTTAAAATACAGGCACAGTTTGTATGCAAGGAGACAAAAACTAGCAGACAATGGAGAAAGCTGATCTGAACTCATCTCCATGACATGCTAGCTTTCTGTTTGCAGGGAGGACTCTTCTCCCTCTCCCCCACTGCCACACACCCTGTCCTGCTTGGATATTGGGTATCATTCATCCACCACCTACAGCTCCTAATTCTACAGTCCATCTGTATAAAACTCTTTTACCATCTGATTCTGTTAACTGTGTAAAGCCATCTTTTGTGCAAATCTTGCTCGGTTACTATTATTCACCATTTTTATTTACTAAAAGAATTGCATGTGAATGTACAGTTCCATAGTCATCATCCCATTGGGGGGAAATGTGTTTGTATGCAACTTGCATAGATCTTAAGACAACAAATTACAAGCTCCATTCTGAATAACAGAATGGGGCTGAATAAATGAATTGGGGTGGGACCATGTGCATGATCACTTATGCCATTGAGAGAACTGAGAGCGCTTTCTTTACATTGGAAAGCTTAGTAGTAAAGTAAATGGTAAAAGGTGCTGGGCTGACATTGGATGAAAATCCTCTCTCCACAGCTGTCAGCAAAAAGAATGATTACATTTGGTCATACCCTTCCCTGGCTGAATACACAGCTGATCAGCTGAGCTGGGTTTTATTTGGTTTATTATTCTTATAAATTCTACAGTTACCTGAACATCTGATCTATTGGCTCTCCATTCTGGCAGTGCACTTGGGAGAGAATGTAGTGTTCCCTTGCCTACGTTGGGCAATCCAGCATTCCTGCTTTTGGCTAGCCGCACAAAACCCCCAGCATAAACAAAGAAAATGGTTAACAAGCACAGGTAGTGATGCCCCCGCTTTTTCTGGGTCCTCTAGAGGCTTGCCAGTGCAGATGTACATGCAGCTGGCCTTAATTGCTATGTTCAAAAGATTATGCTCTGCAAATATTAGACAAGAAGCAGATTCAGGTGTTTGCCCGTGTTTTCGTGAGCAGTCAGCTCAGTTTATGAGAGCCTTTTTGCTCCGCTTCTGTGCGTGAGGCTCTTCCCACATGCACACAATGTGGTAATGTAATGCACTGCACAACAGGCTGCAGTTGTGTGTTGTGCTGCTGCTCAGTGGGGAAAGTTCCCTGCAGGTTTTGCTTTATTTGTTCTTTGAAACAGGGGTGGAGAGCCTCTGGCCCACTAGGCTCTCATATCCTGCCCATAGCCCTCTCTCCTAAGATGTGGCTAGAATAATCACCTGTAGTGTGCCTGTTTTCTCGCTTTTTAAAAAAGAAACCTCACAAGTCAAGTACATGGAAGTTAGCATTTTCTCATACCACACTATCTGCAGTCTAAAGTGATGCCACTTTAGTCTACTTAGAGGAATATTGTCAGGAGCAGGTCAGTAATAAGTCACATGGTGTCTGAAGTTAACTCTTTATTCAAGGAAGCAAGGTCAGCTCAGGAGGCCACGCCTAGTGAGCATAGCAACTCATCCCAGCAGGTCTTGCCCCAGTGAGGCAGTTGCGAGGACTGAAGGTCCCCACCACTCTCCAAAACTCCTTCTTCCCCTGGTCCTTCCGCAGGAACCTGAGGCTCCTTTGTCTTGCCTCTCTTTGCTCCACCGTCTTCATTCCTCTTTGTGTTGGGAGGAGCTGGTCACAGCAGCAGGAGGAGACCCCTTGGCTTCTTCACCAGCCTGACTCATCTCTGCCTCTTGGCCCACCTCTCCAGCCTCCTCTTCTGCCTCTGGTTCTGGACTGCTCTCTGCTACACTCTTCCTGCTCGCTAAACCCTGTTACCACTTTGGCTTCTGACATCTCCCCCTCCCAGTCTTCTCCCTCTGACCACTCATTGTTGTCCCACCACCAAACCCTGGGCTCTGAGCCTTTTTCCATTGGGCATTCAGCTGGTGCCTCCCACCACTTCTCGGTATCCAGCCACTTCATGATAAATATGCACTCAGAACTCTGACCCCCCTTTTTTTTTTGAGAAGAGAATTTGAGATTTGTGCAAGTTTGTTTATTTTTGCATTTATATCCCACTTTTTTCTCAAATGAGCTCAAGGTGATCTACATGGCTCTCTCCCTCCCCAATTGATCCCCCACAACAACTCTGTGATGTAAGTTGGGTTGAGAGATACTGGCCGGCCCAAGGTCACCCAATGAGCTTTATGGTGGCCTCAGGTCTCAATACCCTGGTCCTTCTCCACTGCTCCTCTAAGCAATACAGATGACAGCAGTCAGAAGAACAACTATAGCAGTTATTTTAAGTAATAGCAGTGCACTAAAGTCATTGAGAAAGTGGCAAGGAACCGTGGGAAAATGCAGCACGGGAGAACTTTGGATTCTCCTTTTGAAGAGATCAATTAAACAATGCAGCTAAACAGTACAGTTGTACCTCGGAAGTCAAACGGAATCTGTTCTGGAAGTCCGTTCAACTTCCAAAATGTTCAGAAACCAAGGCACGGCTTCCAATTGGCTGCAGGAAGCTCCCACAGCCAATCGGAAGCAACATCAGATGTTCGGGTTCCAAAGAACGTTCGCAAACCGGAACGTTTGCGACATTCTGGGTTTGTGACATTCGGAAGCCAAAACGTTAGACTCGCACGATGTTTGAGAACCAAGGTACAGCTGTATTTGAAATGGTATGAGGCACTTGCTGCCATGAGACCAAAAAAGAGAGACTTTGATAAGGATGCAGCCGAAGCACAAATAGATGCTGAAGAACTCACAATATAATTCAAGTGGAGGTGCTTTTTCTTTAAGAATCAGCACTGAGTTGCAGGCCTTGATCTCTCATTCTGAATAATTACTGTGTTTTTAAAGAGCCAAATCTTTGTCACATTTATTTTAAAAAATACAGTGCATTAGTGGAGTGTAATAATTTCACTGCAGAAATAATTACTAGCTATTATGGTATTGTTTGACAGATGTTGCATTCAATTTAAATACAAGTATCTAGGATTTGACAATCAATTTCTTGTTATGAAGCTAAATGACTTCTGTATAGGCATGTTAGCAACAAACATTATTTTTTTGCCTGCTCGTGTAATTCATAGGCTGCTGTTGACATTTCTGGGTACTAAAGGAGCAGAATGCTTCCTTGCAGAGAAAACCAGTCTTGCCTTAACAATGGGCTGTAACTCTTCCCTCGTGATGAATAGCCCAGTCCAAAACCCAATCGTTTTATTGTGCATCTTGGGCCAGGTCAGTCACTCTGCAAAAATAGGATTCCCAAGGAGACAGCCCTGTTGAAAAGATGCCTCATAAAAGCCACTAGACTTTGAAAACTAGCTCGTGGTTGATTTGTGTTAGTAGCCTTCTTCAGGCATTCTTCTTCAGCGCTGAGACATCAAGGGAGGGGTGAGCTGTGGGGATGAGCGAGCCAGCTCTGTGTCCTTGTCCCTCCCCATCCTCCTTGACCTCAGCAAGTTGGAGGATTAAACTCCTGAAGGAGGAAAGAGACTCCTGTAGATGAAGGCTCCCTGCAATTCTTAGAACCCAAGTTTTCCAGGGTTCTAAAGCACACAGAACCTCCAGCAGTACAGGTGGCTCCCCTAACAAGTTCATCCCCGAATTCAAAGCAAGTAATAGAAATGTGGCAAAGGGGTGAAGCTAGCACCGTGCCCACCCCACCCCTTGTGTGTTTTAACATCATAGATTGTCTGAAAGTGTTATCGGGGGGGGGGGGCACGAGTTGTGCAGCCATGTTTATATATTCGAAATTTTGTGCAAGGGCTTTGAAGTGGAGGGGAAGCGTTGACCTGTGTGAGCTGAGCATGTGAGCTAAGCAGTGAGCAGGAAGGTATGAAGGGAGCTTATAAGTTTGCATTTTCAGGGTTCTAAGCACAAGGCAGCAAGCACTAAATTCACGTCCAAACCCCCTTTCTACATTTCTGCTCAATGCAGGATGGTTGGGGATGGAGAAGATGAGCCAGAAGGCACAGCACCCCATCTTCGGTTTAAACTTCCCTGTATTCTTTTGAACATGTGAACAGGGGCTCTGTTTGCATATTAATGTGTAAAACATACACAACATTAATTGCTCTGCTGCTGCTGAGCTGGTGTGATAGTGATGAGTGTTGTTACTAGAAAAGCCCCTCAACGATGAAGTATACATACAAGGAAGACTCTCTTTTTCTGCCTAACCTATTTTACCGAGTTGTGATGCCAAAACACAACAGGGAAGCAGCTTCCACATCAGTAAACATTAAGTATGATTTGTGCTTTTGCTAGGCTGTTTTAGACTAAACACAACACAGATGATCATCTTGTGCTTATTCTTTGTGCTTTCATCATTCCCTTGTAAGAAAAACTGTGTGGGAAAAGTTACAGCGCTTTTTTATTATTATTTTTAGGTCACCATTGGTCAACTTTATTCAACGGAGAAGTTAATTATCGAATGCCCACAGAACATCTGATAGTGCATGAACTCTTCTTTGCCTGTAGCAGTGGCGGATCAGCCTCAGTATTCTGGAACACGCACAGATTTTTACTTGAACATATTGTATTCTCTATGTATATTTGAGCTGTCTTGTTTCTCCACGTTGTTCACTAAGTCTTAACATAAGCTGTCCAGAATTTTTCATAGTGTGCTTTCAATATGCCAGTAAGATGATAACAATGTGTTGCCATGTCTGAGTGTCGCTATTTGCTTATATCAAGTTTTCTTGCCAATAAAATTCCATAAACTGAGGTTTGCTTGCTTCTGCTACTCAAGTTAATGTCTTTTCACCTAGCTCAGAAACTGGTAAATGAATATTTATTGCAACTTGGGGAATTCAGTGTAGAATTTGTGACAATCTCAAAACCAGGTGTGGGAACTTGAGACTCTCCTCGTGTTGCTGAACTACAACTCCCCAAATCTCTGGCCATTGGCCATGCTGCCAGAGCTGAGGGCAGCTGTCCTTCAGCAACATCTGAAATGCCAAAGGTGTTCCCCACTCCTGTTCCAAACCATTTCGAGACCTCATTTCAGAGAATGCAGTTAAGACTTCAGTCCTAGATCAATTTTTACTAAGTTCATGCACTGCAGGCAGTTTGAACCTTAGCTTCCACTCCAGTACAAACCAAATTTCCTGAAGTATAGGGACCCATAGTTTTGTTGAACACTGCTTAAGCATTTCAAAATTCCATGGGGACTTAATCTACTTAAAACATGTTATCGGAAGAGCTATGAAATTTACAACTTAAAAGGATTGCTTTCAGGCACCTGAGCAATGGGGTGCTGTGTTTTCCAGAGGCTACAGATATACAGGTATTCACTTGGTATGCCATATCACAGCAGTGGCAAGGGCAGTTTGGCCCACAAGGCTCCCCCTCCCAAGCTGCATCAGGTCAGCAATGGGGCATGTAAACATGCAGCTCCCTGCCAAAAGTGTAGTTTGTAGGCACCATTAGTCAGCTGATCACTGATACTTGCAAATTCCTGCGCCTTTGTTCTGTTTGATTTCAAACCACACACATAAAAGAAAACACTTCCCTCGACATCAGGGTGATGCCCGGTGAATTGACAGGTGGGTCCTATGCACACAATCCCTGCCACGGCAGCTGTGTGGCATTCTCATACAAAACTGAACATGTACAGTGCCAAAAGAAAACAGTGACACCAGCATGAAAACAGTGATGAGGCAGAGGCCTGGCCAATGGGATACAGCCCACATATTACCTAGTGTTTTTTAAAATCAAACCTAACCTAAAGGTACTGTATTTTTCGCTCCATAAGACGCACTTTTTTCCTCCTAAAAGGTAAGGGGAAATGTGCGTGCGTCTTACAGCGCGAGTGGCACTTCGCAACCCCCATTCAGCGAAGCGGGAGGAGGAACAGAAGGGTATCCTTCTGTTCCTTCTCCTGCTTCGCTTGAAGGGGCGCTGCACAGTTCTCCCTCCTTGCGCAGCGCCTCTCCTGCTTCTGTCCTGGCTTCTGCCTTAGCCGCATGCAGCCTCTTCGGGCAGGGGGAGCCTTCATCCCGCTGCCCTGAAGAGGCTTGGCGCGGTTATCCCAGAAGCCAGAACAACCACACGGTATCCCAGAAGCCAAATCCCTCTTGCTGTTCTGGCTTCTGGGATTCAGAATATTTTTTTCTTGTTTTCCTCCTCCCAAACCTAGGTGCACCTTATGGTCTGGTGCGTCTTATGGAGCGAAAAATACGGTACATCTAGCCTTAACAGTATGCCTCCCAATAGTTAAGCCAGTGCTTCTGAGAAGGTTACAAGCATGGTGAGAATAACCATTTGGTTGTCACCTTGTGAACTCCGTGACCATAGACTTAAAAAAAAAAAAAAAATTGGACACCATTGGACCTTGTGAAAATATACTGTGTGTGTTATGCATTATAAGTAGCGCTCTCACTTCAGCTGGGGATCTAGAAGCTACACAAGATTATGAAACAACCACTAGAAGCAAGTTTGACTGTAGCACCGCATTCAGCCTTTACTCTTCAGTAAAGCATTCAAGTGCATTGTTTTTAATCAATGCTTCCCCCTCCTTCCCCAAGCTCTTGGATCCTCATACTAGTTGACACCAGAAATTTGGTTTCTTTATAGACATATGAGGAAGAGATTCCCCCCCTCCCCCAGCCCCCTGTTTACAGCAACAAGAAATGTTCCAGTTTATTCATCAATTGATAAGCACTGTACAAAGGTGGTGGCGAGGGGATGGGAGAAGGGAAGGAGTTGCTTCGAACATATTGCTGATCCTATCAGCCTCCTTATCGAGTCCAAATCTCTGCTGAAATGTCAGGCACCAAAATTAGGCTATTTGCTATTTCAAAGGTCAAAAGAACGCAACAATTTTCTGAAACTTACAAAAACATCCAGTCTTTTTACTAGCAAACATGATTAACAATCTGCTACATCTGTAGACACCAGATTGCTCCCATGCACTTGAGAGTCCAATCAAAAAAAGGCATGGAGAGCCTTTAAGAAAGCAGGTTAAACCTCATAGGCCATGTCCACAATTGCTAGATTTAAGGGAATGTTCCAAAGAATTTATGATCCACCAACCGTGCTTGGCACAATACCCAGGGCTAAGTAAACCTGGGTGTGTACTGCACTTGGCGTGCATTCATGGCCACCAAGCTGCAATCAATAGGTTTCGTCTCCTGTCATACAGACCTATACTAATTACAGAGGCTTGAGTTCCTACAGCGTGGCTACCAGCATGCAGCCGGACAGATCTCATGACACAGAATTACCGTAGCCATGCTTCTAAAGGAATTACAGTAAACAAAGGCTTCTTAACTATTGCACCTAAACAGTTCCACCATACAAGTTACATGACTCCTCTACAAAGCAGCCATCGCAGAACCTCCTCCAGACAAGCGTAATTGCAGTTTCCAGGCAGGCACACGTAGGGCAGCTTAGGGAAGAATGACAAAGCCAGCTCTGTATATTATTGTGAGTGTCTACCGTTCGTCAGACAGAATGCATTTACCTGAAGAAAGTGGTGTTCTGCAAGTTAATGGTATCCTAGAAGCGTTCATTGAAGCTGCAGAGCTGTCTTAAGCATATGCGGTGCCGGGGTGCAAAGATCTGCCCGGTGCCCCCCCGCCAGGTTGCCCAGTCCCAGGGGCACAGGAAGGCGGAGCCGGCCAGCCGCCTCAGTGCCTTGCTGGCCCCCAAACTCACAGCACAGAGCCACCCACAGCAGAAGAGCCCGCCACAGCGCTCTGACCGATGGGCGGGCTCCTCCCCCGACTCGATTCTCGGCCTGGCGCCCCTGAGAGCCCAGCACCCGGATGCCCCGCACCCCTAGCACCTATGGACAAGACGGCCCTGGAAGGCTGATATCCGAACGCAACCACCAATAGTTTGCTTGTACGAGTAGTGCCATCAGTGGTTTCAATCAATTGAACATCATTCCTACATGCTTACTTGGGCAGATGGAGATTCTATATAAGCCAGAAGATCCCAAGTTCCACCCCAAACTAAGATGTTTAGCATCCATTTTTATTTCTCTTCCTTCTCACCATATGCTGCTGATATTGTGATAATGGCAAGCGGCACAGAAAGCCACACCAGAAACGCATAAAAAGCCCTAAGTCGATTTACACAGTCTTAACTATATTCAGCAGTTTTGCCTGTCACTTTCATACACATGGCCAAGATCAGATTACAATTGATGGGTAAATTGCACTCAACCTTAAGCACTGTAAAATAAACAATCTAGTTGTTTAAAATGGAAATAACCCTGCACCTAAAGGCGAACACTAAAGCTAATTTATAATGCTTTTCACTTGCCTCTTCATTCCTACTGCTATCACCATTTTCAGCTTAACCTCTACTTAGACATGATACCATGACAGAAAATGTCAATACAGCATTAATAGTTTCTGGGTAAACGCCTGGCATGTCTCTATACTTTTGCATTTTCTTTTGTTTTTGATAAATGAAGGCACTTCCCTGAAGGCACTTTTAGCTTCAGGACATCTGCAGGACAGACACTTATATGGTGCCTCTTACTTCAAATAAGATTTTAACCAGCTGCAGTATCTTTTAGAACCCAGACTGAAGTTTTAATATACAATATTTGTTTTGGCTTAATACACATTTTCCTTTTCTTTCTTATTTTAATCCAGATGGCTGCAGAATCTCTTATTGTTTCCAGACCTGGTACACACTAGCAAAGTTGAGAGTAAGCTCTGCTAGCACTCAAAATGCAGACATCTGGAACTGTACCTGCCAAAAAAGAGGAAAACATTAAATGAGTCTAAACATTTAAGAGTTAACTTCTTTAAAATCTCCAAATTTCAGAAGAGTCAAAGAGCTTGAGATGTACTTTTAGGAACTAGACAGTATGTTTGGGAAATTTGGCAAACTCAGGCATAGAGAAGGGGCAGAAGTTTATTGGTCACATTATTTCATTCTATGTCTCAACATCTGTTAACACCGAAGTCCTAACTTAAGAAAATAAGAACCAACCATCTTGGGTAAAAGCAAATGAAAGCAAACAAAACCTTTGCTTAATTTGAGTCCCATTTAAAAGAAACATCTAAGGCTGCCAACCCAATAAGCCTTTATTGAACAAAGGGTTGTGGTGCTTGAAAATCTCCTCTCCTCCTCTACAATCTGGTTATGTTTGTACAGCAGTTATGGGATAGATATACACACAAGAAAGATTACACTGAAGACAAAAATTGATGTAGTCGTATGTAGCAGACAAGCAACCTCATTAACTCACAGGAAAAGGCATTTTTATTCATCAAGGTTTACAATTCTTGCTTATTAAAGCATCCGAGAGAATTCCTCCAGCACGTCTAACAGAAACAAAAAAACTCACCCACCCAACTCACCCTTCCCTATATTCCTCTAAAGGCACTAAAAACAGAAGCATATTTGACATTCCTCTGGAAGGAGAGGGTGATCATTTACACGCAGAATGCAATCCATATTTAGAATACTGTGCACAATTCCAGATATCTCCGGGAACTCGGTCTCCTCTGAATGCTGTTCCAACAAGATTATTCACAGCAAATACAGGAGGAACTCTACAGTGTGCAAAACCAGTTCTTACCAGTTTTTGCCAGAATAGCATGCTAGAGATTTGCTCCTTGCTTGCTGAGAATGATCTTGTTCAAGACAGTATGCAGTTCTGACATATCGGCTAACAGCTCTGTTCATTCCCTCTGAATATCTCAGGCAAGAACTACCAGTAGTTTCTCTCGCCCCCCCCCCCAATAGTTTATGGAAATAAACGTTGGGGGGGGCAGAGGAAAAGGCACCCTAAGCCACCTGAGCTGGCAAGAAGTCAAAGGCTACCTAATTTTACATTTCTAAAAGTGCTTATTCAAGCCCTGTGGGGTTTTTTTAAAAAAGGTATCACATTTCCTAACCAAAACACTCACCTATGTCTTCCACTGGCTCTCGGGTATACAAAAAAATTATCCCATGGGAAAATATATATTTTCCCCCATCCCCCACAACCTAGCATCTTTACCACTTAAGGTGGTAGGAGCGTCAAAGTTTATGCTGACCGCATTATGACTCACTGCGGGCTCTTTGACATGGCATCAGTTTTTTATCCAAGGAAAAGGAACGTGTGGTGTTCAGGAGAATTTGTGCACTCGTGCTTGCTTATTCATTGCTACATTTAATTTAATACATTTTGGAAACTAGTTTTAAAAGAAAAATAGAAACCCCGCAGGGTTTCTCTGCATCTGCAATATAGTATTTTTTTTTTCAAAAAGTGACCAGAACAAGTTCTTCCAAAATGTTGAGAAAACTGCTACTCTAGCTGAAGGAAAACAGTATTTTTCGAAGTACACTGAAAGGCAGTGTTGCTCTTGGCATGTACACAGAGATACCCTACACTTCTGTCCCACTGCCCTGCAACAAGAAGGCTTCAACTACATTTTAACTTTTGTCCCCAACAGTTATCAACTGCAGAGTCCAAGGTTACAGTAGGAGTCACAGTCAGCTTCTCTGTTTAAAAAATGAAGGGGGAAGAGCAGCCATTTAACACTTTATAAACACATCATAAAATTTCCAAACAAGAATCCAAATTATTATTTTGTAATGTTATATTAAGCGCAGAAGGATTATGTTCTGCATAGCTAGTGCACCAAGAAGCAGCTATGGCAATGGTTCTGAATCAACTAAGTACTGTGGACCGCCTGTTTTTCAAAAGCCAAGCCATGGACCCCTTACTTTTGAAAATTTTGATACCTCTGTGATAGGTTTAGTTATGTGAATGGTGCCATGGACCACCCCTGGGTGGGTTAAGTGGACCTCTTGGGGTCCACAGGTCACCAATTGCGTACCACTGAGATAAGGAATTCTCAACTGCTACATACACAACAGGGAAGAGCAGTGTCGTGGAAATATAACGTAAATAGGGACAAGCTTCTGAAAACACAGTGCATGTGTGGCGCTCGGGAACCATGCCTGGGCGAGACCTTTAGACTGATGTGTGCACACCACAAACCCCATGTTCATTACAATGCTAAGTGCCCCTTAATCTCCTAGAGATACATTCCTAAAGCAACCTTTAAGGTGATGCTTCATTATATAAGTTGTGGTTGCACAGTGCTACAACTGGACAAAGTGAGGCATATATAAACCCAAATATGGCTCTGCAAAGCTTACCCCTGCTCACATCTCCCTTCACCTTGGAGGGTATGCCAGTCTATTGCATTCATACAAACCCATACAGGATCCCTCAACATGGCAGATGTTTCATACTACTGACCTACTGAGTCACCTTACTTGAGAAAAGAAGGCTAAGGTTGACACCCTTATGAAGGGTGAAGAAAAGTACAAAAATCGGAAGTGGTGCCAGCAATATTTTCCCCAAATCCCAGGCAGGAAAGAGCCTACCATTCCAAGTTTTAGAAAGTGAATACTGTAAGAAAGAGCATGCTAAGAAATGAGTTTGCCCTTGAAAGGCAATTCAATTAATTGTCACTTTTGGTCATTAGACCATTTTATCATGACTGGAGAGGAGACCTTAATACAATTTGACTGCTAGACAGGCTTCTAAAGGTGCTATTCAGCGGCCACTTTAGTTAATAGTAGTCCCAAAGACACCAATTAAGTGGTCATCAAGTTGTTCCTGTTTTAGCAGCTAATTTCCCAGAATGATTGCTCCTACTAAACACTTCACAGCCTGAGTTGTAGCAAGGCTGCAGCTAGCTTTTGTGATTGTTGTGGTTTTTTTTAACCATTTAGGGTTGTAAAAGTGCATTAAGTTTCAAAGTAAGAGGCCCTTCAAAGGACTCAACCAAGTTACAGAGATGGGACATCCAGAGGAAGTGGATCACACAAGAAAGTTGCTTGCTCTCTCAGCAGCTACTGCCACAGGTATGTCATCTCAAGAGAAGCTTCAGGAATACTGAATGGGTTTACATTTTAAAGCACCTAGTAGTCAATCGGCACACACCAAGGATGATGATCCACACAACAGCTATGCAGTAGTCCAGCTAAGGATTATTATTATTTAATCCTGCTTGCCTTCCTCACTACCAGCTAGATACATGCAGCTGCCGCTACCACATGCATGCATCAACTTTTACAAAACCCTGAAGTGTGTGTCCACAGTTTGCAAAAAGCTTAATTCTGTGTGTTGGCAGCAGCTACAATCCAGCCAGAAGCAGGGAGCAAACATAAGCGGGATTGGATGCAAAGGAAGGCGGGGCTCCAGAACTTCCAATAGTTGTGGAGAAGGATGAATTTCAGCAGGAAAACCCAAACCTGCCGAAATTCCCTCTTCTACACAGCTACAGCAAGTTCATTTTCATTTGGTCACAGAACTCTAAACACCTTTCCTAAAGGGCTATTACATCCCAGTGTGGATTTTCTAGTAGACAGACATTTCACACCTCCTTAGACCTTGAAAGCCCACATGTGATGATATGCTTTAAGTGATAATTTCTTAACATGCTATGTGACTGGAACCAAGACTAAATCACCAGTGCAAACAAAAACAACAAACAAGTAGCCACAAAAGTTCCCTTTTTCAAAAACAGACCAAAAAAACCACAACTCCTCTTCATCAAGCCCTTGGCCAATATCTGTTAAGATTTCTGCCAAAAGGTCCTTCCCCATCTGTGTTACAGAAATAAGAGCACATTATCCCTCTGGTGGAAGACAAAGTGCCTCTAGTTTATTAGTGTAAAGAAAAGGCTCGGTGTTCAAGTTATAACAGGGAAGTACTCAGCCGTGCATGTGTATTTTGAACAGCTCTGTTTGCTTGGTTCTCAGAGAGACTTCTGTAATTCAGTTGCATCCTTCTTGGCTTTCACAGGTCATTTCCTGTACAGGAATAATGGAAGGCACAGGTCAGAAATGGTCCCCCACCCCCCACCACACCTCTTGCAAGCTTCCAGAACAGCAAACTCCACTCTCTAGCTCCAGAGGGGCATACTTCCCCCCACAAAAAGGGATGTTTCACAGCATCAGTCACTCCCCCAGTTATAGACACCAGGTCATATCAGTGTTTGCCTGGAGCAGAAAGCAGGTAACATTCAGGTTGCTGCTTTGTCCTTCTCTCTCCCATTGTCAGGCCCTGATTTCCACATTTCCTTCTCACTTGATGCCCTACAAGGCTTCTCCTTTGCTCCAACTTGAACTAGGTTGGCTGCAGCGAGGCTAAGGTAAGTGCAAAGGCACGGTTGGCCACCCCATCCGCTTTCCAAAGGATTGGGGTGGAAGGCACAAAGGCAAGGTGATGGCAGTTCCTGGAGGTCGCGGGGCTCGGAAGGCTGTAAAGCACGCGGTGCGAGGCAAAGCACAGCTGGCTCCTTGCTCCGAGGTTCTCTGGCAACCGAGGAAGGCAAGCTGACGGGCGCCTGGTCGGTGTCAATAAAAGGGAGGCGCGGATTTTTCCGGGCTGCTAAGGGTGTAATTGGCCCCGCCGTTGTTATCCCAGTACTCGCCCTGCTGGCTGCGGTAGCAGATGGCGAAATGCACGGCCGTGCCCTCTTGCAGACCGGGCGGGAGGCACAGGGTGAACTGGTAGCGCTCGACGGGGCTGCAGGGCTCCGGGGGGTCCGCGGGCGGCGGCGGGGGCAGCGGCGCCGCGGGGGTGTCCAAGAAGGAGAGCCACTCGTTGAACGTGTAGCGCACCGTCACTTCTTTGGGGCCCGGGCAGCTGAGCACCCTCACCACGCCGCGCACGTCTGTGGGGGCCCCGGCCCGAGCCGTGCCCGTCGCCTCCTCCAGGCACACGCGCTGGCCCTGCAGCCGCCCGGGCCCGTCGGGCGGCGGCGGCGGCGGCGCCAACTGGAGCGCCTGAGGCAAGTGCAGCGGGCGCAAGGCCGGCGCGGCGCAAGCGCCCAGGCCCGCCAGGGCGGCGCTGAACTCCTCGAAGTCCTTCTGGCGCATGGGGAAGCTCTGCAGGCGGGACAGGACGGCGGGCGGCACCTGCGGCTCCTCGGCGGCGCTGAAGTGCTTCACGCTGGCCAGGCACAAGCCCAGCGAGTCGGCGAACTGCACCCGCTTCTTGCACTTGGTGCAGCAGTTGCCGCTGCCGCCCCCCGACGCCGACGGCCCCCCTCCGTCCTCGTCGTCGTCCTGGTCGCCGTCACTGTCCCCCTCGAGGCGGCCCCGCGGGAAGAGCCGCGCGGCCGCCAGCGTCGGGCTGGCGGGCAGGGAGAGCGAGCGCCCGCGGCGGCGGCGCAACTCCAGCAGCGCCTCCTCGGGAAGCTCCTTCTTCTTCTCCCGCTCGACGACGCTGCTGCCGCCGCCTCCTCCTCCCGCCTCCGCGCTGCCCGGCGCTCGCCATGGCGCGGCCGCGGCGACCTCCTCAGCCGCCGGGCGTTCGCCGAAGGAAGCTAGCAGTTGCCCCAAGCCCAGCACCGCGGGACCCCTGCTCTCCATAGCATGACGCCGACGCGGCGCCTCGCTCGTTCTCGGCCGAGTCCGGGGCTTCCGCCCTCCCTTCCTAAGTTTCCATCCGAGCGGCGGCCGTCGGGGGGTCCGGTCCGCTTTCCGAGCAGGGTCGCTTTGTCGCAGTTGCGAGGCTGCTCGCTGAAGCCCGTGGCGCGCTGGGCGAAGGGGGCGCGCCCCCTTTTCCCTGCCTCCTGCGCTCCCTCCCCACCCTCGGGGAAGTGTGGGGCGGGGCGGGACCTCCCACAGGAACCAGTCAGGAAAGACATTCGCCACAGGCTACAAAGCACGTAGCTGTTTCTCTCGCAGTCCCGGGCGGGGGAGCGTGCCTAACCCTTTCCTCGGGGTGTGTATGCGGCGGGGGCGAGGGGTGAGAAGTAAAAGGGGGAAGCGCCCCTTCGAATCCGGACTTGAAAGAGTCCTAGAATGCTTTTGGCTTGCAGGAGGCTTGGCCCCGCCACGCCCACCGGGAGTTCCCCCTCCTCATAAGTGGCGTTGCCGAGCAGTAGTAAGACTCCGTTTGGGCTGCTCCCTGGCGCAGGGAGGAAATGAAATGTCAGAGGCAGCCCTCTCTTCGCCACAGGAAGCTGTTCCTGAGGCAGCTCCCCCTTTTTCCTTCCTCTCCTGCTTTTGGCAACTTCGATGGATAATGCCCAGGGGAAAGCTGCAACTATTTCAGTCAGTGCCTTAGAAATGGTACCACTACAATCCTAACTTAAGTACTGTACAGAGTTGAAGACTCTATGTAAAGCAAGACGCGCTGAGCTCAAATGTATCTAAAAGTCATTATCTCAGGCCCAGAAAGCTTTCTTTCCCCCTGCCTTCCTTTGGTGCAGCTGGTCAAGCAGAGAAGCTTAACTTGGCTGCTTGTTGATCTGCATGCGATTGCGATTAAATGATGGGCATCTTTCACAGTCACAGGATTTGTAGATTGTCTTCATGGCCACCCAGTTTGTAAATGATATTCTATTGCTGGAGTGCATGCCCTATTATGGCTAGACATGCTTGAATGAATTGTTCCTCAATGGTGACCATATACTTTAACTCAGATTCCTGCATTGCGAGAGGTTGGACTGTATGGCCCCTTCCAACTCTACCACTCGATGAGTCTCTGTTAGGAAGTGTGGAAGTATGTGTTATCCTCAGACTCACTGTATTTTTACTTCACATATGCAGGTCAAAGCTTGTCTCTGAAAAACAGCATTGAGCTAAACCCTGGCGCAAATTAAACCACATGCCAAACTAAGCCTGATGCTGTTATCTAGAATCAGGGCTGTAATCATAGGCACACTTTGGTGTTTGAAACTAATAATGGGATATAGTGGAACTAAACTGAAATATAGCACAAGTTTAGCATTCATTTCCATATTATTTGCAAACAATATTTGCAAACGATATTGGAGCAGAAAAGAAAGACCTTAAATCAAAATCACAGCCATCCATCTGAGGTCTATCTAGGCATTATTGAATGCACATTCACTTTATTAAGTTTGCAGCTGACTTACTTCAGGGAAGTGTGCCTCACAGTGCTTTGGCTTTATGTGAATTGTGTGTCAAGAAGCCAGACAAAATAGAGGACATGCTACACCTGCGGGAAATTCCCTCCTTTGAACAACTAATAAAGGTGAAGAAGTCCTTTCCTTAAAAAAACACACACACAACTAGAATCTTTAAAAAGCATTTACTACACACAGATACATCCTGTGATAGGCTACTGCTCATCCTCCAAAATGGAATTTGGTTCAGAAGTGAACTCCGGAGTATGTTACTTGAGACCAGCCCAATCCACCAATCTGTAGGGGGGTGTTAGTTTTAAAGATGCTTCAGTAAATACATGCTACAAAATTAAATCCCTCCAACACAGTAACAAATTGCACACACTCAAGTAGGACAAGATGGTTTCAACAATGGAGTGCATTGTTCAATAGCCAGCCACGTGTATGTGGTGGATCCCAGACCATATTGTTTTCATTTGAGAAAGTTAGAAATGGATGCCATACTTCAAAAAAGTCATCAGCATCCTGAGAACTGCTCGGTGCCTTTACCTGTCTGTTAACTGTTGCTGCTAAGGGTAGCAACATGAATGCAAATTGTTTTATAGCCCAGACTTAGGCTGGTGAGCTGTCAAAGTACTAGCTAGCTTGCACGGGTACGAGCAGCGGCACAGTGGAGGCCATCTTTGCTGCAGCGCAAGATCATGCAGCCCCCATAATTCAAAACATACTGCTTTAAGTTCTCTGAATTTTTGCTTTAGTTCACTTTTACTGATGCCGCTTTATGCACTGAGAACTTCCACTGCCCAGATGTTTTGTACCAATATAAATGAGAACAGAGTACAGCTTAGAGATCTTTAATTAAATCATAAACGGCAAAATCCTTTGGCAACTAAATTGCCAGTATGAACACTGAAAACCTGAGTATTGCTCTGAGCGTGCAGCCAGAAATTGGATAATTATTTTTCAATCACCTGGGACTACATTGCCATGCTTAATCAAAACTAAATTGAAAAAAAGTCAGACTACCCATTTCATTTCCTTCCCAGCAAATTACAGCATATAGTTTACTTTTAAGTCAGCTAATTTGGAAGGATGGTTGGCAAAGAAAAAAAATGTACAATTACACTTCTATCTTGATAACCCACTGCATGTTCAAGATACATAGGTAGGTATTAAAAAAAACCACCCTAATCTTAATGTTGTCACTTTTACATTGTGTAGTCTTTCTTTATAAAGATAATAGGCCCGCAAAATCAATAAATGAGAACACGGCTTTGAGAAGAGAGGGCTAACACAAAGCAAATGAAAAGAAATTAATTATAGGTGGTCAGAGGGGAATAAAATAGCAATAGAAAATAACTGCTATATGTAGCAGTTGAGAGAGATGAAGCCATGAGCATACATCAGACAAAGCCTACATGTTAGATATGCCCCTGAAACCAGTTTGGCACCTGCCTAGTGTGTGCCCTTTCAACTGCCCCCACCCTTACAGTTCCTTTAAAAAATGCCAAGGAAATGAAGAGGCTGGAGCAGCTGGAGGCTGGTACTTTGCATTCCATGGGATGGCAAGAGAGTGAAACCTGTGCTAAAAGATGATAAAGAGATTGCAGAGAATCTAAATGAATGATTTGCATCTGTCTTCACAGCAGAAGATATAGGGCAGATCCCACTGCCTGCATTGACATTGCTAAATTACAGCAAATGCGGGTGGCACTGTGGGTTAAATCACAGAGCCTAGGACTTGCCGATCAGAAGTTCGGTGGTTCAAATCCCCACAATGGGGCGAGCTCCTGTTGCTCAGTCCCTGCTCCTGCCCACCTAGCAGTTCGAAAGCACGTCAAAGTGCAAGTAGATAAATCGGTACCGCTCCGGCGGGAAGGTAAACGGCATTTCCATACACTGCTCTGGTTTGCCAGAAGCGGCTTAGTCATGCTGGCCACATGACCCGGAAGCTGTACGCCGGCTCCCTCGGCCAATAAAGCGGGATGAGCGCCGCAACCCCAGAGTCGGTCACAACTGGACCTAATGGTCAGGGGTCCCTTTACCTTTATATGACACTAGTAAATGGTCTTGGAGTTTCTAAGGCTGTAGCATTGCTAAAACTAAATGAGATCATAGAAATTCCTAGTACAGAATCATAGAATTGAAGAGTTGGGAGGGAAGAAAAGGATAATCAAGTCCAACCCTCTGCAATGTAGGAATCTTTTGCACTACATGGGGCTTGAACCCACAAGCCTGAAATTAAGAGTCATTACTTAGATATATGTACCTTCATTACTTCTGGAATATATGGCTGCTAGAATGTAGTATAACTACACCATGTACTTCAGGCTTTTATATGAACAACTGTTTGAATGTAACACATAGGTTTCATTTTACCGAAGTAATTGTATGAAAATAATTAGAAGCACAAATGCTTGGAATACTAATATAGCACTCCAAAATGGTACAGTGAAAAATAAAGCATTTAAAGTATAGGAATAAATTTTATATAATTAGATTTTAATTATGCCCTTAATTGCAACAGATTAGTCAGAATGCATGAAAATTAAAATTACATTACCCTTTAATTCAGTTTTCTGCTCTGTGCTGCAATCTGATATACTTCTTAGTATTCAAGCAGTAAGAAAGCCGTAAGAATGTGCCCGTGGCTGAAAAATACACAGAGGAAGTACTTGGCATATATAACAATGTTAGTAAGTAAATAGAATCCTTTCAAAATCATCATTTTAGGCAATAGCCTTCCCTTATGCTGAGGCTCCAGTCTACATTGGCTACTGTTACTGATGTTAGTCACAGAGGAGGAAACAGACAATATTGATTTGGACAGGGGCCACAGCACAGGGGAAAGGCTTACACATACATACGCCATGGTATTATTATTAATAATATACTGCTATACCATGGCCACAATCCAAATCAGGATTTTCTGTTGCAGTTTTTGTTATAAAATTCAATGAGTGCCTTTTGTTTAATTATCAAACTATCTCACAGCCAACATAAACTACCAGTACTTCACATGGCTGTTGTGGGACTAAATGAGACAAAAATCCTAACACATTTCATACGCATAGAGGACAATCCTAAGGCAAGATCCACCAGGAGGATGAGCTTAGGCTGCAGTAGATCTCTGTCTCAGCTGACTGATTCCCAACTCAGCTTGGTCATGTGACCATAGAATCATAGAGTTGGAAGAGACCACAAGGGCCATCAAGTCCAACCCCCTGCCAAGCAGGAAACACCATCAGAGCACTCCTGACATATGGTTGTCAAGCCTCTGCTTAAAGACCTCCAAAGAAGGAGACTCCACCACACTCCTTGGCAGCAAATTCCACTGTCGAACAGCTCTTACTGTCAGGAAGTTCTTCCTAATGTTTAGGTGGCAACCCAACACACAACATTTTTAAAGGCTTGTTTTCCCTTTGCCAGGCTTAGGCAGAACAGCAGCTCTACTGCTGAATAGCATTTGGATCTGGTGTAACTTTATGCTAGCTTAATTTACACCAGCTTGCTTTACACCAGATTCTTGTGCACAGAATTGCTCCCACAAAGTGTTATATAAATGCCAATAGTTACAGCTTATTTATTTTTACTCTATATTTCCTATAACCTTTGTTGATATGTTCCATGAAAAATATTATTCCCTTTTGTTGTCACATATGAAAATATGTGCAACAGTTACTTGGTAACTCCTGCCTCAACCAGTATCCACAAACATTAAGTATAATGTTCTTCTGCTGTTAAGATGCAATTACCTGGAACACTTTGCTTTTCTCTCCTGAGAGAACATGTCTTAGTCGCGTATAAAAGAGACATTGATTGGAGATGTAACTTCAGAAGAAAGAGCCGAGTAAATACTGGCAGGCAGGCAAATCATCGATTTGTCACGTTCTTGTCCTTCAGCGTCTTCTAAAATGATCAGAGTGGCATAATCTTATTTTACTCCAACAGCCCCATGTTAGGCTTATGTGATCCAAAGAGGTTAACGAATAGGGTTTTAACTTGCTTCCAGTTTCGAAAGTTGCCCTATGCCCATTGGCTGTCTTTCCTCAGTATCATTCTCTCCCCTTAGCAAACTCATGACTGAACAGAATCCAGCAATTGCATATTGCCAAGACTACTTTTGGTCTAACGTGTATGTAAAACAATACGCTAGGTGCTGTACGGAACAGAATGGTGCATTTATTGTGCAGGGGACTTAAGTTTCAATAGGCTGGACAACGATTTACAGGGGAAGGGAGCGCTGCAGTCGTACGGTAAGAAAGGTCCCCAAGTCACATTTGAACAGAAATAGCCGTGTTTCCATCTGTGTTATAAGAGGCCCAAGATATACACACACACCTAGGCATGATGCACATAGCAGCACCCATGAGGTGAAGGTAAAGGGACCCCTGACCATTAGGTCCAGTTGTGACCGACTGGTTGCACGCTCATCTCGCTCTATAGGCCGAGGGAGCCGGCGTTTGTCCGCAGACAGCTTCCAGGTCATGTGGCCAGCATGACTAAGCCGCTTCTGGCAAACCAGAGCAGCACACGGAAACACTGTTTACCTTCCCACCGGAGCGGTCCCTATTTATCTACTTGCACTTTGACGTGCTTTCGAACTGCTAGGTTGGCAGGAGCAGGGACCGAGCAACGGGAGGAGCTCACCCCCACACGGGGATTTGAACTGCCGAGGATTTGAACCGCCGACCTTCTGATTGGCAAGTCCTAGGCTCTGTGGTTTAACCCACAGCGCCACCCGCGTCCCCTACCCATGAGGTAGGTGGATGGAAATACCGTAATTTGAAATGCAACCCTAGGCACCAGATCGACACATGCAGGGATATTATAAAGCTGATGAATGCTGAAGTTCTAACATGGGATGAATAAGTTCCAGCCGCTCAGCCCTGCTCCATTTCCTCAGTGGACCTGGGAAGGAGCTGTTGCCTGGCAACCGCCTCCAGAAAAGAAAGGCTGCTACCATCAATGCATCAACCAGCTAAGGCACCAGCTGAAAACCTGCCTTTTTGTAGCTGCAATACTGACCTGTGTATTGGGAAACCCAACAGAATATTGGCATGGCGTACCATTTTGTTATTATGTTTCATCATCATCATTAATTAAATTTATATGCCACCCTTCACCTGAAGAACATAAAAATACAACATGAGAACACAAAATACATGCGGATACGAGAATAAAACAAAACCAATAACCCCTTCCAACAAACTGGCCATATAATGAACTTTCAATGCAAGCCAGCTAAAAGTTTTGGAGATGTGGGCACTCTTATTAGCTCTGAAAAATTCCCATATGGTCAGCTTTCCAGATTCTGGGCCCTTTTTAATGGCGTTTTCACCACAAATGAGTGCACTCTTGTAATTTTCAGCCTTTTATTCAAATGTAACTCCGTTCAGCTCAAGACCCCTGAGCCTTATTGTGCATAGGGCGAAGCGCAAATAAATGCCCTGAAAGGTTATATCATCACTATGAGGTCATTAGAGAAAAAAAGTTTCATTTTCAATTGTGTTCTTTTCGCATTGCGACTTCCCCTGAGTCAACTACAGTCACACTGAACTATAATATAATATAATATAATATAATATAATAATATTTTTTATTAATTAATGAATGAATTTGTGTTTTCACGAGTCCCATGATTCACTCTGAAGGGCTTTTATTTCTTTCCTCAGCACCCAGCCGCTTCCCTCTCTCAACCGTCCCTCAAACCAAAATCAAGCGCGGGCAACCTTTGTAAAGCGACGGCGATCGCGCTTCCCTAACGGCGAGCGCGCATGCGCGTACCTCCTCCCCTCCGCCCCTTGTTCCCAACCCACAGACCGCCTCCCTTACGAACGAGTGACGTCTTATGCCCCGCCTTCCTTTTATTGGCCGGTTCCAGCTTCCTCGGCGCGCGCGCGGCCGCTCGGAAAGGGAACGCGGCGCGGCATGTTCGCCCCGCTGAGGTGGCTCCGCGAGGGCCCCCGTCACGTGCTGGTGTGCGAGGGGAGCCACGTGCGGCACGAGCGGTCCCGCCACGCGGCCCGCGTGCGGGACCACGCCTTCAATTGCCAGGTGAGTGGGGGTTGGGGATGATAGTGCGGGTAGCGGTTCCCCCTGAGGAGAATCCTGAGCGCCTCAAGTCTGTGCGAACTTCGCTGGTGGCTTCCGAGGGATGAGGTGGTTCAGGATTGCACCGCCTCACTGACTTCCACGGGTGTATCTGCGATTACTGGTGTGGCGAATGGCCGTTTCTTAAAAGCCTTTATGTAAAATTGAAACCCCTAGGCGGTGCTTGCTGAGTTTCATGGCCATGTGGCAGTGATAAAAGGGGCGAATTATTGAAATGCGTGGTAACTCCTAGCGTCCTGCTCCTTCTAAGGCTATAGGGCAGGGTTTTGTTTTAATTTTTGGCCGTGTAGCTGTTAAGGCTTCAATACCAAAGCAGTTCCCCCCCTCTATTGATTTATCCATCCTGATAAAGGGGGAGAGTGTTCCTTGCTTACTATTCTGTGGCTTTCTTTCTTTTTTCAAAATGTTTTTTATTGATTTTCACCACATTATAAACAAACAAACGCATAAAACAAACAAACATAAATCATAACCTTATTAAAAATTACACTTATTAACATTATTAAGTGACTTCCTCGCTTCCCCTTGGTTGAATTTCATTGCATGTCTTTTTAACGGTTTTCCAAATCATAGTTCTTAAAATTAGTATTTTGTGGCTTTCTGATTGGTCCTACCTAATTTTTTTTCCTTTTCTTTCTTTCTGGAGAAAAAGGTGAGGGAATTCACCACAAAGTTTGTTTTTTTGTGGGCTCCCGCCGCCACAGAAGTGGCTCAACGTAAGATGTGATTAATAAACACAGGCAGACAATGATCTGGATTATTAATAGCCACAGCTTTATTGATTACAGGGTGTAGGCAATCTATATTTGGCTCAGGCATTGGGTGTATATCTGTTCCAGCCCCTCCCCCCAGACAATAATAATTATTATTTAATTTTTATTTATTTTTTTGAATGATATTTATTCAAAATTTCATCAATACATAAACACAAAAAGAAAAACAAGAAACACAGAGGGGGAAAAAGAGGAAAAGTATACAGCAAAAAATAGAACAAGAGGAAAAAAACCCAAAAAAGAAAGAAGAAAGATACAAATCTCAGATTGCAACTTTTCATTTGCTTAATTCTTGAACCTCCTCACACCTCCCTTTTTGTATTCTAGTTTAATTCGTTATTTCAGCAAATTCTTCCCATGTTTCTCAATTTTAATTTAAATGATTAATCTTCACAATCTCTCTTATTTATTAATCAAGATAACCTTTCCATCTTTTAATATAGTCTGTTATTCAATTTACCTTAATCTCTCTAACCTTATCTTATCTTAAAAATCGTAAATTTTCAAAATTTACATCATATTCATACATATCTCCTTAAAATCATTTCTACTAAAGCCAATTTAATTCCTTTCCAGCATATTCCCTCAAATTTCATTAATGTTGCACTAATTCCAAAATTAACAAAAGAATTTCCCTTGATATCTCTAATTTTTATCCAACGTCCCTTCTTCCTGGTTTCGGGTCATGTCAGTCCTTTCTGTCCATTACATCCAGTCCATCAATCTGGTGTTCTAATGTCTGAGGCCCTTAAATCTCTTCTAGGCCCCTTCTGCAAATTTTTTTGTTCCTGTTTGTGCTTGCGCACTTCTTTGTCAATTGTTGGTTTCTTGGGGAGTGGGTTTTTGTAATATCAAATGATGCCAGTTGGCTGCAAAATATGTGCCCATGGACACACACCTCTGCCAACTGAATATAGTGTTTTATGCCTTTGGTGAAATGTACCATTCTTCACAAGTGCTTATGCCACAATATATATGTTAGTTATTTAAGGTACTTGCAAGACTGTATTGCTTTTGCTGCAATACATTAATAGTTTCAGACATTATCTTTAAGAATGTGGTATTTATTTAACGTTTCTATCTCATGAGAACAGCATTTTAAAAACTCAACCCATTCAAGACTGTATTATTTATTCAGTCTTTAACCAACTTACGGTACATATAAAATTAAATATCAACCAGCATGTTATACTAAAGAACAGCGCCAACACAGCCATCCAATGAAATTAAAAAGAACAAAACATAAAACAGATTAAAAACCACCAGTGTCAATTCTATTCAGTAACACAATCCAAAATCATGGCTTCAATAAGCACATACTTAAAACAGAATATGGGCCAAACTAGATGTGACACACAGCTGCATGGCTATGAGTTTAAAGATAGCTTCACTCACCACCCTTACATGAACCTTTTGTTCTAAAAATCAGACATGAGTGGGGTTGACCCACGTTTAAACAAATCGGCCTATTACAAATCGGCCCTTAGTTTTAAAACCTAAAAGTATCTTGGCACATCACTCCAAAGCTACTGTATTATTTAATTTTTTGCTGGTTTCAAGTTTAAAATTCTGCTGAGGGTTGTGCAAAGAATAAAATATTCCCTGACAGAATGGTTTAACTGTCTAACAGGCATAACACTAAAGGGCTTATGAGACAATGAAGGGAAAAGGGAAAGTATGGATTAAATTAAAGCTTAATACCAACAGTATAATGTATTTAGTACTCACTGCCTTGCAGGATATCTTCAGGAGTGGAGTCCCTTAGATAGATGGATGGCATCTTGTATGCCTCCTTCTGACAACTCCTGCAGCCAAGCTGGTGCTAAATGTATTGCTTTCCATTTCTTTGGACAACATCAGCAGGCTGGGGAGCAGGATTATGTAGTTTGGGCAGCCTAGGACTTCCATACCCATTGTCCAAGTTTTCACCCCAGAGTGGTCACTTCAGTGCTGCTAACACAGTGAAAACAACAGAGGAGGCAGCAGTTACGAGTTACCAGGCTCTGCAACCAACGGGCACTGTGATTCTCCAGCAGTTTAGCTCCGCCCCCAGAGGCACACTCCATTGTCTCTTGAGACAGATGGATGTCAACAACAACAAAAATTATTTAGGCATGTAACGTGGACATATCACATGTGGCCTTTTGTATCCAGTCCATATTGCTTGTAGAGCTACAGTTTTCCTCTTGCATGCTTTCCTTGGGGAGGAGGGGATACTTGTGGCCCTACAGATGTTGGAGAACTCCAGACTTCGATCAGTCCCAGAAACTTTGTTGCAAACATTTGCAAATGTGCAGAGGTAGTTTGTAACTGTGTTAAGCCTGAACAAGCCTACAGACAGCATACCTAACACAGGAATGCTGGGAGAATAAAGCAGGATAAATCCTTGTCATCTTGACTTTCTTGGTAGAAGAATTGGTTACAAATGCACAAGTATTTGGATACTAACTGTTCATAATAGGTTAAAAACACTACTTTGTTTGAGGTATTATTTAATATAAAACAGCCAGCATTGTATTAATGTTTATCTGTGGAGCTGTATAAAAGGTATTTTGCAGTCTGTTTATTAATGATCATAATACCTCATTTATATCCCAAATGTTCTCTGAATAGGTGTCTTTTTTTATCCCTGACTGTGGAGCAGTCCCAGAAGCACTAAAAAATACAGTTGCAGATGTTGGGCAGTACTACTTGGTGAAGAATTTGTCACTTCATGAGTTAGTTACGCAGGAATTTATTAACACATTTGTGAAGAAAGGTAAGAAACCATTGAAATAAATAAGCAAGCATGACTGAAATTCTGTTTCGTAAAGGTGGAATGTAATTAATTTAAGGAAAATCTTTGGCTCCTGAAGGATTTTTGAAGAGAAGCACCTTAGAAAAATTGGGTGTTATTGTTTGTTTTTGCTTTTTCGCATTTCATTCAGTTGTAACAGCCTCGGAATACTTTGGCTCTAATATTGTGTCCAATATAACGGTTCTGAGGGTTTTGAGTGCACTGGTGCCTTGTCTTCTGGCTGCAGGAGTTGTTTGTTTGTTTGGTTTTTTGCTGCAGTAGATGTTGAAAGCTAGGTGTTGTAGTCCTTGATTGCAGTATTTTCTTGTGATGTTAATAGAAGTAAAGGTAAAAGGTAAAGGACTCCTGGACAGTTAAGTCTGATCAAAGGTGAATATGGGGTGTGGCGCTCATCTCACTTTTAGGCCAACAGACAGCTTTCCAGGTCATGTGGCCAGCATGACTAAACTGCTTCTGGTGCAGTGGGACATGGTGACGAGTGCCAGAGTGCACGGAAACACCCTTTACCTTCCTGCCACAGCAGGATCTATCTACTTGCACTGGTGTGCTTTCGAATTGCTAGGTTTGCAGAAGCTGGGATAGAGCAACGGGATCGAGCAACCCCATCACACAGATTCAAACTGCTGACCTTCCATTCAGCAAGCCCAAGAGGCTCAGTGGTTTAGACCACAGCGCCACCCATGTCCCTTTACCTTTACATTTTTACTAGAAGTAACATCACAACAAGTAGAAGTGGCATTCCCAGATTAGTTTAACTATTGCAGTTTCTTTGAAGAACATGATATTAGTTTTTGTTTGTTTGTTTTTATTATAACGACTTTTAAAAAAGAAGCAATTAAACTCTGAAGTCTTTCTGTGTTTTAGGTTCATGTTATGCTCTTACGTATAAAACAAGGATTGACCAAGACAATACAGCTGCTCTGCTACCAACAGGTATGATATCATGCTGAAAACAAATAGATTTAGCGTTTTTCAAATTTTATAGTACTAAAAAGTATCCTTCAGTTCAGTTAGACTAGTTAGTGGTCTATAGAAGCTGTGTGTGTGTGTGTGTGTGTGTGTGTGTGTGTGTGTGCTGACAGAAGAGAGAGGGGGATGTAATTCATATACTCACCTGGCCCAAAGATCATGTTTTTAGGTAGAAAATCTAGTGTGCATGTTTGTACTTCTCAACACACATATAAGAAAATGTGCAACTAAGGTATTCCAGGCCTAGTCTTGATTCGCGTTGCCTTTTATTTTCTTTTTGAGTATTAAGGGTTGTAAGATTCAGGCCTCAAAGCATATAGACCTATGTCTACAGCCTTCACATCATATTGTATGCCAGTACACATAGGCAATCCTTAGCCAGGTAAGTGTATGAACCACTCCACAGAATGTGTATACGTAACAAGCTGCTTTCCAAAATAGAGTAGAAAATGAGAATCAATGTAGTTGATCCCTGTTATCTTCTGGTAATAACTGTTCACAATTTTAATTCAGCGTTATTAGTTCATTTTGTGTTTGTGTTTTTACTTTGTAGTATGTATTAAGAAGTTAGAAAATATGGTTACTTGCAATTATTTTTGTTTATAGGCAAATTAATTATATCAGTAGACAAGGATACTTATGAAGAGCTTGGACTGCAAGGCCGTCCTTCTCTGTATTCTGGTAAAAAGCCGATGAGATACAGTAAGTACCTATTTATTAGATAACACCTCAGTTCTTGGCTTTCTTATGAATATAGGACATCACACCCTCAGCTTTTGAGGTTTGGAATTTGAATTGGATTCTGCTTGAATAAACAGATTTGCCCCCTACAGATCAATTTTCCTGATCAAGCAAGGGAAATACTTAAATAAGTAGTTCTCAACACATGTAGCTTGTGCAGATGCATGTGCCTACTTCAATGTGCATCCCTATTTATATCATAATACTCAACTCATTGGACAGCCCTCCTAGTGATGCAGCAATAAAATTGCTAGCTCATTTGCAAAGCTAGGCAGGATCCGGTAGGGTTTCAAGTTGGATGGAAGACCACGTATTGTGTGTGCTGCATTGCAGAGTGTTGGACTAGATGACCCTCGGGGTCCCTTCCAACTCTACAGTTCTATGAGTCTATGGCTCAGTCTGCCTTTTGATACAGACTAGGATACTTATGCCCATCTTGGGTCAATAAACGTGTAGAACTAGAGATGAGTTGAGGTCAGTATTCATTACCAGCTTGTTTCACAGTGCTTTAATGGCATGTACAATCTGAGATCGATATATATCACAGGGCACATGCTCCTATTCAAACTCCTCAGTCTCACAAAATGTGCTAGTGAGGCCTTGTTGTAGAACCCTTCCTCTAGGGAGGTAATGTTATTCTCTCCTAGGAGCAGGACTTTTTGTGTGTGGCTCCTGTGGAATGCTCTTCCTGAGGAAGTTTGCATGTCTCCTGGTCTCATTTTGTAGTCAGGTGAAAATACCTTCATTCCATCAGGCATTTGGGGATTAGTGAAGATTCTGAATGTTTTCTTATGGAATCTTTTTTGTTTTCTGTTGAAAGGTGGTCTATAAATACTGTAAATAATGAATACCTGGTGTATAGTCATTAATGTTTTTTATCGCAATGTTTAGCTTCTTTTTAGAAAGAGTACCTGCTTAGTTATCCAGGTAGCATAAGATCTACTGATACTATGTTCACATCAAAATTTATGCTTTCTTCTTTTAATAGTTATTACTGTTGACTTGACTGATTCAACCTTCAGTCCTGATAGTAAGAAATACAACAGAGTGATTTGGGCCTTGAAGGAAAAAATGCCACTAGAGTTTGATTTCTTGATGGCTTGGCACCAAACAGGTAACAGCACGTTAACCATAAAAGGGAATGGTGGAAGACATACATTATATATACCATTCTATTTTGAAGGCTGATCCTGGTGTTTTTACATGTGACCGATAGGTGTCTATACACATTTAAGGTGCAAGAAAATGTAATATAGGAAGGGTAATCGGTCTGTCAGGAGAGCCCCTTGTTTGGCAAGACTGCAGACCTTAGTTTGGGAAGTGCATGTCTTTTCTAAGTAATAGGGTTTCTTTTATGCAATAGGCTGGAATGCTTAGGCATCGAAAGTAGAACTAAATTTGTGGGAGATGATAGTACATATTAGACACCAAAAACAATGGATTTTTTGGTTTTGGAGAAATCAGTAAATGAGGGAGTACATATATAAATATTTTAAATGTACAAAATAATAATAAGAAGAAGAAGCAGCAGCATTATTATACAAATAATCCTTAAACATTGTGTGGATGGGATAAGGAGTGTATTAGAATTATGACCTTGTGCACTTCCTAATTTGCAATTATTCTTCCTGTATTCTTGCATTTTTCCAATAATTTCATTTTTCAGTTTAAACCTCTAATAATGTTGATCACGCAAATTCCAGCAAAGTGGCACAGTCTGGTTGCTCTCCTAAGTGCTAAATGGATCTGAAAGTACACTTTTTATCCTAAAAGGAATGTGACAACTTGTGGGATTAAGAGGAGGAGGTTGGAAATCTTAGGCTCTGGCATGGCATAGATAAACAATAGATTTAATTTCGACACTGTATTTCACTAAATCTATCTTTCCAAATTGCATACAATCATAAAAGAGTTTGAATAGTGTGGAAAAAAATGCTCCTTTTAAAGTCTGTTTCTTTTTTTTAACTTTTGGGGTGTGTTGTTTGCATTCAAGGATCAGAAGAATCAAGTTTGATGTCATACTTTTCCAAAAACCAAATACAGGCCCTTCAGCCAAAAATAACATTCAGCACATTAAGAAATGTGCAGTGTCCAGTTCTGGAGAGCAATAAATTGGAAGGAGAGCCAGAAACAGCATGCAGTGCTCAGGAATTATTTGAATGGCTAGGTGCCATTTTCACTCACACTGACTTGTAAGTATCTGTTGCTTGTTGTAAGTATCCAACTATTTTTCTTCAAAAGAACCCCAATTGGCTTAACATCAAATTATACACACACACACACACTCACGAGTATTAAAAATAGTAGGAAAAACATCACTATAAAATGGCAAAACCCATCATATTTTCAAAATGAAAGGAGCAGCCAAGCAAAAGGAGGAGTATCCACAACACAAGACATCCACTTTCAGACATCTGTTGAAGTCCTTTTTCTGCCGACAGAGCCAAGCCCCTGCTTAAACTTCCCAGCCTTTTTAATGATTATTTTCTATTGTTTTTATTGTCTTTTGTGTTTTATTATGCTTGTATAAATTGTTGTACACTGCCTCGATATTTTAAGTGATTTGGTGGTATATAAATATTTTTATAAATTAAAGTTGTTTAGACACTGTAGTACATAATGTCATTTGGATAGTTATTATCATATCTGGGTTATTAAAAAGTAAGCTGAATTTTTCTGCTGAACATCACTGTTGTCCACAGATCTCAAAGGGCACAATCTACTGACACAATGGGAATTGTACAGGAGAATTTACTAAATGGATTTTGTCCAGTGAAAGGGGAAATTATTCAGCTCTTGGTGATTTAGCTGTATGGTGCACTAGCAGAACAATTATTTAGCAGTTGGAATGTTAAAATATTAAAAGAGTCTTGCATATCTTCTTTTTTGCAGAGAAAATACATCTTCTAGTTTCTTATCAACATATTCATGTCCTCAACCGAGCACAACAGTAGAACAAGCTTTGTTGTGTACAATAACCGGCTTTATACTTCCAGAGAAGATAATTCATTTGTTTGAACAAATATGGTAAGCAGTTAGCTATACAATCTGTCCTATTTAGCATGTTATAACTACACCTGGAGTTGATCAAATTGAGCCCTAAACACACAACAACATAAATACCACTGAACTGATTTCTGAATATACATGCATTGGGTTGCACTGCATGTGTGTTCATGCAAAACTGAACAGAGTATTATATTTGTTTCAGTGTTTTTCCAATCATTTGATTCACAGCCAATTTCAGGGAGGGGGTGCAGGGGGAAGCCCTGTTACACAAGCAGAAGTCCTTGTGCAGGGTTTCTACTGATGGTGCTGGTTAGGTGAATCCCTCCCTGTGTGTTTATTTGAACAATCTTATGTACATACTCTTTATCAATAAGACTTATTTCTCTGTATATATCCATAGGACCAAGCTGTTTGCTTGAACAGCTATGATCTAACTTCTATTGCAAAGCTTAATATAATTTATAGTTTTGCTTCTCTTTTCCTACCCACAACAGTTCCTATTTTGAAGAACCAAAGTTGGCTCACTGGATATCTCTCATTGTTCATGGCTTTGCTGACAGCCCTGTTTCCTGGAAAGAAAGTGAACATGGTTTCCTAAAAGGCGGGGAGAATTTATACAACTTCGTAATTTTTAGGAGCTTGGACTACTGGCTTCAAATGGCAGTTGGAGCATATGATGATTGTCCTTAAATAATGACTACTGAAGGCATTCAAAGGTGTTGCATTATTAAATAGACATTTTTGTAAAATTATATTAAAAAAGTACCCTTTAAAAGGGTAGGTTATCTGGCTTGAAATCAAACACAAAGGTGAAATGATTTTCATCTTAATTATTTTCTTTTTAAAATTAGTTGTATATTTAAGTGTGTGTGTGTTTGTAGGGGTTTAAAAAATATAGTTAACGTTTGAGCTTTAAATTTGCAGCCATAAAAAATGTTGTGGAACATGTTGGTTTGAAGTTGGTTTAAAATCCTGGTATAAAAATAATGATATGTAAATAAAAACATTTATTCTACCTTTTGGAGAAAAATGTTTTGAATTTACGTAAGAAGTTGCAGAAGCAACAATTACTAGACTTTGCTCTTACCAAGGTGGCAGCTAGTAGGAAGGATTGTACCAGTTCTTAGAGCCAGCATATCGGTACAACTAGAACCCTTGCCTTATCAGAGACACCCATATCAATTCCTTTTCCTAGCCCCTTGTGCTGTGCTGTCTTTTTTATTGGGCTGTGTGTGTGTGAATCTGTGCGTGTGAATTCTAATTACAACACAATACCATTGGAAATTACTAAGAATAAAATGACATTTATATAATGGGAGGCTACTTTGCAACGTGTCTGCTGCTTGTATCATGGGAACCATTTTTATAATTTCCCGTGATCCAATGAAATGACTGCAATAAAACACAGCTGAACTTACTGGATGAAGAATTGCGAGTTTACCAGCAACTGTGATAGTTGGGTGGAGATCTGGTAAACAGCATTACTACTATAATGGAAATGGTTGCTAGGACAAGATCTTGTATGGTGGCATCTGACACTCTGACGGTAAGCTCCTGGGAGTAGAAAGGTAAAGCTGAGTCTTACTTTCTAGGTTTACCAAATTGTGACCTATTCCCAGTGCCTCTTGTTATAATAATTTCAGGACAGCAAGATTTTCAGGTGCCTCAAGTCCCTATTCAATCTTGCGCCATCTTGTCTGTTAGGAAGCAGAACTAGAGTCCTTTAATTTAATAATTACAGGTTCCTTTTATATCATAGCTCTTACAAGGTGATCATAAAATGTTAAATACATTTAAAACATGATATTCTAGACATTAACTTCCGAACAGTGGCATGCTGCACCAGTAGAGTTGGGTTCTCCCAGAATATTGCATTGCTGTTCTTGAGCTTTGACTCAACAGGTTAGAATCTGGCAACTTCCATGGCATTTCACAGCATACTCAGAAGCAAATACTGAATTGGGTGGAGAACATGCAGACTGAATAGTTGGAAAGTGATTTACCTTCGACATGACAACTTGCAAATTACTTCAACCATTACTTCAACCATATAAAGTAAAATAAATAGGACAAATGCAACAAACTATAGTAGATAAACTCACTGTAGCATAATAAGTTGAGCCTGTTAAGATCAAAGCAACTGCAGTTGCCTTAAAGACAGCCTTTTCTCTAATTGCTGTGCTGAGATCTTGGTCCTTGCTTGTCAGTAAAGTTCAGAGCCAGACAGGAAGGAAGTGAGCTCAGTTGTGGAAAGGAGTGGGTGTAATATACTTAATGAAAACCTTTCAAGAATGGAAATCTAGACCAGGGAGATTGTGACCTTATCCAATTTGTTAGACATGAATTCAGCAAAAAATAATTTTACTCTGCATTTTGCAACAGATTACAGAAGCAAAATATTAGGACCAGAAATTATTACAACATCTCTTGGCATTGTTAAAACAAGTTGCGGGGGGGGGGGGGGGCTCATGATGCTATATACAGGCAATCCTAGGAGCATCGTTGCTCTGTAAATACTCGTATTATTATTTTTGGCAGAGGAGAGCATGTTTTGGAAATCCTTGCTTGACATTATTTTGTTTGTTTTAAACATTATTAACCAGAGTATTTTTTTAGTTGGCATATTGACCTTTCAGACAGTCTGAGCTTCAGCTTTGAGCTAGGCTGAGCATGTAACATTATACAGCAATAAGATTCAGGTGCATGCACCCTCTCATGTCACATATAAAATCTTCAGTTTGAATCAGAACCTCTTCCCATGTTCATTATTGGATGAAGAGGCGATAGTCCCACTTGTGCCATTTGTCCACTCCTTTATTTCCTAGCAAGAGCATTGCGAACAGTGTCTGTGTGCAAATGCAGATGGAGTTAACATGAAAAGATGCAATGAATGGGAAGAGGTGGGATATATCTGCTGAAGATTTGCTTCCACATACAGATATCTGTGAACTGGCCTTTTACTACATGCACCCAACATGCTTGTTTTGCTATTCACAAATGTATGAAAATATGCTATTAATTTCTTATAGCAACTTTTTTGGTCATATTAAAAAACAACAACCCCAAAACTCCAGAGTTTTATTTATTTTAAAATCTCATATTCTTACGTTATGGATATGCATGGAGAAACAATCAGACGGTCCTCTGCCCTATCTACTCCAAATCTAGACAGTTTGTCACCATATCAGTTCAGCTGTAATCGGTAGCAGATAAACAACCATACTTTTCCATCTCCCAGCTTAAATATCAAGAGTGGGGACTTAGAAGGCTGTGCTTAGGTAGCTTAAATATTATTGTAATAGGGATTCAGAGGTGTTCTCTAGCTTCCACCTAGAGTAGGAATAATGTCTTATAAAATAACCTGAGCTCTTATTTTAGAATAAAAACAGTTGTTTACTCCTAGAGCCTCCAGCTACAGCTGGCCATCTTAACAATAGCAAGCATTCTGCTGAACACAGTGCTCCTGGGAAGCAGGAAGCAAATTGTAGCATTCTGCGCTCTCCAGTACTGTTTGCATGCACTTTACAACATTTTTTAAAAAAGAATATTTATCATCTGATACAATCAGTTATTAATTTTCATTTACCCCTTTAGATTATAATGCCTTAATTACTATATATTCTCTAACGGCATATTGATTGAGTTAGCATTTAGGGCCACTTCATGCATCAGATTTTTTCCTAGGACGCATGTGGTGAAAAAGCTATGTGAGAATGTGTTCTTGGTAAAATGTACTGTCAGTTTAAATGACAGCAGTGTAGGATATGGTCTTTTGTGAAGTGGTCCTAACAAGAAAGTGCATTTAGGAACCAATTCTTATTCCAGTCAGCTTTCACAAAAGCTTGCAATTTTCAAATTAATATTCCGATATAGAGCATCAAATGGGGTACTGTGGAGTCCATGACATGGACATGCAGCCTGTATATAGTTCTATCCCACCAAGATTTACTACATGTTTACACCAAGCTGACACTACAGAACAAGCCCATATACACATGCAATTACAGGCACTTCTTTAAGAGGTGGCGTTCTTACACACACCCTTCCCATTTGCTGTGGTAGGATAGGGTGTGCAGACTTTCCATGAATGCAGTTCCAGTTCTGTTCTTAGAAGTTTGGTATTCCTGGAACTGTCATGGAGCAATCTGATGAGAAAAAAAGCATTTGTGTATCTCTCTAGTCTCTGCCTACCTGTACAGCAGGATTATGTAGAATAGATAGTGACTGATGAGAGAAAAGTATGCCTATCAGGTCCAGTTGAAATGTTACAATAGACACAAAAATATATAATTAATTCAATTTTCACTATTATTAATTTAATTTATATACTGCCCTTTATCTGAAGATCCCAGGGCAGAATACCATATTAAAAGCATAATTTACATATATCGCAATATTTTTTGTTGCTATGGCCGATGGCTGATGCAAATAAAGTTCCATTCATTCATAATTTACATAGTGTAATGATAGAAGACAATAAAACAGTCACAGAAAAAAATTATCGTTAACAGCCACTCCACACAAACTTAAAAAACCATAGGTAGTTTGGTTGAACCATAGGTAGGTTATCTCCCGCTTGGATTACTGCAATGCGCTCTACGTGGGGCTACCTTTGAAGGTGACCCGGAAACTACAACTAATCCAGAACGCGGCAGCTAGACTGGTGACTGGGAGCGGCCGCAGAGACCACATAACACCGGTCTTGAAAGACCTACATTGGCTCCCAGTACGTTTCCGAGCACAATTCAAAGTGTTGGTGCTGACCTTTAAAGCCCTAAACGGCCTCGGCCCAGTATACCTGAAGGAGCGTCTCCACCCCCATCGTCCAGCCCAGACACTGAGGTCCAGCACTGAGGGCCTTCTGGCGGTTCCCTCACTGCGAGAAGCCAAGTTACAGGGAACCAGGCAGAGGGCCTTCTCGGTAGTGGCGCCTTCCCTGTGGAACACCCTCCCACCAGATGTCAAAGAGAACAACAACTACCAGGCTTTTAGAAGACATCTGAAGGCAGCCCTGTTTCGGGAAGCTTTTAATGTTTGATGTATTATAGTATTTTAATATTCTTTTGGAAGCCGCCCAGAGTGGCCGGGGAAGCCCAGCCAGATGGGCGGGGTATAAATAATAAATTATTATTATTATTATTATTATTATTATTATTATTATTGATGGCTAAAAGCCTGGGTAAAGAGGAATGCTTTCCCCTGGCGCCTAAAGACATGTAATATTGGCTCCAGGAGAGCCTTTCTGGGAAGAGCATTCCGGTGCCACCACAGAAAAGGCCTGTTCTAGTGTTGTCACCCTCTGAACCTCTTGGAGCAGGAATGCAGAGAAGAGCCTTGGATGACAAGCGCAGGGTCCGGCTCAGTTTGAATGGGGAGAGGTGGTCCTTAAGGTATTTAGGTCCTGAGCCATGTAAGGCTTTATAGGTCAGCACCAGCACTTTGAATTGGGCTTGGAAACTCATTGGCAGCTAGTGTCGGGCCAGGATCAGTGTTATAGACGCAACAGGTCTTGCCCCAGTGAGCAACCTGGCTGTCAAATTTTACACCATCTGAAGTTTTTGAACCATCTTCCGAGACAGCCCCACATAAATTGCATTGCAGTACTCTATGCAAGAAACCATGGATGACATCATGTTTAAAACCGGTTGCCTAAGTGTACAGTGTTAACACATGACCATGACATACCCCCCACACCATAGATCCATGATTTGCTAATGCTTACATATTTATATGCTAGCAATTTGTTTCAGATGTGATGCTGTCTATGCGTATCCCTGCATGGATCATGTTTCATTTATTTTATGTGCCCAATGTCACATTTGAATTGCTGCATAATTATTTTTGCCTTTTTTTCTGGGTGGTGATACAAAATAAGTCACACTAAAAATATTCAGGAAGGAAGACAGCATAGACAGGTGGAGCTGAACACATTTCTGGCAGAGCTCCACAGAAGGCAGTGGAGCTCTACAAGATTGGAATTTGCTCCATTTTAATCTTCACAGCTGTTTGCTGTCTCTCTTGAGGGGGAAAACACACACCGCACATCCATAAAAAAATATTAAATCCCCCCCAAACTAAGAAAGTTGCCAGCAAAGTAAATGTTTACACCTTTTCTTCATATTTATGGAGATTTAATCCAAATCATTCCACTGCACATTTTTAAAAAGTTTTATTTAAACAGGAGAGGTAGAACTAAAGGACAAAAAGAAATACACAGAATAGGATTACTGTAAACATGTTAAAGCAGCTTGGCTTTTACTGAGAAGATGTACACCTCTCAATATAAGTCCACTTACACGTTCTTTTGGATCGCCATTAGAAAATGAAACCATTCACTTAAGAAAAACTGATGCTAGCTTAAATTGCTCAATCCTCGTAATAGTGACAGTAGCCTTATCTAGTGAGCTCAACCAATTTATGTTTTAAAATAGCCGTAAGACAACCTTATAGAATCTATAGCAGATCTGTGAGCGACTATGTAAATAAACAGAAGAGATACTGAGTGCTTAACCTAAGGGAGGCTTAAATTGAAAAAGGCTCAAGGCATGTGG
The DNA here is from genome assembly GCF_964106645.2 of Podarcis pityusensis. Taxonomy (NCBI): domain Eukaryota; kingdom Metazoa; phylum Chordata; class Lepidosauria; order Squamata; family Lacertidae; genus Podarcis; species Podarcis pityusensis. The sequence goes on from NC_138031.1 coordinate 65,384,937, forward strand.
ATCTGAAAGCATTTTGGGGGATTTAAATTATGGATTAGATACATAACATCATACTTCTGAAAGCCTCATCATGGTCTGAAACACTGCTTTATGTCTTCTGAACACAATGCCAACTGTGCACTGAATCTGGCACCTGCTGTTGTAATTAGCTTTTCTGAAATGGTTTGTAACACGCTCTGGCCAAAGGCTTCTCTCTCCTTCCTTCCCCCTCTCCACCCCCTCCTGGGCTGCTGTGGTGGCAAAACCCAACACTCTTCCTTTTGCAGTTTTCCATCTATTGATCCTTTTCTACTAACTGTCAGCAACATAAGACAATATTTTCAGGTGATGAAACCCAATTTTGGTCTATTAAAAAAGAGCCAAGAAGGCTTTCTACAAGCAATAAGAGTCAACAGAAGTGAATAGTGGGTACTAAATTAAACGAAAGAAGAAGCTTCTGAAATAAAAAATTGAAGCACTGTCAAAATATAGCCTTTGATATGAAACTGAATTGGCTGGAGCTCAATCATCTGTGTAGGTAGTTTGGAGATGAATTGCATATATCTATGCATTTTTTCCAAGTAGAAAGTTGACTTTGTAATTCTCCAAAGCAGAAGAATCCAATAGTTTAGGTTCATATTTGTTTCATTTTGAACTGGAAAGGCCATCCAGATATTTCCAGTGCAATGTGCTTATGTAGAATAAGTGTTGTGACCTAACAATTTTTGCTGAAAGGCAAACAGCCATAAACCTTTAAAAAAATGTGTTTTAGAGAAATAATGCATGAACCAACGCACTGTGCCGTTAGTAACATAATGCTTAGTATACTATTGCTCCAATTTAGCAATAGAGAACTTGCAACATTGTTTGGAGAGTTCATGAGAATTCTCATTCAGATGTAGAGGGACTTTGTGATATTCATCTGGGCTTGATTAATACAGCCAGTGAAAGTGGACATCATCATTTGGGTCCAATTGGAAACAACAAAGTTAAGCTACACCAGGATCAAGCCTTGTATAGGCGACAGTAGAGATGTGTTAGGGAGTAACTGGGTATTATGATGAATACAGATATGTTTTAGTTGCTTGGTTTAGGATCCTGCAACACTTTTTCATATCTTCATAAGCTTAAGTCCTGGCTGCTGTAGGTAAATTCAAATCAGGTGACAATAGCCAATTGAAAAGATCTTTTCGTTGTGCACTGAAGCAGTCATTTGTAGCTTCCTGACATACATATTGTCAAACTTTATCAATCCTTCTGTCCACCCCCCCCCCCCGAATTTTCTAGCAACTGCAAAGGGGTGACAAAGTTGGGCTTAGCATTCACCAAGGCATTAAATTGCTACCGTATGACTCTTCTGAATCTACTTTGTAATGTACCTTCATGGGGCTGATCTAGAAGACTGTTGATAGAATTGATACCTCCTTCCCTAGGGTGATCTGATGAGTACATATTACACCAACAAGTTGGCACTGATTTACTAGAGATCTGGGGGGGGGGGGGGGCGGAGGGAGAGAGAGAGAAAGAATGGAAACTGCTGTTTTTTGACATGCTTTAAAGCCTACCTTGCACACAGCCCAGAATTTATTGTTGCCATTAAGTGCCATCATGATATTCTAAGAACAGTGTGTGTCTTCAGGCAATTTTAGCTCTTAAAATAAATACATTATCAGTTGCCACAACTCAATGGCTTGCTAGGGTCTTGCATCTTCTGAAAGAACACAAGACCTTTCATATGAGGTGTTTTAATTCTGTGGTTTTTTTAATTCACTATATATTTTGGAAAGTTGTTTGCCTCCTCTCTGTGCATTAACCAAATTTTTCATGATGGTTCCTGAGATCAAGGAGTGGGCTTTCTTCTGTTTGGATACAGTTGGACACCATTTTGAATCAATATGGCAAACTAGACCTTTCAAAACCACTGATTTTCCCTACTGATTTCAAAACTCCACTGATTTTTTTATTTTTTGGGGGGTGGGTTCTTAGAATTCCCAAGCAATAGCAGGTATGAGGCTGCTAGATCACAATATTTTATCTTATAAAAATATGCAGTCCACATTGGGGATGCTCAAGCTATGTAGTTAAACATCATTCAGGACATTGTGGTACGAAACAGAATGGCTTGGTCTGATGCAGGAAGGCTTTTCTTGTGGTCCCTTTAAGCAACTTAATTCTACTGCAGCAATTAAAATATATTTCCTGAAATTGTCATCATGTAAAAACCTGAAGAAACGAAACTGAATTATTTTTGAAAAAAATAGTCTGAAGCCCTTGGTGAAATGTCTGTTTCCAAAAGTGACCATGGACTGTTGATTTCTTCAAAACACTTTCTAACTCCCAAAGTGAAATATTGTAACTTGCTTGTCAGTTGAGTTGATGCAGTGATTTTGGTTCTCGTGGGCTTCTAGCCAGACAAGCCTTAGAACCGGCAATTACTGCTATCCCGGGAAATACAGAAACAGTTCTTCATTTTCTGTTCCTTCAAGAAGCCCTCTATTTTATTGTCAGAGGTCTGAAGGTCTTCCTCTGTGTCAATAAGATATCAGGAGGAGCATATGTTGTCCTGTTGATGATAGCGTTTTAGATAGTATTGTAATGGCAGTGTACAGTGGTACCTTGGTTTAAGAACAGTCTGGTTTAAGAGCAATTTGGTTTACAAACTCCGCAAAACTGGAAATAGTGTATTGGTTTGAGAACTTTACCTCGGTCTAAGAACAGAATCCAAATGGTGGAATGGCACCGGCGGCAGGAGGCCTTATTAGGGAAAGCTGCCTCGGTTTAAGAACGGTTTTAGTGTAAGAATGGACTTCTGGAACGGATTAAGTTCGTAAACCGAGGTACCACTGTATTCTTAAACACACTTAATAGCAACTAATGTTACTTCCGAGTAAAATGTGCTTAGGAGCACAGCCAAATTTTAAAAACATCCTCACGTGCCCTTCACCCAATGTATTTCACTCTTCTCCCTGTATCTACAACAGAAGACTGATTCACCCTGATCCATGAGTGCTCTGTGCCCAGGGAACCTCTCTCATTATTTCCTGAGCAAATTATCAGAACTGCCAATTCAGAAGAGCACACAAAGTTAACACATGGCAGCATATTACATATATAATTGGGGAGTTACGTATGCGAGGCAACTGGATGCCCAGTCAGCTGAATTGAGTAATTTCCTTGAGTTACTACACTTCCTTGGAATGGAGGTCATTGGCATGGGCATCTCCAGGAATTTTCCCTGCAAATTAAAACACCAAAAGTTAGCCCTTGCCACACACCCCTCGTGCCCCATAGATGCCCATGGTCACAGGTGGTGTTTCTGTGATACAAGCTTTATTTGCATGTATACATAGCCAGAACATGAAAGCAGCTTCACCTCATTAACTTTCCAACATGTCCTGCTCACCCACTAGGTTTCTAGGGTCATAGCTTTCTCTTTCAGACGTAGTTTCAAGAATGGCAGTCTTTTTTGTTCTCTTTCAGACACAGAAACATTGATTACATCTCCAGCCACGGCAGGAGGGAAGAAAGACATGCACCCTTCTACATGGAGCCCCAGGTATTTTGTTTCCGTGGCAACACTTCACCTGTACTTGGTCATCACTTTAGTTGTGCAAAGACAGGTTGTCTTTTAGTGATCCATGATGACTGGGGTGGGGGGATATCAACTAGAGCCTTGATTTCTCTTCTGTCTTCCCTCCCCACCCCCAGCAAAAAAAAATGGTGGTTGTAGCACATACAGCAGATTACAAAACAGAAGCATTCCCCTTCAAAACAGCGTGAGGATAGAGGGGGGAGCCATGTATCATTCCTTTATTCAACATCATTCAGTCCCTCTACTCCTTAATTGGTGGAACAAAGACTAAGTAAAATCTTATAAATTCTACTTGGGGTGGGGGTGGGGATTAAGATCTGTAAATCTTCCAAGTTTTACTGCAGCTCTGTTCATTTAAATGGAGGTTGTGCAACATCAGTATTTGGAGGATTGTGTCCATAGAAAATAGCAATCTATGTTATGTCTGGATGTTTTTAAAGCTGGTTGGATCTCCATTCTCAATATAATGTATCATGACCCTTGAGTTAATAGAAACAAGCCCCATTGCTATGAGTACCAGAGCTTTTAGAGCAGAGTACTTGCATTTACCCATGGAGGGGGCTCCTAAGAGAAGAAGTCACACCTCTTCAAAAGGTAAAATATGAACCACACTCTTGGCTTCTTTGTAAAAATAAAGAATCAAATGGCTTATTGTTGTGTCCCAGTTCACAGCTAGAACATAAATGGCTTTGAATTAACCCCTTTTGATTGTGAAAGTGCCCTTATTCAGATTTGCAGCAATGTTGCATGTTCAGGATTAAGGTTTAGTTCAAATTAACTTGTTTATTGCCGAATGTCATATGTGGTCTTAGACACAAGTGTCTATAAAGCTCATACAAACTCATTTGCAGATAGCTCATACATCACTCAGTGAAAACCATAGGCATTGTAAATTATTAGCTCAGGCCAAAGGTATCTTTATTAGGTCAGTCTAAGGCATGTGTGTAATCTTTGCAGGGCTGTAACTCTAATGCTGCATAAAGCAAATCATACAGCAAGATCTTAAAGAGCATTTGAGACATTCTGCTATGTCAGTTGTCAAGTGAGAGGTCATATTTCATTAATTTGCATTTTCCTTTCTCCTTTGAAAATGGGCAAGGGAATCAATCTGACATTCAAATGTGAAACCTAGAAGTGTGCCCTAAACAAATCTGCCAGGCTTCATTCCAGAATCTCTGGTGACCAGTGGAATCAAAACATTTACAAGGTGAGAAATAAACCAACTTGCTCACTTTGGTCTGTTAGCTAGAAATGACACCAGTACTATACAGTGGTGCCTCGCAAGACGAAATTAATTCGTTCCGCGAGTTTTTTCGTCTAGCGAATTTTTCGTCTTGCGAAGCACGAAATCCCATAGGAATGCATTGAAATCCAATTAATGCGTTCCTATGGTCAAAAAAAGTCAAAACAAAGCCAAATTTGGTACAACAAGAGTTTATTAAGTGCTCTTTAAAGTCACACATACTGTAAAGAGCATTTCAAAAATTGAAGGAACAATAAATTAAGTTTCTAAACATGACAGGAAAAACATTTAAAAATCAACAAAGTGTACATTACATTTTCTAAGACTCTGGGGGACCACTCGAAGAAGGTTCCTCTTCCACTCTTTGCTTCTTGCTGAAGAACCTGTCCATGGTCTGCTGCTTCATCCGCCTTTTCAGCACCTCCCTGAAAGGCGACATGACCGTCGTATCAAAAGTGTTCGCAAGGTCATGTGCCACGTGCTTGTTAGGGTGGTGCCGCTGTGCAAAAGCCTGCACATCCTTCCACTTCATGCAAATGTCCCTCAGTTCTTTGGAGGACAGCCGTTCCTCAGTTGCTTCCTCCTCTTCCAGCGAGGCCTGCTCCTGCGCAGCCTCTGCCTGCAGTTCGACCAGCTCCTGGGTGGTCAGCTCGTGGTCGTGCTCCTCCACCAGCTCACTGATGTCCTCCTCTGTGACCTCCAGGACCATGGTCCTCCCCAAGGCAACAATGTCCTGCACCACTGTTGACTCTGGTGCATCAGAGTCACTTGGTGCCACTCAGTCCGGCCACAGGCTGCGCCAAGCGCAATTCAGATTTCTCTGGCTGATCCCTTTCCAGGCCGTGGTGATCATCTTCAAGCAGGTGACGATGTCGAGGTGGTCCTTCCAGAATTCCCACAGGGTGATGGTGGTGCAATCAGTCACCTCGAAGCATCGCCTGAAAAGCTCCTTGGTGTAGAGTTTTTTGAAATTGGCGATGACCTGCTGATCCATCGGCTGGAGCAGTGGCGTGGTGTTAGGCGGCAGGAACATGATGTTGATGAAGCTGAACTCCTCCAACAAGTCCTCTTCAAGGCCTTTAGGATGAGCAGGAGCATTGTCCATCAGAAGCAAAGCCTTCAGCGGCAGGTCGTTGTCCAGCAGGTACTGTTTGACAGCAGGGCCAAAAGCAAGATTGACCCAGTCCACAAACAGCACACGTGTGACCCAAGCCTTACTGTTGGATCGCCACATGACACTCAGCTGCTCCTTGTCGACCTTGTGTTTCTTGAAGGCCCGTGGGTTCTCCGAGTGGTACACCAGCAGGGGCTTGATCTTCAGGTCACCGCTTGTGTTGGCACAGAAGAGCAGGGTCAGACGGTCCTTCATGGGCTTGTGGCCAGGCAACTTGGCCTCCTCCTGAGTGATGAAAGTCCTTTTGGGCATCCTCTTCCAAAACAGCCCAGTCTCGTCGCAGTTGAAGACCTGCTGTGGAATGTAGCCCTCCGTCTTCACAGCCTCCAGGAACTCCAATGCAAAGTCTTCAGCCGCAGGAACATCAGAACTGGCAGCCTCTCCATGCCTGACCACGTTGTGGATTCCAGATCTTGTCTTGAACTGGTCAAACCAGCCTCTGCTTGCCTTGAAGACTTCTGGCTCGCCTGAGGTTCCTGGCTGTTCCCGGACGAGGTCTGCGTGCAAGGCCTTGGCCTTCTCACAAATCACGGCCTCAGTCACTGTGTCCCCTGCACGCTGCTTCTCTTCTAACCAGATGAGCAGCAACTTCTCGACCTCCTCCAGAACAGCTGGGCGGTTCTTCACGATCCTGGTGACTTCCTTGGCTGCATCAGTCGCAAGGATCTTCTCCCTCATCTTCAGGATGGTGCCGATGGTCGATGGGTTCCTGCCATACTCCCTGGCGAGGTCTGTCACACGCATTCCACCGTCGTGCTTCCGGATGATCTCCTTCTTCATTTCCAGCGTCACCTTCTCCTTCTTCCTCTCGCCGGCCTCTGCAGCAGCAGTCTTCTTGGGTCCCATGGCAGCACAGCTCCTAGCTTCGTAAACTCAGGGGGGGAAAAAATCAGTGCTTTACACCCAAAAAATTCAAAAGCACCCAGCCACCCACCACACAGGAATTCAAACCCAGAACCAAGTCCTTGAATTCCAAACACCCAACCCAAAATCCAAAAACCCCAAAAAAAGTTTTAAAAGTTTAACTTACGAAATGGCTGCAAATCACCAAAGTCTTCAAAATCCTCAAATGGCTGCAAAAGAAGTTTTGGAAAAGCTTTAAAAATCACCAAAGTCTTCAAAAACCTCAACTGTTCCCCCAGCCACCCACCCATCACACAGAAATTGCAAACCCCTCCCCAACTGTTGCAAACCCCTCCCCAACTGTTCCCCCAGCCACCCACCACACAGAAATTCAAACTCAGAAACTTTTTTTGAAAAAAAAACAACATGGCCCAATGGTCACAGAAAATCAGAAAAATTCAGAAAAACCCACACAAGCTCCCAGATTCTTGCAAACCCCTCCCCAACTGTTCCCCCAGCCACCCACCACACAGAAATTCAAACTCAGAAATTTAAAAAAAAACAAAAACAACATGGCCCAATGGTCACAGAAAATCAGAAAAATTCAGAAAAAACCACACAAGCTCCCAGATTCTTGCAAACCCCTCCCCAACTGTTCCCCCAGCCACCCACCACATAGAAATTCAAACCCAGAATTTTTTTTTAAAAAAACAGCAGAGTGCCCCAATGGTCACAAAAAATCATAAAAATGCAGAAAAAACCCACACAAGTTCCCAGATTCTTGCAAACCTCTCCCCAACACCAAGTCCTTGAATTCCAAACACCCCAACCCAAAATCCAAAAACCCCAAAAAAAGTTTTAAAAGTTTAACTTACCGAATGGCTGCAAAAGAAGTTTTGGAAAAGCTTCAAAAATCAGCAAAGTCCTCAAAAACCTCAAGAAAGGCTACCACACCGCGTGCTATGTGTTGCTCCTCGAAGTCAAGTCGCAACTGCACCTCTTCAAGCAATGCACCCTGGGTATTAACGGTTTTACGAAAAGGGAAACAAACTTGCAAGACGTTTTCGTCTTGCGAAGCAAGCCCATAGGGAAATTCATCTTGCGAAGCAGCTCAAAAACGGAAAACCCTTTCGTCTAGCGAGTTTTCCGTCTTGCGAGGCATTCGTCTTGCGGGGCACCACTGTACAGTGTGTGTTACACTTTAGATTGAGGGAAAATATAGTACGTAGTGATTTTTTGTTGTTCACTTTTGCATGAGTGGGTGAAAGACACAAAAAGTTACAAAATAATTTGACCAATTAACATATTACATTAATCTGCCAGTTGCCCTGTGCCTGCAAGGGGAAAGGGCACTCAGGCCAAAGGAACAAGAGTCCCTGCCTGCTATTCAGACAAGAACAGGTGCAAGGGAAGAGCATCTAGTCCCAAATGCTCATTTATAGCTCACCACTTTGTTCTTGCACTGAAGAATTGATCTTCCTTCTCTACCTGTTCACCCTGCTTCCTTTCCCTTTAGTATATTTGAAAGCCTGATGGCAGTGCCTGCCTCTGCTTTATTGAAGCAAGTTGCTTTGGAAGAAAATAATGGTTTGAAAAATGGGTTAAATAGGGTTGTAGTTGGCCAGCTACAGTTGTGCCTGGAGGAAGCAGATATTTGAGACCCATTTTAGTCTGGTTTCAGACCTGGTTTTAGTACCCTTGCTCAGCTTGACTGATTATCTTTATCAGGAAAGATACAGAGTGTCAGTATCGGTATCAAACTTTATTTTGGTCACAGGTTAAAGGTAAAGGTAAAGGGACCCCTGACCATTAGGTCCAGTCGTGGCCAACTCTGGGGTTGCGGCGCTCATCTCGCTTTATTGGCCAAGGGAGCCGGCGTACAGCTTCCGGGTCATGTGGCCAGCATGAGTAAGCCACTTCTGGCGAACCAGAGCAGCGCACAGAAATGCCGTTTATCTTCCCGCCGGAGTGGTACCTATTTATCTACTTGCACTTTGACATGCTTTCGAACTGCTAGGTTGGCAGGTTAGCATAAGATAAAACATACGACTTAAAACACACAAGACTTAAAACAGGTAAGGAATAAAAACTAGTAATTAAAAGGTGATTATATTATACATACGTAAAAACATAGAAACAGAGACAAACAGTTAAAAGTGACTATAAGGGAGGGAGTGTGAAGGAGCACAGGTCTTGCATTTTGGGCCTAGTTTGTGGCACAAACCATCCTTTGGATGAATATCCATCGTGGCAGTGCAGAATCTAGCAACTGAGTATGTAACATGGGTTTTCATCTTGGAAGTAGCAGGGAGGTATAAAGTTGTTCTGTGTGACCTGGGAATTTATGTAATACAGGCAAGATGAACCTAGCTCGTATATCTGTATAGTATTGGCAGAGATAAAAGACATGTTCGGTTGTTTCCAGTTGCCCAGAGCCACACGGGCATTTCCTCTCCCCAAAGGGTGTCTTCCTTTTTTTTTTTTTTTAAAAAAGTAATATTTATTAATAATTTCAAAATTACAGAAAAAAAAGAAAAAAAATTAAAAACAACACCACAATACATAGAAAAAAAAAACAAGAAAAAAAAAAGACATAAAAACCAATGCAACAATACAGCAAAAAGATAAAAAAGAAGGGGAAAAAAGACACAAATCCCATATTACATATCTTTAACTTCCATTTGCTTGTTTCATTGACCTCCTCACACCTCCCTTTTTGTATTCTAGTTTGATTGATTATTTCAGCAAATTCTTTCCATCTTTCTCAATTTTTACTAAATAATTTATCTTGACAATTTAACCTATTAATTAACTCAACAAATCCTTTCCATCCTTTCCCCATATTCTGTTATTCAAATTACCTTAAGTTGTTTAACCTTATCTTACCAAAAAATACTTTAGAGCTTAACGCTTAATACTTGATTATACATAACTCCTGATATCTTTTCTACTAGAGTCATATAGTTTCATTCCAACATTTTCCCTAATGTTCATTAATTTTAGGCTAATTCCCTAGGAAAAAAAATTTTCTTTATAAATTTTCTTCCAATCTTCATCCAACGTCTCTTCTTCCTGGTCTCGGGTCGTGTCAGTCCTTACTGTCCATTCCATCTAGTCCATCAACCTGGTAATCTAATGTCCGAGGCCCTTAAGTCTCTTCCATGTCCCTTCTGCAGATCTTCTTCTTCTTGTTTATACTTGCCCTTTTCCTTGTCTTTTGTTGGTCTCTTTCTTAGTTTCTTTCCTTTCTCGTTGGGGAGTAGGTCTCTGGGGGATTCCAACCCAAAATTATCTTCGTCTCCCTTCATCCAACCAGCCCATTCCCCAGAGTCCCACTCCCCACAATCATCAATGTAGTCCAAAAAATATTTAAAAACATATTTCGAGGTCTCTCCAAAGTTAAGAACCTCCTCAGCTCCAGACTCCCCCTGGCTGACTCCAACTTCAATCTTCAAAGACAGCGGCTTATGCTCCTGTAGGGCCTCGGGTCCCATATGGTGTCTTCCTAAAGCAGCCCTCCTAGATGGCTGAAGGGAGGGCCTGGCAACAGGCCAGAGTGAAAGCTCTTCGCTGTTTTGGAATTTCAAGGTTGGTTATACAGTGGTACCTCGGGTTACAGAAGCTTCAGGTTACAGACTCCACTAACCCAGAAATAGTACCTTGGGTTAAGAACTTTGCTTCAGGAGAACAGAAATCGCGCGGCGGCAGCAGGAGGCCCCATTAGCTAAAGTGGTACCTCAGGTTAAGAACAGTTTCAGGTTAAGAACAGACCTCCAGAATGAATTAAGTTCTTACCTCGAGGTATCACTGTATATGGCATCTGGGAGGTGAGGTATCTTCTGGTTTCACTGATTAAAATTTTTGGGGACCTGGCTAGATCTGCTTGGCGTTTGGTATCTTCCACGTGCTGTTTGATGCTTTTTTTGGCTTGTTCATACCCCATGTCGAATAGGATCTGCGGGGTGAAGCCTAGAGTTGTTATTATGTTTATCATTGCACGTTTCCATGTCGTTTGGAAACTGACCTTAAAAGTTAAGGGAGGAAGGAGCAAGGCTTTGGAGACGTGTTTAGGCACTTGTAGGGCTGATCTTAAGAATTTAGATTGTACCAGTACTAATGGCGCACAATTGGCAAGGGGACCTAATTGGGCACCATATACAAGCTGCACGATGGATTTGGCCTCAAACAGTTTGAGGGCTGAAGGTATATATTGTCCGCCTTTAGTCCTGAGGTACCTGAGCATTGCATTTGCGCTTCTCTGGGCATTCCCTACAACATAAACCTTGTAGGCATTTCTACTTTCCGAGGAGTGAAGGGTTATACCCAAATATTTGCATCAGGTGAGCTGCTCAGTCTTATGGCCACTGAGCAATCTTATGGCATGAGCAAGGTTTGGGCCTTTTGGCAAAGCACATGATCTTGATTTTCTGATAATTTAGTTCTAGTTTGCTCTCCTTGCAGTATGCTGCCAGTGTTTTCAAGCCTATAGGAGTTCTTGAGAGGATTGCTGCGTCATCAAGTTCAGAGGAAGTGCAGCCTTGTTGGTGTTCCTTGATCTCCCAGTGACTTTAGACACCACTGACCATGGTGTCCCTGTGGAATGACTTGGGGATGGGGAGTTGGAGGCACCATTTTACTGTGGCTCTGCTCCTATTTGCAGGGTCAGTACCAGAAAGGGCTCCCTTGGGAGGAAGGGTGGAATAGAAACTTCATACATAAAATGCAAAATATATTAATATACAATCTGTGTGCCAGAGTTTCCCATATGGCTTGGGTAGTGCTAGTTTCAACCAAGTGTTTGTGGGCAGAACAACAAGCCAGGCACCTGTTCCTATGATTGTGGAACCTCTTCCCTTCCTATTGGCAACAATAATGTTAAATGCATTTATCTGAAGTGCCATTTCAAGGTACAGTTTTTTGAAACAGGTTTCAAGACCTTCCTACTTGATTCAAGTTCCAACTTAACCTTAATTATTCTTTTAAAATAATTGGTATGTTTAATGTCCAACCACAAGACGTTCCCAGATGAATGCATCTTGCTTATAACCATGGACAGTCCATGAGATAATTTCAGACTCATTGGTAGAGTTGCACAATTTTGCTTCCTGGATGCAACTAGAGACTGGAGAACAGGGTGACTCAGTGATTCATAAGTGAAACCAATGCTTAGTGATGTAATCCAGAGGCCATGGCTGCAGCCATCTATGAAGCTATTCATAACAAGAATAAAACTACTGATCAAGTGTTTAACAGAGTATCTCTGAATGAGCAACATGCTGTAATTCAGCGATGTCACATTCTGCTTGCATCATTGCTTTCTACAAAGCAGAATGTGCAACACCCTAAAAAAAAATGCTGTTAAAATTTTGTCATTAGAGTCTGACAATCATTCTTTATTGTCTACCACACAACTGTGGGCTGAGAGCCTATGAGAGGTTGCAAAATACGTGCATGGAGTAATGAATGTTGGGATTCTTGGTATGATCTCTTACTGTTGAGAGAGGTAACATCTCAGAGATCCCCTTTGAGACCCTGACTGAGAACTCTGGAAGTGGCAGATGGGAGAAAGAGCTGCTCCATTCCTGTCCTTTGGGTCATTGCCTCTAGAGTATGAAAGGATAACAAATAGGACCAAATCCCACCAAGAAACTAAACAAAGTAACAAATGCAGGGAGGACAGGGAGGGGAAGAAAATGAATATTAGCCAGTCAACAGGTGCAAGAAAAATCGAATTTATTAAGCTTAAACTTCCCCAACATCTCAGCAATCCTGAGTTCCTGAAAGAATGCCTTTCCTCACATTTACCAGCCTGTGTATTGAGAACATATAGTTCAGTATGATTTGCAGGAGTTTCTCAAAAAAATATTCCAGAAATACAAGATGTCTGCTCTACAGTAACTTGGAGCATGGCTTTCAGTATGTCTTCCCCTGTTCTGTGGAATGGCATTGTGGCAGAGACATGAAAGGCACCCAGAATCTGTACCTTCCAGAAATAACTGAATACGTTTTTGTTTTGACGAGCATTTCCATCTGGATAAAAAAGCCTGTCTTAGGTTTAAGAACAATACAAAATTAACCCCTATCTTCAGTTGTTTTTGTGCAGTCTTTAAAATGATTTTAACTGGGGGGGTTTTATGGTGTGTCAATAAATCACCTTGAAATGTATGTAGGTGATTCATAAATTGTTATTAATAGCAAAAACTCATCAAAAGCCTTCTTCTGGGTGCAACTGCATTCCAAAGTAAGGCAGATGGTGACAAGGAACAGGACCCTTTAGGCTGTGGCACTATCTTTCTTCCAGAATTAGATGGCATGCTCCTTAGAGGCAGGAATCACTATATGTTTTTGTCTATACAAGGTTATGTATTGGTAAGTTTATTTTCGTTTAATTTGAACTATTTCAGTGTTTCAAATTATTGAGCAATGGTTGAACTTCTAGATGGTCCCACTCCTAAAAGACCTGTACTTTGTCAGCTGTATTGGCTGCAAGTCTGTTTCAAGGCCCAATTTAAAGGGCTGGCTTTAAACCTTAAAAACCTGAATTGCTTGGGTACCTAAAAGGACACTTTTACCTATATGCATTCACTTGAACCTTAAGATCATCTTTAGAGACCCAGCTCTTAGTTCCCCCCACTAAATGAAGTGAGGTGGAGAGCCACCTTTTTGGTACTAGCACATTATGGAACAACCTTCCTGTTCCATACACCTCTTTGTGCTAGGTGCAGCTCCCAAATAACTTGCATCTTATGGCCTGATCCTGATTTTTTTAAAATAGAAAAACACCTTTTCTAATTGCTTTTATTATTGTACATTTTAATTATTTGTGAGCCGCCCAGTTAATAAACGTTAAACGTTAAAACGTTAAAAAAATATTCTGAACATGATGGGCAGGGGTGCTCATTATCCAAATCAGCCAGGTGGGCCCTATGGACAGGCAAATGGATTTGTGTGGTAGGGTGTGAGTAGAAGGCCCGAGGGATAACTATCCAAAATACTCTGCATGTTTTTCTTCAGATCTGTCTATTCTCATGTACAGCAGGGAGATACAAGCCAATGTAGTAAAATCTCCACATACTTGACAACATGGCTGCTTTCAGGTTGGTCCGCAGATTACAGAATACGCTTTTTAGAAGAGGAACTGATTTTTATTTTTTTAAATGGAACACTAGCCTAGCAGAGTTTACTGAGCCAAACTGGAAGTCTGTACAACTCACTGTTGGGTAAAATAATGTTAAAAAACACAACAACACTGAAGGTTTATCATACTGGTTCACACCATCAAAAAGACTCTCTTCCTTTTTTAAAAATAACTAGGAATAGAAACTTAAAACTCATTTAAAAAAAAAACATGGTACAATGAGATGGTTGGGTGGAAAACCAAAAATTGGCCTAGATTCTAAAATGTAGAAAAAGTTCCGCAATTGCTTCTGGTATGTGAAGATAACAGTCATTTGGAAGAATATCATCATGTGTGTTTTTCTGTACTTTTTTTTTTGCCTAAGGCCTAAGAGTCAATGCAAGTGAAGTTTGTAGCTGAGACTGAACTTTCCACTTGACACCGATGGAAAGAGCTAATCCTGTTATATCTACACTGAATCATCTAAGAGGTATACCAGATTGAAGTGTTAACCTCCTGACCTTTTCTATAACTGTTTTAATTTGCTATGTCTGCAAATGAGGAAATTAAGTAGAACAGTCTCAGGATAACTAGTAGTGTTTACAGGAAAACTGCAATTTTAAAAGGATTTGTAAAGCTGGAATGAAGTATTTCCTGGGGGAGTGAAGGCAGGGAGATGGAGGAGAAAGAGAGCTACACACTGCAGCAATTTTAAGAGGTGTTAAGAAATATTAGTTTTATTTTAACCAGTTCACAGCTGAATATTTATTCTATAAAAACTTTACAGATTGTACAGTTTATATATAGTTCAAACTACTAGAACAACAAAAAAAGTAGGTCCCACAGATGCAAAAATACTGTACCAATCCAAGGTAAAAGCAGATTTACACACTGTACAACTCTCCACTAGGATGAGGTGGTCAGGCTCCAAGTATAAAGTTCCAAACTGTACAAAAATAATGTCTGATTCCTTCCCCCCACCCACCCGCCCCCATTCTTCATACATTCAGTAAGATTGCAAACAGATACCCAAGTATAGATATCTGGAGTCGGGAATCATCACACACCCCTGAAAGGAATGCAAAATAGGTATTGTTTACAAAGGTCACTCTTGTGCATCAATACTGCATATTTTATGCATGCTGATCCAATAATGGCAATCTGCACATGGAAAACAAGCTTTCATGGGCATAGTGCCTTTCTGGATGCAGTCCCATGAGCACAAAAGGGCACTGTGTGGGGGGCGGGGGCAGGGAAGAGAAAATTGCATCCAGCATCTGGGTGGTTGCAGTGTGGTACTCTTGTATCAAGTATGCACTGCCAAACAGATGGATGATTCTTCTAACTTGAAGGCAGAGGAGCCGATTCCAAGAACCCACTCTGACATGAAATCAGCTGACAGTGCTGATCGTCTGGCAGTGGAGATCCTCATCCACTGCAGAACGCATGCAGCCTGCTGCTGCTTCGTGGAAAGATCTCTGGATCAGGGCCATAGTGTATAATTCAAACTAAAAACAAAAGATATTAAACATCTAATATAAGGTAAGGTTGTTTTTTTTTTTTTGTAAAGAAAGGGAATATTTAATAGTGTGCCAAAAGAAATTTTAACTTATTAAATTAAATAAAATACATTTTTTGGTGTAATTCAAACAGAAGAACAAAAAGAGCAAACCAAAGAATCAAAAAACAACAACAAAAACTTATATAGAGTTGTTTTCTCACCCAGCAACAGAAGCAATTATGTAGTTAAAATAATAAAACCCGCTAAGACTAAGCTATCCATAGTATATATGGTATTTCAGTGATTCACTAATACTGCAAATGAAGCTTCTTTTTCAACGACAGACTGGCTTCTTTATGCTCTCTGGGTAGGAATTGGGCATCCTCCCCCAAACAAGAAGGGCTGAGTGTTTTTTATAGCATAAATCCTGAGCACACTCATTTTTTTAAGGAGGTGGGGATTGGGGGGGGGGGCAGGGAGAAGAGACAGAGAAAATAGACCATTTAATTACAGGGTTTTCTTTTAAAAAATAATTGTTTGTTTTTTTCTGAATGCATCATTACTTGAGGTATTTAGAACCTTCCTCAGAATTCAAGGCAATGCCTTCTTCTCAACTAACTCTTTTTGGGCAGTGAAAGTAAGGGCTGGCCAATACCCGTTTCAATTCTGTACTCTAGTGAAAAAATATCTCATTGCTTCAGGACCTTCCTGCCACATACAAAATAACGCAACACCTCATTTTATCCACCTTTTTCTTCCGATACAGTACTAGCCAATGATAAAGTAGAAGACAAAAGTTTGGTAGTGCACTCCATTATAGTTTTTTTTTTAGTTCGTGTATATAAAGAAATATAATATATATATTTATAATCTATATATGGAGAAAGGAAATTTGTTCAATGCTTAACATACAGTACTTCTTTAATTTTTTTTAAAAAAACCTTGACAATAAAAAGAAGTTCTCCTCAAGCTTTAGTCCCACTCTTTTCTGAGCGTTGGACTTTTAAATTCGTTTAGAGCATCCATAAAACCCAGATGTCCCAAAGTAAATACAATTCCAGTGTCAATGAGCATCTCTTCAAAATTCATCAATCTTCCTCTGCAAATATTTCAACATTGAGTCCATTCCTTGAGCAGAACCCCAAATTTTCTTTAGAACTTCACACTCCTTGTCATTTGCTTGTTCCAAGTCCACCTTCATAATACTACGAACTAAACCTTTGGATTCTTCAAGTACCTACATAAAATGAAGAAGATACAATAAGCATGTGGTTATACGAAACAGGAAATATGGCGTGGTTAGGCATAGTGCAAAGATGAGTGTGTGTTGTACACTCATTGGTTAGGGCAGGTGGCTTCATGTCGTGGGTGGAGGACACTGCCCCCTTTGCAATATATGAGAGGAAGGGTGAAGCTCAATGGCAGCTATTCTGTTGCAAATGACAATTTTAATGATCATTTTGGCTGCTGTACGTTTTCACTGTATATATTGATGGAGGCCACCATCCAATATATCAATACTTATATAAATAATTAAATTATAAGAGAAAGAGAGCAGGTAACAGGCGCTGCAAACAGAGGCACCTCGCCACCAAACACAATACATAGCCACACTAAGGGAGGAGACAGATCACTGAGGGACGGGAGAACTGAATTTTACCCATTCCTGTGTTAAGTGAATGGCTACCATTTGTTTCCATGAGGGAAGGGAATCAAGGCATGCATAGTCTTCGAGTGGGGGTTTACCCCTCTCTGCATTTACCTGATCTGCTTTCTGTTTCTCAGCCATGCTTGAGAGGGATGGAATGTTGGGAAATGGCTGGCTAACATGGACAGAGAGAGACTTGAGGAGTCCCTAAGCTTTATCCAGGGTGGCGCTGTGGGTTAAACCACTGAGCCTAGGACTTGCCGATCAGAAGATCGGTGGTTTGAATCCCCGCGACGGGGTGAGCTCCCGTTGCTCGGTCCCTGCTCCTGCCAACCTAGCAGTTCGAAAGCACGTCAAAGTGCAAGTAGATAAATAGGTACCGCTCTGGTGGGAAGGTAAACAGCATTTCATTGCGCTTCGCTGGTTCACCAGAAGCAGCTTAGTCATGCTGGCCACATGACCCGGAAGCTGTCTGCGGACAAACGGCGGCTCCTTCGGCCAGTAAAGCGAGATGAGCGCCACACCCCAGAGTCAGCCACGACTGGACCTAATGGTCAGGGGTCCCTTTACCTTTATCCAAGGACAGCCCAGCCTCCTCCACCTCAGCTTTCCCAACCTGATCAGGAGGGTCTGAAGGGGAACTGTGAGCAGGCTCAACTAAATGTGTTTACAGTTCACTGCACAATCAGGGACATTACGCACAATCATAATATTTGGTAACTAGAAAGATGTAATTCTTCCTCCAAGTTAAATAGGCCATTGCTCTCTTTGTCTGCCACATGGAGAGTAGAAATGAGCAAGTCATGAGCACCTGTCAGATGGATGAAGGGAAACACCTCAAAGCTGATGGTAAGGTCGTCTACGCCAGCTGAGCTGAAGATAAGCTGGCATAGCTTGCTTATCCTGGCCCAGCCAGCTAAGCTGAATGCAAGCCTCTTCAAAAGGAGTGCAACCAGAGGGTTAAGAAGTAGGCTTCAGACATCTGAAGGCAGCCCTGTTTAGGGAAGCTTTAAAAGTTTGATGGACTATTGTATTTTAATATTTTGTTGGAAGCCACCCAGAGTGGCTGGGGAAACCCAGCCAGATGGGCAGGGTATAAATAATAAATTATTTATTATTATTATTATTATTATTATTATTATTATTTATTATTATTGTGACCTAGCAACTTGGCTTGTTTTCCTTCCGCAGAACAGCAGCAGCTGCCTCACTGCTGAACAGGATTTGGATCTGGTGTAACTCTATGCTGACAACTTACACCAGCTTGCTTTATGCAGGCTTCCTGTGCATACAATTGCTCCCCAAATGCCTTAACTGTGCTGGAACCCAGGTGTGTGAGTTTAAGAATTATGACAGAAAAATAGTATTTTCAGTAATGATTATGTAACGCAGAAAAAAACCAAATAATGTTTGTTGCATCTCTGACTCTGGTTCATTAATAAGAAGCTCAACCTATGCATAGCGTAGCCAAGAGGGTTGCATTGAATACTATTTTTTATTATGTAAGTAGGACTTATGCAGGGTGGAACCCTGTAGATTTAACCCTAAATATTTCTTTGTTGTGATGGCAGGGTGGTGGGGGGTTGGTTATTTTTGGTCTGTCTTATCCAAGCAAATATAAACAGAAACAAAACACCACTTTGGACACTCTGTTCAAATATCAAAGCAGTTAAAAGGAGCTCTTTCTATCTACAGTTTAGAACAAGATATTTTTGGCTAGCTACCTCAGTACAACTGTGATCCTTACTCTAAAATGTAAGACTAACTTTATAAAGCTGCCGAACTTCACTTTCCAGATTTATATAAAAATTCCCACAACATGTGAAAGAGCTTATTTAAAAGCTGTATTACAAGTGTGGACAGCTTTCAGGTGGACATTAGGATAGTTAAATGTTCACGGGATCAGTTCACACTCACTCCCCCCTCCAAACAAGCTGTTCCATGATGTAGTTGGGCATGACTTTATGCAGATACAACAGCTATTCTTGCATTCATGGCCACTGGGGAAAATGCTGGCATAATTACGGAAATTGCTTCTACCTGCATATTTTTAAATTTAATTTAATTATTGTTTGATTTTATACCCATGTTATATATCTGATGTTAGCTGCCCTGAGCCTAACTTCGGCTGGGGAGGGCGGGATATAAATAAAAGTTTGTTATTTATAATGTTGTTGTTGTTGTTATCACACAACCCAATTGGCTTCCCCATGTTTTGGGGCGTATTCAGGGCTTAGGAGGGCTCAGCCCTGCTCAAACACTGAGAAAATTCACTATGCGAAGTGTTCCTTAGCCACTATAATAACTACAAATCACTTATTCAGCCTTAAGTGAAATAAGGTAAAAGAAACTTACAACTGAATTACATGTGACAAGTTCCTTAATTCGAACCATGACTTCTTGTGTGAATGTTCCTGGCCAAAAAACTTGCGACACCAGTCCCTTGGCACATGCTTCTTGTGCAGTCAGCTTCCTTCCACTGAATAACATTTCATTCGCCTGAGGAAAATAGCAATGTTTTTTTGTAACATGAAATATGATGAGGTTATCAAAACATTTTGAATACAAACCTTGCTGTTTCTAGAAATGCCTCTACAGGTTGGAACAATTTACTGGCCTGGACTATTTCTTCTTGTTTTGTTTTTCCTTTTCCATGGACTGAAACAAAATCAAAGACTAAATCTACCACTAATAAATATTTGGTGCTAGCGTGCAAGGCCCTGTCTAGAAGTGACACAGTTACAGTGCAAGGGGTTTGGCATGGCATACAATTTAGGTCTCTCAACTGAATTGCTTTTAAAATGTGCACTCTGCTAAAATCTCAGTATAGATCTTTGCATCAGATAATGAAGGAATTGGGAAACAACCATTAAAGAAAGAAAGAAAAATCCCAAACATTCTTAGAAAGGTATTTTTTAAAATATATTTTCTTCGCTGTCCTCATCATTGTTGAATAAACGATCAAAACAAGCAAGTATGCCCTTAATTACAACCTTCACTGATTCAGACTGGCTTAGTTGATTGACCAGCCAATTAAAGCCTGTAGCACTAGAGAAGCATGAAAGCAAATGGCATGGTGGGATAAACAGAAACTCTGCATAAGCAGCAGATACTAAATGATGATGCCAAAAATTTGCTTAATAAATAAATAATGCTCTTAAAAACTTTTTTTATCCTGTAAATATATTACATACTTGAAAGATCCTGCAAATACAATGAGTTTCACATTTTTAATTGGCTTGAATCTAGACAGTATTATTCATCTTTAATTATGAAAATTTGGTATATTTTCATATTGGATGCCGATGAGAATTGCACACCCAAATTCCTCACATCAATGGATCTTGTAGGTAAAGTTGTTGGTGCCAAAGTAAGGTAAACACATACTGCATTGTGACATATCCATTTATAATAAGAGACTATGGGGACAAGTAGTGCATAAATCATCCAAATAAATAAATAAATACCTAACTTGTTCCTGAAACAGAGCTCGCTCCATTCAATGAGAGCATCTCTTCTTTTTTTAGACTGAGACAAAGCATTATTATAGGCAGATCACAAACTTTGAAACAAAAGTTTGTAAAAATAGGCACTTTGATTTCTGTTGTTCTTGTTTAATCTGGAAAGTAGTCTAGTTCGTACAGGTAAAATTGAGAACAATTTCCACTTGAAATCATTTCAGCTAGCAGGACTTTGGCTTAAATGATCCAGTGCTATCACAGTCCGCTGCCCATTTAAGTTTCAGCCAAACACCCACTTGCATACATTTGAGTATCAAACTTCTTTGTGCATCAGATTATGGCATACTGTTTTTTTCAGTGAAAGCCATGTTTGATTGCACGCAACACAAGCAAGTTTGGGTGAGGACACAAATGCCAATTTTTATTTTTATGACTTCAGAAATGGGACAAATTGGGGGCCAAACAGGACAGGGGGCTCTGTACTGCCAAAATGGTACTGTTCCCCTTTTAAAGGGAAGGGGTGGCAACCCTGGTTCCAATGCAACTGAGCTGCTACTTCTTACATAAAATACTGGGGATGCCAATTGTTATACAAGTTACCATGCAAATATTATAGATGTATTTTAATTTGGACACACTAGCTTTTCAGACTTTAAAATAATGGCTTGAATGGATTTAAACTGTGATAAAAATTTCAGATATTGTGAAAACTGAAATATGGATAGTGAATTCAAATTAATTTGTGAACTAAACATGATGCATGAAAAGAGCCGACAGACTGAACATATTTTAGCATGACTAATACTTGGTTAAATAATGGAGTGGCTTTGAGCCATATCACAAAATGACTCACAGACATGCAAATGGGCGTCCCCAAGTTTACAAATGTGCAAGCTAAGGCTCAAGAATATAAGATCCTCTCTCATGGCTGTGGGGTGAAACAGTGCTAGTGTTGCACAAGAAAGCCCACAAACCTTTGATTTGTAGCCATAGTCTCACCAAAATGTGTTATCTAATATCCAACCGCACAGTCACTATCAAATATACCATAAAAAAGATGTTTATATATGATTTTTTAATGTGTTAAAGATCCCTGATGCCAGGAAATGTAAAGCTTTTTTTTTAAAGTGTGTTATACAAGTTGAAAGGGGAAGCTGTGAATCATATAAACAAGCCGTGCAAAATTCCAAAATGCATGTACACATTCATAAACTCAAAGCATGATGAAGACCCTCACCCAGGAGTCCAAAACTCAACTAGCATTGTTGCAACTTCCTGAAATCAAAGCATTTTTTTTTACTCTTTGGAGGGTTGAAGAAATTTGAATAATTAATACAGAGACTGTAACGAGATAGCCACACAAAGGACTTCTCACAACAAAGGACACCCAAAATGTCACCAGCGTTATCACAAAATCAAATCAGTGCTACTATTTACATATGCCATTCAGCTCAGTTTACAAGCTTGCTAAACTGCAATAGTTCCACTGATGTCACTAACATCCAAATCTTGACAGGACCATTACTATCCAAAGGAGGTATTTACACGCCCAAAGAATGTTCTGCATGAGCATCTATGGAAATGTGATTACAGCTGTAAAATCACAGGAGGTTTGGAAATTCCTTTTTTTAAAAAAAATAAAAAAGGGGGGGAAAGGAGAAGCAGCAGCTTTAACAATTCCTATACATCTCAAGAAAGAAAATGTAAAAAGGCAGGGGGAAGGGTGTATGAAAACACCAGGCTTCAAACAAGAAGCTGTGATTAGATATCAGAGGTTTTCCTATTATTATGTTATCTGAACATGCCAGAATGCAGATATAAGCATTTCAGTGCATGAGAAAATATGAGCAAAAACTGAGCTGTCAACTTTTAAAGATGCCAACTGATTAGACAGAAACTCTATTCAAATGTCATCAATTTTACCCTGTGTAATTAAATGCATTTCTAAACCTATGAGAGTTTTATCAGCAGGAGCTTGCAGAGAGGAAGACTAAATTTAAGCAAACGTTACTTCAACAAAAATGAACGGTTCAGCCACATGTGTTTACAATGGTATTCAAGACCAATTAAATGTCATTTATCATTACAAATGATACTGTTCCTTTTTGACAATGGGAAATCTGATCACAGATCTGCCATGTAATGTGTAGTTTAGCCTTCCTGGGAAGCCAAATCCCATGACAAATATTTCAGTGCTGCTTATTTCTGTCTATCCTGGGGAGGGGAGAAACGACTACATTGGCATTTTTATTATCGTCTATTCCTAGCTCAAGCAAGTCTGAAATATCTGTGAAGACCGCACTGTAGGTCTATCAATGAGAAGCAATGCCCAGCCAACGGATTATTTTGCCCTTTACAATCATGCATCTTGGCTCTGAGTATTTGAAGACTTGTTCCCTGCCTTGCTAGACTTTTCCCACCTGGCCTGGGAGGGTGGGGCCCTGACAGCTACAAAAGCTGAGGCTGCTGAACAGAATCCTTGGGTCGGGTATTGTTTGGGCGGGAGGTCGTTGCTGTTAATTTTTTGTGCCTTTATGTGGCTCTTATATTGTTTAGTTTGGTTGTGTACTTTTTGATGTTTTGTCTACTGTTTATGACTACTTTTGTTATGTTTGGAGTTACATAATTTTCCATATGTTGTAAGCTGCCTTGAGCATGGTGTAAACTTTGGCAATACAAATAAAATGACTGATTGATGTATGTATGCAAAGACTGAATATATTTTTATTTATTCCAGAAATAATACACAAAGCTTTATTATTTTTATACAGTGGTGCCCCGCAAGACGAATGCCTCGCAAGACGAAAAACCCGCTAGACGAAAGGGTTTTCCGTTTTTCGATGCGCTTCGCAGGACGAATTTCCCTATGGGCTTGCTTCGCAAGATGAAAATGTCTTGCGAATCTTGAGATTTTTTTCGCTTTCCCCCCCTTTTTCTAATCCGCTAATCCGCTAATAGCCTTTTAGCCACTAAGCCGCTAAACCTTTAATAGCTGCTAAACCGCTAATAGCGCTAATCCGCTAATAGGGTTGCTTCGCAAGACGGGAAAACCGCTAGACGAAGAGACTCGCGGAACGGATTAATTTCGTCTTGCGAGGCACCACTGTACTAAGACTTCTTTATCTAATAATGTGGAAATGGTACCAACTGGGTGAATCTGATCATTCCTGGATAAAATTACAAGCATGTTGGGATAAGCAATAAAGTAATGTCTACAAATGGAGACCATTTGTCTACAAATGGAGACCATATTGTACCTGACAATATCCATATTCCAACAAACAATTCGCTCCACTTTTCCATTCACAATGAATCAGATAATCCAGAGTCTATTCTTTCTTATTAGAACCTGAGCAGGCAAGTTTCTTCCTGAATACTAATTCTATTGCATGGCATCTATGGCGTTGCTTATACTTTTTCTCCAATTTAGTAAGTTTTTCAAGATCCTGTATTCATTCTCCAAGGACTTTTAAACAAGGGCTGCCTGACTAATAAATATATCCCACATTAATATCTTGAAGGCATTCCCTCATGTCCTATTCATCACTAAAATGATCTATCACTAATTCATTAAATTTCATAGATATAGGGGGAAGTGATCTAGCTAAAGTGATTCAAAAACTTGTAGAATTTTGTAAATTATATATACATTTGAATCTCTAGACAAGGGGAGTATCAATAACGGTTTAAACTCTCTATGACACTGGAAGTTAAGGTCTACGAAAGCTTTGGGGGGAGGCACAACTACCAAGACTCCAGGCTGTGATTAATATAAGCTAGGCACCAAATGTCTCCTTAAATCAGGGTTACAGTTGCCAAAACGGAATGCCTAGTTGCTGTTTTGGGGCCAGATGCCTCAAAAGTCATATTTTTTAATATAACTTTTGGTTCCTGAAATTTGTTCTGATTGTGCAGATAAAATATCAGAGAGAGAATTCAACAGGATGTGTTGTTAGTATGTGAAAACCGTCAGGATCCAAGGATCCCCAGGCATGCACCTCCAGATAGTAGAGACATCAGGTGCCATCCTGGCACCTGGGTATCTCCACTTGGTTGCAAGTGGCCGATGACCAGGTACAAAATGCACCTGGCAAATTTTGAACGCTGCATGTATTGTATTTGCAGGATGTGTACATTCTTTTACTTCCATCCTGATACATACTCCTTAATGAAAGTATACATTCATCCTGACCAAATTAAGCTATTAACAAACAAGCTAACATACATAAATTATATTTCAGACAAAGAAAATCAACACAGCTAAATACATAAAAAACGTTTGATTAATCAGTATGAGAATTTTTTACATTTCCGAAGCCCTTGTTAATTATATTTAGTTTTGATCTCGCATCTCTTTATGACATAGAAACTGGATCACTTATTTGAATCTGAGGGCTGATGGCTTCTACTCTGAAAGTTTTCTATTGTACATGGGCATATGTCAGGGGTATCCACTCTTCCCATTACTGTTTGCTATAAATATGGCCAATGACTGTAGTAGTAAGAAAAGAACCCATTACTTTCAAGGCTGTTAATCAAAAGGACAGAGAATTTAGCATAAGAAGCTTTTCTGCTATTTGTCTAGTCCAGAAGAGTCAATCTCAGCATTACTTGCAGAAACAGAACCATTAAGGAACGTATCCAGACTTAACATTAATTGCAGTGGGTTGGATCCAAAGGTTCTCTTCCGCTGGAATGACTCCTTTAGAGAATTGGAACCTTTGGGTCTGACCTAGTTAAGTCTGAATTATGTAATATGGGTATTCCTCCAGGCTGCTCTGCTAAATTACAGAGTACTGAATGTTTCTCCTGGGCAGGTATACGGTGGAAGTACTGCACCTCGGAATATATATATGTTTGACTCAATAGGAAACATTTCATGCAAATAATTTCCCTTCAAGCAGCTTTAAATGTGGAAAGATTTAAAAGCTTGGACAAGGTGCAAGTTACTTCTAACTGGCACATGGCTGCTATTTGCTTAATGGTGCTCAAGTGCTACCTAATTCTGTTTCACTTGCCAGGACATTACTGATAGATACTTACAGGCCAAGATGTTTCTGGTTAAATACCCTACAATTGTAAGGCTATTTTGAAATGGAGGCCTGGGATCACGGAACCAGCTTTATTACAAAGCACAACAACTTAGTCACCTATTCAATTTTATGAACACTTCAAAGAACAAACCGTTTTTTATCTTTAGAGGATTTTACAGGGCCATGTTTCCCTTTCAAAGTTGCAATGGTCCTTCCAGCTAAAGGTAAGGCCAAAGAGTTAAAGGCACACCCATAAACTAAGGCACAGGCCTTCAACTAGTAGGTCAGGACCCCAAACTCGGTTGTCAATAGCAACATCACCAGTTAGTTGTCTTAAAAAGAAAGAAATAAGCCATCACCTTAAGAGGAGAGAGGGGGGGGGGAGGGAAGGGGGAGGAGATTGAAATATGGATCTATATAGTAAAATAAATAAAAGTGGCTCTATGCTTCTATATTCATAAACCCAACACCTAGGTTACTGCACCCTGCCATTCAATAGGCCTAAGGATATCGTTGCCTTGGGATAACTCAGTCGGTAAAGCATGAGACTTTTATTGTGGTTTCAAAGCCCTACGATGGGCAAAAATTCCTGCATTGCAGGGGATTGGACTAGATGACCCTCATGGTCCCTTCCAACTCTACGATTCTACAGGTCACATGCTGCCAGAAGGGGTGACAAGCGTGTCATGAGTCTGAAAAAGTTGTCCAGAAGAAGAAATGGAAGACAATGATTGATTGATTAGATGCAGTGGGACATAATTGACATTTCCACAACGCTAACAGCAGGCATAGGTAATCTCGGTCCTCCAGATGTTTTGGGACTACAACTCCCATCATCCCTGACCACTGGTCCTATTAGCTAGGGATGATGGGAGTTGTAGTCCCAAAACATCTGGAGGGCCGAGGTTGCCTATGCCTGGATAACAGGAATGTCTATTAAATTTGGTGATAGCCTAATACTGAATAGGATTTGGTGATAACTTAATATTATGGCCACGATGTGTGCAACACCCCATAGGACTTTTTTCCTTTGCATGCTGGCATTACGAACCAGAATCTTGAAAAACAGTTTCATGTTGGTTTGCTCCTGATTAGCAAACTGACATTTAGCCACTAATGCTTTTTCAGATATAACACAAGCCAATAGTTTAGACAGAAGGGGATTGAAATATGGTAGCTAGCAGGTAGAGGAGACAAAGTGGGAGCATGTGGTCCCAGCACTAGTCCCAGACAGGAATCTGAAATTCAAAGTGGGCATTATGCCTCCATATAATAATAATATGATTTGTACGAGAATGATCTGTGGTCAACAGTATTACAGATAATTTTACTGTAAATTTGTCTTTGTCTTCTAAACTCTTAAGTTTATTTAAAAGTATATTATATGTGTTTAATCATTTATTTATTTTTTAAAAATGTTAAAAATCCTTTTATTTACCAGATGGCATACTACATTCCTTTAAAGGCAACTTGCCAACATTTCTCCTGAATGTCTGATACTCTTCTT
Organism: Podarcis pityusensis; assembly: GCF_964106645.2. Taxonomy (NCBI): domain Eukaryota; kingdom Metazoa; phylum Chordata; class Lepidosauria; order Squamata; family Lacertidae; genus Podarcis; species Podarcis pityusensis. The sequence continues at coordinate 65,412,035 of NC_138031.1, forward strand.
AACATACTTTAAAAGCATACCAACATTTAGCAAAGAAATTATAATTATAATTTAAGTATTACTCAGTGAGGATTATATTTTTGGCAGAAATTGAAGTACCATAGCCAAGTAAAAACAATACAAGGAAGGAAGGAATTGCCATTTTTAGGCCACTTTCAAACTTACATAGGGGGGAAACAACATAAAGTTATTCTTTACTAAGGAAAGTTATCTGGTTTACTCAGACTTAAAACAGTTAATTCAGTATTAGGTTCATTTCTTGTGATACAAAATTATAGATGTGAATGCAATGTCACTCTCACATTGCACAATGCATGCCTGAAAGGTATGAATGTGGTGTGAAGACACGTATACTGTCAAGAGCATGTGTTTCCCTATAAATATTACCTTACGCATCATTAAAATATGTAGAACAGAAAGCGATTCAGAAATGCAACACCAAAACCACTCTTATTTTGACCCGGACTGGACACTATAGTTTTATAAACTTGCGAGCTGTATTCTGGAGTAATCTGGAGAACAGGCAAAAAAATTTAAGTCCTGCTGGGACCATTGCTATTTAAGCACACTAAAATGCATGCTGGACTGCAGCCACTGTTAGCAAACAGACAATGAATGATCAAGAGCCAAAGATATTTGCACACTGAAAGACTGTTAGCCGCTGCCAAAATTCTAAAACAAACTGAAAGCACTCAGGTTTTACATATCAGAACTGTAGAAAATGGTTTCCTAGCATTGGAGCAGCTGAAATGCTGCATGGTTTTTTGTTTTGTTTTTGAAGAAGGAATGTACTGTTATTGCACACAGCCTCAATGCAGACGCAATGACCTTAGGAGCACTGGCTCAAGTGTACTAATTTCGAGGAATATATATAAGGCAAGACAGTGAAACCTTTCCTTTTTAGTGCTCTGCTTAAATAAACTGTGGGCTTAGTTCTCACATAATGCTAAGCTAAACCATGGCGTAGTGCAAATATGCATATGTGAGCTCCTGGAGAAAAGATTGTGGTTGCTTTGTCCCTCTTCCAGACTTCTAGCAGTGAGACTTGCAGGATGACTATGAGTGTGAACCCAAGCTTGCAGTTTTGCTCCTCCAAACCACAAGCTGTAAACCAAGAGCAAACTTAGCTACACATCACAGTTTGTCTGGAGTGAGACAAACTGTGAGCCTGGGTTCACGTGTCATGTTATGCCAAATCATGGCTAATCTCACAGCACCGCAGGAGAGGAGGACCAAAGCAGCCACAATCTTCTTTCTCGGTTTGCACGAAGCATTAGCTTAACTGTTGCATGCAAGCCATGTCATTGTGAGACTAGAGTTACGCTTAGGTAATGTTGGATATGCAAGACGCAAATGGGAGCACCAAAGCTAGAAATAATATTAAATACAGTACATACTTCTTTTACAGATTACTTACAGATGCCAGGCCCATTATTCTTGGGAATGTAAGGGATGAACATCCATCAGGGCTTTGCCCAAACGTCGTATACGGAGTCTGAAACCAAGCCTTCTCATTAGCCCAAACCACATCACACAGAGGTAATATAGATGCTCCAAGTCCAATGGCCGGGCCATTTACAGCTACGATGATGGGCTTCTTAAACTGAATGAAAGTATTTACAAAATTCCTGAAATGAAATAAATATCAAATTAGAATACCTATTTTAGTAACAAAATGCTGTAGCCACCTCCATACCAAAGCTGCTGTGATAGCAGTCAATTATTAACCTAGGTAGGGCAAAAGTGGAAGGTGATTGAAAGGATCAGGTGAGGAAGATACAGTGTCCAGATTATAACCAATAATCTAAATTAGAAGGCGTTTTCTTTTAGAAGATTCAACACTTGGAATAAGCCAATTGCCCTTCAGTACAAATTCCCAACTAGGAATTAAGCAATTAATTGTCATTAGGGGAAGGCTCTGATAAAAATGACATTGGCAATTCCTCCTACCACTGAATCCAATGGGTTTTGATTATATATGCCATTTGGGCTTTAGGCATGATCCGCGGAACATAACACCTGCCTAAGTTGCGGGTTTACTTTAGAAAAAGTCAGGACAGAAAACAATGAAGAATTTTTCAAATAAGATTAAATGAAAACATGCAGAGAATATGTGTTTTTTCTGGCCCCTTTTTAATTTTTTTTTTATTGCTGTGTTCATAAAGGTGAATGTGCACAAATTAAATTCTGTGAACCACCCTGAGATCTTATGATGAAGGGCAGTATATCAATCTAATAAATAAATCGATAAAAAAAAATGTGTGTAAATTGTGGGCTTACAGAATATTTTGAGTTTTAGTTATGAAGAATTCTGCTTTGATACCCTGTTTTGTTAACAAACCATGGCTTTTCATATGAACCTCCCCCCCCCCCAAAAAAAAACCCCAGAAATGGTTTGATCCCTGAGAGAAGTAAAGAGGAAAGGCAGGGAGAGCACATGACCATGTTTTCACAGCAACAAATCATAGTTTGGTGCTATTTATGTGGACCATGGAAGATGAAAAATAGCCACCCAAAAAATTATTTAGAGAAACAATGTGTGGGAGCGGATGGTGCAGCCAGACATGTTTCAATGCAACTTGAAGTTTCCAAGCATTCAACACATATAACTTGTCTACTGGGAATATTGCTTCCTATAATAATAAGGTTGGGAGGAGATTTTAAAGGAAAGCTGGGAGTTCTATCATTCTAACACGATCCTTCTGAACATACAATACCGCTTTGAAGATATACAAATCGAAAGTAAACATCCTTATGATGTGTTCATATAGACAGTCTGATTTATTATGAGTTTGATGGCTACTGGGAGTGGGGGGAAACACCAGTTGTGAGTAGGTACAGTACCTTTGATATCACACTCTAGCATTTAAATATGTGGCATGTTTTAAGCTCATAATCAGATATGCACGATGGGAAAAACAGTTTCACAAACCTAATAGCATCTGCCATCTTAGTACTTTCCCTTTTTCTATCATCTGTTAAGCGTCGAATAAAATAAATGAAGTCAAGGCCACAGCAGAAAACACTGCCAACGGCACTGAGGAGTACAAGCTTGCTGTCATCAGCGGCTGCTGTGTTCAGTGCACTTTGGACTTCTTTCATTACCTGCAAGTAAGACACATTAAACGTATGAAAACAGGATGCAGAATATTGCAACTTAAGATTTTGCATTCACATAGTATTTCTGTGATCTGAACAGCAGGTGGCATATGCAACCAGTTCAGCAAAATCTAAATTTAGGACAAAGTTCATTACAAAGTTCTCCTTTCCACATTAATTAAAGGAGACAACAACAATGTAACGCACTACAAATACAAACCGGGATTTATTTATTTTTTTAAGAATAACATTGACTATCTTAAGATCAGAACCAGAAATTGCAAGTCTTCAGCAAACATAGTAGCTTAAAAATAGGTAAAAATTGAGGAAATTCAAAACAAGAAATGGCAAGAAACAAAAACAGAATCGCAATATAATTTAAAGTTCCAACTGGCACCTGTGTTACATTAATTCTACTCCATTAAGGCTAATGTTTAACTGCATTAATTTTTCATTTTGAAAATTAACACAGTAGTTGGCAATACTGAAACAGAGAATTGCTCTACTTTGGCTACAAAAGTATGCAATGCTAAACCATACTACAGTGCTATTATGTGCACAAACCAGAATCAGCCTTGAGTTCACACACAATGCATTTCCTCATCTGGCGTATTTTGCCATTGCTTGCATTTCACTCCCAGCAGATCTTTGATTCTTGCACACGAACCAGCGATCAAGGCTTATCACAGATCATTTTAATTAAATGAGCCAGCTTCACAACCCATGGTTTGAATTTGGCTTGTGTTGGATCTGGCCACCGTTCGTGGTAGCACATGGTCTCTGGTGCAAGGACGTGTCGAGCTTCTACCAAAGTGAAACTAAACACTGGCAAAATCCTCATCCTGGCTACGTGAGAGGAAGGGAGGATGACGACAGAGTGCAGGAGCCCAAGGCTTTGCCCAGACTTGTTCTAGCTCAGGGGCCAGCAAACTTTTTCAGCAGGGAGCCAGACCGTGTGGGGGGCCAGACTATATTTTGAAAAATAAAAATAAAAATGAATGAATTCCTATGCCCCACAAAGAACCCAGAGATGCATTTTAAATAAAAGCACACATTCTACTCATGTAAAAACACGCTGATTCCAGGACAGTCTGCGGGCCGGATTTAGAAGGCGACTGGGCTGGATCCAGCTCCCGGGCCTTAGTTTGCTTACCCATGCTCTAGCTTGTTCATGTGGTGCTAAGCTATGGTTTACCAGCAGGTATTAACTAGGCCTCTGTGGGTCCATATTTCCCATGACATCCCTGACCATAGCTACTGTTCATCTAACTCCAGCACACTCAAGTACCCCAAAGCCTTTGGTTCTCTTAAACAACTCCACTCATTAAGTTTGCTTTGATGCCTGCGTGCCTAGGATGTGCACTCTGAAAATGGACAGGGAGCCACCTCTCTTTCTTCTCATTCAAACCGCTCCTCAGAATCTATTCTCCACAAAAACTTTCATTTAATTTATTGATTGTCATTTCCCAACTGTATCCAAGCTTAACCTTTCTGCGCTATCAGAGCTACTGTGGACCCCGGTTTTTCAACAATTACAGAGCCAGCTGCCCAGTTCAGTTTCATCCCACCCCATCCTCCCGTTTTCATTTCTTAAAGAAGTTACATTTCATTTACTAACAGGGGAATCCTAAACATGTCTACTCAGAAGTAAGTCATACTGAATTAAATGGGGCTTACTCCCAGGTGAGTTGTGTTATTTGAAAGTCATAATCTTTATTTGCATCTATAACTTAAGAAGGAGCTGTTGAACCACAGTAGCATATTGATACTGCCAAATATTTGCATTACTGCATTTATTCACATTCATCCCTTGCTACGCTGGTCTCTCACTCTCTCACACTTCCGCTAAATCCAACCTTTAGATTTAGATTCCAAACTGGGCGGGGGAGAGAGAGATCTGTCTGTTTTGTTTCCAAATCACTGTAAATTATCTTTGAAACAGAGTGCTTTTTATAAAAAACAACAACAACAAATGACTCTAACCTCTGGATTTAATGAATTGTTCTCTGATGATTTTGTTGATAGCAAAATGTGTGTGAAGCCATCCTGTTTTCTGACAACAATGTCTCTGTACCGGTAAGCACTTTCTGTTTGCCTCACACTGAAGCGTAGCCTTTTATCAAAAGGCTGGTCCCTCCTTTCATCGATAAATCTTCGTTTGCTGGCTGTCACTCCCGTTACTGATGCTTGTATGTTGGTACCGTTTGTGGACAACGCTTCTATAAAGGTAGATGTACCTGTGAAAAGTTTCAACAGAGGTATGGTTTGACATTGGCATTGTTAGTTTAGCTTACCTAAATGGCTTACCCATGGAAAATATGCAAATGGCAAAATCCTAAAGCAACCACAGCGAAAGCAGAAATTTGGATGCCATAATGAAAACCTGGAAAGGCAACGGTGTCTGAAATACAACTGCAGGAAATTGCGTAGGAGTACATGGTAGGGAAAATATATATAAAATGTTGAACCCATGAGGGGCAGGGAGGGATTAGATATCAAAAGACAAATCATCATTGCTCTAGTTTTATTTACAATGAAGTATGAAAAAGAAGCAGATGTGTAACACATTTAGCACATTCATGTCTATAACTAGATAACCATGTATCCTTCTCCATTGCATGCCTCCAAACAAGCTAAATTTAAATGAAATTTTCATTCATGTGCAACTGAAATGCACTTAAGATTGAAAGCTGCCTTGCAACTTTGCACCCTTTCATATTTCATGGCTCAGGGAGACATACATGGACCCCTCCTATTATTTACGGTAAGAGTCCAACATTTTGTGGTTTTGCTTTCCATTCTGTTAACATCATGAGGTCCAAAGTACCCCAATAGGTTTTGTGTTAGATGATATTTTTTCAATGAATAATTTCATTTTTTGTGCTTGTTTGAAATAAGTTTCTTCTCAACTTAATTTCTTGAAAGCTTAACACAATAACTCGGCCTTCCCATGTAACCGCTTCCAGGGTTCTGGATACAGCATACTTATCCTTAATTCGGATAGCTTTTTTGGACCGGACACAGAATAAAAGGAAGTCTCAGTGTACATTCTTCAGTCACGCTATGAGCCCACCTTCACAACTACAGTGGTACCTCGGGTTACAAACTTAATTCATTCCGGAGGTCCGTTCTTAACTCGAAACCGTTCTTAACCTGAGACACATTTGCGCTAATGGGGCTTCCCGCTGCCACCGCAAGATTTCCGTTCTCATCCTGGGGCAAAGTTTGCAACCCGGAGCAACTACTTCCGGGTTAGCGAAGTTTGTAACCCGAGGTACCACTGTAATCAGCAGCTGAGCAGAAAGACAGCAAAATGAAAACTGGTTGAAGCCTGTTAGTGTTGCCTCTTCCCCCGCATCATTTAACAGTTAACCAAGCACCCTGCAGTCAAATGCCCTTAATAGAAGTAACACAACTTCTCCTGTCTCAACACTCGGCTGCAGGGCACCTGGGTCAACGTTTTCCAGTTGGAGGTAGAGACACTAACAAGTCCTAGTGGGGCTGGGGGCTGGGGTGGGCAAGACAAGCAGGCTGGGGTCCTCATTTGTCAGACTGGTTGTGAGAGCAGGTTCACACAGTGCAACTGAAAAAGAACTGCTGTGAGCCCCCCTTTAAAATTCTGGCAACTGTGACCACCAACTCAGCTTTTTTTTTTTTTTTTTTTTTTTTTTGCTTTTTAAAATTTTTGCCTTCAGTGGCATTTCTTGCCCCTATCTAGTACTACATTGGGTACTATGCTACAATAAAGCAGAGAGGACAACTCTAGTGATTATACTGCTGTGAATAGCAAGTTTGTACTTTTATTTTTATTTTTATTTTTTACCAGAAAGGCAGCAGATGCGGTGAACAAAGTGTGAAAATTTATCTACTACTATTTTACTAAATAATTATTACAAAGTGAAACATTATTATAGCACATTTTTACTGGGAGTAACAGAATGCCCTAGCTAATTTTGAGGTGCAGAAGGGTAGACAATATAGTACAGTGGTACTATATCAGACAACCAGATTTTATCGCATCACTTGACTCATTTACATTCACTGTGCCTTTAGATCCTTACCGAATGGAGCTGCGTATGTTCCAACAATGCTATGAATTCCATTATAGCTATCTAAAAGTAAATGATCACTACTTATGCTGCAACATTCAAACATCCAAATTCTACAGGAACCTCAACACAGGAAGACAAGAAACCCTTATTGCAGTTAAGAGGGTGGGGTGGACAGAAAATCTGAAATTACACGAAGGTTTCAATTGCTGCAGAGCTATTCTATGCCAGAATATCTTGTACCTTTGCATTAGGAGGAATTGCTTTAATAAAGGTTTTTACCTCACCTACTTTGCATTCTTCATTATCTGGGACCAATAAGGCAGCAATGCCTATACTTAGCTGGTTCCAGCTTTATTACATTTGTGTGGAACTATTTAAATAGGTAAGAGGGTGCCAAGGTGGTATTACAGAGAAACAAACTCATCTGCGAATGTTAATTGCTTTATAGATGGGGGTCCAAAAAGTGTTTGTATTCTTGGTTATGTACAGTAGGCAGAAAAGAGTCCTCCTATTTTTCTTCAATGCTAGTTAGCAGTGAAGTAAAGTTGCCGGTTTTAATTTCACAAAGTAAGAAAAGATACTAGAGGTCATGGAAGGGTTTTTTTCTTTGCCCCAACAATAATTTCAAGCAAAGAACTACTTATGCCTTAGCCAACTGCTTATGGATGCCAGAAAAGATACTTGCCATGATCTAATGACAGATCATGAAAATCTTCCAGATGAGAAAAGCATTATGACTCACTTTCTTGCATCTAAGGCTGCAAACTGAAGCATATCCACTAGGAAGCAAGTCCCAATGACTCCAGTAAGATTTGCTTAAGCAAATAAACATGATTAGGATTAGTCTGTTAAAATCTAATATACTTTTTTATGCTCACACCTATTATCTTTTGAGGGGAAACGTTAATACTTGATTGTCCAATAATATTGCAAGTGTATACAGTATGTTTAATTGTATTTCTAAAATTCTTCAACAAGATGTGTGTGTCAAAACATCCCACAGCTTCGCCAGAATGTAATTCTGAAACTATAACATAATATATGCAAATTTTATACTGATTTTTCATTAAATTATAATTCTGCAGTTTCTAATTTGCATTTATCATTTCCCTCCATTTTACACTACATTTTATTAACACTGAATGCTCTTAGCCCAATCATTCGCACTTGAGCTCATGTGTTCCTTCAAGGACATTAAAGGCATTTATCTGTTTTCTCTACGATTCCCGCTTTGGTAAAAGACTTCTTCAGCCGTTACGAATAAGGCTAACCTAAAACACTCTTTTGGGAAGGGTGGGAAGCAGTTGGGATGTGTGTGCTAATTCCATCCCGTCACCATCCTACTTGACATCCAATTCACAAAAGGCAAATCTATGTAGCAGAAGTGTTTCATAACTGTGAGTATTTAGAATCTGGGGAAAACAAAGTTAGCAAATATTCTGGGAGCCTCCATGGATGTAACAGGCTCCCCAGTGCAGAAGTTTGTGTTCCATGAGTTGGAAGGTGACAATAATGACAATAATGGGATGGGGGTGGGAAGCAGCTGCTAGAGAATTTGTTTATGATTGTCTAGCTTGTAACGTCTGAAGAGGGCTATAAATTGTGCCATTTCTGATAAAGCTCACAGCCAGTGAAGAGCGAGCTTAACCACGAACTTGGATTCAGATAATACACTGACTAAACCAAACTTTGGCTTAGCTCAGGGCAGTACAGGAGTAAAAAAAAAAGACTAGGAATCTCCTCTCTGCGAGTGTGCATGTTTGCACGGGCCTGGTACAAATGCCATGTCAAATTTTCCGTATTTCTTCTACTGTTTGCAAATCCTATCTGAAAACATTAATAGTGGGAATTCCTGTTAAGTCCCCCTCCCCCTTCATTCATAATTCCGTTTGAGAAATAAAAACAAACTCCATCCCAAGAGTAGTAGTTGACCAACAGTTGCTACCCTTTTCTCCTACAGGAAGATACTCAGGAAGAGGTGCAAGAAAACCTGCATTGTATAGTTTGTACAAATGCCTAAAAAGTAAGACTTCATCCGCTCACTACAATGTTCTCAACAAATATTTAAGAGTATGAAGATGAAGGTGTTAATCCACATTAAACAGGTATTTAAAAAAAATACCATTCAGGTGTTGCTATTGTGCAACGGAGAGATGAAAGCTGTAAAAATTAATCAGGTAGGCTAGAAACAAAATTGGTGCAATCCAATTGGTCCATTTGGGGTTTGGGTAAGTGAAGCCTTGGATTAAAATATGTTAGATCAAGAACCTGACATTATATAACACACACACACTCAAACCGTTCCCTGCCCCTAAATATATGCATGTAAGTTATAAGCAATGTAGTTAGGTTGTTCACTCATGGCTCTGCCAAAGAGACTATGATATCCTATGGAGAGCCAATTCATTCTAGCAGCTCTGAGCAATCTGCCCCAGAGTCAATATTTTTCCTGTGTTTTTGGACAACAGAAAAGGTTTCTTGTAACAGGACTAATAGACTTGTGTGTCTATCAGTCCAAAGTGGTTTTGCTGCTTGGAAAATGACACCATGTGAACTAACCTCTTCCTCAACGAAATTCACCGGAAAGCTGGAATAGTTTGGATGCTTTTGCCGTTTCATCTGAACTAGGAATTGTGGTTTAATACTAACTATGGTTAGTTTCAAAACAAGCCAGCTTCAATCTGTGATTTATGAAGCTGGCTTGTTTAAACTAGCCACAGTAAGTATTAATCACAGTTACTGGTTTGGACAAAACAATGAATTGTGATTAACTAAAAGCAAATTCTTTTGAACGCCTCCACCCTGCTGTGTACGTGTGTTCGTGTGGTGGGAAACATGCAAACGTGGAAGGAGGCTGTTTGTTCTTATAGTACAAAACCATGGATTAGCATTATGTCAAAACATGGCCACAAGGCACAAACAAGGAATGTAGCTTGCACACAATCTATTTCAGTATGACAGCCATATCATCATCAGTCAGTGTTTAGCCTACTACCTGATCTGCTTGCCCTCTTCTATCATTCTCAAAAAAACTTCCCCTCCTACAACAACAGGCAACCGAGACAAGCAATCACCATAGTAGTGTTCTGTTTTCCAACTTGCTAGCATAAATGTGCTTGTTTTTAGGGTTCTCTACTTAAGGGCAGAAAGTGCCCCAGAGAACCACAAGCAGAAGGAAAATAGTGCCGTTCTGCAAATAAACGAGCTATATAAAAAGGAGGGCCTAGAAGTCTGATTTTACAGTTTTAAACAAATTTTTATACATTATTTTATTTTTTGTGCACTGCTTAAAGACTGTTGCCATTTCGTGGTATATAAATTGTATAAAGAAATAATGAATCATGATTCTGCTACTGCTAGAGTCTGTGGAAGCAGAACAACACATTTGGATATAGTTTCACTTATCTGGTACAACACTAGCAAAATGTATAGAGCACCCTTTTATAGACAAAGGGCATTTCCCACATATTCAAGGACATCACTGGATCCATCCCTAAAAGCATGATGCTATATTATGGCAACTTTCGCTTGCAGCTAAGGTAAGTTCCACCAGTGAGTAGGTAGGTATGTGGGTGGACAGGTATTTGCCACTCAGCCACTTGTCTTGAATGAGCTGCTACGTGTCAAACTGCAGCTTGGTAATTTGCCTGGAGGCAGATTTGGCAAGACCTGAACAGCTTTTAGGTGAATTGTATGATGGCTACATGTTCTATAATGTCCAACCACAATTTTCTCTCTGAGTGCAGGAGCAGGTTGCTTAGGATATATGCATCCGTCAATGAAAACTTTTGGCATTTACTACTGTTTCAGAAATATGTTATTCATAAAATGAACACTTGGGTCTTAAGAAAGGAAACATGTCCCTGAAAAAAATCACAGGTACTTCTTGCATATGTGAAGGAAGCAGAGGCTTGACAACCATATGTCAGGAGTGCTCTGATGGTGTTTCCTGCTTGGCAGGGGGTTGGACTCGATGGCCCTTGTGGTCTCTTCCAACTCTATGATTCTATGAAGTTCCTATAGTTTTTCAGGGTCATGTTTCCGCTCTAAAGACCCATTTTTTTAGTAGCATCTTCCTGAAAGGAGCAGAGAGAGGTGGATTATGGTTTAAGCATCTAAATATTAAGTTTGAAAAATGGCCCAGACACCTTTTAAAAAGACACCAGACATCCCTTGGAAAAAAAAACACATCAAGATTTTCAAGTAGACTTTCCTGCACTAATGCACACCGGGAAATTTCCATGAATGGTTCCCGACTGCAGGAATGAAGTGTAACTGACGTGGTATAGTAAATGGTTTAACAGGGAAAATGTGTCATCCTTTCACCACAATGTCAGGTTTTAAGGAGCTGCTGTTCATAGTTGATTCTGCCACACTCAACACGTTAAAGATGCAAAGGAGATACCACTGTATTTGAATAGGCCCTTGATCTCCCACAATACTTTTTTTTAACACCCTGATGGCAAATTATTTGAGCACTAAGTGGAAAAATGTTATCATGACATTATTTTATAACCACATATGCACCTGAAAATATATTCAGATACACTATCCGGACTACTCCCTTATAGCCAGTGTTTAGGGAAAAACCTGAACTATCACATCAGCCTTGAATGGGAACATAAACTATTCACAGGCTAGAGTCTACAACAGCATAAAACTAGAAGATGGCACCTATGCATTTGTAACAATAGAGCAGGCTTCCTCAACCTCGGCCCTCCAGATGTTTTTGGCCTACAACTCCCATGATCCCTAGCTAGCAGGACCAGTGGTCAAGGATGATGGGAATTGCAGTGTCAAGACATCTGGAGGGCTGAGGTTGAGGAAGCCTCAACCTCAGCCCTCCAGATGTTTTGAGGCTCCTGATGAATGAATTTTTTAAAAATCAGTACTGAAATCAAGAAGCTAAGATGACTGGATACTCTTAACTTCAGTAGTAAAATGAAGGGATTAAGTAATGCACACATATTGGTATTGTATACATGTCTCAGTCCACTTTTAACTGAAATGGATTTTAGGTGTGGTATGTATGATGCAGATATTATGAATGAGTTAGGTGAAACAGACAAATAAAAAGAAGAAATAATGTGCTTCCTGATACATGCCATGGACCCACCTGTATACAGGAGATTTCAACTACTGAACAAAAACAGAATAAATAAATTAGGAACAGAACAATACACTAGAGCAGCTACAATGTCATGTGGAAATCAATTTTAATTACTACTGGAGGAGCACTGTACGATTTGTGATAACTGTGGATGTGAAAAACATATTACACATAACAATCTCAAACAAACACTGGTAATTCCTGTCAGAAAAAAAGATATATGCCAGGCTAGATTTACATGGCAATTAAAATATTTTCTTCAAAAAGTCAGGAGCAGGTTCAAAACAACTCCAAGTGTTTAAACAGGTCAATAGGAAACAAGGGGAGGGGGGGAAAGAATACGCTATACTTACAAGAAAATAGGAAGTAAAGAACACTGGGAAGAATACAGGGAGATGCTAAAACAGATAAAGAAGGGTATTAGAAATGCAAAGCAAATCCTCTGAAATATACATTGCTACAGATGCTTTAAAAAAACAATATTTCCAGTGATATTAAGAGGAGGGGGAATTAAGGCACAAAAACATGAGGAAGAAATGGAGTATCATTTTGCAGAACAGGATAAAAACTGGAATGCTGTAGCAAATGAGCTCCCCCAATACATTGACCATCACACACCAATTACTGTTCTCCTATATGGGTATCATTTCCTTAGAGCAGTGTTAGAAACTCAGATATATAAGCTAGGCACCAAATGGCTCCTTAAACCAGGGTTAGTGTCGCCAAAACAGAATGCCTTTTTGGGGGCCACTTGGCTCGAAAGTCTTTTTTTCCAATACGACTTTTTGGTTCCCAATTTTTTTCCTGATAAAATGTGAATGGAATTAACTCTACAGGGTGTGTTGCTAGCATGAGAAAACAGCCAAGATCCAAGGATCCTGAGGCACGCACCTCCAGATGGTGGAGATGTCAGGTGATATCCTGGCGCCTGGGCACCTCCACTTGGTTGCAAACAGTGCTTTTTTCTGGGGGTTACGCGGGGGGTACGCATACCCCTAAACATTTCATGAATCTAAGTCTGGCCTCATTGAGGGGCAGTACTTCAATATTGGTAGGAAAATGAGAGTACCCCTAAACATTTTTTTTAAAGAAAAATAGCACTGGTTGCAAGTGATAGTCAGGTGCAAAATGCTCCTGGCGAATTTCGAACGATGCCCTAGAGGAAAGACTATGGTTCACCAGCACCCGTGATGAATGCATGTATAAAATGGGAAGCTCCAGCTGTCTTACAAAGTCATAATGTGTGAAGTAGTTCTTATCTGAGCCTCAAACAGCTCTGTCACTGTAAATTCCAGCGGGAATGAGGGCAGACCGGGTAGGAATATGAAAACGCAGGTGGACCCCCTCTCTCCCTGCAATGGTGCCATCATGCACTGCCTGCATGTATGTACACCTGTGCACTCACACTGCTGCTGAGGCAGAGGAAAAATAACAGCACCTTATTGCGGCATATGAGACACCTCCACATATGCCTGGGTTTGACTACCGTATTTTTTGCACCATAACACTTTTTCCTCCTAAAAAGTAAGGGGAAATGTCTGTGCGTGTTATGGAGGGAATGCCTACGGGTGGCATGCCTACGGATTTTCCTCCTCTAAAAACTATGTGCGTGTTATGGTCGGGTGCGTGTTATAGAGCGAAAAATATGGTAGTTCATGCCTTTAATTGCCCTTGAGGACTGCTATTACTGTAAAAAGAACAAACCGCAACAAAACCCACTGATCGAGACAAAAAGTATTGCAATCTTATATCTTCCATATAAAAACACGGTAACACATTTCAAGTTAAGTCAGGAAGATATTCATGCCCTTTGACCCAAGAACGGTGAGTGAGAGACAAGAAACATCAAAATACACACCCCAGCATGTTTTTTATGCCTTATTCTTAGGGTGTGTTTTTTGAAAACTTGGGCTGAACCAATTTTTAAAAAATGGTTCAAAACTGAGCAGCCACGAAGTCTTCTACAGACCCCCCACCCCATAACTTAGCCATGGCTAAAATCTGCCTCTGCATTTTATTCAGGTGCAAGTCCAGCTGAGTTCAATGCGGCTTACACCCAAGAAAGTGAGCACAGGATTGCAGCAAAAGGGCTGAGACAAAGAGATCTTAGCAGCAAATTGTACATTCTCTTTTCTCAGAGTATTATGCATGATGATAAACAGCTTGGTCTCACTGATGCCACTTTCAGCAAAAGAATGCTTAATAGCACACTGCTGAGGTGAGGCTTGAAGGTGCATTATTACAAGCTAAAAGTTTGGGTGGAAAGACAGACGAGGCCACTATTTTGCTTTCTCCTCTTTTGTTCAGTTCGCAACTAAAGAATAAAGGATTGTCTAGATCCTAGAAAGACAGTTGCTATTTACTAGCATAATACAGAGAAATACAACACGGAACGAAAAGTATTATAACAATCTCACGTGCATTTAGACGGAAACGTATCACAAAGGAGCCTCGAAATACTACTTCTGCAGTGACAGTAACTGAAGAGGACAAATGGAGCAGGAGTGAGCACTGATTTACTAACCTCTTGCAAAGGAAGCTGTTAATCTGTGCACAAATCCTACACAGGATCCTCCCGCCTCTTGTATATTTTCAACTATCATCAACCTCCAGCTGTTTTTCCCTGCTGTGAGGGAAAAGATATAGGTACCCCTCCAAGATAAAAGCACTTGGGTATGGAGAGCAGAGGAAGGGAGAAGCAATTTTCGAACAGAAAAGCTGTTGGAAAGGGAAGAAGCCCCTCCTCAGTGTTCATCTTCCACGGCTGCATTTAGTAAAAGGGGGAAGAATGGGTAGAAACTATACCCAGTTGAGCATCAATGGTGTTTTGGCCCTAAGTAACACCACCCAATTCATTTTGGGGTATCGCATACCCAGTCAATTTTCTTATATTAACCCTCATATTCGCCAACTTGCTTAATTAAAGGGACGGTTTCTGGGGGGAAAATGAAACCTGCTGGCTGCTTGTTTAAACCTCCATCTGTGATCACTTCTAATATATATTTGATTTAACTTACTGTTGAAGCAGATTTTTACAAGGAACCTTGGGAAGGACATGTGCATGGAAAACTTTATTCTAGAGGGAAGAATACATTTTCATTACAATGTTTAAAAAGCAGTAATTGAAAAATGTATTCTGTAACTTTACTATTCCATAACTATAACTTTTTTTTATTAATATTTATTGGGGTTTACAATAAAAATAAATATAATAAACAGTATAACATATATCTTAACATAGTTTCACATTTTCTTTGGACTTCCTCACATCTCCCGCTCCCACTTTCATCGTTATAACTTTTGCCAGCAATTTATTATCTTATTTGCATTCTTATGTCCCATCTGTATATTTATAATCTTATAATTCTCCAAAAAGGTTTATATTTTCTCAATCTCACTTATTATCTTAAATCATCTAATTTAGTGGTGCTCAATTATTTATGATCTAGCATCCTGCTTAACATTCACTCAAATTACAATGTTTTTGTAAATAATTCTTAAATTTCTTCCAATCCTCCTCCATCTTCTCTTCTCCCAGGTCACGGATTCTGCCGGTCATCTCGGCCAGTTCCATATAGTCTATCAGTTGCATCTGCCATTCTTCCAGTGTGGGTAGATCTTGAGCTTTCCAATGCTTTGCAAGAAGTATCCTTGCTGCTGTTGTTGCGTACATAAAAAATGTCAAGTCCTTCTTTACCACCCCTTGGCCGACAATACCCAAAAGAAAGGCCTCTGGTTTCTTTGCGAAGGTATACTTAAATACCTTTTTCAATTCATTATAAATCATTTCCCAGAACGCCTTCACTTTAGGGCAGGTCCACCAGAGGTGGAAGAATGTTCCTTCACTCTCTTTACATTTCCAACACTTATTATCAGACAGGTGGTATATTTTTGCAAGTTTGACTGGGGTCATATACCATCTATATATCATTTTCATTACATTTTCTTTCAAAGCATTACATGCAGTAAAGTTCAACCCAGTTCTCCACAACCTTTCCCAGTCTTCAAACATGATATTATACCCAATGTCCTGCGCCCATCTTATCATAGCCGATTTAACCATTTCATCTTGTGTATTCCATTTTAACAGCAAGTTATACATCCTTGAAAGTACCTTAGACTTTGGTTCTAACAATTCTGTTTCTAGTTTCGATTTCTCCACCTGGAACCCTAGTTTCTTGTCATTTTTAAAGACTTCAAATTAAAGACTTCTTTAATCTGAGCGTAATGTAACCAGTCTCGCACTTTATCCTTCATTTTCTCCAAACTCTGCAATTTCCAATTGTCTCCATCTTTTTCTAGTATTTCCCAATATTTTGGCCATTTAGCCTCCATATTGGGTCTTTTTCGGGCCTTAGCTTCCAAAGGTGATAGCCACCTTGGAGTTTTATTTTCCAACAAGTCTTTATATTTTGTCCAGACATTAAACAGTGATTTTCTGACAATATGGTTCTTAAAGGCCTTATTTGCTTTAACCTTGTCATACCATAAGTATGCATGCCATCCAAAAGTATTGTTAAACCCTTCCAAATCCAACAGTCAGTGTCCTCAAGAAGTAGCCAGTCTTTTAGCCAGCAGAACGCTGCGGCCTCATAGTACAACTTTAGTTAATATCTTAAACTTAATTCTGGGCTTTTTGCCCTGCCAGACAAATTTAGAAATATCTCTCTGCTACTTCTGAAAGCACTCCGTCCTGTCCAAAACCTGAAGTGTTTGAAACAAAAACAACATCTTTGGCAATACATTCATCTTGATAGCAGCAATTCGGCCTAACAAAGAAAGTTTCAATTTTGTCCAACTGTCTAAGTCTCTCTTGATTTCTGCCCAGCACTTTTCATAGTTATCCTTAAATAGACTTAGATTTTTTGCTGTTATGTTTACCCCTAGGTATTTTACTTTTTTAACCACATTAAGTTCTGTCTCTTTCTGAAACCGTTCTGACTCTGTGTCTGTCAGGTTTTTCCCCAAAACCTTAGTTTTCTGTTTATTTAATTTGAATCCCGCCACCCGACCAAAGTCATGAATCAGTTGTAATACTCTTTTCGTACTAGACTCTGGCTCCTGCAGGTCAAAACCAGGTCATCTGCAAAAGCTTTTAGTTTATATTGTTTCTGTCCGACCTGAATTCCTTCCACCAACCGGTCCCCTCTGATCATATTCAATAGCACTTCCAGGACTGAAATAAATAACAAAGGGGAAATAGGGCAGCCTTGTCGTGTTCCTTTTTCAATTTTAAACTCTTCTGTAACCACATTGTTAACTATCAGTTTAGCTTTCTGCTCTGAATATATCGCCTCAATCCCATTCTCAAAACCCCATCCCACTCCCATTTCTTTTAGGTTTCCCATCATAAATTTCCAGGAAATGTTGTCAAAGGCCTTCTCCGCGTCTATAAAAATTAAAACTGCTTTTGTGTTTATATCTGTTTGCAAAAGTTCCAAAATGTCAATAATGTTCCTTGTGTTGGCAAACAAGTGTCTGCCTGGGAGAAAGCCTGCCTGGTCCTTGTGGATTACTTCATTTAAAACTTTTTTAAGTCTACTTGCCAAAATGTCTGCAAATATTTTATAATCCACATTTAGAAGAGAGATGGGACGATAGTTCTTAAGTTGTGTCTTTTCAGCTTCCGTCTTTGGTATCAATGTGATAAACGCTTCCTTCCACGACTCCGGTGCCCTCTTCCCCTCCATAATTTCATTGCTGACCTCCATCAAAGGTTGTATCAAGTAATCTTTTAATGTCTTATAGTACTTGGAGGTCAGCCCATCTGGCCCTGGAGATTTGCCCAATTGCATGTTCTGAATGGCCTGTTCAATCTCTTGTCGTGTTATTTTGCAGTTCAGGATTGTCCTATTTTCTTGTGACAATTTTGGTAATCCATTTTTTGCCAAAAATTGTTTAATCTCAGCCTCGTCTTGCGGCCCTTGAGTGTATAATTTTTTAAAATATCTCTGGAAACACTTTCTAATGTCCACAGGATTCTGGATATTTCTTCCTTCAATCTCTAAATTTGTAACCATATTTAATCTTTGTCTTCTCTTCAACTGCCAAGCTAGCAGTTTTCCACATTTATTCGCCGACTCAAACGTTTTTTGTTTCATTAATTTGACCTTCCACTCTATTTCCTGATTTATCAATTTAGAATATTGTGCTTGATAAGAGTTTGATTTCTCTCAGAGTTGGCTGTGACTTCGGGTTTAATCTTAACTTCTTCTCTAATTCTTTTATTTTGTCCAGAATCTTGTCTTTTTTTCTCATTTTGTGTCCTTTTCTTTACTGCATTCTGTTGTATCAAGAATCCCCTCATAACGGCTTTACTTGCGTCCCAGACAATTCTTTTTTCCACCGTGGTGTTCATATTTATCTCAAAATAATCCTTCAAAACTTTTTGGGCCTTCTTGGTGATTTCCTGATCTCTGAGCAAGTTGTCATTCATCTTCCATCTAAAAGAGCCGGTTGGTAACAGTGTCATATCCATCTTTACTGCATTATGGTCGGAGCAGGTCTTTGGGCAGATTTCCACTTTTCTAGCCTTAGGTGCCAGGCCTCTAGATATCCATATTTGGTCGATTCTTGTCCAGGTCAGTTGGGCTTCAGAAAAGAATGTTCCCTCTTTTCCCAGGGGGTTCTTTGTCCTCCAGATGTCAATCAAATCCATATTGTCTGTCATTTCGAAAAAAGTCTTAGGTAGTCTGCCGTCTTTTGTAACATTTTGACTTTGTGACTTGTCCATGTTGGTTGATACGACCCCATTCATGTCTCCCATCATAATGATGTTGTTATAGTCCAGATAATCCAGCATAATCTCATGCAACTTCTTGTAGAATTCCGATTTCCCTTCGTTTGGTGCGTAAATTCCTAATATCAAAAGTTTCTCTCCTTGGTGTTGTATCTCAATTGCCAAAATTCTTCCATGTTCATCTTTAAATAAGAATTTGGGTGTCAGGCTCTCTTTCGCATATATCACCACACCTCTCTTCTTTACTCTGTCCGAAGATATAAATTCCTGGCCCAATCTTTTGTTTATTAACACTTTTCTGTGGAGCCTTGTCACATGTGTTTCCTGTAAGCAAATAATGTCCAATTGTTCTTTTTTTAATATATGAAATATTTTCTTCCTTTTTTCCGGAATGTTACAGCCATTTATATTCCAGCTCAAAAGTTGCAGAGACATCCTGAATAAATCTGATTATTTTTCTAGGGGTGGTATCTTATTCACAGGATCTTCAGGTTCCACAGGTGCCGGTACTGCCGGTGCTCCAGGCCCAGAAGGTAGTTCAATTCCTTTTTGAAGGTCCTCTCCGTATGTAGACAGAAATTTGTCTCTCTCTTCCGGTGTTCTAATTTTGACCTTCTTCCCTCTAAAGGTAAAGGATATTCCTTGGGGGAATTCCCACCTAAAAGCAATTGAGTTGCTCCTTAATAATTTGACAAGTTCAAAATAGGCGGATCTGAGGTCCAGCAGTTGTCTAGGAATATCTTTGTAAATTTCAATTCTTCTGTCCAGAATGTCCAGTGACTTTCCGTAGTGTAGGCCCAAAATCTTATCCCTTTCCTCCTTTGATCTCAATGTTATCAGGCAATCTCTGGGCCTCTCCTTCTTTATGAATCTTCCAAGCCTGAAAGCTGACACAATTTTAAAATCCTTTTCCTCTAAATTCCAAAACTTGGATAATTCTTTAGTTAAAAACTCAGCTAGGTTGCCTTCTTCTGCTTCTTGTAGCGACCTAATCCTTAGATTATTCTCACGGTTTCGCAGTTCTATCATAGAAAGATAAATCTGATGTTCCCCTACTTGTTTGCAGAGTGGTCTTACCTCTTGTTCTAAGTTTTCTAGTTTTTGACTAGTGTCCTCAGCCAATTTCCGATTTTCTGCTGTAGCCTCCGTCAACTGTCCAATTCCCTGTGTGTTCTGTGCAACTTGTCCAGTTAATTTATTTAAACATTCTGTATTTTGATCAATCTTAGCTATTTGCTCATCTGCTTTCTTATCCAAAGCTTCCACTTTCTTATCCAAAGATTCCAATTTTTCATAAATTTTCTCTAGAATAGAAGCAGATGATCCTGAGGCCATATCTTCCAATTGTAACTGCTCTGTTTCTCCCTCCTTTGCCTGTGGCAGAACGGCTTCTTCTACTTCTGAAGGCAGAGTAGGTACAGATGATCTACGTATCTGCGAGGCTGAGGTTAGGGTTGTCAAAGTTGTTTGTCTAGTTCTTCCTCTTCTTCTTGTGCCACTCATTCCAACGTTATCTAACAGTCAAGGTCACACTGAGTTATTCCCATGGGAAAAAAGAGGCCCAGAGAGAACAAGCGGCCGGGAAATAGAAAGTAAATGTAAAGTCACTGTTGTAAATCTCAAATCCTCTAGAGGGAGCTTAAGATGTCTTTAGGGAAGAATTCTAATGTAATTAGAGTCTAATTTAATGTCCAAGAACCTTCAAATACAAATATTTAGCAGAGTTGATGTTAACAGTCACTTTGTTTCAAGCAGTGCTTACTGGTCTTTCAAAAGATGTTTCAAAATAGCAGGTCTAAATACCCTCAGATTGTTACAAGTTCTGATACACAATAGCCAAATCTGCAAAACTGACAGCTCAGTCTCTCAAAGAGCTCAGGCAGCTCCGGACCCTGGGTTTCTCATTCCAATTGTAATTCCAATAGAAGAAAGGTAAATCAATGCGAATAAGTAGTGCCAAATCATAAACTTAAAGTCTTTACTTTGTATAGCAGATTCAGTGGGTGCTCAGATCAATAAGGTTGCAAGTTCTTTTTAAGCCTCCACTCCTCCAGCTCTTTGCTTTTTAAAGTTCAATGGCAGCGGAAGACGGACTTCCTGTTTCCTCGTCTCTCCGCTTTCAGCCAAGTTCAATGTTTTGATTGCAGCTTTTAGTCTCAAATTTAAAGATATACAGTCTTTACTCACAGGTAAGTTGTTGCTTTCTTCCGAATTAAGAATTTGCAGGAAAAGGGATCAGCGCTCACCGGCAGCAGCAGCGCGGCTTCGCTCCGCAGATCGCGAAACGGCTCACAGCGCCGCAACCCCCCTCCACGTTCCGGAGCCCCTTACGGGGTTCCTTTGCCGTTTGGAAGGTCGCTTCTGGCGCCCACCGAGCCTCAGGACCACAGGCTCTTACTGCCTGTGGGTTTCCGTGGTGGGTCTCCGCTTCGCCGTAGCGGACGACCCTTTTCTGCGGAGCCTCCTCCTCGCTAATGGAAGAGGACCGCCATTGCCGTTCGCGCCGCCCCCGGAAGTCCATAACTATAACTTTCATCTTTGGCATTGCCCCATTCTGTGTCTCAACATTCTGAAAAGCATATTTTCTGACTTCTAACCTACCCTGTTAGATCTTCTTTAACAATAGCCAGCAGTCAATTTTTCTACAGATATTGTTTATTCATATATTTACACCCGAGTTTGGATGTAGGGAGCCCAGATCTTACAGCATGGTCATGTCAAGAGGGGCTTTTCCCCCACAGCAGTGCAGCACCAGAGCCCAAGGCATCTCTCCCAGCCTGCCTTCAGCCAGCCTGCCCAAAATGGATCTGTCTCTTCTGCTTCTCCTTCTTCACAGCACACCTTGCTAAAGACATTCTTTTCTGTCACCTCATATACACACCCCATCACCTTGGCAGCCTCTGTCTGCCTAGGCCCAATATTCCTCTTAGATGGGCCATCAACCTCTTTTGTCATGTTAACACCTCTATCCCAGGTGAAGCTCATGCTTGGAAAGGAAGCTTAGCCTGTATTTTCCAACTGGCCTGCAATCTTCCCTTCAATAATCAAAATCCTACCATGTATTAATTTCTAGGGTTAAGGGAGTCCCCCACCCCCCAAAAAACCTTATAACAACACACCCAGTTTTTGCCTTGCTGGACTTCATACATACTCTGTAAAGAAGATCTCTTGATTTACTCATCAAAACCCTAATTCCAGAGCCCAGGAAACCTTATTATGCATGCTCACTGTGAGCAGAATAATGGAACAGTATTAGCATAATTCAATCAAATTTATTTGATGCAGTGGAAGAGAAAGTAATCTTGAATGGCTAGGTAAGTACAGCATCATATAGATTTCCCATGTTGTCTGAGATACGTGTTGAAACGTATTCCACACAATTATGCCTATTTCTATAGAGATAATGGGAATAAATAAATAACAAATAGGCCATGGGGCAGCCAATATGGTGCTCTGCAGGTGTTGTTAGCCTTCAACTCCTAATGGGCCCAGCCAGCATAGTCAATGGTCCCAGATGATGGGAGTTGTAGCCCAACATTATCTGCAAAGAACCATGTTGAATACTCCTGTACTGTAATGACATTCCATCATCTATTTCCCGATTTCCAACCCCTGCTTCACATCACTGGCTATCAAAGAAAATGCACATGGCACAAAGTTATTCGCTTCCATAAATACATGTTACAGAGGGAAGAGGGAGAACATGACACATGGTTATCATTTTCAGATTTGGCACCATGTTAATTGTCATATCTAGTTCCAACCTATGGATCAATACACTAAAGACCTAATACGACTAACATGAACATTTTCAAGATTATCAGATGAAATTGCTTGCCAAGGAATAAAACCAAACAAAGGCTCAAGGAGGCGAGAACTGACACAGACTAATTAAATCAATTTTGTTTCATTTCTCCTTGGAGGATACCGGAAAGATACCTGACACAATTGCTTAGTATATAAGAAGTCAGAACAATATTCTCAAATCCATACTGCAATCTAAGGGGTTTTATGGCAAATGGGGGAAAAGTTGTAGAAGTTGCAAGACCAACTGATATTCAGCAGGTTTTTTGGAAACTATATTGCTGCTATGAAGGTAAAAAGAAATACTAAAATAAAAGCCATTACGGAAAGTGTAATCAACATGTTATTGGATGCATATTTTGAGAAAAAGACTTTGAAGTCAAAAAGTCCAGTTTGGGAACCACGATAAAGGTGCAAACTAGGTAAAGGTAAGGGGACCCCTGACCATTAGGTCCAGTCGTGGCTGACTCTGGGGTTGCGGCGCCCATCTCGCTTTATTGGCCAAGGGAGCTTCCGGGTCATGTGGCCAGCATGACTAAGCCGCTTCTGGCGAACCAGAGCAGCGCACGGAAATGCCGTTTACCTTCCCGCTGGAGTGGTACCTATTTATCTACTTGCACTTTGACATGCTTTCAAATTGCTAGGTTGGCAGGAGCAGGGACCGAGCAATGGGAGCTCACCGCGTCGCGGGGATTCAAACTGCCAACCTTCGTATCAGCAAGCCTAAGGCTCAGTGGTTTAGACCACAGCACCACCCTCTAAGGTGCAAACTAGGACACATTATTAATCTTAAACACAGCTGATTAGAAAATCAAAACAAAGCCATTTAGTTTGTGACGTTCTCATCATCTCTCAATAACAATTTGAATCTCGGCTCACTATATTTGTTGTGGAGCAGGGACTGAAATTCCTTCCATGTTTAAAAAAAAAGGAGGAGAAGCTAAAATTCTAAAGGGTTTCAGTAGAAAACCCAGGAGACCTGCAATTAAATGTGTTGATGGGGAAAAGGTATTATAAGGTATTTTACCACCTCATGGTGCAAACAGCAGCTGTGGGAGGTTTCTGATCACGAAAATGGTACCTCAAGCGAGGGCTACACACCCCTGCTGAAATGAATTAGCAACCCCTTGCATAAACATTTCAATTAACACATCAAATACAGAAATAATGAATATCCATCACAATATCCTGCATAGGATGAAGCTTTGGTTCCCAGATCCTCCCACTTTTGTTGAAGTTTAAACAGTTCTGGCCTTTGCCATCAGAAAAATCTGATGAGTTTTATGGTCAGTTTATCAGTTCAAGAAAAAGCCTCTGTCTTACAACTCCGATGATTTCTCCTGAGATAGGTGTGAACAACCGCAAGGACTCACTTGTAAGGAGACGTGATTGGGGTTGCAGCTTTAGTCAAACATGCGGATTAAATCTGCATATATTTTATATGGGTAAAAACAATAATCTCAAAGCAAGAACAACTTTTTGTTTGTTTGTCTATTATGCCCACACATGGTATTTCAGCTGTTGTCATAGAAGAGGCATTTCCTCCCACGCGGGAGAAAAAGTTTACTGCCTCTTTTAAGATGGGGCTTGCACTTTGGGGTTTAATATGTATTTCTATTAAAAGAGTGTGTGTGTGTGTGTGTGTGTGTGTGTAATCTACTGCCCAATTAACTGAAACTTTTTTAGTTGCACAAATGTGTGTGCCCCTCCCCCATGAATAAAACCAACCCACTTAAACACTTAGTCCTACTTGGCAGTTCTGGACACAAAACCCACCTTGTACACTAAGCCCTAATGAAGCCAATTTGTCCGTAGTGGATGGAGGCAGTACTAAAAACGGATATATATAGAAACACAACTTAGGATGTTGCGGGTGAAAAAGGCTTTCCCGCAAAAGGAAGAAGATAATCTCAAATCTTTTCAGCACTTTAAACCTCAGCAACTACTGACAAAAAGACATGACCAGAAACACCTTTCAAATGCTCTTCTAAAATGGGAAGTGACTTCCACAAGAGGGGCAAGCATCTGTAGAGAGCCTTTCTGTCGCTTGCGACTTCTGAGTCTTCAGAGAAGCAACAAAAGATGGATTTCTAGATTGCCTATGCCAGCTCCTCCTTTTCTTGGAAGTCGCAGGGCTCTCAATGTGGGAGCTGCTACTAGCTGTGAGAAGCAGCAGTTCCTGGCAGAGGCGCAGCGAGGATGAGGGCCATTAAACAGACAGCGCTGCTAGGTAACTCCCATCTAGTTGCAGCTGACCTGAGATCACAAGAGAAAAAGCCATTCTGCTCTGTGGGGAAGGAAAAGGCTAGAAGGAACGAAGGAAAGATGGGGCTAGGAGAATGGAAAATAATATAAAATTCAGAACAAAACTTGCTGGAATTCTCTTTAGATGGTAACACTTTTTTCATTTAAAAGCCACTTAAATGGCCGATGGCCACTGGCTAGTCTCAGGATGCTCCACCAGATGCAGAATATCCACCAGAAAGTAAGATTTAAACCCTGAAACATCAGTACTATAATATCTGCACTGGCTTCCCAGTACTTTCCAAGCACAATTCAACAACACCTTGGTTTTGGCCAATAAAGCCACCAACTATGGCCTCTACATAGGTAAGAGACAGCATCCTCAAGATGTTATATTTTGTTTTGTGGTGATTTTTAAGATCAACCAACAGGAAACTTGTTGGCTCTACTATTTTCAAATCCATATTGAAAGGTTCTCAGTGGATGCCTCAGGATTGTGTGAGTTCTGAAGAATCAAACTCCAGATAACTCTAGGATAAATATCTTCTGGAAGCACTGTAACACTTCCCTGTTTGCGTTAAATTCTAACAACCGGGCCAAGAACTGGAATAATTTTAATTGATGGTTCGTTTCTCACGCACACACTCCCCTGAAACTTTTTGACACCTGCCGTGAGTTCTTAGGAAGGGCCAGGAAAGAAATTTAAATAAACAAAATAAGTCTTATCAATATTATATTGCCAAAATCCTTGAGCTAACATCAGTACAATTCTCAGCCGGGGGGAAACTGCAATCCTTAATACAGGGTACCGTATTTTTTGCTCTATAAGACTCACTTTGTCCCTCCTAAAAAGTAAGGGGAAATGTGTGTGCGTCTTATGGAGCGAATGTAGGCTGCGCAGCTATCACAGAAGCCAGAACAGCAAGAGGGATTCCTGCTTTCACTGCGCAGCGATCCCTCTTGCTGTTCTGGCTTCTGAGATTCAGATTTTTCCCCCCCTTGTTTTCCTCCTCCAAAAACTAGGTGCGTCTTATGGTCTGGTGCGTCTTATAGAGCGAAAAATACGGTAATTATTTATGTTCCTTTCCTAACTAACTAGGGAATGAAGAGAATTTGCAGACTGCGTGAAAGTAAGAATAAGGAGGCAAGGAGCTGCTCTGGGTCTGCTTTGTAATAATATGTTTTCCTGACCTCCCCCTCTTTTATTGTTTGGTTTAAGGATTAACTTTGTTTTGCTTAAAGATTACACGGCTCTAATTTTGAAGAGTAAAAAGCATGCAAGACAGAATAATACAATTCAAAATAACAAAACAAAAAATAAAAAACCCAGAAAGCCTAAAATGACATTAGCTGAAATCTGCTGCCACTTCCATCTATTTTGCTTCTCCAGTTCAGATATTTAATACGCAGTCACGGGATGCCAACTGGCACACTTCCTTGCTTTTCCTTTGCTTCTCTCTCCCTTTCCACATTACTTCCTTATCTTGCCTGTTGGACTGAACTTTCCTCTTTGCCATCCCCACACCTCATTATTTTATGTGCCTTTTCTTCCTTCCTCCCTCCCATTTCTATCTGTGTCCTTCATACTTTGCATACTGCACAATTCTCCTGATCCTTCCAAGGGTGCACAAGGCTCAGAAAGGCACTCACACTGCCTAAAAGGTGGGATAGCTCCCTTCTCAGGTGCAAGAATCTCTAAACCTTTAGGGACTGGAAAATCTGCAGCAGAAAGTCACAAACTATTAATCCACATCAATGCATTTTAGACTTGCTTGGACACTTCATGCCGAAAGATAATTTTTAAATAATATATAAAAATGATGCTTCTCAGATAACAGCTTTTAATGTTACCTGTGTGTTCCAGAATACCCAACTGTGGCTTATTCCCCCACTCTGCCACAGGATCCCATCTCAGGATTATTGTTGTTTTTTTCATGGGTTTTTTTAATAAAAAAATTATTAGATTTTCCATAATAATAACAAAAACCACAAAGCAGAATAACACACAAAAACAAAAAAAGAAAAATACATCAATGAACGGGGGAAAAAGGAACAATAAACAGATAAACAATAACAACAAACTTAATTCTTTACAAATCCAACCTTTTAAACATCTTGGTTGACTTCCTCTAGTCCCTCCCTTCTGAGTTTCCTTGTAGTTGAAAGTAACAGCTTTCCAATATCATTACTGAACTAAAAAAAATTCCGATTATAGTCCATCTTATTCACATTTCTTCATATTCTAAATCCCATTTATTTAATTATAACTTAGTTTAATCCTAGGCCTATTTGTTTCTTTCAAGTAATTTCTAATCTTTTATATTACAATGTTTTTTTCAGTTTTAAGGTATAATCTACTTTCGACAGCTCTGAATTCTCATTCCCCTTTCTCAACAGAATAGACTTAATTCTTTCTTCTTAATTGTTTAAACCAATTCATGAACCAAGAACCTGTACATTGACCACTAATAACGAAACATGTGTTGTAGATATTTTTCCACATTTATTATGTTATTTTTGTGATATACAAATGACATGAGAAAACTTGGTATACTTGTTTGTATGACATTATTCTTGCTTATAAAACCCAATAAAAAATAACAACAAGAAAAAACAGGTTATGACCTTTTTTAAGGGGGGAGCACCCAGCCGATACTTGCTGAGCTTTTTAAAGGGCAAATTGCCCCCTAAAAAAGCTTCTCTTCTTACACCGCCACACACTGCCGCGCCACACTAATCACCATGCCGCCTCTGCCATGCAACACAAAACTCTGTGCTGACCGCAGCCCAGAGTAACATGCCACCGTGCCGCAATGCTACAGAGGTGCCAGAACTCACCAAAGGGGTGCCGGAACTCAGTTCCAGCTGAAAAAAGCCCTGCTTAAGACGACTAAGAGAGGTGAGAAGCAGATATTGCAGTCCTGAGCAAATTAAAGCTGAAGGTCTCCCAAGTGCTTACAATTACAGCTGGGACCATGTGCAGATGTATACACAAGACCTAGTTGAAAATTCCTTTAAAAAAAAAACCAACTTGAAGGAAGTAATCCAGCACACAAGCCCCAATGGCCACATGCTGTCAAACAGGTGGTGGGTACCTTCAAATGACGGTGCCATGAAACAAGAGCTTGAAATATTGAACACAGCGAACAAGGAATATAAAAACTCTCAGCACACTTAACATTCCTTTAATTGTAACCTTACCTCCCTAAACAATTGAAAGACAGTCAACTCCTCATCCTGAAAAGCAGGAAGTGGGTTCCCTCCGTAACAACTGGGTGAGGAATTTTGCTGTGTTTCACATAAAACACTGCCCACAACCAGTGTTCCACAAGGTCTGTCTTGAGCAGTAGCTAGCCATGGCACATACAGCAAACCCAGCAGGCACAAAGCCTTAGTTCTTTCACTTTCTGTCCTTCTAGGTTCTCTGCAATTAGTATAGAATAAAGAGAAAGCACTGGATTTATGGCACTGGCCCCAAACAAACTAATTTAGAGCTCTTCTGCCAGTGTGGCTTTCTGTTTCATTATCATGCCTCTGTAAGCATAAACACCTCCCACTGTTCCTTCCCCCATCCTTTCCCCTCACCTCCAGAAGATGCAAAATATATTGCTCATGGTCCAAAGGGCAACAAGCTGAGAATCAGAGTTGCCGGAAGATAAGAGAGGCAGCCAATTCATTAAAAACAAATGAATGGAAAAGGCACAATAGACAGTTCAGAATGTGCTCAAACACACCACTACAGAGGGCTTATTGCAGAGTCAAGGTTGTGAAAAATATAAATAACCAGTTCCTGGAACATGGGTTGCAGGATGCAACTATCTTTTCTTCCCACCATGTGCTCCTTAGAGTGGGAAATCGCTAACTCTGAGTTTTTACTTCTACTTCTTGAGTCCTAATCCCAACCAGTTGCCATTTCTCAACGGCTCCCAACACTTGATTTCCAGGCAGGGTTCAGTCCTAGCACCTCTCAATTAAAAACTCCCTAGAAGATTGGGGATGCGGGTGGCACTGTGGTCTAAACCACTGAGCCTAGGGCTTGGCGATCAGGAGGTTGGCGGTTCAAATCCCCGCGACGGGGTGAGCTCCCGTTGCTCTGTCCCAGCTCCTGCCAACCTAGCAGTTCAAAAGCACATCAAAGTGCAAGTAGCTAAATAGGTACCGCTCCAGTGGGAAGGTAAACGGTGTTTCCGTGCACTGCTCTGATTTCGCCAGAAGCGACTTAGACCCGGAAAAACTGTCTGCAGACAAACATTGGCTCCCTCAGCCAGTAAAGCGAGATGAGCACCGCAACCCCAGAGTCGTTCGCAACTGGACTTAACTGTTAGGGGTCCTTTACCTTTTAGAATGGCCGGATGTGAGGGTGATCTGGCTGCGACATCTGTCACCCCATTGATCGCCAGGGTTGATTTGGCTGATCTGGCTGGCTAGGTGGGTGCCCCCTTCCTCCCTCACCGCTCCACGTGCGTCCCTCCCAAAGCTGCGAGCTCAGTGGAAGAGGATGACCATCCCAGATAGAAGGAGTGTACTATTCTTCGGTCAAGGGTATAGGATAGCTGCGTTCCCCTGCTAGAACCTCCAAACAAGCTCAAGGTCCATTTGTAGAAGAGATATAAAACCAGAAAACACATCGGGAACAAAATCTTTTCTCTCACTTGCATACTTGGATCTCTTTCAAACTGATTCTGGGCTTCCCCAGACTGGTGTTTTATTGCAGATGTACTTGACACAGCAGTGCATTAGTGGTGGGTTTATTTTGCTTTATTAGTTGTCCTGAGATGCTTCTCCAAGGCTACCACATTATTGCTGCCTAGAAGACAGCCCCCACCCCAAAAGTGGAACGAAGTTACAGGATTTCAGCAGGAAATGAAGAGGTATGACTGCCCCAAAACATTTGCAGGCACAAATAATCATGAATGTGCAATAAAAAGGACATGGTTGGGGCTTTCCTAGAAATACCCAACTGGCTTCTACACTTCACAAACATTTTTTACCCAGGGTGAACATACTACACGAAGTGGCAAGAAAACAAGAACCCTTTCAAGTGAAAATTATATTCAGTGAAAACCGAAACTCTTCCTTCTGTGATGTTAGATACAGAAAGACCAGTAGCAGATTTTGCTCTGTTCTCTGGAAGTCCTTGATCCCCAAACTTGGTACTGATTTTTATGACTTGCTCAGGAGTCATCATCTATTTTGAAAACATTTCCTTGTATTTCCTAAGAAATGTTTTGCTACATGCCCTTGCGCATTGTGCTATTTACCAAACAAAATTCCTATGTTGTTCTCAATCTTTCTTAAATACCGTATTTTGCGCTCCATAGGATGCTCCGGCCCATAGGGCGCACCTAGTTTTTTTGGGGGGGAAATAAAGAAAAATATTTTTATTTCCCCCCCAGGTGCGGGGCTGGAAGAACTAGGTCGGGGAACAGCGGGAAGGTGCGCTCTGCCTCCCCGCTGTCCCCCAAGCTTGTGGGGCTGGCGATGGGGAGAAGTGCGCTGATCCCGGGACTGCAGGCAGCTCTGCGCGGCCATCCGGAGCGGGGCGGGACTTCGCGCCCAGCTCCCGGTGGCCGCGCAGAGCTGCGCTGAGCCCGGGACTGCAGGCAGCTCTGCGCAACCCTTGGAGTCGGTCTCCCGAGGGTTGCGCAGAGCTTCCTGAAGCCTGGAGAGCGAGAGGGGTCAGTGCGCACCGACCCCTCTCGCTCTCCAGGCTTCAGCGAAAGCCTGCATTCGCCCCATAGGACGCACACACATTTCCCCTTCATTTTTGGAGGGGAATGCTAGAAATGCTAGCCTCTTTGCTTCCACCTATTCTCTCTTTGTAACTAAACACAATTATTACAAAAAAATAAATAATGGAGGAACCCCAAAAGGAAGCCAAACCTTGCTAAGTTCTGAATCTAGATTTTCTCAACGCCCAGGGAAGTGGGGAGTGTGTAACAACAGGATTCAGATCACTACACATTGAAAGAATATGGTTTTTTTAGGGGGGGGACAGTTGTTCGTGTGGGAGAGCTCTGTGTGCGCACACTGGTCAAAAAGATTGGATAGTGAGAGGCATGACTGCTGTGTGCACCAATGGTCAGGGTTGGCCCCCTCAACCATTTGCATGCATTATTAGGTGGGACTTGATATAACATAAAAGCCAGATGTGACTTAATCTAGCACTGATCAGATCTCTTACAGGACAGAGAGTAGATGAAACAGATAATCTGGCAGCCCTCATATTAGCAAGGCTGAGGATTAATGTTAGATGACAGGATAGGCATACAGTTGACCGAAACCAAACTGGGTAGCGGTTGGGGAACATGTTTTCTCCAGGAAAAAAGTCTCATGGATATTCTACCACCTACTTGTAAGATTTTGACTATGACTATTTCTAGCTGAGCAGTGAAGTTCAAGGAATCCTAGCTGGAAAATACCATACTTTTATTTGTGGAGCTTACTGAATGTGGGGTGGGGTGAGGAGGCAGGAGGCAACGACTGTTTCTTCCTTTTGGTTGTTTGCATACTTGTATCTGAAAACCTAACAAACACTTTTTTCTTTTTAAGGAATCTGATACGGAAAGCAACATTTGGTATTTGCCAAAGCAACCAGAAAATAAATAAATATAGGCAGCTGAGCTTGTGTCCTTTATAAGGGCAGGAGAACATTTTTTAAATAAAATACACTTGTTCTTATAAAAGATTAAACTAACCTTGTAAAAAATAAAAATGCAGGCATGCATTTATTAATTTTTTTACGTTCTATGTTTACCTACTTTCTAAATCAGAATATTATTAGTATATATTTATTTATACCCCACCTTTTTCCTCAATGGAACTCGAGGCTAGCATTTGTCAGTTTACAGAAAGGCAGAGGTTCATCCAGGTGTCACACTTATCTGGGACCTCCACCTTTTAACCTGAAGTCTACTGAAAATCACCAGTGGCGAGGGAAGTGTACTTGTTCTAATGGGTGAGAGATGAGTTGCCATTCAAAACAGGCTCTGAAGCCAAGTCTTCGCAGCCTCCTTTAAAACAGTCACTCTAATTAGCACTGGTTTGGTAAAGAGAAAGCTATGCTTGCTGCAGCAGCTATCTAATGCACACCAAGTTCAAGCATGGGATACTTACATTCCTTCCACCCCTGTATAAATGTAAACAGCCCATGCAGAAACTTTGCAGGAGAACAGGCCCACAGTTGCCACAAGCCAATCTAAGAAGCTGCACAAAACTCTGAACTTCTGCATCCCAACAGGAGCGAAGTACAGGAAGGAGAGCAGCTAAGGACACAGGAGCTCTGATTCCAAAAAGGATTTGCAATTTGATATTAGTCCAAAGAGAAAAGTAACCACTAAAGTTCCTAGCCGATCTTTACAACTGATTATTATACGGCTAACAAAATAAGTTCTATCACCACATTCCCCACCCCCAGCCCCGGTTATAGTAGCCACAAAAAAATGTGCCAGGCACGCCAAAGAGAATTTTCATACAATTTCCACTCTTAGTGGTTATAGAAACCTCTTTAAAATACATAGCGAAATTAAGTTTTGCCTTATGCAACTTCCAGTTGACAAACATACAATGCATAACATGCTTCTGGTCATAAGCAAAGCAAAGCAAATAGCTATCATATTTATTTACACAAAGAGGGCAACTTAAAAATACATATTATTTTCTGAAATTTAGTTTTCATCCTTGTCAATACGGTTTGGTGTTTAAGCATGACTTGCTACTGAGAAATGTAGCTATGCTTGTATATATTTTCAGGGAAATGTTTGAAAATTTGCACTTAAGTTTCCTGATGAGCTCAGAACCTCCCTCCCTGCTTTCTTTTCCATGTTAGCCACTTTATATCCTCATAGAGTCTGAAGGGACGCGCAAGCGTTATCTAGTCCAACCCCCTGAATTTGAAAATTCCTTTGAATGTAAGCAAGTGAAATGTGATGGAAGGCAAAATCCGTATTCTTTGCCGTATTCTCGTAATTTATTTACTGTTGCAGAATGAAACTAGCTGTGGCTATAACCAGACGTACATAGGTAAATTTAAGAGAAGACCAGAGCTATGTTTTCCCTGCACTGTCGGTGGCAGCAATTAATTCATGCATGCCTCTCCGCTGCTGGAGAATGAACTGTGTCCAGGGCAGAATATCTCCAGTTTTGTTATCAGTAGTGCTGATAACACCAAGGTCGCAGGTTCGATCCCAATATGGGACAGCTACATATTCCTGCTAGATGACCCTTAGGGTCTCTCCCACCTCTACAATTCTATAATTGTATTACACTAAGCCAAGTTCCATACAAACAAGTTAAAAGCTCATTTCAAATGTATTTATCAGTGTACACGCCCCTTTCAAAGTAGGCTTTATTCTTCTTGGCTAGCAAATTATTTAGTTAGCCTAGTAACTGCAGATGTTGCAGTTCATGATTTCTGCTGCATTGATACAAAACATATTCCTAAACCTAAAATGAGTTTCCCCACCATTTCCTCCCAACCAACCTTTATTACTTTCTCATATACTCGAATGCTAACAAACAGTACCGCTTCTGTGAGGGCAGTTGATCAAAAAAGTAAAATATGCTTCCGAAAGATCAATATTGTGCCAATGCAGATTTCCAGTAGCTTACAATACCATGCCATGATCATCATAAGATCATTTCTAGACGTGCGAAGGAAATAAAAAGGCCTTACAGTGCTAAAAATTCCCATCATGTTTGCTCAGCTGGCGTTTGTATTTCTCCACTGGAAAGAAATCATATAGAGTCAGGAGAGTTGAATTTCTATCTATTATGGCTTGACAGTGATAGATGTGATTATTACAAGTGTCTTTTGTAACATGGGTTTTCCATTCAGTAGCATGGAGAAGTGTGCCCATTTTGTTTTAAGAGGGATTACACAGATGCATTCATTTAAGCTTATCCAAGCTCCACGAGAGTCCCAAACAGATCAGTTGCTAGGGAAGCTTTGCATATGATTGTTAGTTATTACACAATTGACTGAGCTGCAGTTGTTCTCTGGTTAACTAGATGCTGAATTCTGATAAGCCTCCCATCCTTCAGTGGTTTGGCTACCAGATCTAGGAATCACAGTGAAATCTTCTGCATTGCCCCCGGAACTGCCTGTTTATTGAGGTTCACACTCCTACTAAGCAACCATAGGGAAGTCAGCACTATTTAGCACAGCCCCCTTGAACAAATCAGCTGCAGAAATAAGTGGAACAAGGGTAAATATATAGGGTTTGATGGGAAATATTCTCAACTGAAATATCCTTTCAACCTTTTATATATTTGAACCATGTTCAAATATATAAAAGGATGTCACATAGAGGAGGGAGAAAGGTTGTTTTCTGCTGCTCCAGAGAAGCGGACACGGAGCAATGGATCCAAACTACAAGAAAGAAGATTCCACCTAAACATTAGGAAGAACTTCCTGACAGTAATAAGAGCTGTTCGACAGTGGAATTTGCTGCCAAGGAGTGTGGTGGAGTCTCCTTCTTTGGAGGTCTTTAAGCAGAGGCTTGACAACCATATGTCAGGAGTGCTCTGATGGTGTTTCCTGCTTGGCAGGGGGTTGGACTCGATGGCCCTTGTGGTCTCTTCCAACTCTATGATTCTATGATTCTAACTAGTCTTACAGCTTCTTTACAACCTCCCCTCCTGACCGCCATAGCTTAAACAAAAAACAGCACCATCATCAACAAAGCTTTGGTGGTTTCCAAGTATATTGTGTTGAGATATGAAATTGTTTAAAATTGACATTATATGTATATCCCAAGGAGGCAGCACCATCTCTGACACTAAAAACATTTATTTTCCTAGCTTTGTTTTCTGATAGGCAACGCTTTATCACTGAAGATGGAAATTAGGAAGAATCAAACTTTCCAACCAGTAGATTTCATGACTCTTGACATTGGTGATAAATCTGTAGGTGATAAAGATTCCTTTGATGGGAATGATCAATGGCAAATCAGACATAAAATGCTGACCTCTTGTGAAGTTGCCTTCAAACATTTGCTCACAGCAGAAACACCCTTTCTGTACCAGCAGTATAGAAGACC
Organism: Podarcis pityusensis; assembly: GCF_964106645.2. Classification (NCBI taxonomy): domain Eukaryota; kingdom Metazoa; phylum Chordata; class Lepidosauria; order Squamata; family Lacertidae; genus Podarcis; species Podarcis pityusensis. The sequence continues at coordinate 65,447,123 of NC_138031.1, forward strand.
TGGCCATTCATCAAAACCAGTTTCAATGAAAGGATTTTTGGGGTGTGTATGTGGCAGGATTCCCAGTCACAGAGCACTGCATGTGTACATATCGTGTTCAAAGAATGTGTGCAAATCAGGAGTTGCACTACTGCCACAATTCCCTCCCTACCCTTTCACTGACCTTATTTTGAACTTCGGAACAGGGCAAGAGAGTTAAGACAATGTGAGAATGTTATTGCATGTTTTTTTAGAATGCTTTAATGACATTTTTATTAATGTGTTTGCCTCCCTAGGTTCCTTTGGGAGGAAGGGTGGGATATAAACTGAATGAATGAATGAATTAAAAAAAAATACCTCCTCATCCTACTCAAGATTAAAGGTCAACACAGCATTTATTTATTTTTAGTTTCACTAAGGTCAAGCAACTACACAGTGGACACACAGATTTCCCTTTCTACTTTGACTATATTGGTTATTTCAGTATAAAGAAGCATACCAAGTAAATCAAGCTATGACAAGAAATATCTGCTATTATGGAACCCATTCCATGGTCAAGTCAGGTTAAGCATAGAGATTAGAAAAGAGGTTATTAAGAGAGAAAAGGACTACTATATTCCAAAGTTATCTAGCTAGCTCCAACTTCATCTCCTGTCAAGATAGGAGGAAAGACACACATCCAAGGCAGCTCCTCTTTATCTTCTAAGTTTGCACATATGGAACATTACAACTTCAAGGGTAAACAATTATTTGACAAGCGCTTTGCATTGGCTTGAACAAGGAAGAGGAGCATCTGCTATGCAAGTTAACAGTCGACTCTGCATTTACCTAACCCAGGCAAAGGCAGCCTTCAGCCCTCCAGATGTTTTGGCCTACAACTCCCATGATCCCTGGCTAACAGGACCAGTGGTCAGGGGTGATGGGAATTGTAGTCCAAAACATCTGGAGGGCTGAAGGTTGCCTATGCCTGACCTAACCTGTTGGTTTCTGGAGAAGACGTATGATTTTATCTCAAAGCATAGCTCGCTGGAATTCACACATTCTAAGAAAGGAATTTGTGGAACAGTTAAAGAGTATGATATCGTATGTCCACATAGCAGGACAAAGATGCTACTGAGGCCTGTCATACGTGCATCTTACTGCTAATTAAGAGCAGCTGATGCAGCCAGCCTGGTGAACTCTTTTCAACCTTAAAAAGAGCATGGATTGTTAATTAATAGTGCTAAATGTCCCTGATTTTCGGAGCACAACATAGAGGAATACTTCTATTTTATTATTATTTCTCATACCTGTATTCCAGCACTATTGAACTCTGCCACAGAACTATTTGAGAGTAAGTATGCAAAGCCAATGACATTAATACCTGTGCAGAGTAAATAAAACTTATGGCAAGTCAGTGAGGAACAGGTTTTATTTTTATTTTGCTACTAAGAATGAGTAAGTTAACTTTGTAGATATCCAGCCCATGGAAAATCTTTTCAAATCAATTTGTGAATTACTTAATGGCACACAGATGTTTTTGATAAAAAAAGGTGACTTTACTTACATCTTGTTCTTAAGGCACTACAAAATTACAACTGTGTTTCCTTTAACTCAGTAGGTATCTTTTCCTAGCGTTATCCACTTGATTCAAGGCATCAGCAGCCTATCCTCTTGATTCAAGGCCTCACCGGATCATTTTTGAAGTTCTTATAGTAACAATTTACTATTAACAGTATGGCAGTGACAGTAGCAGGAAGCATAGTGGGGAAGAGACAATTACCTGACCTCCTGGCAGGTGACTCTCTGAGACAGAGAGGGGTGAGTTGGTGGGAAGGCCAGCGCAGTGCAACAACAGTGGCAGGAGTGCTGAATCGGCTCCATTGGAGCAGTTGCACTATGCTGACCTCTCCCCCTCTCTGTACGCAGCAAAAACTCACTTGCTGGGAGGTCAGGTAAGTGCCTCTGTGCCACTATGCTGCCTACTACTGGGCAATTACCACTCTCAAGCTAGCTGGTTAAAAAGGAAGAGTAAAATTGAATTTTTTTGTTCCTAAGCGGTAGAACACATGCTTTGTATGCAGAAGTTCCAGGTTCGATCTCTGTGACTCTAGGTAGAAGGCTCTCAGAAAGGAAGGCTGGGCAATACTCTTTCTTGGAATTCCTTAACTGCTACTATTGAGAGCAAGCAACACTGGGATTGATGGACCTGCAATTTATGTTTTAAGAACTTTTACAGTTCAAGTTTAGATTTAAGCACAACCACAAGGTGGTTTGGTACAGGGTTAGCGTATCGGTACAACCGATAGATTAAACATTGTCAACAGACTGGCCAGCTGGTCACCTGCCACGCTTTCATAATTTTTGACCTCGCAATATATGGTGAATTGTGATGTGTGCATGCTATGCAAAAATCACAATGTGGGAAAAACCATAAAACCAGCCAATGTTTCTCTTGATTCCTGCAGCCCATTAACTCTGCTGGCTAAGCTCTCCCTGCCTCATGCAGGGGGCAGCGAATCACAAAAGCAGGTGCTGGCAAAAATCACAATGCAGGAAAAACTGTGAAGCCTCTACAGAGTTCCATCCTTATTTCAGACATCATGGTATATCACAATGTTTAAAACCAGATATTGCCCAGCGCTAGAAGGCAGCAATTCATTTTTTTATTTTAAACGAAGTAATAATTATAAATAAGAATAAAAATGTGCACCCCACCCCCGAGACAATTCCATTATAATTATAACTATCCAAACTCCCAAAATTTCAACACCTCTTGTGATTGTTTGTCCCCTTTCCATTCTAACAGTACAAATTCTACAAATATCTTCCATATCTCCTCAAAATCATTTCTCCTGCATATTCCCCATATTATCTTAATGGCACATATTAATTTACCATTAACAGTTGTATCCCACACCTCTTTATACCATTCTTCCATGTTACATTCACCTTGCCCCTTCCACATCCTAGCTATAATAACTTGTGCAGCTATCAATAAATTTGTGAGCAAGTCCTTCATAGCCTCCGAACCTTCCACTCCATCATAAATTGATAACAATTCTACCTCTGGACTTTCAGTCATCTTTAACCCTATGATTTCTGTTATCCCCTTAAACACTCTTTACCAAAAAGTTTGTACATATCTACACTCCCACCACATGTGAACATAAGTCCCGGTTTCCTGGCACTCCCCCCAATATAACACCGAATATTCATTGTTTATTTGTTTTAGTCTTATTGGTGTTAAGTACCATCTCTATACTAACTTGTAGTAATTTTCTTTTATTCTTATAGACATTTTCAGAGTGTGTTTCTCCCAAATTTCCCATCTTTGACTATTTATCTGTCCTGTTGTCCCTTTTCCCACACCTCTTTTAACTGATCTTGTTGATCCTCCATTTCTACTATTATTTTATAAATTTCACTGGTTTCCCCTTTTTATAACTATATTTTCTTCTTTATTTCCCCTTTTTATAAACATTTTTTCAAATTCTGTATATTCTTTGCATTTCTTGTTTTCCCTTAACCACTTCTTTGTCCCTTACTCCAGTTGTATACAGTTAAACAAGTTATTTTACTTCCTGTTAGAGCTTCTCTTATTTGTTCTTTGATTCTCATTTTTTCCACCCAATAATTATTTTAAGTATTTTCTTCTTTTTCAATTTCCATTTTTAAATTTACCGGGAAATATTCTATCATCACAACCAACAGAGTTAGTGGGGAATTTACTGGTATCCAATCGTTTATCTAATACCATACTGAAATCTCCTGCCATAATCTTGTAGCCCTTTTGAATGTCCTCCATTTCCTTAAACACTTTATCAAAAAAATCCATCTGATTTTCAGTAGGAGCACAAATATTAACATAGTGATTTCTTCCCCTGCCATTGTTCCTTGGATTATAATGCATCTTCTCTCAGAATCTTTCTTCATCTTTAGTATACTAAACCCGCATCTCTTTGAAATTATAGTTGCTACCCCTCTTGATTTAGAAGTACCATATGCTTTCTCATAATTTATACCTCTCAGTTTGATTTCATTAACCCCCTCTTTCATCTGATGTGTTTCCTGTATAAATATTATATCTGCTTTATCTTTACTCAGTAATGTTTCTATCTTCCTCCTTTTCATAACTGACCCCAGCCCTTTAAAGCTGAAGGTTGAAATCCTTATTTCATTATCCATGAGTTGAATGTAGTTCTTAATTTCTGGTCTTGTGTCTTATGACACTTATCTAGCCCATTAACCATCCCATTTAATTCCTTACCTCCATCCCAACCCCTCCCATACCCATACATTCCAATTTATCTTCCCCTCCCCCTATATTTTCTGAGGTATTTCACCTCTCCCATTGTCCTAATTGTCCTCTCAAGGGGAGGCTCCTCCAATCATGCAGCTACAGCAATTCACCTTTTGAATTTTTCCCATTATGGCATCATTTGCTTACAAGGGCCCTTTATCTCTACAGCAATCTGGTATTGGCCTAGAAGCATAGCCAAGCATTTCTTGCTATAATTGCAGGCATCACTAAACCAAGATCAAGGAAAACATGCAGTAAACCAGTAGCAAAGGCCTAGGACTACTTAGTAGATGCCCAGGACCACTGCCTAAGACCACTTAGTTTTACAGCTGTAGGCTGACCCTAGTGTTCCATGTTGGTGAATTGTCTTTATTCAGAGAAACCGTAGTCATTGTTAACAGTTCTTAAAATTTTTAAAGAAGCTGATTTCCTTGTTTTAAAGCAACATTTTACTGAATGTTAACAAGCTGCATTCCTTCTGTGTGGAATGTCAGTATAATGGTACCCATCTTGTGGGGGTGAAAGTGAGAGGAATTTGCCCTTCAACTACTTTGTCTGAGCAACAAATTTATTTATTTTTTTGCATAAATTTTACAAATCATCAAGCTATAGGAATAGATCCTGGGAAGTAATGCATTTGTGGAAGAACAAGCTGGTTTCCAGAGGCTGCCCATTCCACTATTGATCAGTGACTTGTCCGTGAGCACAATATACAAGTAAGCTACATTTTACTTGGCGCTTGTTAACATTAGAGCAGTTTTAGAATACTATTGTTAGACAAAAACTCTGAGATAATCTTACACAGATAAAACTGTATCATAAACTGCTGATTAAAAACTTCATTATGGCTATTACTGATTTGAGGGTAAAGTGTACCTCTATTGATCCTCTATCCAATTCAGTTTGTATTTCTTGCAGGATTAAGCAAAGTTATAATTTTGCTCTTCTTATCGAAAGATCATAGTTCAGATGAACTTCCAAGCCTCCCATGGTCAACTATAGGAATCTTCCCATCTTGATCTATGTCTATGACACAGTTGTCTTCTCATATACCCAAAATGGTTCTGAACAAGTTTGCTAGCTGCCCTACAACTTTAGTAACAAAAAATCACTTGAATATTAATTATGACAGAACAAAATGTTGGGGCTTTTTGGCTGCAAACCGGCTGTTTCTGTATTTTCTTTATCAAACTATTTGTATCCCACTTTTGTGCCAAGGGCCCTTCAATATTAAAATGAGATAACAACAATTCTGACACATAAGAATATAAGCAAATGAGCAGCAACGCACTACTTAAACCAGTAGAAAGATGTTTAGGGAATAAGATCCCTTCTTCATTCTGGGGGCTACAAATGTCAGTGAAAACAGCACAGCCCTCACCGGTCACCACACGGAACCAAACCATGAGTAAATATTTGAGATTTAGTCTCCATAAGAAACAGTTTGCAGTTAATGTTGAGTTTTATCTGCCATTCTGCTGCCAATTTTTTCAGTGCTAAAATATCCTTCTGGGGTTCCTCCTCATAGCCTACTTAAGGTTTAAATATCATAAATAATGTTTCATCTGCCGATTCTGCCATGTCCCTGGTCGCTCTTCTCCCCATGTCATTAACGCATACATCAGACAGCTCTGCTATACATTTACTTTTCTCCGCTGAGATTTGCGCACTAAAGAAGAATCTGGCATACAAGATCTCATGGTATACTGTGAAGCTCAACAAATTAACTGTTCCCTATAGCTCTGATTTTGAACTCATAAAACCAATAGTAATTAATTTAAGGAAGTGTAATGGCCACATGGAGAAGGGTAAATGATTAACAATGTCTTCGCGAGGATCATTATGTCCTTAAGACAGAAGCCGAAAAAACAACTATGTTTTAAAATCAAATTAGCCGACTGCTGAACATCTGGAGCTGGCAATCCTTGTGTGGATATTCACCAGTAGGAAGAAAATACAAGTACAATAGAAGCCACAGATAAATAATTGTGCAGCAGACAGCTGGAACACAGATGGCTGGTTGGGACAACCAACTTGCAGGCAGCCACTTCAAGTCTCTTATCTTACGCTTGCTTCACACATTACAGTCCCCATGGGCAGGACAGCAAAATATATTCTTGCATGGTGGCAGCTTCACAGGTGAAACAACAGGCAACAGCAGGTCACCAAGTAATTTGATCATTGCTCAACCCTTCGCTGCCAGATGGAATTCCTTCAGGCTCCTGTCCCTAGAATTCATGCCTCCCTATTCCCACCCATCCAACTTCTAAAGTCCAGCTTCACACCAAATCAAATAGCAAATAGCTACTACAGTAATGGGCTGAATGATGGTGAACAAACTAAAATGCCACCTAAATAAAATTTCATCTTATTGTGCTTCCTGAGAAACTGTGCAACCCAGGAAATTCTGGATTTACCCATTTTAGGTGGGGTCCTAAGGTTTTCAGTTTGCGTATCCTCCTGGATCTGGCTGTGCTCCTGGATTTTCAGTGATAGCTGTGGCCAGGAATGCCTTTCCCTAATTTCAACTAGCATGCATGCCAGCTACGCCCTTTTCTGGATAATAAGGTTCTGCTCTTGAAGACAATGGAAACTTCAGCAGCTCCAGAATGTGTCAGGTTAGTTTGTTGTCTAGAGCTGTATGCGGAGAACACCAATTTCCATAATAAATTCAAAATGCAGCTTTTGACTTTTAAAACACTAAATGGCTTGTGTCCAGATACATTAGGGATTGTCTTCGCCCAAATGAACCTCTTCAATAAATGTGATCAAGTAATTATGTCTTATTATGAGTCTCGTCAACAACAGAAGCAACATCTACAAACCCTGCATCTTTAGCAGTAGCTCTGTGTTTTACAGATTTGCTCCCAAAGGATATGTACCATCAGATATGTACCCTTGAAATATCTATCTATCTATCTATCTATCTATCTATCTATCTATCTGAACAGCTGAAATATCTATCATCTATCTATCTATCTATCTATCTATCTATCTATCTATCTATCTTCCAGGCCTTTGAGTGACTTTAATTTCTATTTTATATTTTCTCCTATGTATGATACCCAACTAAGTCTTACTCTCAGTGGACTCATAGAAATGGGTAGATTTTTTCAACATTGATTTAGATTGATGAAAGTCCTTTTTTGAGATTTAACAGACAAAAATAGCAACTACATTTAGAAACAATAAAAAGCAGCCAAAATATACGAAAGTAGCCAATATATATATACAATTTCTCCACCTAAGCAATATATTTCTCTGTTCTCCCAGAATAACAAAAAATGTACTAGACTGTCTTATTTGTCCCTGAATAAATCCAGTTTGATCAAGACTAATACACATGATTTATACTTAAAACTTTTCAATTTCAAAGCCAAAATTGATACCAGAATTTAATAGTCAATATTGAAAAATTATACTGGCCTATATTGTTTTAAACTGTTTTTAGTCTTGTATTTATGTTGCTGAAACCTGCCTGGGAACTTCTGGTGAAGGGTGAATAAAAGGCTGCAAAGGATGGGTGTAATGCCTGCAATTCTCTTCTCTTAACAGCTACTATAAAATTGTTTTGGAAGGTAGGCGCTGTAAAAAAACCTTTTTTAAAAGAATATTTTCATCTTTTGTAAATAGTTGTAGTGCAGAGTTGCATCTTGCGTATTCAAATTTCCTGAAAAGTAGGGAGTCTTGCCCAATTTCTTCTAATTTTGTCGTGTGATCCCCATTCTTAGTTTTAACAGAACCAACTGTTGAACACCAGATTTGTCTAAATATATTAAAATCCCATCACTTCATTTTGTTTTTAAAAACCTTTTTACAATGATAATAAAACTTCCTGTCATCATGAAACACACCTCCACAAAACACACGTCCACATGAAACACACCTCCACAAAAAATGAAACTTTTTACCTATTCCATTCCGGTTACTTCCTTATTACAGCCTGTAACATTATTCATGTTGCCCATGTTGAAGAGAGGCCCACACCCAGTCTTTTCCTAGGTAAAATACAGGTGTGAATAATTGCCCAAACATAACAAAGGACAATTGCCTGCCAGGATGGAATTTAACAGTTTTTCTGTAACTGAAGAACCAAGTCATCTATGTGTAAAAATGTATTTGCATACGTTCTTATTTTCCTCATCCTTTTAGAAAGCAGATGCCCTCCTGTGGCATAATGGGTCAGTGCATAGGACTGTTAATCAGAAGGTTGGTGGTTCGAGCCCACTCAGGAACAGTTGTGGGCAGGATTCCTGAACTGCAGGAGGTTGTAGAAGATCACCCTCAGGGCTCCTTCAAACTCTACGGATTCTATGATTCCATAGCTAGAAAAAGTTCCCTTACCAACCTCTACCTGGGGGCAATTTTAAAGATTTATGTTTACCTGTTTGGCTGTTATCCTCATGCTCTGAATAACTGGTACGCACTATGCAAATCCTCTTCTATTTTCAACAGTGCCACAGATGAATTCAGAGTAACCCATTGCGTGAAGACATGGAAATTACGAAATCGTAAACTTCCTTATACCGAGTTAAACCGAAAATATCACCTTGGCATACGTAACAACATGGAAGTTAAGGAAGGGAGAGAAGCTGACAGCTCCTCCACCCAGTCTAGTGGCCTGTATATAATGTATATTAATTTAATTCCTTCTAAAAATAAGTGACGTCTCTACTGTACGTTCTGCTCTCTTTCCTGGAAAACAATAGCTCTCACTGGCAGAAGTACTGAAAGAAAACAAGCTTTCTCCTCTCCTATCATATCAGTAGCTCTACTTATGTGTGCAAACACATGCTAGAAACAGGCGCATGCATGCACAACCAGTTTTAGCATAAAAGAAAATCAGCTGACTCGTGTTATGCATGCTGCTTTACCATATGGTGCAAAAGAGTGCCATTCACCTCCCCAAACAAGTGTCTTGTTGTTGTTGTTTAGTTGTGTCCAACTCTTCGTGACCCCATGGACCAGAGCACACCAGGCACTCCTGTCTTCCACAGTTTGGTCAAACTCATGTTAGTAGCTTCGAGAACACTGTCCAACCATCTTGTCCTCTGCTGTCCCCTTCCCCTTGTGCCCTCCATCTTTCCCAACATCAGGGTCTTTTCCAGGGAGTCTTCTCTTCTCATGAGGTGGACAAAGTATTGGAGCCTCAGCTTCACGATCTGTCCTTCCAGTGAGCACCAGGGCTGATTTCCTTAAGAATGGATAGGTTTGATCTTCTTGCAGTCCATGGGACTCTCAAGAGTCTCCTCCAGCACCATAATTCAAAAGCATCAATTCTTCGGTGATCAGCCTTCTTTATGGTCCAGCTCACACTTCCATACATCACTACTTGGAAAACTGTGTCTAGTCTACCCATTTTCATTTTCTGTTCACCCTAGCTAAATCCTCTACTTAGTTTATTTTAGCTATCTGCCCATCTTTATATACGAATGTTTTCTTTACTTGTATCTTAATAATGTGACGGCCCTGGCTAATGAGCCATCTACAGGTAACCATAATAGATGCAACAATTTGTGCTCTTGAATGGGGGAAGTATAAATTGAACACACCAGGAAAGTTGTAAGATGGAGCTCAAGCGGAGCTGAAGCAGAAAATGAAACATAATAGAGAGAAGTAAATTAACAGAGATTGAATTCCTTTCCATTAGCAGAAATCAGCAATAGGTTTTTGTTTTGGGGGAGGAGTAAAATTATGTTTCATTGGCAATTTCAGGGTTCTAGTCTCTGTGTTATGGAGAAGCAGAATGTCACCTATTCTGCTATTTGTACCAGATTGAGAAGCGAAACATTCTTACTTCACTTATCACATTGCAAAGTAGTATTAGGAGCAGGGGGATCCTGTGAATCAAACACTGCTATCACTCTCCTTTAAAAAAATGAGTTATTAATAGGAAGGACAAGTAGAAGCTATAAAGCTGCTAAAAAGTCCCGAAAGCCTGGCTTCCTAGACCTTCAGGCAATGTTCATTTGGGCATTAGACCCATCATCTCATGAACCACTTGCACAGAGATTTTTACGATTTTAGCTTACAAGAGAGGTCTCTTGTGCATAAATGACTCCAACAAAAGATTCCACTGTTGTCCATCCCCCACTCCCCTTCTCTCAGCATTCTTGTGAGAGGGGAAACTTCATTAAACTAGAAAAATCTTGGCTAAGGCTGGAAAGAAGCAACATAAAAAATTCACAAATATTTTAAAATATACCAATGATTACAAAAGTGTCATTAAGCAAAACAAAACCCTTTTTAAAAACTGGAAATAATGGTGCAGAAAGTAATCAGCCTAAGATATCAAATAGCCAATGGTACATGCTTATTTTTTTAAAAGAATAATTTGATCTTTTGTAAATACTAGTAGTGCACAGAAAGTATCATTTTTTCAGAGGGTATATCATGAAAGTCTTGCAGATGAGAACAATGCCACAGAATGTGTGTAAGTTGTAAGCTCCTAGTGGTTTATAAAGTAAATTAACAACACGTGCCTGTTTATATAAAGGCAGGATTAAAATAACCGAATTTGGTTTCAGGTTTTTAAAAGCGGTATATCATAGCAGCTAAGAATGTGAACAGAGCGCCAGAAAATGTCTAGTTTCCAGCTTTTTCTCAGGCATGAAGTCACTAGGTAACCTTAAGCGAGCCATCATGACTCAATTCAGACAAGAAGCCAAACCACAGTTAAGGAAATACAGTATATCTACATCAACAAGCCAGTTATGGCTGTTGCTTTACCTCTGAAGGCTTTAGGAACTAAAATACTGAGCAGATAGAATTCTAATGGAAGCAGACAAGGAACTCTAAGCAATGATTGTCTATAGGTATTTCGAAGCTCTCTAATCCTCTCAACCTCAGTATTCCACCTGTAATATGTGAATACTCCTCGCTCCTTACACCAGAGGTCGGCAAACTAAGGTCCGTGGGCCAGATCAGGCCCAATTGCCTTCAGGATCTGGCCCATGGACTGTCCGTGGATCGGTGTGGGGATTCTCTTCATTCGGGCTGTACCATTCCCCCCCCGACCATTCCCTTCTCCCCCTCTCCCTCACACACACCGCGGTGGCGCCTCCTCCCTCCCTCCTCCTGGCTTCTCCCCGCCCTGCCTAGAGGAGGAAGGGGGTTGGGTTGAGCTGGCTGATCGCCATTTTAAGCAGCCCCTCTCCAGAACCAGCCCTTACGCGCCACTCATCTTCCCTCCGCCGCCGCCCTGGTGCTCCTGTGGGCCAGAGAGTTGAGCGGACAAGCTTGCTCTGCCTACCGATGAGAAGCAACGGCGGTGGTGGTGATGATGGCAGCAGCCCCTGGGAAGGTAAGCGCAGCGGCTGGGGCTGGGGAGGACTACTTGCCCCCCTCGCCTCTTCTTCCAGTTCCACCCCCCGGTGCTGCTTCTCTGGCCCGCCACAAGATCTGAGGGACAGTGGACCGGCCCGTGGCTAAAATTTTTTGCTGAGCCCTGCCTTACACGGCACATGTTAACTGCTTTGAACACTCGAAAGTATCATGGAAATGCTACGAAGCTCAATGGGTGATGTTGGCCCAGCCATTATTTCTCAGTCTAAATCATCTCATGGTGTTGCTGTGATGATAAAAATGTATGTTGGCTCAAGCTCCTTGGAGGAAAATAATAAATAAATAAATAAATAAATAAATAAATAAATAAGCATTAAGTAAACGACCAAATATCAATATCATTTCCAGTCTTTTCGTGCTCATTCTTTTGTAGACCATAATGCACCACTGGCACACAGGAGAGAGATCACTGCAGATCTGGGTTAACCCCATACAAAGTACAAAAAGATCTGTTGGGGGAGAGGAACCCTAAGAAGGGGAACGTCAAGAAGTCCCACAACAATAGTGAAAATCAGAGCGAAAACCCTAGAGGGGTGTCGAGTGGGGTGTCGAGGAAAGATATATATAAAGAAGGCATTGAGATTACCTGAAAATACTATATAAATGCTAAGTATTATCATCAACATCGCCTCCCTAACTGATTAGTCAATTACTTAGCTGCCTGTCACCTATGTGAATAAAAAAGGCAGGATTTCAACAATTGCCTTCAGGATTGTAATTTAATTACTGTCTCTGGGAAATGATAATGGTTCTGGAATTGTTACTTCATAATCTTTGTCTCCTATAAACTTAAAACTTGGGAGAATTAAACCGGAGAGCGTCCTAGTTCAACTCTGCATAATTTCCACCAGAAATGAATTCTATTTAATAGCAAATCCTGATAAATTATTTTATCTTTTTCTAGGATATCAAAGAGGAATTCTTATCTGTGGCACCAAGTCTTGACTGAATATTCTACAGGGAAAATCCAGCAGGATGCTTTAGGCCAGTTTAATTCTTCTAGGTCTAAAAATATAGTTTAAGACTGAGAATTTAATAAATAATTAAACAAAACAAAACAGAGATTCACCTTAAGAACAAATACGTATTGTTATTAAGGCAACAAAATGTTTTCTAATACTACATTAGAACCTTGCTGCAGCTGTAATAGGTTCCAGTAACTCAGTGACAAAGATGAAGTTCAATCCTATGCAAAATTAAGTCCCACTGAGTTTGGTGAGGCTTACTCGTAAGTAAGTGCACACAGGGTAGCAGCTACAAATCTGAAACTTGGCTGAAATTGTATGAACCCCCACCCAAGAGTAATCCCAGTGAACACAGCAGCATTTAAACATGCCTAGAATTGCCCTGTTAATCACTCAAGATGAAGTCGTTGCACCAGTTGAACAAAAATGTATCATCTTACCTTTCTTGTGTATAAACGGTGTGAAAGACATAGCAAAATACTAATCACAACATGGAATTCCCTTGTGAAAGGGCAAAACTTTTATTTTCTACAAAGTGAGTTGAAAAGACAAAGAACGATACTACCCATGTTTACTCAGATGGAAGCCTTACTGGGTTCAATAGGGCTTACTCCCTATTAAATGTATTCAGGATAGCAAACTTAGGCTCAGCTCAAATGTTCACATGGTGGTAATGCTCAAGAGCAGTGCAAGCCTTTCCCATCTACATGTGGGGAGGTCATTATGTTGTGGGTGCACCAGAAAAGTCAATCTGGTGTTCCTACTGGTCTGACCATACTGCACTAAACACCTTGCCCCCCCTCAAAGCCATAAGTGGTAGTGACCTTTCCTGCCAGATTGGTAGTATTGGGGTTCTGCCCTACCAGGCAAGCTGCTTCTACTCAATGTCTTCACATAAAATGCCATGTACTTTACAAAAAGAAAGAAAAACAAACAGATCCTTGCTCAACGATCTTAGAACTAAAAACATGCATTAAGAACCACTACTGAATAAAGGAAAACAGGGAAATAATTAATACCATACATCTAGCCATCATCAGCTCAGCATGGCATAAAATGAAACTCACAAAGGCATTGGCAGCTGAAGAGCTATTAAAACTTTAAAAATTTCCGTGGGATTATTTCAAGGAATGATTCAAAGAACAAATGCATAAATCTGAAAATGAAAAGTGAGAATATGACTTGTTTCCTATCAAATTGTCCGTGAGCTGTATGACTAATTCCTAACATCAATGAAACATTGCTTAGTTTGGCCCAGTTTCAAGATACGTAAGCCAACAGAAAGCAATAGTGTAATGTTAGTGAATGGTAAACCTAATGACAAGACAACAAATACAACTAACTGAAAATGCCAGTTGCAACTATCTCAGGAAACTCAAATTGGCAAATATTTAGGGTGGTGGAATTCAACAGGACACTAATAAAATAGTTCCCTCAGTGCAAACATTTCTGCTTGTCAAAATAGAGCAAACTTCCCTCTCCCTGCTCACTGTTCTGGGGGTTATCCCAGCACCCCCAAGTTGATTGGGGAGGGGGGCATGGGACACACAGGATGTCAGGGACTGGCAGAGCTCTGACAAGTGTGTAGTGGAGGCAGAATACCAGAGGATTGACCCAGAAGAGGGTACCGGTGATTTATGGGGTTTGGAGCCAGCCATGAGGTAAGAGCCAAGGCAGGGGGAGGAAGAAAGGCCAGAACCGTCAGAGTTGAAGATGGGCGCACAGGACATGGTGCAGAAAAAAGCTATTCAGGAGAGGGATGGGCCAGTCTCCTAGATCCAGATGGGATGGGACTTGGAAGAGAGAAGCGAAGCGAAGCAATGGCTTCCATGTAGGAGAAGTCTCATGAGGGTACATAAGCTGGTGGGGTATGTGGTCCCGTTGCCACCGCAACTGCCCCACAAGGTACAGATCTGGGGATATCCGCATAGAGGCTAGGATGTGTATGGGCATACCCAGAGCACCATGGGAGTTGCTGTAAGGGCGTGCTTTTGTCAAAGAATTAACTATCAGATGTATGCCTTCCTTGGCTAGGGGTACCCAGGACACAAGGGGTTGAGAGGAGGGCAAAGCCCCGTTTGAATTAGTGAACTCGCTGCACTGATTTCCACTAGCGCAACTATTTAATTGAATCCAACTCTTAAGTGTTTTTGACAGTTTTCATCAATGAAAAAAGCAACTGAGGCAGTGAGTGCATTCATTCGCATGCCACAGTAAGTTGTGAGTTAATGGCTTACTGTAAACGTGTCTTCAAACAATCACGATCTGAAGCAAAGGTTTGTTCTTGGCATGCCAATTATGGTTTGAATGGACAAACCACAACTCCTAGTTCAAATGTAATGCTAAACCAAGGATCATGGTTTGTGGCTAGCAGGGAGGAGCTAAGCAGGAACCACCTGCCTGCTCACAGTAAACCATTAAGCCACGGCTTACCGTGACATGTCAATGCACCCGTTGTGTGTAGCACAGCTGTTACACCAAAACAAAAACACACTACTGCAAGCAATGAGCCGAACAACTTTTTGCTAAGGTACAAGGTTGCCAAAATATGCATGCACACTTACCTTTACCATTTATTGTTAATGCAGATGCAATGGTAGCTGTTACTGGCACAGGTAATTGTGGCACTAATGGGTGTATTCTTGGTCTGCTGCCCATCCTAGCCCGTTCTTCTCCAGGTCCTAATAAAGCTCCAACAGGTTTCTCTGCTGCCACTTCCGGTGCTACAGAATCCTCCTGATCTTGTTCAATGCGGTCCAGCTTATCCAGGCTTTCACTTTGAAAGCCATCCACTGCTGTCCGACTCTTGATAGGACTTTTGGGCACAAGAATTTTGATACCTGACTTTGCAAGGTCCATGTTTTTTCTACTGGAAAGAGGAGTGTTGTTTTTCCGAAACTTCTGCGCTGCAAACAACTGATTGTTTTTTGATTCATGGTCCTTTCCAATAACTAAGGACTTTGGGGTCTTTGAAAAAGAACTATTAGTAGATCTAGAAATTTGCTTTCTTGCATTATTTGGAGATGTCCTATTTGTCCTTGTTAATGTGCTTTCTTTTTGCTTTTCGTTGTGATGCCTGTTGAATTCATGTATATATTCCTCACAATTCACAAGGTGCTGTTCGGGCTCCCACGTGTCATCTTCACTCTCGTAGCCTTTCCACCGAACTAAATATTCCGTTTTCCCCTTCTTGTTTTTCCTTTTATCAACAATTTTCTCTACCTGTTGGAAGAAAGATTACAGATGGCGATGAAGACTTGCTTGTGAAAGCTTAAAAATGTACATGTGAAATACACGATGAACTACTTGCAGTAATATACTCAATAAAACAGCTGTTACTTTGCATATGCAGTAGAATCGTGCCCTTTAAATGCCGGCAATTAACTATACCTCTGCTTGTTACTCTATGAGATCAAAGAACCTGAAACTTAAACATGTTCCAATTATTTTGTATGTACTGAAAGTGAATAACTTGTTGTCATGGTGATGAGTAAAAAAAAAATTGTACCATGGCCACATGTTTAATTTGTTATCATGTGCACTGCTATGCTCCATGAGCTTCAGTCACACAATGAAAATTACTATACCCATTGAACACCGCTCTGTCACACAAAGTAACCATGATTCATGACATTTAATGAGGTAGCTCATGGTTTTTGATGGAAAGAACAACTAGCAGAAGACAAGAGCTTTTATCCTTGGCAACAACATGCTTTGGAAAATCCTTGGACAAGTCACATCCCCATTATCTAATCTGTTAAAAAATAAGGGAAAATGAGATTACAATGAGAAATTCAAGGCTTCATATGGGTTCTTTACATTCTTTCATCATTCCTCTCCCCCTACACACACTGACTATTTCTCCTGTAAGATAAAGGAGGTAAAATTTATTAAAGCTATAGGGATGTATAGCGTGGAATTGTGCTAGGAGAAAGCTAACACACCCCTCCTCCTTTACAAACTACAATCCCTTCCACTGCCTCAAAAACTGCTTCCGGGGACTGCAGTAGATCGAAAGGACTTCCAAAAGTTAGCTGCTTCATCTTATTGAGCAGAAACACTTTTTATTAGTGCAAAGCCTCCACTGACTACAACCCCATAGCATTTAACTCTAAGTATTGTGTCAACGTATTACAGGAAACAAAATATTTCTCATTTTTAACTTGAAAACCCTATGGCTAAAGACATGATCACTTATATCATACAAACCATTTTAAATTGAAGTTAGTAGCAAAAAATAAAAGTTTATACTGACTTATTATTCAAATGCCAAATATGTTCTCTCTCCCTCACACACAGTGGCTTTCTTTGCATGTTACAATAAATTAAATTTGTCTTAAACCACACTGAGCATTCTTTGAATATAATGTATGATGGCCTGGTTCAAACGTCATGCTATATAACAATACTTTCAAAGTGTGGCATGGGTTATTGTTTTTGTTTGTTACCATGTTATGTATTTTTGTGTTTTTATATTGCAAACCGCCTGTAGTCCTCAGATGAAGGGCGGTATACAAGTCTGATGAATAACTAAAATAACAATGCTAAGCCACAGTTTGTATTAAACAATGGTTTTAAATGATTTTAAATTATTGTACCCCTCCCTCCTTATGCTGGTCTACAACCATAATAAAGTGTTCATTGATTGATTGATTGATTGATTGATTGATTGATGGTTTAATCATAGAAATGTCTCCCTGCCCTGCAGGTTGTGTGCAGGGGAATGTTTGTGAATTAGCAGGTGCGTATGGATGGCAGAAAGAAGGGGTGTTTTAATTCACCACCAGTATGTGGTGGCTCTCAACCACTTTCCCCTGGGGTTATGGAGCTGCCACAGGTTCCCCACCCTGTAGTCCTTCATCTTCAGGACCATGCCCTGAATCAATTCCCGCTGAAATGGAGCTCTTACGAGAGATGTCCCCAATGGATTACCACAAAGAACAAGTACTATTATCCCATCCATAAAGAAACAAGCATATGTGTTTTCCAAAGCATCTTCAACAAAACAGATTTCTCGCAATGTTCAAGACCAAAGTCCTATTTCTATAGTCACTCTGCATTGCAAAAGAATACAGCGACAAAATCATTTCCAGTAGATAAAAACATGTTGAGAGAGTGTCATCTAATCTAAGTTTCATTTTGGGCAATGGCTAGATCTGCACATGTGTGTGTATAAATATATATGCCTCTGGGGAAAATTTAGATATTGTATGGAAATGGATGTGCACACATATTTTCACAATATGTATTTGTGTGTATCTTAATAAAACCAGAATGCATTGTCAAGAGAGAGGGATCTAACATAATGGATACTATAATAGAATACTGAAAGAAAACAAACACAGAGGGGACATTAGTTTACTCAGCATGTGCTTTGGATTCAAAAAAGTAAAAATTACAATGCAGCAGTTAATTCTAAATGGATTCAAAACAGCAAATGTAGATCTCTCAATTTTCCAAAGATGGAGGCGAAAGGAGTAAAGGATGGTATCCACTACATTCTACTCACAGTAGACCCATTGAAATTAATGAACCTAAATTAGGTATGTTCATAATTTCAATGGGTCTACTCTATGACTCATGTTGGATACAACACTAAGAACATTTCAATGACTTAGGAAACAAGACCTCTTGTTTGGGCACGAGTCAAAAGTAGATCAGAATGCACTACTAGATCAGAAGATGATCTTCAATGGTTTGACTCCCAACAGAAACAGCAAAAGTACTTTTCTTCTTCAAAATTGGGCTATAAAATCTCTAATTTGTTGCAATCCAGATGTCAATTTGTACTTGTATAAGCAAGTCACCCCTCTGTATGACTCATGAGACACTGCAACCAGCCAACTGCTCATTTTTCTTCCATAGACACCCACCATATATCTCCTATACAAAAGAATCAAACATAAAAGAAACAAATCTTATCCAAACAGGAAGAAAGTTCTCCCGGGTTTTTTTGTTTGTTTTGTTTTAAATTACAGCAGAAATTTCTAAGAACATCTCAATCTCAAGTTGTAGAATAGAACATCTTAACCCCAAGAACAAAACAAAAATGTATATATTTTACACTCTGTTTATAAAGAATAGGCTCACAACCAACACATTTCCAAGGGAATCCATTTTGGTCAGAGAGGATGAAATAAATACATTGGTACAGCCTATCAGGAAATTCAGCATCTGAGCATCGTGAAAGATAGGTTAACATGCAGAGAATATCCAAAGTGTGGGATTTACAAAATGCGAGAAGAGTGAAGGAAATACATAATAATAATAATAATAATAATAATAATAATAATAATAATAATAATAAATAATACACAAATTGAAGCATTTGAGATCTCTTAGGTAATAGGATACTAATATATATGTGCAGTGTAGTGAACATACTTTTTTGCACAAATAAAGGTAGTGTTGCATCTGTATGTTGCGCAATTAACAAGAGCAAAGGAAGAGCAAAGCACAAATAGAAGATATACTGCACCTACTTAAAATATATCTAAATGCTAATTTGTTAAGATGGTATTTCTACAGTTGCATTACATGAACCCATAGCCTTTTCTACTGGGAAGTCCCAATTCACAGTTACTAATGCTGAAATTCTTCATGATTGCATCTAAAGTATTAACTTCTTACCAGTTTGTTTGAAGAACCTGAAAAAATATACTAGCTTGCTAATAGGCAAGTACAGTGGTACCTTGGTTTACGAACTTAATCTGTTCCGGAAGTTCATTCTTAAACCAAAACCGTTCTTAAACCGAGGCATGCTTTCCCTAATGAGGTCTCCTGCCGCCGGTGCCCTTCCACCATTCGGATTCCATTCTTAGGCCGAGGTAAAGTTCTCAAACCAAGACACTATTTCCAGTTTTGCGGTGTTTGTAAACCAAATCATTCTTAAACCGGACTGTTCTTAAACCGAGGTACCACTGTACCTGTGATTCAGTGATGGCCATGAAGGAGGGAAAGCCCTTTCTCGTCACCGGCACACCACATTTCAAAGCTAGTCACACAGGCAGGTAGCCAAGACTCACCTCTTCTCCACCAGCCTGCTCACTCACCTGTATGGACTTTCTGGTCCTAATGGCTACCAGACAAGTTATTAACTGTAAAGCTGAGCTTACAAAGAAAAAAATGTTTTGCCTGCTTTGTGACACTTTTCAGCATTCAAAAGGTTTCCTTACAGTATTGGCTCATAGGTAAAATGTGTAAGGCCATCAAAATCTAATGTGAATACAAAATATATTGAACAACCAATTTGGTAAAGTCAAGCAAATAAATAGGGAAAAGTGTGTGTGTGTGTGTAAAATTTATCTCTTTTTCAGATGTGGTAGTATAAAATTGTAATTCCTGTGCTTCAAAATGTACTTCATACAAGCCTCTATTATTATACTTAGTTTTTCATTTTAAGTGGTTAGCCATTTCTGAAGCAGTCTCATTTCTACACATTTATTTATACTAAAAAGCCTCACTGCAACACAAGAGCCTTTTTATGTGAGAACTGTTTGTGGAAATGCTTTGAACTAATTTTTTAACCTAAAAACAAACGAGAAAAGGGTCTTTCCATCCAGGTTTAGGTATTCATCAGATTTCCAGTTGAGGTTTCAAACAAGAAATTGAATATCTAAACTCCAGTATTGTATTTTAAGGCTACACTTATCAACATTTTTTATTTTTGAAATTTTGTTTAAAAGTATTAAGGGAACTTGACAAGAGAAGTCACAGATAAAAGTTTTACTTTACCATACAGTGTATAATTTTGAAAAAGTACTCAAGGGACTCCAAGCTCCAGTTTCAAATGAGTCCCTCCCATCAAGGACTTCTCTATATTTAGCTCCTGTACACGAACACAATGTCTTAAGACTTAGTTCTTATGCATATACATCTGGGAAAGCAGTTCAACCCCTTACAACTGCTCCCAATCCAATCAGCAAAATTCAGCATACACATCCTTAGAAATCTAGGTTGAATAAAAGCTACAAACCGATTTCTCTACATTTGCTATCAGTTCAGTAGCGGTCATTTATATATTTATTACATTTAAATCACATCTTTCTAAAAACATTTGTATTCAAAGCAGATACATTATAATAGAATTTAACTACAGCTAAAGCACAATAAAAAAGTATATTAGAGCTACAATTTGAAATTACAAAGCAGACAATGCAGCAATCTGCTGAAAGCAACTATGAGGTCAGATTAAATCCTTTAGGAAAGGCATTAAAGTTAAAGGGACCTCTGACCATTAGGTCCAGTCGTGACAGACTCTGGGGTTGCGGCGCTTATCTCGCTTTCTCGGTCATGTGGCCAGCATGACTAAGCCGCTTCTGGCGAACCAGAGCAGCGCGCAGAAACGCCGTTTACCTTCCCACCGGAGCAGTACCTATTTATCTACTTGCACTCTGACGTGCTTTCAAACTGCTAGGTGAGCACTTTCCCAATTACTGTATCAATGCATTTAAAAAAGGGTCAAACTGCAAATACACAAAGGTGACCTCACTTTTGTGCAAGGTAAGGGGAAATTCTCTGCTCCCCTGGCTTACTCCAAGGAAAGGAAGGGGAAATTGCTGGTTTGGCCCTGCACTGCTGAGCTACAGTCAGTGGAGGCCACAGCCATGCAGCAACCAAGAATGCCCCAGCCTTACTTGCAACCTTGCAGCTGGAGAGAGCAGCTGTGGTTGCTATGCAACTACGGAGCTAATCAGGGATCAACCCCAAGGTTGGGACTCAGGATCAGCTTTTAGAAATGACGGTACAAAATGAAAGCCAAGATGCTTCATATAAAACAATAGGAAAACATTCATGCAGTCTAGTAATGCCACCATAATATTCTATGCACCCCAGTGTACTTTTTAAGATTGGGGCTCTTACAAAGTTTGGACTGTAGAACAAGTAACACTCTCACACTTATCTTAGTGACTGAGGTTGAAGAATCCAGTAATGGCCAATTTATTACAGATGCACGAGTCACCTGATCTAAGTGCCAATTTGTAAAATCTAACAAACTAAGGGAACATTAGAAATCATTTTGAGATCGAAAACTTAAGGAAGTAATTTTGGCTGCAACATAAAAGGCATCCTCACTTCTGGCTCCAGGATGTGTGTGGTCGTCGTCTCTCTCCCCCAACCCCCGCCCCATAGGTTCCCTTGAATTGTGAGGGCTATCATCTCTCTATTAGCTACTGGGTTACTACTCTCTTAGCACTCCCTCTGGGTTACAGTAGGTCAACCTAACCCATCTCCCACTGGAAGGGGATGTTGCATATTAGCATAGGCATCAAAGCATAATTCTGGTCATGCTTTTCAGCTTGGCACCCTTTCCAATTTTCTTCCCCCTGGCACTCCCTAGCTTCTTTGATATTTTCAGCCTAGCTAAAAACCTAAGGGAATGTACAGACTCACACTGCCACTCCTTTCACTCACTATTGGACAATTCAAGTACCCAACAACTTGTTCTGCTTTGAACTAAAAAAGGCTTGCCTATTTTCAGTTCCCACCATTGCCTTTGTCTTTTTTTTTTTTTTTAAAGCAATTTATTAGGTTTTACAATAAAAATAAACATAGTAAGCAATATAACATTGATCTTAACATATTTTCACATTTTCTTTGGACTTCCTCACATCTCCCGCTCCTACTTTCATCGTTATAACATTTTGTCAGCAATTTATCATCTTATTTAAGTTCTTATATCCCTTCTATATTTCATAATCTTATAATTCTCAGAGGGAGCTAAATTTCACAGTTTTACTTATTTTCTTAAAAACTTCTAAATTTAGTGGTGCTCAGTTATTTTGATCTAGCATCTTATTTAGCATTCACTCAAATTACAATACTTTTGTAAATAGTTCTTAAATTTCTTCCAATCCTCCTCAATCCTCTCTTCTCCCAGGTCACGGATTCTGCCGGTCATTTCAGCCAGTTCCATGTAGTCTATCAGTTGTATCTGCCATTCTTCCAGTGTGGGTAGATCTTGAGTTTTCCAATGTTTTGCAAGAAGTATCCTTGCTGCTGTTGTTGCATACATAAAAAATGTCTGGTCCTTCTTTGCCACCCCTTGGCCGACAATACCCAAAAGGAAAGCCTCTGGTTTCTTAGTGAAGGTATATTTGAATACCTTTTTCAGTTCATTATAAATCATTTCCCAGAACGCCTTCACTTTAGGGCAAGTCCACCAGAGGTGGAAGAACGTTCCCTCACACTCTTTGCATTTCCAACACTTATTATCAGACAGGTGGTAAATTTTGGCAAGTTTGACTGGGGTCATATACCATCTATAAATCATTTTCATTACATTTTCTTTCAGAGCGTTACATGCAGTAAATTTCAATCCATTACTCCACAACCTCTCCCAGTCCTCAAACATGATATTATGCCCAATGTCCTGTGCCCACCTTATCATAGCCGATTTAACCGTTTCGTCTTGTGTATTCCATTTCAACAGCAAGTTATACATCCTTGAAAGTACCTTAATCTTTGGTTCTAACAATTCTGTTTCTAATTTCGATTTCTCCACCTGGAACCCTAGTTTCTTATCATTTTTAAAAACTTCTTTAATCTGAGCGTAATGTAACCAATCTCGCACTTTGTCTTTCATTTTCTCCAAACTCTGCAATTTCCAATTGTCTCCATCCTTTTCTAGTATTTCCCAATATTTTGGCCATTTAGCCTCCATATTGGGTCTTTTTCGGGCCTTGGCTTCCAAAGGTGAAAGCCACCTTGGTGTTTTATTTTCCAGCAAGTCTTTATATTTTGTCCAGACATTAAACAATGATTTTCTGACAATATGGTTCTTAAAGGCCTTGTTTGCTTTAACCTTGTCATACCATAAATATGCATGCCATCCAAAAGCATTGTTAAACCCTTCCAAATCTAACACATCAGTGTCCTCAAGAAGTAGCCAGTCTTTTAGCCAGCAGAACGCTGCGGCTTCATAATACAACTTTAAGTCTGGCAGGGCAAAGCCCCCTCTTTGTTTTGCATCGGTTAATATCTTAAACTTAATTCTGGGCTTTTTGCCCTGCCAGACAAACTTAGAAATGTCTCTCTGCCACTTCTGAAAGCACTCCGTTTTATCCAAAACCTGAAGTGTTTGAAATAAAAACAACATCCTTGGCAATACATTCATCTTGATAGCAGCAATTCGGCCTAACAAAGAAAGTTTCAATTTTGACCAACTATCTAAGTCTCTCTTAATTTCTGTCCAGCATTTTTCATAATTGTCCTTAAATAGACTTAGATTTTTTGCTGTTATGTTTACCCCTAGGTATTTTACTTTTTTAACCACATTAAGTTCCGTCTCATTCTGAAACCGTTCTGACTCTGTATCAGTCAAATTTTTCCCCAAAACCTTAGTTTTCTGTTTATTTAGTTTAAATCCAGCCACCCGACCAAAGTCATTAATCAGTTGTAATACTCTTTTCGTACTGGGCTCTGGTTTCTGCAAGGTCAAAACCAGGTCGTCTGCAAAAGCTTTTAATTTATATTGTTTCTGACCGACCTGAATTCCTTCCACCAACCGATCCCCTCTAATCATGTTCAATAGCACTTCCAGTACCGAAATAAATAACAAAGGGGAAATAGGGCAACCTTGTCGTGTCCCTTTTTCAATTTTAAACTCTTCTGTAACCACATTATTAACTATCAGTTTAGCTTTCTGTTCTGAATATATCGCCTCAATCCCATTCTCAAAACCCCGTCCCACTCCCATCTCTCTTAAATTTCCCATCATAAATTTCCAAGAGATATTGTCAAAGGCCTTCTCCGCGTCTATAAAAATTAAAACTGCTTTTGTATTTATGTCTGTTTGCAAAAGTTCCAAAATGTCAATAATGTTCCTTGTATTAGCAAACAGATGTCTTCCTGGGAGAAAGCCGGCCTGGTCCTTATGAATTACTTCATTTAAAACTTTTTTAAATCTATTTGCCAAAATGTCTGCAAATATTTTGTAATCCACATTTAAAAGAGAGATGGGACGGTAGTTCTTAAGTTGTGTCTTTTCAGCTTCCGACTTTGGTATTAATGTGATGAACGCTTCCTTCCACGACTCCGGTGCCCTCTTCCCCTCCATAATTTCATTGCTGACCTCCATCAAAGGTTGTATCAAATAGTCTTTTAATGTCTTATAGTAATTGGAGGTCAGCCCATCTGGTCCTGGAGATTTGCCAAGTTGCATGTTCTGGATGGCTTGTTCGATCTCCTGTTGTGTTATTTTAGAATTCAGGATTGTCCTATTTTCTTGTGTCAATTTAGACAGTCCGTTTTTTGCCAAAAATTGTTTAATCTCAATATCATCTTGCGGCCCTTGGGTGTATAATTTTTTGAAATATCTCTGGAAACACTTTCTAATGTCCACTGGATTCTGGATGTTTTTTCCATCAACCTCTAAGTTCGTAACAGTATTTAATCTTTGTCTTCTCTTCAACTGCCAAGCTAGCAGTTTTCCACATTTATTCGCCGACTCAAACGTTTTTTGTTTCATTAATTTAACCTTCCATTCAATTTCCTGATTTATCAATTTAGAATATTGCGTTTGATAAAGTTTAATTTCTCTCAGAGTTGGCTGTGACTTCGGATTCACTCTTAATTTCTTCTCTAATTCTTTTATTTTATCCAAGATCTTATCTTTTTTCTCATTTTGTGTTCTTTTCTTTACTGCATTCTGTTGTATCAAGAATCCCCTCATTACAGCTTTGCTTGCGTCCCAGATTATTCTTTTTTCCACCATATTATTCATGTTTATCTCAAAATAGTCCTTCAAAACTTTTTGGGCCTTCTTGGTAATTTCCTGATCTCTAAACAAATTGTCATTCATCTTCCATCTAAAGGATCCAGTTGGTAATAGTGTCATATCCATCTTTACTGCATTATGGTCGGAGCAGGTCTTTGGGCAGATTTCCACTTTTCTGACCTTAGGTGCCAGGCCTCTAGAAATCCATATTTGGTCGATTCTTGTCCAGGTCAGTTGGGCTTCAGAAAAGAATGTTCCCTCTCTTCCTAGTGGGTTCTTTGTCCTCCAAATGTCAATCAAATCCATGTTGTCAGTCATTTCAAAAAAGGTTTTAGGTAGTCTGCCGTCTTTTGTAACATTTTGACTTTGTGACTTGTCCATGTTAGTTGATACGACCCCATTCATATCTCCCATCATTATGATGTTGTTGTAGTCCAGATAGTCCAGCATTGTCTCCTGCAACTTCTTGTAAAATTCCGATTTCCCTTCATTAGGTGCATAAATTCCTAATATCAGCAGTTTCTCTCCTTGATATTGTATCTCAATAGCCAAAATTCTTCCATGTTCATCTTTAAATAGGAATTTAGGTGACAGGCTCTCTTTTGCGTATATCACCACGCCTCTCTTCTTAACTTTGTCCGACGATACAAATTCCTGGCCCAATCTTTTATTTATTAACACTTTTCTGTGGAGCCTCGTCACATGTGTTTCTTGTAAACAAATAATGTCCAATTGTTCTTTTTTTAATATATGAAATATTTTTTTCCTTTTTTCCGGAATGTTACAACCATTAATATTCCAGCTCAAGAGTTGCAGAGACATCCTGAACTATCTGGTTATTTTTCAAGGGGTGGTATCTTGTTCTCAGGATCTTCAGGTTCCACAGATGCTGATGTTGGTACTGGCGTTGCCTCAGGCCCAGAAGGTAGTTCAATTCCTTTTTGAAGGTCCTCTCCGTATGTAGACAGGAATTTGTCTCTCTCTTCCAGTGTTCTTACTTTAACCTTTCTCCCTCTAAAGGTAAAAGATATTCCTTGGGGAAATTCCCACCTGAATGGAATTGCGTTGCTCCTTAGTAGTTTAACAAGTTCAGAATAGGCGGCTCTAAGATCCAGCAGTAGTCTTGGGATATCTTTATAGATTTCAATTCTTCTATCCAAAACCTCCAGTGATTTTACGAAATGTAGTCCCAAGATCTTATCCCTTTCCTCCTTTGATCTCAATGTTATCAGACAGTCTCTGGGCCTCTCCTTCTTTATGAATCTTCCAAGTCTGAAAGCTGACACAATTTTAAAGTCCTTTTCTTCCAAATTCCAGAACTTGGAGAATTCTTTGGTCAAAAACTCAGTTAGATGTCCTTCTTCTGCCTCTTGTAGTGATCTAATCCTTAAGTTGTTCTCACGATTTCGCAGTTCTATCATGGAGAGATAAATCTGATGTTCCCCAACTTGTTTAGTGAGTGGTCTTACCTCTTGCTCTAAATTTTCTAATTTTTGTCTGGTGTCCTCAGCCAATTTCCGATTTTCTGCTGAGGTCTCCGTTAACTGTCCAATTGCTTGTGCATTCTGTACCACTTGTGTAGTTAATTTATTTAGACATTCTGTGTTTTTGTCAATCTTTGCTGATTGCGCATCTACTTTCTTGTCCAAAGCTTCCAATTTTTCAAAAATTTTGTCTAGAACAGAAACAGATGCTCCTGAGGCCATATCTTCCAATTGTAACTGCTCTGCTTCGCCCTCTCCCTCCACTTCTGAGGGCAAAGTAGGTACAGATGATCTACGTGTCTGTGAGGCTGAGGTTAGAGTTGTTAAAGTTGTTTGTTTAGCTCTCCCTCTTTTTCTTGTGCCACTCATTCCAACGTTATCTGTCAGTCAAGGTCACACTGAGTTATTCCCAACCATTGCCTTTGTCTACATGGGAACAGAATCAGTCCACAGGTTGTTTTTGAAGAGGAAGCAAAACCCGCAACAGTAGCTTGTTAAAAAGTGACTTCTCTACCCTTGGTATGGGGTCCATGTGTCAAGCTCCTAGGTTTCTTGCTAGTCCCCAAGGAAGAATTCCCCATTCTTCCTCCTATATGAAACAGGTAAATATTTGTGTTTCTAATATATGTGTTCCAAAGGTCTGCACTTTTATTTGCCATGGTTTCTCTCTCCTAACTCTACCAGCTCCTTGCGTTGCGCATACCAGTGTGAACATGTTGGCTGAATGTGTATGTATATGTTTGTGAACTATCAAGGACATGCATTAACAGGACATTTCTGGGCAGAGAAGATTCCCTGCCAACCCACTTACTTCACCAGGTACCTGACCATGTCAAATGTCAATGTGGGCTCTGGGAAGCCAACTTGCAGCCCGTGGTCTTCCTTATGTGTGGCCTTTCACTGTGTGAATGCTATCAAAAATAATTTTTTCATAAACCCCCATTGATAGCGCAGCACTGGGGGAATTGTAGGCACCAAGCATGAGCACAACATACACATAAAATCGAAGCCTTTAACTAACATGTAAATACGCCCTTGCAGACAGTTACGTATGTATAAGGCACATCTCTTTAAATGGATTATTAAGATTCAGAACCATGAGCTTAATTTTAGCTCTAGAGTAGTGTTTCCCAAACTTGGGTCTCCAGCTGTTGTTCAACTACAACTCCCATCATCCCTGACCACTGGTCCTGCTAGCTAGGGATGATGGGAGTTGTTGTCCAACAACAGCTGGAGACCCAAGTTTGGGAAACACTACTCTAGAGGATTGTAGCCAGCGCTTGTGCATTGAGTTCCATTTGCAAAACTGGACTTTCCCCTCTTCTCTCCCTCAAAATCTGCTCTGGAGGGAGAGGATAGGAAAGGAAAGGTCAAATGGACAAGCAGAAGTGTACTGTGCTAGAGGAACAGCAGTGCTGGACACAGCCCTTAGTCTAAAGAATAATTTAACAAGTGAGTAATTTCTCATGAATTGTCCTCTGTTTCAGAGCGAGAATTGCATAGCAACATTTGCACATCTGGTAACAAAGGAATGGGGTGAGCAAGAGTTATAAAACAATTTGAACCCTAAATTGCTTACACTTCTGTTTTTGAGCCTGAATTTCTATGCCTCTTTTGAAACAATGTTAAAATAATTTGAAAATCAATTAACTGTTCTGTGACCCAAGTATATTTGTGACAAAACATTACTTAGGGAGCACTTTAGCATCTCAAATACTAAGCATGAGCTCTGCACTGTTACATGTACTAATGTGGTGAATATTTTTTGTTGCATTATGAATCAAAGTATTAACACTATTTGAAAGTTTTGAAAAGTCATTGGGAGGTGTATCAAGAAAGATATGATAATTCATATTACACTACTTTATGCGCAGATAACTTTCCTTGGGTTAGGTTACTGTCATTTGGATTTACTCAGGCACTGCTACTCATACAACTTATTTTATTTAAATATTTAGAAAAGCTTTCAAGGTAGAATACAAGAATTATGCGTCTTAGACCAGCCTTCCCCAATCTGGTGCCCTCCAAATGTTTTAGACTACAATTCTCATCAGCCCGTTAGCATGCTCAATTGTCAGGTATTATGGGATGATAGTCCTAAAATCTGGAGTGCACCCAGTTAAGAAAAGACTGCTATTAGTCAAGTGTTTCTCAAACTTTTAATACCTTAGATCACCAAACCAAACTTTCTGATGGCTCCCCACATTTCTACTTTTATATAATAAAATTATGTTTATGTTTTCTCAGGCCATAGAATGCTGGTAGATGAAATGGAAAAGTCAGTAACAGTAGCCTTTCCCTGAAACTAAGGGAGGCAGCAGAAAACCTTATTTTTTATCTCAGTATTTCCCTCCTGCATCTCCATTAATTACAGATTTAAATAAAAAGATGAACACGGCAGATCATGTTTATCGTTAAAATCTAATTTCAAGCTAAAATTAGAACGATTGCAAGGATTATTTAGGCAAGTAATTTAGCCTCGGTTTCTTTACCAGCACTGTTATCTTAATCATCGTTCATGATTAACCCCAGCCCTTCCCATCAATAATATTCCAAATTCATGTACAGAAAAACCCAAAAGAGGCCAAAGGCCAGCTGAGGGACCACTGGAAGTAGCTTGAACTTGCATTCCACCAGCAGAGAAGAGCTGTGCTTGTGGGCCAGCACTTACACTCCCAGTACAAACCACCCAGTATGTGAGTGGAAAACTCTCTCAGAGAACATATACCACTAGGGTTGTCGCACTGGCCTGAAACAAAGCATTCTGAGGGGGTTTCTGAGGCAACCTTAGTCCTCAAGTCTCCAACATGCCCACAGTGCAGGCTCAAAACTACACAAGTTCCAGAACTTGCACTGTTAATTTCCTTCCCAATTGTGGTGGTGGGGAGGGGGTGGTGTTGATGGAAAATGGAAAAGACAAGTTTGAAAAACCCACCCTGGACCTCTTCCCCTGGCTGGAAGAAGCCAGTGGCAATTTGGATGCAGCAGAGCAGCCTCCACCGTCTTCCTTCAAGCAAAATAGAACTGCAGACTTAGTTATCAAAATGTTTGTCACATAGGGAGGAGGAAAAAGAAAGCACATCGATTCCAATGGTATGGAGCTGTATTCTTCATTGCCCTGAACAATTTTATTTTATTTTAGATACTCACACTTCAACTTTGCGATCTCAAACATAACGACACTCGTACCAAATGCGTTTGACACAAAATCACCACCGCTTCATTATGGCTAAGTAAGAAACAGGGATACCCTTAATATTTAAAGAACTGCAGAGAGTTCTTTCATGAATTACTAAAGAAACCATAACAACCCATGGGGAAACTCATAAATTTGAGTTTATGAAAAGAAAATGCCATAAAATCTATTGGATTCTTTCATTCCATTGTATGTTCCTTTTCCTGGGACAAAGTACATTTTACTAGGCCCTTGGGGCACACCTGATAACCCATGAATTCCTATTTTGCTAACATGGAGGTGACTGCTACAGCAGAAGAAGCAATGTCCCAATGAAATGGAATTTTAAAAGCACTGTCCACCACTGCAGGCCACAGTCTCCAAATTATATCACCTCCTAAAAACACATTCTTGTCTGAATTGTAATTTGGCAATATCTTGCACATGAAGTGAAGCTGGCATGGCTATATTAATAAGCACTACTCAATTGGCATAAAGTGTTAAATACTGCCTCTCTCACTGATGATGCAACGGAGTGGCAGGTGAATAACTTATTAAAAGTAATCGGCAAAATAAATCAAATATTTGCCAAAATAACAGACAATAGATACAGGTGATATGGATAGATCTCAGCTAAGATGCAAAATTTTAAAACCTTTTATAAGGCTGTGTTGCCCAAGGACCACTTCTGCCACCATTGATGATGTGTGGGGTCCTCACAGATACTCTATATTCTAAAGTCTCTATATTGTTTGGATGTCGCTTCGTAAAGGTATCTATCAACCTGCAGAGTTTCCATCAAGACCACTAGCAACCTAAAACAAGAAGGTAAAACCCTTTGGGCAAGGTAGCTGTTGTGGCACTTCTAAAGTAACAAATCCCTCTCCCATTTTAAGGTGATGAAGTCTCACAATAACACCTGTAAAGGACTCTAAGTAGCGAAAGGCACTTTTTCAGGAAGCACTGCAAATTTCCACGTAAGAACAATACAGTAAGCGTTATGTCACTCATCAAGGTTTGTACTCTACACCCAAAAGGTGCACCCAACTCCCATTTGGACCCCACACGTTGACACGTAACACCCACAAATGTGGGGTGAACCAAACCCTACTATCACCTTCATGCCCTTTGACTTCCCTTTTACATCTGAAACGCCTTCCCTTTGAAACTGAACTTCTACGTATAGAAGAAAAAACTAACTACACTATCCTCCTGTTCTACGTGGGGGTTTTTGGGAGAACCCAAGGACATTGCAATCAGCTCCCCCCCCCCATTAAAGCCTTTTGTATGGATGTTCGAAGAGAACTTAATGCTGAGACCACACACATCAGTAGAGAAGATGGAAGCCCTAGCTACAGTGAATATTTCAAAGAAAGCACTCATGCCCCCTCCCACCCGGAAGAGGTAATGTGTTCTCCCTTCAGATTCGGTTTCTTATTTGCTTGCCTACCTTTCCAAGACTCAGGGACGCGGGTGGCACTGTGGTCTAAACCACTGAGCCTAGGGCTTGCCGATAGGAAGGTCGGCGGTTTGAATCCCTACGACGAGGTGAGCTCCCGTTGCTCGGTCCCAGCTCCTGCCAACCTAGCAGTTCAAAAGCACATCAAAGTGCAAGTAGATAAATAGGTACCGCTCCAGTGGGAAGGTAAACGGTGTTTCCGTGCACTGCTCTGGTTTTGCCAGAAGTGTCTTAGTCATGCTGGCCACATGTCCCGGAAAAACTGTCTGCAGACAAACGCCAGCTCCCTCGGCCAGTAAAGCAAGATGAGTGCCACAACCCCAAAGTCATCCGCAACTGGACTTAACTGTCAGGGGTCCTTTACCTTTTTTAACTTTCCAAGAAGCTACCCATGCCAGCTCAAGGAAGTTTACTTACATCTTATTAGGCCTCCTTTGCTCCCCATTTGCTCTAGCTCAATCTCCCTCGGCATCTGTCTTGTCTATCTATGGCTTCGATCCAAAGGTGGATAAACTGTGATCTTGTTAAGACTCCAACTTCCATCAGTCTCAGACAGAATGGCCAATAACTAAGGATGATGGGAGCTGGAATCCGCCAACATCTGGGGGCAGGCTTGCTACCCCTGCTTCAATAATTGCAAATTTAATTAAAATGCTGTGTGTAGATTTCCTGTGATTTTTGGAAGATGCCATGGCCTCTGGGCTAGTACAATAAAAGAAATATGACTGTGTATTTCCTATGGCTTGGTTTCTTTAGAGTGACAATAATAGATCTGTAACACAGAGAGTGGCCCACTATGTACTGGTTGCACAAGAAAATCAGGAAAAAGAAGTTAGATAAGACTGCTATAAGTTGTTTTGGTGGTTCAGAGATTTAATCTGAAATCAAGATAGATTTAAGCTTGTTGGGTGTCTCTGGTATCTTCTCTCTCTTACATTATGGATGTCAGCTTACATTATGGATGGATGTTCGGTATTAATTTATTATTACTATTGCTACAAGTGGCTAAAACAATAAACTTATGAACTATGTCATTCTCTGGGGAGAAACAATTGTGTAGTTGACTCATTGTCTCCTACACCTCCGCTCATTGTCCCTATTCTGGCACATTGAGTCCTATATGGGAAACTGCAAATTCAAGTCTCTCTTGGGTGTGCATATAGACAAAGGGTTATGTTAACAATTGTCTCTGGAGAGTAGAGGTAAAGGCAATTAGGATAGAAGTATTAACAAATGCAGCATTATTATTTTTTAGAAACCCCTCCCAGTTTTATAGTAGTCACTTAGAGGGCCACTATGGGGTGCATTGGAAGATGGCCGACAATACCATCTCTCCGACCCACACGGAGTAATTAAGAGGCTGTTATGGGAGTAGGCAGCCTCCCTTGTTGCCCCAAGGAAATGGGGAACACTGCCCTTGCCTGCTGTGCCCATAAATCACCCCCTAATTTGAAAGAAGGGGGTGAGGGACCTAGGCAGAATGCCCCCGTGTGGACATCGGCTCTCCTGGACGCTGTCTCTGATCGCGCACTAGTTGTAGCAATTTGGAATAATTAATTACAAAAGAAGCAAATGCACATATTTCAAGTGAAGAAGGGGAGTGAAGTCTGCTAATTTAAGTGACCTCTGCGAAAGAAGACGACGGGCTGGAGAAACAGGAATATTTTACGATGAAGATACACCCAAGGCGGGGTATGTTGACAACGGGGCTGAATGGGGGGGGGAACCCTTTTTTACTTTCCTTCTATGTGATTTACAAGAACCCCTCCTCATTAGAACCGTCGGTTGAACTGACCCAAGCAGGATGAATAAGGTCTGTGTGGAGATAAACTTTAACCAAAAGTATGCTTTATGGAGACAGAGAAGCAATAAGAGCTTTTGGGAATGGCGCAGCAATTAATTCGGAGTCGCCATCTTGCCAAAGGATTTACAGCCGGGAGGAAGAACAGATTTGTTTTCAGACTGCATTCCTAGTGAATCTCCTCAGAGGTTTTGAGAAAGGAGGCAGACTGGTGAAGATTAATGACGCTAAGACTGTTTTGATGTATGGAAGTGATGTTATATGGAAAACGTCTGGATATGGTTACTGGATTAAAAAAAAAATATCCATGCAGGATTACAAACTGTTCTAACCAGCTTGCGGATACTTTCAGAGGTCACAAAGAGAAAGGAAAAATATATGAAAATAACAACAAGAGATGTGGAAAAATAATAAGAAAGGACTGGATAGTACTGTGAACATCATAAGGTTAGATTTGTGGACATTAAAACAGCAGTAAGAAGCAAGAAGTTGATTGGATCCCTTCGGAACTTGAAATATGGGTACCCCCCGACTTCCGGGGTGGCGCCATCGGCAATAGCGGACTCCCTCTGAACTGGAGGGACCAGCTCCGCATGAAACGGGTCTTTTCCGCTACGGCGAAGCGGGGACCCTTCTGGAAATCACAGGCGGATGAAGCCTGTGACCGTGGGACTCGGTGGGCACCCTTAGCGCCCCCCCAACCCGCAAAGGAACCCACTAACGGGCTCCGAAGCGAAGAGGGGGAAGTGGCGCGGTGCTGTGAGTCAATTGCTTTTTCTGCGGAGCGAAGCCGCATAGCCGTTGCCGGAGAGCGCTGCCTTTTTCCTGGGACAATTTGGCATCTAAAATAACCACCCGTGAGTACTGGAACATTGAACATTTGGACTTTAAATAAGAACTGGCGAAATAGAAAGGAATTTGGACTTAAAAATTTACCTTAATTTGGTACTGAAACGGGAAGGTCTAAACAGGAAGTCAGCCTTCCGTTTCCTTGTAGCCAGAATAAAGCAAAGACAACGTAAACTAGAGCTTTAAAAATCACTTTCAAAGGATTGGCTTTCACCATTTAAAATCGCTGAACCCCCCTTCGGCAGCAGGAGAAGAAGGGGGATCTTTTTGGGGCTGTTTAAACCTGCAGAAGTGAGTTTAAAGCAAAGTAATTTTCCACCGTCCTGATCCTGGAGCAGGGTGTCAGAATTGACGTTTGAAGCTCATTGACCAGAAACAAATGTCTTTGACAGATAGTTAAAAGAAGAGAAACATAGTGATTCCATTGTTTCCTTTCGCATTTTAAAAAGAACAAATATGGACAAAATACCTTAAAAAAGAAACTTTGTTGCTATTGTTTTTAAAAGAAAGAACAACCAGAAGATTTCCCCCTAGAGGGGGACTGTGAAATTGTAACTAATTCCTGGGAGCTTGCAGCTGCCACAGATTACAACCGTGGGAAAGGATTTGTGACCTTGCAGGACAATGTCTTCAGAAGCACTGTTGGGTGCTCTCTGCAAAATAAATGCCCTATTGGATCAGTTAAGCCAGAAGACGGATTTGATGACTAATGCGGCCAGAACCTTTGAACAGGTAGTGGGAAATTATATGGAGCCCACCCAGGAGCTAAAACAGGAGTGTGCCATGACAGAACAGTTGAGAGAAGAGGATGCTGCTGAATCTTGGGTGCCAGAGACGGAGGGAGCTGCGGCCCAGCAGGAACATAAATTTTTGGATTTGATAAATGAACTTGGAAAAAACCAGACTTGGAAAGACAAAGTATGGTTTGGTTTGGAAATGGGGGATTGGACAGACCCCCCTATACAGGGAGATTTGGACTTTTCGAGTCTGGCAATGGGCCGTCAGATGTTTGGAGCTGTGGGGGCTCTCAATTTTGGAGGGAATCTGAAACATGTTTTTAAATACCTCATGGAGTCTAGTCTGGACTATGGAAAAGGGGCTGATTTGTTGAAAAGGGTCAAAAACATTACCAAGCTGGAGTTCCCACGAATGAAAGGAAAATATGAAGAAGAGCTGCGGAAGGGACATGGAAGAGACTTGAGGGCTTCGGATATAAGATTACCAGGTTAATGTGCTAGATTAATAAGATAAAAAGGACTGACAAAACCCAGGACCAGGAGGAAGGGACGCTGGATGAAGATTGGATTGTTTATTTCTTTTTTTTTATCATTAGGATTGTTCTATAAAATTGATGAATGCTAGAAAAATGTTGAAATGAAATTACTTGGCTCTTGTAAAAATGTCTAAAGAATTTGGTAAGAATGTTATGGCTAGGAGAAGTTGGTAAAAATAAGATTTAAGTTTTAAACTTTAAGGTTTTCTATAAGATAAGATGAAAATAGATTAAGGTAATGTAATGACAGAATACTATGAATTATGGAAAGGATTTGCTGCGATTATTATTAATCAGGATACAAGAAAAGGGAGGAGGAGGAGGTCAAAGAAAGAAGGTATTGAAAGTGGAGAACTTGAGAATGATGGTTTTATTTTTTATTTTTCTGTCTTGTCTTTTTTTTGTGTAATTAAAAAAAATTTTTTTTCAATAAATATCATTAAAAAAAAAAAAAGAAATATGGGTACCCCCAACAAAAATTTAAAATTCGGCTGTGTAATTTGGAATTTATGTAATTTGGTTTGATTTGATGTGATTGGTCGGTTAATAAAAAATTATTCTTATAGTAGTCACTTAGCTCAACTAAATGTTATACTAGTAGTATACAAGGCTCTTCATTCATATATGGCCTTGTGAAGCCTACAGGCTGAATGGCTAGCATTTTTTTAAAATGGGCCGTTAAATTGATGTTCTGAAAGTTTACACCCTGCAGATAACAGGTTAGCATGTCACTAAAATGATTAGAATCTGTTCCACTGATACAATTAACACTTGCAATTCAACAAAAGGAAGCTTCACAAAAGATTTTTTTTATAGCTTAGCTGAATTCTTCATTTTAAAGTCTAATTTATTTACAACTATAAAGAGCTTTCTTCAAGATAAAGAG
Source organism: Podarcis pityusensis (assembly GCF_964106645.2). NCBI lineage: Eukaryota > Metazoa > Chordata > Lepidosauria > Squamata > Lacertidae > Podarcis > Podarcis pityusensis. Next base: position 65,483,338 of record NC_138031.1, read on the forward strand.
TTGGCCTTAACATTCTACTCATTACCCTCTGCGAACTCAACATGAGAGCTTATTGAAATGTAATAGCACGTACTGGCCACTGAAAATGCACATGGGTGCTGTGCAGCGTGGGCTAACAAACCGCGCTGGTTCATATGGATGCAATATCTGCACACTAGCACAGCTGCCTCACATATCATAGACAGGTGGTAGGAAATGCTGTATGCGTACAGGCTGGCAAATGAGCTTTCAAATGTTATGCCAGCTGCGTGGAGTGCCTACATGCATAAATGCTTTCCTATAGCTTCCACAAGGCAGGTGTCATGTCAACATGAGCTCCAAAACCTTTCAAATGCAAACAAATTACCTCATGTACTCCATATCTCCTAACAAGCTATTTATGAGCATCCTGTTTCCCACCCCAACTTCTCTGTCCAACTGGTTGCTGGAGCATGAGAACACTGAGGTTATTGTGAGATCAGAGGCTCTAAGTGCTTGCTTCTGCTGGTTGTGTGAGCTGCTATGCTATGTAATAGTTTTCAATAAGGGTGTGGGATTCAACTACCCCATTCCACTAGCAAGAAGGCAGTGCAAGGATTCATACTGGTGCAATAGGACTTTCCCACACCCTCTCCTCCCATAGCGCTTCCCCCAAATCCACTCTGCAGGGTCAGAAGAACCCCCATAACACTTGCACTGGCAGAACAACCTCCTAGCGCTATGCTGAGTTCCAGCTATGATTTGGAAATCAGTTCCAACAGATAAATACACTTCCTTGCAGCTGTAAAGATGGCGGTCAATAAGAAGTAAGGTTTATCTCCACATTTCTTTATGACTAAAGGTAAGAAAACTCAAACCACTGACAATTAAGTTAGTTTCATATTAAAATTAGACCACCACAGCCTTTACTACCAGAAAAGCACGGCCATCAATAGAAAAAGGAAGCATTTGGGGGGCTAGTTCTGTTTCAGTAGGGGTTTGTTCTTCTATATGATTATTTTATCCTTAACAAAAAATTTCCACCAGTCTTCCCAGAAGTGATGTTAAGCTAAGCAGCCTATAATTTCCAAGATCCCCCCCCAGATCCCGTTTTTTTTTTTTTTTTTTAAAGTGTTACATTGGTCACTTTTACACTGGAGACTGATCTGAGGAACAAGTTGCATCTTTTGTTAGAAGATCAGCAATTTCCCATTTGAGTTCTTTGACAACTCTTGGGTGGATGCCATCTGGACTTGGCAATTTGTCAGGTTTTTACTTTTGTCTTTGCCTATTAGGCCTCAAACTTCATTTCTCGTCACCACTGTATCAGTTCCTCAAATTCCCCTCTTGAAAAAATTAGTTCAGCACAAAATATTTCATGTTTTGCTTTATGTTTGTTTGTTTTGGCTATTCAGCAAAGATTTCTGATTCTTCACATTTCGTCTTGAAACCAAAGTTTCCTGGTTTTCCATAGACATTTTACTATGCATATAGTTGGGATTCCACTTCAGTGGGTAAAATCCAGATTAAGTTGGTTGAACAGAAGTCTCATTGAAACCAATGGTACAAGTTAGTAATGAATAAGTGAAGTTCCACTGAAGTCAATGGGAACCAAGTTCAAGTACTGGTAACTTACAACCTGTCCATCCCATTGTCTTCATTGGTGTCAGCTCCATTTTCAGTCTTCCTATCCTATTATTTCCCCAGTCTCAACCTACTGTTGAGATTTGTTCTAAAATTGCCATTTATGAACATCTGGAACTCAGATAGCAAGGTATTAAGTACTTGAAAGCTCTTCTTACCTATGTAACCATCCTGAGTTGTTCATTTATTATTTTTCTTCTGTTTATCATGCAACAGAGATGATGAAGATTCATTGTCAAGTTTAGATGTAGATTTTCATTTCTCCAAATCAGCTTTACAAAGGTAAAGTTAGTGACTTCAGTTGATGCTATCCTGGTTTTAATATTATCAAATATTGTAGAAATGTGCAAAGTTGTTAAAAGTTGCCTTCAACTGAACCCAAAATGTGGCTGTGGCTTTTTAGAAGTAATACACACACACACATAGTTTCCTTGTTGATTTTTACTTGTCCTAGCTGTCTATGGATGCCTTATTTCAGTATAGCTTTCCCTCATTCTAGTTAGCAAACTAAAGTCACCTGCATGGCTGACTGCTGGCAGTTTTTATCTACATTCCAGTGATTACCTTTTACTTTCATTGTGATCCTTCACTGCAAGAATACAGGTGGCAAGATATTATTGACACCAATAACAATCTCAACTGGTATAATCAAATGCGTTGTGCACTATTTTATATGCTTTCTTGCTGTAAATCATGATCCTTGATTTTTTTTTTAAATCATGTATTAACAACACCTGCCTATTACTCTTTAGAAGATATATAACTGGCTGCCTTCAGACAACAATTCCAGTCTCCAGTTAATATGAATGGGATATATTTCTTGCTGAGATCTCGGCTGGCTGTTTTTCAATTTAGGTAAGTAGAGATAAGCTTATATGCAATTTGTATACAACCAATTTAGTTTGTTTTTAAATGTTGAGTATATATGATTCATGCAATGCATCGTCTTTGTTTATACAGCCCCTGAAGGAGGACTTTAAACAGTAATTGGCCAAAATTGGGCTGTTTTGAAAATAAAATCCATATCGTTTCAGCATCTTGAGACACATTCTGTTTTGTTTTGGGGTTCACTTTGGATGTTTTTCTGGTTTTTACATTTCTTGAGAAAAACTAACTGATCATGGTTTGCTGCTCAAACTAAAGAGGAGCACACTGGAAGCATTCCAGTGTTGTGTATTAGCATGTGGAAAGCCATGGTTTAAGGCTTACCATGCCTTCAGAATGCAGACTACTTTTTCTATCTATTACATATTTTGGAAAGTAGGCTGTCTGTTTTCTGTGAAACTGAACACCTTTTCAGATATTATTTCCAAACTCGGCACAAGGATTCCCAAAGGTTGGCCTGGTGATTTTCACTGATGTTTGGGCGCTGGGTGCCGCTTTGAATCAATATGGCAGCCCAAAAAGTTGCTTTGGCATGACTTTGCTTGTTTTTTTGGTATCCTTTTGGCCACCTCTTGAGCTATTGTTGTGAAACTCACTATGAGGGTTCCTAAGGTGGGGGTGGCAGAAATCTTTGCAATCTGCCAGGCGCCATTTTGGAAAAAATAAATGGTGCAAATGCCAAACACACATTGGGATAGGAGTCGGGAAAGTCCAATGCAACTCCATGCGTCCTCTGAAAAGCCACTTCTGAAAGACCCTCTGAAGTGTCATTAAATGTGCTATGCAGAGTCTTTCATTCCTAGATATAGAGCTGAACTGTCAGGGAGGCTACATCAACTATGGGGAAAGATCAATTATCCAAGATCACTAAAGCACAACTCTTGCTTAAATTCTATTAACCTGAAAGTATTATCAAAACCAGCTGCAGGGCTTTGGAACTCACTACCAGCTTTTTTCTTACAGGTCACAATCATACAGATCTTCTAAGGAATGGTTAAAAAGTTACTGGTCTTCTGCTTGCCTATCCTTGACAGGTGCTCTGATTTATTACTTGGCTACCATCTTACCATACATTGATGGGTCTGTGGACATAGTTACATATTGCTTTTTCGTTCCTGGGCAGAATGGTGTTTGCTTTTTTTTGCTACCGCTGGTTTTATTGGTGTCTGATAATAACAATCAAATTCATGTTGCATTTTAATATTTTATGATGGAAGCTGTCCTTGACAGAGCTTGGCCTTAAAGCTGGCCTATAATTCTCTTAAATAAATATATTTTAATTTTATTCAGTTTTACTTTTCTTAAAGTATTCCTTCTGAATGTGTGGACTGGCACACTGCATATGGGGAACTAGATAGCCAAGAATATAAGCAATTGTCTCAAAATGCAGAAATATTAACAAGGTGCCTTGATAATATTTCAGCCTATGTGCTACATTGAATGAGTGCTGAAATTAAGTAGAATGGAATAGCTGTATTATCTACACATGTAGTTTTACACAGAGAAGGACAGAGATAAACAACAGCACTTAAGACTATCATAAAACATTAAACGTCTTTATAACTAAAGTGCACACACATACACAATTACTCTTCAATTTTAAATCTACATAAAGAGGTCAAAAACAGCTATTTAAACAATGCAGCTCATCTTCTTTTATTGGAAGAATTTTTATTCTGATCAAAATATTTACCTTTGAAGTAAGTTACACTCTCAAGTTAATTGCTAAGAAGGACATTCTTCCTAGCCGATTTCTAACTCATGCAACTGCTACAAGAAACATGGAAATAATACACTTCCACTATTAAGTGTTTGCGTTGTGGCAATGAGGAGATCAGCAGATTTCATTTTTGCCTAGCTACAGTCTGGCCCCAAAATGGCAACTAGGCATTCCATTTTGGCGATTGTAACCCTGGTTTAAGGAGTCATTTGGCACCTAGCTTATATACCTGAGTTTCTAACACTGCTCAGACCTACCTGCATGTCTAGCATCCAACATACCTCACACTAAAGGAAAGAAATAATGACTGCCAGTTTTAAATACACAAAAATGTAATGCAATGTAATAATTAGGATGACACCCTTCTCTCTCCCAGCAAGCCACACGTACATATCCCTTCTGCACTTGAATCAGGAGGAGGGCAGCAGCGTCACCAAGCCCTGAGCAGAGCAGGGAGAGGAGTGACTAAAGATCATGCCCTGCCCTATTGTTATGCAATGTTTGCAGAGCTCAAACCTACACAATTAGCATGAAAAAGAAAAACATATCCCCTCTCCTATCCAAATGCAAGCCTGAATGTTTTTTAAATGGAATTTTGAAACTGGGGAAGAACATGTACTTCCAACATCTTTTATAGTGAAAAGAAACGAACAGTTTTAAACCTTAAATGGGATAGCATGGTGGTGATCCACCATAGTTCTTCTACTGTTTCCCTCCCATTCAGGCTGTAGCCAATCTTACAAATATTGGGAACACAATTTTTTCACAGATCAGCACAAATTGTTCATCAGGCCTAGTGCTAAAACAGGCATTCAGAAAGAAAGGTGTTAAAGGACTACAGTACTTTAGAGTTCTGATGAGCCCACTATTAAACAAACAAACATTCCACTTATTCTCTCCTCCCATTTTAAGTATGCATTTTTAAGCGAAGCATAGAAATATCATTAAAATACTAATAACACAAGGATTTCCCATGCAGGTACAGATAGGGACCACAGAGCATAACACATCCCTCTTTGTCGCTGCCATCCCTATTCCATAGCCAGTCCACTTAACCGTCACTTGATATCACAATGAAAGCAGGTGAGCCATTTTCCTGTTTGAAGTCAAACCACATGGGTAAAGGGCACAGTGCCCTGCAAGCACCAGCAATCAGCTGATTGACAGTGGCTGGAAATCCTGCTTCCGGCAGTAGGTGGTAACTATACCAGTCTGACATTATATATGACATCAGGTATGGGGCAGGTAGGTGCGACTTGGCCGAAACCGCATGGCAGGCCTAATCAGACCCATGGGCTGGAAGTTCCTCAACGCTGCTGTAAATGGAAGGATCACATCTTGTGTGTGCAAACATTAAGTCAATACATCAAGTTCATATATCAACTCAACTTCAAGGGTCTGAGTCACCTTTAACAAGATTGGCAAAGGAAGAAAAGCTAGTAAAATATTTAAGCTGGGTTTACTTTAAACTAGGTGAAGCAAAATGCTACTATATATTAACTTATGAATGCTCTCCCCGGTGAGGCTTGCCTGATGCCTTCATTACATATCTCTAGGCAAAAACATTCCTCTTCTCCCAGGCCTTTGGCTAATTAAACAATCTATGGCCTCTTAAACTGCGGGAGGGGGTATTGTATTTGTTTCCTACCATGTTAGGTGTTTTTGTGGTTTTATATTGTAAACCGTTCTGCGATCCTTGGATGAAGGACGGTACAGAAATTTAATAAAGATGAAATTGTATTTATCACATTTTTAGGTACATCGGCTCAAAACTGAGAGACACTAAAGTATTCTTTGAAGAACACTGCACAGCTTCAAGGGTCTCATGTACTGTAGCTCAACCCTGCACACATCTGCTCAGAAACAAGTCACTCTGCAGTCAATAAGGCTTACATTCAAGTAAGTGAACACACAGGACTGCAACCTGAAGTCGCAACTTAGCAGGCATGTTTTGAGTACTAAACTGCTCAGACAAATGTTCAGCATTCACTACCTTTGCCACATCTTCTCATGTTTTCATTACCGTAAATTTATTTTCTGTATATCACATAGGTACCAGGTGCCTTACAGGCTCTTAGTGTGGGTAGGACTTAGGTATGGTCAGGGGGGAGGACTCAAGGATGAAAATGGCAAGAACTCCTTTCCTGGCAGCAGACTTGGCTGTGAGTGTATACATTCAGTTAGCCTATAAGGGGACAAAACTGCAATAACTGGACTCCCATGTTAAGTAGTTTGGCCATATACCTGTCTATGAAGAAGAAGGGGCTTCTCAGCAAGGAGATCTCTTTGGCAGAAATAGACATGGCATAGTATGACATTAGCTATATTGGTAATATAGAAAAATTTCTATAAACCTGAAATTTGCCCTATCTCAGCTACAAGTACAACACACCTCTCATAAGCACAGGTTTGGCAAAGGCTACCATGAAAACACTTTGGCTACCCATTCTGTTAATACTTAGCATTGCTTTGCTTGTCCTGTGTAGTGAATACTGAGCTACAGCTAACCTTAGAAGTTCAGCTAGAGGTAAAATAAGAGACTCACTCTTGATTTATAATGGGCAATATAAAAACAAAAAAATCCCCTCACTTCCATTTTTGCACTATTTAATCAGATTTCTTGAAAAAAAATAAGAGTATTTGGTCCAAATTTTCAGGGTTGTAGCCAGTGTTAATTCTACACAATTAGACTCATCGAAAATAAGGACATGACGAACTTAGGTCCATTCATTTTAATGGATATACTACTCTCAGCAGAACTTAGCTGGATACAGCCTTCAGCTTCCATCACATACATTTGGTAAATGTGCAACTAGATCATTTTATGCCACATTGCAATTACATCTTCTCATTTGCATGGCCAATTTCAAGGGTGAAAAAATATTTCAAATGCCAAGGCACTAACATCAATGCTTAAGAGGCCAAGATCAAAAATTTTCAGTCACCTGCACAGCAAATAGCAGAACAAACAACCAAAGATTCCTGTCCCAACCTAGCCAGCATTGTAGGTTTTTAAAAAAACAATTGTGGATTCATTTCTACAAACACATTTTCTTAAAGCCTAATCTGAGCAGATTTACACAGAGGTAAGTTCTACTGAGTTTAACAGCACTTTCCCCCTAGTAAGTGTACTTAGAATTGCTGCTTTTATATATTTGCAAGACAGTTTCTAAAATAGCAAGGCAGTTTGGTGTGTCTAACTTTAACCTTCGTGGCACAAGGCAACACCCATGTAATAGAAAATCTTGCACAGCATGGCTTAAGTGCTTGATGTGAGTTAGTGAGCTCTAAAGTTCATTTGTTCCACACATTAATTATAGAAAATACATTTGCTTACCATGTTATTTTATGAAATGATATACTAAGATTTTAAAACTAGAGACCTTTTTGGACATCAAGGCAGCACACTGAAGTATCAAACAGTGACCCTAGCTCATATACCATAATCAAACATTTCGGAAATTGAGAACAGGCCCCCACTTCAAATCAGTTTGTACAGATGAAACAATTCTACTGATGAGCAGGAAGAACTGGATCCAACTTTCACTGCTACCGACAATTTGGTACTAGAAGGTGAACACTGAAAAAAAATATTTGTGAACTGATCAGATATAATGAGGGCTGCTCAAAAAAGTCTGTCTCCACAAAGCAATTTCTCAAAGGAATTATGCATTGAAGCTAAAATTCAATGATTTCTGAAAAAGAAGCCTGTTTTATTACCATGGCCAACATTTTCGTCATCCAAAATATTTCTTAAACCTTCTCAAAAAAAGTAAGTGAATGGAACATCAACTGTACTTTCTGAGCCTAATATTAGCTAGGGAACCTAGTATTTCTAACCTAATCTTACAAAATGTGGAAGTACAGTGTTCACTTTACTTACATAAATCTGGCCTTATTTATAAACAAACATCCTACTAAAGAGAGAAGAGAGACAACACAGAAAATACTGGAAAACAAACATGGAAAAAGAATAATGTGCCTGAGATTAAATATTGCCCCCCTCCCAGACATGAATTTGGTCCCAGTGGATGCCTTAAAAGCATAATAATTTGAAAATGTACAAATCCCAAACTTTATGTTGTGTGCTTGAGTAGTCAGCTTTCAGAGATGAAGCAGCGTTTAACTTGATGCAAATGTACTGCCGCTTCACCACATTGTGAAGCAGTTGTGTTCATCACATGAAACCACGTCTGCTGTTGTGAATGCATAAAAGGCATGAAAGAAAGGCTTGCATTTCCAAACATAAAGGGGTACATGCCAGAGAGGTGCAATTCCGTATAATTCCCCAGCACTTTTTCACTGCTTGTTTCCCTAGGAATTTCAGAGTGTTCTCTTAACCAAACACAACAGTACATGCCGCACACACAACTGCTGTATAAAATATTACCTCGCTCATGGTTAGGTACTACCTTTGATCTGAGATCCTTTGCATAACTGGGTTCAACCCGACATTGGGCAAAAGGTTCCTGTACTGCAGGGGGTCGGACTAGATGGCCCCCATGGTCTCTTCCAACTCTACAATTCTGTGATTGCATTTAGGATCTACGAAATTACATGAGGAACATACCAACCATGCAGGCAAGCGTAAGTTATTTTTTATTTTAATAAAAAGGGCGAAATGGAATTACTGTAGCTAACAAGATACTACTTTGGGGAAACATCCCAAAATGTTTCATTCACCACAAAATGATATGTGCTATATAATATAATACACACAGAGAAAAAGAGGGTGGGGTATAGGAATCAAGTGACCAAGTCTGCTGTCAGTGGGGCAGCGGAATAAGACTATCCACAAACACGATATGGACTTCAATATATGGGGGATTCAAAGTTTGCAGAAAATTTTAGTTGGAAAATGAAACAAGGGCCAATTCCTGTGTGCAAAATGGTTGGAATGTCTTCCCGGACTCAGAACTCACTGCTGGGCTTATATCTTCAGTCAGTCCAGCAGCTAGAAACTGTAGTAATTGGGCTCCCACTTTAAACCCCTTTGTTATATGAACTTGTCTAGGAAGGAGAAGATGATTGTAAGCAAGGAAATCTCTAGGGCAAACATGATAGAATGATATTAACATACTGTATGATGTTATCTTCTGCATGGATTGTATTCCATGGAAGGAGCATATATACAAAAACACATATACTCAAACTGCCCCCATGTGATCATCCTTACTACGCTGCTGCAAGCAAGGTGGAGAGTTCTTAAGCCAGGCTTCCTCAACCTCGGCCCTCCAGATGTTTTGAGACTACAATTCCCATCATCCCTGACCACTGGTCCTGCTAGCTAGGGATCATGGGCGTTGTAGGCCAAAAACATCTGGAGGGCCGAGGTTGAGGAAGCCTGTTTAAAGCTCTCTCTGCATTTCTCACTAGGCTCTGGGATGCTCTTGTGAGATTTCATAAGGCCATCTACGTTGCCACAAGATCTCACAAAAGCATCACAGAGCCTGGTAAGCACAATGGAGAGCTTTTCGCACCAGGGAAACATGGTGCAAAAGGAGCTTTCAAGCTCTCTGCCTTGCATGCAATTAATTTGTGCCATTTCAACAGTGAGGCGTTGCTATCACTTGAGTTAATCATGTGCTAGATGTGATCATAATGTACTACAAATGTGTACCACAGCCTGAAATCTGCTACAATCCCAAGTACCAAGTGTACTACGGTCATCCACACAGTAACAAGATAACTAATAATTATTGACGACTTATATGTAGTTAAGACTCTGCAGTCATCTAAAGTGAGGACAGAGGCCTGTTTGCAATCAACAAATTGCAATAATGTAATACTTGCCTGAGTCAACATCTGTGAACTCCCTAAACCTCAACCTCTACAGGGAATTGTGCTACAGTTCTAGACTGCTTAAAGGGACGTGGGTGGCACTGTGGTCTAAACCACAGAGCCTAGGACTTGCCGATCAGAAGGTCGGCGGTTTGAATCCCCGTGACATGGTGAGCTCCCATTGTTTGGTCCCAGTTCCTACCCACCTAGCAGTTCGAAAGCACGTCAAAGTGCAAGTAGATAAATAGGTACCGCTCCGGCGGGAAGGTAAATGGCGTTTCCGTGCGCTGCTCCGGTTCACCAGAAGTGGCTTAGTCATGCTGGCCACATGACCTGGAAGCTGTCTGTGGACAAATACCGGCTCCCTTGGCCTATAGAGCGAGATGAGCACGCAACCCCAGAGTCGTCCGTGACTAACAGTCAGGGGTACCTTTACCTTCTAGACTTCTAAGATTCTGGAATGGGTAAACCAGCAAAAGCGAATCTGGAACTCCCCAAGCGATGTTGGACTCTAATTTTATCAGCATAGGCAGCATGCCCAGTGACTGTAATCCAACTACCATATGGAAAGCTAAAGGTTCCCCATCACTATATTAAGCTACCCAAAAGAAATCACCCCAATTGTTCATCTTTCCTTCTTTCTTTGATTACTTGCACACTTCCAATACAGCTTGCAGTCTCATTAACAATGAGATAGCAAAAAAGGCAAGCAAACTAAAAGCAAAAGAACAGAGCGCCTATCAAATAATTAATAATCCTACATATTCCATCTCCAAGATAAAAAACCAAGGGCATCCCAAAGCTCCAAAGGCCTGGGTGTTTTTGATACATCCCTAAAGGTTGGCTGCGCAGACCCTTGCCAGATGTGCCTAGGGAAAGCACATCTGGCAAGGTCTGGGCCAAAACTAAAACAGGAGTTCTAATGGAAGATCTTAAGATGTGGCTATTCTTATTTTAACAATATGGAAGAGCAGAAAGTCTTGAACATACATCATAGACTGAACATAGACTTTACAGGCAAAAGCCATTACCAAACAGTAATAACAGATAGCATGTGATAAATTCTACACTGCCACCGTATATAACCCACCTGCAGCACTTTGAATCAGATGAACTTCCCAAATGGTTGTCACAAAGGCAGTCCCAATTATAACTAATTAAGAGTAGTTTAATTCTGAGATAACCAAAGTGTAGATAACTATGTCGAGACAGAACGCTTAAAAAATAAAAATAAAAGGAAGAGCCTCAGCACACAAACTAGTTAATAAAAGGTGCTTAGGGCTGCTGATGGCACCCAGTTATCCACAACCAAATGATTTTTATACTGCAACAGCCCAGTGATCCTCCGATGAGGGGTTGTATATTTAATTAATTAATGATAATAAAATAAATAAATACTATATTTAAAAAGCTCCCCCATGCTGTGAACCTCATGCTGTATGACAAGTGCAATCCCATCCAGCAGAGGTTGAATACTAACACATCAACCATCCATTGATGGTTCTAGTGGAACTATTAGTGGATGGTTGTGGAATCTCTGTCTTGTCTAGATTGGAAAAAAACAAATCTTGCCATGTTGATCCATGGGGGGAGGGGGAATCAAAATCAGTTATAGAGGCTACACCTCTATAAGGACCAACCAAAAAGGCACAAAATTATGACAGGTTTTCAAGTTACCAGTATCTTCCCTCACAAAGTGTTCTTAAACAAAGTGGTAGTGGTGGGAACCATGAAGGTACGAGAGATAGACTAGATGTGGTAGCCATGAGATCAGCTTCTCAGCTCAGTTCCAAGATAGGGACTGAAGGCTGAGTATGTCCCTTTCAGTCCATTACTGATTCCAGGCTCTAGTTCACAACACCCAGTACTATTACTACAAGTCATTTCCGTCCAATGGTGAACCAGCTGGAGCTGAAAGAAAGACACAGCTGTCTACGGAGGCCACCTGAGTCCAGGGACAGTGCTGAATCCAGGAATACCTACAATATCCTCCAGGGGAGTGCAACCACTTCCACAACAGGCCATCTCCCCAACTTGAGACAAATAACACCCCTCTGTCTTTTCAGGATTCAGCTTTAATTTATTGGCCCACATCCAGCACATCACAACCTCCAAGCGCAGGTCTAACCCCTCAACTGCCTCTCCCAACTCAGGTGGAATTGAGAGATAAAGCTGGGCGTTATCTGCAAATTAGCACCTCACTCCAAATGTCCTGATGACAGCACCCAGTGACTGCCATATGGATCTGAAATAGCATGGGGAAGAAGATACAACTCCATTGAACCTCACAGGATAGCTCCTATGGTAGCAAACAGCTTTCTCCTACAACTTCTTTCTGAAAAAGTCTGTGGAGACAAAGATCAGAACTACTGAAGCACCGTGCCCACAACTTCCCTGTGATGCTCCAAAAAGATACCATGGTCAACACTATCAAAAGCCGCTGAAAGATCACACAGAATGAGCAGGGTCATACTCCCACATCTCTCTTGACAAATGTCCTCAGCCAGGGCAACCAAGATTGTTTCAGTGCCATGGCCAGGCCTCAAACTAGACCACATCACCTTCTCAAACACCTTTTCCCAAAAGGGGATCTTTGACACTGTACAATAGTTATTTAACATCTTTGGGTCCAGGGTGGTCCTCTTAAGGAAGTGGGCACATTACCACTCCTTTATGGTAGATTGTAGGTACTGTAATAATATACTAGTAATTTTGTGATGGTGTGGGGAAATCTTACACGTTAATCTTACCACACACTGCACTAACTGGTGTCTACTTCACTAGTAGACACTAGTAGTAGAGAGCCAGTGTGGTGTAGTGGTTAAGAGCGGTAGACTCCTAATCTGGGGAACCGGGTTCGCGTCTCCGCTCCTCCACATGCAGCTGCTGGGTGACCTTGGGCCAGTCACACTTCTTTGAAGTCTCTCAGCCCCACTCACCTCACAGTGTTTGTTGTGGGGGAGGAAGGGAAAGGAGAATGTTAGCTGCTTTGAGACTCCTTAAAGGGAGTGAAAGGCGGGATATCAAATCCAAACTCCTCCTCCTCTTCTTCTCGTACACATAAAAAATACAAACAAGTTTTAAATGATTTCAGAATATCCTCATGTTGTTTTGCACAAATTTAAGCATTAGGAACAGTGGTGTTGGGTAAAAATTTTCTCAAGTGCTTTCCCCCCAGGGAAAATTTTCTGTTTCATAAGCTCATTAGTAACAATTAGTGAATGCCAACTGCAAATGAATATTAGGCAAGGTTTTTTTTAAAAAAGATTTGTTTACTAAATACAAGCAAAATAAACATGCTAAATTAGTTCACTTTCTAGGGCATTAGAAAATTTTCTGGTGGAAACTGAACATTTTCTTACGCAAATTATCCTAATTCACAATTTTCCAGAAAGCCTACACCACTGGTTAGAAATACCACCTAGCAAAAATAGTGCAAACAGAATTGAGAATTGTGGCCATGAGAACTCACTTATCTGTGCAGTGATGTGTCAGTACAAAAGAGAACAAAGAGAAAACCAGCAGCTCACTCCTTAAAGAGAAAATAAGTATATAATAAATAGCTCAAGCACAATCCTCAGTAAAAGGTTTATCCTCAAACTACTCCACAAGTGCAAGACAATGCCTACCCACTTCAGCTTTTACAACCTAGTCTTTTAAACACTGTTCTGACTTTGAAAACAGGGCTGTAAACATCTATATGCAAAGACCCAGTGTTCTTAGCAGTAGTTTCCATATAACATCAAATGAGTAGTTCTGTTTAAATATAATGAGGCATCAAAAAACTGCATATGAGCAATATCATAACCAACTAAAGCAAGGATGTATTTATACCCAAGACTAATATTGCATATTTCATGCACATTTTTACTAAAAGTAGATAATTTTTCATAATACTGAGGAATTAGTTTAAAGCTAGGTCTCATATGATGTTCTCAAAAAAGCCACTAACTTTATTTCCATCTTATCTCCCCAAATATTGTTACTTCACAATATCTCAATGGGACAATATGCAAGGCGTTTGAAACATTTAAGCATTTTAAACAAAATAATATACAGAAACAACATACAAATACATTTCACTTTGTCCTCATTCAAAAGCATGAACTAGGAAATGTGTTCTTCCTTCAACCCTTCCACCAACAGCTCACTCTACTTACCATTACTATATATACGCAATAGGTTGGATCCAAGTAAACATAATGAAGTCAACTGGACAAGTTAGTCATGGCCAACCCAAGCATCACTGATTTCAACAGCTCTACTCTAAACATGACTTAAGTCTAATTAGGGTTGCCATGTGTCCTCTTTATCCAGGACACGTCCTCTTTGTCAGGGTTAACATTTCTGCCTGGGTGGATTTTGTAAATTTGCCAAAATGTCTCTGGCTATACTTTCTGGATGAGACACAGACATAACTGGTGGTTGAAGACTAGCTTTCCTCTTCTCTTCTCCTGCCCCCCTCAGTAATATATCACAGCTTCTATAGCCTAGATATACAGGGTGAGTCCTTTAAGAGGCCCTGTGGATACAGAGCACACATGTTCCATGGGGCCTCTTTTAAGAGACTCACTCTGTAGTAGGGATATTTAAAATCACAGCATCCTCTTTCTTGCTCTTCAAAATATAGCAACCCAGATCCAACCTATCATGTTTGCATCAAGGATACTTAGCTCTCTAGTTGTTTTTTTTTAAAAAAGGAACAACCGGGATTCTGAATTCTGTACTCAAAGAACTCTTGATCAGGAGCTATAATCTCTTCTCAGGGCCAAGCATGTCAGGTGGGCATTCTTCATGGAATTTTTTCTAGTGTTTTATTTTTCTGCAGAAAATTTTCCATTTCATAAGTTCATTGGTAACAATGAATGGAAGCCAAGTACAAATACAATATTAGGCAAGCTCTGCAGTTTCAAAGCTTTCAGCTTTGTTTACTCAATACAAATAAACATGCTAAATTATATCACTCTGTAGAGTATGATAAATATTTCCAATTAAGACTTGGAAACCACATGTATTCATGTTCACACAATCAGCAGCCAGAGATCCCCAAGCATGTATACACATGGTGAAACCAACATATATTCACTGCTACTATATTTGGTAAATATGCTGGATACATGCAATTTCTTACAGAAATGTGATATATGTGTAATAAATTCATCTTCAGAAGGCATCAACCCATTCCAAATACTATACTACAATCAAGCAGATTATTATCTTGGAACTCATTATCAATGGGTAGCCTTTACAGGTTAGGTATAGGTAACTGTAAGAAAGAACCAGACAAATTCATAGAGGCAATTTTATCAACATTTGTTGGTCATGATAACCAAGCAGGACCTCCATGTTCAAACTCCTTGTATCTCTGATTAAACAACAGTGGGGGAATGACCATTACCAACAAACAGCAACAAAGCATCTAGCTGGCCACTTGTGGCAACAGAATGCTAGACCCGACAAACTTTGGTCTCAGCCAGTGTTTCTCAAACCTGGGTCCCCAACTGTGGTTGGACTACAACTCCCATCATCCTTGACCACTGGTCGTGCTGGCTAGGGATGATGGGAGTTGTAGTCCAACCACAGCTGGGGACCCAAGTTTGAGAAACACTGAGACTCTGAACCAACCAGGGAAGTTTTCTATTTCATTCCTCACATCATTTCATCTCAGGAACCATATCCTTCTAAATTCTCCATGCTTAAGGGTCAGTTAACACGCTTGACGTTTTTGATGCTAGGATACATAAAACGCACAAGGGACGCGGGTGGCGCTGTGGGTTAAACCACAGAGCCTAGGCTAGGACTTGCCGATCAGAAGGTCGCGGTTCGAATCCCCGCAACGGGGTGAGCTCCCATTGCTCGGTCCCTGCTCCTGCTAACTTAGCAGTTCGAAAGCACATCAAAGTGCAAGTAGATAAATAGGTACCGCTCTGGTGGGAAGGTAAACGGCGTTTCTGTGCGCTGCTCTGGTTCGCCAGAATCGGCTTAGTCATGCTGGCCACATGACTGTACGCCAGCTCCCTCGGCCAATAAGCGAGATGAGCGCCGCAACCCCAGAGTTGGTCATGACTGGACCTAATGGTCAGGGGTCCCCTTTACCTTTTTACATAAAACGTAAAGGGGAGCTGGGAGTCTCCAGGCTCACAATGGGCATATATCAGGGAGTTGCTACTGGCTGAAGCTCCCTACTGCAAACCTACCACACATCCCGAAACACTGGAGATGTACTACATATTTTGGAAATGCCAATTCTGCAAATTGACCACTACATTATAGCACTCTCTGTCCCACTTTAGCTCTTGCCAGCTTTCCTCTTCTCCGCATTCACATTTAAAGCCATTTTCATAATCAACCTAGTTCACCGTCTTCCATACTACGGGGAGCTTTGAAGCCTCAAGAATCTTCAACATGTACAAAGCTCAGCTTTTGTCCAGTTTGGTTTGTTTCAATGTTGTCTTTTTCCATATCGATGCCTTTCTCTCTTATTTCTATTCAATTGTGAGTAATGGTTACAATACAGTTGTACACCCGAATTCTTGTGATGACTATAGCTTCAATTTTAAATACGAAACTCACACACCAACTAAATTTAAATTGTCTCATTCACCAATAAAACTCAACAGTAGCTGCTTGCCATAAACAATATAGCTAGCTAGGTTGAAATTTTAGTTGACCATCGTAGTGCTAGTAACTCAATACTATTTGGAAGTTCCCTGGTTCCTATGTACTTGAGACCCTACTTCCCATTATAATTATCAGTTCAGTTGATATTATCTTAATTATTCCATACATGTGTCAAATCTGAACAGCAAGGACACACCGAGAAGAATTAGCCATGCCCGCCTGTCTGGTTCACCCACTTCCTAGACAATCACCAAAACCTGAACAAAATTTGGAACTGCTGAATCTTTTTACTTGGGCTGTCATTTGATGGCCAGTATTTGAAGTAAGCACATGTTTTAACACACATAGTGTGTTATCTAATATACACCCTTTCAGAATACAAACTGCCCCAAATCTAGAAGACAGTATAGGTCAGGAATAAAGAAACATCAGTCATTGATGTTACTTATTAGAGCAACTACAGATTGTCCAGAGCAACAGTGCCACCACCAAGAAGGTCCTATCCCCAGTTACCACCCATCTCATCTTCAAAGATGGGTACCCAAAGAAGGGCCTCTGAAAATCACAATAATCAGGCAATTTCATATGGGTACAGATGGGCTTTGAGTATTATTCATTTGCTGTTGTCCTCATTTTCTTCCCCACTGCAACACATGCAAAAAGAACACAAACAACTACCCTGTCACCAATCTGAAAAAGCCTCAACATAATTAATGGGCTTAATATTTTGATTTATTTTTGTTTAAATTATGAGTATTGTCAAATCAACAGCATACAGTTCTGGATCATGCCTACTTAATGGAGGGCCAAAATTTTGATATTTTGAAACTGATACAGTACAAACATATTAAGATGACTGTGTATAGAGCACCCATCCTAAAAAACAAACAAACCAAAAACAAACCTGTTCATTGTGCTTAAAATCCCATTATCTTCATAAAAAAGATGTTTAAGATTCACCATCTGAGATAACTTGGTGAAATTATTAATTCCAAAATCCAAGTAAGAGAAATAATCCTCAAAAGTAGTATTGCTTGGGTCATGTGTTGGGTAAGTTAGCAAAGCAAGTTGTCTGTTCCTCAAGTTTCTAGAGATAAGTGGTGGATATTTAATTCAGAGTCAAACAACCTATAGATTTTGCTTAAGTTTCAAGTAAAAAATGTGCATGGAATATCCTAATATGAGAATACTGTGATGCCATTAATAAAGAGCAAAATTCCATGTGTATAAATTCAGGTGAAAAGATGAAAGAAAGACACATTCAATGACTTTATCCAACTCCTTGAATGAATGCTTGACTTATAACTTCAAGAATGCTTTTAGATAAATGACTGTGATGTACAAGACTCCTAAACTTTGATCCGCTTCAACTGGTCTTCTGTATCCTGCTTTGAACTATTAGATGAATCCAAGAGAACTATATCCAGTCAGAATAGTACATTTGACCTGTTATTTTCCAGGAAAAAACCAAAATGTTGGTCTGTCAAGTTGCTTTTCTTTGAGTTGCAGAGAACTCTCTCGAATATTATTCTTTAGCACTAAACAAAAATTATAAAACTATAAAATTATAAAAATATATATATATATAATTATAAAACTCAACAATCCATATTTTTCAACCATAAACAGCAAAAGTATTTCATGGGAGTTTCTTTTATTTCTAAAACATCCAGTAATCAAAATTTATATTCCTTTGATAGTTTTTTTGTTTGTAGTTCCAAAAAATATCATGTCAAAGACAGCTGTAAATCTTTACATCATGTTGATCATTTAGACCAAACTCAATGCCACTGCATTCCAACTCTGAAGGATAAACACCCCAATGCCCCAAAAAGAGACCATGGCCTCCCCCTTTCATTTAGCACCGTACATTAGCAATTCCCAACAAATCACTGCAGAATTCAATACAGGACCAGACGGCATCACAGCTGTATCTGACCAAGACATCTATCCCACTTAACTGGGATATCTGTTCACCCCTTCATAGGCATAGCCAGACTCAGCTGTCTTCTACCTGAAACTTGGCATGAAGGACAACAATCAAGCAACTCTGGCATTTTTAAACAATGTATTTGTGTTAATATATTTCAAGAGTGAGTCTATTTGTAAAAAGAACCACAATTCATGATCTATAGTGCTCTAAAACAGAAGACAAAATATTTGAAAAGAATGTTTCCATATCAACAACCTTACTCATGGGATTGGCCAACTTACTTCAGTTAATGAAGTATTCCAGGCCCTGGATAGGTCCCAAATGCATCCAGCATCTGGTATATTTTTATGCCTTAATGTCCTAATCACCTTTCCAACTCATTTAGTTAGTGCGACTAAGAGACATCAGTTTCCATAGCTAATAAGCATGACTGAAGGATACATTGATTACCACCTTAATGGTTGAGGTCCATATTAACTGTTGATCCACAGGCGACCACTCCATGAAGTCATCTGCCTTGATCACCACAGCATTCAATTACAGGTTTGAGTAAGGCTAATTTAGTGAACTCAGTCATAAAGTTTTTTTCTTTCTCCCACATTTCATCCAAGGCTTAGTTTGGCTTCAACTCTGAAGATGGTTGAAGTCTTCACAACCATTAACTATGAGATACCAAACCTTCCTATTATTGGTTTAGTGGTTCAGAAACTTTATTCATCAAACTCACTCAAAACAAACATGTGTATAGCTATTTTTCTATTGACTGAATAGGATCTATCCCTCAGTCACAAGAAGTTCCTCCTAGTACACTGGCAAGGCACTTAGTTGCGCAATCCTATTCATGTTTACTCAGAAGAAAGTTCCAATGTGTTCAGCAGGGCTTGCTCCCTACTATTGTGTTTAGGATTGCAGACCCAAGTTTCATACTTTTTTTCCAGTATATTTCAGTTCTTCCTTAAAAATTCAGATAAACAGTAGCAATCTAAAAATACCAACACACACTCTAAATATGTATTGTCTTTCAGTGAACTGATATTTATCGAATGGGTTCCAATGGTTCCAAAATAATTATTGTTGCAGAGCCCTAATACAACATTTCGTAAATATCAAAACCAGGAAGTTGCATTGAAGAAGATTTCCAGTGTGCATCCACATACATTAGAGATGTGAAAACTTGAAATTCAAAGTTAAAGCGGTTGCCCCCTTCGCTGGCAAAGCTAAAGACTCCAATTTTTACCACAGGATCACATAGTAGTGCAAAAAGGATGACGTCTCTTTAGCACCAGCTCTGAACCTACCCCCCACCATATTCTTTTTTTTTTAAAAGAAAAACTTGCCTTCCTGCAAAAAAACAACAACGTGGAGGCATATCGTTTTTGAATGTTTCATGCTGTGCATCAACTCAGCTGGCTTGCTGCAAGGCTAAGATGTCAATGCAGTTTCAAAAGACGACCCCAGGAAAGAAAGAAACCCTTCCTCGTGCCCGCCCTAGAGGGGGCATGGCTTTTGTACGCATTTTTGCACACTCCGGGGGGGGGAGGAGGGCACACAGCCGCCTCACTTTGGGTGCACAAGAAGCTTCTCAGCAAGTCGTGGCTGTCAGCTCTTGTAACCCACCGTCCGGAACCCACCCGGCAGCACCCACCCACCCTTCCCCTCCCCCCTCCCTCGTGGAGTCCGAGTGGCGAGATCGGAGAGGGCAAGGGGGCGGCTGTGGAGTTGCGAGAGGGGTTGTGGGGCCGGGCGGTGGGGTGGGGTGTGTGGGAGAAGGTGGAGAAAGGCGGGCAAGAAGAGAGGAGAAGAAGAGAAAGCGCAACCCAATGGCAAACACTTTGCCGTCTCCTCCTTTCAGTCATATTTCCGTAGCGAAACTGGGGGAGGAGGAGGAGGAGGAGGAGGGCAGGGAGGCGAAAAGCTCGCAATTTGGAAACACGCGCACGCGGGCCGGCGGGAGCGCGCGCGCGAGCGCGGGCGGGCGCCTACAGGGCCCCGCCAAGGAAAAAAAAAGAGAGGAAAGAAATGCAAGGGTATTGGGGTGTGTTTTTTTGAAGCGTTAGCACTTAAAATAGAGGGGGGGGCCGAGAGTGAGGAAGGCGGGGGCCACGGGGTGGGGGGTTGTGGAGTTGGGGGTGGGGGGGGGGGAGAGGAAGCGCAAGGGTCTGTGTTACCTCGTAGAGTTCCTCGGAAGCCATGCTGAGGCGCCCGCCTCCCAAGGTGGAGTTGGGTGCTGGTTTGGAGATACTTTTGTCTCAGTTGAGTGTCTGCCGTGGCCTCTCTCCTCCTTTCCCCTCCTCTTCTTCTTCTTCTTCTTCCTCCTCCTCCTCCTCCTGCTTTCTCTCTGTGTGTGAGCGAGTGTGCGCGTGTCTGGCTCCTCTCCCCCCACCCCACACACTCTCCCCCAATGCCCGTGTGGTGCTGCTGCTGGTGGTTGGTGGTGCCTCTGCCGCCCTCCTCCTCCTCCTCCTCCGCTGGTGGTGGTGCCTGTGCGCAGAGCAAGCTGCGCAACGGGGCTCTCGCTCACTCGCACTCGCACTCACTCTCGCACACTTTGCTCGCGAGGCGCGGGAGAAGAAGGCGACGAGGGTGTAGGGGGCGGGGGGGCGCCGCCGCCGCGCGCGCGAGGAGGAGGCAGCTGCAGCAGCGGCGACTCCCCTCACCCGCTGCTGCCGCCGCCGCTCGGGCGTCCCTCCGTCGGCTGCCTCGCCTGGCCGAGCCTCCCACTAGGCTCACTAATCGAGCGCAGAGAGAGTGCCACACGCCCGGGCTCCAGCCTCGCCTAGCGCCATCCTCTTCCTCCTCCTCCCCCTCCCCTCCTTTGATCGCCCATTGTCTCCTCAGCTGAGCGGCGGCGCGAGGGGGCGGCGGGGATTGGGCCAATGGCCGCCGGGAGGAAGGGGGAGGAGCGACGGGAGGGGAGGGGATTGGAGGAGGAGGAGGAGCAGCAGCGGGAAGTGGGGGGTGGTCTGGGGTTGGGGGCGCTGGTGTGCCGTGGGCTCCGTCGCTGCTGGTGCTGGTAGCAACCATGGAGGGAGAGCTGGACCCAACTTTTTGAGGAGGTTGGGGGTCCCCACCTCTCCCCACACCCATTAAAAAAGGCCACCACCACTCAGATTGTGCTGAGGTGGGTTGGGGGGACGGCAGAGCTGCCCTTCAAGCCCCCAGACCCAAGGAAGCAGGCACCCAGCACCTCACCACTTCCTCTGCTCAACCCCAGCACCCTTTGCCCATGTAGCCTTCAGGTCCACCCATTCATCAACCTCACCTCCATCTGTTCTGTCCGCCTTCAGCCTTCCCATCTTTGCTTAGCCAACCCTTCAGCCCCTCTTCATCTAGTTCTGTCGTTTCAGACTCCTTCCCTTCCAATGGTGATTCGGTTTAACCACCTAACACGATCATCCTTTCCATCTACTCATTTGCCTGTCCCCTTTAGGTTTTACTTCCATGCAACTTCATGGTCCGCCCACATCATCGCACCATCAGCCCATTGCCTTTTCCACCTTCTCATCTCTTCTACATTCATCTCACGTCATCTCCCAACATCCCCACCCATCCATAGGCTCTACATTCATAAAATATTTTTGCCCATTCAGACTGCCATTCCCATCCACCTACAAACTACCAAATCGTTTTCTCACCCACCCTCTATATGTATCCCATTATCTCCCATCTGTTCATCAGACCAGCATTTCTACATTCTCTTCTTACAAACTCACCATTCTTTCCAATTATTGCATATCCATTTTCTAACCATTCTGTTTAACCAGTCCTCTTTACGTGTATCTACTACTCATCACTTTCATTTTATTTCTCTTAAGATTTCTGCTCAATTTTACCTACATTGCTTTCACCTGCTATTATTTATTAGTATCTCAATATCTTCCATTGTCCCATCTATTTGCACCCACCACCTTGGTTTTTACCTGTTCAGATGTACTTATCCATCTTGTTTTATCTCTTAAATTTTTCCATTCATATCCCATCCATCAACACACTGAGACTGCAATCCTAACCTCACTTACTAGTAAGTACGTCACATTGACATGGTTAGGACTGCACTGTAAGCCTCTTCTTGTTTATTATATACATTTTTTTATCCATTCCTTAACAATGTCAGTTTCACTGTCATATATGCCTCTTCCAGTTCTGTCCTAATTTCCAGTAACAATTTCGTGTTCCCAGCTTCATTTTTAGTACCTTCAGTATTTTATATAAACTTCATATTACAACAGCTTCAAAAGTCTGTGGTTATGCTTACCATTATTGTGGCTGCTTGCAGAGACTTCTGGAGCATTTGAATATGAGGAATTGCATACAACAGTGGGAGAATTCATAAATGGTTTCTTGGCAAATTTCTTCACCTCCTGAAGAAAAATTGATTAAATATTGCCTTAAAAATGATTGACTAAAAGCCTGTCTTCCACTCAATTAAGGAAAAACATAGGCAGATACAAAGCCAGATATGCAAAGAGAGCAACATCAAGAGGTGCTTAGGCTAGGGCTGAACTCCAAATTAAGTCAATGAATAGAATTTCAGTTCACATACATCACATACATTTGCACATAACAAAATAAAGATTGTAAGAAATAAAATACTTTTTTTAACCTCTTGGCATATTTACCAGAAAAGAAAACAAGCAGAAAAGGGTGTTCTTCAGGTTTGCTGAGCATTAGGACATTAAGCAATACAAAATATAGCACAGGATTACAACACATAATTGTAATTTCTGCAGCCAGGATTTCAAACAAAGTAGTTTGTTTACATTGTCCAAGTTCATAGATGGGCAAAGCTTATTGACAGTGATTCCTACTGCACTGAATGTTCTCTCAAGCCATTAAAATAGTTTGATTACAATTTCCTTTTCTCACCAAACTTGCAAGCAGTGAATTTGTCTGCTACCAGACGAGGAGGTCAGCAAAGTTACTGACCTGCTATGGCACACTCTTGAATTTCACTTAGCAATGCATATGCAATATTTGCTGCATCAGGTGTGGAAAATGTAGAAGTTTCAGCAGCTTCGTAGTCTGCTTCTGGATCAGAAATTGCAGTTCTAGAAAAACAGTTCTCTATTTTGCTGGAAAACAGTCTGATTGACTAACTTGGCCTTTTGCATTGGAGCATCTGTGTTGTTCATGAGATGCAACCACAAGCCCTCTAGAAGCATCGCAGTATCTTAATACTTGGGTCAAGACCAGTTGCTTCTTCATATTTTTAAAGATTTCCCAAGCTCATCTTCTCTCAAGTCATCCATCAGCACTGCTAATATATCCTGGATGACGGTTAGAACTTTTCATACCGTTAGATAAATGAGCTACAGTACGTAGAAACCACAACACGGAAGAACATATTTTTTACCTTCAAGCAGCTCTTGACACTTCAAGACAAGGCTACAGTACTCTAAGCACGTTCTCCATCTTGTTCCACTCCTATGAAGAAAGTCTGCTTTCACAAAATTTGTTCAACAATGTATTTCACTTTTAGAATATCTAGCAATGTACAAATGCCACTTTCTGATAATGTCTTGTTGCAGTTTGTTGTCACCCAGACCAGGTTTTTCCATTTTACTGTGAGGAGAATTTCTATTGGAAGCAATCGGGAATCTTCTAAATACTTACTAAGTTGCTTGTCAACTTAGCCTTCAGAAATGCTTTATTAATACTTAGCAGCAAAATACTTGGCTAGAATGCCTTTCATGCTACTCAGGAATTAAAGCCATAAGGTTGACAGATACATTCCAATCTTCCGCTACCTCCTCCAATTCTTCACTATATATACCAGCATTCTTGCCATCTCCTTAGAGCTACGCTGCAGAACTTAAAGTTGCTATCTGTTCAGGGAATAGTTACCCCCAAGGTGACCATGATTGACTAGAATGACACCTATCAGACTAACAGCATCAGCTTTTAAGTCTTTATGCTTTCTCATAAATCCTCGCCCGTGTACTCCATTTGTTTCATAATAGTTCTACTTTTGTGTTCATGACTTGTATTTATATCAAGCCAGAATTTTCTTTTTTATTATTAAAGTTTTCAGATACCCATCTTGTTGAATAACACACGATAAGATACAAATCAGGGTATAAAAATAAAGGATGCAGTATAAGAAAGGAGCAACACAATTCCAACAACATTGCTTCAGAAAGTTGTTATTCCATGTGGTATACCTGGAATTGCCCCATATCTTGTATGATCGACTTACCTACTCTACCAATAAGAAAATAACAACCCATTATCTATAGTTTTGCTTCTTAAATCTAATTTACGGTAATACATTGGTTTTGCCATTGATGTCTATTCCCATATTTTATAATACTATTCTTTGACAAATGACACTATGGTGGTTCTCTGCTTTCCCGCATATACAACTCTTGCAGCTGTCAGCAAATATGAAGTTAATTCTGCATGTTCTTACTTTACTGAACCCTCTAAATAATTTAATACAAATACCGCCTGGTATATTGGGAATTCACAACCCAAAGCTCTTTGCAAATGGGACTAAATTTGTCCCCCCCTTTTTTGCCATAGGGCATTTCCACCACATATGAAAGAAATATTTCTCTTTTTTGTATTTCCAGCATAAGTCAGGATAGTCCTTGTTGATCTTATTTATTTTTACAGGTGTGACATACCACCTTTTCATAGTTTCACAAGTCTTCTCTGATTTCTGAGTTTAAGGAGAACTTACATTCTGTCAACCATAATTTCCCCCATACATTCATAGATATATTTTCTCCAATATTCAGAAGGCATCTCACCATGTAATCCTTAACTTGTTCCTGCTCTGTGTAATATCTTGGTAATAAATGGTATATTTTTGCAATTATCTGGTGTTTTTCTTTTGTTATCACTCACTTCTTAAACTCAAGTGTTTCTCTCCTATTATTTTTTTTTTTTTTAAGAATATTTATTCCAATTTTAAGATTACAGAAAAAGAAAAAAGTAAAAAAGAAGAAAAACATATCACATACATCCTACAAATCACATACATCCTACCAGAAAAACACACAATACAAAGAAAAATACAAAAGACAAAAAATCACAATAAAAAAGTAACAAAAAAATCAAATTAAACCATTAGAACCGTTTTCCCATTTGCTTATTTCCGTGACTTCCTCTCACTTCTCTGCTTTGTATTCTAATTTGAATCGTATCTCCAACAAATCCTTCTAACCTTCTTTTCATTTACTTATTTTAACATTCAAAAATATTTAATTCTCCTCTATCTTTTTTTTTTTTTTTTTTTTGACACTTCATATTTACTTATTCCATTATACTCTGTCTGCCAATACGGTCTAATATTCTTCTCCGACCTTTTCTAACATTCTTTTATATTACAATATTTCTGAAGATATGTTTTAAATTTTTTCCAATCTTCTTCCATCGACCCTTCTTCTTGATCTCGAATTCTGCCGGTCATCTCAGCCAGTTCCATATAGTCTATCACTTTTCTCTGCCATTCTTCTCGGGTAGGCAATTCTTGTGTCTTCCAGTATTTCCCAATAAGTATTCTTGCCGCTGCTGTCGCATACATAAAGAAGTTCCTGTCTTCCCTTCGCACCAATTGGCCGACCATGCCCAAGAGGAAGGCCTCTGGTTTCTTCAAGAAAGTATATTTCAATACCTTTTTTAGTTCATTATATATCATTTCCCAGAAGGCCTTGATCTTTGGGCACGTCCACCAAAGGTGAAAGAAAGTACCTTCATTTTCTTTACATTTCCAACATTTATTATCAGGCAGATGATAAATTTTTGCTAGCTTGACTGGGGTTAAGTACCACCTGTAAATCATTTTCATTATATTTTCTCTTAAGGCGTTACAGGCCGTAAATTTCATACCTGTGGTCCATAACCGTTCCCAGTCAACAAACATAATATTATGCCCAACATCTTGCGCCCATTTAATCATAGCAGATTTAACCATTTCCTATTATTGTGCCTTCTAACAAATTATTGCACCTTAGTGCAGATTTGAAAATATTCAGACTACAAATATTACTTTTCTGCATTTGTCTTCTAATTTCCGAGTATGAAATCATACATCCCTCTTTTTCTAGTTCCTGAATCCTGAACAAGTTGCTTGATTTCCACATTTTAAACCTGCTTCTTGCTCCTTTTATGATTGCTCCTATGATTGACTCTAAAGGTGAAGGATTTGGACTGAGTAATCTTTTAAAGTGATCCCAAATATTCATTAAATCAGATAATAAAAACTTGACTTTGAGGAAAAGAGATCTAATTTCATGTTCTCGCTATAATAAATTGTGTAGCAAGATTAATCAGATTTTGTTCAAATTTTGATATGCCTTCATACAGATTTATAGTCCAATCCATTATCGAGTTAATCACATTAGAAATGTAAAGTAGGCTTAAGTTTAGGACACGAAGTCTTCCTATTTTTCCTTTTCACCCCCCATCATACAAAATCTTAGCCTTTAGTTTCTCTTTTTTTGCCAAATAAATTTTAATATCAATTGTTGCCATTTATTTAATAATGAGGAAGTTATTTTGATCGATAGATGCTGAAATAAAAAGTTAATATTTGATAATACAATCATTTTTACTGTAGCAATTCTACCCGAGAAAGATAAAGGGAACTCCTGCCATTCTAATAGAAGGGAGAAGCAGTCCTTAAACAAAATCTCATCATTATTCTTAAATAAGTCTTATGTTTCTGAGGTTAGTCTTATGCCAAGATAATGGGTCGGCTTATTTGTCCAATGACACTGAAACATATCTTTTGCTTTCTGTTTTGAGTCCGATAATCAATTCAGACCTATATTTTCTGTTTTTTTCTTCTACTTAATATATATCTGACTAGATTGCCACAGGCAGAAATACTTTCTTCTATTTTAGATTGCCTATAGTGTTGACAGGCTTCAAGTTAGTAACTATCCATAATACCAGCCTGCTAGTTTATTTCCTGCTTTTTAATAGGACATACTGGCTTTTCACAATCTGTTTAATTTAGCCTGATTATGTGAGGATTGTTTTGGAACAGATTTTTCACTCTCAGTGTTGATTGTTGGATACCTGGTTCTCATGCGGTAGGTTAAGCTGGAAACATTCCAAAATAGCTGTTATTCATTTATTTATTCATTTATTTATTTAGCAAATGAGGCACTAAAACATGTTTGGTCTGCCACTACTGAGCAGGCCAGCCAAACTGCTAGCCACAAAGAAAAGAGCAAATCTCCTCATAAACGCAGGTTGGTTCAGTGACTTGCCTGATTAACCAGAGCCTTTTTTTTTTAAATCAAGGCAGTTTTTTAAAATAAATTATCAAGTCAATTAATCAATAAATGCTGCAAGCCCACCATTTACGTGAAGCTTTTGATACAACTTATTCACCAAGGCTTTTGTTCTTACTCTGAATTTACATTGATAGCTCCGTATCTATCAAACAAATAATAACTACTAAACAGCTGGAAGCTAAATCAGTTTATTCAGGGGAAAAATGCATTACAGTACTTGTTGAATGCCACTGCTGTGCTTAGCAGTTTATCTATAAAGACATTGACTCGGTGCTGTACAAGTCATGTTATCCATGTCAGTATCTAGAATCTGCAGCAACAGAAATAGCACACGGCCATGTAGAATCTAGTCGGAAGATGGGAGAATCCGTATCAAAACCTTGAGGACAGGGGTCAGCAAACTTTTTCAGCAGGTGGCCAGTTCACTGTCCTTCAGACCTTGTGGAGGGCCGGACTATATTTTTTTTGGGGGGGGGGATGAACGAATTCCTATGCCCCACAAATAACCCAGAGATGCATTTTAAATAAAACCACACATTCTACTCATGTAAAAACACGCTGATTCCCGGACCATCCACGAGCTGGATTTAGAAGGCGATTGGGCTGGATCCGGCCCCCAGGCCTTAGTTTGCCTACCCATGCTTTAGGATCTCAGTAGTCATAGCAGAAAAAAAGGACATCACATTTAGGAAGGCTTGAAATGGGCCCTTCTAGAAATTTTTAAAAATTGTTTTGAAATACTATTAATTTGTTGTAACTCAAATTGTTAATTTCATGCCCTCCAAGTGTCCCGATTTTCCAGAGACAGTTGCGGAATTCCGAAACCCATCCTGGCTTCTGATTTGATCCCAGAATGTCCCTATTTCCCCCACCAATGCCGTCGCTGAGCTCGGTGAGGATGACCCAGCGCTTGTCCCAAGATGGCGGCTGCCAGGGAGAATCCTGTTGCCTCTTCATGGCCTTTCCATGGCCGCCACTGCCAGCCTCTTCCCTTGAGCAGTTTGTAGCTGCTGTAGGTGAGGAAGAGGAGAGGCTGCGGCTCCAGAGGCCCAGCCCAGTTCTGAGGGGCAGGGAGAATGTTAAGATGTTAAGAAGTTACCTGTGTTGAACGTTTTGGTGTTATATCTCTATCTATCTATCTATCTATCTATCTATCTATCTATCGAGTTCAATGCATTAATTGGTTAAAAGGCTGCTTCTTAACCAATTAAAATTATTTAATGGGTTGACATTCCTATTATTTTTGGGGTGCTAATACTCGTCTGCTGTGCATACTAAGGAACAAGTTTCACTGCACTTGGTTTAAGTTTGAATAAGCATGCACAGGCACAAGACTAGCTGCAAGTCTACCAGGGCTCTAGATTTCCTAATGTGAGAATAGTGGGGTTGCAACCTCACTCCACCCTTCCTGCTGGCTCTACTGTTTTCCTACTTCTCAATTGTGTCATGATATGTACCACATTTGTACAGTCATACCTCAGGTTGAAGTCACTTCAGGTTAAGCCTTTTCAGGTTGTGTTCTGCGGCGACCCAGAAGTAACGGAGCAAGTTACTTCCAGGTTTTGCCACTCGCGCATGTGCAGACGCTCAAAGTGACATCATGCGCAGAAGTGGCGAATCGTGGCACGCGCAGACGCGGGTTGCGTTCACTTCAGGGTGCGAATGGGGCTCAGGAACAGATTCCATTCGCATCCATAGGTACCACTGTACCACATATGTCCGGGACGCGGGTAGCACTGTGGTCTAAACCACAGAGCCTTGGGCTTGCCAATCAGAAGGTCGGCGGTTCGAATCCCCATGACGGGGTGAGCCCCTGTTGCTCGGTCCCAGCTCCTGCCAACCTAGCAGTTCGAAAGGACGCCAAAAGTGCAAGTAGATTAATAGGTACCACTCCAGCGGGAAGGTAAATGGCATTTCCGTGCGCTGCTCTGGTTTTGGTGTTCTGTTGCACCAGAAGCGGTTTAGTCATGCTGGCCACATGACCCAGAAAAACTCTCTGTGGAGCGGACAAACGCCAGCTCCCTCAGCCTGTAAAGTGAGATGAGTGCCTCAACCCCAGAGTCGTTCATGACTGGACTTAATGGTCAGGGGTCCATTTACCGTTACCTTTATGTACCACATATTGTGTAAATATTGTTTGTAGCTGATGCTGCACACCCCAATCCCAATCTTCTAACCAACTGGTGGAATTAAACATATTGCAAAGCAAAAAGTGTTTCGAAAACCAGGAAATATTTTATCAATTTTTTCCATGGTAAATTGCTTCCCTGCTGCACAAATATATATTTTTGTAGTTTTGCGGGTAGTTTTTGTGTGTCTGTTTTTTACAAACCTCTTTGCATTTTTTTTTATTTTGTAAACTGCCACGTGATCCTTGGATGAAGGGTGGTATAGAATTTGTTATAATACAATACAATGCAGTACAATACAATACAGTACAATACGGTAAAAGTCCTTCTGTACAGAAATCACAGAGAAAATAAAAATAACAGTAAGATAATACCAGAGATGTTAAGATGCCTGTAAGAAAATGTCAAGACCCATTTGACCTATTCATCCAACATTATCTGCTGTGGAATAGTTTTCTGGGTAACACAGCACAGAACTTCAAGCAAAGCTGCCAAGCCTTCAACAAGAATTTGGGAGGAGGGAAATAATACAACATTACATGAGACAAGAAGCGTTTCTCTGGCAGGCTGATTGATTTTGAAGTTGCTGATATGAAATGTCCAAGTATCAGTGGACCAGTGGCTGAGTGATGGAACCATAAATTCTAGACATATTTTACTTCACATCAGAGGTGAACAGTTTCTTCAAGTGTTGGGTATGTCATATTTAAGGCCAAGCCACTCTTGACAATGGAGCAAGATTCTTCCCCCCAATGGTTATGTGTTAGTGCAGTGGTCAGCAAACTTTTTCCACAGGGGGCCAGTCCACTGTCCCTCAGACCTTGTGGGGAGCCGGACTATATTTTGGGTGGGGAACCTCCCCGACTCTCCCCTCCCTTCTCCACAGCACCAGACGAGCCCCGGTGGCTGCTTACCTGTGCCTTGCGAGCGGCAAGGGCTGGCGGCGGAGGGACGATGGGCGGCGCGAAAAAGCTGGCTCCAAAGAGGGGCTGCTTAAAATGGCGCTCATCTCAACAGAGCCCCTTCCTTCTCTAGGCAGGGCGGGGAGAAACCAGGAGGAGGGAGGGAGGAGGCACCGCCACGGTGTGTGTGTGGGGGTGGGGAATGGTGCAGCCCAAACAATCAGAATCCCCACACCGATCCACGCAGCAATTCCCGGACCATCCGCGGGCCGGGTCCAGAAGGCAATTGGGTAGGATTCGGCCCCCAGGCCTTAGTTTGCCTACCTATGTGTTAGTGCTTTTGTTTTTTAACAAAAGCAGTCTAACAGTGCAACCCTGAGCACGCCTACTACAGAGTAAGTCCCATTGAGCTTACTGAGTAAACATGTTTACTCGATTGAGTAAACCCTCAACTCCTTTCTCAAGTGAAGGAAAAAATACAAGCAGCTGAATAAAACCACGTAATACTCAGAGCGGACCTATTGCAGTATCCTATGAAAATATGAAATCTACTGATGCTCCATAAGACATAGGATATAACCTTAATCATAGTTCTTAACCCTATTTTTGGAAAAGCTATCCCTATTATTATTATTATTTTAAAAATCTTGTAACATAAAACAAAACACTCTGCATGAATCAAGTTTTGCCTAGGATGAATCAGCAACCCTATATTTATTTCTAATTATAATTAAACAGCTCTTCAGTCATTAAAACTCGGCACCCAATCTTACTTAACATCATCTGGCCACTGCAACTGTAAACACGTATGTAAGTGAGGATAGGTATCTTTTTTGTAGTTACTGGGTGTTCAGTATACCTTGTTACATCTGTGTGCAGCCAAGATATTGCTATTGCTATTCAGATCTTGTTTGGGAGAAGCAAGAAAGATCTTGTCATGCTTCCTGACTGGTATGTCCTCAGAGCTAAGGAACTGACTAAGCTGGCTTAGATACGGCAGTGGAGATCAGGAGATTAAACTCCCTCTGGTAGGCAGAAGAAGTAGGTTGAGGTGATATAACCTATGTGTGGTCTAGTGGACTGCCCTACTTCAGACACAGTGGCAGGAGTCTACCTTTGAATGCTGCCTCCAACAAAACCCTTACTGTACTTTTTAAAAATAACAACAACCACCGTAGCATATGAATTAGAAAGACACCTGCTTCTTGGGAGAAAAGCAATGACAAACCTAGACAGCATCTTAAAAAGCAGAGACATCACCTTGCCAACAAAGGTTCGTATAGTTAAAGCTATGGTTTTCCCAGTAGTGATGTATGGAAGAGAGAGCTGGACCATAAAGAAGGCTGATCGCCGAAGAATTGATGCTTTTGAATTATGGTGCTGGAGGAGACTCTTGAGAGTCCCATGGACTGCAAGAAGATCAAACGCATCCATTCTTAAGGAAATTAGCCCTGAGTGCTCACTGGAAGGACAGATCGTGAAGCTGAGGCTCCAATACTTTGGCCACCTCAAGAGAAGAGAAGACTCCCTGGAAAAGACCCTGATGTTGGGAAAGATGGAGGGCACAAGGAGAAGGGAACGACAGAGGACGAGATGGTTGGACAGTGTTCTCGAAGCTACCAACATGAGTTTGACCAAACTGCGGGAGGCAGTGGAAGACAGGAGTGCCTGGTGTGCTCTGGTCTATGGGGTCACGAAGAGCCGGACACGACTAAACAACTAAACAACAACAACAACAACAAGCCCTAGTTTGAGGATAGTGGTCAGAGTAGTTAGACTTGGACGTGGAAGACCAGGACTTAAACCCCCCCTCAGCAATGAAGCTCACTGGATGAATTTGAGCCAGTCAGTCACTGCCTCTAAGTCTAACCTACATCACACGGTTGTTGTGGGGATTTAATGAGGTGGGGGAGAACCATGTAGGCCATCTTGAGCTCCTTGGAGAAAGGGGGAGGGTATGAATGAATGAATGAAATAGTTTTCTACTTGCAAGGCCCCTCTCCCCCCGTCCCAAAATGTAGAGTAACATTGATATAGGTAATTCCACACCCGGTCTGGTATTATACAGTCTGTTCTTCTGCTTCAAGCCTCTTCCACCTCATATGCCCTTACAATCTGTTGCATGTCTCTTCTTCTTTCTTCTTCTTCTTTGGCAATCACTCGTAGGCGAGTAAGATTATCTTCCATGAACACAGTCTTAACAGTGAATCCATAAGTGACTGTGGAGGCCAATTCCAGATCCACACGTCCTTCCACAGTGGGGACATAGGTTTCCGGGCATGAGGTGATCATGGTGAGGGTTTGCCAAATGTGCCTTCCTCTTAGCATGTTTCTCCCTTTCATCCTGAGTTTGAGCGTCTTCAAAGCCCATGACACCTTTGGTAAAGGCTGTTCTCCAATTGGAGCACTCGCAGGCCACTGTTTCCCAATTGTCGGTGTTTATATTACATTTTTTAGATTTGCCTTGAGAGAGTCTTTGAAACTCTTTTGTTGACCACCAGCATTACACTTACTATTTTAAAGTTGGGAATAGAGTAGTTGCTTTGGAAGACAATCTACACAATATGACCAGTCCAACGAAGTTGATTTTGAGGAATTATTGCTTCGACACTGGTCATCTTTGCTTCTTCCAGTACACTGGCATTAGTTCGCCTGTCTTCCCAGGTGATGTGTAAAATTTTTCGGAGACACCGTTGATGGAATCTTTCGAGAAGTTGGAGATGGTGTTTATAAGTGAAGAAGAAGAAGAAGAGTTTGGATTTGATATCCCGCCTTTCACTCCCTTTAAGGAGTCTCAAAGCGGCTAACATTCTCCTTTCCCTTCCTCCCCCACAACAAACACTCTGTGAGGTGAGTGGGGCTGAGAGACTTCAAAGAAGTGTGACTGGCCCAAGGTCACCCAGCAGCTGCATGTGGAGGAGCGGAGACGCGAACCCGGTTCCCCAGATCACAAGACTACCGCTCTTAATCACTACACCACACTGGCTCTCGTGGTCCACCTTCACAAGCATACAGTAAGGTTGGTAGTACAACAGCTTTGTAAACAAGCATTTTGGTTTCCCTGCGAATGTCCTGGCCCTTAAACACTCTGCACTTCAGTCGGGAGAAAGCTGCACTCGCAGAGCTCAGCGATGTTGAATTTTGGCATCAGTGTCAGCCACTGTAGAAAGATAACTGCGCAGGTATGAGAAGTGATCAACATTTTCCAACGGTACACTGTTGAGTTGGATTGTTGCATGTCTAGATCAGGTACAAATCTTATATATTTCGAACGTAGTCCCATCTAGCAGCCTTATTTGTGCCTTATAGCTAATGGTCCCATTCACACTAGGCTTACTCTTACGCAGGAAACTTGCAGCTGAGCTGTGCTTGGATTTGTAATCTCTGTGTCAAGCTTGTCAACATCTGACTAAGTGTCTATTTTTTCTAAGTCAGCATTTCCCCCATTTAAAGAATAAATCATGAAAAAACCGAAGATGCAATCCTGCCTAACCACTCTTCCTATTCATTACCTTCATGGTGAACTGGGCATTTAATCTGGTAATATTTTGTGCCATTCAAAAGAACTTTCTCCCATGATAAACTCAGAGAGGATGTTCAATCAGCCATACTCAGCTGCTTCATTGCTTTCAGGTAATGCTACATTAATTTAGAGAAGCATGATGTTGTTCCACCATCATCACTGGTATTATGGCAAGGCAACAAGAAGGTTCCCAGCTGTAAAATATATCGGCCGGGGGCAAGGGGCAGAATAGCCATGTAGCCAAAAATGTATCATTCCCAAAACATTTCAAATGATGCCATTTGATCTGCTCATCTGTGATGATTAGGAAACTTCTGTAAATAAATACCAGCGTCCTTTCCAACTCTACAATTCTACAATTCTATGTCTTAAAATTGAAATCAAACCATACAGGTAATTTCTGAAACAGATGGTTACTTACTCCCCCACTTTGCTGCAAGTTTTATGGCATTTCAAAGCACTGCGGATATTCATGGCTATACCTGGTCACAATTATTTTGGAGGCTTGATGATGGAGCACAGAGAACAACTGGGAACCTGAAAACATTGCTTTGTAACATGCCACAATTTGGATTCCCTGTCTCCTGGTCGTGAGTATTATATCATTTTTATGGTGAAAACAAATATCAAGCACTCCTTGGGTACTGGAGCCTCAGAAAGTGCACAAAT
The DNA here is from genome assembly GCF_964106645.2 of Podarcis pityusensis. Lineage (NCBI taxonomy): Eukaryota > Metazoa > Chordata > Lepidosauria > Squamata > Lacertidae > Podarcis > Podarcis pityusensis. Next base: position 65,518,351 of record NC_138031.1, read on the forward strand.
GTTCTTTTGTTACCTAACAGTGCTGAACACACAATAGTTAGTCAGTCCATGGTAAGCCTTTCACACTAGAAATACAAGCCAGAAAAACAAACTCCCTGCTACACAAATAATAGGATACCAATCAGGATATTCTGGAGGAGCAAAATGATAACTTCCGGGAGCGTCTCATTCTCTCCTCATGGACAGCAATTAAAGCTGTCCATGAAAGATGTACACTTATTAAGCAGATCTTTTTTTAGAAGTCTCTCTTCACGCACAGCAATGACTTACATAGATATCAGGGTACTTTTCAAGATATCCTAGTGGAGCAAAATGTCAGTTTCTGTGAGCATTCACACTTCTGCTTGTCTCATGCTTTCTAGACATGAGTCTGAGTACTTTTGCCTTTGCCACACCCCCCCCAGCTTACCCCCAGAAAACCCACTCTGTAGTGCTAAATTGGAGCAGACGTTAATCCGGAGCAAACCCCATTGACATTTGCTTTGATTGAGCAGTAAACAGTGGGTTTTCCCATGGGAAAGTAGTAGGTCAAGTGGAAGTTTGGTGAGCCCATAGTCTCTCCTCATGGACAACAAAGGGGCTAGCAGCCACATCTGGAGTTTTAGCACTCCTAAGACAGCTGCAATGGAAAGAAGTACTATTCTCCCACACAACTCTTGCATAGCCAAAGAAGTCTCCCACTCACCTACCTTTATCTCTTGCAATTGAGAAAACTCTCCATTATATACCAGGAACCCTTGATGAAACTTATCACTTAAGTGTTTCTTCTTTTAACAAGAACTTCTGGGTCGTTCAGGAACCTATCCCTTCTTTATGGTTTCTTCTACTCCCATGCTAATCTAATCACCTAGGTTGGGCTGTGTCCTTGCCTAGCTCTCAAATACAGAATGGACAAGTTGCATGAGAGAGAGAGAAATAAATGTTTTCATACAGTTATTGACTCAAACATGTTGCTGCAAATATCATTTGCAATGATCATTTGCAATGAATATCATTTGCAAGGAACTATAGAAAGTTTATTGCAGCAGACTCCTTACAAGAAACTGGATGGTGGTGCATACTTTCAGACCCTCCAACATTTCTCTGATGAAAATAGGGACGTCCTATTCCATGATGGGGACGTGGGTGGCGCTGTGGGTTAAACCACAGAGCCTAGGACTTGCCGATCAGAAGGTCGGCAGTTCCAATCCCCATGACGGGGTGAGCTCCCGTTGCTCGGTCCCTGCTCCTGCCAACCTAGCAGTTCGAAAGCACGTCAAAGTGCAAGTACATGAATAGGTACCGCTCTGACGGGAAGGTAAACAGCGTTTCCGTGCCCTGCTCTGGTTCACCAGAAGCGGCTTAGTCATGCTGGCCACATGACACAGAAGCTGTACGCCGGCTCCCTTGGCCAATAAAGCGAGATGAGCGCTGCAACCCCAGAGTCGGCCACGACTGGACCTAACGGTCAAGGATCCCTTAACCTTTACCTATTCCATGATGATGATGATGATTTTATTATTTGTACCTCGCCCATCTGACTGGGTTGCGCTAGCCACTCTGGACAGCTTGCAACTTACATGGAAACATAATAAAATATTAAACATTTAAAAACTTCCCTATGCCTTCAGATGTCTTCTAAGGGTTGTATAGTTACTTATCTCCTTGGCTCAGGGGTCACATAACTCTATACCCTCCAACATTTCTCCAATGGGACATCCTAAGGAAAAATGGTATATTATGGGATCAAATCAGAAACTGGGACAGCTTCTGTAAATATGGGACTGTCCCTGGAAGATAGGGACACTTGGAGGGTCTGTTCTTTTGCTATGAGTGGCCATAACTTCTGGTACAGGGATTATCTTTTAGGGGACATACTGAAGCATTCCATTTATGCCCATGTGTTGCAAGGGCCACCATACTTTTTGTCTTTATTTCTTATGTGAGAGGAAGGACATTGTTTTTAGTAAAACATACTTGTTTTAAGAGAGGGGGACCACATTGTTACCAAGACAATACACTCCATTTTAAGTATTGACCTAAGCACCTTGGCCTAGGAAAGGTAGTCAGCTGAGGCTTAGTCATCCAGGGCAAGAAAACAGGAGACGTACCATGGCTGAACTCCATTAACATGTATCATAGGAGCAGGCCTGGAACCTCTGGAATGAGCATATGCCTTAATCTGTGTTCCTAATGCAACCAAATCACCAGGGCACACCCATTAACTAGTAGTCCAGAGCTCTAGGGACACTGTGAAACTCACAGCTAAACATGTCCATACCCATTCAGACTAGGAACCTACCCTCAAAAGATGCACATGGAAAGCTTCTTGCTAGGGTTGCCATATTTCATAAAGTGAAAATCCGGACACAAAATTTATTGAGCTCTCTCTTTTTATTTTTTTTGCTAAATCTAAAAAAAAAGAAAAAAGTTGTTGAGGTATTTTTAAGGAAACTCACACAAAAAAAAACCCTACACTTCCGGGCGTATGGCAACCCATGTCGGGTTTTCCAGGACATTTTGGCCGATTGATTTCCAGAAAATCCACCGGATGTTATTCTTGGAGGACAAATTGGAGGATGTATGGCAGTCCTACTCTTGCAACCTCACATATCTTTGCAGTCATCACTCATGGCAGAAAAATGAAAATCCAGCTAGCATTCTACATAACACTTCCTCTCCTTTGTTTTAGGAAAACAGAGAAGAGTATTTCAAATCTAGAATTCTGGGTAGTCAAGCTTCTACTTATGAGCGCTGCCTCTCCCCAGGTATTTCTCTTGACTTTTTGTCCCCTTTTCATCTCTATTTTTATCACTGGGCTTTGGGAGGCCTCCAGAGGAACTCACAGCTTGCCAGTACTTTATTTCTCCCTTCACAAACTTCACTCAGGCCTGACCGATACTTGTCAGGGTTCAAGCTACCCATGATCCTCCATCATAACCTTTCCACTGAATGTTAATAAATAGCAGCCTCTGAGCAATCTGTATATATTAAATTGCAGGTACAACTTCTGCAACTGCTGTTGTCTGGGCCTCTGCTATACCTTTTAATTGTATCATTACTCATGGCATACACACCATTAGCTTTAATGAATTATTCAGCTCAGTTATGGTGAGTTAGCTGTTAAGTGGTTGCAGGATTGAGACCTTTGTACTTTATTATCCAGCTGCGCCTTTGGCTCTGCCCCTACTCCTCATGTTGTCCATGGCGGAATGGAATAATGCACAGGTTGGCGGCAAATAAATACAAAATGACGTCTGGCTATAACCAACTACGAAGCCCGGGCATAGAGTATTATTTTGCTGGACTGAATTCCTGATTCTCTTTCTTTGCTGACTATTGGTACTTTAACCTCGGAGGTTTGGGTTTGGTGGGGTGGAGGCAGTTAACTAACTGCAATTATCTTTTTTTAAGTGCCAACAAATAATGCAAGCGTTACATAAAATGTTTTAATCAGTCTTTAGCTGGATCCCCAAATCCAGAAATATTGTGTGACAGAAACGAGCCAGCAGTTACAGTGGTACCTCGGGTTAAGTTCTTAATTCGTTCCGGAGGTCAATTCTTAACCTGAAAATGTTCTTAACCTGAAGCACCACTTTAGCTAATGGGGCCTCCTGCTGCCGCCGCGCCGCTGGAGCACAATTTCTGTTCTCATCCATTACAGCGGAGTCTGTAATCTGAAGCGTATGTAACCCGAGGTACCAGTGTAATCACACCAGGTTAGTTGGAGGTAACTCTTTATCAGCAAGGATAGGATCTGCACAGGAGTGTCAGGCCTAATGAGCACAGCAACTCGTCTCTGGCAGGTTTTGCCCCAATGAAACAGTTGCTGAGACTGAAGGTCCCTGCCTCCCCACAACTGCCTAAGTCCCCTCCTCTCCAGGGCTTCCCCCAAGCAATCTGAGACGGCGTCTGCATGAAGCTAACTTCTTCTCCACCTTCTTCATGCCTCTCCTGGTTCTGGGAGACTGGGGAGAGGGGAGTTCGTCGAAGCAGAAGAGAGAGACACCCATGCCTTTTCAGCAGCCGGATTCATTTGTACAGTGGTACCTTGGGTTACATACGCTTCAGGTTACAGACTTCGCTAACCCAGAAATATTACCTCTGGTTAAGAACTTTGCTTCAGGATGAGAACAGAAATCGTGCTTCGGCAGCGCAGCAGCAGCAGGAGGCCCCATTAGCTAAAGTGGTGCTTCAGGTTAAGAACAGTTTCAGGTTAAGAACAGACCTCCAGAACGAATTAAGTACTTAACCTGAGGTACCACTGTACCTCCCTCCTCTTCAGCTTCTGTCACAGACTCCCACCACTCACTAAGCCCTGTTCTTCTTCAGCTTCTGACACCTCCTCCGTTCTTTCTCCCCCTTCTTATTCTGACCACTCATCTTCATCCCATCACCAATCCCCTGGCTCTGAGCCTTCTAACCTTGAGGGTTCCCCTACCATTTGGTTCCTCCTACCATTCCTCTGTGTCCAACCAGTCCGCATGTGGGAAGAGAATTAGACACACCTTGAGGAACTCAGAATGCTGGTGCTTTTATTTTAACAAAAAATAAATACAGTCGTACCTTGGATCCCAAGCGCCCTGGAACTCGGATGTTTTGGCTCCTGAACGCCGCAAACACGGAAGTGATTGTTCCAGTTTGTGAAAGTTCTTTTTGAACCTGAATGTCCGACTGGGCTTCTGCAGCTTCTGATTGGCTGCAGAAGATTCCTGCAGCCAATCAGAAGCTTCGCTTTGGTTTCCGAACGTTTTGAAAGTTAAATGGACCTCCGGAACAGATTTCATTCGACTTCCAAGGTACAATGGTAAAAGAATAATCCTAATGGACTGCCAATTGAAACATGACTGCCCCCCCCCCCACTTTTAAGAAGTCAACCATCTATTATTCCTTTGTGGGGAAAGGCCGTAACATTTGGCACTTGTTAGTTTAGAAGAAAAGGAAAGAACGGCAAGAATGTGATATAGCTATCTAAAATTATGCATGGTATAGAGAAAGTGGACAGGAAGACGTTCTTTTCACAAAACACTAGAACCTGGAAACAGGAGCAGGAATTGCTGGTGCTCAGTCGTTCTTTCCATATGCAGAACAGGAATCAATCCAGAAAATACAATCAGCATATGCTGTTGTTGTTTTCAATCTGCAAACAATATGTAATTGATGTCTCTCTCCTCCCGCCCGCCCCAGTTTGCATTGTATTTCCTTTGCGTTGAAATTAATGGAGCTTGCATTGAAAGCAACGCCGTGGTATAAAGTAATAATGATGTAATTATTATATTACATTGGTGTTTAGCCAGCTTTCAATTTCCCGCAATGTCCAAGAGTGACGCTTGATCAAGGCAGTGTGAAAAATTAAAAGGTAGGCTATAGCCAGCCTCCAGACACAGCTCAGAGTGCATGGACAGAAAAAGTGCTTAAGAGGGACCAAGAGCAGGGACAAATAGTGGTAGAGCATGAAACTCTTAATATCGGTGTTAAGTTGTGGGCGAACATATCAGACGACACAGCGATTCTTCCAAAGCAGCTCTTTATTTGTAAGCTGGAACAGAACTGAACTGAGGAGCTCAGTCAGCCTGCTTTTATAGAGCTCCAGAACAGCGTAACTGTTGCAACTTTCTAAAACTATCCAATCACTGAATGTCACTTTCAATCCTTCATTTGCATACAAACTATCCAATCACTGAACGTCACTTTTGATCCTTCATTTGCATAACTATCTACAGTATCCCCCTGCTGGCCCAGGGTGAGAACTTCAGTACATAACAATCGGGGTCATGGGTTTGAGTCCCACATTGGGCAAAAGATTACAGGGGGTTGGACTAGATGACCCTCATGGTCCCTTCCAACTCCACGATTCTATGATTCCTGGTCTGAGTGCTGGCCCTGCACTTCAGTGTTAAGCATCTTGCCTCCTAATTTCCCGTGCTAACTAAATAACAATTCAATCTATTTGTAATCGTCATTACTTATTATCTTCATCACTCACTCTCTTCTTAAAGGTTTTCTGTGTTCTCTGTACTTGCACAAAAGCATTTGTAGTCCATTATTGCTGCACGGCTTCATGAGAGAACACTCTTCCTTAGCCTTTTGTTAAATAGCACCGTGCTTGAAATATTATCTCAGATCAGAGCCTACTATCAAGCAACCTAGGATTACAGGATCAAGGAATCTAAAATAAGTCTAAAATTAATTTGTATAATATGCAGAATGCCTTTGCATACATTTCCCATACAATCAGATGTGTGCCTTACCAATTTCTTAAGACTTTTTGAGTAACTTCCTTGTTTTTCTTACCTCAATATTTTAATGTGTAAGTGTAACAGGACTGGCAACTCAACCCTCCGTGTGTACACAGCAGTAAAGTCACACTATGTCATTGAGACTTACTTCCAGGAAAGTGTGCATAGGATCGCTCTGGAATCCCAGGCTGTGGAGAAGAATACAGTGGTACCTCGGGTTACATACGCTTCAGGTTACATACACTTCAGGTTACAGACTCTGCTAACCCAGAAATAGTGCTTCAGGTTAAGAACTTTGCTTCAGGATGAGAACAGAAATCGTGCTCTGGCTGCGCGGCAGCAGCAGGAGACCCCATTAGCTAAAGTGGTGCTTCAGGTTAAGAACAGATTCAGGTTAAGTACGGACCTCCAGAATGAATTAAGTACTTAACCCGAGGTACCACTGTATATTTTTTAAGAAACTGCAAGCAGTTTGAGAGTGGTTCCACTTCCCAACATCTCACTGTCATCTCTAGTTTAAATAGATTTTGTAGGCTTGGGAAATAAGACAAAAGCTTGTTTACCAGAAGCAAAAGTTGGATGAGAGTACACACCACAAGTATCAACCCCTCTTTCAAACTACCTTCAACTCTGAAAAAGTTACCGGCAGACTCCAGCCTCACATGTTACTTATGAGAACAAAACAAAAGCTTCTATTTATTTCTTACATTTGTATTCCACCATTCCTCCAGGGATCTTAAGAAGGAAAACAAGGTTCCCTCTTTTTTTATCCTCACAACAAACCTGAGCTTTATGGCAGAGTGGAAATCTGAACATGAGTCTCCCCAGTATTAGTCCAACTCTCTAGCCCAGAGCTTTCCAGACTTTTCATGTCGGTGACACACTTTTTGGACATGCATCATTTCGCAACACAGTAATTCAGTTTTCCTTACAAACTGGAGGTTAGACTAACCCCTTTCCAGCCCCAGGAGGAGCACGGGGAGCGTTTGTGCAACACACCTATACACTGCAGCTGACACACTGATGTGTCGCGACACACATTTTGGAAAGCTCTGCTCCAGCCTGTATACCACACTGGCAATGTCAAGCAGACAGAACAGCAGCTCAAGTACATAAACATCTCTGGTGATATGACACAGGTAGAGGAGTGGGTGGCGGTGTGGTGTAAACCACTGAGCCTCTTGGGCTTGCTGATCAGAAGGTCGGCGGTTCGAATCCCCATGACAGGGTGAGCTCCTGTTGCTCTGTCCCAGTTCCTGCCAACCTAACTGTTCAAAAGCACGTCAAAGTGCAAGTAGATAAATAGGTACCGCTGTGGCGGGAAGGTAAATGGTGTTTCTGTGTGCTCTGGTTTCTGTCACTGTGTTCCATTGTGCCAGAAGCGGTTTAGTCATGCTGGCCACATGACCCGGAAAGATGTCTGTGGACAAATGCCAGGTCCCGCCCGGCCTGAAAGCCAGTTGAGCGCCGCAACCCCATAGTCACCTTTGACTGGACTTAACCGTCTAGGGGGCCTTTACCTTTTTACCTTTATGACACAGGTTCATTAAATTTAATCTCACACCCATGCTACAACTTGAATAAATGCCATACCACCAAATAGGTTTTATTTTTAAATTGTAGAAAAAAGCTACCTTAACATTTATGTTTTGTTTCTTTCCTGAGGAGAGACCTACAAGCGGTGGAGACTGTGTAGTACATATGTACCAGTGCTGAAGAGAAAATTATCTAATTACATGTCTGAAATTCTGTGAGTTGTGGATTTGAGTAACCTCCCTGAGAAGAAATAGAAAAATTCCTTCCTGTAGCACCTTAAAGACCAACTAAGTTAGTTCTTGGTATAAGCTTTCGTGTGCAAGCACACTTCTTCAGATACACTGAAACAGAAGTTACCAGATCCTTCTATATATTGAGAAGGTGGGGAGGGGTATTACTTAGAAGGGTGGTGGGAATCGGAGATTGGCAGATAGCTGAGATGAGCCTGTTGACGACTCTTAACGACTGTAATAGGTCTTACAGGAAAAGGCAAGGGGTGAGAAGGTGAGAAATGGCTAAGTCATGTATAATGAGATAAGAATCCAATGTCTTTGTTCAAACCAGGTTTCTCCATTGTTTTAAGTTTGGTAATGAGTTGTAATTCAGCAGCTTCTCTTTCCAGTCTATTTCTGAAATTCCTTTGTAGTAAAACAGCTACTTTGAGATCTTGTATAGAATGTCCTGGGAGATTGAAGTGTTCTCCTACTGGTTTCTCTGTTTTGTGATTCTTGATGTCAGACCAACACGGCTACCCATCTGTAACTGGCTCCCTGAGAAGGAGTACTTTTATATTAATGTGGTTGTGTGGGAATGAGATGGTGAGAGGAATTTTTATTTTGTTTTTTGTATGAGGAGAAAGCAGGGCTGCCTAGCTGTGTGTAAATGCCTTTGTGAGTAGTTGCAAGAAAAGCTGGGTGAAATAATATTTCAGATAGTTGCCATGCCTCAGACATCATGAGACATCATATTTCTGAGAAAGTACAAACCAAGAGTCTGAATGTACCTCTGCTTTTCAATGAACAGGTATGTCCATACGTGCTGAATCTGCACATATCCAAACTGGGAGTGTGGTTTTCCAACAACTGTGCCAACACAACACAAAACAAAACATGGCATTATATTGGCATTATACTGACGCTACTCTGTCATGGAAGGCCTAGGAGCCAGAAAAGACACATAGCATTAGCATGTAAATTAGTTTCAGTAAATTGCTCCAGCCTGACTGGTTTGTGGATTGCAGGCAACCATAGTAATCCAGGTCAGAATAATTAGATGTTCTTCATACAACAGGCTCCAAGGAATTAGAAGATATCCCCTAAATGGTGCATTGAAATAGCTAGATTACAATTCATTTATTGCTTCTTTGCTTGGATTTTTAGCACACCCACCACCCCAGAAGCTGTAAATGGATCACAACAAAAAGGTGTTGTACAAAGGTAAACTTTATATTCAGTGCTTCACTCATCTTTTTTCCCTGGCCCTCCCCATCACTGGTGTGTGGCCCACAGAAAGTTGACTTAAAATTATGTTCTACTGGTTAGAATGTTGGACTAGAACTGGGGGAAACCAAAGTTCGTATCCCCACTGAGCTATTTTGTTCTTGGCAGTTTCCCCTCTCTCCTGCAGCCCCAAACATCCCCTGCAGATCTATTCTGAAGGGTTGAGGAAACCCTCTGGAGCAGACCTTGTGGGCCCTGGGAGCTACAGCTTGATTGTTGCCATGGCAACATAGCCAGCCCTTCAGATATGAAGATGTGGGTACTTAACTGGCCATCCTCTTGACAAGAAAACTGTTTGACCAGTTCAGCAGGTCCTTCTACTACCAGCCTCCAATGAGATCTGAGCAGCATTTTATCCTCACAACAGTTCTGTTGGGGTGGCAAGGCTGAAAGAGACTCATCTCAAAACCTTACAGAGAGCATCATGGTATAGGCTTTACATCCAGGTTCCCCACATCCAAGTCAAACACACATCATCATCAACACCACCACCACCACCACCATCATCACAGTTGTTATTCAGAATCGGTGTTACATCGAAAAAATAAAGAAGAAATCAAAACAGGAATTTGTTTCAAAATGGGAGGTTTTCAAAGAATATCTGAAAAATAAACATAGTAGTTTAAATTCTGCTGCAGCATTCGAGGAACTTCAGTAATAGTTGCAAGGTAGATATAAGAAATTAGATATATTAAGAAAAAGTTTAATTATGATAAAAGTGTGTATTGGCAATAAGTAATATGAAATCGAAATATGGAATAGACGGGAGGTTGGGTCTTTAGTGTTAAGAGCAATATATGTTTTATTGTTTGCTCAGAAAATTATGTGTCTATGGTTATTCCTGTGTGTAATTTGGTATTTGTGTTTTTTTCTTTTTTCCTGCTGTATCAATAAAAATCTTTTTAAAAAAGAAAAAAGAATAGGTGTTACATCTCTCAAAACAAGATAGCACGAAGGATATTGGAACACAGCTGTTGTTGTTGTTGCCTACAACAAAACATAGAAGAAATAATGGATACTATAAAAACACCAAGGCTAACTTTACTGGGAGAAATTAGTCACATCCTCTCTGAAAACACAAGAATAAGCAGCTCAGATATGTATAATGTAATATTGTCTTTGTTTGTGTTAAGCCCTTTCAAACCTGATAGAATACTGATAAATGAAGTAAGCCAGAAAGATAAAACCATCCTATATAATTTATTATCCATTCCTCTTTAAGACAAGAGCTTCCTTTTTCAACACATGGTGCAAACATGCTGTAGGATACACATGAAGAACTCCTGTGATCAACAGGATCAACCACAGTGGCAAGACTGGCCTGAAATTTGTGTAAGACCCACCATATAGCCCAGAAAGGTGCAGGTGCAGCTGGATGAGGTCATATTAGCTTCTTCCCTTTAACATGATAATGAGGGAATGTGCCATATTCTGGAAATGGCATGCCGCCATTCAGTCAGGGCTGACTGGTGATGCTGTGATTCAGTTTGATGCTGTGATTCAGTCTGGGGTAGCCTCAGTTTTCAGTACCAGTGCATCCACTGCTGTAGACCACTTCCAAATTTACGGTACATTATTCCCACAAGATGAATATTGCATTCTTCTTATATACTGAAAAAGCTTGTATTCTTAATTAGGTTCCTAAATGAAAACTGAGCTTTATTTTTGTTTTATTTTTAAAAAGCCTTTATTTAACATTCAAACAATAACAATAACTAACACAACAATTCACTACATTCTACCATCCTTAATAATACATAGCATTACAAAACATCACAACGACTGGATCGACATTCCATATATTTTTTAAACCTTATCTGTTTTACATAACAAAGAAGAAAGAAAAAGTAAGTGAGAAAAAAAAAAGAGGAAAAGAGAAAAAGAATAAAAAATAAGGAAAAAATGGGGGGAAATTTATAAATTTGACTTCTGATTAGACTCATTGTATTGTTGTTTTACACACAGTTTCAAATTACCATTGATTTTCTTTATTCTTATCAAAGAAAGGAGTTGTTATCTATACTTTTTCTTTTACAAGAATCATTCGAGTTCTGCCAGGAGATTGTTGGTGTTACAATAATTTTTCAAAAAAAGAAAAGAAAAGAAAGAAAGAAGAAGAAAACTGATTTTTAGCTATAACTCATCGCAACAGTACATAATGTATTTGAATGGCCAGCACAATCAAGGTGTCAAGGGAACTAAAATCTAAGTACTCAGAAGGATGAATCTGGATCTGTCTGAGTAGCACTGACTTTTTTGGTACTATTGTGTTTGAGTGATGCCTATAAAAGACAGTAGAAGCATGCCAGATCTTTGGAAATTGGATATTAAGCCACCTTATTAATTACAAACCGCTTAATTTTAAAAGCACCTTTAAGTGGTGTACATAAAACAGTACAGTGGTACCTCGGGTTACATACGCTTCAGGTTACAAACGCTTCAGGTTACAGACTCCGCTAACCCAGAAATAGTACCTCGAGTTAAGAACTTTGCTTCAGGATGAGAACAGTAATCGCGCTGCGGCGGCACAGCCGCAGCGGGAGGCCCCATTAGCTAAAGTGGTGCTTCAGGTTAAGAACAGTTTCAGGTTAAGAACAGACCTCCAGAACGAATTAAGTACTTAACCCAAGGTACCACTGTATAAAGTAATTATCAATAATGTGCAGATAAAGTCAACATTTAAAAACAAACACTAAATTATATACAGTGGTACCTTGGGTTACATACACTTCAGGTTACAGACGCTTCAGGTTACAGACTCCGATAACCCAGAAATAGTGCTTCAGGTTAAGAACTTTGCTTCAGGATGAGAACAGAAATCATGCTCCAGCGGCGCAGTGGCAGCAGGAGGCCCCACTAGCTAAAGTGGTGCTTCAGGTTAAGAACAGTTTCAGGTTAAGTACGGACCTCTGGAACGAATTAAGTACTTAACCTGAGGTACCACTGTAACTGGATGTGTTTGTTTGGGGGGGGGGGGAGTTTCTAGCAAGTGTCTAAAATGCTATAATGAAGGTGACTCCAAATGTTAACCTTTTGGTTCCTTAGCATGGATATGATAAAGAGGAAACCAGGGAACAACCAAAACTCAAGTCTCAGCGATGCTTGTATTCCACAAGCACCTTCTTGGCTCAATTTCATCACAAGCTCTTGCTAGGTAAACATATAACACTGCCTTTCCCAACCTGACCCTTCCCAGATGTTTGGAGTACAACTCCCATCATCCCCACCCAGCATGGTCAACGGTCATGAACAATGCGAATTACAGCTCAAAACATCTCAAAGGAACCAAGTTAGGGAATGCTGGTGTAACCACATGTTGGATTTGAGGAGAGTAGAACTTGTATCCATCCAGCTGCTGCTGCTGCTGAACACATATGCTTTGGCATTGCGGGTCCCTTGCCCATCGTTTCTTGGAACAAATATGGCTAAAGGTGCCTGTATGTTACGAGTCTCTCTCCACCCCATCCCCACCACCACTGACCCCATTTTATCCTGCTTTTCAAAACACAGACCATGGGGAAACAGGATAAACCACAGTTAAACTTCCCACAACACACCAATGACATGTATATCTTTTTGCGGTCAAACCAAAAATTTTGGATTGGTTTTGATCACTTTTCAGATAACCTAATAAGAGAAAGAATGGCCTGCTCTGAGTTCCTGTTTAAAGGAGAAATCCAGAATTTAAGGTGAAAGAACAAGTAAAAATAATGTGGACAATATCCAGCAAAGTCATACTTGGAATGTTGTTGCTGTTTAGTCATTTAGTCGTGTCCGACTCTTCGTGACCCCATGGACCAGAGCACACCAGGCACTCCGGTCTTCCACTGCCTCCCACAGTTTGGTCAAACTCATGCTGGTAGCTTCGAGAACACTGTCCAACCATCTCGTCCTCTGTCGTCCCCTTCTCCTTGTGCCCTCCATCTTTCCCAACATCAGGGTCTTTTCCAGGGAGCCTTCTCTTCTCATGAGGTGGCCAAAGTATTGGAGTCTCAGCTTCAGGATCTGTCCTTCCAGTGAGCATACAGGGCTGATTTCCTTAAGAATGGAGAGGTTTGATCTTCTTGCAGTCCATGGGACTCTCAAGAGTCTCCTCCAGCACCAGAATTCAAAAGCATCAATTCTTCGGCGATCAGCCTTCTTTATGGTCCAGCTCTCTCTTCCATACATCACTACTGGGAAAACCATAGCTTTAACTATACGGACCTTTGTTGGCAAGGTGATGTCTCTGCTTTTTAAGATGCTGTCTAGGTTTGTCATTGCTTTTCTCCCAAGAGAAAACTTGGAATAGACTTATTCAAATCAAAGGGTTTAAGTTTCTGAATTCATTGATTTCCATAGGCCTACTTTGCGTATGATTAACAATGGATATTTCTCTCTCTCTCTCTCTCTCTCTCTCTCTCTCTCTCTCTCTCTCCCCCCCACCCACCATCCAATAAATTATTGTGTAATTACATGCCTAATGGTTGGATCTTATTTATTGAACCATCATGCTAGCACTTCGGTTTGGATGCATTAACAGCTACATCAGTGCAATGACACTAAACTAGTATTGTAAGAAACATTTTACAACATTGGTACAGGCAGTGGATGGTAGGGACGCAAAAAGAATTATTTTCATATTCTGAAACCATTCTCGGTTCATTTTCAAATAAAAATGCAGCAATAGACTTGAAGCAGACGGGAAGGGGAAAGTAATAAAGTATTATATGAGTTAAATAAATCAGCTAATAAAATCATTTTTTGTTTGTGCCATAGCTATATAAACTGATGGGAATTTGCATAAATTATGAAATGTGGTGGGGAAAGGAGGGGTGGAGGCAGAGAGACAAAGGAAGCTAAATATGGCAGTGAAAAATCTGTGGTTAGAGGGGCAAAGGACAAAGATCTAGTGGGGTTTCAAAAACACTGGAACCATTAATAACCATTACTTACTTCCATCCTGTAATTGCGAAGAAACTGAATGATTCACTAATATAATCTAATACCATTATATGATGCAGCGGTTCCTCTAAAATATCTATATTTAACTATGAATAAACATTAAATTTGCAGGCTGCAATAACTTAACATCAGATGGCTTTAAAGGAAACTGGCTAATTGAGCTAAAATCCTAAAAACTGGAGAAGTTCCAGTGGAGAGATAGGGAAACTTATGTGCCAATATTAAGATCCAAATGGGATGGTGCAATTATCGGCTAATTAGTAAGATAGCAATGCTAGTCAGAAGAATGCAAAAAAACCCTACCACAGTAGCCAATTAAGATGCCGTTAAAGCAGAGCCATTATGTACAATGCTTTTCAAATGAAAATCAAAGTAATTAATTATGTTTATATGTATTTAAATCTGAGGGCACAAACCACAGGGAAAGTCTTCTGCACAAGTTCTTCAGTATAAGCTAGTAATCTTCAGACCTGACACCCATCTTTAACCAAAACATGGACCAGGGGACCTGTTGTCTTATTTTGTTTAACCATGCATGGTAGTGGTGCTGCTAATCAGGCTGTGACCCAGTAGCAGGTCCTGATCCATCAGTTGAAGGGTCCCACCAGTTCAGTAAGCCACTGGGTTCTCAGTCGAGGGGCTTTAGCAGTATGATTCTGGGGCTCTGCTATCTGCACCACCATGGCATCAAGTTAGAGAAGGAGCTACAGTGCCATCATGGCAGATGGCCAAAGGGTGGTACTTTGAAACCCTGCTTCCACTTTCTATAGCTTCTGGCCACATTGCCTTGAAGTGTTCCTGGAGACTCTTATTTGTGCCATAACCACTCTGCTGGATTGTAGGTGAAGACCCAACATGCAATATTCTTAAGTGGTTCCTTGCTGCTGCTGCTGCTGTTGTCGAAGCAATGATTCTTCAACATCAACTTCATTGGACTGGCCATGCTGTGCAGATGCCTGCTTATTGTCTTCCAAAGCAACTACTCTATTCCAAACTTAAAAATGGAAAGCGTAATGCTGGTGGTCAACAAAAGAGGTTTAAAGACTGTCTCAAGGCAAATCTAAAAAAATGTAGTATGAACACCAACAATTGGGAAACACTTGCCTGCGAGCACTCCAATTGGAGAACAGCCTTTACCAAAGGTGTCATGGGCTTTGAAGACACTTGAACTCAGGATGCAAGGGAGAAATGTGCTAAGAGGAAGGCACGCTTGGCAAATCCACACCATGATCAACTAACTCCTGCCCGGAAACCAATGTCCCCACTGTGGAAGGATGTGTGGATCCAGAATTGGCCTCCACAGTCACTTACGGACTCATTGTTAAAACTGTGTTTATGGAAGACAATCTTACTTGGCTACAAGTGATCGCCAAAGAAGAAGAAGACTACTATTTGTACCCCACTCATCTGACTGGGTTGCCCCAGCCACTCTGGGTGGCTTCCAACAGATAAAAAAACACAATTAAACATTATGAAAGTTCCATATGCAGGGCTGGCTTCAGATGGCTCAGGGGTCAGATAACTCCATACCCTCCAATATTTCTCTGATCAAAACAGGGACGTCCTAAGGAAAAGCAGGACATTTGAGGATCAAATCAGAAACCAGGACAGTTTCTGTAAATCTGGGACTGTTGCTGGAAAATAGGGACACTTGGAGGGTCTCTGACTTTTCGGTTAATCATGCACCACACCAGACTCCCAGGGAACATCAGAACAGTTGCTTTATCAAACAGAAGATAAACAGGACTAGCTCAGAGGCCAGTCTACACAGAACTGAACTAGTGGAGAGCTGAAACACACAATATTAATGCCACCTAATAAGTCATAGGAGGAGCAACAGTTGCAGTCTATCTCCTTCAAGCATAGGAGCCAACTCCAGGGGCTGTGGAGCCTTTAGCCCCCAAAAGAAAATATTTGAGGGGGATGGCCCCCCACAAATTTGATGGACATTCCCATACAAATAGTGTGTGTGCGCGCGCGCTTTTTAAGATGCTTGCCAACAAAGGTCCGTATAGTTAAAGCTATGGTTTTCCCAAGAGTGATGTATGGAAGTGAGAGCTGGACCGTAAAGAAGGCTGATCGCGCAAGAATTGATGCTTTTGAATTCTGGTGCTGGAGGAGATTCTTGAGAGTCCCATGGACTGCAAGAAGATCAAACCTCTCCATTCTGAAGGAAATCAGCCCTGAGTGCTCACTGGAAGGACAGATCCTGAAGCTGAGGCTCCAATACTTTGGCCACCTCATGAGAAGAGAAGACTCCCTGGAAAAGACCCTGATGTTGGGAAAGATGGAGGGCACAAGGAGAAGGGGACGACAGAGGACGAGATGGTTGGACAGTGTTCTCGAAGCTACCAGCATGAGTTTGACCAAACTGCAGGAGGCAGTGGAAGACAGGAGTGCCTGGAGTGCTCTGGTCCATGGGGTCACGAAGAGTCAGACACGACTAAACGACTAAACAACAACAAGTGTGTGTGTGTGCGCGCGCGCACGCTGTGTCATGTGATTAATTATGCAGGGCGGGGCTTACCTGGGCCCCCACAATATTTTATTCAAGTTGGCACCCCTGCCTTCAAACCCTTGGCGTACCACATGCTGCACCATGTTTGTTTGCTTGCTTAAAATATTGTAAGTTGCTTTGAGTTGCTGTGGCAAAGAAAGAGCAGCTAATAAATGTACTGTAATAAATAATACCGCAGTGGCTCAGGAAGCCAACAGGATACCACTTACTGGATACCTGCTGACTTTAAGCTGGCTCTGGTTGGTTGGAACAACATGTCACTCATTAGAGCTGCTCCCGCTTTGCCCCTCCTACCTTAGCTGCTCATTTGTCTGCAAACACTTGAACAGCCTTCCAGTGAACTTCCTCTTGATTTGTGCTCTGATTTTGTATCCTTTGACATTCAGTGTGCATATTCATTTTAGCCGTAATACGAAAGGCTGCAAGGTAAGGATTGATTTTATGGAAATAAGAACCTTGTCAAATTTCATTTCATTTGTGTGTGTGTGTGTGTGTGTGTGTGTGTGGAGGCTGCAGGTCTGGATGATAAATATAACTGTGTTGACATATCAGATTAGAAACCTATCTATCCACATGCACATTAATTTTGAAGGAAGTTCCAGCGGAGTCAATGGGACTTGCTTCTAATTAAGCATGCTTAGAGCTGAGTCATAAATTATTTGAGTTTAGCACACTGTGAAATTCTCATGAAGAATTAGTACTGTTGGTGGCAGATAATGCGACCTGTACAGATCAAGAACTATAAAGCTGGTTGTTGGAACCCGTATTTTTGAAGTGGGACCTGTAATAAAATGTTGCAGTGTGGAGATCTGCAGTTCAGGATTCCGCCAACCAGCCATGCCTTTTTCCAGGATACTCCATTCCACATGGACCGTATCCTGGTTTGCTGTCTGCCTGCCTCCTCTCCCTACAGACAATCAGCGTCATGTGCCCATTGAGCATATTTAGGACCCTTAATTGTTTATACTTCTGCAAAAGTTGGCATTTCCCTGAGCCTGGTGATACCTTTCTCTTGTGCATGGATGACTGCGGAAGGATGTACACTGGGCAAAAGAATTTGCAATTAGTCTATACATTAGTGTGCGTATATTGTGTACCTAATCCCCACTAGAAGAAAGCTGCAGCCTGCCTAATCAACTGTTTAGAGATGGGAAAGTTTGGATTTAATCACCGCTCAGCCCTCTTCACTTGCACATTTTTGGATTGGATTTTTGTATATTAATAGGGATACAAGAAACAGGACCAAAGATGAGATATTTGAGCGTGGGCACTGATAAAATTGTTACAGGGCTGGGTCCTATAGAAGAATGCTAAAAAGAAAAAAAAACCAAATAAAGGAAACATTTTATTTGATTCTTTAAAAGAAAATTTGAATTGCTATCCCAAATTTGTAAGCCTACATCCTATAGGCTTGGAGGAGATCGTGCTAGGTTTTTTAACTCAAGGCATGTTAGCAGTAACTTTTTTTAGCAGCACGCAACACAATCTCTAGAAACCAGTATCAACAAGAGGGGAGAAAGCCTGGTGAATGTATTGGCAGCAGGCAGCATTCCTAAGGACATTTCCCTGAAAGGGCAGGGAAAGAAATGGGATTAGCTTCTGAGCAATGGTTTATGAAATATACTCAGAGTCGCAAAGTGATTTCATGCTCTTTATTCAGCTCATAGTGGTGAGGAGGAATGAATAATTGTCCCCTCACAGTATCTGCTTTATATACATTATTTACACAATGGGCTGCACATGATTGGCTAATTCTGGAATTCTACTGTAAGCCAATCAGGTTGTGGATTCACTTCTATCTGGAGCAGGATTGGGTGGTTCCTGCCAACCAATCATACTGCTGCATTGTTCTAGGACCAATCAGACTGCTGCATTCTGAATCCTATTGTTCTAGGACCAATCAGACTGCTGCCTTTTGGATCCTATTGTTCTAGGACCAATCAGACTGCTACAGTTTGGATCCTATTCAACTCAGTACATAACACCCCTCCCCTCTAAGTTCCAGTCCTGCCCGGGAGGTCGCATTCATAGTCCTCAAGGTATGCCGGCGGCCTACGTGTGCGTTGTGGCCTGGGGTGTTCCCTGGTCCGGGCTCCGGGTTCTGGCTCGTGTTCCAAGGATGCTGGCTGTGATGCGGCTGTTTGGTCTGGTGCAACCGGCTCGCTCAGTCGTGGTTCTGGTTCCGGTGTCCTTTCGGCCTCACGGGTCCTCTCTGTATTTACTGATTCTGCCTCTCCTGCTGGCCCCTCCTGCTCTATGGGCCTCACTGCCCCGCTGTTCCCTTGGGACTCCTCTGACCTGTCCTCCTCCTGGTTTTCTCCCGGGAATCGTCGCCGTATCTGGTCGCAGTGGCGGCGCCAGCATTGCCCCCCATCCGTTAGCACCTCGTACGACACGGGGCCAGTGACCCTGGTGATTGTGGCGGGTACCCATGCTGGGCCTGCCCCAAAATTCTTTGCGTACACTGGGTCCTGGGCCTCGAAGGTCCGGGGGTTCCTGCCTTCCCCCACCACTACCTCATCCTGAGCTCTATCGGGGTGAAGGCGGTCCAATCTGATTGCAAGGCGCCGACCCATTAGTAGTTCAGCGGGGCTCCGGCCAGTCGTTGAGCTGGGGGTGCTGTGCTGTGCTAGAAGGAATGTGGCAAGGCGGTACTCCCAGTCCCCTTGCGTCATGCGGCGAAGGGTGTCCTTGGTGGTCCGCACCATGCGTTCTGCTTGGCCATTGGTGGCAGGGTGGAACGGCGCCGAACGGATGTGGCGGATGGCGTTCTGCGCTGTGAAGGTTTGGAATTCTCCTGACGTAAATGCAGTCCCGTTGTCTGAGACGAGAGTGTCAGGGAGCCCGTGGGTTGCAAACAGCCTGCGTAGTACCCGGATGGCTGCGGACGTGGAAGTGGACGGTACCAGTGCGACTTCCAGCCATTTGGTGTAGGAGTCCACCACTATGAAGAATGTTTTCCCCTGAAAGGGGCCAGCGAAATCCACATGCAGGCGTGACCATGGTGCTCGGGCGGACTCCCAGGACTGGACTGGGGCCCTTGGGGGATCTGGGCGGGATTCTTGGCAGGCCTGGCAGTGTTTGACCCAGGCCTCTATCTCTCCATCGATCCCCGGCCACCACACATAACTCCTGGCAAGGGCCTTCATTCTTACTACCCCTGGATGTGTCTCGTGTAGGGCTGTGAGGACCCTTTTGCAGAGGGGCTGGGGAACAACGACTCTGCTTCCCCATAACAGGCACCCCTTGTGGGCCGACAGTTCATGTTTGCGGGTTGTGTAGCCGGCGAATTCTGGCCCGGGGCTGCTGCTGGGCCATCCCCTCCACACCCAGTCCAGGACCCGGGAGATGACCCTATCTTTCTTGGAATGGTGTGCAACTTCTTGTGCCTGAATGGGGCGGTCGGGAAGCAGCTCCAGGCTCATAACCTCTTGTGCAGGTGCTGGGTCAGGGCCTGTTTCCGGTAGTGGTAGCCTGCTGAGGGCGTCCGCATGGCCCATCGCCTTCCCAGGTCGGTGAATCAGTGCATACTGGTAGCTGGCAAGGAAAATTGACCACCTGAGGACGCGAGGAGACAGCACTTGGGGGGTCTGCTTTTCGGGGGCAAACAAGCCAAGCAACGGCTTGTGGTCAGTCACCACGGTGAAGGGCCGCCCGTACAAGAAATCATGGAATTTTTTTACTCCCTTTACGATTGCCAGACCCTCCTTGTCGATTTGCGAGTAGTTCCGCTCGGTTGTGTTGAGTGTCTGGGAAAAGTACGCCACCGGTACCTCTCTTCCATCCGGGAGTTGGTGCCCCAGGACAGCTCCAATGCCATAGGGTGAGGCGTCGCATGCTAGCACCACCGGCAGCCTCTCGTCGAAGTGTGCCAAGACCGAGTTTGAGACAAGCAAGTCCTTGACTGCCTGGAATGCGGCCTCCTGGCGCTGGCCCCACACCCAAGGGGCCCGCTTGTCCAGGAGTCTGTGTAGGGGCTCCGCTACCGCCGCCTTGTGGGGAAGGAAGGAATGGTAAAAGTTCAATAGTCCCAAGAAGGCCTGAAGTTCAGTCTTGCTCTTGGGCGCTGGGGCATCACAAATGGCCCGTACCTTGTCCCCAGTCGGGTGGACCCCTTCTGCGTCCACCATAAATCCCAGAAAGTCCACCTGAGGCACTCCTAGTAGACATTTTTCCCGCTTCACCTTGAGACCCGCCGTCTGGAAACGGTGCAGAACGGTGCGGAGGCGGTCCTCAAACTCCTCTGGTGTGGGGCCGGCAATCAACACATCATCGAAGAAGGGGGTGACGCCAGGAATCCCTTTAAGGAGAGAGTCCATTATATTCTGGAATATGCCTGGTGCCACGCTGACACCGAATTGCAGCCGCTTTACCCTGAACGCTCCTCTGTGCGTCACAATCGTCTGTGCCTCTGCTGTGGCCTCATCTACTGGCAGCTGTTGATATGCTTGGGCCAAGTCCAGCTTGCCAAAAATTTTCGACCCAGCCAGGGTGGCAAGGACATGGCTGACCACTGGCACTGGGTATGCGTGGGCCGTGAGGGCCTTGTTTATGGTACATTTGTAGTCTGCGCAGATGCGGACCGAACCATTAGGCTTGACGGGTGTGACGATTGGGGTTTCCCGGGGAGCATTAGGCACCGGCTCCAGCACTCCTTGCTCTACGAGTCGGTCCAATTCCTCGTCTATACGGGGTTTCAAGGCGAACGGGACCCGGCGGGCCTTGAGCCTGACCGGTCGTACTGCGGGGTCAAGCTGTAGCGCAATGGGGGGGCCCGTATACTGTCCCAATTTCCCATCGAAAACCCCTGGAAATTCCTTGCATATGGCGTCCACGTCCACTTGTAAGCTAGTGTGGTTCACCCCGGTGACAGCTAGCCCCAGTGGTCCAAACCATGCCAATCCCAGTAAGCTAATGTAGGGGCCCTTGACCACAAGCAAGTCCAGTTGCCGCGTCCGCCCTCGGTATTGCACCCTGAAGGTCCCCACCCCCATTGTGGGGACCTTACGTTTCTGGAAGTCCCGGAGGGTGAATGGGGCCGGCCTGAGTTTGGGACCCCCAGTGGGACACAGTTTCCTTAAGGTCCTTGCCGAGATTATGGATAGAGTTGAACCCGTGTCAAGCTCCATGCGGCATGGGGCCCCCTCTATCTGTACCTCTACATAAATTTTCTCTACGTTGGGGTGGGGCAACTGGTATACCTGGAAGTCCGTGAGCTCCGTCGAGTTGCCTTGGTGCGTTGGGCCCCGGGACCTGGGGCTCTTGGATTGGTCATCTGATGCCTGGTGTCGGGTGGGCCGAGCCCGACACACCCGGGCGATGTGTCCCGATTTTCTGCACTGCCTGCACTCTGCGTTGCGGAAACGGCAGGTCCTCCTCTCGTGACTCTCCCCGCAGCTTGCGCAGTTCCCTCCTTCTCGTCGAGGCAGCTGTGGTCTGTGCGCTGCTTGAGTGCGCTGCTGTACTCGGTGCACCTCCTCCCTGTCGGATCCTGAGTCGTCGGTGAGGTCTTCATGGTGGACCCTCGGTTGGGATGGCAGGCTCGGCCGTGCCTCTTGGGTCGACCTCTCGGCAGCTTCTGTTGCCAGGGCCTCCTCCAGAGCGACCTGGAACGTTAGGTCCTTCTTAGCGTAGAGGCGCCGTTGCAGCTTCTCATCCTTCAGGCCACCGACGAGGCGGTCACGAAGCATGTTCTCCAGCTCTGAGAAGTTGCAGAACCGGGCGGCTTGGCGGAGAGAGGTCACAAACCCAGTTATGGTTTCCCCAGGGGCTTGCCGCTTTGCGTAGAAGGCATTTCGACGAGCCACCACTGAGGGCTGCGGCGAAAAGTGCCCCTTCAGCTGTTCCATTATTGTTTTGTATGGAACAGTAGCGACGTCTTCAGGCGCAAGGAGAGCCCGGGCGATTTCAAACGTCTCCTCTCCGCAGACGCTGAAGAATATCGCCCTCTTCTTGGCGTCTTCTTCGTCGGTGACCCCTTTGGCTTCTAGGAGGAAGGTGAAACGGGAGGCGTACGCTTCCCAGTCTCCAGATGCTGGGTTGAATGGCGAGAAGCTGCTGTTGGCTGCCATTCTGAGTTCCTTGTGCCCCGGAGCTGAAGCCTGGATACACGGTGCGAGGCAGCGGTGCGGCAGTTGGCGGTGCTGCGGTGCTGTGTGTGGCAGTCAGCTCAGCGGGATCCCATCCTCGTCGCCAGTGAAATATACTCAGAGTCGCAAAGTGATTTCATGCTCTTTATTCAGCTCATAGTGGTGAGGAGGAATGAATAATTGTCCCCTCACAGTATCTGCTTTATATACATTATTTACACAATGGGCTGCACATGATTGGCTAATTCTGGAATTCTACTGTAAGCCAATCAGGTTGTGGATTCACTTCTATCTGGAGCAGGATTGGGTGGTTCCTGCCAACCAATCATACTGCTGCATTGTTCTAGGACCAATCAGACTGCTGCATTCTGAATCCTATTGTTCTAGGACCAATCAGACTGCTGCCTTTTGGATCCTATTGTTCTAGGACCAATCAGACTGCTACAGTTTGGATCCTATTCAACTCAGTACATAACAGTTTAACACTCAGGTATGAGTCAGCTTCAGTCCAATTACTTCACCTTAACTGGGCTGTACATCTGGTTCACAGGTAAAAAGTTTGTCCTCTTAAAAGTGTAGCTTCAGCCACCTGCGAGACCTGGCAACCAAACCCTGTGTTGTGGGTGGGTTGATTTAATAGCCACAACATCCAATTGGTAGGTCCCTTGATGCTGGGTTTAATCAGGCCAATGGGATGCAAGCTAAATGGATCAAGGGACCTATATATACCTATGCATGTGACCCAGAGCTTCCTCTTTCAGTGCGTGCATCGGAACACCCGCCCACCTCTCCCTATATTTAGGGCATTTTGCGCTTGACCTTGCTATGCCGTCGTGTGTCGTCAGTTGTTGGGACAGGAGCACGGCAGGAATTTCTCCCACTTGGCTGATTGGCTGGTGCCATTTGGGTTTCGCCTGCTGCATAGCAAATTGTCACAACTTGTAAGGTTGCAGATAGGCTCTGGTTTAGGTGATAGGGATGGGAGAACGCTCTCGCCATCCCTATGTGAAGGGTATTCCGTTAAAGGAATCCAGGGACTTGATGGTTTGGCCAACCCCTGTGAGGGGGTTGTGCCTGTGCCTGACTCCAGGGGGGCATTTGGGTGGCAGAGATAGCCTGTTCCCTGCTTTCCACTTATCCATGTGTTCACCCTTGGCTGACCTATGCTGGTGCCCTGGGTCAGTGTTACCTGCAACATGCAGGGAGCTAGCTGAACCAGAGCCTATGCAACCACTCACTTGCTGTAATCAATAAAGTTGTGGCCTAAATTCTGCCAAAAACCAAACCAAAATTTGAGTCTTGTCTGAATTTTTTTAAGGGGGAGGTTTAAAGGTCTGAACATTCAAACAGTATCAGAAACATTGGTAGGAAGTTTGCTTAGGCTGTTGTATGCATAAAAGTTAGCCTAACAATTTCTGTCATTCTAAAATCGGTGACATTTATCATAGAAATTGTTATGCTTATTTGCCATGATATGACAGTTCCCTCCACCTGTATGGCCTACACTTTCTTTTTATTAATAATATTTTATTCTTTTTTCCATATACACAATTGCATTTGTTACATTGGAATTATATTCCAAATCAACAAAACTAGTGACTTCCCGCTCAGCCAACATCTATGTGTATAACCCAAATTACATACAATTGTGTTTTAAGGTTCTGTTTTATCTAATTTCATCCTCTCTAACGTGTTTCTTAATATATTCTGCTGTTTCCTTACACTTCAAAACCCAGCTGTGGTCTTCGCATATAGGAAATAACTTTAATATAGACTAGAAATGGTTTCCAGTCTTCTTTAAAAGATTCTAAATTTGTACATATCTTTTAGCAGTGCTTGTCAATTTTGCCATCTCTGCATAGTCCAGGATTTTCATCAACCAGTCTTCCTTTGAGGGTGTTCTCCCCTCCTTCCATTTCTGAGCATAGAGAATCCTTGCCGCTGTAGTCACATACATAAATACCGTCTAGCATCCCCAGCAGGAGGGATTATGGCCTCTTGGGAAAAGTCACTTTTAATTTTTTCTTAATTTCATTATATCTCATGTCCCCAAAGGGTATGGCCTAAACTTTCAATTAAGCATTTTTTTACTTCCTGGACAGATTTATTTTTAAGTGGCCAAATTAAGTGGCATTGCACTGTTCAGGTAACGCTATAGTGAAGCCTATAGTTTTATACTCAGATAAAAGTGCTCCTGAACGCAATGTATCATCCCCCCCTACTTCAAAAAGAGCTTCTAGAATCTCTACCCACTATTTCCATAGTGACGGCATGTGTTGAACACAGTGTTCCATTGTACCAGCCTATTCGTGCCTAAGATTAAAACAAGCATTGTTTAATTTGTCAATGTCATGAAGATGGCAACTGGGTGGAAACATGTTTGGCAGGGTCTGCCATTTTTACAAGCAAGAATATGGGAACAGGCTAAGAAAGTGGCCAATTTTAACTTCAACCCGTTTGAAGGGTATGGATTGCTAAATAAAGTACAGGTGTAAAATTTTTCCCACCTATATGATGTGTTTCTTACATAGACCTCTGCTGATTGATTGACCAATCTATGGAAAATAATTCTGAGTGTATAAAAGAGGCAGAAATGAGGGTCAACCATTTGTCCAAGACTGCTGTACCTGACAGTGACTAGCTGGAAATAGAATACAGTGGCATAATGTCTAGATGTTTGCTCTTCAGCTAAATCTTGTTGTAGAATCCATTGCTAGGGACCACAGGAAAGGTAAGCTGATTTGCTCTGTAGCTCTGAGTTTTCCTCTGTATTAGTTAGTTGCAAGTCTCCCTACTGTGTACAAGGCCTGAATTTTATTTATTTATTTATTTAAAAACAACCTTCTTCAGCTTTTCACGCAAACAAAACCATTTTTTTGCTCAGTAAAGTGTTACAAGGACTTTTCTCTCTGGAGTCTGTAATATTTAGGTGACTTTGCTAACAAATACATGATGTGAAATCCTCACACTACAACTTGCCTTGCCTCTACTCCTGTTCATTGGCTGCCACATGCAGAGAAAGGGAATCTGACAACACAATGATGTCATGTCCTCCATTCATCCCTAGGTGTTATGAGGGAGACAGAACGAGCAAGATATGTGGCAGCTCTGGTAATGTCTAATTCTGTTCCCAGTCTTTCCATTAAAAGTAAAGGTACCCCTGCCCGTTCAGGCCAGTCTTGCCAGACTCTAGGGTTGTGCGCTCATCTCACTCTATAGGTCGGGAGCCAGCGCTGTCCGCAGACACTTCCGGGTCACGTGGCCAGCGTGACAAGCTGCATCTGGCGAGCCAGCGCAGCACACGGAACACCGTTTACCTTCCCGCTGGTAAGCGGTCCCTATTTATCTACTTGCACCCGGGGGTGCTTTCAAACTGCTAGGTTGGCAGGCGCTGGGACTGAACGACGGGAGCGCACCCCGCCGCGGGAATTCGAACCGCCGACCATGCGATCGGCGAGTCCTAGGCGCTGAGGCTTTAACCCACAGCGCCACCCGCGTCCCTAGTCTTTCCACTACTTCTTGGTAAAACCCACTTGGATCTCATCCTCTGCCTCCCACTCTTTAGCAAATAGTTAGCCTCCTTCTCTGGCAATGGCTGGCAAGTCCTTCAAGGCTTGCTTGGAAAGTTCTTCCAGTGCCATCATGGCCAAATCATGCTACATGGAGTAATTGATCTATAAACCAGCAGGCCACAAATTTGTCAGGCCACATCTTGGCAAGACTTCATCTTAAACCTCCAGTGTCCCCCTGGTGGCTGCTTTGAGCATAAAGGGAAGTATAGTCTTCCCTTCGTCTCCAAAGCAATTACAGTGGTACCTTGGGTTAAGAATTTAATTCGTTCTGGAAGTCTGTTCTTAACCTGAAACTGTTCTTAACCTGAAGCACCACTTTAGCTAATGGGGCCAGCTGCTGCTGCCGTGCCGCCGGAGCACGATTTCTGTTCTCATCCTGAAGCAAAGTTCTTAACCCGAAGTACTATTTCTGGGTTAGCGGAGTCTGTAACCTGAAGTGTATGTAACCTGAAGCGTATGTAACCCGAGGTACCACTGTACTCCAGTGGTGATTTCCACCGCATATTTCACTGTGTAGGCATATAATATGAGAGATATGACAAAACGTTAAATTTTACACATTCTGCTGTAATGCTAGCTTTATTTATGACCTGCAGGTTCATTCCTAACAACAGAGGCCTCCAGCACAGATTTGAACTTTTCAACAACTTTCCCGGACAGAACAAGAAGCCAAGGTACAGAACCAAAGCCCAGAATGAAAAATGTGGAACAGCACTACCTACTGATTGAAAGTACCAGTGTGGTGCTATGAGCTACTACTCTCATCATCCAAGCTGACTGAAGCTGATGGGAGTTGTTGTCCAAATCATCTGGAGGAAACCAAGATGGTGGTTGAAGTGTAGGTGGGTTCCCAGGAGGCAAGAAAAAGTGATAGCAGCAAGAACCTTTATTGAACTAACAGAACTGGACAACAGGGGCAAAGCAACTGCTTATATACATTCCTGAAGGCCCGGGCCACTCCCACTCCCAACGTGATTGGCTGTCTAAACTTCCAAGCTGTGAATCATAACTCAGAGTTTAAGGGTCAATGGCAGAGGCCCAAATCCTGAAATGTTCTGCGACTGGATATCACATATTGAATCAGAACACAGGGGCTCAGAATCCTTAGTCCACACTCAAGGTTAGGCAAACACAGACTACTGAATACATAACAGTGGTAGCTGCTTTAGGAGCTACCAACTGAATCAGCAAATATTCAAGCATTTTCAAAGCTGACTTTGCCCAATCATCCTTCTGGCATAGGTGACAACAAGCCTACTTTTCTGGATTACACAAGGCATCTGGCTCTAACTTAGACCTTTCTGCCCTCACTTCTGCCCACAAACAAACCTGTTTGTTGGCTTGGAAAAGCCAAACTGTTCATGCTCAAAAATCACTTTGGGCCCTACCAGATGTCTTCTTTTATTGTGCATTCATGACTGTTTGTGCTCATAATAGAATCGGGAAAGTTATGCATGATTCCACTTTCAATACATTTTGCAATTCCAAATATTTCACGGCAGTCATACTGCTTCATTCCCAATCGGTGCGTGTCCTGCAACCTCCTGCTGAAATCCTGTAGCTTTCCGTAACGCACGTTCCAGTTCATTTTTCAACCAGCTTTTGTTGTGCTATAGTGACAGATTGCCCTTCCAGACAGTGGTAATGCGGTAACATTGGGGGAGCATCCCAGAACAACTGATAAAGCGGAATGATGTGCAGATTGTTGTTGTTTAGTCGTTTAGTCGTGTCTGACTCTTTGTGACCCCATGGACCAGAGCACACCAGGCACTCCTGTTTTCCACTGCCTCCCACAGTTTGGTCAAACTCATGTTTGTAGCTTCGAGAACACTGTCCATCCATCTCGTCCTCTGTCGTCCCCTTCTCGTGTGCCCTCCATCTTTCCCAACATCAGGGTCTTTTCCAGGGAGTCTTCTCTTCTCTTGAGGTGGTCAAAGTATTGGAGCCTCAGCTTCAGGATCTGTCCTTCCAGGGAGCACTCAGGGCTGATTTCCTTAAGAATGGATAGGTTTGATCTTCTTGCAGTCCATGGGACTCTCAAGAGTCTCCTCCAGCACCATAATTCAAAAGCATCAATTCTTTGGCAGTCAGCCTTCTTTATGGTCCAGCTCTCACTTCCATACATCACTACTGGGAAAACCATGGCTTTAACTAGATGTGCAGATGGTCCACTATAAATCCACTGTAAATCCACCATCATCGCATGAATGACATGTTGCAGAACACACACGCAAAAACCCACCAATCAAGAAGGGCCCTTTATCATGCAGTAGAGTAAGATAGCTCTTGCATACAAATTGTTAATTTCCTCTTCTATATCCGAGGGGTCATGCAAGATAGCCAGCCCTAATCCTGCTGCCACCACCCTGCTTCAAGGTAACAATGCAAGTTTGTGTCTCATAAATTGGTGATTTAATTTTACTGCAGTGCAACGACAACAACAACTGCTCTTCTCTCCCAGTCAGGCTCAGACTCCCTCAGATGTTGCCCAGTCTGAAAGGCAGCAAAATCAATTACCCAATGCACTAAATAGAAAGGCAATGCATGCAAAACAATGGCCATTTTAAACATTTCCTGCTTCAAGTCCAGTTAGCTCAATGTTATATACTCTGGCAGGCAATGGCCCTGTAAGGTCTCAGAGGGACTGTTAGGACATTGCAACCAATTTAATACGCAGCCTCCGCCTTTCATATGCAGCTGGGCAATTGCTCTGCACAGCTATGGATCTTTACTGCTGTGGGTATCTGTGGTGGCACAGGGCAAATGGCTTATTTCATTTATTTATTAAATTTATATACCACCTTTTCCTCCAAGGAGCTCCAAGGATGGTGTACATGGTCCTCCCCATTTCATCTCCCCAACAACCTTGCGATGTAGGTTAGGCTGAGAGACAGTAATTGGTCCAGGGTCATCCAGTGAGCTTCATGGCTGAGTGGAGATTTGAACCGTGGTAACTTTCTTTCCACAGGGCTAGAGCGCTTTTATTCTGACCAAAGGCAGAGAAAACCATCTTATGGTTCTTAGTTTTTTTGCAGCTGGCTGGTAAGAAGAAACAGCCTTAGAGTGATGTTACCTTCAGAGGACTGGTAGGACCATGGCTTTGCCTTTTCACCAGGAAATGGTGAAACAGTCCTGAAATTAGGATGGCCACTTACACATTGCCCAGACAGAGTAAACACAGCTCAAACAACAATAACATCATCATCATCATCAGTTGAAGAACAACAAGAAGAGCACACATTTGCATAACCTTTGAATATGCTAACATGTGGATAGAAGCAAGCTTATAAATAATTGCTGTAATTTAAATGGGAATACATCTCACTATAGTGGGGAACAAAGAGCAGAGACATCACCTTGCCAACAAAGGTCCGTATAGTAAAAGCTATGGTATTCCCAGTAGTGATGTATGGAAGTGAGAGCTGGACCATAAAGAAGGCTGATCGCCAAAGAATTGATGCTTTTGAATTCTGGTGCTGGAGGAGACTCTTGAGAGTCCCATGGACTGCAAGAAGATCAAACCTCTCCATTCTGAAGGAAATCAGCCCTGAGTGCTCACTGGAAGGACAGAGCCTGAAGCTGAGGCTCCAATACTTTGGCCACCTCATGAGAAGAGAAGACTCCCTGGAAAAGACCCTGATGTTGGGAAAGATGGAGGGCACAAGGAGAGGGGGACGACAGAGGACGAGATGGATGGACAGTGTTCTCGAAGCTACCAGCATGAGTTTGACCAAACTGCGGGAGGCAGTGGAAGACAGGAGTGTCTGGTGTGCTCTGGTCCATGGGGTCACGAAGAGTCAGACACGACTAAATGACTAAACAACAACAACAACATAGTGGGGAAGACCATGAGCAGGGGACTGGTATGGTGGCAGCTATGGAGGGACAGCTTCAAGGCTCCTGCTAATCTCCATCCTTAGGACTCCTGATCATTAAGCTAGACTTGAGCAAATTCAACTAATTTCAGAGCTTTCTCTTCCAATGGGGTTTCACAAACCCATATGAAGAAATATTATAATCAAGCCTTCAAGCCACAAATGAGCAGGAGAGGAGCTTAATCAGGGTAAAGCAAATCCCTCTCCCCGAAAGACAGAAGCTTTTCCCCAGTGACTTTGTTCAGTACATTGTGTGAATAATGGGATATAAGAAAGAGATGATAAGTGACATCTTCTGGCTAATGCACCAATCATTATCCTGCCTTTTAATAATATAATTGAAGGCTGATAGCAAGCCACCTTTTATTTATTTCTGTTCAACACACTCGAAATGATTTGCTTTCCGTATTGATTTTGTGGCTGCTTTGGCTTATTTATCATTCTTTTGCACAATTTTTCAGTTGTTATTTCTAATGCTGCTGGTTGTCTCCCCCCCCCCCAACCCAATTTGTTCTTTCCCGATTTTATCTCTGATTCGCAATGATGTCCTTGTGTCTTCCCACAGGACCAAGGTACAATTTTGTGGGGCAGAGTTATCTCGGTAGCTCCCAGTGGGAGTGAGGCATGGATTTGCAATCATCTGACATCAGTAAGGTACCAGGGCATTCCTAAGATTCAACTGCTTTGCTGCTGTATGTTGGGGAAGTGATGAGAAAGAGTACATTGGGGAAAATGGCACCCTTTTATGCTGGATTAATGATTTGAGATAATGAGCATCCTCTGGCTTTCTCTTCTGTGTCACCACTGCAGGTTAAATAGGACGCAGGTGGCGCTGTGGTCTAAACCACTGAGCCTTTTGGGCTTGCCAATCAGAAGGTCAGTTGTTCGAATCCCTGTGATGGGGCGAGCTCCCATTGCTCTGTTCCAGCTCCTGCCAACCTAGCAGTTCGAAAGCACACCAGTGCAAGTAGATAAATAGGTACCGCTGTGGCGGGAAGGTAAACTGCATTTCCGTGCGCTCTGTCACTCATCACGGTGACCCATACGCCAGAAGCAGTTTAGGCATGCTGGCCCCATGACCGGAAAGCTGTCTGGGGACAAACGACGGCTCCCTCGGCCTGAAAGCAAGATGAGAGCCGCAACCCCATAGTCGCCTTTGACTGGACTTAACCGTCCAGGGGTCCTTTACTCTTACCTTAAAGTGCAATGTTGAATGTAAGAGCACTGTACAAAGAGCTAGGAAAAGAGGGGACAGAGTATCAGGGCTGACTCTAGGTTTGAGCAGGATGGGCAGGGGGAGAGCTGGGCAAAGTCTTTAGCAGCGGGCATCTGGGTTAAGGCACCATTTTAATCTCTCACAGTGCCCAGATTCTAAGGATGTCAGAGAATTCTGACATAAACCAGAGTGGAATTTACCAGTGGTCAGTTACTCAGCCCATGTCTGAAACCGAAATCAACTCAAATCAGCTGTTGTTGTGTTTAGTTTGCAAATGATATGCAATTGATTGTGTGTCCCCCTCCACTCTTTTGCATTGTGTTTCCTTTGCAATGAAGTGAATGGGGTGGAATAATTCAACGACAACAACATTTATGTAGTTAATCACATCATGAGCCTGGATAGCTCTGCTGGTTAGGGCATGATGCTGATAACACCAATCTTGCAGGTTCGATCCCTGTATGGGACAGCAGCAGGACCCTGCATTTGCAGGGGGCTGGACTAGATGATCCTAACGGTCCCTTCCAACCTGACAAATCTATGATTCTAAGTTATATAATTTTGCCACAGCAGAAAGTGAGACAGATACCTGTACCAGTCATCTCACTTCAAATGTTAAAAAGATTCAACAGCCTGAAAAAGAGAGACAAGGAATGTACTTTTGTAAACCAAGAAAATCTTTAATAAAAATTATATTAAAAAAATAGAAGAAACCGTGCTACAGATGAGATATACAGGGCAGAATAGAAAATGATGCCTTCTTACATCCCAACCTGGAGTGACACTGAAGAAGGCATTGTGGGAAATTTAGATGGAGGCTAGGCCCACCTGCTTAGGGCTGCTGGGGATTCTGGAATATATTTAAAATGGAACTGTTATGTATTCAGTTATGTATTCAGTGGTCTGTGTTTGCCTGAGCTTGAGTCTGGACTAAGGATTCTGAGCTCCTGTGTTCTGATTCGATACATGATGTCCAATCACAGAACATTTCAGGATTTGGGCCTCTGCCATTGGCCCTTGAACTCTGAGTCGTGATTTGCAGCTTGGAAGTTTAGACAGCCAATCACATTGGGAGTGGGAGTAGCCCAGGCTTTCACGAATGTATATAAGCAGTTGCTTTGCCCGTTTCCCAGTTATGTAGTTCAATAAAGGTTCTTGCTGTTATCACTGTTTCTTGCCTCGTGGGAACCCACCTACACTTCAGGAACCTAGGCCCAGCATCAGTGTTATGCCCTACTGGGACCTTGGCAGTTGCCCAAGGATGCCAGTTGTTGATGCGGGCCTTGCAAAGAAAGATTCGGATGATACAGAGCTATGGCCATGCCTGTACAATCACATATATTAGATGTTTGTTCCAGTCACAAAAATGAGGTAAAAATTTCTAGGTGTTTTAAATGGCCATGCCTTAGAATAGCTGGCCATGGAACTAACCAGAGAGGACTTAATATTGAGTGGCAACAAGGATGTAATTGGAAGATGTAAGTGGAAGATGTAAGTGTTGTAGAACTGATTGGGAACAGTGACCATATTGTTGTCAAAATTAACTTACATGTAGGTAGATAATCGCCAAGAAAAACCTAAGTCAGTCGCATTTGACTTCAAAAAAAGAAGCTCCCCTCAAATGGTGGTGGAAAGAGAAAGTGAAGAGGGTCAAATCTCTCCAGAATGCTTGGGGGTTGTTCAAAACCACAATAACAGAATGTATAACCGCAGATCAAGAAAGGTACTATCAGGGTCAAGAGGATGCCACTGTGATTAATGAGCAGAGAAGGAAGCTATAAGAGGAAAGAAGGATTTCTTCAGAAAATGGAAGTCATGTCCAAAGGAGGACAACAAACTTTGGCAAAAGAAATGCAAGCAGACAATAAGGAATGCAAAATGAACCAAGAAAAACAAAACAAAAAACAATGAGCACATCACTAAAAACATAAAAACCACCACCAACAAAAATCTTTAAATACATTAGAGACAGGAGATCAGGTAGGGATGTGGTTGGACCTTGGATAACAAAGGAGTCAAATGTGTGGTGAAGGAGGAAAAGGAGATTGCAGATTGCAAAGAAGCTGAATACATTATTGGCATTTCAGGAAAAGATGTAGGGTAGATACCCTGTGCCTGGACTCAGTTTCTCAAGAAAGGGAGTCTGGGGAACTGTGGCAAACAGTGGTGAAAGGATAGGAAGTTCTAGGCCTTACTGAGAAAAACTGGCAAATCACCACATCCAGATGGCACGCACCTGGGAGTTATTAAAGAACTCCACTGTGAAATTGTTGATCTTCTAACAAAATATGTCCCTAAGACGAGCCTGTTAGAATTCCTGCTCCATGACTGCAGTCATGGGATTGTTGTCTTTCACATGACGGTGTATGTTTTGACTCCACAGAGTGGGAAGTGACGGAGACAGGATATTTGTGTTACTGTATTCCGTGAAGCGGGACTATTGTCCTTTGTTTTTTCTCTTTGCTGTCTGATCCTAGAGAGAGAGGGAGCCAAGTTGCAGTGCTCCGTGTGTGTTTATATGTAAATAAAGTAGATTAGCCAAAATGCTGAGTTGCTGAGGTCTGTTATGCAAGCTGCGAAGACTCTGCGGATCCCTAAGTGTCTGTTGGCATTGGTCACTGTGATGTTCAAGCAGAAGAAAGCTTTTGAAGCTCCTGAACTATTGACCAGGAGGGAAAGAACATGCCAGTCGGGCATGTGTCTTGCCAGGGTCCTACTTGAGAGTAGGACAAGCTCCTGACACAGCCTCCATATTTGAAGTCTGAAAAGTGGCAAATGTAACACCGGTTTTGAAAAAAGGGACCCAGATGGGATCAAGGAAATTACAGGCTAATTGGCTAAACTAGGAAAACTGGTGGGAAGCGTTATTAAAGATGGGATTAGCAGGCCTATAGAAGAGCAAGCCTTTCTGAAACAAAATAACATGACATCTGTAAATTTAAGCCCTGCCTCGCTAACCTCTCTGAGTTCTTTGACAGTGTCAACAAGCATATAGGTAGAATTGATCTAGTCAGTGCTTTTTTCTGGGGGGGACGCATACCCCTAAACATTTTGTGAATCTAAGTTTGGCCTCATTGAGGGGCAGTATTTCAATATGAAAATGAAAGTACCCCTAAACATTTATTTATTTTTTTAGAAAAAAAGAACTGGATCCAGTCAACTTTGTGAACCTATAAAATGTTTTTGTACCTCACCAAAGACTCCTGAGTATGTTTAGCAGTCATGAATAAGAGGAGAGGCTGGAATACAGATCAGAAACTGGTTAAGGACTAGGAATCAGGGAGTAGAAATAAATGGAAAGGTCTTCTAATGGATGAGTCCCCCAAGGTCGGTACTGAGGGTTTAAACTCAGTTTTCATTCAGGTTCTGCTTTCCAGAGGCTATAACACACACATGGCTCTGCCTAGCTGATGACAAAGAGTAGGATGATCAAATGTGAGGAGGCGGGCCTTAACAAATCCTGGTCTAAACCATTTAGAGCTAAAATAGGGATAAGCAGTATTTCGCATTACACCTGACAGCAATGAACGTGGTAAAAAAAAGCAGAGAAACGTGCTCCAAAAAATTAAGTGAATGATTACATATTTTCAAACTAGCTAGAGGAAAGCTGAGATTTAAATCTTCTCAGCTTCTGGCTGTCAAATTCTCTCACCTATTGGGCACACATGAGGTCCATAAATAGAACAGTGTATCCATGGCAATGGGGAGTTCATTTTCTCCTAACAAACTGGTAACAAATCACTTAACTTTTTTATTTGTTTAAATATTGCAATTCAGTGCTCAGCATTTATACCACACTTTAGAGAGTTCAAAGCACTTTCACACACATTATCTTGGAAATTTCTCCCATGGCATTTTTTTTTTAATTTTTTTTTTTTGAAAATTTCATCAAAACATTTGTATTCCCGTATTGCAAATGAGGGAAGGTAAGGATGAGACCGAGCTTAGAGAAAAGCAGATGGCAGCTTAGGGGAGTTGGGTGAGTGAAAGACAGTGGCATATTCCTGGTGGAAGACCACCAACTCAGAGCTCCCTGGATCTCCCTGCCAACCAGGGAGGCCCTAAGCTACTGAAAGTAATGGGACCCTTTACATGTCCAGCTGTCCTTTGTCAACAACAAATTGTTGCTGTTTTATGTGTTTAATATATGGTAATTTATGGACCTAATAGGCATCTAAAGCCATTTGCACATAACAAAATATGTGTTTTATCATATTAATTGTTGAACAGAAATACTATTAAGAAGCATATTAATAGTGAAATACAATTAAGAAGAAGTATATTAATAGTGAAATAATTATTAAGCTCTAACTAAAAATGATTGGGGGCCCATTACAGTGGTACCTTGGGTTAAGTACTTAATTCATTCTGGAGGTCTGTTCTTAACCTGAAACTGTTCTTAACCTTAACCTTTAGCTAATGGGGCCTCCCGCTGCAGCCGAGCATTTTCTGTTCTCTTTTTTTTTTAATAAGATATTTATTGAAAATTTTTTTTTAAGAAACACCAAACATACAAATTACCATCACCATATAACATACAAGAATATAAAATAGAATTGACATAAAAAAAAAGAAAAAATAGGAAAAAACAAAAGATACAGATTAAAGTAAATGTTATTCACCAATCATAGTTTCATAAACTTCAGACTTCCTCACATCTCCCTTCCCTGCGTTCTCAATCTTATCATTACATGCAGCAATTTGTTACCTTATTTCCATTCTTATTATATAAATCTCCAATAGTGTTACTCCAAATTACATCCTTTTCATTTATTTTCATATGTCTTACAATAAGTTTACTGGAGCCATATTTCATTCAATCGTGCATTCTCCTAACATTCATACAACTTATAGTGTTTTTGTAGATAGTCCTTAAATTTTTTCCAGTCCTCTTCCACCATCTCTTCTCCCAGGTCTCGAATCCTGCCGGTCATTTCCGCCAACTCCATGTACGAGCATTTTCTGTTCTCATCCTGAAGCAAAGTTCTTAACCCGAGGTACTATTTCTGGGTTAGCGGAGTCTGTAACCTGAAGCGTATGTAACCTGAAGCGTATGTAACCTGAGGTACCACTGTACGTTTCTGTTCTCTTCCCCTCCCCCCATCCAAGAAAAGCAAATGTACATCCTCTTGTTTTTCTTCTTCTATTTTGCAGGCTTAATCCTGACATATTTGCTCATCTCCTCTGAACCTTTCCCATTTGTCAGAGTCTTTCTTAGCACAAGTGAATTCTGGGTTGATGATGAATTAATATTTATAAAGCAAGTTCCCTGTTGGAACATACATGTGAAGCAGAACTGGCAAAGACTAGTTGTTTTGAGTGCCAGTGTGTATATGTGATTTCACAGCGCAACACCGTTATGATGTAACTTGATATAATAATAGTTTACACAGTCATCGTTGCCCCAATCTGAATAGGAGCATATGGATGCAGATACAGTTTATAAAGAGAATGCATGCACAAATTATTGTTGAATGAGCAAGTCCACACCTAATCTACTTCCCAGGGCTAAGCGCATCTAGCCCCAGTTGTATGCTCGCAGTAACAATGATGATCACCTATCTGTTTAGGTTGAGGAGCAAGCGGGTGTGTGTGTGTGTGTGTGTGTTTTATCTCTTCCCTTCCACACGGAACAGCTGATTGGGTCTACCACAAGTATCTGACTGGGGATTTGCAGCCCCAACTACTAGACATATTTGTTTGTTGGACAGAGCTTAGGTTTTCCGTATATTTTTAAACCTGTGACTATTTCATTTCAGGTTCAAAGGATAAAAGCTATGAAATCCTCTTTCTGAGACATTTGCTTTGCATAGATTTCTAGACGCTGTCTACACCTCTCCATACATTTTAATTGGTGTTTGAATACAGAGTGTATTTTAAACGTATTCTTGAATTGAGTGCTATCTCCTGATTTAATTATGTGATGGCAGCTAGATCTAACAATAAAAAGTGGCTCAAAAAGAAATCTGGATATCAGCACTGTCACCCTAAGACAAGTTTCCATCAATATGAAAAACATCATATCCCTGCCTTCCCTTTTTCAATTCTATTCTGTCATCTGCATTTTCAGATGTAGACCTCTGAGAGGGTGAAACCCAGCCTCTCTTGCCCATGTACCTCAGAATTACGGAAACGGAAGTCTCTTTGCAAAAAGTAGGACATCCCTGTTTCTTGTATCACTTGATAGGCATGGTATGACCCTGATCAAGAACTTTAAATCTTATCCAAGAATTCACTGGATCCCAGAGGACCCAGATTATTCAAGGCATTGATTTTGAAGTACTTTCTACTGCAGAGTAAAGCCAACTCAGATTCGGACTGTATTTGTTTATATTAAAATTAATGATAGGCAATTCCATTAAATTATAACAAACCTAATGAATGTAATTAGCCATCTGAGCAGCAATGATACCAACCAAAAATACAATAAACCACAGAGCCAAACAAAAACCTGCTGACCGGAGGGAGCAGATTAGCCGACATTAAAACCTCAATGACACAAAATGGTCTTCACCATTCTCCGAAAAGTTCAGAAGGATTGATGGTAGATGGGCCTCTCAAGTGGGAATGGGTACTTCTAGAATCTGGGAGCCACAAATGAAAAGGCCCTGATCAGCACACTCACCAGCCACAATTCAATAGGGCCTGGAGAAGACCCTCTCTGAAGATCTCAATGGGCAACCAGGATTGGGAAGGGCCTTAGCTCAGTGGTTGAGTATCTGCTTTGTATTCAGAAGGTCCCAGGTTCATTAGCATTTTAAGGTAGAGTTGGGAATGTTCTCCTGTCTGAAATCCTGGAGATCCATTGCGAAATAGGGTAGACAACTGAGTTTGATGGACCAATGTTCTGGCTTGGTTAAGACAGCTTCTTATGTTCCACGAGCATCATGTGAAAGCAGGCGGTTTTTCTGAAAACCTTAAAGGGCAAGGAGAAGAATAGTCCCTCAGTAACATCATCAGGAGCCTGCCCTTCAAATAGGACCCATCACAAAATAGTACCTCTCAACTCAACTAGCCAGTTCATAAGCGTATTTTTGTTGGATAATATCAAAGCATCTGAGTCATCTCACAGAATTGACAGAGGCTCTGTACACACTTCAGCTTTTGAAGTGCTGTGGTTTTGGGTTTCATAAAAGTGCTTTTGTAAACATTTTTTGTAAGTGTCTGTACCTGCATGAATAGTTGTTAAATCATTGCCATCAGTACATGCAGAGGGCTTGTCCTCTGTGGATAGGGCACATTAATTTATTTATTTGCTCCCCACTCTTAATGCCCACCACACTCCCTTTAAAGATAAAACCCTGTGAGTTTATTGAGATACCAGAAGCCTGGCAGCAGAGGCTACACAGACACAGTTAGTTATATTTAATTCAGTGTAGGCCCTGAGGCTGCCTTCCCTTGTACCATGCAGGCAATTTCATTTTTACTAATTTCTTTTTACAGGGATGGGAGTAGGGTGGGAGTCAAGACACTCTGGGTTGTCCTCAGTTAACATCTGCCCACAAGATACTCACTGAAATTAATACTCAAGTTAGTCATATCTATTTCTTTCAATTGCTTTAGCCTGAGTATAACTAACACTGAATAAACCTCTTTGTAAATGCATAGGCTTCCTTCCCTTCTACCATGCGGGCAACTTCATGGCTATGTATCTTTTTCTTTGGGCAGGGCACTCTGTATGCTCAGAGGCTCCCTGTTCTGGTGCTGTGCATGACTAATGGCTGTAGTGCCTGTTTTATTGCAAGGCATTCATGGTGTGTTATGCTTAAGAGTTTCCCTGCCCTGACACCAGGCAGGTGGGGAATATCACAAAGTTTGGTTTATTGAATGAAGAAAGGGGGGCACTTTAGGCTTCTGATCTATCTGCTCCCTGTTATACCAATTAATTCTACTGGGGTCATTGCAATTTCTTAAAGGACAACATCAACTATGTTGTGTTAAGGGCAAAGGAGATGGTGGGGGCAGCTCAAATCTGTCAAACTGCCACCATAAGCAGTCAGATAATATGGTTCTTGGTGGAAAAGGTTTGTAGTGATTACAGCAGTAAGTTGATCCAAGCTTCTGGATTTTGATAAACTGGAAGTATTACTTAAATAGTAGTAATAATAAATGCTATGGTGGAAACTGGCCTCATTCCAACTGTGTTCATGTACAGAGGAGAAAGAGATTCTACCTGCCCTTTTAAAGAGCTGTTTTTGCCCATCCTTTTAGAGAGCAAAACATTAGTGAAACCTATGTGACTCTCCAAAGACTGAAGACTTCTTTGGCGATCACTCATAGCCGAGTAAGATTGTCTTACATGAACACAGTTTTAACAGTGAGTCCGTAAGTGACTGTGGAGGCCAATTCTGGATCCACACGTCCTTCCACGGTGGGGAAATTGGTTTCCGGGTGGGAGTTGACCACAGTGTGGATTTGCCAAGCGTGCCTTCCTCTTAGCATGTTCCTCCACTGCACCCTACGCTTGAGCATCTTCAAAGCCCATGACACCTTTGATAAAGGCTGTTCTCCAATTGGAGCACTCGCAGGCCAGTGTTTCCCAGTTGTCGGTGTTTATACTACATTTTTTAGTTTTGCCTTGAGAGAGTCTTTAAACCTCTTTTGTTGACCACCAGAATTACACTTTCCATTTTTAAGTTCAGAATAGAGTAGTTGCTTTGGAAAAGAATAATCAGGCATCCGAACAACATGACCAGTCCAATGAAGTTGATGTTGAAGAATCATTGCTTCGACACTAGTGACCTTTGCTTCTTCCAGCACACTGGCATTAGTTCACCTGTCTTCCCAAGTCATGTGTAAATTTTTTCGAAGACACCGTTGATGGAATCTTTCAAGGAGTTGGAGATGGTGTTTATAAGTGGTCCATGTTTCACAAGCCTACAGTAAGGTCGGTAGTACAATAGCTTTGTAAACAAGCATTTTGGTTTCCCTGTGAATGTCCTGGTCTTCAAACACTCTGCACTTCAATTGGGAGAAAGCTGCACTCACAGAGCTCAGGCGAAGCTTGGAGTAGTCTGGAACACCAAATAGCTCCAGCGTCTGTCAAGTGAATCTCCAAGGGGGTGGGCAGTGGCTATACATGTACAGCCCAACAACATCACAAGACCCTTCCCAAGGAGGGGTTCCCCAGAGAAGGCACTTTCAGTTTCTACACAAGGCCAAGGGGTGCTTCAAAATGCATGGTAAAATATAGAACGACTTATAACTGTTCTACTGAAAGGCACTTTCAAGACACACAAAGAATGCTAAACTAACAATATGGAGACAACATATTCCGAGTGTACACCGGGGGTGTGGGGGTGTGCATCTGAGAAAGGCAGTGAATGCATTTTACGGCTGTATGTGTACATACTCGGGGATTCACCTCCCCTGTCTCACAAGAAGCCACTTGGAGATTCAGCGTCTCCCATCGAGATTTGTCTCTCTATACTCGATATTTTTGTAAGCGTCACACTGTCATTACCGCCAAAAGCAGTGTGGCGACAGAACAGCAGACAGGTGAGCAAGGAAGCATCGCAGGTGAACTGCTGAGGAAGGAGTGCCATTTAAAGGAAGATGAAAAGTGCTTCGGAGATCAGTTGGGCAAACTGCTCTCTGACATGCCCTCCTCTGTTAAACATCACTGGAGCAGCATCAAAAGGAGGATGGGAAGCGTATCATAGGCAAACTGCTCTCTCATGCACCCGCTCCTGAAGGAAGAGGTGTTTGGGTGAGCTGTGAGGGAAGAGGGTGGGGGTTTAGGGAGAGATGTGGAGAAGGAGGGGGATGGCAAAGGTGTGGGGTGGAGCTCGTGGGTTGGTGAGAAGAGCAAGCAGGGGTGGCAGCTCCTAGTGCTTTACTATATATATGGAAAAGCAATAGTATATTTTATGAAGTGGATTTGCATTCGCTTTACTAAAATATGCCTTGTTTCTTGGGGCTTTTCTTCTTTTTATTTTGCACCTCCTTTTTGAGTTGCATGAAAAGAGCTTGTAAAAATGTGGATAACTGGGAAATACGGATGATGAGTCTATTCAGCCACCACTTGAAACAAGAATTGTCAGGATGTCTGGCTGGCATTCAGGTGCCAACTCTGAGTCTTAGCACTAGGAAAAACTGGACTGGATTGTATCAATATAGGGTTTTGCTTTGCCTGGAAGAGCCCAGCTGCAAACATGACTCCACCTTGTTCCTGCTAGACTCGCCTTGGGTGTTGTTTGACTGGCTACTCTGGATCAAAGAAAAACATACTAAGAGAAAGAAGCCTTGTGCACACACCCAAATCAGTCTGTGGAATTGTTGTCTTTTTCTTAGTTCTCCCTTGCCCTTCTTGGATCGTCTTCTTTACAGTCTGCTAGGGTGTGTTGTTGTTGTTGTTGTTGTTGTTGTTGTTGTTTTGAACCCTCCTTTTGGGAGTATTTTTTATGTCTAGCCCTGTAACGTTTGTAGGATCAAATTTTGAAGAGTCCTTGCTGACTAAGCACTGGGATCTCTTTGAGCCAAACCAACATGTTATGCTAAGCACATAATTAGCAATTGTGTACTTTTTTTTCTTCTTTGCTAAATAGCAGCCAAGGGATCAGGACTGTGGCATTGGGGGGGGGGGGGGCACCAATGGCAGCTTTCAAGAGGGAATAGCAGCTTTGGGTAGTAATTTTTATCAGGACTGTGGGGTGAGTGTTCCATCATCACATGCTCTCTAGCATAGCCCAGGGTGCTTTTCCTCCCCTAAATTAGGGAAGACTATATACTGGCTTAACAGCCCTCATTTACCCAACATGCTGTAATAGCGTAACCCAGAAAGAAGACATTGGTACAGCAGTAGCTGACATAGTGAAACCATAAAACTTGTCTGTTGTGTTTTTCTCCTACCAGCTGAACCACTGC
Source organism: Podarcis pityusensis (assembly GCF_964106645.2). Lineage (NCBI taxonomy): Eukaryota > Metazoa > Chordata > Lepidosauria > Squamata > Lacertidae > Podarcis > Podarcis pityusensis. Next base: position 65,560,684 of record NC_138031.1, read on the forward strand.
TGCAGCCTCTCTATTTCATGGTGCAGTAAATGCAAGGTGTGGCTTCTGCAAACTGAGACAGATCGCACCATACATGACTGCCCCCCCCCTGCCAAAAATGCCGAGAACTGTAATTTACCTCTCACATAGCTAAACTTCCCAGCATCCTTAACAAACTACGGTTCCCAGGATTTGGCAGTGTGTATGTGGAATCATGTCCTTAAAACGTGCGGAGTGTATGGCCAGAACGAAATTGAATTGCGTGAGCTGTAGCCTCAAGAATTTACCTAGAAAACAAGAAGAGCCAGTGGCGGAGGAAGGGGGTGCAGAAGGTACGGGCTGACCCGGGTGTCATCACTGAGGGGGGTGACAAAATGACAAAAATAGGAGGTTGTTTGTTTTTTAAAAAGGGATCACGAAATGTTTTAGTTCAGTCAACAGACATAATGAAACGTGGCTGGCGCTGGGCTGGCGCTGGGTGCCACGCTTGCATGCATCCTGCAGCGTGCCCAAGTCATGCATCTCTCCTGGGAGTGACGTGGTGGCTTGGGCGCCTGCAGGCTCCATGCTGCCTGAAATGGTAGCGTGGGACTTGCACCTGCCCGCTGCCTCTCCCTCAGCCACCCTACAGCTGGGGGGGGGGGTGTGCGGCAGAGAGGCTCCATGCAGCGCGCCCCGAACCCCATGGGCGGCTCACTCTGCTCCCGACTGAAGGACATGTGCGCTGCACCATGCACCCCGAGCAGCTAGCTACGCCATTGAGAAGAGCCCTGCTGAATCCCATCTAGAACAGAATCCTTACAGTGGCCAGCTAGATGCCTATAGGAAACTCTCAAGCATATACCTTCCAATACATATTTACCCACCAGCAGGATCTTGCACCTTTGCTAGTGCTATGTACAAACATTTGAAATGCACAATATTATTGCATCCTGCCCTATCCCCACCCCAGTTGTGTGGCAACTGAAATTTCTATGGGTGCTTCCAGCTGGGGGCTTAATATTGCAAACTGGCCATTCAGAAAATGCAAATAGGGCATTGGCAGCAGGCTTTTTTTTTTTTTTTTTAACTTACCTGATTTTCTGTGAAAACTGTGACTCTGAATATAAAAGGAATGAAACACAGCCTAGAATTTTGATGCTGTCATGGGGGTGTATGCGAGAGCAGTGCCAATCCCACAATAAACACCTATATGGAAGTAACCTATAATATACCAGGATGCGGCAAAATAGGGAAACGTACATTTTGTGGGATGTAAAACTGTAGTCAAGTACAACGTTCCTACAGTGGACATGTTAGGGGGTGTTTTGTACCACTCAGGAGAAGACTTCCTGTTTCCTCCTAGGTTGGGACAGACTTCCACTGCATGTGACTTGAAGAGGGTGTGGTCTGTTGTACTAGCATGGAAGAGCACATGGCTTCCATGTTCTGATCAGTGTGTGTTCTCCATTTTGTATGTTGCTGTGTGTTTGGAGAAGTGACTGCTTAGTCGCAGTCACTTGGAACTAACTTCTTTATGGAATAGTTCTAGTTGTTATGTAACCTAAGCCTGCCTTCAGGGATATGTCGGTGAACCTGAATGAATGTGAGTAAACTACTTTTATATTAACGTTAATCAGATTCTTGTGTTTATTTTTTTTTAAAGAGGAATTATAAGGGATTTTACCAGGAAGGAATCTTTAATAGTAAGACTCAGATGAGTCAGCAACAAGCTGATCACTTGTCTGAAGCTGAACGATGGGGGTGGAGATGCTCCTTCAGGTATACAGGGCTGTTCATGGGGCAGTGCTGGATTAAACCCTGTGGAGGCCCCTTGGCAATAAAAATCTGGGTGGGGGGGCAGGCCTTGTGAGCACGCTGGAATAACATTGAACCAAGAAAGCTTGATTGTTGTTTTCTTTCAAGATCAAATCAATATTATTTTGATCCATTGTCGTGGGACCCCTAAAAAGTGTGGGGCCCATAGGCCAGTGCCTACTCTGCCTATTTGGTAATCCAGCCCGGCCCCTTTGGCTGCAGGAGAGAGAAGAAACGGAAGCTGAGGGGCGCTTCCTGATGCGCTGCAGCTGTTCCCCACAATGAAATGGAAGGCCCAACATTTGCCAGGCACTTTGGGATGCTCAGCAACCCTGTGTGGTTACAGCAACCCTGTAAAGTGGGCCCTATGCGCTCCCCAAATTGCAGCTGAATCCCTTGCAGATTGGCATCCAACCTCTGCTTAAAAGCCTCCAAGGAAGGAGAGTCCACCACTGTCCCAGAGAGTCTTACCATCAGAAAGTTATTCCTAATGTTTAGTCTAAATCTCCTCTCCTGCTCCTCTCCTGCTCTCCCCTCTGGAGCAGCAGAAAACAAGCTTGTTCCCTCTTGCAGCCCTCAGAAGATGGCTCTCCTCCATAGCTGTCAATGATTCACCTTTTTAAGGGAAATTGCCTTATTCTGAATAGGATTCCTCGCAAGAAAAGGGAAAAGTTGACAGCTATGCTCTCCTCTCTCTTCTCAGTCTCCTCTCCTCCAGGCTAAACATACCCAGGTGCCTCAACCATTCCTCATCAGGCTTGATTTCCAACTGCCTCAACCATTCCTCATCAGGCTTGGTTTCCAGACCCTTCATCATCCTGGTCACCCTCCTCTGCTCACCTTCCTGCTGCTCAATATCCTTCTTCAACTAGCCTGCACTGACTGGCAGCAGCTCTCCAGGGTTTTGGATGGGGGGGGACATTCCCAGCCCCCCTACCTGGAGATGCCTCCCAGGACAAAAGACCTGCATGCAAAGCAGATGGTCCAATCCAGACCCCTAGCCTGCCTTGAAGGATGTGGGGATGGTCTCCCTTTGGAAATGGGGCAGCAGGAAGAAGGATGTGAAATGCCGGCGTGAATCTGCGGAGAGAAGATACAGCTCAGCTGCAGGTGGAACAGCAGGTGCCTCCAAGTTCTGACAGTGGAGCATCACCTCTCAGGAGGGGCCAGGTCCAGGTGGGGGGTTGCCACGGTGACAAGGACCTGCCCTCCTTTGTGACATGTCTTGCTTCTCCCTTAAAAGCCACCAACTTGCAGGTGGCCATTGTGGGTTAGTAGTGAGGCGAATTGAGTAGTAGAGAGAGGAGTTGGTGGTGGTTGGAGACGATAAGGAGAGGTGTTCATTTGATTGTTATTGTTATTTTTATTTGATTTATTACTTTTATTTGATTCATTTGATTTTATTTGTTTTTATTTTATTTATAATTTCACTTTTTATTTTAACACTTTTATTTTACTTTTTATTTTATTTTTTGTTGTTTATTTTCACGTTTTTTATTTTGTGCACATTTGTGCTCATTTTGTATATATTTTATATATATTTATTTTGTGCATAGAGGAGTAGTTAGGGGTAAGTGTAGGGTCAGAGTTAGGCTTGGGTAGGCATTTTAGATAGTTAGCTAGTTTAGAGAGGAGGGTGGGGATTTTTCATGAACAAAATGTGCAGACTGTAAGTAGCATTCCTTTTCTTTCTTCTGACCTCCTGGGGGCGGGATGTGAGTCCTGGGGTCCCCTGCACAGCCTTGGCTCTCTGGAAATCGACCTGGCCAGTCTTCTCCAGAGAGCTCAGTTCCTCCCTACTTTTTCCCCGCCTTCCCCTTTTCTCTCCCCTCTCATCATTTACATTTACTAGGACATTCCTAGCCCACACATCCCAGGAGCTCAAGGGGGCCTTCATGGTTCTCCCTGTCACCAATTGTTATCTTCACAGCAGCCCTGCAAAGTAAGCTAGGCTGGCCCATTGTCCACCAGGGAGCTTCATGGCTGAGTGGGGATTCGAACCCTGCCCTCCCAGGTCCTCCTAGTCCAGCCCTCCAACTACTACACCTCTGCCTGGCTCCATTTTGCATCTCTCCAGCTGCCCTAGGACATCGGCCTTCTCCCCCTTCCTGGAGGTCTTTCTGGCTCCAAGGAAGACTCCACCACCTTCCTCATGTTCTGCTCCTCTTCTGGGACACCTTGATGCTTGGAGGGCCCTCCTGGGGTCTCCTCCCTATCCAGGAAGGGCAGGGCTGTCCTAAGAAGACAAGCCTGGTGTTTAGGGTTGGAGCCGTCCTCCAGAGACACCCAGAAGGAGCTGACTTTCCTCCTCTGCTCTCTTCCAACACATCTTTGCCCACTTGGAGTGCTTCAGGGATCACCCCCTGAGCCTGGCCCTGGCCTTGGAGGCCCTCCTCCAGCTGAGGTGAGTGGGGTCTTTGGGGTGGATGGGGGGCAGAACTCCAGGGGGAGCTTCGGGTGGGCAAGAGCAGGCAGGAGGGAGAAGGGGGCAAGGGAGGAGGCAGCATCTAACCCCTTCGCTTTATCTCTCTAGCTTCATGAGACCCCATTTCAGCTGTGATATGATCGGTGCTATCCTGCGTAGGACAATGGAGGCTGTTCTTGGGGGTGCAGAAAAGGAGGAGGACAAAGAGGCATGTCCTGTGCTTTAACTTCCCTTTGCACAGCTCTTTCTTCTTCTCATACCCTTGCAAGATTTAACCCAGCACTCAACCTCTCTTCTCTCTTTTCCTGCGGGAACTGAAGAGGCACTTCCAGAGCCTGCTGGGGGGTCTTCTTCTGGAAGCCCCCAATGCTGGCACCCTCCTCCAGCTGCTCACTGTAAGTATCCTGATGGCATCAGGAGTGGTTTTAGGGTTGCCCCCTCACTGTCCTTTACCCAACAGACTGTCCCATTTCTGGGGCATGGAGTTCCCTGTCCCATTTGGCCCAAGACCAAAACTGGCAACCCTCATGGTTCAGGAGTGCCAGGGACTCTGTGACGGGGGCAGCAGAGGGCCGCTTTGGCCCAGACTGGCTCCTGACGCTGAGACGCTCTCCTCCCGTAGGACCTCCGATATTACACCCTTTGGGGAAGTGAGGTGGAAAGGAAACTCGTGGCCAGCAGCATTTCTCTGCTGCAGGCTGTTTCACGAAGATTCCCCCACCTCAGAGTAAGTACCTTGCCTTCTTGTATTAATTTCTTTGGTTGCTTCCATCCTCCCAAGAGCACACCCCCCCCCCAGCGACTTTTAATGCAGAATATGTGGTATGTGTCCCTGGGTGCCAGGATGAGGCCAGAGGCTTTTTTTTGCCCCCTTTCCTGGTGCTGCCCTTCCACCTCTGCCCAGAAGGCTGCAGGGCCCAGGGAGGTCCTCTGGGGCAAGGGATTGGGCCCAAGCCATAGGGAGACCCGTCCTTCCTGGCGTGGGACTGCTTCTGTGCTCTCTTGCCCCCATCCAGGGTGGGGTTTGTAGTGTCATCTCACCTAGATTTTTCTTTCCTCTGCAGAACACAGTAATTCGGCTGGAGCTGGCCTGCTTCCAGCAAAATCTGAAAGAAGGTAAGCCCCACACCTTGGGGACAGTGAATTCCCTTGTCCCTTGTTTGCCCAAGACACACCTCCCAGGTCTTTCTGCTGGGGGTCCTGCAGGACCTGCTCCCTGCCTGGCAGGACTTTCCCACCTGGCCTGGGAGGGCAGCACCCAGACTGACTCCGGCTACAAAAAGCAGAGAGGACTCTCTTTTTCATTCTCTCCTATCCAGATGACCTCATCATTGAAGAGTTATGATTTTCCTCCCTGAAGGAATTGCTGGCTCTATTTGGATGTCCCAACTGGCCAAAGACTGGCAGAAGAAGAAGCGCTGAGAATCAGGAGGGGGACAGATGATTTAACCAGCCATGAAATATGGAGTGAGATTGGGCAGAACTCGAAGGAAGGAAGGAAGGAAGGAAGGAAGGAAGGAAGGAAGGAAGGAAGGAAGGAAGAATCCATGACAGATGGTGATCTAATCTCTGCTTTAAAACCTGCAAGGAAGGAGAGTCCATCACCTTCCAGGGGAGTCCATTCTTCTGTTGAACAATGTTTAGCTGGAATCTCCTTTGTTGTATCCTGAAGCCATTGGTTCAAGTCCTACCGTCCAGAGCAGAAGAAAGAAAGCTTGCCTCATCTTCCATGTGACAGCCCTTGAGTTATTTGCAAATGGCTCTCTCTGGTGTCACTGGATCAAGCTGATCAATTTTCTTGCATTACTTAAACGAAATAGTTTTTAATGGATTTTGAATAAACATGCAATAAATTGTTACTGTTTTGAATTTCATTGTGTTATTGTCTTCCATTGACCTGGACACTTTTCTGCTGCTGCAGCCGAAAACAACATTAGCATTTGTTGCTGCTGCATCACTCTCAGGTTGACTCATGTTAAGCTTGTGGTCCACTAAGACCCCTACAAGGAAAGGACTGTTGCTCAGTGGGTAGAGCACATACATTGTATGCAGAAGGTCCAAAGTCCAATCCTCAGCATCTCCAGGTAGGGCTGGAGGAGACCCCCATCTGAAATTCTGCATAGCTGGTGCCAGTCAATGGACCATCGGCCTGATTGCGTATTAGGCAAATTGCAGTGTTCCTGTATTCCCATGTTCTCTTAGAAAATGGGAGAGGTATTTGGTCAAAAGTGGGAGAGGAAACAATGGCCAGAGTCTCCATCTGTTAAAACCATTTCATCAGATCAAATAGGCTCTTGCCTGTGAGAGCTTATGCTTGAATAAATTGGTTAGTCAATTTGTTAGTCATAAGACATGACTTCTGCAAGAGACAGATATCTGAACTGAATGTGCTGTAGCCTTTAAGATGCTCTATTCCCATCCCCAACTAACATGGCTACTTTTCTGTAATTTATTAAGATCATGCATTATATTTGTCTGGCCAAAATCCTGTTATCCCTCGTGATACTAACTCTTGATCTTTGCTATATTTTCATCAGCCTGGCTCTCTCTGTTATTGCCTGATGGAAGCTTTGCAACTCACCCTTGTGTCTTCTCTCAGATTAATAGCTGATATACCCATTTTATTCTTAGCATAGTCTCTGGAAAAGCACCCAGGGTTTAGCCAAAATAAACAACTGAATCACAACCATAGCAACCTTCAAGGGCAAAAAGGGTAACAGAATCTCATCGATGGGAAGAGGGCCTTAGGTGGAGCGGTCTATCATATGTTCGTATTCTCACTCATTCGCTCATTTCCAGTGCTCCTATCACAGTCAAGATACGTCCTTGAGAGAGTGATGCCATCTCCAATTACCGTATTTTTCGCTCTATAACACGCACCCGACCATAACACGCATGTAGTTTTTAGAGGAGGAAAATCCGTAGGCATGCCACCCGTAGGCATTCCCTCCATAACACGCACAGACATTTCCCCTTACTTTCTAGGAGGAAAAAAGTGAGTGTTATGGTGCAAAAAATACGGTAATTAATATGGAATTTAGAAGAGAGCAAGGGGTATCTTTGTCACGTTGCCCTCACAGGTACATTTGGAGCTGTAATGTAGTGCAGACACCCAATCTTATAATCTGTATCCTGAGGCAAAAGGCACTATATTAAAAAAGAAAATAAATTGACAAACACCACCTTTGTATTTCCTCAACAGACCATCATAAGCCATCAGTAACAGTAGGTACAGATCCCAGTTTGTCTCAGTGGTAGGTCCGTCTGTCCTCCCCCCATATCCCCACCACTGAGAATCCATACACTGACATTGCGTGACCAGGCGGCGACAGCCCCAGCCCCCAGGCATCATAAGAAAGGAATAAAGACTCTGACAACGTGTTATGGAATTAAAATTAGGCCATAACTTTATTAAACTTCCGAATGTAGGAAGACCTTGGCTTAGGCCTTGGGCGTGTACCCCTCTCAGCCCCTCAGCCAGGGGAACTGGGAAATATCAGGGTAAATGGGATATGGGGGTACACTGCGAGACGTAAGTGTATGCAGGCAGCCCAGCCCATATCCCCGCACGCAGGGTAGTTCACTGACAACCTTTGGGTGTATGGCCAATGACACCCATTATATAACCCCTTTTAAGAGGGGACCCTGGAATCGACGCTGCAGGGGGGTGAGTCACCACTTCAGGCCCGCCTCCCCCCCCCCCCCATTATAGGGAAGAAAAGACTAAAGGATTCCACCCAAGGCCATAAACTGCCAAAGTTGTGACGAATTGCCACGGGGAAGACAAAACCTGCCAATGCAGGGAAATTTCTTCCCGGTCCTTCAACAGCAACCAGTCAAAGACCTTAGCAGCGCCCACTAAACAGGAAGAAAAAGTTAACCTGCAAACAAGAAAGCATTAAACTAAGGGAGGGTAGGGTGGGTGAAACTCCTGAGCGGACTGCCTGGCTACTGTCAGCTCCACCCCCTATATATAAATGGGACTGGCCCCGCCTCACAGCAATGAAACTTATCTACTGAGGCTGGGCGTGAACTTCCAAATAATAACACTGAGACACAGGCCAGCCCCTGTTTGCCATTAAGTTCCCTGGGAACTGTAGCACCGTGCGCGATCCCGCAAAGGGCACCCACAATATAAAGTGTGAGTGCTCATTTCTCTCTATATTATATTTGCACTAGTTCATCATCACTCTTGTTATGTACTGAAGTTCTCACCCTGGGCCAGCAGGGGGATACTGTAGATAGTTATGCAAATGAAGGATCGAAAAGTGACGTTCAATGATTGGATAGTTTGTATGCAAATGAAGGATCGAAAAGTGATGTTCAGTGATTGGATAGCTTTAGAAAATGGCAAAAGTTACATTGTTCTGGAGCTCTATATAAGCAGGCTGACTGAGCTCCTCAGTTAGTTCGGTTCCAGCTTACAATAAAGAGCTGCTTTGGAAGAATCGCTGTGTCGTCTGATGTGTTCGCCCACAACTTAACAACACTGTTTCACAAGGTTCTAAAGGCAGAGAAAGGGAAAGGAGGTCCCTACTTGTGTTTGTAGTAAACGACTTTGGGTGAGGGTTAAGAGAAGGCATTGGTGGTGGAAAGAAGGGTCTCTGTGTGCGACAGTTTTAGTTCTTTGCTGACAGGGAGAAGAGGAAAGGAAGGGGCAGGTGGAAATGGGTTGGGGGACTGAGAGGGAATATGGGAGGTAGAAATCCAGGTATGTGTGTGTGTAAGAGAGAGGGGGAGAGAGAGATTTAGGGCTCTGGTTAAAAGGTAAAGGTAAAGGGACCCCTGACCGTTAAGTCCAGTCGTGAACGACTCTGGGGTTGCGGTGCTCATCTTGCTTTATTGGCCGAGGGAGTCGGTGTACAGCTTCCGGGTCATGTGGCCAGCATGACTAAGCCGCTTCTGGCGAACCAGAGCAGTGCACAGAAACGCCGTTTACCTTCCCGCCGGAGTGGTACCTATTTATCTACTTGCACTTTGACGTGCTTTCGAACTGCTAGGGCAGGAGCTGGGACTGAGCAACGGGAGCTCACCCCGTCACAGGGATTCGAACCGCCAACCTTCTGATCGGCAAGCCCTAGGCTCTGTGGTTTAGACCACAGCACCACCTGTGTCCCAGGGCTCTGGTTACAGGGGACGAAAGCTGGAGAGGAAGAGTAATTAAGATAGAGGACAATGGAAGGGGGCATTTTGCAGTGCTGTGGCGGAGTAAGTAGGGGGGATTGGGGGAAATGAAGGGGGATATGCATTTCCCTCCCATCAACACTGTACTCAAACTGCTGGGATAGCTCAGTTGGTACAGCATGAAACTCTTTATCTAGGGTTGTGGGTTTGAGCCCCACATTGGGCAAAAGATCCCTGCATTTGCAGAGGGTTGGGCTATATGACTCTATGATTCTATGGTTCTCCCTTTTCTATTCCTTAGCTGCCTCATATGAGAGGGATAAAGGATGTGGAGCCCTCAAATATTCCACAGTGCCTTCCCGCAATGTATTTCACTCCTGGTTGTCGTCAACATGCAATTCCGGATGTAGTAATTTAGAACAGGTATTTCATTAACAAACAATCCACCACATATGTACAATACCCAACTGAACATCACCTCATATTAATAATAATAATAATAATAATAATAATAATAATAATATATCAGGCTCAGGAAAGCAGCATCAGATGTTCCATCTGAGGGGCAAATGGGGTCCACTGGTTCTCTGTGAGGGGTGGGGGGTTAGTGGACAGCATGACTGGATTAGGCCTTCCTTTGCTCAGTCTGAACTAATCTGAGCGATTGCCTAGAGTGACTGGCCTTTCCCAACAAGGCAGGAAAAGTAAAACTTGCCTTGACTTCTGAAACAAACTAACCATTTTTAAATGGGTAATTAAATAGCTCTCTCTGAAGAGAGAGAGGTACCTAGCCGAGGTACAAAGCTCTCCTCTTATTTTATTTTGGAAATAAGTTTTATACACGGTTTTCCAATCGTTGTGTGAAGGTTCTGAGAGGAATTATGTGTGGGAATAGAAAGAAAGTCATCCCCCGTCCCCCCGATCTAACTTAAACATGAAGCAATTGATAAAAATAGGAGATCAGTTCCCAGGAATGCGTAAGGGAGCCTGTTTTATATCCGAGCTTCAATATTATCTGCTTTCAAATGTCATATAATCCCAAATTAATAACTGTGGTTTACTGTGACTGCACAGTGACAGGGATATTGTTAAGTACCGCCTAAAGAGATGACATTTGAAATCATCATTTCTTTCAAGAAGAAAAGGAATGATTGCCATATTTAGAGGCACTTAGCACTGGGACCACTGGTGGCAGTTTGCTGTTCAGCTCCCAGAAATAATCGAATGTTATTGAATCATATAGAATCCATGCCGGCTGCCTGCGCTATTGCAGCCATAAATTAAAATGACAATCCATCGGCTGGCAGCTTCTCCTTGGGAGCAGGCATCTCTAATCTCGTGTTGTCTTTCCAAAGCAGCTTGCCTGGTACCGCATGTGCAATGTGATTTTCTTTTACAGCTAAATTATGACTCCAGTGTGATTGATCTCCTCAAGCTATTTTGAGATTCCCTGACTGCCTAGAAGTATCTCTGTTAGATTGTGTATATTTGCTAAGGTTGAGGAGTTTGGGGAGGGTGGGGAAGGGATCTTTCTATGATTTCGGTGCCACAAAATGCTCGTTTGAAAACTGATTTCTCTTATTTCTGTGCCCCTCCATATGCACACATTGAAACTAGGGGCAGAGCTCTAAACTAGAGTGAGACAAGCAAGTGTTCTGGCCACAGATGCAGCTACTTGTATGAAGTCTCATACAGAAGTGCTATTGGTAAAGGATATTATATTCATATTTTAGTTATTTGTATCATACCCCTCTGAGAATCTCAAGGTAATATACATGGGGTTTGTTGGTTTGTTTGTTTGTTTGTTTGATTTATTTATTTAAACTGTTTTTATACTGCTTAATCTATAAAACTGTCTCTAAGTGGTGTACAGAAAACTAAAACAATTACAACCAATGCTACAAAAACACACTAAGACAAATTATTAATAAACAATATCCTGATATCAATTCCTTCTCCCACTGACACACCTCCCCCATTCAACAGCTCTCAGCCTCCTGGCTTAGGCCCCAAACAAGCTCACAGAACACCCCACAATTATTATTTTATAAAAAATATATTTTATTGGGGAGGAACAATTACAAAGAAATAAAGTGATGCAGAAAAAAGGAGGGAAAGTGAGGGGCAAAGATGTATATAAGAAAGAAAGAAAGAAAGAAAGAAAGAAAGAAAGAACTATATATACCGTATTTTTTGCACCATAACACTCACTTTTTTCCTCCTAAAAAGTAAGGGGAAATGTCTGTGCGTGTTATGGAGGGAATGCCTATGGGTGGCATGCCTACGGATTTTCCTCCTCTAAAAACTATGTGCGTGTTATGGTCGGGTGCGTGTTATAGAGCTAAAAATACGGTACCCCACAAATGAAGAGGTTTCCTGAAACTTGATGCCATAACTCTAGTCTTTCACTCTACTTTTCTGAGCAGGCACCAAGGTTGCTGGATCCTTCTCAGGCTACTCACTTTCATCAGCATCCAGTCATCCACAGCGTATACACCCAGTTCCGGGCTACAGCAGGTTTGGTGAGTTTCCCAGGAGGCTCAAAGGATGACAAAGAAGACACCTCTTCATTGTATAAGGGAGTCATTGGAAGTAAGTGTGAAAGACTATATTGAGACCACACCTTTTCTGTGACCTATCTATGATGTCTTGATGATGCATCCTGAGATGTATTATGGGAAATTTGGGGAGACTTTAAAAATACTGATGTAACCATTGTTCGGGGCTTCTGGCTGCTTCATCTTGGTGTTGTGGTGTTGTAGGAAGTCTTGTTGCAAAAATAAAGATCAGGCCTACCGGCCGCTGTTTTGCTTCTATCTCCTGGCTGAAGTCTCTTGTTTGTAACCCCCGACCTGAACCTATGGGAGCCAAGGTGGGGTGCTCCAATGACCCCCTTATACGGTATTCACTTTTCTTCCTCTGGTTTCTGCATACCTCTCTTCTTTTAGGATTTGTCTGTATGGGAATTTACTATATGTCTGCAGCTATTTACATTCCCCCTTAATTGATGTAATTCATGTGAACCTACCCCCAACAACACTTTGCCTGACTTTGGGGGCATGATGATGATGATCATGATGATTTTAGGTTCATGAACAACTATCTGTGTGCATGCCCTGTTTGCGCTTAATCGACACAACAGAATCAACAAATTAAAAAGCAGGGACAAAAACAAAAGGGAACGCCTGTTGCTATGAAAGGAAAAGGCCCAAATTGCTCCTCATATACAAACTCAACACTGGTCTAATTAGAATGGGGAAAAAGTGGATTAACAGCTAAAGAACGCTCAACAATGGACAAGCCTTTTTCTCCCACACAACATGCCTGCAGGCTCTTTTTGATGTTGCCTTTGTGGCATGAGAGTTGCTGCAGTGCAGAGATGGGGGATGGGGTTGTGGCTTTCCAGATGTTTGTGCACTCCAAGCGCCCAGTCTGGGATGATGGGAGTTGCAGTTCAGTAACATTGGGAGGGTGGCAGGGACATCTCCTTGCCAACAAAGGTCCGTATAGTTAAAGCTATGGTTTTCCCAATAGTGATGTATGGAAGTGAGAGCTGGACCATAAAGAAGGCTGATTGCCGAAGAATTGATGCTTTTGAATTATGGTGCTGGAGGAGACTCTTGAGAGTCCCATTGGAGGATCACAGCTTCCCCATCCCTGCTGAAGCACACTCATGTCAGATGTCCCAAGTCCCATGGAATGAGTCTATCATTCAATCCCTTCCTATGAATTGTGGCCAAAAATTGCAGAAGGGACCATGAGAGGTAGGATTAGCAAATGAGCACCTCGGCTCATTTTAATGTCTGATGTTTTATCACATTATTATTATTATTATTATTATTATTATTATTATCTTCATTATTATCATTAATTCTGTTGTGAGCCGCCCAGAGTGGCTGGGGAAACCCAGCCAGATGGGTGGGATATAAATACCGTGCTAAATTGTTGTTGTTATCTGATGGCAACTTGAGCCAGGAAACAAAAAGGTATGTATTTATTTGCTTACATAGAATTGTCCTTCCTGCTCTTCTCGTGCCTGAGCACAACTAAGGACAGGTTGCGACACTTGACAGGCAGCATCATTGTAAAATAATACATTAAAAAAAAGTGCAACACAGCCTTTCAATAAAACATTAAGATGCAATCCTAACTCATTTATCTGGCAGTAAGCCCCATTTAATAGGACTAACTTCTAAACAGATATAGTTAGGATTGAGCTGTTTGTACTTAACAGGCACGTCTGTCAAAATAAAAAAGTCTTTGTCAAACAGCAAAAGGCTTCCACAATGGACGCCTCCAGACTGTCAAATATTTTCTGGGAGTGATTCAAGTGCCTACCAATAAGTTTAGGTCTGCGCAATTAAAAGTGGATTAAAACGCTCTGCTGCCCTAGCATAAGAAATCCACTTTGAAAAAGAGACATTGACTTTTTGCAGTTTGGAAAGTGAAGGGGAAATGCATTGACAAGTGTGGGCTGAACAAAAGATGAATGGAAAGATGTATAAACACCCTGCAAACAAAACGATATGAATGCTCATCGTGGTATAACCTCCCTGTAAGCAAATCAGAACAAATGCTCAGTGAAGACCAGACATAGTCTAACCTTCTTGTAAGCTTTGTGCAAGCAAAGCGGAATGACGGCTCAATAACTAGGTTGTCTGGAGCAACCCAATGTTGCAGGCCACTGAAAAGACCCTTCTAACTCTTGTTGCTGTCAGCTATGTTTCTACCCCAGATAGTACTCAGAGAAGTGCCTCTACTTCTGGGAAGGTTGGTATAGTTTCCCTCTTGTTTACTGGACCAAAATCATTTAGGGCTTTAAAGCTAGTTACTAACACTTTGAGTTGTGTCCAGAAGCCAATTAGTAATCAAGACAAGCGCTGGAGGACAGATGTCATAGGTTCTTACAAATGTGTGTCCAATTCTGGACCAACTACAGGTTCCCAAGACTCTTCAAAATAGAATGCGCAGAACGCACTGCAGCAATCCAATCTTGATGTAGCTAAAGGTAAAGGTAAGGGGACCCCTGACCATTAGGTCCAGTCGTGACCGACTCTGGGGTTGCGGCGCTCATCTCGCTTTATTGGCCGAGGGAGCTGGCGTACAGCTTCTGGGTCATGTGGCCAGCATGACTAAACCGCTTCTGGCGAACCAGAGCAGCGCACGGAAACGCCATTTACCTTCCCGCAAGAGCGGTACCTATTTATCTACTTGCACTTTGACGTGCTTTCAAACTGCTAGGTTGGCAACAGCAGGGACCGAGCAACGGGAGCTCACCCCGTCGCGGGGATCCGAACCGCCGACCTTCTGATCGGCAAGTCCCAGGCTCTGTGGTTTAACCCACAGCGCCACCCGCATCCCTCATTGATGTAGCTAAGGCATGTGTTAATAGCAGTACTGCCTCACAAATGGGTGGCAGCGTCTAAGCTGGACAAAATGTAGCTCTCCTCACTCTTATATTTATTTATTTCAGCATCTGTTTCTCCTTTCTGTACTTTCTGAGGTTAGAAGGGCACCCCTTCCCTCCCTCACAAATACGAATGCAGAAAGCTGGAAAACAAAATGAAATGAAATCACACCACCTTGCATTTTCTCTGTTTGGAGAGATAAAGAAGAGATTGATGTGGAATCTTCAAGTAAGAAGCAGCAGGTTTCGACATTGTCTTCCTAACACTTTAAAAAGAATTCCACACTCCACATTATTTTTGACCACTTTTATTATTTCAGTTTAGTGACATTCAGTCATTATCATATAAAGGACATGGCTCTGTTAATTCCAAGGGGTCTACTCTGAGTAGGACTTACTTGGACACAATCCATTGCTTTTGCTTTGTTATAATACCTTAAACACGCATTGCCCTTATTTAATAATATTTCAAGCCACTGCTGATGTCCACTCATTTTCTCCTTTGGTGCCTGAAAATAAAATAACACCCATTTTCTGCCATCCTCACCCACACCATCATTCAGATTGTTCAAGATGAGACCCGAGTCCAAGTCAGTCATGAAACTGTTTACTGTCTCTCAGACCAACCTACTAATAGGTTATTATGTGGGGGTGAGTGGATCTGAGCTTCTAAAAATAAGGGAAGGGAAAAATGGATCACATACATTATCTCAGTCCTACTGAAGCATTGCATATTGCATATGGTGAGGAGAAGGGTTTAGTCAGAGAGAGCTAGAGAAGGAGGGAGACACCTTCTAACAATTCCACAGCTGAGGCAATATTTTAACCAGAGACTTCCTGCCTTATAGCTTGTCCTCTTAACCTCCACAGCTCTCAACTGAGTGACATGGTGACACCAACTCTGCAGGCATCAACTCAAAAACTGCACCAATGTTCAAAACACCGGAAATATGAGTTGTGATCATCTCAAAAACTATATATATATATATGTATATATATATATATATATATATATATAGATACACACATACACATTTCCTTTCTCAAGTATAATCCTTCCTCCTGTGTCTGGAGACTTCATTTTGTATCCTGTGTTGGCTTCTCTGTTTTGTGATGAGTGGGCAGCACAAATCTCACTTAACAGGCAGATACCCCTGAAAATACAGTATTTCCTTGGCAACATTCATCGTCTGGCGCCAGACCAACAATTTCATGTCTGCAAATACATCCCACTAGTGGAGAGTATGACTGCATATTTTGTGGAGAGAGAATGGTGTGCTGACATGGGGCTTTTAGCAGAAATGAACAACACATGGTGCATTCCCCTTAATAACACACCTAGGAGAAAAGTGTATTTCTCATGCATAACAGGTGGTTGTTATGATGACCTGCACAAACTGCCTGCCCTTTCACAAACTTCCTTAAACTAAACAAACAAACAAAAAATCCTTCCAGTAGCGCCTTAGAGACCAACCAAGTTTGTTATTGGTATGAACTTTTGTGTGCATGCACACTTCTTCAGATACCTGAAGAAGTATCTGAAGAAGTGTGCGTGCACACGAAAGCTCATACCAATAACAAACTTAGTTGGTCTCTAAGGTGATACTGGAAGGAATTTTTTTAAAAATTTGTTTCAAGTATGGCAGACCAACACAGCTACCTACCTGTTCCTTAAACTAAAGACACTATTGCTTGAAGGCTAAATGGACATGTTTCTTGTTTCTCTCTCTCTCCACTCTGCCGGCAAATGAGAATGTTTTAGTTTTAGTTATTTCTGTCTTATAGGAACGCAAGAAGAGAGGCTTCCAATTCATATCTCTTTCCCTAACTTGGGATACAATAATTATCTCAGGCACATAGCTGTCAACGTTTCCCTTTTTTAAAGGAAAATTCCCTTGTTCCGAATAGGATTCCTCGCAAGAAAAGGAAAAAGTTGACAGCTATGCTCAGGCATCCTGCCTATGGGACCTGCCTCACATTGCCTCAGATCCTGTTCCCCATTGCTTGAGCCACATCAAGATATAGCTTAGGTTTATTTTTATTAGTTCTTGTCTACTTAAAAGGTAAAGGTAAAGGGACCCCTGACCATTAGGTCCAGTCGTGGCCAACTCTGGGGTTGCAGCGCTCATCTCGCTTTATTGGCCGAGGGAGCCGGCGTACAGCTTCCGGGTCATGTGGCCAGCATGACTAAGCCGCTTCTGGCGAACCAGAGCAGCACACGGAAACGCCGTTTACCTTCCCGCCGGAGTGGTACCTATTTATCTACTTGCACTTTGACATGCTTTCGAACTGCTAGGTTGGCAGGAGCAGGGACCGAGCAACAGGAGCTCACCCCGTCACGGGGATTCGAACCACCGACTTTCTGATTGGCAAGCCCTAGGATCTCTGGTTTAACCCACAGCGTCACCTGCGTCTTCTTAGGAACACCTTGAAGATGCTTGTATATCCTTTTAACACTCCCTGTGCTTTGGGGGAGTGGGCTGAGTAGGTAATAATGTTATTGTTGTTCAATATTGCTTTTCTGCTTTCTCCATGAAGTCTCACCAGCAGAGGGGAGTGTGCAAAAATATGACAAACGCCATTGTTTCCACAGTCCAAATTCATTAAAATACTACGCTTCATGCTCCCCACTTCCCAAGGCAGTAAGAAGTCTGAGAAGGGTCAATTTCCTTGTGAGGAGAGAGTCCTAGAAACCTGTGAGGTCTGTTTTGCTACAGTGCTTGGCCTCACTGTCTTTGAGGAGGCAATCTCCTTTGGCAGACGAAGCTATTTATATTCATTCATTATCCCCAGCTTGCTCTAAGATAGCCTGATTCGATGGGTTCACCAGCCTTGATGAGAAGGGTTTCTGTCTTGATCCGAACGGTATGTTTTGACATGTGGAAAACTGTCCATATTTTATTTCTTAAAATCGCAGCACAGCAAGTCATGTTTTGCATGTCCAGTATCATGCATAGCACTGCACAAATATTTAAAATGTCCCTTTTAAAAAGGGAGCTGCTAATAGCTGCCTTCTCTGAATGGATTCCTCCCCCCCCATTCTCATTTTTCCTCTTCTGCTGCCCGACACCAACGTTCCTCAAAATTTCGTCACGATTCAAATGGCTTGACATCTTTCACTTTCCAGAGCAGCTTTGCTTAATTTAATGGCCTTGAGAGCAGACTAAATCATGCCAAAAGTAATGTAATGTTAACATCGGAAAGCCACACTTGCTCTGCTTTGTGGAATACCTGAGATCCTCATCATTCTTCGAGGTGACATCATTCTGTCTCAAAGTCAGGCAACACTCATGTATTATACATGTGTTTATGTGATATATTTATGTAATAAGAGCACTTGCTATGTAGCAAATGCCATGCCCTTGGGTCCCAGGCTGTTTTCATTATCATTCCATTTTCACAGCCTCCTATCTTTTAGTTAGCCGATTTCTGTGCATAGTTTCAGTCCAAAACTCTGAAGAAAATTATAAACTTAAATCTCAGATCATCCATGCTTTGACAATAGACGAGGGAGCTGAACTGGTCTGCTTTACCAAGACCTGGGTGGAGACCTGGGAGGAGTTAGTCTCTTCCATCAATGCTCTGCCAGGTACTTAACGCAACACCAACATAAATTCAAGGATCAGGGAATGGGGTTCAATGCGGTATTCAGGAATTCTCCCTCCTTAGGCTTCTTGTCCATTTGAGTGCCAGTTTTGAGTACAGTGGTACCTCAGGTTACATACGCTTCAGGTTACAGACACTTCAGGTTACAGACTCTGCTAACCCAGAAATGGTACCTTGGGTTAAGAACTTTGCTTCAGGATGAGAACAGAAATCGTGCTCCGGTGGTGTGGCGGCAGCAGGAGGCCCCATTAGCTAAAGTGGTGCTTCAGGCTAAGAACAATTTCAGGTTAAGAACAGACCTCCAGAAGGAATTAAGTACTTAACCCAAGGTACCACTGTATTAGTCACGAAATTAAAAGATGCCTGCTTCTTGGGAGAAAAGCAATGACAAACCTAGACAGCATCTTAAAAAGCAGAGACATCACCTTGCCAACAAAGGTCCGTATAGTTAAAGCTATGGTTTTCCCAGTAGTGATGTATGGAAGTGAGAGCTGGACCATAAAGAAGACTGATTGCCGAAGAATTGATGCTTTTGAATTATGGTGCTGGAGGAGACTCTTGAGAGTCCCATGGACTGCAAGAAGATCAAACATCTCCATTCTGAAGGAAATCAGCCCTGAGTGCTCACTGGAGGGACAGATCCTGAAGCTGAGACTCCAATACTTTGGCCACCTCAAGAGAAGACTCCCTGGAAAAGACCCTGATGTTGGGAAAGATGGAGGGCAGAAGGAGAAGGGGCAACAGAGGACGAGATGGTTGGACAGTGTTCTCGAAGCTACCAGCATGAGTTTGACCAAACTGTGGGAGGCAGTGGAAGACAGGAGTGCCTGGCGTGCTCTGGTCCATGGGGTCACGAAGAGTCGGACATGACTAAACGACTAAACAACAACAACAACTGTGACAGATTGGAGATTCTGTGACAGGGTGGAGCATCTATCTGAGGTGGTGGAGGTGGTCTCTGATTTGGTGCTGTGGATGATTGCTCTGAGGGATTGCAGAATTCAAGCCATGGCCAATGAACCTGGGGCAACTCGGGGCTTCGGGGCTTCCCTAATAACCATGGAGCTATCCCAACATGTCATCAGCCCAATTGGGCAGGACCATGGTGATCTGAAAGTGGGAGACTGAACATCTATGCCTTGTCGTGGCTGGATCACTTCCTATGGAGATTTGGACTTTCAGCAGCCATTTACACAAGTGGCCTATTGAAATGGTCTGCCACTAGAGGCTAATGAATTCTGAAGAATTCTGGAAGGCTCTGGGAGATTTCCCAGCTGGTATGGCTGGCACAAAACAAGTATTAACTGGTCTAGTTATATTGGATGATTCTCAGACATTGAGCCCTGAAGATGTGGAGAAGGTACTTGGATGGTTTAGGCTGATTCCCCAATCTCTGTCTGAATAGAGATTGCCTTGCTACAGGGATCCATGTTCTGGTAATTTCTCCTTTTGATCACTACAATGAGTTAGATGCCAGGCTGCCTTTGAAAATGGTCTGGAAGAGGGCAACAAGATGTTACTTGGGAAGGACTGGTCTGTGTGGTCCAGGGCTTTGTCATCTCCACCCCCATCGTCCAACCCGGACACTGAGGTCCACCTCTGAGGGCCTTCTGGCAGTTCCCTCACTGCGAGAAGTGAAGCTACAGGGAACCAGGCAGAGGGCCTTCTCGGTAATGGCGCCTGCCCTGAGGAACGCCCTGCCATCAGATGTCAAGGAAATAAACAACTATAGTCGTACATCCACTTACGTATCCCTCTGGTTATGTAAACTTCGGGATACGTAAGAGGCAAACCCGGAAGTATATTTCCGGGTTTTTGCCGTGTGTGTGTGTGTGTGTGTAGAAGTGGTCTCTCCGGTTGTGAAAACCTCGGGATCCGGCCAGACCTCTGGAATGGATCCCGTCTGCAAACCGGAGGTACTACTGTATCTGACTTTTAGAAGACATCTGAAGGCAACCCTGTTTAGGAAAGTTTTTAATGTTTGATATTTTGTCACGTTGTTGTTGTTGTTGTTGTTGTTGTTGTTGTTGTTGTTGTTGTTACTGGCCTCCCATTCATTTCTGGACCTTCTGCTACTATCAATCTTTTAAAGCTACAAAAGCGTTGTAACTTCTTACCAAGAGAAAGCTGGTCCTCCCTCATCTCCAGAAACCCCATTGGTTTTATTTGTCAACAGCCATCACTATACTAGCTTTCCCATCCTCTTATTAAGTGGCCCACCAGCATTGAGAGGACTTCATGAGGGAGAAGATTGGCTCCTCCGCCCCTGGCTCCGAAGCTTGCTCCACAGTTGCAATGGAAGAGCAATCTTTTTCTTTATACTTTTCCTCACCTTGTTAAAAAAGATTTAGGTTTCGGTAGGGAGGCTGGGAAGATACAATAATGTTTAATTAACTACGTTGGGGAAAACTAATATTAAAATGTTGATTTTGAGAAAGCTGAGATCACCAAGAAATATGAGGTGGTTGGGGTTTTGTTTTTTTTAGGACTATCAAGCTATACAATTTTGAGCATGAAAAACAATGGAGATGTGGCTTCCTGTCGTGTTGTACTCAGCGAGCTATTTATGGATGAGCAAATTTTCCTGTTCAGTTGGAAAAGATCTATTCTAGGGTGATGACAAATGATGAGATTTTCTTATGATTCCAACAAGCCCTTTATATTATCCATATACGCAAGATTTAATACTAAAACTTGCTTACCTTTAAACTGACACTTTCCTGCCTGGTATGACAAACTTAAAACATCAAGGTGAAGATATTGTTATGAGCAGTGCTTTCTAGAAAAAGAGGTGCTGGAACTCAGAACAAGGCTGGAACCCTTGTTCTCTTAGAATGGTAATGTTAGTCATCTGAGATAGGCCAGAACTGAGCTCTGGCAAGTTCTGGCTGAAATAAAGCCCTGGTTATGAGTTTGTGGGGTTCCTGGTCTCCCCTTCTAATTCCTAGGTGCCAAACACTGGATTTGGCATGTTAAAATGCAAGCCAGGATCCAGACTGGCAATGACCCTCTAAAGATGGGTCATTAGCTGGGACAAAGGAAGTGAAGTTGTTTTAGGATTGCAGGCGTGGTGATATGACCTAGGAAAAAGAGGCCAGTCTGTTAAACACAGCAAGCTGTGGCCAGAACACCATGTGAGCTGACAGTTGGAATCCAAGGTTACAGAAATGGGAGTGTAATGCTGTGAGCCCCTCCATCATAGGCTCATGTTGCATATATGCGTAAATAAGCCATATATCATAAAGACACCACAGTCTCCGCTGTGCCACATTGTCCAAAAGGAAACACAGACCCGGAGTAAATCATGCCTGGAACTCTCTGGAATCTCGCACCGCTGTGGAGGTTGGGGGTGGCGTGCATATTATATACAGGCATGCATACATACATACATATTGCATGTTGTGCATATTACATACAGGCAGCTTTTTATAGACTCCGAAGTAGGCATGAATGGATCTGTCTGTTTCTGGTCAATGTCCATTTTGCATGTGTTCATTCATAAGACTGTTGCATCTGATTTCCCCAAAATCTGCATATATATATTTTTTTAAAAAGTGTTTAAATATGGATTTTGTGATAAAATACATACGGTATTTAAAAATAGGGTTAAATTCTTATTTTGCCTCAATGTATGCATTTTCAAACAATTTCTATCCAAAATATACACAGTTTAACTCCCCCCCCTTTTTTTTTGCTAAGAACTGTATTTTAAGATTTGGAGAAGCGTAAAATTTGAGGGATAATTATGTTCCAATCCACACATTAGCCTGGAAGGTGCAGATGAAGGCTGCTTACACACAAAAATTTATTCTACAAACAATAGGGCTACATATTTTCTACATAATCCTCACACAATCTACATCTGTCACATATACCGTATTTTTCGCCCTATAGGACGCACTTTTCCCCCTCCAAAAATGAAGGGGAAATGTGTGTGCGTCCTATGGGGCGAATGCAGGCTTTCGCTGAAGCCTGGAGAGCGAGGGGGGTCGGTGTGCACCGACCCCTCTCGCTCTCCAGGCTTCAGGAAGCTCTCCGAAACTGTGGGAGAGCTGCGCGAAGTCTGATAGCAGCCTGTTCTGGGGGCTGGGCTCGGGGGAAGCTCGGGCTTCCCCCGCCCCAGCCCCGCACCTGGGGGGGAAATAATTTTTTTTTCTTTATTTCCCCCCCAAAAAACTAGGTGCGTCCTATGGGCCGGTGCCCCCTATGGGGCGAAAAATACGGTATATTTTTTGGCCCTGAAAGGTGCTTCATGAGAAACTGATTCCTTCCTGAAAACAAAAGCTCATTGCAAATTGATTCTGCATTACCCTTCATTGTGTCCATTTCAAAAAAGAGATAGGCAACCCCAGCAATGGGTTCTGAACGTGTAGCCACAACTCTCCCAAAGATGTTGTTGGTGTGAGTATGCTGTGATCACAAACACCACTTCCTTCTTCATTCACCTGGTACAAGGTGCAAGGAGGAAAAGGTGTTGATAACCTAACCAAGGGGAGAGTTTTAAAATGTGTATCAAATAATTACACCTTCTCTTGTGGACAATAGGATATAGAACTGATCTAGATTGAAAGAAGCATGTTGAGGACAACCATGAATGATTCCAGACTGAGGAAGAAATACCCTTTTCTGTTACAGGAGGACTAGCCTAGGCCAGTTCTCACTGGAATTCTCTGAAATAAAAATCATTTAGCAAACCCATTCCAAAGCACATTGATGTGGGTTTGGGGCACTTTTTAAAGCTATGCCTAACCTCATGAAATTCCCTACATGGATTTCATGTGAGGGAAAACATAACACACCATCACATCTGATAAAGCATACCTGTGCCTGTTTTGCTACTTATACGGAAACATGGGCATTTGTCAACACATCATGGTGTCAAGTATGAAAGGATCCTTATTATTCCAACGCTCTCAGCTTTTATTTTAAAATAAAGGATTCAGTTTCTAGCTATCATGCTTGCAGAGACATGATTGCAGTATGAGCTAATGGTGCTTAGAATCCAGAATGCAAATTTTAAAAAACAAAAATCAATGCTATCTGCATTTAAGATGTTCTCATTCAGGGTTGTTGTTTTTCCACACAGGGATTAACAACTCCAGAAAACTGCACCACACAAACAAGGGGGAAATGAACGCCAGCTGTGGTTTGGAATATAACCAACAACCTCCACAAATTACACATTTTGTGGCTGTTGGTAGTGAAGATGATCCCCTATTACAGATGTGTTTGTGGAAGATTGTAGCATCATGCATTCACATTCACAAAGATAATATATGAGAATCAATTTGGAGCGGGTGTTTGAGGCCTAAATTGCACAGGGTTCAGAAAAGAATATACAGTATTTTCCTCCTTTAGCTTGCCTGTGTGTGTGTGTGGGGGGGGGAATGTTTGAGCAGAAATCATGAACATCTCATGTGGTACCTCTTGTTCTTTGGACAGAGTTTGCCCCTCAAATTAGTTCCCAATAAACTCACAATGATGAAACAACTTAAACTTATAAAAGAATTATGTGCACTTGCAATTTTAATCCTACTGTTTGTTAAGCTGCCTGCTTCTCAGGGCTAACTACCATCTCCATAGGACACATCACTTGCACCTGAAATAAAGGTGATATGGTTGGAAGCAGGCATTTTTAAAGATCCGGATTGGTCCCATTCCACTGAGTCCCTGCTTTCATGACACTGCATCCCTGTGTCTGTGGGTTGTATCCATACCAACCTCCCATTGAAGTAAATAAGACTTAAGCTAGTCAAACGTATGGTGTGCACACAGTCTAAGTGTTGTTGTTGTTATTTAGTGTTTAGTATTTATAACCTGTTCGTCTACAATTAGTACCTGGAGCAGCTTACAAAGAAGAATAAACAGAAGGATTAATATGTACATCCATCAACGTAGCCAATAGCTGTTGTTGTTTTTAACCAAACAAACAGAAATACATTATTGTAACAACATATCCAAATCTGAAATTATCACCAAGTTTTAGAGCGATGCATGTCTGTTCTGGAATTTGCAGATTATTCGCCAATGTCCCATTTAGCTTGTCTAAACTATTAGCCTGCCTGTGTGTGGAGAAGTGGAGGAAGAATGACCTTAATGGTGGCCAAACAGCAGGACAGTAGGAGCAGAACTGAGGCATCTGATCAAGATCTGTATTATGAGGCATCTGATCAAGATCTGCTTTGAGCTTAAAAAATATATTTGTAAATATTTATATCTCTCATGCCAGGGAAAGACCAGCTGAATACTCTGGCAGCTGTTCAAGGGCCCCACTGATCTATAGCAGTATTTCAGGGTTGTAAAAGGAAATTACAGGCTGGGAGCAAAAGGTCACACTGACCATACAAATTACAGAATACAATCAAGTTGCAAAAACACAATTAAGAGCTGGTAAATAGTGAAATTTATTGTTTAACAGAAGACTCGAGCCATATTTTCATAAGGTTAAAGGGTAAATTGAAGAAGTTGCTTTTAGAAACAGCAGCTGGCTAGGGAAATAGGCTTCTCTCCGAAGCTGCTTTGAAGCTTCAGAGAACTTAGAGAACTTAGAGAACTTAGCTTTTACTAAGTTCACTTTGAAAAGGCCTTTCCTTCTAAAAATCTATCTATGTTATGTATGAAATATATTGGCTTAAATGTAATTATGCAAAGGATTTAGAAAGTAAGAAATGTTAGATTCTTATGTTAGATTCTTATTTCATAGATGGTGTGTGAGGTGAACTCAAGATCTCTTTAAGATAAAAAATTAAAAACCATGCACCATCTGCTTTAGCCATCTGGTTTGCAGTGAATAGGGCAACAGGGGCCAAAGGTTATCTGGTAATTAAGGTGCCTGGTCGAGGTAAATGTAAGATATATGGCTACTTGTCTGCCATTTATGGATAGAAGGAAATATAGCTCTTTGTCTCCCATAAAAGGTAATAGGAAATGGGTGTATCTTTTATGATTGGTTCTAGCAAACAACCAATAGGAATTTCAACCAGGCTGATTGGACAGAGGCAGCCAAAGGAGGAGCAAGGGGGCTGGGCTGAGGAAATATAAGTGCTGGCCATCAGGGCTGGAGTAGGCAGAGCTTTGGTATCCATATACCACTGTGTCTCCCATTTATTTGTCTGACAAATTATTATTTTAATTTCTCTATTGCTGCGTTGAATATTTCATTCCAGCTAAGCGTTAACCACAAGCAGGGTGCTACAGAACCTTCCACTGAAACCATTGACCCAGAAAATTGGGCACAAACGCAAACTCAAAATTCCGAAATTTCTCTTTGTCATTGGGTTACATTTTCACTGACCAGCGTGTCACTCACTACCTCAAAAGGAAAAGGATCTGATCGTCTGAAAACACAGAAACATGCTGATGTGGCCCTGTGGAGGAATGTAACTGTTCAGCCATATTGTGTACTGTTCGGTTGTTCCAAAATGCTTGGTTGGTTTCTATTTTAGAAGCTGTTATTCTGACCAGGAGGCTGTTCTAAACAAGCTGGTCTGGAAAAAATGAGTTTATGAGTTCACTGGCAGTTCAAATGTTTGGCCCAGGAACCCAGTAGCTAAGGGGAAATGAAACCAAAAGCTATAAGGGCATTCTGCTGGGTGATCTATGCTGGCAGATGGACAAAGGGATTCAACCCTGTTGATATTGTCAATGAGAACTTTTTAAAAATACTTTTTTTTAATTAAATCTTCCAAATTTTTACACAACTCCAATCATATATATCAAGGTTTTTTGTTACATATTTTCTTCTTGGCTTCCTATGCCTCCTTCCTTGACTTTTTTAAAGTCCCCCTTAATAGCTTCATTCAAACACATCCATATTTATTTTCTAAGCCCCCCAAATCCATTTTCTACATTCTTCTCAAATCCTGCGTGTGATTTCATATGAATGATAATTCCATAGGTAGTCCACCAATGGCATCCATTCTTCTATCATCATTTTGTCCTCTTATTTCAGAAGTCAATGAAAACTGTAAACTGCCTTGGCAGAAAGGCAGTGAATAAATGCAATATATAAATAGATATACTTGCACCCTTTCTGCAAAGATCGCCTGTACTAATAGTGATCTCAGTTTTCCCAAGTGGCAGGCCTTATGTAGCCAAAACAGCACCATGTATGCACAAGACGGATATAGCTGCAGGCTTGGGGGAAGCCCAAGGTTTACTGACTTACAACAGAGAGCCAGTGTGGTGTAGTGGTTAAGAGCAGTAGACTCGTAATCTGGTGAACTGGGTTCGCATCTCCACTCCTCCACATGCAGCTGCTGGGTGACCTTGGGCCAGTCACACTTCTCTGAAGTCTCTCAGCCCCACTCACCTCACAGAGTGTTTGTTGTGGGGGAGGAAGGGAAAGGAGAATGTTAGCCGCTTTGAGACTCCTTAGGGTAGTGACAAAGCAGGATATCAAATCCAAACTCTTCTTCTTCTTCTTAAGCATGCCCACTGGGCACAGACAGGTGAACAACTGTTGGTCAAAAATGGAAAACCAGAGAGAGGAAGTTGCACAAACTGTTCTGGGATGCTTCCATTCAACCTGCTTTATGAACATTCATCCAGCTTGCAGGGTGATTAGATGAAGCTGGCTATTTAAGGAGAATTTGTTTTGATTTGTTTGCAGGGAAGGCAGTTGATGTTGAATCAAAGCAAGTGTCATCCCACACTTGCCAGTGCATTTTCTCATCATTTTCCTTATCACAAAAATCCAATCTTTTGGGGAAGCAGGTTTATTGCAGAACAGCTCCCAATCCAGTATAACAGTGCAGCCTGAGCTTTCTGCTATGTGACTGAATCTTGCCTAAATAGAAACAGCAGTCTGAAAGTTCTCCTAGAATCCTAAATGGAAGCACTCCAATATTTTGCTGCAGGTCCCCCTTTTAGGATACTAATATTATCATTATTACTTACAAAGACACTGCAGGTTAAAAACCACATCCAATTACAAGCTGTTCAGGTATGGACTGCCGGGACAAATCAATTACATAAAATGTGGATTTTGTTGGGTAAGTCTGGATGGGCCTTCAAGAGGAGAAAAGAATTGGAGGGGAGCGGCAAGAAGACCCTCTGATAGCTTGGAGGGAGAGGGAAAGAAGAAAAGTCTGAAAGCTCAGACAGAGAGTAAAAAAGGAAAGATAATAACCTGGGAATTAAAATTAAAAGGAAATAGAACATCAAGAGGGAAATGCAAGAGAGAAAATATGAGTTTTTAATAATTTCCTAAAGTGAGATAAATGGGAGGCCAGCCAAATAATCAGACAGGAAGAGTTCCACACGAGAGAGAGAGAGAGAGAGAGAGAGAGAGAGAGAGAGAGAGAGAGAGCGCAAAGGCACAGAGATGAGAAATAGCTACAAGGGAATAGAGGATTAATAGGGAGATTGGTATTTGATGAATGGAGAGGTTGAGGAGGAGAACAGAAAGAAAACAATGGAGATTTAGAAGAAAGGGAAATACCTTGATTTGCCAATGCAATCCTAGGTCTACTCAGAGAAGCAAGTCCCACAGAGCTCCATGGGGATCCCTTCCAGGCAAGAGGGCAATAGGACTGCAGCCTAAAGGGGCTAAACTAGCTGTTTAAACGTCACACAAAACAAGAGGAAGCAACTGAAATATATGGAGGCATTATATGTTTAAAGTGCAAAGAAAGAAAGATCAAATGTGCTATCAAATGAGCAGAGGAACAGTGGAAGGAACCAGGTGGGGAAGGAACCAAGAGAAGAAGGCTCAGTGCCTGGGGAGTGGTGATGGGACAACAATGAGTAGTCAGAGGGAGGAGACTGGGAAGAGAAGGTGTCAGAAGCTGAAGAGGCAACAGGGCTTAGTGAGTTGGGAGAGTCTGTGGCAGAGAGAAATGCAGAATGATCACATCCACAACATACATTTAAAGGGACATTACACCACGTTCACAGCCATGGCTTCCTTCAAAGAATCCTGGGAACTATAGCTTGCCCTTCACAGTACTACAGTTCTCAGAACCCTTAAAATGCCATAGTCCACAGGTTTGTTTGCATGAAGTCATGTGCTTTATTATTATTATTATTATTATTATTATTCTATACTGCTTTATGTTTTAAAGCGTGTCCTCCCTAAAAGAAGGCACGTGTTGCAGTGAGACCTGGAGACTGACCTCCTGCTTGTGGGTGGGCATATTGGACAGCTACAACACCTGATTGGTAGGTCCCTCGTTGCTGGGTTTAATCTGGCCAATGGGGAGATATCTAAATGGACTGAGGGACCTATATATACCTCTGCACATGACCCAGAGCTTCCTCTTTCGGCTCGTGCATCAGAACACCTGCCCACCTCTCCCTATATTTAGGGCATTTTGCAATTGACCTTGCTATGCTGTCATGTGTCATCTGTCGTTGGGACAGGGGCACAGCAGGAATTTCCCCCACTTGGCTGATTGGCTGTTGCCATTTGGGTTTCGCCTGCTGCGTAGCAAATCGTCACAACTTGTAAGAGTGCGGATAGGCACTGGTTCAGGTGATAGGGATGGGAGAACGGTCTTGTCATCCCTATGTGAAGGGCAGTGGTGGAGTTTCATGCTCCAGCACTGGGGGGGCAGACAGCAGGAGGTGGGGGGCTGGCACACGTCCTGGGGGGGTGCGCCGCCTGTAGGGGCGTGGCGCGCATCCAGGAGAGCATCTGGGGAGTGGACTGCAGCCTGTTCCCGGGTTTTCCACCTACCTCAGGTATTCACCCTTGGCTGACCTATGATAGAGCTCTGGGTCAGCGCTACCTGCAAGGGTGCAGGGAGCTAGTTGAACTAGAGCCTATGCAACCACTTACTTTCTGTTATCAATAAAGTTGTGGCCTAAATTCTGCCATAAACCAAAACTAAAATTTGAGTCAAATGTGTGTTTATTTAGGGGGGAGGTCTCTGCGTCTGAACACGCAAAGAAAAAAATATTTCAAAAGTGGTTTAGCAACACACCAACAAACCAAATAAAACAATACAGAATAAAACATTATTGAAGAAAGTAAAAAAGTATTTTAGTTTAACAGAAAACTTAAAGATTATCTTAAAGTTTTCAGAATAAACATTAGAAAGGAGCTCAACTACAGAATGCACATTTAATTAACACAGCAAAAAAAAAATTAGTGGGAAAATAAAATCTTTAACATTTCAAAAGGAAACATTACTAAAGGAAGTCAAATATGAAATCTGATCCCTCCAGTCAGTTAGGGATCGATTTGTGTTCTGTTGCACCAGTAGCAGTTTAGTCCTGCTGGCCACTTGACCTGGAAAGCTGTCTGTGGACAAACACCGGCTCCCTCGGCCTGAAAGCAAGATGAGTATCGCAACCCCATAGCTGCCTTTGACTGGACTTAACTGTCCAGGGGTCCTATACAATTTTTACCTCCTTTACAACAGCTTTATATGTTCACTAGCAGCCAGAATAAAAGGAGTGGGAAAGAATTATTATGCCCACTTTAGTAATGGGGCATTAAAGCAAAGGGACAGAAAGAAAAATGGTCTAACACAGCAGAGAATTAGAAATAAAAAGGCCTGAATGTGAATCTGAATCTTGAGAGTGCCAATCTCCCCATTAATCTTAATCTTTCGCTACTCATTGATGATGTTCTGAAGCATAAGGGAGACTTTAACAAGAAAGGTACTCCAGAACGTTTATCATATACTATAAAGACAGATGTGAAATCTTCCACAAGCACAAAATCACCAGTCAAAGAATTAATGAAGGGAACCTAGACTTTGCCTAGCCCATATTGTATGCCCAAGACCAAATTGTTGACTGTTTTGCTGTAACATCATTTTCTTACAGTAGTACATTTCCAGAAGAATGTAATGCTTGCCAATATATCACACCTGCCGTTCAGCCAGACAGGAAAGAGTTGTGAATATTGGAATGTGGTGATTTTCCTCATGACAGCTGGATTGGTTTTTCAAGAGCTCACACAGCTCTTCATGAGGAGATTAGTGAGCCCCAATTCCAGACATTGCTAGAGAATCTCAGAAGCAACCACACAAAGTGTTTAGGCTTATTATTTGTGGAACTGGTTGCATCTAAAGTTGTTTCCGTAAATATGTGATTGCCTCGCCTGTTCTGTTTTCGGGTATCTCCAGTAATGTCTGAAATGAGGGGGGGCTCAATCATCTGTACCATGGAGAGATGTGGGAGCAGTCTCTGCACCACAAGTATACCATACCCTCCAACATTTCTCTGATGAAAGTAGGGATGTCCTAAGGAAAAGTGGGACATTCCAAAATCAAATCAGAAACCAGGATGGCTTCTGTAAATCTGGGACTGTCACTGGAAAAGAGGGACACTTGAAGGGTCTGGTACACCCAGCTATGCTAGAGATATTCAATCCAGTCCCTCATTTCAGACATTACGGAAAACGAGGAAAAATAAAATTTTGTGCACTATTCTTGTTTCTCGCTTGCTTACAGAAGCTGCTGCCTCTGACACTGCTCTGTGGGCCACCCCCAATTTAATATACATTTTGTAGTTGGGTTCCCATGCCGAAGTATTCTAGAACATACGGAGGGGGTGGTGTCACACTGAGATGCTTTTAAGCACTTGTTCTCTTCAGTGATTGCATTAATAATGTGAAAGCTGATCTTTGTGTGGATGGGTTTGTTGCCTCTAAATAAATGCCACATCATCTTCCTGATCTTACTATTTAAGATCATGGGAACCCTATCTGGGACTTCAGTGTCTACATGTGATTGCACCCATGTGAGGGAGAAATATTTACAGGGGTTACATAAAGCAATTTATTTTCCATTTGTTTTTTTCCTCATTGTTAAGCTTAAAAGCACTCTTAAAAAGTGGCTGCACAAGGCTGCACAAGTGAGCCTGATATTAAAGATGGGAAATGTAGATACAAATGGAAATGAGAGATTATTAAGAATGTATTTGAAGCTCGAGGTTTGTTGTAGCAAATCCGGAAGACAAAAAGGAACAGAAGCAACTTAAAGGATTAAGGAAGAACATTTAAGCAAGGCAAATAGTTTATAATGGTCACCTCTTTTATTTATAATGGTATTAGAAATTATTGCAAACAAGATAAGAGTAACACCAGAAATATGTGGAATCAAAATTGGGGAAAAAGAATATAAATTGAAAGCATACGCTGATGATTCGATGTTATCATTGGAAGATCCACAAAAAAGTGTCTGCAGGGTAATAGAGCTACTAGAAGAATTTGGAAAGTTATCGGGCTTTAAGTTAAATAAATTCAAAACTAAAATGATGACAAAGAATATGGAAGAAGTTTTGAAAAATCAGTTAGAGACCCAAATTGGAATTAAGGCAGTAAAAAAAAGTAAAATACTTGGGAATTTGGCTAACTATGAAGAATATACATTTAATGGTGGATAACTATTTTAATACCTGGAAAGAAATCAAAAAGGACGTAGATATTTGGAACAGGATAAAATTATCTTGGTCAGGAAGAATGGCCGCAATTAAGATGAATATACTTCCAAAGTTGCTATTTTTGTTCCAAAATATTCTGGTGATAAGGGCAACCACAGTATTCAAAGATTGGCAGAAAATTTTATCTAAATTTATTTGGCAGGGAAAAAGGCCTAGAATTAAATTCAAATTACTCATGGATAGAAGAGAAAGAGGAGGATTTGCGGTACCGAACTTGAAATTGTACTACGAGGCCGCGTGCCTCTGCTGGATTAAAGAACGGATCGTTATAAAAAATGCTGGCCTGTTAGATTTAGAGGGCTTCAATATCAGATTCGGATGGCACGCATATTTGTGGCACAACAAAGCAAAAGTGCATAAAGGATTCTCTAATCACATCATCAGAGGACCTCTGCTAGAGGTATGGGAAAGAAATAAAAATCTACTTGAAAGAAACACTCCCTGGTGGTTGTCACCAATAGATATTATAACAACCAAAAAAACAAAAACAAAAACATGGAAGGTGAAAGATGGACATACGAAGATTTATTGGTTAGAACAGAAAAAGGTTGGAAAATCAAAACATATGAAGAGTTAGGAGACAAATTAACGAGTTGGCTACAATTTCATCAAATTAACGCTCTGTGGACAGAAGACAAAAAGATTGGGATGAACGGAAAAAAATCTAGATTTCAGACAGAAATATTGGAAGGAAATTCAAAACTCTTATCAAAAATGTATAACCAACTGTTAGAATGGGATACTAAGGATGAGGAGATAAAGGAAGTTATGGTGAAATGGGCGATGGATTTGGGATATAATTTGGAATATGACAGCTTTGGAACAAAGATATGAAGTTTACAGCTTGTGTTGCACTAAGAGAAAACATGGAAAAGATGATGTACAGATGGTACATCACTCCTGTAAAATTAGAAAAAATCTTTAAGACTGGGGATAAAATGTGCTGGAAGTGCAAAAATAAGGAAGGAAGTTTCCACCACATGTGGTGGACTTGCGAAAAAATTAAAAAGTTTTGGGAGCTGGTTTATAATGAGTTAAAAAAATGTTTAAATACACTTTTGTTAAAAAACCGGAAAATTTCCTTCTGGGGATGATGGGTAATGAAATCAAGAAAGAGGACCAGACTTTATTCCAATACGCAACAACGGCTGCTATAATATTAATAGCACAAAATTGGAAGTCAACTAATATCCCAACGATAAGAGATTGGTAAAGCAAATTATTCGAATACATAGAATTGGCAAAAATGACACAAAAAACCAGAGACCAGAAAGAAACAAAGTTTATTAAGGAATGGAATAAATTTATAACATATATCGAAGCAGATTTTAAAAATGTTAAGATCACAGTAGGCTTAATATAACCCTACGACGTGCAGATATTTTAAAGAGAAACTGTGGGAAAAAATCCTTTGTTACATAACCCAAAACCGAGGTGGAGGGAAGTCAATTAGTTATATGTTGTTTTGGTCTTCTGTCTCTTTTCCTTTGTTAGTTTTGTTGTTTGTTTTATTTGTGATGAATTTGTTCTGTGTGTATTTCTGTGTAATAAAAATCAATAAAGAAATTAAAAAAAGGAAGGCAAATAGTTAATGAAAGATGCAACCACAGGCAGATTTGTTTGGTTTAAGGCTTATGACGCTCCTCCTTTCACCTCCCCCCCAAAGAGAACTGCTACCAGATCAGCAAAATTCACATGAGTCAGGAGGAGAGATGCAGGTGAGAATATTGAAAGAGCACTTCAGAAAATGCTTGGTACATCTATCTACATGTGGCTGAAGTTATGTCAGCAGGCTCTGATGGAGTACCCCCTGGGGTGCTAAGGGAACTGGTAAAGGAAATCTCAGAACCACCAATATATTTATCATTTAGATGACAGGGAGGACAAGCAAGGTCTCAGAAGACTGGGAAAGGGTAAATAAAATATGCTCTTTTCTTTTTTAAAAAGGGAAGGTCAGGAAATCATCACATTAAGCTATCACGAGAGACTCGAAAATAAGACTTTTGAAGGTAAAAAATGCTACACCTGAAGGCACTTTTAAAAGAAATCAACAATAATAACCAATAAACTACAGTATTGGCTGTCAGAAATATAAAGCAAGGCCTTCAGTTTAACTTGGGACAACTGACATTCCATTCATTTGCTATGCAATAACTCCAGTGCAGGTGGCGCTGTGGGTTAAACCACAGAGCCTAGGACTTGCCGATCAGAAGGTCAACGGTTCGAATCCCCGCGACAGGGTGAGCTCCCGTTGCTCGGTCCCTGCTCCTGCCAACCTAGCAGTTCAAAAGCACATCAAAGTGCAAGTAGATAAATAGGTACTACTCCGGCGGGAAGGTAAATGGCGTTTCCGTGCACTGCTCTGGTTTGCCAGAAGTGGCTTGGTCATGCTGGCCACATGACCCGGAAGCTATACGCCAGCTCCCTTGGCCAATAAAGCGAGATGAGTGCCACAATCCCAGAGTTGGCCACGACTGGACCTAATAGTCAGGGGTCCCTTCACCATTTTAACTCCATTGAGCATGAAAGGGATGGGCTTCATTCGAATCAGGGTGGAACCAGACCATTGGTGCTGAAAACAAAAATAACTATAATGGCTGAACTGTTTTAAAACTGGTTGTGGGAGGAAAGCTGAGGAGTGTAAAGTTTGGAACATATCTGCCTGCTGTGGTGAAGATTATAACACTGATGAAAATTTAAATGGGGGAGGAGTAGGACCAGAAATTATTAGTACAGGAACACAGTATAGCAATTTAGAGAGGTTTGCTGCAAGAATCCAAAGAATACATTTTGTCTGAGGTACAATAACATTGGGTTTCATTTTTTTTAGTTTAGTTTATCTACTATGGGGAAGAAATTTGGAAGTTTGCATGTGTTTCTGAAGAAAGGAAAACCCTTAATTTCAAGAAGGAACTTGAGATACGAGATGGGAGCTGTGCATCTTCGCTGCAGAGGCAAGTAATGCTTCAGAAAACTGGCATCTTGGTTCAGTTGTTGAGCAAACAAGCCAGCAAGCAAGATGATTGTGATACCAGTACAAGGAGCCAGTGCCAGGATTCAATTTCCTCTTGTGCAATCAGCAGTCTGAACTTCCATTTTCTTTCCAAGGAGAACTAGCAGTTGCATGAGAATGTCTCTCAATAGGGAGTCATTACCCTGCTTAAAGAAAGCTTTAGGCTGAAATGGATTCAGAAGCTTATATACCTGCAAAGGAATCTTCTCCGTAATTAAATATGTGAGGTCTAAAACAGCATAAGAAGGTGTGGAGTGACATGTCTGGCTGTTCTTTCTGATTCCCACCACAGATGCAGTTGGAAACAATGGGATCATTCTCGGGAATCTTACACATAAGGTGCTTCTGCAGGAAACTCCTCTCATTCAGAACACAGGAGGCGGGTGCAATTTTCTCTGTTTTTCTGCCAGATCATAAGTGCACCCCCCACAACCACAAAAAGCAACTCATAGCATGCTATAAATGAGGGCTAGTTTTATATCTAAATACAGACAGCATTTAATTTTACTTTAAACAAATATTTGTTACCTGCTCTTAAATGTTATACAGACAATCCAGCGGTGGTGAGGGAGATATAATAATTTAAAAATGTAACACCTAAAATAAAATATATTTTTGCCGATATCAACACCTAAGGTAAAGGTAAAGGGACCCCTGACCATTAGGTCCAGTCGTGGCCAACTCTGGGGTTGTGGTGCTCATCTCGCTTTATTGGCCGAGGGAGCCGACATACAGCTTCCGGGTCATGTGGCCAGCATGACTAAGCCACTTCTGGTGAACCAGAGCAGCGTGCGGTAACGCCTTTACCTTCCCACCGGAGCGGTACCTATTTATCTACTTGCACTTTGACGTGCTTTCAAACTGCTAGGTTGGCAGGAGCAGGGACCGAGCAACGGGAGCTCACCCCGTCGCGGGGATTTGAACTGCCGACCTTCTGATCGGCAAGTGCTAGGCTCTGTGGTTTAACCCACAGCACCACCCGGGTCCCTATCAACACCTAGTAAACCAGTAAATAACAATACACTCCAGCGTTAATGCTCAGTGAGTGCCTGAGCAAACAAGGGGTCTTAGAATCATTGGAAGGGACCCCAAGGCTCATCTAGTCCAACCCCCGGCAATGGAGGAATCTCAGCTAAAGCATCCGTGACAGATGGCCATCCAACCTCTGTTAAAAAACCTCCAAGGAAGGAGAGCTCTCACTGTCAGAATGTTTTTCCGAATGTTTAGTCGGAAACTCCTTTCTTGCAGCTTAAAGCCATTGGTTTGAGTCCTACCCTCCAGAGCAGGAGAAAACAAGCTCGCTCCTTCCTCCATGTGACAGCCCTTAAGATATTTGAAGATGGCTATCCTATCTCCTCTCAGTCTCCTCTTTTCCAGGCTAAACATACCCAGCTCCTTCAAACGCTCCCCATAAGGCTTTGTTTCCAGACCCTTGATCATCTTGGTTGCCCTCCTCTGCACACGTTCTGGCTTGTCAACATCCATCTTAAATTGTGGTGCCCAGAATTGGACACAGTATTCCAAGTGTGGTCTAAGGCAGAATAGAGTGGTACTATTCCTTCCCTTGATCTAGACACTATACTTCTGTTGATGCAGCAGAAAGAAGCTTCTGTAGGTGGGATGCCACATCCTGAGACGACCCTCCCATGGGCTGCCACTTCATGAGCATTAGATCACTTGTAGCACCAATAGGAGGGCCTCCTCCATAGATCTTAACACACATGCAGGCCTATGTGGGAGAAAGTGCTCCTTTAAATATCCAGCTTCCTGGGTTACCACAGTCATTAAAGTTGAAAATGCTGGTAGGTTCATCCAGCACAGCTTCAAAGGGTGAAAACATGTGCGTCTTCTTCCGCAGCTTCAGCCGACATAACTCCCACTGCTATTGTATAGTATGTACACAACAGTAATGTAGGCTTGCCATATTTCAAAAAGTAAAAACCAGTTGTTGGCTGTGCTATCTGCTGCCTTTGTTTTATATTCAATGAGTTTTTTTAAAAAATTGCATGAATATTGATTGTCTAGTTTATAATGTTGTTTTAGTGAGCTGTTTTGACTTTTGTTATCTATAATCCAGAAGAACAACAAAGAGACTTGCTTAAATAAATAGCAGCAGTGGTTGTTACATATTTATTGCATTTTATACGACCTTAGGTCATAATACAAAATTATTGAAATCATTGCATAATATGAAGTGACATAAAAGCACAAAAGATTCCACTGTGTCATTAAATGCATCTCAGGACCACATTTGAATAGAGAGTTTAAAGCTTGCAACCCTTTATATACACACATACTGAGCAGACATATTTCAGACTGCTCCCCTGCAGAAACCATGGCTTCAGAATCTGGTTTCCACCATGCCTGAGAAGGGCAGATTTAGAGGAAGCAAAGTCTAGCAACTTCTTCTAGCTGGCTCTGCTACTGCTATTCTTCTTTGTCTTCTGGTCAGAGCTCTGAACACTCTGTTCGCTTTCTTGATGTCTAGCCTTGAACTGTACAGGGAAGGACACTTTAAACTCGACAGACCAGAAGTCCTTGTTAACAGCCTTCTGGCTACTCCTTGTTCTGCCTGTCAGCTGCTGCTTCAGATTTGAATGGATTTGTGTAGGAGCAGAGCAACTGTGGAGGAGACTGGTATTCACCATGCGGGGCGGCAGGATGGAGGGAGTTTCCATGATTCAAGGTACAGTGTTAAGTTGTGGGTGAACATATCAGACGACACAGTGATTCTTCGAACAGCTCTTGTTTATTCACAGGCCAGAACAGAACTGAACTGAACTGAAGGGTTCAGCCAGCCTGCTTATATAAAGCTCCACTAGAATGCAACAGTAACCATTTCCTGTAACTATCCAATCAGTGAATGTCACTTTCAATCCCTTATTTGCATATGTGGACCTGAGTGAAAACTATCTACAGTATCCCTCTGCTGGCACAGGGTGAGAACTTCAGTACATAACACATACATGTACGGGTTCTGTTCTGCTTTTGATGTACAGCTGTTGCTAAGCAAACTATAATAAAAAGATGAACATCAAGGGATGGGCATACTGATGTTCGTTTTGAACCAGTCCCATTGCAGCACCATGACCTGCAGTAATTCATAGGCAGCCATAATTTAATTTTCTAAGATATATAAACATGCAATATATAAAACTTGGAAATAAAATAATGGCTAGCTGCAAATGTGTGGGGAGCCTTCAGCCTGTAGGTCAATACTGGCCCGCCAATATTGTACTACCGACCTTACTGTATGCTTGTGAAACATGGACCATTTATAAATGCCATCTCCAACTCCTCGAAAGATTCCATCAACGCTGTCTCTGAAATTTTTTACACATCACTTGGGAAGACAGGCAAACTAATACCAGTGTACAGTGGTACCTCGGGGTGCGAACAGGATCCGTTCCGGAGCCTCATTCGCATCCTGAATAGAATGTAAGACGCGACGGCGTGTCTGTGTGTGCGCAGGTCGCATTTTGCCACTTCCGCACATGCGCGTGACGTCATTTTGAGCGTCTGAGCATGCACAAGCAGTTACTTCCGGGTTGCCGCGGAGTGCAACCCGAAATCGCTCAACCTGAAGCACATTCAACCCGAGGTATGACTGTACTGGAAGAAGCAAAGATCACCAGTGTTGAAGCAATGTTTCTTCAACATCAACCTTTGTTGGACTGGTCATGTTGTGCGGATGCCTGATTATCATCTTCCAAAGCAACTACTCTATTCCGAACTTAAAAATGGAAAGCGTAATGCTGGTGGTCAACAAAAGAGGTTTAAAGACTGTCTTAAGGCATTTTTTTAAAAAAAATGTAGTATAAACACCAACAATTGGGAAACACTGGCCTGCGAGCGCTCCATTTGGAAAACAGCCTTTACCAAAGAT
Organism: Podarcis pityusensis; assembly: GCF_964106645.2. Classification (NCBI taxonomy): domain Eukaryota; kingdom Metazoa; phylum Chordata; class Lepidosauria; order Squamata; family Lacertidae; genus Podarcis; species Podarcis pityusensis. The sequence goes on from NC_138031.1 coordinate 65,599,316, forward strand.
GTCATGGGCTTTGAAGACACTTGAACTCAGGACACAAGGGAGAAATGTGCTAAGAAGGCAGCACACTTGGCAAATCCACACCATGATCAACTCCCACCTGGAAACCAATGTCCCCACTGTGGAAGGATGTGTGGATCCAGAATTGGCCTCCACAGTCCCTTACGGACTCATTGTTAAAACCGTGTTTATGGAAGACTATCTTACTTGGCTACTAGTGATCGCCAAAGAAGAAGAAAAGAATTGGCCACCAAGGGGTCTGATTTGGTCCCCAAGGGTATTTTCCCCAAACTGCAGCCATCCGACAACCAGCTGACCTCACTTCAGTGGGTGTGTGATGTCAGTTGATGGGTGGGGTTCTCCAGAGGGGGAGGCTGTGTGCAAGCGAAGCAGCAGGATTTAACCTCTGCTGACCAGCTTGGCTGTGTGTGCCAGTTCTCCTGCTGGGAACAGGTGCAGGCAACCCAATATTGCTCTGACCCCTGCAGGGAGAAAGATGGAAGGCTCCACTGATGAGCTGATGAGTGGAGACTTCAATCCTGCCGGGAATTGCTTCAGAGCGCAGCATGAGGCTGTTTGAAAGCCCATTTGCAGGCCAGGTCACTCCCCCCCCCCCCAGTAATTTGGTAAACCTTGCTAGAAATGTTAGACTAAGAAATGAAGTAGCTGAACAGAAGTATGGTATGCATGCACATAAATCACTTCCATTAATGAACTGTAAACGCCAGCGAGGTTGGACTGCAACTCCAGTCATGCCTGGCCACTGCCCTTGCTGGCTGGAGCAGATGGGAGTTGACTTCCAATAACATCTGAAGGGCACCATGTTTGCTACCCCAGTAAACACCACTGATAAGCATGTGTGTTTAAAATCACAAAAGTAGGGCCAGAAAAAAAGGTGGACACAGGGTGAAGAACCTGTGGCTCTCGAGATGTTGTCAGACTCCTGTCATTCCTGACTAGGGATGCAAAAGCAGACAGGGCTATGGTACTTCAGATGGTTCTGTAGAACTGTTCAAGGTGTTCCTATCATGCAAGCTGCACCTGTTAAAATTCCTTCTTCTACATAACTGTTGAAGGTGCAGGAATCGTGTCCTCTTTTGCATCTGTCCACCCTCTTGCTGACCACTGACTGGGCCTGATGAAACTTGAGAGCCCAGCCAGGGTTGGCCCATCCATGAGGCAAAGTGAGCTGACCCTCTCAGCTGGCAGGATCCACAGCGAAAGCAGATTGTGGTGCAGATATTTACTCTCCCCCTTGTTTCTGACGTTGATCTTCACTCGCCCCTTTCTACCCTAGTGGGGAGGGGGCACCATTTTGTAATTTCCCTCAGATGCCAAAATGTCTTGCACCAGCCCTGAGCCCAACGACTTCTGAGGGGCTAGAAAATTTTATTTGTGACAGATCATTCACATCCACCATTTGAGAGATATTGGGCCGCAGCCAACTAAATCGTTGCACTAGTGGAAGCAAACACAGCAATTCCCACTAGTGCAATGGGACTCTCCTCTCTCCTCCTCAAATTTGCTCTTTAGGATTGGGAGAATCAGAACAGCATGTTGGATCAGGGACTGCGTTCTGACAAGCATGCAGAAATTTGCCTGCGCTATGGAACAATCTCCTTTGTGCTACTTTGAATACAGCCCTGTTATTATCGGTAAGCAGTACATATATTTGGCTAAAGAAAATAAATAAAATGTGCAAGTTATACGTGTATGAACCACCCCTGTGTAAGAGACGAGGTAATACAAGCTGAAAGATGCTGCCCAGTCCTTCCCTTCTCTGATTAGATTGTCAACAGAGTCGTCACTCGGCTCCGCTGTGGCTCTTTAATCTCTGGAAATGGTTCCATGTGGTCACTGCACCCTCCTTTCATGAAGCAAGCACCAACTGATGTCATTCTATCAGGAGCTGGCATGAGTCAGCTGTTAGCAAGCCGCCCAAAGGCAGAAAACCTGTATAGCTGGTTGACATTCTTGCCCTCTTCAGCAATGTAGCTGTTACAGATGCGCTGGAAAAGGGAGGCCTGCTGAATTAACCAACGGATGTGAATGTCGTTGTTTAGGTACACATCAATGAATTGAATGGAAGTAAAATGCAGCACCTTTGCTTCAGAAAGCCTGGGGAGAACATTTGCTTTTCTGTAGGGCAAGAAGCCAGAGGGAAGGGGAATCATTTCTACTTACTAAATAGGCATTGCAGGTAGGGTTTGCAAGTCACCTGAGAGAAAACACCAGTATGGCTCTTTCATATTTAGAATACCTCATAGGATTTTCATTGTTGCTTCCAGAAAATACCAAAAATGCTTTTTCAAAAAAAGGTCACTGATAATACTGTGCTTTTTAAAATTTTGATGGGATTTAATATTTGTATCCCTCTTTTTAAACAACAAATGTCAAGCTCATAAGGTAAAGGTAAAGGGACGTCTGACCATTAGATCCAGTCGTGGCCGACTCTGGGGTTGCAGTGCTCACCTCGCTTTACAGGCCGAGGGAGCCAGCGTACAGCTTCCGGGTCATGTGGCCAGCATAACTAAGCTGCTTCTGGTGAACCAGAACAGCACATGGAAACGCTGTTTACCTTTCCACCAGAGCGGTAGCTATTTATCTACTTGTACTTTGATGTGCTTTCGAACTGCTAGGTGGGCAGGAGCAGGGACCAAGCAACGGGAGCTCACCCTGTCGCGGGGACTCGAACCACCGACCTTCTGATTGGCAAGTCCTAGGCTCTGTGGTTTAACCCACAGCGCCACCCGCGTCCCTAGTCAAGCTCATTTGTTGTTCTTTAGTTGTTTAGTCGTGTCTGACTCTTCGTGACCCAATGGACCACAGCACGCCAGGCACTCCTTTCTTCCACTTCCTCGGTTCCCAGTAACCATAGCATTAAACATTAGCAAGCACTGCAATAATTATAACAATAAAAAACACAGTTCTTATTCTTATTACTATATTCGTTTATACCCCACCTTTTTCCCTGACAGGGAGTCAAGGTGGTTTACAGATAAAAATAAGAACATAGGAGTGAGGGAAACAATTAAACATAGCTAAAAACATAGGGGTGAGGGAAACAATAAAAAAACAATTAAACATGGATATATGGTAATTAAAATTATTTATAACCATAGAAATAATTGCAACAAAAACAACATGGCACCAATCATTTCATTAAAAGCTGTCAGTTTCCAAAAGGCAAGTTGGAACAATAAAGTTTTTACCTGCTGGCAAAAGAACAACAAGGAGGGAGCCAGTCTAATTTCTTTAGGGAGGGAGTTCCAAAGTCTGGGAGCAGCCACCAGGAAATAGCATATCAGTAAAGCATAAAACAAAATTCATCAAACAATTAGTACAATTCAGTACAAACTCATAGTGTTTCGAAATATCAGCGGCTGAGGACCTAATTCCCGTGTTCTTGAGCTTCTTTAGGGAAAATAAAAGAGAATATATTTCACCATCAGTCGTGATGATATTGAGTGGTTGGCTATGCTATGAAATTCTCTTGGATTTGAAAGATTTTCTCAATAACGAAGTAGGAATTATAAGATCAGCTAGGTAATGGACTAGGAAATTAATATTTTATCATTACATACGGGAATGTGCTTTTATCTAACGAGCAGCAAATGAGGTTTCTGAAACCATCTATCTTCAATGAATGGGAATAAAATTACATTTTGGACTTTAATTACTGTGGCGGGGAGAGAAAGAGTTAAACCTCCTCTCCCAATGCCCTCTATGGCCCCCCCAAGGCTGCTTAGTCTCAGGCTATATGATGAATATATATATATATATGCTTCAGAAGCTGCTGTAGAATAAATGATTGTGACAGATAGAAGGCAGAGGAAAGCCTTAAGCAATGTGTAAGACTCTGTGTCTGCCGCCAGGCACTCATGTGTGATGTAATAAGTACACAAGGGTCTCTGTTTTCGAATATTGGGGTTGATTCACCAATCACTCAAAGTGATCCACTAGTGCTACTATCCAAGCCTACACACAGAAGCAAGACCCACTGTGGGTCACGTGCCTTGCACAGGAGAACAGGCAGGAAGATGAGTGTACCAGTTTTGGGATTTAAGACGTTGGAGAGTATGGCACAGGCTGAATGTGGCCCCTCCAGATCTCTGTTTGGCCCTCTGTACTGTAGTGTACAAAGGTAAGAGTTGCACCCATTGCTCCACTGGACCCCCTCACTTTCCCTTTGTCCCTGCCAATCACCGACCGACATGTGACTTCTCCATTCGCGACTGCAGCCCTTGAAATGAAAATGGTTCCCCACCTCTGATGTAGCTCAGTATTGTGTAGCGGTGACTCTAAAGGGTTTTTGACAGGGGTCAGTGGGGCTGCTGATTCTTCTAGACCTGTCAGCAGCCTTCGACATGGTTGATCACGAACTCCTGGACCACCGCCTTGCCGACGTGGGGATCCAGGGCACAGTCCTTCAATGGCTGCGCTCGTTTCTCTCTGGTCGGGGACAGAGGGTGGCGCTTGGGGGGGAATTGTCATCCCGCCACTCCTTGGTGTGTGGAGTGCCTCAGGGTGCGATACTCTCCCCGATGCTTTTTAACATCTTTATGCGCCCCCTCGCCCAGCTTGTCCGGAGTTTTGGGCTGGGTTGCCATCAGTATGCCGATGACACCCAACTCTATCTGTTGATGGATGGCCATCCTGACTCGGCCCCAGACACACTGACCAGATGTTTGGAAGCTGTGGCTGGATGGTTACGCGGAAGCCGATTGAAGTTAAATCCTTCGAAGACAGAGGTCCTCTGGCTGGGACGGGACGATATGGGATTGGGGGGGCAACTCCCATCTCTTGCGGGGGTGCAATTAGTGCCAGCACCGTCCGTTAAGAGTCTGGGTGTAATCTTCGATACCTCCCTCTCTATGGAGGCGCAGATTACAGCTATAACAAAGGCGGCATTTTTTCATCTCCGCCAAGCTAAGCAGTTGGCCCCTTATCTCTCTCGCCCTGACCTAGCCACTGTGATCCACGCGACGGTCACCTCTAGACTGGATTATTGTAACTCGCTCTACGTGGGGCTGCCCTTGAGACTGACCCAGAAACTCCAGCGGGTGCAGAATGCCGCGGCAAGACTCCTTATGGGGTCTTCGCCGCGAGATCACATTCATCCGGTACTATACCAGCTGCACTGGCTCCCGGTGGAGTACAGGATCAGGTTTAAGGTGCTGGTTTTAACCTTTAAAGCCCTATACGGCCTAGGACCCTCGTACCTACGGGACCGCCTCTCCTGGTATGCCCCACAGAGGAACCTACGGTCTGCAAATAAAAACATCCTGAAGGTCCCAGGCCTCAGAGAGGTTAGGCTGGCCTCAACTAGAGCCAGGGCTTTCTCAGCTGCGGCTCCAATCTGGTGGAACGCTCTGTCACAAGAGACTAGGGCCCTGCGGGACCTGACATCTTTCCGCAGGGCCTGCAAGACAGAGTTGTTCCGCCAGGCCTTTGGTCAGGGCCCAGCCTGACTCCCACCTCCGGCAACCTGCACAGAACTTTGCTTAACGGTTGCCATTAATTTGATTTTAATTAATTTTTATAATGAAATGTTTTAGAATGTTGGATTATTTGATTGTTTGATTATTTGTTTGTTGTTAGCCGCCCTGAGCCTGGCTTTGGCTGGGGAGGGCGGGATATAAATAAAATTTATTATTATTATTATTATTACTAGTCAGTGCCATATTTACGTATAAGCTAAACAAGCCATAGCTTAGGGCCCCACTTTCTTGGGCCCCCCAAAAAATTTAAAGGGGAAAAAACCCTGGATGTACATTTCCAAAATAGAAGATAACAAAAAAAAACCTACATACAGCAACAGTGTTTTGTGTTGTGTAGGCTCCTATGACATAAGTAATGGGCCCCGCCCGCTAGCCTGCTCCCTAAAATATCACTGGTTTGCTCATTTCTATATATAGGGTGCCTATACTCTGCATGGAGTGGTTGCATGGCAACATGTGCAAATGGCTTTAGATACCTATTAGGTCCATAAATTACCATATTGCATATATTCAACACAAAAAACAGTGACAATTCGTTGTTGACAAAGGACAGCTGGACATATAAAGGGCCCCATTACCTTCAGTAGCTTAGGGCCTCATCCAACCTAAATCTGGCCCTGTTACCGGTAATTGATTACCTAGTACTTTGTGCATGCAAACCATGAGCTCCTCCTTGAACTTTTGGAGGCCATGTATCAGACTAGATGAGGTTGTCACGGTCTGGTTCAAGGGCGATCGAAGTCCCGGCTGGGGACGTCGGGACCAGGGGCAAGATGGCGGGGTGGGAGCAGGAACAGGAGTCAGGAAGCCAAGGGTCCAAGGGTCAGAGAGCCGGGAGTCACGAAGCCAAGGGTCCGAGGGTCAGGAAGCAAGAAGTCATGAAATCAAGGGTCCGAGGATCAAGAAGCAAGGAGTCATGAAGTCAGGGGTCCGAGGATCAAGAAGCAAGGAGTCAAACACAGCAAGGCAGGAAAAGTGTTGCTGTGGCAAAGAGCCGAAGGGAAATGCTGATCTTATATCCCTTCCCGGCTCTTGCCACCAGGTGCTGTGAGTTACCAATCGGCCTCACCTGTGAGGCTGTGCCTTGCCTCTTCAGAACAAACTTAGGAAGGCCCAGTCCTACAGAGTCCTATTGGTCACGGGGCCTGGCTCCTGCACACACACCTGACCAGTGGCGTAGCGTGGGGGGTGTAGGGGGGGCCGGCCGCACCGGGCGCAACATCTGGGGGTTAGGGGGCGCAAATCCACGGGTTAGGGGGCGCAAATTACTTGCCTTGCCCCGGGTGCTGACAACCCACGCTACGCCACTGCACCTGACAGAGGTGAGGGCAAGGGCTTTGGCCATTGGGGCAGGTTCCCCCTTGTTTCGGACTGTTCTGCCTCTACTGTTGGAAGCAGTCAGCCTTTGAATACCAGTTGCTGAGGAATCATAGGTAGGGAGATGACTCTTGCACTCCGTTTCCACTTGTGGGCACTTGGTTGGCCAATGTCAGAAGAGGAAGCTGGGCTAGACAGGCCAGTGGTCTGATCTAGGAGGTTCTTCTCATGTACTTCTGCTCAGGGAGGAATGTGGTCCTCGGGTTAAAAAAAGCCCCCTGCCCCAATGCATAGAGCAAGCAGAGCCCCACACTGTGAACATGGAGTCTGAAAGCAATACAGTGGTACCTCGGGTTACAGACGCTTCAGGTTACAGACTCCGCTAACCCAGAAATAGTACCTCGGGTTAAGAACTTTGCTTCAGGATGAGAACAGAAATGGTGCGGCAGTGGTGGGAGGCCCCATTAGCTAAAGTGGTACCGTACCTCAGGTTAAGAACAGTTTCAGGTTAAGAATGGACCTCCAGAACGAATTAAGTTCTTAACCTGAGGTACCACTGTATATCATTTTTTCACATTACAAAATTAAATAGTCCAGACCTTTTGGGGTAGACATTGTGGTTTTTGGTTGGAACATCCAGGAGTCTTGTAGCACCTTGGAAACTGACTCATTAGCTGTGACATAAGCCTTCCTGACCTTGAGCCCATTTTGCCTGGTGGTTAACATGGAGATGCTTTTAAAATATAGGTCGACATGACATGCTTCAGTTGCCTGGATATTCCGGCAAATGCTAAAATAGGAAGTTCAAGCAAATTGCACTTCCTCGTTTTATGCTTACTTGTAATGTTTGAAAAAGGAGTTTATGAACCAACTCAATGGGCAGACATCCCACTATTCCCAATGCATCTCTTTCATTCCTTCACATTATAGAATATGTGTGTCGACAATGTGTATGTTTTATTTTATTTTTTTAATAATATTTTTTATTGCTTATTTTCCAAAGTCAAAATCCATCATCAATTTACACAACAAAAGCAGTTTTACAAAAAAAGAAAAAGTTAGAAAAAAGAAAATTCACTTTTCCACATCTTTTTTCATATTCAACTGGACTTCCCCAAATCTTCCATCCCTGCATTCTTTACAATAAAAGAATATTATACAGCAAATTTATACCTTGTTTCGTATGTTTTTGTACTTTCATCTGTTTATATATTCTAAATTAAAACTTTTCACCGTTATGACTTAATTTCAATCATTTTCAATTCTCAATACTGAAGCATGTTTTCCTCAAAACTTAGCAAATTCTCAACTTTCATATAGCTTATAATGTTTTTGTAGATAGTCCTTAAATTTTTTCCAGTCCTCTTCTACTGCCTCTTCTCCCAGGTCTCGGATTCTGCCCGTCATTTCGGCTAGTTCCATGTAGTTCATCAGTTGCGCGTGCCACTCTTCCAGTGTGGGTAGCTCCTGTGCCTTCCAATATTTAGCTATAAGGATTCTTGCTGCTGTAGTTGCATATAAAAAGAAAGTTCTATCTTTCTTTAACACTCTCTGGCCCACAATGCCCAGGAGGAAGGCTTCTGGTTTCTTATTAAAGGTATACCTAAATACCTTTTTCAACTCGTTATAAATCATTTCCCAAAAGGCCTTCACTCTCGGACATGTCCACCAGAGGTGAAAGAATGTTCCTTCAGCCTCTTTACATTTCCAACATTTATTGTCTGACAAATGGTATATCTTTGCAAGTTTGACTGGGGTCATGTACCACCTGTATATCATTTTCATAATGTTTTCTTTTAAAGCACTACATGCCGTAAATTTCATACCGGTGGTCCATAACCTTTCCCAGTCTTCAAACATAATGTTGTATCCAATGTCTTGTGCCCATTTAATCATGGCTGATTTAACCATCTCATCTTGAGTATTCCATTTAAGCAACAAGTTATACATTCTTGAAAGCACTTTCGTCTTAGGTTCAAGTAATTCCAACTCTAGTTCTGATTTTTCCACCTGGAAGCCGATTTTTTTGTCTTTTTTAAATATCTCTAAAATTTGGGCATAATGCAACCAGTCTCGCACCTTTCCTTTCAATTTTTCAAAACTCTGCAACCTCCAAGTGTCACCTTCTCTTTCTATTATTTCACAATATTTTGCCCATCCACCCCCCATATTAAGTATTTTTGTGGCCTTAGCCTCCATCGGTGATAACCACCTCGGAGTTTTATTTTCAATTAAGTCCTTGTATTTAGTCCAGACAATGAACAAAGATTTTCTGACAATATGGTTTTTAAACATCTTGTGAGACTTCACCTTGTCGTACCACAAATATGCATGCCATCCAAAAGCATTGTTAAACCCTTCCAGATCTAGGACATCAGTGTTTTCTAGCAAAAACCAATCTTTCATCCAGCAGAAGGATGCAGCTTCATAATACAACCTTAAGTCCGGCAGGGCAAATCCCCCTCTTTCCTTTGCATCTGTTAATATTTTAAATTTTATTCTGGGCTTTTTGCCCTGCCAGACAAACTTCATGATATCCCTCTGCCACTTTCCAAAACACTCCACTCTGTCCACGATCTGCAGGGCCTGAAACAGAAACAGCATTCTTGGCAATACATTCATCTTAACGGCAGCAATTCTTCCCAACAAGGAAAGTTTCAATCTTGACCAAATTTCTAGGTCCTTTTTGATTTCGGTCCAACATTTTACATAATTGTCTTTAAATAGGTTCAAATTTTTCCCGGTCAAGTTAACCCCCAGGTATTTCACTTTTTTAACTACATTTAATTCTGTTTCCTTTTGAAACCCATCTATTTCTGAAGGTGTCAAATTTTTTACCAAGACCTTAGTTTTTTGTTTGTTTAACCTAAATCCCGCCACCCGACCAAACTCAGAAATTAGTTCTAAAGCTCTTTTTGTACTAGATTCTGGCTCCTGTAATGTCAAAACCAAATCGTCTGCAAAAGCCTTCAGTTTATATTGTTTTCCTCCGACCTGTATTCCTTCCACCTGCTGATCCTTCCTGATCAAGTTAAGCAACACCTCCAGGACAGAAATAAATAACAAGGGTGATAAGGGGCACCCCTGTCGTGTTCCTTTTTCAATTTTAAACTCCTCTGTCACCACATTATTTACTATCAATTTAGCTTTTTGCTCTGAATAGATTGCTTCAATACCATTTTGGAACGCCCTTCCCACTCCCATCCCTTCCAAATTTTTCTTCATAAACTTCCAAGATATATTATCAAAGGCCTTCTCCGCATCTATAAAAATCAAAGCTGCTTTCGTATTCAAATTTGTCTGCAGTAACTCCAAAACATCAACAATATTCCTGGTGTTGTCAGACAAATGCCTGCCAGGGAGAAAGCCTGCTTGGTCTTTATGAATTACTTCTTTTAAAACTTTTTTCAGTCTATTTGCCAAGATATCAGCAAAAATTTTGTAATCCACGTTTAGGAGTGAGATGGGACGGTAATTCTTAAGTTGAGTCTTTTCAGATTCCAATTTTGGTATCAAGGTGATGAATGCCTCTTTCCACGATTCTGGTGCCCCCTTCCCTTCCATAATTTGGTTACATACCTCCATTAATGGTTGAGCCAAATGTTCCTTCAATGTCTTATAATATTTGGAGGTAAGTCCATCTGGGCCTGGGGATTTGCCCAACTGCATGTTCTGAATGGCACTTTCAATTTCCTGTTGTGATATTTTGTAATTCAGGGCTGTTTGTTTATCTTGTGTAAGTTTTTGCAGGCCGTGACTTTTTAAAAATTTATTTATCTCCATCTCCACTTGTGGTCCTTGGGTGAACAATTTTTTAAAGTATCTCTGGAAACACTTTCTAATTTCTTCTGGTTTCTGAATACATTCTCCTTCAACCTCTAGATTGGTAACAAAGTTCAATTTTTGTCTCTTTTTCAGCTGCCATGCCAGCAGCTTCCCACATTTATTAGCCGACTCGAATGATCTTTGTTTCATCTGTTTAATTTTCCATTCAATTTCTTGATTTGTCAGTTTCACATATTGTGCTTGATGGAATTTTATTTCTCTTAAAACCTCTTTTGATTTTGGATTAAGTCTCAACTTTTTCTCTCCGTCTCTTATCTTCTCCAAAATCTTGTCCTTTTTACCATTCCAGAGTTTTTTCTTTATGGTATTCTGTTGTATCAGGAACCCTCTCATAACGGCTTTACTCGCGTCCCAGATTGTTTTCTTTTCCACCGAAGTGTTCAAATTTATTTCAAAATAATCTTTCATCGTTTTTTGGGCCTTCTTCACAATCTCCTGATCTCTAAACAGGGAGTCATTCATTCTCCATCTGAAGGATCCAGCTGGTGTAAGTCTTAAATCTATTTTCAAAGCATTATGGTCGGAGCAAGTTTTAGGGCAGATCTCTATTTTTTTAGTCTTAGGAGCCAGTCCTCTAGATATCCAGATTTGGTCGATTCTTGTCCAAGATAGGTGGGCTTCAGAAAAGAATGTTCCCTCTTTACCTAGAGGGTTTTTTGTCCTCCAAATATCAATCAAGTCCATATTGTCTGTAAGTTCAAAAAAAGTCTTAGGTAGTCTGCCAACTTTAGTCAAATTTTGATTTTGTGACTTATCCATATGCGTGGAGACAACCCCATTCATATCTCCCATCAAAATGATGTTAGTATAGTCAATATATTCCAGCATTATCTCATGCAGCTTCTTGTAAAATTCCGATTTCCCCTCGTTTGGTGCATAAATTCCTACTATCAGAAATTTTTCTCCTTGTGATTGTATTTCAATCGCCAAAATTCTTCCTTGTTCATCTTTAAACACAAATTTTGGTGCTAGGCTCTCCTTTGCATATATCACAACTCCTCTTTTTTTGACTTTATCTAATGATGTAAATTCTTGGCCTAGTCTCTTGTTGGTTAATACTCTTCTATGGAGCCTAGTTACATGAGTTTCTTGAAGGCAAATGACGTCTAATTGTTCTTTCCTCAATATATGAAAAATTCTCTTCCTTTTCTCGGGGGAATTTGCGCCATTAATATTCCAACTAAGAAGCTGCAAAGACATCCTGGCTCAATTTTTCAACCAATGGGGTTGTCTCCCTTATCGTCTATATCCAGAGGTGGATCTGGTTTTGCACCAGGCGTGGGGGGTGGCCAAGTACCTATTGTTCCTTTCCGAAGGTCCTCCCCGTAATCGTTTAGGAACTTTTCTTGCTCTTCTGGTGTTCTAATTTTTACCTTCTTCCCTTTCACACTGAAAGATAGTCCTTGAGGGAATTCCCACCTGTATCGGATTGAGTTGTTTCTCAGCAAGCTTGCCAGATCTTTATATGTAGTTCTTAAATCCAACAACTGTTTTGGTATATCTCTAAAGATTTCTGCTGTCTTTCCCTGTATCACCAATGGATTTTTAAAATGTAGGCCGAGTATGTTCTCTTTTTCTTGCTTATATCTCAAAATGATTAAGCAATCTCTTGGTTTGTCCTTTTTGACCACTCTTCCCAATCTAAAAGCGGTGACAATTTTAAAATCCTTCTCTTCTGCCAAACCCCAGAACTTAGATATTTCTGCTGTCAAATAGCCAATCAAGTCTTCTTTTTCTAGTTCTGGGATATTTCTAAGCCTAAGATTGCTTTCCCTATTTTTCAATTCTGCCATCGACAGATACGCTTGCTGTTCGGTAACCTGTCTACTCAGTGGTCTTACTTCCCCACTAAGTTCCTCTATCCTTTTTTTATTAAGGTCTGCTTTTGTACTTGCTTCCTCAGCCAATTTTCGATTTTCTGTTATGCTTTTTTCAAAATTTCCTATTGCCTGTGTATTTTGGGCAACTTGGTCTGTCAATCTATTTATTGTAGCTGTCACCTGATCAAATTTAGTCGCTTGTTCATCTGCTTTCTTGTTTAATGCCGCCAGCTGGTCCAATATTTCTTTAGAAACAGGGTCTAGCCCTCCTGCAGCCATATCCCCAAAAGCTGGCTGTCTAGATTGGCCTTCTTGTAGACCTGTCACAATTGGAACAGATGACCTACGTACCTGCACTGGCAGAGTTGATTGCAACAGTTCAGTTTGTTTTGCTTTCTTAGCAGCCCTTGTTTTTGCTGCACCACTCATTCCACAGCTGTCCAAGTTTCAAGGTCAAATTGTAAATCCCATGGGAAAAGCAATCTAGAAAATAAACATCCAAACACAAAAAAATTCCAAGGCAGGCAGCAGTTCTCAGAGACAAATAGTTCCACAATCCAGCAGGGGGAGCTCCCCAAAAAATTAGGGAGAAGGATAGAAATTTTCCACCATTAAGTTCCCAAATAAAAATTGAATAAAAACCAAAACAAGGGAGAGAGCCCTCTGGGTTCACTTTAAACTGCAGAAAAAAAAGTTCTTTACAAAGGTGCACACCACAGTTCCTTTCTTGTAATTTACAAAGTAGCCCAATGTAACTTTTATACCTCATACACAGTTACCACTGTCTGATGTTACTTTGTATCCAGACAGCCCGAGAGCTGAGTTCGTAACTTTGTAATCCACAAAAAGTAGAGAGAAAAATCACAGTCTCTGTCCACTTATAATATAGTTTTAACTTTTCTTTTACTTTTAACCAATCAAGTCCGAATTTGCAGGGTATATTCCAACTTCTTTTAAGCTCCTTTCAAAGCTTCAGTTTTAATAAAACTTTGCTTGATACTTTAAACAAAGACGGAAGACTGACTTCCTTTTTAGCGTCTCCCGCTTTCAGCCAAAATTTACAAATTTGAGTTCAAATAGAGTCTCAGATTTCTTACTCACGAGTAAGTAGTTTCAGAATCAAATGTTGAAAGAAGAAAGGTCAGCGCTCATCAGCAGCAGCCGCGCGGCTTCACTTCCGCGGAAAGAGCGATGGATTCACAGCACCGCTACCCCCTCCACGTTCCGGGGCTCCTTACGGGGTCCCTTCTTCGTTTCGGAGGTCGCTCCTGGTGCCCGCCGAATCCCACGGCCACGAGCTCACTCTACCCGTGGTTTTTCTGAATGGGTCGTCGCTGTGCCGCAGCGCACGACCCTTTTCCGCGGAGCCCCTCTTCAGCAGCTGAAGAGGACCGCCATTGCCGTTTCGCGCCGCCTCCGGAAGTCCCGACAATGTGTATGTTTTAAATTATGGTGGTAATCTTTTTAGTGATAATTGTATTGTTTTAACTTTTTTGTAAAATGCTTTGAGGTTTTAGGTACAATCAAGTGGTATATAAATTCACCATCATCATAGAATTGCGATAAGTGCCTAATTTCTAATATGACAATAGTTGCTGCTGGATCCTGATTGTGAGTGATATTTTCTGTTTTATTGGCCCTAGATCTTAATCTCAGATGCGCACACACAGACTGGACACACATTAGGTTGAATCTATTGTATCTCAGTCGGAGTTCGTTTCCATTGAAAACAATGGGATTTCAGTTAGGAATTAGCTTACCTTATTGTCTTTAATGAGAGTTAAGTTCAACTAGCTTATTCTCGATCCAGCTCATGATTACTCATATATTGTGAAGGCTGAACCTTCCATTGCGATGAAAACAGGTTCTGGGGCCCAGCCCTGCTATTGATTTGTTAAGCACTAATGAGCAAGCAATTCAGCTTTATGAGTTAACGCTGCTCTAGAACTCAGTTGCTTGGAAGGAGCTGGTTTATAAAAACTTTTTTCATGGACAAAAAATTGCAAGCATAGACAGAATACCCCACACATACACTAAGTAGAAGAATAGAAACATTACCACCCCACCCTGACCCTCTTTCCCCCTCTTTTCTTTCCAACCTAATACTGCGTGCAACACTAATGTCTCACAACAAATGAAACCGATCTGTAGAGAACACACCTTGAAGAAAGAGGCAATGCATGTATTTTTGTAAACTAAGAAATCTTTAATAAAGATTTAAAAAAAATAATTACATGCATATTCCCTTGGCTGAGTTCTTACCAGAATGTTTCTTTAATCTACACTGTTGCACAAACACAATTACATATTGTTCAAGGTATTATTATTTGTGTTTAGAATTGCCCTCCACTATCCGTGTATATCAAGGTTTAGGGAAATTCTTTGTCCATAGTTAGGCAGCTCTGTTTGCATTTTACCTGCATAATCTTGCTTGATACAGTTTTTTGAACCTCCCTGTGAAGACTCTCAGAGGTGTTTCACTCAACCAATGTAGCCAAGGGCAGATCTACACTCATGTTTTTTAACGTTAAGGAAGGGTTAATGAATGGTTTTGATAATGTAGATGAACACATGACATCCTATTTTTTACGTTCATAATGCATTATTAAGGTAAAGGTAAAGGGACCCCTGACCATTAGGTCCAGTCATGACCAACTCTGGGGTTGCGGCACTCATCTCGCTTTATTGGCCGAGGGAACCGGCGTGCAGCTTCCGGGTCATGTGGCCAGCATGACTAAGCCACTTCTGGCGAACCAGAGCAGCGCACAGAAACGCCGTTTACCTTCCTGCTGGAGCGGTACCTATTTATCTACTTGCACTTTGACGTGCTTTCGAATTGCTACGTTGGCAGGAGCAGGGACTGAGCAATGGGAGCTCACCCTGTTGCGGGGATTCGAACCGCTGACCTTCTGATCGGCAAGTCCTAGGCTCTGTGGTTTAACCCACAGCGCCACCCGCATCCCAATGTATTATTACCTTGTCTTTTTATCACTTAATTTTTAATCATTTTACGATGCTCATATGTGATGTAGTGTTTTACCTTTTTATACTGCATTCAAACTCTGACCCACCCTCCAATGGGAAGGAGGGAGGGAGGAAGAATTAAAATTTGACACCAGAGGGTGGAGCAGAGCAACCAGCAACCAGCAGCAGAGAAAGAAACATCATTTTGGGAAATGGTATGGCCGGGGATTACTTACATTTGATGAAAAAAGCCAAGGTTAAAAAACGTTTTTAATTAACAAGTGTGCCCTGTGACATTTTAGAATGACATATCTAATATCGTTCTAATAGGGAGGAATAACATCAGTGTTATTCCCCAGCAAGAAAACAAAAGGCGGCAATAATGGAAACTCCTCTTCTTGATAATCACTCACATGCATTGGCCAGGCCATTCAAAAAATGATGGGGATGCAGTTCAACTTGTTTAGGTTTTACAGCAATCAGTGCAGCTTGCTATCAAATGATCTCAAAAACTGAATTTGGGGCTTTCCCAAGCACATAGACACACCAGGCTGTAATATTCTTAAAAGGAAGAAAATGAAATAAATAATACATACAGTATAGCTGTAATAATATGGCGGCAAATCAGGACTTACTGCTTCTGTCTGCTGCTCTGATGCAGCTGGATCATGTCTAATGGCTATCACATGGGGTTCCATGCGCAGTCATCTGTGCCGGGTGCGCACATTCCCTGCCAGATGGCCACTACGATTAGCTTTATGACAGTGCCAAGCATCTGTTTGGTGCGGTGCAGCAGGGATGAAATCCAGCCTCTCCTGTTTTGCCCTTGAACTGTGACCCCTAAGCCCACTGTGCTGACCATTTATTTTGGTACGTATGCACCAGTTCCTGTTCAGAGCCCCCCTCCCCCAATATTGCTTGGATAGGTGGATTTTGCCACTAATAATTATTTAAAGGCACTGACTGTCATGGAGCTTAGAAGGGATTCTGCTTGTGATCTGGCCTGTTGCAAAGAACTATTTAAAGCA
Organism: Podarcis pityusensis; assembly: GCF_964106645.2. Classification (NCBI taxonomy): domain Eukaryota; kingdom Metazoa; phylum Chordata; class Lepidosauria; order Squamata; family Lacertidae; genus Podarcis; species Podarcis pityusensis. Next base: position 65,615,789 of record NC_138031.1, read on the forward strand.
GCTTCCAACTTTCAGTTGCTGTGGTTTTCTCATCAGATTCTCACTGTGCGAGAGACATTGCTCTGCAGAGACAGTGTTGATGTGTGGATGAAGTGATGGACTTACACTGCAGGAGAGGCCTTCTTCTTGAAACCTTGCAGATCCTAGATCAGTTGCTATTTTTTCAGCCTGTGCTTAAATCAGAGGGTTTTTTTGAAGATAAAATAGGGTAATTCCCAAAGATTTTTTTCAGCTGGAACTCACCGGGACTCAGTTCCGGCACCTCTCAGGTGGGTGCCATTGCCGTTACAAGAGAACAAGGGAGGTATTCATGGTGAGTTCTGGCACCTCTTTGTCTAGAAAATAGCACAGATAATTCCCATGTATGTACACAAATGTATAATAAATACAGAATAAATGGATCAACAAGAAGAAGAACAGTTTGTATTTTTTATTGATTTGCTTGTTAGATTTCTATCCCACCTTTCCACCAGAGGCGCTCAGGGTGGTGGCATATATGGCGAGATCCTGAGTACTGGTGTCTAAGGATGCCATACTGCTGAACCCTGTCGTCTCCTCCTCCTTCTGTACTTATATTTATACATAACTTGTCTTTTTCCCTGACAGAGACTCAAGGTAAGCCACATAAAACAGGCACAGCTAAAAACATAGGGGAAAAACAATTAAAAAAAACCCCAAGTCTTATCTCACTATAGTCTCACAACAACCCTGCAAAGTAGAGCGGCCCAAAAGAGCAGCAATTGGGTCAAGAAACACAATATAGCCCAATGAGCTTTGTTGCTGATTGCTGGCTTGAGGAATTTGAAATTCCTCCACATCTTACTCTCTTGCCTATATATATATATATATTGGGTTTTCATAGAGAAGAAATGATCTCATCTGGAGAAATTCTAGGTCTTGATTATTTCAAGGAATGTATTCCTTGGTAAGATATCTCACCTCCTCCTTTTTTGCCTATCACTACTACATCAAAAAATATCTCACCAAACCACTCCTGCAAGTTGGTGTGAGCAAAGCGACTTCAGATTACTGAATGGCCAATTTGAGCGGGAGGGAAAACTAGACCCAAGTGAAGTGTAGGTGGGTTCCCACGAGGCAAGACACAGTGATAACAGCAAGAACCTTTATTGAACTAACAGAACTGGGAAACAGGGGCAAAGCAACTGCTTATATACATTTCTGAAGGCTTGGGCCACTCCCACTCCCAACGTGGTTGGCTGTCTAAACTTCCAAGCTGCAAATCATAACTCAGAGTTTAAGGGCCCATGGCAGAGGCCCAAATCCTGAAATGTTCTGTGACTGGATATCACATATTGAATCAGAACACAGGGGCTCAGAATCCTTAGTCCAGACTCAAGCTCAGGCAAACACAGGCCACTGAATACATAACACCAAGTATTTGGTTTTTGTCTCCCTCCCTCTCCTCTGACACAGGGCCACACTCCGTTGAACCTCTGGGATGAGAAACAAAGCTTCAGCTTATCTAGCTGTGACAAATAAGAGGCTCTGTATGATATTGCTTTTTAAATAATTGGATATCCAAATAAATGGACACACTGGTGGTGTTTTGAGTATTCTTTCTCGGCTGCGCCACAGTAGAACATGACGAATGGAGTGGGATTTGAATGTTAGCCAGACATCTGATGAATGAGTCAATTTACAAGTGTTAGGGAACATAAATATCTCAGTGTGCTTGGCATCAATTGAGCTTACATCAGTTGTAGATAAACCGCACACAAAAGGATGGTAAATTTAAAGATATCATTACAAACAGACCATATTGATTAGGGCTGCTTCCAAAAAAGCACCAGGCGTGATCCAGCTCTCTTTCTCTCTCTCTCTCTCTCTCTCTCTCTCTCTCTCTCTCTCTCCAGAAGCTGAAAATTCATACATGTGGATTTGCAGGTAAACAGCAGCTGTGGAGATCAGCTATTTTTTTTATAAAAAAATCTGCTTTTTTCCCTTTTTTTTTTCTTTTTGCAAGTCTGGTGTATCAGAAAAAAATGTACCTCAGTCCTGGCACAAAAATTGACATTCTCCTAAAATAAGAGTGGGGTGTTACCTACTTTTGAGTTGACATTTTAAAAATTGATTTCCATCTATATTTTTTTGTATGGGTCATTGTTCTTATGTTTGTAATATTTACGATAATTGATATTAGCATTTATATTTGATGTTTTGTTATATATGTTTTTAACAACAACAGCAGCAGCAGCAGCAACACACCTATCTCTTTTTTAAATGGCTGCGTGCAGAGTTAAACAAATACCCAAGCACATGCCCACAGTGGACCTTAGGTTTTCCAAACTCTGGGAGGCCGAGGATGCACTAATTGAGGGCAGGAGACAACAACACACCGTGCAAATATATCTCATTAAGCAGCACCCTCTAGTGTGAATGAGATCATAGAATTCACTTGAGTGCTCTCATCATAGCTGACAACCGTCCCTTATTTGGTGGGAAAGTCCCTTATCCCAGCGCCATGTCCCGCTGCTGTCCCTTATTGATCATGTCCCTTAAATTTCCTGGGTTTCAAAGGAAGTAGCTCCTGTACCTCCCTCCCTGCCGGCCAGGGAGGAGGAAGGCTCCAACTGTGTTACTTGGCTGCGTTGCTCACCCAATAAGGAGTCTAAGAACGACTGGGGGGGGTGGAGCTTGCATGCCTTGTGCCGATCAAATCGGCCGCGTTGCCTGGGGACTCACTTTTGCTCAGCGCTTCCCAGCGGAGAGGTGATGGTGTGGTTTTCCTTGCTGCATCCCCTTTCCCGGGTTGCTGCGCTGTGGGAACCACCGCTTGAGGCTTTGTTTGGCTGCTGGCTGGGCTTTCTACCTTTGGCTTGGAGGGGTTCAGAAGTTGAACATATCTGTGCCCAAAAAATCCCTTATTTTGGCTGCTGGTCCCTTATTTTCAAATCTGTAAGTTGACAGCTATGGCTCTCATGCGTGGGCAAACATGCACCAAAGTGCCCAAGGAAAAGCCCCAGTGGCTCAGTAGGGGTTTGAACCTGTGCCTCCCGAATTGTAGTCACAACCCCTAACCACTACACCACAATGGGGCCTTTAGACTTCATTGCAGCCATTGGCACATTCAGTTTACCAATGCAAGAGAAGACAAAATGTTCTCTTATGATTACTTCTGAAAGGCGTGCCACTGTGATTTTGAGATCCACCGTAGCCAGTGGTACAGCTAGCTGCTCAGGTGCCTGGGGCGGGGGCGTGTCCTGCAGCTGGGGGCTGGATGATCCGCCCGTAGGGGAGGGGGGAGCTGCCCATGGGGGCGGGGCGAGTCTCTTGGACGCTTGGAGCCTCTCCGCCACCTCCCCCTCAGCTATAGGGTGGCTGAGGGAGAGGCAGTAGGCAGACGCAAGTCCCACGCTTCCGGTTCAGGCAGTGCGGAACCTGCTGGTACCTAAGCCATCACATCACTTCTAAAAAGTTTTGTGAGCCCATTCTTTTTTAAAAAACCAACAACTCAATTTGTCTCTCACACACCCCTCAGTGATGACACCCAGGGCAGACCACACGCACCTTCCTCTGCCACTGACCGTTGCCATCTTCTCAATAGTACCATCCATTGATAAAGATCAGTCAATAACTGCATTAGGAGAGAAATTATTGTCAAGTGTCGTGCATGCACACAACCAAATAACAACATTTTAACCCCCTACAGACTTGCCAAATTCCAAGTACTGTTCGGAAGCCATGAGTAAGACCTACCATTGGGCCTGGGCTTTCAGGTGGCATGGATAGGGCATCTTGTTCTGATTCACACATTTTTCCTTTATTTCCCACCTTGAGCCTTTGATGATGATGATGATAATGATAATAATACATTATTTATACCCCACCCACCTGGCTGGGTTTCCCCAGCCACTCTGGGTGGCTCCCAACAGAATATTAAAAACATGACAAAGCATCAAACATTAAAAACTTCCCTAAACAGGGTTGCCTTCAGATGCCTTCTAAAAGTCAGATTGTTGTTTATTTCCTTAACATCTGATGGGAGGGTGTTCCACAGGGCGGGGGCCCTCTGCCTGGTTCCCTTTGAGATGAGTCTGGATGTAAATATACATAAATAAGACACCCTCCACTCTTCTGTGACTATGTCTTCTCCTGCAAAGTGGGTGACTACAGGGTAGATTACACTTTTCATCAGCGGTAACCCTAGTTTTGAAATTCAAGAGAAGCGCATGTCATTTGCTTGTCAGACCAAAAAAGGGCCAAATTAACAAAGCCAGCAGTGACTGATTTGCGATATTATAAAGGAACCCGCCCTATGCATTGTGACTGAAGGGAAATTAGAGAATTTCTGCTCTGGGATAAAGCTGTGATGAAAAGTTTTTTTTTCCAAATGCCTTCAAGCTTGCATCGAGCACTTATAGTCTATCAACTGCTCTTTCCTTCCTCTAATTGTCTAACTCAACAGCTGATCTATTTAACTGTAAGTCTTCACTGTATTCTACACATCCACCACACTCTGGGGGCAATGGAGGTGCCTAGGAAAATCCTTAACTCTTAAAATTAATTCAGCCATTGAGCTTCCCATTAATCTAAAAATTAACTTCTGTGGTCTCACAGCGTGGTTTAAATTAACCTCAGTACAGGTTTTAGTAACTGTCATTTTGCTTAGTTTGTTCCATTAATTTTTAGAGATGCTCATTTTGTCACTGAATCCCGTGAGAAATCTGTACTGTCACTATTTCAACTGTGCTTTTATCTGAAGCCGCGGCCTTTTAGAGAATATACTGAGATGTAAAAACTAAATGCTGTGGTCACATCTCCCAACCTTCTTTTCACTTTAAAGAAACAATCCCAGTTTTGATCAGAACAGCAAAGTTGATGTAGGTGGTCCCTAGGTTTCTCTGAATGTGCCTTGCTAGGGGGTCCTGCAGCAAGATTTCTTGATGACAGCAGCTACAACCCACCATTTAAAATTCCTCACAATGCCCTTGCATACCCCACAAGTGTCCCAGAAAAAATGGGACATCCAATTTTTTCTTGCAAGAGAACGGTGGTCATTTTGGCTGCTATGATCTTGCGCGATTTTGTGCCACGATTCTCTCCCCCACCCCCACCCCGGAGAAAGCGGTTTTTCAGGGCCACTATCTTGCCTGGTGCCCCAAAACACACATTTTTTGGCATCGTGCCTGAAAAAGCACTTTTTCATGGGGAAATTGCGCTGCGAAATAACGCAAGATCATGGCACCCAAAATGGTTCTTTAATCTTAAACATGGAACCCATGGAGGGAGGGAAGGAGGTCCGAAGGTTCAAAAGAACCTTGTGTTTTAATGTTTGACATGGTTATGTTAAATATGTATCAAATTATCAAAAACCCAATGAAAAAAATTATAAAAACAACAATAAAATGGCTGCTGTTCTCTCGCAAGAAAAAACCAGGAAGATGGCATCTGGGAAAATGGATTCCAGTTCTTGCTGTTATATAACTCCCCTTATACAAAGATACTATGAAAGATAAACCATAAATTCAAACAAACAAACAAACAAACAAACAAACAAACAAACAAACAAATTGTCCAGTAGCACCTTAGGTAAAGGGGTAAAGGGGACCCCTGACCATTAGGTCCATTTGTGGCTGACTCTGGTGTTACGGCACTCATCTCGCTTTATTGGCCGAGGGAGCCGGCGTACAGCTTCCAGGTCATGTGGCCAGCATGACTAAGCCACTTCTGGCGAACCAGAGCAGCGCACGGAAATGCCGTTTACCTTCCCGCCAGAGCGGTACCTATTTATCTACTTGCACTTTGACGTGCTTTCAAACTGCTAGGTTGGCAGGAGCAGGGACCGAACAACGGGAGCTCACCCCTTCGCGGGGATTCAAACCTCCGACCTTCTGATCGGCAAGTCCTAGGCTCTGTGGTTTAACACACAGCGCCACCTGCGTCCCTAGTAGCACCTTAGAGACCAACTAAGTTTGTTCTAGGTATAAGCTTTTGTGTGCACGCACACTTCTTCAGATACCATGCACACCAAGCACTAAGGTGCTACTGGAGAATTTTTTTATATATTTCGACGGTGTCAGACCAACACCTACCTGAATCTAAAACCATAAATTGTTCACATTCTCTAGCCTTTCGTGAATGAAGCCTTCCTTGGATGAAGGGCGGTATAAGAATTTAATAAACAATGATGGTGATTATGTCACCGTCAGCATTATTCTTTATGATTAGGTGGACTGAATGCCTTGGGTACTCCAAGACATTTCTTCACTCCTCAAACATCTCTGCCCTATCTGCATCTTGGTGCTTTCCAGATTTCCAATCTTGTAACATTCAGCGAATAACCAATGCCAATGAGTTCACTTTTCTGCATTGCCCTTTTCTGAGACGCAGGGGCACCAAATTCACTTCCACAACAAAATGTTTCTGCCAGCTACTCAGCTCCAGCAAGTGTTATTGCTAAGTGGGAAAAGATTCCCTGTAGGTTCTTGTAGCCCTACCAGATGCAACAAAGCTTACAAGAAAATTGCTTTTATTTGCGCCAAAGAATGGAAGATTCCATCAAATCTGCTTGAAGGTTCTCTCTGGGTTGAGTGGGTGGATGTTTATCATTCCATTTTTCCAGAGTTTTGCATAAACCAGGGGTAGACAACCGAAGGCCCGGGGGCCGAATCCAGCCGAATCGCCTTCTCAATCCAGCCCGCAGACTGTCCGAAAATCAGCGTGTTTTTACATGAGTAGAATGTGTCCTTTTATTTAAAATGCATCTCTAGGTTATTTGTGGGGCATAGGAATTCGTTCACACCCCCCCCAATATAGTCCAGCCCCCACATGGTCTGAGGGACGGTGGACCAGCCCACAGATGGAAAAGGTTGCTGACCCCTGGCATAAGCCATGGTCCTTTGAAACAAACTTGTGGTGCATTTGGATAAGGAAAAGCATTGTGGTGTAGTGGTTAAGAGCGATAGACTTGTAATCTGGTGAACCGGGTTCGATTCCCCGCTCTTCCACATGCAGCTGCTGGGTGACCTTGGGCCAGTCACACTTCTTTGAAGTCTCTCAGCCCCACTCACCTCACAGAGTGTTTGTTGTGGGGGAGGAAGGGAAAGGAGAATGTTAGCCGCTTTGAGACTCCTTAGGGTAGTGATAAAGCGGGATATCAAATCCAAACTCCTCTTCTTCTTCTTGTGCACATATGACCATTTGTAAGCCCACAGAAGAGAATGATGTCATTGTTACATGCAGAATTCTATAAAGCTCTTTTGTCTGATGGAGTTGTGGAGGAGAGAATCTGAATTAAATAAACAAACAAACCGAAACTTGTTAAAATCACTAATATTTATTTCACATTTGTAGAACACATTTGCTTAGTTGACAAATATTCATTGTGTGAATATTCTAGAATTTTATCTTCACCAGGGAGAGAATTGGGCAGAGTGGACTTTTGCCAACAGAGGGAGCTTATTGCTATTTCACTTCTGTAATAAGCCTTTCAGTCTAGGACTTGTTCACACTGGAACAAAATGTGGACTCCCATCGCATTGTTGTCCAAGACTTTACCCATTTTAAATGTTCTCTCTTCCCCCCGCTCTCCCAATCTGTTTTTTCCAAGGATTGAAAAACCTGTGTATACAGGGCAGAAGTTCAGGAAAACTTTCATAGGCTTAAACTGAGCTAGATTGTTCGTCCGCCTTGGTCAGAATTGTATGGACTGACAGAAAGTGGCTCTCCGGGGTTTTGTCCAATTCCCAGCCCGACTTGGGGATGCTGGGGATTGAACCTAAGACCTTTTGCATGCAAATCACATACCCTCCAACATTTCTCCAGTGAAAATAGGTACGTCGCATTCAATAATGATAATTTTACTATTTATACCCCACACATCTTGCTGGGTTGCCCCAGCCACTCTGGGCAGCTTCCAGTATATATAAAAACACAATAAAATATTTTTTTTTAATTCCCTATACAGGATTGCCTGCAGACAGCTTGGGAGTCAAATAATTCCATACCCTCCAACATTTCTCCAGCGAAAATAGGGACATCCTAAGAAAAAGCAGGACATTCTGGGATCAAATCAGAAACCTGGACAGCTTCTGTAAATCAGGGACTGTCCCTGGAAAATAGGGACACTTGGAGGGTCTGAAATCTGATGATCCATCACTGAGCTATGGCGCTCCTCCAAATATTGATCATAGTGGTTGGATGTAATCCTCACTATTATGCTCCCCTCTCCTCAGATACACAGACATTCGGCAACCAAGAAACAATTGACCCTGTAGTATTTGTATTTTTATATTAGGATCTTCGGCAGTTAGCATTTGCATTTGTCTACTGCTAATGAAGTCTCTAACAATAGGTGGAATGCTTTGGCGCCAGCATTTAGCTGAAAGTTGCCTCTCCATGAATCATGATAATGTGCATTAATGTTTACACAGCAATGAAGATTATCAAGATAAATGGAGGATGGAGAAAGCTTCTTTGTATTCATCAAAATATAGCTCCATTCTCTCTTGGTGCAAGATCTGTTGATAATTAATGAAGCAGATAAACCTTATCCAGAAATTAGGGGAATGGATAGAGCAGTCCTATGCTCAAATTATGCATGGGGTGGGTGGGTATCCTATGTTTGTTCAACTAAAGATGGGAGGTAAAATCCTAAAGACCCTCAGGTGGAATGTCTCAAATACTGGGTTTGTACTCTAAGGCTTTAACAAAAATTTAGGAAGATGGTCTACGAAATAGGTAAATATAATATTATTCCTGGTTAGAAGAGACACGGGTGACGCTGTGGGTTAAACCACAGAGCCTAGGACTTGCCGATCAGAAGGTCGGTGGTTCGAATCCCCATGATGGGGTGAGCTTCCGTTGCTCGGTCCCTGCTCCTGCCAACCTAGCAGTTCAAAAGCATGTCAAAGTGCAAGTAGATAAATAGGTACTGCTCCAGCGGGAAGGTAAATGGCATTTCCGTGCGCTGCTCTGGTTCGCCAGAAGCGGCTTAGTCATGCTGGCCACATGACCCGGAACCTGTATGCCGGCTCCCTCGGTCAATAAAGCGAGATGAGCGCCGCAACCCCAGAGTCAGTCACGACTGGACTTAATGGTCAGGGGTCCCTTTACCTTTTTATTCCTGGTTAGAGAAGACCCACTGATGTTAATGGATATGACAAATGTTGGTTGGGTCTACTCAACCAGTAGGACTTAGTAGAACCATTGCTCTCAAGAGCCTTGAAGCATGTGACGAAAGTTACATATTCCAAATAATCAAGCAGCGGCTCTACGACCACAAAACACAGCACTTGTGACTCCAAGATCTTGTTCTCCGGAGGCCTCAGGTATCACAACACCCTATGGAACCTGTGCCAAATATCTAAAGGATCTACTACTCCCTTCCCATCGAAGAGCCTTTATGCTCGCGAGATTAAATGCTTTCCCTTCTGCAGTGACGAAAGGCAAATTCACACATACTCCATATCAAGCCCGTTTCTGTGCCTGCAACTAAGGAGTACCTGATTCAATGGACCACATTCTCTTAGCTTGCTCTTTACAAAGCAGTTCTTGCCAATTGATGGGGGCAAAAGGTTGGACCTTTGGCCTATAACTCCAAGAAGAAGCCAAACAAGGTTTCTCCTGCCAGATCAGGACAAAGCTACACTGCTCCAGTAGCTTTCTTTTTAGCCACAATTTTACCCAGAAGGATACTTAACAAACCATCCCTTCAGGGAACAGACAGGATGAAGCAGAATATATAAGTGCACACGATCACAGTGTGACCTTATGACCTTCAACAGCTTCACCCTTGTCCTTTTAATTATACCATTGATTTTTACTGTGATGCCAATAAAGGTATTTGATTTGCTTTAGTAGAACACCATCCATTATTATAAAATGGTCGTTATGCAAATAATAATAATAATAATAATAATAATACTCTGCCCATATGCCTGGGTTTCCCCAGCCACTCTGGGCGGCATCCAACAAAATATAAAAACATAATAAAACATCAAACGTTAAAAACTTTCTGATACAGGGCTGCCTACAGATGTCTTCTAAAAGTAGTATAGTTCTTTATCTCCTTGACATCTGATGGGAGGGCATTCCATAGGGAGGACACCACTACTGAGAAGGCCCTCTGCCTGGTTCCCTGTAACTTTACTTCTTGCAGTGAAGGAACCGCCAGAAGACCCTTGGAGGAGGACCTCAGTGTCTGGGCTGAATGATGGGGGTGGAGATGCTCCTTTAGGTATAATGGGCTGAGGCCATTTAGGGATTTAAAGGTCAGCACCAACAGATAAGATAAATTTATTGTCATTGTCCGTATATACACAGTATACACAACAACGAAAATCAAACACCCACCCAAAGACCGGGTTCACATACACATTTGCACGTATCTCCAACACTCTCATCCTATTCAGACATAATCTATAAAAAACATATCATACTCCAGAATGTAACATAACCTATTAAAGGCATAACATAACCTAAAAACCTGTCTCATTCCTTCCTACTCCCTGCTTGCTATTTCTTGCAACTGGCCCTGAGATCATTATTTAGTGCAATCAGAGCTCTTGGATAGAAACTATTCAGAAGGCGTGTGGTTCGTGTTTTCATTGTCCTATATCTTCTGCCCGAAGGCAACAGTTCAAAGAAGTTGTGAGCAGGATGGGTGGGATCTCTCAGGATATTGTGTGACTTCTTCAAAGTGCGAGACGTGAAGATCTCATCCAGGGTTGGTAGTTGGAGCCCAATAACATTCTGGGCAATTTTAATTATTCTCTGTAAAGCTTTTTTATCCGTTTCAGAGCTGCTCCCATACCACGATAATATACTATAGGTTAAGACACTCTCGATGGTACTGTGATAATAGGACAGAAGTAGGTGCTGAGATAGATTCAGTCCCCTGAGCATTCTCAGGAAATACAACCTCCCCTGCACCTTCCTCACAACCATATTAATATTTGCAGTCCATGAGAGGTCCTCAGAGATGTAAATGCCCAGGTATTTAAAACTACCAACCCTCTCCACCTCCTCGCCATTTATGTGCAATGGTAAAAATACACTTTTCTTTCTCCTAAAGTCAATTATGAGTTCTTTGGTTTTTTTGGTGTTAAGCATAAGATTGTTTTCTTTACACCATTGAATTAACCCCTGTACTTCTTTCCTATAAGCAGTCTCATCGTTCTCACTAATGAGCCCCACCACTGTTGTATCATCCGCAAATTTGATGATTTGCGGATGATACAACAGTGGTGGGGCTCATTAGTGAGAACGATGAGACTGCTTATAGGAAAGAAGTACAGGGGTTAATTCAATGGTGTAAAGAAAACAATCTTATGCTTAACACCAAAAAAAAAAAAAAACCAAAGAACTCATAATTGACTTTAGGAGAAAGAAAAGTGTATTTTTACCACTTTTAACACTTTGAATTGTGCTTGGAAACGTACTGGGAACCAGTAAAGATCCTTTAGGACTGGTGTTATATGGTCCAGGCAGCCACTCCCAGTCACCAGTCACATTCTGGATTAGTTGTAGTTTCCGGGTCACCTTCAAAGGTAGTCCCATACAAAGCACATTGCAGTAGCCCAAGAGGGAGATAACCAGAGCATGTACCACTCTGGTGAGACAGTCTGTGGACAGGTAGGGTCTCAGCCGGCATACCAGTTGGAGCTGGGAGACAGCTGCCCTGTGCCATAAAAAATCTAGCAAAAGCAACATAGATAACTAACATATTAACATGCCGTCTTTTTCACTTCATAAGACGCACCTGACCATAAGACCCACCTAATTTTTAGAGGAGGGAAAAAACAAAAAAATATTCTGAATAAAACAGTGGATGCATGATTTTTGTGGCCACAGACATGATATGTGATTTGACGGTGAACTTGGGGTGACCCAGTGCAAAAATACTAAAGATCCATGTGGATCTGTGCTTTGTAACCACATTTTTGCGCCATTGCGGCCCCATGAAACAATGGATGCATGATTTTTTGGTGCAGGCTATAGCCATTGACATGCTATGTGATCTGATGGTGAATTTGGGGTGACCCAATGCAAAAATCCTGAGGATCCATGTGGATCCATGCTTTGTAACCACGTTTTAGCGCCATTTCGGCCTGGGCAGGCCGGGTCTTCCTATTATATACCTGCTGGGATTGACAAGGCATATGACCCTCACTTGAATCTCATTTAACTCTTGGGGGGGATTAAATCAATTAACCTACAAGGGTTACTGTTAATAGCACCAAGCAGAGCCCGTCGGAGCAGCGCTGGCTCTTCTGCTGCAGGCAGCTCTCCCCTGGAGTCCAATGCTCGCCCCCGAACTCATGCCAAGCCACAGCAGCAGAAGAGCCTGCGGTGCTCCCACAGGCTCGGCTCGGCTGTTGGCTCTTGCCCCAGCTGCATGGCAGCTAACTGTTTTGGCGCCGCACCCAGAGCACCATGTAACGTTGTGCTGGGATCCGTTGTGCACCGACAGCACCAAAGGCAGCAACAAAACCCAACGAATAGGAGCACATGGATCCTGTCCGGAGATGTTGCCTCCAATGCCGCTTGCATTCCCCATCGTTCTGCACTGGCACCCCACATGGACGGCGCTGGGAGCGTGCGCCGACAGCGGAAAAGCCAGCAAAGGAACCCACAGCTTGGCGCATGCAACAGAATGCGTCGCACAGTGCCCACAACATTGTACGGTGCTCCAGGTGCTGCCTGCGCAGCCAAAACAATTATCCGCCACACTGGGGGGGAGGCAGCGGGCAGACAGCACGGCGACTGTGCGTGCTGCCCAGCATGTTGCCCCCCCCCAGCATGGAACCCGCACCCCCCTTCGTACACCCCTGTGCGTGGGGCGCTGGCACCCCTTTTGGTTGGCGCTGTGAGTCCCTATGTCCCACAACTGTTCTAAAGGTAAACAACTATTTCCTTTAAAAAAAGCCAACAACTTTGGGGACCACCCCCCAAAAAAGGTTGACAACTCTGGGCAATCTAGGGGCACCGGGTGGATCTTTGCACCCTGGCGCCACATATGCTTAAAACAGCCCTGTGAATGAGCTCAGTAGAAGGCAGTTCTCCTCCTGTTCTTCTTAGAGTGTCTCCTTCATTCCTCTTTACATGCTGATTAACTTTATGAACAAATATTAATGCATGTTGATAATTTTTAGTAGCACGTGCACTTTTTAATGCAGCATTTGAAATTATCTTAGTTTTTCTTTCAAATCCCCCAGTCAAATCTTTTTTGTATATATATTTTTGTTATATCAAGGTGGGGTTTTTTTTAATTGAATCCATAATTAAACCAAGGCCAAGTCATAATTAAGAAATTACATACAAGATTGGACATTCTTAATAAATAAAAAAGACATTTATATCATCTTCATTTTTTAAAAATAATAATATTTATTAGTAGTTTCAGAATTATAGAAAATAAAAAAATAAAAAATAAAAAACAACACAATAATACATAAAAAAGAAAACGCAAAAACCAGTACAACAGTACAGCAAAAAGATAAAAAAAAAAAAGCGAAGACAGAAAGAAAACACACAAATCCCAAATTACATATCTATAACTTCCATTTGCTTGTTTCATTGACCTCCTCACACCTCCCTTCTTGCATTCCAGTTCAACTAGTTATTTCAGCAAATTCTTTCCATCTTTCTCAATTTTTGTTACAAAATTTATCTTAACACTTTAACCTAATAATTAGCTCAACAAATCCTTTCCATCTTTCCCCATATTCTGTTATTCAAATTACCTTAGTTTATTTAACCTTATCTTACCCTAAAATACCTTAAAGCTTAAATATTAGTTTTCAAATATACATAACTCCTGATATCATTTCTGCTAGAGTCATATAGTTTCATTCCAACATTTCCCCTAATATTCATTAATTTTAAGCTAATTCCCCAAATAGAAAGTTTTTATTTATAATTTTTTCCAACCTTCATCCAACGTCTCTTCTTCCTGGTCTTGGATCGTGTCAGTCCTTACTGTCTATTCCATCTAGTCCATCAACCTGGAAGCCTTATGTCCAAGGCCCTTAAGTCTCTTCCATGTCCCTTCTGCAGTTCTTCTTCTTCTTGTTTATACTTGCCCTTTTCCTTGTCTTTTGTTGGTCTCTTTCTTAATTTCTTTCCTTTCTCATTGAGGAGTAGGTCTCTGGGGAATTCCAACCCAAAATTGTCTCCATCTCTCTTCATCAAACCCGCCCGTTCCCCACAGACCCACTCCCCACAATCATCGCTATAGTCCAAAAAGTATTTAAAAGCATATTTCCAGGTCTCTCCAAAGTTATGAACCTCCTCAGCTCCAAACTCCCCCTGGCCCACTCCAACTTCAATCTTCAATGACAGCGGCTTATGCTCCTGTAGGGCCTCGGGTCTCTTCATTTGTATTATTTGAGGTGCAACCGCATCCTCCTCCATTATCTTCTGCACTTGCCCAGACAGTACAGGTTCATGAGTCGGTCCCTGAATGATTTCTGTATTAATGTTCCCTGTTTGTCCACAGTTATTAACCACATCAGTTATCAAATCCATTTTCTCATTCATCAAATCCATCTTCTCGTGCATCTGTTCCAGCAAGGCACTTGTCTTGCATAGAGCAAGCACCCAATCTTCCTCCCAGCTCATCTTTAGTCAAGGTCAGAAGAGACTGGTCCCACGATCTTAATCTCACAGCTGTTGAAGCTGTTGAGTCCTCAAGTATACTGCAGCAACAATTTAACAAGCTCCCTCTAGAGGAGACAATTTCTATTTGTATCCTTTTTTTTTTTAAGGCAAGTTCAACAAAGGAAAATTACTTTCATTTTTCAGATATTTTTCAGATATTTTGTTTCTTTAGAATGCAAAAGGCAACATTGGAATCAGTTTGTTTCTCTTCTTTAGCTATCTGTCAAAGTGTTCCATTCACAGTCGATGAACCTCTCCAACAATTTCTGTCTCTGACACCCCGTTCCCAGGTTAGAGACAGTGGAAACTTATCCTTCTTCACTCCCTCTCCTGCTAGGGTTGAACAAAGTCCCCCCCCCCTCTTTTCTCCTGCTTCCAAGGGGGTTTCAGTAATTCTGAATGAAGGAAATTTAGACTTTTTTAACAGCTTTCCAGGCTTTAGCTTACAAAGTTTTTGCTTTAGTCTATATACAAAAAGTGGAAGGCGGACCTCCTGTTTTGAACCTTCCCGCTTCGATGCCAAATTGAGATATTTCTTAATCCAATTTTCCGTTTCTACTCACGGGTACTTGTTTTAAATCCAATTGTCCACAGGAAAAAGTCAGCGCTCTCCGGCAATGGCTGTGCGGCTTCACTCCATGAAAATAGCAATCAGTTCGCAGCACCGCGCCACTCACCCCACTTCGCTCCGGCGCCCCAAAATGGGGTTCCCGGTGAGTAGGGGGGCGCTCCTGGTGCCCTGCCGGACGCCACGTTCCCAGGCTTCCTCCGCCTGGGATTTCTAGCGGGTCCCCACCTTCGCCGCGGTGGGAAGACCCAGTTTCCACGGAGCCCGTTCCTCTGGTTGGAGGAACTCCGCCATTCACCGATGGCGCTGACCCGGAAGTCTCCTTCGTTCCTCTTTACATGCTGATTAACTTTATGAACAAATATTAATGCATGTTGATAATTTTTAGTAGCACGTGCACTTTTTAATGCAGCATTTGAAATTATCTTAGTTTTTCTTTCAAATCCCCCAGTCAAATCTTTTTTGTATATATATTTTTGTTATATCAAGGTGGGGTTTTTTTAATTGAATCCATAATTAAACCAAGGCCAAGTCATAATTAAGAAATTACATACAAGATTGGACATTCTTAATAAATAAAAAAGACATTTATATCATCTTCAAATCAGTCACCCCCTAAATCTTTATTCCAGTTATTGCAAACAAAACAGACCTCCGTCGTTATAATTATGTGATTAATATGACACATGAAGACTGGCTTGTCTATCACATCAATATCAACAAGCTGCTTCAAACATAAGCTCCCTTCCTCAGAAGTATGAACATAACAGTGTATTTTCCTTTTTTTTTTAATAAAAAAAGCCATCAAGTTTAATGGAAAACTCCATCTGCACTCAATATGCTTCTGCAGTGCAGGAAATTCTGGCTAATTTGTATGTTTTTGATGGAGTTAACCAGAATGACAGGCAAAGTTGTTATGGATTGTTCAAACGGATGTTTCCCTGGAGTATCTATTTATGATGCAGTTTAAGTTGACACAATCAACCTTGTGGAAGGAGCTCTTATTAATCACATACAGTCAGCAGCAATGTTGCCTGTCTTATTTGTCTCTGTTGAAAGAATCCAAAACCGCGGAACTAATTTGTAACAATAGGCTGGCCGTCAGAAGCCCACCAAACATTGACAATTTAATTTAGCAAAAGTTGTTTGTGAACCTTTGAATTCAACTTTCCTGGTCTGAGAGCTATTGAATGATCTGTGATGTCACAGGGGCCTCTGACATCACAGTCCTTCGACACTTCCGGGGTGGCGCCATCGGCAATGGCGGACTCCCTCTGATCTGGAGGGACTAGCTCCATGCGAAACAGGTCTTTTCCGCTACGGCGAAGCGGGGACCCTTTCAAAAATCACAGGAGGATGAAGCCTGTGACCATGGGACTCGGCGGGCACCTTTAGCACCCCCCCAACCCGCAAAAGAACCCACTAACGGGCTCCGGAGCGAAGAGGGGGGAGTGGCGCGGTGCTGAGAGTCAACTGCTTCTTCCGTGGAGCGAAGCCGCACAGCCGTTGCCGGAGAGCGCTGCCTTTTTCCTGGGACAATTTGGCTTCTAAAATAATCACCCATGAGTACTTAAACTCGGACAATTGGACTTTAAATAAGGACTTGTGAGCAGAAAGGAAAATTGGACTTAAAAGTTTACCTCAATTTGGCACTGAAACGGGAAGGTCTAAACAGGAAGTCAGCCTTCCTTTTCTTTGTAGATAGATTAAAGCAAAGACATGGCAAACTAGAGCTCAGAAAAATCGCTTGCAAAAGATTAACTTTCACCATTTAAAATTGTTGAACCCCCTTCGGAAGCAGGGGAAGAGGGGGGATTTTTTCGGACTGTTTAAACCTGCAGAAGCGAGTGTAAAGTAAAGTAACTTTCCACCGTCCTGATCCTGGAGCGGGGTGTCAGGACTGACGTTTTTTGAAGCTCATTGACCAGAGACAAACGTTTTTGACAGATAGGTATAAGAAGAGAAACATTGATTCCATTGTTCCCCTTCGCTTTTTAAACGAACAAATATTGACAAAATATCTGAAAAAGGAAACTTTGTTGTTAGACTTGTCTTTAAAAGAAAGAACAAATAGAAGTTTTCCCCCTAGAGGGAGACTGTGAAACTGTAACCAACTCCGGGGAGCTTGCAGCTGTTACAGATTACAATCGTGGGAATAGACTTCTGACCTTGCAGGACAATGTATTCAGAAGCTCTGTTGTGTGCTTTCTCTAAAACAAATGCCCTACTGGAACAGCTATATGAAAAGACGGATTTGATGACTGATGCGATCAGAAATTTTGAACAGGCAGTGGGAAATTATATGGAGCCCACCCGGGAATTAATTCAGGAGTGTGCCCTGACGGAACAGATGAGGGAAGAGGATGTTGCTGAATCTTGGGCGCCAGAGACGGAGGGAGCTGTGGCCCAGCAGGAACATGAGCTTTTGGATTTGACAAATGAACTTGGAAAAAGCCAGATTTGGAAAGATAAAGTTTGGTTTGGTTTGGAAATGGGGGGTTGGATAGACCCCCCCCCCCATGCAGGGATGTTTGGACTTTTCAAGTCTGGCAATGGGCCGTGAGATCTTTGGGGTTGTGGGGCCTCTTAATTTTGGAGGGTTTTTGAAACATGTTCTTAAATACCACATGGAGTTTAGTGTGGACTATGGAAAAGGGGCTGATTTGTCGAGAAGGGTTAAAAACATTGTTAAGCTGGAGTTCCCATGAGTGAAAGGAGCAGGAGACAAAGGAAAATACAGTTATAAATATGAAGAAGAGCCGCGGAAGGGACATGGAAGAGACTTAAGGGCCTCGGATACAAGGTTACCAGGTTAATGCGCTAGATCGATGGGATAATAAGGACTGACAAAACCCGGGACCAGGAAGAAGGGACGCTGGATGAAGATTGGATTGTTTTTATATATTTTTTTATTACTAGGATTGTTTTATAAAATTGATGAATGTTAGAAAAATGTTGGAACGAAATTACTTGGCTTTAGCAAAAATGTTTAAAGAATTATGTAAGAATATTATGGTTATGAGAAGTTGGTAAAAATAAGATTTAAGTTTTAAGTTTTAAGGTTCCTTATAGTAAGATAAGATTAAAATAGATTAAGGTAATGTAATGACAGAATATTATGAAATATGGAAAGGATTTGCTGCGACAATTAACAACTAGGATACAAAAAAAGGGAGGAGGAGGTCAAAGAAAGAAGGTAATGACAGTTGAGGATTTGAGAATGATGGATTTGTTTTTGAGTGTTTGTGGTGTATTTTTGTTTTTTGAATTTGTATTGTTTGATGTGGTTTGTTTTTTCTTTATTTTTTCTTTCTCTTTTTATGCTTTGTTCTCTTTTGTAATTCTAAAAAACTTTCAATAAATATTATTAAAAAAAAAAAAAAGACATCACAGTCCTTCTTAGCACTCACTTGGATGTCAAAACAAGTCTGCTCAGACCAACTGTGATGCCTGAGCAGTTAAGTCAATTATTTTATTTATAAACCTGTTTATACACTGTCTCTCATAAAAAAAAAATCAGGGCAGTGTAGAACAAACATTACAAGTGCAAAATACCATAAAAAGACAGAATAATCATTGAAAAAATACTGACCAGTTATTGCTAGAGAGGTCATTTTTGCAAAAACCTACTACAGGGGTGGCCAACATGGCTCTCTCTAAATATTTAGGACTATAATATTTGGGAATGCTAGTCCAAAACAGCTGGAGGGTGCCATGTTGGCTACTGTGACATCACTGGAAGCAGCCAATGGCATCAGGAAAGTCTAGGAAGGCAGAGCAGTTAAGAAGAACATTGAAACAATAAATAGATTTTTGGCAGAATGACAATAATTAATATGAAAAGTGAACAATGCTGGAGAAATTCAGACAATAAGCAATGAGACAAAAGGCTGTTCTGCCAAACCATGAGATAACTAATTCAGATTGTGGGTCTGAAAGCAGTTGGGAGTGATCCCATCCGGAGGAGAAACAATTTAAACGCAGAACTTGACTTTGCAAAACTTTTTGTACAGTGTAGAAAAAGCAGGCAAGCACTCGGCAGTTTCTCTCTCGCTGGGCTCCCACAAGGGGCTGGTTCAGTTTTGTTTGACTTCTGATTATTTGCTTTTGTAATGGGATGCCTATTTGCAAAGATCAATTCATGTGCAAGCCTCATTTAATATCTATTTGCTACTGACGTGTGCTGCTCTGCAAGCTAATGCACAGAATGAATGTGAGAGAGGATTGCCTCCTGGGGTCTGGGTGCAATTAAGGTTGTACATAACAGCTTGTAAATGATGTCTACAAGAGACAAAGCCAGCAAAAAGTGTTACGGCCCACAAAAGCGTGTCACGTCCTCCATATATCTGTTGTCAAACGGGATGATTCTTCCAAAAGCAGTCATTTCCAGAGCTAGATATAGCCCCTTTGCAACAGTTTGCAAATGTTTTTGTCATCGTGGAGAAATGCTACTGGGCTGCATAACAGTAGCCAAATCGAAACCAGAGATTCCAAAACAGCCATTCTGGGAGGTGAGCGGCAAGAAGCAGCTTGAACCAGCGCAGCTAATAAGGCCGTTCCGAAGTTCCCAACCAGACAGACAAGCCACATTCCAGTCTGTCTCCATTTCAAGAGCCATCTGTTATCTTTGTCGGCTATAAAGCTTCACTTCATTTCATTCAGGTCCGTACTTCTCTTTAGCAACAGAGTTGACAACAGAGCACTCTACGGAAAGTCACCAGTGAATTACAAAACTGGAGTGGGCATGTAGGTAGGGAGGGGAGGAGAGGATGTTTTCAGGGCTCTTTTCTACACTAAGGTGATGGGCAGTGCCTGCCATATTCCACATGCAAAGCAGCCAGTGTTTTGTGCCAGGAAAAAATTGGAAAGCCAAGCTGTGCTGCTGCTAGCCAGGAAGAGGAGTCTTTCCTCTCCAGGGATCTCACAAGAGCCTAAGAAGCACCTTGCTGGATCAAGCCAAATGCCCACCTAGTCTTAGCAAGAACCACCAAGTAACTATAGGAAGCCTGGAAGCAAAACCTGAGCGTGACTTTGCGCTGCCCACCTGTAATTCACAGCAACTGGCATTCAGAGGCATACTGCATCTGAGCGTGCTGGTAGAACCTTGCAGCCACTGATAGCCTTCTCTTCTATGAATTTGTCTAATCCTCATTTTAAACCACCCAGGGTGGTGGATGTCAACCACCTCTTGTGAGTGTAAGTTCAATGCTTCAGCTATGTGCTATGCGGGAAAGTACTTATTTATGTCTATCCTGAATTTTTCAACATTCCACAACATTGGATGTCCCCAAGTTCTAATATTACAAGAGCGAGAAGAACGTATCCCTGTCTACTTTCTCTAGGCCATGCACATTTTATTTTTAAACGCCTCTATAAGCAGAGACATCACCTTGCCAACAAAGGTCCGTATAGTTAAAGCTATGGTTTTCCCAGTAGTGATGTATGGAAGTGAGAGCTGGACCATAAAGAAGGCTGATCGCCAAAGAATTGATGCTTTTGAATTATGGTGCTGGAGGAGACTCTTGAGAGTCCCATGGACTGGAAGAAGATCAAACCTCTCCATCCTTAAGGAAATCAGCCCTGAGTGCTCACTGGAAGGACAGATGAGAAGAGAAGACTCCCTGGAAAAGACCCTGATGTTAGGAAAGATTGAGGGCACAAGGAGAAGGGGACGACAGAGGACGAGATGGTTGGACAGTGTTCTCGAAGCTACCAGCATGAATTTGACCAAACTGCGGGAGGCAGTGGAAGACAGGAGTGCCTGGCGTGCTCTGGTCCATGGGGTCACGAAGAGTCAGACACGACTAAACGACTAAACAACAACAAAATCATATCCCTTCTCGAAAAGGATACATCTCCAGGTACCTTCTTTTTCTATGAAGAATAAGGTCAGCAATTTTTGCTGAGTTCTTCTTCAAGCTGAACTCTCTCCCCAACAATGCATGCATTTTCTGTTTCTGGGAACCAGGAGAAACATTTTTACTCACCTAGACTTTTGACCTTTAATTTGGAGGATGCTTAAGTATGTCGTGGCCTATTTTTTCTGCTCATTTTCTTAGTAGAGTAGGGTGGTTGAATGGGAACTGTACTTTCTTACTATATAATAAAAATGTAAGTGTATTATCATGCTGCAGTTTGCTTGGCCACAGACACAGGATGTCCTTTGCAGCCTATCTGGGCTCTTCTGCTGCCTCCCTCCTTTTCATAGGTAAAGGTCTAAAGTGTGGGGACTTCCTCTTTGGTTCTTCTGAGCTACCCACCTCTCCCCCTTCACAGGAGAAGGTCTAAAGGGAGGGGAGGAGGAAACTAGATGAGGACTAATGGGAAGGGGGAGGGAAGTGTCTATCTTCATGCCTTTCCAGCATTTCCTTCCTTCCAGGTAAGAGCACTCTGTTAATGCAGACAGTGGACAGTGGTCAGGAATGATGGGAGTTGTAGTCCAGCAACATCTGGACAGCAATAGGTCCCCCACTCTATTCATATATGATATAGCATAAATGTATAAATACATTTCATGAACCAACCAGACACAGACTGGCAGATGGGGCTTTCCAGCCAGGGAGGGATTGATATCCTCTGTTTTAAACAGGATTTTTCCTCCCAAGGAGGAGAAAGAAATATCTACCCACTGTATGTAATCAACAGCATTTGCTTTTATGAAACACTGTACTTTTTGCCATAGTGAGAAATTTTTTTATTGTGACTAGCAGTGGCAGCTCAATTAGGGTACGATTATTGTCACTGGAATGCAAGGGTAAGTCTCAATGAATTTCACCATTAGATATCTGGTACCACTTCTCATTTTGTAAAGCAGTGAAATTCTATCGCAAGTTCTCAATTAAAATGTAAATGTACTCTTCTAAAAATAGTCTAATAAATTTTCATTCTCTGTTAAAAATGAATAGCAACAGGAGAACGCATCTCACCTAGCTGATCATTACATCCAGAAGGAAATAAGTTTTCTAGCCATTATTTTGATCTAGGGGCAGAAGAAATTTTAAGTAACGGTTTAGAAAGGAGTGTTCTTATAACAGACGGTGACTCAGTTCACATAAACCATGGCTTAGCATGAGTGTGTGAGCTCCCAGAGAGGAGATTCCGACCACATTGTTCTGCCCCTAGTCCTGTTACTGCTGCTCTGCTGTGAGCTAAGCCATGGTTTGGCTTGGGCTGTTGTCCAAATCCAGGCTTGTGTTTTGACTTGTTCCAGAAGAATCGTAAGCTCTAGTCAAGGTTCGTTGTACGACTTGTGAGTTGTCTAGAAGAGACAAGCCACAAGTCCAAGTGTGGATGACACAGTGAGCCAAACCATGGCTTAGCCCACAGTAGCAGGGCCAGAAGACGAGCAAAGTAGCCAGGAGGTTGCACACTCATGCTAAGCCAAGGTTTGGCTAAGCCAGGGATACCCAACATGGTGCTCTATCGATATTGTGGACTCCAACTCCCATAAGCCATGGCCACTTTGGTCAATGCTCAGTAATTATGGGAGTTTTGGTTCAAAATATCTGGAGGGCACCATACTGGCTATTTCTGGCCTAGGCCTTAGTTGTGAATCAAGACTGTGATTGCAATCCAACATGTCACCAACAAATCCAAGAGGACTTTCCCTTCCTCACCCCCTCTTGCAGCCCCTCCAAGGGCCCCCCCAACCTGTCACTATTGAATATCACCTTTTTATGATCTCTAGCTATAACAACAATTGGCAGCAATAGTATGAAATAATCAGGGTGCTAGGTGGTGACAAACTGCAAGTTGGGATGTGAAAGTCTGCTTTTGGAGGGTTGTAGATAAGTGTAATATGTATGGGTTGCTCGTGCGTAAGTTGCCGCCTCTCCAGGCTTTGTTGCCTTGCTAAACCTTTCAGTCTGGGCAGCCCTTCACTTCGTGGCTGCCTCAGTCGCTAGCAGAATCCGTCAGTGGGTGTTTCTTAAATCTTTTCCAACATAAAAGTTGTTTGACACCCATTCTCCTCCTACTCTCTCTGCGCGGAAGTCTTCTGCGCAGGGTGGGCGTGGGTAGCGGGGGACCCGTGCTCTCCCCGCTGGTGTCCGGTGAAGAGTCCTGAAGCCCTCTCGCCGATTCCCCCATCAGCCCCTCTTTATCCCTGGTGTTGCGCTGATTTGCTTCCCCATCTGTGGAGCTGCCTCTCTCCCTGCTGGGCCCTTCTCCAGCATCATTTGAGAGCCTTCCCTCCGCCTCTGGCTCCGATGTCAGTTCCCTGACAATAAGAGATCTGTTTTATAATCCATTTCAGACGTGGAGCCACCTGGAAAACACAAAGATTCTTTCTTGTATGGTAACTTTGTCAAACTGGCCGCTTGATTCATTTGCTGTTGTTGTTGTTTTAAAAAAACCACTTGCATATCATATATGAGAATGTTATTGATGCATGTTAATGTTTGGAATTAATTCACATTTATATGCCATAATAATATTTAAAATTAAAACAAATAATTAAAATTAAGGGTTTTCCTTTTTTTAGCCGTGTCTAATTTTTACATTTTCTTTCCCGGTGTGCTCCTTGAAACTGCAACCCTCCTCAGCTGAAGGAAAGCATGCTGAAGACCATGTAAGATGTTAAACTACTCAGTGAATCTGCTCTGCTGACCTGTAGAATATCCTCAGATAGCGACTTGTGCTGCTGCGCAAATAAATACAAACAGAGCATCAAGGAATGAATTATATCCAAATAATTCAAAACCAACAAAAATGATAATCATTAAAAGAATAAGAAAGGCAGTCCAGAATCCACTTCATTGGATGCAGGGTGTGTTATTTATATTTGTGGCCATGGGGCAATTGTAAAGCAGCGATGTCAGAAGGAGATGAATTGCAAAATGTAAAAATTATGTCTTAGTGTAAATCAGCTAATTAACACATGTTAGGAGATGAAGCCATTGTCTTGATTTGGGCCACAAGTGATAGAATTGAATTTCTTGATAAGTTGTCATTCAGACCTTTGAAGTTCGTTAGCTCAAGAATGGTCACTTTAAGGTTCTTCTGCTGGTTTCTGAAGACTGCCCTTTCTGATGTCAGATTTTGAGAATTTAAAAAATATTGAAGTGCTAGCCACAGACATTGATCTACAAAGGACGTGGTGAAAAGAGGGAGAAAGGCGATATGCAGTTGAACAAAAAATGGCAAACATTTCCAAACTTCTGCTTATACAGTGGTACCTTGGGTTACAGACGCTTCAGGTTACAGAATCCGCTAACCCAGAAATAGTACTTCGGGTTAAGAACTTTGCTTCAGGATGAGAACAGAAGTCATGCAGTGGCAGCAGGAGGCCCCATTAGCTAATGTGGTACCTCAGGTTAAGAACAGTTTCAGGTTAAGAACAGACCTCCAGAACGAATTATGTTCTTAACCCGAGGTACCACTGTAATGGCACTAAAAGTGATATATCATGCAAACTGGGAGGGTTTTACAACTGGTTTTACAATAAGTCTTGGGTAAGCGACTCAGCTGCCAAAGCCAGTGCAGTGCAGGAATGTGAGGGGATGGAAGCCAGATGAAATAGACTCAGTATTCAAAATGGAGGGCCTGACTAAAATGCTCAATGAACAGAACAAGCAGCTGCTGTTGTGAAGAAGATTCACAGGACATTAATACATTCAGGATATGTGAATACTCTCACACACGCTACAGATGACAATTAAATGTTCAGGAAGTGAGTACCTATTGATCTATGACAAAAATAAGTTGATGGAATAGTGAGGTAAGCGTTTAGAAAAAAATAATTAACAAAGATGTATGAGCTCTGATTTTTAGTTGCAAAGAACAATTAGACAGGAATAGGCTGAGCATACCAGCACTTTTAATGGGCAATTTCAGGATGCTGTCAAATTAAATCTCTATTAATTCCTGTTCTGAATCTAAATCTTTATGATACATCAAAAATGAGGTCGTTATCACCAGCAATATCACAGCATCTTGGAGTGTTTTTGCAAACAGCTGGTCTGGAAGCACCGAGGTACCTGATTTGGGACAGAGAACCAAATTCACCACATCGCATGGGATGTTCAGTGCATAATCCTGTCCCTGGCACAGACTCACATAGCAAAATCAAAACGGAGTTATTTAACCATTTGCAACATACAAAATGCATGTGAGAGATCAGGACCCAGGAGAATACCATCTTTTTTAAACAACTGCTTTTGCCCTGTGGTGGAATGGATCTCCTCTCCTGAGAAACCCAGAAATGTAACCAACGAACCCAGTAATAGATTTCTGAGGTAAACAGAGTCCTTGGATATATGTGGAACAAGCAATATCAAGCCATCAGAGGTGTGTTGATATAATTTTTGAAAATGACCATAGTGACTTTGCTCTCGTCATGTCTGCTGTTGACAGCTAAGGCACAAAATAGGAACAGAGCAATTTTAGAAATTAATTAGGGCCACAACCCTAACTAAGCACGTTTATGAGGAAGTAAGCCCTGACTGAACACAGTGGTAAACATTCATAGGATTGCCCTGTAAATGATATAACTTGAATAACAAATAACCACCTCCTCATGTATGTAAAAGAAGAAGAAGAAGAAGAGTTTGGATTTGATATCCCGCCTTTCACTCCCCTTCAGGAGTCTCAAAGCGGCTAACATTCTCCTTTCCCTTCCTCCCCCACAACAAACACTCTGTGAGGTGAGTGGGGCTGAGAGACTTCAGAGAAGTGTGACTAGCCAAGGTCACCCAGCAGCTGCATGTGGAGGAGCGGAGACGTGAACCCGGTTCGCCAGATTACAAGTCTATCGCTCTTAACCACTACACCACACTGGCACCACACTATTTTAAAAAATCTGTGAATGTCACAGACTAAATCAAATTTAACAACAATATTGCAGAGTTCAAAAGAAGCTTGGAGTTCATATAGAGTGGTGTTCTCCAACATTGCGTCCCCAAGTGTTTTTGGAATTCAACTCCCAGCCAATGATAAGGGATGATGGGAGTTGACCCACCTGCTGGGGAAAACCAGCATAGCTGTTTCACCAAGTGCTTTTTTCTCCTGGGTAGACGCAGGGGGTACGCGTACCCCTAAACATTTTGTAAATCTAACTGGAGAAGAAACTAATTTAAAAAAATAAATCAGTTTTTTCTCTAGCACAGTGAATCGTCAGTTCCATTGCTACCCCCCATGGCGGCCTCATTTTCTGTCACCGTGTTTCCTGAGTCTCAGTCGGAAGCGAGCGTTTAATGTGTGAAGTAGGAGTTGGAATCTAGCACAGTGATTGGTCAGTTTCGTTGTTCCCACCTCCGATGGTGGCTTCAGATGATGGCGGACACCAACAGCAAGCAGAGGGGTTGGGAAGATGTTAGTGCACACAACCTCATGCCAATGTGGAAGTTTCTGTGAGCTGCCCGCTGTGTAATATGAGGCAATGCATGTGCTTTGTACTCTTGTCCATTTACTGTATTTATTTCCCCCGATTCGAATGATAAAATGGTGCTTTTCTTGAGTCAAAATGAGAGCACCCCTAAACATTTTTAAAGGGGGAAAAAAGCATGGGTTTCAACCCCATGATGGCAAGCTGCTTCTGCTTGACACAGCTTTGTCAACCCTCTTCGAAGATGGATGTGGCTTCCAGCTCCAGCCGTCCAGAAAAAGTCCCTCTGCTACTCCCAACCCTTGCAGATGCGGAAAGAAGTAAACAAAGCCAAGCAAATGAAAGCACATGGTTAGTTCATCTCCTGAAATAATTTGATATTATTATTATTGTTATTATTATTATTTATTTCATTTCATGTCCCACTTTTCTTCCAAAAGGAACACAGTGTAGCAAACGCATCAATAACATTATAAAGGTAAAGGGACCCCTCACCATTAGGTCCAGTCGTGACCGACTCTGGGGTTGCGGCGCTCATCTCGCTTTATTGGCCGAGGGAGCCGGCGTACAGCTTCCGGGTCATGTGGCCAGCATGACTAAGCTGCTTCTGGTGAACCAGAGCAGCGCATGGAAACGCTGTTTACCTTCCCGCCAGAGCGGTACCTATTTATCTACTTGCACTTTGGCGTGGTTTCGAACTGCTAGGTTGGCAGGAGCAGGGACCGAGCAATGGGAGCTCACCCTGTTGCGGGGATTCGAACCGCCAACCTTCTGATCGGCAAGTCCTAGGCTCTGTGGTTTAACCCACAGCACCACCTGTGTCCCATCAATAACAATACCATGGCAAAAATTCTAAAAACAGTTAGAAACAATCACATCCTCCCAGCCAATGATTTAGGGTTGCCAGGAACTATATTTCAGCCATCAAATGCCTGGGTAAACAGGACTGTTTTAAACGGTCTTGCGTTATTGGTCTGTTTATGAGAAATTGAAGCCACATAAACCCTTGAATGGATAAAATATAGTTCTGAATTTTTTAAAAGCAAAGTTGTCGTTTTTAAAATACAGGTACCTCATATATCAAAAGGTTCCTTTACTTGCAATGAATGAATTTCATGAATTAAATATAAAAAAGTATCCTATGAGGCAATGAATGATGATAGCAGGGCCCTTTCGAAAGCTACTTATGATCATCAGCGAGGAGATGAATGGTATTGTTTTTATACTCTGATGGAAAAGCCCTTCCTTGATTCATTTTTGATTTATTAAATCATCTATAAATCAAGCCTGCACCCATAAAAGCAAACTGGTGGAATTCTGCATGCTGTACTTTTGTTTCATCAACCATTCTAGACCTCACTTGACAGAGCTGTTTGTCCAATGCAAATGTCCCATGCCAGTTTTGTTTTGTTTTGACCCTTTCTTGATCTCTCATAGCTGATTTCTCACATCATTCCTGATTTCTCACAGCTTTGAAGTGGTAAATTTGGCAAGTCCAGACTCTTTCATTTTAGAAGTAATCTGAGTTGGAGAACCTTTTTTTTTCTCAAAAAAATCAAACTCACAATTATCTTGGAAGGCAAACTCTAGGGCTGGGTACACACACACTGTAATTTTGAAGCACGTTCAAAACACCTCCCCTCAAAGAATTATGGGCACTGTAGTTTGTTCAGGGTTGCTGGGAATTCTAAGTGTGTGAGAGGCAAACTACAGTTCCCTGGATTCTCTGAGGGGGAAAAAATGTGTTTCAAAGGTGCTGTAAATGCAGTGCCTTTTTTTTTCTTTTAAAAAAATGTTTAGGGGTGCTCTCATTTTGACTCCAGAAAATCACCATTTTATAGTTCAAATCGGGGAAAATAAATACAGTAAATGGAAAAAGTACAGTGGTACCTCGGGTTACATACGCTTCAGGTTACAGACTCCGTTAA
This sequence comes from Podarcis pityusensis, assembly GCF_964106645.2. Taxonomy (NCBI): domain Eukaryota; kingdom Metazoa; phylum Chordata; class Lepidosauria; order Squamata; family Lacertidae; genus Podarcis; species Podarcis pityusensis. The sequence goes on from NC_138031.1 coordinate 65,644,230, forward strand.
CCCAGAAATATTGTTTCAGGTTAAGAACTTTGCTTCAGGATGAGAACAGAAATTGTGCTCTGGTGGCACGGCAGCAGCGGGAGGCCCCATTAGCTAAAGTGGTGCTTCAGGTTAGGTACAGTTTCAGGTTAAGTACGGACCTCCGGAATGAATTACCGTATTTTTCGCCCCATAGGACGCACCGCCCTATAGGACGCACCTAGTTTTTTGGGGGGGGGAAATAAAGAAAAAAAAATATTTCCCCCCCCAGGCACGGGGCTGGCACGGGGGAAGCCCGAGCTTCCCCCGACCCCAGCCCCCAGAACAGCCTGCTATCCGCAAAGCCTAGGGAGCCGCACCGGTCTCCCCAGGCTTGCGGACAGCTGTGCGAAGCCCGGGCGCGCTCTTCAGCGCGCCCGAGGCTTCAGAATGCAGACAGCTCTGAGCAACCCTCCGGAGCCCGGCGCGGCTTGGCGCCAGGCTCTGGAGGGTTGCACAGAACTGCGCGGACCCCGGGAGGGCAGGCAGTCTGCGCAACCCTCCGGAGCCCAGCGCGGCTTGGCGCCGGGCTCCGGAGGGTCGCGCAGAGCTGCGCGGACCCCGGGAGGGCAGGCAGCTCTGCACGACCCTCCGGAGGCTGGCGCGGCTTGGCGCCGGGCTCCGGAGGGTTGCGCAGAGCTGCGCGGACTGCAGGAGGGCAGGCAGCTCTGCGCAACCCTCCGGAGCCCGGCGTGGCTTGGCGCCAGGCTCTAGCGGGTTGCACAGAACTGCGCGGACCCCGGGAGGGCAGGCAGCTCTGCGCGACCCTCTGGAGCCCAGCGCGGCTTGGCGCCGGGCTCCGGAGGGTCGCGCAGAGCTGCGCGGACCACAGGAGGGCAGGCAGCTCTGCGCGACCCTCCGAAGGCCGGCGCGGCTGGGCGCCGGGCTCCGGAGGGTTGCACAGAGCTTCCTGAAGCCTGGAGAGCGAGAGCCTCTCGCTCTCCAGGCTTCAGCGAAAGCCTGTATTCGCCCCATAGGACGCACACACATTTCCCCTTCATTTTTGGAGGGGAAAAAGTGCATCCTATAGGGCGGAAAATACGGTAAGTACTTAACCCGAGGTACCACTGTACAAAGATTCACAAAATGTTTAGGGGTATGTGTCCCCCCAGAAAAAAGCACTGTGTAAATGTATACTTTTGTGGCACCTTAAAGCCTAATAAATGTATTGCCGCTTAAGCTTTGGCAGAGCACAGTCCGTTTAATGCAGTAGTGGCCAAACTTGGCCCTGCAGCTGTTTTGGGACTACAATTCCCATCATCCCTGGCCACTGGTCCTGTTAGCTAAGGATGATGGGAGTTGTAGTCCAAAAACAGCTGGAGGGCCAAGTTTGGCTACCACTGATTTAATGAGATGCATGAAGTTTATCCTGAATTTCAGGTATATATACCAATGTAAATGGTGAACTCTGAGGAAAATTTAATACTGCTTAGAAAGTTGAGGTAATTTCAGTATGTTTTAGTATTTTAACTTTTGTGCATTTTAAAGTATGGTTCTACTTTTTCCTTGATTTTATTGTTTTATGTCTTTGTAAACCACTTTGAGAGGTTTGGTGTTTTTTAAAAACAACAACAACAATGAAGCAGCACATAAATTTTATGAAATAAATAGATAAAATAAATGTATCAACTCCAGGTTGCCACACTGGTAAAATAATAGGAGAAAATAAAAGTATTTTCCCTTTCTTATATATAGAATTTTATCAGAGGTTTTTAACATATTAGTCAGTAAAATCCAAACTCCTTTATAGAAAGGTAATAAAAGGCAATATATCAAAAGAAAAGAATAATATAGAAAAGAAAAAATAAAATACAAATATTTTTCTTGAACCTCAGGAGAGACTTGAAGAAAACACAAAAAGAACATTGGCTGTCATTCTTACCTGAGAGTAAGACCTACTGAACTCTGTGGTCTTACTTCTCAGGATTGCTCTATAAATGGTATTATTTTATAGATGTGAGAAACTAATCTGCTGTTTGGAGAAGTAGCAATAACTGATCAATAATGAGCCATTGGTAGGCATTCAGTCAGGAGGCATACTAACTGAGATGCATGTCCGTGAGGGAAATAAATTCCAGCTGAAATTACATTTCTCATAATCTTATCAAAAGAAAATCCTTCCAGATGGACCTTGTTTGCATTAGGTTCAGATCCACTGATAATATTTTCCCCAATGCAGAAAGACATTAATCAGAAGTGGTCTTCCACCAAATACCTAATTTTTATCTACGCACCTCCCCACCACCTCGCAACACACATTAGAGTTTAAATGGAAATTAATCCTACAGCTGTCAAAACAGTTCCCACATATCTCTATGATCTGTGACAGGCCTTTGTTCCTACAGAGTAGAAAATCTGTCTGCTTTGTGTTTGTAGAGTAAGTGGGTGCTAGGTGCTGAATGATTCATTAAATCTTGGTCCCTTGTCAGCATCAAATCCCACACTTAAAGGTAAAAGTAAAGGGACCCCTGACAGTTAAGTCCAGTCGCGGACGACTCTGGGGTTGTGGTGCTCATCTAGTTTTACAGGACGAGGGAACCGGCATTTGTCTGCAGACAATTTTTCTGGGTCATGTGGCCAGCATGACTATGCTTAAAACCAGTGGATATTAAAGATTGGCCAGTTTAGAATCCCCACCAATTCCCAGTGGCGATAAAAAGATTAGAGTCAACTAGAGGGATGCATTCTCTGACCTGAAAACCAGGACACTGATAAACACTGAATAAATTTACCATAAAACTAGAATAGACAGAAGGTAAATTTAATAATAACTAAGAAGCAACTTCCTTCAACGACTGGATTGAAACAATGTCCAAACTCACTACACATGAAGAAGTTGCATACAAACGTAGACTTGCCATGGACAAAGTCAATGATATTTGGAATTCACTTTTATTAATACCATATTAGATTGAGGGTTGGTTAACTACAGTAACTTTTTTTTTACTTTGTTTGGTAATGTATTCAATTTTTTTGTTGGTGTTCTGTTTTGTTTTCTACATGGCTCTGACTTCTTTTCTTCTTTTCTTCTTATTTGTGTCTCACCTTACTCTGCGCACTTGTAGTCGTGTATTTTTTTAATCTTTTAATAAAGAATATAAAATAAAAAACTTTTTTACCTCCCTGCAAAGATTTTGAAGCACGTGAACGCAAGCAGGTACTTGCTTGGCGTCAATAAGGATCAGGCAGACGCAGCAATGGAGAATAAGAAGGTGAAGTTTATTGCCAGGCAATAAGGACCCAGTTTGGAATCTCTTCCAAAAGGAACTGGGACCCCGATTGACAGAAATCCAGAGGTCTTTATACCTGAGCAGATCACAGCAAATCATAGATCATGAGACAACCATGAGGCAGTCACGATATTGCCAGCAAAAATTAGCCAATTAGCAAGCTTCTTGCCATGCTTCCAGCTCCTGGTCAAGCACAGAGTTCTAGTTCTGCTTTCCGCTGCTTGCAGTGATGCTCTGTCTAACCTCTCCCCTAGTTATGACAGGACAGGGAGTATTGGAGATTTTGTGGTTTGCTCTTCCTGTTCTGTGGATTAATTTAGCCTGTATCTGAGGGGATTTTGTACCAGTATCTCTGATTCACGTTTTCCCCTTGTCCAGGGTACACAGATGTTTGTAGGGGAAAGGTCGGCTCCTAATTTTGCTGTTTCAAGCAGTATGCAGATAGATAAGGCACAGCTTCCCTTTGATTCAAAATGGATTATAAAATACTGTAAGCCCTGATTATGTGTGAGCATATATGAATATATTGATTACTGATAACTGATTATATGAATAGCATAGGGGTAGCCCGTCTTCCTTGCCTCAATTTAACCACAGCAAAAAGCACCCCCACCACTCTCTCACACAAAAATAGGCTGCTCAAAGAAAACCTAGAATTGATTTTCCAGTATAATAATTGTGAGCACAGTTCAGTACGGAAAACCAATTCCTGGGCTGTGTGTGTGCTTAGAACCTAAGGCCCCATCTGCACTGTACATTTAAAGGAGTTTTATACCACTTTAAACAGTCCTGGCTTCCCACAAAGGATCATGGGAATTGTCCCCTTTTGGGACTTGGGGCATGTGAAGACTTGGGATCAATCAAAAGCTTGGGGCAAGTTATGTCAACCACAAGACCAAACAATAATAATTCTTATTCTTATTCTTATTTATATGCCACCCATCTGGGTGTAGCTGGGTTTCCCCAGTCACTCTGGGCGGCTTACAGCACATATAAAAATTGTAAAACATCAGACATGAAAAAACTTCCCTATACAGGGCTGCCTTCTAAAAATCAGATAGTTGTTAGTTTCCTTAACATCTGATGGGAGGGTGTTCCACAGGGCGGGTGGCACTACCAAGGTATGTAAATATAAATATAATTTTTTATGCAGACCTACGCAATTCCAGGGACTTGATCTGATGAAGACTGTGGGAGTGAGGTTGTTAGGAGACCCCTGACAGAGCTATAATTCTCAGCACCCTCAACAGACTAAAGGTCCCAGGATTCTTTGGGGGAAGCTGTGACTCTGAAAATGCTTTAAATGTCACTTTTGAACAATGCATGGTTGGGTAGAGCACTGCTGGTTGAGGTGCACATGCTAAAAACAGGAATTGCCAGTTTGGTCATTCAGGGAAGGCTTTGCAAAAGCTGAAAACAAGATGGAGGACTTGGGAACAAAAGCTAAGCTGCTACAAATCGCGAAGCAAGGTAGGTGAGATCCGGAAAATTAAAGGAGAAAAGAACTTGACGTCTTTTCCCTAAGCTGCTGTATTAAAGAAGTCAAAAATGAATCTGACTATTTCAGAATTACCTTCTACATTGGGGAGTTGTGGATGTGAGGGGACTGATGAGTTAATTCTCATAAAGTACTTTGAAGGTGAAAACTACTATGCCTAGAAACCTATAACCTCTTACTACCCTACGGCTGTTTCTCCATACAACCAATGTGGGAGATTTATTATATCAACCCTTGCAGGGCAGCAGTCAAGATATCAACTGTTATGTTGTGGGTGAACATATCAGACGACACAGCAATTCTTCAAAACAGCTCTTGCTTATTCACAGGCCAGAACAGAACTGAACTGAAGGGTTCAGCCAGCCTGCTTATATAGAGCTCCACTAGAACGCAACAGTAACCATTTTCTGGAACTATCCAATCACTGAACGTCACTTTCAATCCCTTATTTGCATATGTGGACCTGAGTGAAAACTATCTACAGTATCCCCCTGCTGGGCCAGGGTGAGAACTTCAGTACATAACATCAACAGTATTTACGAACAAAGTATATGCCTATGCGAGTATAAAGATACAGGTCCGCCACTCATGTTTACCCCCAATCCACAGACATTGCAAAACGACTCATGAGTGATTGACACCAAATTCCCATATAATTTTATCTCGTTGGCCAAATTAGAAAGAAAAAGAAAAAAGATTCCCTTAGGTGATTCAGTGGTCTTTTGGCAGTTGATTGTAAATTGCACTGGAAATGTGTAATTCTGGCCTAGCACGTTCTAACATGATTTACTGTACAAAAGTTTTTAATCCTTGTTATTATGACCATGGAGTTGAACCAATTTTATCAAACCTTAATATAATAATAATAGAGTTGGAAGGGACCCCAAGGTCCCCTATCCAATTTTAAACCAAACCGGACGATGCTTAGCTTTGCGAATGGATGGCAATGTTCTTAACCGGCTGAGAATTATGCCTTTGATGAGTGCCGAGGTAAACACTGATAATAGCTAACTTTGTTGCAACATGCAGCCATTTTTTCCTGGAGCAGTGCAATGGGGCTGCCTGTATATGCGTGTTCTTCAAAATGGATGACGATCTTGTCATTTCTGAATAACCTATCTGCAGTCCCTGGGAAGACCCCATTTTGACTTTGTAAATGATAAAATATGCAGCACGCTTTTAGGAAGGAGTGTCAAGCTACCTGGGTATGGTTCTTCCCCTCCATAAAAAGCAATATAGAAATATTTAAAATAACTAAAAATAGATACGTCACTTTTATACCTCAGTTTAAATATAGCCAACTATATACATTTGCTTGAATCTCTAGGATACTTTAGCCTGTTTCAGCAAAAAAAGGTAGCCGTTTCTGGTTTCTTTGCAGGTAAACATAATCCAGTAGAGATGCACTGTTTTTAAATCACTGTTGTATGGCCCCTAACATTCACCAGATAAAAAGAGGTAGTAGAGTTTGTGCATATATTGTATGCACATTCTATAATCATTATGTTTTAAATATTATCTCCTCATTCTATATTATTTCTTTGAAAGCTTACTCTATGGTTTTAACCCTTTCATGCATTAATTAAACTCAAGCATGCTGGCTCCATTAGTCTGGTTATCCCACAGAATTGCCATGAGGACTTTCTTTAGAAATGGCAGACAGATGTGGAAATGTAGAGAGATGTATTTAAGATTGCAAAAATGCAAAACCAAGAGAAACTGAAATTGACAGATTCACCCATGCCATCGCGCCATTTCCCGCCTTCATTTCACTTCATCTCACCTTTGAATATTGAGCAGGGAGGCTTGAAAAGGGAACAGTGCGTGTCAACAGTGGCTCAGTTGAGTAGTTCCCCTTTCAGATCTCGGTTCTCAATACATCAAAGTCAGGGCAGTGGCAGCTGAGAGACCCAATTTCAAGGGTGGAGCTAGAGATGCAACCTTTCTTCTGTTGATACATGTAAATGCCCTACACACATGAACAGGGCTAAAATCTGGTAGTAAATAATTACTTTCCATTTTTTTGGTGTCCCTTCTTGAAGAGAGAAAAGTGGAATATAGATGTAACGCAGCCATGTGTCCGTAGGAGGTAATTCTGCTTTGTATTACTGGGCTTTTGAATCATATCATGTTTTGCTGACTACAGAACGGAGCTGGCCTCTCGTATGTGGATTCTCAGTTGAGCCTGGCCACTTGTGACTCTCCCAGTAAGGAAGTGGGATCTTCTGCTCAAAGTAAAGTCAGATACGAAACCCTTCTGGTCACTACAGAGGACAAGATCACAAAAATAATCTTGAATCGCCCAGACAAAAAAAAATGCTATCAACCTTGTGGTGAGTACACGAAGATAGCTTCTAAATGACAGGCTCCCATGGTATTTACATTATGTGTCAAATGGTGGTAACACTGTGTGCATTCCAGAATTTGAAATTAACAACAGGCTATTTGTTCTGGTTTAAATTAGCCAAGGCAGACAAAATGCGGTCAATAAAGACTCAACGCATCCCTTATCTAGAAGATAATGTTCTCCCCCGAGATGTGATATACTTCATGGCCCTTTAATCAAAATGTTCTTCAAAGCAAATGTTGTTTTGGGCCCTTTTCTTGCAAATTGCATCTCTCCAGGCATCATAATACGAGCTATTATCATGAAACAAGAATCCTCTAGGGTTTCAGCCTCTGATTTTTTTATATGATCAAGGGGTTAATTAAAGGCTGAAGCCAACTGAGACCTAAGGAAAATACTCCTGGGGAAATGACACGGGTCTTGGTTTATCGCCGTTTCATGTCAAGATAAATGACTAAGTAAACATTTGTTATTAAGACCCTGGATAATTTAGCCAAGTGTCCCTGAACAACCATTGCAGGTTGTTGTAGGCTAGCTCTGCATTTTAAGCTCTGAGCACATAACGCAGGTCCAGTTTAGGTTAGTGCAGTAACTCAATAGCCAAAAAATGTAGTAGTTCTTTTTGGCTACTTGACAGATTGTTCCCCAACTTCCATGAATATGTTGATCACATTGGATCACTGCACGGTTGCATCCTGCACCAGCCTTCACCAACATGGTGCCTGCTAGCTGTTTTGGACTACAATTCCCAACAGTCTGAGCCAGCACAGTGCTGGCCGGAACAGATAGCCGGCCGATGCAATTCTAAGCAGCTGGAGGGCAGCAGTTTAGCAGGAGCTGTCCTGAACCAATGTGTGTGTCCCAAGGGAAGTACAGTGGTGCCTCGCAAGACGAAAATAATCCGTTCCGCGAGTCTCTTCGTCTAGCGGTTTTTTCGTCTTGCGAAGCAACCCTATTAGCGGCTTAGTGGATTAGCGCTATTAGCGGTTTAGCGGCTATTAAAGGCTTAGCGGCTTAGCGGCTAAAAGGCTATTAGCAGCTTAGCGGCTTAGAAAAGGGGGGGGGAGCGAAAAAAATCGCAAGACGTTTCGTCTTGCGAAGCAAGCCCATAGGGAAATTCGTCTTGCGAAGCGCATCGAAAAACGGAAAACCCTTTCGTCTAGCGGGCTTTTCGTCTTGCGAGGCATTCGTCTTGCGGGGCACCACTGTATAGTTTTGTGATGTGAGGAAGTAACCCTGTGATTGGAGTGACTCAGGTTATTGGCACTGTTGTATAGTACTGATGTTACATGGGACTCAGCTACACAGCTGCAAATAAAATGTTTTAAATGTGTTGTAAAGTGCGATATACAAATGTGACACTAGATGGCAACAGCGAGCTATGCAAAATTCAATGTAATTTATCAAAATGTTTTTGTTTGTTTTTTCAAAGCATTTTCACAGCGTTTTTTTAAAATATGTGTGTAGATTCCACCATGGAAGCCAAATGACAGGAGAATGATTTTTGGTGGTAACCAATTTGCTTATAAATCAGTAACCTGTAAACGGAGACTATTTTATATGCCTGGTTGAAGAGGAATGTTTCCGCTTGGCACCTGAAGGTGGGTTGCACATAACAGCCCTGTTTCCATCATGAGTGAAAATAGCCATGATTGTACCATAAAATGACATCTGGAGGGCCCTTAAATATGCAACTATACATATAAAATAGCATGTGCACATCTTATGCAAATCTGTGCTCTCTCTCTCTCTTTCTTGTCAATGCATAACTCCCCCCCCCCTAAATCAGTATGAGCCAGTGAGAATATCTCTTTGACTCATTTTATTTCACTTCTGATTCACGTGCCAGGAATACGTGAGAGCTAATCACTTGCTTATTATTGACCAATCAGGATTACTATTATTGCATTTGCTCTTATATAAATTGCCTACGGCAAACTGGAGAGCTAGCAGGATCAGAGAAGGCTCCACAATCCAAATCAAAGGCAAAACGTTTTGCTTCAAAATTGTCTTTGTTGAAATTTTCAGGGGAAAGAAAGCAAGGAAAACAAACAGGAATATCAAAACAATCAGTGCAAACCAAAATCCAGCAGGTCAGTAGTCAGTCTACATTACTGGGGTGTAGGACTGATTCACAAAATATTCAACTCAACAGAGACCACAGAAGGTGAATCATTGATAGAAATACAGAAATAGGAAAAGGGGAAATATTTTTCTAGTGAAAAGGGCTGAGTAAGAACTGCTGCACGCCTTCATCAGTAAAAGGAAATACATTTATAGAACTAAGAAAGCATATGAACCAAGAGAAATCAGAGGATAGCTTTGTCACTGGAAGAAAACCAATGATCCAGAGAAAAATGGCCTCCCTGACTTCTGATTTAAAACGGTACCACAATTCTTTTGTGAAAAGGCTGGTTGCTTCCACTTTCAGGGACCCCATTCCTGCAGAGGCTGTAAGAAGCCCTTGTGTGTAAATCTTAGTGCACTTATATAAGTATTACACAAGCTGGCAGTTACCCATTTCTAATGGCACTTAAGGGCACATTAATTTCAAAACTGGCTGCACAGGGTCTGACTAAGGGCAGTAATAACCTGTAAAATAAATGGATCATAGGCTAATTTCAATGCAGTCATTCCAGAGATGCAGGAAATCCTGTCCTTCATTTCAAATATGTGGGCTTCAAATGGGTCATGCCACTGTCCTTTGGTACACATATTTGGGCAGTTGCAGTTTGTTAGAGATCGAAGCAGTTTCATATAAATTCTTTACATAATTCTTTTTTCTTCTTCACTGCCAGCCAACGTTCTGATGACTCTGCATCAACTGGAATCTGATGTGTATTCCATGTCAACTAAAATGGCCTTATTATGCTAAATTATTGGTTGTAGTGGTAATTTATGTACCGTCCCAGGCTCCTAAATTTATGTTTAAAGGAGTGGGCCTCTCGTGATTCTCTCTGTAATAATTCATGGTTGGCTCAGTTTCACAAATGATTAAGGAGAGGAATGCCAAGCTTCCAGGCTTGCCCATGGTTTCGTTTGCTGGCTAAGAAGCAATCCCCAAAATGAGCAAATTACCCACTGACACTGAGCTCTCTTAGCACATTTAGTCTATTCTGCTTTGAGTCAAGAGTGTTTCAGTCATGCTCCATATTCCAAAAGGACTGGCTTATGAAGCATGGAAATGATTGAAGTCTTAACCCCATGGAAGTCTATAACTGCTGCTAGTGTAAAAATCCCTAAGTGGTAGCTGTAAGACCCCTTCTTTTGATAGGATCAATTTCTGGGGCCCCTCCTGCATCAGTAGGGATGGATTTACCTGGCGGCAGCAGCAGTTGGTGGGTGGCTATGAGTGATCGTTTTAAATTTCCCACAATGCCCCTGAAGACCTCATACGGGTGGCTATCAACCACCATTTTAATTTCCTACCATTCTCCAGAGCAACACAATGTCAGGTACTCTAGCATTGTGAGAAATTGCCTGCCACCTGGCACAAAGCACACAGGGCAGTGGTCTGGAGCCTTCCCTCACATATTCCAGCAATAGCATCTCTTTTCTTCAAGGATAAGGTAAAAAGGTATAGGACCCCTGGACGTTTAAGTCCAGTCAAAGGCGACTGTAGGGTTGCGGCGCTCATTTCGCTTTTTAGGCCAAGGGAGCTGGCGTTTGCCCACAGACAGCTTTCTGGGTCATGTGGCCAGCATGACTAAACTGCTTCTGGTGCAACAGAACACCGTGATGGAAACCAGAGCGCACGGAAACGCCGTTTACCTTCCTGCCGGAGCGGTACCTATTTATCTATTTGCACTGGCATGCTTTCGAACTGCTAGGTTGGCAGGAGCTGGGACAGAGCAATGGGAGCTTAACCCATCGCGGGGATTCGAACCGCCAACCTTCTGATCGGCAAGCCCAAGAGGCTGAGTGGTTTAGACCACATGTATGCTTAACCTGCATATCTTTATGTGTGGTTTCCTCCAATTGCTGCATGTTCATTTCGTGGCTCTGCTCTGACTGAAACCTAGATGAATACCACCCTTACATTCTTTGGGGCCAACTCATAATAATTAAACCAAAATCAACTTATCTCCATACTGTAGGCACAAAACAGAGAACAGAGGAGTAAAATAATCCCGGTAGAGATTCTTCGGGATTTGATAGTTGGTTTGCCATGTTATCTCTACAATATTTAGATAGCGTGAGTGAAATGCTGTCTTCCCCATACTCTCAGTTTCCTCCTCCCCTCCTTCTCTTTTCCCACAGATGTATGGTGAAATTATGCGAGCACTTGAAGAAGCTGCCAAGGATGATTCCACATTGACTGTAATAACAGGTATTTTTATCGTGGAAGTTCTGAGAGTAGTGTTAATAAAGCAGCGGCCAAACCTTCTCTCCTGTGGGTGGAAATTGTTAGAAAGAATCTGTCTGGCAGAACAAAAGGTTCCTCTTCCTCTAGAAAACTTTTGAGCTTCAATTGGTCCACAGAGCCTGAAATTTATCCACCAAGGGAGGAAGGAATACAGAATTCCTGTAAAATATTGGGCTTGAAAAAGAATGTGTTTCCAATTATTATGGCGGTGGAAAAACGCCTGTAAGTATCGCATGCTAAAAGCTCCCAAGACATTGCGATTTCTTTGTGGAAGAGGGGCAATACTTCCATTTCCTGTTATTTATTGACATGTATTTCCAACCTTACAAGGTATATTACCCTCACACAACAGTTTACAAGGGCATAATGATGGTGATGATGATGATAAGAATTCATTTCTGAATAAAAATCATATACAAAACATATTGCACATACAAGAACAGTTAAAACCATTTTTTAAATTACATTTATATTCAGCCTTTGCTCCAAGGAGCTCAAGGTTGCATACTTGTATCTCCTCCCCTCCAATTTATCCTCACAATAACCCTGTGAGGTAGGTTAGGCTGGGAGTGAGTGACTGGCCTAAGGTCACCCAGTGGAGATTTGAACTCTGGTCTCATACATATAAAACAACTATATACATATAAAACAATTTCAAATAAATTCAGATACTGACTGGAATAGAAATCTCCTCTTGGAAAACTTACTGAAAGAGGAATTCTTTAACAGGACTTGAAAAGATAATAAAGTTGGTACCTGTTTGATGTGTAATGAGATGGAGTTCCAAAGAATTAGGAGCCACCACAGTAAAGGCCCAGTTACAACATTGTAAGATTTTATCTGCAGCATGCCCTCTCCTGTAGAACACAGTGATTGATGAGGTATATAGGAAATGAGACAATCTTTTAGGTATCCTGGTCCTGTATAGAGACCAGCATTTTGGGTGTGCTGGTGTTGTTACCGGTAGCTAATTGGCAGCCATTGCAGATATTTCAGCAATGGTGTAATAGGATGGCAACATTCTGTGAGCAGTCGAGCCAACACACGTCACACTAGCTACAACTTCCGGGTCAACCTCAAGAGTAGCGCCACATAGAGAGCATTTCAGTGAAATATCCCATTGACTCTAGATCTCAAAGCAGTTCACAACATAAAAATGCAAACATGTACATTTGTACTAAGCAATTGGATGGCAAACAGCAATGCAAAATTCAGAAAAAGATTCTCGTATTATTTCAGAAAGTGCAAAGCAGGTAGGCTAGCCTTTAAATGCAATTCTGTTCCCCCCCTTTCCCTACTTGGGAATAACGCTCATTGAATAGCATGAAATAGGCTGCTAAGTAACACACATAGACTAGCAGATTTGCCTTGATGTAAAAGTTGGGTCTGAACATTCGTTTGCTCCGAAATATATTTATTTGAAATCTAGAATCCAATTAATACAAGGATACAAAGCCATTGCAATCATCATTTTAAAATGTTAATATAAATAAAATCAAGAATAAATGATAAGCAATTGCCATTGGAGACCAAAGGACAAATTTCATTTGTAACATATTGTTTTGCTCAGGCCACCCATCTAGTCACTTCTTTCTGATGTAGAACTGGGTGTATATCTTATTAATATTTTCTCTATATTGTGCCCAGTAGTATAGCAAGCCTGCAACTTACACTCACTTTTCTTATGTGATCCCAACCTTACCCAGGCGATCGAAGAAGATATAAATAGATATAATAGATATAAATAGATTGGAAGAACATGGGGGGAACGGGAGTATAAATACTTGGTAGAAAAACTTTCGGAAGGAGGCAAGAGAGGAGGAAATAACAGTTGACAATCCCTTAAGTCATTGCACTCACCCTGAGAGAGAGTTTGTGTGTTGTCAGAGAGTCAGAGAGTGATATGGGGCCTAGCTAGCGCATAAAGAGCAAGCAGTGGTGGTCTGAGAGTGAGAGGAAGGTGTTCTGAGCTGCAGAATGCTGTTGTGTTTTGGGTTGTGGTATTATTACAGATTGTTTAAAGGGACTTCCTGGCTTTACACGTTTTTTTGTGTTTGTACGAAGTTTCCGGGAACTGAACCTTCACATAAGTTGCGGGCTTACTGTACAGTGGTACCTCAGGTTACAGACGCTTCAGGTTACAGATGCTTCAGGTTACAGACTCCGCTAACTCAGAAATAGTACCTCGGGTTAAGAACTTTGCTTCAGTATGAGAACTGAAATTGTACAGTGGCAGCGCGGTGGCAGCAGCCCCATTAGCTAAAGTGGTACCTCAGGTTAAGAACAGTTTCAGGTTAAGAACGGACCTCCAGTACGAATTAACTTCTTAACTCGAGGTACCACTGTATATGAAGGTACATTGCCCCTTGTAGCCTCTCTTTCTAAGATATAGAATCATAGAGTTGGATGGAACCACAAGGGTCATCTAGTCATATAATAAAAAAAGGTTCCTGGTTAATTAGATTTGGATTGCAACCTCAGCAATGTTTTTTGTTTTTTTGTTTTGTTCGTGTCTTTGTTATTTCTATTATGTTTACCATCCTGATAAATCAGCATACTGCATACATTTTAAATGTTACTTTTGGATCTTTGTAGGACGTGGCGATTACTACTGTAGTGGGAACGATCTTAACATTTTTGCCGAAAACTTGCAAGATATTCAGAAAAATAGTGGAGAGCAGCTGAAGTAAGCAGGAGCTTTTAAATATGTTCTCATAATTAAATGCTTGATTCATACTATTACCCACATATTTACTACATATACTATTATCCACACTGATGTCAAAAGAGCTCTGGACTGTGACTGCAAATCTAGAGAGCTTAACCCTAACCCTTGAGAGCCCCCCATTAAGGGGGGCAGAAACACAACTACATCATCATCTTTGCACCTCTCTGCTGTTCAGAATGGAAGGGCTGGTGGGATCCAGTGAAATGTAGGCATGTTTAAAGGAGCAGGGTTTAATACAGGAGAGACTGAGCAAGTCCAAACAGCAACTGAGCAGTAAAAGCAAATGGTCTCATGTGCCCTGTGGATTTTAGAAAGCGTGTTCTCCTTCATAGAGAACACGTGTTGTGGTGGGGTCTGACAGGCCACCCTTCTGTTGCTGGGCGGGTTAGTATGGATGACCATCCGCAGTGATTGGGCGGTTGGGTTACTGGGCAAATTTTGGTGTTGCCATTTAGGGGGATGGACCAAAGGTTATAAAATCAAGTCACGCAGCACTGACTCGGCATTTTTGATGCGTGCATCGGATCATTTTCTTTACATTTCCAACATTTATTGCTGAATTTATACATTTTCGCTAACTTAACAGGTGTAATATACCATCTACACATCATTTTCATCACATTTTCTTTTAGGGCATTGCATGCAGTAAATTTTAAACCTTCTTTCCATAATTTTACCCAATCACTCAGCTGTATATTATACCCAAAATCTTTGGCCCAGTGAATCATAACCGACGGAGCTTGGGCTGTTTGACCTGGAAAGCCTTCATCCAAGTATGCATTTGGCAGCAGGGGTGGGGGTAAGGTTGTGGTTAAGTGGTGGTGAGAGGTGTACACTTTGCACACGCTCAAAGGCCACCTTGTCTTTATTCAGCTGAGTCCTGAAGCTTCAGGTTTTGGGGCTTAGCCTTGTCCATCCCTTCTCCATGTAAAGGAATCTGCCATTAAGAGAGACTTGGATCAGACCCACTGGCGTGGAATTCTTTTTGATATTAATGAAATTACGATCTGAGACAAAAAATCATGTGCTGGTGCAGTTCTCAACAGTAAACTGACATGCGAGAAACTTTCAGTGCAAGATCCATTTTCAGATATGTTTGTGGCTCCTGTGTACCTTGCATTTTATTTTTCTGTGCAATGAAGGACTGCTATTTACAAGAGACCTGTTTTTCTCACGCCATGCACAAATAATGGCAAGAGTCTATCTATGGCATATTGAAAGAGTAAAAAGCAAGTTTTAATTTATGACAGCTGGCCTGATTGAGATACCCTTAGCCTCCCTGTTATAAATTATGAATGAATAAAGCAGTATCCCAAGGGAATGGGGGGAAAGTGGCTGTGGGGACATTTAAATGCATTTGCTAGAATATATAGAAGTCAAGAAATCCCCATTTCATACTGCTCTATTGTTTTGGGAAAGTGCAGTCAATAATCATAGCCCTTGAAAGACCAGTTTCTGTGTGGTACAATGCTGACTGATTACACTTTGGGTTCAGACAGTGAGCCCAGTGTTTCCTTTCAGGCATCTGTATAGATTATTCTCTTTAAGAACCACGAGATGTTTTATTGCTTCCTGGGGACAAATGCTGAAAAAACCTGCAAAGAACTTCGAGGGCAAAGAACAGCATAAGTTGTCAAAACAATCTGGGTCCATCTGTGATGAGTTTTAATGTGATGTCTGAGTAGTGGCCTTTGTATACTTTCCCCCACCGTCACTCCCTGTTTCCCCAAGTCAGAAATCAGTACTTTATTTGGAGAATCAGAGAATGGATGTGTGTGGGGGGGTATTTTTTCCCCTCCCTGAAACTGTGTTGCAACATCTAGACCAGGGGTCAGCAACCTTTTTCAGCCATAGGCCAGTCCACTGTTCCTCAGACCATGTGGTGGGCCGGACTATATGTTTTTTTGGGGGGGAGGGAATGAACAAATTCTTATGCCCCACAAATTACCCAGAGATGCATTTTAAATAAAAGGGCACATCCTACTCATGTAAAAACATGCTGATTTCAGGACTGAGCGGGCCGGATTGAGAAGGTGATTGGGCCGGATCCAGCCCCTGGGCCTTAGGTTGCCTACCCCTGATCTAGATGATCTGCCAACTCACTACAGCATGTTCCTAGTACTCCTGAGGGCATTGCATATAAGTGTGTGTACACATCAGCAATTTAAAGTGCAATTAAGGTCACAGTGTGTGCACATCAGAGACGGGGGCGGAGATGTATTCACCCAACAACCATTTGGGTTTCCTCCCCACTACAACCTCCCCCACATCCCTGAACTCCTATTCCTGAAGCTCTAATCTGTGCATGAGTGCTCCTCCGCTCATGTGCAACAGCCATCTCAAATATACCTGCCTGGCATAAGTACCATGTTAAGTTGTGGGTGAATATATCAGACGACACAGTGATTCTTCAAACAGCTCTTGTTTATTCACAGGCCAGAACAGAACTGAACGAGCAGCAAAGTCAGTCCTCAGGGAATGTGCAGGCGACCTTGGAACGGACAGCTCATAGAAGAACCCCGACCAAACCTAAGAGGAGGCGTGTAGTGGTGATAGAGGATTCCCTACTGAGGGGAACAGAAGCAGTGATCTGTGGGCCTGACAAGATGTCTCGGGAAGTGTGCTGTCTCCCTGGGGCTAAGATCCAAGATGTAACTGGACGACTGCAAGGAATCATAAAACCCACTGACAAATACCCCTTCCTCTTGGTTCATGTGGGAACCAATGACACTGCAAGCAATAGCCTCCAGAAGATCAAAAGAGACTACGAGGCTCTGGGCAGGAAATTGAAGCAATTAAATGCACAAATTGTCATCTCATCTGTCCTCCCAGTTGAACGACGTGGCCCAGGGAGAGAGGGAAAAATAGTGGAAGTGAACAGCTGGCTTCGCAAATGGTGTAAACAGGAACGGTTTGGATTCTTAGATCACAGACTGCAGTTTCTTGAAGATGGACTTCTGGCAAGCGATGGGCTGCACCTCACAACGGTTGGGATGAATGTTTTTGCCAAAAATCTCAGAAACCTCATCAGGAGGGCTTTAAACTGACTAATGTGGGGGAGGGAGGCAGTGCTCCTGAAGGTAGGAGTCTATCAATTGATGAAGATGATCATCCAAATGTCATAGACCAAATGGAGGAAACAGCACGCAGACCTAGTGGTGGGAGGAAAAAATCCTTAAATAAGAGACACGGGGGAATGATTAATGGACTTCAATGTCTGTACACTAATGCGCAAAGCATGGGAAATAAACAAGATGAGCTTGAGCTCTTGGTACAGCAAACTAAATATGACATAATAGGCATCACTGAAACCTGGTGGGATAAGTCCCACGATTGGAATGTAATAATGGAGGGATACAATCTATTTCAGAGAAACAGACCAGACAAGAAAGGAGGAGGAGTGGCGTTATATGTCAGGGATGTGTATACCTGTGAAGAGATCCAAGATTTAGAACCTCAAAGCCAAAGTGAGAGCATTTGGGTCAAAATTAAGGGAGAGAAGAATAACAGTGACCTCATTGTGGGAGTTTACTATAGATCCCCAAGCCAAACGGAGGACATAGATGATGCCTTCCTGGAATAGATGGCCAAGCATGCAAAAGGAAGGGAGATAGTAGTAATGGGGGACTTCAATTACCTGGATATTTGTTGGATGTCAAACTCAGCCAAGAGAATAAGGTCAAACAGATTCCTCACTGGCCTTGCAGACAACTTCATTGTCCAGAAAGTGGGAGAAGCAACAAGAGGAACAGCCATTTTAGATCTGGTCCTAACCAATGTTGATGACCTGGTTAGTGGGGTAGAAGTGGAAGGATCATTAGGCGCGAGTGATCATGCTCTTCTGAAGTTTACTATACAGCGGAAAGGAGAGCCAAGCATACTAGGACTCAATTTCTTGACTTTAAGAAAGCCGACTTCATAAAACTTAGGGAAGTGCTGGGTGAGATCCCATGGACAGTAATACTAAAAGGAAAGGGAGTTCATGATGGCTGGGAGTTTGTTAAGAGGGAGATAGTAAAAGCACAACTTCAGGCAATACCAATGAGACGGAAACATGGAAGGTGCCTAAAGAAGCCAGGGTGGCTATCTAAAGAACTTTTAACTGAGTTAAGATTAAAAAAGGATGTGTACAAAAAATGGAAAAGGGGGAAAACCACAAAAGAGGAATTCAAACAAATAGCCAGCACGTGTAGACACAAAGTCAGAAAAGCTAAAGCACAGAATGAACTCAGGCTTGCTAGAGAGGTTAAAAGCAACAAAAAAAGGCTTTTATGGGTATGTTCGTAGCAAAAGGAAGAACAAAGAAACAGTGGGGTCACTCAGAGGAGAAGATGGTGAAATGCAAACAGGGGACACAGAAAGGGCTGAACTCCTCAATGCCTTCTTTGCCTCAGTCTTCTCCGATAAAGAAAACAATGCCCAACCTGAAGAATTTGGAGCAAATGATTCAGCAAAGGAAACACAGCCCAGAATAACTAAGGAGATAGTACAAGAATACTTGGCTAGTTTAGATGTATTCAAGTCTCCAGGGCCAGATGAACTGCATCCAAGAGTATTAAAAGAACTGGCAGATGTGATCTCAGAACCACTGGCAGTCATCTTTGAGAATTCCTGGAGAACAGGCGAAGTCCCGGCAGATTGGAGGAGGGCAAATGTTGTTCCTATTTTCAAAAAGGGGAAAAGAGAGGACCCAAATAATTACCGCCCAGTCAGTCTGACATCAATACCAGGGAAGATTCTGGAGCAGATCATTAAGCAAACAGTCTGTGAGCACCTAGAAAGGAATGCTGTGATCACCAATAGTCAGCATGGATTTCTAAAAAATAAGTCATGTCAGACTAACCTGATCTCGTTTTTTGACAGAATTACAAGCCTGGCAGATGAAGGGAACGCAGTGGATGTAGCCTACCTTGATTTCAGCAAGGCATTTGACAAGGTGCCCCATGATATTCTTGTAAAGAAGCTGGTAAAATGCGGTCTTGACTATGCTACCACTCAGTGGATTTGTAACTGGCTGACTGACCGAACCCAAAGGGTGCTCATCAATGGTTCCTCTTCATCCTGGAGAAGAGTGACTAGTGGGGTGCCACAGGGTTCTGTCTTGGGCCCGGTCTTATTCAACATCTTTATCAACAACTTGGATGATGGACTCAAGGGCATCCTGATCAAATTTGCAGATGACACCAAACTGGGAGGGGTGGCTAACACCCCAGAGGACAGGATCACACTTCAAAACGACCTTGACAGATTAGAGAACTGGGCCAAAAGAAACAAGATGAATTTTAACAGGGAGAAATGTAAAGTATTGCACTTGGGCAAAAAAAATGAGAGGCACAAATACAAGATGGGTGACACCTGGCTTGAGAGCAGTACATGTGAAAAGGATCTAGGAGTCTTGGTTGACCACAAACTTGACATGAGCCAACAGTGTGACGCGGCAGCTAAAAAAGCCAATGCAATTCTGGGCTGCATCAATAGGAGTATAGCATCTAGATCAAGGGAAGTAATAGTGCCACTGTATTCTGCTCTGGTCAGACCTCACCTGAAGTACTGTGTCCAGTTCTCGGCACCACAGTTCAAGAAGGACACTGACAAACTGGAATGTGTCCAGAGGAGGGCAACCAAAATGGTCAAAGGCCTGGAAACGATGCCTTATGAGGAACGGCTAAGGGAGCTGGGCATGTTTAGCCTGGAGAAGAGGAGGTTAAGGGGTGATATGATAGCCATGTTCAAATATATAAAAGGATGTCACATAGAGGAGGGAGAAAGGTTGTTTTCTGTTGCTCCAGAGAAGCGGACACGGAGCAATGGATCCAAACTACAAGAAAGAAGATTCCACCTAAACATTAGGAAGAACTTCCTGACAGTAAGAGCTGTTTGACAGTGGAATTTGCTGCCAAGGAGTGTGGTGGAGTCTCCTTCTTTGGAGGTCTTTAAGCAGAGGCTTGACAACCATATGTCAGGAGTGCTCTGATGGTGTTTCCTGCTTGGCAGGGGGTTGGACTCGATGGCCCTTGTGGTCTCTTCCAACTCTATGATTCTATGATTCTATGAAGGGTTCAGCCAGCCTGCTTATATAGAGCTCCACTACAACGCAACAGTAACCATTTTCTGTAACTATCCAATCACTGAACGTCACTTTCAATCCCTTATTTGCATATGTGGACCTGAGTGAAAACTATCTACAGTATCCCCCTGCTGGCCCAGGGTGAGAACTTCAGTACATAACATACCAAGTGATGTTGCATCAAAGCAAGTGTTAGCTCACACTTCTCAGGGCTTTTTCCCAGTGCTTTCCTCATCTCTAAAAGTCCAGGCTTTGTCAACTATAATTTCACAATATGAATTGACTCATAAGTAAGCCATGGAGGAAAGGGAAGGGAGGAAAGGGAGGAAGAAGAAACCTGCTTCCCCACCTACTACTTCTTTGCATGTTCAGTGAATCTCTTTGATCTTTTTTGGGTTTTCCAGATCAGGGCTAGATCTCTAAAGATTTTAAAAAACGCTGTAGAAAAACACATTATAAAAGCTCTTATTGGAAAATCCCGTTGGCGACGGATCACTGCTCCATAGCGCCATCTGGTGCCGCACGTTTATAACGCAGTTATAACAATATAATTGATAAGTGTAGCTGGGTCCCAGGTGAACTTGATATGAAACTGTGACTGGGTCATTTACATTCATTTACTAACTGCGTGTTTTGCTCTCAGCGAGCCAGCTTTATTGGGTGCAAACTAGGGAGAGAAGGCAGGAACACGCAACAGCTTTCTTAGTGGCCGCACTCTGAGCATTTTAGATGTTTGTACCATGCTGAAAGCTATTCCCGTAAGTGAGGGATCAGCAAACTTTTTCAGCAGGGGCCCGGTCCACTGTCCCTCAGACCTTGTGCAGGGCCGGACTATATTTTTTTTTTGGGGGGGGAATGAACGAATTCCTATGCCCCTATGTATGTACAGAACACCAGAAGGAAAAGAGATAGAATGAGAAAGTGAAACCTAGACTCTTTTTGGCCTTACTTTCATGACCTTGAAAGAAGAGATAACAGAACCAGTTTAAACCAGCTGTACTCAGCTTCTCTGAAGGAATAACCTAAACAGCAGGAACTTTCTGCTTGTTTCTTTCACACAGAGAAGCTTCCAGAACCCTCTTGAATTAATTAGAATAGGAAAGATCTCTACACATCAGATCAATACTTACTGCACTAAGAAATGCAAACTGACAGGCTCTCCCTTCCCTCCCTGTCCTTACAACAGCCCTGTGAGGTAGGTTGGGCTGAGAGATGATGACTGGCCCAAGGTCACCTGGACGCAAAATAGGGAATCCAAGCCAGTGTCCTAGTCTCTGGTCTTCATCTGATACTCTACATCACACAGACTCTTATCTCCAGATTGCGGCCAAGGAGTTAATACAGCAATGTGGGTAAAGCAACTAATATGAGAAGTCTTATGTGAGGAGTATAATGAATTGACAACGGGGAGAGCAAAAAGTCTTTTCAGGTTGGTTCAGGGAAGCAGCAGTAATGATCTGAAACTGCCTGGAGGAACTGCTTCAGCCAAGCAATATTTCTGAATGCCTTAGTCCCCTTCTCCCCTGCAGAAGCAGCATCACTGGAGACAGCGAAACTCAGTGAGATAAAGCACTTTAAAACTGCCGCAACTGTTCCACCCTGCATGCTAGAGTAGCCCTCCATCATGGCCAGCTGACCTACTTACTTGCTGTTTTCTGCTGATATTAGTAACCAAAGGATACCTTAAAAAAAAAAAAATGAACATGATGGAAGGTTGGTCATAACATCCCATGGCTTCTGGTGATTGTGTTCATTTTTAACATCCAGCAGCTTGGAAAAGAGCAGAGGGTCTACGGTGCATTATTAGAAATACAGCTTTGACATCAATAAAAGTTGCCCCATCACACACACACACACACCTGGGACCTTTTGCATACAGAACATATGGTCCCTCACAGAGCTACAGATCTATCATCCATGGATTTTTAAGCTAAAATTTGGAGAGGGGGAAAATAGGCTTGGGCAAGACGTGGACCGCTTCAGATGTCCTGTACAGCTGTGTTTATTATTATTATTATTATTATTATTATTATTATTATTTCAACTTATACACCACCCTATACCCAGAGGTCTCAGGGCAGTTCACAACAAGACCACAACATAAAATAGTCAAACCTAAAGCAATAACCCAATACCCCCCCCCCCAAAAAGCCACGCTCTAAAAGGGTGTTGGGTGTCAGTCAGATCAACCAAAGGCCTGGTTAAAAGGAACATTTTTGCCTGGCGCCTAAAGGTATATAATGAAGGCACCAGGCGAACTTCCCTGGGGAGAGCATTCCACAGACAGGGAGCCACTGCAGAGAAGGCCCGTTCTTGTGTTGCCACCCTCTGGACCTCTCAAGGAGGAGACACACAAAGGAGGGTCTCAGAAGATGATCTCAGGGGCCGGGTAGGTTCATATGGGAAGAGGCTCTCCTTAAGGTATTGTGGTCCTGAGCAGTCAAAAACCGACACTTTGAATTGGGCCCGGAAACTAATTGGTAGCCAGTGCAGTCTCATAGTTACGTCAACCTATCTAGCTGCCTCATCCTGAGTTACACCACTGGTGCATCCAGCCCAGTGTTATCTTCTCCCAAAGTTGGCTACTTCCAAGCGACTCAAGCAAAGGCCTTGCCCCCTCCATGCTACCCAATATCATTTTCAATTGGAGAAGTCAGAGGTTGAGACCTTATGCATGAAAAGTATATACGCTGCCACTGAACTGTAGCCTCTCTCACATATACAACATGGGTCACTGTGGATGGGAATATGGTTTTATGGCCAGTGAGTAGTAGTGGCTCAAAATAATAGGTGGCGTTCTCACTTCCTCTTGGAACCAACTGGCTGTTCCTGATTCCTCTGCAATAGGAAGGAATCTAAGGAAGGAGTCTATGGAACATCCTGTGCACCCTAAGCAAGAAATGAACCCCACTGGGTTTAATGGGGCACATTTGTTTATTTATTAAGAGTCTTTTTAGTTCATCCTTCATCATCTGATCCCAAGGTGGGGGTACAATATGGTTTAAATGGTTGAAACTTCATTTTATTCCATGAAGTAATGGAATACTCAGGATGAAACGGTGAAATCTGCAATGATTAAATGGGCACAAGATGTTGGACATAACATAATGATGGCTGACTGGGAACAGTTGTGGACCACAGGTATGAAGTTTACGGCATGCAATGCCTTAAGAGAGAATATTATGAAAATGATATACAGGTGGTACATAACCCCAGTTAAGCTTGCAAAAATCTACCATTTGCCTGATAATAAATGTTGGAAATGTAAAGAAACTGAAGGTACATTTTTTCACCTTTGGTGGACGTGCCCAAAGATTAAGGCTTTCTGGGAGATGATATATAATGAATTAAAAAAGGTATTTAAATATACCTTCTTGAAGAAACCAGAAGCCTTTCTCCTGGGCATAGTCGGCCAATCGGTGTTAAAAAAGGATAGAACTTTCTTTATGTATGCTACAACAGCAGCAAGAATACTCATCGCAAAGTATTGGAAGACACAAGAGCTACCCACACTGGAGGAATGGCAGATGAAAATGATGGACTACATGGAATTGGCGGAAATGACTGGCAGAATCCGTGACCAGGGAGAAGAGTCGGTGGAAGAAGATTGGAAGAAATTTAAAGATTATTTACAGAAATATTGCAAAATTAATGAATGTTAGAGTGATGTTGGATTGAAGTTAAGCGGCTTCTAGCTGTACAGGCTTTAAAGTTATAAATAATCAAGATTAAGGATTAGGATTAAAAAGGTTAAAAGAATGGAAAAATTGGTTTTTAATAGGTAAAAACTTAATGTTATAATATATTAAGATTAAGGATTGGGATTAAAAAGGAGGGAAAGAAATTGCTGGACTAACAGACTGAATTGGAATACAAAAGAGGGAGGTATGAGGAGGTCCGGGAAACAAGTAAATGTAAAAGTAGTGATGAAAAGAGGGAATTGTTTTTAACTGTTTTTTAATTTTTTTCTCTTTGTATTTTGCATTGTGTATTTTTCTTTTTATTCTTGAATTTTTCTTTTTTGTTGATGTGATTCTTTCTTTGTGAAACTTTAATAAATATCATTTAAAAAAAATGGTTGAAACTTCTCTGATACAATTAAAAGAGTAGATAAATTAAGTGTGCATCCTAAAGATCTTACCTTTTTGAAGCTTTCTCAAACACTCTCTGGTTTTTGCTCTTATATATACATATCTATTTCAATGTCAATGCAGGTGGTGTTTCAGAGCCCTTTTAGCCTACTTGGACAGACTCCGGAAGGCCGCTCAACTTACACCTTTCCTAAGATAATGGGCCCCCTAAAGGTAAGTAGCTTAACTCATTGCTGGGGGTGGGGACACCCCAGTACCACCAGTTGTTATACCTCTTCCCCCTTCTCCGCATTTCATCGTTAAGATTAATTTCATTTTGTTCCTGTAGTCATTCAGGAATAGGTTTTGAGACGTAAAACAACTTAGACACTATGACACTAAAATCCTTTGACAAAAAAAAGGTACTATGGAAAAGGTACTATGATGCATATATGGTAGAAGTGTCTAAACATCAAACAATTTTGGGAAACAATATATAACGAAATGAAAAAAAATGTTCAGATATTCATTTAGGAAAACACCAGAAGGTTTTCTATTGGGAATAGTACCAGGAAGTCTAAAGGAAGAAGACAAGACATTATATTTATACGCAACAGTAGCCGCAAGGCTATTGATTGCGAAAAATTGGAAAAGTGGTATTATACCGACAAAAACAGAGTGGCTTGCCAAATTATTGGAGTATTACAATAAATCCAAAACAATGGGAGAAATGGGAAGGATCTCAAAAGAGAAGATAGACAGGGACTGGAAGGATACTTGCAAAACCATATTGAAAAATCAGAACTCCTATTAGAATAAACAAGTTCCGTTTTAAATACTGAAATACTAAATAAGATGGATAACAATGTGTAATAGAAAAAGGAGCATGAAATTAGGTTAAAGGTGTGTGAAAGAAAGTAACAGAAGTGGAAAGAAATTGCAATTGAGTAGATTGGAAGTCTAAAACAAAGGTGGGGTGAGGGGTGGTGGATGGTGATGGGAAAAG
The DNA here is from genome assembly GCF_964106645.2 of Podarcis pityusensis. Classification (NCBI taxonomy): domain Eukaryota; kingdom Metazoa; phylum Chordata; class Lepidosauria; order Squamata; family Lacertidae; genus Podarcis; species Podarcis pityusensis. The sequence continues at coordinate 65,669,560 of NC_138031.1, forward strand.
GAATTATCTGCGGGATTGAGTGTAGGTATGTTTGAACATTTTTAAGGATTGTATGAAATGTATGTTTGTATGCTTGTATATTCGCAATATGTGTGTATTAATGCTGAATTGTTTTAATAATAAAAACTTAAATAAAAATTTTTTTAAAAATCCTTTGACAAAATGTAGCCATGGTACTAGTTTGGTTTGCAGTGGAGTATACACCAGAAAAATGCACCCAAAACAATTGAGCAACTTCCCTACGAGGAAGGTTTACCTCCTCACAATTTACCACCCCACATCTCCCAATGTTGCTTTCCCCTCAACTAATCTCCAGTACTGGAAGTGAGTCCAAATGGAGAAAAGTTCATGGCAGACAGGGAGATTCTTCAGCACTCTCACCAATGCACCTCTTAACCGGGACACCTCACCCCACTTTGATATGTAATTGGGGCAGCCTTGCTTCTAAAGGCACAATGTGCCATCATCAATATATAGTAGGGCTGGCCTTCCAGAAGCTTGGGACTCCAACTCCCATCAATCCCTGCCAGCAGGGTCAATGGTCAGAGATGATGGGAGCTGTAGTCCAGACCTGGTGTATATAGTTCTCCACCCTGGTGTATAGTTTGGGCCTTGCATTGTGATCCTATGTGTATTTCCTCAGAGGAAAATGCTGCTGTATTGAAGAAGCCTTACACCCAGGTAGGGATGGAGGAGAAATTCAATTCAGTTCACATTTAAAGGTGAACTTACCTCATTCTCATTTTCTAAAACAAAATCTGAACCAAGACACAGCCATACTTGTACTTCTCTGAATTTTGCAAGGCAGTTCTCCAGCTGAGTAATGTGTACAGAAATCCATATATTAATGTGAAGTGTGCATATAAATGCATATATTAGTGAGAATATCTTACCAAAATGTATTGTTTAGGAGGAAATGCATGCAAAAATGTGTTTATTGTGAGATAGTTGCACTAAAATGCTGATAATTTTCATGAGGGTTATTTTAACTAAAATTTGCAGATTGCTCTAGAAATGTAGAGAACTGAATTTAAGACTGGAAAAATGAGAAATTGAGAAAACCAAAATTGAAAGATTTGTGTATCCTTTCTCTCAGGTAAGTATGCATAGGATTGCAGCTCAATGTACACTTACCTGAGAGTAAGTCTCCTTGAACTCACTGGCACATGCATAGGTTTGCCCTGTCTGCATTCTGCTATCACAATGGGTAACTATGAAGTGTTAACATTATTCTTCCTAGACTATCTTCAATGGCAGAAATCTCAATTTCAGCCATCTCACTTAGCTGTAATTTAAGTATTTATGTCTGTAAATCGCACTAAAAACTGCTCTATTTTTATACAGCAGATTTTAAGGTTATTTTCTACATTCCTTGCACATTTTGCAGTAGCAGCATGGAACGGGGAATTCTATATTAAAGACATCTAATTATATGTGTGAAAAGTAATTGAAAGCCTCCTCTCAGCCTGGCAATGCAAAATATTTGAACTCTGTCCCCAACAGTATGTTTCCCTTTCATCATCTTGATTATTCTTTTTCAAGCCTGCCAGATTGAATTTTCTGAGGTTCGTATAACAATCCCCACAGCTTGTGACTTGGGAAAGATCAGATTCATGATTCAGAGACTCACGAGCTCCCTTTTATTTGCATGCTCTGACAAGGGTAAGAAGATGAGTGATTGGTCCAAACTGAGTGCCCATGCGCTAGGCCACATGAGAATGTAGGAATCCATAAGAAAGGATTTTTGAATCAGAACAGAGAAGGGCCATGGTTCAGTTGTAGAGCATTTGCCTTGTATGCAAAGGTTCAAACCCCACCAACTCCACACAGGACTAGGAGAGAATCATTGCCTGAAACCTTGGAGATCCAAGTCAAGGTAGACAATTCAAAGCTAGAAAGACTGATAATTGTCTTACTCAGTATTAAGCTAGCTTCCTATGATAGCCAGAGGAAGCTCACAAAGGGAGCGTGACAGAGAGACGCATAATTAAAGGTCCACCAGCTCTCTCCCAGCAGTCAGATTGCACGTTAAATAACATACTAGGAAGAGCAATGGGGATAAGTACACTACTAGTGTCCCCTGACTGTCTGAAGTTAGAGAGAGGTAGATCTGGCAGTTTTAGTTTCTCTCGGCTTCTCATTTTTCCAGCTTCACCTTCAGTTTGCCCCATTTCTGCATTAGTTTAGCCAATTAAAAAAGTGTGCATTTTTGCAAGTGTTGCAAAAGTATTGCAAAAGTATTTGCAAGTTATTGAATTTTTGCAAGTTATTTTTTACAAATAAACACGTTTTTATGTGCACTTTCCCCCTAAGATGTGGTTTTGGATGCATTGTTTGGTTGGAGAATTGTGCTGCAACCTTTGTAGAAGTGCGCGTTTTGAGCAATACAGTGGTACCTTGGTTCTCAAACTTAATCTGTTCCGGAAGTCCGTTCCAAAACCAAAGTGTTTCAAAAATAAGGTGCTCTTTCCCATAGAAAGTAATGCAAAATGGATTAATCAATTCCAGACTTTTAAAAACAACCCCTAAAACAGCAATTTAACATGGATTTTACTGTCTAACAAGATCATTGATCCATAAAATGAAAGCAATAGACAGTGTACTGCAGTCACACAATCAATCAGTAGCTGAACTGGGTTCCACACAGCCACAAAAACAAAAAAAAAGAGCCGCAAAAACTAAAATGCAAAATAAACAGCAAAAACAGACAGACCTCAGTGTAACACTCAAATCAGAAGTGTGGCACTCGAAACAGAAGTGCCATGGAAGTGTAACACTCAAAACGGAGCATGTTCGGCTTCCGAAAAAAGTTCACAAACTGGAACACTTACTTCCAGGTTTGCAGTGTTTGGGTTCCAAGTTGTTTGAGTACCAAGGCATTTGAGAACCAAGGTACCACTTTATCGACATTTCAGTTTGTGTGTTGGTTCAGGGAGTGTGATTTAGGGAGTGTGATTCCCCCACCCTTTCTACCCCATGTGGAACCTCCCCCCACAAAGTAGAACCCTGGAAGATCCATATTCTAGGAGACTCTCTTCTCTGCTGTCTAACGTTTAGAGGGCAATGAGGCAGAGCCAGCATGTTCATACCTCCATCTTCCTTCCTGCGGTTCTAAACATATGCAATCCAATGTCTGAAGAGGGCAAGTATGTCTCTCGGAATGGATGCTCTCATTTTAGTGTCCACGGCTAAGAGCTGTCAAGGACCCTGCCCTCCATTAATTTGTCTAACTCTTGAAAAAGCTATCCGAGTTAATGTCAAGCACCTCATCGTGGCAATGGATCTTACACGTTAATTACGCCTCACATGAAGAAGCATTTCCTTTTGTTTATCTGAAAATTACTGCTAGTCAGCTTCAATGTTTGGCTTCTAGAGTCTGAGCAGAGAATAATTTATTCCTCTTCCCCGGTTGTAATTTCACAAACATTTATCGCATCTCGCACTCTTCCCTTTGTAATTGTTGCCTTAAATAAAAAAAGCCCCAAGTACTAACTTTTGTCTTCTTAGAGAAGGTGCTTCACGTTTTCCCTTGATTATTTAAGTTGCCTTTGCCTGCACTTTCTCCTACTCAACAATGTGGTTTTGAGGTGTGAGAGCCAGAACAGTACTTAACGTTTACCGTAAGTGTTGAAACACAGCTACATACATAAACCCAAGAGGAAGATGGATAACAGTCTCATACCAAATTGAACCACTGGATTTGTGTAGCTCAGGCCTGTCTTTACCTGGGGTGGAGAATCTAAGGCCTGGCGAGCAGGGGGACAAATGAGGACCTCCAAATTCTCCATCTGGCCCTCAGACCTCTCCCCAGCCTACAGCCCTTTGCTTCACACTCCAATTATTTTGCCTGCCAGGAAGCTGTCCCTGATTTCTGATAGCACCCCTTGCTTCTCTGGATAGATAGGAATGTGTGTGTCTAGAAAATAGCCTACCATATAAAGGTGAAACTTACATCTGTTGCTTTGCCCACTTAGGGCTCACCTTGGAGGCCAACAGTTTCCCAGAAAGACATGTGGCCCTCTGGCTGAAGTCCAGCCAAGCTGATTCCTTCCAGGTATTTTGGGTTACAACTTCCATCAACCCCGGCCAGCAGAAGATGGCGAAGGCTGGTTGGCACTGTACTGCCATCAGTTCTCCGCCATTTCAGACAGGATTCTTTCTCGACCTTACCTGGCGATACCAGGGATCAGCCCCAGAAAACTATTATACTCATGCAAAATTATAATATTTTAAAATTTTTTCTGACTTCCGGGGGCGGCGCGAACGGCAATGGCGGTCCTCTTCTGAACGGGAGAGGAGGCTCCGCAGGCAACGGGTCGTCCGCTACGGCGAAGCGGAGACCCACTTCGGAAAACCCCAGGCGGCAAGAGCCTGGGGTCTTGAGGCTCGGTGGGCGCCTAGAGCGACCCTCCAAGTGCAGAAGGAACCCCGTAAGGGGCTCCGGAGCACGGAGGGGGGTTGCGGCGCTGTGAGCTGTTTCACAGCCTGAGGAGCGAAGCCGCGCTGCTACTGTCGGTGAGCGCTGATCCCTTTTCCTGCTAAATTACGGACCCGGACGAAAAAGCAACTAATTTGTGAGTAAAAGACTGAATCACTTGAAATTTGAGATTTTAAAAGGGAAATTTGAATTGGCTTGAACTTGGCTGTGAGCGGAGAGACGTGGAAGCAGGAAGTCCGTCTTCCGCAGCCATTGAACTTGAAAAAAAGCAATCAGCTGGAGGAGTGGAGGCTGAAAGAAAGAGACTCTAAGTTTTACAGATCTAAGCATCTATTTGAACTTGCATTTTAAAGTAAAGACTTCAAGTTAAAGATTTGGGATTTCTATTTGCACTTGACTTTCCTCCTCTTATTGGATTACAAATTAAAAGGTGAAACCCAGAGTCAGGAGCTGCCTGAGTACTAAGGGAGCTGTCAGTACTGCAGATTTGGATACTGTATATTGGAACTTGAAACAATCTGAGGGTATTGAGACCTTTTAAATTTGAAACATTCTTTTTGGAGATAAATAAGCACTGTCTGCAACAAGGTGACCATTTATAAACTCTGCTAAACATTTGTATTTGAAGGTTCTTGGACATTAAATTAGACTCTGAAAGACAGATTAAGCTCCCTCTAGAGGATTGGATTATAACAGTGATTTTACATACACTTTTTACTTTCGATTCCTTTGCTGTTTGCTTGCTCTGGACCTTTCCATTCCCATGGGAACAACTCAGTGTGACCTTGACTGACAGATAACGTTGGAATGAGTGGCACAAGAAAAAGAGGGAGAGCTAAACAAACAACTCTAACAACTCTAACCTCAGCTTCACAGACACGCAGATCATCTGTGCCTACTTTGCCCTCAGAAGTGGAGGGTGAGGGCGAAGCAGAGCAGTTACAACTGGAAGATATGGCCTCAGGAGCATCTGCTTCTGTACTAGACAAAATCTTTGAAAAATTGGAAGCTTTGGACAAGAAAGCAGATGCGCAATCAGCAAAGATTGATAAAAATACAGAATGTCTAAATAAATTAACCACACAAGTGGCACAGAATGCACAAGCAATTGGACAGCTAACGGAGGCCTCAGCAGAAAATCGGAAATTGACTGAGGACACCAGACAAAGATTTGAAAATTTAGAGCAAGAGGTAAGACCACTCACCAAACAAGTTGGGGAACACCAGATTTATCTCTCGATGATAGAACTGCGAAACCGTGAGAACAACTTAAGGATTAGATCACTACAAGAGGCAGAAGAAGGAAATCTAACTGAGTTTTTGACCAAAGAATTCTCCAAGTTCTGGAACTTGGAAGAAAAGGACTTCAAAATTGTGTCAGCTTTCAGACTTGGAAGATTCATAAAGAAGGAGAGGCCCAGAGACTGTTTGATAACACTGAGATCAAAGGAGGAAAGGGATAAGATTTTGGGACTACACTTTGTAAAATCACTGGAGGTGTTGGATAGAAGAATTGAAATTTATAAAGATATCCCAAGACTACTGCTTGACCTTAGAACCGCCTATTCTGAACTTGTTAAACTACTAAGGAGCAACGCAATTCCATTCAGGTGGGAATTTCCTCAAGGATTATCTTTTACCTTTAGAGGGAGAAAGGTCAAAGTGAGAACACTGGAAGAGAGAGACAAATTCCTGTCTACACACGGAGAGGACCTTCAAAAAAGAATTGAACTACCTCCTGGGCCTGAGGCAACGCCAATACCAACATCAGCATCTGTGGAACCTGAAGACCCTGAGAAGCTACCACCCCTTGAAAAATAAGACTTGCTGGAAAATAAAACACCAAGGTGGCTTTCACCTTTGGAAGCCAAGGCCCGAAAAAGACCCAATATGGAGGCTAAATGGCCAAAATATTGGGAAATACTAGAAAAGGATGGAGACAAATGGAAATTGCAGAGTCTAGAGAAAATGAAAGACAAAGTGCGAGATTGGTTACATTACGCTCAGATCAAAGAAGTTTTTAAAAATGATAAGAAATTAGGGTTCCAGGTGGAGAAATCGAAACTAGAAACAGAATTGTTAGAACCAAAGATTAAGGTACTTTCAAGGATGTATAACTTGCTGTTGAAATGGAATACACAAGACGAAACGGTTAAATCGGCTATGATAAGGTGGGCACAGGACATTGGGCATAATATCATGTTTGAGGACTGGGAGAGGTTGTGGAGTAATGGATTGAAATTTACTGCATGTAACGCCCTGAAAGAAAATGTAATGAAAATGATTTATAGATGGTATATGACCCCAGTCAAACTTGCTAAAATTTACCACCTGTCTGATAATAAGTGTTGGAAATGCAAAGAGTGTGAGGGAACGTTCTTCCACCTCTGGTGGACTTGCCCTAAAGTGAAGGCGTTCTGGGAAATGATTTATAATGAACTGAAAAAGGTATTTAAATATACCTTCACTAAGAAACCAGAGGCTTTCCTTTTGGGTATTGTCGGCCAAGGGGTGGCAAAGAAGGACCAGACATTTTTTATGTATGCAACAACAGCAGCAAGGATACTTCTCGCAAAACACTGGAAAACTCAAGATCTACCCACACTGGAAGAATGGCAGATACAACTGATAGACTACATGGAACTGGCTGAAATGACTGGCAGAATCCGTGACCTGGGAGAAGAGAGGATCGAGGAGGATTGGAAGAAATTTAAGAACTATTTACAAAAGCATTGTAATTTGAGTGAATGCTAAATAAGATGCTAGACTAAAACAACTGAGCACCACTAAATTTAGAAGTTTTTTAAGAAAATAAGTAAGACTCTGAAAACTTAGCTCCTTTTGAGAATTATATGATTATGAAATATAGAAGGGATATAAGATTTTAAATAAGATGATAAATTGCTGACAAAATGTTTTAACGATGAAAATGGGAGCGGGAGATGTGAGGAAGTCCAAAGAAAATGTGAAAATATGTCAAGATCGATGTTACATTGTTTATCATGTCTATTTTTATTGTAAAATTTAATAAATTGCTTTAAAAAAAAAATATATAATATTTTAAAATTTTGGATACCAGCTGCATTCACACACTGGCACGTTTAACACTGTGTGCATAAGCAAAAATATGCTGAGCACGTGTGGTTGGGTCTTAATATTCAGGGTTCTCCAGGAACAGATTCTGATCTTAGTAGACTGAGAAGAATGTGTAGCTGTTTTATTGAAGAATCCAAATCTTTAGATTGGCAACCAAAGCAGGCCTATGCGAAGCTTGTCTGAGGCCCAGGGCATGAGTCTTGTTAGAATAAAGTTATATACTCAAACAAAAAAAGCACCCGGTCCCTGGCAGGGTCCCCCAGCCAACTTAAGCCTCCAAGCCCAGGGGAAGTGTACCCAGCTGCCTTCCGCCTCTTCATGGGCCTGATCCAGAGTCCTTTTTGCTCAGCCCATCTCAGGTCATCAGACTTTCTCAGGATAAGAAACATGGACAGCTGCTTGCCGTGGCAACACGTCCCTTAGTTTTCCAAAGCCATCAAATTACAGCATTGTTGTTATTGTTTTCCCCCTCAGAACAATTAATAAAAATTGGAATAAGAAAAGAATGTCACAAGAACATGGTACAGAATAGTATGGCGAATACTGCAGTAAGGCGTATTCTAGGTTTCTACATCTGGGCTGCTTCCAGATGGTTGGCTTTTAGTGCCACCGAAGCATTGTTGTTCTGTTGAAAGCTGCAAGCAGAATTGTAATGAACCTACCACACAATTAGGGAATACTGCGCCTTTTCTATAAGTACATTCCACTATGCTCTGTCCACACTAGGGAACATAACATAAAACATCACATCACATCATATCACATAAAACATAAAATACCTTTTGCATCTTAGTGCACATTCACTACAACCTTTAAGGTGGGTGGCATTGTTATAAAGTCTGACTCAGCAACTCTGGCTGTCCTGAGAATGCCAGATTTAATGATGCCACTTGTATTCACAGAGTCCACACTCTTCAAACAAAATTGGCTGAAGGTCTTGCCATAGATATAATGGAACTTTGCACCATCTGAATAGCATTTAGGCAGAGCGGCTTCTTTTATCTCTCTCTGTCTCTCCAGCAGCCAAGAACTGGCAGGAGACCTCCATCTCCTTTGTACAGCCTACTCCAAGATCATTTATTTTTTCTGTTCTTCAGGAGTCGGCAAGAGCCTCACTTGTGAGATAACTGGTTAAACACTCCAATCCAGATTCTGCGAGACAAGTCAGTTCACTGTGAGATTAAAGCTTTGTGGCATTTTTCATCATTGATATGGCACTTGTATTACAGGATGCTTTCCCATTTCTTGCTAATTATATCGTACCACAGTAGCTACATGCACATCGAAACATTTGCATATTGGCAAAATTACATAGGCCTATAAGATGGATAAATGGAGCAAGCACCACTTCTTAGCTATTGAATCTTCATTATTGTTTTCTTTCACTTAGGCAAATGAGATGCTCCTTTTTAACAAGAGGATCACTGCCAATGAAGCACGGACCCAAGGACTCGTGACGGAGGTTTTTGCTGACAGTACTTTTCAGCAAGAAGTTTGGACAAGGCTGAAAGCATATGCTAATCTTCCTAGAAATGTTCGTAATAACTACAGCACACACTATTCATAACAGTGCAACCCTATACATGTTTACTCAGGAGTAAATCTCATTGTGCTGAAGAGGGCTTACTTCCTATTATGTGTGTTTAGGACTGCCTCCTTAATCATATTAAAACACTGAGCCAACTACCACTCAAAATGCCAACAAATGTTTGTTAGAATAGCTAAAAAAGATGTCATTACATAGGCTCACTAATGAGACAGAGAACCAAAAAAATGAACCGTTCACACATCAATTTTCACGTGTGATCTCAAATGACAATATTTTCTTTCTTTGTATCCTGCAAAAATCAGGCTGCATCCCAGTCATCCCTAACTATGAAGGCACAGTCTCTAGGCAACCCTTGGGAGTATTTCTGCGGCAGAAGCAGCTGCTGGAAAAGAACTTTCTTTGACAGCAGGATTTTAGTAGATGCTCTTCTCCTGGTCATAAGAAAAGGGGAAGAACTATAGCTCAGTGGGTAAAGCACAGGGTTTGCATACGGTAAGTCCCAGGTTCAATCCTTGAAACCTGCATATGGTAAGTCCCAGGTTCAGTCTCTTGCCTGAAACCCCACAGAGCCTCTGCCGGTCAGAGTCAATACTGTACTGGAAAGGCCAATGCTCTGGTTCAGGTTGGCAGCTTCTTATGTTCCTTTGCGTTGGCAGTAGGGGAGGAATTTGGCTTGGTCCTCAATCTCATGCAAACCTACTTAATTTGTACTTTCTGAGACTATACCCCAAAATTCACACCTCTCTGGAATTTATGGTGAAATTCTCCACCAAAATAATTGTCTACAAAAATGAGTATGTAAGTGCAGGGAAATGTACATATTTTTGAAAATAGCATGCAAACCTGTATTCTAGCATAGAGCGCTCTGGTGTCATTGGGAGTTTCCCCGGCCAAGGGGAATTGCCACACTGGGGGAGGGTTTGCAGCTGAAGAGTGAAGAGTTAAACCTCTTCTCTCCGTGCACTGGCAAAAATCCACCCCATGCTCCACATTATTTTTTTCAAAATCCACTGATGATGCATGCTATGCATTTAACATAACCTGTACCTAGGCATTCCTGATTAAGAATCGGCAGACAGGAAGCATTTGTAATGCTAATAAACATTGTAGCCATCAAAGGCTTTTGATTCCCCTTAGGAGTCTGTTTTAAGTCTTCTGTGTGAAAATGCCCTAAGTAGAAAAGGAGCCGGCAGCCAGGGCTCACTGAAAAGAGCAGGGGAAAGGGGGCAACCTGAAGTAGCTGTGGATATGGGAGCCGCCTTTAAAGAAACCCCAAGTAAGGCACCACAGAAGTCACATTTAAAGTAAGGTTACCAGATTTTTTTCAATGAACCCAGAGGCACTTTTCAGCTTCAATGGATTTTGTATGGGGACTGGTTTGTACATCCGGGGACTGTCCCCAGGGATGTCTGGTAACCTTAATTTAAAGACACTAAGCCCAGGAGCTCATAGATATGTTGTTGTTGAGTTGGGTGTGTGTGTGAACCATTATAATATTTCACTTTGGTTGCCAAAATACCTGTTCTTGGCTGTCTAACTTGTTATATAGTCCAGTTTGTGAATAAGGCGCTCTTGGGAGATGGGCCTGCAATAGAACATGGCTGTTTGCAGTGGTGGACTTTGGTCCTTTGGCACCGTGTTGAGCCCAAAATTTGGCACTCTCACTCCCGCTCCTCACACTGCCTTCCCAAAACCAGAGCCCTCCCTGCTCCTTCCCAAAGCTGGAAAAGCACTAACTAGGTGTTATGTACTGAGTTGAATAGGAGCCAAAAGGCAGCAGTCTGATTGGTCCTAGAATAATAGGATTCAGAATGCAGCAGGCTGATTGGTCCTAGAACAATAGGGTCCAGAATGCAGCAGTCTGATTGGTCCTAGAACAATAGGATTCAGAATGCAGCAGTCTGATTGGTCCTAGAACAATGCAGCAGTATGATTGGTGTACAGGAGCCACCATATCCAGCTTCAGGTGGAAGTGAATCCGCAACCTGATTGGCCTACAGGAGAATCCCAGAATTAGCCAATCACATGCGGCCCATTGTGTAAATAATGTATATAAAGCAGATATTTTGGGGGAACTTTCATTCCTCACTACTATGAGCTGAATAAAGAGCATGAAATCCACACTCAACTCCGAGTATATTTCACTAGGCTTTGGGAAGGAGGGAGGACCCGAGGACCCTGTCAGAGGCTCACGCCTCCTTCCCAAAGGCTGGCGCCTTTGAGACAGTGCCCTCTTGGCTCAGTGCCCAGTGCATGCACAAAGCTCACACAGCCCTATATCCTCCTCTGCTGTGAGGAGCTCTCCCCAGCAGTGTGAATTTTGCCAAGAAGACTCTCGAGTTTGTGCTCCAGCAGATGACACCCTCGAAAAACAAGCCACTGTGTTCTGTGGCCTCCGAAAGAGTGTTCAAAAGCAGCCCCACACAGCGGGCCTGAATTATGTCTGCTCATTCCTCGCTTATCTTCATTTGTTAAGTCAGAGCTCTGTGTCAGATTACTGGCTCTGTAAAACTCACAATCCTTCTATAACAAAAAGCATCTTAAACCTAATTAAAAGCTCAATTACCCACTGTGGTTCTCCGAAAGCCAGGGACCAACATGGTGATAATCCCTGAAACATCTTACTGCTGCTTTGCAAAAGCCCCGATTTGAATTTTAGGGCACGTTCACACTACTTGACAGCAGGCATTCAGTCCTTCAGATGCAGGCACCTTATTGAGGTGCTGCACATACAAGCAACACCATTCTCACGTTGTCCCTTTCCCTTCACAATTTACAATCTGCTTTGCCTTGAAAATGTATTTATCAACACATTCAAATCAGGGCTTTGGGGAATTAGCAATAGAGTGCTGTTCTAGTGCATACCAGTAGTAGCCAGTGGGCTAGAGTGGCTTTGCTCAACTGGCTTCCTAACATAGAGGTCACTGCCAGTAACCGAGAGGAGTGGAGAAGTGGGGAGGCTGTCGCAGTGCCAGGGCAGCAGCAGGGGCCTTGGATTGGCTCCACTGCTGTGCCTGCGCTGTGCGGACCTCCCTGCCACCTCGTCCCTCTTGGTTACTGGCAGCAACTGCTATGTTGGGAAGCCAGCTAAACAACATTGGTCCACCCTGCTCTGCGGGTGGCGCTGTGGATTAAACCACACAGCCTAGGACTTGCCGATCTGAAGGTTGGCGGATCGAATCCCCGCAACGGCGTGAGCTCCCATTGCTTGGTCCCTGCTCCTGCCATCCTAGCAGTTCGAAAGCACGTCAAAGTGCAAGTAGATAAATAGGTACCGCTCTGGCGGGAAGGTAAACAGTGTTTCCGTACGCTGCTCTGGTTCGTCAGAAGCAGCTTAGTCATGCTGGCCACGACCCAGAAGCTGTACGCCAGCTCCCTCGGCCAGTAAAGTGAGATGAGCGCCACAACCCCAGAGTCGGTCACGACTGGACCTAATGGTCAGGGGTCCCTTTACCTTTAAAAGAGAGCCAGTGTGGTGTAGTGGTTAAGAGCGATAGACTTGTAATCTGGTGAACCGGGTTCAGGTCTCCGCTGCTCCACATTCAGCTGCTGGGTGACCTTGGGCCAGTCACACTTCTCTGAAGTCTCTCAGCCCCACTCACCTCACAGAGTGTTTGTTGTGGGGGAGGAAGGGAAAGGAGAATGTTAGCCGCTTTGAGACTCCTTTGGGTAGTGATAAAGCGGGATATCAAATCCAAACTCTTCTTCTCCTCTTCTTCTGCCAGACACTACTAGTGTGCACACGTGAATGTGAGAGTGTGAATGACCACACTCACTTTGGGCCATATCCACAGCTGACAAGCAGCCCACGGAGGACTGGCCAAGGATCAATCTGTCCCCTGAGGGGGAGGGGGAGCATAGCCACCCTGAACATGTTGAATGATACCACTGTCACCTAAAATAATAATAATAGAACACTACATCCAGTATGCTTTACCAAAATGTGTAGCATGTCTGAAGCAAGGAGGCCCCTGCCCTCGTGGTTGTTGGGATGTGATTAGATGCTAGGAGATGATATATTTATTAGACATCATCCTATCTTCCTCATGTTTGTGAGTTCAGCAGAGTGCCATCCCTTTGCAACTTAAAAGGGAAGCTTAGGATAGTTTTAGTCTTTTTAGTTGATAAGTAATCCAGGATGCTTTAAGGCAGACTAGATTTTCCTGGCATTGCCCCCTTTTGCCCCTCCCGCTTAAAATAATAATCACACACAAAACAGTCTTGTAAAAGGCAAAAATAACATTTGCTCACTCAGTATGCTTCTTGTAGAGTAACTGATAACAGCAGCTTTGTTCGGGCAGGCTTAGAACGGTAATTCAGTTACTAAGACATAAGTGTAGCTTAAAAACACAGGTGTTTTCACACTGGTGAAAATGTTGGAGAAAAGCGGAGAGTGCCCTGGCAGGAAGAAGGATATATATATATATATATATATATATATATATATATATATATACACACACACACACACACACACACACACACACTGTGTATATCTATATCTATATCTATATCTATATCTATCTATACACACACACACACTATATATATATATATATATATATATATATATATACACACACACACACACACATATACTGTATATATATATATATATATATATATATATATATATATACACACACACATATACTGTGTATATATATATATATATATATATGCATACATACACACACACACACCGTATTTTTCGCTCTATAGGACGCACTTTCCCCCTCCAAAAATGAAGGGGAAATGTGTGTGCGTCCTATGGAGCGAATGCAGGCTTTCGGTGAAGCCTGGAGAGTGAGAGGGGTCGGTGCGCACCGACCCCTCTCGCTCTCCAGGCTTCAGGAAGCTATCCGCAAGCCTGTTCCTGCCGGGCTCCCAAGGCTTGCGGATAGCAGCCCAAAGCCCAAAGCCCAGGGAGCACAGCGCTGCACACCCCGGGCTTGGGGCAGCTATGCGCAAGCCTTCGGAGCCCGGCAGAAGTTCCCGCCAGACTCCCAAGGCTTGCGGATAGCAGCCTGCAGCCCAAAGCCAAAACAGCGAGACGAGGCGCTGCGCAGCCCTCAGTCTCGCTGTTCTAGCTTCAGGATGGCTGCGCAAAGCCTCCGCAGGGCAGCGGGGTGCCTTCACCTCACTGCCCTGCGGAGGCTACAAAGGATGTCCCCGAAACCTCAAGCCTTTGGAGTGCAGCTTCGCTCCAAAGGCTTCAGGGATCTTTGAGGCTGGCGGTGGGGGAAAGCAGTGCTTCCCCCCACCGCCAGCCCCACAAGCTCGGGGGGCAGCGGCAAGGCTGCACGCAGCCTTTGTGCTGTTCCCAGACCTGCTCTTGAACGCACCTTGTTTTAGAGGGGGAGAACAAGAAAAAAATCCCCCCCCCCTGTTCTCACCCTCCTATGGTCCGGTGCGTCCTATAGAGTGAAAAATACGATATATATATATATATATATATATATATATATATATATACACACACACACACACACACACACTATACATTATATATATATATATAAAGGTAAAGGTACCCCTGCCCGTACGGGCCAGTCTTGCCAGACTCTAGGGTTGTGCGCTCATCTCACTCTAGAGGCCGGGAGCCAGCGCTGTCCGCAGACACTTCCGGGTCACGTGGCCAGCGTGACGAAGCTGCTCTGGCGAACCAGCACCAGAGCAGCACACGGAACGCCGTTTACCTTCCCGCTATCAAGCAGTACCTATTTATCTACTTGCACTTAAGGGTGCTTTCGAACTGCTAGGTGGGCAGGAGCTGGGACCGAACGACGGGAGCTCACCCCGCCGTGGGGATTCGAACCGCCGACCATGCGATCGGCAAGTCCTAGGTGCTGAGGTTTTACCCACAGCGCCACCCGCGTCCCCATATATATGTGTGTGTATATATATATATATATATATATATATACTCTCTCTCTATATATATACTCTCTCTCTCTCTCTCTCTCTCTCTATATATATATACACACACACCGTATTTTTTGCTCTATAAGACTCACTTTTTCCCTCCTAAAAAGAAAGGGGAAATGTGTGTGCGTCTTATGGAGCGAATGCAGGCTGTGCAGCTATCCTAGAAGCCAGAACAGCAAGAGGGATTGCTGCTTTCACTGCACAGCGATCCCTCTTGCTGTTTTGGCTTCTGAGATTCAGATTTTTTTTTTCTTGTTTTCCTCCTCCAAAAGCTAGGTGCGTCTTGTGGTCTGGTGTGTCCTGTAGAGTGAAAAATACGGTGTGTGTGTGTGTGTGTGTGTGTGTGTGTGTGTATACTCTCTCTCTCTCTATATATATATACACACACACAGTGTGTGTGTGTATATCCATACTCTCTTCCTGTTAGGGCACAAGGCGGGTGGGTTGTTATCACAGAGCTCTCTCTAGCAAGTTTACGGGAAGACTGTGAGCCTCAGCGCCTTCTGACGAAACATGAATTGTTGGTTTGACTGCATTTTAAAATCCCACAGTAGTTTCCCCATGTAATAAAGAACCCTGGAACACTAGGGCTCTACATCACATATGGCGCCTCCATGAGTGGAAGCAAATCCTGTGCTTCGGACGCACAGCTAGCACACCTATCCCTGCTCACGTTTTTTGTGACTTGCGTAACCTTGTGACCTGAACAGGCCTCACAGTCTGTGGCAATTCTGTGCCGCAGCTTATAAGATAAGCGCAACAATATTGCACCAGAGCAGCAATTAGGAACAACAAGAACAAAAAAAAAAATCTTCCTAGTATTGCTATGTTAATTAACACCTTGGTCTCTCTCGACAAATAGGATGAAAACTTGCCAATAAATTCTAGTTCAGCAATTTCACACTGGAGCCTTTCTTTGCTGAAGAACTTCAGCTTTCAGATCAATAGCAGAATTTCCTGGTAGATGGAAATGTAATCTCACTGGCGCTCTTTTCTTTAAGGTTCCACAAGATTCTTGATTTTGATGCTACCTCCTGGAGCAGAAGCATTCAGATGGTGGACACTGAGCTCCACACAACTGGCATAATAGAAGCCAACTTCTAGGGGCTGAGGGATCTTTGCCCCCCAATAAAATATTTGAGGGCCCCCCTCCAAGTTGATAGGCATTGTCATTCAAATGGTGTATGTGCGCTGCATCATGTGATCGATTATGTGGGGCGGGGCTTACCTCCCCCCATATTTTATTCAAGTTGGTACCCAATGGCATTGCCTCCAACATTTCTCCAATAAAAATAGGAATGTCCTATTCTATAATAATAATACTAATACTACTACTACTACTAATAATAATGTCATATTAGTAGTAGTAGTAGTATTTCTACCTCACCCATCTGACTCGCTTGCCCCCCAACCACTCTGGGCATTTTCAAATGTATATAAAAACATAATAAAACATTAAACATTGAAAAACTTCCTATTTCTCCAATGAAAATAGGGATGTCCAAAGGAAAAACATTCCAGGATCAAATGAGAAACCAGGATGGCGTCTGTAAATCCAGGACTGTCCCTAGTAAATAGGGACACTTGGAAGAGCTGCAACTGGAAAGGTTGCAGAAGGTACTTTGCACTTGATTTTTTTCTTTCTAATGAGGGAGATTGAGGCCACTTTGACCAGAACTGGATTACTGAACAGGTTAACAAGACCTTGACCCAAGGTTCCATGATATGGCACTGGTTTTGATTATGGTGTCACTCCTGAAGATTTTTTTAAAAAAAAAACTAAAATAGGACTTAATTAGAAGAACAAGTTTGTTTTGATTAAGTTGTGCACAGAGACTCCTCAGCAATTTTCAAGTGGGGGGAGAATTGTATTGGGTGTGACCAGCATCTTGTACTGGTTCTATCTCTTCCAATAGGGCTTGCTTGGGATAATATCCCAGTTGAATTTATAGTAGGTTGTTTGCCCTTATGTGACTAGAGCCCCCAAATGTGCAGAAACCAATAAGGCATCCTTCATTTTGAGCGACTATTTTTTTTTCTATTTCATCCCCATCCCAGTCTCTAGCCCTCTCCAAGCAGTTAATGAGAAGTGTGGAAAAGGAAAAACTGCATGCAGTCAATTCACAAGAGTGTGACCAGCTTGTGGAAAGATGCTTTTCAGACGAGTGCATGAATGCTGTAACAAGCTTCTTCCAGAAGAAGTCAAAAGTATAATATTGACCGTGGGGGAAAGGATTTTTATTGGCCCTGTGGAATTTGCCTTTGCGTCTATGTTCTGTATGTATTTTTAGTCTCTCTTACACCAGCGCTAAGTAAGGGATGATGTATCGTATGGTGTAATGCATGTGACAGGATGACCTGGTGATGCAGTTCTCCTCCAAGCAGTCTCATTGCTTGGATGGGCTGGTCCCCGGTCCCCTAGTGCCAATCAAGATCCTTCTGCAATGCTGACAAGTGCTATTCCTCATGAATACAGCCTGTCAGTGTATATATTATGTATTAGCTACACTGAGTTCATGCATGTCAGGCTTAAAATTGATTGCCATACTGCATCAGCTCCTTGCTGGCTTGTTTCTTGGCTCTTTACGATCAGAATATTTCTGTTTCTGGGTATGTTAAATGTACATAAGTGTACAGAGGCATACCCAGGGTCACTCATGACCTTGGCAAGGAGCTGCCTGTGCTCGATCTTGCCACGACGGTGCTGCTTCATTGCCACACAATATATGACATACACCCCATAGTCTGATAGGTGATTTTTGTGCCCTGGGTGGGTGGGTGGGGTCTGTTTCACCAACCTCTATGTATGCCTCTGTATATGTACACAATTGCCTGTAAATGCACACATTTGTATTGATGCCTGACATAAGGTAACAATGGCCTCAATGCATCACTATGATAGGGTAATTTGGAGATGCACCAGTGAAGGAAAATTAATGACAGTCTTATTCTTGTCCGGGGACGCGGGTGGTGCTGTGGGTTAAACCACAGAGCCTAGGACTTGCCGATCAGAAGGTCGGCGGTTCGAATCCCTGCGATGGGGTGAGCTCCCGTTGTTCGGTCCCTGCTCCTGCCAACCTAGCAGTTCAAAAGCATGTCAAAGTGCAAGTAGATAAATAGGTACCACTCTGGCGGGAAGGTAAACGGCGTTTCTGTGTGCTGCTCTGGTTCGCCAGAAGTTGTACGCCGGCTCCCTCGGCCATTAAAGCGAGATGAGCGCCGCAACCCCAGAGTCGGCCACGACTGGACCTAATGGTCAGGGGTCCCTTTACCTTTACCTTTTTATCCTTGTCCAGCTAGTATAATTCAAGGATGGGACTGCATTGTTAGTGAGTATATAAGCATGATCTTGTCAGTGTTCACTGGTAATCATTTACTGTAAAAAACAACAAAACAACAAAACACAAAAGTACTGGGAAAGCAACATCATGCAGAATAATGAAAATGTACTTTGAATGTGTGCAATGACTCCCCGTTGTGAAAACCCAACGATTCTTGCTGTGCTCCTTAGGATGCAATTGTAAAGTGCACAGTATACCACTGACTTATTCTTTTTAGACTACTGACGCTTTGTAATAAATAAATATGTAGGCAACCATTTTGTGCAAGAACAAAATAAATGACAAGTCTAAAGGAAGATCTTAACAAAGGTTGTGTATTTTCCTTTTCATACATCCACAGAATCGCGGTGCAAGCACATCATACGTTTAAAGCACTCTCATTCCATGGTTTCCTCCCCCAAAGGATCCCAAAGAGATTTTCCTTGTTTGCACTCTGGCAACAGAATGAAAGTTACTTTATTACAAAGTCTATGCAGTGGGAGAAATTTCTGTGCAACTCAACATTTTGTAAAAGCTCAATTAATGTGATTTTATATTTTCAAACATCCCGTAGAACAGGTCATGCTACTGTTTTCCTGTGAAATTCTGCCCTTTGCAGTGCGCTTAACATCATCATCAGCGTTGCACTGAATTTTTGCGATGTATGTTTTAGATTCCTTTCTCTTACCACCCTGAAATTTGTGGAGATATCAAGAGAGTTTGCAAAAAACGAAAGAACAAAAATCACAAAGAAAGGGGGGGGGGAGAGAACTCAACCACATCTTCAGCACTTGATCCAGCTAATTCCAGTTACCTGGCTCCCTATAGTATCGTTTTAAACTGTACACCTTAAATTAAATGCATGCCTACTCATAAATAAGTCCCATTGAGTTCAATGAACTTACTTCTGGATAAGTGACTTCAGTTTCCTAGTAATCTGTGCCAGAAACCATAACCCCCAAATGAATTGTTCACTTTTCTAAACTTTGGAGCAAGACAATGCAGGTAAATGTGGCTACAAATTTTTCAACACCATAAACTGGGGTGAATAAGTAGGATCTGTAGCTCCTGAAACAAAAAATAATTTTGGTACCTGAGCAGGTCCTGGGAGGCAAGAGAGAGGTGGAGCAATGAGATGGGGAAGACCAAAGACTTTCATTGAGACTGGGATAGAACCCACCAGTTTTTGAAGGTGTGTAGATGCAGCACAGCATAAAAGTGTGTGCGTGGTTTTTTTCCTTTTAATGATGGGAGTTGTAGTCCATTGATGAACTACAGCTCACAACAGCCCTGACTCCTGATGTGATCACCTGCACTCCACAAATGAAAATTATGTGGGTTTTGCAGTGTATAAAAGATGGAAGATGCCAAGGGAAAACAGAGGAAGGCACAACTGGATGACAACATTGTGTGGATATGCTCCAAAAAGTAGTGAAAGGAGCACAGGTATTCCATACTAAAAGTGCAAGCACCCTTATCCCACAGTGTTCAGTGGGGTTTCTTCCCTAGAAAGTACATTTACAATTGCACCCTTAATAAGCTAGTTCTACATGCTAAGGGAAAGAGCTGATGTTCTCTTTTTAAGGAGCCATCTGTTAAAAGCTGAAAGTAGGATACAAATTAAATAAAGAAATAAAACAGGATAAAAGACCCAATGGCATTGGTAAATGCACAACTGGAAAGTAAAATTCTAGACGTGAAATCTGATGGTGTCTTTGAATTCTGCAGTATGCTGTTTCTGGAGAAATAACAGAAAATGCACTTTGCAGTTGTAGTACATATGAAGTACTCTCAACATGCAGGCAATTCAAGCAAGTGAGGCTAGGATTTTAATCTATGTAAAGTGCTGTTTTTTCCTCTAGGGATACAGAGCTCCCCCTCCCCACCTCTGTTGTTGTTAATAAGTAGGTCATTCCTATATTTTTAGACAGGAGAGTAAACTAACTGTTTGAACTCTTCCATCTGAGGGTGAAAAACATTGATTATTACACTTCTATGCCGCACAAAAGCACCTGTAGTGTTTACTCTGACCCATCAAATATTTATCATTGTTCCTGAGAGGCTATTTCAATTGCGAAGAAGGCAATGCTCTTTTTTAAAAAAAACTTGTTATCTCCATGGGAAGTGGAGAGATATGGAGCACATAACTCTAAAATCTTAGAAGAACAAATCATACTGGCCAGCTTAAGAAATGTAGCTATAGAATTCTGATTCAGATATTCAAAAGGGAAAACCAAAGGAGGGGCAAGTTAGCTGTTTAAGAAGCAGACCAAGGAACGCTCTATGAATACTATGCAACTAGCTAGCTGTTGCATATAGAAAGTATTATTCTGATGGACAGCGGCTGGGGAGGGATTTTTACTGCCTTACTTCTGTGTTGTAGCAGAGGCTGAGCTGCCTACGGTCAGGTGTACGTTTTCCTGCCCAGTATACCTGAAGGAGCGTCTCCACCCCCATCGTTCTGCCTGGACGCTGAGGTCCAGCGCTGAGGGCCTTCTGGCGGTTCCCTCATTGCGAGAAGCAAAGCTACAGGGAACCAGGCAGAGGGTGGTAGTGGCGCCCACCATGTGGAATGCCCTCCCATCAGATGTCAAAGAGATAAACAACTACCTGACATTCAGAAGATATCTTAAGGCAGCCCTGTTCAGGGACGTTTTTAATGTATGACATATTAGTCTATTTTTGGTCTTTGTGGAAGCCGCCCAGAGTGGCTGGGGAAATCCAGCCAGATGGGCGGGGTACAAATAATAAATTATTATTATTATTATTATTATTATTATTATTATTCCTTCAAAAAAACCCTACTGCTTTAAGAATAGCACTGAATTTCCCCTCACTGACGGAATGGAAGCCATTAGTGTCGGCTTAACCCAGGGGCAGGCAACCTAGGGCCCGGGGGCCAGATGCGGCCCAATCGCCTTCTCAATCCGGCCCGCGGACGGTCCGGGAATCAGTGTGTTTTTACATGAGTAGAATGTGTGCTTTTATTTAAAATGCATCTCTGGGTTATTTGTGGGGCATAGGAATTCATTCATTCCCTCCCCAAAAAAATATAGTCCGGCCCACCCACATGGTCTGAGGGACGATGGACCGGCCCATGGCTGAAAAAGGTTGCTGACCCCTGGCTTAACCTATTTTCTAATTTAGTTAAATAATAAAATGCTAGATAAAAGAAAAGGAGAATTCCATGGGTGCCCCTAGAATAGATCCAAGTTTGGGGCAAGTACTCTTTGGAGAGAGTACCCTAAGCAGAGATTTAAAATCACAAAACATGTTTTACTTTGCTGCATGTTAGACCTTTAAAACTTCCTTTTCTACATCACTTCTAAAGTTCCCCACACTTCCCTTAGCATAAAAATAGACCACATATTTGTTAAGTTAAAAATGGTTTGCTTACAAACTCTTCCAAGGTCAGCAAGAAAAGACAGGCGGCATAACTTAGGTTCCAAAAATGGTAAATGTTTCTAAATTACTTGTACAGAAACACAAAAGAATGGCATGTTAATGCCCAGTGGTCTAAGCTTGGAGTGTCCAGTGGAAGAACGAAACAGCGCAAACTCTACAGACGTAGATGTACTTCAGTGCTACTTTCCAGCTTTTTGATGGGGGTGTAGTTTTGATAACTACAATGACATTCTTTCTGGGTGTGGGGGGGAGGTAGACACAAACATAGGACGCCGCCTTTTACTGAGTCAGACCATTGGTCCATCGTGCTTAGCATTGTCTACAGTGCACTGACTGGCAGCAGCTCTCCAAGGTTTCAGACAAGGTCCTTTCCCAGCCCTACCTGCAGATGCTGAGGACTGAAACTGGGACCATCTGCAGGTAAAGCAGATGCTCTACAAATGAACTGCAGCCTTTCAACAATATGGATTTTGGAACATTTCACAACAAATTCCCTGGTCTGCAGAACACCCTCCCATCAGATGTCAATTCAAACAACTCCAGTGGTACCTCGGGTTAAGTACTTAATACGTTCCGGAGGTCCATTCTTAACCTGAAACTGTTCTTAACCTGAAGCACCACTTTAGCTAATGGGGCCTCCCGCTGCCGCTGTGCAGTCGCTGCACGATTTCTGTTCTCATCCTGAAGCAAAGTTCTTAACCCGAGGTACTATTTCTGGGTTAGTGGAGTCTGTAACCTGAAGTGTATGTAACCTGAGGTACCACTGTATCTGACTTTTAGAAGACATCTGAAGTCAACCTGGTATGGGGAAATTTTTAATGTCTAATGTTTTATGATTTTTTTTTAATGTGCTGTAAGCCTCCTGGAGTGGCTGGGGAAACCCAGCCAGATTGGCAGGGTAGAATATTATTGTTATTGTTATTATTATTATTTAAACAGTGTTTCTGTGCACTCTGGTTTCCGTTACAGTGTTCCGTTTCGTCAGAAGCGGTTTAGTCATGCTGGCCACATGACCCGTGGACAAGCGCTGGCTCCCTCGGCCTGAAAAGCAAGATGAGCGCCGGAACCCCATAGTCGCCTTTGACTGGACTTCATCGTCCAGGGGTCCTTTACCTTTTACCTATTATTATCAGTGCTTTTTTCCCTTTAAAAACGTGTTTAGGGGTACTTTCATTTTCCTAATAAAAAAATCCTTCCAGTAGCACCTTTAAGACCAACTAAGTTAGTTCTTTTCCTACTCATATTGAAATACTGCTCCTCGATGAGGCCAAACTTAGATTCACAAAATGTTTAGGGGTATGTGTACCCCTGCGTACCCCAAGGAAAAAAGCACTTATTATTATTATTATTATTGGGGGGCAGGCAAGTCCTGCCTTGCATAATTGGCCACACTCACTATTTGAATGGTGATGCCCAGCAGCCTTTTTGGGGGGGGGGTGAGAAGGTGGGAAGCACCCCTGAAATATTTTATTGGGGAGGAGGGCGAAGCAAAGGAACTAGCTCCTCCTATGACTGTTTAGGACCAGGGCCGGATTTAGGTTTGAGGAGGCCCTAAGCTACTGAAGGTAATGGGGCCCTTTATATGTCCAGCTGTCCTTTGTCAACCACAAATTGTGGCTGTTTTTGGTATCCAATATATGCTATTTGGTAATTTATGGACCCAATGGGTATCTAAAGCCATTTGCACATAACAAAATATGTATTTTATCCAAGAAATTGTTGGACTTATCTTATATTTTGGAAATGTACATCCAGTTTATTTCCCCCTTTAAATTTTTTTGGGGGCCCCCAAGAGAGTGGGGCCCTAAGCTATAGCTTATTTAGCTTATACGTAAATCCGGCAGTGTTTGGGATATATAAATGTAGTAATAATAATAATAATAATAATAATAATAATGTAATAATAAATGAAACCAGCCCGGCTACAGAACTCGCGGGAAACTTGCCCCACTTCTTTTTGTTTGCTTATTTGTTTCTAATAAACCAGCGTGGAAGCATTTCCCCTCGCAACCCTCGACGCTTCCTCCTCTCCGGGGAAAGTCGCGCCACCGCGCGGCCAGGCCTCCTCCGTCTGCCTTCCCCCTGCGCGGCTCCTCCCTGGATGATGATCCTCTGCGCGGCGGCGGCGGCTCCTCCTCCCCGCCTCGGCCCGGCCCGGCCCGGCCTGCTTCGTGGGCCGAGCGAGCCTCCCTGAAGTGGGGCGGGGGTGGGAGAACCGGTTTCCTCTGCGCTCTCTCATTGGCCAAGGTAGGAGCTCTCTCGCTTCCTCTCCTCCCCGGCTCTTTTCCCTCCCGAGCGATGCTCAGCGGCGCTGCCGCCCTCCAGCGCCTGATGCGGGGCCTGCTGCTTCGCCCTCGCCGCCCGCTCCGCGGGGTTAGGTGAGAGCGGCTCGTCCCGGTCGGTGGGGCGGAGGGGCGCGAGTGCGTTATAAGCGTGTGTCTGGTTGGGTTTCCAAGTCTTCCTTCCCTGCCAGGCCAACCCGGTGAAACGCCGCCTCGCCGCCTTTGCACAGGCGTGCCCTTGTTGCGAGTCCTTGCGACATCCCGCCAACCTGCTGGCGAAGCTGGGCTGAGGGAGAGCTGCCTTAGTAGGTCCTCAGCTAGCTCCGTGTTGCCTGCACTGGCTGGCAGAGGCTCTCCAGACGTTTTCTGATGTTTATATGCGCGCTGGAAGCCGCCCAGAGTGGCTGGAATGGACGGGGTAGAAGTAATAATAATAATAATAATAATAATTCAGACTAGGGTCTCCCTCACAGCTAGAAATAAGGGACAACATGTGGTGTGGACGACCTGCTTTATTATTATAATTATTATTATTCAGACTAGGGTCTCCATCGCAGCTGTCCGCTGGAGAGGCCGGGGATTGAACCTAGAACCTCGTGCACGCAAGGAAATGCAACAAAAAGTCTGCCAAAGCGTGGCAATGCCAGGAATCAAGTGTGTCTAGAAATAAGGGACATCCTGTGGTGTGGAAGACCTGCATTATTATTATTATTATTATTATTAATGCTTTTCAGGTTAATACTTGGCACTGATTTTACAATCATTTTAACATTTCAAAAACTTCCTTCCCCCTCATTCTGCGGTTCCTTAAATTTTTAATATCTTCTGCATATCAAAATTAATTTAATTTGCTCATTTATTCATCTACTGTACTTTAAATATATACTCTGGTTGTTGTTTAGTTGTGTCCGACTCTTTGTGACCCCATGGACCAGAGCGTGCCAGGCCCTCCTGTCTTCTACTGCCTCCCGCAGTTTGGTCAAACTCATGTTGGTAGTTTCGAGAACACTGTCCAACCATCTTGTCCTCTGTCGTCCCCTTCTCCTTGTGCCCTCAATCTTTCCCAACATCAGGGTCTTTTCCAGGGAGTCTTCTCTTCTCATGAGGTGGCCAAAGTATTGGAGCCTCGGCTCAGGATCTGTCCTTCCAGTGAGCACTCAGGGCTGATTTCCTTAAGAATGGATAGATTTGATCTTCTTGCAGTCCATGGGACTCTCAAGAGTCTCTTTCAGCACCATAATTCAAAAGCATCAATTCTTCGGCGATCAGCCTTCTTTACAGTCCAGCTCTCACTTCCATACATCACTACTGGGCAAACCATAGCTTTAACTATACAGACCTTTGTCGGCAAGGTGATGTCTCTGCTTTTTAAGATGCTGTCTAGGTTTGTCATCGCCTTTCTCCCAAGAAGCAGGTGTCTTTTAATTTTGTGACTGCTGTCACCATCTGCAGTGATCATGGAGCCCAAGAAAGTAAAATCTCTCACCGCCTCCATTTCTTCCCCTTCTATTTGCCAGGAGGTGATGAGCCCAGTGGCCATGGCCTTAGTTTTTTTTTTTTATCTTGAGCTTCAGACCATATTTTGCGCTCTCCTCATTCACCCTCATTAGAGGTTCTTTAATTCCTCCTCACTTTCTGCCATCAAAGTTGTGTCATCTTCATATCTGAGGTTGTTGATGTTTCTTCCGGCAATCTTAATTCTGGCTTGGGATTCATCCAGCCCAGCCTTTCGCATGATGAATTCTGCATATAAATTAAATAAGCAGGGAGACAATTGTTTTATAAGAGAGGAATACCTGCTTTAAGCCCGGATGGGGGAGGGGCTCCCTGCGACACATAGCATCTGGGGGAGGCAATGGGTAGGGCCTCAGTGGGGCCCACTGCCCACAACTGCCTTGCACCCTCCTTTTTAAAAAAGTTGCTGGGTCCATTATACCGTATTTTTCGCCCTATAGGACGCACTTTTTCCCCTCCAAAAATGAAGGGGAAATCTGTGTGTGTCCTATGGGGCGAATACAGGCTTTCGCTGAAGCTTGGAGAGTGAGAGGGGTCGGTGCGCACCGACCCCTCTCACTCTCCAGGCTTCAGGAAGCTATCAGCAAGCCTGGGGAGGCCACGGGAGTTCCCGCAGGGCTCCCCAGGCTGCAGATAGCAGCCTGCCGCCCGGCGCGCGGGGCGGCCTGAAGCAGAGCGCGCCGGGCAGACATCGGCCAGCCCCACAAGCTCGGGGGACAGTGGGGAGGCGCAGCGCCGCCATCCTGCTGTTTCCCGAAGTGGTTTTGGGGGGAAAATAAAGGAAATTCCCCCCCCCCTTTATTTCCCCCCCAGAAAACTAGGTGCGTCCTATGGGACGGAGCGTCCTATGGGACGAAAAATACGGTAATTTCCTCAGATGCCCTGGAGCGTTGGAGGCAGCAGTGTGCTCTTGCTCATGCTGTGCTCCCTGGTTTCCCACAGGTATCCTGTTGGCCGCTGTGAGAACAGAATGCTGGACTAGATGGGCTGTTGGCCTCATCCAGGGGCAAAACTAGGCTTTATTTCACCCTGGTCAAAGACCCAGTTTGGCACCCACCCACCCCATGCACATTTATGGACACACGCACAGGCTGAGAGCTTCAATGGCGCCCCTCTGGAGGCTTCATCTGAAGCCAAACAAAAATTGCCACACACACCCCCATAACTCCGGCTCTTCCTCATCCAGCAGGTTATTCTTATGTTCTTAGGTAATAAGTGCCGAGTGTGGTTCATCCCCATTAAGTAACTCCCAGGTGTTAAGTTGGGAGCCATAGAGCAAGCAGAAGCAATTGGGGAGTTGTTCTGCTTCTGTTTGTTTCAAATCCCTATACGACATGAGGGGCCTCTCCACTTTGCAGGGTTTCTTGCGAATTGCTGAGATGGGATTTGTGTGCTTGCTGAGCATCCTGCCCAGGTCAGGGCGACCTAGTGATCAAATTTCAGAAGTCTGATGGTTGCTGGGATACTTTGCAGATTAAAAATTCTACAGGTGTTGTCAGCGATAACAAAAAGTGAATGCCTCTGATTTGGCTCCTGTGCAAAACGTTTCGCCTAGCCAGTTTTAATTTGAGGAACTGCTATGTACAGCTTGATATCTTCCCCTCAGTGCTACAGGGCTTACTGTGTGTGTTTGATAGCTGCCTATTAAGTATTATTTGTAATGTAAGTAGTGGTGTGAAATGCAACTCCCTTATCCCATATGTCCTTACTATTTTCATTTTATGTTCATCAGTTTTTTAAAATAGCCTTTGGAGAATGTCTGTTGCTTCCTGTATGACAGTGGTCCTATTTAGTCCTATTTAAAAAGAGTTGAATGGCAGCATCACAGTATGGTTATGTCCATACCTGATGCTGTCAAGTGTGTGGATGGGATATCATTGCCAATGAAAAACTCCTGCAGGACTTTAGCACAACACATAGTTGTTTTTATTTCTATTTAAATGAATATGTCTGCCCTCTCCTTTTTCTGGTGCTTAAATCAATTTAACATCACACAAAAAATATTATAATACAAAGAATAAAACAGTTCAAATATGCAACATGAAATCCTTTTAAAAACAACAACTGCAGAGATCACGAGTAAAAGCAACCGCTGCAGGCAAAAGCCTGATGGAGTGAAAATATATTTACCATGTTTTTAATGTGCAATTGTCAAGTGGTTTACATAATTGCACAGAGGTTTTTGCAAGAGCAACTGCAAAAAAAACACAACACACACCCTACTAATTATAATTTGGTTGAATAAGTCTATGGGTGTCCATTTTGTATTGTTTCTAAATTTCATATTCTGTTTCCGTGTAACTGTTTTTTAGATGTTTTATTATGTTATATATACCTTGAGGTATATATTTGGAAGGCTATTAATAAATAAGAATTAATTAATTAATAAACAACAACAACAACAAGCAAGCTGGTAAGCGAATGGGGTAGCAAGTAATGTTTCAGAGGAGCACCCATTACTCCTAAGAATAGAGCAGGACATTCTCCAAAATCTTGGAAATTCACATGTCATCATTGACTTGCATATAGGAGCTTGACTTTGAAGAAAGCTATCTGCAACAGAGTATGATATTGGGGGGGGGGGGGGAGGGTGTGCAGGCAAAAAACACAACTCCACTGTTAATTTTTCAAAAAGTAACCTGCATGGCAGCTGAGCAGAAATGTGAATCTGTAATAGATTAGCCTGGGATTAAATGGTATGTGCTTCCCTAACGTTAGTAGTGGAACATCCATGTGTAGCTTGAACGTTTGTTGGAATGTGAGCCAGCGGAGAGGAGCCTACATTAGGGTATCAACTGATTTCCATGGGTGGACCAACACTTTTCTGGGGCTGTAATTCCAGCATTTCTTATCGTAATATATTGTTATTCTATCAATGCAAATAAGGAATTTTATGATGCTTCAGCTACACCCACTTTCTTTCATGATTAGCTTGAGCTTTTCACGACTTGCTGTGTTGTTTTCCATAGCTGTAAACTTCACCCAGCAAGTAGTACAGAGAACCCTGCTGTTTACGTGATTAGTTACTCCAAGATGAAAGAGAGGTGAATCATTCATGAGCAGCTGAATCTTGCCAGGAAATGATGATTCCCCTGCAAAACCCAGTTCAACTTCTGATTGACTTCTTTACTGCGCAAAAAATAATAATCAAAAATCAAAATCAGATTCAAGTAAGCAGTTCAGATTGTTGAATGTAGTAAAGTAATATGGGATAGTATGAACATGTAAGAGGGAAGGATGCTGCAGATGTAAATTTAGCACCAGTTCAGTCCGCGTTAAATATAACACATTTTCAGGACTATTAAGCTGTATGTGTTGGGCTGCTACTATTTCTTTATCATTTGTTGTTAATGGGTTTACACTGTGTTTTTGTAACCCACCAAGGCAGTGTACAACAAATCAAAAACAAAACAGCATAAACACATTAAAATCAGCAGTAAAGGATAATAAAAAAACATTAAACAAGCAACACCATTAGGAAATTTTAAAGGCCAAATGTAAATATGTGACTTGGCACCTTTTCTAAAAGCAGAGATAGATGCAGTGGTTCTCAAACCTTTATCTCTGGGCCACACTTTCAGAATAAAAATTTGCTCGTGCCACACTGATTTTTTTTATTGATAACAAATACATTGGTGGGAAAAAGAAGCAACTCCCGGCAGTGCTTGATTTATAACATTGAACACAATTCCTTTATAATAATAATAATAATAATAATAATAATAATAATAATAAATTTTATTTATATCCCAGCCGAAGCCGGGCTTAGGGCGGCTAACAACATGAAACATCCAGAAAGTATAAAATAATGCAGCTACATAAAAGCAATAATTCCTCCCAAAATTTAATTACAAACAAGCCTCTTGCATTAATTACCTTAAATATGTATACAAACTCAATGAGAGGTGTGAGCTTGCTTTCGCCGGATAATCTCATTTATAGTAGGTCTAATTTGAGACGGACTCTCAACTCCTCATCAACACAGAGAATTATTTCTCTTTTCTGATCTTTCATATTTGTTGAAGTTGAAAATCCCATCGAGAACTGTAGAAGGATAGCCAATGCTATTCTCCAGCACTCTGTTCGAGGGTGATTTTGGATCACAACTAGGATTGTCCTCCGTATCATTTGATGCTATTGCTCTCATTTTGTAAAGATGTCTATCCATATTCTGCAAAATATAAATAAATTATACTATACTATTCTATACTACACTGAAATGTTTAAATCAGGGTTTCCCAACCTTGGGTCTCCAGCTGTTTTTGGACTACAACTCTCATCCCTAGCAGGACCAGTGGTCAGGGATGATGGAAATTGTAGTCTCAAAGCATCTGGAGGACCGAGGCTGAGGAAGCCTGCGGTAAGGTGAGCACATTGAAAATGCACCACTGGAGCCAATCCATTGCCTTTGTGTTTTCACCATGCCACCTTTCCCACCGCCTCTTCTCTCCTAGTAAGCACCTCCACACCATCCACTACCAGCTTTCACTAATCATAGTTAAGATTAAACACAGCTTAGTGGTCAGATGACACGCTAAACTGTTGTTGATCTTAAATGGAAGTGAAATCTTCCAGTCTTCTCATGGCCCTTACAGATGGGAGGGAGGCGTGTTGGGTCTATGGCATGACTCTTGCTCTGTAAATATTTTGTAAAGATATCTATCCATATTCTGCAAAATAAATAAAAAAAACATGTACTATTCTGTACTACACTGAAATGTTTAAATCAGGGTTTCCCAACCTTGGGTCTCCAGCTGTTTTTGGACTACAACTCCCATCCCTAGCAGGACCAGCGGTCAGGGATGATGGGAATTGTAGTCCAGAAACAGCTGATTTAAATGTTTATTTGATTGTCCTTGAATCTTCCCGCCACAATTGCCATTCTCCCTTGCCACACCAATGTGGCACGCCACACCCTTTGAGAACCACTGCGCTATTTCACAGTTGGAGTGACAGGAGAGAACAGCCCTCTGCAGGTGGTGGCATCCTCAAAAGAGCCTCTTCTGTAGATCTTAGTAACTGGACAGGTTGCATCATATTTCTAAGGCAACCCAAGCCTTTGACCTATCACCCTCTAGCTCCTCAATGTCTTCTAGAAACCAAGTCACAGATTCCTTGTAGTAACATCATGCATTTTCCGTGATTGTAGTCTTTGGACTAATTTCAAAGTTATTTTAAGCTACGAATTCAGGGCTTAATTACGGCAAGGAGACCTACAGATGTTTCAGAAAAATAAGTAATTGTAGGGTTCAGTGTTCCAAATCACAATGCACAAACAGGTTTTTAGCATATAATTTATTTTTAAGCTTTAACAAAGAGGGAAAAGAAGAAAAATTATAGACTTGAGGTCATGGAGCACACAGCCTTAGAATTACCCATTTCTCCCTGCCAAGAACTTGAGGCTGGCATTGAGCAAGAACCTGTTTGTGCACTACCGCTGTAAAAGCTGCTTAAGCTGACACATTTACTGCACATTTAATGTCACATGTTCACAAACACATATCAGTGCAAACAGTAAAAGGAAGGTTGGGGAAAATCTTCAGTCTACACAAGTGTGTGGAGCAGTAGCCTGATAACCACCTCCCTCGTCTTTAAACTGGGAACAGGGGCATACTTAGGGGTTCGTCAAGCTGGCCCCCAGCAAGAGTGCAGGCCCGGGGTGAGTGAGCAAAAATTGCACCTCTGCTTGGCACCTCTGGGCCAGTTACAAGACTTTCCTGTGGTGGTGGAGGGTGTGTGTGAGTGTGCACATGGGTGCAAGTAGACGGCCAGGCTCTTCACCAGTCCAGGTGGCTGTAGCTGCAGAAGGCAGGCACTGGCCAGGGCATGTGAATCCACTCTCCCTCTCCTTCCAGGCTTGGTTAGATGCCATGGCTGTAGTAGCCAAGTGTCATGGACTGGCTAGATGCAGAGGGATGGTGGGAGGCACCAGCTGGGGAACCCCCCAGGAGAAGAAGGCTCAGAGCCAGGAGACTGATGGTGGGATGACGATGAGTGGTCAGAGGCAGACATGGGTGTAGCCAGGATTTTTGTTAGGCGGGGGCAGCCAAAGCTGTTGAGCCGCCGTCCTGCACTGATGTGACGTGAAGTAGGTGCTGATTTCCTACAAGATCTCATCAGAGTCTTGCAAGGTGTCAAGGAGAGCAAAATTATCTTATGAGATGATGATGGTGATGATGATGATGATGATAATAATAATAATAATAATAATTTTTTATTTATATTCTGGTTCCCTGTAACCTCACTTCTCGCAATGATGGAACCGCCAGAAGGCACTTGGCGCTGGATCTCAGTGTCTGGGCTGAATGATGGGGGTGGAGATGCTCCTTCAGGTATACAGGACCGAGGCCGTTTAGGGCTTTAAAGGTCAGCACCAACACTTGTGAGTGAGATCTTTCAAGCGCTTTCAGGGATCCTGAACTTAGAGCTGTCAGTTCTCTGAAAGAAGGTCAGCAAGGACCCACAGCCCAGGTGGGGCCCGCTAGCTCGGGGAGGAGGTGTGTGATTCCTCAGGTGGAGTAGGCTCAGGACGGGGGGGGGGTCACATGCCTCGTCAAACCCAGAAGGTATAAAAGGAAAGCCGTCGTGTCCTGGCCCCAGCCTGCCAGGCCAGCGGCTGAGCTGTGGGTTGCTGAGCTGTTTGCATGGGGTCGCTGACAGGCTTGGCCCACCTGTCTGTCAGCTGCAGCCGACAGTGGTGGGCAAGATGCCCAGGCAGTAGCTGCCTTTGCCCAAGGGCTGGGAGGAACCTAGCGAGTACAGTGGCAAAGTCTACATCGACCATGAAGTCTACATGAGCCAACAGTGTGACGCGGCAGCTAAAAAAGCCAATGCAATTCTGGGCTGCATCAATAGGAGTATAGCATCTAGATCAAGGGAAGTAATAGTGCCACTGTATTCTGCTCCGGTCAGACCTCACCTGGAGTACTGTGTCCAGTTCTGGGCACCACAGTTCAAGAAGGACACTGACAAACTGGAATGTGTCCAGAGGAGGGCAACCAAAATGGTCAAAGGCCTGGAAACGATGCCTTATGAGGAACGGCTAAGAGAGCTGGGCATGTTTAGCCTGGAGAAGAGGAGGTTAAGGGGTGATATGATAGCCATGTTCAAATATATAAAAGGATGTCACATAGAGGAGGGAGAAAGGTTGTTTTCTGCTGCTCCAGAGAAGCGGACACGGAGCAATGGATCCAAACTACAAGAAAGAAGATTCCACCTAAACATTAGGAAGAACTTCCTGACAGTAAGAGCTGTTCGGCAGTGGAATTTGCTGCCAAGGAGTGTGGTGGAGTCTCCTTCTTTGGAGGTCTTTAAGCAGAGGCTTGACAACCATATGTCAGGAGTGCTCTGATGGTGTTTCCTGCTTGGCAGGGGGTTGGACTCGATGGCCCTTGTGGTCTCTTCCAACTCTATGATTCTATGATTCTATGATTCTATGATTCTATGATTCTATGACCACGCCACCAAAACCACCAGCTGGGTTGGCCTGCAGGACAGGTGAGGAAGGACAGCCAGGAGGAGAAGCGAGGCGGCTGAACTCCCCTGGGCCAGGAGACTTGGGGCGAAGCATGTGGCTTCAGATGGCTCCATCTTGCCCCTCTTCCAGTTACGCTCAGTGGCACGCAAAGACGGGGAGCAGGGACGTGGTTGTGAGAGAGTGAGAAGAAGAGGAATCTGATGGACAGTGAGGGACGTGAGAATTGGGGCAGCAAGTGTGAATTTGGGCCAGGGCTCAACTGTTTTCAGTGCCTGGTCTGCGCTCTGGGAGATGCAAAACTGTAGTAGAGCCTCTGGGCATGCGCAGAGTGCCTTTCCCTTGACCCTTAAGCAACTGTAGATTTTGTGCATACACAGTGGGGAGCGTTGGCCCCTGCCCAAAAAATAGCATTTTTTCCCCTGGGGGAGGCGCAGATACAGCTCCTTGCCAAGGGGGCGCAAGGAACCCTAGGTACGCCTTTGACTGGAAAGGCCGCTTTCAGAGAATCCTTTGCCTGTTACTTCTTTGGTTCGAATCACCTCCTCCTGAGGCAGCTTCTCCTGTTAATGAAGAGCCATCAGGCTACCATTGCATATAACAGATAGTTTGGCCTTAAGCCATTCCAAATTTAAATGTGAGCTAAAATTAACTAGTATGTGGTGTTCCCGCATACTTTCCTGTTCCCAGTAACTATCCCCTCCTGCCTACCTTCCTAACTGTAGAGAATTGCGAAAGCTGTTTTCTAGCCTTCTAAAATGGCAATGAGAGACACAAACCCATTGATCTAATCATGAATATCTGCCCTCCCTGACTGAGCTAATTGGAAAGTTCTGCTGTAGGGACCGTAGTAGCCGTGTTGCACTGAACTGCTTGAAGGTTGAACTAATGAGTTTAGTGCTCATTTAGAATGTGGCACATGCAATCCATCTAGGAGGAACAACATTTCCAGTGCTAAATGTAGCACTAAGAGCTCAGTGTGAATACAGATAAAGTGGCGTGCAACGTCTTTTGCAAAGTGAAGGAATGCTTTAAGAACGATTTTTTTTGCAAAGAAGATGTACTGCATGATTCATGAGCTCTCTAATGCTGGGTTTTGGGTGGTCATTTATTCCATGGGAGAATATTCAGGACTGTAGACTAATACCCAGATCCTAAATGTTTGTAGTAGTCACATCTCCTTAGAATTCCACTATAGGTTAATTTCATAGTTACTTCATACTTTTGTGCAACAATTAAAGAGTTCTGTCTTTTGAACATCATTGGTGATGCTGCAAGGGTTAGGATCTGCCCATAAGACCACATACAGGTTCATAGTGGAATTTTGAGAGCAGCCAGATGCAAAAGTTATGTAGAAGAGGGAATTTCAGCAGGTATAACTTGCTTGACAGGGGAACCTGGCCACCCTAGTGACAACGCGCTCAGTTTGCTTGAGGTGCTCGTGCGACAGAGAATTATTGATCTCAAATGTATCAGAAAAGCATTGTCCTTTCAGTACTGCACACAGCTGGAGATACAGTGGTACCTCAGGTTACATACGCTTCAGGTTACAGACTCCGCTAACCCAGAAATAGTACCTCGGGCTAAGAACTTTGCTTCAGGATGAGAACAGAACTCGTGCTCCGGCGGCGCGGCGGCAGCAGGAGGCCCCATTAGCTAAAGTGGTGCTTCAGGTTAAGAATAGTTTCAGGTTAAAAACAGACCTCCAGAATGAATTAAGTACTTAACCCGAGGGACCACTGTACTGCTTACAAGTGTTGGGCTTCAACTGGTGGATAGTGATCCATGGGTGAATTGCACCATAGAATGGCCGCCATTTATTTTCTATGTTGGCATGTGCTCTGTGTGATTGAGGCAGCCTGGGCTGCATGACGACAACATGCCCTACATGCATCCCCTGTGGCATGCACACATGATGTTAGCACACCCCGCACCGTGTGCACATGCTGCAGGGCATGCTGATGTGCCATTCGGATTGCCCCCCCCCCCATTCAGCACCCCTGTTTGTTGGTTTGGTCTCTTTAAAACAAAAAACAGAAGGCAGGAAGGATCAGGTGCAAAGGATGCCATTCAAACTATTGGTATGTGACAGTGATAAAAAGGTGCACCCAATGCAACCCCCATGCAGCTGTTAAGGGGAACAGCTTGCGGTTCTAATACTTGTACAGTAGAGGTGATTGCATCAGGTACAGATTTCATTAGCCTTGCATGGCAAGCTAAATCTGCTGAAATTCCTTCTTTAGTACAAAGGTGAAGGAGCTCTGCAGAAGATTGACATACACTTGTAAGTAAGCTAAATTCAGTCCCCAGTGCCCAAACTGCAATGAGGGTTGAAGATTAATGATTTAAAAGGCAGTAGGTCCAACTGAGTTCAGTGCAGGTCTGCTTGCTTGTTCTCCCCCTGCCCCCTTCTAGGGTCTGAGGGACAGCTGTGCTGCTTCTGTTTTGCCTCTTCCTCTCTCTGTTGGTTGGTGTGTGCGTGTCTCAGAGTCTGTCTTTTTGGGTCCTCTTCCCTATTTATCTCCTGGAGCCACTGTCAACAATTTGTGACTACGTACACAGAGAAATCTGCATTAAATGCTGGCAATTTTTCATTAAAATTGTTATTTAATTGAGAATTAGTGGGCTTAATTTATGATTGGAAAAACGAGAATGAGAGACTTAATTGGCAGATACCTCCATCCTTACACTCGGGTAACTGAATAGCAGGGATGGGCCTTCCAAATGTTGTTGGACTACAGTATCCATCATGGTGTTTTTTTTAAGTGGCATATAATAGTTCAAAAATAAAATAAAGAACCATTGGCAACACTGCCTGGGGCTGATGGGTTTGAAAGTCCGACAACATCTGGAGGGTCCCAGGTTTCCCCACCCTGGTGAGTAGAATTGCAGTCTTAGTAAGATCTAACAACTTAAGTGGGCCTTTAGATGTATTTGAGAAACAAGGTAAAGGATGTTATCATTTTCTGCCATGACCCTGAAATGACAATTTTAAGTTTTAGCTGTATGGAAGTTACAAACCTAAGGATGTGAAGGAAAATGTAGAATATGTAATCAGCATAGGTTGTGGCGATTTTTAGATGTGAAAATGTACAAGAATGCCTTCTGAGCTGCTGTGTGGACATCCTGTTCCTTTGGTTCTACAAGATTGCCTTATTTGTAAGATTGGGGAACTCAAACCACCTTGCAATTTGAAAATCCTTCCCATGCTTTTGGAATGGGACAGAAGAAAGTACGTGTAAATCTCCACCCACACCCATCCTGGGTTAATGGAGAGTGCAGAAGAAACCTGCTTTTAAAATGGATTTGAGAACGATCATGCTCTTGATTGTAAAAAAAACCACAACTTTTATTAAAAAACAAACCCCTACTGCGAATCAATGGTTTTGAGTGCCTTTCAGGGACTTTGGATCTATTCTATAAACAGGGAGCTGTATAGTCTTCAAGTAAATAACTCACAAATGGTTCTATTGAACTGAGTTAGCCTGCTTCGGGTCTTGTGACTTGAAGACGGCAGTTTTACGGGAGCTCATCTTGAAGACGGTAGCAGTGGGTGATCCGAGAATACAATTGCTAGGGGGGAAACTAATGGACCATGTAGTGTTATACTAGAACTAGCAGGTAAATGGGGTCTTTACTGCTTCATTTGTTAGAGCTGAAAGAGTTTCTTAAGGATTAGATTTGTTGGGGGAATTGAGCCGTTTGTTTTCAATGGGAATCCAAAATTGCTCTTTCAAGAGCAGTAAGCATCTGTTTTGTCAATATTTGGGGCCGTAAGAGTGAAACTTATGTACCTCACTTGAAAATGCAGGGTTCACAATCACCATTTACTCTTACGCCATGTAGTTTCTATGCTAATGATTTTCAAACTTGCTGTCCTCAGGGAGCCCTTTGCACGAGAACATTTCTGCCTCAGAACTTTTTGTCTCTGTAGGTGATTCTGGGGAATGTCACAGAATGCACACAAAGGCTACTTTCAAGAGCTGTTTAACTCCATTTTAGTTAACGGTGTCTGTGGCAGGGGGGTTATTTGTCCAGTTCCTGGCACACTTCGCAGTGAAGGTTGTCAGTCAGCTGTTATCTTACTAAGTCAGAACAATAAAACCACGTCTTGTCAGGTAACCAATACAGTGGTACCTCAGGTTAAGTACTTAATTCGTTCCGGAGGTCTGTACTTAACCTGAAACTGTTCTTAACCTGAAGCACCACTTTAGCTAATGGGGCCTCCTGTCGCCGCCGCGCCGCCAGAGCACGATTTCTGTTCTCATCCTGAAGCAAAGTTCTTAACCTGAAGCACTATGTCTGGGTTAGCAGAGTCTGTAACCTGAAGCATATGTAACCTGAAGCGTATGTAACCTGAGGTACCACTGTACTTGGGATCTGAAAAACCAGGATACTTCCAAGTTCTGTCCTGGCTCCACTCCCAGATTGCCAAGTTCTTTACAAACCCTTCCTGTCCTGGTGGTGGCTCCTGTACCCTTCAAAGAGACCGTATTTTTTAAAAAATAAGAAGTTGGCAAATTAATTTGTAATTTTCAAGCCTGTGTGGTGAAGTGCCTAGAATGCCAGGCATCAGAGACCACAGTTCAAATGCCCAATGGGCTTGAAACTCACTGACCTTGGGCCAGTCATCAACAGTCAACCTGATCCTAGAATTGTAGAGTTGGAAGGGACCTGAGAGTCATCTAGTCCAACCCCCTGCAATGCAGGAATCTTGGCTAAAGCATCCATGACAGATGGCCATCTGCTGCTTAAAACCCTCTGGAGAGGCCACCACCTCTTGAGACTGCTGAACAGTTCTTACTGTCTACCTCACAAGGTTGTTGCTAAGATAATATTGAGAGTGGGAGAACCGTATATGCTGCCTTGAGCTCCTTAGGAGGAAAGTTGGGATGTTGTTGTTTAGTCATTTAGTCGTGTCTGACTCTTCGTGACCCCATGGACCAGAGCACGCCAGGCACTCCTGTCTTCCGCTGCCTCCTGCAGTTTGGTCACACTCATGCTGGTAGCTTCGAGAACACTGTCCAACTATCTCGTCGTCTGTCGTCCCCTTCTCCTTGTGCCCTCCATCTTTCCCAACATCAGGGTCTTTTCCAGAGAGTCTTCTCTTCTCATGAGGTGGCCAAAGTACTGGAGCCTCAGCTTCAGGATCTGTCCTTCCAGTGAGCACTCAGGGCTGATTTCCTTAAGAATGGATAGATTTGATCTTCTTGCAGTCCATGGGACTCTCAAGAGTCTCCTCCAGCACCATAATTCAAAAGCATCAATTCTTCGGCAATCAGCCTTCTTTATGGTCCAGCTCTCACAAAGTTGGGATACAAATGTAGTAAATAAGTAACTTCAATGATTTCGGAAGTTAAAAAAAGAACCTGAATCTGAAATGCCTTTCCTTGTTTTAATTTACCAGTTGGCTTCAGCTAGGGGTGATTAAAGGTTTATGCTTTCTCATTCTTACTCTCACTAAATACTAATTATTCCTTAGACTCTTTGTAGTCATTGCATCCTCTTAAATTAAAATAGTTTAGACAGATGTAGTGGACGAGAAAGGTAATTAGGAGAGGATGCGGGGAGAGGGGAGATGGCGTCCCAGGTTCTGGAAGCAAATATAAGAAATCTTGTGCTTTGCCTTTTTTCCTCTCCGAGGGCAGGACTGCTGCTGAAGAGAAGGTGCGTGCCAGAACTCGTTATTTCTATGCTTCCTAATTGCAGAGAGAGAGATAGCCAAAACAAGATGACAGTATACCAACTAATTGATTATTAAAGAATTATCTTTTTAATATAAAAGCCTTCCCTAACAAAAGCTTGACACTGTGGAACTCAGGCCTGAGGAAAGATCATTAAAAGGATAAAAGAGAATCTGCTTTTCTGCTTCAGAATATATTGACAAGATTGTCTGGCGGGCATGCTATTCATTTGATAGGATTATCTGTAATAGGATTATGAACCATGAGATCTAGCTGTGAATTTATCATGGAAAAAGAAGAACAAGAAGTGTTTCCTTTCCTGAAAAAGATGATCTGCTGAAATTATGCTTTTCAGCCAAATACGCCAAGGGAATGGTCACACAAACCTTTCACTTGTTTATTTTTCGTTCACACTCCTACACAGGTTTGCATTCATGAACACCAGCTTCAAAAGAAGTGGGAAACTCTAACTGTTGCTTGAAATATTGATCATGCACAATGAAATTAGGTGCAGAGATGGGTATTTCCTGTCTTTGTAAGGCAACAAGTCCATTGCAATGCAACACCCACTTTTGTCTCTTAAGGATTTCCTGCAAGATGAAGAAGGGTTGTTGGTTGTCATCCGTCTGCCTCGGGAGACAATGGAAGAATGCACTTTTTGGGAAGAAAGATATGTACATGCCTTGTATCTCCCCCGCTTGGACCAGCTGCCTAGCTGATACTTTGGGGTGGCGCACAGAAAGTTGTAATCTGAACTCACTGTCCCTGTTGGAAGAGCTTTGAGAAGGTACCTATGGACCTTTCTGCTCTCCTTGCATGAACTTAGATCATCTCCTTCCAGGAGCAGAGGACATCTCTTCACACTGCTCCACAAGTTCCAGCCATCTGCTGGAGAGAGATTGTGGGTAAAGGGAGCATAGCCGGCTGCATCCTGTTTTGTTCATTGCACATACCATCATACCACAATAGTCCTCTAGATTTTGTAGTATAATTTCCTGATTGGATCACTTCCAGCTAGCATTACCCAATAATTTTTCTGCTGTAAGCTCTGTGCAGAATTGTGATTGATTTTTCCACACTTCATGGGCAGCGGGTAATAGTGATTTGTTTACGTTTACATCCCATGATGTTCTGTCTACATTGGTGGGCATATCATAGCTGTGTAGGTGGGAAAGGGATACCATTTTAAAATAAGGTTTTATTATAAGCTATTGTAAGTTTAAGTTAAGTCTGCTGCAACTGGATTTCGTATGGACAGTGCCAATCCTGAATGTGTTGGATTTGTGACCATTATGCTCATTTGCCTTCAGTAAAGCTCTGCTGGATGCAATATTAATTGCCTCTGGTCTATTTTTTGGGAATCCTGCAGCGTGTTTTAAGATTTCACTCTGCTAACTATACATTGGAGTTCTCCTCTGGTTCCATATTGAGTAGACTTCCATGACATGTCCTGCCATACACCCCATTCAAGCCACCTTTCGCAAAAACTGCTGTATGATTCAGTGTGGGAAGCTTGGAAAGTTTGTTACTCGCTAGACCAGTGGTGTCCAAACTTTTTTCAAAGAGGGCCAGATTTGATGAAGTGAAGGGCCATGAGGGCCGACCAAAGTGGATGACCTTTTTTCAGGATTGAAGTTTTTGACTTTTTTTATGATTTTACCCCAAAGTTGTTTTAGGATTGAGGTGGTTGAGCTTTTTTTAGGGTTGAAGTTTTTAAAAGGATTTTACCCCAGGAAATAAACTGCCACAGGGGCCGGATTAAACCGACCGTCGGGCCGGATTAGGCCCCCGAAACAAACTTTGGACATTCCTGCACTAGACCATGCTTGACTATCGCGTGCAAAGCTTTTGGAAAGTCCCATTAAACTGCTGAACATTGCCCTGTGTGACTTGGCACAGTTGCTTAAGAGAACAGCCAGCTTTGCTGCAGAGCATAGGCTGCAATCTTAAAACACATTTACCAGGGAGTAAGCCTCATTGAAAATTGAGTGAACGTGCATAGGTTTGCCTTTGTAGTGCTTTTTTTTTTTTAATGACACCCTAGCTGTATAGGATCTTAGGCTATGTCGATGATAAATTCTGTAAGCAGGGACTCGCTATCATGCACATAATTACACTCTCTTGCAATTTCCCAGCAGTTTCCCCAGCTAAGCAATCACTCCTGCTGTGCAGTTTTTTTTGAAAGCTCTTTGTATTGGATTAAGGCCTTTAGTAGCCTTTTAGAAAATTGCTTTGATTCTGCCTGGCATCGTGGAAGGTCAATAGTCTCTTGATAAGACTATATCCCCCTTGGGGAATGGGGTAGCGGGTTTTTTTGTGTTAAATGTTCTCTTCAGGGAGAGGTCACCATCCTGCTGTTAGGTCCCTGGTAGAAGTGCCTTCTAAAAACCAAGGATGTCTTTATTTATTAATTAGGGATTAACTGCCAAATAGAAGCTTGTTGTGTTATATGGAGATAAACCGAATTATTTTAAAGCCATTACAAGAGTGCCTAATGAGGTAAATAAGGCTAACTGCCCAGAATTATAATGAAGTGGCCTGAGAGCCAGGATAATAAAGAACACGTGTCTGTGATATAGTTGAAAAGGGGAATGCTTTTAATCTTGCCAAGAATACAATTTTTAGAACGCGGGTTTTTTTGTTTTTTAAGGTTTCACTTGCTACTAATCGATGTACCTCTATAGTTCTGACATTCTCCATGCATTCATTTTGGGAAGATTTCGATGGGACAGAGATTCTTGGCGTTCTTGCTGTAGTATTTAGAAGGCCAAATGCTGAACAGAAAATACTTAAAGCAGTAGTGTCTCCCCTGCTTCCCTCACCTGATTCAGTCAGTGTTTTAATCCAAATTACGAGCAGATACACCATTGCAATTTGCTGACGAGACAGGGCTCAGCACAGAAGCAACCTAGGCACATGAGTCAAGGATTGGGAACCCCTAGAGCTCTAGATGATGTCAGATTCCAACTCCCATCAACCCCAACCAGCATGGACCAGTGGTCATAGATAGTGGGAATTCTTGGAGGCCACAGATTCCTTGTGTGTGAAATGTGAGTGGGGCAGGGTAGGAGGAAGAAGAACCCTTGTCTTCTCTCTCGTTTTCATTCACTGGCCTGAAAGCAAAACAGAAACTCCAGCGGGACTTCTTATTTTTTGGAGGGGTCTGTATGGAATTCCTACTTGAACGACATCCCTTTCATATACGTTTTGCTCCTTTTTGCTAGCGTCCCAACAAAATCCATGAGTTAATGTTTACACAGAAGATTGGCTTACATACCGGTAATCTTGTCCAAAGGTTAATTGGACTGCAGGTTTCGCCATGATTTTCCATGCAGCCTTTTTTGTACTTATTAACTGGTCTTGTATTTGAAGGCTTTTGAATACTTGACGAGTAAGTAACTTAAGTGTTGATTTTACGATCCACTGAAGATTTGAATGCAAGAACTGAATTGATTTTATTTCCTTTCTCTCTCCCCGCCCCAGCAGTCCAGTATATGGCCTTCATTTCCCTGCGCTACAATTACACACTACTAAATCTACCATGAAGTTCAGCCAGGAAGACTTTGAAAAGGCCAGAGAGCAGCTGAAGCTTTTGAAGACGGATCCTGGCAACCAAGTCAAACTGAATATTTATGCATTGTTTAAACAGGTAGCTCTGTCCATTTTCAGTCTGTAAAATGAAAATAGCTGCATTGGAGAAATGTTTGTTGGAACAGTTTGGCTAAGCCAGTCTGCAGTTTCAACCAAAGGGTTGCTTAAAAATGCACAGTCCATTGCACAAAGTGTGCTTTTCTTTTAAAAACTGCTAGTTTTTAAAGCTTTTCCTAGTTGCTCTCTTGAATTTCTCTTAAACCCCGTTTGCACCTCTGGACTATACAAGCATATGTAACAAGAGAACTCATTCATTTGGTGCTGCTTCCTCGCACAGGAAAAGTCCCACAGATGTTGGAAATGATAGTATATTAATGTGTTAGTTGTATATATTTAGTTATGGGGAAGGAGTCTCTGGAATCCTTACTATGAACCCCTGTTGACATCTTTGGATCTGGTCCTTCTCTGCTTACCTCATGTTATTAGGCAGAGTAATTCAACAGCCAGGGAGAGAGGCCTTTCTTGCACTTTCCCTATGAACTCCCTGTGGAAGTCACAACTATCTCCATTTTGGCCTTCCAAAGGACTGCGAGACCTGCATATATTTCAGTTGACTTTTTTTTTTTTTTTTTTTAATATATATTTATTCAAGTTTTTCAATACATAAACATATTTAAACAAATAACATTAATTATTTGACATCTTTTCATCATTACTTTGGACTCCCCCACGCCTCCCGCACACACTTGCATCGTTAAAGAATTGTTTCCAAACAAATTATCATTTTGTTCATAATCTTGGATTTGATCATTAGCATATAGTTTAAACTTAAATCTTATTTAGTGGTAGACAGTTACTTCTACTCTGACATCCCAATCAACATTCGGCCAAATTACAATACTTTTGCAGATAAGTCTTGAATTTCTTCCAGTCTTCTTCCATCCTCTCTTCTCCCAAGTCTCGAATTCTGCCGGTCATCTCAGCTAATTGCATATAGTCCATCAACTGCATCTGCCATTCTTCCAGCGTAGGTAGATTTTGAGTTTTCCAG
Organism: Podarcis pityusensis; assembly: GCF_964106645.2. Lineage (NCBI taxonomy): Eukaryota > Metazoa > Chordata > Lepidosauria > Squamata > Lacertidae > Podarcis > Podarcis pityusensis. Next base: position 65,712,893 of record NC_138031.1, read on the forward strand.
TTCTTAGCAATCAGTATCCTTGCTGCTGTTGTTGCATACATGAAAAATGTTCTGTCCTTCTTTAACACACTCTGGCCGACAATGCCCAAGAGGAAGGCCTCCGGTTTCTTAGTAAAGGTGTACCTAAACACCTTTTTTAACTCATTATATATCATCTCCCAAAAGGCCTTCACTCTCGGGCAAGTCCACCAGAGGTGAAAAAAGGTTCCTTCATTTTCCTTACATTTCCAACATTTATTGTCAGACGAATGGTATATTTTAGCCAATTTGACTGGGGTCATGTACCATCTATATATCATTTTCATTACATTTTCCTTCAAAGCATTACATGCAGTGAAGTTCAGCCCAGAGGTCCATAACCTTTCCCAGTCTTCAAACATAATATTATGCCCAATATCCTGTGCCCATTTTATCATAACCGATTTGACCATTTCGTCTTGTGTGTTCCATTTCAGCAACAAATTATACATCTTTGAAAGTACTTTAGTCTTAGGTTCTAACAGTTCAGTTTCCAACTTTGACTTCTCCACCTGGAATCCTAACTTTTTGTCATTTTTAAATACTTCTTTAATCTGAGCGTAGTGTAACCAGTCCCGCACTTTATCTTTCATTTTCTCTAAACTCTGCAATTTCCAATTGTTACCATCTCTTTCTAATATCTCCCAATATTTTGGCCAATTGGCCTCCATATTGGCTCTTTTTCGGGCCTTAGCCTCTAGGGGTGACAGCCACCTCGGAGTTTTATTCTCCAATAAGTCTTTGTATCTTATCCAGACATTAAATACTGCTTTCCTGACAATATGGTTCTTAAAGGCCTTGTTTGTCTTAACCTTGTCATACCATAAATATGCATGCCATCCAAATGCATTATTAAAACCTTCTAAATCTAATACATCCGTATCTTCAAGAAGTAGCCAATCTTTTAGCCAGCAGAAAGCTGCCGCTTCGTAATACAGCTTTAGGTCTGGCAGGGCAAAGCCCCCTCTTTCTTTTGCATCCGTTAATATCTTAAACTTAATTCTGGGCTTTTTGCCCTGCCAGACAAATTTGGAAATATCTTTCTGCCACTTCCGAAAACACTCTGTCTTGTCTACAATCTGTAGTGTCTGAAACAAAAATAACATTTTTGGCAATACATTCATCTTGATGGCAGCTATTCGGCCTAACAAAGAAAGTTTTAATCTTGACCAACTATCCAAGTCTCTCTTAATTTCTAACCAGCATTTTTCATAGTTATCTTTAAATAAACTCAGATTTTTTGCTGTTATGTTTACCCCTAGGTATTTCACTTTCTTGACCACCGTTAACTCTGTCTCCCTCTGAAACCGTTCCGACTCAGTATCTGTCAAATTTTTCCCCAATACCTTGGTTTTTTGTTTATTTAATTTAAATCCCGCCACTCGACCAAAGTTTTGAATCAGTTGTAATACTCTTTTCGTACTAGATTCCGGCTCCTGTAATGTCAGAACTAGGTCATCTGCAAACGCTTTAAGTTTATATTGTTTCGCTCCGACCTGGATCCCTTCCACCAGCCGATCCCCTCTAATCATATTCAGGAGCACTTCCAGAACCGAGATAAATAGTAGTGGGGAAATCGGACAGCCTTGTCGTGTACCTTTTTCAATTTTGAACTCTTCTGTAACCACATTGTTAACTATCAGTTTAGCCTTTTGTTCTGAATATATTGCCTCAATCCCATTCTCAAACCCCCGTCCCACTCCCATTTCTTTTAGATTCCCTTTCATGAATTTCCAGGATATGTTGTCAAAGGCCTTCTCCGCATCTATAAAGATTAAAACTGCTTTAGTATTTATGTTTGTTTGCAAAAGTTCCAATATATCTATGATGTTCCTTGTATTAGCATACATATGTCTACCTGGGAGAAAGCCTGCCTGGTCTTTATGAATTACTTCATTTAGAACTTTCTTGAATCTACGTGCCAAGACATCTGCAAATATTTTGTAATCCACATTTAAAAGGGAAATGGGACGGTAGTTCTTTAGTTGTGTCTTTTCACTTTCCGATTTTGGTATCAATGTGATAAAAGCTTCTTTCCATGATTCCGGCGCCTTCTTCCCCTCCATAATTTCATTGCTGACCTCCAACAATGGTTGTATCAGGTAGTCTTTCAATGTCTTATAGTAGATGGAGGTCAGCCCATCTGGCCCTGGCGATTTGCCCTGTTTCATGTTCTGGATGGCCTGCTCAATCTCTTGTCGTGTTATTTTACCATTCAAAATTGTTTTGTTTTCTTCTGACAGCTTTGCTAATCCATTTTTCTCCAAGAATTGTTTAATCTCAATTTCATCTTGTGGCCCTTGAGTGTATAACTTTTTAAAATATTTCTGAAAACACTTTCTGATCTCTCCAGGGTTCTGGATGCTTCTTCCTTCAATCTCTAGGTTTGTTACCGTATTTAGTTTTTGTCTCTTCTTCAACTGCCAAGCTAGCAGTTTTCCACATTTGTTAGCCGATTCAAAAGTTTTTTGCTTCATTATTTTAATCTTCCATTCTATTTCCTGGTTTATCAATTTAGAATATTGTGCTTGATAAAGTTTAATTTCTCGTAGAATCGGCTGGGACTTTGGGTTAGATCTTAACTTCTTCTCTAGCTCTTTAATTTTTTCCAAAATTTTGTCCTTCCTTTCATTCTGTGATCTTTTCTTTATGGTATTCTGTTGTATCAGGAACCCTCTCATCACGGCCTTGCTTGCGTCCCATATAGTTCTTTTTTCCACCCTGGTGTTCATATTAACCTCGAAATAGTCCTTTAGAGTTTTTTGGGCCTTCTTTACAATCTCTTGGTCTCTAAACAGGCCGTCATTCATCTTCCATCTAAAGGAGCCGGTTGGGATCAGTGTCATATCCATTCTCAGTGCGTTGTGGTCGGAGCATGTCTTTGGGCAGATTTCCACCTTTCTAATCTTAGGTGCCAGACTTCTAGTTATCCATATTTGGTCGATTCTTGTCCAAGTCAGTTGGGCTTCAGAGAAGAATGTTCCTTCTCTTCCCAGGGGGTTTCTCACTCTCCAAATATCAATCCAGTCCATATTGTCAGTCATTTCAAAAAAGGTCTTTGGTAGTCTTCCCTCTTTAGTAACATTTTGATTCTGTGACTTATCCATATTGGTTGATACGACTCCATTCATGTCTCCCATCATGATGATGTTGTTGTAATCCAGATAATCCAGCATAGTCTCATGCAACTTCTTATAAAAATCCGATTTTCCTTCATTTGGGGCATAGATTCCTAATATCAAAATTTTTTCTCCTTGATGTTGTATTTCTATTGCCAAAATTCTTCCATTTTCATCTTTAAACAGAAATTTAGGTGAAAGGCTCTCTTTTGCATAAATCACTACGCCTCTCTTTTTGACTATGTCAGAAGATATAAATTCCTGGCCGAGTCTTTTATTTATTAGCACTTTTCTGTGGAGCCTAATCACATGTGTTTCTTGTAAACAAATAATGTCCAATTGTTCTTTTTTTAAAATGTGAAAGATTTTTCTCCTTTTCTCCGGACTGTTGCAGCCATTTATATTCCAGCTCAGAAGCTGCAGAGACATCCTGAATAAATCTGGTTATTCTTGCTGGGGTGGTACCTTGTTCTCCGGTCCTTGAGGATCCGAGGGCGCAGGCTCCCCTGAAGGTTCGGGCCCTGATGCTCCAAGTCCTTTGTGAAGATCTTCTCCGTGTGCTTCCAGAAACTTGTCTCTATCCTCCAATGTTCTAATTTTGATCTTTTTCCCTCTGAAAGTAAAAGATAATCCTTGAGGAAACTCCCACCTGAAGATAATTGAGTTGCTCCTCAACAATCTTGCTAGTTCCGTGTAGTCAGATCTAAGGTCCAACAGTTGTTTAGGGATATCCTTGTAAATTTCAATTCTCTTGTCCAGAATGTCCAGTGACTTCCCGTAGTGCAGGCCCAAAATCTTATCCCTTTCCTCCTTGGATCTCAGTATAATCAAACAATCTCTGGGCTTCTCTTTCCTCCTAAATCTTCCAAGCCTGAAAGCAGATACTATTTTAAAATCTTTTTCCTCTAACTTCCAAAACTTGGAAAATTCTTTGGTCAAAAACTCAATTAAATTGTCTTCTTCTACTTCTGGTATTGACCGTATCCTCAAGTTGGCCTCCCTGTTCCGCAGCTCTGTCATCAAAAAATGAATCTGATGTTCTCCAACTTGTTTGCTGAGTGGTCTAACTTCTTTCTCCAATTCTCCCAGTCTTTGACTAGTATCCTCAGCCAATTTCCGGTTTTCACCTACAGCCTCCTTCAACTCTCCAATGGATTGGACATTCTGTGCAACTTGTCCAGTTAATCTATTCAGACTTTCTGTATTCTGGTCAATTTTAGCCGTTTGCAAATCAGCCTTTCTATCCAAAGCCTCCAATTTTTCAAAAATTTTATCTAAAACAGAAGCACTCCCTCCTGAGGCCATATCTTCCAATTGTAATTCTTCCGTTTCTCCCTCCCCTGCCTGTGACAGGGAAGCCGCCTCTGTCTCAGGAGGCAAAGTGGAAGGCAAAGCAGGCACAGATGATCTACGCTGTGAGGCTGCAGATAAAGTTAAAGTTGTTTGTTTGGTTCTTCCCCTTTTCCTTGTTCCACTCATTCCAAAGTTATCTAAAGACCAAGGTCAAACTGAGTTGTTCCCATGAGAATGTAGAAGCCCAGATGCAACAGTCAAACAGAAGGCCGGGAAAAGGAAAGTAAAACACAGTCACTGCTGTAAGTCCAAAATCCTCTAGAGGGAGCTTAAAATGTCTTAAGGGAGAAAGTCAAGTCCAATTCAAATTTATAGATCTAATTCAACATCCAACGACCTCCACAGAGTTAAATTTTTACAGAATATACGTAAGGCAAAACAGTGTTTCAGACAGTGCCTAGACTGCAGATGTTTCAAAATAACAAGTTCCAGCTCAGAATGTTTCAAAGTCTAAATTCAAAGTATCCAATGTTGCAGACTGATGCTCAGTTACTCAGGCAGCTCCAGCACCTGGGATTCTTATTTAATTTATAATCCACTGGTTCAACAGAAGAAAGATATCCTTGTTCCCAAATAAGTCCAAAAGCAAACAGCTTAAAATCTCTTTGCCCTGGTAGCTATTTTAAATAGGTGCCAGCAATTGATTAAAGCATCGCTTTTAGTCTCCACTCCTCCTGTTCTTTGCTTTCAAGTTCAGTGTTAGCGGAAGACGGGCTTCCTGTTTATCGTCACTCCGCTTTCAGCCAAATTCAAGATTTTAAAGGTCTCCAAAAGTTCTTAAAGTCCAAATTACTCACGAGTTGCAGCTTTTCTGAATTTGAAGATTGCAGGAAGAAAGGTCAGCGCTCACCGGCAACAGCAACGCGGCTTCGCTCCGTTGATTGCGCAACGACCCACAGCGCCGCTACCCCCTCCGCGATCCGGAGCCCCTTACGGGGTCCCTTCAACGTTTTGGGGGCTGCTTCTGGCGCCCGCCGGGTCCCGAGACTACAGGCTGCTGCCGCCTGTAGTTTTCCTTAATGGGTCTCCGCTTCGCCGTAGCGGACGACCCGTTTTCAGCGGAGCTACCCTCTCCTTACAAGGATCGGGCAGCCATTGCCGATCGCGCCGCCTCCGGAAGTTGTATTTCAGTTGACTTTTAAGAGGCTTTGATGAGGCTGTGCTCTGAACTGCATGGAAGAGCAGAGAAATCTTATTGCAGTAGTGGGTGTATCAAGTGGAATTAAGACTCCAGAAATTTGTTGCGTGCCTTTTGTTGATTTCATCAGAATGTTTAGTATAGGGTGTATTTGATTCAAATCAAATTGATTTAAATCACCAGTCAGTAAGACTTGATTTAAATCTTTCTTTCTTTTTACAGAAAGACTCATTCTTGCTGGTATAATCTTAATATTTAAAACTGAAGGTTTCATTTTTGGAATAATAAATTTTCAGAGTAGTTTTTGCAGTTATATCAATAATTACTGATTTGGTTATACTATTAGAAATACATTGACAGATAATTATGAAATTATAGTGGGGTTTAATCAGTTAACTGTTTATATTTGGACAGCTTTTCTGCTGTACTTTATTGGACGGAAAAATAATCATTAGTAACAATTTAAACAATTTGTTTAACTAAAACAATAACATTATAGCACATGTATGCATGTTTGTTATCTAGTGTGGTTAAACAATTTAAAAAAACCCAAAACTTAGACTGAGTTTTAGCACACATAAGAAACTTAAAACAAATCCTTATTTCCTGATTAATAGCCTTTGGACTATAATGTAACTATAAGAGGAAACTATCTTTAGAAACATTTTTCCTCCAAAAGCATTTTATTTTAAAAATCCAATGTAAGTCAAAAAAATCCATTTAAATAAAAAAAATGATTTTTTAAATAAAAATAATAATTGATTTTTATCCACCCTGGACATCTTAAAATGCAGACTGCTTTTCATAATAATTTTGAAGCTTACTTGCTATTCAAGTATTTATTAGCAGAGTATATAACGACCACATTTGCGTGTAGCACTACACTATGGTGTGGTACTGTGTGGGCCTGTCCGAGCCCAAATGAAGCATCGAGTTCACATGCTCCCTCTCCCTTCTCCTTCTCCTTCTCCTGCATGGCCAAGAGAAGGACATCAGGAGAGCTCAGTTTCACTTAAAAATAATCCCTTGCTTAACATTAGATTCAAACCAGGGAGCAACAAACTCTGGTAAGTTTCATAACAAGCCAGCTTCAAACCACGGTGTAAAGAGTATGGGTTGCTCGTGCGTAAGTTGCCGCCTCTCCTGGCTTTGTTGCCTTGTTAAACCTTTCAGTCTGGACAGCCCTTCACTTCGTGGCTGCCTCAGTCGCTAGCAGAATCCGTCAGTGGGCGTTTCTTAAACCTTTTCCAACATAAAAGTTGTTTGACACCCAGTCTCCTCCTACTCTCTCTGCGCAGAAGTCTTCTGCGCAGGGAGGGCGTGGGTAGCGGAGGACCCGTGCTTTCCCCGCTGGTGTCCGGTGAAGAGTCTGGGAGCCCTCTCGCCGATTCCCCATCTGCCCCTCCTTATTCCTGGTGTTGCACTGAATTGCTTCCCCATCTGCTGAGCTGCCTCTCTCCCTGCTGGGCCCTTCTCCAGCATCATTTGAGAGCCTTCCCTCCGCCTCTAGCTCCGATGTCAGTTCCCTGACACACGGGTTATGAAGCTGGCCTGTGAAACATATCAAAAATTGTTTTGAACCAGGATCCCCTGGTTGGTTTGCAACAGTAAGTTGAGATTTATTAAAAAAATAAAATGAAACTGCTGGAATCATTGGCCTGGCTGCATGGGAGTAAGGGAGCACATCAGTCCAACATTTTGCTTATGCTCAGTCTGGCTAGATTTAGCATTATGAGTGAGCCAACCCATTGAATCCATGTGGGTGATTCTATTCTTTTTCATTGGCTAATCAGTGTAAACTTACTCAAATGGTTAGATTTTTCTTTCTTTCTTATTCACATAGGCTACTGAGGGCCCCTGCAAAGCTCCCAAACCAGGAATGCTAGACTTTGTCAAAAAGGCCAAATGGGATGCATGGCAATCACTTGGCAATTTGCCACAGGTGAGTAGTATGCTACGAAGGGCAAATTTATTTTATTCAGCCTTTGTTTTATTTGTAAACCATCTTTCAAAAATAAAAGTTCTTCCCAGGGCAGTTCACATAATATATATCAAATAGGGTCGTGCACTGTCCACCCACGTCCCCTACTCCAGGGAACATCCCAGGCAGAATCAGTTTTGGGTGGGGCTAATGTTTTATTAGGGATTTTCGTGGGAGAAGAATGAAATCCTGTGTCTCCTTCGTACCTCCCTCTCATCTGAAAGCAGGAGGGCTCAATCCTGTGGGGTGCTGCTTCTTGCCTGCACCTTCCCTGTGGAGAGCATGCTGGTGAAGCCTCTCTAGGCTTCCAAGGTAGCCGCCTAAAGGCGACTGAACGCACCTTGAATGGCACCTTGTTTTAGAGGGGGAGAACAAGAAAAAAAATTCTCCCCCTCTCTGCGCAGCGCCTCCTGCCGCTTCGCTGAAGGGGCGCTGGGCAGAGAGGGGGAGATTTTTTTTTCCTTGTTCTCCCCCTCTAAAACAAGGTGCGTCCTATGGTCGGGTGCGTCCTATAGAGCGAAAAATCCGGTAATTATTATTTGCTGATGTTTTGAGAGTTAGTTTTATTATGTTCTAATAGATTTTTGAATGTTTAACTTGATATAAGTTGTTATATTTTAAAGTTATGTTTTATTATGACTTTCTGTATTATTATAAGGTGCGTGTTCCTCATTGTATATTTTGTTGCTTGTAGACTGCATTGTGTTTAGCAATAAAGAAAGGCGGTACAAAAAATAAAAGTGAAATGAAACTAAGTATCTCATTAAAAAAATACTTTGAAGCTAGAATCCTTTACCTTGGTGCTATTTGCACTGTATTCACGATTTTGTATCTGGACCCTAGCTATATGTAATCTGTCACCGGTTTTATTATACTTGGAGAGGGCTTCTCGTTCCAGGACAGCGCAAGACAGAAATACATTGAACTTGTATCCAGTTTGGTGGCTGCAGAATCTTCTCAGGTTGAAGCGACTCCTCCTGGCAGCAAGGCTGCCTATGAAACACTAGAGGTTTCTACTAAAGACAACATCACAAAGATTGTGTTAAACCGCCCCAAGGTGAAAAATGCTATCAGTAAAAAGGTAAGCTGGTTCATCGTACAGGTCACAAATCATTGGCTAACAAAGAAAGTGAGATGGAAATTTAAAAAAAAGAAAGATGCAGCAGAACTTTTAAGAACTGAAAAGTAGAGGACAGATTACCTTCCCTTGTACTACCTGCTGCACTATCAATTTTATGTTTTCTTCCCTCCACGTTTTGCTCTCACTTTTTTCTTTCTGGGTGCTCTCTGTAATCTTTCATATATATATATATATATATATATGTGTGTGTGTGTGTGTGTGTATATAATTACTTTATAATTATATATAAAAAATAATTACTTTATACTTAGAACATGTTAAAGCAGTATATAAGAATTTAAAACCTCAGAATACAATGAAACAATGTACAAATTGACTTTTGCAGTTTGTATACGTTAATAATGTGCAATCCTCTTGAGAAGGCTTCTCTAAAATAAAGGGTCTTCAGTAAGCCTCAAAATTAATGTCCATGGGAAGGGCAGTAGCTGGAATATGGGAGGTAGGGATGGGGGAGAAATTCATTTTTGGCACATTAGAGGCAAACCTCCCTAATTTCTAAAATGATACAAGAATGGAAACACAGCCATCCTCTGAATTTTGCAATGTAGTTCGCCCACCAAGCAATGTGTACAAAAATTAGGGTATACTAGGGTAAAATAAATGGAACGCGGGTGGTGCTGTGGGTTAAACCACAGAGCCTAGGATTTGCCGATCAGAAGCTCGGTGGTTCGAATCCCCGCGACAGAGTAAGCTTCCGTTGCTCGGTCCCTGCTCCTACCAACCTAGCAGTTCGAAAGCACATCAGAGTGCAAGTAGATTAATAGGTACCGCTCCGGTGGGAAGGTAAACGGCATTTCTGTGCACTGTTCTGGTTCGCCAGAAGCGGCTTAGTCATGCTGGCCACATGACTCAGAAACTGCACGCCGGCTCCCTCAGCCAATAAAGCGAGATGAGCGCTGCAACCCCAGAGTCGGCCACAACTGGACCTAATGGTCAGGGGTCCCTTTACCTTTACCTTTAGGGTAAAATAAACTGTGTGTTTGCTCACCTCTATACAAATCACTGGCTGATGGTGGTAGGGAAATGCATTTAAAACATTTGGATGGCTTCTCTGCTCATCCACACACTCACATCTCTTGGTCCTTCCTTTCATATAAGCAAAATGTTAAGCATGTATATATTTGCAGGATTAAAACAAAAAAGAGCACAATCCAGTGGCCTGCTTAGGGGCTTCCCATTCTTATTAGTTATAAATACTCTGCATGCCCAGGGCAATTCTTTTTGCAAGAGGAGAGAAAAAAAGGAGTTCCTGTATTGTCCAGGCTCTGGATTCAGCCGAGACTATGCAGATGTAGTAGAATCTTAGGCAACCTTCCCAAACCCGGTGCTCCACCCAAATGTTTTTAACTGCAATTTCCATCCCTGACCATTGGGCATGCTTGCTGGAGCTGATGGGAGCTGGAGCCTAAATCATCTTGAGAAAGGCTGGTCTTAGATCCAGCTAGCTACCCCCAAATTTCTCAAACTTCCCGTAACATCAAATGGTTCTTGTTCTTCCTTTCTCATTCTGTGCAGATGTACGATGAAATTGTTGAAGCACTTGAGGAAGCAGCAAAGGATGACTCTGTAATTACGGTTTTCACAGGTACTACCCTTCGCTGTATTCTCTATCAAGTTTGTTTTTCTTTCAAAATCCCAGTATGCAAATAATAATAATAATAATAATAATAATAATAATAATAAACAATTTATTTATACCCCGCCCATCTGACTGGGTTTCCCCAGCCACTCTGGGCAGCTCCCAACAGAATATTAAAAACACGATAAAACATCAAACATAAAAAAACTTCCCTAAACAGGGCTGCCTTCAGATTTCTTCTAAAAGTCAGATAGCTGTTTATTTCCTTGACATCTGATGGGAGGGCATTCCACAGGGCGGGCGCCACTACCGAGAAGGCCCTCTGCCTGGTCCTTTTCCTTGTGCGCTGTGCCTACAGAGAACACCATGGAACTGGCGCAAATCTGAAGGTGACAAAGTGTCCCAGAAGGAATGAGATGAAGCAGTGAATCCCCAGTAGCAGGAAGGACAAGCAAGTGGTGCAGGTCCCCTTGCCCAACTCATCCAAATGTATATGGCAACACACACACACACCAGTTTCTATCCTCCCAAATCGTGTCTTCTCATGACCTTTTCAATGTATTAATGTATGAGATGGGAGATATGGTTTTCATATGGCTTGATTGAAGTGTGCGTGCTCCCGGAGAGGAAATCCTGGTGAATTTTCTCCTCCTTGATGGCTGTTGAGTTGAGTTGTGTTGAGCTAAGCCTTGGTTTCGCTTCATGTGTCCTCGGAACCCAGTCTCAAGATTAGCTCCTCCAGACAAACGCTGAGCTGCAGCCTGGATAGTTCAGTTGGTTAGAGCGTGGCGCTGGTAACAGCAAGGTTGCAGGTTCAATCCCCGTTTGGGACAGCTGCATAGCCCTGTATTGCAGGGGTTTGGACTAGATGATCCTCAGGGTCCCTTCCAACTCTTCGAGGCTATGATTCTTTGAAACGATAGGGCTAAAATTGGTTGCAGGTTGTGGTTAGTCTGGAGAGAGTTTGGGGCTCAGCGAGACTCTGCAGCAAAACCGCCAAGGGGAAGCAAAGCAGCCGGGTTCTCCTCTCTAGTAGCCCACACACTTGCACTGTCATCATTTGATTTTTCTTTCTTCTGTACCTGTATAAAACCACATTTGCTCTACAGACGATAGCGTTGTCAAGGAGGGAATCCTAAAAACACCCAGCTCTGATCCAGCAGAAGGGGAGTGAGGTGATTACCACCAATTTCCCCTTCCCCTTACAGGTCTCAGTGTCCCCTCCCCAGCTCCCCAGAGCAGTGTTTCTGAAGGCAGAAGAGGGGAATTGGTGAAAATGTGCTGTGCTCCGTTTACCAGCAGAAGCCTCCAATAGATGGGAGCCCCATTATTTTCAGAGACCCTATAATCAAGTAGAAACACTGCAACCGGAAGGTTCTTAATTGCTTAAATACTTGTTAAGCTTTTGAGCCAGTTTGAAGTAACTGAGAGCTCAATTCAGACAAAGATGGAATTTTAATGTTCTATTGACTTTCCTGGAGTAGTTAAACATGCCTTCACTATCTTCCATTTGAAATCAGAGAGGCATAAAAAAATCCTAAATGTTTTATTGTGCCCATAACAAGCTAAATACTTAAATAGAGAATGTTCATTCATAAACATCGTCTGGCTATTTTCCATTTGTGTTTATTTCACCAGCTCAGAAGTCCTGATGTGTGTGCTTGTTTACAGGTAATGGAGATTACTACTGTAGTGGAAATGACCTGAACAACTTTACTAACCTCCCAGCAAATGGATTAGAGGAGATGGCAAAGAATTCTGCAGAAATGCTCAAGTACGACTTGTTTTGCATTGTGTTGCAATGCATACCAGACATGCAGAATGTGTGGTGGGAGAGGGACAGCACATTTTAACACATTTTGAAAAAAGAGAAAACTGAAATGTGTAGCCTGATCTTGTTTAAAGGTAAAAGGACCCCTGACCATTAGGTCCAGTCATGGCCGACTCTGGGGTTGCAGTGCTCATCTCGCTGTATTGGCCGAGGGAGCTGGCGTACAGCTTCTGGGTCATGTGGCCAGCATGACTAAGCCGCTTCTGGCGAACCAGAGCAGCGCACGGAAACGCCGTTTACCTTCCCGCTGGAGCGGTACCTATTTATCTACTTGTGCTTGACATGCTTTCAAACTGCTAGGTTGGCAGAAGCAGGGACCAAGCAACGGGAGTTCACCCCGTTGCTGGGATTCAAACCGCCGACCTTCTGATCGGCAAGTCCTAGGCTCTGTGGTTTAACCCACAGCACCACCCGCGTCACAGCGCCTCCCGCGTCTTGTTTACTTGGAAGCAAATCCCTCTTGAGTTCAGTGGGGTCGCCCCTAAGTAAGCGTGCAAAGGATTGCACCTTTTGATAAATTCTCAGCATTAGAAGCAGTGGCTTTTTTCACAGGAGCTCAACTGATGTGTGCATTTTGTGTGGAATAGAAATTGTGCAGCCCAAGAAAACGCAAGTTATGGGAGAGTTTGTATCTATTCCCTTTGTAAGTTAACAAGTGGAAGGTTTTTGTCTTACACATTATGAATAACAGTGCAGTTGAGAAGGACCTGATACATCTATGTAAAAACATTTATAAACATACCGACCCTGTATTACTTACCTATGATTATTTCCATATCCAATTTGAAAATTAATGCATGTATAATATATAAATTTAATAAAATACATAAATTTTAAGACTAGTTGACAATTTCAAGTGGAACAACTAAATTAAACAAAGGATCCTATAGAATTCAGCTAAAATCATTGATGGTGTTCTTGAATTTTGTTTCTATAGAGCCTCCCAAATGTTGCATTTTGGGGGAAGCTGGTCACAGAGATTAGCACCATCACAGGTGACAGGGTATAGTGCTGGATCCTAAATTATGCCTTCTTTCTGTATTTGTAGGGGAGACTGAGCAAATTGTGTTGAAGGCTTTTGTTATAACTAGTTGATGAGGGCCCATTTCATTGCTGTGAATGGATGGAAGGATGCTTCCTTAATTAGTTTGCAGGGCTAGTATATGAAAGCTCTGTTTGCTGTCACTTGAGAGAAACACACCCATCCTGTACAGACCTTTAAAAGATCAGCCTGACTCTGGAAGGTTTTGACTTGGACTGCCAGCTAAAACCAAGCAGAGCCCCCTACATCAAGAAGTATCTCTTATATGAGGTACTTCCTGTTTGCCCTGTTATCAGGGATTGACTGCAATATCTAGAAGCACCCTGAAAGCAATGTGAACCTCTGGCATTCATTATAGCTGCAGTATTGGAGAATGCAAACCTCCCATTAAAGTATTTAATTGCTCTGGTGCAGTCAGTTTTGAGTTCACAGATAGCTTTGCACTGACCGAGAGGGTACAATACTTCCCACTTCTCTGTCTTCACTATACTGTGGAACCTTTCAAGTTCAAGAGACTGACATTATCTGCTTTCATTTATGTGCCACTTACACACCGCCTTTTCATGGTTTTACAGCCCAATGTGTCTGCTGTACTTTGAAATAATGATGTCAAACAAAGGAAAAAAACCCTGAAGAAATTAACCCTCCTTTCCCAGGGCCCTTTAGAGAGGGTCTGGAAAGTGGGTGCATCATTATCGTGATTCGCTGTGAGGGCTCGCAGCATGATGAAAATCAATCATTGGGAGGAGAAGTGGTTTTGCCTTTAGGCTGCAAGTAAACACAGTGGCGCTGTGGGTTAAACCCACAGAGCCTTGGACTTGCTGATCAGAAGGTCGGTGGTTCGAATCCCCGCAACGGGGTGAGCTCCTATTGCCCGGACCCTGCTCCTGCCAACCTAGCAGTTTGAAAGCACGTCAAAGTGCAAGTAGATAAATAGGTATCGCTCTGGCGGGAAGGTAAACGGCGTTTCTGTGCACTGCTCTGGTTCGCCAGAAGCGGCTTAGTCATGCTGGCCACATGACCGGGAAGCTGTACGCCGGCTCCCTCAGCCAATAAAGCGAGATGAGCGCCGCAACCCCAGAGTCGGCCACGACTGGACCTAATGGTCAGGGGTCGCTTTACCTTTACCTAAAACACAAAATGGCTGAGATGTATCGTTGGGCAATAGCTGACGTGTGTGTTGTGATGTGGGGAAATTGCTGACACTGTGTGGAAGACTGTTCCACTATCTACAGTCATTCTATTCTGTTCCTTTTTCTTTCCAGAGACTTTGTCGACCATTTCATTGATTTTCCTAAGCCATTAATCGCTGTGGTGAATGGGCCAGCTGTGGGTATTGCCGTAACTCTCCTTGGGCTGTTTGACGTGGTGTATGCTACTGACAGGGTAAGTTTTCTGCATGAATGTCTGACCCCCCCACTCCCAATCCAGTATTGGGCTCTCATAGAAATTGAAGTTATTTAGAGTAAAAAAATCTTTATTCAGTTTGTGCACTGAGTTTCCTTTCAAATGGAGACTTGAGACAGCTAACAGCATCATAAAATGTATGACTCAGTATAAAAAAGGGAAATACAAAGAGTCTTTCCCCTTTACATCAGTAAAAAGATGTGTTGGCTCAGCTTTCCTGCCTGTTGGTACAAGCTGTGACCATTTAGAAATACTGCCTGAAAGAGGCTTCCGGAACTTGCTGCCCTCCCTGAGTTCATCTGAACGTCAGTAGCTAAGATGGCTCTGAGCTGGCATCTTGCTTTTCCTATGCTCCTTTTGGCCTGCAAGAACAGCCAACTTTGCACAGCCTTCTCCCAGCTGGACTGCAAGTTGGAATTTGGCAGAGAGAGCAAAGCTTCCCTGGTTCTCTTTGCCCTTATTTCCTCCTGGCATCTCAGTTTCGGATGGGACATGAGCTGTGGGTAGAAAATGTGGTGTGCAGTGTTTTCCTACGTTGGTCCAATTAGAAATGCAGAATTATAGTGCCTCTGCACTGATCTACTCTCCGTCTAGTTATCTCCTGCTTGGTCTACTGCAATGCATTCTACGTGGGGCTACCTTTGAAAGTGACCTGGAAACTACGATTAATCCAGAATGCAGCAGCTAGACTGGTGACTGGGAGCGGCCGCTGAGACCATATAACACCGGTCCTGAAAGACCTACATTGGCTCCCAGTATGTTTCCGAGCACAATTCAAAGTGTTGGTGCTGACCTTGAAAGCCCTAAACGGACTCGGCCCAAGTATACCTGAAGAAGCGTCTCCACCCCCATCATTCTGCCCAGACACTGAGGTCCAGCACCGAGGGCCTTCTGGCAGTTCCCTCACTGCAAGAAGTGAGGTTACAGGGAACCAGGCAGAGGGCCTTCTCGGTAGTGGCACCCGCCCTGTGGAAGGCCTCCCATCAGATGTCAAGGAAATAAACAACTATCTGACTTTTGGAAGACATAGGATGGCAGCCCTGTTTAAGGAAAGTTCTTAATGTTTGATGTTTTATCGTGTTTTTAATATTCTGCTGGGAGCTGCTCAGAGTGGGTGGGGAAACCCAGCCAGATGGTTAGGGTGTGTGTATTATTATTATTATTATCATCATCATCATCATCATCATCATCTCCCTCTCTCATTCTTCTCTCTGTTCCATTACGTTTGAGAGCATACAATGCTTTCTGTACAAGTAAGGATTTGTAAACATCATTACTGTGGATGATTCAGGTCCAAAACATGTATTGTCCCTGACTGTGTCTGTCCCCTGTCATTTATACAAAGAACTGTGAACTTCAGCATGTCAAGCACATGTCCAAAGCCACTTGTGGTCTCGTTCTGGATGACAGCTGTAATTGGGTCACTGATAAATTGTCTCAAGTCAAAGGCAGGCTTCATTGTTCCTTCTGCATAGCACGCAAACCATGGAAAGCTTGACTTTTGTAGCTAGGGCTGCACATATTATTATCTAACCACGTATAGAAACCCTCATGCAATTTAAAAGGGATATTGACAAGCTGGAATGTGTGCAGAGGAGGGCAGCCAAGATGACCAAGGGCCTGGAAGCCAAAGCTTGATGAGGGAGTTGAGTATGTTTAGCCTGGAAAATAGGAGGCTGAGAGGAGATATGATAGCCATCATCAAATATCTCAAGGGCTGTCACATGGAAGAGGGGGCAAGCTTGCTTTCTCCTGCTCTGGAGGCTAAGACCTGAACCAATGGCTTCAAGTTACAAGAAAGGAGATTCCGACTAAACATCAACAAGAACTTTCTACAGTAAGAACTGTTTGACAGCGGAATGGACTCCCATAGGAGGTTGTGGACTCTCTTTCCTTGGAGATGTTTAAGCAGAGGGTGCATGGCAATTTGTCATGGATGCTTTACTTGAAATTCCTGCATTGCTGGGGATTGGACCCCTTCCAACCCTGCAATTCTGTTATTCAAATTCAGGATTTAAAAGGACAGCTAGATATTGTATGCTATTTGAAAGTGACAGCATTCTAAAGCAAGAGTCTCTTTCCTTCACAGGCGACATTTCACACCCCCTTTAGCAAGCTGGGCCAGAGTCCGGAAGGATGTTCCTCATACACGTTTCCAAAAATTATGGGTGCATCCAAGGTAAGAGAGATACATTTTTGTCTTTTTGAGGATTGTTTTGAGAGAAGTGCCTTTTGCACTTCGCTCAGGTAGCCAATGAGCCCTATTCAGGGAGTTAAACAACTTGTGCGGGGACTGAAAAGCCACACACGCTGTTGCCACCAGCCTCATCTCTGGGGCTGAGCACACTTGCGAGCCTCCTGCACCCCTTCCCACTGAACACACAAAGGTTAGGAATAGAGGTGACCGGAGGACAAGACCTGCCAAGGAAAACAAAGAACTTATGTATGCTACAACAGCGGCAAGAGTCTTGATATCACAAGGATGGAAGAATGAGGAAACCCCGACAAAAGAACAGTGGCAAGAGAAATTGATGAACTACAGTGGTACCTCAGGTTAAGTACTTAATTCGTTCCGGAGGTCCGTTCTTAACCTGAAACCGTTCTTAACCTGAAGCACTACTTTAGCTAATGGGGCCTCCTGCTGCTGCTGCGCCACTGGAGCACGATTTCCATTCTTATCCTGAAGCAAAATTCTTAACCTGAGGTACTGTTTCTGGGTTAGCTGAGTCTGTAACCTGAAGCGTATGTAACCCGAGGTACCACTGTATGCAGAACTGGCAAAACTGACATGCAAATTGCGAGATAAGGACAACTGTGACTTTAAAGAAGAATGGGAACTTTTTACAAATTATTTAAAAAGACAACAAAATGAACTGGACTCCTGGACAGGTTTTGAATAAACATACACAAATTTATTGAGGGTTAATATAGTGGATAGATAATATAAGGATGTATACAGTTTTACAATATGCAGAGAACAATGTGAGTTGAGAAATCAGAGGAGCTGAGGGAAGTCTTGGGGGGGGGAGGGTTTGTTGGGGAGGTGGGAGGGGAAAAAAGGGAAAATAATGAAGATGATTTTTTTTTGATAATTTGTTGTGTTGAAATTGTTAATAATTTTTTTAAAAAAGGAATAGAGGTGACCGGGACATTGTATACCCCCTTGTGGCCTTTCCGTGATTTGTTTAACTCTAGTTTTAATAATGCTTTTTGCAAGTTGCTCCCCAGCAAATTCCTTCGCTCACAGCTGCTCCTGGAGCAGCTGAAAAGGAGCTTTTCCACGGTCTCCCTCAGGAGGTTGAGGAGTTGCCTTCCTTGGAAGTTTTTAAGCAGAGGTTGGATGGCCATCTGTCGTGGATGCTTTAGCTGAGACTCCTGCATTGCAGGGGGCTGGACTAGATGAGCCTTGGGGTCCCTTCCAACTCTATGATTCTATGAAAAATAATAGTAGTGCCAGACCATTGATCATGCTAGCCCAGAATTGACTGGCAGCAGCTGACTGGAGAGTCTCAGGTGAGCTCTTTCCCTTTCAGGATGTGTTATTCCCATCACCCGAACGCCTCCATTTAGGAACGTTTCAGCTCCTGAATGCCAAAAACCTGGAAGTAAACGCTCCGGTTTTCGGATGTTTTTCGCAAGCCAAACATCCGACACGGCTTCCGCTTGAGTGCAGGAAGCTCCTGCAACTAATCGGAAGCCATGCCTCAGTTGTCAAACATTTTGGAAGCTGGACAGGCTTCCAGAATGGTTTACATTCGACAATCGAGGTTTGACTGTATTACTGGAGGTGGCAGGGACTAAGCTTGGGATCCAATGCATGTACTCTAAAGATAAAGGTAAAGGGACCCCTGACCATTAGGTCCAGTCGTGACCAACTCTGGGGTTGCGGCGCTCATCTCACTTTATTGGCCGAGGGAGCCGGTGTACAGCTTCCGGGTCATGTGGCCAGCATGACTAAGCCGCTTCTGGCGAACCAGAGCAGCGCACGCAAAAAATTTACCTCCCTGCTGGAGCGGTACCTATTTATCTACTTGCACTTTGACGTGCTTTCTAACTGCTAGGTTGGCAGGAGCTGGGACCGAGCAATGGGAGCTTACCCCGTCGCGGGGATTCGAACCACCGACCTTCTGATCGGCAAGTCCTAGGTTCTGTGGTTTAACCCACAGCGCCACCCGCGTCCCACTGCATGTACTCTACCAGTGCGCTATTATCCCCGCTCCGTGTGTTTAACAAAGCACAAAGGTTAACAGACGGCAGTGAAAGAACAAGCTGGGACTGACAGTTTTATTTATTGCTTCTGTTTGCCACTAGCATTTTGCCCAAGTAATCGTTTTCTTGTTTTCCTTTCTTTCAGGCCACTGAGATGTTGCTTTTCAACAAGAAGCTGACCGCAGCGGAAGCCTGTTCGCAAGGGCTTGTCACGGAGGTTTTCCCTGACCAGGTTTTCCAGAAGGAAGTGTGGGCACGGCTGAAAGCTTACGCAAGCCTTCCCAAAAATGTTAGTATTTTAAAAAAATTAAAATGCTTATTTTCCAGGCTGTAAACATACGGGTTTGCTCATCTTCTTTCTAACACATTCCACAACCACAGGAGAGCTACCGTTCCCAGAACCCTTGGCTCCAAAGTAGTTCCATTGTTCATTTCTTAGGTTTTGGCTGCATGGATGCTAACATAGCTTGCTTCTGGCACCTGGCCGTATTGCATGCATAACTCCACTAGCGATTTCCGTTCTCCAGGTGCCAGTTCTTGTGTAGCTAACATGGTGCTATCTGTGCACAAGAGGATGGTAATGGGGTGTGTGCTTGGGTGTACCCCAACATTTGCAGGAATTAGAAATGAAAGCTTTAGGGAAAAGCCCTAAGGGAGGAACCCCAAAACATCAACAGTTTCAGAATGCTGAGTGGCTATTTGTGGCAAGGATGGGCATCCGGGAAGGAGGAATTTGAATGGAATATCCTGAAATAAGCATGGCTGGTTGGAGGACTGAACAGGAAACCACTCCACACTGTAACATGTTGTTGCAGGTCCTGCTTGTAGATAAACTATTCTTAAGCTCATGGTAGTGAGCAAATCATGCTTGGAGGTTAGTATTGTTTCTGTTTTAAACAGGGAAATTGAGACTGAGCAAATAATGGCTTTTCTGCTGTTGCCTCTGCTCTGCCTTTTTATTTACATGCATCTGCAAAACAGCTGTTGGAAATACACAAAAGAGTTTTTTTGAGGCCAGCTGATGTACAGCTTTGATATTTAATTCAGGTAGTTTTCCAACCTACCACATGGGACTTTCATAGATCCAACATTACTCTGTCCTGAAATGTGGGAAATAATAATGAAAGGCGGGCTATAAATCTTTTAATAAATAAGTTATAAATAACTTGCAATGTAATTTGACCTTGACCTCCTCAAGGCTATGCATGTGGCAAAAGATTTATGTTGCTCCAAAGAAATATTTATTCAGGGAAAAAACAACATAAATCTATTCATATTAAGGGAGTAGGAAGGAAAAAAGGATTTCAGCTAACACTTGGACTTTGATCTAAATATTAAAATATAATAATTAATAAGCATATTAAAATTTTTACAAAAAAACTATATTCTGAGAAAACTTGCCCATAAAATCCTGAAACATTTCTAAAGGCCTGCTAATGTTTTACAGTGGTGTAAAAAAATAATATTCACATGGCTGTTTTGACTGTTTGGTTTTGTGTTTGTTGTTTTCTTTCTCTTTTGGCCTTTTATTGATAATTTTTTGGGGGTGGATGGGGGCTGTTCTTTCAAACACATGTCTATCTTTGACCTTTTCAAATCCTTTGTGAGTTTTTTTGTGTGGGTCTTCTATCAGGCAGTGGAGATACAACAGTAATTATTAAACTCTGGCTTTCATCTGTCAGTTTCACCTGCTTTTCTATGATCTATTGATTGGCTACATCACTTAAAAAACTTTAGTGGTCATTAACATCTTTCTCTTGTCACAGAGGGCAATTTTTATAGCCTTATTGATTTGGTTTTCTAATTCATATGGTTAAAATCCTCTCAAAATGTGAAAGTATGAATTACACAATATTGCACTTCAGTGTGAAATGCATGTGCTTAGTTCATCTGGGAATTATGTGCTCAGAATAAAAGAATCGGATCAGGAAAAAATAGCCTGAACGTGTCTTATTTCCCACTTTTCTTTTTTTAAAAAAATTCCCTTAAGTCATATTATTTTCTCTCTGCTTTGGGAGTTCTAGAAGAAAAATATATACATATTTATATATACATGTATATATACATATATATATATATACATATATATATATACACATATATACATATATATATAACAGCAACTTCAAAATGGCCCATTTATAGCAGAGTCAGTTTTAACAAGTATTGATGTAAGCTCTGATTTTGGACATTATCCTGGTTTGCATATTTCTCTGTCTCCAACCAATCCAGAAACCATCAGACACTGACAGATCTGTTTGACTCCAACTAATAGTACCATCTATGAAGTTCTTCTTCCATCTGTTTGTAGATTCAGGGTATTGGTTTCTTACTGAGGATACCATTGACACTAAATACCGTTCGGCAGTTTAATTCCGGAGAGCTTTCTGTACTGTGCAAAATCTGCAGGACTTCCGGGGGCGGCGCGAACGACAATGGCGGTCCTCTTCTGAACGGGAGAGGAGGCTCCGCAGGCAACGGGTCGTCCGCTACGGCGAAGCGGAGACCCACATCGGAAAACCCCAGGCGGCAAGAGCCTGGGGTCTTGAGGCTCGGTGGGCGCCTAGAGCGACCCTCCAAGTGCAGAAGGAACCCCGTAAGGGGCTCCAGAGCACGGAGGGGGGTTGCGGCGCTGTGAGCTGTTTCGCAGCCTGAGGAGCGAAGCCGCGCTGCTGCTGTCGGTGAGCGCTGATCCCTTTTCCTGCCAAATTACGGATCCGGACGAAAAAGCAACTAATTTGTGAGTAAAAGACTGAATCACTTGGAATTTGAGATTTTAAAAGGGAAATTTAAATTGGCTTGAACTTGGCTGTGAGCGGAGAGACGTGGAAGCAGGAAGTCCGTCTTCCGCAGCCATTGAACTTGAAAAAAAGCAATCAGCTGGAGGAGTGGAGGCTGAAAAGAAAGAGACTTTAAATCTTACAGATCTAAGCATCTATTTGAACTTGCATTTTAAAGTAAAGACTTCAAGTTAAAGATTTGGGATCTTTATTTGTACTTGACTTTCCTCCTCTTATTGGATTACAAATTTAAAGGTGAAACCCAGAGTCAGGAGCTGCCTGAGTACTAAGGGAGCTGTCAGTACTGCAGATTTGGATACAACATATTGGAACTGGAAACAATCTGAGGGTATTGATACCTTTTAAATTTGAAACATTCTTTTTGGAAATAAATAAGCACTGTCTGCAACAAGGTAACCATTTATAAACTCTGCTAAGTATTTGTATCTGAAGGTTCTTGGACATTAATTTAGACTCTGAAAGATAGATCAAGCTCCCTCTAGAGGACTGGATTATAACAGTGATTTTACATACACTTTTACTTTCGATTCCCTTGCTGTTTGCTTGCTCTGGACCTTTCCATTCCCATGGGAACAACTCAGTGTGACCTTGACTGATAGATAACGTTGGAATGAGTGGCACAAGAAAAAGAGGGAGAGCTAAACAAACAACTTTAACAACTCTAACCTCAGCCTTACAGACACGCAGATCATCTGTGCCTGCTTTGCCCTCAGAAGTGGAGGGTGAGGGCGAAGCAGAGCAGTTACAATTGGAAGATATGGCCTCAGGAGCATCTGCCTCTATACTAGATAAAATCTTTGAAAAATTGGAAGCTTTGGACAAGAAAGCAGATGCCCAATCAGCAAAGATTGATAAAAATACAGAATGTTTAAACAAATTAACCACACAAGTGACACAGAATGTACAAGCAATTGGACAGCTAACTGAGGCCTCAGCAGAAAATCGGAAATTGACTGAGGACACTAGACAAAGATTTGAAAATTTAGAGCAAGAGGTAAGACCACTCACTAAACAAGTTGGGGAACACCAGATTTATCTCTCGATGATAGAACTGCGAAATCGTGAGAATAACTTAAGGATTAGATCACTACAAGAGGCAGAAGAAGGAAATCTAACTGAGTTTTTGACTAAAGAATTCTCCAAGTTCTGGAACTTGGAAGAAAAGGACTTTAAAATTGTGTCAGCTTTCAGACTTGGAAGATTCATAAAGAAGGAGAGGCCCAGAGACTGTTTGATAACATTGAGATCAAAGGAGGAAAGGGATAAGATTCTGGGATTACACTTTGTAAAATCACTGGAGGTGTTGGACAGAAGAATTGAAATTTATAAAGATATCCCAAGATTACTGCTTGACCTCAGAACCGCCTATTCTGAACTTGTCAAACTACTAAGGAGCAACGCAATTCCATTTAGGTGGGAATTTCCTCAAGGATTATCTTTTACCTTTAGAGGGAGAAAGGTTAAAGTTAGAACACTGGAGGAGAGAGACAAATTCCTGTCTACACACGGAGAGGACCTTCAAAAAAGAATTGAACTACCTGCTGGGCCTGAGGCAACGCCAACACCAACATCAGCACCTGTGGAACCTGAAGTTCCTGAGAAGATACCACCCCTTGAAAAATAACCAGATAATTCAGGATGTCTCTGCAACTGTTGAGCTGGAATATTAATGGCTGTAACATTCCGGAAAAAAGGAAGAAAATATTTCATATATTAAAAAAAGAACAATTGGACATTATTTGTTTACAAGAAACACATGTGACGAGGCTCCACAGAAAAGTGTTAATAAATAAAAGATTGGGCCAGGAATTTGTATCTTCGGACAAAGTTAAGAAGAGAGGCGTAGTGATATATGCAAAAGAGAGCCTGTCACCTAAATTCCTATTTAAAGATGAACATGGAAGAATTTTGGCCATTGAGATACAACATCAAGGAGAGAAAATGCTGATATTAGGAATTTATGCACCAAATGAAGGGAAATCGGAATTTTACAAGAAGTTGCAGGAGACAATGCTGGATTATCTAGACTACAACAACATCATAATGATGGGAGATATGAACGGGGTCGTATCAACTAACATGGACAAGTCACAAAGTCAAAATGTTACAAAAGACGGCAGACTACCTAAAACCTTTTTTGAAATGACTGACAATATGGACTTGATTGACATTTGGAGGACAAAGAACCCACTAGGAAGAGAGGGAACATTCTTTTCTGAAGCCCAACTGACCTGGACAAGAATCGACCAAATATGGATTTCTAGAGGCCTGGCACCTAAGGTCAGAAAAGTGGAAATCTGCCCAAAGACCTGCTCCGACCACAACGCAGTAAAGATGGATATGACACTATTACCAACTGGATCCTTTAGATGGAAGATGAATGACAATTTGTTTAGAGATCAGGAAATTACCAAGAAGGCCCAAAAAGTTTTGAAGGATTATTTTGAGATAAACATGAATAATATGGTGGAAAAAAGAATAATCTGGGACGCAAGTAAAGCTGTAATGAGGGGATTCTTGATACAACAGAATGCAGTGAAGAAAAGAACACAAAATGAGAAAAAAGATAAGATCTTGGATAAAATAAAAGAACTAGAGAAGAAACTAAGAGTGAATCCGAAGTCACAGCCAACTCTGAGAGAAATTAAACTTTATCAAACACAATATTCCAAATTGATAAATCAGGAAATTGAATGGAAGGTTAAATTAATGAAACAAAAAACGTTTGAGTCGGCGAATAAATGTGGAAAACTGCTAGCTTGGCAGTTGAAGAGAAGACAAAGATTAAATACTGTTACAAACTTAGAGGTTGATGGAAAAAATATCCAGAATCCAGTGGACATTAGAAAGTGTTTCCAGAGATATTTCAAAAAATTATATACCCAAGGGCCGCAAGATGATGTTGAGATTAAACAATTTTTGGCAAAAAACGGATTATCTAAATTGTCACAAGAAAATAGGACAATCCTGAATTCTAAAATAACACGACAGGAGATCGAACAAGCTATCCAGAACATGCAACTTGGCAAATCTCCAGGACCAGATGGGCTGACCTCCAAGTACTATAAGACATTGAAAGACTACTTGATACAACCTTTGATGGAGGTCAGCAATGAAATTATGGAGGGGAGGAGGGCACCGGAGTCGTGGAAGGAAGCGTTTATCACATTAATACCAAAGTCGGAAGCTGAAAAGACACAACTTAAGAACTACCGTCCCATCTCTCTCTTAAATGTGGATTACAAAATATTTGCAGACATTTTGGCAAATAGATTTAAAAAAGTTTTAAATGAAGTAATTCATAAGGACCAGGCTGGCTTTCTCCCAGGAAGACATCTGTTTGCTAATACAAGGAACATTATTGACATTTTGGAACTTTTGCAAACAGATATAAATACAAAAGCAGTTTTAATTTTTATAGATGCGGAGAAGGCCTTTGACAATATCTCCTGGAAATTTATGATGGGAAATTTAAAAGAGATGGGAGTGGGACGGGGTTTTGAGAATGGGATTGAGGCGATATATTCAGAACAGAAAGCTAAACTGATAGTTAATAATGTGGTTACGGAAGAGTTTAAAATTGAAAAAGGGACACGACAAGGTTGCCCTATTTCCCCGTTGTTATTTATTTCGGTTCTGGAAGTGCTATTGAACATGATTAGAAGGGACCGGTTGGTGGAAGGAATTCAGGTCGGTCAGAAACAATATAAATTAAAAGCTTTTGCAGATGACCTGGTTTTGACCTTGCAGAAGCCAGAGCCCAGTACGAAAAGAGCATTACAACTGATTAATGATTTTGGTCGGGTGGCTGGATTTAAATTAAATAAACAGAAAACTAAGGTTTTGGGGAAAAACTTGACTAATACAGAGTCAGAACGGTTTCAGAATGAGATGGAACTTAATGTGGTAAAAAAAGTAAAATACCTAGGGGTAAACATAACAGTAAAAAATCTAAGTCTATTTAAGGATAATTATGAAAAATGTTGGACAGAAATTAAGAGAGACTTAGATAGTTGGTCAAAATTGAAACTTTCTTTGTTAGGCCGAATTGCTGCTATCAAGATGAATGTATTGCCAAGGATGTTGTTCTTATTTCAAACACTTCAGGTTTTGGACAAAACGGAGTGCTTTCAGAAGTGGCAGAGAGATATTTCCAAATTTATCTGGCAGGGCAAAAAGCCCAGAATTAAGTTTAAGATATTAACCGATGCAAAACAAAGAGGGGGCTTTGCCCTGCCAGACTTAAAGTTGTATTACGAAGCCGCAGCGTTTTGCTGGCTAAAAGACTGGCTACTTCTTGAAGACACTGATGTGTTGGATTTGGAAGGGTTTAACAATACCTTTGGATGGCATGCATATTTATGGTATGACAAGGTTAAAGCAAACAAGGCCTTTAAGAACCATATTGTCAGAAAATCATTGTTTAATGTCTGGTCAAAATATAAAGACTTGCTGGAAAATAAAACACCAAGGTGGCTTTCACCTTTGGAAGCCAAGGCCCGAAAAAGACCCAATATGGAGGCTAAATGGCCAAAATATTGGGAAATATTAGAAAAGGATGGAGACAAATGGAAATTGCAGAGTCTAGAGAAAATGAAAGACAAAGTGCGAGATTGGTTACACTACGCTCAGATCAAAGAAGTTTTCAAAAATGATAAGAAATTAGGGTTCCAGGTGGAGAAATCGAAACTAGAAACAGAATTGTTAGAACCAAAGATTAAGGTACTTTCAAGGATGTATAACTTGCTGTTGAAATGGAATACACAAGACGAAACGGTTAAATCGGCTATGATAAGGTGGGCACAGGACATTGGGCATAATATCATGTTTGAGGACTGGGAGAGGTTGTGGAGTAATGGATTGAAATTTACTGCATGTAACGCCCTGAAAGAAAATGTAATGAAAATGATTTATAGATGGTATATGACCCCAGTCAAACTTGCTAAAATTTACCACCTGTCTGATAATAAGTGTTGGAAATGTAAAGAGTGTGAGGGAACGTTCTTCCACCTCTGGTGGACTTGCCCTAAAGTGAAGGCGTTCTGGGAAATGATTTATAATGAACTGAAAAAGGTATTTAAATATACCTTCACTAAGAAACCAGAGGCTTTCCTTTTGGGTATTGTCGGCCAAGGGGTGGCAAAGAAGGACCAGACATTTTTTATGTATGCAACAACAGCAGCAAGGATACTTCTCGCAAAACACTGGAAAACTCAAGATCTACCCACACTGGAAGAATGGCAGATACAACTGATAGACTACATGGAACTGGCTGAAATGACCGGCAGAATCCGTGACCTGGGAGAAGAGAGGATTGAGGAGGATTGGAAGAAATTTAAGAACTATTTACAAAAACATTGTAATTTGAGTGAATGCTAAATAAGATGCTAGACTAAAACAACTGAGCACCACTAAATTTAGAAGTTTTATAAGAAATTAAGTAAGACTGTGAAAATTTAGCTCCTTTTGAGAATTATATGATTATGAAATATAGAAGGGATATAAGATTTTAAATAAGATGATAAATTGCTGACAAAATGTTTTAACGATGAAAATGGGAGCGGGAGATGTGAGGAAGTCCAAAGAAAATGTGAAAATATGTTAAGATCGATGTTACATTGTTTATTATGTCTATTTTTATTGTAAAATTTAATAAATTGCTTTAAAAAAAAAAAAACAAAATCTGCAGGACCGCCCAGTGGAAATTATTACAAGCAGAAAAGCATGGCAAGATCAGCATTATCAACCTTACCTGCTTTTCATCTTGTATATGCTAACAAAGACACTCATGGCGGTAGTCTTGGTCCTGTTTAAACAGAAGAGAATTTCCTGTGCCATTTTTTCATGCTGCACTATAATCTGCTTAAAGCACAAACTTTTTTTTAAAAATTATACTTTTCAGGTTTATACATTTCACTAATTTTACAATCATTTTAACATTTCAAAACTTGACATCCTTCCCCCTCTTTCTGCGGTTCCTTAAATTTATTTTTAATACCTTCTGCATATCCAGATTAACTTAGTTTGCTCATTTATTCATCTAATTTAAATATATACTCTTATCAAACAGCAGGTTATTACAATAACCCTGCTAATGTTCTTATCTATTTACGGTTTATGTGTAAATATTCAATAAACCATTTCCATTCTCGTGTGCAACCTTTTTGCTACATTATGCCTGCAAACTTAGGTTAGAACCTCAACAAACATGTGATCCTAACACAGGTTTGCCGGGTGACCTTAACTTGGAGGCACTGGGAGGGAAGCAATCAACCCTTTTTACAGTTGTACCTCGGGTTAAGAACTTAATTCCTTCCGGAATTCCATTCTTAACCTGAAACTGTTCTTAACCTAAAGCACCACTTTAGCTAATGGGGCCTCCTGCTGCCGCTGCGCCGCCGGAGCACGATTTCTGTTCGCATCCTGAAGCAAAGAGAGCCAGTGTGGTGTAGTGGTTAAGAGCGGTAGTCTCGTAATCTGGGGAACCGGGTTCGCTTCCCCGCACCTCCACATGCAGCTGCTGGGTGACCTTGGGCTAGTCACACTTCTCTGAAGTCTCTCAGACTCACTCACCTCACAGAGTGTTTGTTGTGGGGGAGGAAGGGAAAGGAGAATGTTAGCTGCTTTGAGACTCCTTAAAGGGAGTGAAAGGCAGGATATCAAATCCAAACTCTTCTTCTTCTTCTTCAAAGTTCTTAACCCGCGGTACTGTTTCTGGGTTAGCGGAGTCTGTAACCTGAAGCGTCTGTAACCTGAAGCGTCTGTAACCTGAAGTGTATGTAACCCGAGGTACCACTGTATACACTAGCTTCTTTCAGGGGAAAGCTGCTGTTGGGTAGAGAGAAATATAGGAGCCCCCTTCACACTAATCCATTGTACCGTGCACCCATCCTAACCCCCAACCCCCAAATTTGTATTGCCAGCCAGATTTGGGATTTTGTGGCTTGGAATTGCACATTCCACACTTAACGATGGAATTTTTATTTATTTATTTCTCTCTCCAGAGTTTGGCAGTCTCCAAGCAGTTGATGCGAAGCATGGAAAAGGAGAAGCTCCATGAAGTTAACTCCCAAGAGTGCGAATGTCTCAAAGGGAGATGGCTGTCCGATGAGTGCATGAACGCCATAATGAGCTTCTTTCAGAAGTCCAAGCTCTGATCTCTTGCCAACTGCGCAGAAAGAAATGTCTGTAGAATAGTTCCCTTCCTCTTACCAGAAGACTAAATTTCATTCAACGAATCCTTTGAATACATATCCACGTTGTGCCTTAACAGGGACGAGCGTAATCCGTTTAACGTGCAGGTGGCACCTTCGCTCCTAACGTTGTAAAGCTTCTCATCTTTTGGAATTTCCGTCTTTTGTATTTGGACATGAATTTGTGGTGCCAGAAACATCGTATTCCTCCCTCTGGGCACTCAGGTGGGAAAGCGCTCACTGCTTTGCATGCGGAGCGGATTTCTTTGAATACGACGATGACTGTTTGTCTTCCGAAAGGGGTCACTGATTCAATGTCCCCAAACTTTTTAAGCTCTTGAATAACTGACTGTCTGTCATAGTGGGCCGACATGCTATTTGGTGTCCATCTATTGCGAAGCGGGGGTAGAACGTAGCATTTGTGTTAGCGGAAAATTTGAATTAAAACATTTACTTACAAATACTTTGGAACCTTATAACAGTTCTGTGCGTTTTGCTATGTTATGTGACACTCACTCAGTGTCGTGGGTTAATACAGTCCTTTTGCAAACCGCAGCAGGCATTTGTGTCCATCTTTGGTCTTTAAATTTAATTCCAGGGCAAATAGAAACATCTCTCACTGTAAAGCTGGGAAAATAAGGCTTTGGATGTTTTAAACAATAAAGCCAATGGGAAATGTGTGTGTGTAAGCGGGGGGGGGGGAGGGAGGGAGGGAGACGGAGGAGAAGAGGAAGAGGGAAAAGGTTTAGGTGAAGAGTTTCATTCGGTAAACACTCCTGGTGTACATTGCAGGAGTTGTAATTTGCTCAGCAGATATTAGGGCCAAGATTATGAAGATTGGCTTTTACTTTGCAGTTGGGTGGGGGGAAACCTAGCATAGGGATAAGCAAAACTATTTTTATGCTCCCACACCTGCCATACTACATACGACACAACAGAGAATAATCCAAGTTGGCGTTTCTCCAGCAGTTTTTGGACAACAGTTCCCATCGTCCAAGACCGCTGGTCCTGTTAGCTAGGGATGATGGGAGTTGTAGTCCAGAAACAGCTGGAGACCCAAGTTTGGGAAACCCTGATACAAGTGGAAGGCACAATTGGATTGGCTTAGAACTGGGATGGGAGAACATGTGGTCCTCCAGATGTTGCCGGACTACAGCTCCAATCATCCCTGACATTTGCCATTCTGCCTGGGGCTGATGGGAGTTTACCCACATCTCTTAGTGTAGCAGGCTTCCCCCCACCCCTTGGCTTTGAACAGATGCTTAGATCCACATGTGCTGTTAGCCATTCCATTGGATATGGCGCCCCACTCATAAAACTACACTTCAGTTGAGACCAATTGTTCTTTTTGTGTAACGAGAAAAAAAATACCCTAGAGTGTGGTAGTTGGGATATTATTTTGTTCCACAACTTTCAGTGTTTTGACAAGTATAAATTGCACACGGTGTTCTGCTCCAGAGAGAACATTGCATAAGAAAGTGTGACCTGATTTTTTCCTGGCCATTTGTTTTAACTTTTCATATTTTGGAGTCTCAAATTTTCACAGGTAGAGATACTTTTCAGAGTTTTATCAAAAGGCATTTTAACTATCTACCAGACAAGTACCTTCAGTAGCTGAATGTATAAGTTTTTCATACCCTGTGACTGGGCCAAATCCTAAATTTATAGCAGAAGAACATAAGAGACAGTAAGTTCCCTTCAGGAACAAGAGCATCTACTACAGAAATAACCCAAATATTAGAAGCAAGCCAGAATAAGCTGAGTTCCTGATTCTTATTTCTTGGTTGGGAGGAAGCAGAGGAAAATATGCTACTAGCATTCTCCCCTGATTCTTTGAAAGGTGGTATGAAAACAATGGATAAAACACATTTTTTCTGTAAGAAAGGATTATTGTGGCAGATTGCCAAGTTTTTACTGACCCTGTTCATGTGCCTTTTACAGCAGCTTGATACACAAATAAAGATAAGTGAACAAGTAAAGCTTTTTCTGGTGTAGAGACAAGGTGAAACTTTTCCTAAATATTTTCATAACTGGAAATGCTCTGCTTGTCAAATTTCTGTGAGTTTAAGGTGCTAGTAGGAGCAGAACCAGTAACAAGACCAATATGGGGCAAAAAAATGAATGGGTTTGTAATGTGAAAAGAAGAAAAATAAGTAAGTGCTTCTCTCTGTCTCTGTCGCTTTCTTTAAATGAACAAAACAGATAGTGGTATCAGTGAAGAAGAATCTCTGACATTTTTTTTGTCTGTGGGCTCAGTAAGAGAGGTCATGTTGATCCTGCCAACATCCCAAAGCACACACAGAGGGAAAGGTTGCTGATGAAGCACTTGGACCACAACTTCATCTCTCAATGTCCCAAAGGTGTTACGATTCCTTCCCTGAAATACGTGACCATCATCGGATTGGCTGGATTTAGCAACCTGTCACTCAAAGCCACCTCGGCACAAGAGGCCTTAAATATCAATAGGGTCCCTGTAACAGTTGTCCCTCTTGAGCCCCTCATCTAGCGATGATGCCAGAAGCTGCCAGTGCCCGAGGCAACTATTGAGAGTTAGGTGTGTTCTGTTATGTGTTGCCTAGTGCAATACCTTTTGATCTGCACGCATGTGATTTCTTCTCCTTTCCCTATTGCATGTGCTCCTTAGAATAAGTTGCTCAATTGGATTTATGGGTCGCATTGGTTTTGGGACACACTCAAGGGCTGGAAGCCCTCTCTTGTTTGGACAATGCTACTAGTTGTTAAAGGGACGTGGGTGGCGCTGTGGGTTAAACCACTGAGCCTTGGGCTTGCCGATCAGAAGGTCGGCAGTTCGAATCCCCGCAACAGAGTGAGCTCCCGTTGCACGGTCACTGCTCCTGCCAACCTAGCAGTTGGAAAGCACGAAGTGCAAGTAGATAAATAGGTACCGCTCCGGCGGGAAGGTAAACAGCGTTTCCATGCGCTGCTCTGGTTCGCCAGAAGCGGCTTAGTCATGCTGGGCACATGACCCAGAAGCTGTCTGCGGACAAACGCTGGCTCCCTCAGCCAATAAAGCGAGATGAGTGCCCCAACCCCAGAGTCATCCGCGACTGGACCTAATGGTCAGGGGTCCCTTTACTCTTTATTAGTTGTTAAATTGCCTGGGAGAGCAGGAGGAGAGAGAGGCTGAAGTTGTACAAGAGATTTGGAATTCCGCTGGCTGTTCCTCCTCCCAGGGCAACCACCATACGGCAGTGGGAATCCAACCCCCCTTGCCCTCAGTGACACATATGCCGGAGGCAACAAGTCGAGAGAAAAACGGATCAGGGCAACTACTGCTATGGGCCTGTCCTTCAGGGGTGGCACTGGAGCATGTGACACCATCTGCCACAAACCCTAGTTTATGATTGTGGCACCACCCACCACAAACCCTAGCTTATTTTTCTTACTTATTTCTAGCTGGAGATCAAGCTGCAGATAGAGAAGCTGGTCAAGAAGGGAATGGGGCTAGATTTGACTCCCTTACTCTTTCCTTGCTAAATAGCTGATCAGCAGTCTTGTCTTTTTAAAAAAGCGTTTGTGCTCTCCATTGCATTAGTGCAACAGTGTTCATTTTCAGGTGCGATCCTACTGACATGCAAATGCTTGGAGAAATTTCTTGTCTTTATGTCCCAACCATTAAAAAATCGGAACTCCATCGCCTTGTTGCGTATGTCTTCCAGACAGTTAAAGCCACAAACACCTCTTGGTATACTGATAGATGTTATGTGTTTATAAACCCTGTATCGACATAGCCTTTGGTCACTGGAGAAGAAGTAAAATGAGAATGAACTGTGTCCATATAGCAAAATAATCCTGGAATAACTTCATTGTTCTATTCCAAGGGGGAAGCAGGCAGTGGGGATATGGTCACCTTTCCATTGCATTCTCCGCATCAGGAGATCTGGTGGCAGCGAAACCTTTCTATTTATGCAATGTGATGGGCTTTCTAGCTAGAAACTGAGTGTGCACCTATATTATTAGAGATTTGGGGTGGGAAACATTTAAAAGAAGAAGAAGAAAGCAGAGGATACAAGTATCCCTAAACAAAAAAGAAGTTATACAATAGATGCATTCAAAAAGAAATACTTTTGTATAATATCCTACCTTGCAATTATGGTTGCCAGTGGAGCATCATGTCTGTACACTCCAAAGGCTTTATGTTCCTTGGCAATCTTGTTGGAAAGAAATCTTTTTGTTAGGGGCATGTGATCTGGCTCTGGTGAACAGTATGCCCCTTGCAGTAGGTCGCTAGCTGTTTCGAACGTGTCAAAGTAGGAGACCTTGTAACCTGAATAGGGAGGGGTGGAAAACAAGAATTGTTTATTGCTTTAAGTATACAGTATTAGAATGGGGTTTGTTGCATTTTTATTTTATTTTATTTTACTGCTCTGCTGCTGTACCTTTAACAGCAGCTAACTTCATCTGATCAGGGAGAATGGTCTCTGAACCCCCAGACCTTCCAGCAGATCACATGGTGTTGGGAGATACCAGAGGTTGATCTGTTTGCTACATGCAGCAACAAAAGCGTGCCAAGGCTCTTCTCATAGTTCCAGAATCAGGAAGTGGAGAGGAAGGACACACAGACCGTCCAAATGTCCCTAGTTTCCAGGGAGAGACCCAGATTTACAGAAGCTGTCCCAGTTTCTAATTTGATCCCGGAATGTCCTGCTTGTCCTTAGGATGTCCGTATTTTCATCAGAGAAATGTTGGAGGGTATGGAGTTATGCAACCCCTGAGCTAAGGATATAACTTTAGAACACATCTGAAAGCAGCCCTGTATAAGGAAGGGTTTTTTTAAATGTTTAATGTTTTATTATGAGTGGCTGGGGCAACCCAGTCAGATGAGCAGGTTATCAATAAATTTATTATTATTGCTGTTGATGATGTTGTTGATGATCCCTATTTTCATCAGAGAAATGTTGGAGGGTATGGACATATATATTGGTGTGGTGTCCCAGAGAGTTCTGTACATCTCCCCCCGCCCCCGCCATGCCACCAATTTATAAGAAGCTGTGTTGGGTGCAGACCCAATGAGCATGAGTCTTCCTCCTCTTCCTTTGGTTTTACAATCTCAGAAGCCTTAGCACAATTCCTCCATGGAGGTTGCCCAAGCAACTCATCTTCCATCCATCTTCTGACTGGCGGCAGTGGATGTAGACATTGAATAGAAGTACCTCTTGCCAGAAGTTCATTTTGATCATTTTGGCCTCCCATAGATTGTCCCCCTACAAGATTTATCAAACGACAGAGGTGGCCTCCCAACGATAGTGCAGGCAGAAGAAGGTCTTCCATACATCCTTACCTTCCTACAGATCAGACTGGATATAGGGCTAGCTCCCAAAATACTCGGGCACAACCATCTTTGTCATTAGCCACAACCAGTTCACTAGCCAGCCGTTCCATAATCAGATATTTCTTCAGGAGCACCATGTTCCTGGCACTCCCCAGTTATCCACAGGTCTGTGCTGGAGGACTTTAACATTCATGCTGGGGCTCCCTTGTCGGAGTGGCTCAGGATTTCATGTCAGCCATGACAACCATGGGTCTGTCCCAAGTAATTTTTGACCCTACCCATGCTGCAGGGCAGGGCACACTCTGGACTTAGTTTTCCTCACTGGCTTGGATAGTGGTGGTCTTACAAGTGGAGGAACTTTCAATAGTTCTTTTTTCATGATCAGATCACACTATCTGGTGGGGTAGTGTCAGAGCTCTGCAGTGGTGGGGGACCGATTAAGATGATCCACTCCAGGAGGCTGAGGGATCCAGATGGCTTCCTGATTGCTCATGGGGAGTTTCCTGTTGCCTTGGCAGGTGATTCTGTTGAAGCCCTAGTGGATCTCTGGAATGGGGAAATGACTGTGGCCAGGCATGGCCAAACTTGGCCCTTCAGATGTTTTGGGACTACAACTCCCATCATCCCTAGCTAACAGGACCAGTGGTCAGGGGTGATGGGAATTGTAGTTCTAAAAACATCTGGAGGGCCAAGTTTGGCTATGCCTGACTGTGACTATGGACACTATCTCTCCTGAGCATCCCCTCTCATGAAGTGGTTCCTGGTTCTGTGGGGAACTGATGACAATGAAACACATGAGACAGCAACTAAAGTGATGTTGGTGGAAAACTTAGGAGTCCGGCCAAATACAGGCCAGAGTCTCTTTGAATACCCATTCCATGGCAGTGTAGGCAGTGAAAACATCTTCCTTTCTCTGCCTCCATTGCATCAGCAAGGAGCTGTTCAGCGGAGCTGTTTCAAGTGGTCAGGGGTCTTTTACACTCTGGCCGACATTGGGAGAATTTAGACCAGGCTTCTTCAACCTTGGCCCTCCAGATATTTTTTGCCTACAACTCCCACGATCCCTAGCTAGCAGGACCAGTGGTCAGGAATGATGGGAATTGTAGTCTCAAAACATCTGGAGGGCCAAGGTTGAGGAAGCCTGATTTAGACTACTCAACTGCCCACTGTGAAGAATTTGCTCAGCACTATGCTTGCAAAATTGATTGGATCTGTACCGACTTGGACGCTATAGTTGATAGTCTGCATTTGACCCTTCCTTGTGTCCCACAAAGCAGACGATGAATTCAAATGAAACTGTTTTTCACCTCATTCATGGGGTTCTTTTGTCTTTCATTGCACAACTGCACTGAACTGTGGCAGTAGGTTTATGCAGGCTCACTGCTTTGCAGTAAAATTCTGTTTCATTGTAAGTTGTCATTAAATTGTATGGTTTTGCATTTTTAAACTGTTTTAAATTTTAAAGAGCACGTATTATAAATGTGAAAGAAGCATCTAGCACTGTTATTGGGTAAAATGACTTACAGTTGACTCTTATGGAAATTTACCCAAAAATATTGATTTCAGTGGCACTTACTCCCAGGGAAGTGTATATAGGAGTAGAAGCAAAAATAGACAAGACCATTGTCTTAGGGTAGCAAAATGCTTATAATGATGTGATACTACTTTTAGAGGTGGTGCATATTTTATATTGGGGAGGGATGAGAAGGCAATATATCTTTTAACTTAACAAATATCATAATAGGGAAGGAATTATCATGGCAAGCTACCATGAACATTGTTTAAATCAAAGCTGCACAGCTTGAATGCTTCTTGCTATTTGTTTTTCTGTCCAGAAATATGTGAGATTTTGTTTTCAATCTCTTTTCATCCCCCCCTTCTGTATTTTACCTCTTAAAATCTCCAGCAAATTAAACATGCCTGTCTCCCAAAATAATGAATTGATTTTTCCCAGATGGACAGTGTTGAAGTTTTCTTTATCTAGGGAGGATTAATTTTATTGAAATACAATCCTTTCTTTATCCCACTTCAGACACTTCTTTAATCTTCTGCAAAGTACTATTAAAGCCATTTCTGGCCTTCATTATCCTCTGCCTTGTGAAAGAGCAGACACACCGTTTCAGGCTGTAGCTGCTAAGAAATTGTGACTCTAGGCGTTCATTTTCTGAACCAGCCACATAATTGCTATATTAATATGTGAAAATGTGGTTTAATAATATTTGCCTGTGGCATGCATCCCCTTCAACCTAAAGGTCTCGTATTTAGGTAATAAATATTGTTTAGTTCTAAGCTTCCTACCCGCATAGCTGTACCTTTCCTGTCCAAAGGCTATTTAAACACTGTCAATCTCTGTTCCCATTTTAGTAATAGTGACAGTTATATATCTCCAAGTTTTCATTTCAGTAAATATTTTCATATTCCTCTTCTTTAAACCCACCCCTTAACCTTTCCCCTTAAAAACAGCCTGGCGTGCAGACATTAGGACCAGCAACTCTTATTTCCAGTGATGCAAAATATAGTCTGCACGTACTTTTTTCCTGGTCTTCATAAGCACACCGAAGAAGCAGCTCTCTCAGAGGGTCTTGCAAATTGCCACAAAGTGCGGAAAGCTTTTGGAACACCTGACATATGTCTTCCTCCTTATCGCAGCTGCTTAATTTCTGATAAATGACCAGTGGTGGCAAGTTCAGCTTAGATCTTGTCACCCACCTGGTGCCTGAACCGAAGCTTCTCTTGCTTGCTTGCTGGTTCGTGGGGAGTGGCGGCAAGTTCGGAGGAGAGGTCTTCACAGGCATATTTATTCCTCTTTTCTTGTTCAAAAAGGTTTGTTAGGAATGTAGCTACCACCCAGTGGAGCACAGCAAACATGTTTGTTTCTCTTTCTGCGCCAGAGGCTTTTTCCAGCCCTTGCTATGAATTCCAGACATCACAAGAGCAATGTGACATCACAAACAGAAGGACGGGGAGGAGTTGGGTGGAAGAAACTATATTGTAGGAACATGCTCAATGTAGCTATTATTATTATTATTACTATTATTATTAAATTTATATACCATCCTATACCAGCAGGTCTCAGGGCGGTTCACAGAATAAAAAAAAAAAACTACTGTATTTTTCCGTGTATAAGACTAGGGGTTTAAAATTGGGGCTTGTCTTATACACGGGTAATACTAAGGGGGTGTTTTCTTGGGGGTGTCTTATAGACGGAAAAATATGGTATATAACCACAAAATACATAATCAAAATAAAAACAACAACCCTATAACACCCCCCCCCCAAAAAAAACTCCTCACATCTTAAAAGGGCATAGGATGTTAATCAAATTAACCAAAAGGCCTGGTTAAAAAGGAATGTCTTTGCCTGGTGCCTAAAGGTGTATAATGAAGGCACCAGGCAAACTTCCCTAGGGAGAGCATTCTACAGAAGGGGAGCCACTGCAGAGAAGGCCCGTTCTCGTGTTGCCACCCTCCGGACCTCTCGAGGAGGAGACTCACGAAGGAGGGCCTCAGAAGATGATCTCAGGGACCGGGTAGGTTCATATGGAAAGAGGCGCTCCTTGAGGCATTGCAGTCCTGAGCCATTTAAGGATTTATAGGTCAAAACCAGCTACCATTCTCCCCACCCCATAATCGCTGTCATCCATTTTTTGCTTTAGCTAGACAGAACAGTTGTTGTTAAACAAAATTTATATAATGGTTGGTTATAAGGAAATCTCTAAGTGGTGGCACAAACCACACCTTAACATTCAACACACATTTAAAGCACATCCCAAAGAATCCCAAGAACTATAATTTGTTAAGGGCGCTGGGAATTGTAGATCTGATAAGGAGAAACTACGGTTCCCAGGATTTGGGGTGGGGAGTCATGCGGTTTAAATGTGCAGTGAATATGCTTTAAATGTATGGCTGTGTTGGGACAGCTTTCGTCATACACTTTAAATGTGACCTTTCTTCTGTCACGTTTTCTGGGCCAATGTTCTTGCCATATTTCATTTCACTTCACTTTTGTCTTTCACTGTCCTGGTGCTTTTCCCCCCTCATGCTTTTTAAAATTATTATTAAATTTTACATATATAAACAGAAAGACAAGAATTCACAATAAGCCCAACCAAAACATAGCCACACCTCATCACAATTCACCTAATATGAAAGGCATGAAATAAATAAGCTAGTTTGAGAAGGGACTATGTCCACTGAAATGGATTTACGGCATTCTTCCAACCTCTAGCAGCCACTATCCCCAACGCTGTTAGTAAATAGCCAGTTAAGTGTTCATCCAATAAATATTGATTATCTCCATCAAATATACTTAGCAAAGCTGTTTCTGGGGGGGGGGGGTGCGCACGTGCGTTTACAGGCTTTCCCAGAATTTTTGCAACGTCCTGAAACACTTCTGTCCAAAATCTTGCCACCCTATTGCAATCCCACTCCATATGTGTTAAAAGGTAAAGGGACCCCTGATCATTAGGTCCAGTCGTGGCCGACTCTGGGGTTGCGGCGCTCATCTTGCTTTATAGCCGAGGGAGGCGGCATACAGCTTCTGGGTCATGTGGCCAGCATGACTAAGCTGCTTCTGGCGAACCAGAGCAGCACACGGAAACACCGTTTACCTTCCCGCCAGAGCGGTACCTATTTATCTACTTGCACTTTGAGGTGCTTTCGAACTGCTAGGTGGGCAGGAGTAGGGACCAAGCAACGCGAGCTCACCCCATCGCAGGGATTCGAACTGCCGACCTTCTGATCGTCAAGCCCTAGGCTCTGTGGTTTAACCCACAGCGCCACCCGTGAGCTATTAAATCCTGCACCTTCCCTGCCTCACCCCCGGCAGGTGAGACTTACCCATTCTTGCAATTTTCACCAGTGTTAGGTACCATTTTTGTATTATTTTCAAAAGCATTTCTTTTAGCCAGAGTGGTTTTGTAAGGCAATTTACACCACATAGGAACCGAACATTCATCTGAGATACCCAGCTGGCTTCCAATCTAATTCCCACAACTGTTTAAAGGTATTTTAAAATCCTATGTCCAGTTTATCTAACAGACTGTGCAAAGTAGATATTAACCCCTTCTCTTGTTCACCTAGATTAAGACATACGTTTTCAAATGGTGTGAAATCCCCAGTGCCTTGTTGAAGAATATGCTTTTGTCAGATAAATTTGCTGACTTTTGCTACCACATCAGTCCAGTCAGCATCCCTGGGAATTGATTTAGCATTTATATAAAAGTCTTTAGGCTTGTCCAAATGGTTTTCTTTTATTGTTACGGTATGTCCTTTGAATAGAATTGTGATGTTCATATATCAGGAATAACAGGGAGATTACTCAACATTAAGGTTTCCTTTCTATGCCTCCTGGCCTTCAAAATTGTTTTCAGTGTATTGTCCCGCACTTTTAAACTACTGTCAATTTCTTTATTGATTAATTGACTGCGTTGTGGGTTGGATTGTTGCAATAAAGAATGCTCTGTCTGTACCCATTGTCTGTCTCTTGAGCGATTAATACAGGATAGCAGATGCCAAAGTTGGTAAGCTTCATAGAATAATTTCAATAAGAGAATTCCCCAATCTCCATCCTTCAGTTTTGTATACCTTAGAACCTTGAAGGTCTATGACCTTCTACAGGAAAATACAAAAGTTTCCAGTCTAGCTTGCCAGAATTTGAAACAGCGGTAGGAATTTCTGTGGGAAGAACTTTAAAAAGGTTAGGTTTGCTTAGGCGCAACTATCATTTTTGTCAGGGCAATTCTATCAGACAGGGAGAAGAACATCAAGCAATTCCAACATGACAGGTCTTTCAATCCACTTGACCACACTTGGCCATGTTGTTGTTTAGTCGTTTAGTCGTGTCCGACTCTTCGTGACCCCATGGACCGGAGCACGCCAGGCACTCCTGTCTTCCACTGCCTCCTGCAGTTTGGTCAAACTCATGCTGGTAGCTTCGAGAACACTGTCCAACCATCTCATCCTCTGTCGTCCCCTTCTCCTTGTGCCCTCCATCTTTCCCAACATCAGGGTCTTTTCCAGGGAGTCTTCTCTTCTCATGAGGTGGCCAAAGTATTGGAGCCTCAGCTTCACGATCTGTCCTTCCAGTGAGCACTCAGGACTGATTTCCTTAAGAATGGAGAGGTTTGATCTTCTTGCAGTCCATGGGACTCTCAAGAGTCTCCTCCAGCACCACACTTGGCCATAGTTGGTTATAAACTATTTGTTAGTGTTCCTAGTTACATGTACTATAAAGTATTTAAAAGTGGTGTGTACCAACGGGGCACCTAGCACTTTAGACCCGTTCAGTTGGTCTTATGACTGTAACTTAACAAATCAAATTGGGTGTCCAGAGTGCAGTCTTGTCCAGTTTTGTTGCATGGGTTTCAGCTGATGCGGCTGAAGGATAAGGACAAGGTGTCTAGTCAGATCTGTGCAACCACCAGTGTCAAAGTAATGTATTTTAATATTTTGTTGGAAGCCGCCCAGAGTGGCTGGGGAAGCCCAGCCAGATGGGTGGGGTATAAATTATTATTATTATTATTATTATTATTATTATTATTTAAAAACATCAGCTTTGTTGGACTGGTCATGTTGTTCGGATGCCTGATTATTGTCTTCCAAAGCAACTACTCTATTCTGAACTTAAAAATGGAAAGTGTAATGCTGGTGGTCAACAAAAGAGGTTTAAAGACTCTCTCAAGGCAAATCTTTAAAAAGTGGTACCTCAGGTTAAGTACTTAATTCGTTCTGGAGGTCTGTTCTTAACCTGAAACTGTTGTTAACCTGAAGCACCACTTTAGCTAATGGGGCCTCAAGCTGCTGCCGCGCTGCCAGAGCCCAATTTCTGTTCTTATCCTGAAGCAAAGTTCTTAACCTGAAGAAATATTTCTGGGTTAGCGGAGTGTGTAACCTGAAGTGTATGTAACCTGAAGCGTATATAACCAGAGGTACCACTGTATGAACACCAACAACTGGGAAACACTGGCCTGCGAGCGCTCCAGCTGGAGAACCGCCATTACCAAAGATATCATGGACATCAAAGATGCTCAAACTCAGGATGAAAGGGAGAAACATGCTAAGAGAAAGGCATATTTGGCAAACCCTCACCACGATCAACTCTCATCTGGAAACCTATGTCCCCACTGTGGAAGGATGTGTGGATCCAGAATTGGCCTCCACAGTCACTTATGGACTCACTGTCAAAACTGTGTTTATGGAAGACAATCTTACTCGGCTACGAGTGATCACCAAAGAAAAGGAAAAGGACCCAAGTCCCTTTTGGCTCATAAGAGCTGGCAGGGAAGGAGGGACTACTGGTTAGTGGTTAATTCTTTTACAAGAGGTGGTAACACCACTCCCAAAGAAACCTACCCCTAACCCAGAAGGTCTTAACAATTAGTAGTAGCAAATATCTCCTTCATGGGCAATAGCCTTGAGCAGCTGGTGACCAAGGCACTTTTGGATGAAACTGATATACTGGATCCATTACATTTGGGGTTGAGGCACTGACTGGACACAGAAATAGCTTTGTACATGGGGGGAAATGCTGTGTTTCTCTCTTGATTCTCCTTAATCCTTCGGCAGCTTTCAATGCCACCAGTTATCACATTTTGAGAGGTGAGAGGGTGAGTTGGAAGCACTGCTTTTCAGTACTTCTGTTCCTGCTTGAATGGTCACCTATGGAAGATAGTGCTTGGGGGAGGTTGTTCCAACACGGAATTTCACAGGGGTCAGCCAGTCAGTTGTAAACTTATCTAGAAACTCTCCTGTGTTGGGTGATTAACAAACGAAAGAAATACTTGTCTTTATTTGTTTCTCATTCATACATACACACTTCCTTGTCTTGAACTGCAATCTTTGGTTTATATTGGCCCACAAATGGAAGTCGTGTGAATGTGCGTTCCCCTCAAAGAAAGCTGGGGAGAAACCTTAAGCTCATATAGAACCTGTTCTGCGGAACTGACCAAGTTTAGCTTCAGTATTATATGAAATAAGTAGAAGCAGGTCTAGCTAAATGGACGTGGCTATGCAATAGCACAAATCCAGCAGGTTACTTATACACAAAGAACTCTGATAATGGAGATGAAGGTGAGACAATAAATAGCCAGACTTCTGTCCAGTGCACTCATAGGAAGGTCTGTTTGATGAGGCACGTCTTTTTCTGTGAGAAAGTTGGAAATAGAGTGATTAACAGAGCAATGGGTGATAATACATGATGCCTGTGTCACTTCCTTATTTAAAATAGAAAACTTGCAGGACATAGATAATTTGAAAACTGGGGCAAACATTCCTTCTCCTTCCTTTTATAAGCTAGTATAAGACAATGGTTTTCTTCAATGGGAAAATCATAATCCTTTTTGGATTATTAATCATGAAGGACAGCCCCAGTGGAAAAATAAAGTAGAGCAAAGCTTTAAGTATGCTTTCATGTGTAACTTTTATTTCATGAGTAATATTAGGACTGATCGCTGTAATAGTAACAGAAAGTATAATATCTTGGGTCAAATCCATTAACAGTTCATAAAACACTCTAACATTTTAAATCATTACCTTTATTACTTGGAACAATTCCAGGTCATCCAATCTTCTTTTTTGTGTGTAGAAGTAGCTCAATAATCCAAGTACAAAGTACTTTTTAACAATCTAGGGATTATTATAATTTTGAGACATGTAGATGCTGTTTCACAACCAAAGAACTGATTATAGCACGGCTGCTTGCAAGTAACTCCCATTGCATAAATATATTTAAAGCCTAAACCTGACATCAGTTTATGAGAAGTTGCTGCAAGAGAAATGGGCTTTATGAGTACAGGGAATACTGAAATCAATACTACATTGTACATGTATGTTTTTGCCTACCGGGGGTATTGAAGGGGATTGGGGAAATGCTAGATCACACTAAAAATATATTACTGGTTATATGGCATATACATCTCTTGGATAAATTTGTTTTTCTGATCTTAAGAAACTAAACTTGGCAGCTTTTTACTGGCTCTGCTCCTGTGCATTTAACTGCAGACTGGCACATAGAAGTTTAATAGGCAACGCTTTTCCAGGCACAAAGATGGGAAGTGATGAGCTTCACCTACTTCTTTTTAAAGATGCAGAAGTAGGATCAGTAAAAATGTTAACAGCCCAATATGAAAGAGGCTTGCTGTAATTAATACCCAACCATGTTCTATTCATTCAGGGACACCATAAAGCAATGTAGAACACAATCATTTTCAGGAATATAGC
This sequence comes from Podarcis pityusensis, assembly GCF_964106645.2. Lineage (NCBI taxonomy): Eukaryota > Metazoa > Chordata > Lepidosauria > Squamata > Lacertidae > Podarcis > Podarcis pityusensis. The sequence continues at coordinate 65,756,216 of NC_138031.1, forward strand.
CACTTAGGACCATTACCAGGGTGAAATCATCTATGCCACTTGGTTATTAAGCACTAGGTACCTGGCAGGTGAATGTAAAACCGACTCCATTGAAGATCACTGTGACCTGAACTAATGCGAGGTGTCAAAGCTCTCAGTCCAGTGTATTATCTATGGTGCCTCATTTATATATTGAAGTCATTGTGGGGAGGTTCTATTCATTAAAGATCATAGAACTGTAGAGTTGAAAGGGACCTGGGGGTCATCTAGTTCAACCCTAAAGCAACCATGACCCATAGTCTTCCAACCTCTGCTTGAAAACCTCCAAGGAAGGAGAGTCTGCCACCTCTCATAGGAGTCAGTTTCACTGTCAAACAGATCTTACATTTAGAAGGTTTTTCCTGATGTTTAGTTGGAATCTCCTTGCTTGTAACTTGAAGCTGTTGGTTTGGTAGGGCGTCTCATTTTACGGAGTGAAACTTAATTTTTGCAAATTTCTGGCATCATCTGCAAATCTGATGGGCATCCCCTCAATTCCTTCACCCAAGTTGTTTATAAAGATGTCGAACAAAAACGGGCCCAGGACAGAACCCTGTGGCATTCCACTTGTCGCCGTTTCCCAGGGTGATGAAGAACCATTCGTAAACACCCTTTGGGTTTGGTCAGTCAACCACGCACAAATCCACCTAACAGTAACCTCATCCAGCCCACATTTTACAAGTTTCTCTGCAATAATATCACGGGGGACTTTGTCAAAAGCCTTACTGAAATCAATATACACCACATTCCTAGTGTTCCCCTGGTCCACCAAGCTTGTAACTCTATCAAAAAAAGAAATGAGAGTCACCTGGCATGACCTGTTTCTGAGAAACCAGTGCTGGGTTTTGGTAATCACAGAATCATTTTGTAAGTGCTTACAAACTGTTTAATTACCTGTTCTAGGACCTTTCCTGGTATCAATGTCAAGCTGACTTGTTGATAGTTACCTGAGTTTTCTCCCCGCCCCCTTTTGAAGATGGGGACATTTGCTTGCCTCCAGGCCACAGGGACCTCACCTTTTCTACAAGAATTATCAAAGAACATAGAGGCTCTTAAGATTACATCTGCAAGCTGCTTTAGTTCCCTTGAGCCCTGGAGATGATGAAACATACAAACAAGCCTTTGCTTGGTGGAATACTGGGCAACATTTACCAGGGGTGCCCAAACTTTTTTCAAAGAGGGCCAGATTTGATGAAGTGAACATGCGCATGAGGGTCAACCTTTTTATGATTTTACTCCAAAGTTGTTAAGGTTTTTTAAGGATTTGACACCAATACATAAACTGCCACAGGCCCGGATTAGGCCCCCAAAATAGACTTTGGACATGTCTGGTTTAGCCTAAAGCGGGAATGCTTTTCACCAAAGCTTTCAACGGTTCCAAAAAGTTGTTCCATCATGTCATTTAGCGCAGAAGCAGCTGAAGATGGGAGCAAGTGTGTTCAGCCATCCAGGATGAAAACAGAAAGCACACTGGGGAGCCAGTGTGGTGTAGTGGTTAAGAGTGGTAGTCTCGTAATCTGGGGAACCGGGTTCGCGTCTCCGATCCTCCACATGCAGCTGCTGGGTGACCTTGGGCCAGTCACACTTCTTTGAAGTCTCTCAGCCCCACTCACCTCACAGAGTGTTTGTTGTGGGGGAGGAAGGGAAAGGAGAATGTTAGCCGCTTTGAGACTCCTTAAAGGGAGTGAAAGGCGGGATATCAAATCCAAACTCTTCTCTTCTTCTTCTTCTCACTCTGAATTGGTTTCATGACATCTTCATATAGCCAAATCTGATATGTGATGATATTGTGACATCATCATACTGGCCATGTGAACCTCATGGTTATCTTCCAGTTCAGATCATCCTCCTTGGGCTGTTTTTTTAATTTGCGAGGGGAAATGGGTTGGACGGAAATGGGTTGGGGGAAAGGAAAGAATCACAGAACGCTGCACAAGATGTAGCTTGAGTGTGAGTCACAATGCCCTGCAATTGATGACACATGAAAATTCCAAAACGCTAAGCTCTGTCAAAGTGCTCATAGAGAAGTACCTAGATCAAAACCGTGAGTTCACTGAATTGAGACAGCAAAGTAGCTTTTCTAGCAATGCTCAGTTTTATCATATTTCCACAGTCTCGGCTTTGGTTTCTTCTCATTTCTAAGCTATGAGAAAAGAATTGTTTTTAAGTAAACGTTTTTACACTTCGCTACAATTATGAGCCACAATGTGGTATGAAATGAACGTGCATATCGTAGGGTTTTTAATGACAGTATTTCCTATAGTTAAACATAAGGATAACTAGCTAAACTGACTTCAAAATATAATTTTGTTTTTGAATGCTGTTTTCCTAGTCACTGCTGTTCTAGCTATGACATTAAAGCAACAAATGCTTTATCTACCAAAAACAAACGTTGCATTCCCTTCACCAAGTGGCAACTCTGCTTGTAATAAAATTAAGTGGAACTCCAATGAAAAGGTTTTCAGCTGTGTGCAAAGAAGAAACATAGAATGCGGACTACCCGCACCACATGTTTTTAACCCAGGTTTTTATTCTCGGAGAAAACAATACAGTAAAGCTCATATTGAAGAGGATCTGCACTGTTCTGGTAATACTATCATGTAAGTTTCCATATACTGAAAAGGCTTTAATGTGTGGGTCTTTAGAACTAAAATATGGTAGAGTGTTTCTGTGGCATTATTTCCTGAATTGAACAAAGGAAACGAAACAGCAACAACACTTGTTTTGGCCATGCTTAAGGCTAAGCTGCGCCTGCTGCAGTAAATCTTTTGACTGGCTCTTCCAGTTTTCTTTCCGACTCCAATCCTACGTAAACTAACCTGGAAGTAAGCCCCTACTGACCTCAGTATCACTTAGTTCTGTTAACGCTTCCCCACAATCTGCTGCTATTTATCCCTCGGGGTCAAGAGAAAGTGTTCATCTCCTTCCATGCACCTGGGCCTCAACTGTATTTGCATCAAACACACCCATCTCTTTCCATGCACCTCAGCCTCATCTGCATTTGCATCAACTGCATTTGCATTTGCTAGACCGCTATCAAACTTTTGCATGGGATCCGAGTGCGGGTTTGCAGCCGCCAAGTCGCTCGGTCCTAACTTCTTGGCGACTCAAGCGCGTGCCCTCTTCTGCATGCAGGCAAGAAACTGCTAATGTAAAACAGAAGGCGGACAAAAGCTGCTTTGAAAAACACACAACACGAATGCAACCATCCCGCCTTACCCGATGTAGATTTTTCCACCCCCGCCCCCCCCCCCGGGGAAAGATGCTTTCCTCTGACAATTTAGGCTGAAGGAAACGACCATTTCCCTTTGCAAATAACTGCGGCCTGCGCGCACATAGAAAGCGAGGGAAAGAGAGGCGGAGAGGCAGGGAATGCAGCCTGGTTCTTCTGGACGTCCTTGCATCCCCGCCGTTGAGTTTGCAGAAACTGCAGTCCAAACAAACGCGAAGGGTGGCGACGCCGAGATGCCCGAAATGCAAAAGGGGCCGGTGCAGAGAAGGAGGGGCAGGAGAGGATAACTCGGGGGGCTGAAGGAGACCCCCCCCCCACCAAAAAAATGCAACGCTGGATATGAGGCGGCGTGAGGTTGGCCGCTGCCCGGAATAGGGCCAGGAAGGCGCCGCCTCGCGCCTGAGGAGGAAGGACCCCCCCCCCGGCCCGTTCCCATGGCGACTGCTTTCCTGTAACGCGCGCCGGGGCCTGAAGGAGGAGCGCGAAGGCCTTGCTTGGCTTCGAGGCCATGCACCACCCTATGGAGGCTGGTGGGGGAGAGCCCGCTTCTTCTTCTCCTGCTGCTGCTGCCTCGGAGACGAGCGGGAGTTTCGGGGGCTTGCCTGGGTATGGGGGGAGAAGAGCCTCGGGACCAAAAAGATGGCGGGGACAGGGAGGCCCCGAGCCAAGGAAGCGGCGCGCCACTTGCCTCCCCAAGGGGCGATGCCGCGGCCTCAAGTTCGCGCTTAAAACACTCGCCTTTCTTGCTCCCCTCTCCTTCACCCTCAGCCAGTAGGTCCTGCAGGAGGGCAAGGGAGCCTGCTTTTCTCAGCTCCAGTTCTATACCCTCCAATATTTAACCCATGAAAATAGAAATGTCCCCTCCAACATGTCTCCAATGAAAACAGGGACATCCTATTCCATACCCTCCAGCATTTCTACAATGAAAATAGGGAAGTCTTATTCCATACACTCCAACATTTCTCCTGTGAAAATAGAGACATTCCCTCTGACATTTCTCCAATGAAAATAGGGGCATGATACCCTCTAACGTTTCTCCAGTGAAAATAGGGATGTCCTATACCCTCCAGTATTTCTCCGATGAAAATAGGGACATCCAAAGGAAAAGTGGGACATTCAGGGCTCAAATCAGAAATGGGGATGGCTTCTGTAAATCTGGGACTGTCCCTGGAAAATAGGGACACTTGGAAAAGGTCTGCATTCTCCCTCCAGATTGGAATGGGGTTCAAAAAACCCCATCTCTGGACGTTTCTCCCCCCCTCAAGTGAGGGTTAAAAACAGTTTGGCATTCCCCAGGTCGCTTGGTTTTCATTTTGTTCTTGCCCATGGTGGGAACTGTGGCTAATCCCGTCTCCCTGCCATGTGTATAAATGTGACAGGAGACATGGGGAACATACATTTGTTGTAAAGGGATTAAGTGATGGAAAGAAAGGAAATAAAATTGCATTGATTAGGGTGCATGTCTGATGCAAAATTGCCTTCCACCCACTTTCCGCCTTGTTAGAAATGTGGCTGCATGGGTAACAAATAGCAAGGCGCAGCCAAAGCATTACGAATGGCAATGTGCATTGCTGTTTAGCACTTCATTTCTCATTTCCCCTTTCATTCTTTTCCCAGCCTAAGTAATACCTGCAAATTAATGAGCCCCTGTTGTTTCCCCGGCACTCTAGTGCTTCACACTTCTTTTTTTCCTGATTAAGGCAATGTATAAAAGGTAAAGGGTCGAGTCGTGGCCGACTCTGGGGTTGCGGCGCTCATCTCGCTTTATTGGCCAAGGGAGCCGGTGTACAGCTTCCAGGTCATGTGGCCAGCATGACTAAGCCGCTTCTGGCGAACCAGAGCAGCGCACGGAAACGCCATTTACCTTCCCGCCGGAGTGATACCTATTTATCTACATGCACTTTGACGTGCTTCCGAACTGCTAGGTTGGCAGGAGCAGGGACCGAGCAACGGGAGCTCGCCCCGTCACGGGGATTCGAACTGCTGACCTTCTGATCAGCAAGTCCTAGGCTCTGTGGTTTAATCCACAGCGCCACCTGCATCCCATAAAGCAATGTATACACCCCAGTTTATTCTGCAACCAATGTGCTCCCAATGCAGTTTTGGGAAGTGGTGTATGCACAGGTGTTCGCCACCATATATATCCTATTGTTTCTTGTGAAGTACTGCATTCTGATACATTCCCTCTCAAACCAGCTTTAATCTGAATTGAGAAAAAAACAATTTAGCTGCACTTTAAGCCAGTAATGAGTACACAGCCTCAGTCCCTTTTCCCACCGTTCCTGATTTTGCCTAACATATCTGCTTCTTCTGATTTTTATTCCTATTGCACACTTCATGTCTTTTTCCTTCTGCTCTTCTTATCAAATCACTCCGGATCTAGGTCCTTCTAGACAACCTATTTGCGTTGATGTCATAAGATCAAAGCACCTCTTTCCAAATAAAAGAATATTGTTTTTTCTAGTCCCTCAGACAATGGGAATGCCATTGTGCATGTGTCACCTATTGGATAGTGCCTATGAAACTGCTAGGAGTCACAACAAAAGTCATCCTGCTCTGTCAATATGCTTTGGCTTTGTTAAATAAATGCTAATTTTTCTTTTCTTTTATTGCTTTATTAATTTCAGTTCCTTAATGTATGCATTCACGGTGCCCCATGAGAGTCACTGCTCAGCCCATGTTTTACTTTTCTTTTTTATTAGTAAACACTGTGAGCCAGACCTTGCCTCTCCCCAAAGGAATGCTCCTATTTTTCAAACTTTTTTTTTAAAAAAACACACCAATGTAATCATTTGGAGAAGGACTCTCTACTCTGCTGTCCTGAATCAGCACTTTGATTTGTTAAAAAAGAAAAGAAGTAATGACTTTCACCTGTTACTGTGTTAGCTGGAGTTGGAACAATCCTTACTCTAAGAGCGTGGGGTGGGGAGCAGGATCCTATATGACCTTTCACCCCTCCTTACTCTGTCATCTGCTGTCACCGACTGCTCCTTTGTAGTATATCCTTCTGCCATTCCCAGTTTTCTTATACCCATAAGCCTACCCAGATGAATATTAGCTTGTTTCCTGGTGGACAGTTCACAACTATACCACAAGTATGGATGTTTCTTCTTTCCATGACACTGTAACACCATGGTGATCTTTTTTATTTTGACTTTGGCAATCCTAACCCTAGCACAGAATATGACTTGGTTGTGCCTTTTGTCACCATGCTTTGTCATTAAGGAGATCCTCTTTCCTGCCTAGCCCATCTTGATTTCTTTATCTTTTTGTTTCATTCCTAATCTGCATCTAGGTTGGTCAGGGGAAGTAAGAACAACAAGTCTGCTAGCTTAGTGGGAAAAGAAGACTTTATACCTGGCATTTATGGGAACAGCACCTTCTCTCGCCAGGTACACTAAACTTTTAGTCACAGAGACAGCTTTAAAACTATGTTTCTTCTGCACATCCAGTCTTGTGACCAAGTAGGTATGAATTTGTCACATTAATAATATAATACATTCTTATCCCTATATTTAAGGTGAGTAGTTCAGTTCAGTTACAAGGAAAAGCCATACAAATGTGGAATAAAAACAACAAAAGCCTGTCTTTTGATAGGTTCCAAGGATATGCACAAGTTAACAAAAAATGGGAAGTAACTAACAAAATGCTGTCCTGTAAGTATTTTTGTGCTTGGTCAAAAACTCAGAATGGCAGCTTGAGACTTAACTTAAAAAATAAATAAATCTTGCACTGATGGTAAAAAGGGTTCTAGTCAAACCAAACCAAGAGCCAAATAAACAAGGCCCAGATTACAAGTCTCAGGTGTCTCAAAGATGCAGAACTGATAATTGGAAAGTCCGACTAACCTTTTTTTTCATTTGTAAGAATAATTAGAATTTTCATGAACTGTATTTGCTTATTGGTTCAAAGTGGCTGCAGACGTGGAAAGCTCTCAGAGCTGCCCATCCTCACTTCTTGGAGTGGAATATATGCTGGCTTTGACATCGTACTTGTTCTTTTGTAAAGAATTATTAGATGGTGTGGGGAAGGGGGGGTGAATCTTACAATATTCTTACATCGAGTCTTCTAAATGTGGAGAAGGTGTGTGGTGCTGTGCAGCTACGCTTCCTGGTGGCAACATGCAAGGTATCTCATTCCATGCCAGTCATTCTTGGAACACCCAGTTTACAGAGATAAGCCCAGATACAAAGCTAGACATGTGTATTGTAAGGCTAGCCTCTTGAGCATGTGTAAGGCTAGCCTCTTGAGCATGAGAGTAGGTATTTTCCTTTCCCCATAACATTTCCTGCGTAGACAGTTTTATGCAGTGGACAAATTATAGTGGTGGTGAAATGAAATCCACAAGCCCCTGCAATACCAATTTTATCCAAATGATGTCACCCAGAAAAGAGGTTCTAGAAGCCTGCACCCCCCTTACAATTCTCTGAATCTCACGAGTGGAAACCTTGCGGTCAGTCTTGACCTCCGTTCTGATCTCAGTGGGGGAGTGACAAAATCAGCTTTCCTTTTCCAGCTTGTTGTTTTGGCTGTAATAATTGGGTTTCGAGGGCATAAAAATTGAAAATCCCAGTGTGCTTACAGAACCTCACACATAGCCCTTTAGATCATGAGTTTTGTGAAAACCTATGATATACAGGCAGCCCCTCGCATATGTGCATTCAAAATGTGCTTGACCATGTATATGTGCATTGCACCAAACCCGGAAGTGACCCGGAAATGTCATAAAGTCACCACTGAAACGCCACTAAAAGGGCGGAATGGGGTGTTTGCAGGCTTTTTCAATGGGCTTCATTTGTACACAATTTCACCAACGCGCGTGGTGCCATGGAACGTTACGCCCATGTAAAGCGGGGCTGCCTGTACAGTGTATTGTTGTAACACTCCCCCCAAAGTTTATGGTTACATTGTTTTGAACGGCTTTTGGATCGCTTTGCCATTTCCTTCCTCCTTGCAGAGAAATATTTGAGGTCAATTTGGGAAAGTCAAAGTGGTTTCAGGACTGCTCTCCTGTACTATTTCAAACACTTGGCTTATATACTTGCGTATGTGTTTGCCTTGTACATTTATGAACATTTATTTTATATTTGGGACCTTAGAATTCTTATAGCATTGTGTTTCTTTGTTGAAGTTTCCTGGGTAATAAAACCCAGTTAGGTTCATCCATGCATATCTTAAGCAGAAGGAGCAGGATTTTGTTTGCCTGTTCTGCAAGCCTACATAAAAATAAGCCTTATTGGGGCTTTCATCAGTGTAAACCTGTATATGATTTCACTTTAACAACAGTTTAATAACTTTAATAACAAATGTTTATTACTGTTGTTTGAATGTACGGATTTATATGTTTTATCCTACCTATAATTCTCGATCAGTTCCCACTCTGTTTAAAACATAAGTTTAAACTGTGATAGAGTTACAGAGCACCCTAATCTCCATGAGCGGTGCAAGCTTCCAGGCATGCTTTACTCACCAGGGTCTGTGTTTCCTTGGGAAAATGGGGTGTAGCGGAGACTGTAGTGTCTTTATGATACATGGTTTATTTACACATATATGCGACGTAAGTCTACCATGGAGAGATCTCCAGCATTATAATCCAATAACTTCTGGCTTCTCCCATAGTCATAGCATTAGATTCAAAACAGACATCAGTATCCTCCTTTTTTTTTACTCTCTGTCCAGCCCACTGCTTATCTCCTAACTTCCATTCTAAACTCTAACCTTTAAAGCCCTAAACGGCCTCGGTCCAGTATATCTGAAGGAGCGTCTCCACCCCCATTGTTCTACCCGGACACTGAGGTCCAGCACCGAGGGCCTTCTGGCGGTTCCCTCACTGCGAGAAGCCAAGTTACGGGGAACCAGGCAGAGGGCCTTCTCGGTAGTGGCACCCCTGTGGAATGCCCTCCCACCAGATGTCAAAGAGAACAACTACCATCAGACTTTTAGAAGACATCTGAAGGCAGCCCTGTTTAGGGAAGCTTTTAATATTTGATGTATTACAGTATTTTAATATTTTTTTGGAAGTCGCCCACAGTGGCTGGGGAAGCCCAGCCAGTTGGGCAGGGTATAAATAAAAAAATATTATTATTATTATTATTATTATTATTATTAACCCACTGCTCTAAACCTTGGCTTTTATCCCCTGAGGTAGGGAGGAAGCCAATATGTGCTTTTCACACTTAGCCCCTTTGATACTTCATAAATGTTTGTTCCCCCCACTCCCAGGCTATGATCTCAAGGAAGCTTGTCTGACTTAATTGGCACCTAACTCATGTCAATTCCTAGGATTCAAGTGGGGTCACAATTTAAAACATCTGTCTGACTGAATTAGCTCTCACGTATGCTAATTACAGGCTTATCAGTGGGTCCACCCCACCTCTTAAACTACACCCTAATACACACTTGGGTCTACCTTAAATACACATGAGTCTGGCTATTTCCCCGGTTCTAACATCCCAGCCTTAATTAAATTCTAGCACTATCTAGAATTCAGGATGCCTTGCATCCACAGATTCATATGCAACATATATTTCACTTTCTTCATATATGCAGTTAGTGAAACATAAGATAAATGTCATTACAGAAACCACACTTCTGTAATTTGGAATCTGATTTTTCTGCTGAAAAGAAATTTCATTCATCAGAAGAGAAGATTGCTAGAGAAGGTGAGCAAGTGCAAATATTCTATAAGCTGAGAAATTATAAAACAACTTTTGTAAGCAAAACTCAACTCTTGGTCTTTTACAGGTGTTCTTACAGGTGCGTTTTATAAGGTAAGAACAAAATAAACATCAATCCTTTAAGAATAATTTTTAAAGAAGCCTATGCTTTCTTGTCATGATTCTTATTTCAAAGAAAAATTCATATGCATTATTCAGGTGTGAGTCCTTGAAGGATTTTTCCAGTTCCTTCACAAACAAAATTGAGGTTTTAGCTGCCATATAGCTCAATCAATGCCTATTTATTTTGGGACTTTCTACTTGACATTGTACATAGGATTGCATCGTTAGTGAAGTTGTGTGAATACCTTGGCAGATATACAGTAATACTGCACTTCACGTGTTTATCTAAGGCTGCTTCTATTTGGAGAACATGGCAGGGATGTTGATCATCATCTTTTTTTTTTATGCTGCCATTAAAAAAAAAATCATGCTTGAAGCATCTTTCAACAAAGAAAACAGGTAAACATCTCAGAAATCAACAATCACAGAGAACAATTTCATAATAAATTAATTTTAAAAGGCAAGCAGATATAACAGCAAAAAAACCAACATTTTCATGCAATATCTATAACAGCATTCCATTAACAACATTTCACTTCCTGACCATAGCAAAAATAACAAGGGAGCTTGACAGTTTGACCTTGGTACTAGACATTTCCCCATAACATTTCTCACAGTCCATCTCCTGCAGCATCTTCTTCCAAGGCTTCCAAAGGCAGGAGATGGGGAAGCTGGAGACACCTCTCCCATGATGTTGTTTCAGCACACTCAGCAACACAGCCACAATGGACTTCTAGCCCATTCTTCTACTCCACACTGCAAATGTGGAATTGGAGCTGTTCACACAGGCAGCAAAAGCCAACAAGCGATTTCAGCAATGGCGCTTGTGCCAAACCCCACACTACTTTGTCCCTTGTTTCTCCAGTTTTGCATGCTGCACTTTTAATATAGCAAGAACCACAATACATACGGCAGCTTTTTGACTGCAGTGCAGTTACGATCTCAGGATTTTTCACTGGTAGATTGCGCTGCTGCAATGACTGTTTCATGATGTTCATAAGAAATACAGTAGTATAGTGCAGCCTTCTTCAAGCTTGGGTCCACAGATGTTGGATTACAATTCCCCTTATCCCTGACTATCAGCTAAATTGCTTGGGTTTGATGGGAGCTGTAGTCCAACAACATGTAGGAACCCAAGATTGAAGAATTCTGCTGTAGTGTACTGGTTGCTAAGGATGATTCAGCAAGTCAACCATGACTGCGTTTCTTTCATACTTTTATTGCTAGTTGTTGACTATTTTATATTAATCTGAGCCTTTTAATTGTGTTTTAAATCTAGACTGTTTCATACCTTCTCTCTTGCAATTATTTCCCCATCTTTTATTGATTCTTGTTGATTTTAATAATGGTATATTGTATTATTACCATTATTTTGCTTGTTTCTTTGGAAGCTACCCAGGGAATATTTATTGATGGGCAGCTGTATAAATTCAGTATGCACAGATAATCAATTAAAGCAAACTTTCAAACATATATGCTGCTAGCAGTCATTTAAAAACAAAAAACCCTGTTGGTGCAAGTGTTGATAGTTATTAGCTCTGCGTCTTTGAGACACCTGGACAACTGAATGCTGTCATCTTTGCACTCCCTATTACGCTTTATTTTGCTTTCATTTTAGAAGTGATCATTTGGCTCAGACTCTAGCAGGGTCTATCCAAGGCCTCAGGTGGTTGAAAACATTTCAGATTAACTGAATTTGTAGCATAAATAGTGGTAAAAGACTAGATGGACATTGCAATATACAGTAGCAACATAGCTTGAAACCTGTGCTTCCTCTTTGCTGCTCATACATGGATCCTTTCTGGCCGTATGTGCCTCAAGTCTACCAAGCCAGCTTGTCTTATTCAGTTCTAGAATCACACACAAATCCTTCAGTAAACCTCTTTAGGATTTCTACAGTCCAACAGGTGGGTCTGAGGTTAGGTAAAGGTAAAGGGACCCCTGACCATTAGGTCCAGTCTTGACCGACTCTGGGGTTGCGGCACTCATCTCGCTGTATTGGCCAAGGGAGCCGGCGTACAGCTTACGGGTCATGTGGCCAGCATGACTAAGCCGCTTCTGGCAAAGCAGAGCAGCTCACAGAAACACCGTTTACCTTTCCGCTGGAGCGGTACCTATTTATCTACTTGCACTTTGACGTGCTTTCGAACTGCTAGGTTGGCAGGAACAGGGAAAGAGCAACAGGAGCTCACCCTGTTGTGGGGATTCGAACCGCCGACCTTCTGATCGGCAAGTCCTAGGTTCTGTGGTTTAACCCACAGCGCCACCCGTGTCCCGGGTCTGAGGTTAGTTTTAGGATTAAAACACGAAGCATGATTCTTTAGAAATGATGTTCTGCCTTACAAATATTGAAGTGGCTCTACTCTTTTACAGGACCATTATAATGCTGCAATGGAACAGCTGGCAGCTCTTAGCTTGTCCAAAAATACTAGGACATCCCAGGTAGTATTCGTTTGCCAAAATGTTTTAACAATCCAGTTTACTTACTTTTGAATTTCCAGTGTTTGTTCTGAATTGCATACCAACAGCATTTTGTTTTTAAATGTTCTGCTTATTTCAGCTCAGCCCAAATAGCTGCAGACAAGCACCATATCATTCCTGGAGCTATATACATAATCAAGGCAACAAGGCAGTGAGCAGGTAAAGAAACGTGTTCTTAACTTTTTAAAACAAAACTGAACAGAACAGTCCAACATAAGCAGATAGCCACTTCTTCATTTAGCAAAAGGAATTGTCAACAGCTTTAGGAAAGCAGAACCAGTGACCCTGATTTGAATAATAATAATAATAATAATAATAATAATAATAATTATTATTATTATTATAATACCCTGCCCATCTGGCTGTGTTTCCCATATATAAAGGACTTGAGTTACTATCTGTAGGATAGTAAAGTATTTGTTGGTTCAAGGAAAAAATAGGTATAAAAGGAGAATTACCTGGATGCCAGAATCTAGGTTTGGGGCAAGAACTCTGGGGGGAGAGAACACCAAGAAGAGATTTAAAATCACAAAACATGCAGCAAAGCAAAGCAAGGAAATACAGGCTGTTAGACCTTTAAAATGCCATTGTGAGTTCCAAAACTTCCCTCTTCCTTTAGCATAGAAAAAGACCACACGTTCAGTAAGTTTAAAAATAGGTATCAGCTGCAATACCATATGCTTATTATGGGGGGCCTTCCTGCAGAATGGAGGAAGAGGGTTGGACACTCCCTCTACCCCACAGAGCCCTGATCCAAATTGAAGACGACCACCACCATCTTTTGAAAAAGACAATGGGAGCATATTGCTTGTGTACTGTGTACTGCATATGAAACTTAATGCACCACTGGACAAGCTACTGTGGTTATATGTTATGCTTGTATTTACATGAAAACCAATAAAAATTATTTGGGGGGAAAACAATGGGAGCACTAAAACCTAATTTGTTCCCAAATGGTGCTTAAAAGTTAAAAATTGGCTTCATTTCCCCTGTGGTAACAGACATTGATAGACTAAACCTCTGTGGATTTTTAAAGTATCCTATGCTAGTAGCTTCTATGGCTTCCATTTGCAAGGAACTGCATAGAACAGTTATGGGCTGCTTGAAGTACCTTATTGTTTGTCTAGAGCCTTCTTTTGGTCTGTCTGCTTTTGAGTGTTAATTTGCTGAAAACATTAAAGGCCTGCTTCAGGGTGCATATCAAGGCACTTTGGCTTCAAATATATTTATTTTTCTATCCAGGATGAGTGATGCTGTTGGCTCTATAAATTGTCCACTAGAAGGGTAATGTGATACCATTCCATATTCTCTCTTTTTCCCCTCAGAGACTTCCATAGACGTTTGGGGGAAATGCCGTCTAGCTCCAGTGATGTTCCTATAAACTTCATCCACACTAATAATCCTCTGGTACAGTCTTTTATAAAGAGATGCCACACAGTTTCTTATCTTGAAACCCAGAAAGCAGCTTTGGAGAACTGCAATAGAAATGGAGATGGGGATTTTTTAAAAAACGAAGCCATTGCTTCTGCTGCTTATCCTGCTACAGATGGTAGTAGTGATGACATGCTTTCTGTAATCAGATCGAGTTTGAAAAGAGGAAATGGCAGTGTAGAGGACAAGCCTTCAATAGAAAAAGAGATATCTGAAAATGAGAAAAGAAATAAGGAGTTGCTGAAATATTTAAAAAACGTGAATGTTAACCTAAAACCGGATCCTATAGAAGTCAAGGAAGAGGTTTCCTCTTCATCTGAGAGTGATACATTTTCATACCCTGATTTTCTTCCCCCGCCTTACAATACCTGGGATTTACAAAAAATGTCCTCATCAAAATTTGATGAATGGAAATCATCCTTTAATCCACCTCTCGAGGAATCACTTTGCAAGCTAATTTCTCGTCTTGTGGAAATGGAGAAGTTACAACACTTGACGATATTAAAAGAAAGGACAAGAGAGACTGTTTCTCCCACTATGGCGGTTAACAACCGCACCAGTTTTTCAAAAGATGCACACCAGTTTAAGCAACTGAAGCAATCCGATAGTTCATGTCCTCAGGCAGGTTTTGATGGAGATCTTCACCATTTTGGCTGCTGCATGCAAGAATTGGACGTGCCAAAATGCACTTGCCAGCGCTGTCATAGTAAGTGGAATTCTGGAGCATCGTCCCCTGCACGTCCGTCCACAAAGCCCTGCCGAGCATCGTGCAGTAGGTGCAACAAGTGCTCCAAAGCTCCAGTAATCTTAGACTCAAGAAATGTACCCGCACGGAGAGCTCTGTCCTGCTCTGGAAGCTCACCAAAAATTCGATCCGCTGTCAAAACAACTTCAACAAAGTTGCTTTTACCCAGTGCAGCTGTAGCTTACTCCTTACCTGACAGCGAAAGTTCAAAATGGAAGCAGCCAAGGACAAAACGAAAACCTTGTAGAAAAAATGGAGCGTTAACGAGTAAACTAAAATCCATACCTGTTATTTCAAAAGAAAAATGCTCGCCTGCTGACCAGCAATGATCTGTTGAACTAAGTCATCAGGCATTTGTTAGTATTCGAGCAAAAGGAATGAGCAATGGTGATTTGGAAAGCTGTATCCAGTTTTTAATCTGTGTTATATGAAAATATCAGATTTTATTTTTTTCTGGGAGAACATTTTCATGTAAGATTTTCAAAGAAACGGATAGCAAAAAAGGATTCCTACCTTTCTATCATATAGTAATAATTGTAATCACAGTATTCTTTATCTTTTAAAAAAATTAATGTTAAGATGGTTTTTTTATATAAAAAAGTTTAAATTGAATAGGCAAATAAAGTGCAGTCCTTGTGCTATTGGTGTGGTTCTAAACTGTAAAAGATAAATGAGGAATTAAACATGCATTGATAATTGACTTCAGAGGATTACTCTAGTTTTATATTGATAAGCTAAAACCATAACTTCCATGCTCAGAGGCAATACACTTCTGATCAGATACTAAGGGGAAATCAGCATAATTTGGTTATAGCCATCTGAAGTCATCCTAATGCCATCGGGTTTACCGGTTGGAGATATAATATCATACTAGATTAAAAGACCTAGATATCTGGTCTGGATTTTTTGTGTACTTGTAATAAATTCGTATTTGGAAATTTGCCAGACTGGAAAGGAAACCACTGCAGATTATTTTTTTGCAACAGTATAATTTAGCCATTTAACAGGTAGTCCTGTCAGCTCCTAGTTGATGATAGATCAGAGCAGCTCTTCCCCTTTGCCTGCAGAGGGAGATCCAGAGTGAGAGATCCATCACTGGAGACCCATTGATTTTGACCACAGAACCCCCCTCTGCTGTCAGTGTGTCTACAACACAAGGGAGAACAAAAGGGGTGTGCTGGTGCAGATTGAGGGAGGCCTTGGATCTGCAGGCTCCCAAGTTAAATATTTCCAAACTAGGAGGAAAATTATTCCAATGAGAGGGAAATTGAAGGGGGGTGGGGAGAGGAGCACTGGTGTTTAGAGTAGGGGGAAACGTCCTTCCTCAGCTTTTGCCTTGACTGGTGTTAAGTCAACAGGCTTTGGACATGGCACTTCCTCCGCCAGAGATGCTTCTCCACTGTGGTAGGTATGCTCCGCATATAGGTTATTCTAGGTAAATCCAATGTGTTAGAAATTGTTTAAACTGCTTTTTAAATTCTGACTTTCAAAAGGTGGTTGTGGTGACAGAAACACAGTATGGAGTTATTGTTTACTAGATTGTGACTTTTTGGGTGGAAAATAGATTTCTAGTTGGATCAAAACAAGGTAAAAGTGGAACTCTGCTTGTGCAGTGGTGTTTGCTAGATTTCTCCCCCTTCCCCACTACAGCCCCCCTTCCCTCAAAAGCTGCTCTTGAGGGTTGATTTCTGGTGCAAACCACACATGGCAGGCACTTCCATCAACCACCACCACCACCACCACCACCAGGTGATTGCTCAAATATTTGGCTGTGGACATCCGTTCATGCAATAGCCTATGCTGTCTACCAACAAGGGTCTCAGTACCAAGGGCTCAGTTCAGAATGCAGGATGGATGAGGCTTATAGTCTTGTTATAAGACTTAAGTGCAGAGCTATACCAGTGTTGAGCAACAAACATCTTCTATGGTCAATTTGCATTACTGAAAGTACATTTTGGAGAAATCAAAGTTGCTCAGTGCTGAAGGCCACAAAAAGACCCATGGCACCCTTTATCAGTTGCTTTGAATTACAGAACAGTTCTTAAAAAAAAAAAAGCTTCAAAATGAAAGCTATTAAAATCTAATCTACCTGAAGATTTCCTGGGGCATGTTTCATTACCGTAATTGAAATGAGTGGAGTATATGATGTGCTCCTACTTATATGGAACTTTCTGCTGAGCACAGACTCCCAATGTCCTTGATATAAGGAGTGGCGGTGGGATCTCATTTTAGGCTCCCATGTCCCACTATGATGAAAAAGGTATAGGTTCATTTCTTCAGTGGCCAGCGAGATGTAAACTTGTCCCTCAGTTGTACCACTTCAGGCTGCAGCTTGGGCTTATAGTGATTGAAAGCTCTTTCGTACAAAAATAATTTCCTGGACCAAGCAAGCCAGATTCAGAGAGGCTAGACTGAAACCAGTCTCCTGTCATCTACCCACTACCCCCATGCGACCTGAGAGGTTGCTAATACTTTCATTAGTACAAGTATACATACTGCAACCTACAGCCAGGGAAACCTGTAGCTCTCCCACTGTTGTTGGATTACAACTTCCCATTGTTCCTGACCATTGAGTGTGCTGGCAGGAGCCGATTTTGGACTTCAGGCAGCTGAAGTCCAAAATATAAAAAGCCACAGGCTCCACCACTCCTGGTGTAAAAGAAAGTGATGCTATATTTGAATTGAAGTTATCCAACCACATTTTTATCAAGTATAAAATAATGAAATATTTAACTTTCAGTCTGATTACTTGCAGTTGCATTTAAAACCGAGACATTCTCTGGTTTTGTATTTGGGCATGGGGAAGCATGTTAAAATGGAACATGCAAATCCACTCTTTTCCTAGCAAATGAATTCAAACCAGATGAGTAAGATTAAAGAAAGGGAACCCTTAAAAATGACAAGGAACAACATAGTATGCTTCAAGTAGTGGATGATATTTATTTAGCAAAACATAATCACATGTAAGAGAAATACAAATACTGAATACAAAGCATGTTCGTTTCATTCATGTTTTAGGAGAGTGAATCACAAGCAAGCAGAAAACAAAGCAATCATATGCTGCTGTTGCTCTAAATATAAACCTGACTACACAAGTTTGAAAAAAAACTTTAAAGCAGTTATTATTTCATCCTCTACTTATAGTATGTTTCTATTGAAGAATACTAGAAGTGTGATGTTCACTCAAATACAAGACTTTTAGCACTTTAAAAACTTAAGAGATTTATTGTGATACAGGCTTCTGAGGACTAGAGACCATTAGCAGATGCATTAAGTGTTATCATCAATTGGCACATACACAAGTAGGTCTAGGGAGAAAATGTGGGAATTCTGAACCATTTTCTATTAATTCAGTCTGTGAAGAGGTTTACATTTTTTTGTATATTTAGATAAACTTGCAATACTGTTGTGTTCTCAAGACAGCATTTTCTCTAAACCCTTCTAAACAGTAACGTGTGCTCTCCTTTCATGTAAACTGACTGGGTTGTATCTGTTGTGCGACCATGAGGCATGATCACCCAATGGATATTTCTCTTCCACCCCACTCCCGCCTATATATATATATATTCCTGTACCTGCCAAAAAGCTTGCCATAATGTCAGGTGGCATCTACTGAACATTGTGGACTGTTGAATGAAGGTGCAATAGAAAGAGGGGAGGAAATACAATAGCATACTGGCACAAGAGTCCTCTTCCTGATTTTGAGCCCCCACCCCACCCCTGACCTCCTGGAAAGCCTTGGGGGGGGGTTAGGGGAGAAATGGGAAGGAAAATATCCATCTGTGTGTACTTACACAATACTGGATAAAAGCCCGTAAATTTTAACACTGCTTGATTGTAAAGAAAACAACAACCCTCAAAGCCGTAGCTTATATAGTTTTCATTTTATTAGTAATTTCAAATTAATGTGACAAACACATTCACTAGAAGGAATTACTTAATGGCAGCAAAAAATTTACAGTTACAGTAAAGAAAAGCAGAAGTGAAAGAATAACTTCTAGGTTAACCATGTTCATCAATGTTAGTTTGTGATAAAACACATTATCACAGAGATCAAGCTGTGCTTATCCACAATCTGAACTAAAATGAATGCATCTAAAAATCTGACAATGCCCAGGCATCATGGAGTTTTCTTGGATTGGGCTTGGGGAACCTGTGGCCCTTCAGATGTTGCTGGCACTATAGCTCCCATCATCCTGACCTCTCAACATGCTGGTTGGAGCTTATGGGAGTTGAGAGTCCAAATCTGGAAGACCACAGGTTCCCCACCTGTCTTAGATAAACTTGCAGAGCCTTTCTGTTAACTCAGTGTTGTGGCTAGTGACAAAGCTTACTCCTTGCTTGTGTTAACAACTCACTCCAGTTGTATGGTGAATGTAGTGTGGTTTTGGGCAAATCAATCATCTGGTGTTCATTCTTTGAACCACCAGACTAATACAATAGGTAGATCATACTGACTACATGGTTAGAAGCACATCTTAGGAATGCGTTGTTGCATTGTTATTTAATATTCAATAGAACTCGGCATAAGCAAACCCACAAAAACTTTAATAAGCTCGTTATTCATCAAACATCAAAAATGAATGGTAAAAATAGTTATCTTAAACCACTGCTTCACTTTTTGATGCACAAGTTCATTACTGTTTGTCAATCTCACAAAGATATCAGCCTTCTGTATTTTCATAGTCTGATCTGCCTCCTGAGCAAACTTCAATCCATGCAAATGTTTCTCAGAAATTTTCTGCCACTTACCCTACACAGGAAGGGAAACACATGATTAGCAAAGGCAGAAATCAGTATCAGATATATCAAAGTCATTTCAAAATAACCTTGTGTGTCATAGCAACCTACACTGCAGCACAAGGATAAATAGAACTAGAAGAAATTCTTAAAATACATTTCCAAACTGATGCAATTGATACAGTAAATATACTGTAAAAAGCAGTATATTTAATTCTTAATTGACTGACCTGTGGCTTAAGTATATCCTCATTTTTCAGTCTGTTTTTTAAGCTTAGTCTAGTTTCCGTCAGAAAGCCACTCCACTTAAAAGTCTAAACTGGATTGCTGAGAGAAGCAAAGCTAAGTCCTATGATCTCCCACTACAATGTGAACTGAGTTATAAAAAAACTGGCCTACACCTCCAGAATCTCTGCTGGCTCTTCAGGTATACACCCACACAGCCATCCTCTGCAAAAATTCTGACCTCTTCTTAACACTTTGAGACATCCAAAGTAAGATTGATATTTTGCAGCCAAAGCATATATAATGCATGCCCCGGGATAAATGAAAGTTGCAGTATGCTGATACCTGCTTGCAAAAATTTAAATAGTATGTCCGTGAGCTTATCACTAGGGCTCCTTTGGCAGGAAGGGTGGAATAAAAATGTAATAACTAAAATTTACCATCAAATGTGCTTGACTCTTGCCTATAGTATTATAATAAAATATTTAACCATGCCTATCTCAAGTTTATCACAACAAAATCACATCACCCAAAAGATGAAACAGACACATTTTACATAAAAACACCACAACGGTACTATGCTAAGAACTGCCAGAATGGCAAAAGTGTAAATGAAGTCTATATATATCTCAGTGCTGTGAACAGAAAAAAAACTAGACATAACTAAATGAATGTTTTTCATATCTTTTATAGAACAGAAACCTTTGTTCATGTCTTCTGGTTTCCATCATCTTCATTTGAGCGGCACCTATAACACAAAGAACAAGTAAACAAGCAACTTTGTTTTTCTTAGGAACTGTTTACAAATCCTGTTGCCATAAGGTTGGTGGTAGCTGCTACAGGAGTTGACATGACCAACTCTTTTCATTACTTGTAAACGGGGGGCAAGGAACAATGGTGGAGGCAATAGAATTCTATGACAATCTGGGTCAGAATGCCACCTGGCGTGCAAGATAGCTTGGAGGTGTCGCCAAAGCAGTGTGCGCCACACTGCTCCGTGCAAATAACTATCAAGCAATCTACTTCTTCATTTCAGTGAGAGTGAAAGCTGCATTCTGTCTCCTGCACAAACAAGAAGTATTTTAAGTAATCTGACAGAGAAACAGATTTGCTACTTTTAAAGTAATTTTAACTGGAGAAGGAAAAGGGTAGAGGGTCAAGAAAGGCAGGTTAACATCACTTGCCTCCTTTGCAGTGTGCTATTTTAACATGGGGAGGGGGGATAGATCACCCCTTTGGCAAGCAGCGTGACTGATTGTACTAAATGCGCACAACTGGATGCAATTATCTGCCTAAATGGATTTTCAAAAATCCTATTTACAGAATTTCATGATTTGGGGTGTTTTTGTACACCTGTGCAACATACATGAAATACATACAAATAAGATAATACGTGAATTGGTTTTTTAATGCAAGAGTCGGATTGGTAAACGTTAATCCACTGAGTTTGGTACCTTCATGTTGAACAAGGAGCTATTGTTTAAGTTGTTGCTAAATGTTTATCTACACATGCTGTCAGAAATAACCTTGTTAGGAAGGTGAAGTTGGTGTCTCAGCAAACCAGACCCCCTGGAGTAGGCGTTGAGTGGCCTGTGACTTGCTTTCCTTGTCTCTCTCAGCACCATCAAAAAGGAAAAGTAAGAAAAACAGCACAAACATTAGTTAAAACCTGATTCGAATCCAACAACCTACAGGAATAAATTTACAATGAAAGTAGATAGTATCTGTAGGGTGCAGGGGGTAGTATCTAAACTGAAATGTGGATAATTAAGAATCTAATCTCTCTTTCAATGGGCCACATCTTTTATTAACTGCTTTAATTAACGGTCTATCAAAAACGAAAGATTCTTCTGATGCGATTACCTGAGTCGGCAACACTGGAGACAAAATCTTTTAAAAATGGCTACCAATGCCTTGTTCACAAAAGACTTTATTATCTAATGATGCATACTGAAAACATACAGAAATCTGCATGGTCCACTTTACATGCAGCAGAACAATCTTCACTTTACAATAAGTGAATGTCAACTGTTTTATGCAAGAGACAACACTTTAAAGTCACATTTCTTAAAGAAAGCTTCATTTACAAAAGAAATAAAAGGTAAAGAAGCAATTACCGCTTTTAAAAAGCAGCTGCTTTGTTCAAGAGTGGAAGGTTTATGCCTGTATTGAAAGACAACATGATCACAAATAATGAAAACAATGAACAAATGAAAAACACCTTTAGCATAAAGCAGTACACTTTCAAATGACATACAAGTAGCTAAAAAATCTTTATTATGGTGTTCTCTATCTGGCCATGAAATAAGGACTTTTGGAATTGGAGCTCCACATTTGTCGTTAGGAAATGAAAACTTCTCTAAGTATTGGCTCTATGCCATAGTGAACTGCATTTAACAAAATGTATAAAGTCTATATATATAGCAAGTTGATTTTTTAAAAGTGAAAGTAATAAACAGTACACTGAAGGCGCTCTCTCCATCAAGTGCACACTCCCCAATTTTTCTTTTCTTTGAATGTGATGATCAAACAGAAGCTGGAATTATGCCACAGTTGTAATGCCAGAAAACAAAAAAACAAGATCATTTATAAAAACATGCAGGGAATTCTGCTACAAAGCTATTGACCCTCATTTGCCAGTTGCTCCAGTACAATTAACATCTTAAACGTCAGTGATGTTGATGGTTTAGCTTACCTTCAGTGTACTGAAAGTTGTACGCAACCTGCTTTAAAAGAGGAGACCATCCCTGCGGGCAGGCTCAAGAAGGAATAGACCCCCTTCGGCACTGACTACACCAAGGGCATGCTGCTGTGGCCTGCACGCACACACCTAGGAAAATGCAATATAAACAGCATTTATGCTGGCCATTTTTCAGAGACCAAAATGAAGCCAAATCTGCTAAAAACCAAAATCAACCACCCAGTCTTACTGATATTTTAAGAGATGCTTTGTTGCATTTAGTTAGGGTGAGAGAGAGGGAGCATATGTGTGTGTGTGTGTTTATATATATATATATTATATATATATGTTTGGGAACTGCAGCCATATACGCTAGTGTTGTATTTCTGTGCAGTCTTGGCAATAAAACAGTTCTACAGTGAAAAAATCTTCACGTGAGAGACAAACAGATTTACTCTAACATTTCTAAAAGAAATATCCGCCTTGGTGTTAATTCAAATATATCATTCTTCCTCAACTTTGCAGGGTAATTATTTATATGCTATATGTACATTTATAAATTGCTGTGAAATTGCATCAGTCTTTGTATATTAACTAGTCAAACCCTTTGAACATCTTCGCTGGATTTAAATTTTCTCCTGGATGAAGGCATGCTGTAGCGCCTGGTTGATACTAATCCGTTTAGCTGGGTCTAACATGAGGATCTGGTCCAACAAGTCCTTCAGCTGGTGAACCTTTTTGCGCTGATCTTCAGGGAGGCGTTGGCACCCAATTAAATCTGCCAGCAGGTCCTTTGTTGGATTAATGGTGCTCATGACAGTTACTTTTTCCTACAAAGATAAGGGCATCCAGCACTTAATATCTGAGGCAACAATAAAGCCAGAAAATAGTATATGGACATTCCAATTTATGGTGGTACTTTGTTATTTTAAATGGGGCATATTGCATTCAACAGCTAAATGGAGTTTCTTATTTTACGGACTGCAGAAGGCTGGATCATGCTAGGTGAAAAGTGCTAGCATTTTCGTGGAAATGGAGAAAAAACTAGTAACTTTAATCGGATTCTAACTAAACATCTTTGATTGCACCCTAGTTCAGCCGCCTTCCCACCCAGCTAAAAGCTGATTATTACTGCGCTGTGAAAATCTTTTCTCTGAAGTCCTTCACAGCACCCAATCACTATTCCGTGTGATCACAGCCAAGGTGAGGAGAGCTACATCTCTTAGCTATGCCTGTGAACAGCACTGTAAATGGGTGAGCATCCATCATTTGCTGCACTTCCTTGAGCTTCTCTTTCCCTACTCCCCACCTTCCTCAACCACCACTAACTTAAGCCCCTCTCGTGCCAAATCAACGCTGCAGAACTGAGGCTGAAAGCAAAGCTACTCAGTGCACAGACTCAACAGTTCACTATTTAACATCAATGCAATCACAACAATTTTTGTCCCCTATCTTACCTTAACAAGGTAGATCTTTCAGACTAGAAGAGAAAATTGGGGTTCACCTTGGGGAAATAAAGGGAATGTACCCTCCAGATAGGAGCTTTCTGTGTATTCTGTACTGCGTGGACTGCTTTCTCTAAACTAAATAAGGATGAAAGTATTTCAACCTTCACTGTAAATCTGCAACTAGTGAATAGTTTGGGTATTCCGCTGAATCAGTTCAGCTGCTATTGTATAAAATCTTCATGTATTTGTTCATGTGGTTCTCTATGCTAATAAGTTTGCTGCCAATTTGAAGAATATGCTGTATATGGTTACTGATCTCTCCCAAGCTTGGTGTATGTCAATGAGTTTTAAAACAAGCCCTTCATACTAAAAGTTGCAAAATTTATATAACAACCATATTCAACAAATTCTAATTTAAACCTACAAAAAAGGCATGAGAAATTTCCTAACAGAACATCGCATTTTACTTAGTGTAGTTCAGACTTACCCTTTCTGTTACTTTATCTACCTCTATGTACATAAAGTTGAGATTTTGATCGAAGTGTTGATCTTTGAAGACTCCTTTTCGGATCATCTGGAAATAGATAGCAAATTGAAAGTCTTAAAAAGTCCACAAGTATAAAACATGAAAGCAATAATCTCAAGGAGACAGGCTTATTTCAACCATGTAGGCAAACTGGAAAATTAAGTGCACTTTATTTTACACAGATCTCAGAAGCTTAGGGCGTATGAGATCTTCAACTGATAAAAAGGTAGCATCTTAAAATAGGCCTCTACACATTTAACTCCAGAAAACTAAGACAAGCCTACATCAAAAGCCTCACGTTACTTCCAGAAAACATCAAGGGTCATTACGTTCTATTTCTTCAGATCACTGCAGAGAGAGAGAAAAATCTACAATAAAAAATGAGATGTCTTTTTCATTTGCATCAACGATAGACTGTTGTATCCCATACTCTCAGCGTGTGAGTGGAATGCATTTGTGCTCACACAAGAAGACTACATCTTCCTCTCTTCCCACCTGCAGCCCTCTGCATATCCTCCAAGTCTTCTCTAGAGGGTGGCATAAAGGGAGCTGCAGTGGGGAGGAAAGAAAGGTGAAAAACTGTTCTGCAAGCAGGAGTCCTCTCAGGCAATGGTGAGTTCCACCCACAGACTCTAGTTAGTGGGAAGTTCCACTAGAATTAAGTTTTAATAGCATATTGGCCCCTTTCAGAAAGAATATCCGCAGGCTGTAAACCATAGTTTAGGGGCAGGGTGAACAAGTTGGGATGTTACAAGATTCCTACAAGATCAGGGAAAATTCTAGAATGTTATTCATCTTTACAAGCAATTTATTTCTTTACCTTGTTTGGCATCTTTCCTTTGAGGTCCATAGCAAGTTTCAACATATGATTGTTGGTTTTCCCAGGAAACAATATTTTTCCTGTGTAAAGTTCATATAATGTACAGCCTACAGACCACATATCTATACCGTAGTCATAGATTTTGCCTATAACTGAAGGAGAACAGTTGTAAAATTAAAACCATTAATCATAGAAAATGACACACTCAAGTAAAGGTCACTCACTTTTCTAGGATCAGCCAGCCACAAAAAGAACAGAATAAATGAGTTGCAGTATCTATGATATTTCTCCCGTGCCACTCAGCTCGTAAAAATGGGTATACTATTAAAACATCATTGCCATCATATCCTTTTCTAAACTTCAAAATTCATCCATCAGTGATGCTCCACACCAGCCTTAATTTCTTTCAGATCAAGAGTGTCAGATGGGAGGTGAAAAGAGATTGGGTGAAAAGGTGGGTGAAAAAGTTTGTAGAACAGAGATTTTATGGTGTAGCAGCAGATAATACAGTACAATATACTACAGAAGCTTCCGTGCCCAGTCTGATCATCTGTTATGCAGAGGGAAAAGAATGTCAGAGGCAAGAGTGTGGCTTAGGCAAGGAGATGGGGAGATAGTATCAACCAAGTGAAAGGAAAATGGAGAAGCAGCAACTAGGGAACCTTGAAAAAGGAGGAGTGGCAAAAGACATTGGTGAAGGATGGAGGAGGGGACCCAGTAAGGGAAGACTTGATAAACCAAAAGCCAAGGAAACTTGTAGATGGAATTTGTTCTCCTTCTCGCAGTAGCCTGCCATACACCCATGCTAGTTGGTTGATTGATAACTATTAAAATCTAAGGCTGCATCAAGAAATTTTGCCATGTATAAAATTCAATTTTTGCGGTCCTTCTTCATAAATATGCAAGTTAAAATCAACATTAACTGCAGAATTCGAATGTAAACAAGAATATCTCAAGAGTAGATGAACTTACTAATTTCAGGAGCGCGATAAAATCGGCTGACAAGATACGGTGTGATGTCATTATCCGCAACATGTGAAGCCGACCCAAAATCGCAGAGTTTTAGAATAGTTTTAGATTCATTCACCTTAAAAAAAGCAACAAGAATTGTACTTAATGGAGAAAGTAGCAAATGACACTGATTGTGCAAACTAACCACCAACCTTTAAGAAGTTCAACATATGTATTTAGCACATATTAATACTGATTTTATTTAAAAGCAGGATAGAGTTCAAAAGCAAGGTGAATCTGAACACTGTGTGCTGTGAACCAATGGAAAGTGCTGTGACTTCATGCTCTGCTATGGGCTTCCTGGAAGGATCTGATAGGGCCGCTGTAAACAATAGGATGCTGTGAGTAAATAGCCCCACGGTCTGACCCAAAAGCTTTATTTTGTTCTTGGCATCTTTTAAAAATTATATATGTCAAAAAACCCATAACTGTCTGAAAGAATGTGTAACTTCTAGAGATGCCATATTTTAAAAGGAATTTACTCTGCAGTTAATACTGACATCTGTTGAGAAAAACTGTAATTTATTCACCTGATAGTCATGAAGAAGAAACATCTGAAATGAATTTGTACTTCACCTCACAGAGTTTGCACTTGAATTATTTTGCCCAGCATCCAATCTATGTTTTGTGGTTGTCAACAGCAATCTATTCCAATAAAGATTCTATATAGCTAACTTCCCAGCAGCCCATACCCAAATGTTTTCAAAAACTGTTCGGTACAATGTTTGCACAGAGTGGGTTACTGTCCTTATTCCATGCATCCTTGTAACTGTATGCATAACTAAAATGTTCCTTCTTATGCAAAAAAAAATACGCTGGAACTGTCAGGGGGTTGGAGTTAAGTGTGCCTACTGATACAAAGGCAGTTATGTCAGTGATGCATTTTCTGTGGAATGCTAATTTATCATGTAGGTGCATAAGCAGGTTATGAGAATAATTCTAAATTATACATTAAAATGCTAGCTAGCGTATTACAATTAGCACTGACCAAATATTAGAATTCAAATGTTGCCAGTAAACTACTGAAACTTAAAATGACAAGTAGACTGCTCCTACAATAATAATAATAATAACAACAACATTATTATTTATACCCTGCCCATTTGGCCAGGTTTCCCCAGCCACTCTACAAGTAATGTGAAGGCTGTTTGAGAGTGTGGTTGCGGCACCAGCAAGGAATTTCTCTGTGTAATGGGAGCAATCCATACGGTGAGAGAGCTCTATATGTTACAGTTGACCTAGGGTGGGTCACTCCACAGGGATGGTTCGCCATAAAGACCAGTCCTAAGCGATGGCACATCTTTAATTTGGAATGCAAGCTTGATTAAATTTGCTCTTATTTGTTATATTACTATACTAAGTTGGGTTGGATCTTATTCATAGAAATTGCTTCTTCCCCTTGGGGGAGGACATGTGGGACACCAGGGAAGGTAGCCATGATCAGGCAGTTGGGGAGAAATCAACCAGTCACTGATATTTTTCAGCATAAAATCCATGAGAGAGAGAGAGAGAGAATATGAATTAAATCTCATAGAAATTGACACAATGTAAACAGGGTATTGTATTTTCTTTTCCCAAAACTATCTGCAGGGTTGTAACAAAATATTACTTACTAAAATATTGTCTGGTTTGATATCAGCATGCAAGATGTTGCATCTTTTAAGAAGTTTTAATGCTAGGAACAGCTGCTGACTATATGACCGTACTGCCTTTATATGGAGGCCAACATCTTTTCCATATTTCTTCAGCACCTCTCGTAAGTTCATACTAAATTGAAAAGAGACACACAACAGATGGGGATAGTAGAAGGTGGAAGAAACATAATGTCAAACACATTAAAAATAGTAATACATAGTAATTCAATGTACAGGAAGTTTATAGAAGTCAATCTGTAATAACGTTGTTTAAACAACATTAACTTTATTTATTATTTGTAAAACTATTTTTATAACACCGTATCATATAAATGTATCACAGATAACAATATAAATCTTGAAAGATTTTTTATACCCCACCATTTCAGCCCATAACTTACTTGTAATGGACCACCGAAAAGGGTGTACTGTACTTAGCGACAGCGTTTGTTAGAAAATCTATTAGCTGAACATCAGGCGGCAGATTGCGAGTTGCGTCTATATAAATCATTGTGCACATGGAACAACTCAAACGTGTGCAGTGGAACTTCCGACTTCTCCTTCCTCTCCCCTTGCACACCCCCAGATCTGCTCTGCAGGGATCCCCAACTCTTCAGAGCAGATTTGGGGGTTGTGAGGAAGGGAAAGTGGGGTGTGTGTGTGTGTGTGCTCCATTGCACTCGTGGAAGTTGTTCCAGGCATGCAATGATTTAGTTGCAAATAACTGAGAAAACTTACATGTATTTATAACTGAATAGAGCTATTTCTTAGCACCTTCAGAGATTGATTTTCTAACACACACGAAGTAACAGGACAGAACCTTGATTACCAGAACAGAAATGACCCACCCTACATGAAAAGAATGCTTCTGTTTTGGCTCCGGAATTAAAAGATCGCTAACGTCTTCCATCAGAAAACACTGCCACTACTTTTAACTCTCCTAATTCTATGTACACATGGAATTAAAATTAATCCGTGTGTGTATAAACAATTTTTTAGCTTATGTTTTAATGAATAAATTGTCAGTTTGCATTTTTTAGTACAGAAAGTACTGATCTGATGTGTAGAGATCTTTCCTGTTCTGCTTCTTAGCTCAAGAAGTTTCAAGCAGCTTCTCTGTTTGAAAGGTTTCTGTTGTTTGGGTTATACCTTCTGGGAAGCTGAATATAGCAAATTTAAACAGGTTCTGTTATTCTTTCTGTCAAGGTCATGCCGACTATTATAGTCAGGCCAGGAGGATCCTGGGTTACTCACTTTCTGTCTCTTTGTTCTGTTTCTGCATGCTATAGTGTTAAGGTTTAGTCTTATTATAAATACTTGTAAATTTTCTTGTAAGCGCTGCAACTGGATTTTTATGGACTGTGCCAATCCTGAATGAATTGGATTTGTGACCATTATGCTCATTTGCCTTCAGTAGCAAGTCAAGCTCTGCTGGATAAAGTACAATTGCCTCTGGTCTATTTTTTGGGAACTCTGCTATGTGTTTAGGTTTTTTCCTCCCCAGAAGAAGCTGAGGCGACATAAATATTGTTCTGTGGCTTTCCAATTTTTAATGCCAGGATAATTCTATAGTTTTGGAACCTTCTCCTCTTGACACTATTCTGCTTTAATAGTAACCGTCTCTGATGGAACAAATTGCAACTTGACGTGTCAGGTCATTCTGCTTATTTCTTTTTCAAATATCCTATTCCAGAATACCCTGTTATATATATGCTGAGGAAGAACTACTTCTGAAACTTTCAAACAAGGTTTAGTTTAAGGAGATGAACAGGACAATAAGATGAACAGTCTAAACAGCATTATTTTAAACCTTACCTGAGTGGTTCAAATACTAAACAAAGGTGCTGCTTGTGATAAAAATGCCGGAACAATCGCAGGCAATGGAACTTGTCATCAGGATCTGCATCATTGAGTTTTTTCAAGAATTCCAATTCTTTTAAACCAGTTTTTTGCCTGAAAATAAATCCATTTATTATAATATACATCACAAAAACACCATTTAAAATTCAGAGGTTTAAATGATATAAAGAAATATATAAAGAAGCAACAGCAACAATATTACAACTACAAGGATCAATGTAATCTGAACTTAAGGGTTGCCACTACCAGAAGAAATATAATGCTCTCTGGAGACTAGGCAGACAAGGCAGCCATAAGGATAAGAGCAGAAGGACCTTATCTGATATGAGAAACTTCTGGTTTGCAACTGTGACTGAATGCATGCAAGACTGAAGCTTGCAAAGATTAGGCAAGAAGATAGAGAACATCCTGTTATGGGAACTTCCTGTTATGGGGAAGGAGGAGGTAATATGGGCTATTATAATCCCTAGAACAGGCATAAGCAAACTCAGCCCTTCAGATGTTTTGGAACTACAATTCCCATCATTCCTGACCACTGGTCCTGTTAGCTAGGGATCATGGGAGTTGTAGGCCAAAAACATCTGGAGGGCCGAGTTTGCCTGTGCCTGCCCTAGAATATTGTTCTTCAATCTAGGTCCCCAGATGTTGTTGGACTACAACACCCAGCCTCCTTAGGCAATGGCCAGGGATGATGGAAGTTGTAGTCCAACATCTGGGGACCCAATGCTGAAGAACACAGTCCTAGAATGTAACAGTTAATTCAGTGGAACAGCTTAAATGTCTCTTCAAATCTGCTCCAGAGGGTTGGAGTAGTTTTTGAAGAACAAAGGAGGTGGCATGGGGGCTGGAGAAAGGAGTGGAGGGAGACTGTCAAGTATCACCTCCATTTCTGTTCTGCGGACAGAAGGCTTCACTAGATTAATAAACCGTCTTCCAGCAGATGAACACCAACTCTTTACAGTTAGTCACTCAACTACTGAAACCAGCAGCTACAGGTTAATAGTTTACAAATAACAGGATTCTATATATTTACAAAACATGCTACATAACAGTCTTCCTGAATATTGTGTAAACTTTTAGGGCCACTACTGTTTTAGTTCATTTTATCTTTAGATGTAAAATTTTTTTACTTACATAAGCTCATTGTTCCTAATGATTTTGACAGCCACTTCTTGGTTTGCTCTTGCCATATCTCTGGCCCTCACCACATTACTGAAAACTCCTTGGCCAGTGTACCCATATACATTGTAGCGTTTATCTAGAACTTCACCTATGTTAACGCCTAAGGAAAAGAAAAAAGATGCTGTTAAATGCATTTTCAGTGCCAATCTATCAATCAATCAAGGAGGATTTACCTGTACAGAAATGCATATAGGGTGTAGCCATAATAGCAATTTCCATTAAGGGTCACTGCCTGCTTTAACATAACTCCTCTGTCTTTGTTCTGGATAGAAATGCAAATATTGTGTTTGAATGAGAAATCCTCCCAACTGGATAAGACAGAACATGTTGATAACTAGCTTGCTTCTTACCTTCTACACTGAAGGGATGGTGGAGCCCCAGACTCACTCCTGATCTCAAGTCAGTTAGAACCCGAATAACACCTAAATAGGTTTTCTATGAATACATAATACTACTCCCTGACTTCTTCCCACTCAGTTGAATGATGCCATGTTTGGGAAAAGAGGAAGGATACAAACTATTTCCTCCCAAAATACCCACATTACAATTTATGATCCAAAGAACCATGCACCCCATTTTGAGATTTTCAATGAGCAGTCAACACAGAATGCCCGAAGTACTATGAGAGTTTAAAGAACATGAGGATTTAGCAAGGTAACTCTTTAAAGGAGAACAATGGAAGATACTATGTACAGGCAAATTTGAAAACTACAACATGCCTGTTTGAACTCAATTGTCAAAGGGCATACCAGCTGCAGGAAATCACAAGTGGGGATAATGCTGTTGCACTAAAATTCTGCTTGTGGGTTTCCCATTAGCCATCTGGCCAGTCAATGTGAGAACAGGATGCTGAAGTTTGTGGGTCTTCGGTTCAATCCAGCAGGGCATTTCTTATGCTCTTGAAAGAACATTTGTGCAAAATACCCAAACAGCATTTTAAATATGTAAAAGTAAGAGTATGAATGGTCTCCACCTTCTGTGTGAACCAATGCCAGCAATTCCTTGTCACAGCAGGGAAGAGCTGGAAGGTTCACACTTTTTACACAAATGTGTCCTCTTTATCCCCAAGCAATGCAAACAGGGTGACTGGTGAAAACCAAGCTAGGGTGCCTATTGGCACCAGAGTAAAGCCAGCTTTCTGGCCAATTAGTTCCAACTTCTCAAGTTCTCTATGCCTCACCCAAATCAAGTACCAAGACATTTCTTTTCAGGGATTTTGAACAATATTAACTTGTTTTCCCACATGAGAAAACTAAAAGAGAACCCATTTTCCTGTGGATTTTTTGTAGTTGTTTATGCAATATTCCTGAAGGAGATTCAGTGAAGTGTTTGCATTCTGAGTCCAGTTTGGCAAATAAAGCTGGAACTTATTTTCCGAGCCATTATTCTGGTTTCCATTGAATGGCGAATGTTGATGGTTGCTTCCAGAGAAAAACTGGGAAAATGTAAGCTAGAGTTGTGGACTATATATTTATTCACTCACACGTTTTCTTTGATGTTCTAAATGTGGGAGATAGCCCTGCAACATTAAAATGTCATTCTGCTGGCCTTTAAACAGGATTCCTTTAATCTGCAGTTGTGCTCAGTTGATAATATATATGAGATGTACCAATCATACTTACGATAATACCCCTCTGCATCTGTCCAGTTATCCCTGAGATTGGGGTTTTCTTTGAAGTCTTTTCCAATGCCAGCAGCCCTAAGGCGTGCACTCTGAAATAAAGTAAATCTCATTTAGCTTTTTCCTTCATATTCGCCTATGAAACTACACGAACTGTTTTATCTATTTACTGGTTGCCCAATTACATAGTTTCCTAGACAGCTCACAAAAAGTCTTTAGAAGGCCCAATATCAAAGGGCAAAGACACTCTGTACTTCAAAGAACATACAAAACATCAATGCTAGGCATCTCTCATTAAAGCTGATGAGTGTTTAGCTTACTATTTGGGCTATTTGAATTCTGCTGAGTAATTCTGGTATTATCCCTAATGCAACTACAACAATGAAAATGGTCAAATAATCACTTTCTAGAGTTAATGGTTTAAATGATTCAGGGCGAAACCCAACATTGAATGAGGAGACCTTTATTCACACAGTGAGAGTTCCCTTCCTCCCCCTCCTCTTAAACCTGCTTTGGGGGTATTAACCTCTAGGTACATAGTGGGCTGCAGTGGGGAGGAAAGGAAGATGAACTTCTGTTGTGGAGATGGAAGTCCATTCTGCTCGCTCACAGACACCATTGGATAAAAAACCTGGGAATTAATCCAGTGGTCTTTTAGAAATTTTTATATATGTTCTTTACCAAAAGAGAGCAGCACTTCAAAAAGCATTTATACAAAAATTACCTACATCAAAATATGCAGCAAACATATCATCTGATTCTGTGAACATGTCAGGAGCTGTAATTTTCTTCTGAGACGAACCTTAAAAGAATTCACATTCATGAAAGCAATGATAAAGAATACAAGATAGCCTTAACATTTCTACAGATCATTCCATTAATAGCCTGCTCTCAGAATCTTCTGGACCGAAGAGCAACGTGCAACACAATTAAAATACAGGCAGCCCTTCGTTTATGTGTGTTTAATGTGTGTGCGACGGGGTATACGTGCAGAAGTGACCTGGAAACATTGTAAAGATGTCACTGAAATATCACTAAAATGGCAGAACAGGGGTGGGGCAGGGTATTTGCAGGCTTTCTCAATAGGTTTCAATTATACACAATTTCACCAATGTGTGCGGTGCCTCGGAACGTAACCCCTGTGTAAACAGGGAGCTGTCTAAAACTGAGGGAACTAGGTCTGCCTCCCAAAATTCTTTGCTCTCCTGCCTCTGTCACGTGAAGAGGGATACTACTCACCTCATTTGGTTCATCATCAACTGCCTTAAATTAAAACAATCCCAACTACACAACTTACAGTGCAAGAAAAAAACAGGGTAAAACTCTATGTATCTAAAGATCTGGAATAAGGTTTTCACCTGGATAATACAAAGACATAAAACTTAGCAGCAGATTAACCTTCAGATTTCCAAAGTTAGGGTGTCACCACAAGGAAGTCCTGTCTCTGATCACCACCTGCCTCATTTCTGATGGCAACAGGACCCAGAAAAGGACCTAAAGCAGATCATAATACACCGGGGGGGGGGGGGGTGCGCGCACAGAAAGAGGTGGTCCCTTAAAGTACCTAGTTGCCAAGCCACCAATATTGACAAGATAGGGTTCTTTCCCCCATTCCAGTCAGTAATCTAGTCACAGTAATCCTGCCCACAATTGTCCAATCTTCTAACTTCTAACTAATGTCCTATCAATTTTGATGGGTGGTGCTGTGGTCTAAACCACCGAGCCTCTTGGGCTTGCTGATCAGAAGGTCGGTGGCTCGAATCCCTGCGACGGGGTGAGCTCCCGTTGTTTGGTCCCTGCTCCTGCCCACCTAGCAGTTCGAAAGCACGTCAAAGTGCAAGTAGATAAATAGGTACTGCTTTGGCGGGAAGGTAAACGGCATTTCCGTGCGCTGGTCTGGTTTGCCAGAAGCGGCTTAGTCATGCTGGCCACATGACCATGTCTGTGGACAAATGCCGGCTCCCTCGGCCTATAGAGCGAGATGAGCACCGCAACCCCAGAGTCGTCCGCGACTGGACCTAACTGTCAGGGGTACCTTTACCTTTTACTCTAAGCATGTCTAAGTCTGGGTCCAACCACTTACATTTTATTGGGATCTGGGTATGTGTAAGAAAGCCATATTACATTGCGCTGAGAACTGCACAAAAACGTTTCTGAATTTTGACTGTGTGTTCAGTCAGCCTGATAAAGTGAGAGGCATGTCCTTGTTTTCTGTGACTCAGCATACCAAGTCCGGAAGCGACCCCAGGCATAATTTAACTTAGCTTTCTACAAGTGAGCAAACTTGTACAATATTTCATGATATTCTAAAATTAAGGAGACAATCTCTTACTCATGGCTGCCATATCAAATGTATCTCACTTTTGATTTTACTTGTTGCAGATCTTCTTTCAGAACACATTTTACAGGAATTTGATTCTTACCATTATTTTGCTCAACAGCCATGAGGTTGTGCTTAGCCTTCACTGAGGCTTCAAAAGTGTCCACATTTTCCCGTTCATACTCTTTAACATCAGCAGCTACCCGCTCTAGAATGTCATCAGGTGAGTTTGAGCGACTGCGAGTGCTGCTCTGAGGACTGCTTGGTTCAGATGGCATAGACATGTTGCTATCTTCAGTTAGGTACTTGTATTTCTGTAAAAAGAAAGCTTCCATTACTTAAGCCACTGAAAAAATGTACATTTTGTGGGGATATAAATGCAGGTGGCGCTGTGGGTTAAACCACAGAGCCTAGGACTTGCCGATCAGAAGGTCGGTGGTTCGAATCCCCACGACGGGGTGAGCTCCCGTTGCTCGGTCCCTGCTCCTGCCAACCTAGCACTTTAAAAGCACATCAAAGTGCAAGTAGATAAATAGGTACTGCTCTGGTGGGAAGGTAAACGGCGTTTCCGTGCGCTGCTCTGGTTTGCCAGAAGTGGCTTAGTCATGCTGGCCACATGACCCGGATGCTGTCTGCGAACAAATGCCCGCTCCCTCGGCCAGTAAAGCGAGATGAGCGCTGCAACCCCAGAGTCGGCCACGACTGGACCTAATGGTCAGGGGTCCCTTTACCTTTTTAAACCAAAGAAATCTTTTTGCTTTATTCCAGCACCGTGGAAGCAGTTGTTCACTTGAAAGAGAGGCATTTCCCACACACTTCATTTTACTGCAGACCTCTACTGCATTATGGATAGCGCAGTTGGTAGAGCATGAGACTCTTAATCTCAGGCTCATGAGTTCAAGTCATGTTTGGCAAAAGATTCCTGCATTGCAGGGGGTTGGACTAGATGACCCCCGTGGTCCCTTCCAACTCCACAGTTCTATATTATTTGATCTCAGATTTTTTCCTAAGGGTCCTTGAAGAGAGCAGGAAAGGCTTTCTTGGGCAGACAGACTTATTAAGGCAACACTGGATCCAACTCTTCATTTCTAAGCCAAAGGAAACATAATAGATATGTCTGTGGGTGTTTGCCCAGGGTTACTAGGGTGCTACCACATACACCAGTTAGAGCATGCCACTTAGCATGCTGCAGAATGTGATGACTTGGCATTTATTGTGTGCACTCTTTGTTCAATGCACTCTTTTCCCTTTGCAGTACCTAGACATGAGGGAATTTGTGGCAGCTAATTATAACAGAAAGTTGAATGGATAGTCCTTGTAACTATGGCTACTTGAATGCCTGACCACACTCTATGGAAACAGTATGGACGATCAGCTTTCACAAAATTACAGTCTGGTTTGGAGGGGTGGTAGTACAGCCCTATCACATACCTGAACAATTGCTTGCCTCTGTAACCTTCTCTGCTCTATCAAAGCTTCCTCATCTTCTTCTTCAACGTCAAAGTCTTCAAGGCTATTAAAAATGATGATTGACATATCCTTCAGTCCACTTAATGATGCAATAATTTATACTCATATACCCTGAAAACAATACTCAAAGACTTGGATCCTAAAATGTTAATTTAAATAACTTCACATTACAGACTGACAGGGAAAAACCCAAAGTTTTATTATAATTGACCATTATTTATAAGCTTTGTAAGTATTAGATATTAGCTGTTGTAATTCATTCAAACTAATTTAATACACTATGGAGGAATTATTATGGTTAATGGTTGTATTTTTAATTTGACCAACATTGCTCTTTGTTGTATTTATGTTCTCCTTGTAGTGTACTTGACTGCATTTGGTTTTAACTGCATTGATTGGTATTAACAGTCCTAGAATAAATGTATGTAAATATTAAGATATTGGGGAAATTTTGACTATTGAGATTATTGCATAAACATTGTACCAGCCCCTTTTCATATATGACCCACAGATTAACCAATCTATTTGCCTTTATTATAATTATGGATGGCAAGTAAGTATAATGACAGGTATATATTCACATATACTTCTTTTTAAGTCTTCATTTTCGTGGAGATTAAGCATGTGCATTTTAACTTCACTGTGCCCAAGTATTGTCTGGCCAAAAACAAATACAAACTATATGGTTGAGACTAGGAATACATATTTGTATTGGATCCTATCCAAGAGTTTGACTTGGCAAGGCCTCCATCAGCAGAACAGGGAGGGAAACATTTTTTTGGCTCATTTCCCATCACCACTGCAACCCTCCCCCCCCCCCCCGGCAACACTCTAAAATACTCTGGTGCAGATTTAGGGAGACTGTAAGGAACTATGGAGAGAGAAGTTGCTGAAAATGGGCCTTATTATCAGCTGGGTAGCACTGTTGGATATAACCTACAAACCTGATTGCTTATAACTAAAGTTTCCTGTAGCAGAGCCTCAGTCAATATGAGATCAAATATTAATCAACTGGCAATCATTCCCAAGGTCTCCTAACATCTGGCACTGGAGCCCTATCAAACTGAACAGAATGACAGAAGAGTAGTAACAAGTTCACCAGGTATGGGTCAGCATTTAGCCAATAAGTTAAAATAACAAGAAAAATGTGGTACATTAGGTAGAGGATCAACTAGCTACAGCACTGAACTCACTATTAATATTCAAGATTGCCCTCCATGTTGAAAATACTTTTGATTTAAGAAAAAGAAGACATTTCATCTATCTACACACAGAAAAATTTGGTAGAAGATCACAATACGAAACATTAAAATTCAGTTCTTACTTTTCATCTGATGAGGATTCTTGCTCCACCTTCATCCCTTCAGAAAGGCTTCCTTTAAATTTGTCTTCTATTTTGCTCCTACTCCTCCGCCTATGGCCACCCCGTGACCTAGATCTTCTCCTAAGACGAGATCGACTCCGTCGACCCCTATCCCTGAAAATGTGGAATTAAAAGAAAAAAGAATCAATGTGACAAAGTATCTCTTATATTTATATATTTGCTTGAAGCATTTTAAGGTTCAAACCTGTTCCATTCAAAAGCAAAAAACTTAGGATGAGGCAAGGCTTGTTCTTCACTTCCTCTCATGTTTAGATATTAATAAACCTTGCATGTTGGTTTGGAATTCAAAGTTAGGCCAGCACTGGTTTCCTCTCTGGTCAACAGAGGGAGCAGGACAGCCACAACTTGAGTAGCATGCTCCTAGATGAAGCATAGGAGTGTTAGGGAATTGGCAAAATGTATAGGGCTGTGTCCTACAGAGTTGCCCCATTAGTGCAAGGACTTCTGCCTCTGCAATCTGACTTCCTCTTCCCTCGAGCCCCCACTCAAATATGTTCTGGGGGTTCCCTTACCTCTCCCAAGCAGAGGAAGTACTATTGAGCAGGCATAAGTCCTTGTGCTAACAGAACAACTTTGTTGATTACAACCCATAGTGGTGGTGGTATGGCATTTTTAAAAAAAGAACCATTCTCGGTTTCTACTTATTTTTACAGTATAGTAGAATATATACCTTCTCCGAGGAGATCTACTCCTCCTTCTTGGAGACCGGCTACGTCGAAGAACTGAGCGAGATCTTCGTCGAATAGGAGACCTGGATCTTCTTCTGGATGGGGACCACCTAGGTGGGCTGACATCTTTTGATCGCTCACGTCTAGAGAGGATATCATCCCTAGTTCGTGTTCTTGAAGTTAGAAGAAATATTGTAAAAATAAATATATACAAAAATAGGCCTGATTCCCTTTAAAAAACCATTTCAAAACTCACTGTAAAGTTATCTTTATAGCATTTCACAGACTGGATTCAGTAGAAATTAATATAAGCCAGAATGATATAAAAGGTCTGCCTATAATTAAAGCATATATAGTCATACCTCGAGTTGAAGTAGCTTCGGGATAAGTATTTTTGGATTGCGCGCTGTGGCGACCCGGAAGTAACACATTGCGTTACTTCCGGGTTTTGCCCCTCGCGCAGACAGTCAAAATGACGTCACACGCATGCGCAGAAGTGGCAAATCGCAACCTGCAGACGTGGGTTGTGTTCGCTTCTGGGTGCGAACGGGGCACCAGAACAGATCCCGTTCGCATCCAGACAATACCTTCCTCATGTTACATACTATAGGAAAACTGCTGAAATGTTAGCAAATCAAGTTTTATATTCACACCAAATCCTCATGTGATGCTTTTATTGCCTGCAACAGTCTGGCTTTCCAAACATACCTATGCTAGTTATTTGTAGCATACAGAAAGCTTGAAAAAAAAGTTACAAAGTGTTCTCTGCTTTGACGTTTCTACTTCCCAAGAAACCATATTAGTGGCGACTGACAAGTCTGGCTCAGCGTACTGTTTTATTATTAAACCCTTAAAACCTCAAAAGTTACTATGCTATTATTTTTGATATTTTGTTAAATAAATCAAAGGTCTTCCACAAATTTCTATAACACATACCAGGGGAAATTGGATCCAGCCGGCTGAGTAGACCCAGAATTGGCCCACCCTCTATGGGCCACTTTGACTGGTGGGCAGAACCACCTACTTGTCAGTTACGTGACATCATATGGCACCAGGTCATTCAAGTTTATTTGCCACAGCTGGAAAGGAAGAATCGGGAGTTCACTTATAGTGTTCTCCTATTTCTTCCTTTGCAAATTGGCATCTCGGTTTCACCAGTTCAGCACCTCTCATGTGTTAGGGGATGGACAGGCGGGCACATTTAAAAAAAATTTAAACCACTTGATTCTTAATTTTCTTCATTAAAATTACCTTGGAGAAGAAAAACGCCTCCTTTCCGATTCTCTCCTTTTTCTTTCTACGGATCTACTCTTTGCTCTCCTAGGAGACAGATTTCGAGAGGGCGATTTACTCTGCTTAGATCTGCGATCATTAAGGAGAGGTGATCTGCTGCGTCTTGGTTTATCTCGTGGTTTTGGAGACAAACTTCTTCCTTTAGGGCTGCGGCCAGGTCTTCTACCAGGAGACCTGTTTTCTTTCCCTGATGATGCATCTTTAGAAGGAGATTTGGTGGGCTTCTTCTCTTTTTCAGCCTCCAATCTCCTGGATTTTCGATCTTTAGACCTTGATCGTCTATCTTTGGATTTACTTCTTTGTTCTACTGGAGATTTTGATTTTTTGCCACGATCTCTGTTTTTATTTTCATTAACAGCTGGAGATTTTTTATGATCTCTAGACTTCATCTTATCTTCTGCTTTAGTCTTATCTTCTGGAGACTTTGACTTCCTATTTTTCTCCTGAGAGCGCCTTCTAAGAGTTGGAGACTTTGACTTTCCTACTTGATCTTGAGACTTTATTTTTTTAGATGGGCTTTTTGATTTTCTCCTCTCTTTTGATTTACTTCTTGTTGCTTTCTCTTTTATTCCATCAACTCCTGACTTGCTTTTCTTTTTATCAGATCTGTGCCGAATCCGTTCTTTTGATCTGCTCTTACTCCGTTTCTTTGAACTTGTTTTATTGTCTACAATCTCTGGTTTCCCTTTAGCGTTTGATGACTTAGTTGCAGATCTAGTCCCATTTCTCACCTTATCATTGATTTCTCCCTCCTCTTCAGAACCTGACTCATAACCTTGCAATATTAATCCCATCCCAGACTGAACTTTTCCTTCCATTAGCTCATTTTCAAGTTCAGCTTTAAGCAATGCTCTTTGTTTCTCTAAGTCTTCTAAAGGAGCTAAGAAATCAATTTTAGTTCTTTTTGCTGGACCATCTTCTCTATCAGAGGCATCAGTAATCTCCTTTCGTTTATGTTTCTTATGTTTGTGCCTATGTTTATGTTTTTTGTCCTTATCTTCTTCTGAAGAATGTTTATGTTTCTTATGTTTACCTCGGTGTTTGTGCTTCTTTTTTTTATGCCGGCTGTGTTTAATTTGTGGTTGCTCTCCTTCTGAAATGTCCCCATTTTCTTCATTTGCACTTCTCTCAGAAATATCAGCATCATCAATTCTGTAAATATATTTAAATAGAATAAATCAGAGATCAAATGAAATATTATGGTTTGCAGCCAGAGATCTGACCAAATTTTCTGAGATCTTTCCTTTCCCCCTCAGTCCTGTGACACAGCTTACCCCACATAGGACAGTCTCCCAATCCTTAGGAAAGTCTTTGGAGGGGGAGAATTTAGGGGGGCACCTAGGCAGACAAGAGAGCAAGAAATTTGCCCATAACTGTTTAGAGAACTCTTAACCTGCATTCAAGCAAAATATATCAGAAGCATATCTGTGCCTGTAACCATCAAGGATCCCTCCTACAAGTAAACTGTAATTACCCAATAACAACACAGCACAAATACACTAGTGCAGAAAAATAAGATGGCAAAATCACTCTCTGGCAGGTTCATTTTTTACTTCTACTTGTGAATTAGATCAACAACACAATTACACTTAAGATGTCAGCCAAAGTATATTTTTATACATTGATCCATTATTGCCCCATTTATTTTCAGATTTGCTTTGGGGCACAATTAGTTTAAACAGCCATGTTCATCATCCTTGCTAAAGAAAGGATTTTTTTTTCAATAACTAGAAAATAAACTACAGACTATTTATTATTGCTATTCTTCTACGGTTCCTGATAAGCTAACTTATGATGAACGAATCAAGATAATATTTTTATTCAAACAAATAGAGCATAAGGGACAAAGAACAAAACATGTTCAATTGCACAACTAAGGATTAGAATTAGAGTTTAGATGAAATTAAGAATGTAAGAACTAAATATAATTAAATAACAAGCATCACTAAAATTCATACATACTGTTCATACATAGAATCATAGAATCATAGAGTTGGAAGAGACATAAGATGCTCAAATACCAATGTATAAATATTATACCATGGTTCGCCAACCCAGTGCCCATGACGGCCTTCATTGGCACACCTGGCATGGGCCCCAGACTCAATTTCATTTTTTAAAAAAGCAAATCTCTAGCCCTCCTAGGAAGAAAGTTAGGAAGAAAAATGCACAGGTACCCTTATAGGCAATTTCTGTGAAATGAGCTAGCCTAGCTGTTCCTACCTGTTAAGTGTTTTTAGCCAACAAGTAAAATTAGAGGTGTGCCTATGATTGCTAAGTAGTTGTTTGGACACCAGGCTACTGTACAGGAATCCCTGGGGTCCTAAAGAGCACCTGCTTTCCCCTCCCTTTCCATGCATTTTCCCGCTTTATTTTTTTCCTGTCCCTGGAAGATGTCGTTTACCCTTCCTTTCTGCCTCACAACCAGGATGCATCTTGCCTGTGGTAGGTTTGTATTAGTTCTGGGAGTTATTTCCTGCAAATACTACTATATAAGTATGGGGGCGTGTTACAGAATTCTCCCTCCCTTCCAACGGCAAATGTTAAAAATTTGCAAAAGAGGGGGAGACATGTCTTCTTGTGTTAGAAGATAAAGACTAGGCACTAAGATTTCACTGTAACATTAATTGACTGTACAATGGTAAAAGTCTATTCAAATGTATGTCCCTTTGTTTCTAATGGGGCTTACTCCCAGATAAGTGGGTAGAGGATGACAGCCTAGGCTTTGATTTACAGTTGGAATGGGTGAAAGCAGGATTCTTCTGCCTTTTAACAGCTGTATCTCCACAATCAAGACCAGCAGGACATAGCTGATTTCCCATGGTATGAGTGAAGTTCTTGGGGTGGGGGAGCTGCAATAACAGTCTCCAATTTTGTGCCATGCCCTCCCAGCAGCCATGTTGCATTATGCTATGCCCTCTCTATGGCAACCATTTTGTGACCTGCACCCACAGCACTCTCTCAAAATTTGAAATGTGGCCATTGATCCAAAAAGGCTGTTGAACTAGGTATCAGACTAAATTGCTTCAGAATTTTACAGATCAAATTAGCATACTGACTTGGCTTAAAAAATGAGATACATGTGGGGTTATCGCCAACGCCAGCCATAACTAATATGAGTATCTTAAGTCCGCTGACTTCAGTGGATCTACTCTGAGTATGACTAGTTGGATATAATCCATTGTCTCCAAAATATAAAGCCAGAACTGTGAGTAAAACACAGTGTCATGAATGTAGTATCCCTGAGCATGATACCAAGCATAGATCCAGGAATCTGTTGCCCACCTACCATTCACGAGGAACAAAAGATGAAAATATCTGTGTGAACTTATGGATTGTGCAACTATTATGTGCCTTATGGCCAATAAGTGTATTTAAACAAAATGAAAATTAGAGTATTGTCTTCCCCTTGTTATTTTTCTTATTTTAAGAAGTAGGAAATAATTGTGTGTCAATCACTTTGGAAAACAATCTAACGACTTCTATTACTTCAGTGATTTTTAGATAACTGGGAGGAAAGCCAGCACAGTACTGTGGCATAAAGGTAGTTGAATACACCACCATCTTCACTACTGTACCTTTCAATATGGTATATTTATGCCCTCAACCTAACTGAAGTTGTAGACAGAGTCCCCCTCCCATGGACTGCTGACATAAACGGGCAATCTGACCTTGTCCATATGCTTATCAATTGTGAAAACAGTGAAGAAAAAGAAAACAAGTTCTAGCAAGAAAAACAAGTTTTATTAAAACCTTCTCAAAGAATTTGTGTTTCATCCTGTAACTGCTGTTGATTTTTACCAAATCATCTGCAGCATGAAGCAAGCTCTGATGCATGAAAGTTGTAGTGAAAACTAGCAAAAATTGCACTGATTAGGAGCCCCAGTGCTTGTTCTGGCTGAAGCAGAAACAGTGGGGAGAGGGTAACATGCCCCTTTACTGCATTAGCTGCCAAGCTGACACAGCAAAGAGGCCCAGATTGAGCCTGTTCTATCATGCGATGGCAGCAGTGTCCACATTGGATCCAGCAGATCCTGTGCCGGTCCCATTTGCTGGAGGGAGGAAGTGGGCTGCTGGGTGCCACTGACAGTACTCTCCACCAGTCCACTGTTTGGGTGGGCACACCCTGACTGTGGGACTTTCCTGCTGGAAGTCAGCAGACACCATCCCATCTAAATGCACAGATCTGGATTGCCATGTTAGCTTAATAAGTGGAACTACAGTATTTCAAATTCTACATGGGTCATCGAACCACAAAATGTTTACAGCTAATAACTAACCAGCAAGTCACCCTCAATTGGAAATTGAGTTTTACAAGTTTATTGTGTGTCTATGATTTGTTTAGGGATTGCCTCATAAAAAGGAAGTTACTAATCTAACAACCCATGGATACCATAGCTGTAAAAAAAAGTGTATTCTGGTGAAAAGCCAGAAATTGTGCTTTCAACAGCTCACAACATGAACTTATTGCCCAAATTTCTTGCATACTGATCCTATTCATGTTCACTAATCAATTAGTCCCTGCAAGTTTGATTACATTTACTCTGAAATTAATGAGCACAAAATGCCCATCAGATTTTCCCCAAAGACATCTGAGAAATGCTAGACTAAATAAAAGTTAGGTAGCAGAGCTTTGGTAAAGGCTGATTTCTACATGCACACCTATGTAAAAAATGCATGATGAAGCCGATATCCCACCAGAGTTCTTACTTTAGTTTGTACTTTGGTATTTGACTATCTATACTGTTATGTCCCTAAAATTACATAAACAGGACAATACATTGTAATCTTTCATAACTCTGGCAATTTCATCCTCATGAAATATGGGATGCAAGGTTCTTTATTACAGAAATACAAATAGGTCTTTAAAATAATTTAAATAATTCATTTTTTATGCCAGTTTTTTGATTTTAACTGGCTTGGCTCCTGACCATAGCTTTAGACTACAAGCATTGTAACAGCTGTTAATCCAGAAATGTCACTGGAGTGGGAGCAGCTTTAACAAATACAATGTAAACGTCATGTGGTTTATAAGTTAAACACTAGCACTTATTTGCCTGTAAGGAGTTACTAAGACA
The DNA here is from genome assembly GCF_964106645.2 of Podarcis pityusensis. NCBI lineage: Eukaryota > Metazoa > Chordata > Lepidosauria > Squamata > Lacertidae > Podarcis > Podarcis pityusensis. The sequence continues at coordinate 65,800,862 of NC_138031.1, forward strand.
CAAAAAAGCCAAATGTGCATGTGTGATAGACCCATATGGCATTTAGACTGTGCCACAACTTTATTTATAAGCAATCGTATCACTCAGATTGCATCGGAAGAAATGGGTAGACCTCTATTTGAGATGAAGCACGCCAGAGAAACAAAATCAGTGATGTGGAAATTAAAAACCAGTAAAATACCAAAGAAATCTGTTAGTGAAGTACTTAGCAGCACTGATGGCAAAGGAAAAACAGCACAGCATGTCTATGAGCAACCACCCTGATATCTTTGGATGGAGGGCGGTATACAAATTCAATCAATCAATCGATCCAACAACAACAACAATCCCACTAGGGCTAGTAACTTTGCCCAGGCTCGTCAGACATTTCCCCAGCCACGTCGATAAGTCCAAAATGGAACAGAGTTAACTCTCAAAATAAGCATGAGCAGGAACCTCTCCCCCCCCCCCCCGAAATCTCGCACGTTAACTTGTGCGGGAAAAAGAAAAAAATCCCTTTTTTAAAAAAATTTTGGTGCGGCTCTCGCCTTTGCGCACGATCTTTCTTTTTAAACAAAGAAAGCGTAAGGCGAGAGGCTACTTGCCAACCCGCCCCCCCCCCGCCGCCGCAGGAGAGGCTTAAACGGCATTTAATTTCCAGCAAACCTTTCGGGGGTTCCTCCCCCAGGGAAGGAAAGCTCGCGCGGCGCCCGAGCCTTGAGGGCCCGGCGCTGGGACTCCCTTCCGGGTGGGGGCGGCAACTCTGGCGAGACCCAAAGGTAGGCCTTCGGGGCCCGAGCAGGCGCTGGGAAAGGGCCGGGCGGCGGCGAGGGAAAAGCCGGCTTCGTGCCTGCCCGCTCGAGGTTAAGGGCGGGCTCCGAAGAAGCTCGACCCGCTCCGGCCTCAGACGCCAGGCCCGGCCAGGGCCTCCTCGCGACCGTTATAACGGCTCAACAGCGCGTTCTCCCTCCCCCCTTCCCTCGCCCACCCGACTATCTCCCTCACAGCTACCGAAACTAAACCGCGTGCTTTAATATTATCTATCTATCTATCTATCTATCTATCTATCTATCTATCTATCTATCTTATGGTTCTTCTTCTTCTCCTTACCCGCGCCCCCGCAGCCCCGACTCCACTATCGTCGCCGCGGCCATTTTGAACTTCCGAACTCCTCGACTTCCACCGCCGCCGCCGCCGAAAGCTGAAGCGATTGAGACGTCGCGCATGCGTGCCGGCAGCGTAAGCCGAGCCGAAATAGTAATAATAATAAAAAAAAAACCCGCACACCTCGCTGGTCGCTTCGGCAGAAACCGGAAATGAGGTAAACGTCACGAGCACGGAAGTTGGTAAACGTAACTTCCTCCAGCAGCTTGTGAGGAGCAGGGGTTTTGCTCGCGGGAGATATAGCCCCATACTTCCGGTTCCCATTTGCCTGTAGCTTATACGCGAAGCGGCCAAGCGCAGCGTTACCATAGAGATCGGAGGGCGAAGCGGGTTCCAGTTCCGCTGGACAGCCCCGCATATGGCGGCGTCCAAATGGGAACAGAAAGTGAGGGGTGTAACTCTTTCCCGTTTCTATGATTCTTGAGGCTGAGCGTGGGCGGATGGGAGAGGAAGAATGGAATGTTCTGCTTTTAGGGAGCGTCTCTAAAAAGTCAGCCGCCGGGCGCAGGAGTAGAACACCCTTGATTTGTTGATGCATATAGGCCTTCCCAGGGATGCTGGAGAAAAGGCAGTGGTGCAAACGAAGACTCCTCTCCTTAAGCCAGTTACTTGAGAGTCGGTTGCATTTAGCTTACTTATACTCAGAGTAGATTCTTTTTGAAATGAATGCGCCTGAGTGGCATAGGTCCCTGAATTTCAGTGTTAGCCATCAACTTCATTAAATCTACTCTGAGTAAAGATGAGTTGACGACTACTTCTGGGTGGACAGAGAGTGCGGGGATGCGGTCATTAGGGCCCGATCCTATGCTGTTATCTCATGTGATGAAGTCCCCGCACGGGACCAAGGAAACCTTGAACGTTGCAAGATGCACACTTATTTCCAATATATATATGCCATCCTATAAGCGTGTTCTCAAGGCACCCTGCAACAAAGAATTAAAATGAATTTATGATATGTAATAAAACATTAAAAGCGGTGTGAAAAATCTTGATAAAAATGAGTTTAAACCAGAACAGATTAAGAGAGCTGGAAAAATTGCCTGGTGCTAAAACGGCATCAGGGTGCAGGTGCCTGGGCAATTCTGTAGGGGGAAGCGCTGCTACTTGGTACCCCTCGAAATAAAATCTTAAGGTGCGCATGGAGATAGTAAATCTCTCGGGTGCCCGGGTCTCAAGCCATGAAAGGACCGACTCGAAAAGTGGAAAGGCGTTTCTTTGAATCCTTCGACCTCCCACCATGGGTCCCATTGTCAACATTTTCACCTGCATATTATTATTACCTAATCCATATTTTACATCTTTCCATGTTATCTATTGTAATCGTTACATTACAAGTGTTACTAAAATCCTGCTAATGTTTTCATCTGCTTACAGTGGTCTCCTAAATAAATTGTAAATTTCCCCCCATTCTTTCTTGAAGTTGTTGTCTTCTTGGTTCCTGAGCTTTCCGGTCAGTTTTGCCATTTCGGTATATATTCCATCAGTTGAACAAAGAAATCCCTACATATGGTTATGTATTTGGTAATGTGATAACTTTTTACAATAAAAACTATTGCAAAAAGAAAAGAAAAGTGGAAAGGTGTAGTAGCTTTCAAGTGTAACAGGGATGAAGGAAACCATCCCGCAGTCCTGCTTCGAGGCCATTTGCACATGCTCCCTTAGCGCTTTTGGTAGGAGGGGTCTGGGTATCTGCAAGGCAGCCTTGGCTTGGGAAGTTGGTGAGAGAAGCAGGGAAGGGCTTGGAGGAGCGGAAGCAGATCGGGACCAAGGGAAGCCATCCTGGTTTAGCTCTCCTGCGGAGGGGAGCAGAGGGGGAGGTCCTGCCTGTCTCCCCTCGCCTAAGCTTGCGTGCGCAAGGTTTTCTGTCGCGTGGCGGCGGATGATTTCGCAGGGGCGCAAGGACCCGAAGTTCTCGCTGATGGATCTGCGCAAAACTTTTACCCATGGGTAACAAAGGTAGATTTCTTTGATGGCCGACCCTGAGCATGAAAACCGGAGGTGGGGATTTGCTGGGCTCCTTCCTGGAAGACAAAAGCACAGCCCCTCCGTAATACTGTATATTCCCTTGCGCGCGCGTTAAGCCTCGTACTTTGTGCATACTTCCCTCTTCGGTTTTCAAATCGTTGCTTCTGCCCCTAGTAAAGAGGAGTCGGTGCATATTTACCTCGCTTTATTTCACTGTATGATTTGCTCTCCCAGTCCTGTGCACTTGAATCTAGAGGGGATTCTACCCGTATTACGTTAAATGAGTGCAGCATCTTCGATGTGTTCTGCATTTTCCAACCGCTTTTAAGAAGCGTTGCAAAAAAAATGGTTGGCCTAAATAGTACGAGATCCCTGTATCCCTCTCTGTGCAGGTTTGTGTTAACTGGATGTTTGGAGTTAAAGATGCTGTGGTTTTGCTGGGTTTGTTTGTGAGCATTCACTTAAGATCAGTGCTATATAGAGCTTAATGTCTTTCCCGAAGTTAGCGCTTCCGTTACAGGAAACACTCATTTTTCAAGCAATAAATTGCAGGAAAACGCAGTTAATACAGGAAGAGCTTTGCTGGATCAGACCAAAGGCCCATCTAGTATAGCGTCCTCTATTTGCCCAGTAGCCAAGGGGAGCAGGCCACGGGTGTCACTTCTTACATGGCCTCTCACAATTGGTGTCACTGCTATATACATGGAGTGGCAGAGTGGCAGGGAGGCCAGCACTGCGCAGGCAGCCCAGTGAAGTCAACTTACACCAACATCCTCCCTCCCTTACCTCTCTCCCTCTTGGTAAGCCACAGTGATGGCAATGGTGGGAGGCCAGGGAATTGCTCCTGGGATCCAACCAGCTTCTTTTGGAAAGCCCAAATCACAGCATGAGTGCAACAACCTGTTCCCCACTCGGGCTCACCAGCAATTACTATTCAGAGACATGCCACCTCCAGTACACAGCCATTGTGGTCGGTCGCTAATGAAAGCCTTGTCCTCCATGAATTTGTTTAACCACCTTTTGAAACCATCCCAGTCGATGGCCACTGCTGCCTTGTTTTAACAGTGTGTTGTGTGAACACACTACCCTTGGGCTGCAGGACTAAACAAACGCATCTTTAAGCACCAAACTTTGAAATCCTGTTTGGAATTTAATTCCATAGGAACATTTGGACTTGTAAGTCAAGTAGGGATAGGCGATATCCGGTTTTGCAACATCGTGATATATCTATGTATCACAGCGTTTGAAATCAGGATGGAGCTATGTAGAGGCATTGGCTGGCTTCACGGTTTCCCCCACATTGTTATTTTTTGCATAGTGCGCGCGCGTGCGCACACACACACACACACACCATGACTTGTGATACATTGCCATATCAAAAATTATGAAACCGATATCACAATATGGACTTTGAACCGGTTTTGGATGATCACCAGTAGATCACTCAGTCCTAAAGTAAATATCTTCAAGATGAGGGTTGTGTTGGAGGGAGGAAAGAAAAATGACCCAGGACAAAAATAAAAATAAAATGTGGCTACTTGCTACAGTGGCTATATTCTGCCTCCATGGTCAGAGGTATTATGCTTCTGAATACCAGTTGCTGGAAACTGCAGGACAAAATATCACTGTTGTGCTCACGTCCAGCTTGTGGGCTTCCCATGGGTATGTGGATGGTCCCTGTGAAAACAGGGAGCTGGAGTAGATGAGCTGTTGGTCTGATCCCGTTGGGCTGTTCTTCTGTTCTAATAAAAGTAGAATTTCTTTTCATGTTTCTTTGTACTGACCACAGTTTTGATCATTGATCTGATTGTTTTGAACTCCCAGGAATCCGGAGCAAATTCACCAATGATTGAAAAACAAAACAACAACAACAACCCAATAACTAATAAGACCGACAGACAGTTTGTAAGTAGACTTTCAATTTTTGAATGTGTTGGATCTTTCCTCACCATTCATATTTTAACTTGACACATTATTAACATCATACACGTTCATCATAGTCTTTCAAACATACTTGTATTTTCTATAAAAAAAATAACCCACAATTTGCAAACTGCAATAGAGTAATGGATAATTCAGTGTAAGTTTATTTAATGGGGGGATGGGGTTTTAACTGGGGTGTGTGTGTTTTAAATTGTTTTAAAATGTTATATGTTAATTTAGATTTTTGTATTTGTGGAGTGGGAGATTGTTTAGGGGCTTTGGTTGGGGAATGTACTTTTTATTAGTTTGCATACATTAGCATTGCTAATTGTTTTAATTGTGCTTTTATATTATAACTTTGTGTTGTGAACCACCCTGAGACCTACGGGTAAGGGGCGGCATACAAATTTATTTTAAGAATAGGAATAGCAATAAGAATAGGAATAATAAGAGCAATAATTTAATGTAAAGCATAAAAATGGCTTTTGACATATTATCAGCTAAGGATTGGGGGGGGGGTGTGGAAGTACCCCACTACTCTAGAGGGGTGGATAGCTCAGTTGGTTAGAGCATGGTGCTGATACAGTGGTACCTTGGGTTAAGAACTTAATTCGTTCTGGAGGTCTGTTCTTAACCTGAAACTGTTCTTAACCTGAAGCAACACTTTAGCTAATGGGGCCTCCTGCTGCCATCGTGCCACCGCTGCATGATTTCTGTTCTCATCCTGAAGCAAAGTTCTTAACCCGAGGTACTATTTCTGGGTTAGTGGAGTCTGTAACCTGAAGTGTCTGTAACCTGAAGCGCCTGTAACCTGAGGTACCACTGTAATGCCAATTGCTGCATATTCCGGCGTTGCAGGGAGTTAGACAAGATGATCCTCATGGTCTCTTGCAACTCTACAATTCTATGTGGTATTGCATACCATGCTTTACCTAGGAAGGGTTGGGTAACGTTCCCATTTGACTACTGGATATGGTAGTTTGGCTGCACAGTGAGAAGGACAGTTCAGTGGTAGAGTGCATGTTTTTTGGGGTGGAAAGTGACTTGCATCCCCTTGAGATTCAACGTCACCCAGTCTGCCATTTCCCCCCCCTCCGTAAATTTACATTCACATTCACCCGGTGCTATACCAGCTGCACTGGCTCCCGGTGGAGTACAGGATCAGGTTTAAGGTGCTAGTTTTAACCTTTAAAGCCCTATACGGCCTAGGACCCTCGTACCTACGGGACCGCCTCTCCTGGTATGCCCCACAGAGAAACTTACGGTCTTCAAACAAAAACATCTTGGAGGTCCCAGGCCACAGAGAAGTTAGGCTGGCCTCAACTAGAGCCAGGGCTTTTTCGGCTGTGGCTCCGATCTGGTGGAACGCTCTGTCACAAGAGACTAGGGCCCTGCGGGACTTGACATCTTTCTGCAGGGCCTGCAAGACAGAGCTGTTCCACCAGACCTTTGGTCAGGGCACAGCCTGACTCCCTCCTTTGGCAATCTTCACAGAACTCTAGCCCAATGGTTGCCATCAATTTGATTTGAATTAATTTTATAATGAAATGATTTTAGAATGTTGTACTATTTTATTGTTGTTAGCCGCCCTGAGCCTGGCTTCGGCTGGGGAGGGCGGGATATAAATAAATTTATTATTATTATTATTATTATTATTATTATTATTATTATTATATTTTTATAGGTTGTTAATTTCAACACCATGAGCCGCCGTGGAAACAACTGGGCCTACACCGAGGTCATTGACCTCCTGGATATATGGGGAGAGCAGAAGATCCAGAAGCTGCTTCAGAGCAGCTACAGAAATATGGACACCTTCCAAGTCATTGCAAGCGAGATGGCCAAGCGGGGACACGAACGCACTGCGCAGGAATGCCGGACCAAGACTAAAACAATGCGGAGGGATTACAAAAAGGCCAAGGACAACCCCTCTTCGCTGGGCGGGCGCATGACGTGCCCTTTCTATGAGCAGCTCGATAGGATATTGGCCGGCGATTCTGGCTTCCAGCCCCCAAGGAGGCTACCGCACGCTGCTTTGCCGGAGGAGTCGTCGGGGGATACCAATTCTCCTTGTCCCCTGGCGGAAGGAGCCGCGCCCGTGGTGCCAGAGGACTATAGCGAGAGTCCGGATCAGTTTTCCCCATGCACACAGATAGCTGTGGAGATCTCCGATTCCGCCACGCCCAGTCCCATGTTCTACATGACGAGGGCGGTCTCCGCGAAGCCTGCAAGCATGTCTTGGCCGGCAGCAAGTAAGATCTCTGCTTTGTGCCCGGGAGAAACTTGTAGCAATGATAATTTTATTCTCCAGCGGGTGCAGAAACTTCAGTGGGTGCAGAATGCAGCAGCGAGGCTCCTCACGGGGTCTCTGCCATGGGAGCATATTCACCCAGTGCTTTTCCAGCTGCACTGGCTCCCAGTGGAGTACAGGGTCAGATTTAAGGTGCTGGTTTTGACCTTTAAAGCCCTTCACGGCCTAGGACCCTTGTACCTACGGGACCGCCTCTCCCGGTATGCCCCACGGAGAGCCTCAAGGTCCATAAATAGCAACACCCTAGTGGTCCCGGGCCCTAAGGAAGTTAGATTGGCTTCAACCAGAGCCAGGGCCTTTTCAGCTCTGGCTCCGGCCTGGTGGAACGCTCTGTCTCATGAGACCAGGGCCCTGCAGGATCTGATTTCTTTCCACAGGGCCTGTAAGACAGAGTTGTTCCGCCTGGCCTTTGGCTTGGAATCAGTTTGATTCCCTCCCCCTCTTTCTTTTTCCTTTCTCCTCCTATGAAGAAATTGCACCCTAATGTTTTAATGTTTTATCTTAATCTTTTAAATTGTATTTTAATCAACTTGTTTTTATTATTGGTTGTTAGCCGCCCTGAGCCCGGTCTTGGCTGGGGAGGGCGGGGTATAAATAAAAATTCTTCTTCTTCTTCTTCTTCTTCTTCTTCTTCTTCTTCTTCTTCTTCCACCGCCCAGGCTGACTGCCTGGGTTGCCCCAGCCACTCTGGGCGGCTCCCAACAAAATAATAAAAATGCAGTAAAACGTCAAGCCTTAAAAACTTCCCTGAACAGATGTGGCCTTCAAATGTTGCACCTTGTGAGATTCTGTGCATTGGTCCGCCTGTGCTGTGGCTGTGTTTATTTATTATGTTTTCTTACAGTTATGTCCTGTCTTCCTTCCATCATGGAACCCAAGGGGCAGGTGGTGCTCAAACGGTCTCCCATCCAAGCTCTGAACCGACAAGCTTGGTTTCAGCAATGGGGTGGAGGAGAGGGCCATCCATGGCGCCAAGCCATGATGTCTACGGTCCACCTCCAAAGTTGGAGGCAGCAATGCTTCTGAATAGTAGGCCGTTCTTATGTGGCCTGTTCCTTCAGGCCATTCCCTGGGAGTATGCTGCTGCTTCTAGTTCAGGACAGTGCCTGTGTACTTATGCTATTCTAAGCTTCTCATAGGTATTTGGTTGTCTAATGTGAGAACGAAATGCTGGACCAGATGGGTCTTTGGTCTGATCTAGGACTGGGCAATGTATTGATATACCATCCAAAACCGGTTTGAAATCCATATCATGATATTGGTTTCATCATTTTTGACCTGGCAATATATTGCGAATCATGATGTGTATGTGTGTGTGTGTGGCGTGTGTACTATGCAAAAATCACAATGTGGGGAAAACCGTGAAGCCAGCCAATGCCTCCATCCTGATTTCAGGCATTGTGATATATAGTGGTACCTCAGTTTTCGAACGTCTCTGTTAACAAACATTTCAGTTTTCGAACACCGTGAACCCGGAAGTAAATGCTTCTGTTTTTGAATGCGCCTCGGAAGTCAAACATGAAACGCTGCTTCCGTATTGAGTTTTCTGTTTTGAGGCTTCCGTTTTGAGTTTTCGGCTTTTGAACGTTTTGGAACTCGAACGGTCTTCTGGAACAGATTATGTTTGAAAACCGAGGTACCACTGTATAGGTAAATTGCAACGTTTAACTGGTGATATATCACAATACTGAAAACCAGATATCGCCCAGCCCTAGCTTGACCCAGCAGGCTTCTTCATATGTATAAAACATATTAAATCACACATCTTTTTTCATTCCCGCTAGAAGCTGATCATCCAGCTCCATCCCTCTCCTCTATGTTCCTCAGTAACCCTGGCAGCTCATCAACCAAAGGTTCAAGAATGGGTAAATATGAAATGATAACATGACGAGATAAAAAAAAAAAGTTTAAAATGAGTATATAAAAAAAACAGTGTTTCTGTTCGGTATTATAGGGACAGAAATCCCCCCCCCCCAATGTTAAAATTGTTTATGTATTTAGCAACAGCAGCTAGGATTCTATATGTCCCAACCAAGGAAGAATGGATAAGTAAGATAATAGACTATGCAGAACTGGCAAAATTAAGATAATCTAATTATGAGCGTTTTACGTAAGAATGGATGCCTTTTTCAGAATATTTAAAGAAATACTATATTATGATGAACTTGCAAGCAAGATTTGAGCTATGAGCAACAGAGGTAATTAGATTATAATATTGTGGTTACGATTTAATAGAAGATTGGGTACAGCAGAAGGGGAAAAACAACAACTCCATGGAAAAATAAGAGAAAAGATGAAGTTGTGTTTTGATTGTATACGTTAAAAATGTTGAAACTTAATAAAACATAACTGCGGGGTGGGGTAAATACATCACTGAACTCATTTTGTTAGTACGGTATTTAACCTACCCAGAGTCCTTTTGCATCACATTGCAATGTGCACTCTCCTTTTTAATATATGGCTGTGTGTGTGTGTTTGTGTGTGCCTGTCTATCTCCAGATGCAACGGTGGCCCCTTCGTCAGCTCTGCTGCCCAACTGCCCAACTCTGTCTTCCGAAGGGCGGCTGACCAGAGTCCGAAAGCGCCAAAGAAAAACCAGGAACGACTTGGTCATGGAATTGTCACGGATAGCAGACAGGAGGGTACAGACCGCAACTGACAGAATCCTGTCTTCCTTGAACCGGTATGCCACCGCAGACCTTCAGGACCGTGAGAGGGACCGGGCAGACACGGCGCAAATCATTGCCATCATGCATCGCCAGACAGAACTGCTGGAATCGCTGGTGCAGATGCAGTCTGTCGAGCAGACGCCGGTGTCCCCTGCACCCTCGTGGCACCCTCGGCCGCGCGCCGCCATCTCTCCCCCCTCCCGTTCGGGTGTCCCCAGGAGGACACTGGTGCCCCGGGTGAACCACAGGCGGAGACCACAGAAGTACAGCCCGTAACTGTACTACTGAGGAAGAGGGTTTCCTAGTTAAAGTTGCTGGGTGCTACTGGAACAATATATTGAGAGCCTACACCCAAAGGCATTTGTATTAACGGCTGGAGTTTCTAATGCTTAGAATAGGACATAAACAGTGAGGCCTAATATATGCTACTGAAGCCTCAGTCGTGTACCCGTTCTCCTGAAAACGTGCCCCCTTGAACTCAATGGGACTTACTTTTGAGTAGTTATGCATAGCGTTGTACTCTTAAGTGTTTGGATTTAGATGCTCCGGAAGACTGTTTTGTAGCATATGTTCCAAAGACACCAAGATTAATTATCTGGTTCCTTATTGGCCCTGTGGGTTAGACAATTAGGTGCTAAAAATCTTAATGGGTCCTCACCTAATTATGTTGATGGCCAATGCCACCACCCTTCCACATCTTCCTTTTTTAAAATTTTGTATTCCATGAAACGTCATTTAAGTTTTAAACTCCTTTCCCCCTGTTTTAATTAAAAACACCCTGTTATCGTCTGGGAGGTGGCAAAAACATGCAATGGTTGCGGCAAGATCAACAGTGGTTCTTCCAGTGGTGCAACAATAAAGCTTGCTAGCACATTTGCAAAGCTAAGCAGGGTCCGTTATGGTTTCAAATTGGATGGGGGACCATGTGTTGAGATTCTTGTATTTCAGAGGGTTGGACTAGATGACCCTCAGGATCCCTTCCAATTCTACAATTCTGTGCTTCCCTCTTCTGCTTGGTTTCTTTGTCCTCTTTTGATAGGTGGGTCCAGCTTTCTTCTATGCAAACAGGATAAAGAGGATGGGCATATACTATGGACATAATACATTAAATTGTGTATCATGTAGGGTGGGAACATAATATAAATTAATATCAAACATTTATTTAATGCTAACCATAAGCTAGTTGAAGTATAGACCAGAACAATAAAATGCAGTCCTTAAACATAGGGTTTTGGATACCTCCGTGCATCAGCTTGCCATGGCTAAGGCTTGGTTCTTTTCTGCTGAATAGGAAGTGGAAAGAAAAGACATCCATGTCATCCCCCTTCCTCCTAAATCATCGCTTCTGTAATACATAGAAGTCAGAACATTTCCTTTCCTGGCTGAAAGCATGACATCCACTGCATAGCTATGGCCTGGCCTCCGTGGTCCATCTGTGGTGTGGGGAGGTGAGGCATGTCTTGATGTCACTGGTAGATACAGGCTTTGAAAACCATGGTGCAGACCTAGCCCTCGGATGTTTATGTTGGGTAGGTGAGATGGGTGTTGCAAGGAGAAGTTACAGGTGGATTTAAAAATGGGGCTGAGAAGGTGGAAGGTGAAAGGACTTCATTAGTGGAAGGTAGGGCGAGACGTGCATTCGACCTGCAGAACAGTAGGACACAGAAGATGCCATGCAGGCTGATTTCAGATGAGCTTGCATAGGTGAATGAAGATAAAAACGAGATACATGGGAATTGGAGGTGGAGAGTGTTAAACGCAGGGCTATTTTTCTAGGTGCCGGAACTCGCCATGAACATTTCCCTTCTTCTCTTAGAATGCCAATGGTGCCCACATAAGAGATGGGAGACTTTCCGGCTGAAAAAAATAACTAAAAGCTAAGTGTTGGTTGTTGAGATCAACAGGGATTCAGTACAACAATGTAAGGGGAGGGTGATGTGATCAGAAGAAGGGAAGCAAGAGTGCTGTTTGGTTGCTTCTGGACAACATCTCTGCTCGGTGGTAGCACTGCAAAGGAAGTAAGGGAGCAAAGTATCTCACAGGAGAGGTACCATCTAGTGAGAGAGGGGGTGGCTCTCTTAATCCCCCCCCGGCTTTTGTTTTTGTAACCTGTGCCAGTTCCTCTGGCTTGTTGGACTAGCAGCAATAAACTGGGATTGGCGCAACTCCCATCTTGATTGCTGACACTCAGCGCATCGCATGAGCAGGCCTGCCGCTCTATAATCGCTGCAGGAAGTAACCGTGTAAGACAAAGGTGCATGCTTAGTGGCATGCAGCGAATACAGACAAGGCTTATAGATACCCAAAGTAATGATCTTCAGGATCTATAGGAAATGATACAGTTGGAACATGGAAGCTACAGTGCATGGAAGCTTTAAAACTTACTTCCAGGGATCTTTCAGTGAGGAAAACAACAACAGTGGGCAGTTTTTACTGGAAGATAACTTCCTCACTGCTGTTTATCTCTGCCACCATTTGCAGACACCGAAGATTATTTGGGTATGTGCTAGGGCAGAGCTTTCCAAAATTTTCATGTTGGTGGAACACTTTTTAGACATGCATCATTTCACGGCACAGTAATTCAGTTTTACTAGCAAACTGGAGGTTAAACTAACCCCTTTCCAACCCCGGGACGACAACAGGGAGTATTCGTGCGACACACCTACACACTGCAGTCAACACACTAATGGGTCGTGACACACAGTTTGGAAAGCTTTGTGCTAGGGAATATCGTTGGATCACATGGGGCAGCGGAGATATCCTACAGGACTAACTTTTGCCCTGATTGGGGCTGCTTAAGCCCGATAGCAGATGTGGGGAAACTTTGGCCCTCCAGATGTTTCTGAACTTCAACTCCCATGGTCCCTGGCCTTTGTCCATGATTGCTAGGGCTGATGGGAGTTGTAGTTCAGTAACATCTGGTGGGCTGAAAGTTCCCCACTTCTGCCATACAGCAGATACATAAAGGCACGCAATACCTATAACTTCTTGAAAGAGTGGCAACCCAGTTGAGAGTGGTAGCCAGTTTTGACTTCTTGGATAGAATTAACAGGTGAATTAGTGGGCTTAAGCAGTTGTGGAGAGGCCATGCCACAGACCTTTGGAGAATGGGGAGCAAATTATTTTTGTCTACAAAAAAGCAATTGATGAGAATTGTGCGTACCATGGATTTGACAGGTGTGCTAGGTCCCTTGTTTCAGCAAGATGGCAGGCAAGGGTTGTGTCGAGAAATACAAGGGATATCCTAGGTTAGAATGGTATTTTAGCTTTCTTTTGTAATGGCAAACGTCTTTGCTTGCTTGTATTATAAACCCTGCTTCATAAAAACTTTGTTTCAAATCAAATTTGCCTCCCTCTCTCTTTCTGCATGATGTGTTATCAGCAGGCTGCATGCTCATTGGAAGTGGTTTAAGGAGGGTTAAGTACTCTGACCTGCTTCAGGCAAGGGATGCAAGGCGAATCAAGGGAGGGATAATGGTGAGGGACGCGGGTGGCGCTGTGAGGGACAGAACATTTGCCTTGCATGCAGAAAGTCCCAAGTCTATGAGACCCTGCAAGTCAGTATAGACAATACCAAGCTAATTGAACAAGCTAATGGGTGGGACGCGGGTGGCGCTGTGGGTTAAACCACATCCTAGGACTTGCTGATCAGAAGGTCGGCGGTTCGAATCCCCGCAACGGGGTGAGCTCCTGTTGCTCGGTCCCTGCTCCTGCCAACCTAGCAGTTCGAAAGCACGTCAAAGTGCAAGTAGATAAATGGGTACCGCTCTGGCGGGAAGGTAAATGGTGTTTCCATGCGCTGCTCTGGTTCGCCAGAAGCGGCTTAGTCATGCTGGCCACATGGCCGGAAACTGTACGCCGGCTCCCTTGGCCAATAAAGCGAGATGAGTGCCGCAACCCCAGAGTCGGCCACGACTGGACCTAATGGTTAGGGGTCCCTTTACCTTTAATGGTAGGGAAGACAACCCAGCTTGGATCTACACGAGATCTACAACCACACTGGTTAGGTGTCTGCTTAGGTACAGAACTCTGCCCAGAGGAGGCCAAACGGAGCAACACTAATCTGTCGCCTCATACCTGACCAGTACGCTTCCGAGCACAGTTCAAAGTGTTGCTGCTGACCTGTAAAGCCCTAAATGGCCTCGGCCCAGTATACCCAGTCTCCACCCCCATCATTCAGCCCGGACACTGAGGTCCCGCTCTGAGGGCCTTCTGGCGGTTCCCACACTGCAAGAAGTGAGGTTGCAGGGAACCAGGCAGAGGGCCTTCTTGGTAGCGGTGCCCGTCAGATGTCAAGGAAATAAACAGCTATCTGACTTTTAGAAGAAATCTGAAGGCAGCCTTGTTTAGGGAAGTTTTTAATGTTTGATGTTTTATCATGTTTTTAATATTCTGTTGGGAGCTGCCCAGAGTGGCTGGGAAAACCCAGTCAGATGGGTGGGGTATGAATTATGGTTAACACAATTCAGAAACATTCAGTCATATTTACTATTTGTACTGGGGAGTTAAGTGTAGTGGTGGAAGGGAAGGCACAAAGGTTTCAAGGTTAGATGATATTCCATATTCGCCGAGCATTTGTCCCCATTCATTTGCAGAGACAGGACAACTCATCCTGATTTGCTTTCAGGTTGTTTATATGTTTTCCTGTTAGTCATCTCACACTTGGGGCCTCTACTCCCCGCAGCTTCCCCCAGCCGGTGGGTTGTCAGACCCTCTAGGTTCGTCTCCCCTCTGTGTAGCTAAATTCATGGAGACTCGTTAAGTTGTGGCCTGATTAAACCCAACATGTTAACAAGTGTTCCAAAGGGCATGTGATTTACCAGGGACAGGTACCAGAAAACAGAGGCAGTTGGGACACTTAAGCAGCGAGTGTTAGCTTAGTGCAGAAGTGGGGTTCTGTTGTGGGGTGCATTTTGGGGGGTGGGGGGTGTCTCTGTGTGTGTGTCCCTGCAAGCTAGTAGTGCGCTGGGCCAGAGGCAAAAATAGGCAGAGCACTCTGTCACCTCCCCTCTTCTGTGCCACTACCATCTATTGCTAACTCTCCAGTCTGTTCCCCCATTTCCCCCCTCCCTTGCCACTAGCCCAAAAGGTCGAAGGTTACACTTTGCCCAACCCCTGGATGAAAAGCTTTGTGGATGAAAAACTGCATGGGAGTGCATCTGAGCACCTCTGAGGTTCCAGAAGGAAAGAAGGAATATCTGCTCAAGCCGCCTTGCCAACATTATTTTGCAGTTTCCTTAACCATTTTAGCCCCATCGCTAGCCCCAAAGCAGCAATTTGAGATTCAAGGTTCTGCAAAGGAAACATTTCATGCTTACGCTCAGATAACTCCAACACAGTTTTGATCGTGCTTTGCTGCTTTTAAGGACCCACAAACAAAAAAATCAGAACGGCATGTAATTCTCTGAAGCAGAGGTTTTCAACCAGTGTGCCATGGCACCCTGGGGTGCCTTGAATGATGGTCAGGGATGCTTTGGGCAACACTGGCCTCTGTTCCTCTTCCTTCCCTCCCTCCTCTTATGCCCTCTCACATCTCTGCCTTCCCCATGGAGAGGAGGCTGAGGGAACACTCCACAAGGGTGTTCAAAAAAGGGTGAGCGGCTGCCAGCTTGGCAGGCAAGGGGTAACATAACTGGGCTCCTGAGCCCCACAGAGGTGCCGCAGAAAGAAGGTAGTTGGTCAAGGGAGCCATGGACTCAAAAAGGTTGAAAACCTGTGCTCTAAAGTCTGGAAGAGTTTTTGGTAACATCCACTGATTTCCACTCTCCTCGTATTCCAGAAGGGGGCAGCAAAAGGCAAGTGCCTCTCTAATCTTTATTTAATACTCTTCCCAGTACTGGATTTGGTATATGATAAACAAGCTATAGTTTAGGGCCCCACTCTCTTGCGGCCCCCAAATTTTTTTAAAGAAAAACAACAACTGGATGTACATTTCCAAAATATAAGATAAAAAACAAGTAAAATAAAACCTACATACAGCAACAGTGTTTTGTGTTGTGTATGCTCCCATGATGTAAATAATGGGCCCTGCCTGCTAGCCTGCTCCCTAAAATATCACTGGTTTGCTCATTTCTATATCAATTACTTTGATAAGATACATATTTTGTTATGTGCAAGTGGCTTTAGATACGCCATTTATCTTCCCGCTGGAGCAGTACCTATTTATTTACCACCAACCACCAACCTTCTGATCGGGAAGTCCTAGGTTCTGTGGTTTCACCCACAGTGCCACCCACGTCCCTTATATATAGCATATATTCAACACAAAAACAGCGACAATTTGTTGTTGACAAAGGACAGCTGGACATATAAAGGGCCCCATTACCTATCTCTTCAATTATGAACACACAGAGCTACCTTATACTGAACCTGGCTGATAGTCTGTCTAGCTCAGGGGTCAGCAAACTTTTTCAGCAGGGGGCCGGTCCACTGTCCCTCAGACCTTGGTGGGGGGGAACTATATTTTTTGGGGGGGAAATGATGCAAGAGCACCACGAGCCCCGGTGGCTGCTTACCTGCGTCTTCCGAGCAGCAGCAGCTGGCAGCAGCAGCGGTGGAGGGACGATGAGCGGCGTGCAAAAGGGCTCCAGAGAGAGGCTGCTTAAAATGGTGGCAGCTCGAGTGGCACCAACAAAGCCCAGCCCCCATCCTTCTCTAGGCAGGGCAGGGAGAAGCCAGGAGGAGGGAGGGACGCCGTGTGAGGGAGAGGGAGGCAGAGGGGAAAAACACATACGCTGGCGATCCATGCAGTGATTCCTGGACTGTCCGCAGGCTGGATCCAGAAGGCACTTGGGCCTGATCCGGCCCCGGACCTTAGTTTGCCTACCCATGGTCTAGCTGTCTACACAAACTGGCAGCAGCCGTTCAGGTTTTCCTTGAGGTTTTCCCCCAGCTCTGCTTAGAGGGGATTAAATTTGGGGTCTTCTGTGTGTGCTCTGCCACACAGTCCTTCCCTTGCAAATATGATGATTACTTTAGAGTGATGTAATGAGATCAAAATGAAGAACGTTTGCATAGTTTTCTATGTGTCATGTTCAAAACAAATGCTGTGTAGGATGCAATAAACACAAGTTTCACATAATCTTTACAATTTGGAGGGAAGCAATCAAGCTGAGCAGTAGCATCTACATCCAAAGTAAAATTATCCTTAGTCCTAAAGAACTTCAGTATTTTTCCTGGAGGCCACGAATGTCTGGGACCACCACTTATTATTACTTCAACTATAATGAGAAACTGCAGGAGTTTCTGTGGAATAATCTCTTACATCAAACATATTACAGAAGAAATCAATTTAAACTGGATATTGCAGCGTGATCAGGAAAAATCAGTGATATTTGCCCTGAAATTTTGTGTAGCTATCTCAGAGCTATAAGGGGTGGTGTGGGGGGGGGGGATGTCTCACCATTAAAGCTAAAATCCTCACTTGGCCCAAGAGATTACCTTTTCCTCACCTAACAGTACAATATTATCACCTGGTCTGGTGCAGGCTAAATGATCTCTGCTTTCCAAATAACTGAATTACTGTCCCACTGAAGACATTGAAAACACATTGGCTTGTAGAAAGGTATAGGATGCAACCCCCCTTCCTGTCCTCAATAGCTTCACCTCAATTAATATTCCTGCAACTGGGAAGGAAACTCACACAAGAGTCCCCACTTCCAGTAGTTTTCAAGGGCTCTCTTAATCCAGATTCCTCTAGCAATAAAAGAAGATGCCAGGTTGCTCCATAATTTTCAGCACATGTTAAACACATCAGGTTACTCAAGTGTTTTTAAGAGAGCTCTTTTAATCAGTTTAAAGCCTCTTCTATTGCTGCAGAGATTTGGAAAACCGTTATCCCACACTCTTAAATAATACGCTCCAATACAGGAACTGTCTAGCTAAGAATCAGAAGGCCTCGTCGCGTGTTTAACTTGTGTGCATTCAGCTTTACATGTGTGGCAATTTTATAAATAAAATAAAATAAGGGGGAGGGTTTCTGGGGGCAATGACTTTGGCAATCCCACCCGCCATTGAACCCAACGTGTTTTGACTGTACGTGATTCAAGCAAGATTCCCAGCACGTAACCCCAGCAAAAGATGTGGGTTTGCTGTAATGATCTCTGATCTAAAGACTGCCAAGGCAGGTTTCAAGGTTGGCTGAGCTACGAGGGAGGCCTGAGTAGGCGGACTGGAGTTTTCTGCACGTGCACCGAGAGCCGCTGTCACACCACACTAGACTTTGCTGCTAAAATTTCTTCATGGGGTGCCCTCAACGGTAAAGCAAACTCGGCTGCTTGACACATCCATCCAAAGCTGGTATTTCCTTAACTACACAAAGCAGACTTTTGATTGCAATTGCAGTAGTCAGAGCAGTGACAAGGTCTCCTTTCTGTTCAGCGAACAAGTGCTCATTTACTGCACTTGCGTTGCTGCAGGAGTTGCGAAAGGTATTGTGGAAGCCATCTACAATTTCTCCCCCCGGCAATTCTTTCCGGCTCTAAGCATTCTTTCCAGCATTGTAAGTATTCTTCCCTAAAAACCCCTGTGGCTCTGAGAATCCATTATTTTTATTTGTTAATTTATAGCAGTGCATTATAGTGGTTAGTGTGCTGGAGATAAACGAGAGGGACCCAGGTTCGCATCGGCCATGGAGCTAACTGGGTGACCTTGGCACAATGTCTGTCTTTTGGCCTAGACTACCTCACAGGGTTCTTTAATTCCTCCTCACTTTCTGCGATCAAGGTTGTGTCATCTGCATATCTGAGGTTGTTGATTAAATTAAAGAACCTTTTAATGAGGGTGAAAGAGGAGAGCACAAAATATGGTCTGAAGCTCAACATCAAAAAAACTAAGATCATGGCCACTGGTCCCATCACCTCCTGGCAAATAGAAGGGGACGAAATGGAGGCAGTGAGAGATTTTACTTTCTTGGGCTCCATGATCACTGCAGATGGTGACAGCAGTCACAAAATTAAAAGACACCTGCTTCTTGGGAGAAAGGCGATGACAAACCTAGACAGCATCTTAAAAAGCAGAGACATCACCTTGCCGACAAAGGTCTGTATAGTTAAAGCTATGGTTTTCCCAGTAGTGATGTATGGAAGTGAGAGCTGGACCATAAAGAAGGCTGATCGCAGAAGAATTGATGCTTTTGAATTATGGTGCTGGAGGAGACTCTTGAGAGTCCCATGGGCTGCAAGAAGATCAAACCTATCCATTCTTAAGGAAATCAACCCTGAGTGCTCACTGGAAGGACAGGTCATGAAGCTGAGGCTCCAATACTTTGGCCACCTCATGAGAAGAGAAGACTCCCTGGAAAAGACCCTGATGTTGGGAAAGATGGAGGGCACAAGGAGAAGGGGACGACAGAGGACGAGATGGCTGGACAGTGTTCTTGAAGCTACCAGCATGAGTTTGACCAAACTGTGGGAGGCAGTGGAAGACAGGAGTGCCTAGCGTGCTCTGGTCCATGGGGTCATGAAGAGTCGGACACAACTAAACAACTAAACAACAACAACAACACCTCACAGGGCTGTTGTGAGAGGAAAACAGGAGAGGGGAGAACCATGCATCCCGAGTTGCTTGGAGGATAAAAAGGAACCACCTGACTCCCACCCTGTTTGTAGAAAGAAAGGTTTGTTACTGATAAAGCAACACAAGAATGGATAGCTCAGCTATATATTCCTTCTTTAGGCTAGATGATCTTCAGGGTCCCTTCCTACTTCAGTTCTATGATTCTGTGATTTTATGTTATATATTGAGGTGCATTAAACTGTTCAACATCACACATCTTGTCTTGTTGTCTTTCAAGCCTGCTGCAAGTTAAATCCATTGTTTTTCTTACTCCAGTTCCCGATCTTCATGAAATCATTGTTATATTCCAGTTTCTAAATATTCTATACTGGGGCGGTCCAACTTTTCATACCAAGTGGGCTACAAGAGTACTTTGACATGGAATCCACAGGTTGCATGCACATGGCGGTGGTGGGGAGTGAGGCCAAAATTTGACGCACTTCTCCCCCACCCAGCCTTCATGCTGCCTTTCCAAAGCCAATAAACAAGGCACTGGGCTTTGAGAAGGAACATAGGAGCCAACTTCTAGGGGATGAAGGGGCTTCAGCTCCCCTCATAAAATATTTGAGGGGACTGGACTGCCCCCCCAAAGTTGGTGAGCATTGCCGTTAAAATGGTGTGCGTACACCACATCATGTGATCAATTATGTGGGGCGGGACTTACTTGCCCCCCCATTATTTTATTCAAGTTGACACCCCTGAGAAGGAAGCACAAAGTTCTGTCAGGGTTCTAGAGCCCTCCCACTTCCTTCCCAAAGCTGGAAAACTGCTACCTGGGCTTTCGGAAGAAGGAGGAAGGACTCAAAACACAACGCCTGACTTACCCAGCTTTGGGAAGGCAGAATGAGGGCTGTGGTGGGGGCGTCAAATATTGCTGAGGGCCACCACAAAGGGCATTGAAGGCCGCATGTGGCCCTCAGGCCGTGTGTTGAACCGGCTTGTTCTGCACAGTTTAGTTATCCTTTGTTTTTTTTTAGAATACTAGAGAAGGGATTGCCATTTTGGTGGCTGGTGGGCACATTTCAAATTTTGAGAGAACACCATGGGCATGAGCTCCCCTTAGGTATTAAGGATGGCAAACATGGGGAGCTAGTGGTCCTCTGGATGTTGATGGATTCCAGATCCCAACAGCACAAGCCAGCCTAGTCAATGGCAATGGATGATGGGAGTTGTAGTCCAACAGCATTTGGAGGGCCACCACTTCCCCACCCATGAAGTATAGCTGTTAAGTTGTGGGTGAACATATCAGACGACACAGCGATTCTTCAAACAGCTCTTGTTTATTCACAGGCCAGAACTGAACTGAACTGAAGGGTTCAGCCAGCCTGCTTATATAGAGCTCAACTACAAAGCAACAGTAGCAACTTTCTGTAACTATCCAATCAATGAATGTCACTTTCAATTCCTTATTTGCATATGTGGACCTGAGTGAAAACTATCCACAGTACCCCCCTGCTGGCCTAGGGTGAGAACTTCAGTACATAACAATAGCTTCCTACCCCATCGCATTATATCACATTTGGGGGGCTTAAAATGTTTTCCCAGCGAACTGGCAAACTTCCCCTCCTCCTCACACAGAAAATAGACGATGGCTGCTTGGGATAAAAGCAATACGTTCTGCGCACTGTGTAGAAAGCTTTCGTTTATTTCCTATTTCTACCCTGGTTTTTTTGGAAAGGATTACTGTCTTCATTTTGTGCCTGTCACATTAAAGTTCAATTCCTCACTGCAGGTTCAACTTCCCTCTTCTTCCTAATGCTCTTAGACTCTTTTTTGTTTGCCTGAAGCATTTGTGTACATGGAAGTTACGTCGCCATGGTTATCACAAGACCTCCCTTCCTGCCAAAAATAAAAAAAGAAATAAAACTGAGTTAGATTCCTTGACTTTCCACACAAACAGTCTTTGTGTCTATCTTGGCGCTGTGAGTTCTATGAGACACACATTTAATACTTAAAAAAAAACCCCAACCCACAACCCTAGCAATGTTTAAAGCTAGAAAGAAAACAATAGTAGAAGTAAAATGAGGTGAATGCGCCGTCTATATTAATCACCCTCCTAAACATATGTTATCAGTGCTGTGATACAGAGATGGTGACACAGTGGGGGAGCTAATTAGCATCCATCACATGAAACCACGGAAACGACATGGGGAGCCCTGAAAATTATAGCTTAGAGGCAAATTGTGTGGATTGACTGCATTGCACCCAGAATTGCTTGTGCAATTATCAGCTTTGGATAATTCATCTTTATTATTGTTATTATTATTAAAGTTAAGTTGCTGTTTTTTGTTTTTAAGATACTTAGGATAGCTCAGGGCGGTCTAGGCACTCCACCACACTATCCTACTATACATGTGCATCTATTTAGAAATACAGTGGAACCTCGGGTTACAGACGCTTCAGGTTACAGACACTTCAGGTTACAGCCTCCGCTAACCCAGAAATAGTACCTCAGGTTAAGAACTTTGCTTCAGGATGAGAACAGAAATTGCGTGGCGGCAGCGTGGCGGCAGCAGGAGGCCCCATTAGCTAAAGCGGTGCTTCAGGTTAAGGACAGTTTCAGGTTAAGAACAGACCTCTGGAACGAATTAAGTATGTAACCAGAGGTACCACTGTATGGTAAATAAGTTCAGTGGGACTTACTCCCAGGTAAGTGGAGATAGGGAGATGCTCTGTGATACAGATATGCAGTTTGGTGTAGATAGACGGGACATACTGATAAAAAAAATAGGGCAAGGCTGGTCAATATTTTGTACTTAACCAAAATATAACAAGCAGAGCATGCATAGAGTTTTGTATACATCTCATGTATGTACTCAGAAGTCGAACGGAATCCGTTCCAGAAGTCCCTTCAACTTCCAAAATATTCTGGAACCAAGGCGCAGCTTCTGATTGGCTGCAGGAAGCTCCTGCAGCCAATCGGAAGCCGTGATGGATGTTCGGGTTCCAAAGAACATTCGCAAACCGGAACAATCACTTCTGGGTTTGCGGTGTTTGGGAGCCAAAATGTTCGTCTTGCAAGGCATTCGGGATTCAAGGTACGACTGTATAAAAAAAAAATACAGTGGTACCTCGGGTTACATACACTTCAGGTTACATACGCTTCAGGTTACAGACTCCGCTAACCCAGAAATATTACCTCGGGTTAAGAACTTTGCTTCAGGATGAGAACAGAAATCGTGCTCCGGCGGCGCAGCAGCAGCAGGAGGCCACATTAGCTAAAGTGGTGCTTCAGGTTAAGAACAGTTTCAGGTTAAGTACGGACTTCCGGAACGAATTAAGTACTTAACCTCAGGTACCACTGTATATATAAAAGTCCATATTTTTACATTTCTCTCTTTCTCATTCTCTATTTCGATATGTGCTTTTCTGCATGTCATGATAACCTACGTTTATGGTCATGGTCCTTCATTCTTTCAATCGGCAATGTTGGCTAGATACAGTTTTGTTTTATCCTTTTGCCTTAATTACTTATGTTGGCTGGGTGGCCAGTAATGTTATTGGCAAAGCTTTCACATTACTTACTGTATTCTCCAGCCCCTCACATCGGGAAGGCGTTGCCACTCTTTTGTTCCTTTTGTGGTGTAAGTGCCGTGAGTCATTGCAATGCACATAAGTTTAGATCCACGCAGAGATGCTTAGAGAGTATTCAGCTGAGGACAGGACTGAGAAAAGCTGGCTTCCTTTTCATATCTCAGTGTCAGGGACTGGTTGGACAAAGAGGAATGGTGGGAGGAACCAACTGGGGAACCCACAAGGGAAGAAGACTCAGAGCCTGGGGAGTGGTGGTCGAATGATGATGAGTGGTCAGAGGGAGAAGACTGGGAGGAGGAGGTGTCAGAAGCCGAAGAAGCAACAAGGTTTAGTGAGCGGGGAGAGTCTGTGGCAGAGAGAAGCCCCAACTTGGAGGCAGAGTGGAGGCAGGCTGCAGAAGAGGCACAGGTGTCTCCCTCTCCTACTGCAACAAGCTCCCCTCCTCCTTGGTCTCCCAGAACCAGAAGAGGCGTGAAATGGGAGGAGCAGAGACAGACATGTAGGCACAGCCTCAGATTGCTTGAGGGGAAAAGTCTGCAGTTGCTTATATTTTTAAACACATGTAACACAACACATTTATTTGTTCAAATTTATATACTGAATCATAAAAAGAGAATACCAAAATGGTGAACATCAAGAAATGTAATATAGCTTGTATTCCTTTATAGAGAGAATATATTTACAAAATTTCAGTCAGTGGGGAGTATACAAGCCATACTAACAGCTAACAAGAAAGCAATCCATCCTAAACAATAAATAAGTATTGGGTAAAAACCAATAACCAATAAGAGTCATACCCAGCGCTGACCATTGCTGGGGAATCTGCGGCCCTCCCGATGTTGTTGAGGGGAAGATATTCCCCCCAAAAGGTCAACAATTTTGCCTAGATTTTCACTGTAGTGAACATGATAACTCTAACTGAGGATCCAATATGGGGGTCTACCAATGCAAGTTGTGATCCTGTGCTCCAGTGGCTTCCTTTTTAATCTCCATTTTACCTGAAAGGGTTCTTAATGAATCATCCCTCTTGGGAATAGACAGGGTGAAGCAGAACAATCGAGTACCTTGTGATCCTCAACAGCCTCACTCCTGTCCCTTTAAAATTTATCCTAGTGTTTTGAAATGTTTTAACTCGTAATGCCAATAAAGGTATTTGTATTTGATGCAGTGGCCATTATGCACTGCATCATGCCCCATGGCAGCCATTTTGTGACTGGTGCCTACAGCACTTTCTCAAAATTACAAACTGGATTAGAAAGGTTAGGAAGCCCTATTATGCAATACCTTTGAAATACATGTTATTCCTGGCAAACTTACCAAATAGTACATTTCTACCTATGCAAGCTTAACTTATCTTTTTAAGTGCAGATAGGTAAAGGGACCTCTGACCATTAGGACCCCTGGCCGACTCTGGGGTTGCGGCGCTCATCTCGCTTTATTGGCCGAGGGAGCCGGCATACAGCTTCCGGGTCATGTGGCCAGCATGACTAAGCTGCTTCTGGAGAACCAGAGCAGCGCACGGAAACACCGTTTACCTTCCCGTCGGAGTGGTACCTATTTATCTACTTTCACTTTGACGTGCTTTCGAACTGCTAGGTTGGCAGGAGCAGGGACTGAGCAACGGCAGCTCACCCCGTTGTGGGGATTCGAACCGCTGACCTTCTGATCAGCAAGTCCTAGGCTCTGTGGTTTAACCCACAGCGCCACCCACGTCCCTAAGTGTAGATACATACGTAGTTTACTTCAATTGTATGTCTCTTGGATGAAAGTGGGGAGGATGGGAGTGCGAGGAAGTAGATTCCCTTGCAGGTCAACCCTATACATGTTTTCTTGAAATTACGTCATCCTTTCAATGGAATTACCTCCAAGTAAATGCATGGAGGATTGTGGCTCAAAGCGCTTTTCATTGCAGTTGAATTAGATCTGCAGAGGCCTCCCAAGAGCCAAGCTATCCAGAAAAGCCTGAAGCAAGAGGACTTACAGGCACACACACACAATTGGGATGCATTTGCTCAGTGGACCTTTCTCAAGCATATATTTCCTGTGGCTTATGAAATCTAAAAATAATCGCCATTCACTTGTGGATTGGATGTTCAGTATAAAACTAGCCCCTATATTTTCCATTCTCATCCCATTTGTTTGATTGATTTATTAAACATTTTATACCACTTTTTTTTTTGTGTGTGTGTGTGTTTAAAACGAACAAACTGCTTTACAACAAATGCAAAACCTATCAACAAGAAGAGGAGAAGATAATATTATCATACTTAAAACCATGGAAGATGAATAACACACCCTCCAACATTTCTCCAATGAAAATAGAGATGTCCTATTCCATACCCTCCAATGTTTCTCTGATGAAAAGAAGGACATCCTATTCCATACCCTCCAATATTTCCCCAATGAAAATATAGATGTCCCCTCCAATATTTCTCCAATTAAACAGGGACATCTTATTCCATACCCTCCAATGTTTCTCTGATGAAAATAGGGATATCTTCTCCAACACTTCTCTGATGAAAATAAGGACATCATACTCCATACCCTCCAACATTTCTTCAGTGAAAATAGGGACATCCTATTCCATACCCTCCAACATTTCTCCAATGAAAATAGGGATATCCTACCATACCCTCCCACCCTTATTCCCCTCACAGAGTGACAATCCCCAAAATTCTATGGGAAAAGGTTTTGACTGTTAAACCACTGTGAAAATTATAGCTCTGTGAGTGGAATAGGAATCTCCAAACAATTCTCACCACCCTTAAGAAACCACAGCTTCTGGGCTGCTGCAAGAGATGAAGAAGATTGTGTTGCCTTTTGTTCATCTCCTAAGTCTTGCAGACTTTTGGGGGGGGCATCTCTTCTCTATAATCATTTTACTGCACCAATAGTTGTGAAGCGTCCTTTAAATTCATGGTAGCTGTCAGCTCAGCTAGTTGTGGATGGCATTCTGAAGCTAGTCAACATGGCTCATAGGCCAGAGTGGACCATGCTGTCCTTGCTTTCTTTTACATTTGTCTAGAGTTTGGGTAGAGCTTTGATACCAGGACTGGGTAAGCAAATATAAGTGTTGGTATACTGAGCCAACCAGATCTTAGTGAGAGCTGTTGCCCACACTAGGAATGGATTTGTTCTCATCCTTCAGCTGCTGACTCATTGGATATGTGGCAGCCTGTCTTTCAGTGGCTTCCAGCTTAAGGAGTGGACTGGCAGTTCTTAATGTTATAGGTAATATAAACCAGGCTGGGGAAATGCTATGCCATGTTGAATGATGACATGATAACTTAGCATTATATCTATATTTGTATACAGGCAAAGGACAGACCAAAAGCTACACTCAGCCTTAGTGTTTTGACATGCAGCTAAAATAAGGGCTCATTTGACAACTTTTTTCTTTTCATCACACAAGTTTGGATTGTGACTGTTTTGCCAGCCCTGGCAAGATGACTGGAATGCACTTTCTCCAAATGCCTGCTAAATAAAGAATTGTACTTTTATGAAATTGCAATGAACCACATTCTTTTTTAACTCTTAGAGTAGGACTTAATCCCCCCCCCCAAAGGGTCTGGCTATAAAGGCCACATTATATAAAACAGGGGAAAGGGATGTGAGAGGGCATTTTAAAAATGTGTGCACGTTTATATCTACACAGACATTTACTACAATTGCTTCCACAAGCTGAAAAAATATGCTTATTTCTCTTGGGGTGATCAATACCTCCCTCAGCCAATAAAGCGAGATGAGCGCTGCAACCCCAGAGTCGGTCATGACTGGACTTAATGGTCAGGGGTCCCTTTACCTTTGCCTAACTTTTATAAATAAGTCTGCTTTGTACATTAAGTGCTAAATGCTTCAGGACCCATTGTACATGCAAATTCAATGTGCATTGAGAGGATAAGGGTTAAACTCATCATTCTTAAGAACAGCAGCAAGACTTCCTGAAGCAGAACGCTGCATTTGGTGATTTTATTTTTGTGTATGAAAGGTCTGTCCCCTAACAACACCACAGAAGATTCACATGGTACAAAACTCCGGGAACTGTACTGCTTCTGATTGCAGGCAGATGAATCACATGATGCAAAGGCCCCCATTCTAGCCAGGGAAACTTTGCACATCAGAGAAAAGGAAGTCCAGTATCTGTTGTTTGCAAAGGAACCAGATCTCCTTGGTGAACTTGCAATGTTTTGCGATAGGGGAGACCATGTCCACAGGCAGTGCTATTCAGCTCTGATCCAAGAGTTAATAAGCAGCTGGCTTTCGGCTGAGGGAGCGTCTGAGGCAGAGAGAGACTCACAGTGGAAGCCAGAGTAAGATGCCAAAGATTTCAGTCTGTGCTGCGTGGCATGCTTGAAGCAGCAACAATGCTGTCTTTTCCTGGAAACGCAAATAGAAAAAAGAAAAAGGCTATTCTTTGCAGGACAGCAGCTCGTTCTGGAAGTGTTCTTAGCTGTTATTGTTAGATCTGGACCATAACATAATCTGAGCAAATGGAAATGTTTTGCAGTGGTCACCACATCTTGCGGCAACAGATCCTGAGCAACGTTGCACAACAGAGGGAAAGGAATCCTCTGTTATGTCTCTCTACTCCCCAAGTGTCATATCCTGTGTGATGGAACTCCTCGCCTCTTTGATTCACTAATCGTAATCATAATCATAATTATTTTACCTCATCCATCTGGCTGGGTTTCTCTAGCCATTCTGGGCGGCTTCCAGCAAAACATTAAAATACAATAATTTATCAAATATTAAAAGCTTCCTTAAACAGGGCTGCCTTCAGATGTCTTCTAAAAGTCAGATAGTTGTTTATTTCTTGACATCTGATGGGACGGTGTTCCACAGGGCAGGCGCCACTACTGAGAAGGCCCTCTGCCTAGTTCCCTGTAACTTCGCTTCTCGCAGTCAGGGAACCACCAGAACGCCCTTGGCGCTGGACCTCAGTGTTTGGGCAAAACGATGGGGGGTGGAGACGCTCCTTCAGGTATACTGAGCTGAGGGCTTTCAAGGTAAGCACAAACACTTTGAATTGTGCTCGGAAAGGTACTGGGAGCCAATGTAGGTCTTTCAGGACCCGTGTTATGTGGTCTTGGTGGCCGCTCCCCGTCACCAGTCTAGTGGCCGCATTCTGGATTAGTTGTAGTTTCCAGGTCACCTTCAAAGGTAGCCCCACATAGAGCGCATTGCAGTAGTCCAAGCGGGAGATAACCAGGGCATACACCACTCTGGCGAGACAATCCACAGGCAGGTAGGGTCTCAGTACCAGATGGAGCTGGTAGATAGCTGCCCTGGACACAGAATTGACCTGCATCTCCATGGACAGCTGTGAGTCCAAAATGACTCCCAGGCTTCGCACCTGGTCCTTCAGAGGCACAGTTACCCCATTCTGGACCAGGGAGTCCATCCCTTGTTCCCCCCAAAACAGTACTTCTGTCTTGTCAGGAGTCAACCTCAATCTGTTAGCCGCCATCCATCCTCCAACTCATCATGTGTGTCACCTTTCAAGAGGCGCTCAGGTAACCTAGACTAGCAGGTCCTCACTTGTTTCCCAGTGTCAGCAAAAAGTGTGAAGTTCTTCGTTGCTGCTCATTCCTCCTCCCGGCAAAGGCAGGGGAAATAGCGGGCATTAAATTTAATTCTCTCCTCACAACTCTCAGCCACTTTTACAGAAAAGCCTCAGTATGAATTATTGAATTCATTTCTTTAAATAAAAAGAGTCGGACATCTTGACCAAAGCACACCTTAAAAGATAGAAAGAACGAACAGCCACACTAGGGAAGAGAGAGAGAGAGAAATATTTTGTGCAGTCTTCTTATTGAAGCGGAATGAATTTGCCAATAAATTGTTTTCTCTGGCAGACAACAATCCAGAGATACTCAGGATGACTATAAATCCCGCAACCGGACAAGCAACATTTTTGTGGGACACTGGTGAAGCTAACCAATGGTAAGCTCCAAAAATAAGGAAAAAGCTTTTTCTTAAAAAAGTAAAAAAAATAAAAAATGGCAATACTACTTTTTGAGGCTGCTAATAGAAATTCAGTTGCCATACTTTTAGAAGGAGCTCATTCTGTTTAGCCTTTATTAGATAGAACATGACCAATCATGCTATACAACAGTATTCTTTCACAACAGGATTTTCTACAACAGCCCTTATTTACAAGATACAGTGGTACCTCAGTTTTCAAACGTCTCCGTTGATAAATGTTTTAGTTTTCGAACTGAAGTAAATGCTTCAGGTTTTGAACACATTTTGGAAGTCAAACATGCCACGTGGCTTCTGTATTGAGTTTTCCGTATTGAGGCTTTTGTTTTGAGGCTTTCGTTTTGAATTTTCGGGTTTCAGAACTCGAACGGTCTTCCAGAATGGATTACGTTCCAAAACCGAGGTACCACTGTATTGTGACATTATAGCTGACCATTGTTTGGTCAGGTAGATCGCTGAATTCCAAAGCCCAGGAAGCTTAGCTTAGCACGTGTCTGATTTCATTTGGTAACTCATTCCAGAAGGCTGGAGCTGCAGCACCAAAAGCCCACTCTCTAAACCAACAGAAATCTTAGCAGAGCCCCACCTTGCTCAGGGATATATGGAGCGAGGCAATCCCTTAGGTAACCTGGCCCCAAGTTGTGCTGCCAGAGGCAGCAATGTCTGAATCTAGGCACTTTTTGTGGTGTTTGATCTTCTGTCTGTTTCACACATGCAAACACACTCTCCTCTCCCCAGCGAGTCCTCAAAAGTCTGATGCAACTGACAAAGGCTGTCTCTGTAAATCAGGCTTCTCCAGACTCACTGCTGCAGTGGCGAGGAAACTTTGTCGCTTCCATCTCTCCTGTTGTTTCTCTTTCTTCAAAGTAATGGTGGCAGGAAGGGATAGGGAGGCACTGAAGACAGCTCCCTTCTCTTTCCAAAGGGCTACCTTCATGGGAATGAGATGACATGCAATCGCTTGGGGGACTAGATGATGCGCACTCACCTCTGAACAGGCCTAGATCTATCACTATAACATGAATAATAAGAAAAAGAGAATGGGCACTGCTTCTGGGCTGGATTGCAAATAGCATCCTACAATATCACCAACCACTCTCCTGCTCCTGAGTGAGGCAATGAGGCTACAGATAGTTCACACTTGAAAGGTTTACTGTGGAAGTTTAATTTTTTATTCAATCTTGAATGTTTTTGTTGATTTTTCTTTAAACATACAGAAAAATCGCATACCCTCCAAGTGTCCCAATTTTCCGGAAACAGTCCTGCAATGACAGAAGCCGTCCCGGTTTTTTATTTGATCCTGGAATGTCTCCGTTTTCCTTTTTCCTCCCCTCCACATTTCAGAAAACAATTAAAAGTCGTGTGTTTTTGTGTAGGTGCAAAAACCGAGTTCTGTTCATAGTGAAAATAAAATTCCTGCACCAAACTGAGGAAATGGTGAAGCTGGTATACAAAGCCCATCCAGTTTGGTGTAGTGGTTAAGAGCGGTGGACTCATAATCTGGTGAACCGGGTTTGCTTCCCCGCTCCTCCACATGCAGCTGCTGGGTGACCTTGGGCTAGTCACACTTCTTTGAAGTCTCTCAGCCTCACTCACCTCACAGAGTGTTTGTTATGGGGGAGGAAGGGAAAAGGAGATTGTTAGCCGCTTTGAGACTCCTTAGGGTAGTGATAAAGTGGAATATCAAATCCAAACTCCTCCTCCTCCTCCTCCTCCTCTTCTTCTCATCCTACAATTTTGAAGGAAAATGTCACCAAAGACTAAATTCTTTAATTGCAATGCTTCAGCAGCCAGCAATTTTTAAAGGAAACAAGCAGAGTGTTGATTCCTTTATTGTAAATGGAGCCTTTCACTGTCTACTCAGAAATAAGTCCCACTGTATTCAATGGAGCTTACTTCCAGGTAACTGGGTAAAGACTTTGAAGCCTTATACTGTAATCCCAAGCATTTTTACTCAGAACAAAGTCCCACTGAGTTCAATAGGATTTCCTCTCTGGTATGTTCCTGATCATTCTCACAGTTTCCTTTCCGTGGCAAAGCAAGTGCTATCCCACACTTTCGAGTGCATTTTCATGTCACTTTCCTTCTTGCAAAAAGTCTGCTCCTTTAGGGAAGAGGATTTGTTGTGCAAGTCTCTACCTGTGCAACCGGGATTTTCTGGTACATGACTGGCATCCCCTCAAAAATGGCAACTATCTGGAAGCACCCTTCCTGTCAAACAAATAAATAAGCATGTAAACAAATGCAAAGCGTTGAAAAAGTATGCGAGAAGCTGAGCGATTTCCAACACAGCCAAACAAATAATAGGGATTGAGGTACAAGGCTAGGGGAGGCTAGTTTTGAGCACCGCAACACTGAGAGCCAAAGTGGATCTCTTAGAGCTTTTATTTAAAAAGCCATTAGTTAGAAAAGGAGGCAAAGTAACCATTCATCTGGAAACTGAAAGTAGCCCTCAGGAAAACCAGGAAGAAAAATGTGAGGGGAAGCTGCATGACATCCTTAGTTTGTGATTATGCAGAAATCTTAACTTAGAAAAACCAAGAGGATGAATGGAAGAGACTCAGAAAACCATAGTAAGAGGTACTTCTGCATCAAAAATGTCCCCCACCCACTCACCCAAGAAGGACTTTTATTTTGACAGACTTCAAGGCATTTGTAATGGTTTCTGCTCAGAGGGACTAATAACCAAAACCAGAACCAGTCGTTTTTGAGAATCCGTCGCTGAAAAAAAATGTCCAAGCCCTGACATGCAGTCGTTTCGTCATTCTTCCTCTGGGCTTCCTGTTAATAAGCTCTGCTATTTCAACCATAGTTTTGAAAAGCCCAACAATTCAGCATGATTTAGCGCCAGACAGAAATCAGATTAGCAGTGCATCCCCAAGAACAACTTGGGGTGGGAGATGGGAAGGGAGGCAGAGGTGAAATGCAGTAATCTTAGATTCTGGGATTAATAGTTTTATGATGACACGACCACCCCCCCCCCCACTTCAGATGGTAATGTATATTACTTCATGTAGTTCAAAATGTGGTCAGTCAGGCTTGCTCACTTCCTTTCCTCCTTACTCATTTTGGGGTTCTGGAGTTCGGCCCTAAAGCCCGACCCTAATAAGAACCATTGGAATGATGTCAGGGGTTGCCAGATGCAAAAGAGAACAGGGCTCCTATGCTTTTAATTGATGTTTTAACTGTTGTTCCATCTTAATGGGCTTGCATTATTGCACATTTTAATTACGGATGTTGTGGTATTTCGATGGAATTGTTCTAGTGTGTTGCAACTGGTTTTATTCCTGTAAACTGCTAAGAAGCAATTTTGGCAATATATACAGTGGTACCTCGGCTTACATACGCTTCAGGTTACAGATGCCACTAACCCAGAAATATTAAGAACTTTGCTTCAGGATGAGAACAGAAATCGTGCTCCGGCGGCGCGACAGCAGCAGGAGGCTCCATTAGCTAAAGTGGTGCTTCAGGTTAAGAACAGTTTCAGGTTAAGTACGGACCTCCGGAACGAATTAAGTACTTAACCTGAGGTACCACTGTATAGGGAAGTTTTTAATGTTTGATGTTTTACTGTGTTTGATGCTTTAATTTGTTGGAAGCCACTCAAGAGTTAGATGGGTGGCATAATAATAATAATAATAATAATAATAATAATAATTCAAGGTTAAAGAAGAGGACTTGTTGCATGAAATGTAAAGCACTTTCATAACATTTTAACAGCCGTGACTTCCCCCTTCCAAGAATCTTGGGAATTGTAGTTTGTTGAAGGTACTCAGAGCTGTTGGGAGACCCCTCACTGAGGTCCCAGCACTCTTAAAAAACTACCGCTCCCACGGTTCTTCGGGGAAAGCCACGGCAGTTAAAGTGTTATGAGAGTGCTTTCAATGTGGATTTGACCAGTACTGGAACTGCTTTGGAGCAAGAGGTTTGTTGAAATCATAAAAGAGCATTAATAAGCCCCGTTCCCCTCGTTTCCTCGGCTAGCAGCATCAATCATTTACACTTTCCTTCCCCTCTGGAATACTGCTTTAGAAGAGCTTCAGAGCTGGCCTGCATTTCCAACCGGGAGCTGTTGGGAGGGACACACTGACTATCTGAGCAGTAAACCTGGAATTCTCAGCAATAACTTGGAATGTCCCTGGAACGTTTAGCCTTGTTCTGCTCCATGTGTCAATAGTGTGTGTGTGTGTGTGTGTGTGTGTGTGTGAGAGAGAGAGAGAGAGAGAGAGAGAGAGAGTTTATTGCAGTATGTACTCCCTTAAGAGAGAGAACAAAAACACCACTTCCGCCAGGATCTTCTGTTGTGCAACAAACAGAGAGCCACAAAGGAGCAAAAAGGGGGCCACCTACAACCTACTGATTCATCGTAAGGTTTGGGGACCCCCCACCCACAGATTTCATCAGCTGCAAGGAGAGGGGATGCTAAGTTGCAATTTATACAATTTTAATTGATGTATCCCTGGACCCTGCAACTATTCTTACAGCAATATGGGAAGTAGGAAGTATTAGATTAGAACAGGGGTCAGCAACCTTTTTCAGCTGTGGGCTGGTCCACCGTCCCTCAGACCATGCGGTGGGCTGGACTATATTTTGAAAAAAAATATGAACAAATTCCTATGCCCCACAAATAACCCAGAGATGCATTTTAAATAAAAGGACACATTCTACTCATGTAAAAACATGCTGATTTCCGGACCGTCTGCGGGTCAGATTGAGAAGGCGATTGGGCCACATCCGGCCCCCAGGCCTTAGGTTGCCTACCCCTGGACTAGATATACAAGCAAATCACAGAAGCACCATCCGGAGCTCGAGAGCATTTAGATCACTTTCAGCATATACCGAGGATAATTCCTTGAATAGTATGCACAGATGGTATTGTATGCCTGTATAGTCATATAACATGCTTGAGAAGGTTGGCCTAACATGCTGGAGGGGTTGTGGGTGCAGAAGAGGCACTTGCATCCACCTCTGGTGGGAGTGCAACTTCGTGGCTGATTTCTGGACAAATTTATACCAGGAAGTATGAAATATACTGCAAGAAAATGTGTTATTGAGGCTACAATCAATATTTTCGAACATCTTTGATGAGGAGGACAACATGGGTATCTTGCTAAACATCTCAGTAGTCTGCCTCGCCACATCACTGGAAAAGTGTACAGAACTTGGCACTTGAGTATGATATCAGTTCCTCTGGAATATTGCCATATTAGGGAAGATAACACACCAACTGAAACTATGTGAGGGTCTGGAGACCCCAGATTCATTTTATATGATTTGGGACTCCTTTTCAAATTATACATCTTGAGAAGCCTTCACTAAGCAGCCATCTACACCAGGCATAGGCAGACTCGGCCCTCCAGATGTTTTGGGACTACAACTCCCATCATCCTTGACCACTGGTCCTGTTAGCTAGGGATGATGGGAGTTGTAGTCCCAAAACATCTGGAGGGCCGAGTTTGCCTATGCCTGATCTACACACTAGTGACAAATTGGGAGGCATTTTGATATGAATTGTTTCAGTAACATTGTTTTTATTCCTATCTCTTTGACAAATATTCTTGTTTGTCAATGACTGGCAGAGTGTTTCTCATTTATTGGCATGTCGCTTGTAGACCTAGCAGAAAAAAGAAAAATTGTGTCTATTGTTCTAGAAACCTCGGTTGTGTACCATGTTCAATTTGTTAATGTTTATGGATGCCTTTTTTGGTTTTTGCTTGATATGAATAAAAAGGTAAAGGGACCCCTGACCATTAGGTCCAGTCGTGACCGACTCTAGGGTTGCGGCGCTCATCTCGCTTTATTGGCTGAGGGAGCCGGCGTACAGCTTCCGGGTCATGTGGCCAGCATGACTAAGCCGCTTCTGGCGAACCAGAGCAGCACACGGAAATGCTGTTTACCTTCCTGCCAGAGCGGTACCTATTTATCTACTTGCACTTTGACGTGCTTTCAAACTGCTAGGTTGGCAGGAGCAGGGACCGAGCAACGGGAGCTCAGCCCGTTGCGGGATTTCGAACCACCCACCTTCTGATCGGCAAGTCCTAGGCTCTGTGGTTTAACCCACAGTGCCACCCACGTCCCATATGCATAAAGAAGAACTAAAACACAAGTTGACAATTTTGAGGTGGGGCAGAGGGAGTGGTGCGGGAACATCTTTGAGGGTTCTCACCTTAGCTTCATTCATGCTTTCCTCTTCCTGCCATCTAGAGAAGCATTCTCATAGTTTATCACAGGCTGCGTTTGAAAGCACATCACGTTATTGTTTTGTTGCAAATGTATGGAGAATGTACAGAGAACATAGTAGAAGAGAAGAATTTCAAGGAAGCTCTGGATTTAATCCGAGCTGGACAGAAATGCTAAGCTACACAGCCCTTCAAAAAATGAGACGGTGAGTCATCTGGAAAGCATTATGTCAAAGTACAGTTTCTATAGAGCTATCTAATGCATACAAATCAAGCCCATATATAATGTTCAGGCAGTCTAACGTGAAGCCAAACTAAATTCCCAGGCTGCTCCCCACCCGCTCACCGCAGCTGGATTGGAAAGTAGTTGGTGGGGGTGGAGCAGGAGGGGGCAAGAGATACTCTGCCGAGGTGGCAGTTTGCAAATAGCCTCTATTTCAACAGGGGAGAGGCTTTTATTTTTCACTTTGGTGTGGAGAGGAAGATGAGCTGTACAGTTTCTTAGTCTTTGGCCTCCTTAACACTTGAATTGGGGCTTACAGCCAATGGTATTGTGTTGATGTCACAGTTCCACCACAGCTCAGCATTCATCGAAGGAAACAAACAAAGCTTTATGCCTGTGAGGATATACTTGCAACCCCACAAAGAAAAGCGACAACCCAGAATCCAAAGGGGTTGCTTTTTTTGTTTCACCCTCAAAACAATATATCCGTGAGGTAAAGTGTGAGTGACTGCAGAAGATTATCTGCCAAGCTTCACGGTTAAGCCCAATGCAATGCTATGCATTGTGGGATTCCATGGGGCTCAGTACAGTGGTACCTCGGGTTACATACACTTCAGGTTACATACGCTTCAGGTTACAGACTCTGCTAATCCAGAAATATTACCTCAGGTTAAGAACTTTGCTTCAGGATGAGAACAGAAATCATGCTCTGGCGGCACAGCAGCAGCAGGAGGCCTCCTTAGCTAAAGTGGTGCTTCAGGTTAAGAACAGTTTCAGGTTAAGAACGGACGTCCAGAATGAATTAAGTACTTAACCTGAGGTACCACTGTACCAAGTAAGGAAGCATGGAGCTGCCATTTATTTCTGCATGTAGTAAAGCTTCACTCCCCCCTTTCTGCTCAGAACATCTCTGCTCATTCCATTTTTACTTCAAACCATTATTTCAAGCCTATGAAAAGAAACCAGCCAGCCAGAAGAGTAGCCCCAAGCTGAGAGCAAAGGCAGAAGGGAGGAAAGAGACTGCTGAGACAATCTAGCTGTTCTTGAGGGCACCCTAACAACCCATGTGTCTGCTAATTAAAGGGTTTGTTTACATCTTGAAGACTGCTAATGTATAGAGCTTTGGCTGTTTTTAGCTGATGGTTCAGTCTTGCTACTCAAATCTCACTGTGAGATGTAGAAATAATAGAAGGCAGAGCTAAAAGACTGGGGGCTTAATTTGTTAAGAGCAGGGTGGCAATGAAAGGCAATCTGTACATGTTCACTGGCCATCTTCTTGACAGCTTCATTAATGGTGCAGGAAATATATTGTTGCGACTTTCGTCAGCCTGGCACCCTCTAGAAGTTTTGGACTACGACTTCCATCACTGCAAACCTGTTTTACGTTTTACATAGCAGACTTGTCGTTGTCGTCGAAATGCTAAGATACCCTGGCCGGGAAGCCAGGAAGGCAATTAAAATTATCAAGGGTCTGGAAACCTTATGAGGAACGGCTGAGGGAGTTAGGTATGTTTAGCCTGGTAAAGAGGAGACTGAGAGGAGATATGATAGCTATCTTCAAATATCTTCAGGGCTGTCACAGGGAAGAAAGGAGATTCCAGCTAAACATAAGGGAGAACTTTCTGACAGTAAGAGCTGTTTGATGGTGGAATGGATTCCCTTGGGAGGTTGTGAACTCTGCTTCCTTGGAGGTTTTTAAGCAGAAGTTGGATGGTCATCTGTCATGGACAATCTAGTTGAGATTTCTGCATTGCAGGAGGTTGGAGTAGAAAACCACTGAGGTCCCTTCCAACTCTACAATTCTATGATTCTATGATTCCTTCTCAGCCAGTTCCTTTGATAATATAGAACAACACAACACAAAACTGGTAGTTATTGTTGCCACTGTTCCAAGCAGGCATGAAATTAAACCTCAGTAATTAATATTTGCACTTCTGCCTGACATGAAAAAAACGAAAACAAAACCCAGTTGCCAGTCGCGTGTAGCATCAAATATTAAAATGTAGGTTGAAATCCAGAGGCAATATAGTGAGAGAGACAGAAATCTATTTTTATTATTAGAAGATTGGATCGTTTGGAATTCAAAAGAATATAAGAATATGAGGTTTCCTTTGTTCCATGGTAGTATAAATGAGACAAGACACTTGCATGCTTTAGTTATCCAGCTGCTAAATGTCTTTGTTCAAGTGATTTCAATGGGTCCATGGAGGTTTCAACCATGAGGTTATTGGGGATTAGGAACCACTCCAACCACAAGCCCTCAAGATGGCGGCGGCAGCAGAGGGGTTAGGGAGATTTCTGGGGCCATGGGAAGCCACACCTTGGTTGTCGAACATTTCAGAAACGGGATTCTGGAAAGGATTACGTTCAACAACCGAGAATTGACTGTAGTTCTTTTACAGAACTTTTATACCTAAAATCTGGGCTTCACGCTGAAAGCACTTAGAAGACAATATATTGGTACCTTGGGTTAAGTACTTAATTCATTCTGGAGGTCTGTTCTTAACCTGAAACTGTTCTTAACCTGAAGCACCACTTTAGCTAATGGGGCCTCCTGCTGCCGCTGCACCGCTGGAGCACGATTTCTGTTCTCATCCTGAAGCAAAGTTCTTAACCTGAAGCACTATTTCTGGGTTAGCGGAGTCTGTAACCTGAAGCGTATGTAACCTGAAGCGTATGTAACCCGAGGTACCACTGTACTGTTTCTTATTGGTGTAGTGAATGTAATGCTCTTGAAACTGGACACAGAGACTGTGATCCTGCACATGTTTGTACAACGTAAATCCAGTTGAATTCGATGTTTTTTCAGGAGCCTTGCTGTGTAACGGTTCACAACAAAAGTCTTAAGTTATTAGACAATTATATGAGTGATGCATTTTGTTCCGTTTCATGTTAAACTGGCATAAACATGACCTGGATGCTCTTGGCACGTACATGCCTGGCCCTAATGGGAAATGACATGATGAATGATTGCCTACTTATTACTGCAGAAATGCTGGTAATAAATGGAATAGCATGCATTATTATGAAGCATGTTCTGTCTTGCTGCTTCCGTTAATTTGATACGCCAGCCGTAGGATTTCTAATTAATTAGGTATACAGTAGCTTTACATCATCATAAGCATTCTTTGTTTTTATAGTCTCTCTTCCGCACAACAAACCACAGTGTATTTGGTGTACACATATTTTTGCATCTGGTCAAATATGGCATCTGTGCAACTAAGTCTGGATGACAAAGCTGAAGACTGGAATCGTAAATGAGAACAGAATCTTGCCTTGTCATTTCCTATCAAGTTGTTGTAGGACAAGAGAAGTGAGGAATACAGGGGACCTCAGTCCCATGTTTGGGATCTGATTGTTTCTAGGGACAGAGCTCTGTGCACTATATGTTGTTGTTGTTTAGTTGTTTAGTCGTGTCCGACTCTTCATGATCCCATGGACCAGAGCACGCCAGGCCCTCCTGTCTTCCACCGCCACCCGCAGTTTGGTCAAACTCATGCTGGTAGCTTCGAGAACTCTATCCAACCATCTCATCCTCTGTCGTCCCCTTCTCCTTGTGCCCTCCATCTTTCCCAACATCAGGGTCTTTTCCAGGGAGTCTTCTCTTCTCATGAGGTGGCCAAAGTATTGGAGCCTCAGCTTCACGACCTGTCCTTCCAGTGAGCACTCAGGGCTGATTTCCTTAAGAATGGATCGGTTGGATCTTCTTGCAGTCCATGGGACTCTCAAGAGTCTCCTCCAGCACCATAATTCAAAAGCATCAATTCTTCAGCAATCAGCCTTCTTTATGATCCAGCTCTCATTTCCATACATCACTCTTGGGAAAACCATAGCTTTAACTATACGGACCTTTGCTGGCAAGGTGATGTCTCTGCTTTTTAAGATGCTGTCTAGGTTTGTCATTGCTTTTCTTCCAAGAAACAGGCGTCTTTTAATTTCGTGGCTGCTGTCACCATCTGCAGTGATCATGGAGCCCAAGAAAGTAAAATCTCTCACTGCCTCCATTTCGTCCCCTTCTATTTGCCAGGAGGTGATGGGACCAGTGGCCATGAACTTCATGCACTATATAACACCCCCTATTGTCAGGAGCAGGTCAGCAATAAATCACACGGTATCAGTGAAGTTAACTCTTTATTCAAGGAAACAAGGTCAGGTCTGCTCAGGAGGACAGGCCTAGTGAGCAACTTGCCTCAGTAGATCTTGTCCCTATGAGGCAGTTGTGGAAACTTAAGGCCCCCACCTTCCCACAGTTGCCTAAATCTCCTCCTCTTCCTGGTGCTTCCCAAGCAATCTGAGACTTTATCGCCATGCCTGCCGTTGCTCCTCCCTCTTCATACCTTTCCTGGTCTGGGACACCAGCTGGTCACAGCAGGAGGGGGAGACATCCTGGCTTCTTCACCTGACTCATCTCTGCCTCTTGGCCTCCTTCCTGTTCACTGAACTCTGCAGCTTCTGACACCTCCTCCTCCCAAACATCTTCCTCTTCTTCCTCAGACCACTCATCGTTGTCCCACCACCAATTCCCTGGCTCTGAGCCTACTTCCCTTGGGGGTTCCTCAGCTGTTGCTTTCTATCACTCCTCTGCATCCAGCCAGTCCATGACACCAGTGCCCCCTAAGCTAGTCTCCTTACCCCAGATGCTGGGGGGAGGGAATGCTGTCTTGCTGTCAGTGCTAAAGTACAATTCAACTGCTGCCAGTCAAGTCAACTTCTGTTTGAAGAATGCGGTCTGGGTGGGTGCACTATTTTGATTTTTGCTTCACACAGTAAAATGTATTTGGCTGCCGCTTATCTTCTTGAAGTGAAAACGGCTGTGATCTCAAATACAGTTCTCAAACTAGCTTTATGGCCCAAAATAAACCTGGGTACTATTTTTTGGGCAATATTCATATTTGAGCATAAGGAAAATTGATGAAGTTTCAACATTACATCAGGGCTGAATCCAAGGAGATCTTCAAATACCATTATAATAATGGTTCAGAGCTACTGGAACATTTCCAGGGGTATCTAATGATGCATTATTTGAGGTCTATGGGGAATTAAAAGTTATACTATGTGTTCTTGATATTTAAGCTATTTTAAAAAGCCAGACATGTAAAAAGAAGAAAATTGAGGGATCAAAATGGCTCAGCCGAGCTCCAGATTCTGAAATTGAGTGATCTCCACACCCTCATTTATCTTTCCAAGCTTATTACCAAGCAGTTAAGTAAGACATTTACTGATCTTTCAGTAAGTCACATTTGTTGATAGCATATGTGATTTCACAAAAGGCAATGCTATCTTATCTTTAATAGCTTACATCAAGCTCATATAATGTGGGTAGACACTAGTGAAGGTCAGACACCAAGCTTCACCTGTCTCATAAATGAGACGTGAAACAAGAACTGATGTCGTTGTGGAAACGACTGTGGTATAATTAGAGGGATGATTGAACGAGACATTCACAAATCAACATATTGAATGCAAAAGAAGGTACTTTAAGAAAGGGATAAAATGAAGCCAAAATGACAAGATTTATGGCCCCTAGATTGCATTGGAAGTATTATCAATGGCCACACGAGCGGCATTTCCTGCAAAACTCCCATCATATACTGAGATGGTATAATGGTATATAGAGGATGGGATGTTTTGGTGGCATGCCATCATGTTAAGTACTGGGACTTCCAAAGACGAACAATGTTCATGAATCGTTCCTTGAAATCACAGCGTGGTTCCACAGTGTTCGATCCAGCAACATACCATTTAGTACAGCAATGATTTCATAGTGTACAAACATGCCGCTGGCTTATAGCATAGCCCCTTTTTAACCTCCCTTCTGCTGGCAACTTCCCAGCTGTGTGTTATAAATGCCAACTCCTTTTCCTGTGCCTTACAAAGGTCCCTCAACAGCCCCAGGTCACTACTGGGAGGTGAAGCTCACTTTGTGAGAGAATTCCTCAGAGAGAAAAAGCCACTTCCTTTTGCAGTAATCTAGGAAACAGAAATCTGACCTGGCAAGATAAGGAACTCATTCTGTGGAAGGCGATGACCAAAGATAGCAGAACCATTGTCTGGAAAATAACCCTAAACTGAGTGAGATTTCCATCTGGGGTGTGATGAAAAACTGTTCAGGTGTTGTTAAGAATGCAGTTGAGTTTTGAATTCCTGCCTCACCCTTATTGATTCAAAATAAGAGTGTGAAACAGAGTCTCCCCAAAAGCAGGAATTAACAAGTCAGATCTGGGAACAATTTCTCCACCAACCACTTATTTTATTGAGCTTGCATCCTGATTTCCTTGAACAAAGCTTACAAACCTTTATTGAGCATTTGTTCAGATTTGTTTGTGGGAAGGTTACCGTATTTTTTGCTCTATAAGACTCATTTTTTCCCTCCTAAAAAGTAAGGGGAAATGTATGTGCGTCTTATGGAGCAAATGCAGGCTGCGCAGCTATCACAGAAGCCAGAACAGCAAGAGGGATTGCTGCTTTCACTGCGCAGCGATCCCTCTTGCTGTTCTGGCTTCTGAGATTCAGAATATTTCTTTTTCTTGTTTTCCTCCTCCAAAAACTAGGTGCGTCTTGTGGTCTGGTGCATCTTATAAAGTGAAAAATACGGTATATGGCAGTGAGTGCCCATCCTTCTCACCAGTCTCCCTACCAGGTCTCAGGTTTGGACCCTGAAATCTCTGGTTCTGGTATCCTTCTGATCTGGCAACCCTCTCTGCCAACTAGAACAGCTTTAATATTCCAAGTGTGTTTGAAGCTTTTTGTTGTTCTGGTTTAGAATTTGGCTGTAAATGTTGTAGAGAGAGGTTTGGAAGAGAGATTGTTACTGTCTTGAGCAGAGTTAGCACAATGCCAGTTGCTCCAAGCACATTAAAACTTGGTT
The DNA here is from genome assembly GCF_964106645.2 of Podarcis pityusensis. Taxonomy (NCBI): domain Eukaryota; kingdom Metazoa; phylum Chordata; class Lepidosauria; order Squamata; family Lacertidae; genus Podarcis; species Podarcis pityusensis. The sequence goes on from NC_138031.1 coordinate 65,843,214, forward strand.
ATATTTACATCTTCCATAAATAAATATATGTAAGGTACATACATGTTATGATATTCAATTTAAGTATGCACTTAGTCCATTTATAGTTTAAAGCTGCACTTCGCAGCTGCAACGCTCACTCACAAGATCACCATGTACACTTATTGCTTTATTGTCACTTCCCATTTCACACAAAAAGTCCAGCTATGTGGCCATCAGAAACAATGTTGCCACAGGGAAATTGGGAAGCCTGCATCTTGTATTGCCATCAGTTTATGGACGCTGTTGTGTGCAGGCCCCAAACAATTCACTTTGTGCACATGTGGGAAAGTGCAATTTCTCTAGAATCTCCACCCCATGCTCAAAAGTTCGATCCTACAGGTGGCAGTGGATGCACATAACCTGCTTAGCACAGGCTGGCCTCCAAGCGGCCAAATGCTTGTGTGACTTTGCCTTAAGGGCCAAGCTAGATGCAAGGCTAAAACGTGTGCATTTTGTTGGTTTGTTACGTAAGCAGCAGATGTGAAGAAGTCAAAGCAACCTAGGGACTGGGGTGTGTGAGAGAACAGGATGTTTCATGCTTTGTCTCCCAGGCTCTCCATCATTGCTATTTGCATGTCAAGGGAAGCTCCCATTGGTGCCCATGGAGGCTTGAATTACAAATAGTCCCTTTAGAATGAATATATTTATGATCTTCTTCTTCTTCTTCTTCTTCTTCTTCTTCTTCTTCTTCTTCTTCTTTGTTAAGTTGTGGGTGAACATATCAGACGACACAGCGATTCTTCAAACAGCTCTTGTTTATTCACAGGCCAGAACTGAACTGAACTGAAGGGTTCAGCCAGCCTGCTTATATAGAGCTCAACTACAAAGCAACAGTAGCAACTTTCTGTAACTATCCAATCACTGAACGTCACTTTCAATCCCTTATTTGCATATGTGGACCTGAGTGAAAACTATCTACAGTATCCCCCTGCTGGCCCAGGGTGAGAACTTCAATACATAACATTCTTCTTCTTCTTCTTCTTCTTCTTCTTCTTCTTCTTCTTCTTCTTCGCCAAGTAAGATTGTCTTCCATGGACATGGTCTTAATGGTGTGTCCATAAGTGAATGTGGAGGCCAATTCCAGATCCACACGTTCTTCCTCAGTGGGGACATAGGTTTCCGGGTGAGGATCTGCCAAATGTGCCTTCCTCTTAGCTCATTTCTCCCTTTCTTCCCGAGTTTGTGTTCCTTTAAAGTCCATGGCGCCTTTGGTAAAGGCTATTCTCCAATTGGAACACTCACAGGCCACTGTTTCCGAGTTATCTGTGCTCATACTGCATTTTTAAAGATTTGCCTTGAGAGTGTCTTTAAACCTCTTTTGTTGTCCACCAGTATTTCTGAGCACCTTAGCAGGGAGAGAAAGAACTAACCTTCCCCTTTCCTTTCCATTCCCTACAGTCCTGGGGCTTTTCAGGCATCCCCTCCTTTGTTAATCACATTCCAAAAAATATGTATGTTAATTGCATTCATTAATTAGTCCCAGTGGAGTGCAGATGTGGTACCATCTCTCCCCCATCTTCTGCAAAATTTACAAATCCCATTTTTGCCACACAATCAAAAGCACACACGACACTTCAGGCCATTGCTGTGGCTCAACAGATGGTGTCGCCATAGCACCACAGGGCAAATAAGCAGTGATGCTTTAATTTGTGCGATGAGCTAACTGTGACTACCGAGAGCAGCCCTGGCTTGGAATGCACAGCTGTAGACATTCTCAATGGAACAAAGATCTACTTTCAGTTCTATCTTTATTCCCCATGAGTTGTTTACATAGATTGACTACAGAAGCAGGCTTGTTTCTTTTCTCGTTTCTTGCTCAAAAGTTGCCCTTGTGTTTAATGTACACAGCCAAAGAGCCTACTTGATTGCTGCCGTACCTATGAGACTGCACTGTGCAGGCAGAATGTGAAAAAATAGGAGCTTAGGAGCAGTTTATACAATCAGCAAAATCAAGTGGTCAAGCAGCAACCATTTCAGATTTATGCTTCCCAGGGTGGGTGATTGTGAATATCTTTGCACTCAGAAAGCTCACATACACCCCAAGGGGCAGCTACCAAGTAGCCTGACCTGGGATCATAAGCCATCTTCCTATGTTTCTCCATAAAAAGCTATGCACACATTAGGTTCCTCTGCATGATCTGAATTCTGCATTCCAGTGAAGATAGAACCTATGCATGTACATTGTGTGTTTAAATTATTTAAAACAAAGATAAAACAACTGCATACAGAATACAGTGGTACCTCAAGTTACAGATGCTTCAGGTTACAAATGCTTTAGGTTACAGACGCTTCAGGTTACAGACGCTTTAGGTTACAGACACTTCAGGTTACAGACTCCGCTAACCCAGAAATAGTACCTCGGGTTAAGAACTTTACCTCAGGATGAGAACAGAAATCGTGCGGTGGCAGCAGGAGGCCCCATTAGCTAAAGTGGTACCTCAGGTTAAGAACAGTTTCAGGTTAAGTATGGACCTCCAGAACGAATTAAGTTCTTAACCCAAGGTACCACTGTATCCTCTCCGAATACAGTACTCCACAGAGCTTTGTCAAAGTGTATATGTACTAAAATTGTCACAATCTTAACAAACACAAAATGATACAGTCAAAATGATGCCCACAACTAAAAATATATTTTGTATCAGCGGCAGTGCAGATGTGGAGGCTCTGTGAACAGGTTTAGATCAATAGTTGGAGACAGGGAGGAAGTATTGTTGTTGTTAATTAGATTTATATACCAGCCTTCATCATAAGATCTCAGGGTAATCCTAAGATTTACAGAGTAAAATGCAGGATAAAAACATGACAATAAATAAAGCAAAACAGTAAACAACACACACACCCGTCCCACAGACACATTTAAAAGGCTGTAGAATATTAATCAGCCAAAGGCCTGGTTGAAGAGGAACATTTTTGCCTGGCGCCTAAAGATATATAAGGAAGTTGCCAGGCAAACCTCCCTGGGGAGAGCATGCCCCATATGGTGGGCTACAGAAAACGTCCATTCTCATGTTGCCATCCTCTGGACTTCATATGGAGGAGGCACACAAAAAAGGGTCTCAGATGATGCATGCAGAATCCAGAGTGGTTTATATGGGGAAAGGTGGTCCTTCAGTAGGCAATAAACTGCTTCCCTGTAGCCATGTGACATGTATACACCCTTCTCTCGCATGAATCAAGATCCCATCTTTTTCACTTTAGGGCCTTCTATTGAAGAAGCCTGCTTTTTAGAACAGGTTTTGTTTGCAAGTCAAAACAACTGGAAAGCTTTATTCCTGGAGGTGATTTCATAAACTTACCCTCAGAGCTCATGTCAAACCTGCCAAGGAAGAACTGATCCACCCAACTTGTGAAGCTTTGAAGTGGAATCTTTGATGTTTAATTTCCTGCTATGCCTCTGGCTGTGGCAGAGAATCATATCCCGTGCATGTGTTGACATCAGCTGTAAACAGGTTGAGGTAAGCTGGAAAAACAAGAGAGAGTTCTGCATCAGAATGTTACAGAAGTGTCTTCCTTCCACTCTCAAATGGCGGTTCCATGGAAGACTAAGGAAGCACACCAGTCAGGAACCTATGCAAGAACTTTATTGTCTCTTTCCAGTGAGAACAGCCAAACAAACTCCTGACTCCAGCTAAGTCTAGCGCCACCATGTGACTAAACCATATTATGACACTATCCACACAGGTGGGTTGCAAGGAGGGATGTGTAATTTCTCATTTCCCCCCATTCTTAAATTCAGTTCTCTACATTTCCATATCAGCTTTCATTTTTTTAAAAGACCCTGTGAAAATTCATCCATATTCTCCCAATATACACATTTTTGCATGCGATTTTGCCTAATATAAATATTTTCCCAAAACAAGTCTCCCTCATATGATGAATTTGTGTTTGCTATTTTTCACAAATACATGCATTTTAATGCACACTTTGCAGTAGTATATGCAGTTTTGTGAATGCTACTCAGCTGGAGAACTGCATTGCAAAATTCAGAGAAGTGCAAATTTCGAACTATGGCTGTGTGTTTTGGTTCTTGTACAATTTTGGAATGTGCAATTTAGGTAAATTCAAGTGCAAATGAGTAGTGAATTGAATTTCTCTCCCATCTCTAATTGCAAGTCCCTTGTGTTATTACACTTGCCCCAAAATGTTACCCTGGTGCATTGACTATAAGTAAAGAAGTCTGCTTTGATATTACATGTGGGTGGTGCTGTGGTCTAAACCACTGAGATTCTTGGACTTGCCGATCAGAAGGTAAGTGGTTTGAATCCCCACAATGGGGTGAGCTCCCGCTGCTTGGTCCCAGTTCCTGCCAACCTAGCAGTTTGAAAGCACACCAAAAAGTGCAAGTAGATAAATAGGTACCGCTCCAGCGGGAAGGTAAACAGCGTTTCCATGTACTGCTCTGGTTTTGGTGTTTTGTTGCGCCAGAAGCGGCTAAGTCATGCTGGCCACATGACCCAGAAGCTGTACTCTGGCTCCCTCGGCCTGTAAAGCGAGATGAGTGCCGCAACCCCAGAGTCGTCTGCAACTGGACTGTCAGGGGTCCTTTACCTTTACCTTTTTTGCACATGAATTCCAGTTCAACACATCTGTGAAGGTATGTATGGTGTCTGTACCCATGCTCACCTCTGAGGAGTTCAGCCAAGGGCATATTGCCCCTCCCTTACTGTTTACCACCATGCAGTGATTGGAGCATTGTTGATTAGTGGGAGTGTTCTCTTCCGTAAGAGGCAAATAAGGAGGCCCAACTGGCAGCTTTAAAATGAAAAGCAGTCAGGGGAGGGAGCAATCCTGATGGAGGGGTGTTGTAAAAGAAAGAAGGAAAGGAGGTGCTTAATCTTTTGCCTTTGATTAAAAAACTCCCACAGTATTCCCTGCCCCTGGTGCCTCCTGCGAAGGTTCTAGCACATGTTTGCAAGGATAAAAATGCACCTGGAACCCTGAAAGATGGAAAGCAGGGCAGAGAGGCAAATTTCAGCAGGAAATGTCTATCAAAGCAAGGGTTAAAACAATCCCTCCCACTCACTACTCCCTCATTTACAATCACAGCCTCTGGAAGTTGCCTTTCATATAAAGAAGTCACTGTTGGAACTTTCTTCCACACATTCACATATAACACCCCCACTTAAAAGTATCTGATTTACCTTTTTATTGCCTCTGTGATTACATTTATTTTAAATGGCTTTTTACTCCAGGAGCTTTAGGTTGCTGTGCAACATCCTTTCTCCTCCATTAGAACACCAAACATTTTTTGCACTTTTTTAACAGTATAAAATATTTCCTTGAATCAGCAGGCAAAGAGTGTGGCGAGGAGACAATTTTTTCATTTTTTCTACCAGATAACTGCATTAAAATGTTCTTAATATGTCAAGCACATCTATAATAACTTGATCAGACTACTTGCCATGGAAACCTGAGTTTTGAGGTGACTAATTTTCTTCCTCCACTGGTCTTAATATCTCCTGGTGGGTCTGAAACCCGTTGGGATTTCATATTTCATCTGTTTTGATAGCACCTCACCCCACCATTTTTGGTAACATTTTACTCTTTCGGCAATTATTACTAGCATCAAACAGAATTTCTGCTATTGTCTTCATAGATTTAAAGAACAGGGATGAATATGGCATGAAGCCAGAGTAAACAGTAATGCGTACGTACCCTAGGTTTTACTCAGAGTAGACTGTCTGAAATGAATGAACATTACTAAGTTAGGTCCCTTTATTTCAATGGGTCTGCTTAGTTGAATACCACCCCATTACTACAACCACCACCACCAAAGCCCTGTAGGTGATTCCTGGATACAGTTCCATAGCAGTGTGGCTGCTCCTAATTTGAGCTCCTTTTAAATCTTTGGTGATGTCTTCTTTGTTGCTACAGCAGATGTCAGGCTCCTCTTCCTCAATACAGGATGCCATCACAGTTCTGCAAGTGTGGGGGGTGGCGAGGGGAATAAAATTAAGTGTGGACAAAGGAAGGATGCATCTGTCACGAAACAAAGAACATCTGTCTTCAGCCCAAGCAGCTTTTGCCATGGCTTTGCAAAACACAAAGGACCAGGTTGACCAACACAAACCGCTCACTCTATAAAACAAGCTGTAGCCTTTTAGACTTGCCAGCAGAAGTCGTGCTTGTGTGCTTCAGCAGAACAACAGGAGGGGATGGGGAACATCGTGGTGCACAGATCTCAGCTGCGCATCTGCTGTGTGTGTTTTGTCTCCCTTTGTGCACACAATGTAAAGGACTAAATCATGGTACTATTGTGTACATTGGTGAGATGGCCAAGAGGGAGATGATGATCAGAGCAGGAAAATATCTGCACAGCACGTTTCCAATGGTTGTGTTATTCCAGTATACCAGGCATGTCAAAAGTCCGTTTCAAGGGCCTATTCTGGTCCGCTGTCGGTTTAATCCGACCCCTGTGGCAGTTTATTTCCAGGGGTAAAATTTTAAGAAAACCTCAACAACTTCAATTCTAAAAAAGGTCCACAACTTTGGTTGGCCCTCATGGCCCTTCACTTCATAAAATCTGGCCCTCTTTGAAAAAAGTTTGGACATCACTACAATATACCTTTCCCCATTCAGTTTACAGTGGTACCTCGGGTTACAGATGCTTCAGGCTACAGACGCTTCAGGTTACAGACCAGGTTACAGACTGCAGACCCAGAAGTAGTACCTCGGGTTAAGAACTTTACCTCAGGATGAGAACAGAAATTATGTGGCGGTGCAGCAGCAGCAGGAGGCCCCATTAGCTAAAGTGGTACCTCAGGTTAAGAACAGTTTCAGCTTAAGAACGGACCTCTGGAATGAATTAAGTTCTTAACCAGAGGTACCACTGTATTCCAAGGTAGTTAACACCAGATAAAAAAAGAAAGCCTCATTTTTATTTCTTGGACCACATTGGCTGCACTTAGGTTTCTCCCAGAATTGGAACCCAATCTTCCAAAAATTATAGATATTTGTTAGGAAAGCTGTGTTGCTCAGAGCCTTTGGTTCCTTCTTTCACTGGCAGGAATTTGACAGGTATACAGCACTGAAAGCTTCAGAGATAGCAATGGTAGAACCTGTGGATTTGCCGCATCTCAGGTAGGGGTGACAGCAACTTTGCAATTAAGGGATCTAAATCAAAGGGGAAGCAAATCTGCTTACTGCGAGACTTTGAGGTGCTTACAGATAATCATGCTGGTGCAGCCAATCAATATTAACTGCCTGAAGCCAAACGGTCATTGCAATTCTAAAAATCCATCAGAACTTCCAACATGGAAAAATAAAAAATAAATAAGAGACAGCAAAGCCCCTCAAAAGACCTGGCAATATTATATCATGCTGGCAGCAAACCATGTTCTTGTTTATAAATTCTTGTCAGACTTCGGCTAAAGCAACACAAAGAATAGTGTCATATTTATATTCCCAAAGATACCTGATTTCTGTGGATGGGAGAAGCATTTTATTTTAAAGCATTTGCAGATAGACCAATGAACTGCTCTCACTCACCATTACAGGGTACAGTAGTTGTCTCCTTACATCATTATACAGATGAGACCATCAAACAAAAATTGAGGCAAGTCCTTCATTGTTCTGACACCACAAACACAGCATCTCACAGTGTTTAGTCACACTGTTCTTCCACTATAGAGAAACAACAGGTGTCCCCCACACCAAATCTCCCCTCCCCACTTGAGGAGTATCCTCAGTGGCCACCAACCAAGAGTCGAGAAGGTTGAATAGAGGGAGTGGTCACTGTGTGGCATTAGGACTTCCCAACAATCTACTGTGGACAGCAGTGATGAGGACCTGGCCTGTCACTCACCACCACTTCCACAAAATTTGCCCTCTCCAGTAAAACTAGTATTTGCTCAGCATACAGGGAGTTGTAGAACTATCTGATTACTCCTCTAGGTTAAAGGTAAAAGAAAAGGACCCCTGACAGTTAAGTTCAGTCGCGAACGACTCTGGGGTTGCGGCGCTCATCTCGCTTTACTGGCTGAGGGAGCCAACGTTTGTCCGCAGACAGTTTTTCCAGGTCATGTGGCCAGCATGACCAAGCAGCTTCTGGCGAAACCAGAGCAGTGCACGGAAACGCCGTTTACCTTCCCACCGAAGTGGTACCTATTTATCTACTTGCACTTTGATGTGCTTTCAAACTGCTAGGTTGGTAGGAGCTGGGACCGAGCAACGGGAGCTCACCTCGTCGCGGGGATTCAAACCGCCGACCTTCTAATCGGCAAGCTCTAGGCTCAGTGGTTGAGACCACAGCGCCACCCGCGTCCCCCCTTTTTTTTTATAAATAATTTTTATTAATTTACAACAAAAACACACAATAATTTCACATCCAATTTTTCACAAAGTATTTCTGTTTTGGACTTCCTTCAGCTTTTCCGTAAATCGTTCGTAGTCATTATTAATTTACGCATTTCCTAGGTCATTATTTAAACCTTTCTTTTTCTATTCCCTTTTAACAATACTTCTCACATTTCACAGTGCTTCTTTAAATCCCTCTAGCGTTATTTGTCCCTCACTCATACTTTCCAGATATTCCACAAATTTTCCCCAGTCCTCGGTGAACTTTTGGTCTCTTAAGTATCTAATCTTCCCAGTCAATTTATCCAACTCAGCATAGTCTAACAGCTTCCTTCTCCATTCTTCCATTGTCGGTATTTCCTGTTGTTTCCATTTCTGAGCCAGTAACACTCTTGCAGCTGTCACTGAGTATTGAAAAAATTTACTATCTTTTCTCTTTATCTCATTTCCTAAAATTCCTAACAGAAAGACCTCTGGCTTCTTTATAAATGTATATTTTAGTATCTTCTTCAATTCATTATATATCATTTCCCAGAAGCCTTTCACTTTCTTACACTCCCACCACATATGGTAAAAAGAGCCTTCTTTCTCTTTACATTTCCAACACTTATTACATGTCTTATACATTTTCGCTAATTTTACCGGTGTTATGTACCATCTGTAAAACATTTTCATAACATTTTCTTTTAATGTCATACATGCTGTAAATTTTAAATTCTCCTTCCATAATCTTTCCCAGTCTTCAAATTGTATGTTATAACCAAAGTCTCTGGCCCAATGTATCATTACCGACTTAACTTCCTCATCCTTCAAATTCCATTCTAGCAACAACTTATACATTTTGGATAAAGTTTTAAAATCATTATTTATTATTTCTGTCTGAAATATTGAGTCCTTGTCTGCATAGCCACATTCTTTAACATCTTTCCTAAACATTTCATTTATTTGAAAATAATGCAACCAGTCATATACATGTTCTTTAACCTGTTCATATGGTTTCATTTTCCATTTTCCTCCTTCTTTAAATAACAATTGGCCATATGTGATCCAGAGTACCACACTGGTTATCTCCATTAGAAGTTATGAGTGTAAAGAAAATCAATATGAGAGGTAATTGCGCCACCCGCGTCCCTATTCCTCTAGGTTACCAAAGCCTTATTGCAAGGGTGGGTAACATGTGACCCTCCAGATGTTGTTGGTCTACAGTTCTCATCATCCCTGAACATTGGCCATGGGGATCTCCTGCACGTAATTCTAGAGAGATGGCATGGTGGAGTGGTCCGAGTGTTGGGTCAGGATTCAACTCCCTACTAAGCCACGAAGCTCACTGGGTGATCTTGGGGCAGCCACTGCCTCTTAGCTTAACTTACCTCACAGGGATGTTGTGAGCATAAAATAGGAGGAAAGGAATCCTGCACTCTATGGAGGAAAGGTGGAATAATAGTCTTCACAGTCATCACCTCCCCGCACTGCAGCAGCCACCATGTGGAGTGCTTTTCCATGTGGAATTTCCATGGTGGTGAGAACCCAGTAGCCCCCAGACATTGGCTCAGCTTTGGAAAACATCATATTACTAAAGCAAGCTGCCTACCAAAATTTTATGAGCTGCTGTTTATTTCAGGAGAACAAAGATAGCTGCTCCTGTTGGTGTTTCAACCTATGACTCCAGGAATAGCCTGCAGCTAAACACTACCTCTCAGAAGCAGGTTGCTGATTTTCCAAAATGTTTTTATACAAGGCAAACCTAGAGCAACATTTAATGTTAATCTTTTCTTTCAAGTGTTAGTAGTTTTTAATTCATCCTTTCCGAGGATTCATCTCTTGCCAAATTCCCTTGCATGTTGTCATGGCAAGATTGAGCACTTTGCAGATTTGGTTTATAATATGCTTGTACCAGTAAAATGAATATATGGTTGAAATGTTCATGCTTTCCTGAAGAAACCTGCATTTTCTGAAGACCACAAAAACCAAATAGACTATAAAACCATTGCTGTTGTTTTTAGCATGGCTGATTACCTTATTTCTTTAACTCTTCAAACTCATAGATCATAGAACTGTGGAACTGGAAGGGACCACTTCCTCCCAAAGTGAGGGTGTGTGACCTAGCTAAGCTTGGCAGGACAGCTTACTCTATGGTCTTAACCCTTACATACACTAATTAATATTAAGCATGTTGGTTATATGAGGCTGATTTATCCCACAAACCCCTTCTCAGGCAAATCTTACAATGGCATGCACAAGCCCCAACTTGACTTGAAGGTTCTCTTGGTAAGGGCTTGGTGAAATTGTCAGCTGTGAGCCGATTAGGATACTCTCTTGCATGAGGTACTATTCATGTACTTTCCTCCTCTTATACTCACCAGATGTGGAGATAGTGTGTGTTTGTGTTGGTGTTGGGCCGATTGGCAGCAAGGGCAGAACGTCCACATCCTCACCTATTCCTTAAATGTATGTGAGGTTAATCTGAAACCCACCTATACTGACTGGTGGATAACACATATAGATAGTTACAGCGCTCCTGAGTGTGTCACACTCCAGTGCTCTCTCAGTTCAAGCGAAAAAGCTTGTGGTTGACCTCAGCTAATGTTTTTAGCAGTCTGGAAAAGCACGAGTCAGCTGGAACTTCCTGTCTTGAATGCAGAGTGAGTTATGCGGAGCTTGTTCAAAAGCTCTCAAAATGCACATTATATACATGAACAGCAATACGTACATTCTTAATCTTTCCCTGTAGATATCAAAATAATCTAACAGTGTCATCCTGTACAAGTTGCCTCAAGGCCCAAAATAATTTAAGGGGCCCCGGGGAGGGTTCCAGAGGGATGGGAAGGTCTCTGCTAGACTTGAGTTCTCTCACCTCACCTCCTGGCATCTCCCTCTTCAGCTGTGCTTTCTTCTCCACAGCTCTCAGAGCTTACCTCTGACACTGAGGTGCCTTTCGTACTACCCATCCTGGAGCCATCAGATGCTGGGTTGAGCCCTGCCTCTCCAGAGAGGGAAAAGAGACCCCCTCCATCACCTGGGTCCTGAAGGCTCCAAAGGAGGTGTGAACAGATGGAGCAGTTCCCACCTTCAAGGCAAGGTCCTAGGTTGCTTGTTGGGGTGCCAACTTGAATAAAATGGGGGGGGGGCAGGTAAGCCCCACCCAACATAATCAATCACAAGGTGGGACACACATGCACCCAGCAACTTTGGGGTGGGCCAGCCTTGTCGAATATTTTATTGGAGGTGTGTGAAGGGACCTCAGCCCCAAGGAGTTGGTTTCTATGTTGCTTGCTCTAGTAACCCATCTTTGTGCTCCTCCTCCACGAGAGGTCCGGAGGACAGCAACATGAGAACGGGCCTTCTCTGCAGTCGCTCCCCGTTTGTGGAATGCTCTCTCCACGGAGGCTTGTCTGGCGCCTTCATTGTATGCCTGTGGTGTTGTGGTCTAAACCACTGAGCCTCTTGGGCTTGCAGACCAGAAGGTCGGCAGTTCAAATCCCCGTGACGGAGTAAGATCCTGCTGCTCTGTCCCAGCTCCTGTCAACCTAGCAGTTCGAAAGCACACCAGTGCAAGTAGATAAATAGATACCGCTGTGGTAAAGGTAAATGGTGTTTCCATGCCCTCTGGCTTCTGTCACAGTCCTCCATGTGCCAGTTGTGGTTTAGTCATGCTGGCCACATGACCCGGAAAGCTGTCTGTGGACAAACACTGGCTCCCTTGTCCTGAAAGCGAGATGAACGCCACAACCCCATAGTCACCTTTGACTGGACTTAACCGTCCAGGAGTCCTTTACTGTTTACCTATGCCTTTAGGGGTGAGGTGAAAATGTTCTTCTTCAACCAGGCCTTGGGCTGGTTAACATCCAATACCCTTTTAAATGTATTGTGGAAGGGGGTGGTGAGAGGGAAGTTATTGCTTTTTTTGTTGTTCTGGTTTTTGTTCTGCATTTTGTGTTTTTTCTCTTGTATTTTTCATGTTGTCAGCTGCCCTGAGATTGACAGGTGAAGGGTGGTATACATATTTAATAATAGATGAGTGAAGAAAAATAAGGAACAGAACAGTTTGCCGCACTGAGTTGAGCCCATCCTATTCCTTTATATAGGATAGCAAGGGCAGAGGCGCCACCTTCTCCAGAGGATTGATGGGCCCGACCTGACGTCATGTGACATCAAGACGTTGCGCGAGGGGCCCTCTAAATATTGAACATCAGTGCTGGGTCAACACTTAAGCTTTGAGTAAGTAGATCACCTGCCTTTGTGTATCTGTGGCTTGGGTTAACTATGCATATTGCCAGCAATGTGCATATGTGTTGCACCAAATCTAAACATTAAAGCCTTTGGAAAGAGTCCTTTGAGTTCTTGTTCTTGAACAACTGAGAGCCAGGACCAAGGCGAATCTTGGGACATACTCACACACTCCTAGAAATATGTACTATGTGGCTTCAGTGTTGTTGTTTATCCTAATGAGTAAAAGGATTGATCCTTGTCACACTGATGTCACAAGATCATGACCGCAGAGCCAGGAAACCGGGCATCTTTAGCATTCCTGTGAGTCATGCCCTAATTACACAATATTGTGCTGTTGCCACAGATGTGCTGCATTTAGAATGCTGCGGTCAGAGTACAGGCCTTGGCTGTGAGTTGTTGCAATGCCACAGTTTGATGAACAAATAGCCAATTAACAGGGCATCCTCCCTTCTTCGCCATGATTTTCTCTGCTGTGAGAAAAATGAGATTTAATTTTGAATCCAAGTGTGTGGCTTGGTTGGTTGGGGTGTTAATGATGAACCAGACCCCATGCATACTCAACATCTGCAAAACAAACTGAGCTATCAAAAACAAACACAGCAGGCTCCCTCCCCTGCACCCTGCAAGGGAATGTTTCTTAATAACAATCCAACATTGATGATGTCATGGATTCCTTTAGATAGTGCAAAGCAGAGGTGCAGAGTCCAGTCTTGGGCATTTTCGAACAGTTAATGCTGAACATAATCAAATGTCCAAATGCCTCCCTTGAAATATGCAACTACGTATATGGAATTCTTAGTAACTTTTCAGCTTCAAGTGTGAGAATATCATAAGACCTCAAAGGACAACTTCTTCTTTTAAAATCAATTTTATTAAAGGTTTTCAGCATATTACACAATAAGAAGCAAACAGATCTAGAACAAAACTAATAGAGAACAATATATAAAAAGGAAAGAATGCAAGGAAGAGAAAAATAAATAAAACGATGATAGAGACTTGTATACATCAATATATAACTTTGTATTTTATTAGGATCATCATTATTATGGTGGTTGTCATTATTTTATTTTACCTCAAGGACAACTTCTTGATAATGATCAACAAAGCTCCTACCTTCCATTATCAATAATTATTATTATTTGTCCCAGGGAGTGAGAATGCAATGACCCCAATTTGCATTTGTGTGCACGCATGTATGTCTATTTTTTAATTGCATTGTTTCCTTTTTATTTTGTTGCATATATATGCTATTGATTTACATGATTTGGATTAAATAAATATATGTATTTTTTTAAAAAGAATTGCATCAAATCCACCTATATTGCTACTTTTTTGGCATCCTGTACACTTTCAAAATTGGACTATCGCTTCTTAGCAGAGCTAATCTGGCACTCCTGCGGGTGTGTTTGCACCAACCTCACTACTGACTCAGCTCTCCCCAACTACCTTCTGATAAGCAGCGGTGACATGGATGATCAGAGGTCAGGTGAGTGGTGCCCCATCAGTACACCTGCCGCTATATGGAGATTGTTCTGTGGAGCTCTAATGGTCTGTAATAAGAAACATTCATTACATCCTGCAGTAGCTTGCCTTGGCGTATGTTTTAGCAAGGGAATCCAAAATCTAGGACTCCGGGGCAGCCTGGTAAGCTTAACTGAAAGACACAAGAGTTCATTTTCTTCCATGGTTCAGGATCTGGCCCAAACAGATTACAGAAATGATTTGCATAGAAGGAAGTGATAAACACAGGCTTGGCATAGTTTAGGAATCAAGGTTGAGGTATGCCTGTTCTGTCTTAATCCCAGTGACCAGACCTTCTGGCAGGTGTGGGGAACCAGTGAATCTCCAGATATTGTTGGACCCAAACTTCCATCAGCCCCAGCCAGCACAGCCAATGCTCAGAGATAATGAGAATTGTGGTCCAGAAACATCTGGAGATCCATAGCCCCCCATCTCTCTCTCTCTCTCTCTGTACAGTGATACCTTGGGTTACATACACTTCAGGTTACATACGCTTCAGGTTACAGACTCCGCTAACCCAGAAATATTACCTCGGGTTAAGAACTTTGCTTCAGGATGAGAACAGAACTCATGCAGCAGCAGGAGGCCCCATTAGCTAAAGTGGTGCTTCAGGTAAAGAACAGTTTCAGGTTAAAAACAGACCTCCAGAACGAATTAAGTTCTTAACCCGAGGTACCACTGTATATATATTTAAAATCCTTTTAATAGCAGCCATATACTGGCTTCTCTCTTGGCGAGATAGGAAGCAGAAAAAGAAACAGGCCAGCATTCATTCCAAGATTTTTGTTTTGCTTTGTTGTGAGTGCGCTTCGCTCCCACCTACTTCCAAATATTTATGGAACAAGCTGTGGGTCACATGATCACACTGGAATGATTCCAGAGAAGGAACGGGAGAAGGAGTGCTTGTTTAAGGCAGTAATTACATCATCACTTTGGCATCTGGTCCCAGGCCTGCAAAGAATGCAGGGTCCTCTGATGTGGAGCAGTGGGGAGATAAAACAGAAACCACATCATACATGACGATGTCCTTACACGGAGAAAATGGGTGAGGGTGGGAAGCATAGTACCATGAATGTGGAAAGACATGCTGGTACCCACTTTTGTAATGATTATTGGTTCGGGAGCTGCGCTTTGCAATGTGTGGTGGTTAGCGTACTTAAGAAATGTCATGTGTGAAGTGATAATGAGAGGGTGTTTTTGCATCGCCTCGCTGTAGTTCTGGGCTTCTATGATTTAACCATAATAACTACTCTTGTGGCATAGGAGATGATGCATGCTTAAAGTGTAGCCAAGAAGAAAACTTCTTCCAAATGGAAAATGATGATAAAGAGATGGTTAAAGAGGAGATAGGTGGAATCTACACACAGATGTAAAATGCTGTCAAAATGTTTTTCAAAAAACGTTTTGAAAAGGACATTGAATTTGACATAGCTCACTATCGCCACCCAGTGTCACATTTGTATATTGCACGTTACAACACATTTAAAACGTTTTATTTGCCGCTGTGTGTGTAGCTGAGTCCATGGGGACGCAGGTGGCGCTGTGGGTTAAACCACAGAGCATAGGACTTGCTGATCAGAAGGTCGGCGGTTCGAATCCCCATGACGGGGTGAGCTCCCGTTGCTTGGTCTCTGCTCCTGCCAACCTAGCAGTTCAAAAGCACATCAAAGTGCAAGTAGATAAATAAGTACCGCTCCGGCGGGAAGGTAAACGGCGTTTCCGTATGCTGCTCTGGTTCGCCAGAAGCGGCTTAGTCATGCTGGCCACATGACCCGGAAGCTGTACGCCGGCTCCCTTGGCCAATAAAGCGAGATGAGCGGCGCAACCCCAGAGTCAGCCACAACTGGACCTAATGGTCAGGGGTTCCTTTACCTTTACCTTTTAGCTGAGTCCATAGTCTTCTTAGTCTTCTTCTTCCTCTTCTACTTCTTCTCTGATACTGGCTTTGCCCTCAATAAATGTTGGGGAGTGAATGTTTCTTATTACAGAGCACCCCACTAAATCCATATCACTGCAGATGTAATAGGATGGCCTTGTGTCCTACAAAGAGGAGTCCATTACGTCAGGAGTGGGGAACCTTTTTTTAGATTGAAGGCCACATTAGGAGCTGAATGGCAGTGGTGAATGGGCCCTTGCATCTAAATTTTAACCAGTACTCTCGTGCTTATCTTTTCTCAGTTAAAGGGAAGTTTAGGGTGGAATTTGGGGGGCAGTTTAATTTGGAGGAGAGGCTAG
The DNA here is from genome assembly GCF_964106645.2 of Podarcis pityusensis. Taxonomy (NCBI): domain Eukaryota; kingdom Metazoa; phylum Chordata; class Lepidosauria; order Squamata; family Lacertidae; genus Podarcis; species Podarcis pityusensis. The sequence continues at coordinate 65,859,516 of NC_138031.1, forward strand.
AGATTTGTGTTGCCTTTGCAATAATCTGTTTATTTACCAATGTCCAAGCTGAGTGGGCATTTTGGGGATGCAGAGGCGACTACACTTGCAGAACCAGATTTCATAGCAGTTCTCAAAATTGAAAATGTTTGCTTTTTAAGTGCCCCTTTCACATAGTCTTTCCAGACTGAGGAAGATACTTTGGCCTCCTCTTGTTCTGCAGGTGGTTGTGGTTGTAGTACATTCCAAAGGGGCTTTGGACAAAGAGTGGCTTAATTGCTTTTGAAGTGTCCATTTGCAACAGCCAAGCCTGGGCAAAGAGCCATGAGTTGCAGCACAAACAAAAATTACAAAGGATTATGAAGCACTCTGTGTGTTATATAAATATGTAAAATAAATGATCATCCTCATCATTATTATTCACAATATAACAAATCTTGAGCACCAGGCAATCCAGTTCAGAATGCAGTTCTACCTCAGATAGGCTTAGCCATTGATCACCTGAATTTATAAATGCAAGAATACTGCTAGGTCCTTGTCTGATAGTTGCTGATGTTTAAATGTTCTTTATTGTACTTCACTCTGGGATTATTTTAGTGAAGAGCAGGTTGGAAATCCTCTAAATAAAATTAAGTGTTAAGCACAAATCTAAGTTGCTCATTGTTGTAAATACAGTGGTACCTTGGGTTACATACGCTTCAGGTTACAGACGCTTCAGGTTACAGACTCTGCTAACCCAGAAATAGTGCTTCAGGTTAAGAACTTTGCTTCAGGATGAGAACAGAAATTGTGCTCCGGCAGCACAGCAGCAGCGGGAGGCCCCATTAGCTAAAGTGGTGCTTCAGGTTGAGAACAGTTTCAGGTTAAGAACGGACCTCCGGAATGAATTAAGTATTTAACCCGAGGTATCACTGTAACATTGAGTCTTGATTGCCTACAACAACAAGCTGTTTAAAGAAAACTTTGGGGTGACAATATGAAAAAAATGATGTTTCAGACATTATTTACTGAACACAAACCCAAATCGGTCAAAATAGCCACAGTGAGGGAATACTTTCCCAGTCATCTAGCAAAGATGATTTCTCTCTCGCTTACATCCTGTCTCCAAGACATCTCTGATGCTTCATAAGGAGGAGCAGAAAACCATTTGCAGTGGATATATTTGCTGGTAGCTTGGAAGAAGCTTAAGAAACTGCCCACAGTGTATCAGGATTATAAACCATGTTGGAAAGGAGGCAAGTTTTTAAAATCCCAAACTTTTCAGTTAAAAAATAGCCCCAACAATGCCTATTTGAAGCTAAATGCACACTTTCAGTATTTGATGGTGCTTATAGAAACCTGCCTGCATTGCAAAACTTGTTGACTAAATGTTCTGTTACCTGGCAACATTAAAATACTTTTGCAGAACCAACCTCTCCTAATTGTATTTCAAGGACCAATTTTCTTAGCATGAAACTCTCAAGAGCTGACAACGGGATCTGGAGCGCCAATTCGCCTGCTCCAAGGTTAGATATATCTTGAGAACTGCGGGGTTAATTTAGCCCAGGAGGACTTAAGACTATTTGGTTCGAAACGTGACTTTCCAAAAGCCACTCTTCCTAGGAAAAAATATCCAGTAGAGAGCCTGACCCTTAAACCAAAGCCTGGATTCTTGAAGAAGCCGCCTGTTTTGCCTGTGCATTGCAAGAGGCGAAGACACCAAATGCTGCAAAGTAGCCTCCTCTGGCTATTTGTGGTGATGAGGAGAGCTCTGTGGCCCAGCATTGCCAGAGGGGATATGGCAGCACAGAGGCCATGGAAGAGATCCAATTAATATGAGTGACATGCCAGTAAATGGGGGCTAGACATTCAACTTGCAGGGAATAGAGGAGGAGAGAGAGCGCCATATGTTACACTTTCCAGTGTGGCGCTGAGATGAGTAATGTGTCGCACACTGCAGTCGCCATGCCGACAGAACTCTGCCCCATTGCTAGTCATTATCTTATGGCTAGCAGCCCTACATATTTCTGGGACACCAGTATTTTCAGCGACTGTCTTGTACTGTTCTTTACATTTCGTTTCATTCCATTAGTACAGTGCCTTGTCATTTTCTTGACCTGAAATGGATTGCTGTTGTTTCCACAGCACTTTGCTCCTATTATGATGACGGCGCATGGCTCTGTGCCTTTCTGCTTGCTCTCTCTCCTGTGTGTATGTGGAACACTAGGTGTACTTTGGCCATCGCTGGCTGATTATTATCCACCGCAGCCTCCCTTCCTCCTCTTTTCTAGGTCTCCTAATTGAACGATGCCCATAATCTTTTTACTTCATTTATCTTTTCTCTTTGTTTCTTATGTTTTCTTTCTTTTCCTTATCTTTTTACTTCATTTCCCCACAATTCAATATTTGCAAATACATTTTTTTACAAAATTAATCCATTGCTTGGGGAATACAATATAATTCTGGTGTGTGAAATCTCTCTCTCTCTCTCTCTCTCTCTCTCTCTCTCTCACACACACACACACACACACACACACTCCTTTATAGCTCAAATATATAGCATACTAATACATGTTAATAATAATAACATTAATTTATTATTTATACCCTGCCCAGCTGGCTGAGTTTCCCCAGCCATTCTGGGAGGCTCCCAGATAACACGATAAAACATCAAACATTAAAAACTTCCCTAAACAGGGCTGCCTTCAGATGTCTTCTAAACGTTAGATAGTTGTTTATTTCCTTGACATCGGATGGGAGGGCATTCCACAGGGCGGGCGCCACTACAGTGGTACCTTGGGTTACATACACTTCAGGTTACATACACTTCAGGTTACAGACTCTGCTAACCCAGAAATAGTGCTTCAGGTTGTGAGGTTGGGAAACCGTAAGATTGGGAAACAAAGGAACAATACAGATAGTATGTGCCTCAAACTCAGCCTTGAGAGCCAGTCACGTACACAAGATAACGCAGTCACATGCAGAAACTGAGGCAAGCCAAAGGTGGTGCCCATATTTGGCAATGAGTAACATGAATCGAGTAGATTGGACAATGTATTAGAAATGTGTCTTTTCGTGATAGGTAGATTGTAAGCCAAGCCTCAGAGGAGGGGCGGCAGCAGTAGGGATATATGTTTCAGCTTGGGCGTTGCCCGGGGCTCTTCGCACCATCTCGGTCGTGGAGCCCGCTTTTGCAAACGCGTTTAATAAAAGAAGCTTCTGAACTTTCCTCGGTGTCTCCTTGTCTGGTTGTAAGTCCACGTAAACGACTTCTCACAAGGTTAAGAACTTTGCTTCAGGATGAGAACAGAAATCGTGCAGCGGCGGCGCAGCGGCAGCAGAAGGCCCCATTAGCTGAAGTGGTGCTTCAGGTTAAGAACACTTTCAGGTTAAGAACGGACCTCTGGAATGAATTAAGTACTTAACCCGTGGTACCACTGTACCGAGAAGGCCCTCTGCCTGATTCCCTGTAACCTCACTTCTTGCAGTGAGGGAACCACCAGAAGGCCCTCGGAGCTGGACCTCAGTGTCTGGGCTGAATGATGGGGGTGGAGATGCTCCTTCAGGTATACAGGACCGAGGCCGTTTAGGGCTTTAAAGGTCAGCACTAACACTTTGAATTGTGCTCGGAAACGTACTGGGAGCCCATGTAGGTTTTTCAGGACCGATGTTATGTGGTCTCGCCGGCTGCTCCCAGTCACCAGTAAGCTCTGTATGTCCCCTAGTCTTTTTTAAAAACACGTTTATTGTTTTATTCACACACAGTATTGAATATTGATTTATTAGATCTTGCACTTTGATATTTCAATAATTGCTTGTTTCTTTGCTATGCATTTGGACACTTCTTAAGATGCTGTAACTAAATTTTGCATGATGGTTCCTGAGATCAAGGAGCCGCTTTTTGTCTATGTTTGGGTACAGCTGGATGTCATTTTGAATCAAGATGGCAGACCAAACCTTTCAAATCTGCACTGGTTACCAAACAGCACTGTTTCTTTTATTTCTGAGAATGTTCCAAGCAATTACCGGCTATGAGGCTGATAATTCACAATACTATCTAAAGAGAACACCCTTCTTTCCCTGCATCGAGGTAACTCTATTAAGTCCAAAGTCTAAAACTGAACTTAACTGAACCACTGCACTGAACAGAAGCAGAGCTTACAAAATTATGCAAATTAGTGACCTGCATTTTCATTTTGCACAGCAATAACTGTTCTGTTTCCAGTTTGGAAGCTAATGCAAATTGTGGCAATGGAAATAAAAAGAAGGCCTACTGAAATCAAAGGAGATACATTTGACACAAGCTCCTCCACCATCCAAAATAACAGTATCTTGATTTAACATTAAGGGGTACAGTATTTGATTTCCTGTGACTGGGTACAAAAGTACCTCACACCTATGGAGGTGGTTACCTGTATAATGCTGGAGATGGAATGTGTGGGGTGGGAGAGAAACGAAACTTATATTCCCAACTTCCTTCCTGATAACTGAGCAAATACATTCCTGACTTAGTGAAGCTGAAAATGGTTGCGGCAAGAGATCGGTTTTAATCGTGAACAGAATATAAAGTTGCTACACAGAGCCAATTACCAATGTCCCCGCAAGTGCACTGCTACTTTTAATTAGCAGTGCCAGGGAGGAAAAATTCCTCCCAGTTCAACACATTAATTAACATTAAAATAGCCAAGCAACTGTGTGGTGGTTGGTCCAGAATCCAGTTGTCTAAATATTAGGGACAATTTGCACAATAGTTAACTCCCTCCCACCCAATTGCATTCATTTTTATATTTACTGTTTTCTTTCTGACTATTAATAGTTTCATTTTGTTCTAGCAGTGCAGTAGGGTACCCTGTGATTTTTGTAGACCCCCCCCCAGTAGAGCATAAATGTCTAATATAGCAGGGGAGGAGAGTTGAAATATATCTTGTCCTCTGTAAAGGGCAGTATATCATAGGTAGAAGGTACAGAGGACTTGTCAGTATTTGCAAGCAATAGTTCATGCTATGCCTACATTTATATTTGTCTGTTCATTTAGATGTGTTAAATTTATTTTTCACCAAAATAAATAAATAGATAAAACATCTTGAGGCAGGGGATAACATAAATAATATCATACAAATAATCTCTCTCCACAAAGGGGCAATCTGAAAAACATCAGAAACAACCCGTCGTTAGTAGCAGACAATGAATGGGTTGAATTCAAACTTAGACATACATAGACTGGACCCATGGAAATTAGTGGGATTTCATAAACAGAGCTCATGGAGTTCATTTTTAAAAGGAACAAGCTCTAGTTCATTAACATTCCCCAAAGGGAAAGAATTCTGGTTTAGTTCATGGTTCAGTTCAAGTTCATCCAAGTTATCCAAAGCAAAAATGTTTTCAGCATTCAGAATGTTACAAACTGTTGTGCTTAAGGATAAAATGTACTTAAGAAGGTAATAAACAACATCCAAACACAGACATGGTGTGAATTGTTCAGTTTATTTTAACCAACAGTTATGACAGGTGCAAAGAATATAATCTGGAAACAACAACAACAACCCACAAGTAAGAGAATGAACTTGAAGATGAGCTAGAAATCATTCCAAGTTCTACCCTATATTGAACATAATGATAGCTACATTCAGTAGATGCTGAAATGAATACAAAATCCCTGCTGGAAGAGCACCCTTTATCTTAAATATAATCACACCGAAACGATGAATTTTGAAAAACAGAAAGCTATGTTTATTACAGGAAATAAATGTTTGATAGGAAAGATCCCTAGTTTTATCTAACGAAGGTGGAGATGCATTCGGTCATGCTTTCTCATGCATCCCAGGTGGAGAAAACCTCAAAAACATCTCCTTCCATGAGGGAGGCATAGAGAAGAAAGAGGAAGTGAGGTCAGTAACCCTAAGAGTTTCAGTCTAACACTGAAGGAAGATAAATAAATCAGCACAAGAAGGACAGTCTAGGAAGCTTAGAGGTATAAGAGCCTACAGAGCAAGCAGAGTTGCACATGACACTTCCAACACTTAGTTCATGTTCAGCTCAACTAGCAATTATGAAAACTTCTTTCAGTTGTAATTCAGAGATTTTTGGACTAGTTCAGTGAACTTTGCTAAACCAATCTTGTTTACTCCAAGCACTGATCGGTATGAACTTGACCCATTTATTTTGAGGAGTCCACTCTAAGCATGACTAAGCCTGGCTCCAGCTCAGCGTACATTATCTCAACAGCTTAAAGTCTGAAGATCTGGCAGAATAAAAAAATATTTTAACAAGTGCTCTTAAAAAAGGGTGATGTTATGGAACTAGCGTATCTCTTGGCTTTTGGAGGCTTTACTTCTAAGCTTCATGTGGGCAGGAAGGCTTCAAATCAGTGCAAAAGATTCAGGAATGTTTGCAGTAGAATATTTGAGAAATAGAAGACCAGAGACGTGTGACTCTCTCCATTAAAAGCACCTGCAGGCCACAGTAATAGTTGCTGGACTTCTTTCAGTTTGGGGAAACATAAATTGGGCAGATCTGTCATATATGCTTCCTTCTTATGAGATGCTAGGTTTTAGCTTTTAAAACAATGCTCAGTTCATAGCCATTGGACCCTCTGTTTGAGTTTTGATAGGAGAGAGAGGAAATCCAAGTTTGTTTCCCTTTTTGGCCGCAAAGCTGATAGACTTGAGAAAGTCATGGCCTCCTAATTATGTTCTAGGGAAGCTAAAATGATGCCCCTGAAATGAAATAAATAAATAAAAATGCACTCATGTCCTGTTTGTGGGCTTTCCATTAGGGATCTGACTGGCCACTGTGAGACCAGGATGCGGGAGCAGATGGGTCTTTGCTCAGATCCAGCAGGGGTCTTATTATCCATATATTATTATATGTTCCTATTTTTTTTAACACTAGCAGCCACATACCTGGGGGAGATTGGGATATTTTAAGAAACCCCCAAATTAGTGCAGTTTTGAAAGAGTCAGTCCATCATCTTGATTCAATATGGCATCCAATTGTATCTAAACACAGGCAAAAAACCCTGGCTCTTTGATCTCAGGAGCTATCATGTGAAATTGTTAGTCATATCTTAAAAGGTGTCTGAATGCGTAGCAAATAGGCAATAGGAAACCCATAAATTTTCTCAAAATTATTCCTTCTGAGAAATTTTGGCTCATCTCCATCAAAGAGGCTCAAGGATCAGGTGAAATGAAGGACCTCAGCCTGAGACCGTGGACAACATCCAGTCCAAATAGAGACTAGTGGACTAAATTGAAAGAATAGTAATAAATTGACAGAACAAATCGGCTTCCTGTGCTCTTAAAAGATCCCTTAGAGTTGATTTAGATACTTCTGCAACGGAGAGACAGCTGCATTTAATAAGGACATCCCATTCATGAAGGACTTCCACTGCTGCAATGGAATGTCCCCCTCCCTCATCCACCTGTGATGCTCCAAATCTTTACTGGGAAGGTGGTTTCCCTCAACTTTCTGGAGCATATTTGGGAGATGTCTCACTGGGGAGAGAAAAAGGAAGGAAAAGGTTTGTTGTGGAAGTCCTCGCATGAATGAGACCGCTTTGTCTGATACAGCCCAGGAGTTCCTCAGCAGACATTTAAGGGTTCCTCAACAAACAAGCATTGAATAGAGAAAGTCTGAAAATCATTGTTCAACTGTGGCAAACTTGTGAAACTGCATCTGTGAACAAAGGTGGGAAATCCTGTACGTTTCTAGGCTTCCTTCATCTGGGATTTATTTATAGAGCATCTCATTCCTGCCAACTGGAAAAAGGGGAGCTAGAGCATTCCTGGACATGGTAGGTAATATAGTGCTGGCCAGGGTTGCTTGCCAGCTAAACTTGGCTAACTCTTCTTCCCAAGGCCATGCCTGCCTTTATATCGGTATAACATTCCACATCAAGCCGTTGCCTAGAGCTTCAAAGATGATGCTAATTACAAAATTATGTACTGCTTGGAAAGATGTACTGGACAAGAAAAAGAAGGAAGCAATGCAGGAAACTCTCAGTGAATATGTGAGGGCACGAATCAATCTTCCCCTATTGATCTGGCATTGATGAAACTGAGTGTTGCGTTGAAACACAATGAAAGAACTCTTGAATGTCCATCTAGAAGGAGTTTGATGATGTTTTTTACTTAAGAAAATAATAATACTGCTTTATTGTAAAAAAAGCCCAAACCTCAAAGCAGTAACCACTTCATACTGAATTTGGGAGTCTATTGATGTTCTTGAATCATCAAAGATAAAATCAGAGGGAATGAGTGCTTTTCTTCCCTTTTAAGTAACCTGGCAGAAGGTACTCAGCAAGGGAACAGTTTCTACATTATTCACCAGACTTTTCAGACGATATGGATTTCTGACATGATAAAAGCATTTATGTGCAGGGAAACTCATCAAGCATGCATCACGGAAAGTGACACAACTATTTCTTTTGCTAAATGTCCTTGCTCTCGGAAACCATGGCTGGCTAAAGTTTCCCAGCATGCGAACACTGAGGCCCGAACTTTACACTAGGCAGCCTTCCTCAATGTAATGTGTTCCAGATGTTTTTGGGCTATAACCTCAGTCAGCGCCATCCAGCACAACTTTGCCAATGGCCTACAGGTTCCTTGCAACTGAGGAATTCCAGATTCACTAGAAGACTTTGACTCATGAGAATAGCAGCTAGTAGTAATTGTGTGGGACATAATACAATTACTCCATAAACTCTCCACCAACCCACCCCTAGTCAACACATCATCATCCACAAACTCCGCTACAGTCCCATGGAAATGTCTGTCCAGCAGAAGACTAGAAAGGCAATCCACTTTGTTACTCTACATTCCTACATTACCCAGTTCACTTAATTTGGATAGCTGCAAAAAAAGGAGGTCAAATGGCTCAATCATGCTTCCATTAGAAGTATTTGGCTGAACTCCCACTGACATCATTTGGAGAAGACTAGAGCCGGATTGCGGCCAAATGTCTTATTTGTTCATTGTCTCAAGAGCCTTTCCAGATTTAGGAAATTAATGCATCATCTGCTTCCTGGGTCTCTTTATTCCGAATATGCTTGTGGGCACAACCCACAGCCTACAATTAAACATCTTTCAGTGTTTGGTGCATTAAATCCATTTGTTATCCATTTGTTGTGCGTGTATTATGCTGAGCTCAGACTGCAACTTCAGCTGAAGGAATGTTGCACTGTTTCCCAGGAATGAACATGCCTTGTTTCTCTGCTTGGGAAAATGCTACTATTTCCCTAGTTACTGTATCAATCACAGCTGTGGTTGTTGCTCATGTGTTGCAAGTACCTGCTGGCTATTGTATTGACAACACTACCTTCTACCCAATCAGGGTGTGGGCTAGGAGGCCTAGGGTCTCAAGTTCAAATGGGGCCTCAACTTTAAACCCAATTTTGGGGCATTTAATAAGCTCCAAAAGTAGTTTCTTTTCCTGCATATTGGACATAATGCACATTTATGCACATTGGACACACTCCTCCAGCTTAGAGCTGCAAATTTAAACAAATAAGAGACGTGATTTGATAAACGACATATTTCCTTTTTTCCCTGTTAACTTAGATCAGGCATGGCCAAACTTGGCCGTCCAGCTGTTTTGGGACTACAACTCCCATCATCCCCAGCTAACAGGACCAGTGGTCAGGGATGATGGGAATTGTAGTCCCAAAACAGCTGGACGGCCAAGTTTGGCCATGCCTGACTTAGATAGATTTGTCAAATGCTTAGTATCACCTCTGATTTTACGCAAAAGACAGATTTTCTTTAATAATTAGTGCATTAGCACTGAAAAAGGCTAAGGAAGTACTTGTTAAATAATAAAAAATGAACTTCTGTCACACTCTATTTTTTTATTTCTTTTTTGGTGCCTTATTTTGTTTTTGTGTGTTGTTGTTTTGCATTTTTATTATAGCTAGGGAAAGTGGAAGCTGGTCTGTTAGGGCAAGCAGGGCTTAGCCATATAAGGTGAAATGCCAGGCAATTATTATTATTATTATTAATAATCCCTCCCAAAATATCAAAGCCACATTCTTTCCTTTTCAATACATCCTTCCATAATCTGTCTGAATTTAGAGAGGCTCCTCCTCCTGGATACATTTCTCTCAATCTCCCATTCTCCGGCTAATAACCTCTCTGTGCCACTCAGCCACTCTCAATCCAAAATTCTTATATGGCTAGGAGGTCCCACCCAACTGTCTCCAGGCAGAAAAACCTTGTGGTAATAGAGCTACGGGCTCTTAGCCCTGGTTGGGCAATTTCCCTCCCTCTGGCTGTCATGATAGCAATCTTAGAATGAATCTAACATTAGCAGGTCTACCTGGAAGCCAAAAGCTATGTTTTGAACATGCTCAGAGATGTTTCATTGAAGGCCACACCTCCAAACAGCTCAAAGCACATTTCTTTTGCACCTAGTCAGGTGAAGGGTGTGATTGCTACTTTGAGTAGTTTGCTTTTTACTAGTATTTGTTAAGAGAGTTCTATGGTGTGGGATTCTTTTTCTATAATATCTCATTTTTAAATTAATTACAGTATTTGCATTCAGTCTTGTGGATGGGGAGGAGAGTAGGAGGGAAATTTGTGTGCGCGCGTTTGGTTGGCTACTGTGGACTAGATGAACCTTTAGCCTGAGCTCGCAGGCTCTTTGTAGTATAAGATGTCCTACAAAGGATACCTGGAATCACCTTAGTAAATACAATCTGAGGTTCCTCATTGGTGAGGCAGGCAAAATCTGTGCATGCTCGTGTCATTTCTGGCTGTTTTTTTAAAAGCTTACAAGTTGTGCATGGGAAAACCTGCAAACACACAGACAGAGCTGGGGCTCCTCCAGACATTCTTTTTATTCATGACAGTTTGTGCTCATGATGCTAGCAGCGTGGTTATACACAATCACAATTTCATCACTACAGCATCTTTTGCCATTAACTAGACAGAAGCCATAAGGTGGTTCTGTCTTCACTTGAAACAGCGCAATAGCATTCCTGTTATATTAGGTTCACAATAAGAAGAAGCAGATTCATCTGTGAGCTGTATATATATATATTCACATTATTTTTTGCTTATTTATCCAGTAAATTATGCACACAATTGCAGCGATCTTTTGCCTCTAAAAGACAAGCTAATTTTCGCTGTGTAGAAGATTCGCAAAAGCTGAAAAATAACTGTGTAGTGGACACAAAGAGCTCTATAGAAAAACATGGACCTTGAATAAACGGATTATTAATGTTGTGAATGACTAAGAAGTATTCATAAATGGAATAATGGCTCAGTACATGAGTGAGCTGAGGAGGTAGATCATCGCACTTATAGTCACCTTTTCATGCTATTAAAGCAGTAACAGGAAAAGGCCCAGAAGCATTATTGTTTGCTATGTTCTGCAAGCCATTACTCAAAATGTGTTCACTTTTCTCTGTGTTGTTTCCTTATTTTGTTTTGTAATTCAAGTTCTCTCACTTCCTTGTAGCCACAGTCCATTCTGTGAAACATATGAAATAAGGCAAAAGGTACTAACTGTTGAAAGAATGTATTCAAAAGAATATAAAGAATAACTCAATAGTGATAGGTATATTCATTACTAGATTAAGGCTGTACACCAGGAAATGATAGGAAGTCCAACTATACCTTTTTCCTTTTTCTGTATTTTTCTTTCTTTAACTCATGTTAATAAATAGATAAGACAACAAAAGATAGTAAAAATATACTACTTGTATATGGTTTTTGCTTACACAGGTTATATATATGTTTACTCAAGAAGATGTACAATATATATGTATGTTATACGATATATGCTATATGAAATGTGTCATAGGATATAAGAGATTGTTAATAAAGCAAAAAATAAAATAAAATACAAACTGAAAAAATAAAAAATAAAAAATAAAGCTGAATTATCAAATTTGGACTTTCTGAAACCAGATGGGAGCAAAAACATAGCCACCATTCAAAATTCGTACTTAGCTGAATTTTGCGACTCAGTTTTCAAACTACACGATGTTTACCACAATGCATATATTAGGGGAAAGGATGCATAGAGGTCAACATATTTGTGAAAATAACATACAAAATGCATATCTAACCTCCCCAGGGAGGGGATTTCTTAACTTGGGTGTTTACACAGAAAAGGCTCTGTCATTTCCACCTCTTTTGGTGGCGAAACATTCAACATACAACAAGGCTGCAGGGTTCTTAAGAGAATGCATGGGTTGAATCCAACCAAGTCATTGTGTGAGTGCAATAGCTTCCTTTCATGCAAAAGGGTTCCTCTTCCTCTTCCCTTTCCTCTCCTCACATGTCCCCTGCACTGTTCCCCAATCCCAGAGTCATTTTTGGGGGTGGGGGTGGGAAATGCAGTTGGGAGAGTGGGAGGGGAAGTTCCATTGCACAAGCAAAAGTAGTTTTCACTCACACAATAACTTAATCATGCCATGTGAATGGAAATGGGAGTTTCCATTTCCTCTCTACCCTCCACCAACGCTCTGGAGCTGATTTTGAGGCTATGTGGTGACCTGGAAGAGATAGTAGAGGAAGAGGATGCTCTGATACATGCATGGAAGTTTGTTGCATGAGCAGAGCAGCAGTGTTCGGTACACCCCATAAGTAAATGCCATATCACAAAACACCTCGAAGTCTTCAGTGGCCTAATTTGAAGGAAATCCAAACCAGGGTGCACGCTGCGTCTCCTAAAACTTCACCACTCAGAGAATTGGAGCGAGCATAGCAATAATCTTTCATTGGGTAAAAATTTAATTTGTGAATCTTCAGTCTAAGCAACTTGGCTACCGGTTGTGATGGTGACTATTATGCTCTGCGTCCATGGACCGTCAGAGGCAGTGTGTTTCTGAATAATAATAATAATAATAATAATAATAATAATAATAATAAAGGGAGCTGGTGTTTGTGCATAAACAGCTTTCCAGGTCATGTGGCCAGCATGACTAAACTGCTACTGGCACATGGAGGACTGTGACAGAAGCCAGAGCGCACGGAAACACTGTTTACCTTCCCACCACAGTGGTACCTATTTATCTATTTGCACTGGCATGCTTTCAGACTGCTAGGTTGGCAGGAGCTGGGAAGAGCAGCAGGATCCCCATCACGGGGATTTGAACCACTGACCTTCTGAACAGCAAGTCCAAGAGGCTCCGTGGTTTAGACCACTGCACCATCTACTCCTTAGTTGCTAATATTATTATTTTCTTATTTGTAGCCCACCCATCTGACTGGGTTGCCCCAGCTACTCTGGGTACCTTCCAGCATATACAGAAACATAATAAAACACCAAACTTCAAAAGCTTCCCTATTACAGGGAATACCACTTGCTGCAAACCATGGAAGGAGAGTGTGCTTTTGTTGTGCTCAGGTCCTGCTACTGGCCTTCCCTTGGGCATCTGGTTGGCCACTGTGAGAACAGAATGGCAGGCTACATGGTCCATTGGCTTAATCCAACAGGCCTATCCCTATGTTCTTGTGCTTCTCTTGAACTGGCACATCCAGTTTGCCTCCGGACCACGACCCCCAGCAGTATCTCTGTGCCATTCCCAGAATAATGTGCATATCCTCATCACAGTGCAGACTCATCACAGAAACCCTGATGAAAGTCGCCCCTGTAGGCAGGCACCAAGTAGCCCAGCAATGCTGTTCTTTTACATGGCTTTATAATAACGAGAATTTGTTTTTGCCATGTTACCGAAAACCAGTCCCTCTCGAGAGGCCAGATGAGTTGTTCATATAGCTCTGCTTCTTGTACAGAACTGCAGGGTTCTCATTTATGTGCCTTGTGTATAAGCCTGTGATTCATGCTAAACAATTTCTCCATCTATGACTCTGTGGGATAGCTGTAAACACAGCATAAGAGGCTTTTGTTTTTACCAGCAGCTACTTCCTCACTGTTCTTCTGAGTGGCTGTGTTATAGGATGGAGAAGGACTGGTGCAAACAAGAAATATGAGCCGTCTTAACACAACTGTTCCATCACTATGAGAAATGATGGGGTTATCTTATCCCAGTCTTAATTAGAGATGAGGCCAGATTGTAAGTCTGTGGTCATTGCATGATTGGTGCTGGGAAAATGTGGAGACTGCTGAGCCACTCAGACACTCAGGCAAGGGCGCTGGGCATATGTAACAGCCCTGCAATGTCGTGGCTGCCCAACCCATGCAGCTGCTCTGATTTGAAGGCTGTAGCAACCCTATTTCTGAGTCATTGTGATGACACAAATCATTTCTATCTGAATGGCCTCCACAATAAGGCACCAGGCTATACAAACAGGGTCTCTCTTAAGGACAGCTCCTGGCCTGAGGCAGGTTGCAATTCCAAACATTCATTTTTCAACCCAAACGAAGTATGGTTCTTGTATTATTTACTTGGGCCATTGGAAGACTCTGCTGTGATAGTCATCTTTTAGCAGGATGAGCTATGGCATGTTCTTATTGTGTCGTTTGATGAGTGTTTTAAGAATTTTGCCTTGTACCTTTTTCAAAAACGTTGGCTTTTCATTTATCTGTTTGTATTTCATTAGTCAATTTGAGATTTTTTATTTAAATATAGTGACTAACAGATGTAAATAACGATGGTGATGTTACAGGCCTTCCATGTGACAGGAGTTCATACAGAGGCCACAGCATTTGAACTCGGCTTCCACAGCAACTTGGATGTCTTCATCCACATTTGACCAGTCTGAGAACAGGATGCTAGACTAGATGGGCCATTGGCTCTCCTTATGTTCTTATGAATGATGGCACCACTGGAGACCTGGAAAGTATAACATCCCAAAGGCAAAGGTAGACAGTATCAAGAAAGAGCAAATCTCCTAACACTGGTCAAGCAAGAAGTCAAACTTGACTTGAAAGGGTTTTTTTAGCAATCAGGCTGATTTCCTTGCAGTTCCAAACTTTAACAAGGAGAGCCACACATATTGAATTCCTGCCTAACATCTGCAAGTTAAGACTTGCAGTGGGTCTCCCCAAATTATTAGATCTAGCCAGGCAAAATGAAATTTTGCAGAATTGAGCTAGGATGGGTCTTAATTTTTATGCTTGGTGGCAGGTGGATCCAAATTTTGAATATAACTCTGTTCACCTCACCATCAGAGCAGAAACCTTTACCCACCATTGTGGAAAACTCTGGATCTAGAGTTCAGGCTTTTAAATTTAACTTTCATGGATGGAAATGTGAGTCAGGAACCCAAGCTGAGAGCAGTCACACCTGATGAAGTCCACTTTATCAATCCACCCCCTAGATGACACACCTGAAAGTAATACTACCATGTCATGGGCAGGTCCCTTTGACAATACCTGAAAGGCAATCCACCTGATCCAACTAGAATGGCAAGTGACAGACTGAATCAAAATCCTCTTTCAAAGCAGAACAATGAATGCTAAGAACGTAACCAGCTGACCTAGCGAAGAGAGAATGTCCTTCCTGGATGCTGTTGGGCGTACACTGAATGTAATAAAATGCCTGATCAAGATTATCCTGTTGCATTCATTTAACATAAATAATACTACCTAGATCTGACACAGCAGTGACACAATATTTCTATAAGCTAAGCTGGGAGGGGGCATATCTCTTTATTGAAAGACTCGTTGCACAGAGTTCTTGATTACCCAGTTCCAAATTAAAAATAAACATATGATAGCAGTCTATTAAAATAAGAAGACTGGTAAAGAGCATATCTTGTGGTAAGTGATTAGTATTTGTTCTCCAGCGAATGCTTTCATACCTTTGGTTTCAGAAGCAGTAGTCCATTACTCTTGTACTTGCACATCCTGTCCTTAAGAATTTGGCCACTCATTTGTGCCAGTGCTCTTTTGCAACATTTATTCGCTGCTCCTTGAGCAGATTGGTTTCCGCAGTGATTTTAAAAACCCCTTTAAAAATCATTCCAAACAATTTCCCTAGCTATAGCTATAGGTAAAGGTAAAGTGACCCCTGACCATTAGGTCCAGTCGTGACCGACTCTAGGGTTGCGGCGCTCATCTCACTTTATTGGCCGAGGGAGCCGGTGTACAGCTTCCGGGTCATGTGGCCAGCATCACTTAAGCCGCTTCTGGCGAACCAGAGCAGCGCATTGAAACACCGTTTACCTTCCTGCCGGAGCGGTACCTATTTATCTACTTGCACTTTGACGTGCTTTCGAACTGCTAGGTTGGCAGGAGCAGGGACCAAGCAACGGGAGCTCACCCCGTCACGGGGATTCGAACCGCTGACCTTCTGATCGGCAAGTCCTAGGCTCTGTGGTTTAACCCACAGCGCCACCTGCGTCCCAGCTATAGCTATAGATATTCTGAATTGCAAAGAGGTAACAGAGTGTCTATGGTAGTGTGGAACCAAAGTGTAGTTTATTTAATGTTCCTCATGAACATCCCAGGACTTGACAAGAGCTCCCAGATGTGCATTCATGGATGGTTAAAGATTTAGGTATGTCAACCAGACTTTATGAGTCAGGCATCATGCCAGCCCATGGTTTGTGCTAACCATAGTTGCAAACCTGCACCATGGCTTTGAGCTTTCAAACATACCACAGTCAACCATAGTTTAGAGCTGCTTGGCTGCTTTTGTTTTTTCATCTGTCTAGCATTGAGCTTCAAAAGTCCAATAAATTCATTCTCATCTCCCTCTGAAGGTGGACCCGTGGCCATAATAACACTGCTTTGTCAGTGGTTTGTTAATTCAGGTGTAATGGCAAACCACAGTTAGCTTAAAGTGTGGCTTGCAAGCCAGCTTCAAACTGTGGTTTGATATCCTGGTTTGTCACAAACCATGTGTACTCAGACATAAACCCCACTGAGTTTATTGGCCTTATTCCAAGGTAAATGGGCATAGGACTGCAGTCTCAGTCAGATTAGGATTAATAGTGGTTATTATAGCTGAAGGTGTGACCACCAGAGATGTCAGAAATACAGGTTTGCCACCCCAGATGGCCACCACCCACTTCCTTCTCTTCTGCCTGTCTACAGCCTTGTTTCTCAGCTCTGTGAGGTCATCATGTCACCTCCATTACAGGTTGTTGCTAGGGAGGGTGGAGGAAACATGTGCTGTGATGTTATGTTATGGGGGTGGCATCTAATGTAGTGAGGAGACGGGATTAGCTATGGAGTTGCTATTTTTAACCAGTCTCCATTTGGCATCATGCATTGTTCTGCTCTGAACAGAAGATCCTAATAAGTGTTCCATAAAAAATCTCCTATTCCACCACGAGAATACATGAATCAGTACACCATGTTATCTGCCAGTGTGCATGGACGAATCAACAGACAGGTAGACTGGCAGAATGATACAAACCTAAGTTTAGATAGAACTCTCAGTTTATGTGGAAATTTTCACAGCTTAGCTACCTGAGCCTTAAAAGGATATTTGACTAAATTAGATTGAAATGCAAATGTAAACATAAATTGACCAGAAGGTAAAGGTAAAGGGGTCAGGAGATACAGTGTCAGGCAAGACAACTAGATGAACTTTAATCCATTGATTTCCATGGGTCTATTCCAAGTTCAGCTTAGCTTACAATCATCAACTCACTTACCTGGTGGTAATCCCCAATGAATTCAACAGACGACCCAAAGCCATAGCCTACAAGAGGCTTGAAAGTGGAAGGAACAAGATTGCTTTCTTCGTGATTCAGGAAAGGGATAAATAACAAAGGAGTTGCCTTAAAGAAGAAAAACAGTTAGGCTCCATCCATATCTCATATTCTCTCACAAACCAAAAACAGTTTTGAACCTGAAAGCATGCCAGAAGCAAAAATTGCAAGGTACTTTCTCTTTGTAAACTGCTTTGAGGGTTGTTTTTTTAACAATCAAGTGGCATATACATTTTTATAAATCTTATGAAAATAACTTTTTTTTACTTTATTTTAAAAAGGGGTTCGTCTGGACAGAAGGGTTTGGAATGATGGGTAATAGAACATTTAGACTCTCCAGGTACTCAGACACCTTTAGAACAAAGGCTAGCCTGAAATTCTCCTCTTGCTTGAAGTTCTGACAAAACCAGATAGCCAAAGAAATGTAAGAGAATATTGTTCACCCAAGTGGCAAAGCGAGGTGCATTGTTTAAAAAAAAATTCTTTTTAAACCAATGAGTAGGTTGTTCTGCACAAGCTGAACAACAAAAGGTACGATGGGCTCATGTTTAAGTTTTGTAATTATAGTAATGATGTATACTGCAACTAGACTGAAATAATTCTTGTAATTACTTTGTTTATTGCTCCAGTTTCTGCATTGGAAGTCTGCTTACATCCCTAATTATGCTATGCAGACACATCCAATCATTTACGCTTGTTTTGACATGAAGCATTCAAAATGGTAAACAGAGGAGGTCCACATATTACTCATTCATTCCTGGGAATGGACGGGTTTCACTGTGGCTATTTCTCTTCACTGAAAGGACAGCAAACCCTTGACCGTAGGTTTTCTGTATGTCCCCCTCACAGCCTTGGCTTTAATGTTTGTCATACAGAGGCTGTGTGGGGCAGTGGATGGAGTACGTACTGGTCTTGATCCAGGGAATTCCAATCCTGTCTCAAAAGGTAGGAATTAAGGGAAACTAGTCTGTCGCGAATCTTACTCAGTGACCTTGGACCACTCAGTCACTGCTGCTAAGCCTAACCTACTTTGCAAAGCTGCCCCAAACATATAGGACACCCTGGATTCCTTGCAAGGGAATATAAATAATATAAATATAAATATAAATATAAATATAAATATAAATATAAATATAAATATAAATATAAATATAAATATAAATATAAATATAAATATGATAAAGTGTGTGTGCGTGGGGGGGGGGGGAATCCGTTGATGCTGCCTTGGTTGCTTGAGAGAAAGAGCTTTGTATTTGGATACAGATATCTGGGATCAGCAATCTCATTCTCTTCCTACTCATTTTTCAGAGTTTTCCCTCAACAGCTAATTACCATTCTGTTGACATAACACACACTCAGTCTTCAGTTTTTGTAAAGATTTCTGTGCTCTTCTTCTTCTTCTTCTTCTTCTTCTTCTTCTTCTTCTTCCAGATATCTCTCTTTCCGAGCACAATTCAAAGTGTTGGTGCTGACCTTTAAAGCCCTAAATGGTCTCTGTCCAGTATATCTGAAGGAGTGTCTCCACCCCCATCGTTCAGCCCGGACACTGAGGTCCAGCACTGAGGGCCTTCTGGCGGTTCCCTCACTGCGAGAAGCCAAGTTACAGGGAACCAGGCAGAGGGCCTTCTCGGTAGTGGCGCCTTCCCTGTGGAACGCCCTCCCACCAGATGTCAAAGAGAACAACAACTACCAGACTTTTAGAAGACATCTGAAGGCGGCCCTGTTTAGGGAAGCTTTTAATGTTTGATGTATTACAGTATTTTAATATTTTTTTGGAAGCCGCCCAGAGTGGCTGGGGAAGCCCAGCCAGATGGGCGGGGTATAAATAATAAAAAAATATTATTATTATTATTATTATTATTATTATTATTATTATTATTACATGGGTAGTGCTGTTTTGGCCACACAAGCAGCAATCCTTCCAACTTGCATATCTGAAATTAAGGGAATCATGGGACGGATATAATAAAACAGAAGTACACAGGGAATCAATTTAGAATGAAGCTGGTTTGGGGAGAAGCCTTAAGTCAGTTCACAATGATTCACAAACATCTGGTAGTAAAATCCATCAGAATATTGCTATTTTCCCCCTCCCCCGAGGTTTAAAGCAGGATAGCATTATTTCTGTGAGGAACAGCACTCATTCGGATGGAACCTGGCTTTTTACGTTATGTACACTTCCTTGAACATTTATGATAAACCTTTAAATTGTATGCATCTCATTCTCTTCTATTATCTGAAACAGAAGAGAGGTGGAGGTCTTTCAAATTACTTTTATGCAGAAAAAGAACCTGAGGACTGAAAAGAGACCAGAAATACACACACACACACACACACACACACACACACACACACAATTATGGTGTGAACTGTCTTGCCTTGCAAAGCAGCAAGGGTCTGTTTCTCCCCCACTCTGATAGTAGGAATAGATAGCCTGAGGCTCTCCATTTTACGTTAATGAATGTAGAGGAACACAGCAAATATAGCTGCTTCTCTGCATTCAGCTCCCATTCAGACACACCATTCTTTAGCTCCCTAAAAGGACTTTCACAGCCACTAGCCCCAGAATCTATAGCTTCCTTGCAAGTGCAGATTCCAGGGAAGATTTTGTTGAAGAATGAGAGGGATGCAGTGGAAGAAAGGATTCTGTGGAGGGCAGGATGAAGAATTCATTCTCCGATAAAACTGCACATTCCAAGCAAATCTATCACTGCGTAGACAAGTTGGAACGGACTGAGAGTACGTATAAGACATTTATGTCACAGCCTTGATTTTTTTAAAAAAACTATCAGTGACTGTTTTGGTCAGCAATACTACAAAAATGTATTGTTGTCAGATGGTGCGCAGAATCGTGGCACCAAAGGTTAGTCGTGTGCACCAACTTGTGATTGTGGGTAAATGAAAAGATGAAAAGAGTAGCCCTATTTGGCTGTTTGCCCTCCTCATGTGCAAACAAACTTGCAAGGGGGAAATCAGGGTGTGCTGCTAAGCCCCACGTCCTTTGCTGTGACACCTTTCTTTTATTTACAGAAGTATTTATGTACAATTATATAAAATATTAGGGTGGCTGCATACACGACAATATGTATGCAACAAATACATCATTAAAAACACCCTCTTCTCACTGAACTCAGTAAGAGCCAGGGCATTTCAGAAGGTGTGGCTATGCATCTTTTCTGCTCCAGGGGCAGGGAAGATGGGCAGCAATGTTGCATGCCAGAATGCCTCCCTCTCAATGGCAAGGTGGGGGACTGTTCTAGTGGTAGCACGAGCAGAATGCCGCCTCTTACGCTGCTGCCACATGAGGCAGGTGCTTTATCCCACCCCATCAGTGGCCTGGCTCTGCCTGCTCACATAGAAAGGTCTTACACCAGTAGGTCAAAAGAGAGGATAGCTGTTGAATCTCTGCTGGAAGAACAGGCAGCATGAGACCGGCCACAGTATATGCTTGACTCTTTGTGGATATGAATCAGACCCCTGTAACATGGGGGACAATGAGCAGCACTCCACTGGATGACCATCACACTAACTACCGTATTGTTTTTACTCTATAAGATGCACCCGACCATAAGACGCACCTAGTTTTTAGAGGAGGAAAACAAGAAAGCAACGCAAAGCCTCTTGAGCGAAGAGGCAGGAGCGCTCTGGCTGCGCTCAAGAGGCTTTGCGTGACTATCGCTGAAGCCAGAAGAGCAAGAGGGATCGGTGCGCACCAATCCCTCTTGCTCTCCTGGCTTCAGCGATAGCTGTGCAGCCTGCATTCACTCCATATGATGCACACACATTTCCCCCTACTTTTTAGGAGGGGAAAAGTGCGTCTTCTGGAGCGAAAAATACGGTAAGTCCTCTGTGAATTTAAGAATGAAGACCTGAAGCAGGAAGCCTCTTCGCATTGATTTAGACCCCTAACTTCTAAATGCACACCACCCTCAGACTTACGAAGGGCTCCAAACTGGGTAGAGAAGATGTGTCAGAGTGGGTGGGGCTTTGGCAAAGCTGATGAGTTCAAGGGGGTGGGGTTTGTTTATACATCAGGACGATGAATGCCTGAAAAGGGCTAGTGTCAGCAATTGCTGGATGCTAAGATATGGTTTCAAATGTTCAGGGTAAACAGGTTTCTGCAACCTGCGCAGTCCTAGTCCAGTCACTCCCATCAGTTAAAACTACACACACTTATTTCATTCATGTTTAGCCTGTCCTTCACTCATGGGAGTATGCATAGGTCTCTCTCTCTCATACCACATTTTACTCTCACAACAACCTTGCAAGGTAGGCTAGGCTCTGAGATGGTGACTGGCCCCAAATCACCCAGCCAGACTCACAGCGGGGTGGGGATTTGAACACGGCTGTCCGTGGTCCTAGTGCGACTGCTACATCACAGTGATTCTCACCTCCTGACAGGTGTATCTACACAGAGTGAAATACACATCTGACAGTCACCTGCAGTGGCATTATCTACCATTTCCAGTTTGGTGTCATAGGCAAATATGATGATCATCGCTTCAATTGCTTCATCTGAGTCTCTCAAAGAATCCTGGGCACTGCAATTTGTTAAAGCTTGCTGCAAACTGTAACTCTGTGAAGGGCGAACTACACTGCCCAGAATTCATCGAGAAGAGATGTAGAATCAGTGCACCCAGAGTGAGTTGTATCCAACCAAGTCATACTCAGAGTAGACACACTGACTTATTATATGGAACTCCCTCCCATCAGATGTCAAGGAAATAAACAACTATCTGACTTTTAGAAGACATCTGAAGGCAGCCCTGTTTAGGGAAGTTTTTAATGACTGTTTAAATGTATTTTTAATATTTTGTTGGAAGCTGCCCAGAGTGACTGGGGAAACCCAGCCAGGTGGGTGTGGTATAAATAAATTATTATTATTGCTGTATTATTATTATTATTATTATTATTATTATTATTATTAGAGTTCATTTCTGTTAATGGGTCTATTCCGAGTACCACTTACCATATTTTTCGCTCTATAAGACACACTTTTCCCCTCCTAAAAAGTAAGGGAAAATGTGTGTGCGTCTTATGGAGTGAATACAGGCTGTGCAGCTATCCCAGAAGCCAGAACAGCAAGAGGGATTGCTGTGCAGTGATCCCTTTTGCTGCTGTGGCTTCTGGGATTCAGAATTTTTTCCCCTTGTTTTCCTCCTCCCAAAACTAGGTGCGTCTTATGGTCTGGTGCATCTTATAGAGCGAAAAATACAGTAGTTGAACCAACCCATAACTTTCAGGAATTGCTGCTGGTGTTATAAACATATTTGAATGGCAAATATATGCTCTCAGGCACTAGCATTTTAAGAGCAATGTCTCTGGATTCCACAAGAGTGGTTAGCAATGCTATTCCCATATGCATAAAAGAGGCACCAGCTAGGAAATGGATATAAAAATATAAATGTTTTTAATAAGAAACCTGTCCATGGAACATGGATGAATATTTCCAATTACCTGTGGAGAAACAGATGTATTTCCCCTTCCTCTCTCGACGCTGCCCAGAATATATAAATGACATCCCTCTACCAGAAGAGGTACAAAATGAATAGCAGAAATAAACAAATAGGCAAGCACCGGGGAGGTTGAGCGGAGAACTGGATTTGGACATTTTTCAGCTCCAAGATTCATGCCCTGGTGGAAATTCAATATTTTGCAGCCCAGGAGGACCAATAATTTTTAAAACCTATCTTTCTTCTAGGCATGCCATTGTTTTGCTGCAAATTGTCCTGGGTTGTACCATTACGTTTCAGCCAAAATTATATAGTCATGAGCAAAAACATTTCACCAGGGATCTTTGCTTTAAAAACAAACAAACAAACCGAAAACAAAGTTCTACAACTTATGCTGAAATTGTGTGTGTGTACAATTGGATAGATATGTTTTGGGCACAAAACAATTGTTACCATAGTTTGGAGAACCAGTGGTTTCTAATTCCCTGATGGGTAGATTCTGCCTAGACAGACAGACAGACACACACACACACACACACACACACACACAAATATTTCCTTTCTCAATTTTAAAACTGAGTGCTTGAGCTAGCAAATAAATTACAGTGGTACCTCAGGTTACATACGCTTCAGGTTACAGACTTCGCTAACCCAGAAATAGTACCTCGGGTTAAGAACTTTGCTTCAGGATGAGAACAGAAATCGTGCTCCGGCGGTGCAGTGGCAGCGGGAGGCCCCATTAGCTAAAGTGGTGCTTCAGGTTAAGAACAGTTTCAGTTTAAGAACGGACCTCCGGAACGAATTAAGTTCTTAACCCGAGGTACCACTGTATAGGCAAGTTTCTACTTCCAAAACCTGAAACCTTGTTGCTGGGTCTATTTGGACAATCTGTTTAAAAAAGAAGAAAAAGAAAATCCAGTACTTTGTGAATCATTTGTCCATCTCAGCCCCTCTTTTAATTGCAAAGTATTGGAAGAAAACAAGTCTACCTGAAAGGGACAAATGGAGTAAAAGTGTCTGTCAAACTTTGGCAATGGTGAAATGACTCACTATAATAGACTCTGGGAAAACAGACTGTCTACACTTAGGATACCTTTTGCACTTGAACAGAATTAAAATGTATGAAGGAGTATGTGTGATTTCTTTTATAAAAAGTGTGCACCACATGGGCATGGCAGCATGCATGGGGGGGGGGAGGCTACTCCCTTAATCTTCACAGTTGAACTTTTATAGAGATTTGCCAAAATTATCAAGGTGTGTCTGTTTAAAGAGTAAGGTTACAATCCAGGATGCTTAAGGTGATTAAAACAATTAAGCTGAAGCACACCTGAGATTGATTGCCGCCCCCCCCCCCATTATAGCAAAAAGCCTTAGTAATAAGTACAAAAAAGAACTTCTAATGATATGTGGATTTTCAGCAGAGTTCTTGTACGAGTGCCATAATGTTTTAGAATTATGCAGGATGCCATAAAGAACTTTATATCCCAGGCTTACAGGCAAGCATGAATAAATGCCCTTATTAACTGCAGGGGGTGCTTTGTTACTTAAAAAAAATCTTTGCTATTACTTGAACGTGTCTGTGTGTGAAAAAGCTTGACGCCTGAAGGCTCACACAGTAGAAATAAAAAGCAGGCATCCTCAAATAAATTTTGCATTATGTTAATTTGAGTGTGAAAGTTGCACATTTTCCTGACTCAAGTGTTTCCTCTTCTCATCTGTGCAACAAACATCTGAGGAAAACAAAATATCCTGATAGGATAGAGTTGTGTGTATGTGTTGCTTTCTAAGCTGATGAAAAGAACCATAGTGAGATGATCACTTCAGTGTTGCAGTAGCACATGAGAAGACTACAAGAAATGAAAACATACCGTATTTTTCTGGGTATAAGACAAGGTTATTTTATTTAAAAAATGGGGGTTCGTCTTGTACACGGATAGTGGAGAGGTGGGGCGGGCGATTGGTGGCTGCCATGAGCAGGAGATTGTCAGCGGTGTTTTTGCAGGTGTGGCAAGGTCTGCTGGCTGCTGGGCAACTGGCTGCTGTGGCAATTGGTTGGGCAATTGGTGCTTGCTTTTGGCGAGCGTGAAGACGATTGGTGGCTTTGTCGATGTGCATGTGATTGGCTGTGGGTGTCCTGCAATCTCCCCCCAAAAGAGCTCAACAACTCCAGGCAATCTCCCCCCATTTTCTCAATTTGGAGTCCCAAAAAAGAGGGGGCGTCTTATACACAGGGGGCATGTTATACACAGAAAAATACGGTAACTTAAACAAAATGTGTGAGCATCAGGGGCATGGGGTTGCTTGTTAGTAACAATGTCACAGTCCAAGACATGTCCCTAGTGCTTGCTACACAATACAGTCGTACCTTGGAAGTCAAATGGAATCTGTTCAGGAAGTCCGTTCGACTTCCAAAATGTTCGAAAACCAAACCGTGGCTTCTGATTGGCTGCAAGAAGCTCTTGCAGCCAATCAGAAGCCACTGAAGCCCTGTCAGATGTTCGAGTTCCAAAAGAACATTCACAAACTGGAACAATCACTTCCGGGTTTGCTGTGTTCAGGAGCCAAAACATCTGTGTTCCAGGGCTTTTGGAATCCAAGGTATGACTGTTCTTAGAAAATCATAGCTTACAGAGGATGGCCCAAACACATTTGGAAGGCATCTTCTCTGCAGACAAGTCCCCAGTATGTGGACAGAGTGAGGCAGGTCCAGCAGAAAATGCAGTGGTGAGAATGTGGCTTGTTGTTGTTTAAATTTGTATACCGCCCTATACCTGCAGGTCTCAGGACAGCTCACAGGATGTGAGTGCCCTCTTTCCATGATGGAACATGGCTTACATATTATATTCAATATGCAGATTTAATGTGTCTGGCTTTTTAAAGTAGCCCTGGAGTGGGAGGTGATCTGGACTTTGTGGGGCGGGCAGCTAATCCTTCCCTTGCACTTCAGTCCCAGTGAAATCACCCACCAAGCTTTGGTCTGTAGGAGGGGAGCTGTCAATGGTGTCAATGGCAGCTTCTCATTCAGATCAAAGAGCAGCTTGGGTGGAATGTTTTTCATTGGGGCTGTGGTACGTGAGGAAAGGATTAACACCCCTGAACTGTTGTTCCCCAGCTGATGCTATCCTCAGTGGATGCTACTCAAGAATCCTCCAGACACAATAAATATGCTCGTACATGAGGTGTAATGTGTAGCTCGGCCCTTATTTGCCTCAGGAGATGCTAAGTCAAAGATACTTTTGAGTTTCTCTTAAAAAGAAGTTGTGTGCCTTTTTCTGGTATTGTTGTTTTTGCTGTTATTTCAACATTTTCTAACGCTAAGTTGTAAGGGGCTCTAAGACTTGTAGAGTCGTCACTAGGATGCCATGTTCTGACAGTTAGGTAAAGGTAAAAGTAAAGGTAAAGGGACCCCTGACCATTAGGTCCAGTCGTGACCGACTCTGGGGTTACGGCGCTCATCTTGCTTTATTGGCTGAGGGAGCCGGCATACAACTTCCGGGTCATGTGGCCAGCATGACTAAGTCGCTTCTGGCGAACCAGAGCAGCGCACGGAAATGCCGTTTACCTTCCTGCCGGAGCGGTACCTACTTATCTACTTGCACTTGATGTGCTTTCGAACTGCTAGGCTGGCAGGAGCAGGGACCGAGCAACGGGAGCTCACCCCATTGCGGGGATTCGAACCGCCGACCTTCTGATCGGCAAGTCCTAGGCTCTGTGGTTTAACCCACAGCAGCATGTTACTTTGAGGCAAAATGCCTCATGACATCCTACTTACTTTAACACAACAGTATTACGGGCAAAAATTAATGGGGCATTTGCTTAAGAGTTGATACACTCACTTAAACTCCTTAGTTTTGTCCAAATAGCTTTCATTTAAGAAAATATCCCCCCCCCCCCAGTTCTACTTAACCTCTTATGAGATGTTTCAGTCTCTGCTGTCTCCCTATATAGAAGCAGGATCAACATATTCACACTAGCCGAGACCTATGACTGCACATTCACTTTGGGTTACCACAGCAACTTGTCGGAAATAAAGTTCTTTCTTCTTTTTGTTTTGCTTCCTCCCTTGAAGAGCGCGAGAGGGACCACCATGTATAGGAACAAGAGAGATTACAAAAGCTTCCCTGGAACAAAAAGAACCGTGTTATGTTGTTCTTACGCCACAAAGGGTCACATCAATCCCTCTTCTTGAAATACGCTGAATATTCCCAAAAGCTAATAACTCATACAGAAGAGAAGTCTCGTCTGTCAGGGATGTGCGAAAGCCTTTGCCACAAGCCACTCTGAGAAGTGGGTGGGCCTCTGCCACATACTTCAGGTTGTTGGAATGAATGTCGTCACAAACCATAGGTAGCACTAATCATCACTTGCAAACCTGCCTCAAACCAAGGTTGCTTATTTTGGCTTGTAGCTAAGCTGATCACAACTAATGGCTTGCCTATTTGGACACAACACCTAACTGTGGTTATGTTTCTATAATTATGGCCTGTCATTACATCTGAAAAGAGCCAGTGTCAGCTTGGGCAACTGGATTTGCTGTTGACTTTGGCTTACTTCTATATCTACCGACCATAGCTTGGTTTTAACTAGGGTTGCACCATAATGCTGATTTCCCTGACAGCAATAAAAAAACTACATTATATAGCACATTTCATGAATTTTATTTATGACAGATGGATTCTTCCAGGGCACTCATGGTGACAGTCATCCCAGTCTGGGGTAATGATAAGAATCCTGTGAAATAGTGTAAGTTGAGAAATAGTGGATTGCTCAGTGAGTTTCTTGGCTGGATAGAGATTGGATCTCACTATAGGACCCGGGTCTGAAACTCCATTACAACACATTGGCTCTTGAAGAACATGTTTGATGCTGTATTGTGTTTTTAATATTCGGTTGGAAGCCGCCCAGAGTGGCTGGGTGGGGTATAAATAATATAACATCATATACGTGATCTCTGCAATCCTTACAACATTCCTGTATGGTAGACCGGCATTATCACCCTCATATTGTGAGAGTAGGGGAATATGAGGCTGATGAAATCTGTGGTGTGGTTAGGTAGCTTTAGACTTTGGCTGCAATGGTCTTGCACTGTTTGGACTGGGGATGGTTGGTGCCCGTTAGGGTTGGTGGGGCAGAAGATAAGGAGGTCAAAGGTAGATAAAGTCAGAGCCAATGACGGGCAGAGCCAACTAATTCTAGTTTTGCCCCATCCTTCACCCTACTGAGTTTATGTAAGAGCAACACTGAGACTGAGGAAGAGGAGCAAGCTGAAAGCCATTGCTACCTTCTGGACTTATAAGAAGTGAGATAGAGGAAGGCTAGCTGGGGACCAACTAAGGTCGATGGGGCGGTGACCCCATTCACCCTAACAGTCCAGTCCCCACTGCTTTGAATGGAACAAGTATTACTGCACTTATTTCAAAATTTGGCAGGCCAGTTCTGCTTCCTTGGGGTGGGTTCATGTTCATTCTGCTGAATAGGGCCTGGACCTCTAACCTCAAATTCCTTTTCCGGTGGCATGAATGGATGGAAAAGCAGCTTGTCTAAGAGCACAGTTACACATGATGGTGGCGGATCAATGTCTTCCTAAAGAGGCTGCCACCTCTACATCAACGAAGCAACTAAATTTGAGTGTCCAAACATGCTGAACTGTTTATACAGTTAGCTACTTTATAATGGCAAGAGATCTGTTTTCAAGCGAAGAAATAAATGAAAACGGGAAAGCAGCAGCAAGAGAACACTGTTCTTCTCCCTCTCACATCCACACCCACTCCTCAAGGTGTTTTCTCCCTTTCAGACTAATTTCCCACCCAGTGAATTTGTGCCGGACTTTGTGCAGCTCAGACCGTTAGCCATTCTGCAACGCCACGTGGGCAAGTGTTGTGGGCAATGAATGCATATAATCAAGTATACACAGAGTGAAACAGACACGAATAATTCATTTCATGTGATGATGTCTTGTGTACATGGTTCCCTCCCTCTAATAAATATGTGATCTGTGCAGGTAACTTGGCATACGTGAATTGATCCAATGAGTTCCAGCTGGATCCAAGCTTATTCAGAAGTAATTCCTAATTAATTCCATGGAATTTATACCCAGATGTATGTCATTTCCAACAAAATGGTGGTGGCCAACATTTGCAGAGAAACTGCTTGTGCAACTGTAGTATAACACAGAAACCACAATCAAACATGTCCACAGCTCTCTCCTTACAATGCACAGAGTCCTAGAAGCACCATTCAACAGGGTTTTCTTTGCTAGATTCTGGAACATTATATGGCACTTCAAATAAATTCAGAAACAGCTGCAGTGTTTTTGTTTTTTAAGTGTGTGAAAAGGGATTTGATTTTTTTCTGACTCATCTGCTTTGCGACAGTCAATCTTCAGAAATTCATTCTGTTTGTCTGAAAACTGCTTCGTAGTGACATAATTACTCAGAGTTGTGTAATTTGCAAAGAAACACCAGTGCTTTTGTAACTTCACAGTGCATTAAAAAGCCAAGCGGCGATGTGATGTGCAGCATGTTTTATGGCTAAAAGTGATATAATTGTATCCAGATGCAACAATTTGGTTGCGCAGAGGGATTGCTTATACAAACCTAGAATTAAAACCAAGGGGCACAATTCACCACCCATTGAAATAAAATGCAAAACTTCCTTTGAATGTGAGGGGTGTAAATTGCTGCTATGATGTCGCTATAATTGGGTGGCTTTTTTGTTTGTTGGGAGAATTTTAACTCCTCATTCTTTCAGACAAAAGGGTGGAGGCAAGAAACCCAACAAAATATATTGTTTCACCACAGAGGGTTGTATTCAGTGTAACAGCAAGACTAAGGTTCCACCAGCACAAGGATTTTTCCTTGCATGACAGAGACTTCTCTCCCTCCTCTTCCTGCTGCACCCTCTAAATCTGTTCTGGGTTTCCCCCCCCCCCAAACCCCCAGAGCAGATTTGGCAATGGCACAACATACACATTGGGGGGAGGGGGGAGGAGAAGGTGGAAACCCCTTTGATAGCACAAAGGTTTGTTGAATGCAGAAGTATTTTATAACAACATACAGTGGTACCTCAGGTTACATACACTTCAGGTTACATACGCTTCAGGTTACAGACTCTGCGAACCCAGAAATAGTGCTTCAGGTTAAGAACTTTGCTTCAGGATAAGAACAGAAATCATGCTCCGGCGGCGTGGCAGCAGCAGGAGGCCCCAATAGCTAAAGTGGTGTTTCAGGTTAAGAACAGTTTCAGGTTAAGAACGGACCTCCGGAACGAATTAAGTACTTAACCTGCGGTACCACTATACAGGATGCTTATGCATTTTGGATAACCTAGTGTGAACACAGATTAAAAAACTAGCTCTGGAAATGCAGGGAGTGAGAATACAGCCTAAGTATGGCTTCACGTCCAGCAAAAACACACCACTTCCTTCCCACCCACCCTCTTCCAAGGCGAAACCATCTCACTTCTCTTTTTCCTCCCACTTTTTGGACGTATTATAACTGTTCTCAATATATAACCTTTCTGTTGCTCCTTCAGCACTGTCCTCACCCCAGGCTTTTCACACCGTGCCCTCATCCAGCCAGCCTTCCCTCGAGAGGGTGACTCTTTGCAGCCATTGCCTCCCACGTCACTTTTTCCACAACACAAATATTCCTACTTTGCCTCTATCTGAAACTATGTGCGGAGGGGGGTGGGGTGGGGTGGCAGACAGCTGCACTTAATGAGACAGCTCCCTTAGGCCCCTTTGCCTGAGGCGGAGGTGGGGAAGCTTTCACTCCCTTGATTAATCATGTCTTTGGGGGGTCAACGGGAGGCAAGGAGGAGGAAATGTATCATCCCTTCTCAGCCTGTCTGTGAAATCATGCAGATTTCTACTCAAGGCTGCACTCCTGTGAACATGCAGCAGCCGCGGACAGCAGTAGAGGCTTCTCTGCTGAGTACTGAGAGCTGCACACCTGTACTGTTCACATGTTTCAATTGCAGGTGGATGCTGGTCTTTATTTTATTTTTTGATGCTTCAAGCCAGCTTCATATTTAGTGAAAGCCCTGTGGGTTTCTCCTCGAGTTCTCTATGTTTTCTGTAATGCATAGGAGCCAACTTCTGGGGGCCAAGGTCATTCAAATGGTGTGCACCATGTCATGTGATCAATTATATGGGGCGGGGCTTCCCTGCTGCCTCAATTACGTTATTCAAGTTGGCTCCCCTGCTATCATGCAAGGAGCTGTACCTCAGTGAGGAACAGGGGTAAGGATGAGTGAACCCATTAATGCAATTCAAGGTCTATCCAAGACATTTTAGAGGAAAATTTAGAAGGACATTTAGAGGGATATTCAATTGACCTAACTGATACGGGCCAAGATGGTGCAGTTTGTGTTCATTTCATTAAGCCACATGCTCAGCTACATTCAGAAACTTCAGCTGGTGCAGAATTCAGCAGCCTTGTTGCTCACCGGAGCAAGACAGTTTGAGCATTTTGCACCGATCCTGGTCAGACTGCACTGGCTACCAATTACCAATTTTTTTGCTCTATAAGACTCACTTTTTCCCTCCTAAAAAGTAAGGGGAAATGTGTGTGCATCTTATGGAGCAAATGCAGACTGCGCAGCTATCCCAGAAGCCAGAACAGCAAGAGGGATTGCTCCTTTCACCGTGCAGCGATCCCTCTTGCTTTTCTGGCTTCTGAGATTCAGAATATTTTTTTTCTTGTTTCCCCCCTCCAAAAACTAGGTGCATCTTGTGGTCTGGTGTGTCTTATTGAGCGAAAAATACGGTAGTTTCTGCCAATTCAAAGTGCTGGTTTTGACGTATAAAGACTTAAATGGCTCAGGACCACAACACCTCAAGGACCGCTTCTTTCCATATGAACCTACCCGGATTCTGAGATCATCTTCTCAGGCCCGTCTTTGTGTGCTGCCTCCTCGAGAGGTCCAGAGGGTGGCAACACGAGAACTGGCCTTCTCTGCAGTGGCTCCCTGTCTGTGGAATGCTCTCCCCAGGGAAGTTTGCCTGGCACCTTCATTATACACCTTTAGACACCAGGCAAAAATGTTACTTTTTAACCAAGCCTTTGGCTGATCCAATTGACATCCTATGACCTTTTAAAATGTGTTTTTCGGGGGGGGGGCTATTGGGTTGTTGTTTTTATTTTTATTAGGTATTTTGTGGTTTTATATCTTGATTTTATTCTGTGAACTGCCCTGAGACCCCCGGGTATAGGGCGGTATATAAATTCAATAAATCATCATCATCATCATCATCATCCTGGATTCTGGCCCCTCGGTTAAATCCATCGACTGCCACATTGCCCTTAATGGCAACTTCAGGCCCACCGCCTATAATGGCCTGCCTCTGCTGCTGTGGCCCTCATGGACACATGGTTCAGAGCTAGGAATTATGTGCTCCTCCTCCTCCTCTAGGGACGCAGGTGGTGCTGTGGGTTAAACCACAGAGCTAGGACTTGATGATCAGAAGGTTGGCGGTTCGAATCCCTGCGACGGGGTGAGCTCCCGTTGTTCCTGCCAACCTAGCAGTTTGAAAGCACATTAAAATGCAAGTAGATAAATATGTACCGCTCTGGCGGGAAGGTAAACGGCGTTTCCGTGCGCTGCTCTGGTTCACCAGAAGTGGCTTAGTCATGCTGGCCACATGACCTGGAAGCTATACGCCGGCTCCCTCGGCCAATAAAGCAAGATGAGCGCTGCAACCCCAGAGTCAGTCCCGACTGGACCTAATGGTCAGGGGTCCCTTTACCTTTACCTCCTCCTCTGCTGAAGCTCCACTCCAGCAAAGGAAGACAAAGACTTCGCTGGCATAAGAGTGCAAAAGCGTTAAGAGCATTTAAATGCGTGCTTGTGGAAACTGATAGAATAACAAGTTGACCGAATAGGGCAAGCCCCACATCAGCATCCCTGGGGCAGCCACTAGGCCCTCACCATTCTGGCAGAGTGCCTTTTACAGCTTGCTTCCTAGCAAGCAAGCGGTGGCTGCCTGGGTCTAGCTGCCATTTCCAACGAGTACTGTGGGAAATATGAATGGTGACTGGACCCAACTGTCCAAATAAGCCCACCGTGACCGGGATCCGCGGGTGGACGCGGGATCCACCGCCAGCGGGCGCTTTGGAATGAGGTCCTCAAACCTCCAGTCGGCTCTGGAACAGGATTTCTATTATGCAGCTTCTTAAAACCATCGGAGACGCCTTTTGTGTGCGGCTGCTGTTTTGTTTTCAGACTGCCGCTGCTGGAAAGGATTGTCGTAGGAAGTACTGGAAGAGTATCTCTCTCTCTCTTTTTTTCTTGCTCTCTGGACAGATCTGCCCCGCCCTTTCCAGCTGTTGCGAAGGCGGAGAGAGAAAGAGAAGAGTTTGGAGTCTCTTTCCGGAACAGCCCCCAGTAGGGTAAGGCGAGCGCGCAAAGCTGCGCCACGCTCGGCTTTTTCGACGCCTGCCCATACTCAGGACTGCGTGGAAACAAACGCGCGCGTGGAAGCTGCAAACTCGCCGCTTGTTCGACGGGCAAACCCGCTCTGCTCCGGAGAGGGAAAACAATCTCTGAACTTATCTTTGCCTAAACCAGCTGCGGTTTGTTTACAAGGAAAACCTCTTGGGGGAAAATGAACCCTCCTCCTTGGCATCCTATTCTCCCACAGGACTAGAAACTTAGGGATGGTCGCGATGGAGGAAAACGCAAGCCGGGAATCCGCTCATTTTCGTCGCTGTTTCCGATCCCACCCGCCCTTCATTAACCTGTCAATAATAATAATACGCCACTGTTTTCTACCGATGTCCGACTAATAGCTGATCCACGCAGCGGCAGCAGGAAGGAACTCTCGGGGAGTGGGCTGCCTGTCTCCCAGTTTCCTTCCACGTGTTGCATTAGGGCAATCGGAAGCCACCTTTGGCGCGCCCAGCCAACCGCCCTTTTGCGGGCGTGTTTTGCAACAAGCTCTTTGCCCCGCCAGCGAAGTATTTCGGATTCTTCGGAAGCTCAGATTGCAAAAAAAGAAGAAAAAGGGAAGAGTTTTTAACGCGCGCGCACAGCACGTACTAAGGCACTCCTCCGTGGCGTTGGTTGGGCCGTCGTCGGATCCCCGCCTCTGCCTCAAGTAGTGTCCCCAAAGCGAAAAGGGGCCGGTTGGCTCGAGGGCAAGTCTCCGGGCGCGATCCCGCGCTGGTGGACACGCAGGGAGGCAAGTGGAAGCGAGGAGGAGCCGGAGGAGGAGGGCGGAGACCTCCCCCTTTCCCGGGCCAAGAGCGCAGAGGAGGCGCCGGGCCGCTTTACGCGCAGCTCCGAGGGGAGCGCGCCTGGCCGAAAGCGACGCCGCCTAGCCCTGCGATGGCGGGTTCCCGTCCTCTCCACTGAATCGGTGCGCCTGGGAGGACGGAGGCGGTCCGCTCCCGTCCAGTCCCCGGCCGGCGGAGGGGTTATGCGCCTCGGGCAGCGGCGGGATGGCCTCGGCCGTGTATGAGGGCACCTCTCTGGTGAACATGTTCGTGCGCGGCTGCTGGGTCAACGGCATCCGGAGGCTCATCATCAACCGGCGAGGCGACGAGGAGGAGTTCTTCGAGATCCGCACCGAGTGGTCGGACAGGAACGTGCTCTACTTGCACCGCAGCTACTCGGATCTGGGCCGCCTCTTCAAGCGCCTGCTCGACTCCTTCCCCGAGGATCGCCCCGAGCTGTCACAGTCCCCCTTGCTCCAAGGTTGGCACGGGTTTCCCCGCTCTCCCTCTCCCCCCCCCCCTCTATCTCTCGCCCTCGTTTAGCTTTACGCTCCTTGCCGCGTCTCCGTTAACTCGGAAGGGAGTTGAGCTAAAATCAGAGCGGAGCTTCCTTCCTCGGAATTGGGGAGACTTGGGGAGGGTCCTCTTCCTCTCGTTCCCCTTTCAATCCTTTGCTGGTGGGTTTCACTACGAGCATGTACAGAGTGCCTTTCTAGCTGCAGGGCAGGATTACAGCCAGGACTACGCCCTAGGTCCCGAGTTCGATTTTCCAGCAGGAACATAGGAAGGGAAATAAGGAAGAGTGGGATGGGTGGGAATCCAATAGCCAGGCTTAATCGGAGGCGAGGGTCCTCAGGGCTTGGCTGCAAGGACTGCTTCGACTCCAATACTGAAGTCCTGGGATGTATGGAATGCTTTGTACAGAGTGCCTCTGAGCATGTGCAAAAGTAACTGCTGATCATGAAATAAAAAAATCCTTCCAGTAGCACCTTAGAGACCAACTAAGTTAGTTATTGGTATGAGCTCTCGTGTGCATGCACACTTCGTAACTGCTGATAATGATGGTGTGAACACAGATTGCGTACTGTCTTTGGCCCTTTAATCCTGTGGACTCTCATCATGCGTATAACACTAGGGGTGCGATTGCTGGAATTAACTCCTAAAACTGCTGTAGCTCTGATAGCTGCTGTATGAGGAACTGCATTTATCTGGACCTGTCTGCTCTCCTGGCACTTTGGCATGCTTTTAGATGACACTCGCGCCGAATAAGAGGCAGACGAGGACACTGATTGGTAATTTTGTGCAGGAGTTTAGTGAACAAACCCTCCCCCCACCATGTCAATCACCCACCTTGATTGCTGATAGCCTTTTCGACTCTCAGTGCTGATCTCTGGCCCTGTGTACGCTTGTGAGTGTTGGGTTGTGCTGATTCAGCAAATGGCATCAAATGTGTGCAAACAGTCTTTGGACATGCTGATGAGTGAGTCAGGTACTAGCCTGAGATGAAGGTATCTTGCACAGTAATCTGTGGCATAGGCAGGAGGCTAATTTGTAGAGCATCCTATATCTTGGGAAGTGTAGGAGGGCTGATTGGTCCACTCTAGTCTAGTCTTTCAGATTTCTAAACCTTCCGGTCTTAAAAGACTCCAGGCAGGTGATTGGCTTGGAACCAATATTAAAAAGTATAGGTAGCATAGCAACCTAAGAAATGCCCCATTTCCACTCAGCATATCTTAGTTATCTCAGGTGGCCTAGTCTCAGAGTGGGGTGTGAATGATGTGGTACAGTGCCTGGAAAAATCTCTCTCCGTTTTTGATAGGCAGGTGGCTTGCGCCTAGGGATGGCGGTTCATCAGTACAGACGTTAGTATCGTAGATTGATCTCCAGAACTATGGAGCATCGGCCCTTCACGTTCTGCGCTGAATGACTCTTCCAAATAATCAGGAAGGAACAGCCGCACAGGAAGTTGTGAGGCAGTTTTGACAAGTGACAATTATACAGAGTTATGCATTTCCTGACTGCAATTCAGAAGTAATAACTATGTTGGCAAGTTTTACATTTGGTTTTGAAATGGCTCTCTCCTGCGTTCTGTTGTACTTCCTTTCAAATGTGTGGTAAATAATGGACAACAAACCCACCCACCCACCCCTGATTTTGGATTGGATCCGATGCTATTCTTACCCAGAGTTGATCCACTGAATTTAATGAACATTAAACTTAGGTCCATGAATCTCAGTAGGTCTACTCTGAGTAAAACTATCATACAGCTCAATTAGTAGCGCATGAGACTCTTAATCTCAGGACTGTGGATTTGAGCCCCACTTTGGGTAAAAGATTCCTTCATTGCAGGGGGTTGGACGAGATGATCCTTGTGGTCACTTCCAACTCTATAATTCTATGATCTATGAACTAAGAACCCTTCTTTTTAATTGTACATTCATAATTTCTGCTCAGGGACGTGGGTGGCGCTGTGAGTTAAACCACAGAGCCTAGGGCTTCCCGATCAGAAGGTCGGTGGTTCGAATCCCCATGACGGGGTGAGCTCCCATTGCTCGGTCCCTGCTCCTGCCAACCTAGCAGTTTGAAAGCACATTAAAGTGCAAGTAGTTAAATAGGTACCACTCAGGCAGGAAGGTAAATGGCGTTTCCGTGCGCTGCTCTGGTTCGCCAGAAGCGGCTTAGTCATGCTGGCCACATGACCCGGAAGCTGTACTCTGGCTCCCTCGGTCAATAAAGCGAGATGAGCGCTGCAACCCCAGAGTCGGTCACGACTGGACCTAATGGTCAGGGGTCCCTTTACCTTACTAATTTCTGTTCATGATTGTAGTAGGACGGTTATATGGAGTCAGTGTCGTTTGTGCCTGCAAAAGTTCTGGTATGGACATACTGCTTCTTTTCCAAATGTTCCATGTCTTGTAGTTTCCTGCTGAAATCTCGTAACTTCGTTATATCACAAATGTTCCGGGGTGGGAGGGGAGGGCAGTTTGGCACTGCTTTTGCTGTGCTAGTGTGCAAGAATGCCCCTTCAGATGGCAGTCACGCAGCAAAGTTGGGGATGAATCTCAGGACATCTAATAAAGCGGAATGATTTGTGAATGGGCTAGTTTAAATCTAATGCACAATTATTGTGTCCACGACACGTTGCAGAACACACCTTCAAAACAAAACAAAACAAAACAAAGCCAGTCAGGAGGGTCACCGTATCTGAGAGTCTACCACAGCACTTTTAATTTGATGCCCAGTGTGGGCTTTCAACAAATTGCAGTATTTACAAACAAATAATAATAATAATAATAATAATAATAATAATATAAATAATGCATTTTTCATAAATGCAAAGATGATTGATCAGCACTTCCAATCCATAAGCCACTTTTATCCTTGCAACAAGTCTGTGAGGTGTCACTGTTGTGACACAGCACCTTGATCCTCTGCTAATGACATCCCAAGTGCAACAGGGTTGCAGTGTAAACTAAGGTGGCTTACAGCAGCTTCATTAATTGTGTTGAGGACTCTTTAAAGTGAAGGACAAAAGAAAACGAAGGAGAAAGGCAGGCTTAGGACTTAAGTGTGTGAATTATGGTATTAGCCATTTTTGCCCAATATAACTGATGACATATGCATGTAATTACTATCCATAACGAAGTACACCTCCCCCCCCCCCAGTACAGTAGAAAAAGTGGTTTTACGGCAATCTTATAGCCAATCTATGCACATAATGAAAAGCACATAATAAACACTTACTGGAATTGTACCACTTTAGAATGCAAGTGAGCAGAGCGTAATAATAATAATAATAATAATAATAATAATAATAATAGTTTGCGCTCACCACGTTAAACAGCAGCAACTGAGTATGCAAAAAATTGGCACGCATGAAAAACGACACTAGCTTAGATTCCCTTTTGCTGACATTCTCACTTTTTGTGCACTGGAAGTTTTGGATGTAGAAAAGGACTCCCATGTGTTTTATGAAATTCGCTCCCACTGCAAGGTTTCCTAGGCATGTGGGTTGTCTTTTTAGCATTGCTTTCTGTGATAAATAGCTGCTTGCCCATAACAGCAAACTCAGTAGTCCAAGGAGAATGTTTTGCTTTAGTTTTTTTTTTTAAATTGTTATTACTATTCTTGGCAATTGTTTTAGGGGAGTCAAAAAGCAAAGCTGTGCCTTACATCTCAGTTTACGGCTGTGCGTGCACACCATACATTTAAAATACATTTTAAGCACATGTACCTCCCAAGAACCTGGGAGCTGTAGCTTATTAATGATGCCGGGAATTGTAGCTCTGTGAAGTTCTACTCTAAAACGGTAGTGTGGTGCAGTGGTTAGAGTGTTGGACTAGGACCAGTTGACCAGGGTTCAAATCCCCCCTGCCTTCAACCATGAAGCTCGCTGGGTGACCTTGTGCCTCTCAGTCTAACCCATGGGTAGGCAAACTAAGGCCCGGGGACTGGATCAGGCCCAATCTCCTGCTAAATCCGGCCCGCGGACAGTCCAGGAATCACCGTGTTTATACTTGAGTAGAATGTGTCCTTTTATTTAAAATGCATCTCTGGGATATTTGTGGGTCCTGCCTGGTGTTTTTTCATGAGTAGAATGTGTGCTCAATAACAATGTGGGTTATTGTGGGATATAGGAATTCGTTCACCCCCCCCCAAATATATTCAGCCCCCCCACAAGGTCTGAGGGACAGTGGACTGGCCCCCTGCTGAAAAATTTTGCTGACCTCTGGTCTAGCCTACCTCACAGGGGTGTTGTGGGAAGGGGAGAAGCATGAATTCCTTGGAGGAAAAGGTGGGGTAAAAATGAAATAAATAAAAAGTTTTTCAGGAAAAGCAACAAGGGTCAGCTGGGGTGGGAAAATGCCGCAAAGTGAATGGGATTGGGTGTCCCCCGTGTGACACTGCATCAAGCCATATATATTATATATGCATGTGCCAGCTGGATGTCAAGAAGAAATGCTACAAAGTCACGTGGAAACACTGGGCAGGCAGAAGGGGATCTGTTGTCATCGCTTGGCTCTGATTGCTGGGAAACTGAACTGGGCAATCAAACTCTATGTACACAGGCTGCACCTAGACGCTGTAGGAGACTCTGAGTACAATTTCAGGCAGGCAAGGGAAAGAGAGGCCCAGAGAAGAGCTGCCTCTACTGCACCAAACTGCAAAACAGGGACTGGTCTATTTGGACAGAGGAACTCAGAGTCTGCTGAAGGTTTTACTGGATGCTGCAACTAGACTGGCAAAAGAAAAGAAACTGGCAGTCTCACCCTGTGCTATGTGTCACCAACTTTTAGAGAATTTTATATTTGTAGTCATAATAATAATAATAATAATATTGATAATTTATTATTTATACCCTGTCCATCTGGCTGGGTTCTCCCAGCCACTCTGGGCGGCTTCCAACAGAATATTAAAATACAGTAATCCATCAAACATTAAAAGCGTCCCTAAACAGGGCTGCTTTCAGATGTCTTCTAAAAGTCTGGTAGTTATTGTTCTCTTTAACATCTGGTGGGAGGGCGCTCCACAGGGCGGGTGCCACTACCGAGAAGGCCCTCTGCCTGGTTCCCTGTAACTTGGCTTCTCGCAGTTAGGGAACTGCCAGAAGGCCCTTGGCACTGGACCTCAGTGTCCGGGTGGAACGATGGGGGTGGAGACGCTCCTTGAGGTATACAGTGGTACCTCGGGTTACAGATGCTTCAGGTTACATACGCTTCAGGTTACAGACTCCGCTAACCCAGAAATAGTACCTCGGGTTAAGAACTTTGCTTCAGGATGAGAACAGAAATCGCGCTGCGGCAGCAGGAGGCCCCATTAGCTAAAGTGGTGCTTCAGGTTAAGAACAGTTTCAGGTTAAGAACGGACCTCCAGAACGAATTATGTACGTAACCAGAGGTATCACTTTACTCTACTGATATTTATGATGGCCATAAATATCCCATAAGCAGTGTTTTAAATTGGCTGGGCGCATTTTGCATCTGTCTTTCGACCGCTTGCGACCAAGTGAAGATGCCTCAGTGCCAGGGTGGCGTCTGACATCTCCACCATCTGGAGGTGTGTGTCTGGGGATCATTGGATCTGGACTGTTTCCACACACTAATACCCCACCCTTAGAATCCTGTCCGTTATATTTTATATGCACAGTCAGAATGAATTTTTGGAACCAACATGCTTTTTCTGAGCAGCCTGAGCAGGAGCAGTTATCCTTAAGAGAAAGAGGTTGGAATCGGCCAGTATGTATGTGGACTGTCCCTGGATCATGGGACTCTTCTTCTTTAAGTTCTCAAAGCTAGCTCAAGGTTGCCATCTGAACTAGTTCAATTGAGACTCAATCACAGTCAGTCTAGCATTCAAAAAAGAAGACTTTAGAGCCGCCTTGCTCCAAAAGGGCAACTAGGCATTCTGTTTTGGTGACCGCAGCCTTGGTTTAAGGAGCCATTTGGCACCTAGCTTATATATCTGAGTTCCTAACACGGGTGGCGCTGTGAGTTAAACCACAGAGCCTAGGGCTTCCCGATCAGAAGGTCGGCGGTTCGAATCCCCATGACAGGGTGAGCTCCCGTTGCTCGGTCCCTGCTCCTGCCAACCTAGCAGTTCAAAAGCACGTCAAAGTGCAAGTAGATAAATAGGTGGGAAGGTAAACGGCATTTCCGTGCACTGCTCTGGTTTGCCAGAAGTGGTTTAGTCATGCTGGCCACATGACCCAGAAGCTGTACGCCAGCTCCCTCGGCCAATAAAGCGAGATGAGGGCCGCAACCCCAGAGTCGGCCACGACTGGACCTAATGGTCAGGGGTCCCTTTACCCTTTACCTTTAACACTGCCCATAAGCCTCTAGCAAAGCCTGCTGGGCAGCACTGATTTGAGGCCAAGCTACATATTTTTAGACACTTACCTGGAAACAACCCTGAGATGGCTTTACGCTCACATTCTAGGCCAGAGCTGGGGCACTTGTGCCCTTCCAGGTGTTGCTGGACTCCAGCTCCCATCAGCCGCAGTTAACATGGCCATTGGTTGGGGATTGATGGGAGTTGTGGTCCAGCAGCATTGGGAGTTCACCTGTGTGCAAATCCATTTGATTAAATTCCATCATAACTCACAAGCATATGATCCCAGGCAGCCTGCGATCGCTCTCAGCTCCCCATGTTCCTGGAAGTCACCTTGCGCCGAGGCCACTGGGTGCAGCAAAGAGCCTTGTGCCTTGAATAATCAATATAGAGAAATCAAGGGGTGTACATGGATGTATGAAGTGGCTGGCCCGGGTCACCCAGCCATAGGTGGCTGACCAGCCTGCTCAGAAATTCTTCAGCCAGCCTTTTTGTTCCTTTTCAGCTCATGGGCCACAGAAGCTGTGGCATGCTCTGTCAGCGCCAGGCTGTATTGCCTTCAGCTAACTTCCCCATCTTTCCCTAGGTCTTTAAACTAACCAAGTTTCTTCACTCTCTGCCTCTAATGGAATCCTCCCCTAACCACCACTACTGCTCCCACCTCCTCAAGTATTTGGACTATTTAATTCTGCTCTGCTTCTGCCACTTCAATCTTCACTGCATTGTTTTTGGGCTGTTGTTTCCTTTTGTGATCTTGGAAATGTGAAGTTGTTTCCACATTGGTTTGTGCTTTGCTGGCAGCGGGAGGGAGGAATTTGGCTGAGACTCACTGTCCTGAAGCGCCCCCTGCAGACAGCTCTGGAGCACTGCTGCTGAAACCTGGAGACGAACCCAATCGGGTTTGTTTTTCTAAAATACTTTGCAAGCATTCTTGCTGTTCTGCCATTTGCACATCAGACTGTGGGTGTGTATTTGGTCTCCTTGGGGGGGGGGAGTCTTATTTGCTAGCTTCCCAGTGAATTGCATGTGACCTCATACCATGTACTACCATCGAATAGTGCCGTAGGTCTATTCATTTTGTGTTTAAAGGCCCCAGATTCAATCTCCAGGTACAGCTCAGAAAATATTCCTGCCTGATATACCCAAGACAGCTGCTGCTAGTAAGTATGGATCTATGTTTCTAACGTGAGGCACAGAGAACAGACGAAGTGCCCGTTTATTTTGGGATTCCTGTTGATAAGGCGAAATGAAGGTGTCAGGAGTTACAGCAAACTTTAAAGAATACCATCCATTTGCATAGCCCTTTGCTAGTAGCAATTTGTTCAATAAAGTATGCACAAAAAGCTATCTATTCCTTGGGTTTATATAGCTTGTTTTATATCCTCTCTCAAATGTTAATGAAAATTTGCAGGGCAAGAAGTTGTATGGCTAACAGGCAAACATTCAAATCCTTATGGATTCACTTACAGCAAATGAATACGTTTGATATCTTTCCACATGGTCACCACCCAAAATTTCACTAACACTATGATACTGTGTACACAATATCTCTTGTTAATATCTTTTAGTGGGCTAATTTATTGTACACTGCTTTTTCTTTTCTTTTCTTTTCTGCCTGGGAACATAAAACCTCTTGGGTGACTTTTACCTCCTGAGACTGACCCAGATGTATATCACTATTTAATATATGTGATTCAAACATGGTTATTATATACAGGGTGTTTCATGTTTCTTTCTTTCTTTGGCTTGATCCTCAGCAATTGTTCACTTACAAAGATTTTGCATTTGGACAAAGGGCCCTTGGATAAAAAGAATTATCGGAGGCGCACTATTATTGTGAACTAGCAAAATGCTGCCCATTATTCTCAGTGGAAGAATCCAGAAATTCATTCCGAGTGTGCAGATAAATTATAACTGATAGACATCTACAGGATGGGGTATTAGTGTGTGGAAATAGTCCAGATCCAATGACCCCCAGATGGTGGAGATGTCAGGCGCCATCCTGGTACCCAGGCAGCTTCACTTGGTCCCCAGTGGTTGATATCCAGGTGCAAAATGCTCCTGGCTAATTTCGAACACTGGGAATGGAGCAAGGTTAGGCAGACCACTTAAAGAGAGCTGGTGGGTTGTACAACTTGGTAGGAATCAAATCATGCAGGCCTTTTTAAAGAAGTTCTTTGTTTTCTATAGCAGCCTTATTTTGTTCAGTATTACATTTATATCCCACCTGTCCTCTGAGGACCTCAAGGTGACGTACATCGTTCTCTTCCTCAACAACCACTTTGTGAGGTACACTGGGCTGAGACTTTCAACCATACAGTGGAACCTTGGTTTTCGAATGTAATCCATTCCGGAAGACCATTCGACTTCCGAAATGTTCAAAAACTGAAAACTCAATACAGAAGCCTCAATACAATAGGGAAATTCAAAACGGAAGCTGTGTGGCATGTTCGGCTTCTGAAAAGCGTTCAAAAACCAAAGCAGTTACTTCAGGGTTTTTGGCATTCAAAAGCCAAAACGTTTGACTTCTGAGATGCTTGAAAACCGAGGTTCCACTGTATTAGTAAAATATAGTGCGTTGTAACACTGTGACACCAGATAGTGCTGTAGAACACTATGAATTTTTCCATTGTGAGGTTTAAATGGGGTTTTTCAGAGATTTTTTTAATATAGTAGTAGTAATAATAATAATAATAATAATAATAATAATAATAATAATAAGTTGTTTTATTTATACCCCGCCCTCCCCCGCCAAGTATAAAACACCAAGTATAAAAACAATTGATTAAAATACAACATAAAAACAAGATTAAAATACAACATTAAAATGCAGCCTCATTTCAGTAGAAACTCAAATAAAAAACTTTTTTGGGATAAAAACATAAAATCTCCACCAAGGCTGTGTAGATGCAACCAGAGATTGTGAATGGCCCAGGGCTGAGCAGGGATTTCAACCCTGGTTTCCAAACTAGTTGGTTCAAAACAGGATGTTTAGATAGTATTAAATAAGTTGTGGTGTTTGGACTCTAAGGCACATTTGGAGCAGATTTTCCTCTTCAAAGAATTCTGGGCACTCTA
The DNA here is from genome assembly GCF_964106645.2 of Podarcis pityusensis. NCBI lineage: Eukaryota > Metazoa > Chordata > Lepidosauria > Squamata > Lacertidae > Podarcis > Podarcis pityusensis. The sequence goes on from NC_138031.1 coordinate 65,903,619, forward strand.
ATTTGTTAAGGGTTGCTGGGAGTTTTAGCTCTGTGAGTGGTATTGTCCAGAATTATTTGAGGGAAAGGGTGTGTTTTGAATGTGCTTTAAAGGTATAGTGTCTACGCAGCCTAGGTGCTCAAAAGTACAACTCCACTACCCTGGAATTTGAATTGTGACTTTTTGCCACAGCAGTTAAGGAGTCAACACTACAGAGTACTACAGTGTTTTCCTGGATAGCTGAAGTTAGGGCTGCCATACGTCCAGATTTTCCCAGACATTACCTGGATTTCAAAGGTGGAATTGACAGCCGAGGAGAATTTCTGAAAGGTGGTCCTGGAACTTAGACTCAACAATTGGCTCAACAATTTTGGGCTCTTCCATAGTGGTGAAGAGCATTTGTACATATGCATTAGGCATGTACGCTGGTCTACAGGTTTCTCCTTGTTTCCTGGCAGTCTGTAACTTTCTTGAAGCAAACCAAGCATTTCCAAAGGCAGCGGCTGCAGTTGCTATGCTGTGGCAGTAAAGATACTTTCGCAATTGATGCCCCGCATCAGTTGTGGCACATTTTATTGTCGGCAGTGTCAACAGTGCATTAACGGAGCCTGCTCGGAATCTTTGTCTGGCAAACAAAGGCTCTGACTCTTTAATTATCTAGCTGAAAGTAAGTTTTTGGCTGCCTCGTTCTCCTTTGCAAGGAGCTGTTGTTTTTAATATGGCATGGGCTGTACACCCTGGCAGTGCAGCTTGCTGAAAAAGGAGCCAGTTTGTATTTTTTGTTATGAATTGCTTGCTTTTAAGTGCCCTGGTAAAAAGATCTTAATGATGTGCTGCCAATCATTTTGAATTTACAGTGGTACCTTGGGTTAAGAACTTAATTCGTACCGGAGGTCCGTTCCTAACCTGAAACTGTTCTTAACCTGAGGTATCACTTTAGCTAATGGGGCCTCCTGCTGCCACTGCGCAATTTCTGTTCTCATCCTGAAGCAAAGTTCTTAACCCGAGGTACTATTTCTGGGTTAGCGGAGTCTGTAACCTGAAGCGTCTGTAATCTAAAGCATCTGTAACCCAAGGTACCACTGTACTGGGAACAAGACAATCGTTTTTTTAGCTGATATATGTTGTCACAGGGTTACTTGAATACATTGACTTTGTAACTAAGCCAGGCTTGCAAAACAAAGTCACACAGGTTACTAGTCCTCCTCCTCCTTTTTTAAAAAGCTAGCTGTGTGCCCACTACAGTGGTACCTCGGGTTACAGACGCTTCAGGTTCAGGTTACAGACTCTGCTAACCCAGAAATAGTACCTCAGGTTACGAACTTTGCTTCAGGATGAGAACAGAAATCGCGCGGCGGCAGCGGGAGGCCCCATTAGCTAAAGTGGCACCTCAGGTTAAGAACGGTTTCAGGTTAAGAACGGACCTCCGGAACAAATTAAGTTCTTAACCCGAGGTACCACTGTATATGCTAGGCTTGAGTTTGCTGAAATGGAAAAAAGAGAGAACAAATATTTAGAAAGCTTCACTGCAGAGTAACCTGGATACAATCTTTACTCATATTACTAGTCTGAGCTAAGCTATAAAATCTACAATATTTGCTGTGATGTGCAGTTTTTTGTGACCTCCTGAATTCTGCTCCAAATTTTGATGAAATTCAACTCCCAAAGATACAGTGGCATCAGGACTTGGCAATCCTAGAGAGAGAGAAGGAGGTTATCTGTCTCCAGAGTGAAATATTCCTCTCCCCTGTCGCATCCAGGGCTCCCCTAGATGACCTGTTTATGGGGCAGTAAATCCAGATTTGTTTGCACAAAGCTTACTTACTGGTTGGACTGTGTCCAATCTTTTTTGAGCATTTGCTCTGATTTGTTCGCAGGGAGGTGATAGGATAGTGAGCATTCATCCTGAACCCATTCTGATTTGTTTGTGTGGTTGGTTATGCACCTTCCTATTAAGCAATTGTTTAGTCCGTCCCTTTCACTGTGTTCCCCCATCACTTTCCTTACTGTAAAAAGTCTGTTGTTGTTTTTTAAAGGCAATTTGTTGCACCAGGGCAACAGAACACTATAATCCACTTTAATGCTGCAAACCTAAATTTTCAATATGCACTTGAATCCATCCTGAAAAACACCAACAGTCTAGAGGTGACCTTAGAGCAGTGTTAGAACCTCAGGTATATCAGCTAGGTGCCAAATGCCACCTTAAACGTAGGTTATGGTCACCACAACTTTTATTCACCAGGGGGTTGGACTAAATGACCCTCAGGGTCCCTTCTATGATTCTGTGAGCTCACATACCATACTTTCCCATGTATAACACGCCCCCTTGTATAGGACACACCCTATTTTGGGGGACTCCAAATTAAGAAAATGGCCCAGAGTTGTTGAACTTTTTGGGGAGTAAAGGTAAAGGGACCCCTGACCATTAGGTCCAGTCATGACCGACTCTGGGGTTGCGGCGCTCATCTCGCTTTATTGGCCGAGGGAGCCGGCATACAGCTTCCGGATCATGTGGCCAGCATGACTAAGCCACTTCTGGCGTACCAGAGCAGCGCACAGAAATGCGTTTACCTTCCCGTACCTTATCTACTTGCACTTTGATGTGCTTTCAAACTGCTAGGTTGGCAGGAGCAGGGACCGAGCAATGGGAGCTCACCCCGTCGTGGGGATTCGAACCGCCGACCTTCTGATTGGCAAGTCCTAGGCTCTGTGGTTTAACCCACAGCGCCACTTTTGGGGAGAGGATGGCTCAAAGTTGTGGAGATTTTTTGGGGAGGATGACCCAAAGTTTGAGCTTTTTGGGGGGATGAACCAGAGGATTGACCAGAGTTGTTGAGTTGTTACATCACTAACCCGACGGTTACAATTGCTAGCGTGGTTTGCTAACAATCACTCACATTTGCAAAATGAGTCTGCCCGATCGCTGACAGCGGAAGGAAATCGCAAGCCCCATTGCTGCAGTGGCTGCAAATCCACAACAGCCCTTGTCACAGCAACCAATCATGCATCCATTTAACGCAGCATCAGCCAATACAAAGCAGCCTTTGACTCAGCCAACAATCACACACCAAATCGCCAATGACAATCTGCAGCTTGCGGCTGCAACCAATCATCGGTCACCCCCACCCACTACCTGTGTATAAGAGGAGCAGTGTAGAAGACGCCCCCAGTTTTGGGAGATTATTTTACAGTAAAAGAAACCTCGTCTTATACATGGAAAACTACAGTACATTGCTTGACTGTAGTTTGCTTCTTACAGCAGTTCACTTGTCCCAATATGCAAGAAGCAGAAACACAAACAGAGGAAATGGAAATGCATTAACTATGGACTAAGGCAGAGGTCTTTAAACTGTGGTTGCCAACCTGCTGCCCAGAAGTCTCCACGTAGTTGCAATTGGACCTCTCCAGAACCAAATGCGCCTGGCACCTGGATAGTTTCAAACACTGCATTAGAGATCCCTTCATCCACTTAGGGCAACCATGATTTCCCATGGTTAGGATTGCTCTCTTAGTACATAACTTTGCCCCAGCAAAGAGGAGTTGGAAGGGGACATAGTATGAGATTACAGTTGATGGAGGACGTGTAAATTTAGCACTTCCCTTTCTGTACACTGGACTGTTAACTTGGTGAGAAGTCATCTGACTTTCCAGTGAGTGCAGATAATACAGAAGTGGAGGAATTCTGCCCTCAATCTCCTGCTAGAACAAACTACTGCTGTTTTGAGAATTTGGGTCCAAACACACACCCATAAAATGCAACAGTTGAGCATCAAACTCCATTCATTCCTCATCTCTTGATGGATCCGAATTAGAACTTAAACAAATATTCAGATCCCATTTATATAATGACCAACTGCTACAAATTTCCACTTGTGCATTCCAGTCAGGCAATGTAGAATGCTGTGCTTTATTCAGAATTCATTTCTTTGCTATTCCGTCACTCAAAATTAATTCAGTGAGCTGACACTGTGTCAACATACTCAGTTTCCTCTATGGAAATGACTCTTCCAATTAGAAGAGTTTTGGCACTCACCAAGGAGACAGAAGAAAGCCAGTGAAATTCTGGGTTTATGAAGTCCATGGTTAAATTGGCACGTGACCATTAAAACAATCTTACTGTCTGTACCAATGCTTCCTCCATCAAATTACCCTACCCATTAAGTCTCAGCCTTGACAGAAAATGTCCTAGTGTCTTTGACAGTGATGAGAAGTGGCTGCTATCGAAGTATGCCATTGCTGAGATACTTGGTTTGTAGAAATGCACCCTGAAATGGCTCTTTACAGAACTCCTACTGTGTGCAGTGCTTAAATATAAACATGCATTCACATTGTATATATGGTAGTGAATCTGCAGGCCTTGCCTGTCTCCTGCAGCAAGATCTCATGTGTTCCCATGCACAGAATACAAGTATCTACTTTTGTTTTCCAGTTCATAGCAGGATCCTGTAAGGTTCTGTGTGAACAATGTACCTGTTCCATGCATGCAGGATGCCTAGCGCATGCAAAAGATGGTCATTGGATCTGGGCAAAGAGGGCACATCTTACCTGATTTTAACCTTGCCGAAGAGAAGCACAGCTATCTCTCCACAGTAAAGCTTTCTTCATGCCTTACCTCTCCCCCGGCAGCAAATCTACCCCCCTTTCAGTTAGCTGTTGCTGGTGCTTGCAGAACATCCCACTATAACAGGGCTGGAGAATCTTGAGTCCACGAACCAATGCTGACTTGCCAGACTATTTCCCCAAACTCTGCCCACCAGCTGATGGGTGAGAGCTGGGCAGGGTTTTCTCCTGTTGGGAACAGGATCCCATAGCCTAGGGTTTATTCTTCATCCATCAGCTAATGAGTGACAGTTAAAGATCAGGGTGAGATTGGCACAAGGTTGGGGACTTAAAGCAGGGGAGACCTGCAAAGGCTTTTGCAGGTTTCTTTCTTCTTTCCTTCGAAGTTCTTGGTCTCAGGGACTTCAATGGGGAAGAGGGAGGAGACTTGCAAAAGCCTTTCAGAGACCCATCTCACTGCAGTCTTAAAAGGAATGTAAGATGAACCCTGGTAGATCACATATAAGGTCCATCTAGTTCAGCAGTCCATTCTCATGTCATCCGACCAGATACCTATGGGATACCTTCAAGCTGGACCTGTTTGCAACAGTGCTCTCCACTTGTGATGGCCAGCAATTTATATTCAGAGGCATACAGCGGAGGAGGAGCATAGACATTGTGCCTAGTGGCTACTGGTAGCCTTATCCTCCATGAATTTGCCTAATCTTCTTTTAAAGCCATCTTGACCATTCTAAGAATCAGCTGTGGCACCCCTTTCCTAATTTCATTTTGGTCATGTGAATGCTTGATCGCAGCTCAAGACTACAGACTTCACAGCTTTCCAGCTCTCTGTATATTTAAGCTAGGCAACAGGGCACGTGAAAAGCAATTGGAAACTCTGTATATGTCTGTACATGTGCACACATGTGTTGGACATGGGTGGCGCTGTGGTCTAAACCACTGAGCCTCTTGGGCTTGCCATTTGGAAGGTTGGCGGTTCGAATCTCTGCAACGGGGTGAGCTCCCGTTGCTCTGTCCCAGCTCCTGCCCACCTAGCAGTTCGAAAGCATGTCAAAGTGCAAGTAGATAAATAGGTACCGCTCTGGTGGGAAGGTAAACGCCGTTTCCGTGCACTGCTCTGGTTCGCCAGAAGTGGCTTAGTCATGCTGGCCACATGACCCGGAAGCTGTACGCTGGCTCCCTCGACCAAAAAAAGGGAGATGAGTGCCGCAACCCCAGAGTTGGTCACAACTAGACCTAATGGTCAGGGGTCCCCTTTACCTTGCAAGTAGGAGACTCTTGAGAGTCCCATGGACTGCAAGAAGATCAAACCTATCCATTCTGAAGGAAATCAGCCCTGAGTGCTCACTGGAAGGACAGATCCTGAAGCTGAGGCTCCAATACTTTGGCCACCTCAGGAGAAGAGAAGACTCCCTGGAAAAGACCCTGATGTTGGGAAAGATGGAGGGCACAAGGAGAAGGGGACGACAGAGGACGAGATGGTTGGACAGTGTTCTTGGAGTTACCAGCATGAGTTTGACCAAACTGCAGGAGGCAGTGGAAGACAGGAGTGCCTGGCGTGCTCTGGTCCATGGGGTCACGAAGAGTCGGACACGACTAAATGACTAAACAACAATAACCTTGCAAGTATATAAATGATCATAGCAAAAATGATATGGGAACCTATATAATCCACAGGGCTCTGTATCATGCAGTTCTCTAAATATGTTGCAGAACTATGGAATTTGGTGGGATTCTGCATTTTCAGAATCTCACCTTCAAAAGAGCAAGTTTTTTTGTGTTACGGTTCTGGAGATTAGCTTGGAAGTATCTGGGCACCATCTTGTGAAAGCCCAGAAGAGAGACATGAAGCTGATGTGGTGATTCTCATGATTACGGGATGACTTGGCGCCTCAGGATATTTGACTAAGCGCGATGACATTAAACATAGTTCCTCACACTTCTGAAATTATATGTAACAGAGGAGGCTATGAGGTATGGAAGAAGTTTGCAGTTTCAAAGACGGCTGTTAAATGTAATTTCAAATGACAGCTGTAAATGCTGTAATCTTCTTTCAGACAAAATGCCCACAGAGAACAACACAAATCTCTTCTTGCTCTTTCAGCAAGTTTTACCCACGTAACGATGAAGTTGGGTAACATTTCTCATGTTTGACAGTTTGGAGACGGATACTCATATATGTCAAAGCAGTTTTATTTTTTCCTAGCTATCTGACCAAAGGGTGGCTAATTTTAGGTACTTAATATAAGAAGAGCTCTGGGGTTTGTTTGTTTTTTGCTCACAGGCTTCGAAGATTGTTTCTCTTGGAAGATGGTTTCTACTAGGGAGTAAACTTGGAAACAAATTTCAGCGATTTGCTTATAAAGATGCGCAAGAGGACACTGTTGAATTTTGTAACTGTATGAATGCAACAGCTATCATTTTCCCCCTGAAGTTCATCATTGTTTTGAGAGTCTGGTCTAGGGGGTGAGGACCTTCCATCTCACAGGCCTCATTTGGCCTGTGCGGCCATTTCTACCAAACTGTCCACCTGCCAATAGTATGATGTCATTTGATGTCACCAGACAAGAAGGAGTGTTGCAAACAAATACACTTGCCTCTTATTCTTTTCAAGGGGATTTGCTTCACTGCTGCCATCAGCTTCACTGATGGCTATGTGTGTGCACTGTAATCCTAAATAGCTTTACTCAGATGTAAGCCCCTTTTTAGTGATGTATGGAAGTGAGAGCTGGACCATAAAGAAGGCTGATCGCCGAAGCATTGATGCTTTTGAATTATGGTGCTGGAGGAGACTCTTGAGAGTCCCATGGACTGCAAGAAGATCCAACCGATCCATTCTGAAGGAAATTAGCCCTGAGTGCTCACTGGAAGGACAGATCCTGAAGCTGAGGCTCCAATACTTTGGCCACCTCATGAGAAGAGAAGACTCCCTGGAAAAGACCCTGATGTTGGGAAAGATTGAGGGCACAAGGAGAAGGGGACGACAGAGGACGAGATGGTTGGACAGTGTTCTCGAAGCTACCAACATGAGTTTGACCAAACTGCAGGAGGCAGTGGAAGACAGGAGTGCCTGGCGTGCTCTGGTCCATGGAGTCATGAAGAGTCAGACACAACTAAATGACTAAACAACAACAACAAGAAAAGCCCCTTTGAGCTCAGTGAAACTCACTCCCTGATAGATGAGCTCAGGACTGCATTCTTAACTTGATTTGAGCAGTTATTTCCTCTTCCTATAGTGCTTGGGAACTGTAATTCTGGGGTTGAGAGGAACTCTCAATAGGCAATTCTTTGCATCTCACCCAAATTTCGTCCAGAATTTGGCAAAGTGCAAGTAGGTGGTCATATAAGACATTTGTTCATAGTACTAGCAGGAGTGCCCAGCATCATGGGAGTAGCCAAGGGGAAGCAGGGGGCAGCGCCCCCCCAGATCAAGTAAAACAATAGAAATACATAAGTAACTGACCAATCACATCGGTTCTGCCCCCACCCAAAAAATCTTGGCTATGCCCATGCAAATGCTGCCTGAGATTTCTTAGAAACCAACAAACATTGTGGTGAAAAATAATAATGAATAGTATAATTTGTGAGTTTGGATCCATCATGTCCAAAATTGGGAGAAGTCATACCAAAGTCACATTTTGGTCTGCCATCTTGATTCAAAATGCCGTGCGGTATCTAAATGAAGACACAGTCTCTCCCACTTCTGGCAACCCGCTTGCTGAGTTTGCGATGATATCTCGAGAGGCACCTGAATGCATAGAGAACAGACGGACAGGCAAGCCATTTTCTAAAATGTATTGTGCTTTAAGGGGCTGCAGTGGCTCTGAGCCAAAGTCTGTATAACTGAGTGTCCTCCTCCAATCCAACAACCCGTAGTTCACAGATTGGAGATTATAGCAATCTAGAAGCAGTCAGAATGAGTATACCATGATAGCAGTGCAGGCAGATCAGGGCAAAGATCTAACGAGACACACTTCATTGACCCCACCCAGATATCTGAGCAAGCACGTAACTATGACACAGGCCAACCTGCGGCCCCACCCCTCCAAAACGCTTCCACATTCAGTTAATCTAACCTAAGGGAAAATTCTTTCCAAACATGCTGCTAACATTTGTTAGGACATGCTTGTAGATGAATTGCAGTTGCTTCTGTTCAACGAACCCTGGAAATTTCTGAGTAGCGGACACATTTTATTGATTTATTTATTTAAAAGCCTTCAGCAGAACTTCCGGAGCTGTTTCCAAAGATAATATAAATTTCATTTTAAAAAAGCAACAAAACCAAACCCAGACATATTAAAAACCAAAAATATGCCCCCCCCCAAAAAAAGATGAGGAAAGAAAAAATGCCTTTGACTGGTGCTGAAAATAGAACAGTGTTGGTACTAGGTGGGCCACTCTGAGGAGGTTCCAAAAATAGGGTGCCACCACTGAAAAGGCTTTTTCTCTTTCCCCCAACAGCCTTACCTCAATGGTCAGAAAGGCTGGAGAAGATGCTGTTAAGGAGCCCTCACTAGAAGGGGCTTTTGCATTCAAAAGGGACCATTGGGATAGCCTATTCAGCACATGTGCCTTGCGGTCTAGATACAGCTAGGACTGCCGGAATCTTAGGCAAGTCAAACTCAACAACTTTGGGGTTTGTCTAAAGAAAGTGCAACAACAACAACAACAACAACTTATTATTTCTACCCCACCCCCCGCCACTCTGGGTAGCTTTCAACAAAACATTAAAAACAGAATAAAATTTCAAACATTAAAAACTTCCCTAAACAGGCCTACCTTCAGATGTCTTCTAAAAGTCAGATAGTTGTTTATTTCCTTGACATCTGACGGGTGCCACCACCGAGAAGGCCCTCTGCCTGGTTCCCTGTAACCTCACTTCTTGCAGTGAGGAAACCGCCAGAAGGCCCTTGGCACTGGACCTCGGTGTCTGGGCTGAGCGATGGGGGTAGAGACGCTCCTTCAGGTATACTGGACCTAGGCCATTTAGGGCTTTAAAGGTCAGCACCAACACTTTGAATTGTGCTTGGAAACGTACTGGGAGCCAATGTAGGTCTTTCAAGACTGGTGTTATTTGGTTAGAGGCAGTGAAAAACAACTTTTGGTTTTTACTTTTTGAAATATGGCAACCCTAGATACAGCGCAATTGAGGGTGGTATATTGTGAACTGCACTGTATTTCCCACGTGTGGCATTTGGAGTGGAAAAGTTAATTTTTAGCACTTACTGGCTCTATTTCATTAATGGAAAAAAGTTTCTATAGGTGGTTTTGAGGTCACCATGTAGGGAATTCTTGAAACTGCACTTGTGCCAGGTGGCAGTCTGATTATAAATAGGCAGCTTTCACTTAGAGACAACTTTGCTGCTTATTAGTGTCTCTAAGTGAAACAGAAATGTGAGTTATAACCTTGGCATATTACCCTCCCCTTCTTTTCCTTCAGGCTCTGTTTACTTGTTCCCTGCACCATCAACTAGACTGCAATTTCCTTGGGGCAGAGATCCGTACTCTTTTCTTGCTCATTTACTTCCTAAACATCTGCATCACTTTTCAGTCAAAAGTTCTCATGCTGGTTTGCATTAAATGCTAAATAAATTTTAGTAAAAAGATGGTTTTGCCAAATGATCTCAGGATGCTTGCATATTATATAGTTGCTTTTCCCTTATGAGGTAATCCTAGGTTATATGTGGCGTTATGCTGCTCTCTGCTGGATGTCTTGGAAATTGCTGTGGAATTGACATTTTCAATCTGTCGCTCCATATAGCAGTGCTTGGATGCATTGCACATGCGATTGTCACAGCACTTCCTAAAATTTATTTTGCGTTTTGATTCCTGAGCTTCTCCTCTGCCTTTAACATCGACATCAAGCCAGCTTTGCTTTTAATTAAATACAATAAATGCATACCAGATCATAAGACAAGATACATAATTAGATAATAGGAACAGATACCTTTTTTAAAGACCATTTCTCAGCATCACACACTAAAGTGATGAAGAGACAGAACTCAGGACAGACTATGGAGATAGAATCAGGCTTGACTCTCAACGATTTGATATTACATGGCTGGAACAACAAGAGTAGAGAACAGGCTTAAACCTATCCCAGTATCATCCCTGGGACTCTCTCTCATTTTCATATTAATGAGTGGTGTTCATTCATTCCTATGGCTTAAAATAAAACACATTCAGAGGTATTGTGACCTTCACACAGATGCCTCTCCCTTATGGTAGATGTATTGCCAGTTCATGGTAACATAAACCAGTAATTAAAACATACACACGGAAACACACACATTTAAAAGAAGGCAATAACAATCTGATATATGCTCAGTGAAATTGGTTAACACTAAGTCTTAATTTATGGGACGCAGGTGGTGCTGTGGGTTAAACTATAGAGCCTAGGACTTGCCGATCAGAAGGTCGGTAGTTCGAATCCCCGCAACGAGGTGAGCTCCCGTTGCTCGGTCCCTGCTCCTGCCAACCTAGCAGTTCGAAAGCACGTCAAAGTGCAAGTAGATAAATAGGTACCGCTCCAGCGGGAAGGTAAACGGCATTTCCGTGCGCTGCTCTGGTTCGCCAGAAGCGGCTTAGTCATGCTGGCCACATGACCTGGAAGCTGTACACCGGCTCCCTCGGCCAATAAAGCGAGATGAGCGCCGCAACCCCAGAGTCGGTCCCGACTGGACCTAATGGTTAGGGGTCCCTTTACCTTTAGCCTTTTAAGTCTTAATTTGCCTCTAGAAGTTCCAGAACAATTGGCATTGATGAGTTTCCATGGAGGCGGCTGTTCCCTAGAGTCAGAGTTGTGACCCAGGATGGAAACATGGGGCAGGGAAATCTTAAAGGTCAACCAAGGGTCGGGAGCAGCTGTGGCTCAGTGGTAGAGCCTTGTGTGAAACAGGTCCCTACCTCAATCCCAACATCTCGAGGTAGAGTTGCGAATGTCCTCCATCTGAAACCCCACAGAGCCACCACCAATCAGGGTAGACGATGTCTGGCTAGATGGACCAATGGGCTGCCTCAGTGGAAGGTAGCTTCCTATGTTCTTAGCATCAGTGTGTGCCACGTCTAGGAAATAAGAGGAGGCCTTCTCAGTGGTGACCTTGCAGTTGTGGAACTGTATGGACACTCTACAAAGCTAAAATTTAGATTAATTTTAGAAACCCTTTACACCTGAGGTCTTTGAACCTCCCTTGTGCTGCTTTCTGAGTGTTCTGCCAATGATAGATGGAGCATCCATAATGCAATCCAGATTGCCATAAGACCTAATATATATCTTTTTAGACTCTCATTTGATAGTGATGTATGGTGGGCAGGCTTAGATCTAGCAAAGGTCTGAGGAATATGCATCATAGCCTTCTAATAAAATCAGCTGTCTAATTGATTTTTCACCATGTTGAAGTCCTCAGGCTAGGATAGGTTCAGCATTAAATGCATACCTGAATGCATATAACTGAAGAAAATGAAAAGATGGTTCCTCTATACGATGCTGTGTGTTTGGTCTCTCCACACCCCACGTTCCTTACAGATCTTCTTTGTTTCCAGGACTAATCACCATTAAGGAGTCTCACGACATAGAGGCCAGGCTTAATGAAGTAGAGAAGCTCCTTAAGAATATTATAAACATGCCTTGGAAGGTAAGTGGAGCAGATGCGAAGACTTACTGATGAAAAACGGGGCTACCACCTTATAGGTTGTGGTCTTAACAGCTGTGATAAACTAGCTCTGTATTCTCAGCTTCCCCATGGGTCATTTTCCTTGTTTTGGTCTCTGGGCTTCTGATTCTTTCTGCTAAATAAATCCCTCATTCCATTCAGTTGCATCCATTCTTGGAATTTATGGAAATCCATAGAAGGTAATAGGCGAATAGCATTTTTCCATGTGAAACTCAATCCGTTGGGCAGCCTGCACTGGGGAAGGGCTGTAACCTAATGGTAGCGCCATCTGCTTTGCATGCAGAAGGTTCCAAGTTCAATCCCCGGTCTCTCCAGGTAGGGCTGAAACCCTAGAAAACCACTGCCAGCAGATGCAGACCACCGTGAACTTGGTGGACCAGTGGTCTGATTCAGTCCAACACTGAATCAAACAGCCATTGCAATGATTGCCCATTGAAATCACTACCATTGCAATTTGAGAGAGACACTTGGACGTTGCTTGCTTAACGCTAGCGGTTGTTATGTGCGCATACTGTGTGGGAGAGTTGATTCCACCTTTTCGTCACCACTAAGAAATGCAGAAACAAACCCGCCAAGCAAATGCTGAGAAACGTTGTAGATCTACAGCTGACATGGAAGCAGGGCTGTTGTGAGAATGGGGTCGATCTTCCCCTCCCTCTTTGTAAAAGGATTGACCCAACAGGAGTGACAGGATGTATCCAGTGTGGTGCATAGCTCATGGGGGATGTAGGCTGGGTACCATTTATCCTGCCTCCAGTGCTCTCGCCGCAGTAGTGTTGGAAGACGCAAACTCATGACAGTAGCCACAATCCGCATCTATCCTGGAGCTTCTTGGGGAAAACTGCTGTTGGATGTGTTTTCTCTCGAATCAGCTTCCATCCATTTTGAAAACTTTCTAAAGCTGGGCATGGTATGGAGAAAAGTGGATAGCAGAAAGTTTTTCTCCCTCTCTCATGGCACCAGAACCCATGGGCAACCCATAGGACTGAATTTTGGAAGATCTAGGACAGGCATAGGCAAACTCAGCCCTCCAGATATTTTGGGACTACAACTCCCATCATCCCTGACCACTGGTCCTGTTAGCTAGGGATAATGGGAGTTGTAGTCCCAAAACACCTGGAGGGCCACATTTGCCTATGCCTGATCTAGGACCATGAGACTTGGTCCCATAGGAGGCAGTTAAGGCCACCAACTTGGATTAAAAGTGGATTAGACATGGAGGATAAAGTTACGGATGCCTACCAACCACTGTCAGAGGCAGTAATGCTTCTGAATATCAGATGCTGGAAACTATGGGGTAAGGGGGGGGGGGAGAATGCTTTTGTGTTCATGTTCTGCTCCACGGTGTCCCACAAACATCTAGTTGGGCACTGTGAGAACAGGATGCTAATCTCGATGTACCATTGATGTGACCCAGCAGGTTTTTCTTCTATTCTTCTCTCTAGGGGCAGCAAAGAAGTAGGTGGCAAGCCCAGAGGGGATCCTGGACCCTTCATCTGTGTGTTGCCTTTGTGGTTAAAACCAGATCCCACTCTTTCACTTCCTATATTATTGGGGCAATTCCATGTTTAAACACACATGGCTGCCATTATTGTGTCTTGTTGACCCTGCTTAGAATGTGCTCCTTCAGTAAATAAAGGCAACCATGAAAATGAATTCTCAGATGAGATTTCCTCCCGTTCCTGAGCTCTTGTAATTATATTTTTCTTTTTTATCCTTTTTCTCCAGTACTCCAGATCAGAAGTCGTCCTCACCTTCTTCGAAAGATCTCCTTTAGATCAGGTGTTAAAAAACGACAATGTCCATAAAATTCAACCAAGCTTTCAAAGTCCAGTTAAAATATCAGGTAAGAGTTATCAACTTGCTTTAGCGACAATAGTTAATATGATTGTTTTACCCATCTTCATCCATATGGTTCAAATGAGAGTCACTTCCGCTCTATCCTCCCCCCCTTTCCTAAGGCTTCTCAAAGGATTTTACTCCAAAAATGAGAATTACTTCATTGTTTCTCCATGCCTTCTAATTTTCTTTGAAACTGGATGCTACTGGAGACATGGTAATTGACAAGATGATCTGGGCTGCTGTGATAATTCTTAAGTAACCTCTGCAGGAGCTATTATCTAAAGTGGTTAGGGGGTGTAATCTAGTTTTTGTGTGTGCTGATCTTGGATAATACTGTTCAGGACAGTCACACAGGGAGCTGAACACATGTTGGAGTAATAGCAGTTCCTCCCACCACTGTAAAATGCTTCCGAATGTTGTTAGATGCTTCCAAAGTCCCTTTCAAAAATAACCAATGTGGCATCCTCCAGACTTTGTTGGACTCCAGATTGCAACAGGCCCAGCCAGCGTGGCAGGAAGGGTGGGAGTTGTAGTCCAACAACATCTGGATGGAACCACATTGCCTACACCAGCTTTCTATAATGGCTGTGTTTGGACATCATACTAAAGACTCCCTGGGGCAGCTCAGTTGACAAAGCATGAGACTCTTCATCACTGGGTCATGGAATTGAGCCCCGCATTGGGCAAAAGATTCCTGCATTACAGGGGGCGTGGATTAGATGACTCTAGTGGTCCTTTCAAACCCTCCAGTTCTCTGATTCTAAAGCACAATGTAAAGCTTTGTTTGATTCAGTCTTATACGTTTTAGCTAACTGAAGCAAAAATCATATAAAGAAGCAATGATTCTTCAACATCAGATTCGTTGGACTGGTCATGTTGGGCGGATGCCTGATTATCGTCTTCCAAAGCAACTACTCTATTCCAAGCTTAAAAATGGAAAGCGTAATGCTTTCAACAAAAGAGGTTTAAAGCCTCTCTCAAGGCAAATCTAAAAAAAATGTAGTATAAACACCGACAACTGGGAAGCACTGGCCTGCGAGTGCTCCAGTTGGAGAACATCCTTTACAAAGGTGTCATGGGCTTTGAAGATGCTCAAACTCAGCACGAAAAGGAGGAATGTGCTAAGAGGAAGGCACGCTTGGCAAATCCACACCATGATCAACTCCCGCCCGGAAACCAATGTCCCCACTGTGGAAGGACGTGTGGGTCCAGAATTGGCCTCCACAGTCACTGATGGACTCATTATTAAAACCGTGTTTATGGAAGATAATTTTACTTGGCTACGAGTGATCGCCAAAGAAGAAGAAAAAGCAGGTGGGAGGACTTTGGTAATCTTTCATAATATGGTGCCATTTGTGAGCCCATAATTTGGCACCCCAAATGGATCTTCTCAATCATGTATCTTCTCAGTTTTGCACCCCCTCGGCTCAGCAGCCTGTCCAGGAGAACTGCCCTCCATCAGGTGCTGAGTCCTATTGTGTCAGGGGCTGGCTGGATGAGGAAGAGTGGTGAGAGCCGTCTGTCCAAGAGGGCACAGAAGACAACAACTTAGATCCCGGATCCTGATGGTGGGACACAGAAAAGCAGTCTGCAGAAGAGATGAGCTGGGAGATGCTAGAAGCAGGGGGTTTGAGCGATCCGGAATTGGCCTCCACAGTCAAGAAGAAGAAGAAGAAGAAGAAGAAGAGCTAACTGAATCAAAAAACCATTTAAAGAAGGACTTGGAAAGAGGCAGAGGGGGCAGAGGTCCACTTCAGGCAGGAGAGAGGGAGATAGGATCTGTATATTCCCTCTCCTTTCCTTTGAAAGTTGACGTCCCATTCAGAAAGGCTGTGACTCACTGGTGAAGCAACTGTGGTTCGATCTCTGGCATCTTCAGATGGGGGGGGCACCCCTATCAGAGACCCTTGAGAGCAGCTGTCATTCAGTGTAGACAACACTGAGCTAGACGCACGGATGACTCAGTGTAAGGCAGCTTCCTATGTTCCTAGAATCTTGCAGGGTAGAATTATCCAGTGTTTTTGCTAACTGCTAAGGTAGTATTTAACCTTGGAAGAGAAAAGCTGTAGTCTCAAGGATGCAAGAAAAAAAAGCTAATGCTATTCTAGGCTGCATCAACAGAAGTCTAGTGTCACGATCAAGGGAAGCAATAATCCCACTCTATTCTGCCTTGGTCAGACCATCCTTGGAATACTGTGTGCTGTTCTGGGAGGCACAGTTTAAGAAGGAGGTTGACAAGCTGCAATATGTGCAGAGGAGGGCAACCAAGATGATCAAGGGTCTGGAAGCCAAGCCTGATGAGGAACGGTTGGGTATGTTTAGCCTGGATAAGAATCATAGAATTGTAGAGTTGAAAGGGGCCACAATGCTCATCTGATCCAACCCCCTACAGTGCAGGAATCTTTTGCCCAATGTGGAGCTCAAACCCACAATCCTGAGATTAAGTGTCTCATGCTCTGTTGACTGGGTGATCCACAGGGAATGAGAGGAGATATGATGTTGTTGTTTAGTCGTTTAGTCGTGTCCGACTCTTCGTGACCCCCTGGACCAGAGCACGCCAGGCCCTCCTGTCTTCCACTGCCTCCCGCAGTTTGGTCAGACTCATGCTGGTAGCTTCGAGAACACTGTCCAACTATCTCGTCCTCTGTCGTCCCCTTCTCCTTGTGCCCTCCATCTTTCCCAACATCAGGGTCTTTTCCAGGGAGTCTTCTCTTCTCATGAGGTGGCCAAAGTATTGGAGCCTCAGCTTCAGGATCTGTCCTTCCAGGGAGCACTCAGGGCTGATTTCCTTCAGAATGGATAGGTTTGATCTTCTTGCAGTCCCTGGGACTCTCCAGCACCATAATTCAAAAGCATCAATTCTTCGGCGATCAGCCTTCTTTATGGTCCAGCTCTCACTTCCATACATCACTACTGGGAAAACCATAGCTTTTACTATACGGACCTTTGTTGGCAAGGAGATATGATAGCCATCTTCAGATATCTAAGGGCTGTCACGGGGAAGATGGGGCAAGCTTGCCCTGCTCTGGAGGGTAGGGTCCAAGCCAATGGATTCAAATTGCAAGAAAGGCAATTCCAAGCTGTTTGACAGCGGAATGTGTTCTCTCATAAGGTGGTGGACTCTCCTTCCTTGAAGGTTTCTAAGCAGAGTTTGGCTGGCCAGCATGGTGCGCTTTGGTTGAGATTCCTGCATTGCAGGGTGTTAGAATGGATGATGCTCAGAGTCTCTTCTAATTCTACAATTCTATGATTCTGTGTGGGGAGAAAAGCAAAGCAAAATAATATTCTGGTCATATTTCACATTGGATCTGCTGCGGTTTTGTTTGTTGGCCATTTGTTATCATCCAAAGAAGATTGGAAAGGGGAAAGGGAGGACATGTTTTGTATTCAATAAAGAAAAGCCTGTTCCCAAAACAGTCTCTCTCCAGATTAAAGAGGAAGGAAAGCATACCAGATGGTAAGAGGCTTGAGTCTGGAGTTTACGTCTCAGTCTGCAGTACAATCCTTTGTTGCAGAAGATGAGTCATACTTTAAGTGCCCTTCCTGATGGGTTAGGAGAAGGAGGGCAGCAGAGACAGGGAACTGATAGAAAACTTAACAATAAATGTGCTTTTACTAAGCTCAGAATAGGCAGAAGAATCCTCCTTCTGCTCAAGTGTTGTGTCTGAGTGAAGATAATGAGAATATGCTTAAAACCAAAAATAACAGACGGTTTAGTTTCATCTTGCACAGCCAGGTTAGTGTGACAAAGTGAGCAAAATCTTTTAGGGGTTCCCGGAATAAAGTTTCTGGCTTTAAAATCCTGTACCTAATTAGAGAATGTCTCCATTATTTTTGCACAAAACACTGGCGTGTAAGGTACAAGAGCCCTTTCATTCTCTCTCCTCCCCCCTCTCTTTTCCTCCCATTGAAAATCTGTTACCAAAGGCTGTCATTTCTTGGCAAAATTCAGTTCAAGACAAACAGAATTGCAGCCTCCCACGCTAATTGAATACTGAGAAGTTTACAATCCCCATCATAACGGTTTCTGTCACAGTTGAGGAATCAAAAGTCAAATGTTTCTTGTTATGCATATGCGTCCCACTTCCAAGTGGGGAGCTATTCCAAGGGTACAGTGCTCATGCAGGAGTCAGTTTGTTTGGAAGAAGGTCACTGGCATTATTTACACACATTATATAGAATCATAGGATGGTAGAGTTGGAAGGGAACCCAAGGATCATCTAGTCCAACCTCCTGCAATGCAGGAATATGCAGCTGTCCCTTACGGGGATCAAACTTGCAACCTTGGCATTATCAGCACCATGCTCTAACCAACTAAGCTATCCAGGCTGACCCAAAGAAGAATGAAATGCCACATATAGCCAGCAGGAGTCAGTGTTCTCATGTAGTTGCCCATCCAACCTTTTGCCCTTGTTGATTCTGCTTAGCAAATAAAGCACTTTTGGGTCGCTGCCACCAGAGCTATACGTGGAAATAAGTGAAAGGTTCACAACATTAACACTTCAATAGATCCCACTTATCAATGCAATTTCTCGGGGTGGGGTGGGAGGGCGGCATTGTACCCTAAAATATGCTTTCAGCTCTCCAAGTTCAGTTTTGGGTGTCTGATTGGGCATGTCCCATGATTCAGTTTGGCCCAATTGGTAATTTTAGACCATGGGCTTAAAGGATCTTATTGGGAGGTAGGGTTATTTAAATACCAATTGCTCCACTTCTTTTAACTGTGGTCAT
The DNA here is from genome assembly GCF_964106645.2 of Podarcis pityusensis. Taxonomy (NCBI): domain Eukaryota; kingdom Metazoa; phylum Chordata; class Lepidosauria; order Squamata; family Lacertidae; genus Podarcis; species Podarcis pityusensis. The sequence continues at coordinate 65,922,404 of NC_138031.1, forward strand.
ACACCCCCTCAATGTATGGAAGTGAGAGCTGGACCATAAAGAAGGCTGATCGCCGAAGAATTGATGCTTTTGAATTATGGTGCTGGAGGAGACTCTTGAGAGTCCCATGGACTGCAAGAAGATCAAACCTATCCATTCTTAAGGAATGGATCTGTCCTGAGTGCTCACTGGAAGGACAGATCCTGAAGCTGAGACTCCAATACTTTGGCCACCTCATGAGAAGAGAAGACTCCCTGGAAAAGACCCTGATGTTGGGAAAGATGGAGGGCACAAGGAGAAGGGGATGACAGAGGATGAGATGGTTGGACAGTGTTCTCGAAGCTACCAACATGAGTTTGACCAAACTGCGGGAGGCAGTGGAAGACAGGAGTGCCTGGCATGCTCTGGTCCATGGGGTCACGAAGAGTCGGACACAACTAAACAACAACAACAACAACATACACCCCCTCATTTTTTTCCTTGTGGACTCCTCAAGGATGTTTACATCACTGACGTCTTACAGCTAGAAAGACCATAAGATGCTTTCTGTCTGAGAACAATTGGAATTTGCCAGTGATTTCTAAAGGGGCTGTTTATCCAAGAGATGGCCCATAAATTTCCTTTCGCTAAGGCTTAATCCATAAAGCAGAGATGCTTACAGTAAATTTGTATCGGTGTGTTCCTTTGTGGGGGGAAATATTTATGTCTCCTTTTCCTCAAATAATGTTTGATTTGTGATCTCATTTGTTAGGTAGGCACACGTTTCTTTCTGGGATTAGTCCTCATATATTGATGTTTCCCCTTTTTCTTTCTTCTTCCATAGAAATCATGCGATCTAATGGGTTTTGTTTAGCCAACACTGAAACAATAGTCATTGATCACAGTATACCAAATGGGAAAGAAAAGCACTTAGATGTCGATTCAGCAGAACATTTGTAAGTATACATGGTATTTGAATGAATATTTCCACCCGTAAACATAAATGCCCATTCTCAACATCATTTTGTGTCATCCCAGGGTTGATCAAGAAGCAAAATGTTAGACGAAGCTGTTTGATGAAATATATCGCCTCTTTTCCATGCCCCACCCCAAACAGGATCTAAGTTTGGGGTGAGAGTTTACCGTGGACCAATGCCTCCCATACTACCAAGAGCAGCATAATCTGGAGGAAAAGTAGACTGGAGATACAAGTCTGAGAACTTATATTGAGGTGGAAGATGACAGGGAGGGAACAATATTAGGGCTAGACGATATATCGTCCAAAACTCGTTTGAAGTCCCTTTTGTGATAGCGGTTTCATAAATTTTGACCTGCTAATATATTGCGAATCATGATGTGTGTGTCTGTGTGCTATGCAAAAATCACAATGTGGGAAAAACTGTGAAGCCAGCCAATGCCTCTACAAAACTCCATTCTTATTTCAGACATTGTGATATACCAGCAGTGCTTTTTTCCCCCATGGGGTATTCAAGAGTATGCAGTACTGGCACCTCTTTTTTGTTGTTGTTAAAAATTGTGGGACTTACTGTAACAACTTCACGGTGAGTTCCGGCACCTATTTTTCTAGGAAACAAGCACTGTACACCAGTATATCGCAATGTTTAGCTGATGATATAACACAATTTTGAAAACCAGCTCCATCCTTATTTCAGACATTGTGATATATCAGTATATCATGATGTTTAGCTGGCGATATAGCACCATGTTGAAAACCAGGCATCACCCAGCCCTACTGTTTGCCTCTACATAAAAAGGTAAAGGTAAAGGTACCCCGTTCCATCCTTATTTCAGACTTTGTGATATATCGATATATAGCGATGTTTAGCTGGTGCTATAGTGCAATATTGAAAAGCAGGTATCACCCTGTGTTAGACAATATGTTTTTCCATTCTACCAAGATTGGGTTGAATGTAAAAGCATGAGGGAGGAATTGAATGGGGGCAGACATTAGAGAGGAGAGTTGAATCAGAGCTAGGGGCAGGTAGTGAGAGGAGACAGCATGAATCAAGGAATGAAATTCTATATGCCTTTACCTAGTTCAATATAATTTGGACACCCATCCCAGTGGCAGAGCTCTGAAACGCCAGTCTTTATCCCATTACCACAGCAACATGATGAGGCTGAGAATCCAAAGACTTGAATTTATTTGGGCATTCATAAGAAATTTAGATTTACAAGCAATGAGTCGCTTGTAGATCCGAATCTCCTGTATAAATTAACATACAAAGTGGGACTCCTTTGACTTAGCGTTTTCCATTATAATGTGTGGCAGAGAGTCATTACAGATTGAATGTACCAGTCCAGCACAAGAGCACTCCTTTAGTTTTTATATCAGCACAACGGCTCCCTTGCAGCAACAGATTCCAATTGTGTGATCAGTTTTATGTTGTCTTCTCTTTGAATATATATATATTTATGTTGTGAACTTCCCTTCAATTGCTTGGGATTGTGTATTGAACCTTATCCAACCCAATCATGCTGGTGAGTGGGCTATTGACACACAAACAAACAAACAAACAAACAAACAAACAAACAAACAAACAACACACACTCTTAATACAGCTACTATGAGTCAGGCAGGTGGTTATTATATTACTAATGCTGAATCCCAGTTGGCATTAGTATAGTACTGAAAACACTCTCTTTTCTATCTCCCATCCACTGCAAATATTGTTTTCTATGTTGCTTTAATGATAGGAGAAGAGTTTACAGATAGCAACCAAACCAAACTTTTAAATGCTGTCTTCATAGGCAGCTATGTTGACAATCTTCACTGCAGAAGATCCCTAGGAAATTCTGTTCTGGCAGGTAACTGATGTGTCACCTCAAGTAGTGTTAATTAGCTTCAGATAACAGTATCTTCAAGAACTTAAATATTTGCAGTGTAAAAACTGAACTCTTCATAGGTCAAGACAGAAGAGAAAGGAGGAGGAAAGAAAAGATTGAAAACCAAAACGATAACAATAAAATGGATCGACAGTTGGTTTGCAGCATTTTTGGACTAGATCTAGTGGTTCCAGTCTTCAGATCCTTGCACACAGCAGTGGCCTGTTTTGTCTTAACAGCATGCAAGGATCTTGTTGTGTACATACCCTAATCTGAGTGGCCAGCTATTCCATAGGGATCTTGCAACACTTGTGCAATCATACTCCACACAGCTAAATCCTCCACTGGTACTCTTTCTCATATTAATGAATGTCAGGGGCAGAAGCAGAAGTCACACTGGATGAGCTTCAGTGGGGGCTTGCTTATGCACATAGAATATATAGTAGGGACGCGGGTGGCACTGTGGTCTAAACCACTGAGCCTCTTAGGCTTGCTGGCCAGAAGGTTGGCAGTTCAAATCCCCACGGTGTTTCTGTGAGCTCTGGTTTCCATCACAGTGTCCTGTTGTGCCAGAAGCAGTTTAGTCCTGCTGGCCACACGACCCAGAAAGCTGTCTGTGGACAAACGCCGGCTCCCTCGGCCTGAAAGTGAGATGAGCGCTGCAACCCCATAGTCGCCTTTGACTGGACTTCACTGCCCAGGGGTCCTTTTCCTTTTGGGACACAGGTGGCGCTGTAGGTTAAACCACAGAGCCTAGGACTTGCCGATCAAAAGGTCAGCGGTTCGAATCCACGCAATGGAGTGAGCTCCCGTTGCTCGGTCCCTGCTCCTGCCAACCTAGCAATTCGAAAGCACGTCAAAGTGCAAGTAGATAAATAGGTACCACTCTGGCAAGAAGGTAAATGGCGTTTTCGTGCACTGCTCTGGTTCGTCAGAAGCGGCTTAGTCATGCTGGCCACATGACCCAGAAGCTGTACGCCAGCTCCCTCAGCCAATAAAGCGAGATGAGCGCCACAACCCCAGAGTCGGTCACGACTGGACCTAATGGTCAGGGGTCCCTTTACCTTAACCTTTACCTTACCTATATAGTCTTGCAAGATGATTGAGGCAGCAGGGGGGATTGGTTTAAATTTCAATTAAACAGGAAGCAGACAAATATTTCCAACATCCTTCAGAAGGAGGTGTTTCTGATTCAGTAGGTGGCAGTCTCTCCTCTCGAGTTTTCATGCATGTGGAACATTAGATTGGCTTGATTGTTGCAGCCTTCCGGGTGTTTTAATCGCTGCAGTTATATTAGTTCAGAAGAACGGCTGAAGTGATCCAGCCATACTATAAAGTATTTATAGCTCAGCCCCTTCTCGTGCCTAGCAAGATGTTCTAAGAGTGTCTTGTTAGCCTCAAAGAAGCAAGTCTTAGATTGCAAGGACCATGATACTGCGATGGTAAATGACCTAGCAAGAGAGAGGCAGGGAATGCAAATATCTTTCATCTAGTTTAGCTAAAATGTAAAGCTCATTTGTTCATGACTAAAATGAGGGGCAGTTTCCTAGCCACTGAATACAAAGTCATGTTCTCTGTGGCGGTTATTATTTTCAAATAATGCCCACAAATGTTGCAAATTCACAAGGAAGAGATCATGTAAGGCCATCAACAACAGGCCTAAAGCACAACTAAACATTCTGTCCTCTCACCAGCTTAGGGAAAATGTGTGGCGTTGCGGCCAATATTAACCTGGGCATTTAGTGGAGTTCCCATATGATCCATTCGGAACAAGTGAACTTCAATTCAGGATATCACGTGACTGTCAACAACGTCTGTGGTTGCTTGATTTCAGCCTGAAATGAAGGCCAGTTCGTATAGTGCACAGAATGGAACTACACCAGGAATGAAGTGTTTGCTTCCAAATATACCAACTTAGCTTACTACACTTTCATCAAGCCACTTTGGGTAGCTATGCATTTGTTTAAAGTAGAAGATGGGTGAGTTACGAGCCCTCAGTATGCGGCCAGCCACATGCTTCGTCAGATGCCAAGCTCAGCCGAGATCCCATCAACATTTTCCATCTACATTAATTTTTAGTCATGTTAACTGTCAGTGGGTGACCTCATAGGAATCAAAATGGAAGAAACAGGAGATTTTTACCATCTTAGCTATAACTAAGAGTTCTGGTCAAGAGTTGACCCGTTGAAAGTAATGAACCTTATTTAGCTGTGCCAATTAATGTCAATGGGCCTGCTTTGAGTAGGGCTAGCATTGAATATCAGCTTGGATTTCTTTCTGCACTGCTTGCTATGTGCTAAGTAAAAAGGCCTTTGGAGAAGCTGTCAAAGGCTCTCAGGGTGAAGATATGGGCATTCGTTGCAAAAACCATGGCCATAGCACTTTTCAGTTAACTTCCTTTCTTCATCCTCCAATCCAAGTTATAATAAAATGAAGCATCATTACTATTTGACATGACCCTCTTTGGTGACCTAGAGAGAAAAATGCTTGTTTTCAATCGGGGTGCAGGATTTTGGTCTGTTGGTTATATAGTTATTAGGAAGCTTTTGGTGACATGGCAAATGGTGGCCTGTGGACATTTGAGTGTAGCCTCTGAAGTCTAGTGGGCTTGCCATAACCAAGAGGTATGACTTGAGCATAATTTGCATACTTCTGGTAGCCCTTCAAGCCTTTTCAGCTACTAGATCTGCATGCCAGTCAATTCAAACCATTGTTTTGCTTGAGCAAAGGAATATGGAGCCTGAACAAAGAATTTCTGGGGACAACAAAGAAAACTCGGCATGTCCCAATCATTATTTCCCCTGCAAAAGGCTTTTAGCACCATTGGTATTGTTGTGAACGAGCTGGTGGTTTTGAGCACTGTGATTAGGAAAACAGAACCATATACCAGGGGTCAGCAAACTTTCTTTTTTCCAGCAGGGGGCCAGTCAACTGTCCCTCAGACCTTGTGGGGCCGCATATATATATATATATATATATATATATATATATATGGGAATGAAAGAATTCCTATGCCCCACAAATAACCCAGACATGCATTTTAAATAAAAGGACAATTGCTACTCATGTAAAAACACGGTGCCGGATTTAGAAGGCAATTGGGCTGGATCCGACCTCCGGGCCTGAGTTTGCCTACCGATGCCATATATTATCCCATGGTGCTTTCTGTCAAGGGCATCTGCCGCTTCTCAGGAGCTTAATTTCTGTTTCCTTATGTGCATTCCATCCCAAGGCACATTTCCCCTTTTTAATACAGTGGCGTGACCAAGCAGGAATGACGTCAACTCCTTGTTTTGTCCCATTCTAGGTTTGAAAATGTTGGCGAATTTACCTCCGAGCTCGAGGGCAGCGATGACCCAGCAGCATATGTCACCAACTTATCATACTACCACCTGGTTCCGTTTGAAACTGATATTTTGGACTAAGAGTGCCAAACGAACTTTGTGGCTGACATCAGAGGGGCGTCTTTAAGCATGGCGTTCACCATCCCATTGTTCTGCATTTGTCTTGAGATGCAAGGCAGAAAGGGGCTTGCTACATCTGTCTTGATGCTGGCAGTTCTGCCTGGTTCTTTATCGTGGTTCCTGGAAGCAGCTTTGAAGATGCCGTTCTATTCTAATGGACAAAGAGACATTCGTTTTGCCAAAGGGAATGAAACAAAGACACCTGGAGCATCATAGGCCAAGGAACTATGCCATGCAGCAAAATCAGCAGCAACCACACTGTTGACAAATCATTGGTGAATGTGCAAAAATCAGTGGCGCCGGTTCTTACTGATATACGGTAGAACTTGCAAAGACCATCCACATTTCTCCTCCCTCGAGCTCCCTCTTACCAGAAGTACATTCTTAACCTTTTCCAATGAAAGACCTCCTGTGTTCAGTTTTCATTCCTCAGAGTGACAACTTCTAACAAGTGTCATGGTAGTTCATTCATTGAAAGATGCCTTATGTCATGCGTGCCTGCAGGAAATAAGCACATAAATGGATTGCTTAATTTAACTTATTCTAAGCCTGTGGTTTTATTTAATCATCCAAGGGCCTGTCTTTTTCACTTGAAATAATAATTAATAATAAAAATAATTATAAAGGAAACAAGCAAGTTGCATCCCAAGTTGGGGGAAAGGGAAAGAAATGCACAATTTTTATTTTTTAATTTTTAAACTGTACCTGAATTTTGGATGGGTCTGCTAGAAATGCTGTTAGGATTTCTCCCGTCTTGGAACCAGGAAATCTTTGCCGTTCTCACTATTACAGGGTTTCCACTAGAATTGTCAGCTGGCTCTCTAGGGCATGAATGAGGATCTTGTGGCCCACCATATATTTGTGGACTACAACTTCTATCCATCATCCCTGACCAGTGTCCATGCCAACTGGGACTGATGGGAGTCAAATGTTCCTTTATGGCCCCCATTATTCTTACTTCTCATGCATTCAGAAATAAGCTTCATCCATCTACATGTGGACATTTTAAAGCTGTGCTACAGCAACAGGTGCACCCTTATAAAAATCCACTAGCCCACTTTGACTCTAGCCCTTCCCCTCTGTTTGCCTTCTGGGGTTGGAAGCTTGACCAAAATAGCTCTACAGCAGGCAGAGTTTTGGCTCTGAAAGAGCTTCCATGCACAGCTATTAAGAAAACAAGTGCAATTCTGGAGGTCCTTGAAAGTGACAGCCACATTGTCCCTTCTGCTTGCCTCTGGCTTGGGGGAAAGCATAAACAACTCTCACATTCCCTGAAGGAGGACATGGCACAGAGACAAGTTCTGTAGGCCTGAATGGCATGGATGAGGAGGGGGAACTGGTTCTGTGGTGACAGTAGTGGGCTCTGTTAACATGAAGCATATGAGGTAACAGCAGAAGCAGGCCTCAAAGCCTTTTAACTACTGAATGGTGCTGTGTTAAGCTTGGTTTTGGCTCCAGCTCATAGGGTGGCAAAGCACCTGTTATCGCAGCTTATTCAACCACATACTGTGATGAAGCTGCTTAATAAAGGCACATCTAAACTATAGGCCTCAACTGGTTTAATTGCCATTCCTTCTACTCAGGGGGAATATGAAGAACTGTATTTCTGTGAGCCATGCTCCAGCAGAGTATTATCAACACCCACTGAAAATTATAGTTCCCAGAGGAAGGGGAAATGGTGGTTAAACTGAGATAAAACTGATAGAGGTGTTTAGTGGAATTGCCAGAAGTTGTGTGTAGGAAATGAAGAACAGAATACATTCCAAGTTCCTTGCTCCATTTGTTTCCCCCCAAGCTCCGAAGAATATGGTACATTGCCCCTTTCTCCTGTGAACCTTTCAGTATTCTTTTGTATATTGATTGTAAAACAAAATTTGCTAATGTAAATAGTAATAAATTATTGAGAACCCGCCTCTTTTGCAAGAGATGTTTCCAATATATTTTAATGAAATAAAATATTACTCATTGTACGTGTAACACCTGGTGTTGAGCGTGATCTTAAGGTATTTGGCGTACAAAACTGCCATATGCTGTTGGTCCATCTAGTTTGATACGTCCTGCTCTGCATGGGAGTAGCTTTCTAAAGGACAGAATGGCTGTGAGGAACAAGGCAAACCCAGCACGCTCCAATGCAGAGCAGCAGCATGGGAGCGTCACATCATTGTGGCACCAAGCAGGACCCCATTAACACAGAGAACTGAAGCGACAACACATTGTCTTGGAAGAAAGATGGGATTTTGAGGTTACCATGTATTGAAGAGGAGTTGCTTATTTCTGTAACGTGGTTTACCTTCAGTGTTCGTTTGGTTGTCCAACACTCTTCCTGGATCACTAGACAGTTGGACCATGGCTTGCACTTGCCACATGCCCTTATTCAAGATAGGGGACCTGCAGCTTTCTAGATGGTGCTAGACTCCAACTCCCATCAGCCCTGGCCAGGAAGGCTGCAGCTGATGGGAATGGCAGCCTAACAACTCTGAAAGGGTCACAGGTTCCTTGTCCCCGTACTACACAATTTTATCCTCACAACAAGGTATGCTATACAAAGCAATAGTGACTTGCTCTTTGGCTGAGCAGGGCTTAATGCCTAGGTCTCCCAGGTCTAAGTACATCACAATGTATTTGCTTGGTGGGAGAGAAATCTAAAAATGATCCCTTGAGAACCCAGAGCTACCGGTATTTCTTTACTGGGACTGACAGAGCAACGTGCTGCACTGCTGTTGCTTTTTCTCTGCTTCCATCAATGGCACTGCAATGTCATTAATACCCAAAGGGAAATCCTGCTCTTAATACCAAATGTGGAGATGGATTAACTGTACTGTCTTTGGTGAAGCAATCTGGGGGTTGCCCTCAAGCTGTTTCTAGTACAGAACTAACCAATTGTAACCTATAAAGTGATCATTTATGTCAATTCTTGCCGTTAGTTAGGTTACGTAATTAAGTGTTATGTCCAGATGATGAGTGAAATCATGTTACTAAATTCCAGCTCTTTAAGGGGCTGTGGGGCTGGGGCTGGGAATGACTTGCCACAGTCTTAATAAAACTACGCACTGGTTAATTTTTGCTTCAATTGTAGAAATTGAAAGTTTTATTTCTGCTGACTTGTGAGGACAGAGACTTGAATGTGAAAAAAAATGCAATCACTGGAGATGGAAACAAAGGCACAGAGAGCTAAATACTTCTTCCGTTATAATATTGACTAGAATTTGGAATTATGCAATAAAGGGGATTGGCGGTAGGTTCAAGACAACAAAAGGAGATGTGTTTTTTTCTCCACACAGCATAGAAATGACTGGTGGAATTTAAGCAAATATGAGATATGACGGCCATTATTTTAATAATGAATTTGAAAAGGGATTAGGAAAAAAATCAGAGAAGATATAGCTGTCAGCAGCTATTCACCATTGCACCCCCATGTACAAGTGCAGTCTACCTCTTAATAGCCATGCTGGGAATGATCAAGACGCGGAAACCATCTCATTCTATGTCTTGTAAATTTCTAGGGGTACCCAGCTGGCTACTATTAGCAATATAATCACAACACTTTTGACTAATCCAGTGAGGCAGGGATTATCTTTCACGTACCTTTATGCCAGAGATTGTCCAAGTATGTTGGCTGCTGTGTTTGTTTTAAAAGGCTTTCCGTAATCGGTGCCAGCAAAGTAATTATCAAATCATCCTGTAAAAGCTGCTCCCTTACTTGAGTGCTTAACATACGTTGTAGTAATAACTCTTGGTCATCTTAAGAATCTCTTTTTATTGTGGTCTATTCATGTTGCGGTTTCATTTGAGCCGCCCCTGGAGTAAAATCCATTGTTGTTTCCCATTTAGGTTTTCAGAACCCAAACACATTCCTCTCTGCAGCATACAGAAATCAGCGTATGACAGCTCGGCATCTGCCATCATTTTTACACAAGGTCATTACTGAGAGCCAGTGTGGTGTAGTGGTTAAGAGCGGTAGTCTTGTGATCTGGGGAACCGGGTTCGCGTCTCCGCTCCTCCACATGCAACTGCTGGGTGACCTTGGGCCAGTCACACTTCCTTGAAGTCTCTCAGCCCCACTCACGTCACAGAGTGTTTGTTGTGGGGGAGGAAGGGAAAGGAGAATGTTAGCCGCTTTGAGACTCTTTAAAGGGAGTGAAAGGCGGGATATCAAATCCAAACTCTTCTACTTGATGTCACATTAAAAAACAACAACCCACCCAAGACTCTTATTTCCAAAGAAACGGCTCAAAAGATGAATTTAGCTGTGCTTGATGGCTATGGCTGCTTTCTGAAGCTGATGACAGCATGAAGTAATAATAATTTCCTGGAAACAAACCATTTGCTTTTGTCTCGCTGAAATGGCACCAGAATGGCAGCAGGTGTATTGCATAAGTGTCATTGCAGCCTCACTGCATACATTTCCTTGCAAAACAAAATAATATCAGTAAAACCCTTTGAGGGAGTGATTCCTTGGCTCCCTTTAACGGTCAGTTTGAACTGCTTTAGACAGAGCCACATTTATGTGTTTAAGGAATGCATTTTACATCAATATGATTGCCGTCAGATTCTTAAGTTGCGCTCACTGACCAAAGCATGTAACCTACAAAATGGGAGCTCTGTTCATGAGAACCTGCAAACAGCATTCACTGAACACATGGATGATAACAGGGTGGGATTTTGCCTGCTAGATCTACCTCAAATCTCTCTGTGCTCACAGAAAGCGCCAAGGAAACTCTGTATTGCACACCTACATATACAGAGGCTTTGGAGCATGATTTGCGACCCATGCACAATCTGGGCCTCCAGCTGTGCACTTTTTACATGCACAGAGAAGTCCTTCATTCCTCCTGCTAGATATGCAAAGGTGGGCCAAGAAGCATGATGGATCCCTGCCCCGATGTGTTTGATGAGCGTGGTTTGAAGGTGTCAATAGGGCTAGTGTGTCGCTCAGTCAAGCATCTCTTTATGGCCAGTATTACCAAGATCCATTCAACATTGTTGAAAACTCACCTGCCATTTTCATTGTTCCAGAAAGAAGCAATTGCACAAAGTCTGAAGTCCGAAGGTGAAACTGCCTCCTATTAGAGAGAGGTTTGGAAAACCGCATCTCTCTTTCTCTTGATATAATATTCTCTCGCTTTCACAATAAGGCTGTATTCGAAGAACTAAGTCAGCATTCTATCATCTTCTCAGTTTTTAATATGGCACAAACCAGCAACGAAAAAATATAAAGTGTACCCTCTTTGGGGAACACCAATAACATGTAAAGATTGTGGACTCACACCTTAGAGAGTTAAAGGTTCTTAAGTGCTTCCATAGTCCAACATTTGCTGGAAAGAAATAATCACTGTGCTTATCTTGTATCCCCCCCATCTTTATTGAAAGTTCAAAAAGTACATAGTTATATGTGCATTAAACATGGTGAGATGTAAATAAAAGAGAGAAAAAGGGGGGAAAGGAACAGCACCCGTATATAAGGGAAAATAAAGAGGGAGGGAGGAAAACCCAAAACTGTATATTTTACAAGGTTGTTATTGTACTTCACCAGATCTTAACCTATTACAGTACAGTGGTACCTTGGGTTACAGACGCTTCATGTTACAGACGCTTCAGGTTACAGACTCTGCTAACCCAGAAATAGTAGCTCAGGTTAAGAGCTTTGCTTCAGGATAAGAACAGAAATCACATGGTGGCGGCGCAGCGGCAGCGGGAGGCCCCATTAGCTAAAGTGGTGCTTCAGGTTAAGAACAGTTTCAGGTTAAGAACGGACCTCCAGAACGAATTAAGTTCTTAACCCGAGGTACCATTGTATTTGTAAGAATGGATTCCAAATACCATTGAATTTGTCCATGGCAAGTCTGCATTTATATGCAAGTTGTTCATATGTTGCGAGTTTGTATAAGTCGTCAATCCTCTAGTCGAAGGGAGCCGCATTTTTATTTTCCCAGTTCATCAGTATCAGTCTTTTTGCTGTAGTAAGGGCATGGAGAGTCCATTCGTATTGTCCTTTTGTAAGTTTCCATGTGCTGGGTATATAATTCAAGAGGATATTTTGCTCCATAAATGTAAGGTGGTTCTGCACTGTTCTGTTGATAGTTTCAGTTACCTTCTGTCAAAAATCTTCCGATACAGGACAATGTTTTTTAATCTTGTATTTTCTTTCTGCTTACATGTATTGCACCTTTCGATCTAGAAAAATCCCCAAACCAGTTTACATAACAGAATGAAATCTGATTACATCAGGACTCCTTCTACTCCTTTACAATGCATAGGATCGCTCCAGGCTAGCATATCCTCTCTGTGTTATTCTTAGATCCTTGTGGCTTTCCCCAGTGCCTTCCATCCTATCTCACTCCCTCAAAGGCTAGCAAATAATTGTCCTGCTGAATGGTCCCTCCTCGCTTTCCCTGAAGATGGGAGGACTTTTCACTGCCCAAGGGCAGAAAGGGAGAACCCAGGTGCAACAACAGGTGCCTTGGGTGATATGCTGAGCAATGTTCTTCAAGCTTCTGATGTCTGAATGCTTGCTCCTTCTTCCTGCCACTGCCAGGACCAGACAGTCCAACCACCTAGAAGGTGCTGCCAAGTGCAGCAGCTGTACGTTTGTGGCACAGCATTGCCACAGATGGTATCTTTGCATTTCATGGCTGTTTGGCCCCACAATTTACAATGCCACCCCTCCCCTCTACACCCAGATGTGCATATATCTGCCAACTGAGGACGACACTTCATGCGTCTGATGAAACTGGCTTGAATCCACAAATGCCCGTGCCGTAATAAATCTCTCTTGATAGCACAACATAATTCTCCACTGATTTGGCACAAGACATGGATCTCTGGTCTTTCGCAGAATGGACAGGACCGCAGGAGAAAGAGGGTTGGGTCAAGATTCTGTGAGTCAAGATTCTATCTCCAGATGGTGGAGCGAGCTCAGTTGGCAGAGTACAAGATTTTTAATCTCACGGTTGTGGGTGCAAGCCCCATGTTGGGCGAAAGATTCCTGCATTGCAGGAGGTTGGACTAGATGACCCTCATGGTCACTTCCAACTCTACAATTCTATGACTGTATGAGACATAATTGATCTGTTTAGTGTGTATGGATTTTAGTCAACGTACATGCAAAAAGTCAATACCAAAATTTGATAATATTGAAGGGAATACAGTGGTACCTCAGGTTAAGTACTTAATTCGTTCTGGAGGTCCATACTTAACCTGAAACTGTTCTTAACCTGAAGCACCACTTTGGCTAATGTGGCCTCCTGATGCTGCCACGCCGCCGGAACCTGATTTCTGTTCTCATCTTGAAGCAAAGTTCTTAACTTGAAGCACTGTTTCTGGGTTAGCGGAGTCTGTAACCTGAAGCGTATGTAACCTGAGGTACCACTGTATGTAGTGCCAGCAATTTCTGCCAGAAAAATCACTTATGGACATTCAGCCCTGCTGAACACAATGGGACTTACTTCCAAGTAAACATCCTTAGAATTGCATTGCTAGTATTCCCCTTAGTATTGCATTGTTAGTTGTGTGTGTTAGCACATGGAATATATGTTTTGTTACTCTGCATCTTACAAGCTGCTCCTGAATATTTTCCCCACTGAGGCTCCCTTAACATTCAGAATAAAAATTGCACCAGAGGAAAAAAAAAATAGGAGCTTGCTATTACAAAGTGAATGTCCTCAGGGTTGCTCCCTACCCTAGTGAGCCTTTTGAAGGATGTGCTGATGCGCATATATATATATATATATATATAGGCAGTTACATGCAGGAACAAGAATGTAATAAATTAGTGCAGTCCTAAGTAAATAAGCAGCAACTGACGAGCAACATTTGGGTTGAGTTTTTCTCTTTTCCAGCAGTTACCCGCAAGCTTTCCCTTGTTTTCTTGCTGAGTCAGTGTTCTTCTCTAACTGAACTGTAAGTAGGTCTGGTGTGGAAGAAGGATCTAAGTAACCCGAAGGACTAATTTTGCAAGCAGGCCTGAGCAAATACATTTTGTTGTTGACAGCCTGAGGTAGGCAAAATTCCCCCCGCTTCTCTGGTACCACACAGAGATGTTGACTGCAATGTGAGTTGAATCTTAATTCCAGCATGGGTGGCACCACATCCTCCATGGCACCTAAGGGCAGCAGGGTATTTTGAGAGGCACACGGAAGGTTACATGGCATTAGGGGTATGGCATTACATTGGCCATAAAATTTGGTTTGGCCCCTGGCACTTCAGGAAATAGCTTGCCTTGGCCTGAAGTACTTCAGAAGCTTCAGCTTGGAGTCAGAGCCTGATTCAGAAAACAAGAACAACTAGGTGTCCTTCCCACCACCACACACAAATTTCACTACCAGGAGTAGTTTAAAAATAGCTACATCTTCTTTTCTTGTTTGACAGAGGTGGGAGAAATTGGCATGTATCGTAGCTCCTGTCAAATCACAGGCAAATACATGCAGGCATCTGAGCCAACTCCTCGGGGCCAAGATCGCTTTGGTACCTCCAACAAAATATTTGTGGCGGCCGCCCCCTCAAAGAGGTCATATTCAGCTGAAAATTATGAGCACTCTTCCTTTTGGCAGGTGAACTCCCCCCCCCCCCCATTCTTGCATAATGAGCTGCCCCTGTCACAATTCTCTCTTCTAACCAGGTGGCCTTTAAGACCCAGAGAAAACAGACAGAAGAGAGATGCCACAAACAGTTATGCCTACCTGGAAGGGAATGGTGGGTCTGGAAGAAACAAACATTATAAGAGGAGGTTTGGTTAATTTGCCCCACCTTGGGTTGTGCTATGCAGAGTTTATAAGAGCATCTCATAAGCTGTTTGTATCACTTTTAGGATTTGGAGCTGTGCTGCCAGTTCCCAAGCGTTTTCTCAATTTTTTGATATCTACCACAATGACGTTTGATTCCCTGATGCTTAGCAATCTGCAAAACCATGAATGAAAAATGAAAGAAGTGTAGGCAGCAGGGGTCAAGACATTAGTTATGAAACGAAAATCGCAGCAGGCAGTCTGGTTATTATTGTGAAAAGATGTTAGCGGGGGGAAAACAAAACCTCCAGGATGACTACAGATGTTCCAGGAGTACATAATGAACTTGCTGTGTGTTCTGTATTCACCCCAAGCTGTTCGAAATGTTGACTTGGAGAACGATCATATATTCTGTTCCAATGAGCCAAACTGTCTCTCTCTCTCTCTCTCTCTCTCTCTGTGTGTGTGTGTGTGTACAGAGAAATCTATAGCTCAATGAGCCAACAAGGAACTGCGAAATAACTCTAAATCTGTGACAAACTCTGGAGATGGGACTATTACACTGGCAACACTGCATTATGCAGGTCCATACACATCATGCGCCATCGATTTGGATTAGCTTGACTTCTCACTGGTGACAGAAGGTGGAAATGTAGTATACAAGCTCATCTCCAGATTATTAGGCATACAAGTGCAATTCTCTCCAGGTCTGGAAACAAAGTCGGTGGCTTGTCAGACATGCACATTTGGATAAGGCTCCATCAGGGAAGGGCTGAGGAAATGAAAACAGCCTCAACATACGGAAGATTTTCTATAGCAATATGATGCAATGTATAATGACAGTTTTTCTTTCCAAGTCTGGCAATTTAGTTTTAATTGTGCCCTGGGGAACTCTTAAGGAGCAACGAACGCACAATGGCAAGGTGCTCTAATCTAGACATTACTGCTTCTAATATATTCATAACTCCTCATTTTTAGATAAAAGCAATAAAGCTGCCTGAAAAAATAGAAATGGTATCTATCAGGCAGGTGCAGCTAGACGATAGGATGGAATGGAAGCTATTGCTGCAAAGCTGTGTAAGTTTCTAATGCCAGAAAAGTCTTTTTTGGTTGTTGTTACGGTAGTCTATAGATCGAAAACAGCCTCCGTAGAGATGAGCTGACATAATCACATACACAGTGCCTTTGTTTTATAAACATGCTTGCTCAACTGTCAGTCCTACAAAATGGGGATCGTGCAGATTAACCTTTCCTAGACAATAAATCACTTGTCTAAGGAATTTGTCAGGTGGAAACGATAGTCTTTTGCCACGAAAATTCATCGTTTTCCTCTTTCCCTGACTGGTTCATTATTTACCTTTCAACTGGCAAACTCTGCAAGTCTAAACACTTGCAGGGAGCGATCCTATAGCAAGCTCCATCAGGATGAGTGGGATAGGATCCAGAGGATCTCCGGATGGTCCAGGAGATTCTTGGCACAAACAGCCTATATGGCAGCTTATCTCCCACATCCTTGGCTCAGACAGAGTTATGCCAGTACATTTCCCTCATCCCTACACAACTTTTAGAAGACATCTGAAGGCAGCCCTGTATCGAGAAGTTTTTAATGTTTGACATTTTATTATTTTTTAATATTTTGCTGGAAGCCACCCAGAGTGGCTGGGGAAACCCAGCCAGATGGGCAGGATATTATTATTATTATTATTATTATTATTATTATTATTATTCCAGCTCAACCAGGACCCAGCAGATCTTAAACTAGAAACCCAGCCTACGTTAAGCAGGCAAAAGAGAAATAAAATAAACTAGAAATAAAACATAAGATAAAAATTAATCTAATGACTGAAAGAATAAATTATTGAAATAACAACGAGGGTGGAGGAGAAGTAGCAGCAGAAGCAGAGGAAACAATGCGTTCTGTGGCATGAAATGAATAACAAGCTGGGGTTTCAGAAGCAGTTGAATCAACCGTGGTGATGGGAAAGTGTCCTTAAATGTGGCTCAGGACAGGACAGGTCATATGACATACAGTGTTACTTCGGGTTAAGTACTTAATTCGTTCCAGAGGTCCGTTCTTAACCTGAAACTGTTCTTAACCTGAGGTACCACTTTAGCTAATGGGGCCTCCCGCTGCTGCCGCTGCGCCGCCAGTGCGCGATTTTGGTTCTCTTCCTGAGGTAAAGTTCTTAACCCGAGGTACTATTTCTAGGTTAGCAGAGTCTGTAACCTGAAGTGTATGTAACCTGAAGCGTATGCAACCCGAGGTACCACTGTATACACCTCTGCCCTCCAACACATTCCTGCCACTCCCTGATCTACAGTATCTATCGTCTCAGGTGGTTGCCTCACACTACCTAATGGTAGAGCCAGCCATGTATCAGGAGCGACTGGGAATCCACAGGATTCAAACTCTCCCATTCCACTGACATGTTTCTGACAAGGCAGATGAGATAGGCCTGTCTTGGTACTGGCATCGTTGTTTTCTCTCCCACCTCTTCCACCCTGATTGCCGTGAGGCCAGCAGGGCTTAGGAAATTGTGGTCCCTCCCCTGTACACACTCAGACTTCCACACAGGAACTGCAACTCAGGTTGTTTGATATGCCATATAATGGCGAAGTATATCAATATCGTGATTCCCAAATGTAGCAGATATATCACGAGATATATCCTGGTCAAAAGAGATGAACAGAAGAGCTTGTGTGAGATGGAGTTGAGGAGAGCACTGGGGAAATTAAATGTAGAATATATTTATTTATTTTTTGTCACGGTTGGGATTTCTGCATTATTACTTCTTTTTTGCTTCTCTGGCATAATACGGAACTCGCCGCATACATAGAAAAGGGGGTGGGGAGAGATAAGACACACTCCAGTCCTTTCACACTCCAGTTCTTTGTATGCAACCTCTTTTTTTCTTTCCTTTCCCCTCAGTCTGCCTTTGTGCTTTGATGGAATTTACCACTGAGCAATAGTTGCCATGGTAACCAGGACATGGCTGCACTAGTAATAAAGAATCCCTAGAGAGCAAATATACAAGCCACAGACACAATTCTTTTTTTGGGGGGGGGGGGGGTTGCGTGCATTTTGGGATACCCTGTGTACCCAATCTCTGGAGTCTCCAAATAGGGTAGGCAAACTAAGGCCCAGGGGCTGGATCGAGCCCAATTGCCTGCTGACGGTCTGGGAATCAGCGTGTTTTTACATGAATAGAATGTGTGCTTTTATTTAAAATGCATCTCCGGGTTATTTGTGGGGCATAGGAATTCGCTCATTATTATTTTTTCAAAATCTAGTCCAGCCCCCCACAAGGTCTGAGGGACAGTGGACCGGTCCCCTGCTGAAAAAGTTTGCTAACCCCTGTGATAGGGCTTTGAATAACCCCTGTCTAATACCCAGGAGAGTCACTGTGGCCAGGGCGGGAGGAGGTAGGCGGAATTCTTCTTTTTCCTTCTCACTGAGGGAAAGAACTACACCTGCCATAGTCTCAGGCCAGTTTGGTGGGTGTATCTGTCATGAAATTCTACTCAGTACTGATCCAGAGCAGATTCCAACGCATAGTTAGCAGAGTAAAAACTTAAACATGTTGCAGGATTCCCAAAAAATAGACCAGAGGTGATCACATTTCATCCAGCAGAGCTTTACTGCTACTGAAGGCAAATGAGCATAATGGTCACAAATCCAACACATTCAGGACTGGCCCTGTCCATAAGAAATCCAATTGCAGCAGACTTAACTTAAACTTAGCAATAACTTCTAATAAGTCTAAACCTTAATGCTAAGCATACTATGTACAGAATACCACACCAGAAGGAAGAGAGATAGAAAGAGAAGTGAAACCCACGCTCCTTCTGGCCTTAATTTTATAGTCAGCATGACCTTGACAGAAAAAGATAAGAGAACTACAGTGGTACCTCGGGTTACATACGCTTCAGGTTACACACTCTGCTAACCCAGAAATAGTGCTTCAGGTTAAGAACTTTGCTTCAGGATGAGAACAGAAATCGTGCAGCGGCGGCGCGGCGACAGCAGGAGGCCCCATTAGCTGAAGTGGTGCTTCAGGTTAAGAACACTTTCAGGTTAAGAACGGACCTCTGGAACGAATTAAGTACTTAACCCAAGGTACCACTGTAGTTTAATCCAGCTGTACTCATCTTCTCTGAAGGAATAACCCAAACATCATGAACCTTCTGCTTGCTTCTTTCACACAGAGAAGCTTCCAGAACCCTCCGGAATTAAGTAGAATAGGAAGGATCTCTACACATCAGATTAATACTTTCTGCACTAAGAAATGCAAACTGACAGTATCAGGGTAGCGTGGTGGCTTTGGAGACTGAGGGCCCATGACCACTCTTCCCTTAGGACATCTATACAAGCAAAGCTTTCTGGGAAAGTACTGAGGGATCTCTAGAGCTGTAGATGTCCCACTGATATGACTTCCTAAAGCCGCTCAGCCAGTCTTCAACCATCTGCAGGGTTGCTGCCAAAATCAGTTAAAAGGCATAGATGGTATATCGCACCAGTACAAATAGCAAAAATGTACAAAACCGGGTCAAACATATGCTGGAAATGTAAAGAAAAAGAAGGTACCGTATTTTTTATCATATGTGGTGGGAATGTAGAGAAATTAAAAATTTGTGGGAAATGATATATAATGAATTGAAAAAAAATGTTTAAAATGACATTTGTAAAAAAACCAAAAGCATTTCTGTTAGGGATTGTAGAACAAGACCTGCCAAGAAAAACAAAGAACTTATTTAGGTATGCCACAACAGCGGCAAGAGTCTTGATTGCACAAGGATGGAAGAATGAGGAAATCCCAACGAAAGAACAATGGCAAGAAAAACTGATGAACTATGCAGAGCTGGCTAAATTGACATACAAATTGCGGGACAAGGGCAACTGTGACTTTAAGGAAGAATGGGAGCTTTTTACAAGTTACCTAAAAAGACAGCAAATTAAACTGGACTCCTTGGCAGGTTTGAATAATCATCCAAAAATTTATTAGGTGAACGTATGATCGACAAAATAAAGGTATGTACAATTTTATAATATGCAGAGAGCGATATGTGCAAAGAAATCAGAGAGGGGAGCTGAGGGAAGTCTTTGGTGGGAGGGGAGGGAGAGATGGGGAGGGGGAAAAGGGGGAAGGAATAATGTAATTGATTATATGGACTGATAATTTGTTATGTTGAAATTGCTTAATAAAAATATTTTAAAAAACAAAAACAAAATCAGTAAAAAGGCAATATCAAAAGAACCCATCAGCTACCCTAACTTTCAAGGTATGAATGGAACATGTTCTAATTACTGGCTGTTGCTGTCAAACTTTTAACAAACTTTTGTCCCACTGCCACTTCTAGTCAAACAGGGCTTGAGGTTTTTGGGGGTTGTTTTTTTTGAAACACCACAAACAGCCGAAAATCTGTTTGCTGGAGAGGAAATGACATGTTGATGATGCTAAGATGATCCGTTACCTGAAGGGACTGAGGAGACAGATGTCTGGTGTAACTAGAAGAGATTTAACTAGAGACATAAACAGTCAATTAGACAGAGACCTGGAGGACTGAGTGACTTGTTTTCTCCCTTAATTTCCCCATCATAGATACTTTTCTGTTAGCTTCAGCCTTAAATGTTACAGAAAAACTTAAAAGCATTTCCCATGAAATAAAGCAGTTGCCACATTTCAATTCAGGCGTATGAAGGCTCATTGTGTGTTTGTGCATGCAGGAGATTATGAATGGTAACATTAAAACTGTAGGTTTTGAGCAGTAATTTGGTGCTAACAGATTCCGCATTGCCAACAGTTTAATGTTCATTTCTCATAAGAGAAATGTGTTAATGTTGTAACGTTATGCAAATGTGAAATATTTAGCAACCGCACAGCCTTCCCTCGGCAGCTGAGAAATGATGGCTTCAAATTGCTTTGATAAATGAATGCATGAAGATGAAGAGGAAACTGCCTGATGATTTTTGCTCTGGCTGATCAGGAGCTGCAGTTGTTGTCTGACAGGGACTGTCCATGAATGATCCTTCAGTGAGGTAACATCTGCCTGATAAAGAGACTGTTCTGCAGGCATTTACTGATGGCCTAAGACAGTGCATTATTCATCACTACGAGTAATATTGCAAACTGCCTGGTGCTACTAGGAAATGTATTCTTTGGTTCCTGTAAATTGGGTTGCTGTGCATGGCTGCCTGGATTTTAGTCCCAAACAGTGGTGTAGCATGGGGAGGGGCATCGGGGCAGTTGCCCCGGGCGCAAAATTGTTAGGGGCATAAAATTTCAACACCTGGTGCTGCATCAGAAAGCTGTGCACTTCCGTCTATTGAAAACGGCTTCTCCATGTGAACCAGGAATTGAACTCTCCAGACAACAGAAGACTCTTCTTTTCTTAGCTCTACAGCTGTGATCTCTTGGGTGATGCGGATGACATCAGGCAGTTGAATGCACATGTGCACTCCATCCGTTTCCCTCCTTCCCTCCCACCCCCGCCCTCTGTGCGTCCCCGGTTGCTGGCAACCCACGCTACGCCACTGATTCCAAACTCTCATTGAAGTTGCAATTCTATCTGCACTCACTTGGGAGAAAGCCCTTTTGTACTCAACGAGACTTATGTCTGAGTATACATACATAGGATTGCACTGCATCTTACTGTTCCCAAACCTGTTGACTGACTGATCCCTTCAACACTGCCATTGATCAAGATGAACACCTCTTGCATACACATGCTTGCTGCTGCATGTGGGAATACAGTGGAACCTCTACTTACAACCACAATCTGTTCTGAAACGTACAGAAGTAGAGGCACACTTTTCCATAGAACGTAATGGAAAAGTCAATTGATCCATTCTAGATGATGAAAAACACCCCCTAAAACAGCAATTTAACACGGATTTTACTGTCTAACGAGACCATAGATCCATAAAATGAAGGCAATAATCCATGTACTGTACTATAAAATAAATAAGACAGTATTGTAGATGAAAAAAATAACATTTTTTTCCCTTATGTGCATTGAGGGTGGGTGGGCTTACCTGGCTACAAGCTGGGGGTGGGGCAAGGGTCAGTAAAGAGTTGATTCACTTCGGCCAGGGTCACTTTTTTTTTCTTGCCAGGCCAGGTTCTTCTCTGGACTTCCTCAGGTTAGTTCCTCGGTGGGGTTTGGGGCTGCAGCGTGCCCTGCTGTGCCTCTTGCAGGCGGCGCCTCTTCCACAGCTTCGGGAGTGGGATGGGGGCCTTCTCCCCGGCAGCAGAGGCCTCAGCGCTACTCCGCAGCCGGCGGGGTAAGCTCTGGCAAACCAGAGGCCTCTCCCTGGCGACGGAGACCCCAGCGCTGCCCCGCAAATGGCCGGGCGAGCTCTGGGCTGCTGGCAAGGCCTCTGTTCCTATCTAGAGGAAAGTTCATAAGTCGAAGCACCTACTGAAGGTCATAACTGGAATCGTATGTAAGTAGAGCCGTACGTAAGTCGAGGTTCCACTGTATTTAGGATCCAGACTGGACTGGCTTAGTATCTATCTTAGAAGCATGTAAGGCTGCTGATAAATTCTGTAGCGCTTACATAAAGAAGCACCAATTTTGCCATCAGCGCCTCCCATTGGTCACTAATATTTATTTGATGGTGGCAGCAATATTTTTAGATCCAGCAGTGCATGAAAGCAATGGAAATTCTACCTGAACAGTGCCCAGTTGTGAACCTGCTAGCAGCCCTGGGTGTCATGTTCCTGTGTTGACTGCCTAAAGACAAATGGCAAATGTGAACCAGCCCTTAGATATTCTATGTTAAGAGAGAATTGGAAGGCGAGAGATTTATATGATCTGAAGTGAAAGCAGAGGGAAGTCAGCGTGAAAACATGTTTGCAGAGAAATGGAGTATGGCAACACAGTCAGATGGGCGGGGTACAAATAAAATAGTAATAGTAGTAGTAGTAGTAGTAGTAATTTGACACTGGAATAACGAAGTCCAGAACTCAGTAAATCTACAGCTGTTGTTAGGAAACATTTAAGCATGTTGAGCATAATGGGAAACAGAAACAAAGAGTTTATTATTATATATTGCTTACAAGTGTATCTTAAAATGGCATATGTAGCTAATGTATAATGTTATTGTGGCGTTCGTACAGAGCCCCTGGTCGTTTCACGGACTATTGACATGCACACCACTACTTTATTCTTCCACTGCCACCAATTTTGTGGAGAAGACCCAGGGTTCCCCAGTGAAGTACAGTGGTACCTCAGGTTACATACACTTCACGTTACATATGCTTCAGACTACAGACTCTGCTAACCCAGAAATAGTGCTTCAGGTTAAGAACTTTGCTTCAGGATGAGAACAGAAATCGTGCTCCGGCGTCGCGGCGGCAGCAGGAGGCCCCATTAGCTAAAGTGGTGCTTCAGGTTAAGAACAGTTTCAGGTTAAGTACGGACCTCCGGAACAAATTAAGTACTTAACCTGAGGTACCACTGTATTGAGTCTCAGTCAGGTAGAGTTAACAATGAAGATTAAAGTTTATTTCAAACACAAACAAGTTTTTAATATATTCGAAATTCTGTCACTCTATTGCCTCTCAGTCTTGTCCCTGTCTTTGACTCCTTTATCTCCCCCCTCCCCAAAAAAAGAACCAACCAAACTGTCAAAACCTCAAAATCAGGTAGCCTCCACCTCCGGGTTTTCTTATTGGTCAACCTATTAACCCTTTCTCCCCTCCAATACAACCTATTAACCCTTTCTCCCCTCCAATACAAACATATCTCCAAAGAATGAGCAAACGCCACATCTATTGAATAGGTAACTGATGCTGTAGTTTGTTTCCATAATGGGAATTTTATATGGTGAGTTACATCATGACATTATGATTATATCTATTTGGTATACGGTACATGGATTTAAAACTGTGGTTGTGATTCTTGAGAATGTGGAATAAAATACATAACAAAACAGAAAGATTTGTAAGTGCAAGCACTGAATGAGAGCCTCTTTGCAGGGCTCGCCCTAGCATTGGGCACTGTGAGGCAGCTACCTCAGCAGCTGGTGCTGGGGGACGGTGGTAGTAATGAGGTGCTGGAGACAGAACTCACTAGACCACTTGACTTGCAGTCTGCTGCCCTCAGGTGTGGTAGAGGATCCTGTCAGTGTGGAATTAAGATTTACCGTATTTTTCCATCTTTAAGACAACCTCATGTATAAGACGCCCCCTATTTTGGGGGACTCCAATTTAAGAAAATGGGGGGTGATACCATCTGTGTATAAGACGATTTTGAACATTATTTTAGAGTAAACAAACATAGTCTTATACACAGAAAAGTATGGTAATTGCCAGTCCAGTCAACCACTGTATGTGGAATTGTGGGGAGATGCCATCTTGACTTTTGCCTTAGGCAGCAAAATGTCTTGAGCTGGCCTTGGAGTCTTCCCATTGGTATTCCTCATTTGCCTCATTGGAATATGATAGTGGTGATGATTTATTTTAGAAATGTATATACGGTCTTTCATTTTGAGAAGAAATACCAATTTTTTATTTTTTTTTACAAACACGTAAAAGCCTTAATCATCAGGATGAAAGGGAAACGAAAATGAGGTTGTTGAGAACCTGTAAAGCTAATGTGTAACAAAGCTTGCTAATTAATTGAAAAGAAAAAAAGAGGAAAACTTGGCCTTGGAGAGCAGCTGAATATGTAACAGCAATTAAGTCCATATTCAACTCCGTAAAGCATGTTTCCCCTCTTCAACTAATCAGTGAACATTTTAGACATTCATATGCATGAAAGGAAGTACATTCAGCTCTGAAAATACCAACCATCACCAACTACTAGAAGAGGAGATTGTGTGTAAACAAAATTAATTAGGCATCTTGGATTGCATCATTCCTCTTCTTAATTTTAATAAGTATAAATAAAGTTTATAGAACTGTGATAATTTGTCATTTCCTGATGCTGTAAGATATTCCTTTAGCATTCCATTAACACATGTAGGCTCCTTCCCCAAGGCCGTAACAGGTGTACCTACTTGCAAGTAAAGACGTAAACTTGCACTATAGCAGTCTAGCAGTGCACACTCAGCAGCTAGGAAAGAGCAGAATCTACTATTACATGACAGAGGAATAACAACAGTAAGTTCAGCCAAGAAGCAAGGACCAAGGTTCAGGAGTCCAAGGTTAGTAGTAAGAATTCCAAGACTGCATGGGAGCTGTGGAGTTGTTCGAAGGAGTTTCTACACCTCCCTGCCGAGCTTTTAAGCAGAGGTGGAGAATGCCCAGCTACTCTCAAGAATCCCCATTCCTGCAATAATTCCTAACCTGCAGGTGGACTCCCCTCTCTTTTCTCTTGATGTGCCACCTCTCCCTGGGAGACAGCACCAAACCTGCCACATAGTCTCATCCCCTACGCCTCCTTCCAATCTGAGTTCTTGTCCCTGTCCTCAGTTGCCTCCCACTTCTGGTCTGAATCAGGCAAAGGAAAATGTGATTTAGATACCACTTTCCTGCTAGGGATGAATAGCAATATATTCCACCACAGTAGCTTTTGATGTCTATTTATGGACCAGCAGCTTTGAGTTACTTGGCATCTCCTATTTTGCTGGAGTGTCTTTGCAGAAAGCAAAACCCAGATTAGTTGTTTATAAACATCTGTTGAAATGTTGTAAATTGGATGTTCGGGATCTTAGAGAGAATTAGTGTTCCACTGAGTTCAGTCAATAGAAAGTTACTTTAGCATCTCTATGTATTGTTTCTTTAGATTTAACATGGAGATGAATTCAACAAAATTAAACGTTCGAGGTATACTGAAATTTACCACACCTTAATAGTAATAATAATAACAACAATAATAATAATAATAATAATAATAATAATAGGAAGGAATTGGCTAGTTCAGGTAGATGCTGGCAATGAAATGCTGATTAACACTTCTTCAAGATATATGATGTCCCATGTCCCCTTTCTGGTCAGATTTTTCTCCATATTAACTTTATCTTGGTTCTTGAACGGCTTAGTTGTCGAACAAATTGGCTCCCGAACGCTGCAAACCTGGAAGTAAGTGTTCTGGTTTGCGAACGTTTTTCGGAAGTCAAATGTCCGACATGGCTTCCACTTGAGTGCAGGAAGCTCCTGCAGCCAATCGGAAGCCGTGCCTTGGTTTTCGAACAGTTTCGGGAGTCAAACAGACTCCTGGAATGGGTTACGGTTGAGAACCAAGGTACCACTGTATTGGGGGCGGGAATCCTTGATGTTTGTAGGTGCTAACACACTCTTAAATTATACTCCTGTGGTGTGGAGATTAACAGGTGGACATATTTGAGATTTACCCATTGGAAATAGCGTCCGTTCCCCCCCAAAACCCCCCCCAACCACTTTTGTGTCCAGATTTTCACTTTTTGAAATATGGCAACCCCATCTTATAGTTTGCAAAGAAACTGCAGGGCTGGAAGGATGAACATCCACTGCTCAGTGGTCTGAAGCCCTCCAGCCCATTCTGTGTCTGAATGTATTCCTGCCTATACTAATTTATATTTTTGATTGCCTGCCTCTTCATATTTATATTTTTAAGACTAGGTCAATATCACTGGAATATTTTTATTATTAATGTCACAGCTGGCGATGTTTCTTTTTTCTGTTATACTTGCAAAAATAAAATTTATTTTGAATGCTATTCTGGGCCCAGGGACAGTGCACTTTTAAAAGGAAGACGTTCCATCTTCGTAAGAAAGTCACAGAGAACATTTCTCTACAGGCAGCTGTTTGAAGCAGCTGAAGAATGGTGCCTGGAATGCAAGAACAAGTCCTGGGGAGATGGCAGATGCTGCTAGCGTAAGAAGAGAACCACATCATTTGTTTTCTTGTGTAGGATCTGACATTCCCACTTGGCTGGTGCAGGCTTAGGAAAAAGGGACAGCTCAAATTCTAAAAGCCTTATGGGCGTAACAGTGCTTGAGCCACTATCACAAAATTGAGTCAAATCCACATTACATACCTGGAATATTACATACCGGCCTCTGCTGTCATTAATCTGCCTTCCTAACTGAAACATAGCAAAAGGGTAAGGCTGTGCTTCTACAGGTCAATCATCCTTGACATAAATATAACCTTGTTCTCCCCATCAGGAACAACAAGTACAGTAGATATATTATTTGGTTATGCTATTCTCATAGATAACCAGAAATTATCATACAATGAAATGCTTTCTGCCAGATTACACACCTGGGAAATGATCGGAAGCTCCAGATTACTTTCTCCAGGCCTACAAACCTGCAGGAACCATCATACAAAATGTAGCTGCAATATCCTAAGAGGTGTCCAAAATGCCCATCAAGGGGTCAAAACTATTTCTCAAAACACCGTATTTTTTGCTCTATAAGGCTCACTTTTTCCCTCCTAAAAAGTAAGGGGAAATGTGTGTGCATCTTATGGAGCGAATGCAGGCTGCGCAGCTATCCCAGAAGCCAGAACAGCAGGAGGGATTGCTGCTTTTGCTGTTCTGGCTTCTGAGATTCAGAATATTTTTTTTCTTGTTTTCCTCCTCCAAAAACTAGGTGTGTCTTGTGGTCTGGTGCGTCTTATAGAGCGAAAAATACGGTGTATAGTAGGTGTCTGCCCACCCTGCTCAATCTTGATCCAGACAAGTTTCAGGGGTTGATATTTACAGCAAAACCTATTGGCAGTTTTTGCTTATTAATGTACAGAAACAACAAAAAAAGTACTTTGCACTCAGATTCTCAAACTGTTGAATCTGTATGTGAATATCCACAATATCAGTACTAGGCTGGAGGAACCACGGGCAGCAATACATAAATCCATACCTTGAATGGGTTGTCTCCAGCCCAAGGCTCCCAAAGCGGGAGTTGACTTTTTGCTGTCGCTAAGGCTGGTGCCTGAAATTCAGCAGGCAGACTGAGCTGATCAGGCAAAGGCAGTAGGCCTGGCTCCTAGTCTTTGTACTCAACCCAGCCAACCCAGAGGCTTCACACTGCAGCCAATATTTATAGCTGATTATGCATACACTATTTTCTTCTGTGCACTCAGTTAAAAGGTAAAGGTACCCCTGCCCGTATGGGCCAGTCGTGTCTGACTCTAGGGTTGCGCGCTCATCTCGCTCAAGAGGCTGTGAGCCAGTGCTGTCCGGAGACACTTCCTGGTCACGTGGCCAGCGTGACGAAGCTGCTCTGGCGAGCCTGCACCAGCGCCGCACACAGAAACGCCATTTACCTTCCTGCTATAAAGTGGTACCTATTTATCTACTTGCACTTAGGGGTGCTTTCAAACTGCTAGGTGGGCAGGAGCTGGGACCGAATGACGGGAGCTCACCCCGCTGCGGGGATTCGAACCGCCAACCTTGCGATCAGCAAGTCCTAGGCACTGAGGTTTTACCCACAGCGCCACCCGTGTCCCTGTGCACTCAGTTATACAGTTGCAAATATAACATTTTAAGTGTGTTTTAAGTACATTAGACAAATGTGACACTAGATGTTGCTGATGAGCTAATGGCAAATTTTCCGTATGTACTTTACTACATTTTTTTAAAAAAAAACATTTTCACAACGTTTTTGAATATCTGTGTAGACTCAGCCAGCATCTAAAGAGGGCTCTGATAACAGAGGATTGGCAACACAGTATTCAGAATTGATCATTTGTTGCAGAAGATTGTTTTCATCCAAGATCCCAGTGTTCAGGAATGGTTGCAATACCAATTAAACTGTATTGAACTGACATAGAGACTTGGGTAATTTATCCATTTAGATTTTGATCACTGATGTCCGGATAACTGTGTTATCACAATTTTGATCCCTCTGGGAGGTAGCAGAACCAAGCGTGCTACCAAGTAGGTCTATATCCATATCTGTACTGTATCTAATTTCTGTTCTATGATATCCACTCTTTCTTCCATTTGTGTTGCATAAATGATGATAATCCTGCTTGCCTTACTGCTAAGAATTATTAATATGATATTCCTCTTAGAGCCTAGCAGTTTTATTTCAATATTGAGACCAGGCTGAACATAATTTACATTTGTTTATGCTACCAACCCTAGCAGTATCAACGTTAAAAAGCTGGTATGGAAGGAAAGCCGATCCATTTCAAATGCAAGCTACATGTCTGTGCTTGGCAAGGCGTCGCTGCTTCTCTGAAATGATCTGTTGCTATACAGATTGCATATATTACCTAAAATGTAGGTCAGAGCAAAAAAGGGAGAAAGCAATTTTAAACGGGAGAAAGCGTCAGAGGGTTTTCCTCTGTGCTGTTCGTTTAGCTATACTGTGGTGCTGAATTTCTTTGAAAAGGGAACTGGATACATCTAAGTCCAGTGACCAGAAAGAAATACGAATGGGCAGCTCTGCACTTCAAGATGGTGTTGACGTATTTTTTCGTCAGCTCCAGGCAAAATGATTCACCCCCAGCCTTGCCTACAGTACATTGGTCAGTGAGAAAAACAAAACCACTGAAAAGTAACACACACATAAGAAGTAAGGAGAAACTGAAGGGAGAGTTAACGCAGAACTGAATTTAGTCAGGACAACACTTAGTGACATGGAGGTGCCTGTTGAGACCCAAAACTATTGTGGACTAAGGTCCAAACTACCCAGAGTAGTGCATGCTCTAGTTATCTCCCGCTTGGGCTACTGTAATGCTCTCTCTATGTGGGGCTACCATTGAAGGTGACCCGGAAACTGCAATTAATCCAGAATGCTAGACTGGTGACTGGGAATGGCTGCCGAGACCACATAACACCAGTCCTGAAAGACCTACATTGGCTCCCAGTACGTTTCTGGGCACAAAAGTTTTGGTGCTGACCTTTAAAGCCTTAAATGGCCTCGGCCCAGTATACCTGAAGGAGCGTCTCCACCCCCATCATTCTGCCCAGACACTGAGATCCAGTGCCGAGGGCCTTCTGGCGGTTCCCTCACTGCGAGAAGTGAAGTTACAGGGAACCAGGCAGAAGGCCTTCTCGGTAGTGGCGCCCGCCCTGTGGAACGCCCTCCCATCAGATGTCAAGGAAATAAACAACTATCTGACTTTTAGAAGACACCTGAAGGCAGCCCTGTTTGGGGACGTTTTTAATGTTTGAAGTTTTATCTTGTTTTTAATATTCTGTTGGAAGTCGCCCAGAGTGCCTGCGGAAACCCAGCCAGATGGGCGGGGTATAAATTATCACCATCATCACCATCAACATCATGGGGTATGATAGCACATTGAAAACACATTGACTTGTAGGGAGATACATGATCCACATCCCCCTTCCTAGTGTTATTTTTCAAGAAAAAGAGATGCCAGTACTCACCATGAATTTCTCCCTCATTCTCTTATAATGGCAATGGCACCCACCTGAGAGGTGCCAGAACTGAGTTCTGGAGAGCTCTGGCTGGAAAAGAAAGCCCTGTAGATAATGAGGACAAATGCTAGTTGAAGAGCAGACATCATCCAACATATTTGCAAGCAAATCAGGATGAATACTCAATAAACAGGTCATCTGGAAGAGATCTAAGTTCCATTGAACTCAATGCAACCTTTTCTCTTTAAGTGTGTAGCATTCTTGAGCACATTTGCTGGAGAGCAGATCCAACATAGCTCAGTGGGACTTCTGAACAAACATGCATTTGGATGATGCTGTAATAATGTTTTTTACTTTACCTGACCCCAATAAGAGCACCGTGTTAAATCAAAATCTAGCTGCAATCAATGGGGCTTGAAAAAGACTGAGTGAGCTTCTTGAGTCTCAAAAGCACAGCAGGTACCTTCCAGTAGTTCATAAACATATTGTAAATGTTATCCATAACTGCAATTTTCTGTCACATTAGGAGATAATGACAGCAAATCATTACTGCAAATAATTCTGTTTTACCAAGCATTGTGAAAATAGGCACACAATTTCAAAATGGCTTCAGCTGGCTGAATGGCAGTGTTTATGTTTAGAAATGTGATCAGAGGTTTGTTTGCATTTTATGAAGGACGGCACCGTTTAATGCCGGTAGGGCTTCATCCTACATCAATTTGTGTGTGCACAAATACAGCTGTGCTTTAATCCCTCCTGAGTCCATCAATACACCATAATATCGTCTAGAAATGGGGAAATATATAATCCTAAATAAGTGAGGAAAAAATGATTTTCCACAGTTATCCCAGTTCTTATTAGCCTTTCCAGATGATAGGGGGGAAAGGCAGGTGTTTCTCTCACTGATGATGCAGTATGGTTTTCTCAGAGATCTAGGCTGAGATACGTCTTGTGGGAAATATTTTGTGCTACAGGGAGATTGAGAGGTGTGTAACTTTGCTTATTAGTATTTTAGCAGGGGTAGCCTATGTGTTTTAGCTCTTAGAAGAGGAAGGAATGTACTGCCAGGTGTTACTTTTTGAAACGAGAAAGAAAAGTTTTACAGGATGGGAAGACATTGCTAGGCCAAATAGCGAAATCAGAAGCTAAACTAACACAGCAAATGAAAGGGGAAAGGATGTCTCAGTGGTGTCACAGTCACTAACCAATAGATGCCCACAACACAAGGGATTGATTTCCATTCCTATCCATGTTCATCATTATGCAGCGCTGTTACCATTCTGCTGCAGTTTGCCTTCTGACAAAAAATACATTATCTGCCTTGCCATCTGCTGGGGCGGAATTTTGCATAATTAATTGCGTTATTATTACGCTATTCCATACCTATCATTTCAATGCAAAGGAAATGCAATGCAAATTGGGAGGGGGAGATGTCATTAATTATATATCCTTTGCAGATTGCAAACAGCAGCAGTGAATACAGTGCCCCAGTGTGTGCATTTTTATTTTATTGAATGTGTTTCTTTGTAAGATGTTCAGACTGCCTTTCTACTTACTTGCATAGATCAGTGTTCATTATGATCCTAAAAACAATGAATTAATAACACCTATAACAAGAAATGAAATTGCAGTCTTGGGAGGGCAAAACATAATTTCTTTGTAACTGATGTGCTAGCTGAAAGAAGAGAATTTAAATCCTCTTCCAACCTTCCACAATACTTGTGCTATCTGGGGAATGCATTTGGGTCCCTTCCAGCAACTGAGTAACGATTGCTTTATTGTACAGGGAACGTACAATGATCTGCAAAGGCCCTGTGGGACGTCAGGATTGTAAAAAAGCAAACTGGGGCATTTCCCATGGAAAAGCAGGACTTCCACGGGACAATCTGGCTTTGTCTGCTTCCTGATTTGTCATCGCAGTGCTCAGCTTCCCTTCCCCCCCTTTCCTGTGATGACAGAAGGCTCTCATTATGCTGGACTGTGTCCTAGCTGATAAGTTGTCACAGTTGATAGAGGAGCATCGGCATGACAGCTGAGACCAAAACAAACGGGCAGCATTGTGTTTCACTTGACATAGCTGTGATAGCCTTGCTTCAACCTCTCATTCTTAATTATGTGGCACCACAAATGAGTACAAGAAGTCAACCAGCAGAGGTTTCCAAGGGGTCGCTGTTGTCAGCTGGCATGATTCCTGAGCAAATGCCTCAGCGTAGAGAATGCGTGTTAATTCAATAAACAAAACAGCTTCCTTAGAAACCAAGAACACGGACATAAGAACTGCCTATAGTAGACTGGACCGAAGCTCAGGGGTGGGGAAAATGTGGCCTTTCAGATGTTGTTAGGGAGGAGAAGAACTATGGAGGTCATTGTCAGGAGTGAGACAGCAGTAAATCACAGTAAAACACGATCAACATAGCAGACCCTCCAAGTATCCCTGTTTTCCAGAGCTGTCCCTGATTTAGAGAAGCCGTCCCAGTTTCTGATTCGATCCCAGAATGCCCCACTTATCCTTAAAGGTAAAGGTAAAGGGACCCCTGACCGTTAGGTCCAGTCGTGACCGACTCTGGGGTTGCGGCGCTCATCTCGCTTTATTAGCCGAGGGAGCCAGCGTACAGCTTCCGAGTCATGTGGCCAGAATGGCTATGCCGCTTCTGGCGAACCAGAGCAGCGCACGGAAACACTGTTTACTTTCCCGCCAGAGCGGTACCTATTTATCTACTTGCACTTTGACGTCCTTTCGAACTGCTAGGTTGGCAGGAGCAGGGACCGAGCAACGGGAACTCACTCCGTTGTGGGGATTCGAACCGCCAACCTTTTGATCAACAAGTCCTAGGCTCTGTGGTTTAACCCACAGCGCCACCCGCATCCCTCCACTTATCCTTAGGATGTCCCTATATTCACTGTAGAAATGTTGGAGGGTATGGAAGTATCCGACCCCTGAGCCATCTGAAGGCAATCCTATATAGGGAAGATTTTTTTTTTAAAAAAAAAAGTTTAATGTTTTATCATGTTTTTATGAATGTTGAAAGCTGCCCAGAGTGGCTGGGGCAACTCGGTAAGATGTGTGGGGTATAAATAATAAACTTATCATTATGGAATGGGACATCCCTATTTTCTTCAGAGAAATGTTGGAGAGTATGACATAGGAGTGTCAGGCCTAATTAGCACAGCAATTCATCTCTGGTAGGTCTTGCCCTCATGAAGCAGTTGCTGAGACTGAAGTTCCCCACCTCTCTGCATCTGCCTAAGTCCCCTCCTTTCCAGAGTTTTTTCCCCAAACAATCAGAGACTGCGCCTGCGTGCAACCAAGCTCTCCTCTGATGTCTTCATGCCTCTTATGGTTCTGGGAGGCAGGGAGGAGGGGAGCTTGTCACAGCAGGAAGGGGAGACACCCATGACACCTGCCTCTTGGCTCCTCTCCTCCTACCCTTCTGCTTCCGCTTCTGCCTCCAGACTTCTCTCTGCTACAGATTCTCCCAGCTCACTAAACCCTGTTACCTCTTCAGCTTCCAACGCCTGCTCCTCCCAGGCTTGTTGTAGGGGGTTGAATCAATATGGCAGGATGTTGAGAGAAGCTGATCTGTGGCAATCATCTGTCTTTTCATGCCCTTTCCCAATCTTTAGGCAGGATTGGGGCGCAGGTATTCTGAAATTAAGCTGGAAGCATATTCAGACAGGTGTACCAACCGGTCCTTACCTAGCCTATGCATTTGTATGGGCCCATCTGCCCACATACATGTACCCATCTGCCCACATACAAGTACCTGTGCTATCTGTGGCCTAAAAGAAAGCAGCCTTTGTACCTAGGCGGGTAAGTGGTTCTTTTACAAGCCCGTATTCTGGTGCCAAATCAAGAGAAAACCCTCCAGTGAAAAACACATGGCTTAATTGTCCAGAATTAGATGTATCAAGCTTAGGAGAGGGAAATGCTTTGGTAATCAGGATAGGGGCACTCGCCCAGTTAATCCGGAAAAGAGCCAGCAACTGACCTGTGGGAGGAATGCCTGGTTTCCTTTTCATGAGGGATTGTGGCATGGAGCCAATCTTGATAAAACAGCTCCGCAGAGTGTGACTGAATGACTCACACTTAGCTCTTTACCTTACCTGCAACAGCTGCAGCCACAGACCAGCCTCCCGCTCCTGCCACCTCCAATCTTCCGCTGATTTCTGCAAAGCTGTTCCCCCGCAATTATCCCATCCTCTGGAGACTCGTGGAAAAAGGACAAACTCAAGTGCGTTCCCGAGGAAGGCATTAAATGGCCAGTGACACTGTGTGCGAGGGCGTTGATTACAGAGCTTTCAAATGCAGGTTTTAGAGCTGCTTTGTTAAAGTTAACACCCCCAAACCACTGGGGGTATAGCAGGTTAAACATTTATGTGCAATAAATTAATATGAATTGCCTGCCGCCCTCAGATGGTCTTTATGAAAGAGCATAGCTCAAACGCTGGACTCATTAAGGCTGCAAATGGCCTTGGGATCTTGTTGATGACAAGAGTGGAAAACTGGCTGGGATTTCCCCTTAGCTGAAACTTTCCCCTTTGCTCTGGAGCCTAACTTTCTTGACACATGTAGAGATAACATATTTGCAGCACAGTCTTATGTATGTCTATTCATAAGAACCAGCACAGTTACAGGTGCCACATAATACCCATACTGCACCCATAAGAAACAAACAAACAAACAAACAAACAAGAATGTTCCACTATATCCAATAGGGCTTACTCCCTGTGCTGAGTGCTGCAGTCTAACCAGTGCTATGGTCCCAGTGGCTGCTCCCAGTCACCCATCTAGCTGCCACATTCTGGATTAGTTGTAGTTTCCAAGTCATATTCAAAGGCAGCCCCACGCACACCACATTGCAGTAGTCCAACCAGAAGATAACCAGGGCATGTACCACTCTGGTGAGACAGTGCGTGGGCAAGTAGGGTCTCAGCCAGCTTACCAGATGGAGCTGGTAGACTGTAAACAGCTGCCCTGGACACAGATGCTTTCTCTCAGTGAATAAGAGGCGCTGCTGGTCTCCTCCCAAGCCCTGTTCTCAATGTTGATCTTCGTTCCCACCCCCTTGTACCTGATGTAGATCTTCACTCCTTTCTTCTTCTTCTCTGGGAGGACAGGGGGCGCCATTTTGTGGTTCGCTTCAGGTGCCAAAATGTCTTGAGCTGGCCCTGTACCCAGACCTCAAGCTGGGCTGCCCTTAAGCATGGACAGCTGTCTAAGGAAACCCATTAGCTTTCTCTGCAGGGGTGGGGAATATTTTTCAGCCTGTGGGGCCATGTTCTTTTCAGGTAGGCAGCGTCAGAAGCAGAAGTGGGCGGAGCAATGAATACAAAATGTACCTTTGTACGATAGGCTCGTTTCACTCACACAACCCTTTTCACCCTCCCTCCAGGGAATCAAGAGGCATGATCAGAGTTCAAGGACACATTCCAGCCAGGCAAAAACCCTTAAGGAGGGTGTGAAACAGAAACAGTCAGGGGTGTGGCTGGGAAGGGTGTGTGGCCTGTGGGGGGGAGAGATCCCAAGGGCCATACAGAGAGGCTTGGAGGGCCATAGAAACTCAGCCCTAACAATATTTGTGAAGAAGACTAGGTAGGTTTACCTACTTTCCAGCTGCAAGGTTAAGAAAGCCACAGCTAATCCATGGCAGGTAAAATAGAACATATGCTACTGTAAACCAGATCTAAAGGCTAAAGTCCTGGCTATGAGTAACCCAACAATTAGCACCACTTTGAATCAAAACTGTCCTATTTGTAAGGACTGCAGTTAATTGGTATGATGAATCAATGAACACTTGATTCATTCTCTCCCACCTCCCACAATTAGGTTTGAAAAAGGTGTTTTCACTTAACCTTCCCTCCATAGCCACAGTCTCTAGGAAGATCATATTCTGCTCCCTGCCCCACATAACAATTAGGCTTGAAAAAAGTCTTCTAGGTTCCCCCCCCCCCGCCTAATTGCAGCGGTTCAAGAGGTGATTTCAGGAGAGGGGATCATAGCTGATGAGGGAAGGGTTAACTCCTACCTCCACAGTTGCAACCCCTGAAATTGCAACTAGGGTTGATTCTGTCATCATCTGTTGATGATAATTAGAGGCTTATTGCAAGCCATTACGGAAAAATCTAGGCGTGAGGCTGCTCAGTCACCCAACTTGTCGGGCAGAGCCCGCGGGTCCTTGCGGAATTAAGGAAGGAGTCCAGCCACCAACCGGAGCAAATAGCTGTAGACCAAAGTTTATTGCGCAACAGGTTCAAAGAGGAATTTTGAACCCCGAGGATGGGGTGACAAAGACTTTTAAAACTTTCCCACCATATCCCAGAATACAGTTTGTACAGCATCATTGCTACATCGCTGACATGTCAGAAAAGGGGATGGGTAGACAGGGGTTACACTAGTTTAACCTTGGCAAACATGTCCAAACAAGTCCTTGGTACAAGATTAGCATAAGCAGACATGTCAGGGCAAGACTCAGGTATAAGATTAGCATAGGCAAACACCTCTGAAGTCCCACCACCCAAAGTACAATAGAACTTCCTTTGCATGTCTGGCCCCTTGGCAAGTTTGGTGATGGGATCAGGCTTTCCTTGGCCAACAATCAGCCCAGCAATTGTTACCTCTGGGAACTTCCTGGAGTCCCTTTTCAAGGGGAAAATAGCTTTGGAAAGGAGGAAACTGGCAAAGGAGTTGATTTTATATTATTTTTAAAGCTAGGCAACTTCCCTGAGCTGTCAAGTTGAGAGGATACATTCAGGCATAATATTTGTAAAATTTAACTTTAAAGATGTGCCCCACCCCGTAATTTCCGTAACAAAGCCTAATTGTAGGTGGGTCTTTTGGGGGAGGGGGGTCACAGGTGGAAGGGAAGGAAGTAATCCTCTGCTGTCACATCCGTCTATGGCTTGTAATCAGTGCTTTTTTTTCTAAAAAAAATGTTTAGGGGTACTCTCATTTTGACTCAAGAAAATCACCATTTTATAGTTCGAATCAGGAAAAATACAGCAAATGGACAAAAGTACAAAGAACATGCAATACTCATATTGAAATACTGCCTCTCAATGAGGCCAAACTTTCATCAGTAAAACACCACACATCCATATTCCACACTGCTTCACACATTAAATGCTCACTTCCGTCTGAGACTCAGGAAACAGTGGGAAAGGAAATGAAGCTGCCATCAGGAATAACAATGAAACTGACCAATCACCATGCTAGATTCCAACTCCTACTTCACACATTAAATGCTCATTTCCATCTGAGACTCAGGAAACACCGTGACAGAAAATGAGGCCGCCATCAGAGGGAGTAGCAATGAAAATGAGGCTTCACCATGCTAGAGAAGAAACTATTTTTTTTTAAAAATTGTTTCTTCTCCTGTTAGATTCACAAAATGTTTAGGGGTATGCGTACCCCTGAGTACCCCCAGGGAAAAAACACTGCTTGCAACCTACAAAAGGCTGCTTTAAAGCCTAATTGTGATACCACAAAAGAAAGGAAAGAGGGCATTTTTGAAACAAAAGGTTCCCATACTGTAAGTCGTCTTTTTCCAGGACATGTCTTCCTCCTTCTCATGAGTAGAGTCATCATAGCGATCCATAGCTAAAAGTAGAAGTCAGCAAATGTGTTCTCTTTTTTGCGCTTCAAAATATGGCAAGGTAGATGTAAGTCCCTCTGAGTTCAATGGAACTTACTCCCAGGAAAGTATGCCTATGCATAGGATTGCATCCTTTTTCACAGTCCCCTTTTCACTAGCTAAGGATTGGCCGGTTTTGTGTGCTGCCCAGCCAGGCTAAGGCCCATTGCTCATAGAGCAAGCTCCTACAGAACTGACTCCCACAGCAAATACACTTAGGAATGCAGCCTTCGTTTCATATAGCAGGAAGAACAGGATGCAGGCCAAAAGTGGGAGATCAATGCATGTGTCTGGCTCTCAGCATTTTGAAAAGGTCGCTGGCAATCTCTGCTGTTCTGCAATATTTCAGTATTTTGGTTCGAAGTTTACTTACCTGAAAGGCTGATTTGAAGTAAGGAACAACAACAGTCTGGGCCTCTAAGGTCATATTGCAGCAGTAACTCCTTTCTCTGTGCTTAATTGATATTTCAGTCACTGATGACAATACCCTTGTTTCCATCGGCTCATATTCGGTATTTAAGTTCAGGAACAGAATTCCTCTGCGATCTTACAAAATCGACCCTTTATAAAAAGTGGCCTTTCACATTTTCTACCCTTTAGCCTGTGAAAATGTGTGTGTGTGTGTGTGTGTGTGTGTGTAAAAGGCTTGCTGAAATCTTAGAAGGTAGAAGTTTGGTTGAATAAGACTTCCAGTGTTTATTGGCAGAACTCCCAATCTTTGTCATGTCGCCTCTTCTTCTGCATAACCAGCAGAAGCAGGAAAAAAGCAAAAAAGGGGGCAAATTTATATTGGCTACAGAATGCAGCTTTTCTCAGTGCAATATTTGGTTTACTTCAGCATAGGATTATTTTTTTAAATATTTAATTAGAGTGGAGTATACACAAG
Source organism: Podarcis pityusensis (assembly GCF_964106645.2). Taxonomy (NCBI): domain Eukaryota; kingdom Metazoa; phylum Chordata; class Lepidosauria; order Squamata; family Lacertidae; genus Podarcis; species Podarcis pityusensis. The sequence goes on from NC_138031.1 coordinate 65,961,168, forward strand.
CTAGCAAAGGATTGTATTTCAGCTATTGGATTATTCCTGCCTGTCAGCATCGCCCTTGAGCCAGTGCCACCAACTGGACTCATCCACTTCAGCCCTGACTGGGCCAGGCGAGCTGGGGTAGCACTTCCAGAGACCACCTTCTACACAGGAACAGGTCAAAGTGCTGTGGACTCACAGCTTAGTGTTGTGAGCACCGGATTTACTCCAACAAGAAGACAGTCGTCGTACAGCAGAGTACAGCAGAGTCTAGCAGAGTATATAAACAACTCGGAGAGCAGCTCTGTAGAATATCTTCTTTATTCTATAACTACAACTATTATACAACTATATACAGAGCTAAATAGGTCTAAGCATAATGAATGCTGCACTGCACTGAGTGTCTGCAGCTGCTCTTAGCAGCAACCTTATCTCTACACACGATCTCTAACACTCAGTCTCTCTCTCTCTCTCTCTCTCTCTCTCTCTCTCTCTCTCTCCCCCCGACACTGACTGACTCGGTGCTGGAGCAGAGTAAGTAGAGAGCAGAACACACCTCCTCCTCTCTGGAGAATCAGCAGACTCCTCAGGAGATTCTTGGATATGGGAGGGGTGAAATCTCCTCACTGCCTTCCAGATTCATATCTCATATCACTGCACTGTTATAGATGCCTAAAAGCCACGCAACTGGAAGGAAAGTGACAACAAATCCCAGACCCCATTATTTTATCTGTTAGATATCTTATATACACCATTTTTCCAGTTCCAAAATGGAACTACGGTTTCCACCCTTAAAAATCAGTAACACGATATAATCAATGTTAGAAAATGAACATAGCAGGCCAGTAAATAAGCAGCAAATATTGATAAGTATGAAGCACCTCAAGGTGAAACAGTAATCAATGCTCTAATGTTGAATTGCAAGTTCTATGTGGGTGATACCCGTAAGATGGGTCCTGCAAGCATATGGGAAGCCAACAACCCTTCAACTTTTATCGCTCTGTCAGTTTATGTTGTCTTTCAAAGTTGCCTCCATAACCTGTTGAAAGGCCTTAAGCATGTCCCCTACCACCACCTTAGAGAGATGGTCCTCCAGAATCTTCACCATCCCTCTTAGGAGTTCTGAAGATATCAGGCTCATGGATGTGCCACACCACTGCCCTTACCTGGGAAGCCAAAGAGTCAGCACCCAGAGTCAGTCCTTTTCCATATAGTAGCAAGAAAAGATAGGCAGTGCGACTTAGTTTCAAAAGTAGTAAGAGTTTCTAAACATTTGTATAGAAACACAAAGATGGCTTGCTAAAGCCATGTGGTGGAAGCTGGAGTATCCAGCTTAGATCTCCTTACTGGAGGGGTTCACATGGTGGAAAAAGAGAGAACCATGAGTTTGGTAACCCTAGTGACCTAGCTAAGTCTGACAGGATAGCTTACTCTATGGTCTTAACCCATTCATGCATTAATTACAGTTAATCATGTTGGTTATAGGAAGCTGGATTTATCCCTCACTTCTTTCTTTCATCTTCCTCCCTCCCACACAGTCCATAAACCACGCAACAACTGCCAGGCACAACTGTTTGTCATCACAACCAATGGTGGAAGTGTTGCCTGTCAGTGTCCTGTGGGCCATGAAATATGCTCTCCACGTATGCATGGATCTTGCCAAGGTCAGAAGAAGATGAGCCTCAGAACAGGGGCAGATGTTTGTGACTTGTGCCCTAAAATGTTGATATAGCTGTCTCTTTAAATGACTCTTCTATTGCTGGGAAAGTGCTAACTTGGAACTTCAGAACGAACCTGTGTGAATGTGCTGAGCCATTTTTTCTTCTGCTTTGTCGGGGGGGGGGGAGCCCTCTGTTAGATGGTTCTCTTAACATGGAAATTGGAACCAAAACAAGACTGCTGAAACTCACACACTGCACAAAATAATTTGGGCATAAATCTGTATGTAGAGTCTTGTTTTGATGGCAAGCAGATTATTGTTAACCTGGAGTGGAAAATTCATATTGCAAATGAGGTATGTTCTGCTAAAGGTAAAAATCAAAGCTGAGCATGTGTCATATGAAATACAAACAAAACACAAACAATCACCTTGCTGTGGAATGTACCAGTTTATCTAGAAATCTATGGCCAGGTGGTCAGGTTTTGTAGGGTGTCCTCCTTTCTGGGTGGTATGATAATAAATGCAAATGAACATGGTTATATCAGCTTTGGTTTAAGAACCTAAGAAGAGCTTTCTGGGTCAGCCCAATGGCCCATCTAGTCTAGCATCCTATTCTCACAGCAGCCAACCAGATGCTTATAGGACACCTGTGCGGGTGGCGCTGTGGGTTAAACCACAGAGCCTAGGACTTGCCGATCAGAAGGTCGGCGGTTCGAATCCCCGCAATGGGGTGAGCTCCCGTTGCTCGGTCCCTGCTCCTCCCAACCTAGCAGTTCAAAAGCACACCAAAGTGCAAGTAGATAAATAGGTACTGCTCAGGCGGGAAGGTAAACAGTGTTTCCGTGCGTTGCTCTGGTTCGCCAGAAGTGGCTTAGTCATGCTGGCCACATGACCCAGAAGCTGTACGCCGGCTCCCTCGGTCAATAAAGCGAGATGAGCACCGCAATCCCAGAGTCAGCTAAGACTGGACCTAATGGTCAGGGGTCCCTTTACCTTTAAGCAGGATTCAAGCTGAAGAGCACCTTCCCCTCCTCTCATTTTCCAGAAACTGGTACTCAGAAGTGTTACTGCCTCCAACTGTGGAGGTAGAATATAGCTACCCTTTGATAGCCGTCTTCTCCACAAATTTGTCTAACCCTCTTTTAAAACCATCTAGGTTGCTGCCCATCAAGGCCTCCTGTGAGAAAAAAATTCCATAGTTTAACTATGCACTTCATGAAGGAGTATTTTCTTTATCTGTTCTGAATCTTCCAACATTTAGTTTCCTAGGAAGAGTTCTAGTTTTCTCTATGCCATGCATCGTCTTATGAATTCCATTCATGTTGCCTCCTCCTTACCTTTTCTATAAACTAAAAAAACAAACCCAAATGCTGCAGCCATAAGGGATTTGCTTGATCCATTAGTTCATTCTGCTTGCCCTTTTCTGAACCTTTCCCAACCCTGCTATATCCTTTATGCAGTGAGACACCAGAACTGCCCACAGTATTCCAGGTGTGGTTGAACCATAGATTTCTTTTCAACTGTGCACTTGAAGAAGAGGAGACCATCTGGCTGCAATGCACAGAATATACTCCTTAGGAACGGGGCTTAATGGAACCTGGGTCAATTCCTGTTTCAGTGACAGAGCTCTGAATACATGGACAAATAATAATGTACAGAGTATTACGGAAACCTTAGCAGGCCGGGAGCGAAACAAAATATTGTATTGTAGAGGAGCTACAGCATAAGTTTAAAAGAGAGAGACAAAAGGTAGTAATTAAAGGTTTTGGTGAAGCACACCCATCCCAACAGCTATTCATTACAATAATAATAAAAAAGCTGTTGCGATGAGTGTGCTTTATTATTAGTAGTAATATTAGATGTATATTATTATAGGTTAATAATACTTATTATTAATTCATGATGCCTTATTGTCTCCCTAAAGGCTGCATAAATTGATTTAATATAAGAGCCTTGCTGGATCAGACAAAAAAACCCTCATCTAGCCCAGCACCCTGGTCTCACACACGACAACTAGATGCCCATGGGAAGCCCACAATCAGGACATGAGTGTTGGGGCATGTGCAGAGTGCCCATTCAACACACCAACAGATTGTGCAAATGGAAAATCCAGAAGAGGCTTGTCAAAGAAAAACACAAGGCAATTAGAGGAGGGTCAGTTTCTTCATTTGCACCCACCCTGATTTTTTATTATTATTTTAGAATCAGATGTTATCAATGCATCTGTAACTCTGACAAATTAGGTCTGCCCCTATAGTGAGAGCCAGTGTGGTGTAGTGGTTAAGAGCGGTAGTCTCGTAATCTGGGGAACCGGGTTTGAGTCTCTGCTCCTCCACATGCAGCTGCTGGGTGACCTTGGGCCAGTCACATTTCTTTGAAGTCTCTCAGCCCCACTCACCTCACAGAGTGTTTGTTGTGGGGGAGGAAGGGAAAGGAGAATGTTAGCCGCTTTGAGACTCCTTAAAGGGAGTGAAAAGCGGGATATCAAATCCAAACTCTTCTTCTTCTTCTTCTAGTGTTGTAAACAAAAATTGCCCTTTTCCCTTATGGGGTATCCAAGAGCCCATATAGAGTCCTTACACAGGTTCCCTATTGGTAGGAGAGAATAACAGAGGCCAACAGAGAATATTGAGAAGCAAAGCAGCTAGTAACCTTGATCTTTATTGATCTGTTGAACAGGGTGCTCCCCTCACCCGCAGGAGAGGAGGAGGAACCCAGAAAAATGGCGTGCAAGGCCTTATAAAGACTTTTGAAATTGCCACCCTGTAGATCAAGACCACCCCCAGAAACATCATACATACATCACAGAAGGGGTGTAACCTAAGACCACCTCTCAGATACATCACACCTACATCACAGAAAAGGCGGTCTAAACAGAAATTTGAATGTTGTTTTTCTCCTGTCCTTGTTTATCTCCTGTCTGACAGGTTACTTTATTGGATTGCCTTGGGATCCTGGCCAATCTTTTGTAGTGATAAATACTTAGTTCCTGGGCCAGGTCACAGGCTCACACCCTATTCATAACTTAAATGTGCCCTTAAGACAGCATTTGTGAGGAAGGAGACAATGGGAGGTTTCCTACTTTGACCTTGCAGAGAAAACATTTGCTCAGTTTAGGAATCAAAATGGTTCCAGGTCAGTCTTCCTGTGCTGATCTATGTACGTGCTTGGTTGGTACACTTATGAACATTACCATATATCTAAGACCTCAAAATTCCTATCACAATAGACAAGAAAACATGAAGTAAAGGCCCATATCTCTACCAATTTGTGCCCTGCTTTCCCATTAAAAGGTATGTGTTGAATTTTGCATTCATTGCAAGACACATCAACCCCCCAAGGCTGACGAAAATCCAAACTTTTTACTGCCCTCCTAAAAGGGTTGTAGCAGGAACCCCCCACCCCAATCATTCTGTTTGCACAAACTTCACACACACTCACACTCACACACTACATACGCCACATTTCTGTTATAAATTCATAGAAAATCAACCATACATCGGATTTGCACTGTTCCATTTTATTTTACTCCATGTGACAAGGACTATCAAAGGGGGGTGGCTTGGTTCTGGTCAGCCATAATCCCTTCAGCATACCAGCACATCCACAGGAGCCCTGCCCAGTTGCTATGTCAGCCCTGATAATCCCAGACAGAAGACAATCAAAATAACAAAGAACTTGCATATGTTAGTGGATTCAGCATGGACTGAATCAAAGGACAATGATCAGATCTTCCCTCTGGGGGCAGGAAACTGCAAACTCCCCTTTGTCTCCTGGAAGTGACTCATGGGCAGGGGGAAAGCCAGGTGACAGGACACTCAGGTTACCACCACAAGTCCTCCCTCAACCCCTCCTTTCTGTAATGTATGCATGATGTCAACCCCTTCTGTAATGTATGCATGATGTCAACCCCTCCTTTCTGTAATGTATGTATGATGTTTCTGGGGGTGGGCTTGAACTGGAGGAGGGGAATTTCAAAAGTTTTTATAAGGTCTTGCAGACCATCTTTCTGGGTCTTTTCCTCTCTCCTGCAAGGGAGGGGAACACCCTGTTGCAACAGTTCAATAAAGGCCAAGCCTACAGGCTGCTGTTTTGCTTCCAATTGCTCTGGTTGGTGTCTTTACTTTTTGTCCAAGGGAGCCCTCAGATTTTTCCGTTAACAGTTGGCAACCACGAAGGGACTCTTGGTTCTCCTGCAGAGGTGAGGAGGGAGATAGAGGGGATCAGGCGCCACTGGGCAACCTTAGCCCAGAGATCCTTCTTCCTCTCCCTGCCTCCTCTTTGCGGGCGGTAATCAATCGTCACCAAAAGCCCAACCAGGGGAAGCAAAGGCGAGGTCAAGCCGGCTAAGGGGAAAGGATCCTGAGATCCGCAGGGGACATCTTCGAACGTGAGTATGGTTTGAAGTAAATACATTGGGAGGGGGGTGGAAAAGGAACATCTCCACGACAGCCAGACTTTCCTTCTTTCATTTCCGACGTTCCCTCTCGGGGTCGGCCAGGAATGTTTTAGCTCTATCCTTTTCTCCCCCGATTCTCCCCTTTCGGAAAGTGGCCAGGGAGGTTGCGGAACCTTACTGTCTGACGTTCCCCCTCGGGGTCGTCCAGGAACGTCAAATCCTTTCCCTTTCCCTTCCCCCAATTCCTTACGCGGAAGGTGACCGTGAAAATTGGGGTACTATTGCTGTTTTCCGACGTTCCCTCTCGGGGTCGTCCAGGAACGTCTTAATCTCTCTATCCCTTTTCTCCCCCGTTTTCCGTCTTGGAATTGAGTCCGGGAAAGCGTGGCTCTTTTACTGTTTTTCTCTGACATTCCTCTCTCGGAGTCATCCAGAGGAGTCTTTCAAGTATTCTCTTACTCTCCACCTACCCTAACTATGCAAATGAAGCTGCCCCTCCTGCCTGGTGACCTTTGTTAGGGATGACCCGGGTATGTGAGAACGCAAGGTCGTTTGTTTCCTTTCCAAACCTTCATTTTCTCGGACCCTGATCTGGCATTGCATTACGCAAGCGTCCAGTAGGGAGTTCCAAACTTAGTCCAAAAGGCTAGGCAGGAGGCTGTTGTGGAGGGTAGAAGAGGTGGTTGAAGTTTTCGGGCCAGGTGTCCCGTGGTAAAGGTTTTCGGGCCAGGTGTCCCGTGGTAAAGGTTTTCGGGCCAGGTGTCCCGTGGTAAAGGTTTTCGGGCCAGGTGTCCCGTGGTTGAAGTTTCTCGGGCCGAGGTGTCCCGTGGCTGAAGTTTGAGTTCATGTATAAGATTTCTTGAAATGAGTTTGTAGCTTGAAGATAGGTGAGAGTTGTGTTAGTCAAAGAGATTCCAAACACTGAAAGGATATTTTTTTTCTGTCCCCCCTTTCTTTCCCATTGCCCCTCCTCCCTTGTGTGTGTTTCCACTCTTTCTGTCTTTAGCGTACTTCGTTAACGAAAAAAAGCCCAATAATAACATATGAGAGAATGGGAGCTCACTAAACACCCTAGCTGGACTCCTCCTGGCAACAAAGCTTCCATGAAGCCTTTTTGCCCCAGAGAGGATTCTAATATGCCCCTCCAGCTTGTCATCTCCAATTAGAGAAAAATAGAAATAAAATAAAGGGGAAAAAATGGTCAAGTTTGTCTTGTTAAACTGTAGCCTAGAGCTGGAACATGAAACTGTAAACTTAATGGTGCTCAGAAGGCAGTAGATATAATAACAGCCCAGCCTGAGAGCCCACGCATTAGAGATCTTAGTTTCTCTTAAAAAAATAAAAAATAAAAAAAATGAATAAGAGATGTACTCAAAGATTTAGAAATATTTCAAGGGTTTGTATTTACATTGGCCTCGGCATCCACAGACTGTTCTTAAATGCACATAGTTTTAAATTGCAAGCTTGCTTCAAAATTTTAAATCTAAGGAAGCCATGTTGCAACTTATTAATCTTAAACAAAACAAAATGGAGAATGGAGTGTGCAAATGTTTGTTATTTGAGAGAGGCTCTAAAAGAGAGTTTTCCTCCCAAGTGGTAAAATCCTGTATACGTGCTACTTGTGTTCTGAAAGGGGGATTACCCCACCTCCTTCCTCTAGTTCAAGTGAGGAGGCTGATTTTAAGTCTAATGGTAAATGATGTTTTGTTGTAACTTTTGAGTTTGTGAGTACACCTTTGTTCCAGTCTATTTTGGAAGGTGAAGTTAACCTAATGTTTCTGCTGCAAAGGCCTAGTTGAGCCAACTGCTCTCCCAAGCTAAAATGCAGTGTATGTATTTCATTAAGCATATGCCTATGAAAGTATGGTGTTCATTCTAAGAAAAATATGTGAGTCCAGTTTTTTACTTTGATTTGGTTGGACAGAAGAGTTATTGTAAGGCTCCTGATATCAGTCTCTATAAGACTTCCTGGCCTCTTTTGTTAGAAAATGCCCCCCTTGTTTCATTCTGCCTCTTTCAGTTTTCTTCCCCTTCTTACTTCTGTGCCAGGTAAATTTACTCCCAAGTAAGCTTCCTTTAAAGGAAACTGCAAAGAGGGGAGGGGGGAATCTTTCCTAAAGTCACCCCGCATCTCACTTTCCAATGTGCAGTTATTAAAATAATAATAATAATAATATTAATAATAATAATCTAAATTAGGCTTACTATTCCTCTGCAAGTTAAGGGGGGGAAAAACAAATCTGTTCACTTCAGTCTTCCTTTAAATATTTCTATAGGAACTTGCATTCGTTAGTCTAAGGAAGCAAACTCACTCAAACTATCTCGATCTTCCTCTTCCTTAGTACATGATAGGAGCATAGATGTTTCCTTTCCCAGTTGTAAATCTGTACTTAAATTTGTATGTCTCTTTGATAGTACAAATCTTGCTGCGAAATCTTGCTGTGAACCCTATATTTTGGAGGGTTGGACTAGATGACCCCAGGGTCCCTTTCAACTCTCCCAATTTGTGGCTGTGTGGAAGGCCATGTGTCTACAAGCATTGGAGGGTAATTCTTAAATTCTAGTGAGGTGATGAGTTGAAATTCAGCCTAGCTTTGCTCTTTGGTTTTAAGAGGAGAGAGGTGAAAGCCATGATGTTTTTGAAGCACAACTGGTAATATCAAGCATTTGAGTGATTACACTATTTATCATTTTGTCTACTATTAAAAAAAAAAAAAAAAAAAAATCAAACTTAAAAGTCTATTCAAAGTTTAAGCACATAAAATTCATATAGTCAAGTAGCATTAGCCTTGACCATCCATCCTGTAAATAAAGGGCAGAAAAAAAATAAAAAATTTTTTGTCTGCAAATGGTAAGGTTGAAATGACTGAGAATGTTGAGAAAAGCCATTTCCCCCATATATAAGGGCGTGGCATTGTTCCGCGAATGGCCAGAGGGATATTAGCCCTTTCCTGTACATAAAGGAAGCAGTCTCTTTTGCTTGGGCTGAAATTGCTAGTTTTGGTGAATACTTAAATTGCTGAGTTTCTCTTTTTTGTTTAAAATCAAACCCTATTTTCAAAATCTACTCCTTACCCTTCCCTTCCCTTATTCAAATCGTAATTTAGCCAAAGGATGCAACATTTTCAATAGTATAAAAGGTTTGCTGAGACACAATCACTCTGCACATGCACAGAGGCTAGATCAGCTAAAGAGAGAAAGAGAGAGAGAGAGAGAGAGAGAGAGAGGAAGGGGGGAACTGTAAGGGGGGAGAGGTTTTCTTCGAGAACTGCAGAGAGAAACTTATCCAAATTTCCTTATGTAAAAAAAACTTGGAACCATTGAGGGAAATCATCCTTAATGTGTCTTTGCTCCAGGGGCTACGTAAGACAAAAGGGTTAAAAAAACTAGCCCATCAAAAGTCAGGAGCTTTCCAGGTTCCAAATCTTAACATGCCAAATTCTTTTCACAGGTAAATATCAAAGCATTCCCCCCCTCAATGGGAATTTTAGGAACAGCATTTCCTGACAGGCTTCTCACATGAAATAATTTTCCCTTTTAACAGGATATGTGAACCCCGATAACAAAGTGTTTGTCCCTTTTTTCCCCCTCCCACAGCAACTTTCTTTCTGTTCTGTGAAACAAGTCTGAATCCCTGCTATATTAGTGACTTCCATCTCTTTGTGGCTTTGACACTTTTTAAAGTTACAAATAATCTGTTTTTCATTTATTTAATCCGTTTCTCCATGATGTCTATGAAGTTAATCGAAGCACAACCAAACATTGTTTGTGGAATGTTACTTGTTTACCTTTGGCCTGAGCATCTCTTATTAATTCTGTCATTTTGGCTAGTGCAAGGTACTTGCACAACTTTAAATTGCCATTCATTTTTCCTTCGTATTAAGTCACTTTCCAGTATTTTGCTATTAACATTCTAGCCGATGTTGTCACATCAAGAAACACTCTTTTATTTTCATTGTTTCTTCAGATTTCTTAAAATTGTGTGTCTTAGCATTTATTTATTTTCGTTCCTCATAAGTCAGTGTGTGTGTTTCATTATTATTTTAACCTTGTATTTTTTACAGTTCTCTTTCTCTCCAAAGTGAAGGAAACCAAACGAACTTGGCAGATAATAACAGTAATTATATGAAAATGTGATAATAATATTGGAATGAATGAAATGCTTAATTCGCTAAGATTTTTATTATTTGCAGCTTCCAACAGAAACCGAAGGACATCCTTTTTGCCTTTTGCCCCCTCCTTTTCCTAACTCTGTCTTTAAGCCCCCAAAACCCTGCCCCTTACAGGATATCACTTATTCAGATGTACAATGATGAAAAGCAGCAACAACCCCTCAACTCATTCTCCGCCATCACAAGACCTGCAACAACAACAGACACCAAAGTTTCAAAGTGGCCACAGCTATCTCTTTCAAAGGATATAGACTGATGGGGAGTGGGGCTGACAAAGGGGGGAGGAGTTGAATTACAAGGACATTTTTTCACTTGAACCTCAAGCCTCTGTGCTCCAGGATTCAAAAGATACATGCGTAAAAGATCACAATTGTGTCAAAATATGCAACTGATATTTAATTAGTTTGTTTCGTATTATGTGTTATTACGTAGGAATGTTGAAATGTGTCTGACAGTGTGTTATTTCCACAAAAGGGGGGCTATTTTTGTGTGAAATTGTTTTTATGTTTAATGTCTTATTCCTTACACCCCAGTGGAGGATTCTCATACATTTTATGCTTTTTAACAGATCAGGCTATTATGTAGTCCAATGTTTAGAATTAGATAAATTTATAACCACATTTCGTTGTTCCACCTGGCACTCTGCCAACTTCCCTACCCATTTTAAAATGTGCTAAAACTCGCTTTACCAAAGAGAAGCTGATAAGATACATGAAGGTGCATATGCTTTGGTTTAGCAGGAATGATCCCTTAGAGAGTTAAATTGACTTATTTGGACAAGTGCCCTTTTAAGAACGGTTTTCCTTTAACAGACTGGTTTGAAAGGTTGAGAACCATGGGCACATAAATTCAAATTGGACTCAGTTTGAATTGGGCAAGTGTATCCAGGCTGCAATTAGCTTTTTGGTCCTTAAAGTGCAAGTGAGCAACTTCCCATGACTACAAGACCAGAGCCTATAATAATAAAAAAAAAAATAATCCCATGGAATGGCCAAGGCGAAGACATTTCTCTCAGGACGTGTCCAAAACCTGTGCCAGCTGTGGTGGGTGCCAGGCAACATAGTAAATATGAAAGCCCTAAGTGGATTCACCAGGGATTGCCACTACTGCGACACCATGCCGATGTGAGACCACAGAAGAGCTACCTTGACACCTGAGAACACAAAAATGGCGGGGGGGAAAGCAAACTGCACTTTTCAGTCATTAGTGGATCTTCCTGCTAAATGTAAAGCATAGACCACTATTGAGAAAATATTTCTTCCAAAGTGCTAGAATACCACAAGTAACTGAGCAACAAAATATTAATTTTACGTGACATCCTATGTCTAACTATGTGCACTGTTACACCATTATATTTCTATGCAAATATCCTTAAGAAGCATGATATCCAAGTCCCTTTCAGGTTCACATGGGCACACGCATCTGGGACGGAGAATAGCAGGTTAATATTTATCACCTTAAATTGTGCGGAGAAAAGGATTGCAAAGTAGCCACCTTTGCAATCTTATCTCCGAAGGGGGGAACTGTAGCAGGAACCCCCCACCCCAATCATTCTGTTTGCACAAACTTCACACACACTCACACTCACACACTACATACGCCACATTTCTGTTATAAATTCATAGAAAATCAACCATACATCGGATTTGCACTGTTCCATTTTATTTTACTCCATGTGACAAGGACTATCAAAGGGGGGTGGCTTGGTTCTGGTCAGCCATAATCCCTTCAGCATACCAGCACATCCACAGGAGCCCTGCCCAGTTGCTATGTCAGCCCTGATAATCCCAGACAGAAGACAATCAAAATAACAAAGAACTTGCATATGTTAGTGGATTCAGCATGGACTGAATCAAAGGACAATGATCAGATCTTCCCTCTGGGGGCAGGAAACTGCAAACTCCCCTTTGTCTCCTGGAAGTGACTCATGGGCAGGGGGAAAGCCAGGTGACAGGACACTCAGGTTACCACCACAAGTCCTCCCTCAACCCCTCCTTTCTGTAATGTATGCATGATGTCAACCCCTTCTGTAATGTATGCATGATGTCAACCCCTCCTTTCTGTAATGTATGTATGATGTTTCTGGGGGTGGGCTTGAACTGGAGGAGGGGAATTTCAAAAGTTTTTATAAGGTCTTGCAGACCATCTTTCTGGGTCTTTTCCTCTCTCCTGCAAGGGAGGGGAACACCCTGTTGCAACAGTTCAATAAAGGCCAAGCCTACAGGCTGCTGTTTTGCTTCCAATTGCTCTGGTTGGTGTCTTTACTTTTTGTCCAAGGGAGCCCTCAGATTTTTCCGTTAACAGGGTGAACCATGGAATAGACCCAGTGAGTTTTATCTGCTAAGGATGATAAGTTGTTGATGTAAACCAGTGCCCAGACCACATGATTCAAACTGATTTTAGCAACGCCAGTGACAAATAGATGAATTTGTCACAGTATGCTCACTGCTGCCGATAGTCTCCTGGAATGTGCATCTACAGAAGATACCGTGGGTGTGTTCTAAGGGCAAAACAACACATGACGTAGGAGATATGTGGACGTCTCATATGGGGGGTTGTTTTTACTTGAGCAAAGCAACAGGGAACTCCAAATTTGATTTCAAGAGGTGTAGATGTGCGGTTAACCTTTTCCTCAGCCAACATTTCCTTTAAAAAAAACACCTTCTCCCCAGCTACATTCCTACCCTTGGTGGGGGAAAAAAATATGAAGTATGAATCAGCTGGGGGCCATTTTGACTGGGAAGCTGACTGCCTTTCCTCTCCTCCCTTTGCTTAGATCGGAGTTGGATCTCCCAGCAGCAGAACAACAGATATTCACGCCTAGTTTGGCCCTCAGACATACTTCCAGTTCTTTATGAGGTGATAGCGAAGTCCAACAGGTCTGACTGGTTTCCCTCATGAACTAAATGTGTGCTCTAGAACATTTCCCAGAATGTTCTCTGTGTTGCACAGGGGTTCAGTGACCGATGCACAGTAGATCCTTAGCGCAAGAGGATAAAAGGTTCCCCGAGGACAGGAACTTTTCGTAACCGGAATAACCCTTTCTCGGTGGCAGATTCTTATACAGAGGGTTGGTTTTGAGCAGAAAACAGAATCCATATTCTAGTTGGTTTGAAGTTTCTCCCTCCAGCCGACCTCACCATTTACATAAGGCTAATCCTGACACCATAAGGGTGGCACTGTGGGTTAAACCACAGAGCCTAGGATTTGCCTATCAGAAGGTCAGCGGTTTAAGCTCCTGCCAACCTAGCAGTTCGAAAGCATGTCAAAGTGCAAGTAGATAAATAGCTACCGCTCCGGCGGGAAGGTAAACGGCGTTTCTGTGCACTGCTCTGGTTCTCCAGAAGCAGCTTAGTCATGCTGGCCACATGACCTGGAAGCTGTACGCCGGCTCCCTCGGCCAATAAAGAGAGATGAGCGCCACAACCCCAGAGTCGGCCACGACTGGACCTTATGGTCAGGGGTCCTTTTACCTTTACCTTAATCCTGACACCAGGATTTTTACATGCAGCTATGAGAAGGGAGTGTGTGGAAAAAATAACAGCAAGAACAGAATTAGGAGGTCAGCAAGTGCTGCGGCTTGTTATCGGACCCCACCTGATAATAATGAGCTTTACCACCATCACTTACATCAGCAACTTTTTGTTTTTTTCTGTGTTCTAGCAGAACACTTTTCTTTTTACTGCGAGGGAAAGCTGTGTTCTGCCCTTGCAGGTCGCAGATTTGCATTGCACTCTGCAGTATTGTTTAACAGAGTAGAAGGTGCCACTCTCTTAAGGGCGGGAGAGGGATGCAAATTTGCAAAGCAACAGACTTCATTGGTGTTATGTACTAACCTTGGATCCTAGAACAATAGGCAAGTAGGATCCTAGAATGCAACAACTGATTGGCTTGCAGGAGAAGACCAATCAGGCTCCAGGAAGAAGTTAATCAGCCTGTTAGGCTGGTAGGATCATAGAATGCAACAACTGATTGGCCTGCAGGAAAAGACCAATCAGGCTCCAGGAGGGAAGCAGAATCAGCCAGTCAGATGGGACTCATTGTGTAAATAATGTATATAAAAGCACGAGGTTTGGGGGGCAATTAAATCACTGTTTTACAAGCTGTAATAAAGAGCATGAAATCACTACAGGACTCTGAGTATATTTCAATTGTGATCAAATGTTGAAAGAGAGAAATAATCTTGAACCTATCAAAATATTGAGCATAACCACACATTTCTAGGAAATCTACCCAAACACAGCCCCTCAGTTTGGAATGAATCATTGCTAATTCTATTATCTGTCTGCCAAGTGTCCAAATCACATAGTTATTCCAGCTCCCTTCAGAGGGTGGATGATCCAGTTATATTCTTAAATCCTGTCTTTGAGTCCAGGTCTGGAGTCTGCCCAGTCAGAGCCTCTTGTGTAAGCCACCATGAAGATGGGCTTTTAAATTAAATAAATGGCCGATTTTTAAAATGTAGCCATTTTGTGTTCACTAGGGCTACAGTCTGGTGACTGGGACACGGCTGGCGCTGTGGTCTAAACCACCGAGCCTCTTGGGTTTGCTGATCAGAAGATTGGCAGTTCGAATCCCTGTGACGGGATGTGCTCCCATTGCTGTGTCCCAGCTCCTGCCAACCTAGCAGTTTGAAAGCATACCAGTCCAGTGCAAATGGATAAATAGGTACCGCTGTGGTGGGAAGGTAAACAGTGTTTCCATGCGCTCTGGTTTCCATCATGGTGTCCTGTTGTGCCAGAAGCGGTTTAGTCATGCTGGCTACATGACCCAGAAAGCTGTCTTAAGACAAACGCTGGCTCCCTCAGCCTGAAAGCGAGATGAGCGCCGCAACCCCATAGTCACCTTTGACTGGACCTAACCATGCAGGTGTCCTTTACCTTTTACCTTACAGTCTGGTGCAGACTTACCTGGGAGTAAGTCCCATTGAACTCAGCGAAGCCTAGTTCTTAGTAGAATTGCAATGTAAGGCTCAGATTCAGCATTTGTTGTCAATGCCAGAGCTCCTTCCTGCGAGACTGAACAGATAAAAGTTCCACAGAGCAGCTACAGAGTGCATTTCTCTCACTGCTGAATAATAAGAGAGCAGGGCTTGCCTCACAAAAAGAGATGTGAATGGTGAGGACTCACGAAGTTTTTAAGACTTATAAAGAGTTGGCCAGGTGGAGAAACCAAACAGGTAAAGAACATGGGGGAAGATATCCCTGGCCCCTCTCTTGTGAGTACAGTGTTACAGTCCTGTTTATGAAGGATTCGGTTTATGAACGCCTCAAAACCGGAAATACTGTCCTGGTTTGCGAACTTTACCTTGGTCTACGAATGGAAGCCGAATGGTGGAAGGGCACCGGTGGTGGGAGGCCTCATTAGGGAAAGTGCGCCTTGGTTTAAGAACGGTTTCGGTTTATGAACAGACTTCCGGAACAGATTAAGTTCGTAAACCGAGGTACCACTGTACAGCAATGTGACTTGGAAGGAGGAACAGACGACCTCCCTGCATTTTAAGCCGCTAGTGTATACATAGCCTTACTAGGGAATAATCCTCATTGAATCCAAAGGGATTTATTTTCAAGTAAACACTGATAGGATGGTGATGTTATTCTCATAGTCACTGCACTGGCTTTCAAAGTGTGCTGCAAATTTATACAGTTTGTCCTTTAGGGCACATTTGTGTATAGAAATGGCCATCCTTAGAACCTGTAATTTGTCTGACACATACAGTGAAACTTCGGGCGTTTCCAGATGATAAAAAAACTCCCTGCTCTGACACATACCCTTGACAAGCCTATTCTTTATTTGTTCATGGTTTACCATACCGAAGAAAAGATCTGAACTTTCCCTGGCTGCCATTCCCAGCAGGAGATTGCGTTTTGTTTGTGTTTCACTGTAGAGGGAATTAATGTGTTTCTGGGTTCTGATGTTTAGAGAAAGAATTCGCTTTTTTGTGTCATGTTGTCACCAGAAAACCATTTTCCCTTTAGTTCTTCAACTGATTCAGTAGTAGGGCGTATGATTATGCATTGCACCCTAAAGAGGAAATGTATCAAATTTTTTTTAAAAAAAGAAGACAGTTTTGGCGCTGTTCTGAATAAAATTTGCACATGCTAATTTGAAGAAATAGATGCCCATCTATATATAATTGCTGCAATTTGTGGGGATTTATTCCCTCTTTTGGCGGTGGTGCATATGTGGCAGGAGAGAATCAAGACTTGGTTTTCAAGAACCAAATGTTTTCCTGAAAACTTAAGTTGCTCTACCATCTACAGAAAACCACTCTTGCCTTCTTCTTTCATCTTGTGCCTAGCAGGTTGACTTGCAGTAGACCCATTTTACTATAGTGTTATATATGGAAGTGAGAGCTGGACCATAAAGAAGGCTGATCGCCGAAGAATTGATGCTTTTGAATTCTGGTGCTGGAGGAGACTCTTGAGAGTCCCAGGGACTGCAAGAAGATCAAACCTATCCATTCTGAAGGAAATCAGCCCTGAGTGCTCACTGGAAGGACAGATCCTGAAGCTGAGGCTCCAATACTTTGGCCACCTCATGAGAAGAGAAGACTCCCTAGAAAAGACCCTGATGTTGGGAAAGATGGAGGGCACAAGGAGAAGGGAACGACAGAGGATGAGATGGTTGGGTAGTGTTCTCGAAGCTACCAGCATGAGTTTGACCAAACTGCAGGAGGCAGTGGAAGACAGGAGTGTCTGGCGTGCTCTGGTCCATGGGGTCACGAAGAGTCAGACATGACTAAACGACTAAACAACAACAGTGATATATATATATATATATATATATATATATATGGAGTAACAAAGGAGGGGGGGGACCCACTACTTGCATTTACATCATCATAGGACTGGGTAAATGAACATAGCAGGTAGCAGTGAATTTTTAGCAACTGATAATAGTTGAAGGGGGGGGGGTGTACACAGGCAGTAATTGCTGTTGCAAGAGCAGGGATTTGTCCCTATTTTTATCTGCTGAAATGTTGGAGGGTGTGACACCCTCACCTAGCAACCATCAACACACTGCATTATCACTCCTAGGTTAGATCTGTACAAGAGCACTTAGGAATTGTTGGGTGGAATCTAAATGGTACCTTTATTCTCCTTGTAAGGCTCTCTGGTAAGAGTGGGGAAGGGAAGGCATTTTGCTGATGCCTGTCAGGAGTCCAGGTGCCCAGCTTAATAGTACAGTAAGCATAGGTAATTGAAAAGGAAGATTTATTGCAAAAACAAACAGAAAGTTCCGGACAACTCTGACAAAGCTTCTGACATCATTAGTCAAGATGACCCTTCTGAAGACTCTTTCCAGTGTCAGCAGAAGATATTGAACTTATGACCCTTACGTCTCTTGTTTTGTTTCCTATCTAGCAGCCCTCCCATTCGCCGACTCTTCGGACTTAATGGATGAGCTCCAACCTCTTCCTGTTCTGAGACGCTGTCTCTGAATCTATTTGCTCCTATTTATGCTTCCTGCAAGCTTTGGCTGCGTTCTAGCCTGCTCTCAACTACAGCCTTATCAATCTGCCCATCAAGGTCAGGAAGAGCCGGCTCTCTCCTGCCTGACTAACATCTAAGCCTCTCTGTTCCTGGCTGCTTTCTGCAGTTGGCTGCAAACCTTTGCTTGGAGCTGGCTCGTTCCTGACAATGCCCCTCCTCCTGTAACGCCAAGCAGCTCCCCCCCCCCCATGAGAGTTGAACAAATTCCTGAACAGAGTGGAAGGTGGCATGGGGGGACTGCACAGGGAAGGGAGAATCGGCATAAATCCCCTCCATTCCTCTTCTGCTGGGTCTAAGTCCTGTGCAAACAAGTAAGGTCACAAATTGGATTTGGCCAATTGTTGTTGTTACTCTGCCATCCTGTCTTGCTCCTTACTTCTTCACATTCAGATTATTAGGCATGCAATCTTATATACATTTACCAAGGAGTCGGAGAGACTTAGTTCTGAGTAAACATGCATAGAGTTGAGCTTCAAGGGTATATTCAGGGCAGGGGTGGATTTAGGAGAGAACAACCGGTTCACCTGCATTGGGCACTGAAACAATGACTTAGAATGGAAGGAGAGAGGCGGTGGGTGCTGGATTTTGCCACTGAAATCTGAAAGCCCATAACACCGAGTAAGTTGGCATTCAGGCTACTGATTGGCTACCCCTGCTTTCTCATATGTGGTTTCTTGTACCCAAGAATGCCTAGGAACTGGAGCAACCAGACCAGGTTGATGGTAACTTTCCCTCTGAAAAGGATGTTCTTAGAGTTGGTTCACATCTGTAGCAATATCTCTCAGTTTATCAACTGAGTGCAGTGCATTTGACGGCTTGCTACTAAATGACTCCATTGAAAGCCTTGTACTGAAAGCCAACAGTAGTTCTATCTGTAGTGTTATATCTGCAGTCTCCACTCAAAAGTCAACCCATGATGCTGCTGTCGTCAAGTTATGAAGAAGATGTATGGGTGAGGCAGCCCTGTGTCTCTCCCTGTGTCATTTTCCTGGTTCAGGTTTTCATTCATTCATTCCCTTAGGAGAGAGAAATGAAGGTGTTGGTGGCGGCCCTTTCTGGCCTCACAAGCCATTACAAGAAAATAATTATCCTTCCCCCACAAAAAATGGCATGGCTGTTTTTTCTCCCCAGTCAGCACTGATGTAAAGGAGACAAACAGCTTTGTCCAAAGTGACCCATCACATTAAGTTTGTGCAATTTCTTTCTATACACCTACCCAATAAACAGCGAATGGGCGAGATCCAGAAGTGTGAAAGCTGCCCGTGAGTCAAAAGTTTTAGCCTGGCAGATCCTGTCTCTCTCTGTCAGGTCTTTTCTCCTAATGTGTGAAAGGCTATTTCCTGCTGACTCACCTCCAGTCAATCCCTTTATGCAAGCGAACATAAAAGAATAATCCACATGGAAGATAAGATACACTCTGAGTCACTGGTTATGGGAACCCCCCCCCCATTTGTTACTATGGGTTGAAAACAACCAATACTCGGTGTAGATCCATTAAAACCAATAGATTTAAGTTAGCCATGGCTCGCTTAAGTCCATTGAGTTCAATGGGTCTCTTCTGAGTACAAGTGCCTCCAGAGCATCAGTGTTTTGCAGAAGGTGTTCAAATGCATACTGGACTGGAAACCCACCAGAGCACAACACATAACTTTTAAAAACAACAATAGACTTTTTGCAGTTTGGAAATACATTGGAAAATGTAGGATGAACGGCTAATGGAAAGATGTGTAAACACTCCACTAATAAATCAAGATGAATGCTCATTGTCATATAACTTCCTTGTAAACAAATCAGTGTGAATGCTTAATAAAGACCAGCTGTAGTCTAACCACTATCTATGCTTTGATTGGTAGTTAATTGTATAGGGCCATCGGTGTACATCACATGTTAGATCATAGATTGATCCCTATTCTAAAGAACTTTTGGACTAAAGAAATGTGTTTAGTCTGTGCCCTGGTCCAAGAACTGTTGGGTCGATAGGATTAGCAAACACACTTGAATTCTAATTATGCATTCAATGTGCATACCAGGTTTCCTTGCTTTTATCTTCATTGGTTGAAAAATTACAATGAGAGAAAGAGAGCTATGGCAGAATACAACACAAAAACCTGGAAGTTGAACTTGAAACCAGTATCTAAGAAGGCTGGAGGGATATGTTTTACTACAACTATCATCATCCCTGATGACTGGGGCAAACCAGCCAAATGGGTGGGATAATAATAATAATAATAATAATAATAATAATAATAATAATATAATTAGCAATGCTTGCTGGGGCTGCAGTAGTCTGCAATGTCTGTAGGGTACCACCAGACAATGTCTGGACTGTACCACAATGTCTGGAGCAATCCCTGTCTCTGAGTCTAACCCACCTCACAGGGCTGTTTGAAGGATCAAAATCGGGAGAACCATGTATGTTGCCTTTTGCTTGCTGGAGGAAAGATGGAATAGAAATGTAACAAACACACAAACCAAGAGAGGTGTTGCAGGCCACAACTTATGGATAGTGACCTACGTTCAGACTGGTGGGTCACCAGTTGCACAGCCTTGCTTTACCCCCTGGATCTGCTCATCAGGCCAGGTTTTTTTTAATATCCACATTTGGCAACCTATTCTGTGTATGCACTGAGGAAGGGGGAGAGGTAGAAGGAGAGGATGTCTCTGCAGTGGTACCTCTGGTTAAGAACTTAATTCGTTCCGGAGGTCCGTTCTTAACCTGAAACTGTTCTTAACCTGAGGTACCACTTTAGCTAATGGGGCCTCCTGCTGCCACTGTGCCGCCGCCGCCCGATTTCTGTTCTCATCCTGAAGTAAAGTTCTTAACTCGAGGTACTATTTCTGGGTTAGCGGAGTTTGTAACCTGAAGTATCTGTAACCTGAGGTAGCACTGTACTACTCTTGGATTTCGCCCTCAGCCATTCCTGTCTTTTAAAATAAAATCAACATCCCTGCACACTGTACTTCTTTCAGGCCCAAATAGAACACCACTGCATGCATCGCCACACTTCTGCCACGACAACTGCCTTGCGGGGGAAAAATATGACACCTTCAACTAAAGCCTAAAATGACAGAGACAAAGAGATTGACTCATGCTGGCAGATGGTTTAGATTTGTATTTGCAACCACGAAAAGGTTGTAATAATTCAGTTCATGTGTTTTGTGCTGTCGTCTTGAATGGAATTTGCTGCTTCTTTTTTGCACTTTTACTTTTCGACTTTGCTCCAGAGCAGTTCTTCCTTGCTCTTTCCTCCTCCTCCAGTGAGGAGGTTGGCCCAGCCTTTACAGGGGCGGTTTTGTTTGTGAATGAGAGAGCGATTTAGCCTTTTGTAATTACCACTTTGTGCAGGATGAGGACGAATCATGAGGACGCAAAATCAAGCACACAGGCTGAAATTGCTACTTCCAAAACAACTGAGGATGTAATGTCGGAGGATCAATGTCGGAGGAAGAGAGCAAGAGTGCAGTAGACCTGGGATAACATCTAACCTAATCATGCATTGGGGCTCCATTTCTTGATTCCCCCGCCCCACACATGGTGGGAGTGCCACTAGTGAAAAAATACTGTCTGTCAGTCTTCAACCAGTAGTGGCTCCTGCCACCAACTAAAGACCACAGCAACAGCAGCTTCTGTCTCACTTTCACAGAATGCAAGATCGATAACGTGCAGACCAGCCCTATGAAAGTCCACTGAGCTGCTCAAATTGAACAGAATGAGACATAGTCTCAAGTACAGACCTAAATGACAGAAGAAGAAGAAGAAGAAGAGGAGGAGGAGGAGGAGGAGGAGGAGTTTGGAACTGATATCCCACTTTATCACTACCCTAAGGAGTCTCAAAGCGGCTAACATTCTCCTTTCCCCTCTTCCCCCACAACAAACACTCTGTGAGGTGAGTGAGGCTGAGAGACTTCAGAGAAGTGTGACTGGCCCAAGGTCACCCAGCAGCTGCATGTGGAGGAGCGGAGACGCGAACCCAGTTCACCAGATTATGATTCTACCGCTCTTAACCACTACACCACAGTGCAGCGTTCATGGTTACTTAAGACTCGCTTCTGAATATACAGTGGTACCTCAGGTTACAGACGCTTCAGGTTACAGATTCCACTAACCCAGAAATAGTACCTCGGGTTAAGAACTTTACTTCAGGATGAGAACAGAAATCGCGCGACGGCAGTGGGAGGCCCCATTAGCTAAAGTGGTACCTCGGGTTAAGAACAGTTTCAGGTTAAGAACGGACCTCCAGAACGAATTAAGTTCTTAATCCGAGGTACATGCAATCAGGCTGATTTAGGACATATGCAGGAGGAGAAATATTTTAATCCAGTACTGCAGTGTGTGCCCAGTAAGGTTGTATTCAGAAGCTCTACCTTCCAACAGCATTACTGAAACATCTGCTGAAGAATAAGAGAGCTGTCATCTCAACCTCTCTGGCTCCTGCAATGTGCTGGGAATGTCTGTGCCAGCTCTACTGCCTTTGCGCACAGAGCCTCCTTCTGTGTCCCTTACCTTTCCCTCCCTCAAAGATCAGGCCACAGAATGCTTTGTTTCCCTATTGAGCTTTGTGCAGAAAGAAAAAAGCCACCCAGTGTGGCAGACATGGGGAAAGAATGAAGCCTGTTGATAACGCAGGAGGCGTGTGGGGCTCTTCTGATTGGCTTTCTGGTCTAGTGGATTGCATCTGAGCTGTGCCCTTTGGTTTGACACCCCGCTGGGACATGCGCCTTCCCCCAGATCATGGTGAGCAGGGGCCCTTCCAGAAAGTCCACTTTAATGCACATTCATTATGATTTGTGCTCATTATGTTATCAAGGCGGTCATATGGAGCAAGCTTGTTTTCTCCTGCTCTGGAGGGTAATAATAATAATAAAAATAAATTATTATTTATACCCCACCCATCTGGCTGAGTTTCCCCAGCCACTCTGGGCAGCTCCCAATCAAGTGTTAAAAACAACACAGCATTAAATATTAAAAACTTCCCTAAACAGGGCTGCCTTCAGATGTCTTTTAAAGATAGGATAGCTGCTTATTTCCTTCACATCTGAAGGGAGGGCGGTCCACAGGTCGGGTGCCACTACCGAGAAGGCCCTCTGTCTGGTTCCCTGTAACCTCACTTCTTGCAATGAGGGAACCACCAGAAGGCCCTAGGCACTGAATCTCAGTGTCCGGGCTGAAGGGGGTGGAGACGCTCCTTCAGGTATACAGGACCGAGGCCATTTAGGGCTTTAAAGGTCAGCACCAACACTTTGAATTGTACTCAGAAATGTACTGGGAGCCAATGCAGATCTCTCAGGACCAGTGTTATGTGGTCCCGGCGGTCACTCCCAGTCACCAGTCTAGCCGCCGCATTCTGGATTAATTGCAGTTTCCAGGTCACCTTCAAAGGTAGCCCCACGTAGAGCGCATTGCAGTAGTCCAAGCGGGTAGGACTCGAACCAACGGCTTTGTGTTACAAGAAAGGAGATTCCGACTAAACATCAGAAAAAAACTTTCTGACAGGAGGAGCTGTGCAACAGTTGAATGGTCTCCCTTGGGCACTGGCGGAGGAAGGGGGCGGGGTAAGTGGTCTGTTCCGGGTACCATCCCTGGTGGGATGCCATCGTGTCTGCCCCCGTGCACTGCTGGGACGTGCGCCAGGCACCACCCCCTGCTAGCAGCACGCCATGCCCCACGGGCAGCGTGCCAGCCACGCCCCTGCCTGTTCTCTGCTCCCAGTGCTGGATCATGCAGCTCTGCCACTGCTCTCAGGAGGTCATGGACTCTCCTTCCTTGGAGATTTTTAAGCAGAGGTTGGATGGCCATCTGTCATGGAAGCTTTAGCTGAGATTCCTGAGTTGCAGGGGGTTGGACTAGATGACCGTCGGGGTCCCTTGCAATTCTACAATTCTATGATTCTATGATATGTGGTTCTGTCTACAATGCTATTTGAGCCTGCAGAAGTTGCAGGCCAGTCATACGGCTTCTTTTCCAATCATTGCTTATCTTGTAACTGCCTAATGAAAGCATGTAATTTTCTCAGGGGTGCATGTGTATGCACTACAGCAGGGGTCAGCAAACTTACCGTGCCTCAGGCCAGTGTCTCCAGTGCTGATTGCGTGGCGGGCTGGAGGGCAGGGGAGCGTGTGCCCATACGTGTCCGCAAACGCTATTTCCAGCTCACTACTGGGTGGGAGGAGCACCGGAAGTAGCTTGTGCGCATGTGCACAGGCCTCCTCCGACCTGGATATGCACCAGAAATAACACTTGCGCATGCGCAAATAACGCTTGCGCATGCGCACAAGCTATTTCTGGTGCTCCTCCAACCCAGAAGCGGGCAGCTGCGCAGCACAGCACCGGTAAGAGTGGGCAGCAGGGGTCGCCATGGGTTGGATAAACGAGTCCCTCGGGCCTTATCCGGCCCACAGACCTTAGTTTGAGGACCCCTGCACTACAGCCTTTCCAGACAGCAATAGTATGGTAACATTGGAAATGCATTGCATCTCCAACCAACAAGCCAAAGAACCAATAAAACAGAATGAATAAAACAGAATTATTGCATCAATAATAGTAAACCTCTTCTCTGGAGGGACCCAAAGCTTGATTTGTTTGCAGAGAGATTAGATGAGCTCGGCTTTTTAACGAGCATTCTTCCTGATTTCTTTGTGAGGAGATCAGATGGCATTGTGTCAAGCAACTGTAGTTCCACACTGTCCAGGGCATTTCCCTGTCACTTTCCTTACAGCAAAAATAAAAATAAAAATCTTTGGGGGAAGCAAGAGTGCTTTGCCGGAGCTCCAATTCAGTCTGCTTGAATTGTGTAGCCTGGGTTTGTCCAAAATAGGGAGAGTCTGGAAGCAGGATGGCATGCTGCAGGAAAACCCCGAGCAAAACACCAGCCTGGAGCAGTGCCAAGTTACAGGCTCAGCTCTAGCTCCTGCAATTTGCCGCCTTCAGCTTTCTAAGCTGCCTGCGACAAACTTGAGCAGACGAAAACAATATAGATGGTGGGTCAAATTGCACATGACACATAGCCGTGCAATTCTCTCCCCCCCTCCCCACACTTTTTATAAACTTTGAAGAATGGGATTGAGAGTGGGAAGTGACTAGAGGAAGGAGTTTAATTCTTCCTGTTATTTGGCTGCTCAAAATGTCCCGCTCCCCATTTTCCTACCCCTGCAAGATACAGCCAGAGGGCAGGAAATTGTGGGTAGACATGAGGTGGGAAGGAAAAGTATTAGGCGACCCCTTTCCTTTAGAGTCTCATCATGCTCTCAACAGCAGCCTCCAGGACTGCTTTGCAGTTTTAAAAAACTTGGGAAGACTCACATGACTGAGCATCCCACAAGTAGCTTTAATTGCAAAATCCAATGCATGCCAGATTAATGTACCCTATTTTTCGCTCTATAACACGCACCCGACCATAACACGCACGTAGTTTTTAGAGGAGGAAAATCCGTAGGCATGCCACCTGTAGGCATTTCCTCCATAACACGCACAGACATTTCCCCTTACTTTCTAGGAGGAAAAAAGTGAGTGTTATGGTGCAAAAAATACGGTATTTATACCAGCCTGGTGGTGGCTTCTAGCTGTTTTGGAATACGACTCCCATCAGTCTGTCCGAAACATCTGGTGGGTACCATATTGGAGAAGGCTGAATTATGATTCATGACATCTCTGCCTGTTCAGATTCAATGAACAATAAATAACTGTTGGCTATTGGTCTTTGGAAACTTAGACTGTACTAAAATATAGCATTTAACCACATTACCTGAAATTGGTTTGGGAATTAATATTACTGAGATGCCTAGCGAATTATTTTCTAAATGTGAATATGGCTTCTTCTTTTTTTATTTGCATGTATGCTCATCTTAGAATATAATATTGCTTCTTGACTTAAAAGTATTCAATATCCATCCTGATTCACTTGCACAAAACTTAGTGCTGGATCGACTATGCCTGGTATTTCCTGAGAAACAGGGCACTTATCTGACACTGAGCAATCATCTTGATTTGCTCGCAGGACATTTATATAACTTCTTGTTGATCTTTCATTCATCCCACACTTTTAAATGCATTTCCCCACCACTTTCCGAACTGGAAAAAGTATGCTTTGTTTGTTTTAAGTGGGTTTATTCTGCTAGGTGACAGAGCACTTCAATCCACTTTAAATGTGCAAACCTGAAGGTCTGGTATGTGCTTGATTCCATCCAGCAAAATACAGACAGCCTGGAGGCACTGCCAGACTACTCTGATTTCAGAAAGAGGAAGAAGGAACACATCCGGTTTCCATAGCTTAGGCCCTTAGCCTATGCAACAGCAGCCAGATAAGTATGGTTAGTGTAACCCACAGAACAGGATCCCTACATTCACAGCTGATGCATCCCCCCAAAATTCATAGATGCTTAGAACTGTAGTGTTGGAAGGGATCACCTCGTAGTCCAAACTCCCTGCAATGCAGGAATATGCAGGTGGCCCATGTGTGGATTGAACCCGCGACCTTGGCGTTATCAGCACCCTGCTCTAATCAACTGAGCTAACCCCATAATACTTCCCATAGGAAATCAAAATGCTTGTTTACAAAGCTGTTGTACCACCAACCTTACTGCATGCTTGTGAAACATGGACCACTTATAAACGCCATCTCCAACTCCTCAAAAGATTCAATCAGTGGTGTCTCCAAACATTTTTACACATCACTTGGGAAGACAGACAAACTAATGCCAGTGTATTGGAAGAAGCAAATATCACCAGTGTCGAAGCAATGATTCTTCTACATTAACTTTGTTGGACCGGTCATGTTGTGCGGATGCCTGATTATTGTCTGCCAAAGCAACTACTTTATTCCGAACTTATAAATGGAAAGCATAAAGCTGGTGATCAACAAAAGAGGTTTAAAGACAGTCTCAAGGCAAATCTAAAAAAATGTAGTATAAACACCAACAACTGGGAAACACTGGCCTGCGAGTGCTCCAATTGGAGAACAGCCTTTACCAAAGGTATCATGGGCTTTGAAGACACTTGAATGCAGGACGAAAGGAAGAAACGTGCTAAGAGGAAGGCACGCTTGGCAAATCCACATCGTGATCAACTCCCACCCGGAAACCTATGACCCCACTGTGGAAGGACATGTTGATCCAGAATTGGCCTCCACAGTCACTTACGGACTCACTGTTAAAACCGTGTTAATGGAAGACAATCTTACTCGGCTACGAGTAACTGCCAAAGAAGAAAAACTTCCCAAGTTGCCAGTTGTGTGCTACCATGCTGAACCAGAAACATAGGACGCCAGGTCTTAGTTATCTCTTATTGCTCTCCAGGATCCAACCTTGGAACTTGCTGAGGCAGAGGTCTCAGGGCGTCAGAACAATGGGAGTTTTTTGGTACCTGTCATTAGACACTGCTTTGTCAGCACTCCCGTTTTTCGGCTCTGCTGACTTTTACTCCTATTATTAGATATCTTTTTCTACCCGGCGTCGTTTCAGAGAGAAATATCAAAGAGGTATTTGTCTCCCTGGGGTGTATAGCATATCTTGTTGTTGTACCACAGACAGTCGGCTAAGTTCACAGCCTCAGCAGAATTGTACAATTACACTGACTCTTAAGTTAATTTATCTGAAGCCTCATTGAAATTAACAGGGCACTGGGCAAGTCAATCATCATGACTTCACCTAAATCCCATTGGAACTAAGGGCAACTAAGTCTGGATCCAGCCCAAAGTTTTGTGCTTTTTTGTCCCCCCCCCCCCAAGTTTCAAAAAGAAGAAACTATTTTTTACACACACACACTTGCTTACATTAAACCATAGCCCATATCAGTACATTTATGGGGTTCCCTAAACCCCTGGACTCCCCCCCCTTAGCTTCCAAAATTTATTTTCCTTTTTAAACTGCATCTGATTGCATTTATCCAAATTATTGTACTTCATTTTTATCCTTTGCTATTTTAAATTACAAGTGCTATGTCAATCCTGCTAATGTTTTTAAGATTTTTACAGTGTTCTTTAATATATTCTATAAAGTTATGCCATTCTCTATTAAATTTGTTATCCTCTTGGTGCCTGATCTTCCCGGTCAGCCTTGCCATCTCCGCATGGTCCATCATCTTCATTATCCGTTCTTCTTTTGATGGGGCTCTTTCTTCTTTCCATCCCTGGGCAAATGGATCCAACCCAAAGTTAATACTCTGCTCTTCTCCCTCTGCCCATAGTTTTGAACACTGCATAAGAAGCAAAATTAGTTTCTGGCAACTCTTAACTTTCAGCAACCTGTAGTTGCAAACAAATTACTGAGTTGGTGCCTCCCAAATTTCTTCCGGGTGGCTGCACCACCGTTTGCTGTAGTTTCTCTCTCCCAAGGGGCAGAGAATACTACAAAGAGGCAGTGGCATGAGAAGGCAAAACCGTAGAAAGGGCATCAAGCCCTTGGTTGTCTTGAATTCAGTTTAGTCTGCATTTAAAGACAAACCTACCTAGATTGCATTTTCCAAAACAACGTACAAATCAAAACACAGCCCCCCTTTGAAATCTGCACTTCTCCGATATTTATAATGCAGTCCTCCAGCCAAGTAATGCGTACAAAAATGCACATACTAGGGTAGAGTGTGCTACACTTGACACTAATTATTTTGCTTACAGTCTTACTGACAGCGACCCTGACACTCTCATGGCAACAACTTCTAAAGAACCTCATACTGCGGATAGATTGCTGAAACCGGGTTCATCTTCTCCATCGCTATCGCTAGGGAAAAGATCAGGAAATTGCACAGGTGTCTTTCTTTGAGATGAAGGGCTATTGGCAAATCCACACCATGATCAACTCCCGCCCGGAAACCAATGTCCCCACTGTGGAAGGACGTGTGGATCCAGAATTGGCCTCCACCGTCACTTACGGACTCATTGTTAAAACCGTGTTTATGGAAGACAATCTTACTCGGCTACAAGAGATCACCAAAGAAGAAGAAGCAGGTGGGAGGACTTTGGTAATATTTCATAATATGGTGCCCTTCGTGAGGCCAAAATTTGGCACCTCCAAATGGATCTTCTCAATTGTGTATCTTCTCAATTTTGCACCTCCTCGGCTCAGCACCCTGTCCAGGGGAACTGCTCTCCATCAGGTGTTGAGTACTATTGTGTCAGGGACGCGGGTGGCGAAGTGGGTTAAACCACAGAGCCTAGGACTTGCCGATCAGAAGGTCGGCGGTTCAAATCCCCTTGATGGGGTGAGCTCCCGTTGCTCGGTACCTGCTCCTGCCCACCTAGCAGTTCGAAAGCACGTCAAAGTGCAAGTAGATAAATAGGTACCGGTCCAGCGGGAAGGTAAACAGCGTTTCCATGTGCTGCTCTGGTTCGCCAGAGTGAACCATGCTGGCCACATGACCCAGAAGCTGTACGCCGGCTCCCTCGGCCAATAAAGCAAGATGAGCGCCACAACCCCAGAGTCGGCCACGACTGGACCTAATGGTCAGGGGTCCCTTTACCTTTACCTTACTATTGTGTCAGGGACTGGCTGGATGAGGAAGAGTGGTGAGAACCATCTGTCCAAGAGGGCACAGAAGACAACAACTTACGGTAGATCCTGGATCCTGGTGGTGGGACACTGAAAAGCAGTCTGCAGAAGGGATGAGCTGGGAGATGCTAGAAGCAGAGGGTCTGAGCGATCAAGGGGGACGGAGGTCAGGAGTAGGAGACCTTTCCCGGACAGTGTTAAAGGTTGAGAGTCACAGTGTGAATGCAGATTCAGACAGAGAAGAGTCAGAGGTCGCCCTGGCTACCCAGCAGCAGGCCAGTCGCAGTCCTGCTGGCTCTCCTCCCCCTCTGACACCCCACATGAGGAGAATCCTGCGCATTGCTGAGCCAGACAGGCCCAGAGGAGGAGCTCACCGCTTCGACGCAGCCTTCATTTGCTTCGGAGAGATCCAGAGTGAAAGACTATAGGGAAAGGGGAAGAGCTAGTAGCTTCAGCAATGTCTCAGCTGGCTTAAGACGGACTGTGAATAAAAAGCTAACTGCATTCCGTGCCTCCTCTGTGTGTGTGTGTGTGTGTGTGTGTGCGCGCGCGCCTGCCCTGTAGTTGTCCTGACTTGCTTGACAGCTCCTTGACATACTGGCATGAGTGGGACCTGTTTCCAAAGCTTACTGCAGTGCCCACAGGGTGGTTCACAATGCAAATGCAGAGGGAAGGATTAAGGCCCCCCCTTCCTGACCTGCTGTGTTCCCAGTGAACATTGCCTCCCGTGTCTGTCACTGAAGAAAGACAAAAATTATGACATAATTCATGGGTAGGCAAACTAAGGCCCCGGGGCCAGATCTGGCCCAATTGCCTTCTAAATCTAGCCCGTGGACAGTCTGGAAATCTGTGTTTTTACATGAGTAGAATGTGTCCTTTTATTTAAAATGCATCTCTGGGTTATTTGTGGGGCATAGGAATTCATTCATTTTTTTTTTTCAAAATATAGTCCGGCCCCCCACAAGGTCTGAGGGACAGTGGACTGGCCCCCTGCTGAAAAAGTTTGCTGACCCCTGACATATTTGCAAGTGATGCAATTAGCATATTGTGCAGTTAGGCCGTGTGTGTGTGTGTGTGTGTGTGTGTGTGTGTGTGTGCTGCCCGGACTAAACCCCTGGTTCCCAGCTTACCTCTGGCAGCTGGCTAGGGTTTCGCCTTGGCACTGTTCTGTCAGCCTATTCTTCGGCAGGCACAAACCACACCTGACCTACATTACGTCCCTGCCTATTAGGCTGGGACAGCTGCCTAGCTGGGCTGGGAACAGCAGCATGAGATGACAGGAAGAACAGGAATTCTGCAGATAGGAGATCTGCCTGGCCCTGGACAGAATGATACAAGTATGCAGCAGCTGTTTTACAAGACTTCACTTTGCAAATGTGCCATATGGATCTTAACAGGGTGTAGGTTCCTGGCATAACAGCTGGCTAAACTCTCTGTCATTTGAGCTGCTGTAGGATAGAGCACTTCCCCTCCCTCCTGCTCGAAAGCACATTTGCAACTAACTAACCCCAGTTTGTTAAAGGTTGCTGGGAATTGTAACTCTGTGAGGGGTAAAACTAAAGGGCCCAGAATTCTTTGAGGGAAGGAATGTGCTTTGAATGTGCTTTAGAGGTATAGCATGTACACAGCCAGATCGTGAAGCTGAGGCTCCAATACTTTGGCCACCTCATGAGAAGAGAAAACTCCCTGGAAAAGACCCTGATGTTGGGAAAGATTGAGGGCACAAGGAGAAGGGGACGACAGAGGACGAGATGGTTGGACAGTGTTCTCGAAGCTACAAACATGAGTCTGACCAAACTGCGGGAGGCAGTGGAAGACAGGAGTGCCTGGCGTGCTCTGGTCCATGGGGTCATGAAGAGCCGGACACGACTAAACGACTAAACAACAACAGCATGTACACAGTCCTTCTCTGAAAGCTATGCAGACTTTCTCTACCCTCTTAATCCTTTCACATTTGACCAGAATGTCTTGCAAACCACTTGCTGCTGCTCAGAGGTCACCATCTCCCTGGTCAGCTCAGGACTATTATTATGGAACAGTGTTCCCCAGCATCAAGGTTTCATCTGTTGCGTGTTGCCTTCACAATATATTAGCGATTCATGTTCCATAGACATAAAACTCTGTGTGTCTTTCCGTTGTGTGCCTAATTAAGGTGTCCGTAACACCCTGTGCTTTCAGCAGAGTTGGTTCCACTTTTGTGTTCCTTGTATTCTTTGCTTCCTTCTTATTGTTCCAGCCAGTCGCTCGGAACATTTCAGCAGGCTGCCATTGTTTACCTTCACTTGCACCCCTTGTTTATATTACATTCTCAGATTGTTCCCTTCGTTGTGCCATTTGAATACCACAACACCCAACTGTTCGCGTTATTGTCTTCACAATTACATTTTCAGCATTGCTCGGTGCATGCAGGTGTGGACCTCCCCTCCCTCTCTTGCTGAACAGCGATGATCGAAAGAGCAGGGCTCAATCCTGTGTACAGTAACCAAAGTAAACAGGAATGTAGGGCTCCCTGCTGCTATGCAATTCTCTGACAGAGCCCTATGGCGAAAGGAACAGCTGCATCTGCCTCTCTTGCTTCTTTAAAATTCTCTACAGCTGACAATGTGAAAAATTGCACTTTTTAAAATCGAAAAGGTAGAAGATCGTTGGCCATATCCTGTAGCAGTCCCAGCACAGATGAAAGAAGCTAATACTTCTTTCTTATACTTAACTTATGCTTCTTTTTTCCATTTTTTAAAATTAATTTTCCAAATTTATATCAAACATAAAAGAAAAACATTACAATATAAAACAAATAAACATTTATCCTAACTGTTAAAATCCCAATTTTATTATCATTGTTGGGTGACTTCCTCAAATCCCCCTAGCTGAATTTCCATATAAGTCATTGTAGCAGTTTTCCAGTACTTCTTTCAGATGAAATAAACTTAGTCAATTAACATCTTTCTTTCTTTTCATATTATCCTGTAGCCATAATATTATACAATTTAACATATTTAACTCCTAGGCCAATTTGGTACTTACAAATAATTCTACTTATCTTATCTTAGCATGTTTAACTAAATAATCCTTAAATTTCTTCCATTCTTCTTGGTGCTCCTCCTCTTTCTGTTCGCGGATTCTTCCAGTCAGGTCGGCCAGCTCCAGAAAGTCCATCATCTTCATCTGCCATTCCTCCACTGTAGGCATTTTTTGTAGTTTCCAATTTTTGGCTAACAAAATTCTTGCTGCAGTTGTGGCATACAAAAACAATCTAACGTCTATCTTGGGCAATTCCAAACCAATTATTCCAAGTAGAAAGGCCTCTGGTTTTTTTAATAAATGTATATTTCAACATCTTTTTCAGCTCGTTATAAATCTTTTCCCAGAAGTCTTTCACCTTGGGACACGTCCACCACATATGATAAAATACTTTACTTATACTTCTTACAATCATAGAATCATAGAGTTGGAAGAGACCTCAAGGGCCATCGAGTCCAACCCCCTGCCAAGCAGGAAACACCATCAGAGCACTCCTGACATATGGTTGTCAAGCCTCTGCTTGAAGACCTCCAAAGAAGGAGACTCCACCACACTCCTTGGCAGCAAATTCCACTGTCCAACAGCTCTTACTGTCAGGAAGTTCTTCCTAATGTTCAGGTGGAATCTTCTTTCTTGTAGTTTGGATCCATTGCTCCGTGTCCACTTCTCTGGAGCAGCAGAAAACAACCTTTCTCCCTCCTCTATGTGACATCCTTTTATATATTTGAACATGGCTATCATATCACCCCTTAACCTCCTCTTCTCCAGGCTAAACATACCCAGCTCCCTTAGCCGTTCCTCATAAGGCATCGTTTCCAGGCCTTTGACCATTTTGGTTGCCCTCCTCTGGACACGTTCCAGTTTGTCAGTGTCCTTCTTGAACTGAGGTGCCCAGAACTGGACACAGTACTCCAGGTGAGGTCTGACCAGAGCAGAATACAGTGGCACTATTACTTCCCTTGATCTAGATGCTATACTCCTATTGATGCAACCCAGAATTGCATTGGCTTTTTTAGCTGCCACGTCACACTGTTGGCTCATGTCAAGTTTGTGGTCAACCAAGACTCCTAGATCCTTTTCACATGTACTGCTCTCAAGCCAGGTGTCACCCATCTTGTATTTGTGCCTCTCATTTTTTTTGCCCAAGTGCAATACTTTACATTTCTCCCTGTTAAAATTCATCTTGTTTGTTTTGGCCCAGTTCTCTAATCTGTCAAGGTCGTTTTGAAGTGTGAACCTGTCCTCTAGGGTGTTAGCCACCCCTCCCAGTTTGGTGTCATCTGCAAATTTGATCAGGATGCCCTTGAGTCCATCATCCAAGTCGTTGATAAAGATGTTGAATAAGACCGGGCCCAAGACAGAACCCTGTGGCACCCCACTAGTCACTCTTCTCTAGGATGAAGAGGAACCATTGATGAGCACCCTTTGGGTTCGGTCAGTCAGCCAGTTACAAATCCACTGAGTGGTAGCATAGTCAAGACCACATTTTACCAGCTTCTTTACAAGAATATCATGGGGCACCTTGTCAAATGCCTTGCTGAAATCAAGGTAGGCTACATCCACTGCATTCCCTTCATCTACCAGGCTTGTAATTCTGTTAAAAAACGAGATCAGGTTAGTCTGACATGACTTATTTTTCAGAAATCCATGCTGACTATTGGTGATCACAGCATTCCTTTCTAGGTGCTCACAGACTGTTTGCTTAATGATCTGCTCCAGAATCTTCCCTGGTATTGATGTCAGACTGACTGGGCGGTAATTATTTGGGTCCTCTCTTTTCCCCTTTTTGAAAATAGGGACAACATTTGCCCTCCTCCAGTCTGCCGGGACTTCGCCTGGTCTCCAGGAATTCTCAAAGATGACTGCCAGTGGTTCTGAGATCACATCTGCCAGTTCTTTTAATACTCTTGGATGCAGTTCATCTGGCCCTGGAGACTTGAATACATCTACACTAGCCAAGTATTCTTGTACTATCTCCTTAGTTATTCTGGGCTGTGTTTCCTCTGCTGAATCATTTGCTCCAAATTCTTCAGGTCGGGCATTGTTTTCTTTATCGGAGAAGACTGAGGCAAAGAAGGCATTGAGGAGTTCAGCCCTTTCTGTGTCCCCTGTTTGCATTTCACCATCTTCTCCTCTGAGTGACCCCACTGTTTCTTTGTTCTTCCTTTTGCTACGAACATACCCATAAAAGCCTTTTTTGTTGCTTTTAACCTCTCTAGCAAGCCTGAGTTCATTCTGTGCTTTAGCTTTTCTGACTTTGTGTCTACACGTGCTGACTATTTGTTTGAATTCCTCTTTGGTGGTTTTCCCCCTTTTCCATTTTTTGTACACATCCTTTTTTAATCTTAACTCAGTTAAAAGTTCTTTAGTTAGCCACCCTGGCTTCTTTAGGCACCTTCCATGTTTCCGTCTCATTGGTATTGCCTGAAGTTGTGCTTTTACTATCTCCCTCTTAACAAACTCCCAGCCATCATGAACTCCCTTTCCTTTTAGTATTACTGTCCATGGGATCTCACCCAGCACTTCCCTAAGTTTTATGAAGTCGGCTTTCTTAAAGTCAAGAAATTGAGTCCTAGTATGCTTGGCTGCTCCTTTCCGCTGTATAGTAAACTTCACAAGAGCATGATCACTCGCGCCTAATGATCCTTCCACTTCTACCCCACTAACCAGGTCATCAACATTGGTTAGGACCAGATCTAAAATGGCTATTCCTCTTGTTGCTTCTCCCACTTTCTGGACAATGAAGTTGTCTGCAAGGCCAGTGAGGAATCTGTTTGACCTTATGCTCTTGGTTGAGTTTGACATCCAACAAATATCCGGGTAATTGAAGTCCCCCATTATTACTGTCTCCCTTCCTTTTGCATGCTTGGCCATCTGTTCCAGGAAGGCATCATCTATGTCCTCCGTTTGGCTTGGGGATCTATAGTAAACTCCCACAGTGAGGTCACTGTTATTCTTCGCTCCCTTAATTTTGACCCAAATGCTCTCACTTTGGCTTTGAGGTTCTAAATCCTGGATCTCTTCACAGGTATACACATCCCTGACATATAACGCCACTCCTCCTCCTTTCTTGTCTGGTCTGTTTCTCTGAAATAGATTGTATCCCTCCATTATTACATTCCAATCGTGGGACTTATCCCACCAGGTTTCAGTGATGCCTATTATGTCATATTTAGTTTGCTGTACCAAGAGCTCAAGCTCATCTTGTTTATTTCCCATGCTTTGTGCATTAGTGTACAGACATTGAAGTCCATTAATCATTCCCCCGTGTCTTTTATTTAAGGATTTTTTCCTCCCACCACTAGGTCTGTGTGCTGTTTGCTCCATTTGGTCTATGACATTTGGATGATCATCTTCATCAATTGATAGACTCCTACCTTCAGGAGCACTGTCTCCCTCCTCCACATTAGTCAGTTTAAAGCCCTCCTGATGAGGTTTCTGAGATTTTTGGCAAAAACATTCCTCCCAACCATTGTGAGGTGCAGCCCATCGCTTGCCAGAAGTCCATCTTCAAGAAACCATGATCTATGATCCATCTTAGATCCATGATCTAAGAATCCAAACCATTCCTGTTTACACCATTTGCGAAGCCAGCTGTTCACTTCCACTATTTTTCCCTCTCTTCCTGGGCCACGTCGTTCAACTGGGAGGACAGATGAGATGACAATTTGTGCATTTAATTGCTTCAATTTCCTGCCCAGAGCCTCGTAGTCTCTTTTGATCTTCTGGAGGCTATTGCTTGCAGTGTCATTGGTTCCCACATGAACCAAGAGGAAGGGGTATTTGTCAGTGGGTTTTATGATTCCTTGCAGTCATTCAGTTACATCTTGGATCTTAGCCCCAGGGAGACAGCACACTTCCCGAGACATCTTGTCAAGCCCACAGATCACTGCTTCTGTTCCCCTCAGTAGGGAATCCCCTATCACCACTACACGCCTCCACTTAGGTTTGGTCGGGGTTCTTCCGTGAGCTGTCCGTTCCAAGGTTGCCTGCACATTCCCTGAGGACTGACTTTGCTGCTCGTCTTCATATACCTGATCGACTGTAATGAGGGAGAGATCCTCAAATAGAGTCTGCTCTTCGTCTTCCATGCTAGGGGAGAGGACCTCAAAGCGATTGTGTATTTCTAAACAATCAGAGCAAACCCTGGGCCTCCTACTTCTTTGAGTCACGTTCCTCCATATATCTGGCTCCTGTGTTGGTGAACTAGCCTCCTTCTCAGGGGTGTCCCCTGTCTCCCCTGTCTCCCTGGCTCTTGATCTAGCCTAGAGTAGATCTATTGTCTACTCTGACTGTAGTGGATTTTCAGAGCTAAAGCTGAGAAAGTCTCTGGTGACTGGCGGGGAGGGGCGATGCTGTGTACCTGACCTCCCAGCAGTGGGGTAAAATGGCAGCCCTGTTTGGGCACAATGTCAGGGACACTGGATTGGCTCAGCCAGTGCATCTGCACAGCAGTGACATCCCCACTGCGTGACCCCTCTCCTTCCTGGTAAATAGCAGAGACTCTGGCGTTGGGAGGTCAGGTGTGTGGTGCAACTACTGGTTCCAATCCTTTTAACTGGGGTTGAACTTGAAACCTTCTGCACTCAAGGCACCTGCTCCAGCACTGAACTCAAGGCACCTGCTCCAGCACTGAACTACTGTCCTCCCCCAGTAAATGACCATTGGCTTTGTGTGGTGATGTATTTCCAGTAGACCTCTTCCTCTGCATGGGTCTATTTGAGCCAATGGGTTTGCCTGTTTGTACGCTGCCAGAAAAGTTGCAATGGCCTATCTGTTTATCTGCTCCTGGTTCTGATCACCTGCCCCAACAGAAATGATGCATTGAAATAGGCTGTTATGTCATATTGGTGCACTGACCCTTCACCAGCTTACGAAGGTGCAAGATCAGGCCTTAACTTTTAGAAATAAGAAGTGATGAAGGTTTTGAACCCAGAGAGACTACTCACGAATGTTCACAATCATTAAAGGAATGGTTCAATGCCATAAGAAACAAAGAGTTTTTCCGTTAATAAGAGCCGTTTGGCTGCACAAGCGTGCTTGCTGGGCATTCAGTTCTTCAGTCATGCTTCAGAATGTAAAATCCCTACTGGATCAGACTAATGCACCATCTATTATACTAAAGCATCCTCATTTCCACGGTGGCCAGTACAACGCCAGAAGAAACCCATAAGCAGAACATGAAGGAAACACAACCCTCTCGTGTTCAGCCCAACAGCAGAATACACTTGTAAATAAATGGAACACCTAGACCCGGGTCTAGGATATTTTTAAATGAAAATTAGCTGACTTAGTTCTTCAGCAGAGCTGTGGATAAGGCTGAAGATGTGGGGGGGGGGGGGGGAGAGAGAGAGAGAGAGCAAAGGCAGTGACTAATGGAAATGTCAAATGAACAAGAATATTAACTGATAATCCTTTCTGTCTGTCCTAATCTTGTGTTCTTTCTGCTCTCCTGATTTTGGCCTGAGCAACTCCTCCCCATTAAGTGTAAAGCGAAGCCAAGATGGCTTTGAGTAAAATGAGAAGCGAAAGGTCATGTGGTGTCATTCTTTTTCGAACCGCTTTCTGCCGCACAGTTCCCTATGCAGGACAGAACTTCTGAAAGCAGCTGCGTTTGATGTCCGTTCAATAGCCATGTTGCCCAAACCACCAACAGCTCGATATGCAAAATGTCCATAAAAGAGATTGAATCTCTTCCTTCCCCCTTCCTTTGCCCTGCTTCTGATTTACCTCTTCTCAAGTGTTTTGCTCTTTCACCATAACGCAGGAAGTCTCTACCCATCAGAGCTGTTCTGCAACAGAGTAAAAGTAAAAAAATAAAAAAGCTGTGCTTCTTTGAGGTTCTTGTCTTTGTTGTAAGGCTCCATTTTGAAAACATCCGCTGCCATCAGAACTGAGATTGTAGAAAGGGGCCTCTCCTGGGATGTCTCCTCTGACTCCCAGTCTCTTCTGTGAAATTTACAGAAGGGATTTTGTGGCTAGCATATTATATATATATATATATTCAGAGGAGGAAATTTATGGAGCCTGGGTCTGAATTTGATCTTCCAAACTGCTCATTGCCTCCCTGCATTTGTGCAATCCAGCTTGAAATAAATTAAAATTAAACTGCGAGATACCCTGCTGGAGAAACAAAATTCCATGCTTCTGGAAGCAAGAGCATTCTGAGCAATTCAAAGACTGTGTGTGTGTGTGTGTGTGTGCGCGCGTGTGTGTGTGTGTGTTTCCTTTCAGTCACTGAAAAACTCGTTGGCTGAGGAGTGATGAAAAAATTGGACAGCTCTCTGAGGGAAGAACCCCCACTATTTCCATTTCCTTTCTGACTAAATTAGGTAAGATTAAATGGCTATCGTTGCTTGGAGTTAGTCTGCCACTTTTGCAGAGCGAAAAGATTTGGATTGAAATGTTAATTTGCTGCAGATAGGAGCTTTCTAATCAGCATCAAACTATTGTAATGCTAGGGGTAGATGCATTAATTGGGTGTTTGTCTATATGCATGGCTGAAAGCGCATGCCTGAGGTCACAAAGTTAGGATTTTAGAATATCAAAAGCATGTTGATCATATTAATGGAAAAATGAGTGATTGATATATACATATATATGCACCACCTGTGTCCGTTATCATTTAAGGGACTCTCTGGTCCAAGTCCAGATCTTTGTGAAAATGCCCTTTCAAATTCAGGACAACAACACCTGAAGAGCCATAGGTTTTCCCCACCCCTGCTCTAACCACTACACCACTGGCCTGTGGCTCTGTTTGCATGTGGATGCACCAGGTTGCCTCTTCAAGAGGCAAAGTGGACCCTCAGATCCTCAGGGAGTGGGGCATTTACATTTGCACAGTGCTCAAAAATTTGTACCAGCTCAAGGGAGAATGTGAAATGAAAATAAATGCCACAGGGGGGTAATGAAAAGACTGGCACACAGATCTAGGCATGAACTGTGGAAATCAGCAGCAAATTATAGAAGAAACTGTACAAGCTCTTTTAAGGAACATTTCCTTTGTTTGCTTTCAGTAGCTGTTGACTTTCTTTCACCCAAAGCTATGCACACACATCTTCTCCCTTCCTCTCCCAAGGTGAACTTTGTACTTTCCTTGATTGTCATAATGATGGGTGAAATTATCCTCCACTCTGTTAGAATGCTAGCAGAACAATTCACTAGGCAATTCCCACGTGGGTAATGGCTTACTAAAGCTGGCTGGTGTAATCCAGGCTGGTGATCCAGGTGATCCCTCCCAAGAACAAAAGGAAATTGTCCCAGACAGTGAGTGAGAACAGAACAAGGTGCAGTGCCTCCAGCTCACAGGCCAAATCTGGCCCAGTATGAAGTGAAGGACATGAGGCAGGAGTTGATAATGCAGGTGAGCTGCGCACAGGTGAGCTGCAAGCAAGCTGCCGGCCAGCTCTGTGGAGGCTCCTTTTATTGACACAATATGCAAACCCAGGCAGATACATTTTGGGCTGTGACCTTTACACATCTTCCAGTCCCGAGATCATGGGGTGGTACAAAGCTATTTTGGCACCTGTTTGCACCGCGTCATTTTCCCCTTGCACAGTGTATTATGAAAGAGACAAAGGTCTCAGAGACAAAGGTTACAGACAGGACACCGCAGACTACTGAGACCGCAAAAGGTCAGACAGAGGGCAAGATGTTCAGACAGCTGTGGCTTTATCTGTGAGGGGGAGTGTGCCCCGCACCCCAAGGTCACGCGTGCAGGCAGCTGAGGCTGCCTGCGGGTGGAGAGTGTGCTCCACACCCAGCGATCATTCCTACACCAGTATAGTCCCAATTTATCTGCACATTTCCCTCAAACTACTGCCCTATAACTGATGTCATACATGGTGTCAGGTAAGGGGCAGGTAGAGATATGTCTGAAAGTTCACCATAGGGAACTCAATCACATGGATGTTCCCTGCAGAAAGCAGGACTGAAGTCACACTGCGAAGAAGGCTCCAAGATGCCACCTGAAGGAGTTCACCTCACCTAGCTACATTGCAGAGCTGGCCCAGAGGAACCCCTGTCTTGCTAGCCTTGCTGTCATGTATGAAAACTATACTGTATAGCAGGAGTGGAGAATTTTTTTGGCCTGGCTTGGTGGATCTTTATCACACTGTGGGCCAACTTTGAAAGATGGGCAGGGTGGCCTACCTGTCAGTCATCTGAGGTGACGGCCAGCTGTTAAGGTTGGCCCATGTGGTGGGATGGTGAGGAAGTTCAAAGGGCTTGCTGAGCCTAATCACAGCTCTTCACAAACGCCCAACAAGCAGCTTTGCAAGCCCTGTAGTCTAAAGCAACAACCCAGCTTAAACCCCCACCCCACAAAATGCCCTTCAAATTCCTCTTCAAGCCTTGCTTCATCAGCAAAGCTTTTTGCAATCCACTCTGCCTCAACTTTCCACCGACAGCTTATCCTCTGATCCACTGTGGTAAAGAGATGGGAAGATAGGTGTTCAGGTTGCAGAAGAATACAGTGGTACCTTGGGTTAAGAACTTAATTCATTCTGGAGGTCTGTTCTTAACCTGAAACTGTTCTTAACCTGAAGCACCACTTTAGCTAATGGGGCCTCCTGCTGTCACCGTGCTGCCGCCGAACAATTTCTGTTCTCATCCTGAAGCAAAGTTCTTAACCTGAAGTACTTTTTCTAGGTTAGCAGAGTCTGTAACCTGAAGCGGCTGTAACCTGAAGCGTCTGTAACCCAAGGTACCACTGTACTGAGTTGCCAAATGACTGAACAGGTTTGCAATGGAAAATGGGGCATCTCCCTGTATGATGTTGCTGACAAAGTGGGACTCTATAAGGGATGTTCTAGGTCTTTTCGGGTGCTATTGCTCGATGGCCTGCCAAGATCACTTCCAACTTTATAGAGCTTCTTAGATGAGATGGCCATAATGCGAAGTACAACGCTAGAACTTTTTTTTTTTTTTTTACTTCTATTCTTCAAAGCTAGGTTAGTTCACAAATTCCTCTGGAAACTCCAGGTCCACAGCTACTCCTTATCAAGCAGAGTACAGCTGGATAAAAATGCCAGGGCACTAGAACTGGCACAGGAAAACGACTGAGCCAGACATTTCTGCGACTGAGATAAGTGATAATAGAAAGGCTCGTCTAATTAAATTTCTGCTTGAGATTGCAAGGATAAGAGCACAGGAACCCAACATATTGGGGCATTCCTTCATCAGGTTGCAAAGGTTGGGTTATTTTTGACTTGGGATAAATTGATATCTTGGGATAAATTGATTGGGACCCGGGTGGCGCTGTGAGTTAAACCGCAGAGCCTAGGACTTGCCAATCAGAAGGTCGGCGGTTCGAATCCCCGTGACGGGGTGAGCTCCCATCGCTCGGTCCCTGCTCCTGCCAACCTAGCAGTTTGAAAGCATGTCAAAGTGCAAGTAGATAAATAGGTACCGCTCCAGCAGGAAGGTAAATGGCATTTCCGTGCGCTGCTCTGGTTCGCCAGAAGCGGCTTAGTCATGCTGGCCACATGACCCGGAAGCTGTACGCCGGCTCCCTCGGTCAGTAAAGCGAGATGAGCACCGCAACCCCAGAGTCAGCTAAGACTGGACCTAATGGTCAGGGGTCCCTTTACCTTTACCCTAAATTGATATCTGACCCTATTAGCAGCTAGTTTCGCAGAGGTAGGAAGGTAGGGAAAGAAAGAGGGAGGGAGAGTTAAACAGCCCTGTGCTTAAAAATGAATCTGCTAAATCCCATTTCCATAGAGGCAACTCTTCCAACCCTTTTTATTTCTGCTAATGTATTTAGGGGGCCAAATAAGAAAGGTGGTCGAGGGTCTCGCGGTTGCTGATCCTAGTAATATGTGAACATGCCTTACAGTTTTTAGGAAGCTTTAAATCCCCAGCCACTGCCACCCCTTATTTTGATTGATTGATTGTTTGATTGGACTAGAACATAGACCAGTCCTTAATACATTGAAGCCTTTGCTGAGCTAATCACCCAAAGGTGATTCTTATTTTTATTCGAACCTGCCAACTGCCCTGGGAATCCCAGTCTCGTAGTTCCACCATACCTCACTGCAGCATGAAACTGCAGTGCCACCTCCCCAGATCTCTCAACCTTAAACTGCTGAACAAAACTGGCACAGGAGGAGAAGGAGAAAGAGGCAGCTCATGTCATATTCAGGGCACGGCGCAGGTAAGAAATTATGCACATGACACGTCTGCTGCTTTGCTCAAGTTTCTGCACAGCAGGGCAGAGTCGAAGCCAGCCATGCCCGATGTGTGATTTAGGAAGGTTGTAAGGGAAATGAATGAGTGTGGCAATCCGCTTCCCATACAGATTAGGACGCTGAGCGCTGGCTGGTCTCCCAGCGCACACAGACACAAAGCAGGGCTCTTCTCGCTGCAGCCAATCAGGAGGCTCTCCTGTCCTGGGTTGCTGGGTAGCACTAACCATTCAAAGGCTGAATGATTTGGACTGGGAGGCAGGGATTGGCACTGTATTTTCCTGGCTGGCACAAAATAGGTTCTACTGCAGCACTTTCTCATTCATCCAGGACCTTAGATGCATTTCCCGCTTCCTATGGGTAGAAACACAGTATTATGAGAGTGGGGTATTGAAAAACTAAATTTTGACAGAGGATGCATATTATTATTTTTCCCGCAGCAGTAGCAGCCCCAGAGGACTTCAGACTGGAAGTTGGTAACATTAGCAGAATGTCGGATAACAAGCAGCAAGTGGGGTGGGGGGGGGATGGAGGGGGACCAGGGGGAATTTTGGAGTGAAGAGAACAGCCCATCTCTTCCTAGAAACTGCAGGAAGCTCTTTACG
This sequence comes from Podarcis pityusensis, assembly GCF_964106645.2. Lineage (NCBI taxonomy): Eukaryota > Metazoa > Chordata > Lepidosauria > Squamata > Lacertidae > Podarcis > Podarcis pityusensis. The sequence goes on from NC_138031.1 coordinate 66,004,162, forward strand.
AACTGCAGCTTCTCCGACCGCCACCAATATTTCTTCTCAGGTTGCTGAAACTCAGGAAGCTTTTAACAGCAGCAGTGGGGTGGGGTGGGATGTGGGGCGTAATGAAGCTTTTCTCATCACTGCGTTTCCCTGCCAGGAAAAGTCTCACCTCCTTTGTTGTAAAGGTAAAGGTAAAGGGACCCCTGAACATTAGGTCCAGTCGTGACCAACTCTGGGGTTGCGGCGCTCATCTCGCTTTATTGGCTGAGGGAGCCGGTGTACAGCTTCCGGGTCATGTGGCCAGCATGACTAAGCTTCTTCTGGCGAACCAGAGCAGTGCACGGAAATGCCATTTACCTTCCCGCTGGAGTGGTACCTATTTATCTACTTGCACTCTGAAGTACATTTGAACTGCTCGGTTGGCAGGAGCAGGGACCAAGCAACGGGAGCTCACCCCGTTGCGGGGATTCGAACCGCCAACCTTCTGATCAGCAAGTTATAGGCTCTGTGGTTTAACCCACAGCGCCACCCACGTCCCTCTCCTTTGTTGTACAATTTGGTAAAGAAAGAAACTGAACCTCTCTCTGTAAAATGGGAGCAATTCTGGGAGGGAAACAATGGAAATTCTCTAGAGGACTTGCTGAAATAAGGAAGTGTGATCTATATAGTGATTCCCCACCCCTCTCTTTTGCAAGTAGTTAAAAGAGCAGTGACAGGCATGCTGAAGGAAATCCCAGGAGCTGCCAGCTTCTAAACTGGACCCTGTAGCCATCCTCTTAACATCACTATGATTTGCAGTGAATGAGTCAGTGGTCATTATTCAGTGCCATGTTATGAAAGGCTTTGCCTGCTTATTTCTGTATAAAAAGTACAGCTGTCCGGATAGGAATAATTGACTCTTATAAGTTGTTTCTGCAAAGCTCAAGAAGTCTTGCAAATGGCCTTTCATTGGGGGTGAAACTCCATTTGTCTAGTGAAATCCATAGCTGCCAACATTTATTGATTTTTTAAAATTGTGGTGTATATGTGGTGCCCATGACAGTTTCTCCAGTTTGCAAATGCGTCTTCAAAAGGTTGGCGGCCTTTCCTTATAAAACAAAACTAAAAGAAACCAAAACTGTAAGTGTATAATAAGTACCGTAATCAATCATAAACACAGAATCCTTTATCTTTCCACACTGTCCTGAATTACCTGTTGGAACTGCCCTGTTTTATTATATATCCCAGAGTTCGCATGCCAGCTTGCAGGTGTAACCAGTTTATGGTTGAGACAGTGGCTATGTTCCTATACCTTCCATCGGGCACAACCATCTCTAAAATGAGGGGAGAGGATTCAGTCAGTGAAGACGTGCTGGGTTACTACTACTCCCCCTGCCAGAAAATAATAATAATCCAGGGCTCCCGTAAACATCCATATGATGTTCCCCCAACATGAAGATGCATTGAAGGCTGAAATCCTAGCTGTTATCTGTCTAATTCTTAAACTTCTGTTAAACCACAGAGCCTAGGACTTGCCGATCAGAAGGTCGGCGGTTCGAATCCCGGCGACGGGGTGAGCTCCCATTGCTCGGTCCCTGCTCCTGCCCACCTAGCAGTTCGAAAGCATGTCAAAGTGCAAGTAGATAAATAGGTACCGCTCTGGCGGGAAGGTAAACGGCATTTCCGTGCGCTGCTCTGGTTCGCCAGAAGCGGCTTAGTCATGCTGGCCACATGACCTGGAAGTTGTACGCCGGCTCCCTCGGCCAGTAAAGTGAGATGAGCGCCGCAACCCCAGAGTCAGCCACGACTGGACTTAATGGTCAGGGGTCCCTTTACCTTTACCTTACTGTAAAAGAGAGGGGTAACCTGGAGCTGTCCACCTGAAGTTTTTCTTGCAACCTCCTACGCCTTCAGCACTGTAGGCTGGGAAAGGCTTCATTTACCATGTTTCTACTTTTCACACATCTGTTTAAAACACAAGGGAAAACACCTGGGGAAAAATATATGTCGGTGTTCATCCCTGGCAGCTTTGCACAAGCAACTCTTCCATTTTTCTTCCTGCCCAGTTATCCTTTCCCACCCACTGCAGTCCCTCCATGCTTCCATGGGCTTCCATGGAATAATTAGATTGCAGATTGAGAAAGTGCTGCTGCAAAAGACCCGGTGGTCTGCCATAAGGGAAACCTAAGCTGTGGCAACAACCACAGCTGGGTTTTTGCTGGCCCATTTTATTATATAAGGCTCACTGAAATGTTCTCTTTGCCACCAATTACTCTATAATGTGGCCACCAGAAAAATTAAAAAAACAGCATACATTTAATACTACAACAAAAACTAGTATGGAGAAAATAAAGTAAAATAAAATGGTAAGTAAGGAACCCCCATCGTTCTGCCTGGACAGTAAGGTCTAGCGCCATGGGCCTTCTGGCGCTTCTCTCACTGTGAGAAGCCAAGTTACAGGGAACCGGGCAGAGGGCCTTCTCGGTAGTGGCACCCACCCTGTGGAATGCCCTCCCACCAGATGTCAAAGAGAAGAACAACTACCAGACTTTTAGAAGACATCTGAAGGCAGCCTTGTTTAGGGAAGCTTTTAATGTTTAACAGACCACTGTATTTTAATACTTTCTTGGAAGCCACCCAGAGTGGCTGGGGAAACCCAGCCAGATGGGTGGGGTATAAATAATAAATTATTATTATTATTATTATTATTATTATTATTATTATTATGACTTGGTAATTCAAAAGAGAGATAAATGGTCTTTGTATACCCGGTAGGTAAGAACAACTGATTGTTTTGTAGGCTGCTGTGCAAAATTTTGCAACTAATGCTATAATCTCTGGTTTTCTGTCTTCTAGATGTAAACTGGACTTTGGAGATATATTTGCTTAGCAGAAAAGCCAGTGACCTAAAGAAATGTGTCCAACAGCAGCGACAGTGCCTGTGAATCATCTTCCAAATGCACCAAGCATAGCACTATGCATTTAGTAACAATATCGATATACTGAACAGATAGATACCTTGCCTTTCCTAGCAGCTGAAAGGGGCTAACAATAATCATGCCATAGAAAGATAATAAAGTGAGTGTGTTTTTTACTCATTAGCATTAGACGGTTAAAAATATTCTGTGCTAATTTCCCCCTGTTCATGTATCCAACCTAGAGTCAATTCAGAATGTTTCCTGATTCATATTACCACAACACTCTGTGCCATGTTTTTTTTTATTCCCATCCACTATGTTCCTATGCCAACGGTCTGACCTTGCTTACTCAACCAACGGCAGATTTATAAGTACATACAGTATTGCAGAATTAGGGGACCATGCCACTGGCTGGGGGGGGGGGAGCAAGTTATTTGTATACAATTTTTAACTGAGAGGATACCTTTGAAACATGATTGCAAATAATGAATTGCCATAGTTGAGTCTTAGCATTTTAGTTTGTTGTGTTTTTCCACTCTTCATTTCTCCTAGTCTCCTAGTCTCCTAGTCCCCGATTAAAGTCAGTGGAGGCTGGTCCATTAAGTCAATCTGGACTTCAATCTTTGTGCAACCTCAGAAATCTAGCTAGAATAGTTTATCAAGCAAAGAAAAATATGTGACTGGTAGGAATTAAACACTTAGATATTCATATTATCTAGTAGACTACAAAGTGCATGGCAGCTTCTTTTGTTAAGGAACTGCTCCTGTGCCTTTAATGATAACCTAATCATGCGGGTGGTGCTGTGGGTTAAACCACAGAGCCTAGGGCTTGCCGATCAGAAAGTTGGCAGTTCGAATCCCCGTGACGGGGTGACCTCCCGTTGCTCGGTCCCTGCTCCTGCCCACCTAGCAGTTCGAAAGCACGTCAAAGTGCAAGTAGATAAATAGGTACCGCTCTGGTGGGAAGGTAAACGGCATTTCTGTGCACTGCTCTGGTTCGCCAGAAGCGGCTTAGCCATGCTGGCCACATGACCCGGAAGCTGTGTAAACTGAGATGAGCGCCGCAACCCCAGAGTCGTCCGCGACTGGACCTAACGGTCAGGGGTTCCTTTACCTTTATCTAATCATGCAGCAGTTTAGGAGGTGTCCCCCCCCCCCAAGTAGAAACAAGTGGTGGGGGAAGTTTCAGCCGTCAAATTGCAGTGAGTCTGGCTGCTGTTAAAAGCACAGAAGCAAGTTGTATGATGATGATGAGAAAAAGTTTATCACCTACCCTTCACAAAAGGTCCCAGGGCAGCTTAGATCACAATAAAAAAGTAAAATGCAGTACATAAATAATGAATTACTTAGGAAACACCAATGGCACAGCCGGTAAAATCATTAACAGAGGATGAACAGTGATAAAATATTTCTAAAAGTCTGGATAAAAAAAGGGCTTCTTTTTAACTGTCTTCTGAATATCCCCAAAGTTGGAGCCAAGAGGCACACATCCAGAGGCAGGGGGGAGGGAGGAAGAAAACACAGGTGATCCAACAGGAACCCGGCATTTGTCCACAGACAGCTTTCCGAGTCATGTGGCCAGCATGACTAAACCGTTTCTGGTGCAACGGGACACCGTGACGGAAGCCAGAGCACAAGGAAACGCCATTTACCTTCCCACCATAGCGGTACCTGTTTATCTACTTGCACTGGTGTGCTTTCGAGCTGCTACATTGGCAAAAGCTGGGACAGAGCAACAGGAGCTCACCCCGTCACGGGGATTCGAACCACCAACCTTCCGATCGGCAAGCCCAAGCGGTTTAGACCACAGTGCCACCTGCTCCAAAATAAGTATAAAGTAACCACACGGTTGTAGTGTGTAGCATTTGAACATTGTGTTTATTCCCTTCCGCCCTCCTCCTGGTAGTGTGTTGGCAAAAAAATGAAGGGTAGTCACCAATTGTGGGGGAAAATGCTGCAATCTAAATAATAAAAATACCTGAGCCTGCAGAAGGGCCATAGCTCAGTGGCAGAGCATGTGCTTTGAATTCAGAAGGTCCCAGGTTCAATGTGTGGTACCTTCAGGTAGGGCTGAGCATGTCTTCTATCTGAACCCATGGAGAGATGTTGCCAATCACAGAGCCTAGGGCTTGCCGATCAGAAGGTTGGTGGTTCGAATCCTTGCGACAGGGTGAGCTCCCGTTGCTCAGTCCCTGCTCCTGCCAACCTAGCAGTTCGAAAGCACATCAAAGTGCAAGTAGATAAATAGGTACCGCTCCGGCGGGAAGGTAAACAGCGTTTTCGTGAACTGCTCTGGTTCGCCAGAAGCGGCTTAGTCATGCTGGCCACATGACCCGGAAGCTGTACGCTGGCTCCCTTGGCCAGTAAAGCGAGATGAGCGCCGCAACCCCAGAGTCGGCCACGACTGGACCTAATGGTCAGGGCTCCCTTTGCCTTTACCTTAGCTGGGCCTGGGGTTCAACTCAGTTCAAGGCAGCTTCCTGTGAATATGGAAAGAGCATAGAGCATAATACTCATTGCTGCCAGTGAAAGGAATCGCTGTAGTCACTGCTGGGTGGGCATGGAGTGGACGGTGTGGGTAAAAAACATAAATTAACAGATACAGCAAGATAAAAGAAATAGCAGAAAGATGGTTGGATGTTTAAATCTTGCTTCAAGTGGCTTTGCATTCCAAGGAGATAATAATTCAGAAGACATCTGAAGGCAGCCCTGTTTAGGGAAGCTTTTATTGTTTGATGCATTACTGTATTTTAATATTTTGTTGGAAGCCGCCCAGAGTGACTGGGGAAGCCGAGCCAGATGGGGGGGGTATAAATAATAAATTATTATTATTATTATTATTATTATTATTATTATTATTTGGTTGGCAGCCCACACAATGACAACTTTCTTTGAACCTTTCAATGAATAGCTCATTCTGAAAGCATCACTTTGCGATCATTTGGCTAAAGTGAAGCAGAAGCAAAAGGAGGGCAGAACAATGTGAGGGCAGAACAGGCTGCTTATCAGTCATGGGGGAGTCACAATGAGTTTATTGACTTACATGGCAACAATGTGCAGAAGGCCACTCTTGCTGGCACACACACAAACAATCTTATCCCACTGCTAATGTCTCCCACCAGGAAAAATGTGAGTTGATACTGCAATTTGTAATTAATACAATGGTACATTGAATATTAATAAAGGTTTCTGAGTTCATAAACTTTTGGGCAGCGGTCAGCAAACTTTTTCAGCAGGGGGCTGGTCCACTGTCCCTCAGACCCTGTGGGGAACCAGACTATATTTTGGAAAAAAAAATATGAACAAATTCCTATGCCCCACAAATAACCCAGAGATGCATTTTAAATAAGAACACACATTCTACTCATGTAAAAACACCAGGCAGGCCCCACAAATAACCCAGAGATGCATTTTAAATAAAAGGACACATTCTACTCATGTAAAAACACGCTGATTCCTGGACCGTCTGCAGGCTGGATTTAGAAGGCGATGGGGCCGAATCCGGCCCCTGGGCTTTAGGTTGCCTACTCATGCTTTTGGTTTTTTTAATAGGAAAAAGTGGGAAGCTGAAATGCTAACTGAAAGGTTGGCACATCAAGGCATTCCTCTTGACAACTGTAGAGGTCAAGGATTTGATAATGGCTTCAATACATCAGGGGAAATAAAAGGTGTTCGTGTCAAAAACCTAATTTGCTGTGTATGCTCCATGTGCTTCCCATTCACTAAATCTTCGGGGAATTATTACCTGCGACATTTTGTGTTTTTCAGTCCTGGCCCTGTGTGTTGGAAGATTGTAACAGATATGTGGCTCATTCCATTCTCAGTCTGACACATGCTAAAGCTGCCTATCCACTAACACACAGTCTTCCAGGTATTCTGCAAGCACTGGTGCATGCTTTTGAATTAAATCTGACACACTAATCTCAATCACAAGCAACAGTAGTCCTTGTGATGGTGAGCCCAACCTCCTGAGATAAGCATTGCTTCAGCTGATGTCAGGAGGCTGGCCCCACCCACCACATGGGCTGCTATTACCTGCGAATAAGGTAGGACCTTGGCAAAGTTGAGGTTTTGTGGACACACTAGAGAAAACACTGGATTGGTTGCCGCTGATAACAAATGTAAGCACCAAAAAGTTAATTTTCAAACCTTTTATTGTCTAAGTTCTGGTCCAAAGTTCTTTCAAGCATTCTATATGACAGATACAAACTTTTACAAGCCAGAGGAATATTTCTTGAATCAGAGTAAACTCACACTGCTGGTATTGTTGAAGAACAAAAGCAACTCAGAGATTGATGGCCCAAAATTCTGCAGGAAACATGTCTTGCAGCAGAAGTTATTGGGGGCTTTGGCACAATTTCCAAAGAAAAGAAATAAGAAATAGCAGTTTTTACGATGAGATGTCTCAGCCCGGTGAATCATGTTCTGCCACTACCCCTGAAAATGAACCAGAATCTTAATTCAGAAAGAATGCTTCTGAAGCAGCTTTGAACAATTATACCTATGAATTAGAGCAAAGATTCAAAGGAACAAAGAACATTTGCTTTATATTCTGTTGAGTCCTTAAAAAAAAATTATGCTGGAGCCTGAGGAATTGGAAGAAGCTTCTAAATGTCCACTGCACAAGTATCCTACAGATCACTCAGAAAAAATTTCTTTATGAAATGTTTCACCTGAAAAAGATGAAATCTTCCCAAAGTCTACTTTTGAAAAGGAATGTGAATTACCGCCATTTATCTTATTAAATGAGATTTACAAAAGCAACTATAACTAAGTTTCACTGAAGCCTGCATAGCCTTACAGATTTTTGCACACTGTCTGTGATGGTGGCAGGAACTGAGCAAAATTTCAGCAGGCTAGCACTCATGCAATGAAATTTGGGTTTGTTTAAAGGGATGTGTTTAAAGCAGGAGAGGCTTAGCCACCATAAACAGGAACTGAGCAGGAAGAGCAAACAGCCTCTCATGTTTTGTGTATTCATGGAGAGATATTTACTGAGACAAAGCAGAGGCATCACCTTGCCAACAAAGGTCCATATAGTTAAAGCTACGGTTTCCCCAGTAGTGATGTATGGAAGTGAAAGCTGGACCATAAAGAAGGCTGATCGCCGAAGAATTGATGCTTTTGAATTATGGTGCTGGAGGAGACTCTTGAGAGTCCCATGGACTGCAAGAAGAGCAAACCTATCCATTCTTAAGGAAATCAGCTCTGAGTGCTCACTGGAAGGACAGATCATGAAGCTGAGACTCCAATACTTTGGCCACCTCATGAGAAGAGAAGACTCCCTGGAAAAGACCCTGATGTTGGTAAAGATGGAGGGCACAAGAAGGGGACGGCAGAGGATGAGGTGGTTGGACAGTGTTCTCGAAGCTACCAGCATGAGTTTGACCAAACTGCGGGAGGCAGTGGAAGACTGGAGTGCCTGGCGTGCTCTGGTCCATGGGATCACGAAGAGTCGGACATGACTAAACGACTAAACAACAACAACAAATTTACTGAGACCTTTTGTACATGCCATAGCAGGTACCAGCAGGACCACTGGCACCCATGGACGCCATGTTTGTGACCCCTGATTTAACATGATGACTGACATGATTTGGCATGATGACTGGGAGTGGTGGGCAAACTATAATCCAAAACCATAGTATGAAGTGGGTTTGCAAAACATGGTTTATGCCAGTGGTGTTTGCTGTAGATGTCTACAATCCTACATTCACTTACCTGGGAGAAACTCCCACTGAGCTCAAAGGGTCACAATTTTGAAGAGACATGTATTGGATCACACAGGAAATTGGCAAACCATAGTTATGGCTATTATTACATTGTCAGCTTACAACCTTGCTGAGAGGATGTAAATCAAAAGTACTTTGCAACTATGGATAGCTTTTGTAAATTTGGAAGCTCAAATCATGATTAATACAAACCAGGGTTCAGCATGATGTCATAATGCAGCTATTGATTTCACCAGAGATATTCAAACTACCAGTATGTTGCCTCTTATTATTACTAATGAGGAACAGACAGACCTTTACGCTGAGAACCAAATGATCTGCTAGCTCATGATACCAACTGTAAGTAAAGTTTAAACTTTATTCACTTTTGATGCAGAGTGATGGAAGCAGGCAAGTCTATATGCACACCAGCTCACAGTTGTGAGCCCCAAACTCTTTGGCTTCAGTTGGACTAATTTTCTCTTCATTTTGATTTGTATACTTACCTAATTGACACTCAAGTTGCTAAGACATTTTGTTCTGCTTGGCAAATGCCTGTAGATGTAATGCCATGCGGCAAAGTTCACAATTGTGTTAGATAATTTACCGTGATCTAAGAGTTTGCATTTTAGTGCATAAAGAACGAGATGAAGGTTGAACTTTTAACATTGATTTTTGAAAGATTGATTTCTTAACCACAATGCTCTATTGGATAGCACTTTTGTTTGTGGGAAAGAAATTACAGTTCTTATGTTTTATGCATGTGTAATTAATCTAAAATAGTTTTACTTTCAGAGAATTTTGTATGGGAATAGTTTAATCTGTTTTTCTAGGGTCAAAAGGGAAATAAGTTAGATAAAGTATTTGAGTCCAGAATATTGTCCTCTGTGATACAGACAAAGCAAAATATTGTTTCAGTGTCATCATCCCTCTCTTACAATATTTCAGAACAAGTGAGAATCAGAACAAATGGGACCTATAACAGTGTATCCTCTCTACAGTCGTTTATTCAAAATAGGGCATCCCACCCCCACCATAAATGAGAGTTTGTGATTTCTCTAACTCTGAGCTTATTTCAGCCCCAAAATAATTTGCTCCCCTCGCCATTGCCTATGCAGTTAAAACCCATCCCATTATATTCATATTGCAGGGGCAACAGCTGTGGCTCAGAGCACATGGGCTATACCAGCCATGCAAAGTAACCCCATACTATTGTACCCATTTTACTGGGAAGAAGTAATAGTAGTATAGGCCAGCTCTGATGTTTAGTCCTGTGAAATATACTTGGAGTCGAGAGTGGATTTCATGCTCTTTATTCAGCTCATAGTAGTGAGGAATGAAAGTTCCCCCAAAATATCTGCTTTATATACATTATTTACACAATGGGCTGCACATGATTGGCTAATTCTGGGATTCTCCTGTAGGCCAATCAGGTTGCGGATTCACTTCCATCTGGAGCTGGATTGGGTGGCTCCTGCGGACCAATCATACTGCTGCATTGTTCTAGGACCAATCAGACTGCTGCAATCTGAATCCTATTGTTTGAGGACCAATCAGACTGCTGCATTTTGGATCCTATTGTTCTAGGACCAATCAGACTGCTGCATTTTGGATCCTATTCAACTCAGTACATAACATCCTGTGTTGTTTATCCTGGGGTGTGGGTGTGTGCACTTTAGGGAAATTGGGGAGGGGTGGCTGTGAAGCTTATTGTTGCAGCAATGCAAGTGACAACAGGTCGAAAGAACTGAGCCTTTCAGCTGCTGATGGAGCAAGATTGTCTAGATGCCAAGTCTATGGATGAACAGCTGTTCATACCTGTTGAGAAACATTGGAGTGCTACACCTGCAATATTAGCTTCTCAGCAGCTAGGGCCACCCAGACCCCATGGCCGATCAATCACCAGATCCACCTGACATGATGGACCAGTTCTCTGCTGCTAGGAACATATTTTTGCACACCACCTCAATCTCTGTGCGGTGCAAGATTACAGGGGTTCCAGGCGCTTACCCAGGGTTCGTGTTACCTTTGGAATGAGGTACAGCAGAGGCGTCTTTAGGATATATGGACATATATAAAACTTGAGCCTATGATGGAGGGGTTCACAGCATTAACACCCCGAGAGGATATTGCTTCTGCCTGGATTCAAAGCAGAGATCAGGCATCGCTCTGTCTTTCTCGCTTCCCAGCCTGCTACACGCAGCTTTTAGTCTGCTGGCTCACATAACTCAAACTCTCCACTCCGGTGGTTTTTCTAACTACCAATTATTTGAGGGAGCCCATTTGCTATCTGGCATAGATCCGCTTCTTTTGTGCCCTTAATGGCCCATTACCTAGGCTATCACCTCACCAGGAAGCTAGCCTGGCTATTCCAGGAAGTTGAATCCTTCCTTATATTTTAACACCTGCTGGATCCAAGGATTAGTAGGGTCTCAGCATACAGTCCACTCTCCCCGCCCCCCAAACTCATAACACTATGTATGCTTGTTTTTGGTAGTAATTACTTTGTCTTCCATCTCCCGGGAGTGTGGGGGGTGGAATCCTGCTGACACAAATGCCTCTGCGAAAATGTACATACGAATGCACTGTTATGATCTGGAGTCTTTTACTTTGTTTCTGTTCCAATGCTATTTTTGTACTAGCGCTCTTTAAAATAACTTTTTTTTTTAATAAAAGAAAATCATTGTTATTCTCATGTTTCTATTCTCAGCTTCCCTGAAAGTTTTGTTTTGTTTTGTTTTGTTAATCTAAACAATGAAACATTGCAAGAAACAAAATAAAATAAATACATCGTACCAAATCCTCTGGCGGTTCTGTGTTTTAAGGGACATGCTCCTTCATATGTTCTGGTCTTGCTGTATGGAGTAGAGAGATCGAACCAATTCCATTTTCATTGTAATAACCCGTCCCAGGAGAATGCAGACTCTCAACGTAGCATATATGTGCCATATAAAATATGAGCTGAAGGTTTGGTTATGGTTGTTTGTTTTAACTGATGCAGTGGAACAGCAGAGGAACTGACATACACCCACTAACAAATCATCTACTACTGTTTTATGAGGGTTGGCATACTGAAACAAACAGTTTCATAGTCTAATTATATCCTCCCTCAAGGAATAAACCTACAGGATAGGATCACATCTATTGGCCCTTGCGACAGCATAGCGAAATTAGCCATCAATTCAAAAGGGCATAGGAGCTGGACATAGCAGATGGCCAGTATGATTGTGCAGAACAAGGCTCAGAAATAAGTAATAAGGTGCAAAGCGTGAGACGGGTACAGATATGCCAACATTCATCACAAATCTTAACCGTGTATTGTCAGCATCACAATCCCTCTTCAGTGTGGATCCCTCCATTATCCACAGATACTCCCTGTAGAAATGTAATGCAAAGGGAGGTAGACTCACATAGACAAATGGGTTCCATATACAGTGGTGCCCCGCAAGACGAATGCCTCGCAAGACGGAAAACCCGCTAGACGAAAGGGTTTTCCATTTCTGAGTTGCTTCGCAGGACGAATTTCCCTATGGGCTTGCTTTGCAAGACGAAAATGTCTTGCGAGTCTTGAGATTTTTTTTCGCTCCCCCCCCCTTTATCTAAGCCGCTAAGCCTTTAATAGCCTTTTAGCAGCTAATCCGCTAAGCTTTTAAGCCTTTAATAGCCGCTAAACCGCTAATAGCGCTAATCCGTTAAGCCGCTAATAGGGTTGCTTCGCAAGACGAAAAAACCGCTAGACGAAGACACTCGCGGAACGGATTAATTTCGTCTTGCGAGGCACCACTGTATTTGCCGTGCTAGAAAAGCACAATGTTGACAACTCCTCCATTAGTCAACAACTCCAAGCACAGAGTGAAGGACAGGGTAAGGCTGGACTACAGAATCACAACTGCATCCTGGCTCAATACCACGTCGTATTGGCATTACCAATGATGTCATAGACATAGCCTGATGCAGTCATGCTAAATTTCAACAAAGTCTATGTATCAAGATGCACAGTGTGAGACTGAAAACTTATGCTCCCGCATAATATAAAGCAAGAAATAAAAGAGAAAATGACAGAACGTTAGCAACGGAAAATAGGTCGCCTGCACAAGAATCTAGGCTGGGAACAGGGTTTGTAGTTCTTTAGCAGTAGTAACCTTTTTTCCTGATAATGATTTGTAATCTTTTTAGACTTGTGCGCATGTGGTTTTGTATATTTCTACTTTTTTAATAAAAGAAATAAACTGTGCACAGGGAAACATTAAGCACACAACAAAAACAAAGTAAAAAAAATAAGCTCTGAGGACATCAGACTCAGAGAAGAGATACAAGGGTTTTGAATGAAGCACATGCTGAGATATAGAAGGAGTACAAGAACAAAGACAAGTAAAAAGAGGTGGGGGGAGAGGTAGGCTAGCCCAGAAAATCCAACATATCCAAATCAGTTATCTTAGACCCAGAGTTAAATCCACCAAGAACAGGGTTGGTTATGTGAAACTCCAGAAAGTAAGTGGCCACAAAATGCCCCTTGGGAAGATTTGGGACAACATGTTGTGGGTGGGAGAGTGGTAACGTCAGCACTAAGCCCCTTTCCTGAAATTTCCAAATCCCCCCCCCCCAAAACACAATTGGGGCAACCCACATCAGTAGCAGTCAGGGATACTATCATGGCTGAACTTTGGGGAGCAGAGGTCCAGGGCCACCCTAGTAGGCAGGATGAGAAAGGGAATCTCCTAGCACAGCAGGGCTGTCTGTCTAGCTAGCTAGCTAGTGAAGAAGCACACATTACTATCTAAAGCATCATAATTGCTACCTTTCTAACTGCACCACTGGTTATAGCCTCACACAGATTTCTGTTAGTCAGTCACCAGCACATGTATGCTAAACCTGATTCAGATGTGACTTACGTTAACTAAACTGGTGCTACTTAAAAGTGGTACAGTGGTACCTCAGGTTAAGTACTTAATTCGTTCTGGAGGTCAGTTCTTAACCTGAAACTGTTCTTAACCACTTTAGCTAACGGGGCCTCCTGCTGCCGCCGCGCTGCCGGAGCACGATTTCTGTTCTCATCCTGAAGCAAAGTTATTAACCCGAGGTAAAATTTCTGGGTTAGTGGAGTCTGTAACCTGAAGCATCTGTAACCTGAAGTACCACTGTACACCTCTACTCTGGAGGGACCCAAAGCTTGATCTGTTTGCAGAGAGAGTAGCGGAGTCTGTAACCTGAAGTGTATGTAACCTGAAGCATATGTAACCTGAGGTACAGCAACCACTAAGAAAAAAAGCCTCAAGCTCCAATTTACAAAGACAAGGGGAGAAGAGGAACAGCAAAACCAGTCAATCTTACAAGCAGCACAAACTTTGGGCCAGTACCCTTCAGGAATTAGGTGATCACTTGACCTTTTCAAAACTGGCCCAACCAGTTAATTAATAAACTTTCAGCAGGAAGTGGGTGAGGTGCACCTGCCAAGGTTGGTTTTCCAAAGCAGAGCCTCAGGCTACAGCCACACTATCCATTTAAAGCACACAGCTTCCCCCAAAGATCCTGGGAACTGTGGGTTGTTAAGGGTGCTGAGAATTGTAGCTCTGTGTATGTGTGTGAAAACTACACTTCCCAGGCTTCTTTGGGGGAAAGCTATGTTCTTAAAATGTTTGGTGCGGATAAAAAAACCCTCAGACTGTGCCACAATCCTAGTATGCGCGCTGACTTACCTGAGAGCGAGTTCCACTTATCACAGTGGGAATTACTTCTGAGTAATAGGATTGCAGTGCCAGTGACATTTGTACAGCACAATCCTCTGTGTGTCCACTTGGAAGCAAAGTGGCTTAAACTAGTCAGAGGTTTGCTGTGGAATCGGTGCTGCTCTTGCACACAAGTTTCTCACACTGTTCACATGACATAATTGTCACCAAAAAGCCACTTTGTACTTTAAAAAGAAGCAGTTAACACAGATTTCCCTTCGCAGTGGAAAATCCATTTAAAGTAAAAACAAAAGCCTGTTTTGCATGCATGCTCACTGCTGTTGTGGAAGCTCTCTCTCTCTCTCTCTTTCTTTTTTGGTGGACAGTTTATCATGTGTGTGGTGATGCTTTGGGAGGCAGTCCCTATTGGTTCACCCTTGCTTCTGTTTGCTCCTCACCTGAGCAGGACTGAGCCATTTTTGCTTCCAGCATCCCAAACAATACAACTATATTAGTTCTTTAAACATATGATGCAGCACAAATGAGCATCTGCTGGTTTATTATTTTCCTTACGGGAGATGAGGTTTCCCAGAAAATAATGGTAGAAAGAATTGTAAAAAGAGATGTGGCCATATTAGTACATCTTGCATAAATAGCACCTGACTCGAAGATACTAATTAGATTTGAAATAAATAAATAAATAAATAAAACCACATTTCTGTGTCTTGCCTCTAAATGGTGCAAGGCAGTCAGGTTATTATATCTTAATTCAAACATGTCCGGGCCTTTTGAAAAAAAAAAATATGCACCTCTAAGAAAGGACAATCAGGATACACACCAAACACATTGCCTCTGATTTCCATTGGGTTTCCCTTATAATCTATCCACAGCCCCTTTCGAACTGAAAGCACCTGAGATACCAGCAATATCAGCCACAGAACAAAAGGTTAGACTTGCACTGCGGTAATATTACGTTGGCACTGCAGGCAGGCAGGCAGCTAGGCTGGTGCAAAGGTACAGGGCTGGGTGCTGCAGGACAGCTCACGTCTGTTCTCAGACGTACTGAATTCAATGGGATTTACTCGAGGTTCACTGAGCGTGCGCAGGACTGCAGCTTAAACCAGTCAGGAGAACACCCCTCTCTATATCTTCTCACAGGAGACTCCGCTCGGTTCTCCGGCTGGGACATACGCAGAGACGGGCGAACAGACGCCGGGTTTGCGTTGGCTGCGACCCACACGACCTATTCCCCCCGCCCCATGCCCCACGAGAAGTCCCCTCACGAACCGCCCGACCGCCTGCCCCGTCCCCGGGCGCTCACGCCGAGGCTCCCCGCCACTTCTGGGGCGCAATTCGCGCCGTTCGCTCCCTCAGGGGTCGAGGGGGCGGGGCCGTCCCGGGCGTCCCCTGCAGGGGGAGCCGGGTGGTCGCGTCGGGTTAGTCCCGCGGCAGCGGCGGCGGCGGCAGCAGCAGGTGCTGCGGCGGAGCAGCCCTCGTTACCTTTACCTCAGGGAGAGGCGGAGCCGTAGGCGGGCTGTGGGTCAGGGGGCTGGGCTTTCAGGTTGCGAGGCGAGCGCTGGAAGAAAGGGCGAGACGAGCGAGGCCTCCCCACTCACCCCACCCCCTTCCCGAGAAAGGGAAGCCGGCCGCCTCCTGAGGAGAGCTGAGGCGACGCGCCACCGAAGAAGGAGAAGGCGCCGCCGCCGCCGCCGCCGCCGCGCAAGGGATTCGTCTCCTTCGGACCCTCCTCGCCGGGCGAGGGGGGAAAACGCCGCCCCCAGGGCCGAAGGAGCCTGATGTGCGGCAACCGGGGCTGGCGAGAGCCCGCGAGGAGCCAGGCGCCGGGTCCTTCCGCGAGCTGCAGCCGCAGTGACCTGAAATGGACCTTTAAAAAATAATAATAGTTCGGATAACCCTCGGCTCCAGGCCGCCCAGCAGAGTCTTGGTGGCCGGCGGGTGTGTGTGTAGGGAGCACGTCGACGGAGACGCGCGAAGGTTATCTGGAGAGGGAAGAAAGGCGGGCAGGGAGTGGCGGAGGATGGGCGCGCCTTGACGCGCGGGGAGGCAAAGGCGGGAGAGACCACCGCTGCCGCCGTCTCCGCGGCGAACCGGACCCCTATGTGCGTGTTGGCGGAGACTCCTGACGGGAAAGCCGCCTCCTCGGATCGCGCCGATCGCCACAGGGTTGCCGGCCATTGGATCGCAGCCGTCGCCGGTACGCGCGGCGCGCCGCCGCCGCCACCAGCAGCAACAGCACCGGCCCCGATCTTCTCTATGTGAGCTTCTCCGGATGGCGATAGACCGGCGACGAGAGGAGGGCGGCGGAGGAGGGCGGCAGCTACCCGAGGAGAACGGCTCTTTGCCGGCCGGGGAGGCGGACCCTGCGGCTGCTGCGGCGACGGCCGCCCCTCCTGCCGGGGGTCTGGCGGCGGAGATCCAGAGCCTGCCTCCGCCTCCGCCTCCTTCCGGGTCGTGCAACCCGCTGCTCTTGGATTACGATGGCTCGGTGCTGCCTCTCCTGGGCGGGCTGGGCGGCGGGCACCAGAAGACCCTCATCCTGCTCACCTGGATCCCGGCCCTGTTCATCGGCTTCAGCCAGTTCTCGGACAGCTTCCTCTTGGTGCAGCCTGTCTCTTGGTGCAAGGGCACGGATGGGCAGGGCAACTGGACGGGGCACCCGCACCTGCCCGCTGCTGCTCGGGGCCTCGCCACCAGCCCCAGCTACAACCACAGCAGCAGCTACAGCAGGGGGATGCTGGCGGCGCCAGAACTGCCCACCCCCGAGGGGAAGAACGACAGTTACTGTGACTGTAGCGAGAGATATCACCGGATCTCGGCTGGCCTTCAGCAGAACATAGTCAGCAAGGTAAGCACTCATAATGTACATGTCTGAAGCTGCCCTAAACTGCCCAGTAGCAGCTGGGTCAGGACTGAGACGTTTGTTCGTCCCAGCCCTGGCACCTGTGACCCTTTTAACTGGGAGTGAACCTGGCACCTGCTGCATGCAGACTCTTTGCCCTGCAACTGAGCTGTGCGCTGGACTGAGGCAAGAGGGTACAGTTTCAGTTGCAGAGCTGCAAAGGACTCCGGAGAGGGCATCTGGTGCAGGGATCAGTTTGTGCCCAGGTCTCAGTCTCTGAGTTGCCTTGCCATGCAAAGCCACCTGGTTTAGATTGCAAAAAGTTGCCTTCTGCGTGGAGGAGGCAATGTTTGGGCCAATGAGTGTCCAACAGCATGCAAAGTATGTAGTCCAGCCCCTCTGCTGAAATGCCAGTTCTGGTGGGCATGCCAAATAACCGTGTGGCGCTGGGGAGAAGGACATGTAAATGTTATGCTACTTGGGGAGAAGGCATTTTGGCAGTATCTTGTGTGGCCAACGCTGCCGTCTAAACTGGCCTTTGAATATGTGAATCAATGAAGGGGAAAGGACCTCTGAGCAGATTCCAGGTCTCTTTCTTTCAATGCAGCTCATCTCCTTGTGTTGAGGATTGAAGTTCTTTGATACTGGTTGTGAGAGTGTGGTGGAGATGATGTTGGGGTTGAGCAGCAGCGTGAATCAAGTGGAACCCATGAGTATAAACTTATTCTGAAGGGTGTGTTGTAAGGGTTGGAATGCAGGAATATCTTTCCCTAGTGCATTCAGTGATGTCATGTAAGGACATCCCAGGAGTGTCGTCTGGTCTTGCTAGAGAAAGAGCAGGCCTAATCTTTATTGTCTCCAGCCCATAAAATACTGCATTTGTTTTCATGGTCCTTTACAACTCCCAGTGACCCAATTTTAATACAAGCGGTTACAACACTCTGCTTTTGAACAGCAACAGTGTTGGGTAAATGTTTTCCCCCCTGTGATAAAGTGTCTGTACTCTTACCCTCTGAATCACATGCTACTGAAACATTCTTTTGCACTGCCTGTACAAGTGTGTCTAGATGTGGATTCCATTGTGTACATTTCTCAGTCAGGAGTTGCGGCCATTGCTGACACCCATGATATTTCTGTAATGAATTACTCACAACAAATAGAGCATCCCTGTACAGTAATGTGACTTGAGGCATTTGCCAGTGGGAGGCAAGTTGGAACAAGGTTAGCTTACAATTTGAGGCAATTCAGTTCAGTAGGTCTTTCTTATGAGTAAATCTGCTTAGGACTGTACTGTATTGAGACAGCTTGCTATCCACAGTGTATGATAAGAAAGCGCTGGAGCTTTAGGGGTGCTAGAATAACTCTTTTCTAGTTATGGCTGCAGCGATATTTGCATGTAACACTAAACCATAGTTGGGTTTGTGCACTTATACTCTCACCCCCTTATCCTCTGATGTGCTCATGTGAAGAAAATTGGAAGCTTTCACTTCCATTTTCAGCTAAATATGATAACTCATTCTCCCCAAATCTGGATAAACTGTGGTTAGTGTTATCTAGTTTCACTGCTCTATAGTCAACTTCAAACCACAGTTACTGACCCTGGCTTCTTTCGCTAATCACCATTTCTTTCTTTCTTTTTTAATTAAAGCAATTTTCCAATATTTACCTAACATTACCACAGTTTTGTCAATTATACAGATTCCAATTAACATCAAAACAATTCCAGTTAATTCAAAATTTATACAATTTAATCAAAGTGGTTTCCAGCGCTCCTTAATCAGTGTTTTTTGTCCAGTTCTTATATGGCTGCGGTTCATATTTTTTTATTAACATCTGATTACATTTCAGTTGATATATTGATCATTAAGATAACAGCTGCATTTTTAGCAATTACTATGTGTGTTAATGCCTTATCTATCATTCCATAGGATTTCAAATGAGGTGCTCTAATCATTTTCCTTTTCTCTGTGTGTGTCCGTCTGAATATGTAAATATATAAATAAATATATAAATTCCTCCAGTTGCTGTTGTCTCTCAGCGTAGCTGGGATGGGGCTATAATCCCGGAGAATCCTCAAAATATCTCATTAGCTCCCTCCCATCATGCTCTCATCTCACTGCTTGGTGCTTCTGGACAACAACATACTCCAACAGTCCAGTCTTTGTCACTACTCAGTCAACATCTAGAAATTCCCACAGCCTGAGAAAGAGGGATCCAACTTCTGCCACAAGGGATTGTTTCTATTTTAGACATAACAAGAAACCACCGTTAGTTTAAAAGGGAGCTGAAAACTTCCAATCTCTTTGTGGCTGTGGCAGAGCAAGGATGGAGGAAGCTCATTCATTTAACACTAAACCATGGCTTGGCATTGTGTGCAAGTCAGGCTACACAGTGGTACCTCAGGTTACAGATGCTTCAGGTTACAGACTCCGCTAACCCAGAAATAGTACCTCGGGTTAAGAACTTTGCTTCAGGATGAGAACAGAAATAGTGGGGTGGTGGCGCGGCGGCAGCGGGAGGCCCCATTAGCTAAAGTGGTACCTCAGGTTAAGAACAGTTTCAGGTTAAGAATGGACCTCCAGAATGAATTAAGTTCTTAACCCAAGGTACCACTTTAATCTGAAAATTGCTACGGGCTGTGAGAACTCCTCTGTAGTGTGCACACATTTCTTTTGTATTTCTGTTTTTATTTCTTTCTGTCTTACATTTATATACCACTTGATTCCCCCAGGGAGTTCAAGGTGGTGTTTATAGTTCTCCCCTACTCACTTTCTCTTCACAACAACCCTGTGAGGCAAGTCAGGCTGAGAGACAGTGACTGACCCAAGGTTACCCAGTGAGCTTCATGGCTGAGTGGGAATTCAAACCTTGGTCTTTCAGGTTGTAGTCAAACACACTAACCATTGCACCACACTGACCCTAGTTGAACAGGCATTGCAGCATTTCTAAAACAATACCAAAAACCTGTTTATCAGAGCTGGAATGAGGATTAATGTTCTACACACCATGAGCAATAACTTACCGTATCTTTCAATGACTTCTGTAACTCTCTGAGGCTGTAAGCTGGTGCTTGCGATGGTAGTCTGTCCCACTGGACTCTATGGGGCTTACTAATAAGTAGACTTGTGCAGGATTACACTGTGAATAAAATATCCTATTCTCTCATTTAAATGTATGTTAAACAGGTTGCTTGTTTCATAAAGGCCGCCAGCTGTAAAGCTCTGAGGTAAATAAACTGAAATTATCAGCTGCATCATTCCCTCTAACTTGGCTGGTTCTGTATCTATCATTATGTAATCAAATGGGGTTTGTCCAAAAACAGGATGGGAGCTTTTGCATACTTGGAGAACTCATTGGAAGTGCATTACTTTTTGTATCTGCCAAAGACCTATGCTGAGTGACTTTCAGGACATACAGAATAGTTCATGGTGCCTGAACCATGAACTATTGAAGGTGCTAGTTTTGGAGGTGGGGTTGAGATGAGGCCTGCTTGAACCCCTAACAGTTTACAATATCCTGGAGAAGGGGACTAGGTTCTGAGGGATGCCATGATATTATGGCCACTTTCAAGAAGGGGTTGAAGGAAATGGACACCTTTTTCATTTCCACTCTCCAGAAACCTCACCCGACCTCTATAGCAAATTTTTCAGGGTCATAGCTGGTGCTTGTTCCTTCTACAGCAGATGGAAGTTGCAGAAAGGTGTGAAAGAAAGCTTTCCCCTTCTCTCCCATCTCGCTTCCTCCCACCCCACCCCACCCACACCCGCTCCTAGCCCTGAACAGCATTGCATGGTTCCTGTTGTAGGATGGCTAGACAGGAAGAGCATTATTGCCAGGGCTGGAGATACGCTGCAAGATTTTGTTGCACTTGTATTTTCCATATTTACTAATTAGTGTGGGTGCCATATCGCCCTTTGCCTTTGCAGACAACTCATTTGCCCTAATAATAGGTTTGGAGGGTACTTTCCTACCTACTGCCTTCCCAGTGTTACTGTAGTAAACAACTGCAGTGTAAAATGAAACTGTTACATCATCATCATCATGGTAGTTCCCTTAATCCCAAACACCCAAAGCTCAGCAAAACTCATTCCTCCTGGAAACTGTGCGTTTGGATTAACTGTGCTGTGAACTAGGTATGCAGTAATCAAGTGACTACGGTCTTGCTTTCTCTTGCCACCAACACTGGCTGAAAACCGTTTCAGCTTCCCTTTAAAGTGTGTGAAGGGTCCATCATACCTGCTTTTAAAACAAAGGGTGTGTGTGGAAATGTGTGTATTGAGTAAGACATCTTGATATTGTTACAGCCGCAATGTTTCCAAATGCCGTAATTGGCAGACGCCACATTCCTGCTAATCCTGCTAATCCAAGTAATGATGCTGTTTTCTCCATTGGCTAAACCATTAAAAAAATCACAGATGTGGTGCTTGCCAGCACAGGCATGGCAGAAAAAGATGGTTCCTTATTATAAGGGATCCCCTCAAAGCCTTCATCAAATCACTACTCACCTCTCTATACACAGGTGTAAGAACATAAGAGCCTGCTGGATCAGGCCAATGGTCTATCTACTCCAGCATCCATATTACAGGGTTGTAGCCAACCAAGTCGTACTCATAGTAGACTTGTTGAAATTAATAGATAGGTAATAATAACAACAATAATAAATCTCATCCCGGGGGGCGGAGGGAGGAAATGGCACCTAGACATTCTGTTGTGGTGACTGTAACCTAGGTTTAAGTGCCATTAGGCAATTAGCTTACATATCTGAGTTTCTAGCACTGTGTGGATAAGACAATCCTAAAGTAGCTTAACAAATACCCTGACTTGATATAAGACAGCTTTCTATGTTCTTAGCTTTTATAGCAAGGGTGAGGTGATTGGGGGCTCAAGCAGTTTTAGAAGATCCCTCTGTTCTGAGATCTTCCCTATCATCCTAATCCCAGATAAGGCTCTCTGAATGTGGTTACACTTTCTCCTTTGTCATTCCTCACTTATTTTAGGACTGCACCCAGGCATTCAGAACAGGTTCTTGAAGATGACCCCTCCCACAAATTAAATTGTCACCTGCAGTCATTAGGGATTGAACATGATTAAAAAAAACCCGAGTTACTCAAACAAATACATAGAAAAAGAGCTGATAATATGGTTTGGAACTGTCAATGGGTTTATTTAATCACAGGTCTAGGTTGAAGTCCTGACACTGCGTTATAACTCAAAGCTTGTAATGCGATGTCGCAGTAAATCTCTTGCTCTAGATTAATCTTGTCTGTGTTTCTTTAAAGAAACATTTAATTGTGTTTGGAATTACTTCTGAAACTTCATACCTTCCTTTGGCATTATATTCTTGGACGAGGTAATGTGCTCATGGGGCACTGAAGGTCCTGGCTGTTAAGCTACGCCTTTGGTTTGTAAGCCGCTTTGATCAGTATTAGAAAATGAGATGTATAAGCTAATTGCCAAATGGCACCTTAAACCTAGGTTATGGTCACCACAACGAAATGTTCTAGGCACTTTATTTCTTCTTGTTAGTTGGATTTCATTTTTATACCACTTTATATTTTAAAGGAAACACCTCAAAGCAGTTTTCAACACAATAAAACAAAATATAGAATAAAACAAATTCAAGCTTCAAGGAAAATAAGTGACATTTTGCTTTTCCTATATGAAATATACTGGAGTCGAGTGTGGATTTCATGCTCTTTATTCAGCTCATAGTAGTGAGGAATGAAAGTTCCCCCAAAATATCTGCTTTATATACATTATTTACACAATGGGTCGCACGTGATTGGCTAATTCTGGGATTCACCTGTAGGCCAATCAGGTTGCAGATTCACTTCCACCTGGAGCTGGATTGGGTGGTTCCTGTGGACCAGTCATACTGCTGCATTGTTCTAGGACCAATCAGACTGCTGCATTCTGAATCCTATTGTTCTAGAACCAATCAGACTGCTGCTTTTTGGATCCTATTCAACTCAGTACATAACACTATATTTATTTATCTACTTAATATATATAACCTATTTACCTACTTAATTTATATAGCAGAAGTACTCTTGGAAGCCACTTAAGTCACAGCCACTTAAGCTACCTCACAGGGTGGTTGTAGAGATTAGCAGGTGGGATGTAATTGCAGTAATAAGCTCTTCTGCTTACCTGCTTAAAAAAAGGCTGGAGAGGCTAGCCAGATGGAGATGTCAGTCAATTGGACCTGTGCCAGTAGCAAAACACGTTTGGTGCCTGGCTAATTTCTAACACTGTTTGAGATTCATTTGAATGAAAAGTGACACAGAAAAACAATAAATCAAATCAAGTCTCAGAGACAAATTGTGTATTCATTAGAGCTAGCTATCCCACACAGGATTGCGGATTGATATCTTAGAGCAATATAGAGGAAACAGTTGCTGTTATTTCTTCACTAGGAGTGAAATAGAATGACATAGGAAATATAACTGTGAAGAGCTAGCAGTCCATTGCTGTTGCTGTTCTACTTCTCAAGTCCAAACGTCTAGTGAGCCTAGGCTGTAGTCCTATATACACTTAGCTGGGAATATGTCCCATTCAATTCAGTAGGACATACTTCTGAGTGATGTATAGAACTCCAGTGTGAGACCCACTGGGCATTATTATTACAGCCATGTATTTAAGCACTAGCCTGGTCAAGGTGAAGGGACCCCTGACCAACTCTGGGGTTGCGGCGCTCATCTTGCTTTATTGGCCGAGGGAGCCAGCGTACAGCTTCCGGGTCATGTGGCCAGCATGACTAAGCCGCTTCTGGCGAACCAGAGCAGTGCACAGAAACACCGTTTACCTTCCCGCCAGAGTGGTACCTATTTATCTACTTGCACTTTGACGTGCTTTCAAACTGCTAGGTTGGCAGGAGCAGCACCGAGCAATGGGAGCTCACCCCGTCGCAGGGATTCGAACCACCGACCTTCTGATCGGCAAGTCCTAGGCTCTATGGTTTAACCCACAGTAGCCATAGGCAAAAGAGAACTTGTATGCAGATGAGTGAGTAGGGTGGTGGAGGAGGGATGGCACAATCTGGCCCTCTTCTGTGCCCAGCATAGAAACCAAGCTGCCTGCCTGAGGAGGTGTAGTGATCTGCTTCAGGCGGGATGGAGCTCTCTGTCCCATATCTTCCAGGAATCAGCAGGCTAGTGAACTTTACTTTTGCAGGCAGGCAACATTTTTTAATTTTGCTTATTTATAAGGCCTTATTAGATCACCAACAACAACTCTTAACAGCAGTGTACCCCACTAACATCCTTCATCGAATGAACTACTGTATGGACCATTGAGGTCCTAGTACCGTTCAGTGGGGTTAAATATATCAATCTATATTTTACAGGGTTGAAAATAATTTGGCATTGGGTACAGAAAGAAGGTCTCTTCCTGCAGAACTTGCTGTCAGTCAGGGCAGCTGTTTAGAAGAATTGCACTTAAAAACAACAATAACCTGAAGAAGAATTGCAGTAAAACAACCCCAAACTTCACTATTAAACATTTATTGAGTTCCAAGAGTACACTAGTTATTTCACAGATCATAGAATGACATGGTTCCTATCCAGTGGGTTTACAATCTGAGCAACAACTCTATCATGATTGCGAGACGGTGGTCGTCTTCTTCCTTCCCATAAATATTTATGGGAGAATTGGGGATTCTAATTAATTTAGAGCAACGGCATCCATTACTGCAAAATTACAGTTTTATCCTATGCAAAGTAGGATTATAGATTAAGCAAATGGCTAATGACCATGAGGATAACAAGTCATATCTGTGATGTTTTTTTAAAGAAAAGATTCTAAGAATTTTCCAGGTTTTACATGCATATGGTTATTGGCATGACAATAAGATGTATCAGTCTGAAGACATGGATTTACTGCTGAGTCCCCCTGAACACTTTGTTTTACCGTATTTGGTTCATTTCAGTCTTATTGACTGTGGGGAGCTACATGAAAGTTATTTTATTTCAAGAGTGCTTACAGAGCTGGCACCAACTCTTTCAGGACCAAGTGCATATCAAAATATGTAATCTGTCATGCTTTGCATAGCACACATTCTAATGACTCAGTCCACAACTCAATTAAGCCACAGTCCTGGGAATTAAACCCATTTGCAGCACTCTGTTGACTACATTTATTTGAAAGTCTCATTTATTACATTCTTTTCAGTCTGTTTTTTTTTTAAGCTAACATATAGTGCAATGGTCTTTAAACCTTCAGATGATTCTGGCCATGTAGATTAGCCGGCCAAAGAAACCTTGTGTATTATTGCAGAGGATTCTGGGATGTGTTGTGCAGCAGTGCTGTTCAATCCTGGGTCCCCGGATGTTATTGGACTACAACTCCCATCAGCCTTGACCATTGACTAAGCTGACTGGTGATGATGAGAGCTGTAGTTCTCCAACAATGGGGAACCCAAGATGGAAGAATGCTGTTCTACAGTATTCTCAGTTTATGTAGGACAGTGGCAAGACAATAGTGAGCTTCACAGGTGTGAATGAGCCTTGGAACCCACCCAATATTTTCCGGTAGTTATACCTTGCAGCAGAAGAAAAGCAGCGACGGAAGAAGCTTTTGTTCAGGAGATTACTGGAGGAGTAATGTGAGAGCAATACCAAGCATGCTTAAGATAATAGCCCTAGTTATGTGCAAGTACACAGGTAGACAGAAATAAAACAGAATCCAGCAAATGGTTCTCTTGAACAAGCCCTCTTGAAGCTAATGGGAGATGGCCAACTTCTGTTCACTGAAATCACGTTTTGCATAGAGCAGGTGTTCATTCAGTTGCCTCCGTTAGAGTAAAGAGAAGAAGAAGAGTTTGGATTTGATATCCCGCTTTATCACTACCCGAAGGAGTCTCAAAGCGGCTAACATTCTCCTTCCCAGATAGCATAGTGTATCTTACATCAACCCTGTGACATAGGCCAGTTCTACCATCACTCCTGTTTGTGAGTGATTTGGGAGCCTCCCCCCACGACAAATGCTTATCTGAGATTTGGACCAGAGACTTGGACCAACATGTAACCTCTAATGTATAACCAGTTCTAGTTAAGATAGAACCATCTCCTTGTGTAAGTCTGTTTCAGTGATTGGGAGAATGGAACCAACTGAGTGATAGTTTTGACAGCACATTCAAGAACTGATAAGTCTTTTGGGCCAGTCGCAGTCACTGTATATTTAATAGGGAAAAATGTTTTCAGGTTTCGTGACTCCTAGAATTGTAGGATTGGAAGGGACCGCAGGGTTCATGAGCATGAGTTTTAGAGTCTCATGCTTTACCAACTGAGTTATCATTACTATCTTGGCTTCTGAAAATTAGCTATGAATACCAAAGGAAAATTAAAGTAGATATTCGGTGTACGCTTTGGAGTGATTCGAGTTCCTATGAGTTGTGTATGCCAAGGGCTGTACCCATGATGGAGAACTACCTAAGGATCCAGTTAATTCTGCACCTTCCACTGTTGCAGGAACATTGTTTGCTTGTCAGGGTAGAAACATTTAGTGCAATCAAATGTTTAATGTTTTGTCTTTGTACCGGAATGTGCCCACGCAACTGCTGAGAAAGCATTTAATTTCTGTGTAATTCAGTGGTCAGTCTTTTCCTCCTTCCTTTAATGGAGTCAGATTGTAAATATAGTGCTGGGTGATATAGCAGTATGGGTTTTTTTAAGTGCAGTGTATGCCACGCAGCAATTATCACCCGTCTTCTTAAAATAGCCTTTTCTATTTCAGCTTGCACTTTGTATAAAGGTTTTGAGGAAAGACAGCAATTTTATCTCTTTCAAAACGTTCCTAAATAGGATCTAAATTTAGAAGATGTTTGAGTAAATACCATTTTTTGGTCTTCAGCTTGTCCTTTTATTACCCTCATTTCTGGCTGCTTGGCTTTTGAAACAGTACTCCGTTCGCCCCCACTCCCCCCAGTACGGTACATATGAACTCAATAATCATTTGTTGCAGGAGATTAAGGAATTTTAATACAAATGCAGCACTTCTGTTTTGGAAAAAAATCACATTTTTCTACCACTCAAAAGAATATTAATTAACTATGCTAACCTGTTGTCCTTCATGCCCCAATACCAATCAAATATTTATTGTGGCCAGCCAATGCTTAAAGAAAGGAGGAACTGTTAAAAATAATAATCTCAACCTCAGAAGAAGAAAAAGTGACAGGTTAAAAGCAGGCAACCATAGCGGTCAAGGAGATATTACAACATTCAGATATATTGCCACCTGTTCAGTAATGGATTGGTTAGACCCCTTTAGGAAGATACTTAAAAGGGGTCCCTAATGATCGACTAGGGACTACCTCATGGGGGGGATTTATGCATTTTCTGACCCCTTGAAAGAATTTACAGTTTAAAAACAGCAATAACACATGGGAGACTGTTTCAGGCTTTAAATTATTACAAGAACAGCACCTGTCCTGGAAGGAAACTTTTGCAAAACTGCCACCTAGGATCTTGGAGGGTAAAATTATTATCTGGGATGGCTTGAAAAGAGGACTAGACAAATCCACAGAGAATAAGGCTAGCAGAGGGTACTAGCCACAAAGGATATATGCCACCTCTATGGTTGAAGGCAGCAATGCTTCTGAATACCAGTTTCTCGAAAGCCAAGAAAGGTAGAATGCTCTTATATTTGAGTTTTCCATAGGCTTCTGGTTGGCCACTGAGAAGAGGGTGCTGGACTAGAAGGGTCATTATCCTGAGCCAGCAGCCTCTGTGTTCTTAAAACTCTAAAGCATGCCAACAAAACTGTTCCTCTGTACAGTGGTACCTCAGGTTAAGTACTTAATTCGTTCCGGAGGTCCGTTCTTAACCTGAAACTGTTCTTAACCTGAAGCACCACTTTAGCTAATGGGGCCTCCTGCTGCCGTCGTGCCGCCGGAGCACGATTTCTGTTCTCATCCTGAAGCAAAGTTATTAACCTGAAGCACTATTTCTGGATTAGCAGAGTCTGTAACCTGAAGCGTATGTAACCTGAGGTACCACTGTACTTGGGTATTAGCAGCGGTGTAGCAACCCCCAGCACCTGGAGTGGATCGAACTTTTTATGTTTAGGGCAGCCGCCGATTTCAGAGACGGGAAGTGGCTCCACCCCCCTGCAGCGCCCGAAACACCCAGCAACCGCCGTACTGCCCTCAAGCTCTCCTGCTGCCCAGGATCCCAATCCTTGATGCACAACAGCCACTGTGCTGCAGTACAGACCCCTGTGGTGCCCTACAGCCCCCACCACAGTGTGGACTGTCCCGCTGCCCCACTCCTGGCTAGCTACACTTCTCGGTATTGGGTACCGGTAGATATGGTTTACATTTATTAGAGGCCAGCCAAGCCAGGCCCAGCAAGTGCAGTGAACATGGCCCAGATTGCACACCTCGTATTGAGTTCTGTGGGCTGTATAAATGTTGCAGGTCAAGTGGAATAGTGCCTATGAAATCACTTCCACAGAAAAAAGAAGATCCTCAGTCCCACTGCTGTTTTTTCAACTTGGGTTTGTTTTGTTTTTGTACATTTGAAGGTTGAGCACGATTCTGCGCAGGAGAACTTGGATAGTACTCAACGCAAGCCATAGCTTGCTCACTGTACCCTGCCCAGGGACAGTAGTTCTACCCATGCCATTTTGGGTTGGCTTTACTTTTTTCCAAAAACAAATTTAATCTAGTTATTTGAAGGCTCAGCTTTCTGTTTTTTTAAAACATGTATATTTAAAAAAACCCAGTTATTTGAATGCTCTGCATCTGCCATACCTGTATTCACTGTTTTGTTTTGTTGTTTAAAAAGCAGCCAGTGGTGTTTTATCTGCCACTTCAAACATTACGCCTTCCCCCACTCCATTGTGTAGGGATAGGATATTGTGTTACTGGAGCTGGAGGCATGCCAGGAAGAGAATGGAGACAATTATACTTATTTTTTTTAAAAAATTACTGGAAGGACTTTTTTCCCTCTTTTGTTTGCTTGCTTCACTCCATTATGTGTTCCGTCCTTGGCACAATTGTTCTCTGCTGCACACAAAATTGTTCCTTCCTTTCCCCCCCTGCGCAAAACTGCATGGTTAATTAAACTTGTTAGTTTTCTGATTTCCAAAATATATCTGCAGTGAGCCTTGCTATATGCAGTTGGGAACTAAGAGAAGGGCTGGAAGAAAACTCTGATAAAAACTTGCTGCTATGGAGGAGAAGCTGCCTGCCACCCAATAGTGGATCACAGGGTCATTTCTAGTAGGCAGCCAATGACTTGCTGATTGCTAGGATTCTTATAAAGGCTGTTCATTTATTAGTTACATTAGGTAAGGTAAAAACTAAAGGACCCCTGGATGGTTAAGTCCAGTCAAAGGCGATTATGGGGTTGTGGCGCTCATCTTGTTTCAGGCCAAGGGAGCCGGCATTTGTCCACAGACAGCTTTCTAGGTCATGTGGCCAGCATGACTAAACCGCTTCTGGTGCAATGGGGCACTGTGATGGAAACCAGAGAGCATGGAAACGCCATTTACCTTCCTGCCACAGCAGTACCTATTTATCTACTTGCACTGGCATGCCTTCGAACTGCTAGGTTAGCAGGAATTAGGACAGAGCAATGGGAGCTCACCCTGTCGCACGGATTCAAACCGCTGACCTTCTGATGAGCAAGCCCAATAGGCTCAGTGGTTTAGAACACAGCGCCACCCGCTCCCTCTATTAGTTACATTACATTGCATTCCACCTTTCCTCTCAAAGGAGGATATGTAGGACGAGGTGTACCTTGATCTGATCTAGTAGGGTACTTCTTGTGTTCTTGAGGAAGAGTGCATGCTGATGATCACGGAACACAGATCTCTAAACTGTTAAGGCACTGTAGGGAAACTTTATCCTCTCTGTCTGGGCCTCAGGACTCTCCTTAGGACAGACCCACTCTCTGCAGGCCACACCCCTCATTTACCTTTTACATCACACTTCTGAGTGCTTTTTGCCTGGCTGGGATGTGTCTTTGAACTCTAATACCTCTTTACTTGTCTGGATGGAGGCTGGATGATTTGGGATTATTGTGAATGGATTTTGATGTGGAAGGGTTGTAAGACCAGCTCAGTTCTGGTGCTCCAAAGCTGCACTCCATCAGGGGTGGCCCAGGACATTTTGCTGCCTCCCACTTATAAATCTGGGGCCCTCCTGCACCCACACTTCCAGGCCCCCCCCCCGACTGCACTATTGTCTGCAATTGCACTCACACGGCTGCCACGATGCAGCAGCAAGGGTACACCATGAGGGGGAAGGGCATGGGCCATGTGACCCCAATGCCAGTGGTGCAGGCAAAGCCACAGTGCTGCTGGCAGTGGAGCGGTGGCTGGGATGAGGCGGCAGTTGGATCTGCCACCTGAGCATAGCTGTCAACTTTACAGATTTGAAAATAAGGGATCAGCAGCCAAAATAAGGGATTTTAGTCAACCAGCTGAAATATGAAGTTAAAAGGAACCAGATAATTTGGGAGAGCAGCGCCGGTTTTTAGCCCTTCGTTTCCAGAGGTTGTTGCTCAGGACACAAGCTGATGAAACACTGCAATTAAATAGCTACAAGCAGCAGCTACTTTTCGCGCAAAACGAAGTCCAACCTACAAAGATACTGCTGCAGTTCTGTATCTCTTTTCTCATGCTCCATCTGCAGCTCTCAGTTCCATCAAGTGGGGCGGGAGGAAGAGGGGGGGGGGAATAGTGCCCGAAGTAAACCTGCAGATCAGACCATCTATGCTAGTCTATCACTACAAATCTATGGGAGAAGCGTTTGCGGTCCTTCCTCCACTTTCCCCCTCTATGCTTAGCCCTTGGAACACCTGCCCGCGCCTCCGCCTCCTCTCTCTGAACTGCTTTCTCTATGGTTGCCCTCGCTCTCCTCTCAAGGCTCCTTGGCAATTCATAGGCCGCGCCAGGCTGCCCATCTCACCTGGGTCCTTCGGTGGCGCAGCTGCAGTACACGGCCTAGTGGGAGCGGCGGCGGCAGTGACGGGCAGAGGGGAGGCCCCAGGCAGAGACGCTCAGTTCAGTGGCCGCAAGGAGGATGGCGGCGGAAGGGCCAGAGGCTTCCACCAGTCCCGGCATGGAGGAGCTCCCGGGGGCCGAGGCTGGTGAGAGGAGGCCGGAGGGGGGCGGGCCAGGCAGCCAAGCAACACAGTTGGAGCTTCGCTCCTCCCTGGCTGCCAGGGAGGGAGGGAGAGGAGCTGCTTCCTTTGAAACCCAGGAAATTTAAGGGACATCATCACTAAGTGACAGCAGCGGGACACTGCACTCGGATAAGGCAGTTTCCCGCCAAATAAGGGATGGTTGACAGCTATGCCCCTGAGGCAAATTGCTTCACCTCGCCTCATTGAAGACTCCAGAGCTGCTCAGAGGCACAATGTTCTTGGATTCCAACCATATGTCTTTTTGTCATATGTCCCAGTTAGAGATTTTCTTGAAACACAAAGGAGAGCCTGCCAGCCTGTACTCTGCCCTTCCTTGCTTTAAGGTGGCACCATGTTGCTTAGAATGGTCATATTAGGGTGGTTGACATACTTAGGATACCTGACACCAACCTGGAGGTGTGCCGCTGCTGCCAGAGCGGGCTAGTCAGCTATGGGGATGCCAGATCAGCTTCAGCCCTTTTGCCTCTGGTGAAAAGGCTGGGGTTAACCATGTTTCTGGAATTTGTTCAGCGTACGCTTCCTTATATTGCCAAATGCAAGGAGTAAAGCCAACATCGGAGCTGGGAAAAGCGTGACTTTGCCTACTACTGGAGTACACAAATTGGTGGGGCTGGCAGCTTTGCCAAGGCTGTGTTGTGTATCCTCCTGCACCCCGCACCTCCCCCCCCCCCCCGTCCACAGGAGAGAGACTCAAAATCTGCTGTAGATTGGCTGTGTGGCATTTAAATTGCTGAAACTTTGTGGCCAGGGGGGAATTCCATCGGTTACAATATTATGAACTGTAACAAGAAGTAATATTATTAGGGCTGACAGAATGCCAAAGGGGCAGGTTATCTCATTAAATTAGTCTGCACATTTCTCTGCTGTGGCAAATAAGCAAGTAAATTGAGATGGCAAATGACTTGAATTTCAGCTGTGCCTTAAAAAAAAAAAAAAAACAGCAACACACAACCCACTAGTAACAATGTCAAACAAATAAATATTATTTTAAAATATCCAGGAGGGTTTTCTTAAAAGGTGGTTGGGAAAAATTAAATTCTCTTACGGTAACAGAATCCCTGCTTTTGTACAGCTCTCTCCTCCCAGGCAATATAAAAATGCCTTTTTATATTGTTCTGTGATAGCTGAATCACTATTCTAACTTCATTAGAGTTACAGTCAAATCTTGTGCACCTTTTCTTGGAAATATGTCCCATTATGTTCAGTGGAGTTTACTGCTACTAGTAAGTATGTTCTGATATTCCAGGAACTAACATTCAGCTTAAACCCAACTTTGCACAAGGCAGTCTTGCTATGGGTGCAATAGGTCTTTCACAGTCCAAGGCAGCCAGAGATCACCAGACTGGCAAAGGCTAGCATAGAAAGAAGAAAGCCTTGTTTATGGTTGCATCATAGCTCAGATCGTGTTCTCCCTGGGCTGACTGATTGCAGGTATATGTGGGTGTTGTTGGCAGGACATTTTGAGAAGCCTTCAAGTTTCAAAGGTGAGATAAGAACGCTTTTGGAATAGCCCACTCAGCTCCATGAGTTTGGAGGGGTTAAGATTGGAACAGAGGGAGCTTCTGAATAAGTACAGCCTCTTGGGGTGGAAGAGAAAATATATAGCAGTTGGACCTTAGGAATGAGCTGCTTATAAACTCAAAGTTGGAATTTCAAAATGGAACCTGAGAGATTTGGACCAATGTGCCTAGTAATCCCCAGACTAGCGAGTCCTGCTTCAGACGGACTTCCCAGCGGGGACATGCAATTAAGCTTCATTCAGAGGCAGAACCCACAGACACAACAAAGAAGCGACAGCAGAGAGTGAAAATATTTCTCATTGAAACTAAGCTTTTGTCCTGTATGCTGCTATGTACATAGTGGTACGTGATTGGAAAATATTGAATGTAGGACAGCATGTGGCCATGAATCTGTTTCCTTTAAATAAAACCACACAAAGAAGGAAAGAAAGAAAGAAAGCTCTGCTGCATAGCTTTGCATTTCAAAATATTATTCAGTGGAGTAGCCTAGAGGGAAATGAGCAACTGTGTGATGTCGTGATGGGAATGGCACCTGGCTGTTTTTGATGGAATGAATGTGATATTGCACCCTCTGTTAAGGGCAGAATCTCACAGGTCCCATGACACATGCAAGGCTTCCTTAAGGGGTTCCCTATCAGGGTACAGGCTGGCGAGTTTGGGAATTTGGTTTGTGTTAATTGTGTACAGAACTAGGAGGCATTAGATGCTCTGCCTGCACAGTCTCCCCTGGCTGCTTTGCTAGCATTCAATTCAGACATTTTTTAATAGCCAGCTTGGGGAAAGTCATTTACCTGGAGGCAGCTGCTGACAGTTCCAGAAAGGGCATTAATGGTGGCAGGAGCAGCCAATGTAGGAAGCGATCTTTTGCAACCTACTTTTTGCTGAGTGCCAGCCAACACCCTGATGAGCTAAAGCAGGCATGGGAAGCTTTTTTCTCTTTGGAGGGTAACATTTGCTTGGCGGGGGCACTGTAATCTGTCAGAGGGTGCATGCTTAGTGGTGGGGTGTGGCAGGAGCCAGAACAGGGTTAGGCACCCCATTTTCTTCCTTCCTTCCTCTCTTTCTGCCACCTACTTTCCCTCTACAACAGCTGGAGTTTCTGAACCTTTTTCAGAGGCAGCCCCATGTATAACGCATTGCAGCAATGTAACTTGGAGGTTACCAGAGCATAGATGGCAGAGGTTGAGCTATCCCTGTCCAGATAGGGGCACATCAGGTGGGAAGCTGATGGAAGGCACTCCACATCACCAAGGCCACAAGTGCCCCCCAGGCTGTGCAACCGCTCCTTCAGAGGGAGTGTAATGCCATCAAGAGCAGGCAACAAACCACCCTTCCACAACCACTCACAGTGTCTCAGGTCCTTTTTAGATTGAGCTTCAGTTTATTGGCTCTCCTCCAGTTCATTACCGAGGCAAGTATGAGCCAAGAAAGTAACAAATGTCAGAAGTAATGCTCTCTCAGAAAAAAGCAAGGTATAGCCCCCTTGCTTGGGAATGTCCTTAGCAGCAGAATGCTGCAGCAGTAGCCAGAATGCTGTAGCTTCTACAGCAGGAGTCTGCAAACTTTTTCAGCCGTGGGCTGGTCCACCTCAGACCATGTGGTGGGCCGGACTATATTTTGAAAAAACTATATGAACAAATTCCTATGCCCCACAAATAACCCAGAGATGCAATTTAAATAAAAGCACACATTCTACTCACGTAAAAACACCAGGCAGGCCCCACAAATAACCCAGAGATGCATTTTAAATAAAAGGACACTTTCTACTCATGTAAAAACACGCTGATTCCTGGACCGTCCGCAGGCCGGATTGAGAAGGCGATTGGGCCGCATCCGGCCCCTGGGCCGTAGGTTGCCTACCCTTGTTCTACAGGCACCCGGTGTCTTCTTTCTATGTAATGTCTTGTTCAGAGATTTCCTATGTGAATCGGGCTAGATATGCCTCATATAATCATGTATGAATCATGCTGAAGCTTTTTTCATAAGTAGCTACCTAGCAACTCAGATCTTCGCCGACTACCTCTGAGGTTATATACGTAGTCCTCCTTTGATCTTCCAGCTCAGGTTCTGAAAACTATATCTGGGGAGGCCACATCAGGTTCCCCCATCTTTTTCATGTAGTTTGACTGTATGCACGGAGTTCAGAATCTCTTGTCGTTTGCAGACCTCCTCATGCAGAAAACTGTGGTCAGGCTGTTCTTCTGTCATGAGAAGAGCTTTTGTGGAGAAACCCAGGGAAATCCTGTTAATGTGGTTTAGCCACTGTGCCTTGTGATACAGCAACTATGTGTTCCACATGCCTTCCAGCTAACATTTAGGCCTGGGAAGACGTTATCTCAGCTGTTTGAAGGCAGCAGAGGAACAGACACCCTGGTGCCGTATCCCGTTCATTCCCACTCTTGCAAAAACAAACAACAACAAAACCCTTAAAATAGCTTGTTGAGCAGGTTTGGATGATGAGGCTGAATATCAGCTGTGTTTTCCTATCCTGCGTCATCTGTCCAAAACCTTTCTCAGAAAGTGTGATGCTCTGGAGATTATGCTTTTTAACAGGATCTATTAAAAAAAAAGGAAGTTATTTATATAAGAACTTAAGAAGCTGCCTTTATACTGAATCAGGCTATGAGTCCATCTGTATTCCAATATGTCTCCTGCTATTCCAACCTGGAGCAGACCTCCTGGGTTTCAATGAGAGGTCTTCCCCAACCCAACTACCTGAGAACCTTTGAACTGAAGCTGTTGTGGATTGAATCTGCATGTAAAGCGATGGCCCCTCAGACAGCACCATGGTTTTTCATGGTGGTTTGTTTTCAACACTGGCGGTGGAAGAAGAGTGTGGGAGGAGTGCACTGCCCCCGGCAGCGCGGTCCTGGTGGGCTGTCAATCACGGCTGCTCCCCAGGACATGCGCCACGCTCCTGCAGGTAGCGCGCCATGCCAGCCCTGCTCCGCTTTCTCTCTTCCCCACCCGGTGCCGGTGCATGAAGCTCAGCCACTTGTCTTCAGAAGCACTTGTTGCAAATTAGAGATGGGGACAACACTCTTGTGCTCAAGTCCTGCTTATGGGCTTCCAATAGCATCTGACCAGCCACTGTGAGAAAAGTATACAATTTATTTAAATAATGATGACAACAACAAGAACAAGAACAACAATAATTAGTTAGCCTTTGACCTAAACCAGCAGGTCTCTTCTTTTGATAAAACAAAGCTTGCTTAAGAGCAGGGTGGATAAAAAATCAATTTTTTAAAATTTAAATCAGGGTGTTGTTTTTTAATAATTGGATTTTAAAAATAAGATGCTTTAATAATTGGATTTTAAAAATAAGATGCTTTTGGAGGAAAAATATTTCTAAAGATAGTTTTCTATTTAAGTTTCTATTTAAGTTACATTATAGTGAGAGGCAGGACTGAGACCTGGAGTTGCTTTGACGTTCAGACCGTGGGAAGTTGCAAAAATTAGAATTAAATTGGGAAGACAACTGGATTTTTTAATTTATTTATTTTTTATTGGATTATGATTTGATATGCTAATTGGATGTTTTTATTGGAAAATTAATAAAGACTCTAACAAAAAAATAAAGGTACATTATAGTCCAAAGGCGATTCATCAGGAAATAAGGATTTGTTTAAGTTTTTCATGTGTGCTAAAGCTCAGTCTAAGGTGTGGTTTTTTTTTAAAAATTGTTTAACCACATCAGTTAACAAACATGGATACATATGCTATAATGTTATGTTTTAGCTAATAAATTGTTTAAGTTGTTATTAAGGAAATGATTATTTTTCTCCTTCCAATAAACTATAGCAGAAAAGATGTCCAAATATAAACAGTTAACTTATTAAACCTCACAATAATTTCATAATTATCGGTCTATGTATTTCTAATAGTATAACCAAACCAGTAGTTTTTGATATAATTGTAAAAACTACTCTGAAAATTTATTATGCCAAAAATGAAACCTTCATCTGGTTGTAAATATTAAGATTATACCAGCAAGAATGAGTCAGGCTGTAAAAAAGAAAGAAAAAAAGATTTAAATCAAGTCTTACTGACTAGTGATTTAAATCATGATTTAAAATGTGATTTAAATCGATTTGATTTAAATCACATCCACCCTGCTTAAGAGAGAGGAGGAGGGAGTTAAATTGGGTTTGAAAATCATGAATTAGTTCACAGCCCTAGCTTCAACGTTAGGGCAGAATTCATTTTGTTAACTGATAGATTAAAAGTAGTCACTGATACCTAATGCAGAAGGTGTTTTATTGGAACAGCTTATGATAGTAAGTGCATGCAAACTTTCCAGAACCCAGCTTTTCTGAACGGATGATTACAGGTGACCAAGCCCTGGTGTATAATCTGGTATTCACAGCTACATATGAAAAATACTCTGGAAAGGTGCTTTAAAAGCTTGCTCTCCAGATATTGTGGGGCTCCAAGCTTCAGCATAACCAGCTATCAGGGATGATGAGTGTTTTGCCCTCCTCTAGTAGGTAGCTTACCAGCTACCCATGCTATAAGTAATTCTATCGAGGTGTATGAGTGCACATTTTAAATGCATCTTGTTTTCTTCTTCTTTTTTAGTGGGATCTTGTTTGTGATTCTGCCTGGAAAGTCCACATCGCAAAATTCTCCCTGCTTGTAGGATTAATCTTTGGCTACCTAATAACAGGATGTATAGCTGACTGGTAAGTGCAAATTCACACGGAGATTAAAAGCGATAAACATGTCTCTCTAAAGCATTATGAAACTGCTTTTCTCTCCCCCTTGAATGCTATTGCCTCTTCCTTGGCATTCCACTTCAATGCGTGTGTCACAAGCGCAGCACATTTCACAACTGACTTGCCGTTGATTGATATTGTTGTTGTGGAAAATGAAGTCATTTTAAATTTTTAAAGAAGGTGCTTGAGATAACACGGGTGGCTTAACCTGATGTACTTGCACTAAAGCTGGCTGGCAGCCCAATTTTATTAAACTGCGGTAGCCTTGCAGAGATGGCTAGACCAGCTTTCGGTCACTATATAACAACATTTTTTTTAAAAAGGGAAGAAGATGGAGAGAGCAAGGAAAACAAAAGTGCTACTTAATCTGAAATGATACGCAGTATTTCTCCAGTACAAAGATGTAATTCCTCCAGAGACACATAAATTTATTCCTGCCCAATCATGTAAGAAAAGAGAACACTGACATACAAATTATATACAAATCTGAATAGAAAAAAATAGTTGTTTCTAATACTAATAAAAATTGCATTTTTATTTTTTATTTTTGGAAATTCTTGTGTTTTGCAAAAGGAGCTCTTCCTTCTTGCATCCCAATCCAAATTTAATTGTGCTTCAAAACAAAGTATTTTTACATGACCAGTTATGCAAGTATGCAGATGGAGATGTGTGTTCCATATAGAATTCCCACTCTCTGATGAGCATACCGGTGTGCATCAGATATGTGCCTCCAGTACCTGATTCTGCAAGTGATGCACATGGAAACTGATGACCCACATGGACCTACATAGTCAGGCATGTTTCATGATCAGTAAAATGAAACGCTAACAACCTCCGGCACTACTGAATGCCCTGAACTTTATTTAAATAAAAAAGCCTTCCTAAATACATTGCATATTGGAAGTGAGCACATAGTTTTTCTTGCAACTTGTTGATACAGGTGAGAATCTTCCTAGCAGGTCTAGTTCCATGGAGAACAAAAAGAGTGAGGCAGTGGGTGGGAGGAGATGCAAAACACTGAATCTATGCTGCAGTCAGAAAAAATACCTCTCTTGGTCTTCAAACAAACAAATAAAACAAAAAAAGCTATTGTGGAAAATATTTCTCCAAATGGTCTTACATACATGTAAATAGACCAAACTAAGAAATCCCTTGTTAGACCCCTGCTAGACCATCTTCCTGTTGCTTGGCAACCAGCAGAAACCAAGACTATGCTTTATTAAACATGTTCGCTACTTGAGGCTGGATTAGCTGTTAGGACTTTGATCTCATCTGGATAATGGCTGCAATCTATGGCACAGCGATCATAGATAGCATCTCCACCTGCTTCTGCTTTGCT
Source organism: Podarcis pityusensis (assembly GCF_964106645.2). Classification (NCBI taxonomy): domain Eukaryota; kingdom Metazoa; phylum Chordata; class Lepidosauria; order Squamata; family Lacertidae; genus Podarcis; species Podarcis pityusensis. Next base: position 66,042,999 of record NC_138031.1, read on the forward strand.
GGTTGGAAATAGTCATCCACACAGCAGGCTCCTTAAGGAATAAGACACGTTATATAGATACTTGGAAGGATTTCTGTGTAGGGTTTTTGATTTCAAGGGGTGTTTCCTTTTAGCTTTGCTTTGTGGACTGAGAACTGGTGCGCAAGACGTGAATGGCACTAGAACAATTGTGTGTGTTGTGAGAGGTCTTTATTCCGAGATGTCTTGAAAAGAACAGCTCCATTGTGTATCTTTGGCCATTTGAAAGGTACCAATGTAAAGCAATAGCGATTTCGAGAAATTCAATTTTAAGTAGGTGCTATCAGTGGCGGAGCTTCACGCTGGCTGGCACGCGTCCTGGGGGCGTGGCGCCTAGCGGAGGCAGGGGGGCAGCTGTGATGGCACCCCACCGGGATCGCGCTGCCGGGGGCAGTGCGCTCCCCCCGAACTCCTCTTCCTCCGCCACTGGGCGCTGTGCATTTTGCTAGATAATAAGGACACCAAAATGTTTGTGAATGAAAAAGGGTTTGCTTTTATTCTAGCCCCCAAACCACCCTTCGAAACCAAATATTGATGAAACTGCTGAGTCTACAGTCAGGATTGGAGTATAAGAAATAAAGAAAGAACTCTAGAGAGCTTTCAGACACACCCAGTGGGTCTTTGTCCCCACCCCCCCACCCCCACTGGAAAGCAGATCCTGATGCCTCATGACAGGAATGGGGGACCTGAGGCTCTCTGTGTTGTTGGACTGCAACTCCCATCAGCGCAGCCAGTACATTGTATAGCCAATGATTATGTTTGGTGGGAATTGTAGTCCAACAACATCTAGATCCGTGTTTGCCAAACTTGGGTCTCAAGCTGTTTTTGGACTACAAATCCCATCATCCCTAGCCACCAAGAGCTGTGGTTGGGGATGATGGGAATTGGAGTCCAAAAAAAACGGCTGGAGACCCAAGTTTGGGAAACACTGATAGATTGTCACAGGCCCCCTGCCCCTGACTTATAAGAAGCTGGCTTACCATTTGTTTATGGAGACAATTCAAGGAGCTGGCAAAGCCGTAATCAGCTTGGCACCAAGGATCAGCTGCTCCCATATGAGCCTTAGCACTCATCAATATTGTTATTGGAGACCCTTCTCTGGGTGCCCATTCTACAATGAACTTCACGTCTCCTTTCTATTCACCCTTTAACCCATGAAGAAACATGAACGGTATTAGGCTATCTAAGAGGAGTAGGTGGCATTTGGAGATGGGCACCCTGGTTGTAGCACCCCCCTCCCTAAGAACACCTGAGTGGAGCCTGCTGTTCTAAAAACATAGGTATATTATTTCAAAATGCAACACACATTGCTTGCAGACCTACTGTGTGATATTTCTCCTTAAGTATCTCCATAGAGAAATTTAAGAATCAAAGTTGTAGGGGGTTGGGGAATGTTGCATCCAGTGCAGAACTCTCATTTGAAAAATGGAGTGTGGAATTTGAAATACATTTGGCCTTGTTCCTCTTTTTATTTCTGTAGGGTTGGTCGTCGGCCAGTGCTGCTCTTCTCTGTTCTATTCATTTTGATATTTGGACTATCTGTGGCCCTCTCTGTGAATGTGACGATGTTCAGCACACTCAGGTTTTTCGAAGGGTTTTGCCTGGCTGGAATAATCCTTTCGTTGTACGCACTGAGTAAGTATTGCTTTTGTAATGCATCCTGCCTACCTTAAGAAACGTATCTTCTTCCGTATGCCAGAATTTGTTGCAGACTGTGTTTCAACGTTATGCAGAAAAAAGAGAGATGAAATGTTAATTCAGCATGTGTTTTCTTGTGTCGTGTTGTTGGGGAAACTAGACAGAATGCCTTGCATCTAGTGCGTAACCACAGTATCAAGGCAGAAGCAGTAGTAATGCAGTGCTTTCTTACTGAAATCTGTACCCCTCTATAAGACCATCAGCAGAACTCTGCTGGATCACTCCAAAGGTCCACCCAGGCCAACAGTGTGTCTCCACTTATGGCCGGTCAGGTGCCTCTGGAAGTTCACAGATAACGGCATAATTATTTGTTTCCAGCATTCAGTCATCTATGGTACCCTGTATCTAATCATGAAGGCTTTCTTTGACTTCTCAGAAACTGATATACATTGAGAGAGACATTTTCCATGAATTTGCTAATGTTGTTTTGTTTTTAAATGGCTGAGATCAGTGAGACCTCAATTAAAGTGAAAGCTGTGTGTTGATGCATTGGTTCATTATAAGGAGTTTCTGGTAATAATTTAGTACTGCTTTTTCATCCGTATCTCCAGGAGGCCCCGAGTTGAAAAAGAAAGCCTCAGTATCAGTAGAGTGCAGGATTCTGCAATTATTAGCATGCAGTTGTTAATATTATTTTACCCTACATGGTAAACCATCATCCTTAATACAGTTTTACATGTTGTTGCAGGAAATGGGTGATTTGCTTCATTTGGATGTAACACTAAACTGTGGTTTAGCATTACCTGAACAAGCCCCAGGCTTGTGAGCTCCCTTACCCCTTCTCTAGTACAGACACATTAAAAAAACAACCAGAATGCAACACTCTTTCGCTTGGTTAGAAATCACTCTTGTAAGTGGAGGAGGCTTTCTGCTAGTGGAAGGGCATCTTTGGAACCAAGCCAATGTCAATAAAGAATGGGATATTTGCTTGTCTGTTTAAATATGCATACACTGCTTTTCCACCATAAAAGCCCTCAAGGCAGCTTGCAGAAACAATATTACACCATGCTCAAAGCATTATAGCATTTATCCAGAGATCTAATGTATTGAGCTTACCAAGTTGAATTGAAAGGGATGGGGGTGGAGAAGAAATATTCCACCAAACAAGAATGCAGTTAATTTACAGTGCTGATACAAAATGCAATTGTGGAATTATATTATCTTTTATATTTAATCACCTGACACTGTAGCATTTCAATTTATATTTTATAAGCTACAATCTCCACTCAACAGAAATTGAAACTGAAATCTCATGGACTAATTGGTAGAATCCATATTTTGAGCCTTGTGTTTCTTCAGTGGCAGTCCCTTAATCACATGGCAAACCCATTCAGAAAATCAGCAGAGAGTTTTTTTGCTTGACAGGTTTTTTTGTTCGCATTTCGATCCTCTCCACTTCCTTTGAACGCTTATGAACATCAAGTCTAAATTTGTATCTCTTAACCTCAACATGCATTGTTGCTGTGAATGCATTTTTGCTCTACCTTCACTTACCTGTCAGTGCCACTGAAGTCAACGTAGCGTTCTTCTGAGTAGACTCTTATAGGCTTTTGCTTACTGTCACTCAAATGGCATGCAGTATACCGTACAAACATTGATGCCCAATAGTCACTTGATTGGAGACAATAACATTTGATGATGGCTAATGCTTTCAGAAAGAAAATCTTAATCTTTACTGCCATCATAAAGAACAGGATTGAGAATCCTTTGTAAAGATACTCCGTTCGAGAAGAGTCAAGGCCAAATTAGTGAGCACCAGGGAGTTAGAACTGTCAAATCAGCCTTAAATCTGACAAGCAAGCATCCTCTGACTATGGGAGCCCTTGAGTCAAAACTCAGCCAATGCAAGAACTAATTGTGAAGAGTGTATCTAAGCATGGGCAGATGCCTTTTTGCTCATTACCTAATGGCTAATGTGTCATATTTTCTTCTTGGAAGACAAGGAAGGTTCTCTCTCCCTTCTTCTTTCTTGTTTTTTAAAACTTCTGACAGGATCACCTAAGGACAGCAATAGTTCTTAGCGAAATGGTGAAGTGTATAAATCTATGCAAGTGGAAATAATTTTCCATTTTTCAGGTAGATGCTCTTGTCATTTTTAACACCTACCTCGTTAAAATGCTGTGGTCCACCTCTATGACGACCTTAACCTTAGAGCACAAAAGCATATACACAGTGGCACAGATCTGCACACAGTTGCGGCATGTTCAGTAATTTCATGGATGGTCGAGCTAAAAATCATCTTGCAAAATTAGGAAGCATAGGTGGCTGGCCTCTGAAAATAATCTTGTTGTAGTAGAGAATTAAGTCGCCGTGTCTATTGAAAATGCTGTCGGGCTGCTTTAAAATGCGGCGAAGGAAAAATACGACGACAAAGTAACCTCTGCTGCAATTGAAACAGAGGTTTTCACATTATGATAAACAGTCTGCTGAGTAGAGCTCTGACTGAGTTCGAAGATGGGGAGGGGGGCTGCCACAGGTCTCCCTGCTACCACCGTGGTCTGTGTGTGCAGGGGGCAGGGGAAGATGCAGGAAGCACCCCCTGAAAAGCAAATAGTTTTAGTAGAGCAACTGTCATGGGCTGGCAGAGTCAGGAGAGGATGAGCCGGGAGGGGGGGAGTGCACAATGGGGAGAGGATGAACCTGGGGGGGACCTAGTGGGTTGTGGGGTCATCCACTGGGGGGTGGGAGAGAATCAGAGACTGTTTTCTTTTTTTTCTTTTTCATTTCATGGGTAGCGTTGGGTAATCGTGTTTAAGTGAATGTGTGCTTTATATAATTGATTTTAAAGGATTGCTCTGTTCCTCCCCTCACCTATGTCTGCTCAGTTGAGTTGGACCTTCACCTTTCCCACTCATAGCAGCTGTGAACATACCAGGGTGGTAGGGGCAACAGAACACAGTATCAATGATGGTGAGGGAAGCATTGGTTTTAATAGTGCTAGTAGGCGTTATCTGTCCAGAAACAGCCTCTCTTTGACGAATGCGTGTGTTAGGTTGGGAAAAGAACTGTACGTTTCTCTCCTCTCCCCCACAGCTGCCGAACCTCACGGACCTTTAGCCAGAATAGAATAAACACAGGGGTTACAGTGCTATCTGGGGCCAAGGTCAAGGTTTTCAGGCTTGTTCAGTTTGTACAATTGATCTCTGCCATCTGCTGAGTCTCTAGAGCTTTGGCATTACTGCTGCAGGAGGAGGAAAACAAAGACACTCTGCTGTGGTTGGAGCAGAGCTCCAGACAGTAACACACACACCCCTGGAAAAAAAGAAAGAAAAGTTAAATTCCCCAGAGTGGGTCCAAAGATACTCTGAGAACTGAAGACGGCAGGCGCAGTTGTTTGGGCCCTGCTTCTAGTAGCCTCCCACTTGATCTATACAGAGTTGAAAAGAGAAGTTGTGATGGTGCTTACCTGGTAAAGGGGGGGGGGAGAGAGGGAGCAGGAAGATAGAGAGAGAAATGGGGATGGAGAAGAGAAGAGAAGAGGCAGGTGGAAGCAGCTGTCTGAGGAGGGAATGGAAGAGGTCGCTTTCCGATCTGAAGTGGTCATGCATGCTGGCTCCAGTGCATCCAACCACCTCTAAAAGAAAAACGGAAAAAGAAAGAGAAAGGGATGTTTCATTCCCGTTTCTGCTGCTTGATAAGAAGGGGATAGGGGAATGGGTCCCTTTTTCTTTCAGTGGTGGGGGGTGGGGAAGAGAAATAAAAAAGGGATCCATTCTTATCAAACAGCCAGTGAGCAAGGAAGGGAACGGATAGGTCCCTTGTCTCTCTCGCCTTCTCTCTCCTCCCCCACTCCTCACACAGGGAAAGAAGGGACCCTTTTATTCCCTTCCTGCCACTAAGATGATAAATGGGAGGATGGAGGAGCAAACAACCAGGCTAGTGTAAAGGGGGAAAGAAAATGGTACAGCGAGTGTCCTGGAGAGCATCTTGCCTGAAGCCCTCCACAAACCCGGCAGCACCATTGGCCTCATGTGCCAACCCTTCTGGTGGATCTCAATGTTGGTCCAGTCTCAGGTCTTGAGAAGGTTTGTGTAGGTATAGGTGGTCCTGAAGGTAACCTGGCCTCAAACTATTTAGAGCAGTTTTCCCAAACCTGGTGCCCTTCAGGATTCCCCCCAGTCCTAGCCAGCAAGGACAAAGAGCATAAGAGTGTGCTGGATCACACCAGTGATCCATCTAATCCATCATTGTGTTCTCATAGTAGCCAACCAGATGCTTGTGGGAAACCTGCAAGCATGACTTAAGTGCAAGAACACCCTCCCCACCTGTGCCTTCCAGCAAACTGGCATTAAGAAGCATCACTGAGAGCCATGAGAGCCAGTATGGTGTAGTGGTTAAGAGCGGTAGACTCATAATCTGGTGAACTGGGTTCGCGTCCCCGCTCCTCCACATGCAGCTGCTGGGTGACCTTGGGCTAGTCACACTTCTCTGAAGTCTCTCAGCCCCACTCACCTCACAGAGTGTTTGTTGTGGGGGAGGAAGGGAAAGGAGAATGTTAGCCGCTTTGAGACTCCTTAGGGTAGTGATAAAGCGGGATATCAAATCCAGACTCTTCTTCTTCTTCTTCTTCTTCTTCTTCTTCTTCTTCTTCTTCTTCTTCTTCACTGCCTCCAACTGTGGAGGCAGAGCATAACTATCATGGCTAGTAGCCTTTGATAGCCCTCCTCCATGAATTGGTCTAATTCTTTTTTCAAGCCATCTAGGTTGGTGGCCATCACTACCTCCTGTGGGAGTGAACTCCATAGTTTAATGAAGCTGCACTTTCTTTGATCTCTCCTGCATCTTCCAACATTCAGCTTCATTGGACACCCATGAGTTCTAGTGTTTTGATGGGAGCTGTAGTCTCAAAATACGCATCGCACCAGTTTGGGGGAGGCTGATTTAAGGACTTTAAAGGTGCTTTACAGAGCCTAGGACTTGCCAATCAGAAGGTCGGCGGTTCAAATCCCCGTGACGGGGTGAGCTCCCGTTGCTCGGTCCCTGCTCCTGCCAACCTAACAGTTCGAAAGAATGTCAAAATGCAAGTAGACAAATAGGTACCGCTCTGGCGGGAAGGTAAACAGCGTTTCCATGCACTGCTCTGGTTCACCAGAAGTGGCTTAGTCATGCTGGCCACATGACCCGGAAGCTGTACGCCGGCTCCCTCGGCCAATAAAGCGAGATGAGCACCGCAACCCCAGAGTCAGCCATGACTGGACCTAATGGTCAGGGGTCCCTTTACCTTTACTTTACCAGAATTGTGATAGTAGCCGTTGCTGCCAGTACAAAATAGTTGTTGTATGTTCTAATCAGTTGCCCTCCATGAGCAACAGGGCTGCCATAACCTGCAGCAGTTGAAGCTTTCAAACCACCTTGAAAAGCAGTCCCATGTAGAACATGTTGCAGTAGTCTAATCTAGATGAAACCAGAACATGAATTATTGTGAGTAGGTCCCAGATAGGGTCACAGCCGATGAATAAGCCATCTCAAGAAGACTATTCTTATTCTCTTACAAAGGCTTAGGCGAAAAAGGAGGAGGAGGAGAAACCCACCAAAGGACAGTTGACAAATGTCTAATTCACTTTGCTTTTTGCCCTAATCTTGCTTGATGAGTTACTTTACCAAACATAATTCCTAGATTTGGCATAGCTGCTAGCAGGCAGACCCTCCTGCCAGGATGTCTGCTCAGCAGATGGTAGCTTGGGTAGCAATGAATTAATCTGTCAGATTTGGTTTCACTCCGTTTTCTAATCTTAATGTTCGATTCAACCCACTAAAAAAATGCCTGCCCAAACATTTGTACACATTTTGATGTGGATTTAATTTTTCTTAATATAATACAGTTTTGTATGCTATTTTCACCAATGTGCACATTTCTGTATGCGTTGCTGTTGAACTGTGTTGCAAAATTCAGAGCAATACAAATTTCAAACCATAGCAGTGTTTGCTTTAGGAAGCATGAGCTAATTTCATCTCTATACCTCATCCTGGTTGCATCTACCTCATCAAGCCAGGCTGTGCTGAGGTAGGGACAGATCCATCACTTTCAGTTCTCTCAGTTTCTCATCTTTCCAACCTTAAATTCAGTTTTCCACATTTCTGCAACAATTTGCAATTTTCTTTAAAAAAAAAAAATCACCAGCAAAATTCATCAACATTTTAGTGTGATTTTCTCCTAATAAACACATTTTTTTGCAAACTGTTTCCCCAAATATAATGCATTTTAATGAATACTCTTCAGCTGGAGAACTGTGTTACAAAATCCAGAGAACTGTGAATTTCAAAAGATGGCTGTGTTTTCAGTTTCTTGCATTGTTTTGAGAAGTGAAAATTAGGTAGGTTTGCTGTTAGATGTGAACTGAATTGATTTCTCTCCCCCCCCCCCCCAATCACCAGGGGAGAGTACAGAAGAGGCAAAGAGGCAGAGTCTGTCCCCATTTAGGAAGTTTGCCTCTTGGTCAGAAATAGCAAAAAGCAGGAAGAACAAGCTCAGCATGCAGCTAGATTGACAGAGATAAATGAACCAATCCTGATCCTCATTATAAATCAGGAGTGGCTAAACTTCAGCCATGGACCATAGCCTCCCACCCAAAGGTTATCTGTGCCCACCACTCCAAAATTTGTTGTTTTATTTATTATTTATTAGTTTTTAATTATTGGCTGCTTCTTTGTGGTGCCAAAAGGTTTTTGGGAAACTCCCTCCCCAGGCCTCCTGTGAAATCATAATGATAGCTATCAGAAAAATATATATCTGAACAAATCTAGAAATCCAATATATGTATTAGTTGTTTTTTTCCATAGCCCCAGCAATATTCTTTACAAGAAACTAGGTGCAGAAGGAGTAACTTTTGAAACCGTGAAGATGACTTTCCCTGTATGTTACAGAATATAAATTAGCAGCCTAGTCATAACTCCTACATATCTGTGGCTACAGCCTCTTTCCAAAGGAAGCAGTGGATTCAAAGGGATGTCTTGTTTCCATCCTGACTATCCTGTCAGTTACCAAGATTAGGAGCTTGGAACTGAGCAAGGTACACAAATTCCTAATGCCACAGGACACACTAGATCATCTCACTTGAATCTTTTGTCAAAGTTTTCCTGTAGCTGTTTTGTAAAGAGGTTTCCTGAAGAGCCATAAAGTCTCTGCAAGCAGCTTTTGTCAGTGTCTAATGCAACACACATATCTGTCCTGTTTGTGATGAAATACATCTGACTGGGTTCCATGGGGCTTATTCCCAAGAAGTGTGTGTGCATAGGCTAGCAGGTATAACACTGTGACTGTTTTCCCCCCTGTTGTCATTTGATGTCTTCTTTAACAGCTGCCATGCTAAACTGCTTTACTGAGATGTTTATATCATTAGCTGCCTATTAATCAGTGTGATTAAGAGGTGGAATATGAATACCTTAAATAAAATTGTCAGCGTTTTGTTTTTCAAATTTGTTTGCTGCTTGTGAGTTCCTGCACAGATCTAGAGTCAAATTGCTGTTACTCAGTTTTGCCTGATCTATGTGAATCTTCCACTCCTGTTTATTTGAATGGCCAGTTACCATATTTTTCGCTCCATAGGACACACTTTTTCCCTCTTAAAAACTAAGGGGGAAAGTCTGTGCGTCCTATAGAGCGAATGCAGGGGGGAGGCAGGCAGGAAAAGCCCCCAAGAGGCGCACACAAGCTTCGCACAGCTCTTGCGGGCTTTTCCCCAGGAGGGAGAAGGGCCTGACGTGGCCAGTCAGTCGCTTCTCCCTCCTCGTAGAAAAGCCCACAGGAGCCGCGCGCTCCTTAAAGGGTGCGTGGCTCGTGTGGGCTTTTGCGGGAGGTGGGGGAATTGCCATAGCCTTGCACAGCCTCTCCAGCCGGGAGAGGCTGCGCAAGGCTAAAGAGGAAGCCAAGGCAGCGAGCGGGATGGATCGCGCTCGCTGCCTTGGCTTCTTTAGCCACGCTTCTTTAGCCGCGCTGGAGAGGTTTAGCTCCCGGCTGGAGAGGTTGCACGGCTATGGCAGAAGCCAAGACAACCAGCGGGATGGATCCCGCTTTGTCTTGGCTTCTTTGCTCTTTGGGGTTGGGGGGAAAACCCGGGCTTCCCCCGCAGCCCCGAGAAGCTCTGGGAGAAGCGGACAGGCTGCGCACAGCCTGTCCGCTGCTCTTTGGGGCTTGGGGGGGGGGAATAATATATTTTTCTTGATTTCCCCCTCTAAAAACTAGGTGCGTCTTGTGGTCCGATGCGTCCTATAGAGCAAAAAATACGGTACTTAACTACTTTAACCCATCACCGAGGCCATTTGGAAATGAACATGCATATGGGCTGTAGACCAGAAGATTATAGATATATAATGCTGCTCAAAATAATCACAGAAAAACTGTAAATCACTTTTTGGAGAGGGGGAGAGTTGCATATGCCACCTTAAGCTCCTTAGAGAAAAGGTGGGAAATAATAATAATAGCACTAGTAATAGGGCTAGTTCACTAGTAAAATGTTCTCCTTATTATCTCATCCATCCTTATTATCTCATCCTGTGCCAGTGCTCCATGGAAACACTCTTACTGTTTGCATAATTCAAAAAACTGTTGGAAGTGCTGTTTTGATAATGGAAATATAAAAATAAAGATAACGGAAATGGTAACACTGGATATTTGTTACATGGGATAGCTGGGAGGTTTCATGTAGTGGCCATTTGTCTCTCTGAACTTGCTGCACTGCAAATTTAAAACATTGCTTCCTTTTTATCATTTCAATTGATCAAATTTTCATTGGATTCTTGTGCACTCGTTGCAATTTTCTACTCTGTAAGCATTATGTTTTTGACAAAGGCATGTCAGATTTTGGCCTGGGAAATTTTCTAACTCAGAGGCTGGGGGTTGTGATATAATACTTAAACTTCAAGTGCTAGCAGTTGGGACTGTGCACAGAGAAGATATTTACCGGTGAATCAGTAGAAGTTTCTGTTTAGAAACACAAAGACAGTTTGGGCTCCGAGGTAGAGGTTCAGCTGCAAGGTGCACCGGCCTCCTGGGTGAACACTGGGCTCAGGAGGAAGCTGAATAGCTAGCTGTGGCTCTGAGATCCCAAGGCTCTTTTTCAAGCAGTTTTCAGATCTAAAATCCTTTTTTTTCTAATGGCAATTGGGGATTTCCCAAATGGAGCATTCAGAGCCCTTCCTTTGTAAACTAAAATATCACTGTGCTATTCCAGTACATTCATAAAAGACTTGTGTTTTTCTCTAGTTGTTTTGATGTTCTCTCTCCTTGTTGCCTTTCCCTTCTTTTTGGACATATCTATGCTACACACACACACACACACACACACACACACACACTACTGGAAATTATAGTTTGGTGAAGTGCTCAGTTTTGTTTGATAACAATTCCTTACATCCGAAAAGTAGCTTCCTATGTTCCTAAGTTACTTACAGCTGTCGCCTTTTTTTGGTTTGCAAGTAATCTATTCTAAAGAGAAATAACCTTGTGTATGTGACACAAGAAATCCTGTTACGGTGTGCCATACAAAAGTTCCAGTTCTCCCTTAGCAGTGTAGGTCATGTCTTCATAGGTCTTCTGGCTGAGGACAGTGAGAGTACCTTGATAATGTTGACCGAAAGTAACAGGACATATTTTCTAAGATATCTGAAATATGAGACTAGTTTGTATATCATACACTGTTGATGATCTCTTATTACCTTGGATGAGCTCACAGCTCCTTTATTCCCAGAAGTGCTGAGCTGATTGATGGCTGAAGAAATTCAAGACGGGTGTGACTAACCTTTCTTAACCCAGGTTTCCCTAGCTGTGAAATGTGATCATGCTGTGAAAAGTTAGGGCAATTGAAGTAGTGGTCCAAGCCTAATGAGAAACGGTTAAGGGAATTGCGTGTGTTTAGCCTGGTAAAGAGGAGACTGAGAAGAGAGCCATCTTCAGATATCCAAAGGGCTGTAACCTGGAGGATGGGGCAAGCTTGTTTTCTCCTGCTCCAGAGGCTAGGACCAGAACCAGTGGATTCAAGTTACAAGAAAAGAGATTCCAATTCAACACCAGAAATAACTTTTTGACAGTAAGAGCTGTTTGACAGCAGAACAGACTCTCATGAGAGGTTATGGACTCTCCTTCCTTGGAGATTTTTAAGCAGATGTTGAATGGCCATCTGTCATGTGTGATCAAGTTGAGATTCCTACATTGCAGGGGATTGGACTAGATGATCCTCAGAGCCTCTTCTAACTCTACAATACTCTACAATTCTATGATTGTGGGGATGGCATACAAAAGGCAAATTCATTCACATTTATACCTGCCTACACAGTTTATTAGGGACGCGGCTGGCGCTGTGGGTTAAACCACAGAGCCTAAGACTTGCCGATCAGAAGGTTGGCGGTTCAAATCCCCATGATGGGGTGAGCTCCCGTTGTTCGGTCCCTGCTCCTGCCAACCTAGCAGTTCGAAAGCACATCAAAGTGCAAGTAGATAAATAGGCACTGCTCAGGAGGGAAGGTAAACAGCGTTTCTGTGCGCTGCTCTGGTTCACCAGAAGCAGCTTAGTCATGCTGGCCACATGACCCGGAAGCAGTACACCGGCTCCCTCAGCCAATAAAGTGAGATGAACTCGGCAGCCCCAGAGTCAGCCACGAATGGACCTAATGGTCAGGGGTCCCTTTACCTTTACCTTTACCTTTACCTTTATCTTTACCTTTACCTTTACACAGTTTATTGGGAAAGGGAAACAAGCAGTGATGTGAACATACTGGAAGTAGATGATTTTGGCAGATCTCAGTGATCCAGTCACTCTTCCAACTCAAGCTTAGCTGGCCCAGAACAAAGGTCATTTCAATAACATTTAGCAGATGTGTATTCTGCTTGGAGATTTATCTGAAAATTCGTAGGTTGTATAGTTGCCGAACATAATGTCATTGAAAATGTATAATCCATATTTAAATTTGTGAAATAAGACATTTAAACACAGAGACCTCATTCCAGCAAAAGTGAGCTGTTGCTAAGTCCTATTGAAAGAAATCAAACTTGCATTAGACATTACTAACTGATTCCATTGCTTTCAAAGGATCGTGCAGTGCTCTCATATTCCTATTTAATTGGAAGTAAGTCCTGCTGAGTTCAGTAGGGTTTACTCAAAGCTTAGTGTGCATAGCAGCCTTAGTTGCTTCTAATGCTCACTCAACTGGAGACAGAAAATAGAAAAGTTAACAGGTTTCAGATTGATTGATTGATTGTAAGATTTTAATACTTTGGCTTTCTTAATAAAAAGTTCAGACTGGTTGTATAGCAATATTTTTTTTAAGAAAACCTACTTAAAGTTCTAATTTTGTTAAGAAAAGAGATCTATTGGTAATTACATGCCAATTGAAAACAACTTAGGAGACTTCCGGTCGGCGCCAGCGTTAATGGCGGTCCTCTTTCCGAGCTCTGGAGGAGGACTGCGCTGCGAGTTCGGGTCTGACCCGCTACGGCAAGCGGGGGACCCCTAAAATCACAGGCACGGAAGCCTGAGAACAAGGAGACTCGGTGGGCACCAGAAGCGCCCCCCTTTACTGGGAAAGAGCCTTTTTAAAGGCTCCGGAACGGCATCGGGAGAGCGCGGTGCTGAGAGTCGTTACCCAGCCCGCAGTGTGAAGCTGCGTCGCCATTGACGGAGAGCGCCGATTCCTTCCTGCAAAATGAACTGAATTCAAAACCCCGTGAGTAGGACTGTAAAATGCTGTAAAACCAATAAAAATCTATATTAAAAAAGAAAAAAGAAAACAACTTAGGAGAGATAAAGTAAAGTATGTAGTTGAAAATGTAATTTAGGAACCACAACGGAGTGATTGGAAGTCATGTTGGAATTAGTTATGTACGAATCTAAATTTTTTTTGTAATATGTATCGATTTTGGATTGTTTTTGTTGACTGTTTTGTTTCATTTTTAAAATCAATAAAGCATTTTTTAAAAAGAAAAAGAAAAATTTCTGTCTTTCAAAATGAATGGTCTCACAAACGAATGGTTTCACTGGGAAACTAACAAGACCGTTCTTCAAAACTCCATGAAGAAAGAAAGGCTTTGTGCTATGTTTGCACTACAAAGCTTATTTGAGATCTTGTAGCTGAGTAGTTGGTCCAGTTGACTGTAACTGTTTAACACACAGCCCCCTTTCCATTTAATCAAGTGAGCATTTCTAAAGCATATAAAAACATAGACCTATCCACTCCAAGACCCCGTCTGTATTTTAAGCAAACAAGTCAGGATTTCTGCTGGTTTCCAATTTGTGCTGAAATTTTATTGTATATTGGCTCATCAGATGCTGCAATTTTTCTTCAGCTGGAACCTTTTCCTCTTATCAATTCTCCTACATTTATAATTCCGCTTAAGCAATTCTTTTGGTGAACTGCTTTGATCAATATCTGGAACTTTCTGAAAAGGAGCAAAGGGGTACAGAATGTATTGATGCACATGTACCAAGCAATAGCATTAAAGGCAGGACAGCGAACAGCCAAATTTTGATGCAGTGATGTGGATTGTTGTTGCGACTTTCTGCTAAAGTAGAATGCGCTGATAATGTGTATTTTGATTCCATTAATTTAACAAGCAAGGGCAGAAGGCAAGTTGGTCATGATCAAAGTTTCTGCAAACAGATCAGTGAATCTCTTGGTTTAGTTTACAAGGTCATAAGCATGTACACTTGTGGGTTGATCAAAGAGTAAATTTCATTATGTGGATTAAAATGTGTCCTAAGACGTCATGTATCTGAAATTGGTAACACTAGGTATTCTGCGCTGCAAATGCAGCACCATCTTCAGTTGACCAGTTCAAATATTCACTCCCTGAATTTTTAGAAGTGTTTGAAATTTCCCCCTATATAAAATAACACATCATGTCAAAATGCACTGCTTTGGAGAGAAGTTTTGGAAAGCATTCTTGTATTTGAAGTGGTTAGTTTAATTTGAGTCACTTTCAAACAGTTGGGATTTCCTACATAGAAACTGTGATGTGTTATAGTTCTATACGCGGGACTGTACTACCTTGGACAGCAAATGTTTAAACAGACGGTCATTAAAAAGAATGATAGTCCTTTTAATAGACTATCATTTAGTTTAACACACTTGAGTTCTCCAAATGAGAAGACTATATCCAAGGGCTTTACAGCTCCCCACTTGCCCCTCACCCCAGTTTGGTCTTTGAACTATTATTAGAGAACCAATGTGACCAGTTCTCAATTACTGGACTGTAGTCTGACTTTGTCACAAACAGTAAGCTTTTGTTAACAGCATTTCAGGAGACGCAGCCGAAAATAAATAGAAGCCTGCAGAGAGCAGATGCCAGTAAATAATCTGGGCCTTGGAGTAAGGCAATTTTGTCCAGGGATCTGGCAGTCACTCTGTCCTCAGGAAGGGAAATATAAACCATCAGTTTAGCATTACAGCACTGAAGGAACACTGTGTTGATCAGGAGATTACAGTGTGGCTTCATTGCAGTTCTGTACCTTCACTTCTCTTGGGCTTATACATTAGGAGAGAGCTAATGTTGCAGATGTGCAAATGTACATTTAATAAAAAGCACAAGATTGCTGGTTTCTGCATTCTCACAGCAAAAGGCAAGCCCACAGGAAGATTAAATGCAGGGCCTCTAGTCACAGTCTCCACCTCCTCAGAGGTGGATTGCATGATGGTATGCAGAAAATGAGTGCTACTAGGTTTCTTTAATGGGACAGTAAAAATGTTAATATGATTTTAAGTTAAATGTAGCTGTGTGGTGGTTATACTGCTGTGCAGTGGGGAGAAAGTCTATAATATTGAGATACGTGAATTGGAAAGAATTTCCATTGGTTTAGGTTTAGATGGGCCACAGGCTTATTAGCTGATACTCTGTGATGTAATGGTGTTGTCTTTTAGTACTTCCTGGAACCACAGAAACCTATCTATGAAATGTGGTAATTGATTAAGGCTTCTCCACCCCTCCCTGTGTCCCTTACACAATGTGCTTGCTTAAGATAGTCAACAGACCTAGTAAATCAAACATTTGTATTTCAGGACTCCAGTAATGTGGTGCAGGCAGTGTTTTCATTACATGCTCAGACATTTGGTCTGCGTTTTGAAATGCCTTCAAGCTATGGTGCTTTTAATTTTCCATTAAAGCTTTCCTGACCCTCTGTCAAATCGAGTACTGTATAAAAGTCTTTTGCCCCTGCAGATTGCCTTCTGCTGTAAAGCAGCAAAGTGCCCTGGCATTGCAAATGCTGCTGTGTTAACATTAGTTCTTTGCCAAGCACAACAGTCATGGCTCATAAATTCAGGCAGTCTTGATATACCAATTGTGTTAAGTACACTAGGTCCTTGAAACAAAGGGTGAGTAGTGTGGCGATAAGCTTAAATGTCGTTGCATTTGGGGGTTCAGCTGGGGGTCGAAGACATTTCAGTGGAGGGGTGGCAAAATGCACAGCAAGCTTCAGAAGCTTCATCTTGGATATATTCAAAATTAAAGAGCAAAGTATATTATGATAAGAATTATACCTTCATAATGACTGTAGGTATTAGTATTTCTGAGGAACAATCATAGTCCCTTCTCCCCAACCACTCAGCTCCCTCTGATAGTGCCCTGATACAAAGAGTGCTTCTTTATGCATGTTTATGAGTGTTTATGTATTTGCTTAGTTGCACATTTCTTTCTTATCCACCCTTTACCATAAGGTTGGGTTGCAGTAATACAGTTGTGCAATTGAAGCAAGCAAAACAATGTCAAACGAAAGCAGCACAGGATAGGTTAAACAAAACAGAAGAGTTAGGGCCCATTAAAATACATTTACTGTCAAAGGCCAGGTAAGGAAGTATGTCTTCAGTATTTGGTGGAAGCTGTATAATGAAGGTGCTAGGTGCACTTCTGTGCAGAAGAAGTTCCACAATTTAGGGAGTGTCTCCTGGATTGCATCATGATCCTATATTGTCTCGTGGACCTGAAGATACTTTTATGAAAAGGAGTAAGAAGAGTTATGTAAAGTGATCCTAAAATAATTAGAAGCATGTGACATTCAGTTCCCAATGTTGATCTTTCTTCCCCCCTTGTTCCTGAGCTACATCTTCCCTGGCCGGGAAGCGGACAGGGGAGCCATTTTGGTTTCCGCCTCAGGTGCCGAAATGTATCGGGCTGGTCTTGGCCTGTTGAACACAACTTGTGTAGATTCTTGTTTTCAACAAATGCTGATTATCTGAATACTTAAAGATTTGTTCCTTAGTGCACTTCAGTCAATGCAACTATGCAGTTACAATATTAAACTTAATGAATGTGTCCTTCGAGATTTCCAGAGGAAATGGTTGATAACGGTTACTGGTCCTTTTTGTGTGTGTGGCGCATTGGCAGTGATTTCCAGATGACTTTACTCGGTTGTCTTCCATTTGCTTCAGCTAGGAAGCAATCTATAAATTTATGGAATTAACTTGGAGTGACCTTTGTGAAACGCTGCATATCAATATGACCTTTTCAAAGAACGGCATTGGGAGGGATGGAAATGGCACCTAGCCGACCTTCTCTAGTATTTTGCTCCCACCAACCCTTGAGAAATCAGTGTATGCAATCTAGATCACAGTGATCCATAAATAGGGAACAGGTGCACACAGTAAGTGGCATCTGGAGTGATCTGCTCAGCAAGACCCAAGCGAACTTTGAGAGACCTCCTACCAAATTAAAAACCAAAACAAATCTCCATCTCCTTCAAAACACTATATCTTTAAATAAATGGGTGCATTAATTCTAATTCAAAACATTCCCTTGAATGGTGGCACTGTCATTAGCAAAGCTCCTTGGCTTTGTTTATTTGGCACAATTTATTCAATAAAAATCTGATGGATGGTTGGTTGTTTGCCATCATGTTTGCTGTCTGGTCTGGCAGGAGTACTCCCCAGTGATGAAGATGCTCCAGACCGAAGAGAAATCTAATTGAAATGACAGATAATAAGCAGAGAGAGCTTGACAGTCCTATCAGGATGTGTGCTCAATGTTGTTGTTTTTTTTGTGAAATTTTAAAGGGAAAAAATAATAATAGAGACTGACACAGGAGTGATTAATTTTTAATTATTATTTTTTGAAGTTCTGATCCATTAAGTAAGAAACCAGCTCTCTGATAACAAGCAATTTCACTTGCTTTTGGGACAGAAGTTGCCCTGGTTGGTCCCCAGGACCTGGACAAAGGCAGTGCATCCCTATTGGCTTGGTTTTTGATACTATTGACGATATCTTTCTGGGTTGCCTGGCCAAGATGGGCCCTGGAAGTATCAATCTACCATGGTACTGGTTCTTCCTGGGAGATCTGTTGAAGAAGGATGTCCTTAATACTCTGAGAGGTCATCCAGAGACTGGGTTGTGTTGTGAACAAACCAGAAGAATAAACGGTGATTTCTTTGGAGAGAAACAAACCATGAGCACTGGTTCGCATGCAGTGGAAAGCCAGAAATATAGAATCATGGAATTGTAGAGTTGGACAGGATCCCAAGGGTCATTGAGTCTAACCCCATGCAATGCAGGAATCTTCTTCCATTGTGCAAAGTTGATTGAGCTCTGAAATCTTTTGAGACGTGGCTACTTTGATGGAGTTCATCTCTGTGCTTGATTGGCAAATGGCTGTGTGACTTGAACAACATATACCAGCACACTTCTTTATTCCCTGTATAAGCCATGGCTTCTTTACTGTTGTTTGGACCAGACCAAGGGTTCCCAAACATTTTTTTTCTCAGTTAAAATGGAAGGTATGATTCACTCTGTTCCCCATCCACCCCACCTCTTTCTCTTGGCTCCCAGGACACTTTACTTTACTTTTTGAACAAGGGTGGTGTCCCTGAGATTTCCCCATGCCAATAACAGCCATAGTGGGGGCTTCTTTGGGGCATCTCAGAGGCTTATTCATTTGTCCTTCAGGATGATGTTCTTACCGATATATTAAAGGGGAACAGATCTGCTTGGGCCTCCGTTAAAGAGGAGCATGGAGAGTCGGATGCCTTCAACAGAATTGCTTAATTTATGAAGGGACACTTTGTCCCCTCTGACAGCACATTGGTGGGCCCTTGACACACAATTTGGGCATTCCTGCCCCAGCAGCCTGTCTTTCATTGAGCCTCGTTGTTCAGTTGGATAGAAGCTCACCCTGTGTGACTTTCATGCCTGCTTTAGTGTATTCCCTCATCCTCTTTAGGACCAAGTAAAGCTTTCTGTTCCTCCTCACACGAGTGCTGTTTATTCATTCAGGCACACACAGCAGCTGCCGTGCCTGAGTCTGAGGCACTGTAATTTTTGTGTCACGTTAAGCCTGAATGACAAAGCCCTGCTCCTCAGTTTCTCAGGGCAGGGTGGCCCTGAATTATGAAACAAGCAGCTAGTTAAAGGCTGTAATGTTACTCAAACACTGTGTGGGGTCCTAATAAACAAGCAGCCCTGGGTCTATGGAATTAATTGCTGGGATCTATGCCTGAGTAACTCATCCCCAATACCATGAAAATACTAATCATGTGTACTTCTGAAGATGGCTTGTTTCAGTAAAGTGTTGCTTTGTTTGCTTTCTTGCACATCTTAACATTTGGGGAGGGGGAAGATACTGATGATTAATGGCTGGAAACGCCAGAAAATCCCACTTTGAAATGTCAGGAATGTTTTGACTTTTTATAACTTGTGGCATGCAAAACGTCCGTTCCTGGGAAATGTTGGAAATTAGTGGAAATAAGTTTCTTTCAGTCTACTTGTAACAGGAACTTTGTGAGCAACCTTCAAGTGCTTTATTTTCTGCTAACTTTTTTTATTTATATATGTTTAAAATATAACGCGGAAAACCCCCAAACCACACTATTATGTGCCATGTTACAATCAGAACAGCTTCAGGCGATGTTAAAGTTCAGTTCAAATTACAGTGGTACTTCGGGTTAAGTACTTTATTTGTTCTGGAGGTCCGTTCTTAACCTGAAACTGTTCGTAACCTGAAGCACCACTTTAGCTAATGGGGCCTCCCGCTACCGCCACGCCACCGGAGCACGATTTCTGTTCTCATCCTGAAGCAAAGTTCTTAACCCGATGTACTATTTCTGGGTTAGCAGAGTCTGTAACCTAAAGCGTATGTAACCTGAAGTGTATGTAATCCAAGGTACCACTGTACTAAAGCCAGTTTCATACATTAAACCCGAGATAACAGAAGTCAGTACAGATAAATGTTAGCCACATTGATGTATAAATTTATTTAAAGAACTAAATACAAAATAGGGAGCTAGGACTGTACCCCATACAGAAAGCCTGACAGAATCCAATTTTGCTTTTGGATGTTAAATGATTAAGAGCATTATTAATTTTACTTGAAAGATGCATGTGCTCAGTAAATATATGTTTGTCTGCTCTTCAATCTCCTTTTCCAAAGTGACATAAGGCATACGGCTGTGATATCTGTTGCGACTAGAAAAGGCAAAATGGTGCCAAGCAACAACCATTTTCATGGTTGCTGTGTGAGGCCAAGACAGCTGTGATTCCTTTTGGCTTGTCTGTACCTTTTGACTATATGTAGGCATGTGGTTCAGAGCCACTTTACACTTTCTTCATTTATATAAAGTATTTTTACCATACTTTTCAGCCAAAAAAACAAAGGATTGCAATCTAAAAGACAGGTCACAAAAGGAAAAGCAGTCGGGAAGGAGGAGGAAGAAAGCAAGCTCAAGCACTCATTTTTAGTTCCAGAGTTCTTTTAACAACCAGATGGAATTGGAAAAGTTTAAGGAGAGGAGGAACCAAAGGTTTCTGCATCTCAGCTGAGCCCTACAGCCCTGTCCCTCCCTCTACTATAGCCAGGTGGAACGGCTCTGAGTTTGCCACAGTGTACTCTCAACAGGGAGCTACAACCAGTAGTATTAATTTGTTTCCTAATGGATCAAAAATAAAGGAGGAGGCATGGAGCATAGATAAGGTACATGTTGGTTCTTTTTGGGGGAAACAACTATATACACACACACACACACACACACACATACATACATATATACATATACATACACACACACACACACACACACACACACATATATATATATATATGATTGGGGGGAAATCAAGTTTTAAAGCAATAAAAGTCTTTTTAAGAAGGATTTCTTAAAAAATCAATAAAATCCCACTTGCAAACTCACCTGCAAGTATATGCCAAAATGCCAGTTGCATCCTATACAGTGGTACCTCGGGTTACAAACACCTCAGGTTACAAACACTTCAGGTTACAGACTCCGCTAACCCGGAAGTAGTACCTCGGGTTAAGAACTTTACCTCAGGATGAGAACAGAAATTGCACAGCAGCAGCGGGAGGCCCCATTAGCTAAAGTGGTACCTCAGGTTAAGAATGGACCTCCAAAACAAATTACCGTAAGTTCGTAACCAGAGGTACCACTGTAATTCACAACTATAATTTGCAGCAGAGTGATTGGTTGTACCCTGAGTTTAAACAGGTGAGGTGAAGGAGCCTAGCTTGAAAACATTTCTCAGATACGGTTTCCCCCCCATAAGCAAAATGTTGCTGTCTCCTGTCTGACAGAGGAGTAACATCGAAAGGAGACAAGAATGTTTATGAACTGAGCTGAATTATTTATCAGAATATTAAGACAGAAGCATGCACAAAAGGAAGTGTAGCTGGTGCTTCCTAGGGTAGTTTGCCATGGTCTA
The DNA here is from genome assembly GCF_964106645.2 of Podarcis pityusensis. Lineage (NCBI taxonomy): Eukaryota > Metazoa > Chordata > Lepidosauria > Squamata > Lacertidae > Podarcis > Podarcis pityusensis. The sequence goes on from NC_138031.1 coordinate 66,064,339, forward strand.
AAAATAGGTCTCCAGTTGCTGGGAAAGACCATAGAATGTTAATTAGCTCATCATTTTGAGTGGGTTCAATGTATGTCAGCCGTTCTCCAGAGGGGTGATGCCAACCACTCTCCAGGATTACACTAATTTCAGTGGGGAGAAACAAAACAACATTGGCTCTGCTTCAGACGAACATTGCATGAGAGTCATTTGGGCCGCGCACTTTAAAAGTGCATTTGCAGCAGGTATAAAACAGAAGATCTCAGTCATTCCTTATTGCATTACCCCCACAAGCAGAGGAAGTTTGGTCGTTAGGAACATTTTCTTTTAATTAGGACACTGGCAAACGCTGACCATGCTTCAGAAAATTAAACATTTACTGGGGTGTAACCTGGACATAATTAGTTCAGCAGTGGGCTTGTGTAATTTACCATGCCTTTCTGTAATCTGTGCTCAAGGCAGTTTTATGATCCATAATGAAATGGTTTAAAAATCAGTTGATTCAACCAGCCTGCTACTTAGAAATTTTGTCCAGCTTCCCATCAGCGATAGATTCTTTTTCTTCTTCTTTTTCCTGATTGCAATTTAGCTTCATAGCTTAAAAATTTCAAACACTCTCAATAGTTAGCTAGCTTCTCATTTAGACTGCCTACAAGCCCACCCACAATATATTAAGGAATATAATTAGTGAGTTTCCTTTTTACCTTTCCCCTTAATTAGTGATTTATTGTTTTGCAGTGTTCTTGCTTTTCATTGCCTAGATCTTCAGTGTTGTTTCAAAATAAATTTTGTGTGCTGAAAACATTTTTTTAAATCCAACAAAAAGTGTCAGTGATGAAGCCAGCTAAATAGGCCTGGAAAATAAAACAGTATTTATTTGAGACCCAGATAGGACAGACCTGAAAGGCATTCTGCAAAAGCAGAAAATAATTAGGTATCCTATAGGGATGGGTGAATCTGTCAATTTTGGTTTTCCACTTTTCCAATCTTAAGTTTAGCTTACCACATTTCTGCATGTCCATGATTCCTTTTTTTTTTAAAAGGCCTCATGAAAATTCTTCAGCCTTTTAGTATGCAGTTTTCCTTTTAAAAAAGAAATAAAATTTTTGCAAGGAATTTTCCCTAATGCAATGCCCTTTTGTATTTTATTTCACAAATAAATGCATGTTTAGGCGCACTTTCCCCTAATGTACACTTTTAAAAAAATTGATGGTACTTGACTCACTATCTCCCGAGTACACTCCCAGAGGCTTCGTAAAGATGGGAGACAAGATAGAGCCCTGTGGCATGTGGTCTAGCAACAGGACCTTGCGGGTTCCTATGCCCTGAAATAATTGATTAGCAACGCTGCAATAAATGGGGATGGGTTCCTTGCAAGCCACAAGCATAGAGAATGTGGGAGGAGGTTCCTTAGAACTGCCACACACTTTTTATTGTTGATTGAGAAATTGGGAGAGGTGCAAATTTCAAAGGATGCTTGCATATCAGTTTGTGTGTTTGGGGAGGGGCAAATTAGGTAGGATCATATTAAAATGCAAACTGAACCAAGTTTCTTCACCTAGTGCCAAAAGTCAATGTTTCTGGGGAGGGTGTGCTTTGTATTCAGAAAAATATGGGTTGGGATTTATTCTCAGCAGGTGACTAGATCTGTACATTAGTTATCATGGCAAGCAAAGTTAGAACTATGCATTGCAGCAATAAACATGCTTGTTCAGCTACTGCCACTGCTTGTAGCTGGAACATTATTCTCTCCTTGTCCATATTTAAAAATAAATAAAATAAAGAGAGGTAAGAAGATCCCCACCCTCACCAAAGTGACCACAATAACTGAATGTTATCCGTTGAATATAGAACAAACGTATCTTTACATGGCGAGGGTTTAAGGAATAAGCAGCCAAAGATATCTCAGTTTAAAAAACAATAATTGTTGCAATGTAAAGGAGGAGACATAGCAAACAGAATTTCCGATTTAATTTTGCTGTTTTCCCATGTCAGTGTGAGGCAGGGATGGCAGAGTCTATGAATCTAAAATGAATGAATAAATACAAGGCTTTAATTGTGTAAACAAAGTTCCCACACTCCTATTTCCCCAAGTTTTTAAATAATTGAGGGCCAGCGCCATCACTCAGGCAAGCTGGGAAGCAGCCAAGGGCTGGAGAAACAAATCTTGAATTGATTTATGCTGGGACTTGCACTCCTCTCTTTCTTTATAGGCTGCTCAGAGGCATTTGGACAAAAGGCAATTATTGCTGGTATGTAAGGCTGAGCCAAAAAAGGAGAAAGCATATCTCACAAACATTTTCACCTCCATGAAGAGTGTCCCTATTTCAGCAAGGGTGGGTGTGTGCAAACAAGGGCAAAAGTGCTTGCGGCTCTTTTCCTAGTCTCAGTGCTTTTTGTCCTCACTCTGAATGGTCTTATGCTTTCATCATATAGCCAGTTCTGATTGGCTAAGCTGCTTTGTCACACATCCAGTTCAGGTCAGATAACATTGCTCTCAGTTTGAATTGCTTAAGTGATGTTAACCCAGAACCAAATTTTGCCAAGCAGCTTTGTGACATCACTTTAACCACATGTACATCAATCATCTGGTACCATGACTGGAGGAACAGGAAGAAGCACTTAAACAGCAACAGTAGAGAGGCATTGCAAATAGTGAGCAGGTGTTAAAAGGATTAAATATGGAAAGATTTATGGTAAGATTTATGGTAATGTTTCAACTCCACAAAAGCTTCCTTTTTGTGCAGACAGTATTCACATGAGAATATCCAGTGCAGCCTTACTAGTATTTAATTGAATCTTGCCCGAGGCCCAGTGCATTATTATAGGGGCTTTCCTATAATCAGTGCCTAAGTGGTTCTTAATACAATATTAATAAATAGACGACGTGTCGGAAGATTTGTGGTTCCGAATACAATTCAGAGTTGTTTTCCCAGCAATAATTGAAACTTGTTAATTTGTTGGAGCCATTTAAGTTGTGCTTGTAAAAAATCAAAGACTGAATCAATTTAATACTTCAATTTAATACCTCAGCTTTTTGTGCTTCAGGCTGCTATCCTGTATACACTTACCTGAGGGTAGGCCATGTCAAACTTGGTGTGGCTTACTTCTGAGCGTACCAATTGCACTGTCAGGTCTGCAATATCTTGTTTTGTTCTGGCTCTTTCCCCCTCTACCCAATTCACATTTACGCTTGCAGCCTTATACAGCATATTTTAAATGTTCACACACTGGGGGAAATACACAAGCAGAGGTTAAGTTAGGAAGATAAACAGAGGCAATAAGTAAATTCTTCATGGAAGTAGCAGTAGTGTGGTGTAGCTGTGCTAGTGTTCTGCATTGTGTTGCATATAAAGAAACCGAGAAGATGTGGACTGCTGTGGCAGTCTGCATTAATCATTAAACTAAGTATGCTGTAAGTCCCAGCCAAATGGTGAGTCCTGTTGTAGTATAACTTTGCAGAGTAATTTAGAGCAGAGATGGGGGATCTGTTCTCTTCCATATGATGTTGTACTCCAGCTTCCATCAGCCCCAATCAGGATGGCCAGTGATGAGGGATAATGAGGATTACAGGATCTGGTCACATTTCAATACAAAGACTACCCATGTACCAAACCACTAGGAAGCACCAGAAAAGAAGTCCATGATTCAGGCAACAGTTTCTGGATCTCACTCAGTGGCCAACATTTTTTTTAATTAAAAAACAAAACTAAAACCCAGCAAGCTTGAATGGCGAATGCAAGCTATTAAACTGACCGGATAGAAACTGAAGCCATTGTAAATGGAAAATGATAGATATGGCTGTGCTTCTTTCAGGCTCTGATTTGCCACCAAGGAAGTACATTCTGTTTGGTTCTTGGTCGTTAAGAGAGACAAAGATCAGCTGATGTGGTTGCTTGTGGGGCTAACCTTTGTCTTCTCTAGCATCCCAGGTCCTCTTCCTTGAATGGTTGGACATCTGGGGCCTGAGAAGCTGAGGGGACAACTCAAAACCTCTGTGACTTGCACTTGAATACTGCTTCCCCACCATGATGCTAAGATGTATGAAATGTCCTTTTACCCGAGCACGAGGAACCCATGTGTACTTCGGACAGTGCCTGTATCAGTGAGGTCTCTCTTGAGTATTTAGTGTGGTGTTGATTGCACACGAATCAGCACTGCCATTGTTCTGTCTGACCTTGGGTGTTTTCCTTTGGTGATTCAGGTATTGGCTGTTGATAAGGTATCTTAAATGCCTCAACGCTTTACGCTATCATGTCTATCCCTTGATCCATGCCCATCTTGGCTAGTGGTTGCTTGAATCCATAAGATCAATAATGCTTGCTTTTGTGAGGACATCTTCCACATAGCTCAGTGATAAAACTTCTGCTTTGCATGCAAAAGGTCCCTGGTTTGATCCCTGGTATCTCTAGGTGGGATTAGGAAATATTTTTTGCCTGAAATCTTGGAGAGTCTCTGCCTGTCAGAATAGATAATACCCAGCTAAATGGATTCAGTATAATTACTTTTTTATTAGGATTTATATGCCAGTTATTCATCAAAACATATAAGCTGTTTACATAAAACACACAAGACAGATTGCTATGTTTCTATGTTCATTTGCATGTTAAAGGGAGACTTTTGCTTTCTGATTCCGTGTCCATTGCTATATGGGTTCTCCTGGAATCCAGTGCTATATAATAGCCATATGAAGCTTCTAGGAGAGTTCGTCTAAAGAGATTGGCTAAAGTTTCCTCTGTATACTGATAACATGCAGCTAAATTTCTCTTTTCCATCAGATCCAGGTTTTGTAATGAAGTCTCTGAGAGCTTGCCTAGAGTTGATAATGGATCAGATGAGGAGGATGAACTGGCTTTCAACCAAAATAAGATGGAGTTAACTTGCAATGCAAGGCTAAGGATTCACCCTATAGGAGGTCATGCTAAAGGGCAAGGCTTGCAGCTTCACAGTGCTCTTGGATAATGCTTTGTATCAAGGCTATCTGGAAGCTTTGGCATGATTTTCCCCCCCTTCGGTTTCAGCTGTGCTCCTTTATCATATCACTGTGCCCCAGGCTCCGGCTACTTTTCAACAACTGCTTAGTGCATTCTACATGGGATAGAACTGTAGTGTTGGAAGGGACCACAGTAGTGGTCATCCTGTCCAGCCCCTTGCAATGCAGGAATCTTTTTGCCCAGCGTGGGGCTAGAACCCACAACCCTGAGATTAAGACTCTCATGCTTTACCAACTGAGCTATCCCAGCAGAGCTAAGACAGTTTAGGGTATTCACTGGTCTAGAATGTGAAAGTGTGGCTTTTCATCTATCTACAGGGAACATATCATACCAGTTCATGAGAGCTTCCAGTTGATTTCTGGGCTAAATTCCAATTGACCGTTTAAGGCCCTAAACAGTTTGGCTCCTCTATGGCCCCAGCTCCTAAATTGAGGCCTGGGTCAGATATTCTATTATGCAACATCACTGTTAGAGGTAAGGCCAGCCTTCTCCAGCCTAGTGCCTTTTAGGTGTTTTGGTACCACAATTTCTATCATCCTTGACCACTGGGCATGTTGGGGGGGGGCTTATCGGAATTGTAGTCCAAAATCTATGGAGAGTACCATGTTGACAAAGGGTCAGGTGGCATTGGACATCTTTTGGTAGACATCTGTTGGACATCCATTGGACATCCACAAGACACATGTCACTTTCCCTTTAGAAGGTCAGCTAAGATTTCATAGGTTTTGTTTATTGTTCCTTCAGGGTTTCATTTTGTTTTTAGTCCTGTGCTGCTGGAATTATATTATCTCTTCCAAGATATGATTTCACTGATCATTGTATTTAGTAAGCGTTTTTTAATTGATCTGAGCTCATGTTCCTTCGCTGATCATAGGGCGTGAGCTGATCATATGGGAAACCTGAACAATCCTTCCATTTTCTACAATGATGGGGAGGGGGAGGGAAAGTGAGCTCTGTTACAGGGTTTTCCCCTTATGCAGTTGCTGTTCCTGCGGTGGATTGGATCAGGCTCTCCTAGTATTTAGTTGTCTCTTATTCAGCTTTCAACTTTCCCAGGCAAATAGGCCGGTCAGCAAATATATCAGCCTTTGATCCCATAATTAGGTGAAAGGTATCTGGATTTTGCAACGGGAAACAGGGTGTTTTGGGAACACAAAAGAGTGATCTCAGTTTCTGGAGAAGATTAGAAGCTTTCAGAAAGATGAATGTGGGTTTTCCCCCTCAGGAGGTGTGTTGAAATCTATACTATGGTGGGTATTAGCCTAGCAATTGTAATCTTAGATCCAGTTGAAGCAGTTTTCATGAGCCAGCTTTGTTCATTCGGAGGTGTGAGGTTGTTGTAATTTGTTTGTTTGTTTGAATATGCCTCGACTGCCAACACTCTGCTTATGACTCGGCATGCCTGTGAAGGTAGGCTGGTTAAGATGGAGAATGTTCCCAGGCAGAGAATACATACTGCAGAAAGGCTGTTATACTATGGACAAGATTCTGTAATTTAGCACCTCCATGCATTTGGCTAAGTCTCTCCTCGCTCTCGCTCTCTTTCATCCTTGTGCCAACTTCTCCAGAACTAGGGAAGCACCTCCTCCAACTTACCTGCTCTTGGAGTGTAGGTTTTCATAGGACAGTTTCTCCTGGGCAATGCCATATTGTAAGCTGCTTCTCTGAGTAAAATTCTTGCGTTTTCCTTGTGGTTGAGAAACCTGGATATTATTCTTATGGCTATTATCTTACCTCTTCATTTTATGGATTTATATCCTGCAGAAAAACATTTCTAGGCTGTTTTACTAACCAGTAATATATTACTGGTTTGTAAAACAGCCTAGAAATATAGAAGGAGGGCACCTTATGCAATGTGCATTTATTTGAAGCTTGGTGCCTCAATCTGATTTGCAATAGGCATTGGACTGCTTCTTGAGATATTTTGTAAAGCTGCAGTTTACACACATTAACATTTCTTTGTACCTGGAAGCGTTTGCCTATACTCAGATATCTGTGTCTTAAGGCCCAATGCTGATCCAAGGCATTTCTCTGCCTGAGGTGGAGCAGGAACTGGTGCTCACCCTGAGCCTTATCAGGATATATAGCACTTGGAGTTAGTCAAAGTATTTTGGCATCTGAGGCAGAAAATTTCACAAGTTTCTCTCCCTCTTCCCTGGCACTAAGAGCTCAATAATGAATAGCCATTTGCTGCCCTTTCATGACAACCCAAATTAGCTGGTTGAGGTGGCTGCTTCACCCTGCCTAATGGTAGACCCAGCATGCTTGGACCACGGTTCTATACCTTCTTATCTGGGATTAAGTTAGATCTTAATGGGACTTACTTCTGAGCAGACATATCTCTCCTGAATAAAGATTTTTTTTAAAAAAAAAAACCTGTAAAATGCTCATATTGGTTGTGCGTTACCTTTTAGCACGCCTCAAATTTCTTTGGATGTGAGGTCCATGTTCTTGCAGATACATTTACCTTTTTTTAAATGGAAGGAACTTGGCAGTGGATGTGGGGCTTTTCTTGACTTAATATAACAGTGGGCAGCACAGCAGTGGTCGCTTGTTGCAAATAAAGCCTAGAACTGTTGTTCATTGATACAGCTCGATCAAGCTTCTTTCTGCTTTTCCAGCTTCTGTTGCCAGGAATTCGAGCAGCTGCAAGCTGAGCTCCCCATTCCTGTTTTGATTCGGCATGCGTACAGGAATAGAGCCTAGAGAAGCCTGAAGCAGGCTGAGCGTAATTGTACCAGATGGTGTGGAAGGCGAATAAACTGACAGCTCCCATCTCGGGAAGTCTGTAATCAAAATGATTGGGGAACAATCACAAAACACAGTCTTCTCAGACAAGGTTTCAGTCAAAGTCCTTTTGTATATCCTACAACTAGTGAGCATTTGGTATGTTTTTCTTCTTCTTCCATGTATACCTTTCCTCTTCTAGCAGCAATGTGTTTCATAAACAGGGGATCTTGGCTGCAAGCCAAGCTAAGATACCATGTTAAAAGGCTACTTCAGGTTTGTCAGCCACAGGCCAAAGGAAAAACAATATTATAAAGTGTTGCTTAGTTAAAACAGTATCAGAACTTGTAACGTTTTAGAGACAATTGTAACAAAGCTTTTCCTCTAGGAAAAAACGAAAGTAGGGGCAAAATTGTCATTTTCAGTGTGGATGGAGTGGTGTGTGTGTGTGTGTGTGTGTGTGTGTGATTAAAACAGAAACATTTGAGAAGATGCTGAATAAATTATGTTCGTACTCAAGCCACAACTAATGCAACAGATGCTATCTGATAAACTACTATTTATATTATAATAAATGCAGAAATAAAGAGGCATGTACAATACTCCCAGAATCATAGTGCCTGCTTATGCCTTTCACATCACTGATTTCCGATTTTTGTTTTCACCCAGAGGATCTAGCAATATAAATATAATATAATATAATTAATATAATATAATAGCCACTTCTTAACGTTGCTTCCCCTCACAAATAAACTAAGTCCTTCTTTGTCTTCCTGGGCTACATAGGCTCCAACAGCAGAGAGGCAAGGACGTCATAAGCAATTCACCACACACAGCAGAGATGTTTCTCTTGCCTTTCAAGCCACTGGGGTACCCTCAAAAGGCTGCACCTGTGCTCATATCTTCTCCACAAGGAACTGAGGAAATTGCAGTTTGTGGGTGTGCTAAACTTCTGTCAGCTGGTTAGTCCCTTTCTGAATTAGAATTCTCTGCACTCTCATAGCTGTGCGCACACGAGAGAGAAATGGTCATTGTTTCCAGTACAGATCAGTGTTAACATTCAGTGTAAACAGTGTATAGGGCAATATGGCTAACCTGATCCAAAACACCCACCCACCCCACTCACACACGAAAACAAAGATCACCACAGCCAATCACAAACAAACAACCACACCCTAGGCCAACCCCAACCTCTCTCACCACCAAAGAAACACAAATGAACAGCAGAGAACCTGCACAAGCAACGCTGACACAAAACCCTACATACATTAAGCAAAATAGAAACATCGCCACCTGACCCCCCCCACCCCCACCCATCTTCCCCCCCTCCACCCCTCCACCCCCTAAAGTCTCAACAAATGAAACTGATTTGTAAAAATGTTACATGGAAAAAATACGAGCGACATTACACAAGAAAATAATTAATTAAAAAAAATGTTTAGGGGTTGATACACACACACACACACACACACACACACACACACAGAGTGTATAGGGCAAGGGGGTCCAACATGCAGCCTGAGGGCCAAATGCAACCTTCAATGTCTTTTTGGTGGCCTTTGGCAACATCTGATGCCCCCCTTCCTCTCACTACTTTCCCAAAGCTGGGTAAGCAAGGCTTTGGGAATGAGACATGATGCTCTGACAGGGTCCTAGAGTCCTCCCACCTCATTCTCAAAACCTAGTTAACGCTTTCCCTGACAGAGCCTTGCACCTCATTCCCAAACCCTAGTGCCTCACTTAGCCAGCTTTGGGAAAGCAATGTGAGGGCTGGGAAGGGGTATCAAATTTTGGCCCTGCTCCCTAACCCCCTGCACAACAAGGTAGTGTGTGGCCCACGGGTTCTGTGTCAAAGTACTCTTGCAGCCCACTTGGTATGAAAAGTTGGACCGCCCTAGTATAGGACCTTAACTGCTCTGTAAAGACCAAAGAGACGTTCAGCCCACTCAATTCTTAGCTTGTAGAAAAGTGGAAAAGAAAATTCTGCCTGTTGCAGGAGGATCTTCACACAAACGGGTTACTTCATTCTTCCCCCTCTCAAGGTGTTTTGTGCTTCGGCTGAGGGTCCTCTCACATAACTTGAGAACCTAAATAAGTGTTCAACAACAGGATATTTGTTTTAGAGCATTTTGTTAAGACGACTGTGGAGGGAGAGGAATCCTTCACAGATGGGTGAGGAATCAAAGCTAAACTGGATTTAGAATAGAAGCTGAAACAGATGGCTTTGTTTCTCATCAAATTTTATTAATAATCATGGAACATCACATCTCTATTTGTGGAGACACTGAGTTTTCCTTCCGTAGATTCCTTAGTTACCTGATCTGCAAAACATTCCCAGCTCTGGGTGCTTAGCTAACTTGATATAACAAGCCTTTTTCTTTTTAAGAAGATACTCTTGTGAAATTATACCTGTGCAATTGAGACCATGATCCGATATATACTTGCTTGAAAATAAGTTTCATTGAACTTATTTCATTGAACTTTACTACTGAATAAGCATACTTAGGACTGAGCTGATATGGATAAGAAACAAATGTCCCTATATTCTTTGAGTTTATCTATTGCATTTGTATGTACAATAAGAAAGGGTCCTGTAAATGAAGGATAGTCAGAAACCCAAGTGGAGGAATAACGTTCTGGCTGCAGTGCCTTTTCCAAGGCTAAGTTGTTGTGACTGTTTAACAGTGAGGTTTTTTGAGAGCAGTGGTGAAGCTAGCTAAGAGATTCTCAAAATTTTGCTAACAGAAACTACTTCAGGTCAAAAGCAAGCCCCAAATGACTGACATTGGGACACATGGGCAGACCGTGTGTGTGTGTGTTTTATAGAACTACTAATTCTTATGAGCTTGTTAACAAGGGTGCGGTTACTGTGAACCGGTGCAAAAATTGAGGGGCTGTTTGCACAGGCTATATCCAGATATTATGAAAAAGCTGGAGGGAAGAGCCCACCCTGAGCCTCCTAATCAAATCATTACAAAAATGAGGAAAGTAAAGGAAGGAACATGCTCCTCCTGAAGCACAGAAGGAGACATCTGTGTTTTGACCATCGATCCCATATGGTACTGATAACACTAAGGTTGCAGGTTCGATCCCCAGACGGGACAGCAGCATATTCCTGCGTTGTAGGGGGTTGGACTAGGTTGGACCCCCTCAGGGTCCCTTAAAGGTAAAGGTAAAGGGACCCCTGACCATTAGGTCCAGTCGTGACCGACTCTGGGGTTGTGGCGCTCATCTCGCTTTATTGGCCAAGGGAGCCGGCGTACAGCTTCTGGGTCATGTGGCCAGCATGACTAAGCTGCTTCTGGTGAACCAGAGCAGCACACGGAAACTGCGTTTACCTTCCCGCCGGAATGGTACCTATTTATCTACTTGCACTTTGATGTGCTTTTGAACTGCTAGGTTGGCAGGAGCAGGGACCGAGCAACTGGAGCTCACCCCGTCGCGGGGATTCGAACCACTGACCTTCTGATCAGCAAGTCCTAGGCTCTGTGGTTTAACCCACAGTGCCACCCGCGTCCCTTGCAACCCTACAATTCAATGATTCTGTGCTGATACAGCCACCACAGTACAGACTTCTTCTGTCAGAAGAGCAGCTAAAGTCAGAAGGAGTTGGATAGGGATCATGATGTCCATTTGTTATCTACTGACTTTTCTACATCAGGGGAAAAAGTGGGGTCTGGAAATCCACACTGGCTTGATGGCTTAAGCACTGGATCCACATAGGATATGCTGCAGTTGATAAAAAACAAAACAAAACCCTGGACACTAAGCTTGAGGAATTAATCCTCTGTAGCTCATATTCCTTTAGGGTGACTAATCTAAGGAAGACATCACCTGCACACTACTTAATACCTTGTTAAGAATGCAAAGGGCAAGAACGGGAATGGCCAGTACATTCCAAATGAAGGTGTGGGCGAGGAAGGAGCCAGAGGGTGGGGAGTGTTCAAGCTGTCTTGTTACATGAAGAGTTGGAGCTGGCTCTCTTCAGATGCCTTCTGAGTTACCTTCAGAAGTTGCTAGAGAGCATGGGTCATATCCAACTTAAGTTTTATGCAGGGTAGACTCAATGAAAATAGTGGGCCCGACTTAGTCATGTTATTAGTTTCAATCAGTTGACTCTGAACACGGCTGGCATTGGCTGCAGCCCTATATTTCTAGTTTGCTGGCATTTTCTCCTTCGAAGTGCCATGTGTAGTCTGAGCTCTGTATGTGTGACTGACAGATTGAATCTGGAAGCCTATTCACCGTCAGTTATCTTGGGATTTTTTGTAGCCTCCTTCCACCTGCCAAAGCATTTGCAGTGGGTATGTCGAGAGGGATTGTCAAACTTTGCTGTAGAGAGAGCTTTCCTTAAAGTTTAATTTAAATAAATCCCTGCGTTCAGATGTCTGTAAGGAGGTTAGGCTGCAATTCGTCTTCCAGACAGCAAGTTTTCTATGTGGATGTATATATTTCTCCCTATTTTTATGGAGAGAAAATTATTTTATGCAAGTTCTTACCTGCAGCCCAAAGTGGTTCAGGCCCCAGGCACTGGCTTACCATCTCAACGTGAACTAGGTCTGTCACAGGTCAGAGGAGAGGCAGATTAAAGACATGGAGGAAGCCTACATGATGATTTATAAAGTCCACAAGAAAGATATTTAGGAAAGTGAAAAGGTGGGTGTAAGTGGGAAAGGATGCCCTCTTTTTCCTTTAGTAATATCAAACACTGTACCAAGTAGAGCAGTATATAATCTATTAGATGCCCATCAGCTTGTTCAAAATCAATGCATGTGTGTACATACACTTTGGACTAATGGGAAGTTCGCTTTCCCTTGCAGCTCATGCCTCACCTAAGAATTCCTTATTTTATATTAATAGCTATGGGCCTATATTATTTGCAAAGCCAGTTGTCATCACTTTTATGAGAAAGTTAAATTATAATTGAATGTCTTCTGTCTCCTTTTCATAGGCAGGACTTTTGAAATATGCTACCTTTAATAGAGCCCTTTTCACAGCATAACTACTGCAAAGGATTCTGGGGGATTTGCTAAGGTACATGTGGCACTGGCCTGGCATGTTCATAGTTTATAGTTAGCGAAACCTTGAATATGCCCAACCTGTAGCTACATATATCTGGGGAAGAAGATAAATGGGAAGTTGTCGCTTTAAACAGAACAGTGATTTTGGCACTGGGAGCTGTTGCAAAGACCACAGCAAGCAAAGCATCATGACCTATAGTGAGCTTTTTGCAAATCACTAGTTATTCCATTGTCAGATGCCCCAACTCTGTATCCCTGGGAAAATGACTCTGCTGCTGTTTCCAGGGCTAGTTTTGCCGAGACAAAACAAAAGCCAAATCAAGAGCCTGTAATTATCCTAAAAGCTCTTACTGTTTTCAGCTCTCTTCTGATCAACACTCTGTGAATGCATAATCAAATTATATTGAGGAAGATTATGGAGCTAGTGACTTGGGATAATTGGTTGTGTAAACAATATATTGTTTTTACGAAACCCATTTATTATTACCTGCTTTCACGTGGCTCTCCCACAGAACTCCATATTGAACAGAGATATGGTTGTGATTATGACATCGTTCCTAATGTCCTGTTATTTCACTCCTAGAATATGGAAGGGAATCATGTGCAGTAGTAACAATCATGCCCCCACCAACTCCACTAACCCTCAACCTCCATGCATTGAAGGCGGCTTCTAAGTTTGCTTGGCTGAATGCTCTTGGAAGCCTCCCTGCAGCCAGAAACTCCACAACATGAGGGTTTCCAGTTGTAAGGGAAGGTTCCCTTCAGACCTTTCTACTCAATGTGGGAAGACTGGGGGTGCAGCAGGTTCGAGATGGCATGCACCCCTCTTGATGCCCCCACAGGTTCCTTAAAAAAACAACACACAAATCCACAGGTTCCTTGAACATAGAGCTTGTTGCTACTTGGGTAGCTTGCATAGTTCAGTGTGGGAAAGCAGCCGGCACCCTCCCACATTATTTTCTTCCCGATTTTGTGGACTCCCTGTGGCATTTGCACAGCAAAAGCTACTTGCAGACAAACCCACAAGAGCATGGCCCATTTTGAAACCATGGCAGAGTTGCTGTTGCCATTGCTGCCCAGGTATTAGCAAACATTATTTCCTGTCAAGAGTCACTGGAGGTTGGAAAACCAGGAATCTTAGGCTCACCTGTGGTGGCTTGGAACCACTTCCTGTCTGTGAAATATTTTCAGGCTCTAGCCCCAACCACCCAGATTGACTATTGGGTAGTTCTAGATCGTTATTGTTTAGTCATTTATTCGTGTCCGACTCTTCATGACCCCATGGACCAGAACACGCCAGGCACTCCTGTCTTCCACTGCCCCCCGCAGTTTGGTCAAACTCATGCTGGTAGCTTCGAGAACACTGTCCAACCATCTCGTCCTCTGTCGTCCCCTTCTCCTTGTGCCCTCCATCTTTCCCAACATCAGGGTCTTTTCCAGGGAGTCTTCTCTTCTCATGAGGTGGCCAAAGTATTGGAGCCTCAGCTTCAGGATCTGTCCTTCCAGTGAGCACTCAGGGATGATTTCCTTAAGAATGGTTAGGTTTGATCTTCTTGCAGTCCATGGGACTCTCAAGAGTCTCCTCCAGCACCATAATTCAAAAGCATCAATTCTTCAGCGACCAGCCTTCTTGATGGTCCAGCTCTCACTTCCATACATCACTACTGCGAAAACTATAGCTTTCTATAAAAGACTTTTGCGTGATCAAAAACAAGATAGCTCAGCCGGTAGAGCATGAGACTCTTAATCTCATGAGATTGAGCCCCGTGTTGGGAAAAGATTACTGCATTGCAGGGGGTTGGACTAGATGACCCTCATGGTCCCTTCCAACCCTTTGATTCTATTATTCTAACACTCTTCCTTGCTCTGGTGTGTGTTTTTGGCTCAGCCTTTGGTTATAACTTCCCAGTGCAACTCTTGCCTCCTGGTTTCCAACTCCCAGATGCTGGCTCCCTACTGACAGCTGTCTATAGCTAAGCCCTGGGGTTTCCTTGGCATTTGAAACTAAGCTCAACCCCTTTGTACATATTTACCTCCTCGAACCAGAGATTTCTAGTGCCACAAGGCTTTAACTTACTGATGTGCAAATACTTCATTATGAACTGAAGGATAAGTCTGTCAATGGTTAGTAGTGATGGTGGCTATATTATGTGGCTTCTGAATACCAGTTTCCCAGTTTCTGGGGAAGTTTAGTCGGGAAATCTCTGTTGCACTCGTGTCCTGCATGTGGACTTCCCGTCGGCATCTGCTTGTCTGTCATGAGAAAAAATTGCTAGATAGGCCTTTGATTTGATCCAGCTGGGTCCTTCTTATGTTCTTAACCAGGCATAGGCAAACTCCGGCCCTCCAGATGTTTGGGACTACAATTCCCATCATCCCTAGCTAACAGGGCCAGTGGTCAGGAATGATGGGAATTGTAGTCCCAAACATCTGGAGGGCCGGAGTTTGCCTCTGCCTGTTCTTAACTCTGCACTACTGCAGCGTTTTTGTCTTTGCCTATTAGCATTGACGCAATCCGACAGAACAAGGTGAGTGCACACAGAAGGCAACAGGCAATATTTATGCTGTCAGGATCCCAGTATTCTCTTGCCTTTTCAGCACACACTTATTGTGACACATTCAAGGACCTTCTGAAGAAATAATTGCACCTGCAAGGTGGTCAAATGTGAACTCGTCTTGAGCCGTGTATGCTTAAAGGAGTGTTTAGTAATTCATCTAGACAGCTTGATGCCATCAGCTGCACAGGAGTGGATCAGTCTCTTCGGTTTAAGCACAATGCCTTGATATGTGAAGCAAGTTTGCAATTGAAGTCTTATGCCTCATCCCAGTTATTCATTCCATATGATCAGATACAGCTTCTGATACCATTTTCAGAATACATTGTGCTGAATAATTTCGATCTTTCCATTTCTATTAATTCATTTCTTATTGGCAGTGTTTTGCACTATTTGTAATGTTATTTTGGGGGGGGGGGAATTAGCGTTTGCTAAAGAAAACACATTACCACTGTCAGTTAGCCATCCTCAAAGGAAAAATCAAATTGTCTGTGTGCACACATGTACACATATGCATATACACTCTCTGTCTCTCTCCTTTGTTTTCATGGAAATTGATGAATACCAACCAATTTCTTTCATACATTTCAAAACTAGTCTGTGCTGCAGTAGTGGGGTGTTGTTTTTTGCCTTCCCTTCCTTGTAGAGGTTCCTCCATTTTTACCCCTTGTGTCAAATAGCAGATTTGGATGAAGGAGGGGGGAGGAGAGGTTTTAATGGGAAAGGATGTATGAGGGGAAAACTTAAACCTCCATTCCATTTCTTTGGTTACAGATTACCTTCACCCCCTCCAATTCAGCTGGTATTACCTGTGACAATATCCTCGTTATGTATCTTTACTATCATGTACTGTATGTTTTTTTGGGACACGGGTGGCGCTGTGGGTTAAACCACAGAACCTAGGACTTGCCAATCAGAAGGTTGGCGGTTCGAATCCCCATGATGGGGTGGGCTCCCATTGCTCGGTCCCTGCTCCTGCCAAGCTAGCAGTTTGAAAGCACGTCAAAGTGCAAGTAGATAAATAAGTACCACTCCGGTGGGAAGGTAAACAGCGTTTCTGTGAGTTGCTCTGGTTCGCCAGAAGTGGCTTAGCCATGCTGGCCACATGACCCGGAAGCTGTACGCCGGCTCCCTCGGCCAACAAAGCGAGATGAGCGCCACAACCCCAGAGTAGGTCACGACTGGACCTAATGGTCAGGGGTCCCTTTACCTTTACCTTTATTGTATGTTTATTGTCTGTGGGTGCACATCAGAGCAGGGAAACACTTTCCCCCCATAGACCTCTTGAAAATTGCTGAGGGTTGTGGTGGATCACTTAATGATTTTTTTCCCCCACCTCTGCATCAGCATTATGATAAAAAAAAACCATATATTGAAAAATGATGGGTCCTAGGCCAGGCCACTTGGAAGGGCCCTTTTAGCTGACAAAATTTTATGGGGAAATTAGTCAGCTGTACCAATGACATGTTGTGAAAATCACAGACCATAGGCCAAGAGGGGCTTGTTAGTAAATTACCAAAATGGTATTGATCTCCATTGTCATTTGGGGAAGGGCCATAGCTCAGTGATAGAGCATCTACAATGAAACTGCTAGCACATTTGCAAAGCTAAGCAGGGTCCGGTATGGTTTCAAATTGGATGGGGGACCGCATGTTGAGATTCTTTCATTGCAAGGGGTTGGACTAGATGGCCCTCAGGGTCCTTTCCCAACTGTACAATTCTACGATTCAATAAACCTTACTTCAGCCTTCTCTTGGTACCCTTCAGATATTGTTGCCCTGAAACTGTCACCAGCCTCAGTCAGCATGGCCAATGGAATCAGGGCTGATGGAATCTGACAACATATGGTGGGAATCTGGTTGCAGGCTGAATATTTTACAGCAGAATCAACCCCTCTTGTCTCATGTTTGCCAGCAAATTAGTAATCCTATTGGGGGAGTTTGAGCCAGAAACCTATTAAAACTTATCCCGTAAGTGCACTTGCTTCTTAAATAGACTTGATGCCCAGAGACACTAGCTGTCACAATTTTTTTTTTTATAGCCCCACCAGCAGGCAAGAGGCAATCTCTCATTCAAAGATAGTTTGGAAATGCTTAACAGACCTGAAACAGGTTGATGGTGGTGGTGAAAAGCATGCCATCTGGCTGAAGGCATATGCGTCCCTTTCTCTTTTCTTTCCGTGTGCAACTCGCTGGAACAGAAAGTGACAGTAATTGAAATACACAGAGGAGGACTGATGGGGAGTGACACTTATTGTTGAAGGAACACCAAATTGCCATGCAGATTTCATAGCTTGTGCGACCTCTGCTTCTTCCACCATGTTAGGTTATTACTAAATTAAACATGCCGCTGTCTAAAAAGGACCACTTCTTTCTATCAACATTTTTGCCCATATAACTAAGGTCCTGCTGAAACAGAAACTGGGAGCATTACCAAAATGTTTAGTGTTTGGTTTTATTTTACTTTTTTGGCTTGTAAACACCTGCTTGCAACGAGGCAAGGAAACATTCTGAATGTTGTGACACAAAGAAGTTGAACTCGTGCGCCAGGCAACTGGCCTTGGGAGGGAAAATGCCATGGACTAGTAACTTGTGTAGATTTATTTGGCAAGGTAGTTCTGCAGGTACAGCTGTTTTACAGGTGCACTTTTAAAGTTATGCCCATATAAAGCATTTTATGTGTGCACCTGGAGATGTAATATGAGTGTGCCATGACGTATTTTCAACGTTAACTTTTCATTCCAATACGTGCCATGGGGTCAACAGATGCAGCGCATTTCATAATGGCCACAATTTGAAAACAAACCCAATAGCCCCTGGAGGTGATAGTGGTAGAGACACAGCAAGCGACAGAGAGGAATCAAACTCCCCTTCACACAGGTAGGAGCATAGGGCAAGAGCTGCCTCTAAACCCTTGAATCAAACTCCTACCTACCCCCTGAACAACCTGATTTCAGAACCAATTAACCCTGCCCTCCCAAATGAAGTGACTTGTCTTTCATTCTTCTCTCTTGGCAATTGAAATTCTCTCTCTAGGGGGAGGGATTTAACTGGCTGACTCCCTTATGATTTTGGGGAGGTATTTTGGTGATCAAGGTGGAGAAGATATGGTGGTCGTCACCACCACTTAAAAAGTGGAGAAACTTCAGAGAAGCTTATGAAAAATGGGAGTCACTGTGGAATCTGCGAGTGATCTTTTCCACGAGCTCCCTTAGGTACATGCCTGTGTATTCTGCTTTGTTTATTGCACTGCTCTGGTTCTCTTTTGGGTCCTGCTGGCAACAAAGGGGACTGCATGAGTATATCTTCTGCTTAAATTTCGCCAGGGATAAATGCAGATAAGCTAACTCAAAAGTTGTGCTCATTGCAGGGAAATAATAATGCAGCCTGACTGATAACATCCAGAGCAACTGTCTGGATTTGTGTCTGTGACCTGGTTTTAGAAACGTCTTGTAAATAAACCAATTTTAATCTAGTTCAGCCATTCACTGTGTCAGTGGGACAGGTCATCAAGGACTTTATTGTGACCTCACTGTGATCAAATGGATATTTTGCAGTTTAAAGCAAACTTTCATTTTCTGTGATGGCTACAAACAAATAAATATTTGCCTCTGGTTCTAGTGCAAATGGATGCAAATATAGTTAGTCATAACCTAAGTCCCATTGAAAACAATGAGTTAGTTGTTGCGTTTAACTGGTTTTGATGGGATTTACAGTGCAATCCCATATGTATCTACTCAGCTAAGTCCCATTCAGTTCAATGTGGTTGAACCAGAGGGTCAAACGGTATACAGTAGCATTTAGTCACGACTTGCTTTCATTGGATTGCATTTATTTGCATTTATTTGCAGTGAATAATGGAACCACATTAAACACAAGTAGGTTTAAGTTACTCCCTTTTCTGTTTTAATTGCTGAGAAACTAGGCACCATGCCATCCCCTCAGGTGTGTTATCTTCCTAATTTTAGGTTCTGTTCTGTGGTTTGTGGAGAAAATGAAAAACCCTTCTCACACAGTGGATGTACCATATTGGCCTGAATATAAACCTCACTTTCCCCCCCGAATTCCAACCGTGAAAAGATAAAGTGCTACCTTACAGTATGTAGCCAGGAGCATGGGGCAAACAGTGCCAGGAGCGCGGCAAAGTGGGGCCTGCCCCATGAGTAGTCCCCAGTCCTCTCCCCCAAGGCCGGGAAGGGAGAGAGCAAGGAAGGGGAAAGGCCACTGGCAATGCAGGACAACTTCCCCCCACCCCCCCACCCCCGCCCCCAGGATGCAGCCAGGAACAGCGAGGAATGGTGTGGCTTATATTCGGGGGGGGGGGTTCTCCCCCTCCAATTTTAAAGGCTTATATTCAGGTGTGGCTTATATTTGGGCTAATACAGTATATTTAAGTATATGATTGTTGGGAGAGAACTAATGAAATAGAGGAGTGTTGTTAATGTAGACATGGCAATGGTTTGCATGACTATTTTGAACCATACTTGTGGAATAATATATATATATTTTCTAATGTCTTACGAGGTGTGTGCCCTATTAAATAATCCACAGGATTATTATTATTACTGTTATCGTCTGAAGTTTCATAAGCAAGCAAGAACAGCAAAGAGAACTTACTTGAATCCTTTCCCCTTTCATCATTACTCATTTCACTCTCAACTCCTTTTCTCTCTCTTTTTTTCAGGAATAGAACTCTGTCCTCCTGGTCACCGTTTCATGATAACGATGGTGGCGAGTTTTGTAGCAATGGCGGGGCAGTTCCTCATGCCGGGTTTGGCTGCCCTCTGCCGGGACTGGCAGGTTCTCCAAGCTGTCATCATCTGTCCCTTCCTGCTGATGTTGTTGTACTGGTTGTAAGTATTTGCCGTTTCTCATTTTTCAGAAATATTTACTGATAAAGCTGGCCATGTTGGGCCAAACATGGGTTCCCAAGGCCACGGTTCCTAATGGGGTGACTCGGGACATTTGCATAGGATAATTACTAGACAGGAGTAGGTGCTTAACCCTTTCCCTAACTGCAGCTTCTCCCTTGCAAATGGCAGGAGAGGCTCCAAAATGAGGCATGAGTAAGACAGACTTAGTGGGAAGGGAATCAGCTGGCAGAGGGGATGTTCTGTTTATGGAGTCTCCTTTGTGAATGCCCCTATCCCTTGCACCTCCCTTTATCTCAGCAGACATGGGATTGAGACTGTATATTTGTCACATGGGCCTGATGCTGACCTGCAACTTATGAATGCACAGTACAGTCATACCTTGGGTTACAGACGCTCCAGGTTGCGTGTTTTCAGGTTGCGCACCGTGCTGAACGCAGAAGTACCGGAACAGGTTACTTCCGGGTTTCGGTGCTCACGCATGCACAGAAACACTAAATCACGCTTTGTGCATGCACAGAAGCACCGAATTGTGACCCATGCGTGCGCAGATGCGGCGCTGCAGGTTGTGAACGCTGCAGGTTGCGAACATGCCTGCCGCACGGATCACGTTTGCAACCCAAGCGTGCTTTGGAGACATTTATTTGTGGGTGCCTACCAATTACCATATTTTTCCATCTATAAGACGCCTCCATGTATCAGATGCCCCCTATTTTGGGGGACTCTAATTTAAGAAAATGGGGGGGGGATCTATCTGTGTATAAGACACCCCCAAATATTGGACATTATTTTTTAGGGGGGAAACCTAGTCTTATACACGGGAAAATGTGGTAATTGCCATATGTTACATTGGCCGCATTATATTGGCCACAGGCAATGTAACATATGCTAGAAAACTGTATGTTCCCCACCCCCACCCCCTGGTTTCCAATAAACATTATCAAAAGTTTGACTTGTTGTTAATTATTATCAAAATTTCTATACCACCTGTCTGCTGTAGATCTCAGGGTAGTTCACAACATAAAAATATAAAACAGTTGCCAGTGAAACATTAACTCTTTATGCATATTGTTGCAGATGGATTTTTTTATTGATACTTTTAGAGAAAACTCTTAAGTTACAGATGAATGCTTGAGGATGCAAAACTTGTTGCATCTTTTAAAGAAAAAGCATTTAAACTACCAGTGGCATCATCCTTGATTATTTTGGAGGAAAGATCAATCCAGTAAGCAAACAGTTTAATGTTATTTGGAGTTAAAATAACAAAAACAATGAAGCTTACAAGTGCTATGTTGGCCGCTACAGAATTACTTGGTAGCATTTATCTCAGAAAGAAGTTGCAACCCAGATTTAGTATGGCTTTTATATCTTTTTTTAAAAAGGAAATGTAAAAATGACCGTACTTTAGAAACAATATGTTAGTGTGCCTATTACCCCTTTAGATTTCACACACACACACCTGGAATAATAATATGGCATGTACTGAATGTCCGTTCCCCTTCACCTCCACCCCCCCATCACTGCTACTTCTGGAGTGAATCAACAAATTCTGCCCTTAAAGATAACAGCTAAAAGATAAGAATATCTGTTGAGCTTGCTGGGGGAGATACCTGTTTGTTCCTTCTGAAAAGGATTGGGGGCAGGGAATCAAAGTAATTTTAGTATGGCTGCAGCTTGCGATTTTCTAAAGTAGAGGTACCTGATGATTTTGTGTATTCAAAGCACATTTCCCTTTCTTTATCTGCATTTCTCTTCCCGTTTGCATTGCATATTCTTCATTCCGCTTCTCCTACTGTTTATGTCAGGTCAGCACTCTCCATTGGGTTTCTATTGCCATGTCTTGCTACTGCTGCTGATAACAAAGTTGAAAGAGCGTATATCCCGTGCTTCTCTTCTCATGTTGATCACCAGCAAATCTGGGAGGTCAAGAAAGAGATAAAATTGACTTACAGGGGTATATCTCCAGGAGTTTCCTCCACTCATAAGACTGGCCAGATAGAGTATTCTGGCATCAGTCTATAAAAGCAAGAAGTCTCCATGGATAAGGATGGATATATATATATATATATTTGTCATTTCTGGATGCAGGTGTGTGGCTGCACATAGAGATTTTGCAAACGCACACTATCCAAGCAGTGGGTATTTCAGCATAGGAAATCTATGGAGACAATTTTAGAATACACACTGGCCACATCTACATATTTATTTTGGTTTCATGCCAATCTTAACTATTGTGAAGGGACGCGGGTGGCGCTGTGGGTTAAACCACAGAGCCTAGGACTTGCCAATCAGAAGGTTGGCAGTTCGAATCCCCACGATGGGGTGCGCTTCCATTGCTCGGTCCCTGTTCCTGCCAACCTAGCAGTTCGTAAGCACGTCAAAGTGCAAGTAGATAAATAGGTACCGCTCCAGCGGGAAGGTAAACAGTGTTTCCGTGCATTGCTCTGGTTCGCCAAAAGCGGCTTAGTCATGCTGGCCACATGACCCGGAAGCTGTACACCAGCTCCCTCGGCCAATAAAGCGAGATGAGCGCCGCAACCCCAGAGTCGGCCACGACTGGACCTAATGGTCAGGGGTCCCTTTACCTTTACCTTTAACTATTGTGATGTCCCCCAAACCCAAGAATCCTGGATGTTACTGTTTTTGGTCAAGGCGCTTCAAAACTTGGTTAGCTACCTCTAGTCCTCTTCCTCCACTCCCAACCTAGAGTTCCCAGGGCTCTCTTTGGGAAAGAGAGTTTTGTCTGTGGTGTAAATCATGGCCACTGATATTCCTACCTCTTTGGTGGCATCTGCCTCACCTCTTTGGTCTGAAAAATCTACACTGATTACTTATTCTTCCATGCTATCGTTCCCCACGTGAATAATGCCAAAAGCACTCTCAGCATTGGAACTGGTTCTGATGCCACATGCATTGAAGCTCAAATATTGGTTCCTTGGCTTAAAAGAAAGTACAGCAAACTTCCCTGAGAGTGTCTGATTTCATGCAGGAAATGTGCATATCAGCTTCATTATTGTACTAGCAATCACTAGTTATATATACAGTTTAGCTTAGGGGTGGTCCTCCTTATTGGACTACAACTCACATCACCCAGCATTGACCCTGCTGGCTGGGGCTGATGGGTTTTGGAGTCCAACAACAACTGGAGGAACATAGGTTCCCCAACCTTGCTTTAGTTCCTGCTTGCTTTAGTTCTTTGTAAGCCTCCACTAACACATTTTTTTTCATCTCTAAAGTGTTTTCCCAGAATCCCTTCGGTGGCTGATGGCCACCCAACAGTTCGAAGCTGCAAAGAAGCTCATCCTTCACATCACTCACAAGGACAGGACAAGCACGGAATGTGATATCAAAGGAGTCTTGCCCGGTGAGTGTTTGTCCCTGTGACAGGCTATGAAAATACAAAGATATGAATGGTTTCTACTCTACCTAATAGAACCTTTGGACTTCAACAGAGTGAAAAATTGTGTTCTTTGGCTTGCTTTGCTTTTGGGAAGTTAACTTATTTCACTCTAGCTTAAGAATGCGTTCTCATGACTTCATTGGAAGTTTAGGCTTTTCTGCCATTTGACTTCAGAATGTCCACACAACAAACACAAAGGAGTGAGGGAAATAATGGTTTGGTCCCTCCTCTGAAGTTTTGCTTTAGAGATAAGGTATCATTTCTGAATAAGAGGGATCTGCTTCCCCTATTCTGGTGACATTTTCCTTGATTTTACATTGCTGCTGTTGTTGTTACTACTACTACTACTACTTTTTTATTTATATGCTTCCCATCTGACTGGGTTGCCCCAGCCACTCTGTGTGGCACCCAACAGAATATTAGAAACACAATAGCACATCAAACATTAAAATCTTTCCAATACAGGACTGCCTAAGGAAGCCAGGCCTGTTAACTCCCACATACAGGAATATTGGCTCACTTCTCAGTTCTTTGTGCTTAATCTTCTTCTACAGGAATGCAAAGTATCCCAGATATATACTTCTGTGTTGCTAGTTGCAATTATTTTTTGTTGAGTTACTGTTAGGAAACAGGACACATCTGTTTCTGTATTCTTACTGAAGCCAATTGTGCTTGTTCTTTCCCTTCACCTCCAATTTATTAGGCCATCTCAGTAACCCCATATATTAAGCATTTTCCTGTCTGCACTGCTGTAGGAATTCATTGGCAGGGTGGGGGGAGGCATGAGAGGTGAACATAGTAGTGCAATGGGCAACAAACATATTGGATTCCCCCCCTCCCAAGTTTGCTAAAGTGAATACTGCACCATCTCATATGAGGAGAGGACAATGACTAATCGCTGAAAGCACATGCTGACTTAAATGTAGATGGCAGTGCATCGCTTAGAAAATAGGAAATAACATTTCTGTTCAATGTACGAAGTAGAAATGTAATATAATGGAGGGGGAAGTGCTTGCCCACAAAACGATGGGAAGAAAATGATGACTTCAATGCAGGAAAAAAAATGCATAATTGCAAATCACTCTATATTCTTTACACTTTAGCAATTTAATAAGTAATCACTTGACTCACTATTGAGCTCACCTTCAGCTCCCAAATGGTGTGTTAAACTAAAGAGTACTGCATATTCACTAGTGCAAATTGATCAAGCGCCATCTTTTCCGAAGCAGAAATGTGTACCCCTTTAGCTTCTCTTACAAAACAACCTTACACACCCCAAACAGCTTCTGACACATTTTTATCAAATTTGGAGCCAATTTCCACTGCCCTCATTGGTATGATGACTTGTTCTGCATTGTAGTTTAGCCACAGTGAGGTGGCTTTGAGAGTAAAACTCCCATCACAAGCAATTCACTCATATTTTGGGTCCGGCTATGAATTGAGCTACCATGTGTATGTTGCTGGAGCCATGTTGGAACACTTAGGTGGTCTGTAATAATCCACAACTCTCCTCACTGAAAGTGATTGTGCGAATTGTCAATTGGTCTGATGTGGTAGACTTGGATAATGCAGCTGAAATGTTGGATCGGTGGCAGAACTTAAGTAAGCTGCTACCCTCAACAGCACCTGTTTGTTTTGCTTATCGGTTACATTTGTACTCAGCCCTTCCTGCCAGGGCACTCAAAGTGGTATTTTGGGTGTTCCTGGGTGAGCTCCCATCTAAATACTGGCTGGGCCCATTTTGTTCCGGAGATGGCAGCACATCACATGCCTTCATGTGATTATTTGAGTCCATAAATAACTTCCTAGAATCCAGATAATTTTAAATAAGTTCTTAGCCTTTGTAGTTGTAGAGAGAAACTGAGTAAGTCACAGTAGCTTGGTAGAGAGAAGATAAGATAAGGATGACTCAGCTCACAGCCTTGCAATCCAAGGAATTAGCAAAGTGTCAACATAGTTTGTGTGCTTGGATGTCCTATGTATGGCTGGTGGGACTGGATGCATTGAATTGGAGGGGGAGGCAAAACAAAATGACCTAGAGGAACATGGCTTAGCTAGGAATGTGCATGTTGCTTCTATTGTTTTCTGGCAGGCTGTGACAATACTGCTAAGCCTTTGCTGACACCTCTCCCTCACTTATTTGACCAAGCTCCATTGACCTGTTTGGTTGGCTCCCCATCACAGGCCAGAAATGGTTCCTCATGCCAGGAAGTGACGAACAGGACAACCCGTCACAGAGCACTAATGGCTTTGCTATCAGGGCGTTCCAGATTGGGGATGAGGGAAGCAGCCAGGCTGGAGGTAATGTATAAGCCCATGTTCTCCAGGCTGCAAGATTACAGAAGTTCTACAAAAGCCCTAGAGGAGCTCGCCCTCAAACCCAGGCTTCATGATCAGCAGTCTCACTTGATTCGTTTGTGAATCAGCTGTATCTCTTCAGGCTGCACCGGAGGTAGGGATCAAATGGTTGAAAGCTCCCCCGTGTCAAAGGACGTATCCTGCACATGCAGATGGAAATGTAATGAAATTAGAGTTACATGAAAATACCCTTATGTGCCAGGGATAATGCTAGGCTGGAAATTTGTTCCATCGCTTGCTAACTTTTGTATGTGGAGGGGATGTTTTCTATATAGGGAGCACTCAAATATTTGATCCCTTACCTGCAATAAGAAGAAGCAACAGTTCAGCAATCAGGCTGCTTGGCAAAGGAGGGGGAGTACAGTGGTTCCTCATTTGCCTCTAAGGCTGAATTGTCTGATCCACTGATACATCCTTTATGCACAACACAAACACATGTGCACAGGAGAGGGCTGTGGGCATCTTTTTGAACAAGCTGCCTCTCTGGCTACATTGATGTGCCCTTTGTTGATATATTTTTCATCTGTACTCCATAAAATCACAGTTGCCTTCGGTTTCAGTCCCACTGGCATTGACGGATACTTTCCTTGCAGCTTGTGATGTTTATAATATCAGAGGCACTGTAGGAATTCCTCACCTGCTGGCTCCTGCAATACCTGCCTGTTCTTATCTCCAAACGAGAATCTGATCTGGCAAGCCATTGCTAACATTCCAAGAAGCAGACTGGAAATAACTTAGAAAATGATACTGGTGTGTAAGCAACCTTCAGAGCAGCTTGCTGAATAAATATTGAAAAGAGTCAGATGGAATGGGTTAGGCAGCCAACAAGGTGCGTCCATAGTTCATGTAGATATATGGTAATGGAGGCATGCTCGTTAATTGTTCAGTCTTTAACCTATGGATGCATACTGTCTCCAAGAGCAGATGCTACGGAATACCAGTTTCTGGGAATCACAGGTGAGAGTGCTGATGTCTCAGGTTTTGCTGGCAGGTTTTCCATTGGCATTATCTGATTGTCCACTGTGGGATCCAGCGGGTTCTTCTTATGTTATTATGCAATTCAGCACATATAAAATACCGTATTTTTCGCCCTATAGGACGCACTTTTTCCCCTCCAAAAATGAAGGGGAAATGGGTGTGCGTCCTATGGGGCGAATGCAGGCTTTCGCTGAAGCCTGGAGAGCGAGAGGCGTCGGTGCGCATGGCTTGCGGGCGGCAGCCTGCAGCGCGGAGCATGGGGCGCCCTCCGGAGGATGCCCCATGCTTTGCGCAGGTGTCCGCAAGCCTTGTGCGCCCGGGGGGAGATCCCCCCTGGGCGCGCACGGCTTGTGGGCGGCAGCCTGCAGCGCAGAGCACAGGGCGCCCTCCGGAGGATGTCCCGTGCTTCGCGCAGGTGTCGGCAAGCCTTGCGCACCCGGGGGATCTCCCCCCCGAGCGCGCACGGCTTGCGGGCGGCAGCCGGTAGCGCGGAGCATGAGGCGCCCTCCGGAGGACACCCCGTGCTTCGCGCAGGTGTCTGCAGCCTGCCGCCCGGCGCGTGGGGTGCCCTGAAGCAGAGCGCCCCTCACGCCGGGCAGACATCGGCCAGCCCCACAAGCTCGGGGGACAACGGGGAGGCGCAGCGCCGCCATCCCACTGTTCCCCGACCTGGTTTTGGGGGGGAAATAAAGGGAAAAAAATTTCCTTTATTCCCCCCCCCCCCAAAAAGTAGGTGCGTCCTATGGGACGGAGCGTCCTATGGAACGAAAAATACGGTACATTTTAGCATCAGTCTAGGTAAAGCTAGGGCTCTAAATCTATGTAGAGGCTAGGACTCTGAATTTTGCCTCCTTGACTTGTGACAGCAGAAGACCAGTGTCTCAAATGCAGGCAAACTACAATATAAGAAGAGTTCTATGCACAACTCTTTAAGAGTGAAGCTTTCCTCTGGAACCATTCAACTTCTGGAGCTCTTCAGATTGTACAAGTTTGGTTGTGAAATGGATAAATTAATGGATATAGGCAGTGCTTTTTTCTTTAAAAAATGCTTAGGGGTACTCTCATTTTCCTACTTATATTGAAATACTGCCCCTCAATGAGGCCAAACGTAGATTCACAAAATGTTTAGGAGTATGCGTACCCCTGCATACCCCCTAGAAAACAATAACACTGGATATAGGCACAACACATTTTAAGGCACAGGTTTTAAGCTTTTGATGAGCCTTGCCAGGTGATATGTAATGTCCAACATCTCCAAAAAGGAAAAAAATAGAACAATTAACAAATTGCACTGGAAGTGGGGTTGTTCAAAACATCATAAATTTAAAAGCAGAGGTGTTTTTTTTAAAAAAGCCTCCCCTTCTGCAATTCCAGTTTGCTCGGTTGTTTTGCTAATATAATCATAACTAGCTATGCCTTAACTGCAGTCGATCATGAGAAATCCAGTGGTGACTCCTCTAAGACTCAGCTGAATTTTGCATTTTATGTTTACAAGGCCTTAAACAGTGGAAGGAATCTGATGAGGTGTACTTGACAATTAGATATGCACTTCTTTGTTTACATTGATGATAAGACCTCCATTGTACTAGTAGAATGAATCTACTGTACTGCATGGCCTGAGCCTCCATGATGAAAAAGTCTTGCCGAAGCTAAGCAAGTTAAGTCTGGGGTGTGGGTAGCGCTGTGTTCTAAACCACTGAGCCTCTTGGGCTTGCCGATCAGAAGGTCGGCGGTTCGAATCCCCACGATGGGGTGAGTTGCCGTTGCTCTGTCCCAGCTCCTGCCAACCTAGCAGTTCAAACGCTTGCCAGTGTAAGTAGATAAATAGGTACTGCTGTGGCAGGACGGTAAATGGCATTTCCATGCGCTCTGGTTTCCATCACGGTGTTCCATTGTGCCAGAAGCAGTTTAGTCATGCTGGCCACATGACCCAAAAAGCTGTCTGTGGACAAACGCCAGCTCCCTCTGCCTGAAAGTGACATGAATACCGCAACCCCATAGTCGCCTTTGACTGGACTTAACCATCCAGGGGTCCTTTACCTTTACCTTTAAGTCTGGTCAGTGCCTGGATAGAAGACAGTTGGAGGAAGCCCCTGTATGTTGCCCTGAGCCCCACAATGAAGCAAAGCAGTGTAAATGTAACAAATAGATAATATAATAGCAACACATGCAACATACATAGGAATCCTGACCTTATTATTTTGCCCCTATGCCTGTCATTGTTTTACACTCTGGTTATGAGAACATCCTCCTCCTGTAGTATATTTGACACCGGGTCCCCCACCCCGCAATATATGTGAGTGTGTTTAAGATAACTCTTCTACAAACTCTGTTATGGCACCGGACGCAGGTGGCGCTGTGGGTTAAACCACAGAGCCTAGGACTTGCCAATCAGAAGGTTGGCGGTTTGAATCCCTGCGACGGGGTGAGCTCCCGTTGCTCGGTCCCAGCTCCAGCCAACCTAGCAGTTCAAAAGCACGTCAAAGTACAAGTAGATAAATAGGTACCGCTCCAGCAGGAAGGTAAACGGCGTTTCCGTGTGCTGCTCTGGTTCGCCAGAAGTGGCTTAGTCATGCTGGCCACATGACCCGGAAGCTGTACGCTGGCTCCCTCGGCCAGTAAAGCGAGATGAGCGCCGCAACCCCAGAGTCGGTCACGACTGGACCTAATGGTCAGGGGTCCCTTTACCTTTACCTTTACCTTTTTACTTACTCATAGAAATTCTGGATGCAGCCCTTTGAGGGTAACACGGAAAGTTGCCTGTTTGCTTATAAAATGAGCTTTCTTTGCCCTACACTTCCACAGCAGTAAAGAAAAAGAATAGGTGCATGTGTGTACTGATGACTCCTATGCTATTTGGGGCTTCTTATTTTGCAGCAAATGGTATAATTTATCTGTATGATAGTTTTCCAGCTGCGTCCTCAAATTTGTGAGAATGATGCCTGCGGTGTACAGGAAAGCCTCCAGTAAAGTTTGCAAGAAGATGAGTAAAACACCTTTTTTCCCTTTGGGGCTTTTCCTCACATCACGTGACGGGAAAATGTCAAATGGAATTTCCTGTGTTTGCAGTGGGGTAGTGGAATTTGACTAATTTTCTCTGAGAGAGGCTTGTCTTCCTATGTGTTACAAATGTCAAGGAAAAAATGCACAGGGACCGTAAAGCAATCTGAGTTACTGTAAACAATAATAAAGCCAAGATAGAAGCTGAAGACAAATATTGGGCATCCGTTTGCTTTGTTGTTGTTGTTTAGTCGTTTAGTCGTGTCCGACTCTTCGTGACCCCATGGACCAGAGCATGCCAGGCACTTCTGTCTTCCACTGCCTCCTGCAATCTAAGGTGCTTTAAATCAAATTCCCCCAACCTGGTGTTCCCCCCACCCCAGATGTAGTTGGACTACAACTCCTATCAGCCTCAGCCAACATGACTGATCGGACTTGTAGTCCAAAACACCTGGAAGGCACCAGGCTAGGGGAAGCTGAGTCACACAAAGGGATCCTAAGAGAATTTATCAAACATCTGCATTTCAAGATAGAAAAAAATATCCCCTCCAAAAAACAAAGTCCAATTCCATTGGACTTCTTAAAATAATTTGAAAAAATAAAATCAGACTCTGGTTCCTTTTACTCCCATGTATGTCACTGCACAGGGGAAAAATCACACTGTTTCAGGTGTTTTTCTACCTATATTTTATGGGATCAGAATGTCATTTCTTTTCACCACAGTGAAAGGGGACGAGCAGTTACATGTCTCTTAATTGAGACAGGTCTGCCTGCTCATCCACAAACTTGTATTTCCCACTGCAAAGAAAACATTTATTGTGTATTATTGCTTAAGGTAAAAGCACAGGTGTTGAGAATGTATTGCGAATAGGTTAAGATTTCTACTTAAATATCTCTACTTGAGATGAAACCTGCATCTGGTCAAGCCTCTGTGAAGGTTACAACGTAGGTGGGCCTGGCAAAAAAAACCTTGGTTACAGTTACTAGGGAAGGAAACACCTCTGACAGTTAGCAGTGCTGAAAGTGAATGTCACTGATATATTTGCACTGATCAGGGGCCTTTAGAAAGGACTAATACGGTTGGAGTACTGAGCGTTACTCAAAAGTTCATACTAGTCTTTGGGTCTTTGGGTAAAGACCAATAGAAGGGGGTCCTGCTGTCCACATATTGGTGGTCAGGCACAATAGCCAGCAGAGTAAAAGACCAGACAAAGCACTGAGACAGGCAGAGAAGAGGCTTGCAGGTAGAAAGTTGCCAGCCCGAACAACCAAAACAAAACACTTGTCTACCTGCTCTCTCATACAGAAACCCTTAAAGTCAGGGGAGAATAGAAAATTGTCTCCTGGAGGCAGTTCTAAACGTGCAACAAGGCAACTGGGTTTTTACAAGCGTACCCTAGTTCTTAATTCCTCACTTATTTCCAATTTTTACCCATGCCTACATTCACGTGCAAAATAAATAATGAGAGAGAGAGCATCTAATCCTCAAGTTCTGTGAGAATGTAGCTATGAGGACATGGGGGTGGATACAATTAACTAAGAGTGCAGTCATCGGATCAAGATTAAAGGAGACATACCAAACTCTTCTTTATATTGCACAATCGCCAGACCTGAGAGGTCTATAAGAACTCGAAGAGAGTTCACCGTATTATGGAACTTGGAAGGAAGTGATGGAGAATCCATATTAGAGCATCCATATTGCTGGGTTGCTCTGCCTCATTTCAAAATTAATGATTATTTTCCCCCTGAAAAAGTAAATTGTTACTTTTGTTTCAGAATTGGAGAGAGAACTTGGCAGGAGGCCGAAGAAGGTCTGCATTGTTAAAGTGGTGGGAACCAGGAACCTGTGGAAAAACATTGTTGTGCTATGTGTTAATTCGTAAGTACAACCATATTCCTGTACAGTGTGTAACATATTGGTGCCCATGGGGCAATGAGGAAAAGGTGAAGAATGCTCTACCTTTTAGCACACAAGCCCAGTGGGTGATCTCCAACTTAGAGTAGACCTATTGAAATCAGTGGACTTACTCATTTCTATGGATCTTCTTGGAGTATGGCTAAAATTGGGTATCCCCTACTGTCTTGGATTTGAGCTCTGGAAGTAAAAATCTGGTTGCTCTTCATTCTCCCAAGTGGTTAGTTCGCCCTTGGATCAGACTCAAAAGAGAACTGAATGTTAACACCTGCAGTTGTCACCACCTCTTCATTGGAATGGGATGTTTTGGACCGTTCAGAAGAAGCCCTTTCCCTGCCTTCTGTTTTTGCTTTCCAACTCCCTCTCCACCAACTGCTTTCTCCTACCATTCCATGTTTGTGGTGGGAACACTGGAATACAACCCTAACTGGGGGAAAGCAGCTTTGCGGGAGGGTTTAATACACCCTCCCACTGTCTCCAGGTTACGTGCTTCCAATACTGCTTCATGGTGGAGAGGCAACAGGAGGGGTGTTATTGCAGTTTCACACTGGGGCCTTTTCCAGTGCATTTTCTGGCGGTTTGTGTTATTTGTTAGCAAGTATCACAAAGCAATTTTTGGTGTGTGAAAAACAGCGTACATGCAGTGCTGTTAAGGTGAACAGCGCATGATACAAAAAAATCAATGGATGTCTCAAGGGGGCAGAGGGAGGGAGTACAAAACATCCAGATCTTCTTGTTAAAAGTGAAGACATCTGTGGGAAATGTTCACCATGACTAAAAGCATTCAAGTTTGCCAAAAGTCTTTGTCACCTGCAACTGGAGCAAAACATTTTGAAATAAAGCGGAGAAATCTCTCATCTCCTCTGGAATTAAAAATTAAAATTCCCATGCTACAGCAGTAAACTAGCTTAGGGGCTGCAGGGCAGACCATGTGGTACACCTTTCCAGCCACTTTCCACCACTCAGGATTTGCCACCTGAGACAGCTGTCCCACTCTGCTTCATGGTAGGGCCGGCCCTGGCTTACACTCAGGGTTGCAGTCTCATGCAAGTGCAGAAAATGAACTGTATTGGACACTGTGTGTTGAGTCTCTGCTTGCTTTTTTAAATGCGGGTGCCTTCCCCTATTTCGTTGAAGATTGGCTTCACAGTGATATAGTCAATGTCCAGTGAAATATTGCTGAGGAACAGGTCTAGGATTTCTTGTTTTCAGAGGACATGGCTTCAGTATCTTACATAGTTCCTTGCCCTTTGCACCAAAATAGTAAGACTGTATAAGCTGTGCAAAATCAAGCAATTATGTATAAAATCAATTTGTATACCATGTACAGGTCACATAATTGTGAAGCATAACGTTTTCACAGCCCTGGTTAATATTTAACCTAGTACCAATGGTTCATTTGATGTTGTATAGAACACCAAAGGTGATATTACCCTAGCTCTCTCATCAGTGGTTGCTAGTTGATATTGCAGCTGCCCTAACCATATGTCTGGAACCTGAGCTGTGGTAGCAAAACAGTTTCTGTGTAATGTATAAGCGACTCTTCAAGGCAGTGTCCATGTTTTCCTAGCTGTGGCAAGCTACTCTGACCCAGTGGCTCTCCTCTCCACACTGCAGTGTTCCGTGAGACATGGATCTTTGAAGTTGCAGGGAAAGCTTATTTAGTGGCAGTGAATACTCTTTGGGGGATCTGTTACTGGCGTGGAATCTCTCCAGAAAATCCCCAGGGCAAGTCATGCTAGATGTCATGGCAGAGCCCTGATGGTAACTGCTTGGACGTGGTTTGCCACAGTAACGTGTAGACCAGAGATGGGAACCTATTGCCCTTCAGATGAAGCTAGACTCCACTCCCAACAGCCCCAGCCAGCATGGCCAATCATAAGGGATAATGATAACAACTTGTGAAAGGTCATAGGTTCCTGATTCTTCATATAGATTCTTCCTAAAATCTGACGCTGGCATCTTGAGCAAGTGGGAGAAAGAACCATGGTTATCATATGACTGATAACAATAAAATAAGGTAAAGGTAAAGGTACCCCTGACCGTTAGGTCCAGTCGCAGACAACTCTGGGGTTGCGTGCTCATCTCGCTCTATAGGCTGAGGGAGCCGGCATTTGTCCACAGACAGCTTCTGGGTCATGTGGCCAGCATGACTAAACCACTTCTGGTGAACCAGAGCAGCACACGGAAACGCCATTTACCTTCCTACCGGAGCGGTAACTACCGTATTTTTCGTTCTATAGGACGCACCGGCCCATAGGACGCACCTCGTTTCTTGGGGGGGGGGGAATGAATAAAAAAAATTATTCCCCCCCCCCCCCCGCGGCTGCCGCCCCAAGCCTCGCGTGCTTCGGGCTGCAGGCTACCGCCCCAAGCCTCGCGCGCTCGGCGGGACCTCCTGCCGGGCGCGCAAGGCTTGCAGACACTCGCCCGAAGCACGGGAGCCCTCCGGAGGGCTCCCCGTGCTTCGGGCGACAAGCTGCAGCCCCAAGCCTTGCGCGCTCGGCGGGACCTCCTGCCGGGCGCGCAAGGCTTGCAGACACTCGCCCGAAGCACCGGGAGCCCTCCGGAGGGCTCCCCGTGCTTCGGGCGACAAGCTGCAGCCCCAAGCCTTGTGCGCTGGGCGGGACCTCCTGCCGGACGCGCAAGGCTTGCAGACACTCGCCCGAAGCACCGGGAGCCCTCCGGAGGGCTCCCCGTGCTTCGGGCGGCAAGCTGCAGCCCCAAGCCTTGCGCGCTGGGCGGGACCTCCTGCCGGGCGCGCAAGGCTTGCAGACACTCGCCCGAAGCACGGGGAGCCCTCCGGAGGGTTCCCCGTGCTTCGGGCGACAAGCTGCAGCCCCAAGCCTTGCGCGCTCGGCGGGACCTCCTGCCGACGCGCAAGGATTGCAGACACTCGCCCGAAGCCTCGCGCGCTCGGCGGGACCTCCTGCCGGGCGCGCAAGGCTTGCAGACACTCGCCCAAAGCACGGGGAGCCCTCCGGAGGGCTCCCCATGCTTCGGGCGGCAGGCTGCTGCCCCAAGCCTCGCGCGCTCGGCGGGACCTCCTGCCGGGCACGCAAGGCTTGCGGACACTCGCCGGGGCTGCAGGCTGCTGCCTGCAAGCCTTGTGAGCCCGCAGGAACTCCCACCGGGCTTGCAAGGCTTGCGGATAGCTTCCTGAAGCCTGGAGAGCGAGAGGGGTCGGTGCGCACCGATGCCTCTCGCTCTCCAGGCTTCAGCGAAAGCCTGCATTCGCTCCATAGGACGCACACACATTTCCCCTTCATTTTTGGAGGGGAAAAAGTGCGTCCTATGGAGCGAAAAATACGGTATTTATCTACTTGCACTTGATGTGCTTTCGAACTGCTAGGTGGGCAGGAGCTGGGACCGAACAATGGGCGCTCACCCCGCCACAGGGATTCGAACTGCCGACCTTCCACTCAGCAAGCCCTAGGCTCTGTGGTTTAGACCACGGCGCCACCTGCGTCCCTAACAATAAAATAAATTGATGTGCAATTCAGATTTTCTCCCTCTACTTTTTGTAAGAGCAAAGCATTTGGGACTAACCTAAGTCCTTTCCCCTCCCAGCATTCCAGCTTTGGGTTGTATGTCATTATCTGCCTGGCTATTCAATAACAGCACCCTGTTCATCCTTGTGTTTTATCTCTCAAAGGCTGACTGGCTATGGGATACACCACTGCTTTGCAAAGAGTATGATGGGTCACGAAGATAAGATGTCACTGACCAACAATTTCTATGCGGACTACTATACCATGGCAGGGATAACGCTGGCATCCTGCCTAGCCATGTGCCCTGTTGTTGGATTCCTTGGGCGAAGAGGGGGATTGCTGCTCTTCATGATCCTCACTGCTCTGGCTTCACTTTTACAACTAGGTCTTCTCAACTGTGAGTGCAGGCATCCAATTACCGCATCCCGTCTGTGTGCCTTGGGTTCTCTTTGCAAAGCACTGTGTTTCTGATTTGTACAAGGTTTCAAGCCTGCTGCTGTTCACTTGTAGGGAAGTATTAAGAAAACCCAAAAAAACTAGCTGTGCCAGTCTGATTTGGAGAGAGTGAAGTCCTAAACAGGGAACAATGAAAACAAAAATACATGTTGGCCCTATGTTCCTTCCCCCCCCCCCCCTTAGGGTTGGTTTGTCCACATTCCAGCATTTTCATTGCTGCTGATTGTCATCCTCTCCATTTTAATTGGCACTGATTTGCCATGTGATTCTCACCTATTTCATGAAGCGTTTACTCAGCCCTGGAACTCTGAGCATCCAGTATTGCTGAAGAAACTGTCTGTGTGATGAAAAAGTGTCATGCGGTAACTGGCACTAGAAAATCCAGCACCTTGGGGTGCAGATATCGTATTGACTCATCCTTGTTCCAATAAAACTAATGGGCCTTTACATTGTTCCATTTTCTTTGCTTTCTTCTTATGCAAATACATTCATATTGACAAAGCTCAGAGTTCATCAGGTTTGTTTGAGTGGTTTCTTTTTTAAATCAAATTCCTATCTGGCAATCCAATAAATTATTGGTATTGATTAACTTCAGTGCAAGCATCCTAGAACCTTTTCTCCTTTGATTCAAGGCCATCACTCTCTACATTTGAATACAAATGAATGCATTACTAGTGCACGGTGCATAGAAGCCCCCACTTGGCTCCACTCTTGCTCCTCAGCATGTTGGAACCAACAAACAAGCCTTGGTTTGCCATGTGATCTGAAATAGTGCTCTTGACTTTCCACTCATTGTTTCTTTAGGGGGAATGAACTGCAATCCTGAATTTGAATGTTTTGTTGCTTCTGGTGCAGGGAGCAGCAGAGTGAGGATTTTGGAGCAGCATGCACCAGCACCTGCTCATTCACATTCAAACATTGTCATAAGAAGCTGGGATAGCTCAGTCGGTTGAGACTCTTAATCTCAGGGTCATAAGTTCAAGCCCCAGGTTAGGCAAAAGATTCTTGCATTCTGTGATTCTATGGGACGTGTATTGTGGTTGAACATGAACCACAAAATTGACCTTTGTTTCTACAAAGGTCTGCACACTTTAGACTGGGCAGAGTCAGTGTAGGAAAAGGAGTCCAATTCTTTAAACTTAAAAGTTTTAAGGGTTGCACAGAGAAGAGAAGGTTGGCTGGTGTGCCTTTTTTCCAGCACTGCAAGTAGAGCTCTCTCAAATCCTGAGGATTCTGCTGCTGCAGGAGTAAGTCGCATCAACCAGCTATAGGAAGGGAAGAATACCCCCGGCCATTTGAATGCCACCCATAAGGATTGGATGCAGAGGCAATTTCACTTCCCAGAGTAAAAAAAGCACCACTGCGAGCAAACTACTACCAGACTACTTTTACTATGTTCCCTACTTTTAGCCTAGCACTCTCTCCCTTTCAGATGCTACAAGTGCATCAACTGTGCCTTATGGAAGTTTCCTCAGAATTTTTAGTGCCGGTTCAAGAGAAATCTGATTGCATGATACTTGTGGATGAGGCAGGTCTTCCCAAATGACTGGGAAGCTCTCATGGAGCTTCCTATAGTGTGTCAAATGCATTTTCTTAAGCACAGCTCTTTACATGATTAGCTTATGCAGTACACATACAGGCTAAAAGACATCTAAAAGCAGCAATGGGGACCCTGTGGCCCTCCATATGTTGTTGGACTCTGCTCCCAGCATCCCCTCTGGCATGGCCAATGGTTGGAGATCATGGAAGTTGTTCAGCAACAACTGGAGCCCCAGAGATTCCCCATCCCTGCTTCCAAGTCTTATATCTGCTCATTGTGTATATTAACAGTTCGTATGGAAATTGCTCAAACATGCAGAAAATGGAGGGAAAGGCATGGAGAGGAGGATCCCAGTTTATGTTTTGAATCCTGAGATTTACAGTATGACTTCCAAGTGGGAACCTTTGAAATTCTGTCAAGTGAAAGTTTTCAGAGTTCCTGGGTGCCAGGCTTATGCAAAAATTAAAGTTCCATTCATTGTTCATATTGGACGTGTGCACGCGCTTAAATAGCTGATGAATAGTGTTTCGATCTGTTCACTCATTGTTGAGCTTTGGCACAGACAGCTTGTGGGGGGGGAGATTCAGGGTTTTGCTTTCTAACGAACCCCCTCTGAGAATTACAGCTAATTTTGACTCTTTTTAAAATTCTCCCTTCATTATCAACATAAAGGCCTTTGTTTGGTTTCTGCACTAATTTCAGGCCTAGAAAGCTTCAATAGCGTGCCTTCCATTGTTGTTATCTCTCATTAGAATTCAATCTTTCCATTGGGAATCGGACAGAAAATTGCATGTCCTGTCATGTTGGGTGGGGAAAGGGGCTATTTTATGGTGTGATTTGCTTTTTACTTTTTAAATAACTGGCATTTAATTGTCATGTTTTTCTATGCATATTCTTGATGGTCCATTTTCTTTTTCTCTCTCCTATTTTAATACATCTGTGCTTCTGAATCCAGTGATAGGAAAATACAGTCAACTTCCAGACTCAGGTATAGTTTTCAAGTCCATTTTCGAATGTGATTTATTTTTGTTGAGCCACGATATTCTGACATTACTTCCCTCCCAACCACAATGCATCTGCAGCTCAGGCTCACACACTTCTTTCCTCCCCCCCCCCCCAGCTGAATGTCTGAAGCAAGCAATCCCACATTTAGAGAACTGGAGGCACCGCACTAACACTGACAATAGAAACTGTTAGGAAATAATGTAAAATTCATTCATTGAAAAATAGTATGTTTTGAGGTTACAGAAGAAAATGCAAAAGAAATGTGTCTTGGATGTTTTTTAAAATCTATGATAGCAGATTTTCACACATGCCCCAGTCGATCCTGCAAATATCAAGCAATGGACATGGTTGTGTGAACCAGCCTTCCACATGCTTCTATATAGACCAGTAGTATTCTTACACGGGTCTTAAGTGGTGGATAGGAATGAATCAGTCTATTTCCAGTCTGTGTTCACCCATAAGTCCATTTTACATTAATTTGCAAAAAGCAAAAAGACAAAAACCTGTTAAAAATTGCCCTAAAATTACATTCATATTTAAATATTTAGTTTTAGGCATGTTTTCTCTCAAAATATGCATGTCTAAACCATTTAGATACATTTTATAAGTTGAGAACTGCATTGGAACATTGGGAAAGTCTGGTGCATAGCCAAGTTCAGAGCCACACATTAGACTGGCTGATGCATCTGTAATTGTGGCTGTGCTTCAGTTGGCTAAGGAAAATTGAATATAATACAGTGGTGCCCCGCAAGACGAATGCCTCGCAAGACGGAAAACCCGCAAGACGAAAGGGTTTTCTGTTTTGGAGGCGCTTCGCAAGACGAATTTCCCTATGGGCTTGCTTCGCAAGACGAAAGCCCATAGGGAAATCTCCGGGGACCTCTTTTAAATGCTGTGGTGGGGAGCAAAGCCTTTCCCCCCCTCCGGCCTTCAGAAGAGGTCCAGGAAGGCCGGCGGGGGCCGAAAGGCTTTGCTCCCCCCCGCCAGCATTTTAAAAGCAGTCCGGCATAGCAGGGAAGAGCTTCCCGCTATCGCGGACGGCTTTTGAAGGCAGGCGGGGGGAGCAAAGACTTTCGCCCCCCGCCGGCCTTCAGAAGAGGTCCTGGACCTCTTCTGAAGGCCGGCGGGGGGCGAAAGTCTTTCCCCCCCCACCTGTCTTCCCGGGAGAGCGGAGAAAGGCAGCGCCTTTCTCCGCTGTTCCCGACGGCTTTTGAAGGCAGGCGGGGGGGGAAGACTTTCGCCCCCCGCCCGCCTTCAGAAGAGGTCCTGGACCTCTTCTGAAGGCCGGCGGGGGGCAAAAGTCTTTGCTCCCCCCGCCTGCCTTCCCGGGGCAGCGGAGACTTCTCTGCTGTCCCGGGCGATCTTAAAATGCTGGCGGGCGGCAGCGAAGCTTTCGCTGCCACCCACCAGCATTTTAAAATCGCCCCGGGACAGCGGGGGCTTTTAAAATGCTGGCGGTCGGCAGCAAAGCCCTCCTGTCCCCGGAGCTTGCGGGGCGGGAGGTGGGGAGAAGGGCTTTTCTTCCCACCCCCAGCCTTCAGAACAGCCTTCTGAAGGCTGGGGGTGGGAAGAAAAGCCCTTGTTTCCCCCCCCCCCCCCAGCCTTCAGAAGAGGTCGGGGGACAGACTGTCCCCGGACCTGGTCTGAAGGCGGTTTCCCTAGGAACGCATTAATTGATTTTCAATGCATTCCTATGGGAAACCGTGCATCGCAAGACGAAAAACTCGCAAGAAGAAAAAACTTGCGGAACGAATTAATTTCGTCTTGCGAGGCACCACTGTATAAACAAAGCTACACCAAGGAAAACATTTCTCCTGCCGTTCTCCATCCCTGGGGAGGGCTAGGTCATCCAGTGGGAGGCAGGTTTTGCCTTCCCTTCAACAGTGTCCAAAAACATGGCACTTTACCCTTCTCAATAGGAATGAATGGCTACAGTTTACTTATGTGAAATGGTGAAAAGGTTCACATAGGGAACCACTAGTATAATAGTTGAACCTGTTCTCTGCATTACTGTCTCCTGCGTTGTTGTTCTGTGCTGCTGTTTCGTTTTGCCATTGGTTAGTTTTGTGTTTTTATACAGTGATTTTGTTGGAATTTGCATGGGTCGCCTCCAGTGCTTGTCCTACTCAGAACAGACTTACGGAAACTAATAAAACTAAGTCATATTCCTTAACTTCAGTAAGCTTGCTTTGAGCAGGACTAGCATTGCTAGAACCGTATCTGTCTTAAACTGACATACTTTTGTAAACTGCCCTGAGACCAGCCAGTGATGGGAGCGCTATAACCAAAACTAATACTGTAACTAAATGGCTGGTTTTATTTGGACATAATAATAGTGTTTGGTGGAGGGGAGTGGCTTTAAAAGGCTACTACCTATTGATCATGAATGGGATGGAGATTAAGCTC
This sequence comes from Podarcis pityusensis, assembly GCF_964106645.2. Taxonomy (NCBI): domain Eukaryota; kingdom Metazoa; phylum Chordata; class Lepidosauria; order Squamata; family Lacertidae; genus Podarcis; species Podarcis pityusensis. The sequence continues at coordinate 66,105,034 of NC_138031.1, forward strand.
TTTTTGCATGTGTCTCATAGGTATGAGCGACACTGTAAAGGACAAATTCTCTACAGCGTTTTCCATCGTCGGTATGTTTTCATCACACGCAGTAGGAAGTCTCAGCGTTTTCTTCTGTGCAGAAATCACACCAACAGTTATAAGGTATGGCCATGAAAAGCTCACTCAGGCTTGAGGAGACGTTCTGAGGTCTCTTGTTTTTGCATAAGGCAGTCCACTGGTACCTTTTTTGGGTAGTTTTTGGGGATGGACACTTTGGAACCAACTCCATTAAATGATACATTAAACCCTCCCCAATTAGCAGTAAATGGTAGCTTTTGCAGGGAAGGTTCCATCAGCACTGCAACATGGGACAAAAAGAGCTTTTTTTAAAAAAAAAGATATATCCCCATGTGCTGTTTTCTGTTTTCAGGATACACAGCTGAGTGGGGAATATTTGGGCCAGTTGCTACCCTCCTATCCCAGGGTTGATATGAGGATGCAAAGGCAAATGGGACTTTGTGCCCAGACCTCTGGATGCATGTTGGGATTCTGTTTTAAAATAATAAGAAATAAAATAAAGGTGGGTTTGTATATTTTTGGTTAGATCACTAGAAAAGCAAGCCGCTGAGCACGGCATGGTCATGGAATCATAGAATTGTAGCGTTGGAAGGGAGCTTCCTGCAGCCAGTCAAAAGCCACACTTTGGTTTCCAAACATACTGCCCCCTGTACAGGGGCAGTAATAATAGTACTGTTCAGCCTTCTAAGATTGCTGCAAGGATTGTCGAGATTGTGAACTTCTCTGAATATGAGGGGGGGAAACTACATCAGTAAAAACATAAATTAATTCACTTGTTATTGTTTCCTTTTTATTGCTTGCCACCTTGAGCTCTAATAAGAAAAGGGTGGTATATTAATAAATAAGTAGCATTTTTTTCTCTGTATCAAATTAAGTTGTTCTTACGGATGTTAATGGGACGCAGGTGGCGCTGTGGGTTAAACTACAGAGCCTAGGACTTGCCATTCCGAAGGTCAGCGGTTCAAATCCCCATGACGGGGTGAGCTCCCGTTGCTTGGTCCCTGCTCCTGCCAACCTAGCAGTTCGAAAGCACGTCAAAGTGCAAGTGGATAAATAGGTACCGCTCCGGCGGGAAGGTAAACGGCGTTTCCGTGCACTGCTCTGGTTCGCCAGAAGCGGCTTTGTCATGCTGGCCACATGACCCGGAAGCTGTACGTCGGCTCCCTCGGCCAATAAAGCGAGATGAGCGCCGCAACCCTAGAGTCGGTCACGACTGGACCTAATGGTCAGGGGTCCCTGTACCTTTACCGATGTTAATAGGAAACACATTATTGACCTTTAGGTTAATTTTGTGCATCAACTCTGTTGGATTTTTAAGAGTGTCATAGCTCAAGATGAAATTAATAGAAATCTTACCAGCACACATAGTCTTTTCAAATAAAGCAAGAACAAAAAGAAAAATGTAGAGGATGGAGGTCAGTCAATAGCATTTATTAGAACTTCTACTTCCTTTGTCACAAGCAAAAGACTGGTTGTGGACAGCTCCAAATTCAAGCATCCAGAGTGTGTTTTGTCTCCCAAAAGCTGCAACTCTGAGAGCTGCAGAATGGAGGCTCCTTGATATAACAGCATTTAGTATGCTGATGCCTTAGTTTTGGTTGGTTCCTCTGGTCCCATGCTGCCAAGTACTTTAGGCATCATTGAAGACTTCTAATTCTTTATGCCAAGGAGTTCATTTGTAAAGCTTCTTTCGGGCACTTAACAAAATGAAACTCCTAACCCTGCCACAGTAAACTTGTTGATGAAACAGCTGTGTGTGTTCTTGCTGCTACAAAATGGAACAAGAGGGTTTTTTTTATAGAACAGGTTAATTTGGGGAAGAGTGAACAATGAGTAGCAGGGATGCAAGTTGGCAAAATGGTGGCGGTATTTTGGCTACCTAAGCAACGTCACTCACAGCCTGAGCATTTGAAATAGAGATAACGATGTGGATGAGCCAAGGCAGATAGCAAGAGATTGGGGGTGTGCCCTAAAATGCTCCCCCCCTTGTAAGTAAAGAGGAGGAGTTTTCTCAGGACTCCAGTCCTGGGAAGCAGGTGCAGCCTATGTACAGATGTGTACTATGCCATTGTACATCACTTCTGGGGGCTGGCAAAGGGAGGGGAAGGCATACGCAGCCTTCATCCACTGCAGCCAGATGGTGAATGAGGAGATGGAAGAGGCCTGCCCTGTTCAGCACTGGCACAACCTGCTATATTTATGCAAAGGCCTCCAGTCATCTGCATCAAACAGTGACATAATTTATTTACATTGGCAGCTCATTTTGGGGGCCGCTATTTGGACTCACTGCAGGGACTGAGTGCTTGCAATGAAGGCTTTGCTAAGCGCAAGTCCTTCGTACTAGAAGTAGCACAGTGCTTACTCCTGAGTATGCCAGTGGAACGGCAGCTCTCTGAATCTTCATTGGATAGCCATTCATGGCCGGACTCTCCTAACTGGGACCGGGACAGACAAGAACAGGATAGTGTAAAATAAATCTGGATGCAATTTTTATATCCGTAGGGATTTCCAAAGCGTGCCGGACTAAGCAGCCTTATGGCTCTGTCAGACGTCTGAGCCCACAGCAAAAAATAAAATAAAAAATGAAGTAGGCTTGAAATGCTCTTCTTGCAGAAAAGAAGGGTGGGTATGATGTTTGTGGGTCTGATTTCTGAGCACTGAAGTTTCTCTTGGCAGGATTGGCTGGGGGGGGGAGCAGTGCCATGCCTCCACTCTCCCAACAATGGTGTTGCTGCCATCTGCGGTAACAGGAGGTGGTGGCATAGATAATGGTGAGGTTGGGCCTGCTTGGGTGTGCCAGCAGGAGCGTTGGGTTGGCTTTGCATAGCCCTGCCGTACCATCACCCTGCAATGCCCCTGCACTATCCTGGTAAGCAGCCGCCGCTCCTGATTGGATGGTATTTCATTGTTAGGTCTTCAGTTTTTAGTTGATTAATCGGAGGAATCAGCTGGAAAAAAAATAACAGCATTTAGAGAGAACCTGTTAACATTTTCAGAGCTTTTGACAAAGTTTATCTTTTAATCTATACAACTGTACTGCAAGGTCAAGATGATAATAATAATAATAATAATAATAATAATAATAATAATTTATACCCCACCCATCCGGCTGGGTTTCCCCAGCCACTCTGGGCGACTCTCAACAGAATACTAAAAACACAATAAAACATCAAACATTAAAAACTTCCCTAAACAGGGCTGGCTTCAGATGTCTTCTAAAATCAGACAGTTGTTTACTTCCTCAACATCTGATGGGAGGACGTTCCACAGGGCGGGCGCCACTACTGAGAAGGCCCTCTGCCTGGTTCCCTGTAACCTCACATCTCGCAGTGAGGGAACCGCCAGAAGGCCCTCAGAACTGGACCTCAGTGTCCGGGCTGAACGATGGGGGTGGAGACACTCTTTCAGGTATACTGGACCAAGGCAGTTTGTCCTCATATTGCCTGTGGCCAGTGTTGCACCTGAGACAGTGGTTTCCCTGATTCCATCTAACGAATTTCTGACAGAGAAGTGATTCATACTGGGCACTTTTTGTAGATAAGATGCAGCACTTTACCAGCTCTTGGATTAATTAATTTTAAGCACTATATTCTTTTAAAAATGTGAAGCTACCCAAGCCAAGGGTGGCAGGCCCTTGTAGAAGTGGCACTCCTCCCTCTCACACATGGAATGGAATGGAATCCAGGATAGGGACTGCTGTGACAGGAATTTGTATCATCTGAAAACAAAGTATGATTCCTTCATCTGTAAATGTGTGCAGATTTCATTAATCAACTAAAATTCATCCAGTTGGTCAGCTGAGAATTCTTTAATCTGATGGCACCCTGTTGGCTGACTGAATGACTAACTGACGGGAAGAGAAATATTCAGAATTTTAGAGAGGGAGAATGATAAAGAGCCGTACCTATAAAATGTCTTTTTCAATCACTGTGGTTCCTCATTATTTTTAAGTGGCTCTGTATAAATCTGAGGAAAGCCTGCTCCCTAGTGATGACAAAAGAGAATTTCACAAGTTAAGTTTTTTAGCGATCTGGAGATAGAAAGTAGACTCTCGCTCATGAAAGCAACAGATGGGCAATTATAAGTGGTTGCCCTTTGTATATTACAGCCTAGCATAAGTTTCCTCCTTTTCCATCACTGATGTTATTGAGCGGTGTTTGGTGAATTGCTGCAAATTTAAACTAGGCAACATATCCACACTAGTTTCACAATTATAAGACTTCGTTATTTCTGCTTATTTTTTAAATGGCCAGGGTTGGGTTGTGTGGGGTAATTTTTACTCAAAGCATGCAGGATTTGGATTTTCAAGGGCATGAAAATCGATCCTTCTGGATTTTTTTCCCCAACTGGGTGAGAAGGGTAGTAAATATCTGGGACAACTGAAATGGCCAGGTAAAATCTGAGTAAGATGATGGGGTATAATTGACATGAAATTAACTCTGGCAGAACTCTTAATTTTTTCCTTCAAAAGTACAGATAACTTTGAGGAGTACCAATCGAAGTCTAACCCATTTTCATTCTTAGGTGCCTCTTACTTTTATAGCCCATGCCACCCCTAGGAGCAGGGCCGTCTTACCCATAGGCACTAGGGGTGTGGGGCACCCGGGCACCGGACTCTCAGGGGTGCCAGGCAGAGAGTCCAGGGCCCAAGAGTTGAGTGCAGGGGGAAAGGCTGCCTGTCAGTTGGAGCGCCACAGCAGGCTCTTCTGCTGCGGGCAGTTCAGCTCTGTGAGTTCAGGGGCAACCGAGCCAGCAAGATGCTGAGGCGGCCGGTCGGCTCTGCCCTCCTGCACTCCTGGGACTGGGCAACCTGGGGGGCCACCAGACGGATCTTTGCACCCCGGCGCCACATATGCTTAAGACAGCCCTGCCTAGAAGGAGAAGTAGACTAGCTGCTTAGTCCAAAATCTGAGCTATGTTCCATCATGTGCCCCCCCTGCTAAAATGGGCAAAATACATTCACAGTAATAATTATATTAGGAATTGAAGGTGAAGAATGTTAAGGTAGGATTGCTGGGGAGCCTCCTTATTCCAAGAGGAAACTTAAATTATTATTATTATTATTATTATTATTATTATTACTATTACTCCGCCCATCTGGCTGGGTTTCCCCAGCCACTCTGGGTGGCTTCCAGCAGAATATTAAAATACAATAATCTAATAATCATTAAAAGCTTCCCTAAACAGGGCTGCCTTCAGGTGTCTGAATCATTTGGGGCTGTGAATTGCCATTTCTTGACACAGTTTAAGCTTGATTAAGTTGCCAGTGGGATTGCCCTTTCTCTATTGAAAGGATGGAGGAAAGAACTACTTTATGATGCTCCAGGAGAGAGAGCATGATTTTGGAGTCTGGTGCAGCAGAAGGTACACAGCCAGGGACCCATTCCTGTAGAACTTGCCAGCACAGTAAAGTCGGACCTTTCTGCTTTTTGAGGTGCATTTAAAGACCTTTCAGAAGTATACATTATGAAACATATAGAACTGTTGCTGTTGGTGTTTTAATTGTTGAAAACTGCTTTGGGTTTCCTTATTAAAAAGAATCGTTTTGAAGGCGACTCCGCCGAACAGGGAAGTGCACATACAATTCTGATCCGTTTATGATGCCGTAACATTGTAAACTAGTGAATCTGTAACCAAACTGATTTTTGTTACCCAAATCTATCTATCTATCTGCACGCTCATTTCCACAGGGGTGGTGGGCTTGGCCTCGTCCAGGCCAGCGCAGGCTTTGGCATGCTCACGGCACCCATCATGGAGCTCCACAACCAGAAAGGCTACTTCCTCCACCATGTGATCTTTGCCTGCTGCACCCTCATCTGCATCATCTGCATCCTCCTCCTGCCCGAGAGCAAAAACCAGAACCTGCCGGAGAACATTCCAGACGGCGAACATTACACCCGCCAGCCCCTCCTGCCGCACAAGAAGGGGGAACAGCCTCTGCTTCTGACAAACTCCGAACTCAAGGATTACTCTGGCCTCCATGATTCGGCTGCCGTGAACGATGGAGTGGCTGAGAGTGTCACGGCCAACGGGATGAAGGCGATGTAGCTGGCCGGCTGGAGGAGAAGGCACTTTTGGTGTGGCAGTGCTTTCCACAGGAGGTTTACAGACCAGTGAAATTAAAGGGACAGATAAATGGGGGAATTGGACTCTGCTGCTAAAGCCACTTCTCGTAGGAATCTTTTGACTGGGGTGCAAATTGCTTTGGAACTAGTAATGGGAGGGGAATGCATCCTCAAAGCAACTGGCTGGAGACAAAACTGCCTGTCGGAACTTTTCTTTTCTTCCTGCCATGAAATGTTTCTATTTATTTTAATGATTCTCCCCGCCATGAAGCACTTTATTCCCTTTTCTCCTTTGTTGACCACAAACATGAAGCCGCGTTGTTCTCCGTAAGAGCAGACATTCCAAGATAGAAATCATGAGATTCGTTTTGCTTTTTATTGTCTCTTTGTGCTTTTGTTGGAGGAATGAAGCATCTCCTTGCTGCGACAAAGAATTCTTTGACTACTGACGTTTTAGGTTCAACCAATTTTCTTTGTCTCTCCAGATAATCCAGTCCTCCCTACCACCACCCCGTCTTGCAGTTTACCTACTGTATAAGTGTGCATACAAAGCTCTCACTTAAAATTCCAACTCCGTTCTTGGCAGCAGAAATAGAATTTGGTTAGGGAGCTGTAGTCTGTTTTTTAAAAAGCTGTTTTCTAAACTTGAAAAGTTGCAGTTTCAAGCCTAAAAGAAACCACTGCACAAGCAAACTACGGTTTTTCGAATGGAGATCAGGCATGTGGATTTAAAAGAGGATCATGTCTCTTTATAAGGAATTCTTACAAGTGTTTATTATTAATAACAACAACAACAACAATAAGCAATTTCAAAATTCGGTACTCAGTGGTAAACAAGGCTTTACCTAAAGTGGTTCTGACCTAACAAAGGTTCTAGGGACTATAAGGTAGTGCTTTTTCTATGAGAATATTTCCAATTTGGGAAGGGAAAAAGATGGCCAGAAGGGTTTAAGACTTGAACATGCTTGGTCCAGAAGTGGCTAGACTGGAAAGTTCTGTCTATCCCAACACTGGCTCAGCTGCGAGCCTTCCCTGTCCCCCAAAGACTGATTTTAACGGACTAATATGAGCGACAAGCTGTAAATGAAATGATATGATAAATTAATGCTTCAGATTAGGGGAAGAGGAGATGGGGAATAATAAACCAAACAGGCTCTTTGGATGTTTAATGGAGACCAGAGTGGTTTCCTTATGAGATTTGTAATAGTGTTTTTCCAAGAATAGGTTTGCATATTATCAGCTGGCTGCCATTTTCTAATGTGAAAGCTTATGGGAAATGGCCACTTGAAGTGCACCAAAATAAAAATCCCAAGTGCTCTTGTAGGATTTCTCGCCCCCCCCCCCCCAAATGAACAAATGCATTGGCCCCATATGGTTCACTTGGCAAACAGACGTCCCCTGATCCTAAATGTATTTAGACACTGAAATTCAACAGAGGTTGCTCCTGCTTAAAATGGGTTTAGGATCCGGATATCAACGAAGCAAAAAAAAAAGAGCAACCCACCAACAGCCCTCTTCCTTCCTCTTCCACCAAAAGCTAGCAACGATTTAAATGTTCTTAACACAAACAGATGTTGGCTGCTCAAGCCGTGTTTGTTGCGCAAGAGCCTTGCAGAGCCAGCTTTGAGCAAGGAGTTCTGGAGTTGCAGCTACTTTGCTTATAGTTAACTATCCCCTTCCCTCCCCTTCCACTCAGACCATGCATTTGTGATTGCCCAGTGGTACAGCCATTTAAATGAGTGCAGCAGCCAGATGTGTGGTGACGTGTAGATCCATCCATTTGACTGTCACTTTGTTCGATGTACACCTTGCATTTGTGGGTGAAGGAAAGGGACTCTTTTCCCCCTCGTGTGCTTTCCTCCCTGCCGTGACCCTTCTTTGCTCTATATATTGTCTGTTAACTTGCTTGTGTTTCTTCTTCCTTCCTCTGTCAGGCTGCCTTTTGCATTCCTGTGACCAAGCCCACAAAGCGGCTTGTCATATAGCAAGTTGTGCAGCGTTTCAGTGCTGGCTTTTTGCTAGGAGGGCAAAATTGGCCTGATCTAAGAGGCAAGAATGTATGTACTTGAGAAGAAAAAAATGACGTTGTTGTAAAGCTGGTAACTTTCGTACAGAGGATGAGACACTCGGGGAAATCTTTCTCAAGCCCCGTTGAGGGAAAGACAACAACACTGAATAGATCAGTGGTTTATATATGTGTGTGTGTATAATTTCCCCCCAGAAGTGCCACTACTGCATTCACCCGAGTGGGACTTGAAAAAGTGCGAGCCCCATCTTTCTTACACTCTCTAATAAACTGTCTGGCTTCAACCACAAAAAGGCCACTTCTTCCTCTCCATTCTTCTTTTATGTTGAGACTATTACAAACTCGCAGTGAAAAAATAAGGCCTCTTTGAATTGTGCAGTATTCATGTGCCAAATTTGTGTAACGCCTTTTATATAATGCTTGTTAGCAAGCGACCTATCAGGAACATCCTAGCATTTCAGTAAAATCTATGAAGTATAAAAAATTTTCGTTGTTTTTAAACTAGGGTGGGGCCCTGAAAAGCATTTGAGAGAAAGGCAGAGAGAGAATTTGGTTATGGACGTGCAAAAGTCCCAGGCCAACACACAGCACTTTTGCAATCCTTGTGGTACAAAACAGATTTTTAATTCCCTGTCTCTGTGCATATAGTCTTAGAATAGTGTAACAAATCATGTGGACCACATACCAGCCTGTGGAGTTCATTGCATTTTAACGCCATTAAAGTCTTTGTTGTGCTCATTTCTTTCGCCTGCTGCGCTTTCTACTTTCCTGTTCTGATGTGATGCTCCTTAACTTTACAAACAAGCAAAAGCAAGAGAGAGGGACTTTCTCAACATATTTAATGGACTGTGTAAGGTAATGGGAGCACTTGGTGATTTTAAAAATATATATATATATATAAATTAATCTTTCGATTTTTCTCCCCTTTTATTTATATCGTTGGGAATCTTACTTTGTGAGTCAGTACTTCACATTTTGTTTCCACCTTATTTTACAGTTTTCCCTTGGTCCAGAAGCAAATGTTCATTTCCCTTCACAATAGTATTTTCGCTGAAGATACTTTAAACATTATTTTGATAGCGTCCAGTACCTTACGGTGCTTAACAGATTCAAATCAGCTTTTGACGAAGGGACAAGATTGGCACTAACTTACCACCCGAGCAAAGAGCACTGCTGAATTCACTGCACTACGGTCCTGTATAACTTGTGAAAAGTACTTCTCCACTGTGCTCTGTTCTGGAAGTCTCACGCAACCCAGGTTTCTGGAAGCCCCGATATCTCCATAGCATGTAGCTGTACACAGCTCACCACCTAAACCGGTTGCAAGTTGTTACAGCCTTACAGTAATGTGATGTTGACATCTCTGTAGGAACCAGGAGTTTCTGGACTGCCCCATTGTTAGCTCCTCATTCGCAAATCCTTTTTGTCCTTAAGACAGGCCTGTTGGCTGCATATCGAAGCTTGTCAGCCATTTGAGTTGGCTTTCTGTTTTCGCATCTAGGCCACAGTCCTCATTGTGTAGGCCTCTATATGCAACAAGCATGTACACACTGCCAGGGGGTTGGAAGTTTGACAAGCCCATCTTTGAGGAAACACTGGTTTCCATTTCACTTTTTAAGGCTCTGCAACAGTGTACAAAGGAGGCAGGCGATGTTTTGTGGAAGGTTGTAGGGGCACCATTGACCATAGTGTGCACATTGTTCTGTGAACCGCCCTGAGACCTCCAGGTATAGGGCAGTATATAAATTCTATTAATAATAATTCAGCTTGCAACCAGTAAGTTTTGCACTTACTGCAAACCTGTTTTGAGCAGAGATTAAAAAGGAACGACTGTGTACATCACAAGCCTTGGCCGGGGAGGGTGGGGAATGAATAAATAAAGCAAGCAAGCAAGCATCCTCTGTTGCACCATCTTCATCTCTGCTTAAAAACAATCTTCTACCTCCAGGCTGGTCCTGGTCAGTTCTTCCTTAGCAGAAGAAAGGCTGTTCAAAGATCACCCCCCCATACGAGAGAGGGAACCAGATCATGCAACCAGCTGTTTGTTCCTTGTTCAGATAGTCCCCTTCATAGAGTCAGTGAACACTCCATTAAAAGTAATAATTTGACATTGGCCAGATATCTGGTGCCATTTCCCCCACCGCCCCCTCCCCGCTGGTAAACACAAGGGAAAAGTTCATGGGAAAAGGAAGACTGTAGCAGTCACTGCAGCCTCAGCCTGTAGCAGTTGTGGTTTTCAGTCGCCTCTACTGACTTCTAGCTGTGACTGAGGTGAAGGAGCTGAGTGCTTGAGGATATCTTGTGCTCAGGTCAGTTTCCACTATGCTACCACAAGCCATACTAAACATGTCAGTGGGGCTGTGCCAAAGGCAGATTCAGCCCATAGCAATGCAACTAAAAGACCAGCTTTGGCACACAGGCTGGCTGAAGACCGTGGTTGCTGCAGGATGATGACTGAAAGTTGTTGCTTGCCAGGTGATTCTAGATGGACACATAACATTCAGTATGGAGTGGAGGTCAAGAACCAAGGCAGCCAGTCATCCCAATTAAGAAACCTCAAGTAGTTGCCAGGTCTGAAGATAACAGAAACCTCACCTCGAGTTCATCCTAATAGGGAAAGCACTAGTAATCAACTACAGTCATACCTTGGCTCTCGAACGCCTTAGTACACGTACATTTTGGCTCCCAAACGCTGAAAACCCAGAAATATCCCGGTTTTCGAATGTTATTTGGAAGCCAAACATCCGACACGGCTTCCACGGCTTCCGCTTGAGTGCAGGAACAGACTCCCAGAACGGATTAAGTTCAACAACCAAGGTACCACTGTATAGACTTCAAGCATTTCCCCATTTTTCTATGAGCCAAGATTGGTCAGTTTGTCTAGCTTTTTCATTTTTAAATTTAGCACTGAAATATTTTACTTAAAACCCATTTTAATAGCATTAATCAGGACTGGTTTTTATTTATTTATTTATTTATTTATTTAGGTTCTCTGTATCCATTTCTGTTACCAAAACTCTATAAAGATGGGGTAGAATGCAGTTATAATAATGCATTCCCTATATGAGACGGGGATGTTTTGAGATACAGGCTGCTTGATTATTACTAATTGGAAGTATTTCATTTATGTTGCCAGTTCCAAAAGCCAAATAAAAGGGGGGGGGGGAGAGAATCACCAAACTCAGAAGTGCCATTATAATGAATTCTGAATGTGATGTCAAGTTGCATCTGTAGCTGGGACAGAAAGAAACCAGTTAAGCGTGGCAGATCTTCCACACTTAATTTCTAAAAAAAATGTTAACGAAACGTCGTTTTTAAATGTACCGTGTGAAAACATTTTCTTCAGAATGGAGTAGTGTGCTTATGTCTGTAGTGGGTGAGATTTCCTTCCCCTTCCCCTCAGTTTGATGAAATTCTACTAACTAATCGTTGTTACTCTACAGTTGTTTTTTTTTATTAAAATAAATCACGGGTGGTTTGGTGGTGCTTCATAGCACAAGCTTAAAAGTCAACTACTGAAGAACCGTCCTGAAAGCTAAATGTCTGCATGATGTCACATCCGTTGTACCTGCTGAACAACTTTGTATGTAAACGAACAGGAATAAAAGACATTGCCCCATTAGAAAAAACAAACAAACCCCACGCTCGTCTGTCTTGCCAGTGGTATACACTATCAACCTCTCTGCTCAAGAGCTCCTTTAGGCAGGTACCTGATTATTATTATTATTATTTTTAACTGAAATATTTAAATATACCTGTGTCTAGTGTCAAGGCAGCTTATAGGCATCCATAAAAGTGTGTTAAAACATTAAAAATAATGTCACACATTAAGACCTGCTCTCCATTGGATCCGTCCCATCAGTTTTAAGTGTTGTAGCTCACTAACAGAGTACATGCAACCCTGATCCAGTCTCCAGCATTTCAGGGATATGTCTGGGAAAGGGATCTAGTCTAAGAACCCACAGCCAGGCACTGAACACAATACTGAGCTAGATTGGCCCCACAGCTTGAATTGGTCGTAAGGCAACTTCTCATGTTCCTATCAGAGCCACAAGGCACTGCCATCCCTGCGAAACGCCAACCTATTAAACTTTTCAAACCGGGAGAGCCTTAGTCTTCATGACTAGTATCTCATTAAGCTTTCCTCCTGCATCCATGCTCACACAGGAGAACTTCCCGTTTGGGCTGTGCACTTCTTGCATTATCCATTTGTTTAAAGCAGCCTTCCCCCCTCAACCTGCTGACCTCTGGCTGTAGCTGGGACTACAGTTCCCACCATCCTTGGCCACTGGCTATGATGGCAGCAGCTGGTGGAAGTTGTAGTCCAACTACAGGCCACTAGGTTGGAGGTACATTTGAAGCGTCTCTCCAAATACACGCTTCAGATTTACCTCTGTCAGGGGCCCTGACTTGGGCCCCGGGTTATGGGGGCCCAATGGCACCCGTGACGTGTTGTGACTTCATGACATCACATGGCGGCGCAGCATCACTTAACAAGGCCTTGCAGAGTCTCTCAGAGGTTATGTCCGAGGTCTTGTGAGGCCTCCAAAACGACTTCCAGTTTCTACCAGAAGTCGCATTCAGAGGCCTGGCAGGGCCTCTGACGTCCTCTGGGAGTGGTGGGGTTCCGACGTGACTTCCAGTAGAAGCCGGAACTCACAGGGACAAAGAATTATGAAGCGTTAAAATCGAGATGTGTAAAATATGGAAAAAAAACGAGGAAAAGCAGGACTAAGATGTGGAGATTTGCTTCAGAGATCCAGACCGAAAAATTAATAATTATAATTTGGTCTTTTTTATTTTAGCTTTTTATTGTAATTGAAGTATTATGATTGGATATATTAATTGGATGTTTCTTATTGGAAAATCAATAAAAATGATTTAAAAAAAGAAAAAGAAACCAGAACTCGCATATGAGGTGCTAAGGTGCATTGCATATGAGGTGCTAAGCACACCCACCCCCCAAAATTGTGGGTGTTCTGACACCCAAGGCCTCCTACACCTGGTGCCTATGGACTTCATTTTATTAATGCCCAGATGCCGTAGTAGCTCCAGTAGTTTATTCCTGTTGTTCTTGTGGGAAAGCAAGATTACCGCCCTCTCATTTAAAAACAAAACCAAACCCACAAAGAATAGGGAACTTGTTAACAGAATCACAGCAAGAAGCACTAAATGACTCCACTAGATTCATGCCAGCAGTACTTCCTCTTACAGATGCAACTCAATATACCGTATTTTTTGCTCTATAAGACTCACTTTTTCCCTCCTAAAAAGTAAGGGGAAATGTGTGTGCGTCTTATGGAGCGAATGCAGGCTGCGCAGCTATCCCAGAAGCCAGAACAGCAAGAGGGATTGCTGCTTTCACTGCGTAGCGATCCCTCTTGCTGTTCTGGCTTCTGAGATTCAGAATATTTTTTTCTTGTTTTCCTCCTCCAAAAACTAGGTGCGTCTTGTGGTCTGGTGCGTCTTATAGAGCGAAAAATACGGTATTTACTCCTTCCCTATTAAGACAGAGCTGTTTCTCGACTGCAACAAATGCAGATGAAGCAGTAAACCTGTTATAGGCCATACCATTTAAGACTGCAGGGGAGGCTCACATGATTGAACGTTCTCTCTACAATAAAATGCAGTACCTCCTTGCACAGAGGAAACTGGCAATCAGCCCTTCTCCTTGCCATGTGGTTTTTGATAGGTAGGGATTTGTTTTTCTCAAGATAACTGGATTTCCTGAGTCCCCCATGGTTGAAGTGGTACTGCCCTGGAACAAGTTAGCCTCATAATACACTAGACGCGAGAAGGAAGCCATAGTGGGAAGAACACAGATTGTGTTATCATGTGTGTAGTTCCCAGCACATCCAGTAGATGGCACCCTCAGCCAAACCTTACAGCTTCTAGGCCTGATACAAAAAGCAAATGAAGTTCACTCAGTGACAGAAAAAACGCATGTCATCCCATTCATTATTTTAAAAACAAACAAACAAAAAAACACAGAAACAAAAATGCAGGCACGCCACAATGATGCAAAGCTAAAACTTGTCTGGAAATAGTGTCATTTCCTCCTTGATTCGGTTTTCCACAAGTAGTGTGAAGCTGCTGTCTGTATTTTGAATATTATAGCTGACAAAAATCTGCTTTTTCGTCTTGCTGGCTGAAAGAAAAACAGATGCAAAGACTGAGCAAAAAAATGAAGGAGCTAATGTTGCAGCAGTAATGAAAAATACATTTTTTTTTGTTTAGTCGTTTAGTCGTGTCCGACTCTTTGTGACCCCATGGACCAGAGCAGTTCAAATCCCACAGGAGGGTCAGCAATTGATTAAGGGGAGGAGAGAAAATAACCTAATGGCATCTGAAAGTAAGCTACCTGGCATCCTTCTGTCTCAAGAGGTGAGGTCAAACTGCTGTGTTAGCAACACCAAAGTGACTTCCCTGGGGTGCAAGCCAGGGTGGTGTATATAGAGGGCCTGGGCTGCCCAGAAGACAAGACTCCTCTCTTGTCCTCACTGATGTGGTCCAAAGGAGAGAAGAACAATACGTTTGGCACCAGCTTGGCTGCAAGAGTTGCTGGAAGGAGGCGTGCAAGGCGCCATCCAACCGTCTTAGGGACTCCACTCCCAATTTGTGTAGGGTTTACTCCTTAGCCTTTTCTTCTCCCAAAGATGTCTTGCAAGGCAGCAGAGGTTTAGGATCAAGAGTTTTCCTTCTCCTAGATGGCTACCTTCCCAGGTGGATCTGCCCCTCGCTTCCCTCTACAGCACATGCAGAAACTGCCTTCTTGACCGTTGGACACAATATTGGTCTCATCCACTCAATTTGCAGGAGCCTGTCTTTGCATGCAGGAAAAGCCCCTAACTCGCCAAAGGTTTGAGATCCATCGGCTGCCCTCACCAGGTTTAGCTGGACAGTCAAAGCCATTTCCTGGGTGTATCCACTGCCGCATGCTGACAGCTTCTCAGAGCCACGGGTGAGAGCTGAGTACAGGATAGAGACCAAAGGTGGGCAAACTACCCCAGAAGGAGTATGACGTGTCCCCCACCAGAGGTACTACCCCTCCCTTCCCCTAACACCCCATGCACCCCAAACTATCTGAATAACTCAGAATGAATATGATGTTTTAAAAAGAGCCTACACTGCCATAGGCTTATTTCTCTTCGATTGTGCTACAGGAAGAGCAGGGAGCCGTTTTCAGCCTTAGGGCCACAATCCCTTCTAGGGGCCACATCCCCGTGCCAAAAGTGGATGGTAAAGGTAAAGGGACCCCTGACCATTAGGTCCAGTCGTGGCCGACTCTGGGGTTGCGGCGCTCATCTCGCTTTATTGGCCGAGGGAGCCGACGTACAGCTTCCAGGTCATGTGGCCAGCATGACTAAGCCGCTTCTGGCGAACCAGAACAGCGCAAGGAAACGCCGTTTACCTTCCCGCCAGAGCGGTTCCTATTTATCTACTTGCACTTTTGACGTGCTTTCGAACTGCTAGGTTGGCAGGAGCAGGGACCGAGCAACGGGAGCTCACCCCGTCACGGGGATTCGAACCGCCAACTTTCTGATCGGCAAGTGCTAGGCTCTGTGGTTTAACCCACAGCGCCACCCACGTCCCTAAAGTGGATGGAGCAACGGATATAAATGTTAACCTTTGGACAGTAAAATCGTTTCGACACATACCGCTCTATATCCTCCATCTAGGCAAGCAAGCAGCACAACCAGAGTCCAAGGACCCATTCCAGCTAGACAAATATACTCAAGGCAGATGCAAAGCAGAGCTGGTGAAGGGTGAGACCTAGGCAGAGGGTGCATGCCTGGGAAGAGTCCCTAGGGAGGCCGGGGGGGGCACATTTGACCTCCACGCCTGCAGCTCCCTGCTCATGTGTCAGGGGCAGGCCAGCAATAAATCACACTGAGTAAGTGAAGTTAACTCTTTATTCAAGGACGCAAGGTCTGCTCAGGAGTGCCAGGCCTAATAAGCACAGCAACTCTTCTTGGAAGGGCTTGCCCCTGTGTGGCAGTTGCAGAGATTAAAGGTCCCCCCGCCTTTCCACAGCTCCTACCCAGGTCCTTCCCAAGCAATCTGAGACTGTGCCTGCATGAAGCTAACCTCTCCACCTTCTTCATGCCTCTCCTGGTTCTGGTGGACCAGGGGCAGGGGGGGAGAGAGCGGAGCTAGAGGAGGGGGAGACACATGACTCTTCACCAGCCAGACTCATCTTTGCCTCTTGGCCTCCCTCCTGTCCTGCTTCTGCCTCTGCCTCTGATTCTGGACTTCTCTCTGCCTCAGACTCTCCCAGCTCACTAAGCCCTGTTACCTCTTCAGCTTCCAACACTTCCTCCTGCTCCCAGTCTTCTCCCTCTGACCCACCACCAATCTCCAGGCTCTAAACCTTTTTCCCCTGGCGGGTTCCCCAGCTGGTGCCTCCCACCAGTCCTCTGAATCCAGCCAGACCACGGCACCGTGCGGCAGGTTTAAAGGTGCACACAATTACATACCTAATTTTTGGGCTAGTGAATTGGAGGTGCTGTTGGAGGAGTCACCAAAGAGTAAGGTAGACGCTGGAATGGAGTCCTGGAAAGAAAGCAAAAAGGGGTGGTGAGTTTTTCTCCATCCTCCAGAAGTGACTCTCTTCTTATCTCATAAAGATACGAGAGAGAGAGCACAAGAGGGGCTTGGGTCATGGCAATTTAAAACAGATCACAGACACAAGTAGAGCCATCAGAGCCTGCCCTAGAAAAATGTTTCCATGCTTCTTAAATAGCTGGACAAGACAACTTTAAAAGTCTGTCCTATTACTGAGGTCCAGCCAGCAGAGAAACCAAGCCTGGTTTTGGAGGGAGGTATACAGAAGCATTTTACTCAGCACTATAATACATCCCTGGATGCGGGTGGCGCTATGGGTTAAACCACAGAGCCTAGGTCAGATCAGATCAGTGCAGATCAGAAGGTCGGCGGTTTGAATCCCCGCGATGGGGTGAGCTCCCGTTGCTCAGTCCCAGATCCTGCCAACCTAGCAGTTCGAAGGCACATCAAAGTGCAAGTAGATAAATAGGTACCACTCCGGCGGGAAGGTAAACGGCGTTTCTGTGTGCTGCTCTGGTTCGTCAGAAGCGGCTTAGTCATGCCAGCTCCCTAGGCCAATAAAGCGAGATGAGCGCCGCAACCCCAGAGTCGGCCACAACTGGACCTAATGGCCAGGGGTCCCTTTACCTTATAATACATCCCTGGTCTTCAACCAGTGGCTTGCAGCTTGAGCTAAGGCGTGTCATAACAGGAGGACTACCACCATCCAAATATGTGCAAAAAATTAAGAAGCAGGGCCCCAGGTGCATGTTTAGGTTAAAGTTGGGTCCTGTGTCTGAAAAGGTTGAAGATACCTGCTATATATCATTAACCAGAATCCAACAGCAGGGCCACAATATTCCTTTTGGGCTGGAGTAGAGCTCAAGAGGAACAGAAAAAGGCCTGTGGCTTCCACATTAGCCAGAGAGAGAGAGAGAAAGATGCACTTGCTTGTAATAACTCTTGACCCTGTAATGTCAGAAGAGAAACTTGCGGAAGGACCACTCAAGCAAACTTCACCTGCAAACTAGCTAAAGGTGTCTGATTGGACCCAGGAAATGAATCAGCCTTCAAATACGGTGAAAGGGACAAGGCATTAGATATCTAAGAAAGGGAAGGGAGGCCGTGCTGGTGCAAAGGCTCCTTGTTCTTTTTGCATTTCCTATCCCTCTCACTTCCCCTACATCCTGCAGCTCCCACAAGTGTGTGTGTGTGTGTGTGTGTGTGCGCAGTGCTTTTTTCTGGGGGGACGCATACCCTTAAACATCTTGTGAATCTAAGTTTGGTCTCATTGAGGGACAGTGTTTCAATATGAGTAGGAAAATGAGAGTACCCCTAAACATTTTTTTTTTAATTTTTGCAAAGAAGCACTGTGTTTGTGTGTGATGAAGTGGACCATGAACCAGGAAAACTTATACCTTAATAAATTTGCAAACACTCCATGCATTTACAGCACCTGCCTTTCCCCAAAGGATCCTGGGAACGCTATAGTTTGTTAACTGTGCTGCGCTCTCTTGTTTGTTAACAGTGCTAGGAATTTTCCTTCTGCAACGGTAAACTACAGCTCCCAGGATCCTTTGCGGGGCGTGGAAGAGTCATCTGCTTTAAATGTCTAATGTGTCAGCAGCTGCGCTTTCCCGATCTTAAAACACTCCCATTAACTGATCCTATTCGGAGAATAGGATGGTTGTGGACATCATCATCATCAAAGCCTCTGCATGCTTCTCCGGGGAGAGGGAGAAGAAGCCCGATTTGAGCCCGGGGAAGCTTTTCTCCGCGCACGTCCTCTCCAAATCGAGGTTCTCTTTCCGTTTCCAGCCTGCAAAGAGGGAGGCCAGTGGTACGACGGCGGGACGTGGGAGCGAAGAAACGAACTAATATTTAATTGCATCAGCCATAGCAATAAAACAATGCGATATACAAAGAATAGAACTAAAAAGTCACATTACATAAAACACGTTTTAGGGGTTTGAATCCATAGTCAAAGAGTGGATCTGATTCCGTTTGCCCCAGCTAAAAACCTTGCAACCTTTGCTGTCACCTGCCCATCTTGACCTGCCGAGAGAAAAAGGACAGTGTGGCAGTGGCTGGGCGACCCAGAATGGACAATAAAAGGGGGGGTAACCTCCATTCCTCAAGTCTTTTGTGCATGCGCCACCGATCCGCGACGGGGAGATGTGAAGTTGCAAGCAACGCATCCTCCCCGTCCCGTCCCCCCCCCCCCCCGGTCTCCCCCCCTCCTCCAACCCCGGGGTTCAGAGCACCCGAGAGAGAGGACTCACGCGCGGGGTGCACATGGCCACGGCCAGGTTGCCGAGTCTGGGCTCTTCCCCGACCCAGAGGAAGAGCGAGTCCCGCAGGCGCATGGCGTGGAAGTGCACCAGCTGCTCCGACAGGCGCCCGCAGAAGTTGTGCACCGAGATCCGCTCGCCCGACGCGGCCACAGCCGAGACCGGCTCGGCGGCCTCTTCGCCCGGTTCCGGCAGCTCCTCCATTGCTGCAGTTCAGCCGCCGCCGCCGCCGCAGGCAGGCCAAAGCAAGCGATCCCCGAGCCCTTCCGGCAGGCTTTTCACTTTCAGTTTGTCAAAGGCTAGCTGGTTTTAGGGAGGAAAACTTCCTTTTCTTTTGTCGCAAGGCCAGAATAATGGGGAGCTAAAAAGTATTCACTGTTTACAGGGCTGGATTTAGGTTTGATGAGGCCCTTAGCTACTGAAAGCCATGGGACCCTTTATATGCCCAGCTGTCCTTTGTCAACAACAAATTGTTGCTGGTTTTTGTGTTGAATATATGCTATATGGTAATTTATGGGCCTAATAGGTCCATACACAACACAAAACGCTGTATGTAGATTTTATTTTTATATCTTATATTTTGGAAATGTACATCCAGATTTTTTTCCTTTAAATTTTTTGGTGGCCCCCAAGAGAGTGGGGCCCTAACCTATAGCTTGTTTAGCTTATATGTAAATCCGGCACTGACTGTTTACTATTATATCCTAATGGATTATTGCAGTGCTTTTTTAAAAAATAAAATAAAAATGTTCAGGGATACTCTAATTTTGACTCCAGAAAAATCACCATTTTATAGTTCAAAGTAGGGGAAATAAATACAGTACGTGGACAAAAGTACAAAGATTCATAAAATGTTTAGGGGTATGCGTACCCCTGTGTCCGTCTGTCCCGCCCAGAAAAAAAGCACTGGATTATTGAATATTGCTTTATTTCAGGGGTGCACAACCTGATACCCTTCAGATGTTATTGGACTACATCTCCCATCATCCCTGATCACTGGCTATGCTGGCTGGGGCTGATGGGAGTTATAGTCCAGAAACATCTGGAGGGCTGCAGGTTGTTCATCCCTGCTTTATTTGATAAAAGTTGTTTATTTTAAAGTTATTGTGACTTGGGTCAGATGGGTGGGATACAAATAATAAAATTATTACTACTATTATTTCCAGTGGGGTGCGGGGGGGGGGGTGAGGCTTGCAGCCACGTGAGGTCTCCAAAAACAAGGGAAGAAAGTGTGTTTGTGTCATAGGCTTTATGGACTTGCTAAAATTCAGATGCAAGCTTTGAGTTGCATATAACTCTCTTTCCAGGATATACCTGCTGAGCAGAAAATGAAGATGAGATCATAGATTTCCTAAGTGTCTGGACTAGATGCAAATCCAGTAGTTAAATGTTCACAGCAAGGTCTAAGCTGTGGTTCTGAGTGTGCTTGCTGTGGGGGGTGTGCACTGCATTATTTTATGCAATGAGATCATCTGAACATAACCCTGTATGGGAAGTTTTAAATGTCTGGTGTTTTGTTAAGTTTTTATATTCTGTTGGAAGCCGCCCAGAGTGGCTGGGGCAACCCAGTCAGATGGGCGGTGTATAAGTAATAAATTAACATCATTATCATCATCATCATCTCCAAAGGTGCTTTGCGGCAGAGTTCTAATTACACAAAAAGTACAGGTAGTCATGTTGGTCCAGTTGAAACAACAACAACCCAAAGCTAAATGCTTTTTATTAGACTAAGCCTAATGACCCATCTCATGAGCTGAAGGAAAAGTACTGGAGAACACAAAAGACTGCTCACAACTTTGTGACATTCTGGTTGGCCCTGATAGGGTATTACCCTATTGTGGTTTTTCAGTTTGTCCTAAGTCTGTTTTACTGAGAAGCTCAATGGCAGTTCAATGGGATTACTCCCTAGTAAGTGCAAAGCCCCTGTGTGCAAATACAGCCCTTTCCTATACATAGTTAGAATACACCTAAGCCTTGTTACACAATCCGCTTCATAGGTGTGAGCTGGAAGTGTGCACGGGATTTCAGATCTTACAAGGAAGTAAGTTGTTCTGGGTTCAGTGAGACTCACTTCCTGGAAAATTTGCATAGGATAACAGCTTTAATCTGGTAACTTGGCAGTAGCTTTTCACAAAGAATGGTCCCCCTCCCTTTTTTTAATTAGCTATCACCCACCAAAGCAAAACTAGCAAAATATGGCTCACTTTTTAAGACTTCTTAGGTTATCCATGCTGTAGTTCAGACCACCTTGCAGCCTAACCTACCTCACAGGGTTGATGTGAGGATGAAATTGATTATATATATAATCTGTTTTGGACACGGGTGGCGCTGTGGGTTAAACCACAGAGCCTAGAACTTGCCGATCAGAAGGTCAGCAGTTCGAATCCCCGCGATGGGGTGAGCTCCCATTGCTCGGTCCCTGCTCCTGCCAACCTAGCAGTTCAAAAGCACATCAAAGTGCAAGTAGATAAATAGGTACCGTTCTGGTGGGAAGGTAAACGGTGTTTCCGTGCGCTGCTCTGGTTCGCCAGGAGCGGCTTAGTCATGCTGGCCACATGACCCGGAAGCTGTATGCCGGCTCCCTCGGCCAATAAAGCGAGATGAGTGCCGCAACCCCAGAGTCGGCCACGACTGGACCTAATGGTCAGGGGTCCCTTTACCTTTACCTTTTTATAATCTGTTTGCTTACGTGCCTACTGCTTTGCTTCCTTTCCTGAAAAAAAACGGCGGGAGGAGAGATCTGCAGCAAATCAATTGGTTCTGTGGAACATCTCAGAGTGTAAATGTCAGACAGGCACCAGCGACCTAGAGGAGTGATGTCTCATCTGACCACTAGATGGAGGATATTTCTTATTCCTGTCTGGGGTCTCTTGTCTGTTATAAATATTAATGAGGCACCCAGGAGTTGCTGATTCAACTTTTTCTCTGTTCCTGTGTGCTGAATTTAAAGGGGAAACGTGTCTATTTAAAGATGTACCCTTGCTTGAAAGAACAATCCTGTAAAATTGGCACTACACAGACTTAACAGAAATAGGCAACAGTTATTTCTGCAATCTCGATCCTCCTTTTTCTAGTGGCTGTGGTTTTGAGATTTGCCATGATTCAGAAATTCACCTTGTTCACTGTGTCTTTTTCTTTTTAATTGCAGGGATGTGCCTTCGTGTACATTTGTGCAGAGAAAATAAACAGAGCTTGCATGTGTGAGATGTCCAGCAGAATGGGAGGGGAACAAGCTACTCTGCAGAACAGGGTGTAAACTCCTGAGTCGTGGGTGCTCTTCAAGCTGGCTGGTGGTCCAAACTAGAGGTCACCAGCCCTTTTCATGTCCAGGGGCACATTTGGAAGTCTAAGAAGTGGAAGCCAGTGTGGTGTAGTGGTTAAGAGCGGTGGACTCGTAATCTGGGGAACCGGGTTCGCTTCCCCGCTCCTCCACATGCAGCTGCTGGGTGACCTTGGGCCAGTCACACTTCTCTGAAGTCTCTCAGCCCCACTCACCTCACAGAGTGTTTGTTGTGGGGGAGGAAGGGAAAGGAGAATGTTAGCCGCTTTGAGACTCCTTTGGGTAGTGATAAAGCGGGATATCAAATCCAAACTCTTCTTCTAAGAAACTCAAGGACACCACAAAATACCTATTTCACAGAAGTAAAAAGCTGGGGAGACCCCCCACCCCAAAAACACAAAAAACCAGGCAAAACATCAACACTCCCCCTAATAAATAAAGCTGACAAAAGGAAGCCCCTTCCCACAAAAAAGAAAAACCTGTCATAGACCCAACCAAAAACAACAACAAAAGCAGGGAGAGCTCATTTTAAACAAAACTAAAAATTTGAAAGCACAAGGAGTCTCGAGGGACACTAGGAGAGTATTTGAGGGTTCCATTAGTGCCCACAGGCAGTGTTTTTCCCCCACACGGGGGTACTAAATGGTACTCAGTACTGGCACCCCTTTTTTCTAGAAGAAAAGCACTGCCCACAGGCACCAAGTTGGGGACCCAGCCACTAAACCAAAACAGCTGCGTGTTTTCCTCGCAGGGGAAAATGTTGAAAGCAATTTACATAGTTTAATAGCTACTGACTGAAAATTCCTGTTAAGCTGAGTTGGTCTCCTTATGGCTGGAGAACTCAGATTTGAGCATGAGATACTCAGAAGAGCATGGAGAAGGTCACTCTTCGGACTTTGGGGGAAGGGAGCAGAGCAATTTGAATGGAGGGATGCAAATTAGTAGCTGAAGTCCAGTGGGGGGGGCGGAGTCCATTGTTTTTTGAGATTCTGCTGCTTGCTGTATGTAGGGTGCCTGTTTGCTCCCACTGTGCTCTGCTTGCACATGTTTAAATAAAGCAAAGACCCCATAAGTCCTCAGTGCTTTTTTCATCCTGGCTTGCTGGAACTTCACACCAAGTGGAAGTGGACTTCAATTCTAGAAAAGAAAGTTTGGGAGGCTATCCTTGCCACCCTTGTAGCAAACTAAGGCCCGGGGGCCGGATCCGGCCCAATCACCTTCTAAATCTGGCCCGTGGATGATCCGGGAATCAGCGTGTTTTTACATGAGTAGAATGTGTCCTTTTATTTAAAATGCATCTCTGGGTTATTTGTGGGGCATAGGAATTCATTTATCCCCCCCCCAAAATATATATATATATATATATATAGTCCAGACCCCACAAGGTCTGAGGGACAGAATAAGTTTGCTGACCCCTGGCTTAGCCCCACCAGTTCTTGCTGTTGTCCTCTTGCCACATTTCTCGGTCTTGTGCATGAACAGATTTCTACAGAGAGGTCATTGTCTAAACCGAAAGAATCAGGAGGCTACACATGTTACAGCACTTGCGGTACCCACCCATCAACAGATGATGACTGTTGCCATCTTTGATGTACTGGTCACCTGTTTTGTGGTCAGGAGAGGGGAATGGGGGACTGCTTTGAATTCAGCACCTGTTCCTCCCTTCCTCCAACTGGCGATCAGTGCTGTTGTAAGGGGTACTAAGATAACCTATAGAAAGACAATAAAGTGCTAATGGCGCTATCCTATCAGAGACAAGTCATGCTGAGTTCAGTAAGGCTTGCTCCCAGGTAAGTAGGTACAGTACAGGGTTTTTTATTTATTTTATTGAATTTATCTTCCACCCTATACCCAGAGGTCTCAGGGCGGTTCACAGAAAAGATCATGATATATAAAATCAAAATAAGAACAATAACACAAACACACAGAGAGAGAGAGTCACATTTTAAAAGGGTATAGGATGTCCATCAGGTAAGCCAAAGAACTGGTTAAAAAGAAATGTTTTTGCTTGGCGCCTAAAGGTGTATAATGAAGGCACCAGGCGAACTTCCCTGGGGAGAGCATTCCACAGATGGGGAGCCACTGCAGAGAAGGCACATTCTTGTGTTGCCACCCTCCGGACCTCTCAAGGAGTTGCAGCATATGTAATACAGTCATACCTCAGGTTGAAGTAGCTTCGGGATGAGTATTTTTGGGTTGCGCTCCGCCATAGCTGTCAACTTTCAGATTTGAAAATAAGGGATCAGCAGCCTCGAAAGTAAGGGATCAGCAGCCTCACCTGTTCCGGGGACAGTCTACGTGATATCTAACAATCCGGGATAGCAGCGGGAAGTAGCGGGAAACAGCACTGGAATAAGGGAATTTCCCGGGGGAAAAGGGAAGGTTGACAACTATGCGCTCCACAGCGACCCGGAAGTAACGGAGCACATTACTTCTGGGTTTCACTGCTCGCGCATGCGCAGACGGTCAAAATGACGTCACGTGCATGCGTGGAAGCAGCGAATCGCGACCCGCGCAGGCACACGGACACGGGTTGCGTTCACTTCAGGATGTGAACAGGGCTGCAGAACGGATCCCGTTTGCATCCAGAGGTACCACTGTACTGCTATTACTTAAGTCATAAACCACTTTTATGATATATGTCCGGAGAATCTGTCAGTTCTGACTGACCTGGATAAAGCTGATGGTACAAAGACTTTACACAATCACTTTTGTGTCTGGTATTTGAAGATTGCAGCCATGTGTGTGACGAGGAAAAGACAGCAAAATTAATTTGGTCTGTAAGTTGATTTTAAGCCAACTTTCAAAGAGATGTCTTTTTTTCAATGTATGTGAGAAACAAGACAATTCTATATTCTTGGCATAGCAGCTAGTCTTCATATTCTCTGCTTTTAAGCAAGGGAAGAATGCAGCCAAGAATGAAAAGGTTACAGGGTGTTGGGTGGCAGAGATCCTGTTTTAAATGCAACTTGTTTCCAAGACTAGGCTGGTTGCCTAGGAAACTGCAGAAGGTGGAATTTGATGGCCTGTATGGCCAGACTGAGCGTCATAGCTGTGGGAAGAGTTTCAACGTAGGAAGGAGGGATGTCTCTGTGGAAGTAAAAGGAGACCTCGAAAAAGGAAAGTGGGACAAAAATTGCGAACCATGAAGATTTATTGCCCAACAGAATTTTAAAAATGTGCAGTGGAGAAACAATATCAGTTTAAATTACGTATACAAGAGGAATCAGTAAGACCCAGTGAAATATCTTATTTGAGAACAATGAGGAATATGATGGTGCATCTTCTCAACATATATATGGAAGTAGTGTTTGTTTCCTTTTAAGAGCACATTCCATTTCCAATCAGTTCCCCCAGAAATAGGGAGGAAATTAGGAAATTAAATGTGACACTGCTGACGGCATTCAGAAAATTAAACCCACCTCCTACAGCTGCATTGGCTTAGGAATACTGTGAGTGTTGGGAGTATAGGGTGTTAGGGGAGAGGTAGTACCTCTGCTGGGGGACATGTCGTGCTCCTTCTGGGGTAGTTTGTCCACCTTTGGTCCCCATCCTGCACTCAGTTCTTACCTATAGCTCCTAGGAGCCGTCAGCACATGACAATAGCCACACCCCAGGAAATGACTTTGACTGGCCAGCTAAACTAGGTGAAGGTAGCCAATGGGTTTGAAACCCGCAGTTAGGGACATCCCCTGCACGCAAAGACTGGCTCCAGCAGATTGAGCAGACAAGACCATCAGTGGATCCAACAGTCAAGAAGGCGGTTTCTGCACATGCCGCGGAAGGAAGTGAGGGGCAGACGGGGCTCGTCAACCTGGGAAGGTAGCCCTTCTAGGAGAAGGAAAACTCAGATCCTAAACCTCCACTGCCTTGCAAGACATCTTTGGGAGAAGAAAAGGCTAAGGAGTAAACCATGGGTAGGCAAACTAAGGGCCGGGGGCCGGATCCGGCCCAATCACCTTCTCAATCTGGCCCACAGACGGTCCGGGAATCAGCATGTTTTTACATGAGTAGAATGTGTCCTTTTATTTAAAATGCCTCTCTGGGTTATTTGTGGGACCTGCCTGGTGTTTTTACATGAGTAGAATGTGTGCTATTATTTAAAATGCATCTCTGGGTTATTTGTGGGGATAGGAATTCATTCATTATTATTTTTTCCAAAATATAGTCCGGCCCCCCCACAAGGTCTGAGGACAGTGAACTGGCCCCCTGCTGAAAAAGTTTGCTGACCCCTGGAGTAAACCCTACACAAATATGGAGTGGAGTTCCTAAGATGGTTGGATGGCGCCTTCTACGCCTCCTTCCAGCAATTCCTGCAGCCAAACTGGTGCCAAACGCCTTGCTCTGCTTTCCTTTGGACCACATCAGCGAGGCCAAGAGGGGGGTCGTGTTAGCTTGGCAGCCCAGGACCTTCATTCACGCTGCCCAGGCTTGCGCCCCAGGGAGGTCGCTTTGGTGCTGCTAACACAGTGGTTTGACTTCACTCCCGGAGGCACACTCCATTGTCTCTCGAGGCAGATGGATGCCAACAACTCTGGGTGTGTTATGTACTGAGTTGAATAGGATCCAAACTGCAGCAGTCTGATTGGTCCTAGAACAATAGGATCCAAAAGGCAGCAGTCTGATTGGTCCTAGAACAATAGGATTCAGAATGCAGCAGTCTGATTGGTCCTAGAACAATGCAGCAGTATGATTGGTTGGCAGGAACCACCCAATCCTGCTCCAGATAGAAGTGAATCCACAACCTGATTGGCTTACAGTAGAATTCCAGAATTAGCCAATCATGTGCAGCCCATTGTGTAAATAATGTATATAAAGCAGATACTGTAAGGGGACATTCATTCATTCATTCCTCCTCACCACTATGAGCTGAATAAAGAGCATGAAATCACTTTGCGACTCTGAGTATATTTCAGGGTGTCATCAAAATTGCACTGTTAATTATATAATAAGCCTTTTTGGGAGTGGTGGTGAATCCAGGACTGCAGTTTTGGGTTTGGCTGATCCTTGCCGCCACCAAGATGACAGGCCTGGAAAGTCCAGTTTTTTAAAAGAGGCGACCTACACAAACGAGAGCGGTATAGGGCTGCTTTTGCTCAACTCTCTTTCAGACTGCAGGTGGTTAAATGCTCTTTCAGACACTCCCTCCCTTTCTTTCTCCTACAGGAAAACCTCTGCCTACATGTGCATGTGTTGGGAAGGCAGTTTGTCAGGAATCCCAGCACATTTGGACACAGCAAAATACAATATCCATGGAGTGCTATTCTGTGGTTCCCTCATATATCTAGAGGAAACATGTCAAACAGAAGACGTGTGTATCGCAATAATAGACCAAAATTGGCTCATATGCAGCAGAGAGCATCCTATGCTGTCTGTATAATTAATATCCAATCTGCGCCTCATCCCGAGGGACGAGGGTAGAGTGAGCAAGGATTACTCACTTCCGTCACTGGTGCTGTGCAATGCCAGGTCTATAGGCAACAAAACCGCCACCCTGCGAGATTTCTTTATCTCGCAGGGAGTCGACCTGGCTTGTGTGACGGAGACCTGGGTGCGCGAAGGGGCAACAGTTACCTTACAAGAGATGGCACCCCCGGGCTTCTCCGTCCTCCACCAGTCGCGGACTGTGGGCTGGGGGGGAGGGGTGGCATTATTAATCCAGGAAGATTGTCCTTTCAGGGCTCTACCATCGCCATTGATCCCCGGCATTGAATGTGTTGGCCTAGTGTGGGCTCCGAGGAGAGCTTGGCTGTCTGGCTGGTGTACCAGCCACCTAGCGCACCAGCAGCCACCCTGTCAGGCCTATTGGAGGCGGTGGCCGGCTGGGCCTTGGAGTTCCCTAACCTATTGGTATTGGGGGACTTCAACATCCATGCTGATGCCACTCCCTCCTCACAGGCTCTGGACCTGGTGTCTCCCATGGCGACAGTAGGGCTCTCCCAGTTTGTTTCGGGCCCCACACATCAAGCAGGCCACACGCTGGATTTGATCTTTGGCGTAGGTATAGATGTGATCATGTCTCCTTCGATGAAGGTGCCATGGTCTGATCACTACGCTCTGAAAGCCAGGATTGACTTTCCACCCCCACCCTGCTTAGGTGGTGAGCCGATTTGGGCTCGACCTCAGAGGCTGATGGACCCTGATAGATTCCGCCAAGGCTTGCGGGACCTTGCTCCCCCTGGCGACTCATTGACTGAGCTTGTTGAGGGCTGGAATATCCAGCTCCTGGCAGCCATTGATGAGATCGCACCTAAGCGCCCTCTGCGACCCCGCAGAAACCGGGCTCCCTGGTTTACCGAGGAGCTTCGGAAAATGAAGCGGGACCTCAGACGGCTAGAGCGAGTATGGCGGGGTGCCCGTGACGGAGCCTCAAGAACATCTTATAGGGCTTTTATGAAAACCTACGAGATGGCGGTGAAGGCTGCTAAGAAGTCTTACTTCTCGGCCTCCATTGCATCCGCTAGCTCTTGCCCGGCGCAATTATTTAGTATAATCAGGTCTTTAACGTCCCTTGAGGGACAGCCAAATTTAAATAACAATTTGACACACAGCTGTGAGGCATTTGCGAGCTTTTTTGTGGAGAAGGTCTTGTTGCTCCGCCAAGACCTCCCTGCCAATTTGGATACAATAAAGGAACTGGAGGCCCCTCGACTGTCCTCGGGTCCAGTATTGGACCACTTCAACCGGATATCCCCAGCCGATGTGGACAGACTCCTCTGAGCTGGAAAGCCCACCACCTGTCCTCTCGACCCGTGCCCGTCTTGGCTGATTAGAGCGTGTCCAGACGAGGTGCGGGCCCTCCTGGGGGATATCATCAATTTGTCCCTTGGCACGGGGACATTCCCAGGGGAACTGAAGGAGGCAGTGGTGCGCCCGCTCTTAAAGAAAACATCATTAGATCCTTTAGATCTATCCAATTACCGCCCGGTTTCAAATCTTCCGTTCCTGGGTAAGGTGATTGAGAGAGCGGTTGCTGAACAGCTTGGTGGGTTTCTGGATGAAACATCGGCTCTGGATCCATTCCAGTCCGGCTTCCGCACTGGTCATGGGACCGAGACAGCTCTGGTTGCCCTAACAGATGATCTTCGTAGACAGCTGGATCGAGGTGGGTCGGGGCTGCTGATTCTTCTAGATCTGTCAGCAGCTTTCAACATGGTCGATCACGAACTTCTGGACCACCGCCTTGCCGACGTGGGGATCCAGGGCACAGTCCTTCAATGGCTGCGCTCGTTTCTCTCTGGTCGGGGACAGAGGGTGGCGCTTGGGGGGGAATTGTCATCGCGCCACTCCTTGGTGTGTGGAGTACCTCAGGGTGCGATACTCTCCCCGATGCTTTTCAACATCTTTATGCGCCCCCTTGCCCAGCTTGTCCGGAGTTTTGGGCTGGGTTGCCATCAGTATGCTGATGACACCCAACTCTATCTGTTGATGGATGGCCATCCTGACTTGGCCCCAGACACACTGACCAGATGTTTGGAAGCTGCGGCTGGATGGCTACGTGGGAGCCGGTTGAAGCTAAATCCTTCGAAGACAGAGGTCCTGTGGCTGGGACGGGACGATATGGGATTGGGGGGGCAACTCCCATCTCTTGCGGGGGCGCAATTAGTGCCAGCACCGTCTGTTAAGAGTTTGGGTGTAATCTTCGACACCTCCCTTTCCATGGAGGCGCAGATTGCAGCTACAACAAAGGCGGCATTTTTCCATCTCAGCCAAGCTAAGCAGTTGGCTCCTTACCTCTCTCGCCCTGACCTAGCCACTGTGATCCACGCGCCGGTCACCTCCAGACTGGATTATTGTAACTCGCTCTACGTGGGGCTGCCCTTGAGACTGACCCAGAAACTCCAGCGGGTGCAGAATGCTGCAGCGAGACTCCTTACGGGGTCTTCGCTGCGAGATCACATTCACCCAGTGCTATACCAGCTGCACTGGCTCCCGGTGGAGTACAGGATCAGGTTTAAGGTGCTGGTTTAAACCTTTAAAGCCCTATACGGCCTAGGACCCTCGTACCTACGGGACCGCCTCTCCTGGTATGCCCCACAGAGAAACTTACGGTCTTCAAATAAAAACATCTTGAAGGTCCCAGGCCACAGAGAAGTTAGGCAGGCCTCAACTAGAGCCAGGGCTTTTTCGGCCGTGGCTCCGATCTGGTGGAACACACTGTCACAAGAGACCAGGGCCCTGCGGAACTTGACATCTTTCTGCAGGGCCTGCAAGACAGAGCTGTTCCACCAGGCCTTTGGCCAGGGCACAGCCTGACTCCCTCCCTCAGCAATCTTCGCGGAGCTCTGGCGCAATGGTTGCCAGTGGCTTGAATTAATTAATTTTATAATGAATGATTTAGAGTGTTGTTTGTGCTGTACTTTTGTACTGTTTTATTGTTGTTAGCCGCCCTGAGCCCGGCTTCGGCTGGGGAGGGCGGGATATAAATAAAATTTATTATTATTATTATTATTATTATTATTATTATTATTAGACAGTGCTGTATTGAGCTATATAAGGCAAGGCAGGATTACTCTGTTCCTTGGAGAAGGAATAAAGAATATCATTGACAATTCTATGCTCATGTCTAAAGATTTGCTTTGCAAATAAAACAGCAAAGTCTTGTCTCACAAATATGGAAAACATGAGGTTGTACATACCGGTAGGTGTCTCTTGATAATACTTTTATTTTTACACTTTATTTTAGCCAAAAGGCCGAGAAGCTGTGCTCCTTCACACTCCCTTCCTAATTATTATTATTATTATTATTATTATTATTATTTATACCCCACCCATCTGGGTATAACCTTTTAACCTTTTGTCCTTGTTTCTATCTTTTTAAGTATGCATGATATAATCACCTTTTAATTACTAGTTTTTTATCCCTTACCTGTTTTAAGTCTTATGTGTTCAGTTTATCTGTTGTTGTTTTTTTAATCTTATACTGGTCTGTGACTAAAATAAATTTGAATACTGATACTTTTATTTTTCTTTCAATTTCTTCCAAATTATTTAGAAATCCTGCAGTCTGGGAGTTGTGTTACTTATAAAAGGAATATAAGGGTTTAAAAAACAAAAAAACCCTGCCTGGTGGTTTAGCAGAATACCTGGCACTTTTTAATTATATATTGCTCTATTCCACTTTAGAACGCTTGTATGTGTTTTGAGTTTTATCTGCTTTAAAACTGCATTTTCTATTTGTTGTAACTTGCCCTGGGACTTCCTTGAGAAGGGCGGGTAATAAATCTTATAAATCATAACCAAGAATTGAAAATAGTGAATACTCAAGGGATAAGAATTGGTAATTGGCTTCTTAAGTAGTAAGGAGGAGCATTAAATTTCACCCAATTTTATTTGAAGGTCAATTCCACTTATGTTCAGTGAGGCTTCACTCCCAAGCGTAATATTGGATTTGCAGTTTCGCTTGTCTTGTTTCTTCGGAAGGAAGACCCACTGTGTTCAGCAAGGCTCACTCCTAGGTAGATAGTTTTATGGGAATGGGGAATAAGCGCTATTAAATTCGGTGGATCTGCCCCCCCCCCCCCAGTAAACATACAGACAAGATCGAAACGTGATACAGTTATAGTTCTAGCGGGCTAGAAAACAAAGAGGGAAAATAAGCTGCTTCTTTTAGCCACTTGCTTTTGTTGCTGTCTGTTTGTCTGCTGAGCACACAGAAACAGAATGAAACGCGTTGCTGCTGCTAATAGCAGGTTTGAGATAAAGCGCTGCTGCGATCAGCCACTCAGGCTGCGTTGCGAGGAATATGGTGTGATACAATTCACGCCCTCTGCCTTCCCTTCCTCCACAGGCACAGCAGCAAAACATGCAAGAGAGCAAATACCAAACTGTTACCCCCTGCCTTGGATCGTTTCATCCTCTTTGCAGGGAGGGAGGGAGGACAAGGCGGAGTTCCCCTCCCAGTGACGATCTGGCAGAAGGCAGCCGGCAGCCCTGAGTCACCCCCTCCCGATATTATGTTGCTCGAAAGCAGCTCCGTTGCCAGTTTGAAATGTAGCCTCTCTTCCCTGGAAGATGGAAAGCTGACCTCATCATTGTCTCTAGAACACCGGGCAAGGCGTGGACGGGAAAAGAGAAGACACCGATTAGCAACAGTGTTTATTGGCTGGGAAGGAAGGAAAGAAGCGCTGCGTCCTCAGAAAAGACTTTAAAAATGAACCCAGAACCTTCTGCAGCCTTATTTGCAATCATCATCATCATCAATTTTTTAAAAAGCCATGGTGGTGAATAACATAACATCAGTAATAAAATTATACCCACGAATCGCACTGCAAATCAAACGAGACTGATGCATCTACATAGCTGAATCGCTCCTCAGGGAAATACTGGGTGAGCCGTTTAGATAACCCAGGTCATGTAAAACGCTCCAGACGGAGCAAAAGATCTTCTTGAGACTGGTGGGTGAATTGCATTTGTTCTGGAAGCAGCATCACCCTTTAATGATGAGTTATCCGGCTGAAATTCATCATTTGTTTTTGTTTTTTTGAAGGTATGCGTGATACCTAGACAGCATCCTAAAAAGCAGAGACATCACCTTGCCAACAAAGGTCCATATAGTTAAAGCTTTGGTTTTCCCAGTAGTGATGTATGGAAGTGAGAGCTGGACCATAAAGAAGGCTGATCGCCAAAGAATTGATGCTTTTGAATTATGGGGCTGGAGGAGACTCTTGAGAGTCCCATGGACTGCAAGAAGACCAAACCTCTCCATTCTTAAAGAAATCAGCCCTGAGTGCTCACTGGAAGGACAGATCGTGAAGCTGAGGCTCCAATACTTTGGCCACCTCATGAGAAGAGAAGACTCCCTGGAAAAGACCCTGATGTTGGGAAAGATGGAGGGCACAAGGAGAAGGGGACGACAGAGGACAAGATGGTTGGACAGTGTTCTTGAAGCTACCAACATGAGTTTGACCAAACTACGGGAGGCAGTGGAAGACAGGAGTGCCTGGCATGCTGTGGTCCATGGGGTCACGAAGACAACGACTAGTCACTAGTCACTAGTCAACGACTAAACAACAACAACAATGTGTTGCTTTGTAACTTGCGTTTGATCCAAGGAGCAAAGAGAATCAATGCGCTTATTTGGCTATGGTCCACAACCAGCTTTTTAAAAAAATTATTATTCCAAATTATTTGGAGCCTTGTAGCTGGGATGAGAAAGGGCCTTGCGGGTTTTGTTCTCCTTCCACACATAAGATCAGTTGTATGACCAGCTCCTCCTCATTCTGTTCACGTGAACTAGTCTGCTTCCAGCCACACCCAGTGCCAACCCAGATATAGCTGTGGATCTGACTCCAGAGCTTAAAAGGCGCCTTGGTCCTTGCCTTCTCCCACCACCACCTTGATAACAGGGGGACTCGTCCTCATTCAAGTCACCCACCGTTATGCAGCCACCCCACTGGTCTCGCTCGCTAATAAACACGCCCAGACTCGTGTTTCCGCCTGCAGAAATGGGGAGCCAGGCAGGGGAGAGAGTGGCCTGGCCTTGCACCTTTGCATACCTGGCCTCGATCTCGACAGGGGTCGAAAGCACGTGGGGAGAAGGACGGCAGAGAGAAACTGCAGCAGAGGCCGCGCCCGAGCGCGCTGCCTGCCTGCCTGCCACCTTGCAGCGTTGGCAGCTGCAAACGGGGGGCGGGGGGGGGCTTCTCTTAAGAAACAAAAGGATGGGGGGGGGGGAGCCGGAGGGCGCGGCCGGATGCTGCAAATGCCGGAGCCCTGCGCGCAGCAGATTCTTTTTCTCTTCCCTTCCTCCTCTGTCCCTGACCCCATCACGTTATCTTTTCTCACTGGGGGAGTCGAGAACAAAGCCACTCCACTCCATCCTGAAGAAGAAGAAGAAGAAGAAGAAGAAGAAGAAGAAGAAGAGTCGGAAGAGTCGGGGGGATGTTTCGACTCCAAGTATATTTCAGGGGGAAAGTCCTGCTGGAGACAGAGAGGGAGGAGGATGGAGGCTGTTTCTGTTCCTCCGGTCCATTTCAACTTGAAGCTTCCAACCACCTTTAAATACATGGGGCGTCGTCAAGGAGGGGCAGGGCGTAGCTAGGATTTTTGTTAGGGGGCAGGCCTTTTGTTGGGGAGGGGGGGAGAACTTCATTTGGCTATATATTTTTATTTATTTATTTTGTTGTGTTTATTTATTAATTGTATTAATAAATTATTAATTACTTTTATTAATTATACCGCCCTATACGGGGTCCTCAGGGCGGTTCACATAATAAAATAAAGATATAAAACATACATAATAAAAATAAAACAACAACCCAATAGGACGCCCCCCCCCCAAAAGCACATTTTAAAAGGGAATAGGATTTTTATTGATTTTGGGTGGCAGCTGCCCCGCCCTGTCCTCACTCCCTCTACACCAACATACAGTACAGTGGTACCTCGGGTTAAGTACAGTGCTACCTCTGGTTATGTATTTAATTCGTTCCGGAGGTCCGTTCTTAACCTGAAACTGTTCTTAACCTGAAGCACCACTTTAGCTAATGGGGCCTCCTGCTGCCGCTGCACCGCTGCTGCACGATTTCTGTTCTCATCCTGGAGCAAAGTTCTTAACCCGAGGTACTGTTTCTGGGTTAGTGGAGTCTGTAACCTGAAGCGTA
This sequence comes from Podarcis pityusensis, assembly GCF_964106645.2. Taxonomy (NCBI): domain Eukaryota; kingdom Metazoa; phylum Chordata; class Lepidosauria; order Squamata; family Lacertidae; genus Podarcis; species Podarcis pityusensis. The sequence continues at coordinate 66,139,902 of NC_138031.1, forward strand.
TGTAACCCGAGGTACCACTGTATAGAGATCAGAAAGCGAAGGGAGAGAGAAGAGATGGGTCAGCAATTACGATATGATAAACCTCCAAGCAAATGTCTGAATGCATTCTATTAAAAAATAAAAATAAAATCAACCGGGGGTGGGGGAGAGGGGATGTACAGACTTTTGCGGATCCGTCGTCTCCCCCCCATCCGCCGTCAGCCACTGGGCGCATTACATCACCCGAGCCGAGGAGGCAGCTGTGAATGGGAGTAGGTGGGGCTTGGGCTGCAGAAAGGCGGGGATCGGCGCTCCCCGTATAAAAAGCAGCTCCCGGTCGAGGCGCTCCTTGTTGCTTGTTGCCGGTGCTGAAGAGAGCCGAGGTCAGGCAGGTGGGCGCGCCGGAGGCAGAAGCGGCCAGCGAGTGGGGGGTCAGCCCGGAGTCAAGCCGTCGCCATGCGTGAGATCGTGCACATCCAGGCCGGCCAGTGTGGCAACCAGATAGGGGCGAAGGTATAGTCTGGACCAGGGCAGGGGAGGAAAGGAAAGGGGGGCGTCTCTATTGTTACACGCGCTGCAGGGAGTCGCCAATTACAGGCGTTCCACGCGTCTCTAACTCGGGTGGGGTTCAATGACCTCGGCCTCCTGCGCATCGAAGGAGCCTATTCAGCAACTCGGCATGCTTTTTCTCTCTTTTTTATGTCTTCGTCTCACAATTTTGAAAGATGTATTCTTCACTACCACTATCCCCGCTCGGGTCTGCTTCCTCGACGGCGCGTTCATCCTCTGCTGCAGCCGGTTCCTTTGTTACACGCCCCTTGCGGAGGGGAGGGAGGAGAATAGAAAATGCTGGTCGCGTTGGATAGCCCGTTCGTTGCCTTTGATGTGTGAGCTGCTAGTAGGAACCGGCGCTCTAATAAGGGGTCTAGAAAAAGGCGTTTCCTCATCCCGCCTTGTAGGCACTTCGTGCTTTGAGTCAGCGCTCATGTCACCAAGTCTCACACACACACACACACACACACACACACTTCGAAATCCGGGTGGTGGTGGTTTTTTTGTGTGTGGATGGGACTGGATCTGGTGCTTTAACAATAATTTTATTTATACCCCGCCCATATGGCTGAGCTTCACCAGCCACTTGTTTTATTTTTGACAAGTAAGGGTAGCTGGTAACTCAATTCCCAGCCACACCCTCAATGCTGGTACAGAGACAATATAGCCTTCAGTAAGTCGAGAGGGTCTATAGCCATCTCTAGGCTCACTGGTATCCTCATTCCTAAGACAGTATTGGGCTAAATTCTGCAGTAAAGGGGATTTTAAGGTTCAATGAAAGGTACGCCATCTCCATGTTGCTTCCCTTGTGTAGGTAGATTGTCACAGGTGCTTTCTCTGAATTCAGTTTGGGTAGATCATACGAGCCTATTATTTTGAGATTGACTTGTTTGGGGATCTGGTTGCCCCCGCTGGGCTTTCTGCTTCCCTTTTGTGGAAGGGAACGAAGAAATACTGAATTTGCTTTGAAAATATTTAGAGTTGGCGCTACCACCTTGGCAGGCTATGCAGTAATAGTGTGGTCCATGCAGCATGTATCTCGAAGCTCTCAAGTGAATGGAAAGTGTTCTTTGATCTTCTGCAACATTGCAGGGCATTTTTCTGTGAGCATAAAGTACCCCCTCCCCCCCCACACCTTAGACCATAAGTGCTTGCTCAGAAAACATTGTCACAGATCTGGGGACACATGCCCACTGGTCCTTTCATAAGGGAGTTTCCCTAGCAGCTTCTAAGCTTACCTTATCAAGGATATGAAGCAAAGAGTGGCTTTCTGCTGCCATTTTGGTTATGATCATGGGCAGAGTGGCTGGTGCTGGTTTGGTTTTGTGTTTGAGAGAGCAGCACCAGGAGACAATAGCCTTTCTAGCTAAGGTGGGGCGCAAGTGGGTGTGTACATGGGCTTGGTGGCACCTTTTCCTCCCCACTCCTGCACACAACGAAAGATCATCATTCAATGTTTAAATACAGTTAAAATTGAACAAAACCAAGAACATTCAAGACAGAGGCTTGAATTACAAAAGATAGGGCAGAGAAAATACCAATAAACATAAGGAGTGTTTTTTGTTTTTTTTAAGGAAAGCAGTACTGAAGAATTTTCTGCAGCCATCCTTTTCTCACTGCCCACCATGCAACGTATTTCAGAATTATAAACGGAGATTTTAAAGAGCTGTCAATGGCATCCTGGTGCATTGTGGCTTCCTTTGTGGGTTGCGTGTGGAGTATTGCAGCGGTGCTGTTTCTTTGTGCTTCGAGCCACTGTCAAGGCAGCCACCTGGGCTGCCAGAGCTCTTAAGGGTTTGCCTTGATCTGCCTCATTTCCCACAGCAGAAGCTCTTTTCAGCTGGGAATCTGGCAGCCCTGACAACGGGATTTTGGCAAGGCGTGCCAGCAAGCAGCATGTGGTTTTTTGGGGGGAAGGGGGAGTCAGCCTTCTAGGCATTTCAAAGGCAGTTGCTAATAGCTCTCCAAAATTCCCATTCCAGTTCTGGGAAGTCATCAGCGATGAGCATGGAATTGACCCCACCGGCAGCTACCACGGAGACAGTGACCTACAGCTAGAGAGGATCAACGTCTACTACAATGAAGCGACTGGTAACCTTGGGGAGGGAGCGGGTGGGTGGGTGGGTGTGTGTGTGTGTGAGAGAGAGAGAGAGAGAGAGAGAGAGAGAGAGAGAGGGAGGCCAGGGAGGAAAGCTGCTGACAGATTCTTCAAAAAATGTCACGGGAACTGGGAGAGCAGCAGCGTGACAAAACCCTGGCAAGCCGGGGCCTTTAAGCAGCTATTGAAATCCTTGGCAACGCTTTAATGCCTACTTAAAATTCAAGCCTGGTTTCATTAGGCTGTTCCCTTTAAATCTGCACCTCCCCCACTCCTTTTATCTGTTTAGAGAGTTGCTGTGTCTCTCCGGTGAATAGTAATGAGGTTGCCAAGAGCATAGGAGCTGCCTTGTGTTGGGTTTTGTGTGGCTTCTCCTCCCTTCCCCAGCCCATGAAATCTGCTGACAGCAGGTCTGTAATGCTGAGTGTCTTTTGTCGTCGTCCCCCCCCCCGCCGCCGCCACTGCAGGTAACAAGTACGTGCCCCGTGCCATCCTTGTGGACTTGGAGCCTGGCACAATGGACTCAGTCAGGTCTGGACCTTTTGGGCAGATCTTTAGACCTGACAACTTTGTCTTTGGTAAGTGTTTCATCATGGCTGTTCTAAAACGGGTGGCCCAAGCGAAAATGAACTCGGAAGCTCAGGTCCTCTCTGCCTAGATCAAGGGTTTGCTGGCTAGAAATCTACCGATCTGTTCCACTTCACCTTCAGTACCTCCTCTTCTCCTCCACTAAGCAAAGCATAAGTGCTACAATCAGCTTGGCTTGAAGCCAGTTGGCATTCACTGCCATCATCATGTGTGGTCCTCTTTAAAGTTGTCAGGCATCAATCTCTGTGTAGGGTTCTGCTATTATGAGCTTTCACAATAGGAGTAGGATGGGGAAGTATACATTTCCTGTTTCCCATGTGATGAAGAACCCTTTTCTGTATTGGCAGAAAAATGGGTCAAGGGATCATTCCTGCATCTCTCCCACAGTGAAATGGATGAGATATTCTGCGATTTGAGGCATATTGCCACAAGAGAAAGGGCGGCCTTCTCTCCCTTAACCAGAACACACCGTGGATAGCTCAGTCGATAGAGCATGAGACGCTTAGTCGCAGGGTTGTGAGTTCGAGATTCCTGCATTGCAGGGAGTTGGACTAGATGACCCTTGGTGTCCCTTCCAGCTCGACAGTTCTATGATTCTATGTGTCAGGGGCTGGCCAGTGTCGGATGCCAGAGACTGGTCTGACTTGGACAAGGAAGGCAGACAGTCACAGACAGAGCAGCCTTTAACAGAGGAAGGGGGTAATTGCCCCCTTCCTTCAGTGTTCTCAGTAACAGAGAGAATAGTAGATTAAGAAACCTCGCAGTCAGAGGAGGAGGAGATAGACAGCCCTGATAAAGTTGCTAGGCAACCAGGAGGGAGGGAGAGTTTGGAAGGCTCTTACTTTGAGAGCGGCGGGGATGTTCCTCCCTCCCCTCGGACTAGGAGACAGGAAAGGGTTAAGGAGCAACGAAAGCACAGGGGCAAAAGGACAGGGAATCAGCGCCCGTCATGCTGCAAAAGGGGAGGATATTCAGAGTGAACAACTGATACCTAGAGAGAAGTTGGCTCAGTGCTGCTCTCTTTGTGTTATTGTAAATAAACCTGTCAGAGGCACATTAATTCTTATTGGAAACTCCTGTCCATATCTGCAGACCTGACACTATGCTAGATTGACCATGGATCCCTGTTGCATGCAAATTTCTTGGCCATGCGGTTTAGCGTTTGCATGCAAATAAATATTTGGGGAAGATATATGAGGGAAATACCAATGTTCTAGCACTTGATGGATACACTATGCTTATCCAAGAACTCAACAGAACCATTTCTAAGGGCTGTTACAGACTGTGCCCCCCCCAAAAAAATGTCATAACCAAAATCTTAAAGGAAATGTACATTTTGACTCAAGCTGGTTTGCTTTAGCAGTTCCACCCTTTACGCATTGAAAGTGTTGGCGGCTGTAGCTTCTGCCTGTTCATCACCTTTCCACTTCCTCCTCTAGGCCAGAGTGGTGCTGGGAACAACTGGGCCAAGGGCCACTACACGGAGGGAGCTGAGCTGGTGGACTCTGTGCTGGATGTGGTAAGGAAGGAGTCTGAGAGTTGCGACTGCTTGCAGGGCTTTCAGCTGACCCATTCCCTGGGTGGTGGCACAGGCTCCGGGATGGGGACGCTCCTCATCAGCAAGATTCGGGAGGAGTATCCCGACCGGATCATGAACACGTTCAGTGTGATGCCGTCCCCTAAGGTGTCAGACACAGTGGTGGAGCCCTACAATGCCACGCTGTCCGTCCACCAGCTGGTGGAGAACACGGATGAAACCTACTGTATTGACAATGAGGCCTTGTACGATATCTGCTTCCGCACTCTCAAACTCACGACTCCGACGTACGGGGACCTCAACCACTTGGTGTCGGCCACCATGAGCGGCGTCACCACCTGCCTGAGGTTCCCTGGCCAACTGAATGCCGACCTCCGCAAGCTGGCGGTCAACATGGTGCCCTTCCCTCGCCTGCACTTCTTCATGCCCGGTTTTGCTCCCCTCACGAGCCGCGGAAGCCAGCAGTACCGGGCCCTGACAGTGCCAGAGCTGACCCAGCAAATGTTCGATTCCAAGAACATGATGGCGGCCTGTGACCCACGCCACGGGCGCTACCTGACGGTGGCGGCCATTTTCCGGGGCAGAATGTCCATGAAGGAAGTGGACGAGCAGATGCTGAACGTCCAGAACAAGAACAGCAGCTATTTTGTCGAGTGGATCCCCAACAACGTGAAGACGGCCGTGTGCGACATCCCTCCGCGAGGCCTCAAGATGTCCGCCACCTTCATTGGCAACAGCACGGCCATCCAGGAGCTCTTCAAGAGGATCTCTGAGCAGTTCACGGCCATGTTCCGCCGAAAGGCCTTCCTGCACTGGTACACCGGAGAGGGCATGGATGAGATGGAGTTCACAGAGGCCGAGAGCAACATGAACGACCTGGTCTCCGAATACCAGCAATATCAAGACGCCACAGCGGACGAGCAAGGAGAGTTTGAAGAGGAAGGCGAGGAGGACGAGGCTTAGGATGGCGGTGGTTTAGTGCAGTGGGGCAAGTTTAGTGCAATGGGGCCAGTGTTTTGGGGCACAGTCTGTTCAGCTCTGCTGATGCATGCTTTTTCAGTTCAACTTGGTGCTTTCTCTGCTGGCTTTGTCAGCAGATTTACTCGTTGTGTAACAGTAGTTGCAAAAGAGTTATGAAAAAGTCTTCTGTCTAAATGTCTGATACAAACATAAAAGGCATTTGTGTTTCACGCTGTTGTCTGGATTCTTTTATTGTGTTGTGAAACTGCAGAGCAGAAATGAAGCCAAGTCAGGGAACAGTGGGAAATTATTATGCTACTTCTGCGACAGAAGTGTTGCAGCCATCATGCAAGTAAATAAAATGTGAATGAACTGGACCGATTATTAGAATGCTACATACTCTTCCAATTAACATTTGGCACTGGAAAAGTATTTGATCAAAGAACAAACAGGCATGTTCTTTGTAATATATTTAGATGATTATGCTCTCCTTGGGGTGCTAACACTATGTTAAAAGAAAATGACTGTCATCCTTAGGCTTCTTGGTGCGTTTCCTAATTGAGCAATGAGGGACCTGTGATCTTCCAGATATTGTTGGACTCTAACTCCCATCAGCCCCAGTGAACATGGCGAGTGGGAATTTTAGTCCAACATCACTTGGAAGGTCACAGAATACACATCCCTATTTAAGGAAGCTGGAGTATACTTTGAAGGCAATGGCCAGAAACATGTTTTCAACAGTGTCATAATAAGTCTGAAGCCCTGATATTAAGGAGTACTGTTGTCCATTGAAAAGTAAGTTGCTACTCTACCCCTAATTGATGCAACAAGAATTATAACACAAATTTCATTTTTCCTGCAGATGGTCCCTCAATAGAGGTGGTGTCTAAGTAACTGGTCTAACACTACTCAATTTAGGAATTGCACTCATGTTCATTGCAGTGAGGAATTGTTTTCTTTTGCAATTAATTTAGTCAAGGTTTTTTGTTTTTGTTTTTTAAAAACCTAATCACACTCATCTTCAAAGAGGAGAGTCAAGACCTTAGCCTAAAACCAATTGTTTGAAGGTGTGGTAAATGATTATCATAATTACAGGAAAACAAGATTGGGCCTGTGCCTCTGAAGCTTCCTGAGAACGCAGAAGATTGCGGCCAGTGATGGTAAGACTTGAGGTTCTCCTTCAGATCACTACAGGCACCTGGAACCTTGGAGGAGTGGCTGCTGAGAATATAATTTGCTGAGACAATGTGCGGAACCTGCCTGTTTAACCGAGGAAGAGTCAAGATCTGTCCTTTCGCTCTCCACAGACAAGTTTTCCTTCATGCTGTGCTGCTGCTGCAGGGTAAAAGAGGGGGGGAAATGGTTTCCTTTACCCCCTTCCTAGGACTGGGACAGGAACCTATTTTTCTGCATTCCCTAGGGCAGGCATTCTATAGGGAATAATGCGGGGGGGGCAGTGTTTCCCAAACTTGGGTCTATAGTTGCTCTTGGAGTACAACTTGAATTCTCATCCCAATAGCTCCCTTGTGAGGAAAATGTCTGGGATTCTTTAGTTGTGGTTCCTGCATTGCCGCAGTACCTATTTATCTACTTGCACTGGCGTGCTTTCGGACTGCTAGGCTGGCAGGAGCTGGGGCAGAGCAACAGGAGCTCACCCCGTTTTGGGGATTCGAACTGCCAACCTTCTGATCAGCAAGCCCAAGAGGCTCAGTGGTTCAGACCACAGCACCACCCGTGTTTAAGCAGCATGTGTGGCATCCTATGATCAACAAACCTCACACCTGCAATCCACAGAACTGAGTGTACCAGTGTTCATGCTGATCCTCTCAACAGCCTACAAGGGATCACTCTGGATTAGGGGTCAGCAAACTTTTTCAGCAGGGGGCCGGTCCACTGTCCCTCAGACCTTGAAGAAGAAGACGACTTTGGATTTGATATCCTGCTTTATCACTACCCAAAGGAGTCTTAAAGCGGCTAACATTCTCCTTTCCCTTCCTCCCCCACAACAAACACTCTGTGTGGTGAGTGGGGCTGAGACACTTCAGAGAAGTGTGACTGGCCCAAGGTCACCCAGCAGCTGTATGTGGAGGAGCGGAGACGCGAACCCGGTTCCCCAGATTACGAGACTACCGCTCTTAACCACTACACCACACTGGCTCTCAGTGGGGGGGGGGGGGCAGACTATATTTTGAAGGGAAAAAATTGAACGAATCCCTATGCCCCACAAATAACCCAGAGATGCATTTTAAATAAAAGCACACATTCTACTCATGTAAAAACAGGCTGATTCCCGGACTGTCCACGGGCCGGATTTAGAAGGCGACTGGGCCAGATCCAGCCCCTGGGCTTTAATTTGTTTACCTATGTTCTGGATGATACACAGCCAAGAACCACAGCACCATCTCCTCAGGTCATTATCTTTTCCTTTGAAATACCACATTTCATTGTCCTTGGGAAAACATTTTGAATACAGTGGTGCCCCGCAAGACGAATGCCTCGCAAGACGGAAAACTCGCTAGACGAAAGAGTTTTCCGTTTTGGAGGTGCTTCGCAAAACGAATCTCCTATGGGCTTGCTTCGCAAGACGAAAATGTCTTGCGAGTTCCTGCGTTTTTTTTTCCTCCCCCCCCCCTTTTTCTAAGCCGCTAAGCCGCTTATCTGCTTATCCGATAAGCTGATAAGCCGCTAAAAGCCGCTAAAAGCCGCTCATAGCGCTAATCCACTAATCCGTCAATGGGCTTGCTTCGCAAGACGAAAAAACCGCTAGACGAAGAGACTCACAGAACGGATTCTTTTCGTCTTGCGAGGCACCACTGTATAAACATTTTGCCCTCTTTCAACCAACAGGAGGGCTGGAGCTAAATATAAAATACATAAGTAGTAAGGAAAAAACAACAACCTATGAAACGTTTCCCCTGATTTTGTACTCCATTCTTAAGAATTATGTGATACCTAGAGACATTTAATTCAATGGGCTTAAGGGTGCATATTTTTGTTATACAAGCTGTTAATGCCCTTCTGCATCCTTATGAGAAATCATCTCACCGTGTTTTGTATCTGGGTGCATGAGCAGTTGCTGTCCTTTTTCTGTGGGTGAGCTTACGCCGAATAAACATTACTAGTATCAGATAACAGGTCTAGCATATCTGGTGGCAGAGCAATGATGGAGCCTGGGTAGACTTGACATCTGAGAAACATGTACTTCACATCTACCCATCTGCTTTTCTCAATGGATAGACCTGCTGTCCATCTGCTGGTGTATCCGAGATCCAAATGTCTTTTCACTCCCTGATGAAACTCTCAGCTTTTTCCCTGGCTGCCTTCACCTTCTCCAGCCCTTATTAGTTGCACGGCTGCTACTTCACTTTTTAATTTTTTTATTGTATTTATATACCACCCTATACCTGTGGGTTTCAGGGCGGTTCACAAATAAAATCAAGATAGGTAAAGGTAAAGGGACCCCTGACCATTAGGTCCAGTCGTGACCGACTCTGGGGTTGCGGCGCTCATCTCGCTTTATTGGCTGAGGGAGCCGGTGTACAGCTTCCGGGTCATGTGGTCAACATGACTAAGCCGCTTCTGGCAAACCAGAGCAGTGCACAGAAACGCCGTTTACCTTCCCGCCGGAGTGGTACCTATTTATCTACTTGCACTTTGATGTGCTTTCGAACTGCTAGGTTGGCAGGAACAGGGACCGAGCAACAGGAACTCACCCCATCACGGGGATTTGAACCGCCGACCTTCTGATCAGCAAGTCCTAGGCTCTGTGGTTTAACCCACAGCACCACCCGCGTCCAAAATCAAGATATAGAACCACAAAATGCATAATAAAACAACAACAACAAACCAGTAGCTCCCCACCACACACACACAAAAAAACACATTTTAAAAGGGCATAGAATGTCAATCAGATCAACCAAAGGGCTGGTTAAAAAGGAACATTTTGGCTGGTGCCTAAAGCTGTACAATGAAGGCACCAGGCGAACTTCCCTGGGGAGAGCATTCCACAGACGGGGAGCCACTGCAGAGAAGGCCAGTTCTCGTGTTGTCACCCTTTGGACCTCTTGAGGAGGGAGCACACAAAGAAGGGCCTCAGAATATGATCTCAGGGTCCAGGTAGGTTCATATGGAAAGAGGTGGTCCTTAAGGTATTGCGGTCCTGAGCCATTTAAGGCTTTATAGCCTGCATGCTGCCTTTCCCAAAGAAACGCCCCATTCCCCCCGCCGCCACCAAACACTAGATTAAAAACATTAGACTACACATCAGGGCTGTCATATGCAACCTTCTTGCTTCGGCAACATGAGTAGAACAAAACAGGGATGCTTTGCAGGATGGATATAACCCACACACTTCCAGCCACTGTCCTGATCTCGACATAATAGAAACAGACTTGGTCTGCTTTGGTGTAAACAGAATAATATTCAAAAATGTTGACAGAGTAAAAAAAAAGCCCAAAGACCTGGCTTAGAAATATAGTACATTCCTGTCTTTGCTGCTGCATTTTGTTTTTTGAGTTGACTCACTGCTCCCCAAGCACAGCTGCCCTAAAATCCTGTATACCTGCACTGTTTTCTATGGGTCAGCAGGAATAACTTCTCCCCCCAAAACACACCTGCAGCAAAGGATTAATAGCAAACCAAAACTGTAGATATTAGGTGTTTCTCTCTAGCCTTGTCTAATTGGATGGATGATCTTTTCTAAGTGTTAGTTGTTGGTCTGATTTCATTCATTGACTTAAAATGCCAAAAGGTAGGAGCAGGTTAGTTTCTCACAAAGCATGATGAACTAGCTCTTTTTCTCAACCAAGGCCAGTGATCTGGGGGTTATGATTTTTGTGGAGGAAGATGCCCTTGCTGCCACATGGATGCTCATGGATCTCCGGAACATTAACCTTGCATGCATCGCGCAATGAGGCACCAAATGTGGAATGGTGCTGCAGAGCCACATCTCTGCGTGCGTCCCTGATGTTCAGACATTAAGTGCGGGTGTCTTCAAAGGAAAGCTGATGTGCAGAGCCTTTCCTGGGTAGAGGCAATGAGGTGCTTGTCCCTTGGTACACACAGGGAATAAAGTTGCACACAACACCAAGGAGAGCTGCAAAAATATAAGCTGGCTTTCAAGATATGGTCTCTTGGGCAGAAGGGACTTCTGGGTGATCCCTCAAAGGAACCTTTCATCTCCTGGCAATTTCAGCAAACAAAAAGTAACAAATCATTAAAATCGAACAGCTCATTAAAGAGAGCTCTCTCTAAGCACTAAAATACTTTGTTGTTCAACAGGAATCCTAGGCCTTAAAATAAACACACAGAGTATGTTTGCATTTTTTGTCATTTAAGTTTGAAAATGCAGGAAATTAGAAAGCAGATGGGATAAAATTGAGGGTGGGAGAAGATCCAAAGAAAGAAGAATGGCAGTTCAAGATGATGGGAGTATGCAGAATCAGTGGGTCTAACCAGAAGAATAGGAGAATTATGGGGAAATAATTGTAAACAAGTGAAAATGCTAGCAGGATTAAGGTAAATTCAACAGTAAAAATCATGCTGAGGTAATATTTAAAGGGAGGTGATTTAGATGGTTAGAATAGAATATGTGATATGACTTATATGCACAACCTTTTAAATATGCCTCTCTGAGCTCTTAAACAAGGCATGTTGGCTGACAGAATCTAAAGAGCCAAGAAGAAGAAGATATGCAGCTAAGTACTGTTGCCTGTCACCCCAATCTCCAAGAGGTGTGAGAGTCCAGGGGTTTCAGATGCTTACCCAGGGTCCAGGTTTCCTACTAGAAATGAGGCACAGCAGAGACTGTGGTGTCTTTTGTGGGATGTATCATCACTGAAGCTGTCAACTACAACATTTCCTGTTGCCTAGAGTGGACACACAGGAGAATGTTGCTCCAGACAGGGAGGACTTCCTGTCATACCTGCTCTGGAGCCTCCTCCCCCTGTGTGTGACCAGGTAGATGGGCATGACCCTAGCAAACCCTACAAAAAGCCATCTTCCCCTCTTTTTCCATTTTCTCCTTTTGGACTCCTCTTTTGGCTCTTAGCCAGCACATGGCTCATCCTTACAGAGGATGGAAGCCAGAAGGTAGAAAGTCTGAGGCCTAGCTCAGACTGCTTTTCTCTACAAATCAGCCATGTCCTCGCCACCCTGGTAGGGTCGAAGATTTTTGGCACGCTGGACTTGGCCCAGGCCTACCAGCAGTTACCAGTGGACGAGGCCACTGCTGAGGCACAGACTCAGTGTCACGCACAGGGGCGCATTCCGTGTCAAGTGGCTGCAATTTGGCATCAGCGTGGCACCATGCATATTCCGACATCTCATGGACTCTCTCCTCAAAGGAATTACTGGCGTCACCTCCTTCTTCGATGATGTGTTGATCGCTGGGGCCACACCAGGGGAGTTTGGGGACCGACTCCGCACCGTCCTGCACCGTTTCCAGATGTCTGGCCTCAAGGTGAAGCGGGAAAAGTGTCTGCTAGGAGTGCAACAGGTAGACTTTCTGGGGTTTATGGTGGATGCAGACGGAGTCCACCCAACCGGGGACAAGGTGCAGGCTATTTGCGACACCCCGGCACCTAAGTGTAAGGCCGAAATCCAGGCCTTCTTGGGACTATTGAACTACTACCATGCTTTCTTACCTCACAAGGCAGCGGTAGCAGAGCCCCTACACAGACTGTTAGACAAACAGGCCCCATGGGTCTGGGGACAGCACCAGGAAGCCGCTTGTCTCAAACTCAGTCCTGGTGCACTTTGACAAGAGGCTGCCGGTGGTGGTGGCATGTGATGCCTCGCCCTACGGCGTCAGCACCATCCTGGGGCACCAACTTCTGGATGGGAGAGAGGTGCCGGTTGCCTACTTTTCCCAGACCCTCTCCGCAGCCAAGAGGAACTAATCGCAAATAGACAAAGAGGGTCTGGCAATCGTGAAGGGAGTAAAGAAATTTCATGATTTCTTGTACAAGCGCCCCTTCACCGTGGCGACCGACCACAATCCACTGCTCAGCCTGTTTGCCCTTGAGAAGCAGACCCTCAAGTACTGTCACCCCATGTCCTCAGGTGGTCAATTTTCCTTGCTGGCTACCAGTATACACTGATCCACTGGCCTGGGAAGGCGATGGGCCATGCAGACACCCTCAGCAGGCTGCCACTACCAGAGACCGGCCCCGACCCAGCACCCGCACAAGAGGTCATGAGCCTGGAACAGCTTCCCGACAGCCCCATTCAGGCGCCGGAAGTAGCGCGCCACTCCTCGAAGGATAGGGTCATCAACCGGGTCTTGAACTGCGTGTGGTGGAGATAGTCCAGTAGCAACCCCAGGCTGGAATTCGCAGGCTAAACGACCCGCAAACACGAACTGTCGGCCCACAAGGGGTGCCTGTTATGGGGAAGCAGGGTGGTCATTCCCCAGCCAAAAGGTCCTCGCAGCCCTACACGAAACACACTCAGGGGTAGTGAGAATGAAGACACTCACAAGGAGTTATCTGTGGTGCCTGGGGAATGACGGGGAGATAGAGGCCTGGGTTAAATACTGCCAGACCTGCCAGGAGGCCTGCCCAGATCCCCCGAGGGCTCCCGTCCAACCCTGGGAGTCCGCCCAAGCACCGTGGTCCCACCTGCATGTAGACTTCGCTGGCCCCTTCTTCGTAGTGGTGGACTTGTACTCCAAATGGCTGGAGGTTGCCCTGGTACCATCCACTCCTACGGCCGTGGCCATCCGAGTACTACGTAGGCTGTTCCGGGTAACGGAACAACATGAGCCATGTTCCGGGTAACGGAACAACATTCACGTCAGAGGAGTTCCAGACCTTCACAGCACAAAATGCCATCCACCACACATGATCGGCGCCGTTCCACCCCGCCACCAACGGTCAAGCAGAGCGCATGATGCAGACCAACAAGGACGCCTTCCGCTGCATAACGCAAGGGGAATGGGAGTACTGCCTAGCTGCATTTCTCCTAGCCCAGCCCAGCACCCCCAGCACAATGACTGGCCAAAGCCCAGTGGAACTACTCATGGGCCAGCGCCTCACAACAAGACTGGACCGCCTTCACCCCGACAGGGCTCAGGATGAGGCAGCAGTGGGGAAAAGTAGGGACCCCTGGACCTTCTGGCCCCGGGACAAAGTGTACGCAAAGAACTTCAGGGTGGGCCCAGCATGGGTACCCGCCACAGTCACCAGAGTGACCAGGCCTGTGTTGTATGAAGTGCTAACAGAAGGGAGGCAAAGCTGGCACTGCCACTGCTATGGTGATGATTCTGGGGGGGGCGGGACTGGGAAGAGGGCTGGACTGAGGAATCCCAAGGGGACAGCTGGGAGGGGAGGCCTGTAGAGCTGGAGGAGCGGGCAAGCGAGGCAGAACTAGTTAGCCCAGAGGTGACCCCTGAGGCCGAGCGCCCACAGGAACCAGAGCCACGACCGTGTGGACCAGTGGAGCCCAAACAAAGAGCTCCGTTGCAGCAGCCAGCCCCGCAACAAGAGTCAGAACCAGAAACCCATACCGAGGGACACAGCACATATGTAGGTGACCGGCATACCTCTACAACTACGAATGCTAATCTTCTGGGTTTGATGGAAACTTAGAGGGGAAACTAAGCTTGGATCCTAGAACAATAGGCAGGTAGGATCCTAGAATGCAACAATGTGATTGGCCTGCAGGAGCAGCCCAATCAGGCTCCAGGAGGGAAGCATAATCAGCCAATCAGATGGGACCCATTGTGTAAATAATGTATATAAACCCAGAGGTTTGGGGGGGGAACTCACTCACTGTTTTACCAGCTGCCATAAAAAGCATGCAATCACTATGTGACGCCAGGTATATTTCATAAACAAAAAAAAGGCGCTACAATCCTAATGATAGTTTCTTGGATGCAGAATGCTGCAGCGAGGCTCCTCACGGGGTCTCTGCCATGGGAGCATATTCACCCAGTGCTTTTCAATCATTCAACTTGTTTTTATTATTGCTTGTAAGCCACTCTGAGCCCAGCCTTGGCTGGGGAGGGCGGGGTATAAATAAAAATTATTATTATTATTATTATTATTATTATTATTATTATTATCATCACCTTGCCAATAAAGGTCCGTATAGTTAACGCTATGGTTTTCCCAGTAGTGATGTATGGAAGTGAGAGCTGGACCATCAAGAAGACTGATCGCTGAAGAATTGATGCTTTTGTATTATGGTGTTGGAGGAGACTCTTGAGAGTCCCATGGACTGCAAGAAGATCAAACCTATTCATTCTGAAGGAAATCAGCCCTGAGTGCTCACTGGAAGGACAGATCGTGAAGCTGAGGCTCCAATACTTTGGCCACCTCATGAGAAGAGAAGACTCCCTGGAAAAGACCCTGATGTTGGGAAAGATGGAGGCCACAAGGAGAAGGGGACGACGGAGGGCGAGATGGTTGGACAGTGTTCTTGAAGCTACCAGCATGAGTTTGACCAAAGTGCGGGAGGCAGTGGAAGACAGGAGTGCCTGGCGTGCTCTGGTCCATGGGGTCACAAAGAGTCGGACAC
Organism: Podarcis pityusensis; assembly: GCF_964106645.2. Lineage (NCBI taxonomy): Eukaryota > Metazoa > Chordata > Lepidosauria > Squamata > Lacertidae > Podarcis > Podarcis pityusensis. The sequence goes on from NC_138031.1 coordinate 66,155,135, forward strand.
AACTAAACGACAATAACTTGATGTGAAATGGCTTGGTGGGGAAAGGGAAAATCGGAGATTTCTGACCACAGCAGAAAAGCGCAACCCTTAGACTGAGCTCCCGGGCCCACAACAGTCTATCTGCTTTTTGATCTGGGGGAAAGAAAACCTTCGAGCGCATCAAAATGGTCTCTGCTGCAGGCAAGTCCAAAAATAAAACCCCGCTGAAAAGACCAAAAGCCGGCACAGCGAGGACCCGCTTTGCAATATTAGGGTCGCCCCTAGGAAACCACCTGCTTGCGTGCGCGGGGCGGGGCGGGGCCGGTCAAATCCAGGCCGCCGCCGCCGCCCCGCCCCCCCCTCCCTCCCTCGGGCGCGAGCAGCGGAGGTATGGACTTTCTCCTCTCCACCCCTCGAGCGAGAGACAAGGCGGGGCCGGGAGGGGAAGGGGCGGAGCCACGCGCCTCCCGCTATAAAAGAGCCCTCGGGGGAGGAGGGAGGCGCGCCCTTGTTTCCTGCTGCTGCTGTTGTCGAGAGAGCAAGTCGCAGTTTTCTCTTTCCGGAAGGTAGCAAGCGGGTGATCGCCTGAAACAAAGTCGCAGCCATGCGGGAGATCGTGCACATGCAAGCCGGCCAGTGCGGGAATCAGATTGGAGCCAAGGTATCATGGAAAAGCGGGGGCAAGGGGATCTAGTGGGGAGGATCTATTGTGGAGACTAGCCGTGTCGTTTCCTTTTCTTGCGTCTCCGATGAAAGGCATTAATCGCCGCCTAAGAATTAAGGTGAAGAATTAGGGGGGGGGGCAGAGCACTAGGAAAAATCTCCCCGGGGTTATGTCTACGCATAGCTGTCAACTTTTCCCTTTTTTAAAAGGGAAATTCGCTTATTCCGAATAAGATTCCTCGCAAGAAAAGGGAAAAGTTGACAGCTGTGCGTCCACGATGCGTCTCCTCTTTCGTAAAGCCTCGGATGCGACGACCATCTTTCTCTGCCCCTCCCTGCCGCTTCATAGGGCAGATCTTGCGGGAAACAATAAACGCCTTCGCTTTCCGTCGGGGCCAGATCCGTCTCACACAGGGTTAGAACTAGCAGTAATCCAGTTATAACGGCAAGCTTTTAGGTTGCCTCGCCCCTCTGCAGAGGATGCAGTCTGGATTTGGAGCAGCGTTCAAGCTGGTTGGGTGCGTGCGTAATGGTGCAAAGCCGGAAACCAATTGGTTTCTTTCTTTGTTAAACAAGTCCCTCCCCTCTTCCCCCAACAGTATGTCCATCCGTGAAATCTAACATCCTGCCTTCCTATGCCCTGTTGGCATTGCTTTGTGTGAAGGGAATCTGTCTCGTCATGGCGCAGAGGATCATGTGCTTGCAGTATGGTGGCCAAGGTGTGGCCGCGGCAGCTGCACGTGTTAAGTCATGCTTCCTCGTCGCACTTGCTAAATCGCTCTGCAAAATTCCCGTTTCAGTTCTGGGAGGTCATCAGCGACGAGCACGGCATTGACCCGACAGGCAGCTACCATGGAGACAGCGACCTGCAGCTTGAGAGGATCAACGTCTACTACAATGAAGCTGCCGGTAAAAATGGAGCGCGTGTCTTTTTAAGGAAGTGCTTCTAGCTGCCTCCGGATATGAAGTCTGTTGCCCATTTTTAGAAATCTTGATTGATAGATTGTACGGCTTCCAACTAATTAAATCTGCAGATAAACACACAGTTCTTGCAAAGAGCCTTTTTTATTTTTATAAACAGATGCTCTTCCTATTTTTGGTGTCCAGCCCCACCTTAGAAGAATTTCCTTCTGTGTGAGCGGAACAGGCAGAATTTCTTTGTTCTAAGATGCAGCCTGCCATAAGCTCCCTAATTATGTGTTTTCAAACTAAAAATACAGACTTGGGAAGAAGAAGAAAAATGCACACCTGGCCAGTAAACTGGGGCTGTATTAAAGGATTTAAAATTTCTCTTCATCTGTTTGGGGTGGGGGCAGAAAAGGTATTAAAGTAATGAAAACAGTTTTTTTGCGGGGGTGGGGAAGGCATTGACATTGTTGCTTCTGGATGTCAAAGGTTATTTATGATTTCTGTAATTGAAAGTGAATAACCTTGTAATTACGGACAGGGTGGCGCTGTGGGTTAAACCACAGAGCCTAGGACTTGCTGATCAGAAGGTTGGCGGTTCGAATCCCCATGACGGGGTGAGCTCCCGTTGCTCGGTCCCTACTCCTGCCAACCTAGCAGTTTGAAAGCACGTCAAAGTGCAAGTAGATAAATAGGTACCGCTCCGGCGGGAAGGTAAACGGCATTTCTGTGCACTGCTCTGGTTCGCCAGAAGCGGCTTAGTCATGCTGGCCACATGACCTGGAAGCTGTACACCGGCTCCCTCGGCCAATAAAGCGAGATGAGCGCCGCAACCCCAGAGTCAGCCACGACTGCACCTAATGGTCAGGGGTCCCTTTACCTTTACCTTTAACCTTGTAATAATATAACTTTGCAGACAAAACTTTCCATGGGTATCTATGAAGTACAGGTGGGGAAGTGACTCTGGCTGCTGTGGTCTCTATGCACACATGTATATGAACACACAGGCCAACCTTGACAGGTGAGCAGGACGTACCACCTGCCAATCACTGGATGTCAGGTGATAATACTAATTTATTATAACCCACCCATCTGGCTGTATTTCCCCAGCCACTCTGGGCGGCTCCCAACAGAAAATTAAAAACATGGTTAAAGATCAAATATTAAAAACTTTCCTAAACAGGGTTGCCTTCAGATGTCTTCTAAAAGATACACTGGTACCTCTACATAAACCTCTGGTTGCGTATCTTTCAGAATGCAAACATGGCAAACCCGGAAGTATTTTTTCTGGGTTTCACCATGCACGCATGCGCAAAAGCGGCACGTTGGGTTGAGATATAAAATTCTTTCCTGAGTAACGCTGAGGGTTGCCAGGAGCCCAGTAGACTGCAGATAATTTAATGAGGTCACTGCATTCATAAATCTTTTGTTCTCCCTGCAGGCAACAAGTATGTTCCCCGTGCCATCCTTGTGGACTTGGAGCCTGGCACAATGGATTCTGTCCGGTCTGGACCATTCGGCCAAATCTTTCGGCCTGACAATTTCGTCTTTGGTATGTAATATTCTTTCGGTGACTGTAGTCTCTGTTCTTGACAGGCGCTCAATGTATCTTGAAGCAGCTGCTGGATTGCTCATACCTATTCTTTCCAAATGTTCTGCGAATATCATCCCTATGCAAAACAACTGACTTCTGCCTGTCCTGGGAGACACTTGAATTCAACTATGAGGAGTGTTTGACTAATCTTATACACTCCCTGTAACATTTGATCATGTACTGAAACAAGGGCAAGGCTAGTTATGCCAGGTGGCAGAAAGGTGGTACATCTTCAGGTATACGCAATAGGTGATGTGGTACAAAGATCTCTCCTTCCTCTGAGCCAGTTTCATCATCCCCTACCCTCAAATTGCCAAAGGTACGATAGCTCATGATATTTGATCCAATGTACTTTTTCAGAGCTGGGTCTTTAAACACTATACAGTCATACCTTGGTTTGAATGTGCTTCGGGTAGAGCGCGTTCGAGTTGCGCTCCGTGGCAACCCGGAAGTAACAGAGCATGTTACTTCCGGGTTTCGCCACTCGCCCATGCGCAGACGCTCAAAATGACGTCACGCGCATGCGCGGAAGCGGCAAATTACGACACGCGCAGACCTGTCGCTTGTTACATTCACTTCAGGATGCGAACGGGGCTCCGGAACGGATCCCGAGGTACCACTGTATTTGAGAACCAGAGGAAAGTAAACTGGTTTTGTAGTCTGGGTCTGGACACTGCTTATAAAAGGAACAGTTGGACCAGATCATGATGCCATTAGCAGATAGAAATCAATAGTTGCCATGTTTCTGTATCCTTGTCTTTCTGCTTCTAGGCCAGAGTGGTGCTGGGAATAACTGGGCCAAGGGCCACTACACAGAGGGAGCTGAGCTGGTGGACTCTGTGCTGGATGTGGTAAGGAAGGAGTCGGAGAACTGTGACTGCTTGCAGGGCTTCCAGTTGACCCATTCCCTGGGTGGCGGCACAGGCTCCGGACTGGGGACACTCCTCATCAGCAAGATTCGGGAGGAGTATCCTGACAGGATCATGAACACATTCAGCGTGATGCCATCCCCTAAAGTGTCGGACACGGTGGTGGAGCCCTACAATGCCACGCTGTCCGTCCACCAGCTGGTGGAGAACACGGATGAAACCTACTGTATTGACAATGAGGCCTTGTACGATATCTGCTTCCGCACTCTCAAGCTCACGACTCCGACGTACGGGGACCTCAACCACTTGGTTTCGGCCACCATGAGCGGCGTCACCACCTGCCTGCGGTTCCCTGGCCAACTGAATGCCGACCTCCGCAAGCTGGCGGTCAACATGGTGCCATTCCCTCGCCTGCACTTCTTCATGCCCGGTTTTGCTCCCCTCACGAGCCGCGGAAGCCAGCAGTACCGGGCTGTGTCGGTGCCAGAGCTCACCCAGCAATTGTTTGATTCCAAGAACATGATGGCGGCCTGTGACCCGCGCCACGGGCGCTACCTGACGGTGGCGGCCATTTTCCGAGGCAGAATGTCCATGAAGGAAGTGGACGAGCAGATGCTGAACGTCCAGAACAAGAACAGCAGCTACTTTGTCGAGTGGATCCCCAACAACGTGAAGACGGCCGTGTGCGACATCCCTCCGCGAGGCCTCAAGATGTCCGCCACCTTCATTGGCAACAGCACGGCCATCCAGGAGCTGTTCAAGAGGATCTCTGAGCAGTTCACGGCCATGTTCCGCCGAAAGGCCTTCCTGCACTGGTACACCGGAGAGGGCATGGATGAGATGGAGTTCACGGAGGCCGAGAGCAACATGAACGACCTGGTCTCCGAATACCAGCAATATCAAGACGCCACAGCGGACGAGCAAGGAGAGTTTGAGGAGGAAGGCGAGGAGGACGAGGCTTAGGATGGCGGTGGTTTAGGGGCCAGTGTTTTGGGGCACAGTCTGTTCAGCTCTGCTGCTGCATGCTTTTTCAGTTCAACTTGGTGCTTTCACTGTTGATTTCCTCATTGCCCAAACCCTTTGATTTGGAAGCACTTTTATAGGTCGTGAAAACATTTCAACATAATAATGAAAAGTGGGTGCTCTCCACACTTTAAATTGGGGCTGAAAGTAAACTTTGTAACTTTTACCCTTAAGAATATACTTCCTTCCTTGTTAAGACAACTGTTGTCCTTCAGCTGTATGTGTAAAGCTATTGATCACACCATTGTACTGCAGCTGTTGTATAAAAATTATAAATTTATATACATTGTAAACTTATATAAATTTATAATTATTATAAATTTTTGCAGAGGTTACTTATAATTGATCTGAAATAAAGACTTCTCTGCTGCTCCATAGACAAGGAAGCTAACTACACATTCCATATTGAAAATTCAGGAATCTAGAAATAGTAGTTTGGATCCCATTGAGGAACAACCTGACAACACCTCTACACAATTTGTAAAATATTTAGATCATTATGCTCTCCTTGGGGTGGTAACACTATGTTAAAAGATAATGTTGATTGTCAGGCTTCTTGGTGCATTTCCTAATTGAGTGACGAGGGACCTTTAGTCTTCCAGATGTTGTTGGACTCCAACCCCCATCAGCCCCAGGGAGAATGGCGAGTGGGAGTTTTAGTCCGACATCACTTGGAAGCTCACAGAATCCACATCCCTATTTAAGGAAGCTGGAGTATACTTTGAAGACAATGGCAAGAAACATGTTTTCAACAGTGTCATCATAAGTGTAAAGCCTAAATTGTCCTGAAATTAAGGAGTACTGTTGTCCATTGAAAGTAAGTTGCTACTCTAACCCTAATTGATGCAACAAGAATTACAGTACAAATTTCATTTTTCCTGCAGATGGTCCCTCAATAGAGGTGGTGTCTAAGTAACTGGTCTAACACTACTCAATTTAGGAACTGCACTCCATGTTCATTAGTGGGGAATTGTTTTCTTTTGTAATTAATTTACTCAAGTTTTTTTATACATATAAAAAAATCCTAATCACACTCATCTTCAAAGAGGAGAGTCAAGACCACAGCCTAAAACCAATTTCTTGAAGGTATGGTAAATGATTATCATAATTACAGGAAAACAAGATTGGGCCTGTGCCTCTGAAGCTTCATGAGAACGCAGAAGATTGCGGCCAGTGATGGTAAGACTTGAGGTTCTCCTTCAGATCACTACAGGCACCTGGAACCTTGGAGGAGTGGCTGCTGCGACTATAATTTGCTGAGACAATGTGCGGAACCTGCCTGTTTAACCGAGGAAGAGTCAAGATCTGTCCTTTCGCTCTCCACAGACAAGAGTTTTCCTTCATGCTGTTCTGCTGCTGCAGGGTAAAAAGAAAGAAAGAAAGATATGGTTTCCTTCACCAGCTTCCTAGGACTGGGACAGAAACCTATTTTTCTGCAATCCCTAGAGCAGGCATGTCCAACTCCCAAGAGACTGCGATGTACTCCAACTATTAAAAAACTGGCAGCGATCTACCCATTGGATTAACCAAAGTTGTTGAGCTTTTTTCTCTTTTTTCCTTTTTGGGTGATCGATCAGGATCATACCCTGCAATCGATCAGTTGGAATTGCCTCCCCTGGGAATATGGGGGGGGGGCAGTGTTTCCCAAACTTGGGTCTCCAGTTGCTCTTGGACTACAACTCCCATCAGCCCTAGCTAGCAGAATCAGCGGTCGGACATGATGATGATAATTGTAGACCAAAAACAACTGGCGACCCATGTTTGGGAAACCCTGTACTAAATGAACAAATGCCTTATTCAGGGTGGAATTTGGAAAACGTGGTAGTAAAGGACTGAAACAAAGCTTTCTAAATGAGGGTTAATAAACTAGCCCTTTTGGCCTATGCTTGTTCTTTTTTAAAGGAGCTAAACACACTCAAGAGCCCCTGAAATATATATATATTTCAATGCTAATACCCCCAACAATAACAAAAACATCTTTCTTCACCTTGTGCACGTTTGGAAGTGGCTGACCAAAATCTGCTGGGTTGTCATCTATTCAGTTTTTTAACCCAGAACTTGAATTCTCATCCCAATAGCTCCCTTGTGAGGACAATGTCTGGGATTCTTTAGCTGTGGTTCCTGCATTGCAGGGGGTTTGACTAGATGACCCTTTGCCTAAATCCTCCAGTTCTACGACTATTTGGCTTTGTCAAGCCCAGCATCTGATGCATTGGTGACATGCACATGTTAACTGAACATCTAAAGGAAACCAACTTTGTAAAATGCAGGGCAGGAGAGAGAGGAGTGGCACCACTTTTAATGGGGTATTTTCATCTGGAGCATCAGTAGAGGAGTTAGGTTCCCTTTCCCCAAATTCCCTTAAAGCATTTCTAAATCTAAAGCGATACCATGTTCGGAATCCTGTGATCAACAGGCCTCACACCTGCAATCCACAGAACTGAGTGTACCAGTGTTCATGCTCTTCTCAACAGCCTACAAGGGATCACTCTGGGTGGGACACAGCCAAGAACCACTCCTCCATCTCCTCAGGTCCTTATCTTTACCTTCGAAGTACCACATTTCATTGTCCCTGTGAAAACATTTTGAATATAAAAATTTGCCTTTCAATCATCAGGAGGGCCAGAGTGAAATATAAAATACATTAGTAGTACCAAAAACCTATGACACATTTCCACTGATTTAGTACTCCATTCTTAAGAACTAAGCAATACAGTAGTACCTTGGTTTTAGAACAGCTTAGTTTATGAACAACTTGGAAATAGAACGCTGAAAACCCAGAAGGTGGGAGCAGGTTAGTGTCTCACAACGCATGCTAAAAACTTGCTCTTTTTCTTAACGAAGGGGGTTATGATTTTTTGGAGGAAGATGCCCTTGCTGCCACATGGATGCTCATGGATCTCAGGAATCTTGCATGCATCGCGCAATGAGGCACCAAATGTGGAATGGTGCTGCAGAGCCACATCTCTGCGTGCGTCCCTGATGTTCAGATATTAAGTGCGGGTGTCTTCAAAGGAAAGCTGATCTGCAGAGCCTTTCCTGGGTAGAGGCAATGAGGTGCTTGTCCCTTGGTACACACAGGGAATAAATTTGCACACAACACCAAGGAGAGCTGCAAAAATATACGCTGATTTTCAAGGTAGAGTCTCTTGGGCAGAAGGGACTTCTGGGTGATCCCTCAAAGGAACCTTTCATCTGGCAATTTCAGCAAACAAAAAGTAACAAATCATTAAAATCAAACAGCTCATTAAGGAGAGCTGTCTATAAGCACTAAATAGTTTGTTGTTCAACAGGACTCCATGGCCTTTTTTAATTTAAGTTTGAAAATGCAGGAAATTAGAAGGCAGATGGGATAAAATGGAGGGTGGGAGAAGATCCAAAGAAAGAAGAATGGCAGTTAAGGTGATGGGAGTATGCAGAATCAGTGGGTCTAACCAGCAGAATAGGAGAATTATGGGGAAATAATTGTAAACAAGTGAAAACGCTAGGAGGATTAAGGTAAATTCAACAGTAAAAATCATGCTGAGGTAATATTTAAAGTGGGGGGGCGGACGATTTAGATGTTTAGAATAGAATATGCAGTAATGATGGGAAACTTAAAAGAACCATGGGAGCTGAAGAAGGGACGCCAATGATTGCATTATTTTATTGGTGAAAGCATAATTCTGGAAAATAAACTTCCAATAAAAAATATTTATTTTTAAAGAGAAAGCAGATGTGACAAGTAAAACCAAGGCGATATGACTAAAAAAATTATTAAAATGATTAAAAGCACAACCTTTTAAATATGCCTCTTTGAGCTCTTATAAACTAGGCATGTTGGCTGACAGAAGCTAAACAGCCAAGAAGAAGAAGAAGATATGCAGCTAAGTACCGTTGCCTGTCACCCCAATCTCCAAGAGGTGTGAGAGTCCAGGGGTTTCAGACGCTTACCCAGGGTCCGGGTTTCCTACTGGAAATGAGGCACAGCAGAGACTGTGGTGTCTTTTGTGGGACGTATCATCACGGAAGCCATCGGCTACAACATTTCCTGTTGCCTAGAGTGGACACACAGGGGAATGTTACTCCAGACAGGGAGGACTTCCTGTCATACCTGCTCGCATGAGTGAGGAGGGATAATCCTTAATCAATATATCCTCTCCTACTTTCCTCAACATTCCCACACCCTTATTTACATATATACACAACCTGAGCATATGATTAACACACAAAAGGGTCTTGTTTCTCCAATAGCTGCAGCCTTGGATTCAAGCAGAAATCAGCCATGACACTCTACTTGCTGTTTTTTCTCCAGTTTCTCGCTCACATCACAGCCAGCTCTGAAATTCTACTTCAAACTCTGCCTTGTCTTCAAATTCACTCTGAGTTGAAGGAGGGGCCCTTTCTATTTGCCCTCTGACACAGAGCTCCCTCTCTTTGTTTCCCTAATGGCTCGTTACCTTCCCTTTGTTCTCTAAATGGCTCATCAGGAAACAGGCCTGGCTTATTTTTTAACATTTACTGGACCCAGGAATTTAGGGGAGTCTGGTCCCCACAAACCCACAACACTATGTTCTGTCCAGAGGCCCCAAGGAATAGGCTGCATCTCCACACAGCGCTAGAGATGGCCACGATCATAGATGCACATGAACCTCAGCAGAGGTGGGGAGCACTCGGCTCACACCCACATGGAACTAAGAGTATGAGAGAGGGAAGGAAGAAACATTGGCAATGGGGAGACAGCACACTACACAACAAAAAAGAAAGGCAGTCATACAACAGGTGTGTTCCAAAATCTCTACTAGTCCCTTGACATGTTACTCTCTGGGCACAATAATAATAATAATAATAATAATAATAATAATAATAATAATTTATTATTTATACCCCGCCCATCTGGCTGGGCTTCCCCGGCCACTCTGGGCGGCTTCCAAAAGAATATTAAAATACTATAATACATCAAACATTAAAAGCTTCCCGAAACAGGGCTGCCTTCAGATGTCTTCTAAAAGCCTGGTAGTTGTTGTTCTCTTTGACATCTGGTGGGAGGGTGTTCCACAGGGAAGGCGCCACTACCGAGAAGGCCCTCTGCCTGGTTCCCTGTAACTTGGCTTCTCGCAGTGAGGGAGCCGCCAGAAGGCCCTCGGTGCTGGACCTCAGTGTCCGGGTAGAACAATGGGGGTGGAGACGCTCCTTCAGATATACTGGACCAAGGCCGTTTGGGGCTTTAAAGGTCAGCACCAACACTTTGAATTGTGCTCGGAAACGTACTGGGAGCCAATGCAGATCTCTCAGGTGTTATGTGGTCCCAGCGGCCAGTCCCAGTCACCAGTCTAGCTGCCGCATTCTGGATTAGTTGTAGTTTCCGGGTCACCTTCAAAGGTAGCCCCACGTAGAGCGCATTGCAGTAATCCAAGCGGGAGATAACCAGAGCATGCACCACTCCGGCGAGGCAGTCCGCAGGCAGATAGGGTCTCAGCCTGCGTACCAGATGGAGCTGGTAAACAGCTGCCCTGGACACAGATTTGACCTGTGCCTCCATGGACAGCTGTGAGTCCAAAATGACTCCCAGGCTGCGCACCTGGTCCTTCAGGGGCACAGTTACCCCATTCAGGACCAGGGAATCCTCCACACCTGCCCGCCTCCTGTCCCCCAAAAACAGTACTTCTGTCTTGTCAGGATTCAACCTCAATCTGTTAGCCGCCATCCAACCTCCAACCGCCTCCAGGCACTCACACAGGACCTTCACTGCCTTCACTGGTTCTGATTTGAAAGAGAGGTAGAGCTGGGTATCATCCGCATACTGATGAACACCCAGCCCAAATCCCCTGATGATCTCCCCACTGAGAGTCCCACTCAGTCACAACCAAAGGTGAAAAGACCAATTACCCCACATTAGTAAACGAAAAAAGTGGGCTACAATCCTAAGGATAGTTTCTTGGATGGAAGTCTTGACACAGAAGAGGAAGGCTATGGGAGCCTGATTATGTCATTGCTTCCACAACTGCATTGAAAGGTAGGTAGGCTAAGTCTCAAACTACCTGGTCAAGGTTGCTACCACCCCCTTCTTCACAGATAGGAGGGAATTCTGGGATATAAAAGAAATCGCTTATAAAGGGACTTGCAGACTGTGTGCCCTGCACTTGTCAGCCAAATCCCCCTCAAGTTATCGGGGAAACAGCTGCTTTTCCTACTCCACAGCCTGCTCTTTTCTCACTCTTTCATCAGAGTAGTATGAACCAGCAGCTAGGCATTTCCCCAGCAGCGTGAGTCGTTTCTTAACAATCCCACATTCCTTTATAGTCGGCGATGCCCACTCATTGGATGAAGCAGGATGTGAAAGGGCTGGGTGGGGGAGGGAAAAATCGGAGATTTCTGACCGCAGCAGAAAAACGCAACCCTTAAACTGAGCTCCCGGGCCCACAACAGTCTCTCTGGGGGAAATAAAACTTTCGAGCGCATCAAAATGGTTTCCGCTGCAGGCAGGTGCAAAAATAAAACCCCCGCTGAAAAGACCCAAAGCCGGCACAGCGAGGACCCGCTTTGCAATATTAGGGTCGCCCCTAAGATACCACCTGCCTGCGTGCGCGGGGCGAGGTCGGTCAAATCCAGGCCGCCGCCCCCGCCGCCCCCTCCCTCCCTCTCTCGGGCGCGAGCAGCGGAGGCGTGAGCGAGAGACAAGGAGGCTTCGAGGTGCCTTTAGCCCCGCCCTGCGCCCGGCCGGGAAGGGAAGGGGCGGAGCCACGCGCTCCTACTATAAAGGAGCCCTCGGGGGGAGGAGGGAGGCGCGCCCTTGTTTTCTGCTTCTGTCGTCTAGAGTGTAAGGCGCAGCTTTTTCTTTCCGGAAGGTAGCAAGCGGGTGATCGCCTGAAACAAAGTCGCAGCCATGCGGGAGATCGTGCACATGCAAGCCGGCCAGTGCGGGAATCAGATTGGAGCCAAGGTATCATGGGAAAGCGGGGGCAAGGGAATCTGGGGGGGAGGTTCTATTGTTGGTAAGAACCGAGTGTGTGGGGACCAGCCGTGTCGTTTCCTTTTCTTAGAATAATAATAATGATGATGATGATTAATAAATTTACTATTTATGCCCCGCCCATCTGGCTGAGTTTCCCCAGCCACTCTTGCGTCTCCAATGAAAGGCATTAATCGCCACCTAAGAATTAAGATGAAGGATTGGGGGAGGGCAAAGCACTAGGAAAACCCTCCCCGGGGTTATGTCTACGGTGCGCCTCCTCTTTCGCAAGCCTGGGATACACAGACCATTTTTCCCTGCCGCTTCATAGGGCAGATCTTGCGGGAAACAATAAAGGCCTTCGCTTCCCATCGGGGCCAGATCTGTCTCACACAGTTGCAGCAATCCAGTTATAACGATAAGCTTTTAGGTTGCCTCGCCCCTCTGCAAAGGATGCAGCCTGTATCTGAAGCAGCGTGATGGTGCAAAGCCGGAAACCAATTGGCTTCTTTCTTTGTTAAACAAGCCCTCCCCCAACAGTATGTCCATCCGTGAAATTTAACAATCCTGCCTTCTTATGCCCTGTTGGCATTGCTTTGTGTGAAGGGAATCTGTCTCGTCATGGCGCAGAGGATCATGTGCTTGCAGTATGGTGGCTAAGGTGTGGCCGCAGCAGCTGCACGTGTTAAGTCATGCTTCCTCGTCGCACTTGCTAAATTGCTCTGCAAAATTCCCATTTCAGTTCTGGGAGGTCATCAGCGACGAGCACGGCATTGACCCGACAGGCAGCTACCATGGAGACAGTGACCTGCAGCTTGAGAGGATCAACGTCTACTACAATGAAGCTGCCGGTAAAAATGGAGTGCTTGTCTTTTTAAGGAAGTGCTTCTAGCTGTCTGCCTCCGGAAATAAGTCTGTTGCCCATTTACAGAAATCTTGATTGATAGATTGCATGGCTTCCAACTAATTAAATCTGCAGATAAATACGCAGTTCTTGCAAAGAGCCTTTTTATTTTTATAAACAGATGCTATTCACATTTTTGTGTCTAGCCCCACCTTAGAAGAATTTCCTTCTGTGTGAGGGGAATGGGAAGAATTTCTTTGTTCTAAGAGGCAGCCTGGCTGCCATAAGCTCCCTAATTATGTGTTTTCAAACACAGGGTTTTTTGCTTGGGAGGGGAAACATTGACATTGTTGCTTCTGGATGTCAAAGGTTATTTATGATTTCTGTAATTGAAAATAAATAACCTTGTAATAATAAAACTTCGCAGACAAAATTTTCCATGGGTACCTATGAAGTACAGGTGGGGAAGTGGCTCTGGCTGCTGTGGTCTATGCACACATGCGCGCACACACACACACACACACACACAGGCCAACCTTGACAGGTGAGCAGGACGTACCACCTGCCAATCACCAGATGTCGGGTGATAATAATAATTTATTATACCCCGCCCATATGGCTGTATTTCCCCAGCCACTCTGGGCGACTCCCAGCAGAACATTAAAGACATGGCAAAAGATGAAATATTAAAAACTTTCCCTAAACAGGGCTGCTTTCAGGTGTCTTACATCAGATAGTTGCTTATTTCCTTGACATCTGATGGGAGGGCATTCCACAGGGAGGGCACCACCCTGAAGGCCCTCTGTCTGGTTACCTGCAACCTCACTTCTCGCAGGGAGGGAACTGCCAGAAGGCCCTTGGAGCTGAACCTCAGTGTCCAGGTTGAACAATGGAGCTGGAGACGCTCCTTCAGGTATACTGGGCCAAGGCTGTTTAGGGCTTTAAAGGTCAGCACCAACACTTTGAATTGTGCTTGGATACGTAATAAGATCCCTGACTTACTTCAAAGGGGATTGCGGTAACAGCTGATGGGCCACAACTTAGCTAGGTGGGCTATGGGGAGGGACCAGTTCAGTGGTAGAGCAGGTGCATCTCAAGTTAAAAGGACTGGATAGTGGGTGATGTGAAAGACCTGGCAGACGAGGGGAGAATGATGCTTTCTTTCCTCTGGGCTTGTACAAAGGTGTCGCTATGTAAAGGCATAACCGAGGCTAGAGCATGATTAAGGCCTGTTTTCTGAAGCTGATGCCAGAAACCTGCTTTCTTTGTATGGTTGATTTTGCTGACTAAATACCTTAGAGAATAGCGGTTGACAGTGGTTGCCATTCAAAATCTGTTCACAATAAGTGCTGCTACTTGATATAAAATTCTTTTCTGAGTAACGCTGAGGGTTGCCAAGAGCACAGTAGACTGCAGATAATTTAACAAGGTCACTGCATCCATAAATCTTTCTTTTGTTCTCCCTGCAGGCAACAAGTATGTCCCCCGTGCAGTCCTGGTGGACTTGGAGCCTGGCACAATGGATTCGGTCCGGTCTGGACCATTCGGCCAGATCTTTCGGCCTGACAATTTTGTCTTTGGTATGTAATATTCTTTTGGTGACTGTAGTCTCCCTTCTTGACAGGAGCACAATGTATCTTGTCATTCCAAATGTTCTGCAGATCTCATCCCTATGCAAAACAGCTGACTCTTCTGCCTGTCCTGGGAGCCACTTGAATTCAGCTATGAGGAATGTTTGACTAATCCGATACATTCTCCCTATAACTTTTGATCATGTACTGAAACAAGGGCAAGGCTAGTTCTGCCAGTTGGCAGAAAGGTGGCACATCTCCAGGTATATGCAGTAGGTGAAGTGGTAGAAAGATCTGACCTTCCTCTGAGTTTCATCATCCCCTACCCCTCAAATTGCCAAAGGTATAAAAGCTCATGATATTTGATCCAATGTACTTTTCCAGAGTTGGGTCTTTAAACACTATATCTGAGAACCAGAGGAAAATAAACTGGTTTTGTGGGCTGGGGCTGGACATGGCTTATAAGAGGAACAGTTGGACCAGAAATCAATAATTGCCAATTTGTTTCTTTATCCTTGTATTTCTGCTTCTTCCTTTAGGCCAGAGTGGTGCTGGGAATAACTGGGCCAAGGGCCACTACACAGAGGGAGCTGAGCTGGTGGACTCTGTGCTGGATGTGGTGAGGAAGGAGTCTGAGAGTTGCGACTGCTTGCAGGGCTTTCAGCTGACCCATTCCCTGGGTGGTGGCACAGGCTCCGGGATGGGGACACTCCTCATCAGCAAGATCCGGGAGGAGTATCCCGACCGGATCATGAACACGTTCAGTGTGATGCCGTCCCCTAAGGTGTCGGACACGGTGGTGGAGCCCTACAATGCCACGCTGTCCGTCCACCAGCTGGTGGAGAACACGGATGAAACCTTCTGTATTGACAATGAGGCCTTGTACGATATCTGCTTCCGCACTCTCAAGCTCACGACTCCGACGTACGGGGACCTCAACCACTTGGTTTCGGCCACCATGAGCGGCGTCACCACCTGCCTGCGGTTCCCTGGCCAACTGAATGCCGACCTCCGCAAGCTGGCGGTCAACATGGTGCCATTCCCTCGCCTGCACTTCTTCATGCCCGGCTTTGCTCCCCTCACGAGCCGCGGAAGCCAGCAGTACCGGGCCGTGTCGGTGCCAGAGCTCACCCAGCAATTGTTTGATTCCAAGAACATGATGGCGGCCTGTGACCCACGCCATGGGCGCTACCTGACGGTGGCGGCCATTTTCCGAGGCAGAATGTCCATGAAGGAAGTGGATGAGCAGATGCTGAACGTCCAGAACAAGAACAGCAGCTACTTTGTCGAGTGGATCCCCAACAACGTGAAGACGGCCGTGTGCGACATCCCTCCGCGAGGCCTCAAGATGTCCGCCACCTTCATTGGCAACAGCACAGCCATCCAGGAGCTCTTCAAGCGCATCTCCGAGCAGTTCACGGCCATGTTCCGCCGAAAGGCCTTCCTGCACTGGTACACCGGAGAGGGCATGGATGAGATGGAGTTCACAGAGGCCGAGAGCAACATGAACGACCTGGTCTCCGAATACCAGCAATATCAAGACGCCACAGCGGACGAGCAAGGAGAGTTTGAAGAGGAAGGCGAGGAGGACGAGGCTTAGGATGGCGGTGGTTTAGGGGCAAGTGTTTTGGGGCACAGTCTGTTCAGCTCTGCTGCTGCATGCTTTTTCAGTTCAACTTGGTGCTTTCACTGTTGATTTCCCTCATTGCCCAAACCCTTTGATTTGGAAGCACTTTTATAGGTCATGAAAGCATTTCACCATAATAATGAAAAATGGGTCCTATGAAGCTGAAAGTGAACTTTGTAAACTTTACCCTTAAAAATATATTTACTTCCTTATTACGACAACTGTTGTCGTTCAGCCAGTTGGGAAAGCTATTGATCACACCATTGTACTGCAGCTGTTTTATAAAAATTATAAATTTATATAAATTTATAATTGTTATAAATTTTTGCAGAGGTTACCTATATCAAACGTTATTTGAAATAGACTTCTCAGCTGCTCCATAGACAAGGAAGCTAGCTATACAAGCCATATTGAAAATTCAGGAATCTAGAAATAGTAGTTTGGAAGGCCATTGAGGAACAACCTGAGAACACCTCTTCACATTTTGCAAGCATGAAAGAGAAGAAATTCGTACAGCAGCTTCCCCTAACTTGGCCCTTCTAGCTGTTTTGGATTACACCACCACTAGGCCTAGTTGGAGAAGGACGCTCTACCAAATTCTAGAGGTGTATGCTCAGCTAATTTTGGATATTCCCTGCCCTCAAAAAATGTCCTTGTATTGCCACAATGCACAGTATAGAAATTTGCAACCTGAATTGTGTGTTAGATGTTCGACAGTTTAAATTTTAATTGCAACATTTGCGGTTGTTGCGCTGCATACCTCAAAGGATGCAGATACTTAAATCATGACTGATTCATGGATAACTTTTTCTTCAGAGGGAGGAGTTTGCCACTGAGTTGTACAGTTTATCTTCAGTTCCATAGTTAGATTATATTTGGGGTATTAATTGCTCAATGACGTATGTCCCATGTTCCCTAAAAAAATCTGGCTTTTAAACCTTTCCATTTTAAGAGAATAAAAAGCTTGAAAATGAGGGGGGAAAGCAGCAAGAAGACTACAAATAGAGCAGGCATGGATTCTGATAGCAGTGATAAAGCACGTTTTTTGTGGCATTTTTGTGTAAACATTAAGAATCTGTCATGAACTCAAACTGTTCAATGGTTTTTGTGTGGTGTTAAATATTGAGGACTCTATAAAGGCATGTGTTCTGAATAATGACTGTTTTCTTCAAGATAGATCATACTGTACATCTATTAAAACTAATGCACTTCCCAATGTTCCTTTTAAAGTTGCTAAGAAACACGAGCAGTCCTTAATAGCCAAAAGGCAGATTTTAATGCTCATTTAAGTGTAAAAACCCCGAAAGGTTAAGATACAGCCAAACTGTTGACATGAGAAGCATGTTACAACTTTGGTGCAATAACAGGAAGAAATTTGATTCCCTTTCTCTCCCCCATACCAGATTAAGCTGATTAAAGTGGACTTATCGTCCTGTCCGCCCCATGAGTAGGAACAGCAAAGAAACTGCTGCTTATCAATTATTATTTATTGAATTTCTATACTGCTCTATACCCATAGATCTCAGGGTGGTTCAGTAACAACTGGCAACATTTCATAGAAGAAACTTTTCCACCACTCTGTTAAATTCGTCTGCAAAGCGTAGGTGCAAATTATGTTTTCCTTCCGGCATCAAATGCAACCTGAAACAAACAAAAAAAAAACCACTGGATAAATTCTAGGTGTACAGGAAACACGGCAAGCATTTATTACTTAAACCTACACTCTGCCCAAGTGCATGCAAGAAGCCAGCTTGCTAGAAAGATTTGTATTTTCATATTTGGAATTGATATCTCAAAGCATCTGTGTCATAATTTATGGACATTCATGGAGGTGTCTGACTTTGAGCATGCTACAATTATTTCCCGGTCCATGCTCATCTTTTTCAAATGGACATGTCTAAAATAAAAAAAGCCCCTATGAAAAGAAGCAACATAATCTGCAGGACATGACTGCAGAGGAGTCATGTCATAGCAAAGTGTTATGAGCTGCTGTGGCCATTTCAACATTCAAAGCAAGCACTGAATTGTCAGGCTTATGTGCCTGTCCGACGTGGGCAAATTTGGAAACAAGTTTCAGTGAAACTTAAGCTCGCAGTCTTCGTTGTCTTGCTATCTCTACAAAACTACTGGATTTTAAAAAATGATCCCTTAAGGATTGTTTTAGCAAGGTGGTTCATTTGAACTATGACAACATCACTGCGCTATTCACTGCAGAGCATTCAAGACAGCTATTTTGTAGCTGCTACAGTATAGATTGCCTCCATTGTACCATGGAGTTTTGAAACTGTTGCTAACAGTTTCTAACTTCCTAATGCCGGTGTCTAATTTTGGAAGCAGGTCCTTGAGTTTTCATCTCAAGTTACTGACCCCAGACGCTTTGCTGAATTGCAGAAAATTGCGAAATGAATTTTGTGCTGGTTTGTTCAAGCTGCTCTTTCTACTTGCATTCAGAAATTGCATCTACTGTGCACAAATCTTTCCTATGGGATGGATCTGTCTGCTTGTGAGTATTTCTACAATATCGTGGCTGGAAGCATTCTTTCCAATGATTGCAGAAGCCTGCAAAGTGGTTTGTTCTGAGCAACTGGAGAAGCTTTTTAATCTGTTCACATAATTTTTAGCTTTAGTTTCTCCTGCCCACCTCCCCAAGAAAAACAGACTTACTGTGAACCCTTGATATGCTTGTGAAGATATTCAGGGTGAAAGCGTGGAACCAAGGGATCTTTTTCTCCGTGGATTATTAACGTTGGGCAGTGAATAAGAGGCAGCAAAGACTGACAGATACTGCCTGGGGATGGGAAGTGGAAAAAAATGTCAAGATAATTTCCTTATTTATTTACTTTGAAATGATAATATGCTTCACTGGGGAAATGTGATGCTAACACCACCTACTTCCTCCTTGCAAAGGAAGTGAAATAGTTGATTCTTCTGGCTGCAAAAAAAATGGTTTAGTAGAAACTGGATCAGCAACAGGAATTACTACAATGGGAGCAATTCCATGAGTGCCAGTCTCTCTGATTCAGACAAAATTGCCAGGGTTTTCTTCCCCCTTCTCTCAGCATCTAGTTCTGAATTCTTAAGACAACCTGTTCAAGCATGTACTGATATTTGTACTTAAAAATATGTGTCAGAATTTTATTCTGCTTTTGTGGGCAGTTTGCTTCTGTTTCCTTTTATTCCCCATCACAAGTGTCGGCACTTATAAATCTTGAGTTAAATATGTCGACTCAGCTAATGCAGGCAGGATGTTTTGTGTTCTGCACACACAAAATAAATTAGGTTCCAAATAACCCAATTTACTGAGTTCTGTGACCTATACGCCACCCTGATACCATATACAGGTTTACAAAGAAAGGACAACATTACAGGAGTTTAAAAGATGTGCTGGCAAGGCCTGGGAACACTGAGAAAGTGTCATCAGGAAATTAAACAGTGGCTAATAATCTGAGTAGCCCTAATCTCCTGATCTGCATTGCTGGGGTATGTGTGTTAGGCTGTGGTGAAGGTGGAAATCTGTTAGTGGGGTGGGTGTGGGTCTTAATGGAAAGCATTAAGTGGTAGCCGGCAGAAAGGCCAGAAATGGTGTTAGGCTTGCAGATTCCCCCAAAGGAACCAATTCTCACATCCTTCGGCTAGGCCAGCCTGGAACCGGTGCAGCAAATTTTTTATTTCCACCTCTTCTCCCCTGGTTGTCAGAACCTGGGATGCGGTGGCTGATATGCCACTCTGCTTCTCGCCAGCTGGGACTGGGGTAGTAATAATGCAGCTCTAGGTTTACCCAGAAGTCAGTCTCACTGAGTTCATTGGGGGCTGCTCCCAGAATATGTGGGTAGGAGATTGTAGCCAGCCTATTCTGTGCCCTCCAAGTGATTCGACCGCTTTGTCCTTGTTGGACTGAACAGCCATTAGCATTCAGAAAGCTTTTCGTTTTTAAAAAGAAAGCTCTGTTTTTTAAAAAAAGCTCCTTGAAATTAGTCTTGAACGATTATTGCTTTTTTAAACTAAGACTGGCAATGATTGACTTAAGCAGACAGACTTAAGCAGGGAATGTTAACTTTTTTCTGCAAGGTGGAGTAGAAAAGCAGAAATACCTTGTGTGCAATTAGGCAGTGTGTCATTTCCCCTGCAAGATGTTGCAACAGGCTTGCTTACTTAGAAAAGCAGAACCACGAGCAAAATGTACGGATCTGGCTAGCATGACGGTTATTTCAAGGTTGCAGAACTGTTCAAATGGCAGTTCCTCATTTGCAGGTGGATTGCCAATCCAACTCTTAAGAGATTGATGGTGGTGAATCTGGATGTTTCCACCCCACCCCCCGCAATTCCTACTCTCAGCAGCTCAGAAGCTTCTTTCGCCTTGCAGGTAGCATGGTGCTTTTCCAACCAACTGTCACCAGTAAAAAACAAACTTCATATGACAAGGAAGGTAAAATGACAGCTGGGGAAACAGTCTGCACTTGAAAAGTTTATCCCATGGCAGCCCTGTGTCAAAAGGTAAAAGGTAAAAGACCCCTGGATGGTTAAGTCCAGTCAAAGGTGACTATGGGGTGCAGTGCTCATCTCACTTTCAGGCCAAAGGAGCCGGCGTTTGTCCACAGACAGCTTTCTGGGTCATGTGGCCAGCAGGACTAAACTGCTTCTGGTGCAATGGGACACCGTGACGGAAGCCAGAGCACATAGAAACGCCGTTTACCTTCCCGTCGCAGCAGTACCTATTTATCTACTTGCACTGGTGTGCTTTCGAACTGCTCGGTTGGCAGGAGCTGGGACAGAGCAACGGGAGCTCACCCTGTCGCGGGGATTTGAACCGCAACCTTCCGATCGGCAAGCCCAAGAGGCTCAGTGGTTTAGACCACAGCGCTGCCCACATCCCAAAGGAACACACAATTGCGAGGGGAAGTTCATTCATAGCTGCTAAAGGAAGAGCCTCAGCTCTGATCTAAATAATCACTTGGTGAAACGCGGCTATAATCTATGGGAGGAGTTCAATGTCTGCTGAGGTGAATCAGTGCAAACATTTCAGCTGACAGGACATTCTGCCCACTCCTCAGTGTCGCTCTGGGGCTTTTCCTGACCCTACAAGCCAATTTGGGAAGTGGGATCATGAGGGAAGTGAAGGCAAGCCTCCATTGTGCTAATGGAAGCCCTTGTGTAGGCTTTTGCTAATGGAACAAATTAGTTAACTCTGACCCATTGTAATATTTCAGTTATTTTTAAATGATTGCATTTGTATCCCACCTTTTCCCTCTAATCACACAAAGTCAGCATTAATTTTTAAATGCTGGAAGATTCCTGGGAAGAACGTTTGTGGATAAATATGATTCTGAGATACAGCGATGGATAATAGTGAACTGAAATGCAACAAAACAGGGCGGAGACATAAAGCTTATCATTGCCGGCCTCTCTATCTCTTTTTAGCTGCAGGATTTCTTACCATTTGGTTTTTGTGCAAACTGGGAGATTCCATCCACCCAGGCTGCGCAGGTTTTGCTAAAGTAATCGTGGCCATACATTTCTTCCATTGGCTGCCTGGCTCTTTCACTCCATTTTGAAACATCACGGATAGCTGCGGACAAGGGAATGAAATAATAATAATAATAATTTATTATTTATACCCCGCCCATCTGGCTGAGTTTCCCCAGCCACTCTGGGCGGCTCCCAATCAAATGTTAAAAACAGTACAGCATTAAATATTAAAAACTTCCCTAAACAGGGCTGCCTTCAGATGTCTTTTAAAGATGGGATAGCTGCTTATTTCCTTCACATCTGAAGGGAGGGTGTTCCACAGGGCGGGTGCCACTACTGAGAAGACCCTCTCTGTCTGGTTCCCTGTAACCTCACTTCTCGCAATGAGGGAACCGCCAGAAGGCCCTCTGAGCTGGACCTCAGTGTCCGGGCTGAACAATGGGGGTGGAGACACTCCTTCAGGTATACAGGACCAAGGCCGTTTAGGGCTTTAAAGGTCAGCACCAACACTTTGAATTGTGCTCGGAAACGTACTGGGAGCCAATGCAGATCTCTCAGGTGTTATGTGGTCCCAGCGGCCAGTCCCAGTCACCAGTCTAGCTGCCGCATTCTGGATTAATTGCAGTTTCCGGGTCACCTTCAAAGGTAGCCCCACGTAGAGTGCATTGCAGTAGTCCAAGCGGGAGATAACTAGAGCATGCACCACTGGCGAGACAGTCCGCGGGCAGGTAGGGTCTCAGCCTGCGTACCAGGTGGAGCTGGTAGACAGCACCCTGGATGCAGAATTAACCTGCACCTCCATGGACAGCTGTGCTTCCAAAATGACTCCCAGGCTGCGCACCTGGTCCTTCAGGGGCACAGTTACCCCATTCAGGACCAGGGAATCCCCCCCACCCGCCTGCCTCCTGTCCCCCAAAAACAGTACTTCTGTCTTGTCAGGATTCAACCTCAATCTGTTAGCCGCCATCCATCCTCTAACCTCCAGGCGGAAATGTGTATATTAAAAGAAGTATCAAAATCCTGTCTTATTATGGGGGAGCGGGGAACCTTTTGCAGTCCAAGGGCCTCAATGCCCTTCCATGGCTAACTTTTCAGAGCTTCATGCCAGCGGAGGGCAGGGTCAATGCAAATTGATTCACACAATTAAACATGAATCCAGCTCTATTCTGGTATTTTGAGAGAGACAGAACTTCTACCCACTTTCTCCAGATAATTTTAATACATCTTTATTATGCCCCCATTACTCACCTTCTTTCTAGGCTAAAAGGCACCAAACATCGTAACCTTTTCCCACAATGGACTGGATTTAGCCCCACCCCTAATCATTTTGGTTGCACTTTTTCCAACTCTACTGTATCCTATCTTCGCTCCAGTAACTAGAACTGTACACAGTATTCCAAGGCTGTCTGCGCCATAGATGGGTATGGTAACTGCATTTTCAATCTCTTTTGCGAACTAGAATTTTGCCATTTCCACAGCATTTAAACACTGGATCAGCATTTAAATTGAGCTTTCCCTCACATCCTTCAATCCCTTTCTTGGTCAGTAACTGTTAGCTGGGGCCCCACCAGTGTATAATGTAGGGCTGGTAAAAATCCAGACATAGTTGTTGAGATTGGGGGGGGCATTCATGCAATAGCCCCAATGCTGTCTGCCGCTGCCAAGCCCAAACCACTCGTGGCTGCAACAGAACCCAAGCTGCGCCAGAGTCTGAATCAGAGCCACCTGTGCACCCCAATTTTTTATTTTTTATTTTTTTAATCCCAGACATTTGCTTTAAAACATAAATTTCCCTCCAGGTGGCCATGTACAGTGGTGCCCCGCAAGACGAATGCCTCGCAAGACTGAAAACCCGCTAGACGAAAGGGTTTTCCGTTTTGGAGTTGCTTCGCAGGACGAATTCCCCTATGGGCTTGCTTCGCAAGACGAAAATGTCTTGCGAGTCTTGAGATTTTTTTCCCGCTTCCCCCCCCCCTTTATCTAAGCCGCTAAGCCTTTAATAGCCTTTTAGCAGCTAATCCGCTAAGCCGATAAGCCTTTAATAGCCGCTAAACCGCTAATAGCGCTAATCCGTTAAGCCGCTAATAGGGTTGCTTCGCAAGACGAAAAAACCGCTAGACGAAGACACTCGCGGAATGGATTAATTTCGTCTTGCGAGGCACCACTGTACACCCCCCAATAGAGGACATGTCCTGGAATTTCTGGACATATGGCAATCCCAGTATAAAGTTAGGATATTTTGTTCCACAGTACTTCACTTGACCCTTACTCTGAGTTGCACTTGGCATTTTCTCATCCATTCATCCATTTTGGATAAATACAGTTCACTTTGCAATCCTTTTTTTTTTTTTTGTCTTTACTACCCCGAATAATTGGATGTCATTAGCATATTGGCTGCCTCACTGCTCAACTTGGTCGTTTATGAATAAGCTAAAAGCACCAGCAACAATACAGCAGTATGTTAAGATCTCATCTCACTACTAGAAGCTCTCACACTTAAATTTTTACAGAGTTTTTTTTAAATGTAGCAGAAAATGTGAAAATGTTTAGTTTTAAATTGAATTCTTTTTCTGCAGGGTTGTTAATTATAGTAGCTCCCCACCCCCACATTTATGTTCAAGAGCAATTCAACTGTTCCTTAAAACAATTTTTTTCTTTTTTCTTTTTGTAACCACAATCCATGATACTTGATTCAAGAAGGCTTTTAATTCTATTTGCTGCTTATTCAACTGGTGCAAAACAATCTTTTTCTGATTTATCGTTAACTATTTAATAAGAAAAAAAACAAGTATTGTAGGGAGCTGAACAGGTGGATAATCCATTTTCTCCTCACATATATTATGAGTACAATGGGAAAAGATTTTCTTATAATAGACCATTATGATATTTTCATTGTAATGCATTTTTATTATATTGGAGCATTAAGTTTCACATTTAGTAACCAAGCTTCCTTTCTGACAGCTACGAATATAGCTGAATCGTGAATTCTTCGAGCTTACATTACTTCAATTTTTGAAATGTTTATGGTAGTTTAGAAAAGAAAATTAAAGAAAAACGTCAACTTACCCTTTCTACATTAATCTAATACATACCATTGTAAAGTTTCACGTCCTCCTCTGAAACGCTGGGATTGGCTCCCCAAACCACCATTTTGTGGATAAGAGTTGGATTCCTTGCAGCAGCAATGAGTGCTGTTATTCCACCGTCACTCCATCCCAGCAAGGAGAACTTCTTAAACTTCAGTGCCTTGTTTAGTACAGGGAAACAGACTGGAAATAACTGGTTTTTACAGCTGAATGGCTTTACCTGAAGACACAAGTCTCTTCAGAAGCAACCCTTCCCCACCGAAATCAAGGGAATTTACAAGTGGTGGGAGTTTGGCTATGTTGCACCTACTAAATTTCACCTATGGTACTGGAGGCTTGCTAGATCAGGGGTTGCTACCTTGTGGCCCTTCAGATGTTGATGGTCTTGAGCACCCACCAGCTCAGCCAGAATGACCAATGGTCAGGAAAGATGGGAGTTGTAGTCCAGCAATATCTGGAGGGTCACAGATTAGCCACTCCCATACTGTATCCTGACAACCTACAAGAGGGAAGGCAGCTCCCTTCTTCCAGATCATCTAAAGCAGTGTTTCCCAAACTTGAGTCTCCAGATGTTTTCGGGCTACATTGCCTATCATCCCTGACTGCTGGTCCTGCTAGATAAGGATGATGGGAGCTGTAGACGTGTCCTAAGGTGAAAGACTTCTGGGAAAAGATTTATAATGAGTTGAAAAAAATGTTGAAAAATGCATTTATTAAGAAACTAGAAGCCTTTCTACTTGGAATAATAGGATTGAAACTGCCCAGAAAAGATGTTAGACTGTTTTTGTATGCCACTACAGCGGCAAGACTTTTATTAGCCAAAAATTGGAAATCACAAGAGATACCAACAATAGAAGAATGGCAGATGAAGATGTTAGACTTTTTGGAGCTGGCCGACCTGACTGGAAGAATCTGCGACTAGAAAGAAGAGGAGATACATGAGGATTGGAAGAAATTTAAAGAATATTTAGCTAAATATTGTAATATAAGAGAAATAGAAAATTCTTGGAGGTAATAAAAAGGCTTGGGGTAGAATAAGAATTTGTGGTAGTAAATATTAATGATTAGAATATTAATAAAAGAGAAGAAGATAGTAAATGAAAGTTAATTTTATTAGAAATATGATTTGGGAGAACTGTTACACAGGTGATACAATGAAATTCAGTTAGAGGGGATATGAGGAAGTCAGTTATCAATGTAACAAGAATTAGATTTGAAGAAACAAATTTTCTTTGTGTTTAGTCTATTGTTTAGTTTGTTGTGTTGTGTTAGTTTATGTGTTTTTTTGCTTTTTTATTTTTGTCATATATGTGGAAAATCAATAAAAAAATTTGGGGGGCGGGAAGGATGATGGGAGCTGTAGTCCAAAAACAGTTGGAGAGCCAAATTTGGGAAACCGTGATCTAAAGGAATATCCAAACCTTTGTAAAATTAAAATAGAGTAGGGATGACAGCTTTGAGTGAGAGTAGCCCATACATCTTGCCTCATAGGGTGCCAATCCTGCTAGATGATTCTGCGAAGCACAGAGAGGCCTGCCACTTCAGTTATGATGGTTGGTGCCAAGCCATGATGGTAGGTGTGTATGAAGGCTACTAGAACATCCTCTGAGGGTTCGTTGCCACATGCTAGGGCAAGAACCATGCTCATTCTGGAGGTGGAGGGGAGATTAATTGGGTCACCAGATTGTAGGGCTAACATTATTTGCCTTAACCATTTAGGCCAACCCATTTGGTCCTCATTTTCTCTCTTCTCAATCCTCTTTGTGTTTCTCCAGGTGTTTTTCTCCAGAAGTAAGACTGGCTGTTAAGAGCTATGAGAGAAAAAGATTCGGCACCCTCTACCATGTACCGTATTTTTCACTCTATAGGACGCACTTTTCCCCCTCCAAAAATTAAGGGGAAATGTGTGTGCGTCCTATGGAGCGAATGCAGGCTCCTTGGCTTCAGCGATAGCAACGCGAAGCCTCCGAAGCACAGAGGGAGCGCTCCATCCGCGCTCTGGAGGCCTCGCGTTGCTTTCGCTGAAGCCTGGAGAGTGAGAGGGGTCGGTGCGCACTCTACAGGCTTCAGGGATAGCCGCCTGAAGCCTTTGGAGCACAGCGGGAACTTGCGATGCGCTCCAAAGGCTTTGGGTTCCTTTTGCTGAAGCCGGGAGAGCAAGACTCTCCCAGCTTCAGCAGAAAGGGAGAGCTGTGCAGCAGTGGCGTAGCGTGGGTTGTCAGCACCCGGGGCAAGGCAAGTAATTTGCGCCCCCTAACCCTGAGTGAGCCAGGTAGGGGCAGAGAGCTGCGAGTGCGAGCGCGCCCCCCCCCTGATGTTGCGCCCGGTACGGCCGGCCCCCCCTGCACCCCCCACGCTACGCCACTGCTGTGCAGTGCCCCTTCAGCGAAGCGGGAGGAGAAATGGAAGGGGCTCCGTTTCTCCTGCCGCTTCGCTGAAGGGGCGCTGAGCAGAGAGGGGGAGAATTTTTTTTTCCTGTTCTCCCCCTCCTATGGTCCGGTGCGTCCTATAGAGCAAAAAATATGGTACCTCTTTAAGTTGTTTCCTTCAATTACATGCGAATGAATCGAAAGTTTTAGTGACATGCATTTTGGATGCTAATATCTTACACTTGTTTTTGTGTTTGAATAGGCTATACAGTGGTGCCTCGCAAGACGAAATTAATTCATTTTGCGAGTTTTTTCATCTTGCGAGTTTTTTCGTCTTGCGAAGCACGGTTTCAATTTTTTCAAAAAAATCTTCAAAAACCTCAAAAAAGGCTACCACACCGCGTGCTATGAGTTGCTCCCCGAAGTCAAGTCGCAACTGCACCTCTTCAAGCAATGCACCCTGTATTACTGTAACGGTTTTAAGAAAAAGGAAACAAAATTGCAAGACGTTTCCGTCTTGCGAAGTAAGCCCATAGGGAAATTCCTCTCGCGAAGCAACTCAAAAAACGAAAAACTCTTTCGTCTTGCGAGTTTTTTGTCTTGAGAGGCATTCGTCTTGCGAGGTACCACTGTATATAATGGTGAGTTTTTTAAAAAAGGAATTAAGCTGAATAGTCTTTGAAAGGAATAGGTTGCTAAAGCAAAAAGGAGACAGAGGTGTCCTGCAACAGAGATATCGTGCTACTAAACAGTTAATCATTTTCATAAAGTTTCTGAGCCACAAACTCTGAGGCTCAAGTTTTGCTTGCTGTGTTTACTCCCACAACTAACATTCTAATACCCCAGGGAAGGAACAATTCAGTTCTCCAAAGGGTGTTCCTTAGAAGGACAAATTTACCTGCATCAAGTCCACAGCATCTTTTGCATCTCTTTCAAAAAAATCTTCAGGGAAATCTCGAAGTGGGGGGATTGACTTTCCATACCCGCGAGGATCCCAGGCTACAAGTGTGAATTGCTGCTTGTTCATAGACTTCAGCTGTGGTCCAAAATCGGTCTGGCCACTCCCTACAAAAAATAGGTGAAATAATTGCACCAAAACAGACAATCGTTATGCCCAGGGCTGTTTTCAGCTGGAACTCAGTCCTAGCACTGCTGAAGTGGACGCCATTGCCATTATAAGAGAATAACAGTGAGTTCTGGCACCTCTTTTTCTAGAAAAAAAAGCACTGGTATGCACATTTTAAGTTTAAAAGGAAACTCTGCCTTATGGGTACCACCCAATAAACCAACTTTGTGTCTTTATTTCTCTGCTCAAGGAGTTACAGATCTGACATAATATCCTACAGCTACTGACCACAGTCACAGATACTCTCTTACAATGATGAGCAATTGGAAATTAAGCCCCAACAGCTATATTTACAGTGGTACCTCTGGTTACAAACTTAATTCGTTCCGGAGGTCCGTTCTTAATCTGAAACCGTTCTTAACCTGAGGTACCACTTTAGCTAATGGGGCCTCCTGCTGCCGCCGCGCCACCAGAGCGTGATTTCTGTTGACATCCTGGGGCTGTGTTTGTAACCCAAGGTACCACTGTACTTAATATCTATGCCCCATATGCTTACAATCAATGGTATGAGGACACCTTTTGACCAGGGAAATGTCGCCCAATGCACCAGACTTGTTCTAAGAATTGTTCTTGGTTACACTGTAGTGGCTTGGTGCAAGAGAGGTCAGGACTCATTTGACAGTTGCGGAGAAGGGGGAAATTCAACAGGTGTAGCTTGCGTGATAACTCTCATCACCAAGGAAGACCACATGGTGGGATATGTGCATAAGAACATAAGAAGAGCCCAATGGCCCATCACAGCCAACATCTTGTTCTCATATGGGACAATCAGATGCCCATGGGATGCTCACATTGAGGACCCAAGTACAAGAGCCCTCTCCCTTCCTGTGGTTCTCAGCAGAGAAGCATTAAGGTCTCTAACTGTGGGAGCAGAGCAATAGATTTCATGACTAACAACCATCAAAAGCCTTCTCTTCTATGCCTTTGTCTAGCCCTCTCTATGTTGAAATAAGAGATGAGGCAATAGCTTTTGCGGAGAATTGAAAGCAGCTTGGAATTAAGGGGTGCTGCTCCTCACCTGCACACCTGTCACCCTCTTTTTACCTTTGGCATCCTTGCAAACACCTGTTTGACCAGAGGCAAGAAAAACGTCTCTACACCCAGGCAAGCAATGCCTCTTTCAAATCCAGTTCTAGTTCTACATTCTTAAAAACTGCATATTTGGCCTAAATAGGTAAACAAACATGTAGAAGTCCGTGAACACTCCTGAATTAAATACCGTATTTTTTGCTCTATAAGACTCACTTTTTCCCTCCTAAAAAGTAAGCGGAAATGTGTGTGCGTCTTATGGAGCGAATGCAGGCTGCACAGCTATCCCAGAAGCCAGAACAGCAAGAGGGATTGCTGCTTTCACTGCTCAGCGATCCTTCTTGCTGTTCTGGCTTCTGAGATTCAGAATATTTTTTTTCTTGTTTTTCTCCTCCAAAAACTAGGTGCGTCTTGTGGTCTGGTGCGTCTTATAGAGTGAAAAATACGGTAAGTGGCACAGAAGGCGCCTTATATCTTAGCTACAAAATGGATTACTTCTGTAAGATGGCTATGCTCAGTCTCCACTGTCTGAGGCAGGATGACTGTGAATCAAAAGTGGGGAAAGTTGTACTTGGGTCCAGCTGGTCTGGGTGACCACTGTGAGAAAAAGTTGGTGGACTGAGTTGCTCTTAGCTCCTTACAAGATTTTAAAAAAAATCATTGCCACTCTATAAGAGTGTGAATGGTATGAGTAAGCCTGGTTCTTGTGTATATATGTCTTATCGAGGAAAAGAACATCACCGAGAAAGACCACAAACATAAGACAAAGACCAAAGACGTAAGACAAAAAGATCCAAACCTAACATTCCAGGGAGAAGCAGGACAGCATGGCTTCCACTTCCCGTTTGCTGATAATGTAGTCGGACGCCATTCACTTCAACTTTAGCTGAGGTTACTGAAGTGCTAGAGGAAATATCAGCCCCCCCCAAACAAATAACATTTTAGCTTTATAACACCTGAATTGGAGGATCAGACTGCCCAGTCTTACTGTTAAGACTGATGCTGTTAGTGAAAGAAGGATAAAGTGCGGTTGTTTGCAGTTTAGGTATGGATGGAATTTTTTGTCCTGTGCGATAGGAGTGAAGTTGCCAAAAATTAGAAAAACAGAATTGTGCTCTGAGGCTGTTCTTTTAGCAGACTGTGAAAGATTTACTCAGTGCTTTGCCAGCTTTTGAAGGAGGATGGGCCTTCAGCTGCTGGGGAATAAACAAATGAAGCATCCTCCTGTATGGAAACACAGGGTGCTGCTATCCAGCAAAATGGTTCTGTAAGTGCAAGGATTTTTGTTTATGCAGTGGACCCCTCTCTCCTTTCTTTGGGCATCCCCCCGCCCCAAATCTGCTCCAGAGGCAGGTCGGAGGAGAACTCCAGAACAGATTTAACTGCTGGGATTGTTGACTTAAAATCCGGGTACAGTGGACGCTCGGGTTGCAAACGTGATCCGTGCGAGAGGCACGTTTGCAACCTGCAGCATTCACAACGCACAACCCCCGCGTCTGCGCACGCGCGGGTCAGGATTCGGTGCTTCTGCACATGCGCAAAGCGCGATTTAGCGTTTCTGCGCATGCGCAAGCGCTGAAACCTGGAAGTAACCCGTTCCGGTACTTCCGATTTCGGCGCGGTGTGCAACCCGAAATCGCACAACCCGAGGTATGACTTTACTCTACAAAAGATGAGGAACAGCAGTGCGTTACTGCGACATTTGTAAACCAAATCCTTCAGCCTCATTTGATCTGAGTTTCTTCTCCCACACAGATCTCCTTACAATCCAAATTCAGAACTATCAATTACATTCCGTTGTGAAGTGAGTAATGTCACTTACTAATTGCATGCTGGTATTTTAGTTATTAAATAGGCGTATAGGTGCAGAAAAAAAGTAAAACTGAGATTTGATGCTCTTAAAGGAACGGAGCAACCATTTCGAGTTATATTAAAACATCGCTCCCAGGGTTCTGTCAGGCTCCCCTGACAGATAAATGTTGGACTCCAACTCTCCTGTTCTGGAGTCATACTTCTTTAAGGAATGGCACCCAGAATGCATAATATTCTCCTGAGCTTCCAATAAAATGCTCAACATGGCCTTGCTTCCACCATTTCCCTTGTTTTAGTCAGTATCTGCTGTTTTAGTCAGTATCTGCCAGTCTGTTGAGTTAATGACTAACAAAGGCACAAAAAGATAATGGCTCCACTAATCTAGACATTGGACTGGGGAGCGGGGAAGTGTGATACCAGCAACTGAACCAGCTTTATATGTTTATTTGGGAAGGAAAACCGAATCGCAGGGGCAACAACTGCAATACTGCAAGCTCACAGCTCTCGTTCAGCTACTTATAGTGCATATGGTGCTTGCTTATAATCAAATCTTGGGAAGGATTCCTGTTCTTCTGCAACTGTGCTGTTTTCACATGGGACTTTCTGGATGTCCCGTGATCATGTGATAAAAGGAGCCGTGCGCGGCCAGGATTTATGTTAGGGGGTGCAGAACCGAGCTATCTGCAAGTATTTTTTATTTATTTATGGCTAGGAGTTATTTCTCTTTGTTTTCCGATGAATTTCTTATCAAACAAACAAACAAATATTAAATTAAATTTAAAAATAATATCGGTGTGGCGCGAGCAAATCTTTATGCAGAAAGTGTGGCCCAGAGAAAAAAAGTTTGGGAACCACCGGGCTGCGCGCTATGCTCTCTACCCTTCCACGTTAGGCACGCACGGGTCTCCTCCCCCGTCCTTCAACGTTCTGCCCACCGCCCCGTGGTCGTCGGAAGCCACCGACTGCGCGCGCGCACAATCCCTCCCCCGCCTTCCCGTCTCTAAGTCGCTGAGGCTGCAAAGCCTCCCCCGCCTCGTCTGTCCGCCCCGTCTCAACAGGGAATTTACCCGTAGGAAGCAGCCGGCGCCTGGGAGACCCGCAGCGTTGCTCCCCCCTGCGCGGAGCTGGAGAGCTGCGAGAGAAGGCGCCGCAGCAACAGCCCTCCGCTTCTCGGCCGAGCCATGGCCCTTTCTGGTTCTGCCGCGCGGTGGCTCCGCCTTCGCCTTCCCAAGGGAAGGACGGGGGACCGAGCGGCGGATCCTCGAAGGGTTAACAGGCGCCGATTTCACAACCAAGCTGCAGGCCGGGCAGGAGAAGCAGGGCTGGCCCTATCGTTATTAGGCAGGCTGAGGCGACCCATTTGGCGTGCGGAGGGTTTTGGTTTAGTTTTTGGCTTTTAATCAGACCTACAAGCTAAACAATTTCCAAAAAAAATTAAAGGGAAAAATGGATTTTGTTATGTGCAAATGGCTTAGATACCTATTAGGTCCATAAATTACCATATAGCATATATAGCTGTAGCAGGAACCCCCCACCCCAATCATTCAGTTTGTACAAACTTCACACACTC
This sequence comes from Podarcis pityusensis, assembly GCF_964106645.2. Lineage (NCBI taxonomy): Eukaryota > Metazoa > Chordata > Lepidosauria > Squamata > Lacertidae > Podarcis > Podarcis pityusensis. The sequence continues at coordinate 66,187,600 of NC_138031.1, forward strand.
ACACACTACATATGCCACACTTCTGTTATAAATTCATAGAAAAATCAACCATACATCGGATTTGCACTGTTCCATTTTTATTTTACTCCATATGACAAGGACTATCAAAGGGGGGTGGCTTGGTTCTGGTCAGCCATAATCCCTTCACCATCCCAGCACATCCACAGGAGCCCTGCCCAGTTGCTATGCCAACCCTGATGGTCCTAGACAGAAGACCATCAAGATCACAAAGAACTTGCATATGGGAGTGGATTCAGCATGGACTGAAACAAAGGACAATGATCAGATCTTCCCTCTGGGGGCAGGAAACTGCCAACTCCCCTTTGTCTCCTGGAAGTGACTCATGGGGAGGGGGAAAGAAGGAACTAGCCAGGTGACAGGACACTCAGGTTACCACCACAACTCCTCCCTCAACCCCTCCTTTCTGTAATGTATGCATGATGTTTCTGGGGGGTGGGCTTGACCTAGAGGATGGGAATTTCAAAAGTTTTTATAAGGTCTTGCACACCATCTTTCTGGGTCTTTCCTCTCTCTTGCAAGTGAGGGGAACACCCTGTTGCAACAGTTCAATAAAGGCCAAGCCTACAGGCTGCTGTTTTGCTCCAAGTTATCCTGGTTGGTGTCTTTATTTTGTCCAAGGGAGCCCTCGGATTTTTCCGGTAACATAGCATATAGGGACACGGGTGGCTCTGTGGGTTAAACCACAGAGCCTAAGACTTGCCGATCATGAGGTCGGCAGTTCGAATCCCTGCAACGGGGTGAGCTCCCGTTGCTCGGTTCCTGCTCCTGCCAGCCTAGCAGTTCGAAAGCATGTCAAAGTGCAAGTAGATAAATAGGTACCGCTCTGGCGGGGGGGGGGGAGAACTCATTGGGGGCTGCGTCAACTAGGACAAGTTGAATGAAGCCTCAATGTTCTGGTGCAGTTTATCACAATACAGTGGTATACATCAGGTTAAGTACTTAATTCATTCTGGAGGTCCGTTCTTAACCTGAAACTGTTCTTAACCTGAAGCACCACTTTATCTAATGGGGCCTCCCGCTGCTGCTGCCGCCCCACCACCCCACGATTTCTGTTCTCATCCTGAAGCAAAGTTCTTAACCTGAGGTACTATTTCTGGGTTAGCGGAGTCTGTAACCTGAAGCATCCGTAACCCAAGGTACCATTGTATAGTGGTACCTCTGGATGCGAACGGGATCCGTTCCGGAGCCCCATTCGCATCCTGAGTAGAACGTAACAGGCGTCTGCGCATGCACGGGTCACGTTTTGCCACTTCTGCACATGTGTGTGATGTCATTTTGAGCGCATGCGCGAGCAGCGAAACCTGGAAGTAACGCGTTCCATTACTTCTGGGTCGCCGCGGAGCGTAACCTGAAAACGCTCAACTTGAAGCATATTTAACCCCAGGTATGCCTGTACCAGCTACTGGCGCGCAGGTGTGAGAGGCGTGCTAGAGGACTGGTTCCCTGGCTACATGCTCAACTTCCTGCACCTTATCCAGTGGAGCTCTTTATATTTATGTCTTCATTGCATTCCTAGCCCTCCTTTTCTCCAAGGGGCACAAGGCGATCCTTCCCACTTCCTAGCAACCCTGCGAGTAGCCCAAGCTCACTCAGTCTACTTCTTGGCTGAGTGGAATTTTGAATCTGGGTCTCCACAGCCCTGGTCTGGCACCCTAGGCTGGCCTCAACCAGAGCCAGGGCTTTTTCGGCTGTGGCCCCAATCTGGTGGAACGCTCTGTCTCAAGAGACTAGGGCCCTGCGGGACTTGACATCTTTCCACAGGGCCTGTAAGACAGAGCTGTTCCACCAGGCCTTTGGCCAAGGGACAGTCTGACCCCCTCCTTCTGTAATCCTCATAGAACTCTAGCCCAATGGTTGCCATTAATTTGATTCTGAATTGATTTGAGAATGTATTTTAATTAATTGATTGTGATTTTATGTAAACTGTGCTGTTTTTATTGTTGTTAGCCACACTGAGCCCAGCATTGGCTGGGGAGGGCAGGATATTATTATTATTTATTATTATTATTATTATTATTATTATTATTATTATTATTATTATTATTAACTACCACACTAACTTGTTCTTACAATTTGTTAACTCTGCTAATGATGATAATAACATTTTTATACCCTGTTTTCTACAAAAATACACAGGGCAGCTTTCACAAAGTCTACACAACACAAAATAAGTCATGCAGATACATTTTAAGAGGCAAAATGAAACCTAAAAATGAAACAAACTAGCACATGAAACCAACAGCAGCTAAAAACAAGGAGCAGTTCTAAAAAAACAGTTTAAATAATAATTCTCCCCAAGTCCCAGGATGGTAACAATGTAGATAAAACAGCTTAAAACAAATGGCAGTCACTACCAGAGTGGGTCCCAAAGTATGTATATCTTACACAATAAAAGATTAGGAGGCATGGGGTTATGCGCTAGTTCCCTCGGCTCCAGTTTCTTCTGTCACTGAGGTTCTTTCTTAACCACAATGCGAAATCAGGATTTTAGGCTGCTTCCACAGCTACCAGGGAACTTCATGAGAGTTAACTGTGGTTGCTGTTCATACTGATGTAACATAAAAGCTGCAGCTGAGATTGCACATGCGGATTCCAGGGAAAAGGGAAGAGGAAGTCCTATGGTCCCTTTGCAGCCTCATAGCCATGGTTAAGATATTGTGTATGCTACATCTGGAATGTTTTCACACGCCTGGTCCTTTTAACTACATATAATTCACCCGACGTGTGACCAAAAACACTACCAATACAAATCATTCTACTGTTCTGTAATCCTTCCCTTCTGAGGCCACGCCAAGCTAGATCTGAACTGGAAGGCTTTGCCATGATTTTGACAAAATATGAATTTGTTATTCAAGTATTGCACATATCTAGGTAAAGGTAAAGGACCCCGGGACAGAAAAGTCCAGTTAAAAGCGACTATCTCGCTTTCAGGCAGAGGGAGCTGGTGTTTGTCCACAGACAGCTTTCCGGATCATGTGGCCAACAGGACTAAATCGCTTCTGGTTCAACGGAACACTGTGATGGAAACCAGAGCACACGAAAATGCCATTTACCTTCCCACCACAGTGATACCTATTTATCTACTCTCACTGGTGTGCTTTCAAACTGCTAGGTTGGCATGAGCTGGGACAGAGCAACGGGACCTCACCCCATTGTGGGGATTCGAACTGCCAACCTTCTAATTGACAAGCCCAAGAGGCTCAGTGATTTAGACCACAGCACCACCCACGTCCCTGGTACATATGTATGGTGTGGTGAGTCTGACATCCATAAAACTGGGCTGTTCATAGTGTGCTGACTAATCTCCATGCTGTTAGTATCAAAGACAGAATGGGACTAGCCCAATCCAAAACAACACGGTCCCAAACAATAGCCATAACATTGAGCTACAATGATTAGCCAGACCTAGTCTGAAATCCTGTGCACAGTTCCTTAGGATCAAATCCCATGTACAGGATTGAGTGGCAGATCAATGGCTGAAGGAGCATCTCAACCCCTATTTTTCAGGTCCAGCTCTGAGGTCCTTCTGGTGGTTCCCTCACTGCGAGAAGTGAGGCTACAGGGAACCAGGCAGAGGGCCTTCTTGGCAGTGGCACCCGCCCTGTGGTACACCCTCCTATCAGATGTCAAGGAGATTATCTGTTTTGTAACAAACAAACAAAACTTAAATAAAAACTAATTTAAAAAAGAAGAGCAACAGCAGTGGTATTGCTAGAAAGTGCAGTTTTCTCCAGTCTTTCCTTGCATGGTTCTTACTGAGAGCCAGTGTGGTGTAGTGGTTAAGAGTGGTAGACTCGTAATCTGGGGAACCGGGTTCGCTTCCCCGCTCCTCCACATGCAGCTGCTGGGTGACCTTGGGCCAGTCACACTTCTCTGAAGTCTCTCAGCCCCACTCACCTCACAGAGTGTTTGTTGTGGGGGAGGAAGGGAAAGGAGAATGTTAGCCGCTTTGAGACTCCTTCGGGTAGTAATAAAGCGGGATATCAAATCCAAACTCTTCTTCTATATGCTAATAGTGAGTGACTCAAGATTGATATATGCTTTCAGTTTTTGTATCTGATAATATTTTATTATTTACATTAAAGCTAGAGCAGTCTTGCGTCCATTTATATTGGGGTTTTTTTAATTAAAATTATACAAATACATTCATTTGACGGCAAATTCTATACAGGCAGCACCAGAGCATTCATAATAGCAAAATGTAAAGCAAAATGTCCATACTTTCCCCTGCAAAGTAGTTTATGCTGGTTTATGACTCTCATTTGTTACTCATTTCTGACTCCTGCTTTATTTTGGCAAGGAGATCTATCCTCTGGCTAGCAAAGAGAGCTCTGGCCAGCTTTCCCACCGTTGCTCCTTTGCTCCCTTCCTTCATCAGCCACCTCTGAAACATTTGATAAACTTTTTCCTTTAAGCCATCCCGCTCGTAGTCATGGTCAATTTCCTCCAGATCAGGGTCGCTGAAGCCCAGCTGCCGTGCCGTGGTTTTCCACTTCTTCCCCATATTTTCTCTCACGAGGTTCAGTTGAACTTCCGAAACGAGAGCAGTGTTCTCTGGTGGCGACAAAAGGAAAATGTTTCTTTAGTGCTTTGGTGATGGAACACCGTTGCTTTTGTTCTCAGAGGCAATAGGAAGATCCTGACAAACTCCATCTTGCGTGAGAAACATGGGTGTGAGGGGGCAGGCTGGCCAACCCTGCTGCTAACAGTGAATGCAGGGCTCTGAGTGCATGTCAATCTCTCTCTCTCTCTCTCTCTCTCTCTCTCTCTATATATATGGTAAAGGACCCCTGGACAATTAAGCCCAGTCAAAGGTGACTACGGGGTTGCAGCACTCATCTCGCTTTCAGGCTGAGGGAGCCGGCATTTGTTCACAGACAGCTTTCCAGGTCGTGGCCAGCAAGACTAAACCGCTTCTGGCACAACAGAACACCGTGACGGAAACCAGAGTGCATGAAAACGCCGTTTACCTTCCCGCCACAGTGGTACCTATTTATCTACTTGTGGTGGTATGCTTTCGGACTGCTAGGTTGGCAGGAGCAGGGACAGAGCAAGGTAGTTGTGGGGATTCGAACTGCCAACCTTCTGATCAGAAAGCCCAAGAGGCCCAGTGGTTCAGACCACAGCGCCACCCGCGTCCCTATGTCAATATATTCACCATGGAACCTCCATTTGAGTGTGAATTCTGAGCCAGTCAGAATTGCTTGAAAATGCCACATGACTGCATTGCAAGGCCACAAAGCATGTGCAGAGTTACTTTTCTGCACTTTTTTTTTTTAGCAGCCCACCTGTGTAGACTTCCATGGGATCATAAACCACAGTGGTACAGAATTCCTGATCCCATGGAAGCCTTATAGTCTTTTGTGCAGAAGACTTTCCACTTGCAGATGTCCGTACTTTATGTATTGACATCAAAGGGGGTTGCAGGGAATTCATGCCATGTTGTGGGGGAAGCCACCAGGTATTCTCCTGCTCCCTCCTTTACTCATGGCACCCCTTCTTGTGTAATGAATTCATAAAGGGGCCTAAATACTTTACCGAGGTAAAGTTCGCAAACCGGAACACTACTTCCGGTTTTGCGGAGTTCGTAAACCGAATCGTTTGTAAACAGGACTGTTCTTAAACCGAGGTACCACTGTACTACTACTAAGGGATACAAGCTAGAAGACCAGAATCTTCAGGGTCAGAATCCCAAAATCTGACTGCAAAGTCTGTGTTTTGTGGAGATCACTAACACCTATGTTTCTACAGATTAATATTTTTGTTACTATTAATACTACTAATTTATTTCTTATACCCCAGCCACTCTGGGTATCTTCCAACAAAATACAGAGGAAAGAATGGGAGGGGGGGGGAAACATCAAACATTAAAAACTTCCCAAAACAGGGCTCCCTTTAGATTTCTATGAAAAGTCATATAGTTGTTTAACTGTTTGAGATCGGAAAGGAGAGTGTTCCACAGGACAGGTGCCACTACAGAGAAGGCCCTCTGCTTGGTTCCCTGTAAGCTCACTTCTCGCAGGGAGGGAACTGCCAGAAGGCCCTCAGAGCTGGACCTCAGTCTAAGCATGTCGTATCTTTCCTTGGTAGATGTTTTCAGTTCTATTCAGTCCTAACTTACATATCCTGAACAGAGTTTCAAAGGAAAACGTATGACTTTGAAAGCAAGAACTATTTCATGAAGGAAGAAAAAAGTTTTAACTTCAGTACTTACCAAAGAGTTTCTGGTAATCTGCAGGATTATAATGAGTATTTTCCGGCATAGTACATATTTGTTGAGGTTTTTGTTTAATGGTTAAGATGTTGTGAGAGCCTATCTGAATTGCACTACTATTATATATATTGTAGCTTGCAGGTTCTCCTGTATGTAAGACAATTTTTTTAAAAAACACCCGTTTAATAAAGCAAGTATAAAACTACACACAAGCAAAATGAGCACAGGGACAGTGCAGGGGGATAAATTACTGACCAGTGTGTTGACACATGTTAATTTTATGATGGAAATAGTAAAATGGCAAAAATGCATTATTTGAACGCTGCACTTATATGTTGGGTAGTTTCACATCAAGGAAAGAACGGTTCCTGCTCTTAGAATTTATGTTACAAGGGCATATTTACACAACCAGGTTTATTTCTCAGGTTGGTGTCTGGTATAGTTAATCATGGAAGGATAGAATTGTAGAGTTGGAAGGGACCCTGAGGATCATATAGTCCAACCCCCTGCAATGCAGGAATATACAGCTGTCCCATACGGAAATTGAATCTGTGACCTTGCCATTATTAGCACCGTGCTCTAACCAACTCAGCAAGCCAGGCTGCTCCAATAGTTCTTTGATAAGAGTTAAAAGTCATAGCAAACCTGTGTCAGTCAGATCAGTAGGATGAGACAACAAACTCCCCAAAGAGAAAACATGTTGGCTCTTCTATATCAGGCATGTCCAACTCCCAAGAGACTGCAATCTACTCCCAGTTTAAACAACCTGGCAGTAATCTATCCAGAGTTGTTGGGATTTTTTTTAGGAGGAGAGGCCAGAGTTGTTCAGCTTTTTGGGGGTGAATGCCATAAATCGCTTGCAGTAAATGCCAACACAAGCAAACGTACACAGCGGGGGCCCGATACATTCATTCAACTGTTTTTTTATTCGCAAGGACTAAAAGTTTCCTGTGATCTCCGGGGGATCTACCCTGTTGATCGTGGTTGACCAGTTGGACATCGCTGTTCTATAGCAACAGTGTTTCAAAACCGTTGCGAGAATTAAGTCTTTTGAGTCAAATAGATAATGCATTTTGAGACTTCGTTCAGCAAATGTGACTATATCTTGTTGAGATCAAGCAAGCAGCTGTTTCTGGAGCTCCAAAATTCTGTTGTTTTTTTTTCATTTTGAAAGGGAACAGGACCACAAAAGGGAATCTCAAACTCTCTCCTTGTGGAAAGAGCAGATTGCAGGGGCCAGTTCTGCAACCTAACACTAGTCTATGCTGTTTGCACCTTAGGCCCCTCCAAAAATCTAACTAGTGTGCCAAATAAACCCTGGGAAAGCAGGGTTAAATCCTACAAAATTGGCTGCTGGGAATAGGCATACTCAGCCAAGGCAGAATTGGATCCCACCCACCCTGGTCGATCAGTTCATTTCACGTGTGACATCAGCTGATGGACAGGTGGATATGATTGGAGGGAAATAGCCGTGTAGGCCAAGACTGGCCCATGGATTGGAGCTTCCCTACTTCTGCTTTAGAGCTACCAAATGGTATTATAGCCTTAAAGAGTCCGGACTGCTCATGCCGCTCATGTTGAGATCATACTGCTCATATCAAGAAATAACTAGAGTTTTTTACCTGAATTCTGTTTGTGTATAGGTGTATGGGCGAAGTTCGTCTTCATAAAAGAGGTTGATTCCTCTGGATCTAAAGAGGTATGCAAATTGTGTCAAAACTGTACCACTGCTCTTGAAACATTAAACAACAACAACAACAACAATTTATTATTTATACCCCGCCCATCTGGCTGGGTTTCCCCAGCCACTCGGGCGGCTTCCAACAAGATCTTAAAATACAATAGTCTATTAAACATTAAAAGCTTCCCTAAACAGGGCTGCCTTCAGATGTCTTCTAAAAGTATGGTAGTTGTTTTTCTCTTTGACATCTGGTAGGAGGGCGTTCCACAGAGCGGGTGCCACTACCGAGAAGGCCCTCTGCCTGTTTCCCTGTAACTTGGCTTCTTGCAGCGAGGGAACTGCCAGAAGGCCTTCGCACTGGACCTCAGTGTCCTAGCAGAACGATGGGGGTAGAGACGCTCCTTCAGGTATACTGGACTCTTGACAGTGCAAAAACCTACTCAGACAAAAACCTACCCAAGTGCAAATGAGCTCTTGCATCATTAATGTAGATGAGGGAATTTCAACAGGTGGATATTTCACGATACAAAGTGGTGGTCTCGGGAGAGCAGCAGCTGCCAGAAGGGAGAGGTGAGGACATCAAGCCCCAGTACTTTTCAGAAGACCACAGTGACTTCCGACAGAATGAAGTCCTCCCAGATAGACAGTCTAAGCTTCCAGTGCTGTACAGTGGTACCTTGGGTTAAGTACTTAATTCGTTCCGGAGGTCCATTCTTAACCTGAAACTGTTCTTAACCTGAAGCACCACTTTAGCTAATGGGGCCTCCTGCTGTTGCCGCGCCACTGGAGCACGATTTCTGTTCTCATCCTGAAGCAAAGTTCTTAACCTGAAGCACTATTTCTGGGTTAGAGGAGTCTGTAACCTGAAGCGTGTGTAACCTGAGGTACCACTGTACTTGCTGATTGTCACGGAGCCACATTTGCAGCCCACAGTGCTGATGAACCAGAGAGTTCTTTCATAGTTGGGACCACCCAAGACCCACCTTCCCTGGAGCTCCCTGGGATGTGTGTACCCTGAGGGAAGACACCAGGCAAGGGAGCTAGCACCATCAGCTCCTGAAATAGGCCTGAGGATGTTTGGCACCACTTGTTAATATCCCGCCTGAGGCACCTTGTCCAAAAGGTAGCATATAGATGCAATTGATCAATATAATTAAGTTACCAATTTCTATTCAGCCCACAGCCAGTGCAGTACAGAATGATATTACAACTAGCACTCTTACACCAGAGGAGGCATATGCCGACAAAGAGAGAAATCAAGGGAGTTTTTGCCGATTCTCCCTCAAAACGCTTGTTTGCGTTTGTTTTATGGTTGTAATGCTTTTATTTGTTTTTTAATTGCATATTTTATTGTTGTAACCCACAGGATTATTGTTGAAGGGCAGGTTAAGAAATCTAATTACAAACAAACAAATAAAACTGCTCCAGAACAGGTTTCCAAAGCACACTGGGGATTGCTGGGCAAAGGGGATTGGCAAAAAACCTTCTCTCGTCTTCTGAGGTGATTCCACCGGATCAAAAGCCCTTTTAGTACAATGGCATGAAAGGGCCACCACCCAGTTTTTAGGGTGCTGGAGTATCCCTTATGTACAGATGGATATCCCAAAATGGAGCACAGCTTACAACATTGATAATGAAACATGACAGTCCTAAGAAAACAATACAAATAAAATACAGCACAACGAACAGCAGCGCTAATGCTCTCTGTAGAAACTGCACCACAAACAGTATTTCGCGATTCAAATGCTTGGACAAAAGCGATTCCATTCCACAAAGCTTCCCAGTCAGTGCTGCTCATTGGGTGACCTCAGACAAATATTCATTTCAGTCAACCTCAGAAGGCTGTGAAGTGAAATGGTATGAGAGTGGGGAGAACTGTTTGCCGCAAGCTCCTTGAAGGGAGGGCAGGATGAAAATTTAATAAAAGGCATAAATATAAATATGCATAGTAACCTTAAAGCTCAACAGATTTTGAATTGCTATTACATTTTAGCTGCCCAGGGTTAGTAGGATGGGACGAAAGACTGGCTCATAAAAAATGGGACAGCTTTTATTTTCTTCATAGAAGGTAGTGAAGAAGAGCCATTTTACTGCATGTGTGCTCTTTCTCCCTGAAGGAACAAGAAGAAGACCCTCAAGACCAGGAAGAAGATTGGAGAAAATTTAAAATATATCTTCAAAAATATTGTAATATAAAAGACTGTTAGAAAGATGTTGGAAAAAGAAAATTAGGTCGTTTTGGTAGATATGATATAAAGGATTAAGCAAAAATGAGTTGATGAAATTGATGAAACAGAGGATGATTAACTACATTATACTAAATTAAAATACGTAAATGAAAATAAGGTTAGAAGGATTTGCTGGAAATACGATCTGAACTAGAATACAAAATTGGGAGGTGAGAGGAGGTCATGGAAATAAGTAAAGGGAAAAGGTCATGTAAAGGTTTAATCTGTTTTTGTTCTATTTTAACTCAATGCATTTTTATATCTTTTGTTTCGTCTTTTTTTTATTCTATTTTATTGTTCAATTTTTTCTTGTTATATTTTCGCTTTGTTATGGTTAAATTTTTCTTTGTATTCTGTATTGTTTTTTCTTCTTTTTTTGTAATTTTAAACTTGGAATAAATATCTTTTTTTTTTAAAAAAAAAGAAGAAGACCCTCAATCAGTTCACTTACCAGTTTCTGTACTGAAGCTTCTGCCAAAATAGTAAGGTCTGAATGGGTTAGATTGACGATCCACACCAGATTCAGGTACGGGTGGTTTATTGACGCTAAAGGGATTGGCTGATCCGTAGAGATCTTCTGGGCTTAGAGATGCTCTGAGATTTGCAGGTCCGGGCCCATAGTGCCTAACTGGATTCAGCCGGCTATTATTTTCCCTTTCCAGAGTAGCTCTGAGCGGTGGTGGTTTCCACGGACGACTGTATGGGTCCACAGTGGTGTTGCTATGACGGGCACCAGGCTCGACCTTTTCAGGCCTCAGGTGTGACTCCTGCATCGGGCGGGCAGCAGTCGCCTTTGCATACGGGTCGTGAGACACCTTCCTCCTCCTCTCCTGCTCCAGCATTTCGGCGCTGTACGACACGGAACGGCCATCCCCCTTGTCCATCCTGCTGCCGTGCACGTGATAGTTTAGCTCGTCCTCCAGTTTCCGCTCCAAGCTCACCGGAGGATCCAAGGACGTTTCGCAGCTCTCCACAGGTTCATTCACCGGGCAAGCCGCAAACATGGCTTCGTCTACGGTGTTGCTGGGCGCAGGAGACGGAGAGCTGTGCAGGAAGCCAGGCTGATCTGCAGGGCAGAAAGGAAGAGGCCTAAGAGGATTGATCGTTTTGCAGAGATTCCATTGCAATGTTCTAGCACAGGGGACAGCAAACTTTTTCAGCAGGGGGCTGGTCCACTGTCCCTCAGACCTTGTGGGGGGCCGGACTAAATTTTGAAGGGGGGGAAAATGAACAAATTCCTATGCCCCACAAATAAAATTAATACAGCTAGTAGTGACTCTGAATGCTCCTGCAGTGACACACACACAAACACACATACATACACACACACATACACACCCATGGATGCCAAGCATCAAAAGTATGGTATTGTAAAGGTTTTTCCCACCCACTTTCTGAACAAAGAGCTGGCCTTCCAGAGAGATGTGCCATAATTGTATAGGTGTTGTTCTACAGGGATGCTGACAGTGCAATCCTAAAACTTGTCTACTCAGAGTAAGTCCCATTGGGTTCAAAGGGACTTACTCCCAGGTAAGTGGGGCTAGAATTGCAGTCCTAATCTCTAAGACAGGGGACAGCAAACTTTTTCAGCAGGAGGCCGGTCCACTGTCCCTCAGACCTTTGGGGGTGGACTAGATTTTTTTTGGGGGGGGGGAATGAACGAATTCCTGTGCCCCACCGATAACCCAGAGATGCATTTTAATAATAATAATAATAATAATAATAATCAATTTTATTTATATCCCGCCCTCCCCAGCCGAAGCCGGGCTCAGGGCGGCTAACAACAATAAAATAATACAACATTCTAAAAACATTTCATTATAAAAATTAATTAAAATCAAATTAATGGCAACCATTAAGCAAAAATTCTGTGCAGATTGCCAAAGGAGGGAGTCAGGCTGCGCCCTGACCAAAGGCCTGGTGGAACAGCTCTGTCTTGCAGGCCCTGCGGAAAGATGTCAAGTCCCGTAGGGCCCTAGTCTCTTGTGTCAGAGCGTTCCACCAGATTGGAGCCACAGCCGAGAAAGCCCTGGCTCTAGTTGAGGCCAGCCTAACCTCTCTGTGGCCTGGGACCTTCAGGATGTTTTTATTTGAAGACCGTAGGTTCCTCTGTGGGACATACCAGGAGAGGCGGTCCCGTAGGTACGAGGGTCCTAAGCCGTATAGGGCTTTAAAGGTTAAAACCAGCACCTTAAACCTGATCCTATATTCCACCGGGAGCCAGTGCAGCTGGTATAGTACCGGGTGAATGTGATCTCACAGCGAAGACCCTGTAAGGAGTCTCGCCCCGGCATTCTGCACCCGCTGGAATTTCTGGGTCAGTCTCAAGGGCAGCCCCACGTAGAGCGAGTTACAATAATCCAGTCTGGAGGTGACCGTCGCATGGATCACAGTGGCTAGGTCAGGGCGAGAGAGGTAAGGAGCCAACTGCTTAGCTTTAAATAAAAGGACACATTCTACTCGTGTAAAAACACACTGATTCCCAGACTGTCCGTGGGCCGGATTTAGAAGGCGATTGGGCCAGATTCAGCCCCTGGGCCTTAGTTTGCCTACCCATGTTTTAGCAGCTTGGTGAGACTCTACTGCTGTGAGATCAAGGCTGCATCCAGGGCCAGGGAGCCTATGGGCCTCCAAAAACCTTTGGACTACAATTCCCATCAGTCTAGTAGCATAGGGAAGGTCACAGCTTTCCCTGACCTATCCTACACTCTCACCTTGGATCCCAATGAACTCAATGGGACTTACTTCTCAGTAGATTTGCACTGAATTGTGCTGTAAGCATGAATAGCTTGTTGGGTTGCTATTGGTCCTCTTCCACAAGAATTTGTCTTATACAGTCAGCCTAACGCTATCATCTGGGAAATGCCATAAACTGCTGTATTGCTGTACCACTGTACTCTGGCACGAAGTTCTAGCATCGCCTGCCATTTCCCATAGCCCAGCAAATGGTAAGTGAAGGTATCATACTTCAAAATCACAACCAGAGAGAACTAGAAGGAAGCCTTCCAAAACCAGAAGATTATAGAAAGTGCTCTCACTAAACTTCCACTCAACACACTTGGGGGTGGGGGGTAGAAGCCTAGAAAAACAAAGGAATACTAAATGCTCTCTCCAATTGGAAGAATTAAGTGTGTTCACACCACCACCCTATTCTAGGCTGAGTAGTGTATCGATATATTGTCCCAAACTGGTTTGAAGTCCATATCATGATGTTGGTTTCATAGTTTTAGACCTGGCAATATATCACAATCAGGATGTGTGTGTGCTTGCGCGCTATGCAGAAATCACGATGCAGGAAAAACCGTGAAGGCAGTTAATCCTTACTTCAGACAACAACAACAACAACTTATTTGTACCCCGCCCATCTGGCTGGTTTTCCCCAGCCACTCTGGGCGGCTTCCAACAAAGACAAAAAATACACTAAAATGTCAATGTGATATATCAGTGTATTGCGATGTTGGAAAACCAGGTACCACCCAGCCTTGCTCTATTCTGACTATTCAGAAGCTCAGGTTGAACAAGTAATCAGCATAAATAACTGCCAGCAAATATTTTTAAAAAACCACTTCCAATATTAACAGGTGCTACAAAAAGGAAGCAGAAATCCCCCAAAGTAAAAAGTAGGTGTGGTCTTTGTTCTTATGCCAACCCAACAGGATGACCCAAAGGGGCCTTTGGTATTGATCCGCCCTGAGGCCTGCTGGCAGGTTTCCTTTGGCAGCTGCTACACCTCAGGCAGTGGGTTTCAGCCTAATACCCAAAGGTCAAGAGCCTTTTGGTAGCTATAGACTCTGAATATAGACGGCAAGAATAATGACTTTTGGAAGTGTGAATGGTTCTTGGCTTCTTGTTGTTGTGGAAATCCTGCTCAGCCCCTGCTGCTTCCATGCTATGGGATTTCACCAGGCACTGTCTGTTTGTCTGTGTGGGCTTCCCTTGCCCCCCAAAAAAGAGAAACAGAGGGGATGATGAATTCTCCACCCCAAACTGACTTCATCACTTCTGTGACGCTATCATAAAATATACACATACTCTAATTTGAGTCATAAACCAGAGTCCAGACAAAATCTCCAGCTCTGATATGATTTATTTACAATGTAGAGACTGAAACTGTAATCTGCACTAGCCCTAATCAGCACTGAAACAGTGATCTGCGCTGTACTTTGGCTTTGATTGTGTGTTTTTTAAAATGGGTGTCCTTGTTATTGTAAAGAAATGTGCAGCAGTTGCATCCCAAATGTGGGATGCAAAAGAACGAACTCTTAAGCAACTGAAATGAATTACCTGTCTGACCATTGCTTGGTGGTTCTGCCACAGCATCCACTTGGAGAGACTGCATCCTTTTTATAAGTTCCGTTGGCTCAGGGTACTTTTCCTGTCGCAGAGAACAAGAGCAACTAAATACCTGATTGAATCACTGGAAGAACCTAGAACCTCTAGGGGAATGTTGCTTAGGGTGCCCATCAAGCAAAATCCCGCTGGACTGTATGACTAAGGATGTCAGGAACCCTGTTGCACAGGGAAACCTACATGTCTAGAGGTTTACACATGTAGGCTTTCCCATTTCAGACACTCCGGTTAATGTGAGAATGTCGGAGAGAGACTGAGGGAGCAGCCCCACTACTGCTTCTCTCCTAACACTAGAATTTGTGGACACCCAATGAAGCTGAGTGTTGAAATAGCCATGGCAGATAAAAGTAATTCTTCATGCAATGTATAGTTCAAGCATGGAACCCACTTCCACAGGAGGCAACAATGGCCACCAGTTTGGATGACTTTAAAAGAGGAGTGGACAAAGTCATGGAGGGCAAGGCTGTAGCCATGATGACTATGCTGTGTCTCCACATCCGGAGACAGTAATGTTTCTCACAGGCTATCAGGGATTGGACTGAAGAGGAATGGTGGAGGCCACCCCCCCATTCTCCTGAACCTTCCCAAGAAGAGGAGGACAGTATAGACTTACAACGGTGGTTTGCAGAAGGTCATGACTCTGAGACAGAAGAAGGACAAAGCTGGGAGATAATGGAAGGAGAGGAAGGAGGAGCAGAAGAGTTAGGACAGCTGGTTGACACATTATCATTAGAAAGCATTTCCAACCCAATCCCCTTCTCCTAAAACGAGGAGGGCTGTTAAAGTGGGAGAACAGAAAGCGAATAGAAAAAGGTCCTCACGCAGCCACTGTATAAAGGGGTGGAGCTGCTGACGACTGAGAGTAAAAGGGGGGAGGAGATTACTGAGAGCAACGCCATTATCTTAGAGACAGCATCCTGCATCTCTCTCTGTGACTATTGAATAAAATACCTTGGTAAGAGCTTCTTGTATTTTCATTACTGGCAGCCTGCCGTGAGGGAGGGGGATCAGATTCCCTGAAGCCTGACACAGGCATTAGGGCAACATTATTATTATTACAGGTTCGCGGGTGGTGCTGTGGTCTAAACCACTGAGCCTAGGGCTTGCCGATCGGAAGGTCGGTGGTTCGGATCCCCGCGACGAGGTGAACTCCCGTTGTTCGGTCCCAGCTCCTGCCAACCTAGCAGTTCGAAAGCACGGCAAAGTGCAAGTAGATAAATAGGTACCGCTCTGGCGGGAAGGTAAACGGTGTTTCCGTGCGCTGCTCTGGTTTCGCCAGAAGTGGCTTAGTCATGCTGGCCACATGATCTGGAAAAACTGTCTGCGGACAAATGCCGGCTCCCTCGGCCAGTAAAGCGAGATAAGCGCTGCAACCCCAGAGTCGTTCGTGACTAGACTTAACAGTCAGGGGTCCATTATTATTATTATTATTATTATTATAGCCTGCCCATCTGACTGGGTTGCCACAGGCACTCTGGATGGCTTCCAACAGATATAAAGAGATAATAAAACATCAAACCTTAAAAATATTCCCTATACAGGACTGCCTTCATATGTCTTCTAAAAGTTGTATGGCTATTTATCTCCTTGACATTTGGTGGGAGGGTGTTCCACTGCTGAGAACAGGATTCTGGACCACTGGGTTGATCCAGCAGCTCTTCTTATGATTTTGTATGCTTTTAGGGATAGAATTGGAAAGGACTGAGGAAGTCATTTAGTACACCCCTCTGATTATTGCAGGATCTACAATGCAGATGCAGCGACAGTGTCCCTGACAATCTCTGCTTCAATGATTCCAGTGAAGGAGATTGCTCGGCTGTGTGACAGCTCTTACTTTCAGGAAATTTCTTCTACCTAATAGCTGGACTCTGTTTCTCTACAATTTCCACCAGTGATTCTCGCCCCTTTTCCTTTTTTCAGCCATAAATGTTTGAAAAACTTACTTTTAACTTTCTCAAGTCATCTTCAACATCCTTTTCAAAGTTCTGCTGATAAAATGGCTTGTACGTCAAATTGATTTCTGTAGTAAAGGATTAGTCAATTAGTAAAAGAAAAACCCCAAAGCGGTCTCAGTGAAAAACAGAGAAGACTGTTCTTATACTGTCTTTTATAAAGGCAAGTAAGAAGTGACATGGCAGTGGCGTAGCATGGCAGGAGGGCACAGCGGCGGTTGCCCTGGGCGCAAAATTGTTAGGGGGTGCAAAATTTCAACGTACAGATTGGGTGGGGCTCAGCCCCGTCCTCACGTACTTCCCCATGGATTTGGCACCTATAAGGAGTGCAGTGTTACCTCTCTGCTGTTCCTCATCCCACTGCACCTGTAGACCCAGCCAAAAACTAAACATCTGGAATATTCCGCATGATCTTAAGGCTACCTTCCTCTTGCACTCAGATAATGCCGGACCCACTTCAGCAAAAATGCCCTCTCACTACCTGCAAAAGTTGGCCGTGCCTCCGGCTTTTGACTCCAAGATTGTTTCATTAGTGTAATGATCTCTCCTGGACAACTTTCTTCAATCTCCTCTATGAGAGGCCTGTCCCCATTCATGATGCAGAAGTATATTTGCGCGTCAGTCATAGCATCTGGTGCGGGAGAGAGGAATTGAACAGGTTTTTTTTAATAAAAAAAATATACAGTGGTACCTCGGGTTACATACGCTTCAGGTTACATACGCTTCAGGTTACAGACTCTGCTAACCCAGAAATATCACCTCAGGTTAAGAACTTTGCTTCAGGATAAGAACAGAAATGACGCGGCGGCAGCAGGAGGCCCCATTAGCTAAAGTGGTGCTTCAGGTTAAGAACAGTTTCAGGTTAAGAACAGACCTCCAGAACGAATTAAGTACTTAACCCAAGGTACCACTGTAACCGTATGCAGCTAAAAACACTTCAGCAAGCAGAGTTATTTGATCACAAACACTCACTCTCATAGGGTTCTTTGTTGGCAAAGATGGCCCATAATACTATGCCAAAGCTGTACACGTCTGATTTTTCCACAGGCGTGGTGTTAACTGATGCCAAGTGTTCTGGGGCCATGTAAAAAAGGGTGCCGGCGTTGCTCTTCGAGCTGCAGTTGATTTTCATTTTCCGGATGCTCTCCTCTTTGGTCAGCCTGCTCCAACTTTTGAAGCGGGCCACACCAAGGTCTGCTATCTGCAGGAAAGGGTAGAGAACCGTTAGGAGCAAGGTCCAACTGAGATCACACAAGCACACAGCTGATGAGACCCTCGCAGGCCGTCTTCTCCAACTTCCTGCTTGGGACAGGAAATCCAGAGCTAGAGCATTCACTATAGATGGACTATCCACCCTCTACTTAAAGGGAGAGCCCACCACCCCTCTAGGTCATTGGTTCCATTGTCACAGCTGTTCAAGAAGTTTGACTTAACGCTCAACCAAAATTTACCTGCCTGTATCTTAAGCCCACTAAATCAACCTCAGTCTGCAGCAGAGAACACACATTTGCCTGTGATGTCCCGACACTCTCAGTCTTCTCTTTTCCAGGCTAAACATACCCAGTTCTTTCAAACAATTCCACATAGGACTTATTTTACTTAATGCTGACAGTCTTTTGTTGCCTTTCTCTATCCCCATTTCAGTTTGTATAAATAAATAAATAAATAAATAAATAAATAAATAAATAAATAAATAAGCAAGCTGCACTCTGGGCAGCTTCCAACAAAATATTAAAATACAGTGGACTCTTAAACATTAAAAGCTTCCCTTCAGATGTCTTCTAAAAGTTTGGTAGTTATTTTTCTCTTTGACATCTGGTGGGAGGGCGTTCCAAAGGCAGAACTACTGAGAAGGCCCTCTGCCTGGTTCCCTGTAACTTGGCTTCTTGTAGTGAGGGAACCGCCAGAAGGCCCTCGGCGCTGGACCTCAGTATCCGGGCAGAATGATGGAGGTGGAGACCCTCCTTCAGGTATACTGGACCGAGGCTGTTTAGGGCTTTAAAGGCCAGCACCAACACTTTGAATTGTGCTCGGAAACGTACTGGGAGCCAGTGTAGGTCTTTCAAGACCAGTGTTATATGGTCTCGGCGGCCGCTCCCAGTCACCTTCTTATAAAGTTCAGTGCCCATTAGGGGATATTCCAGTCGAGGACAATTTGCAGTCGACATGCTTGGTGCGACATCAAATGTTTCCCAAAGAAATTTGTTATTTAATTAAATATAGTGTTTTTAAGTTACCCAGGTCAAATGGAGTGCACCGATCTGAACATTCAGAAAAGCATGTGGTATAGCCTTTCCTGGCCTGCTATACCAGGAAGGGAATGCAAAACACTGGGAAACTGTGTGTTTTCCTTCTCATCCACATGTGCATAGTGGGCAAAAGCCTGGTTAGCTTACTGCAACTGTGTAAACATACTGGCTTCTGGAGCAGATTGTGCCCACTTTACAAACCTTGGCTGCAGATCTTGGTTAAGGAGGAGAGAGCAGAACAACAATCCTGGGTTCAGACAACATGCAAAGCCATACCTTGTCTTAGTTGCCACATTACACTGAACGACAAGGACCAGGAGAGAAGCAAAGTGGCTGCGATCTCTCTGGGAGCCAGCACATTTGCAGTCACACAAAACCATGGTTTGCCAAACAGGCAGGTTCTGCTATAAATCATGCCCACATCTGGTTTAGCCCTAAGACTGACATGTCACCCATCGAGGAATTATGTGCTAATGGTACCTTAATATGAAAGTCCTCGTCTACAAGGATATTTTCTGGTTTTAGGTCTTTGTGAACTAAGCCCTGTTCAGTTAAGTAAAGCATTCCTTCAATGATCTCTAGGATGAAGCACCCTTTCACAGACAAAGGAATAGAGGTCTGCAATAAAGCAAAAACAGCAGAATATTAGTATATATACTGAGTTATACCTGCCATGATCAAGAAGCTGCCTTTTTTAAAAATGAAAAGCAGTGGTATTCAATTAAGTTTTACTCACGTTAGACCTATCAAAATTAATGGACTGAACTTAGCCATGCTCATTCATTTCAGTGGGTATACTAGGGGTTAAACCTAATTGAATCCCAGCTAAAATCTTTAAAAAGAGCACTGACTTATTCAGTCCTCTGCTGAACGAACATCCATCAGGAATAGATATTAAGTCTTATGAATCATGGTTGCTAAAGGAGTTTGAATAAAGCATACCGAATTAGTGTGCCTTCCAATTATCTTTGCTTTTTGAATAAGCAACAAGGATCCTCATCACTGAGTCTAGAATCCAGTTGCAATTCAGCAGATCTGGAGATGCACATTTTAGAAAATCAGGATGGGATCTGTCTGCTGATGAGAAATATTAACAGATAACCAACTACCCATCATTATGATGGGCAGATTCTAGATGGCAACAGGGATTGGCATCCTTGGGAAAGTGCCAACGGACAAAAAAGATGTTGATGGAAACAGACACTGCCAGACAGAAGCTTAAACATATTATATAAGCTTATTACTATCTGGCCCAAACCTTCCCAATACTTTGGAAATCTGGATCTTGGGAGCAATGCAAGACTGCTCCATTTTGCAGTGCAAATTATGAACAGAAGGTTTGCTGGTGCAGAAATCATGATCCCCCCCATACAGAGCAAACACTCACATTTATGAGTTGCAGAGCCCAGTGCTAGTGTGTCCCTAACATTCACTATTGGCATGTCTTAGACCTGATCCAGGTCCAAACCAATGATGAAAACATTTTCACTGGAACGGACAAAAAAGGTGTTGATGGAAACAGACCCGAGATGACCGACAATGTTTGAATACCATTTCCCGAGGTTGTGGTACAATCTCAAAAATTACCGCCTGGCTTCTTCCCAGTCTATCAATCGTGCTCTCTACTCACTGCCTTCAGTACGGACATCAGGTTTCCTTTGCGTACATATTCCATCACCAGGGAATAGTTGCCATCTTCCAAAATGATGCCCAGTAGCTTCACCACACGGTCATGGTTTAGTCTGAGCATAATCTTGCCTTCTTCCAGAAGGGACGTGTTACACCTGGGAGGGGGGGAACAGGTACTATGGGATTACCAGTGTGCATGACTGCCAAGAAGGGAATAGAGCTATAGACTAAAGCTTCCGGTAAGACATTTCAAGGTGACAGGCAGAAATGTCAACTTCTTCACCTGAGCTCTCCAAAATGATGAGCCAAACCTGCACAGCTCAAGCTGCAGCATAATCTGCGAATGAAATGGCTGGGTGAAATCCTGCCTTGTGTCTGAGTGGTGATTAGTTAGCATTGTTATTACAGTGGTACCTCGGGTTACATATGCTTCAGGTTACATATGCTTCAGGTTACAGACTCCGCTAACCCAGAAATAGTACCTCAGGTTAAGAACTTTGCTTCAGGATGAGAACAGAAATCGTGCTCTGGCGGCACGGCAGCAGCAGCAGGCCCCATTAGCTAAAGTGGTGCTTCAGGTTAAGAACAGTTTCAGGTTAAGAATGGACCTCCGGAACGAATTAAGTACTTAACCCGAGGTACCACTGTACTAATTATTCATTCAGTCATTTGCATAGCGTTCTGGCTAGGAACTGCAAGCTAGTGCTTCCCAAATTTATAACAGCGGGATAATGCATTTTAAAAATATGAAGCAAAATTGGAGACACGCTTCAACTCTTAACACACAGGTGGTTTTCTTTCAGAGTGTGCAAGGTGGCAAAATGGCAGGTAGGTCTGCTAAGCTGTCACACCAGGCGTGGCCGAATGATCTAATGACACATAATCCAGTCAGGCCTAGCGTCAATGAGTAGCATGCTTGGGCAACTGCCAGGACCCACACTGATGCCTGGCCCGGGCCCCCTTTTTAATCCCCCACTGGCATTTGTGTTGGGCAGCTGGGTCTGCTGAAGACACTATTTTAATTTCCCACAATGCCCCATCAATGGGTTGCCCCAAGGCATTGTGGGAAATGGCAGCCTCCCCCACACCCAGCGGCCCAGTGTGCTGCAGCAGCCACCATCAGATAAGGACCATTGCTATAGCAAGGAGCCCTACAGAGAATGATTTCACAGAATGCAAGCTGGATAGCTCAGCTGGTTAGAGCGGATAACATCGAGGTTGCAGGTTCGATCCCCATAAGGAACACTTGCATTGCAGGGGTTGGACTAGATGATCCCCAGGATCCCTTCCAACTCTATGATTCTATGAACCAAGGGTCATCTAGTCCAACCCCTTGCAATGCGGGAATCTTTTGCCCAATGGGGGACTTGAACCCACAACCCTGAGATTAACAGTCTCGTGCTTTACCGACTGAGCTATAGCTCTGATCTGTCGAGTTTCCAATCAGATCTGGAGCAGAGGCGCCATCTAGGCTAACTAGGAGGCAGCCTTCTCTAGGGATGGGTGATGTGAGCCTAAAGCAGCGGTTCTCAACCTGTGGGTCCCCAGATGTTGTTGGACTACAACTCCCATCATCCCTGAGCTCTGGCCTTGCTAGCTAGGGGTGATGGGAGTTGTAGTCCAACAACATCTGGGGACTCACAGGTTGAGAAAGGCTGGCCTAAAGGAAGCTTTAATTGTTGAAGCTGGGAAATAAGAGTGGGAGACAGTCATTGCCTTTGTGAGCTGCCTGTGGACTTCCCACAAGCATCTGACTGGTGATAACGGTCATTTGGTTTGATCTAGCCGGGCTCATCTTTTGTTCTCGCCACACAGATCTCTAGGCAAGCAAAACCCTGGAAAAGTTGAGGGAGGAGCCTATCCAATCAGAAACCGGTAGGAGCCGGACTTAATAAGGCACAAATCCAAAATTATGGTACAGAGATAATGGAATTGTCTAAATGAATATTTACACAAGCAGGGCTCAAATATGAAAGTTTGGTTGTGCTTAGACTAACCTTGTGAAGAATATGGATTTGATGGACTATGAAAGAACTTAAGGAAAGGAAGTGACTGAAGAACAGATGTAAAGGTGAACTAGAAATTAAGAGACGTGCGGTGAATGCGGTGGAAGTCTTTTATAATATTTTAACTAGGATTTTTATAATGTAATGTTTAAAGTATAAATTTGGTATTACTGATTATGGAAAGTATTTTTTTATTTTTTCCCCCTTTCTTTTTTTCTTTTCTTTTATCTTTTTGTCTTTTTTCTTCTTTAGTCTGCATCTGGTAAATATGTAGACGATTGTGTTTATATTGTTATGTATGGATTTTGTTTTGATTTTCCTTTTCTATTTACCTTGTAATATTTAATAACCTATCCATTCTTAAGGAAACCAGCCCTGAGTGCTCACTGGAAGGACAGATCCTGAAGCTGAGGCTCCAATACTTTGCCCACCTCATGAGAATAGAAGACTCCCTGGAAAAGACCCCGATGTTGGGAAAGATGGAGGGCACAAGGAGAAGGGGACGACAGAGGACAAGATGGTTGGACAGTGTTCTCGAAGCTACCAGCATGAGTTTGACCAAACTGCGGGAGGCAGTGGAAGAAAGGAGTGCCTGGCGTGCTCTGGTCCATGGGGTCACGAAGAGTCAGACACGACTAAACGACTAAGCAACAACAAAATATTTAATAAAACTAATTTTAAAAAGAAAAGAAACTGGCAGGAGCTCAGTGGTAGGTAGCTCTACACTGCTCTCTCTTGTCTGCAAAGGATCTCCCTCTAACCAACTTACTCTGTGCGCTGAGGCCCTGTGTACACCGTTTTTAGCACCACAAGCCCATGCCTCTTGTGGTAACACAGCGAAACCATTCCAAATCCGCCGGCATCCAGCTGCTCTTTTTGCAAAAAGTCCTCCGAATTCATCTGAATGTCATCCAAGGACATGTTTGTGGCTCGTGGGGCGCTCCAGCAATTCGTAGAGAGAAATCCCAGGGCCTACAATGTGAAAACAGAAGAGAAGGCATTGTGCGGTCTGTATTTCCACTGCTACAGGACACGATGGCCAAAAGGCCACAAAGAAAGCTGTGGAGACCTACCAAAGACCCAAGGATGGCACGAAGGTGACAGTAAGAGCGCAATCCTATGCACGTTTAGTCAGAAATCAATCCCAGAGTGTTCAAGGCGGCTTACTCTCAGGTAAGTGAGCACAGGTAACAAGCAGCGTCCTTCATGCTGCTATTGGTCTGGTCAGTATGGGACATCTTGTAGAGTAGTAGGGAAAATTCATGAAGAACCTTCTCTTGAGAGTCTATATTATAAAAAATGGAGGGTGTCTACAAGGGGAGGGGATTTTTAATGGTGGCTTCCTGTTTGAGAAGAGGCCAGGTTGTCACCCACCTTAATGGCAGACAAAAGACTTCTATGTTCCCAGGTTTTTAAATATTTTTTCTATGTTATATAAACTAAACATAGTTTTTTTGTAAAATGATTTTTATTTGGTTTTACAAATTCATTCGCACTCAAAATCACAAATAATAAAAATTACACAAGATTCTTCTGAATCTCTAGACTTCCCTCCTCCTCTCTGGGGGTTCTTTAGTAAACTTTTTCAACTGCATACTATAAATCCTCCTAATTTTTCAGTCCTCCATTGTACCCAAAGTCTATGTAACATTACAAGAGTTATTTAAGACCTGCCAAAGAGTTCAAATGTTTACAGTAGTCATTCAAATATAATATAAATTTTCCCCATTTTTTGTTGAAGTTTTGAGCCTCTTGGTTTCTGATTTTCCCAGTCATTTTTGCCATCTCTGCATAGTTTAATAGCTTAGTCTGTCAGTCCACTCTGGTAGGAACCTTATACCAGAGTATAATCTAAACATTTAAAGATAGTGATTAACTCTCTTTAAATAATTAAATTGACTGCATCATTGCCAAAATCAGCTTTCTTTCTTTCTTTCTTTCTTTCTTTCTTTCTTTCTTTCTTTCTTTCTTTCTTTCTGCTAAACTTGATTATTAATATGAATCATTTGTATACTGCTGTGTTTTAAAATTTTGGTTTCATATTAGTGTTCCAGGTTGCTGAGCCTTATTGTATGAGGTAATTAAGACATTAAAAAAATATATACAGGATCTAACGAGTGGTATTGGAGTAGATTTCACTGAGAGTAGACCCACTGAAAACAATGGACTTAAATTAATGGGTCTGCTCTATTACTACATTGGTTCCTATGGCTGAATTGTAATAATAATAATAATAATTGGGGGGGGGGGGTCAGCCTCAAGGTAACAGGATAAATGGCATTGGTCTATCTAGGACAATTATTGGCAAGTTATAATTCTTAACAGGTTGGCATTGCCAACAGCACCTCTGTGCCAGTCACACGGAGCCTGTGTACATACCATACATTTAAAACACATGATTTCCCCCAAAGGATCCTGGGAACTGTGTTTTCTCAAAGGTTGCTGGGAAGTAGAGCTCTGTGAGGGGGGGCTTTGGGGGGGATGTCATGGGCTTCACACACACAAACACACACACACGTTGCTAAGCATAATATGAAGCATTTAGTCCCCATTTCAGCTGAATGCTACTTTGGGAAGTAGGAGGGTTTGGGGTTTCATGGGTCTAGTTTTAATTCCCATTTTTCTCTGGCTGCTTAGCTGTTTTAATGTATTACTGTTTAATGTTTTCTTTTAGGGCTGCCATATTTCTGGGATTCATCTGTCAGAAATAGCGTCCGGGCGGAATGTCCGGGGAAACCTGGGCGTATGGCAACCTATGTCAGAAGTGTAGATTTTAGGGGTGAATTTTCTTTAAAATATGGTAGCTCAGAAACTTCTTTTTGTGGAGATTTTCCAAACAAACAAACAAAACAACAGCAACTTTCGTGTCCGGATTTTCACTTTTTGAAATATGGCAACTCTACTTTTAATTTAAGGGACGTGGGTGGTGCTGTGGGTTAAACCACAGAGCCTAGGACTTGCTGATCAGAAGGTCGGCGGTTCGAATCCCCGTGACAGGGTGAGCTCCTGTTGCTCGGTCCCTGCTCCTGCCAACCTAGCAGTTCAAAAGCACATCAAAAGTGCAGGTAGATAAATAGGTACCGCTCAGGAGGGAAGGTAAACGGTGTTTCCGTGCACTGCTCTGGTTCGCCAGAAGTGGCTTAGTCATGCTGGCCACATGACCCGGAAGCTGTACGCCGGCTCCCTCGGCCAACAAAGAGAGATGAGCGCAACAACCCCAGAGTCGGCCACAACTGGATCTAATGGTCAGGGGTCCCTTTACCTTTACTTTTAATTTGCAGTATTTTTTTAGCTCACAGGGTATGCATGTTCTTTACCCTGTTGGGTTGGGTAAAGCTCATATTTTCCCAACCCAACAGGATAGCTCAGTCAGTAGAGCATGAGACTCTTAATCTCAGGGTTGCGGGTTTGAGCCCCACGTTGTGCAAAAAGTTTCCTGCACAGCAGGGGGTTGGACTAGATGACCCTCGTGGTCCCTTTGAACCCTACAATTCTATGATTCTCTGGCCAGTCAGGGCTGAATGGACCAGTGGTCTTGCTACATATAAGGCAGATTCTTATGTTTCTCAACTATTGTTACAAAGCCCTTTGGGGGCATATAGGCAAAAAGGCAATGGGATTTACTCCCAGGCAACAATGTACAGCACTGTATCCTGAGCAATAGAAGTAGTGGCAACAAAAGTTGCAACAAGAGTTAAGAAACAAAAAGAATCTTCCTTATATGGGTCACCATCTTGGTACCCACTGGGTGCACTTGCATCCCCAGAGGCCTCCTCCGGCACCTGCAAGCTCACCTCCCTGCTACTGAAATCAGGTTGGGGAAAAAGAATTCTGTTGTAGCAAATAGAACAGAAGGAGACATCATGGTCCTGGTCTCAGATTCCTCATCTTCAGGGGGATAGGGGGAGAACGGAAAGGGCACGCAGGACCAGCATGCCTCTCAAAAGAGAGATTGTGTTGCATAGTGGTTAGAGTGTTGGACTAGGACCTGCTCAGCCATGAAACTCACTGGGTGACCCTGGGCTGGTCACAGTGTCAACTTAACCTACCTCACAGAATTGGCTGTGAGGATAAAATGGGAAAGAAGAGAATCATATCTGCCACTTTGCAGAAATCAGCCAGGCACTTGGTGCATATCCAATTGAATCCACCTACATCTGACCTAGGGGGTGCAGGTGGCACTGTGGTTTAAACCACAGAGCCTAGGACTTGCCAATCAGAAGGTCGGCGGTTTGAATCCCTGCCACAGGGTGAGCTCCCGTTGCTCGGTCCCTGCTCCTGCCAACCTAGCAGTTCGAAAGCACATCAAAGTGCAAGTAGATAAATAGGTACCGCTCCAGCGGGAAGGTAAACAGCATTTCCATGCACTGCTCTGGTTCACCAGAAGCAGCTTGGTCATGCTGGCCACATGACCCGGAAGCTGTCTAGGCCAAACACCGGCTCCCTCGGCATGTAAAGCGAGATGAGCGCCGCAACCCCAGAGTCCGTCATGACTGGACCTAATGGTCAGGGGTCCTTTACCTTTACATCTGACCTAATGTTTAACACATGCAAAAATAGGACTGCTAAGTACAGGATACCCAGACCCTCAGTGGGATCCATCCACACAATGGTAAAGTGATTTAAAGGCAGATCCCAGGCAGAGATGCCTAGGTTCAGATAAGTGCCCACTATCACCCATTTGTTAAGCAAACAGGAACAGGACGACCAAGGATGGGCAAGGTGAAAAATAGGCAGGAAATTCTGGGATTATGGAAATTGTAGGAATCAATCATTTCACAGCCTCCTCCTCCCCTATCCACTAACATGCCTTCGTACAAAAAGGTATTTAAAAAACTAGATTCAAAGGCAGCTTTCTCCCAACTGAAGTGCAGAGGATTGGGACTTTTGCAGGGAAACCAAAATATTTGTTTACTACCGACCTTCCTGTATGCTTGTGAAACATGGACCACGTATAAACGCCATCTCCAACTCCTTGAAAGATTCCATCAACAGTGTCTTTGAAAAAATGTACATATCACCTGGGAAGACAGGCCAACTAACGCCAGTGTGCTGGAATAAGCAAAGATCACCAGTGTTGAAGCAATGATTCTTCAAAATCAACTTCGTTGGACTGGTTGTACTGTGTGGATGCCTGATTGTCTTCCAAAGCAACTACTCTATTCCAGACTTAAAAATGGTAAATGTAATGCTGATGGTCAACATAAGAGGTTCAAAGACTCTCTCAAGGCAAATCCAAAAAATGTAGTATAAACACCGACAACTGGGAAACACTGGCCTGTGAGTGCTCCAGTTGAAGAACAGCCTTTACCAAAGGTGTCATGGGTTTTGAAGATGCTTAAACTCAGGATGAAAGGGAGAAATACGCTAAGAGGAAGGCACGCTTGGCAAGCCATCACTGTGATCAACTCTCATCCGGAAACCTATGTCCCCACTGTGGAAACCTATGTCCAGAATTGGCCTCCACAGTCACCTACAGACTCACTGTTAAAACCGTGTTTATGGAAGACAATCTTACTCAGCTAGGAGTGATCGCCAAAGAAGAAAGATGCTATTAAGCAAAGTACGAGTTTGGAGGGGCCTAAGTCTTCTGGTAAGTGGATTTCATCTCCCTCATGCCCAAACCCCTCTCCAACTCCACATCCGCAAAAGCAGAGAGAGATTGTGGCTGGTTAAAACTTTT
Source organism: Podarcis pityusensis (assembly GCF_964106645.2). NCBI lineage: Eukaryota > Metazoa > Chordata > Lepidosauria > Squamata > Lacertidae > Podarcis > Podarcis pityusensis. The sequence goes on from NC_138031.1 coordinate 66,215,613, forward strand.
GAGCCAAACCCATGAAGGCACCCGGCTGCACTCCTAGCCACACAATACACAAAGGGAAGCACTTAGCTTAGGATCCGGGTGGTGACTAATAATGGGAAGGAGTTCCCACCTCATTCAGCGAGCCGCCTCTTGAAATCCTGGACTTCAGGGCGCAGTGGTTCTCAACCTGTGGGTCCCCAGATGTTGTTGGACTACAACTCCCATCATCCCTGAGCTCTGGCCTTGCTAGCTAGGTGTGATGGGAGTTGTAGTCCAACAACATCTGGGGACCCACAGGTTGAGGAAAGGCTGCCGGATGAAGTTTACGCGCGCGCCTCACAGAGGCACAAACTTAGTTTCATTTTCCTGCGCGCCTCCCCTTTCCCCTCTCGCTTCCCTCGAGCGCAACGGGAAGGAAGCAGGCGGCCGGAGGCAGTTTCCCACAAGTTCGATCCTCAGGAAAACCTACCCGGGCGAGTCTTTCTCTCTGCAGGGATGCCGAGGGGGAAACCTGGAAGCGGCCAGCCCGCGCTAGTGGGGGCACCACCTCCTCGGCTCCAAAAAGATCGACGTGCAGCGGGGAAGGGACCAGATCCCTCTCCACCGTCTCCTCTCCCCGAGCAGCAGAGATCCCCAGTTAGTGTACGCTGCGCCCCACGGGGAGCGATCCCCTCGATTTCTTCTCTTTCCTTTCGCCCTCCTGCTCCCGAAAGGGGCCACCCACTGCCCGGAGCTCGCCTGGCGCTTTTCTTCCTCTTTCGCCGAACTTTGCCGGGGCGGAGTCAGGCGGTGTTAAAAGCGCACGCAAGCCCTTCCCAACCTATGATCCAGGCTTCTCTTCTCCGCAGGCGGGGCGAGCAGCGAGGCTTTCGGATCTCCCCTCGGGGAGGGATCAGCGGGGCGAGATATCCGAAGAGAGATTCCAGTGCGGAAATGGGTGGCGTCGATAGCTGCTGAAAGGGAGAGGAGGAACACGAAGGAACACGAACAAGGGCATTGCGCGGCTGGAGATACTGCTGCGTCTCACTTGCTGGATGCCACAGGAGGGGAGAGATGCTCTTGTGCTCAGATCCTGCTCCCTGGTTTCCCACAGGCACCACCGTGAGAACAGGATACTGGAACTGATGGGCCCTTGGCCTGGTCGAGCAGGCTCGTTTCACATTCTTGAGTTCTTTAGCTGTGTGGGATCCTAATAACGACGCAACTAAGAGGAAATAAATTGGGTCTGTTCGGGCAGAAAGGGACGCCAGGCTTAAGCCAACACCTTCAGTAGTAGTAGTAGCAGCCCTGCTCCAGAATGGAGTTTGGATCAGGTGTACTTCAGCTTTCCTTGACTTTGCACCATCATCTTGGGTATAGAATTGCCTTGCCGAATTTTGTTGTTGCTTAGTCGTTTAGTCGTGTCCGACTCTTCATGACCCCATGGACCAGAGCACACCAGGCACTCCTGTCTTCCACTGCCTCCCGCAGTTTGGTCAAACTCATGCTGGTAGCTTCGAGAACACTATCCAACCATCTCGTCCTCCGTCGTCCCCATCTCCTTGTGCCCTCCATCTTTCCCAGGGTCTTTTCCAGGGAGTCTTCTCTTCTCATGAGGTGGCCAAAGTATTGGAGCCTCAGCTTCAGGTTCTGTCCTTCCAGTGAGCACTCAGGGCTGATTTCCTTCAGAATGGATAGGTTTGATCTTCTTGCAGTCCATGGGACTCTCAAGAGTCTCCTCCAGCACCATAATTTGAAAGCATCAATTCTTTGGCAATCAGCCTTCTTTATTGTCCAGCTCTCACTTCCGTACATCACTACTGGGAAAACCATAGCTTTATCTATACGGACCTTTGTTGGCAAGGTGATGTCTCTGCTTTTTAAGATGCTGTCTAGGTTTGTCATTGCTTTGTCATTGCTCCCAAGAAGCAGGCGTCTTTTAATTTCGCGGCTGCTGTCACCATCTGCAGTGATCATGGAGCCCAAGAAAGTAAAATCTCTCACTGCCTCCATTTCTTCCCCTTCTATTTGCCAGGAGGTGATGGGACCAGTGGCCATAATCTTCTTTTTTTGATGTTGAGCTTCAAACCATATTTTGTGCTCTCCTCTTTCACCCTCATTAAAAGGTTCTTTAATTCCTCCTCACTTTCTGCCATCAATGTTGTGTCATCTTGCCGAATAGTGTTTGTGAATTACACCACCCTTTCTGCCAGCTTCATTTATGCCTGTTTGCCAGGTCATGTGGCTGAGCTGGAATGGACTGAGGATCCAGCCTAACAGGGTCGCTCCATTAAGCGCCTGTGCTGTACAGGGGCTAGACTCTCCCCACCACCACCTGCATTTTTTAGGGGGCGTATTTTTGTTTCACTTGGCAATGCGAGGAGCAATGGTGGCATCTTCTGGCGAACCTGAAGATTGCATGGCCTCAGTATAATTTCCTGGCATGCTCCTCCCTTGTCTCCTGAGACAGACAGATGCCAACCAACCATCTTGAGTTTGTGCTTCCTGATTCAATGCGATTTAAGGACTGCTCCGGGCTTAGTCATGCTTAACTTTCCTTCGCTCTTTTCTTTTTTGCTGTGCTTTCCCCGCAAAAACTCTCTCTGAAGTGGAATCAGAGCAAACGACAATCCACGGAAAACCCAAATTGACATTTGCTCCAACTGAGCACTAAAGAGCGGGTTTTTGCAGGGAAACCTCAGGGGCAGAAAAAACCTACACAATCTGAGGAAGAGCTTTTAACTGGGCACCTGTGCCTGGAAAAAGTGAGCAACAGGTAAGTGTAAGCACATACTAGCACAGAAAGTTTAAACCGTTTGTTTTCTTTTTCTTCTAACCAAATCGTTTGTAAACTGCCTTTTCATCCCAATTAAGAGCCCGCAAGATGATGAACAAAAATCAAATTGCAAAGTTTAAGCAATAAGCCACATTAAACTAGATCTTCAAAACCAAGAGGTTTGATCACTCAGCCTCTTATTTAAAACCTTTTAAATTGAGGCAGAAAAGATGCCTGCTGAAAATCAGATAGAAATGGGGCCAGTTGGAAAACAAGTGAGGTCCCAGCCAAAGAAGAATGGCAACTTAACTTGAGTTAAGTATGTGCAGCTTGCAGACTTAACATATAGAATAAGAGAACAAGAAGAACATACATTTAGAGAAGATTGGAAAATGTTTATTGAATATATGGGGAATAATTGTGTACAGCTGAAAACGCTGGCAGCATTAAGATAAATTCAACAGTGTAAATAATTTTTGATGGATGTAATAATGGAATACTGAATGGTATAGTTTTTGTAAAATATGCAAGGATTCATGATATGTAAAATGAACCATGGAAAGAGAAGGGAAGTCACTGATATCTTAAGGATGTAAAAATGAGTACTTTAAAGTGTAAAACAACAAAAAAATTATATATATATGAAATGGGGCCAGTTTACGCTTCCCTGGAAGAGAATTGCATAGACAACTACAACTGTTCCGAGTTAGTAGATAGGGCTCCTTCCATTATCACACTCTTCTAATAATGTGCTTTATTTTCTTCCAGGCCTGCTTGCAGCACAGTAGTCTCCTGAGATGTAGATAGATCATGTTTAATAACTAAATGATATGCTGTTATGTGCTGCAACACAAAAGTCATGCAATGTACCTTGCAATGGAGAACACTGTACCAGGCCAGTGGCTGGGGTTGATGAGAGTTGGAATCGGCAGCAACATGTAGTACTACAGATTCCTTGTCCATGCTTTACTTTCTAGTTTTGCATTTTAAAATCTGCCTCTATTCAGCCCAGGATGGCTTTCTATGTGCATAACACAGGAGATGCACTAACTCCCCGTACTAACTCCTTGGTTGCTGAACTTGGTTGCTGAACTTGTGGCTTTCGGGAGCCAAAACGTCCGAGTACCAAAGCGTTTGACAGCCAAGGGATGACTGTACTGTGTAATATAGATCACACAGGTTTTTAAATGTATGGTAAAGGTAAAGGGACCCCTGACCATTAGGTCCAGTCGTGACCAACACTGGGGTTGCAGCACTCATCTCGCTTTATTGGCCGAGGGAGCCGGCGTACAGCTTCCGGGTCATGTGGCCAGCATGACTAAGCCGCTTCTGGCGAACCAGAGCAGCGCACGGAAATGCCGTTTACCTTCCGGCCAGAGCGGTACCTATTTATCTACTTGCACTTTGATGTGCTTTCGAACTGCTAGGTTGGCAGGAGCAGGGACCGAGCAACGGGAGCTTACCCTGTCACGGGGATTCGAACTGCCGACCTTCTGATCGGCAAGTCCTAGGCTCTGTGGTTTAACCCACAGCGCCACCTGCATCCCAAATGTGCAGTAATTTGAGGCAAATAGGTGGCTTTTTAATTTGCATGGAGGGCAAATATGTAGTAAGGCTATGGTATGGAAAATCCCCCCACCAAAAAACCCCCTCACCAATAAGATTTTTTTCCCATAATACAGTAAGATTAAATTGCGATCTAAATAAAAACAAAAAGAGAAAGTGAAGTCCTTTCGCAAAGGTAATTCTTAACCCTTTTAATGCACAAAAAAGTGGTGGGCCCTGCCAGCTCTTACCTGAAAGCTTTCCTTTCTTCTCCCCGTCTCTCACCCTGGGAGATCTTCCCTGCCTCTCACTCAGGATCCTTCATCACCCATCCATCACCTTCATGTGTGGGTATAATCTTGGATCTCAATACAGTGGTACCTCGGGTTACAGACGCTTCAGGTTACAGACTCTGCTAACCCAGAAATAGTACCTTGGGTTAAGAACTTTGCTTCAGGATAAGAACAGAAATCGTGCAGCGGCAGTAAGAGGCCCCATTAGCTAAAGTGGTACCTCAGGTTAAGAACAGTTTCAGGCTAAGAACAGACCTCTGGAATGAATTAAGTTCTTAACCTGAGGTACCATTACAGGTCCAGAGCAGAGGACACCAAAGAAAAGAAAAAGGGGGGAAGAAAGAGAAGAAAGGGTGGGGGGAGAAGGAAATAAAATAAAACTAAAAGGGGCTTTTCCGTCTGTAGAAAATCCAATCCAAGGTTCATGTCTTCTGCTTCATTTGCATAAATACATGAAAACACAAAGCTCCTTTGGATTATTTCATGGATCTGTTGTTTGTTTTGTGGTTTTTAGTGTTTGTTTCATTTTAATGTTTATAATGTTTGAATGATGCCTATACTCGAGGCAGCAATGCTTCTTCTTCTTTTTGAATATCTTTTTATTGGGTTTTATAAACTGCAGGAGGCAGTGGAAGACAGGAGTGCCTGGCGTGCTCTGGTCCATGAGGTCACGAAGAGTCGGACACAACTAAACGACTAAACAACAACAAATAAACAAGGTTCATAGGAATAATAAATGATACAAATATATAGACCAAGTCTTCTCATGTTATTTTTATATCACAAAAAATAGCATAATAAATTTGCAGTAATATCTACAACATATGGTTCATTGTTAGTGGTCAATGTATATATTCTTGGTTCATGAATTGGTTTAAACAAAAACAAAGGGGAAACAGGATAGAACAGTTAACGTACAACATTCAAGATCACATAGCTGAATGCCTAATCAGGCACCCTTGTGATTGCATTTCGATTAATAGTCATTTTTCCTCTTATGTTACAATGCTTACTAGTTAGTGAAGCATGAATGGAGACAAAAAATACTTCTCACACAGAACTGGAAGTATGTTTATTATCGTTTGGCACAGGAGACTTAAGGTATTCATTTGATATGCCACAAAGTGAACATGAACTAGTAGCAGATAAGCTCAGACTAACTCTGTAATAGATTAGTCAAGCAGAATTACCCACTGTGTGCCACAGAACCAAATCCCCACTGCTTTCCTTCACTGCAACAGAATAACTGATTTTCCAGCACTAGATCAGTCTTGAAGTCAAGGAAATGGGTTCACAGATTTAAAAATGGGAATTGTTTGCATGGTAGTCACTGCATGAAACCAGGCCTCTGATTCTATCCCCTTTCAGTCATTCCCAGTGTACGAAGACAGAGCAGATGGGAAGGAATAATGAAGCCAATGGAAACAACAACAATAACAAAAGGATAATATTTTTTATCTGTGATATTAATACTCAGCTGTTACTTATAGGAGTGCAGCTTCCAATGGTCAGGGCCTTGTAGAACATCACAAGGATGGACATATTTAGAAACACAAAAGGGATGCTGACTTTTTGCTTGTCAAATTATCCATCTAAATGTTGTCTGAGTGGCAGCAGCCGAAACAGCCGATTCCAATCGTTTAGTCACGCTTTGCTACGGGCAAGGGAAATGGTGTCCAATCATGAGCAGAGTTGGCTACACATGCTGAGACCTGCCAGATAGATTTATTCCTGTTGCTGGGTACCATGCCAGGTGGATGGAGACATCTTCCAAGACAAGTTACATCAATGCATAGTAGTCGAGAAGCCAGGCCTGAGACCTGGAACAGGGCCAGCTCTCCCATTAGGCAGAGGGAGGCAGCCTCCTCAGGCAGCTGATACGGGAAGTTTTTTTTAAAAAAGCGAATTATTATTCAATTTATTAGTGTTATGTTTCAATTCCCAGGGAGAGAAATTTGTGGGGTATTTTGTACCTGAAGGAGTGTCTCCACCCCCATCGTTCTGCCCGGACACTGAGGTCCAGTGCTGAGGGCCTTCTGGCGGTTCCCTCGCTACGAAAAGCCAAGTTACAGGGAACCAGGCAGAGGGCCTTCTCGGTAGTGGCACCCGCCCTGTGGAACGCCCTCCCACCAGATGTCAAAGAGAAAAACAACTACCAGGCTTTTAGAAGACATTGGAAGGCAGCCCTGTTTAGGGAAGCTTTTAATGTTTAATAGGTTATTGTATTTTAATATTCTGTTGGAAGTTGCCCAGAGTGGCTGGGAAAACCTAGCCAGATGGGTGGGGTATAAATAATAAATTATTATTATTATTATTATTATAATTATTATTATTATTATTTATTATCAGGTGCCAAAAAAAACTTGGCATCAGGAAAAGGGGCACCATATGCTGTTCCACCTCAGGCAGTAAATGCTGTGGTCTGGTGTTGCTCTCTTGCTAGAGGTACCACATTTATACAGCCATTACCCTTCATAGGCCACAGAATATAACAGATATCGCTGCTTACTCTTTCATTTGAATACAATCAGAGGCTGGAGAGGAGAGGGACCAAGAGTCAGAGATGAGTTGGAAGGCAAGGGACCTTCAGTCCTCACAACTGCCTCGTTGGGGTAAGTTCTCCCGGGAAGCGTTGCTGTGCTCACGAGGCCTGGCCTCCTGAGCTGATTCTGTTAGCTTGAATAAAGAGTTTACTGATGCCGTGTCCTTGCACACCTCCCTCCAGCAACTCCTGCAGCCAAGCTGGTGCAATAACGCAGTGCTCTGCTTTGCTTTGGGCCATATCAGCAAGTTGACAGGAGTTCGAGTCCTCTGTAGGGCTACAGGTGCTACACTCCTAAGCTACGTTATAATTCTTTTAAGAAGGTGCTAAAGTGACCTACCCCAGCTGGGTTTCTGCGGCTTCTCTGTTATTCTTTTTTTGAAAATTGCAAAGTCAGAATAAGTGAGCCTCCTAAAAGAATGGAAGAAGTAATGTCTGGAAAAAGAATGGTTTGATCACTCAGTTGTCTGGAGATGTTAGTGAGCTGGAAGTCTCCTCGGATAATTTGTATGGGAACAGTCAACTTCAAGTGAGTATGAGCTGTGCTCAGCCTCTTCACTAAGAGCGGGCAGTTGTATGGGCAGTGCAACCACAGCATGTATGTATGTATACAGTGGTACCTCGGGTTAAGTACTTAATTCATTCCAGAGGTCCGTACTTAACCTGAAACTGTTCTTAACCTGAAGCACCACTTTAGCTAATGGGGCCTCCTGCTGCTGCTGCGCCGCCGGAGCACGATTTCTGTTCTCATCCTGAAGCAAAGTTCTTAACCTGAAGCACTATTTCTGGGTTAGCAGAGTCTATAACCTGAAGCGTATGTAACCTGAAGCGTATGTAACCCGAGGTACCACTGTACAGGGAAAGGCCTTGAGATCTTTGCAAATATGTGTGTGTGTGTGGAGTTTTCTTGGCAGGGATACTGGAGTGGCTTGCCGGCGTGCTCTGGTCCATGGGGTCACGAAGAATCGGACATGACTAAACGACTAAACAACAACAACAACATCGTGTGTGTGTGTGTGTGTGTGTGTGTGTGTGTATAAAATGCCTCAACTCTTGGCAGGCATGTAGACCATATATTTGTCTAGTGCCGCCTGGTGGCTATATGAAAGAAATTCATTTGAAAGTGTTCCTTTTAAAAATAATAATCAGCGACTTGACAGTGTTGATATATTAACACATAAACTGCTAAAGAATAAAACAACTGTTTCAATGGGTCACTTTAAAAGTCTCGTGCACATAACAAATATTAATTAAGATCAAAGATCTCTATAAATAAATGTCCACATTTTTCTTTGTCTCTGTGAATTGAAGGGAGACCATGGCTGCGTACACACTATATATATTGAAAGCACATTTGAAACAACTTTCTTTCCCTCAGTAAATTCTGGGCACTGCAGTTTGCCCCTCAAGACTTAATGATTCCAAAGTGATATTTTGATCTGCCATCTTGATTCAAAATGAAGCCTGGTGTCCAAATGGTGACAATGTCTGCTGCTTCACTTTGAGAACCCCGGTGCCAGGTTTGGTGATGATATCTCAAGTGGTGGCTGAACTTATGACAAAAAAAGAAGTGAACTCACACCAAAGTCATGTTTCAGCCTGCCATTTTGATTCAAAATGGCAACCATCTTCCAAACATCAATGAAGAGTGCTACCCCTACCTCAGAAACCCTTGTGCCAAGTTTGGTGGCATTATCTCAGGAGGTATCTGAACATCTAAGGAACAAATAAATGTACTTGCAGACAGACAAACAAACCACTTTCTAGAATCCTGGAAACTGTAGTGTGTTAAGGGTGCAAGGAATTAACGCTCTGTGAGAGATAAACTACAGTTGTCATGATTATTTTTTAGGAAGCCACATGCTTTAAACGTATAGTGTGGGTGTGAGCAGACTCATTTACACAAGAATCATAAAACAGAATCATAAAACAGATTATATCTCTTAATGGAAGAACTGTGGATGCTTAAAAGAAAATGGGTGCCTTTTCTTTTAAAGGACACACAAAGCACCAGTAATCACAGGTTCTTCCCACACAACACATCAGCAAGTCACAATATTTGTGGGCACACACAACTGATTACCTAGCTATTCTTACTATTTTTCCTCAGAATTTTTCTTTCTCTTGCTGAGTTAGCAAGAGAGTTGAGTAACAGAGGAAAAGGAAGCAAGAAGATGGGTGTATGTGGCTTTTCGTCTTCCATTCTGAGGTCAATCGCAAGAGGAACTTGGTGGCAAAAATTAGGGTTGGGAAATCATGAGCAAAAGTGTGGAGAGAAATGCGCGCGCGCGCACACACACACACACACACACACACACAAAGACAATGTAAACATGTTCTTCCAAACCAGGGGGGCAAATTCCATGTGGGACAGGATTATTTCAGTCTTGTAGTAAATAGCCATTCAGCTGGTCATTCACGGTGTGTAGAAAAAGCCACACCAGGCAGGGAATCATCTGTAAAGTGGAGAAGGTGAGACATAAATTGTTGCTTCCTTGCATTCCTTGCCACAGTTTTTCAGCCCAGCCTACCTCACAGGGTGGTTGTGAGGGCAAAATGGAAAACACTGAACCATGTGCACTCCATTGACTTCCTTGGAGGAAAAGTGGGAGATACATGTAATAAATAAATCCTCCCCTCAAAGACTGTGCTCGGAGTTGATTTGTGCTTTTGATTCTCTCTGTATGTCTTTGTGCATTGAGCTCTGGTTGGTAGATTTTATTTTATTTTATTTTATTTATATACTTCCCTATACCCAGAGGTCTCAGGGTGGTTCACAGAATAAAATCAAAATATAAAACCACAAAATACATAATAAAAAAAAAAACCAAAAAAACCCCCCACAACAAACCAGTAGCTCTCCGCCACAAAAAAACCACACATTTTAAAAGGGCACAGGATGTCAAACAGATCAAGCAAAGGCCTAGTTAAAAAGGAACATTTTTGCCTGGCGCCTAAAGGTGTATAATGAAAGCCCTAGGCGAACTTCCCTGGGGAGAGCATTCCACAGACAGGAGCCACTGCAGAGAAGGCCCTGTTCTTGTGTTGCCACCCTCCGCACCTCTTGAGGAGACACACATGAAGGAGGGCCTCAGAAGATGATCTCAGGGTCCGGGTAAGTTCATATGGAAAGAGGTGTTCCTTGAAGTATTGCGGTCCTGAGCCCTTTAAGGCTTTATAGATCAAAATCAGCACTTTGAATTGGGCCTGGAAACTACAGTGGTACCTCAGGTTAAGAACTTAATTCGTTCTGAAGGTCCGTTCTTAATCTGAAGCACCACTTTAGCTAATGGGGCCTCCTGCTGCCGCTGCGCCACCGGAGCACGATTTCTGTTCTCATCCTGAAGCAAAGTTCTTAACCCGAGGTAATATTTCTGGGTTAGCAGAGTCTGTAACCTGAAGCGTGTGTAACCCGAGGTACCACTGTAATTGGTAACCAGTGCAGTCAGACGAGGATTGGTGTAATATGCTCAAAGTGTCTTGCTCCAGTGAGCAACCCGGCCGCTGAATTCTGCACTAGCTGAAGTTTCTGAACCATCTTCAGAGGCAGCCCTACGTATAACGCATTGCAGTAGTCTAAACTTGAAGTTACCAGAGCATAGACAACAGTAGTTAGGCTATCCCTGTCCCAATAGGGGCCTAGCTGGGCTATTAGCTGAAGCTGATAGAAGGCACTTGGGGCCAGTGAGGCCACCTGAGCCTCGAGCAACAGCAAAGGATCCAGGAGTACCGCCAGGCTACGAACCTGCTTCTTCAGAGGAAGTGTGACCCCATCAAGAGCGACATACTAAAGATGCAATGGATGTAGCAAAGTATCTTTCTTGCTGCCTTCACTGCCACTAGGTAGGCTCAATAATGAGCCTTTACCAGTGTTTGGTTGCATTAATTTGGATCTTTCATCCACTTGCATTCAAGCCGTCTCCCAGCTTGTTTCCTCGCCCTAAGTTCTGGAGTATACCAGGGGGCCAAACTGGCTCCACAAAGTGGGCTCGCACTCAGGGGCGATCGTGTCAATAGCTTGAGCCATTTGGGTGTTCCAGAGGTCGGCCAGGGCTTTGACTGGGGCGCCAGTCATATCAGTCAGAAAACTCCCATAGCTGTTTGGAATCCCACTGGATCCATCAGCCTCCGAAGGTGGACCTTCCTACTAGGTCCCCCACCTCTGCAGAGAGGAAAAGGTACTGGCTGCCTAAATCTCAACAGCAAGTGATCTGATCATGACAAGGGACTGATGTCAATGTTCCCACCTTCAGATCACCCTCTTCCTGTCCAGTCGAGAAAACAAAGTCCAGAGTGTGTTCTGCCATGTGTGTTGGGCCGGTGACATGTTGGGACAGCCACATTGTTGTCCTGGGAGCCATGAAGTCCTTGTTGGGATGCATCCAGGGATCGGGGGCAATTTGCAGGCCCCCAGTTGGCTCCAGCCCACCAGCCAGCTGCCGGGCGAACTCCGGTCTCCCTTGGAACAGCAACAATCAGCGACTCATCGCTTCAGAAGCCCTCAGAAACTTGAGCACGCTCTGATCAGCAGAGTGAATAACTCTTCACAACGGAAGTGGCGGACAGAGGCATATGTAAGCATATTTACAGCATTTTATTCAGCAGCAGGACAAAGGAAAAACATGTCTGCTTCCCTTCGTGTCCAAGCAAACAGCAGCATAGGCAAAAGCTATATACAATGGAAGTTCCCAGCAGACTGTGCTGGAAGTAAACAGACATGTGACATACAACAACTCCACATGCCTGTTCTAAAGGTGGAATGGAACTATATCCTAACAGTCCTGAGCCGCCCCAGAGCCAGCTGCTTCAGCATGGATGTTGGAGTCTCCCAGAACCAGCAGTCTGGGAGTCCTCAACACTTCCTCCGCGACCAGCTCAGGTGGCGAGATTGCTGGGCAGTGAGGCGGCCGGTAAACCAGCAGAATCCCTAATCTGTTCCGATTGCCCAGCGCCAGGAACACACACTCTAGATCCCCCCCCTGACTGGACAGAGAACCTGGAGACAGAGAGAGAATCTCTATGGACCACAGCAACTTCCCCTCCCTGACCCTCAAGTCTGGCCTGTACCCTGGTGGGCACAGCTGGGTGAGACCAACTCCACCCTGTTCACCCACCCAGGTTGCAGTGATACATGCCAGATCAACCTCCTCATCCATAATCAGATCATAGATGAGGGAGATTTTATTCTGGGCTAACCTGGCATTCAATAGCAACAGTTGCAGATCTGAGAGCTGGCTGATATGAGAACCACAATTCCCCAGTGAAATATACTCGGAGTCGAGCGTGGATTTCATGCTCTTTATTCAGCTCATAGTGGTGAGAAGGAATGGAAGTTCCCCCAGAATGTCTGCTTTATATACATTATTTACACAATGGGCCCCACGTGATTGGCTAATTCTGGGATTCACCTGTAGGCCAATCAGGTTGCGGATTCACTTCCACCTGGAGCTGGATTGGGTGGCTCCTGTGGACCAATCAGACTGCTGCATTCTGGACCCTATTGTTCTAGGACCAATCAGACTGCTGCATTCTGAATCCTATTGTTCTAGGACCAATCAGACTACTGCCTTTTGCATCCTATTCAACTCAGTACATAACACCCAGGTTGGAGGAGGGGCTGGCACACGGCACTGTCACTAACTACCTGTGCCGTGTGTGCCCCTTATGTGTCCTGCCCCTCCTCCCACACCATACCTCTGTTAGAATTCCTGCTCCATGATTGCAGTCATGGGATTGTTGTCTTTCACATGACGGTGTATATTTTGACTCCATAGAGTGGGAAGTGACGGGGACAGGATGTTTGTGTTACTGTGTTCTGTGAAATGGGACTATTGTCCTTTGTCCTTTTTCTCTTTGCTGTCTGATGCTAGAGAGAGAGGGAGCCATGTTGCAGTGCTCTGTGTGTATTTATATGTAAATAAAGTAGATCAGCCAAAATGCTGAGTTGCTGAGGTTCTGTCATGCATGATGCGTAAACTCTGCGGTTCCCTAAGTGTGCCGGTGTCGGTTGGCATCAGTCGCTGTGATGTTCGGGCTGAAGAAAGCTTATGAAGTTCCCAAACTATCGACCAGGAGGGAGAGAACATGCCAGACGGGCATGTGTCTCTGCCAGGGTCCTACTCAAGTGTAGGCTGAACTCCTGACAGCCTCCCCCTACTCATAACCACTGTAACTGGGCCTGCCTCTGCTCTACCCCGCTCCTCTACTCCCAGGCACATCCCACCAAGTGCCCTTACAACCCAGTTAAAAACAGTTAAAACACTTTTTTAAAAAACAATTTAAAAGGATATAAAAAGCAATTTAAAAGCAGAGAAGAAGCCCTCTCTGAGCAGCAGCAACAGTCCTTATAAAAGCTGTCAGGCCCTGCTTGAGTCAGGTGGAGAGAGGCAGGAGGCTCTCAGCAGGGTTCTGGTCAAAATCAAAGTAGATGTGATGAGCCTAAGGTGTCTTTAGTCTCCAGCCGTGCCCCCTCTCAAGGTGGCTTGCAGCTGGAGACGGAAGAGAAAGAGCTGTTGCTAAAAGAATAATGGGTTGCCATTCCCCCCCCCCTGGACCTTTCCCTACAAAAGGTCACCGAAACAGTGGAAAGAACATCTATTAAAAGCCACCTGGGAAGAAAAAGTGGTTGCTATTGACTCAGTTTATTATTGCATATGATCGTTGCTGGGACAGAACCTTATTGCACCTGTTGAGATTTGAATAGTTTTTTTTTTAAGAATGGGGAATCCCTTTCCCCTCTTGGTGCTCTAGATCGCTGCTGTGTTCACTCGGTGCTGAAGCGCTGTGTACATTGATGCAACGGCGTCTAACTTCTCTGCAAACCAGCCAGCACAAATACCCCATAAATAGCTGCTGTGTAGCTTTCCTGCAAACTTTGCGCAAAGCAATCGGGATGGATGATCCGTCAACAGGTCATTTGCACTCAATGTTTGATGTCATTATCCCGTCAGCCAATGAGACGTGCTTTTTAAATAGACACTCTAACGGCTGATTGATTCATTTTTTCTTTAGTTAATGATTTGAATAACTGGCGACAGTATACTAAATTTTGAGGTTTAAGAGCAATTCCCATTAGATCACTCAGAGCCTTGCATGACTATACTTTATTGCAGGTCATAGGAGCCAACTCCTAGGGGCTGTGGGGTCTTCAGCCTCCCCAATAAAATATTTGAGGGGGCTGCCTCCCCCCAAGTTGATGGGCATTGCCATTCAAATGCTGTCTGCTCACTGCATCATGCGATTGAGTGTGCAGGGCAAGGTTTACTTGGGCCCTCCAATATTTTATTCAAGTTGGCACCCCTGTCTCTGGTTGTCTCTCACGAAAGGTAAAGGTAAAGGAACCCCGGCCATTAGGTCCAGTCGGGACCGACTCTGGGGTTGCGGTGCTCATCTCGCTTTATTGGCCAAGGGAGCCGGCGTACAGCTTCCGGGTCATGTGGCCAGCATGATTAAGCCACTTCTGGTGAACCAGAGCAGCGCACGGAAACGCCGTTTACCTTCCCTCCAGAGCGGTACCCATTTATCTACTTGCACTTTGAAGTACTTTCGAACTGCTAAGTTGGCAGGAGCAGGGACTGAGCAACGGGGACTCACCCCATCACGGGGATTCGAACTGCCAACCTTCTGATCAATAAGTCCTAGGCTCTGTGATTTAACCCACAGCGCCACTCACGTCCCTCTCACGACATGTAGCTTGGTGTTTTTTTTAAAACAAGCAAGCAAACAAACAAAACAGCCCTGAATCTCTGGTTTATATTCAGGCACCACTTTACTACTAAAACGTGGGCCACCAGGGGTAGCTATGCAGCCAAGCAACAGGCATTTATGAAAGAAGAAAGAAGAAAGAAGAAAGAAGAAGAAAACAGTTTGCGTGTGTACCTTTCTGTTTACCTTGTAGAGAGGAATTATGTGCCCTTTCCCTATGCATGTGGGTAGCAAAGAAAAAAGGAAGGGATTCTTTATCAGTTCAACATATCTTCAATTTATATATTTTAAAAACATTCTCTGTTGCAGTTCAGGCATATCTAACGTTACAAATTTAAACTGCTCTGTCACGACTTTCCCCCAAGGGAAAAGAGCTTGGTGAGTAGGCAGGAGATTTAGGGTCCCCTTGGGGCCGGAGAGGTGGCCCCCGACTTGGAGCTGCTCAAATGTTTATGAGAGCAATCCTGTGCACCAGTAAAGCAAGCTGGTGCTAAGAAGTTAAACTGGTGTAAGGTTGTAGCAGATCCAAACTTCATTCGGCAGTGGGCTAGCGCTGGCTGAGCTGGCCTAGGCTTGGCAGAGGTCCAACAAGGCTTTTAAGCAATGCTACAGAACCCTTTTTGCTGGCTTAACTAACGCTGGGTTGCCAGGTCATGTGACCTAGCTGAAGGGGCTTAGGATCCCCTTCACACACCCTTTTCAGGGCTTACACCAGCCTAAGCACCACCAGGATAGGTGAGATACATATCTCCAGCTAAACTGAGGATAAAGGAGTTATGCTGGTTTAGCCAGGCTGTGTTAGGAATCTCCCAGCTCAGCTGGAGACCTGCTGGATCCTAACCTACTCATCCTGGCAGATCTCACTATGGAATTGCTCCCCAGATCACAATCTATTGGGTGCTTCCAGTTTTGCAGCAGGTTCTCCCTTGCACTGGTTTTGTTTTAGGACTTTTCTGACTGGGATTTTCTGCTGTTCTGATTCATTTTGACTTTGTTTGAATGTGTGTGTTTCAAAATGTACCTTATGGTTTATGTAAACCTCCCAGAGAACTTTGCTGCATGGGCACTACAGTCATACCTCAGGTTACAAACACTTCAGGTTGCACATTTTTGGGTTGCGCACGCCGCCGAACCCAGAAGTACCAGAACAGGTTACTTCCGGGTTTTGGCACTCGTGCATACACAGAAGCACCAAATCGTGACCCACGTGTGCGCAGATACGGCTCTGCGGGTTGTGAACGTGCCTCCCGCATGGATCACATTTGTAACCCATTTACACTGTATATGGATGTATCCATATTAATTATGATAATGATTGCAAAGTCCCAAGAGTGGATTATCAGTCCATTTTTTTCACAGGGAACTCTGGGAACTGTAACTGTGTGAGGGGAATAGGGGTCTTTTAACAACTGTCAGCTCCCTTAACAAACTACAGCTCCCAGAATTCTTTGAGGGAAGCCGTGACTATTCAAAGTGGTACCATAGTGCTTTAAACGCATGGCGCAAATGTGACCAGGTTTCATACCCCTGCTGTGCTCTTGGGGCAGTCCCCACCTCTCAGCTTAACCACCTGCCAGCTAACATCTCTCAAAAGAGTTTTTGTGAGGAGAAAGTACAGAGAAAGAGAAGCACATATGGTATCTTGAATTCCTTGAGGAAAGGCAGGTTGTTGTCATTGTTAGTAGTAGATGTGTGTGTGTATGTATATGTATATGTATATGTCTCATGGGGAATGAAAAAGGAGAGGCATGGGTTTGCCTAAAGTTTCAATATGCTCAGTTATAGATGGCTTCTGTATAGATGCAATTCTAAATTTAAATCTGAATACAGTGCATCTCATCAGAATGGGGAAATGACCGCTGAGAAGAGTGTTGGACTTTGGGCTTTCATCGGCTCCCAGTGCGAAATCACAATTCGGTGCGCCTGCCTCTCACCCATTGTTGTGGGGCCCACCCTGTAGCATCTCCTCACAGTAGCATAGTTAGCCAGGGGTGGGAGCAGTCCGCACTGGGGGGGGGAGGGGTCTGTAGTGCGTCATCATGGTGGCTGCTGTTTGCTTCCTAAACAAAGCCCAACAATTTTAATCCACCCCAGGCACTGGCATGGGTTGCTGTTGTTGTTGTTGTTTAGTCGTTTAGTCGTGTCCGACTCTTCGTGACCCCATGGACCAGAGCATGCCAGGCACTCCTGTCTTCCACTGCCTCCCGCAGTTTGGTCAAACTCATGCTGGTAGCTTCAAGAACACTGTCCAACCATCTCGTCCTCTGTCGTCCCCTTCTCCTTGTGCCCTCCATCTTTCCCAACATCAGGGTCTTTTCCAGGGAGTCTTCTCTTCTCATCAGGTGGCCAAAGTATTGGAGCCTCAGCTTCAGGTTCTGTCCTTCCAGTGAGCACTCAGGGCTGATTTCCTTCAGAATGGATAGGTTTGATCTTCTTGCAGTCCATGGGACTCTCAAGAGTCTCCTTCAGCACCATAATTTAAAAGCATCAATTCTTCGGTGATCAGCCTTCTTTATGGTCCAGCTCTCACTTCCATACATCACTACTGGGAAAACCATAGCTTTAACTATACAGACCTTTGTTGGCAAGGTGATGTCTCTGCTTTTTAAGATGCTGTCAGTGCTCCCTAAATCTGCCTCTGGAGGAGTGCAGAGAGAAGAAATGTCATGGTACATCTGTAGCAGCAGAACTGGACGCCTTCATCTGCCCCACCTGCAATAAAACATGTCTCTCTTCTATCGGTCTCTACAGCCACAGCGGGTGCTCTCCAACAGTTTGACTTTACCCCCAAAGGTACACACTTCCAGCTCTGAGGGCCTTCTGGCGGTTCCTTCGCTGCGAGAAGCCAAGTTACAGGGAACCAGGCAGAGGGCCTTCTCTGTAGTGGCACCCACCCTGTGGAATGCCCTCCCATCAGATGTCAAAGAGAAAAATAACTACCAAACTTTTAGAAGACATCTGAAGGCAGCCCTGTTTAGGGAAGCTTTTAATTTTTAACAGGTTATTGTATTTTAGTGTTTTGTTGGAAGCCGCCCAGAGTGGCTGGGGAAACCCAGCCAGATGGGCAGGGTATAAATAATAAATTATTATTATTATTATTATTATTATTATTACTGGCTCCCAAAATGGATGGATGTCAGCAACAATGGAGAAGACCATCGGGGTAGAGGACCAAACTCACGCAGGGTTTCCTCTTCCAACGCTTGGAGCTTCCTGGCCTATATCCTCTCCTCCCCCTCTTGTTTTCACTGCCTGCTCATGGCCATTTTCGCATCACCTCAAAAAGAGGACAGAATTGCATAAAATTCACGTGGGCCCATTTTTCTCTATAGATTCAAATGTAGACATTTGACCTGTGTGCCAATGCTCATTCTGGAGCCCGTTGGGACTGGTTGGGCGAAAGGCAAGGAGCCCAACAGTAGGTGGAGCCAGAGCCAATCGCAGGCAAGGGCGACTAACTCTGGTTTTGTCCCGCCCCTCTCCTCCCTGCTGACTTCTCCAAGATCTACAAAGAGGAGGAAGCTGCCCACCAGTGCCATGCTTGTGGGGAAAAAGGCAAGCAGGGCAGACTGAGGTTGGTGGAGCATTGTCCCAGTCGCTGTATTGGCTCGGCTGCCACTGTGTACATGAAATGAAGGTGAAATAATTCTGGGAATCTCCTGCAGACCAATCAGGTTGTGGATTCACTTCCAGCTGGAGCTGGATTGGGTGGCTCCTGCGGACCAATCAGACTGCTGCATTGTTCTAGGACTAATCAGACTGCTGCATTCTGGACCCTATTTTTCTAGGACCAATCAGACTGCTGCATTCTGAATCCTATTGTTCTAGGACCAAGCCGACTGCTGCTTTTTGGATCCTCTTCAACTCAGTACATAACAGAAGGTGATGAGAATTAAGATGTTCAGATGCTTGGACAAGTGATAGGATTGGCAGTGCCACTGCTAAAGATGCTCTTGCTTGCCTGCCCCCGCACAGTTTGCTCTAGAGCTGACTCGAATTTCACCTTTGCCTGCCCTACAACTTTCTTGTTGTGAGGATAAAAAAGAGAAGATCTGAAAAATGCACATTTCACCCTCATCTCTCTCTTTTGCTGGATCCATAACCCATGAAATAAGTAGGCTTCAGTGAGTGAGTGAGTGAGAGAGAGAGAGAGAGAGAGAGAGAGAAGGGGCAGATTTATTTTTTATTGTTATTACAACGCAGGTGGTACTTTCATTCTTCACCGTTTAGTTTCAATGTGCCTGAGATCTCCTTTCTTCTCAGAGAGGTTTCCCTGCTGAGTACAATATGAGTGATATCAACAGTACTTTGTGCACAAGGCAGTGTTTTCCGAACTCCAGATAACCGTTTTCTGAATTTAAAATTATAATACGTCCATGATACAGGTGCTCTGGAAGCACTGGTTTTCAGAGTGTGGAAGTGTAAACAAGTAGCACAGCCTAAAGAAAATAAAGAGCAAATCCAGCATCTCAAATTGTGATTTGAGTAAATATGCAACAGCAACAATAATGGCTAAAGTCCTTAGTGAAAATGTTGTTTTTTCAGTAAAGATGGCTTTCTCACTACAGGAGTAATATTGTTCTTTCGAGTCCTTCACTTTCCACATGGTTATAAACCAAACTCATTCTGCATAAGAAGATGTTACATTTAATATTATGCTGCAAGGCTTTGTGATCTAGCATATTCCTGAGCAGTTAAAAATTATATATATATACAGTGGTACCGCGGGTTACATACGCTGCAGGTTACAGACTCTGCTAACCCAGAAATATTACCTCGGGTTAAGAACTTTGCTTCAGGATGAGAACAGAAATCGTGCTCCGGCGGCACAGCAGCAGCGGGAGGCCCCATTAGCTGAAGTGGTGCTTCAGGTTAAGAACAGTTTCAGGTTAAGAATGGACCTTTGGAACAAATTAAGTACTTAACCTGAGGTACCACTGTATATATATTTACACTGTTGCCGGGAAAGTTCAGCAAAGCTCTGTCATGGGAAAGAAGGGGAACCCCCATTGCTAGCAGCTCCTCAAAATGCTTGCTATATATCTTTTTAAAAGATGTCCTTCAGTAATGTTTCCACATTCTTGTCACTGTCCCCAGGCTCTGCCTTCAGTCAGTCATGCAGAACCTTGGGTTGAGGTGAACAACAGAATGTCACATGACAAGCATGGGGTGAAGTTAACAGGAGATGGGGTGAATCACTACACATCTGTGAAAGGAGGAGAATATGGAGAATAGAAAGCGCAAGAGGGGAGGAGAAAAGAGAACTGGGGGAGGAAATTTTATGTGCTAGACACTCGTGGGATGAGGAAAAAATATCATGCTTTACACGACGCTGATTGCAGAAACAGGAAAGAAGAAAGTTATATGTGCACCATACCCTGCCTCCAACATTTCTCCAATGAAAATAGGGGTGTCCCATCCCATAATAAGAATTATACTATCTGACTGGGTTGCCCCAGCCTCTCTGGGTGGCTTGCAACATATATAAAAACATAATAAAACATTAAACTTTTTTTAAAAAAACAGTATACATGGCTGCCTTCAGATGGCTCAAGGGTCAGATAACTCCATACTCTCCAACATCTCTTATGAAAATAGGGACATCCTAAGGAAAAGTGGGACATTCTGAGATCAAATCAGAAACCGGGACAGGTTCTGCAAATCCTTGGAAAATAGGGACATTTGGACGGTCTGGTGTGTCAAGGCTGGTTGGGGAAATGGGCCAATCAAGTGGGCCCCACTTGATTGGCTAATTCCGGGATTCTCCTGTAGGCCAATCAGGTTGCGGATTCACTTCCACCTGGAGTTGGATTGGGTGGCTCCTGCGGACCAATCAGACTGCTGCATTCTGAATCCTATTGTTCTAGGACCAATCAGACTGCTGCAATTTGGATCGTATTCAACTCAGTACATAACACAGGTTGTACTATTACTGTGGATTGGGAGGTCCTGTGTCACAAGATGGCGTCTCCGTGAGATCAGAAATGCACTAGAAAGTGTGGGATAGCACTTGCTTTCTTTACATTCCATTCCTCACTACTATGAGCTGAATAAAGAGCATGAAATCCACACTTGACTCCGAGTATATTTCATCCTGGATTGGACAGCATGTGACTGAATCCCGTTTGAAAACAGCAACACCCAGAGTAGTTTTTCTGAGGGAATGTTTTGTCTTTCCAGAGAGGATGTGTCAGGGGTTGAATCTGGGACCTTGCGAATGCAAACTTTGTGCTCTACCACAATCGGCTCCAAGTCTGAGAGCTAAGCTTATCCTAACAGGAAGCGGTCAATTTGAGATGGCGTGCGAGTTTCTGGAGTTTCAAAATGGCCGGGGCCTCAGTCATGGAGGCATGCTGACTGACAGACTCGCAAACTTAGCAGGAGATTATAGTTTACTCTGGCAACTTGAATCAGTATATACCTTTGAGAAGCTGGGACCTTGAGACCCTCCTCCTCTTTGGCTTCAGTGCTCCTTCCACCTTGTGGGTCTCAGTAGCCAAACTCGTATCGTGTATGTGACCCCTCTTTCCAGGCCCTTGGTTTGTAGGGTTTGCTGCCTGGTCACGGGCAGTATGACCGTTACTTTGGGGCTTTCCCCCACTCAGCAACTTCCTTCAGGCTTTTCTTTTCATTTTGAACCATCTTTCTCATGCTTTCTCTCTCAACTGGTGCCCCCCCTCCTGTTAGCATAATTCTACCCCTCCTTTCTTTTTCTTTTTTTCTCTTAAATAATCTTTATTAATTTAAATCACACACTTATGCAAAGAATTTACAATCTCATACTACAAAAAGAAAATTAAAGAAAAAAGTATTAAGAAAGAAAGAAAAAAATACAGAAAAAAGAAAGAAGAAAAAGCAAATTTACGTACATGAAAAAACTTTAATCTTCCTAATTAATGCTTAATTAAACACTTAAATAAAAAAGACTTCTGACAAAATGAGTCTTCCAATCACTCTCATTGTACTGTTTATACTGTCGTTTTTTCGCACAGTTTTTTTATCCTTTAATATTGTTCCCATCTACTCCACAAATGGTATTTGTTGTGTTTACAAGTGTCTCTCAAGTTCTGCTAATATGGTGTGGTTGGTACAATATGATCTTATATGATCCTTAAATATTCTCCATTCTCCAAATATTTTCTGGTTCAATACTCCTCTAACTCTTCCCGTCTCTTCTACCCCTCCTTTGTCTTGGAACACTAAACCTTTACTTCACGTGGGTATGCTAGTTAGAAGTCAAACACTTACTTATTTTTAAAAACGAACCAGGTGAAAACGAACATACAGTAGTAGTGTGTGTACCTGTCTGTATAGGAGAATCGGTAGCTTCCAGTGGGCTATGGGGATAGCTTTTCCCCCTCTCTGTCCATATCTGCAGCGAGTGATGATTCATATAAGCCCTGAACCAAGTCTATGCCATCTCAGGAAGACAGGAATTGCCAACGTGGCAATGCTGTGTACAACTCCCATCAGCCCCAGCCAGCTCAGCTGATGGAAGCTGTAGTCCAATGATATCTGTGTATCCACATCAGACTGACAAAAAGCTGCAGGAATGTGTCTTAGTATTTTGGTCCACACGAAACCTGGAAATTCAGTATCAGGGTCATGGGCGTAGCCAGGATTTATTTTAGGGAGGGGGGCAGGGTTTTTTTGTCAGGGAGGAAGAATCGAGTTATCTGTGATGCACTTGGTCAGTCAGTTAAGTATTTTTATTTATTTACTTGATTTGGGGGGGCAGCTGTTCCCCCTGCAACCCCCCTGGCTACACCCATGATCAGAGTTGGTTCAATCCAAATTACTGTCCAAGCCACACACAAAGAAACCCTAGCATTGTATCCTGTAATGTAGCATTACTGCACAGTTTATTACCAGATTTCACATATTAGGCTGTATCCTATAAGTGAAATCAACAGTCATGATTTTTCTACCAAGGATTACAGTGCCAATTATCAGCAACAAATGGATGTTATCTGTGAAATGTGGTATGTGACTCTAATACTGCTTTGCCACGAATCATAGAATCTTTGAGCTGGACGGGACCATAGAGTCATCTAGTCCAGCCCCCCTGGAATGCAGGAACCTCGGCTAAAGCATCCATGACAGATGACCATCCAACCTCTGCTTAAAAACTTCCAAAGAAGGAGAGTCCACAACCTCTCGTGAGAGTTGGTTCCACTTCCAAACAGCTCTTACTCTCAGAAAGTCTCCCCCCCCCCCGAATGTTTAGTCAGAACCTCCTTTCTTGTAACTTGAAGTCTTTGGTTCGAGTCCTACCCTCCAGAGCAGGAGAAAACAAGCATGAGATAAACATAGTATCTCAAGATAGCCTTAGTTCCAATTTAAAGTTAAAGGTAAAGGGACCCCTGACCATTAGGTCCAATCATGGCTGACTCTGTGGTTGCGGTGCTCATCTCACTTTATTGGCCGAGGGAGCCGGCATACAGCTTCCGGGTTATGTGGCCAGCATGACTAAGCCGCTTCTGGCGAACCAGAGCAACGCACGGAAACGCCGTTTACCTTCCTGCTGGAGCGGTACCTATTTATCTACTTGCACTTTGACATGCTTTCAAACTGCTAGGTGGGCAGGAGCAGGGACCGGGCAACGGGAGCTCACCCCAATCTGGATTGGGACCCTAGAGGGATGGTAAGGGAGTTTAGCCCACTGCTGTAGTCCTAGTTTAGCTCAGCCCCATCCACACAACTTGCATGAAGGAAAAGCTACCATTGAAGTGAGGTACATTTGCACTTGGCGTGAGAGAAAACCTCTCCCATCGAGAAAGAGCCAGGAAGGGAGACTCCAGTGTGTCAAACTCCTTTTACTTCACAAATTCTTCAAGTGGTTTTTCTCTCAGAGCACAAAATCTTTATAACAACTAATGACCTAGTATAAAAGGATGGCTTGAAAGAGTTTCATTCTTCCTCCACACAGTGTTCACTTCAGCCTCTCTTGGGAGTTCTTAAGACAAATGCTGCTCGCATGTGCTTCTGAGTGAGTGGGGAACTCCCCTCTCAGGGGAAATTCAGGTGTAGTCACAAAAGGGGGGGGGGGAGTCCCCAATGATGAGACCACAGTGCACAAGACCTCTCCTCTGCAAAAATGGCCATGTGGCTACAAAAACTTTTGCAGTAACCCTATTTGTTCTACAGTGGGTATAATTTGAGAGGAGAGCAAGAATTGTCAACAGTGCTCTTCGGAAGCACAGCTATTTATTAATTCCAGACACCAGTCCCAGATTTACAGAATCTGTCCCACTTTTTGGTTTGATCCTAGAATGCCCTGCTTTTCCTTAGGATGTCCCTATTTTCATTGAAGAAATGTCAGAGGGTATGGAAGGAGGTCCCTATTTTAATCAGAGTAATGTTGGAGGGTATGGAGTTATCCAACCCCTGAACCATCTGAGAGCAGCCCTGAATGGGGAAGTTGTTGTTTTAAAAAAGTGTAATGTTTAATTGATTGCTTTCGAATTATGGAGGAGATTCTTGAGAGTCCCATGGACTGCAAAAAGATCAAACCTATCCATCCTTAAGGAAATCAGCCCTGAGTGCTCACTGGAAGGACAGATCCTGAAGCTGAGGCTCCAGTACTTTGGCCACCTCATGAGAAGAGAAGACTCCCTGGAAAAGCCCCTGATGTTGGGAAAGATTGAGGGCACTAGGAGAAGGGGACGACAGAGGACGAGATGGTTGGACAGTGTTCTCGAAGCTACCAGCATGAGTTTGACCAAACTGCGGGAGGCAGTGGAAGACAGGAGTGCCTGGCATGCTCTGGTCCATGGGGTCATGAAGAGTTGGACGAGACTAAATGACTAAATAACAACAACGTTTAATTATGTTTTTTTAAATGTTGGAAGCCACCCAGAGTGGCAGGGGCAACCCGGTTAGATGGGTGGGGTATAAATAATAAAAATATTATTATGGAATAGGACTTCCCTATTTTCGTCAGAGAAGTGTTGGAGGGTATGTAATACCCCACTATGCTCCTTGAGCATTTATGCACAACTTTTATATAAATACATAAATGAAAGTAACAATGCAGCAGAAATGAAAGCTACAAAGCTCTTGACTCCTGTACATATTGTTATAGACCCAGGGTGGGGGCAAAACCCTAGAAATGAATAAATGGTAGGATTTTGATTATTTGGGATGTGAAGAGAGAAATACAAGCTTCAGAGGAATTCCTGGGCTACCCTAGGCAAAGCAACCTGGCAAAGGTAGACACAATACAGGGCCATTGAGGGCCACTGGCAATGCAAGAGAACTGTCCTCCTCACCTTGCCTTGAGGTGTGAACAGAGACTGAGAGTTTGCAAGGTTGCCAGGGTAACTGTGGTTGAGGTGACAGGAAAAGAGTTTTGAGCAAGGGCTGCTGGGAAGAAGGAAAAGGAAGAGACATGGATCCATCTTGGGCAGGCTGGCTGCAGGCTGGCTGGGAGAAATGCCTTAGACTCCAGGGCTGCACTGCTGTGGGGTATAAACCCCTCTCGAAATGACCATGCTGTAAGATCTGGACTCCCTCCTTGCAGACTGAAGGTGTAAATAGGTGAATAAGCCATATTTCTTAAAGCTTCAACATTAGTCCGTCCAGTCAGTCCATGACATCATATCTATCACGTTTCAACGGATCGAGCACAATGCAACTTGAGTAACGTTCCTGGACCAAACCAGGAAAAACGTGATTGCATGATCTTATGAAACCAAAACGACGAATTTAAAACATGATCAAAATGGAAGCAATAAGCTGTCAGTAATAGCTGGGCCTTGAATTAGGGGCTTTCATATCGCTATCCTGTGGTGAGCTACTCAAGACAAAAGAGCGAAGTCTCTAGGAAGGTGACAGACTTTTAGCAGAACAGAAAGCATAAAGCACACTGCAGTTATGCGCTCGCCCACTCTTTCCCTGAAACCTGGAATCTTCATCAATGCCATCTGAGGCGCAGAGAATGGATGTACCTGTCAATTTCAGTTTCTCTCGGTTTCTTATTTTTCCAGCCTTAGGTTCACATCTTCGCTAGTTCATTTATTATTGTTAAAACCGCATGAAAATTCACCGGCGAATTAGTGCAAATTTTCCCTGAACATCTACATTTTAACACACTTTTGCCTGATATATGCATTTTTACATGCCATTTCCTTTAACAGAATCTGTTATTTTCACAAATATATGCATTTTGATGAACATGTTGCGCAAGTATAAGCATTCGTGTACGCGTTCCTTGGCCTAAAAACTAAAAAGTCCCAGCATTCTTTGTTAGAGAAGCCACCCAATCACTTTGGCTGTCCTTTTATTGTGGCTTTCCCAGCTGATTCCCAAAAGATAAGGCCTTAAAGCACCTCTGATGCACCTCAGGAGGAAAAGAGCTGGGGGCACCACTGGACGAGTCTTTTAATGTGCACTCAACTCCAC
The DNA here is from genome assembly GCF_964106645.2 of Podarcis pityusensis. Taxonomy (NCBI): domain Eukaryota; kingdom Metazoa; phylum Chordata; class Lepidosauria; order Squamata; family Lacertidae; genus Podarcis; species Podarcis pityusensis. The sequence continues at coordinate 66,241,834 of NC_138031.1, forward strand.
CCTCCAGATGTTTTGGAACTACAACTCCCATCATCCCTAGCTAACAGGACCAGTGGTCAGGGATGATGGGAATTGTAGTCTCAAAACATCTGGAGGGTCAAGTTTGCCTATGCCTGGTCAAGATGGTCTGTGAACTTAAAACTTTCTAGGGAGGTGTTATGTACTGAGCTTGGATCCTAGAACAATAGGGTGGTAGGATCCTAGAAGGCAGCAACCTGATTGGTCTACAAGAGCCACCCAATCTGGCTCCAGGAGGAAGTGAATCAGCAACCTGATGGGCCTGCAGGAGCAGCCCAATCCAGCTCCAGGAGGAAGTGAATCAGCAACCTGATTGGCCAGCAGGAACAGTCCAATCAGGTTCCAGGAGGGGAGTTGAATCAGCCAATCACACGGGACCCATTGTGAAAATAATATATATATAGCCAGAGGTTTTGGGGGAAAGCCACTCACTCACTGTTTACCACAAGCTGAAATAAAGAGCATGAAATCAACACTCAACTCCGAGTATATTTCTGGAGGGATATGTGGCATGATTAGTACGCCACACATGGCCCATAGCTTCCTGCTGAAATCCTGCAATTTTTCATCACACACACACAAAAACACATTATGGGGTGTGTTCCTGCTTTCGGGGCACTGTAGCACTGGGGTGCTCTGGCAATGTGCTAATGTGGTGTTTTCCAGATGTTATGGAACTACAACTCCCATCATCCCTGACCATACTGGCTCCCTTGCATCTATGCCTGTGTTAGATCAGTTTGTGTTCAGTGAGGAGAGAACTCCTACTAAGCGAGGAGTTGGAAACCTTTGAACCTCCAGATGTTTCTGGACCACCCCTCCCATCAGCCCTCGCTAGTATGGCCAATAGTCAAGGTTGATGGGAGTTGTAGTCCAACAACTCTCAGGAAGGCCAAAAGTTCCCCACCCCTGAATTAAGCCAAACCTTGGCTTAGCTCAGTGTGGTGCAGGAACATAAAGGACCAGGGAGGCTGCAAGCTTCTCTCTGGGAGCCACACATTCACGTAGTTCCACTAAGCTCTAAGCTGTAGTTTGGTTCACTGAGAACAAACCATAGTATGCATCCTGTGTTGGACTTCAAACTATGAATGCCAAAGAGTAACACATCTGCAGTTTGGGGTTGGCAGCCTCTTATAATGTGCTTGTGTGCTTGTAATCTCTGGTGTGGGAATATAGAAGCAAATCCACGAAGCTCATCTGAGATTATAAACACCTATGAATGTCAACATCCACCACATTTGGAAACAGTCAAGGAAGAGTCTTCCAGCACTTTAAAAAGTAACAAATACATTGTGGCAAAGAAAAAGTAAAAAACACACACCCAGCAAATACATTGTGGCATAAAATGTCCACAAAAGCTTATACCATAACAAATTTGTTTAGTCTTGAAGATGCCACAGGACTCATTGTTGCCTATATGTATTTGTATCTACACACTTCTGTTACAAACATCCTCCAATTCTATACTTCATGTGTGGGGAACCTTTGGCTTTCCAGATGTTGTAGAAGCTGCTATACTAATTTAAATGGAAGTAAACCTCATTGTGTTGGGATGCGGGTGGCGCTGTGGGTTAAACCACAGAGCCTAGGGCTTGCCAATCAGAAGGTTGGCGGTTTGAATCCCCGCAACGGGGTGAGCTCCTGTTGCTCGGTCCCTGCTCCTGCCAATCTAGCAGTTCGAAAGCACGTCAAAGTGCAAGTAGATAAATAGGTACCACTCCAGCGGGAAGGTAAACAGCGTTTCTGTGCGCTGCTTTGGTTCACCAGAAGCGGCTTAGTCATGCTGGCCATGTACGCCGGCTCCCTCGGCCAATAAAGTGAGATGAGCGCTGCAACCCCAGAGTCGGCTATGACTGGACCTAATGGTCAGGGGTCCCTTTACCTTTACCTAAACCTCATTGCACTCAACAGGACATATGCAGTCCATATGTCCAAACAGGTATCTAAATATTGATCACTATAAGCCACGTGTTTAAACGTAGAAAGGGCAGCAAGATCTTCAGACCACCAATTAGGGGATGGTGAGTTTTTGCCCTTCTGGCTTTGCAATTCAAGTCCCTTTGTCATCGTACATTTTGAGATGTCCTCCTGTATATGCAATTTTGAGTTAGAGGATACTGTTGACTGGTTCTGTGCTGAAAATCATGTTGAGATGCACAGCTGACTAAGACGGTGAAACACACCTGCTTCACGACGACAGAAGAAACAGTGAAACTCTGAAAATGGTTTGATATGGTTTCAGCTCTGAAACTACGACAAGACATTTTGGCAAAATACTCCAACCAACACAGGAAACCTACCTTCATTTCTATAGTGACTTACCCCCCGAATATTTGGCCAGATACTATCAGTTTATATTAAACAGTAAAATTACTCAGCAGTGGAAAAGCTCCTAAATATGAAATTGTCTCTCTACATTACTGCACTGCCCAGATATTCAAGCAGATTAAGATAAGTTTCATTTTCTGTGCGACAGTGACAAATAAAGGAACCATCACAGCAGGTGAAATAACAACAACAATAATATAAAAGGATATTGTGAAATTTCCTGGAGTGGCTGCTTGCTTTTATTTACAGAAATATTTGGTCAAGTGATTTGTTTGCTAGTGAAATGACTTCGCTGAGGGTGACAGTTTCCAGTGGAAAGCTGTGGCAAAGACTATTATATTTTGGGTGCCTTTCCTCATGTTCCATCATTAGATGAAGTGCATCATGGAGGTTCAGAAGGGTGGGGTATAATAATAATAATAATAATAATAATAATAATAGCCTGCTCTGAGGTAAGGTCTGGCACTGACACCGTATTATTTCCAGCATCAGATTAAACCCCTTTTGCCTCAGCGTTTTACATTAGGGCATTTCTAGCTGGCTGAATGGTTTTTCATTATTAACTTTAGGGAATTGTTGGTGATGCTTTATTTTGCAATTCTTGTTTTTAAATTATTTTATCTACCCTGAGATCAATTTTTGGATGAAGCAGGACAGTGGCACAAAAACCTCCCCGGTCCATTCAGCCCATTCAGCTTCCACTTTGTAGAAGTCACCAGTTCACATACCGTATTTTTTTGCTCTATAAGACTCACTTTTTCCCTCCTAAAAAGTAAGGGGAAATGTGTGTGCGTCTTATGGAGCGAATGCAGGCTGCACAGCTATCCCAGAAGCCAGAACAGCAAGAGAGTCGCTGCTTTCACTGCGCAGCGATCCCTCTTGTTGTTCTGGCTTCTGAGATTCAGAATATTTTTTTTCTTGTTTTCCTCCTCCAAAAACAAGGCGCGTCTTATGGTCTGGTGCGTCTTATAGAGCGAAAAATATGGTATTTCCTGTCTCTTTGATTACATACTTGCCTTCTAGCAGGGAGAGGTGGGTTGTCATTGCAGTAGCTGCCACCCTGATTGCAAAGTAATTCTTTCTCCTCTTATGTCTGGGGTGAGGGTTAACTTTGGGTGCTTTTTCCAAGGTGAAATTTAACAATGGAGAGCAATGATTTTTAGAGGACTTCATCCTTTGCACTGGCCAGCGCCATGCAATGACAGAACCTGGACAGAGAGGAACTGGCTGAGGTTTATGCATTTTGTGGTCTTAAAGGTGGGAGTATGTCATTGTTTGCCTGTCACTTCCCATCCACAATGTAGGCCACAGGAAGCTTTGGGAACTTCACACAGGCCATGCCATCTACACAGTCACAATAACAATGGGATGAAGGCGCCCTTCCTCCTACAACAGGTCCTGGGCTTGACAGACCTTCCTTTTTCCATCTGCCCAATTTATCAAGACAGAGATTTGCAACAAGTGTCATTCTAGTACTACCCTTTTCTGCATCTGGTTAGGACCTTTGCTGAATTTGAACAAAGGCCAATAATGTGCAGAACCATCCTTCAGATTGCAAAAGGGAACTCTGGTTATTCTTCATTTTTTAAGGGACTTGGGCTTTTGAGAATGGAGCTATGAGTCAGGGTAGTGAACCTGTGGTTTTCCAGATGTTGCTGACCTCTAGCTACCTTTGGCCTCAGCCAGGGGTGATGATAGCTGTGGTCCAACTACATCAGGAAAGTCACCTGGGCCCTTTCCTTGCTATAAATAGGCATACACATACAAGCAAAAGATATGGAAGTCAACCAACAAAGTATTTTTGGCTTTTTATCTCTATTATTCTCAGCTGTGCAAAATTAGCTATGATGCCTTTTTGTTGTTGCTGGAGGAATGCCTTATTCTTATCACTGTATGACAGATTACTGAAGGATGACACTATTTTGCCTGGTGGACTGTACCTAATCCCAGCCATCCCTTTAGGCTGAGAGAGAAGTGTGGCTCATTTAGTATATGGCATTAAATCGGAATGACCATAGGGCTTCCTGAGTGGGTTTTGTAATGTACAAAATCCATACCCCCGGTCCGAGATATCTATTTTCTCCATACTATCACAATCATGGGTGCCCACTGAACTATATACATGCTGCAGTTGTAAGAGTCCTTGGGATTTCGATGTGAAAATTCTAGCAGAAGCTCATTGTGCAGCCAATTGTCTCATAGCCTAAATTAAACAATACAGCTTGGAGAGAGATACAAACATGATAAATTAGCACCTAATACAGTGGTACCTTGGGTTAAGAACTTAATTCATTCCGGAGGTCCGTTCTTAACCTGAAACTGTTCTTAACCTGAAGCACCACTTTGCCTCCCGCTGCTGCCACGCTGCCCGAGCACGATTTCTGTTCTCATCCTGAAGCAAAGTTCTTAACCCGAGGTACTATTTCTGGGTTAGCGGAGTCTGTAACCTGAACCGTCTGTAACCCAAGGTATCACTGTATTGGAGTAATGTCTTAATTATGTCCTATTTCTTTTATGGAATATGAGCAGGGTTCTTCTTGAGATGCTATGAATCTTATTTCCTGGCTTCAAAAAAGGAATCTTGTCTTAGCTTGCAAGACAAACATTCCAGCCCTATAAATTATTCTCTGGCCAGGATGTGAATCAAAGCTGGAAAAGGGGGTCAAGTCATTCCTTTCTCTCTCTAACTACCTTGTTGCTTCAGTGATGGTGGGAAGTACAGTGGTACCTCGGGTTAAGTACTTAATTCATTCCGGAGGTCCATTCTTAACCTGAAACTGTTCTTAACCTGAAGCACCACTTTAGCTAATGGGGCCTCCCACTGCCGCCACGCCGCTGGAGCATGGTTTCTGTTCTCATCCTGAAGCAAAGTTCTTAACCCAAGGTACTATTTCTGGGTTAGAGGAGTCTGTAACCTGAAGCGTATGTAACCTGAAGCGTATGTAACCCGAGGTACTACTGTATCCCCCATTAAGGTAAAAGGCCCCCTGCTACATCTGTGAATCAGCTGCACAGGGATATATGCATAGCACCACTAATGTCCTGGATTTCCAACACTGCACCTGAAGTTGACTTTTAACTCTGTTATTCTGTCTTCTGGCAAACAAGCAGGAGTGAGAAGATATGTACCGTAATTTCAATGAGGTGTATATCCACAGGGATGCCATTAGATCCAGCTTGTCTCAGAATAAACCAAGTTTTGGGGGAAACCATTCCAGTTTTCCAAACACAGTTCCAAGCCTGACCACAGGTGACTTTGCTCCTCAGAGTGGAATCTACTTGTGACCTGTCAGACCTGTGTCATACTTTGCTGGTATGTTGATTCCTGGTCCCTTTCATCAATGTTCTAACAGGCTATTGCAAACAGAATAAAGGATAGGGAGGAGGTGTGGTCTGTTTAAGTTACTAGCAACTGCAGATGCTTCTAAAGAAAAAGGCTTGTCAACTATAAGAATGGCTTTTAAATAGTGCAGTTCCATAAAGTTTTGGCTCTCCAGTTGCCGCACTCCAACTCCCATCAGCCCCAGTCCAGCATGGCCAACAGACAGGGAAGATGAGAGTTGTAGTTCAACAACATCTGGAGAGCCACAGGTTCCCCACTCCTGCTGTAAACTATATTTGGGTTTTAAATTTATTCTTTTTTTAACGTGCAGCTGTTTCAAGCTTGTTTCTCTAACTTTTGAGGTACCCAAAGCACCAGAAAACCATTAGCTACTGTAGGAGACCCAAAAAGTTCTTAAAGCTTGTAGCTCTTTTACCTGGGCTGTGGGTTAAACCACAGAGCCCAGGACTTGCCGATCAGAAGGTCGGCGGATTGAATCCCTGCAACGGGGTGAGCTCCCGTTGCTCGGTCCCTGCTCCTGCCAACCTAGCAGTTCGAAAGCATGTCAAAGTGCAAGTAGATAAATAGGTACCACTGTGGCGGAAAGGGAAACTGGCCACATGACCTCCCGGAAGTTGTACACCGGCTCCCTCGGCCAATAAAGCGAGATGAGCGCCGCAACCCCAGAGTCGGCCACAACTGGACCTAATGGTCAGGGGTCTCTTTACCTTTAAGCTCCACCTCTCTTTTTAAGGGAGTATTTAACTGGGTACCAAACTGCGGGAGGCAGTGGAAGACAGGAGTGCCTGGCGTGCTCTGGTCCATGGGGTCACGAAGAGTCGGACACGACTAAACAACAACAATTTAACTGGGTGTAAACATGAATAGGATTCCATTGCACTAAAGCTGAGTAGGTTGTGATGGATTAAAAACTGCATGCAGAAATCCCCACGATAGCTTCTGGTAAAAAACAACAGGGGTTTTGAGGGCAATGGAGGCGGAATTTGCAAAAACGGATGGGATGAAAACACGGCACACACCACAGCCGATAACACTACCTTCGACACGCCCACAAAACAACTCCTGCTTATCTCCAGCTCCGAAAACTTTGCTATAACTGGAACATCGAAATACACGTCGTGGTAAACAATGTTCCAATGTAGCCATTTACTGGAAGAAAAAAAAGATCCTGCAACGAGGGCTTGAAGTCTTTTCTGACAAAGTGCTGATTTGCATGAACGGCAAAAAATAGAAATATTTTATATGCAAGAGAAGTAAGTCGCGGAATTGGGCTGCCCCTGCTCAGAAACTGAACGTCCACGCCCACAGTTCGCCTAGAAGCCCCAGACGCCGCTTACTCATCCTTCCAGGAATGAAAGCTCACGCTCCGCTACGCGTTCGAAAGGGCAGAGCCCGTGCTTGGCGCAGCGCATGCCGGGAGCTGTAGTCTTCGAGCCGCGGCTTAGCCCGGCGCGGGGTTAGCGTGAAAACTACGAGCCCCAGAGTCACTGGCGGCGAGATCGGGGGAAGCTCGCTCGGCGCCTGGATTTTAACCGCACGTGGGAGTGGTTGAAGGCAAGGAGGGCCGGAGCGAGACGCAATTCCTGGCAAGGGCGAGCTCGCAACTAGTTCAAGCTGAGCTGCTTCTCCGATTCCAGCCGAGTCCAGGGGCGGCCGGGCGGAAAAACCTCCGATCATAAGACGCCTAGGAGGAAAGTCCCGGGCTCGCAGGCAGTTTTGCGGGCGGGGGGGGGGGGGGAGATGCTGGCGAGCTGCGCAGCAAAATAACAACACAACCACCCCGTTTACCCAATTTCCCATTCACAACGGAGTAAATACTTCCTCCTCTGCCCATCGCGCATTTTTATTTTATTTTATTATTTGCGGCGTGCCACCAATTGGGCTGCTTCCAGTCTCTGGTGCTAAAGTTTCAGACCGCTTAGAGCCATGGGGAATGGGATGAACAAGGTAAAAAAACGCTGCTTATTCTGTTTTGTTTCTGGGGTTTTTGTTGTTTTTTTTAAAAAATGCGTTCGCGCGCGAGGTTTCAGAAACGATCCAGTGAAGAAACAAATAGAGAGGATTTCCCCCCACCCCAAACTAAGCCACCCACTCGGTGCTTGTTTTGATCCGTGGGAAATAGGGCGTTTAAAAGCGACGCTTCCTTTAAGGGGAACTTTCTGGATACTGAATGGCAACAAGCGACTGCTTTTGTGGTGGTGGTGGTGGGTGGCTGGCAAACGAAGGCGCTTGAAGAAATGGGAGGCTGGGTTTGCCCCGTCTCTGCTCCCCCCCCCCCTCCGGGGAGGGCGAGTGCCGTCCGCACGTGCATCCCGACCTCCCCCCCCCCCGGTTGTTTACTCGGAAGTAAGCTGCAGCGAGGTCAATGTCTGAGACTTGAGGCTGCAAGTTTATTTGCTTCTGGGGAGGGGAGGGTAAGGTGTCAGCGGGACTTCCATTTGGGCACACGCATCATCATGTGCGTAGGCTGGTTTTGTGAGCCTGTGTAGGACAGAAGCCTTACACAGTTGGGCAAGCTCGTGTCTTGCCTCTCCGTCCCCAATAGTGGGGAAAGCAAACGCCCCATAATTCACGCGGCTGGATCTGCGCCAACCTTGCCACGCAACAACCTCCTCCTCCACCACCACCACCACCGCACATAGTGTGCTGTTTTCACGGCTCGTTTCCTGGAGGCGCATTTTGTCTTTTGCATAGGCAGGCGGAAACGCTCCGGTTAGTCGAAGAACTTGCAGCTGGGTTCCTCCTTGGCCAGCTCGTGCATGCTCTTTAAATCGCTAGAGGAGCCTCTTGCAGTCGCCTTCTCCTTTGGCCATAAGAATGGTGGTGTTAGCTTTATAGAATCATAGCATTGTATTGCTGGAAAGATCATCCCGTCCAACCCCCTGCAATGCAGGAATGGACTCGCATTTGGCCAGTGGTCAGGACTGATGGAAGCTGGAGGGTCACAGATTCCCCATCCTTGGTTTATATTAAAAATAAATAAAAAGAAGAGATCCTGGGCTTCTTGCACATTTCCACAGGGGCTGGTGGTTTGCATGTGTGTGCATCCCAGCTGCTCCCACTGATACGGATCGTGTTGGAAGTTGGTGGCGTTCAGTGTGTGATGGCTTGGTGCTGCTACCCATGGCTTCCTGATGCCACATTGTACCAAGGAGTGATGCCCGTATTGCAAAGTGGGAGGCTGACAAAAGGAAGCCGGATATTTTCAATGTGGGGGAAGAGGAAAGAAGCAGAACACTTTGGCCAGACTTGGTTATGTCTGCCTGACAAGAAGTTGGATGATATGCTTCATGCCCACCTCATGATACACTGTGATGTCTCTCTTAATAAAAAGGAGGACACAGGAAGCTGCCTTATATCAGGAGCTCAGTTGGTCGAGTAGGAGGCTCTTAATCTCAGGGTCATGGGTTTGAGCCTCATGCTGGGCAAAAGATTCCTGCATTGCTAGATGACACTTGTGGACCCTTCCAATGCTACAATTCTATGATTCTAAGTCAGATCATCGGTCCACCCAGCTCAGTATTATGTACACCAGCCTTTCTCAGCCTTGGGTTCCCAGATGTTCTTGAACTGCAACTCCCACCATCTCTGACCATTGGCCATGTTGGCTAGGAATGGTGGGAGTTGTAGTCCAGCAACATCTAGGGACCCAAAGGCAGTGGCTTTCCAGTGTTCCTGACATGAATATATCCCGGCCCTTTCTGGAGATACTGGGGTTTGAATTTGGGGCTGTTTCTGTACAAAGCATATTCTCTACTACTCTGCTGGGGTTACTTAGAACATCATGGAAGTGGAAGTCCTATCCATCACAATGAAGTGTCCGTGTAAGATGGTTTAGGGTTCTAATCCACTTACTATTATTTAAGGTACTTGGAGATGGCCTTTAATGCAGCTTACATAAAAGGCTTCCTTCGCATAGATTGATAGGATCCTCTGGCCAAGTGTGTGGGCGGGGCTAAGTAGGAAAGGTGGGCGTGCCCATGAAGAGTCCCACCCACATTGTACTTTGATTTGCCAGGCTAGATCTTGGCCCCAACAGCAACAGCCAAGTTTGGCTGTAGCTGGGGTCATAAGTGTGCAATTAGGAGAGGAAGTGGCTGCTGAGTGAGTGGGCTTGCGAGCTGCTTTTGGCCACCTTTTTCATCCGTAATTACCGTGATGGGGCTGTAATGACTTATCGCAAGAAGCTCAGAGGCTAACTGCAAAGCCACGCACCCCTGGAGATGACCAGGCCTGTTGGTATCAATGCCCTTAGTTGGTAAATGGTGTGTACCCTTTTCCCGTAACCATGTATGGTGTAGGCAAGAGAAATCGGCCAGCAGTGGATTACTTGAATTTTTCCAAAAACACCGCAGCCCTTTGTTCGTAAGCCAGACAGGCTTACTCGCTTCCTTAATGTTTCTGACAAAAGGCAACCCCCAGAGATTGCTGACAGCTGCTGTTGCCACAATTGGATCATCTGGCTGTTGTTTGCTCCTGCCCATTGCCTGACCCGTCTATAATGCTGCGCTCAGTCGCTCGCCTGCTGCTGGAACCTCCCTGAAGCGGAATCGGCAGCATTTGCTCACATTCTTCCTCTCACACACTGTGGTCTCTCCCACCCTTTGCACCTTCGGTTTCCCCCCACTGTCTGTTTCATCTTGTAAGCTCCCTGGGGGCGGGGATCTGCCTCAGTAACTTTGGCAAGTCATCGAAGATGCTTTGTTCCGAGTCAGACCAATGCTCTTGTCCACACGGAACCGGTAGCAAGGTTTCCAGGGGTTCACGCAGGAGTCTCTTCCGGCCCTTCTTGGAGTTGTGAGGGATTGACCTTGGCATCTTTGGAATAGAAAGCTTGTGCTTTACTGCTGAACTGTACTTCCCTCCTCTGGGATCTGATGTGCCATGATATTGTTACAAAAGTTGTGTGCGTCCCCCTCTGTCTGCCGAGCGGTGGCAAGAGCCCATGGGGTTCCAGACACAGCGGAGACTGTTGCAGCTTTCAGAAAGATGGTTTATTTACCTATTTACACCTTCAGTCTGCAAGGAGGGAGTCCAGACCTTACAGCATGGTCATTTCAAGAGGGGCTTGTACGCCAGCCAGCCAGCAGCCAACCTGCCCAAGATGGATCCTAGTCTTCCTTCCCTCTTCTTTTTCCCAGCAATCATTGCTCAAGACTTTTCCTTTCACCTCACACCCAGTTACCTTGGCAACCTTCCAACCCCTGTCTCTGTTCCTTCCTCAGGTGGGGAGAGGGGGAAGGACAGTTCTCTTGCATTGCCCATGGCCCTCAATGGGCCTAATTTGTTTCTTAATGGCCCTAGCTTGGCCAGGTCATTTTGCATAGGGTAGCCCAGGAATTCATCTGCAGTTTGTTTCTCCCTTCACACTCCAAATAATTTAAATCGTACAATTTCTTAATTTCTAGGGTTTGGGGGGGTCTCCCCCAAATCTATAAGAATATAGATCATGAACAGGAAAATTGAGACGCTCCAGATGTTGTTGGACTTCAGTTCGCATCAGTCATAGCCAGCATGGCCAATGGTCAGGGATAATAGGAGCTGTAGTCTAGCAACATCTGGTGGGCCACAGTTTCCCTATCCCTGTTGTAAGTAATACTTCCCTCCCCTGTATTTAACCCTTGCCCCAAAAGCATGGGCAAAGAGTTTTATGCATCAAGACCATTTGTGGCTTCATTTCATTGTGCTTTGGAGTTCAGTGGGCAACACCAAAGCATACTGAAGTGCATTTATGAGGATCTTATAATTCTCAGGCGGAACCGCTACTAAAGTTTAGGGACTAGGCAAGCATCTTCTTATGCCGACTTGTGGCTCTTTGCCACTGTGATCTAAATCATGGGGGAACGCATGCTATTTTCTCCTCACGTAGCATCATTTCCATGTCAGTCTCTTCCACAGAACGTGCGGTGCTAATGTGGTGGCATCGTATGGAGTGAGGGTTCGAGACCATCTGAAAAGTATGGCATGCATCAAGAGAAAGTTCTGATCAGGGAGATTAGCGTTGGTTCGAAGGGGCCAAAGTGTGAGAAGGGCATGGAAACAACATGGCCTGTTTTGTGGCAATTCCTGTGCATTAGCAGTGCTACATATTTACGGGACCACCTCTCCTGGTATGCCCCGCAGAGAACCTTAAGGTCCATGAATAATCATAGTTTAGAGGTCCTGGGCCCTAAGGAAGTTAGATTATCCTCCAGCAGGGCCAGCGCTTTCTCAGTGATGGCTCCGACCTGGTGGAATGCTCTGTCCCATGAGACCAGGGCCGTGCAGGATTTAACTTCCTTCTGCAGGGCCTGTAAGACAGAACTATTCCTCTTGGCTTTCAATTTGAACCTGGCCTGATCTTTTATTCCCCTTCCTTCCCTCCCCCTCCCCTTTTTATGAAGATTACCCGCTCTGGGATCCCACAGTTACGGTAATTTTCCCTTCGTCTCTTCGCTGGCCAAATAGGACTAATTTAGCCAGCTAGCCCTGGTGATCATCTAATGTTTATTGGATGGATTTCCCCCCTAAATTTATTTTTGATTTTATTGTTATTCACGTTTTATACTGTATTTTATGCTGTTTTTTGTAGCATCAATTAAGTGTTTTAAATTTGTTGTTAGCTGCCCTGAGCCCAGTTTTCTGAACCGGGAAGGGTGGGGTATAAATAAAAATTTATTATTATTATTATTACATGTTAACGAGAGTGCAGCCTCATTTATCATGTAGAATTGTAGAGTTGGAAAGGGACCACAAGGATCATCTAGCATAACTGCAATGCATGAATCTTTCACCCAACATGAGATTAGGAGTCTCATCCTCTGCTGGTTGAACAATCCCTCAGGACTGTGATGTGGCCTGGTCCTTGTGCAAAGGCCCGCCTGCCCTAAGAAGTGTTGTGGTGAGAGGAATGGCAACTGTGACAGGGAAAGGGGATGGCACCCTAGTCCACACATGTCTTGGTACATATGCAGGTCACGTAGTACCTTCAGGTCCCTTCAGAGAGAGGCAAGCATAAGTGATGTACGAGGGTTGCATTGTTCTGGCTGTCATGGTTCTCTGGTGAAACAGGGCATGGAAAAGCTTCCTGTGACTTTAACTGGCATGTGCCTCTTAAGGTAAAGGGACCCCTGACCATTAGGTCCAGTCGTGACGACTCTGGGGTTGCAGCGCTCATCTCGGTTTATTGGCCAAGGGAGCTGGCATACAGCTTCCGGGTCATGTGGCCAGCATGACTAAGCCACTTCTGGCAAACCAAAGCAGCGTACGGAAACACCGTTTACCTTCCCCCAGAGTGGTACCTATTTATCTACTTGCACTTTGATGTGCTTTCGAACTGCTAGGTTGGCAGGAGCTGGAACTGAGCAATGGGAGCTCACCCTGTCGTGGGGATTTGAATCGCTGACCTTCTGATTGATGTGCCTCTTGCTGCTGGCCTATTTTTTTAAAAAAAGTCAAGTTGCATGTTCCTTGCCATTGTCATACCTCTGATATCAGCCTGTGTACATTCCTAAAATGACGAGCAAGTTTCCTGCCCCCCCCCTTTCTGTGTCATTGTCACAAGAGGGCTGGTCTGCCAAAGATCATGAGAGACCGGATAAATCTTGAGCACATTCTTTGTTCAAGCTGGCAGGTTTTTGATGTATAACCTCTTGCCACGCTCGATCCATGTGGCTTGCAGTTCTTTGCATTTGCTTGCTTTGAGTTTGGATTTCGTTCAGGACTCGGGAATGATTAAAAATGAGGTACTGGTCAGCCTCGGCTGTCAAGCGGCTTCAAGTGACCCATTTAGTCATATGGGGGATACCACTAATGGCCATGGCACCTTAGGGGAGGTATATATTCATCAGAGCTGCAGCATGTGGCAGAAGATTTAACCAGCTTCTCCTCTTTCACATGCTGTGAGTTCTCTCTCTCTCTGTGTCCTCCTTCCCTGGCAGCTATTTAAATAGGGCAAACCAAAACCACCCTAATCTGACATTGGAGCTGCTTTATAGGCCAGGAGCTGTTCGTTTGCATGTGGTTGTTACTTCAAACCCTCTCGGTGCCCTCCTCACCTCTGCAAAATGGCGGAAGGGCTGGAGATCCCCTGCCACAAAAGCCACCGTACACAAATAGCTCCCTTTGTCCAACAGATACCACGTAGCTGGGAGCTCATAGCAGATCTGGGCTGAAAATCATACCATGGACACGGATAGTCAACCCCAAAATTTCTGGCTATCAATATATATGATGGCCATATAATGAAGAGGGCATGGAGAGTTGTCCCGTCTCCCATAATCTCCAGTCCTGTTTCCACAGCCACAATCTCCTCATTTCTTTTGCCTCTTAAGTTTCCAAATAGAGACCTAGTGAAACCCTCAAGGTTCAGATATGGTCCTTGGACTGCCAGTGTCTGCTCCTTCCTCTAATTCCAAATGTGTAAGAGATAGATTGTGGATGGTGATGAAGACCCATGCTGAAGGACACATAAACCAATGGCTACAACTTTATACAGTGGTACCTCAGGTTACATACGCTTCAGGTTACAGAGTCCGCTAACCGAGAAATAGTACCTCGGGTTAAGAACTTTGCTTTAGGATGACAACAGAAATGTGCAGCGGTGGTGCAGTGGCAGCAGGAGGCCCCATTAGCTAAAGTGGTGCTTCAGGTTAAGAACAGTTTCAGGTTAAGAACGGACCTCCGGAACGAATGAAGTACTTAACCTAAGGTATCACTGTATTAAGATGTAATGTCATTAAGTTCAGGACACTTCAAAAGAAGTCAGAAACCATCTAAGGGACAACTGAGGACCAGCCCTGAGTTCAGAGATAGCTTCAAATGAAGCCATTCCCATTACTGATTTAAGTAAAGTTACAGTATTTTTGGTGTAAAATGAGTGATAGATTCTTAGTTTAGAGCAGGGTTTCCTAGCTGTTTTCAAACTACAACTTCCATCATCCCTAGCTAGCAGGACCAATGGTCAGGGATGATGGGAATTGTAATCCAAAAAAATCCCTAGAGACGTGAGTTTGAGAAACAGTGGTTTAGGTTTCTTTTACTGGTCCCCTCCCGCCTTTATTAAACTGCTGTTAAGCTATGGGACCCTGAAACTAAAAAGAAAAAAGCTTCAAAGTGAAGTGGGGAAGATTGGAAGGAAAAACACGCTGCCCTTACCATGTTGCCAGACTCTGCAGATATAAACAGTGTTATGTTCCATTCTGTATGCAAATTGAACTGCGTCAGATCATGTTACCACAAGAGATGTACATTTGATATTATATTTCTTTCTGTCTCACAGATTCTTCCTGGCTTGTTCCTTGGAAATTTTAAAGGTAAGTTCAGTGTCATTAGCAGTCATAGTGCCCAACCACATTTTGCTTCCAAACTTTGTGTCTCTCTGTGTGTGACAGCTTTGTCTAGGCTTGCCATACGTCAGGAAAATTCCTGGCATGTCCTGGTTTTTGGGTGTAAAAACTACATGGGGGGGATTTGCTGAATTGGCAAAATGTCAGGGAAAACCTGGATGTATCACTATTTGGGGGGGAGGGCTTCCTAAAAAAAAGCTGAACAGGAATGTCAGGAATTTTACTTTTACTTTGTCTCTCCCAAACTTTGGATGGTTCTTCTAAGGCAGGAGTAGGAAACCTGTGGACCTCCTGTTACTGTTGGACTAACCATCAGGCTAAGCTACCTTGGCTGATGTCATGGCTGATGGGAATTGTATTCTAATAAAAGCCATCAAAAACCACAGGTTCCTTGCCCCTGGCCTACAGTTGCTTATGTGAAAGAGACACAAGTCTCTACCTAAACCTGTCTGGTTTTGTGATCATCACCACTAAGCTTTCAAGTGGGGTATCTGCCTACTCCTTCCCCTTTGGTGCAGAGTACATTGCCACAGCCCATAGAGTCTTGTATTTGAAGCTAGCATGGTGCACACTCCAAAATCTGAGGAAGGCAAATTCGGGTTTGCCCAATTAAAGAAAATAAAAATGGTCATGGGGCAGAGCTCAGCAGGTTCTCACAGAACAATATGAAGAAGCTTTGCTGAGTGGCAAGTCTGATGCTAGTTCCCATTGCCTGAAGAGAGGGAGCTGCAGGAATGATGGTTCCCCACATCTATTCCATCACTGCTACCTACTCATTTTGGTCTTCAGCTACCCTGCTTTCCTCAGCTCAACACAGCCTTTGTAGACATTAGCTGAGGAATGGATGAATGAGGCCCATGCTGTAAGTCTGAGACATAGTAGTATGTGAAATGGTACTCTAGGGGCAAGCTCAGCATCTGGTGCCACAGAAGTATAAGGTAAGGGACCCCTGGATGGTTAAGTCCTGTCAAAGGCGACTATGAGGTTGTGGCACTCATCTCGCTTTCAGGCTGAGGGAGCTGGCGCTTGTCCACAGACAGCTTTCTGGGTCATGTGGCCAGCAGGATTAAACTGCTTCTGGCGCAACGGGTCACCATGACAAGTGCTAGAGTGCGTGGAAATGCCGTTTACATTCCTGCTGCAGTGGTACCTATTTATCTACTTGAACTGGTGTGCTTTCGAACAGCTAGGTTGGCAGAAGCTGGGAGAGAGCAATGGGAGCTCACCCCGTTGCAGGGATTCAAACCGCTGACCTTCCGATCGGCAAGCCCAAGAGGCTCAGTGGTTTAAACCACAGCGCCACCCTCTCCCCTGCATGGGCCACATAGCTCAAGCATGATCTGTAAGGATCATAGAACTGTAGAGTTGGAAGGGAACCCAAGGGTCATCTTGTCCAACCCCCTGCAGTGCAGAAGTTTGGAAGTTTTTACTTCTGTTTTCAATTAACCACAGTTTATGTATTGGCCAAACCTCAACAAACTGTGGTAAGACTTGACTCCGGTTTCCTGAAACAAACCAACTTCAGATTGCAGTTTACGGAGTTAGCTTGTTTCATTAAACTATTCAATAATCCATTATTCAGATTAAGCTCAGTTTAAATTTAGATGTAATGGTAAACTTCCAGCCTCCTTTCCCAGATTTGTTCATGCAATTCATGTAGTTTATTATGACATGTGACTAATGTTGGAATATTTGCACCAACACCAGTGCCAGACTGTGCGTCAGTAGAGATTTTAATTTTTAAAAGTGAGGGATTGAGAGGCTTTCCCTTTTCACCTCTGCCCACAACCATTTTAAGGGAAAACAAGATGACGATGGCAAATCCTATGTCGACATACAGTACTTCTTTTTTGCTCTAAAGTTATAGTGGGCCATGGTACAGTTTCAGCCTCGTGGCAGAGTAATGGCATTTTCAAACAGGTAAAGACCGGATGGCGCGGGTGGTGCTATGGGTTAAACCACTGTGCAGCTTGGGCTTGCCGATCGAGAGGTTGGCGGTTCGAATCCCCGCAATGGGGTGAGCTCCTGTTGTTTGGTCCCAGCTCCTGCCAACCTAGCAGTTCGAAAGCACGTCAAAGTGTAAGTAGATAAATAGGTACCGCTCCGGCAGGAAGGTACCGTAAATGGTGTTTCCGTGCACTTCTCTGGTTTCGCCAGAAGCAGCTTAGTCATGCTGGCCACATGACCTGGAAAAACTGTCTGCAGAAGTGGACAAACACCGGCTCCCTTGGCCTGTAAAGCGAGATGAGCGCCGCAACCCCAGAGTCATTCGCGACTGGACTTAATTGTCCCTTTACCTTTACCTAAAGTCTGGATGGGCGGCAAGGAAGAGATGGCAGGGTTAGACACTGTTGCCAGCTGCATCCCAAGCCACACCTTGGGAGAGTAGCACTGCTTAAGTTCATACCTGAAAAGGATCGTTCTACAGTTCCAAAAACAGGCCTCAAACCAAAGAGGCTTAGTTGTGTAACCTTGACAGCACTATGTTTTTATCAGGTTTGACTAAAAGCTTAGCCCCTTTATTGGTTCAGTGCTTTGGCAGTTGACAAGAATGTGTCATTTGGGGAATGTAAATAAACGATTAAATGGTGGATAAAGAATAAAACTGGTGAACATGGGAAGAAGGTAAGTAATGTGGATTAAATAACACGGTGGTGTGGTTTTGCGTTTGTGAGAAACAAACGTACAAACTGATCTGAGGTTCGTCGGCTGTAACACCGAGACCTTGGTGGCTAAAGGTTGAATACACCCAGCGCGGCGAAACCGAGACCTGGTATCTGTTTCCCAATTTGGTTCTTTTTAGATTTCTCCCTCTGTGATTGAGTCGAGGCAAAGAGGAGCTGGCTGATATTGCAGAGTGAGTCAGCACTTAACCACCGACTTCGAACTGTGCAGCTTTTCTGACTTGCAACCTCTGCTGGCTGCTGCATCAGTTGGCCTGTGAAGTGTTGTCCACTGTTTCTATGGAGGCGATATATAAATGCTGGTGGTTAAGCTGCGGCAGTTTAATCCTTCAGCAAGCTGCCCGTTAGTTCACCAGGACGACTGCTGGGAACGCTTCCCAATTCAGCAATAAGATCTACAGTTGGTTGTGTTTTGGCATGCTAAGTGGAACGCCACAGGCCAATTTCTAAATAACTCTCTCCTCTTGTCTTGGTTGTTCTGGACTTAAAATGTAAGATGGCTACATTTGAAAGGCCCCTTTTTAACTGCTGTGGTTTTTACAGTTTTCTTGTTTGGAAGGAACAGACTAGTGCATTTGAAGCTCGCAACTCCTCACCCCAGCTATTGGCTCCCTCAATGTTCCACTGGAATTACTGATACTTCAAGTCTGGATCACATTTATCCTTAGGCAGTGTCCAACTGACATTAGGGAAATCTTGAATGGAGAAATGTTCTAAAATTTATTCTATGAGATGTAAAAATGGCATATTCTGTAGCATGTATATAAGTCACAAAACTTCAAAACAAAGTAGGCCTCGAGTGAACGTGTTTGGGGAGGGCGTTCTATAGTCAGGGCACCATGAGGGGGAAAAGACCCTGTCACTGGTGGCGCTCCCCCTCAAAGATGTGGCACCCAGCTCTTATTGTCAGAAAGTTCTTCCTGTTGTTTAGTCACAGTCTCTTTCCATGTAACTTGGATCCATTGGTTTGGGACCAGGAGAAAGCAAGCTTGCTCCATCCTATGTGTGACAGCTCTTTAGAGATTTGAAGATATCTAAAGGGGTAGAAAGATGAGAGAGTTGGTTTCTTCTGGTCTCTCCACATGAAACTGGAATCTACTCATAACATGCTCCTCCACCTACCTCAAGGCCACCAAATAACACAGCAACAAAACAAAACAAAGCTTTGTTACATTAAAAACCTGCCAGCGCCTTACTGAGTCAGAGCATGTCCCATCTAGCTCAGAACAGTCTACACAGTCTAGACTCTGTGCTGACTGATGATGGCTCTTCTTGGTTGCATTCAGACAGGAGTCTTTCAGAGCCCTGCCTGCAGGAGCCGGGAGTTGAACATGGGTCCTTGGGAGCATGCAAAGCACATGCCCTACAACCAAGCCGTGGTTCTATCTGTACTTTCCATAGACTGTAAAGCCAAGCTGCCCACAAATCCAAAGTTGATATTTGCTAGGTAGGAGAGGAGCATACATCTACTCAAAACACCAATGTGTACTTCAAATGTTGAGTGTCGCTAGAACCTAGGCAAGATTTGTAGATTTCCGGGTATGGTCTGCAAGCACATGAGGTCACTGCCTTGCTGAAGGTCAACAGGCCTTGGTCTGGTCAGTGCCTCAGTGGGTCACCACCATTTAGAGCCTATGTGTATGTTGACTTGGGTTTCCATGCAGAAGAAAGGTATGGTACAAGTGTAAGAAAATATACAAATAAATGAGTAAATAAGAATATAAGGTCCTGCTGGATCAGTGGCCCATCTAGTCCAGCAGCGAAGCCCACAATATTACTATTATTATTATTATTATTATTATTATTGCAAGGAGGACTCTCAGGTATATACCTCCACATGTGGTGGGAATGTCCCAAAATCCAACTCTTCTGGACATCATTCATACAAGAAATATGTAAAATAACTAAGCAAGTGTTAGAAGTCACCCCAGAACTGGCCCTATTCAACATTTTCCAAGACAATAATGCCCACTCATAACACAAAGAGCTCATAAACCACCTACTCTCATCAGCCAGAAGCATCATAGCTAGACACTGGAGAGACCTGTCAGGAGTAAGCATAGACCAATGGTACCAAATAGTATGGGAAACAGCCTTATTAGAAAAACTCGCCAACAAACTGAAACTGACACGGGGACAAATAGAAGAAGACGCCTTCACCCCGGTTTGGTTTCCCTTTATCACATACACAGCCCAACAAGATAATGACAAGAACCCGCCGACAGCATTCAAATCAGTCTGGCTAACCTGACCCACACCCCACTCACACACAAAAGCAGATTTCACTAGACCCAATCAAAGACAACCAACCACACCCTAGGCCAACCTCTTTCACCACCAAAGGAATACAAGCGAATAGTAAAGAGAACTCGCTCAAGTGACACTGACACAAAGCCTCACACATACACTAAGTAGAACACAAGCATTGCCACCGGACCCCACCCCCACTCAACAGTCCCCCCTCCACCTCTTTCCCCCTTTTCGTCCTAATGTAACACAAATGTCTCAACAAATGAAACTGATCTGTAGAAAATGTAAGTTGGAAAAAGGGACATTGCACATGCTTTTGTAAACCAAGAAATCTTTAATAAAAATATATTTAAAAAAAAAAGAGGAGGACTCTCTTCGTTCCCAGCAAATGGTTTTCAGAAGCATCTGTGTCCAAACAGTAGAGGTATCCAACAGGGTTAGTAGCCACTGATAGTCTTATCGCCCATGAATTCTTTCCTGCAAGAAATCTTCAATGCATGTATTTTGGGTGCCGTTTTACGGTACGGTATATAGGAGGCTAGCAATACCTTTCTTCCCTTTAAAGGTAAAGGGACTCCTGACCATTAGGTCCAGTTGTGGCTGACTCTGGGGTTGCGGCGCTCATCTCGCTTTACTGGCCGAGGGAGCTGGCGTACGGCTTCCGGGTCATGTGGCCAGCATGACTAAGCCGCTTCTGGCGAACCAGAGCAGTGCACGGAAACGCCGTTTACCTTCCCGCCGGAGCGGTACCTATTTACAGTGGTGCCCCGCAAGACGAATGCCTCGCAAGACGGAAAACCCGCTAGACGAAAGGGTTTTCCGTTTTTGAGTTGCTTCGCAGGACGAATTCCCCTATGGGCTTGCTTCGCAAGACAAAAATGTCTTGCGAGTCTAGAGATTTTTTTTTCGCTTCCCCCCTCCTTTATCTAATCTGCTAAGCCTTTAATAGCCTTTAATAGCCTTTTAGCAGCTAATCCGCTAAGCCTTTAAGCCTTTAATAGCCGCTAAACCGCTAATAGCGCTAATCCGTTAAGCCGCTAATAGGGTTGCTTCGCAAGACGAAAAAACCGCTAGACGAAGACTCTCGCGGAACGGATTAATTTCGTCTTGCGAGGCACCACTGTATCTACTTGTACTTTGATGTGCTTTTGAACTGCTAGGTTGGCAGGAGCAGGGACCAAGCAATGGGAGCTCACCCCGTCGCGGGGATTTGAACTGCTGACCTTCTGATCGGCAAGCCCTAGGCTCAGTGGTTTAGACCACAGCGCCACCCGCGTCACAGCATGAGTATATTTCTAGGTTTTGACCTATAAAGTCTTAATTAAACAACCCATGGCCTTTTTTTTGGTGAAGTTAGGAGAGATCCCCACCAGGTCCTCTGGGGGAGAGCTCAGTAGCTGGAGAGGTGGGTGCATTTAGGACTTAAAATGTAAAATCAGTACCTTGAATTGAGCCTGGAAATGAACCAGGAGTCAGTACCACTGGCCTAGAATTCACTCCCCCCCCTCCATTTAATTTGACGTCTAATGTCCAACTTTTAAGGTCGTAATTGGTGATAAATCTAGATTCCGCCCCCCTCTATTCTCCTCATTGTGACATGAATTGTTTGTTTAAATGATTAAGAAGATTAACTGAACATCTACAGAGCAGCACTTTCCATTGAATGAACTGCTTTTGGGGCTCGTGGTTTATAATGGGAGATGCCAGGGATTTTCCCTTCTTCAGAAAACATCCTTCTCCAGTTTATGTGTTCAAAAGCTTTTCTCTGTCCGCCCCCCCCCCCGCCCAGCATGGAGATGCTGTGATTGGTGACAAAGATTGTGACTGCTGAATTTTGAGCTATTAGGCAGCTTTTAAAGGTGCCTGAGCCAATTTGTGATACGGTGACAATTCTCGTGATCATGTATGTCTGGTTGTAAAAGAGCCATTGACTTCCCCCAAAAAAGAACTCACCCAGCACAATCCATTTATAGCATTTATATCTTCCCGTCCCTTTAAGGAGTTCAAGTCGGCACCCATTGTTCTCTCCCCACAACACCCCAGTGAGGTAGGTTAGGCTGAGAAAACGTAACTGGGCCCAGCTCACCCAGTGAACTTCATTCGTGAGTGGGGATTTCAACCCGGGTCTCCGCTGTCTTACTCTCAGCACTCTAGTCAGCACAGCACACTGTTGTTGACAGAAGAAGAAGAAGAAGAGGAGTTTGGATTTGATATCCTGCTTTATCACTACCCAAAGGAGTCTCAAAGCGGCTAACATTCTCCTTTCCCTTCCTCCCCCACAACAACCACTCTGTGAGGTGAGTGGGGCTGAGAGACTTCAGAGAAGTGTGACTGGCCCAAGGTCACCCAGCAGCTGCATGTGGAGGAGCGGGGAAGCAAACCCAGTTCACCAGATTACGAGTCTACTGCTCTTAACCACTGCACCACACTGGCTCTCTTAAGACCATTAAGTAGCCAGTCAGTGCTTCTGTGTAGCAGCTGATGCTCAGGAAAGCTTCTCTTCTTTGTAGCTCAGCAATCCACTGCTAATAGGGAGAGGAGCACATTTCAAAGTTATGCTTTTTGTGGTGGTACTTGATAATTGAGTTAAATATGGCTGACTGTGCTAATGGCTTTTCCTCCCTGGTCTCCTTTTCCACAGATGCTCGTGACACCGAACAGCTGAAAAAGAACAACATAACACACATTCTTTCAATCCATGACAGCGCCAGGCCCATGCTGGAGGTAAGGGAAGAAAGCTGGTACAGCTTGAGCCATCATCGCTTCCCTCGCCACAGCCTTCTCTTAAACTCCCCGTTACATTACTCCATCATGGTGTCTTAAACTTGCCTCATACAATGGTCAGTGCATCGTGGGCACTGTCACCTGGCTTTCACCTGATCTGTCAGGCTCCGGGGACTTGGCTTCCTCCCCCCCCCCCCCCGTTGGCTGTAGATAAGCAGGACAAAGCGAAAAGAGTCCCTTGCCAGAGCCAGGGCTTTTTCGGCCGTGGCCCCAATCTGGTGGAACGCTCTGTCACAAGAGACTAGGGCCCTGTGGGACTTGACATTTTTCCGCAGAGCCTGCAAGACGGAACTGTTCCACCAGGCCTTTGGCCAAGGCACAGTCTGACACCCTCTCTCCTTCTGCAATCCTCATAGAACTCTAGCCCAATGGTTGCCATTAATTTGACTCTGAGTTGATTTTAGAATGAGTTGATTTCAGAATGTATTTCAATTAATTGATTGTGATTTTATGTAAACTGTGTTATTTTTACTGTTGTTAGCCGCTCTGAGCCCGGCTTTGGCTGGGGAGGGCTAGATATAAATAATAATAATAATAATAATAATAATAATAATAATAATTAAAGAGTCTTTAATGATCACAGCAAAAGAACAAAGCACAAAGGTGTTCCCACTTCCCCCTAGTCACTTCTGTCTTGGAACCTGATCTCGCAACCCCCCCGTTTTTGTATCGCCACCTTATCTGCTCTATGTGACCTTGGACTGATAGGCTGGACACTTTCCAGCCAGAGAGAGTCTGTTAGATCTCTCTCTTCCAGTTCTTCTTCACCTTGCTGTCCACCTCCCAGTTCGCCCCAACTTTTGTCTTCCGAACTATGCCCCTCTGCAAACCACCGTTCCAAATCTATACTGCTCCACTGCTCCTGGGCAGCTTCAGGATCCTGGTCAGGAGCAGGGCAAAGCTCCCAGTTGCCCTCACAGTTTGCTTGCCGACTTCCCAGGTTCAGCTGGGAAACAATCTATGGGTTCATTCAGACTTCCCCTTGTCTCCCCTCTTTTCCCCAGGGGAAACCCAATCTTTAGTGCTGAATTGGAGCAATTGTTTGATGGCGGAGCAATATCCTGGACAACGGATGATGCAGAAGCTCTCTCCCCCATCTGTTTTCACAGGACTTGGGTTAGGATCCTTGGGCTGTGATAATCCATCTTGCTTGCTTGCAAGGGGGGTGGAGAGGCCTGTCTTTGGATGGCAACATTCAGAAAGGTTGAAATTTACGGCCAAGAGCATAATATCACAATTAAACACACACACACCCCGCCAGCAAGAAAGTTTGCTCAGTTTGAAAGTCTAGGTTACACTGTGGTTATTTGGTGTGTAACAGATTTGGCGAGCTTAATGGGCTGGGTTTATTCTTTCTTGACATATATTGCCATCCACTTGGAAAGTTGAATTTTCTGTGATCAGCGACAAAGACTCCATTTGCACTATGCATTTAAAGCAGTACCATGTTATGTTAAACAGCCCTGGCTTCCCTTACAGAATCCTAGGAATTTTAGTTTAAGGGTGCTGGTAGTTGTTAGGAGAACCCCCCCCCCCCAACACCAATTCCATGGTCAGAGCCAGAGTTCTCATAGTTCCCTGGGAAGAGGAGTTGATTGTTAAACTACTCTGGAAATCGTAGCTCTGCGAGAGGAATAGGAATCTCCTACACTCAGCACCCTAAAAAGGATTCTTTGGAGGAAGTCATGGCTGGCAAGATACTTCTTTAACTGTATAGTACAGATGGATTGATTTGGATAGCACTGAGCTTAAAAATCAGTGGGAGTTGTCATCTCTTCTTTTTAGATGTGGATGCACACTTTTAAGAAGATCCAAATTTAAAGGCACAAGGGCACTCTGACTAACATGTCTTTCAGAGTTTACAGGGTAAATTTTCACAGCAAGTTCATGTTTTACAAAACTGATGGGGGAAACTCTGCTAAGAAAAAACAACACCATTCCACCTATATGCTTCTGGCAGGATAGTTTCACATGAGTTGTGCATGTATATCTTCAAAAAATAGTCAATAAGACATTGACTTGGATTTGTTCCAGATTACAATAGGGATGATTGTTCACTCTTAATACTTTATGAATTGACTGAAGAAATCTGGGAGGCAATTTTGTTGACCTCTTCACAGCTGCAATTCTGCGGGGAATGGTGCTCTAAATTTCATCATACCTTGATCCGTTTTATCAATTTACTGTCAAATTTGTGGCTTTTAAGATTCAGAGGTTTCATAGTACTGGCTAGTTAAATGTTTCTCTGTTTTGAATTTGAGATCTTTCTATGTGTGAAGCACTATCGGATTTCATTTGATGGGTTGATCAGTTTCCCTGTTACTAAGCACATTTGAATTTTAATTCTTATTCTCCAAGCTGAGGGCAGGACACCCCCCTGCCTCTTCTGTAGTCTGTGCCCTCATAGCGTTAAAGAATCAAACAGAATCGTGATCTGAAAACAATTGTTTGGAATCTGGGGAAAGCCCAGGTTCCACTGATCTCTTCAGAGAAGCATTAGGTTTACTTGAAATGATCATTTTGACTTCGCCTGAAGAAGTTTTAGTTCAAGAGTTTACCATTGGAGTTTTAATGTTTCTTATATTTTGGTTCTCAACACCAGTAATTCAGTTGCATGAGGATCTGTTTTTGTAAGGCGAGGTCAATAGGAACAATGCTCAATGATGGTCAGGGCATTTCTGAAGCAAATTCAATCTTAAGAGTGTGATTCAACGACCACTTTTATTAGTGGTAGAATGGAACATGTCCTGGTCGGTTATTCTCTTGAGTTCGGAAACAATTGCACAATCCACCTTATTTGGTTGCCTTCTTGTATTTGAATTTTGCACAGCCTGTTTCCCTCATGCGTTTTCAACAAATATTTCAACGATAAAATAACGGCAAAATGGCTTTGCTTATTGCTGAAACTTTTGAATATTTTCAATAATAAAATGAGTCATGAGCATTTGTACTGTACTTGGGCGACTGCTCCTTAAAGCAACTGAAAGGACAAATAAACAAATTACTGGGGGGATTTTTTCCCCCTTCTCCCCCGAAGCGGTTCTTTAGCTGTACTGGGCAGAACTCTTGATAACCTCTTGTTGTGCTCGAGAAAACCTTGAGAAACCAACTGTTTCCTAATTAAGCCGTTTTGATGAAATGCCTCTCATTCGAAAGAGGTATGTCCACCCCTCATCTGTTGATGTGGCAAGTCAAAATAACACATGGGGTTTTTTTTTCTGGGCTAACCTGAAAGAACTTGCCAGGTGTTTGAGGGTTTTTATTTGCATCTTCCTTCAAAATGAGGTGCCCCAGGGTTTTGTTTTTGGCTCTTAAAGTGTTTCTTGGAAGCTGTCGTTGACAGGTTTACATAAATTTAAATACCGAGAAGTTCAATGCCAAAAATAAGGCATTTCTTTCTTTCTTTTTAAACTGCTTAATTTCAGCCTAGAAATTTGTGGTCATTTAGGACAGCTCAAAAGTCCTGATTGGTTATTGCCCTTTCCATTTTAAAAAGATGATGATTCATAAGTCTCCGAGAAGACAGGCATCTAAAGTTTCAAAGTTTCTGAAGTCTCAAAGCAAACTTTCAAACGGGAGATTGGTGTTAGATCAGGGGAATTAAATATCTGATCCTACATTTGTTTGAACAGCATGTAGCTGATAGAATGTACTTAAAAGTAGATGGTTACATTTTCTTCTTTCACCACAAATTTAGAGTACTTGGATTACTAGCTTAAAGAACTTGAATAAGTATTCTTTTCGCTGAGAATGTGCATCTAAGAATGAAACAATTCATTTAATGATCTTTAATGTGGACATCTGTTTCATTTAAGTTTCTTTGAAAGTAAAGATTTTTTAAAAATCTGTTGTTCAGATTCATTTATAGCAATTGAATGCAAGTTGCTATTGTAAATTCTGGAGATTTTGATCTTACTATTCTGTGTTTGCTCATTCTTTATTCTTTTAAATGAACAAGAATTGGGACTTAGTTAAAAACAACAACAATTACTGAGTGGTCTGTCTCCTTCAGAATCAGAAGTGGTGTTATGTGGCTAACAAAATTGTGAAGCAGAATTTTCAAATTGTTGTCGGTTCTCTAGAGTGTTAAAACAGAGGCTAAAATACCGTTCTAAAGAGATAACCAGCTATTCAGTTCCATGCCCTAGAAATTTTAAAGCATTTTCTTTATACAATTTTTATTTGTATTTTCTATATAAATGTAGAACTCATTGTGGGTTTCATGAGCAAATCTGTTAACTAGCTTAAAATACTTATGGTCATGATTTTCCTGTTAACTGAAAACGAATACATGGGTTTGGAAAATCTGAAATATATGTAAAATTTGATGACAGCTTTTCTTTAAAATGTAAAATTGAGTGAGTAGTTTTTATCTGGGCAAAGCCCTGGTGAGGCAATTTACCTAGCATCAGAATTTTCCAGCATCTTGACCTGGTACCAGCATGATGGCTGTTAGAGTAATAAGAGCGAATATCAGATATTCTGCAGAGCTGAACTCTTGCTTCTTTCAGCTATGACAATCTTGAAATCTGAATACTTGCGCTAGTTTTGTTAACTCTCCCTTTGTATCGGTTTAACAGTTCGCTTGACTTTCAGGGCCTAAAAAGAAATAAAAAAGCTTCTCTTTGTGGTTACTCTTGTCTGATGAAATAGAAAACTGAGAGGAAAATGAATTTATTGGCTTCCAATGCACGCCTTTTCGAAGGCACTGGAATTTGGAGAAATTGGCCTAGTTGTATTTTGACTGACTTTTGGTTTTTGTTGGTTGATTTCCCACTCTAGATATTATGCCAGCAACCCCATACCCTCTAATATGACGTCAGGAAAAATGAGAATGCCATATTCCAGGGCCGCACTCCCATGTGAGTCATGTGACCTGCGTGAGATTGCAGTCCCAAAGAAAGCACTTTTTTGGACACTGCACCCAAAAAGTGCATTTTTGGGCACCACACAAGATCATGCCCCCCCAAAGCTTTTTTTCAGGCATAGTGCCCCAAAATGTGTGAGATGGTGTTTTTTGGGGGTGAGAGGACACCCCGAAATCACATGAGACCATGGTGCCCAAAATATCCACCATGCTCTCGCAGGGAAAAATGGATGTCCCTGTTTTTCTGGGACAGTTGTGGGGTATGCAACCCTGATGTAGTAAGTTTCAGGGTGATGTTCTTGTCATGATGACCTGTGATAAGACAGGTGGTTTTTTTACGGTGTTACTTAGAAGATGCCTACACAAAATTGGGAATTTGCATGAAACTGCTCATGCCTGGTAACTATGTTTGTTGCTGCTTCCCTCACCATACGTAAGTAACCCAATTTTTATGCATCTATCCTGCTCTTTATATTGTGAAATTCAATGCAGATTGGATGAAGTTGTTCGCAGAATCACAGAATCATTGAAATTGGACCTGCAGAGGATGTGATTCAAAGACCAGCTGGAATCGGCGGGGTCTTCCATTCACCCCACTGCCATGTATTCACCAACCTTGCCTTTGATATTATCTGCACCTTGAATCAGTTACACTGGTGGCTGTCGTTTCCCTTTTTCTCTTGCAGCCAGGTTTCCTTTAGTCGTCCACACTTAGCCACAAAACCCCTGATGAAGTCTGCTTGCATAATAAGCAGCAAAGTTTGTTGTTGTTGAATGTAATGTATACATATCAAAAATAGATAGATTATGATAGATAGAATATATGCACTAGAACAGTGGCTTGCTGACAATTGGAGGTCATTTTGGGACAATTCTTAGACAACTTGCATGAGGGGTGCACAGTAAGGATTCTGCTTTTGCTCAACTATGACTGCAAAATAAGCCCTGCAATATGTGTGTGTGTGTGTGTGTGTGTGTGTGTGTGTAACAATTCTTGCAAATCAGGGAGGCCGAAGGCACATGGATCCACATGTGGTGGAACTGTAAAATGGAAAATGATTTATAACAAGCAGAAGAAAATGTTCAAATGCTCCTTCCCTAAAAAGCTGCAAGCCTTCCTGCTAGGAATTATGGGTAATGAAATTCCCAAAAAGTTTAGGAGAGTCTTTATGTATGTTACAGTTGCTGCCAGAATTTTAATTGCAAAAGGCTGGAAGGGAGAAGATATCCCATCCAAATAAGACTGGCAAAATAAACTCAGAGAGTATGCTGAACTAGCGAGACTATCAGCGAGGTTACAAGATGTTACAGATGAAAAATTTATCAGAGAGTGGGACATATATAGAGTTTATGTAAAAGAACATTGTCAAAATATTAATCCGTTGGCAGGTATTGATTGAACTTCTGTAGGTGAATAGGATAATATTAGAAGACTTAAAGTAAGTCAAACAACATGGAGAAAATAAAGTTAAGTGTGCATCCAAGAAATATAATCTGGGAACATAATGGGAAGATCAGAGGTCACGTTGAAATCAATTGCAAAAAGATGTAAAAAGAAAATAACTGAGGAATGAACGACTGCAGAATTTTTTCCTTTTGTTACTTTTTATGCTGTCTTCAACATCTAATGATAATTTCTGTTATACAATTTTCAATTAATAACGCATGGAAAGGGGGGGACACAATTTTTGCAAATCTAGTTTTTAAGCAGTGGCATTTAGATTGAAGCAGTAAAGCAGGTTTAGCATTCATAGCTAAAATAAGCGTAGACTTTAAGTAATGAACTTAAGGTAAAGGTAAAGGAACCCCTGACCATTAGGTCCAGTCGTGGCCGACTCTGGGGTTGCGGCGCTCATCTCGCTTTATTGGCCAAGGGAGCTGGCATACAGCTTCCGGGTCATGTGGTCAGCATGACTAAGTCACTTCTGGCGAACCAGAGCAGCACACTGAAACACCGTTTACCTTCCCGCCGGAGCAGTTTCTATATATCTACTTGCACTTTGACGTGCTTTCAAACTGCTAGGTTGGCAAGAGCAGGGACCGGGCAACGGGAGCTCACCCCATCACGGGGATTCGAACCACCAACCTTCTGATCAGCAAGTCCTAGGCTCTGTGGTTTAACCCACAGTGCCACCCGCGTCCCTTAGCTGTGTGTTATAAGTGCAAGGGCAGGGCTGTTCTTTCGAGGATTTCTTACTGGCTCCATCAGTGGCAATGCTAAATGAAAGCTATCTTCTTGTTCTGCGGCAGTGCAACACTAAAGCCGCTTCCAGGTGACTTGTGAGCTTTGATTCTGGTGCGTTCGCACAGAATTTGTGGGGGGCTCACACGGTACCCACTGTTCACTGAGCATTTGTTTGCAGGCAGGTTACACAACAACCCATCAAGTAGTTGTTACCTTGTAGTTTCCAATGCATTTCTTCCGCACCAGCCTCATTGCAGAGAAGTCTAGTTTTGTGGGCAAGGGGAATGGATTTGTTGCCCAAGCTATTGTGCAACCTGCATGTGGTGGAATCCCACACACAAAACAAGGAACATATGAGACGGGGAAGGCAAGAGTTTTGCAGGAGAGCATATGCTTTGCAAGCAGGAGGAGATGAATCTCTATGTGGGTCTGGAGGAAACCACTGTAAGGAACCCTGGGGCCATTGTGGTTCTCTCCTTATGCTGTTTGACTCCCAACTCCCATCAGCCCCCAGCCAGCATGGCCAATGCTCAGGCTTGATGAAAGTTATAATTCATCTACAGTGGTACCTCAGGTTACAGACTCTTCAGGTTACAGACTCCGCTAACCCAGAAATACAGTGGTACCTCGGGTTAAGTACTTAATTCGTTCCGGAGGTCCGTTCTTAACCTGAAACTGTTCTTAACCTGAAGCACCACTTTAGCTAATGGGGCCTCCCACTGCCGCTGCGCCGCCAGAGCCCGATTTCTGTTCTTATCCTGAAGCAAAGTTCTTAACCTGAAGCACTATTTCTGGGTTAGCGGAGTCTGTAACCTGAAGCGTATGTAACCTGAAGCGTCTGTAACCCGAGGTACCACTGTAGTACCTCGAGTTAAGAACTTTGCTTCAGGATAAGAACAGAAATTGTGCGGTGGCAGCGGGAGGCTCCATTAGCTAAAGGGGTGCTTCAGGTTAAGAACGGACCTTCAGAATGAATTAAGTTCTTAACCCAAGGTACCACTGTACATTCGGAGGGCACCATGTTGGCTACCCTGGCCTTGGAGCATCCTGGTTCCCTCCAGATGTTGATGGACAACTTTTCCCATCGTCCCATGCCATGCTGGCTGGGGCTGATGGAACCGAGAATCCAACGACATCTGGAAGCCACCATATTGGCTTCCCCTGCCCTAGAGCACCCTTCCCCAACCTGGTGCCCCCCATACATTTTTGATTGTGCTGCCTGGTGCTTATGGGAGTTGTAGTCCAATTCATTTGGAGGATACCAAGGAAGGAATGATGCTGTAGAGAGATGTCATTCTATACGCAACACTTAGCAAGATAGTCCCTTCCAGTTCTACAGTTTGATGAGTCTATAAGATTGGTCAAAGGTCTGTCTTGGTTTAAGTTGGCTTCCAGTGAGCGAGGGAGTATCACCTTTGTGCCCAGCTTTTGAAGTTTCAAAGTTGTCTGACTGGCTGCTGTTGAAATGTTGGACTAGATGAGACGCTTCCACGAGTTATACATATCTAGTGAAGCAAATTTTTTTTTAAGATAATCTTTATTGATTTTATGATTGCATACTATACAGATACACATTACTTTACATTTATATTTACATTTACATTTACTCCTATGAGTTGACTTCCCTCCTTCCTTCTTCTAGCTTTTTAATGTCGTCTCTATGTTTTTCGCATTGTCTTTATTGATTTTGTATATTGTTGTTCTTCTTTCAACTTTATCCATACAGTGTCTATATAAAAATAAATTTTTCTGTATATACACATCTTGTTGTTTGTCTATATTCATTTACAGATACAATTGGTTACCTTGATTGTATTTTACATTTTAATTCATATTGTCATTAACATCCAATAAAGTTTCTTTTAATTTCCCATTATGAAATCAGTAGAATGGAAATAGTGAAGCAATTTTTAGCTTAGGTTTCTCTGTCTCTTTCTACCGAGACACCCACTTCTAGCTCTGTCTGAGATTGAATTATTTTGGTGAGGACTGATTAAGAATACGTTTTATTGTGGGGAGGGAAGGCTTCATTCAGCTCAGCACTGTAATAATCTTGAGAACGAAAACATCTATTAAAAAGTTATACCCATGCTTTCCATTACTTATTTAACGAATTCAGTATAGCACTGCAAGTAGTAACAGCCTTCCCCAACCAACATTGAATGCACACTTACTTAATCTACATTCATTTTAAGAAAGCGGTAAATTGTGTAAGATAGCACATTAGCAATTTATAGCATTGCAGGATAAACAAGGCATGTTAAAATGACAAATGCAACAGAAGGGCTGGAGGTCATGTTTGCACCGCCAAGATTCACTTTGACGTCTGGGTAAGTGGTGGTTTGTGATCGTGCTCCGATGAAACCAGGTCTTAAAATGGCTTCCCGGGAGCAGCACCAATAAAGTGAAAGAAGACAGTCTTTGAATGTGTGTGCACTTTCTCTTCCTTGATATATTTATATTTTTTTTTATGCAGGGAGTGAAGTATCTGTGCATTCCTGCTGCAGATTCGCCCTCACAGAATTTGTAAGTATTTTTTTTTTAAATGGCAACACTAGACAAGTGAACAGTAGACCCGGTACTGTTTGATATGGAATGCCTCCCTCTTGGATATGTAAATATCTTTGACTTCTTAACGACTCCATTTTCCTTTTTATTTTTACATGCAACAGGTGGCAGTATTCTGTGCTAATCCTACACAGAATAGTTCCTCTTAAGTTAATGGGCTGGTTTGTGTCCCTTCATTTCGTTGGCTCTACTCTGTGTAGAAGTTTGCTGGATACAGCCCTATGTCTGAAAGCCCTGTTACTGGTGAGAGATAGGTGTAATGGTAGACTCTTTGACTCGGGAGATCTGGGTTCAAATGTCTATCTGTGCCATGAGGTTTCCTCAAGTTGATGTCTCCT
Source organism: Podarcis pityusensis (assembly GCF_964106645.2). Classification (NCBI taxonomy): domain Eukaryota; kingdom Metazoa; phylum Chordata; class Lepidosauria; order Squamata; family Lacertidae; genus Podarcis; species Podarcis pityusensis. Next base: position 66,274,525 of record NC_138031.1, read on the forward strand.
TATCTGCCATATTTCAAAAACACAAAAGTTGTTGAGCTTTTTAAAATTTTTGGCCAAAATCTCAAAAAAGAAAAGAAGTTTTGAGCTATTTTTAAGGAAACTTGCCAAAATCTACACTTCCGACATGTGTTGCTGGATTTTCCTGGAATTTCAGCGATTTCCCCCCGAACGCTGTTTACGAGAGCCGAATCCTGGCTGTGTCCGGGAAATTCCAGATGTATGGCAGCCCTAAGGTTGTTGGGAGGATAAAAGGAATCAGTTCTCCTGGAAGAGTTATGCCAGGATAGAAAAGTGGTAGATAATGGGAATCAGAAACATGGTGTCTGTGAGCCTGGCTACAGTCTCCTAAAACAGGTCTGTACAACTGGAGATGCACCAAGCCAAATGCAGCCAAATGTTCTAAAAACCCCTTTCTTTCTTTTGTTGCCCCCTACCTAGAAATGCAAGAATTGGGATGGGGAGGAGAGGAGAGATTGCCATGCACCTCGCAGGCCACAATAGCTGGCTGGGGGAGCTGCATTTGAGTTGCCAGTTCTCAGGTTGGGTTGACCTGTCAGGTTTCTCCACCCATATTGTTTCGATGCAAAGGGGCTTTGGGCTACCTTGACTCTGAAGAGTACAGTGGTACCTCAGGTTACATACGCTTCAGGTTACAGACGCTTCAAGTTACAGACTCGTCTAACCCGGAAGTAGCACCTTGGGTTAAGAACTTTACCTCAGGATGAGAACAGAAATGGGGCAGCGGCAGCGGGAGGTCCCATTAGCTAAAGTGGTGCTTCAGGTTAAGAACAGTTTCAGGTTAAGAACAGACCTCCAGAACGAATTAAGTTCTTAACCCGAGGTATCCCTGTAATTGCATCAACTTTACAAGAACACTTGGACAGGAACCAAGTTTTTCTTCTCGTCTTCACTGTTTATGCGTATGAGAGGTGAGGAGGGAGGGGGGGTTTCAGCCACTTCCTGATAATTTGTTTTATAGAGAAACAAAAGTAGTTTCAAAGGGCCTGCCTGGTGCCTACGGAAGGAAACGCAGCACTGCCTTTTTTTCTCTCAGATCAAAGCCTTTGGCCTGATGCTTTCGAGAGATATTTTTAGTAGATTTGCTTCTCTCATGCAACAGAGAGATCCCAAATATCTTGAAAAACGAGTTGATTGATTATTTCAGTTCATGTTGGGAATACTGATCTGGGGAGCAATGTTTGAGCACCTTTTCTCTTTCCATGGTGCTGTTGCATATATAGTTCCATTTATGCCCATAGAGCCTCACAGAGTTGTAACAGTATTGAGAGAGGCTGAAATTGACACTCCCTATATTTGCTGATCTGAAGATACAGTGCCATACTCTGCTGGTGCTTGGCACATGGAATATTTTCATCTGTGTTTACTGGTGTTCCCAAGAGTTCTAATGTGGCTTAGGGAATTGGATCAGGCCAGCAGACCAAATCCTCTGTCCCCTAAATCTATCCCCCACCTCGGGCTAAATATAACAGGTTGGCACGAACGCCTCTTGTTCAGTCACTTAGCATTACAATGAGTGATGAAGCGCTTTAGAGTCCCGACAATCAGCTGCTCACTGGGACGTCAAAGCACCATGTTGGGTTCTTTGCAAAGGAAGTTGGCTGTTCCTGGTGACCAGGCTCTTTGTTGGAAGGATATTCCTCTTTGCTGATGGTTTCTGCAATTCCTCTTGGGTTATCTCTGTGTTAAGCCTTTGTGCAGTTCCTCTTGGGTCATCTGTATGTTAGACTAGTTAAGACTTTTTATCTATTAGCTAAGAGACTTAAAATAATAATAACTGGGAGCAAAAAATGAGATGTGACATTTTTGTACCATTGGAAGAGTTTCCAGCTATAGATTCAATGAATTCAGGTGCATTTGGATGTCTTGAAAAGCTACCACCCTGAAGTGAATTATGTGGCACCCCCCCCCCCGGTGAATCAAAATGTTGGAAGGTTGTGAGTCTAAGCCATGGGTAGGCAAACTGAAGCCCGGGGGCCAGATCCGGCCCACGGACGGTCTGGGAATCAGTGTATTTTTACATGAGTAGAAAGTGTCCTTTTATTTAAAATGCATCTCTGGGTTATTTGTGGGGCCTGCCTGGTGATTTTACATGAGTAGAATGTGTCCTTTTATTTAAAATGCATCTCTGGGTTATTTGTGGGGCATAGGAATTCGTTCTTCTTTTTTTCAAAATATAGTCCGGCCCCCCACAAGGTCTGAGGGACAGTGGACTGGCCTCCTGAAAAAGTTTGCTGACCCCTGGTCTAAGGGCCTTTCCAAACTTACCATTTATAGTGATATAGTTGCTGGTTTTTTTGTTTTTTTAAAAAATGGCATGGTTCCAGAACAATATACTCCAAAAATCCATTTCTTTCTCTTGCAAAAAATAAAATAAAATAAATATCAAACTTTTGGGAGAGATCTGGAATAGTAATAGTAATTTATTATTTGTACCCCACCCATCTGGTTGGGTTTCCCCAGCCACTCTGGGCGACTTCTAATGAAGATTAAAAATACATTAAAATGCCACACATTAAAAACTTCCCTGAAGTTTGTCAGATGTCTTCTAAATGTCAGGTAGTTGTTTATTTCTTTGACATCTGATGGGAGGGCGTTCCACAAGGCAGGCACCACTACCGAGAAGGCCCTCTGCCTGGTTCCCTGTAGCTTAGCTTTTCGCAGTGAGGGAACCTCGCTGTTTCCATTTGTGTGGCATGTGCCAATCATGGTCCCAGTTTCTGTGCAGGAGGGGTTGTTGGGTGTGGTTTAGGAGACTCTTGTCTTGCACCCCTTCCCCTTTGACCTGTGCAAGTGGTCTGTGATCTCAGCTCAAAGAAAAGAGATGGCAGAGAGAGAGAGAGAGAGAGAGAGAGAGAGAGAGAGAGAGAGAGATATGATGGTCCTGACTCAAAGACCTGCCCACGACAGCAGTCATTAGCTGCAGACAAAATTTCATCACAGTAGCCAGGTTTTCCATAGCTCAGGCACAAACGTGGTTCTTTTTCTAATTTCCTGGTATGCCCCGCAGAGGACCTTAAGGTCCATGAATAATCATAGATTAGAGGTCTCGGGCCCTAAGGAAGTTAGATTATCTTCCACCAGGGCCAGGGCCTTCTCAGTGATGGCTCCGACCTGGTAGAAGGCTCTGTCCCATGAGACCAGGGCCCTGCAAGATTTAACTTCCTTCCGCAGGGCCTGTAAGACAGAACTATCCCACCTGGCTTTCAATTTGAACCTGGCCTGATCTTTTGTTCCCCTTCCTTCCTTCCCTCCCCCTCCCCTTTCTGTGAAGATTGCCCACTCTGGGATCCCACAGCTGGTTCTCCCCTGGTCTCCTCGCTGGCCCAAATGGGACTAATTTAGCCAGCTAGCCCTAGTGATCATCTAATGTTTATTGGATGGATTTCCCCCTTAAATTGATTTTTGATTTTATTGTTATTTACGCTTTATACCATATTTTATGCTGGGTTTTTATGTAGCATCAATTAAGTATTTTTAACTTGTTGTTAGCCGCCCTGAGCGTGGTTTCCTGAACCAGGAAGGGTGGGGTATAAATAAAAAAATAATATTATTATTACATACAGGGCTGTTGAGCATTAAACATATATACCCAAAGGAAGCATGCTCCTAACTCCAATGTGTACTGGGCTGGAGGAGAACAAGAGTACACAAGGGGTGTGACTAACGGACACGGAACATTTCTCAACTTGGGCACAACCCGCCATTAGTGTGGAAAGGAAAACCCCACACTCGCAGTCTAATAATGGCAATGTGTGACCAAAAGTGCAGCCGGGGCAGCTACAAATTCACTCTTGAAAACGTTGGATCAAACAGCTGCCAGACCACTATAAATGGTGAGCGTGGAAAAGCCCCCACTGTGATCCCTGTTTCCTAATGAGTCGCGCTTCCGGCCTGCTGAACTGGTTGTTGAACAAGCTACCAGCATGCAGCTCTTTCCCAGAAACCAGATGTGCACTTGGCGCTGTCGCTGGGCAAAAGGGCAAGATGGGGACATGGGAGCTGCCTTCTTGCAAGGCAGACTGTTAAATCCATCTAGGCCAGGATTATCGATGCTGACTGGCAATGGCTCACCAGTTTTCAAAGAGGAATCCCTCAGCAGAACCTGGTACCTTCTGCATGCAAAACATGAACCTAACCGCTGAGTTACAGGCTTCCCCTCCTGGCTGTTCGGTTCAGTGACTTCCCTTGAGACACTGTGCCGCTCACTGTGGTTACCGCGACTATACTAGTAGATGCCTTTGCGTATGTGTGATCTGGTAGCTTTCCCAATTTAAGTAACCAAGCCCCAGATCTCCTGTGCTCTGGATTTCCCTGGGCCTTCCATTTATTCCCCTGTGGCTCTCGCGTTGCCTCGGGTGGGCCACAGGGGCGGTTGCCCCGGGCACGACATTGTTAGGATGTGTGAGATTTCAACACCCAGTGCTGCCTCAATATAGCTGGGCTTCATTGAAAACGAACCGGGAAGTGACCTCTCTCTGGACAACGTAATGACTCTTCTTTTATTATCTCTGTGGCTGCAATCTCCTGGGTGACATGGACACCCTTAGGCCGTTGAATATGCATGTGTACGCCTTGCATCTCCCTCCCAGCCACCCCTTCCGAGTGGCCCTGGGCACTGGCAAGCCACGCTACGCCATTAGGAAGGGCCCAAGCATCTAGTGGCGCTACAAAATGGCAAGAGTGAGAAGATGGGTTCTTGATAGCTGTAAGACCTGTTGCAGCAGTAAGAACAAATGCAAAGAGCCCTGCTGGGTCAGCCCCAAAGGCCCATGTAGTTTAGCATCCTGTTCTCTCAGCGGCCAACTGTATGCCCATGGGAAGCCAGTCAGCAGGACCTGATTGCTACACCACTCTCTCCACCAGTGATTTCCAGCAAGTGGTAGTCAAAGGCATAGTACAGGCACAAGCAAACTTGGCCCTCCATATGTTTTGAGACTACAATTCCCATCATCCCTGACCACTGGTCCTGTTACCTAGGGATGATGGGTTTTGTAGTCCCAAAACATCTGGAGGGCCGAGTTTGCCTATGCCTGGCATAGTGCCTCCAACAGTGAAGATAGAACATGCCCATTGTGGCTAATAGCCACTGATAGACTTATCCTCCATGATGTGTACCTTCTCTCAAGACATTGTTGCTTAAGCTGAAGATGAACCCCACAAAAGGGGTTGTAATTTCCCAAGGCCGTGCTGCCAGAGCTGAAAGGCTTGGGGTGGGTGGGAAAACTCTAGCCTTGCAGATGTAAGAATTAGGAAGTTTACACTCTGAGAACGATTGTGGGGATTTCTTCTGTGTTGGGTACAAATGTTTATTTCAGACTGTGCTGTGGGTGGTGGTGAAGTGTCCCCAACCGTGGAGCAGCTGCTTCAAATGAGCTACTAACACTATACAGTGGTACCTCAGGTTACATACGCTTCAGGTTACATACGCTTCAGGTTACAGACTCCGCTAACCCAGAAATAGTTCTTCAGGTTAAGAACTTTGCTTCAGGATGAGAACAGAAATTGTGCTCTGGCGGCGTGGCAGCAGCAGAAGGCCCCATTAGCTAAAGTGGTGCTTCAGGTTAAGAACAGTTTCAGGTTAACTATGGACCTCCAGAACGAATTAAGTACTTAACCCGAGGTACCACTGTAGTTACAGTTTGGGGAAGGGGGGGGAGCACTAAATTCTAATACAGTGGTACCTCGGGTTACATACGCTTCAGGTTACATACACTTCAGGTTACAGACTCTGCTAACCCAGAAACAGTGCTTCAGGTTAAGAACTTTTCTTCAGGATGAGAACAGAAATCGTGCTCCGGTGGCGCGGCAGCAGCAGGAGGCCCCATTAGCTAAAGTGGTGCTTCAGGTTAAGAACAGTTTCAGGTTAAGTACGGACCTCCGGAACAAATTAAGTACTTAACCCAAGGTACCACTGTATTTTATCACCCATTATCCCACCCATCCTTACAACAGCTGTATAAATAGACTAGAACACCATGTTGAAGTCCTTGGAAGACAAAGGTGGTATATAAATGTAATAAATAAATGAAATATCTCTTTATTACAGTTGACAGCTGTGGCTGTAGCTTGCCTAAGGTTACCCATAGGCTTCATGGCTGGGCTGAGATTAGATCAAGCCAAGGAGTTGTGACTTGGACCAAGGAGTCCTGGTACACAGAGTGTGCTGCTAACCACTGAGCTGCTTGGTGTTATTCGTACATCTGGACCACACTGTGTGTGCGTACAGCCACAAGTCACCACCCAATTTACTGGCTGCAAAAAGTGGGAGGCCGGGGAATTTGGGAAGAAGAAATGAGGGTGGAGGATGCTCACTACCTCAGTCTCCTTGTGATAATCACCGGCAAGGTAGCCATCAAACATGCAGAGTTTGAGATGGCACTACATTTATAAAAACGTAAGAAAACATTACACATTAAAAAGCTTCCCTATACAAGGCTGCCTTCAGATATCTTATAAAGGTTATATAGTTACTCATCTCCTTGACATCTGATGTGAGGGTGTTTCGCAGGGTGGGTGTCACTACTGAGAAGGCCCTTTGCCTGTTTCCCTGTAGCCACTGGCAGAGGAAGAGGAGTGCGGGGGGAGCGCACCTCCCCCAGCAGCGCGATCCCCAGGGTGACATTGCGGCTGCCCCCCCACCTGCGCCGGGCGCCATGCCCCCGGGACGTGCGCCAGCCCTGCCCCCACCTGCTCTCCGCCCGCAGTGCCGGAGCATGAAGCTCCACCACTGCCTGTAGCTTCACTTCTTGCAGTGAGGGAACCACCAGAAGGCCCTCGGAGCTAGAGCTCAGTGTTTGGGCTGAGCGATGGGGGTAGGGACGCTCCTTCAGTAACAAGGGGAATGTCCTTCCCCGCCCAACGAAAAGATGAAAAGCAAGAACAGGCCACAAATCAAACCACGTCAAGTTCCACATGCCTGGGAGAACAAGAATGCCTTTGCCCTTCTACCCAGCTTCTCCCCAGAAGCCCACTAAGCAGCTTCTCCCCAGAAACCCACTAAGTTGGTGTTACTCAGTATGCTGCAGTTGCTATCCAAATATTTGGCTGCAAAGGCAACCATGTCACTCTAAAAGACAGCACTGGGCAATACTGCAAACCACCTTCAGAAGGCAAATCAGTGGGACAGAGGAATAAGAAATCCCTTAGTTTAACTGGGACTAAATCAAGTCTACATCTAATTTTTAAGGGTCAGACACTTCAAAGAAAGCATTGAATTTATCCACGAATGCCGACTTGGAGGTCAGAGCTGCCTTGTTCACTGGTACGTATTTCATTTAAGACTATTCTACATTTGATTATTCCTGGTTTCATGCTCACTGGTCTGTTTTCAGGCTCCCCTCCTTAGGTTCTCCCCTGTGAAGATATTTTGTAGTCCTGTAACCCTTTGGGTTCCCTCTGCTGATACGTTTGGTGTGTGAATAGTGTGTCTTGGCTGCGTAAGGATCCACACGCAGCTCTGAATTTCAGAAAAGGCGAAATAATTTGAGACCACCGTTGTGGTGGTGGGGAGGGGAGGAGTATTTTGGGGACAGGGTTTCAACAACAGTAGCTTCTATGATCTTTCAGTTTGGCAAAGGTAGCTTTTCCGCTGAATGAAGCTGGAGTAGAGCTGGGCCTGTACAGATCACGACAGAGGGAGGCTGGCCAAGCCCCATGAGCCTGATGCTTAGCCAAATGGGAATCTTCTCAGTGCATCGGCCTCTGCTTGACTTCAAAACAGTGTTCTGGGATGAGCACAGGGCAGGGAAGAGATAATTTGTGCCCCATTAGATTACCATGCAGTCTGGCAGGATGCACCCTTTTTGCTTCTCAGCCTTTCCAGTCTCAGTCATGATCTTGCCTTCCGCTCCCGAAGATTGGGGGAAGCAAATGCGTCTCTGAAGCATTGCCGCTTCCCCCTGTTGCTTATTGTACTGGAGAGAGGCAATGCACCCACTTTGGTCATTTCTTCCATGGGTCCAGAAAAAAATGTGGCATTGAGAGCCGGGCTATGCTCCCAATGTTGCTGAAGCCTGACTGTGCGCATGCATGTGATACCACGTTCCAGTTGTGCATTGTTCCAAGTTGCACGGAGCATCTATGCTGCTGAAGGCATGAAGTTGCCCATTTTAGGTTGCCTGCTGGTGCAATGTCTTTAGAAATAAGGTTCATTGAGGGCAGGGCATCTTTACCAAACTACAACTCCCAGAATTCTTAGCGGGAACTTGTGCCCACTGAACTGGTATAAGCTTGTGGTGCATTCCTGTAACGTTTTCCGTAAACGCTCGTCTTTTTGAACATTGCCATCATGTTCAGCACTGCACTGCTTTGGGAAGTATGCCTTGCTTTGAAACTTGAAATTTATACACTTGCCGAATGAGAATCATCATTATTTTGCATGGTTTGTTTGGTGTTTTTTTAAAAAAAGAAAAACATGCTTTCTGTCAAACCTAACGTCCATGATGTGCTTTCAGCTTACTATAACCTCTGTGTATCTACTTGTCCACGCCTGCTTGGCAATCCAGCCTTGCCGGCGTTTCCAGGAGTGCCACCTTGGTTGTGGCCTACATCATGACCATCACTGACCTCGGCTGGGAGGACGCGCTCTCGGTAGTGCGAGCGTCGAGATCGTGCGCCAACCCGAACGCGGGCTTCCAACGGCAGCTGGAAGAGTTTGAGAAAACTGAGCTTGCTCACGTAAGTACGTAAGGACTCCACGCGAGAATCAAGGTGGGGGAACTTCTCTTAACCTGAGGATCACGCTCCGTCTCTTGGTAGCCTTCTGGGGCCACTTGCCAACAGTGGGTGGGGCCAGAGCAAGACATTTAGCAGCAGTTTGGCTGCAGGAGTTGCTGGAAGGAGGCATACAAGGCCTCATCCAACCATCTTAGGGACTCCACTCTGGGTTTACTCCTTAGCCATTTCTCGAAGATATCCTGCAAGGCAGAGGACGGAGGATCAGAGTTTACCTTCTCCTAGATGGGCTACCTTCCCAGGTTGATGAGCCCCATCTGCCCCTCACTTCCCTCTACAGCAGCCTTTCTCAACCTGTGGGTCCCCAGGTGTTGTTTGACTACAACTCCCATCACCCCTAGCTAGCAAGGCCAGAGCTCAGGGATGATGGGAGTTGTAGTCCAACAACATCTGGGGACCTACAGGTTGAGACCCACTGCTCTACAGCATGTGCAGAAAGTGCCTGCCTGACCATTGGACCCACTATTCGTCTCATCCACTCTATCTGCCAGAGTCTGTCTTTGCATGCAGAGGAAGTCCCAAACCTGCCAAGCATTTGAGACCCATCGGCTACCCTCACCTGGCCAATCAAAACCATTCCTTGGGGTGTGGCTGCTGTCGCATGCTGGCAGCTGCTAGGAGCCACAGGTGAGAGTTGAGCGCAGGGTGCGGACTACCCCAGAAGAATGGCAATGTGTATTAGTTCACTTCACAATGTGGTAAGTCTTTCCTCCTGTGTTTGGGGGCCATTCTGCTTTTTTCTGCTGAGTGGGGCTGTGGACCTCTGCCCCCAAGGCCTCCCTGGATGGCAGCATGGATCTGACATGTCAAATGTCCTCTAATATATGATGCATTCGTTAGTACATTTTGGGCAGCTCAGTGCATTTGTAAAGTCTGTTTAGTCCCTTACCTTTTAAAGGAGAGGCAAACTGGCTTTGTTAGAGCATGCTTGGTAGCTCTGAATCGGCTGCTGCATATAACATGAATGTATAATTCAGCTCTGAATATTTGTTTCATCTCAAAGGCTTACCATTCCCAAGCTATGGAGGAGTAGAGTCCATGGAAATAAACTGACTTTACATCACAGAGGGACTTTCCAGCCTGGTTGCCTCCCTCCTTAATTTGAACCCTCACAGTCATTTCTGATCTGATAAAGTTTTGACTTGAAATGATGGATTGTCCTTGCATTATGCAAATGGTGTTTAGGAAGATCATAGCATGTATTTGGATTCGTGCTGTCCCCCCCCCTTTCCTTTCCCCCCCAATTCCATGTAGGAGAAGAGCCTGCAGCTTTCATAGAAAAGCACATGCTATCTTGCGAAAATATATTCCTACAAATAGGGGCTGCTCCATCCATCTTGCCCATATGGCAGGGGTGCCATGTCCATGTCCATATAGCGAAGGTGAAAACCTGTCTGGGCCAAAAGTGGGGTGGCAGGTGGATCAGTTCCCAGTACAGTGGTACCTCGGGTTACATACGCTTCAGGTTACGGACTCCGCTAACCCAGAAATAGTACCTCGGGTTAAGAACTTTGCTTCAGGATGAGAACAGAAATCGTGCTCTGGCGGCGCGGCGGCAGCAGGATGCTCCATTAGCTAAAGTGGTGCTTCAGGTTAAGAACAGTTTCAGGTTAAGAACAGACCTCCGGAACGAATTAAGTACTTAACCCGAGGTACCACTGTATAGCACTTTCAGAGGCTCTCAAGTCAAGACTAAACAATCATCTGATTGGTGAATCTTGCTGAGCCTCTTTGAAAACGCCATCTTGTGGAACACATTGCTTCCCCTGATGTCATTGGAACTTCGGGCGATTGGCAGGTGGGTAGCCCTGCCTACCTGTCAAACATGGCCTGCGAAGGTTAGGGGAAATAACCTGGCTTGCAGACCAGATCGTGTTCCTCATCCCTGCTATATATGTATGCAGTGCTTTTTTCGGGGGGGACGGACGCAGGGGTACGCATACCCCTAAACATTTTGTGAATCTAAGTTCGGCCTCATTGAGGGGCAGTATTTCAATATGAGTAGGAAAATGAGACTACCCCTAAACATTTTTTAAGAAAAAAAGCACTGTGTGTATGGGATCTGTACATTTCTCCCTATGAATCGGGGGTGCCAACTGAAATCAAATATTGGGATGGGGAGGTAAGCCCCACCCCACATAATCACATGACATGACGCTTGCACATGACATGACACTTGATGGGCAATGCCCATCAACTTTGCGGTGGGACCCTCCAATACTTTATCGGGTGGACTTTTGCCCCTAGGAGTTGGCTCCTATGCTCTGTGTTATGTATCTGTTGCCAAGAAATGGGCAGTTTTGATGTTGACTGCTAACAGCATGGAGCTCTTAGCAATGAATCCTTCTCAGCTCAGTGGGTCTCTATAGTAAGTGTGCATTGCAGCCCTGATCCCTGCGTTTCCCTGCCCCTTCAAGTCATGTGACACCTCAGAATAATGTAGCTGCCAAGGATGGATGAGATGCAATCCATCTCTCCTCTTCACCTAGTGCAGTCTGAGGCATTTAACGTTCGTTTTGCTTTAAGGATGGTCGTGCTCAGAGTAGCCAATATGGCTGCCTCCAACTCTTGTTGGACTCCCAATTCCCATCAGCCCCAGATATCATGACCAGGAGTCAGGCATGATGGGAGCTGGCTCTCAGTAACATCTGGAATGAGATCCCAACAGTTAGAGCCAGGGAAATAAATTGACTTAAATTCATTCATTTAATTCTACCTCCCTCCGTTAGTTACCCATTAGGGTAAGCACTGCTTTTCTCTGCTACATGAGCCTTTTCAAAGGAGCAGAAAAAGAAACCTCCTTTGGCTAAGGTTATTTCTCTCTCTCAGCTATGTTTAGCCATTTCACAAATATTTTTAATATGATTTTCCCCCCCCTTTCAAAGGATGCCGGCTGTCCTTTCCTGGTCCCCCAAGGGAAACTATTTCCTGTTTGTTTTATTTAAAGACCACATTACTGCCAGGCTTGTATCCACCTCCCACAACCAGAAAACTGCTGCTGCTACTACTACTGGGTTGGCTATCCTAGTATGAGAATAGTTGGGGAGAGATGCTGCTGCCTTCATCCTTTACGCACCTTCATAGTTGGCACTCCTGTCATTTATATATTCCCTTTCTATTCAATGTACAGTGGTGCCCCGCAAGATGAATGCCTCGCAAGATGAAAAACTCGCTAGACGAAAGAGTTTTCCGTTTTTTGAGTCGTTCCGTAAGACGAATTTCCCTATGGGCTTGCTTCACAAGACGAAACGTCTTGCGAGTTCTTGCGAGTTTGTTTCCTTTTTCTTAAAGCCACTAAGCCGCTAATAGCCACTAAGCCGCTAATAGCCGCTAAGCCGCTAATAGCCGTGCTTCGCAAGACGAAGAAACCGCAAGACGAAGAGACTCGCGGAACGGATTAATTTCATCTTGCGAGGCACCACTGTATAAATATTATAAGCTGCTGCAATCCTAAACACACTTGTTGGGCAGGCATCCCCAACCTGCGGCCCTCCAGATGTTTTGGCCTACAACTCCCATGATCCCTAGCTAACAGGACCAGTGGTCAGAGATGATGGGAATTGTAGTCCAAAACATTTGGAGGGCCGAAGGTTGGGGATGCCTGTGCTAGGGAGTGAGCCACACTGAACTAGGAAGCTCTTGATACCAAGCTAGACTGCTAATCCATCTAGTCAGTACTTTTTTCTGGGGGGGGGGGGAGGTGGGGGAATTCACCACAAAGTTTGGTTGTTTGTTTATTGTGGGCCAAAGTCACAGTGCCACAGCCCCACCCCACCCTGGCAGTGGCTAAATGTAAGATGTGATTAATAAACTCAAGCAGACAATGATCTGAATTAGAAATGGCCACAGCTTTATTGATTACAGATAGAGGTGGAATTCTGGCTCAGGCATTGGGTGTGTATCTGTTCCAGACTCCCCCCCCCCCCAACAAACAAAAAACTAATTTTTAATAGGTAAGGGAACACAGTTCTGCCAAGTTCCTGCTATATAAAAAAAGCCCTGCTTCTATCAACTTTATCGACAGTGATGGAGAGCAGCTCTTCAGGATTTCAGATGGAAATTTTCCCCATCGCTTCAGGAAGACACCAGGGATTGAATCTGGGACCTTTTGCATGCAGAGTATATGTTCTGCCACTGCACCCATCATTCCTCTTAGTTAGTGGGGGTTTCTCACTTAAGTATGCCTAGATTGCACTGAACTGTGAGTGGTGCATAGTACACTTTAGCTTGTGCATGGGCTGTTGTTGCACACATGTCATTATCTTTTCTAAAACAAGCATTCTTTGGGTCAAACCTATCCATTCTGAAGGAAATCAGCCCTGAGTGCTCACTGGAAGGACAGATCCTGAAGCTGAGGCTCCAATACTTTGGCCACCTCATGAGAAGAGAAGACTCCCTGGAAAAGACCCTGATGTTGGGAAAGATGGAGGGCACAAGGGGAAGGGGACGACGGAGGACGAGATGGTTGGACAGTGTTCTTGAAGCTCCCAACATGAGTTTGACCAAGCTGTGGGAGGCAGTGGAAGACAGGAGTGCCTGGCGTGCTCTGGTCCATGGGGTCACGAAGAGTCGGACACGACTAAACAACTAAACAACAACCACGAAACAAGCACTGGCCTGATTCTGCAGACTCTACTTGTTTTCTCTTCTTTTTAAGAAGGGCAGATGGGTTCAAAAACCTTTGTTTGGGGGTGGGGGTTGGCCCAGCTTAGCTTGTGTGAGCAGAATTGGTCAAGGGGACAGCTCCAGATGGGTTGAAATGGGTGGCAGGCAGCCAAGAGGAGGAGCCAGGAGACCTATCGAGGGGAACCACAGACATACATTGGTAGCAGTAGCCAGAACAGGCCTACATAAGGCTACCCAGTTATAGACAACAGGATGGCAGTACAATAAGTATTTAATTCAAGCTTATGCTGTCAGAAGATGCAGCCATATATTTGGATATACAGTGGTACCTCGGGTTACAGACGCTTCAGGTTACAGACTCCACTAACCCAGAAATAATACCTCGGGTTAAGAACTTTGCTTCAGGATGAGAACAGAAATCGCGTGGTGGCAGCAGTGGGAGGCCCCATTACCTAAAGTGGTACCTCAGGTTAAGAACAGTTTCAGGTTAAGAACGGACCTCCAGAACAAATTAAGTTCTTAACCCGAGGTACCACTGTATTTGAAACCTGTGTAACACTACCAAACACAGGCGCCGAGTTGCGCCCGACATTGGGGAGGCTAACGTTGCACATATTGCATGTCACGTGCGTGGTGAATGTTGCAGGCTGATTGGGCCTCCTCCCAATGTAACATTCGCCCACCAGCCTGCGCTGGTCCGTGTGGCGTCTCCCAACGCTGTGCAGCATGGGGCGGATTCCTGCCAGGCCACGCTATGTTTCCCGGGGTAACATGTTGCCAGGCCTCCTCTGCCCCCTCTCTAAATTGTGGGTGCTGAGCTCCATCCTAGTGGACATTAAGGTGGCTGTAGAGGCCTCAGCCCGAAATAAAGTATTTTCAAATACAGTGGTACCTCGGGTTCCATACACTTCAGGTTACATACGCTTCAGGTTACACACTCCGCTAACCCAGAAATAGTGCTTCAGGTTAAGAACTTTGCTTCAGGATAAGAACAGAAATCATGCTGTGGTGGTGCGGCGGCAGCAGGAGGCCCCATTAGCTAAAGTGGTGCTTCATGTTAAGAACAGTTTCAGGTTAAGAACGGACCCCCGGAACAAATTAAGTACTTAACCCAAGGTAGCACTGTAAACCTTTAAAATGTTGGGGATGATCAGGGCTTTATTTCAGCTGGAACTCGCTTGACCACAGTTCCTGCACCTCTCTGACGGGTGCCATTGACATTATAAGGAAACAAGGGAGGCGTTCATGGTGCGTTCTGGCACCTCTTTTTCTAGAAAAATAGCACTGGGGCAATGTAAACTTGCGTCAGATAACCACGAATTGTACTTAGATTTCTTTCTGAAAACAGCCTCTGGTAGTTCCGGGAAAGATCTCTCCCCAAACTTTTGACCTTTCGAATAGCATCTAATGTCATATTACATCTTTGCATAGCCTAGGTATACCATTTTTGCCACATGTCAGACAGACAGACAGACGCTCCATAATGCTTTTGTGTAAGGGGGGGGGGGGAAGGCTTGCATTAAAAAAGGACCGAGAGGTGGATTTTTTTTTGCATAGATTCAAATCAACTAGATAAAAATCATATTTTATTCAAATTCCAATTACCTAGATTAAAATCGCTTAGGTATATAGTGGTTTTTAAAAAGAATTCTGTATTGACGATCCAGTTTTGAATGCAAATTTTCAGTTCGCTTCTTTCCCAGAAGAGCTAAAGCAAACTTCCACCTCCACATTTATTTTTTCACAGGACAAGATGCCTCCATTTTAAGTGCTGCTTCCCATATTGTTCTTTTTATACCCTTTAAATATTTTTCTAGTATAGGTACTTGTATTTTAAAGAGTGCTTTTTTATGTTTTCAAAGTGCCTCCTGATTAATTGAAGGCCTATTTAGCCAATCATAACTTTTTTTTATTAAAAAAAAAGAACCATCCAATGGCAGGGGGACATTTGACCCAAGTCCCTGCTTGATGCAGGAAATGCAGAGCTAGGATATGTTCACCTTACTGTTTCCTCCACACCCTCTGCTCGTTTTTGAAGCTGCACTCATGTGACATTAGCCAAAATCTATATTGATCCACGAGTTCCTACAAAAATACTGATTTTCGGTGTGTGTGTTTCACCCCTCAAACCAGCTTCAATCCAATTAGAAAGCATTGCCGACAAAGTTCCGTATAGTTAAAGCTATGGTTTTCCCAGTAGTGATGTATGGAAATGAGCTGGACCATAAAGAAGGCTCATCGCCGAAGAACTGATGCTTTTGAATTATTGTGCTGGAGGAGAATCTTGAGAGTCCCATGGACTGCAAGAAGATCAAACCGATCCATTCTGAAGGAAATCAACCCTGAGTGCTCACTGGAAGGACAGATCCTGAAGCTGAGGCTCCAATACTTGGGCCACCTCATGAGAAGAGAAGACTCCCTGGAAAAGACCCTGATGTTGGGAAAAATTGAGGGCACAAGGAGAAGGGGACGAAGGAGGACGAGATGGTTGGATAGTGTTCTCGAAGCTACCAGCATGAGTTTGACCAAACTGCGGGAGGCAGTGGAAGACAGGAGTGCCTGGCGTGCTCTGGTCCATGGGGTCACGAAGAGTCGGATATGACTAAATGACTAAACAACAACACGTGTTGTCCCACCACTGGTTTTTGAAGCTGTGTACGCACAACTGTAAGCCACAACCCACACCTATCCTGTAGCAACATGAGTTTGACCAAACTGTGGGAGGCAGTGCTCTGGTCCATGGGGTCACGAAGAGTCGGACACGACTAAACAACAACAACAATTGGTTCCACAGTTCACCTGTACACAGTGGTGTGTCATAGGCAGGGCAAGGGGGGCCGTTGCTAGGGCGTAAGTTTGTGGATTTTTTTGAGGGTGCATTTTGCTCCTCATGCCACCCCTGCTAGCACTGCGCTGCTTTATGAGTCTGATCACTCATCCCAGCCTCTCAAAGCAGCGTGGGGCTGGCAGGGCGTTAGAAGGATGCAACAGGCATGCGCCCTTAAAATCAGCCCAATCTGACTGATTTCGTGGATGCAGGCTTGCCCTTCTGCGTCCTCATGCCCTCCACATACTCCCCCCGGTATACCCTGCCCTCTATCCCTCGGTGCCTTGAAGACACGCTCTGCCACTGCCTGTATATACCGCTAAGAATTTTCTCTTAATAGTCACCTGACATCTTCCTTCCTATAGCTTAAGTCTACTAGGCAGAACAGGGGTTCTCCCTAGTAGACATTCGATCAAGGGCCTTTCGATCAAGGGCCATATCCACTTGGAGAGGATCTGTCAGGGCGCCACATGTGAACAGTGGGTGGGGCAAGGGACAGGTGGGAGGGGCCAGAGCCAAAAGTGGGCAGGGCTACCCCTTTTCCTCACTCTCTCTTTGATGCTGCCTCCACTTTCCTCCTCATCCAACAGCGGAGGGAGGTATTGCCCTTGCCAGAGGTCTGAATGGCCACTCACAGAGGGCTTTTTGACATTAGGCCGAGGGGTTCATGAAACGAAGCTGAGGGCCACATGCATCCAGGGCCAGATTTAGGTTTGATGAGGCCCTAAGCTACTGGTAATGGCGCCCTTTATATATCCAGCTGTCCTTTGTCAAGAACAAATTGTCGCTGTTTTTTGTGTTGAATATATGCTACATGGTAATTTATGGACCCAAAGCCATTTGCACATGCAGAATGTAGGCATCCTGTACATAGAAATGAGCAAACCAGTGATATTTTTAGGGAGCAGGCTAGCAGGCGGGACCCATTACTTACATCATAGGAGCCTACACAACACAAAACACTGTTACTGTATGTAGGTTTTATTTTATTTGTTTTTTATGTTATATTTTGGAAATGTACATCCAGGTTTTTTTGCCTTTAAATTTTTTGGGGGCCCGCAAGAGAGTGGGATCCTAAGCTATAGCTTGTTTAGCTTATACACAAATCCGGCACTGCATCCATCCCTCCCTGAGATCTGTAATCATTTCCAAATCAATTTTAAAACTACCTAAAACATTTAAAGCCGCTCAAACCCTTTTTATATTATGCTGTGTTTCATTGTTTTTCTTTGCCTTTTCTTTGTTTCGTCCCTCCAGGTCAGAGAGTGGCTCAGGGCTGAGTATGGAGAAAGCCCATTGCAAGACAAGCAAGAAGCCCAAGATCTTCTGCAAAAGTTCAAGGCGCATGCAGCAGCAGCAGCAGCTCAGTCAAGTACTTCTGGAAGGCAGTGGAATGACAGCTTTGCATCGGTGGCCTCCTTGTCAATGCCTGCTCCTCAGTAGCAGCAACTAAGACACTAATGCGTTGCTTTTCCGTGGCTTCGTTTGGACAACATGATAAATCATCATGGTGGGAATGAGCCTAAGTATGTCTGGGACTCACGCATTTCCCCTCCTCTCCTCCCCGCACAACCACACAGAGAATGGAGGTTTTAGATTAACCACAGTTTCGCTTGTGTCTGAACCCTAAACTGTAGCTCATCATAACTACGGTTTGTTGAAACAAGACAGCTTCATAAACCATGGCTTGACGTTGGATTGTTTCAGAAAACCGTAGTTAAGATTAACTATGTCCAACTATTGGCATGGATATGCCCAAGTTTAGAGGACACAACAAACGGTAGTTAATCAAAAACAGAAGTAAAAAAACTTCTTGTGGATGTGCTAGAGAGGGGAGGGAGGAAACACGTGAAGCCAAGGCCCTCCTAGACTCATTTGCCTCACAATAAACTGTAGTTTAATCATGGTGTCTGAATGCAGCCAGTCACTAGACAGAGCACCTTTGATGCCCTCCTGCACATGCACAAAGAGGGCTTGTTTTGTATGTGTTGGCTCCATGATGAGATGTCTTACGTTTTCTTAGTAGGCACATCTCTGAGATATGAGGAGCAGGACTCCAGAATTCCCAACTTGGCACCACATTCGCAGGTTGACATTGGCTTCCATTGTGTGGGCACCAAGCCCCACTTTCTCTCCCAGTGGCTGTGTAAAGAGGATGCCACATTCCAACTGTCGAGATGCCAAATTGTTTTCTATGTATCCCTCGCGTGTTCTTCAGGTTGTCTGTATAGCCAGGGTTTGGCACAGCTGCACTTTTCAAAGTTTCTGGTTCTTTCGGCACACAATGCTCTAAATAAGGACATTCACGGAGGCCTTTGTGCTCACCTTGAGCTCTGGTTTTGCTGCAGGAAGCCCCTTGGCTGAAGAGGCAAGCCATTTTCCAATGTAAAAAAAAACCAGCTGCTCTCTTCAGCGACAGGGAAATGCTGCAGTCCCATCAGGGGACAAAGCTCTGGCTGTGTGCATAGTTGTCTCCTCTTGTGTATATCCCTTCTTAAATTATCTTGGAATGTATGGCTAATAAAGTTATATATTTTGCTCTAGAGTGAAGCGGAAGTATCACAAATAACCTCATCAGTATTTATTGTCATGGCTTTCACCTCAGAGAAGTTGTTCACTCAAAATATTTTTATATTTTGGAGGGATCTGAGAGTATATTGCAAGATGTATATATAGAGAGAAACTAAAGATACAATGGCTGTTGTGCTGAATTAAAGTTCCAAATGTTATTCTCACAGTACTACTGAAAAAAGGTTTCTTGTATATTAGTCAGCTTGATGGACTTCCATCTTTAATTTCCCTCCCCAATGGCATATATTCAATAAAAGCTCCAGTCTTTTTCTAAATAAAAAAAGCCAGTGTTACCTCATTGCATTTTTCTGGATAAGAATGACTGCGGTTGACATCAGTTGTTGGTGATGCCATTGAATGATCAACCAACCTGAGTGTGTTATGGAATCTGGACAAACTCCCAGAAGACAATCAGTTTTGTGAGCTGTGTCTTATCTATAGGGGAAACGAGCCATCTGGATTCATCATGGCGGTGAAAAATGCCCCACTAAAGTTAAGAAGTGGGGAACCCCCTCCCAAGATTGTTAGGGCTAGAATTTCTTTAAAACATTGAAGATCCAATGCTTAGAATACTGATTGCCTGAAGCAGTGGTAGCAGGAGGAGTAAAATCAATGTCCTATAGCCTGATAGCAATTTCAAGAACACAATGACACTATGTGTTTAGGACAGGCCATAGAATCCTGGAGGTACCCCTAACAAACTACAGTTCCCATGATTCTTTGGGGGAAGCCATTGGCGTGGATGTGCCCCAATTCTTCATAAGCCTGGAAAAGGGTGTGGTTGCCTAAAATTCAGAATCGGAGCACTCCATATGGCAACCTCTTGTTGCTGGTCACACTTGTAGCACTTTAGTACTCAATGTGCTTTAAGTACTTTACAGCCACAGAACAAGGAAGGATGAATGCCAAACAAGGTATTTTGTACTGTATTGTAGATGGGGAGGGTGAATAATAGGGAGAAGAGTGTTTGGTTAAGACACACAAAGCAAGTTCACCCCCATCCTGTCTTCAGCACCAACAATGCTCAGAATTCACTATGTTACAAAATATAACCAAATTTAAATAATAAAAAATATGTTGATGGAAATATTTCATTGATAAATATTCCATGAAATTAAAACCTCTTACAATTCGTCATAAGGTCTACCAGTAAAGTATAAAAGCATATAACAAAGCAAAAAGGGTCCCTCCAAAAATAGTTCATGGCAGAGTCAAAAATCTGAACTAAGTTCAAGGCAGCTTACAGTGAATCTTGCTTCAAACTAGTTTCCCATGTGAATAAAACCCTTTGGGCTTTATTGCAAATGCCTAGCCTCTACCTTTATGCTTGTTCATTTTTATTTTGTGCTTTTTTTGCACCTTAGGACCATTCACGGGCTTGTAAGTACAAATACATTTTCAAAATAAGCTTTGCATGTGAAAACGTGCTACTCCCTTGGCTCACTCTTTCTCGCTAGATCAGGAGTAAGATTTTATATGTTGCAACTCCCATCAGCACTGAACAACATGGCCAACAGTCAGGGGTGATCACAGCTGTCGTTCACAACATCTAGCTATCACTACAGTAGATTATTAAATACTGGGATCTAATGAGTGGGGAAACCCAGCCAGATGGGTATAAATAATAAATAATAATAATAATAATAATAATTCTCATTATTATTCTCCCATTGGGTGTTTGGCATCATGGGCTGATCACAAAAGGAGACTGACTGTATACCTGACCTGCTGGGGTAGCTTCTCTCGATTGTTACAGCATATCTGGAAGTGGTTGTGGTGTGGTTATTGATTTAGCAACAACGAAAAGGCAGATTTGAAATGCCTTCTTTCATTTCTGAAAAGCAAGTATCTGGGGGCATTATCAGATCGTGGTTTTTGTGTCACCTATTGCACACTCATCGTGGCTTGCTGCCTTGTCCACTTAGCTTATTTTCATTAGGTGTGATGCTCTCTTAAAAGAATTCACAGGTTCATGTCCTGACAACCCTACAACCACTCCCACCTGGGTTGCTAGGAAACAAGCTAAAGAGATGAGGTGGACCAGGCATAGGCAAACTTGGCCCTCCAGATGTTTTGGGACTACAACTCCCATCATCCCTGACCACTGGTCCTGTTAGCTAGGGATGATGGGTGTTGTAGTCCCAAAACATCTGGAGGGCTGAGTTTGCCTATGCCTGAGGTGGACCAAGCAAGCAGAAGAGAGGCATGAGTGCAGGCAGGTGGGACCTCAGGGCAGGGATCTCAAGAAGAGAGCTAGTTTTGGTGGTACTGATGCTACTTGATAAACGTGTAGGTTTCTGCTCCACTTTCTATAGACAGCTTTTTAAAATCTGAACAGACTCAGTGCCTCTCCTAGGGTAGTATCCATGGCTAGTCCACACCAGAGTAGACCTACTGAAATCCAGATGAGTAACTGAGCTCCATTTCAATGGGTCTACTCTAAGTAAAACCCTAGTTGGCTACACACTTGTGTACATGTTCTGTTGGTGTCTGGCAGGAGCTGTCCAAAAATATATGGAGGGCACAAGGTTGGCAAATGTATAGGCCTTCAAATCAAAACAACTGAACATTAATACAGACGTAGAACGTGTCTTCTTGAAAATGCAGTCCCTAGTACTTAACAGGAATGGGGTTTTGTGTTTGTAGAAACCCATATTTCCATTAGGTCTGAAGGCCCACCCACCCTTTGTGACAAACCATCCCTGAGTGATAAAAGAAAGCGAGAAGGAAAAAACCCAAGAGTTGATGATTCAGACAGGAGTGAGGACAACCAGTCATTTGAGATATGTAGATGACCATAATTGTCATCCTTGGATGTAATGATAACATGAGGGGAAAAGAAAGATCACAGTCATTGGCCACCAAAGACCGACACTCAAAAATCCCACACTTCCCCCTCTCTGGTTGTCTCAGAAAGAAGACAGCTCTCTGGTTCTGTTACATTTCATGGCTGCGGCTCAAAGCAGCTGAATGGCTGGATGCTGCTGAGGCTCATGGGATATTCATACACCCTAAAATGAATAAGGATCATGCTGGCCTAGAATAAATGAAAGCACAAGGTAATGAAATGTCTTTTTCAGTTAACACTGGCATATTTGCCATGCTGCACTTGTGTCTCCCATAAAAACTGACAGAACTTTAAAAATGATTTTAACAGACTGGACCATGCCTGTATTGTTGTGTTTACAACTTCTGATTCTAAACTCTGGCGTTGCTGTTAGAGGCTTTGCTATGTCTGTTGCTGCTCTTAGAGCATGGCTAGGCAAACTAAGGCCTGGGGGCCAGTTGCGGCCCAATCGCTTTCTAAATCCAGCCCGCAGACAGTCCGGGAATCAGTGTGCTTTTACATGAGTAGAATGTGTCCTTTTATTTACAATGCATCTCTGAGTTATTTGTGGGGCCTGCCTGGTATTTTTACATGAGTAGAAGGTGTGCTTTTCTTTAAAATGCATCTCTGGGTTATTTGTGGGGCACAGGAATTCGTTCATTCCCCCCCCCAAAAAATCTAGTCCGGCCTCCCACAAGGTCTGAGGGACAGTGGACCGGCCCCCTGCTGGAAAAGTTTGCTGACCCGTCTTGTATATTAGGGCTGCAATTCTAGCCCCACTTACCTGGGAGTAAGTCCCTTTGAACCCAATGGGACTTACTCTGAGTGGACAAGTTTTAGGATTGCACTGTCAGCATCCCTGTAGAACAACACCTGTACAGTGCTACCTCGGGTTAAGTACTTAATTCGTTCCAGAGGTCCATTCTTAACCTGAAACTGTTCTTAACCTGAAGCACCACTTTAGCTAATGGGGCCTGCTGCTGCACCACCGGAGCACGATTTCTGTTCTCATCCTGAAGCAAAGATCTTAACCTGAGGCTCTATTTCTGGGTTAGCGGAGTCTGTAACCTGAAGCGTATGTAACCTGAAGCGTATGTAACCTGAAGCGTATGTAACCTGAGGTACCACTGTACAGTTATGGCACATCTCTCTGAAAGGCCAGCTTTTTGTTCAGAAAGTGGGTGGGAAAAACCTGTACATTACCATACTTTTGATGCTTGGCATCCATGGGTGTGTGTGTGTGTGTGTGTGTGTGTGTGTGTGTGTATGTATGTGTGTTTGTGTGTTTGTGTGTGTGTGTCACTGCAGGAGCATTCAGAGTCACTACTAGCTGTATTAATTTGCATTTGTTATCAGTGTGGCTCCATTGTTGTTTTATTGAATCTTGATGCTTTCCCTTGTTTTTCTGTTATGTATTAGGATGTTAGAGGAGACTGGAGGGGCTGTTTGTGAACTAAAAGGTGGGGCTAGGGATGGGAAAACAAATATATCTATCAAACATTTTTTGGTATCCTGGGCCATTTTTGCCACAGATTGTGAGAGGGAGCGAATAGCATTTTGATCAGGTTGTGCAGGGAAGAAGGTGCCCATCCGGAAAGTCAAGTATAGTGTTAGCCTGCAGGACCAGGTCTAAGAAAACCCAGGTTAAATCTCAGCTAAGCCATGGAGCTCCCTGGGTGAGTTTGAGCCACTCACGATCTCTCTGCCTAAGCAACTTTACAGGGTTGTTGTGAGGATAAATTGAAGGGGAAAGAAATCCTTTCAGGAAGACGTGGGTAGAAGTGTAAGGTAAAGGGGACCCCTGACCATTAGGTCCAGTCGTGACTGACTCTGGGGTTGCGGCACTCATCTCGCTTTATTGGCCGAGGGAGCTGGCGTACAGCTTCCGGGTCATGTGGCCAGCATAACTAAGCCGCTTCTGGCGAACCAGAGCAGCGCACGGAAACACCGTTTACCTTCCTGCCAGAGCGGTACCTATTTATCTACTTGCACTTTGGCGTGCTTTCGAACTGCTAGGTTGGCAGGAGGGTAGAAGTATAATTAATATTAAATGATCTTCTCCTTCATCTTCACATTCTTATTCCTCCCCCCCCCCTTGCTCCTTAAGTATTCGATTTAAGAGGGATTGCACCTTCACTTCCAATTTGCTTTCAGTATTATTTGCTTTGTTTGATTTTCCAACCTCTTAGGGCTGGCGGTGCATTCAATCTCCTTATCTGTCTGGAATCTAGATGTGTCTGTCTGCTCCTTGCACCACAGTCACAGTTCAGGGAAAAACACTACCTGCTTTGAAGATGCTACTGTAAACGGCAGCGAAGCTTCCCTAAACCTTGCAAGTAGCACTGTAAAGTTGGCTTCACTTTTTTTTTCCTGTGAAAGCTTATGAAGGCCCCCCAGTGGCTGTTGCTTTCAATAGCCTCTTCTGGATGACTCTAGACTGAAGGACAATAAGAGCTGCCCGGTTAAGTCTTGTTTGCCCAGGCAGGTGGAAAGGGGCATACATTTGCATTTTGGTCTGCTCTTTGGTTTTGGTCTTTTGCATTTATTGCACATTCTTATTCTTATTCTTATTATTAACAACTTGGACTCCTTTTGGGTGAAGGAATGTTTAGAATTTTTAATAAATATCTCTAGTAGAGAGCTATTGGGGGGCGTGTCTTCCTTCCAAATCATTATCCTTTGTACACATGAGTTGTTATTGATGGGTGATGGTTGTTCTTTAAATCATTCTGTGTTTAGAGTTGGGAAATTAAGGTAGTAAATAGACACACACACACACACACACACACACACACACATTCTTTATCCTTCTTTAGTTTTTTCTTTCTTTCCCTTTTCTCTCCTTCCTCATTCTTCAGGTTTCTCCTTTCCTTGTCTTTTCTTCCTCCTGACTTTGTTCTCTTTTAGACTAAGTAGCTGTTTTATCTCAGTATATTATTAAAAAGATACTTTGTAATGGGTGTGTATTTTTGTATATCTTTGAATAAGTATCAATAAGTTAATTTTTAAAAAAATTAGTAATCCTCAATACACGTTACATGGATTCTACCAAAATCAGGATTTATTTCCAGGTATCTGTTTAGGATCAGAGACAAGCTGTCTTTAGGCATTCATTCTGACCTAACTAGGGCTGCCAAATGACCTATGGTCTTCCGATTTTAACAGCAGTGTCCCTGGCAGAAATGGGTAGAGTGGGGGCTTTTCACAGCACTGAATTTATTTAGCGTTATCACCTCCTAATGTCTGGAAAGATCATGCCACTGTTAGGAAGATGAGCAGGAGCCAATAAAAGTTGGCACCTTGAGACTTTTACATATGAGGGGGAAATGGGCCGTGGGAAAGCTTAAGACAGCCAGCTGCAAAAGATGGCATGGCTTGTCTTGCAGCTTGCTAATAGTTGTGTGGCAAAGGGAAATTAGGTCAACACAGTTCACCATGCAAGCAGGTGGAGCTGCAGCTGCTGTGAAATTCCCCTCCTTCATCCCCTAGCATAGGTAGAAGAGTCTTGTCCTCATTTGCATCTGGTCTCCCTTGATCTACAGAGGCCAGCTCTGTGCTCAGGCATGGACAGGCAGAAGAGAAATACAGTGGTACCACAGGTTAAGAACTTAATTCCTTCTGGAGGTCCGTTCTTAACCTGAAACTGTTATTAACCTGAGGTACCACTTTAGCTAATGGGGCCTCACGCTGCCGCCGCCACACGATTTCTGTTCTCATCCTGAAGCAAAGTTCTTAACTTGAGGTACTATTTCTGGGTTAGCGGAGTCTGTAACCTGAAGCGTCTGTAACCTGAAGCGTCTGTAACCCGAGGTACCACTGTGTCCTTATCTCTTTCATCCCTTCAGCCAATAATCTAAGCAACAGGTTATTGTTTCCAGTAGGGGTTGACTGCTGTGGCACAAAGACTCAGCACACAGAAAGTCCCAGGGACAGCTCCTGGCATCTCCAGGTAGGTTTGGGAAAGACCCCAATCTGTAACCCTAGAGAACACTGGACAACATTGAGCTGGACAGACCCACAGTCTGACTTGGGAAAAGGAAATGAATTCCTGTTCTGGAGATGAAGCTTGCTGAGATGTGTGTGTGTGCAATGACGCCCTATCAAAAAGGCCTTCAGCCAGGGAACAACTTGGATAAATACTTGGTTAGCTGCCTCTCCAACTCTGTACAGTGGTACCACGGGTTAAGAACTTAATTCGTTCTGGAGGTCCGTTCTTAACCTGAAACCATTCTTAACCTGAGGTACCACTTTAGCTAATGGGGCCTCCTGCTGCCGCCACCATGCGATTTCTGTTCTCATCCTGAAGCAAAGTTCTTAACCCGAGGTACTATTTCTGGGTTAGCGGAGTCTGTAACCTGAAGCATCTGTAGCCCGAGGTACCACTGTAACGCACAACTATTCCCCATCATCCAACAATGCAGTTACCCTGCATCCATTGTGGAGCCACTTCCAGCATGTATTACGAAAGCTACTTGGTGGACATCAGGCTGATCTGATTTGGGAGTCAATTAGATAATTATAGAAAGCTGGCATCATCGCATTGCTATCCAAAGTCCTAGTTCAAAGGCAGGATCAGCCACCCTCTAAACAGCCACCCACTGTGTCATTCCCCACCGCAGTGTGCCATAAGCAGAGTAGGAAGATTACAGGAGGGAGCTTTCAAAAGCAGCTTAGAAACACGGAAGCCAGCCAGGCAAGTTATGTGTTACAGAGGAAGGCAAAAGGCGCCCTGAATCTCCCACCAGTGGCAGTTGTACATGGGGCATGATTTCTCTCCAGTCCAAAAGTCAATGTTGATGTACAGAAGGGACTGGATACCTCATGCGATTTGGACGTCTCGGCTATCTGCTGTCTGTGATTTCTTAGATCAGAGGTTGGCAGGAGGGAGATGGGAATCCACTTGTGATTTGCGGTGGGTCAGCAAGGTTTTTCCACCTCCCGATCATGTAACAACAGCAGCAACAAAAATACTTCCATTTACCTAAATTCGGTTGCTGAATGGAAGAAAGCTAGCCCACAGTGGACTTTTGTGTGAAAGGTCTGTGAGCTGTGGCACTGAAAACTACCGTATTTTTCACTCTATAAGACGCACCAGACCACAAGACGCACCTTGTTTTTGGAGGAGGAGAACAAGAAAAAAATATTCTGAATCTAAGAAGCCAGAACAGCAAGAGGGATCGCTGTGCAGTGAAAGCAGCAATCCCTCTTGCTGTTCTGGCTTCTGGGATAGTTGCACAGCCTGCATTCACTCCATTAGATGCACACGCATTTCCCCTTACTTTTTAGGAGGGAAAAAGTGAGTCTTATAGAGCAAAAAATACAGTAATTCCTAGCTGCAAAATGTACTTAACCCTCTTTGTTAATTATAAGTGTATGTCTTTCGCAACTGGGGTTGTAGTAAAAAACACACCACCAAGTAGATTTCACATGTCTATAGCCTGCCTATCCTTGGTTTAAATAAGAGGGGAGAGTAGATTCCAGGCAGATTATGAGTTCCCACAGCCCTGAATTTTAAAAGAGCTGACTTTTGATTCAAAGGGAGAATGAGGAGAGTCTATTCCTGATCTTACTTCATTTTTAGCCACAACTTGGAAGTTTCCTGCTGCGGACATCATGTATGATTTTAGGTGCAGGGAAAGTGGGTGTGATTTACCCAGAATGCCTGGTTCTCCACCACTGGCCTAGACGGTGATCTAGCTAGCAACAACACCTTTCAAGTCTTATGCTATCTGGGAGCCAACGCCACCGAGTCTCCAGTTATACCCAGGACCCTAAGGCAGGACAAAACCAAATGCGAGAGCTTCATGTGGTTGTGGTCTTTTGGATTGCTCCATCTGATCTAGTCCAATAACTATGCTTCACATGCAGTGGTCCAATATGCCAGGGAAATACTATGGGAGTGTTACTTACCCCTCTTGCTTCAGTGCCCGGTAATCCTTGTTATCCAGTATTGTATCAGGCATTGGAAGAAGTGGGTGGGACTTTGCTCACGTGAAAATCCAGGGCTGCATCAGATGATGATGGTGATGATTCATATTTTATTATTTATATGCTGCCCACCTGACTGCATTGCCCCAGCCACTCTGGGTGGCTCCCAACAAAATATTAAAAACACAACTCTACAACATTCTATCTGAGAACCCCCTGCTATTCTATCGTACGCAATAAATAATTTCTAGGAGATGTGACCGTGGTTTATTGTATTTGCAGTGCCTGATGTTTTTATGGTTATTGTTGTTTTTCTTTTCCTTTCCTTTGTGAATGATGCCAAGGCCTTTGGCTAGTGCAATAAAGTTTATTGTATCTAAACCACCAAGCCTCTTGGGCTTGTCGATCGTAAGGTTGGCAGTTTGAATCCCTGCAACAGGGTGAGCTCTCATTGCTCTGTCCCAGCTCCTGCCAACCTAGCCGTTTGAAAGCATACCAGCGCGAGTAGATAAATAGGTACCACTGTGGAGGGAAGCTAAACAGTGTTTCCATGCATTCTGGCACTCATCATGGTGACCCATACGCCAGAAGCAGTTTAGTCATGCTGGCCACTTGACCCAGAAAAGCTGTCTGTGGACAAACGCCAGCTCCCTTGGCCTGAAAGTGGAAAGGAGCACCACACCCCATAGTCAAATTTGACTGGACTTAACCGTCCAGGAGTCCTCTACCTTTACATTTACTTTAAGGACTACAATTTCCCCTCTTTCCCTTCCTGTATGCGTTGTTCAACCTGGGAAGTTTGGTCTGGGTCCCTCAAGTCTGCCTCATGGACAGCTACCATGGACAGAGATTTCTCTGCACTGAGAGCTACTTATGGAATTCTCCTCTGACTGAGCTTCACCACAATCAGTCTCTTCCTTGATTTAGGATGCCAATAAAACAATAACAAAACCCCTGCTTTTTTTAAAAAAAGGCCTTGGCCTGAATATTCCCCGTTTTTTTGAAAGCTTTTTCGTCTGCTGTCCCTAGGCACTGGGTGTCATTGTTGTTATGGGAACACTGTGTTTTTTGTTATTTGTTTTTAGCTTTGCATGATTTTGGAAGCAAGACAGAATATCTACAGTTGAAACTCGAAAAATTAGAATATCGTGGAAAAGTTCATTTATTTCAGTAATTCAACTTAAAAGGTGAAACTAATATATGAGATAGAATCATGACATGCAAAGCGAGATATGCTTTTACTTCTCAGAGGTCCAATATTGCTCTATTTGCAATCCTTGTTTTGCTGATTTCATTTAATATTCTAATTTTCTGAGATTGTTGATTTGGGTTTTCATCAGCTGTACGCCATGATCATCACAATTATAACAAATAAAGGCTTGACATATCATTTGCATGTCATGAGTCTATCTCATATATTAAAGGTAAAGGTAAAGGGACCCCTGACCATTAGGTCCAGTCGTGGCCGACTCTGGGGTTGCGGTGCTCATCTTGCTTTATTGGCCGAGGGAGCTGGCATACAGCTTCCAGGTCATGTGGCCAGCATGACTAAGCTGCTTCTGGCGAACCAGAGCAGAGCATGGAAACGCCGTTTACCTTCCCGCCGGAGCGGTACCTATTTATCTACTTGCACTGGTGTGCTTTCGAACTGCTAGGTTGGCAGGAGCTGGGACTGAGCAACGGGAGCTCACCCCGTCATGGGGATTCGAACTGCCGACCTTCTGATCGGCAAGTCCTAGGCTCTGTGGTTTAACCCACAGCGCCACCTGCGTCCCTATAGTATCACCTTTTAAGTTGAATTACTGAAATAAATGAACTTTTCCACGATATTCAAATTTTTCGAGTTTCACCTGTATTTTGCAGAGGAGTGTTAGAGCTGCCACCTTCTACCTTGAACCTGCTTCTGCATCTAAGAGAGAGTGTCCTCAGGCAGAAATGAACCAGGCACAACATTTCCTGCCATGGAGAGTGTTGCCTGAAAAGTTTGTGTGCTGTGTGTGCTGCTATTTAAGGCCCAGGGGCCTTTGGGTCAGTAAAAATGTTAGGAACATTAAAAGCTGTGGATTATAGCCTTGGTATTAAAGTTTAACATAAAGCAACCAGATGCCAAGTTACTGCAGTTACTGCAGAAAAAGAACTGGCAGGTGCAGTCTGTCATGCAGGGGTGCACCTGAGGAAATTCCCACTTCGATGCAGCTGTCAATGGTACAGGAACCCTGTTGTAAATGGCATCTGTCAATCAAGATTGCCAAATATTCAGCCTATTTCTGTAGCTGTGCCGTTAACAGCAGCTTGATGTGTTGGCATTAACCGACAATCAGGGACTTGATCGAGTAGGCAGAAAACCCCTCAGGGTTTGAGTAACTTATCCTCAATCATTTTTTAAATGCTTATTTTGGTATATTTGCTTTTCTGTATATTTGCTTTTTTAATTGGCTTGAGGATTTTAGCTATGTTTTATCTATACTTTTATCTGTGAACCCCTTGGAAAAAGTAGCTTATGCATTTTCTTTTTACACATTTTTAAAGCCTTTTCAGCATTGCTAATAGAATCCCCAAGTGCTCAGGGAAACTTGGGGAAATGACTTAGGGCAGGGGTTCTCAAAATGTCACCTGTGGATCACCAGTGGTCAGCAAGCTTCATTCAGGTAGTCCGTGGCATGTTTGTAAAAATGCAGTTAAAATCATTCAGCATCTAGCTGGATTACCATCTAGCCCAGGCATAGGCAAACTCGGCCCTCCAGATGTTTTGGGACTACAACTCCCATCATCCCTGACCACCGGTCCTGTTAGCTAGGGATGATGGGAGTTGTAGTCCCAAAACATCTGGAGGGCCGAGTTTGCCTATGGCTGATCTAGCACATTACCATTGCTATGACAAGCAGGAGATTGCCATTGCTACAACATTACCAAAGTGTTGCAAAAGCACATTGTCTCCTCTCCATTTCAATTCTCAGTCAATTGATTGACAGCTCCCACTTTTTGTGACTTAGATGCAATGCCCCTCTCTTGACTCCTTTTTCACTTTACTTTGGCTATATGTGCATAGTCCACTTTTGTTGTTGTGGTTACTCTCTGCATTTTTTTTTAAAAAACCCCTGTAAGCATATCATTTAAAGCAATTAAAAGCAAAGCACTCAGCCATGCTGGGAGCTCAACCTTTCGAGTCTCCTTCCTGTTCACGGTGAGCAGTCAGGCATTTAGTGGCACTTTTTTTTCATGAAGAAGAGAGGAAGGCGATTCTCTCTGGGCTTTAGTGAGATGCAGTTGAGATTCCATCAGCCGTCAACAGCCGTTGCAGCTGCTTGTTGGAGGGGGAAAAATTGTGGGTCACCATTAACTGTCAGAAAAAATTCGCAATCTTCTTCAGAACCTGTTCATAATTTCATCGTTGAGTGGAGCAGGCCGAGTTACTGATCTTCCAACTGTTTTCTAAAACAGCAAAAGGTCTTTCACGGGGGATACGGGGTGCCAGATTTTCGATGCTCTGTGTGTTCTTCTTTAAGGCTGCAACCTGATGTATGTTTCTTTCACTGAATTCAGAGCAAGGAGGCATAGGATTAGACTGCATGTGCTAAAAGGTCCTTTTGCTGAAATTTGAGACTGTGGAGTAGCAACAACTCTGTGGAGTTTTCTGGGACTCCTCACACCTTCTGCGTGCAAGATGTTCTGTCCTTGTCATCTCCAGGCAGACCTGAGAAAATATCTGAAACAGAGAGTTGCTACCAACCAGTGAAAATACTGAGTAGATGAACCGCTGCTCTGACTTGATATAAGGCTGCTTCCTATGTTCCTAACAGAGGCGGAAACAAATGAAATGTCTTTGCTGGACCACCTGCATGTGTTTAAACCAGCAGCTTTTAAACTACATAATTCCCTTGTGTTGTTCCCCCACCCCAAGAAAAAATGGGAGAGTTTTGCATGGAGACACCAAAGATGAAGGTTTCTTATCTCCCCCCAAGATGTTGACTCAGATGTTCTGCTGAGTTTTCTGGGAGGTACTTCTGTTCTTTAGAAAATGGCAAGGGCGTGTAAACCAATGATAAAGGTAAAGGAAAAGGGACCCCTGACTGTTAGGTCCAGTCGTGGACGACTCTGGGGTTGCGGTGCTCATTTCGCTTTACTGGCTGAGGGAGCCAGCGTTTGTCCTCAGACAGCTTCCGGGTCATGTGGCCAGCATGACTAAGCCGCTTCTGGCGAAACCAGAGCAGTGCACGGAAACACCATTTACCTTCCCACCGGAGTGGTACCTATTATCTACTTGCACTTTGATGTGCTTTTGAAATGCTAGGTTGGCAGGAGCAGGGACCAAGCAACAGGAGCTCACCCCGTCGTGGGGATTCGAACTGCCAACCTTCTGATCGGCAAGGCCTAGACTTTGTGGTTTAACCCACAGTGCCACCCGCATCTCAGGTAAACCAATGAAGCACGTGTTTTAAAATCCAGTTTGATCTGAGTGATGCGTCCTGATTGCTTTTGCAACATTGTTCCCTTTGTGGTTTTTTTTTTTAAATGTTACTTTTAAAGATATAACTCTATGGTTTTTTAAAAGAGCATGTCTCCCCTGCCCCGAGTGATGTATGTTTAAAAACATATGCATTATAGACACCCAGTTATCAGAAAGCTGGGATTGGCTGTAGCTGACTGCCACATATATATTTAAAGTTAAACCTGCATGTGTAATATATGAACTAGTCCATTGTCATGATCCTGTGACAGCTTGGTATGACTTGTGTATTACCCTGAGACGCAACCGTGTCCAGAAATCACCCCTCACACCTCCAGCTCAACGGCTTCATATTATCTGGGTCACAAGTTGGCTTTTCATTATCTAAAAATACTTGTTGAACTTGTCACAAAACCAGAAGGATGCTGCATATTGCTATCAAAGCTGACTGGAAAAACCCCAGGCTCAATTTCCCCCAAGCTACGTATATCCATGAAGATTATAATTTACTCTATTCATGATCTGTTAATGGCACTCCCTCCCTTGTTATTTAATTTTAAAACAACAGAACTTTTCTCATTACATGGTCACAATGTTTAGGATTCCACAGTATTGTATACTAACAAAAAAAACCCTTAATTTTCTTAGCACTGGTCCTTATGTAACCAAAACAGCACTGCCCACGCAGAAGTCTGTACACTTAGGAAAACCCCAGGGTTTGCTAATGTGCTTTATTTTTTTAAAAAAGGAGGGGGAAACCCTAAAGCAGGGACCCCTACCAGTATAGTCCAATGAAGACTGAGCATATTTAGTGCCCACAGAACAATTATGTATCATAATTGTTGCATTTGTGGGAGAGAGAATAGAATGTGGTATCTAGACCAAGAATACTCTACGGCCACCTTTTGTTATTAGACCCACTGGTTGTTATTGATCCTGATTCCATGCATTTCAAAACATGGGAACATGAAGCAGGCGAAGCTTTTCCTGGCAGCGAGTGAGAAAAGTGTCACCTGAGTAATTTCTACACAGAAGAAGGACTAGTAACAGTTGGCAACTCTAGTGCTGTCTAGGATACATCTGCAAAAATCTGTTGGGTGTTAATGTGGAAACAGGTCACAGAAAAAAGTTTTAACAAAAAACCCCTCAGTCATACTAGGATATATTTATTTACTCTTAACTGAATTTATACAGTCAGCCCAAAATGTAAGTTGCTAACAAAACGAATACAACAATGAAGATTCAATATAAACTACCAAAAGCTATTAAAAACTAAAAAGCAATGAATTTGCAGATTCTAAAGATGAGGAGAAACATTTGTTCATTCATTTTATTTTTGATGTGGATCTTTATATGCCCCTTGTTCCTGATTTAAATCTTCCCTTATTCTTTCTTCACTGTCAGGAAGGGGGGCTCCATTTTGTGGTTTGCCTCAGGTGCCAAAATGTCTTGAGCTGGCTCTGACACCACTGGACACACACATACACAGAGGATGTGGATATTTTCATATGGCTTCCATTTTCAAATCAGATTGTAGTTGGTTTTAGGGGAAATTCATCAAGATGAAGTATATTTCAAGAAACTACAGGATAGGTGTGGGTTGTGGCTTACAGTTGTGCGTACGCAGCTTCAAGAACCAGGGGTGGGACAATACTTGTTGTTCAGTCGTTTAGTCGTGTCCGGCTCTTCGTGACCCCATGGACCAGAGCACGCCAGGCACTCCTGTCTTCCACTGCCTCCCGCAGTTTGGTCAAACTCATGTTCGTAGCTTCGAGAACACTATCCAACCATCTCGTCCTCTGTCGCCCTCTTCTCCTTGTGCCCTCAATCTTTCCCAACATCAGGATCTTTTCCAGGGAGCCTTTTCTTCTCATGAGGGGGCCAAAGTATTGGAGCCTCAGCTTCAGGATCTGTCCTTCCAGTGAGCACTCAGGGCTGATTTCCTTAAGAATGGAGAGGTTTGATCTTCTTGAAGTCCATGGGACTCTCAAGAGTCTCCTCCAGCACCATAATTCAAAAGCATCAATTCTTCAGCAATCAGCCTTCTTTATGGTCCAACTCTCACTTCCATACATCACTACTGGGAAAACCATAGCTTTAAGTATATGGACCTTTGTCAACCCAAGCTTATTTTATAGGGTGAGAAAGAGGATAAAATGTAGGGTTGCCATATGCCCTCTTTTTCCAGGACACCTCCTCTTTTTCGTGGGTATGTAAAATGAGAGTCATCACAGCAATCCAAAGTAGAAGCCGGCAAATGTGTCCTCTTTTCTGATCTTCAGAATATGACAGCCCTAAAATGTACATCTGCTTGATCTCCATGAAGGGATGCATATGAGATAAGGAAGTTTTAAAAGATTAAAATTAAACGGTTTTTTAAGGAATGTGTTTAAGTACTCTGTGTTCCAATTAAAATCAATTTATGAAATATGAAGTTGGTTATTAAGATCTGCAGTTTTCTTTTGAAAATGTTTTTAACTGCTATTCGTACTTGTGTCAAACTGATTCTGTGCTCCCTGACATTCATAATGACACAAAATTTGATATGGCCCTTCTTTTTTTGCAGCTTCTGTGTGAACATGCTGCATCCCAAAGAGCTGTTGAGAACAGTGACTCAACATTTTCTGCATAGTGTTGGGTCAAATGCAGTAGTCCTTTGAAGATCTGGACTCAGGGCTGGATTAACCATTCAGCAAAATAAGCTCGTGCTTGGGGCATCAAGAGAAGGGGGCCGCCACAGACATTTTTAACATTAATGGTCACAAATTTCTCATCTGAGCATTCGTTTTCTCAGTCGAAGTATATTTTTAAAAATCCCAACAGAACAACCATGCAACAAGGCAGGCTGGATGCCTGATCTCTACTAAGTATAGAAGCAGATGTGTTACATAAGATTCGTTTTGAGGGTCTGCAAAAAGATTTTGCAATTGGAAAAAGTAGGGGAATTTTTTCAATAAAGTGGAAGTATAAAAAAATAAACATTGTTTTCCACCTCACTATAGGTTTTGTTTCATTTCGAAAAATGAAATTTTATCATTGTTTATATTTTGAATTAGATATATATGGGGGCACCAAACTCTTTTATGTACTTATGGTCTTAATCAGGCCCTGCC
Source organism: Podarcis pityusensis (assembly GCF_964106645.2). NCBI lineage: Eukaryota > Metazoa > Chordata > Lepidosauria > Squamata > Lacertidae > Podarcis > Podarcis pityusensis. The sequence goes on from NC_138031.1 coordinate 66,309,618, forward strand.
TAGACTATGGGCTTCTTCATGGGCTATGCTCTACAGTAATCCTTTATGAATGTAACACCGCCCACTCCAATCGACGCTGGGCTAATTTCTGTTTTCTATGTGAATTTGACATCTTCCGGGAACTCTTCATACTGAAATAGCTGCTTAGATCAGAGGGAGATTCAGACCAATAACCAATAACGGAGGTGGTAATACCATGACTTGATGGTGACAGTTGATGCCTCAGAATCATACAGAAGAGATGCACAATGATATATATATATATATATATATATATATATATATATATAGAAAGGGATCCTTGACCATTAGGTCGAGTCGTGGCCAACTCTGGGGTTGCGGTGTTTTATTGGCCGAGGGAGCCGGTGTACAGCTTCCGGGTCATGTGGCCAGCATGACTAAGCCACTTCTGGAGAACCAGAGCAGCGCACGGAAACGCTGTTCACCTCCCCGCCAGAGTGGTACCTATTCATCTACTTGCACTTTGACATGCTTTTGAACTGCTAGGTTGGCAGGAGCAGGGACCACCGACCTTCTGATCGGCAAGTCCTAGGCTCTGTGGTTTAACCCACAGCCCCACCCGCATCCCTATATATATTTATCCTTTAATGGGAGCCCAAATCTGTCCCATGAACTTGTGACCAAAGGCAAATGACACCTGATGTTAGTCACATAGGTCTGTGCTTTGTTGGCTTGGTTTAAAAAAAGAAAAAAGAAAAACAACAAGGTTGGGACCTTGATGTCAGATTTGGGGGGATGCCAGATGGACTCTAATCCTTTGATCCTGTGTGTGGGTGGGCCTAAAGATGCAAAGGCTCAAACAGGAAAAGACAGATGTGGGGGGACTTCCCCCATTTTGCCCCAAAGCCTTTCTCCCCCCCCCAAAAAAAAACTGAAGAAGAAGAAAGCCTTATGAAATAGTATTTTAGAAAGATGATCAGAACACTTAAGACAAGGTGTTCCTATATTTAGTCCCCCAAAATGATTTCTGAAACTTTTATTTAAGTCAGGTCATTATAATCTCTGTATACTGACTACAAGCAAGCCTTGCGTTGTACACTGAGCAAGATGCATTTCTGCCTTTTGGAGGGCCCTGACGTGGTCTGAAGAGAAGGAAGAAGGATGTCGTATTTGCATGGGGCTCCCTTTTGCTGGCTTGGTTCATACTCTCCAACATTTCTCCGATGAAAATAGGTGCATCCTATTCCATTATTGTTGTTGTTGCTGCTGCTGCTGCTGCTGCTGCTGTTGACATCCACTTCATGGTGTTGCAAATATGCCGGATCCAAGATTCAAAGGCAGAAGTGTAAGTGATGATAATACAGCATCTGCGTATGATGAAACTACGAAGCAAGCAGCACACTTAGAAGACATATGATGGCAGCCCTGTTTAGGGAAGGTTTAAACGTTTGATATTTTATCGTGTTTTTAATATTCTGTTTGGAGCCGCCCAGAGTGGCTGGGAAAACCCAGCCAGATGGGTGGGGTATAAATATATTATTATTATTATTATTATTATTATTATTATTATTATTAATGCTGGAAAGGTATTTTCAAATGTTGCAGGGTATAGAACATGGGCATAGCCAGGATTTTTGTTAGAAGGGGGTATTTGACCAAGGAATTTGGTCTGGGATTTTGCCAAGTACAATGGTACCTCTGGTTAAGAACTTAATTCATTCTGGAGGTCCGTTCTTACCCTGAAACTGTTCTTAACCTGGGGGGGGGGGCACTAGGGGCGCATTGGAAGATGGCCGACAATAACATCTCTCCGACCCACACGAGGTAATTAAGAGGCTGTGATGGGAGTATGCAGCCTCCCTGCCCCCCCCAAGGAGATGGGGGGGACTACCCTTGCCTGCTGTGCCCACATATATCACCCCCGAACTCGAGGGGGTGGGGGCGCTAGGCAAAAAGCCCTTGTGTGGACTTCGGCTCTCCTGGATGCTGTCTCTAATTCGCGCCACTAGCTGCAGCAACTTCAAAAGAAACAGTTAGAAAGAAGCAAATGCACATATTTCAAGGAAGCATGGGGAGTAAAGACTGCTAATTGAAGAGATCTCTGATAAAGAAGACGGGTCGGATAAACAGGAATACATCATGAGAAGACACACCAAGGCTCGGTATGTCGGCAACGGGACTGGATGGGGGGGGGAACTTTCCTTTCTTTCTTTTATGTGATTAACCAATACCCCCCCCCCAAATCAGAAATGCCGCTTAAATGACCTAAGCTGGATGATTTAAGACTGTGTGGAGATAATTTTTAACCAAAAGCATGTTTCAAGGAGATCGTGGAAAGTACAAGAGCTTTGGGATGACGCAGTAAAAAAACAGCGTCGCCATTTTGGCAAGTTCTGTCGAAAGACTTATGTCTGGGAGGAGAAAATTCATTTGTTTTCATACAGCGTGCGAACCTCTTCAGAGAACAAAAGAAGGCGACAGATTTGCGAAGATTAATGATGGAAAGAGTGCTTTTATTTATGGAAGTGATGATATATGGAAACCATCTCGATAAGGTTATTGGACGAACGGAAAAATTCACACAGAATTACAATTTGTGTTTACCTGCTTAAGGAGATTATCAGAAGAGATCACAAAGAAAAAAGAAAAATATATAAAAATAACAAGAGGAGATGTGGAAACAGCAAGATAGGACTGAATAGAACTGTGAACATTATTTGAACAGATTTGTGGACATTGATGCAGCAGCAAGAAGATGATTGGAATCCCCTTCGGAACTTGAAATATGGGTACCCCCAACAAAAATTTAAAATTTGGCTTTGTAATTCGGAATTTATGTGATTTGATTTGATTTGATTTGATTGGTCGGTTAATAAAAATTATTTTTTTAAAAAAGGAAACTGTTCTTAACCTGAAGCACCACTTTAGCTAATGGGGCCTCCTGCTGCTGCCGTACTGCCGGAGCACGATTTCTGTTCTCATCCTGAAGCAAAGTTCTTAACCCAAGGTACGATTTCTGGGTTAGCGGAGTCTGTAACCTGAAGCGTCTGTAACCTGAAGCATCTGTAACCCGAGGTACCACTGTATATCCCTCCTGCAATGTGATAGCAAAGCTTTTGCACAGCTAGGGTTGCCATATTTCAAAAAGTGAAAATCCGGCAAAAAAAAAAAATTGAGGGGGAGGCAAAATTGTTTAGCTTTTTTGAGTAAATCTCCAAAAGAAAAAGAAAGAAAGACACCTCTTGCTTCTTATCTACTTCAAATTCCTCCATCTTCTGCAGCATGTGAAAGAAACTGGTCCATGTCTGGAAATACTCACAGCAAATCAAGAAACAAACTGACATATGAAAGTGTAGAAGCTTGTTTCAATCTGGGCAAGCCTTCAGTTTTTAGAAGTCCATGATAAATATGATTACAAATAGGAAGAAACAGAAACATAGTGATACCTTAGAAAAAGAGGTTGATTCCGTTTCATATAGTGTTTTCTTCCTCCACCCCTCTTTTTCTCAGCTCTTTCTATGGAAATGAGTATTTATCTCTGCTCGACACTGTGGAGGACTGGAGGAGTCATAATAATTTTCAGAATAAATAATAATATGTTTTACTATAATGTTGATGGTTTCGGCTTTCTTTGTTTTTGCCTGCTCCTCAAAAGTGGCAAAACCAAAGAGATTCTAGTTTCCTAACAGTTCGGCAGCTTTCAGCTCCATGTGTAACAAAAACTTTGAAGAAGAAATCCCGTTTGTAATTATTATCTGAACAAACTGTAATTTTAACATACCAAACATGACAACTCCGTAGTAAACCAAGTTATGCAGAATGCATTTTATGTTCCTAAATTAACAAAGTGACTTTTGAAATGTAAAGAGAGCTAAAGAGAAATATTGCCCTTCTTTCTTCTTCGTTTTTGCAAAAACATTTGCTGTACCCCCTCAATGCCTCCCCCTCCCTGGGATAAAACTCAGGTATGTGTCTCCCCCCCATTGACTTTATAAAAATCTAGAAAATTTACATCTATAGGTGGGCCTGACTCGGAGGAAGAGGGGCTGCAGTTTGCATTGCTTAAGAAGGTCCCATTGAAACGAACAGAAACACTGAATCTTTGAGCGGAGAAGACCAATACAGTGGTACCTCGGCTTACAGATGCTTCAGGTTACAGACGCTTCAGGTTACAGACCCCGCTAACCCAGAAATAGTACCTCGGGTTAAGAACTTTGCTTCAGTATGAGAACAGAAATTGTGCGGTGGTGGCGCAGTGGTAGCGGGAGGCCCCATTAGCTAAAGTGGTGCTTCAGGTTAAGAACAGTTTCAGGTTAAGAACAGACCTCCGGAACAAATTAAGTACTTAACCCGAGGTACCACTGTAGTGGGTCCAATGGTCAAGACGGCAGTTTCTAGTTATGCTGTGGACGGAAGTGAGGGGCAGGTGAGGGGCTTGTCTGCCTGGAAAGGCAGTCCATCTAGGAGAAGGAAAACTCTGATCCTCAACGTCTGCTGCCTTGTTGGACATCTTTGGGAGAAGGAGCAAACCATACACATATCCGGAGCCGAGTCCCTAAAATGGTTTGATGGCACCTTATACATCTCCTGCTGGCAAATCCTGCAGCCAAGCTGGTGCCAAACATATTGCTTTCCTTTCCTTTGGAGCACATCAGCGAGATCAAGGGGGGGGGGGGTCTCGTCATTTCAGCAGCCTAGGACCTCCATACACACTGCCCAGGCTTGCGTCCCAGGGTGTTGCTAAATCAAGACAGATGGATACCAACAGCCAACCAATGTCTTACAAATTCACAAAGCAATAATGCATTTGCAAGATCACCTAACTATTAAGGAACCCTTAATACGTGTTCTTTGATAATAAATACCTTGCTGGAACCAGACCAAAGTCCATGTAGTCTAAGGTTACCAGACGTCCCCATTTCCTGGGGACAGTCCCCAGATTTACAATTCAGTCCCCTGACAAAATCTATCTATTTAGTAGGAAGTTGAAAAGTGTCCCCAGATTCAGAGTATCCATGCAGAACTGCAAAAAATGCTAAAGATCTCTTTCAATAAAAAACCAGAGGCCTACCACCTGGGAATAACAGATTTGGATATTCCGCAAAAGAGGAAGGGTATCTTTTTATATGCGACAGCGGCAGCAAGAGTTCTGATCGCGGCAAAATGGAAGAGTAATGAAATCCCCTCTATACAAGATTGGATCCAAAAGCTAACAGAATATGCTGAATTAGATGATCTATCAGAAAAAATAAAGAATAAATCAAAACAGGAATTTGTTTCAAAATGGGAGGTTTTCAAAGAATATCTGAAAAATAAATATAGTAGTTTAAATTCTGTTGCAGCATTCGAGGAACTTCAGTAATAGTTGCAAGGTAGCTATAAGAAATTAGATATATTAAGAAAAAGTTTAATTATGATAAAAGTGTGTATTGGCAATAAGTAATATGAAATCGAAATATGGAATAGACGGGAGGTTGGGTCTTTAGTGTTAAGACCAATACATGTTTTATTGATTGCTAAGAAAATTATGTGTCTATGGTTATTCCTGTATGTAATTTGGTATTTGTGTTTTTTTCTTTTTTTCTTGCTGCATCAATAAAAATCTTTTTTTAAAAAAGTGTCCCCAGATTCATTGAAAAAAATCTGGTAACCTTAATGTAGTCCAGCCCCTATCAGGATAAGTTAGCTGGTCTACCAGTTATGGGCACATGATGTTGAACTTTCCTTGTGTTATTTCTGTTTGCAGAAATTGTTTGCAGAAAGGAAAAGGCCAGGCATCTATAATGTGAGTAAGCATTGTAGCCATCATTGGCTACCTCTTCACATTACAAACATCTAAATGAAGTAAGAACCACCAGGTTGAAATCACACAAACATTTTCAGGTCTTTTATGATCACAGGGATTCTCCCCACCTCTGTTTTATGTTACAATACCACCATTCACAAAATTTTGCATTCACTGAATTCAATACAGTCACACACTCTCTCCAGCTAATGCACGACAAGATACCTTCTTGCTTAACTGCCCCAGATCCTGTTCTGTACTGACTTACTACTCGATACAACTGCGGTCCTCTCATGTTGTGGTTGATGAATGTCTTGACAGTGCGTGCAGTCTTTCATTTTCTCAACATTTCATTCATGTTCCCATCCCCTGGTGAAACTGGGAGTTTTCACCAATACCTTTCTAGTCAATGATGAAACTGACAAACTTGGGGGAAATTCTCAATTTCACCGCCATCTTTTGTTTCCTTTATTACTATCTGTGTCTGCAATGGTGCACATACTGTTCATTTGAAAGAAATGAAAAGGTCAGAGAGTGGTGCAGGAATAGCAAGGGCAAGGGCCCCAGCCACAAACAAGAGTGGAAAATTTTGAAAAACAAATTGTGTAAGCAGCTGCACTATGTCTGTTCTCGGGGCCACAGAGATACAGGGAGGAGAGTTTAAAATGTGCGTATTTGCAGGTTCCCAAATGTGTACAACCTTATGAGGGTGGGGAATGGGGGTAGATGAAGAACTAAAAGGATATAGTCAGAATGGATCCATTTACAACTGACCCTGAAAACATTATAATTCTGCAAAAGTTGATTAAATGTAATTTTAAATCCTCCTTTCCACAACCCATCGTGTTGCCATCTATCTGTCTCGAGAGACAATGGAGTGCACCTCCAGGAGTGAAGTCAAACTATCGTGTTAGCAGCACCACAGTTATCTCTCTGGAGTGTAAGCCTGGGCAGTGTGTCTGGAGGTCCTGGGCTGCCCAGACGGCAAGACCCTGCCCCCCTCAGTCTCACTGATGTGGTCCAAAGGAAAGAAGAGCAACACATGTTTGCAAGAAAGTGTCTGGGGCTGATGGAAGTTTGGAGTCCTGTCATTTGTGAAAAAAGGTCACCTTGAAATGAAAAGCTGAAATCACTGTATATGTAACGTTACTACTCATAAGTATTAGCACTTTTTAAAACTTTATGGAACTGTTTAGAATGTTTACAGCTGCCTGGAACTTCCTGAATCTTCCTAAAGCAGGAGCCATCCATTCTCCAGATACCAAGAAATCATCACTGTGCAGAATGTGCAATCAAAGCAATGTGGAAACTTTATGGTGCTTGCAACAGAAACAAAGACGAACTGCAACCTCAAATTAATCTATGCAATAAGGGCCAAACTGTGTGATCTTCCGTCTCTTCATTGAGAGGAAAGAACTGCTCAGACATAGGTGCATTCAGCAGGCTGCAAGGAGCGCTGGTGTTATGACATACAGTGGTACCTCGGATTAAGTACTTAATTCGTTCTGGAGGTCCGTTCTTAACCTGAAACTGTTCTTAACCTGAAGCACCACTTTCGCTAATGGGGCCTCATGCTGCCGCTGCGCTGCTGCCAAACAATTTCTGTTCTCATCCTGAAGCAAAGTTCTTAACCTGAGGTACTATTTCTGGGTTAGCGGAGTCTGTAACCTGAAGCGTCTGTAACCTGAAGCATCTGTAACCCGAGGTACCCCTGTACCTTGTACAATGTACAAAACATTGTACAAGTATAATCTCTATTTTTCCTGTATTGTAATACATGCATATTACATAATACATTATACAGTCACATATACAAAAATCGCTTTATTGATTTCGGGGTGACCTTTTCCCAAAAGACTTGGAAATGGGAGTTCATTCCTTTGTTTTTAGGCAAATGTTCATCTAAGCTCAGCTACAGGAACACAAGGTTGTAAAAAAAAAGCTATAACTCTACATGTACACAGCCTGCAGGTGCAAATAAATGTATGTAGGACCCTCTGTTGCAGCTCAAGAACTTCCATCAACCCCTGAGAACTCAGTAGGTGTTTGAGGCTAGGTGAGGAATCCCTGAAGGAGGCACAGGATTGGGGGAACAGCATCTCTCACAGAGGGGAGCTAGTACTGAACAGTGACTGAGGGTGTGAGCAAGGAAGTCCTCAGCTTAACTCACACCTTCGCCACAACCCAAGAGGTCCCTCTGCCTCTCGATAACTGTCATGTGCAGATATAAGGACTTTGCTATCATGCAAACCTGCCTTCCCCCACCTTTGCTCAACCACAAACCAAAATTATGCCTTCCTAACTTAAATGGCTTATGAGGGAGCAGTCACATCTCAAGGGAGCCATAGAATCTATGAGCTTAACTCCACCACCACCACCCCATTTAAGCATGTATCATATGAAAGGTAAAGGTAAAGGGACCCCTGACCATTAGGTCGAGTCGTGGCCAACTCTGGGGTTGCGGCGCTCATCTCGCTTTATTGGCCGAGGGAGCCGACATACAGCTTCCGGGTGATGTGGCCAGCATGACTAAGCCGCTTCTGGCGAACCAGAGCAGCGCACGGAAACGCTGTTTACCTTCCCGCCGGAGCGGTACCTATTTATCTACTTGCACTTTGATGTGCTTTCGAACTGCTAGGTTGGCAGGAGCAGGGACTGAGCAACGGGAGCTCACCCTGTTGCGGGGATTCGAACCACCGACCTTCCGATCAGCAAGTCCTAGGATCTGTGGTTTAACACACAGCACCACCTGCATCCCATGTATCATATTAGGGAGCCATTAAATCAATAGACATCCCTGGCATAGGAAGACAGGCAGATTGAGCGGACGAGATCAATAGCAGGTCGATAGGTCAATAAGGTGGTTTCTGCATGCGCTGTAGGGGCAGAAGGGGTACAGGCAGTTTTAAGGTAGTACGACTGGTAGGAGACACCACAACAATGCTGTAGAACGGGCCACGAGAAGCAGGGGCGTTGGCAAATTTTGATTGCCCAAAGTCCACCTTTGTGTGGAGCTCATCCACCTGGGAAGGTAGCCCATCCAAGAGAAGGAAAACTCTGATCCTAAACTTCTTCTACCTTTGGGAGGAGAAAAGGTTCAGGGCAGGTATAGGCAAACTCCAGCCCTCCAGATGTTTGGGACTACAATTCCCATCATCCCTGACCACTGGTCCTATTAGCTAGGGATGATGGGAATTGTAGTCCCAACCATCTGGAGGGCCGGAGTTTGCCTGTGCCTGGTTTAGGGGGTAAGCCCTACATAAATCCAGAGCGGAGTCCCTAAGAGGGTTGGATGGTTCTTTGCACATCTCCTTCCGGCAACTTCTGCAGCCAAGCTGGTGCCAGACGTATTGCTCTGCTTTCCTTTGGATCACATCGGCGAGGCTGAGGGGGGTGTGTGTGTGTGTGTGTGTGTGTGTGTGTGTGTGTGTGTGCCTTGTCATCTGGACAGCCCAGGACCTTTATACACATATGGAGATTAGGTCTGGAGGGTGGCAACACAAGAACAGGGCCTTCTCTGCAGTGGCTCCCCGTCTGTGGAATGCTCTCCCCAGGGAAGTTCGCCTGGCGCCTTCATTATACACCTTAAGGGGCCAGGCAAAAACATTCCTTTTTAACCAGGCCTTTGACCTGATTGACATCCAACACCCTTCTAAAATGTGGCTCTTTTTGGGGGGATGTTATTGGGTTAGTGTTCTTATTTTGATTTTATATAATGTGATCTTTTCTGTGAACCGCCCTGAGACCACTGGGGATAGGGCAGTACAGTGGTACCTCAGGTTACATATGCTTCAGGTTACAGACTCTGCTAACCCAGAAATAGTGCTTCAGGTTAAGAACTTTGCTTCAGGATGAGAACAGAAATTGTGCTCCGGCGGCGCGGCAGCAGCAGGAGGCCCCATTAGCTAAAGTGGTGTTTCAGGTTAAGAATGTGGGATGTAAACACAGGAGCAGTCAATGACAACATTCCTAGAGTGTACATGTTAGAACATGGGGAGGGATGTCTGTCCAGCAAGCAGGTAAACTTCCTAGGGACGGACTTCCTCCGCATGTGACCAGAGGTGGGTGTGGCCTCACCTGTGCAGGTAATGACAAAAGCACAGGGCAGGCAGCCACTCTCTCTCTCTGCCATCTTCCTTCAATGAGGAAACATCTAAGGATGCCCTCTTGGCTCTCAGCCAAGAGAGGAGATAAGGACTATCTTGCTACAAGATAGATTCTGAATGTATGTCACCTTTTTAAGCTGTCTGCCTTCTGGGATCATATTGTGAACAGAACGTGAGTAAACTCTTTTATACTTTTATAAAGACTGTGCCGTGTCTTGTATTTTAAGAGGGAACAAAGGGGAAATTACCAGAGTAATTATTATAGAGGTTCTAGCGAACCTGTGCACACGTTACCGTTGCAAACTTAAAGGGGAATGTCTATAAACTCTGCTGATATTTTGGGAACTTGTTAGCACAAGTTGGATAAGGATATAATTAGTCAATATATCCTCTCCTGCACCCCAGAACATTCCCACAAAGGGTTATGGGCCCAGCACGCTTCCGCTGCGCCACTCTGCGGATATTTTGGGAACTTGTTAGCACAAGTTGGATAAGGATATAATTAGTCAATATATCCTCTCCTGCACCCCAGAACATTCCCACAAAGAACAGTTTCAGGTTAAGAACGGACCTCCGGAACGAATTAAGTACTTAACCCGAGGTACCACTGTATATAAATTCAATAAATGAATAAAGAATTCTTTTAAAGATTAAAATTAAATGTGTGTAGTTTTTTGGGGTTTTTTGTAAAATGTGTTTTAGTACCCTGTGTTCCAATGAAAATATTTAAGAAATGTGAAGATGCTTATTAAAATTTGCAGTTTTCTTATTTAAATCATTTCAAATGCTAATCCAACAGATTCTATGCTCCCTGGCATTAATTATGACACAAAATCTGTTCAGCTATGGCCCTTCTCACTTTGCAGCTTCTGTGTGAACATGCCGTTTCCCAAAGAGCTGTTGAGAACAGTGACTCATCATTTTCTGTAAAGTGTTGGGACAAATACAGTGGTCCCTTATAAACCTAGACTTCCTTCTTCATGGGCTAGGCTCTACACTTATTCTTTATGAATGTAACACCACCCACTCCCTTCGTTGCTGCGCTAATTTTTTTTCAGTGGTTTGACTTCACCCCTGGGTGCACACGCCTTTGTCTCTCGAGACAGATGGATGCCGACCAGCTAACATCCAAATCAATACATTTCTCTCTCTCTTGCTTTTCATTTTTTAAAAATATAGCTTTATTAATTTAAAATAAATACATTTATGAAAGAACAGAGGTACATAAAAGTAAACAAACATACAATCAAACAAACAAATAACAGAAGAATCAAACAAACCACCACACTATAATATACAAGAAGATTAATATAATTATCATCCTATATACTCCTTGTGGGAATGTTCAGGGATGCAGGAGAGGATATATTGACTGATTATATCCTTATCCAACTTGTGCTAACAAGTTCTCAAAATATCAGCAGAGTAAAACATTCCCCTTTATTTTAAGTTCGCAATGGCAACGTGTGCTCAGGTTCGCTAGAACCTCTATAATAATTACTGTGGTAATTTCCCCTTTGTTCCCTCTTAAAATAGAAGACATGACAAAGTCCTTTACAAAAGTATAAAAAAGAGTTTACTCACATTCTGTTCACAATCAGATCCCAGAAAGCAGAGAGCTTAATAAAGTAATATACATTTGGATTCTATCTTATAAGAAGATAGTCCCTTTGTCCTCTCTTGGCTGGGAGCCAAGAGGGCATCTTTCACTCAGGAGAGATGTTGCTTCTTCGAAGGAAGAGAAGAGAGAGAGAGATGGCTGCCCCTGCCCTGTGCTTTTGCCTTACCTGCACAGGTGATGCCACACCCACCTCTAGTCACATGCAGAGGAAGTCTGTCCCAGCTCAGAGGGAAACAGGAAGTTTACCTGCTGGCTGGACAAACATCCCTCCCCATGTCTAAACATGTACACTCTAGGAGTGTTGTAATTGGCTGCTCCTGTGTTTCACATCCCACACTCCTGATACTGAACACAATTATAAAACTGATATAGAAGAAATTTAAAACTGACTTCCAATTAATCTCACTGTACTTAATCTACCCATTACTTTATACTTGCTTTTCATTCAGATTTTCATTTCCCAACCTGGTAGTCCAGGACATCTGCAGGGCATTAAGTTGCCAAAGGCTAACGCAGGCCTCCACTCCTAAAAATGTTCTCCACTCCTAAAAATTAGTCAGCTGGCTACACAGCCATAACAGGAATTCCTTTCCACTTAGGAAGAAAAATTTGGGGGGAGGGGGGTTCCTGTCTGGTTTCACCCCCACCCGCTCCCAAGAAGGAGAACATCAAACTAGAACTATTTTATTAATATCTAAAGAAACTAGGTCAAATTTCCTAAAGCCACCTATATTTGCAAAGAAATTCGTGGCAGCCTGATTTGTAGGAGATGGGAGGGAACTCCCAGGTAAACTCTTCAGGGATTCCCCCCCCCCCCCTTTGCATATTTCTGGTTACCTTGTTGTTGTTGTTGTTGTTGCTGCTGTGTCCGACTCTTCGTGACCCCATGGACCAGAGCACGCCAGGCACTCCTGTCTTCCACTGCCTCCCACAGTTTGGTCAAACTCATGTTTGTAGCTTCAAGAACACTGTCCAACCACCTCATCCTCTGTCGTCCCCTTCTTCTTGTGCCCTCCATCTTTCCCAACATCAGGGTCTTTTCCAGGGAGTCTTCTCTTCTCATGAGGTGGCCAAAGTATTGGAGCCTCGGCTTCAGGATCTGTCCTTCCAGTGAGCACTCAGGGCTGATTTCCTTCAGAATGGAGAGGTTTGATCTTCTTGCAGTCCATGGGACTCTCAAGAGTCTCTTCCAGCACCATAATTCAAAAGCATCAATTCTTTGACGATCAGCCTTCTTTATGGTCCAACTCTCACTTCCATACATTACTATTGGGGAAACCATATCTTTAACTATATGGACCTTTGTTGGCAAGGTGATGTCTCTGCTTTTTAAGATGCTGTGTAGGTTTGTCAGTTAAAAGAAGCAGGTGTCTTTTAATTTCGTGACTACTGTCACCATCTGCAGTGATCATGGAGCCTAGTCCATGCAATGTGAGAGGATCCACCAAACCAAACGTACTGGACCAGTTCTGTATTGTCAGCCTGCAAGCTGTTTTGCAACCTTCCTGTTTTGAGAGTCCTAGGTAGGGGATAAAGTCAAGAAGTTTATCTAGTCCCCAGGTGGGCTGCTTGTCCGGGAGCTGTATCTCTAGTATCAGTGTCTAATGTCGCTGCATTGCAGGGGGTCGGACTAGATCAGTGGTGTCCAAACTTTTTCCAAAGAGGGCTGGATTTGATGAAGTGAAGGGCCATGGGGGCCAACCAAAGGGCCAACCAAAGTTATTGACCTTTTTTTAGGATTGAAGTGGTTGAGGTTTTTTTTTAGGATTTTACGCCAGGAAACAAACTGCCACGGGGGCCATATTAAACTGACCAGTGGGCCAGATTAGCCCCCGAAATGGACTTTGGACATGCCTGGACTACATGATCCTCAGGGTCCCTTCCAGCTGTATGATTCTCTGATTCTTGCACAACAGACCTGCTTTCCCCAAAATGTAGGCCTTTCTGTGACAAGGAAATGCACTGGAAAATGTGGGATAACATTTGTGTTCTTGCAATGTCACCTAACCTTCCCACAAACAAGACAGAATATGGATACTCGTTGAATAGCCAATGTCATCTAATCTCCCTATAGGGATGTGGGTGGCGCTGTGGTCAGTGGCGAAGCTGCATGCTCTGACACTGGGGGTGGAGAGCAGGCAGGGGCGTGACACGCCATCTGCGGGGGGTGTGGCACTCAGTGCGGTGGGGGTGTGCGTGGCACATGTCCAGGGGGGCAGCTGCGATGGTACCACCCTCCCCGATGGTGCCAGGGGCGGTGTGCTTGCCCCGCCGCCCCGCATTCCTCTGCCAGTGGCTGTGGTCTAAACCACTGCACCTCTTGGATTGCTGATCAAAAGGTTGGGGGTTCGAATTCACAGGACGGGGTGAGCTCCTGTCTCTCTGTCCCAGCTCCTGCCAACCTAGCAGTTCAAAAGCATACCAGTGCAAGTAGATAAATAGGTACTGCTGCGGTAGGAAGGTAAACAGCATTTCTGTGCACTCTGGCTTTCGCCACGGTGTCCTGTTGTACCAGAAGCGGTCTAGTCATGCTGGCCACGTGACCTGGAAAGCTGTATGTAAACAAACACCGGCTCCCTCGGCCTGAAAGTGAGATGAGCACTGCAACCCCATAGTCGCCTTTGACTGGACTTAACCGTCCATGATTCCTTTACCTTTTATCTTTACCTAATTTCCCTGCAAACAGATCGGGAGAAATGCTCAATAAACAGATTGTCTGGAAGTGGACACACTAAAAAGTGTGGAAGGAACAAATGGTTAAACACCTCACAAGCAAATCGGGATGAATGCAGGATGTTCATTGTCATATAACCTCCCTGCAATCATATTACAGTGGTACCTCGGGTTACAGACGCTTCAGGTTACAGACTCCGCTAACCCAGAAATAGTACCTTGGGTTAAGAACTTGGCTTCAGGATGAGAACAGAAATCACACTGCGGCAGCAGGAGGCCCCATTAGCTAAAGTGGTACCTCAGGTTAAGACCAGTTTCAGGTTAAGAATGGACCTCCAGAACGAATTAAGTTCTTAACCTGAGGTACCACTGTATAACCAATGCTGGACTGGACATAGTCTGACTCCTGCATAAATTTTGTGCAAGCAAATCAGAATAAATGCTAAATAAATATGTCATCCTGAGGGTTTCCTGAGGCTGGGAATCGGGTTTGCAGTTTTAATTCTGGCAGGAGCAATTTTAATTGCTGTGAGACAGGTATTGACTCAACAGGTGTGGTCTCCCCCTTGTAGAGATAGGGAAAGTGACACCTGCTGAATTTCTGCCTGTGGCTTAGCTGAGAGAGAGAAAGGCTAAAGGACAGACTAGGCTCCTCTTCCCCCTAGCAGTCACATACTCAAAGGCCTTGAGTTTAGAAGAAACAATAACTATTTCTGGCAAATGCTTGGTGCGACTTCAAAAGAAGTGTAAAAACACCAGTGGTTAACAGAGTAGCAAAGTGGTTACGAGAAAGCGAAATGGGCCTTCCTGTGTGCAGAGTTCATCCTCCTACCTTTCCTGAAAGGCTGAAAATTTAGGTCCTTTAATAATTTCCCTGGGAGTAAGTCCCATTGAACTTGATAAGACTTGCTTCAGAGTAGGCATTCATAGGATAGCACTATTAGTACACTCTGTTTTACATCTGTTCTTACTCAAGATAGTTTGTCTGTGCTAGATTTTCTCTCTCTTTTTTGTAAAGTAACTGTTTCCCAGAAATGGCAATATGCCGAGGGGATTCACAAGCAAGGTAAAATTGGTATGAATAGCTTAAAAACGGAGGGGAGGGCAGAATATTTCTAATATTTTTACATAATAATATTTTATTCTTCTTCCATATTGAAAGTTACATTTGTTACTCAGCAGTTATATTCCAAAACAGCAAAACTAGGGACTTCCTGCTCATCCAACGTCAATTTTTATAACCCAAATTACATACAGTTGCGTTTTAAGGTTCCGCCTTACCTAATTTCATCTTCTTTGACGGGTTTCTTCATACATTCTGCTTCTTTTCTTGCGCTTCTAATATTCAAAATGTTGGAAATTGAGAATGCTCTGATTACAAAGGAAATTGTAGCATCCTGTCACATCCTAAGTATATTTGCTCTAATTATCTCAGTTTGAACCCAGGAATCGGTTGTGAGGCCATTCACAGATCCACAATATCTCTTGATTTCCTGCTGCTTGATTTCTTAACACTTGAGACCCGCATCTGACTGTGTGAACTGCCCCCTTCCATTTTCAACAAGTGCATTTGAATGCTCATTCGGTGCTATAACTGGGGGGGGGGGGCAGCTGCAACAAAATGTTGCAGTATATGCCAACCTCACTTAAGAATGCTCTTGTTTAGGGTTGCCCAACAGACCTGAGCCTTGTAGGCTACAAGCTGAGGAAGGTGAGTGAGACACATTTGCTCTCAATGGTGGGGCTCTCAATGCTGGCTCAGTGGGGGGGGGGGGGATCCCTGACATCTCCAGACAGGACAGAGAGAGATCCTGGTCTGTAATCCTGGAGATCCGTTGCTAGCCAGCTTACATAATACAAATACAGTGGTACTTCGGGTTAAAAACACCTCAGGTTACAAACACTTCAGGTTACAGACTCCGCTAACCTGGAAATAGTACCTCCAGTTAAGAACTTTACCTCAGGATGAGAACAGAAATCATGCGCTGGCAGCAGGAGGCCCCATTAGCTAAAGTGGTACCTCAGGTTAAGCGGACCTCCAGAACGAATTACCGTATTTTTTGCTCTATAAGACGCACCAGACCACAAGGCGCACCTAGTTTTTGGAGGAGGAAAACAAGAAAAAAAATATTCTGAATCTCAGAAGCCAGAGCAGCAAGAGGGATCGCTGCGCAGTGAAAGCAGCAATCCCTCTTGCTGTTCTGGCTTCTGGGATAGCTGCGCAGCCTGCACTCGCTCCATAAGACGCACACACATTTCCCCTTACTTTTTAGGAGGGAAAAAGTGAGTCTTATAGAGCAAAAAATACGGTAAGTTCATAACCAGAGGTACCACTGTAGTTTCACTCAGTATAAGGAAACTTCTCACAAGGAGCCTATAATGAAACTTTGACATGGGTTGTCGGGGCAAAGGAATGGGGGGGGGGGGAGACCATATAATACTAGTCTTGAAAGACCTACACTGGCTCCCAGTACATTTCCGAGCACAATTCAAAGTGTTGGTGCTGACCTTTAAAGCCCAAATGGCCTTGGTCCAATATACCTGAAGGAGCGTCTCTACCCCCATCATTCAGCCCAGACACTGAGGTCCAGCTCTGAGGGCCTTCTCGCGGTTCCCTCATGTGAGAATTGAAGTTAGAGGGAACCAGGCAGAGGGCCTTCTCTGTGATGCTGCCTGCCCTGTGGAGCACCTTCCCATCAGATGTCAAGGAAATAAACAACTATCCAACTTTTAGAAGACATCTGAAGGCAACCCTGTGTAGGGAAGCTTTTAATGTTTAATAGGTTATTGTATTTTAATATTCTGTTGGAAGCCGCCCAGAGTGGCGGGTTGGGTGGGGTATAAATAATAAATTACTATTATTATTATTAAGCTCAAGAGGGAAAGAATGTGAAGTTGTTTCAGTTGCCCATACCTAGGTTTGGTTACAGGCTTTCCTATAGCTGCAAGTGGATATAAACAAGTAAGCCTTGAGAAAGGATTTGAAGGAAGTGCTCTGGGAGGCAAACTCCAAACATAAAACACAGCAAGGGAGAACGGGCTGAATATTTTTGAGGAGCAAGAGAGTTGGAAAGGACCCCATTGTTCATCTAGTCCATCCCCCTGCGAAGCAGGAATCTTGCTCACAGCCATCCCTGGGTGGGCTTGAACCAGCAACCTTCTGGTTAACAGCCCGACCCACTGACCCCTTGCGCCACCTGAGATCTCTTATCTTCAGCTGGACAAGGCTGGTAGAACAATAGGAGTGAAGTTCATTGAATTGTTTAATTGTTGTTGTGACTTTCCCTGGGACCTTGGAGTGAAGGGCAGGTACTAAATAATAATAATTATTAATTATAGTGATCATGATAATAATGATGATGATACAGTGGTACCTCGGGTTAATTACTTAATTCGTTCCGGAGATCCATTCTTAACCTGAAACTGTTCTTAACCTGAAGCACCACTTTAGCTAATGGGGCCTCCCGCTGCCGCTGCACAATTTCTGTTCTCATCCTGAAGCAAAGTTCTTAACCCGAGGTACTATTCCTGGGTTAGCGGAGTCTGTAACCTGAAGCATATGCAACCTGAAGTGTATGTAACCCGAGGTACCACTGTAATGCTTCAAAAAGCTCAGAGAGCAAGGAGAGAGATAAGGAGGGTGTCCTCTGGGTCTGATAGATCCTCAGTGATTTCCAGAAAAACATTGCAATTGACTCCTGAATATGTGTGGACACTACTTCCACAGGGGTTAGGGAGAAGTGCACTTTGCACATTCTCAGAGCCATCGTTTTCTTGAATTACCACTTCAGATATCTAGAAGTAGGCCTTGGCCCTTAAAACCTGGCTAGCTAGTTCAGCCTGCTCCTCAGCTTGCTCCCAAGGGTGTGCATGACTTTTAGGTAAAGGTAAAGGGACCCCTGACCATTAGGTCCAGTTATGGATGACTCTGGGGTTGTGGTGCTCATCTCACTTTATTGGCTGAGGGAGCCGGCGTACAGCTTCCAGGTCATGTGGCCAGCATGACTAAGCCGCTTCTGGCGAACCAGAGCAGCGCACAGAAACACCGTTTACCTTGCCAGCGGAGCGGTACCTATTTATCTACTTGCACTTTGACATGCTTTCAAACTGCTAGGTTGGCAGGAGCAGGGACCGAGCAACGGGAGCTCACCCCGTCGCGGGGATTCGAACCGCCAACCTTCTGATTGGCAAGTCCTAGGCTCTGTGGTTTAACCCACAGCGCCACCCACATCCCATGACTTTTAGATGTCCCCTAAAACGGTCAGCGGCACCGATGAACCGCATCTTCCTGCTTCTCTTTTGCGCAGCCCTGCCTGATTTCAAAAGGACCACCTTGGGAAAGTTGGTGACTGTCTCGAGAAGCAAACGAAAAAAGAAAAAAGTGTCAGTTGATGGGTCTAGCTTTGCATACATGCAGATAAAGGGGTGTGGGGCCTTCCCCTGTAATTCTGGAGTTGCAAAGCTGCACAGATGGTTTTTTTGACCTGAGTGGCTCTTCCAGTGTTGTTGGGCACCAGCTTCCATGCAATGGTCAGGGATGGAGGATATTATATTCCAGCAGCATCTGAAGGGTCACAGGTTCCCCCAAGGCTGCTGATACATACAACCAATTGGTCAACGCTGCGTGTTTCCTCAATCTGGAACATAAGCAGGGTGGTGGCATCATGCTCCCTCCTTTGCAGAGACTCATACCCAGCATAGGGTGGCGCTGTTCTCAGTTCCAGTTGTCATCCAGTTCTGAAAACTAAGAAGAAGAAAGCCCCTAGGCTTTCCTTAAATGAAACACGAAAGGTTTTGTCGAGGGCTCTTTGCTGAACACTTTCGCCCTTGGATGGAAACCAGATAATCTCTCTCTCTAGAAGAAGCTTTTTTCAAAACAACAGAAGCTTCCTCTAGAACTCGGGTCAAACTGGGCGGACGAAAGGGAATGGAATTGAATAGAAACGTGATTGCTCCTCGCGCTTTCGTGGCATGTTTGTGGGTCGGATCCGGAGAGCGGGGGGGGGGGGGCTGACAGAAATGCCACGGTTCTGTTAATGCAGAAGGAGCACAAGTCCTTCGGCTGCCCCAAAGTTTCAGGCAGGGGAGAGGGGAGATTTCCCACAGAAACCTGGCGTGCCTCTGCTTTTTTTTCAGAATGAAAGCGCCTTTCGTTTTCTTTCTTTTCTTTCTTTTCTTTCTTTCTTTCTTTCTTTCTTTCTTTCTTTCGAGACTAATGTAACTTGCTCTTTGGTTCTAAAGGAGAGTGGCAACCGTGTTCTCCAGGCTTGTCACCTGTTCAGCCCTGGGACATGGGAAGTCATACAGTCAGGGCAGGAGGAGGGGGCCCCTGGCATTGGGGCAACACAACATTGGGGCTGGTTCACACGTTCACGTGTAATGGGTTCCTCTGCAGCGGATTCCTGAGCATACACGAGGCGAGTAGCGGTTGGACGTGTGAACAGAATCCATCCGAAGTTCTGTCTGCGCTGGCCGGTCCTTAGCCAGACAAGTCAACATCCGAGACGCAACAGTCGCGGTGGGGTGAACTAAGCACGTGTGAACCCGCCGTCGGGGATTTGAAGGGTTAGGGCTTCCAGGGAGAGGGTGGCGTGGGAGTCCCTGGCAAATCTCGTTTAGGAAACGCGGGGATGTATGGAGGAAGCCCTACGTCTTCTTCTGCGCATCTTCTCTGATGCTGAAACGCCCTCTAACGGGACGCATCCAGCATTCATCCCGCTGTCAAGCCCCGCCCCTAAAGCCCCGCCCCCCCTCCTCAGGCTCTCCGCTTGGGTCATAAAAGAGAGTTCCCCTTTCTCTCTCGCGGCTCAGTTTATTCCGGTTTGAAATCTGATTTCTCTCTCGCTCCCCGCCCCCCAACGTCTCCAAGATCATTTGGAGAAAAGGCTCTGCGCTCGCCCTCCGCGAGAGAGGAAAGAGAGAGAGGTAAGTTTGCCAGATCGCCCTCTTTTCATTCAGGGGGTGGCGGGGACAGTTGATGATGGAGAGGGAGCCAGTTCCGTGTCCAATGGAACTTAATTCGGAGTAAACGTGCTCCAGACATCCCGCTCTGGAGTGAGGTCTTTTTGACCGCCTTCAGGTGCTCTATAGATCTGGCACACGGGGACCCTCAGCCTGTGTTAAGACTGAGTTCACTCATCGGAGAGCGAGGCAAAGCAAAGCAAAGAAGTCCTGGAGTTTGGACTTGAGGGAGCCGAGTTCGAATTCCGAGCCCTCCTGGTGATCTTGAGCCAGTCGACTCTTTAACGCGCGCAGCCGCGGTCGTGACGAGAGTAAACCGGGGACAAATGCATAGAATCGTAGAGTTAAAAGAGACCAGGGTCATCTAGCCCAAACCCTGCCCTGCAACGCAGGAACCTTCTACCCAAGTTGAGGCTCGAACCCACGACCCTCAAGAGTCTCGTGCTCCACCAACTGAGCTATGGGTACCAATGCGTGGCTGCAAAGCGCAGTCCTGCCCTAGTCCCCTTGAATCCCGTAGGACTTCTCTCCATCTGGATAAGATTATTGCAGCCATAGGTGATGATCGGAAGGCCATACAGCGACGGGTTCAGGATACGGACCATTAGCAAAGCAATTCCCACCCCCCATCCCCGCCTCTCGAGTTCATCTCGGTGGTGTGAGGGCTTAACTGGCCTGTTCTTGTTCTAAAGCGTCGTCTCCTCTCCCTCTCGCAGCCCTTTTTGCAAGTTGAATCTCTTTTCTACCCCTTCCGGCGGCTCCGCTTCGCTTCCCTTATCTCTGCTAGTCGAGATCGCGTTCGTTGTCTTTTATGAATGAAGTGCATTTCGTAGTACTCCGGAGAGACCGCGTGGCGTGGCGGGCAGGTGCGGGACAGAGATGTGGGTCTGATCCTGGCCCAAGAAGAGGTGATGCCGAATCACGTGGCTGAGACTTCTTTTGTGCCGAGACGGGAAGAAAGGTGGCTAAAGATTGGGCTCCTGGCCTGTCGTTTCCCTCTTTCTTTTTGGTCTGTTCTGTTAAAAGGAGGGAGGCGGGCGATGTTTTTGGGAAGCAAATTACCCACCGGATTCCTAGTCCTTTCGGTTAAGGCCTGCCCAAGCGAGGTTTCTCACCCCACAACTGCTGCAGGCTGCAGAAGCTAAGGCTCCGGGTGGTCTTTCTTTTATTTCTGATCGCAACCCGAGAGCCACGTTCTTTCGCGAGGCTCGCGCTACCGAGCTTAGTCCATTCCGATTGATCGACGGGGAGGTTAGACGACGTTTCGTCATATAACAATCGTTACTGTCCAGCGCATTCGGCTGCCTCTTTCCTTACCCTGAAAAGTGCCCTGTAAGCTGACTTTGCCACCCGAGTCCCACCCGAAAATAGCGACCTTCTGGAAGCGCCCCCGCAGACTTCAGCTAGGAGACTTCAGCCCTGTTTGTGCAAATATTCTGTGCAAATATTCTGCAAAGATACTCTTTCCTCTGACCCTAGCTATACACTTCACTTAGAAAGAGGGAGCAGCTAAGATTGCAATCCTAAACACACGAGGGAGTAACACCCATTTACCCTTCCCAGCAGTGCATAATGTGCAGAGGATTCCACTTCACGACTGTAGCCCAGCGTACACTTACTCGAAAGTAAGCCCCACCAAGCACAGAGGGGTTTTACTTCAGAATAAATACGCCTGTACGTTGACACTGACCCTAAGCATGTTTACTCCAGAGTGAGCCACACTGAGTTCAGTGGGATTTACCGCCTTGCAAGTGTGTTTAGTTCTGCAGTTTTAGTTTCCGCAGGTTTCGTCTCCGGCACAGCCGCATGGATCTAAAAATCCCTTTAGCATAAGAAAGTTCGCTCTATTATATTAAGCAAGTTTTCGAACCGCACAGCGCTCTCCTTCCGGAAGGGAAGGAAAATGATGTGTTCCCCCAAAGCTTGCTGCAAGTTTAGACCAATTCAGTAAGAAAAAGCCTGCTACTGGACTCTGTAGGGGACAGTTTCTCTTCTGATGCCGCAGTCTTTCGGAAGTGCTTTTTTAAAAAATCAAGTTGGTGATGCCTTAGAGGGGAACAGGTGTGATGGGTCATCGCGAGCTTCCCTGGACCAGAGCTGCTTTCTGGCCCAGAAAAACGCACGAGAACAAATTTAAAAATTATTTTGTTTTTATTTATTAGATTTATATACCTCCCTTCGTCCTAAGAGCTCACCTCGGAGGTGGTAGGAGGTTTTTGTCTCTACTAGGACAGACTTCGACGCTGCTGCCCGATCTTAATGGAGATCAAGTGATTCCAGAACTATCCTTTGATTCCCAGACTCTGCATTTAAGACCCTGGTAACCTAAACTTTGAGGACCTTCCTATTTACTCTCCTTTCAAGCTAATCATGCTCTTTAGATTAGCAGCAGCAGTGGTGGGTGGGTAAATAGGATTCAGATATATTTATATTTCTCTTGATTGCTTCAGATGATTAAGACATCGGTAGGGTTCTCGCGCAGCTGGAAGAGTGGAAAAGTTGTTGGAAGGGGCGCTGTCCCTCCAGCCCCCAGACCCATTCGCACAGAGAGCACAGGTGAGCTGCCATGTGGGGTGGATGAACCCTAGAGGAAGGTAACTGAAGCCATTGCTGGGAGAACCTATAGGCAATGTATGTTACGGTGATATGAAGGCAGGCAGGCAAGTACTCATTTAGCTACCCTCTCCTAAAGCTAGATAGAGCCTCAGGTATCAGAGGCAGTGTATCTGGCTGCAAGAGGGAAAGCAGCAGGGGAGGTTTCTAGGAAGTTGGCTTATACCGAGTCAGACCAGTAGCCCATCTAACTCACTGGGGCACGATCCGGATGTTACTGGACTCCAGCTCCCAATAGCACAAGTCACAGAATCTCAGGATTGCAGCGTTGGGAGGGACCCCGAGCGAGGATCATCTAGTCCAGCCCGCTGCAATGCAGGCACATTTCACCCCGAGTGGGGCTCAAACCCACAATCCCTGAGATGAAGAGTCTCAGTGCTCTACCAACCGGAGGTAGATCCCTCCTCCCCTCCTCATTGTTTTAGGCATCTTACCAGGGGATTCGAACTGGTAATCATGCATTACTGGGGGGTTGGACTAGATGACCCCTAGGTCCCTTCCAACTCTACAATTCTGTGATTCTGCGCACTCTTCCACTGATCTGTGGCCCTTTCCTCGTTGCATTCATGCCTCCCTTTTGTGCTTCCTGTAAGTGTGTGGCTAGCTGCTGTGGGAGGCAGGATACCGTGCCGACTTTGGGTCTGATCCCGCACGGCTTACTCTCAGGTTCTACTCTCTTTATGCATAACAGATGGGTGCAGTCGACTGACCCCCCAGTCTTCTGAGAAACGTACTAAAAAGGTGTGTTGGGTGTGTTGGTTCACAGGAGGCAGCCGTGCAGACCGCAGTCTCCTGGGCCACGGCAGAACAAGCAACAGAAGTGACTGGGACAGCTCAGTCCTTAGAGCACTGAACTCTCAATCTCACGGTCCTGGGTTCGAGTTCGGAAAGATTCCTGCATTTGCAAGGGGCTGGACTAGATGTCCCTCTGGGGTCGCTTCCCAACTCCACAATTCTGTGATTCTAAGGTTGGAAAGCGGAACGGGAGCAGCTTAAGGCTTGACTAAGACTTCAGGTCGAGCACAAACTTTGCCCGCAGCACAAGAGAACCAAAGTATATTCTGAGACCAACCGAGGCAGCTGTTGAATTTCAACAAGGGGTTTTTTTTTTTGTGTGTTTTTTTTTGCCAGCTTTGAAGAGGAGGACAGAAAAAGGAAAGCACCCCGCCCCCCGAATTTGGGGGCTCGGGTTCTCTGAAAGCTGTATGTGGGTTGTGGAAAGCTCAAGGAAGGATGCGAGGGAGGGACAAAGTATATGCGAGTCTCGGTCATCTCGTGGGAATGGCCACCGTTTGGAGAGGGAAAGCAAACAGTTCATAGAATCATGGAAGAGTTGGAAGGGGCCTCAAAGGCCATCTAGCCCAACCCTCCTGCAATGCAGGAATAAAGAGAAGGTGATTCTTGTTTTTGGGGTGGGGTGGGGGGCGCAGCAAGCGCCAGGTCTCCCGGGAAAACGGCCTGGCGAATGAAAGAAGCGGGAGAGGAAGGAACCTGGACCAAGTGATACTTAGCGCATAACTAGCCCTGCAGCTCATATTCATTTCAACCTACGAGATTTTAGTTTATAGAAGGGCATGAAGCCCTGTCCAGGCGCTTTGCCGGGAGCTTCCCGTCGAAATTTCGACGGGGGGGGGAGGGGAGGACAAGACCAGGAGCGAAGGGAGAGCGAGAGCAAATGGTGGATGTGAGCAAACGCAATCCTGCCTCCGCCGGGGGGGTCTATGATTACCCATTTATTCCATTTCAATGAATGTCTCTACTGTACTTAATATAATACATTCACTTTTACTATACAGTCTATATTCCCTTTTTAAACTTCAACCACCTCTGCTTCCCTATAGGAAGACAGCATCCACCCGTTGGTAAAAATATTTATTTGCATGTAGATAAGTAAATGTAGCCGCCGATCTCTGTAAGGCATTGCACACTCCACCAGCAGTGCAGTTCCAGAAGGAAGCCCCACTGGGTCCAGTGGCACTGAAAGTGAGTCTGGGGTTGTGCCTTTCCTTGTATAAGTCTCCTGCGGCCCACACGTAAGCATTGCGGTGTGCGCAGCGTTTATTTATAGTGCTTAGCTTCGTGGTTCAGTAAGTATGCTTGTGTTTTGGTGTAAATAATGTTTATATACATACCGATCGTCTTATTTGGGGTGGGGGGTGGGGGTGGAGATGTGCCTGTGTGGCTTTTCAAAGCACTTTGCTTCGGTAATCGCCCTTTGGGATATTCGTTAATGTAGAATTTGTGCAGGTGTGCTTGTTTACCGTTGATCTCTATGGGCGAAAACCTGCTTTGGGGTGGGAAGACCTCGTTGCTTAAGGGCAGTAGCAAAGGCTTGATGTCTTCATTCGCAGCACCAGAATTTCCGCAGATCCTGCCTTGACTGGTTACATAATACCCACAATGTATTTCATTGTCGAAACAACTCCCATCGATTTTCAGCGTGGCTGGAAGATGTCCGGCAGTAGCAGCCTAGCCGCGCGATCCTCTTACCACTGGGTAGCTCCGTTTGGTTAGAGCATGGTGCTGATAATACCAAGATCGCGGGTAAAGGACAGCTGCATATTTCTGCATCGCAGGGGGCTGGACTAGATGATCCTCAAGGTCCCTTCCAACTCTTGGATTCTAGGTTTACTCGCAAGCCCCGCGAACATAGCGGTCAACTTTTTCCTTTTTTTAAGGGAAATTCCCTTATTCCGAATAGGATTCCTCGCAAGAAAAGTGAAAAGTTGACAGCTATGCCCGCGAAACTCGAAGACACTGACTCGCAGGCTGCACACATTTACTAGGGAGCTGTTTAAACAAACCCTGCGCGCGACTTAATGCCGAATAAATAGGCACAGGATTGCGCTGGAGCAGGCCGATCCTATGCACGTTTACTCGGAAATCACGCCCCCAAGGGGGCGCCAGTGGCCTCGCACCCCGTGGGAGCCCACGGCATTGCGCTGAGTGCTTTATAAGCGTTTGAGTGCTTCCAAGTCGGCGAGGGGCCAAAGAGTACTGTTTGAGCGCAGCTGCGCCAACGCGCGCCGCGATCCTCGCCGGGACACCTTTTCCTAGGGCTGGCCCGAGAAAACGCGCTCAAGAGCCGCGGCGGAGGCGGCGCGTCTGGCCACCGGCGCAGCGCCATCCCCCGCGGTCTGGATCGGCGGGCGCCCCTCGTGCCGCGCGGGCGGGAGTCCCGCCGAGCCGGGGCGGCCGCGGGTTTGTGAGCCAGCGCTTCAGGGGCGGCTGAGAGGAAATGTGTCACGAGGGCGAAGCGGCTGCTCGGAGCCGAGTCCCCTCTCGGCCTTCTCTGGGCCGGGGCGCGCGGGCGGGAATGACGGTAACAGGGCCAGCCGCGTTGGCGAGCGAATGTGAGGAGTTTCCTGCGGAGAGTCCGCGGCGTGGGTGGGAAAGCGAAGGGGGAAAGGCCTCGGCGGGGGGTTTGAACAGAGAGAGGAAGGAGGGAGAGAGAGAGAGAGAGAGAAGGACGGCGGCCGGGGAGAGAGTGGAAGGGGCTTCGGTGAGTATGAGGAGAGGTCCGGCTCGTGCCAGCCGCGAGGAAGCCCAGAATAGAGGAAGGAAGCGGGGACGGATGAGCGTCTGCAGGAGAGGGAAGGCGACAGGGAAGTGGGAGCTGGTGAGGCGCGGCTTTGGGCCATGTGGGTTGCCTGTCAGGGGAAAAAACACACCAAAGACGGCTCTGAGGGGGGAGGAGTGCACAAAACGAAGCAGGCACACACAGAGAGAAAGATAATTCGGCGTGTGCTCCGAGGAAGAGCCGGTTAAGGCGAAGTGTGACCAGGAGGGCGGGAGGGGTGGAAAAACGTCGAAGGTGAGGCGACGGCTTCGGCCGGCAGGTTCCTCAGGGGCAGCAGACACCCCTCCCCCCTTTCTATGCCCCTTGTGCTTCTTCCCTGGCGGGGAGGGCGGCACCATTTTGTGGCTCGCCTCAGGGGCCGCTCTGAGGTGTTTGCGAGGAGAGGAGGTGCGCGCGAGAGAGCGAGGGAGACGCGGCATAAGCAGGGGCTACTCTGCGTTGGCGCCAAACGAGCGAACGGTCTCTCTGCTTCCTCGTGAAACGGGTCTCTCTCTCTCTCACTCTGGATACCAGGAGTGCTAACTTGACCCCGCGACCGTGGGCGCCGTGAAGTGTGCATGGTGGCCCTGGCACCGAAATTTGTGGTTGCCCGGCCCCTTCATGGCGCCCCCGACCTTCGCTTGCCCGCTAGCGAAAGGTGGGTGTGGAGAAGAAGTTCGCGCTTCTCCCGCTAAACTTGCGGAACGGCGCGTTCTGTGGGCCAGAGAGAAAGGAGCGGCGGGAGAGCCCGGAGGCGCTGAAGCGCGCGCGTGTGTGTCTGGCGCGTGGCACGTGACCCTTCTCCCTCCCGTCAGCAGGGGAGGCGCCGGAGCAGGCGACGTCGGCTGGGCGCGTGGCATGAACCTGGAGGGCGAGCGCGGCATCCACAGCACCAGCGAGGGCGGCGGCGGCGGCGGGATGAGCTCGGTGAGCTGCGGCAACGGGAAACTCCGCCAGTGGCTGATCGAGCAGATTGACAGCGGCAAGTACCCGGGCCTGGTGTGGGAGAACGACGAGAAGAGCATCTTCCGCATCCCCTGGAAGCACGCGGGCAAGCAGGACTACAACCGAGAGGAGGACGCCGCTCTTTTCAAGGTAAGGGGTTGGCAGTTCAGATTTAGCAGATTTTGCGATCCAGTGGCTTGGATATCAGCCAGAGCCGAAGGGGCTGTTTGCATTTCCTTGCGCAAGTTTGGCTCCAGTCTCCCATCAGAAGCAAAGTGTGCATTTACTTGGAAACGGCCCGTGCTTTTAAGTGGAACTGGTTCCAGATTTAGGGCCAGGTGCAGTTAGATGATTTAGGACCATTGGGTAACGTACATGGAATTGGCTATTTTATCTTGTCAACAGTCTGCAAGGTAGATCGGACTGGAAGATAGGTTTGGCTGAGGCCACTCAGTAAACTTCCTGGCCGATCTGGGATATGAAGCTAGAGCTCATTGGTCCAACTCCACCCTCTGTCCACTTTCAGCCTCACTGGCAAATTCCACAAAGGCACAGGGTCCTTCTGTAACTTTTAGCCTGTAACAAGTGAAAGTACATTTTCCCTAGCAGTAGAGGCTCACCTGTGACTAGTTAAAGAAATATTAGATGTTCCCTAAACTGTGTGTAGACTGAAGAAACCAAGAGGTAGATTGGACTCTGCCCCTATTAGAATTGCTGGAGAGTGGAATTAGGAGGGTCTTTTATTTTAGGGCACTTCTTTTCTCCGACTTTAAGAGAGAAATTAAATGATCACCAGTCAATGACAGAATTATCTTTTCTACCCAACTAGCATCCTAGATGCTTCTGAATTAAAATGCCAGCCAAGCTGCTTTCCTGTCACACTTGAAAGACTCCTTCCATGTTCTACAATTCCCTCTTCCTTATTTGATTAACTACCCCAAGGCGTGACTCTTTATGGCTGCAATGATGCTCCGAGTTGCACAAACTTGCATTCTGTAGACATCAATGGAATTTGTGTACAATTTTGAACAGGATTGCAGCCTTTGTCATTAAACTTCAGCAAGCACCATAATAACTGTTTAGCAAGACTTCCTTTCTAAAACTCCTTCCGTTGATTGTTATTGAATAGTATTACCTGCAGCAACACTGTTCCATTTCTGCTAAAATGAATGTAGCTAATTACTTTTAATAGTAACTCATTTTTAAAAGCAACCATTTGCGCTACTGGTTGATTCCACAAGCAACGCCTTCCCTCCTTAATTACTCAGCCTTAATGTTAAACGTTGGTATGGCTTTCTTAGCTTTGTGTACTGAACTCATACTGTGACAGGTCTTTTTAAAAAGCCATCTCTTGACTTGAAAATAGTTTTTACCTTTTAGCTACCTGCAGATTCCAGTGACTAGACTGGACTTGGCAGAAGTTATTTCCACCTCAGCGTGATACGAAACAAGAGTTCATAATTCCTGACTACAGTGGTACCTCCGGTTACAGACGCTTCAGGTTACAGACTCCGCTAACCCAGAAATAGTACCTCGGGTTAAGAACTTTGCTTCAGGATGAGAACAGAAATCGCACAGCAGCAGCGGGAGGCCCCATTAGCTAAAGTGGTACCTCAGGTTAAGAACAGTTTCAGGTTAAGAACGGACCTCCAGAACGAATTAAGTTCTTAACCCGAGGTACCACTGTATGCTGACTAGGTCTGATGGCAACTGGAGTACAGCACATCCAAAGAGTCACAGATTGCACATCCCAATTATGAAAGATTGAGTGTTTTTACATCCTTGCTCCCATCGTGTGCTGTCTGCAAGCAGGGCTCTTATTGAACTCTGCGCCACATAGAATGAGAAGACTAGAAGAAGCTGGGACTGCATCTGCCGCCATAGCTGCATTATTTTTATTTATATAGTCAGGGGGACCATAGCTGAGTGGTAAAGCATCTACTTTGCATGCAGAAGGTCCCCGGTTTGATCTCTGAGGTCTCAACGTAGGGCTGGGGGAGACAACAGATGGACCAATGAGTCTGACTTTGTTTAAAATACCTAAGGTCCTAAAAAATCTGCCATTCCTTCTGCCTGCATAGAATCTCTGACATCTTTCTGAGAGGCAGTGTGGTATAGTGGTTAGAGCGCTGGACTAGACACAGGTTTGCATCTCTGCTCAGGCCTGAAACTTAACTGGGTGACTTTGGGCCAATCACACACTCTCCGTCCAACCTACCTCTCAGGGTTGTTGTGAAGATAATACAGAGAAGGGGAGGACTGTGTCCTTGAGCTCCTTGGAGGAACAAGGTGGGATAAAAATGTGATAATAAATACACAAATAAAAACAGGAAAGCTTATAGGTGGTTAACTGCAGCCTGATTTATATATCTATTATAATACTGCACCCCTGCTTTCTCCACTCGCCAACTGCCTGCCATTCCCTCATTAACCTCTTAGACTTTGAGCTTCCCACATCATGCTCACTTTTTCACCTTTGGGAACTCACTTCTGTCTTCTGTTCTGAAGTCCCAGTTTGCACCCATTTTCACCTTCACCCCATGCTTTCACCTCCCCTTCCTTTTGTGCAACTCGCTCCCACTGCACACAAACCACTTGCATGGTAACATTCTGTATCCTCCTCCCACACATCACAACTACTAAGCACCCTTTTCGTCTTCTGCCCAGTTATGAAGCTACTCCCCTCCTATTCTGCAGACTTTTAATGACCCAACAGTGGTACCTCGGGTTACATACACTTCAGGTTACATACACTTCAGGTTACTTACACTTCATGTTATAGACTCCGCTAACCCAGAAATATTGCCTCGGGTTAAGAACTTTGGTTCAGGATGAGAACAGAAATCGTGCTCCGGCGGCGCGGCAGCAGCAGGAGGCCCCATTAGCTAAAGTGGTGCTTCAGGTTAAGAACAGTTTCAGGTTAAGAACGGACCTCCGGAACGAATCAAGTACTTAACCCGAGGTACCACTGTACTTGCATCTTCAACCCCATTCCCATGCCCCTTGCACCCTCCATCTGCACCCCAGCTATCACCTTCACTCCCTTTTCCCTGCCACCATCCTCTTCACTTTTCTCAATTCTTCCGTGCACACAGAGCATTCCATTTTCATGCTTCCTCTCTCCTATTCTACACCCCATTTGCACAGGGCTCTGTGTTCGTTCTTTCTCTCATGTGAAGCAGCTGAAGAATGGAAGAGGGAGAAGTTTGAGTACAGCAAGAAGGGAGATACACTGAAAGGGAAAAAAGTGGCTGTTTTAAACAGAAGTTTGAGTAAAGTGGGGAGTGGATAAAAACTGAGAGGAAAATGGCAATTTTAAACAACAACAGTAAAGCAGGGATGGCGTGACAGTGAGGGTATTCTTTTTTAAAACAAACAAATTTTAACAAGAAAAAATAGCAGAGATGGGTACAACACAAAAGATAATACCAAAAAGAAAACACAACAACAACAACAACAACAACAACAACAACAACAACATAATAATTTATTATTTGTACCCCGCCCATCTGGCTGGGTTTCCCCAGCCACTCTGGGCGGCTTCCACAGAAACCAAAAATACACTAAAATATCACACATTAAAAACTTCCCTGAACAGGGCTGCCTTAAGATGTCTTCTGAATGTCAGGTAGTTGTTTATTGTTTTGACATCTGATGGGAGGGGGTTCCACAGGGCGGGCGCCACTACCAAGAGCCTTTCCAAACTCCCTTCTTACTGTACTCAAATACTGCTTTAAAATGCCAGTGTGGTGTAGTGGTTAAGAGCGGTAGTCTCGTAATCTGGTGAACCAGGTTCGCGTCCCCACTCCTCCACATGCAGCTGCTGGGTGACCTTGGGCTGGTCACACTTCCCTGAAGTCTCTCAGCCCCACTCACCTCACAGAGTGTTTGTTGTGGGGGAGGAAGGGAAAGGAGATTGTTAGCCGCTGTGAGACTCCAAACTCTTCTCTTCTTCTTCTTCTACTTCCTCCCCCACATTGTCTTCCTCCCCGACCCGCTTGCTCTGCTCAAACTTTTGCCATTCTTTAAAATCACTGCTTTGTTCCTCTCAGTGTTCCTCCATCCATGCTTTACTGAAACTTCTACTGTTGTTTAAAGCACCCACCTTTCCTTACTTTCAGTGTCTCTCCTTTCATGCTGTACTCAAACTTCTCCGTCTTCCATTCCTCAGCTGCCTCAGGCGAGAGAGATAAAGGACACGGATTCCTCAAATATTCCAAAGTATCTTTATACAATGCCACTGTTTAAAATTGCTTTCCCCCCTCTCAGTGTCCCTCCAAGCTATCATGACTTCATGCAAATTCAGAATTGTGATGCAGCACTACAGATCCTTCAACGGATTACATTTTTATTATATAAAAATCACACACACACACATTTTATACACTGTTGTTCTAAGCTGCCCTGTGCTCCATACTGGAGGAACGGTGGGACAGAAACTATCTAATTCATAAATGAAGAAATAAAACATGTTGTGCCTACTCCATGCTGTTTTGCAGTGAACTAAAATAGCACAGGGCCTTTGCAAATGGCACAGGGTCTATATACTTCCTGTAGAACTGAAGTATCTACTATGAATCTAGAACGACATCTAGTTCTTTTTCTGCAGTCTTCTCTGCTGGGTCCTGAAAAATTGCACTGCGTTGGAAATTTGGTTTGCTGAGCTATGCCTAGGGAAGTGAAAATCTTATAGCAGCAGGGGAAAAGCTAGTGTTAGTCCCATCAGAGAACTTCCACGATGAACACACGTATCGTGCTATTTATATTGTTGAGTATAGGTATGTTTAAAGGAGTTTTTAAAAACAAGATGTTAACCACCATCAATATTTCCAGGCTTGGGCTCTGTTTAAAGGGAAGTTCAGAGAAGGCATTGATAAGCCAGATCCCCCCACCTGGAAAACAAGACTGCGGTGTGCTTTGAACAAGAGCAATGACTTTGAAGAACTCGTTGAAAGAAGCCAGCTGGATATATCAGACCCCTATAAAGTGTACAGAATAGTACCAGAAGGAGCAAAGAAAGGTAATCTTGTATTATACGAAACAATCCCATTTATTGAGATGGTGCTGGGGTGGGATGGGGATATACAACAGCACTATAATTACTTTAAGCAATGAAGTTTGGTGAATTAAAAATCTAATGCTTGTTTATATAGGTTTACAATAGAAGCACCTAGGGTTCAAATAACTGATGCAGTTCTGCCTGATTCTGTAAGCAAATAAATTATACAATTCGGGTGATTTGCATGTATGTTGTCTTTTATCCTGATAAAGTTTTCCAGTGACAGACTTCTAGATTTATCCCCTATCAGTAAAGCATACCAACAAACTTCATGGCTATGAAGTAGACTGAAGCAATAACAATGTCATTTTTAATGTGCAAGCTACTTTTTTCACAAGGTTCTTCAAGATACACATGCGTAAATCTCCCTGTTTTATATACACAGGAGCAAAACAGCTTAGCATGGAAGATCCCCAAATGATTATGAATAATACTTACACCATGAACTCGTCTTACTCTGCACTACCACCTCAGGTATGTATAAATACATATATATAATATGGATGTATTTTAGCTTTGATGTCAAATGATGAAGATGTACTGATACCATTGCTGTTTCATTCCTTGATCTAGTGTGAGATTGAAAAAGAGTAGCAAAGAGTACAACCACAACTTAAGAAATGTTCTCAAAGAGTTCATAGGTGTTGCTGTGATCCGATTTTTTTTTAACCCATACTATTAGCTCTTATTACATTTCATATCTGTTTCATCATTTGCAGTCCAAGTATTCATCTTCATAAATTTCAAATCTTTACATCCCCCTGTAAATGTTATTTTAAAAAAATTAATTAACAACGCTGGATTTGTACCAATGCATCAGTTTCATGTGCGCTTCCTCTTCCAAGGGGACATTGGGTGCTGTATCTTCATTATTTGTAGGGGAGAGCCTAAGGATCGGTGATGAAACACATCTTTTGTGTGCATAGAGTCCCATGTTCTGCCCCCTGGCACCTGTACTCAAATAATCTCTGGTAGCAGGTTTTGGAGAGAACACTGCAAAAGACTCTGGAGAGCATTTTGTGTTTGGACATTTTGAGGATGGCATGTAGTCCAGGTGGGAAAGCTTGAAGATTCTGTCTGCAATTAACTATAACTAAAACCATTATATGGGGACACGGGTGGCGCTGTGGGTTAAACCACAGAGCCTAGGGTTTGCTGATCAGAAGGTTGGTGGATCGAATCCCCGTGACGGGGTGACATCCTGTTGCTCGGTCCCTGCTCCTGCCAACCTAGCAGTTTGAAAGCACATCAAAGTGCAAGTAGATAAATAGGTACCACTCCGGCGGGAAGGTAAATGGAGTTTCCGTGCGCTGCTCTGGTTCACCAGAAGCGGCTTAGTCATGTTGGCCACATGACCCGGAAGCTGTACGCCCGCTCCTTCGGCCAGTAAAGTGAGATGAGCACTGCAACCCCAGAGCGACTGGACCTAACAGTCAGGGGTCCCTATACCTTAAAACCATTATGTGATGTGTGGGACACCACAGCCTGACCCTGCACACTTTATTCATGGCCAAGAGACTGGTTTGACAGCACTGGAAGGACCACACAGCTGCTTTGAGAGCTCATTGGCCAGAGGATCTTTATTCTCCTGCAGCATATGAAAACAGTACTTTTGTCTGAAGTTGTAAGGCTCACAACTATTCTGAGATCTTGGACCCCTACTCAGAGCTGTTTGCCTGACTTGCATGCCGTATAAAATCTGTTAATGCCTCTCCCGTCCTCTTTTGTTATTTTGTATTATTGGTTTTGGCCGCACATACCTGCTTTTTGCAAAATTGCATTGTGAATTGACATACTTTGCTGATGCGTTTTCTTTCTCCTTAGAACTGTGATGGAAAACCTTTAAAAAAAATGCATTAAAAAAACACCACCACATTATGTAATATTTCGTTAAACATGCAGGTGCCAAGCTACATGGTGTCTCATGACCGTAATTGGAGGGACTATATGCCAGAGCAGTCACACCCCGATATCTCCTACCAGTGTGCAAGTGTTCCTTTTGCAGCTCGCAACCACCACTGGCAAAGCCCAGCATGTCAGAACGGTAAGAAGATTCCAGTGTTTTTAGACAGAGCTGTATCTGGTGGTTATTTAAATTGTGAAAGAAGTTGTGGTTCCTGACCCAGTGGCTGTGTCCATGTGGTTGCGAATAAGGTGTAAAGTGGATTTCCTCATTCATTTCATTAGAAGACACTGCTCAGTATATTTAGCACTTTGTGTATGTAAACGTCCCCTCTTCGTTGAAATGAATGGGGAAGCCTTGGAAAGTGGGAAAACTCTATATGTGCATTCCACTGTTGGAAGAAAGTACAATGGTATGAATCAGATTAGGCAGCCAAAAGTAAGGACTTTAAAACCTCATTTAAGGGATACGCAAGCACTTGCAAGATCCCTCTCACTGAAATCAATTGGACTTGCAGAAGTGGTTAACTTTGGAGCATGTTCTAAGGTTCCATTACAATGAGCACTCAGTATAAGAAAATGGTGCAATCTCCACAGGAGTGTGGAGTGCTTTTACTTTGAAGAGTCAGAATAATGGACGAGGCAAAGTAGGTAAGTCAAATGGGCCTATTTCGGATGGTGCACATAATGAAAGCTTTTCAGTGTTGACAAAACTGATGTTATTCTACTGCATAAGAGCCAACCCCTAGGGGCTGAGGTCTTTTTGACTCCCCAAAATAAAATATTTCAGGAGGCCAGGGCCCTCCAAATTTCATGGGCATTGCCATTCAAATGGTGTGTGTGCACCACATCATGTGATCAATTATGTAGGGCAGGGCTTACCTGCATCCTCCAGTATTTTAGCCAAGTTGGCACCCCTGTTCTGCATAGTGGGGTCACCAACATGGTGCATGCAAGCACACATGTGCCTGCCAAAGCTTTTCCTGGTGCCCACAGTAACCCCTCCTCACACCACACCCATTGTAGTCTGGCCTGAAAGAAGAAGAAGAGGAGTTTGGATTTGATATCCCTCTTTATCACTACCCGAAGGAGTCTCAAAGCGGCTAACATTCTCCTTTCCCTTCCTCCCCCACAACAAACACTCTGTGAGGTGAGTGGGGCTGAGAGACTTCAGAGAAGTGTGACTGGCCCAAGGTCACCCAGCAGCTGCAGGTGGAGGAGCGGAGACGCGAACCCGGTTCCCCAGATTACGAGACTACCGCTCTTAACCACTACACCACACTGGCTCTCTCAGAAAAGACTTCTTTCTTTTCTGTTGCAACCCAAAAAAATCACTCTCCCCTCCTGCAATTAGTTTTTTTAAAAATAAAATACTATGATAGATGGCTTTCCCCAAGCCTAATTGCCTGTGTGTGTGTGTGTGTGTGTGAGAGAGAGAGAGAGAGAGAGAGAGAGAGAGACAGAGATAACTTCCTGGAGTGGGTTAACCAGTTCCTGCTCAGCCACACTCTCCAGGAAGATGACGCCCCTCCCCTTGCCAAAAACAAATTAAGCTTGAAAAAAGGCTGAAACACTGTTCCCTGTTGGAGGGCAGATGGGGTTGAGAATGGATGATTGTGGGGCATGTATATTTGCATGGCTATGGAGTGTGCATAGAATCATAGAACTGTGGAGCTGGAAGGGACCGTGAGGGTCCTCTAGTCCAACCCCCTGCAATGCTGGAATCTTTTGCCCAGCGTCAGGCTCGAACCCATGGCCCTGAGGTTAAGAATTTCATACTGTACCAAATGAACCCTGCCAGCTGCCTGTGTGGTTGCAGTGCGGTGCCACTGCCTATTACTCAGGTTCCAAAATTGGCAATCGCTGCTCCAAGTGCTTCATAAACATGGAATGTGTTCAGTGAAGCCTGTCAAATAAAAGCATATTGCTTTATTAATTTTTGGCTTCCCTCTTTCACCTACTAGCTCATGAGTGAATCTGGCTGATTTCAACGCAATACATTATAAATGAACAGATATTTAAGGCACAATGATACACCCCAAGTCAACCACTTCTCTAAGTCCTATTGATTTCTGTGGGAGAGTTTATCACTTAGATGCTTTTGCATCTCTTTCAATCCTAACCATGAATCATTAAAGCTGAATGCCTGAAGAACCCCCTTGAGGGTTTCCTAGCTCTGTGACATCACAAAGCCAGCTGATCCTATGCAAAGTAGGTTTTAGTTTTAAACTTGCACAACCGGGCATTCTTGCTTTCCTTTTTCTTTTTCTAAGTGCTTAGCCTAAGAGGGACAAGTAGATTTGGATGCAATCTAGTGAAAGCATTCCATACTGTTTCCAATGCTGTATAAATGTTAAATCTGCCTTCACTCTAAGGCTGCAAGCCTGTGCAATGTAGTAATTAGAGGGCTGGACTAGGATCAGAGTGACCCAGGTTTAAATTCCCATTCCACCAGAAAATTTACTGGGTGATGTTGGACTAGTCACTATCTCCCAGCTTGGCCTGGCTCATAGCAGTGCTGCCAATTCCAGGGGGCCACAGGGGCCCAGACACCCACAAAATTTTTTTTGCTGTGGGTACCCAGCCTCTGCCCCCTGCCCATGCTGCCTGCTGCCTTGCCTCTGGTGTTGTGGCACTGCAGCAGCGACTGGCCCTGTGCTCTGCTGCAGGGTCTCTGTTGGGGCTCATTGCAGCTGCAGACATGCTTCCAGAGTGCGACTACTGCTGCAGCAGGCCCCAATAGAGGCCCTGCGACAAAGGTGCAGGCCCTGGCCCAGTCGCCACTGCGGCAGCAGAGCGCACATGCACCATAACATTGCATTGTGGTACGGCATCACAGTGTCACAACAGGACATCACAGCGTGCATGCGCTGGGCACCCACAGTCTGGGGCCCAAGTTGGCACTACTGCCCCATAAGGTTGTTATGAGATTAAAGTGGATAGAACCACACATGCCACTTTGAGTACCTTGGAGGAGCGAAAAACTAAACACATTTACTAGAAAGTAAGCCCCTGAAGTCATTCCCAGTGCCATGCCCCTTCTGGAGTCATGCAATGGTTTAAAGCAGCCTTTCTCAACCTGTGGGTCCCCAGATGTTGTTGAACTACAACTCCCATCACCCCTAGCTAGCAAGGCCAGAGCTCAGGGATGATGGGAGTTGTAGTCCAACAACATCTGGGGCCCACAGATTGAGAACCGCTGGTTTAAAGCATCCACGAGGTACCACTTAGTGTGAGGAAGTACAGAAGCACCAAGGGATCCATCTCTGCAGCCAGCACAAGGCCCTCCAAACTCAGCCGAAACATCCAGAGTCCAGGAGAAGGGAAGCATCTGCCAAGGTTTTCGTAAACTACCTGTGAGCGCTGCTGAAAGACAGCATATAAACAAACAAACAAAATGTGTTCAGGTTGAAATGGAAGGTGAATTTCTCAGACTGGAGGGAGTAAGCCTTCAATGGATTTTGGACCGCTTGGCAACATAGTTTGTGAACAGAAACTTTTTGTTTGTGAAAGCAGGTTGTCAGGTAACTGGAACCTTTTACGCTTGTGCGCCACCCGAGGCACAGACTCCTGGGATCCCAATAGAGCCGAGCATAAGGTCTGGTGAAGCTCTTCCATTGTCAGGTATATAAATAATTCAACAATTGGCACGTAACAATGAATTCATGAGAGCCCTCTCATAACTTTCCAGATAAGTTTCACACACACACACACCCTTTCCCCGTGAGCTCAGATGAGAGGATAACTGTGAAATTTCCATCAATGTTTGGTTGTCTGATTTGGTTTAAAAAATATAAGGTGAATACAGGGTGTGCATACATGTTGGTTGTGCACATTTATATGAAGTGTGGAGAATGTTCACAGACAACATGAACAAGGAATTTTGTGCAGTGCCCAGTCAATATGCGTTGAATTTTGGGCAATGCCTAGTGAATGTGCCTGGGTTCCAAATGATGTTGGAAAATGGTGGCCAAAGTTGATTAGG
Organism: Podarcis pityusensis; assembly: GCF_964106645.2. Classification (NCBI taxonomy): domain Eukaryota; kingdom Metazoa; phylum Chordata; class Lepidosauria; order Squamata; family Lacertidae; genus Podarcis; species Podarcis pityusensis. Next base: position 66,347,788 of record NC_138031.1, read on the forward strand.
TGGTGTGTTTATTGGCCAGTCAAAGTAGGAAGCAACCAGAGAGAGCTCCTCCTCAATAGAAGTTCCTATCTGTGGAGTTCTCTCCCAGGGATGACCTGTTTAGCACCAACCATGTTATCCTTTCAGTGTTAAGCAAAGGATTATCTCAGACACTTGAATATATTTTCCTCTCTTTAGATGGTTGGTAAATATTTTATATTATATTTGAAAACTGCTATGGAAGTTCCACTGAAGAGCCGCATATAAATATTTAAATAACCAAAATTATCCTGTCGGGGACTATGTGGATTACCCAGGCAATCAGTGAAACGTATGTGGAGGTGTTGCACATCAACCAGGCATTAAAGTACAACTGATCAGTTAATTTCCCCCCAAATCATTTGGCAGCGACTCATACCGTCGGCTGTAACATTCCCTGTTGATGGTTTGGTAAACTTTCTCCATCCTGTCATGTGAGTGTACATTATGACTGATGTTCATGCACAACTACTAGTCAATTCCCATTAATGTACATGTTGACAAGAATTCCATACTGCTTAAGCTTTTGCACAAAGTTATTTTTAGTGGCGTGTTTGTAGATGTGTTATCTTGGTGTAAGGGTGGCTCATTTCACTAACTACCTCTTGCTGCCCATACCTGCAGCACAACAGCCATATTTGTTACTTGCTCCAATGCTCCACCACCAAAAAAACCCTGTGGAACAGCTACCTATCAGCTATCAAGTAACCTGCATTTTGACTTGGCCAACAAGCAAGGCTACTGCATAGCTCAACTCAGTGAATCATAGGAATCACTATGCCAATACCCTCATAACCAGCATTTCCCCAGCTAATCTGCTGTGTGGCACAATCATACACATATTTAAGTCCCACTGTGCTTAATTTCCTAGCAAGTGGTTTTAAAATTGCATATGCATTCTCAGGTTCAAAGTCTGCCACTGAAAAGTGGTTTGAAGCCACATCTCTGAGATGCTATATGTCACTCAACCTCAATGCTTCTTAGCTTCCTTGTAGACATTACATGACATGCCATTGTCTGGTGTCCAACGGTTAACAACAATTCTGCATAAATATGCTTTCAGATTGTCGATTGCACATCTGTCTATATTACCATGAAACTCTTGTGAAAGAAGTCACTACTTCAAGTCCTGAGGGGTGCAGAATATCTCATGGCCAAAGTTATGAGGTCAGCGGGCTGGACCAAGTTCTTTTCCCTTATCCGGAAGATCACAACCAGAGGAAAATAACTGAAAAATCCTTAAGCCACCTGGAAAGGGGAGTAATACTCTGGATGACACCTGACGGACTCTATGCTAAGAGACTTTGCCAAAGCAGGATCTATTGGGATGGTCCTCTGGCATTTTGCAACGACCGGCCTAACAAACTGGAAAGGGAGCAGACATGCAAACTTTTTGATACTCAGCAGTTTTTGTCAGGTATGTATGTTACAGTCATAAATGCATCCTTGTAGGTTGTGTGATGCAAGCTTCTTATTTTGTCATAGCAGTGGGTTTCAGAAGGAGCTGGAGACACATTCAGTCTATTTGACCATAGCATGAGCTGAAATATTACCTAATTTGCTAAAAATTTCTAATTAGCCTTCACTTGAGAAATGTAATGTAAGCTCACCAGTTGTCCTACTGTTGGCTAATAATGCTTCTCACACACATTTTTTTTGCCTGCTCTTCAGTGGTGTAATATTTCAGAAGGTGTTTTTTTCTTATCTGCATTCTTAAATGCTCCTTTAGTCTTTGGTGTCCAGGGTGCTAACACTTACAGTTATACAGTAATGTGTAACTTTTGGTATGTACAACACTGGCTGTTTTGCAATGAAAATAACATTGATATAAGATTGTGCAGCTTCAGGTTTTACTTCGGTGAGATCAAATGGGCTAATATAAACACATCTGCTTAATTAGAGACTGTGATATGTGGACTGGATATAGAAAAAACTGGACTGAAATTAACATTTCTTATCTCCAGCAAATTTGAAAGTGGAATATTTTAAACAGATTATTTAGTGGGGTTTTTAAAAAAAAATGGAAGCACCATTTTATAGATTTGCCTTTTTGGATTCCAATAGTCTTTATTGTAAAATCCCCATAAACCCCCAGTTATACAATTCTGAGTGAACAAATAATAGATTGTAACTCCGCTAAAGGCATGTGGGAGACTTGTGTCTTCTCCATACATATTTTAGAGGTTCTCCTCTAAAATCTGGGGTCTTTTCTGGAAGCCAGCCAGCTCTGGTTTCTCCCAGCTTGAGACAACCATGGCATACCTGGAAGCACTCAATAAACTGGAAACAGTAATGTCCTGCCAAATTGAGAGAAATTTTGTTACGCTTATGTAGCTGATCAGAAAGCTGGAAAACCAGGGAAGTTTACAATTTTCAACATTGCTGTATAGGATGTTGCAGATATGTACTGATTTGGATTCTAGATTTTGTTAGGTCTTTTGCCATCCTCATTGCCACATCTTTTGATCAGTATTATAGGCTGATTTTCCATGATATTTGTTTTTCTGCCATAGCTCTGAAGTTTAGTCCTACATAATAGCTTGAGTATTTTCTGTTGGCTTTCCAGAACTACAAGTATTTGCCCACCATGGGCGGCCGTTGCCTAGATTCCAGATTGTGTTGTGTTTCGGTGAAGAGTTTCCAGATCCACAAAGGCAAAGAAAACAAATTACAGCCCATGTAAGTATAAACGATTTGATTTGCTTGAAACTAGGGGTATGCAAATATATTAAAGGGGGTAAGGTGAATGCTTAAAGTGAATTAATGTAATCCAATATATTCAAATAATGTTGAAAAATAGCACTGAAATGAAATGTAAATCACCACTCTTACAGCTAGGCAGTACCGTATAACTGAAACTTCCTTAAGTACAATAATCGCCTGGAAATATGCAACACCAGTTTCTGAGTGATTCACATCTTTGATTACACTTCTGATTTAAGTTAAACGTTACAACAATTCAAATATTCTGAAATTGGAAATCACGGTTTATTTCAATACTGCTAAATAAACTAGACATGAACTATAAAGAGGGGGCTTTCTGGCTTGCCACCAATTGTTCATGCTGTGTTGATGTTTTTATAGCATTCTACAAAGCTGTACTAAATTATGCTTTGAGCAAAGTGGATGAGTGGAAATCTCACCCCCTTACTTCCATAGTGATTCCCTCCTCCCACTTACCACATGCTCCATGCATTCTGTGTCCTTACAGCTAACGCCTTTCATCCTCCTTTATTTAGGGCTATTTAGCCTATAATTCCATAGGGATGTGGGTGGCGCTGTGGGTTAAACCACAGAGCCTAGGACTTGCCGATCAGAAGGTCAGCGGTTCGAATCCCCATGATGGGGTGAGCTCCCGTTGCTCGGTCCCTGCTCCTGCCAACCTAGCAGTTTGAAAGCACGTCAAAGTGCAAGTAGATAAAAATGTAGTGCTCTGGCGGGAAATTGCGCTGCTCTGGTTCGCCAGAAGTGGCTTAGTCATGCTGGCCACATGACCCGGAAGCTGTACGCCGGCTCCCTTGGCCAATAAAGCGAGATGAGCGCCGCAACCCCAGAGTCGGTCACGACTGGACCTAATGGTCAGGGATCCCTTTACCTTTTAACCTATAATTCACAAAGCTGTTAAGCCAGAACATCAGTGCACCAGTCTCCTAAATGGCTTAATTAGGTTGTGAATCAGGTTGTTAATTGTGCATTCTATTATAAACAATACTAAGAAACATTCAGTAGAAGAATTAGCTGTACAAGATCACATTATTTGACCAAGGTAATCTTGGAGAAATAAGATAATCTATGTGTTGAGCATCAGCGTAAGTTGTTTCGAAGTACACATAATACCTGAAATTATCATATTAGTTACAGTGGTACCTTGGGTTACAGATGCTTCAGGTTACAGACACTTCAGGTTACAGACACTTCAGGTTACAGACACTTCAGGTTACAGACTCCGCTAACCCAGAAATAGTACCTCAGGTTAAGAACTTTGCTTCAGGATGAGAACAGGAATCGCACGGCAGTGGCATGGCGGCAGCATGAGGCCCCATTAGTTAAAGTGGTGCCTCAGGTTAAGAACAGTTTCAGGTTAAGAACAGACCACCAGAACGAATTAAGTTTTTAACTCGAGGTACCACTGTAACTTTATCCTAAAAGCTGTGTGTCAACGTAGCACTGAGTGACTCCTTGCATGAGTGGATTGACTTCTGCCTGCACAATGGGACTCCCCCCTGTCCTCCCCCCCCCTTGCCCGCTAAATCTGTTCTCTCTGGAGCAGATTTGGGGGTAGTGCAGGGCATGTGCAGGGGAAGGAGTGGGGAAATCCCATTGTGGGTAGAAATCATTTTACTTGTAGATTTAAGTAGATACCACCCTATGTTTGGTTGCGGGTCTTTTCTCTCTCTCTCTCTCTCTCTCTCTCTCTCTCTCTCTTACAATTTCCGCTGCAACAATCAACTGTAAAAGTTGATAATGTAAGGAAGATTTAGCTCTTATTGCAACTGATCAAGTAGGCAATTCACATAGTGAAGTGGAATAACATTTCAAATATCCCTACCACTCCCTTTGTATGCCTGTGTGGAGTTTTTGCTATCTCCAGGGCTATGCAGGAGCGCCATACTTTTAGGAAGACCATGTTCAGCAAGGGAAAATATATTTTTGTCGTCATTCACGGTAGGCAGTAGATGTTTCAGGTAAATGTTAGTCCAAGACGCATAAAGGATCTCAGACCTGGTATGTTCTGAAGCCTGCGCTCGTACATGTGTATAGGCTTCTGTGTACATGAAACGGTAGTAGAATGTTGGACAGTGCCATGCCTGTTTCTTAGAAACAAGTCCTGCTGATTTCTGTGGGCCTTGTTCCTAGTATGTGTGTACAGTGGTACCTCTGGTTACGTACTTAATTCATTCTGGAGGTCCGTTCTTAACCTGAAACTGTTCTTAACCTGAAGCACCACTTTAGCTAATGGGGCCTCCTGCTGCTGCTGTTGCGCGATTTCTGTTCTCATCCTAAAGCAAAGTTCTTAACCCGAGGTACTATTTCTGGGTTAACGGAGTCTGTAACTTGAAGCGTCTATAACCTGAAGCATCTGTAGCCCGAGGTACGACTGTAACTTATATGATAATTGCAGGTATTACGTGTACTTCAAAACAACTTACGCTGAAGCTCAAAACATAGATCATCTTATTTCTCCAAGATTACCTTGGTCAAATAATGTGATCTTGTACAGCTAATTCTTCTGCTGAATGTTTCTTAGTATTGTTTATAATATACAATTGTTTATAATTAACAATCTGATTCACAACCTAATTAAGCCATTTAGGACACTGGTGCACTGATGTTCTGGCTTAACAGCTTTGTGAATTATAGGCTAAATAGCCCTAAATAAAGGAGGATCAAAGGCGTTAGCTGTAAGGACACTAAAGCGTATGTAACCCGAGGTACCACTGTATATGATTGTTACTGGAAAGAAGCATGTGCTGATAAAATTCAGTATCTTCAGCAAGTCCATTGGAATTGATGAAACTAGATAGAACACAAATGAAATGCTTTCTAATGTGGAACTCCGTTGACTTGTCATGATTAATATATATATTCAATATGAATGAATCAGACCATCTGGCTATGTGTCCCATTAACCTTTTTATCTTTTAAGGTTGAGCCCATGTTTGCAAGGCAGCTATACTACTTTGCACAGCAAAACACCGGACCTTTTCTAAGAGGCTATGATATACCAGAACAAGTCACCAGTTCAGAAGACTACCATCGAGCTCTGCACCATTCCTCCCTTCCAGAATAAGCATGTGAAAATCGGTGCCTTGAAGCATCGTGTTGGATGTCATGCATAATGCAAGAGTCGTTGGTTCACAGCTACGTGTTATAAGTAAATGCTTGGATTTCCCCTGGGAAATGAACAACAACAACATATAAGTTCAAAAAATGGTTGTGGTCAAGCCTAAAAATATATTACAATGGACACATGCTCTCCTCCCTCCTTTTTTTTTTTGGATTGCTGTTCCTCAGATTGTAACACTGGGGTTAGCGGTGGAAACTGACAAAATACTTCCTATGTTTACATGTTCTTAAAGGGAGGCAGTGTCTTATAGATGACTTGAACTTATTTCAGACTCTTAATTATTTATTTGATTCGAAATCTCAGGGCAAGAATTCCTAGACCGAAGCAGCAGCTTACTTAAGATATAAGGGGGTACTCAAAAGCACATTATTCAACAAAATGGAATTATTCTGTAATTTTTATAAGTATACTATTTCGAAAACATCTATGTAGTCTTTAAAGAAAGTTGCAGTGTACAGGTGTATGGTTGTTTTTTTTTTTAGGAACTATAATTTCTGACATTTTTTCACGTTTTTAAAAAATGTATATTGTCACTCTTTTGAAAAATGGACAGCAAACTCTGCATCAGGATTATTCCTAGGATAAATGTTTTATTATCATGCTATGTTATTTATGCCATTATATGTCATTTTCATAAAGCTCATTTAATGCTTAGTAAGCAGTCAAAGCTTCTTTCCAATAACTGCTGGATTTGCTGTGCAATCCTATACATGCCTACTGAGAGTTCAGTAGTACTTGCTCCCAGGGTACGTATGTATAGCCCTGCAGCCTCAGGCATTTAAAAAACAATTACCAAAGAGTGAAACACATGTTTGCACAGGATTTGATGAATCAGTGTAAATCTATATACAAACCGATTGTGAACTCACAAGCGCACTATAGTTTAATTTGAACCATCTAAGCACTCAAAACAGTTTTTGGACAAATTCACAATTGACTTTATTGTCAGAATTATTTCTTCTGAGTGGTAATGTTGACAGACGTTACATAAGTAACTATGTGACCACAAGTGATTTCCTTTTTTAATATTAAAATTTATTGAATTTCAAAAAAGCAAAACAAAAAACCCCACAAAACAACTTCAACACACATTTTCCTTAATGTTTTGACTTCCCACCCTTACCTCCATGTTGTTTTTATTTCCATCACTATTTTAATTTTAAAAGTAAAGGAAGGACTGAAATTTCAGGTTAGTGGTTATTTGCTTGATCAGACATGTCAGTATCAAAGCAGCATATTCTAATGAATCATAGGAAATAGTCATCAAGATCCCTTCCTTCCTTAAAAACTATTTGTAGGTGTGTGTTTTTTCCTGCATTGAAGTATTAAAATTAAAAATGTGTTCTACTTGAATTTCTAATCAGGGACAAATTGTATATTTTTATACAATTGGCAGAAGACCCATGTTCTAACTCCCCCCCCCCCCCGAATTTATACATCTTAAAGATGCATGATGCCTTGGGATATAATATCCATTTTCTTCTCCTAAATAGCCAGTCCCGTCACCTGGCACATTTTTTCCTGATATATTTAGGCTGTAATCCTTACCATGCTTACTACAGAGTAAGGTCCATTGACATTGCGGGACTTACTTCTGAGTAAACACACATATGACTGTACTATTAATCTTATTCAGCTTGAAAAATTGATAGGCGCTGCATAGCTGTTTGGTTATATTCAGGCATATACATTTGTGGTGTTGATCCATTCATCAAAGAAGCACGTTCTCTCTTTTTCTCTCTCTCATGTGTGACAGACCTTTTTTTTTTTTGCTTGCAGCCCCCTCCCCTTTATTTTGTTGGTTGTATAAAGAAATGTTATTTCTGAATTCCAGTTATGAAATGCGGCTTATGTTTAGTTTTCAAAGGCTTGATGACTACATACAAGGCAGTGTGAAATCTATGTTTATAGCACACTGGTTCATAATTCATTACTTGGAGGACAGCCCTATTGATTTGAATGGAAGATATTTCCAAGTGGTACAAAAAGCACTTCAGTGGCAACTGTGGAAAAAATGTATATATAAATGGAAAATGCTGGTGCGTGCTGTAAACTACTTCAGACTGGATTCAAACACTTTTATCTAAGGTGGCATACTGGTTTCCATAGCATGAGCATTTTGTGTGTGCGTTTTTTCTCCTGAACCAACTTTCAACTGAATGGACACTCCTGTTGTTTTTTAAGAGGGTTCTTTCTAAAAAGGTAAAATGTCCCCCCTGTAGTAGAAAAGAATGGGAAAGATGGCCAACTGAACTAGTAGCATTCAGTTTGCTGTCCAGTACACCTTTCAAATGACTTTTACAGGCATAAGAACTCAGGCCTGAGCTATGGGAGGAGAGAGCTGTAATTTTGATTTCCAAGATATTTCTGTATACAGCCTAGTCTTCATTATAAGGAGTTGCAAAGGTTACCAAGAACCAAATTGTGTTTTGAATATCCAAGGCAGAAGGGAGTGCTTTTTCCTACTGATTCATTTATGCAAATTGAACTTTTGCAGTGTCTTATCTTATGGGGTTTTTTTAGCATTGGAAGGAAGCTCAACGTTAGCAATTTGTTTTAGGATTGCCAATATTTTTTGGGGAAATGTATGGAAACCACAGTTGGAAATGGCTTTGGCAAATGTGATATATGCAAATAGTTGTGTTCAGAATCCAGAAAAGTGATGCCTGTATTATTTCAATGGGCTGCAATATTTGTTTGTAATTAAATACAAATGAACTTTGGAAGACTGCAGTTTTGAGCCAAGGAATCTATTTTCTGCTTACTATTTTCACTCAAAACCACCCTTTTCCAACTGCCCTGCCCACACTGTTCCACATATGTGCTCTGCTTGTATGTGAAACACATTGGGGAGAAAAGACACTGGGGAGAAGGAATTTTGAGCAGGAAAAGTGATGTCAAAAAAGGGGATGAGAAGCTCTGTTTCTATTCACCTACCCTCTGTTCAAAATCTGCTCATCAATTTGAAGTTGCTTGCCAATTAAAAGAGGTCAGGGTGATGTAACAGACCTTTCTGTGTAATGTTGAGTTTACCCTTAAGCGAAAGCTTAAATCTCAAAATTATTTGGGTTTTGTTGGATCGTGCCTTCTGTATTGTTTTGAGGTGCAGTGTTTACAATTTCTAACCACATTTCTTTTTTAAGCAAGTTCCATAGCACTTAAACAAAACTTCCTTTTAAGTATTTGGGATCACAGGTGTGCTCAGAGTATTTAGTTTCAAGGCTTTATTTTGTCTAGTTTCTGCAGGAGCAGCCGAGGAAGCTAGTAATAGAACAGATAGAAATACTGGATCAAGTTGGTTATGAATACAGTGGTACCTTGGTTTAAGAACAGTCCAATTTAAGAACGATTTGGTTTACAAACTCCGCAAAACTGGAAATAGTGTCTTGGTTTGAGAACTTTATCATGGAATCCGAACAGTGGAAGGGCACCGGCGGCGGGAGGCCTCATTAGGGAAAGCACGCCTCAGTTTAAGAACGGTTTCGCTTTCAGAACGGACTTCCGGAATGGATTAAGTTCGTAAACCGAGGTACCACTGTATTGGCTAGTAGTAGAACAGAGCTATAAATGTACTATTAATTGTGAAAAAAGAAAGCTGGATTTTTGAGACATTGTTTGAAATGTAATATTGTAAAATAAAGTGATGAATTTTTAGTCTCTTTCCCAGTGTTGCTTTCAAACACATCAATGGCTGAAGGGGGCGGGGGGCTTCTGAACAACTTCCTGTTTCTGTTCAAATTTTGCTTATATCCTCTTGAGGTCTACTTTCTTCCTGCTGTTGAAATCTTATCTCAAGTCTTTTAGCAGCTCATAAGAATATAAGTAGATTCCTGCTAGATAAGACAGAAAGACCATCTAACCTAGCATTCAATTCTCCCAGAGACCAGCTAAGACATGAATGAAGGGTATGAATGAAGCATCATTCTTCCCACTTGCAACTTCCCACTTCAGAGGCATATTGCCTCTGCTACTAGAGGCAGTTACACAACCATCACAGCTAGTAGCCTAGCCTTACCCTCCATGAATTTGTCTAAACCCATTTTAAAGCCATTCAGGTTGGTAGTCATTACTATATATTGCGGTAGCAAATTCCATTGTTTTATGCAATCATATACATTTATCTCTCTCTTCTTCCTTTTTTTACTTTTATTGATAAATGCAATACTTACAAACACAAACCAGAACATTAAACACACTTATTATACATAGATACATACACCTCTCAACTTAGATTACAAAAAAAGAAAACAAACATACAAACTAAACATACAGACATAAATTTTGACTTCCTTCCACCTATATGTGGCTTTCTTTGGTTTTTTTCTTCTTTTCACTGTGTTATCAATATTATTTTTGACTATCTCATCTTATACCCATTTCTTCTTAATTTTTTACTCTATAAGTTTCATTCATTGCATATTGATATATTAATACCAGAACAATGTTTTTTGATATATTCCTTCACACAAGTCTACTCCTCTATTGGTTTTTGGTCTGACTGGCCTCTTACCACTGCTGCAAGTCTTACTGATTCTATATATTCACAAAATCTTATTTGCCATTCTCTCTTTTTTAAAAAAATAATATTTATTAATTTTTCAACCGTTTAAACACAAGAAAGCAGAAAAAACAAAAAAAAGCGTAACAAAATAAGACACAAACCATTTAAAACACAAAACAATTTCAATATCTTATCTTTCATTCCCTTATTTCCATGACCTCCTCACACCTCCCTTTTTGTATTCCACTTCTGTTAATTGTTTCAGCAATTCCTTTCCATCTTCCTCTGTTTTCTATCCTATAATTATCTTAACATATTCTAACCTTATTTTTCCCTTTAATACTCTATTAATCTATTTATACTTAATTCCTTATAGCATTTCTACTAGAGCCATATAACTTCATTCCAACATTTTTCTTACATTCATTATTTTTACAGTATTTCTATAAATAGTCTTAAACTTCAGTCGAAATGTCAGTCGATATAATTCCCAAGAGGTACACCTCTGGTTTTTTTGTTTTTTACATGATATTTAAAGCATTTTTTAAAGTTCCTCTTGAATGTCACTCCAAAATTGTTTAATATACACATGCTCCCACCCCATAGCAATCATATTCACTTCTCTTGGACTCTGCCTCATCTAATTCAATAGGGCTTTGTCGTAAATGTATGGGATTGCACTGTAAGTCTTCAAACCTATGTACAGTTACCTGGGGATAAGCTCCATTAAAGATAACAGGGGCTTACTTCTGAGAAAACATGCATAAAACAGAATTGTAGAGTTGGAAGGGACCCAAAGGCTCATCTCGTCCAACCCACTGCAATGCAGGAATCTCAGCTAAAGCATCCATGGCAGATGGCCAGCCGACCTCTGCTGAGAAACCTCCAAGGAAGGAGAGTTCACAACCTCCCAAGGAAGACCATTCCACTGTCGAACAGCTTTTACTGCCAGAAAGCTCTTCCTGATGTTTATTCAGAATCTCCTTTCTTGTAACCTGAAGCCATTGGTTCGAGTCCTACCCTCAAGAGCAGGAGAAAATCTTGCTCCCTCTTCCATGTGACAGCCTTTGAGATATCTGAAGATGGCTATCATATCTCCTCTGGGTGTCCTCTTTTCCAGGCTAAACATACCCATCTCCTTCAACTGTTCCTCATAAGGCTTGGTTTCCAGACCCTTGATCACCTTAGTTGCCCTCCTCTGCATACATTCCACCTTGTCAACATCCTTCCTAAATTGTGGTGCCCAGAATTGGACACAGTATTCCAGGTGTGGTCTGACCCAAGAAAGAATAGAGTGTTGCTTCCCTTGATCAGACCACACCTGGAATACTGTATCCAATTCTGGGATGTGTCCAATCGATCTGTGATGGGTCTATTGCTGAAAACCTCCGACACTGTCCAGCCAAAGTTTGATTTCAATGGGAGAGTATTAAGTAGGTATTTAATTCTTCCATTGAAATATATGGAACTTGAAGTTTTTAGCTTTGACTGGTATGTTGTAGCTCCTGCAGGGGCTTTAGGTTATGAGCCCCTATGTTTCGAGAGATTTATGGAAAGAACAGAGGATTCAGTGGCCTTTCAAATTGGCAGATCTATGCTGTTTACATCAGCATTTGTCACTGGCATGGAGGTGGGGAAACACCTCATAAAACAGCTTTCAGGAAAAGAAAACCACCACCCACAGATTACTAGTTAGATTGACGGCGGCCTGTAGCTACGGTAAATATCAACTTCCTTTTTGAATGAGAAACCAATCAGCTCAATTTTCCTTCATCTCATTGATTTCTCTGAGAGCTGTGTTAAAAGCAAAGGGCTTCACTCTCAAGCTGCATAGCTTATTCATTTATAAAATGCATGTGTTCCTTATGCAGAACATAAAGGAAAAAGTCAAACCAATAAGAACAGTGAGGATAACAGCAGCATTTTTTAAAAAAATTAAAAACCCACTTCTGCAATGAAACTGATGTTTATCTATACCTTGCCATCAACAGCTTGTCACTTTGTTTTAGAAGGCAAAGATGAGAACTTAAAATAACTTAATTATAGCGGCTATCACCATGTGGAAGGCATTATTCCTTAAGTGTTTTCCCATTTCCAGTATAAACTCTAAGGAACCAGATTTAAGTTCCTCCTCCTCCTTGCATCAGTTTATGTTTCTCCTTTTCATGCTTCGTTGAGAACTTGATCGTGGGTCACAATTCCCCCCACCCACTGAAAGTCCTGTGGATTTGAAAGAAACCTAAAAATCACAGTATGCAGTATGTCTAACTGTAACACAGATTATACAAGTGTGGGAACAGAGGTGAAATTATGATGATAGGATCCAGTTCTACTGGGGGTGGGGTGTGCAAAATAATTTTTAAGCAGTTCCTACAGAGCTGCTAGGGATGCAGGTGGCACTGTGGTCTAAACCAGAGCCTCTTGAGAAGGTTGGCGGTTCGAATCCCCGCAACGGGGTGAGCTCCCGTTGCTTGGTCTCTGCTCCTGCCAACCTAGCAGTTCAAAAGCACATCAAAGTGCAAGTAGATAAATAGGTACTGCTCCAGTAGGAACGTAAACGGCATTTCCGTGCGCTGCTCTGGTTCGCCAGAAGCGGAAGTCATGCTGGCCACATGACCCGGAAGCTGTACACTGGCTTCCTTGGCCAATAAAGCGAGATGAGCACCGCAACCCCAGAGTCATCCATGACTGGACCTAATGGTCCTTTACCTTTACCTTTACAGAGCTGCTAAATAATTTGCAGAGTGAATGGAATAGTTGCCTTGATCTTCCTTTGAGGTCACAATGAAGGCAGTTCGCCCAATCCAAAGCATAACGTATGGTCTTTTATCAACTAGAGAGAAAGTCTTACTGGTTTGGCTTTCACAAGTTTCAACAAGAGGAAGGCTGAAAGATCATATCCCCGATTCCCCACCCACAAACATGGGCATCTACAGAGGGTTTTTTCCCAAGGGAGGAGGCAAAGCAGATACTCCAGACGAACAAACAAACATAACACCAGAGAGAGAGATTCCTGATAGGTCCAATGACCTCAGCATTTTCTTAAAAACACCAACCACAAAACAAACAGCGTTAGTTTTTTCCCTAAAAAAATAGGTGCCAGTACTCACCATGACGTTGTTACAGTAAATGCCACACTTTTTAACAACAACAAAAAGATGTGCTGGTACTATGTACCCCTGAGTACGCCCTGGGAAAAAGCACTGCATATATATATATATATATATATATATATATATATAGACTAAGGGGGCATTCCTATGGCAAGATCTGCTGGCTTGAGCAGTTTAGGATTCCTGGCTCAATCCCAGCTCAGCTGAAGATACTCTGGTGTAACTTGCTCATTCCACACTTCACCCTTACCAGACGGTCCCAAGCAGGATTACAGCAATAATAACATACAGCGTTAAAAACAATTGATAACAAATGAGAAACACAGCTAGCGCTGTGTGTGTGTGTGTGTGTGTGTGTGTGTGTGTGTGTGTGTGAAAGGCCAGGTAAAGAAGTGAATCTTCAGCACATGAGGAAAGCCTACATATAATTAAGGTGCCAGACACATTTTAATCATGTTGAGGTGCATTTTCTGTGGATTTCTTCTTTTCACATCAAAACCTCCATAGATAGTTTGTCTTTTAAAGCAGAAGTGGGGGGGAGGGGGTTACAGTCAAGGAAAACCCTCTTGTCAGTTCATTTTCATTTGGTGGCACCTTTCCCCTCGGATAGCTTTTGCTGTCTCTCAGATATAATGTTTCTATTGCAATCAAGTCTTTTTCTTCCCTCTGCAAACAAAACTTCCACCGATACCCAAGCATCGAGATTAAGGCATCAAGACGAAATGAAAATGAAAACAAAAGAAGAGAGTGACATTTGAGTGACAGGAGTGGCCTTGTCCAGTCTCTCTGCCTGAGAGGGTTGGCCAGTGGCTTCTGGCAAGATCTTGCAAGAGCCCCACGATGTCTTGCGGACACGCCCAGAGGCCTCGCACGAGCTTCCTGAGACCCCAGTGAGCGAGGTAGAACGCCTCACTTACCGGGGCCTTGGGAAGGACGTGAGATGCCTCTAAGACATCTCACAGGGCTCATGGGGAACCCAGAAGCAACCACCACTACTTCCCTTGGATTCTGTTTCCTGGGCAGTGGTGTAGCATGGGTTGCTGGCTTCCGGGACGGAGCAAGTGTTGCTCCCCTCTGGTGGACTGGGCAGTGGTCAGTCCTTTCACCGGCCCACATCTAATCAAGGGAGTCTCTCCTTGAAAACTAGCCCTGACCTGGAAGCAGAGATAAGACAGAGAAATGCGAAGCCAGGTGTGCCGCTGTGTTGCCTCGCCTTCCTGTCCTTCCAGCAAGGTGCTTTAGGCAATGCACATAGCTCCGGCAGTGTTTTTCCACCTTCCACTTCCTTCCTCCATCCTCGGTGGGTGCTGCTGCTGCCCTCCCACTCCCTTCCTCTCAGTGGCCATGAGGTGAAGGAGGTGCCACTGCTGCCCCAGTCCCGAAGGGCTGGGCCAAATGGAGCTTGCCTCCCTGCAGCTCCAGCTTCAGTGAAGGAGCCTGTCCTGGGAGTGCCTAGTTACACTCTCTCAGAAATTTGCACCCGGGGTCATGCCTCCCTGGCCCTCCACACTTTGCCTCTGCTCCTGAGGCGGCTGCCTCAGTCCGCTTCATGTACAGAATGGCCCCGTTGAGAAATTACCCCACCCCATGCATCAAAATAACTTGTGAGGCCCCCTTTAAGTATTTATTTATCGGTATTAGCCCCAATCCACAGGCAAAGGAAACATGCATTGGAGAAGAAGCATCTGTCAGGAAGAATAGCCACCCCTATGTACAAGGTGTAGAAGCCAAGTTACTACATTGTTTGCAAGTACTCCCAACTACTTAGCCTTTCGGGTGCCATTTTGAATTTTGAGAATATTAGAAATGCCTCTCCATTTCGGTAGTTGCGGCTGCCCTGTGGAACGCCCTCCCATCAGGTTTCCAGGAAATAAACAACTATCTGAGTTTTAGAAGACATCTGAAGGCAACCCTATTTAGGGAAGTTTTTAATGTTTGATGTTTTATTGTATTTTTAATATTTTGTTGGAAGCCGCCCAGAGTAGCTGGGGAAACATGGCCAGATGGGCAGGGTATAAATATCATTATCATTATTATCATTATTACCTGAAGGCATCCCTTTTTTGGGAAGTTTTTAATGTTTGGTGTTTTTAAGATTCTGTTGGGAGCTGCCCAAAGGGGCTGGGGCAACCCAGTCAGATGGCCGGCACAAAAATAATAAATTATTATTATTTCAGCAGAAGGTGAACGATTTTATTTTTGCTCACCAGATGTACTTAAACTATTGAACTCAGTGCTTTGGCAGTGATGTCACCAGGATTCTCTGTAATAAATGAGCAAATGAATTACGTCACTTCCAGAGAACCTATACATGTCTAATGCGACATAAAATGATACGAAAGTCTGATAGCATCTTATCTCTGTGTCAGGGAACTGCCATCGGAAGGAAGGGAGGTGGAAGGGCTCACACAGGTTGGGAGAGACTCAGCAGCTGAAGAGGGAACCAGTAGGGGGAGAAGAGCTGAGCTGAGGGAAAGTGAGCAGGAGGGATGGCTCCGAGACACTTCCAGCGAAAACAGTGGGGAGGTTTCAGGACCTCCTGTAGGGACACCCACTCCTCGCCGGAAACTGTCACGCAGAGAGTCCAGAAGACGTGTTTCCGTTAAGGAGCTTTTATGTTGGAAGCGATTCCGAAAGCAACCACTGTCGGAATCTGCAAGCGACTGACAGAGCCATGTTTAAGGGGCTCCGTTACAGACAGAGGTTTGCAAACTTGACCAAACTCTGAGGGACTTGGATTTTACGCACAAGCAGCTCATCGTCCCATCACAGCATTCCGACAGTCTCTGTGAGCAGTTTGTGCAGGAGAAGGCATCATGAGCAACCCAGCCGGAACCGGAGAAGCAGGAGCTGGAGCGGGTCCAAGCCTGGAGGAAAGGTACCGGGCGTTGGAGGTCCAGCTAGCGCTGCAGACGGCGAGGCTCAAGGAGAGGAGGGCTCAAGATGCAGAGAAGGGGAAAACCACCCCGCTCGCCAGAAAGTTGCCAGGATTGGTGCAGAAGTTTGGGGGGGAGGCCAAGGACTATCATGCCTTTAGAACAGAGATGCAATATGCCCTTAATCTGCAGTTTGATGACTTTCCCGACGAGGAATCGCGGGTGGCTTTTGTGATTGGGCATCTGGAAAAGGGGGCGAAAGACTGGGTGAGGCCCCTGATGGCAACAAACAATGACATCCTGAAGGATACGAGGAAGTTTTTTCGTGCAATGGATTTGATGTTTTCCAGCGATATTGAGCAGGGAGTGGTACGCAGACAGTTAATGGCGTGCAAACAGGGGAGCCGATCTGTGCGTGAGTACTGGACTGAGTTTACCATGTTGATCCATAAATTGGGGTGGGATCTATCGGCGGAACCCATTCAAATGCTCTTTGAAGAAGGGCTTTCTTCGGCTGTGAAAGACGAACTTTCCCGGGAGCCCAGGGCGGAGTCTATGGACCAGCTGACCAAATCAGCGCTGACCATAGGAGCGTGCCAAGAGGCGAGAGCCTTGGAGAGGCGGGAAGGGAAGGGGGAACATTGGAGGGAGCTTCGCATTCCAGAGATTCCAGAGCCACCGTTCCCGCTGGGAGAGCCGATGGAAATTGGAACAGCGCGCGCGCGCGCAGTTTCAAAGCCCAGTGAAGAGCGGAAGAAGGAGGGAAAGGGCGCCAAGAAATGTTATCTCTGCCAACAGCCAGGTCATTTTGCCAGAGTCTGCCCCCAAAGAAAGGAATGGCAAGGAATGGCGGGAGCTGTTGGGGAGAGGGAGGAAAAGGTACCGGAGCAAGTAAAAGCCAACGCCTGGCTGCCACCGTCGGGGCACAGCAGCCAGGCCAAAGAGCAGTGAAAGTGCCCACGCCGGAACCTCCTAAACCCGCCCTAGTGATAGAGGTGTTACTAGAGCTGCCTAACGGACACCCACTAAAGATAAAGGCGCTATTGGACTCAGGCAGCTCCTGCAATTTTATGAGTAAGGAGTTTGCTGCTGAGCACCAGATACAGACTATCCCTTTAAGTAACCCTTTGCAGGTGACCACGATCGATGGAAGGGAGCTGCTGGGAGGAGAAGTCAGCCAGCAGACCGTCCCAATGATAATGAGGGTAGCAAGACACACTGAGCTAATAGCGTTTAATGTGGCTACCTTGGGAGGAGCTCCCATTATTTTGGGGATGAGCTGGCTAGCGTTACATTATCCGCTAGTGGGCTGGCATCAGAGAGTGGTCTCCTTTGGGTCAGCACATTGTCTAGAACACTGCAAAGAGCGGGAGGCTCAAGGAGGGGCCAGAGCCACTCTAGCAGGGACGGAAGTAACGGAGAAGGGGAAGATTCCCCAACAATATGCCGACCTGAGCAACGTCTTCAGCGAGAGGGAGGCAGACAAACTACCCCCACATAGGCCCTTTGACTGTCAAATCAATTTACTCCCTGGGGCACAGCTCCCTGTAGGCAAGCTGTACGCCATGTCAGACAGAGAGATACAGGAGCTAAGGGAGTTCATTGACAAGAACCTGAAGAGAGGGTTCATCAGAGAGTCCAGGGCGGTGGGGGGCAGCCCAGTGTTTTTTGTGGACAAAAAAAACACGGACAAACCCAGGCTTGTAGTGGACTTCAGGGCCTTAAATGCAGTGTCAGAACCAGTGACTTTCCCGATGCCCAGAATTGATGACATTTTGACAAGGGTCAGGAAGGGAAAGATTTTTACTAAACTGGACCTGAGGGGGGCGTACAACCTGATACGAATAAGGAAGGGGGATGAATGGAAAACCACCATGTTCACCCCTTTGGGGGCATTTGAATATTTAGTTATGCCCTTCGGCCTACAAGGAGGCTCCGCGTGCTTTCAATCGTTTATGAACCACGTCCTGGGGCCTTTGCTTTACAAGAATTGTGTGGCCTTCTTAGATGACGTGTTAGTATATTCAGAGACTGAGGAGCAGCATGTAAAAGACGTCAGGGAAGTGTTGGGCAGACTGCAAGCCAATCAGCTGTGGGTGAAGCTAGAGAAGTGTCAGTTTCATGCCAAGGAGGTGGAATTCCTGGGGTACCGCTTGTCGGACAAGGGATTGGCCATGGATCCTGGCAAGGTCCAAGCGGTACTGGAATGGAAAACACCGAAAACAAGGAAGGATGTGCAAAGATTCCTTGGATTTGGAAACTTCTATCGGAAGTTCATCAGAAATTTTGCCCACTTGACGGCTCCCATTACGGACTGTCTCAGCAGTAAGAGGAAATTCGTTTGGACGGCGGAGGCGGAGCGAGCTTTTGAGGAACTGAAAAGGGCGTTCGCTTTGGAAGAACAGCTCCTGCATGTGGATTTACAAAAACCGATGCGAGTGGAGACGGACGCATCAGACCGGGCTGTGGGGGCGGTGCTTCTGCAGCCTGGGAAGGAGGAGTCAGAGTGGAGACCGTGTGCTTTTTTTTCGCGAAAGCTGAACAAATCTGAGAGGAACTACACGGTGTATGACCGAGAACTACTTGCCATTCATGAAGCGTTCAGGAGATGGAGGCATTTATTAATTGGGGCACAACATAAGGTGCAAGTGTGCACGGACCACAAGAACTTAGAGTATTGGAGAACGGCACGAGTGCTCAACCAACGGCAAGTGCGATGGGCCCAGGAGTTCTCCAAATTCCACTTTGAAATTTGTTATGTGCCAGGTCCAGAAAATGTTAGGGCGGACGCTCTCTCACGCAAACCTGAATATTTGGAAGGGGAGGGGGGACCCGAAGAGAGACATGTCATCCCAGAGGACCGCTGGGTGTGTGGGGCGGCATTGGTGGGGCAAAGAGAACTGGTAGAGGAAACAGAGAATGATGAATACGCCCAGAATAAGCTCAGAGGTCTTAGGGGTGAGGGAGAGGAACCAGGGGGTTTTGAGGAAAGAAATGGAGCGTTGTATTACAAAGGGGCACTGTATATCCCCGAAGGAGACTTAAGGGGGAGGGTACTCAAGCAGTTGCACGACAGCCCCACGGCGGGGCATTTTGGACAACACAAAACCATGTGGTTGGTCACCAGGGAATTTTGGTGGCCTAAGGTGAGGGAAGATGTACGGGAGTATGTAAGAGGGTGTGAGCAATGCCAGCGAGCCAAAGGGGAGAGGCGGGCGCCGGCGGGGCTATTAGAACCCTTACCAACCCCAGAACGACCTTGGGAGGCAGTGTCGATAGATTTTATGACTGATCTGCCGAAGTCCAAGGGGAAAACAGCCATCATGGTGGTGGTAGACCTACTAACAAAGATGTGCCACTTTGTAGCCTGTTCGCATGCAGTCACGGCGGAAGAGACAGCGAAGTTATTTGTAGAACACATTTTTAGGTTGCACGGAGTGCCATGGAGGGTGGTCTCAGACAGGGGAAAACAATTTACTTCCAGGTTCTGGAGGAAGCTCATGAGCTTACTGCAGGTGGAGGTCACCTTTTCGACTGCCCGGCACCCTGAAACCAACGGGCAGGCGGAAAGAGCAAACGGTGTCCTCCAGCAATACCTGAGGTGTTATGTCAATGACAGAGAGAATGACTGGGTAGAGAAGTTGGCGCTGGCGGAATTTGCCTACAACAATGCAGAGAATGTGTCCACAGGGATGAGCCCCTTCTTGGCTAATTATGGGTGTCATCCCAGGGCATTCCCAGGGGGAGGAGGGGAGAGATGGAGCGTCCCGGCAGCCGAGCATTTTGTAGAAGAAATGGAAGCAATCCATCGTCAGCTCCAACTCAACTTAGAAAGGGCGAAGGAAGAATACAAGAGGCAGGCAGACAAGAACCGAAGGGAAGGTGAAACCATAAGGGTGGGAGATCGGGTGTGGCTGTCAACCCAAGGGTTGCCGTTCAAAGGAGGTTGTAAGAAATTAAGACCCAGGAGGTTGGGTCCCTTTGAGGTCATTCAACAAGTCAACCCAGTGGCTTTCAGGCTCCGGTTACCCAACCACATGAAACTGCACCCAGTATTTCACAGGTCGTTACTGTCACCGTATGAGGGGGGACGAGAAGGGATGTCCACTTGGGGACCGATCATAGAAGAAAGGGAATGCAGCAGCCATGTGTCAGAAATCCTCGACGCCAGGTGGAAGGGGGATCAGGTGGAGTATTTGGTAGCGTGGGAAGGAGAACCGGAGTCAGAAAACACTTGGGTAATGGCAGAAGATATCAATGACGAGGTATTGATAGAAACGTTCCATCAAAGGTTCCCAAGGAAACCTCAGCCTGTGGAGAGGTTCCGGAGGGAATACTTTGGGACCACCGATGAGGAGGAGGAGTTGGAAGGATTCACGGATTCGGAAGGGGAAGGGGAGATGGACTCTGAGGAGGAGGAGTACTTCGAGACCAGGAACCGCAACAGGTGGAGAGAAGTGTTCAAGACATTGGAAGGTGAAGGAAGTTCCTTCCGGGGTTTTGCCTCCTCACCGCCCATAGAGGAGGGGGCAGGAGGGGGTGAAGGGGGCCCTGGAGGGGAGGTGGATGTCAGGGAACTGCCATCGGAAGGAAGGGAGGTGGAAGGGCTCACACAGGTTGGGAGAGACTCAGCAGCTGAAGAGGGAACCAGTAGGGGGAGAAGAGCTGAGCTGAGGGAAAGTGAGCAGGAGGGATGGCTCCGAGACACTTCCAGCGAAAACAGTGGGGAGGTTTCAGGACCTCCTGTAGGGACACCCACGCCTCGCCGGAAACTGTCACGCAGAGAGTCCAGAAGACGTGTTTCCGTTAAGGAGCTTTTATGTTGGAAGCGATTCCGAAAGCAACCACTG
This sequence comes from Podarcis pityusensis, assembly GCF_964106645.2. Lineage (NCBI taxonomy): Eukaryota > Metazoa > Chordata > Lepidosauria > Squamata > Lacertidae > Podarcis > Podarcis pityusensis. The sequence continues at coordinate 66,368,994 of NC_138031.1, forward strand.
TCGGAATCTGCAAGCGACTGACAGAGCCATGTTTAAGGGGCTCCGTTACAGACAGAGGTTTGCAAACTTGACCAAACGCTGAGGGACTTGGATTTTACGCACAAGCAGCTCATCGTCCCATCACACTCTGTGTCTAATTAGTATTATTCATGCTATTATAAAGAAAGCGAGGACCAGAGATGTCATGTTCTTTATTAGCTACCCTCCACTCTGTCTTTTTCTCTGTTACTCCTAATCTCTTACTCCTATTCAGTTCAATGGAGCTTAAAGGTAAAGGTAAAGGGACCCCTGACCGTTAGGTCCAGTCGTGGACGACTCTGGGGTTGCGGTGCTCATCTCGCTTTATTGGCCAAGGGAGCTGGCGTACGGGTCATGTGGCCAGCATGACTTAGCCGCTTCTGGCGAACCAGAGCAGTGAACGGAAACACCGTTTACCTTCCCACCGGAGTGGTACCTATTTATCTACTTGCACTTTGATGTCCTTTCAAACTGCTAGGTGGGCAGGAGCAGGGACCTCACCCCATCGCAGGGATTCAAACTGCCGACCTTGTGATCAGCAAGCCCTAGGCTCTATGGTTTAACCCACAGCACCACCTGCATCCCTCAATGGAGCTTACTCCCATGTAAATGGGTGCAGGATTTCAACCTCAATATATGAATAGATATTTGTTTGTGGAATAGATTGCCAGCTATGGTGATTTTGGTGACAGACTTTGCAGTGATGTTTCTCACAGCGAAAGCCCTGGTGGCTTCTGGGGGGTATTCCCACGATAATTTTGCTGCAGACAACATTTCATGGCGTGCAAAAGGAAGTCAACAGCAAAAAGAAAAAGGGGGGAGGAAAATAGGGGGCAAATGTCAGGATAATGTTCTCTTACAAGGTAATTAGATAGCACGGACTACGTTCTCTCTACAGGAACCTGCCCATCATGCTCCCCTGCTTTTTTTAAGGTCAGGTGGGTAACTACTGGAGAGAGGACTGTTTCTGTGGTGGAATCTGAATTATTGACTTCTTAAATAAAAGCATTAATAAACCACTTCATATATTTTAAAAATTCCTAAGCAATTTATGGGGCTCTCTATTCAGTCATAGGGACGTGGGTGGCACTGTGGTCTAAACCACAGAGCCTCTTGGGCTTGCTGATCGGAAGGTTGTCAGTTCGAATCCCCATGATGGGGTGAGCTCCTGTTGCTCTGTCCCAGCTCCTGCCAACCTAGCAGTTCGAAAGCATGCCAGTGCAAGTAGATAAATAGGTACTGCTGAGGCAGGAAGGTAAACGGTATTTCCGTGCGCTCTGGTTTCCTTCACAGTTGTGCCAGAAGTGGTTTAGTCCTGCTGGCCACATGACCCAGAAAGCTGTCTGTGGAGAAACACCGGCTCCCTTGGCCTGAAAGTGAGATGAGCGCTGCAACCCCATAGTTGCCTTTGACTGGACTTAACTGCCCAGGGATCCTTTACCTTTTTTATATATATAAAAAAACCAGTCATATTTGCTTGCTGCCATCTTTGTTACCTTTGGGGTGGTAGGTGACACCTTTCCTGTCATCCCCCCCCTGCAATTTTTTAGATCCTTCTGATGTAGCTTCAGTTTTGTCATTTAAGCTGTTTTGGCTGTTTTTGTTTTTAATCTGGCTGGTGGTTGTTTACAATTGTCTTTTATTATTGTAAAATGCCTCGAGGGCAAGAGATGGGATGCAATTTCTATCAACAGCTAAATTAATTGCTGATGAAGAATCTAGAGTACCTGTAAGAGTACAATTAATTCTCACTGAACTGAGTAGCAAAGCTCAGACCACAGGCCTGCCTAGTCCACCATCCAGTCATCTTGGGAAGCCCGCATGGAGGACACAAGGCCAAAAGCACTCCTGCTGTTGGCCAGCAAACGGCATCCTCTGGCATGTTGCCTCTGTTTCTCGGGCAAGCATATAATCAGCAAGATTATCATAGAGTTAAAAATCACAGAATTGTAGAGTTGGAAGGGATCATGAGTCCAACTCCCTGCAATTCAGGAATCTTTTGCCCAAAGTGGGGCTCAAACCCATGACTCTGCAATGAAGGGTCTCTTGCTCCACCCACCGCAGTATCCCAAGGCCATCCCAGTAGCCACTGAGAGCTTTATCCTCCATGAATTTGGCTAAGCCTCATTGTTGTTTTATTTATTTCATTTATATCCCACACACCTGATTTCCCCCCTTTTATTCTCCCAGCAAACCTGTGAGGTAGAATAGGCTGAGAGACAGTGAGTGGCCCCAGCTAACTCAGGGATCTTCATGGTTGGGTGGGGACTAGATCCTCCCAGATCTTAGCCCAACTCTCATCTTTTGAAAATTCAGTCCTGCAAAAGGATCAAAAAACATGAACCCATTTCAGGGCTTTTAAAAAAAAAAAAAATTCCCAAGTTGTGTATCTTTCTTTCTCAGTTTGATCCTTTTACATGGTTTTGTGTGTATTTTGGTATTTTATGCATTGTGACTTGCAGTTATTCTTATTGATCATAGTTTAGTAGATATTGACTGTAAGTGTTAAGAGTGAGTTTAATTATTACTTGCTGATGTTTTGAGAGTTAATTTCATTGTGTACTATTATATACCAATAGATTATTGAATATTACTTTGTTGGATATAAGTCATTCATTCTAAAGTTACATTTTGTGTGTGGGTCCTTCGTTGTGTATTTTGTTGCTGTAAACTGACTTGTGTAAAGCAATATAGAAAGGCGGTACGCAAATCACAAGTGAAATGAATGAAATACTTTTGCTCAGTGCCTATTTTTCTTTCTTCTTGCTCCAGAGTATGGCTTGGCTCTCTTGCTTTAGTCATCTGCTGCACAGGAATCTCCTACAAAAACTTGCTCTCTGCCTGTGGTCTGAATTGTCTGTGTAGGCAGCCACTATGTGGCTAGTCCTGGCCTTTCACCCAGAGAGCTGTACTACCTGGTCATTAGGATGCCACGAAACTACAGGGAAAGGGGTGACATTTCAAAATGTGACATTTTAGGTGAGCATGTAACAAAGGTTGACTCCCCTCGCAAGTCTAGCTGAGCTCACCATGTTCTCTACACCCAATTTCATAGGCTAATAGAGAGGAAAGGCTGCAGGAGATTATTTCTTCTCACAGTCTTAGGACATGGGAGTTTGCCCGCCTAGGACTGAACTGATGTTCTCAGTTTCTAGACTCAGGGAAAAGTAAGCATCATGAAACAACCGATAAATGAAACCAACGTATTGTCTCCTGGAAATGGGCGCCAACAGGAGGTGAAATAAAATATCAGAAATTAGGGTTCCAGGTGGAGAAATCGAAACTAGAAACAGAACTGTTAGAACCTAAGACTAAGGTACTTTCAAGAATGTATAACTTGCTGTTGAAATGGAATACACAAGATGAATTGGTTAAATCGGCTATGATAAGATGGGCGCAGGATATTGGGTACAATATCATGTTTGAAGACTGGGAAAGGTTGTGGAGTACTGGGTTGAACTTTACTGCATGTAATGCTTTGAAGGAAAATGTAATGAAAATGATATATAGATGGTATATGACCCCAGTCAAACTTGCAAAAATATACCACCTGTCTGATAATAAGTGCTGGAAATGTAAAGAGAGTGAAGGAACATTCTTCCACCTCTGGTGGACCTGCCCTAAAGTGAAGGTGTTCTGGGAAATGATCTATAATGAGCTGAAAAAGGTATTTAAGTATACCTTCACAAAGAAACCAGAGGCCTTTCTTTTGGGTATTGTCAGCCAAGGGGTGGCAAAGAAGGATTGGATATTTTTTATGTATGCAACAGCAGCAGCAAGGATACTTCTTGCAAAGCACTGGAAAACTCAAGATCTACCCACACTGGAAGAATGGCAGATGCAACTGATAGACTATATGGAACTGGCTGAGATGACTGGCAGAATCCGAGACCTGGGAGAGGAGAGGATGGAGGAGGACTGGAAGAAATTCAAGATTTATCTACAAAAATATTGTAATTTGATTGAATGTTAAGCAGGATGCTAGATCATAAATAATTGGGCACCACTAAATTAGATGATTCAGGTTGATAAGTGAGAATGAGAAAATATAAACTATTTTGAGAATTATGAGACTATAAATAAACAAATGGGATATAAATGTAAACAAGATGATAAATTGCTGGTAAAAATTTATAACGATGAAAGTGGGAGCGGGAGATGTGAGGGAGTCCAAAGAAGATCTGAAATTATGTTAGAACGTATGTTATTTTGTTTATTATATTTATTTGTATTGTAAACCCTAATAAATATTTATTAAAAAAAAGAAAGGAGGTGAAATAAAATATCAAATGCAACTTGCAAGTCACCGGCTGAAGCAACAGCTTAAGCCAACAATGTATTAGATGACACAGGTCTGACTACCCCATTACTCAAGTTCTGTGGTCCTTGACTGAGGATGTTAATTTTTCCACTGTAGATAAAAGGTCACTCATTTGCTAGGTTTGTCTGAGTTTCGTTATTCCTCATGTCTCTGTACGCAGACACCCAACTTTGCATGGATTGTCACAACAGATTCTTGAGTCCAGGCCCACCTGAACTCCCCACCTAAACGCGGAAACTCCTGGGAGATGCTCCAGGAAGCACCCTAAACTGGGCTGTATTGGTACTGTGGTGCTATAGCTCCCAATGTGGGGCTCAAACCCACAACCTTGAGTTGCTCTACTGACTGATGACAACAAGGAATTGAGCCTTAAGTGTCACTGGCCCAGTCCTGTGGAATACACTGCTAACAGATCCAGCAAGTGCCTTCCGTTTTGACTTTTTCAATGCCTGCTGAATATGTTTGTGTTTTTTTAATGCATTTTTATGCAGGCAATTAAGAATACATCTTTCCACAATGGTTAATTGATGTCAGTTTTTAACTTGTTTTTACAGTATGGTTTTATGTATTTTTGTTGTTTTTAATGAAATAGTTGTCAATAAATTAAAATAAATAAATAAAGTACCTGCAGTCAGAAATTATATAGTCTAGGGAAGGCATTACTACTGCCTTCTGCTGATTGCATAAGCTAGCTATAAACCAACCATGCAATAGAGGGAGAATCTGTTGATGTACAATGGTTATTTGCACCCAAATTATGCTACGATACCATTACTGCTACAAGAACAGCATCTGTTCACTGGTCAAAATTAAGCGACTTGGTTCATGAAAACAGTACATTCATGGGAGAAGGGTTTCCCTTTTATAAGAGAGCAGAGATCAAAAGTTAATCATCCACCAAACCACTGAAATATCTCTTCTCACCAAATCCTCTTCTCTTCCCCCCTGGGAGAACCCACAGCCACTTTCCCTTCTCCAATTTCAGCAACAGGTTTTTAAGTCTCAAAACTAGTTTTCTTTTTCTCCAGGGTGTACTCAAGGATACGCAGTACTGGCCCCTCTTTTTTTAGTTGCTAAAAAGTGTGGCACTTCCTGTAATAACTTTATGGTGAGTACCAGCACCTATTTTTCTAGAAAAAAAGCACTGCTCGAAACCAGGAGCCAGATTTCCTCAAAGCTTTGGTACACAATTGTGGCGAAAGCTTTATAGTAGGAAACCTGAGTGATAAACAGCAAGCAGCTCAGTTAGATAGACCATACTGCCATGTTACTGTGAGTCCGCAATGGGAAGTCTGGTTATCAAAGGAAGACTGTGGTCTTTCAATAACCCAAAGAAAACTAGACTTCTGCAAGAATCTTCGTTATGTGTATACCTTGGGATATGGGGCTTAGAACAAGGTTAGCCCTCACAGTGCACACACCAGGAATAAGGAACCTCCAGTCTGGGGGCAAATGTGGCGTTTGAAGCCTTCCTACCTGGTCTCCAGGCCTCTCCTTAAGCCACACCCCTCAGTGGTGCTTCTCCATACCCTCCTTGAGTGCTTTTGCCTGACTGGCTTGCATCCTTGAACTCTGAAGAAGCCTGTTGGTTGACTGGATGGAGGTCAGATGAATGTGTGGGAGTCAGAAGTGGGCCTGCAATAAATCGCACTGAGTAAATGAAGTTAACTCTTTATTAGAAGAAACAAGGTCTGCTCAGGAGTGCAGGCCCAAGGAGCCAACATCTTTTCTTGGTAAGTCTTGCCCCTGTGAGGCAGTTGTGGAGACTAAAGGCCCCCGCCTTCCCACGGCTGCCTAAGCCTCCTCTCCTGGATCCTTCCCAAGCAACCAGAAACTGTGCTGATGCACTTGTCTCTGCTCCTCCCTCTTCATACCTCTTCAGGTCTTGGGAGATCAGGCAGGAGGGGAGCTTGTCGCAGTAGGAGGGGAGACACCCTGGCTTCTTCACCAGCCTGATTCATCTCTGCCTCTTGGCCTCCCTCACCTCCTGCTTCTAGACATCTGCCACAGACTCTCCCTACTCACTAAATCCTGTTACCTCCTCAGCTTCCGACACCTCCTCCTCCCAGGCTTCTCCCTCTGACCATTCATCCCACCACCAATACCTGGATTCAGAGCCTTCTTCGCATAGGTGTTCTCCAACTGGTTGCTCCCACCATTCCTCTGTGTCCAACCAGTCCATGACAGTGGTATGTGGAAACCGCTGGCTTTCGTGAACCTGAAATGTACTCTATCATACGACTGGAGACACATCTGCCATGAGTCTGTTGGAAGTTCCCCCATGAGGCGGTGTGGCCCTCAGAGCTGTAAAATGTTCCCAACCAACCATACTTGACATGGGTAGAGTATACCTGCTTTATGTGAAACGCAGCCTAGATCTCTTGGCCATCAAGTGCTGGAAAAGTGGCATGTAGCTTTTGGGTTTCCTTCACGTGTGAAGAGCTCGGCTGATGGACATGTCAATAATCAGGCACACCATCCAGTTAACAGGGAAATAACATTCACTCTCAGTGTCAACTGGGACATGAATTTCCTTCTTTAAATATGTCTGCCAAATGTACTGGAAGTGTTTATGACTTAAAAAAAATAAAATACCAGTTTCCTGGAATGACTCCTTCTAATTCTGATCTAGGTTTCATAGAAATGCTCTGAGAATGCTTCTTATCTGCAAACTCTTGAGGGCTACTAGGGACAATCCACTTAATCATCTAATGGCTAAAGGTTACAAGAGTTTACAAGTCACACCACAAGGATCTTTCATGCGGTTGAGGAGCATTTTATTAGGTTTTGGACTCCATAACCTTTCTTGCATTACATATTGATAATGCAACACACAGAAACTGATGCAAAGTCTCACCATCAATATTATTCCAGAAGTGCCTGAAGAAGACACCTCCTGCTGTGTTATTATTTTTTTAACCACATATGCTCTTGCATAGGTTGCCAGATCAAGAATGACATTTTTCTAAATATCCCCTTATGCAATGTGTCACGTGGTTTGCTTTAATGTAAAAGCCCACACTGAAAACACACAGCAAAATATGATTAATATTCCTATAAACCAGCTGTTTGAGAGCCAGAGAAGTACAGAGTTCATGTCTCTAGCTGCCTACAGTCCAGCCTCTTTGTGATCACTCCCCATTATTATTGGCCTAAACTAGAATTTTTTTGTTCACAATTGGCTGCTGAACAACACACCTTCCCCACAAAGGGGAAGAACCCTAAGGAGTCATTCTGCAACTCTTGCTCGTTTTTGTAGGAGTTCAGGTAAAAGGCAAGTGACCTCCTTAACCTTTTTAAAAATATGCTTCACGTAAACTCCAAAAGGGTTCTAAACTTAGTTTATGATCACAGACTAGGCCACGTTATCACAAATATTCCAGTTTAGACAAAGTGCTGAGGTCCCAGAAAATGATAATTCCCAGAATTCAATGCAGTAGAAATAGAAGATGAAAATAGAATGGAAGATGAAAATTAGAGGGCTATTCAAACCAGCATTGTGTTTTCTATAGTGGCCAACCAGATGCCTAACAAGCAAAAATTATAAAGACCACAAATCCTCTCCCATTTTATTACGCAGTAACTAGAAGTAGAATATAGTCATCAGAACCAGTAGGCAATGATAGCCACATCTCCCATGAATCAAATTTCTCGGCCTGCCTATGAACTACTATGATGGATCAGTCCAAAGGCCACCAGACCAAAGGTGTACCATGATAGCTAAAGCAGGGTAAGTACAGAGAACAGATGTTTGTATGCTCACAAAAAATTGATGTTTATTATGAAACTGGATCTGTTATAGGACTCCCTTGTTGTTGAACAAAGTATACCGTATTTTTCGCTCCATAAGACACACTTTTTCCCTCCTAAAAAGTAAGGGGAAATGTGTGTGTGTGTTATGGAGCGAATGCAGGGGGGAGGCAGGCGGGAAAAGCCCCCAAGAGCCACACACACACTCCACGCAGCTCGTGAAAGGGAGCGCTGAGCAGAGCCTGGGATGCATACAGGCTCTGCTCAGCGGTCCCTTTAAAGAATATTTGTTTTCTTGAATTCCCCCTCTAAAAACTAGGTGCGCCTTATGGTCAGGTGCGCCTAATGGAGTGAAAAAATATGGTAATTAAAGAACTGACTACATTCTTGCTGATAAGTGTACAGCATATATTTTGTGAATTAATTACATTCTTCTGAACCAATTAAAACATTTGTAGTATTTTATGATTTGTGTTGGTGCACATCTTGACATATACCAGGGATGGGGAACCAGATGTTGTTGAACTCCAGCTCCTATCAGCCTCAACCAGCATGGTCAATGGTCAAGAATTATAGGAGCTGTTAGGCCAACATTTGGAGGGCTACAGGTTCCCCAACCCTGACCAGCGCACGGAATGACTGAGTTCAGTTTAACAAGGTTCACAGGATCCATTGAAAAACTTCAAAACTACCCCTGAAAGTAGGTTCCACAATTGCCAGGTGAACAGAACTTGAATTAAAATCACTTGGGGGCAGAACGATTTCTAATTCATCTTCAACTTCATTCTCTTATGAGTGTTTGTTATGCTTTTGACTTGTATTTGGGCCTTGAAGCTAAAATATAACAACTGTGAGGAAAAATAAACTCACCTTTCCCTGTGTGTTTTGGTGTTTTCTTTGTCTTAAGTATATTTTATACTCCTACAAGGCAGTTTGTTGTATTTGGGACGCTGAAAATCTTTTGCCAAAAGGTTGAACTTGAACTGAACAAACTTGTTTGTTTTGTAAATGGACAAAAATGAACTGGAACTAGTTCTTCTTTGGATGCACTGAACTTGAACAAGTTCCTTTTAAAAATGAACTTTTCAAGCTCTGCCCTGACATACAAGTTTGTCAGCGACAAATCCATTATTAGCCCTTTTTTAAAAAATGGCAGACTCTAAAGTACTCCAGAAACTAACACACACACACACACACACACACACACTCTCTCATAACTTGCTTTTGAAATTTGGGAATAGAGGAGGAATTAGATAGCTACATTTTAGGACTGGGATAAGAAAAGACTAATAGAGGCAGCTCTATTTCTGGCCTTACTGTTAAAAGCACATAAAAGGAATGTGTGAACTATTTATAGTTTTGTTCGCAGGACACAATCAAACAAATCCACAGAAAAGGATTGAATGATTCTGTCACTTTTTAGTACTTAACATTTAGGACTTCACTTACAGTATGAATCTGACCTAACATGCGTTTAATCATCTCTAATGTTGATAAAACCAGGAGAAAATCCACGTTGTGAGACGGCAGGATGAGAGCAATCATGCTTAATACAGGAGTTGTGTGTGCAGGATCCTGTTTTAGGGCAGAAGATGGACTTAATGATCTCAAGGACCTTTTCCAGGACTGTGAATCATAGCATTCAAAAAGATGAGTAAAATTAGAGCTCTTTTCAGTCTTTCGGGTGCACTGTTATGTTATTTCCCATCAACAAGGCTGCCAGTAACCGACAGGCTTTTGTTGTTGTGAATCTGCATGTAGGGCACCCTTATCCTACAATATAACTGTTGCCATCAGACTATCATTGTGGGGAAGAGGTGTTGGGGATTTTCTTGGCTTCAAGATATGATCCTCCCCAACCCAGGCAGCCAGCGGAAGCACTTCAGGAAGTAGTGCAAGTGCTGCTGCTCTTATGCCAGAGAGGGAGCTCTGCTTGTGGGATGACACTTACCTTTCTGGAGAGGACTGTTGGCGTAGATGTTCTGAGGCAGGGGAGGGGAGGACTGGATGTGTTAGGGACACGATCCACCAGATCCAAAGCCCTTTGTTCCCCTGACACACCTGCAGAACTCTATGCCAGGGGTGGTGTAGGTAATGAGAGGAAGCAGCTGCCTTCTCCATTTCTCATTCTGGATGGTGGGCAGAAATGCAAGGTACAGTCATGGGGAAAAGAAAGTACACCTGTGATGGTAACATAGGAGAGTGCTGGAGGTGAAATAGTTAAAGAGGTTACCCAATCAGAACTCAGGGGGTGGAGTCAGAGGGACTATAAAACCAGCTCTGGGCGGGGCGAAGGGAGGAGTTTGTTGGGAGGTTGGTTGGAGTGGGAGTGAATTGGGATAGAGTCTGTGGGTAGGTTGAGTTCGTGTAGCGAAATAAGCTGAGTCAGGAACAGTTAGGGGCTAGGAACACAAGTAAATATCTGAGAGATGGTTGAGTGAGTGAGAGCAGGTAGCAGAAGTTATAGGTCTGGATAGGCACCCCGTGATTGTAACTGACAGATACCGTTTATGAAACCACACGCTTGTTAAACTGCAATAAATAAACGGAAGTTTATGTTCCAATTTAACCCTGACTGGGCTCAGTATTGTACCAGGTAGGGCCTGGGTGGTGGCAGCGAGAAATAAAGTGGTGGCACAGGGATCAATAGACGGTGAAACGTCCGGGGACCCTGTGTGATTGCCACAATTTCATGAAATTCTTTGAATCTCATGATTTTACATACCGTATTGGCCTGAAAATAAGCTGTACTCCCCTATCCATTCCTACTGTGAAAAGTTAAAGTGCAGCTTATATGTGTGACCTTACAACACGAGGGCCGTTGGGGATATGGGACAATGGCGCCCGTCCTGACCGCGGCTCACAAACCTCCGAGCCACCAGCTTATTTGCGGGTGCGGCTTATATTCGGGCCAATACGGTAATAATCACCTACTGCTTAGAATCAGGCATAGGCAAACTCGGCCCTCCAGCTGTTTTGAGACTACAATTCCCATCATCCCTGACCACTGGTCCTGTTAGCTAGGGATGATGGGAGTTGTAGTCCCAAAACATCTGGAGGGCCAAGTTTGCCTTTGCCTGGCTTAGAAAGTCTTGAAATTAGGTAAATACAATCTGAGATGAACAACAACATGACATATTACACTGTGTTGTGGCTTATTTAACAAAAAAGGGAGAGCCAAAAATGGAGAAGCCATGTGTGAAAAACTAGGTACACCCTTACTGCTTGGCTCTCCTATCCAGTTACAGCTCCACAGTCTCCTCTGCCTGGTAAGCCTGACTCATGCAAAATGGTGCCTAACTCTCCAGAATGGGTTTAGTAACTGAATGGGGAAACCAAGCAAAGGCCCAGCGCCCTAACCCATTATACAGCCACCACTGCTCATGAATTAGGTGTGAGGGAGAGGCTAGCAGCTGCCCCAACCCGGTGGGTTCTGGCAAATGGTTCAGTATCATCCAGGCCTGAAAGCAACGCTGTAGTTTGTGGAAGATGTGTAACCTCCATACTGAGCCTCTGGAGTTTCGTCCATATTTTTAACTTCGGAAAAATAAGTGTCTATGCGAGTGTGCGTGTGTATTACTCCCGCCATCTAACTTTAACACACATTCAATCACGAGTACACGCTTATATTTATTAGACAGGAACATTTCAGTACATTCTTGGTCCTCCAACTCCTGGGTAATAAAGCCGTTTGATCATTTGCTGACATAAAAGTCGCAGCATGTTCTCTGGTTGAAACAGATCATTACAAAGCTGGCAAATGGGGTAAGTAAAACCGAGAGGACTGTTGGTGAATATAGATGACAACCACAATCTGCATGTCGTCACCTGGTAAGTCAATAAACTGGAGAATTTTACCACATTTCTGTAGTTAATTAGAAACACGGGGAAGCTGGAAAATTCTCATTGTTTGATAGGATAATTGGCTGGCCAAACACATGTGCTGTGGTAAATTACCATATAGAAAATTGCAATTGGCATATTTTCAAGACAAACCCCCAACTACAAAAGCTTCTGTTAGGCATTCTTTCTGGCAATGAAAGGCTGGCAAATCTTTTTAACCTCTGGAGTTCGGATTCAAGAGACACAAATGGACCAACATAGTTACTTGTCGGCAACTAAAATACAGTAGCACATACAGAGGAAAAAGCAGTTATCGGGACTGATACTGTTTCCTTTTCCTAACGCGATTACATTTCAGAGTTGCCTTATGTCTTCACCATCGTGGAAGAAGAAGCTTGAAAGCAGGTGAGCTGCAGCTGCATGCTACTCTTGAATATATTCAGTAGCTCTTCTAGCAACCTGTTCAAAAGGAAAATGCTTTTAAGGTTTTAACTGGCTTGCACAGTATTTTGGTCATGAACAGAACCAACAAACTTCATACACAGGGGGAATTAAGGCAGAAACAGAAATACATTGTGCCACAAATTGCTGCCCATGGGCTCCTTTGGAGTATGAGGTATAAATTTAATAGTAAAGAACGCATACATTGCATACACACATATAAGATTATGTCTACTCTGCCATGTATGCTTACTAGGAGTGCTAGTTTAGTTTCATGGGACACACACAGTTTTCTGGGTGGGAGAAGACTCATAGCAAGGTTCAATGACCTGTTTTCTGATGTGTTCACAATAAAATGGAACCCCCCGCCCTATAGTACAGTATAACCATAGTATAACCCATGGTTTGAAACTTGGGCAAAATGGCCGCTTCTTCCGGGTTCTTAAATAGTGTCCTTGATTCTTACACTGAAGTGAATCACAATGAGTGGTGCAGACCCTGTGTCCTCCAGATATTGATGGACTCCAACTCCTATCAGCCCTAAGCTGATAGGTCAGGGATGATGGGAACTGTGGTCCATTTGGAATGCCACATATTCCCCATTCCTGTCATAGAACATATGTCTTGTTTTGCAGGCTCACAGATCTTTTTAGCATGTGTGTGTGTTTGAAGTTGCAACAGCTTGAGGAAATTAAGAAAGACAATGGGATTAGCCTACATATCCTCACTGTGTGGCACAACCAGAAACTGAAACCCTGTTGTTTGGGCTCCTTTCTCTTTGATTGCAATGTTTACTCATTAGTTAAATCAAAGATTCAATAAACATTCTCAGATTGCCAGATACCTATGATAAAGCCAAGCCTTTAGGTGGTAAGCATAATTTGTGTGTGTGTGTGTGTGCATTTTTTAAAGGATCAGTAAAACCCTCAAAACTCTAGGAAAGAAAAGGGAAGAAACCACATAATTTTGTATTTAAAAAAAGGTTGAGCTAGTTGTTAGGCAGCCACCACCAATTTCCTTTTGAAAAAAACGCAGCATTTAATAGCGGCAGTAAATTCCACAGCTGTATAATCTGTGCCAGGGCCAGCAAGGAAAAGACATAAACATGTCAGTATCTACTTCCTCAATAACACCCTGCAGGAAAAGGTACTAGCAGGGCAGCCACACACAGGCAAATACTTAATAAGTCAATATTAAATATAATATGTCACTGGCAACACGAACAGGTCTAAATCATTCCATAAATGTGAATTCATTACAAGAAGTGTGCAGCGAGCTTGCAGATGCAACAGCAGTGTATGAGGGCAAATAATAAGGAAGAGGGAATATAACCCTTAAGTTTGCCAGCTGCGTTCTGGAAGAAACTCAAGCAATTTTGTATGCCAATTGCTGCTCGAAGTTCAGCACTGAAGCTGCTGGAGGCAAACCAAATCCCAAAGTTACATCTGGAAATGTAAGTGTGTTGACCTCCCAGCATCTAAAAGGAAACTTCCCTCTTGGCATCACTTAGGAGCAACGGGAAAATTAAAAAAGATACGGGCTTTTTGGTGGCAGTTTGGTTAAGTGGACAGGGTGTCGCGTTCGGATGTGGGAAGGACAAGATCATATTCCTGATACTGCTTGTGTGGTGCTGAACTAAATTAGCAGGTCAGGAGTGGCGGATGTTAAGCCTGAGGCCCAAATGTAGCTCTCCAGGCCTCCAGTTTTCCCACTCTGCCTTCGACTAAGTTGCCCCACAGAGTGCATTCAAAGACGAACGGCATCACGATGATATTGAACGTGTGTGCAGAAAAGGGTCATAAAATAGACATTACCACTTTAACCACCAGCAAGGTGGTTACTTCTTGGACCAACCTTATGAAATATCATTTATCATCATGGAACATTTTAACCATCCTACTGTTCATAGAACACATTTTCTAACTTATGAACTTACTTTTTATCTCCACCACTTGACAGCTGTGGCAAGGCTTCCAAAGCTTGCTTAAAGCTTGAGCTGTAACATTAAAACACACACTGATTGTATCTCAGATCTACAATGACCTTTTCATTCCCAACCTATATCCATGCTTTAAGCATAGACTCGTTTTTTCGATTATGCAGGTTGTATAGTTATGCATTTCCACAATACAAGCATTTACAATACAAGCATATACAAACAATACAAGCATCACAATAAAATGCCTCAATTTACAACACTTTCCAGCATGTAGATAGCATTCAGTGCACATGTACAAATGCAGATGTGTGCATGCATGAGACTGCATTTCGCTTAAAACTTTAGCCGTTTCCCGCTCCCTGTTTCATTTGTTATTTTGATTATGAAGCCTTTTCTCTATTTGCTTCGAAAACTAGCTGCTCTCTATGAATTCCTCCACATCTAATCCTTTTAATAAATAACAGATTATTATTATTATTATTTTAATAACATGCAGGGGTCCTTCACAGAAAGAACCAGGAAGGCGCTATGTTAAGGCTCCTGCTTTCATGGGAGAGAAGAGTTCATAACAGTTGCACCCAACTGGTCAAAACAAATGAACGCACAGGCTCTCTCGTTCCTGTTCTTGATGGATGTGTGGGAAAGGGAGCCTAATAGGAACCATACTGCCGACTGTTTCAGCTAATGCCAAGTAATTTTTAATCTCTGCTAGACATTTGTAGAGCAGGGTAAAAGGTAACACACTTTCAAAATTATACAAAACTCAGCTACGAACAGTCTATGTGCGTTGCTTGAAACTATAGCCCTTAGCACAGTGTAATTTGTGGTTCTGCTGCAGAAGAGGAGCAGCTGCCTGGACAAGAAACTTCAATTCCAGGAACTCTACCTAACCAACAAGACCTCACAATTGGTTCAAAATTGCAGTTCCCATTGCTTCGCTAATGTGTGGTAGCAATCAACGAAAAAGAAAAGGAATGATACAG
This sequence comes from Podarcis pityusensis, assembly GCF_964106645.2. NCBI lineage: Eukaryota > Metazoa > Chordata > Lepidosauria > Squamata > Lacertidae > Podarcis > Podarcis pityusensis. The sequence continues at coordinate 66,384,289 of NC_138031.1, forward strand.
CCCAGCTAGAGCCTAACTCCTCTGGACCGAGAGCATCTGTGTAATCTCTAAATGAAGCGGATGACTGATTGGGGATCCCTTGGTTGGGAGTTCTCAAAAATCTTGCCTAGTGAGAGTGGCTCATGTGGCCATGGGGAACCTCTCCCCAAGGGTGATGTCATTGCTTCAAGAAGCCTGTCTGCTACCCAGGAAGAGGCTCAACCCTTGTTGTTAGTGTGTAGTGTGGTGTAGTGGTTAAGAGCAGTAGACTCGTAATCTGGTGAACCGGGTTCGCGTCTCTGCTCCTCCACGTGCAGCTGCTGGGTGACCTTGAGCTAGTCCCACTTTTTTGAAGTCTCTCAGCCTTACTCATCTCACAGAATGTTTGTTAGGAGGGAGGAAGGGAAAGGAGAATGTTAGCTGCTTTGAGACTCCTTAAGGTAAAGGGTAAAGGGACCCCTGACCATTAGGTCCAGTTGTGACCAACTCTGGGTTGCCGCGCTCATCTCGCTTTATTGGCCATGGGAGCCGGTGTACAGCTTCCAGGTCATGTGGCCAGCATGACTAAGCCGCTTCTGGTGAACCAGAGCAGCACACAGAAACGCTGTTTACCTTTCCGCCGGTAGTGATAAAGCGGGATATCAAATCCAAACTCTTCTTCCTCTTCTATGCTACTCAGGAGGTGATAATACAACAGCATAGGCTCATGTTACCTTTGTGCACATTTGCTGAACCTCCAACTTTTGCACTTACTTGCTTTCAGATGTGAGGAACACAGCGACTGCATCTCTCAGTGCACAGATTTCAAGCCGGGCCTAAAGGACATAAATGTTCAAATGTAAAGCCAGTGTATTTATAGCTTCAGAATCTGATTTCACAAGGTTTGGCTGCATAAGCAAAACAATGTTGTTGCTGGTGCAGCAGAAGGAGGCAAAATGTTAAGAGAACTTCACCGAAAATTTGTTTCCTGTGCTGGAAACATCAGTCCCAAAACAGCTGTAAGCCAACAGGAGATCTGGGAAGTTCTGGAAACGAATTAAACCAAATCTGACTATCAGGAAAAGTTTGCAAATATAGTTTCTTAAAGTCCCCCACCCCCACCCTGTAAATGTAAAGTAAAAGTCCTGGAAAGTGCTAGCATTTATTCTTACCAGGGAGGTTCTGGTCTCTTAATATACAGTGCCACCAAAGAGGAAGGAAGTGCAAAAGGGTGAAGTCTGTCAATATGCATCTTGTTCTCTCCCTCCCCCCCCTACTTTCTGGCTGCTGAACAGTAGCAACAACAAAAGGCTCCCCTCCACCCCTTCACGTGCTTTACATTCAGTGGTTTTAAGAAGTTCATTTATGTCAGCCTTCTTCACTCTCTATATGTTTTTGGACTACAACTCCCATCATCCCTGACCATCACTGGCTGGGACTAATGAATGTTGTAGTCCAGCATATCAGAAGAGCACTAGGTTGGGGAAGGATGAAGGGATAAATGGCCTTATATACCTATAGTAGGTACATGCCAGTGGTGGGCGGGGCCAGAGTCAAAAGTGGGTGGGATCTTGCATATGCCTCTTTCATATCCAAACCATGTGTAATGTAATTACAAAAGGTGACAAACTGTGGTGCGCTTAAGTGCTTACTGTTAAACTAAAAGTATCAGCAAATACCTCACTGCTATATTCTTCCAGCTAGATATTCTAGTTCTATTGGAGCCCATGAAGTAAGGAGGAGGTTGGCTTCTCTATTTCCTCCGCAACTTGCGGTACGCTATTAAAAATATGTAAATTCCTAACTTCCTTGGGATGTGAGCGAATCAAGAAAACTGAGAAAACTGAGCTCTGGCTAAATGAATCCAAATTGTTTTTTTCTCTCCAATTTTTAAAATTGATTTTCAACATTTATCAAAAAATAACATAACAAAGCACACAACAAAGAAAAACACACCACACTACAACAAACTAAATACACACAAAAAAGAATATTTCTTCAAATATCCAACTCTCATCACATTGATAACTGACTTCCTCGAGTCCCCTCTAACTGAATTTCATTATATCTCCTGTATAACAGGAGTTCATATTTCTTCAAGTTCATATTTCTAATAAAATTACCGTATTTTTCGCTCTATAACACGCACCAGACCATAACACGCACGTAGTTTTTAGAGGAGGAAAACAAGGAAAAAAAAAAATTCTAAACGAAATAGTGGAGATATGATTTTTGTGGTTCATGCTGTGGCCACAGACATGTGATCTGACAGTGAGTTTGGAGTAGCCCAATGCAAAAATCCTGAGGATCCATGTGGATCCATGCTTTGCAACCACGGAGGAGGGAAGGAAGGGGAACCATGGATCCTCTGCTCACGACTGCAGCAGATCCCCCCGCCGCCCGCAGGCATTCGCTCCATAACACGCACAGACATTTCCCCTTACTTTCTAGGAGGAAAAAAGTGAGTGTTATGGTGCAAAAAATACAGTAACTCCTTTCATTTACTAACCTCTTCTCCTTTATTGATATTCTAATCCTTAATATTTACTATCACATATTCTTATTCTACCCCTAGGCCTATTTGTTACTTCCAAGAATTTTCTATTTATATCACAATATTTAGCTAAATATTCTTTGAATTTCACAAATGAATCCAAATTGTTAGAGAGCAAAATTTGATCATAGAAAGAGTTCAATCTCCCCAGGCAGTCTGACATGGTTTGATACACTTAGAAAAACAATAATTTGCACGTCACAATGCAGTAACTGTGTGTGGGTGTCAGACACACCAATACTTCTTCAGAAATGAATCTACAGCACCCTTCCATCCTGTAGACTACACTTGATCATTTTTGCATTGACTTGCTCGTTGCAGGCTTCTAAGACATTTCTATTTACATGTACTGCAAATGTGCATTCATTTCATAGCAGTTTAACTGTCATGGCTACCCCGAAATATTTTTTGGAATTCCCAACTGGAGGGGAAGTGAAGATGTCTAGGTGAGATCCCTGTATCTGTGCAGGGGTTGGAGGCTGCCCACACCTCCTCAAACTTTTGACCTTTCCACGTAGCAAGAAAAGGTCTTAAAGGAGTGGTGTGTGTTCAGCTGCACACAGTTAGCCAGTGGTCTGCGGTTGCAAATCAAGCAGGGTTTCAGATTGTGAAAAGGACTGTAACCATGTTCAGCTAAATGCACTTACAATAGGGTTGCCGTATTTCAAGAAGTAAAAATCCGAACACAAAAATCCTGACATTTTGCCAATTCCCCGAAATTCCCCCAGATGCTAATTCCGTCACTGGAATTCCAGACATGTCTGGGAAAATCTGGACGTATGGCAACCCCAACTTACAACCTCCTTCTGAACTTCTTGCTCAAAGCAGGTTGGTTGGGGGTAGAGGGAGTGCCCCCTCCATGGATACAATATACAAACATCTGAACAGGACTTAACTGTGTTAAAAAAGCTACATTTGCCCGCCACTCGTAGAATTCAGTTACCTGCAAAGCACCATTTCTGCTGAAGGATGAAACACATTGCATTAGCCTGCTGAGTTCTTCGGCGACTGCTTCGACAATCCTCGACAGCACTCTGGGTACGAGCTCTTTAGAGATGGCAAATACCTGCAGATTTCAAATTAAAATAATACAACAGAAAGCTCAAAAGATGGAATTGCTTTTTCACTCCGAAAGCCTTGTCAGCATTAAGACCTTTTCTCCTGTCTAGAGGTGTCTGGATGGGACTCAATCGCCTAGCGGCAAATTTGTGTTGCATGATTATAGCTGCTTGGGAGGTCTTTTGCAACAAATCAACTTCCCCAAAAGACTTTTTTTTGCTGTAAGGAAAGTGATGGAGAAATGCCCTGGAAAGTGTGGGATTAACCCTTGCTTTGACACGGCACCATCCAACCTCCGCACAAATAAGAAGGAACGCTTGTTAAATTGTCATCGGCATCTGGTCTCCCTGCAAACAAGTTGGGATAAATGCTCAATGAACAGGTCATGTAGAAGCAGCCTAATACCTGCCGACCATAAGTGATCCAAAATAGGTATTTAAAAAAGGAAAGTAAGTGAGCACTTGCAATGACCAGTGTCATGCCAGTCTCAAAAAGGAGTGCTCCTATTCTATCCAGATCAGGTCTTCTTCTTCTGCCTCTCTCTAAAATATGGTTGACGTGCTATTGTCAAAGTCCACCAAAGGCCAGGGCCTGCTCACAAGTCACAAACTGAATACCAACAGAGCAAAGTCCAGGCTAATATTTATTTGGAATGATTTTCTGGCACTGAAAAAGGCCTGCTTTTCTTGAACTTCCAGTTCCACTGATATGTTTTGGTTTAAACACATTGACACTCATCATAGATAGTCTGAAAGAGCCTTACCTCGGCATGCGCAGCAATGATGTGAACTAAGGCTTCCTTAAGATAGTTCCTGACACCTGTAATTAAAAAAAATATACAACAAAATAGTTGGTGATTTTCATTCTGTTATGCTGAAATATCACTTGACATGCCATGCAGGCCTTTTTATCCTGTAACAGGTACAACGTTGACTACAATACCAGCATACAGAAAATGAAAACTTCTCCCAACCACACCACTAAAATCTATTTCCTTTTTGAAAGTGAAATGGAGAAAGGCACATTTCCTTACACAAAAGGTTAAAGAAGCCAGAAGTTCCTAGTCTCGTCTGGCATCCCTTGTTCCCTCCTCTTCAAAATAGCATCAAGGGGTGGTTATTGTTGCTTTTTTGGTCATTCTTTCAAATACTATTCAATAAAAGGCAGCTTTCATCTGCGATTGTCTTATTAAATAGATCTTGCTATTATTAAAGAGAAATATGAGCTTGGAAAACAGAATTGCATAAATCACTGGTAATAACAACCATCTCATTTCTATGTTGGTGGCTTCAAATGTAACTCATGACAAAGGTTGAGCAGACAACTGCAATCAAACAGCCCAAAAAGCTTGTGGCACTAAGCACAGTGAAATCAAGCTAAAAAGAAAGGCCATGAAATTTTCAGCATTTATTTCAACAGAACCAATATTTTACTTGTTACCAATAAATATAAAGAAAAAGCTTATAAACCACTTTGAGCTTTCAAAAGACAGGCAATCCATTTTATAAGTAAATAAAATATTGAAACAGACAGGAAGTTTCAACAGGAAGAGTGTGTGCTAACATAGTAAATATATTTATTCACATTTGCTTATACCGTGCATATATTTCTGTCGCTCTGTTGTGAATATTTTAAACTGAGTTTGGTGAAATGCATAGAGCGCGCATGGGTTTGTTTAGCATTCAAATGGTTCTTTACAATGGAGGGAGATAAGCCAAGTTTAGAATGAGAAAAATAAAACGTGCTACAATAACGTCAGTGATGGCTTATAAATAGAACGGAAAGATATTATTCTGGGGAAAGCAGAAACTAAGATGAACTGTGAATCAGTTAGTCTTTAATTACAGTCATATGACCTGTTCAAATACAGAGCACAATTGACAAGGAAGAGAAGCAAGAATATTGTACTATTTGTTCCATTTAGGTAACACAGTCAACTAGCTGATCTAGACATGCACTTAGTAATATATAGGACCTTGTCTGATAAACATTTCATAACCAGTCTTTCATCTGGTTGTCCGAGTAAACTAAATCAAAATAAAAAAAGATGAATTATATTTTTAAAAGCCAAAATGGTGCAACAATGGTCGGAGCCACACCCTGAGGGACCCCTACTGTCTTCTTCTTTGGCGATCACTCGAAGCTGAGTAAGATTGTGTTCCATAAACACGGTTTTAACAATGAGTCCGTAAGTGACTGTGGAGGTCAATTCTGGACCCACACGTCCTTCCACAGTGGGGACATTGGTTTCCAGGCGGGAGTTGATCACAGTGTGTGCCTTCCTCTTAGCACGTTTCTCCCTTGCATTCTGAGTTCGAGTGTCTTCAAAGTCCATGGCACCTTTGGTAAAGGCTGTTCTCCAACAGGAGCGCTCACAGGCCAGTGTTTCCCAGTTGTCGGTGTTTATACTACATTTTTTAAGATTTGCTTTGAGAAAGTCTTTAAACTTCTTTTGCTGACCACCAGCATTATGCTTTCCATTTTTAAGTTCGGAATAGAGTAGTTGCTTTGGAAGACGATAATCAGGCACTTGCACAACATGACCAGTCCAACGAAGTTGATGTTGAAGAATCATTACTTCAACACTGGTGATCTTTGCTTCATCCAGTACACTGATATTAGTTGGCCTATCTTCCCAAGTGATGTGTAAGATTTTTTCGGAGACACCATTGATGGAATCTTTCAAGAAGCTGGAGATGGCGTTTGTAAGTGGTCCATGTTTCACAAGCATACAATAAGGTTGGTAGTACAATAGCTTTGTAAACAAGCATTCTGGTTTCCCTGCGAATGTCCCGGTCCTCAAACACTCTGCACTTCAGAGCAGTAGAAAACAACAGGCCTGTCTTCAACACCCAGCTTGGCACAAGCAGGCTGCACCCAACGGGTCTGATGACAGGCTCAGACAGCATCCTTTCTGCCTTCTTATTTTAAACAGCATTTTATATGCTGGAGGCTCCTGACTGCACAAACACATAGTTACAGGTGCTCATTATATTATCTTTAACTGCAACAAAACCTATTGTTTAACCATGGTAAAGCAACCCCAACGTATTCCCGTAGGCACAATGGTACAGTACTATGATTTAAGCTAACTCTGGAAGACCATTTTGTACTGATATAGAACTAAGAAATGAAGTAGACGCCACAGAATAGTTGTAGGAACAAAATCACATTGCATAAAAGGCTGGATGTTTTATTATTTGAAGTGAGTGCCTGGTTAGGGCACAGAGAAGGAATGCTCTCTCAAGTTTTGTGTTCTTCGCTGTGCTCTGAGGTATCAGAAATGGGTTATTGGGTGAGACGGATTTATGTTAGAAGGTTAATTAAAGTTTCTGTTGCAGCCCCCATCCTAAGCACAGGACTATTGGAGGCAGTCTGGGAGTGTAAGAACTTTTCCTCTAATAATTCCAGCAAATTACCACCTTCAAATGCCAAAACACATCTAACAGAAACCTGGGATGAATTCAAAGAGGGCATGAACTTCAAACGCTACAAACCCCTCCATAGCCTCCAGAACAAAGAGCTCAAAGAACGGAGTTAAATGCTGCCAAGAGAGCAGGAAAAGCAAGAATTCTTTTTCAACTCAATTTCCCTGTATGTTAAGCTCTTTGAGGTTTGCCCAGTCTGAAGATATGATGAACAACGCTGGCTGAATTAGGAAGTGCAACCTGCACTTCCCTTTGACAAGAGATCTGTAGTTTACCCACACATCCAAGACCAAAACCCCTCAAACCACTTTGAAAAGTGAAATAGCACTGCTTGCCAATTTGCAAAAGACCTATGTTTTATTCAAACGCACTGAGTTATGGGTGCTTCAGGAGCAGAAGAGCCCTTTCTGCATTCACGATCCTAGTATGGTTGGGAGCTGTGTGCTGGCATGTACAGCTTCTGAAGGGAAAAATAAAAACCTTCTCCAATTCTCTTGGGTATAAACTCCTGAAGCCTTTGTGGTCTTCTGTACCCAGCCCATGACATGAGCGTTACCATACCCTCCAACATTTCTCTGAGGAAAGTCTATGTCAAATTTGTGTGGTCCAAATCTGTCTCATATATACAGCTCATGAAATGCACATCATACATGCGGCAGAGTGTGGGGTTTTTTAGCACCACCCATAAAACTGGAATACCACACTGCTGGCAGCACAAAGACCCCATGAGCTGGGGATGCTGTGGTCCAAGCAGAAGTCCCTTCCAGAGCTGAAATGGAGGAGGAAAGTGAGAGATTTTTTTTGTGGCATCACAGTACCTCTTGAGATACTTCCTGTGGTGCATATTATTGTCACACTACTCTTCGTGGCACTAAGAGCTCTAAAGCCATCTTGTCAATTTCATGTGATGGCTTGCTTCTTACAGGTGGAGGCCTGCCAAATTTGATAAGATGTGTGAGGAATGCTGCACAAAGTTGCCCCTAGGTATGGCTTTCAGTTGGAGTGCTTCTTTCCTTGCCATTTCCCCAGTTCAGCAAAGATGACCGGTGATCACATTATGCTGTGAAAACGAGTCTTTCCATTCCCCGCCCCCAACGAAAGAAAATAAGAAAATAAACGGAGGTGGAGGCAACACACCTTGAGGTGCAGAAAAGGTGCTATTTCCTCAGAGTAGACCCCATGGAGATGAACGAACATGACTAAGTTAGATCAAATTCAACAGATTTGTTCTGAGTAAAACATAGTTGAATACCACTCATAATTAATGTGCAGGTCAGTGTAAAAACTTGTGACTATTGTGCTTTGTGACATGGGTTTTTATCAAGTCTTCCTAACTGCCTTAAAAGAAAAGCAAGCCTTGTAAATCAAGTGGGTTTTTTTGTCAGTCGGTGATGAACAAGGTATTTCTGATGAAGGTGCAAGTTATAAAAACCATAACCTTCTAAATGCAAAGACAGACATAGGTAGCAGATCTGATGTCATGGTATTTGACAGAACTGTCCCCACCCACATGCCTTCTGACTCGTTTAGCAGAAGGTAGAAGTCTGACTGGGAAATTCCCCAGGGACACACAAAATAGACTGCTGTATTCGCCTGAGTAGGAAAATGGATGAGATAGAGAGAGAAGGGGGGAAAACACACCTGATTCTTCACTAAGATACCACACTACTGGCTGGGCAGGTAGCATAGCATTACATTAGAATCGTCTTGTAGGTTCAGGCTAACATTCAACTATCCAGAACCCTTTTCTCAACCAGCCAGCCTCCTGATCCAGCCACAAGCAAAAATGAACGATTCATATGCAGCTTTTAGCAAAATCAAATTAAATCCCAGCATTTGAAAGAACAGCCCTGCAGGATCAAATCAATGCCCACCTCACCCAGCATCCTGTTCCCACAGTGGCCAAGGAGATGTCTATGGGATGTCTGCAGGCAGGACCTGAGTACAACAGCATTCTCCTCTGCCATGCGCACTGTATGGCTGTGCTGACTTTTTGGGTCTCCCAGTCTCCCAGTCTAAATGTTTAGTCATTTAGTTGTGTCCAACTCTTCGTGACCCTATGGACCAGAGCATGCCAGGCTTCCACTGCCTTCCACTGCCTCCTGCAGTTTGGTCAAGCTCATGTTGGTAGCTTCAAGAACACTGTCCAACCATCTCGTCCTCTGTCATCCTCTTCTCCTTGTGTCCTCAATCTTTCCCAAAATCAGGGTCTTTTCCAGAGAGTCTTATCTTCTCATGAGGTGGCCAAAGTATTGGAGCCTCAGCTTCACGATCTGTCTCCCAGTCTAGCATTTATTATTGTAGACATCAGGGCCATGACCTGGGCTGACCCGGGGAACAACTGACCTGACCCAGATCTGGCCATAAATCAATTTGGGGTGCAGAAGCTAATGCTCTGGTTTTTTTTAAAGGGTGTTTTATTTTAAAAAAATGATTTACTCCTGCTTGGTGCTGGCCTGTAGCCAGCAGGACTGCATGCTCCATGGCTTTGCAAGCATCTTCCTTGTGGAGGAATCCATGCAGTAATTCTACATTGACTATTGAAGAGGAACAGCAGGAGTTCTCTGAAATATATATAAAGACAAAGCAGCAACTCGTTCTAAACCACACTGGGATGTGGTGGTAAGGGTGCGTGGGCTTCAGCAAGGTCACGTTTCCAGGGGCATTCAGTCTTGCCTGGTGGGGACCGTATCTTTCACTGCAATGCTGAGCAAAGGCAAAAGGGAATAGACTACTCCAAAGAACGCTTGAAGGATGACCCTGATCATGTCAGTGACTGTGCAATCATTCTAGCTTCAGCCAGCTGCTAGAAAACTGCAATGTGCAGGTCTTCCCTGCACAATGGGGACACAAAATAGCCCTCACTAAACAGTTCCCCATGCCTGGGACACCCTTGCAAATTTGTGGCACTCTTGCCAACCAATGCTGGATCAGCCAAGGATTAAGGAGGAAGTTGGAGAAATGCCTCTAAACATGCATTGAAAGGATGAAAGAATAGTGAATGCTCAAGTGCACTTCAGCATTTAACATATGATTCAAATCCATAGTAATGATTGTGAGAACGGGGGCCAAGCATGTTCCAATCAAGTAAAGAGTAAGAGCATGTGATTTTCTGAAGTGTCAACAATTTCAACTGGTACAGCCTCTGGAAGTCAAAGAGGAAGCACTTTGTCAAATCTGAGGCTGTGATACTAACCTCACTGACGTCTTTGGCTGAAAGACCGCACTATAAAACCTTAAAAGGGTTTCTTTAAATTTCTTGGAAAATGGAACAATCAAAATCGGGATTTTATGAATATGCCAATTATTTGTAAACTGGTGCCACATGAATAAAACTAATAATTGCAATGTAAGGCCACTGCCTTCCATACTTATGCTCACAGACCCTTGATTATAATTTTGTTCCTCTTCCTAGAGAATAAACTTTCCAAGAGCAAAGGAAAAAGCAGATTTAGAGTGGCCATGTTTAGGTTGACCCTGACTGTAATTTAGAACCTGAACAACATGCACAGAAATCCAGAATGAAGAGGTTACAGTCTGCTTAAAATATTTACTGGAAGTGAATGGTGATCATCTGCATGAGGAAGGAAGTATTTTCTTCTATGAGCCATTTCCTGCTTTTAATGGAAACATTCCTCCACTGATCATAGCAGGATCTCAAGATGCTCTGCATCACTTTGCTTTGATATCATAGTAGCTAGAAAAATAAAATGTGAACATGTAGGCCAGCTCTGGAAAGTTTTTGGAGGGACTACCCACCACTTTAATCACATTTCCTGTTTTTAACTCCTTAATTCTAACGTAGTTGTAGCCTGACAAAAATAACTTGAAGAAAACAGTTGCTATAAATACCCTAGGGTTCTTTTCTCTCTCCTTGCTTTGAGCTTTAAAAAAAAGGGGGTTTTCATTGCTCTCCTGCAAGCAGAAAGGCTCCTACTTTGCACAAAAAGGTACTGAGTTCCTGCAGAGATCCCAAACCCCCCAGCACCACCTGTCACAAAGTTCTGGATGGTCCTCCGACAGGAAATGCAGGGAGAGCCTGTAAAAAACCAACTTCCCGCTTCGGCCAGCACAAATCCTGCGGGAGGACTTCTACCCACACACGTAGGCTGGATCTAACACTCTGATTTTGTGAGCACAAGCAATATTTCAATAGTAGGAATTGCTTTCTCAAGTAGACACCCAAGTGCAAACCATATGAGATGCAGGTTGCTGGCTGATTTCTACCAATGGCTAAGCCACTAGCATGGTTTAATCTGGGAATGGGTGCCATGATCTTTTGGGGCAAGAGGAGCTGGAGGACCAGCTTGATATAAACCTCTATGGAAGATGCAAAGAGCTTAACTACGCCTCTTTTCCCCAATCTGGTGCCTCTATTCAATTTTTTTAATGCTATCAGCAGTCTTCATTGGTTTGAAAAAGACAAACTAAGTTACTTAAATATCTACTTTACAACACCACTCTATAAGCAGAGAGTGCTTATTCATAAACATATCAATAATAGGTACATCTTAATTTAAACCCACTTTTTATTTTAAAAAAGGTGGCACCCACCAAAACAAAACAAAAAATAATGCTTTAGTGTTTGGGCATTTAATCCACTATTTCTTTTTATGAACATAAACCATCCACTGGGTGCAAGGTGTTATTTTCTCCAAACCCTCCCATCACTATGATTTTATAAAAAATTATATGAAAATCTTCAATACACAAACTAGCTGAAAAGTGATAGGTGCTTATAAATCCATAAAGCTGTTAGCTGTTGCCATAATAATAACCTGTCATAGCCTTTACAAGATGAAATGACAGCAATTTTGCAAATGAAGAATGGGCTTAGAGATATGCAATGTTTATGAATTTAGTTTGGTTGTCACTCAAACATTATGAATATTACTTTTTAGAAAAATAAGAAAATGAATCCATTGATCTGAAAAAGGACTTCATCTGGGGGAAAATGCCTGGAATGTGATGGAGATTACAGAAGCCTAATTCTCTCTGAAATACTTGTCTTCTCCTTGCATGGCCATAAAAATGCCAAAACCTTTGATGAGAGACAGAGGCTATAGTACATTGGGTTTGGGGCAAAAAATTTGGAAAAATTCAATATAGGCAACCAAGTCAGAATAGCTGGGTAACTGGGCAACCATTCTGTCCCTTTTATTGTGTTACGAGTTGTCTCTGAGAAATGAGAATCCTCAAGCAGCCTAGGTTTTCATCTGTTACATAACAACAACACCATTATCCACCCTTCAACTTAAGGTCCCAGAACAAGTTACAATTAAAATGGCAACATTAAAAACAGTTTAAAACAAATCACAATTGCAAAAGTAGGGCGGGTCTTAAAAATATACATCTCAAGTGCTAAAGACCAGAGTAAAGAGGTGTGTCTTCATCATTCACCCAAAACAGTATAGTGAAGTTGCCAGACACACTTCTGTCGGGAGTTCCACAACTTAGGCACTGCCCCAGAGAATGCCCTTCCTGCAGCCAATCACAAGCCACAATTTGGTTTTCGAACGTTTTGGAAGTCGAACGGACTTCCGTAACGGATTCTGTTTGACTTCCAAGGTATGACTGTTCTTGATTCTGACCAAACTAAGCCTCCAAGGAGTATTTTAAATAAAAGCACATATTCTACTCATGCAAAAACACCCAGAGATGCATTTTAAATAAAAGGACACATTCTACTCATGTAAAAACATGCTGATTCCCAGACCATCTGCGGGCTGGATTGAGAAGACAATTGGGCCGGATCGGGCCTTAGTTTGCCTACCCATGCGCTAGAGGATTGTGAAAATTTGTACCTCAGGCTATTTAGACTTGTCTACCCATGTACTGAAACCAAAGGGACGCATTAGTTGCCCAATGTGAAATATATTTGGCATTATTTTCAGCTCTACCACCCCACTAAAAGATATAACTTGGGGTTCAAGGTTACCCGTTTGCCAATAATAATACTAATTTCTGTTACAATCTGCTTCCAGAACTTGTGTACACAGTTACATCTGCCAGTATGTTCCTTGTACCTTACAAGCCTGCTAGCTTAAGGGGGAAATAGCTACTACAATTTGTGGTAGTCAGATCAGGGTTAAAAACCTGTGGTGGACCACTTTCAAATTAATCTCCCTAACATTAGCAGACATAGACTCAAAGGGGCAAATGGACCAAGGAGTTCAAGCTGGCATGCCACACATGGTTCCTCACCTCTCTTCTATTCTCACAACAACCCAGTGAAGCAGGTTAGGCCAGTCACTATCTCTCAGCCTAATGTCATCCAGTGAGGCTTCTAATTGACTTGAACCCTGGTCTTCCCAGTACTAGCTCAAACCACACCGCTACACTGGATGCTATGATTCAGAGCAGACAGAAGGAAATACTTATTCATATAGGGCATAATTAAACTATGAAATTTCCTACCACACCAGGTAGTGAGGGTCACCCAACTTAGACAGCCTTAAAAGAGTATAGGAGGAATTTGTGGGGGGATAAGATCATCAATGGTTACTAGTCCAGGATCAGAGGAGGAGGCCTCTGAATGCTCGTTGCTCAGAAGCAATCATTGGTGAGGGCTATTCTTCTCATGCCCTGGGGTTCTCATAGGCATCTTGATGGCCACTGTGAAAAACTGGATGCTTCATTTGTTCCTTTGTAACAAAATCACTAAGACCAAATACATGCTACCGCTGCTGAACACTCAGGACTATTTATCATTGGGTGTGGGTGTGTGTTTGAAGACCCAACACAAATGTTAAAAGATCAGTTCCTGGTACAGGAGAAGAACTGGATTAATTAAAAACCAGTGGGTTTCTAGGTATTAGGTGAATAGAGATATTTAAAACACAGAATAAAGGCTTAGGACATCCCAAGATCTGAACAAACATGAATTAGGGTTTTTTTTTTTAAAGGTGGACTTTTGTAAACCACTTTGAATTTCTGCAAACTGCCTACGGATTTGCTCACAATCGCATGGTATATACCTGTTGTGAAACAAGGTAATACAGACGGTGCCAAGGATACTGTTTGTGCTGCTGAAATTGTGAATTCCATATGCACAATGTCAAACACTCTGCCACTGCATGCAAACTATACAGTGTAACAGACACATATATGAGTATATGTCAAAACTCTATTTACTCTTCTATTTCAGAAAAGTAATGGGAAGATCATGGGAGCCAGGAATGCATGTAAGCAAATACATGTACATACTTGCTGCATAAGAGGCTGCATCACAAGCACAAATGGAATATATATGCGCCCAATAGATTGTCCCACACAGAAAGGACGTATGTGGTGTGCGGGATCACAAAAATTCAAAGGAACTGCAGTGGCTCAATCTCAAGAGTGCACACATGTATTTCCAGTCCAAAGGGGATTGTCAGCATGGAATCACATGCGCAAGGAATCTCGGGGAAGAGAGAACTGGGCCATGGGAGTTTATGTGTTCTGTGTGCATTAATGGGTTCAGTTATTTACAGCACAATCCTAATCAGGTTTACTATTGAATTAAATGAGGCTTACTCCCAGGTAAGTAGGGTTAGGATTGCTGCCTCAGTTTTTGCAGTCAAATTGTAATACCCATCCTTGTCTCAAGACTGCTGCATGCATTAAAGTCTGTGCAAACATTGGCAGCCTATTAAGATCTCATTATGCATGTTCAGATATTATGCTTCCTGAAAAGAATGTCATCTCTCAATGTGTTTGAAGATTTTAATAGCGAGCCCAATGAGATGCAAACAATTAATTAAATGCCACAAGTTAATAAGACAAAATTGCAGTTTAGAAGGATTGAACTGGCAAACTTGGATAAAAATGGGATACTTTTACACAATATGTGCTACATGGTTTCTAAGTAGCTTCCTATTTACTCCACTCAGAGGGAAACTACAAAACTTTCCTAGTACACACCTTTAAATGTTTTTAGCAGTTCACGCTTCATTTTCTACTTCCAAAGAATCATCATCAAAATGAACCATAATCTTATATACTTGGGAGAGTGGCAGAATGGAAAGTGATTTGTTTTTTTAGTGTGAGCTATGGCACTCAGCTCAAAATTCAACATTTGGAACTTATCTAACCTTATGAATGAAGTAAAGAACTGGAAAGCTGAAGATTTTTCACAGTTCAAAGTTAGGGGTTTAATAATTCTGAATCACTCCAAGCTACAGAACAAGTCCAGAGCTCTAATCTCATCCAAACATTAATAAAATTGTGAAGTGTTTCATTAAATTGAAATTGCTAAGCAGAGTGTAGAGAAATTTTAAAATAATGAAATGTTTGCTATTACAATGGCCCTGCTATACTGGTTAATGGATCATTCGATCTCCCAATATTACAGCTTGGCTCCAGACTAAGGTTTACATTCAATTCACCAGCCAAGGTTTTTTTAAATCTAAAACTCCACCAAAAAAATTATGGATCGAAAAACATTATGTTGAAAGCTACTAAAGTCACGTGTTGGGGGAAAAAACCCCAAAACAAACCAAGTTCTTTTCCTGTTGCCCACCAATAAACAGTTTTCATAGTTTAACTTACTGGTGAACCCAACTCTGTAAACTGAAGAGTGCCTGAGAATACTCTGTTGTAGTAAAGGAGTTCACTGCTATGATTGTGCTTCAATTTCTTTATTTATGGGGGGAAACGTCAAGCTTAGCAATCTCTTCAACGTAGCCCATCCAGAAAAAAAAAGTAATCGCCTACAGGTAAATTGTTAATTTTATTTATTTGCATTTATATCTCACCTCTGCTTCCCAGAAGATCAGGGTGCTATTGTCTCTGGTCAATCAGGTTTTGCAGCTGTGCAATACTCCCCGCTCTGCTACAAAATCTTTTTGACTCAACTTGCCTGCAGGTCTTCAGATTCTGTGCACCATAATCATCCTACAAGCTGGGAGGTGGGATGGGGAAGAGCTGCATGGACTATTGTATTAGGTAAAAAGGTAAAGGTAAAGGACCCCTGGACGGTTAAGTCCAGTCAAAGGCGACCATGGGGTTGTGGTGCTCACCTTACTTTCAGGTCGAGGGAGCCAGCGTTTGTCCACAGGCAGCTTTCCGGGTCATGTAGCCAGCACGACCAAACCGCTACAGGCGCACAGAGGACTGTGACGAATGCCAGAGCACACGGAAATGCCGTTTACCTTCCCACCGCAGTGGTACCTATTTATCTACTTGCACGGGCATGCTTTTGAACTGCTAGGTTGGCAGGAGCTGGGACAGAGCAACGGGAGCTTACCTCGTCGCAGTGATTCGAACCGCTGACCTTCTGATTGGCAAGATCAGTGGTTTAGACCACAGCGCCACCCACGTCCCTACTATTATTCTATCTGGCAGGGTGGAAAGCAATGAGAAAATATGTAGGCCAAGATTGCACAGGGGAAGTCTATGATACTGCATCTGACCCGTACGTTTTATCCTTTTCATCCCATACCACCCTTTAAAATTATATACCCAATCTAACAAAGGGACAATATGAATGGACTCTCTGCGTCCTTCCTATGGCAAAATGACTGGTTTTGATGAACTGGAAGATATGTACAAATTTGCTACACACGGACAAGTTGCATACCAACACAGACTTGCCATGGACAAATTTAACAATATTTGGAATTCATTTTTATAAACACCATATTAGGTTAAGGTCTGGTTAGCTACAGTAACAATTTCCCCTCTTTTTTTGGTACACAATATCCTTTTCTGTTTTGTTTTCTTCATGGTTATTATTTCTTGGTTGGAGGAAGCAGATGGGCTTGTCCTTGCTGCTGCTTGCCCACCAGGTTTCTCTTACGCACAGCAACCCAGGTCATGTGGGCGGGGAGGGGGGGTTGCAGTGATTTTTAGGAAGTCACTAGCTTGCACCAGGTGTCCTACTGGGAGGATCCAGTTTTCTGAGTGCATATTCTGGAAGTTGGGCAATAGGGGCAGTACAGGATTCCTTTTGGTGTACCGACCTCCCAGCTGCACCAAGGATTCCCTGTCCGAGCTGCTTCAGGTCGTGGCGGATTTTCTCCTGGAGACACCTAGTTTGGTTGTCCTAGGGGATTTTAACATCCATGCCGACACGACCTTACAAGGGGCTGCTCGGGTCTTCGTGGAAAGCATGGCCTCCATGGGGCTGTCCCTGAATAAGTTTGGCCCAACTCATAGTCATGGACATGCCTTAGACCTGGTGTTCACCTCTAGTGACGTGGGTGATCTGACACTAAGTAAAAGTGAAACAAAAGAAGTGCCATGGTCAGATCACTTCCTGGTGCAACTGGACTTCTCTGCGACCCTTCCCCTCTGCAGGGAGGTGGGACCAATTCGGATGGTCCGCCCCCACCACTTAATGGATCCAAATGGTTTCCAGAAAGTGGTAGGGGATGCTTTATCCCATGTTGATGGCCTTTCAGCTGATTCCCTGGTGGCCCGCTGGAATGCGGAGTTGACCAGGGCTATCGACTGTCTGGCTCCAAAGCGCCCTCTCCGATTGCATGGAGCCTGGACAGCCCCGTGGTTTTCTTCAGAGCTGAGGGCAATGAAACAATCGCTGAGACGGCTAGAGCATCGGTGGCAGAAAACTCACTCCGAATCTGACCGGACACAGGTTAGAGCTCAATGTCGAGCCTACCAAGTGGCGATAGCGACAGCGAAGAAGACTTTCTTCACCGCCTCTATTGCATCTGCAGAAAATAGTAGCAGGGGACTCTTTCAGGTGGTTCGCAATTTAACGGAAACACCTTTACCACCGGGGCCTTGTAAAGACCCCAAGATCTCCTGCAACGATTTTGCAAAGTTTTTTGCAGATAAAATCACTCATATTCGGAAGGAGCTAGACACCACCGTGGGAGCAGGGCTGGGGCGGGAGAGTGCTAGAGCTCTGTCTGGTCAAGTTGCATGGAATCAGTTTCAATCCGTTACCCCCGAGGATGTGGACAGGCTGCTTGGACGCGTGAAAGCAACCACCTGTCTCCTTGATCCTTGCCCATCCTGGCTAATAAAAGCAAGCCGGGAAGGGCTGGGCGATGGGCTCTGCGGGGTGGTGAATGCTTCCCTCTGTGAGGGAACATTCCCAGATCCGCTGAAAGAGGCGGTCATTAAACCGCTTCTTAAAAAACCATATTTGGACCCGGCCAGTATGGCCAACTATCGCCCAGTCTCCAATCTTCCATTCTTGGGCAAGGTGATTGAGCGCGTGGTTGCTGAACAACTCCAGGCACGCCTGGAGGATGTGGACCATTTGGATCCCTTCCAATCAGGATTCAGGTCTCATCATGGGACTGAAACTGCCTTGGTCGCGCTGGTTGATGATCTCCGGCGAGCTAGGGACAAAGGTGAGAGTTGTTTCCTAGTTTTGCTGGATCTCTCAGCGGCCTTTGATACAATCGACCATAACATCCTTCTGGACTGTCTAGAGGGGCTGGGAGCTGGGGGCACTGTTATACAGTGGTTTCGCTCCTTCCTCCTGGGCCGTGTTCAAAAAGTGGTGGTGGGGGGGATGAGTGTTCAGACCCCTGGGCCCTCACTTGTGGGGTGCCTCAGGGTTCCGTCCTCTCCCCCATGCTTTTTAACATCTATATGAAGCCGCTGGGAGAGATCATCAGGGGGTTTAAACTGGGTGTCCATCAATATGCAGATGATACCCAGCTGTACCTCTCTTTCAAATCAGAAGCAGTGAAGGCGGTGAAGGTCCTGTCTGAGTGCCTGGAGGCGGTTGGAGGATGGATGGCGGCTAATGGATTGAAGTTGAATCCTGACAAGACAGAAGTACTGTTTTTGGGGGACAGGGGGCGGGCTGGTGTGGAGGACTCCCTGGTCCTGAATAGGGTAACTGTGCCCCTGAAGGACCAGGTGCGCAGCCTGGGAGTCATTTTGGACTCACAGCTGTCCATGGAGGCGCAGGTCAATTCTGTATCCAGGGCAGCTGTCTACCAACTCCACCTGGTACACAGGCTGAGACCCTACCTGCCCGCGGACTGTCTCGCCAGAGTGGTGCATGCTCTAGTTATCTCCCGCTTGGACTACTGCAATGCGCTCTACGTGAGGCTACCTTTGAAGGTGACTCGGAAACTACAACTAATCCAGAATGCGGCAGCTAGACTGGTGACTGGGGGCGGCTACCGAGACCACATAACACCGGTCTTGAAAGACCTACATTGGCTCCCAGTACGTTTCCGAGCACAATTCAAAGTGCTGGTGTTGACCTTTAAAGCCCTAAACGGCCTCGACCCAGTACACCTGAAGTAGCGTCTCCACCCCCATCGTTCTGCCCGGACGCTGCGGTCCAGCGCCGAGGGCCTTCTGGTTGTTCCCTCATTGCGAGAAGCAAAGCTACAGGGAACCAGGCAGAGGGCCTTCTCGGTAGTGGCGCCCACCCTGTGGAACGCCCTCCCATCAGATGTCAAAGCGATAAATAACTACCTGACATTCAGAAGACATCTTAAGGCAGCCCTGTTTAGGGAAGTTTTTAATGTGTGATATTTTAGTGTATTTTTGGTTTCTATGGAAGCTGCCCAGAGTGGCTGGGAAAACCCAGTCAGATGGGCAGGGTACAAATAATAAATTATTATTATTATTATTATTATTATTATTATTGTTGTTTCTTCTTCTTTTTGTGTCTTTTCTTACCCTGTGCACTTGTAATTTTGTACTTTTGTTTTTCAATAAAGAATATAAAATAAAATAAAAACCATGGTGAAGTGTTTAGTCAATACCTGGAAGGTAAATGTACATCCCTGGGCCCATGCAACTGCCTGCTAATAAAAGCAAGGGTTATATATTTACACAACATTTTAAATCTTAGATAGAAGGGTTTAAACAACCAGGATTATATTAGCACACATAATGAAAGAAGGAACTTAAGTTCCAAATAAACGTGACCTCAAAATGAAAGAATATTATATTCTGTCTTCTTTTCTTACTCATCACCTCTCAAAAATTTCTGAGTTATGGTGGTTAAGCCTAGTATATTTTTTGTAAGCAGGGGACTGCCATAAGACCAAAATTTCACCGTCTTTGCCCACTATTGATCCTAGAGATTGAGAAACTGTTGAGATGGCAGTGCAGTGAAGCTTGGTTTGGGAGAAAGCAATGCCCCTTGCACTACAGGTATGCTCATATGATTTGTGAGACTTCATAGTAAAGCATTGTGTTCCTTTCTGTGGGTGCTAGGGTTGCTTGGCCGCATGCCATTAGCAAGCTGCACATGCAATGGTATAGTTATGCCACTGCTCTGTGCATCCCTGAGCCACCAGGACTCATACTGACTGGCTGGCCCTAAGCAGAATCAGTGCCAAATGGATCTGAGCAGAAAGATTGTTCTTAGGTTCCTCCTCACCTATAACAGTTTCAACCATTTATGGTTCTGTCTCTCTTGTGGATACAGCACCAAACCCATGTGGCCTTGGGCAAGTCACCAGTTATCATGTTGTTCTCAGTCTGTAAAATGAAAATTATAATGGCATCCCACATACATAGGGTTGCTGGGATGGCAAAACTCGTGCATATTTTAAGTTGCTTTTAAAGTGTTTTCCTCTTGCTGCGATTTCTGATGCTCGCCCTCGCTTTCTCTGCTGCTACATTCCCTTGCCCCCATCCCAGCCTCTCTCCATTGCATGGCTTTTTCAGTCCTTTGCCTCCTGCCTCATGTCTGGATGACCCCCTCCTCCTCCTCTGGACCCTCTTCCTTTCCTTCCCTCTTTCACTCTGCCAGGATCCATCTCCTTCTTCCATTCTCTGCCTTTCTTTGCTTTCCAGACTCCTCCCTACCTCAGAGGGCTTCCATAGAGCTTTGGAAAAGCAGTGCCAGGGCTGCGGAAGCATCCAAGAGCCCTTACACTGCCTTCTCAAAATCAGGCAAGCTATGAGAAGGTGGCAGGGTCTACCCCCCAAAAAAATGCAAAAAAAGAAACCCTCAACAACTCTGTCCAGATTTTCACTTTTAGAAATATGGCAACTCTACACAATGTTATATTTACGGGATTAAATCCCCCTCTCCTGTCCACAGAAATCTTATCAGTGGAAAGGTGCAAGGGGTACCCTTTTAAGGATGAGATTTGGTGGCAATGAAAGCTCAAATGCCCAGTAAACCCAATTTAAATGACAGGTACAGGAGTTGTAAAGTTCAGGGTACCCTGTTGTGTCAAGTTTCTAAAACAAAGTGTTGGCTCAGTGACAGGCACTAAACCATCCATCTTGCCATCCCTTGCCTAGCACCTCTGGGTATGTTGCCTGTCAGAGCAAAACCACATATTATTCAAGAACGACTGCAATGCGTTCTACATGGGGCTACCTTGTAGAAGATAACTTGGAAACTACAATTAATCCAGAATGCAGCTGCCAGACTGATGACTAGGAGTGGCCGCCGGGACCACATAACACTGGTCCTAAAAGATCTACATTGGCTTGCAGTATGTTTCCAAGCACAATTCAAAATGTTGGTGTTGGGTTTTTTCCTGTATTTTTGTTGGAAGCTGCCCAGAGTGGCTGGGGCGACCCACTCAGAAGGGTGGGGTATACAAACCAACCAACCAACCAACCAACCAACCAACCAACCAACATTATTATTTCTGATTCTAAATCTCTTGGTAACAGTTAGAGCAACAGTGGCATGTCACTGGAAGTCGATGACCATACCAATGTGTGCATAAGGGACTCTGGGACAAACATCACCATGGAGAACAAACTTGCACATCAAATTTCTTATGAAAAAGGTGACACAAATCAGATCCTACTGTATTAACTAGGTAACTGATCAACTGCCATTTGGCTCCTTCTCTCTCTCAACTGCATCCATCCTCACCTTTCTGAACCTTTTGCAATCAAGCTGGTCATTCCTAAACAACTTAAAGGATTGATGCCACAGTTTCCAAGTTTCTCTCTTTTGTCTCCATTACTTTTTCCTTTGGGGGTCTTCACTTTTAGACTGAAAACCAGAGGGCAGGGACAGTCTTGTTCTTAATCTGTTCACAGTGCTTAGTAATTATAGGCAAGTGAGAAATAACAACTCCTTATCACAGATCACAAATTTACTATTGGAATGAACTCATCTTACAACTTACTGAAATATTCACATAAGTCTGTCCAAGAACTCCTGCTAACCGTATGACAATTTTCACCCCTATTCTTCTGTCCTCCCTTTTGCTTTCCAGTATGTTGATTCCCTCGATACCTGATTGCATCAGATTTTGTATACCGATCTGAAAACTGTCTATAAGTAAAAAGGGGGGAAATAGCTATGTGGTATTTTAAAACACTAACGCATTTCTGACATAAAATTTCATAGGTAAAAGCTACTTCAGCAGATGCAGGGGCAATATCCTACAGAGAGAAAAAAGGTTTCCCCGGAGACGTCTCAAGTAATAAACACTTTTACTTTAAGTCTTTCAGACTTTGGTGTCTATAAGGACTTCATTTGTTTTGACAATTAACATTAATTTGTATTTGAAAAACAGTTCTGTTAATATCCTGTAACACTAGCGGGGATCATTGTACTGGCTTTCACTAGCACAATGGTTTCACTGAATACAACCCTAAGTGTCATAGCTGAGAAGGGATCTGATTTTCTGTTTCCTTGGTCTATTCCCAATGCTCAGCCCATGGTACCACCTGTGGCAACAGTTCCTAAGCCCTACTTAGCCAGGCAACAGTTTGCTATGGATTTAAGTATGCCATCTAATCTAGGTCAAACACTGAAGCTCTACTGCAGAAAGCGAAATACAGATGTACCACACTTCATTTGATCAAGGACAGCAGCGGCACGTCCGAAAGTACTGAGTAATCAAGCGGTTCATATGCATACACAAACCTTCACACATCTTGACTCTTGCCACCACTTTCAGCAAAGCACGACTTAAATGCCTGTAGACATTTAAGTTATGTTATATTGGATATGCTTGAAAATTAGTGTGGACAATGGATGTAGAAAGGAGGTAAAAAGTGATACGTTATTTCAAGAGTCCTGTGTACATGTGCCTCAATGCACATATGTAGATTTTGGAGGAAAAATCTACTTCCAGTAGCAAGCTTCCTGTGCAATGCCAGATAGCACTCAATAGATTCCTGTGTCTGAGGCAGGAAGTCAATGTGTACTCAGCAAGCCTTCAAATCAATGTCGGCCCAAGTATCTTGACCAGAGAGATGCTTATTGGACACTCTGGAACACTCAGTTTCATAACACATGCAGCCTCACCCCATCCCTGTTTCCTTGGGAGAAACTATTGATCTGCTGAATGGGGCTTACTCCTAAGTAAGTGGGGACAAAACGGAAGCCTAAAAAATATCGCTGCAAACTGAGAATGGCATTAGCTAACATTGTGAGAGGAGGAACCGCACTGAGAGATCCACCAACGTAGCAACTTTCAGGATTCCTGAAGTTCATGGCAATAGCAGGATCAGCAGGATGGGCAAAACTGCACAGAAGTTGCAGGCTGGTTCTGGCACATTACACTGTTCCTGCTTCACAGTCTCCTGCTCCCTGCTGCCACAGAGTGGTAGCTGCAGGAACTTCAGGCATGCCTCAGCATGCGCCCAGACTGGGAGGATGCTATCACTAGACTACAACGTACCAAACTTTAAATAACTTTTAAGATCCTTGGGTGCTTATATTTTTAAACGAAACTCAATTCTAAGTAGGCAGAGATAATTTGCTTGTTAAATATATGCTTTGATGAATAGCGATCTTTAAAAAAAAATAATACTGAAAATAACACCCATTGCATATTTTATACTTAAACACGTTTATACCAGTTTCTTTTATCATCTGAGGGAGTGGGTCAGGTCAAGCTTCCCTTAAAAGTTCTATTCTCACACATTTTCTTACACAATGGCATTCTGGTATCATACACAAGTGACCAGATTTTATATAATGGATTTGTAAAAAAAACCAGCAAAGTTGTTTTTCATAACTATTCAAAAATGTATGAAAAATGAAGGTGGATGATAACAAAAACATCAATTCAGAGAGATTAGCACTGATAGAAGATGCTATAATTATATGGGTTATTTGAAAAGCATTCTAAGAATTATATACAATGGATCCACTGAAGGAAAAATGCTTTAAGTAGTGATACATAATTTTTTTTATTTTTTTAAAAAATCATCTCTCTTTCTACTACAGTTTCAGAGGCTTAAAGATTCCTACCTGTTGGAGGAAGACAGTCTTTCCAATCAAAATAACCTGCATAAATGCCAGGTTCCAATGAGCCTACTATCGGATCAGCCTTTAGTTCAATGTACATTTCAAACAGTCGTTGATCAAGTTCTTTTAGTGAGTCCATGCTAACCTAAAACAAAAAGGTACATATATGATTATTTAAAATAGTATTATTGTGTGTAAATCTCCTCTCATTTACTAAAAAAAGCCAGGCATCTAATACGTTTATAATGTTACACAGTGTATATTTTGGAAGTCAATATTTCTGTTTAAAAAAATGAACAAAGAGCCAAGAAGCTTCATAAGAAGCTGGCAGATTCCTCAAAGTCAGATGGATGGTATATTTTGCCAGCCAGAATAGTATATATTCCTTAATCGTTCACTTGGACTGAGATGTTGTCCTGTCTGCTAGGATATGCGGAAAAGCTTCTACCTATTGATTTCTCTTCTTTTTATAGAAACCTGACTGAGTGAAGACCCAGGAATTTGGTAGTAAGATGATGAGCAACCAAGAAATCCCTTTACAGGGAGGCTCACAAAATGCACAACTGAGGACATTGGCCAATACTTCCCCAGCCTGAAGGCACCGGGAATAAATTTGTGACAACCAAAGGGCAAAATTAAAAGTATGTTGGACTGGGCACTTATGGATGATATGCATCAAAGCCTTATTATATTCAATTCAGGTGAAGCTGTGCTGAAACAAGAATGGGAATAATAAGTAATGACAAAATTGTAACATCACAGATGTCTATATAGTATGATTTTGAGTCCTAAAGACTCAAAAAAATCTAAAGTTTTAAGTTCCAGATATGAAATCTGACTGAGTACTTCAAAAAACAACTTGGTAACAATGTAAACAATCTGTTTAGGGAAGCTTTTAATGTTTGATGTATTATAGTATTTTAATATTTTTTTGGAAGCCGCCCAGAGTGGCTGGGGAAGCCCAGCCAGATGGGCGGGGTATAAATAAATAAATTATTATTATTATTATTATTAAAGTTAAAAACAACAACAAAACCAAATTCTCTAGATTTTAAAAAAAAAATAGAGTTTAGGAACAAGATGTAGAAACTACAGCATATATGCTTCTGAGCAACTGCAGATTAAATTTCTATTCAGTGGTGCTAATCTTATTTATAATTTATTTTGGAAGCCTACTGAAAACTGAGACTGAAAGAATTGAGATCAAATACTTACTTGAGTGATTTTTTCAGCTCCTTGGAAGCCATGTTTCTCAAAGTGTTCAGCTAGGTTTAGGAAAGTGTGACGTTCTAGATAGCAGCAGTTGCTAAGCACAATTAAAAGTCTCCGCTCCTAAATCAAGGAGGATTTCAACAAGAAAAATGAATTAACGGTACAAGAGAGGCACAGAGGTAAACAATTTTGCTAAGAAAGCAATTGTTATTTAAGACAGAAATCAGGCTAAGGTTACAAATTATGACCATGGGGCAATACTGAGACTTTAAAATAGAATATTCTGAAAGACAAGTGTAACCTTAACATGGGCACAAAACACAGTGTTCAGATGAATTGCCAACCTATTTGCATAGGTTATACAGCACTGTCCCCAACCATGAGATTTTTGCTGCAACACTGCCTACCTGACCTTGAGTGGGCAGTGGAGTTTCTGTATCATTGCTATTTGGCTACCACTTCCATAAGGTAGAGGCCATTTTTAACTCCTCAAAATGTACTGCTAATCTCTCTTTGCCATAACTGAAGCTGTTTACCAGAGGTCTAAATAGGGGAGTTCGGAACATAAATAGAATTTTCGATAGTGCTTTCATCTTAATTGCAACTAATCTGTCCATAATAGCAACATTTAGCTTCCACCCGGACAAAGCCTTATATATTTGATCCCACACAAGGCCATACTTAATGATGAAAAAAATAATACATACAGTGGTACCTCGGGTTACATACGCTTCAGGTTACAGACTCCGCTAACCCAGAAATAGTACCTCGGGTTAAGAACTTTGCTTCAGGATGAGAACAGAAATCACATGGCGGCGGCGCAGCGGCAGCGGGAGGCCCCATTAGCTAAAGTGGTGCTTCAGGTTAAGAATGGACCTCCGGAACGAATTAACTTAACCCGAGGTACCACTGTATTTAGATTTTAGTTCTATGTATGCCCAAATACATGACTGAGAAATAATGCACCTGAAAATTTAATAACATGGAGAACTCCTTTTGGATCTTGGGAGCGATATGAAAAGACATGGGATTCTGATTATTATTTTTAAAAAAATCTACCTTCAGGCCAGTAACCAATTCAGACTCAACACCAACTTTTAAGTAGATGAATAAAGGGCTCAGAAAAGGTAAGAGCGATACCACTCACGTCGATTCCTAGTAAGTATTCCTTTGCTTTAATTTTAACAACTTTGATTTCTGGATTGTGATGCAGCTTTTTGTTACACCAGCATAATTTACACTGGCGCATATGATGCTAGCTTCCTATCATTTGGATTACTCTGCCCGTATGTGTACGTAAAGGTAAGTCACACTTACCAAAGACAAACTGGAGTCTTCATGGATACTTCCAAATAAATCTGAAGATGAAACATCAGCTGAAAGACTGAAAGATTTTGTAAAAAGTTACTGGTGAAGTACTTGTTCTAAACACTTAAGAATGTATCTCTACGTTACTAACTCAAATTGGGTTTACACCACTTAAACCCAAAGAAAAACAGGTTGCCTATTTGTAACTGCGGTTGTTGCAAGTGGTCATCTGTGAAGTCAGATTTTATCTATGCAGTAAGGGATCTATGCCCATGCAAAGCCCCATTAAAGAACTTTTAAGAGCTTGGTGATAAAAGGTTTTGGAAGGAAGCCTGCTCCCACACCTCAAAGGGCATGGGTTCTCACCTTCCTGTTCAGCTTCTTCTTCTTCACTGTCACTGAGGCAGCATCTGTAGGAATCTTCTGTTCCCACTCTTTCAGTGGGTGGGGAGTGAGCTAGGCCTTATTTCAAATATAAAGACATACCCCCTATATGAGACTGCACAGATCCCACAAAGAACCTGTAGTTCAGAAAAGGTGCTGAGAATGGTCTGTAAGAATTCTTAACCTCCCTCACAGAACTGCAGCTCCCAAGGAAGGAATGATTCTGTTTAACAGTATTATGCACTTAGACCAGGGATGCCCAAACTTTTTTCAAGGAGGGCCGGAATTGATGAAGTGAACACGCATGAGGGCCGACCAAGGTTGTTGATTTTTTTTTTATTGAAGTTGAGCTTTTTTTTTTTTACAATTTTAACCCAAAGTTGCCGAGCTTCTTTTAGGATTTTACCCCAGGACATATACTGCCACGGGGATAAGATTGACTGGCGGGCCAGATTAGGCCCCTGAAACAGACTTTGGACATGCCTGACTTAGACCTTTTGGAGTATGGCTGGAATACAATGGGACCTCTGGAGTTAACAGCTCATGAACAATCTCGGCCTAAGTCATGGACTGGAAACATATGGCCCTCCAGATGTCAGATTTAAATTGCCATTTTCTCCAGCAGGCATAGCCAACAGCCATGAATGATGGAAGTTGTCATACAATAACAATCCGGAGGACTACAGGTTTGCCATCTCTGGCCTAAGCCATCATTTTAAAGTCTTTTGTTCAGAAACATAATATCTAAATTAAAAAAACACCATAGAAACAACTCCAAAAACAAGAACCAGAACACTGGAAGAATACCAATAAACTAAGACTAGCTAAAGATGCTGCTGAATAGATATGCTTTAGTGTTGGCAGTTGAGAGGGAATGAGGGAATGAGCAGGAACTCTGCCTCAGATGATTTCCCTTAATGAAAAGCATGGCACCCTTCTCCATGGGGAAATGGTATTCTACTCTTTGCATGCACATCAACCAGTAATGCAGGCTTCCTCCACCTCGGCCCTCCAGATGTTTTGAGACTACAATTCCCATCATCCCTGACCACTGGTCCTGCTAGCTAGGGATCATGGGAGTTGTAGGCCAAAACATCTGGAGGGCAGAGGTTGAGGAAGCCTGCAGTAACGCAACCAGAAACCACTTGTTGAACTTTGGAATAAGTAGCACACGGATTACTGCCAAAAAGACCCTGACCAGATTATTTTACTTACTGTGTATTATCTACATCACTATCAGGCTTGGTACTTAGCTGTTCCAGGCAGTCAATGAATACCTGTGAAGAATGAACGGAGGGGGGAATCACTATTTAACATCACTACTTTGACTATTAGGAACATCATTAGCCAATGGTAAACTCTCAAATCGCATATTCATAGCATTTCCCCCCTTCACTCTCACAACCTGCAATTTAACCAAATTTTAATGGCCTGTGTCATCACAGTTTTTGTATTTTATTACTCAGACCTCTCCACTTGAGAGCTGAAATTAAACTAATAGAAAGTATAATCTACGGCAACAAACCCACACTTTTATAATAAGTGGATGCCTGTACCAATGGTTGCAGTTCTTCATGTTTCAGTTGCGCCTGTTGCTAAAAGAAGGAACTACACATTATGAGGAAAACACACCCCAGCTCTGTCTTTTCTTCAAAAGGCAAATGCAGATGGAGGATAGACTTGCAGGAAGAAATCGGTGGAAGAAGTTGTTTAATCCTGAAGCAGGCTTTAAATAGCACACACTGTTCTTGGTTGCACAAAGCAGTTGTGTATTTGTGTATCTGAAATGTGAACTCTTCCCTCTCTCAAATCTGCAGGCCTCAGTTCAGACCCCTCTGTTCAGCTACATGGCTTGGTCATTTGCAGCCAGGCCTCCCTCTTACTCATGATCTCCAGTTGTACATGGAAGAGGCAGCGTGCATGCAATTCTGAGTCAGGACTAGCTCTAAGGGAGCGTCGCACAACACAAACTCATATTTGAGAGGGAAGAGTTCACATTCTGAGCTACCTACTCTTGAACCCTCTAACCCACCCCTAACTGAATTAGACTAAATGCTAAATGTATGAAAAGCAAATGCTCTCCTCGATTTCTCAAGTAGGTAGAATTCAAAAGACACACATTTACTGCTTAGAGAACTGACTTAAGCCACACGTTTTTATTACCTGCATAATATCAGTGCTCAGTCGGCACACCTCTTCCTGTATTTTTGGATGCTGAAAAAGCTAAAGAGACAGAAAATGGTAACTGAAAAAAGCAAGCAGGTAAAAAAAACCTTTTAAATTAATAAGACAAAAACATGAGGACAGCATATTATGGTGATAGAGTAGAACAGTAAAATCTTAAGGCCAGATTTAGAACTTCCTCTTCGCTCTATCTCATGCCATTCCTGGTTATGTTAGAATGAAGAAAATGCAAAGACAGGGTGGAAGTTATATGGGAAGAGCAATGCTAATGTCATTTTTCCAGCATTACCATTGTTTATATGATGCAGTGGCACTACAAATAGTATTTGAATAACCTCTTTACTTATCTGAATAGCATTATTAGGAATTCCTTATACAGTGGTGCCCCGCAAGACGAATGCCTCGCAAGACGAAAAACCCGCTAGACGAAAGGGTTTTCCGTTTTTTGATGCGCTTCGCAAGACGAATTTCCCTATGGGCTTGCTTTGCAAGACGAAAATGTCTTGCGAGTCTTGCGATTTTTTTCGCTCCCCCCCCTTTTTCTAAGCCGCTAAGCCGCTAATAGCCTTTTAGCCGCTAAGCCTTTAATAGCCGCTAATCCGCTAAACCGCTAATAGCGCTAATCCGCTAATAGGGTTGCTTCGCAAGACGAAAAAACCGCTAGATGAAGAGACTCGCGGAACGGATTATTTTCGTCTTCCGAGGCACCACTGTAATCCCTTCCATTTATCCTGAGGAGTGTGTAAGGAACAGATTATTGTTCTATATACGTAAGAGGTTGAGATGATTTCAGTGTCCATCATGCTATTCATACCCTTGAATTTCCCCAAACACGACCTGACATGACTTACGCTGGTCTCTCCAGGTTTGCAGTCCAGGACACCTTTAAGCGACTGCAGAGAATGCACAATACACTGCTCAAACTGGGATGGCTAAAAGGTAGAGAATAAACAAGAAATTACTTCTGAAACCTAGAAATCATGACTGCAGTGGAACAGTCCTGGTTTCCAATCAACCATCTATTTAAAGCTCCCGCTCTCAATGTCCAGTCAGACCATACAGGGATTTATATGCTCGTTATATTGTCTAACAGCTATAGTGCCATGTTAACTGGAAGTCAATGCTGCTGACCATTTGCGATCTCATTATTAAAAATACCCAACCTATCCAGTTAACAATACAGGGCTCTCTTCTCCCCTTAACGAATTGCAGGCTGAGAAATAGTAACACAGCAAGCTTCAAGACTGAGTGGGAACTTGATCCTAGTCTGATATGCCACTATATTTTACTAGCTCTCCATATACTGATATATGTATAAATTTAAATAAATGTAATTGCATTTGTTAACATTGATCCTGGCCTATCTTTTTTTTTTTTAAGAATATTTATTCCAATTTTAAAATTACAGAAAAAGAAAAAAATAGAAAAAGAAAAACAAATCACATACATCTTACAAAAAAACGAACAGTACAAAGAAAAATACAAAAGACAGAAAATCACAATAAAAAAGTAACAAAAAATCAAATTAAACCATTAGAACCGTCTTCCCATTTACTTATTTCCATGACTTCCTCTCACCTCTCTGCTTTGTATTCTAGTTTGAATCGTATCTCCAGCAAGTCCTTCTAACCTTCTTTTCATTTACTTATTTTAACATTCGAATCATATTTACTTCTTCCATTATACTCTGTCTGCCAATACGGTCTAATATTCTTCTCCAACCTTTTCTAACATTCTTTTATATTACAGTATTTCTGAAGATATATTTTAAATTTTTTCCAATCTTCTTCCATCGACCCTTCTTCCTGATCTCGAATTCTGCCGGTCATCTCAGCCAGTTCCATATAGTCTATCACTTTTCTCTGCCATTCTTCTCGGGTAGGCAATTCTTGTGTCTTCCAGTATTTCCCAATAAGTATTCTTGCCGCTGCTGTCGCATACATAAAAAAATTCCTGTCTTCCCTTCGCACCAATTGGCCGACCATGCCCAAGAGGAAGGCCTCTGGTTTCTTCAAGAAAGTATATTTCAATACCTTTTTTAGTTCATTATATATCATTTCCCAGAAGGCCTTGATCTTTGGGCACGTCCACCAAAGGTGAAAAAAAGTACCTTCGTTTTCTTTACATTTCCAACATTTATTATCAGGCAGATGATAAATTTTTGCTAGCTTGACTGGGGTTAAGTACCACCTGTAAATCATTTTCATTATATTTTCTCTTAAGGCGTTACAAGCCGTAAATTTCATACCTGTGGTCCATAACCGTTCCCAGTCAGCAAACATGATATTATGCCCAACATCTTGCGCCCATTTAATCATAGCAGATTTAACCATTTCATCCTGTGTATTCCATTTCAACAGCAGATTATACATTCTTGACAGATTTTTGGTTTTAGGTTCTAACAGTTCCGTTTCCAGTTTAGATTTTTCCTCCTGGAAACCAATCTTTTTATCTAAGTTAAAAACCTCCCTTATTTGATAATAATGCAGCCAATCTCGAACTTTAGTTTTTAATTTATCAAAGCTCTGCAATTTTAATTTATCTCCATCTTGTTCTAAAATTTCACAATATTTTGGCCAGTTTGTCTCCATATTTGTTTTTTTCAGAGCCTTAGCCTCCATTGGTGACAGCCATTGATCCTGGCCTATCAGGACAAGATGACTAGGGCATGTATCAGAGTTTTCACTGATATGAGGGGATAGAAAAGGGTGGGATTTTCACAGAAGAGTGAGAAGAAATGAGGCTACTTTTCACTAGCAACTCATGAATGGGGTTAAGCTACTATATCCTCATAACTCACCCATTGAAGTATATTAGGCTGAAACGAAGACTAGGCCCAAGACCCCCCAGCCAGTTTCATAGTGAGCAAGGAGTTGGACTTAGATACAGAATCCATTATTCAATACGGATGCCTAAAGACATAGCAGCATACCCACCAAACTGGTTAAGCCTTCATTGTCCACCACCCAGTCTTCTTTTTCAGCTAATCTCTTTACATCTGCAAAAGGTGACAAGTGTTTGGATGGTTATTTTTCTATTAAAAAAAAAAAATTAAAAATGAGGAAAGCCCTCTGTCTATCACTGTAGTGATTTGTCCTCCAAATACATTGCCGCTGGTACCTTAAAAGGATGGAAGCAGCTTTATTACGCATCAAACATGCTTACAGCAAGGCAAGTCAGCTAATTATAGGCATGTAACAGGTTGGATATAAACCATGCTGTGTCACAGAGATTATGTGTGAAATAACTGCTTTATGATACAACACTAATGCAGCATATTGAATCCACAAGTGTGAAAATGACTGTTGCAAAGACCGATACTTGTAATCCTTTGCTGAATTGTCATTTCTACTTGTAATATGATGACACAGCCATACACCCAGTTTACTAAAACACTTGAAAATAAGAGCATTGAATGGTATGCTTGACATATATGAAGGTAAAAATCACAAAGAGGATAACAACATTTAGGGGGGAAATCCAACCAGAAGGACACTCGTGTTATACACCCAACAAGACAGATAAATAAAGTGCATTTTACTACCTTCAGCTGTATGCTGTAATGTGATCATTATACAGCGAACTCTGAGATCCAAAATAAGATCCTGGATGATCTGAAGCATATCATTTGGTATTTCAAGCGCAGCAAGAGATTCATAACTAAGCCTGGAGAATGGGGAAAATAATGTGAAGTTATAGTTTTTGATGTAGTTCAGATGCTAAAGGGAGTCATAATTTCTTGAGACCCCTAAGATTTGAAGAGAAGTAGGCTTAAAAAAAATAACAAAATCACAGCACCTCCCTCTTTTCTGTGAGAGCCACTATGCAATCATTATTCATCTTTACTGGGTACTGAATTCCATTCTCAAACTCAATACACTCTGCACTACCAACTGCTGACAAAGGGAGGCCACTTCAATCTCGGACAGTGTGTGATCCAGCTGCTAAGCTCCCCTTCCTTGCCTTAGAAGACCTAAGCAGCTGCTGTTGCCTGGGAGCAATGGAAGATTTGCCTCCATCACAGAGCTGAGCAACTTCTAGCTGCTCAGCTCCTTTCCTTTGGATTAGAGGATCTCAGTGGGAGCAGTTACCTGGATGACACCAGGGAAGAACAAGGATCATTCAGAAAATGCTGTCTGAATAATCCTGGGACTCAGCTATACAGCTGCAAATAGGAAGCTTTAAGTGTGTTATACCTGTACAAGCTTTAAGTGCAATATACAAATGTGACACTAGATGGCGATACAGAGCTATGTAAAATTCAATGTATTTTTCAAAACCTTTTTTTAAAAAAGCATTTTCACAGCGTTTTTATATGTGTGTAGATTCCACCCTGGCTTCATATGGACGTAACAATTTCCATTCCTGTTTGGGTAGAATCACTTGAAGAACTTTTAAGAGCTGTTTTGATTGTGTTCCGGAGCTATAAACTAATATTTAAGCATTCTAAATAAATAAATATTTTCTCCTTATTTGTGTGTGGTCCCAAGAAGCCTAGAGGTGACAATACTGATGCTTTGATAACACACTCTGGTTTTGTTTTGTTTTTTTGTCACGGTTGCTTGGCAATGCTATAAATCCATCTGCTCCCCAACCCCCAGCTAACAAGCTGATGCCTGATTCCATCTTTTGAGTGCTTCCCATTTGCCATAATTTCTATAAATACTATTTGTCAGCAATCTACTCCAGTAAAGGTACTGAGGGGACACCTGGATAGTTGCACTGCTTAAATACTATTTACACCTTCTTGCCTTTGCTCTCTGTGTCTCAGCCATCCATTTCCCTGGGTTGTTGATCTGGATCAGGGCCAAGCTGTCATAACACCATGACTCCCAATTGTTTGGCTTCACACAGGACCCACGACTGTGTCAGAGAACAGAGCTTACCAAAGCTTAAACCCTAGCCACTTATCCCAATGCACACAGGTGTTCTAGTGAGTTACCATAGTACTTACCTAACTGTCTGGATGACATGAGGTAACCATTGGCCAGAAAGTTCAGATTTCATCTCCCAGCCACCATATTCTCTCAGTTCACTTTCTCCAAGGCTGAATGGAAGCAAAGCACCACGGATCAGTTTGACCAGGGACTTCATCACTTGCTGAATCATCATCTACAACAGGAAAAGGAAACATTTCGTGGATAAACACCGGAACACGTGTAACATGTTGTGTTTTATGTAACCAGTTAATTCATAAGATCAGGGCTTTTTTCAGATGGAAGTCACTGGAACTCAGTTCTGGCACCTCTCAGGTCAGTACCATTGCCATTAAAAGAGAACAGGGGAGACATTCATGGTGAGTTAACTGCTAAATTGTTCTACTTATTTCTAGTTCAATGCATGTATCAACTAAAACAACAACAGACAATAAATGGGGTTTCTCCTGTTAATTTCCCACTCTCCTCCAATTTTATTTAACTTATACCTAATGTGCAATAGACAATGCAAAGGATATTATGAGAATAATATGTGAATGTCCAGAGAATCTACTGCAGGTCTGCCACATCAGAGAGAGCCATTTCCTGCCCTGCCTAATTGCACCAGCTATCTGAAGGGCAAACAAATGGTTGAAGCATGGTGCTAGGCCCAGTAAGGATGGAGAGCTCATAGAGCTTTAAAACCAGTATCTTCTTGATTGAGTGGTAGCAGCATGAGTGCACTGAGGGCTGTATGTCTTATTAGGCCATCCCATTACAAAATATTATTAAAAATAAACCTCTGCTGGTCTTCAAAGGTTTTACACCCTTCCACTTTGGGTGGCTGCACACCTACTTACCTTGAAATCATTCTGTCTTTGTCTAGCGTTCTTCTTTGATCTTTCCATTTGGCCTGATTTTTCGGCAGTCTTGGGAAACAGAAAAACAACAACAGAGATACTACGGCTGATGGCCATTGCAAATATTCGCCTGGAACAAATCAGCAGGTCTGTGAATTCTATCTTAGTAATGTTATATGTTCAGGTTAATTCTTAATAGACAAAGTCTGATTAGTTTAAGAAACAGTAGAAATTCATGCTTAGATCAAACATATCAACATGGCAGAAAACTTTGGCAAATTAATAAATCAAAGAAGACTAATGTAGTAGTGTAGTAGTAGTAATAGTAGTAGCAGTAGGTTTCCATAGCCACTCTGGGCGGCTTACAGCATATCTAAAAACAAAATAAAAACATCAAGCATTTAAAACCTCCCATTACAGGACTGCCTTCAGATGTCTCCTAGAAGTTGTGTAATTCTTTATCTCCTTGACATCTGAAGGGAGTGCCTTCCACAGGGAGGGTGCCACTACTGAGAAGGCCCTCTGCCTGGTTCTCTGTAACTTTGCTTCTCACAGTGAGGGAACCACCAGAAGGACCTCAGTGTCTGGGCTGAATGATGGGGGTGGAGACACTCCTTCAGGTATACTGGGCCGAGGCTCTTTAGGGCAGGCACCCCCAAACTCGGCCCACCAGATGTTTTGGGACCATAGCTGTCAACGTTTTCCTTTTTTTAAGGGAAATTCCCTTATTCTGAATAGGATTCCTCGCAAGAAAAGGGAGAAGTTGACAGCTATGTTTGGGACTACAATTCCCATCATCCCTGACCACTGGTGCTGTTAGCTAGGGATGATGGGAGTTGTAGTCCCAAAACATCTGGAGGGCCGAGTTTGAGGATGCCTGGATTAGGGCTTTAAAGGTCAGCACCAACACTTTGAATTGTGCTCAGAAACGTACTGGGAGCCAGTGAAGATCCTTTAGGACTGGTGTTATATGGTCCCCGTGGCTACTCCCAGTCAGCAGTCTAGCTGTTGCATTCTGGATTAGTTGTAGTTTCTGAGGCACCTTCAAAGGTAGCCCCACATAGAGCAGTAGTCCAAGCGGGAGACAACCAGGGCTTCTGCTGGAGAGGAGCACCCCAATGCAGAAGTCAATGGGGTGTCTCAGATCTGCTGGAACTTGTGCAGACCCTGCTGCCACCATGTGATGGCAACAGGTCCAATCTAGGACTCTTCACTGTGCTAGCTTGGAAGCTGCCACAGTGAAGGGGTATTTTCCCTGGCTCCTCCACCACCACCTTGTGCCCTGGGCCTGCACAAGAACTAGAGCGGTGGATGCACTTTATCCAGTCTTGCTGCTGCTGTCCAGGGGTCAGGATTACAGCCTTCACATATTGTTACAAGTGAATGACATCTCATGGACAGTAGTGATGATTGCAAAACTGGAGTTTGGAAAAATGCCTCTTTATTATTTTATTATTTTAAACGATAAAACTTGTATTTCTTTTTTATTTTTAAAAAGTGATTCTAATATGGGTGAAACTAAAACGGCAGTAATGGAGTTCACATTTCCTATATTACATTCAGGTATACAGAGACAAGTCTGTCAGCTACAAAAAACCCTTTTTTTATACTTTCCACTTTCTAAAGTAATATTCAGACACTGCCTACTAAGAATGAGCCTAAGTATGTACTGCCCCATTTAAATATTTGCTAAACATAGGAAGCTGATTCAACTCGGCCTGTCTGTATACCTTGCAAATTTTCAATATTCATTAAACCTGTTTTGCTTACTTCCTGTGTTGTTCAGTCTAGATAGGCTGATCAGAGGGAGAATGAGACAGGGCAATGGATGACGCCATCTTTGTGCAAGGAGTTAAAATTAGATGTCCTCTGCTCCCTCTTAACCCTATAGATTCTAGAAACACGTAAAGGTGCACCAAAGCTACTGATTCCCTTCCACCCACCACTGATTTTGCTGAACAGTTAACACAGAGGTCAGTATAGGAAGGTGCTTAAGTACCAACGGTTAGTTCTGTGTACAGATTCAATCTGTAGACAGAAATGGGTCTCCGTTTAGCTACAAACCTTCTGTTGAAAAAAACTGAAAACCCGAACCAAAACGTGTGTGTTTTTAAAGAAATACAGATCACCCTTATAACTTCGAGAAAATAAATCACAGTTCCTTTTATTACTGGTCGTTTCCTTTCAATCATTGCTCATCACTTTCATGACTACATGAGGCCCCTGCGGGGTTTTTTTTTTTTTTTTTTTGCTTCTTTGTGCCTCAGTGTCTATGCTCAACTGTCCTTTTAGATGTAAATTGTCAGAAATTCAGAACAGCCATAAAAATGATGGGCTAAGTGGGATGAAACCCCAAACTGTTTCTCTCCCTGCCTGCTTAAGTGTGGACTTTGTTTTAAGGCACCCAGAAGTGCCCTGGATGTTGAACTTTGGGTGCATATGAAAGTCCAGAAGTCAAACATACTAGAGGAAAATAATGGAGGAGCCTTCCCTCGTCCTCTCAGAAGATGGGGGGCTCCAGGTTTGGGGGGCACAATGTTTAATGCCCCTCTAATAGGTATGAGAACTCCTCCTTTTCAGCCCTCTCATCTGCCATACAGAAATCCAGGGTCAGTGGCAGTTGTGGCTGATCTTCGGTGTGGTAGTGGAAATAAGGTAAAGGAGGGGAGCTGTTGTCAGGACTGCCATGCAGGGGGACAGAGGGACCCAATCCCCTCCGCCATGCCCACCATCAAGAGAGGGAAGGCATGCCAGAGTAGCAGGGGCCCTCCCTGTACCTTTGGCAGATGATCAGTGTTGCTAATCACTGGTGCTGGTCTGCAGCAGAACCAGACAAAAAAGGCATTATTATTATGTATTGGGTTTATATTCTGCTTTTCTCCCCAAGCGCTCAACGCAGTATACTTGGATCTGCTTCCCCCTCCTTTCCTCCACCAAATCTTTCCTCAGAAGAGCCCTGAGACATAGGTCAGGCTTAGAAATAGTGCTTTGTTTGAGGTCATTCAGTGAGGTTGGGGAGATATGAACCTCAATATCCCCAGACTAATTTGATACTCTAACCACTAGACATATTGGATCTCAAGGAGTGTAAGGAAGCAGTTTCAATCCAGTTGCATTGACAAGTCTCAGACCGGCTGTTCCAAGGCTCTTCACGGAATGGATCATCTGTTTTGGCTAGCAAGAGGGAACTGAGAGAGCACAAAGCATGACTGATACATAAACAAAAGAAACCTGGAGAAAGATGTCATGCCCCTCAAAGAACTGTATACAGCTGAAAGTATGGGAAAGACTGAATGCCATACCTCACTAAAGAGGCTCCCATTCACATAAGAAATCCAGAGTTTCCAGAAGTTGGGGAGCTGGCTTACAACAAGCTTTGTTAGCTTTTCGACAAATGCCACCTGCTGAGGAGCTTTAAATCGCCAAGCTGGAAAAGGGGCAACAAAATCAGCCGTTAACTACTGAAGGATCATTGGTAAGGAATTGTTTTCAATTGTAGATGTGTCATCGGAATTCGTCTGCTTTACAAGTTTAACTTTAGGCAATTACAGAGGTGCTCACATCAAGAAGGAATTTTAACTGATTAACAACCATCTGAGAAACATGCTGCTATGAGGGGCCGGCACATGATTCCATCATGGTAGAATAAATAATCTGATTAGTTTCTCATAGGTTTCAAGTTCTGGTGACAGCACACTGTAAGGATGCTGTGAGGATGTAGAGAAAAAAAAAATCATCATCATCAATCTACATATCTCTATAGAATATTCAAACCACTTCACAAAATTAGTCTACTGTAATCCTTACAACTGAAGTCTGAGGATGAAATTGCAGGAAATGGCATAAACAGTATGGGCTGCTTAAAGACACCTAGTGAATTTATGGAAGAGGTGAGAAATAAGCCAGGAAAACTTCCTGATTCATGGATTTATTTAACATAATGTATGTATACTTGATTGTAAGAAAACCTCTAAGCTGTTTACAAAAGGACAAAAAGGATAAAAAACAAGGGCACTGAGAAAGTAGGCATCTGCTTACGCGACCAAACTTTCTCCCCACAACCCAATAATCTGCTTCAGAGGGTTGGAGCATCCCCCAGAGCAGATTCTAGGGGCACACGGGTGGGCGGGGGGGGGGGGGGAGATGAGAAACCAGAATTCCTGTTGCACAAAAAGATTCCCATTGTGCAAGCAGGCAGACATGATCAGGGCATCACACCAGCATCAAACTGAAACACCGGTTTCTCAAAAAGCAGAACAAGAAATAAAATCTCAGCACCTACTTTCATCACGACTGGACTGATTGCTGCTGCCTCTTTTCAGCGAAGCACTCCGACTGAGATGGCCAAGTGAGGAGGAGCGTACTTCACTGTCCAGATCCAGCATTGGACTGTGCAGTAATGGATTGCCTGGGAAGTGGAGGGAGGAGAGAATTATACAACTATTGGCATTAGCAATCTGTTGATCTGAACAGTGTTAAAACACACAAAATAAATATAGCATAGTGTTGAGGTTTATACAGACAGGCAGGTGCATGAAGAAAATGATGTATACTTTTCTGTTCTTTATGAGATACACTTTTTACAAAGGGCACACCCATGCTTCAGAACCCACATGGAATTTACCTTTCTGATATAAACAACACTAGCTCATTTCCACTATTCTTTGGTAGGCTTTATGGCTTTTTGCTGCTCCTGCAACATTGGAGGTGGACTCCAGAGCATGAGCTGATGCACATAAGGGTAATTTCCATGATACAAGTATAGAGATAAGCAATATAGAATTGGGTTAGAGGCAGCATAGGAAATCTACTGCTCCTCCCTAAATTATGGAAGAACGTAAATACATTTAAGCAAAAAATGGAGAGTTTGAATGCTGGGGTTCTAGAGCATCCAATAATACAGTCTTTGATTAAATGTTGATGTTATGTTAGCCAGACATGGCCAAACCTGGCCCTCCAGCTGTTTTGGGACTACAGTTCCCATCATCCCTGACCACTAGTCCTGTTAGCTAGGGATGATGGGAGTTGTAGTCCCAAAACAGTTGGAGGGCCAAGTTTGGCCATGCCTGCATTAGACAGTTGGCAAGGTGGAGCAGGGGAATTCACAACCTCAGAATAACTTTCAAAACATGCTGCATATCTGAGCAATTAACAAAATGTGGTTGAGCAGGGAAGAAAAGCTATGTCACAAGTGACACCCACAAAGCACCAGTAACACCCGGGAACCCACAATCCACACTGCAGATACAAATGTTATGACTTATCTGGGAAATGGCTGTTCGCCTACTGCAAAATGCAACACTGGCTACTTGGAAAATGAAACCCGCTTTTGGTTCCATTTCTCTTGGCACTAAACACATGAGCTCACTATTAAGCCGGAGTGATTCACAGACCCTTAACAAATAAACCTAATTAAATTCAAAGAGGGATATGCAAACATTACTCTTGGAATCTTAATGCAACCTGTGTCTCCTTCCCTTATCCACAGAATCCCATTACAGTGGTACCTCGGGTTACATACGCTTCAGGTTACATGCGCTTCAGGTTACAGACTCCGCTAACCCAGAAATAGTGCTTCAGGTTAAGAACTCTGCTTCAGGATGAGAACAGAAATTGTGCAGTGGCGGCGCAGCGGCCCCAATAGCTAAAGTGGTGCTTCAGGTTAAGGACAGTTTCAGGTTAAGAACGCACCTCCGGAACGAATTAAGTACTTAACCTGAGATACCACAGTACTGCTACAGTTTCTCAACATCTTTGAGAATCATCTATTCCCTTCTGCAAAATCTTCAAGATCCACCCTGCCCTTCCTTCAGCCTCTCTTCTTTAATCAGTTTAGTTTCAGAATGCCATTGCTGGAATAATCTCTCTTTTGTTCCATCAGTGGGCTCATGTCTGACTTCCCAGTAATGCTAATTTGAAAACATAGGGTTGCGAGTTTGGGGGGCAAGGGTGAAGACAACAAATGGTGAGCTGGCTGGAGCTGAGAAGCTGCTTTCAATTGATTTTTCCATTCCCTGGGAGCCTGCTGTGGAAGAGGGGGTGCAGGAAAAAAGAAAAGAAGAGCAAACTGCAAAATGGAGGTGAGGAGCTGCTGCTTATAGATCTCTTCATCCCACAGCATAGGAGGTTGCAGAACTGGGACTGGGAGTGTGCATCACAGATGTTTGACTATCTGTTTTTGATGCCGTGTACACTAATACCTTTATTAATTTGTCTGTTATTTTTCTGCAGGGAATTCTGTATTCTGCCGTTTGCTTGTACATCTGGGGACAGATGTCTTGTTCCTGGAAGGAGGTAGTATTGTGACTTTGGGGGAGGCTAGGCTGTATGCCTAAGTCCCCTTCCAATTCCAGGACCCAGCACGGATTCAATTCCTGGAAGAGCCAGGCTAGCTTCCTGGTGAGGTAATGGGCTAAGCATACATTGTTAAGGAAGTGGGCAAATGGGTGCTGTCAATGGGGAAGGAAGCCTCTCCGGCACCTGGAACGGCGTGCGTGCGGCGCCCATACCCTCGGCCGCTCTACAGCTGGGGGGGGGGGGGAGAGGCAGCAGGCCATCTTGTCACCGCCCCCCCGGTGGCACCTGGGGTGAACTGCCTCCCGCCCCCCCTTTCATACACCGCTGGGTGCTGTCTATCTTCCAACCACAACTGTCTGGTAGTCAGAAAGACAAAAGACCAGAGGTGAAGCTGGCAGAAGCCAGAGAGATACAACCATGTCTGATTTCTGCTAGGATCCAAGGCTGTGGCCATGGAGGAAGCAAGACCCTCTTGGGGTGTTAATGCCACGAGCCCCTCTGTCGCAGGCTCAGGTTGTATATATGTGTGAATAAACCATATACAGTGGTACCTCAGGTTAAGTACTTAATTCGTTCCGGAGGTCTGTTCTTAACCTGAAACTGTTCTTAACCTGAAGCACCACTTTAGCTAATGGGGCCTCCCGCTGCCACCGCGCCGTGCTGCCAGAGCACGATTTCTGTTCTTATCCTGAAGCACCACTTTAGCTAATGGGGCTTCCGGCTGCCGCCGGAGCACGATTTCTGTTCTCATCCTGAAGCAAAGTTCTTAACTCGAGGTACTATTTCTGGGTTAGCGGAGTCTGTAACCTGAAGCGTATGTAACCTGAGGTACCACTGTATCCTAAAGATACCACAGTCTCCGCTGTCCCTTATTCCAAGAAAACCGAACCTTGGAACCCCTGGAATCTTACACCGCTCAGAGATTGGTGGCATGCAAGCAATATTGAAGATCAGTTCTCCTGGCTTTCCTGCAAAGAAGACTGTGATTGGTTGTTGCACCACTGTCATTTTAAGGCTGCAAATGTAGAATGTGTCAAGTTTCTTTGCAAATCTGCTTCGACTTCTTTTTAAAGAAGCAGGCGTAGATTATGCTGTAAAATACAGATCTGGGCCTAGCTGCCACTGCAACCAGGAAAAGCTTGTGCAGAGGACCCTAAGTGCCAAATGATGTGATGTGCTTATTCTAGTATACGCAGCCTTAGACTGGTAAAAGGTAAAGATAAAGGTACTCCTGCCTGTACGGGCCAGTCGTGACCGACTCTGGGGTTGCGCGCCCGTCTCGTTTAAGAGGCCGGGGGCCAGCGCTGTCCGAAGACACTTCCGGGTCACGTGGCCAGCGTGACGAAGCTGCTCTGGCGAGCCTGCACCAGCGCAGCACAGGGAAACGGAAATGGAAACTGGTACAAAACATTATGATTCTGATAGGTCAATCAGCTGTTTTGGGACACCAGCTCAGTCAATCACAAAAGAAAGTTACAAATGTAACCTTTATGGAAATTTATCACAACCTTAGTAAATCTATATCACTCCTGACTGAAAAAGTATACTGTAAACAATTTAATACAAATATTCATGAATTTTCTCAAATACTGTCAATATATTCTTATTAAACAGCACCCATCTACTTTCAAACAAAAAAATAAACAATTTGGCAGCCTGGCCATTCAGTCCTTTATTTCATGGAGTGACTGATTTAAGCAATGGGTCTACACGAACTAAAGGAACTGTTATTTAGGTTAGCTGCAAAACAATATTTAAGAGTAAAGCTCAGGCACCAACACTGTGAAGGAGAAAAAAAAATAGTACAGGGAATTTACAAAAGTACTTGAAAAACACATCTACTCATGCAGATGTATATACTGAGTGTGGGCATTTGACCGATATTTGCAGAATGGCTTTTAAACGAATTAAATTAGCATTAGCGTAACCTCTCTTAAACAGGAAAACCAAACAAAAACAAACAAAAAGGAAAGCATGCTAATTATGATTTTTTTTTCTTTCCCAACCCAAAATTCACAAGGGTATTCTAGAAACCCTGTTGAAATTCTAAATGCTTTGAATCACTCATTTTGCATACATATGGTTTTCGCTCTGTTGTTTAAAACTAAGTCAAATAATCTGTAAATTTCCTGAAAATCACTGGAAAAATATAGTAAGACAAAACAAAATTGAAACACTATTATTCTGTTTGGCATGGCTTTTTCCAGGTCAAATGCTCTTCTTCATACATTAAAGCTATACATTATCCCTCTCTTAGCATATTCACATCAAAAACATTTTTCTGGCAT
Organism: Podarcis pityusensis; assembly: GCF_964106645.2. Taxonomy (NCBI): domain Eukaryota; kingdom Metazoa; phylum Chordata; class Lepidosauria; order Squamata; family Lacertidae; genus Podarcis; species Podarcis pityusensis. Next base: position 66,427,847 of record NC_138031.1, read on the forward strand.
TTTGGTATTAGTTGATTAAAAAAAAAAATTTTCAGAACTTGCATTGCAAAAGGAAAGAGTAAAAATTACGGGTTCTCCCCTCCGATGTGCTTTTGATATTTCAAAACACATTTCTTATTTATGCATTGTACCCTATTTCAAGTTCAAAGGATTTCTAGCAATTGGGATTTTTTTTAAAAGTAATAATAAAAAAAGATAGCTTAGTATACTGGTATGTTACAGATAGGTAGCCGTGTTGGTCTGCCATAGTCAAAATAAAAAAAAATCCTTCCAGTAGCACCTTTAAGACCAACTAAGTTAGTTCTTGGTATGAGCTTTCGTGTGCAAGCACACTTCTTCAGATACACTGAAGAAGTGTGCTTGCACACGAAAGCTCATACCAAGAACTAACTTAGTTGGTCTTAAAGGTGCTACTGGAAGGATTTTTTTTATTTTGTATACTGGTATGGTTATTTCAAAAAAATACACCAGCTCAAAAAGTTAACCTTTTGTAGTATTGGTCAAAACAGCTTGTCTGTTACTAGATGGATATGATGAGAGCATGACTACACCAAATTGCCACTCCTGCACTAAAAACAAAAAACAAAAAAACCCACCAATGGTTTGTTTATTCACCAATAATAGAAAACAGAGCAAAGAATACGCTCTTGTTCCACTAGAAACCACATCATCAGTTTGCAGTGGTACCAGGAAAAGAAAGTTTAACATGAAACTAATTTCTTAATTGGTTGTCTAGCATTACAAGAAAGTACAACACAGGAGCAGGGAATGGCAACAGCACATATACCCTCAGGACTAATGAACATCTGGAGCACATTAGCAAAGCTGACTTTTTTCCAAGTTGTCCAGGAGATAGCGCTTCAGGACTACACATTGCAGCCAGGGGAGAAAAAGAGTTCTTGTACAAATCAGCATTCAAACATCACTCACTCAGAACAAAAAGTTAAAGCGTGGCCATTTAAAACCATGCACCGCTATTTTAAGCACTGGATGTAGATGTTATTATCTAGCTGGCTGTGTTTTCTCCAAATTCAGGAGAAGTTATTGTAGCTTTCAAACTTCAGACATGCATTGAGGGGAAATTTTGGGGCTCACGATAAGCTGGAAGAAGGTGTGTTGTGTGTGAAACACTCCTAAATTGCTATGATTATTTTTTTAAAAATATGTTTGCCGAAACTAAGAGTAACAAAGAAAACACAAGACGCGTTCAAAATAACATAAAGCGTCTATGAACAATGGATAAAGCAACTGACCTTAAATAGAGCAAGTGCCTACCTTTTAAAAGGAATCTTTTTAAACATTTCGGTATACTACTTAAAATGGCGTTTATAGAGACTGCAATTTATAATCTATACAAGGCTGCAACTGTGTTGGGAAAATGCACATTTACACAATCCATGTACAGGTTTCAATACAGGTCCCTGAAAATTAACGTGAATTAGTTATTAAAAGTGTGGCTATAGATAAATTTGCTAGAAGTCTAGGTTTAGCAAGAATAATAATTTTGAACTAGGAAGCTTTGATTTTTTAAGAAGCAACGCACAAATGTTTGGTGGCAATTTCATTTCCCCCAGAACATTTTATTTTTTCCACAACTTCATCTGCACAATTCACGTTAAGCGAGACACGCGGTTTAACGTGGTTGGTAAGAGCTAATGTAAAGTTTAGTTCTATCTGTTTTTGATTTTTTAGCAAAAACATTCCAATGAAATTGTTTGTGATCTTGCTTTAAGCACATGGCTTATCCAACGGATCTTTGTTTATATAAAGGAAAATCCATCAAATAACAGAAAAATCAACTGTTACACATAGAGTCTGTACACAAGTTTATGAAGGTTCTACAGATATGTCACAACATGATGAAATTGCAGTATTTTCTCTTGCTTTGCACACCATATCGTGGTCTCTCTTAACAGCTACAATAGTGAGAAGAAACACTGATCTATAGCTGTTGGATTCTCTGAAGGGCAGCAGACTTCCTTACCGCCCTTAAACACCTTTGAACATTTTTTCCTGCGCACAGCAGGCCCTTGTCCTGAGCTACAGTCCGACCACCCACCGTTGCTTGTTGACCAAACAGGCAGCGCCTAAAGCCTGCACCGACACAAGTAGGATAGGATTCCTTTCAAACACGCCACACAGAAGACTTTCAATTTGCCGAAGCAAGAAATTAAGGAAGTTCCTTTAAAATTAACTTGAATCAACAATGTATTTTTAAATGTCCTGTTTGTTCCCCGTATCTGTCTATATTTGGAAACTAAGACGAGCCATTTATGAAGCGCGTATTAAAAAGATATTGCTAATAAAAAAAAAATGCCTTTCGTTTACAAAGCTTTTTGCTATCATAACTGCCAACTAGTTCAGTTCACTTTAGAAACTTTTTTTTACATTTAAAACAAATACACATTTTGGTATTGAACAAAGTGGTTTTAATATCTATCAATTGATTGATAAATGATTTTTAAAAAAAACAACAACCAAAAACCTGGGTTACCAGATTTTGCAGTGTATTGAAGTAAAACCTGCCGTTAATATTTAGAATGTTTCTGAGTTCCTTCTTTCAGTGTTTTGCTGAATGGTAAAATCCTGAATGTGCCCTCCTAAGAATTTTATGCATTTAAAATGTGGGGAAGCGCAGAATTAAGGGTCAGAGTCTAATCCACAAGAAAACTAAAGTCTTGCAGCAAACGTCTAACATTAGTTATATACAGAATAGACTTACTAAAATCAATGGGCTCAAGTTACTTAACATTTATTTTCATAGGTGTACGCTGAATATGCCTTAGTTGGATATCCCACCCCCATGGCCAAGAATTGAAAATTATGGAGCAGTTTTGAAAATGAAGATAAAACAAACTACATATAAAAAGAAAAAATAGGAAAAAAAACCCTCCATGTTACTTTAATATTTGGACTAAGCTCTAAATGCCAGTGCAAGTGAGCAAGAACTGTACCAATACTATAGCCCAGGGTTTCCCAAACTAGGGTCTCTAGCTGTTTTTGCAATACAGTGCCCATCATCCCTGACCACTGGTACTGCTAGCTAGGGATGATGGGAGTTGAAGTCCAAAACAACTAGAGACCCAAGTTTGGGAAACCATGTTATAGCCAATACATGCCACTCCTCTGAGACTCTGAGAAAGAAACTGCAGAGGAGAAGGCATAACTGTACATTGCCCTTGAACTTCATCAGGATGTCATTTTTGAATGAGCAGTCCACTCATTTGTTCCTGATGTATGTATGTCTAGGTTAGGAAAACTCTACAGTGAATGCAATTTAGAGCTTTGTTTGTTTTAAACAAGGCAACCTACACCTTCTGCCTCATATGCCCAGGGAAGGTTGCCATTTCACAGGCCGTGTCAGAAGCCTCCTCTTTGGTTGCACCTGCTAAAAGTTGGAGGGAAAGGGAAGAAATAGGATCCAGCTGCTCAACTGCTGCTGTACTTGCTGCTGCCTTCTGTTCAGCATGGAGGAGGTCAGCAATTTCTCTGAACCCAATTCAAATTGCTGTAGAGCGAATTTACCTATACAGACTTAGTAAGACTCTGTGGTCGGCTTTGTGACAGTGTGGAGCCTACGTATGGCCTATTTTAAGATGCCTTGACATAGTATGGATTATACGATGAACCTCTCTTATGTAAAGAGTTGCACAATACCAAATCTATTTAATACAGCATGTGCCTCTGAGTGCTGGTCTTGATTAAACTGCATAAAATTCAGAGGAACTGGAACTGGTTTAATTTGAACAGGGTTTATATAGACATTTCTTTGCAGATTTCAAGAACCCAGTTGACCAATACTGACCTTCGCTGAGCTTTATTATACTTTTTAAGATCTGCAATATTTTGGTATAAATGCATTTGTAGTCATGTTCATCCTATTTTAAGATGCGGCCGACGGAAGTAGGTAAGCTACTTCAAAAGTTGTGAAACGTCTGCTAAGCTGGCAAGAGCTCAAGAAGCAAATGCCAAGCTGCATAATGATTATTAGTTTAATTTCATAACTGATACTACATTAAAGCTTTGTCTGAACATTCACTGTTAAAAGAATATTTCTATTAGGAACAGGGGATGTGAGTTAGGGATGAAATAACTCCCAGCTGCAAGAGGCCTTCTTCCAGATGTACAGTATGCAAAGGCAACAGAGGAGAACCAGCTGCTAGGATAACAAATTGAAAAGGCTCCTTTGACACAGGCCCTGTTGGCCTGTCTGTCTGATCAAACAAAGATAGATCATTCATTGCAAGGTGAATAGAAGTCTGGTAGGAGGCACGAAAGGGCAAAGATCTGTCTGATTTCCTAGCACTTAGGCAAAGCTACTGGTAGGTTAGCACTAAAAGCAAACACATATCTTTACTCCAGGAACAGAAACAAGTTTCACAATTTGCTTGATATTCATACTTTTCTATCAAAGTTGAACATTTTGCAAAAGTGCTCAGAGATTCTGTAGGAGCTAGCATGATGTCAAGCATACCTAGGAATAAATTAAGGCTTTTCTACAGATATGTTTAAAAGACTTCATTTCTTAACTGCATAGCACTCCCTTCCTGATTTTCTTGTTTGTTGTGCTATACAACTTGCGTTGGGAAGTCCGTTTGAAACCCTCTTTCCTCACACAATGCCAACAGACAAAAAGAGAAGCAGTAATCAGGCAGAAGAGCCACAGCATATTACTGTATTTCCCCAGCAGCAGAAATCAGCACTAAGCACTAAGATTTCTGCCACTCTGGGGAGTCTTCAGCGCAACTCAGACATAATGATCTCAGGCTGATAAACCATGCTTTATTGGCCCCCAAACAAACAAGAGCCTGCGTATTCCACTTTTATGTATTGCCCTTGCATGCCCAGCTGCAGTACTAACATTGTGACTTATTTAAACCACAGTTTCCCCTTACTTGAACTGTGGTTTAATACTAACCAGGATCTAAAACCAGATCAAACTCGGCATGCCTTAATCATGCACTTGGTCCTAGCAAAGACAGCAGTGCACTATAAACTGTTTAAACCCACTCACATCTTTTCCCAGACACAGTTACTTATTTCAGTCCCTCAAATGCAAGCTACCTTCTTCCATTAAAAAAAAGGTTTTGCAGCTTTTGGGTCCCTGGAAGAAGAGGCCAGGGTTCTTTCCTAGCACATCAGCAGGAATGCTCTCATGGGAGCTCCAGCTGTCACTGCTTCTCTTGATCACCAGAAAAAGTGGATGGCAAGAAAAGCAGTGGCTGGGTATCATTCCTACCAGGAAGGGAGTTGTGTTTTTGTATCTTCCTCCCTGTCAGTTTCAAGAATCGTAAGAATTCATATGAAATATGAATTCTTGTAAAATAAGATGGATCAAAACTGAATAGCTGAAAAGGTTTACGTATGCGAAATCTATACAAAGAGAGAGAGAGAGGAGGCGGCGGAGGGAAAACCTATACTGCAGTCTTCAGGTTCAATGGAGGACACTTTTTCAAACAAAAAATTAATTACCTTTTTGTTCTTTAATATAGCTCTCTTTACAGTTGTGCATAAGCTGCAGAATCCACTTATGTTGGGCAGCGATACATTGCCATGCTGGGTCCCCTTCTGCATGGAGATCAGAAAGATACCTGCAAAATTATTATGCTGAATAAATGAGGATTCAAAACCAATCCATGCCACCTCTGTGTTTCATCGATCACTCCCCTTTCTTCCCACCCACCCCAATCCTGGGCAAAAGGGAGCAAAACCAGAGTTCTGAAACAGAACTGATGACTTGAAAATTAACAGTGCAATCCCAGTCAAGAGTAAGTCCCAGTGAGTCAGTGGGGCTTACCCCTAGGTGAGTGGGATATGGCTTTAGCCTATTACAATCAACAGAAAGACAGCCACAGAGCTTGTGTTAAATGTGCATCTTTTTGCAATATTCCAAGGCAGCTGTTTCCAGTTAACAGTGCAATCCTAGACATGGACATTTTAGAACCACCGAGTGCAATCGAGCATACTTCCAGGTAAAACAGTATGTATAGGATTGCAACTTAAGTACAACTAATCCTGACTTCTGAGTAAGACAGGCCCAGTTCCCAAGCAAAATGGAAAGGTAGCCAATCGCAGGTAATTGGAGATTAAGGCTTGTTACACATGCAAACATTCGAAGTCGTTTTAAAAAGTGGCCTATTCACCTAGCTTTAAGTTTTCAAATACAAAAAAATACCTTCACTAGTAAATGCCTAGAGGCAGACACACTAATCCAGAAACAAAGCATGTGCACGTAGTTATTAATACTGATTTTTATTTTTAAAAGAGAGATTTTTGTAAATTCACTGTGAATCTGGAAATGGAGGCACTGTGGTATTATGCTTTCAGTCTGCTGTTTTGTTTTGCCAGATTGTGCTACTATAGGCAGTTATTTCTAGCTAACACCATGACATTTTTATATGGGATTGCATTCATACCGCAACACTATTTTCCAAGGCTATAGGAGTCTGTAGACTCTGCAAATGATAACTGCAAATGATAACTTATTTACTACACTTATATCAGGTAGTACAGGCAGTGACAAGACCTGCTCAGCTTCAGCCAGGTTGCTGTGTTAGATGCAGACTACAAGACATAAACTAAAGGCAGCCCCTTATTTACAAACGCATAGTAATGTTAAAAGGGGGGGGGGGGCACCTATATCACTCATATCCTAGTAATACACCAAAGCAAGCTGAGAAGTTTTAAGCCTTTTTAAACCCCCACTCAGTATATGTGTGTTGCGGGGTTTGACATAATATAAATAAAGGGATATAGTTAAGCCAGAGCACTTTTATTCTTTCTTTCTTTTCCCCACTGGCAAGTATTCAAGATTTCTGTCCTAAAAAAAATAAAATCAAAAAATTGAATAGAGGGTGAAAAAAAGAAGCAGTTAATTATGAAATATGTCTCTAGCTAGTACACCGAGTCTTGGGGTGCAGCTCCTCCCACTGTCTACTCTACCTCACTGCATCTTTCCGTATTACTCAGCTGTGATACCACTTCCCCTACATTTCTTGGGGAGCGAAGGGGAAGTCACTGAAAAATTATTCTAAGTTCTTGCATCAGCTCCAGGGGCTTAAGCAAGCTGAGCAGTTAAAGTATTTGGCAAGAGGATTCATTATCCATCCTCGCAGGTTGAGGAGATACACAGGACCCTAATTCAGATGCTTACCTGAGCCAAATCCTGTTCTGTGGGACAGAAGCAGGAATATTCCCCTCCATCATGCTCATAATGCAACACAGTAAGGGAAGCAGGAATATTCTCCCTCATAGGGGAGGGGGAGGGCCAAATTGTGTGATCTTCTGTCTTTTCATTGAGAAGAAAGAACTGCACAGACATAGGTGCATTCAGCTGGCTGCAAGGAGCACTGGTATTATGACATACAGTGGTACATCGGGTTAAGTACTTAATTCATTCTGGAGGTCCGTTCTTAACCTGAAACTGTTCTTAACCTGAAGCACCACTTTAGCTAATGGGGCCTCCTGCTGCTGCTGCGCTGCCGGAGCACGATTTCTGTTCTCATCCTGAAGCAAAGTTCTTAACCTGAGGTATTATTTCTGGGTTAGCGGAGTCTGTAACCTGAAGCGTATGTAACCTGAAGCGATGTAACCCGAGGTACCACTGTACATAGTAAGTGTGGTGATGGGATGAACAGAATTGTCTGCTTCTCCACAACTGGAATGGGATTTTGACCCAATTAAGTGCTGCTTAAGCTTCAAGTGTCTCTTCCCCATTCTCACTGCTTTGCGCACGGCTACTGTGAATGAGAGGCTGACACATTGTGCTCTCTGGGGACTAGCGGTGACAATCTATGTTCCTGTCTGCACCTGGCAGACATTATAAATGAAGTTAGGCATATGCTACTAGCTTTCTTTTTTAAAAAACCCCCAAACCCTATATGTTCCTAAAACAGCATTTCAGTTCTTCAAGGTTCTTTCCAGTCAGTCATATATAAAGTATGCAATATTTCCAACCATTGCAACAGGAGCCTTATTAAGAAACTTGTGGATATTTAGGCTTCAGGACACCCAAAATTAACTTTAGGTTTGCCTCATAATTAAACCTGTGCAATTTTGTCTAGAAATGTGTCCCGACACACACTGCTGATCAGTAGGCCTGAAAACCTTGCTGAAGTTGGCAGCACTGGGGAGTTCCCTTGCTTCAGCAGCGATCAGAGGCACTCAGGGATTTTCAGTCGCAGCAAATCCTAGAGGGGCTTGCAGGCACACATTGCCTGAAAACCTCACTTTTTGAACCAATCCTAGTGGGGCTTAAATTAGGTGCCAAATTTAAAATGCCCTGAATACAAGCCCCACCGAGCCATTTCAAGCTCTTGCCAAATGTTCTGGGTCTCAGAGTTTAGGATGCAAAATATGAAAAAGAAATCATGACGAAAATGGGCCCTCTGTTGCTGCAGGGATGCATATAGCACACTGCTTCTAAGCAGGAAACAAGATGGATTAAGGCCAACAGATGAAACAGCAAATCCCTGTTTGCCCCATTCAACTCCATCACTTGTGCAGAAGCATCTAGCGGTCAATGTGGGTACAAAACATCATCACTATTTTGTCTCCTCTTTAAAAGAAAATGACATAAGCTAAAATAATTTGCTTTAATATCCATCTCTAAAACCATTAAATTCGTATTTAGTTATCCAAGTTAAATATAGCCAACTGAATAAACTGGACAACAAGAGAAACCAAAACTTCCTGCCCCCAGGGTGATATATAGCTCCTTTAAGATGCCTTGTATACTGTACAAATTTCCAGATACTCTGCATTGCAGGAAAAATGTTGATTAGCTGCATAAGTGTTTTCAAAGCTCTGTATGTGTCTTCCAAAAGAAAGGGTGAAATTAAATGAGTATTAAAGGACACAGCAATACAAAGGTTGCAAAGTGTTTTTATAATTAACTTCTCCTAATTTCAGTATTGTCCATTTCAAAGGTATTTTTAATACGCACTTTCAGATGAAAGCTACTTAACACCTCTTACATTGCACAAAATCAACCATGAAACCAGTATACCTAATATTAGAATAATGCATTCTATAATGAAACAACATAGGATCTAAGTATTGAATATTTGTTGTGTTTCCAGTTAAACACAACGTCAGAAACACTTTGAAAAAATGAATCAGGAAAGAGACTTTTTCAAACTTATCTAAACTATTAAATGTAATCTGATGGTAATGTTTCACACAAAACACTGGAGTAGAAAAACATTATAGAGATTTTGCCATTATTTTATGGTAACACATTGCTATGTTAAGAAAAAGGTATTATCCAAGAAATATTCCCATCTATACAAAGAACATATATAAAAGACAAAAATGTGAAAAGGTCACCTTATATAGCGTTTCTGATCATGTAATGTTGATGGAGTCTCGAGCAATTTATCCAAAAGCAGTTTCCTTAATGCATCAACTCGTGTTTCAACTTCAGCATAATCTATGGTTGTATAGAGGATAAATTTGGTTTTCCTTAGCATAAAATGTTATGTATATGTAAAGCTAAACCTTTTAAACAGAACCTTTATTAGTTCAAGCTTTTTAAGCAAAACTTTTAGTAGTCAAAAAATGCAAGATATTACATAGGTGACTCTCAACTTACACAGGGGGTATATTCTGGTGATAGCGCGTAAAGCCAAAACCATGTATAATCAAAACATATTGGGATCAATGGCGGATGGGATTGCCAAAGTTTTCCCCCAGACATTTTTTTAAAACTTGCCAATCATATACAGCTGAATACAGGAAAGTTAGAGGTGCATAATTTGTGAGTTATCTGTACTACTATCACCTTCATATAATTTTCTTCCTCATTCATTTTCATGCCTAACTACAAGTAGAAAGAGAAACTGGAATTTCTGTTACTTCTTCAGTCAAATCCTTGATTTGTTTTATTACTAATTTCATCCAATTTCATTTAACTCTGAAATGATAGTTTACCTACAGATCTAGAAATATGTACCTTGCAGAATATCAAAACCACATGTAATATGCAACAATGTATTTTTAGAGAATCGGGAAAGAACTCGTACTAGGATTCAGAATCTTTTTCCGCACTCAGGCAATACACAAGCAACTTATATCTTAATTTTAGCCTGGAAAGATTTGCAAGAAAATTATTTTTAAAAACTGCAGGCTGCAACTCCATAGCTTTTTAAAAGATGTAAATATACCAAAAGAAGACACCCCAAATCTCAACCAGTTTCATGTTACATAATGCCAAAAGGACTGACAAACTCCTGCTATATGCAGTACAGAATAATGTACATTCTCTTGTACTTCTCAGGTAGAATCTGCACTGTTGTTTCCAGTAATTATTCCACACATTGCAAAATGCCTCGCATAAACAGAAATTAAATGCCACAGAGGGCTTCTTAGCTTGTGCTGTTACTCTTTCCTAACTGACTTTGCTAAAGTTCAAAACTCACATTTTTTGAACACTTGAACCTCCGTCTTCCCAAACAATGACTTCGCTTTTTCATAGTCATTAATGACTACATCATAATCACCCTTGAAAAATACAAAAAGGAAAGAAAAAAGATATGCCACCAGAAATATATAGTGTTGATTCGGGTAAAAATCATATCTGTACTGTATCTTAAAATAACAAGTACCTTTTGAATGTTTCTTTCAATATTCAATGGAAGATTAAAAAGAAATTTGAAGCGTTGGAGGACGTTGAGTGCATTTCTTGTTGAATCTGCCTTGTCTTTGCGACCCAAAACTTCCTGGAACAAGGTATCTGCAGTGTTACTTGCTCCTTTTTAAAAATAAACATAAAAATTGGAACATACATGTAAATAAGTTGTTTACAATGGAAAGAGTAGCTTGTAATGAGTTTTAACTATGTATCTGTCAAGCTAATTACAGTGATTAATTATAGCTACATTAACACACACAAACATTCATATTAAATCTGTAAGAGAATTAAAAAAAAAAAAACCCTAAGGTGCTGAATCAATATTTTATAAGTGTTGATTACTTAAGACTTTTAATGTGGCAGAAACCACAGTACAATTAAGGCAACCCTAGTTCTTAGACCAAATTCTTTGACTTCATTGTGGTGAATTTAGAGTTTGCTTTGGCTACAGAGCTGAATTTTGCAGTTCTACCTAAGCCTTGCAGGCAATTTGATCATCACACAATACATTCCTTTCATTACAGAAGGATACATTGAAGCAAACATGATTTTTAATGCCATTGTTATGAACAACGAAATACAGATTTTGTTCTTTGGTGGGAGGAACCAAAATATTATTTATAAACAGATAATTGGACTTTTTAGGAAAATGTGACTAGCACGGTGCCCTTATTATTTTCCATTCAATGATTCCGTTTAAGAAATTTATCAAATTACAAGCTCTGACTTTTCTTTGGATCCAGAATTTTGAGCAACACAGACTGGTTTCAGTAGATCCTGAACCAGGAACCTAAGGACCTGAGTGGATGAGAATTTCTGTGTTAAATGTTTAAATTATGAGAGATCAAGCCGTTAATTGTGTTTAATCTTCATGGCCTAACATGGTATATCCAATACTAAAGCATGTTTCAGTTTGACAAAAATATGCCCCTGCCTCTTTCACTCACAATGAGATGTATTAGACATTTTACTTCCCCCCCCTTCCTTCAAACCTGTGACTTATTTTTAATTTACCAGAAAAAGGTGAATGTTTTTAGCTCTTTTGATGGCTGCCTGTAAAAAAAAAAAAAAGTTTCTACATTATCTGGTCTAGTGACTATAATTTAAGCAAAGATGAAAAAATTACATCAGTCTCACTGGGTGGCTTGCATGCCATTTTCTCTCGTCAACACTGTGGGTGGGCTGCTCATGTTAGACGTAGCCTTTGTAAAATAATTGTTATATCTAAATAATGTTTAAACACTGATGAAGTTTCAAGCCCTCGATGCAAGAAACTTTGTTTTGCCAGGAGAATTGGTCCTACTACATTTCATGGTTGTTAGGGAGGGAAAAACAACACACCACAATTACCTGATGTTTCAAACCTAGTGGGGTATTTTTGCTAAATCCTAATCTTTAGAAATGGGTTACCGGATTATATTTTACATTTTTTGTTTTTTTAAAAATGGTTCTGGAAAACGAGTATCTGGAAGAAAATAATGTTCCAATAATGAAATAGGGTGATATTGATCCAAATCAAATGTGGTCTTCTGATAAACAAGGTCGCAAAATGCATTTTGATTAAAAACCACATGGCATTATTCATTTAAAGTCTGAAACAGATTCAGAAACATTTATAGTCAGCTCAGAACAATTTACTGATATTTTAGTGATTTTAAATTTCCAGTTTTGAAAAATAGATCAGCATAGTCAAGGAACTCGAAGACAGCATATTCAAAAACAGCCTTCTTCCAGCTGGTAGAAACAGTGAAAAGCTATTTTTATTCAAAATTTGTTTTTCTTTAATAGTCTGCAACAATTAATGTTATACCATTTCCTATTAAAGCAAATGGCACCTATTCTGGCCAAGATGACCAGGAATTTGGCAAGAAATTATAATTTTTTAGAGATCTGTATACAGTATGCAACATCTTATTTATACAAAACAAATATTGTCAGCCAAACTTTTTAATTTTTTTAAAAAACTGACCTTATTCAAACAGGGTTGTTTTATACAACTGAGGTTAACTGGATCTTGTCTTGAAACCCTCAGAACTCCTACATTTGTCATATTGTAAAAGTTGGTAAAATTGCATTTTTAATCACTTTGGTTTTAAATAAAGTTCTTTTCCCAGATGTCCTAAGACTGAAAGAACTGGGATGTGAGAAACTGTGCCTGAAATTCTGGCTCACACTTGCTTCCCTCCAGCTTTGCCTGTAGGGAAATGAGAGTCCCAACAGACAAGCAAACTATAAATATGAGATTCTGTATAGCATACCGCTGTTCAAAGCTTACTACTTCCAATTGCAGTGGTGAGACTTTAATCATACGCAAACAAAACATCCTGACATGAAAAGGGAGAAGAAAATGCCTTCATGTCACTTTTCTGATTTCATTCAATATTCTCATATCCTCAAAAAGTGAGTCAGTTATCAGGATGCAGTTCTGTGCTTACTGATACAGTTTAAGGGAAGTATTGCTTCCACTGAGGAAGGTAAAAGAACTTACATCACAAAGAAACAAAATAAGAGTCTTTTGCAAAATACTATTCTTTTCTTTTTAACCAAATACCCTGATTAGCCATGTGCTGGAATTTATCCAGTATAATATCCATTGCAATTTACCACCATAAAAAACATACACTTTCTTCATATTTTAATGGTTCGTCTGAAAGACTCTTGAACAAAATGCCAAATAAAAATGTTTCCTAGTTTGGAAGTCAAGTTATTTCAACTAAACTCTGGTTAAGATGGAGAAAAGCAACACCTAATCACATATTTAGAAACCAGCCTTCAAATCATGAACCCCTATTTAACAGCACTATTTAAGTTTGATTTAGAATGCTGGGATGAATATTTTTTTATATCACCTAAGATTTCAGCATTAACTTGTCTTCTTCCTTCAAAATGTAGTTTATTATAATCCCGTTATTTATTAAATTGTGATATGTGTTTCAAAGCAAGAGAGGCAAAGGTTACATCTTCTGCTAAAATTGTTTGAGTGGAAGAGTAGGGTGTGGCAGTCCTGGATATAACATACCCTTATGAAGTGGATCAGTTACTCTAATGCCGTGGCTTCATCCAGAGAAGTCAAAATCTCTGCATTCACCAGGCAAGGTTTGAAATGAAACCCCTATAAAAGATTCAAGCTGGTATGCTAAGAGAACATGAATATCTCTCCCCCTTAGTGCTAGGAAACCAAAGATCCCATTCTGCAAAAAGAAGCCACTTTTGGTCATGCAGAGGTGGGAAGTTTTCACAATTTTCCAGCCCTTTCTGCAGTCCCCCCAAAACAGGTGGTCCACAGGGTCCTTTCACTTTCTGGAGTCAACTTTCTGGGGGTACAAGGCCTGCAGGATTACCAGGGTTGATCTGGTGAACCCTCTCATGTAGCAGGATCTTGCAATCTAAGCCTCTGGCTGAGTAGAAAGCTAAGAAAGAAGTCTGATCATACATAATATAATTATTTCCGTGGAATATAACATGAGAGAAAAACTCCCAGTGTCTCTGCAAATCTTCCAAGTATTTTCAGAAATGCCATTAAGTGACAAAGGTTTCGTGTTAGAAATCACATTCTGTAATTTGAAGGCTTTTTATATTTAGGACAGGAGTTGTTCACATTTAAATATATATATATAGAGAGAGTGTGTTCAACAGAATTTTTTTAAAATAAATAAAGTGGTATCACCAGACTGAGGCACAGAGCATTCCTGGAAACCTAAAGAGGCTAAGGAATTTCTCAGATACAGCAGAAATGGAAATGTTAGTGTCTTCAGTGCACATCAAAGACCCAGGGAGCCATCCTATACACAAAGCAAGCCAGTGTAAGTTAAGCTGATGTAAAACTACACCAGATCCAAACCCCGCTCGGCTGTGAGGCTACTGCTGGCTGAGCTGGAATAAGCATGGCAGAGGAGAAACAAGCCTTTAAAATAGAGTTTGAGCTTTTTGCTGCCTTAACTTTGCTGAGTTGCCAGGTCATGTGATTGAGGTGACCATTTTTCCTGTCTCGTCCCACATCCAGAACAGCCCTTTCCCGGGATTTGCACCAGCTTAAGGTTTAGCAGGGACGCGGGAGGCACTGTGGGTTAAACAACAGAGCATAGGACATGCCGATCAGAAGGTCGGTGGTTCGAATCCCCGCGACAGGGTGAGCTCCCGTTGCTCGGTCCCTGCTCCTGCCAACCTAGCAGTTCGAAAGCACTTCAAAGTGCAAGTAGATAAATAGGTACTGCTCCGGCGGGAAGGTAAACGGCATTACCATGTGCTGCTCTGGTTCGCCAGAAGCGGCTTAGTCATGCTGGCCACATGACCCGGAAGCTGTACGCTGGCTCCCTTGGCCAATAAAGCAAGATGAGCGCTGCAACCCCAGAGTCGGCCACGACTGGACCTAACGGTCAGGGGTCCCTTTAAGGTTTAGCAAGCTTGGCTCAGCTGGCTGGGTACCAGATGGGTCGGGATGGAGGAGAAATGCCAGTGTATGTCCAGGTAAGCCGAGGAAGAGGGAGTTCAGCCAGAGTAAGCTGGCTATGCTGGAAACCTCAATGCTCCACCAGAGATCCTAAATTGCTCATGTTAGACGATGTTGCTATAGGATTGCTCCCCAAATGGCTACCATTTATCCGATATTTTGACAAATGGAATCCAATGTAGAAAAACAACACCATGTACTTGCAAAATTTTTCCATGTCTCGATTTATATTCAAAACTCCTTCTGATGAATATGAAATGTTAAATGATATAATAAAAGCTATTAAACTACGCTTCGTAAACCTGCCTCATATCCAGATGAATTGCCCTTTGGAATTAAATCCTATGCAATGCTATCATTTGTTAAACTCTTAAGCTCCATATATTCTCATGATCTGGAAATAAGAATCTGGAAAAAAATGTGTTTCCCCCAAAATTTCAAAGTCCAAGAAATATGCCTCAACTTGTTATAAAACACAAAGTCTATAAATAGCTGTTACTGGGTGTTCAAAACTCACTGTTCAGAACATTCTCTAGTTTTTGCGTCATGGATCCTTCCACTTTTTCTGTTCCATCCGCTTCCAGTTTTTGATGGATTGCTGAAATAAAACATCTTGTTAAATGCCAACCATTTTAATGGGTGAGACAACATGTCTGAGCAGTACCCTTGTTAGATCTGAGCGGTACGTGTTTGTTACAAAAGAATTAGGGAAGCGGGCACTGTTGATAAGAGCCAGATACATCAGACTTCTAAACTCTCCTATTCTGCAAGCTTACGGTATGATCTTTGGCAGTACGGCTGAAGTCATCAACCTGTGGGGGGGCCAGGTTTCCTTATTTAGTCCTCTAAATTAACATTAAAATTCTGTATTATATATTGGGCTTTATTGTATGTAGTATAAAATAGTTCTGCTTCGTATACTTTATTTTGCTTCATTGACTATAATTTCTTGCTTTATCCGACTCTCAAGAAGCAAATTTATTTTATACTACTTTGTAGGTCCTACTGTGCTCTAATTTGGAAAGGTCAATGCGGCACTGTGGAATATGATAAACTAAATATAATTGTTATCTCACCAACTTTTCACGCCTTCCTCAAACCACTGGTCTTCACTAACAGTACCTGGGCACACTGCCACGACTTTCCTTAAGTCTAGAGCTTTTCCATGCCTGAGTTCTTCATTTATTTATTTAGGGTATCTTACCAGAAGATTCCCATGCTAGCTTCCAAATTAAAATACCCCCCCCCTTTGCTTCCTTCACTCCTGATGTCCAGTAACTTTATTCTTGTCCTATTATTCTCTACTATTGCTCTATTGCTTGTTCTGTAGCATATTTCAGGGGCTATTGTGACTAGGAATCCCTACTACAACAGGTAGTTTATGAAGAACACACACACAGGATTTCTGAATAACGGTTGGACTGAGAACATAACATTTGAATATTTCCAGTTTAGGCAATGGGACCTCTTGCTTGAGAACGGTGGTGGGAGAATATTTGCTGAATTCATTCCCACCAAAGTCCTTCATTTATCAATTTACACCAAGGGTGGGAAGCTTGTTCTGCAGGCCTATGCTTTAAAACTGACTTTCATGTGAAAATAAGAAATGAAAAACCTATAGGGCAAGCCAAAAATATGCCAAAGCAGATGTTAAGACTTCTTGTGCCGTGTCACACATCACATGCCTAACTAAATAACGCTGAATTAAAAGCCATTATCCATACCGATTTGGGATGTGTAATGTCTACAAAACTATTGTTTTAGATGTGAAAAGGGAAAGCGAAAGAAGGGCTGATCTTACACAGTTGTGCCAAACAACAAAATGTTCACTGGAAGGAAGTTCAGTAGTGCTTGCTTTGGCATTCCCAAAGGATTTACAAATCAGGTAAAATGATATATTTTACTGGATCCGTTTAATGTAAAAATATGAAATATTCTTGATCACTTTGCATGTTTGTATACCCACATAAGTTCACTCAGTTACATAGATGCCATTTCTACCTGCATCTCACAAATGATCACGCTCCAACGCTGGCATCATCTAAATGCAACCACTTTACAATTAAAGTACACTGGGGAGTATAGACAAGATCTGACAAGAGAGATGTATTAATTTTTCTAGGCAAATTAAGATGACCTGCATAGGTAATTAGCAGCAGAAAATTTTCAGTTTGCATAGGAAAATGTACTGATGCCCCAGAGGGTGATGTAATTTAGTATGTTTATATTACTTGCATTTGGTAAACAAAGCTAAACTCTTTGAACCTGCCAAGCTTGCCTAGTTTCATATCTGAAAATGGCATCGATTCACTAACAAACTTACAAAATAAGAAGATCTTGCCATGGAAAAATAACGTGCCGAAAAATGTTCTGCCCCACATGATTAAAATCTGATATGACCACCAAGAACCAGATAAAATATATTCAAGGGCTGGATTTGGACCACCATGCCTGTCCAACAGCAATGAACGCTACAACTCTTTAGATTATGAAGCATCAGTTACATGGCATCCCTACTTTCCCAATTTTTATTCCCTGCTTATACCAGCAAACACTAGAAATATAGTTCTTTTTGTATGCTGCCAAATGGGAAGAAGACCCAGATTATGTGGCTTTCACACAGACTGGCAATTAGTTAAAAAGCAGAGAACTGTCATGCTTAAGCCAATATCCATTTTACAACACTAATTACGAACAAGAGTTTGTTTTTCCAGGAGATGTGCCTGATCAAAACAATGCAATAGATAAACTAAGAAAACATTTATTATTATATTAGTGCCACATTGATTTTATCTGTGTGGACTTAAGAGCATAGGGCATTTCTGCTTTGCACTATCAAAAAGCTGGAAAAGCCCCAAAAAGCTTTTAAATACTGAAAAGCACCTTCTATGAGGTACTGCAGCACACTTACTCTCCAGTTCTACATCCACACAAACTAAACAATAAAAGCAGTTAAGAAAGCCTATAAAAGTGCAGAACACATTGTAAATGTTCCATGACCAGAATCTCACATTTCTGAAATGTAATTCTTCCCATGAGGGGAAAAAACAAAACACTCTCAACAAATGGGTAATGACAAATGTTCACGTAAAGGACTTCTATTCTGATCCCAGATAGCAGCTTCCCTCAGATTCTTCTGTGCTGATAGAACTAAAGAGAGCTTTTCCTTCTATGAACTACAGATTGTTTTAAGATGAGACGTAAGCATCAGTTTATGCAGGGATCCAGGTTATGCAAATCTCTGAATTCAGGGGCCTGCTACAAACTGTGCTGAAAGAGAACATCTATGTATTTAATTTCCAGAAAACAAATGTATTTTATGCCAATTCTTACCTCAGTAATATAGAGAAGCTTGTTAACTCAGTCACCAGAGTAAAATAATGTAAGCATCTATTCACGTGAGTTAATGCTATTCAAAAGTAAGAATTAGCATTTTTGGAGAGGGAAGTTATAAAATCTTTTGGAAATACCTAACAGGTACTTTTCTCTATCGATTTACAGCTTTTCAGAACTTCCTGCCTCCACTAGTGACCTTAGTCATCTATAATGTTCATATTTGTCCGATCCATGTCCATCCACATATTCTTCTAGAAATCAGGGCAAAAATAAAGGCAATTAATACAGAATAGTTTTCTGCATACTGCATCTGACACTTACCTGATAAGGCATCTTGTGCTTCAAAGAAAGTACTGAGACCTCCTTTGACATACTGTAGACTTCCCTCATTTTTCTTGTTGGCTTGTTTCTTCAAATTCATAACTGCCATTTTAAGTTGCTCAAAACTGAAACCAAGAAGCAAGAAAACAAATTGAATTCATTCATATAATAAACACGAAATGAGATACTTAAATTATGAAGAGATTAAAAACCCTAGCTACACACTTAAGAGACACCAGAATGCCTAGTGGACAATTTCCTAATTTCTCCAGTGGCAGGAGCTGACTAGGCATGTTGCAATGTTGTGCTTGCTAATACTTGATGGAAGTTGCAAACTACCAGGTTAGAATATGAGAATCAACCATGAAAAAGCCATGGTTATGTGAATGTACCACCAAAAACATTTGGAACAGGTAAGGAGAAGGAAGAGAACAGAACAAAAAAAGTAGGAAGATTTACAGAAGATGTGAGACCAGCTAGATCTCAATATCTATTAGAAACAATATTGTTAACTGAAACACAAAGTATTGTAATGGGTCCTTTACATTTTCTTTTTAAAAAAACAACCACTAGATTTTTGGGGGGAAGAGAAAGAAAAGGAAAAAAGAATAAAAATAGACAAATTAACAAAATTGTCTACAGCTGCATGATATAGCAAACCAAAATGTCATTCATACAAATCTTTCATCTCCTAGTTGCTGTTACTAGTCTAAAACAATAATTGGATCTTGGCCTTTTAAAATTTCGGTTTTCTATCCTTGTACTTTTGTTTATTCTTGTCATAATGACAAATGTACTTGGTTCAGCAAACATGCCAAGAGGAGGAATATTCAATTTAAATAAGTAAATACGTTAACAATGAACTCCAGCTATGAATTATGGCTACCGTCTAGAGGGCTACATTCCAAGAAATGAAAGCGTTTGGTATTTCAAATAGATGGAGGTATGAAATAATGCATTCTACACACTAAAATGGTGAAATGAGAAGCACAATTTTTCATACATATCAGAGGCAAAGTACTGGGGTGGTTTACTTTTTTAAAAACACGGTAAAATCAAATTATTGGGTTTTTCAAGCAAAGTTTCTCAGCTATGTTCATAATAAAAATAAGAGGAGCTCCACTGGATCAGACAAAAACCCAGGAAGTTCATCATTCTGTTTTCGCAGTAGCCAGCCAGATGTCTATGGGAAGCCCAGTAGCAGTCCTCTTCCACTTATGAGCCCTACTGTGATAATAGCAACAGATAGCCATCATGACTAGTATCAGCTGATAGTCTTATCCTCCATGGATTTGTCTAATTCTCTTTTAAAGCCATTCAAGCTAGTGAACGTTTTCTTGCATTCTTCATTCATCTCTTGCATTCAATTAACATGATAGTAAATCTTATGAATAGGAAAATGGTTTCCAGAGTTATTAATTTATGGCTAACATTAATACATTTACCCCAAATCTCAGAGTTAAGATGGAATCCACAACCATTGCAATTACAATTATTCATTATTAATTAGCCTTCCACATGTATGTCTTGAGGTGATGTGCACGGCATAATAAAAACTGCTAAAAACAATTAAAGACATAATAGAAAATAACAGCAGATGAGTTGAAAAAGGAGAGGGAAGGAAAAACCCATGGTAGAGATCTGTTCATCCAGCTGGGAAAGCTTGTCAGAACAAAAATGTCTTCAACTGTTTCCAGAAAGTGCAGAGAGTGGGCGCCTGTCATATCTCGACAGGAATACTGTTCCACCAAACAGAGGCAGCCATACTAAAAGCCTTGCTCCAAGTTACTGTGGGCTTTTGATATCTTTGAAACTTGCAGGAGAAGCTCTCCCATGCTCTGCGGTGACTACTAGGTATTTAAGTGTTAAGGAGATTTCTCAAGTAACCTTATCCTGAAGTCCCACAATTAGGGCATTATATGCTGGCGATAATTTGCCTGCACAAGCAATCTAGCTTGCCACGTTCTGCACAAGATGAAGCCTCTGGACCAACCTGAAGGTTGCCTCACATAGTCAGTAAAAGATGTCACTGACACAAATCTTTATGAGCTACTGATCTGCAACCATCAACCGCCAATTCACACCCAGTATTACTGATACTTCCTGGATAGCATGAAAGCATCCACACAAATTTCGTATTTACGAACCTTGTAGTTGAATGGTTCTCTATCAAATACCAGGCCGCAGAAAAGTTTTCACTGGTGAAGTCAGCACTCATCCCAGGAAACAGAGCTTCCAGCTCCTTTTGTGGAAACTTTCCTCTGAAAAGGAAATAAAAAATATGTACTGAAACAAGGCCAGGAGGAAGAATGCTCTCTTACATATACAAACACAATGGATTGTCATTCAAATGAAGGTATCAAGCATTAACATTACAATCCCACATACAAGCTGCATGTGTCACGGGCATCGACGGATTTCATGGCACTTTTCATGCAAATGTCTGCAGGTCTGTTTTAATGCCGCTGGGGATTTTTTAAAGCTCTGAGCATGTAAGTCATTGGCATGGCAGAGGGGAGGCATCACATCCAGAATGGTATTCTCCCATATAACTAATGGCAGGGGCACCCAGAGAAGCACTTCAAAAGAGAAACTTAACATTTAGGTAGGCTCGTGTAGGGGAAGGCAGTCTATTGGGTACAGATTGAAGAGTTAAAACCAGCACTTTGAATTGTGCTGTGAAATGGGACTGGAAGCTAGTGTGGTTGTAACTGGCAAGGTTACTGGCAAGGTTGTAACTGGCAAGGTTCAACCAGCTCCAGTCAACAATCTAGCAGAAGTATTCTGAAGCAATTGGAGTTTTCAACTGTCTCTCCTTCACCCCCTTCCGAAAGAAAGGAAGGAAGGAAGGAAGAAAGAAAGAAAGAAGAGCCCTACATACAACACACTGCATTAAACCGATCTGAACGTCATTTAAGCAAGCTCTATCATATTACACGGCTCCTTGATTCGTGTGAAACTTAACAACTACATTATGTTCCATGATGGACGAAACCTGTGACTAATTTGTTTTCCTGTATTAATCACCCCTGCACGTCTACTTATAGTAGTTAGCCATGGATCACCTGTTTAGAAAATTCGCCAAGAGACCACAAAGAAGCAGAAACCAAACCTCTTGTTTCTTAACTACTCCAGCGAACTCTGCCATAAAAACGAACACTCTAAGGGACATGACACATTTAGAATAAAACAGAACCCCCTTTGAGTGAACATCCTGTTCTTAGACCTGAGTCATATGTTACCACTGAGGCATGGGAAGCAACAATGTCTGCTAAACCCAAGCCCATGAATTTTGTGTACAGACATTACCATTGCAGGGTGGACCACATGGAAATGGATCCCAAGCTTTTACAGTAATAAATAAATTTGCTTTCTTACAGAATAATAATATTAAAATTTATTATTTATATTCCACCCATCTGACTGGGTTGCCCCTTATTCCCTTATATTTATCTTCTTCCTGTTCATAAAATGGGAAGAGAAACAGAAAACAAAATAACTTGGTATGAGTTTAAGGCTCTGTGATATAACATCAGGTCAGAAATGGAAAAAAATGAAGAGGATATTCTGTCTGAGGGAAGGGTGTTGGATTGGTTGCCCCATTTATTTCCTTGGAACTACATGGTTCAATGAAAACTAGAGCCCTTTGCAGGTGGTTCTGTTTAGAGCCTATATAGCAATGTTAGAAACTCAGATACATAAGCTAGGCTCCAAATGGCCCCTTAAACCAGGGTTACAGTCACCAAAACGGAATGCCTAGTTGCCATTTTGGGGCCAGATGGCTCAAAAGTCCTATTTTTCAATACGGCTTTTTGGTTCCTGAAATTCATTTTGTTTGTGAAGATAAAAATATAATGGATAGAATTCTAACCAATAGCCAGGTGTGAAATGTGCCTGGAACCTGGTGAATTCCGAGCGCTAGCCTATAGACATGATGGAGATCTGGAACCACTTTTTCCTGCCCTACTCCACTACATCTTTTATTATGGGTCAATGTGGTTATAAGCAACACATGCAGATCGGATCCACACCCTTTAAATTGGGAAGGGACAATGATGCACTAAGGGTAGGGGCAATGCCGTCTTTACCACACTGATACTATGGGTCACAATAACACAGGAGCATAGCAAGTTACCTTATACTGATTTCAAACAAGGGTCCCTCCCAACGCTACCTGGAGATGCAGAGAATTGACCCTTGGACCTTCTGCATACACTGAGCTAGGTCCTTCCCTAACCTTTATTGCTCCCAATGCCAAATTACCTACTCATATAGAAACACATTGTTTTGAGGACAGGTATTGCTTACTCCTCCATATGTGTGCCTCAACTGTCGGAGGGTTGGGAAACCCAGATCTAATGCATCTAGCTATGGATAACATCTTGAAAGCTGAATAGTGGAGCTTAGATCACCAGAAACCACATGAGCGCTATTCTTCACTGTTCACAAGATTCTACTGGCTCAAATGAACTGAAGAACAGATATATCTAAATCACTCAGGAATTGTCAGCAATAAGGATGCCTTCCTTCCTTCATTCCCTGTCATCCTGTCTTGCTATGGGTCCAAAGGCTATAATGTTACAGTTATGTTGCAAAAAATAGACAGCAGAGCTGCATCTTGCTACGTATAAAGGCAAGACTGTTTGTATTTTGCAAACTTCATTTACTTGCTTACTAAATGTATTAGTTAGTCTCCTGATAGCAAACACTATGCAAACAATAACTATTTCAGTACATATTTAAAATATAAAAAATAAAAAATAAAAAGCAAAATCACAAAAGTCCAATGACAATATAAAAACGGCAATTCAACAATTAAAAAGGGAGCTAAAACATTAACAAGAGGTAGACAGTCTTAAATGCTAAGAAAGGAAATGGGATTTTTTAAATTTAAAAAAAACAACTGCTAAAACAGAGGCTGTCAAAGTGGGCAGTAAAAAAAGAACAAAGATTCCACTTGGCTCTGAATGTTGTTTTTTGTTTTTTTAACTGATATTGAAACTTTCAGCTGTGTTCTTTTTAGTTTTGGTTTTTTTAAAAAATTAAGGGTAACAGGATTAAATCAACCACATTGGAGGCCACTGTTAGGACTGAAAGGTGGCATAAAAATGTTTGAATAAATAAGTAAGTAGAAGTCCCTTTAAAAATGAAATAACATTTCAGGATGTTGACTACAGCACCTAGTATCAATTTCTATGCTTCTGGAAACTAATCACAAAATACACACAGGCTTATGAAAGCATGCCACAAAGAAATCAAGTGAGACTGTGATAGGATGAGGACCATTGGGCAACGTCCATTAATAAAAACAGAATTGTATTCTGGTAAGTGGTTTGATTATCATAGCTCAGTTTGTCAAATGGACTGGATGACAGTATATGAGACAGTTGGCTCCACTCAAAGTGTGTTATGTTTTCATTGCATTCCACTGTCAAATTAATTTCTAGGACTTGCTTACTGGCTCAAGTACCATAGTCAGCCTGCAACAGTAACAATGGTGAGTCTATGATATCTGTCTTACTTGAGAGGTGAGAGTCAAAATACGGGGTGGCAAACGTCAGCTTGTAACCAAAGAGAGAACATGTTGAGCTGCCTGGAAAATGTAAAATGGCATTATGTATCTAATTTACCTTAAAAACAAAATAAAAGTGTCACATCAAGAAGAATGCAACTTCAAATGCTTTTGCTTTGGCTGGCTCCCCTGGAGGTATGTCGAGAAGCAACACCATCTTTAGAATTTTGGGACGTTTCCCCATAAATAGCCTTTTAAAGGGGAATTCACACATGCATGTTCACCACTTGATTTCTTATCACATGACCACTCAACAAAGCTCTGTGGTGGAGATGCTATGGCATGATTATCTATGGTAATGAGGATTCCTTATGGCTCATTCACATATGGAAGTCGTTCACTCATTACGTCATCATTAAGCGATGATACTGATGTTATGAATGAGTTGCCCATGATTTGCAATGCTGATTTATAAACTTTCAACTGAAAAGTTTCTAAAATTAAATTGAAATTAAAAGCATTGTGCTTGGGGTCATATTGGGAGATCTTTAGTGATTAATCTATTTCACAAATATAAGTCACTCCTCAGTTCTGCAGTCACTGAGCAGTAAGCACACCTTACACCAGAGCTTTCCAAACTTTTCATGTTGGTGACACACTTTTTAGACATGCATCATTTCACAACACAGTAATTCAGTTTTACTAGCAAACTGGAGGTTAAACTAACCCCTTTCCAACCCCGGGAGGAGCACAGGGAGTGTTTGCACAACACACCTACACACTGTAACTGACACGCTAATGTGCCGCGACACACAATTTGGTAAGCTCTGCCTTACACAATCACTTTTTCTGAGATAAATCCAAGTGAAACAAATTAAGGGAGTGTTGCTTACACTACTGATAAAACTAATCAGATTGATGTACTTTAGACTGCAGTTCCACCATTTGGGTTTAGCTTGCAGATGCTCCTGGATCCATTACTTTTCCTGGATAGTCAAGTGGTGACTATGGATAGATTTCTTTATTTTTAACGAGATTCGGCTGTTTTGGAAGTTATGGCCTCTTCTGGAGAAGACAGATACAGCAGAGGCTATTCATGTCTTAATTACATGCAGATTTAACAACTGTGATCAGACCAAAAGCCTATCTAGTCCAAAAAGCTGAAAAGTAGAACATGAGGGTAATGGCATTCTCTCAGCGTTCTTTCCTAGCAACTGGTATTCAAAATCATGGGATGATAGCCAATGATGGTCATACTCAGAGCAAACCTACTGCAGTCCATCAACATAAGAAACTTAAGTCCATTAATTTAAATGGATCTACTATCAGTAGAGCATAGTTGAATATCAGCCATGGTACCTCTAATCCTCATGACTAGTAACTATTGATAGCCAGATCCTCCATGAATTTTTAAAGGCCCTCTACGTTGGTGGCCATCAGCACATTTCATGGTAAATAATTCCAAAGTTCAACTATGAAACATGTACAGATCCATTTCAATTTGGTTCTTTTTACTGTCATTCCGCTCAATGTGCTCTTAAGAGATCACTGAAAATTTGAGTTACAGATGGGTAGCCGTGTTGGTCTGCCATAGTCGAAATAAAAAAATTCCTTCCTGTAGCACCTTAAAGACCAACTAAGTTAGTTCTTGGTATAAGCTTTCGTGTGCATGCACACTTCTTCAGATACACGTGTATCTGAAGAAGTGTGCATGCACACGAAAGCTTATACCAAGAACTAACTTAGTTGGTCTTTAAGGTGCTACAGGAAGGAATTTTTTTATTTCGACTGAAAATTTGAGTTATCCACAAAACTGAGTATTCAATCATTTGCTTTTTAACTTGGCTTATTGAGTCATAGACAAGTCGGTAACAGGACTATGGAGAGCTGTAAAGAGGATACTAACGGTTGGTGGATCCATAGTGTTTGGCCAGTTCATCCTACTCATGAAGAACAAGAATTTGCTATAGCTGTGGTTAGTTGTTTTTTTGGGGGGGTAGCGTATCTACTTGGAGACCCCTGGCAGGACAGTCCTGGTGGGGAAACCCTAAAGGGGCTGACACCAATGAAATGATTGCTTGGGGGGGGGGGCATTCTTTCACTGTCTGATAAGGCTGAGGCCACTCCCCCTAGGCTACTGTTGTGAATGAACTTGATTAGAAATGAGAGACTGGAAAAGGTGGGGGTAGTGTGAGTTATCCCAGTTTCCAAAAGGAATGCTGGAAATTACATCTGCGCCGAAAGCTGCCCGTGAAAGTGAATGGTGGGTATTTGGATATTTGCTATATTGTTCTGGTTGACTGTACTGCCTTTTTTTCTTTTGTATTAATATTTACTTTGTATTACTGTTATATTTTATATTGGTATTTTGTATTAATATTACGTTCAGCCCTAAAAGTGGTTAAAATATAATCTGTAACATATAAACTGTTGCATAACATTTAATTCTTCTTTGATTTTTTGATGCATATGTATATGTCATTATTACTGTTTTATAGCTTTTAAAGAGCATCCATCTTCTTTCCACCTCTTATCATCTTCCTTTTGTCACGATGATTTCCTCTTTTAAATTCATTATCAGTATGTTGATAATCTGCAGTGCTTCTTTTATTCTTCTAATCTCTCTTCTCTTTTTAGACCTGTCATTGCTATTCTTCCTGGATGCCTCTGCTTGGCTCATCTAAAACTAACTGTGGAGAAGGAACTGCTGGACTTGCCTTTCAGTAGTCTGACCAGTAATTGGCTAGGATGGGATGCCAAAATGCAGGGGTGGGGCTGGCAAGACTCGGAAAGCCTTCAGACTCCTCCTGATGTCTCATAAGCCTCAGAAGTAATTGTGGAAATGGGGTAAGAAGAGGAGAGGTTTGAAGAAGACAGAGGCTGCCTCTTGAGGAAAGGATAAAGTAGGTGGTAGCCTGGGTTACTTACTTCCCCCTAAGGATGAGCAGGGCTCTTGAGGTTGGATGGGAAGACAGAAAAGGAATGCAATTTTTCCTTCTCCCTGAGTCATGGGTTGGGAACCTCTGGCCCTCCAGGGGCTGCCAGGCTACAATTTCAGCCCTAGTTTGGAAACTGGGTGCGAGAATACTCCATTTAAGCAAATGCTTCAGAAGAAACAGTTTAACACTATTGCATCCCTTGAGAGAATTTAGTTATATGGAGGGATGTGACAGGTTTATATAAGAAGAAATGTAAATCTGTGCCTCACAAATAAAGCTTTAAAAAAGTTATCAACCACCCAGGGGTAATGATTCTGTGCACAAAGCCATGTAAAATCTATTTAAAAACTAAAACCAGGCAGTTCTACTGGACACTGTCAGTGAAAAGTCCCGTGAACTGGATTCCATAGGATTTTATAGGTCAAGAAGAGCCATTTTAAGTAAATAAAGACTGAATGGCAACCACCATAAACAAACTAAGTAACCATTCACATTCCCCCCTGCCAGACTCATAGGAGCAAACGTTTGTACCAGCTGTATTCTGTTACTCATGCATGCAGAAGACCAGCAGAAAGGACGCTGGAGTAGACTAAACAGGACAAACCCAAAGGTGTTAACAAGGACTTTCTCCAATGGTAGGACAGAGGACAAGGATGGCCTTTGGAAACAGTCCAAAGGACAGCTAATGGCAAATCTGGACCCAGCCTAAGGGCAACACTGATGTGGCAGAACCTCACTTCACTATTGCTGACTGCATCCATATAAGACAGTGGGACCTTCAACTGATGGCGAATACAGGGCAAAATATGATCAAAGCTGAGCACTTTTATTCCATTCAGCTGAAGAGCCAAGAGCACAATTAAATCATTGGAAATGTTTTAACACTGGCCAAATTAGGCCTATGAAGGCATCACCTTGCCTAGATTGCTATGAAGAGTTTTCTTTCCTTGTAAGATTTTGACTTCTGATGCTGACAATCAAAATATTTAACTGAGCCTGCAGCTAGCTTCCCAGCTGAGCTGCTGAATGACAGCCTTCTTGTATTTACATATAAACAAAAAAATAAACTACCTCTGATAAAATTGTCAACTTTGCCTACACAAAAGAGGATTCACATACTCCATTAGGTGGCAGTGTATGCTCAGCAAGCTAGACTTTGCAGATGGAAACCATTTTTAAATTTACTAATAAAACGACATGTAGTGCTACTGCAAATATTTCGAGAAATGCCTAGGAATGACATAGTAACTGAACACAAAGCACACAAAGGCTTTGTACTATTATTCCTAGCCTGTCCTAGGCAGATGAAGTATATGTAGGATTGCTCATTACTGTCATATTTTAGGGAATGTGTATTCATCTCAGAAAAGAAATATGCTACAAATCAGTTTTATCAGCACAGAGTAACTGTATTGCTCAAAAAAACACAGTCCTATGACACTTTAAATGCAAATAAGTTTATTGTGGCCTGGGTTTTCAGGTTTCTGAAACCTGAGTGACCTTGTTCGATAGTGGGTGTTAGGGGAACAGGAAGCTTTCCTTGTGTTAACTTCCTTAAGTTATTTTTTTTAGGAGCCAAGCATTAGCCGTTATGGAAGAATGGCTTTCCTGCTAGAATTGGTTCTCCACTGCTGTAGACATTTGCACTGCTACACATATAGTCCTCTTGGAAATTAAATAAAGTAACCTAATTTATACGGGATTGAACCTACAATACATAGTAACTACTGTCTGCTACATTTAGCAGAAACACTATACCCAGATTAGAAAGATTTTTGTTAAAATTGCTATTGTAGCATTGAGGTCACATGCTAGCCAAAACTACTATGTTGTTGTATGTTGTATGTCAATATCCCTAAAGTTAGTTTTTTGTTTTTTTGTTTTTAAAAAAGATGAGCACTATTTGCTGTGCTGGTTTGTCTGAAAGCCTGTCCCTTCTCCGTCTACTGTGCAAGTATCGAGGTTCAGCCTTGCTCAGACCTGGAGCTGGTTGTCTCCTCAATGGAAGAGGAGGACAAGGAGCCATCAGCAAACCCCTGTACCACCACTGACCCTAAGGAGCTCCTGAACACAGTCATGTCTACCACATGGCCAGAGATCTCTATACCCATTGTTCTCATTCCTGGCTGGTTCCTTCACCACTAGGACTGCAGAAGTCGACAGGACAGTACACCAGACAGGAACCTCAGGGCTGCTGGCGAAGTGCCCAGCTATCTGCATCTACTTCTTCATGGTATGTTCATCTGCGATATTAGAGTAGAATTGCAGCACTTAACTTGCTATGACAGCAAGTGTTTTAAATATATATAAACTGTTTTTTATATGAATGCAACTACTGGAACCTTTGCATAAATGTGGCATTTGTGTATAAAAACACTAAGATTTGTGGTTAGGAAACAAATTAGTATTTCAATAAAAACTAAAAGAAAAAAGGCAGATGGATGGAAAATATCTTTTTACTCTGCAACTCCTCCTGCAAATCCCAATCTAAACAGAATCACATAAAACTAGCTAGTGCTTTTAACAGCTAATCTCAGGTCATTTGCCACCTCATCCTGTCATCCCCCACAGCTATTAAAATTGTTCACACTGTATGAAGTCTTAACTAGATTTGTTATGTTTTATTACTGTGAACCACCTCTCTGTAAATAAAAAGTGGTGTGGAAATATTTTCATAAATAAAAATATGAACAACAGTAATATTCAATATGTTATGAAAACTAAGGGTTGTATCCAATGTCAGCCCCACTCAAGAGTTCACACACTGAAATTAATGAACATGACTAACAGTTCAATTAATTTCAATGAGCCTACTCTGGGTAGGACTTAGTTGGCTAAAACTTGATCTGTTCTGGGGGATTCCGCTTAACTGTCAAGAATAGATTTGGGGAGGGACTGGCACACATGCAGGGGGGAAAGACCTGTTGCACATGCAGAAATTCTTGAGTTGATAGGGCATAACCTCAGACAGAAATATAATTATTCTTCCTATTTCCAGAATAAGAAACTGAAGAAACACTATCTTTCCATGGCAAAGTGAAATCAGACTATAGTCTTGCTTTCTTCAAATCTCACATTCTGAAATATTTTTGAATTCTTACAGGGAAGTCAGGTAAGAATGTAAATTGACACTACTTGGTACTCACTTGTCTATCTCAATACCAAGAGGATTAGCTGGGCGCAGAGACAAAGGGGGCATCCCTTTGTTCCTGTCAGTGCGCATGTCGTAATAGTTAATTTCATCAACCCAGACTGCAGACTGATCCAAGATACCTTGAGAAAACAAAAGAGATATCCTTAGAAAAACAAGCTCTGTCGAGCATCATGAAGTTCTCATGCACTAAGTCAAAAAGTCCTACAAGTATAAAATGCATACTTAGATAACTGTCTGGGGGAAAATAGGGTAAAAGCAACCTCAAAACACTGCTCCTAATCTGCCTCTGCAGCCAAAGAGTTACAGAGCAATATGGTTCTCAGAGGATTTTATTTGGATTTCTCACCTACGACACAAAATATGGTGGGTTGTAGTTGTTGTTTGCTTTCCTGTATCTATGCTGCAAAGGGAAAACTTCAACTGGCAAAAACAAAACAAAACAAAAAAAATTTAATTTTGGCTCTACATTCCATCCTGCTTTAAAATGCACACGTGCCCAAATAGCATCAGAAAGATTCAAATATATTTTATGCTACCAAGTGCCGGTATATCATGTATATAATCATATAATCAAAGCAGTTTTATTAGAAACTCAGTGGAATGCCCATTGGATACAACAGAACATACCGCTATACATGAGCCTGAGGTGCTAGTATGAGAATAGCCTAATTTAAAAACTGATCAGCAACCAAGAGAAGCTCAAGTATTTTGAATTCATAAGATTTTACATAGAACAGCTGACGTTCAAGGTCAGAATAAATACTCTACATGGCCCTAGGTTCAATACCAACTTCAAGGAGCAGGCATGGATAAAACCTATGCCTGAGACAGGCTGGGGAACTGTTGCCAGTCAGAGTTGACAGAACTGGACTAGATGGGCCAATAATATAAATCTGTATAAATACAGTCTTACGATTTGTTCAAGAAACCCACTTGCACATCCCGGGAAGATTTTTTTTACAAAACTTTTTTATTACAGAACAATACTTACAGGAAGAGAAATAAGTGGATAATACAACCATACCTATTTTATCAGGTTTCAGGAGTTTAAAAGAAACAGTGGAAGTTCCTTTGCCCCCTGACTTTGTAGTGACGATAATGTCCCCTTTGTCATTCTTAGCTTGACCTACTCGACACACAATTTTGCTGGCAGACATCCATTCAGCAGTCAGAAGACAGTTGTGTCCACAGATTGTCAAGCCTGAGAGAGTCACACAAAGCAGAGGAACAAATGTTGCTTAACAGTGAATATTTTTTATTTCATCATTATTGGGGGAACCTGAAGTGCTTACAGCCCACAAACGCATCTCAAGTGTCTTATGGATTCACTCCAGAATTTTTTTTAAAGTGTTGCTCTAAATACATAAACATTAGTAGCCAGTACTGAAATACTCAGTCTTGACTGCCGGGTGAAAGTGACGATACAGATACAACACAGCAAGCTTGCTCAAAGAGAACAAGTGGCATGTTACTGTAGTGATTCTAAAAACTGGAGGCATGAGACACTTGAAGGGGCAAATTAAATTTCCCCTGGCAGAAAACCTTTCACTGCATCCCTACTGACCCATCATTTCAACATGATCTGAGAAAAAGGAAGCTCAGGAAGAAATACCGCAACAACACTTCCCCTGGGCTGCACTCAACTAAGCAGTTCTGCAACAGGGCTCCCCCCTCTTCCCCACCCCTCAAATTGGCTCCAGAGGTGTCAGGCGAACCCCCAGAACAGTGCATGGGTTGAGAGGGGTTGTTCTGTCATGCAAGCGGAAATACTCAAGCTAACTGAACGTTTGTTTTAGCACAACACTGAATTCCTCCCCCGGTATTTAGGAAAGGATCTCTTCAACTTCATGAAGAAAAACCAACAACTTTTTATTGTCTATCAAGTGTTTTCATAATACCACTACCGTAAATTATCAGCAACTGCACATTTCCAAATAAACTCTGCTGGATGCACACTACTGTCATCAAAATGGAAACAGCTTTCTTGACTTTACCTATTAGATCTGCTGGGCCCATTCCCAAGTTCTCTCCTCGAATTGTGACCTTTGTCCATGAGATGCCTTCATTGGGAGAAATGCCCGTCACAAGAGGGGGCTTGCGAGCGTGAGACATTATAGCTTTCTTCTTTGATGAAAGACTGATATATTCAGCAGTCTAAATCAGGAAAAAAAGTGAAATGTTTACATTGCACCAATTACGATAAAACCTAGAAACACTCAATTGTGTGATTTAAAATGGCTTGCTAAGGTGTGTTTAATTCTTAAGTGCTGATGGTTCCTAAGGAATATCAAGATGAAATTTCTCAACTTTCGAATTAGGGCTGGATCAGATGCATGGGGGCACCCATCTGAAAACCCTGGGAGTTCTAGGATCACTGCCAGGCTCCCAGCCAACACTGTCTGTGTGAACTACTAGCTCCATGTGGGTGGCCTGTACATGAACGCCCTGATTCCTGCTATACCAGTTGGACATTTAGATCCACACCCATGATGAGAATTAGGAATTAAAGTTCTATTTACTTGTGTCAGCAACTCCAATGAAACTACTTTTAGGGGAACATTACCGTATTGGGCATTCAGTTTGTTGTCAGAGATATCTGAAAGGAACCAAGAGCCAAAATGATTCACCTCAAAAGGAAGCATGAAATTACCTGCCACAGTGCCCTTCTTTCTACAGGATATATCTGGGTTGGGCAGACTTCAGGTGTGCACTATTGCAGTGTGCGAGATGGGGCACTACAACTGCACCATTGTTCTGCATGTGGCAGTGCCACTGTTACTTGGGAGTACGGCAGCAAAGTATGCAGGAAGCAGTGGAATGGTAGTCACAGGTGAAAGCATGCATGTATCAATGCCTGCGCCAGCCAACCCAATGCTTCCCCTGCCCTTGTCACTGCATCCAGCAAGTGGCAACACCATCACCGCCTGGAGGGTGGCATAGCAGCGGTGGTCCATCTTATGTACTGGGCTTGGGGTCTTTTACCAGAAAGACAGATACACACACTAAAAAGAGCCTGGTTCAAAAGACTTGTACTTGGAATTAAATCAATTTGAGTACTAAATTTATTTAATTCTGTAGTATAACTTAGGGCATGGGGGGCATTATTTCATTCCTGCTATTTTTAGCTTAAGTTTGGAATCAGAAATTTTGCAGATCTACTGCAAATCACCCAAGCCTTCTGCACTAGGCAAACTGAACGGCCAGACATTGGCTTGAAAAGGTGAAAGGAGCAACCTATGGGCATGACCTCCATGCTCAAAGCAATGGCGGCAACAATAAACTGATTCAAGGCTCAAATCCTTCACTAGCTTACTCCAGGGTAAAACCTTGCTGAGCATGGCGAAACGGTACTTTCGAGTAAAGCAAGGTTAGGATTAGGCATTGCAAGTGATGGATCAAGTACAGCCGTACCTTGGAAGTTGAACGCCTTGTGAGACGAACGTTTTGGCTCCCAAACGCTGCAAACCTGGAAGAGATTGTTCCGGTTTGCGAACGTTCTTTGGAACCCGAACGTCTGACACGGTTTCCGATTGGCTGCAGGAGCTTCCTGTAGATAACTGAAAGCCACACCTTGGTTCCTGAATGTTTTGGAAGTTGAATGGACTTCCAGAATGGATTCAGAATGTTTGGCTTCCAAGGTACAACTGTACAAGGATGCTGAACCAGAGCATGTTTCATGCGCGCTGTCTGAATGGTGACACTAGGCTGGCCATGACCCATGACAGAGCCTGGTGGCCCAGAAAGCCCAAAGCGCACGGTGGCATCCCACGGCTCACCCACGAGCCGGCCAGTGGGTATGCATGTGTGGTGTTTGTACAGTGGTACCTTAGGATGCGAACGGGATCCGTTCCGGAGCCCCGTTCACATCCAGAAGCAAATGTAACTAGTGACGGCATGCCTGCGCATGCGCACATTGCTTTCGTTACTTCCTGGTTGCCGCGGAGCGCAACTTGAATGCACTCAACATGAAGCATATTCAACCCGAGGTATGACTGTACTTATATTATTATTTCATAATACGAATAATTATTTCAGATTATTCATATTATTATTGTTGTATGTTTGTGTTATTTTTTCATATGTGTGTGTGCTTGTATTATATATACATATGTGTGTGTGTGTATATATATATATATATGCATACCGCTCTTCATCTGAAGATCTCAGGGCAGTTCATAGCATAAAAACACAAGATAAAAACAGAAAACGCATAATACAAACAACAAACCCCTCCCAGTTAACTCCCTTCCCCCACTCTCTTCCTTGGCAAAATAAAATAATATAAAAATAAAAGCCCCACCCAACCCGTCAGCCGGGCTTTTCCTCAGCGCCCTCAGCTGAGCTGGAAACGGAGGTGGCGGAGAAGGACCCTCTCCCAACCGTCAAACGCCACCTGAGGCAGGAAGCCTGCAACCGCCGCCGCCGCCCCGCTCCCTAAAACGCCACTCAAGCAGAGACCTACCTCCCGCCGGAAGCGCAGCTGGCGGAAAAGGGGCGGAAGGAGCGCTACGCAGGGGGGCTTTGACGCCGCCACGCACGTGACGCATCGGAGCGGAGGCCGACGCACGGGACGTGACCGGGGCGAGCGCCGGCTGGCTGGCTAAGCCGGCGCTGCCACTCAACCGTCCGCAGCCAATGGCTCGCGAGAGGAGGGAGCGGCAGAGTTCTTTGCCCCGCCCCTACTCATCCTCGCTCCTTTCCATGTCCCTCGCCTGGGTCGAGCGCGCGCTTTGGGTCCGTGCAAATTGAGTTGCTGCTGCTCCTTCATCTACCTTGTGGCAGGATGATACATTTCCTTTTTTTATTATTGGTTCAGTAGCAAAGCATTCAGAAAACATTTATCCTTATGCTGTTGGTTCAGGTATGCTACCCCAGATTCCAATATGTTATTTCACTGTTAGCGTGTTTTATCTCAGCTTGCCAAGGCAAATAACTTCCTCCCCGCGCCCGGAGACATGCATGCGCGCTATTTGCAGTGCTCCCTACACGAAAGGCTCTGGACGGAAAGTTCACTGTGCAATGTGGTTGTGGTTGTTCCAGACAAGGCGAGGAGACACGTCGTTGAAGCTAGGAGGGCGGCAAGTGCTGCAATTTGCAAAACCCTGGTGACCTGCAGAGTTGCCAACCTTCTTCCTAGATTGCTGCAATTTAGGGGCGGGGTGGAGTGCAGGGATAGAATTCCTCTATCAGTGAAAGTTACAGGTAGGTAGCCGTGTTGGTCTGCCGTAGTCGAAACAAAATTTAAAAAAAAAATTTCCTTCCGGTAGTACCTTAGAGACCAACGAAGTTTGTTATTGGTATGAGCTTTCGTGTGCATGCACGCTTCTTCAGATACACTGAAACAGAAGTCAGTACAACATGACCCCATCGAATTTGCTCAGCGTGGCTTGTTTCCTTACTGGTTAATATTTATTTAGAACACCCAACAATGTGCAAGGAGCTTCCTGGAACTGTAGTCCAGACTCAGCGTTTACACACAGGTGGGATGTTAAAACTGATCCAAAAAATAAACTAATGTTGTTGAACTGATACTTTCAGTTATTTTGTGTGTGTGTGTGTGTGTGTGTGTGTGGAGATTGCAACTTTCTAACCTATTGAAAGTTTGAAACTCTGGCAACAGGCCAAAGTGTAAGGACATGAATACTGTGCAAGGAGCATAAATTCACTGAATTACCCGAGTAAAAGACATCCTTATGCATAATAAGACATGTTGGGAGAACAATAATCCTAGGGTCAAAAATAAAGGCCCAAACTATTATGTGTGTTTTTTTAAAAACAATATTAATATGAAGGAAATTATATGCTGAAGATTTATTTTCTCCATATTTTTTCTTTCCCTCCCAGTTCCACTTTCCCCTTAGTCTATAATGCCAAGACATTCAGGTGATGCACTGGAATTAAGACCATACTAGACAGTAATATTAGAAAATATTGCCGCACGCTTTATTGGATTTCAGAAGCTGGCACACTCTACCTCTTTCCATTACAGTATGAATTCATGTAATAAAAATGCTGAGCCTCCCAAAATCTAATATTTTTACTCAGGTATTTCCGTGCTTATTGCAGAACACTTTTAAAAAAAACTGCACTGGAATGGTGAGCATGAAGAAAAGACTCAAGAGCATTATAGTGCTTTGAGTTTGACCAGTGTCCATTATTAGCAAAATAAGTAAATTTAAAAGAAGCAAAGCTTGGGCAATGAAAACATTGTGTTTACATTAGGACTGTTACACAATAATTACATCGTTGAGTGCTTTATATATTTATCAATTGATTAAATTTGCATATGAGAAAGCAGTACATCTACAAAAAAGTATTGTTTTTAAGAAGATGTTGGGACTCGGGTGGCGCTGTGGGTTAAACCACAGAGCCTAGGACTTGTCGATCAGAAGGTTGACAGTTCGAATCCCCGCGACAGGGTGAGATCCCGTTGCTCGGTCCCTGCTCCTGCCAACTTAGCAGTTCGAAAGCACATGAAAGTGCAAGTAGATAAATAGTTACCGCTCTGGCAGGAAGGTAAACGGCGTTTCCATGTGCTGCTCTGGTTCGCCAGAAGCGGCTTAGTTACGCTGGCCACATGACCTGGAAGCTGTACGCCGGCTCCCTCAGCCAATAAAGCGAGATGAGCGCCGCAACCCCAGAGTCAGTCACGACTGGACCTAACGGTCAGGGGTCCCTTTACCTTATGCATGAGGGGAGAATTGACTCCATCACAGGCTGAGCAATTTCTGACTGCTTAGCCCCTCTCCCTGGTTTTAGAGGCCATCCATGGGAACCAGTAAAGAAAGACTGTCTTCACCGTGGACTAAGCAAAGTTCAACTGCTCAGTGTCTTGCTGCAAGTGCTGACTTCCACAGCAACAAAGCAAAGCTGATTTGTGCAGCGTTCATCCTCAGTGTGACAGGAGAACAGTGCTTGGGTGTTGCTTCAGCACCAGTCAGCCTTAGAGCAATCCCCATGTAGGAGCAGCAGTTTTGTCCCTGTTGCAAGTAAAGAAGACTGGTTGTACTGCGGCTTCTGCGATAGAGTCCTCTGAGTCAGAGGATGGCAATACAACATCCTTAGGCTGGTGGGGTACTGGCACCAAGGTATAGTCTTGTGGCAGTGCTTCTGTCTGCAATTTCTCCTTCGACCCCACATCCTTGAACTCATCTGCTGAAGAGGGGGAGTTTGACTCCAAGGCTGTGATACTCAACTAATTTCAAAGAAACTCAGTGGGCCTCCTGTCCCACTGGCAACACCAGGGAGGACCAAGAATGAGTGAGAAATGTTTGGGTCTGAATTTAAATTCTTTCTTTCTTGGTATTTTTTTTAGTTGTTAAATGTATGAAATCGCATTTTGGTCATTACGGAGGTCTTAAATGTATTCTGTCTTCTGTTGATATTGTAGTGATATGGAAAGCATTTTGGGGTCTTCTTAAACATAAACGTGTATAAACACTGCTAATAAATGTTATTTCTGAGTATGGGTCAAAAAGTTTTTGAACGTGATTGAATTGTGCAAATATTTTGTAAGCTGCTGTAAGAACCACATAAGGATAAAAGTATTCTGAATGAGTGAGTCTTAGAAAGCATTGTCTTAAAAAATACAGTCACTCTGCTGTCTCATGTTTTAAAAGTGTAACACCTATATGGAATTATTATTGTTTTACTTCTTATGTAACTGGTTTCCTGAACAACACGACATCCATTCCAACTGGTCATTATAAGAACAAAGCAAGCTGCTTTAGACTGACTGAAGATGATCTGCCCATCTAGTTCAATATTGTCTACACTGACCACTGAGCTATGACCCTTCCCCCAAGAACTTCTATTTAACTTTGGTAAATTAAGATTTGATGACTGTTTACATTTTTTCTCTCCTCTTCCCCCCACCCCTGTGTGTCATCTCACTTGCATTGTAACCTGCAGGCAGGGACTGAAACGGTGAACCATTTCACTTCTTCCAAGCTGTGATCTGAGATCACTGCAGATAATACAAAAACAAATTAAGGAAAATTAGAATTCAACATAAACGCAGAAATATAGTAGACGCAAGTTAAAACAGTAAGGCACTCCCCCCTCCACCTCAATACATTTTTTTAAAAAATGTTGGTGATATTCCTTAATCCCTTTGGAGAGCTTTAGCCCACAGATTTGCAAGAGCCTTCACCACTGCTATGAATATTACAGCCTTCAACGCTGCATCAATAATACTAAGTTCATTCCTGCAAGTCTGCCAGAAAAGACTAGGAATGAATAAGCTAAACAATGCTGGAATTCCAAGTCATATTAAGAGTGAATGCATGTTTATTTGAATAATGAAAGGAGACTTGTCATTTTAAACAAGTATTGGTCATGAATGTTACATTTGGTTCAAAAAAATTTTTCTCAAATATCTCTAAGCTACTTAAAATGAAAAGATAAGCACATATAAAGAAACAGTCTAAATAACTAAAGGTTAATTTGCCTTATCTTGTCGTAACCGGCGTTCACGTCAAGCAAATATTAGCAAATGACAAGTCAATTTTGAATAGGGGTTTTTTTGTTTTGTTTTTCAGTACAATCCTCTATGTCTCTACTCAGAAGTAAGTCCCATTGAACATATTTCCAGGTAAGCAAGTATAAAGGGTTGCAGCTTTATTTTAGCATTCCTAATGTGCTTTATTATCCCAATAAACATGTATTTGAAGCAGTTTATGGTATAATATCAATACATACAATAAATAAGAAAATAAAAGCAGATTTCTGGCATTTCGCCAATTCTAAAGCAGTGAGCAAAATAAAATGTAAATTAATGGGAAAGGGTCAAAATATGAATATGAGATTGCACAACTTGAGGTTCATTGCCTGACCCAAATAGATCTGGAATCTAGATTACAATTTTGTATGTCATAGCTAAACACACACACACACACACACACACACGTCTTTAAAAAGACCTGCTGTATCAGACTTCATAGCTACAGTACATATTACCAATATCTTTAAATTCCTGCATGAAATAACCCACAAAAAGTACATCTTCCAGGATTCAGAGACAGAGAAAGAGAAAGAGAGAGAGGGAGATCCTATCTTGACATAGTAAAACCAAAATAATCACAGCACTCAGCAATGCCATTAACATTTCTGAGTCACAGGGGATTAGCAGGCTGGACTTGAAGCAGATGCTGCAAAGGCACTTGGTCGAGGAGTTCAGCACATATTTCAGACTGCGCCGCAGCTGTGAGGGATTGCTGCCACTAACTGTGGAATCAAGCTCAGGAGAAACTCTGGGCACAGTTCCGGCATCCGAAATAAATTAAAGTAAACAGAGTTGCTCTCTCTCATCCACCCTGTTAGCAGCCTCTCGGCCAAGCTGGAGACCACACACCCAGACCACACAGCACCAGCTGAACTCACTCGCACGCAACATCAAGAGGCTGTCACTCAGCTGAGGTACCGGGAGGGTGGGGGGTGGGAAAGTGTGTGTGTATTTAAGAAAGCTGCTTGTCGCCTCCTCCTCCTCCTATCTGTACAGCTGGCTTGAGGGCTGTGTGGTTTGGCGAGGAGGGATGTGGGGAT
This sequence comes from Podarcis pityusensis, assembly GCF_964106645.2. Taxonomy (NCBI): domain Eukaryota; kingdom Metazoa; phylum Chordata; class Lepidosauria; order Squamata; family Lacertidae; genus Podarcis; species Podarcis pityusensis. Next base: position 66,467,732 of record NC_138031.1, read on the forward strand.
CCTCGGGCCTAGCCGAGAGCACAGACCAACGGTCATGGCCTTTTGTCGTGATACCTTGGGCACCTCCTGGCAGCAAACTCACAAGAGCTTCCGCTTAATGACTGTCCCATCACAGGTTCTTACAAGAATTGATCATGTCCATTTTAATGGATGTGGGTTCTTCCTCAGATATTACAGAAATGACCATTAGAGAGAGCTAGTGCAGCATAGGAGGAAAGGGACTTTGGCATGAGCTAGGAAGTCCTGGTTCAGACTTTGCTTCTAGTTGGTCACTAATCTGGAAATGAAAAGCGGGGCGCTGCAACAGAATATTGCAGTATGTTGTGTTTGTAATCAGGATTCCAGACCATTCATTCCATTTCCCTTCTTGGCCTGCACAGTTTTGCTCTTGCCCCCCCCCCTTCAGTGGTCAGTGAGCATTCCATATCCACCGCTCAGTCTTTGGGCTTTTTGTCTATTTCCATTTTGAGGGTTTTCTCTCCATTGCTGAGCAAATTTTGGTGATGGGCTGTTACACATGCCCAGTTGTAGCTAGATTCGAATCCTGGATTTCTCCGTTGATTCTTATGGGCATTTCTCCCTTATATCCTCAGGACATTAAAAAATATATTATCAGTGTGAACCAGGAAATGACTTACCCAGACAATTGGCTGATCAACTCTACGCTTTATACAGCGATGCATCGTTTTCTCCTGCTGTTTGGAAGTCCTTCTGTGGACTCTATGCTAGCTGGGGTAGACTAGTAGCCAGGAATATGTTCCACCAGCTTCGACTGGTGCACCAACTGTGGCTCTATCTGTAGAGGTCAGGCCTAGCCACAGTGACTCATCTTCTAGTCACTATTAGGCTTGGCTAGTTGTATGTGAGGGCATCTTTGAAGATGGCTCAGAAACTTCCGCTGGTTCACAGGTTCGCAATGCAGCAGTCAGAAAGTTCTGTCAGTGGGGCAGTTGAATCCTATAGGACCATTATTATACCACCTTCTCTGGCTTTTGGAGCATTTCTGAACCCAATTTGGTTCTGGAACTTTCCGTATTTTTCGCTCTATAAGACGCACTAGACCATAAGACGCACCTAGTTTTTGGAGGAGGAAAACAAGAAAAAAAATATTCTGAAGCCTGCATTCGCTCCATAATATGCACACACATTTCCCCATACTTTTTAGGAGGGAAAAGGTGCATCTTATAGAGTGAAAAATACGGTAATCCATTCCGGGAGTCTGTTTGACTCCTGAAACCGTTCGAAAACCAAGATGCGGCTTCTGATTGGCTGCAGGAGCTTCCTGCGCTCAAGCAGAAGCCATGGAAGCCACGTCGGACATTCGGCTTCTGAAAAACATTCGCAAACCAGAATACTTACTTCTGGGTTTGTGGTGTCTGGGAGCAGATTTGTTTGACAACTAAGCCGTTCGACACTGTATATTTATTTATACCCCTCTTTTCCCCCTGGTGGGACTCAAGGCAGCTTACAGATAAAAAATAATCACTAAAAACATAGAAATGACAATAGTTTAAAAGCAATTAAACATTGATAGAATTAAAACTACATACACATATAAAATGTTTTAAATACACAAATGATTACAATAAAAACAGCATGGCACGAGCCCTTTCATTAAAACCAGTCAGTTCCCAATCTTTACCTGTTGGTGAAAGGACAGCAAAGAGGGAGCCAGTTTAGCTTCTCCAGGGAGCACGTTCCAGAGTCTGGGAGCAGCCACTGAGAAGGCCCTTTAGAGGTTTTAACCTTTAAAGTCTTAAATTATTTGAACTGGAGCTATTTGAAGGGCTGCCTGCATATACTGTATATATCAACCTGCCAGCCCATAATATCTACAACAGAGTCCTTTCTCATCTGTCTGCCCCTCAGATCAATGAAGTTTTCAGGGATGAGGGGAGGACCTTTTCTGTGGTGGCCCCAGTGCTCTACAACTCTACCAGTAACCCCCAGAGAAGGCCACCTAGCTTAGTCATTCCAAAAGGCCTTGAAGACTTACCTATTTCAAATGCACAAAACAATGCACAAAACAAGAGCTATATTTTCTTTTTGATGTGATCTTCTGTATTCCCTGAACAGCTGGTTTTGTAGAAATCATGTTTTACATTATGGGCTGGGTCTTTTTATTATTGCCAAGGAGTTTTGTAGTAATGCTATTTGTTTTTATGCTTTGTTCTATTTTTATTATTATTATGTAAGCCTCCCTGAAAGATTTGTATTCATGATAGTGGCCTATAAATATTTTAAAATAAATGAAATAATAAACGTACAAAGTCATGATGTGTCAGCATGTTTTCAGGAGAAAGATCTGGAGCTCATATTTACAATGCATGGTGGACATTGTCAGACATGCTGTTTATTGTAGAAAGGGTACCCCCTTAATGGTTACAGATTGGAATTGCAACTTTATATGATAACTTGTATGTTAAAGCACTGGTGGAGTGCTAAAGCAACAATAAATTCAACTGAAACATACATATTTTGAAGTTTAATAAAGAGATTTGTGCAACACAATTCTATGCAGGTTTATCCAGAAGTAAGGCCCATGACATTCAGTGAAGTGGATTCAAATATGCATAATAAAGCAGCATTACAGAAGCTGTCACACAATTTTTATACATGGACTGTGTACAAATGAAATTTAAGGTGTTGCTTTTGCAACAAACCAGCACTTGCCTACCTGAATGTTTTGATTGGAGGTGAATGGGATGGTGAAAGCAAACTGTTCTTAAGCCATGTAAAAACCTTTTTGCTTGAGCTTTGGTTTATTTTTAAGAAAAGGATTTGTTTTTATTGTGATTAAAATCAGTTTCAGTTGCCTTGCTGTAAATCAACCCATCCTGTTACACATAAAAGGAAAGATCATATTAAATGCAATATTAAAGGCATATCCCAGTGAAAATATACATGACCTTGGGTAGAGCTCAGAAAGCAGGATGGTCATAGATAGGGACTGAAAAACAGGCTTATCAATCCATGGGAAAAAGGACTAATTTCTAGCAAACTGTTTGTTAGAAGCTTGAAGTGACAAGCGGATCCTGAACATCTTTTGGGTGGCTTTCCTATAGTAAAATGTTTTGGCTACATGTTTTAATAAAGAATGGATAAAAACGTTGCAAACCAGCTTCATGTCACAAGCCCCCACAGATACTCAGCCCGAAGACTAGACTAGGGCATCGCTGCCATCAACAGTACCATTGTTTTCTATAACCTAGGTTTTACTTAGTGGTTTTAAGAGCTTTTTAGAAACTGCCTTGTTTATTTCCGGGACTGTCTAGCCAACTCTATTTAAAACCATGTCCATATCACCCTTCCCAGTTAATACAACATGGCAGGAAGCTGTAAGCGTTATGGATAAAATTCTTCTTTTCATCTCCAAGTATGAGCAGCATGGACATAAGAGGAGTCCTACTGGATCAGGGCAAAAGCCTCTCTAGTCCAGCACTCTGTTCCCACCATGGGAAGTTTGCTAACAGAACTTAAGCACAACAGCGCTGTCTCTGTGTCAAGCCTCTGTCAAGGCTTCGAGAAAGCCGTTCCTCCCCCGGTTGCAGCAAGGGCAGAGAAAACAAGGTATAGTCCTTTTTAATTGAGTTTTATTCAATCTTAATAGCGAGAGGCAAAAGAAGGCAACAATCCTTAACAATGGCGTTGCTCCAAACTGGGCTCCTCCTCCCATCTTCCTAGCAACAGCATCTCCCTTTATGGTGGCCGCTTATGGCCCAAAGTCTCTGATTCCGTTGTTATTGCACACTTAATGAACACCAAGTTCTGGTAGAAGGAGGGTAAGGAATACTCTCCAGTGACAACGTGTCAGCTGGCTGCCCTCTCATAATCCCCCCCTTCTTCTAACACTTCCCAACTCTTTTGTTCATCTATCTCTGAGCTGTGACCTTCCTCAACCCCCCTCAAACCCCTGCTGTAAATCAGTACTTCATTCCTCTTCTCCTGCAGTGTCAGGAAGAAGAAGAAGAAGAGTTTGGATTTGATATCCCGCTTTATCACTACCTGAAGGAGTCTCAAAGCGGCTAACATTCTCCTTTCCCTTCCTCCCCCACAACAAACACTGTGAGGTGAGTGGGGCTGAGAGACTTCAGAGAAGTGTGACTAGCCCAAGGTCACCCAGCAGCTGCATGTGGAGGAGCAGAGATGCAAACCTGGTTCCCCAGATTACGAGTCTACCACTCTTAACCACTACACCACTCTGGAGAAGCGGTCTCGCCTCTTTTGTCCGATCCCTAACAATCTGTCCGTGATTTCTAGCCATTTGTATTCAGAGGTGTACTGACTCCAACAGTGGAAGGTAGAAAACACTGTAGCCACCATTATTCCCCATGAATTTATCTAATCCTTTTTTTAAAAGCCGTTCAAGTTGGTGGCTATCACTGCCTCTTGTGACAGAAAAGTTTAACTATGTGCTGCGTGAGGAAGAATTTTCCTTTATCTGTCTTGAATCTTCTAACATCCGGGTGCCCACAAGTTCTAGTGGGAGAAAAATATTTCTCTATCCACTTTCCCCACACTTGGCATAATCTTATAAATCACTATTGTATCCCCTCAACTCAGTCGTTTTAGAAACACTTTAAACGCGGCTTTCCCCAAATAGTTTTGCGAGCTGTAGTTTATAAGAGTGTAAAGAGTTATTGGGGGCTACAATTCCCAGAGTTCCATGAGAACAGAGGTTGAATGTTAAACCTCTCTGAGAATCGGAGCCAACAAGATGCCAATAGAAAGCAGGACATGAACTCAACAATAATAATATAATAATAATAATTTATTATTTATACCCCGTCCATCTGGCTGAGTTTCCCCAGCCACTCTGGGCGGCTCCCAATCAAGTGTTAAAAACAGTACAGCATTAAATATTAAAAATTTCCCTGAACAGGGCTGCCTTCAGAGGTCTTTTAAAGATACGATAGCTGCTTATTTCTTTCACATCTGAAGGGAGGGCGTTCCACAGGGCGGGCGCCACTACCAAGAAGGTCCTCTGTCTGGTTCCCTGTAACCTCACTTCTCGCAATGAGGGAACTGCCGGAAGGCCCTTGGCGCTGGATCTCAGTGTCCCGGCTGAACAATGGGGGATGGAGACAATCTTCTCACTTGAGATTCCCAGTATCTGGTACCTGTACTCAGAGCCATGCTTCCTCCAACACTGGTGGTAGTACATAGCTTCTGTTTATGGACTGTTCAGTGTAGGCAACCAGGGGAAATAAAGGATATCTACTTAGTGCCAGTGGTGCTGTTAAAACAGAAGGGCTGATTTTGCTGTTTTTGCTGCCTTCTTATAGTGCAGGCTACAGCCTGTGCAGTGACGTTCTATTTTTTTTAATTTTTTACCTTTTGAAACCCATTTATACCTTTTGCAGTCTTTCTTTGGTAAAACACAAGACTTATCCCATATTTTGGACACCGCAGCCCCCATCAAAACATCTAGCAATCAATACCCACTGAGAAAGCATCTTAAATGACGGTAGAAACAAAGGAATGGAAACCTAGAGAAAAGTTATCTCCTCACTTAGCATGGCCAGAACAATATGGTCTAACAGTCCATTTATCCACAGCGCCAGAGAAAAAGGCCTTTTGTAGCCTGACTAGAACCCACAGTTCTCACACTGCTTTATCTTGCTGGCTTGCAGTCCAGTCATTTCCACCCTCCTCTTCTCTTCAGTGCCTTATCTGTGAATCCATGCACTGTTGACCCTGAGGCATTGTTTTTGAAAGCCAAACAAATCCCCCAAAATTGTTCACAAAACCCTGTACAGCTAAAAAATACTAAATATTGTATTCCACAGATCAGGAAAGAATGTTGTTCATTTTTTTGCTGCTATTTTTCTGGCTCGGTACAAACATTGCTTCTGAAAAATACCTTCCATGTACTATTTGCAATTCTAAATTAAAGAGAAAATGCACAAGAGTATTTGAGTCTAATGGAAACAATACTCCTGCTGGTGAAGGGTGGGTGATTAATAATAATAATAATAATCCTGATGTATTATGCTGAAAACGGAGAAGGAAAACGCTGATCTTAAACCTCTGCTGCCTTGTGGCTATACTCATTTGTGAGAAAGGCTTTGGGAATAAACCCTGAAGAAAAATCCATACTTGCTGCCTTTGGTATGTCTTCAAGAGAAGAAAAGGCTAGGCAGTAAACTCTACACAAATCCGGAGTGGAGTCCCTAAGGCGGTTGGATGATGCCTTGTACGCCTTCATCTGCCAAGTCCTGCAGCTAAGATGGTGCCAAATGTTTTGCTCTGCTTTCCATTGGCCCAAATCAGTGGGGCCAAGAGGAGGGTCTCATCGTCTAGGTAACCCAGGACCTCCATACACACTGCCTCGGCTTGCACCCCAGAGAGGTCACTTGGGTGCTGCTAACATAGCAAAAACTACACAGGGGGAAGCAGTTATGAGTTTCTGGTCTCTACAGCCACAGCAGGCACTGTGATTCTCCATTGTTTTGACTTCACCCCAGGAAGTGCACCCCATTGTCTCTCAAGACATACAGATGCCAACAATGCTGAAAATCAGTGTGCTTTCATATACATTTAGCATTGTTCCTCTAGAAAGTGAGGAACCTCTCCATTTGTAGAGGTTAGGACCATTTTTCCATTCAAAGCTCTGTGTATTCCGGGCTGGAAGGGGTCCCTGAGCTTTCCCCAAGTCTGGTACAAGAGAGATGGTTGACATTTTAATATTGTCTAGCTTGGCAATCCTAAATGTAATAATGTCCACTGCATGGGCACATTAATAAATCTGGGATCCACAGGTGGATTGCCCCAGTGACACTGCTTGTTATTCAGAAAAAGTGAAAGTTACCCAAAGGAGGTGGTTGCTGCTTACAGACAGAACCCAGACAAAGGGACTAGATGGCCCTTGGTTTGATCCAGCAACACATAAGAACATAAGCCTGCTGGATCAAGCCTGAAGATTGGAAATATGTAAAGATATAGAAGGAATATCAAACCTAGACAGCATCTTGCCAACAAAGGTCCATATAGTTAAAGCTATGGTTTTCCCAGTAATGATGTATGGAAGTGAGAGCTGGACCATAAAGAAAGCTGATCGCCGAAGAATTGATGCTTTTGAATTATGGAGCTGGAGGAGACTCTTGGCAGTCCCATGGACTGCAAGAAGATCAAACTTATCAATTCTGAAGGAAATCAGCCCTGAGTGTTCATTGGAAGGACAAATCCTGAAGCTGAGGCTCCAATACTTTGGCCACCTCATGAGAAGAAAAGACTCCCTGGAAAAGACCCTGATGTTGGGAAAGATTGAGGGCACAAGGAGAAGGGGACGACAGAGGACAAGATGGTTGAACAGTGTTCTCGAAGCTACCAGCATGAGTTTGACCAAACTGTGGGAGGCAGTGGAAGACAGGAGTGCCTGGCATGCTCTGGTCCATGGGGTCACGAAGAGTCAGACACGACTAAATGACTAAACAACAACATAGAAAGAATATATAATACCAAAGGAAACGAAAGAGTCCATAGAACTGTAGCGTTGGAAGGGACTCTTGAAATTGAGTTCAACCCTTGAAATTGAGGAATCTCAACTAGATCATACATGACAGATGGCCATCTAACCTCTGCCTAAAAACTTCCAAGGGAGTAGAGCCCCCCACCTCTTGTGGGAGCCTGTTCCACTGTCAAACAGCCCTTACAGCCAGAACGTTCTTCCTGAAATTTAGTCGGAACCTCCTTCCTTGTAACTTGAAGCTATTGGTTTGGGCCCTACCCTCCAGAGCAGTTGAAAACAAGCTTGCTCCATCCTCCGTGTGGTAGCCCTTTAGATATTTGAAGATGGCTCTTTTTCATTTTTTGCCGCACCTTGAAGAGATCAACCATCGAAGAAAATGGACTCTTCTCAGCACATCCAAGTCAATTTGCTCCAATGAAACCACACTTTACAAATATTGCTAATGATCAAATCATTATTATTTAAATGCCAAAGTTTTGATAGATAAATGTATTCTGTGCTGTCAATGGCATACAGTTGCATCTCGTGTGGGTAAGAGTGAGTGTCTACGTCCTGGTATGCCAGCAATGTCAGCAACAGCTTACTGTCCCAGCTTAAGGTGTGTAGATTTGCATGAACATGCCTCACTCTGACAAGCACAACATAGCAGAGTTTTTTCAAATATTAATATAAAACAAAAGAAGTATTTCATAGGTTGGAAAAACACATAGGATTAAAGAGAATGGTGCTAAGGGAGGAGGAACCCACAAGAAGCTATATAGAAGTTCTTTTTTAATGATGCACTTGAAAGCCAGATTCCTAAATATACTGTCCCAAATGGTTTCGCACCAAAATTTTGTGGAATCACATTTTTGAAAAAATCAACCATGCCTAGTCCAGACTACTAGGATTTGCTAAAACTTAGAGGTGGAGGGATCAAAAGACTGGATATATATATTTTTTTTTGGGGGGGGGGAGAGGAATGTATACCCATTGAAACTCGCAGAGGATCCCTATTGCATTATCCTGAAAGCTAGAAACATATTTTTTCTTAGAGAGCTGAAAAGTGGTATGGTAGAGGCAGTGTTAATCTGGGTATAAAGTAATACACATGGACACACAGTTTGTTTATTCCACTGTCATCTCTTTTGAAACAATACAAAAACCACCCCAAAGTACCCTGCTTAAACCAGATAGCGGGTTAAAACTTTATAAGACCTATCATCTGGCTCCAGCTGTAATAATACGCTTCGCATCAGAGCTTTCAAAATTGAAATTCACGTTAACGCTTAAAAGCGAGCATTTGTGCCTCTGGTTCTGCAAGAGAAAAGCAACGCTGATTCCTTATTTTCCTCCGTTATTTTCTAATGGTTTAATCAAAGTTCCATGCCTCATCCTTTTGTCTGTGCTCGCGCACGCCTGGGAGCGCACTTCTCCTCGCGCTGCAGCAATTTTGAAACTGAAACGTTGCACTGCTGAGAAAGTGCCATGAAAATATAACCTACTGCATTCCATGAAAATAAATAAGCAAGGCCACCCAAATTTTCAATTAGTGCTCGGGCAGAATGCAGGAAATGGCTAGAGAGCCGTCAAAGGCTGCCTTAGGCTGGGTCGTGGACACGGAACAGTGACAGGAAGGTTTGCAGCTAGGAATACAGGCTCAGTGTGAAAATGGCTCTTCTCCAAGGAAAACGGCATGCTAATAGGTTGATACCGATTTCCTGAAACATACAGCCCGGGTATTACAAGCTGGAATTTACATTCTGACAAAGGCCGAGCCTCAAAGACTTTGCCTTTCTGTTGATAGAATAACACTAAGAAGTTCAAGCAGCATTATGCGTTTTACGGCTTTAAGCTTCTTAAACATTCAAAGTACAAACCAGGCACATACTTTTTAGCCACCTGAAACAGCAACGGCCGGTCAAGGCTTGTGAAAAATAAAGAACAATGTTAGATCCCAGGGTTGAGCGCAGGTCTGCTGCTAGCGACCACGTATTTGAGTCCTAACGGGAAAATGACATCTAAGGTGGCTTCCTTCTGCTACATAGGGCAGATGAACGAAACAAGACCCACAAGGGGCAGGAATCTGAGGGCAGCTTGTATCACGCAGAGAAAGTTCCAGAACCTTCTTGAAACAATAGGAAAGGAAATAGAATAGGAAAGATCTCTACACATTAAATCAATACATTCTGTACAAAAAAATGGCAAACCATGTCAGTATTTGAGTCCTAACAGGAGAAGGGGCAGGAATCTGAGGGCAGGGGGGTGGAAGGCCTTGCATACTTATCTGCATCAAGGTCTGTCTGTGGATGTTCCAGAGCTGAAAGCCCAACAGGTCTGAATACATCTCCCAGCCATGTTTTCCAGGTCATCCAAATATATTGCCCTATGCACTACATTTCCGCTTCACCACCAAAGTCTATGTTCCTTTCCAAATTTCTAATTCTGAAAAAATATAATCCAGAATTTTCATTTGTGGTCCAAAGCACATTTAATAGATTTGTGCATTTTTATGTAAGCTCGTACCCTCAAACATTTCTCTGATGAAAATAGGGACGTCCTATTTAACAACAACAACAACAATTTTATTTATATGCTCTCCACCTGACTCGGTTGCACCAGCGACTTTGGGCAGCTTCCAACATATATAAAAACATAATAAAACATTAAACATTGAAAAACTTCCCTATACAGGACTGCCTTCAGATGTCTTCTAAAAGTCTGGTAGTTGTTCTTCTCTTTGACATCTGGTGGGAGGGCGTTCCACAGGGTGGGTGCCACTACCGAGAAGGCCCTCTTCCTGGTTCCCTGTAACCTCACTTCTCGCAGTGAGGGAACTGCCAGAGGGCCCTCAGCGCTGGACCTCCGTGTCCAGGCTGAACGATAGGGATGGAGATACTCCTTCAGGTATACTGGACCGAGGCCGTTTAGGGCTTTAAAGGTCAGCACCAACACTTGGAAACTATTGCATAGTTACTTATCTCCTTGGCTCGGGGGTCATGTAATTCCATACCCTCTAACATTTCTCCAAGGAAAAAAGGGACATCCTAAGGGAAAGCGGGACATTCCAGGATCAAATCAGAAACTGGGATGGCTTCTGTAAATCTGGGACTGTCCCTGGAAAATAGAGACACTTGGAGGTTGTGTAAGCTCCTTGGTTTGCAGAATTTCAGGTGTTCAGGCTGCAATCTTTCAGGTATACATTTAAGTGAGGCCTACTTCTGAACAGTGGACTTTGAGGAAGAGGTCTGGTGCCCTTCTCAGCAAAAGGAGCAGGAGGAAACCCCCCACCAAAGCAGCAGGCCTGGCTTGCCACATTAAAGTGAAGTCATAAACATCCTCTAAAGAGACCCACCCACCCTCGTGAGACTATTAAGTTCAGATTTTAAAATTACTTGAGTGTACCACTGCTTCTGAACGCGCACACCTAGAATTACATCATCATCTGCAAAATTGGGAGCATTTTGGTGAGGGATCCTTCGCTTTTTAAAGCAAGGTCCTCCTGGGGTAGCAAATTTGGGGGTGCCTTTACTGTGTGGCAAATTGCCAGTTAGGTAATATATAAAATATACATATTTTACCTGGGAAGGGTGTGTGTGACTTTTCGGCTCCAGGCACTCTCATTTATTAGTATGTGTTCATATTTCATTCATTTCATTAACCAAGGCTCAGGTACCCCCTGCTCAAATATTCTGGAGTGTCATTTGAAACAGAATCTCAGCAAGTGATAAAAGACGGAAAATCATCAGAGGTGTTGACGGAAGTCTAAAACAATGTATAAGATAAGAAGTTATGTTATGTGATTGTTGGAAATTATATGTTACATATATATATATATATATATATATATATATATATACACATACATAAAATGAAACAGAATCACAGCACTTAATGAAAAAGTTCGCATCTTAAAGATTGCATATGAGATCAAAGCACATTATTTATAACAATGATTAAAGTTCTATAAAGAGCCCTTCTGCGAGGACTCGACATGCAGCCACATCACTACAAGAATACATTTCAAGAATCATCAGATACAAGCAATATAAAAGCAAAACAGAATACCCAAAAGTCAAAAGTGACATTTGTTTATACTGCATCAGTGTAGCATCCCCCTCTGTGGCTTTTAGAAGCAGAAATAGAAATAAAGCTAGCGGAAAATATTTTGATGAAGAGAGGGGAGGTGGGAGAAACCTAGACCTTTTTGCCTGTTTGAAAGTGATGTGTGGTACAGTGTGGTGTGTATTATCTTTGTCCTTTGTTTTGAAAACAATACTTTAAATACCACTGGCCTAATTCTTACCATATTTCTATAATGCTGCGCAAGCTTATGTGGTCTCAGAAGGACAGAACTCGTGGAAGCCTCTTCTTGGGGTGCTTATTAGCTCAGCCTTTCCAGGTGTGGAGTACATTGGTTCTGCATCTACAGGTCATGGGCTGCCGGGCCAATTCAAAACCCAATTAAGACGAAGACCTCCTTGGATTTGTGATCTGCTTTTAGGCAGCTCTGCAAGGCAACCAAGGAAATCACGGAGCAAAAATGACAAAGGGTTTCTCTCTCTCTATCTTTCTCTCTCCCTTTTGCTATTCCAGAGCAACAGTGGCAATCAGTCTCAAGTTCTGTATACCTTGACAAAGGATAAACGGGTGTGCCAGTTTTGTTTTTCTCAGTTTTTCATTTTTCCAATCTTTAATTCAGTTCTCCACATTTCTGCAGCAGTTTGCAATTTTTTAAAAAAACAACAACCAACAACCTTCAGGAAAATTTATGATTATTTTAGTGTATATTTTAACTAAAGTATATATTTTTGGAAGCAATTCCCCCTAATGTAATGCATTTTGTATGCTATTTTCACTAATATATTCATTTCAGGAACACTTTTCACTAACCTATGCATTTGGTGTGGGGGTGTTTGAGAATTACATTGCAAAATTCAGATAAGGGCGAATTCAAAAGGATAGCTGCATCTCAGCTAGAGTCTTGTTTTGGAAACTAAGAATTTGGCAGGTTTGCCTTTCAACTGAATCAGATTTCTCCCCTCCCCCCCCCATATCCCTTAGTTGGCATGGTAGGAAATTATTGTAGCTGGATGGACCAGTTTGCCCAAGAGACCTGTACGGCTGAACAAAGCACAACTTTCTTCAAGGAACAGCTATACATGCTCATTCTAAAAATTACCAGAGTGGTTTGACAGTTCATCCCTCTTCCCAGGGAACTCTGGGAATGATAGCTCTGTGAAGGGAATAAGGGTCGCTAAGAACCCTTAATAAGCAACAATTCTCCGGATTCTTGGGGGAAAGCCATAATTGTTTAAAGTTGTTGGCTACTGCTTTGGGTGTATAGTGTAGATGGGGCCTTAGGGTTGTAAACACAATTGCTTGGATATGTCCCCACTGCTTCCAGTAGGATTTAAGGCCAAGTAAAGAAACTGAGCAAAACACAATGCTGAAATTTCAGACTCTCTCACCTTAATGACAAAGTAACTCTAAGCCAGAGGCGGTAAACCCTCCATTTCAGAGCCTTAATCCCCCACAAGCAATTTTTTTTCTAGCCTCCTAATGCCCCACCAATTTGGGAGGTGCCAGTAAAATAAAATAAAAATAGTCACAGTTCTGGTTATGTGGAGCCCAGTGCTGTGATGGGCATGTCTCATTTTCCTACTCATATTGAAACACTGCTCCTCAATGAGGCCAAATTTAGATTCACAAAATGTTTAGGAGTATGCATACCCCTGCGTCCCCCCCAGAAAAAAAACATTGCATAATTCTCTTCAGCCCTAGATTTGCCAGTGGACAAATTAGCAAATCCAATATGGCTTTATTTGCAGTTAATATACAATTAGAGCAGATTGATGCAAGAGTCATAGGTACAATTCACCTGGTATGAAGAAACACATTGGAAACATCAGTCTTTGCAATTGACCCTTAACGTGGGTTTATGTTTTTTGACAGCTGTTTTTGATTCTCTTTTCTTGTTTGCTCTGTCCACGATACCCAGAACAGATTGGAAATTTCAACCAAAAATACTAACACAAAAATAAAATGGCTGCTTGATACAACTTGCTTTGTGCTCTTATTCCCCAATATCCTTTCCCTGCTTTATAGGAATTTGACAGTGCCCCAAATCTGTCCCATGGCCTGAGGTTCCTATAGTTTGTGCTTTTTTGCTACTGTTTGGAAGACAGAGGATAATATTTTTCAAACGCTCTAAAACTTCAGTGCAATTCTATAGATGTCAATTCAGGAGTAAGCCTTGTTGAACTCGGTAAGATTTATTCAAGGTAAGTGAACATCGGATTGCACTATCTGAAAATTACTTATTAAGTCCTACTGAGCACAGCAGGACTTCATTCCAAATATTTTTTTTAAAGTATAGAAGTAAGTCATAATTAAGCTGGAATTAGGGTTTGAGGGTTTGGCTCAGAATCTCAGCCTCTGAAGGCTAAGTCTGGAAGGGGCGGAGAAACCTTTGTTATTCTTCACAAAAGTAAAACTGTTGTCTTTCAACAGTGCATGCTGATTTTCCCCATGTGGCGCAAGACAGAAGTACTTAAATTAAGCACACAAATCACTTTCCTGTTGATAGATGCTACTTGGATTCCCCGCCCCACAAATTCAAGCATCATAATAATTTTTGTGTGTGACAAAATACGTAATGATTTAGCACACAACTGAAAATAAGCATGAAGAAAACAGGCTGCATCCATACATTTCCACATGTGCCTTTCTGTTTACAGACCTACATCCTTTGTATATTTTATCGCCTCAGCAATGGCATTTTTGTATGGGCCACCCCTCGCACTTGTGTAACAAGACACTGTGTTGGAAGTAAATTATTCGGAATTCACCACAGCTTACCTTATTTTCCAACCAGGAAAGAGGGATTTAAAAAAAGAAGATCTGATAAAATATTCATTCAGTAGTAATCAAGGAATATATATTCACAGAAATGCCCTCCCCTTCTTTAATATTCCTCTTCTTCTCTTTGGCGATCACTCGTAGCAGAGTAAGTTGTCTTCCATAAACACAGTTTTAACAGTGAGTCCATAAGTGACTGTGGAGGCCAATTCTGGATCCAGCCCAGTGCCAGATTTACGTATAAGCTAAACAAGCTATAATTTTTGGGGCCCCCCAAAAATTAAATGAAAAAGAAAACCTGGATGTACATTTCCAAAATATAAGATAAAAAAAATAAAACCTACATATAGCAACAGTGTTTTGTGTCCTGTGATGTAAGTAATGGGCCCTGCCTGCTAGCATGCTCCCTAAAATATCACTGGTTTGCTCATTTCTATATACAGTGGTAACTTGGTTCTCAAACTTAATCCATTCTTAATTACCATATAGCGTATATTCAACACAAAAACAGCAACCATTTGTTGTTGACAAAGAACAGCTGGGCATATAAAGGGCCCCGTTACCTTCAGTAGCTTAGGGCTTCATTAAACCTAAATCCGGCCCTGATCCAGCCTGCCTTCCCAAGTGATGTTTAATACTATCTCAGGGCTGATTCATATTTCACCACATCTCCCCACCCCGCCCCAAGTAATTCACTAACTTGTGACCATTTGTCCATCACTGCAAGCTCCCTTAGTCATCTTGACCATTCTCTTCATCTTGAGCCCTTGCAGACAATGAAGAAATCCAAGGACTTTTACTCTAGACCAGGGGTCTGCAACCTTTAAGACAAAAAGAGCCACTTGGACCCGTTTCCGAAGAAAAAAAAACTGGGAGCCGCAAAACTCGTCATTATAAAAATAACTTTTTTGTCACTTTTTTATTATTTCTTTGTTTGACCCCTCAGAATTACTCCTCCTCATAGAAATAAACGTTAAATTAACAAGTTACCTTTTTTTGTGTGTGTGTTCTTCACTCCCCTTCAAAACAGTGACCAGCGTACATGCCCCCTTTCGATGCAGTGACCAGCGTACATGCCCCTTACAATGTAGCAGGCGGGCGGGCGGGAAGGTGACGTCGGGACGGTGCGTGACTAACACACGCACTGCCCCCATGCGACATCACAGCCAGTACAGCGCCCGCCACAGTGGGGAGTGTCGGGGCGCACAATGCGCCTCCTTCCCTCGCTAGTATCCGCCCCGGAGCCGCGGCAAAGGTGTTAAAGAGCCACATGCGGCTCCGGAGCCGCGGGTTGCAGACCCCTGCTCTAGAGTAAGGATGGAAGGACCTGTCCGTTTCTGTTATTTTGGTTTCCTAATTTGTCTAGTCTTAAGTTCTGTTCTCCACATTTCTGCAGCAATTTGTAATTAAAATAATAATAATTCCGCATGGAAATCCTTCAGCATTTTAGTGCCCATTTCTCCTAATAAGCATACAGTGGTACCTCGGGTTAAGAACTTAATTTGTTCTGGAGGTCCGTTCTTAACCTGAAACTGTTTTTAACCTGAAGCACCACTTTAGCTAATGGGGCCTCCCGCTGCCGCTGTGCCGCCGGAGCACGATTTCTGTTCTCATCCTGAAGCAAAGTTCTTAACCCAAGGTACTATTTCTGGGTTAGCGGAGTCTGTAACCTGAAGCATATGTAACCTGAAGCGTCTGTAACCCGAGGTACCATTGTATTTCTGGGTGCAGTTTTGACTAATTGCACATTTTTGCAAACCATTTTGTAGACTCATAGAGTTAGATGGGACCCCAAGGGTCATCTTGTCCAACTCCCTCTCACCTAGATTTATTCTAATATAATGCATTTTTGTGTGCTCTTTTTATTAATATATTCAAATTTATGCACAACCCCCCCCATATATGATTTATTTTTTTTTTGTAAACAGTATTTGGAGAACTGCACTGTAAATTTTGGATAAGTGCAAATTTCAAAGGAAGATTGTGTTTCACTTCTTGCATTATCTCGTAACATGCAAATTTCATAGATTTGGCTTAAAATGTGAACTGAAGCACATTTCTTCCTCATCCTTACTCTGGAGTAGTTTGTGTGGTGAAGCAAGTGATTAGGGAGAGTGGCCCAAGAAGCAGCAGTAAGTTAATCAAGTTCTTTTGGCACCTGAGACAGAGAATGCCACAAGGAATTCCTTCCTGCCTAAGTTAAAATCTATCAAAAATAAAATAAAATAAAAATAAAAATAAAATAAAATAAAATAAAATAAAATAAAATAAAATAAAATAAAATAAAATAAAATAAAATAAAATAAACAGTTTGCTACCCTTTCATAGGACACGGGTGGCGCTGTGGGTTAAACCACAGAGCCTAGGACTTGCCGATCAGAGGGTCAGCGGTTCGAATCCCTGCGACGGGGTGAGCTCCTGTTGCTTGGTCCCTGCTCCTGCCAACCCAGCAGTTCGAAAGTATGAAGTGCACGTAGATAAATAGGTACCGCTCCGGCAGAAAGATAAACGGCATTTCCATGCGCTGTTCTGGTTCGCCAGAAGCAGCTTAGTCATGCTGGCCACATGACCTGGAAGCTGTATGCTGGCTCCCTCGGCCAGTAAAGCGAGATGAGCGCCGCAATCCCAGAGTCGTTCGTGACTGGACCTAATGGTCAGGGGTCGCTTTACCTTTTTACCCTTTCATAACAGCCAGGATTGGTTGCCTCACTTAATTGTAGGGTCAGCTTTCCTAGATGCCTCATCAGGTCACAATCTCTACATTATGGAAAGATGGTAAATCCAAACATGAACTAGGGTTGCAGAACAGCTAAACTGCTAGGAAGCAAGAACCTATTCACAGATTATGATTCTATACCAATTTGCGTGAATACTATGGCTCATAATAGTGGTCTGCTTCAATAAGGAGCATAATAGGGTGGAAGGGTACTCATGCCAGGTGCAACAGATATCACTCTACAGTGGTGCCTCGCAAGACGAAATTAATCCGTTCCACGAGTGTCTTCGTCTAGCGGTTTTTTCGTCTTGCGAAGCAACCCTATTAGCGGCTTAGCGGATTAGCGCTATTAGCGGTTTAGCGGCTATTAAAGGCTTAGCGGCTTAGCGGCTTAGCTGCTAAAAGGCTATTAAAGGCTTAGCGGCTTAGAAAAAGGGGGGGAAGCGAAAAAAAATCTCAAGACTCGCAAGACATTTTCGTCTTGCGAAGCAAGCCCATAGGGAAATTCGTCCTGCGAAGCAACTCAAAAACGGAAAACCCTTTCGTCTAGCGGGTTTTCCGTCTTGTGAGGCATTCGTCTTGCGGGGCACCACTGTATTTCTGGTGCATCTTGCCCAAGAATGGTGCTACATCTTCTGAGATTTCTACTCGACCCGTTAAGCCTTTGGCGCCAGCTGTCATTGATTCAAATGAGGGTCAGTTCAACATGTATGCATTAGCTCTAGCTTCTAATGAGCTCAACAAGACTTACTTATACTAATGCTTGCAATTCAAGCATCCTTGGATCAATTGATGAAAGGCAGTATACAAGAGAGGGAGAGAAGTTTCAAATTGGACTGTACCTCTGCCATTAAAGAGAACATAGTGCAGGCAATTAATAGAATTTCATTTGTGGATGATGTCTTTGAAGAACAGAGCTGATGGCATATTTTTTTTCCCAAAAGGAGAGAAGTTATTTCAAGAAAAGAGTTCTGCATATCTTGGTCATGTGCCTCTGTTTATTCTATATAGGGGATCGAGGGCACCTGTGTTAGTTTTAAAGCTACTGCTTCTACACCACTTGATGAATACATTTTTTTGGCAAACTCCAGCTGTTATTTCACATGTGTGAACTATAAAAATAGTGTAAACATTGACTTGGAAGAACCAAAAACATTTACAATAAAAGGTGACTACAGTCCAGACTACGGTCCAGTACGATACTCTGCTTATACAGATCATATGTCGGAAAATGAAAATATAACCTCCAGTAAAAGCCGCAACATTGAAAAAGGCTAGCTACACTGGTTGCAAAAAACTTTCTAATACCTCAATGCAAGAAAGGTCTAGAATTGAAAGACGCGCCTGATGAAATAGGCTGATACATCTTCAACAGAACAAGCACAGTTCTATCATTAGGATTAGGAGGAGTGGCAGACTGAAGTCCCTTTATGTCTCGAGCCCCAGGGCATTGCTGGGCTCAGGAATGGTGTGGCAGACTGAAATTGTGACAAGGAGGGAACTGATAAGGGAGGAAGCTGAGACCAGGGAACAGAGGCTGGAGAAGATGGGTATTTTGCTTGAAATGTCTGCCTAGGCAATCAGATGTCTGCAGGATATAATATCAAGGCACGAGACCCTGCAGCAAACCTTAGGCAGGCATACACTGAACACTGAGAATCTGGCTACTAATCTAAAATGCAGTCTGCAACATCTAACCCATGCATGCAATATTATATATAGTCAATAGGGTCCAGTAGCAGCTCACTGAACTGGATCAGATCATGTGTGTGTGTGTGTGTGTGTGTGTGTGTGTGTGTGTGTTGGCATTTCTGTACTCTGGACCCAGGGCTTTTTTTTCAGCTGGAACTCTCTGGAACTTAGTTTCTGCACCTCTCAGTTGGGTGCCATTGCCATTCTAAGAGAACAAGGGAGGTGCTCATGGTGAGTTCTGGCACCTCTTTTTCTAGAAAAATAGCAATGTTTGGACCAAATATAACTACTAATCCTTTTTTCCTGGTTTAATTTGGCATAGAGTACAGAAATGCCAGCACATTCATTTTCCTGACCATTTCATCAAAGACCTCAGTGCACCTTCTCCCGGATTTTTCCGGTGAGATCAGCCAGCTCCATAAACTCCATCATCTTCATCTGCCGGGAGAATCCGCGACCAGAAAGAAGAGGAACACCAAGAAGATTGGAAGAAATTTAAAGACTATTTGAATAAATATTGTAATATTAAAGATATGTAACCACTTGAAAGAACTTCCGGTAATTAGGCCTAGGATTAAATTAGGATTAAATAAATAAATAAGAAAATGCACGATAAGAAAAGTTAGGAAATTTGATTATGACTTTAATATGGTTTTATGGAATAATGATATTGGAAACTGCTACATATGATTACTAAGAAATTCAGATGGAAGAGGTTAGAGGAAGTCAAGTAATATGTTTATGAAGATGGATTTTAATTAACTAATTAAGTTTTAGTTTATGTGGTGATTTGAAGTATTTTATGTTTCATATTTTTTCTTTTTTAATTCTTTTTCTTTTATCATTGTTTATTCTCTCTTTTGTTATGTTTTTGTATGAAAAATAATAAATATTATGGGGGGGGGGGAAGACCTCAATGCACCTTCTCTCAAACTAATGAATTCAGGAAGCGTGGAGAATCTGAGGTGCTAGAATAAGCATACTCACGTGGTCCACAGCCTTATCAGGGACGGTGAAGTCCTCCCTCCTTAAAAAACCCAATGCAAGAAATTAAGATTTCCTTTTCAAACAGCTGCCTTGTATATTTGCTGTTTCTTCTGTTCAGTTCATGCTCTTAAAAAAGCCTTACTGAAAAGGCTAAAGACTTTGAAATGAATAGCCACAACTAACACTGCTCAACATGACTTTTATCCTTATTTTCACATCTCACTCAAATCCCTGCATATTCAGCTGGAGTACGATACCTACTCAATGCAGATGTTTTTGAGCCCAAAATCTTTTTGTTTATTAAATTCAGTGACCAATTACTATTCACTTTCATCAGGATCCCAAATTGCTCTCATTTGCTTGGTAGCAATCCTGGCTTGCTTTCATCAAGTCTGCAGGAAATACACAGAGACCAATAATTACAGGTCTCCACAGAAGAAACCAGAATAATTTGGACATGTAAAATGTCAAAACATCAAGAAGTAGGTGTGTGCAGAACTGTGAGAGTAAAGCTGCCTTTCGGCTTTAGAAGAATATCCGCCGGAGGTTTTTTGACAGTGCTGATCCACTGTTTTCACCTTAATCCTAAACATATTTATAGAGATCCCGTGGATATCAACAAGAGCTAATTCCACATAACAGCCCTGATGGTCCAAAGATGTGTGCACACACTGTACAGCAAAAGCCTGCTGACGTGTCTGTGCATGCCATATATCTAAGTACCCAGCTGCCCAACTTGTGGTTTGTGCTGTTACCTTTGACAGCACCTGTTACCTCCTTGGAGGTAACCCAGAATTCAACCCACCCACCTGACTTACAGGTGTTTAATACGATCAGCACAACACCAAATGTTTGCACCACTATCATAGTTTGCCACAGTAGCTAAAAAAGTTATTAAACTTTTCAAAAAGAAGCTTTAAAAAAATATCTAAATTTTAAAATTCTAGGTCATCACACTGGGGATCTCTGAAGGTTCCAAACCTCATCCTCAGAAGAAGTCTTCCCAGGTTCCTGGCTGGGTGTTGAAGCAATGATTCTTCAACATCAACTTCATTGGACTGGTCATGTTGTGCGGATGCCTGATTATCGGCTTCTATTCCGAACTTAAAAATGGAAAGCGTAATGCTGGTGGTCAACAAAAGAGCTTTAAAGACTGTCTCAAGGCAAATCTAAAAAAATGTAGTATAAACACCAACAATTGGGAAACACTTGCCTGCGAGCACTCCAATTGGAGAACAGCCTTTACCAAAGGTGTCATGGACTTTGAAGACACTCAAACTCAGGATGCAAGGGACAAACGTGCTAAAAGGAAGGCACATTTGGCAAACCCTCACCATGATCAACTCCCACCAATGTCCCCACTGTGGAAGGGCGTGTGGATCCAGAATTGGCCTTCACAGTCACTTACGGACTCATTATTGTTAAAACTGTGTCTATCTTACTCGGCTACAAGTGATTGCCAAAGAAGACATCAAAACAGAGGCTTGGCTGAGGACTTCAGTTCCCTATCCTGCTCATTGTTTGGTTCCAAATGCCTCAGGTGAGCCACCAGCTCTCTACCTGAGCCGCTGTTAGGTACTCCACATTGCTTCTTAATAGCAGTGAGGTGGAGCTACCTGTGGGAGAAGCGCTCTCCCTCTCTTTCTCTCCTAGTAAGGGAAGTAGCTTAAAGTCAGCATTTGTGTGAGCAGAGCCAGCTGCTCACATGGAGATCAGACATGTTTGCTAAATGGAACATGTATGGTCACCTCAGGACCTTTTTTTATTGTGCATTCAAGATTATTTGCGTTTGTAACAACACCAAGGTGTTACATACTCCACCATTCAAGTTTGTTTGTTTGTTTGTTTCTCTACCGCTATTCACTAAACCCCACCCCAGTGCAGCTTACAATTATACACAAAATCAAGTTGATATGCACCCTCAATGCTTTCAGGATAGACACATGACATAACTAACAATCCATGAATGTGGCCGTCCAGAAATTATACTTGACAGAGGAGTTCAAAAATAGTGAAAGCCCGGCAAGTGTCCACCAAGGGATTCTTATCATAGTTCAAGTTCGTAAGTTTATTATTTTAGCAAAACTTGTATTAGGCAATAGTATTAATGAAACAATACAGAACACACACCCATAATATGAAAATCCATAATATAAAAAAGACGTTGCCAATTTTCTGAGTGTTAAAACCCTTGTGCACCTCTGACAGCTCCATATTATTTTGCCTTTTTAAAATCCAGTTTGATGTAAGAGGGAAGTTACCAGAGACACCAACAAACTTAAATCCAGCTTGATTTCAGATTAAATATCTGAATCTAATTGTTTTTTTCCTGATTCCCCCCCCCCCCCAGCCAGTGCATAGGGGGCCAGTCTCTGTGTTACAAAGCTATTATTTTCACTCAAAAGAAACTAGTGTGTACCTGTTTGCTTCTGTGAACAAAGGTTTCCGAAAACAATCTCTTGGTTCTCTATATAAGGGGCAGGCTAACAGATAATGAGTGATGTCTTCCACCCGAAGTTGACCACAAATACAAAGTCTGTCTGCATATGTGACCATGTTGTAGCAGATATCCAAGACTTGGAAACACAGCTCAATAAAGGTATTTGTTAAGGAATAGGTATGGGGAAGTGAAAGCTGGACTATAAAGAGGCTGATCGCCGAAGAATTGATGCTTTTGAATTATGGTGCTTGAGGAGACTCTTGAGAGTCCCATGGACTGCAAGAAGATTCCACCTAAACATTAAGAAGAACTTCCTGACAGTAAGAGCTGTTCGACAGTGGAATTTGCTGCCAAGGAGTGTGGTGGAGTCTCCTTCTTTGGAGGTCTTTAAGCAGAGGCTTGACAGCCATATGTCAGGAGTGCTCTGATGGTGTTTCCTGCTTGGCAGGGGGTTGGACTCGATGGCCCTTGTGGTCTCTTCCAACTCTATGATTCTATGATTCTAAGATCAAACCTCTCCATTCTGAAGGAAATCAGTCCTGAGTGCTCACTGGAAGGACAGATCGTGAAGCTGAGGCTCCAATACTTTGGCCACCTCATGAGAAGAGAAGACTCCCTGGAAAAGACCCTGATGTCGGGGAAAGATTGAGGGCACAAGGAGAAGGGGACGACAGAGGAAGAGATGGTTGGACAGTGTTCTCGAAGCTACCAGAATGAGTTTGACCAAACTGCGGGAGGCAGTGGAAGACAAAAATGCCTGGCATGCTCTGGTCCATGGGGACACGACTGAACGACTAAACAACAACAACAACAGGTAGTGTGTTTGCCTATCTTCATTTTCCAGTGGTTTTCCTCACCTTCCTCAGTTCTGCTCCTTAGAGCAGAATAGCCTTGCTGGCTGGGACTGACGGAAGCTGTCGTCCAAAACATCTGGAAGGCACCAGATTACCAAAGGCTGGATCCTAGCATGCTCTTGCCCCCTCAAGTTAAATTACGTTCTCCAAGCTCAATGTATATGTTAATGTATGCTATAAAAAGTTCACTGTAAACAGGTTAACTTTATGACTTGCCTTTAAGTGAGCATAGGAAAGCATTCATTTGATACTAGATGAATCATTGTTAAAGCTGCTGTTTCTGCTAGGACATTTGAGACAATGAGTGTAAGATTTTTTGGTATTGCCAACTCCTCTTTACCAAGCACAATCCCTATGTCCTGGTCCCTGTTGCTGATAGATCTCTGCCCCCCTTTTGCCTTTGAGGATGCCTTGTATCATTTTGTTAGTGCTAGGATGGTTATTACGATCACTAGCCATCAACAGGGCAGTCATATCATGCTTTCTCAGAAATAAACTCCACTGTGTTCAATGGATCTTATGCCTATTATGTTCAGGATTTTAGCTATAAAGCTCTGTGTAGGCAAAGGATACATCTTTTCTCGTGGAGAATTTGATCTATGCAAATTCCTTTAGGAAATGATCCAATATTCACCTCTCAGGCTAATGTGCAGGTCAGAATCTAGCCATTCCCCAGATTTACCGCTCTTCTCTGAATTCTCTCAGCATTTTAAATGTAACAAAATGTGCATTTGAATATATGTATTTTGAGAGAAAATGTTCTTTAATGTGTTAAGCTCTCAGGGGTATTTTGAGAGAAAGCACACATTTAAATATGTATTGAAGAAATTATTTGGATAGGAATTAGGTTTTTTTTTTGCGGAGGGGGAACAGATTAATGCTGATGTGAAAGTGATATGGACCAGAAACAGACAAATTTGTTCACCCCATAACAGGCAAGGATGCATCTTTTTTCAAATGCACATGCATCAAAAGACTTTCAGTTTTACCTTGGTTGTCAGACGCATTGGTACTCATCCGTTTTGGCTCCCAAATGCTGCAAACCCAGAAGTGAGTGTTCTGGTTTGCAGACGTTATTTTGAAGCCCAATGTCCAACGTGTCTTCTGCGGCTTCTGATGGAGTACAGGAAGCTCCTGCAGCCAATCAGAAGCCACACCTTGGTTGTTGAACATTTTCGGAAGTTGAACGGACATCCGGAACGGATTCCGTTCAGCAACCAAGGTACGACTGTATAGGGATGGCACAATTCTTTAACCACATTAATGCAGTAAGCCTTAAGACCTGTTGGTCTCTTCATTTCAGTCTAGCTGTAGACGTTTGAATCAAAGTGCAACAATCTTGGGTTAGCCAGCCTTATGTAAATAATTTCCCCCCCTTTAAATATGACAAAGAGACCTGTGACATTTAGAAAACTTATGCATCTATTTATACGACATAAGCTTTCTTCATATTTAAATCAATGTAAGGTGCCAGAGAACTTTTGTTGTTTTTGCTGTCAGAGACTAACCATTGCTGCTACCTATCCTTGTTGTAGTTGTTCTCACGCACTTCTCCATCCTCACTCAGCC
Source organism: Podarcis pityusensis (assembly GCF_964106645.2). Taxonomy (NCBI): domain Eukaryota; kingdom Metazoa; phylum Chordata; class Lepidosauria; order Squamata; family Lacertidae; genus Podarcis; species Podarcis pityusensis. Next base: position 66,492,301 of record NC_138031.1, read on the forward strand.
CCAGGTCAGAGAGGGTGGTTCAGCAAGCACAGGGCAAATAAAGGCCTGGCTGTGTGGACCCCTCATAGGGGATGGTCTTTGAAGATGTCTGACCATGGTTCTGGTTACACAGTTTTTGCTGCAATGGGCCTAACATTAATTCTGGACATTTTTATGCACATTTTTATTCTGTTTTCAAATACTGCTAGAACGGGAAGCCTGTAGACCAGACAAAAATGCACAAACCATAACCAAATTGGCTGTAAACTGAGAGCCATGTTTCAGTATTATTGGCGAGAGAGGAGAAAACCCTTATTTTTTTCATATTTGATTTTGTTTCCAGTTCTAGATTTCAGAGAGCTTTTACACTATAGAAATGAAACACAAGCCTTTGAACAAAGTATTATTTTAAACTCTTATACCTCAAGCCCTGCATCTTAAAATACATATTTCAAAACTGAGTATTAAAATTTGCCTTTGGTCAAGTGAACAAAAGTTCAGCCTGGAGCACATTTTTTGCAGCTAACTAATGAAGCTAAGAAGAGCCTATGAGGATAAGAATTCACTGCCATAAAGCTATTTAATTTCCCGTCCTACATCTAGAATATTGGAGCAAATGTTCACATTTTTTGGTGTGGTTTTGAATGAACACCCGGCGTTGAAATTTAAAGAGAAGGGCAGGACGAGGGCGCAGTCAAAATATCTTACTTCACTGTTGTTAAAGCTAGCCTGAAGCCACCTGTGCACCTGCTGGTAGCCACAACACAAAGAAAAGGACCCCGCAAGGAATTCTAAATAATGCACATAAACCAGGGTTAGTCAATTGGGTGCCATCCAGCTCCCATCATCTTCCACCACTGGCTATGCTGGAAGCCACCATGTTGACTACCCTGACATAAGCCCATGCATAGATTGGTAGTGGAATCAAGAAGTATTTCTGAGCAAGGGTTCGGGAGCCCTGGTTATAGAGGTCATGTAAAGTTAAAGGTACCACCTGACTGTTAGGCCCTGTCGCGAACGACTCTGGGGTTGCGCGCTCATCTTGCTCTATAGGCCAAGGGAGCCAGCGTTTGTCCGCAGACAGCTTCTGGGTCATGTGGCCAGCATGACTAAGCCACTTCTGGCGAACCAGAGCAGCGCACGGAAACACCATTTACCTTCCCGCCAGAGCAGTACTTATTTATCTACTTGCACTTTTTTGACGTGCTTTCGAACTGCTAGGTGGCAGGAAGTGGGACCAAACAACGGTAGCTCACCCCGTCGTGGGGATTCGAACCGCCGACCTTCCGATTGGCAAGCCCTAGGCTCTGTGGTTTAGACCACAGCGCCACCCGCATCCCTTCGAGGTCATGTACACATTGCCAAAAAAGTGGACAAGAAAAGATTGCTTGCATATAATTTCTATGTTATATGTATACATAAATATGTTTACTGTACATATATATGTACAGACATATGTGTGTCATGGAATGGTCTGAAGCAGAGGATTGGGGAATGCATTCTCAGGAGCTGAAAGGGGAAGATTTACCCCCATTGTCTATGGCTGTCTCAGAAGCTGTGTGAGACACAGACACAGAGCAGCTTAGGAGTTGCCTAGCTATGAGATAATGGCAAGAGAAACAGAAGGGAGGGAACAGATAGCAGAGACATCATTAAAGAGTGTGGGGGACACTCCTTCCCCACAAACTAGGAGGTCCGACTGTATTAGAGAACAAAGGATGCTGCGGGGAGGAGGAACTTCCCGTTGGCACCTAGTATGTTACGGAAGGGGGATGATTTAGAGTAGCTGACTGCTCTCCTTGTGGATTTTTGCTTGCAACCTGATGCCTGAATAAAAAGAACTATAAAATATAAACTGCTCGTTAATTCTTATCTGCGAAGCTACTGAAGGTAGAGGCGGACTCTCCACGCATGACAATATGCAAATGTGTGAATAAATGGGTTTACGGGGTGTTCGGGGAGGGGTAGTTCCTCTGGCGAGGGACACAGAGAGCTCCTTCTGGGGTAGTTTGTCCACCTTTGGTCCCCACCCTACACTTGGCTCTCACCTGTGGCTCATAGAAGCCGTCAGCATGTGACAGCAGCCACACCCTGGGAACCAGGTGAGGGTAGCCAATGCGTCTCAAACCCTTGGTGAGTTAGGGACTTCCCCTGCATGTGAAGACAGGCTCCAGCAGATTGAGTGGACAAGACCAATAGTGGGTCCAACAGTCAAGAAGGAGGTTTCTGTACATACTGCAGAGGGAAGTGAGATGGAGTTTGTCAACCTGGGAAGGTAGCCCATCTAGGAGTTAGCTAATGAAGTGTTGGACTACAGCTCCCAGCAAGGACAAGGAGTGATCATGGATGATGGGAGCCATGGCCCCAAAACATCTGGGGAGCACCATATGGACTACCCCTGGTCAAACGAAAGCAGGAGAATAATATGAGGAAGAAGAGGACCATGTATGCCATCTTGAACTCCTTAGAGGAAAGTTGAGGTATAACTGCAATGCAATACAATATGGCAGCTTCTTATGTTCCTAGAACATATCAAGGGTTGGGGAAGGCTGATTTAGAAGAATACAGTGTTTGGTGGCTTAGACCATTGATTCTCAAATAGAGGGCTGGAATTTGAACCTTGCAGTGAAGGGAGCATGAAGGCAAGTTGTTCCTGTGCAAAGCCAATAGGTTAGATCTGAAATTCCACAATCCTACTTAAGGCATCAAGTTCCCCTAAAACATTGATGGGGTGGGGAAGATTCTCCACTATCCAACAGCTCACCCAATTCCACCTTTACAAGAGAAGCTGCGAGGAATATGGAAAAGCACTTATAGTCAACAAAATACTATAGCAATGGAACGGTGTACCAAAGAGAAGAGTGGACAATGATCCACATTCTGCTGCTGGCTATCCCTTTTCACCCACCATTTACAAAGGCATCGATTCTGATAAACACGGAACACCCGTTATTCCTATTACGCTCCTTGTGGTGGGGATGGGATTGCCATTTCTTCCAGCCTCTGCTGCCAGAGGCTGTCCAGGGTGAGCTAGCTTTCTATTTTTAATAACATGATTAATAGAATGCTAGGAAGGTCTTTCCCATGCCAAACAGCTGGGCTATTGCTTCAGAAGCAGCTGTTTCATAGCTAGCTGAACCTAACTTCACTAGCCACCTTGTTGAGGGTTTATTGGCGACTTGTCTTTAAACATTACCCTGATAGCAAGAAGGTCTTGTACTTAATCATACTCAGTGCTACAAAAGCTATATGCTGCTTAAAAAAAAAATACACTCAAGGGAAACACTGCCAAAAGTGCTATTTGTTTCAATGCCACACATAAGGTTCCTACCAGATGTTCGTATTTTATCCTGACTCGGTTTTAAAAAGGGTAAAGGGAGGCGGGTGAAATGTACCAACCCCTTTTTTTATTCAAAAATGTCAATATCATTTAACAGTAAATGTAATACCATTACAGTATTCAATAAACATTTAACAAGACATAGAGATTTTCGGCAGGAAAATATTATAACAATGAACCTTTTAGCAGTTAAATTAGTATTCCCCCCCCTCCCGCACATGCACACACACACAAAACCATCTGGTGAGCAGTTTCTAATTTCTAAAAGGCTTTGGAGTGAAAACAAAAGCTATTGGGCACATTTTGAATAATGAATCATTTGCCAGTTGTTTACCCTTGTGCCAATCTTACCACGCCCTTTTCTTTCTGGGCATAAATGTAATCAAGTCCATTGCAAATATATTTTCTATTAAAGGGGGGGGGGGAGAAAAAGAAAAAGAAAAAGTTAGTTGTGGGAAATTAACTGAAAATTCCTTGCCACTGAAGTCAATTCCCTTTGCTTTTTTGAGTTCAGAGCTTTTCTTCCAAAGTGGCAACTTTACAGTGGGTGTTTCATAAGACTTACTCCTTGGTGAGTTTATATAGGATTGCAGTCGTCATTAGGTAAAATCCTAGTTTTTTAAATCAGAGGTTTTGTCTTACCTGATATTGCTCAGTAATTCTAAGGAACCAAAGAAACCAGGGCAGTTTTGAAATTAGTGGTTAAAATCAGTGTGGTTTTGAGAGCACCAGTCTGCCATCTTGATTCAAAATGGCATCCAATTGTACCAAAAGAAAGACGACAGCTTGCTCCTTGATCTCAGGAACTGTCATGCAAAATTTGGTTAGAATATCTTAAGAGGTGTCCAAATGCATAGCAAATAGGCAAACAACTTTCCACAATATGTAGCTGGTTTAGATCCTCCTTTTCTTAAAAAAATATTCAAAGCCGCTGACAATGGAATACAATGCAGTAGCAAGTAGTCAGTGTATGCCAATGGGCCATGGGTAGAAGCATAGAAGCATGGAATTGTAGAGTTGGAAGGGACCCTGAGGATCTAGTCTAACCCCCTGCAATGCAAGAATAGGCAGCTGTTCCATATGAGAATCAAACCTTGGAGTTATCAGCACCATGCTCTAACCAGCTGAGCTAGTGTTTGAGCTTTAGGCTATCAGACCACTCTTTTATTTTTTAGCCATCCTAGGTTTTCAGCAATATGGCTGGCCCTTCTCTGTGTCTTTAAGAGCAGGCTAACATACAGAAACTATGTGAGTGAAACCTATCTCTGTGGCAGGAAAAGCTGCAGCCATTCCCAAGGAAAGTCAGCCCTGGCTACGGTAACACACCCTTTAGCTACATCCAGGTTTGGCTATCACAATGTACTCTAGACTTTGGAAAAGTCTCTGGAAACTTCAGACCATCTTCAGTGCTGCTCGAAGGATGTTGGTGTGGCCCATGCAAAAATGTTAAATCAATTCCATAATGTCTGCACTGATTACCAGTCTGTTCCTCTGTTTCCAAATTAGACGTAATTAAAATTATTTATCTAAGCATTCTAAGGTGCTTAATACTTACAAATGTCTTAAGTGATGTACAAAAACACAATGTAAAAACAACAAAACAGTAACATAAAAACAGAGATGCAACATGTTGTTGTTGTTGTTTAGTCGTTTAGACGTGTCCGATTCGTGGCCCCATGGACCAGAGCACGCCAGACACTCCTGTCTTCCACTGCCTCCTGCAGTTTAGTCAAACTCATGCTGGTAGCTTCGAGAACACTGTCCAACCATCTCGTCCTCTGTCGTCCCCTTCTCCTTGTGCCCTCCATCTTTCCCAACATCAGGGTCTTTTTCAGGGAGTCTTCTCTTCTCATGAGGTGGCCAAAGTATTGGAGTCTCAGCTTCAGGATCTGTCCTTCCAGTGAAGCTGAGACTCCAATACTTTGGCAACATACAGACTTATAAAACAGTATTATAAAAAGCCAGGAATTTAGCAATTAAAGGATTGAATCTCATGGGTCAGTGGAAATCCCAGGTAAAAAGCAATGTCTCCTGAGATGTCTGAAGCAACTGATGAACAATGTTTCACTTATGGCAGAGGGAAGGGCATTCCACAGTGTAGGGGCAATGGCGGAAAATAGCCAGTGTTCAGAGATAATGGAAGTGGATTTCCAACAACAGCATGCAGAGAGAGGAGGACCAGAGGCTTCCCACTCCCTATTGTACAGATTTGGGTGTGGGTGGGTGTAGAATCTCCCTTGTTTCTTTGTTTTTTACTAGAACCTCAAGACCCACCAACTGAAGCTAGCTGCAAAAGACATATACTTCCGCATCCCAGGCATAGAGTTGCAACAATTACACACACACACACACAGAGAGAGAGAGAGAGAGAGAGAGAGAGAGAGAGAGACTTGCTTTCTTGCTTTTCCGGCAACTTCATGAAATAAAACAAACTGGCCCCAAAGCAAGAAACCAAAAACTAAACCTAGCCATGGTTGGTTGTACCTATAGGTTATACTTGGGCTTGGTGGATCAGACATTGTGGAACCCTGATCCATAGCCTTCAGGATCATGTTTTGAAGCTAGTCAATCATATTACATGGAAATAATCTGTTCCTTCTGGCCTTTTGCAGTACCAATTGCAGTGCCACCCTCCCCCAGCCAGTAAGTACCAAGATAGAACAAACAAACTCAAAGAGGTAATGGTCTGGGTTTAAAACTGCCACAGCTTTATTGATTACAAGTGTAGGTGGAATTTTTGCTCAGGCATTGGGTGTGTATCCATTTCAGCCTCCCACTGGAGGGCTGAAACCACATCAGGGTCGTGCCAATGAATATAGGCCTCCCCCGAGACATCGACCTACTGAGGTGGCCATCCTAAGACCACCACTGGAAGATCTAAGGCCTATCTGCCCCACGCTTGGCTTTTGGACAGAGATTCTACCAAGACCCCTCTCACGAGGGATACACCACTGGTTCAAGACAGGGTGATGCACCACTTCACTCAAAAACTGAAAGACAAGGATTCCACCCAATGCCTTAACTGCCACATGAGGTGAATGAAAACAAACTGCCCCCAAGCAAAAAAATAAAATAAAAAATACCCCACAACCCTCCAAAACTAAACCTAGCCATGGGTTACACTTGGCTTGGTGGATCAAAAGTTGTGGAGTCCTGTTCTACACCCTTCAGGCTTATGCTCTGAAGCTAGTCAGTCATAGTACATGGAAATAATCTCTGGCCTCTGGCCTTTTTTCCGGCCCACTTCAGAAAATGGAGCATACTAGGATGTAAATCGTTGCGGTCTTAAGTGCTCCATCCAGCTGCTTTGTAAATAGAGCCGTGAGCTGCACAGTCTGAAGCCGCTGCATTAAGGAGTGTAATGGATGACGATGTTTGATATCTTTCTGTAAACCATGAATTTTATTACAGTGAATTAACATGTTAATTTATGAAGAGTAAACAGAACCTTAGGCAAACCCGGCCCAGTGTATAAGTTAACGTTTCTCATGCCTAATGAGGTGAGAGTGATGAAATCAAAACAAATACCTTTGGGCTTCATTAATGTAGGAAAAATACCCCTGTGTTTAATCACAGCATGAGACATTGACAAGGCTGGTACCCCCGATGCTGCCATGCCTCATGTTAATGTAACTATCCTTTTCCCAGCAGCCTGGGTCTTACATCCTAGCAGACCACCATGGTTTGCATTATAATAATTCAGGCAAGCATTCAAATATATGAATAAGGGCTTGTATGGTCCCACAAATCTAAGGGGCTTCACTTTTTCATAAGGCAGACATGGCAATTTGTCTGTGGCATGTACACCAGGCACCAGATCAGACATAAAGGATTCACTAGACTGAATGGTTTGATCCACTGGGCTCCATAGTAGAAATTACCAGACAACACACTATCCGGTTGTGATATTCTGAAATGGTGTTCTAATGGCATTGGCTGCAAAAAGATATTTGTCGATCGCTTAGTAATCCAATCGCACCCTCAAAATTGATCAGTGAATGGAAGGGATATCAACTCTAGCACTCAAGGGGAGCAAGTTGTTTTCAAAAAGAACTGGCTTTTTTAATGGGGGGGAAATTGGAGGGATGCTCTAACAGAGACATCTTCCCTACTATGAACTCTGTGGACAGGTGAAAGAGTATTATTCCTTTTAATAGCAAATTCAAGTGAATGAGGGCCAACAAAGATGGAACTATACAGAGCTACTGAAGAACAAGAGGATGAGGGAGCCTGAGGTCTAAAGAAAGTATTTCTTTTAAGTACCAATAGGCTAAAAAACTTTGTTAGGATCTGTAGTGAGCTCTATCAAAAACCTATGCCCAATAGTTTAATTTTATAATTTCTTCACTATTAGGCAGGCCCATAACAACTTTCCACGGTCAATTCCTATGCCACATAAAAAATGTCTGCATACAGGAAGTGCATGGATCGAGCTGCCTGCAAACAGGAAATGCATATGATGGACAGATGACATAGCTGCTTCCCATGCTTGAAGCAGGTGGTGCTGGCATAGTAAGTAACTGTGCAAATCTGCCCATCCCAAGTGGTTTGTATCTATGGAAGTTACCAGCCTAGCATGGGACCTGATAAACAGGAAGTGGTTTCCACACCATGGCAACATACCAGCTGGCCTAAATGGACATTGATCAGGAATGAAGTGTCCTTCAACACCTTTTTCCTTTGAAAACAACATCATGGGGATAACACTGATCAAAGGTTGCTTCTGGGCACTCTCCCCCCTACTCCCAATCACATAGATTTGCAGAGGAGGAAATGGAGACCAGTCACACTCCCAATGCTCAATTGATGCCTATTAGTGGGAAAGGGTGGTTGGTCAGTGGTAGGGCATTGGCTTTCCATACAGAAGGTCCCAGGTACCATCTCCTGATAGGGCTGGGAGAGAACCCTGTTTGAAATGCTGGTGAACCACTACCAGTTACTGTAGACAATATGGATGGACCAATGGTCTGAGTTGGTAGAAGGCAGCTTCCTTTGTTCCTAGTGCGGACTATAGGAACCAGTCACATTTCAGCACAGTGTGTGTCCAGTGTGCAGCTGGTCCCTGGTGATGTGGAACCAATACCGGTGCTGGTGCAATGTCTTAGTCTTATGTATTTGAAGACTTGTGGTTTTATTTTTTTTTCTTCCCCCAGCCATGATCGGTTTAATACTATGTGATACAGCCTCCACATGATTTAATAGGCTTCCTGCTTGAGAAAATATTTATAAGTAAAATGGAAACATATTATTTTCATCTTTCATTACTGAATAACCTTATTACTGAATAAGGTTCATACACACACACAAGCAGATATTTGTATATAGAGAACACTACTTTGAAAACTACTGCTTCTACAGTCAATATTTTATTAAAATTTTCCTTGTAAATCTCACTTGGTCTTTATTGTATTCAGGCAATAACAAGAACATTTTCTTGTGGCTAATTTTACACTTTTTGTGCGTTCCCATCCATGCAGACCAAAAGCTATGGTCTAATGGACAGCCTGCTCACTATATTATTACAATATGGCTAAGTATCAAAATGACTGTGTTCTCTTTTATTAAAGTGTCTTTGCTTTGCTTGCTGTCTGATTATTGCCTTCTGCTCTTTTAATTCAAAAATATAATTTCTTGTTGAATGAGTACCGTACTTTCTACACCATAAAGCCTTTGCCTGATGGAAGTTGGCCTAGAGACAAATCAAGAACCTATGCTCATTCTTCCAAAAGGAGAATGCTGCCCCCGATCCAAAATTCCACTTTCTACAATAAACCTCCTTTATACTCTATAGTCCCCTCTCCAAAATATGGCAATTTTTAAAATCCTAATGGAATCCTAAAAAACATTCTTATTGTTGACAGGAATAAGCCAATCAAACAGCAATAGATTGCTACAGATGTCCACAGGACATTTAAGATTAAACACATCTCTCATACTTTAATAGCCAGTCTGACTCAGGGGATCATTATTTATGTGGGAATTCAGTCTACAAAAGAACGTCACAGCTTACTTCAGTGGTGGAGGCAGCAATATGCGTATATTCCATTGAAATGAATGGGGGCCATGAACAAGGGGTTTTTTGCCCCCACCCAGTTTTCAGTATTGCAGGCCTTAAGTGTCAATCGATGTCTGTCTGTCTGCCTGTCTGTTAGGGAAATCTGCACCAACAAAGTGTTATTTGGTGCCATGACATGTTGATAATGTTTTGTTTATATTCTTGCAAGCCGCTGGGATAAATCTTTATGATACAGTGGTATATGAACATGCTTATCAATAAAATAAAAAATAATACCCATATGCTTAACAGTCACCCAGTAAGCTTCATTGCTGAGTGGGAATTTTAACCCTCGTCTCCCAGGTTCTAGACTAACACTTTAATTAGGATTGTAGCTTAAACCAGAAACGCTTCTCCTTGTGAGACTTTTGTGGGTGAGCTGAGAGTTTGTTTGGAGTCCGGGCATAGGCAAACTCGGCCCTCCAGATGTTTTGGAACTACAACTCCCATCATCCCTAGCTAACAGGACCAGTGGTCAGGGATGATGGGAATTGTAGTCTCCAAAAACATCTGGAGGGCCGAGTTTGCCTATGCCTGGTTTGGACCCTGGGTGAGAACCCAGACTCTGAGAAGGAGAGTGTGTCAGAAGGAAAAGAAATCAATATTGATTCATATACGTACCATATTTTTTGCACCATAACACTCACTTTTTTCCTCCTAAAAAGTAAGGGGAAATGTCTGTGCGTGTTATGGAGGGAATGCCTACGGGTGGCATGCCTACGGATTTTCCTCCTCTAAAAACTACGTGCGTGTTATGGTCGGGTGCGTGTTATAGAGCGAAAAATACGGTATATTAGTAACTTCAGTGTTATTTTTCTAGAAAAAGAGGTGCTGGAACTCACCATGAATGCCTGCCTCATTCTCTTAGAATGGCAATGGCACCCACATGAGCGGTGCCAGAATTGAGTTCTGGCAAGTTCCGGCTGAAAAAAAGCCCTGAGTAACTTTGTATTAATGTAACATTTTTATATTGAAATGTGTATTTTTGTAACATTTTGTTTAAGTTGTCTGTCGTTGCTTCAGTTTTTTGTACACTGCTTAGATATATTTTAAATATATTAAGCCGTTTAGAAATTAAATAATCAATAATAAAATCAAAGCTGCTTTGAAATAATGTAACCATAACTTTGCTAATTCAAACTGAGCTGTGCTGTCCCCTAATGCACATTACTTCAAATGGCCAATCTGAAGCCATTTCCCCTGTAACTGAGATGTCTACCTTTTAACCCTCTAGATATGGTGGGAAAAGTTCAGGAAGGTCTCTTGACAAATACACAACACATTGACTTTGTAAAAGACTTGGAACACATTGAAAGGAGCATGTGGAATGGAACTGACTACAAAACTTTGATCATAATCCCAGTAGGAATGTTAATGAACTGTACATTCGGGGAGAGAATGTGGGATTGCCTCACGAGTCGGCCATTTTCAAGGACTCTGGAAATGATCACAATGCGAAAAATGCTGAATCTCTCTTCTGATGTAGGAAACTTTGTGTACTTGTAAAAGACATCCATTGACGTTTTGCACCATATGGATGTTTTGTTTTAAGACATTTCCCTCTTTTATTTCATAGCTCTTGATCTAATAACATCAATGTGTGTTTCTGCTAACTTTTTGTTCACTTTTAGAGTTTACATTTATGGAGGGGATTTGATCCAAGAATGCTACAAAACACATATAACTCAGCCTACATCTACACAATACCCTTCAAGCACACTTGCAGCACATATCCCTGCTCAAGGAATTCTGGGCACTGTAGTTTATCCCTACAGAGATGCCATTCCCAGAAACCCTTAACCACAGTGTCCAGAATTCTTCAAATGTGCTTCATATGTGCTTAGGCATATGCAGCCTTATTGTGAAGTCTGCAATTCACTTCTAACTTAAGTTAAAGGTAAAGGTAAAGGATCCCTGACAGTTAAGTCCATTCGCAGACGACTCTGCGGTTGTGGTGCTGATCTCGCTTTACAGGCCAAGGCAGCCAGCATTTGTCTGCAGACAGTTTTTCTTTGTCATGTGGCCAGCATGACTAAGTCGCTTCTGGCACAGCAGAACACCAAAACCAGAGCAGTGCACGGAGACACTGTTTACCTTCCCGCTGGGGTGGTACCTATTTATCTACTTGCACTTTTGGTGTGCTTTCGAACTGCTAGGTTGGCAGGAGCTGGGACAGAGCAATGGGAGTTCACCCCATTGTGGGGATTTGAACCGCCAGCCTTCTCATTAAAAGAGCGGATGTACCAGTGGTCTGATTCCTTGTAAAGCAGCTTTATTGCCATGTAAACAAAGAATGATACAGACCTAGCAAACTCTTCTCTCCTGGGGACACAGGTTGCGCTGTGGTCTAAACCACTGAGGCTCTTGGGCTTGCCAATCAGAAGGTCGACAGTTTGAATCCCCGCGACGGGGTGAGCGCCCGTTGCTCTGTCCTAGCTCCTGCCAACCTAGCAGTTCGAAAGCATGCCAGTGCAAGTAGATAAATAGGTACTGCTGTGGCGGGAAGATAAATGGTGCTTCTGTGTGCTCTGGTTTCCGTCACGTTGTGCCAGAAGCAGTTTAGTCATGCTGGCCACATGACCCGGAAAGCTGTCTGTGGACAAACACCGGCTCCCTCGACCTGAAAGCCGCAACCCCATAGTTGCCTTTGACCGGACTTAACCGTCCAGGAGTCCTTTACCTTCTCTGCCTTCCACGCCACTGCCCACCTCAGCCAAATGTAAAAACCAAAATTCATGTTGGCTTGGGAAACACAGTGTGTTTCAAAGTCCCACTGTTATAGGGTGGTGTTTGGTGATCCAGACTATTTTCTTCCAGCCTCTGCCACCCATTTGTAAAAGTGCAATTCTGTGAAAACAAGAAGCCTAAGGGTTGTAATGCACTTTCTTTGCTGAAAATCCCAACAAACAAGTCCTAGGAAACTGTTCTATTTAATTTTTTTTTACTTATAGTAGCGTAAGAGAGAAAGAAAGCGATCACAAATGATAACATGCAGCAAAGAGATATCCAGTTCTTCGTACGGCTATGGAATTTCCTAAGGAGGTTGCTAAAAATGGACCAAGTGTCAGCTGTTTCATGGAGTGTTAGTTTGCCTTTCCTGCCATGGAAGTGGAGAGGTCAGAAGTGGCAGGGTCTGGGCCTTCAGCAACACCTGGCGAGTTGGGCGGATGATGACACTTGCAAAGATGCGTGACTAGAGCTTCCTTCGGCTCCCAAGCAGTTGTCTCTTGGTGGCCCGGCAGCAGCTCCCTCATTAATGCAGGATCAGGTTCCCCCACATTGCTTGCCAATTAGCCGGTGTTTATACACACAACTCCCATTCCTGTGTTCTGTGGGACCTAACCCCAGATGGTAACAATCAGGAACGTGACCTGCTTCGACTGCTGCCGCGCTTCTGTTTCATTTTCCGTTTATTTTCGGCTCTTCGACGTATACGTCGAAAGATTACAGGACGGGTCTTGCTATCTGTGAGAGCTGCAGAAGAGGTTACTCAGTCCTTGTGGATGGCTCCACAGATGGAGCATTTTAAAGCCCATTAGCTAGTCCACAGCTCTTTACTGAGGGTTTGAAAGTCCCTGCATTTCAGCTTGCAGGAGTTTCTGTTTAAGTTAGAGATGGTGTTTCTAAACAGAATTTCATTACCAATGTGTGCCTATGATTTGTACAGCTTCCTCTCCGTTAAAGTGGACCAGAGAAATCCTTGCACAAAGTACACAAACGCCCCCTTTCCCCTTTTTCATTCCACGTTGCTGCTGTCCAAGGTAATAATATATTTTTAACAAGCATACTCTTCCAGCAAATGAACTACTTAGGCAGGCACACAAAGCAATGAAATCATGTAAATACGTGACTAGGAGTACAATAGAAATGGCATGTACATGGGCGTGACTTTTCAAAAATAAATGTGTTTAGCATCAGCATGTAAAACGAATTAAGCATTCTCTGAATAAACTATAACATCATAAGGAGATGACTTCCACAGAACTAGGAATTAAAACTCCATGAAACAGAGGCAATCCTATGCACACTTACTTGGGCGTAAGCCCCATGGAATACAGTGTGACTTGCTTCTGAGTAAACATGCATAGCTTTGCACTGCACATCCGTTTTATTTAGGCTGTGGCAAGGGCTGCTCTAGGAGTAAAAGGATTTGATTCTTCACCGAGACAGCTGAATGAAGTTTTCACATCTTGCATGCGATGCACTAAAATGTAGAGATGGATATGTAATTTTGGTAATTTGAAAATGGGGAAATGGAAGTATTTGCTGCAAATGCTTGACAGTTCACTTTCTTTCAGCTTGCTAAAAAGGAATGGAAATAAGCAAGCGATTTAAGATTTGCCACCCTTACTCATTTTGAGGACATTATTAGAATTAACCACTAGGGGTCACAAAAGAACGCTCAATCATAGATATTCAGGCCCTCAAAACAGCACATTGAATTACTTGCCAGGCGTTTGTATTCTGTTGGTGCGTTAAAGTAATTTCACCCTCAGCAAACTATGGTGAGCCAGCCAGCTTCAATTGGTTTATCAAGCAGGTTGGACCTTAAAAATCCAGAGACTACCTGACTATTTGACTTTTTAGAAGTCATACACAGAAAAGTATGCGGGCTACTACTGTTTTTTAAAGCACAAACCACTTTTTTACCTGTGACTGGGAATGAATTCACATGAGGACCGTTTTTTTTTGGTAAAAAAACAAACAAACACACACAAAAACCCACACAAATTGATGAGAAACTGAGATTGACAGATTCACCCATAAGCCCCTTTCTTGTGTTATAAACGTGAAAGTGGTCCACATGATTAAAGGGGCAGTCCTGGCCCAACTCCAGATATTATGCACCTTTCCCAGTCTCCAAATGTCTAAGCGTTAGGTGTGAGCATACCCTCCAACATTCCTGCAATGAAAATAGGAATGTCCTATTCCATTATTATTATTATTATTATTATTATTACCACCACTCTGGTCAGCTTTCAACATATATAAAAACATAATTAAACATTTTAAAAAAACCTTCCCCATACAGGGCTGCCTTTAGGTGTCTTCTTAAAAGGTTGTGTAGTTACTTATCTCCTTGGCTCGGGGGTTGCATAACTCCATACCCTCCAACATTTCTCCGATAAAAACAGGGGTGTCCTAAGGAAAAGCGGGACATTCTGGGCTCAAATCAGAAACTAGGATGGCTTCTGTAAAATCCGGGACTGTCCCTGGGAAACAGGGACACTAGGAGGGTCTGAGCATCAGTAACTGGAAAGGCTATATGCAGAGACTTCTATATGTGTTGGTTTTCCCAGGACTTAGAATCCAGGACCTGTATCTCACAAGGTTCCAGATTCCAGGAAAGGCTTATGCGCATCGCGCATGGAAAAGGCAGCCGTCTCTGAATTTTTCCGAAAGAATGTTGGTAGTGAAATTGAAGCGGTTTTTATTAGCAGCCGACGCAATCCTACAAGCTATGAAACTGGCTTCATTAGCTGTGCAACCCGACTTACTCAACGGCATATGTACTATTGAAACGTTAATAAAAAGCATTTAACGTTGAAGAAAATATTAAGTAACCGCTTCATAATGAAAACCTGGGTTCAACTCAAAGCACGGCGGTGGAAAGAAAATGGTTTGATTAAATTACTTTCGTGCCGTGAACTATGGAGTGCTTTTCTCAGAGTTTCAACAGGAAGACATAGTGCTAGGGCGCAGAGAGGCTTTTAAAGCCTCAAGGATGTGGGCATATTAAACAAACTGCAATTATTCTTAATGCATTCTAAGCCTTTACAAAGGTGTAATCAAGGGAGGGCTCTGGTGACTGTCGAGAATAATGCAGGGAAATCCAGCTTGTGCCCCAGTTGTGACAAGGGTCAGGCAGTTCCGCACATTCTACTCAAGTAAGCTTTCTGCCACATTGTATTTCTGAAGCACCCTAAGGAGAGGAGAGTTGTGGGGAGAACAAGGCCGAGCGCCAGAGTTAGAAATAAAGGGTGGGCGAGATGTGAGACAACATCCTCCTCATCAAATCAATACCCACCTGTGCCACTTAGTTCAGGGGTGGGGAATATTTTACAGAGGGCCGCATTCCTTCCTTGGCAACTTTCCAGGGGCCACATGACTGTGGTGGGCAGGGACAGAGGGCAAAGTGGGTGCAGCAATACGAGCGAATTGTATCATTTGCACAGTATTTATACACCCCCCAACATTTCTCCTATGAAAATAGGGATGTCTAATAATAATAATAATAATAATAATAATAATAATAATAGAACAATAATAATAATAATAATAATAATAATAATAATAATAATAATAATAATGATAGAATAATAATAATAATAGAATAATAATAATAATAATCTGATTGGGTTGCCCCAGCCACTCTAGGCAGTTCCCAGCATACGTATTTTAAAATAAAAAAGCTTCGCTATACAGGGCTGCCTTCAGATGGTTTGGGCGGATCGGATAACTCTATCCCTTTCAACATTTCTCTGATGAAAACAGGGGTGGCCTAAGGAAAAGTGTCCCTGGAAAATAGGGACACTTGGAGGGTCCTCACGCATGCCCCTCTCTATCCTTAAAAATAAAATAGAATAAGATTTTCAATTTTATTTATTTCAGTAATTTTACAATTGTTTTAACATTTCGAAACTCGACTTCCTTCCCCCTCTTTCTGTAGTTCCTTACATTTATTTTCTATATTTTCTGCATATTAACTTAACTTAATCATGTGTACATCTACTTTAAATGTATACTCTTATAAAACTGCCCCTCTCGATCCTTGATCCAGGCAAGCGGAAAAATCACTATCAATGTTCAGCCACACAGAAACCTTCAGGTAGAACTGGTGGTGGAGAGAGAGGATGTGACTGAGGAGAAGGTGTACCTGGGGATATCCAAGATCAGGTAAATTGTTTCATTTGAACCCTGGGCCTGAGGTTCTCCACCCTTGCAATAGGATGGGCAGCCCCGGCATAATTCAGTTATCCTGTTCCTTACACAAGGGTGGAGAACCTGTGGCCCTTTGTTGTTGGACTCCAACTCCAACAACAACAATTTATTTATACCCCACCCAGCTGACTGGGTTGCTCCAGCCACTATGAGCAGCTTCCAAAAGACTATAAAAACACAGGGAAACATCAGACATTAAAAACTTCCCGATGTCCACGAAAGGTCATGTTTATCTCTTTGACATCTGGCAGGATGACATTCCACAGGGCAGGTGCCACTACTGAGAAGGCCCTCTGCCTGGTTCCCAGTACCTTCACATCTCACAGTGAGGGAACAGCCAGAAGGCCCTCAGAACTGGACCTCAGTGTCTGGACTGAATGATGGGATGGATGATTGGAGTGAAGTAGCATGTGGAAGGCCACTAGTTTTCTACTGAACATAAAATATTGCTCACTGTGGAAAATCAGGGCCACCACACGGCAATTCTCCTTACCCTTGCTAGGGTGGGGGCTGCAAAGTTTACATATCACCTAGGCCTCAAAATTGGCCATGAGGTACAATGGTACCTCGGGTTAAGAACTTAATTTGTTCTGGAGGTCCGTTCTTAACCTGAAACTGTTCTTAACCTGAGGTACCACTTTAGCTAATGGGGCCTCCCGCTGCCGCCGCACGATTTCTGTTCTCATCCTGAAGCAAAGTTCTTAACCCAAGGTACTATTTCTGGGTTAGCAGAGTCTGTAACCTGAAGCATCTGTAACGTGATGCATCTGTAACCCGAGGTACTACTGTATATGTCAAAATGCAGGCTGGGAACATCTCTGCATAAATTCAATCAGTTACAACTCTCTCGGCCTCAGTTTCCCATTTGAAAAATAGGAATGAGTGTGAATGGCTCTGCTATAAAGCCTGCATGAATTAGGACACCAAACTGGGAGGGGTGGCTAACACCCCAGAGGACAGGATCACACTTCTGTCCTTGACAGATTAGAGAACTTGGCCAAAACGAACAAGATGAATTTTAACAGGGAGAAATGTAAAGTATTGCACTTGGGCAAAAAAAATGAGAGGCACAAATACAAGATGGGTGACACCTGGCTTGAGAGCAGTACATGTGAAAAGGATCTAGGAGTCTTGGTTGACCACAAACTTGACATGAGCCAACAGTGTGACGCGGCAGCTAAAAAAGCCAATGCAATTCTGGGCTGCATCAATAGGAGTATAGCATCTAGATCAAGGGAAGTAATAGTGCCACTGTATTCTGCTCTGGTCAGACCTCACCTGGAGTACTGTGTCCAGTTCTGGGCACCACAGTTCAAGAAGGACACTGACAAACTGGAACGTGTCCAGAGGAGGGCAACCAAAATGGTCAAAGGCCTGGAAACGATGCCTTATGAGGAACGGCTAAGGGAGCTGGGCATGTTTAGCCTGGAGAAGAGGAGGTTAACGGGTGATATGATAGCCATGTTCAAATATATAAAAGGATGTCACATAGAGGAGGGAGAAAGGTTGTTTTCTGCTGCTCCAGAGAAGCGGACACGGAGCAATGGATCCAAACTACAAGAAAGAAGATTCCACCTGAACATTAGGAAGAACTTCCTGACAGTAAGAGCTGTTTGACAGTGGAATTTGCTGCCAAGGAGTGTGGTGGAGTCTCCTTCTTTGGAGGTCTTTAAGCAGAGGCTTGACAACCGTATGTCAGGAGTGCTCTGATGGTGTTTCCTGCTTGGCAGGGGGTTGGACTCGATGGCCCTTGTGGTCTCTTCCAACTCTATGATTCTATGATTCTAGGAGCTGAATGCCTGTTACCACATCACCTTGTCTGGGCACTAGGCTCGTCCCACATCCCCTGGGAAGTGACTGGCACAAGGCTTTCTCAGTAATGACATCCCCTGGGTGGAACTTTCTCCCTAGTATGGACTGCAGGATGCAAACTTAACCTTTCATTGCTGGGCATATTCTCCCAGGCTTTTTAAAACCTCTTTAAATAAATGTTAATTAATTTAAATAAATGTTAATTCTATTTTAAGAGCTGTTATTCGTATTGTTTTAAGACTGAATTACATCCTCATCGTGTTATTGTTTCGTTTGCATCTGTGAAACCTACCCAGGAAATATCTGTTGCAAGGTCGTGTAAAAATGTAACAAGGTAAGATACTGGTGGATGCAGATTGCCTGTTACTAAAAAACATTTACAAACGTTATCTTTGATTAACCATGAGATAAAATTCAGCAGATGCTGCTGTTGGGCAACTATTTTTCATTACACTGCAGGTTGTGCATAGCTCAGAAATACAGCCAGATAAAGGATACATAATTTTAATCATGATAAATCAGCAAGATGTTTATATGGCTTAGTTAGTCATTCAGTTACTAATGCCCTCAAAACACAAATGTTAACTGACCTGATTTATCCTATCCAGTACGATCATTAGTTTGTTTCTACTCGATTTAATAATAATAGTGATGGTGAAGATGAAGAAAACTGTGTTATGCTAAGCCAGACCAGTGGTCCATATAGCACCCTTATGGAAATTGTCCTTCTGTAACCAGGTTCAATTTGGCTGGTTATCAAACTCTTATCTTATCACAAATCTGCCAGCTTTTTGTGACCAGGTTTAAAAGCTGTATAAGACTGTGGTCAGCTGCTTTTAGCTGCTTTGGGAACCATCCTTTATGACCTATAAAGCAGGGAATGGGAACCTTTTTTTCAGGCCAATGGCCATATTATTTATTTATTTATTTATTTATTTATTTCAGCAGTTCATATACCATTGAATGACAGTAGACTCTACGAAGACTCACTACAATGAGACTAAAAAACAAGTTAAGACAATAACATCTGGATTCAGTTTAAAATCTGGGTATTCAGCAGGGAGGTGGCCTGTCTGACCTCAGCTTGCAGGGAGTTCCACAAAATTGGACCCACAATACTAAATACAAGGCTCCTGTGGCTATGCGTCTGAGCCATGGGGGACCACTCACAGTGATTCCCTCAAAGACCCCTGGGATCAAGCAGGGATATAAGGAGGACTTGTGGATATCCCAGATACGATGGGTGGCATCCCAGCAAGATGCTGACTTTGTAGCATGGGATTGTGGGAGGTGTACAAGTCAACTGACTAAGTATCTCCCAGCAGTTAAAGGCCTCATTTAGACTGTTGATGATTTTACAAGTTCTTGTTTGTTTGAATGAATGATTGCTGATCCAATTTCCTCATACAAACAGCTTGGATGAGAAATGCTGGAACTCATATAATACCCAAGGATAAGACTGTGTGTAAAGGTAAAGGGACCCCTGACCATTAGGTGCAGTCATGACCAACTCTGGGGTTGCGGCACTCATCTTGCTTTATTGGCCAAGGGAGCTGGCGTACAGCTTCCAGGTCATGTGGCCAGCATGACTAAGCCGCTTCTGGAGAACCAGAGCAGCGCACGGAAATGCCGTTTACCTTCCCACCGGAGCGGTACCTATTTATCTACTTGCACTTTGACGTGCTTTCGAACTGCTAGGTTGGCAGGAGCAGGGACCAAGCAATGGGAGCTCACCCCATCACGGGGATTCGAACCGCCAACCTTCTGATCAGCAAGTCCTAGGCTCTGTGGTTTAACCCACAGCGCCACCCATGTCCCTTAAGACTGTCTGTACATGCAAACAAATAAATAAATGAACATGTACGTGTCGCCCCCAGCTGATATTTTTTATATTACATATTCTTTTTTCTCAAAACAAGTACCTATTTTATTGCATTGAAGTGGATCAGAATGCCCACCACGTTTAGAACCCTAAAGAGCAGAAAATATTTTACTCACACAGTGGGGACATCAGAGAGGAAACCTAGCATACTCTAGAACTGCTCATCCGTCCGATCTCATCCAGTTCCAAGGTTTTATTTTTGTAGATGGTCACGCATGTTACTAATTTCACAAAAATCTTTCATCCCCCCTGCAAATTCCCTAGTCAATTCTCTCACACAGAGGATTTTCTCTGTAAGGAAAAAACAAAACAAAAACCCTCTGGTAAACATATGAAAGCGGGTCACTTTTAAAGAAAAGACTTCAAAAGGAAAGCTGTTATAGTTGGCTTTTGTTTTGGAGCTCCGAAATGAAGAAACCCACCCAACTACTTGGAAAGTCTAATAAGCAAAGAAAAATCTCCAGCTTTTTTTTAAAAAAGAAATCAACTGCTATAAGTTGCCAAATGGCCTATGTGTGCTTTGATTGGTAGCAATTAGAGTTTCTTTGAAAAGTAAACTTAAGGCCTAATCTAGTTCCACTTTAAACAATGGGAGGTCGACTGCACCCTTGGAGCTGGATCCTGTCCATGTTTCTTCAGACAGGAGTCCAATGAAATTTATTTACAAGTAGGGCTAGGTTGAACCCTTCGAATATAAGCATGTCACACACTGTACAGCAGATAATCTGTGTTTGCCACCAAACGTACTCTCAACAGGAAGCCTCAACCGATTCTCTAACTCTCTGACTGGCTTCCTTCTGTGTTTCCCAACACTTCTCTGTCACTTCAGAAGCACACATCCATACAAGGTAACATGTGAAAAGACCTTCAGAAAGTTCCCCAAAATGTCCAGGGGGAAATAGCTTCCTTACAGCTATGATTATTCATTTCCCTGAGAGGTAAGAAGTCTCTGAGACAGTCTTCTACAAGATAATCTCATTGTGAGGGGAGTCCACCATGTCCTGTAGGCATGACATTGGCCAATGGGAGAACAGGATGCTGGACTAGGTGGGCCTTTGGCCAAACCCAGTAAGACAGCGGTTCTCAACCTGTGGGTCCCCAGATGTTGTTGGACTACAACTCCCATCATCCCTGAGCTCTGGCCTTGCTAGCTAGGGGTAATGGGAGTCGTAGTTCAACAACATCTGGGGACCCACAGGTTGAGAAAGGATGCATTAGGGCTTTTCTTATGTACCTAGTACTGGGGCCCATGGTATTTTTGTAGCATCTATTTTAAATTTTACAAGTTGTGGAGTGAGGAATGACAAAGCAGCCTTAAGGAGCAATCCTATGCACAAGGAACCGGTGCAAAGTGAGCTGACATAAACTTTTACACAAGATTCACGCTTCATTCAGCAGAGGGGCTGCTGTCATTGCTTAAACCTGGAATAAGGGGAACAAGCCTTTCAAATAGAATTCTGTGGCAGGTTGCCAGGTCACAGGACCATCTGAACCAAACTTAAAATACAGACTAAGCCCCTCCCCCCTGGTCCTGCCCCCAGAATGCCGCTTTCTGGGGGATTTACACTAGCCTCAACTCAGGCAACCAAGCCTTGGCTGAGCAAGATAATAATAAGAATAATAATAAGAATAATAAATTTTATTTATACCCCGTCCTACCCAGCCAAGGCCAGGCTCAGGGTGGCTAACAAGCAATAATAAAAACAAGTTGAATGAATACAACTTAAAAACAAGATTAAAATACAACTTTAAAACATTGAAACATTAAAATGCAGCCTCATCACAGGAGGAGAAAGGAAAAAGAAAGAGGGGGAGGGAATCAAATTGACTCCAAGCCAAAGGCCAGGCGGTACAACTCTGCAGAAAGAAATCAGATCCTGCAGGGCCCTGGTCTCATGAGACAGAGTGTTCCACCAGTGCATTAATTCAGTGCATCTGCAGCTGAATTGGGAGGGGGCACTGGTGGAGGAACTGGGGTGCGGAGTGAGCAGACTGTCCCCAGCACCACTATTCTGGTAGGGTGCCATTGCGGCGGCCCCCCCGGACACGCACTGCGCACTCCCCCATGCACCGGGGGCCACACCCCCACAGGCGGTGCATCACGCCCCTGGGATGCGTGTCACCAGCCACGCCCCCGTCTGCTTTCTGCCCCTGGTAGTGTAGCATGCAGCTTAGCCACTGGATGGAGGACTTAGTGCTGCCTGAACTGGGAATCAACAAGCCAAGCCAGGGATCTGCTGGATCCTGAGCTGCTCATCCCAGCAGATCTTGCCACAGAGTTGCCCTCTAAGTTTCCCTAAAGTAAACAGAATTCCACTTCCCTCTCCCAAATTGCTTTGTACCAACTACCTGCAAAAAACTAGATCCCCCCCCTTCTTTAGTTCCACTCCCCAACAGTTTTCTTTAGCCCCTAATCCAAGCAGGAGAGGTGTGATGTCTAGTAGCCACCAGCCATCACTTTTAGCTAACAAAAGGCACTGAGTGCAGGTCATGCTAAATGCCCAGAGCAATCCTCACAGCAGTGTATTTCTTGGAACAAGAAGACTCAAATTCCCCACTCCGCTCTGACCCTCTTGATTAAGTCACCCTTTCAGAGCCTAAACTACCCCACAGGATTTTCATTGAGCTCAACACAGATGGCACCTTGTGCAGTGCCCAAAACTCTTTGGAGGAATGCTGAATATACAAAGCTGACATGAAATGAAGGAATCAGCTCTAGTAGTGTTCCTTGTTTCATGGCAACAGCAGAAAGAAAATAGTAGGAACTGATAAGCAAATGTGTTATTTGCTGCTACCATGAAACACTCTTAAAGGGTTGTTTATGAAAATTAGCAACATGCAGGAAGCAGGCAGACTATTCATTACTAGATTTCCCAACTTCACATAGCACTCATTAGAACTGAACTAGCTAGGCTTATAATAAGCATAAACAAGCACCTTTACAACTCTTCTGCAAATTGGCAATTGCAGTGTAGACTTACATATAAGTCCAGATCCAAACCCGCCTCCAACCTGAAAAGCAATCATTTGCTTGTTTGATTAATATAGCTGCAGGATAAAATGCCAGGGATAGTTCAGTGAAACCATACGCCTTTAACATCTCAAAGGAACTTTTTTCAAAAATATACATGTGCTTGACATTAATAGCATAAGTCTATACATGGGCAAAGTATGTCCATTGAGTTCAATGGGACTTATTCCCAGGTAATTGGTTACAAGATTGCAGCCTAGTAAGAGGTGGGGAAAAGCAGCCTCAATAGAGTCCAGGTACCAACATTAGGCTGCAACCCTAATAGTAAGCCCCCAATTAAATTCAATCAGATTTACTTCTGATTGGACATGATCAGGAGTGCACTGTAAGCTAGTTTCCATTTTGGCTATATCCCCATCCTCAGGCAATGTCATGCTCTGGCTGGATGCAGAGGAAGGCACCAGCTGGGGAACCCCCTCTAGGGGACATACAGGGGATTGGTGATGGGATAATAATGAGTGGTCAGAGGAAGAAGACCAGGGGATGAGGTGTTGGAAGATGGAGGAGCAACAGGGTTTAGTGAGCAGGAAGAGTCTGTGGCAAAGAGCAGTTCAAACTCTGAGGCTGAAGCAGAGGCTGAAGAGGAGGGGGGTCAGGAAGCTGCTGAAGAATACAGGGAGTCCCCCCCCCCCCGCTGCAACCAGCTCCCCTCTGCCCTGGTCTCCAAGAATGCACAGAGAAATGAAAAGAGCAGAACAGAGATCAGTTGTGTGCAGGCACAGTTTGAGACTGCACGGGGAAAACCCTGGAGATGAGGAGACTTAGAGAGGGTGGGAACGTGGGGACCTTTAATCCTCACAACTGCTTCATTGGGGCAAGACCTAGTAGGAAGAGTTGCTGAGACCACTAGGCCTGAGTTCTGTAGTTTATTTCCCTGAATAAAGTTTTAACTTTACTGGCCTCAGGTGATTTGTTGCTTTTGTTGCTGACCTATGCCTGACTCAAGGCCTGACGGGCAAGGACTCTGATTTTCTTAGCATTGCGCATTTTTGATAAAAAGTTAACAGTCTCACTGTCCTTTAAGGTATCTCTAATCAATAGAATCCATACCATGAATTTGTCATCGATCAATTAGCTCTAGAACCTTTGCCAATTATACTTCACATCGCCTCTCATATGTCCCGCCTTCCCCACAAAACAAGGGGGTTATTTACCTCTCAAAGTTACAGAGGATTAAATGAGTGTCTTATTCAGTCTCCTCATTGCAAAGTGAAATCATATGCAAAGAATTGTGAACAGAACAGCTGCCTCCTTTGGTTATTTTAAGACTAGACTTTGCCAAATTAAAGTACAATAAATTACCTAAGACATGCTGTGTATATGTACAAGCTCTGGGCTTAGGTGCCCCCAAATCACAACTACATCTTTAAAATAGAAATACCAGAAATGTTTGATCAGCACTGGAGAGTGATTGGTTGACTCATATATCTTGCTTTTCATGATTACTTGCCAATTTAGCACTTTGGAAATGTTGGCAAACTCTAGTGTCTTTGTCATTAGAGACATGAGTGTCATTAACTAAGTTTTTAAAAGTCTATACATATCACTTAATAAATCATAAAGTCAAAGTCATTTTTCTTTTTCTTTTTTTTAAAAAGCTTTTTCTGTTGCATCATGTGATGGGCAATTGTTTATATTTGAAGATGCGATAACATATAAAAAACCCAAAAGAACATTTCCTAATTGACTCAGCACTGTAACATATGTCTTTCGAGCCAGTGTGGTGTAGTGGTTAAGAGCGGTAGTCACGTAATCTGGGTAACCGGGTTCGTGTCTCCGCTCCTCCACATGCAGCTGCTGGGTGACCTTGGGCCAGTCACACTTCTTTGAAGTCTCTCAGCCCCACTCACCTCACAGAGTGTTTGTTGTGGGGGAGGAAGGGAAAGGAGAATGTTAGCCGCTTTGAGACTCCTGAAGGGGAGTGAAAGGCGGGATATCAAATCCAAACTCTTCTTCTTCTTCTTCTTCTTCGAGTGTAACTGTACATCGTGGTAAGGATTTGAAATTAGAACAGGTTTCAGCAAGGATAGTTAACAGCAGGACAGACTTTTCATATATGGCAACATGGATATAAGCAGTGGGATTTTGTGGCTCCTCCCTGCAATTTTCTTCCATCTTTATCAGGTGTGGGGGATTTCCCACCCCCCCCATAGGCTGCACTGACAGGTGGGTGAGGCCAACCACCTGTCAACCACCTAGTGTCATTATGAAGTCTGGCGACAAACTTCAAAAGCCTCCACCTGTCAATCACCTGATGTCACTATGACATCTGGTGACAACTTCAGAGGGACTCACTATTGGTTCCAGTCAGCTGTTTAGCTCTGACAACAAACCCAGCTTTCTCCATTTGCAGGCTTGGTTTGGAAACAAACCACACCTGCAAATGGACACTATTCCTCAATGGACTGGCAAACTGGTGTGAAGAGGGGGGAAATGTCAATTTGCAGCCACAGCTTGAGTACAATCTGTACTTGCAAACATGGTGCTTCAAATAGCCTCACTGTTAGCTGATCAGCACTTTAAGCTCCTTTAAACTTCTGATTGGTCTTTGGCAGCTGCTTGGTTACATCATTCATGATGTCAAGTGTGGCATAGGTGGGCATGGTTTGGGGGGCAGTCTTGCAAGCCATACCCCAATGGGCCCAGTTAGACCTATGGATGTGAGGATCACCACCACTGATTCACCAGTTTATGAAGTGTAATTAGGTTGAAATCCTAAATACACTTACCTGGGAGTAACATACTTCTGTAGAGGATTGCAGTGTCAATTGATCGGAATAGGAAGCTATCATGTACATCAACCAAAATCCAATCTCTGTGCAGAGGTTGTTTTGGGCAGAACTAGAATAAGCATTCCCAAGAGCTTGGCTCCCATTCAGCTGTTTAATGAAACAAATCACATTCTTTAAGAACAATTTTGTTATATCAAACCAGGCATTCCATAAACCAAGAATAGGATTCTTAATTTAGTTTCTTGGAAGTTTCTTGCTTCCAATCCAAAATGTGCGATATTTGAAAGAATTTATTGTGGAAAACTTAGTGGATTTCCCCCCATTGATCTCTGTTACTGAGGTTTTCTTTCCATTTCCCTAAAAGAACAAATGAGTTGTGAGACTTGGTGTACCAAGAAATAAATTTTCAGGACTGGGAGTGCAAACTTCCAGGTCTGCACGGGGTAAATAACTGTGACATTGTCACAGGAACTGTGACAACTGTGACCGGAAATACAAAAGGAATTACACTAGTACTGCAGGCAGAAATAGCAGAGTAAATATTTAAACTTGGGGTGCTAGTTATTAAATTTCTCCTGCTATTTAAGATCTGTTTAATATGCACAGCATTTAGTTTCTCATTAGTGACAAGCGAATCTGTCAATTTCAGTTTCTCACAGGTTCTTATTTTTCTTATCTCAAGTTTGGTCCCCCACATTTCCACATCAGTTTGCATTTTTTTAAAAAAAACATTCTCGTGAAAATTCATTAGCATTTTAGTGTAAGATTCTCCTAATACATGTTCATATGCGAATTTACCTGATATACAAATCTTTGGGAGCAGTTTCCCATATTATATGGTGTTTTTGTATGTCATCTTGACCAATATATGCCTTTTAATGCACATTTGACCCTAGTCAATGTATCTTTGAACACATTACTTGGCTAGAGAACTGTACTACAAAATTCAGAGAACTGCCACATTTTGAAGAGTAGCTGCCTATCAGCTGACAATTTGTTTTGAAAAGGGCAGATTAGGTAGGTTTACCTTTAACTGCAAACTGAACCAAAATTATTCTCCCCCTCCCACCACCTTATTTTTATTATGTAGATCATATTATATATTTTGGTTACTTAAGTCCAAATAATGTGTATATTATTCTAACTGTACCTATCCTAACTCTCCGATATAAAGAACCCTGCAACAAATCTGAAAATGTGCACATTGCAGACTTATCAGTAAGAGCAACATAATGTGTAGAGATAGGTCATCACCACTGCAACCACCCCATAGTTTCAAATGTCATATGATTATTCCTCTGGAGTACCTATATATGCCCTCCAACATTTCTCAAATGAAAATAGGAATGTCCTATAATAATAATAATAATAATAATAATAATAATAATAATAATAATAGTGATGTTGATGACGATACCGCCGATACCAGGGAATGAGGGAAACGTCATTTATTTAGAACAGGCTTCCTCAACCTCGGCCCTCCAGATGTTTTTGGCCTACAACTCCCATGATCCCTAGCTAGCAGGACCAGTGGTCAGGAATGATGGGAATTGTAGTCTCAAAACATCTGGAGGGCCGAGGTTGAGGAAGCCTGATTTAGAAGCTTCATTCAGGGAGGGGAGAA
This sequence comes from Podarcis pityusensis, assembly GCF_964106645.2. Lineage (NCBI taxonomy): Eukaryota > Metazoa > Chordata > Lepidosauria > Squamata > Lacertidae > Podarcis > Podarcis pityusensis. Next base: position 66,519,698 of record NC_138031.1, read on the forward strand.
CAGACGGCGTTTATTAGACATATCTGGTAGCATAAAGCTTCAGTATCAATAAGAAATGCAGTGAAAAGGATTTGTTTGCACCACCATCTTGCCATCTTTCCGTGAATGGATGGAGTTTCATACAATGACTTCATTGGCACAAAATGGTCAGCTGTGGATGACTGGCTTACCATGCAGGAAGGAATTGCTCCTGCTTTGCTGCATCTCCTGCTGGGACCTGACTTAGTGTTGTGTCCAACCAGTGACGCCCGCCCTGTGGAACACCCTCCGATCAGATGTCAAGGAAACAAACAACTATTTGACTTTTAGTAGACATCTGAAGGCAGTCCTGTTTAGGGAAGCTTTTAATGTTTGATGTTTTATCATGCAGAATGCCGCGGCGAGACTCCTCATGGGGTCCTTGCTGCGGAAGCACATTCACCCAGTGCTATACCAGCTGCACTGGCTCCCGGTGGAGTACAGGATCAGGTTTAAGGTGCTGGTTTTAACCTTTAAAGCCCTATACGGCCTAGGACCCTCGTACCTACGGGACCGCCTCTCCTGGTATGTCCCACAGAGAAACTTACGGTCTTCAAATAAAAACATCTTGAAGGTCCCAGGCCACAGAGAAGTTAGGCTGGCCTCAACCAGAGCCAGGGCTTTTTCGGCCATGGCCCCAATCTGGTGGAACGCTCTGTCACAAGAGACTAGGGCCCTGCGGGACTTGACATCTTTCTGCAGGGCCTGCAAGACAGAGCTGTTCCACCAGACCTTTGGCCAAGGCACAACCTGACCCCCTCCTTTGGCAATTCTTCACAGAACTCTAGCCCAGTGGTTGCCATTAACCTGATTTGAACTGATTTTATAATGAAATGATTTTAGAATGTTGTATCATTTTAACGTTGTTAGCCACTCTGAGCCCGGCTTCGGCTGGGGAGGGCAGGATATAAATAAAAGTTATTATTATTATTACTATTATTATTATTTAATATTCTGTTGGGAGCCACCCAGAGTCCCCAGCCAGATAGGTGGGGTACAAATAATTTATTATTATTATTATTATTATTATTATTATTATTTGTTTTTCTCATGATAAATCACAATTTGCAGTGTTTTTTTCTTGGCTTACCGATTATGATTTATCAGGAGTCAAAGAAACTTTGATCCTTGGTTTGGACATAGCGCTAAACCAAGAATCATGATTTGTTTCTCCTCAGAATAACAGTGAGGAGTAAAACAGTCTATCCCAGCATGCTCACAGCAAACCATTGACTGTGGTTTACTGTGATGTGTGAAACAGGCTGGCAAACACAAAAAATATTTGCTGCTGTTAGTTCCTCTGGCTTTGGTTTGTTTTGATTCACCCTGATGCAGCTCTATAGATGAAACCTACATCCGTGTAAGTAAAAATCATGTGAATCAGCCCATGTCACAAACTCACAAACATTTGGTGCTCCATGTCTCCATTGTCATGCGCTGTTTTAAGCTCTCACCTTTATTGGCATAATAATTCGTGTTAACTGGAAGGAAAATAAACAGCTTCCTCTTTTGAAAACAGTGAAATTAAATATAAAAAAATCCTGAGACATGCAATGGCGTGGGTTTCGCCAACCCTGCTGCTCATTCTGTGAGAAAATGTGTCATCCTGTTAAGGCTACATTGCAGAAGAGGACTTCCTGTCTAGTATAGCTATCATCAAGTTTCAGTCCAAATAAAGCTAAAAGGGTTTTCAGTTTGCCGGGGGTGGGTGGGGAGGTGCTTTTCTTGCGAGACTCCCTCCGTACATTTGTTTTTATAGGACTAAGGTTGCCAATCAAAAGAACAAGCAAGCCACCACTTGATCCAACACAGACTAAACAGCAAGGGGACTGGTTATGGGAATTTACTTGCAAGGGGATTTCCTGTTTTGTTGAGAGGTCAACCCTAGTTTTTTTTTTTTTAAGGGGGGGTGCAAGAAGATTTACCTTGTTACTCAAATGTGTGTCACAATCTCATTCTAATATCCCCAGTTAGAAGTGAAACCCGCTACTTGACACCCCACAATAAACGCCCCCACAATATAAAAATTCCAGCTTTAGGGACATAGAAATCATTGGTAGGGAACACCTCTCAATCTGCCATCCAATGCTGCAGAAGGAAAGACATTTAGTCTGGCTTTGGTGAAAAGCCTTCAATAGTTTGGTACTGTCAGGTTTTTAATGTAAGATGTTAACTTAAAGACATGCCCATATTGTACTCCTACTGCCAGCGGACTGCAGACTGCGTGTGATCGAGATCGCAAGTCTCTGTGTGCATTATCCCATAATCTTTGCTTTAACATCTTTTGGGCGCCTTCATAACCCAGGTAATACAGTTGGGGGGGGGGTGACAGACCAATAGAGGTGGCTTTTTTAGTCATGGTTTTTTGCCATTTGCTGACAAATTCCTCATTGGTCAGGTGTTGGTACAAACCCTTCCCTAGATCAAACACTGAAATCCTGAGCCAATGTTTTAGGGCAGCCCACCATGCTTTAGTTGAAATTGGGCATTCACCAGCTTCTAACAGAAGTATGGAGTTGGGGACACAGTTGGGTACCTGCAGCAGAGATCGTAGAAATTTTGCCTGAAAGCCATCTGGAGGTAGGCTGTATGAATTGTGTATTGCTTTGTAATGATTTGTTGGGTCTCTGGACCGTAATAAAGATTGTTGTTGAAATCATTGGACATAGGAAACTGCCTTTTATTGACTCAGACCATCGGTCCACCTAACTAAGTATTGTCTGCAATGGCTGGTAGCAGCAGTTCGAGGTTTCATGCAGAGAACCCTCCCAGCCCTACCTGGAAATGCTGGAGTTTCAACCCGGGACTTTTTGTGAGTAAAAGAGATGCTCTGTCGCTGAGCTATGGCCCTCCCTCATTGCACACAGCAGTCATTACTGTTAATTTTTCATAGTCACCCTTAACCTGAAAGTTAACCTCTGCCAACCTCTTGGGGCTGCTTGTCTTCTGCACCTGACAATCTACCGATAAACACCATGACCTCCTGTTGCATAATCATGTACCATTTTGAAATCACCTCTTGGCAGTGTAAATACAGATATTATTTTTATCTACCACACCTCCAGCCCAAGAACACCCAATTCATACCAGGGTGCATAATCAGTTAGGGCAGGGTGCCGCCCTGAACAGCAGGAGTTGGGAATGCATTATCTCCCTCTTTCCCTGGGCAATTTGAGGCTTCGTGAGCCAGTGTGGTGTAGTGGTTAAGAGCGGTAAACTCCTAATCTGGGGAACCGGGTTTGCGTCTCCGCTCCTCCACATGCAGCTGCTGGGTGACCTTGGGCCAGTCACACTTCTTTGAAGTCTCTCAGCCCCACTCACCTCACAGAGTGTTTGTTGTGGGGGAGGAAGGGAAAGGAGAATGTTAGCCGCTTTGAGACTCCTTAAAGGGAGTGAAAGGCGGGATATCAAATCCAAACTCCTCCTCCTCCTTCGTGTTTCCTGCGGTCACTGGTAAAATGGCAAATGTGCAGCTTGGCGAGCCTGGAAGATTGCTGTTGTTGGTACCCATCAGTCCCGAAAGACAATGGAGTGTGCTTCTGGGGGTGCAGTCAAACTGCTGTAAGCTGGAGGTGCGAGCCTGGGCAGTGTGTATGGAGGTCCTGGGCTGCCCAGCCAACATGACCCCCTTCTTGGCCTTGCTGATGTGGTCCAAAGGAAAGCAGAGCAAGACGTTTAGTACCAGCTTGGTTGCAGGAGTTGCCGGAAGGAGGCGTAGAAGGTGCCATCCAATCGCCTTAGGGCCTCCGCTCCAGATTTGTGTAGAGTTTACTCCTTAGTCTTTTCTTCCCCTGAAGCTATCCAGCTGAGAAAACAAAGTCAGTAGAAGTGAAAGGAGCTGTTTGGGCTCCCCACCCCCCAGATGTGGTGAGCAATCAGAATGGCATCTCGGATGATATTCCTGACAATAAAATATTCTTACACTCCTCTCCATGTTTCCCTTTTGCTTCCGAAATCATTTCCCCAACCGTAAATCCATTTCTCCCTATTGCATTTGTCCCTCAACCATAATTTACGTACCTAAAATGGCCGCCATAATCTCTAACTGAGCCCTGAGCCTAACTAAACTGTATGTCACATATCTTTTTCCCCTGTTGCCCTTGCCTCTATCTCTCCTACATTCTGTTTCCTCCCAAGCAGTCAAAATGCAAACTGGAAGCTCCTTGGGACAGGAGGCTAGGTTTTTAGGTTACTTTGGAAGGTTTCATGTACATGGTTGGTGCCTAATAATAATAATAATAATAATAATAATAATAATAATAAGTTTTCTTTTAAATAAATGATGTAAGGATCCACCAATCAATGTCACATTCAAACCAGGTCAATGGCATCTATACATGTTGCCATAGCATGCAGAAGATCTGTAGCTTGCAACGGCCCATGCTGCTATTCTAACACTGAATGGAAAAGCATCACAACTTGGTTTGAATGTTACACCAGGGGTCGCCAACTTTTGTGGGCCTACTTGCCAACAGGAGAAGCTGCTGTGGGCACCACACACATGTCTCAACCAATCATGCAAACCGACCCTATTTAATTTTACCTGCAAAAAGAATGCTTATTCTGCCTCATATTTCAGTGGCAAAAGGGGACTCTGGGAGTGCCAAGGAAGGCTTCTGTGGGTGTGTGAGCCCCCACAGGCACTGTGTTGGTGACCAGTGGATTATGCCCACCATGTGGATCTTCACACTGGTATATTTTCTTTACACACCCAGCATCGTCACACTGAAGTTGAACTTAAGAGCCAAACTAGATGTACCTTATTCTCAAACCGGTTCCGAGTTTGTTTTTCCTGAAAAGCAGCATTTCAGACTGCAGTCAACTTGACATCAACACCCTCGCCTCCCCAACGGTTTTCCTACTTATGGGTGGAAGAAGATATGAAATCCCTGTATATTTTCCTGTATGTGGAGAGAAAACAGTATGAAAAGAATGATATTGAGCTGGGCGGAGGGGGGGGAATGACCAGAGGGAAGAGCTAATCATATTCTTCCAATTGTTGTTACTAATACTACTACTACTACTGCTACTACTAGCAGCCTGCTACGTCTGCTTTCAGGTTAGAAAGAAAACACAAAGGAAAGCGATGCAGAACACACTCTAGAACAAATAACAGAAATATATGATTTCTTTATTGTCAAGGGTTCCTGAGTTTGCATCCTTGCTTTGTCAATTTCAAGAGCATCAGTAGACCACGGTGATTCTAGTTTTCTTAAACAAGGAAAGTAAACCATACAGGTTAGGGGGAAACTATATGGCTGCAATTATTCAAGAGTAAGTCCCATTAAACCCAGTAGGATTTACTCCTGAGTAGGGCCGGCCCAAGACATTTTGCTGCCTGAGGCAAAGGACGGCAACCCCGCCACCAGTTCCACATACAGTAGCTTCCTAGACTGGCAATTGAAGGTTAGTCCAACACTGGCAATGGGATAGCTTCCTCCATGGCACCTGAGGGGATTGCCACCCCCTGTTGTCCCACTTTGCCTAATGGTAGGGCCAGCTCTGCTTCTCTTCAGCAAGCATCCTTAGAATTCCACAGTTGCTCTGTTTACCTTTCCCTGTTCTATTGCAGTAGCTTTCAAACTTTTAAGACCCAATTCAGGGACTAATAGCGGGCAATCCCTTTCCTCTGCCTCTTAGTCATGTAAGACGTGGTGTCCATTTGCACGCACATAAAGTGACTCTGCAACCCGATAAAACCTACGACTGAATGTTTTGCAGCATTGTTTTGATATTTAATTTACAGTTTCCAAGTGCTTATCTCTCTTCAGGTGGGATTTTACATATTGCCCTAAGTAGAACACACCCCGTTTTATAAATCCCTTATCGTAGTTAAATACGAGCAAGGAGATAGCGACTCCAACACTCGCTCACACCTTGCTAATGGCAAAAAGGGAGATATAATCAGCATGCTCTGTTATCAGTCCTTGTTCCCACACAGGTGTTCAGAGTGATAAACTACTGTATGATATAAACAATTATTTCAGATAAAGTATTTTTAAAAACCACCTGCAGATTTATTTATATTTTTTAAAAGAACTTTGCAAAAGATACAGAAGTACATTCTATTCGGGGATTTTAACAACCAGAGAGTGCAAACAGGACTGATAAATGGTTTAACCCACAATTCATGAAAATTAGTCATTGAGCTTATTTTTGGCTGAAATCTACATTTATTTCTGCTGCTATAAATTACATGTCCTTATGAAGGCTGATCGCCGAAGAATTGATGCTTTTGAATTATGGTGCTGGAAGAGACACTTGAGAGTCCCATGGACTGCAAGAAGATCAAATCTATCCATTCTTAAGGAAATCAGCCCTGAGTGCTCACTGGAAGGACAGATCCTGAAGCTGAGGCTCCAATATTTTGGCCACCTCATGAGAAGAGAAGACTCTCTGGAAAAGACCCTGATGTTGGGAAAGATGGAGGGCACAAGGAGAAGGGGACGACAGAGGACGAGATGGTTGGACAGTGTTCTCGAAGCTACCAGCATGAGTTTGACCAAACTGTGGGAGGCAGTGGAAGACAGGAGTGCCCCGAGTGCTCTGGTCCATGGGGTCACAAAGAGTCAGACACGACTAAACGACTAAACAGCAACATGCTCATCTCTTGTAGGTTTTATCACAAGAAAAACCCCTTTGCCTTCCATGGGCGTGCTGTGTGCATGGATCTGAGTGGATGTCAGTTTTGTTGTGAGCCATCCTGAGATCTACAGATGTAGATCAGTCCTATACTAATAGTAATAATACAGGATCTCACAGTATGGGGTTAGTGGCTCTTTTCGGGGTTTCAAGAAAACCTGAGGGTAGGAAAGGGGCAGGGGTTGGTTTGGGTCTAGTGGAAATGGTGTTATGTGACCATAGGCCACAGGAAAAGATAGCTCTTGAAAGGGCTGAACTAAAAGATTGAACGAAAATTGACTAGTTTTGGCAAACCTGAAAACAACAGAACTATGTTTATGTTGTGGCTTTTTGCTATCAAATCCAGGCCTACCTCTAGTGAGCCAATAGAAGCCAAGATAGAAAACCAGAAACTGTAATGTGGGCCGCTGAGCATGTTCTGCCTTTGGCCACAAAGCTATCTTTGTGTTTCTTTACAACCAAAGATAGGGTGGGGAAATCTGTGGCCCTCAAATGTGGTCGGTTCACAACTCCCAACAGCTCCACCATGTTGGTTTACCATGATGTTTGAATGCAACCTCTAAATTCTTTTTGGATATATAGATTCTAGTTTTTCACTGGTCCTTTGAAACAGGGATATGGTTTGTGACTTCACCCCTATAATGCCTTAGTTTTATTTTCCCATGCCTACCAAAGAGCCTCCATTTCCCCACGATGGCCAGAAAAGAGTAGCTGTACTATAGCATATGAAGCATGTTCAGTAGGATCTTACGCCATGCACCCATCTCAATTACTGAGGCTTCATGCGTCACACAAAAATTTAAACAGAGGAAATTAAAATTTACACAACTTCAAAATATAGTTTTAAGATCCGGTGACACTCATACCAAAGCAAAGGAAGCATGTGGATATGTATGTAAACACAGACACACTTCCTCAGGCTATGATCCATCCTCTGCCTTTGCGTAAACCCAACATACATCAGCCACTCAACTCTAGGGCGGGAATAATGCAGACAATGGGGCTGTATATTTGTATTAATCACTAGCCAACAAATGAGAGCTATTTTTAAAGAAAGAAAAATAAAATCTGACGACATAGTTGAAGACTCTGCTTGTGTGATGGATTTGGCACATACACTTCATTACTGTGAGGGTCATAGATCACTAATTTACGGTACAGGTAAGAAGATTGAGGACATCACAGTTCAACAAGGGTTTTCGCAGCCAATGTTCATAGAAGATAGATTTTATGTGAAAAGGGATTTTCAAAGTTTGGCTTCAGAAACAATAGCATTGGAATGTCTCAAATGAGAAATTAGTTCCATCTAATATTCAACATATGGTGACTGAAAAATTAACCATATGTTGGGGGGAAAGGGCATTTGTCAGAACACACAATCAGTTTCTTTCAAGCTTCGATGACAAAATATGAAAACATATTGCTTGGACAGGCAGAGTCCCCCCAACCCCAGGCGACCCCCGAGTGGAATAATGACTCAAGACAACATGCTATGGGATTAAAATTGGCTACAACTTTATTAAATTTCAGATGTAGGGAGACCTTGGCTGAGGCATTGGGCGTTTATCCTTCCCAGTCCCCAGCCGGGGATCTGGGAGAAATCAGGGTTATGCAGAATGTATGGGGATTGGGCTGGCTCTAGAGAACATATGTTCAAGCAGAGAGCCCGCCCCCCGTTTCGCCGCCATTGGAGGGGAGAGCAGTGACAACCTTTTGGTGTATGGCCAAGGCCTCCCCTCAAGACCCCTTTAACGGGGAACCCTGGGATCACCGCCGCAAGGGGAGCGTGGGTCACCGCTTCACATCCCCCCATTTAGGAAGATAGACTAAAGGATTCCGCCCAAGGCCTGAAACCGCCAAAGTTGTGATGTTTTGCTATGGGAAAAGCAAAACCTGACAATGCAGGAAAATTCATTTCTGGCCCTTCAACAGCGACCCTGACGTAGCAGTGCCTGCATACCTGTGGAGAAGAAGTTAACCTGCAAAAGAAGACTTAACTGAGGGACGGCAGGGTGGGAGCCAACTGGCGCTTCACAGGTAAGATTCACCTTCTATTGTGTGAGCAGGGTGGTCCCTCCCCTTACCTGGCCACGCTTCCCCAGGTGGGATTGGGCGATTGGCTGAGGTAGGCGGAGACCTCCAGGTATCCAGCCTGGGGAGGATGAAGCCAGCCCAAACTACCAGGAGCCACACTGAGATCCGGGGGGCTGTGCGTGACCACACAAAAGGCGCCCCCCCCATTTGATGTGGGGAGCAGTCATTGTGGAACAGGGATAGGTGTGGCTCATTGCTCAAATCAGTTCCGAAGCAATTTAATTTGGCCCCTAGTTGGCCTACATCATTTAATTCAAGGTGTTTGGGAAATTTTGTTCATGATTTCACTTCTAAGGATTTACTGTTATAAATTAAACAGAGACACTATGAAGTCTGCTTCAACTAATTAGTCTTTTATAAATCATGTCCAAGGGTTCTAGCATCCTTGGGGAATGATAACAAACTACTTTGGGGGATATATTCAATGTCTTTAAATGCCTTATTGGCAAATAGACGATATTTTGCCTGAACAGCTGCTTTCTTGCTGATGACTCTTCACTGTGGACATAAATTGATGTTATACACCATATACTTTTTTAAGTATGAATAATACACTAAACCAAGCATGAAACTCTTCAGCTCTGTTACCATGGCCAGCAAGTGTAGCTGACCAGGTTGGGTGCTGGCCAAGAGCCCAAGAGCTCATAATGGCTCCTTGCCCTGGTCTCGGCCTTGCCACATTGTACCACCACTCACTGGGGGATGTCAAACACTATATGTAGAGCCGGAATGGACGGTGTCACTCACATCTAAGTTCTAATGTTCACACAAAAAAATAAAAGGCACCTGGTGAAATACAATAGGTTGCATTGTTTTTCTTTGTGGATGTAAATTATCTGCTTCCCCAGGAGTTTAGTGAACACTTGCATCCACTCTATGTATTTCTAAACTTAATTAACGCTATTGTGTGGGTTGCCATATTGGTCAACTTTTATTTTAAAGGGATGAGGCCAAGTGACAGGGAGAAAGGGGTGAGGCCCACTGATACCCTCTGTCCAAGTGTCCCCAGAAACCTGGAGCAGAAACTCTGCCCATAACTGAAACTATCTGAACGAAGAAAAGTCAACCTCCAGAAGTTGGTCCATTCAAACGTTCACCTATTAAAGGTCTTTAAAACAAAGCCAGAGCAAGCCCCATAAAGGCCCTTAATTTGAATTAGATCTCATTTTTGTCTGGAGCAAACAGGTGGAATTATCTCATATCTTTCTTTCTTTTTATCAGCACAATTATTATTCCTGTTTTGTTAAATGAACATCATC